>NC_141682.1:32183389-36983389 GCF_028749965.1 Puma concolor | reverse complement strand
GAGTTGCCTTGTAAGTATGGACAGCCAGGGAATAACACTTAGCTCATGGAACAGAACCCCAAAGCAAATTGGGTCCATGAGGCCCAAAGTCAGTTTTAGCCACACAACCTTAGACTCCTTTTCTCAGATTTCTATACAAGATGAAAACAGGGAATAATAAACCTGATCCTCCGACATAGCATTGCCCTGAGATGCCCAAGCCTGCCCTGTATTAACGTGGAAGCTAAAATATAGTCTCGGTGATATTTCTAGCGGATTAGGTCATTTGCATTTACCATAGTGGCCAAAGTGAATGTATCTTCTGGTGAGAAATTTTCTTTCTGGACACCTAAAAATCATACTTCGTGACAAAATGAATGCTGAATATTGCAGGGCCGGTGGAATGGACTGCATGGGGCGGGGGGTGGTGGGGGTGGCGAATTCAGGTCATCTGATAGGGTCAATTCTCAAAGATAGAGAGAGAACTGACCCAGAGTATAGTTTTAGATGGAACATGGTAACTACCAAGAGTTGTGATATCTTTACTAACATCCAAAACACAGCTCTTGATATGGTTTCTCTCCTTGTGGATAATTTTGGATGGATAGATGGCTGGTTGGATGGATGGTTAGATAGATAGACAGATGATAGATAAAGAGAGGTATACATAGATAGGCAGTCTCTGTCTCTTCTGTCTCGCTCTCAGTCCATCTATCTATCATCTATATATCTGTCTTCTCAGCCTTGTCTGTTTCCTTCCCTTTCTTCCTCCTCCAAGGTATGCGTCTCATCCTCCATTACTGCTTCTTTTGCCACAGCCAGCATCAGTCACTTCAACACCATTTCATAAGATGCCTCTATTTCCAAGAGGCCATTTGATGTGTGTTTGCAGATCCCCTGTCTACAGGCAAGGTCTCTCATGTAAAGAGAGAGACTCAGGCCCCTTTCAATGCTCCAGATGGTACTGTGCCCTGAGTGATTTTGAGTCAACTTCACAAATTGCTGGAGAATATCTCTTTTGCTCCGTTACAGGCGGTGTCTCGTTCTCCAACAGGGAGAGCTCCTTCCTGAATCCAGGCTCATGTCCTCTCTTATCTTGGGCCTGGGGACCTATCTCATATTTCTGTTCACATCCTTCTGTCCATCCCAGCTATCAGTACTACCAAAGCATGATCCCAGACAAAAAGCATTTCTGGAATCCAGTTCCAAACACTGGACCTATTTGGGGTACTAAATGCAATTTCATGAAACTTTACACTGACACCATAGATTCCACTAAAATATTTATGAATTCACTAAAGATTTTTTGTTAAAAAGAGAGAGAGAGAGGAGAGAGAGAAAGGGGGGGGAGGCAGTTACAATCAGATTGCATCAGTTTAGATGAAGCTCCCCTTCATTTTTTTTTCTAGTATCCTTAAAAGCCATTTTTCCCTGTGTTTGTAATTTTATTTTGTTTATCAGTGAAGGTAGTAGACCAGAATAAGAAGTGTCGGGTTTAATTCTCTGCTGCAGTTCTCAAAATAGATGTTTCATAAGTAACATGTGGCTCGCTCAGCTAAAATTAAATGTCTCAGTGTTTCCAAATGTTTTCCATCTAGAATTTGCAACATACTCCCTTCCAGAACTAACAAAGACGCTGAAAATCACCACTTAAAAATGTCAGTGCATCTCACGACTTCTCACCAGTTTTAAATGCTGGCTGTAGATTAAAAAATTAAAATAAACAAAACAAACCTTAGAGTAATCTAACGCTGTCAAAACAAAACAAAACACCTGGTCTTCTTATCCTTAGAAGTTCAGTTCAGAGAAGCACCATGTCAAAGAATATGATATATATCAGTAAAATTATCTACTTTTATGACATTCTAGGAATGAAAGAGCCAAGTCCACACCTCCAAGATTATATATCCCATTGGTTCCTAATTTCTCAAATCCCCTGGTAGCTTTAAAGGAAATGCAGAACTGGGGTGCCTGGTGGCTCAACTGGGGCACCTGGGTGACTTAGTCATTTAAGCATCTGACCCTTGATCTCGGCTCAGGTGATGATCTCATGGTTTGTGAGATCGATTCCCATGTCGGGCTCTGTGCTGACAGTGCGGAACCTCTCTCTCCCTCTCTGTCTGCCCTCCACCTCCCTCTGTCTCTCAAAATAAATAAAAGCTTTAAAAAAATTAAAAAAATAAATACAGAACCAGGCCTCCTCCCTTGAATGTCTTTTTTTTTTTTTTTTTAATTTTTAAATGTTTATTTATTTTTGAGAAAGAGAGAGAGAGAGAGACAGAGCATGAGCAGGGGAGGGACAGAGAGAGAGGGAGACACAGAATCTGAAGCAGGCTCCAGGCTCTGATCTGTCAGCACAGAGCCTGATATCGGGCTCCAACCCATGAACCGTGAGATTGTGACCTGAGTCAAAGTCAGACACTTAACCAACTGAGCCACCCAGGCACCCCATGAATATCTTGATTTAATAAATGTGGAGTGGGATTCAGGGAGTGGAGTAACCAACTGGTTTACCCTGATCCTCAGCCTCTACCACCATTTGTGCTAAATGTCTGTTTCCCTGCTGGATATACAAGGGTTCGTAAAGCAATCTACCCATTCCTCCAATGGCTTCTACAAGACAGCTCCTCGAGACTGATAAGGGGAAGAACTTATGTTCAGAAAATTAAAGAAGAAGGAGGAGGAAAAGAAGGAAGAGAAGGAGAAGAAGGGAAAGGAGGGGAGGAGGTCCAGATTTGTAGATCACTGACAGCACTGGTGTTTTGTGAAGAGAAGAAGGATTGATAAAGGAAATAAAAGATGATTAAGGAGACCCATGAGAATACACACATGGGGGACTGCATTTCAAGGAAAGAGGGGTGAGCTCTATTGGCAGTGAGCACTATGGAGCCACAGGGCACGTTGAGGTCCCAGCTGTGCTACTTCTCAGATGTGTGTGACTTTGGGCAAGTTGCTTAAACCCCCCGGGGATTAGTGTTCCCATCTGTAAAATGAAGATCATAGTAGTACTTGTCCTCCTGTGTAATTTTGAGATGGCGTGTCTAAAGCATTTAGAACACTGCTTGGGTATAATTGACGCTGTATAAGTACAGTTATAGTGGTTGTGTTATAGAAAAGGGCCTGGTGAACGGTAGATATCGATGCAAGAGTCGTGAGAAATGGACAGGGAGTTCAGGTAACATTTTCAAAAATACATTCAATGAAAGAAAGTGAAGAAAGGGTACTCCACCCCTGAGGGCAGCTGACAACCCATCTAGAGGGAAATCACTATGGTAACAGCGGCCATGGCAACAGCAGCAGCAGAACACCTGTGGGGAGTACCCTGTGCCAAGAGCTGAGCTTTCCATACATTTGCCATTTGCTTACTGAGTGCTGACCACACCTGGTGCAGGGGCTAAGGGGTGGGAGCTGTTCCGGTTTGACACATAAGGAAACAAAAGCTGATAAATGACTTGCCCGGGCTGATGCAACCATCAGAGAGTAAGTGGAAATTCGAACCCAGGTTAACTGCTTCCAAAAGCCCACTTCTTATCTCTAAGCTCGAGCAGAAAACATTTGTATTGATTGGGCCATGTCCCTGCCAGACTAAAATGCGATGTTCTGTTTCTTCCCACTGCATTTAAGAAAATGACCAAATCATGAATATGACTTCCTTGGCCCTGCAGGTTCCTATCTGTAGCCCCCTGTCTTCTGCATCCCAGATTCCCTGGGGCCCTTTCAGACATCCTCCCACCCTATGTGATCCGACCAAGTCAGATCTCCTTGTGTGTGCTCACTGCACCACATCTCTCCCTTTATAGCATTTAACACAATTACAATTTTGTTTTGGTGTTGTGATTTTTCAAATTAATATCTGTAACCCAGCGAAACCACAGGCTCCACATGGACAAAGGACTATGACCGCTTTTGCTCACTGTTGTCTCTCCAAAGCTCATTCCATGTCTGATACTTAGTAGGTATTCAATAAAAATGAATTGAATGAATAACTTCTATGCCATGCTTATGGCCTCCACTTTATTGCCAAATCATACATAATAATTGAGGTTGAAGCTAATGCCATTAAGACTGCTCACAGCCTATTATGTAGTTTGAACCCATGACCAACCTACTGTCATCAAGCTCTTTATCCAGCTGTGACCCCTGACTATATTGAGGATGTGGGGGGTCAGGAGACAGGTGAGGGTAAAGGTTGGAGAATATGAGGGTATTGAGTGCACCCCAGCCCACAAAGTTTCAGCTTGTTATATGACTGCGGTAGGAAGCATTTGGAATCAGCTCTATCAATTATTTAAAACTCATAATTCAATCCATATTAAAGATTTATTGCGACAAACTGAAAAACAAAGTACAGACACAAAGAAAACAGAGAACAGGGGTTCTGCCATCAAAGTTACACAGTATATATAAATTGCTCATGTCAATGAGAGTAACATAAAGAGAAATAGGCTATTAAAGAAAAAAAACAAGGATTCCTGGAAGAGATTTTCTGCTGTGTGTGTGTGTGTGTGCACACGCACACTCTCCTGTGTATATTTTTGGGTTTCCTTGCATTTCTTTGTCTCTTTGGCAATAGGCACTTTATCCTGCCCCAGGCATTGATTCTCTCTTGTGTTCAGAATTCTCACCAAGACTGGAAGCATTACAATTTTTCAATCTTCAATCAGTGGTTTGTGGCTATTTGTGCTCCTGTCGGGAGCACTGGGTCGGCCGCTTGCTCTTTCTTGGGTGCAGTGAGTTTGTTTGTAGGCAGAGACACCTGGTTGTAAATCCCTGCTCCATCTCTGACCAGGTGTAAGAGCTTGGGGACACTTACTGAACACCGCGAGCCTCCTTTTCCTTATCTGTAAAGTGGGGAGAATAAAAATACACACCTCATGAGTATTACATGGAAGTGTACCTGCACGTTGCCTAGCATGGGGGAGTTCAGTGCAGGATTCTTTGATTTTGTGCTCCTCTGGTACTAAATGCCTATGCCTGTGCTACACTTGTAGGTGAATAAATTGCAATATACTTCTGTATACGAATTATATACACCCTTTAATTGCAATACGGAGCCAAAGGCACGTACTGGCATCTTGTCAGTAAATGATACTCATGTCCAGGTGAGAAGTTAGCAGTGGGAGAGCTTTCTGTGCCCTTGGTCAAAAGCCCCAGGCATTTGAGTTATGTTTGACCTTAACACTTGGGTGTGACCTTGGAAAAGTTATTTAAGTTCTTTTTGCTTCAGTTTCCTTATTTATAAAACGGGGATCCTCATAGTACCTACTTGTTAGGGTTATTGGGAAGATTTCCATGAGTTAATATTCATTCAATTATTAGAATAGTCCCTGGTACACAGAAGATTGGTAGGAGTTAGTTTTTCTTTTGTTGCTGTTACTGATGCTGTTGCTGTTGTTAGAAGGAGGCTGTGTGGTGAATTGAAACATACTGGTAAATAATTCATTTCTTGTTTCAGCAGGTTAAAACATCTCATTATAAAATATATACTCAATGTGTCTATTTCTCACCAGCTTCTCCACTGATATCCTAGTCCAAAATGTCATCATCTCCCACCTGAATGGCCAAAAAATCCTCTGTGGATCTCTCTGTAGCCACTCTAGGCTCCTTTCTACCCATCATTAGGGAGAGGAATCTTTTCAAAGATTCCTCTGATCCGATTGTCACTACTTGCTCTCAGTCTTATAGCTTGTCATTGGGTTCCCGTGGCTCCGAAAACCAAAGCGAGCTCCTCTGCATGGCTTTGCATGGCCTGGCCTCTGCTCAGCTCTGCACACTTGTATGCTGTGCCCGCTTACTCATTTTTTAGAGCTGCTTTAGCCCCCGTCCAGTCCTACAAATGTGCTCAGCATCACAGCACATGCTGTTCCTTCTGCCTGGAATGCTCCCTTGTTTTTACTTCACGTGGCCAACAGTGATGTTCATTCTTCAAGTCTCAGAATCAATATGGCTTCTTCCACAATGACTTTCCTATCCATTGTGTTAACTGGCGTCCTGTGTCTACTCTCTTATAAGATCCTCTCCTCTTCCTTCACAACACACAGTGCAGTTCATAATTAGCCACTTGTGTTTTTATTCTTGATTTCTGCTTTCCTCGCTGACATGGTAGCTGCATGTAGGAGACAGTGTCTTGTTCACTGCTTTATCCCCAGCATCTTGCACATGATAGGTGCTAGGAAAATATTTGTCTATTGCACAAATGCAATTTAAGAGGTGCCCGTAAGGCTCATTAGAGCCAGGGAGACTTCCTGACATCCCTCCCACCCTTCCATATCACATAAAGCTAGGCGTTATGTTCTCAACATTGTCACTATACTCTCCTTAGTTGTGCTCACTTCCCTGTATTGTAAATTATCTATTGACAGTGCCCCTCATTAGACTGTCTCATTCATTTCTCCCAACCCGGTGTCTAACCTGGGTATTTGGTAGATGTGTCTAGAAGGGAAGAGAGAAAGAGAGAGAGAGAAGAGGAAGGATCAGACTGCAGTCCAGTGGGAATGGAATCACTTCTTGACCACTTTTAGTTAAATCCATCCCTCTCCCTGGGCACATTTTGGCAACATGGCAAGTCAAGAGAAGTTCCATCCCAGAATGCCCCACCTGGTTGGGTGCAGTCGAGAGAACTAACAGGACACCTGCCACAGCCAGAGAAGACTGTAACCAGAGCCCAAGTAGTCAAATGTTGCCTGGCATGGTCTGCCCCTTAGACTTTAATCCCTGACCCAGAATGACAGCAAGTTCATATCTATTTAAGCAAATCCAGATAAGGCTCTTGTTTATGTAATGGAATGCTCAACTCCTCAATTATTCTGTGAGAGGCTGCAGGGGAAAAATAGACATTTTTGCAAAATCTGTTTCTAGCAATCTTCAATAAACTAAAACAGTTGAGCATACAGAATTTTCTGTTGTTTCTGCAAAGAGATAATTTGTTACATGGAAGCTCATTTGCTTATTTGGAGTAAACACTGCCTCAGACCCAGTAGAGATTAACACTCATGGTTGAGATGGATTGAGAAGGAAGAGACATAATACTTCACTGTTATATTTACTGCGTTAAATATAGAGTGGGAATTGATGAAAAATGTGCTGGGATTCCCCGTGTGAGCCTAAGTGATGAACTGGGGTTTATTTGCCATCTGGCTTTTAAGCAGGGATTTTTTTTCATGTCAGAAAAATGGCACCTTCAGAACTATCGCATTACAGACATCTGTTTATCAGACCTTTGCCTGAATGAATTATTCAGAATATGCTTAAGGTTGTACTTTACCTGACATATGGAAATAGAAAGTTGCATACTCAATGTCGGCATATATCTGTCTACATAAAATCAGGTGTCATACTCAAAACCCAGAGTGTTGCAACTTGGTAGGTGGCGCTTTGAGTACTCGGGATATTAATTGGTCTGCTCTGTGTGGTTCTTGATGTCTTGAATTTTGGAAATCAATCTGTGGAATTCTACATAACTCCAGTTTTCTGTATCGTTGCCTCTTCTTGTTCCCATTATGTCTTTTGTAACAGTAGAAACCTATTCTCAGTTAATATGGATTTCATGGTAAAACTTTGTTGGTATTTCTGAGTTTGTACAAACCATTGCAACTCTGGCATTATCTGGGGGGAAAGTTTCCTGGACACAATGAGAAGGCCCAATAAGTGGTTTCTATGCAAGCCAGGCTTCAAAAGAACCCCGGAACCCACCAAGCCATCGGGATACTGCAGCAAGAAAGTGCACCAAACACAGGCTTTATTTAGCATTGTCCTCCAGATGGTACACTATTTTGCATTCGTTTATTGCGTCGTTCATCAGAAATTGACTGAAAGTACCTACTGTGTGCCACATGTTAAAGATACAGTTTCTACTTCATAATGGGCATGGAGCTTACAGGAGAGCAGGGAAGAGCGACACAAAGAAAAGTATCGCCATGATTAATATGTAACTCCAAACCACTATGACAGCTTTTACAAAACGAAATGGGTCTATGAAAGTCTGTGTTAAAAGATCCTGGCCCAGGGCTTCAAGGAAGACTTCTTGGAAGAGGTGACTTTGAAACTGTCATGAAAAGGGTGAGCGAAGAGGTCCTTTGTCAAAGAGAAGAGAAGGAGACTTTCAGATGGGAAGGAAGCCATCTGTCAATATCTGAGTGCCAGAGGGTTCATGTAGCATTTCAGGAAGCACCGAGGCCAGTTTGGTCAGAGCCCAGAGGGCTCAATGCAGGGAAGGGCTGCTACATCTCAAGAGGTCAGCAGGACCAGACGCCAAACCATTGGCTGGGTAAGAAGGGTGGTGCTTATAGAGAAAGGGGGAGTAGGAAGCCATTGCTTGATGTTAACAGAGATGGAGAACATGATCCCATTTGAACTTTAAAATATCACTGAGGTCTACCCTCATTCCTTAATTGTCTTTGAATTCCTTAATACCTCATGGTCAGTGAACACTGTGGAATAATACATGATGTGAGAGAACCACTTTGATGAGATGTGAGGTCCATGTGATTACCACAAAGGGACCCCACAGTGACTCACCCTATAAACTGGCAGGAAGTTTCATTCAGCTTCTATAAATGTTCCTGGGGGCATTCCTTCAGATACCCTGCTGTTAACTTTATCTACGGCTCAAATAAAGAGATGCCTTTTAGAAAGTTTTGAGGACAGGGGCACCTGGGTGTCTCATTTGGCTAAGCATCTGACTCTTGGTTTCAGCTCAGGTCATGCTCTCAGTTTCATGGGTTCGAACCCTGTGTCGGCCTGTGCGCTGGCAGTGAGGAGCCTGCTTGGGATTCTCTCTCTCCTTTTCTCTGTGTTCCTCCACCACTCACTCTCTCTCTGTTTCTCTCAAAGATACATTGGGGTGCCTGGGTGGCTCAGTCGGTTAAGCGTCTGACTTCAGCTCAGGTCACGATCTCGTGGTCTGTGAGTTCGAGCCCCTCATTGGGCTCTGGGCTGATGGCTCAGAGCCTGGAGCCTGCTTCCGATTCTCTCTCTCTCTCTCTCTCTCTCTCTCTCTCTCTCTCTCTGCCCCTCCTCTGTTCATGCTCTGTCTCTCTGTCTCAAAAATAAATAAACATTAAAAAAAATTTTTTTAAAAGATACAAAAACTTAAAATATATTCTTTTAATGAAAAAAAAATAAACTGAAAGTTTTGAGGACAGCAGAGCAAACACAGGTGAGAAACGAAGACTGTGTCAGAGAAGGAAGGGAGAGGGGCTTCATGCTTGTGGGTACTGCTAAGTCAGACAAGACCGGGTACATCCCCAGCAGTGTTGGATTGTAAACTAATGGAACTCAGTACTTGGAGAGGGTAGACTCCAGAAGTGAACAGCTTCCAAATCAAGTCATGCATGGGGGAATGTTTGTTATTCGAGGAGGCTGGGCCCATTTGTAGGCACATCACATCCCAATAGCCAGTGTCTGAGTTACAGGGAGCGACCACACTCTCACAGAATACAGCCTGTGAATGCCCCAACCTGAGGCAGCACCGGGTTGAGGTGCCTTCAGGGGCTTAGAGCAGAAAGCGGGATGTCTTTATTTGCCTCCTCCCCACGTGCAATGCAGATCTTTCTTGGGTAATTTTTAATGGCTTAATTGAGGTATAATTGATATATTAAAAAAAAAACTTGGACATATTTAACATCTATGAAATGATGTGTTTGAACATATGTATTTGCCCATGATAGCATCACCATAATCAAGGTAATGCATGTATCTGTCATCTCTGAAAGTTTCCTTTTGCTTTTTTTTTGCTTTTGTGTTTTTTTCTAAGTACACTTAACATGAGATCTACCCTCTTAATGAAATTTCAAGTGCGCAACTTTAAGTTGTTAATTACAGGCACAACATTGTACAGCAGAAGTGTAGAACTCACTCATCTTGCATAACTGAGCCTATACCCATTGAACAACTCCCCATTTCTCCTTCCCTTTAGCCCCTGGAAACCACTATTTATTCTGTCTCCCTGAGTTTGGATGTTTTAGATAACTTATGTAAGTGAAACCATATAGCGTGTGACCTTCTATATCTGGCTTACTTCACATAACGTAATGTCCTCCTGATTCATCTGTATTGTCACAAATGGCAGGATTACCTTATTTTCACTTATTTTTTTATTTTAATTCCAATTAGTGAACATGCAATGTTGTATTCGTTTCAGGTGTACAATACAGTGATTCAACCGGATTACCTTCTTTTTAAAGGCTGAATCATATTCCATTGTGTAAATATAGCACATTTGTTTTATCCACTTATTTCCCAGTAATTTGTTAATGTCAGAATGAAAGCTCTGCGTGTGTGTGTGTGTGTGTGTGTGTGTGTGTGTGTGTGTGTGTAAGCAAGCCCCATCCTAACACACTGCATGCATTATACATAAGTGTGTATGTCCTGGAATATTATTTCCAGGACTTCGGCTGTTGAACCTTGTCTCTGCAAGGCTGGAGTGGTAAGTTTATGAAACTCATCCATCTTAGACCCGATTACAGTGTGGGGAAGCATCTTCTTTCAACCCTCGGGTTCTCCTTGACGTTTCTCTATTCTCAGGGACCCTCTGCTTTGCACCTGCTGGGAAGGCCAGCTCGCCCGCTGGAGGCCACTCATTGTGCAGGGAGCTTAAAGGGATGGAGTCCACGTGGTTAATTTTGTTAGAGAAGAATTGTTTTGTTCTGTGTTTGGTGAAGTTTCTCTCTATTACACTTTTCTACAAATTCCCCGGTTCCCAATTCCCTCAGACAACAAAACCACAATTTGCTGGGTAAACAAAAACAGTAGGGATGGAACTTCCTGGCAGCCAGTGTGTCAGAGGCGCTGTGCTTGTTAGCATGTTAAAAGAGTTAGAAGCTTCCTTCAAGTTGTACTAAATTGAATTACTTAATAAACTTGGTGTAACTTTCTTCCCTGGGAGTCAGTGCTGTTTAAAAAAAAAATCCAATAAGGCTATTTTGCAGCATTAGCACTTTTTACATTTGGGCAGGGTGTTCAAGCTCTGTTTGCTCATCCCTTTTTTGCTAAATAGCAACTGTTCCTTGGCCACTGCTTCCCGGCTAACAGATGCGACTGTAACTCAAAAAGAGAAGTTGTTTGGTTACCCTTTCAAATCCTTTCGCTCTGTGTTGAACATTCTCTTTATTCAGATTCTTCCCCCTGTGGCACCACTCTCCCTAACTGCTGAAAGGGGAAGAGACTCAGGCAGCAGGTTAACCATCCATACTAGAAAGTGTTTCACAAATGCCTGAGGTGAGTTCACACACCCGGATGGGGGCTGTGTCTTTGGCCAGCCCCCACCTAAGAAACATGCTGTTTCCACCTCATGTTATTAATAGCTGAGCACTATCTGCTGTTCCCTAGAAGCGGGGTCAGTGTCCACACGCTTTCTCTGAATGGCATTGATGCTTCCAAGATGAACTTTGTTGGGATCCAGGCTGCAGGGTTCCTCGGCAGCATTCTGGAGAAAGCCTGGGCCTCCTGCCTGTCAGGCAGACCGCTCCATAGTATCAGGATCAGTGAGCCACCTGCTACTTCGTTTTGGATGGAACATGTTGCTCTGTTATTTCTTTAAAATGCCCCACTTAGGACTGCAAGTGGCATTGATGTGCTTAATAGCACATCAGAGAAAATGCCAAAGCAAATCTGCAGAAGGGGCCGACCCTATGGGCAACCCCAAAAAGCAGTTTATTAGCCCCTCCCCCAAAATATACATTGTCAGGTGGAGCATAAGGATTAAATATTTATGTCTGTTTGCTGGGGTAATAAAATTGTATTCAATTATGTGGTAGGCACAACCTAATGATTGTTGGAAACTTGGTAATAACCTCAAAACTCAAAAAAAAAAAAATACAGGCTAAACAATGCTAGAGGAAAATTATGGGAAAATAGCCTCTGGCCAGTAGCAATGTGGCTTTATTTCAAAATAATTTGAAATAACAGTGTATGCATAAAAAAATGAAGTCCGCTTACATAACCGTACTCTAATCTCTAGAAAGTTTTCCTTATGTTTTTGTTGGGAGTATTTGCAGTGAATGTTGCAGTAAATTGCCAGCGGTCCTAACGGACTTGAGCTCATTGAGGGTAGTTGCAGCTCTTTCTTTCATCTTTTAACCATGGGCACTTGCACAGAACCTACGTCAGAGGTGAAGATCCATAAAAATTTGCAAAACTCAATACAAACAGGGAAAATATCTTAGTGTCTCCGTCTCCTTTGTGTACTCCCGTGACTCGCAACAGGCGTTCCTCTGTGACAAAAAGTCAGTGGTGCTAATTCTGTGGTTCCAGTCTATATCCTGTGCTGTTCCCAGTGCCCAGTGGATTTCCCTTTGAGGAGTATTGTGCCATGGTCTCCTCAAGAGATCCTCTGTGTCCATGCATCAGTATTCTAGAGTGGCTATGACCAAGTACCACAAACTGAGTGGCTTATACAACTGAAATGTCTTTTCTCCCAGTCTGGGGCTGGAAGTCAGAGATCAGGCAATCGGCAGGGCTGGGTCCTTCTGAGGGCTGGGAGGGAGAATCTGTTCCAGGCCTCTTTCCTAGCCTTTGCTGGAGACCCTTGGGGTTTCTTGGATGTAGGGGAAATCACCCCGGTCTGTGCCTTCATCTTCCCACGGTGTTCTTCCCCTTGTGTGTGTGTCTGTCTCTGTGTCCAACCTTTCCCTGTTCATAAGGACTCAGTCGTATTGGATTGTGAACCACCCTAAAACCTCATCTTAACTTGTATATCTGCAGAGAACTTTTTTTTTTTTTTTTTCTGAGCAAAGTCACATTCACAAGAACTGTGGGTTAGCACTTCGATTTCTTTGGGTGGGGGGATACCTTTCAACCCATAAAAATCCACTTCTCTCCAACTCCGTAGTTGATAGCTGTTATTTTTCCCAAGCACTGCACTGTCCAAGATCTGATATTTTATTTTCTGCCTTCCAGCCTTTCTGGGTTCTCTCCACCACTTTGGGACAAGACCCTCTAGGATAAACCCGCCACATCCAGACTGACTGCTTGACTGTGCCTGGCTCTTCTAGGACTCTCTCTGCCTTTGCACCTCCTTTCCCTCTGTGTGAGCCTGCTTCCCTTCCCCTCTTCCCCTTCCTTCCTTCCTTCCTTCCTTCCTTCCTTCCTTCCTTCCTTCCTTCCTTCCTCCCTTCCTCACTCAAATCTCAAGCTTACTCACTAAGACCCTGGAGCATGACCTCTTCTCCCAGTTGTGTCCAGTCCTCTGATGGTGTTTACAGGTTGCAGCCTATGACCCATGAATTATCCAGTTCTCCCAAGTCACATTTAAGAGCACAGAGTGTACTTGTCCATGTGCCATGTGTCTGGCACAGAGCAGACCCTCAATGGTTGAAATGGTTTAGTGAATCCTGTCCCATCTGTTCCCGAAAGTTGTTCCTCCAGGTGTCAGAGTAGGATGGAACACACGAAGTGGGAAGGTTCTGAGGTCAGAGTGCGTTGTCTCAAGTCCTTATGCACCCCATTTACTCACTGTGCAATCTCTTCTCTCTATCCCAGCTAACTCATCTACAGAATAAGATGGTTGCAGTACCAGCTGCATGAATAGAATGAGTTCATGCATGTAAAGAATTTCAAACAGTTCCAGACACAGGCTTAGCTAAGCACTCACAAATGTGGCTGCTGTCAGTGCCTCATCTGCTTCTGAACATGCTCAGACCTCCCTTTCTGTAGTAGTTTCTTTTTACAGCGTAACAAATCACCAAAAATTTAGTGGTAATTTAAAACAACACAAATGAATTTTCTTACCATTCTGGAGGCCATAAGTCCAAAATGGGTCTCATTGGGGTAAAATGAAGATATCATCAGAGCTGTATTCTGAAGACTCTTGGGAAGAATCTGATTTCCTGCCTTCTCCACTGTGTAGAGGCGCCCATTACTTGGCTCACAGCCCCTTCCCCATCTTCAAAGCCAGCAGTGTGGCATCTTGAAATCTCTGATTCTGACCCCTGATCTTCTTCTCTGGACCTCTGACCTCTCTCTGGTAAGGATTTCTGTGATGACTTTGAGCCCACTTGAATAATTCAGGATAAACTTCTATCTTCAGATCTTCAACTTAATCACGGCTGCAAAGTTCCTTTGCCAGGTAGGGTGACACATTCACAAGGTTCAGGGGCCAGGATGTAGGCATCTTTGGTGGGCAGTATTCTGCCTCCATGACTCTCTAAAGCTGTTCATCTTGCATGATGGGTTTGAAGCCAGCACACGTGGGCTGTGTTCAGGCTCTGACACCTACAAGCTGAGTGGCATTGCATGGGACACAATGATCTCCTCAAGTTCATCCTTCACTTCTGCAAAATGAGGGTGAGAAATCATGTAGTGAGGACAGGGGAACAGAAGAGAGCTCTGTGCCTGGCCAACCATGTGCTGGGTACCTAGGAGATATTATAAGGACTGCTGCTGGCTTCACTCTTCTCTGTGTTATTTTCCCCTGAGTCTAGCCCTTTCTTTATTGCCTGTGGCTGACAGCTTTCCACCTGTCTAACGCTAGGAATGCACTTGAGGCTGTGTGCCCTGATCACCCCGTGCAATTGTCTGCCTTTGCTTTTACCTTGGTGACTTTACTAATGATGTTTGGGCAGGATTTGGTTTTTGTTTGCTTAACAAACTTCATGAGGCATTTCCAGATTTCTCGTAGTGCTCTGCAGACAGATCTCTCTTCAAAGCAAAGATGTTGTTTGTTTGGTTTATTTACCTTCTGTTCATTAGTCTTGCCTCTGGGGGTCATGAGTCTCCAAAGAGAGAATGCAGTGTGTGGAGACCACACCGGAGGCAGCTTGAAACCTTGGGGGCATGCAGATGGGGCACACTGGTGGGGTTCTGCTATAACTCCAGGAAGCAGAAAAAGCAGACTTAAGCAGAAAATGGGGAAAGAAGAATGCTAAGAGAAGTCAGATGAGATGATAATCCACATTTGCAGTTTCTCCAAACTCCCAGGATGATTTCGGGAGTTGGGAACAGACCATTTTTTTAAGAGCAAAGGGAATATATGACTTTTTCAACTTCACCCTCCCCCCAAAGTAACAGAAAAGGTTTAGCTTTTACTCAGGAATCCCCACCCCTGTCCAAGTTTAGTGCTCATTCCAAAACAATAGTATTTTCCTAAAGGGGAGGTGGGGAGGCATGAAGAGATCACAAGAAGACCCAAGACCCAGTGCTGACAAAAAATGTCAAAAAAAGTCTCAAAATGAGAAGGCAATTTCTGCTTCTGTTCTCTTTGCTGTACCTAAATTTCCTTCAAGGAGAACACCTCAGTCTTTACACCTTTGGGACACTTGCTAATCCTCTCTGTTAGTAAAGAGAAATAAAACTGGACACTTAGAAACTTGGAGAGTGCATTAGTCTGCTGGCCTGCCATCACAAAGTACCACAAAGAAAGCCACAGGCTTCCACAGCAGACATTTGTTTTCTCAAAGTTCTGGAGGTCAGAAGTCTGATATCAAAGCAGATCAAAATGTGGGTTGGACTGGTTCTTCCCAGAAGCTCTGGAGGAGAATATGTCACGTGCCTCTCCTGGGACAGATGTCCCACTGGGCTCTGTCTCATGGCCCCTGGTGGATGTCGGCAGTCCTGGGCATTCCTGACTTGTGGACCTGCATCACTCCAATCTCTGTCTCCACCTTCATACAGTGTTTGTTCTCCCAGTCCGTGTGTCTGTCTCTGTGTCCACATTTCCCTTTATATGTGGCTCCCTAGTGCTTGCTGCTAAAACTGTACTAGGAAACTCCTGCTACCATCTCAAAGTCACGTGAGTGACTGCAGCAAACAGAGCTGCAAGGATGCTGGGAAGTTAGACCTTTTTCTGTGGAAAAGTTAGAAACTTAGCACGTTAAGAAAGAAGGTAACAGTGGATGCTGGACTGACAGCCAGCAGCCTCTGCCGGGTGAGGAATGGGATTCTGAAGGGTGGAGGAGAACCCAGAAAGAAGGGGCTCCTGCCAAGAGAGTCATGGTGGAAAACCGGTGGTTTTTTTACAAATAAAGAAATGCAGAAAACAGAGTTTCAGAAACTATTCTCTGACCACCTGTTTAATTGCGATAAAGTAGCAGTTTTAATTCATCTCCACAATTACAGTCTTTGCAATGCTACGCACTGGTATAAGGCCATTGGTTCCCATTCAACACCTGTATGAACTTGAGACCCAGGCAAGTGGCCACTGGGTCCAAACTCACTTTCGCTGTCTGCTGTGGCAGGCCCACTGTGTTGTGTGATACTGTCTTTTCTCTCAGTGTCCCTCACCAGACTTTGACATTGACATTGAGCCCCCTTAACCCCCCACCCATCTTCATATCCCTTGCATGCCCAGCCCCCAGCACGGTGTCTGGCATGCAGTCGATGCTTTGAAGGAGAGGTTGTGAGTCAGCAGCATCCCCAGCCCTTCCCAGAGATACTCAAACGCTGAGGACCCGGGATTTCTTGTATGACTGCACTTCAGAGACTCCTCAGGGTACCCTGTGGCCACTGGGTCTTTCTCTGAGAGACCCTTTATGGTCCTGGCTCCAAGCCAGACTGGGCAGGCCCCACCCTCTCCAGCCTCCTCTCCTCCACAGAGAGCTTCCAGGCAGCCAGTGGTTAAGACCATAGTGGGAAGCCACTGTGTGTGAAACTCAGGGACAGAAGGCATGCAAATCTACTTCCCAACTCCGCATGTGGCATAATTGTATTTTCAGGGAGGGCCGATCTATTAGCCAGGTGCAGGTCTCCACTGTGTAACTTTTATAAAGGAAACACTAAAGGCCTCTCAGAGTGAAGGATATTATAATTATGGATGATTTATACTCCCCAGCTAATGTATACATTGCACTTTATGAGAATGTTCTACTTGACGTGGCCAGAAACATTAAGCAAAAATAGTGTTGCAGCCTGGGCTAGAAACCCATCTTTTGTTTTATGTCTAATCTATCCAGTGCTAAAATATTTGGAATGATGTGTCTGCATGCTGCTGGGAAGGAAATATGAACATAATAAGTGCATTTCTGATTTCAGACCAGATTGTAATTTCCTTCTAAAAGACCTCACTGAGTTTAGCATATTTGTTCCTCGGTGGAATGTTCACTGCATATTGGAGTACAAAGGTAAAAAGTAATAATAATAATTTCAGGGCTTAGAGGGACCTTAGTGGTTATGTAGGCTGGGGTGTCCCAACTCCCATTACAGTGTTCACTCGGAAATGATCTGACTTGAATTATTTGAAACCTAGAAGTCAGAGCAAGGAGGAAGAGGAAGAAGCTGAGAAAGTCATTAAAAAGGGCATGTGGCCTCTTTGCTGTGTTGCCCTGGTTGAGAACAGACAGACCACTCTTCAGTTCTACCTCCAGCTACTGTCTTTGTTTTTTTTTTTTTTAATTTTTTTTTTCAACGTTTATTTTTATTTTTGGGACAGAGAGAGACAGAGCATGAACGGGGGAGGAGCAGAGAGAGAGGGAGACACAGAATCGGAAACAGGCTCCAGGCTCTGAGCCATCAGCCCAGAGCCTGACGCGGGGCTCGAACTCACAGACCGCGAGATCGTGACCTGGCTGAAGTCGGACGCTTAACCGACTGCGCCACCCAGGCGCCCCTCCAGCTACTGTCTTTGATATGTCATTGGAGTCTCTCTGGACCTCAGTTTTTAGGGGATTAAGCCAAAACGGGATTAAGGTTCTGCACACCATTGCGACGTGGTGGGAAAGGGTGTTCACACCCAGCAGTTTTCCAGCTCCAGCAGGGTGTCCTATAATTCAGCTCAGTTCTGACAGGATCTACTTGGAGACAGCACCAGATCCCACAGGTAGAGGGCTCAGTCCTAAGACTCTTCCCTACCCCCTTCAGACACTGACTGTGACCCCTCTTTGGGCTCCGCAACCTAACCTGGCCCTTTTGGGATTTTTTGGAGGCTTCATTGCATCGGCATGATTGATTAAATCCTGGGCCATCATTGGTGACTGAATTCAATCTCCAGCCTCCCTCCCCTTCCTGGGGATGAGAGGGTGGGACTGAAAGTTGCAACCTTCTGACCACAAGGTCAGTGCTCCTCACAACCAGCCCCCATCCTCAGGTGGGGTCCAAAAGTTATCTCATTAGCATAACAGGTGACATCTTTGTCTCATGGCTTAGGAAATTCCAAGACTGTATTAGGAGCTCTGTGCCAGAGATATGTACAAAGACCAAATATATATTTCCTATTATAGATCACACTGTCACAGGGATCAAGACAGCCGTCCCCTCACATGACTGTCATAGCAATAAAGGGGATAATATATGCAAATTATCATCTTGGCAGTGGCATGGCCAGGGAGAGAGCAGACCCAGGGTGATGACTGTCAGCCTTGCTCATCCACGGAGGGGGGCTCCAGAGCAGTCAAGAGATGAAGGCTGTAAGAAGTCCATTCTGAGGGAACTTGCCCACGGTCATGCAGCTAATGGCAGAGTCTCACTCCACTCCCGGTCAAGGCCCTGGTGTTTAGCTCTACCTTTCAGCAGGTGCCTTGAGACTGGCTTCCTTGTTCTCCTCCCAGCTGAGTAGGCCCCTGGTCATCTCTGCTTGTTGGAGCTCTATCAGAGAAGGGGCTTTAATGGTTTCCACTCAGTGTGTCGTAGTCTAAGGAGGTACCTGCCCATTTTTTTTTCCAGGGAATGCAGTTCACTGTACCTTTTAGGAAGGAGATGAATTTTAGTTTCCTAAAAGCTGATCAGTGAAGCGTCACCATTACATCTTTTGTGAGTGACACATACCACATTAATTATTATTTCCTTGATATTTTCCCTCAAATTGACTCATTAAAAAGCAGTTACAAACTATAGCCTCAGTCTAAACAATAACCCATTCATCGGTACTCGTTTATTGAGGTGAAATTCACATAACATGCAATTAACGTTTTTAATGTGCACAACTCCGTGGTATTGAGTGCATTCCCACCACCTTCTCTGTAGTTTTAAAACATCATCATCCCCTCCCAAAAGAACACCCTGCAGGCATTAAGTAATTTCTCCCTCCCCCCATTCCCTGGGCAACCTCTCCTCTGTTTTCCTTCTCCATGAATTGACCAGTTCTGTATATTTCATATAAAAGGAACAATACATGATCTTTTGTGTCTGGCTTATTTTGATGAGCATCATGTTTTTGAGATTTATCTATATTGTAGCATCTTTAATACTTCGTTCTTTTTCATGGCTAAATAATAGTTCATTATATGGATGTACCACAATTGGTTTAACCTTTAATCCACCGATGGACATTTGAATTGTGTTTACTTTTTTATTATTATGAGTAATGATGCTATGAACATTTTGTGCAAGCTTCTGTGTGGATGTATATTTCCCTGCTCTTGGATATATACCTAGGCACAGAACTTCTGGGTCTTGCAGTCTAGCACACTTTTGATTAAATAACACTTTTTTTTTTCAATTGCTATTCCACCACCATCTCTAGGACCATGGGTGGCACATATACAATTTAAGAAATATCACAATTATTAAGAATATATATTGTCTCCCCTTTACAGATCAAGAAATTGATGTTTAGGCCCCCAAAGCCAGTGTAAAGAGTATACCCAGGATTCTAAGTCAGATTTGACTGACTTTTACTAATGCTTTATTCAATACATCCTTTTTGATTAGTTGATTATTATTATGCACAGCACATAATAAAATAAATGTAAGTATTACCCTCTTCATCTCTCCTTACATGATTATCACGTTAGATTCCAGGGATCTCTGTGAGTCTTTAAAACAACAACCCCAAGATTCCAACTGGCCTTCTACTTGTTCTAGACATCGCTTTTCCGTGATACAAAATAAATTCTAGTCAGTCAATTCTATTCTACCTCATCTCACATTTGACTCGTGAGTACCTCCAAAAAAGCTAGCATTCTTACTCCTTTTCCACCTGTTGGTTTTTGCAAATGAATTTATTTTTTCCCTTTGTTTTCAAGGCCCCAAGTTAAGGATGGACTGAATCTCTGTTTCTGATTTGTGTTTACATAGAAAACCCCAATTATAGCCTTGGTCCCTACTCTCGCTGCAAAGAGCCTGTCCTGGCTGCTGTTCCATTGTGTTATGTGTTGTTAGGGTACTCATTTGTAATAAACACACTCAACAAAGGATATTGCACCTGGTGACTGAGCCTGTCTGGTGAAACCAGTATATGAGATCACACGTGAAATAGAGATTCTGAACCTGAGGTGTAGCTCTATAGTGTATAAAAAAATTCAGAACTACTTTCGTCCTTGATGTGTTTCATTTGCGTCTCCTCCTTTAAATCTGAAAGGAAGCATGCTAGTTGGTAGAGATATTCTACCCCAAAGGGAGATCAATGCTAATCATGTTCATTTCCCCAAGTGCAGCCCTCTCCTGAAATGAGAGTTGGGGAGATCTAATACAGCCTCCCTCCCTCTCTTCTGCACCCAAGTGAGGGTTCATATAAATTCCAGATAGAATGTGCTCTTCTTGAAGTAGGGACTGTACACTTTGATGAATTGACTCTCTCCATTGCTTTTGCCAAACTGCAGCATACCAGGTTGAAATATTTCACAACCTCAGAGCCCCACTGCCTCGGCACAGACATTCAGCTGCCTATCCCGGAAGAGTGTCCTGGAGAGAACTTAATTCATCCATTGTCAGGAATCCTGGAAAAATACCAGGAAGTAAAGGAAGCTGGAGCAAGGCTGCAGAGGGACCCAGGAGACCTGGGTATCTCTGTAGGGTATTGTTTCTCAATATGGGTCTTAAGGTGGCCTCCACAAGATTCATTTAAGGATTTGTTAAAAATGTGAGTTTTGGGGGACACCTCCCCAGACCAGCTGAATCAGATCACTGGGCTTTGGAGCCTGTGCATCTGAATTTTTGTCAAGCTAAGCAGGTGATTCCAGTATCTACTCATATTTATAAACCATGAGTGTAGGAAGACTTCATAAATGCCAGGCAAAACCATCTTAAATGCAATCAAATTAATTATTAATTAAATAAACATCTGCCTATACCCCAGTTCATAACTTGCATGTTGCAATTCCCTCCTGATGTCCAGAGGCACCGTTTAATGAGTGAGTGGCACCAGGGACATGAAAATGAATTATGTATTTATTTTCCCAAGCCCTCTTAGCCTTCCCTGTAAAATTGTGGCTGTACATCCCTAAGAATCTCACCTGATGGGAGTGGTCTGTGGTCCTCCCAGAGAAAGACATTGTTCCCTGTCCTCAGAATGTGGACAAGATGAAGCAGCAATTTCACACTGTTATTATGCTTAATAATTCATCATGCCAGGAAATATGCATGAGCATTGGCTACAGGCATTCTCAGTTAGTAAGTATTTTCAGTGCAGCAAATGCAGAACTAGTCCTCACCTTGATAGAAGATGGCAAAGGAGGAAGAGGAGGCTGGGGAACACTCTAACTGGCTATAAGGGGTCCTATTTAAATACCATTTTTCCATTTAATAACAACAGCTAATGTTTATTAGGTGATTCCTGTTAATCACACATAGTTTAATTTCTTCAAATTAATTCCTCCAAACAGCCCTGTAGAGTAGGTACCATTATGAAAAACAAACAGAGCCCAAAAAACTGAAGCACAGAGAGTTGTAGTAAAGTTCTCAGTGTCACACAGCTAGTAAATGGTAGACCTGGGATTTGAACCTTGCAATTGCAGTCCAGAGTCCACTATCTGAAACACTTCTCTGAAATTCTGCTACCATGAAGCTTTTTTAAAAAGAAACACTATCTTCCAGTAAATAACTGAAAGTCTTGCTGATTTCATTGACAGTCGGGGGATAGAAATCTGTATTGATTATTGAAATTAGGGTTCTCCAGAAGAAAAATGATCAATCGATTTATCAATAGATAGAAAGGGAGGGGGAGGGAAGAGGGAGGAAGGAAGGAAGGAAGGAAGGAAGGAAGGAAGGAAGGAAGGAAGGAAGGAGTTTATTATGAGGGACTGGCTCACAGGATTATGGGACTGAGAGGTCCCATGATCTGTTGTCTGCCAGCTGTAGGCCCAGAAAGGACCAGTCCAAACCCAAAGGCCTGAGAACAAGAGATACCAATGTGAGTCCAAAGGCCAGGAACCAGGAACACCCATGTCCCAGGGCAGAAGATGGATGTCCCAGCTCAAGAGAGCAAATCCCCCTTCTTGTGCCTCCTTTGCTCTATTCAAACCCTCGAAGGATTAGATGATGACTGCCTGCTTTTCAGAGGGCCATCTTCACTCATTCTACACATTTGGATCTTAATCCCGTCTGGAAACACCCTCACAGACACACCCAGAATTTTTTTTTTTTTTGGCTGAGATCATCCCTAACATGGTCCTGATGAGATCTCTGCTTTTCTGCCTAAACCAAAGCCCTTTATACTAGTTCTCTTGCTTCCTCAGGACATAAATGGCCTGTTTTTGTTGATCTTTAGAAAGTTAGATCCTAGCAGTTAATAAAGCACCTAGGACAACAGAGACAGTCTGACTGCTATAACCAACTGCCACAAACTGGGTGACTTGAAACAATAGAAATGTATCCTATTACAAATGTGTAGGCTGGATGTCGAAAATTGAGGTGTGGACATGGTTGGTTCCTTCTGGAACCATCCCATGCTTCCCTCTCAGTTTCTGGCAACTCGGGGCATTCCTTTGCCTCCTTGGCTTGTGGCTACATCATTCCAGTCTCAACCGGCATCTTCATATGACCTTTCTTTTGTGTCCCTGTGTGTCCTCTCTTCTTCTTCAGACGCTAGTCATTAGATTTAGGGCCCATCCTAAATCCAGGATGACCTCATCTCAAGATCCTGAACTTCATTCCATCTGCAAGGACCTTATTTCTAAATAAGATCACATGCATAGGTATTAGGAATTAGGACTTGGACATATCATTTGGAAGACACTGTTTCAGCCATCTACAGTCACCAATGAAGGAGAGATTCTGGGGTTTCTGGGTGAGTTTGCTCTTCAACGAATGGAGTACCATATGTCAGATGTGGCTGTGGTCAAGCTCACAGACTTTAGAGCTTGTCAGGCCTTGCTTTAAGCGCCAGCACCATTCACTGTCTGTGTGACGTTGGCTAAGTTTCCTAAATTCCTTAGTGCCAATTCTTTATTTGGGAAATGATGATGTTAATCTTGACTTCATTAAAGCCCTGCATATTCTATTCGAGATGAGGTGAGGTTAATGGCATAGGCCTTGTGAAGCAGCATTAGACTACTGTTGACCTTCTGATCGCATATCGGAGGAGAATCATCTGTTTTTGGACTGTGATTGACCTTGGGTAACTGAAATCAGCAAAGTGAAACCACAGAACGGGGGTGGCTACTGTATTTTGTTTAGTGCTGCTCTGTGTGTGCTGAGTTTTCGAACCTCAGCCAGCACAGGGCAGTGAATATACTCTTGGGCTCTCTGCATAGCAGACTGTGAAATCTCTTCCTAAATTTGAGGGTGGTTGCCAATCTTTTTTGCTTATTTTCCTTGCAGTGTTTTTCCACAATTAACATCATTTATTTCCCTGTGTCTGTGTTTGATACCCGGCAAAGAGCTCGCTTGTTTTTCAAAGGATAAACTAACTTGTGATTCATTTACTTGCTAGCTGTTGAATGAGAATTTCATAGCCACTGTAGGCCACATGACTGTTGGGGGAAGCCTAGGCCACATTTTAACCTCATAGCATCCAACACTCCAGAAATTTGAAAGCCTCTGGGAGCGCGAAAATAGCTTCCCCCAATTGCCTTGTTGTCTGGTGCCTAGGCATTAAATTAGGAAGCCAGCATTCATCTCAGTAGGGATTTTTTTTTTTATAATGGTGCCGTAATGGGCCAATATTGTTAACATTCCCATTTCCAGGTGTACCTCTGTGACATTAAACAAGGGAGCTTATATGTCTGTGTTTCCTCTCAGCCATTGTTGGTGATGGCTAATAAGAATATACCCAAATCATCTGATTTAAGGAGAGTTTAGTAAGCAGATTGCTTATAAGTCTATGGGTGGGGGTGTAAAGAAACCAGAGACAGTTCAGTGCTCTGGGCTGTTAAAATACATGTTATCCCCCCTAGGCCAGGAGGGCATGAGAGAGAGTGAACTCAGAAAGAGATAGGGGTGTAGCTGGCCCAAGATAAGCTTTGGGATAAATTCCTTGGTCTCCTTTTTTTCTCCGTTGACTTGCCTGAACTCTTCATCCACACGACACAATAGACTGCTGGAAGGAGCTGTGTCCTGTTGATGATGTCTGCTCGCATCCTCCAGAGCAGGGACCGGAGTGTAGAAGGACAGAGAGAGTGGATCTGCAGGGGCCCCTGGCAGATGACAGTGCCCCTTCACAATCCCCTTCCAGACGTGAAACAGTAGGGGATGAGGTATCAGTCAGTAGCACAGATTTCAGAGCCTGGTAATTAAGCATCATGCTATGGATTCAAACAAAAGTCCTGCCACCTACTAGCCTTGTGGCTTTAGGTGAGTAAGTTAACCTCTTTGAGCCTCATTTCCTCATCTACAAAATGATATAATACAAGGACTTAGCTCTTGGCCTTAATATGGTAGACATTCCCTTCCCCACTCTGCATCCCCTTCCCTATGTTCTTTTTCTCCATAGTACTTGTCATCTAATATATTCTGTGTTTACTTATTCACTTATTTATTGTCTCAACTCTTCCACACTCCAACTAGAATGTAAGTTTGGGATCTGAGTGTATTTTATTTACTGACAAATCCCCAGTGGGCAGAGCCAGGCATACAGTAGACAGTCAATATTTGGGGCATCGGCATTTGAGACAGTGGCCTCAGAGGGCTTAGTGCAGGGCCTAGAATGTATTAAGGGCTTGTATTTTATCAAGTATTTGATAGTAAATGTATCAAGTTGATTTTAAACAAACACAGGCAGACAAGCAGAGAATGGGAAATCTTCACCATGCAGGCATGATTATTTGGAAATGCGAATAAAATAAGCCTAGTGAAATGATCTGTGGTGAGTGAGTCCCTTACACAGTTATATGGTTTTTAGACAATTCTATAATTCCTTTTCTCTATGTAATTTTGTTTGACCATTCATTCATTTCTTCATTTATTCTGGTAAATAACCTAAAGACGTCCTTAAGTTCATAGCCCTATAGGTCAGATCTCTCCACCTTGTCTGTAAACCAAAACTGACATGATCTCCTAGTCTACAGTTGCCAATAACACAGCACATTGAGATTTATAACAGGGATCCCCTGCATGCAGAGGATTTCTGTTGGGTCCTCACCCTTGGTGTGCCTCAGGTGGAATTTCTCCAGCTCCTGGTCAAGTAGATAAAGTTAATGAAGTATGCGGTGGCCTTAGCTGTGGGCCTGGGGGGCTTTTTGGAAAATAGGGAGGTCTCCTGGGGGCTTTAGAAAGACAACTCATGTTGTGTGCTCCTCCATTCTTCTCTCGTGGGGAACCAAGGGCTCTCTTTGTCTTGAAAGGCAGAAGACAGAGCTCTGTGGTCTGAAGGAACATCTGTGCATATTTGAGGTAAAGATGCCACTTAGCTCTTCCTTCCTTTAAGAACATGTACAAGAGAATACACATCTCGGGGACTCATCATTTAGATGTTTCTTCTGTGTCCCTTGAGTTCTTAAAAGTAAGGTTTCAATCTGGAGTTCCCTGTCCCATGCCGATACAAAATATAAACAGATAAATAAATAAAAACCCACATGGCTCTTTTTTATTTTTATTTTTCATTTAGACTCCTTGCATTCTCCTTGCAGGTATTCCCCCAGGAGGTGCTAATCCGTGTTTTTTTGTTTGTGTGTGTTTTGTTTTTTGTGGTTGCTGGGATGCGATTGTTCTCACTCTACTTGCCCAAGCCTCCAGCAGCTTCTTAGCCTGCGTTTCCAGCAGCTGCTAATCTACGACCTATTGTTATGAACCTTTGAATACTAATTCCAGGAACCCTTTCTCACTTCCCAGACCAGTGAGTCTCAATCTCGAGTAAGCATCTGTATCACCTTGAAGGTTAGGTCTGTCTGGGTGGAGTTCAAGACTTTGCGTTTCTAACAAGTTCTCCAATGATGCCCACACTGTTAGTCCCCCCATGCCCTAGTGAAGCAAATCGAACTCACATTTACAGGCTGACCTCTTTCAAAAATGCTTCTCTTCCTTTCTTTTCTTAAGGATCACAGCAAGTGTAGATCGATGATATAGATAGATATGGATAGGGATAGAGATAGGAATAGGGATAGGGATCGAGGTAGAGATTTTTATTTTGCTTCTTTCTTGTTCACTGCTGTGTCCCCTCTGCCTAGAACAGTGCCTGACTTACCATAGAAGCTTAATACCCATCTGTCACTGGTCAAATAACAACAGCGGGGATATCATTATTACCTGGGTTCCTTGCACCTGGAGGGCTAGTTTTAGGGCACCGTAGAGGGCTCATCATCTTTGTAACTTAGAGCCCTCATAAAGCCTGGAACATTGAAGTCTCATGGTGAATGTTTGTTCTGCTGAATTGAGCCAATTTGTAGAGCCAGAAACCTAATTCTACAGGAAACAGAACTATGTGGATCCTGCAACAGATTATTTCAGTGTGGGAAATAATAATCAAATGTGATCTGTAATAACAGTTAGAATAGTTGCAACGTCAACTATAATATTGTGCTGTCCCCCAAGCTGGTGCTTTGCTATGACAGCTCTTCACCCCCACCCCATCCTCTCTAGAATTATGATTTCCCCAACTTTGTTTGCACCCCCAGCTGTCTGGGAGCTGCTGCTTTTTACTCTGTTGCTTTCAATCCCTTCAACAGATGGTATAATTCGTAGTGTGTGTGATTAGGGTTCTCAGTGTTGGCTGCACACTGGCATCGCGTAGGGAGTGTTAGAAAAGATTGATGCACGGGTACTGCCCCCACAGATTCTGATTTAATTGGTCTGGGGATCCCCAGGCATCAGGATTTTTAAAAGCTCACAGCCAAGGTTGGGAACCATTAGATTAGGGGCGGAGGGCATCTGGAGCAAGAGGGAGACAAGAATGGAGGAAAGAGTCCTGATATCCAGACCCAGCCAGTGGCTCTTACAGAGGAGAGAGAACTGCAGGACAGTGAAAGATGAGCTGGCAGAATACAACTCAGGTCACACTTGGGGAGAGAACCTGGAATTCAGAAACAAGACTGATGTCTTTCCTGATCATTTTATTTGGGGCAACTTGTTGGCCCAAGGAGATTGTAAATCCCTCTGGATCGGGATATATTGGACACACACACCCATTGCTTGCAGGGTCTCTAGAGGCATTGCATCCAAGTGGGAATCTTTATTTTTGTTTTTGTTTTTTTTTATTTAGTTTTAATGCCAGTATAGTTGACCTGCAGTGTTACACGAGTTTCAGGTGTGCAATTTAGTGATTCAGCAATTCTGTACCTCATGCATTGCTGATCCCAATCTGGGTACTCTGATCCCCTTCTCCTCTTTCCACCCATCCCCCCACCCACCTCCCCTCTGGCAAACATCAGTTTGTTCTCTGTAGTTAAGGGTGCGATTTTTGGTTTGTCTCTTTTTTTCCCTTTGTTTGTTTCTTTCGTTCCGTAAAGTAAATTCCACGTACCAGTGAACTCATAGGGTGTTTGTCTTTTTCTGACTGACTTAGCATTATACTGTCTTGATCCATCCATGTTGTTGCAAATGGCAAGATTTCATTCTTCTTTATGGCTGAAGAATATTCCATGACATACACACACACACACACACACACACACACACACACACACACACATATATATATATGTATATGTATATGACATATACACACATATATATACACACACACACTACTTTTTGTTTTCCTCTATTGATGGACACTTAGGCTGCTTCTGTATCTTGGCTATTGCAAATACTGCTGCAGTAAATATAGGGGTGCAAATATCCTTGTGAATTAGTGTTTTTGTATTCTTTGGATAAATAGTAGAGCAGTTATTGGATCATATGGTAATTCTATTTTTATTTTTTTGAGGAACCTCCATACTGTTTCCACAGAGGCTGCTGTGGGATTTGATTCCTACCAACATTTTTTTTTTCTCCCCATCCTCACCAACACTTGTTGTTTCCTGTGTTTTTTATTTTAGCCACTCTGACAAGTGTGAGATGATAGCTCTTGTGCATTTGATTTGCGTTTCTAGGTAAGAATCTTATAAAATAGCCCTTGAATGACCAAGGGAACATGAGGTCAGAGTAGGATGGGAAAAACCATGAAGTATTCCAGTCAGGAACAGTTGTGTGTGTGTGTGTGTGTGTGTGTGTGTGTGTGTGTGAGAGAGAGAGAGAGAGAGAGAGAGGGAGATCTTTTTTTTTCCTTCAGTATGAAAACACACACACACACACACACACACACACACACACAGAACAACAATAACACAAAATCAAAATAAAAAAATTAGCCCCTTACTGCCAACATCATCACTACCACCATCACAACAGAAACCTAGAAATGTAGTCCTGTGGAGCATCCGCTGACAGGTACCTAAGTGTCCCCAGAGCGGATGCCATCTCACATCACTGGGAAGTAAAACATGTTCACAGTGCAGCAGGACCTGTGTTCACACACACGGGTGCTGCAGTTCAAGTGAGCAGATACCAGTGAGTTAGGGAGAAGCCAGGAAAGCCGCCTGCCTCCGCTGATCCCCTCTCTAGTGTTTTATTCACAGGTCCGCATTGCAACCCTTCAGTACTTTATTAAACGCGTCTCTTCTCTGGGACACCCCACTACCTTCAGAGCAAATGCATTCCATGCTCTGAAGCCCGGTGTGTTTTCACCACTGCTTGGTGCCTAACTTCATCACAGATGAGAAGAAGTGAGTGCTAAGTGTTGTATTAGGGATCAGAAGCTGGGAAACCTGCCTCACTGGTAACTTGAGAGGAATTTAGCTCATACTTTTTAACTCATAATAGGAATCCAGGGGCGGGGTCAGAGGCCCCATGCACACGTTGTCACCGATGTGAGGATGACAGCCATGACCCATGTGGATGCCTCCACCAGGTAGACAGCAGCCCTGTGGTCCAGATCAGAAACATGCCTTTTCTGTATTCTAAGCAATTTTTGACACAGTGTTTTGCTTTATTGCAAACCACAATGTTTTCAGAAGGCTTAAAAATCCAGTTATGACTATAGCTGTGAGGGAAAAGGTCTGCGTGGTGCCGGGGAAATTTAATTTTTAGCTTAAAAAAAGTACCACCAAATTCAATTTTTCTCACATTTAGGGATTCTTAGAGTTATATCCAGCTTGCATAACTAGTATATTAGAGAATGTGTTACTATGGGGTTATTTTTTAACGCATTTATTATTTATGAAATGCAGAGGAAAATAGTTAGAAATGATTGTTTCAGGGAATATCCTGTAGCTTTTTTTATTGTATTCAAAGAAGTTGCTCATGCTGTTTTAATTCAAACATTAAAAGTTAAATCTCTTTTCATCCTGACCTACATTTTTAAAACACTACTTTAGCCCTTATTATGGGGAACAGAAAAAGCAGTTGAAGGAAAATGCCCACTGTGTGTTTTCTTACCCCTCCGTTTGTAGGTAATCAGGCTGATTCTTGCCAACCTGTCCAGGAAGGAGCAGGGGAAACAGAGTGAGGTATCTCTTCTGTTTCATCAGCATCTGTGCATATTTCCTTTCTCCCAAAGCACATCTCCCCCAGCTAGTTATGCTGGTTGACTGCCTGCTCTCCAGTGAGGAGAGGCTCCTTGTCTGCCTCTCACTCTGTGCTGGGGAATGATGAGTAGAAAAGAGATACTATCTCGCATATCTGACGAGGGATTAATGTCCCTTGTATTATATGGAGAATTCCTGAAACTCAGCAGTGAAAAAAAAAAAAAAAGGCAAAAAACCTGATTCAAAAATGGGCAAAGGATTTGAATAGACATTTCTCTAAAGAAGATATGCACATGGAAATAAGCATATGAAAAGATGCTCAACATCACCAGTCATTAGAGGCATGCAAATCGAAACCACAAGGAGACATGGGCTTTATACCCATTAGGATGACTATGATGAAACAGAAAGAAAAACAAACTGAAGATACGTGTTAAGGAAGATGTGGGAAAATTGGAACCCTTGTGTACTTCTGGTGGGAATGTAGACATTCTTCCAAGAAGAAAAAAAAATAGAATTACCATATGATTCAGCAATGCCCTTTTGGGTATACACCCAAAAGAACTGAAGGCCGGATTTCCAAGTTATCCCATGTATGTAGCAGAATTACTCACAATAAGTAAAAGATTGAACCGACCCAAGTGTTTATCACTGGATAAGCAAATATATGTTATATCCATACAATGGAATATTATTCAGCTTTAAAAAGGAAGGGAATTCTGGCACATCTTTCAACAGAGATGAACCATGAAAACGTTATGGTAAGGGAAGAAAGCCAGTCAAAAAAGACCAATGCTGCATGATTCCACTTGCATGAGGTACCTAGGTAGCCAAAGTCATGGAGACAGAAAGTAGAGTGGTAGTTTCCAGGGGCTGGGAGAAGGGAAAGTAGGAGTTCATGTTTAATGGGTATAGAGTTTGGGTGTTGCAAAATGAAAAAAAAGGAAAAGTTCTCTACTGGAAGATGGGGATGTTTGCACAACAGTGTGAATCCACTTCATGCTCCAGAACTGTACAATTAAGAATGGACCAAATAGAGGGGCGCCTGGGTGGCTCAGTTGATTAAGCTTCTGACTTCAGCTCAGGTCATGATCTCACGGTTCCTGAGTTCAAACCCCGCATCGGGCTCCTTGCTGACAGCTCAGAGCCTGGAGCCTGCTTCAGATTCTGTGTCCTCTTCTCTCTCTGCCCCTCCCCTACTCACACTCCATCTCTCTGTCTCTCTCAAAAACAAACATTAAAAAAAAAATTTTTAATGGATAAGATGGCAAATTTTATGTTATGTATATACTATACAATTCAAATAATAAATTTAAGAGGAAGAAAGAAAGATTAGCGGAAATTGCAAAGTGCTATGTTTCATCACCATGGTGTCCAGTGAAAATCTCAGAGAAGGAGCCCTGGGGCCTGGATTCTCAGGCAGCCTGTGGAAGTGCCATGCAAGGAGGAACTGAGGCCTTCTGCCAACAGCTAGAACCAACTTGCTCGCCAAATGAGTAAGACACCTTGGAAGCAAAGCCTCCAGGCTCAGCCAAACCTCCAGATGACTCCAGTTCCCGGACTGTACCCCGAGTCTTCAAGTCTTCCAGCTGAGACAGCCCCCCCACACCAACCCGGCATGGTAGAAAAAAGATTATCTGTCTGCTGTGTCCTATCTGAATTCGTGACCCACAGTAACCTTGAAAAAAAGAGATGATTATTGTTTTACACCACTAAACGTTTTGGGGTAATTTTTTTTTCACAGCATTGGATAACTCATCATACATTCCATCAGTATTTGCAATCAATATAATCACCTGCCATGTTTAGATATTTGGAAATGCATACTTTATCTGCAGCGCGTGTGTGGGTGTAAGCGTGCGCACACACACACGCACACCCTGACACACACACACACCAACACACACACACACCCACGATCTTGTTGACATTTTATTTCTGAATTTGACCTGTCTTATTCAAAGTGGGACCACCAGTTCTGAGAATCAAAGTGGCAGCTAAGTGAGATGTCTACCTTGTTTTAACCAGAAGTATAGAAAATGCTTCGCAGAGGAGACGAGGTGGGTTGGCGGGCAGAGTGTGGGCTTGTCCCCAGTGCATGCCGTAAACGTGTGCAGGATTCTCTGGGCCAGGATATCTCTGGTCTAGATCCTCGACGGGAGGGATGTTATCCTGTACATCAGCTGTTAATGGAACCCTTGGGTTTGTGTGACTGGGGACCAATCTGCGCTGATGTGTAAATATGTCTGCTTTGCTTACGCTCAGGCACTGATTGCATATCTGGGGGTTAATGAGCTAAGTTTGGATAAAGGCAAGAGGGTGTCTTCTCAATGCACAAGGGTGTTTTGCTTGCATCAGGCTGAATCCGGGCATTTCCTCAGATCTGAGGTTTGCTTTCTGCTCTGGGGGTTCAGCTCTCGTGCACTTGATGGATGCTGGCCTTAATTTGGTGTGCTGCAGCCGTTACAAGCTGTGGAAGGATATTACCTTAAGGATATTCTTTTGAATATTAAATTAGAATAAATTAAGGCATGCTGCATATTAAGCCTAAATCAGAGTTGAGTAATTGCCTTCCGTTTTATGCCACTAAGTTTGTTGGAAATACAGGATATTTGTTTTAATTATCAAGTTGTTGAACTGACTCCCAATGAGAGGATGTACAAACACAAACAAACAAAAACTTTTTTGTGACTTTGTGAAATTTAGATAGCAACTAATTGGATACTTATTCATGTTTGTCCTGTTATTATTACTGACTTTGTTCATCCGACATTGACTAACTCCCTGCTCTGTGTCCAGCAACATACAATTATTTGGGGATATTAAGAGCTACATTTTTTTATGCTTCATCATTTCCTAGATACTATAGTCTAAGCATTTGACATGCGTATAAAATTTACACAGTTTCACTATTAGGCAAATAGGGCTATTACCCCCATTTCATAGATATAGAAATGAAGTCTTAGGATAATGTCAAATTAATAATTAAAAAAAAAAAACCACACAGCTACAGATAGGATATGAATCTCCCACTGCTAAATTCTTAATTCCATGCTATATTGATAATGCAAAGCTGATAAGAACATTGCCCCTTTAGGGGCGCCTGGGTGGCTCGGTCGGTTGAGCGTCTGACTTCGGCTCAGGTCATGATCTCACGGTCCGTGAGTTCGAGCCCCACGTCGGGCTCTGTGCTGACAGCTCAGAGCCTGGAGCCTGTTTCAGATTCTGTGTCTCCCTCTCTCTCTGCCCCTCCCATGTTTATGCTCTGCCTCTCTCTGTCTCAAAAATAAATGTTAAAAAAAAAAAAAAAAGAACATTGCCCCTTTAAAGCATGTAATGACCAGAAAAGGTGGTATTTAGAGTTGATTTTAAGCTGATCTCTGAAACTTTTAAGATTTACCAGCCGATAATGTTACCTTTTAAATGTTAGTGAAATAATGATATTTTTCTAAACTTTTATTGTGGAAAATTTCAAATACGTCTATGAAAAAAAATACAGAATAGTACATAATGAATCCCCATGTACGCTTCACCCAGATTCAGCCATTGCCGACTCATGGCTAACCTGGTTTCTTTCTCTCATTCACTACCCTCCCCCACAACCACCACACATACGAGATATTTCCTTGAAGCTAACATGGAGATTTCTTGATGAAATATCTAGCCAATTTGGCTGGTAGACGTCATAAAAAGTACATTGGATTTCTTATAGGAAAGCCTCGTTAATATGGGCCTTACTGTTTTGGAGTTGTGGAGCGTTGACTGTTCACTTATCTGGGGAAATGGGGGGTGGCTGGTAGTGATGATGAGACCACTAGAGATACTGAGAGCAACAGAGCTATTGAGGACAGCTTCTGTTGACTTACTTGTTTGAAGAAGCTGCTTAAACACCTTGAAAAAGGAATCTGTATATGGGCATCTTGAACTATTTAAATTTAGTATTAAAAAGTTTGTGGGGGCGCCTGCGTGGCTCAGTCAGTTAAGCGTCCAACTCTTAATTTTGGCTCAGGTCATGATCTCACAGTTCATGGCATTGAGCCCCGCATCAGGCTCTGCACTGACAGTGTGGAGCCTGCTTGGGATTCTCTCTCTCTCTCTCTCTCTCTCTCTCTCTGCCCCCTCCCCCTCAAAATAAATAAACACACACAAAAAAGTTTGTGGATTCACTTCTCTAGGGCAGAAATGTAATTTAATGCCCAGATTAGCTAATTGTCCCATACATCCCAGGTTGGTTGCAAATATCTATATTAATAACACCTGTAGATAAATATAGCTGGTGACAAATCCATCATAAAAATGCTAAGTGTGTATACACTCAAATGGGATGTTTCTTTACAGATATCTACCTGGTCTGAAAATGACTGAGTTTGTCCAAATTATTGGAAATAATTCCAAGCATACGCTGTCTTCCCATGAACTGTATATTGTCAGGTTCTGAGCTAAGTGAGTAGCTGTGACCTTTGCTTTTTATATATTATTGGCACATGGACTAGTCATATTTGCCTCCTTCTAAATCCACTTCATAGGCTATGATGGACCCATTAGGGACAGTCAACCGCTTTTAACACCCAGCTTCAAGTCTTTGAAGACCAAAGCTTCCACAACAAATTTAAACTCTGCCTTGTTCTCATTGTTTGGAGTTTTTTCACTAACTCCACATGCAAAGCATTTTGTCTTTGGACTTCAGGTTTTCATTGCTGTAATATGGCAATTGATATTTCCTGTCCTGTGTCCTTCTCAGAGTCACTCTGAGCATCACAGGCAGGATTTGCACCTATGGGACCCCTGGGTGCTCTTCTGCACCCATGGCAGATATCACTCATAGATTATTTCTCCTCCTTATTGAGCATGAATGTAGCTTAATTAGATAGTCATTTGCCTGACGCTGCTTATAGCAGTCACCACCAATCAATTAGAGATGGATTTCAGGATGGAGCAAATTTATTATTCCTCAAATAATATACATATAAGGGCTTTCTATGAAAACATTAAAAAATTTTTAATGTTTATTTAATTTTTTCTGAGACCGTGCAGACAGGGGAGGGGCAGAGAGAGAGGGAGACACAGAATCTGAAGCAGGCTCCAGGCTCTGAGCTGTCAGCACAGATTCCAACATGGGGTTCGAACCCACAAACTGTGAGATCATGACCTGAGCTGAAGTCAGACACTTAACCAATTGAGCCACCCAGGTGCCACTCCATGAAAACGTTTTAAAAGCACCACAGCAGTCTAAGTTATCACTACTTACTCACTTACTTACTTACTCTTCTCACCAGGAGTTCACCACACACAATTGCCGAGTTTGGGGACACATACTTTTACCTATGGAATATCCAGGGACCTTCTCTTACCTAGTTTCTGCCCAGAGTTTAGTACCTTCTTAGATCATTTTAGAGGACCTTGTCTTTTCCTGAGCTCCCTATATGGCTAGTGTTCGGCTTGCTCCCTAGCTTTGCTTATGATATGTATATTTCTTGTGTACATATCCAGCACACATCTGGGCAGAGACAGGGTGATACACAAACTAAAGGAATAAAGTATGTCTCCCTCCTTTTCTGTAATGGTGAACACCTCCATTAAAACAGCCATGGATCCCCAGACACTAGGTTAGTTGTTCTCTTCTCTGGCATCCTCATGAGTTAAATGCAAATGATTGCTCACTCCACATCATAGAGTCATCACAAGGGTTAAACCAAGAAAGCTTTTAGAACATTACTGCTACTACTGTGATTGTTTCTGTTCTTGTCATTGGTTTTGTTCTTGGCACCTAAACTCTCTGAGCCTCACCCATGATCTCTGGTAAGGAGAGGTAAGGAGAAATGAAGACATGAGAGGTAAAGAGAAAATGAAAATGCCTACCTTCTTAGCATTACCAGACACTCAGTGGGGTTTTGTTTCCTTTCTGGTTTCCTCTGGTTACATGTGGGTATTCATTGGGGTTGCTTATGTGGGAATATTCAGTTGTGTGTTTTAGAGCTTCCTCTGGGTTGGAAAACAAGAAATAGAGAATGGAGGGGTACCTGGCTGGCTCAGTCGGTAGAGCCATGCGACTCTTGACCTCAGGGTCATGAGTTCAAGCCCTATGTTGGGTGTAGAGATTATTTACATAAATAAAAACTTTTTTAAAAAAAGAATTGGGGAATAAAGATTTTTGTCCTGGAATGTGCTGTAACTATTCTCATAGTGACTTTTCTTGGAAGTTACCTTGACATGTGGTGAGCTCTGGAACACTAGTGTTAGACTGGATTTTGTCTCTTTCCTGCCATCTTACCTGCTGAAGAAACAGTGACCCAGAAAAAGTTAGCCACCTGCCAATGTCACACTGTTAACTTTATATCTGAAATGAGACTCGGGGCTTCCTTACCACCCGCATACTCTTTCCATGGGAGTGAAATAAATTTTAACTATTATGTTTTGAAATTTGATATATGAAAACCATAGCTGTTGTCTTCCCTTCTCAAACAAATATTCCAGTCTTGAATGTAACATGAGTCATTATTTTGGATCAATTTTGTTTGAAGTGACAACCAAATAAATTACCTAGAGTCACAAATAATGTAGAACTGGGCCCAAAGTTTTACTTAGCTTCTTTTATACATGTATAAAACAGATGTTTACTATATATATCGTAAACATCAGTCTTTATCTAGGTTAACCAGTGTGCTCTGCTCTGCTTGGAATTTTAACCAAGTTTCAGAGTTTTTCATTAAGAGGATTTCATATAGATGATGGAAGATAAGCGTCACGGCTCCCAGTAATTTACTGTCTATTACTGAATTCCACTCCATAAATATATTATTTAATCAAAACTCGTGTTTAAATGAGACAGTAAAAATGGCATGGGTAATATTTAAAGTTTGCATAATTTATACCCTCTATAGCAATTTTTTTAAAGGTAGAACAAGGGTGGGGAGCCTGGGTGGCTCAGTCGGTTAGGTGTCCGACTTCAGCTCAGGTCATGATCTCACAGTTGGAGGGTTCGAGCTCCACATCAGGCTCTGTGCTGACAGCTCAGTGTCTGGAGCCTGCTTCAGATTCTGTATCTCCCTCTCTCATTGCTCCTCCTTCCCCGCTCATGCTCTGTGTGTGTCTCTCTCAAATTTAAATAAACATTAAAAAAAAATTAAAAGGTGGAGCAAGGAAAGGGGCTTGAGTGTGGGGTCCCAGTTGCTGCCCCTTCGGGAAGGGACTGCTGTAGTTTCTGTGACCAACCTGAAATTTATGAGATCTTTCAAAGCAAAGGCTCAGACGCAGTGCCCATTTCCCCTCACATAATTCCCAGGTCGTAATGATTCAGGACCAGCTAAAGCTTCCCTAATCTCCTCTCTGTCCACACAGCAAAAGCTGATGAGCTTGTGATGATAATGATGGTTCAGGTAAATATTGATGAGAGGAAGAATAATTCTTTGAACCTTTAATGAAATTTCCTTAAATCTAATCCATTCTCTTGGAGAGAACCAAAAAAAATTGGATATTCAGGGACTTGTGTGTGTGTGTGCAGGTGTGTGTGTGTGTGCGCGCGCGCGCAGGCACGCATGTATCAATAATCAAATCCTCTTTGAAATGTCATCTCATTATATGCATTTCTCCTATTCTTTCTTTTTTCTTTTTTCTTTTGTCTTTTGAAGGGTGTCTGTGGTGGCTCTCTGATCAGTGGACCCACCGTTATTTGAAGGAACAGAGTATAATGTGAAGTTCCCAGTTTATGGAACCAGACAGATCTGGGTTCAAATGGGCTTTAATTAATTGATTTTAATTTGTGTCACTTTCAGCCAGAAAATCAGCATGTGGAACCTCACTTTTCTCACTTGTAAAATTAAGGAGCCCTTCATTTTAACCATGTGTGAAAATTCTTTATCGTACAGCAGAAGCATCATCAACTTTCGGCCATTTCTCCCTTGCCGGTAGGGGACTGTGCTCATGAATTTCTTGAAGGTTTTTGCTCCTGGCCCCCGTGAGACTTGAAATTTCAGCAAGAAATTTCCTGCCTGCTCAGTGACACCACTCCCCCTCCCCACCACCAGCAGGTGTTATAAGGATGAGTTTTTCTATAAAGTGGATCTGTCTTGGAGGTATTTCTCATGAGAAAAGGGTGGATGGATGTAGAAAAATGACTTTGGTCTGGTAGGTCTGAGAAAAGTAGTAACTGTACACAGAGAGCAAAGGCTGATGAACCTACACTCACTGTGTAGAAGGAGGGTCTGACAGATCAGGATGTGCTTTAATACTGCTGACTGTCAGCATCCCTGTCTCCTAGGAGATGCAGCTGTGAAGTGAAACTGTCACTTTTATCACGCTGACATGGAAGCACCATGCAGGCAAGAATAGATGAAGGCATGCTATTCGGTGAACAAGATACAGTGGACTTGTGAGGGCAGGGGGGATGCTAGGATAGAGTTGAAGGCTGCATGGGATAAAGAGAAGGCTGGGGTATTGTCTGAATTACATGCGTACTTGAAACTAGGGAGTCTCTGATGACACAACAGTTAGGGACTCTCTCGGCAAAGATTCTCTAGCAGGAAAACAATTTTTTTAATGTTTATTTTAGAGAGAGACAGACAGAGAGAATGAGAACGAGCGGGGGAGGGGCAGAGAGAGAGAGAGAGAGAGAGAGAGAGAGAGAGACAGAATTCAAAGCAGGCTCCAGGCTCTGAGCTGTCAGCACAGAACTGGATGCGGGGCTTGAACTCATGAATGGTGAGATCATGACATGAGCTAAAGTCGGATGCTTAACTGAGCCACCTAGGTGCCCCAGGAAAACAGTTTTCTATAGTCATTATATATGGTCTCCCAGTCACTATCAGAGATAGTTGGATTGAGGAGGGCAGTCCGTTTGGGTGGGCATTGAATGGCGCTAACGATTGGAAGCCTGTCAAAGCACACCATTCTAGGTTTCTGTCAGGGTTCACAATGGAAGCTCAGAATCACCATGTACCTTTCATGACACATTTAATGGATGAACAAACTGGATTCCCCATGGCTCTTCTTACCGGGACCCGACGGAGGGAGCTGGAAGTGAGATCCCTTATGCTAGATGCTGTTGGTGTTCAGATCCCCTTGACTGAGCTCCTGTGCCCGTCCCCCAGCTGCTATGCTTGTTGCTTGGTAATGGTTTCCAGCTGCCCCCTCTTCATAGCCCTGCCCTTGACCAAATAGTTTTGACCTGCTTTGCCTAAGAGGTTACACAACCCTGATAGGGGGGACAATTGACAGTCATTGGCTGATCCAGGTACGAAAAGGCTAGTCCTTTTACCTTAATGTGGGACATCCCTGCAGAGCATTTTATTCTACTGGAGCCCCAAATCTACCGATCAGGTCAGAGCTGTTTTAAGCTCTATTTCGGGCCACTTTGTTTCTCTCACATCCTTATAGGTAATGATGTCTTGGACCATATGGCAGCAGTAGAAGCATAGTAAGTGATCAGGTTCTGGTGTATTTTGAAGATCTTCTCTTGGGAAATGTGTGCATTAAGAGCCTGGGTTTCCTAGACCTCAGACAAAATCTTTTTTTTTTTTTTTTTTAATTTTTTTTTTCAACGTTTTTTATTTATTTATTTTTGGAACAGAGAGAGACAAAGCATGAACGGGGGAGGGGCAGAGAGAGAGGGAGACACAGAATCGGAAACAGGCTCCAGGCTCCGAGCCATCAGCCCAGAGCCCGACGCGGGGCTCGAACTCACGGACCGCGAGATCGTGACCTGGCTGAAGTCGGACGCTTAACCGACTGCGCCACCCAGGCGCCCCGACCTCAGACAAAATCTTAAGCCACTGTCCATTTTTTCTAGGAGTTCTGGCTATACATTCCAGTCCAAGAGTGCAAGAGCCCAGACCGTTTCCCTGGCTTAGGCCGTCTGTGGTTTCCTGTGCAACCTCTCTGCCCTTTTGTATACTTGGATAAACTGCTAGCCCCATGGCCCCCTTGCACGGGAGCATCTCATCCGTGCAGACTGGAGAAAACCCTGAGAGATAGAGGGCTTTGAATATGATTTGTCAGAATCCAATTAGCAACTCCAATTGATTGGTGGTGGCTGATTCCTGGGGAGGGATGGGGTGAATTTGCAGCTCTCAGCTCTCCTGTCCATAAGAATGAAGGCTGACTGCTGTATTGAGTGCTCTTTGCTCCTCTTGGGTGAAAGGGTCATGACTTTTAGCAGTATTTATTCTTATCTTAACATTCTGCATCCCATGTTCTCTAATGCATTATTCAGGCTTTGTGAGGACAGAGCAGAGGCCAACTCTGCACCCAGAGATCTTTTACTGGGGTCATGCAGAGGTGGGGGTGTAGTACATAGGGATGAGAGTCTGGACAAAAGGGAGCTATGACCTCAGACTGCTTAGGAAAGCAAATTGGCAGCAAAGTTCCGGCTTAGCCCCTTACTTGTCACATGTCCTTGGGCAAGTCATGTAACCTCTCTTAGCCTGTTATGATGGTGATAATCTGCACACCACAGGTCTCAAACGCAGAAGTTTACCTAGGGCCATGCAGTTAATATAATCTGTCAAAGCTGGGAACGTGGCAATGACCCTGCAATGTATGCCGTTTCTAAATGGCCATAGAGGAATAGAGGCCCAGTGGTGCCACATTTTCTGATTTTTTTAAGAAAAGCTGAATATTTGGGTTTTTAAAATGGGAACTCTACTGATTCACAGTTTTGGAAAACAGTATGGTCAAACTAATTCAAATCTGTGGCTTACGGGCGACCAGCTTGCAACTTACAAGTTTGCTTTTGGAACAAAGGCCGCTAGTGGCTACCCTGCCCCACTCCCCGTGGGGATGGGCATTTACCATTTCAAGACAATCTGTCTTGACTTCTACATGTGTCTTTCAGTTTGAAGTTTTTTTGGAGTCTCTGGAGCTGGTTCTGCCCACACAAACATTAGGTTGGAAGGAATTAGAGCACCCCTGCCCAGTAGTCTTTAATGTGTGACTCAGGATTTGGTATACAAATATCCCAGCTTCCTTGCCTCTCAGGTGGGATAACTTGAGATGGAGATTGGCAAGTATTTTACGGTAAAAGACAAAATATGGCCAATATTTTAGGGAGCCATATGGTCTCTGATGTAACTATTCACCTCTGCCGTGGTAACAGGAAAATAGCCAGGGACAATAACATAGAGGCATGGGTATGTTCCAATAAAACTTTATTGACAAAACCCACCAGTGGGCCAGATTTGGCTGGCTGGCCTTATACCAGCCCTCTATTGCTTACCCTTGCTGTAAAGCCTGCATTGTTCTCTTACTCCCTGAGTTCTGTGATGGAAGTAAGCTCCACCCACATTGTCTTCCTAATGGATTTTGAACAGCCTGCCTTCCCTCCCTGTTTTATTTCCCCCACCCCACTGATGCTTCCTGAAAACCTTCCTCCCTCTAGGCTCCTTACAGTTGAAACCTGGTCTTCAGAAACCTTAAAAGTGATTATTTGAATTTGGGTTTTGAAGCCCCTTGAGTTGTGTTTGGATTCCAGACTGTCACTTCTTAGTTGTGTTGCCTTGAGCAAGTGATTTAACTTTTTTTTTTTTTTTTTTTTTTTGCCTTAAGCTCCTCATTCCAGACAATGATGTCAGTGCCCATTTAGAGAATGATTTCAGGGATTTAACAAGATAGTGTCTGTTAAGCTCTTTGCACATTTCCTGGCACATGGAGTTTCAATAAATGCCACCGGTGAGTGGCCTTCCTCGTGTGGAGGACAGAGGTTAAGACTGTGCACCAGCTCTCTGGCTGTTTTTTAGGAATTGGCCAAAATGCTGAATCGAAGTCTCTCTTTCCTGTTTATTTATTTTTTTCCATTTTTTGCCTTTATTTTGAAGTAAGGTCACCCTTCCCACTGGTGGGATGAGATGTAACTGTCTTTAAAAGGTAAGATTACAGGGACACCTGAGTGTGGGTTTGCAGCCCTAGACTTTAAATCTTAATCACTCTCACTGGTTCCCTAAGAGATGGGACAGATGGGGGAAAGGAGTGTCTCTCTTCAACTGGCCTTATTTCAACCAGCTGGGAACATATGTTCTAGGAAGGATGAAGGGACACATTTAAAGAAAGCAGAAGGAGATGTGAGATGGGAGGGATCCTCTCATACACGAATGGCCCTGGATCCTCATTGTCGTTTCTCTTGGCTAGCTGCTGCTTGCCTTTGAGGAATGAAAACCCTTCTTGGAACCAGACAGAACTGGATTTGAATTTCACTCTGTCACTGTCCCCTGCAGCAAGCTATATTACTTCTCTAAACCCCAATTTCCTGGGGGTTTGAGAGGGAATAGATCACGAACCAATAAAAAATACACATGTGCTTTCTCACTGTGAAGCCAGGTGTTGGAAACAATATCTAACCTCCCCCTGCCAGGTGCCTTTTCCTTTTAAGGAAGCCACCCATTTACTTTGGAGACTGACAGTCAGGAAGCCAGCATGGAAAGACTGGAATGATGCAGGCAGGGCAAAAGAGTTTCTTCTGGAGGGCCCAATCTGATTGATGAGTAGTGGCTGCCTCCAGTACTCTGTTGAGAAATAAGGGTAGGGAGGCTCAGTGGGCAATTGTCCAGGGGTTGATTAGCAATGTCTGACATGGGCATGATAAGGTGAGAGGAAGGAAGGTGGAAAATGTATGTTTAAACCTGTCATAAGGTGTAAACCTGCTGAGAGAGAAAGGGAGAAATCTGGGCAGTATTTGCTGTCATCTCTAGACTAGCATCAAGAAGTAGGAAACAAACATATACCTTAAGCAGAAATATTGACACCTATATACAAGTATATGTACGTATGGAGGAATGGTGAATAGATGTCACAATGTGATCAGGTACCCCTTTCTCTATCCTCCATTTTTGTTGTTGGCTTCTCTATGGAGGAGAAAATGTCCTTACGATCCAGAAGAGGAAATACCTTTTCTTTTTAGTGTTTTTAATGTTTATTTATTTTTGAGAGAGAGAGAGAGAGAGAGAGTGTGTGAGCAGGGGAGGGGCAGAGAGAGAGAGGGAGACACAGAATCTGAAGCAGACTTCAGGCTCTGAGCTGTCAGCACAGAGCCTGATGAGGGCCTTGAACCCATGAACCCTGAAATCATGACCTGAGCCATAGTCAGATGCTTAACCAGCTGAACCACCCAGTTGCCCCTATTCCTTTTCTTATAAGAACATTGGTCCTATGGAATTAGGGCCCCACCCTATGAACTCACTTATCCTTAATTACCTCCGTAAACACCCTGTTTCCAAATACAGTCAGGTTGGGGGTTAGGGCTTCAACGTGAACTTTGGGGGGACACAGTTGAATCTCTAATACTGGGATTTTCTAATTCCTTTCTGCATTCTTGTGCTTGTGTTCAGGCCATACCTGGACAGAATGTCATTCTTACCCCTTCTGCCTGCTGAACTATTCTTTCTTTAAATCTGGCTCTGTCTTCTGTTTTGGTAGTTTTCCCTGAACACCCACTTTTCCCTAAGCAGAACCACATGCTCTTCTATATATCACAACTCCGTCTAATCATATTAACCCATTGAATCACATTTATTTGTCTAGATGTCTGTCTCCCACTTACCACACACAACCCACTACTCACTAATGGTATTCATACTGAGAACAAGGATAGTAACTCAGGACTTTGACATGGGAACTAGGGACACTGACCTGCACAGTCTAAAATCCAAGTATAACTTTCAACTCCCCCAGATCTTAACTACCACTCACCTGTTGTTGACCAGAGCGTTACCAATAACACAAACCATCTATTAATACATATCTTGTATGTTATATGTATTATATACTATATTCTTACAGTAGAGTCAACTAGAGAAAATAAAACACTAAGAGAATCATAAGGAAGAGGAAATACATTTACGGTGCTGTACTGTATTTATTGTAAAAAATCCACATTGTTCAAGGGCCAGATGAATACACCCAGGTGCTGTGTGCCTTGTGTAGAAGGTCTGGATCTGTCTCCCGTGATGAAGAAAGAGGCAAGGCGTAGGTTTATTTGATGAATGAGGAGAGAGGGTGATCTGGGGGAACTACCCTGGTCAGCTGCTATTGCACAGGAAAGGAAAGAGACATGGCACCGTGAAACATGAGTACATGACTTTCATCCAGTCCTGGGACAGAAGGTCTCTATCACAACAGGTATTAGTAGGTCTAGCACCTATCTCAGCTCTTTGTGAAGTAACTCACTTTCTGAGGGGTTCTGCTCAGCCACCTGTGGGCCGGAAACTGGGGTGATCTTTCATTATTAATTCTGGGGTGTTCCAGCTAATTGCAGCTGCCTAACACACAGCTGTAATGCAGTAGCTTAAAATAATAGCATTCACTTATTTTGCTCAAGAATCTGGCAACTCTGTGAGTGCAGGTAGGCATTTCTTACTCAGGGCTTTTGGTGTGCTTCCAGAGAGCTGGGCCTGGGGTTGTTTTGAAGACTTCCTCACTCACATCTCTGGGCTGGAGGACTCAAAGAATAGGAGCTCATGTGGGTATATTTAGGCTGCTAACAAGAATACCGTAGGGTGAGTGGCTTATAAACCACAGGAATGTATTTCTTTTCTTTTCTTTTCTTTTCTTTTTTTTTTTTTTATGTTTTTAATGTTTAATTTTGAGAGAGAAAGAGAGCAGGAGTTGGGGAGGGGCAGAGAGAGAGAGGGAGACACAGAATCTGAAGCAGGCTCCAGGCTCTGAGCTGTCAGCATAGAGCCCGATGAGGGGCTCGAACCCACGAACTGTAGGATCATGACCTGAGCTGAAGTTGGACGCTTAACCGACTGAGCCACCCAGGCGCCCCAGGAATATATTTCTTATAGTTGTAAAGTCTGGGAAGTCCAAGATCAGGGTGCCGATAAATTTGGTGCCTGGTTAGAACCTACTTTCTGCCACCCAGTTGCCCCAGGAATATATTTCTTACAGTTGTAAAGTCTGGGAAGTCCAAGATCAAGGTGCCAATAAATTTGGTGCCTGGTTAGAACCTACTTTCTGGTTCATATGCATCCTTGCACTGCGTCCTTGCGTGGAAGAAGGGGTGAGGAGGTCCTCTGGGGCCTCTTATTTTATTTTAAATGTTTATTTAGTTTTGAGAGAGAGAGAGACAGCGTGAGAGAGCGCACATGAATGGGGGAGGGGCAGAGAGAAAGGGAGGCGCAGAATCCGAAGCAGGCTCCAGTCTCTGAGCTGTCAGCACAGACCTGAGCCAAAGTCAGGGACCTCTTGAGCCACCCAGGCCCTCCTGGGGCCTCTTTTGATAAGGGCTTTAATCCCATTCCTGAAGGCTCTGCTCTCATGATGTAATCACCTCCCCCAAAGGCTCCACCTCCAAATACCAGCACACTGAGGGTTCTGTTTCAACACAAGAAGTTCCCGGAACTCAAATATTCAGTCTATAGCAGAGCTAGAATAACTGGGACTCTTCAGGTCGGTCTCTCTCTCTCTCTCTCTCTCTCTCTCTCTCTCTCTCTCTCTCTGCCATCTCTCTACATGGTCTCTATCATGGTGAGAGATGAAAGGAGGGAAAGCTTAGTCAAATGTCTTACATGCAGTGTCACTTCCACCCCATGGAATCAGGGAGGCAGCCATTTCCCCAGATGTACTATGCAGAGCACATAGCTGTCATCAGGGATCCACACAGCACCTCTGATAGAGAAATCCTTCCCCGCTGTCTTTATAGGAGAGAACAGAGCCTCTGCTTTCACTTCTGTAGATTTCTGATTCTAAAAGAGCAGCCTCGAGGTAAAAGTTCTCCTGATCCCTGCAGGTGTCTGCAAAAACTTCTCTTAATTTACCTGTGCAAAAAAGTAAAGTCCCACTTTTGTCAGAGTAGTGAAGTTAGACCGTTTGGAAATTAAATTCTGAAAAAGCAGCATGGGTTGAATTCTACGTCCTCCCCTAACCTGGCCATGTCTTTTAGGCATTATTATTTACATTCTGTAGGTGGAGAACCCAAGCCAAAAAATCCTAAAAAAAAAAAAATAATAATAATAATTGAAGTCCTTTCAAATGAAGGTGTGTGCCTCTTTTAAGTGGAGAAAAATAACTACAATTATTCCTTTTTACCTTGCTAAGCTGGGTTTGTATGTCCAGTGCTTTCAGACTTTTGTTTTCATGGTGCTCCTGCAAATGAAGTTACTTAAGTTTAAACAAGTAGAACAAAAATAAATCAGAATCCTCTGAGTCAGGTGATCTTAGCAAGCTCTACTGAGCATTATTTAATAACTTTTAGCATGTGGACCACACTGTTCTCCTTGGACAAGGTATACACAAATATGCACACTTATGCACACACACAGCTTTATATACATAAAGGATAATGATTAATTTTATAGCTTTGGCTTTGAACATCAAGATATCAAAACTAGTCTGCACCTGATACAACAGAGAGGAATAGTGGCTGGATGGATTAATTGAATCTGTCTCTGCACATGGGTGGCCAAAGACAATTATTTATGTAAAGATTTTCTTTTCTCAGAATTGTATCCCTCTTATGACGGAAGAGTAACCTGTAATTTATAAAAGTGTTTACTTTGTTACAAATCCAATAGGTTGTACTCAAAGTTGAGACGAGATATCGAGTGAAGTCCACATATCACTCAAAAGACGACAAGGAAGAAATAAAACTTCTCTGTCCACAAGGCTCTAACACAAAATAACAGACGACACCTAAAGTGTCAGTCACCTCTGCAGGCGTTTTTGAAGCTAGATTTTAGATCAAATAGCTGTGATTTATTTTGATGTCAAAAAGTTATTCATATATTTATGTAAAAAGAAAGTGGCAGATCAACAGGGTGTTGATTATGAAGGTGGTATGTAATAAATCAGCAAAGCGATTCTGGCCATCTCACCAATTTTGACATAGAGACTTGCTTATTTATGGCATTTTAAGATCTGAGCAGTTGATTTATATTTGCAATAACATCCCCCATCCATTAATAGTTCTGGCATGCATAGATGAGTCGCTCTTTTGTATTTAATGATTGGCATTTTTAAAATTACATGACCATAAATTGTCAGGCAGGAACAAACCTCTTTTTAAGACATAATTTTGTTGAAACGTTTTTCTGTTTTAATAAAAATATGATACTTAAGATAGAATACGTTGTTAGTGTCTTCACGCTTTGCCCCCTGCCCCATGCAATGTTAATTGTCACCTAGATGGTTTGAACTGCCAAGAACCTTAGGAATAGCTTCCCATAACCACCTCATTGTGCAGATGGAGAAACTGAGGCCCAGAGATGAAGGACTTTTGTAAGGTGGTTCTCCCAGATCTGTCTGGTTCATCTGGGGAGTGGCTACAAGTACAGATTCCCAGGCTGACTCTGAGGTGTGAGAATGAGCCCCAGAGATCAGCATCTCCAGAGGATCTGGAAACATGGTCTAATTTAGGAACCAAATTTGAAGGCAGTTGGAGGGGTTCAAACCCCATTTCTGTGGTTTGCTAGCTTTATAACCTTGGGTAGGTCACCTCTTCTTTCTGAATCCTGTCCTCACCTATAGAGCCAGGAAGGCTAATTATTTCCAACCTTACAAGGCTGTCATGAGGATAAAATTTAGTATGAGAGAAGTTCCCAGGTATACCCTAGTAAGTCATTGATAAATTATTCTTTCCCTCCTTCATCTTTAAACTCAGTGCACACACACCTGCATGCACACAGACACACAACAGGTACACACACACACAGGCACATGCATGTACACAGACATCCCTCTGCATCCTGGACTCATTGATTATGAGATTTCTGTTCTGCTTCCCACTGGTTAGAGGTCTTTAAAATAGTCACACTTAAGAGACTGCTAAAAACTGAGAACAAACTGAGGGTTGATGGGGGGTGGGAGGGAGGGGAGGGTGGGTGATGGGTATTGAGGAGGGCACCTTTTGGGATGAGCACTGGGTGTTGTATGGAAACCAATTTGACAATAAATTTCATATATTAAAAAAAAAATAAAAAAAAATAAAATAGTCACACTTAAGCAAAGTGTGAACCTTGTGGCATTAGCTCTGTTTGTTGCTTGCTTTTTCAAAGGGCACTTTTTGTCCTTTTTTGTGCGTCTCAGCATAATATTGGTGTCATAGGCTGCTACATTCTGTTCCTCACGTGACAGCAATAAGAGAGAACATTTGCCATCTTTCTCTACCCCAGGCCCCCTTTTTAATGAGGATGAGGACACTTGTAAGATCAAGTTAGTTATCTTCAGTTTCTTTGGAAAATTTGAGTAAGGGCAGCAGAGGCCAGGGTTTAAGAGGGCGTTGGCCAAATTGGCAAATTAGGGGATGGATGGAAAAAGTGAGGACCAGGGTGGAGAGGATACATAGGAGATCATGCAGGAGGCAGGACCTGTGGCGTTTGGGGACAGTCGTAGGAGTAGGGCCTTTGCTGTGAGGAGTGTGACTGCAAGGGGATAAGTGATGAGTTTTTAGAAGTTCTTCCTGTGGATTCCTCACCTGTCATCTCCTACCTTCATTATCCACCTCCCGCCAAACCTTTGGCATTGATATTTTTTTCTGGGTCAAGCGTGGCCTCAAAGGAAAAATGAGTAGGCTGGACTTTCTTCTAGTTTCACCGGCATTTGTCAAGAGACCGCATGCTGGACTTCTAAGTGCTCTTCTTAAATAAATAGAGTTGAAGACTCTAATTGAGGAGTAAAGATGGTGGGGGGAAGAAGAATTTATGACCAAGGACTAATGGGGGCAGTTTGACTCTTGCCTCTGCTCACATGTGAGAGACAGAGAAATGAGTGGTTTAAATCCATTGTTTCCCTTCCTTGCCTGAAATTGATGGAATGATGCTATTCTAGTTATCTGTTTTATCCTACCAAAATATTGCTATTGAAAGCCAATTCTGTGCCATCTGTCTTAGTCCCATGGGTTGAATGGGTTCAACCGGGCAGTTCTTGCTTGGGGGTCTCTCCTGTGGTTGCAGTCGGAGAACAGCTGAGATGGAATCATCAGAGGGTTGGAAGGGGCTGGGCATCCAAGATGACTTCTTTTCTCACTTGTGTGGCATCTGTGCTGGGTTAGCTGGAAGAACTCATAGATGACCAGGCACCTCTCACCGTGTAGACAGCTTGGGCTTCCTCACAGCATGGTAGTCTCACACTGGCCAGACCCCTTCAATGGCCCTTGACTTTCTCCAGAGTGCATGTTCAAGAGACTCCAGTAAAAGCTGCAAGACTTCTTAGGACCTAGCCCAGAAGTCACGTGGCATCACTTCCAGCACGTGCTGCTGATTATGTAGGACCAGCCCAAGCACAGTATGGGAAGACATAAATCAGGGTTGAAGATAGAGGGGTGCACGGTTCATCGTGGTGGGGGGGGTGGCTACATCTTTGAAAACTAGCTCCCACCAGTGTTAAAGGCAGTAGCTCATCTATGCTGCAGAACGGGTCATGGGATTTTATACCTTTTTTGAAAAGCAAGGGGAGGGGAAAGTTAACTTAATATGGGAGGGCTACAAAAGTTGAGGCACAGCATTTTTTCCAGTAAGCTTGCCCGTCTTTGCTGAGCCCTGCACTATGCAGCCATTAGCAGGCGGGCAATGCTTTGCTTTATGAGGCAATTATTCCAACACACTCTATTCAAAATACACATTAGAACTTAACCTTCTGAATCCTGAAGTAGCATTTTTATCACCCAACATTAGAAAAGAGACAGACTCAGCATATTTCCCCCCCTTTTATGATCTGGTATCATTAATAAAGCATTGGGCAAGGACCTTCTCACAATTCTTCCGGATAATTTGTGACACAAAAGGCGTCGTGTGATACAATTGTCTGTTGACTTATTCAATAACAGAGGAAAAACATGGATCGTTTTAAAAATAAAGCCGAAGAATTAAACAACCACAAGGAGTATTTCCTCCCAACAACGTGAAGTCACGTCTAGAATAGAGATGTGATGACACTGGCTATGCACAAGTAGAAATGGGGAGTTAATATGGAATTTCTAATTAGGGTCACATGCTAATGAACTCTCTCTTCATGTTAGTTTTATGCCGCTTCAGAAATTTTTTATCATATGCTTAAAAATTTATGGCCAGAAACATTAATGAAAATGAGGCGTGAATTGAAAATTGTGTCATTATGGAGATGAGGGTGGCCCGGCATTGCTGATTTTCAAGGAGGTATCTTTTATTGCCTTTTTTGAGAACTGAGAAATGATACAGGTAAAATTAATGGCAAGGCATATTCTCCATCCTGACATAGGCAGCATGGTTATACGTAAAGTTATAAAAGTTTGATTTTAATAAGATTTTGAATTAATTATAAGGAGAATATTAATCATAATTGACAGTCATTTTTCAGAATAAAACTTCACCATCTAAGTAATATCATAGTTCTTAAGTGCACGAAGATAGGCGTTTTCTCTCTCTCTCGGCTTTGTCTTTTCGGAAATTAAAATCCACCCTTTCAGGATACCGTGGATTGGGAAGCACACGCCTTTTCATCTGTGAAATACTCACTTGGTTTCAGATTGTATTTTAAAAGCACCTCGGTGTGCTAAGCTCTAGGGACGGGCAGATTCTGTGAAGCCGTGTTTATGAGGAGGGGAAAGAACCTGGGCATATTCAACTTTCTCTGTTTTTAATCTCTCAAAAACTATTGTTTTCAATACATCTGATAACTGTCAAATTTGAATGGATTTTCAGAAAGGCCCATTTCGAGTTTCTAAGCACTGTATCTTAAACTTAATCACAGCAGGGACGGCTGCAGAAGTTGGAATGAAATTCCATTTCGAGGCCTGATCTCTAGGGATGACTTCTTTCTGTCTCACTAATTCCACATGCCTGTGGCCCCAGGGCTTCAGAGACTCCTCAGGTGCTGTCTCCTTCCTACATCCCTTCCTCTGGGCCTTTCTCAGCCCCACCCAGACTTACCACACTTGTCTGCAGGAGAGACCCCCTTCTTTCTCCCTTCCTGACTCGTCTCCTCTCTGCCCCCTAAAATGATTCCAGGAAATTGCAATATGTGGGTTTTTTGCTTCACACCAAGCAGCTCTCCAGCACCAGTTGGATGTCTTCTGATTCACCTCAATTCTGACACTGTCTGCCTGGATATAGCATCAGATTCCACAGGTTAAGGTCTTGGTCCCACATGACTGCCCACAATCCCCCAACTTCAGAGGCCAATTGCAAGTCCGGAATGCCACCTCTGCACTTGACTGACCAGTTATAGATGGGAGCCTCCCACAGACCCCTTCTTGGGGTTAATTTGTTATAGCATCTCACAGAACTTAGAGAAATATTTCACTTACTAGGTCACAGGTCTAGTAAAAAGGATGTAACTGAGGAACAGTCAGATGGAAGAGATATGTAGGGTAAGGTACATGGGAAAGGCACAGAGCTGCCATGCTGTCCCCCACACACCACCCACCCACCCTTTCCAAGTGTTCATCAACCCCGAAATTCTCTCAACCCCATCTTTGGTGGCTTTTATGGAGGCTTCATTAGATAGGCAGGATTGGTTAAGTCATTGCCATTAGTAATTGAACTCAACTGCCAGCCTTTCTCCCCTCCCAGAGGTCAAGTGGATGGGACTAAAAGGTCATCCTTCTAAACACAAGGTTGGTTCTCCTGACAACCGGCCCCATCCTCAGGTGGGGTTCAGAGGTCACCTCATTAACATGTGAGGCACTTTTTTCTTTTTCATCTCTTAGGAAATTCCAAGGGATTTTGGAGCTCTGTGTCTAAGGAGAGACAAAGACCAAATAGATACTTCATGTTATAAGTCACGTATTACACTCCCTTTGTTTGCCTTGGAGAGAAAACCAGCATCTTGTCTCCCTGACTGCCCCCTTTTACCTCTTGGTACCAGGGGAAGGTGCGGAAGCCAGATTTTCATCTCCTCAGTCAGCACAGCCTCCTCCCGGATGCAGAGATTGGTTCAGACATGTGTGCAGTACCCAAGCCAGGCCAAAAAGACAACATGTCTGGGCTGTGAAGCTGGTAGGGTGTAGACCCTGAGCTGTGGCTTATGACTGTCTTGTGACCTCCTGGGGGGAACCTGCCAGAGACCAAGGCGTAGAGAGCACGAGAGAGCTGAGCAAGGCAGATAGTGTGTGACACCTGAGAGCAATGGCCAGGGGTGCCCCAGACGATATGCAAGTTTCCTCTCTACATTAGTTTTCCTTGGGCTGCTCTAACAAACTACCTCAAACTTGGTGACTTAAAACCCACAACTGTATTATTTCATGGTTCTGCAAGCTCAGAAATCTGAAGTCAAGGTGTCTGCAGGGCCATGCTCCTTTGAAGGTCCTACAGGAGGATGCTTCCTAGACTCTCCCATTTCTAGCCACTCCAAATGTTCCTGGGCTGGTGGCAGGGTAACCTCAGCCTCTGCTTCTGTTTCTACAAGGCCTGCTTTCCTGTGTGTGTCAGACCCACCCTCCTTTCTCTTATATAAGGATGCCCTCACTCAGTATAGGGCCTGTCCTAAATATGGGATCATCTCATCTGGAGATCCTTGATTTAATTACATCTGCAAAGACTCTATCTCTAAGAAAGCCTCCTTCACAATACCAGGAGTTAGGACTGGGCCTTACCTTTTTTTTTTTTTTTTTTTTTTTTTTTGAAGTGTGGGAGAGTGAGGCACAATTCAACTCACTACCACCTGCATTACTTTTCCTTTAATATAATTAGTTAATCCAGTTCCCATGCCTTAACCCCTAGAAAGAGCCCTGGTTAGTACACCCTCTGTGTGTGGTCTCTGATTTCAAGACATTCAGAGCTCAAAAGTACTATAAAGATAATTCAGATCAACACTTTAAGATAAGGTGTGGGGCTGGGGGGGATTTTGTCCAGACTCCTCTGCAACTTGCATGGCTAGGGAAGACGGCAGTGTTGACTCCCAGCCAGGACTTCAGCTCTTTAAAACTTGGAATGGGAACACAATCATTGTGTGAAATGCCCAGAATAATTGATACAGACAGAGCTCTCTCTCTTTCTTCGTTGAGGAAGCTGAGACCCAGCCTTGGTTGCACGAGCTTGGGTTCTGGCCTGGGATTGGTCCCCAGCCTTGTATACCCACCTCCATTTTTTAAAAGTCATTTACTGGATAATTTTGTGTCAAGAGGTACCAACGATCAAATGTAACAGTTATGCCAGCATAGAGCTAGTACATCTCAGGGTCTTTTCACAGTGACTTTTTTTTTTTCAACTGAGGTCCTCAAGTTTACAAAGGATGTCCCAGAACCGTTTTCAGAATTTTGAAAATGTCACAAGAAATCACAGTGATTTGCTTTGAGCTGGACTTCTGTCAAGCTAGTGGTGGTGACACAAATTATCTGAACCACGGGTCTGTAATTGGATATATCTTAGATGATCCCCTTGCAAAGGAGCAAATGAATCAATGGAAAGTTAAAACTTAACGTTTTGGTTGACAGAATTCCTGTTGAGAAGCATTTAAGGACTTCTCAGCAGGACTGTTTGGAAAGCTTAAAGCTAAGAGGGCATTTGTCTGAAAGAGCCTGGTGGAAATCCCTGCTCTCCAGCTCCTCACTGTCTGATCCTGGGTAACTCAGAGTCTAACGTCTCTAAGCTTGTTTCCTCCTCTGTAAGGGTGACCCAGGCTAATACCTAACTCTTAGGAGTAGCGTAGACAGCAAATGCAAAGCCCTTAGCACAGTATGTGGCATATATTAGGTGTTTAATAAATGATAGTTGAAACGATTAGCAGTCACTTCATCATCGCTAGACTTTCAGCCTTCCCTGGCATGTGGGAGTTGGAAGTGTTACAAGGCTCCTCCCTGGGGTGTGAAGTAGGTTTTGTCCAGTTTCTGCATCATGGATTTTGGCCAAGGGTGGTTGTATTATAGAGTTGCCCCTGTGGTGTCTTTTGAGGAGGGTAAATTGCTAATTTAAAGGAAATCACTGGGGTGCCTGGGTGGCTCAGTCATTTGGGCATCCGACTTCAGCTTAGGTTATGATCTCACAGCTCATGGGTTCGAGGCCCATGTCAGGCTATGTGCTGACAGCTCAGAGCCTGGGGCCTGCTTCCAATTCTTGGTCTCTGCCTCCCTCTGTCCCTCCACAACTCATGCTCTCTCTCTCTCTCTCAAAAAAAAAAAAAAATAATAAACATTAAAAAAAATTTTTAAATTAAAAACACATAAGGAAATCACTGCTTTTCAATTATTCAGGTATAAAAAGTGGGGGAGCTCGGGGCTGGAATGACCAGTAATAGATGAATCCAGTTTTCATTGACTTTTTTGGAAATATGAGTAGAGTGACAGTAACATCTAACCAAATGGGGATGAGAATGACAATGTTTTGGTCTCTAGTGGTTCTCCAGCATAACAGGTTTTCTCTGTGTTCCTGTATTGATTAGCCACTCATACAGTCTGCACTGAAGTAAATGCTGTTGCTGACCCCACTGTACAGATGAAGAAACTGAGGTAGTAGGGAGATTTGCACAAAGACATGAAGAGGAGAGATAGCAGAGATAGCAGCAGCAGTGAGATTAGCCTCAAGCCGTGGGGCTCCATTGCCAGGTTCTTAATCGGTAGGGATAGGGCCTCCAAGTGGGGCATACGTGCTTAAAATAGGGGGTGTCATAGGAAATCTGAGATATGCATTTCCTCTAGGGATAAGGACTTGGGCTTTCTGAGGAGCAATGTTTATCACAGGATTTTCAACAGCCAGCTGGATGTTCATACTAGGAACTTATGGCTCTGATGTAAGCACATACCCACATTATTATTAGAGGATGTTCTACGTATGTGAGGTGGCCACCTCGTCTTCTCTGTCCCCAGACCCTTACAGGGCGTCAGGCCCTAGGCCTGGCATGTATTGAATGGACATCACAAGTTACCAGGTGCTGCTCGAGGGTCTGAGAACATAAGGGTCAGTGGCCTCAGGCCCACTTGTGGCTCTCAGAAGTCACATAGTCTTGTCAGAAAATTTACATGTTAAACAGATAGTTTCCGTGGCACTGGAAGGGAAGGTGTGTGGCCCTGTGAGCAGGGATTAACAAGTGTCCCTGTCTGACCTGAGGGGGAAAGGGTATCCCTTGCCATCCAAGGAGCTGGGACTCAAAAGAGCTCTTTAGGCTGAGGGGAGGGAGTGGAGAGGGGAGATTCAGAGCGAGGGGTCAGCTTAGACAATGGCTTTGTATTAGGAAGGATGAAAGGTAAGTTAGTGAAAAGTAAGGCCAGTGGACTGGGAAACATGGGAGCACAGAGCAAGAGGCGATGGGGAGAGGACAATGATGCTGTCAGGGACCAGATCATGCAGGTGGATCAAAGTCAGACATTCTGGTCTGAATCCTAAGTGCAGGGAGAAGACACTGTCAGTCAGTCAGTCTGCCTCTCTGTCCATCTGTTCATGAAATCCACCATATATCTATATATCCGCTCATCATCTATCTGTTTATCCATCCTTCCATCCATCAGATCTGTCACATACCTTTTGATCTTTCCATCCATCCATCCATCCATCCATCCATCCATCCATCCTAGTTATGTATGTAGGTGAGTAGGTATGTATGTATCTGTACATTCACCCATCATCTATCTATCTCTCAAACCTATCATCTATCTGTCTATCAGATCTATCATTTATTTATCCATCCATCAAATTTATTAATGTTTATCTACCTATAGACATCCACCCATCATCTACTTATCCATCCATCCATCCAGTCTACCATCTGTTATATATCTGTGTATCCTCTTATCATCTGTCTGTCTGTCTGCTTATCTGTCTACTTACCTACCTACCTGCCTGTCATCTGTCAGCAGGAGAATGGTTATAATTTTCCATGAAAAGGAAACAGGTGAGGAGGAGTGAGGAGTCCATGGGAAGGCCAGGACTTAAGAAGAAATGAAGTTTGAGCCAGCATGGTGGCAGTGGATAGGTTTGAGAATAGTAGAAGGAACACAGAAACACTGAACAGTTGAGTGACCTAACCCACATATGTGTTCCTCCACACAGCTTTACATTTCATCTGCCTCCCTGTTGGCCATGCCTTTCCATGCCAAGAGCAGACTGCTGATGAACAGAAAAGTATTTGTTCATTACTTCTGTCACTGTCCTTGAATGCCAGGTCCAAGATGTTGGACACAGTAGATCTTGGCCCAAATAGTCCCTCTTTAATAGTCTGTGCCCTCCTGCTTGTGGAGCTGTGGATCCCCCGGGGAACATGTGGGCAGCAGCAGGTGACCAACCTATAAAACTATGAATTTAAGGAGAGAGGGATTAGAAGCAAGCAGATACACTTTCTGAGGAATTGGGCTGTCAGTCTGAAAAAAGATGCCCCTTATCACTGCTCCGATGCCTCCCACCAACTGTTCAGCTGCCCCGGGTGCCAGAAGGATGAAAATGCTCTGGGAGAGAGGTTGGCACTTCTGCTGATGGCTGCACAAAGCACACCGTCTGTTCTCCTAAGGAAGCAGTGTGGGTTCCCGGGGCTAGGAGGTGGTTGGGCACGACCCTGGGACGCATGAGGGAGCCACTGGAACGTGTCCCTTGCTCTGTGCTTACCCCTCTGCACCTCCTGCACAGGGGCCATGTGCCTTGGCTGCTGGGCCTGGGACCTCATCTTCCTTGGGTCTGCTTTGGCTTCCCTTTCAGTCCAGAGTGACTGACAGCCTTTTCTCCACGATGCCTTTAACTCAGCAAAGACCCCCAGGCAAGCTGTCACTCCCAGAAGGATCTTTGAAAAGCAGCCTGGTGAAATTAGCAGCAATGGAAACGATGAACACATTTCTTTTTCTTTACTTATTTTTCCCCCTTAATCAGACATTGTACTTTTTTTTATGCTCCCATCTGATGCAGCTTGAAACCCAGAGGGCCTCTGACCACCCCTGTCCTGACTGAGAATTCAAGGCTCTTCCCTGTCTTTGGCAAAAGTTCTCCAGTAGCATTTTCTTAGGGGAGTCATCAAGATTTAGAAGAGGGAGTTTGAGGGAAACCGTCGGAAGGATGTGAGGGTATGAGTGATAGATTCCTCCCATCCTGCCAGTATCAGTTTGCTTTTACAGAACACCACACATCCCGGAGGACTCCCAGAACCCACAGGAGCCGGCTTGGCATCGAGCACACTTCCAGACTCCTTTTCTCAAAGCAGCTGGCCCGCTCTCCCTCCTCACTGCCTATTACCTTGTAAACTGGATGATACCTTCATTACCTCAAAATGTGTTAATCCAGGTGCCCTCTTAGCAAAACCTGTGGGTCTTCTGGCTGCTGGAGGCCATTCATGACTCTTGGCTCTGTGTCAGCATCACATAATAAGCTCATTAGAAGAGAGCCCCAGTCTCTCAGTGCTCAGATTAGTGGGTGCTTGGGAAGTATACTTTAAGAGAAGACATCAGGGGCGCCTGGGTGGTGCAGTCAGTTAAGCGTCCGACTTCAGCCAGGTCATGATCTCACGGTCCGTGAGTTCGAGCCCCGCATCGGGCTCTGGGCTGATGGCTCAGAGCCTGGAGCCTGTTTCCGATTCTGTGTCTCCCTCTCTCTCTGCCCCTCGCCCGTTCATGCTCTGTCTCTCTCTGTCCCAAAAATAAATAAACGTTGAAAAAAAAAATTAAAAAAAAAAAAAAAAGAGAGAAGACATCAGAGCAAAGCCTGGATATTAGAATCCTCTGCCTTTTCTCTCCAGCAATTAATACAGTCTTGATCTGAGAGGTGCCAAGACCACTCATCAGAAAGACTTTAAGGCATTGGTTAAGAGCACTGATTTTGGAGTCATTCAGAGTACTCCCAGCTGTGTGAACCCCCCAATAGGTTACTTAACCTCTCTGAGCCCCATTGAGAAGGACAGTGAAGTTCTTGCAGAGAACTTGGAGATCACAGATAAAAAAAGCTTGGGCATTTACTTAACAAATGTTCTTTAGAGCAGGGCTCAGAATGAGGTGAGCAGGGCAAAGCTGGGCTAGGACAGGGATAGAGTCTGTCTTTAGTCAAAATGTTGACATTTTGTTCCTTGTGCACTTTTTACATTTATTTCGATTCATAAAATATTGCATTAGGGGCACCTGGGTGGCTCAGTCAGTTAAGTGTCTGACTTTGGCTCAGGTTATGATCTCACGGTTCGTGGGTTCGAGCCCCGCATCTGGCTCTTTGCTGACAGCTTGGAGCCTGGAGCCTGCTTCTGATTCTGTGTTTCCCTCTTTCTCTGCCTCTCCCCTGTTCACGCTGTCTCTCTCTGTCTCTCAAAAATAAATGGAAAAAAAAAAAAAAGAAAAAAAATATTGCATTAAAATATCGTTTATCTAGGGGTGCCTGGGTGACTCAGTTCGTTGAGCATCCGACTTTGGCTCAGGTCATGATCTCACGGCTCGTGAGTTCAAGCCCCACGTTGGGCTCTGTGCTGACAGTTCAGAGCCTGGAGCCTGCTTTAGACTCCATGTGTCCCTCTCTCTCTGCCCCTATCCCACTCGTATTCTGTCTCTGTCTCTCTCAAAAATAAATAAACGTTAAAAAATATATATCATTTATCTTGACTGCTGAGTTTGTGGTGCCCCTTCCATTATGTCCCGCATCCTAATCCTGGCCCTAATTTTGAGCTTTCTCCATGTGGGAGGTGCTGTGCTAACCACTGGGCATGCAGTTCTGTGCTCCTTAAGATGCTCTGAGTGGCCTGTAATTGATTTCCCAAGCAGAGAGTTAAGACACAATAAAGGCACTTGTAATTTGATATAATAAGAAGTCCTTATAAAATAAGAAGACAGACCAAGTTCAACGACTCAACACTGCCATCAAAGAATGACCTGGACCCTAGATATGTTCATGTTCTTTCATTTTCTCACATAGTGGCTTGGCCCTCAGGCTTTTCCCCTGAAGTCACATTAGCTGGAATTGGGTCAAGTACCCTAACTTTAAGGAAGTCTGGGAAAAGTGACTACTTGGCATGTTCAGCCTGTCATAGGAACTAGATTCTGCCAGTAATAAAGGATCACATTAGACCGTGGGACCTTTGACTTTCCATCTGTCTGAGACACACACAGTCACAGACATACACACAAATACACACATAGAGATATATACATACACATACTCACACACACACACACTTACTGCTCTTCTGTGGCCAAAATATTTAGAGAAAAACATCTTTTTCTTCCATTCTTCTTAGTCTTGCCTGGGATCCCCATAACAATAGACTGACAAGAGAAACGCGTATGGATTTATTTAATACAAGTTTTATGTGACACGGGAGTCCTCAAAAAATGAAGACCTGGAGAAATGGTTAAACATGAGCGTTGTGATACTAGGTTTGATGAAGAGTGGAAAGTCGTGGAGGACATGATGGGCTGAGTGCAGTGAACTGGGGGAACTTGGCAAGGCCCATTCGTCGAGATCCCGGTCTGTGTCCCTCTGGCTTTGGAGATACGGATGCTCCTTTCCTCCTGGAATAGGGAGGGTTCCTCCCACAGGAGAGTTTGATGACCTGCTTCAGGGTCAGCCAGTCTTTCCAGCCCAGGCCATTTCTCAAATTCCTGCAGCTGGAAATGCTCAGGATGTCAAAGTGCCCTATTTTGGAGGAGCGGGTCCTGAACCCTGTTGGAATATGTAGCAAATTCAGTCAGTATTTGTTGAGTATGAGGACCATACTATTTCCTTGAGATATAGAGATGAACAGAGCCCCTCCTCCCAATCTCATGGAGCTTATAATCAAGGGGGGGGGGTGGAGACAGACATTCAATAAATTATAAGCCCACTAACAAGAAGGGAATTATCAGAAAATGATATTTCCTAGAGATTTAAAATAGGGAGATGTGCGGTAAAGGGCACCTGAGTTGGAACTGTGGATTGGATTCTCCTAAAAGACCTTGCTAGGAAATTCATGCATTAACTGAGATGTGACTGAAAGGAAAGGGTCAGCCACAGAAGTATCAGGAGAGGAGCAGTCCCTGTAGAAGGAACAGGTGCCTTGAAACCACTGGAGGATTTTGAGCAACAGGATGACCTCACAGTGATAGAAGGATCCCCATCTATTATATGGAATGTGGAACATGGAATAGAGAATGAAGACAGGGACTCTGATTATGAAACCATTGTGGTAGACCTGACCAAAGGCATCGATGGTTGGGACTAGGGTGCTGTGAGCAGAGACGTGGCTAATGCTCGTGTCCAGTCACCTGTAGTGATCCGTGGACGACCTTTACAAGAATCGCGTCCACGAGAGTTAGGGTGAAAACCGCTTTGGGATGAGGAGGGAAGGTGAGGTGAGCCAGTTACCACCACCATAGACAAGGCTTGCAGGGGAGTTTGCTATGAAGTCATGTAGAGAGGAAGGGAGCAGAGGTCAGGGATGTATTTTTTTTTTCTTTTCAAGGGAGCTATTGCAGCATTTGTTCTTCAGTATGGTTTAAAAAAAACCCTAAAATTTGCCATCTTAACCATTTTTTTAAGTTTATGGTTCAGTAGTCTTGATGTTGTTTCATTTTTTTTTTAATTTTATTTTAGTGTTTTATTTATTCTTGAGAGAGAGAGAGAGAGAGAGAGACAGAACACATGTGGGGGAGGGGCAGAGAGAAAGGGAGACACAGAGTCTGAAGGAGGCTCCAGGCTCCGAGCTGTCAGCACAGAGCCCGACACGGGGCTCGAACCCACAAACCATGCATGAGATCATGACCTGAGCCGAAGTCGAACCCTTAACTGACTGAGCCACCCAAATGCTCCTTATTTATTTTTTTAAAGTTTATTGATTAATTTTGAGAGAGCATGTGTGTGAGTGGGGAAAAGGCGGGGGGGGGGGGGAGAGAGAGAGAGAGAGAGAGAGAGAATCCCAAGCAGGCTCCACACTGTCGGCATGGAGCCTGACATGGGACTTAGAGCCATAACAGTGAGATCGCGACCTGAGCCGAAATCAAGAGTCAGGCGCTTAACTGACTGAGCCATCTAAGCGTCCCTTAATATTATTTTAAACAGATCTTCAGAAGTTACTTTTTCATCTTTTAAATCTACAGCTGCATTCCCATTAAACCATTTAACTTCCCATTTCTCCCTTCCCCCCTCCACGTCTCTGGTAACCACCATGCTACCTTTCTGTTTCTATGTATTTGACTGCTGTCGATGCCTGGAGTAAGTAGACTCATACAGTATCTGTCCTGTTGGGACTGGCTTATTTTACTCAGCATCATGTCCTCAAGGTTCATCCATGTTGTAGCCTGTGTCAGAATTTCCTTCCTTTTGAAGGCTAAATAATGTTCCATTGCATGGATAGACCACATTTTTTGCATGCGTTCATCTGTTGATGGACATTTGTTTCTACCCCTTAGCTATTTCACAATACTGCTGTGAAATAGAGGTGTGCAAAATACATTACAGTATACTTTTATTCTGAATGGAATGTTCCAGGAGGGGAGATGTTTATGATGCAGGAGAACAAGCAGAAAATTGAAGAGCAAATCCCTTGAGAACAGAAGAGTCTAAGTGGAGGGGCCGGCCTGATAGGAACGGGGCAAGGGCGTCTCATTCATAAGAACATAGGAAACCAGGGAGCAGATACTCAGGGAGGCTGGTACATTTGCTGGCAAGTGCGTGAGGAAATTCCTGTCTGAATGCTTCTTTTTTCTCAATGAAGTTATAAGTAAGACCATCAACTTCAAGTGTGTGTGTGTGTGTGTGTGTGTGTGTGTGTGTGTAGGGGTGGTGCATCAGAGGTGCTACCCCATTAACAGAATGAGTGATTAACTATAAGTACTTGAAATCAAGTTGATGCATTTCCTTATAGGCCATGTAGACAAAATAAAGCTCAGCTTTGTTCTCAGACAAAAGCAGCACTTATTATAATGGTTGGCATTTCAGAGATAATTCAGCTCTAAGAGATAATAACACGTCAATCCGTCAGGAAGCATTTTGCCCAGTGATACCAGCGGTATAATATGTAAGTGATGGACTGTTCTGGACACAACCAGGAATTCTCTTTTGCTGAAAAACTCCTATTTCTAGCAGCAGCTTAACGTTGATTTTTTTTTTTCCCAGCTTCTATTTGGAGAGTCTGTTTATTTCTTTCTTCCCCGGGGGATAGTGAGATAGATATTGTAAATGGTGAGGGCTTTTTATTGTTTTTGACAGTTATCAAAAAAACATTTTTTTTTTTTGAGCTGGGCCATCGACTGAAAAATAAACCCTTTTGGGATTTTTGAGTCAAGTGTGTTGAAATATGTGTGTGATAGTCACTTTCAGATTTCAGGGAGTCTAACCACACTTATTAATTGGAGATCATTATAACCCGTGTGAATGCAGGCACCCATGCTTCACTTCAGGAAATAATGGTCTCGTTTCTGGTGATATAAATCATATCCCTTTTTGATATAAGCATTTCTGGAAGAGCATCAAGAGAGGACGACTCCTTTATTGGAGCCCCCTGTACATTCCTTCTGTAATCCTCACTCTGAAACTCACCAGACATGGCCACTCCACAAACCTCAGAAAGGTCCTCTATGCTGTTCCTTTGTCCTCTTCTCTCTTCAAGACTTGCATTCCTCCCTTGGCCTCCTATCCTGTTATCTCCCCGCCAGCCTCACATTCAGTGCTCCCTAGTCCATTCTTCCCCGGGTACAGCTGCCTGAGAAATGAAGCTCATCTTCTATCCTCACCATTTTTTAAAAGAATCACTCCACAAGAATCCTGTTCCCTTTCTGCCCTTAATTCTAGAAGGAAGGGTCACCCCATAAAATAAGAATACCTGATGGAGTAAGAAGAACAGAAAACCACCTGAGCAAGTCTTCAAGGCTCAGAGAGAACTGGTAGGTATTTAGGTTTTTAGGACCCAGCACTGGCTTTGCTGGACCATGCAGCAGGACTAAGTAAGGAGAGTGAGGCATACATATGTTTAAGAGGATATTAAGAACCGGGTAATCAAGATAGGTCACATTTCAATGCAGACGATCAAGATTAATGTAAAAGTCTATGATACCTAAAGTACCAACAATTTCAACAATGACAAGATGTGACAGTTAGATTAGGGGAGGGGAAGTGAGGTGAATCGTACAAGTGCAGAGTTGGATCATATTTTTATTTTGAATTTTGATATTAATCCTCATGGGTTCTTTCCATTAATAATTTTTAAATCAAGCAGCATCTAGATATTTTGCATCTTGATTATTGAATCTTTGGGTGTCCCTTAAGCTGTGTGCCATGGGTGAGTGTGTCCCATGCCTTCCCCAAATCCTCACCGCCCTGTGTCTGACCTTATGCCATCTTTGCCCTTCTCTCTATTGGCAGCTTCTTCCCACTCATTTCCTGGCAACGGACTCAGGTCGGCCAAGCATCGTGCCATAGAAGATATCTTGATTGAGCTGGAACACTGGCCAGCCCATGAGGGGTTGAGTTTGCTCTGGGCACCGTCCCCCGGTCCAGTCAAATGTGGTATATGTAAACTCCTACAAACCCAAGCTTGGCCAATTTTACAAAACAAACTATTCAAAAGAGCAGTTGAGGCTGGCGGTTGCTGTTCCCGTCTGTAGACTCAGGTTCAGTACCGATTTCTTGGGGGAAGTTGTTTAACTGGTGCCCATACATGAATGACACCTGGGAGAACACTGATGAGGTGTGCATTCCCCATTCTCTAGATGAGAAAACTGAGGCACATGCTTAGAATTTGAGTCAGAGTCCACGGGTTTCCTTCCTCGGCCCTTCAACTTGGGAACAGCTCTATCCACGTGCTGGTAGGCAGCTTTCTATACTCCTTAGGGTATTCTAAAGTAAACTTTATGGATATTTAGGAACTTCCTGAGTGAGTAGATAATGGACATGATGATGGTGGGAGTGGTTATGTTAACGTTGACTGTCTACTTTTTCTAGGAGTTCTACATGAGTTTTCTCAACAGTTCTACAAGACAAGCATTGTTATCATTTCATAAAGGGAAAGTAAAGTGTGGGGAGGTGAAGACGTTCTCTTAGCTATACAGAGAACAATGATTTGAGCATGTGCCATCTTGCTGTGGTGTATACCGTTTTACCTTCTCTTCCACCCTGCTTCTTCCAAGCCCAACCCTCCCCTTGAATAAATGAAGCTAATTTTATTCTCAGAATCCAGTTTCCAGAGACATCTTTTACACATCCCTGGCTGTTGGCTTGACATTTGTCTGCGGTTCCTAATTCAGGGCAAACTGCCTCCTACTGGACACTAAGCCTCTCAGCGGCAGGGTCCGGTGGACGATCATATCAGCTCTAGGGCAAGCACAGTGCCAGGTGCTTTAGGCAGCTCTGGGTGAATATGGTTTGGAATGAGTTGAAAGGGGATGGAGAAATGCTAAATAAAGGCTATGTCTTCGAAAACATTTAAAAACACACAAAGTCCTCTTTTCCCATACGCAGCACAGACCAAAGGACCTGGGGCTTGTTGCTGTACCTGGAAAACCTGCTTCCCAATCTGGTCTGAAAACACACATGTGAGCAGAAGACCTCTCCAGAGAGAAAGCGTGAGAAGGGTTCTCCCAGTTTCCTCAGAAGAGAACAAACAAACAAACAAACAAACAAACAAACAAACTTTCCCCCCTGCAGTGTGGCTGAGTGTTTCCTTGCAAGGCGCTCAGCACTGTCTTGTGTCTTTGTTTCCTGGTTCCTCCAAGTACATCTCTCCCTTAACCTTCGCCACCCCCCTGCTCCTGGGTGTCAATTACAGCTGACTTTGCAGGCTCCAGCCCCCAACACAACAGCCGGGCGAGATGCCTTGGGCCCCATGGCATACGGCAGTGCAGCTAATTAGCCAGGCTTGGCTGTGCCCTCTGCTTCAGTTTGAAAAGCTTCTTGAAAAACAAGTTTCTGGCATTGGAGTGCATTGCTTTGTACTTCTGGGCGCTCTAAATGTCTCCATTGTGGTGCTAGCTGCCTTGCTTCTTGCAAAAGAATGGATTTTTTTTTTTTCCTGATGCTCTGTTTTCAACTGGTCTTTGAAATTTGATGTGGCTGCTCATAGAGATGTCATGATGACGACGACCACAATGGTGACAGCTGACATTTAGTGAGCACGTGATATCCATCCAGAGCAATTATAAGCCCTGGATACATGTGTACTTACTAAATTCTCATCAAAGGTAGATTTTATTATTGCCACCATTTTACAGAAGGGAAAGCTGAGGCTTATAGAGATTAAGTAATTCACTCATGAGGTTATACTACCTTCTTATATAGAAATACTAAATATTTCTCACATATGACCTATTTTGATCCTTTCAATAACCTCATGCTCTTACAGTCTCCATTTTTGGGGCCATGAAGCTGAAGTTTTGGAAATTTAAGTAGGATGCCATGAATCACAGGCTGAGTTTGGAAGCAGGATTTGAACCCCACTGTCCTGACTCTGGAGCGTGTGCTCTGTGGCTATGCTGTGTTCCTCATGTTGTGTAAGAAATGGTTTGCACCCCTTCACGTAGTGCTGGTTTCTTGCACTCTACCTTGGTGATGCTGCAGGATGCTGCCTGCTACACTGGAAGTGAGTATAGACCTGGGGACTAGGCACATCTAGGGTTGGGGGGGATTCCTGCTCTGTTCCCCCCGTGTGATCGCAGGTAAATCATTTACTCTCTCTAACACGTAGGTGAAACTTCTGAGAGAAGAAGGTGATGCAAGGGTCTTTTCTCATGCTGGAGATAGTCTACATAAAGCTATGCTTAGAGGCTCAACATGGTTCTTATAGGCTCCCATGACATGGTAGCAAGAGGCAGACCTGAATCCAGAGATTGGCTCTGGTCTGAGCAGTATTTGGACCATTGAAAGGTTATTTAATCCTTGATCTCAGTTTTCCCCTCTTCAAATTTAAATAATAATAAAATACAGTAAAATAGTAAAAACATTATCGGACTCTATGAGGCACAGTATGATTAAGCACTGGGATATAATAGCATTCAGCCAAGAGTAGCTATTAGTGTAATTATGAACACATTAGTTGAATCTAAGCAGTACCCGTGCACAATAGAACCACTGAATTCAAGTTGAAGCAAAGTTTTCTGAAGGGAAGAAATAACAGTGATTTACAGCTTCTCTTCTTCCCCCTGTACCTTTCTATTGATTGAGGGGGCTGTATCTTGTGATTAATTAAAATCAATACCTCCAAGCAGATACTACGATGCCTTTTACGAAAGAGGAGACACCAAGACTGTGGCAGGGTAGAAGGGGTGTGACTTTCTATTACAGTTTGGAGAGCTTACCACTTCCCCTTGGGTCACAGAAATAACTTCTGTCTCAACAGAACATAAGTCAATAAACATTTAAGGCATTTTCATGTTAGTTAAGTATTGAGAGCTCTGATCGCTCATCATAACACTGGATGGACACTTTCCAGAAATGCAAAATTACCATTTTCTCATGCTTACAAAACCCCCAGATTTAGGGCACCTGGGCTCACTCAGTCACTTGAGCATCCAACTCTTGATTTTGGCTCAGGTCACGGTCCCAGGGTCGTGGGATTGAGCCCCGAGCCAGCTCTGTGCTCAGTGTGGAGCCTGCCTCAGATTCACTCTCTCTCTCCCTCTGCTCCTCTCCCCTAAAAAAAAAAAAAAAAAAACCTACAAAAACACAACACAAAAAATCATCAGATTTGCTCAGGCTGAAAATGTTTGCTTTGCCAGCCCCCTGTGCAATTCAAAGTCGCCATAGGACCATTTTTGGTCAAAGAGATGCAACTAGAAGTTTGATAGGGATGTCTGTGGAAGCTTTCAATTTCTTCACGGAAGGGGGCACCTACACGTACTGCTTCTGTCCTTTTCCTACCCTTTCTTCTCATCTTTCATGGAGTCCGGATGGGATCACCGATTCACAACCGCATAGCACATTGGCTCTGTCATCATAGAGCCACCGAATCAGTGACAGGACAGGCTACCACTGTACTCACGTCATGTGTGAAAACCAGTCCCTTTTTTGTGGATGTCTTTGCAGTCAAGATTTCTACTACTTACAACCAAAAGCATTTCTAACTGAAATAACTTAAAAAGTTATTGCAAAAGTTTATTTCACCTAAAAAAGTGGTATGGGATGGGGCGCCTGGGTAGCTCAGTTGGTTAAGCACCTGACTTCGACTCAGGTCACGATCTCACAGTTCCTGAGTTTGAGCCCAGTGTCAGGCTCTGTGCTGACAGCTCAGAGCCTGGAGCCTGCTTCCAATTCTGTGTCTCCCTCTCTCTCTGCCCCTCTCCCACTCATGCTCTGTCTCTTTCTCTCAAAAATAAATAAGTGTTAAATTTTTTAAGTGGTGTGTGTGTGTGTGTGTGTGTGTGTGTGTGCACACGCGTGTGTGCCTGTGTGAAATGGGATGGTAGTTTTTCCATAGATGTTACCAATTAGATTTTCTGTTAGATATGAAGACCTGTTATCATATAACCACTTTTCTTTCTTTTAATGTTTATTCATTTTTGAGACAGAGAGACAGAGCATTAGCAGGGGAGGGGCAGAGAGAGAGGGAGACACAGAATCCGAACCAGGCTCCAGGCTCTGAGCTGCCAGCACAGAGCCTGATGTGGGGCTCAAACCCATGGACACAAGATCATGACCTGAGCCAAAGTCGGTGCTTAACCAACTGAGCCACCCAGGTGCTCCGTCTTTTCTTTTTTTTAAAAAGAAATATTTTATTTTTCTCCGAAAGCTCATTCACCATTTTCAGAGAAAAGGTATATTCTTTTCTCTGAGAAAGGTATATTAAAGAAGAGCACAGAGTTTGGTTCTTACTCTTGAAGTCTTCCATCTTTGTTTGCTTTCCTTGGCGCGTTGGCTATCTGTGGCTGGGAAAATGTTTTCCTAGCTGGCATTTGACATGGGAATCAAAACAAAGTTTTGAAACAGCTTTAATAAATTAGAGGTGGCAAGTGTTTGGTGAAAATTCTAATGATTAAGAGATGTTGGTACTTCTCAAGGAAAAAAAACGACATGGCCAAGATCCCAATGCTCTCATAGAGAATTTGCGGAGCACGGTGAGGGGGAAGTGGGGCAGATTTGCGTGCAGGAAGGAAATGTTCAACAATGATGATGTCGAGTGCGTTTCCAGTTAAGTTATCCCTTTAATGGCAGAAGAGAATATACATACACCCTGAGTAGTGTGTCATGTAATTTCTTTGAAGCCTCACACTCTATCTTACAAATCCGTATAAAACTTTCATTGTGTCCCATAGTATATCCATGTTGGTTTATATAACATATTAGGGCTCGTATGCCGATCATTGAGCCAAATTAATGATCCAAGGAGATGTCCACGTTTATGTTAGTAGATTGCATGTTACCTGACATCCAGGTTGAGAAGCCTGGGAGCCATTCTGTAGCCAGAAATTAGGGACCCAGGGACAAGTTCAGCTGCTTTCGATTTGAAAACCCTTTTTCAGGTAACAAAGATCTTTCACAAGTCCTATCCCATTTTGATCCTGGTAGAAACCTGTTGCCACCACTTACCAGTCTGTAGTTTTGATTTTTGTGGGTTCCATTAGTAAGAAAACAGAGTCTAATTTCAGAGTCAGGGCTCAGATTTTTGGCTCTTTATCTTCTAACTCCTTTTACTGTGACAGGCTGCTTCTCACTTGTCAATGAGTGCCTGTGCTAGAATGGTCTCCGAGGTGTCCCTGCCTCAGTCTATTGTCCTGTATAATGACTCTCTATATCAGTAGTCCCAAGTGGTAGTTATCATGAGCTTAATCCTTGCACCAGGAGATTAATGCCCCCTCTTTATGTAGCTTGTCACATTTGATATTCACAGTAAACGAGAGAGGTAGATTTGATAGTGTCCCACTTTGAACCACTCGGAGACCGAAGATCAGGGCATTTCTGTCACTTGCCCAAGTGGCCATTCTGGGGACCTGCACTGTGGTTTTCCTGCACCCAAACCCTCACCCCCTCCCTCTGTGGTTTCCTAGCACCCAGGGCACACCGAATGTACACCCCTTATTCACCCCCCACCCATCACTTGGCCCTGTGACCAGCTCTATCCTGTTGGTGATTTCAGAGCCACTTAGAATCACTAGTAACATAATGAGATCAATACACAGGTGACTGCCCCATGAATTTAGTTCATCACTTCCTCACCTGTAAATAAATTATGAGGAAAGTGGAAAGTTATGAGGGGGAATCCTCGAAAAAGGCCAGGGGTAGAAATATCTAGAGTGATATAATTATCTATTTGCTGCTCCTGGTCTACAGGCTTGCCGGCTTTTTTTTTCTTTCTTTCTTTTTTTTCTTTCTTTCTTTCTTCTTCTTTTTTTTTTATATAGGATTATAGAAGATGAAAAGGAAATGCTTACTTCAGCTTTTAAGAGCGATGTAAGCAATTTTGCATTGCACTTACTCCCCAGGGGTGGTGTGAAAATGTTTCTAGTAAATTAAAGGATAATAAAAGCAATGGCAACATGGCAACTTTTATATTAATTTCTTAATTTTTCGCAGGCTTAATTATAAATCTCTTGGGGAAGAGGCGAGGTCTATGGGATCCTGGGAAAACAGTGTTGCATTCCTGGGTGTGGGGATCTGGTCCTCTGCTTTGAGGTGCGTGCATTGGAGGTGGGCTGTGTGGATGCCATGAGGCACATGTGCTGCTCCTGGGTAAAAGGTGGTAATGCCCACTGGAGAAGGATATCGGGCTGGGAAGTCCGGTTGTGCTGTTGTGTATCAGACAAGCTTTGTGACTCCTTTAATGGTGGTACTGTGCTTACCGCATCGTCTCTGCAGTTTGCCTGGTTTAAAGTCCTGCCTCTTCCTTTACATGGAAAACTTGGGTGAGATCTTTCCTCCGTACAATGGAGCTTATGAGGGAATTATGCCACGTGGGATGTGTGCGGAAAAGCTTGGGTCCTGCTGGCACTGCTGAGCTACCAAACCACCTTGGGACCATCTCCTGCCAGATTTGTAATCAAGCAAGTAATAAATACCTTACAGGTGAAGCTCCTGTTAGCCAGGTTGTGTTACTTGTACCCTAAAGCATCCTAGGTCTTAGCCACTAAATTGGAGTGATACAGCAGTTCACCAAAAGCCGGGTTCATTGAATCATGGACTATCCATGCTGGACAGACTCTCAGGTCTTTCCGTTGAATTTGCTACATTACTTCTTCTTCTTTACCTATAAATACATTTTGAGGAAAATGGAGATTAAAGGGGGGGTTCTTTTTTTTAATGTTTTTTTGTTTTTTGTTTTTAATGTTTTTGAGAGAATGAGAGAGACGAGTGTGAGCAGGGGAGGGGCAGAGAGCGAGGGAGACAAAGAATCTGAAGCAGGCTCCAGGATCTGAGCTATCAGCATAGAGCCCAACATGGGCTCGAACCTATGAACTGTGAGATCATGACTTGAGTCAAAATCCGAATCTTAATGGTCTGAGCCACCCAGTCTCCCCAGAGGGAGGAAGGTGCATGTTAGGGTAGGTTATTGCTAATATCTTCTATTAGGCACAGATTCCAGATCCATTTCTTACCCCTGCACCATGTGTGGTTTTAAATACATAATCCTTTTGTATTTTAATTATATATTTTTTCTCTTGCTGCTCTTCTGGGATGTGTGTGACTTATGAGTAGAAGATATATCTTCTTATTAGGATTTTTTTATGTCTGGCATGTAGTAAACATTCAGTTAGAGGTGAATAAGTGAATCATAGCGTGAACCAGTGTGTGTTCCTGAAACGTTAATTCCATGATAGATTAATAGATGCTACACACACACACACACACACACACACACCTTCATGTGCACAAACAGTTCTATGGTTTTACAAACAAGTGTAGAATACACGGGATGAAAAAGAGTAAACATTTTTTTTTGCAGGACTTCTCAGTACCTTTAATATATAATTAATGTTAATAATATATTTCTAGCAAGATGGTATAGAATGAAGCTGTTTCTAAACTCACTGGACCAAAGAAATCTTTTTTTAAAGAATGCCTCCTAGGAATGCACTTTAAAGGATATGCTTAATTGATTTTTAGAATTTTATTTATTTTTTGTGAAAATTTGAAACATTTTTCTACTTTTTATTCTGAACAATGCTAAATTTATGGTAAAGTGCAAGTACAATACAATAATACCTATATATTCCTGCCAGAATCACCAGTTTTTAATATTTAACCATATTTGTTCATTCTCTCCCTCCCTCACTGCCTCTTTTCAAATTCTTTGTGGGCATCTTTTCCTGACAAAAAAGAGGATCATCTCTGATGCCACTGGGGCACACTTCTCCATTTGCCTTTAAGATAATAACTGGACATATTGTAGTGCAGAGGCCTGCACGTTTTGTGTGTCTTTGTGGATGAGTTCTTAAGAACTCATCTGTAGCAGGACCTCACTGTAGCAGGACCTTAGAATCTCAACATGCGGAGGGACCAGAAAAGCCATCTACCCCAAACGCTGCTCACTGTCCATCACTCCTGCATCCCATACACTTATTTTATGCCTCTGGATGCCATTTATTATTTTTTCCAGGGTTGGTGCATCAATTCTAAGTGGTGTAAAGCTTGTGCATGAAGCCTTCTGAAGAGTCTACCCTCTTCTTGGGCATTGTCCAAACTGTCTCTTGGCTGCTTTCATTTATCAAAGTCCCGTGTGGGGGTAATAAGTCTAAAATGAGGAGCTTGGTAAGAGAATGGTATTTTAATAGAGGACTGAAGTGTTTGCCAACTCTTGATTACCTGTGATGACAAGGATCAGAACTTTGGCCCTTGTTATCCACAGATTTATTGAATCATGGAATCTTCATGCTAGAGAGAATCTCAGGGATCATCTGGTTCAACCCCATGTTTTTTAGCCAACGATGCAGTGAACAAGAGAGGGTAAAAAATTTGTCCAAAGTCTTGTAGCTGTCCTGGTTTCTGATTGGGGGCCACATTATTTCCCAAGCCACTGAGCTTATCTCAGAACAGTAACAGAAAATTTTTAAGACACGTACACACACACACACACACACACACACACACACACACACATACACATCTACACAAATGTACGTGTGGACACAGGTACACAGATCTGGATACAACCACATTCATAGATGGAGTTTCTGCTTCATCCAGATACTGTTCATGATTGGAGGCTGTATGACCTTCTGTTTGCAATCTAGAGATGTGAACCTGTTTGCATTCTAGAAAGGTGAACTCATCCACATGCATGGAGCATATTTCCTCCAACTATTTACTCCTATTATAGCCATCATGGAGAATAGAATAGGGGTAACTATCATAAGGCTGTTGGGACAACTGTGTGGTCAGTGAAATGACAGAAGAAATATAGAAATACAGCTTTCCTGAAAGCCTAGCTCACAGCAATCACTTTTTAGCCTTATTCACATCAGCACTGAAATGCTTATGAAGGCTAGAAAGAGACCCCAAAGGAGACTTGAGTTTATTACTAAGTGCCAGCTGTAGACTCTGCACATGCATTACCTTATTTAATCCTCCTAATAGCCATATTACTGATTTTAAAAAAAGTATAGAGTGGCTATACTTACCCTAAATCTTACAGCCAGTAAATGGTGAAACCAAGAATCAAATGTGAGTCCAGACCTTCTTCTTTTTGTTGTTACCATCTCCAAGTTGTTGTTAGAGCAGTAAAAACATAGTATCTGAGAAAACAGATTTCAAACACAAACACCCCAAACAGTTCATGGTACTCTAATAGTAGATTCCCCCCCCGCATAAGTTTCGGGAAATAAGCTTATATTTTCCTGCTTGTTGCTCTGGTGAAAGGACTTACTCTTCTCACCAAAGCTGTATAGACCAGTGCTGTCCAATAGAATTTTCTGTGCTGATAGGAATATTCTAGGATTTTGTCTAAAGTAGAGGCCATTAGCCTCCTGTTAAAATTGAGCAAGTATAATAATACACACATCGGATTTCAAAGACTTTGCACCATAAAGAAGGTGTGCAATAGCTTACTGACACTTATTTGTATAAATTGATTGCATGTTGAAATGATATTTGGCTAAATTTAATACATTGTTAGAGTTAGTCTTACCAATTTTTTTTCATTTTTTTTAATTTTTTTATTTTTATTTTTATTTAATTTTTTTTAACGTTTATTTATTTTTGAGACAGGGAGAGACAGAGCATGAATGGGGGAGGGTCAGAGAGAGGGAGACACAGAATCTGAAACAGGCTCCAGGCTCTGTGCTGTCAGCACAGAGCCCAATGCGGGGCTCGAACTCACGAACCGCGAGATCATGACCTGAGCCGAAGCCGGCCGCTTAACCGACTGAGCCACCCAGGCGCCCCTCTTTTCTTTTTATTTTTTAAATGTGGCTACTAGAAATTTTAGAATTGCATGCTTCTTGCATTATTATTTCTATCAGGCACCATAGATCTAGATAATTTGTCTATGAAATGCCTATATGGGTACAATTATATATGTCCATGTGCATATGTATATATCATCTTTCTGTTGAAGGTCATTTTATTTTTTTTTAATTAACTTATTTATTTTTGAGAGAGAGGGTAGTGGATGAGGGACAGAGAGAGAGGGAGAAAGAGAATCCCAAGCAGGCTCCATGCTGTCAGTACAGAGCCTGACATGGGGCTCGATCTCACAACCATGAGATCGTGACCTGAGCCGCAGTCAAGGGTCAGATGCTTAACCGACTGAGCCACCTCAAAGGTCATTTTATTTTTAATAAAAACAGCCTCAGTTAGTATATAATGATTTATAATTTGTTCATACCATTTAAGAGAGTAATTAGGACCTTCCCCCCATATAGGTATATATAAATCAATATTTTCTTTAATTACTACATAACAGTGTTTAAACACATTTATGAGTTTCTCGCTCATTTACACATAGCACATGGGTAGATATAAAGTAAGAGAAGGAAAGAGGGTGCAGTTCCAGAAAATACCACCCTTGAAGAGGTGGGCAGTTTGAGATGGCAGTCTCAAGCCTTCAGACGGGTTTGAGAATAAAGGGACAGAGTGATAGAACCCACCCAGGACAGAGGTACTGATGGAAACCAAGAGATGGAAGTTCCAAGAAGAGCCAGTGGGAAGACAGCTTCTGGAAACTAGCCTCTAGTTTTGGAAACTAAAGAGGTAAGTGCTCATCCAGGAAATGAAGAGGACAGCTGAATTAACCTAGGTTGAGGATTAAATGGGATGTGAGGCCACAGAGGCTATGAATGTTGACTGACTTCTCTTTCTAGAACTCTGTCCAGTCTTTAGATAACCTCATGTTGTCATGGATCCTTCAGAAAATGAAATTCAAGCCAGAAAGTGTGATTAGAGTAAAAAAGATAGAGCTGACTCCATAAATGTTTACATTTGTTTAGGTATTTAAGAGTGTACTATCTGTAAAGCCAAAAGGCAAGTACAAACTTGTGACATGTCTTCAACCTCCATGGAAACAGTTAAGTCTCCTGAATTAGAATTTAAACTTCAGGGTGACAGAGAGCATATGCTTTTGTCTCGAAATGTTTTCCTAACAACGAACAAAGTGCCTGGCACGCAGTAGGCATTCTACAAATACTAGCTGAATAAACGAATGGGCCTCAAATTCTCAATTTTAGAATCCCTGGCCTAGCCTTGTTGAAAAGTTCTGGGTAGTAATTATACAGAAAGGCAACACTCTGTCCCAGAAAAGTTACCTACATTTACTTAGTCAAAATGTCATCCTACAGTTGTGGGTGGGACATTGGGCACGTTATTTAAGTGTGCTAATCTCGTGTGTCCTTCTCAGGAGAATTCCAGCCCAACCTGCTTGCGAAGATCCATGAAAAGAATGTACACCAAAGAGCTTTGAAATGGAAATCATGGTTATACGCACTTGAAAATGAGTTTTGCTAATATAAGGCTCTCATTTTCCATGGTATTGCGTGTAGATGAGAAAAGTGGTTCTCGCAATTTATTGTCAGTGAGAATCACTGAGGTGCTCATTGATTGCAAATTCCAAGGCTCTGTGCCCAGATACTCTAATTCATTAGACCAAGGGTAGGTTTTGGCCATCTGCATTTCTTCAGTCAGCTTAGCAAACATTTACTAAGGTACATACACCTGCACGTACAGGCAGTGGACAGGATGCCAGGGATACATCAATGTATGTATGTATGTACAGGTATCATCTGCACCTTAGGGAGCTAAAGTTTCATGGAAGTTTTAGCACAAAGACTGACACAGGGACATCTGAAATTATAAAATTAGCTCCCCAGGGAGTTGTCATGATCTGCCCCTTTCTCAAATGTTAATGTGCATCAGAATCATGTAGGTATTTTGCTCCAAATTCAGGATCTTAGCTTCCACCCACTAAGGTTTTGATTTGATCTATACAGTGGGGATCCCAGAATCTGAGTGGTTAACAAAATTCCCAGTGTTTCAAATGCTGTTATTCCGGTGACCACCCCTTGATAACCATTGGCGGAGAGGTATCTAAAAAGGTCAGCACACATCTTCTCCGTGCACCGTCTCACCCATTTCTCAGAGGCAACAGGTATGGCTGCCTCTTCTTTCCAATCTGTGAGGAGCTGCATGGACCCAAGCGAATCTTTCCGCTCTGTAGGGAGCTGCGTGGACCCAGGCTAATCAGGAGACAGTCTCTTCCCTAGGTTGTCCATCCCTTCAGCTCCACTTTCCTCAGTAGCCATGACATTTCTCTACGGTGTTAAATGCAGAAGGGGATGGTTGTTACCACTAGGTGTGAGGACAGTTAAGGATAAAAGCTGCATAATGTGAACCATATGCTGTTAGAGCTTAAGAGGCTTCAGAGGCCAGCTTTCCTGACTGTCTTGTATCTAGAGTTCATCGTGTATCCTGTCGAGACTGATGGCCACTGACCAGAAAGCCTGTTTCCTTCCCCTTCCAAATAGAAAAGAAGAAAAAATCTGGTATTTCGTAAAAGTCATTGCCCATTGCCTGAGCAGCGTGTCGTTAATGGGAAAATTATAATGGTTTTCTTTGCAAATCATAGAATCCTGCTTCCCCAGTTACTTCTGGGCATTAAACCTGAAGCTAGGAGCCTGGCACACGGGGAATGTTTTTCATCTGAGTTTCTGATAGATTTTAATTTTGCGGCGCGAGTCTGGTGCTCACCGTTGCCCCCCAGTTTCCTTTGTCAGTTCAAGGTTTGCATCTTCAGTTCTCCTGTAGGGTCCATTGATGGACTGAACTGGACCATCGGCTCTCCTTTCTTTGTCTCCCTTGTCGGATAAAATCATTTGAGGCTGAGTGCTATGGATGGCTGAGAGGATCATGGCTGGTGGCCCTGGAATTGTAGACCGCATGGAACACACCTTCCTGGGAGTCACGGTTACTCTTCAAACAATCCTTCTGAGAAACTGACTTAAAAGTAACACATTTGTACTATTTAAAAAAGAAAAAAAGTAGCAAACAGGGCAAGCCTTCACTGATGCCCCCTTTGATAAGGAATGCATTTCCTCTTGTTTCTTGGGAATTCCTGGAGCCTTTTCTAATGTTTTATTTTTACTTTTGGGCAGGGGGGTGGGGTGGGGAAAGGGGAGAGAGAGAGAGAGAGAGGGAGACACAGAATCCAAAGCAGACTCCAGGCTCTGAGTTGTCAGCACAGAGCCCAATGCGGGGCTCGAACTCACAAACCTAGAGATCATGACCTGCCTGGAAGTCGGAAGCTCAACAAACTGTGCCACCTAGGTGCCCCTCCTGGAATTTTTTTCTAAAAGTATTGCAGACCAAGGAGTCAAGCAGGGGGTGGGAGTGAGGAGTGGCAAGTCATGTTGCCTTGAAGAAATAGGATCTATGACTGGGCAACCTGGTAATGGGCTTTTCCTCCTCCTCGTTTTGTTCTACATAGCAAGGCACAAGGGGCACTGGAACATATGGAAAGACTTGAGTTTAATTGTTAAAATTCTGCTCAGCCAGGCCACTTCTTCACCGCGATTTGCACTATTTAGCATTTGTGTGCATTAGGTAATCTATTTAGTGTTTCTTGCTCCAATCCAATTTGCCTGTGTTTGGCAGCTGCCCAGTTCCGTGGGCACGGGGGGGCAGGGAAACCATAAATCTGCCAGGGTGGAGCACAGGGCAGTATTGCTGTGTTTGATGGTATGCTTGCACGAACACCCCAAAATGCTTGTGAAGCAATACGTCCTCTTCCCCGAAAGTCTCTCAGGGACAGAATTAATGTATCTCATATTGTATTGATTGTAGCCAATAAGGGCCTAACCCATTTGATGTAAGGCAGAGAGATTATGTAGGGAACAGGGGGTAGAGGCAGCTTTAAAAGAAGTATGTGGTTTAATTACTGGCTGAATTTCGCCAATCCACCACCTCCCCGAGGAATTTAACAAATAGGCCTAAGTGCACTTTCGCTGTTCTTGACATCTGTTGAAATGATATCTGCCGGTGATGAGGGGAGCCTGGGAATTGGGCCTGGGGTATTGGCGGGATCAGGACACTCTTTCCCAGGCTGCGAAATTAGAGGGATGAAAATAGCACATTAGCACTTTAAGGTTAAGCTGTTGAGAACAGAGTTTTCTCCGACAGAGCTCTGCCCTCCAGTTGAAGGGAGTCATGTCTGCCTCCTGTGCTGGGTTAGAGACATGTGTCTATATTCTAATGATCTCAAAAGCCCAGGTGCTGACCCAAACACAGAACTGAGCTTAAATGCTGGGTGGTGAATCAGCAAATGCTTTATGTGAAAACCACTCCCCGTTAACCTCCTTTTTAATAGCATGTTATGAATTGTGAGGAGATTCCATATCTTGTAGGTAAACAACAGATGACTGCTTTCTCTTCCTTCCTTTTTTAATAGAAAAAAGGAGAAGCCAAAACCCAACTAAAATTCAATGTCGACCCCAGCACAGGGAAGACTGATGTTGTGAATCTGCTAGTGCTTTGATTACATCAATAATTCAAAGAAAGTACCGTCCACTTAATCTCTTTTATGCCTCTCCTCCAGAAAGGATCCTGGTTTTTATTCTGAAAGTCCTAAAGCTATCATTTTCCACAGCCCTTTCTGTAATATGTATTTTGTTATGCTTGAAACATTCATATATGTTAGTGGCCAAATTACAGGTAAGCCATTTGCTTTCAGAGACTGGTAAAAATCCACTTTAGATGGTAGGCATAGGGCGTACTGTTATCAAAACAAAATCGGAACTCATCATGGGTATCTCTTTATTAGTATATGCCCTTGATTGGGCATTCGATTCTTGGTCTATTTGTGTAGACTGGATTTTCTTAAACACACACACACACACACACACACACATGCATATATATATATGCATGTGTGTGTGTGTGTGTATAGATACATAGATATATGTAGCTATGTCATGTATATGGTCTCAAATAATTATGGCTAACATTTTCCTTGGTTAAGTGGAGAATTAAAAATTAAAAACAACAATACTCTGTTATCTAGCACTGTGATTTAGGCTAATGTCTCAATTCACTTTTATGGGCCTTTCTTCTGCAGTATAGGTTTTCACAACAGGGATGGGGTATAACATGATCAATTAATTAGAGGACATGGTTGCATCAGTCAGTTCTGTGTTGGTTACAAAGTGACTGTGATCTGAAAGTTGCTCGTGTTGTGTGTGTGTTGGAGGATGTGGTTCTGTTCTTGTACCTGGGAGATTTTGGGACGGATTCTGTACTTTATTATTATGATGCGGGATAGGCTGCTGAGGATGTTCAAAAACTCCCAAGCTGATAATGTTGTTGGTGGACCAAGAAAAGGTCTTTGAAATAAGCACTCTACATGTTCGCACCATAGATTTGTTCAGTTTTAGAATTCAACACACAACTCTGCTTCTCTCCATCCCCTTGTATGTGAACCACCAAATTTTTAGAACATGAATAAAGGAACAATAACCTCATTCCTGTGGGTCTGAAACTTTCTAGCCCCTATCTACTTTCACCCATTGAAACTGTATTTATAGCATAAAAATCTAAACTTCTACACTTACCTTGATAATTGGTCCCCATGTTGATGGCCCTGGGGCATGTGGAAGAACCATCAATGATCCAAGTATATTCAATTAGTTACAATGTCAGGGGCTTTTTATTGTATCCTAATTCTCTCAAAATTCGTCATGTGGAATACACAGCAGCTTCTGATGAACCACAGATCTTGGATTTCCTGTGCATCCTGAATATAAGAAAGCTTGCTCCAACTTCCTGCTTTTAAATGAAAATAAGCACAGTGATAATCAATATTACTAGTTTAGAACAACACTGGAATCATACTGGGATTTTTCCAGTTTTTTGTTGAACCAGCTTGTTTTGTGTGTGTGTGTGTGTGTGTGTGTGTGTGTGTGTGTGTGTGTACAAATGTATATGGAATTACCCATCTGGCTAGCTATCCATACGTTTTTGTTATTTAACAACTACTTATGTAGAACATACTTTAGGCACTATTTTAAGTGCTTTGCAAATATTTAGTCACCTGACAACCCTATGATGTAGGCCCCATATCTCCATGTTACTCATGGGGCCACTGAGACATAAACAGGTGAGTTAATTTGTCCAGAGTCCCAGACTTATTAAGTGGTAGGGCTGGGATTGGGTCCCAGGCACCCCACATGCCAGCACTTAACAAAAACAATGGTTTGCAATTGTTGAGCACTCCCCACATGTCAGATACAGGGATTTAACTTTTTTCTCATTCAACCTATACAACAAACCTGTTGTTGTAGAATGGGACTCAGAAGCTGAGAGACTAACACATCTTTAATCATACAGCTGGAAAGTGATGGAACTGAAGTTTACATCCAGGCAATTAGATTAGAATGTTCTCAGTATATTATGATGAAAACTCCATGCATATACATACATGCATATATATTTTTTCATATATATATATATATATATATATATATATATATGCATGTCTGTGTTTATAGTACATAAAATATAGATGTATGTGAAAAGTGAAAAGGCAAGACGCATCTTTTTTTTAAGATTTTTAAAAAATGCTTATTTATTGGACAGAGACCATGCACATGCACACATGAGCAGAGAGGGGCAGAGAGAGAGGGGGACGGAGGATCCAAAGCAGGCTCTGAGCTGTCAGCACAGAGCCCAATACGGGACTCAAACTCACAAAGTGTGAGATCATGATCTGAGCTGAAGCTGGACTCATTGAGCCACCCAGGCGCCCAGACACATCTTCTTTTGTTGTGTTGACTGCGTTTTTCTTTCAACTTACACCTCTGTAAAGCAGTGTCTTTTCTGACTATTAGTTTAAACACAGAATTATCTGAGCATTCCTCCAAATAATTTGAAAGTGCTTGAAGAAATGGAAAGTCCTTTTGAGTACCAGAGCGATTTGACCCAACTTCTCTTTCTAAAAAAAAAAAAAAAATATCTGTAGCCAATACATGAGTATTACAAGAGCATATTTATGACTATCAAGTGGCAACAACAAAACTGAAAGTTCTAAGTCAGACTGAAGTACATTGAACATCTAAGAGAGGAAAGATTGCTGCATCAGAGTTCATTTATATCCAAGAGCATTGCACCAGCAATAAACTTTAAGTTAATGCTAACAATTTTAATTTGTATCTTTTAATTGTTGAATTCTGAATTGCTTTCCAATTTCCCACAGAGTTTAATGTGTATGCAAATTACACAGCCAAGAAATCCCAGATACAAAAGATAGACTGCATTTTGCAAACATACCATAATTATTGCTTAATTTTTAAAGGGCCTTTCTCTTCGTCAGGGTATTGTTCAATTTCCCAAAACTGAACTGAAGACAACTTTTGGTTAATGATTGGTATAAATCTTGTGATGGAGCTTAATTGAATGTTAACTTTGTTGTTCTCACAACTGCAAACTACTCAGTTTCCTATTTCTCTGAGGTAGCGTGTCTTGATCTCTTAACACAAATAACTCATCTTTTAATACTAGCAGGAAAGAATTATCAGAACATCCCTTTCATTATCGAAGGCTGTGCACGCTCATACAAGCTGTTATAGAAACGTAAAAAACAGCTCTCAATCTATTATGATGTTTCTGATTAGTTCCAATTAGACTTATCAATGATAAGCCCTAGCAAAATAAAGGAAAAAGATTATCACTGAAGAAGATAGATGATGTTCTGTTGTTAACATTCAAGGTAGGAGGTGCATAGATTTAGGGGGGGAAATACCATATTTAGTATAAAACGGCCACAGCTAAACCAATGGATTGGGTGATTTAGTAGTAATTTATTAAGCATTTAGTTTTCAAACGTTCCTTGCTGATCTGCTAGGTTCCAAAAAGCGTCCTTAGTATGGAGATCCAATGTTGAACATGAGCTTGATACTTGTAATAACATCCGCCATTGTGATCATGAAACCAGCAAAATAAATGAGACACTAAGGATGGTGATAACTGATTGGAAGACAGGAAAAGTGATAAAAGAGAATGATCTGGGGTGGGGAGCAGTTGTGGTCAAAGAAGGCATCATGGGAGAGATGATGTCTGAGCTCAATGCAAACGGTTGACCAAGGAAGAGTAAGAAAGGTTAGAAGGGCAGGACAGTTGCAAAGGAACAAGCCGGGAGGACAGTTGATGGATGGATACAGGCTGTTTGCACAAACAACTTAACACATCAGACTTGGAAAGTAGGAGGGAACATTATTTAGGGACTCCATTCTGAAATTACTCTGGAGTTTTCTTCGAAGTACCCACAAATATTGAATTTGTGTTTCCCACTCCAGAGTCATCAGTGGGCCTAAGTGATGTGGTGATACCCCAGAGAGATAAACTCACTGTCTTTTTTTAATGGTGGTTTTAAATTATTTTGTTTATAAAAGATTTAAAACATAGACAAAAGTGGGGAGAATAGGGTAGTAATAGCACACGCATCCATCACCCAGCTTCCACAACTACAAACTCATGGCCAAGCTTGCTTCTATTCTTTAAGCTTCCTCCCTCTCCCCCCATGGATATTTTGAAGCAGATCCCAAGCATTATATTATTATTATTATTATTATTATTATTATTAAATATTTCAGCAAGTGTGTTCAAAAGATGAAGACTTTTTGAGGAAAATACCATATTATTATTGACATTCCATATTAAAATTAGCAGTAATTCCTTAATATAACCAAATATTTACATATCACATATCATTTAAAAATATCTCTGGGGCGCCTGGGTGGCGCAGTCGGTTAAGCGTCCGACTTCAGCCAGGTCACGATCTCGCGGTCCGTGAGTTCGAGCCCCGCGTCAGGCTCTGGGCTGATGGCTCAGAGCCTGAAGCCTGTTTCCAATTCTGTGTCTCCCTCTCTCTCTGCCCCTCCCCCGTTCATGCTCTGTCTCTCTCTGTCCCAAAAATAAATAAACGTTGAAAAAAAAATTCTTTTAAAATATCTCTGTAAATTAAAAAGATGACATTTTTAAAAGTAATTTTTATTGGTCTTTGAAAGTTATGAATATACAATATCTATTCTTAAAAATTAGAAAATGTGAATTAAAATTTAAATGATTTGCAGATAGCAAGAATTAGCTTTTGGGTGCCCTGGGTCTTTTTCCCATGCAGAAGATAATTGTTTTTCCTTTTTTTCTTTTCTTTCTTTCTTTTTTTGTTGTTAAGATCATGGGCTCTGAAGTTAGGCAGATGTTGACTCAGATTGTGGCTTCAAACTTACTAACCATGTGGAAAATGTTGTTATTCAGTTCCTATGAAAAAGATGAGGACTTTTAAGAAAAAAATATCATTAACATTATTAGGTCTTAAAAATTAATGTCAATTCCTTAGTAGAGATAAATATTCTATTGTGACAATCAACTGAACTTGAACACCGATAGAGTATTTGACTCTATTAAGGAATTAATGTTTTATAAATAAATAAATCTATAATTTTTTAAACAAAAGTATACCATAAATGTTATTGTGTAACTTCCACCAGCAGTATAACATGTATGGATGGCAGTCTTGTGGGGGACTTTTAGCAGCCACTAACAACTCTTGTCATTACTTTTTCTTCATTTATTAATTGGAATACCTCTAGAGAGAAAAATCTCCTTTCATTCTTCTTTTATGGTTTGTTTTTGCTTACCCCGATGTATAGGTCATATAAGAAATACAGGATACACGCATCTGTATATTTTCCTACTTTCCAAATGACTGAGTTAGTTTGCATGAATCTTCCAGAAGTGACCAGTGACTTTTCTTAAGTTCCACTCTGAAGCCCTGTTGCTGGCCACTGGAAGCTTCTTGTCTGACCAGAGAGCTTCATTGCTTTTTAAGGCATTTCCAAATCAACTTGTATATTTCCTGTCTCCTGCTTGACTGTTGAAGTCTGTGGAGAAATCATCTTTTCTTCATGGAGTTGTTAGGCTGGGTAGAAGTGAGTCTAGGGTTATGGTGGCCATGCTGCCCTTAATTTATAGAGACACAATCTAAGAAATTGAGAAAGGAAAAATATTGATGGCATCCCTTGAGGCTCTGGATACAGCTGTGCCTGAAGTCATTTCTACGTATGTGGAACCATGGAACCACATGAGCCAATGCATTTCTTTTTATTCCTAAACCTATGTGTGTGTGTGTGTGTGTGTGTGTGTGTGTGTGTGTGTGTTTATGCATGAATGTGTCTTGTCTATTGTGAAGGTTTTCTATTTATTTAACAAAAAAGACATTTGTAAAGATGTTTTAAATATTTTAAAATAGCACTAGGTGGCTTAAAATACATTTCTGTATAGGAAGGTGTTTTCCTTGATGCTATGCAGTAAAGGAAAATAAGCCAGATAGGACTTCCTCTCAACACCTTAGTACAGTCAATATGTTAAGCCATCGCTTGAGGTCACAGAAACATGAGACAGAAACTTAGTGAGTCAGAAAGCATGAGAGCCCTGGGAAGGGAGAGGAGGCCAATATCTGAAGGACCTTGAATGCAAAGTAGACGGATTCTGATTTTATTCTATAAGCTACAAGTAAACTTGGAAGCTATTTTGTTTTCCTGTTGTGTTTTGTTTCTCAAAGAAAGTAATACAATCAGCCAGTGCTTTGCAAAGATTAATCCTGCAGGAGCATTGCATAAATTGGGTTTAAAGACAAATGGAGGATGCTGCTCAAACCATTTAGGGAAAAGGTTCTGAACCCTTTTTGAATCTTACTCCTCAGGGATGTGTATTTACACATACACTCTTTGTTTCTCTTGCATAAAATATTAGGGATTAAAGGACCTGTAAAGTAAAACTAGGTATTTTTATGAACCTTTTGCTTAGATATCAACCCAAAAGTTGATAGATGTGTCATCAATGGAAGACCTTTTGATAATCTATGATTAAATATAAAGAATATAATTAAGTTAGTGTATACTAGAAAAAAATGTTCTCACATCAAACCTCCTAATTTTATGGTTAGAGATGCTTAGGATGAGACTAAGTAAGGGGCAACCCCTTGACCAGATTCTACTTGGAAACTGTGAAGATTAACTAATGGTTTTCAGAAGATTGATCATTTGGTGAATTACTTTTAGTGGGTCAGTGAAATGGTCATTGGAAGAATAGATTATCAATACATATGTCTGCTTCCCTTTAAAAATATACACCATTTCTCCAGTGTAGAAGCCACTTTTCTTATATTCAGTAGAGCAGCTTTTTAAATCTTATGTGTGTGTGTGTAATTTAAAATTAGAAAAAATATATACACATGCAAATTAAAGTGGCTCAATTCAGATAGCTAAGGGTATGTTTATGTCTCCTAAACATGTAAATATCAGGGCTTATGGCTAAAACACCCACACTATCTGATCATATCACACAACTGGTAGAATTGATTGCCCTGATATAGTCACCTTAGTTTGGGTATAACCTAACTTCATAGGATCAGCAATTTGATGTGTCAGTACTCCAAGAGAGTTACCATCTCTTTGTGATGAATACATTCTAATTTGGAAAGAGTTTTCCTGGGAAGCTCCAACACCTTTATTCCACTGCGCAAGCATTTTCCCTACATAGGCAAACTACACCTGAAGCCACATCGTAATGAGAAAAATATATGATGAGCTGGCATACGAGAAAGGAGAAATAGCTATAAGACACAAAACCTTGGTTGGACCAAATTAGGATAACCCAGTCCTTGGGTGTCTTCAAGTACATAGGCCAGCTGTTGGAACCTCTTGGAACAGGACAGGTTGAATCCTTGAGCAAAGATGTATCTTCTCCTTTGTCATGTGTAGGAAATAAGTTAGTAAGAGGTGGGTGCTAATAGTCTTTCCCTAAATTTTTGAGAGAATTTAATGATTCCTTGTGTATGTTCTAGTCTGCCTCTTCCTTTTAAATGAGAGAGTTTCCTTGCTTGCTAATGACTACCTTGACCTATATAAAGAGGGATGGAGAGAGAAGGAAGGGAAAAAGAGAGAAAAGTTGCAAAGTTCTTGATGAATTATATAAGGGATGCCATTTGGTAATTGACAACATGGGCCCAACATGGGCTGTTGATTTTCTATGAGCTATTCTGTAACAATAGTAATTTTAAAAGCTGTTGGTTTTGTTGAGTGTTTACTATATTCTAGGTGCTGTGATAAGTGCTTTGTATTTGTTGTCTTGAGAAATAGGAGACCAGCCCCTGATGGGTCCTATCAGCTAAGCCTTGGTGTCGGTAGGAGGCAGCCTGACCCTCACAGGCAGCCCTTAATTTTCCTTTAAACAGAAACAACCTCATGAAACATGAACATCAGACAAGTCTGCCCCATGATCTTGATGGGTCAAGAGAAAACAGTACCATTCCTAACCCAGTCAAAAATGTAAACCTTTCCTAAACGACAAAAATGCCCAGTCTGGCTAACATGAGTGACTACTTCTTCTGTACCAACTACACCTCTAGTTTCACTCTATTCTTCCTTCCAGATACAGTTTATTAAAATTCCCAGTAAGGAAATTGCTCTGCTTGCTGATGGTATCCAATCCAGAGGAAAGCCCTGATTCCTTGAACCTTCCTCCAGAGTACCTAATGCAAACCCAAATCCTAGATGAAGTCATCCCTGACTCCATCTTATTATGACACCCCATGGTTCTTCATGGTGTATATTTTCCCTCATTACAACAGGTAATAAACCCAACTGTTCAAGTACAGGTGTTGTTCGATAATCTTTGGCTGGAAATCACAGGCAGTCTCTCTCCCTCTCTCCCTCTCCCCATCTCCCTATATCCCTTTCCCCCCTCCCTTTCCCCCTCTTCCTCTCCCCCTCTCCCTCTCCCCTCTCCCTCTCCTCCTCTCCCCCTCTCCCCCTCTCTCTCTCCCTCTCCCACTCCCTCTCCCTTCCATCCATGTGATCTCCCCCTCTCTCTCCCTCTCTCTCTCCCTCTCTCCCTCTCTCCTCTCCCTCTCCCTCTCCCTCTCCTTCTCTCTCTCTCTCTTATATAGTTGAAGTCTACAAAGAAGGCGATACTTAATCTGGTTAAGTCACTTGCTCAAGTACACACGATTAGTAAGTGGTAGAATGACACTTTGAACCCAGCCAATCTGTCTGCAGAGACTCTGTCCATCATTTCAAACTGCCTCCTCATATGGAGCTTTCCATAGGGTATGTTTTCTTTGCTGCCATAGCAAACTACCATAAAGTTATCAGCCTGAAATAGCAAACTTATTATCTCACAGTTCTATAGTTCAGAAGTCCAGTTGGCTCAATTGGTTTCTATGCTGGGGGGTTCCCAAGGGCAATGTGAACGTGTTGACTATTAGATGGATTCTTATCAGGAGCTCTGGGAAGAATCCACTTCCAACCTTATTCAGGAGATTGAGACAACATAGATTTTTGCAGCTGCGAGACTAAGGTCACCATATCCTTGCAGACTATCAGCCGGGGACTGCCTTTAGGTCCTGGAGCCCTCTTCCATCCTTGTACCTGGGACCCTCCACCTCAGAGCCATCAATGGTATTAGCCATTTTCGCAATTGGAAATTCACTGACTTTCTTTTCTGCCAGATTTCTCTCACTCCAGCTGGTGAAAGTCCTCTCCTTTTAAGGGTTCAATGTGATTAGATTGCACCCTCCTCCAGATCCAGAATACTGTCTCCGTTTTTGGGTCTACAACCTCAGTTATATCTACAAAGTCAAATTTGTCATGTAATTGCCATATTTGTAGGTTATGGGGGTTAGAACATGGGTGTCTTTGAGGGTCCCATTATTCTGCCTACCACACATAGCTGTCACACTCCCATGCTCCAACAACCTTCTGATGGATTTAGCATTCTTTCAATACAGTAGCATGTTTCTCTTCTCTCTTGTTTGGAGGCTCTACTCTTGAATGTGACTTTGCATAATTTCTGCTCTCACTATCTTGGCAACATAAGATAAACTCCTGAGAAGATCATCTCATTTCCCTACATACAGGTACTTTGGAGTTATGAGGGAGAAGTGGGTTGCTGCCACCGTGGCCTGCCTGTTCTTACAATAGCTCTTGTTCATTTCTGAAGCCTGCCAAGAGACGCTTGAGAATTAGGAAGCTTAAACATGGGAGGGAGGGACATCTCTATGTGATCTCAAGATGGCTAGCCAGGGCTCCCTGATACAATAGGCACCCAGAGAAGCATGTGAGATGACAGCAAATATCAAAAATGGTAGCAAATGAACTAATTATAACCCTGGGATTCCGTGTCTCTCACTCAAATTAGCAGTAGCTACATTCAGCTAATAGCAAACCTGTCATCTAATTCTCATCCACACCTGCAGCTGTCATGCTTCCTTGTCTTATGTGGAAGTTATTTTTGAAACAGTCCATCCACTACAACATGGGAGGAGCTATTACATTTGTTTTCACACTCTATTTTTTTTTATCTTCTTTGCCTTGGGGATGATAGTTTTGATCATTTAGCTTTTGTGGGTCTTGAATGGACTTCCCAAAATTTTAGAAAATAAAATTCAGTTAACAAAGTAATAATTCAAGAGATGGACAGCTGTACAAATGAATCATCTTTTTCTCCTCCTTCCTTCTTCCTTTCTTCCTTCTCTTCCTCTATGTCCTTTTCTCTCTCCCTTTCCTTCCTTCCTTGCTTCCTTCCTTCCTTCCTTTCTTCTGTCTTTCCCTCCCTCCCTTCCTCCCTCCCTCCCTCCCTTACTTCCTCTATCTCCCTCTCTCTCCCTTTCATTTCCTTCCTTCCTTCCTTACCTCCCTTACTTCCTCTCTCTATTTCCCTCTCTCTCCCTTTCATTTCCTTCCTTCCTTCCTTCCTTCCTTCCTTCCTTCCTTCCTTCCTTCCTTCCTTCTTTCCTCCCTCCCTCCCTCCCATCCATCCATCCATCCATCCACACATATGTAATTTGAAAACAGTGTGTCTGGCAACCTGGTGGGATCAGGGGCATCTTAAAATGAGAAAATCTCTTGCCACAGTGACAAATCCACTGGCTTCGCGAGAAACCCTGCAGATCACTAACACACAGCCATAAGAATATATTGACTGCAGCCCAAGCTCCTGAGAAGATTGATCAATCCAGCAGACTTGCATTAATTGTGAAATGGAAAGGACGATGCGATCAATGATAGGGGTGGTAGTGCTGCAGTAGGCGATGCCACATCTAGCTAATCCAATAATGGAGAAGCTGATGTATAGCATATTGGAATTCTACCGTCCGGGCACTTGTCACCATAAAAAATATCCCGCAATTATGGGGAAAAATTGAGCAGGCAGCAGCTGAGCCAACCTAATCAGCCTGATGCCACAGTAGTTCTCCTGATTAAACACTAAATTAAGTGGCACTCAGCTCTGTAACCTGCCTGCGTTATGAAAAATAATCCTAGAGCTAATGTGAAAAGTTTGTATTTTAATCAAAGCAAACTATGAATATTAAAATATTCCTGGGCTATTTTGGTGTCGTTTAGCTGTGAACATGTTTAACAATTTATAAATGGATCTTTTGCCATTGGCTACAAGGAATAAGGGCCCAGTGCTATATTGGGAGGTAAGGCTCCCTGTGCTAAAAATCAATTAGACTTGATACAAGCTCAGAGAACTCTTAAGGAAAAAAAGAAAAAAAAAAAAAAAAAAGAATGCATTCAAGAGGCCCTGGGAGAATTCAAATTTAGTTAACTTCTATAACGGTTTGCCTAAGGGCATCAACTCTATTCTTTGCTGAAAAGCACATGATCATTCCAGGAGGGTTGAAGCTTAATAAGCTAAGGATACTACAAGGACCCTTTTATACGCATGCGTCATTATTGAGTCCCACAGCACAAATCCACTGACAATGTAGGACTAAATGGCAAATTCTCCAGGACCAGGAGAAAACTGCTTTTCGTGGGCATTTGGAAGATGCACAAGAAAGAACTTGCATTATTACTGTCAAGCCTACATCCTGGGTAGACTAGATCTTTACCTGAGAACACACACTGAGGATACTCTTTGTGCTATGCTTTTGCTGAAGAGAACCCTCAGAGAGAATTGATAGGGTCCATTAACATCCTTATAGCCTGGTGGCTGGAAGCCTGGTGGTCTATGAGGGTAATGTAGATTGTACCAGGATGGAGACATCTGTTTGTTTGGAATCTCCTTTCTTGATCAGAAGACACTGTGCTAAGAGTACCCCCATCACAGTGAGTCAGAGTAGGGCAGCAGGCAAGATGAGAAATCAACTTCCTTACCTATTCTTTCCTATTATATTTTGTTGTGTGTGTGTTTGTTTTTTATTTTAAGTAAATCTGTGGGCTTTTTAATTTTTTAACATTTATTTATTTTTTGAGAGACAGAGAGAGACAGAACATGAGTGGGGAAGGGGCAGAGAGCAAGGGAGTCACAGATTCTGAAGCAGGCTCCAGGCTCTGAGCTGTCAGCACAGATCCCAACATGGGGCTCCAACTTGTGAACCATGAGACTATGACCTGAGCTGACATTGGATGCTCGCTTAACTGACTGAGCCACCCAGGTGCCCCAGTTTGTGGGCTTTTAATTTAAAACATTTTTTTTTTCTGCATGGGAAAGAGTTGCTGGATGAAGGAAGAATTTCAGGCTGTGTCTGTATAGTTGAAAAGTCAAAATCTGTGCAATAATTTGGATTTACTGTATTTTATTAAGTAACAGTCATCCATGTAGCCCTCATTCCATGCCAGGCCTGTTCTAAGGGCTGCTGCAATATTAACATGTTTAATTCTTCTAATGATTCTGTAAATGTGTGAGATGCTATGATTATTTCTATTTTGCAGAGCAAGAAGTGGGAGCCCAAAGTACTTAAATAACTTGCCAAGGTCTCATAGGTTTTAAGTGGCAGATTGGGGTTGAAGCCAGGCAGGCTCTTTCCTGCTGTGTCTTTTTGTTTTGTTTTGTTTTATTTTTTTTAAATGTTTATTTATTTTTGAAGGAGAGAGAGACAGAGCATGAACAGGAGAAGGTCAAAGAGAGAGGGAGACCCAGAATCTGAAGCAGTCTCCAGGCTCTGAGCTGTCAGCACAGAGCCCAACACGGGGTCAAACTCATGAGCCATGAGATCGTGACTTGAGCCGAAGTCAGACGCTCAACCAACTGAGCCACTCAAGAGTCCCTTCTGTGTCCTCTTGTAATAGGTTAGTTCTTCTAAGGAGATGTTGGATCGGTGATGCCAGTCATTGCAGATGGGAAGGGGTGAGGTGCTATCAGCTGGTATTCGCTAAGCTACAGTGTATGTTCTTTCACCATGTCCCATCCTCCAGATATGCCTTTCATTGATCCTCTGATGTTGCCTTTTTCTAAGTAGAGCTTGAAGTGATGATCTCATCTGTCTGGTCTGAGTCAGATATTCCAGGTTAGACCAGACCATTCAGACGTCCACAAGAAAAGAGATGGGTTCTGAGCCAGACTGATGGTGTCACCATTGAGAAGTAGCTCCAGAATTCAGCCGTTGAAAATCTAGAATAGTCTTAGGATGATACCATGATTACTATATCAGTTATTGACCATCATTGGGTTCTGAGAGCTCTAGGAACTTTTGTTCCACTTTCTTACTTAACTCTTCTATAACCCTATAAGCCTAAATACATACATATATACCTACATAAATGCATGCCCCAATTTTATTTATTTTTTATATGCAATTTTATTTTATTTTATTTTATTTTCAATATATGAAGTTTATTGTCAAATTGGTTTCCATACAACACCCAGTGCTCATCCCAAAAGGTGCCCTCCTCAATACCTATCACCCACCCTCCCCTCCCTCCCACCCCCCATCAACCCTCAGTTTGTTCTCAGTTTTTAAGAGTCTCTTATGCTTTGGCTCTCTCCCATTCTAACCTTTTTTATTTTTCCTTCCCCTCCCCCATGGGTTTCTGTTAAGTTTCTCAGGATCCACATAAGAGTGAAACCATATGGTATCTGTCTTTCTCTGTATGGCTTATTTCACTTAGCATCACACTCCCCAGTTGCATCCATGTTGCTACAAAGGGCCACATTTCATTCTTTCTCATTGCCACATAGTACTCCATTGTGTATATAAGCCACAATTTCTTTATCCATTCATCAGTTGATGGACATTTAGGCTCTTTCCATAATTTGGCTATTGTTGAGAGTGCTGCTATAAACATTGGTGCATGCCCCAATTTTAAGGGTAAAGGATCTGAGGCTGAGAGACTGAGTGCCTAGTAGATTAGGTCACAGAATTGTTACTGGCAGACCTGCGACTGACGCTTAGGCCTGTTCAGTCCATTGTGTTTCATCTACAAAACACAACTCATTTCCATCCAGCAGGTGATGTCTAGGGCCATGTGCGCACATATCAGAAGGCCAGTATCCTTCAGTCCCTCATGACATGGAAAGTTACTTTTTCCTCATTTCCCGAGCTCCATTGACAAGAGCTGCCTAGAGAGATAATAAGTAGGATAAGGACTTTGGACATCATGTCTCTGCCTCCTTCCATTCTCTCTCACAGTGTGATCCTTAAATACTGGAGCAGTGCGTGGGTCTTGTGCTCTGGAAGAAAACTAGATCCAACAGACCATTCTTCATCGTGAACAATTAATTTTAAGCTGGTTCATCAAATAATAAAAGCTAGAATGGCTTGCTTTATAATTGTTGGGAAGCTATGCCCACTGTGTCATAGTAGATATTCTGCATTTTCTTTCATGTTTTTACTAATCCTTGTATAGACTGACAAGCTGCAGTAGCCAGCCCTTTAAGTTTACAGGGAAGAGTACAGATCTTTCCTGATCCCTGGCTCCCCCGTTACGTGATTTTTTTTTCTAAGGCAGAAACTCAAAACACCTAACAAGGAGTAAAAACCTTCTTGAAACAGTGGCATTTCCTTTCAAAGAACAGAGGCAGTGATATGCATCCATCCACAAGGAGGTGAGACAGATGCTTTGCATGTCTGCAACCTGTGCAGCCTGGGGTATTTCCCTCTTCAGACCCTGTCCACCTAGTGTTGTGATTCCAAGACAGCATGCTGTTGCCTACCATCTTCTGTCCACCTCCAGTTTAAGGGCTGTTGTATTTAGGAGTCACAGAAACCAAATTCAAACTAGCTCAAGCATCAAAGGAAATTTGGCATGAATTAAATTCAGGGATTTGGCTCTTCTTCAAGGAAGTTCAGATGTCACCAGAACACCCTTGCCCCTTGTTCCTGTGTCCTTTTCTAATTCATTTGCTTTCATCTTTCTTTTTGTCCAGTAGTATTCCCAGTCCATAAGGCAACAATAGGCTATCAGTATCTCCCAAATCACAAAAATTACAATCCACCATGCAAGAGAATGCAAGTGAAAGATTTATCATTCTATTTTTTTCCTCAATCAAATGCCAAATTATCAGCAAAAGCTTCCAATTAGTTCATCTTGACTCAATTGTCCAGGTAGATCTGGCTGAGTGTCCCCTGTAGAAACAGGGCTGTTTCCATTGCCAGCATGTGGCTAAAAGTAAAGGGACAATTCCTTGAAAAGATGTTTGCAATATCCACTACAAGACATATCTTATAGGTGTAGATTTATTTACCCGAAGAGAATAAGTTATTAAAAAGTGGCCAGTGACCAAGGTGTTGTTTCGCCATACTGAAAAGGTAGGAGAAAAGTTGGCTTTTTCCTAGCTTTGGTGCCAGAAAAAATTCCATCCATACTCAATACCTTCTGGGTTGCTCTTGTGTTCTTGGGGCTCCATGACATGATAGGGTCTGAATGGGACATGGGGGGTGTATAACTTCCTAGGGAATTAGTGCTGTCACTCAGATATCAAATATACTTTACAGTTCATTTCTGTGTCAATATGATTCATTCTATGGATGAACAGAAAGTAGAATTGACCTGTGTGAATGCATATAGGAAAGGGTATGGACTTTGGAACTTCAGCTCTGACACTCATTGGCTCAGTTCTTTTATCTAAAAATCCATATATGAGGGGGCACCTGGATGGCTCAGTTGGTTAAGTGTCTGACTTCGGCTCAGGTCATCATGTCATGGTTCATGGGTTTGAGGCCTACGTAAGGCTCTGTGTTGACAGCTCAGAACCTGGAGTCTGCTTCAGATTCTGTCTCCCTCTCTCTCTCTGCCCCTCCCCCACTTGCACTCTGTCTCTCTCTGTCTCTCAAAAATAAAATAAAATAAAAATCTATATACAAATAGTTCTACTCACACAGTGTTGTTGAGAGAATTAAATGAAGTAAGTTATGTTAAGAACTTAACCCAGTGTTTTGCTCTTAGGATATGTGCAATAAACAAAAGCCAGCCTCTCAATTAGAGGTAATCTTGCCCCACCTGGAGAACATGTGGCAGTGTCTGGAGACATTTTTGGTTCCCACAACTGGGAGGGGTTGCTATTGGCATCCAGTGGTAGAGTCCATTGATGTTGTTAAACATCCTGGAAATACCCAGGGCAGCTCCCAAGAACAAAGAATTGTCTCCCTTAAAATGTCAATAGTGCCAAGCTTGAGAAGCCTTGATGCAATCTATTATCGCAACATCACTATTGATGTTACATTTCTTGGAATCAGAGAGGTGGGAGGATGATCTTAACAAAATCCTATATTTTCTGTCTCTGACATTCAGGGTCTCTTTAAAGGAAGGAAGGGGAGGTTTCAGGAGACTGCACAGGCAATTAGGTATCAGTTTTCACTCAATAGAGTAAAAAAAAAAAAAAAAAAAAACTCCAAATACATAATGTAATTGAAGTGGCAAATTTGTTAGGAGAATACATTAAATGAACTGTCCAAAGTTCTGAAACTTTGGCTAACAAACTAAACCTGTTTAAAATGATGTGTAGACTGAAGTCTAAGTTGAACAATGATCTTTGCAAAAATGCATCAAATGCATCAAGAGCTTTGGGAAATAGGTTCTGGCTTATATTCTTAGGCTTTCAAGGTGATGGAGATTGTATCTAGGTGAAGAAGAGTGGATAACAGATTAAAGAGTAATTTCTTTACCAGGCTGTAAGGTTCATGAAAACAGGAGTTCCAATTGTAAAAAATCAAATTCAAAAACAAAAACAGGAATTGTATTTATCTTTTTTTTGAGCCCCAGTGTTTTGGGGAGTAGACCTTTAAAAGTTTTTATTTTATTGTGGTAAAACATTTAACATGAGATCTACACTATTAACAAATTATTAAATGTACAGTGCCTTATTATTGACTATTGGTACCATGTTATATAGCAGATCATGAGAGCTTATTCATTTTGCTTAACTGAAGCTTTATTCCTATCGATTAATAATGCCCTGTTTCCTCCCCTCTCTCAGTCCCTGGCAACCACCATTCTACTCTCTGTGATCCTATGAATTTGACTATTTTAGATACCTCATACAGGTGGAATCGTGCACTGTTTGCCCTTTTGTGACTGGTTTATTTCACTTAGCATAATGTCCTCAAAGTTCATCCATGCTGTCCCATATTACAGCATTTCCTCCTTTCTTGAGGCTGAATTGTGCCTTATTGTATGTGTATACCACAGTTTGTTTTATCCTTTTTTGGTATCTCCATCGGACAGTACAAACTTGGGGTCTTGGATAGAGTACATAGTGAATGTTCTCTTTCTCCTCTCCCCTTATCTTCTGGCAGTGGTCTCGATTTGTCACGGTAATAATAAGGGTTGGTTGCATCATGCCACAGTTATTGAAAGGTATCTGCATGCATCTTCTAATACAGTCTTCACAATAGATGACATTGTGAAGACATTATATCATTGTAGAAGAGGAAACTGAGAGTGTGAGTGACTATAAGGAGCTCCTCCTTAACCTCTTGAGATTGTTCTAGACTATGGAGTGGATCTAGAGCTTGGCTTCCCAGCCCTGACTAGGCATCAGAATCACCTTATAGAGCTGGTACAGAGACCTGAACCCTATTCCAGGCCTGTGAGATCAGAATATTCTGGCATGCAGGGGCTCCTGGGTGGCGCAGTCGGTTAAGCGTCCGACTTCAGCCAGGTCACGATCTCGCGGTCCGTGAGTTCGAGCCCCGCGTCGGGCTCTGGGCTGATGGCCCAGAGCCTGGAGCCTGTTTCCGATTCTGTGTCTCCCTCTCTCTCTGCCCCTCCCCCGTTCATGCTCTGTCTCTCTCTGTCCCAAAAATAAATAAACGTTGAAAAAAAAAATTAAAAAAAAAAAATATTCTGGCATGCAGATTCTGTATGGAGTAAGAGGTTTGGGTAAATAACTTTGAGACTGGGAAAAGGAAGATTCTTTCTTCCCTTCCTATATCAAACAGAATCTTATTTTTCAGGGCTGCTTTGGATAGAGGCTGCTTACAGTATTTTGACTTTCTGGATAGCTTAAGCGCCACATAGAAACCCATTTTTGATCCATCCACTTTTGTCAAAAAGATTATTTTAACTAAACAAGGAAATGTGATTGTATTTGAAATTTTGTTTGATCGCCATCTCATATTCCATTCCATTCCATTCTATTCCCAGTAGCTCATTTTAATGCCATTCTCTTGTTTAGGGTGGAAAGCTTGTATCATTCCATAGTGAGGAATTATGAACATTAAATGCTGACAAGTAAGCAGTGTGTTTCAGAGAAACAAAAATCTATATGAAAGGGAAAGACTCAATTAGTCCATCATTCTAATTGTTGTGGTGTGATGGACGACACTAGTGCTTACTCCCATGTGCTTACAAGGTTTCCTTCTTGGTGACAAGGAAGACGATACTTCCCAGTCTCCCACTGCAATTGAGCACAACTGTGAAGCTGGGTCTGACCAGTGGGTTGTGTCATTTCTGACACAGAGCATGGGGAGTGGGTGTAAGGTCTCCAAGCACTCTCTTCTGCCCCAGTGAGTCTCAAGTCCTGTGTTGAGTTGCTCGTGTCTCCATCTGCCTGGGTCCTTGAGTAACCACGTGTAAGAGAACCTGCCTCATGCTTGGATCTCTGTCAGACATGTAGCAAATGTGAGAAATGAGGATTGGGAGTTCATATAGTACCATCCTATAAACTAGCTGATACGCTTGAGTTTTAGAAAATGGCCTTAAGATATATATTTTTATTTTATTTCAAAAATTTTTTTAATGTTTATTTATTTCTGAGAGACAGACAGAGTGCAAGTGGGGGAGGGGCAGAGAGTGGGAGACACAGAATCCAAAGCAGGCTCCAGGCTCCGAGCTCTAAACTATCCAGAGACTGATGCAGAGCTTGAACTCGAGAACCACGAGATGATGACCTGAGCCTAAGTCAGATGTTTAACCTCCTGAGCTGCCCAGGTACCCCAGATCTTTATTTTTAAATGCTGGCCTTGAATTCTGCTTACTGGATTGAAGTCTGAGCTTATCACCAGTTTTTGGACTTAGCCTAAGTCACCTAACTGCACTGATAATACTTACAGCTGAAATTCATTAAGCACATCTGTGTGTCCAGTGCTGCACATGGGGTTTTCTGGGCATCATCTCACCTCACCTTCCAGGTACTCTCACTTGGGTAGACCGCCACCACTTGGTGGATGCAGAAACAGGCATGACACAGGAGGCACAACTAGAAAGTGGAGATGCTGGACCAGAACCAGGTCCAACTGATGCCAATGACTGCATTTTGCTTGCTGCTAAGTTGGAGTTGATTAAAATATCTACCTTACTGGGCAGTTTTAGGATTCTATGAGCAGCCTATGTGACGGAAGATCTGGATGCCTAGTAGGTAAGGTTATTCATTATTTGGGTTCTGCCAGCACTTGTTAGAAACTTCAGAGTGTTTCCTCTTGGGTTGTCACCAGAGCCTCATTCACCAACCTTGAGAAACCTGAGTTGTTTTCTTTTTTTTTTTCCAAGTGGTAAATGTTTCATCATTACTTTTGTCTCCTGTTTGAGTTGACCCTCTCTCTATCATGACATCTGGCTTCATCCTTCAGACTCTCTCTCTTTCTCTCTTTTTTATGGTTTCATGTTGCTGTGAGCAGAACTCATTTTTCAAAAGACAGATGGTGGCAACCCTGTTCTCTCTAAATAAAAAAGCAAAACAGCTGTTAAGGTGCAAACAGAGTTGCGGCCAGCAAATTGTATCTGCTTCAAGTGTTGGCGAAGTTTCCCTATAGGGAAGAGGAGCTATCTAAACAAAATGTGCAGTCTCGGCTGCACTATGCCAAGGCCCAAGTATAGAATGATGGCAAATAATGGAAATTTATAGCATGCTATAGATCTGGCACCTTTCTATCTTGGCGGGTGCATATTTAAATGCAGTGCTAACGGAGCTGAGATTTATTGCTCTCTGATAACGATAAAATGCCATCAGAGAATGAGATAAATCTTGGCCCCAAATCTTAGAATGCAGCGCACACACTCACACGCACACACATGCTTGTAAAATACAGCCTGATACTGCTAACTCAGGAGTCTGAGTTCAGAAGAAGCCTATGGAACAGAGAAAGTAAAGGACGTGTTTTATAGACGACTGCAAATTGTTGTTTTCATGAGGCTGGGGTCAAGGTACATTGTGGCCTCGGGTTGAAATGAGTGTTGCTTTGTCTCCTGGCTGATATATACTTGACCTTGGCCAGGAAAGCTTTTTCCTTTCCTGGATGTTCAATAGCATTCTCTTCACCTTTTCACAGCCTTGGGACAGGACGACTTCCAAACAAATACTGATGAATTGTAACCCTCCGGGAGAAGAACATCGTCGTCTTCTTTTTTTTATAATGTGTTTTCTTATTTATTTTCCTATTTATTTATTTATTTCAAGAGAAGTGGAGTCTCAGGCTTTGTAAGCAGAGAGGGAGACAAGGAATGAATCTGCTAAAAGACCATATTTGCAACTTGCTTGTGATGTGTAAATGAGGTGTGCAAATCTCCTCTTCGTGGGCCTTTGCTATTCCGAGAATGGACACTTACCAAATACCAGTCAGGAGGCTGTCTCTCACGTCTGGCAACTAGCCCGTATGGCACCCACCCATCTCTAACTCTGGGACACCTAGGGTTCACGATGTGGAGCTCACCTGGCAATCCACCCAAACCCCTTGCTGAATTTCCATGGGCTCTACTTTGATGGATCATTTCAGATCAGCAGCTACCTCAAGGAGGGAGGCTCTTTCTCCTGGCCCTCATTCTAGAGGTTTCCTTGACTATTTCTAATGCAAGGGGATTTCTAATGTTTCAGGCGAGATCTTAACCCTCAGTGAGAATTATAAGCTCCAGGGATTGCTATAGGTCACTTCCCATTAGAGTTAGATTCACCTTTCTAGATGATTTTTAAGCATGATTGTGTGTGTGTGTGTGCATGTGTGTGTGTGTTCGTTCATGTCTGTCGTCTCAACTGATCCTGTTTTGGAGATATGGACAATGTCTGTAAATTAACAGCTTTCATGCATAGCTAGAAAGAATGTCTTTGGTTTCCCGGGATTTTATAAATGCCTGTGTGTGTGTTGGGGGAAGGCAAGCATGGAGAGGTGTGAAAACTGAGAGGTAAGGATATTTGTTGAGCCTGAAAGCGACACACATTCTTTTAGTGGGGAGTGTTCCTTGAATTTCTTAGTACACCTGATGATATTTTATATAAAACTGTTGTTTTAAACCCTTTTCTCTTCCCATATATGCCTTTCCGTTTTCTACACTGAAGAAAGCTATAAAGTGATATAATTTGGTGCATTTACCTCATTTAGTTTTTTTGTTGTTGCTTGAGGAAAAAAAAACAGGTTGATTTGGGGAATTTTGATGCTTGGGGTGAAAAAGGACCTAAGATTTTATATAGAATGAATTCTTTGGAGCTTTGAACTGAGTTTCATGGACTTCATGAAAATATATGTGTATGTGTGTGTGTGTGTGTGTGTGAGAGAGAGAGAGAGAGATTGAGAGAAGGAGGGAGAAGGATTGAGAATAATCATGCTATTAGTTTTTGGACTTGTATATTTGTTTTTCGTCTAAGAGATGTCATAGCTTTTGTTAGGTTCTCAAAAGCACCCTTGTCTGCGACCCTGACCCACGGTCCTCTTGTTCCTGGGATATGTGCTGTGATATTCAACTGCTTTACAGAGCTGTGATCCCAGCCTCCACATTTCTGGGATGGGCCTGACTATGGCCAAAGAGGGAGTGGATCTTGGGCAACGCAGGGCTCTCCGGTCCCAAGCACTGCATCTTTATGGGCTTTGCCCACCAGGGTTAGCTCATAAAAGGAACCTCCTACTATTCCCTGTTCATCCTCCACTTGAGTCTATCCAAGTCTAGCTGCAACCTCCACCTGCTCATCTATGGTCCAGCAATACTGTCCTTCTCTCAGCTGTTCCAGATAAGCCCCACTCTCTCTCACCTCCCAGTCCTCATACATTTTGTTCTCTCTACCTGGAACATTCGACCCTTTCTTCTGGCTGACACCTTCTCTTTTTCTTGTTTCTGATGAAATGCTACTTCCTTCTAGATGCCTTCTAGACCAGGTCCCCTGTGATGCCTTCTAGACCAGGTTAGATGTATCTTCAACATCTTCTGGCATTCCCGCTGCTCCTGCCAGGGTATTGCCACACATGGTGACTTCTTAGGCCAAGGAAGCATACATAGAAACTTGCTGTACTGTCTTTATAACTCTTCTGAAAATCTTAACTTGTTTAAAAACCAAAAAATATGTTTACAAAAATAAAATGAAAAATAGAAAGAAAGGGGGATGTGGCAGGAGTTATCTGTGTTTTATCAAAGCACACTGAAGACCAGAGATGTCAATATAAAGAGTGAACAAGTAGAAAAGGAAATGAAATGGAAGATTGCCTGTGTGATCACATTATAAAAGGAAGAGGCAGAGGAGCCACAGCTCTATGAAGTCTCTACCTTCCTGTCTACATCATTACTCTTCCCCAGTACCTACCTCAATGCCTGGTTTTAGCTAGCACTTAATAATATTAGTAGGATCTAGGGCACCTGCGCGGCTCAGTTGGTTAAGCATCTGACTTCAGCTCAGATCATGATCTCGCAGCTTGTGAGTTTGAGCCCTGCATCGATCGGGCTCTACACTGACAGCTCAGAGCCTGGAGCCTGCTTCAGTTTCTCTCTCTCTCTCTCTCTCTCTCTCTCTCTCTCTCTCTCTCTCTCTCCCCCTCCACTGCTCGCTCTCTCTCTCTCTCAAAAATAATAAGCATTAAACATTAAAAAATAATATTTGTAGGAATAAATGAATACACAAATGCATAAATAGCTAAAAGACCCTTATCTTAGCTCACTTGGCTGCCAGCTGAACTGTTATTCTTTCCCGGCATGTACTGCTTTGGCTCCCGTGTCTCTTTGTTACCACTTGGGACCCCTTGGTTTATCTTTGGCTTTGAATTTCACTCTACAATGTCCTTGGCTATGGCCACACAGCCCTGTGCACCTGTGCTGACCACTGGGGCCCTCTTCTTCATCTGCTAATGCCGGTAGGTGACTTTCCCAAGGGCCGTCCAGCTTCAGAGTGTTGCCTGCCCGGGGAGGAAGAGCAGGCAAGGAAGGAGCCAGATGGAAGAAATGTAAAAGAGAATGAGTATAAATAAGCTTAAATGCTTTTTTCCTTTTTGCCTTTTTTTCCTGTACTTGGGCTCCTGTAGCATGTTGGCTCCAGCACCTAGAATCACCGAGCAAAACAGAAGAAAATACTTGCCGCTTTGTCACACTGGTTAACAACAAATGACCAAATCAGTGTGACAGGTTTTTTTCCCCCTGTGATAGAGCCTTATGGTTCATCGTGTGAATGGACGATCATTTTGATCAGCTGGTGCAGCCTCGATAAAAATGATGAATATGGTAATAAATACTATGTTTTTAAACAATTGTAACGTTGCAAACGTGCTAAGTGTATACATATTTATAAGACATAAATAGGATGTAAAATTGTCGTTTTGAAGTGTACATGTGCTACCTTACGTCATCATTATCCCTGTCTTCAAAAACTTGAAAAAGGTATAAATGAAGTGAAGTGTCACAATTTAGTCTGGTGGCTAGAAAGTGGCGAAAATGGGATTTGAACTCAGCTCTTTCAAACTCTGAGCCTGTGCTGAGGAGGGTGTGTGGTGCCTCAGAAATGTGGTGCTTGCTTGCTTCGTCACCAGAACAGTTTTGTGGTTTGGAAGAGAGCTCCCTGGGGGCTGGCCACACACATGTTTGTGTGGTTGTAGGTTACAAGAGGGAAGACTCATGGCTGCAAGCCTAGAAGGAGGGTCCATATGCCTTGCTGCTCTGCCAGGGTCTCTATGCCAGGGGGCACCCCAGGGGCCCAAGAGGATTCCTCTCCCTGACACCAAGGCTGGCAGGGCCCCTTGGGGCACCAGGGGGAGCTCTCCCTGAAGGCTTGAATAGGCTGCTGGTAGCTCAGAGTGTTCTTTAGAAACCAGGGATGCTTCAGGAGGGTCTGGAGACTTCTGGGATCTTGTGGCCACATCTGAACCTGATTTTTTCGCTTTAAACCCATTTTTTTTTTTTTTTTTTTTTTTTTTTTTTTTTTGGTTAGCTGCACAGGCTGTGTTAATTGTTCATTACAGAATTTACCAAGCCTCCTACAAATAATACAAATAACGCTAAGTAAAATAATGTCATAATAGCATCTTTGATTATATATAACAGATACGTTTGAATATTATATATAGGTACCAAATATATATACAGTATATATAGCTCTATATTTTTTATCTCTCTGTATGTATGTGTGTGTGTTTGCTATCTCTATGTATGTATGTATATGTATGTATGTGTGAAGAATTTCCTAATTCTTCAAGATGGATATTATTATCCCCATTCTTTTTTATTTATTTATTTTTTTAATTTATATCCAAGTTAGTTTGCTTAGAGTGCAGCAATGATTTCAGGGGTAGATTCCTTAATGCCCCTTACCCATTTAGTCCATCCCCCCGCCCCCCACAACCCTTCCAGTAACCCTCTGTTTGTTCTCCATATTTAAGAGTCTCTTATGTTTTGTCCTCCTACCTGTTTTTATATTATTTTTGCTTCCCTTCCCTTATGTTCATCTGTTTTGTCTCTTAAAGTCCTCATATGAATGAAATCCTTGATATTTGTCTTACTCTGACTAATTTCACTTAGCATAATACCCTCCAGTTCCATCCATGTCGTTGCAAATGGCAAGATTTCATTCTTTTTGTTGCTAAGAAATACTCCATTGTACATATACACCACATCTTCTTTATCCATTCATCCATCGATGGACATTTGGGCTCTTTCCATACTTTGGCTATTATTGATAGTGCTGCTATAAACATTAGGGTACATATGCCCCAGTATCCCATGGATAAATGCCTAGTAGTGCAATTGCTGGGTTGTAGGGTAGTTCTATTTTTAATTTTTTAAGGAACCTCCATAGTGTTTTCCAGATTGGCTGCACCAGCTTGTGTTCCCACCAACAATGCAAAAGAGATCCTCTTTCTCGGCATCCTTGCCAACATCTCTTGTTGCCGGAGTTGTTCATGTGAGCCATTCTGACAGGTGTGAGGTGGTATCTCATTGTGGTTTTGATTTGTATTTCCCTGATGATGAATGAAGTTGAGCATTTTTTTATGTGTCGGTTGGCCATCTGCATGCCTTTGGAAAAGTGCTATTCATGTCTTTTGCCCATTTCTTCACTGGATTATTTGTTTTTTGGGTGTTGCGTTTGATAAGTTCTTTATAGATTTTGGATACTAACCCTTCATCTGGTATGTTGTTTGCAAATATCTTCTTCCATTCCTTCCATTGCCCTTCAGTTTTGCTGATTGTTTTCTTCGCTGTGCAGAAGGTTTTTATTTTGATGAGGTCCCGGTAGTTCATTATTGCTTCTGTTTCCCTACGAGTTGAGTAATAAGTTGCTGCAGCCAAGGTCAAAGAAGTTTTTGCCTACTTTCTCCTTGAGGATTTTGATGACTTCTTGTCTTACATTTAGGTCTTTCATCCATGTTGAGTTTATTTTTGTGTATGGTGTAAGCAAGTGGTCCACGTTCATTCTTCTGCATGTCTCTGGCCAGTTTTCCCAGCACCACTTGCTGAAGAGACTGTCTTTATTCTATTGGATATTATTTCCTACTTTGTCACAGATTAGTTGGCCATATGTTTTTGGGACCATTTCTGGGTTCTCTGTTCTGTTCCATTGATCTTAGTGCCTGTTTTTGTGCCAGTACCATACTGTCTTGATGATTATAGCTTTGTAATACAGCTTGAAGTCCGGGATTGTGATGCCCCCTGCTTTGGTTTTCTTTTTCAAGAGCGCTTTGGATATTTGGGGTCTTTTCTGCTTCCATGCAAATTTTAGGATTGTTTGTTGTAGTTCTGTGAAGAATGGCTGGTGTTATTTTGATAGGGATTGCATTGAGTATGTAGATTGCTTTGGGTATTATTGACATTTTAACAATATTTGTTCTTCCTATCCAGGAGCATGAAATATCTTTCCATTTTTTGGTGTCTTCTTCAATTTCTTTCCTAAGCATTCTATAGTTTTCAGGGTACAGATTTTTTACCTCTTTGGTTAGATTTATTCCTAGGTATTTTATGGTTTTTCGTGCAGTTGTAAATGGGATCAATTCCTTGGTTTCTCTTTCTGTTGCTTCATTGCTGGTGTATAGGAATGCAACCGATTTCTGTGCATTGATTTTATATCCTGCCACATTGCTGAATTCATGGATCAGTTCTAGCAGTTTTTTGGTGGAATCTTTTCGGTTTTCTATATAGAGAGAGTATCGTGTCATCTGCAAAGAGTGAAAGTTTGACGTCCTCCTGGTCAATTTGGATGCCTTTTATTTCTTTGTGTTGTCTGATTGCTGAGGCAAAGACTTCTAATACTATGTTGAATGATAGTGGTGAGAGTGGACATCCGTGTCTTGTTCCTGACCTTAGGGGAAAAGCTCTCAGTTTTTCTCCATTGAGGATGACATTTGTGTTGGCTTTGTCATATATGGCTTTTATGATCTCGAGGTATAATCCTTCTATCCCTACTTTCTTGAGGGTTTTTATCAAGAAAGGATGCTGTATTTTGTCAATGCTTACTCTGCATCTATTGAGAGGATCATGTGGTTCTTCTCCTTTCTTTTATTGATGTGATGAATCACACTGATTGATTTGCAGATATTGAACCAGCCGTGCATCCCAGTTGTAAATCGCACTTGGTCATGGTGAATAATTTTTTTAATGTATTGTTGGATCTGGCTGGCTGAGATCTTGTTGAGGATTTTTGCATCCATGTTCATCAGGGAAATTGGTCTCTAGCTCTCCTTTTCAGTGGGGTCTTTGTCTGGTTTTGGAATCAAAGTAATGGTGGCTTCATAGAGAGAGTTTGGAAGTTTCCTTCCATTTCTAGTTTTTGGAACAGCTTCAAGAGAATAGGTGTTAACTCTTCCTTAAATGTTTGGTAGAATTCCCCTGGAAAGCCATCTGGCCCTGGACTCTTGTTTTTTGGGAGATTTTTGATTGCTAATTCAATTTATTTACTGGTTATGGGTTCTGTTCAAATTTTCTATTTCTTCCTGTTTCAATTTTTGTAGTTTCTATGTTTCTAGGAATTTTTCCACTTCTTCCAGATTGCCCTTTTTATTGGCGTATAATTGCTCATAATATTCTTTTATTATTGTTTTTATTTCTGCTGGGTTGGTTGTGATCTCTCTTTTTTCATTCTTGATTTTATTTATTTGGGTCCTTTCCTTTGTCTTTCTGATCCAACAGGCTAGTGGTTTTGTTAATTCTTTCAAAGAACCAGCTTCTGCTTTCATTGATCTGTTTTTTTTTGTTGTTGTTGTTTGTTTCAATAGCATTGATTTCTGCTCTAATCTTTATTATTTCCTATCTTCTGCTGGTTTTGGGTTTTATTTGCTGTTCTTTTTCCAGCTGTTGAAGGTGTAAGGTTAAGTTGTGTATCTGAGACCTTTCTTCCTTCTTTAGGAAGGTCTGGATTGCTATATACTTCCCTCTTATGACCACCCTTGCTGCATCCCAGAGGTTTTGGGCTGTGGTGTTACCATTTTCAGTGGTTTCCAGGTACTTTTTAATTTGCTCTCTTCTTGGTTAGCCCATTCATTTTTATTAGGATGTTCTTGAGTCTCCAAGTATTTGCTGTCTTTCCAAATTTTTTCTTGTGGTTGATTTCAAGTTTCATAGTGTTGTAGTCTAAAAATATGCCTGGTATGATCTCAGTCTTTTTGTACTTGTTGAGGGCTGATTTGTGTCCCAGTGTGTGATCTATTCTGGAGAACCTTCCATGTGCACTGGAGAAGAATGTATATTCCACTGCTTTAGGATGAAATGTTCTGAATATATCTGTTAAGTCCATCTGGTCCAGTGTGTTCTTCAAAGCCATTGTTTCCATGTTGATTTTCTGTTTGGTTGATCTGTCCATTGTTGTAAGTGGGGTGTTGAAGTCCCCTACTATTATGGTAATATGATCAATGAGTTTCTTTACGTTTGTGATTAATGGATTTATCTATTTGGATGTTCCACATTTGGAGCATAGATGTTTACAATCGTTAGGTCTTCTTGGTGGATAGACCCCTTAATTATGATATAATGCCCTTCTTCATCTCTTGTTACAGTCTTTATTTTAAAGTCTAGACTGTCTGACCTGAATATGGCTACGGTGGCTTTCTTTTGTCAACCATTAGCATGATAGATGGTTCTCTATCTGAAGGTGTCTTTAGGTCTCAGGAGGGTCTCTTATAAACAGCATATAGATGGATCTTGTTTTCTTATCCATTCTGTTACCCCATGTCTTTCGATTGGAGCATTTAGTCCATTGACATTTTGAGTGAGTACTGAAAGATACGAGTTTATTGCCATTATGTTTCTTGTAGAGTTGGAGTTTCTGGTGTTGTTCTCTGGTCCTTTCTAGTCTTTGTTGCTTTTGGTGGTTTTTTTTCATCTTTTCTCCTCTCAGAGTGTCCCCCTGAAATTTCTTGCAGTGCTGGTTTAGTGGTCATGAACTCCTTTAATTTTTGTTTGGGAAACTTTTAATCTCTCCTTCTATTCTGCATGACAGCCTTGCTGGATAAAGAATTCTTGGCTGCATATTTTTCTGATTCAGCACATTGAATATATCCTGCCACTCCTTTCTGGCCTTCCAAGTTTCTGTGGATAGGTCTGCTGCAAACCTGATCTGTCTTCCTGTGTAGGTTAAGGACTTTTATTCCCTTGCTGCTTTCATGATTCTCTCCTTGCCTGAGTATTTTGTGAATTTGACTATGATATGCCTTGTTGGTGGTCGGTTTTTGTTGAATCTAATAGGAGTCTTCTTTGCTTCCTTGATTGTGAAGTCTCTGTCTTTCCCCAGGTTAGGAAAGTTTTCCACTATGATTTGCTCAAATAAACCTTCTACCACTTTTTCTCTCTGTTCATCTTCTGGTACCCCTATGATTCTGATGTTGTTCCTTTTAAATGAGTCATTGATTTCTCTAATTCTTTTTTTTTTTATTTTTTTTTAAATGCTTTTATTTATTTTTGAGACAGAGAGTGACAGAGCATGAGCAGGGGAGGGGCAGAAAGAGAGGGAGACACAGAATCTGAAGCAGGCTCCAGGCTCTGTGCTGTCAGCACAGAGCCCAACGCAGGGCTCGAACTCACAGACTGTGAGATCATGACCTGAGCTGAAGTCAGACACCCAACTGACTGAGCCACCCAGGTGCCCCTCTCTAATTCTTAAATAGTGCTCTTCTGCCTTAGTCTCCCTCTTTTTTTCTGCTTCATTATTCTCCATAAGTTTGTCCTCTATTTTGCTATTCTGCCTCATTCGTCCTTGCCACCGTGGCATCCATTCGAGATTGCAGCTCAGTTATAGCATTTTTTATTTCATCCTGACTAGTTTTTACTTCTTTTATCTCTGCAAAGAGGGATTCTAATCTACTTTCAACCACAGCTAGTATTCTTACTATCGTGATTCTAAATTCTGGTTAAGACATTTTTCTTGTATCTGTGTTGATTAAGTCACTGGCTCTTTATTTTGGGGTGAATTCATTTGTTTTATTATTTTGAAGGGAGAAAAGGAATTGATAAGGTAAAAAAATTAAAGTTAAAAAAATTAAAAACAACACACACACACACAAATCGAATAAATGATGCTCGATTCAAGGTGTGTTTTGGTCTGGTTATTGAAAGGAGCTTGATAGATTAGAGTGAAAAGGGGGGAAAAAGGAAAACGTTTGAAAATTTTAGAAAATGAATACAATGAAATAGAATAAAATGAAATGGTGGAAGTAAAATAGAATTTGAAAAATTTACAAAAAATGAAAAACATATAGTAGGAAAAAAGTAAAAATAGTTTTAATAAATATTGAAAATAAAAATAACCTTTTTCTGTATTCATGAAAAAGAAAAGAAATGAAAAAGAAGACAAAAAAAAAAGAAAATTGAATGGACGGGTCAGTGAACAGATTGAATTATGATTGAAATTACATCTGTTTCCCCTAGAAGTCAAACTATGAAGCGCTTTATAGTCCATAAACTAAGCAGGTGCAGAGACTTGTGGTGTTCCTGAAGAGCGAGATTGGCCCAATTGGGCAGGGCTTAGTGTAATGGCTCCATTCTCCAGTAGGTGGTGCTCCTTAGCTTACTGGGGTGGATTGTTGTGGTGTTTGTAGGTGTGTATGTGCATGCATGGGAGCAGTGAAAATGGGGTCACCCAGCTACCCAGTGTCTAGTATGGGAGCCCTTTCCTCTCCCCGGCCAGCAATCACGCTCGCGTCCTTTGTCTCCGGCTTCCTCCACTCCCGCTTTTACACTGTCCGTGACCAAGCCGTCAGGTTGCCGGGCGGCACCTCCCTCCTGAGTTTTATCTCCGTCGCGGCTGTGTTTCCCAATCCCTCACTTTGGAGGGACCGAGGCTTGGACCCGCTCAGATCCTCTGCGGGAGGGTCTCCCCGAGCAACGGCCGGGTGCCGGCCTCACCTGGGAACGTTCGCGGGACTCTGCTGCTGCCGTCGCCAGAGACTGCGGCTGGGCGCCAGCCCGCCCCAGGGAAGGTTCACGCAATCTCGTGTAGCAGCAGCGTTGGAGGGATCATGCAAAATCACAACACGCATCCGGCACCAGGCATCGCCCTTCCCACCAGAGCACCGCCAGGTATGGAGGCGAGGAGTTTCAGACTCTGCGCTCCCCGTTGACAGAGTCTTAATGGAATTTAAACCCTCTCTTTCTCCTCTCTCCCTTTTTAGTTCAGTCCCTGCGGCTCTTTCCACTTTTCCACTTTCTCTCCAGGTGCTTTGGAGGGGGTGCTTTTTCCTAACTCTCCCCTCATCTCTGTCCTCTCTTCACAAGCAAAATACAGCTCCCTGCCCTCCACACCTTCGCAGCTTCTGTCCCCCAGTTCACCTCTCTTTGCTGCTTACCTGCTGAGTTCTGTGGTTCAGGTTGTGCATATTGTTGTGTTAATCCTCAGATCAGTGTTCTAGGTGTGCAGGATGGTTTAGTACTGATCTGGCTATATTTCATGGATGCGAGATGAAAAGAAAACTTCCATCCTATTTCATCATCTTCTATTATCCCCATTCTAAAGATGAGCAAACAAAAGCCAGAGAGATGGGATAAATTGCTTAAGGTCATATTCTTAGAAGGAGCAGAGACATTTTCAAACTCAGGTTCGCTGGACCCCAAAGGTGTTCTTAGTTCACCGCACAACCCCTCTCTCTATGAGCTTATGAGGTTTAATTGAAATGTTACTGTTCATTTTCTTTCTTCATAGCCTAGGTGCCCCATCAGGGCAGAAATTATGCTTCACTCATAAGAACTGTAGTGAAGCCCCTGGTATAAAATTCAACTCATACTTATTGGGCATCTGTGATGAGCCAGGCACTACAGTAGGTTCCAGATGGGGCCATACTCACATACAGCTGACATTTAGCAGAGGAAAGTAGAAAGCAAATATAGTTACGTGGTCAGAATGAGAAAACGAATGCTTACCAGGTACTTACTATGTGCCAACAACTTCCTCAGTGTTCTTTGTGTATGAGTTCACTTAATTCATGAGATGGGTGCTGATCTCACCATTTCTATTTACACCCAAGGAAGCAGAAAGGAAGAGAAGTTGAATATCTGGCTCCAAAGTTCACACAGCCAGAAAGTCCTAGATGTGGGGCTTGGACCCCACACTCTGGATCTCGAGTATTTACTCTTGGCACAAAATAAATACAGCCAAGACAGGGGCAAGATGAGCAGTGCTGTGCTCTTGCTGGAGGTGATATTTCATCTGAGACATGAAAATAAGAAGGAATCCCACTTAACAAGTAGGGGAAGGAGAAATGCAAGCAAAGAGACCCACCTGTGCAAAGGCACTGAGGTGGGAGAGATCTTGATAGTTCAAAGAAAAGAGAACTGGCAATGGGAAGCTGCAGAAGGAAGGGGCTAGTGATCTTCAGGAAATGAATGAGAGGTTATGGGGCCACAGAAAGGAGACTTCTTGGTGCTAAAGGGATAGAGATCTGTTTTTTGCCCATCTTTCCGTACATTTTCTTTAGAAGATACTTTCCTTTTTCATGCTTTCTTTCATGTACATATGGATATGAGCCAATCAAACTGGAGCCCAAATAATGACGGTCAGCATGGATGTTTCCCCAGCATGCACAGGGACACCTCTGACTGGGTTATCTTCCTTCTCCTAGAACAGAGATGGGTGTTACCTGCTGTATGATGACGCCTGCATATACAGTGAACACAATAGCATCACTTACCAATGACTGTATTCTTTTCTACTTGGCTACAGCAGAGTCTCAAAGTCCTTTCTCAACACAATATTGTAGGCTGCCATTTTTATTTATCCAAAGATGAAAGGGAGTTAACAACAGGTAAGACTCACTGCTTCTGAAGGCCATGGGGGTGGTATCCGCCAGTCTCCAGGGCATGTAAAGGGCAGCCATTTTAGTTGCTCTCTCGTCATGACAATCATATCTTGGAGAAAGCTTTAGGAAGAGCATCATAAAAGCAGGCATTCCCTAACAGCAGGCTATGGTGTGACTTGCTAAGAATGTGCTCCTAATGCATTTTAATGACATGCTTTATAATATCTTATTAAAGATTGTAAGAGCATCTAATAATCATTTAATAAATATTAATGAAGCATTTACAAATTGCACCTTAATTTACAGCGTTGGCACTCATATACTGCCCCAGATATTAGCACATGGAGGCATGGTGCTCCAACAGAGACTACCATGGAGAGCCTAGTTCTGTGACATTGGGCCATCCTGCTACCATAAGTGATTTTTAAAAATAATAATTCTTGGAGAGCAGTTCAGTGCAATGAAGCTTGATACCCAAAGCAGTTTAGCAATTATTATTCTGTTTGGGGAACATTAAAACATAATCTACCATGAATTTATAATCCATAGCTTTTCTCTCATGCAATTTTTTTTTTAATAATAGGCGATAATTATAGGCCCTCGTGCAGAAACTCCTGTAGATGTTGGACAGTGCCCTGACCCTCCCTTGTTGTTAAGCCTTGTAGCCAGCGTTTTCAGGACTGGATGGTGCAATCCTCTCTCGGTGCTGGTTTTCAGCCTAGGGTCAGAGTCACACCTCACAGAAAGCCAAAGCTGGATGGGGACTTGGAAATCGCCCTGTCCACCTCCTTACTTTGTATGGGAGGAAACTGAAACCCTGAGAGGGGAGGGGACATTCGGAAGCCACACAGAGAACAGCAAGAATGGGGCCAGATTCCAGGGTGTTAGTTTTGCAGTCACATGCTTCCCAGGCTCGCGGCCAAGGAGAGGCAGGATGTATTGGGAAGATCTTGGATAGAACATCCTCCTTCTCCCTGGAGGTCAGCACCAGGGTCTCTATGTCTCTGTTGTCCCAAATGGGCAGGCGCTCCTCCGCATTAAGAGGAGTTGGCCAGCAGATGGCGCTGCAGGGATTCAAACTGAGACGCCCTGTCCAAAAGCAGCCCTGGGCAGGCTGGGATTCACAAACCCCTGCAATCAGGAGTTGTTTGAGAAGAGCTGGGGTCCGTCCTGCACTACAGGGACCTGTAGGTATCCTCAGACTCCTGGGGGCCGCCCCAGCCTTGCTTGGGAGAGAAAGCCAGGTCTAGGGTGAGCTGGCACAGGCACTGGTGACCTGGGCACTCTGGGTCTTGGAGCAGATCCTGCACCAAGCCCTAGATGTACAGAGAGGCCGACTGTGTGCAGACTGGGGTGCTTGCTATTTTGGCAACACCCGGCTGAAAGGGTGGAAGTGTCAGCAAGACGCCTCCTTCTGTGCTGGGTCTCCCTAAAACCCAGCTTCCTGGGATCACTACTCTAAGGAATACTAAGACCTCTTTAATAGGGAGGTAAAGCAAGGTGTTTCTCATTCCCCCTTCCTGACTTCCAGGCCTATTATTTGCTGCCAGGCCGTGTTCAATGTGTTTTAATTAATAATTTAATTTGTGTGCCATGACGAAATGGTTTTTGCAAAGGAGTTTGATTTACTTTTCAAAATTGTAGAATTGAATGAATGATGGACAGTTCCGGGCAGCACTTAATCGCTGTTTTGATTACCCTTTCCTGTTCTTTCATCCTCCCCACACCCCCAGCACATCTCCCATCTCCTCTCTGTCTCTGTCTTACACACACATGCGTGCACACATGCTCACACACGCACGTGCACAAACAGGTCTCACAGCAGCACTCACAGATTTCTCTCCGTACAGCTGCAGCATTTCTGCATAGAGGTGCAGGGAGGAAGGAAAGACCTCGATCCCTCGGGCTAGGAAAGGCCGATCTACCAAGCAGAAATACAATGGCTATACTTCTCAGGTCCATTGGCCCCTTGTACCTACCCCAGTCCTCAGCCCCCACCTCCCTGTTGCCAGAGGGCACCGTGCCATCCTTTAAATCAGATTTAGACACAGTCTACATGTGGCTCCTGCTGTTCTGGACATTACAGTCTGCTTGTTGTGTCTTCTCATTGCAAGGGAAGGATTTGCACGAGAGCATGTGATACAGAGTCTGGCTGGGCCTGGCAGGCAGGCCGCAAAGGGTCAGCTGCTGCAGCCATCATTACCCCTGGGGTCTGAGTTAGTCCCCCTCCCCCCTGGAGAGAGCAGGGCTAGAGGTCTGGCCATCCTGCAACCACAGCCGCATACTCCTGTTCCCTCCAGACAGCAGGACACTTGCTGAGAGCATAATGGTTGTTGGGGCCACCCTTCCTGGCTCCTTTGTTTTAAACTCTTTTTATACCTTTGAGGGCTAGAGACAGCCTTCTTGAAAAGAGTGAGAGGTTCCTGAAGGCAGGAGAAATATCTGACTTAACTCTTTGGCACACAGTAGACACTCAAATATCTGGTCATCTAATAAACAAGGGAATGAACAGAGGGGATGGGTCATCTCTCTGGATAAGTTAATGGCCTCTGTTCTATTTAACAAGCCTTGTACAATACTGTCTGTATGCCAGAAACTGCTCAAAGTGCTTTTTACATATAAACTCATATATGCCTAATATAAACCTTATAAGTTAGATGATACTAATATCCACCCCCCCCCTTTGTTTTAAAAGGGGGTGGTAGAGGGGGCAGATGGCATAAGTAACTTGCCCAAGGCCAGGCAACTAGTAAGTGGCCAGACTCAAACCCAAGCAGTCTGGCTCTAGAATTTCTGCTCTAAATCTCTTGGCTCTACTTCCTCTTATCCTTAGTTTTATTCTCCTCTGACCAAGACCAACATTCTTAGATAAACCTAGTCAGGGAGCAAGCATGTGTGGAATTTAATCCCTGAAGCCCATTTTGCAGAATTCCACTCTCAGAAGACATGGCAAAGAAAGGTTTCTCGATGGACAAAGTGTCAAATTATTTGACATCACCAGGAAAAAACTGATAGATTTCTTTCCCTTCACCTCTGTTAACATATAGATGGCATGTTTTGGTGTTCAAGAAGCAGAAAAAGGAAGAAGGGAGGGAGAGAAGGAGGAAAGAGAGAAAGCACACTTTATTTAATCTCCAGCACAGAAATGGTGTCTGCAGCCCTGAGAAACATGGGTGTTCATCCGCCTGTTGCTTGGCATAGTTTCACTGCCTAGAAGCCTGCAGAAATATTGGAAGTCAAGATCCAATATAATAATTGGCTTACAGATTTGAAGAAGGATGGACAGACTTTCCCATTTCCAAGATTCATTAGCCCAGCTCCCCCTCTAATAGACGGGGCTGGCTGTATGTGTAAGCCATTATCTAATCAAATTGGCACTCTGCTTTAGCTCTGACTGGGTGTAAATGGGCAGCTGCAAGATTGTGATGCATCAGCTGGGGCTGCAGTTGGATGGATCAGGTGGAATCTTTCTCACTGATGCTTGATCATCATAAGTTCTTCATTCAATCCCAGTAAGGAGCTCCCCCCCAACTTTAAAAAATTCAAGCAAACATTATTGTGATTTCTACTTATGAAAGACCCCTGAAGGATGTTCATGTGCTCCTGCACTTCTTTGAATATGTGAACCAGCTGTGAATTATCCTTCAGCTTGATATACCTAGAAAATTTCCTAGGAGTATAGAACCTGGTGATATCAGTATGGAAAATTTAGCTTAGCCAGAAGTTTATGATCAACAAAGAAGGCAGCATGGCAGAAGGTCATAAGAGAAAATGCTAGTATCAGATCTGAGTATGGATCCCAGCTCTGCCCCTTAGCTATATGCTATGCCTCGGTTTCCTCACTTAAAGGTTTAAAGGACCGGGGCGCCTGGGTGGCGCAGTCGGTTAAGCGTCCGACTTCAGCCAGGTCACGATCTCGCGGTCCGTGAGTTCGAGCCCCGCGTCGGGCTCTGGGCTGATGGCTCAGAGCCTGGAGCCTGTTTCCGATTCTGTGTCTCCCTCTCTCTCTGCCCCTCTCCCGTTCATGCTCTGTCTCTCTCTGTCCCAAAAATAAATAAACGTTGAAAAAAAAAATTTAAAAAAAATAAAAAAATAAAAAAATAAAGGTTTAAAGGACCACATCAGTGAGCATACTGTGTGGAAGCCCAGTCTTCCCATGAATGTAACTAAGCGTTGCTAGGAATGTCAACGTAAAACAGAAAAATCTAAAACCAAAATCCTATCAAAAAGAGCCAGAAAGGGATTGGCAATCTTTTGGGGGCTGATAGAAGAAAGTTGGTGTATCACGTGGAAGAAACAGAACTTTCCATTGGTTCATTTACTCTTGTCTTCTCTGTCAAGAGAAATCCTTTTCATTCAGGATGGTATGAACCTTGGTAGGGGCAAATGAGTCAGTATTGCTGAAGCAACCTTAGGACAGTGGTGGATCTAGATAAACTTAAGCGTTTTACCTAGACTAATAATCCCAAAACAATAGCATAACTTGGATACAGGTCATTAAATAGCATTGAGAATGTGTGGCAAAAAGCAGAGGGCTATGAGATTGGAAATGGGAAACCATCAGATATCCTTGAAATTTTCAAAATTGATGGAAGGAAGCTGGTGAGCCCTAGAAAGTGTAGGCTGGTACTAACTTTCTCATAAATCTCATAAATCTGTACTCAGATCTGGAGAAGCTTATGAGAAGCATGGTTTGTGAGTTTATCAAATAGGATTTGATACGTGTGAATTTCAACAAGACAGTCAACAAGGACACCTTTGTTGTGATGCCTCAAGGACATACCAGATGTGATCCCTTTGAGGCCAAGTGGAAGAAGATGGAATGGATATTCAGAAAATTAGGTGGAGAATAAATTCCTGATAGATGGATAACAAAGAGTCATGATATCAAGAGTGTTGTTGGTGGTTTGGATTGGAGTGACCCCCAAGAGCTTTTTCTCAGGTCTGCCCAGGTGGCCTTTTTTCTAAATGTCTGCATGAAGATAAAGAGGGCTGTTCTCCAGTTGTGGGGATAGTACGATGTGGAGCACCTCTGTACATTGAGGTCGTGACTTTCCCACCCATTTTACAGGTGAAAAAATAAGGCATAGGAAGTGTATTTATTTCCTAAGGCTGCCATAACAAACTACCACAAACTGGGTGACCGCAAACAACAGAAATTTTTCCTCTCACATTTCTGGAGGCCAGAAGTCTGAAATCAAGGTGTTGGCAAGGGCAGCTCCCTCTGAAGGCTCCAGGGGAAGATCCTCCCTGCTTCCTTCCAGTTTCTGGTAGCTCCTGGTGGTCCTTGACTGTGGCCCATCTCTCCATTCTCTGCCTCTGTTGTTTAATGGCCTCTTCTCGTTGGGTCTGTGTGTCCTTTTTCCATCTGTCATATGGATGCTGTCATGCATCCAGGACCCACCCTCATTCACTATGATTTCATTTATATCCTTGCCCTAATTATATCTGCAAGGACCCAGTAAGGTCACATTCTGAGGTTCTGGGTGGACATGAATTTGCGGGGGACATTGTTCAACCCAGTGCAGGCAGTTATGGGGTGTATTCATGGTCCAACATTTACATGGCAGATCCAGAAATTGAACTCACCTCTGTCTGACTCATTTCTCCTCATATTCTTAGAGGAAATGATCGGGAGAGAGAAAGGACTCAACTCAGTGTCCTTCGAGGAAGAGCTGAAGAAATGTGGGTATTTATCTTGAAAAAGAGAATACTTGAGGAAGGTGCTTATAGGCATGGAGCAGAGTGGCGCCCCCCGAAGGGGAATCTTTTTGGTGAAGCTTGGTTGGGCTGGGAGAAGAAACCTCACTCGGTTTATGGCCTGCCTCAGCACTGGAGCCAGGGTGGTGCACCGGGTACAAATTGCATGGAGAGGAAATAAATGGCAGTTGTGCTCTAAGAATGTGGCCCACAGCTTCAAAGGCAGAGAGGCAAGGAGACCTAGTGGTCAATGGTCAGCCAGGACTCCAACCCCAGCTCTGCCATCCACCTGCTGTGTCAGCTTGGACGGGTTGTTTAATGTCTCTGAGCCACGACCTAGGGATAAAAATAATATCAGCCTCATCAAGCATACACGATGATTCACTGTGATGAGACATAGCATATAAAGACCTTAATTCAGTGGACCCCACAATGCCAGTACTTAATGGATGCTGATTATCACGGTAACTTAAATGCTCTCCTTTCCTGTGCTGTCGAACAGCATCCCATGTTTCACCCGCTGCCCAGAGAAGCCGGACAGCTTGTTTCCCATCTGGCCATGGTGGTCCCTGTTTGCCTGCCTGATACCCACAGAACCCTAGCGCCTCACCCATGGTGACCTGTAGTTCATTGCCTTCTCATTAGTGTAATTACAGAGGCTTTCCTCTTTTCCTGCAGCACTGCCAGTGGCTGCGAAGGAAGGTTTCAGCCAAGTTGACTGGATGGGCTTCCTCATTATTTAAGGCACTCATTATTGAGGTTAGGATGGCTCCCCAGCTCTGCTCAATCCGGTGAAGGAAACCAGCTCTCTTTTGCTTCTGTCTTCTGGGGCTGTCGGCAAGCTCTGGATGGATTATAGGGTCTCCTCCTGTTCTCCTTAGAATTGGATGGTTTCATGGTTTTTTTTTTTTTTTGTTTTTTTTTTTTTAATCAGTCCTAATTTCTTTTTTTAAAAAAAAGATTCAAACCCACAGTCATGAGCAAATGACAGATTGCCCAACTCCTGACTGGGAACTTCCGCCACTCTTCCACAGCCTTTTTTTTTTTTTTTTTTTTTTTTTTAATATTTGGTCTGCTAGACAAGCATTGGTTCTCCCCTCTCCAAGCTTTCTCATAATTCTCTGCTGGAATTAGAGATAATATTCTTTAATAATCACGGGTTGTTCATTGGTAAGCAGGTCTATCCTGGACTTTCACCCGCCATTTTGGTGGTGGTGAGAGTTTCCTTTCGTGCTCTATGAGGGAGCCTGGCCTGGGTCCACGTGAATTGCAAATGCTTTTGATGTCCCCAGATGCAAGCATAGCCCCATACTAAACCTTCTCTGATGTCCGAAGTCTCCAAGTGTTACGACTGAGAGTATGCCCTCCCTTTGTGGAAGGAGGCACTTGGCCTGTGTGAGACCTGCTTCAATTAGGAAGGGAATGTGAGTCAGCAGAAATCACATGGGATGGCCAAAATTCAGGTCAGCAAAGAGAGCAAAAGTACCTACTGTGCACAGATTGTGCACTGTCCCTGCTTTAGGGACCCCTGTCTTCTCCTCTCCTGAAGGCTGGAGTGACGGGGAGTGAGCCTGCTCTGGGAGCCTTTTGGTGTCTACCATTTGTGAAGACACAGGAGTGCAGCTGTTTGAGAACAGAGCTGCTCCCAACTCACCTGACTTCAGACCATCTCTAGATTTAATATGCATATGAGTCACCTGGGGTCTTGGAAAACACAGATTCTAATTCAATTGGTCTGGGTGGGGTCTGAGATATGCATTTCTAATGATGTTTCAGATGGTGCCAATGTTGCTGGGTCACAGACCTCACTTTGAGTATCCAGGTCCTGTTGGACAATCAGGGGAAATCCGTACCTGGGATTCTGCACTTTGCATTTCCTTCCTTGCCCACAATTGCCCATTCAGCTGTGGAGCCAGCCCATTTATCCTAGTTAAAGGGTTCTCCTGCTCGTTGTGATTATTCCTCATGATACTGATTACGTTATACACTTAAATTAAATAAAATGCACCCTATTGAATGCACGGCACACAAAAAGAATATTTATTTGAATATTAAGTACAGATAAGACTTCCCCTGGGATTATTTCACAGCGCATTTGCAGAATTTAATTGCAAGGTTTCCCCACTCAGGTTCTTTCAGAATGCTACTTGTGAAAATATTTTCTTTCCAAAGGTAAAGCTGTGCTCTGTTGGTTTATTATTATTATTATTATTATTATTATTATTATTATTATTATTTTAAATCTGAAGAGCTCTCTGAGCTCAGTCATTACTTCCAGTGTCTAATTAATACTGATGATGACAAAGCAAACAGCCAGATGACCTAGATTTTCCTTTTAAATTGCCTGCAATTTACATGAATGCCTCTTCATTGTTTCAGAACTTTTGTGAACCTAATTCTTCCTGTAAAGATTCTTTAAGTGTAGGGGTTACAAGGGCTCATTTTTCATGAAGCATATATCTTCCAGTGCTCCTTCCATTAAGCTTTCCAGGAAGTCTCTCTCTCTCTTGCTCTCTCTCTCTCTCTCTCTCTCTCTCTCTCTCTCACACACACACACACACACACACACACACACACACACAGCAATGATAACAACCACCACCCAGGCAACCCTTTCAGACAACTGAACTGGAAAATTAGAAGATGAATACTTCTCAAGCTTCTTCAGCTACAGGATTGTTCCCATTTCTTAAATGATGACATTTTGTAAAGTCACAGAAATCAGGAATGGTGAAGACCTTTTACAGCTATGTAAAGATTTCTTTAGATGCAGATAACAGCATAGCTTAGAAAGCCAGCCTGGGGATGTTCACCTGGCCTGCCTTCGACTGGAAAGTCATTTATGTCCTTATTTCCTTGTCTGGAAAATTGGTCCAATGGGACTTAGTTCACTTTGCTTTTTCGCTTTTTTTTCTTTTTTTTTTTTTTTTGCTGCTAGTACAGTGGTTGTTACATGATTTATTTCTGTTGACATACTCTGCGATCTGTGGATGTGAACTTTTAATGTCACAGCACAAAACTTCTGGAAGCATCAGCCACTTTTCAAATCCTTGGTTTTCTGTCACTATGGTATTGTCCACCTGACATCTAAGCATGTAGCTGGGTAGACCCAGGACATTGTCAGCCTATAAAAAGAATAAATAACAACAGCAGCATCCAATAGACTTTGGATTATGTTCATTGTCTTACAATGAAAAGGCACTTATCTGGTGCTTTCTGTGTGTGAGGCACCATCTGATTGCATTGCAGATGGTAACTCATTTAAACCTTTCTTTGACCCCATCAGGGTGTAGGGACAGTTCCAGGTGAGGAATTTGTCCAAGGTCCCTAAACTAATAAGTAGCTGGGTGGAGATTTGACCCTTGGAAATCTGGCTGTTAGAGTTTATCCTCTTAACCACTGCATTTAAGATGCCTTCCAAACGTCTCTCAATTAACATGATCAGGATGACTGCCCAGATAAGGCCAGTGGCCTGTGTGTCTCTGCTGAATCTATTTAATTGGAATGCAGATTATAAAATTATCAACTTGTGATAAAATTATCATTAAAGCTTTGCAACGTCTAACCAGAACAAAAAAAAAAAAATCCAGTTGAAATATCTTAACTTGAAAATGTCTTGAGAACGTATATCCATCCTGTCCAGGCAGAGATGCGTGAACGGTATGTAAATCACCCACCTGGTGTGTCCAGTTCTTTCCCACCTCTGAATGTCGGTGGGGGAGGGGTGGGGGGAAGGGAATGACAAGAAATCTGTGTTAAGATCTCCTACTCCATAATCAGAGTTTTCTGGCTATAGGGTAATGATGGTCCTAGGAGACTGGTCCGGGGAAGTATGCCAAGCCCTTTTAGTTCCTCAGGAAATTTTGGTGAGTGTTGTTTGAATTTTCTTGGCCTGAGCAAGAGGTTGGGGAGGGCTTTGTCGGGGATGGGGGGGAGGGGGCAATTATAACCCTTGATTATGAAGGAAAGGAATGATGATTACTTCTGCATCTGAAACAAACAGAAATCATCTTCCTAATAACCACAATTGTTTTCTCCCTGCCTCCACTGCCTCGGTTCACAAAATACCTTATTAAATCTGGAGAATAAAAATGTGCCTGGGGTAATGGTTTATTATTAGAATAAATAATAGGCAATATGTTTCCCCCCACCTTGCGACTTATCAGATGCAAAGACGTTTTCTGGGTTCACTTGGAAACGTGTGTGCATGTGTCCGAGCAGCCTGGCTCTTCATGGCCAGGGGTCTGCCCTGTCACTTCAAGGCCAGCATCAAGCCTGAAATTAACAACTCCAAGAGACTGCATCCTTGCAGGGAGCAGATGGATGGAGAAAGCTGAAAGGGGTCCTCGCCAGGTGCTGCTTGTGGCTGACACTTCTAGCTTGGCATTTGTCTATTGAATCTGTCTGCCTGGATAGCTTTGTCTCGGACCTGGGGGCCTTGGGCTGTTGCTAATGGGGTATTTAACAAGTGGGTGCATGGTAGAGGAGGTGTGAAAAACATTTCTTCCTAAAGAAAACAGCTGTTTAAAACCTGTTATTTGAAGCTCACTCAAGTTCTGTGGGCATCCTGACCTCTGGCTTCCTTTAATCAGATAACCAACACTTGAATCTCCCCAGTGACTTACATCTGGAGCAGTGACTCTCAGTAGAAGTACCAATATCATCAGTTGATAGAGTTTCGCAAGGAACAGCAGGAGAAGTACTCACTAAATGTGTAGTGCCTGCATGAACCATACCAGAGGTTATTGAAGTGTTAGAAACACTCAGTATTTTCAGATTCCAGGACATTGCTCAATAAATTATCCCACACATCGTTCGCCATCAATTAAATATGTTACAACTTTCATTCTTTGGGTTCATATGCTCAAGTTTATATATAACTGCAAACCCATTATTTTTTTCCCAATTAGCACTTAGTCTTGCCAAGTTCATTTCTCCTGTCCCCTCCACTCCCAACGTCTGCCCTCCAAAGCTGGCGTCTTTACAAGAAGACAAGATTTAAGGAACAAATTCTAGTTCTCCCCAAGGTTGAAATGAAATTGTCGGGGGGAAAGATGAGTGGATTCCCCAGGTTGTTCTCTCAAATGCATTTCTTCATTTATTCAGCACAAGCCAGAATCGAGTTAATTAATCATGGCTGACTTGACTCATTGTTGTGACTTTTTGTTTTCATTTTTTTTTCAATTGATTGTTCCTCGCTTCCTTTCCTGAGTCCTAAGCAATTACTACGCTCACATACTCTTTCTTCTCCCTTATACTCACCCCCCCAACAAACAAACAAACAAACAAACAAACAAACAAACCAGCTATAACAAGTGACAGGAACTGTATTTGCATATCTGGCATAAATGGTACTGTTTGCTTAGAATCAGAGGACACACTTCCTTATAGGATACATTTGGAAAGAGCAATGGGTTTTATCACAACCAGTGTGATGGGCCCCCTTATATTGAGGGATTGAGGTCTTTCTGAAGTTAGATCTCTAATAAGCATTTCATCGACGAACTCAGAAGCATAGTAGGCAGACCAACCTTTTTATTTTATTTTATTTTTTTACTTTTTCACTGAAGAGATTGCAAGCTAAATTACATAATGTCCCTGACAAAATGGAGTTGAACTTTCCTAAATTTTTTTAATGTTTATTTATTTTTAAGAGAGACAGAGCATGAGCAGGAGAGGGGGAGAAAGAGAGGGAGACACAGAATCCAAAGCAGGCTCCAGGCTCTGAGCTGTCAGCACAGACCCAACAGGGGGCTTAAATTCACAAGCCTCGAGATCATGATCTGAGCTGAAATTGGATGCTTAACCAGCTGAGCCACCCAGGCGCCCCAGAGTTGAACTCTTAAGATAGTCACCCTGGGTTTACCCTTTTGGTGTCTTGGGGAGGTATTTATAGTTATATAGCTACCATTAAGTAGCTACTTATGTACTTACCCATTAAGTACCTACTATGTGCCAGGCCAGGCCTGGGCTTGATGCCTTATATACAATGTCTTAATCATTACAATACTCCTATAATTCAGCTTTTAAAGATTATATTATTATGACTGTGTCCATTTGAATGTAGAAAAACAGTGGGCACTCATTATCAGAAATAATAGAACCCAAGATTATAGGAAATGGCCTTTCTACTCCCTGTCTTCATTATTATTCTCATTCCCAGTATCTCATTTTTGTACTTTTGTTTGCAATTTGGTGTTTATCATTTCAGATTTTTTCCATGTATCCATTAATGGATGTTTGTGCATGTATATATATGCACAGCATTTTAAACACAAATTGGATCACATTTAAAAAACTGATTCGACTTGCTTTGTTGTGTTCATTCTATCATGGGCACTGTTTCATATCTGTGAATGTCTAGTGAATCCATAGCATTCCATAGTATAGATCAAGGGTTGGCAAGTTGTGCCCACAAGCCAGATGCAGCCCACAGCATGTTTCTGAAAATAAAGTTTTATTGAAACACTGCTGAAGCCATTTGACACATTGTTTTTGCTGCTTTCTAAACACAAGGGCAGAGCTGACTCTCTAGTCCTCAAAGCCAAACATATTTATTATTTGTCTCTCTTTTTAAATTTATTGTCAAGTTAACTAACATACACATGTTGGCTAAGTATATTCTTGGCTTTAGGTGTAGATTCCCGTGATTCATTACTTACATACAGCACCCAGTGCTCATCCCAAAAAGTGCCCTCCTCAGTGCCCATCGCTCTCTTCCCCCACCCCCAACAACCCTCAGATTGTTCTCTGTATTTAAGGGTCTCTTATGGTTTGCCTCCCCTCCTGTTTTTAGCTATTTGGCTCTTAGAGAAAAAGTTCCCCCACTTCTGTTATAGATGCACCACAGTGTACTTAACCATGTTAGTATTGAGGGACACTGATATGCTTCCATGTTGCAGGTCTATGTTATGAGAAGTCATGCCCTTCCCTCCCCATTCCTCCTTCCATACTGTTGCAGAAGCTCCTAGCCAAGGAATCTTTGAGAAAAAGGATATGCATTCTGTGCTACAATAGTCACCAACTGTAGCAGGTGCATATCTAATCCACAGGCACCTCTTCACCCACTCATCTCACAAGGATAACGGTCAAACCTTCGAAAATTTCAAGGCAGCTCTCACCTGTATATATTCATATATATGTATACATTTATACACATATACATAGACATACATGTACATCTATGTGTACATATATATGCTTTCTTTTATTAAGAAAAGAAATCTGAGACTCAAAAGTGTCAGTCCTTCAGCCAAACTCACACAGCCTATGGGAAGCAAAGCCAAGATTTAAACCCAAGTCGTTTGGCCTAATGCTCCTTCTGAAAACCCCTTGGCCTTCACACTAATTCTTAACAGCAGTGACTAGTATTTGTTGAATGATTCAAATGTGCCAAGTGCTTTGCTTAGGACGTTACCTGGATTATCTTATTTTGTGCTCATAAGAAAATTAGACATAGGTGGGCACCATGTTTTCCCCATTATACAGTTGGGGAAATTGAGAACAGAGAGATGCTATAATGTGGCTAATGTTACATAGACGACATGCCGTGATTGGATTCAGGCAGTCTGTTTCCTGAGCCTCTGGTCTCCATTGGGGAAGAAACTCATCCTGCAAAATGATCTGGTGGACTGTCAGCAGTGAAATCTGATTTGGTGGAAAGCATTCCAGTCTAAACCCATTCAACCAAGAAGCAAAGTACAGATCTATGCATGTATGGAACCAGATAACACAGTCATTTCGCGTTTTGTGGAAGACAGCCGCAAGCATGTAAACAGTATCGTGTCAGGCAGAGCAGCAGAAGGGCACTTGCTAGGGACAAATGAGGTGCACACTGGGAGTGGGTTAAAAATGTGGGTTTCGTTGGTTTCCTTCCTATTGGGAGCTGTGCACTGTGCTGATTCAGAGAAGGGCTTGAGTCAAGCCATCTGGATGGCAGTTCCAATACTCACCAATACTTCCTAGATTTATGACTTCAGAAAGTCACTCTACCTCTTTGCGCCTCAGTTTCCCCACCTATAAAATGGAGCTGAGAATCCTGCCTACTCATGAAGTGGTGAGCATTAACCGAGATCCTCCTAAAAAGTCGTATTTACAGCACATTTTTTAGCATGTCATAAACATCTGATAAATTTTAACCACTGTTAATGTAAAATTTATTTTACTAAAGATAATTAAAATAATTATTTTCCTGTCAGCATAGTTAATATGAGCAAAATATAAAGGTTTTGTGATAGTAATTAACCTTCCTTACCCCCACACTCCAATCCAGTGTTCTCTCTTACTCTGTTCTGCCTTCAGCTGTGCTCTTTGCAATATCACCTTCCCAACTCCTTGGGTAGGTCAGGCCTCTTCAACTCTTATTCATCCTATAAGGGTCAGAGCAAGGGCTCTTTCTCTGAAAACACCTGACTGACATTTTCCTCAACTACTTTCCCCACACAGCAGCCTGGCTTGGTGCCTCTCCTTGGGTGTCTGTGGGATCCTGTGTTGTCCCTCTCTCTCACACTGTGACCTGGCACTCTAATCTTCATTTTATTCCTCTCTTTCCCTCTTTGGGATGTTTTTTTTAGGAAATGCACTGTCTACCATTTATATCTGTATCCCCTCCCATTACACAGTGCTAGTCACAGAGTAGGAACTCATAGTACACAAACCAGATGTATACAATAATCCTGAAATGCATTATGGAAAAGGCAAAATGTAACATTCACCCTATGTACTTGGAAGCATGCCTTTATAGGGAATGCCATCTTTTTTCAGGAGAATTTATAATGACTAGGAGCATGAAGAATTTGAGAAATGTGTGTAGGTACCAACTGATTTGATATATTGATTTCTATGTTGCTAGACTTCTTTCGTGCTCTTCTTCTGAATAATCACAATTGCCCTGAAAACTGGAATTTCTAGCATTATATTATTTCATACAAGAAAGCTTGCACATCTGTTAATCCATTAATTTATTGTGTGTCTTCTTATTTCTTTGAACTCATACTTTTCCCAATTTAAGTTAACCTCATTAATTTTCTCTTTTGCTTGACTCTTCTGCCATATTGAATTACTTGCACTTCACAATCTCACTGGGATTTCCACACATTCTTTTCTATCCTTGAAAGAATTGTTTTTATTCTTTCTCTGGATACGTTTCCCAAAAACAACAACAACAACAAAACAAACAAAAACAATAACATATTTTTTAATTCTCTAAAACAAGCTTGTTGCCCCTCCTAGGTGCTAGTGGCATATATTCTACTTCATTGTAGCTAATGTTCTCTGTATTGTAATTTTCAATTTACTCATGTTTTTCCCCACTTAGCTCCAGAAGTCTTTTTTTTTTTTACTATTGCATTCTTAGTACCTAGAACAGTGTCTGATATCTAGAATGTGGATATGTATGTATGTATGTATGTATGAATGAATGCATTTGTTGTTGAATACATGGAGGAATGGATAGATGGACAAACAAAAGAAATGAATAGATTCCAAAGATTGTCCTGGTCCCTAGGCAAAGAAAGCCAAATAAGACTCAGTCCTTTCCCTTATAGATCCAGTCTGATGTGTGGGAGGGGAAACCACGCTAGTAATAGGGTCAAGATAAAGTGGGAAGAAGTGATAAGAGAGAACTCAAAGTCAGGAAAAGATGAAAAGGGCTGAGTCTGAGAAAGATTCTTTGGCCTGGTTGGCTAGATGAAGATAGGAGATGGGAGAAGATGAATCCCTGCTATTAAACATCCTGTTCAACCAGGAGAGCAAAGGGTCTCATGCTGAAGTTTATTGCTTCAGTTTCTAACCTTTCATAAGTGCTTACTTGGCAGCCGTATCGAGAGTGGTATTTGATTCTCTGGAAACATCTTAAAGGAGCAGCACCAGACCTCCCACTTTCCCTTTTTTCATTTAGGCTATAAAATATATTGGTTCTGTGCATTACTGCCATGAGAGGAAAAAAAAATATCGCATGTTAGTTTCCAAATGAAATGACATTTAGTGAAGTGTACAGTTAAGATATTTTTCAAGGTTGGCTTTTAAAGAGTGCGCTGGAAGAGTCTTTCTTCATAACAGATGATAAGAATTTACAGGTGTCTTTTATTCTCTAGCCCTCTCTCATAATGGTTATGGGGAAAAAATTTAAGAGCCTCATTAGGTCTAGCAATAACTAGTGAGCCTTCAGAGCATCATTACACCCTGCTCAGAGTGCTGCGTGATGAGCACAGTTGCAACAGAGACACAGACCCATGATGGGACTCCGCCATCTTGCCTAACTGGCCTCTTACACTCTATTCACTTGGTGAAGAAGGGGCGGTGAGTGGCCACCTTACTCAGAAGATGTGGGTGTTACAGGGTTGACTTCCAACCAAAGAGGTCATGGCAAATGTAGTCTCCATCAGGAGCAGGTGGAGTGTGCTGGTGAGGACATCCAATTCACAAAATATTTATGGGATAGGTCAGGAACATGACCCAAAAAGGAGAAGCAGGATATTGCTACTAGAATATTGGCAAAACAATATGGGATGCCATACAGGAAAAGTTAAAATGAAACAAAACAAAACAAAACAAAAACTTAAAAACCATATGTCCACTATAGAAATTACTCAAAATGTCCTTTTTCATTATCTCCAAATCTCATTTTCCTTAATCTGCTTCATTTGAAGGACAACTTAGCTATTTTCATGGCTACTGTTGAATTTTGCATTTGATATGCTCTGTAATAGGAACATTATAATATGGCATCCCTTTACATTATTTATGTCGGTAGGCTCCTTGTTTCTTTAAATGTCATTGTGCTTCTCTGTGTCTGACAAACCCTTCTGAGTTTTGAAGACAGATGTTAAACATATTCATCTTGGTATTAGATAAATCAGTTTATTAAATTAATTAAAATGAAAACTATCACTGTTACAATAACAATAAAAACACACATTTCTGCAAGCCACTGATACTTAAAATTTTTCTGATTATAAATGTCATGCATGACATAAGGAATACTTTGGAAAGTACAACGAACCATTAAGAAAAAAGTATCATCATCACTCTTTAATCCAATCTCCCATTTTGTTTTAGATTTAGATATGTGGTCTGTTTCAGCTAATTCTTTTATAAATAATGTGAGCTTTAGGTTGCAGTGTTTTATTTATGTATACAGACATTCAGTTAATGTAGCATCGTTTGTTTTGGTGTATATTGCTTTTTGTTGTTGTGTATTTTTCATTTTTGTTGTTAAAATGGTTACTCTAAGGATTACAGTACAGACATACCACACTTCTCTAAGTGAACATGGAATCAATGTCTTATCGCTTCAACTGGAGTGTGGAAACTTTGTGAAAAAAATTTTTTAACGTTTTTATTCACTTTTGAGAGACAGAGCATGATCAGGGGAGGGGCAGAGAGAGGGAGACATAGACTCTGAAGCAGGCTCCAGGCTCTGAGCTGCCAGCACAGAGCCGGACGTGAGGCCGGAACCCATGAACCGTGAGCTCATGACCTGAGCCTAAGTCAGATGCTCAACTGATTAAGCCACCTAGGCGCCCTCTTTAAAAAAATTTTTTTTTACTGTTTTTATTTGTGGAATGTAGGAACTTTACTGACATATGTGTCCCTTTACCCTTCTCTCTTTATGTTGGGTTTATGTTAGGTACACTGCAAATCGTGTTAGACAGTTTTCTAACTTTTCTGCTTCCAGTCATTACACATCTTTGAAAGGACTCAAGAGGAGTAGACTAGTCTATTGTGTTTATATTTACCGTCATGCTTCACTATCCCCTTTGGAACATCTCTATAATGTCCAAATTTTCTTCTGGTATTATATTCCCTCTGTCTGGAGAACCTTCTATAAGCAATTCTTTGAGAGTGGGTCTGTTGCTGATGATTTTTTTTTAATTTCTTTAATATCTCCCCTTCATTTCTAAAGGATATTTTCATTGGAATAAAAATTCTGGCTTGCCACTTCTTTTCTTCCAATACTTAAAAAAAAGATCATGTTGTGCCTTCTTTTGGCCTTCCTGGTTTTTGTATGTTTGTTTAAATGAGAAATCCACAGTAATTTGAATTGTTGTTCTCTTACAAATAATGTATCATTTGTTTCTGGCTGTTTTCAAAGTATGTTTTGGTTTTTGTTTTTGCTTTTTTCCCCCCAGTGTTCAGCAATTTGATTATATCTGGAAGTGAATTTCTTTGGGTTTACCTCTTTAGAGTTTGCTGATCTTAAATTTATAGGCTTGTATCTTTTGCTGAATGTGGGGAATTTTTAGCCATTATTTCTTCAAGTAATTTTTCTGCAGTGAACTGTGTATCTTTATTCTAGAACTCAAGTGATATCACTGTTATATCTTTTGGTATTATTCTGTAGGTCCCTAAATTTATTTTTCTTTCTCTGTGGCTTAGATTGGAAGCTTCTTTATTCATATGTACACAAGTTCATGGAGTTTTTTCTGCTATATCTCTATTCTACATTTGAACTCATTCACTAAGTTTTTAATGTGTTTTTTTTTTTTAATTTAGGTTATTGTTTTTGCAGTGCTAAATTTTCCATTTGGTTCTTCTTTGTATCTCCTATTTCTCTGCCAACACTGTCTATTTTTTTTCCATTTGTTTATCTGTGTTTTCCCTTACTTGTTGGAACATTTTTTTTCAAAGGGAGGGGGTGCAAGTGAGTGAGGGCAGAGAGAGAGAGAGAGAGAGAGAGAGAGAGAGAGAGAGAGAAGCAGGGTTCACCTGCTTTCACCCAACGCAGAGCTCGTGCTCACCCAGTGTGGGACTTGAACTCACAACTGTGAGACCATGACCTGAACCAAAGTCCAATGCTTAACAACTGAGCCACCCAGGCACCTTGTTGGAACATGTCTATAACAGCTACTTAAAATCTTTATTTGACCATTTCAACATCTGTGTCATCTCAGGGTCAGTGCCTGTGAATGTCGTTTCCCATGTGAGGTTAGATTTTCTGGTTTCTTTGTATACCTAGTAATTTGGGTTATATCCTGAGTATGTTGAATATTAATGTTATAAGATGTTGGGTTTTACCTCAGTCCTGTAGAAATTGTTGATATTCTTGTGTCAGCAGGCAGTCAGTTGATCCAGTTGGATTCAGGCTGAAAGTTCTTACCTTCTTTCTGTGGATTTTGCTTCCAGTATCCGTTCTGCTGTCAATAGTCTTTGCTGTAATAGTTGGATCGTGTGTGCACATCCCAGTGGCAAGTCTGGGACCCGAGCAGTGATCTGTCCCGTTCATTTCTCAAAGTCTATGGTATCTGTGTAGGTCATATACCTACACATGTGGCTCAGGCGTGAGTGTGGAGTTCACAAAAGCTCTATATGATGTCATTTCCCCAAACTCTATCCTTCCTTCCAAACTCTTTCCAGGATCCTCAAAGTATTTTTGTTTCCCGGGGCTCCTCTTTCTTGTCCTCCAGCCACAAAGTTGGTGCTTTTTCACCCTGTTCATGTAGTCCTGTGACTCAGCATGCCTTTGTGGCCAAATGGAAGAGGACAGAGAAAAATCAGTGGGATTTTGCCCCACCTTCTGGGACCAGAGCATCTCAGATCATAGAGAAGCTTTGCCTCCCCCAGATTGTTGGACATCTCTATCTGCCTGTATTTTGATGTTTCATTCTGGGTTTTTGGCCGCCTTGCATCCATGCCAGGGGATGCTGGTGAGGAGGAGGGGGCGGAACCCACTGCTTGTTTCTCCTCTTGCCCCCTCCCTCTGTAGTTGTTTGCCTTGCAGAAAGCTCAGATGGTGCTGTATGCATTCTACTCAGACTTAACATCTGCACTGAGTGGGGAACACAGGGTGAGGTGTGCTTATGACATCTTATCCAGACCCAGAACCTCATCACCACCTTCATTTAGTTCATCGCGGGGAGAAAAAACATAAAATACAATTTACCATTTTAGCCACTTTCAGGTATTCAACTTGGAGGCATTAAATGCATCCACAATATTGTGTAACCATCACTACCTAGTTTGAGAGCTTTTTCTTCTCCCCAAGTGGAAACTACAAACCCATGAAGCCATCACTTGTGTCTTTTTGTCCAACGCCCCTGGCCACTACTAATCTGCTTTCTGTCTGTGGATTTCCCCCACTTCATTTTTTAACAGTTTACAAAGATAAAATTTACATACCATAAAGTCACTTGTTTCTAGTGTATAATCCACTCTGTGTGTGTGTGTGTGTGTGTGTGTGTGTGTGTGTGTGTGTGTTCTGTGTATTTATAGAATTGTACCCATTTTTAAAAAGATTTTGGAATATTACCTCCCAATGTTTCCTCTTTCTTCTTCTTTTTAATGATCTATTTTACTGTAAAATTTTTAAAAATTTTTTTAATGTTTATTTTTGAGAGAGAGAGAGTGCACACGAGAGTGGGGGAGGGGCAAAGACAGAGGGAGACACAGAATCCAAAGCAGGCTCTGGGCTCTAACTGTCAACACAGAGCCCTATGCAGGGCTCGAACTCAGACACTGTGAGATCATGACCTGAGCCAAGTTGGATGCTTAACTGACTGAGTCACCCAGGTGCCCCTTACTGTAAAATTTTAAAACAAAAGGGAGATTGTAACATGTATGTACCTCTGTAGCTGCTTCTCCTAAAAACTAAATAGTGCCTTTTGAGCATTTTCCATTTCCGTTTTTTCACATGGTTCCAAATGCTGCACGATGTGCCATCGTGTGAACGTACTATAATTTATTTTTAATTTTACCATTATTGCAAATTTTAATACTTGCAGTTTTCTTTTTCTTTTCACAAATAATGCTTAGTTAATTGACATGTAAATAAACATTTGTGTATATCTTTCTTATTGCCTTCGGTGCTATTCTCAGAGGTGATATTTCTGGGTTAAAGGGCATAGCAAAACACCGGTTTATAGATTCTGGGTTCTGGCATATCCCAAAATAAAGATTCTTGTTTTTGTTTTTGTTTTGGAGAAAGTAGAAAGAAACTCTCAGTACAAAATACATAAAATATACATCAAAAGTCAGTTCCTAAACCTTCTTATCCTTTAGTAAAAGTTTCAAAAACTTGCAATATAGTGTCAGATGCAAGGAGTCAGGGGTTGCTTCATTGGTGAAAAAAAAAATGAGAAATAACCAGAATACATTGTGAATGCAGACCTAGATTTTATTCCAGCCTCGCTATCTAAGCGGAAGGTAGAGTCAGCCAGTCCCCACAGAGGTAGAGTGGCCATATGTCAGGGTTTGCCTTCTCACTCCCACTTCACATCTGCTGTTGCTGGCATTGTCATTAATGTCACCCCACCCTCTCCTTTCACTCACATGCATTTTTCCCCTTTGGACAATGCATTATGTGGTCACTCTGAAGAAGCATCCTTGATTTTCAGAAGCACATTTTGGTAGGGCAAGGATGATCGATGCCTGGCAGATGTATCATGAATCTCTCCTCTTTGGGCTTATGGTGGGTATCACAAATTCATCAGTTTCTTTCTCTGATACAAGAATTGTCCTCAGAACTCCCCCAACACAGTTATATGGGGCCTTAGCTACCATCTGATTAATACTGGACCATAAAATGGATCCCATTTGCCAAGGCATGTAGGTGATGCTCCTGGTCCTTGTCGTGGGAGGACACATCGTGTGATGGCTGGTGCCTGTCCCCAACTGTCTCGGGGGGGCCTTCAGTGAAGAATATGCCTGTACCATTAGGGCATGAGGGATTTTCACACCACAGGAACCTTCATCCGGGGGAGATTTTGCTTCCCTCACCCTCTATGGGATCTCTGTCCTCCTTCCTCTTGAAGACTCTGGCTCATCCTAGCTGTATTTCTGGATCACACGATTGAAAATCCAAGTGAAACTCAGGCTATTTAGACCTAAAGAAAAAAAATTAAATACATAATTAATTAATCCTGGGTCTCCTTTGAACCGAGTGATTAGAAGCAACTTTCCATTTTCTTTCATGTTGTTTTGGTGCAGAACCTGCTGATTTTTTCCCCTCTTTTTTTTTTCCTTTGTAGGCTTCAAGACAACAGATGAATTGTGAAAGAGAGCAGCTAAGGGTAGGTGCACCTGCCTGTAAAATACTTCCTGGTTCTTGTTTCTGTATGATAAGCAAAAATTTCCTGTCTCTCCCAAGACACAGGGTTCTAAATAGCGGGCTTCATCTTAAGACTGGTAGAGTTGAAAATATTTATCCCAGCTAATTTAGTATTGATTGAGCTGGTAAATACAGTATATCTTCTTTTGAAGTGCCATTATAGTAGATATGGATTTTTTGATTTAGATTCAGCAATAAATACTTCTCTTCTGGAATTTGTTTGACATCATTGTACTCTTTTTATGTACAACACGAGGTCTAAGTAATAACAAAGGTCAAAAGGATGTCTTGCTGCTTTCTTAATGTGAATACCAGGCTGTTTGCTGAGTGGCTAAAATGCTCTCTTGCTGTTAACTGGGGGTGGGTGAGTCACTAATATGTCAAGGGCATTTTCCAGGAGAATTCAAGTCCTCTGTAGACCTTTTAGTTTTAGTGGCATATGTGTATATTGAAGAAGGAGACAGAATTTTAAACCTCATATGCTATTTACCTTCTTAAAAATGAAACTCTCAGTGCTCAAGTGTGTTACGCATCGACACGGGGAGAATGATTCGCTTATACATTTAGCTTGGTGGCATTGTCCTGTTCTCATGGTATCATGGTTGATATCCTTTTTGGCATGGATGTGGTATTTTAAGAAATATCAGGATTGTCTCCACTCTTCCCGTTTGTATTTTTTTTTTTTAAATGTATTCATGTTTTGGATGGATGACTTTGAAGTCGTAAGTGGCCTAGTTTTAATGTCACTGACGGAAGTTGGCAACTTTTACTGGACAGTGCGCCTTATAATTGTGTTTCTGTGTTATTATAAAAACTAGAGGAATCCGCTGCTTTCAAAATCCTAACTGTGAGGTTTTGGGGGTTGGGGGACCATTGTGCTCAAAGGGATCTAATGCCTCAGAATAATTCATTAAACTGGTCCAATGCCATTTATACACTGCCTTGTAACTTTTCAGAGCATTTACTTAATGCTGGTCTTGGATGACACTGATTTGTAGAGTTATTTTCATTTTGCAATTGCTGTTGGCATCAGGTCTGTTGCATCCTCTGTAAGACAGAATCTGGTCGTATGGAACCGAGAAAGTGGGTTGTGGATGTCTTCTTCTTTTATGCATATTTATTTTATGTGGTATACCGGCACGGCCCTGTCCGTTAACCTCTCATCTATACCCATTTCACTCCTGAGTACCTGTGCCTACATTAGCCACCGTCCTTCGTAAAATACCCTTCAAGATGTCTTAAGCTTTCCTGAGCTTTGTTATGGCTTCTCCCTGCAGTCTGAATTACTGGTTCATCCTGGTAAATAATGTATTGCAACTTCAGATTTCTCTTCCTGTTTGGATGAGGACGATGGCCAGAACTAGGTCAGAGCTAGATAGGAGGAATGTGTGCTTTTGTCTCTGGGATCCCTGATAAATTCCTCAGAATTAAGATAATACTGAATCCTCTATTGCAAATGAGACTCGCCTGGCAAATTAAGGGCTGCAGGGGGTAATGAAGTGCTTGTGTGCAGTTTGAGGGATTTATTATTTTGCCTTGATGAGGACATTGTCAACAGGGGTGTGGTTTAGGAACAAGAATGGAGCCCACTACGCTCTGTTAAATAAATTCAAGCAGTGGTTTGATATAATGGGTCATATGGTTTAGTCCCAGTGTGGCTCCAATAGCCATTATAAAATTATCTCTACTATCGCGAATCGGTGCTTTGTTCTTTGTTGCTATTGTAGTTTTTATTTTTATATTTTTAACTAATTTATGTTTTGAATCAATAGAAAACACATTTAAATCGATGGAATACACACTTATGTGGTTCAAAATTTTAATGATCCCAAAGGGAATGCTTTTATTTAAAAAAAATTTTTTTTATGTTTATTTATTTTTGAGAGAGAGGGAGAGACAGAACGTGAGCAGGGCAGGGGCAGAGAAAGAGGGAGACACAGAATCTGAAGGACGCTCCAGGCTCTGAGCTGTCAGCACAGAGCCGGATGCGGGGTTCTAACCCACAAACCGCGAGATCATGACCTGAGCCGAAGTTGGATGCTCAGCCGACTGAGACACCCAGGAGCCCCTCTTTTTATTTTTTTAATTTCTTTTATGTTTATTAATTTTTGAGAGAGAGGGAGAGATAGAGCATGAACAGGGCAGGGGCAGAGAGAGAGGGAGAGATAGAGCATGAACAGGGCAGGGGCAGAGAGAGAGGGAGCCAAAGGGAATGCTTTTAAGTCTAGCTCTTTCCTGGGAGACTCCCAGCATTACTTTGGCTGTCTGGCCTTTGACATCGATAGATATTTACTCTGTCTCCTCCTTTCCTGTTCTCTCATTTTTTCCCCTTCCTTCTTCCCTACCGCCTTTTCTTCTTGTCTTATGTGTGTACTCAACCCCTCTATTACCTGAAAAGAGAACTATCTTGATTAAAGTGATTGCTTTTTTTTAATTCATTTTTTTAGGGTCCCTAAAAGAAATGTGGTTCTGTTTTCAAATGCTAATATTACTTGACCATCTCAGTGAAATGCATTTTCCTCTCGGTTTTTTTTTTTGTTTGTTGTTGTTGTTAGAAAGAGGGCCAGTGGGAGAAAATTAAGTATCTGTTTAGTTACCATCATCACTGAAGAGTGCCTGCCAGCCACACTTTAAAAAATATATTTTAAAATTTTTTTTTCAACGTTTATTTATTTTTGGGACAGAGAGAGACAGAGCATGAACGGGGGAGGGGCAGAGAGAGAGGGAGACACAGAATCGGAAACAGGCTCCAGGCTCTGAGCCATCAGCCCAGAGCCTGACGCGGGGCTCGAACTCACGGACCGCGAGATCGTGACCTGGCTGAAGTCGGACGCTTAACCGACTGCGCCACCCAGGCGCCCCTAAAAAATATATTTTAAATGTAGCAAGCAAGCTGCAGGTTTGCCATACAAGATGACTGGACGGACCATGGGCATGTTGTCAAGTTCATATTTCCTCGTTAGTTCATTCTGTTATGTTCAGAATTCAGGGATACAAGTGGGTAGTTGTGAGATGCATCCCTTTTTCTTGGGCTCCTGGAAATAGCAGATAATGCAGAAAGATACAGGTGCTCCTTCTGTTTTGTGCATGTGAACACTGTGTAGGGATCGGCATATCCCAGACTTGCTTTTCTGCTCTCCTTTCTGTTCCTTACAGATTCTAAATTAATTTTTCTTCAAAAATAGACTCTGAGCTGCATATTCTATGATATATTATCAGTCCAAACCAAAATTCTCTGATGTAATTAATTCTCTGATTGATTTTTTAAAAAGTTGGAGAAAGTCAAACTTCTTTTTTTTCATAACCGAAGGACTTCTCAGAGCCTTTATGCAAAAATGAAGTACACAGAGGTGGATATAATATTCAACGTTTTGTAAAATCATCTCACCACAGAACAATTTTTGGCTCAAGAATACACTCTGGGAAACGCTTTTGAAAGTTATATAAATTTTTAAAATTTTTTAATATTTTCCCAGTTAGGATGTTAGAGTCTGCCAATACAGAAAGGCTATGCATTATTTAAAGATAAAAACATTTTATCACCTCCTGGTGTCGGGGCTGACTCAGTGGACTTTCGGTGTTACCACAGTGGTTGGGAATCTCTGTGCTTGTCTTGGCCTTTCTTGCCTTCTTCCAAGATGAGGTCAAGCATCTCTTCCTTACATGACATTCTCATCAGAGAGGAAGGAGAAGAGGAGGGTTTTCCTCATAGCTCTTGACTTTGATTGGAGGGAAGCCTTTTCTGTAGACGTTCTCTTTTACCACGTTAGCGAACTCTATGCCAATCACTCCCACTCTTCTGGGATCTCAGTGATTGGCCAGAGCAGCCAGGAGTCATCCCAGGGGACAGGCCCCTTGTCACCTGATGGTAAACAGGAGTTGTAGGTATCTTTGATGGAATCACCCAATAGAGTCCACCACAAAAGGAATCCATGTGGGCCCTCTCTGTCCCTCATGGTCTTGGTTTCCTGTAGGCTCCTTTCAGTGCTCCGTTCATCCCACACGTGGCCCTGGGAGCTACATCTCAAGCAACAGCAAGTGCCTGAACTCTGGCTTGTGGAATTTCACAGATGCTTTCTCTGCCAACTTCTCACAGATCACATCTCCCCATTCTACCTTTTCTACCCAGCTTGGCTCTCTCTTTGTATTTTGCCTTATGTTCTTTGGAACAGGGCCTGGATGCAGTCTTTATTCATTTCCCCTCAGTGTCAGGTAACTGACAGCACCCAGGCACCCAGGTCAGCCCCAGAGATACTGTCCATGAGCTTTCTAGCACCTGTCCTTCCCGAGAGAAGGACATCATCCAGTTATTCCTGACCAATGATCTGCCCTTTTCGGAAGGCTGTTGGACTACTCCTGTTCCCAGTGAACAAACCACGGAATAGTAAACCTGTTTATTACTCCATCCTGAGTTTTGAATGAGCCTTCCTCTGAGCTTACATTTCATATTGTCAATGGGTTCTGTTGGGGAGCCTTCCCAAGGGGTCACCATGATGAGATCTGTACATTAAGTGCCCCTGACACTATGGGCTGTATTTACCAGCTTGTCTCAGCATCACTGGTGGTTGATGACAACAAGTCGGGTAGCGATAATTGTGCAGTTACCATAACTCAACCATCAACATTTACCTTTCTGGCATCTGGAATGACAAATGGACAAATAAACAACTATGAGAGAAATTATATGACCTCATTGTCCTTTGTCTCCCTCAGTGATCTACCAGTTAGAAAAATGGTGTGGTCATAGGGTAGGGGATCAAATGACCATATTTATTAGCATTCATATAAAATATTTGGTTACAAAGGGACCTTTTGTGCTGAGTGTATCAGATGTTGGTTCAGGGGACTGTAAACATATTTGGTCAGAACACTACTAAGCAGGCAAGGGGTTGGCTCCTAGGGGGAATCATTATCTGTTCCTGGACCAAAATCTTTATCAGCAATATGGCAAACGGATACCACGGGAGTCAGTATGAGGAGTGGTTGGGGGTGGTTAGGAGCTCTAGTTATAGACTTATGTTCATATCTCAGTTCTAAGTGTGCCCTGCTTCCTCAAAGCTACAGTTTCCCTGGGTATAAGATAGGGATACTTTCTCACTGGATTATTGATTGGATGAAATTACTTACGAAAAGCACTTCAAAAAATGTACGCCTCATAATCAGCAATATTAGGTTGTTAATATAGTATTATTGCCAATGATTCCCTCATGCCTCTTCCTGCTAGGAATACCAGACCAGCGAATACAGATATTTGGGGGTATCTATTCCCACTCAACTCCCAACATTAAACAACAACTTGAAGGACAGATTTCATAGTTATGGCATGGTAGTATATTTATTTTTTTTTTTTAATTTTTTTTTTCAACGTTTATTTATTTTTGGGACAGAGAGAGACAGAGCATGAACGGGGGAGGGGCAGAGAGAGAGGGAGACACAGAATCGGAAACAGGCTCCAGGCTCCGAGCCATCAGCCCAGGGCCTGACGCGGGGCTCGAACTCACGGACCGCGAGATCGTGACCTGACTGAAGTCGGACGTTTAACCGACTGCGCCACCCAGGCGCCCCGGCATGGTAGTATATTTAGAAGAAAACTGCCTCTCACTCAGCTAAGAAACAGTAAGACTGATTCAGGCTAGCCTAAGCAGAAAAGGCATACAAGCAGGCCTCCCAAGGAGCTTAGAATCAGAGAGCTATGAGAACTCAGGCAGTTCTTCCTCTTCCCTCATCTTCAGTGCTCCTTGTGGGTTCACTCTGGAATTTTCTTTTGGTAAAGGATCTCTTTACCTTTTTTAAGCATGTGGCACCGTTCAGCCCCTAAGGTTTATGCCGTATCAGATCCTGCAGGTATGGGTACTGTTAATGGCTCCCGATTACAGATTCCTGGAGAAAGCCTCTGATTGGCTCACTCCTGCTCATTTCACTCTGGTCCAACCAGCGGTGTCCAGGGAAGCAGGATAAATAACTCTCAGTTACCCAGGGCCAACTGCTGAGGAGGACTTGATCATCAGGGAGAGAGTCGTAGCCAGTTGAGTAAATATCCCCAAGGATGTGTACCATACCCTCCAAACTGGGAGATGAGAGCCAGGCAGAGGATCCCAGGAAGTAGATTTGCTACCACCCCCCCCCCCCCCCATGTCTAGCTCAGCTTTTTGCAAAATGTAAGACACCCGCCCTGTGTGGGACTCACCTTTTCAGGTGGTAAACATCTAGCCAAATCACTTTCCAAGTAATTCCCTTTTCAATTCTCTCTCAGTCCTTTTTATGTCAATGAGAAACTCTCAGTTTAAACTACAGTATCTTCAACAAGTATCTCAGTCATTCTGAGCCCTGTTTTTAACAAAAAGGGAGTGTGCCTCAGGCTGGGAGCCTGCAGCAGCCGAAGCATCTATCTAGACTTTGAAAACATTGTTTGCAAAATACAGTAGTTAAGAACTAGGGGCCTGGAGCTAGGCCCTACTGAGATGAAAATCTAGACTGCAATTTACTTGTGCAGGTTACTGAAATCCTGTGGACCTCCAATGCCTCCTTAGTAAAATGGACATAATTGCACATATTTCTTAAGTTGGATGTCTATGCATATGTGTGCCCACACAAATATGAAAATAATGAATGCATATGAGTTTGTTAGAACACTGTCTAGTATAGAAGAGCGTCTTAATAACTGTTAGATATGAATGGGATTATTTTCTTCCCATTAACTCTTATTATGACCACTGATACTGGTTTTCCAATTACAGAGGCAACACAAAGTTTCCTTGGCAAATACATTGATTTAGGTTAAAAACGAGTGGCTTGAAAGACAAATATTAACTACATAATGTTACAGAGTGCCTGCAGTTATGACAAAAATTGTGACGTTGGAATGCAAATGACCGAAGTTTCAGAAAATGCTGAAATTACGGCGCCAGCTTTGTGAAAGATGGTGTCGAGCAGATCGGCATTATCAATATTTAATTCTCCAGTTAGAAGCAAGTTTCTCATTTCTGCTAGATACAAGAGTGATGTGGATTACAGAATGCAAATTGCTAATGATCATCTTGGCTTAAACCCATTGCCTTCATCTGGACATCCAATAGTGAAACTTCAGGGCGCCTTGGAAGCCAGCTATCACAATCAGAGACACATCTCCCCTTCCTCTCCCTGCCCCCCACCCCCCCACCCCCTGGTAAAGCCCGACCCTTCCTCAGGGGCTGTCAGGGCAAGAGGAAAGGGAATGGAAGCCCCCCACTACTTGACGAAACATTGCAGCTTTCATGATATTTGGACTATAGTTTTAGGGTGGCTCACTGTAGGAGAGCCTGCTCCCATTCAGTCGTTTATTCGAGAAGTATTTTTTGAGCGGGAACTATATGCCAATCCCAGTGCTAGGTAGTGGAGATAGAACGGTATACCAAAGTCTGCACATACCTTACAGGCTAGCAGAGAAAACAGGAATTTGTCAAATAACCGTGACAAAATTGTACCTGTGAAATTGACAAACACCTGAAATGAGAGATGTTATAGAAAAGAACATCAATGGAAGAAGCTTACCTGATTGACATCCATTTATCAAACTTACCAAATTAACACTTTCAGTCCAGTCCCTTTATAAAACATACTGTTGCCTGCCCATGGCCTCCTGCAAAGTAGCTGTTTTGTACAGTCTTACCTTTCTCTCTGCTCATTGAGGTGTCTGCTTGCCAAGAGTCAGTTGTGTTTATTCCCAGACCTGCTTCTGCCAGCTGCACTTGTTATTGTAATTACATTATTTAGTGGAATATTGTGTAAACTGATGAAAAATGAGTGCAGTAAGAAAAAGAGCTGTTTCTGTGAAAACTAAGTTAATGCTTTGGAAACACTGTATGAGAGCAAGCCTCAACAATTATTCTGATTAGCTGTGAGAGGACTGTAAAACGTTAGTGGAAAAAAGAACCCTCAGAAATCTGGACAGATTCTGCAGTCAGAGCCTTTCTAATGTGTCTTAAAATGTTTACCACACTTTAAACAAAACCAGAACTGATAGTACAGATCAGAATTTCCCTATAAAGGGCCAGATAATGACTACTTTAGGCTTCATGGGCCATATGGTCTCCATTGCAACCATTTAACACTTGCCATTACAGCACTAAGGCAGCCACAAACGAAACGAATGATTAAGGCTGTGTTCCAATAAAACTTTATTTATAAGAACAAGGGGTGGGCCAGATTTGGCCCCTTGTCCATATTCTGCCGACCCTTCCTAGAGTTGGAAGTGTGGGATGAGGTCTTCTATGGGAAGGATGATGAGGAATTTCAGTCAACAGAGAAACCACTCTAAGATGACACCCTGGACCCATATCAAAGATCAACAGATTAATGCACATTAATATAGTTTTAATTAAATAAAATCTTTAAGAAAGTTCTGTATCACTTTAAATTTTTTTAATGTTTATTCAATTTTTGAGAGAGAGAGAGAGAGAGAGAGAGAGAGAGAGAGAGAGACAGAGCGTGAACAGGGGAGGGGCAGAGAGAGAGGGAGACACAGTATCTGAAGCAGCTCCAGGCGGTGACCTGTCAGCACAGAGCCCGACACGGGACTCGAACTCACAAACCTTGAGATCATGACCTGGCCAAAGAAGGACGCTTAACCGACTAAGCCACCCAGTCTCACCAAGAAGGCTCTGTATCACTTTAAAAGTGACTTCTTGCTTTAACAGGCTTCCACCGAACTACCTGCTTCCATCCCAAATGAGATGAATTCTAAAACATGGGTAGCTGACACAGCGCTTGAAACGTTAAGTAAAAATTAGGCTGATTTTTTATGTGCCAACCCTGATGTCTCAGAATCCCCTCAGTCTGGAATGGAAGAACAAATTTATCCTTTTTCCCAGGATCCCTCAACAAGTAATTTCTGGAATTCTCCAACGAGGGGTGACCTTTTCCACATGTACATCCTGGCACTTATACTCTGCACAGAGTTCATCTGCTGCTTCAGAATACTCTCTTTTCTGAAGAAATGTCTAGTAACTTGCTTGTCTGGATTGTTTTGTCTTCAGAACCAGTTCTCTGGAAGTATGAACATGGCTCTCCATATTAACATTCCAAATACTCAGCTAATGTCAGACTTCAGCAATTAGCAAACCTTTGCTGAATGCTCCGGAGGTAATCAAGGTCCAGTGTGCATGGGGACCTGGAGAGAGGACCCTCAGGGTACAGGCCTTAGATCCCCACCATCACTGTCCCCATCCCAGTTCTTTGCAGGTTCCACACGTATGTTCATGTGTGTGCACATATGTGAAAAATAACTTATCATTGCTTGCTTTCATCTTATGGAGGTAATGGTCTCACTTAGTGATTTTGCCTAGCCAAAGGGATTTTATCCCAAAGTAAGCAGCTCCCTACTTGTAGAAAGTGCAGAAACTCAGATCACCAGAAAAATCACCAGTGGCAGCTTCCCTACTAAATGAAGAAATTCGTAAATATATAACGGTTTTTAAAAACAGCATTGTCAGGGTGCCTGGGTGGCTCATTCGGTTAAGCATCCAACTTTGGCTTGGGTCATGATCTCAGAGCTTGTGGGTTCAAGCCCTACGTCAGGCTCTGTGCTGACACCAGAGCCTGGAGTCTGCTTCAGAGTCTGTGTCTCCCTCTCTCTTTGCCCCTCCCCCACTCGCGCTTGCTCTCTCTCAAAAATAAATAAACATTAAAAAAATTGAAAAAAAAAAGAGAATATCGTCTTCACAAGACCTTGTAGTCTACACACTTCCTTACAGCTCTCCTGTGCTCCCCAGTATTTCCAAGGCCAAAATTTGATGCACATAAAAGGGAATGAATCAGAAAGTCAGCCAACTAGTTACCAGTTTTGATTTCCACGACTTCGTTGTGAGACACAGTTAAACAAGGAAATGAGCAGGTGGCCACCTCCCCATGTCTTTGATGCGGATTCCTATAACCCACATGCACATTAAATATCTTCCCTCCTTTGAGTCTCCCCAGGCATTTCAGCACGTTCTTTCGGGAAGACTCCAGAGTTATCACATTTAGGACACTTGGTCTAATATTCATTCTCCCTTTCCCTTACTGTAATTTTAGCCCATTATCCCTCATTATCAGGGCAAATCTGCCCCATTTCCAGGGCAAACCTGCCCCATTTCCTGTGTCATCATTAAATCAGTATCAAACAGCTTTAAGCAAAATTGCTAATAATGCTGACATTTCAATTTGTCATAGCCGCCTCTCATTCCTATGACTTATGCCTCAGCAAAGACTTGCCTTGTTGTTCTGCTCTTCTGAGATCTAAATATCATTCCAGGAAAAATAAAATCAACTTGGTAGGGAGGGGGAATGGGCCAAGAAACAGATAAAAAAGTCCTCTGTAGTTTCTTCTACTTGGGGGCAGAAGGAGGCCAGTTTTATTAAGACAGCAAGTCCTACCCCTACTTTCTACACGGCCTGGGAGAACCAATACCTAGGCTCTGCCAGTGTGTTGGTAAATAGTGGGGGTAGTGGGCACATGCTTGCTTGTTGTCACAGCCCGCAAACCTTCCTCCCCTGAGGGGGCCAGTGCTCCATTGTGCTTTGGGGGTTAATTTTCTTTGCTCATCTGCTCAGTCTTGGAGGGACAACAAATCAAGCCAAGGGCTATGGATATGGCCAAGGTAGGCCAATTGGATTCTCTCTCCTGAGACATTGATGCTATCTTTGTCTATGAGGGCTGGGCAAGGACCCTCTTCTGGGTCACAGCTTCTTGGTTGTGTCCTCACATGGTGGAATGGATGAGGGGGCTCCACCCTCATGACCTAATCATCCCCAAAGTCCCCACCTCCTGATAGCATTGCAGTAAGCTTTAGGATTTCACTATATGGATTTGGGGGCGGGGCCACAAACCTTTAAACCGTAGCAGATGTTAAGTGGATGGATCCACAATAGGGAAACAAATGAAATAGAAAGCTAGAGTTGATTCCTTTCAATGGTGATGTCTTGGTAAAACTGGGTGAGGAAGTAGTCCCTAGGGGTACCCCACTGATTCACCCTGATTCACTTTTTTTTTTTTTAATCATTTAAGCCTGGTTACCCATCCCTCTCTTGGGTCATCTCATATCCTTTTAGTAATCTCTTTTTCTGCTGATGTTAGTCAGAACCCATTCCTTTTGCCTGTGATCAAAGAATCCTTACTGATACATCAGGGAAATACATTAAACTTGGGAGAACTGCAGAGCCAGGCATTTGGTTAATGGTTTGCTAAAAGCCAACTCTGGTATCATTTCCCACAATGCTTCCCTGATGCCTCTGTGGATTGGCACCACCATTTTAGTATTGGCAGAGCAAGGCAAGAAAACTATAGGTTTATGCCACACACAGGGCTACACGTTTTACAAACATCTGCTCATTTCCTTAAGTCATCATGAGCCTGGGAAGCGGGGGGAAAGAGGTTTATGTTTCAGGGTAATCGGAACCCTTTCCTTCTCTGCACAAATAAGATGCTCTCCTTTCAGTCACAAGGAGTCACCCAGATCCCTGCAGGTATAGGAGGGTCAAAATGAGATCATCAAGTATCACTTAGTTAATGCCTCTCGGGGGACCCTCCAAATGCCCCCTTGAGTCTTTATAAAAAATACCATTTCCTCACACCTAGCTGGTAAAACATTTTGGTGTCCTAGCCTCACCCTAGAGATACCGAATTGTCATGTTTTTATGGGTTGAATTGTGTCTCCCAAAATATATACATTGAAGTCCTAACTCCCAGAACCTCATAATGTAATAGTATTTGGAAATAGGGCCTTTAAAGACATAATTAAGGTAAAATGAAGTCTTATGGGAGGACCATAATCCAATATGACTGATGTTTTTATAAGAAGAGGAGATCAGGACACAGACCTGCACAGAGGAAAGACCACGTGAAGACACAGGAAGACGGCCATCTTCAAGTCAAGACAGGATGCCTCAGAAGAAACCAAACCTGCCAACACTTTCATCTCAGACTTGCAGCCTCCAGAATTGTGAGAAAATAAATTTCTGTTGCTTAAGAAACACACAGAGAATCTGTACCAGGCATGGCGAAGGTGGAGTCAGTATGCTGACTCTCAGGCTTCTGTGTCTTGTGACGCTGACCCTATCAACTGATCAAGGGCTCCTTTCCACCAAACTCAGAAGGTGACCTTATGAACTTAATTTAAACAGCATTTATAAGTAGCCAAAATGAGTAGATCAAAGCTGGTACTCATGTTGAAATCTATTCATATGAGTTTTCTCTTGCTGTCCTACATAAATTACCAGAAAAGTAGTAGTTTACACAACACAAATGTATTATTCTGTACTTCTTTAGGTTGGAATCCCAACACGGGTCTCATTGGGCTAAAATCAGGGTGCCAGCTGGGCTGTGTTCTTCTGGAGGCCCTAAGGGAGAATTTATTTCCTTGCTTTTTCTGATTATCAGTAGAATTCAATCCTCTGTTGTTGTAGAAATGAGGTCTTCATTTCCATGCTGGCTGTGAACTGAAGTTCATTTCTAGCTTCTAGAGGCCTCCATGTTCCTTAGCTCATGGCCCTCTTCATCCATCTTCAAAGACAGCTAGGGCAGAGTAAGTTCCTCTCATGGGTTCAATCTCTCCTGCCTCTTCTTGTATTGCATCTTTCTGACTGACCCCTCTTATGCTTTTAAAGGTTCATGTGATTACATGGGGTCCCTCCAGATAATCCAGGATAATCCCCCTATTTTAAGGACCATAATCTTAATTCCATCTGCAAAATCCCATTTGCCATGTAACATAGCATCCTTAGGTCTAACACCAGTGGGAAATGATCACAGGTCCCAAAGTCTGTCACATTATTTGTATACCATCCCTACTTAAAGTGGACTGATTCTATTGGCCTTTCACATACTATATACATTGACTGTGTGATCTGGGATTAGCCATCTCCGTTTTCATGCAGAATCTTGAAAGTGAGAGGCTAGAGCGTCTAGAACCACCACCTGAGGCAGCCCAGGATAGCCAGTGGCACAGGACCCACCTATGTCTGCCTTTTGAACTTCTTCCACACTTCCTATTGGCATTTGGTGTTTCCCATTTAAGTCCAGCCGTGTCAGATGAAGTATTGTGGGAGTGTCTGTCTTTAGCAGCACTGACTCTTGGATATTGTTTTATTATTTACTTGTTCTGTTGATTTATACTCACAAAGTGTATAAACCACGTAATGAAAATGTAAAAAGTTATGTAAACAACAGTCATTTATATATATATTACCAAAGTGTGGAATAAAACACTTGAATGAGTGAATTAATGATTCTAAAGACTCCTAGGAATGCCTGTCACAGATGCTTTCAGAGCACTGACCTTTCTTTTCATCACTCACCTCTCTGTGCCAAAGATGGCTTACTGAAAACACTCATGAACCTCATCTTAGGGGCTGTTTTTCTGGCTACAGATGCAGTGCACTCATTTATAAGGCAACCCAGACACTTGGAAGGAGCTCTCATCCTAGGGTGGGCAGGGAGTTGATGGATCAGTGCCCCAGCTTCCTCACCCTTAGGATAGGGCAGTTCTTTTTTTTTTTTTTTTTTTTTTTTTTAATTTTTTTTTTTTCAACGTTTATTTATTTTTGGGACAGGGAGAGACAGAGCATGAACGGGGGAGGGTCAGAGAGAGAGGGAGACAGAGAATCGGAAACAGGCTCCAGGCTCTGAGCCATCAGCCCAGAGCCTGACGCGGGGCTCGAACTCACGGACCGCAAGATCGTGACCTGGCTGAAGTCGGACGCTTAACCGACTGCGCCCCCCAAGCGCCCCAGGATAGGGCAGTTCTGAGATGTGTTCTACATCATTGCTAGAGTTTCACCAAGGGATTATGTTCCAGGTTCTCATATAGGTCACTTACGTGTTTACATGCCATTATTGGTTTTCTTACATTCCACATCTCCCTTTACTATTCCTCTACTGCTGTTTCCTTAGAGCGTCTCCCAAACATACTATTTGCACTTGAATTTTGCCCCATTTGGTAGATCCATACTGAACTAGTACCATCACCATACTGAGAGACACTGTAGCTTAACGATTCCATCAAGCAAGGTTTTCTGAGTAGTAGATTTTTCCATCACACTGTCCTTTATGTGTTCATTCTTTTGCCCTTCCCCCTCTTTTCCTCCTCTTATTTATAATACATCACTGCTATTCTTGAGGGAAGTCTTGGATTATTGAATAGATTCCAAAAGCAGCTGCCGCTTGGTCTTTCACTCATATTGCATTTCCCAACAGTTGGGAAACTTGTGTTGAGCTGACAGGGTAATTGGGGCACTTGGTTTTGACAGGACAATGTCCTGCTCATGCGTGAGGAAACCAGTGCATTTGCTGCTGCATTGTACACGTTTATATTTGCTCCAATGTGATTTCTAATTTACAGGTTGCTTTTAAGAATATAGAAACCTTCCTGGATAGAAAGCATGGAGTCAGGATTTCTGAAAGGTTGTCTGCCTAAATGCAGCATATGTATGCACAGATATGCATACTCATGGAGTATTCTGCTGATAACTTAAGAGATTTAAATATTTTTGGCAATTTTTTTTTTTTAATTTTTTTTTCAACGTTTATTTATTTTTGGGACAGAGAGAGACAGAGCATGAATGGGGGAGGGGCAGAGAGAGAGGGAGACACAGAATCGGAAACAGGCTCCAGACTCTGAGCCATCAGCCCAGAGCCTGACGCGGGGCTCGAACTCCCAGACCGCGAGATCGTGACCTGGCTGAAGTCGGACGCTTAACCGACTGCGCCACCCAGGCGCCCCAATATTTTTGGCAATTTTTATAGAGTTCTTTTCAATGGTTGTATCCTCTTGATCTGGATTGCATATATGGTTTGACATATTTAAGCCAAAGGCATGTTTTTATAGATGTCTGAATTAAACATAGAATGTTTTTCAAGAGAGCTGAGTTAACGTTTAAGTGGTTTTGATTAACCTGGTTTTCTTTATTTGCTCCTAAATATTCTAACGCAGAGCCATCTCCCTTTGCATAAAATGATTTGGGAGCACAGACCTAGGAAACATAATTTTCTAAATAGTCAGGAGCATCATGCCCAGAATATTTCCCCAAAGATGCCTCAAACTGAAGATTTGAGATGTAGCCGTTCCGCAACCCCCCCTCCCCCCCACTCAGGTGGTGCATACTGGGAAATTGGAACCTAACTATACAGACGTCCAATTGATTAAGGTTGACAAAACACAGAGCCAGCAAGACTGTGGTTGGTGGAGGTGGAGGTTGGGGTGGTATCATGAACCAGTGAGCAGGACTTGGCTTGGAATTTGGAAAATCCTTAGTGCATGCAGTTTTCCCAGAGTGGCATAGTGTCAATTTTTCCTCTGGCAGCATTTCCCATTAAGGGAAATAAACTCTTGATAAACAGGATGGCCCTTCATGAGCACATCTTTCCCCCAAGAGTGAAAAATGTGAATCCCTCTGGCTTAATACATCATAGGCTCTTCAGAACCGACGCTAAACCTTCCATCCAGAGAAGTGTTCATTCTTTGGCACCATAGATTAATTGTGTTATTCTAAAACCTTGTATTGATCATGTACTATATGCCAGGAAAGTAGATACCTTACCCCTAAGGCAAAATAAGTATAGATATCTTGCCTTAAAGGATATTTGACTTTAAGGGCTATGCACTCTGCTAGAAGTTATAAAATATAGACCTAAGTAATGATAATGCAGAGCAGAAGACAATGCCTTTTGGTAGGTACGAAATGAAATGAGGGCTCAGTTCTTCCTGGCTACAGGGTCTGGGACAGGTCTCTTCAAGGAGATGTTTTTTCCCCTCTCCTTTGAAATCTTGTTTGAGGTCTCTAGGTCTTAATACTCAAAAGGCTATTGTATTTCAATTTAAATATTACTTAAGCATCTTAAACTCAATATACCTAAATTCACACTCATCATCTCTCCCCTCCACACATACCCACTAATCTGGTCTTCCTTGCTTCTTTTATGTCTTTGTAACAGCTCCCAATTCATTTGCTGAGGCCCGAAACCAGAGTGTCACCTGTGACTCCTGTATTTTCTTCACCTCCAGATTTGAGATCCGTAGTCTCTCTAATTTGTCAATTCCTCTTCAGATCCACTCTCACATACATAGTTGAGGCCACCATAATCTCTTGTGATTATCCTGAAAACCTTCCAACAGTTTTACTTGTTTTCCAATTCTTGTCCCATTTTAGGGTGAACACACATTCTAGGTTGCTCAACTGTTGTCCTGGCGTAATTATGAATAGTACTTGCATCCTTCCCAATAAAGACTGCTTTGGACAATAAATTAGGATTACTCAACATTCCATTTGCTCTTCTGGGCCAGAATGACCTTTCAAAGTATAATTAGCATCACTCATACTTTTTATTTTGTCACCATGCTTGTCACCTTCATTACACTTACCCACAATCTATGATTATTTACTTGTTTACTTGTTTATGGTCTCTCTCCTACGTTCCCACTCCCTTTATATTGTAATTCACTAGAACTGGGACAAGGCTCATCTCATTCGTTGCTCTTTTCTTTAGTGCCTATAACATAGTGGGAACTAAATAAATGTTTGAAAATACTAGAGGAATATTACATTTTTTTAACACAGTGAGAGGAAACAACATATGCACCAAGGGCATAATCTGACCCAAATGATAATCTATATCCCAGACAGCTGTCCTGGAACTAGATGTCAGAATGTACCACGAGAGCCTCTGCTTTTGGCCATAGAACATTGATTTCCTTTGTGTGTGTGTGTGTGTGTGTGTGTGTGTGTGTGTGTGTGTGTGTTTGTATTTATTTATTTATCTATTTTTTGAGAGAGAGACAGTAAGAGAGTGAGCAGGGGAGGAGCAGAGAGAGAGGAGGAAAGAGGGTCTGAAGCAGGCTATGCACTGATAGCAGAGGGCCCAATGCAAGGCTCAAACCCACAAACCATGAGATCATGACCTGAGCTGAAGTCAGACGCTTAAACCACTGAGCCACCCAGATGCCCCCCCCCCTTTTTTTTAATGTTTATTTTGTGAAACAGAGAGAGAGAGAGTGCGCAGGGGAGGGGCAGAGACAGCGGGGGGAGAGAGAATCCCAAGCAGGCCCTGTGCTGTCAGTGCAGAGTCCAATGTAGGGTTCATTCCCACCAACTGTGAGATCCTGACCTGAGCTGAAATCAAGAGTCAGATGCTCAACTGACTGAGCCACCCAGGCAGCTCCCTTTTTAAAAAAAAATGTTTAAACAGTGATTTCTTCCATAAACAACTTCACAAGTTGAATATATGAAACACAAGTTTTCAGGCATTGGGTACCAGCCAGCATAGAGTTATGGTCCTTGAGAAAATGAGAGGCGTGTGAGATAAAAGTGATTCTTGACACAACTTTATGCCTGGGGGAAATGCCTCAGCCCTAGCTGCAGGGAATTGAGGCCTAAGTGGAGAGCAGAAGTTTCACTGAGCTCAAGAGGCAGAGCAGAGGAATTGGGAATGATAAGGGGTCTGGAATTTGTGGAGCAGGGTGTGGAGAGGGCATCATAGGAGGCAGAAGTCTCCATGTCCTGGTACATGCAGGGCCAGGCTGTGTGAGTCTTAGCAGAAAGGAAAGGCTGTGATACTGAGACCCAGATGGAGATACTGGATGTTATGGGCATTCAGTCAAGACCAGAAAGATCACACATTAGGGATAAGGATCATGTCTTACAGCAGGGGTCAGAAAACTATGCCATTCAGCCCATATCTGACCTGTGGATTGGTTTTGTATAGCCCGTGATCTAAGAATATTTTTCAAATGTTTTTAAAGGGTTAAAAAATAAATAAAAATATGTGACTGAGATCATACATCAAATCCAAAGCCTAAAATTGTTGTTATCTAGCCCTTTTAAGAAAATGTGGGCCAATCCCTGCCCTATAGTAAAGGCCATGCTTCAGGACTATGGACAAATCCAAGGTAGACAAATCCAAACACAAAAATTAGCTTCATGGGGGTCAAACGCATATGCCAATTGTTTAAAAGCTATTAGAACAAACCTCAATTATCATTTAAAGGAAAAAAAAACCCATAATTCAGATACACTATAATGTGTCCATTGAAATGTGCATCTCAAAACAAATAAAATAATGCTATACATTTGTAAAAGAGGAAAAATATGAATAATAACCTAGGGCAGGGATTCGTTAACTACAGCCGTAGAACAGCCTCAGGTCCTTTTCTAAACAAAGGTTCTTTGGAATACAGCTATTTTACTGGTTTACATAGCACCATGGCTACTTTTCTGCTGCAATGGTCAAGTTGAGTAGTTTCAATAAAGACCAAATAGCCTACAAAGACTGAAATATTTGTTTTCTGGCCCCTTAAGAAAATGCTTTTTGGCCACTTACTAGAAGAAAAAAAAAAAATAGTCACTATAAAGAGCCTAACAAGTGAATCAAATGTTGGAATTATTCGACAACTCATCTTAAAAATATGAGTATCATAAGTGTTGAAGAATTTAAAGAAAAAGCTGGACACAATAAGTTCATAGATGGGAAACCTTAGTGGTGAAATGAAAGCTATAAGCAGTAACTAAGTTAAGATTCCAGAACTGAGATATATATTATCTGAAATGTAAAGAGGAGATTATAAAATGCTAAATAAAGTTGAAACTTTAACTTGAAAATGGAATAGAACAATAGAACTAAGGAACAGAGAGAAGAAAAAATATTGAAAATGAATTGAACAAAGCCTCAGTCATCTGTAGGAAATATCAAGCTTTTAAATATATATAACTGTAGTACATACATTTGTTATGTATTTGTCAAATACATAATAAATGGGGCAGAAAAATATTTGAAACAGTAATGACTAAACAATTGCCAAATTTGAAGAAAATGTCAACCCATAATCCTGAGAGGATAGGAAAAAATAAGCAGTCTAAACACAAAGAAATAGCATGCTTAGTAGGGGTATTATAAAGAAACTACTCAAAACCAACAACACACGGGGGCTTCTGCTTTTGGAAAGAAGATCTCTATTTGTGTGTTGTGCAACATCTCCTCTCTGCACCTGCGTATAGGTGACTAAGACTCATAAAGTCATCCCCCAGGAAAACATTGTACAAACTTCTGCAACTGGAAATGATGAGAGTACGGAAGTAGAAGGAGGACTCCTTGGTAGCAGCATCAGAGGGAAGTCTAAGTATTCAAGGAAAAGAGAGGAAAGAAGCAAAGGGACTCAGCAACGTGTAGCAGGAGCATACGGCAAACGGTATGGGAGTCAAGATCTGGTTCCAACATTGTTGGAAGCATGTCATTAATGGGGCGGAAACTTTGGGGTTGATGTCAACACACATAATCTCTTGTTCTGTTGTATACTAGTGATCTTGCCTGTATAGGGAATAGTCGTTGGGACTGGCTCAACAGTGGGAACAGCTTCTAACATAACCCCTCTCCTGGACAGACCAACAGTACATGTGCTTCATTACCTGGTAATGACCAAGATCTCTAAATGCTAACAGTTATTCATTTTAGTTGGCACCATTTTATAGAAGTTGTCAATGAGAACTCTAGTAAAGGGTTTTGTGCAGAAAACTTTTGGCAGCTCTGTTGCTTTTGGACAATTCTTTAGTACACATAATGGTTGGAAAACAATAAAACAGTTGCCAATATCTAAAAATCTAGAGGTTTGGGGCGCCTGGGTGGCTCATTCGGTTGAGCGGCCGACTTTGGCTCAGGTCATGATCTCGCGGTCCATGAGTTCGAGCCCCGCGTTGGGCTCTGTGCTGACAGCTCAGAGCCTGGAGCCTGCTTCAGATTCTGTGTATCCCTCTCTCTCTGCCCCTCTCCCCATTCATGCTCTGTCTCTCTCTGTCTCAAAAATAAATAAACGTTAAAAAAAAATTCTAGAGGTTTCACTCAAATATCCTTATTTCTGACTTCTCTTTAAAGGACCAAAAATTTCTATAAAACACAAATAAACCTCTGGGGAAATTTTGGACTTGTATTCCTACATGGAAACAATTAGTTAAAGTGAATAACTGTTGGAGTGTGTGGCTGGCTCCACTGGTAGAACATGTGACCCTTGATCTTGGGGTTGTGAGTTCAAGCCCCACACTGGGTGCAGAGATTACTTAAAAATAAAATCTTACAAAAATGATGATGCTTATTTAGATGTTGTGCACACTATAGTTTGCCAGATGCTGTTTCCTTCTTTTTTTTTTCCCCCTTTGTAGAGAGTTAAGTTTCCCTTAACTTAACATTTTCTGGGGCGCCTGGGTGGCGCAGTCGGTTAAGCGTCCGACTTCAGCCAGGTCACGATCTCGCGGTCCGTGAGTTCGAGCCCCGCATCGGGCTCTGGGCTGATGGCTCAGAGCCTGGAGCCTGTTTCTGATTCTGTGTCTCCCTCTCTCTCTGCCCCTCCCCCGTTCATGCTCTGTCTCTCTCTGTCCCAAAAATAAATAAACGTTGAAAAAAAAAATTAAAAAAAAAAAAAAAAAACTTAACATTTTCTTTTCCAGAAAATAAATACTTTTACTCAAGTCTTTATTTAAAATGGAAAAATAAAAGACTGGGAAGAGTCACATGGCCCATAAAAAATAAATAAAGTGGGATATACCACATTTCTTTGTGGAAATGTAGAATATTTTCGCATGTTTAATATGCAAAACTATGTCACACACTCTCCTAGCTTCGTTCAAATGCATCAAATATGTGACCCCCACCCTGCAAATATTTGAATCTCTTCAAATGCTTGCTGTAAAAGTAACAACCCAGAGAAAGAATAAACACTTCTAAATGCCACGCTCTCGTTGCCAACCCAGATAATCACTTGTAACAGTTTATATATATTATGGGTTCACCACTTTGCATTCCATTCCAGTGTCATGGTTGATATGCCTACTCGCACACCTCTTGTGAGCCCTTGGGGATAAGGAAGGAGTTTCTTATACAGCTTTAGTAGTGTCACTTCCTTGAGACCAGGGAACAGGCTGCTGGTTGTTGTCTTAAACACTTGCATCCTAACAGTTTTCAAACATGGCATTTCTAGAATAGCTTGGAAGCGTGTACTGTTAGTAGGTGTGGGTAGGCAGGGTGGGTATGTCATCCATCTGATTTCATGGAGCAGGGCCATTTAGTGGGTAAGACCCCAGAGGTTTTCCTTGCACAGACTTCTCTCGATTCACCTGTAATTTTCTGCCCAGAACTCCCTTCAATGCCTGTGGAGATTTACCTCTGGGGGAATTATTCCTCTGAACTAGGAGCATGCTGGTGGCACACGTAGCACGTTAGTGAGGCTTGTCCTTGTCTGTACGGTCCATGAGTGGATGTCTTGGCATTGGAGGGCAAAGGACTGTCAACTCAGGAGCTTCAAAATAATGGGTGATCCCTGGGTTTAACTGACCAAAGTAAATGCCATTTTGCAAACTACAATGAGTTTTACGTGACGAACTTTCCTAAGGAAGCAGAAATGAGAATTTTAGTTTCGTGTGGGTAGCAAAGCCCCACTGCATTTGTTAGCATCAAGGGTGCATGATCTCAAACATTAACTAATCTATGAATAACTGCCGTTTGTAACATCATAAACACCAACTAATGGGAAGATGATGCAGTGTAATGCAAATATTTGCAGCCTATCATCATATTAGTACAAGGATCAAATTTGCTACTAAGTTCCTCAGCAAATATTCAGTATCACGTTTGTGTCTTCTTGTTATAATTTGTACAGTATTAGTAGCATCTTACCATATTAGTGGCATTAAGATGTTTTTAAAATTGTATCTCTTGGGCGGATGGAAATGGAATGTTCTGAGGTTGTGCGAGTATTAGTCATATTAAACTTGCCCTGTTAGCAGCTTTTCCTTGAACTGATACTTAAATGAGATTTTAATATAAACAAAATGTACTTTTGAAATGCGCTTTCAGCTACAACCAATTTCTCCCAGTCCATTAGCCACTTTGCATCCCTTTTATGAAACTTGAGATTGGGCTTTTATTGAGGACCCAAAGTATTTGCTCAACTCATTAGGTCAAGTCGTGAGAGAGTGCACACCAGGGCTGTGGTGTTTCCTGGCTTACTCTGGGTCCCTGGGTTGTAGCATCGCCTCCACCTGTCCTCGTACAGTCATGCCTCTTTGAGATTTCCCTGTCTCCCTTTCTGTACCACTCGACACTTCTTCCCTTTGACTTGTGCAGGAGGTTGGTGACTGCACTGTCCCCATGCTCTTTGGATTTCAACAGCCAGGGTTTTCTTGCAGAAAAAGGGGGAAGGGTTACTGAACTGTCAAAGCACACAGTGTCCATGAGACAGGGTTTTACAGGTTTGTGAATCTAGTTTAGGAACCACCTTAGGAAATGACCTGACCCAGGTGTGGCTTTGCTTTGTGAAATGGCTTCTTCTCCTGTTTTTAACCAACCACATGGGCATTCTTGTTAAAGAAGCCTCAGAATCCAGAAGAAAGTTAGTGTATTTGTTTCCTATGGCTGCCTTAACAAAGTACCCAAATTATGTCACCTAAAATAACAGATATTTGTTGCCTCACATTTCTTTAAAAGAATTTTTTTAATGTTTATTTATTTTTGAGAGAGACAGAGAGAGCATGAGCAGGGGAGGGACAGAGACAGAGGGAGACACAGAATCCGAAGCAGGCTCCAGGCTCTGAGCTGAAGCCTGACCTGAGCTGAAGTCGGACGCCTAACCGACTGAGCCACCCAGGCGCCCCTGTTGTCTCACATTTCTGGAGCTAGGAGTCCAAAACCAAGGTATCTGCAGAGCCATGCTCTCTCTGGTGGTGATGGAGGAGAATCCTCCCTTGCCTCTCCTGGCTTCTGGTGTATGCCTCCGATTTTTGGTGTTCCTTACCTTGTAGATGCAACACTCTGGTTAGGTGGCCGTCTTCCCTTTGTGTTTTTTGTTCCACACCATTTACTCTCTGTATGTCTGTTTCTGTGTCCAAATTTCCCCTTTTTATAAGGACACCAGGCATATTGAATTAGAGTCCACCCTAGTGATTTCATTTTAACTTTATTATCTCTGTAAAAACCTTATTTCCAAATAAGGTCACACTCTGAGATGCTGCACATTAGGACTTTTGGGGGGGCCGGGGGGAGTGCACAGTTCAACCCGTGATACCTAGAGATTTCCATTCCTGTACACTTATGACACATAGTCCCTAGCTCACAGGGACCCCTCAGTGTAACTTTCCACCACCTAGGATGCTTAGCTATCATTGGTCCTTAGGGAAGGAGCATGAACATTTGCTGGGGAACCCAGCCCTCGGTGTTCCAGAGAACTCCAGACCACCTCTCAGGCCACAGCATGGAGGCAGCAAGGGATGATCAGAATTCTAAACCTTAACGTAGCTTACTTTGTTTATAGCAAATACATATAGCTATAAAGAAAAGAGTGAGGAGAAATAGGGGAAAGGAATGGGATCGGCATCAGAATTTATAAACAGAATTACGTTATTTGTTTATCTGTCCAACATATGTTTACTAAAGATCCATAATGTGTCAGACACTAGAAATATAGAACTTAAATGAGACAGCCTTCTTGTCTTCAAGGAGCGCACGGGCTAGAGTGGGATTGTTTTAGTCCATTTGAATAGAAAAATTAAAAAAATGATTATTTTTGTGTTAACATTAATCCTAATGCATGTGGTTTGCAGAGGCTTACACCGTGCTACATGCATGCTCATGATCTGACTTTCATTATCTCATGAAGTCTCCCCACAGTTTGATGATGTGGGGGTTGTGTTGCCCATCTTATCAGTGATATCCAGCAAGGTTCTCTTGCAGTTGTTGAAGGTCAGATGTAGGATTAAAACCAGATTTGCTGACTCCTCTCCCATCTCTACACCAATCGCTGTGGGCAGGGGCTGTTTGTGTTCACCAGCAAAACTCAGTATCGCCAGCCCACTCCTGCATCTGGCCCAGTCCTGACAGGGACTGTCACTTAGGGTTCTTCAGAGGATCCTTCCTAAGGGAAGACCGATGTGTGCTCCTAGAAGGAGTGCAGGGGGTGCTGGGTGGGCACAATCAGAATAACACACACCTGCTTCATGTGGGAATATCTGCACCCCTGCCTTTCATCATCCAGCACATGCCCCAGGCACAGGAGACATTCAGCAACTCAAAGTCCTTCCTTGTCAAAGTCAAGTTGTAAATTCTTGGAGAATATACAGGAGGTGTCACATCTGTTTCTCTCCCTCTGTATAAAGAAAAATAAAATGCCAGAGTGAATAAGTACCTCATAAAGGCTTTTGCATTATGATAGAGAGAGAACCAAGATGAGAGAGAAAAATAAACATTGCCCAGTGTGGCAGGAGGGAGACTTCTGGGATGCTTGATAGTTTCAAACTCTTGATCTGGGTGGCAATTATATAGAGGGGTTTGTGGCGTGTGTGAAACTGTATACTTAAGACTAGCACTCTTTATGGAATGGAGTTAGTGTAGCCTGTAGTGGTTGTCAGGGCCTTTCAGGATAGGGCAATGGACAGTTACCGTTTAATGGATACAAATTTTCAGTTTTGCAAGGTGAAAAGTTCCGTGGTTGGATGGCGATGATGTTGGCACAACGGTGTGAATGAACTTAATGCAGCTGAGTTGTACACTTAAAATGGTCAAAAAGGTAAATTTTACATTACATATATTTTACTACAGTTAAAAAATAGTGCGCTTTGCTGTATCAATGCCGTACCTCAATCACAAAGCTAAGATGATGTAAATAAAATGTCCCGTTTCCATTTAATTTGGGGAGCCCCTAGAAAGGTGGCATTGATCGCTGATAATTTCATGCATGCTGGACAGCAACTGAGGAGATCCTCACTGCAGTCTCCTAGCAGATTGTTGAACACTGGTATAAATAGATTATTTCCCTCCAGTGCCTTGCCCATCTTCCGGTCGCTTCTTCTGACGCCCAAGTCCTCGTAATGAGTAACCTGTCTTTATCCTGGCAGAACTGACTTCACTATGATTTCAATGCCAAGGAAATGACTGTTTGTATTGAACAAATTTAACAGAGCTGTAGTCCCCGGGAAATGTGTGTTTTTCTCCTTCATGTTTGTTATAAAGTTTGCAGATTATTGTTGTTCTAGTTACTTAAGCTCTCTGGGCAATTCAGAGATTCCTCGGTGCCTTGCTCTTTCGGCGTCCTCTTACCCAAGACCACGTTCTCTAGGGATGCACTCACTACGTAGTTTTGTTCAGCTGCATGTCAACATGTTGGAATTGGCTGCCCTGTGGACCATTGGTGTTAGGGTGTGCGTCGCATCACTCATCAAACGACACCCTGTGGTTCGCCCCTCCCCATCACCACCTGCTCCAGCCCACCACTGCTTACTGTCCAGAGGGCTGCAAACAACTCCTGACTGGCCTTCTCCCTCTCACTTTGCCCCAGGGCTGCCAATCCGTTGTGAGCATCGAGGGGGACTTTGGGTATAAGTCATTTTCTAGCTGAATTCCCTCGGTGGCTTCTCCTTGGTCTTGGCACCAAACCCAAACTCCACCCCATGATGACTAAGGCTCTGCATTAGACTGGTCCTCACCTTGCCAGCCTCTGGCTCCAGTACACTGGCCTTATTCGGAGACAGAACATGGGTACAAATTCCACTCTGTCACCACAGTTTGTATCCTAAGCCTTGGCCCGTGTAACTGTGGCTGTTTCTCATGGGGAAACCAAAGGCAGATGTGCTTGGCTTTAGAGAAATTAATTTCCAATGCTGGAAAAATAATAGCACCCATTCCTCACTAATTATGAGAAGTAGCAACACTTTTTATATGGAGGGCAATACAAATGTACTTATTAATTAATTTGTTCCTTGAGTCAGTACATATTGGGCCCTTTAGTACACCCTGTTCCATATCTCCAGTGAGGAGTTGGGTAATTACGTGATGGTTTTATTGTGGTTCATATTTCATAATAATTGTATATGTTAAATATTTTATAATAAATAATTTTTAAAAAGCATACCTATGATCTTGGCCTCATTAGCATGGATGATTTTAGCAGTACCTGCCTGGAGATTCTAGGGATCGAAGGGACTGCCCTTACTGATTAACTAACAAACATCTAGTCCTCTTTCTGCCGAGGTCAGCCCTTTTAGTGGCCTAAAATATTCCTTGAAGGCACTAGAGTTTGGGATAATGTAGTAGAACTTGCTGGAACTTCCTCTGAAGGGGAAGAATCTTCTTTTGCCTCAGTGGCCAGAGGGATCAAGATGCAGACAACCATATGTTTTTAAGGAGAATGATTGGATTCTTCCCATGCTGCTGGTGCTTGGTTAATAGTGGTGGCGGTGATATGCCTCTGTGGGATGACGAAGATCCTTTCTGGAAGCCATCCCCTGGTGTCCAAATGCTCTGTGGACTTTCTTAGTGGAACGTTGGCCTTATGGAAGGCCACTGTAGCTACTACAAAACTGAAAACTTCTGCCTGAAAATTGATCTACCTACTCAGGTCTTGCAGAAAATAGTGTCAAACGAGGGCACCGTAAAACCATATTAAATCAAGGTCCCAGCAGTGATTACATTGGGTTTCTCAAGTCATTTTTCACATTCGGTTTAGTGTTTAGCAACTCAGCTTTTTAATGAAGACTTTCTTTCATAAAATTGAAAGTCCAGTGCTGATTGCGCTATATCATCTAATACATCACAGTGCTATTTGATTTCTGTAGCAGATTAGAAGCCACTTACATACACAGATAGGTCACCGGCAGCTTAGTAACTGTTGGTTGTAGGCCATTACTTTGCAATAAATTAATTTTGGTGTTGAGCTGATAATTGATAACTGGATTGATTATTTAAAAATAATCCCTATTGGAGCATGAGAGTGAGAAGCTTTAAATGCATCCACTGTGAACATAGCTCCTGGCTTACCAGCTAGGTTGCAAATGGGGGAAAATTGGTTTCAAATTGAATCTTTGAGTGTGTTTACTTTGTTATTAAAATTATTTAAAGGGGCGCCTGGGTGGCGCAGTCGGTTGAGCGTCCGACTTCAGCCAGGTCACGATCTCGCAGTCCGTGAGTTCGAGCCCCGCGTCAGGCTCTGGGCTGATGGCTCAGAGCCTGGAGCCTGTTTCCGATTCTCTGTCTCCCTCTCTCTCTCTGCCCCTCCCCCGTTCATGCTCTGTCTCTCTCTGTCCCAAAAATAAAAACGTTGAAAAAAAAAAAATTGAAAAAAAAAATTATTTAAAATGGAAGTTTTGGGGGTGGCAGTAAATAGGAAATGTCAGTCTGCTTATTTCAAGGAACAAGGTTTGAAGAATTGATTGAATAATCAATTTGGTTATGAGCAGAATTTCAAACATAGAAATAATTTGCTGACACCCCCCCGAGGGGGCAGCCCCACCGAATGTTCCATTCCGTCTGTTTAACCTCCGGATTCTAGAGTGGAGGAATCGTAACACCTCCCAAACTTGATTTATGGGAAACAGCTGTCTCCCACATGTGTCACAGTGATAAAATGGTTCACCATCTTGGGTGAATCTCATTCCTTGTGGAGGGGCCACATGTTCAAGCAGGTGGAAAAATGAGGGGGTACAAGCTGAGAAGAGGATGAGGAACACAATCTTGGAGTGCTCTATGCTTTCAGGAGCTGATGATTAAATGTAAAAAATCCCAGGACATAATAGGGACCAATCCCTAGATCTGTTATGGGCTACCAAGTCTAGACTCTACATGTACTCTCCATGGGTCAGATATATGCCTTTGTGTGCTTTCTTAGAGCTTGTATGATAAGTCAGTTCATTGAACTCAGATATGCAGTAAATAATTTACTTCATTGTTTATTTTGAGTCAACTTCATTTTGTATCTAGTCTCCTATCCCACCCATCAAGCAAAGCATTCCTTTCGGCTGTCTCACATTCATCGCTTTTCCTAGGCATGTGCAAGGGTCTGGGAGGTAGGGCTGACAATCCCAAGAAGACATTGTGGATGGGTCATGGATCACCATCAGTTGTAGTGGTTACTATGACAACACCAGGTATCAGATGCCCATGGTTTCTTTTGGCCTGGTGGCTCAGTTACTTGTCTATCCCCCTTATGAACCATGTCTCTTTAGTGGAGCTGGAAACCCTGGCCCTTAGCATCTCGCCTGCTTAGGAGCAATGTACATTTACCTCCTTCTCAGGATGCAGAGGTATTTGCTTCATTCGCCATTTTGGGGGCTCTTCCTCCCCACCAGGTTATCTCTTAAAGGTACTCTTCTTTCTCTCACTCACCTTTCAGGTCACCTGCTCTAATCTCTCCCATGGACTTCTGATCCTAAGGTCATTCAGATACCTACAAAACTTAGGCACGTGAGTGAATGAGGCAGACCTGGTATAATGCAATCAAGACAAGTGGGGACTATGTGAACAAGAAAGCATAACTCAAATTTAAAGATGTTTAGATACAGATGAATGAAACAAAACAGTATACTGGCCAAATGTATCACTTCTATATTACTTGACTTAGACTTAGGTAAAGGAAAGAAGAAAAAACATTAATTTGATATGTTTCTATTGCCTTATGCCACAAAAGAGAGTTAAGGGCAGTGATAGTGGAGGGAAGAAAGGAAAAATATGGAAGGAAAAATATATGAATATTTGAACAAATTATCTTGCTATGCACACCTTGAAGAAGAAAAAGAAAGTGTTAATTTGCACATATCAAGTAACTTCCAACTTAAAGAGACTCATTGTTTCCTTTAGTTGATCTCATTGGATCTACCTACATGAACTAGAGTGTTCATATGAAAAGGTGAAGGGATTTTGGAGGTGATGATACAGTTCTGCAAGTTGAAGTTCAAGGACTAGACCCTACCTGGTCTCCAGAGCTCACTTGCCCTAAGTGAAAAGAAGTTTCTATCCAATGTAGGATCCATAGATGCACTGTAACTCTCACTGTGGAAAATGCGCATAGAGTGAATATAAAATACATACATACCACATTATATTCCCCCCTTTCTCCTTCTCCCTCCCTCTTATGCTCTTTGTTCTTTCTTTCCCTTAATTTCTTTCTTTCTTTCTTTCTTTCTTTCTTTCTTTCTTTCTTTCTTTCTATCTATCTCTTTTCCTAATAACATACCAATATCTTAGTTCAGGTTAGGAAACATTGAAGATAAGTATTAGATTTTATGGTAAACATTCTGTATGAACTCCATGTCTGAAATGTGGTGTGTGTGTGTGTGTGTGTGTGTGTGTGTGTGTGTGTGTGTGTTCTTACATCAGAGCAAGTGGCATTTGCAAACTTAAATGTGTACAAGGTCCAGGCCCAGAGCACAAATTAGCAAATCCACTTGCCCAGTAACATCTGATCTCAGGGATGATTGGGAATGGGGGCACACTGTGCAGAACTTATCATGAGCCCATTATCATCTCTGTGAAAATGTCACTTACACATTGCTGGATCATATCTAATATTTCCCCCAAAAATGGGGGAAATTTAAAGGAAAGGAAAGGAAACCTGGAAAGGAAATTTAAAGGAAAGGAAAGGAAACCTGGAAAGGAAATTTAAAGGAAAGGAAAGAAAACCTGGAAAGGAAAAACTTCCAGGTTTTCATTAGAAATCTCCCGGTTTTTAAATGTTGGCAAATGTTTACAGCAAATATGACAAAAAATGTATGGGCCCAATGAAATGACTCTTCAGGCTATTTGCTGCCCACAGATTTGAAACATCTGTATCGTGCTTTCACCACCACTGCATTCCAAGTACATACACAGAGATTGATACAGAGCAGGTGCTCAGGAGAAGATCTGTGGAATCAATAAATGAGTACATGCATGTAAATATTTAAAGATATTTTCCCCCCAAGCATTCCTGTCAGGAAGGGCGCATTTTGTCCTCTGTGCAAATCTAGAATTAGTGGAGATCATGCATACAGGTGATATTCAGTATCAAAAATAATAAGGAAGATGGATTCCCCATTTTTCTTAAGTGTAATGACAAAATGTGTGCTTCTTCCAAGAAGGGTGACCAACCCTTCTGGTTTGCCTGGGGCTGCCCTGTTTTTAGCACTGAGAGTCCTACATCTCAGGAAATCCCTGGGCCCCTGTCAAACCAGAAGAGTTGACTCTTCATTCCAATGGAGATACATCAGCTGGTGGCTGTGTGGTTATTTTCTTGCCCCTTGGAGGTAGCCGGCTCCGAGGACCTCTCCATCATTGTTGGTTTAATGGCATGGTTCGGTGTTGCTCTTCTCCAAACTGCTTGGCCATTATGCATCTTGATTCGACTACCTATGGGCGATTTTAACAGGTGCCTTGCCACCTGCCCAGCGCTGCAGAGGATTCCACAATTTAGCTGATGCATTTTAATTATTTAGGTGACATTGTGCCTTCTGCAGTTGTAGAAATCAACTAGGGGCTCAGTTAGGCAGTTTCTCTGTGTGATGTGTAAATATGTAACTACTGGTCAAAACTCAGAGTCCAGCAAGAGATCATTTTTCCCCTTCTCCCCTAAAGTATGAGATGTAGTTTAATATTAATTCCTCCTTTATCCATATATCAATAATTGAGCACTGCATCAATTAATATGCCGGGCAAATTGCATTCCCCATCCTCTTGCTCATGATGTATTTCAGTAATGGAGATAATTTTCAAGATAAAGTATACAATTTAAAATGGATTAAAAAGAACAACTAATAAAGGAGAATTGATTCAGGGAAGAAAAAAATTTGGATAATTTCAGGAAATCTTAGCTGTGGATTTTTTTGTTTGTTTTTGTAGGGAGAGCCTGTCGAAATGATCAAGTTTTATGCACACTGCAAAATTTCCCAGGTCTGCAATAGGAAAGGATCTTGGAGAAGGAAGAAGAAATACACACACACACACACACACACACACACACACACACACACACTCTACACCTACCAAAATCTGGTCTCCTAATGAGGGCATATGTATATAATCTCCATCTGTAGGTTAGGAAGGCTAAACATTTGTGTTAGCAAGTCTTGAGGCATTCTGTTCCCTGGGTTTCGTTGGTGGGGTTTGTTTGGTTTTTGATTTGCCGAATTGGCACAGAAGCCCCCAGCGGCCCTTCCCCAGTGCCCCCTTCGCTCCCAGGTCCCGGTGCACACCCTGGCTGAGAGCCTGCTCCTGCCGGGGGAGGTGGCCGCCCCCGCACAGCCATGGGCAGCAGCAGCAGCTGCAGCACAGGCAGCAGGCAGCCTGCGAGCCCGCAATGACACGGCGGAGTCGGTAGATGGCTGTAGACAAGTGTGCTGAGCCGTGCGGTATAAAGAGCAATGAGTCTGGGGAGGCCTTGACCAGACTGGATGCTGCTTTTATCTGAAGTACATTTAAAGAGATAAAGGGGAAGCCGGTTGCTGCACATGTTCTTTTCACTGCGGCTGGAGCTTTACTCTGAGTTAAAAAAAAAAAAAAAAAAATCTCAGATGCTGGCCTCCCAGAGTCACCGGCTCTGTGCAGATGCGCTTGCCTCAAGAGGATCGGCCCGCTTTCCTGTAAATTCCACCAGTGGGGACTTCTGCGAACCTCCCACCCGCCTTCAGGAAATGGTGTAGTGCACGTCTGTTTATGATTACACCATCGCTATTATTATTAATACCACCAGTACCACCACGGTCTCTTTTCGCCACTGTTGCTGTCTGCCTAAAGTGTCCGGATTTGCTCATTAAGCAGCCACACCAAGAATTTGTTACCTAAGCAGCCTAGACAGGAAAGAGAGGAAAGGCAAGAGTTAGGAAGGAAAAGGGGAGAGAGGGAGAGAGAGAGAGAGAGAGAGAGAGGAAGAGAGAGAGAGAGAGACTGAGAGAGAGGGAGAGAGAGAGAGAGAGAGGCAGCCTGAAGCAAGTCACATCACACAGTGCCACTGAAGGATGCTATCCTCATAAACTCATAAACAAGCATACCAAACCTTGTGTAAGGAGAGAAGAGGGGCTCTGAGGACTTGACAGGAAAAAGGCAAGATTTTCTACCCACTGGTTTCAGTTTTTCTTCCAGATACTCTTGGTGAAGTAAGGAGACTTCTGTTTGCTGACAGAGAGCCCTTGATTTCTTTCAAGATGATGATGTATTTGTGGGTAGGTAGTCTCTCTCTCTTTCTCTCTGTCCTCTCTCTCTCTTTCTCTCTGCCCACCCCCTTCTCTCTTTTCTCTCTTTCTCTCTGATTAATAAATTGACTTCGGGGATAAAGATTGCAGCCCAGAGTAATCGCATTTTGTGTAAGGTGATTATGCTTGTGGCAAAATAATCTTGCACAGCCTCACTACATGTGCTTGTATTTCCAGTGGGAGTTTAGGCAAGACCTGGTTCATTAGCGTTAAGCTGCGATTTTATTTTCAGTTGCAAAAAGGAAACAAAAAAAAAATGTGTGTGGGAATGCATGGCTTTCTCTTTTCTTAAAACACTGTGATGGTGAATTTAGGGGGGGAAAAAAAAGAAGAAAAGAAAGAAAAGGTCTGAAAAAGCCGGTTCAGGCATGAAGCAAATTCAGCATCACTTGTAGCTGTGTGGGATTTTGTTTAATTACTACGAACGAACTGTTGTGAGTGGTGGTGGTCTTTGTTTGTTTGTTTCATTTTGTTTTGTCTTCTTTTCTCTCACAAGTGACTACTTATTTGTCATTTTGGGCTTAGTGTTGTATTTGCCTTAACCAGGTGTGTATTTGTTTGCGTGTATTTTACAAGATGGGTGTAAAAAAAAAAAAAAAAAAGGTGGCTTTCCCTGTACTTGCTGGGGCTTCCTGAAAGGTATATTGTCACTGTTCATGTGATTGTTTGTTTTAGGAGATGTCATTAACGTACACACATTGAAGTGGGAACCTGTAGTTACGAATTACAGTATTTACTGTTGAGGCAATTTGAAAAACAATAGCCATCTAGCAGGAAAGGCTTAGAAAAATTCCTTAATCATGTTTCGGGAACAAATAGATGTCCTGGGTCAGTTTGGCCCCTGAAGGACTTGTGTGCCGTTATCAGCCGAGTAACCAAGACTCAGCTGTGTGATTTCCTGTGCAATACGGGTGTTCCCTCTTCCAAGGGAGGGAGGCATGTACCACGTCAAACTCTGTCCTTTCCATCAGCATCATCATCATTGTTGGCTTCCGTTGTTCAGCGTACTTAGAGGAACCTCTTTTTATTCTCCTCCCCCCAGTTACTTTTCTAGCTCAACTCAGATGCAAGAACTTGCCTTTGCTGGAAGGAAGAAAAGCCTCTTTGTCGACTTCTTTGTTAATCAAGTCGTTCTGTGACCTCTGCTAGTGTCTCAGCCTGCCTCCCCCTCAGTGAGCTTTGTGATGTAGACTTTTTTTTTCTTTTCCCTCTTCTTTTCTAGTGGACATTTTCCTTTGTAGTGACTTTAGCTTCATTTCCACCTGGCTTATTTTTGCACAGTGCAATACAATGGCTTCTGCCAGGTGGGGACAGACTGTCTCTAGTATTACTTTGTTTTCATTTTAGGGCAAGTTTCCTCTTCAAACTTGCCCATCGCGAGAGACGTGTTCAGAAATACAAAATTACTAATACTAAGTAGCATACGCTTAGCATGAACGTAACTGAGATAGTTTTACCTGAAGACACCAAATTCTCATACCTTTTAATTTTGACGGCACAGGTTGAAAAGATTAAAATTTTGAATGTTTACAAATGTTCATTTTTTTTTAAGCACTAAGAAAATTTGTCACATGAGATCGTAGCATCAGTGGTTAAGGAAATTAGTGTGCTAGTATTTCAAGAAAAGGAGTCTATCTTGATTTTTATTTTGTGGGTGGATTCTGGCTAATGGTTAACAAATTTTAGTTCCACTGTGGTAAGTAACGGTTTGCTGGCCAAGCTTTTTCTCTGAGTTGCTAAGTGGTGTTGTTGATTCTATTTATTAAGTTTGCTGGCTCTTACATAGGTACGTGTTTGCAGCTCACAGCAGAGGGGAAAAGCATGCTATGTCCCAGGGCCTCTCCTAGGTCCTAAAATCTGGCTGACCTGGTTCCTGCTAATTAGTCCGTCTGTGCCCCCCAGTTCCAGCTTTCCTCTTTCTGACCAATGCTTTTCGGTGCTCCGTGTTCTTATTAACTGTATTTATCAAATTGTAAAATGTCTCCTACCTTCCTGCCCTGTGCTCAAGTATTCTATTTACATCTTTAATTCAGAATTTTCGGGTCTGCTTTCAAAAAATGGCAGAGACTTTAAATGGGAACAGCTGGATCCATGCTGTTTGAGGAGATATGAATTAGCAAGCTAGCATTAACACTGGGAGGTTTGGAGGGTTTTTCCATTCTTTTCTTTTCTTCCTTTTTAATGCGGATGCTCTGCCTTGCCTTCTAGTCTGTAAATAAAGATACTCTCAATGTGGCTGATATCTCTGTTTTAGAGCTCGTGTTTCTTTAGGAAAATGAGTCTCAGCTATACCCGTGTATGAAAATAGTGTTTGCTGCTCTCTCACAGATACCAAAGTGAAAATGAAGACACACACAGATACAGTTAATAGATTCCACATCCGCTTTATTCCTGTCATTGTTTCTTAAACGTGTTAAGGAGGCTCTTTATGTGCACCTGTGTGAATAGCACACGACTTCAGTGAGGATGTTTTTATTTAGGTGGAAAACTTTTCTTTGCGAGGTGTGGGATCAGGTGGGGTAGAATCTTCTTTCTTTTCCTCTATACCCACTCGGTCCTTTTTGTGTAGGGGGACTGTCTTCTCAGGATATGAGTAGAATGCTCTGGAAGAGTACTAATTAAAAGCACAGTTTAGGTCCTGTAAGCCAGTCTGATAACGCAATGGCAGATGTCAGTCCCATCTAACATTTGTATATTCTTTCTTTAAATTTCTTTAAGAAGTTCTTTTTTTCATATTAAAAAAAATAAGTTTGGTCATTACCGTTCTGCTTCCTGTCACCTGTGTGAGGACAAGTTGGTGTACAGGGAAAAGAAAATTGAGCCCCCTGGCACCGTTTTTGCTAACTTCTGGGCAGTTTTGATTCACCAAACTCAGGTGCAGTAGAAGAGAGAAACGGCTTTCCCTGGGGACTTCCAGAAAAAGCAGGGAATCACCTACCCCAAGACCCTAATCTGTGTGGGGTTCCAGGGAACACATACCCTAGGGTAAGATGAAGTCTTGCAGCAGGTACAGCCTCTAACTCTACCCGGCTTCTTTACTTCTGTGAGTATTAGTCTTTCTTGGGATACAGATGAGCTGTGTCTTCCCAGGGCTGGAAGAATGAGTTACCAATTGACACTCGCTCATCGAATTTGGAGATAAGGTACCATTTACCCAATTCCTCAGGTCCTGGACCACATGGTCCCCAACTGAAACTCCACTGTGATAGGTATTTGCTTTTGACTTGGTCTGTTTTACTTTTCTCCCTTAGAATAGAGAAACGTTTCTATTTTATTATTTCTACTCGAATTTTCTTGTGTATGCTCCAAGAGCTCTTCCTTTGTTCTTTTTGCTTGTAGTTAAACTAGTGTGATTTCTATATTAACCTTTTTATCATTTTGTCTTTTTTCCCATCCTTTTATAAATGGAGTTTTATACATCCATATCTAATCTGAAAGTGGGTGCAGAAAAGCAACAAGCAGAGGGTCTCTGAGTGATGTGAAATAGGCAGGGGAGAGAACCAGGGACCCCAGTAGACAGCACCACAGCTTTTGACAACACAGTTAAATCACTTTTAAAAAAAAAGAAGAAGAAGGAGAAGAAGAGGGAATAAACAAAAATGCATCTACAGGATCCTGGGAGTCTGGAATCCCCCATTGTGCATTACCCTTGGCAAAAACTCCACCAGCCAGAATATTCTTTTCTCAGACTGCTCTTAGCAAACTTGTGGAGTAGCTGAACTTGCCAGCAGCCAATCTCCTGCATTTTCACCCATCCTGGGTATTTGGGGGACTTGCTCTGAATTGTCCATTCTCTTTCCCGAATGCCTGAAGCCTTTTCTGTTCTATGCTCCACATTCTAGCAATTGGTTATAAACTGATTATAGAATGCTAGATTTATAAATTCTGTATCGATTAGCACTTATGCATAGATTGTAGATACAGACTAAGGTTGTTTTAAGTTCTGAGGTCATCATACCAATTTAATTTAAATTCCTTTAGGGCTGAAACAACCTCTCCTCCTTTTATTTTAACATTCTTCTTGCCCCTTTATTTCAAACAAAATACATGCATGCCCTTTGTAGTAAAAGTAGGCAACAGGGGGGCAAATAATAGCACTAACTCTTCTAGCACCTAAGATATATACCTAAATATTAACCCTGATTTCTTATGTTTTTTTTCTAACACACACACATAAATGCACACACATTTATTTTCTCAATTTGGAAGCAATATTGATTATAAGGATTATAAGGCATACCATTGATTTATTAGGCAGGCTTGTTATTTCTGTGTGTGTGTGTGTGTGTGTGTGTGTGTGTGTGTGTGTGTGTGTGTGTAGCAGCAGAAATGCAATAGCGTCAAAAGGCCATATCAATTGTGAAACACATCTCAAGTTCAGATACATTAAAATGTGAAGAAGGGAAAAGAAAGCCTCTGAGAGGGAATATTCTCTTTGAAAAAAAAATGAGATCACCCTGTTTTGGAACTCAGTGTTTTGGAACCTGCTTTTAACACCTAACATTTTGTGCCATCAGGTATTTTCCACAGCAGCATCTTCAGTGTGGCATAGATGGTGTTCCAGTGTATGGGTACCCCATAATTTAACCCATTCTTGAATTGTCAGTCGTTCCTACTTATATAAAATTTCCCTCGTACCTAGCATGGTGTTAATAAATTCATTAAACATTCACTCATTGAGTTGGTTGATCATTTATTAAGCCCTTATTGAGCACAGACTGCCTGTCATTATGCCGTTTGGGGAATCTACAGTTAGGTAGAGGCTCTGCTAAGAAGTAGGAGGAGCTGAAAATGGCAGGTTGATGGTTAACATTAATCACCTGTTGACTGCAGTTCACAGATTTGCCAAGTATTTGTTCCTGTCTCAGATATTTGCTCCCCTTTGCCATATCTGACTTTAGGACAGCCTCCTTTTTGTTGCGATTCCTAGTTCTGCTTTGATGAACTGGAGGCCTGACTATGGTCTCTTTTTCCCCAGATTAGTTGACCCATTAATCAAATGGTTCCTTTCTGTAGGAACTTGTGCTAGAGATTTCTGGTGGCAACCAAAGTAAACATTTTTTTGTTGTTGTTGTTGCTTTTGTGGGGAGAAAGATTTCAGCGTTTTATCCTGATGCTGAGAATTTTTGTGTTTTCTACGACAGGACGCTTTGTAGCAAAATGCCTCAGGAATACAAAGATGATTCCTTTTCCCCCAAAGAATTCTGATTCAGAAACTCACTGCTATCGACCTAGTGAGTTTCTTTGGCACCCATCCTGGTCACCATATATCTTAGTTAGGGGCTCAGAAAAACGGACCCAGTCGACGCTGATTACTGTGCTGAAGAATCCCATCCGTACTCATCTCTTATCTTTCTTGACTGTAATTTATACTGAAATCCCATCTTTTGTCTCTGTATTACCAGGGACAGCTCAGAGCCCCCCAAATACTCCCAAGTCTCTCCACCACCATTCTCTTCCTCCAAACTCAGCACACCTCCTCTTCTGCTCTCCCACAAAGGGACACCTGTAATGTTGTTAAAAATATATTTTTAAACATTTGGAAAGAGCTAGTCTCTCAGCATCTTTGAGTCAGAGGTACCCATTTGTTTAGATACTCTTCAGATACAAGAAGGCCAACTGGGATGAGCATCCCAACCTTCTTCTGGGTGATGAGCAGGAAACTGGATGGACCAAAAGTTAATGAATGGGAACTCATTTATATCTTACATCTTGTCTCCCTCTGGCTTAACCATTCATGTCCTCTACTCACTGCAGACTCTCTCTGGCAGAGGGAGTAATACGTTATTTTCCGCTTGAGCACCCAGAAGCCATTGATGTAAATTGATCGGTACTTTTTTTGTATTTTTCTGAAATTCTGTTTACATGCACATTCCTCTTTGTCTGTAAAGTGATTTGTATCATAAAGCCCCATCCATTTTTCTTTCCAATCTAATAATGACACTAAACTCATTGAATTCTTGTGTCTAAAGATTCTTGCGAAAATAATGGTTCATCTATATAGGGCAGCAAATACATAGTATTACATCAAAGGAAGCAAAATAAAAAAAAATGGGCCAATGGTTTCTCTCAATAGGAAATTCTAGGCACTAGGCTTATAGTCCTGAGTGTGTGTGTGTGTGTGTGTGTGTGTGTGTGTGTGTGTGTGTGTATCCATACAGAAGCAAAACATGATGTATATTTGTGTAAAAACATTATAGAGCCTTTATGTTTAACTTTTAAACATAGTCATTGGCCACTCTGTAGGTTCTTTAGCTCTGGAATATGGTGAAAAACCAACTGAATAGGAAGCAGCCTTTGTATTCTTCATTTTACATTTTGGTGGTGTTTCATACATACACCTTTAGAAAATTTCACAGACCTTCAGACAAATACTTGATCAAACGATGCAGGTTTGAACGACATAAGCAAATTAGTTTCTGTACAAACCTCATGTCCCCATTCAGAGGAGAACAAATTGAAAAATTGATATTCAATACCAACAAGATAATTTCGGGAAGGAATAGAGCATTGTTTTGACAACTAGGGAACATGAAGCTTTTAGGGCAAGTAGAGGAAAAATTGTAGATTGTGTTTTCCACTTACGACCCAAAGACATCGTAGGTAGAAATTCACGAAAACAATTAGGAAGGAGTGGTAGGTGTGGGAAGAGGAAGCTCTGGAAATGATTGGGAGGAATGTAATGCTATTTCAGGTGGTGATGGGAATTGGATAGAATACACCATGGCTGTCTCTGTATTCTGAATCTTGTGCTCCCCATGGTTTCATTACTTAGAGTCAGACTTTCACATTTTATATATTGGATTGACACCTCTAGTACCTTGATGTGGGGATTACTGTATCCCTCTGCAGTTTTTTATTATTGATGTTTTTTTCATCCCACTCATGTCTTGCCAGTGGATTAGGTGGTATGGCTGAGATGGGAGATGGCCTTTGACAAGAGCAGAATATAAAAGAGTCGGGGGGGGGGGGGCGGGCAGTGGCATGGAAAGCTCTCTGCTTATATTTAAATAACTTACTTAGATAATATATAGATTATTTGCTTTCTTTGGTTACCCAAAAGTTTTGTGCCCATCTCTTATTACCTGAAGAACAGACTTTGCTTTTCCAATATATCAAAGACAAATGTTCATTACAGAATAATCTTTTTATGATTAAAGAGTGACCTGTGATTCTCTTATTTGCAAATCTATTTGTAATTTTTTGGCTAAGTTCATAATTTGTTCTAGCTAGAATGTTCTGTCTTAATAGGGCCCATGATAAAATGAAAATTTGGCTGAATCTTTATCAGTCATGCGGCGTTACATGCTTTCTTATATGTGGCTGTTTGTTTTCTAATTCTCTGAATTGCACTGTGAATCCTTTCATGGGAGGAATTATCCTAAGCCTTCTCTGTACTCCTCTGTACTGGGATGTCATGATACACACCAGGGGGGAGCTCAAAGTATGTTTATTGATGATGATGTATAAGATCTCAGTGCATAACTAAACAAATAAAATTTGTTTTTTAAACTCATTTATTTGCTCAAAAATACCGAGGATTTCCAATGTGTCCGATAAGGATTTCCATTGTGTCAGGTATTGTGTGCGCTGAGTGTTGGGGACAGAGGGAGTGTGATACGATGCCAATCTTCATGGAACTTGTGTGTAGTTGAGGAGACAGATCAAACAAGATATAACAAAACAGAGCACAAGTGGTCACAAAGCAGCAAAGCCAGTGGATAAAGGATTTTAGCTAAGGCTCATGGTTGTAGAATTCTGTTGAATTCAAGAGGGGAATATATGAGTTCACATATCTGGGAAGTCCAAAGAGAGATGTTTAAGGCCACATGGATGCCGGTAGTCAAGTCATGTCATTGGGACCCAAACTCAGTTTCTCAGATCCACTTTCCTGTGTGGTTCACCCACAAGGTGGCTGAGGTAGCCACTGGTGGCTCCCAGCTGACATCCACTGCGATGGCAGCCCTAATGGATGTTCCACATTCATCCGAGAAGTAGTGGGTTCTGGGAGAAGTTCTGGGAACAATTCTGTCATCCCTGGATCAGATCACCCACCCACCTCAAACCAAGGTGTAAAATGTCCCTACCTGGGTAAAAACACTCACTCTTTGGAATCTGAGAGTAGGCTCAGCTCTAAGAAAACATGAACTGAGAGTAGGGGAGAGGTGGTTTCCCAGGAAATATTAAAGAGCTGTTAGCAGAAGGAGAAATAAAAATGCTGGTTAGGTAAAAGCCACAGATGCCCACTCTACAAATAAATAAACATTGTACTTGCAGCTTGTAATGAGGGCCAAGATAGAAACTACAGACGTGCTTGGGTAGTACAATAACGGGAGAGGTATTAGGAATGGTGACATCAGGCATGATTTGTCCGAGAAAGGCTCTTCCCAACTGGGACCTGGGGATTAGGAGGCTGCTATCAAGGAGGAAGCTGCTAGGTAGAGGTGGTGGCAAGGAGGTCACTGAGTACAAGGAGGTTCCAGAAGCCCAGGTTGGCCGACGCTCAGAGTGCAAGGGAGTGTGGTCAGAGAGAGAGAGTTCTGAGGGCCTCAGGAGCCAGGTCACGCTGGGTTAGAGCTGCATCACACTTCATGTATTATCAGAAACTCACACCTGCCGTGCATTCTAGACTAGAATTAAAGCTAGGGGCTGCGAGGCAGCGAGGAGCTACAGAGAGTCAGGGAGAACACTAAGGACGTGAGCTTCTTTTTTTTCGTTGAGAAGTGTTGGGGCCTTAGGTCCTTGTTTTTCTCCTAGGATTTTAAGCACCTCTCCATCTGCTACAAATAACTGAATTCTATTCAATTTGACTTTGCCTCTACTCATAAAAGGCAAGTGCACTCACGTACGCCCACCCCGTCTCTGCATCTGACTCTGATCCATATTTTCAAAGAAACCTGATCCTGAGACCTCTGCAATGAATGACTCTTCCACGCATGCTGAGTCAGCAGGCTTCTTGTGTTTATTTACCAAAACACTCTGATGGGGGATGAGGGGTGGGAGGGGATAAAGGATACATCTGTGGAATATTGAAACTCTGAGGATGCCCGCAGAGCTGGGGAGGATAGGGTGGGAACTCCTTGAATAAACGACAGTGCTGCTCTGTCCAGGACCCAGCACCTCTGGCTGAGGGTCAGAAATACAAAACTGTTTAATAATGGTAAGTGTCGTTAGGAATTTCAAGTATCTTCAAGGGCATTTGACTTAAATGAGCTCAGCGGTGGAGTATTCAAGTAAAGAGAGTGTTGTTAATGTGCTAAATTAAAAGGCTAATCAAAGAGGCAAGTGTTACAAATGAGAACAGGAACACAATTAGTTAATGGGAGAGTGAGGAATATGGGAGGGAGATGTTTGTGTTTTGTTTTGTTTTTTGTGTTGTTTTGTTTTGTTTTGTTTTTCATATGCACAGTACCTTCAGATTTTCCCCAAAGCCCTCAGTATTTTAAACGAACAGAAGTGGCAAAAGTTCAGGCCATTCTGTCATTTGTAACATTAAGCCAAAAGCAGCATACTTTATATTAAGAAAGAAAGAGACTGTGCGCACACACACGTGGGCACTCTTAAACATATACGGCCATTTATCACATGCGGGTAATAACAGGTTTCTTAGTGTAGGACATTATAATTAAGATCACGGGCTTTGCGGTAAAGCAAGACTGTTTTCAAAATCAGGCCTTTCCGGGATTCTAAGCACGTAGCCCTCAGTTTCTTCATCTTTAACATGGGGTTGATAGGAGCACACGAGGTTGCAGATCAGCTGACAATGAGCCGGATTGTTGAGTGGCCGTCCTGCTTTGCGTACAGCTGGTAGTAGTTCAGTACCCAAAGGATATTGTTTGCTAAGTACTTTGCACATCACTCGTGCCTAGTACTATTTTCAAAAGGTTGTGGTGACGTCGAATAATGTATTGCAAGAAGGACCCTCAGAAACATACACAGCAGGTAGTACATGTTTGGGAAAAGTTAGCTATAACCATTGTCACCACAGCTATAACAAACCACGTCGCCTGCGGGGGTAAAGGGGGGCTGCACGCAGGGCAGGGGGGACCCTCTCCATCTCTCTGCAGTGGGAAATGGTTCAAAGAGCCAGGAGTTTGGGAACCAGCTAGAGATAGGTTCAGACTCATTTTGTGCTAGCTTCTCACTGTGTGACCTTGGACATTTTACTACATCCATTTTAAAATGGGGGCAATACTTGCAGAAGCACGAGGATGAATTGACAGAACGATTTTTAGTGCTTAGCTCAGTGCTTTACCCTGAAATGTGAGACTTTAGTCTCCTTTCCCCCCCATTCCTAAATAAAACTCACAAGTAGAGGGGAAAAAAAGCTGCAGAGAAGGATGAAGAGGAAAGAAAACAGAAGATTAAAGCAGATTTTAAATTTAGGCTCCAAAGGAATGGATTAACATTGAGTCTTGGTATCTGTGTCCTGAAAAATGGGTAGAATAAAACGCCCATGAAAAGTGTTCTCCTCTAATTATTTTTATTTATTTATTTTTATTTATTTATTTTTTTAATGTTTATTTATTTTTGAGAGAGACAGAGACAGAATGCGAGTAGGTTAGGGGCAGAGAGAGAGGGAGACACAGAAGCAGAAGCAGAAGCAGGCTCCAGGCTCTGAGCTCTGAGCTCTGAGCCGAAGTCGGACGCTTAACCAACTGAGCCACCCAGGCACTCTAAAATTGCTCTCCTTAAAAAAAAAAAAAAAAAAAATTATGATTACCCCCTTTATGAAAGCAAAAGTAATATCTGAGCATTATAAAATTGGCAATATGAATAAGGACATTAATCTCCCAAAACTGTCACTCACTACTTTTAATATTTTGATATATTTCTGCATCTTTTAAAAGACCGATATACTTGAATTTACTTGGATATTTCCCCCAAAAATTAGAGTCACACTAGAAATATATTTTCCTACAAGGTATTTTAGAAACAGTTTCTGGTGTTCCTACATATTTTTGAAAATATGAGATTTTAAATTTGGTATCATTTTTTAGCCTTTGGATATACCGTAATTTACTTACCTGTCTCCTTATTGTTGGATGCTCCTTTTTTTTTTTTTTTTTCTAAATAGCCCATGATAAATAGTAATGAAATGGACAGTAACAACTTTAAAAATGTACCAAGTGGGCAAAGGAGGATAAACAGACAAGTTAGATGGAAAAATCAAATGGCCATAAATATAGGACATTATGTTCATCCTCTCCAATGTCAAATAAATGTAAACTAAGACCAATTTTTTTTTCAAACTGAGAGAAATTTTTTTACATTTTATTTTATTTAAAAAGCTTTTAATGTTTATTTTAGTTTTTGAGAGAGAGGGAGAGAGAGAGAGACAGAGCACAAGCAGGGGAGTGACAGAGAGAGGGGGAAACAGAATCCGAATCAGGCTCCGGGCTCCGAGCTGTCAGCACAGAGCCTGATGTGGGGCCTGAACCCACGAACCATGAGATCATGACCTGAGCCTAAGTCAGATGCTTAACTCACTGAGCCACCCAGGTACCCCGAGAGAAATTTTTTAAAGGATAATATACTGAGTGCTTTTTAGGGTTTGAGAATACTCATTCTCATACCTTTTTTCTTTTTTTTGGTTGGGATCTAAACTGCTAAACATTTTTAGAGGTTAGGTTGCAAGTATAAAGTTATTTTTTCAAAAGAAAAAGCCTTGTACTTAATGACCTGACCAAGGATTGTTTCCCAAGGATATCAGAAACACAGGGAAAAAAAATTTCTGTACAAGGATATCTGGTACTAAGTTAAAAATACTGGGGCGCCTGGGTGGCTCAGTCGGTTGAGTGTCCGACTTCGGCTCAGGTCATGATCTCACGGTCCCGTCCGTGAGTTCAAGCCCCGCGTCATGCTCTGTGCTGACCGCTCAGAGCCTGGAGCCTGTTTCGGATTCTGTGTCTCCCTCTCTCTCTGACTCTCCCCCGTTCATGCTCTGTCTCTGTCTCAAAAATAAAATAAAATGTTAAAAAAAAAAATAAAAAAAATACTAAATATTTTCTCAAGCTTCCATTTGGAAGTTTCCACAAAGACATTTCTTGGTCTTTGTAGGACCCATTCTCACAGCCAGGAGTGTATTTCTTTTTTAATGTTTATTTATTTATTTATTTATTTTGAGAGAGAGTGGGGATGGGGCAGAGACAGAGGGAGAGAATCCCAAGCAGGCTTTGTGCTATCAGCATAGAGCCCGACATGGGGCTCAGTCCCATGACCCATGAGATGATAACCTGAGCCAAAATCACGACTTGGATATTTAACCAACTGAGCCATCACATGCCCTACCAGGAATGTTTTCTTTTCTGCCCCAGCATGGCATAGAAAAAACTAACCCAGTGCTATGCCGGCTCCCCTTTAGCCTAGAGAAGTTTGTGAGTAGCACTGTGATTGTAGAATGTACTATTCATTGAATAAGATGGAATTCAGGAAAAAATTCATACTCATATGTGGTGACAACATATCTCTGAGTTACAGTCCAGAGTATTGGTAATAGTAATTGTAGAATATAGCGGTGCATATATAAGTGACATCAGAGAATTTTAGGTGCAAGAAGGAGGCTCAGAGAGGGAGACACAATGTACCCAAGTTTATGCAATCAGAAGCATGTATAGAAGCAAAGTAGACCACATATCAAAAAGAGACACTTTCTGAAAAGATCATGATAGTTGTTAAGACAAAGATGAACGTTTATTATATGGTTATTAGAGGATGCATTTTGTGAGAGCAAGACTTTAAAAAAAATTTTTTTTAAAGCTTATTTCTGAGACAGAGAGAGACAGGGCATGAGTGGGGGAGGGGCAGAGACAGAGGGAGACCCAGAATCTGAAGCAGGCTCCAGGCTCTGAGCTGTCAGCAGTGTCCAGTGCGGGGCTCAAACTCACAAACAGTGAGATCATGACCTGAGCTGATGTCAGTCGCTCAACTGACTGAGCCACCCAGGCGCCCCAGTGACAGCAAGACTTTAAGGCATGTGGAGTAGGTATTCAGTGTATGGTGTATTTTTTTAAACGTGTTTGCTTGCCAATAAAGACAAATGCAGATTTTACTCCCAAGCCTGTTCCTGTTCCCAGCCCCTCTTGATGTTACAACTTGGTAATGCCGAGCATTAGCAGCAATCAATGAGTTGCAATTTCTGACTTCTAAATCAGTACCATTTGGCTCTGGTCTGTTTGCATTCTAAGTCCGGGGATTGTACAGTCGGTGAATTGCACCATGGCTTGGAGACAAGGATGAAATCCAAGCTTTTCTCTCCTTTCCTCTCCTAATCAAGCCATGTGCCCTGGCCTGGAGCTGCATTCACCCAGAGGCAATGATGCCATTTTCTTTGCCCAAAGATGAGATAAGCTGCCAGTTCTTACACCTTCCAGCCTGTCCAGAGAAGGGTGCCTTTTTCTAATTCACAACAAAACAAGGTAGGCAGGCAAACTCCTGCCAGAATCTAGTCTTTCTCTCATACAACAACAACAGCAACAACAACCACACTTCTCGCTCATGGGTATCGGATACCAGCTCAGCTGCTGTTAGCAGGGACCTTTCCTCTCAAAAATTTAAATTTGAAAAGGAGGATGAAAATGTCCACCCTGATTCTAACTTTGTAGAGGAACTCTGTTCTGTATATATCCATAGACTATTGGATTCCATTAGCCTATATGTGATGAGGGATCTGATATTGAGCCTAAATCTTTCTGAAAGCCTTAGAATTGTCTTTAGTGAAGTGTTAAATAGTAGCCTTCAAGCATTCACTTTTTAGATGTCTTCACAGGATTTAAAGGAAGAATAAAACATGCCAGGATATTTATGAATCATGAGATTTAATAGAGACCAAAGTAGATCTTATTATTGATGTGCTTACTGCTTCATTAAATTCCCCTTAAGGTTTGCGGCATGGATATGGATCATTTGCAATAATAATTATGCAGTGATCGATTGATTGGGTCTGACATTGCACTTGTCACCTTGAAACGCAAAATCCATCTATTTTCAACAGTGTGCACATTTCTCGCTAATCTTACACACCAGCATGCAATAGTTTATTTTATGGAGAAAGTACAATTTATAAAGTTTGGAGACTTAACATTAACCTTTTGCTAAAAATTGAAGTATCGCTTGTCATTTTAGAAAGAAATGAAAATCATCCAACCAACAATTTTTTTCTTGAGATTAGAAAACACAGTCTAATTTCAAAAGAACTTTTCAGACCAAAAATGCACGTACTTCAGCTGAGTGCTACAAGTGTACTGTGACCATTGCAGTTGACTGAGCCTTCACATGGAACATGGACGATACATTTGGGAGGCTTGACCCTAATTCTGCTTGCGTGTGCACACACGCACATGTGCACACACATACACACACCTGTCTTCCTATCCACCTACCATTTATTTATTTCCACATCTTACACTCTCGGTAATTCTCTCTGTGCATGAAAAAAAAAATAATGCACAGTTCTGTTTCTGAAAGGAACTTCCCAAGACTTGTGCATAAGATCTTACTGTGCAGATATTACTTTAAAGATTCACACATTTCTTTCCAGTTGTGAATTTTTTTTTAAAAGAGGGAATGGAAGAACCAGTGACCTCATTCTCTTCCATTTTTACCAACTTTGATTTCCAGGACTTAAACTGCATTGAATTGATGGTGTGGCCAGTCCTGAGTCAGTGCAGAGTCATGCATGGAGTTGCTTATGAAGGGCCAGGTACGGGATCTGCAAATGAAGCTGGTGTGGCCCTTTGTCCACATGGAACTTATATTCTAACAAGGAAGTGACCCATCTTCAGCCTTACTGAGTTTAGAAATGCAGTATAATTATTGGCATAAAGAAATTCAAACATATTAGTGAATTAAGTGATGATAAGTGGGAAAAAAAAGAATATACACTAAGGTCCTCTTTGGAATATATTAAAAATAATAACAATATGAAGGAAGGTAGGATTATTATCTCCATGAGGCATGTTATAAAATTGAAGATGAGAGTGGTTAGAGTTCCTAAAATTTATGAGCTAGTAAGTATCAGAGAGCCAGAATATGAATCCAGAAAGTCAGTATTCAGAGGCCATGATTTGCACAACTCATTTCTAAAAGTGTGTATATACACCAAGATGGTGACAGTAATTGATATGGCTGGCTGTTATTTTCTTCTTTTTGTTTCTCTGCGGTTTCAGATTTCCCCTGTTAGGTATATGTGATATATACGTAATAAATACAATTTAGAGAAATATAAATCAATGAATGAGCCTCATATAGGACATTATAACCAGCAAGCATCAAACTAGCAGATTTTGTAAATAAAGACCTCTAAGGTACTGAACACTATTTCAGAAATCTCCAAGCCTGTGACCTAAAGCGCATGTAACTCTAAGCCATGAGGAACTACCCGTACGTAGGGACACCCTTTGCAAAAGCTCTTCACAAGTGTGAGAACTCTCAAGGAGTTGTGTCTGTTTGCTGACCCAGGTATCTCTTTCAAACGTGCAAGGATGGCGACCATTTGCTGGTTAAGACAACTTTTCCTCCTATTACATAGTAGCAACACGAATAAGAACAGAATTAATCTTTCTCTTGTGTTTTTCATATATAAACTCTAGAATCATGTGTTAAGGCAATCCTACATGATGGCTGAATAATACATATACTATGTATAAATTAAGGCTAAGTTAAATAATAAAAATAGCATTCATCTATTGGATGCCAGGTGCTGTATCGAAGATTTTGCATTATCAAAGCCTGTCCCCATCTCGCCTCCCAACAGAATTGAGGGTGTCATGCAGTGCAGGTAGTTACATGGCTTTTTATGGGAGAGAACCAGTGTGGTTTGAAGAAGCTTCTAAGTGAATCTGGCAACTTGCCTCATCCCCATCAGGAGATGGAACCCCTCTGATTAGGATAGACTCTTCTAATCCTGAGATGGAAGGAAACTGTGCCTGGGTAATAGATGAGAAGAGCGATATATAGGAAAGTAAAATAACTTGCTCAGGATCTGGTTTGCCTGGCTTCAAAATTGATGGTAAATCTGGGATGAGAATGTTGGATTTCTATAGTGGAGTCAAGACCTCTATCTACTAGATTGCTGACTCATTAACATAGATAATTCAGCTAAGGCACCCAAAGACAAGTGTTTTTGATGTTAGTTAGGTGTTCATGGCCAGGGAAGATAAGGACAATAAAACAAGGGAATCTAACATGCACTGTCTTCAGCTGCTTGCTCTGTTATTATTTCTCTGCCTTCTTTCAATTGTGAGGAGTGGCAAAAATAACCAACTCAAATAGGCTTCAGAAAAATCACACATAAATGGAGAATGTACTGTCATACTAAATGGAAAGTTTTAAAAGGTAGATCTCAGATGCAGTTGTACCAAGAAACTCAGATTATATTCTTAGGAGTGTTAGATAGATTAGATAGATAGATAGATAGATAGATAGATAGATAGATAGATAGATAGATAGATAGATAGAGATATATAGACAGATCTATGTATAAATATACACAGATATCTACATCTACATATACATATGTTTGTCTTTCCTTTTCTCAGCTCTGTTTTCTTTGATGTAGGCTTCAGTCACAGACAAGCCCTTCTTCCTGGTAGCCACCAGCAGTTCCAAACTTACGTTCTTCTGGCTAAGTACCTCCAGCTGAAAGAGAGCATCTCTGTCTACAAAGTCTTTTTAAGTTTAAGCTAAAGTTTCAGGAATGCCTTTCATTGGTCCAGCTTAGGGCATATGCCCTTTCATTAGCCAATCACATTGGTCCAGAAGTAGTATATGGTGATGGGACAGGTGTGGGTCACATGATCACCCATGGAGGCCATAACTTACATCTTCTTTACCACCATTTGTTCCGAGAATGAGGGAAGTCTTTGCCTGTTCACGTCCCGTGGAGGTGGGCGATTAAATGCTAGGCAAGGAAAACAACTGGTCCATGCTTCAGTTTTGTTTCTGCTAGTGACAGCTCTCTAAAACAATTCTGTCTAACAGGATTTCTTACTGCAGAAATCTCTGGCATTCCTGGGACTGAGAGATCATCTTAGAATATTTGGAACTATTTAGTAACCCCCTGATGAATCCTTCCATATTCCTTGAAAATCCTTTCCTATGGATCTGTAACAGTACCATGAACTCTGAAGATATAGTTGATGTCTGGAGTCTAGTCCACTTGTGTGCTCCATTGTATTGTTAACTACCACATGCATGATGGTTGTGAGTGTGTGTGTCTGTGTGTGCAAGCACACGTGTGTGTGTGTGTCTATCTCTAGAGATAACTCTGTTATCCATCCTGGTCAGAGAACGGACAGCTTTACCTAATTACATAGTAAGGTTAGTTGAGAATTGGCAAATGCTGGGACCAGGTTGTAGAATAGGTTGTATCGCAACATTGTTCAGTTTACATTTCTTGTGAGAAAACAAGCAAAATAACAAATACCACTGGTGATTTTCAGTGATGCACCCATCTTTGGCATCGCTTACAATTCAATAGATTGTTGATTCAAGACAACCCATTGCCTTTTTTTGCTTAAATGTCTGGGTTTTCTATGAGCTTCAGGACTTTTTCTTTTGGGAATCAGTCTGTCTCAAGGCCTTGGCATTATATAATTGTTTGGTTTCGTGTGTAATGATTTAATTTAATTCAACAAACATTTATTGAAAATCTCTTATGTGCAAGCCCTAGGCTAGGCCCCTGAGATATGAAAACATAACACATAATCCCTGACCTCGGGAAGCACCAAATTTATTAAGATGAATTAGGTAGGCAGTGATCTGAGCAGATACCCTAAAGGTGTCTGATGAGCAGCATTAAACAGATACGTAAGCAAATAAAATAGAAAATTGATGAATTACTTAAACCCATATTTCTCATATAGCAGACACACTTCTTGTCAGTGGGCACACAAAATTAAGGGGATGGGCAAGATCCTTGATGGCACGAAGCTTGCTTGCCAATGTAAGATACAGGCCATAGACAGACAAACCAAATATATGAATGCATGATGGCAGTCTGTGGTAGGTGCTCTGAAGGACATTATTGGGATTTGGAAATAGAGTAGTCAGGAAGGGCCTCTTGGAGGAGGTGATGTTTAAGCAGATTCCCACAGCAAGAGGGACCAGCTCTGCAAAGAGCCAGTCCAAGAACATTCTAGGCAGGAGGAACAAGAAGTGTGTAGTCTTCAAGGCTGAAAGAGATGGCTGGGTTCAGAGTTAGAGCAGCTGGAGAGTAGTAAGCAAGACGGAGAGTGACACATGAGGAGGTCTGAGAGCAGGTGCTTCAGGGGCTGAAAGGGCAAGCAGGGAGTAGGTATAAAAGCTTAGCACTTTCTGGAGATGTTATTAGCTCAGAAAGGGTTAGGAAGGAGGCCACCCCAGGGTGAGAGCCTGATGCCATCTAGAGTTTCTTGATTATTTAAAAAAAATTTTTTTAATGTTTATTTATTTTTGAGAGAGAGAGAGACAGAGAGACAGGGTGCCAGTGGGGGAGGGGCAGAGAGCAAGGGAGACACACAGTCCACAGCAGGCTCCAGGCTCTGAGCCGGCAGCACAGAGCCCGATGCTGAGCTGAAGTAAGATGCTTAACGGACTGAGCCACCCAGGTGCTCCAAGTGCTTTTTGATTCTTATTCCTTCTTCTTCTTCTTCAGGATGGTTTATTGTTTTAAAACATCTTTATTGAGGAACAATTAACACCTGGTAAACAGCACGTATTTCAAGTGTGCACTTTGGAAAGTGTTGACATATGTACGTGCCCCGGAAGTCATCAGCACAATCAAGAGAGTGAGCGTCTGGCCCTGGAGTTCCCTCCTGCCCCTCTGTCATCTCTCCCACCCGCCCTTCCCGAAACAGCTGCTGATCTGCCTTCTGTTTCTATACATTAGTTTGCCTTTTCTAGAATTTTATATAAATGGAGTCATAGAGTAGGCGGGGTTACTTTTTATAGCGGGTAAGCCTACACAGAATTCGAGTCTTCTAATCTTTCTCTCATATGGGCCTTTTGTGTCTGAAAAGGATCTCAAAAGCCATTTAACAATAACCTCTATTTCTACAGTCGAGGTCTTAGAGCATGCGTGTGTTTGCTTGACTTACAAAAGTTGAGGGATTTTCCAGGCTCAGAAAAAACAGAGTTTGTCTCCCCTTTCCTTTTCTCCGTTATTATTTTGGACTCTACTATTGACCTAGAAAAGATAAGGGGGGGATGAAATGATGAAACAATGAGGAAGTGGGAACAGAGTGACAGACAACCAGGGGAAGACACTGCTTAGTCCTTCTGATCTCAGAAATAAGATGTGGGGATGACCAATCTTGAGCTAATTAGAATAAAATATAATATATTTCACTACACTTGTGGTCAACATAATTCAATCTCTGATGATTCAAAATGGCTTTGGGGTCATCTTGACATCAACTCTGGAATCAGAAGCGTGGGGACAAGGGTTCCCTCACATTCAGGGAGCATGCATGTGTGTGTGTGTGTGTGTGTGTGTGTGTGCGCGCGCGCACGTATATGTTCACTTTTCTCCCCAGGAACTATAAGGAGCTTCCTCATTTATATCTTATTTATATACCATTTGTGCTTTGCTACTTCCCAAAGAATTTGAATGCACTCACAAGTTGCAGAACAATGTAATGTGTGACTTACAGGTGTTAACCTATACAGAGACCGAATGTAAAATTTATTAATCTATTCCTTTACAATGAAAACACTTATTAGGCACCTACTATCTCCAAGATATTATTCTAGGGACTGGGTATATGATGGTGAACAAAATAATTACTTCAGTGTGTACATTTGCCTGTACGTGTTTGTGTATTTGAGCATGGTTCACCTGGGTTTGTTAAATATATTATGAATTGATTATAAAACAAGAAAGCCAATCCTATGCAGAGGAGGATGTTAAATTAAGACACCAGTTTGGCAACGGCCATTGCAATTAAAAGTACCCATATTGTTTGATCCTCTAATTGCACTGGTAGAAATTTATCTTAGAGTTACACTCATCCATGTGCACAAAGCTGCATGGATAATGAGGCTCATGTAGCCTTTCTTGTTGATCGTAAATGCCCATCAAGGTAGGAGTGGTTGGACAAGCCACAAGACATGCTTAGGACTGAATACTGTGCATTTATGGAAAGCATGATGTTGAATCACCTGCACTGCCTTTGAACAAACTCTTCGGCATATGGTTATGGGTGTGCAACAGCATGTGTGGTAGGCTTCCATTAGTCAAGAGGATGGAAAAGGGCTCTGTGCTAGGTAACACAACACACTTGACTTTAGAAAATTTGCTGCTGATCAGGGGACCTATGATGGACAAAGGGTAACCTCTTTTGAATTATTTTAAATATTCACAGTGTACACGCATGGGATTTCAGTTTTATAAAACCAGTTTTAAAATACAGAGATAAAAATAAATAAGTAAAGGACATACATAGATTTTCTAATATTTAGCTTGGGGTGTCTTATAATGATTTTATGCAAAAGGTCCCTTCAGGTTTCTATTCTGTCTCCCTTCTCCTGTTACCATGCTCTGATACAAACAAACAGAAAGGGGAGGATCCCCGCAGCCACACCCTCTCATCAGATCCCCCTACTGCCAATGACATTAATGATTCATTAACTGCTTCTCAAAACCCTAAAGCAATATGGAGCCCTCAAGGAAACTTATGACCCCAGGTGGATCCATCCCACCAGGAAAGCGATGTTCCTTTGGATCACTGAGGGTGGGCATTTGGGAGCCAGGTGTGGGACTGGGGGGCTCAGTTCAGAAGAGGTGGATCTCTGTGGCTGGAGGCTGCAAAAAGAGGTTGAGAGAACTTCACAGTTCCCAGGGATTCTAAGCTCAGACTTAGGACAAGGGACTCAAAGAAGAAAGAAAGCTATGTAGGGACATGTAGAGGACATCCTCCTCTATTTAATAATGTGGTAGATTCAAAGAGTGAAGAGGCTCAAGTCAGAGACAAGAAAAGGGAGTGATTCCAGACAGAAAAAATTGAAGTGAGCCCCTTGGGCAATTTCGTTTATTCATTCATTCATTCATTCATTCACTCATGCATTCATTCATTCATTTAACAAATATGAATCGATACTTTATTTGGGACAGGTGCTGTGCTACTTGCTGGGCATGTGATGGGGGAACATTACAACAGAGTTACTGCCTTCATTGAACCTTTAATTTCATGGTAGAGAGAGAGTCATGGCGTCAGATAATCTTTCAAACAGATATACAGTTATAAACTGCAATAGGGATTATTGAAGAAGCTCTTAGAGTGAAACGGGGTACTGATCATGTCACAAGAACAGAGGAATTCTTGTTCTATTTATTTAGAAGTCTGCTAATATTAGTAATTAATATCATCCCCACTTTCTAGTTGAGGACACTGAGGGATGGACATAAATCTGTGTGCCCCTCACAGCAAATATGGGTGGAGTTAGAATTTGGACAGATTGACACAGGGCTCAGGCTTCAAGACAGATTGAGTCTGCACAGGGTTGTTTCAGGTGTGAAATCCACAACCTCATCGTTAATAGTAAACGGAGATCTGTGCTCAGTGGTTAATGGTGAGCATAGATGCCTAGGCACAAGGATTAATCTGGTTGCTCTGGTGACATTTGGAGTATTAATTTGAGACAGGAAGGACCCTAACCCATATCTACTCTCCATACTTTAATGAAGCAGAGGCCAGATAAACTACTGACTGTCCTGAACAGTCTAGATGCAAGAGTTGTGATTTTGTTAATAAAAATAATGTGACAAAATGATAATGTCACAGGAGAAAAAAACGTGATGAAAACCTGAAATGTCTGTCTGTATTTATTCGAGCCCCCAAAGCAGTAATGGGTGGTAAAGGATGTGGTGTTTTTTCTCAGGGGCGCTGGCAATGAAAAATTAGAATTCTTAAACTTTGGGTGTGGACAAACACCAAGGCATTGATGTATCCCCTAAAATGAGGTATTGAACAATCTTTGTGGGAGAAAGTCTTTATTCCTTTCCTACTCTTCTAGAAAGACACGGTACAAGGAAAAATAATAAAAAAATTTTAAAAAAAGGTTTAGAAAAACTGCTCTTCTCAAAAAGCCAAGGAACTGTGGTTCCCTATTTTGAGACATTTGGCAAATCTCATTTTCCTACAGATGTTGTTGGACATAAATTGATGATTTCAAGAAGCAAATAGAATATTCTGCAATGCTTGGTATTAAGGAGTTCAGTGTGATCAGATGGGGCTTTGTCAAATTGAAGTATTTGAATTAACTCACACTGTAAAAGTGAAAGTGTAAAGCTTTGCTTTTCTTCCAAGCTAATCAATGAAGATTAATATTCTATGGGAACCTGATTTTGCAGATGGAGCTGAGCTACACTATTTTCCCTTCCATTTTTTCCTCATAGTAAATAAATCTTTTTTATTATACTGTATGAATTTACTTAGCTCTTTTAATAGCCTTTGTAAGAATAATGCTTCCTTTGATTATATTACATTTTTTAAATGTGTGCTATGTGTAATACAATTCTGCTGTTGGGGGGAGGGGGGAGGGAGAATAGAAGACTTGCCGAATATATTAGCCTTACCAGCTTATCCCCTGTGTTTTAAATCAGATGAAGAAATGTCTGGGTACCCTGGGAGTTTAAGGAGTAAATTACTAAGCGTTTACTTGGATAAAAACGGTTCATACCTGTGCCTTGTCTAAAACTTTCTACTGGGGAAGATTAGATTAATCTGAAAGGACTATGTCTTTGTAAAACTGTTCTGGTTATTTTGTACCTTTTTTTTTTTTTTTTTTTTATCTTCGAGGTGCTGGCAAATTTATTTGATTGTTTTCCCCTGAAGGAGGGAAATAAACTTTGTAATTCTAGGGCTAACATCCACACTGTATAAATTGATCAGCCAAATTGAGAAGCTGCTGACTGGTTGACTTGGCATAAACTGCAAGTAGTCTCATTCACAATTGATAAACTGACTTCTCACCCTGCATTCTTAGAGGTGTAGCCCTTGAAGGACAGATACAGCATGACCTATACAAATTGTACTTCGCATGAGACAAGAGAGGAGAGGGAGGGGGAGCAAAGGAGGGAGAGGCAGGCAAGAAAGAAAGAAGGAAAGGAAGAGGAAGGAAGGAAGGAAGGAAGGAAGGAAGGAAGGAAGGAAGGAAGGAAGGAAGAGAGGGAGGGAGGGAGGTGGAAGGAGAGGGAGGGAAGGAAGGGAGGGAGGGAGAGAAAAGGAAGGGAGGGAGGGAGGAGGAAAGGATGGAAGGAAGGAAGGAAAGAAGGAAGGAAGGAAAGGAAGGAAGGAAAAGAGAGAGCACGATTTCACTAGAGACAAAAACATAATATGATTTTATGCATCAGGCCAAATCTTAAATTACTAAAGTTCCTGATGAGAAGAAATTAGAATCACCCAAACTTTACCTATGTCTTTTTGTGCCATTTACCTTGGACAGAGTCAACAAACTAATCCTCTTAAAGTATTTTGCCCATATAGTCACTCATGTTCAGAGCCATTAATAGTTCTGCACACACTGTTATGGGATTAGAAATCAGTGCTTGAGTCTGATAATTTAAGATTTTCTGAAATCTAGCCTCAGTATACAAACTGTGTGTGTGTGTGTGTGCGCGCACGCGCGCCTAAATAATAAGCTCATAGGACCTGGGTTCTGTTTCTGCATTTGTTAGTCGCCTGACAAAGATCACTCATCTTTTCTAGGTCTCAATTTTATTTTTGTAATGGGAATAATAGTGATAATAGCAGTAATGGTGATGATAGCAAGATAATGCTGCTTAACTGATTTAAATAGTGTTTTGGGGAGAGAATCAAATCAGAGACCATACCTGCAGGTGCTCCCTCTGTGCTCTCTGCTCTTAGTGCATGCACACGAGGCTGAATCAAACTCATCTAACTCAATACAGAGGCGGCTTCGCAAGCCTGACAGAATGCATAATTAAATGCCTCTACTCTTTCTGGCACATGCCAGACCATAGTCAATTCAAAACTGAGCTCTCTGGGGAGACCTCAAGTCCTGATATTCTACAGGGTTGATTTGAATAGGGAACCAAGAGCACAGCTTCCGATTGGGTATGGGGGGGGGGGGTAAGAGCGACAATCCATAGTGGATTATTTTATAATAATTGGTGGCTTATTTTATAACTCGTAAGTGGAAAGACTGTGATAAAACATGTAAACAGTAAAGACACTTTTTTCAAAATTTTTTTAATGTTTTATTTTATTATTTTTGAGACAGAGAGAGACAGAGCATGAATGGGGGAGGATCAAAGAGAGAGGGAGACACAGAATCCAAAGCAGCCTCCAGGCTCTGAGCTGTCAACACAGAGCCCGACGCGGGGCTTGAACTCACGGACTGTGAGATCATGACCTGAGCCCAAGTCGGACGCTCAACTGACTGAGCCGCCCAGGTGCCCCAGGACTCTTTTTTTTTTATTGTTTATTTATTTTTGAAAAAGAGAGATCCTGCATGAGCAGGGGAGGGGGAGAGAGAGAGGGAGACAGAGGACCCCAAGCTGGCTCCACACTGTCAGCACAGAGCCCAATGCAGAGCTCAAACTCATGAACCATGAGACCATGACCTGAGCCGAAGTCGGACGCTCAACCAACTGAGCCACCCAGGCGCCCCATAAAGACACTTTTATGTAAGCAGTAAGGGTCCCTGTTCTTCAACCACCCACTCCCCTTCTCCTGCTGACAGTGTACCGCCAATGTACTGTTGAGAGACGGATTAGGTATATATCACTCTCTTTTTGTTTTCAGTCCTGGCATCAATATTCAAATTTATTATTTTTTTATTTAAATTCAAGTTATTAAAATACAGTGTAGTATTGGCTTCAGGAGTAGAACCCATTGATTCGTCTTCTACATAGCACACCCAGTGTCCATCCCAACAAGTGACCTCCTTAATGCCCATCACCTATTTAGCCCATCCCCCCCACCTCCCCTACAGCAACCCTGTTTGTTCTGTATATTTAAGAGTCTCTTACGGTTTGCCTCCCTCTCTGTTTTTATCTTATTTTTCCTTCCCTTCCCCTGTGTTCATCTGTTGTGTTTCTCAAATGCCACATAGAAGTGAAATCGTATGATATTTGTTTTTCTCTGACTTATTTCGCTTAACATAATACCCTCTAGCTTCATCCACCTTATCACTTTCTATCTAGACATACATTAGATCTCACCACATGTCATTGCTGATATTTGACCATTTAGACTTATAAAAACAGCAATGTATTATGCTTCAACTGCATACACATCCGCATTATAAATGTATATATGCATATTATTTTAGCCTAGAGGAACATACTCTACAGTTTCTTCTGATTCAGTATCCTTCCACTCGATATGGTTTGGAGATCTTTGCATGTCAAAATGTGTAGATACATCTCATTCTTTTTAAGGGTACACAAACCCTTCTGTTATGGATGTGTCCTCATTTATTTGAATATTTACTTCCTTGTTAATGGATATTAAGTTACATCCCCTCCCCCATATTTTCACAATTCTCAGCAATGCTGCATGACCATCTCAGAATGTATACCTCTGTGCACAGAGCTGATTTTTTTTATAGAATACATTCCTAGAAGTAGGCACTTTGAATCTTTTAAAAAAATCACCCATTCCCCCTTTTGCATTGTGAACTCTTAGTAAATTTTTAACTAGATGACCAACGATGTTTGCACAATGACCTTTATGAGCAAAAAACTTTTACCTTCAATATGGCAAACTGGTCTCTTATCTCAGAATTTGCCACCTTAAGTTAAAAAAAATTATATATATATATATATATATGTATGTATATATATATGTATATATATATATGTATGTATATATATATGTATATATATATATATATATATATATATATATAGCCTTTGAGTTTTGAACTCTTAATTGTATCTGAGAGGCGAATTGGTTTTAAGAGGCAAAGAGTTTCTTATGTGGTGTTTGAAAAGTTGCAAAATACAAAATACAGTCAGGAAACTGACGCGTGCACGTGCCTGCCTCCATGCGTGTGTGCGTGTACACACTTCGACATTTTATGTCCAAGTCAGTATGAAAAATGTGAATCCTTGGGGGAGCTGCCATTTTGCTATTGAGGTCCAAGGTCGTGTATCTAACAGTTCTAAATTTCTCCCCCTGGGAAGCAAGTATATGCTCACTGTTCCCTTTAATAAAGGCACAGAAATGGACCATGCAGTCTGCATCAAACATGAGTGAGTGCTATTCATTTTAAGAAGCATTCAAGCACTGTGAAAATTAGCACTGGAACACGGTTCCAAATGAAAGCGACACCATGGGCCTAATGAGAAACTGAATACCATATATTCATCTCCCCGAGTCCGGGTTCTTTCTCTTCTGTCATTTGAATGGTTCTGAAACGCCTTCTCCTCCTGGGCACAGTCTCTTCAAGGCTGACATGCATCTCTTACTTTCTTCCCCTGCCTGGCTGGCAATGAGAGCCCCTGTAGCTTTTTTCCTTTCCACTCCCCACCCCAATTTGAGGTTTAGCCTCATGGGAAACCCCAATTCCTTTCTGTTTATGTGCCCATCTCTGCCTTTCTTTACTGCTGTCTTTAGTTTTTGCTGTGATGACTTTTATGGTTTGCAAACAACCAAAGCTGACTGATGAATATACCCTATTTGTTGGATGGTTTGCTTTCGAGAAAATAAAACTTTGGAAAATTGTCTGGGTAGGGAAGTGTCACTTAAGGTATGGAGCTAATGCTGTTAGGACCTAGAGAAGGGGTCTGAGGTTGCAAATAGGATAAAGATTTGAACATTTTCCCAAACCATTTGCTTAAAATCATGTGTTACATAACCTTCCTGAAATAAAGGTCAAAAAGATATTTTCTTTTTAGTATTCAGTGTCATGCCTTCTGTGAAGAAAACTGGTATGTTTCCTTTACATTATTGATGAAAAGCTCCAGGTAGGGGCTAGGCATTCCCATGTTAACGGATCTTTGAAATAGCACCGATCCTTCATGGAAAAATACCTTTTCCTGAGCACTTGCTGTGTTCCAGGAACATTGCTAGATGATGGAACCATGGCGGTGAATAAGGTGTACAGAGCCCTACCCTCGGGTAGCTTAGACGCTATTGCCATTGGCATTATCTGTCTATCACTACATAGCAAATTACACCACAACTTAGTGGCTACAAACAGCACACGTTTATTATCACTGTCTCCATAGATCAGGAATCTGGGAGCATCTTGTATAGTTTTTAGGTATCTGCTGGGGCAAAAACCATGTCAGCATTCTACTAGAGGAAGATCTGAGCTCTTGTGGGTGGGTATCAGAAGGTCTGCTGCCCAGCTCACTGACATGGAACTCTCTAGAAGGCTATCTCATGATGAGATTCCTGGTCCCCCTGGAGTGAGCAATTCAAAGGAGAGTGAGAAAAGACACCAAGTTGGAAAATGCAGGCATTTTATGACCTCATCTTGGCCATGACATCCTATCATTCCTGCTTTACTTTATGTGTTAGAAATGAGTTAATTGATCTGGCCCACCCTCAAGAGGAGGGGGGTCACACAAAGATAGGGATCTGAGGAGACCATCTTAGACTCTTTCTACCACATTTATTAAATGTCCACCCTGGGAAGCACTGAGAAAAGCATGGAAAAACAGTGATGGTGATAACAGGCAGTGACATTTATTGAGGACTTACTGTCATCACAGCTTTGTATCGAGGCTCATATGACTTTGGGGAAATTGCTCAGTTTTCAAGAATCTCCATTATCCCATCTGAAAAAATGGGAATAATAATAATACTTACCTCTTAGAGTTTTATAAAGATTGTATTGTATTCTCTGCATAGCAAATTACCACACGCTTAGAAGCCTAGAACAGTACACATTTATTATCTCGCAGTTTCTGTGCACATGGCTGAGCTGGGTTCTCTGCTTAGGATCTTGCAGACTGCAATCAGGGTATAAGCCAGGACTGGATTCTCATCAGAGCCTTTTCTGGAGCTTTTTCCAAGTAGCCTCAAGTTGTTGGCAGAATTCATTTCCTTGTGGCTATAGGATTCATGGAAGCTTGATTCTTCAAAGCCAGAAATGGAGACAGAGAGAGAAAGGGAAACAGAAGGAGATACAGGGGTAGAAGGGATGGGGAAGAAGAGAGGGAGTGAGAGATGGGGAGAGAGAAACACTGACTTCAGCAAGAGATGTTGTAATCTTATGTAATGATGTACATGGAATCACAAATATCCTATCACCTTTGCCGTACTCCATCACTTGAAAGTAGGTTGCAGGTTAGACTCAGACACAATGGGAGGGAATTTCAGAAAGGCGTGAATGCCAGGTGACAGAAGGTCATAGTGGTAACCAGTCTGATGTCTGGACACCTCAAGAATCTAGTAAAGGCATGTGCAGAAAGAAAGAATGAAGGAGTATAGCCCAGTGCCTGGCACCAAGAGAATTTACTTGAATCTGTTAGCGGTTGTTATAGTTAGCATATGATTTGAGGATGATGCAATAAACTCTCTGGTGGTTTGTGTTACCAAGATGCATGGGGTGTACTGGACTGGCCAGCCCTATTGGCCGGAGGATGCTAAGAGAGAGAAACCACCGTTACCTTTCTCATACCGTAGATGAATGAAAGCTACAGGTGTAGTCCGCTCAAGTGTTGCAATGTGTGTGCACATATATGACGGTGCATTTGACTCAGAGTAGAAACACAGAGCACATATTCCCACATCTGAGCATTGCTATATTCACTGTATACGTATGGCAGTAAACTTTTCATACACATGTGCACATATGTGTATGTGTGTGCATATATGTGTATACATACATGTGTAATTGGCTAGCTATCATCATGCCTCTATGTGGGGAACTGATCACTGAGTCATCAGAGCTGTTGAGAACATGCACTGGGGCAAACATTATGGGAGGCTCTGAAAATATAATAGTAGAAAGTATAATATGTGAGCCACCTTCAGAAAGCAAATTATTGTGGCATATAGGACAAATAAACATGCAGTCTAAAAATGCCATATGGGAGTTCTATTTCCAGTTAAGTTAGAACATGCTGGGAATGGCCTCCACTCTGTGTCTTCTGCTGAGTATCAGACAATGCGCACTTCAGAGCAAAGAATGTAAACAGGAATATAGGGACATAGCATAATGATTAAAAGGGTCAGTTCACCATGAAGACATGGCAATCCTAAATGCTTATGTACCATGCTACAGAGCTTCAAAGTACATGAGACAAAACCTGACAGAAATGAAAGGAGAAATGGAGAAATCCACAAATATAGTTGAGAGCTTTAAGGCCTCTCTCTCAGTATTTGATAGAATCTCTAAAGAGAAAATTTGCAAGACCGTAGAAGTGAACAACAATTTCAACCAACAGAACATCATTGAAATGTATAATCGACACCTTCCAACAACAGCAGGATACCCATTCTTTTTGAGCTCACGTGGCACATTCACCAAGATCGACCATATTCTAGGTCATAACACCAACCTTAACCACTTTGAAAGAATTGAAATCTCACCACACTTTTCTCTGATAAAGATAGAATCAAACCAGAACTCCGTAACATGAAGTTAACAGGAAAACCTACCGATACTTGGTAATTAAACAGCACAGGTCTGACGAATCCATGGTTCAAGAGGAAATATCAGGGAAATTATATCTCAAACTGAATTAAAATGAAAATACAATATACAAAATATATGGTATGAGGCTAAAGCAGTGCTTTGAGGAGATTTGTAATGCTAAATGCTTCTATGAGAAGAGAAGAAACTTCTCAAATCAATGATCTAAGCTTGCATCTTAAGAAACTAGAAAATTCAGAGTAAGCAAATGGAAAAAAAAAAAAGCAGACAGAAAGAAGGAGATACTATATATAAGAACAAAAATCGATGAAATTGAAAATAGAGAAGCAAGAGAAAATCAACCAAACCAAAACTGGTTGTTTCAAAGTATTAAAAAAATTGATAAATCTCTAGTAAGACTGACAAAAGAAGAAAATGGCAAAAATTATAAACATCACTTGCATTAAAGAGATAGTAAGCATATATTACAAAAAATATATTTACATGTATTCAACAACTTTGATAAACTAATTTCATGAAAATCAGTACCAAACTCAACCGAGATAACTATACAATCTAAATAGTCCAACAGCTTTTAATGAAATTTAATTAATTTATTATTTATTTATTTATTTATTTATTAACATTTATTAATTTTTGAGAGACAGATACAGAGCATGAATGGGGGAAGGTTAGAGAGAGAGAGACAGACAGACAGACAGACAGACAGAATTTGAAGCAGGCTCCAGGCTCTGAGCTCTCAGCACAGAGCCTGACATGGGGCTCAAACTCACGAACCATGAGATCATGACCTGAGCCAAGTTGTACACTTAACAATCTGAGCCACCTAGGTGCCCCTGAAAATTAATTTATTTAGAATATCCTTCTAAGACAAACATTTACAGATCAGATGTATCACTCTTTATTCTACCAAACATTGAAAGTTGAAAAAACACCGATTATACACGGTTTCTTCCAGCAATAGAAAAGGAAGAAATAAAAATGTACATATTCACAGACAATATTTATAAGGTCCCAGAACTCTCTAAAAGCCTCGTAGAACTGATAAATGAGTTGAGTATGTCACCAAGACACAAGGTCAAAACACAAACATCTGTGTATTATCTAGATATCTGTGTCCACATATTTGAATCCAAAATTTAAAAATAAACCATTCACAATGCTTCAAGAAATGAAATACTTATGTATAGATCAATAAGCATGTAAAGGATATTTATGCTGAAAACTATAAGCTACTCATGGAATTAATTAAAGAAGATCTGAATAAATAGAGGAATACTTTGTTTCATGGATTAGAAGACTCCACGTTATAAATACGTTAATTCTCCATAAAATGATCTAAAGATTTAGCACAATACAAATAAAAAGTTCAGCAGTTATTTTTGTAGATATAAACATAAGGATTCTAAAGCCCATATGGAAAGACAAATGAACTAGAATATCCCAAATAAAGAATAAAGTTAGATAAACATATCTTACTATGTTTTGTGAATATATTTTATTTAATGTAAGCTTAGAGTAATCAAGATAGTGTAGTATTCGGCAAAGAATAGACACATTGATCAATGGAACAGAATAGAGTCTAGAAATAGATACACACCAATATAGTTAATTGAATCTTGAAAAAAGTGCAAAATCAAAGGAGAAATTATTTTCCTTTTAACAAATGGCATTGGAACAATTAGAAATCTATATGCAAAATGCTACATTTCATACTTTATGCAAAAGCTAACTCAATATGGATCATTAGTTCTAAATGTATAATGTAGAACTATAAAATTTTAGAAGAAGGGCTGCCTGGGTGGCTCAGTGGGTTAAGCATCTGACTTGATGGTTCAGGTCATGATCTCACGGTTTGTGGGTTCGAGCCCCACGTTGGGCTCTGTGCTGACAGCTCAGAGCCTGGAGCCTGCTTCAAGTTATGTGTCTCCCCCTCTCTCTGCCCCTCCCCTGCTTGCACTCTGTGTTTCTCTCCCTCTCTCTCAAAAATAAAAAAATTAAATTTTTTAAAAATACATATGAAAAAAATATGGGCATTAGGTAAGTGGAAGAGCAGAGAATTATTTTTTTAAAGTTTATTTATTTTGAGAGAGGGAGGGAGGGAGAGTGCACGCATGCATGCGAATGAGCAGGGGAGGGGCAGAGAGAGAGGAAGTGAAAGAGAATTCCAAGCAGCCTCCACACTCGGCACTGAGCTGGACACAGGACTCGATCCCATGAACTGGAAGATCATGATTTGAATGGAAATCAAGAGTTGGTTGCATAACTGACTGAGACACCCAGGCGCCCCAAGAATTATTTTTAAAAAGTCATACATTAGGAGCTAGTATAGGGGACAGACATTGCCTGCTTGGACATAACACATTTATATGTACATGATAATACTTTGCAGGAATAGATTACTTATAGCTAATAAGGTGTACTGTTTTATGTTTAGAATTGGCAGTATAAGGAGGCCATTGATGAGTTTACATAGGGGTGGGAGTTGAGTGGTCTCTCAATCCAGTTTCTGTGTTAAGATCCCACAGCCTGCACCGGAGGCAAGAAGACAGGCAAGAGTGGAAGCTATATGTTTTAATCGATGCTACATCAATGAATATGACTCTACGTCTATCTCTGCACAGGTGTTGTATAGCTAATTCCAAAAGCGGAGTTAATAGGTCAAAGGATATACATGTTTAGAAATGTTATGCATACAACCACATGGCCCTTCCAAATGCCTGTAGTGTTTTAGACTTTTACCAAGTATCACGAGGGTTTTTAGTAGATTTGTAGATACCGTATATGTGAATAGAATATCTGTAATTTGAAGTATGTGCTGTATACGTCTTTGCTTCTCCCTTCTTCTCTCCCTTTCTTTTCTTTCTCTCTTTCTTTTGTTTGTTCCTTCTTTCTTTCTTGTAATAGTAATAATGTGTGTGTTTTTAAAAGACTTCAATAATGTCTTCTCCAACACGATAGCATATTATACCCCTGACTTCCCAGCTCCCTTCACATCCCATCCCAAAATATTAACATCAGAATGATTCAGAACGCCCAAAAGCAAACAGACAGACTCCTCAGCACGTAGGAAAAAGGCGTCTGGGTTTGGTACAAAGGTTACCAATGTGGAAGCTGTACTTTCCAATGAAAACAGACAGCCAGTGTAGAAACAGTCCATATCCCATTTCTACATATGACTCTGATTCATAAATTACTAAACTGTATTCCTAAGAAATAAATATTTCACCAGCCAGTGACAGACTTATGAGCTAATTAAAATCTGAGCCCTGGAAGAAGTGGTGCCATTAGTTCGATTCACAGGACTGGAAAGCACGCGGCTGCTCCTTGACTCAGAGGTAGACGTTTACATATGGAAAGGAGGGGGCTGGCTTATTAAGAACAACATTTGATTTGGAGCATAGGGACCCCTCTGTTGATGCTGAAATATTTAAAGAAAACCAAAAGTGACAACACAGAGGTTTTTTACTCATGGGAAGAGGGAAGGCGGGACTGCACTGTGGTTAAGTGTATAGGTTTTGAGGTCAGACTCCAGAGTTCAGATTCCTTCTCTGCCACTTATCAGAGCTAGGACTTTGGGTACAGGGTTCAGTCTTCCTAAACCTCTGCATCCTTATCCATACAAATGAGCATAGAAATGCCATCTTTCCCACAGGGCTATGAATATTAACTATGATAATGTATTTAGATCAGTAGCAGCATGCCAAGCAAATAGCTGCTCAATAAATGTTAGATAATTAGCACCAGCCATTTTAATGCTTAAGTGTCCCGTTTTCTGCTAAAAATTCACAGCCCATCGGATTATAAGCAGCTTTCCAGTACCAAGTGTTTTGTTCCCTTGGAAAATGAAGATAAGACATTTTTTGAGCACTTACTATGTGCCAAGTTGGGGATGGTTCCAAGTACTTTATGCTCTCTCTCACTTACTCCTCACAATAACCACAGAGATGCATATCATCATTTCTATTTCATGGAGGAAACAAACAGTGGGAATGGATTCTTAGCTCCAAAATTCAACCTAAGTTATTGTTTTTAAAAGGCTGAATTTATTATAGCTCCCACCTGAAACATTTATAAGGGGTGGCCTCAGATTTCAATTGCAAGTTCTAATTATTCTTTGGTTTATGTGGTCAAGGGATGTGGTCCATAGAGTCATATATAGTGGCTAGCATCCCATTCCTCTGAATGGGATTGCAATTCAGAGAAAGAAAAGCCTGGGTGGACTGGGTACAGATGTCTTCCCCCAAAATCTCTTATTATTCAGCTTTTTTTTACACCTTTTATTTGTGGTGTTATTAACAGTGTGTAATACCATCCACTGTACATATCTCTCTGTGACTGTTGGGTTGCAAGAGAGGAGACAGGATTAAAATAACAATATAATTACTAATAATAGGAATAGCTAGTCATGGTTCCTATATGTCAGTTATGATTATAAGCATTTTATGAGTAATAACTTACTTGATATGTGCTATCACTATTTGGGTTGAATACTATTATCATCCCCATTTTATAAATACTGTAACACCAAGGTATGGAAAAGTAAATATATTTTCTTACTAATAAACAGCAGTTTTTGATGTCAGGGATTTACTTATCAGTCTTCTAGGATATAGCATATGCCGTGTGTGTGTGTGTGTGTGTGTGTATGTGTGTGTATTTGGATGGGAAAATCAGCACTGAACCAGAGCTTGGATAAGGCAGAGTTACAGGAATGAATGAAATGACCATTCTAAGTGTGGTGAGGATTTCAGGTAAGTGTTAACTAAGGAATTAATGAGTTTTTTTTCCCAGTGGAGTTTGAGTTGTATACTCTTCAGGAATGGGCCCTTGTCTTCTATATTCTTCTTTGTAGCCCCATGGAGGCTAGTTAAAGCCTCAACTTATCTTGTTGATAACCTGACTTAAGAATATAAGGACTTTATTCAACAGCATATTAATCAGGATGTTATTGGTAGCAAGTGACAGAATTACAACTCAAATAAGCTTAAGTGGAAGAGAGAATTTATTGGCTTACCTAACTGCAAAGATCAGGGAGAGATTGGGTCCAGGTGTATAAATAGATCACCTGAAATCTGGATCTTTTCTTTTGTTTTGTTTAGCTTCTCTCTGTTGACATGATCTCTGAGGGCTCAAGAGATGCAGAATTCCCAGACTTATTTTATGCCAAATAAGCAGCCCTAGTAGAAAACAAATGCTTACTTCCTGAGCATTCTCACATACACACAAAAGAGGATTTCCTTAGAACAAATAGTGTGTCCCAAATACCAGTCACTTTTATAAGTACTTTATACATATTAGATCTCTTATCACTCTTAATCTTCCCAACAATCTTATAAAATAGGCATCATGGTTAACCCCATTTGAAGATGATAAAGTTTAGGCACAGAATGGTTGTGTCAGCGCTGTGTAACAAATGGGCCCTAGACTTAGTGACTGTAAACTGTGAACAGCTGCTGTTTCTCATGAGTCTTCCTGTGACGGTTCTGATCTCTGCTGTGCTTGCTCACGAGTTTGCAGTCACTAGGTCAGGCGGGACCTGGATCCTCGTGTGCCCGTGGCTGACATGGCTCACTGCTCCCCATCCACCTCACATATCATCAGCAGGCCAGCCTGGTCCTCATCGGGAGTCAGAGAAGCCACAGTGAGCTGGCACCATTCTGCAGCAAAAAAGGTCAGAAGTGCTCAAGGCTTTTTCCACCAGCTTGATTGAGATATAATTGATATATAACACTGTAAATTTAAGATACACAGCATGATGATTTGATGTATATATGTGTTATATACATGTATGTATGGTGAAATGATTAGCACAATAAGGTTTGTTAACACATCCATCACCTCAGAAGTACTCAAGGCTTTTTCCACCAGCGTGATTGAGATCCATCACCTCACTTCACTACTGTGTGTGTGTGTGTGTGTGTGTGTGTGTGTGTGTGTGTGTGTGTGTGTGTGTCTGTAGTGTGTGGGTGAATATTTAAAATCTACTCTGTTAGCAAGTTTCAACTACATAAAACAGTATTTCTAACTATAGTCACCATGCTGTACATTGGATCTCCCGAACACATCTTCTCATTACCCCCACGTCTCAGCTTCTGGCAACTATCATTCTACTCTGTTTCTCTAAGTTTGACTTTTTTAAGATTCCACATGTAAGTGAGATCATACAGTGTTTGTCTTTCTCTCTCTGACTTATTTAGCCCAATATCTTCAAGGTCCATCCATGTTATCACAAATGGCAGAATTTCCTCTTTTTTTATGACTGTAATTTATCTATCTATCTAATATCTATATCACATTTTCCTTATTTATCTGTCAGTGGACACAAGTTGTTTTCATTTGTTGGCTATTGTGATTAATGCTGGATTGAACATTCGGGTACATATATCTTTTTGAGATAGTAATTTCATTTCCTTTGAATATTGATTCAGAAGTTAGATTGCTGGTTTATATTGTAGTTCTATTCCTAATTTTTTGAGGAACCTCCATACTGCTTTACATGGTGGCTGTACCAATTTACATTCCCACCAGTAGTACACAAGGGTCGCCTTTTCTTCATATCCTTGCCCAACACTTGTTACCTCTGATCTTTTCAGTACTAGTCATTCTGACAGGTGTGAGGTAATAACTCATTGTGGTTTTAATGTGCATTTCCTTGATGATTAATGATGTGCATCATCTTTTTATGCCCACATTGGCCATCGTAAGTCTTTGGGAAAATGTCTATTCAGGATTATCAGTCCTTTGGCTACTGAGTTGTATGAGTTCCTTCTATGTTTTAGATACTAACCCCTTATGGTTTTCAAATATTTTCTCTCATTCTACAGGTTGCCTCTGCATTTTGTTGATTATTTCTTTTGCTATGCAGAATGGTGCCAGCTCACTGTGGCTTCTCTGACTCCCGATGAGGACCAGGCTGGCCTGCTGATGATATGTGAGGTGGATGGGGAGCAGTGAGCCATGTCAGCCACGGGCACACGAGGATCTGTTTAGGTTAATTTTGTCCCACTTGTTTATTTTTAGTCTTGCTGCTTGTACTTTGGTACCATACCAAAAAATTTTTGCCAAGACCAGGGTCAGGGAGCTTTCTCCTTATGATTTCTTGTAGAAGTTTTACAGCTTCTGATCTCTTATTTAAGTTTTTACATGTTTATTTATTTCTGAGAGAGATAGAGCACAAGCGGGGCAGGGGCAAAGAGAAAAGGGACAGAGGATCCCAAAGCAGACCTCTGTGCTCACAGTGGTGAACCCACTGTGGGTCTTGAACCCATGAATTGCAAGATCATGACCTGAGCTGAAGTTGGACCTTCAACCAATTGAACACCCAGGCAAGTTTTGGGTCTTATATTCAAGTCTTTAGTCTAGTTTGAGTCAATTTTTGTGAGTAGTGTAAGATACAGGTCTAACTTTATTATCATTTTTTTTTGCATGTGACATCACATTTTCTCAGTACCATTGTTTTGATTACTATAGCTTTGTAGTCTAGTTTGAAGTCAAGAAGAGTGATGCCTTCATCTTTGTTCTTCTTTTTTCAAAGTTGCCTCTGTTATTTGTGGTCTTTTGGGTTCCATGTGAACTGGGATTTTTTTTTCTATTTTTGTGACAAATGCCATTAGAATTTTGATAAGGACTGTGCGGAATCTTAGATGGCATTGGTCGCTATGGACATTTTAACAGTATTCCTCCACAAACTATCTTTCCATTTGTTTGCTCAGTTTCTTTCATCACTGTTGTACAGTTTTCAGCATACAGAACTTTCTCCTCCTTGGTTTAATTTATCCCTAAGCATTTTATTGTTTTTGATGCTATTGTAAATAGAGTTGTTTTACTAAGTTCTTTTACAGTTGGTTTGTTGTTCATATATAGAAATGCAATCGATTTTGTATGTTGAGTTTATATCCTTTAACTTTATTGAATTCGTTTATCAAACAATTTTTTTTTGACCGAGTCTTTAGGGTTTTCTAAAGATAAGATCATGTCATCTGCAAACAGAGACCATTTTTCTTGCCTAATTGCTCAAGGCCTTCTGAGGCTTATGTTCATAACTGAAACACTGTCATTTCTGCTACTCCTGATTTTTTTTCCTTTTTTTCTTTTTTACCAGAGCAAGTGATGAGTCCAGTCCAGATTCAAAGGGTGAGAAAATAGATGACCACTTTATGGTAGGGTATTGGTAGTTGTAGATAAAAATGGCCTTGATAAATGATAGGTGAATAATTTGGGCCATTTTTGTAATCAATCTATCATAGATTATGAAGCATGCTCGAAGTTAAACTTTTATCAGGAATCAAACCAAGTTAAGTCTGGCCCTAGAGTCCAAGTTTTTAACTGTCACACCATTTATTTGTATATTGTTTGGTTGACCTTGCTTGAATAGTGGTCCTACAACTGAATCAATCCATTTGGCCAGAACAGTGAACATTGGTTAGGCTTGGGTTATGTCTGCACCCCAAGTAAGGGGGAGAAGTCAGCCCGTGTGAACCACAGATACTAGAAGCTGATAGGGGTAGTTGAATAAAGTAAAATCATTTCAGAAGGAGGAGAAATGTAGATGTCAGGACCCCAAGATAATGCCTCTTATTTTATGATATAGAAGGTAATATTGGGGGTGAAGTCCAAGGGGAAAGCCATGTGTTGAGCTTAGAGATATGTTGCATTTGTTCTGTTTCATGAGGGAGAAGATTGAGGAGTTTCAGCTAGCTTTAATTTTATGCATCTGGTGGATAGCTTGATAAGGGTAAGGAATTAGGAAGAGATGTCTGATTGTTTGAGACAGAAATATCAAACTTCAAGTGTCTTGCAGAGTCCAAATGGAGTTTTTTACACAAATTTTGAATTTTCAGAGGGTAGTACAACTCCTGGCTTAAAAGAGACATTTATCACACTTTTGAAAAAGGGTGGATAGATAACGGATGTATGGTGAATACATACATTAGATGGATGGATGGATGCATGGATGGAAAGATGGATGGATGATAGATGAATAAATAATCAATGAATGAATCTGAAGATGATAGGTTGAAGCCTGCATTGCTTTTCACTTCCTGCTTTGAATTTTATTTGTGAGCAATGCCAAATCAGATATGTGTTTCTCTACTTCCATCTATACCTGGCCTCTATGCCTTCAACCATATGTTTCCTTTCGTGTGGAATCTACTTTTTCTGGCCTAATCTTCCTCATATTTTGAAGGGTCATAATTTTGAAGCCAGTTGAATGAGTTAGGTGCTCCTGTAATTCTCGGAGCATGGTTATATTACTACATTTAACACTTTTTATGATAATCATCCTTTTACACACTTGTAAATTTCCTCAAAGTCAGCACATTTTCCATATTCATTGCCACACCCCGATGCCTAACATAGGACCTGACCCAGAGAGTGCATAGTAAGTATATTTTAAATAATTAAATGAAAGGGTTATTAGTGTACAAATAATGTGGATAAGTACAAGTAGTCTAGGGTAGATAATGTAGATTTGATGGCCAACAATATTTTTACTTCTCTTTTCCTTCATAAATATAAGACTGATTTTGAAAAGAAAACATAAAAATAAACAGTATTGTGGAATCCCATCCTTGGCAAACTTCTTCCCTTTGAATATTATGCTCCAATATTGTCAATGCATTTTAAAAGGGTAGGAGCTGAGATCAAGAAGAATGCTAGTCTTCTTGTCTCACTGATAATCTGTCAGGGAATTCTGGGATGCCATCAAGAAGAGGTCATTACGGGACAGCAGGACAGCAATGAGTGTCTTCAGTTTTATTATCAGTCCTATATGGAGAGGACACATTGCCTATAAATGGGGGTGATCAATTCTTTTATATCGAATCAGGTAGGCATGTTAAAGTTTAGGAATTCGTGACTTTAAATTATCTTTTTTACTATCATAAGAATAATAGCTTCTGCTCAGACAGTGCCCTCTTCAGTGTCGAGGTCTGGCTGGCCACTTTCTGTCTACTGCCTCTGCTCAGACAGGTTTTATAATCTCCATTGTATAGTTGAGGAAACTGATACAGAGATGTTCGAAGAAATTCACTGGGAATCACATGGCCAGGAAGTAACTGGAGCTGAGATTTGAACCCAGGTTCACACAACATTCCCTGTGTAGGACCCCACCAACAGAGAGCTGAGCCCTACTGAGATGGGCAGAGACTCCTTCCAAGCAAACCAGTCATCTCCTTCTGGCAGGGTCAGCCCAGCAGTCCCTCCTACATCTCATCAGAGGCTCCCGAGCAAATACGTACTCAGCCTCCTGTAAAGAGCTTCATGTGTGGTCTGTTGACAATCCTGTGAATACGGGGACACGTAGAATATAAATGTACCCTGTTTCTAAGCTTCCAAATGCTGTAACTTTCAGACAGCCACATCTCTCTTCTAGGGGTGAGGGGCTTCACAATGTTTTAGAAAAGTAGTTCTATCCCACATAAGAGCTTTGAAAAGTGCTGGTGCCTAACACGTCCTTGTTCATTGCAGCATCATTGACACTAGTAGTCTGAATGACCATGAATAATGGATAAAGCTGATGTGGTATACACATATGATGGGCTATTAGTCAGCCCTGAAAAAAAAGGAAAAGGAATCCTGTAATATGCTACAACACGAATAAACCTCGAGGACATTATATAAGTGAAAGAAGTCAGTCACAAAGAAATAAATACTGTGTGACTCCACTTATGTGTGGTACTTTGAATAGTCAAACTCACAGAAAAAGAAAGTAAAAAGGTGGTTGCCAGGAGCCTGGGGAGGGGGGAATGAGATGCTATTTAATAGGTGTAGAATTTCAGATTCGAAAGAAGAAAAAGTACTAGAGATCTTGTGTACATAGTTAACATTACTGTAGTGTTCGCTTAAAAATAATGAAGATGGTCAATCATATGTCCTGTGGTTTTTGCCACGATAGAGAAAATCTGAACGCCCAGCACCCCCTCTGCCCCTGTCAGACCAACTAAAGGAAAATCCTTCAGTGCAACACCCAGACTCACCCCATTAATAAAATGTCTATTAATGGAGCAAGTATCCAGGACCGAGTCCCAAGGACTATCACCTTAGGACCATTGTCTGTAAGACCAACTGATTATCAGAATCTTTCTGGGTGTGTGTAAGACTTCTGCATTCCTGAGCCCCACTGAGGACATTGCCAATCAGAATCTTGGTCTGAGTCCTGGAATCTCCAGTTTTAACCAGAGACACTTTTTTTTCCCCCTTGTGATTCTGATGAATTTGCAGACTAGAGTCAGAAAATAAACCTTTTGGTTCTGATGCATCCTGGTATTTGCTTGGTTCTCAGGAGTGGCCTCATTATTGCAAAACTGGTTTTTGATACTATGATTTGTATGTAGGAAATAGTCCGGTTTTAGTATCAGAATTCTTGATCCGGAAGAGGGTTTAGTATCATGTTCTCAAGGTTTTAGGGGGCAGAGGGGAAGACGGAACATATAATTTAAAAAAAAATCATATTCAGTCTCATGAGAGAAATATATATTTTGGGCAAAATACTGTTTTAGATATAAGCCATGGAGAGTAAACTTGAAAAGGTTTGGCTGTTGGGATGTTCAGATCCTAGACTCTAGTTTCTGTGAATGGCAAATTTTATTGTGGGATGAGAATATTGGGTAAATATATTGCAATGCACATTTTCCAAAATGGAAGTGGTTAAAATGGTATAAGTAGGATTAGAATAGAAGCAAGATTTTTAAAGGAAATTCAGTAATTTTGGCAGATTTTGCTCCAATATGCAAAGACTCAATGACAAGAGAGGGGAAAGGGAGAAAACAACCCTTGTCTTAGTTTAAAGCCAGAAGAGATTCATGTGATTAATGCCAAAGAAATCTGCCATTTCACTCATGGAATAAAATTATAATGTTAAAGCTTATTTACCTTGGTGGAAGGCAGAAGAACACAAAAATAAGCCATTTCTTTAAAAAATGATGTTTTTTTTTTTCCGAGTTGTGCTTACATTTTCATTATACCTATAACAGCACGTCATTAAGAAAAGTGATAATTGAGTTGCCGTGAAAGAAAAATAATGACCAAGGCAGCTTCTTTGCTGTCAGCCCCCTTGTACTCCAAAACATAATGTTCATTTTGAAATATCATGGCTAATCCAAAAAATATACAGCTACACAGAAAAACAACATCAGTTCCAAATATGAATACATGATCTGCTACTTAATATGTCAGTGTATTTGTCAGGTTGATAACATTAGGCTCTGCGGCATTCAATCCTAAGCCTTGCAATATTTGAAGTCTGATATTGTACCTCACTAAATTTAATACATGGGCCTCAGTAATGGAGGGAATCACGTTAGCACTTGGCAGTTTGTTATGCTGTATAAAATTGACTACCCTGCAAATACAATAGCGATCGTAAAAACGGTGGTCAGCAGAGGGGGTGTAATGCATTTTGGAGGTTTCCGTAAAGGTCCAGATGAAATTTATTGAGATTTTTGCCATTTGGGTGATGATCAATAGAGCCGGGCTAATAATTTGTTGTGAGGACGTTCTCCCGGGATATGACATTTTGCTGAGAAACTTTGGAAATTCAGAGAGTAGACTAAAAGATGCTGCTGCTCTAGTATATATAACCGTCAAAGACTTTCACATCACTCTGAGGGAGGATTTACAGTGACGGTGATTACTTCTTCAGGCATCTAGGATGTGGCGTACTCAATTATTGATATGTTCTCATGCATTTCCCAGTTTGGACTCACAATCATTTGATTGCATTGCTGTTTCAGCCCAGGGTTTTGTGGTGGGTTTGTGTTTAATTTCATTCACAGTTTCCAACTTGCTATTTTCTTAATTATGTCATTGATTTCCACTCCTCCCCACCACCGACACCGCTCCCCCCTACCCCCGCCCCTATCCAGAAAATGATCTTCTTTGAAGAAAACGAAAGCATTCCTGTTAGCCTCCATTCACATCCACAGAGCCTACTTAGAAACCCTGACCATTAAGACCACTTTTCTTGTTGTGTCGCAGTTGTGGGTGTACATGGCTTGTGTGCTAAATTTGCAAATGGGGCTTCTGAGTTAGAGGAGTACGTGACATGGAGATAGTGTTTGTGATCGTTACAGTTTTAATGCACATATGTCAGGGGACCTGTTAAATCACCATGAGGCAGCATTCTCTTGCTTTACGGTGGTTGCTGTGGAATTTATCTTTTTTTTCAATTTTGATTAGCTGCATTCCAAGGGAGATGAATTATCCGATCTTCACAAAGTTGGATTCCTCTGCTGACGATGCAGAGATATCATTCAGAGGGGGGAAAAAAACAACAAAATAAAGAAGACTTTAGGGGTCTGCGTTTACAGTATAGGCTTCCTACATGCCCATTTTAATGTCCGTACTGTGAGTACGTTACAAGTCTCAATTTGAGTGTTTATTTCCCTAACTACCACATTGTTCTATTTCCTTATGGTATTTCATTAATCTGACCAATTAAGTTTCAGCCTGTTCTCCTAAGTAATTTTTGTTGTTTTGGTGGTGGCGTTTGGATTTGTGTGATAAAGGAACGTGCTGCGTGCATTGGTTTACAGAGACTCAGATGACGTGTAGGGGGGTGGAAATCTGTCAGCACGCTGCAGAATGAACACGGAGACTAGGCACAGAAGAACAATTTATTTTCACTGAGCACGCACAAAGTAAGATTTATGGCTCTGCATCTCCGATGACATTTCTTACATTGTTACTGAGCTACAGCAAATTAAAGGGATCTGTGAATACTAAGGGGTGTGTTTTTGTAATGAGGGAAAAGAGACAGAGCAATAAGAAGATAATTAAGGTAACAACTTGTGAAAAATTAAAGCGTTTCCCTCTTTCATTTTTGAATCTCTGAGCATAAACTTTGTAGTTGTTAATTTAATTGCTGCTGTTCGCTGCATCCCTGAAGAATATTGAGGATTAATCATCTGGTTCATTCCAACAAGAGATAAGGCCTAAGTGAATTGAAATTTTACCAATTTAACCCCGTCTTCCTCCTAATATGACATGATTAACATTTTTCAATTAACAACATGTAATTATTCTGAAGGCCTCATTCCACTTCCCTCCGTCTTTCTGGCTGTAGATGTGCCTTTTCAGGTGGTTTGGATCTAGAATAACTCAGAGAAAGCTCTGTTTGTTCTATTTTTGTATCTGGCACACGTGTTCAACTGCATTAGGCCTTTGGAATTGCCTTTTGATCTGGAAATAAGCATCCGTAACAGTTGCGTGCATTTTTGCTTGTGTGCACTTTCTGTGAATTGTAGCACTGCTCATTTCAAACCCAAGAAGTAACACGGTGTTGCTGGAGCAATATTTGTGACTGAACCGAGTGAGAGACTAAATGCCTTCAAGGTGAGAATTTCGGAGGTAGAGACTGCCTGAAAATGGTTTTCCGTGGCAAACGGGAAGACATTAGGACTCAGGAGAGCCTGGCATTTCCAGGGAACAAAGTCTCATTCTCCCGAGCTCACCAGTGCGGTAGCCAGCAGCTACGGGGGGCTATTTGCATCTACATTCACTGCAATTAAACAGAATTTAAAATGTAGTGTCGCAGTCATGCAAGCCACATTTCACTGGTCCCATGTGACCAGCGACTGCCATATTGGACAGCGTAGATATAGAGCATTTCCACTGTCACAGAAGGTTCTGCCAGACAGCACTGGACAAGAGGATAGTTGTCAAGTGAGTGAGGGCTTAGAACTTATCAGGATATGCTAAGTTCTGAAATGGTAGGCAGAGGTTGATTTCTCTCTCAAGTGAAGTCCGCTGTTGGCCTGCCCAGAGACAACAAGAGGGTTTCACTCTGGTCCTTTTTGCTTCTCCTCATGGTCAGTTGGCCACACCTGGTCACAACAGTCCTGCCTCCCTGCAAAGGGGCTTGTACTTCAGCCTTCTGTGTGCCCATTGAGCTCTAACTTATTATTTTTTACTACCATGTACTGTTTGATCCCTATTTTACAAATGAGAGGCTGAGGCCCAGAGAGGTTAAATAATGCGTCTGAGGTTAAATCGCTAAGAAGTGATAGAACAGGGCCCACATATATCTGAGACCAGCCACAAAGTCTCATCTTCACCCAGCTGTAGGGACTCCTCTGGTCCCTCCTGGGAAGCCATCAGAGGATTTCTGGCTTTGGAAAACCTAGTCTGACCTCCACAAAGAACTTGGAGGAAGCTAAGGGACAGTCATCTCAGTTAAAAGCCTGCTACATGACAACAGTGACTTAACCCACCAAAGAGGTAATGGTAGGAAACCAAGGCAGGGAACATGATAGACCGTTCCCCACAAGGTACCTAGCGTGGAAATTCTTAGAGAGTAAGGATCTGTTTCATCTTCAATTTAATGTGCACAGGCTTAACAACTGTTTTGGAGAGACGACTCAGGCTTATTTTTATTAAGTATCTGTTAAATACCAGTCCTATTCTATGTTTTGGCTTTCTGTGTATTAGCTAATTTAATATGCAAAACATCTCAGTGAGATAGCTTTTCTTTTCTCTTTTCTCATGGCTTTAAAGATGAGGAAATGGAGGTGAGAAAATTTAGGAAACTTACCTAAGGCCACCTAGCAGAAGAGCTGGGATTTTAACGAGGGAGCCTGTGTGCAAAGCCAACAGTCTTCCTGGAGAAGAAAGCATTGTTCAGAGAGAAGGTTGACTCAGGGGTTTGAAGCAAAGCCTGGTGATGGAGGATGCACCATTGACTCAGAGAGGGTCATCAGATAAAGCTAATCGAAAGGTTAGGATGTAAGCAACAGACGTGGCAGGGAACACGGAAAAATGGATGCTGAAGTCAAGAGAGATTCTAAGATTGCTGAGAGAGGATACAAAAAGACAAAATAGAGGCTGCATGTGGGGTCTTTGGGGATAAGACTTGGTGAAAAAAGCCAAGGATTTTGGCGTTGGACAGTCTTCCGTGCATCTCGACTTTGTCACTTTGTGGCATGGGCAAGTCACGTAACCTTTCTGGGACAACATGCTCTCATGGGTGATGTGGAGGAAAGGACACCCAGAGAAGTGGATGCTGTAAGGATTAAAGGAGAGAAGGCATGTGTGAATCTATGCCCACAATTGTCTCAGTTGTGCAAGAAGGAGAACATTTCTGTGTTATTTTAAAACAAGGTTAATTTTATCCTCATCCCCAATTCCACTTTACGGGCAAGAAATGCAACCTTTCTTATGCAAAGGATCCAGGCTGTTACCTGCTACCTAAACAAGTGAGGGTCAGAGGGTGGACCCTGGCTGACCATTACCTCGTTTGTTTCTCAGATAACCCAGGCTACATTTCTTCAGCCATAAGCTTCTACCCCAGAATTGGGAGATACTGGAAACACATACCCATTTGCCATTGGAGGTCTCTGATGCTCACGAAACTGTAGGCTTTGGTCCTCTTACCAATGTCTGGGAGTCTCTGTTATAATGTGCATGGCATCTCTTTCTTTCTCTGTCTCTCCTTCTTTCTCCTCTCCCTCTTCTTCCTTTCTTCCTTCTTTTCTCTCTCCTCCTGTCTTCCTATTTCCATCAGAGATATTCCCTTATTTTTTAGGCAGAACATGCAGCACAAGTACCTTGAAAGGCTTTTGGAAAGCAAAAGGTCCTTATACGTATCACTGCCTTTCTGCCCTGTGTAGCTTCATCCCTCCACTGACTTCCTCTCATTCCCATTTCCTCATGTTGAAACCAAAAACCAAATGGGTCCTTTCGACCTGTCTGAGTGACTAAAATGGAAGGAGAAAGCGCAGGGGGAAGAAAAAAACAAAACAAAACCAAATACCTGCCTCCAGATTTGTGAAATACCCGGTGTGGTGCCTGGCATGTTATATGTACTGAGTAAAAGGTAAGGGTAACTTCCCCTAGTGCTGTTTTTACTGGCAGTGGTTAGGAGAGGAACAGCAACATGAGTAAATCAGGGACCATTTCAGGTGAGGGCTTTGGCTAAGGAGCAAAGGAAGGGCGAGAGTTTCAAGAATGTTGGAATGGTGAAAATCATAGTCTGTGAAGAGGTGAGAAACAGTGAAAAATAAATTGATTGGGTCTGAAAACAAGGAATTCATGGTTAGCCTTGGTGGGGGGGTGGGGGGCTTCTTCACTTGAGCGTGGAGAAACCAGCATCTAGGAGTGCACAAGTGATGACGAAGAGAGGGCACAAAGTGGGGGCGGGCAAGCTTGTGGATGTTCTGGCTGTGCAGGAAGGGGAGGGAAAGGTGGCACCCTGAAAAGAAGGTTTTGGTTGCAGACCAGATGCCTGAGTGCAGATGGCAGTTGGGCACAGAGATCCTGGGACAGGTGGCTGCCCGATGTTAGGTGATTGGAAAGGTTAGCCAGAGGCAGCTCCTCCTTGCCTCAGTCTTCACTCGGGCTCTCCCCTCTGCCTGGAACCCTGTCTCTGTCTCTTTGTCATTCACTGCTTGGTAGGTGCCTTCTCCTTTTTACCATTTATTTAAAATGCCATCTCCTCTTCACTTTCTCTTAACCATCTTTCCTGACCATCTAATTTACATACTTCCCTCTTCCTACTCTAGTCTGATTCTAGGACCTTCATTATTTTCTTTACACTGCTTACCGCAACTTGCAATTACATATTCATTGCTCTGTTGTCTATCCTTCCAACTAGATAAATACATGAGTAAGGGAGCCCTGTCTGTTTAATTCATTGACAGTTATCCATGACCTGGCACATGGTAGGAACTTAATGATTTTTTTGATGTATGGATGAATACATCAGTGAATTTGGGGGCATCTTTGTAGACAGTCGTTTGTAATTTTCTGAATCAACAGTTCCCATCTAAAACACTTAGAGCAGAATATCTTAGTGCTATAGCCCCTGCAGTAATTATTGAAATTAGAAGTAGACAACTGGAGACTTGGATTGGTAGATACTTATCAGAAGGTAGCACTGCCCTTTCCAACATGTTTCCTTAGTGGGCTTCATAATGGATTTCAAAAAGTCACACATCTTGAAGGATTGTGAGGAGCAGGGTTCCATGGAGTTCTTTTGTGAAATGCTTTGATAACACATTGGCATTTCCAAAAGGGGATCAAGGTATGGTTTCTAAGGTGAAAGTGGGAGAGAGAAGGAGGGAGTGAGGGTGAACTTCAGGTAGAAGGAAGGATGAACCTCCTTCTGCTTTATAGGGCTCTGCAGGAAGCTACCCACAGCAAACCCTGGAAACTCCCAATGATTATCTGTGGTGGTTTCTCATCCATGAGTCATGATGTTCACCGTGGCTCTGGCTTTATGGGACTGGTGTGTCTAGACTTGCAGTGGGTTGGGGAGGGAGTAGGAGGATCCTTGTGAGGAGACTAGGAAATAGTCAGTGGGTGTTAGTTCTGGGCTCAGATTGCTTCCTATCCTTTATTGTCTGGAAACTCAGAGAGCTAATTGCAGGGCATGTATTCACATTCAATATTTATTCATTTCACTGCACCCACAGGATGCCAGACACAGTACTTGGTTCTGGGAATATAATGCTGACCAAGACAGATCAGGTCCCTGCTCTGATGGACTTCAGAACACAGCTTGGTAGACAGTATACCTTATCCGATGATTATTTAATGGAAGTTTTGAGGGATGCTGTAAGAGGAAGTATATAGGCTTCAGTGAAAGTAAAAGCATGGAGATATAATTCTGCTGGAGGTAGTCAAGATCATTTTTGGGGGGGAGGGTAGTATTTATGACTGTACCTGACCTGATAAAGGACCACACATGTTAATAAATATATTATGGCCACTTGTACTTCGGATGAGTTAAATGAATCTAATTTTAGGATTACCAATTTCAAATAGGCTGTTATAGTCTTCCTGGATCCCCACTTCTCTTGTCTCAACATTTAATTCTCTAGCAAGTCCTAACCCAGCTTCTCCTCTCCATCCCCACTGCCAGTCACCTGGTGCAAGCCACCATCAGCTCTTTGCTAGGTGACCACCCTGCCCTTCTACCTGGACACCTTGTTTCCACTCGTGCCTGTCCTCCATGCAAGCAACCAAAGTGGCCTTTTAAAGTCATAAATCCCATCATATCACTCACCCCGTTAATATTTAAAGTCATAAATCCCATCATATCACTCACCCCCTTAATATTTAAAGTCATAAATCCCATCATATCACTCACCCCCTTAAAATGCTTCAGTGGGTTTCCATTTCACTTAGGAGAAAGTCCAGACTTGTTGCCATGCCCATAAGGCAAGAGCCAGCTCCTGGGTCCCTCTTTGACTTCATTTCTTGTCACTCATCCACGAACTCCCGGCCTCCACTCTACCTGCCTTACAGGTCCTGGAACATGGCCAGACTTTTTCTACTTCTGAGTATTTGTACTTGTTTTTCTCAGTAGTGTTCTCTGCATGGCAGGCTCAGAGCCTTTGGTCTCTACCTCAGTATAATTTCACTATTGGGGTTTTCCCTTATCTGCTCACCTTCTCCGTTATCAATCAAAACACTTTGATTCATAATCGAACATTACCTTGTTTACATATGTGTGCTCTTACTGTCTGTCTCCCCTGCTTAGACTATTGCATTTGGGCAGGGACCACCTCTTACTGTTTGTACATTATATTTTCAGTGACTTATGCCATTTGGGGAACATAAGATTGCTTTAAAAAAGTGTTGAATGAGTGAATAAATAAGTGAAAGAATGAAAATGGTCAACCCCGAGTAATTTTCTTTACTTTTCCTTCCTTTTCCTTAATATCATCTGGTAACACATTTGAAGAGTATTTTGCTGTGAGAATCCATTTCTGTCTATGATATAAGCTGGTTTCTGACCCTTGAGATAAAACTCCAGAATTGGAACTAGGTGGCAGAGAGTGCTTTAGGAGAGGTAAAATTTGTCATTAGTATTATTGTTTATGTGTCCAGTGTCCTTCATATTTTTCCCTTTATATAGCATTTGACATTTGCAAAATGTTTTCCATTTATTTTTATGTAGGGGAAAGCAAAAAGCTGTACGTGATTTTTTTCAAGTGAGCATAAAGGCAAGACATCTGATTCAGGGTGATATTTGTGTCTTGATCGGGACAAATTAAAATAAAGAGAGACAGAGACAAAGAGAGACAGAAAGACAGAGACAGACTGAGTGGAACAATGACAAAGAGAAACGGGGGGGAGGAGAGAGAGAGAGAGAGAGAGAGAGAGAGAGAGAGAGAGAGAGAGAGAGAATAATGTATCAAGCAGCCTTTCAGCCCTCACCCCACCCCAACCCAGCTCTCAGGGAAAGAATAGCCATTGCAGAAGGGTGTAAACATTAAACGACCCAAGAAAATGCGAAATGGTGTGGGGTGTGAGATTTCTTTATTAGTCAATTTAAAATAAAATGTGGCTCAGTAATTTAGAATGTGTCTGGAGTCAAGCAGAAAATTAGCCATATTCACATGTGCTCCCCCCTCCCCCCGAAGGCAGTGGAAGCACCAATAAAAATAAAAATAACAATACCTTGTATTTATGGGGTAGCTTTCTCCCAGAGCCTCTTCTCACTCACCCTTTTTATCTTTTCTGTGCCCTTGGAGGCAAGCAAGGACCTGGAGCCTGGGAATTCGGTTCTACAAATATCATCCTCATCATGAAAATGTCTTAAAAGATCTTCATTCAATCATCCATCCTTTCCTTTGTTTGTTTATTCATTTATATTCCACAGCATTTATTGAGCATCTATTGTGTATCAGGCACTATGGTAAGTCTGTGCAGGGTGGTGTGCAGCCTGTGATGTGCTTAGTAATAGCCCCCCCCCCCCCCCCCAGGATCTAACAGAATAATGTTTACAGACATTGGCACAATTCTGTTAGTTTTTCCTGAACCAATCATGATTTTCTTTAAAGTGTGGTCTTGTCTTCCGAACATTCCTATTTGGGTTCGTGGGTGCCCTTGAATGGCTTTAAAGTCTGAGTTCAGGGTTGATTTGTGTGTAAAGTGACCCTTTGAGGGAAAAAGTCTGCATAGGAATTGTCATCTGATAGGTAAGCTGGTGAATATCTCTCTGGTTTTCTAAGATGATTGATTGTTTTAGGAACGGCAGGCATCGACTCCCTTTCTGATCTTGGAGATATCCTCATTTTGAGAGTCTCAGAATCCTTAGAGTCTATTGAAAGCCAAGATACTTCTCCTGGAGAAATGGGTATACGCATAAAGGGCCAGCATTTTGCACCATTACTTAGGGCCCACAGTTTCCGAAACCCATTCTTGATCCCTGGTCACCAGGTTAAAAGCTCCTGATACAGATGAATCTAGACCTATTTAAAATTCCTCATGTAGACATTTAGGGTGCAGTGGAGAGTGTCTTTAAATGATGGCGTCACTCCACATGGCAGCCTCCCCCCTCTTTCCCCGGATAGACTCCCACCCACTTACATCCGAGAAAATAAAATGTTTTCCTGCATCACTATGAAAAAGAGCCTTAAATCAATAGCAAATCAAGCCACGGAGTAAAAGAGTCTTTATGGCCCGAGAAGGTGATTTCTGAAGGTTGCCATTTAGCAGCATTGGGTTTGTGTCTCCCTGGGGGTCTCCAGTAGCAGAGAGCCTGTGCCCTCCTCAGAAGTCACCCCCTTCCTGCCTCCTCCAGCGGAGGTCAGGGGGATGAGGATTCTGGATGAGTCAGCTCGCATCTGTTCCTCTGAGGGCTTTTTCTCAGCAAACCCCAGGTCAGATGGGGCTGGATGGCTCATTCAGTACCAACCGTGGACACCCATCCCGCTCTAGATGTAGGTATGTGCAGGTCTTAGAATGGGTTTCCTAAGCCAGGGGACCCCCCACTCCCACCCCTTTTTCCTTTGCCACCCTTTTTTAGAGGGAGTTCAGGTCTTCATATCAGGGAGTGGTTGCCTTGTTTTGGTTTTCCTGGCTTATGTTAGTGAGAATATTTAGAAGCCGAGTCCATTTTGTGATTGCTTAATAGCTGAGTTTGAGCTTATCTGAGCTCTGCTGCAGATCTTGACATAAGCAAACACCAGTGTATCTTTGAGCTTGATGTATCCCAGGAGCATGGCCCCATGTTGGGAAGACATAGGAATATGTCTACATCTCTCTCTGTCTCTCGCTCTCTCTCTCCACACCTAGTCCCTCTCCCTGGCTTACCCATATGGCTGGTCTGGTTCTCGGAGGCCCACATCCCCTCAGGTCCACAACCCCCGCGTAGCACAGCAGCAGTGGCCAAGTGCTCGCCTCCATCACTATGTGGCAGCCACTGCTTTCTTCATCCCCTCTAAGCGTCCCCTCTCCCCATCTGCTTGCTACTGTGTGATTACCTGGCTGGGGGCTAAGAGTGCTGTAAATAAAACTGCTAACTCCCCATTCTTCAGGCTGTTCCAAAGTGGGGAAGAAGTTTTCAAATGAGATTCACGTGTTGAAGCCCATCTGGATGGGAGAGGGGCATGGCATACCATAAAGTACCCCAGGGCACAAACTTCTGGTCCTCATTCAAGCTACTTCCCCATCTCCCCTGAGACTCGGCCTGACACCCTGTCTGGTAACTCAAATGTCATGTATTGAAATCCCAAGTTTCTCTGACACTAAAAATGATAGCTCTGTTTGCTTATAATGTATCTTGCTTTTGAAAATGTGCTTGCAGTAAGGTCTTCCTGGGCAAAGGCAGAGAAGGGCAGTGTCTGCAGGCCTGGCTGAACCAGCTGACCCCCTTACCCACCCACCCGCTCTTTTACCCCAGTGAAGTCTGGCTTGCTGGTGACTATGAATGAAAATGGGCCTTGGCTTTCTGACACTAGAGAGGACTACACTGCATAGGCCATTGGGGTCAACTTTTGTATTTTCTCCAGCTCTTCTCGAGTTCCTCATTGTAACAAAGCAAGAGCAATGCACCTTTGACATAAAGCTTGCCCCTCATCATTCCAGAACCCCTGCATCTGGCAGAGATACTACAGAGAATGATGCCCTCCATGGAGCAGTGTTTGTAGTGGAAATTTGCATTCTACTTTATCATGAGTCTTCATGTTATTCGAAAGCCTGCCTGAGATCTCCACTGTGATAGGTGTGGTGTGTATCATACAATACAGTATTCTATTAATTCACCAGCCAAGAGCCATAAAGTGAATGTTTTAGAAGCCAAAGTGCCTCCCCCCAGCCCCCACCATCACCTCCACCTTGCCATCAGTGCTGTTGCTATCGGTGATTACATAGTTTGTTCCTCGGGAGAAATCTGCTCAAACAGCACTTTGGGTTTGACAGCAAACAAGTAGAACCATAGGGTCCGTGACTTGTTGCAGGACGTCCACGGAAGCCATTACTGGAATAAGGCCGAAGGTGTGATGAGGAGTGAGAATGGTGGGGATATTTTTCTGAGTAACTTTCCAAGGAGTGGTTTCCACTTGAGCACCTTGCAGTCATGGAAGGTATGCAAAGGGTGAAACCTGTCACTGCAGAATCAGAGGCCAAGTGAAAAGGTTGCTCTTAAGCAGGTGGCCAAGGATTGATGGACACAGCGGATCACAGCTAGTCCAAGGAAATGAGGCAGTGTCAATGGAGAGAAATCCAAGAGTGCTGGTTCTCAGCCCTAATTCACAGGATCAGATCTTTAGACCCTTTAGTGCCTGGACTCCGTCAGACCAACAGCTATGATGACAGCAAGACGTTTATTACAAATGGGTGAGAGTTAGTTACCCTAGATATTGTCTAGAGGAGTCTCTTTTTTTTTTAAATTATCCTTTCAAGAAAACCCCAAGAAGGTTTATCTATAGAGGAGTCTGGATCTCAGCAACTATACAGGCTATTACAGAATGAATTTTTTGCATCCACTTATCCTGCTCCTCTCTTTTATTTTTGCCTTGTCTCAAGTTCCTCTTTTACATATTTTAACACCTCTTTTGTTGTGTGCGTCTCTACCTCAGATCCTTTTTGGACACCGACAGGAGGCTGTACACATTTAGTGTTTTAAGGCTGCAGTGCCCAGGTCCCTGGGCAGAAAGCATAGCTGTTTGATCGAGAGTGGAGATTTTCCCAGTTTGATTTTCTAACGACTCACCCTTTCCCCTGTACTTGTGATAAATTCCAGTTGTATAGTTTAAGTGGTCATTGAATAGATGTGCTGCTCTGCTGTCTACAGTTTTAACATGCTTGAATGATCTCAAAATGAGGCGATCGTTTGAGCAGAAACCCGAAGAGGCCTGGGAGGCAGAGCCTGCCTGTGACTGATCCTGAGTCCAGCAGCCCCAGGCACTTGCCTGCAGACAGGCTCTGAGTAGGTTTGTACCAGAGTGACCCATGGGTCACCTTTTTCAATCCCCCTCCTTCTTGCAGGACTCAGCCAGATGACTCGGCATGTGCCTAAAATCATTCAGTCTGATGCCTTTTTGTTGAAAGAGGAGGCATCAAGATAGAAATAACCTGGAGCCATAGAATTTTGCTATTTTGTGTCTTGATAGATTTCTTCAAGGTCAGAGGCCTTCTGGTCTACCTACCCTCCACCTGGCTATTACTTCTTTCTGAAAGAGTCCCTTCCTCACAGCGGGGAATGGTCTTTGAAGACCCAGGTTTATGGAGATTCAAGAGAGAAACCAAGTCTTGGAAGTCATCTCCTGCAGTGCAGTTTTCTCAAACCTCCACCTTTATATCTGACCCAGAACCAAGGCTGCCAGACTTCCTGGTGCTGTTTATCTGGTAGCAGTTGCATGGTGGCTGTTTGCCTGTTAAGGAGTTGGAGATAGTCACATCACCTAAGACTCAGGGTGAAGAGTCAAGTCTCTGGGTTTTATCTCCGGATAATCACAAAAATATAACTCTTGATTCCCTGCTGCATTCCCGTTGTGGGGTCTTTGGTTAAGACCACTAACATCCTTTGCATGGATTGGCACAGCCTCCCTGTGGTCCTTTCCTTCCCCTACCACACCCTCTCTCCACTCCATTCTGTCAGGTGCAGCCCTAGGGATCTTTTCATCAGTAAAACCTGATTGTGTCACTTTCTACTGAAGGCTGCTCGAAGGCCAGCCGTGGCTCTCAGCAGAGAGCATCTGTTCCTTGACACATCCCTTCTCATCTGGCCACTATGCACCTTCGTGTATCTATACTCCAACTGCATCAGGTAACTTGTTGTTCCCAGAATATGCCATGTTTTTCTTATGCCCTCACCTTTATACACACAGTGTTTCCTCTCCTGGGACCATTCCTTACTTCTGTTCTGCCCCCCCCCACACACACACACTTTTTTTTCCCCCTGTCATTAAAGAATCCAGCAGAGATTTTAAATCTTATGGGAAGCTGTCTGTGAATCTTCTGCCCCAGGCTGAGTTGCCTGCCCTTCTCCTTTTCTTCCCTTGTGTTTATTCCAACTCAGAGGGTTTTCTTGGTCTATTGACGCTTGTTATTCAGTAGCCTCTCTCTTTTAGTACAGGCACACCTGAAAGACAAGGACTGTGCTTTATTTACCTAGGAGCTGGTGGCAGTTTAAATGCAAAGGAAAGACTTCCTATTTGTGCAGCCTTGACTGTGTCCCTTAATTCTTCCTGGTTCTCTTGTTTTGTCTTCTTTATTGCTTACATATTAGGCTAGGGCCCACCCTGCGCTAATGCCCCATGATTTGAGGAGATTATTTGTGAACATCATAAACCTAAATCGGTCCCTAGGCTGTATTTGAGAGCTGCTGATTCACACTACATTGTATAAAGTCACAGGCATAACAACTTCTACCCTTACTAGCACTCAGTGATAATAATAGCAATTCTATACATGATCACACTATGGAGAAAGTAAGGAATGGGCTGTTTGATCAACTCATAGAAGGTGGTCTCTCTGTTAAGACTACATTGCTCACTTCCAGGCTGTTTCCTTCTCCACTCACCACTTAATTCTTTACAACTCTTAACTCCTCCAAAAAGAATTATTAAAAGGTGCAGGAATGTTATGAAGGAGATAAATCAAAGATTATTTGGATATCAGCTGTTAACTTTTTGCTTCTTACTTGGAAAAAAAAAATAGAGCCAGCAGTGTGCACTGGAGCATGTGTGGGTTATTAATAATTTACTCAATCTATTGATGCTTGTTAATTGCAGTAGCTGAGAAAAGTTAGTTAATGATGTGCCTGCTTGCACCACATTATAATTATGATGGTAGTTCCCCTATTATTAGGGCTGAGTAGGTGTTCCCATTAGAAACCTTAATTTTCGAGCTGATTGTCTTAGCCATTTTAAATTACATTGGGCCACATCTTGGCAGACACTTTCTGAAAGCAGATGTATTTCTTTCCGAAATTATTTTCATGGTAGCACAGGAGTTTTCTCCCTCAAATGACAGAGACTGGAGAGTGGGTTCCATTTGCAGGAACTATTTTGTTAAGCCCCAACCAGCATTCCAGCATTGTCATGCATGAAGTTGTTAGAAGGAAAGATTTTTGTTGACCCAAAGGCCTTCTTGGCTACAATCAGACCTCTTTGGGAAAGCAATGTTTTAAAAAGTCAGCCGTAGAATGGGAGGCTGGTCACACCTTTCTTGCCTTCACGTGGATTCACCAGAACACTTTTTATTGCACATGACAAAAATTAAACTACAACAGATTTAATCTTGTTTTTTTAACGATGAGATTTATTGGCTCATGAAATTAGGAATCCAAAAGATATATTTTCGTCAAGTAGGGCTGTGTCCGGGGCTTCAAATAATGTTACTAATGGTATGTCTCTTCTCCATCTTTTGACTTCCTTCTGAGTGTTGATTTCATTCTTGAGCACATTTTCTTCATGTGGCCAATTGTAGCCTTCAGGCTATATTCCTAACAGCTTATGTTTTGAAGCAAAACAAGATCTTCTCTCTTCTCGCTTCCATATATAAAATTAGAGTGGTATCAACTCTGTTTGGTTTACATCCTCATTCCTGAACTGAACCCTGCGGCTAGAGGGAGAGAGAATTCTGATTTCCAGTCAAGACCATGTATCAATAACAGTAGCACAGGTGGGGTGTGCCTGGCTTTTACTAAGCCCACCACGTGGAAAGCACTCTATCAGCGGAAAGAGAAATGTTGCTACCAGAAGAAATAGGGAAGAGATGATGAGCCAGAAACAGAATGTGGACTTGTGCTCCACAGGTGTATATACTTCCTCATCTCATCCCTTGGCTGACCTGATGGCTAAAGAATGTTGCCATTAACTCTTCATACACATCATAGTTCAAAACCCCATTAAAGCTCTGATCTCAACTTTGAACTATAGCTTCTTTAAAAATGGTGCCCATAAAGTCTGATGCTACCAAACAGCTGGTCATGCAGCCTTGGTAAAGATGAGCAGTAAGGTCTTTAGATTCCATTTGCATCCTTTCCAGTAGTCTCTGTATTGTGCCAGTGTCATCAAAAAGACACGAGTCTGGTGTATGTACATGTCAGTGAGAAGGAATTAATTTCACCTTGGAAATGCAGCGTGAGACAAACAAGTTGTGTCCTGGTTAGTTCAGGTCCTAGAAGAAAAAAAAAAGAGGTTTAGATGAGTTCTTTATGGGATATGAACATGAGATTTTATGTCCAAACATGGAGGACCATTTTTCCCTCCCCAGAAGAGACCACAGACAGTGAGCAGCACAGAGCCTGCCATGAGGGAAGTTAATTTTTTGGAAGACAATAAAGGACCTATAATAGACATATATAGTTTCTGAGAACAGATGTAATCTGGGCAAGGAGTGGCCATTATCACTGCATGAAGCCTATTTATTTTTATCCAGAGCATGTCTATTTATGATTCTGATATTTTGTGTTTAGTTATCATTTGGTTAAGTAGATAGAAACATGACAGTTTAATAATTTGTACAAAACTTGTCTTTGTATGTTACAATCTGAGAGAAAAACAAAAGGAGCTGAATTTCCTCCTTCCTTCCTGTTATGAATATATCTGTGTCACTTGGTGGACAGAAACATTTTTTCATTCTGCAATAACTCAACTTTGGGGCTGGGTAAAAACCTCTCTCAAATGCATATCTGGAGGCATGGGTCAAAATCTCCTCCTGAACTTTCCCGTGTCTATTGATTGAAATAAATCAATAAACATGATCTGGTTTAGTCTCTATGGTCAAACTATAAATGCAATCTTTTATTTTAGTCTTTCTTCCCCATCCCATGTTCCAGGAAAACTCTGACTTAAGGACAGAGGACATTTATTGGATAGAAGGGGTATCTACTTTATTGTTATGCTTGTTATCAAATAGTCATTTTTAGGGGAAAATACTGTAAGTTTCCCCCAAGAATGCAGTCATCAGATGCTTTTGCTCTTGATACCAAGGGGAAGGAGACAGATGTAAATTATTCTAGTTAGGCATTAAAGCTGATAAAAACATCCCTTCTCAAATAAGGAGAATGGAAATAAAGAGACAAAAACATTCTATTGACATCTCTGTGGATTTACTTTTCAATTTATACATCACTGCCATCATTGTTGCTGCTTCCATTATTAATATTTTAACAGCAGATTTGCTTAAATATTCTGTCAGAATATTTAATGGTCTAGATTTTGTAGGAGAAACTTTATAGATAGAAAAGCACTCCAGATTGATTTGCAGGATTTATTTTATCATCCAGAAATCATCCACTGAGTACCTACTGTGTGCCCAGTTACGTGAGATTAAGAGATAAATAGGGTCAAGTCACTACCTCGAGGGTTTCCAGTCAGAGGAATATGTGCTATAAATCTACAAACAGTTGCACACTATTGCACTGTAAAGGAGGCAGGTGAAAAATACCATACGTGGAAGACCATATGGTGGAAGCCATCTCTCTCCTCCAGGGAGATTAGAAAAACTACAACTGGGGGCATCTGGTGACTCAGTCGGTTAAATGTCCAACTTCAGCTCTGGTTATAATCTCGCGGTTTGTGAGTTTGAGCCCCGTGTTGGGCTCTGTGCTGACAGCTCACAGCCTGGAGCCTGCTTTGGATTCTGTGTCTCCCCCTCTCTCTGCCCCTCCCCTGCTTACACTCTGTCTCTCTGTGTCTCTCAAAAATAAGTAAACATCAAAAAAAAAAAAAAAAACCCTACAGCTGAAGTGCGTGGCACACATTTTATGCTGCTATGGGAGGGATCCTTAAAATGAGCCCCATAATGGAGAGACCCTGAGATCTTTCTTTTGACTTATTCCAGAAGAGCTCATTGGCCTGCATACCTTCAGTGGTGGGGCTGCCTCACAAAGCCCTCACTTGTACAAGGCTTTAATTGTTAGAAGTTCTGCCTTATGTTAGATTGAGCTGAACACCTACTCTCCTTAGAGTAGAAGAAGGCATTTTGAAAATATTGAGGGTAAACAAATCATTGTAAGAAAATGGTAACAGATAGTCATAAAAGTTAGTTTGGGAACTTGGCGGACTCTTTGCCGTCAAGTGTGTGTGCGTGTGATACATACACACATGTGCACATGTTTACATAAACCATATGTAATATTAATTGAACATTACTATTGGATAGACATTTTACCAAATGCTCTATAGGTATTATCTCATTTAATATTTTCAACAACCTTATCAGGTAACAACTTTATATATCCCATTTAAAAATTTTTTTTCAACGTTTTTATTTATTTTTGGGACAGAGAGAGACAGAGCATGAACGGGGGAGGGGCAGAGAGAGAGGGAGACACAGAATCGGAAACAGGCTCCAGGCTCTGAGCCATCAGCCCAGAGCCCAACGCGGGGCTCGAACTCACGGACCGCGAGATCGTGACCTGGCTGAAGTCGGACGCTTAACCGACTGCGCCACCCAGGCGCCCCTATATCCCATTTTATAGGTGGACAAACTAGGATTTGAGTTTGCTAAGTTGGTCAAATTTACATAGTGAGTGGTGGAGAAGAGTTACTTTAACTCTACTTTAAATAACTTTAGTCTCAGAAAAATGAATCGTCTTGAATAAAGTAGGTTCAATACAATAGGAGTTGCTATAGAGCTGAAGTATAGTGTGTGTGTGTATGTGTGTATGTGTGTGTGTGTGTGTGTGTGTGTGTGTGTGTGTGTGTGTTTATGATATTAATGCAAACTTTCCAGAACCTCTTGTTTTTGAAAGATCAGCAATTATTCTCAACATGCACATCTTTGAAAAGGCTGAGTACTATCATGATGTGATGTTCTTTTTAAAAAATATTTATTTTTGAAAGAGATAGAGTGTGAGAGGGGGAGGAGGAGAGCTGTCGGCACAGAACCTGACCTAGTGCTCGAACTTAGGAACCATGAGATCAAGACCTAAGCCGAAGTCAATAGCTTAACCGACTCAGCCACTCAGTGCCCTGATATGTACATTTTTAACAACCAATGCTGAAACAAAGTGTGGGGATTTGTTTTTCCTAAAGATTCTGAATGAGTGAACTTTAAAACATTAAAGGGCTTTATTGAGCTATACATACACACATATGTGTGTGTGTGTGTGTGTGTGTGTGTGTGTGTGTATACACACACTCACATACAGAGAACTGTATATATTTAATGTAATGAGTTTGGACATATACATACACCTGTGATACCATTGCTACAATCAAGGTAATCAACATATTCAACACTCTTCAGAATGTCCTGTGTCCCTTCATTGTGTATGTGTGTGTGGTGGGGTAATAGTCACCAAGAGTCACCCTCTTCCCAAACTATGAAGAACTTACTTTAGAACTTACTCGTCTAGTATAACTGAAACTTTATACCTTTTGAATATCACCTCCTTATGTCCCCCACTTCACAGTTACCTTTGAACCTCCTTAGAATAGCTGATCTTGAGAAAGGAATTGTGGAATAGGAGAAGTAGCAATATTCCCAGGAATTGGTTCATGAAAGATTAGCCAGCCACAGAGAGAAGGAAGGAAGGAAGGAAGGAAGGAAGGAAGGAAGGAAGGAAGGAAGGAAGGAAGGAAGGAAGGAAGGAAGGAGAAAAGGAGGGAGGGAGGAAGGAAGGAATTCTAGCCATCCAGCTGATACTCTAATATTTATAAATAAATGTGCCATGTATAATAACTACACTAGATATATAGAACTAATTTATTCTTTTTAATAGCTTCATAGTATTCCATTTTATGAATAAAACAATACTTAATAGATTTCTTATTAATGCACATTTAAATGGCTTGGTTTAGTTTCTTTTTTTATTCTATTTCAGACACTGCATCTATTTATACATCTATATCTCAGTGTTTGCTATGTATATTTATAGGATAATTTCTTAGTTCTGCAAGGGCTCTATCAATTTGCTTTTCATAGATATCACTAAGATTTGCCCTCCAAAAAGGTTTTATTCATTTACATTCGTACAACGTAGGTAGTAACCTGTTTTCACACACACACACACACACACACACACACACACACACACACACACACACAAACACAAAGGGGCCTTTTAAACAACATATTTCTTAATAATAAACACACACTCTCTGCTGTCAGGAAGTGAAAGGCTGAAGGAAATTTGCAAGGAGCTCTCCCATCCTGCCCCTATTATACTTGATTATGCTACTAAATATTCAGCAACTTCCATACTATTGAGTGTGGGAGAATGCAATAATATTCTCATTGGCACAGGTTAATTGAAGCAAACTCACCTGAGCATCTTTTCAGCTTTAGAAATACAGACTGAAAAGCTCCTCCTTGGGTGGATGTAACGCCTGGCAGTTGGTTGTGAACGTGACCCGGGTTCTTGAAATGGGAAGACAGACCATACACTTCATTACTAAATGAATTCACAGGACAAACTATCACGGAAAACATGTGTAGTACAAGATATCGTTTCAATTTGGAAATGAATGTAGGGTAAATGGAAGGTTGCAGCCCTTGCAAAACACAGTTAGGATATAGGGTTGCCATGGAATCAAAGGAAATGTTATGCCAGCAGTTAGATGCAATCCTGCTTTGGAATGTTGGTACTCTGGGATTGGTTGCAGGCTGACAGAACCATTCGGAATCAGAGTCAACAAAAACTGCAGGGTTTGGGATAGCTCAGTTCCAAACTCCAGCCACATGTCAACATCAGAACTGGGTCTAGGAACTCTGAATTTTTAGCATTGTCCCCAAGCTGCTATGAACTGAATTCTGATGGTGAAGTTGACAGTATCTCTGCACCCCAAAGCACTTTCACATATCACCTAATTTTGTTTGTGGTGACTGAAGCCTGTGTCAAAAGGTTGGAAATATTTTTTACAAAAAAATCAGAATCTAGGCAAGAAATTAGATTTGTTCTATTTTTTCTTTGGTTTTGAGAGTATATGTGGATAAAATCCCAATGATCTACTCTAGGAGGGACAAATAGATTTCAACTTATATGTTTACTTTAGTCCATTGGTAGATTTTATTTTACTTTATTTTATTTTTAAAATGGCTGCTTTAAAAAAAAACTAAAACTTTTTATGTTGAGGTCATTGTAGATTTGTAGATTTACGTTAAGCTTACAAAGTAATAGAAACTCTGTACCCCCAGAGTTACATCTTAAAAAACAATCATAGTATAGGAAAATCTGTGATTGATCTAATTCATGCAATAAGATCTACTGATGTTCTTATTCACACATTGATGCCATCTACTAATATAATCTACTTATCTTATTCAGATTTACCCAGTTTTATTTGTAGTCCTCTGTGTGTGTGTGTGTGTGTGTGTGTGTGTGTGTGTGTGTGTGTATTCTATACACATTTAGCACCTGTATCAGTTCATGTGTCCACACTATGGTCAAGACACAACACCACAAGGATCCCTCATACCGTACATTGGCTCACTTCTTCCATCCCCTTCCCCCATGCTTAACCCCTGGGAACCACCATCTGTCCTTCATTTCTTAAATTTTGTCATCTCATGAATATATAAGTAGAATGTGTACAGTATGTAAGATTTGGGGATTCGCTTTTTTCACTCAACATAATGCCCTCGAGATTCATCTACGTTGTTGCATGTATCAATAGCTCATTCCCTTTACTTACTGAGCAGTGTTCTATGATACGGATTTACCTGTCAAGTTGCATCTTTGGTAGAGATGCTAGGGCTGAGTGGGAAAGTGTCACGTCACCTAGTAATGTCTGTCCCAAAGGTGGAGAGTGGGGACTAACTTGTCTGGCTTAGGTGGATGTGCTCATATTTGAAAGGGAATCAGGAAGGAGAGAGAATTAGCATCTATTTCATGCCAAAGAACAGAATTCCCAAGCCTTATGAAGATTGTCATTCTGAAGCTGGTGATAGGTTGGAACTCCCATTCCATGAGCTAGATCTGGAGCTTTGGTAATGGAGGGCGGGGTTTGGCCAAGCACATCCATACGTCTGCTCGGAGCTCCATATTTCATTCTCTCTGCTGTTTTCTGTCACTTTTCCTTTCTCCTGGTGCTGGAGAGCTCACAATTTTTCAGGAGGTGGTTTTGTTCACATCTGCCAACTACAGATGTGACTGCCTAGTCTGTTGGAGAGCTTGATAAACCCCAGAATTCCCTGCCTTTACTCCCTTCCATCAAATAGCTGGACTCCTCCAATGTACATCTTCCATCTGTACCAACAGAATGTTGGTAGTTTGCACACTTAAAATGGAAAAGTAATCTTTGGCGTGGCTTTGATCATATATACTAATTATTGCTACTATAGACACCAGATGATTACATTTTATTATAACTTTGTTTTTCACTAAATGATTTGAATTGCTTCCTTGGGGGAAGTTGTCATACTAATTAATTGTTTTGTGTTTTTCTTGACATATCTCAGCATTATCTGTGCAATTATGGCCATGAGTCTGTTGTTCTAAATATTTAAGGCATTTATAACAAGAATAGAACTAATTTCTCCCCATAACTAAAACAGTATCCTTTTTCAATTTACTAGTTCTGTCAAAGGAATTGATGCTTTCAGGTTTCCAAACCTCATGTAACCTTTGACTTTTTGTCAATTTTGTTCACAGGATAGAATTATTTCCTATCTCATTGTTGTGTCTTTGGTCAGATTCTTTCTCCTTTCTTAAGCTTAACATGTCCTCTGGTCTCACCTTTGGATTGCTGTAATGTCACCTCACTTACTTTCCTTTTGTAGAACTTTTTTTTTAATGAATCTTTCAGTTCTTCCTAAACCTAGAACTGATTTCACTTTCTCATCCTCACCCCACTGTGGGATCCAAGAATGGGCTCAACGTTTAAAAAGGCATCCTCAGAATGACTGGCTTAGAGATGGGGCCCATCTCAGACTGGGATCCTAGAATACTTTTATTATTTCAATGTGATTTGTTTTGTTTTGTTTTGTTTTTGAGAGAGAGCACGAGAGCAAAGAGGAGAGAGAATCCCAAGCAGGCTCCACGCTCAGTGCAGAGCCTGACTTTGGGCTCCATCCACAATCCTGGGATCATGACCTGAGCCAAAATCAAGAGTCAGATGCTTCGCCAACTTAGCCACCCAGGCACCCCATCAATGTTTTTTTTTTTTTTTAAGGAAAAATTGGTTCACCACTTCCAACATCCAGCCAGTTACCAAGTCCTGTTGATTTTCTCCCCTGAACAATTTACCAAATCTTTCCAAAAGCTCCACCTTTGCCTAAACTGCCACCTTCTCTCATGTGTTCTACACCAATAGCACGCTAACTGGTCTTCTTGCTTCCAGCATGTATCCTTTATAGTCCCTTCCACTGACAGAAGCCAGAAGAACTTTTAAAATGCAGTCATGACTATACCTCTATCCTGCTTAGACCTTTCAGTGGTGTCCTCTTTTTTTTTTTTTTTTTTTTTATTATTTGTTTTGTTTTTCCTGGAGTAAGACTGAGATCTTTAACATAGTCTGTAGGATTTGTATGCCCTACATCTTTCCACCTTACCCAGCTTCCTTTCCTACCATAGTCTTCCTCCCTCCTTTCCAGCCACATGGCTTTCTTCTCTTTCCTGGAATAAACCACCATCTTTAAAATTGGACGTCTTACCCTAACATGGTCTGCTTACTTCCCTGTGCTGCTTTTCTTCTTTGTAACGATCACTTGACATATTATGTACTTGTAAAATTTTTCTTGTGTCTTCCTCCACTAGGCATGGAAGTTTCAGAAGGGCTGAAATTCTTATCTGTTTTATTTACTGCTCCTTCCTGAGTAGTTATAACTGTAACCTAGTTGGCCATAAAGGCATGTGTATTGAATGAATGGATGAATGAATGCTTTCATTCATCAGTGGATAAAAGGCCCTTGTAGAATGCATTTACACATAGTATGTTCTCAGTGGTTGTAGATTAGGATTGCTTAATGACTGCTCGATGGTCAACCCCCTTCCCCTTTTTTGGTGTGTTTGTGAATTCATGTTAGTGGGAGGATTGCTTGCAGGCACAGTGTCAAGCTAAAGAAAGTCCACTGTGTTTTTTGGTCATGTGTCACGTGATGGTGAAACCCACATAGGCTTCAAAGAGAGGGGAATATTCCCAGTGACTGGTCTTGTTTCCTCCTCCCTGATTGTTGCAATAACAGTGTGCCTGCTCCTGGGCTCCATTGTTTGTTTGTTTGTTTGTTTGTTTGTTTCGGATAAAGTACAGCAAAGAGGTAAAAAGCTGTATGTTTTGGTGGCAGATGGGGCTGTTTTTTCCTGACTTTGACACATGCCAGGCAAGTTACTTGACTGTCCTGAGCTCCAATTGCCCAATGTGTAAAATGGCAATTGAAAAAAAATACCTCCAAGCAAACAAACCTTTGTTTCTTCTCCTTCGTCACCTTTTCCTCTTTTTTCCACCTTTTCTTTCATCCTCCCTCCCCCACTTCCCTCCTTCTTGTCTAAGATTGCATAAAGTAGTATATGTTAAATACCTAACATACAGCACATAATATGCTTATGGTAAAATATATCATTGCACTTGTTATGATTGTTGTCTCTTTTATAATTTCCATAAATTTGTTCTTGTTATAGATTCCATGAAGATCACCTACTTCTATTTGCTAGAAAGTTACAATACAAATAATTAAGCTACCACTTTCTTTTATATGATTGACATAGTCCACTGCCAATCCTTTTTGAGGTATAATCCTCATCTTAATTTTACTGAAGGGCCTTTTGTAATTCCTGTGTCACATTTTCAGGCACTTTCTTAGCACAGATAGCTGAGCCAATCTTTTTTTTTTTTTTTTTTTTTTTTTAATTGATGAGTATTGTAGCTTTCAACCTTGGAAGCTCTCTTTAATTCCCCAGTTCAACTCAGAATTCATCAGTCTGTCTTTTACTGCTCTCTCATCAATATTGCATTTTGTCAGCCCCAAACCTTCGATGCTTAGGAGCAAAGAAGTCAGCCGTTTACTTTCTGCCGTAGACCTTACACTCCTTTTTTGTGAGGGTTTGACTGAAGTCATTCCCAGCTACTCAAATGTACTCAAATGGCTACTTTCATCATGATTGCAAACCTTTAAATTTTTTTTTTTTTTTTTTTTTTTTTAGTATTGCTTCTACCAAGACCAGTGTCTGGGATTATGTCACTTCCTATCTCTCGGTGATTGGTCGTGTCTGTCAGCAGCTCGAGTATGTAGAGGGTTATGAGGGGTCCTAGATAGGTTCATGGGGAAGAAGTGCCATGATCAATTAATGATGTCTGCCATGGTCGGGGAATAGGAACATACAGTATGTGCATGTTTATTTGATTAGCTTTAGCAGCACGGTGCTTACTTCTGACTCAACTCCTGATCTTTCCCTTATTTTGTATTCCCTCAGCACTTCATGTGCTCACTTAATTCCCCCTCCTTTCAGGAAGGTATTTTCACAATAAATAGGAGTGCCGAGTGGAATTTGGCATGAACAGAGGATGTGCAGCAGGTATCTATGGTTTCCTGACCCTGATGTTCATGTAGCTTAGAGCATAATTGGTCATCTTCTTCCTCCTGCAGAAAGGAGCCTCTGGAGGCTTGAGGAGGTAGTTTACAAGTAATGATTAGGGGCTTGATATCTCCTCTAAGCTTTTTCTCTCCCATTTATCCATAGCTCATCAGGAGCTAGAAATACTTAAAGTACTATATTCTCCTTCCACATTGGACTTAAACATAATTATTTTAAATGGATGTGCTTTTTAATTTTTGTTGTATTGCTTTAGAATGGTTAATGAAATCCATTAAAGTTTGTTAAAGATGCCATTACCCTTACTACTATGAGTAGGAACATTTACTGCGAAGTGTGAGACACTGGGTAAAGTCTTCCAATCTTTTTTTTTTTTTTCTTTAAATCCTTAGGTCACTCTAGAATTAGGGAATATTATTATCCCCCTTGTGTAGATGGAGAAACAGAAGGACATACTGGTAAAGCTGCTCACTATACCTAGTTTCGTATATACCTAGTTAACATCAAAACCAGTATTTGAATATAGGCAGTCTAATTCTAGAGATCTCTATGCTGGGGAACTGAAGATAAGGCTTACGAATGCAGAAATAAGTGAATTTTTCCATGGGGCATTTCTGTTCTTCATCTGAGCAGGTACTCATGAGAATCATCTTGGTAGATATTTGCCAGAAAGAACACAAGCCAGCATTTATAGAGGTGATGTCAGCATGAGTTCTGGATGTTCAGACATTTCTGCTCAGTCCTAAAGCAGGGAGATGGAACATGGTCCAGGACTTCCATTTGGAGCCCCTAGAACAAGAAAGCCAATGCTCACTCTTCCCTGTAAACAGGCTCAAAGGTTTGAGGCCTACCCAAGTTGAGTTTTCCAGGCAATGAACCACTGAAAACATATTTGTTCCCAGAATACAGCCAGCTAGTAAGGTTTTCCCACTGGTGCTGACATTTACTGTAACAAGAGCCTGTTTCCTTCTCTCAGAGCTGCAGTCAGCTCTTCACAAGGGAGTTGGTGTCTTGCCAGAGAAACCCCTCCAAGCTCCAGCAGACGTGCCAGGGAAGCCAGCACTTTCCTGCTGAAATGTGCCAACAGTGGTGGGATGATGTTTAGTTTTTATTTTATTTTATTTTTTTATTTTTTTATTTTTTTTTTAAATTTTTTTTCAACGTTTATTTATTTTTGGGACAGAGAGAGACAGAGCATGAACGGGGGAGGGGCAGAGAGAGAGGGAGACACAGAATCGGAAACAGGCTCCAGGCTCTGAGCCATCAGCCCAGAGCCTGACGCGGGGCTTGAACTCCCGGACCGCGAGATCGTGACCCGGCTGAAGTCGGACGCTTAACTGACTGCACCACCCAGGCGCCCCGATGTTTAGTTTTTAAAATAACAAAATGAAATATTATCTATACATCATCCATCTGTCCGCCCGCCCATCCTACCATCCTATCTATCTATCTCCACATATACATGATTCTATGATGGTAAAATGAGTATGTCTGTCTATTTTAATACCATAGTAACTCCATAGATGTAAATGAGCAAGTTTCATTATGCCCCATTGTACAGATGATATAACTGAGAAAAAACAATCCAGGTTTCTTGATTGCTAGGTGAATAAAAGGAAAAGATAAAGTTTATTTTTTTCAAAATTTTTAATGTTTATTTATGTTTAAGAGCAAGAGAGACAGAGCATGAATGGGCGACGGGCAGAGAGAGAGAGAGGGAGACACAGAACCCAAAGCAGGCTCCAGGCTCTGAGCTGTCGGCAGAGAGCCCTATGTGGGGCTCGAACTCACGAAACACAAGATCATGACCTGAGCCGAAGTCGGACGCTTCACCGACGGAGCCACCCAGGTGCCCCATTCCTTTTGTAAGGCAAAGGTAAATTTTAAAACAGCCCTCTCCTTCCTCCTCACTGTTCTCCTTCCTTTTCTTCCTGCTCTCCTTTTGTTGTTAAGGAGCCCTACACTTAAAAGCTGGAGACATGATGTGAGGTGTTCTCTGCTTCATCCCCCCAAATGGCATGTTGAAGTCAAGACACCTGGGCCTTAGTTCCCATTTTGGTCCCCACCTGGCTTTATGACCTCAGACAAGTTGCCTACTGTCTTCGCTTTTGTGTCACATTGTATGTGAATGCAGACTTTTCTGTGTATGTCTGAGATCACAGGGTCAGGCTTATGTCCATCTTATTTATCTACCAAACATAGTGATGCACACATAAATAATTCTGACACTCATGAAAGTATCCTCAGCTTGAGAATCTTAACTTTTATTTTTTCTGATTCTAATATCAGCCAACTGAGATTTGAAAAGGTTTTGACTTGCCTGAGTTGAAGTATGGAGAGTCTACTGGCCAATTTCCTTTGAGTATTACCTTGTTTGATTTGGATGAAGGGGCAGGGAATTGTATAAATGTCACTGCAGAGAGCCCTTGTCCCCTGGTAATTAGTAACCTTATCAATTCAGAGCAAAGAGACATGTTCAGAGATTTTGCTTTGGAAAATGGCACACGGATGAGGGAATTTTATGACTATGTATGAAGTGCCTGGTCTGGTGATGTTTTGCTTTTGCAAGTGGGTGACTGACCTCATTCACCATCTGATATGTCCTTTTTATCTCCTGGTTCTTCTGCTCCCTTTATTATTCCCTAGAATCTCAGTCTCTCCCCCCAACCCCCACTCAGAGTCTCAAAAAACTTCTTCATGATCTCACTTTGTAAACATCGAAATAGTTTGAGGACATTTCTTTCCAGTTTGATTTTTAATTTTTTTCATGACCGAAATAATGCATATCATTTGCAAAAATTCAAAACAGGAAAAGACTAAGGGGACACAAAATGAAGGATTCCAAGTTCTACACTCTGAAGATAACTGTTTTCAATAGTTTATAATTTCTTCTCTGCAGAAACATACACACAACACACACACACACACACACACACACACACACACACACACAACCACATTTCAAAATCATCTTAGTATACACACCAAGTTTTTACTCAATTTTTTCCCTACCTGATGGCTGTATAAAAATCTTTCATTAGGATTGTGGCATAATTTAATCCACAATTCCCCTTCTAATGGACTACTATGTTATTCTCAGTTTTTTTGCTTTTAAAAACATTGTTGCTATACCTCCTTGCAGACATTTTCAAGTAACTGTAGGAGGGGCAAGAAATTTTAAGTGGGCTACAAAACAAATGGCCTGCTCCTAGAATTAACCCTGAGTAAAATAAAGACCAGGGCTGGTAAGGCCCAAGGCATATCACCACAGGCCCTACCTGAAGTTGAAGCTCCAAAGAACAGTTTGCTATAGTTTTAGTCATTTTTTACAGTCTCCAGACCATAGACACAGAGCTACCATTGCAGTTCCCACCTTTGTCTTTGGCTTCCAAGGATACAGTCCTATCATTATTTACCCATTTCACAGATCTGTGTTGAGAACCTACTCCTGTCAGATGCTGTCGGTGTCAGGCGTTGAGCATTCTGGGTTTACAAATGGGCTCGGTTCCTGCCAGGGTACGGCATGCAGTTGCGTTGTATGTGTGCTGCTCCAAAGCACCTCGCTGTGGGTGGATGGCGTGGGGAATGCACTCTGCTCACAAGCCGTGCACCCTGGTTTGGGACTGAGTCCAGCCAGGGGCCCAGGTGGGATGAAACACTGCCAGAGGCCCTGGTCGCTTCTCTTCCGGATCTCTCACTTTAACACTGTTTCTTCCAACTCTCAGATCTTTGATTCTGAACGGGGTGGGGGTATCCATTGTGATTTGCCTTTTTCCAGGCAGTAATCAAGAGATGATTATTACTCCTTTTGATGGGTTGTTCTTCAGTAGTTATATAGCAAAAGATTCTCCTCTCCCCCTCTCTCCCTCTCTCTCTCTCACACACACAAGATTTCTTCCAAGGGAGTGAATAATTTCTATTTAAGAGAAAAACTTAAATCAGCAAACAACTTGTAGGTTAAAGATGAAGTTATAGGGCATGAGTTATATGGAAAGAGAGAAAATTAGAGAAAGGTGCACGAATAGACTGCGATATGGTGGGCAGGTCGGGGGAGGGGATGGGAATTGAGGGTTAGGGACTATGGTACGGGGTGACATGGAGAAGTCCCAGGGTTCGGATGGTCAGAAGATGGTTAAGAACAGCCTGATAATCAGTTATAAGCTGTTTGCATTACTGTAGCAGTGGACCCGCCTTTCTTCTGATACATCTGGTCAGGTGAGAAAGGGATACAGGGGTGCCGGTCTCCGTGCCTCAGTCTCCTCTCAGCTGATGTGCTAGGGTGGCTTCAAATGGGAGTTCCAGGCAGACAATAGCAGCAACGCCAGTGGCATAAGGTGGGAGCATGAGGAGTCCAGAGGAATGGCCGTAACTTGGACTCAGGATGGATAGCCAACAGCGCATCTCTCAAAATACATGGTAGCATTCCCCAGGATGCGGGACACCTCACCGGTGGGACTTAGGTGGGACCTTAGTTGGGAGTGCAGGGACACGGCATCTGGTCTTTCTGTCCTGGGTGGCAACAGGGAGATAGTCCCACACTGATGCATCTACACCTAACTCATTTCCAGCACTTGGCCGATCTCCCTTTGTAACAAAGAATGGGCAAATTTCAGACTTAGCATGTAACTATAATAACAATGTCCATTTTCATTACAGTTGTTTTCCTTTTGCCTTCTGTGCTCCAAGTTCTGAGACAGAAAGGGGCACAGTTCTTTTAGAACACATGTGGTGGGTTGAAGAGCCCTCCCCACCCCCACCCCGCTAATTCACATCCACCTAGAAACTCAAAATGTGACATTATTTGGAAATAGGGTCTTTGCAGATATAAATAGTTAAGAATATTGAGGTGAAATCATTTTGGAGTCAGAGCATGTCCAAAGTCCAGTGGCCAGTGTCATTTTAAGAAAAACAGAGGGAGATTTGGACCCACAGAGGCACAGAGGAGGAGAAGGCCGTGTGAAGGCAGAGGAAGGGGCTGGAGGGATGTAGCCACAAACCAAGGAATGCCAAAAGCCACCAGGAGCTAAAAGGGGCAAGAGAAATTTCTCCCCTACAGCCTTAGGAGGGTTTGTGGCCCTGCCAACGCCTTGAGTTGGCCTTCTACCCTCTAGAACTGTGAGAAAAATGCCTCTTGGGGCGCCTGGGTGGCTCAGTCGGTTAGGCAGCAGACTTCAGCTCAGGTCATGATCTCGCGGTCCGTGAGTTCGAGCCCCTCATCAGGCTCTGTGCTGACAGCTCAGAGCCTGGAGCCTGCTTCATATTCTGTGTCTCCCTCTCTCTGACCCTCCCCTGTTCATGCTCTGTCTCTCCCTGTCTCAAAAATAAATAAACGTTAAAAAAATTTTTTTAAAGAAAAATGTCTCTTGTTTTAAGCTACTAAGTTTGTCATTTGTTTCTGTAGCCAGGGATTGGCAAACTAAGACCTGAGGGCCAATCCAGCCTAGTGCTTGTTTTTGCAAATGAATAATACTTATGCATTGTTCATTCATTTACAGCATTGTTCATTCCTTCATAGCACTGTTCATTCATTTACATATTGTCTCTGTTGGCTATGAAGGTACAACATAAGAGCTGAGTATTTGCAACAGAGACCCTATGACCTGCAAAGCCTAAAATAGTTACTGTCTGACCCTTCACAGAAAAAGTGTGCCAACCCCTCTTCTAGGAAAGTGTTTGATCTCTGGTGCTTTCCCAGGAATGGTGGGGGATCCAAGAGACTATTCTTAACAGAGTAGAAGAACCACACAAGGTGGAGAGTATTTTATTTTCTTAATTAAAAAAATTTTTTTTAACTTAGCTTTTCATTTTTCAAGAAGCAGGTTTTTTTTCCTCCCCAGAGGAAAACATGAAAATGAAATGCTCTCGAATAGTTTACAGCATTAGCTACATTTAAAGAGATTCAATGAAACAAAATTGTCTACTTTCTTTTCAATCAATCAGCATTAAACTTCACTTTACCATTGGCAGCTTTTATATGAGCAGCAGCTTTGCTAATGGGAGTGTGGTTTCCCCAGCAAGCTGAGGTTTGATCTGGAAAGTTTGTAGAGCATGAGTGAGTTTCTCCACTCTGAACAGGAAGTGGGCCAAGGTCTGGTCTGCAGCTTGGTGAGGAGTGAAGGAAGGTCAGCTCTGGCTGATATGTGCCAGGGAATAACTGACCAAACGAAGCCAGGCAGAGATGGGAGAAAAGTGAATACCATAACTCCATGGGCAAATTAACAAAATGAAAAAGGCGACTCATGGAATAGGAGAAAATATTTGCAAGCCATATATCCAGTGTTGGGTTAATATCTAAAATATATGAAGAACACCTACAACTCAATAACAAAAACACACTCTTATTAATAAATGGGCAGAGGGACCAAACAGACATTATTCCAAAGAAGACATCTAAATGGACACCAGGTGTATGAAAAGATGCTCAACAGCATGAATCAGAGAAATGCAAATCAAAAGCACAGCAAGATATTATCTCACACCTGTTACAGTGGCTGTTATCAAGAAGACACAAGAGACAAGTATTGGAGAGGGTGTGGAGAAAAGGGAGTTCCTTCTGTTGGTGGAAACATAAACTGGTTCTGTCACTATGGAAGACAGTATGAGTGTTCTTCAGAAAATTAAAAAATAAAATTACCATGTGATCCAACAGTCCCACTTCTGAATATGTATCTAAAGGAAATGAAACTGCCCTCCAGAAGAGACATCCACACTCCAATGTTTATCCCTGTCTTGTTCACGGTAGCAAGAGAGGGAAACAACCTAAGTGTCCATCAATGGATGAATGCAGAAGATATGTATGTGTAAATGTATATATAGACAATGGAATGTTATTTAGCTATGAGAAAGAAGGAAATCCTGCTATTTGCCACAACATGGATGGACCTTGAGGATATTTTGCTAAATGAGATAATCCAGACAGAGAAAGACAGATATTTTATTATATTATACATGTGGAATGTAAAATAGTTGAATTTGTAGAAGCAGAGGATTTGTAGATGGTTATCAGGAACTGGGGGTGGGATGTTTGGTGAGATATTGGTCAAAGGGTGCAAACTTACAGATTAAAGGTGAAGGTGATTCTGAAGGTCTAATGTATTGTACTATGGTTATAGTCAGCAATACTGTATCATATACTTCCAAGCTGCTCAGAAACTAGATCTTAAATAGTTTCACTACCAAAAAGATATAATGACTGTGTGACTTGATGGAGATATTAGCTAACACTATGGAGGTAATCATATTGCAGTGTATAAATATATCACATGGACACATTTGTATGCTTTAAACTTATACAATGTTATATGTCAATAATATCTCATTAAACAAACAAACGAACAAACAAACCAGGAGCACCTGGGTGGCTCAGTCGGTTAAGTGTCTGACTTCAGCTCAGGTCATGATCTCCCAGCTAGTGAGTTTGAGCCCCACATTGTGCTCTGTGCTGATGGCTCAGAGCCTGGAGCCTACTTCGGATTCTGTGTCTCCCTCTGTCTCTCTCTCTGCTCCCCCCCACTCATGCTCTGTCTCTATCAAAAAGAAATAAACATTAAAAAAAAAAAAAAAAAAGACCCAACGGTCAGATTGTACTCGTCTCTCAATCAATGTGAATTTGTGAACCTTATCGGCCAGCTCAGGAAGATAGCCATAGGAAACCTAATTAATTTTGTTCATAGTGGTAAAGAAAACTTTCAATTAAAAGTGGAAGAGAAGCAGCCACATATACACGAGAGCGAAGCAGTTAGAAGGGTTTATCCTTGCTTTTTCTACTTTACTTCTTGGTTCAGGCCATTTTTATGTCCTTCCCATATTTTACTGAGAAGCCTCAACCACTTCTAGCCATAACTTCCTCTCCTTCCTGTTACGAATTTTCTTCCTAGATTCACTCTTCAGTCCCTAAAAATATCCGTCCCACATTATTTATTCACTCCATAATGCATACCATCCAAAGACAACAATTTTGCCAATAAACTGTTATTCTAATGAATAATTCATGCAGCCTTCATTCTCCTGACATGAACAAATATACTTTCAAATGGGAGGAGTGTGGCTCTATTTTAGTCTTAACTTCATTTTCTAACATAATATTTTTTAAAGGTTTTGTGATGTCCTTCTTGGGTGAACTCCATAGGGAAAAATTCTAAGACTCTAATTAAAAGAAATAAGCTGTGGCACAGAATCATAGCTGAAGTTATAGAGGGGGGTTGCTCCAGGGACAATAGTGTTTGGATGTGGAAGAAAAAGGGACAAATCATCCAGTATTTCGGGGTAGGGAAAACGTGGAGTTTTCTCCTAATAAGAAGGCAACACCAATCATTGTTTCAAATTCTGCTAACATCCATGGGCCCACAGTCTTCTCGTACTTGCGTGTGCAGGTAGCAGTGTGATGGTGATGATGGAGAGGATAATTATAATAACAACAATATATATATTTTTTCAGTTTCTCTTAATGCTAGTCATTGTGCTAAGGGCTTTCCATATATCAGGGTTTTTCAACCTTGGCAGTCTTGATGATTTGGGTTGGATAATTCTTTGTTGGGAAGCAGGGATGCCCTGTGCATCTGTAGGATAGTCAGCAACATCCCTGACTTCTACCCACTAGATCCAGTAACAACCCCCCCCCAAGTTATGACAACCAAAAATGTCTCCAGATGTGGCCACATGTCCCCTGGAAGACAAAACCCCCCAGTTGAGAACTGCAGATATACATGAACAAATTATGTCTTCATAATATCCCTTCACAACAAGTACATTATGAGCCCCACTTACAAATGAAGAAACAAAAGTTCAGAATAAGTGATAGAACCAAAATCTGGTACAGGGTTTACTGCCACACTGCATTTAAGGCTATTTCTTTGCATGTGATGGTTTAGAGTATCCGTTCATCTGCCTTCTCCTCCTGCCCAGATGATATTTTTAGATTATATTTCAGATTATATATTTGATATAATTATTATTTTGGCATATGTGCACTGGGTAATTAATATTATGTTATGTTTGTACAAACCCCTGATACTTCCTGTACAGGAAGTATAGGTGATATGAATCATTGTTATAACAAAAATAATGATAATATCAGCCATCCCTTTCTCCCTCCCCCAGCACTGTGTTTTCAGGCTAAGGGGTTAGTTAGCCTGGATTACCCAGGTAACTCCCATATCTGAGAGGTACCTACTTTGGTTAGTCTTAAACCCAAGACAGTGTGATTAGGCTTTCTTTTGTTCTGTGTTGTGTCCTCAGTATTGCAAACAATGGCTTGCGTGGTGGTTGAATGAGGTACTTAAGAGGGGATGGAACCTTCCAGAAAATATAGAGATGGCGGAAGTGGTGATACATCTTCAACTCAGAGGCAGGGAATCTGATCCCACAGCCCCCACTGCTGCCCATTGTGGCCCCTCGTCAGTGGTCTCACCAGAGCTACCCCAACCCTGCCTCCACTGAACCACCGGGCTAACTTCCATGACTCAGGTCAGGGTCTTACACTTTTCTCTTGCTGGTGACAGCAAAAAGCACTGTCTCTCCTGTGTCACTCTAATCCTTTTGCTCAGTTTCTTCTTCCCAGCTAGAATGTCTCCTTCATTTCCATTTTTCCAAATCTTACTGAATTTTTGAGATCCAGATCAATCCTGACAAACTTCCGGGACATTCTCTCCTTATTTTTGACCTCTCAATGCCTCGCAGGATGCTTGCTACCATTACCAATCAGCAATCCACAAAGATCGATGCAAAGCAGATATGCCCAGGATTAAATCCCAGGACTTTCCTTCCAAGAAGTGGGATCTGGGGTAAGCAACTTAAACTCTTTGAAGTCCTACTTCCCTCCACTGTCGACTGACAGCAATAATCTTGCTGGACACTTGAGTTTACTGAGCATTCTATGAGAAAATGCTTAGCATAGCCCTTGACACTTAGTATGTTCTTAATTAATTACTGTCATTAATTCACTTTCACACTATATTGTGTATCCTCTAATTGAGTTATATATGCATGTCTCATCTCGCCAACTAGACTGTAGGATTATAGAAAGAAATTTCTTTCAGAGAGGATCTTTAATGTGAATTCAGCACAACAGGTAAAACGGTGGCCTCAGTGTTCAGAACATAATTTTCTCTCCTTGTGTTTCGAACTCCAGTGTCTTTATCAATAACACAGAAGAGGCCATTTCCATTTACAGAAGGGCTGTTGCAAATGGGTTGATTTATATGGTGGGCAATCAGCTAGTGTTTTCTGAGCTTATAAGCATCAGGACTGTAATAATACATTATCTGTCTCGGTGCTTCATTGACTTTTCAGAACCCTTTAAATCTGGCTTTGCTGATGTCTTTTTATATCTTTAAAATTTTGCTTAACATATAGCTTAAGGAGGGGTGATAATTGAGGCACATCTCTAGTTATAAGTGCCACTCAAGGGGGGATATATCCCCTAGGAGAGTAGTGTCCGGAAAGAAGATGTGCATTCAGATCCCAGATCCTACCTCGGAGGCTGTGTGGTATAGTGGTAAGATTATAGCATTTCATGAACAGGCTGGTTTCTGGTTTTGGTTTTCTCTGGATTCACATGATTTGGGGGCAATTCAGAAAAATCTTGGTGTGCCTCAATTCTCTTATCTGTGAAATGAAGCATCCAAATCAGGTAATTTATGAATTACCTTTCAATTCTGTAATTCTGCATCCCAGAACTGAAGTTCATTCATATGAGCCAATAATTCCACATTTTCCTTGTTTTATCTAGAATCCACATACCCCACAATAAATTTCCCACAATAGGGCTTTCAAATCCCATTTAAAAAGTCTGCTCTCGGGGGCGCCTGGGTGGCGCAGTCGGTTAAGCGTCCGACTTCAGCCAGGTCACGATCTCGCGTTCCGTGAGTTCGAGCCCCGCGTCGGGCTCTGGGCTGATGGCTCAGAGCCTGGAGCCTGTTTCCGATTCTGTGTCTCCCTCTCTCTCTGCCCCTCACCCGTTCATGCTCTGTTTCTCTCTGTCCCAAAAATAAATAAACGTTGAAAAAAAAAAAAAAATTAAAAAAAAAAAAAAAGTCTGCTCTCCTCACACACACACTCTTTTTTTTTTTATTCCCCAGTGCCCCACACATTTTCCTAATAAAGTATGTAATAAAACTAAATCTTCCCACTACTGTGTTTGTAATGGGGAAAGACATTGTTGTTCCCGCCATGGTGTTGATGGATTAAAAAAAAAAGTACATACTTGTCTCTCTCTGGAAACCACCCTTTGATCCCCAGCCTTTCATCAACACATCAGAAGTGCTACCTTCTACAAATTACCACCACCTCCTGAGAAATTGTGCCAAGACCCGTTACATGTAATGTGCGTTCCTGTTTTGTCTCGTTGCAAAACAAACAAACAAACAAAAACTCTGAATTACCCTGAACACAGATCATCCCCAAGTTACACAGACAGCACTGGGGTAAGCCTAGAAACAGCATCTTAACGCACAACTATGCATTCACTTCATGGGGACAGATTTTGAAGAATCAGAATCTTCATTTTTTCTTTGCAAAATGTATGTTGGCATTCTCCACGTGGAGTTAAACACCTCGCGCATTGCCTTCTGACATGAAGGTTTGGGGGAACATGGGGAGATAATCCTCTCCCTCCATTTCAAGCTGACCCGTCCTGGGGTTCCAAAGCAGAAGACTCAAACACCCTAGAGCAATACATTTCAAAACTAAATTTTGGGCCCCCCGCCCCATATGGTTTCAGTATAAAAGAATGGCAAACCAAACAAACAAGAAACAAAGATCGATTTTCCCTAAAACCCCATATTAGACATGACATTTTAATACCCAATAAGAAGAAAGATTATGAGCTCTGAGGAAAGAACAGGGCTTAATATTGGATACATTTCATTACTAATAGTTATCGACAAATAGAAATATTATTTTATTTAATTCATTGTGGTAAAAGTTATAGAATTATCTTATTATTTATAAAAAACTACAAGAAAAATACTCACTACTTTGCGCCCCCCTCTTTTATTTTGAATTTTGCCACAGGCTATGGAAACTTAGTCAAAGCAAAGCAAACTGCAGTTAGAATCCACTATTGTAAGGGACTCTTAGCTGAGGCAGAGTGCCACTGCCAGAAACACATGTCCCCCCAAAACCCACTTACTTTAATGCTATAAAACAGAATTCAGGAACAACCAGATATATGTGTCAATCTGTGTTGAAAGGCTCAGAAAGGAGGGTGCTAGTTTCAGATGTTTTGTGTGAAATTGAGTTCAATTTGAGTGGCAATTTTTTTTTCTCTCGGAAGCCATTTTGTCTCTTTACTTCTTGCCTCCTTCCTTGTATTTCAGCATTTTGTCATTTCAATTACAGTACTGCAGACTATTTTTACACTTCGAATGCAATTTCCAGAAACACTGGGGAAAGAGCAGTAAAGATATTAGGAGGTGGTAGTTAAGACTGAGAACGGCTCCAGGAGGGTGGAACGAATTTAGGACATTTTTTATTTTAATCATCTATAAAGAAAATAATTCCATAGACTCATCTATAGTGAAGTCCCACTTACAGCACAAAGCATCATAAAACTGAATAAAGTCATATTCTCTAGCACAGTGTCGTAACTATTATATTATACAAGCGAAATAACTTACGATGCCCATTTGCTTCTCTGAGAGTTGAGGGTTAGAAGCAAACATTCCCTACCCCGGATCCCACTGAGTAATGAAATGAAAGGGAAATCACTTGATCTCCTCCCAAAGAAAAAGTACAGTCAATATAGGGAGCTGATTGGTGGAGGTTTATTCATTCAGCAAGTATTTATTGAGCACCTTCTTTGTGTTCTATGAAGGATGGTGAATAAAGTGCATACGACACTTATCCATGAGGAGCTTACTGCCCTTTTCCCATGCAAAGTCAATTTAGCTCTTTTTGTAATCAAATTAACTGTGGCTCTTTCTATTGTTACTGGAAACTCCATTTGGACTGAGTTTAAGTGAAGGGAGGTGCATTTATTAGGTCATATGATCAGAAAGGGCATGTGTCATTGGAGCCAAGCAATGACAATGAAGACCGTTCTCAGTATCACCATATTGGCTTCATTCCCTTCCACTGAAGATGGCCTTTCTGTATGAGGCAGGTGGCAAAACCTAGGCAGCTCTGGGATTTTATTGTCAGAGTTTTATTGTGAATCCAATTGTTCACCTAGATGCCATCATGTTCTTCCCCTTCCTAGCAGAGGACTGATTTTACTCATGTTTCCATCTCTCTCCATCAAGTTCATGTGACAATGGATAATCTGACAGCAACCCCATTTGGAGTTGGAGCAGGACAGGGACTTAAATGGTATAAGCCAGTCATAATAACCCCTCTGCCCTCGTCAACATTTCATTCTGGAACCCAGTTTTCTGGCTATCATTGGACGATGGATGACCCAACTAGTATTTGGGCATTTGACCAAAAAGGGCCCAAAGAGATTGAAAGCAAGTATGTTTGTCCTTGAATTATTGCAATGTGCAATATTAATTCCTTTAGGGTTTAAGTTAATTTTAGTATAGATTTTTGTTATTTGCAACCAAAAGTATTCTAATTGATAGGCACCCAAGAAACATAACACACAGAGTTTTTCTTGGCTGACTCCACTTAGAAAAATTTTGAAGAAAGACATGGTTTGGCTATGCTTATATGCTGCACAAGGAAATAAGAGTATCGTATTTTCTAGGTTTGAGTCTTATAAACCCTCCTCTGTATCCATGGTTTGTAGCCTCCGCTAAAACACGTGCATGGAATGAATCTTGGCGTAAGACTTAACAACCCAGTTGTAGCGATAGAACCTGAAAGAGAGAGTTCGTGCACGTGGAATTTCTATTTGTTTGTAGATTATTAATATATAATTTCACATTACAAAATTTGGTCATTTAAAAAAATTGTTTAATGTTTTTATCTTATTTTAGTTTTTGATAGGCAGAGAGACAGAGTGTGAGCAGGGGAGGGGCAGAGAGAGAGGGGGAGACACAGAGTACAAAGCAGTCTCCAGGCTCTGAGCTGTCAGCACAGAGCCTGATGTGGGGCTCGAACCCTTGAATGCGAAATCATGACCTGAGCCGAAGTCAAATGCTCAACCGATTGAGCCACCCAGGTGTCCACAAAATACAGTCATTATAAATGTATAATTCAATTCAATTTTAAGTGGACTTATAGATATGAAATATTTTCACAATCCTGTTTTAGAATAGTTTTGTCACCCTGATGAGTTACCCTGTGTGTTTTTGGGGTTCATCTATGTATGAGTAGTTTCTTTCTACTGGTGAGTAATAGTTCATTGTATGGATATAGCACATTTTGTTTATCTGTTCATCAATTGATAGACACTTCTATTGTTTCCAGATGTCAACTATTATGTATAGTGTTGCTATGAGCATTGGTCTCCATGTTTTTGTGTGGACATATGCTTTTGCTTCTCTTGAGTGGCTACTTCAAAGTGGAACTCAACTTGCCAAACTGTTTTCTAAAGTGGATCCTCCATTGTATATTCCTACCAGCAACAAACAAGAGTCCTGGTGGTGCCCCATCCTTGTCAACTGTTGGTATTAGCTGTCTTGTGAATTATACCCATTCTAGGAAATATGTAGTGGCATTGCATGGTCTCTTTAACTTGCATTTCCCTAATGTTTAAAGATCATGAGTATCTTTTCACATTCCTTACTTTTTCATGAAATAACTTTGTTCATCTTTGAGATGGAACTCAGTGAATCTTGAGGATTCTCACATTCTGTATCAACAGTTCCTTTTCTCTTGTAAATAAGGCAGCAAAGAAATGGGTAGAAAGGCAGTAACTGGGAGAATGAATCCCGTCTCTTTTATGCAGAAATGTAGGACTGGGAAATGAACCTTCCCCTACCCTGTTATATTCATAGCTTATAGAATAACTGAAACAAGACATAGATGGGGCACTGACCTCATATACAAAACGATCCCATTTGTGGACAAGGTACACTTTGTTCAAGAACTCTGCTTTGGAGATGGGTAGGATCTGGGCTTATCACCCTGCCCTTGCTGCTTGGTGCTGTGGTGTTTGAAAGGAACACACAACTCTATTAGAACAAGCTTTCTGAGGTTACCTCTTCCAGCCACACAGTAGTTGGTGTTATTTCTTTTATCTTTTGATAAAATGACTTGCTCCCTCCCAGGGTAGAGCTGTCTGCACATGTTTCTCAGCTGGGTTGCAGTAATCTGTGCTTTCTAGGAAAAGGTCACTTCTTAGAGGGTTGAAAAGACTCAAGGTTCATACATCGCCCCCCTGAGCACATATGAGCCCAAGATACCACTTCCTCTGTAGTATAGGTTTTCAAACCTTGAACACTCTGAAACCAAAAGACTAAGTACCTGGGAGGTGAGTACATACCAGTATGCTCATTATGATGCCTAATTGAGGCGGACTTCTGTCAGCAGAAGTCCCCACTGACAGACCACACTGGTGTGGTTAAAAGCATGTACTTTAAATCAGATTTCTTCCATTGTAATCCTGGCACTACATGCTGTGTGTGTGATTTGGGGGCAAGCTACTTAACCATGTTAAGCTTGAGTTAACTCAGCTGTAAAATGGGATTAATAATAATACTTGGCTCTTAAAATCATTGATAGGATTAAATGAGATAATGCATGTAAAGTGCTTAGCATCATTCTGAATTTCCTTAGCTGTTATAATTTTTATGTTGTGTTTTATTTCATATCATTAGAACTTGGAAGAAAGCCTGACATACAGTGTGCACTCAGTGACTATTGTTTAACCACACACAGTTGAGATATTCATTCATTCATTTGCTCATTCATATATTCATTCATTCAGTAGTGAATGCTGTGATGACTTCATTCTGTGTATTCATTGATACAGTAGATATTTATGAAGTGCCTACTATGTGTCAGACAGTGTTCTAGGTCAAGAGTTAGAAAACTATAGCTTTGGAAACAAATCCAGCCCTCTCCCTGTTTTTGTGTATGAAGTTTTATTGTTTTATTGTGTATAAAGTCACGCACACTCATTCTCATGCCTGTGGCTTATTTGTGCTCCCAAGAGTAAAGTTAAACAGCTATGACAGAGATTGTATAGCTTACAAAGTCTAAAATATTTACTGTTGGGGGCACCTGGGTGGCTTAGTTGGTTGAGCGTCCAACTCTTAATTTCGGCTTAGGTCATAGTCTCACAGTTCATGAGTTCAAGCCCCACATGGAGGCTTGGGATTCTCTCTCTCCCTCTCTCTCTGTCCCCCTTTGCCTTCCTCTCTCTCTCTCTCTCTCTCAAAATAAGTACACTTAAAAATTAAAATAGAATAAAATATTTACTATTTGGCCCATTGAGAAAAAGTTTTCCAACTCTTGGTTAGATACTGAGAATAAAATAATGAACATAATTAGATAATATTCTTGTTCACATCATAGTCAGGATGAAGACAATGAACAGAAAATAAATACATATTTACATACACATATAAACATAAAATATCTATGGTGATAATGGATATTATTATTATCAATGGAACAAAAAACAACAACCAAAAAAGGAAGTATAAGAGCATAGAGAAGAACCAGGGACAGGGGGTGGGAGGAATTATTTTAAAAATGAAAAAGAAGTTTTCTATTTAAATTTTCTAATTTCAGGTTCGAAGTTCAAAGTTTCTCTTTGATAATTTACTTACAAGGTGATTTACCGATAGCAAAATAAACACTCGCTGCCCATGAAGTCTCTCTGGGCACATTCAGAAACCATCCTGGGTTGCCAATAAATCCAGATGTAGCCTACTTTAAAAAGCTAGTTTGGAGAGACCTCATGTACAGTGCTATGAAACCAAGCAAGGGCAACTTGGCATTTTGCTGACTGGCATATATTTCTATCCATTAGTGGGTCTCCCCACATGGACAATAGTGAGGACATCACTGCCTCCAGTGACAGAGGAATGGCATTTGTGGCCCTCTTCCCGGCTGATCATCTGTGGACAGACTATAGTGAAAAGTATCTACTCTACAAACAAACAAGGGTCCCGTCAAGGCCTCTAGAGCTGATGAGAAGAGCAGTTAGAAGCAGGTCAGGGATGCTATGTGAGCTTTTCTATCCTGTGTCTTATTTTCAGTAAGGTTTTTCACAGCAGTCACCTTTTGTACAGCAGGTGGCTTCCTGTGACAGCTGCTATGCAGGCAAGTTGCATTATTGACGAGATGGTAGCAGAAAGCGTGGTGCTTGCACAATATTCTAGTCTGAGGGTCAGGAAACCTTTTCCATAAAGAGCCAGACTGTAAATATTTTAGATTTTGCAGGTCTTATGGTCTGTGATGCAACCACTCATCTCACCTGTTATAGCACAAAGCAGCCACGGACAGTACATAAATGGATGTGCACGGCTGCGTTTCAATAAAACTTTATTTACAAAAGCAGAGAGAATTTGGCTTCTGAGTCGTGGTTTGCTGGCCCATGTTCTAGTGTACTTTTTACTCTTTGGATGTGCTCATAAGATTAACTAGGAGCATGTGAACCACACAGATGCTATGTCCCTTCCCTTCTGACCTATTGACTCAGATCTCTAGGAGTAAAGGCCACCCATGTGCACTTGTGCCACAACTCCCACAGATAGTCAGTATATGCCAGATTATGCCATAGTTAGGCACAAAAAATCTCGTGTTTCTTGTTCATATAAAGTCTTCCACGGGTCTGGGCAACTCTGCAGAGCAGGTGATGACCTAGCAATTCAATCTGATGGAGGTTCCATCCACCAGTAGCTTCACTTTTGAGGACACACAGCCTTGTTGTTTGATGTAGCTGAGAAAGACCAAGAGTGGGACATCTTGTAATGGCAGTTAAATGACTAGGTCACTAATGGTTTGGCCATAGTGAGTCACATGGTTCTAACCAGCTGCAAGGAGATGGAAAATGTAATCTTTCCATGTGTCCAAAAAGAAAGAGAATACAGATATGAGTAAGCATGAAAAGTTTTTGTTTTTTGACCATTTGGATGATTGAATAATTGATTTGTAGTCCCTGCTGAGAAATCTGATGTGCCCACCAGTGAAGACTCTGCCTATGCTGCGTTTATGGGGATATGCTGTTCATATCACCAGAATTTGGCCATTTATCCATTGGGGGAATCCAAAAGGAGAACACTCTCTAGGCTTAGAGTCACACACTCCTTGCCATTGAAAGCCATTGGCAGTGTTGTTAATTCCGTGCCTGACCTTGGAAGGGGTCTCTGTCTTCTGAAAGTCAAGCACAGTCTCACTGACCAAATGTCTCTTAACATTGAGTTTCCCCTGTTCTAGAAGTCATGCCTGATGAACACTCATCGTCACTTCGTATACTGATCCAGTTTGATTGACTTTACTAATTTGGTTAACAAGACCGTAAATAATAATCCAGTTCCCTTTGTTTATGGTTAACGATACTGGCCCGTTATAATTTTCTATGGCAGCACATATGGTGAGCAATAAACTAACTGATAGAGCTGCCACATGGAGGATAGGTTTGCTTTTATTTTTATGGCTGTTTCTTTGATCTGATACATAATTAATGTGCAAGGTTCAACTTTTTCTTGGTCAGATCCCAGTTTATTTGAGGTGTTAATTTTCTTGATGCATTTGTGGGTAGGAGAATAGGATACAACTATACAGCTCTTTATATGGAAAGATGCTCAACCAGGAATTTTTTTGAAAGGAAGACACTTAAGTTACCTTTGCTTTTGGAGTTCATTTCCATTGAAAATGTAAAGTAATTCTATGTTCAGACTTTCTCAAATCACCCCCCACCCCACCGCCTTACTTAAGAGAATGGAGTTCTAAAAATCTCCTCCTTGGAGAACAATTTTCTCTGCCTTCCATCTCTCTCAATGATTTGTTCAGTCTCCACAATTTGTCTGACTCCCTCTTGAACTGATTTACGATTCACCAAAATCTGTGGGAGAATTTGCCAAGCTGCAGACCAATTAATTATGTTTTGCTGTTGGACCTATCTGTCAGGTGCTGGCATTTCCTTTTTGTCATACATTTAAAGTTTAATGTGCACACGTGTGTTGCTTTTGTTTGTCTTAAGTACCAAGCTGACCACACAGGGGTGATTCCAACAACAGCAGTAACAAAATTCCTGGAGTTGCACTGTCCTTCATTTGTGTACAGAATCTTTGAAAAATTTACAGTTTTCTCAGAAATGTTGCACGAGGGTCCGTTTTCATTAGAGAAAAGGTTCTGTGTTTTGTCCACAATCACCCTAGTCTTCATAGTAAATGGTGCTTTACAACACTATTATTATACCAAATAATAATAATATCCAAACAATAGCAATTGTTCGTAAACACTTACTGTATATCAGTCTTTTAACATAGTTTCCATATATTAATTATTTAAATTATTATGTAATTTTATAAGGAGGGAGGGTACTATTATTGCTTTTATTCTTTTCAGAGAGAAAACAGGCACAGAGAGGTTAAGTAAGTGATTGATGCCACACAGCCAGAAAGGGGCAGTTTCTGGGAGCCTGTTTTCTCACGATGGATTACTCTTCTCATCAGATGCAGGGCAGGGCAAGTCCCTACATTCTGAAGGCATGTTTTCAGAAAGCCCAGACACAAACATGTTTATGCACTAGTATTGATCTATCTGGTGGGGCCCTTTGATTTTATTGGATAGTACTTTACAGGCTGATAGATGAGTTGCCACAAAATATAGTGACTGGTTCTTTCCTTTTTTGTGAAAGTTAAGAGGGTTCCCTGTGGTGTTAGAAAGGATTGCAAGAGATTTGCTTGGGGAAAATTATCTTTCCTACTCCTCTGCTCCATTTCTACTGTGAATTATTATGATAAAAAAAATAAAGAGAAAGAAAGAAAGAAAGAAAGAAAGAAAGAAAGAAAGAAAGAAAGAAAGAAAGAAAGAAAGAAGGAAAAGCCAGAACACTTGCTTCAAGGTGAAAATATTTAGGTACAATATTACCACAGGGGAAGTTTATTTTCAGCATCATGGTTAAGAAGAAGCATGTGTCAGGTTGAGGATTTTATGCTTAACGCTCATAACAATGCCATAAAACATTGGTTGGCAAACTTTTTCTGTAAAGGGCAAGATAGTAAATATTTTAGGCTTGTGGGCCATACGGTGTCTGTCACCACCATTCAACTCTGCAGGTGTAAAGTAAGAGCAAACAGACAACACATGAAAACAAGTGAGTTTGGCAGTATTATGACAAATCTTTGTTTTCAACAACAGGCAGCGAGACAGATTTGGTCCTCAGGCCATAGTTTACTGACCCCCTGATGTAAGGGAATGGCCAGGAGTTCTAGAGATAGGGTTTCTATCCCGGCCTGCCATTTGCCAGCTGAATGGTCTTGGAAAAGTCACAGAACCTCTCTGATCTGCAGTCTCCCCGGCTGCTAAATGGTGAGATGGCTGGTTACCTCTTAGCATGGTCATGAGAGCTGAGTGAGCACCAGAACTGGATGAGTTGAACTGCCAGACTTCATTCTTCTCTGCTCTCTTCAGGCTCTTTGCTCCTTCTTCTTCCTGCTCATGAGTTAATAAGTGATCATAGTTACGGTTGCCTGAGAATTTTAGAGTGCTTTTATTTGGAGCCCTGTCAGTGTTAGAGAAGCATCCCAGGGGGGATCTCTCTGAATAGTTGTGGGCAAGGGTGTTTTGAAATAGTTGCTAGGAAAAGAAAGATCTCAGCCATTAAGGTAGAGGGAGAAAAAGGGTTAATTCCTCTGGAACAGGGAGAGTGAATGAAGCACACACCACCTATTTCTCCAGTCCAGCACCCAAGGCACGCACCGCTGGATGATCACTGTCTTTGCTGATGAGCTGGACAAGGCTTCAGAAGTGTGTTCATGGTAGGGCACCTGGGTGGCTCAGTCAGTTGACCCTCTGCCTCTCGATCTCAGCTCAGGTCGTGATGTTGCTGTTCATGAGATTGAGCCCCACATCAGGCTCCACGCTGAGCTTGAAGCCTGCTCAGGGTTCTCTCTCTCCCTCTGCTTCTCCACCCTTCTCCCCCACTCATGGTCTCTCAAAATAAATAAATAAACATTAAATAAAAAAAAGTATGTTCATGGTAATTCCTCAGCCACTGTAAATGGTTTTCAGTTGCCTCTTAAGATGAACCTTATTGTGGTATCTTTGACCTAGATCGTGAGCTTTGGGGGTCTGAGAGTTTAAAACTTTCCTTAACTGTAAGCTGTGTGACGCTATTGAAGGATTGTCATTTTATTCCTGCTTTGTAAACACTGATGTTCTTCTGTAGGGAACTTGACTTGATTTCTACAGCCACAGATAAAAAACAAAAAGTAAAATCCTTCCTCAAGCCGGATTTCTTCATGAGACGATCTCACACGCACACTTGCTGAACTTCCTCATATCCTTGGTTCCAGAAGGCTGAGCAGCTGCTGAATATCTCTTCTCTCTCCTTGTCCTGAACGTTTTTGCCCTTTTCCAGATATTCTGTTGTGAACTGTTGCTCTAGAAATCCGAGGATAAGAGGCAGTCCTAATTCTTCTTGGTGAGAAAGCAAAACCAGAAACTCCCTTCAGATTCACATAAGTGAGAAAGGAGAATTTAGCTTCAAAATATTCCATAGATGCCAAGAGTATACAAAGAGGAGGAAGAGCAGCCTGAGCCAGTAGAATGAACCAAGGACCAGCAAAGGCATCTGTCCTCAACTCTCAAGACCCTTTTCTTTGCAGCTTATGGCCAACCCATTGGATTCGCCCTTCTCTCCACCTTGCACCTTGCACGCAATCCTTCTGAGATGCTCCCCACAAATGCTCATATTATTGGTTCTTTTAGGTTAATTGCATTTTGGTTCATGTTACCTTTTCCAAAGGCCTTCCCTGGCCATACCAATCCCATGCTGTGATCATACATTATCTTACTTTCTTCGTCTACTCATTTACCATCTGCTGCTCCCACTAGACCCTAAGCTTCTGAGAGCAAAGACTTCTTCTGAACAATGCTTTACATATACTGGACATGTAGCAATGTTGTTGAATGTATAGTATTATAAATAAGAGAACGACATCCTGGATTCTAAATTTTCCAGGAAAGAGAATTAAATTGACCCAGCTAGGATTGGTATTCAACCTTGGACCTATTAATTGAGGTACAAAGGGTTGAATCACATAAAACAACCGTTGCTTATGTATATTTGTGTCTGAGAGGAGATTGGCTTGATTTAGGGGAGCCATCATGGATGAAAGAGATGTATCCCCAATAATTGTAAGTATACTACTGTGTTTATGAGTTTGCAGGGGATAGTGAAAGTAGGGGTTGAGCTTCTAATTTGGCAGAACAAACAAGGCTAATTGTTCTGCTTGAAATTTCATACCAGCTGCTGAAGCCCACTGGTCAGCATGGAATTATCCTGAACCCAAAGTCTTTTATTTATTTATTATTGTTATATAATTAAACCTTCACAGGTCAATCCAAACTTTAAGTACAACTGACGCTTTGCACTCTTTCTCCCCCTTTACTTCATCAATACTTCTGAATAAAGGTGTGTGTGTGTGTGTGTGTGTGTGTGTGTGTGTGTGTGTGTGTTATTTTCAGGTTCCCAGAAGCCTGCATTAATGATCTCATAGGCGCCTGAAGCAGGAAGGTGTACTCAGAATACAGGGCCAAACCATCTTTGCCAGGCAGGACTTAGGGAGTAGCTGACTCACACAGAAAGTGAGCAAGGGCTGAGCATTACTGTTCAAATAAAATTAATAAAACACATGGAGAACTTTTCATCGTATTTAATTTCCATTTGGCAAGGAGGTACTTAACACCTCCTGTTGTCAGGTGTCATTTTAGGTATGAATGTTACCAGGTCTCGGCCTGCATGAAATAACCATTCTAGTTTAAGGAGTAGTTTAAAAGATATAAAGTAAACCAGTAAAGAGAGGGTAAGATTTCAGACTGTGATGGGGTCATTCAGACAGTGAGGTGGGATGCTTTGAACTGGAATGACTAGGGATGATACTGATGCGAGGGTCGGGGGAGGAGGAAGACAGGATCTGTGAGGCGAGCCCAACAGTGTGAAGGCCTGTGCATGGTCATTAGCAGGAAAGGGTATGGTATGTTTGAAGAGCAGAAAAAGGGCCGTACATGTCTGGAATGAACCCCAAGAACAAGGGGGAGAGGGGATGGTGGAGGAGCAGATCAAGGAAAATTCTTTGCTCATGGTAAGGAGATGGAATTTTAGTCTCAGAGCAACAGCCTGCCATTTGAGTGGCCTGAGAGAGGGGGCATCATCCAATTCACAATTTTCAGGAACTTTGTGGAGAGTAGACTCAGGAGAGGGGAATAGTGGAAGCATAGGGATAATGTAAAAGATTTCAGCAGAAGGCTGGGGGAGAGATGATGGCAATCACAATATATCCACACATTCACCCCATGACGCAGGACCTCTGTTTATCTGCATTGCATGTGGGCTTTTACTTCCCCCATAGTTACCTACAATCCCAATCTCATGGTCAAACATTAAATAATTTAAGTGTGGCTCCTTAAACATACCTTTCTGACAGTCCTTTTCATGTTAGTAAATAGTGTGGTACTGCAGTATCACAGGGTCATAATATACAGGTCTTGATCACATGGGTGTACCTAAAGAGATATGAACCCCCATGAATGACTGTGAACTCTTGTGAAATCTTTTTTTTTTTAAGAATCTGAGTAATGGGGACCTACAGATAGAGTTTGGACTTTCAGACTCAGAACAACGTTAGTTCTAAGTTTCCGTGCTTCTATTTGTCAATCTGAAAACCTTAGACAAGATCCTTAAACTCTGAGTGTGTGTGTGTGTGTGCGTGTGTTGAAGGGGATACTAATTAACCACAATAATAATGCTTACTCACAATTGTTAATAAGTATAAGAATTCTTACTTTGTGCTAAATGTGTGCTTGAAACTTTATATATATTACCTCGTTGAAGCATTGCAATGACAACATGATATGCATATTAATGTCCCACAGTGCAGATAAGGAAATTGAGCCTTAGATTACGTAATACATTTGAAATTGTGCAATAAGTACATGGAGGAATGTCCATAGAGTTTTATCTCGTTACATCCACTGAACGGATGGGGATATTATGGGATAGTGTCTGGCATAGTTTCAGCCAGAGTGGGTACTTGATAAGTTTCGTGTTATATATCGCTCTGCGGATTTCAAATATTTATGACCACAGAATTAATTCAAAGGAAAGTGAATTGAAGGAGGTGTTTGTGTGTAATTTTTTTTCCCTAATGATTCCACTGTACCCTTGAGCATCTCCACGTTTGTGTTTAATCACAGAGTCTCAGCCATGATGTTTCTGACAGGTAATTTCCTTAACGCGTTTGACAAAGGTGGATTGCATGGAAGAACATTGGATCCCATGCTTTTGTCTGCAAGTGACAAGACTAGATTAGAGCTATCTGGGTCTAGTGCCTCTGACGATACTGCATTATGGGTCATCTTTGTGGACACACACATTCTTGGGTAGATGGCATACACCATTTGCAAGAAACCCCACCACTTTCATTACACCTTGAGAAACATCCGGGCAGATATTTGTGTGTCACAATCGTAAATCAATTTAGTCCTCAGAGATAGACCTAGTTATGCCGTTTATCTCCAAATACACTTTTTTTTTTTCTTTTTTCCTGCTATAACCAAAAGTGTTAGATGGTGAGCACACATGTCAAGATATTGAACTCCTTTCAGGTTGTAAAGCCTTTACACCAGCTTGCGTAGACCCGAGCCTCACAGATTCTTGGTGAGCCATGGCAATTTCGGTTCCATACCATTTCATCCCTAGGTACCAACAAGCCCAATCCATTCTCAACAAAAATGCGGTTACCCAGTGGAGACTCACTTCCTGACCCTTTCTCCTCCTCCTCTCAAGCAGGTGCCAGCCTTTAGCAACTATGGTCGGTTGGTGTGTGTGAGTACAGATCCAGGGGGCCAGAGAGGCAGGGTCAGGGAACTCTGGTGCCTCCGGGAAACACAAATGCTATTGTTTCACAGAAGGTCTCCTCAAGGCTACTCATGGCACCTGCTGTCAGCGGTCATTCCATGCAGCATCATGGCACGCCAGAAATGGAGGCTTTTTTGTTGCCAAGCTACTAGCCGTGTCTTCCACTTGAACTACAGGGTCCCTACTGTGTGCTTCCAACCCCCATTGAGAAGAATGTTCTGGTTCCATTCTTTTTATTTTTCATTTTTTTAAATGTTTATTTATTTTTGAGAGACAGTGAGAGACAGAGAGTGAGCAGGGGAGGGGCAGAGAGAGGGGGAGACATAGAATCGGAAGCAGGCTCTAGGCTCTGTGCTGACAGCTCAGACCCAGGACTCAAACCCACGAAAGCAAGATTATGACCTGAGCCGAAGTCGGACGCTTAACTGACTGAGCCACCTCCATTTTATAAAAGCATTTTTATTATGAAAAATGCCATGCGTAGAGAAAAGGAGAAAGAATGATACAGTGATCATATACTGACATTGGGATTTAGTAATTGTGCAGATATGTGCAACCACTTTAAAGAAAGTTTCCAAACATCATGAAACTTACTTCTTAGTAGCTAAAGAGATGTCTATGTGTGTGTGTGTGTGTGTGTGTGTGTGTGTGTGTATATAATATTATACATATTTATACATATCATATATATATATATATCATACTGTATAAAACCGCAATATCATTAAAATAATACTACCATCAAATATCATCTGTATTAGGATGTACTCAGTAGTCTCATTAATATCTGTTATAACTTATTTTCAAAACCTAGTTCTGTAGATACTTTGAACTACTAAAATTGTAGATAAGGTACAAGGGGGCAGGTGGCATAAAATAGGACATAAATATATTTTTTCTTTATAGCGCACCTGCCCTTCCTCAGTTATTATGAGAGATTATCAATCACTTTAAAATTTGTGTGAAGTCTTTTTTTTTTTTAATTTTTTTTTCAACGTTTATTTATTTTTGGGACAGAGAGAGACAGAGCATAAATGGGGGAGGGGTAGAGAGAGAGGGAGACATAGAATCGGAAACAGGCTCCAGGCTCTGAGCCATCAGCCCAGAGCCTGACACGGGGCTCGAACTCACAGACCACGAGATCGTGACCTGGCTGAAGCCGGACGCTTAACCGACTGCGCCACCCAGGCGCCCCGTGAAGTCTTAAAAAGGAGTATACATATAATTTAGCACTATGGGGAAATCCTTTTCACATCATGGAAACAAATATGGCTCCCTATAAAAGAATATTTATCAGCATTTTTTGTAATGGTGAAAAATTGGAAATAACCTAAATTTCTGACACACAGAATTGGCTAATTTATGGTGGTCATATTGGACACTGTTCACAATGTATTGTCAGTAAACAAAGCAGATTCCGCAACATGGCTCAGGCAAAATCACACCACTGTAAGAATTAGCTCACAAACAGAATAGAAATCTTGAAAAATTTTTTTTTTGGTTTGCTAACCATAGTTACCTCTGGATAGTGGGATTGTAGATCATTTTTAGTGCATTTTACTTTTTCTTTAATTGCATTTTCTGAATGAAATGTGGAATGTTTTGCTGGTTGCATTAGAGAATTTTGACGAATTAGCCAACTCAGCTACAGATGTATTATTATGTAACTGGAAAGGATAGCAGAGGCACAAATGTGATGGAATGAAACATCCTTGAAATGGACCATGGCTGAAAAGCTGGAGAAGGTAACTGAAGTGCTTAGGCTAAAATGAAGAAGCCATAATGCATCTTCCTGTATTTCCTTTGGCTTTGTAAGTCTTGCATTAAAACACTCTGATGTTGTCTGAGTAGGGTTTTGTTAAAAACTCTGAAGTTGAAATTTGCATTGCAATTAGTTTTAAAATGCCATTTGGAGGAAGCTTTTAACTGCCTGTTAGAGGGGTCTAACAGACCCTAACTGAAGTCCTGCAGGAAGTGTGTGTGTGTGTGTGTGTGTGTACGCGCAAGCATGTATAATTTTCTCCCACCCCATTCCCTGAGTGTTCTTTTATAGTCTAAGCAGACGGCAGATCACACTACTGACTTGTCCCATGAGCATTGGCTCAGCACAGCACTTTCGGTATTGCCATCCTGAGCTGCTTATGTCCTCATATCATTTGGGGGTTCTAATGAAGATCTGTCTCACAACTGCAGAAAGTATAGCCATGAGAGATAGCGTAGGGCATACTGCAAAGGAATAGAGGAATGACATTGAGTTTGTGGTTAAAAGTGCACGTCCAGAGTTAGGATCTTTCAAAGAAATGGTTAAGGACACAGCATAGAGACCAGCAGCAGCTAGGGATTGGAGGAGGTTCTTTGACACTATGGAGGGCTGTAGCTGTAGCCTGGGAAGCAGGATAAACCATCCAATGAAGGTTTGGTTCAGGAACTCTAGCCAGAGGCAGATCTAGACTTTTGGGCATTCAGAGGGAAGGCTGAGTGATTCCTATCTGATGAAGCCTGGGAGGGTGGCATCTCCATAGTGAGCATGCTCTCAAGGCACACTGATTCAATTCGTTTCCCCAATTCCAGGAATGTATTTGCCCCACTCCAAAACACCTCCTTCCAACACACACACACACACACACACACACACACACACACACCAGAGGACATGAGGCACTCTGTGAGGCATAATTATCTCTATCCCATTACCAATCTCTTAATTAAATCTCTCAATTAAATCTCTTACTTTCTAAACCAGCCTACCACTGGGAGGAAGATACTGTAGGTTGTAAATCACTGGGGAAGTCCAGGTCAGCAGCCTCACGACTCCCAGACATCTGCGGGCAATCTGCATAACTTTCCCAGTACATCTAGTAATAAAGTTTTATTTCTTTCCACCAGTTTTCTCGAAGAATCTGTCCTAGCCCATCTATATCCTGATTACTTGTGTGTCTGGATGGGTCCAACTGAAATACAGAAGACAAAAGGATCATTATCCTGATTGAAATAGGATTGGGCAGGACATCAATGAGCACCCCAAATGCAGAGTTCTTTGTTGACTGATTAAAAAAAGTCTCAAGACTTCCTAAAAGGTCACTAAGGAGTAGAATACCATTGATAGAGTAGCTTGTGCTTAACACAATTAAATTTAAATGCATTTATAATTTTTTTTTAGTTTAAAATAAAAATCCTTTCAGGCAGAGTCAACTGCCCTCATTCTTTTGTTAGGCTTTATAAGCATTGATCCTCCTCATTGTTCAATAAATTCCCAACAGAGATTTTGACTTTTCAGCCAGATACTTTTTTTTTCCTGAATAAAACTCTGATCTCTAGATTATGAGCTAAAGGGATATGGGAAGTGACCTAAGTTAGAAGACCTAAATTGAAGGGGTTGGGCATACAAAGGGATATAGTTGGCCAGAAGTTAGCAACACTTGAAGTATTCCACCAGCAGATCGACTGATAGGGAGTATTGCTCTCCTCCCACTGTGGTTCTGTGTGGTGCGTGTTGTTCACTGGAGCACACAGAGTTCATATTCATTGTATCTTTTTGTGTCGTTCATATTCATTGTATCTTTTTGTGTCATTCATCTGTTTTAAGAGTTAAAACAGACTTGTCTACAGACACATGCACATGCTTGCATGCATGTGCTAAGGAAAGCTTGGTTATGCTTCAGAGCATGTTAACTATTCAGACAATAATGAAGGAAGCTTTTTTCTTTTTTTAGAAAGAAATGGGTATTCCCAGGCTTCTCCCAGTCTTCTCCATTAAAGGCTTGAAAAAGGGGCCCAAGGTGTATATTATATGCCCCCTCCTCACATTCACATAGGATCCTGCTGTGATCATTCCAGCTTAGGGACTCCTTCGGTATGATCTGAACATTATGAAACTGTGCTTCATAACTCAGGGGAAATCTGTCTTCATTCTTTACCATCATACTTAACTGTTTATAGCCAGTCCTCTCTTCTAAGAAACCCCTTTATCCCAGTCCCACTTTGTAAATATGGAACTTTGCCTTAAGAATGGATTTCCCCAGTCTTTAATATTTGATTGGAGAAGTATTTCTGCTCATGGTACATCGGAAAGCTGTTTTCCCCCCTCTTTCTAATAAGAACTATCATCCATTGCTGACAAAAGATCTCCACAGCATTTCCTGGGTGCTTTGGAATATGTTGTGACAAATGGCATCTTGCGTTGTACGACCGTCCTCGTGGCTTGTAATACATCGTTTAATGAATTGATCACAGTGGAATGTAAAGATGAAGCAGCATTTATTTTGTATGTTATATTGCATATAATTTTTAGAGTTGACATTTATAACCATGGAGGCTGTTATTTTACATATCATCTTCAAACCATATCAGCCTTAAACACATTTAAATTTAATAAGCAAGTAGATTAGATTTGCTTTTAAGCTAGGCATATCATTACAGTGCGTGTTTCCGGCAGGAGGGCACTCTCACGATTCAATACGGTCTTTAGTTGTCTTAAAGAAACCAAAATTATACAGAAGGGGGTTAGAGCAGACGCTGAAATAATTAAGTATGAAGCCCATATACCCTTTGATGGACCACTGTAAGCAGGGCCCTCCAACCGTTAAGGCAAAAGAGTCCATTCAGTTTTCTTAACCATCATCAGGCAACTCTGAGGCTGAATGCAGGCCTTGGGAATGAAATGCAAATTCTATAATAGGAACATCATTGTGATAATAATTTATTAAATTTCCCGAGCCGTCTCCCTCTGAGGAGGGCAGCATGATGGCCCTGGTGATTAATTTTCAACATCGTTTAACGTTTTATTAGAGGGAAACAGTTTGTAATCTATTGATGCCCTTTCTGTACAATTCCACGAGCTGTTTTCAAAACCAGGAGGAAGGAGGGAAATGGGGGAGTGTGAGAAGGATTGCTGGTCTCCTGCTACCCAACATCTTAGACTCTCCTGTGCTTTCCTGCCATTTTGTTGTTTTGGCCTCACGGGAGCTTGTTGGTGTTTGTGAAAGGGGAGAGTTCATTTGTGAATCTGAAGTTAGGGGAAGTGCAGTATTTGGGGGGAGGGTTCATCTAAGAGACTTGGGGAGGGGGGGTGCTGAAAGTTGCTGGATTGGGGCTTCTCAGCATCCTAGCAATGCTTACCTAGAGGCTGCAGATACACATACCTGCAGAGCCCAAAGGTCCCCTGAATAGACATTATTCTGCCAGGCAAGTACTTGGTGGCACCATTCACTTCAACCAAATGTTGACTTGTTAGAATGGAACTGTAAGGACAGTAAAGAGAAATAACAGCAAAATGCAAGGTGAGACCCTGGGTGGGATCCAGGCCCAGAAAAGGGAGATACGTGGAATAAACGAATGAACCCCCATTGTGATCTGCATTTCAGTTACCAGTATTGTCCCAGTATGAATTTCCTGGCTTGGATCACTGTAGTGTACTGTTAGGGGAAGCTGCATAAGAGATGCACAGGAATTCTCCTGTTATTTTTTGCAGTCTTTATGTAAATCTAAAACTATTTCAAGTTAAAAGTATTTTTATAAGCAATAAAAGGAAAATGTGGGACATATCAAACATACTGGTAGGAGAGATTATGTTCAAGGGTCACCTGCTTGACACATCCCTCTGGGACAGTCTTACACACTCTTTGAGAACAACATAAAAGCAGAGAGAAAGACCATGTCTTCTGTTCTTTGTGTCGATAGCTTTCTCACACTTTGGCAGTGTGGTAGGTAATATAATGCCATATACCCCAAATATATTCACATTCTAATCCCTGGAGACTGTGAATAGATTAGATTACATGGCAAAGAAGAATTAAGGCTGCAAATAGAATTAATCTTGCTCATCAGCTGATCTTGAGATGGAGAGATTATCCAGGATTACCTGGATAGGCTCAATATGATTCCAAAGGTCCTTGTAAGTGGAAGAGGGAAGTGCCCTGAAAAAAACTTGACAGGCAGTTGCTGTCTTGAACATAGAAGGGAGCCAGGCACCAAGAAATGCAGGAAGCCTCTAGAATTCCAGAAAAGGCGAGAACACAGATTCTCCCCTAGGGACTCCAGAAAGGAACCCAAGCCCCCCAACCTTACTTTTAGCTCAACGAGACCTGAATCAGATTTCTGAGCTACAGAACTGTAAGCTCATAGATTTGTGTTGTTTTAAGCCATTACATTTGTGCTAATTTGTTACAGTGGGAACAGGAAACAAAAACAGGCAAGTGTTCAATATAACAGCAAATGGTGATATGGTCCTTACATGTGCCAGGCATTGCTATAAGCATTTTACATTTTACATAGTACTCAATCTAATGAGCTGGGTACTACCTGGTACCCTGCTTTATAGATGAGGAGACTTTGCAGAGAGATGTGAACTTGCCCAGTGTCATACAGCTGGTGTGTAACAGGGCAGAGAAGTACAGGTATGAGGTCCATGTCTGAAATAACAATCTGGTGTATTAGCACTTTGCTCTGGCATAGCAAAGCTTAGCAATAGATTATGGTAGTATATTTAGTTAATTTAAAATTGGGAGAAATGTCTCCACAGTAAGGAGAAAGTGAAAGACTAAGTTGTCTTAGAGAGGGAGCTAGAAATAGGAGATATCCTAATAGCAGTTGAAAAGACAGGAGTCCATCTTTTTTTTTTTTTTAAGAAAAGTATTGTCTGGAAACTGTCTTTCCCAACGTATAAATCCTATCAGATTATTATGGATTTAGGTGACACAGAGATGCTATTAAATAACATTAAACCAATCCTTTGGGGACAGAGTTATTCTGTTCTGAATTTTCTTTCCATTTTCCTGTTTATGTTATTGAGAAACTTTTCGTGTGGTGCTAGGGCATCTTAAACATCTCTCTAATACTTGATGATCCCCATTTTTAATATTAAAATAGAGGCCTCAGGCTCAGTGTCTGCAGGTAATGGTAGCAAGATTTTAATAACTTGTGATTGCGTTGTACTTATTTTATGGTTAGTCTCTATTTGGAATAAGTGATACTATTTTTCTTCTTTTCCATTTATAGTATTGGTATAAAGTCGCCTTGTAAAAATAATGTGTTTAGTGGAAACTAAGTACACCAGTGTAAAGTCATATTAAGCAGCTGATAGTTTATCATTATGACACATGATGGCCATTTAGCGACAGTGGCAGAAAGATGGCTAAGGTTTGGGAACATCTGATTCTTTGGGGCTGAAGATTTCAAAGTGTTGGCTGTAATCTCTAAAGGGCTGTTCTTTACTAAGTTGCAAGTTCCTCAACTATCTTTCAGTCTATTTTCTTTTGCACCTCGTCACCAGAAATAAGTAATTTCTTTGGATTTTGAAAGTGGAGGCAAATAATTTTTTTTCAACATTAAATTTGATTGGTATTAACTGATTCCTGTGGTCTTTTTTTTTTTTTATTAAAAAAAAATTTTTTTTCAACATTTATTTATTTTTGGGACAGAGAGAGACAGAGCATGAATGGAGGAGGGGCAGAGAGAGAGGGAGACACAGAATCGGAAACAGGCTCCAGGCTCTGAGCCATCAGCCCAGAGCCCGACGCGGGGCTCGAACTCGCGGACCGCGAGATCGTGACCTGGCTGAAGTCGGACGCTTAATCGACTGCACCACCCAGGCGCCCCATTCCTGTGGTCTTTAATTTGCTTGCCGTTCATTGTTCTGCTAATTCTAGCACCAAAATTTCTACAACCCCTACTTTATGACCTTTTTTAAAAAGCTCTTACTCTCTGTTAGCCTCACTGTGTTTTGTGCCTTGAATCGAGCATGGGGTTGGACTTGCTACATCAAGAGCTGAGCTTGTATTCTGCTGCTGGTCCAGCTTTCCCGGGATAGCCTTTTATTTGGTGATAGGAGAGAATGTCTCTTACTAAGCCTCATCCTCTTACATTGCTTATCTCACAGGCTTGCAGGATATGGTTTCTTGTGAGAATACTGGTTGTGCTGTCAACCCTAACCAATTCTAGCAAGGAACTCATGTGCAAACTTTTTGTCCACCACATAAATTCCAGGTCAGACGAGGTGAGCATTACTGCATGGGCAGGGACAGGCACCTGACATCTGGCACCACATCTGGCATCTGATATGGTAGAACAATACCATGACTCAACGGCACACATTTGGAAGAGTTAATGTGTACCGAAGATGCTCACAGTTTAAAGAAAGATGCTTGGCTTATATCCCTTATAAATGGATTACTGAATGTAGCTTAGCCCACGTGACAGGCTTTTCCTTTCGTTCTTGGCTGCATTTCTGTTTGTGGCAGGATCTAAGGAGTTTCTCCTGGGCCCAGAGCATGTGGAGAATGTGAACATCATCTTGCTCAGCCTTGCAGAGGAGGTTTTGAAGCTTCATTGGTTACTGTTTTGTTTTGGTCCTTCCCCTCCCTCCATGGCTTCATCCTATTCTTCTCCTTCCCCTTCCTACTCTTCCTTCTTTAAAAAAAAAAAAAAAAAAATTTAGTGTTTATTTTTGAGAGACAGAGAGAGACAGAGCATGAGTAGGGGAGGAGCAGAAAGAGAGGAAGACAGAATCCGAAGAAGGCTCCAGGCTCCGAGCTGTCAGCACAGAGCCGGATGTGGGCTTCACACTCACGAACCGTGAGATCATGACCTGAGCCGAAGTCGGCACTTAACCGACTGAGCCACCCAGGATCCCCCAGTTCCTTGTTTTATTCATTCAAAGAAAGCAAAAGCACAGGCTTGGTTTAGCAATTTTGAAGGCTGCATCAGCATGCCCAGTAGTCAGAATGGCAACAGTAATAATAGTTATTCTGGCTCAATACTGAGCATCTGTGTGTGTTGTCAGAGTGCTGCCCTTGGCACTGGTCATGCTAAGTTTACTCTCACCTTCCATCCTGAAGAGCTCTCAGCAGATCGTTTCTCCACCTTGCCCTGTACCCCTCTTCCTGACCTAGCCCCATTTCCCCCACTTGCTTCTCAGTGCCCAATCAAGAGTCTTTTGTTCAGACCATTGACGGCCTTGAAAGTGCAATAATCCAAAGGTCCACATACTTCACAAATGTTTATTAAGTACCTACAACGTCCAAGGTTGTGCTCTTTACATGCATGAGCTCACTTCATCCCGACAACGACCCTGAGAAGTAAATATTTGTATCTCCATTTTTAAGAGGAAGCTGGTATCCCTACCCTCAAAGAATACTTGGTTAGGAAGAATAGACAGGCCTGTGTAACTCGAAGTAAAACTGAATGACGTACTTATACGTGGGCACAGGCATCAGGCTGAGAAGGGTATCTTGGAAGGTTGGAGGAGACAGGGGATTTCTGGACAGGGTGTTGAGGATAGGTGGGCATTTCCAGATGGAAGATTTATGGAAGGATGTTTCAGGCAAGGAGGACAGCATTTGCAAAGGGAAAGGGAAGTGGAATTCTGAGCAAAGATAAATATGTACTGCTAAATATAGTTGGAGTGGCGTGCAGAGGGGAAGTTGGGTTATCTGAAATATATAAAGCCAGTGGCATCATATTGGTGTGCAAGTCAGGGTGATTTTTAAAGAGGATTTAAAAGGCTCCATTTCATAGGTGTATACCACAGCCGGTCTGAGGAGCCAGGCTGTTCATCTCTCTCTCCTAACACCTCAACACATGCATTATTCCTTCTCTGTCTCCCCTAATTGTCCTTTCTCCCTACATTCCCCCCCTTCAACAGGCCTTTTACCCCGCATCCTCTGCTTTCGCCAGGCTGTTGGAACGAAGTATGATGTGGTTCCTTTAAGCCTCTCCCACAGCTGTTCTCCTGTGGGACAGAGAAAAGGAATAAGAAAAAATATGGCTCTGAGCATCTCATGCTTCCTGTTGTTGTATTTGAAGCAGGGAGAGGTGAGCTTGCTGTTGATTTTAACACCTGCTTTTGGGAATTTCAGAGCTTCTTTCTGTTTCTGGAGTGATCTTTTCTTGAGCACAAAGTTAAAAATGGCATCAAGAGAAAGGAGTGTTAAAACCTGTGAACGAAAATTACTGTTACTCTGTTGAAAATAGGTGACAGTTCCTCAAAAAGCATAGTTACCATCTGACCCAGCAACTGCACTGCCAGGAATACACCCAAGAGGGTAGCAACCAGGTCCTCAAACAAAAAGTTGTACATATAGGTTCATACATTGTTCACAATAGACAAAAGTTGGAAACAACCCTGATACCCATCACTGGAAGAATGAATGAACATGATGTGGTATATCCATACAATGGAATATTATTCAGTCATAAAAAGGAATGAAGTGCTGATAAATTCAATAACATGGATGAAACCTGGAAACATGGTACTCAGCGAAACAAGCCAGACACAGACAGTCACACATTGTATGATTGTATTTATATGAAATGTCCAGAATAGAAAAACCATGGAGACAGAAAGCACAATGGTGGTTCCTAGGGGAGGGGGGGATAGAGAGTGACAGTTCAATAGGTAATAGTGACAGTTCAATAGTGACAGTTCAATGGGATTTTCCTTGGTGATGATGGAAATATCTTGAAACTAAATAGAGGTGCCTTTACGCAGTATGTGAATGTGCTAAGTGCCGCTACATTGTAGTTTAACATGGCGAATTTCACATAATGTGAATATCACCTCCATTAAAAAAAAAAAAAAAAGGCACTAGTGCAGAAAACTCAGCATAGGTTCCAAGGAAATGAGCATTCTGAGTTGCACACAGTTTGCCAGTACGGACTGTGCTTACAAGAAGCCCCCAGAAGTTGATCCTTGGAGAAGCTAAGACCATTCGGAGAGTGGAAAAGGAGGCGGCTCCGAGAACCAGCCCTCATTTTCAGTTGCAAGAGGCCAGTGAAGTATGACCACCAACATCACATGGCCATCCTCCTCCCCAGGGAAGTTGCAACCTGGGAAGGTGACAGCTCATAATGTCAGAAACCAACGATGAGAAAATTGGAAATGGATGGAGTTTTATGGCAATGCATTTTTAACTCCACTTCAGCGTAGAGGGGATGTTTTAAGGAGCTAAGAGCTTAAACCAGACAAGATTTCCTCCAGTGTGATAATAAATACACCAAAGTGCCCTTTTATGTTTAATAATTCAGGATCCACTGAGTGTTTAAAGGTTTTCCTGTTTTATCATTTGAAAAATCGAATGGTAATCGGTTAAAAAGTAATAGATGAGAAATGTTTTCGAGATGGGCCCTGAATCATGCACTTTAAAACGTCTTTGGAAATGGATGTCTGTGTGTTCTAGGTAACAGGCGCCCGAAGGTTTGGAAGTTTCAGCACAACCAAACACTTGTCATGCCTTTGGGTGCTTTTATTTGGAGAGATGACAGCCCATTTCACATGACATTGGCCTGTAGTCTGAGCGGTGTTTGAGCAAAATTAAACTAAAAGAACACTGTGGGACTGCTTTTGCAGTCAGCCATTCTTAAATGTGCTCAGAATGTAGACAGCAGCATTGATAGAGCCAGATTTCTGGAAAATTCCAGAGAAGAGGCTAGAAGCCAGGCCGTAGCAACATTTTATTGTCAGGGGCATTAACACACGGCATCAGTAAGAAGGGGTTTGAGTTATTCTGGCCTGCAAATTGGTTCCATGTGGAACATAATGCTAAATTCTCGGAGGCAGCGATTTCTAGAAAGGAAGCGCCATGCCTCTTGCAGATGATAAGAATGGTCCTATGACTCTCAGATTTAAGACAGGTGGATTTTCCCAGGGAGGGGAATGGAGAAGAGGGTGGGCCTATGGCAATACTTAATTAGCCTGTCTTATCATAGAATCTGAAAGGCAGAAAGAATCCATGTGTGTTCTTTTTTTTTTTAATTTTTTTTCAACGTTTTTATTTATTTTTGGGACAGAGAGAGACAGAGCATGAACGGGGGAGGGGCAGAGAGAGAGGGAGACACAGAATTGGAAACAGGCTCCAGGCTCTGAGCCATCAGCCCAGAGCCCGACGCGGGGCTCGAACTCACGGACCGCGAGATCGTGACCTGGCTGAAGTCGGACGCTTAACCGACTGCGCCACCCAGGCGCCCCAAGAATCCATGTGTGTTCTTAAACGTCACGTTGGAAAGTAAAAGTCACTACTGTGCTTCATTTTTGATCAGCAAATGTTACTGCACCTGTGTTTATGATGTGCCCATCAGCCACTGAAACATGCACTGGGGATACTGTATTACCCCACATGGACAAGATCATTGCTTGTGTAGAGCTCGTATTTTCTGGTAGAGGAAAAGCATTCAAGAAGGAATTGTGACAGAAACTGCCAGCTGCCTTTCCAATAGCCACTTATCCCTTCTTTCTTAGTAATTGACCCCTTGGTAATGGGCCCCTTAGTCACAGCCAAGATGTCCAGATTAAAGGAAAATAATACTGTGTTCTCCAGCTTTCCTAACAGAGAGGGATCACCAGCAAGATGGCAATGGTAATTATTAGGTGTGGTTTCTGGGAAAACCCTTTAATAGGGGCTGACTCACAATGCCAGGAGCATTCTTGTGTTCTACCCCTTTCTCTCTCCTATATGAAACCATGTGTTATTGAGGCCACTTTGAGGATGGATTCCATATCCTAAGAATGGTGGTGAAAAAAAAAAGTAGAAGGGTCAACAAGATTTACGATGGACTGCCTTGCCCCAGACTTCTTTTAGGGGAGAGAGCAATAAACGTATGTTTTGTTTAAGCCCCTGTTATTTCAGAACTCTAAATAGTAACCAAACCCAATTTTGTGAGTTTGAGGAAGAAGACACAATTATAAAATAATTTCAGAAAGCGAAACCTTCTCTGTGGGCAACAAAGAGAGATGGGAGAGAGACGAACCGGCTAAGGGGTGAGGCTACTCTGGAATGGGAAGGGAAGAGACTCTCTGAGGCATCAAAGGCAAGATGGGTCAGGTTTGTGCAGGTCTGGAGGAGGAACACTTCAAGCCAAGGGGATGCCAGGTGCTGACGTGATCAACGTGGCATAACCAGGAAACAAAAGAATGTCAGAATGGTCAGAAAGTGGTAGAAGATGTAGAGAATGTCACCAGATGATGTCAGAGAGACAGGAAAGACCAGGCCCCGTATGTTCTTGTAGGCCATGCTAAGAAATATGGGTTTTATTCTGAATAAGCCAGGAAATTCTTAGTTTGATATAGGCAGGAGAATGATCTGATATTTCTTTACAAAGCTCATCCTGGCTGCAATGTAGAAAGTGGGCAGAACAAGCCGGAAGTCAAAAAGATCTTTTAGGTGGTGATTGTAGACCTCCTGGCCAGAGTTGATTGTGGGATTGATGTTGGAGGTAGCACTCATAGAATTTAGAGCAATTTGGGAAGTCAGTGAAAACCTAAACAATCCATGGTAGAAGGATTAGCATAGATGTAGCTCTATATTGCCTTTGGAAGAATCTCTCACAAGTCTACCTATTAGAGCCCCTTGACTGTGTGCAAAAAAACCAACATGGGTTACTCAACAGCAGCAGCAAAAAACACAAATCAAAAATGGGCAAAGAACTTGAATAGGTATTTCTGCAAGGAAGGTATACAGATGGCCAATAGGCACATGAAAAGATGCTCCTCTCACTAATCACTAGGGAAATGTCAATCAAATCATAATGAGATACCACTTCACATCCATTAGAATGGTTACCACTAAAAAAAAAAAGAAAAGAAAAGAAAAACCAAAAATGACAAATATTGGTGAAGATGTGGAAAAATCAGAGCACTTGTGCTCTGTTGGTGGGAATGTAAAATGTGAAGCTACTGTGGAAAACAATATGACAGTTTCTCAAAAAAATAGGATTACCATACCATTTAGCAAATTGACTTGTGAATTGTTTCAAAAGAATTGAAAGCAAGATCTTGAAGAGGTATTTGTACATCCATATTTATAGCAGCATTATTCACAATAGTTAAAATGTGGAAGCAACCCATGTGTCTTCTGATAAATGAATGGATAATTCATACAATGTAGTATATTCATACAATGGAATATTATTCAGCCTCAAAAAGGAATGAAATTCTGACATATTCTGCAACATGAATGAACCTTAAAGACATCATGGTGAGTGAAAGAAGCCAGTCACAAAATGGCAAATACTGCATGTTACACTTATATGAGGCATCTAGAGTAGTTTGAATCATAGACAAAGTAGAGTGGTAGTTGCCAGGGACTGAGGGAGAATGAGGAGTTAGTGTTTAATCAGTACGGAGTCTCACGTTGGCAAGTGAACAGAGTTTTGGAGAGGATGGTGGTGATGATTGCATAATATGCATGTACTTAATACCAGTGAATTGTACACTAAAGCTAGCTTAAATAGTAAATTTTTATGTCCTGTATGTTTTAGCAGTTAAAAAAAAAAAAGGAAAAAAAAATCAACATGGGTTGCTTGCCCCTGGGATTGCAGTGAGTTCTCAGCCAGTACCACCTCGTCTATCCTTCTCAAAGCTGAGAGCAGGTGTCTTTATCTGTGCGACCCAGCCCACCATCTCACTGGCAAATGGTGTCTCTGTGTTTCCCATTTCCCTCTGCAAATATCAGCTTATTAATGACTCTTTCTCAAAAGCCCCTTCAAACCCAGTAAAGGCAGACTTCTGCCTTGAAAAGTGAGACTCCCCATCCACTGATTTAACTGGAAATTTAAGGATGTCCGGAGAGCCAATCCTCGGGGGGGGGTGGGGGTGGGGGAGGGGCTGAAGTCAGAACTAGTCAAGGAGGACACATGCACATTTACATATGATTTGCATCTGCTTTACATAGGGCTGCACAAGCTGTGCTGTGTTCTCAAACATCACTCACATTATATTTTAAGACTGTCGCAATCTTTGATTAACATTTAGATCTGCAGTCTGGGTACCTCGAACTTCTCCAGCCTTCTATGTTTAAACCAGCTTCATCCTTTATCCATGGGCGGTGGGAAGTTCAGTGCCCCTCCGGGTAGCTGCAGACGCCTGGAAGGACTCCGTACTTTCTCACAGTTAACACCACCCATTCCAATGTTCTGTTCCTGCCTCTAGCTCATCACCCCTTTCTCAGACCTACCCCGAGCATGCAACATCACCCAGGCCATTGTGCATAGCGACTTTTTAATATCAAGTTAGAGATGATGGCAGAATCACAGTCCTAGAAGCAATTTAGAAGTCAGTGTCAGTAGCAGCCTTGTTTTTCAAAGTTCCTTAGTGTTCTCGGGGAGTGCTGACTGGAAGTTTTCCCCCTTTACATGGTGACCTCTATCCTTTCTCTTTTCCCCCAACCCTTTCCTCCCCTTCTCTCCCCTTCCTCTCCCTTCTTCCCTTCCCATTCTCTCCTCTCCATTCATCTCCTTCTCCTCACTTTTCTTTTCTCTTCTCTTTCAGTGGACCATGGGTGAGCCACTCCTGTCATCCAACAGACATGCATTTTGTGCCTAATGAGCCAGTAAATAAGACGTACAAGTCACTACCCTCCTGAAGTTTAGTGTTGTGCTGACAGATATACCCCCAAAAGTAAATAAATAAAATCAGTGAATAAATTGCCCCTGCCACAGTGAGAGATGATAGGGCATATTCAAGAACTTATGGAGGGTAGCCAGCTGAAATGGAAGGTTGGGAAGATGCCTCCATGCAAAGGTCAGGGTAAGGAAAAGCTAACATGGAAGGACAGAAGGACAAAGCCCTAAAGCTGAAGGATGTCAGCGTGTTCCAGAAAGATGAAAGAGACACATGTGGATTGGGAGTGGGGGTGACTTGCAGGCAAAAAGAGACATGAGTAAGGAAGAAGAGGCAGGTGGGGATATACCTTATAGGGCTTCTGATGCCCTATTACATATGGATTTCACTGTTGGTCTGTTTCATGTAGGGGTGTAACAGAACCTCATGCATATTAAAAGCATATCACTCCGATGGCTCAATGGAAAACTACCACCCTTCTCATTTTTGCCCTACTTTTCTCCATGTTCCTGAGCTCATGGTTTCTCAGGGGCTGCCCTTTAGAACTCCATACCCCTCTTGAAGAATAATGCAACTTTACCTTCAAGCTATTTCACGTGTGTATGGGGGGGGGGCAGGCAGAGAGGTGGGGGCATTGGGGGGCATTATGCCACCCCCCTAGGAGGTTGAGGTAGAAACTCAATCTCATGGAATTTTGATTTCCCTTATATTGCTTCCTCTCTGCCCCTCCCCCAGTGATATTAAGACAGAGGCTGAGAGATGAAGAAAATCGCAAAAGAGATGAGCATTGGCCAGATGAATATTTTGGAAAATTCCAACTGAGTGAAAACTTACAGAGATAAATGCAAAACTTTCAATTGTATGTCTCGGCCCACCATGTTTATATTTCTGCCATATGTGTTGATAATGCATGACACATTTTGAAAACTGGATTTTCATGCCTTTGTAGTCATTAATAGTGTTGACATAAACCTGGTCATTCAACCTGTGGTCTTGGTGATAGGCAGAAGGACTAGGAAGAAAAGGAGGCCGCTGAGTCTTCCTTCTAAAAAGGGCAAAGGTGAGTACAGGGACCCTAGTGATTGTCTCTGGGAGAATTGGTACCTCCCCACAAGGGAAATGTGTGTAGCAGTTACAGAGGAGCAAATACCGTTCTGCTTACACATCCGAAAGCAAGACAGTCATTAGTGCCTACTCCTCAGCTTTTGTGGTGGAATACAGGAAGATCGTCTGGCTTTGTCATATGATTCTGTTGACAGCATGATGCGTCTACAGCAGATGGTGTTCTTTGAACACAGGTGTGCCTTGGCCACCCTGATCAGAGTCGAATATTTTGTTTTAGTTGAACCAACATCAGGAACTCCATAAAATGCTTAGCAGATTTAGGTAAACACTTACATTACCGTCTAATTTGGAAAAATAATCCCCCCTGTATAGTGATAGTTAGTGTCAGAATAAGCCAGGTGATACAGACTGATTATCTTTCTAGGCAAACTTAACAGGTAAAATAGATTTAGTAGGGAATAATGTCTTGATATTTTGGTGTTTGCACTGCAAGGATCTGGCTAAGTAAAAGATGGGGAGTAAGTGGGAGTTTTGAGATTGTATGCAGTGTAATGTGTCTTACTTTACATTGCTTAATACACCTACCAGACCCTTTAGAAATACACTGATAGCGTTGTTAGCAATTAGGGCATTTGTCTACGGTATTTTCCTTTTTTTGTAAGAGAAAACTTGCAAGCTCTCCAAAGTGTGTTGCCCACCATACCATAACCCTCTGCCAATCATATGGGTTAAGGCAGATTTTATTGCCAGTCATATTGTACTCCAGTTGAAGTGTTAAGAATGCTGTCTTATCCCTCAGCTGGATTAGCTTTAAAAGGTGATCTTGGAGTCCTGTCAAGCACAAAGTGAGGATTTACGAAGTGACAAACACATGGCCACGACATTTACTATGAGATTTCCCATAACTGAATTCCCAGCTCCTGGCCAAGAAGAAATATGCAATGGAAGAACTCGAAGGAGAGCATTTTAGCACAGACACATTTTAAAAGGCAGGCAGTTCTTTTTTGTGTGTTTAGGTTGGGATTTCTAAAGAATCAAACAATGCCATTATCTGAAAAAAAGCTGGGGAGGCAGGAGCAATCATCTTGACTTGGAACACCAGTTTCTTTCTTTCTATGGCCACGGTCTATCCCCTCTCTGTGTTATAGGCTCACTTACAGTGCTCAGGGCTTCATGGCCTTTTGCAGCCAATTTAGCCCTTTGTAGCTCATCATAATCTCATTCCTCATCCCAGCGACTTCAAGGGCTTTATGGAAATACCAGACAGATGTGTATGTGCTTCTATAGAGCCTTCAAATAACCCCATCCATCTTAATGGCATTTCTTCGCTGATCAGCAAGAGGTTTACATTGTATTTTCTTTTACAGCATCTTCATTACCTTTGTGTCTTACATAGCTGTCCACTTCCATGTACGCTGCATCATCAGCCAGGCTTTATGGTGGTTCCTCTGGTCACGCTCTGGCCCTTCATTCAGCTAGCTTCGGGTTGATCAACCATGCATGTTTCTGAGCAGACAGAACATGCTTTTCATTAGTGCTCCACCGTCCCTTCCAAGAACCCTTACTCCACTTTCCATTAGACTCACATGAATGGTGGAAAGAGGGACTCCACAGCATAAAAAAGCCCTAACAGAAGCTTTATTAAAAGCGAATCCGACACACCCCGGATCAGCTCCTAACGGTGCCTGGTACATGACAGACGATCCGGTGAATATTGCTTGAATGATGACATGATTGAATTACTGATCTTGCTACAAAAAGTAATGAGATGGAAATAGGGCCATTCCAGTTTGGGCCCAGATGGGTAATCAGTGATACTAGGACTGTAGTCTTATAGTAAAACAGTGGTCAGTGGTGGGGACTATTTCTGTAACCTGAAGAAAGATGGTAGTAAAGAAAGTTCTTACTTTCTTTTTTAATAGAACCCAACCATTGCATAGCAAGTAGGGCAGTCTCTTCCAGCCCATGCAGGGCTAATCTGTCTGTTGGACCCAGTTCAAGTGGCTTTGTGCTAGAACCTGCACTGATGGAGGGCAGTCGGCCACCATCTGTCACCAGAGACCATCTTACTTCTATTTAGGGGACAGAGCCACTGCTGCAGTGGAGGCCAACTCCAAGGGGCTTTCCTTCCCTGTCTCTGTGTCTTAGGAAAGCTCATCAGTTGCCTATTTGGGGCCTCTTGTAAGTGGAATTTATTTTGTCCATCACGCACTGAACTTAGTGCGTGCCATGCTTTCTAGTTAGCTGCAACTTTAGGCATCACCAATCCTGCAGCAGATAATGGAAAGAGACCTGTGTGGTCTCTGCAGCAAATAATGGAAGAGACTCAGACTGGAAGACTGAGTATTGTTATTTATCTCTGGAATTTGGCTTTTGGAGGCAGGGATCTTACTGGAGCTAAGGTAGCAGATTGCCACCAATTCTCTCACCATCTATTATGGGGTTGAATTATGTTTCCTCCAAATTCATATGCTGAAGTCCTAATGTTTGAAGTTTCAGATTCATGAGAAAATAAATCTCTGTTGTTTAGGCCCCCAGCCCCCAGTCTGTGGTCCTTTGTTAAGACAGCTCTGGCAAAGTAATACATCACCCCACCCTAAGTGTGTTCCCATGGAGAATGTGGAAGGACTGACCCCACAAATTGAAACACAGCTGAAATATAAAAGACTTCTGGCAAAGACTTGCTGATGTGATTGTGGGGGCCGGCTAGGCAGGTCTGAAATCCAGAGGGCAGGCCATCAGGAGGAGCAGTCTGAGCTCTCGGGCAGCAGCAGACACGGCAGTGAACAGGAGAAGAAATTTCTTCTTCCTCAAGGAAGCTTCAGTTCTGCTCTTAGCGCTTTTCACAGATTAGATCAGGCCCACCAAAATTTCCGAGGATAATCTCCTTTACTCTAAAGAGACACCTGATCGCTGACATTAATCCCATCAACAAAATACCTTCACAACAAGAAGGAAATTGGTGTTTGATCAAATAACCAGGTGCCTAATCAGGTTAACACATAAAATTGACCGTCCTAATGATGGTGATGACAAGTGCCCTCCTCCATTGTACTCTCCGTGGGTGTCAGTCATGCCACTGAGGTTCTTACGTGTATTATTTACATTTTTATCCCTATTATTATCCTCATATTATCTATAAGGAGGTTCAGGGAGGCTAAATGATATGTCCCAGGTTGCACTGGATTAAAAAGTAGGTCTGTGTGATCTTCAAATCCAAGCTTTTAACCCCTGGGCTGGTAGCTGTCAGAGAAACAGAAATCCTGGGCTCTTAGGTTCCATCCTTAATAAATATAGGAAACAGTAAAAACTCCAGGGAACATCTTCCATGTAAAAAGCATCCCATGAATCTGAAATGAGGGAGAAAGAGCATGTTGCTGGAATCTGGAGCCACACCTGGGAAGCAATGCTAACCTCTTTTGTTTCCAAGGGGAAATGAGCAAGAACCTAAGTTACGGTAATTCCTGCACTGGTGGTTTTTGGGGACATTTCCTCTTCAGCTCACAAGCCAGGTGGGCAGGAGCCTGAACAAGGAAGCCTGAGAGGGTGTTCCCTGGGCCCTTGTCTCTGGGCGGCTGTGAGCCCTCATATCTTCCTCCAGTCCGTCCCCGCCCTGAGCACGCTGTGGTTGCAGCATTTCCTAATATAAATGCAAGCAAAATAAAATTAGAAATGTGCCAGTGGGAGAAGCCAGCTACCCACAGGCGCCGTAAATTGCCTTTCTCTCTTACCCCTCCTCCCTTCTGCCCACCCCCTCTCACCCCCATCCAGCCACCCCGAATAACCTGCCTTGCCTGGCTGAGTCACTGTTGCTGGAAAAGCAGGGCCAGGGAGGTTCCACACAAGTCAAAGGAGTGATGATTAGCCGAGGATCAGCAGCGAATAGCTAAGGGACCACAAGAAAGGTGATGTGATTAACCTGTGTGGGTGGTGGGTCCAGAAGGGTTGCTTGGAGCAGACAGCTTGAGTGAGTCATCTAGGGTCAAGAGGAAGAGAGAAGCACAAGCTGCTAGATTTTGTCATCATGTCATCTACCTTTGTGCACGATTCCTTTGTTTCTGCTTTTCCAATGTTGGCACAATTCTTTACTCCCAGGGAACGTAATCTGTTGGCCATACCATCAGTGGTTCAGTATTTGATGAGTGAGAAACACCTGTTATATTATCATCCTCCCCGCAGACACACTATTTTAAACGTGTAGGTATACTTCAACCTATGCAGAGGCTACTTTAGGGTGTAGGGAATTCACAATCTAGGTATACTCCAGAACGGATTTTCTCTACGTTGTCAGGATCCCTAGGGCCTGGGCACTGACCTTTTTCCAAGCAGAGGAGCCTCAAACCCCTGGGAGGCTGAGAACTCTGGCATAAGGCATCTTCAGCAGCTGCTTTTTTGTTTTTGTTTTTGTTTTTGTTTTTGTTTTTGTTTTTGTTTTTGTTTTTAAGAAAGTAGTAGCATCAATACTTGAGTTCATTGATGATAAAGGGATACAATGCTAAGATGATAAAGATGATGGTGACCTTATTAGTCACAGAAGCAGTAATGGTTACATATGATCTGTTACTGAGCTATTTATTGCTTTGCCATGCATATTTTGAGAACCATCCCATAGAACATGTCACTTGGTCCTCCCCCAAGTCCTGGAAGACAGTATGATTGTCCCATTCTTGCTTTTATAGATGAGAGGAAATAAACAAGAGCCAAATTGTTGAATAGCTTGCCAGGATTATGCTGCTAATGGGGGTCGAGAGTGGCTGGTTTGTAGGTTGTCTGGAGCCTAGAGTCTGAGCTTCTAACCACCTTGAAACCCTGCCAGAAACAGGGGACGTGCAGGACACTTGGGATAAAATCGTGAGCAGAGGGAAGGAGGCACCTTATTTTCCGCTTCACCAGTGGTTTTCCATTCTGCTTTCCTATTAGGGTCTCTTGGGATACCTTAAGAAATAGTGTTGTCTGTGTCCAACTTCAGACCAGGTAAAGATAATTTTAGAGAAGAGAGGGTTGATGGAGAGCCACAGTGGAGAACCACTTCCTGAGATCAAAGGTTTTTAAAATGTGGTCTATGGATCCAACTTCAGTAAGTCTGTTCAGAGTTTTCATGCATGAGCATTTATTGAGGGTGTGGGGCATGGCTTTTTCTAATTCTCAAAGGTATCCCATAATGCCAACAAACAAGCCAAGAAAAGATGGGAAATCGTTGCCTTGGAGGATGACGGTAACCATCACGGCTTTCAGTGTAGAGCCTACTGTGTGCCAGACACTAGAATGGGCTCTTGGGATAAATCTCATTTAATCATCCTAACAGCCCTGGTATTGTCCTACTTTATATATGAGGGAGCTGAGGTTCCAAAAGGCCAGGGAACGTGCCCAAGATGTCACCATGAATAAAGGATTGAGCCATAAACCAACTCAAATCTATTTAATGCCAAAGCCAGTTCTTCCTAATAGACTTCCCTGATGGATGAGGGTTGAAAAAGCCTTGCCCAGAAATAGGGAAACAGACTCAAAGACAGCTAGAGGGCTTTGCCAGCCAGAGGGCATGCAGGAACTCTAAAGTGGTGCATTGTTAAGGAAGTAAAATATTCCAAGTTTGTACTATATAGCTCAGGATTAATCTCCACTGTCCTGAGGAGCAAGAGAGAAGGAATTTGACATTTCCCTCTTGCCTGGAACCTGATCCTTCCTGGAAGCTTCTGAGCTTCCTTATGGAGAATGTCTTTTTTGTTTGTTTGTTTGTTTGTTTGTTTTTGCTTTTTGCTTTTCCTGCCACCTTGTTTTCTTGGTCTCTGACCATGTATCAAGCAAGGAAGTTTTCTAATGAAGCAGATGTAGGCCCTTAATTTAATCAAGAGTATGTCTTCCATCCTATTTTCTTCTAATCTTTCTTCCCCGAAGGACTTATGAAATTTCATTTCTTATGCACCTGGGAGGAGGATGTCCTTCACAATGACACAATGATCTTACCCAGAAAATATGTTTCCCTACATAGATCCCTGTGTTAGCACATGGCATGACCTTGTTTCAAGCTAAACACCTCTGAACCCTCCTCCATCCCTGCCTCTTGCGTCACCTGCTCTCCTCTCTCTCCATCTAGTTGGTCACAGGTCCTGACATGCTTCTCAGGTCGCCCGTTCTCTGTCCACCACAGTATGCCTTTGTTCCAGACCTCTTGTCTCTCTCAGACAGGAAACCACCATGGGTCCTGCTTGCTCAGCCCTGAACTTCTCTTGCTGCCATGCCAGCCAAGCCATACTCTTTCATCTATGTCCAATCATGTCTCTCCATACTCGAGACTCTTCTCCACATGCTGAAAATGCACCCATGCACACACACAAACACACATATACAAATACAGTTGGCTCTTGAATAAGCCGGGGTTGGGATGCCAACCCCCTGTAAATCCACATGTAACTTATTATTTTTTTTATTTTAGCGAGAGAGCACACGTGAGCTGGGGATGGGGCAGAGGGAACGAGAGAAAGAGAGACAGACAGAGAGACAGTCTTAAGAAGGCTCTATGCTCAGCGTGGAGCCCTGATGTGGGGCTTGATCCCACAACACTGGGGTCATGACCCGAGCCAAAATCAAGAGTCAGATGCTCAACCGACTGAACCTTCCAGGCACCCCCATGTAACTTTTGAGTCCCCAAGCATTTAACTCTAATAGTCTGTTGACTGGAAGATTTCTCAGTAACATAAATAGTCAATTAATACATATATATTCTGTATATTTTGTACTGTATTTTTCATTTAACTCTATTTATTTTGCTTGAGAGAAAGAGAGAAGGTACAAGTCAGGGAGGGGCAGAGAGACAGGGAGAGAGAGAGAGAATCCCAAGCAGATTCCACAAATCAGTGTGGAGCCCAATGCGGGTCTTGAACCCACAAACCGTGAGATCATCACCTGAGCTGAAATTGGACATTTAACCAACTGAGCCACCCAGGTGCCCTTATATACGATATTCTTAACAATAAAGTAAGATAAAGAAAAGAAAATGCTATTAAGAAAATCATAAGGAAGAGGAGAATACTTTACTATATTTTATTTCTTGAAAAAAGTCTGCATATAAGTATAACCTTTGCCATTCAAGGGTCAGCTGCACACACACGCACACACACTTCTCTGGGTCCTGCAAATAAAGTCCAGAATCCACATGGCTGACCCCGTGAGATAATGGTCTTTTCTTCTGTTCTCATGTATTTCCATTTCTCGTTGGTTCCCATCTATGCAAAGCCAAGTTGGTAAAAGTTCTTTCTGTTTCATGCCTGCACACATGAGGTTATGAGTAGGGTGGTCTGGGTAGTTTGTCACGTACAGTGAGAAAGGACTGTTTTGTTTATCAAACAGCTTTATTGCGATATAATCCACTTACTATAAAACTCACCAATTCAGTGTTTTGGGGTTTTATTGTAGTACATTTGCAGAGTTGCACAGCTATCCCCACAATCTAATTTTAAAGCATTTTTATGTCACAAAGTATGCATACATCTAATCATCACGTGTACACCTTGAATAGAGTGCATACAGTTTTTGTCAGTTACCCCTCATTAAAGCTAGGGGCGGAGAATATTTGCCTCATCCCAAAAGATCCTCGAATTTATTAACCTTCACCTACCCCTCACCTCAACCACAGGCAACCACTAATCTGCTGCCTGCTCTCCAGGTTTGCCCGTTCTGGATAGTTGACCTACAAAGAATCACACACTGGGTGACCCTGCATGTCTGGTGGCTTTCACTCAACATCACGTCTCCCAGGGTCATCCAAGTTACAGTGGGTATTGCCAGGGAACATTCTCTTGCATGGAGATGCCATATTTTATTGATCTAGGCACCCCTTGGTGCACATTTGGGTTATTCCTATTTTGGGTCATTGTGGATCATGCCACAAGCTGCACGTCATTTAGGGGCATCAGTAAATCTTCCGTGTACTGTCAGAAAGAATTCAGCCAGCCATTTGATTCATCTATGCCTCCATTCTCTTTCCTGTAAAATGGGAATCATGATGGCATCTTCCTCATGGGTCTCAGCGATAATTAATTACCATGATGTGAGTAGAGAGCTTAGCACAGCGTCTGGTACATAATTAGCACTCCATAAACCTGTACTGTTCTTATCCGATTCTCTCCGTGTTGGAACACAATGCATAGGGGAGCAGCTGTTGATGACTACTGGTTTTTCACAAATATTTATTTACGTTTTACTACCCCCTAGTCATTTGTTCATTCTTGTCAGGAAACCTGTGATACAGGCATTACGTTCTTGCTTTATATGTGAAGACACGAAGTCGGAGAGGACTCAGGAACGTGTCCATGTGCTTATCTGTAAATGAAAGTACCAGCTGGAATTGTGGCCAAAACCACTGTATATTTGGAACCTGCATTTTTTTTTCTTGGTGTTTGTGACCCCACCCCCGCCCCCAAATCCCGCATCTGCTACCCTTGGTCTTATCCCTCAGAAAAGGGTCATGAGCTAGCTTGTTCTAAAAGTATAATCAAGGATGTAGCTTCCAAGAAAAAATGTAGAACTGCTTCTTAACCACGGGAAGGAGTGTTTGCTGGACAGTAGCTGTTCACTTTCTTCTGAGAAAAAAAAAATGTTTATTTATAGCAGGAAAGACTGCAATGAGACATCAGAAAGAACTTCCTAATAGTCAAGGCCTGGGGATCTTGGGAAGCTCATTAGGGACTCTTCTCTAGTCTCTAGTGCTGTCGCACTATCTCTACTGTCTGTGTTTGTGTGTTTGCGTGTCTTTGTATGTGTGAGTGCATGCATATACACACATATATATGTTTTGTGTATATGCTGGTGTTTGTGTGTCTTTTTGTGTGGGGGTGTTGGGGTGTATACGCACCTGACCACAGGTCCCCTCTTTGGAAGCCAGGCTATATCATTCCATCTTGCTGATTTTTCTAACCCTATGATTTTTTTTTCACCCAGGGAGTTGGGAAGTGAGATTAAGCCTTACGTTTTCTTTTTATTCATAATTCCAGCTAAATCCTCTGCAAATCACTGTCCTCTACCTTCCCAAGATGTGTTTGGGAGTAGCAGTTAAAACATACAGACTACCCAGGCCTTTATGCATGTACGTTTCTTTCTCTAATTCTCATTCGATTTGGACGTCACGGTAGACAGACGGATGGAGCTGGATGGATGGATGGAGAGATGAACATGAGTCAGAGAGCGAGAGGGCCCAGGAGACTGAAATCTGTATCCGATCCCAGTCAGGGAGCTTCTAGAGGACGATGCAGGTTTGAGAGAGAAAATAGTAAAACAGTAACTAGGTGTCACTCTTTTACCAACCTTCGCAGTAATTGAGCAGAGAAATAGGCACAAAAATAAAAGAATGATTTTGTTAACCAGGGGATGTGATTTGGCTCAAGGTTTTTAGGGTTACGCAGTGCGTGCCTGTGTTTTTTTGCTCCTACCTTATTTCCCAAGTCATCCGTCTCAGAGTGATTAAAAAAAAAAAAAAAGGAGTTTTCAGCAGGGATTGCCTTTTATTTTCTCACTTCCCCTGCAGTGAGGTAATCAGGAACCTGTCTGGAAGCATCAGAAGCCATGGCTGCATTGGGTGGGCTTGAACTGGCCCACCTCCCCTACCGTCGTCAGCCCCATGCGGAGAGCACGTTCAGCACAACCTTATCTCTGGGGTCTGGGCAGGCTTATGGGCTGTCCCTAGCACAGATTACAAAAGTGCTTACTTCCTGCTGGTGGTCACAAGAGAAGGAGAGGCTGAGAGGGCTTTGGGGCCAGACAAAGCGAGCTTTTGCAACCGAACGTGGCATTGACCACCAGCAGCCTTCATTATCCCCATCGTCACAGGCAGTCGGGCTGGCTTTTTGTCAGCCCTGTTCGGAGAAGCCTTGTTAATTCACCCCCATGAAAATGGAAGTTTCATAGGCATTGACATAATTAATGAAGAGGCAGGCAGCATGCTCTACCAATTAACACCACAGGGAAAAGTAAAATGGGCTTTCTTTTGGAGTGTTGTGCCAAAGTTAAGGACTGTAACACACAGCAAATAAATAGAGATGCTTTTAATGAGCCGCAAGATCGAGCTGAATAACTCAGAAAGGATGGTGGCTAAACACTGCCAACTCTTTGCACCGTTAGGAGTAATTGATGAGCATAGTTAAAAGTTTGCGGGGTAGAAGGGACTGTCGGGTGCTACATCCATGCTCATTTATAAATGTATTTTCCCCTGAAAGTAACTGTTAGGTATGTTAAAGGATGTAATGTGCAGTCGGAAACAAATATGATAGACTAGGCGTTTTGTAGTGCCCAGAAAATAGGAGACTTAGCCGTTCCAGAACGAATACCGTGGTGGATTTTTCACACTTGATGGGATTGTCTTTGTCAAACTCAAAGCAAAAGCGGGCTCCTCAGCTGTAGATCCCTGCTCTGTGTATACTCTGGAAATGGAAGGAAGGGGATTTTTAGAAGTGGTGCTGGAGCCATTCCATTCCTTTCAGAAAGCCAGATGGATAATTGAATAATTTCTCTGCGTTCGTAAGATTAAAACACGACCTTCCACAAAAGCGTTTCTTATTGTTTCTGAAAGAGTGCGTTTGTACCAAAAGGTTTTTCTGACCATAGAGGAATCTGTTTGATCAAAAAATAGAAACACATTGGGTTTCGGTAGCTATTTTAGGAATTTTTAAAACTCTGAGTTCAGTTGGCTTTTTGTTAATGTGGTGTATCTGGTCCAATTAAGCTTCATTTTACAGTCAAAGCGTCTACAGTGGAGTCACGTCATTCACGTATTTAACCTGAAAGAACTCAATTATGTGTGCCAGGCCAATAAGACCCAACAATTCTACCTATGTAGCCTGCAAGTGCCCGCTCCCAATAACCATAACAGCACAAGTACCAGGGGGGGAATTGTTGGTGTTAGTGGAGAGCATCCTGTGAAGTGAGCAGAGAGAGACCACTCAGTATGGTGCCCCATAGTGGACCTCAGTTCCTGTCTGTCTCTCCTGGTTCTAGCACCTCATCACGTTGAGTGTGGTTCCATTTTCACAACGTGTATCATTCATGCCGCGTGGTCCTAAGCACAGGTCAACAGTTTTATCTGTTGCTCAGAAAGAGCAGTGCATTAGAGCGCCAGAGAAGACACTGCCTATCCCAGGTTCCTGAAGGATGGTGTCTTGGTGCCGACATGTACCCTCCTAAGCAATTTTCTCAGATTTCTCCACATTTCTGTTCCGCTTTATGTCCTCATTGTGGGAATGACCCTAGTAGTAGACCTGTCTCTTGGAAGCCACACCACTTTTGGTTACATTACTTCCAGGTAAGACTGCTTCACCTTCCTTCCGGTTGAACTAGTCCCTATGCTTCTCAGTTACGTGCTCTGTAAATGACTTGTGGCAGTATTTTTCAGATTGTAGTTTCTGGATCTGCATTACAGTCATCTTGGATGCTGGTCTTAAGTGGAATTCAAACCCACTTTGAATTTATTACATCAGGAGTATCCCTAGGATCCACAGTTTCACTGGGCTTTCACCGGTGTCCCCATGATCTTCTGATCTCCGAGAACGTTGACATCCCATTTTTCTTTCTGTCTGTCACGACACAGTATACTTCTGGACCTGTTCTATTGGATGTGTGCTCAGGAAATCTAAATGAATTTGCATATCAAAAAGTGGTAAGAAAGAGACACCTGTCCAGCTAAGAAAACAACCTGTTGTTCTACAACCCCAACAAAGAAGAATTTCATGTGATGGGTTTGTTGTCAGACTATGAAGTGTGTGTTCACTTTGTTCCCAGAGATGAGGCCAGAATAGTTGTGACTAGTTGAGTTTTGATCTGATTGCTACATTTTCTATGGTGGCTCTTACTTAGATGTCTCTACAAGAGCTACCTACCTCTGCTTCTTAGAGAGTTTGACCCCAGACAGGTGCTTTGCACTTACAAGAGTCCAGGAAATAGTTTGGAAATTGTCAGAATAAGGGCCTCACAGCCACCAGGCAGGTCTCAGAAGGCAAGGTGACCAAATTATAAAAGGGGGATTCTAACTTTTAGCCCTTTTCTTTCTATATTACCCTTCACACAACATCCACACACTTGAAGATTTCAGTGTGGCTATTCACTGCCCGTTGAAGTTTTTTAATCCACTGGAATGTTCACATCTTTCAGAAGTGAGACCCAAGAAAGCAAACACACTGAAAAAAAATTGATTTCTTTTCCCGGAGGAGTTGCTGATGTATCTTCATCATGCACAAGACCCGACGTCTCAGCATGTCCAACCACAAAATGGGTAGAAAAACCATGAAATTCAGAAGAGGTATCTAAGTCTTGCTTTTCTTCTCTGATGGAAAAGTGGAGAGACGGCATTTTATTTTTTACCATTATCAGCCAACCTGTCAGTCATTGAAAATTTCCTCGTGAAGACACAAAGCCAAGTTTTGAATACTGTGTGTCAGTCCTTCCAGCTGATCTTATGAAAAGCGGCGGTGAATATTCCAGCTAAAAAAAGATTCCTCATTTCAAAAGCTCAGCTGGAGGCAAGACAGGGCCACAGAAATGACCGGAGCAGAGGAGAGGTGGCCCACATAGGAGATCAGGTTCCTCTTTCTTCTTGTTTATTTTCCACGAATGCAGCGAGTTTCAGCAATTGAAGTCATAATGCTGCATTTGACAGGCCAACAGCCCTAACGTACGAAGTCTCAGGTTGGCTGTGTACGTAGTTTCTGTGTCAGTCCCAATTATTAATACATTCCTCAGCAATGAGTGTTTTCTCGTTCATTCTTACTGAACTGTTAGGACAGGTGGTAGCCCAGAGCTCTGTCAAAATGAGTTGTCCTCCCCCTGAAAATGTGGGCAGGGCAGGGAAGTGACCACCTAATAAATGCTAACACTTTCTCTTGATAATGGGACCCAGGGAGGCAGGGGGGCAGTACCCACAGTGGTGCTGGCATTCTACATTGTACTGCCCAAGTTCAAATCTGCCTGCTGCCCCTTGTGAACTATGTGCTTTTTACACGTTTCTTAGCACTTAAAAGCCTCTCTTCCTCTTAGGGTCGTTGTGGAGATTAAATGAGATAATGTGTCAGGTTTAACCCAATACCTGACACACAATATGTGCTCTAGAGCAACTGTGATTAAAATCAGAAGCAGGAACCAATGCAACTCCAATCAGCCCTCCAAGGCATTCACCACAAAAGATTGCTATGGTCCATGGACAGGCTTTACTCAGTGGTTTACAGAAAAGGGTCTTTGTCCAGGATCCTCACGCACTTAAGTTTTTCCAGCCAGACTTCTCATTCATGGTATATTTGTTTCTGTGAGGGTCGCTCCTTATTCAGTGTAGACTTCTCTGGAGTGTGGCCATGCCACTCTGGCTTATGCCCCATTCTTCTTCATCCCAGACTTGTGAGCTAAAGCCTGACTGAAGGACAGATTTCTGTTCAGATGTCAGCAGCATCCTGGGAGGTTAGCTACCAAACCGGGTGAGGCCAGGTCACTTGTATCTACACGGGTTAGAAGCTGGAGCCCAGGTGGATTAGCCAGGACCAGGAAGGTTATCACTAATGGCTGGGTCAGCCTAAGAATGCAAGTTTGAGATTAGAGTAATGAGGAGGTAAGACCTCTAGGGGGGATCCTCACAGTTCCAGGTGAAACCACCTGTGCCTCAAATTCTCAGAGCATGGAAAAGGATTTTTCTCTGAGAATGGAATTTGACAGTCAGTAGCAGAGAAGGCTTCAGGATTTGATGGGTGTCTAATCGTGGGCTACATTGATAGACGTGAAAAGAGAAACCAAGACAAAGTGTCATTTTCATTCAATCGTGATAAATTAGCATTGGTAATGTTAATAATACAACATGATAGATTATGCTTAAGAGCTTTACCTGTGGGACGTACTTAGCACAAGTCCTATTGTACAGATGAGTCGACTTGGCTGAGAGTCTTGCAGGTCAAGCTTCCATCGACGTCTGCTTAACTCCCGAACTGTGTTCTTCCAGGTTTGGCTATTCATTTCTGTGCCTCACACTTAAGAGCTGCAGGAGTGTTGAGTCAGTTCCCCCCACTAGGTGCAAACACTGCTGGGCATTATGGGGCATACAGAAGTGCAGAATATACAATTTCTGCCCTCAATGGAGCCTTCAGTGTGGAATGAGCAGGAAGCAGAGAAGGTGCCCTTGGTAATTTTTTTTGTTTTTGTCTGATAGAAATGGGGATACTTCCTAAACCAAAAGAACACATTTTTTTCTAGAAGTAGTGAGTTCTTTATTAAAATCCATATATCTCTCATGGCTGGTTGGTTAGCACACCTAATAGTTTAAACGTACTGAGTTGAAGTGGACATATATTAGGGTAGGGACATGTAATGACTTCTCATATGCCTTATGCACTTTCTGAAATAATATGATTTACAGGTACATAAGAAAAATATATTATTAATATATATCTTTAAATTTATGACTATTGGAATCAAATACTGGTTTCTTAAGCTGATTGTTGTAGATTTTGCAGGAACTAGACTGTCCTTTTTTAATGTTTATTTTTGAGAGGAAGAGAAAGAGAGAGAGAGAGAGAGAGAGAGAGAGAGAGAGAGAGAGAACAAGTGGGGGAGGGGCAGAGAGAAAGGGGGAGACAGGATCCAAAGTGGATTCTGGGCTGACAGCAGAGGGCCTGATGCAGGGCTCAGACTCACAAACTGTGAGATCATGACCTGAGCCGAAGTCAGACACTTAACCGACTGAGCCACCTAGGCACCCCTGCAGGAACCAGGTTTTCAAATAACATTTTCTATTCCGGCTCCCTCCTTTTCTAAAAAAAAAAAAAAAAAAAAATCTCTGTTGAAGAAGTGGCTTAATGCAGTAACTTCATGGGAACAGGTCCACACTATTAATACTCCATTACAAATGACTTATGTTAGTTTTAGCACAGGCAGGCAGAAATTATGGAATTTGTTTCTAAAGACTTGTAATAACATTTAGCATGTTTCATGTCGATATATTCACTCTATCGAAAGTCATCAGCAGCCCTGGTGCCATTTGAATTCTGCCCATGGAGTTTATGGGGTCTGCTATCACCCTGTCACGCTTGGCCTGTGGTGTCCCTCTCCAGGGGCTTTCTCATCCAGTGGGTCTCAGTCTTACCTTCAAACTAGAGAGGTGCACATATACTGCCTCCTGGGCCCCACCCTCAGAGCTTCTCATTTAATTGGTATAGAAGTCTGGGCATCCAGATTTCAAACTTTTAGATTTTCAGTTGAGTGTGTGTTGGGATATGGTAGAGGCCAGTCTCCAAATGGCAATGTTTATTTTGATTAAAAGTAAGTAAGAGGATCAAATAAGCTGTGTTTTGGAAGAGCAAGGAATATTCTGAAATTAGTTAGGATTCTCACTTGGGCTATCCTGGCTTTGTGTGTCCTAAGTCCTTGTTATTCAAGGTATAGTCTGAAGACCAGCACCATTGGCGTGGGGACTGGGTAGCAATGTAGAATTTCAGGCTCCCCTCCCACACATCCTGAATCAGAATCTGAAGTTCACCGTGATCCCCAGGTGATCCTCTGCACTAGAGGTCAGTGGCGAGGAGAAGGACAGTGATGACACGGTCTGTTTTATTGAGCATCTGCTATAAGTCAGTTTCTAGGTTAAGACATTTGTGGGATACACTGCTCTTTAAATTGTTCTAGGAATAGCATTTCATGAAGAGCAGTATGCCCAGTGTATGATATCCAGACAGAGTTTCAAGAAGTGGGTTATTGTTATCTTGTTTGGTCCTCACAATGACCCAGTAGAGAAGGTGATGTTGTCCCTTTTATATAGATAAGGAAATTGCGAATAACTTGTTCAAAGTCCCCAGGTAGTAGATGGAAGACTTAGATTGCCAACTGTCTTTCTCCAAAGCCATGCGCTCAGCCCGTTTGTCATACAATAAAAGAAGAGGAAGCATGAATCTAGATGTTAGTTTGCAGATTGTCTGCCTTCCACAAACCACGTGAAGCAATGGGATTTGGCCTTGCTCTGCTGGGATGGGGGAGTGGTGCTTTTTTCCGCAAACTTTGTAGTTTATGAGTGACAGAAATACAAAAAGAACTGCCTTTAGTCCAAAGTGAAACATGTTGTACTTTTAAAACTGTGAATTTCATGTTCCAAATTGGGTTTCAGGTATGGCTGGGTCAAGGTGACCAAATGATGACATCCTCAGGAATGTGCCTTGAAGTCTGTCTAGACTGCTTTACTTGGTGTTGACTTCAGTGCATGGCACATTATCCCTAAATGGTGGTAAGATGTTCACCTGCAACTCTGGACTGATATCTTACCAGTTTATCAAGACCAGCCTGAAAAGACTACCTCTTTCCAAATTGTGCAAGGCAACATCCCAGGGATAGTTCTCCTGTATCCCATTCCCATCCTTGAACCCATTATTCTGGTCTGAAACGTGGGATATTCTGAGTAGACAGGTTTGAATTCAAGGATGACTAAGACCTTATATGAACTAAAAGTTGTGTATACTATACTTTCTAAGACTAGGGGTGGAGAAGGAGATTTTCTTCAAAGAAATACAAGATGTTATTCTTATGAAAGGGGGAAGGAATTATTGGCAGACGTAAGGGACTAACATCCGCTATGGGGCCTCCGTTAAGGGAAGCAGGTACAAAGAAGTTGTATGGGGGGCAGCCTGCATTGACACTCCACCTGCCTGTGTGTTTGTTCTGAGGACAAAATTCTGGATTTTTCCCTTGTCTGCCATATCAACTGCTTTCAACTACATCTCCTTAGGGAGAAAGGAGCCAACATCTGGTAGCTCTGTCTGATACTGGAACAATGCTAAGTGCTTACACAGTTAGCTTATTTTCTGTTTACAACAACTCTGTAAAATAGATCTTCCAGAGTCAAACTCCCAAACCAGAAAAGGCAGCACAGAAAAACTCAGCAATGGGTCTAAGGTCACAGCTAACCAGGAGGATTATATGGACTTCCAAGTCACTTCAAAACCTCTGTCTCTGTGTCTAGGAAGCCTCTGAAAACAAATAACTGAACAAATTATGTCATTAAAATAAAATCCAAGCTGGATATTCTAAACTTGAGGCTCACAAAGCAGTGGACTTTATGACCTGGGGATATAGTCCTTCTCATGTGGCGGTGTGTGTGTTTGTGTGTGGCTGTGTGTGACCAAATAACAACATTCCCATAAACATGTGAATTTTTGGCTTCTCCCACTCTCTACAAGGTAAATGACTAGAGTGGGGATATGGTTGTCCCCTCTGGCAGTGCATTTTTTTCTGCATTCCCTCCAAAGTCCCCACCTGGCCAGCTTCAGTCATTTATGGGATCTGTTCAGCATTGGAGACACTTGAGTTGGCAAATCCTGGTGTAGTAGTGTGAAGTCACTTGACTTGTGTATACAGTAACCTCTGCTGTGTCAGTCTGTTCTCCTGAACTGCCGCAAAGCACATCCTGTGTTCTGTATCCATGTATCTGTATCTGTATCTTCTCTCTCTCTCTCTCTCTCTCTCTCTCTCTCTCTCTCTCTCTCTCTCTCTCTCTCTCACACACACACACACACACACACACACACACACGCAAGGGAGCAATTTGCTTTGCCTGCTCCTTTCCTTCCCCTGGCCCCTCTCATTTAGCTCTCCGCATAATCCTCTTCTCCTAGCCTTCATCTCCACAGTGTAGGAATTTAGCACGCTCTCTACCCAACTGTATTAATAAAGCACTTAAAAATATGCAATTTTATTCAGGATTATTTATCTAACCATCTCTACTGAAGTGCTGCTTCTGCAGCGTCTCATCGGCAGTGGTTTCCCTGACGGCAGCTTCTGGAGTCCACAAGCATTGACTGAAATGCTAAGCCAAAGATGCCAGCTGCACACCCAAGCGTCCCCAGGCCAGTCAGTGCAGCAGAAGGCAAAGGCAGGCACTAAAGTGGGCGTTTGGTCCATCCCCCTGCCTCTGGGATGAGCCGCACCAGTTAGCCTCGGCACCCAGGAATCCTTTCCTTTGTAAGGCAGTTGCAGGAAACCCTAATCTCATAATTGCAGCTTAGGATCTGGGAGAGCCCAAAGCAATGATGAAGTCTGTCTGGGCTGTTTTTACTCCTTGCCTTAATGATGGATTATGTCATCCTTATCCCTCCCTTATAGCAGGGTTTCTCTACAGTCAGACTGTTCTTTGTTGTGGGGCCGGCCCTCCTGAGGGATGTAGGACCCTCCTGTAGGATGCTTAGCAGTATCCCTGGCTTCAGCCCATTAGATACCAATAGCATACAGTTGTGACAACTGACCTTTCTCCTGACATTGACCAATGGGAAAATTTCCTGGGCTGAGAACCACTGCTCTCTAGGAACATAGCACAGATGAGTCCCCATGAAATCAGGCATTGTGTCTGATTTTGCTCGTTGTTGTGTGCACACACAGTAGTAGCTGTGTTGTGGCACAGTAGTGTGCCACTATTTGTTGAATGGATGAAAATCTACTATTGGTCGGGGTTGAAGATTGTATTTATTCCAAAGATAAAATGAAAATAAAAACCTGTAGTGATTATAATTCACATGAGGAAGGAAATCGAAGCCTCTTTTTCATTTCCTCCTCCCTCTACCATTATCAAACAAGTTCAGTAAATGTTTACTGATTAAAAGCCTAAATCATCATTAAGTCTTCCATAACTTGAGTGTCCATTATGTGGTAGTTCTAAGTAGGTGTCATTATTTAATTTAATGTCCTCAGTGACTCGTTGAGATAGGTAATATCAACCAAGTTTTACAGATTGGGAACATGGAAACCGGAGAGGCCAGGTAATTTGCCCAAGACCACACAGCTGTGAAATTTTGGAGACCTGATTCAGATCTTGGTCTAAAAGGATTCTCAAATTTTTCTTTTCTCTCTGCACCCTATTGGCTCACTCTATCCTGTCAAAGCTCAATGCAGGACAGCATGAAGAACATGAATCCCAAGGTGAACTGTGCAAGAGGTTAAGTGGATTTGACCAAGTTTCCCATTACATTCATTTTGGGGGAAAATGGATTACAAACAGAAACCCTTGGTCATAACTTCATGTTCACTTGAAAATGAGAAGTGAGTGTTTTATAGATCCATAGCTTCACATTATCTATTGCATTGCAAGAAATAGAAGAAGATGGATGGAGTAGGGCAAAGAGTATAATAATATTGCAAGGCTTTATATGGAAGGGTCAAGTGAGGAGAGGATGAGCCAAAAGGATGAGGATCAGAAGGCTAAGAAAGAAGAACTCATAAGAGATGTATCTAAACCACTTTTAAAAATGGTTAAGGAACTCAAGGAGAAATATAAAAAAGGCAGCACACTAAAAGGTCAGAAAAAGTAGTCAAGTAAGAAGCAAAGTAATTTAAACATAAAAAGGAAAAGCTACAGATACTTCTTTCATGCTTCAGAAAGCATCAGTCTTAAACCTTGCAGTGTCCCAATAATTCACTGCAATCCTCTGCAAGACACTAAAGTCTTTCACAAAGACATACTTTTTTCCTTCTAAGCTGGTGAGTCCCTCAGATGGTCCAAATTTCCTTAAAAAATGAAATGTAACTACTAGGCTTTCTTTACATTAACCCTAAAGATAATGATGTATTGGGCCTTGCCCTATAAAGGACATACAGAGGTGGCCTGGTTACGTTTCCTTGTGTGGTAACTCCATTATTCAGAACTGGATAGATGAAAACATTAGTGTCATGGGATGGGATGGGATGGGATGGGATGGGAAGGAAGGAAGGAAGGAAGGAAGGAAGGAAGGAAGGAAGGAAGGAAGGAAGGAAAGAAGGAAAGAAGGAAGAAAGCAAGGGAGGAAGGGAGGGAGGGATGGAGGGAGGGGGAGAAGGAAGGAAGGAAGAAGGGAGGGGAGGGGCAAGAGGAAAGAAGGAGGGGAGGGAGGAAAATGAAAATAAATACCTCTCCTCACCATTTTTTCTCCTCCATTCATTTGTTTCCTCATTCCACTCTTGTTTTAAGTGGGTGTCTACTATGTGCCAGTCACTGTGTGAGCCACTTGGGAGATAATGGTAAGCAAGTCCCAACTCAATACCTGCTCTCATAGGGTACATGGTCCAGTAGGAAAGGCAAAAAAAAAAAAAAAAAACCCAAAACAAACAAACAAAAAAAACCAGTCCAATAATGACTGCTCTGTGTGTTGGGCATGGTCTGTCTTTTTGCATTCACCCCTCATTTCTGGACCAACATGTTGGCTGCAACATTTAACCAATGTACTCGCCTGGCTCTCAAACCCCACATATTTCGGGCACTGGATCAGGACACGTGGGAAAGCACTGGTTCGTCACACTATAATGAAACACTGGTTGACAGATTCACTCCTCCTCTTCCCCCAGTCAGTGAAGGAAGGAAAGCTGGGTTGATTTTATTTCTCAGACAAAGTGATGGAGTTGGGTTCTACCCCTGGCTTTTGATGTGTTCATCCTTGAACTTGTTCCTGAAAATCGGTTGAGGCGTTAACTATAAAAGAGAGAGGCACTTGGAGCTAAAAGTGACCTCAAGGTCACCTATGCCAGCCAGCATGAATTTACGCTGTTGGATTTTTGCTCTTTGGACTTAAACTTTCTCCACACTCTTTGATCAGTTTGTTTCTACTCCACAGAATTGCTATGAATAGGGCAGGTCATTTTATTCCTAGACAACCAATAGTTCCTCATTTTAGAGGAACAAGTTTGTTCTCCCCAAAGTTGCTGAGTGTAATTTTACCCTCTGATACCAGGCAGCCAATCACTGGGCTTTGGAGCTCTGGGGTCCAAATGACCAGGTTCAAGCCCCAGGATTTGTATTTACCAGCTGTGGAACTAGAGCTGTCATTCTGGCTCCATGGGCATCATGGGTCTTTTCTGTTGAATGGAAAGTATTCTGCATGACCTATATTTCCAGGGTGCAGTGTGGACGGCTTATGGTTATCTGGATCATGTGGGTTTTCTCTACGTGATACCAAAGAGAAGACTATGGCTCAAAACTCCCATCCTACCAAGAGAACAACCCAGAAAGTTATGACATGTTTGTTTGTTTGTTGATACCTGGTCAAAGCAAGAAAGAAAGACTAGGGTTGATTTTCCCTGGGCCTTGTGTCCATCCAGAAACCAACAAGAGTAAGTCAGGAATGGGTCACTGTGGGCAGTGTGACAGAACTGGAGTATTAGAGAATGAGTATCTGTAATGATGGAAGAAAATATCTATGTTTGCTATTCCATGGCTCTGTGAACAAGCGTTTTACCCAGAACACTCATCATCCTAGCCAGATGTGTAAAAGGCAAGGAGAAGTTCCTAAAAAAGTTAAATATAGAATTCTAGAATCACCCCATGACTCGGCCATTCGACTCCTATGTTGTTCCCCAAAAGGACTGAACACAAGAACTCAAACACACACTTGCACGTGAATGTTCACAACAGTACCTTTAACAATGGCTAAAATGGGGAAGCAGTCCACATACCCATCAGAGGATGAATGGGTACACAAAATGCAATGAATCCACTCAGTGGACTATTATTCAGCCATAAAAAAGGAATGGGGTACTGACACCTGCTACAAGGTGGATGAACTTTAAAAACACCTGAGTGAAAGATGCAAGACTCAAAATGTTACATATTGTACGATTCCATTTGTGTGAAATATCCAGTATCCAGCATAGGTCAATCCACAGAAACTGAAAGCAGATGAGTGGTTGCTGGGTGTGTGTGATAGGGACAGCAGTTCCTTAATGGGTATGACATTGTCTTTTGGAATAATGAAACATTGTGGAACTGGACAGTGGTGATGGTTGTACAACATTGTGGATGTATCGATGGATACTGAAATGATCCCTTTAAAATAATTAAAAAGAGGGACACCTGGGTGCCGCCTTGGTTAAGCATCCAACTTCAGCTCAGGTCATGATCTTATGGCTTATGAGTTCGAGCCCTGCGTCAGGCTCTGTGCTAACAGCTTGGAGCATGGAGCCTGCTTAGGATTCTGTGTCTCCCTCTCTCTCTGTCCCTCCCCTGCTCACAGTCTGTCTCTCAAAAATGAATAAACATTAAAAAAAATTAAATAGTTAAAAAAAATCAAGACCTTCCACATCAATCAAGGCTGCTGTCACCATTTTCTGGACCACTGCACTGGTCTTCTTTCCCTGGTCTCTTCCCTTTGCTTCTACCGGATTCTTCTCCCAACAGCCAAAGAGCCCATGTCAGAATGCACATAGGACCGTTTCCCTTTTCAGCCAAAAAACCCCACTGAAGTTAGAATTAATTCCAACCACCTTCATCTGACACTCAAAGTCTGCCTACTGCCAACCTCACTAAATTCATCCCTTCTTTTTCTCATTCTGATCCCGCTGACTCTCACTCATCTCAGACTGGCTACACCTCAGCTGAAAAGCCACCTCTTCAAAGACTTTTCCCAACTATCCTTTGTAAACCAGTGACCCCAGCCCTTCTTTATTCTTTGCCGTGGCACCCTGCTCACTTGCGTCAAGCTCTTATTATCATCTGCAATTTTTTAAAATTGACTTGCTTTTTGTTCTTTGTCCATCTCATTTCATGAATGCAGTGTCACTGGCTAACATGATGCTTGGTATATGACAGGCCCTCAACCAACTCTTGTTAAATAAGATCAATGTGTGGTATTGATAATTATTATTATTACTATTATTATTATTATTATTATTATTATCATCATCATCATCATCACTGTCCTAAAAATGCCTCAAAGCCTGCTTTCCCCTAAAGTACAAATTGGTAGAATGATTAATGGGATGCACTTATGATTTGCCTTCTGGATGTGCTGCTGTTTCTCTGCCGTTTCAACAAGGAATGTGACTTTAGCACAAGGTGGCAGCCGTTGAACTTTGAACCCTTCTTTTATTTATGATGTATGTCTCAGGGAAACATGACAACATCTGGGAATTCATTAAATGACAGTTTTCCCTCCAACTTCTTTCTCTACTTTATTTTGCCCAACACAATCCTATTAAGGGAAAAGCTAATTGACCACAAGCTTCATTTCTGCTGAGCTTAGCCAAAAAGTCAATCACTGCTTGGCGGGAGCTATTCTGACTGTTTAGCCAATGGACAAATTTCCATCTTGACTGGCTCTACTGGTCCTAGGAGAATAGATGTAAAGGTGCTTAATTCTATTTTGATACTTTTCATTTTCAGCAAAACTGAGACGACCCCAAGGAGTCATATTACCATGAAAAGGCAGCCTGGAAATTATTTCACGAGAATGCTTCTTTTATTTCCGTTGCATTCAGCTCTATTCACAAAAGTGTGTTTTGCCATCTGACACTCTCATAAGATGCGTGGGCCTGACCGTCGAATTGGGGTGTGCTGCAAAGGGACTGTAAGCCTCCTGTGCTGATGTCAAGGGTGTCTCAGGCCAAATCAAGGGGAACCCTTCTGAGAAAAAAACAAGGATTAGCTCCTCAATGGTTTCTCTTCCAGCAAGTTCTTGTTGCATATGTAACATGGAGGTGTGAGAGTGAGCGAGGACAAGAAATGCATTCGGTTTGGGTTCCATCCATTTGCCAGCAAAACCACAAGGGGAGAAAAGCTCTCCTTGGACAGTGAAAGATAAAACAGAAAGATGCCATCTGTAAACTAAGGCCCCTTCCCCAATAAAGAAGAGGGGCTAGCCCCAAGATTTTGCCTTCAGCCTTGAATATAAATACCACGTCTTGGGTCATATTAAACACATAAAAAATGAACTTTTCTACACGCACACAATGACAAAGAAATAGCAAACTTGTTGTTTTTCCAAATACCTTGTCCTGAATGGAGAAATCAGAAGCCCGTAATAGACTACATTCAAAATAATTTTCAATTTCCAAAAAAAAAAAAGGAAGGCACCCCATTTTTGGTACTTGGATTTTTTTTTTAGCATTTAATGGATAGAAATTTTATATATCCCATAAGAATTATTCACGAACATCTCCCAATTCCATTTTCACAGACCTATTGTAGACTTGCTTTTATAGCTTGGATCCAAGAAATTTATTTCTACCGCTGCAGTCCAAAAAAGGGACTGTCTAATGAGTTTTTGCTAGGTGAGTCAAAGTGTCATGGTGGAATTCTTCTCTGCAAGACATGCTTCACTGGAAGGGAGAATGTAAAACAGCAAAGGTTCTTTAAGAGGCATATAAATCTACACACACCGGTAGTCGTCACACTAATAATAAACATTCATTTGGCATCATATATTTTCAAAGTGCTTTGAAGTGTTGGCACTCCTTAGAAAGGAGAGAAGACTTCTGGCGTTAAGGATTTTTATTTTACATTTAAGGGGTGGGTCTTACAGAAAGTCAGTGACTTGTCCAAGATTGGCAAAGTGGAGGACCCAGCCCGACCATGTTGAGTAGAATCTCTTGGCGTAGAGCAGGGTGTGTATCTGGGGGTGGGGGGTGGGGAGGAGTAACAATATCTGGCTGACTGAGCTGAAAAGAACAGATAGCGATACATATACAGCAAACCATTTTGACTTAAGATCTTCATTTCTTAAATGTTGATGTCATAAACTAATAAAGAGGAGCTAATAAAGCGAGCCCTCCTATCTGTATCCCATAGAGACAGTGAATGGGTACAGGTGTAATGGATGTAAGGGGGCTGTTTTCTGCTCTTTGAGTTGATAGGCAGCTGTGACTAGGGATGAACAAACCTTTTTGAGATGAATATTACACTGCGTTCTCATGTGACATTAAGAATATCATGTTGAGGGGTGCCTGGGTGGCTCAGTCAGTTAAGCGTCCAGCTTCGACTCAAGTCATGATCCCACAGTCTGTGAGTTCGAGCCCCATGTCGGGCTCTGTGCTGACAGTTCAGAGCCTGGAGCCAGTTTCACATTCTGTGTCTCCCTCTCTCTCTCTGACCCTCCCCCATTCATGCTGTGTCTCTTTCTGTCTCAAAAATAAACGTTAAAAAAAAAAAAAAGAATATCCTGTCGAGGCATCGACAAATGCCATCCTTTTTGTCTTACTGGCAATTTATTTATTAAGACTTTCTGAAAATTAAAAAAAAAAAAAGTTTAAATCTAAGTAATATCCTGTATCAGCCTGCACTGAAAATAATACTTTATTATTGCCATTCTAGTTTTTATAGTTGAAGACTGTTAATCAATGAGGCAGCATGGATCCATATGAATATTGATCACTGTCTCGTTGCCCTCCTGTGAGTGTTCTCTCTTAATGACAGCCAATTTCAATATTCATTAGGAAAGGTGCGTTTTCTGGTTTGCACCATGGCTGGATTAGTGACAGAGGGATTTAGCCAGCATATGGGCATCTTGTTTAAATAACCCCTCAGATCACAAAGGTCCTGGCCATGGTCTACCTGGACTTAGTTCAACTCTTCAGCATCTCAGAAACTCCAGAATTTTCTGGTTTGTGTTTCAAACCATAAGACACCTAAATAATGCTGCCATTAAGCATTAACTTGCCCATGTTTAATAGCTTAAAAATCAAAGCAAATATTCAATTGGTATATTTTAGATCTCAGAAGGAGAAGCCCTAACAGCCCATGTTTTCAGGGTGAACCAGGGTTAGTGGGATCTATTTAACACTGTGTTGCTTCAACTCTATTTTAGGGAGAGAAGAATGCCACGTAGTCAAAAAGTATAGCAATTTTCCCCTCGCCATTGTATGTAGAGAGCACAGCCTCTTTTTAGGTGGTTCTGAGATTGCATACTGCACAGACACTATTGTAAATCTGGTAGAATATCTTTTTCCTCTCGCCTGCAGTAAAATCTGGCAGAATATCTTTCTGTCCCGTCGCTCCCAGATGCATCCATCCCATTGCCTTTAGGATCCTGCTTTTGGCTTTTTGCCCATCTGTTTGGGCAATTGCTATCATGTGAATTGATATCTCTAAAGTGGGAATAGCTTACTCTTTGTAAGGTAGCATATTATAGTCAACTTCCCAAATAGTGATACATCTATGTGGCTTTTTGGTAGTTATTTTTAGAAGTAATTTAGAAACTTTACATTTTTTTTAATATCCTCAGCCACTGTAAGTAAGCATGCAGTGGGGTTTTGAATTATTCAGCAGTCATTCAAAGTGCAGTCAGTGCTAAGGAAGAGTCTAGTCACAGTACCTGGGTTTGTCAACATTTCTGTTTCTCAGCAAATAGTAGGATCATTGGTGTGAGTGGTGGTGAGCAGTCTTCTTTGTCTGGAACACTTGTTGGTAGGATCCCACACGACATCATGAGCAGACTGCCTCTGTGTGGTAGCTTGGATACTAAGTGGATGTAGGAGAGGCTGGCTTGGGACGAGAAGAGCCTTTCTTTCACTAGTAGAGGTTATTGCGTTACCCATCAGCTTGATTCAGGAGAGGTGGAAAGCATTGTGGGGTTGGGGCACAGCCAGCTGCTTCCTAAACTTCCCAGGGACAGCACCACAGCAGCCAACACAAATGTCAGTGGGATAGGCCAGCATGCCAGATGCCATCTAGAAAATAACTTTCCCTGCCTGGCATCTGGGCACTTGCCTTGTCATTCAGAAGACTACTCTCTGGACCATAAGCCCCTTCTGCCCTTTCTTCCTCAATGTCCACTTAGCGTTTGGATGGATCACTAGGGAGTGCAGAATGGACTTTGGTCGTGCCCTTATTTGAGCATACTGTACATAATGATAAGTAATAGGTAATAACACAAATGTATCCTTACATAGCTCTGTCTAAAGACCAGGCTCTGTGCTAGATGCTGCACAGATTGTACCTCGTTTACATATTTGTTGTCTGTCTGTGTGTCTCATTAGCCTAAAGCAGAATGGAATGAGCAAAGTTAAAAAGCAGATAACTCAGACTCCGGTTTTGGACCAAACTGGCTTAATATTCCATCTCACCCCCTTTCCATATGTGTGACTTTGGAAAATAAATTCTACTGTCTGCACCAGAGACAACTACCCTTCTCTAAGTTCTTGAAGGTCTTGGCTGAACCTTTTCTTCTGCCTAGAACGTTTACCTAGATAAACCCTCCTCATCCTTCCAACCCTGGGCGAAGCATCACATCACTAGGAAACCCCATTTCTGTCCTCTTTCTACCTTCTGAATCTTCCAAATTCAAAAGCTATAATAAGATTCATAAGTGTTTCCTTCCATTACCCTTTTTCTCCCTCACCAGTCCTGAAACACAGTTTGATACCACTGTGGGCTACTTCTCTGTTTATGAGGGACTCTGGATGATGGGATGTCCTCAGAAAAATATAGAATCACCTGGGGTGAAGCCTCAAAAAGTACAATCATAGGACTGTCAAGCCCAGTTTTTGTGTTTGTGGAAGAATAAGATGAGATCAGAAAGCACCAGAATCTTTTGAGTACTGTTGCCAACTTTTTAAGACTGTGACAACACATTTGTCTTACATTTAAGTATTATTTTGCTGTTCTGGAGTCTTGATATAGACAGCTTATTGGAATTTGCTGAGGTTTTGTGTGTGTTCCTTTGAATCAGCAAAAACTCATTTAAGAATGAAAATGGGGCATGTGGCTTGTAGAAAGAAAATAAATATTATTTACATTCATCTAACTACTTGGATGGAGTCCACATAGTTCACTGTGTTCAAAGAGAATATTTCTTAATGTTGATTAATATTTCAAATATCTTGGAATTTCAAAAACAAGATACTTGTTGAAATTATAAGATATAATAATAATAAGATGAAGACATGAAACATGTATGGAACATTGTGTATCAGACATTGTTCTAAGTATTTTACATATATTTATTCACTGTTATTCATAAAAAATTTATTCTATACTTATAGAAGTATTCTATACTTCTGTATTTTGTAGATCAGGAACCTAAAACATGAACAGTTTTAAAAAAATCCCCAGTTGGTACATATAGTATATGTTAAAGATACCTATTAAAGACAAAAGACAAGTATGCTAATTTACTATGTTGATTTCTCTATGTGGATATTGTTCTCTTAAACTTTTTCTTGTAGTATTGATATTACTTTAGATTCTAAAAACAATATCACAGGGACTCCTGGGTGGCCCAGTTGGTTAAGCATCTGACTCTTGATTTTGGCTCAGGTCATGATTCTCACAGTTGTGATTTTGAGCCCCGCATCGGGCTCTGTGATGACATCTCAGGATTCTCTCTTTCCCTTTCTCTCTGCCCTGCGCGCTCGCTCTCTCTCTCTCTCTCTCTCTCTCTCTCTCTCTCTCTCTCAAAATAAATAAAATAAATACTTTAAACAAAGGTTTACAACAGTAAATAAATACAAGTAAACAGCACTTTGACGTGGCATTTCACTTTTCCCCACACTTTACCAGGCCATTGCCTTAAGTGCAGGAACATCGGTTCTGGCTATGTTGAAAACAAAGCCATGGGGTTTAGGCGGGGAAGCAATATTTTATTATGAAGTAGAGCTTTAGTGTTTATATCAGATCGCCATTTCTGGCCAGGGACTAAGAAAGAAGTATCTCTTGCATGTGTAAAATGAGAAGCCCACCAGAGGACTGATTATTCAGAATCCTGAAACATATTACCCCGCCTGGAACATGGATTGCCACTGTGTTTTCATACTCATTAGCTGAATTCTGGCTCCTCCATTTTCGTGCTGGTATTCATTTTAATTCCTCACAGCTTGAGCAATGGATGTGGCCCAAGCAGAGAGCAAGTCACTTCCTGGCCCCGTGAACTGTCTTGGAAAAAGTATGAGATTCCCTGTGGTATTAGAGGATTTGCAGTTCACTGGGCAAATTATGCACTCCAACATCCGAGTGTGGTTGTTTAATTAAACCCTTTGGTTCATTCAACATGACTAGCATGTTTCTGGACAGGACATTTTGAAATGAAAATCTCACAGCAAAACCTGTATGGCATGGACCTTTATGGATTTGGTTTATATTGGCACATTGTGAGAGAGCTGTTCAAAATATTTTTAGGTATCTAGACATTATGGCAAAGAAAAAGTATGTCTCTTCTTTGCTTTCATCATGTTTCTAGTAAGAGTGCATTATGAGGGGTGCCCCGGGTGGCTCAGTCAGCTGAGCGTCTGACTTTGGCTCAGGTCATGAGTTAGTGAGTTCGAGGCCTTCATTGGGCTCTGTGCTGACAGCTCAGAGCCTGGAGCCTGCTTTAGATTCTGTGTCTCCCTCTCTCTCTGCCCCTCTCCCACTCATGCCATGTCTCTCCCTGTCTCTCAAAAATAAATAAACATTTAAAAATTTTAAAAAAAGAGTGCATTATGAAAAATCTGTACCTGGAAGATGAGTATTATACAAATGGGGAGATACAATTGCATATACACAAACACACACATCCATCTCCCCATTCCCTCACCTAGATATAGATATATAGATATAGATATAGATATAGATATACATATACATATACATATACATATACATATACATATAGATGGTATATGCACACACATGTATATGCATATACATGTGCATATAATATATATACAGTAGTGTATATGGATTGTATTTATGTGTAACATATTTATGATATGTATATGTATATGAATACATGAGTGAGTGTTCAAGTACATAAATATGTATATATGTATGTTTGTAAATAGAGTTCCTCAGCCTCAGCATTACTGATACCGTGGATTGAGAATTTTTTTTGGGTGGGATGGTCTGTCTTATGCATTATAGAATATTTAACAGAATCCCTCACCTCTACCCACTAGATGCCATTAGCACACACACCCCAGTCAAACCAATAAAAAAATTCTCCCAGGCACTGCCAACTGTTGGGGATGTGGGATGGATTGCCCCCTGCAGGGAACCACTGCTCACTGCTCTACATGCATACATATACATACATGCACACACATATGTGCATATCATATATGCACTCTAACACATGGAAATCATTATTTCATGAGTTGTTTGTCACTGGACTGACAAAAGCATTCACCCAAAATTCAGAGACATGCCTGAACATAAATGTCTGAATAAAAAAAAAATAAAAAACAAATACCAATAATAGGCGTAGTGTGTCATCATGGGAAAAGGAGGCACTTTTGATGCACACTTTGGGCCGTGCCACATGACAGCTGTGTGGCATTAAGTAAGTAACTAGACCTCTCCAAGCCTTAGTTCCCTCATGTATGAAATGGGAGACATTTGCAAAATCAGGTTTTTTTTAAACATTTTTTAAAATGTGTATATATGTTTGAGAGGGAGGGGCGGAGTATGAGTTGGGGAGGGGCAGACAGAGAGAGGGAGACACAGAATCCAAAGCAGGCTCCATGAGCTGTCAGCACAGAGTCTGGTGCGGGGCTTGAACCCATGAACCATGAGATCATGACCTGAGGCAAAGTCGACACTTAACCAAATGAGCCACCCAGACTCCCCTCAAAATCACTTTTTTTTTTTTTTAATGGTGCAGAAAAAGGCAGAAGGTGGCAAAGAGGTCAGTCAAAATGTCGACAAGGAGAGTGTTCCTAGTGTCTGAGCATGAGAGGAAAGATCGAGGGACCCCCAATATTCCTTTTCCTGAATCCACCATAGTCCCCCAAGAGTCAAAACCTGTTGCATTTCTTCAGGGGCTAGCTGGCATGGGAGGGTCTAGAGTTCACTGTCCCTGAAAGGAGAGGCTATCTATAGGGGTTGAAGACCTTCTTGGCAGGAAAAGTTGGCCCTTTAATCTTTTTTTTCTTAATGTTTATTTTTATTTTTGAGAGATAGAGGGGTGGCAGTAGAAAGAAAGAGAAAAGGAGACAGAGGATCAGAAGCAGGCTCCATGCTGTCAGCGCAGAGTCTGATGTGGGGCTCAAACCCACGAATCATGAGATCATAACCTGAGCCAGTCAGCTGCTTAACCAACTGAGCCACCCAGGCGCCCCGGCCCTTTAATCTTAGCCCTCACTGAATTCGTGGATAAAGCCTCCCTCAGCCAGCATCCTCAGTCACACACACACACGAGAGAAATAGGATGCCCTGTGTTGCAGCACAGTTGGACATGTGGAGGTCCCCTGGCTGTTAGCTGGGGATAAGCTGAACTAACAGCAGAAGTGACCCTGCACAGTGCTCGGTGCTAAGGCAATTCAGCTTAACATTAACTCTTCTTGGTGTGCCTCTGCCATCCAGCTGGACTGGGTTTGTGATGAGACTTGGGCCGTGCATAGGACTGATATGGTCACTCGGACTAGTTGACTGGGAGAGCTGACTGAACAGCTCAGTCAGATGGTCGATCTGCTGTTTCAGCCCTGTCTTGGCCAGAGGCAGGATCATTGAATCCGTGGTCAGGTGCAAAGGATACATGTTTCTATTCTTGCCTCACATGGAGAGCCAGGTCTGCCCTGCATATGTACCATCTTCGTCTTGTTTCTCCTTTTGTCTCTACCTCTTGCTTTTGTGACTTGATTTTCAGAATCTCCAGCTCTGGTGTTATTTAGGTAGATAGATAGGTAGATAGATAGATAGACAGACAGACAGACTTCAGAATCTCCAGCTCTGGTGTTATTTAGGTAGGTAGGTAGGTAGGTAGGTAGGTAGGTAGGTAGGTAGGTAGACGGAAAGGAAAGGAAAGGAAAGGAAAGGAAAGGAAAGGAAAGGAAAGGAAAGGAAAGGAAAGGAAAGGAAAGGAAAGGAAAGGAAAGGAAAGAGGAAAGGAAAAAGGAAAAGGAAGAAGAAAGAAAGAAAATAGAAGGAAGAGAGGAAGGAAGGAATGGAAGGAGGGAGGGGGAGAGAGAGTGGGAGGGAGGGAGGAAAGAAAGGGAATGAAAGAGAAAACAAAAGAAAACTATTCTGTTTATTCTCTTTGTCATTAACCTAAACTGTTAGGAATGCCAATATAAAATACATTTGAAGGTTTTCATTAAAATTGTAGCACAGCCAGTATTAAATCAGAAAGTAAATGTTCAGCAAACATGTATCGATCTCTTACCATGTGCCAGCAACTATTCCAACACTTGGTATGAATTCAGCTCACTTATCCTCCAAACAAGCTCATGAGTTATGGATTCACATTGTTCTTATTTGGTAGACGGGGAAATTTGAGGCTCAAATGTTCATACAGCCATGGCTGAGCCAGAATCAGCTCCAGGAAGTTGACCCCATGCTCCTTATTCTTAGCATTGATGCTGTATTACTGAACTTTGCATGATCAGAGATGGTAATTTCTAATGTGGATTCAAGAGATATTCTACCTGTGACATCACATAGGCAACTGTATGTGTCTTTTTATTTTTTTCCTGTAGAAAATGTTAATAGCTTTTAAATCAGTGTCTCAAAGAGGTCTTTGTGTTCTCAACAAGATTTAAAATAATCACTATATAGTAAAACTTTTATTTTCTGTTTCTTAGATCATTCTCTACCTTAATTTTAAATGATAATTTAAATTTTAAATTGTCATTGAGGGTGTCTTCATAGGAAAAAGTGTGAATGTAAATAAAAATTCATGAGAACATACCTTTACATGATGCGTTCCAGGAAAATTCCAAAATATCCAAGAAAGAAAAAAAAAACCCTAGTGTTTTGTATTAAGTACAATTCAGTCTTTATGATCATCTTGATTTTGAAAGTTGCTGTCACTTGAGGAACTTCTTCAAACCCTGAAGATGTGCCCTCATAGGCCACGCTGGACCTTTTCCCTGAGCGAGCCATTTGAGCACACGTCTTTGTCATATCAAGACCAAGTTTGGCCATCCCCTTTGCAAAATCATATTCAATTTTCTTAAGTGGGAGTGTATTTTTGGCAAGCTTCCACTGGAATCAGAGCCAGCAGTCACTTTCAGTGACAGTGCTCCTGGAGCTAGGGCACTTTAATCAGGACACTGTGGGGCTCAAGTTATAGTGAAGATCCACCGAATGCCTGTGCTTTAAACCTGTAAATCTCTGCCTTGCTCTCCATGGGTTCCTTCCATTTTCCACACATTTACCTCGAATATTGTGAATCATGAAAAGATCAGGGCTATTAACCCAAGGGCTGGAAGGTGGTTCTACATGAAGGAAGCAGGCTGGGCCCTAGAACATTTGGCCAACACAGTCTAGTTGTCATGTTCCCACTTCTAATCATGGTGGGTGTAAAAATTAGTAGTCCTCTGTCATAAGAAAACACTGTATTGTGTGAAGCTAATTGGCAACGTATCTTTCATGTTTGGAGAACAACAGGAAGCAAGACAGAAGATTACAAACTCAGTCTAACAATGGCAGCTTTTCTCAACATAGGAATATGCCAAATTTTCTCATTCCTTTTTAAAATGGAATTTGGAAATCTGTTTTTTAGATGAAGTCTTTCCATTTAAAAAGTGGATTTCTAGGGGCGCCTGGGTGGTGCAGTCGGTTAAGTGTCCGACTTCACCCAGGTCACGATCTCGCGGTCCGTGAGTTCGAGCCCCGCGTCAGGCTCTGGGCTGATGGCTCAGAGCCTGGAGCCTGTTTCCAATTCTGTGTCTCCCTCTCTCTCTGCCCCTCCCTCGTTCATGCTCTGTCCTCTCTGTCCCAAAAATAAATAAAAAACGTTGAAAAAAAATTTAAAAAGTGGATTTCTAGTGTAATCCCTTACACCCTACCTGGACCGAACAAAAGACACCTGTTGGGTTGTTCTGCAACTTGGGTCCTTGGTTTGAGACTAGTAAGGAGCATTGCAATTTGCAAAACATGTTTTCATACTGAAAAAAAAAAGAATAGGATAAAAATCTGATCTTCATAACTTTTCTTAAAGGTGGCACCTTAATCTGTTAGTGATCTAGAGCGAAACTGAAGCAGATGAACAAGTATATAATGTTCTTGTTGTTTGTTTATTGAAAGGCATTTGTTTATTGGCTCCAGGGTACTCAGGATCAAATTTAAGTTCATTTTTTATTTTTAAAGCTTCAAATTGACCCTCTGTCCATTAATCTTTCATAGTGCCTTAGATAATACTTCATATACTCATACAGTATTTCCCAATTTACCAATTACATTTCCTTTGGGTTTATCTAATTTAATCCCTATAGCCTTGCAAATAGGTGCTCAATTCCTCCAGCCCATAGTAACTTGAAACAATTCAACAAACACAATTAGCCCATCGCTGGGGAAAAAAATGTATAGATTTCAGTGTAAATGTAAATTTCTTTTTCAACTACAAGTGTGGCATAAATTATCACCCACCTTAGGCGAATGACTAATTCACAACTGCTAAGTGTGTTTTTACTTTTTACTCTAAGCAAATATTTTGAGAGATTTTTCACAATTTAGTTTGGCCCTTAAATTGGTAAATGTTTTTGCTCAGGCATGCTGAAGCCAAGTCTATTTTAGAATTGGGGAAGTTAGGACTGTTTTTGAATTTGAGATGCAATTAGGAAACAATCTTCAGCCTCTCCACAGCCACCACTCTAATCCAGTCCAACCATTTCCCACCTGGACAGCTCCAAGAGCTCTCTCCCTGGTCTCTCTGTCTCTAGCCTTGCTCCCTGGAGTCTGCCCACTGCAAAGCAGCTATCAAAATTTTTCTGAAGTAGGTAACTAGAACATTTTTCTCCTGTACTTACAACGTTATGGTGGCTTCCAGTTAGAACCAGTATTGAATCAAAGCTCCTTATTGTAGCCCACAGGCTCAGTGTTATCTGCCTCTTCGTGTCTCCTCTCTCCACTCTCCTCCTGTAACTACCCTGGCCATTATGATCCCCTTCCCCCCCCCCCCACCCCACAAACATACCATGCTCATTCCCATCCTAAAGTTTTTACTCTTGCTTATCTATTTACTGTCAGTTTCTCTGGTCACCTTCTTTTCTTTAGTCATGTGTAAAGCCGTGGCTCTTTTCCTGTCCTCCCTAGCAAAACAAAACCCTTGAAGTTCATGGATTTTTGTTGTGTTTACTGGTACACTCTCAGCACCATGGACAGCACCTAGCACACACCATGTGCTTATTAAATATTGGGTTCAATGGTTGGCTGACTGACTAATCATTGTGAGCTTCAGCATGAAGGCTTTATTTTAGACTCAGATGGGAACTCCAGTTACATAACCTCGCCAAACTTTCTTCATTTTAAAATAATTCCCCCCTTATAGGATACTGCTTGTATCCCTTTACTATTGGTTCCTAACAATTACAAAAATCTAAACTGTCTGGCAACTGGAAGCATTTATTAGTCTCATGTGTCTGGAGTACAGTAGGAGCCCTGGTGTAGTCTGGACTCAGTTGTACGTTCTGTAGATCAGCTGTCAGCTGCTGATCTAGGTTGCACCAGGCTGAGAAGGCTCAGCTTGGGAGAGACTCTGGCCATGCAACTCATGTCTTCCTCCTGGAAGCAGTCAGTTAGCCCAGGGATGTTCTCATGGTGATGGGAGAAGCACAAAAGACAAGCACAATTGTGCAAGTACCTTCAAGCCTTTGGCCACATCACACTGGCCACCATTAACATACCTTGGCCAAAGCAAGCCACACAGACACATCTACAGCCAAAGGGTAGGAAAGTATATTCTGCCCCTGGCGGTGGGCAGGGAGTGAACATTACTACTGGATACTGTGTGGTTCACAGATCTACCACACACTAAGAATTAAATAATGCAATGAGTTTTTGAGTGCCAGATACATAACAGCCACTCAGTAATTGTTAGTTGAAATCGTTATTAGTAATAATAACTTACTCTTTTTCTACAAGATCAAATGTATGACACTTTTAGTAATATATGGCCTAATGAATAGTTTTATCTTAGAAACAACTAGAATCTCACAAGTGATACTTCAATGAATTTATATCCTAATGCAGAAGTTGTGTGATGTTAAGAACACATTAGTGACTGCTTATTGTTACAGATCTCTCAATCTAGTTGTCATGGTAAACATAGCTTTTTAAAATTCATGTTATTATACATTTTCAGTCTGTCCAGGTATTTTAAAAATGAGCTTGTAGAAGCAAGAACAACTTGTGATTTGGGAAAGAGGTTTGGATAAAGGTAAACATCAGAGAGAGATGAGCTCTTGGTTCTGAGCCTGGGTTTTTTCATCTGTTATTTGGAGATTATACTCGATCTGTCAGAGAGTCCTTGTAAAGATCAGAGATAAGACCCACAAAGCATTAGCACAGTATTTGGCACATGATGGCTCCCCCAATCGGTGCTCCCTTTCTTATCCACCAGGACCTTCCTTCACTTCTCAGTTGTTGACACTTCTCAGTAGGAGCCCTCTGTAGGCATCTCCAGGATTTCTTAGCCCTCCTGTGAGGGGCGGTGCGGGGTTGGGGGGGGTGGGTGGCAGGTGGCATCGTTTCAACAGAAATTTTCATGCTTGTATTTGTCTGCTTAGTTGGCCCAAGTTGGGAAGTGTTACTTAATTTCTAGGTCTTGTTATTTCAGCCACAAGCCAAACTTCCTTTCAGAACCAGGCATTTCTTCTCTGTGGAGAGTTGACTTGTTTTTGATCCCCTTATTACAAAAGCAATACAGTATATTATGAAAATTTGGATACTGCAGATAAGCACAAAGAAGAACATTAGAATCACTTGGCATTCATCATCCAGAGATAATGTGAGACAACATTATAGTTCATTTATTTTCCTATATATCTAGATATAGATGTTCCAGGAAAAATGCTATTTATGACAATGGTCTTTGTGAGTAACAGCTCAGCTATCATCTATTTATAATGTGTATGTCTCATCTACCTATACGGAACAAGGCAAATGTTGCTATGTATAGCCTGCCCCCAGAAGAGGAGAGATACCTCCATCCTGTTCAATGAAAGGCCCTTTGTCTGTGGAATCCTGGATAGGTTTAATTTTGCAGGTTTCAGAGTAGGAGCCAGGAGAACAGTGCTGTGCATAATAGGAGAGAAATGTGGAGCTCCCAGAACAGGGCTGACAGCCGAGGGGGAGGGTCACAGGAAGAGAGGGAAGAAAGGAATCTGAGCTGAGGAGGACACATAGCTGAGGGTTACTTGGTGGGACCTCTCCCTGTGACTCCAGCCCTTCAGTTTTGCAGTGTTGTTTTTTCTTCCTTTCACTTCTTTGTTTTTTGCTTCCTTTCTTTGTTTTTGTTTTTGTTGTTTTGTTTGTTTGGTTTTGGTTTTTGGGGTTTTGTTTTGTTTTGTTTTGTTTTTTGATGAACCCTGTAAATGGTTCTGTAAAGAGGTAATAAACACAATGGGAGGAACCTGGAGGGGAATGAAGGCATTAAGAACAAAAGCCTCTTGGGAATTTGCCAAAAACTGGGGAGGTCTTTAGAATCCCAAAAACCATAGAAATAGAAGGGGTTTTTTTTCTTTTCAATTTTACCTTCATCCCCACAGAGAAAGTATTTCTCCAACTGACAGCTGAATCTCTCTCCCTCTCTTTCTCCCCCACTGGCTTAACACATTCTATGTCAACAGTACATATATTTGCAATTTTAAAAGTATAACTACTTTATACATTGTGGAAAAGTTCCTTCTTTTTAAAGCTTCTTTCTATAAGAATAGGGCTATAAGGGTAACATAAGGCTGAAGAGTAAACCATTGAATGGGACTAGTTTTTTTTTTCCATAATTCCCAATCACTGAGCTCTTGGGATTGTGTTTTCCATCACAACAAACGGATCGTGATGGACAGAGTTGTGTCTATACCTGAAGTACACCAAGGACTTTCCCAGGAATCAATCCCTACAAATAGAAATACTTGAATAAAGGCTATGCAAATGTTTAAGTCTTCTGATACACATTCTTAAATTGTCTTTCAGAAAGGTTAAACCAATTTACACTTTCAACATTAGTGTTTCAGAGAGACTCCCCAAATCTCCTTTAATAATGAAAAGTTAGCATTATAAAAATCCTTCCCAATTACCAGTTTGGTGAGAAAAATAGAGCCTATTTGGTAACTATTAAAGTTTACCCTTTCTTTGCCCTCCGTGTTCTCAGGCCGATCATGTTTCTTCTGGTAAAACCCTTATCATGTCTTTCATGTCTTTTATCGATTTTTTGAGAGTTGTGTTTTTATTTTTGATTTGTAAAGATCGAACACGATGTTTCTGAATGGTAAGCAAAAGCATGATTTCCCTCAGCAGGCATTTGTAGATTAACTCCAAATGGAGAACAGATCCACGGAGAGAAAAAGGATGGAGAGAAAAGTGATGAATCCCTGTGGAAAGTGAACAAAAGACAAATCATGTGTTGTACCGGGGAGAACAGGATGCTCATAGTAACAGTGTGCTGATGGTCATGAATGCCAACCTGATGATTAAAAGTTCTGGAGTCAGGTTGATGGTAGAAACCCATTTCTTTGTGGGTCTTCTCAGTGACATCCTTCCTGAGCTAACTCAAGGTAGCTGCGTTAGCCCCTATGCTGCTGCCCAACCACTGTGATTATACTTACATTTTCTTCTGTTTAATCTGTTTTTACCTCCTCCCTCCAAAAAAGTAAACTGCGTGAAGGTAAAAACTCAGATTCTATACCCCCAGGCACCCAGGTCATAATTCAGTGGACTCTGAGTACATTTAGATGAATATATTTTACTGTTAGAATGTTGAAGAACAGGATGCCATATTTCTGAGAATTTTCATGCACCCAGAGCATTTGTATATGAACACACTTGCCAGGAAGGGTCACATTGGGTGTAATCTTTTATGTTATTCTGCCGAAGAACCAGGCTTCAAAAGGCCTCAGTTCTCCTGGCTTTTTCCCTGCCATTAAGGGAACACAGGGCATTGAGATATTCTTACAGTGGCTCTTGAATGAAAGTACTAAACCCCCATAATAGTTGAGCAGCTAGAAAGGAAATAAAGAAGGATAGTGAATTGTAGGATACTGCAGATGTGGCTACTGAATTTGAAATTCAGAACAGGAAGGGAAGGGATTTCTTTTCCAGCTCCACATACCAGGTGGAGGCCAGATCTGAGGAGTTCCCTTTCTTAAATAACCAAAAAGAAGGAAGGAAATGGTTTCCTTTGAAAGCTTTTTTTTCATTGCTTCATCCATTTATTTGAAATTTGAAATTTCAAGCCTTTCTTCGATGAGCTTGAAAGTAAGTAGAAATGTAACTCATAAACACACGAAAAACTTGATTCATTCACCACTCCATGATTGCTATTTGCAAGAAAAGGTGGTGCATTTGGCCAGAGCACAGCCTCCAGACTGACAGTCCACAGGCCCTTAGTGCTGCTTCAAGTTTGAGTTTGTTGCCAACATTGAAAGATCAGGGATTTTTTTCCATAGACATTTAGATTTGTGGTTTCTCATTAAAAATCAGAAGACCTGGCAAAAGTGGGCCATCATCCAGCATAACAGTGTGTTGGGCTTTGGTGGTTGTTAAGCACATTGGGTGTGGCATGAACATTTTGGTTTCCTACTTTTCTCCCTGATGTCACCAGCTTGCCCCAGAGGTGATCATTGCCATTCCAATCCTGTCTCGAATTTGGGTCACACAGCAAAGCCAAGAGGCCCTGAGGCTAGCTATTATTATTTTCATTTTAGATGAAATTAAGTAATTCCATGCTAAAGTTATGTAATAGGAAGTGTCAGATCTGGGATGTGAACCCAGGCCTCTGATTTTGGATCAGGTGTTCTTTCTACTGTTATACCTTACTTCCTGTATTTGCAGAACCGTCTTATAGCTTGTGTGTGTGTGTGTGTGTGTGTGTGTGTGTGTGTGTGTGTGTGTGTGTGTGTGCACATTCTCTACATTTTGTAACTATGTGTGCACTCATTTTAAAGGAAATTCAGCATCTTAAGCTCTGATAATAAGCCCTCTGGGTAAATAAGCATTCGGTACCTTCCCCCTCTTCTTTGTTTACTCTTTTATAATTATTTCTTAAACACAGTGTTGCTGGACTCAGCAAACACATCCAGGTCAATCTGTTTGCATTTTGACAGCTCTTTTGGGAAATGCCTGTTCCCCACCTGTCTTATTTCTTTGGAAGAAGCAAGAACCCAGACCAAAGAGGGTGTGGCTTATACATGCTTCACCATTTACAAGTATATTGCTGGCAATGGACAAATCATTTAGTCAGTCCTGTTATGTGGAGCTGTCCAGAAATTCATGTTGATGTCAGTGGCATCAAGGCTGAAAGTAGTAAATGCCAGGCTCTGGCTTCTGGTTCATTCTTTCCTTCAAACTGCTTTATATGGTGCTCTCTGGCTTAACAAACTAGCAAGACTCTTCACTGCCCTCAGGGTAAAGTCTGAGCTCCCAGAAAGCCTTCAGAATCATACTCTGCCTACCTCTGCAACTTTGACTCCCATGACTGCTTTCCTTCTAACCACCTGCAAAACTGTAAATGTACCCCCAACCACCAGCCTTTCCTGGCAGTTTTTTCCTTTCTTTCTGAAGACTCTTATATCCTGCCTCCTTCTTTTCTGCCCAGGCAATTCATACCTGCCCATCTTGACTAAGCTCAACATCACCCCTTCCCGACCTGCTCCTCAGGCAGCTTGAATGCCTTTCTCCATCACCTCCTAGTAATCTATGCCAACACTCTTATGACATATCTTGCTGCTTACTTATGGCTATGAGCTCCACAGGGCAGAGATCCTGTCTCGCGTCTCCAACACTGAGCCCAAGTTCTGTGTGTAAGATCTCTTGAGAAATGATTGTCAGAGAATTTATATTTTCTATGTGTGGTACCCAATTCTGGAAGCTCTCTATATAAGAGTTGTATTGTATCAGGAGAGGGGTATATCAGAATTTGAAACAGCAGGTAGAGAGTTTTCATTAAAAGATGTCGCAAGGCTCAGAAGTAGTGGAAGCTACAGAACCTTCCAACATTTTTAACAGCTTATTCCACACTGGGCGCTGTGTTGCTGTGCATAGCAAGCCTTTGACTTCCACTAGTTATCTGAGTCCTCACACTAACCCTATGGCCCCTCATTTGGCATGGAGGAGCCTGATGAGCAAAGAGGGTAAATACTTTGCCTCAAGTTGCACAATTAGTTGCTGGAAGAACAATGGTCCCATAAAGCTGCATGACTGACAGGACTGAGAGGGTCAGTCCCTGGGTAAAGAAGTTCTTGGCTTTGTTTCCTTTCACTACTTAACTGTTACTTGGATGGCTCATCCAGCAGCAAGACCAACTCTCGGCATCCTTAGGTTCTTTGAGTTCATGGGATTATTTACCACATTTCTTTGATCACCCAAGCCAGTCCCCATCGGCAAGATGTCAGTGGCCTGATTAAGCCCTCCAAGACCCCAGCACATTCTGTTCCCTTCTTCATTATCAGTATATACTTATTACAGGTGCCATTGTGTCATTTATCTAACTGTGCCAGGATGTCATTGTATATACCTCCCAGGCTATAATCCTTTATGCTAAATCTTAAAAGAGGAGGGACATTTCCACTCAACCCTGTCTTCAGTTCAGAGGCAATGGCCATTCAAATCTAAGTTAGAAACACATTGACCAGCCTTGTTTTGCAATTGTTTTTATTACCAAAGTAAATTGCAAGCATTATGTCTCTGAAGCATTATTATTCCTACCTGTAATGGTACTTTATGTTGTATTTCACTCAGAGTTGGACAAGAAGGAAAGGGCTGGAAATCTGGAAATCTGGGGTGAGTGAGTTTGGTCTGAAATAGGTGAAAATGGTCAGTGGATATTATATAATGTCTCTAGACATTTCAAATTTCAACTCGGATACTCATGTATGGTTCAGCCTTAAATAAAATAAGTCATTTTTTTATGGTTTCTATAATTTTACTTGTGGTGGTGGTGTGAGTGTCCACAGTTCTGGAACTTACTAACAATAGTGCTGTTAATGTTTTATTTACAGTGTTAAACATGTTAGCTGTTATTTTACTGTCTCAAGTGTGCCCAAAATAGTACCATTTCTGATCCTTCTAACAGGACTTCTCCCATTTTAGACAATAGAGAGAGATATAATTTGCCCAACATTAAACAGCTAGTTAAAGGCTGAGACTTGATTTGAAACGAGAGTCATCTGGCCCTAAGGTTTGCTATTTCTACTGTATCGTGCTGTTGGGGAAGCTGTTGTGTGCAAAGATATCGTTCAAAAGGCTATTTATTACAGAGTTGTAATAATCCTGAATAATCAGTAACAAGCTATGTATCCACTGATAGGGGATTGACTTCGTGCCTTTGGTGACATCCATACAATGCCGTATTATTTAGCATTCAAGCATTCACTGTAAACATAAGTGAACATACATTGCCATGACAGATGTCCAGCTTATGTTTAGTGCAAAAGATACTGCAAAAGAATTTGCAGTGTATTATCTATTGTCTTAAAACTGCATGTCCAGTATATTTCAACATGTGTTCAATATAAAAAATATATCGATGGTGTATTTTACAGTTTTTTTTTCCACTGAGTCTTCTAAACTCATGTGCATTTTACACTGACAAAACATCTCAATTTGGACCAACAGCGTTTCAAGTGTCCAGTGGCCACATGGAGTTCACAGCTAACCCATCAGGTAGCATTGGTCTTGTGGAAATATAATAATACCGTAAGGTGTTCACTTTGGGACTGTGGGTTTATGTGTGTTGCCATTATTGTCTTTTTTGTCTCATCTGCATTTTCCAAATTTCCATAATGAATATATACTGCCTTTGTAATTTGGAATGAAAATAAACTATTAAAGACATCATTCATTTTTAATAGGGAGTGGTGAGCTTCTAAAATACACTTTTAAAAATAAATACATGAAATGTAAATCTGTGACCTATTTTCAATGGAGGAAGAGAAGCAGGAATGGTATGATCTTGGTTTTCCTCTCTTTCCTTGCCTTCCTGCCCCATCACCCCTTCTCCCCAATGTCTGGCCTTTGAGCTGAGGAGAGGAGAGAGGTTAAACGCTGTCCCTAGTCAGGAAGCAGATCTCTGGAGAAGTTGCTGTGCCTGCTAGAGGGTTGAAGTTTTGCCCCAGATTCATTTTCAGGCATTTTGAGAGGCACAGGCAGCTGTCATGGGAAAAGGCTCTGTCAGTGTTTCTCAGGCTTTTATATCATTCTCGCTGCCCCTTCACCACAGAGATGTTTTAGATCACTTGTTTCCTGGTCACCTTCCCCCTGCCCCCCATTAAATTTTAAGACCACAGATATACCATATATCTGTTATATACAGTGGCTCTCTGGAGAGTCACAAACTATAGCAATGCCTAAGATTTCTCCCACACACACACCTGGAACCAATCTTTACCTCCTTGGGGGGCAACATCACCCCCTCGTTAAGAATGCATGGCTATGTGCATTCATGGTAAATGTCAGTGACAAGGGTCGCTGTGTGACATGTTTAACTTAGCATCCTGAGTCAAGTTCACCCACCTCCCTAAACTTCCTACCCATAAAGCTTTGTCCTTTGGCTTCTGTATCCCCACCAGGGCAAGTTTGACAGTGGGGGACACCTGTCTCAGTGTCTGTCCCTTCTCCCTGATCACTGAGGGAGTTTCCTTTTTGCCTCTTCCGTGGCACTTAACAGAACCAGCCTCGTCCTGTTACCCATCCTGGTCCTGTCTCCCCTCCCCTATGATCACACCCTCCTTCAGGACAGGATGCAGTTCCTAATTTTGTTCCCTGTGGTGTCTACAGCCTTGTATGGCTCTCACTTTGTCTGCCATAGTCCCTCAGTAAACAGTTGTGGAACTGAATGAAATTGCCTTCAAAGAACGCTTTCCAGTCCAACTGTTTCTCTATCAGAAAATCTCATTAAGACTTAATCAGTAACATCGTCCCATCCCAGGGGTCATGCTGCAGTCCCCGACTGAGAGGAAGTGAGAGCATCCTCTTTACATTCCCAGGACCCACACAATTCCTGGATGTTTCTCACCACCGGAAGGTCACTGCCTGGGGGTAAAATTGCATGACAACCATGTGAAACTTGCTGCCCCTCCACTTCTCCCTTTTATTTCTTAAGTCACTGGATTGAAAACTCACTGATTAGAAACTGCAAAATAACAGCCACCGGGAGCTGGATTTGTAGGACTGTGTCAGAAAGCCGTGTCTCCCGGTTTTCATCTGCTCAGTCACACAGTTCTCTGTGTTTATTCCAGTCAGAGCCTCTCAACCTCTCCCCGAGCCATGGTCCACCCTTGTCCACCTTGTCCATCCCCACCCACGAAGATGCCCCTCGCAAGAGCCACTTCCCTTCCAGAGTGAGATTGTGTTCCCAACACTGGTCATCTGCACCTGCCCTTTGATTACCTGGGGACCACATTTATTACTCTACAGTCGGGAAATCTCCCTGCGCTCTGTGCTGCATAGACATCGTCTCTGTCAGGATTTCTGCAGATCTGAAGGGGAGATTTGAGAGTTTCCAGGGCTATTGCTGCTGATAGCAAGCGTTTAGCTGAGGAAATTAAATTTGCAGGCCTGCATTCTGGCTGGATTCTGTGACTCTTTGGGCTGGGAATGATTTGGTTACGAGGAGATTCCATCTCGGTATCTCCCACTTTCAAGGGAGCCGAGGAGGGAAGCAAGCTGAACAGCCCCTAATGAAGGAATTCTGTATCGGCAAAACCCTGACATTTGAAATGTTCAATGTAATCAGCAGAACTGGTAGCTTTAGGCAAAGATCACTGCACTGAAAAATAAAATTCAGCTGGCCATATTTTGTTCGTGAAAATGTCCTCTTATAATTCACAGCTTTCACAGGTACGAGCCGTAATTTCTTAAGTGTTTTCTGCTGGCGGGCTTGAGGTAGGTGTGGTGAAAATCATGCCACAAACAGGGTGTGTGTATGCGGAGATGTTAATTGCATTTCCCACCCAGTATATGTCTTATTAATTATCCTAGTCCTTTTAATTTATAGAGTCTCCGTATTTTGGACATTAAAACGAGCAAAAATGATATGAAGAAATGTTACTGGCTGTCTTTATTGACTGGACCTTTGAGAGTCACGTCCAAATACGATCCACTTGGGAAGATTTGACATGCTGTTTCCACTTGTGCACATTACAGCTTTTCATCCTCCTCTGTGTTCTGTCTCTGTGTCGAGGGAGGGGGAAATTACTGCAAGGAGATTATGAAATATTGTAGTACATGTAAGTAAAAATATATCAGAGCTGGCACATTTGTAATTTACTCGTCAGTATGAGAATCACATTGGAGATCTATATATCATATTAGCAAAATAGTATCCATCCCAGTACTATATTATTTTACTAACCTGATGGCTGCATTTCAAATGAAATGCAAAGGTCATGGTTGCTATTGTATCAGGGCCATTTAATCTCATTTGTCTTTCCCTTACTGACCTTAGCTTTATTAGCAGCTGCAACTACCACTGATTTGGAAACAGGAAAGGGTTCTTCCAAAAGATGTCATTGCAACCCTCACACTTACAAGGGACTCTAACTTAAAATTCTTTGGTCCCCTGCAAAAGGAGAATGTCACAAGTTTGTGACTGTGCTCTCTTTCCCCCTAAGGTGAAGTTTTTAGATGGAAGAAAAACGGGTCCTCTTTCCCCGGTGACATTTTGCATACCTTTCCAAGTATGTGTATTCCCTCACCTCTTGCCCCTCTTCAAACTAGTGATCACCTCCACCTTTGAGAAAACTAGTAGCTAAAATGAAGCAACCCTACTTTATGAAAAGTCCGAGAAGCAATTTAACCTGGTTGACCATATCCATCAATCTGTCACCTGGAGAGAAGCTTTGACACCAGGAGACCTTTATCCCACCATCACACTATGTAGTTATCAGTGGGGCAAGAGCTTTCTTTTTGATGCTGTGCAATTAAACTGAAGGGTAAAAGCCTTTTCCTAGAAGGAAACCCTTCTGCAAAGAGATGCTTAAGCCCAACCAAAACACCTGCATGTTGCAGGCGCACACGCCCATGCAAATGATCTTTCAGCGGTTCACACCACGAATCAAATATAACATATCCTAGGGCAGAGTTTGGTTTTGTTCTGGTTTTTTTTGTTTTTTTAATTTTTTTAACGTTTATTTATTTTTGAGACAGAGAGAGACACAGCATGAGCGGGGGAAGGGCAGAGAGAGAGGGAGACACAGAATCAGAAACAGGCTCCAGGCTCTGAGCCATCAGCCCAGAGCCCGACGCGGGGCTCGAACTCACGGACCGCGAGATCGTGACCTGAGCTGAAGTCGGCTGCTTAACCGACTGAGCCACCCAGGCGCCCCGGTTTTGTTCTGTTTCTTAAATGAGTCAGACCCCTGTAGGGTGCATACCATTGCACGAAATCCTGCAACCATTAGCATTTAATGGCTATGCAGCTCTGCATTGGGAACATCATTTACTGAGAGAAACCGGGAGTGGTCAGTGTAAATCCATGATATGGAAAAAAAACAAAGATAAAAAGCAGTTTAAACTCCAACATCTCTCCCTCCCTCTCCCTCTCCCTCTCCCTCTTTCTCCCTCTTTCTCCCTGTCCTTCTCCCTCCTTCTCTCTCTCTTCCTTTCTCCTCTCTCCCTCTCTTCCTCTCCTCTTTCTCTCTCTTTCCTAATAAGCCCATAGCTTCTCAAATTTTATCACTTGTGCGGGAGGTGACCATTTCTTAATGTTTATTAATCACTCGAATACCCATAGGATCAGCTTATAGTCACAATGTCACGTGCTTTGTCAGTAGCTGGCACGTTAATGAGAAGGGAGGGGGCACTTCTGGAAAATAACCTTTTCGGGGCGCCTGGGTGGCGCAGTCGGTTGAGCGTCCGACTTCAGCCAGGTCACGATCTCGCGGTCCGGGAGTTCGAGCCCCGCGTCGGGCTCTGGGCTGATGGCTCAGAGCCTGGAGCCTGTTTCCGATTCTGTGTCTCCCTCTCTCTCTGCCCCTCCCCCGTTCATGCTCTGTCTCTCTCTGTCCGAAAAATAAATAAATGTTGAAAAAAAAATTAAAAAAAAAAATAAAATAAAAAAAAAAAAAAAGAAAATAACCTTTTCTCAGGATGAATAACTGTATGTGTGTGTAATAAGAATCTAGTACACCTGCTATGTTAAGTGCCGAATACATACTCAACACTTGGTCGACAATTCTGAGATAAATGAATGCCTGTCAATTTACATTGGCATTACCTGTTCATTGTCTTGTTCAGAGGTTTTTGGTTTTCAACTAGTTGTCCCCAGTGCTTTTGTGCAATGTGTGTGGCTTATCTTTCATCATAGTTTATAAGTTCCACCATGTATGTAGGTCCTTCACCGTCATGGCTTGAGAGATGATGAATATTCTTATCCAGATATCAAACCGAGGCTCTTTTGAGGTTACTGTGGAATGACATGCTGTCAGTCTCACCGAAGTTGTGTTTGGGAGAAATCAAACTGCATTCTCTAGCTGCGAATTCAGACTTCTCAGTAACGTGGACATGCTTCACCCTTGATCTTAATTAACAGGCAAAGTAACGCAGTGTGTCTTTTATCAAAATTCCATTAACCATTACACTAAGCAGCAACAAGAACAACAAAAAAATAAAAGGAGAAAACAAAACAGAATCAGCCATCCCCAAAACCACCCATAAAGCTCCTAAATCATTGTGGCTTTGGGGATAAGATAATCTTTTATTTTTTTTCATGCATGTTGATACTCCCTCTCCCCCTTTAGCTGCTTCTCTTCTGGGATTTTGCAGGCTGCGTCTTCAGGGAATAACTCATCGCATCTCCAGTAGGCGTCATCCAGAGGCTTTCTGTGGGTAAAACAATGGAGTCTGGCTAAAGGGCGCATTCAGTGTTGTATCCTATTACTTCATTGATTTTTTTTTTTAAGTTTCTCTAATGTTATAACGAGAATATTTTCCACTCAATCCTTAAGAATTCTAAAGCTTTTTATTGACCTCAGGGTATCCCACACACATGGGCTACCTCCCTGGGCTGGCGAAAAGCAGGGTCCTCAGAGAGACCAAATGGAAAAATTGCTTTTCTATCGACCCCACATGCAAGAGTTATGGAACCCCTATCTAATTAAGGCCCCAGGGGAAGTCTGATGCAGTGGTTGGGGTTGGCCCCATGATTAGGGTAAGTGCTAGGCTCTGGTTAAGTGTCTCACTCTTCCTCCAAGGGTCAGGAAAGTTCATGGCCAAGGATTTGAGTCTCTATGAGGAATGGAAGAAATTTTTCCCCAACACCAGATGGGCTCATAATAGTCAACCTGAGACATGGCCCAAAATGGAAGTAGAGAAATTGAGGAGGAAATGGCATCATGTGATCATCTCCTCTGCTCAGACATATCCAACAGAGTCAGCTTACTACGGTTCCATTTGCAACTCTGGTATGTTTAGACTTTGGGCAGGTGAGTCATTTAGCTTCTGTGAGCTTTACCTTTCTGCTTTGTAGAGGAGTTCTAAGTATTTAAGGAGACAATGTATGGTATATAAAGTGGAACTGACATGGTGAGACAGCAGTAAATGTTGGCCTGTAGCTATACTGTCATCATCACCACCACCACCATCATGATGTCCAGACTTAGGGCAACAAAGGCTATCCTCCATAGCCTAAAGTACAGCCTAGTCTCAGTTTGGTGTCTAATAGTTAAGAGTTAGATGCTTGTAGACAAGTGAATGAATGGCTTATTCATTATCCCCCTGCCAAAGGGAAATCTTAATCTGTGTAGGAGAGAACTCATAGTTTGCTTGGAATTGTTGCTTCTACATAAAGCCATGTTAGGTTTAAGGACTTCTCTACCAAGAGTCAGGCCTAGGAAACCCTGCTCCAAAGTTACTGTCCACTGTGCTATTTACTAGTTGTGTAACAGGATTCCAGTCCAAGTATCATTTTCTTTATGGATAAAAATGAGTATAATAATATTTATAGTATCTATCTCATAAGACAATTGGGGAAACAAAGTGAGATCATGAGGCCTGACTCTAGAACCCCCTTGGAGACTTGCAGAACACTAATGATACCAGTCCCTGTTTCTAAAGTTTGGTATTCATTTGGTCAGAATATGAAGCCCCTTGAGCAGTCCTCCAGGTGATCCTGATGTGTAGACAGGATTGAGGACCACTGTCAGTCATTAAGTAAGGGAGGTTCTGCCTTTTCCTCTTCATGCTTTTCCCTACTGGTTCCTTTTTCATATTAATGAGGAAAACAACTGAGTTCTGTTTTGAAGGTTTCAATTGGTTTTCCTGCTTTTGTGAAACCATTTGGGGTCAATAAGGCACAGAAAAACATGTGTGATAAGTGTTAGGCAGTGTGGATACGTATTTATTAATATTTAGACTATCATAGTTACCGCCTGGTGCAGTCAGCCACATGTGTATACACCAGTGGCACCCCAGTGTATTGGGCAATCAGCACCCCCCCATCCTAGGCCCAGCTTGTTCCCCCAGAGGAGACCTACTGCTCTCAGCTATTATCTGCAGCCTTGATAGCTGTCTCCAGGTGCCATCTGCCGTCGTTCAGGGAGGGACACAGAAGTGGTCTGGGTAATCAGTCGGTGCCTTGACCATTGCTGAAGGAAGGATGCCATGTTTGGCATGCACTGAGGGCAGGAGCATTTTTACAAAGGCAGTTGTAGGCTCGGGAATCCCATTCTTTTTCTGGCTTAGTGCTGACAACGAGAACAAAGGGGTGTCCAGTGTCAGAGACAGGGCAAGGGAGGGAGAATGTGCTCTTATATGAAAGCCAGAGCCTGTCTGGAAGGACCTACCATGTGGCACCATCGCACAAGAGACAAAGTCCCTGGAGCTCAGTTTACCCTGGTGGTAGGATAGGAGACTGATGTGCAATGAGAACAGCCTTTGTAAGTGAAATGATTGTTCTCTCTGGGCTCTCATGAAATCCGTCCTCAGCATCTGAATGGCCCACATTTCTTTGTTAGGCACTGAATCAATGGAAAATTGAATAGTGTTGTGCAAGCTTCATTACATGTGTCTTTCTTCTCTGTGTCTGAGCCACTTGAGGCAAGAGCCATGAATCACTTTGCTCTGTATATGCAGCACCAGGAAGGTACATGGTACTGATCCTTAGTACCTGATGAACATATGGGAGTAGAAGACACTTTGGCCCTCTTGGTAGGCATGCATAGGCCCTGAAACCATCCAGAATTTTGATGCTTCCAGGAATGGTGCATCTAGAGACTGGAAGACATTGATTCTTAACCCTAGCTGGGTATAAGGACCATTTGGAGTTTTAAACCACTGTTAATGTCTGGCCCCTGGAACAGACCATTTTAAATTAGCATATCTGGGGTGGCACACAGTGTTAGAGTTCCTTGGGTGATCTGAGCAGAACTGAGGACTATCGCTCCAAAACTACAGACGCTGGCTGAGCTAGAAACAGTGATAAAAAGATAGGAGAAGGAACGATAAATCCAAAGGAGAAAAGAGACCTGGAGGGAATTCAGGTATCCAGATGAACCTTGTCACCATCAAAGCTAGCACCTACTAAGCCAGACACTGGGCTCAGCTATTTTGCCTCTTGTCTCTTTCTACACAGCAACCCTAAACAAAATTGTCACCCAGCCAAGAAAAGAGAGGTCGTAAACTGAAGGGTTAGGCTACTGGACTCCAGACCCTAAGCACTGAGTCACCAGGCTGTGTTTCTTAAAAAGGACAAGGTAAATGTGAAGGAAGATGGGAGTGGACTGTGCAGGACAGAAATAAGATCAATAAACCCAAGGAGAGCTAGTGGGCATTAATGTAAAAATGAATGACACAGCAAATAAGAAGCAGAATTCATATTTCTTCAGCGCCATCATGGCATTGTGATAAACTTGCAATAACCATGAACAACAAAACCTTTTAGTCCCAGCTTAAGTGGGAGATCCAAGGCTCAGAGTAGTTGAGTGTCTTGCCCAAACTCATATAGCTATCACATGTCTGAGCTGGCTTATTTTTTTATTTTTTATTTTTTTTAAAAAATGTTATCATTTATTTTTGAGAGAGAGAGTGAGTAGGAGAGGGGCAGTGAGAGAGAGGGAGACACAGAACCTGAAGCAGGCTCCAGGCTCTGGGCTGTCAGCCCAGAGCCCGACCCGGGACTCGAACTCACAAGCAACAAGCCATGGCTCATGACTTGAGCCAAAGTCAGATGCTCAACCGACCGAGCCACCCAGGCACCCTCCCTTTTTTTTTTTTTTTTTTTAATAAAGAGCCAAAGAGTAAATATTTTAAGTGTTGCTAGCCATACATTCCCTGCTACAGTTATTCAAATCTACAGTTACAATACCAAATAGCCAGAATACTATAGGCAACCAAAGAAATGTGGTTGTGTTCCAATAAAACTTGATTTATGGACCCTGAAATTTGAATTGCATATTTTTTTCTGACACGAACTATTATTTTTCTTGTGATTTTTCCCAACTACTTAAAAATATAAAACTCATTCTTAGTTTATCCACTGTATAAAAGCAGACAGCAGGACACATTTGGCCTCTGGGCCATGAATTGCCAACCCTGGTTCAATTCTAAAGCATACAGATCTTAAAAAGTTGGTGAGAGAGCGTGGAAGAAAATTAATGTATGTCCATTTGAGACATATGTCCTCAGTTCACCTTTGCATGGGAAGAATCATCAGGCCAAGAAGGGTACAAACTTTCTGTCTTCTTCAAATCAACCCTAGCAAGCAATTATTTGCAGAATGAATCTGCACTGTTCAATTTAGGACCCCCTGGACTTTGAAGGGTGCCATGCCCATTCTTTTAGCTCGATAAGAACATTATAAATTCCAAAACCTTTCTTCCATCAATATCTATTGCATGCCTAATAGATTCCAGGCTTTCTTCTGAGTGCTGAGAGTGTACTGGTTGAATTAGTCATCTTGAGCCACCGTAATGAAATCCCATAGTCTGGGTGTCTCACACAATGGACGTGTATGTTTTCACGTTTCTAGGGGCTGGAAGTGTCAGATCAGGGTGCCGGCAAACTTGGGCTCTGGTGAGGGCTCTCCTCTGCATTGCAGACCATGACTTTTGGTTATGGGTTCACATGGTAGAGAGAGGGAGGTGAGCAGCTCTGGTGTCTCTTCTTATAAAGTCACTAATCCCAGGATGATGGCCTCACAGTCATGGCCTCATATAAACCTAATTACCTACCAAAGGCTTCATCTTCAGGTACAGTCACATTGGGGGTTAGCGGTTCAACATATGAATCTGTTGATTTTGTTCTGTCTGTAACATTGTTGCACAAGAAAAGTGAGATCCCTGTGTTCGTGGAGCTTAGATTATCACTCTATATATCAGTAAGCAAATGGAAATAATAATCATTTCAAATAAGTTCAGATGTGCCACAAAGAAAAAAAAAATAAACATGAATAGAGCGTAGGGATTAACTGGAACAGGGATTGTAACTCTGGAAGCTGTTTTCAGAGAAGGACATTTTGAGCAGGTGACTCTGGGCTGAGCTATGAGTGTTGAGCCAAAGCCTGTCCGGGGAAGCAGCAGGAGGGGGAAGGGGAGGGCACTGTGCTAGGAGAGAGAGAACAAGTTTCCAAGGGCCAAGACAAGAAGAATGGTGAGCCAGGGGAGCAGAAAGGAAGACATTGTGTCTGGAAGGGGGTGAGCCAAGTTCAGAATGGTGGCCCAAGATAAGGAGTTTGGATTTTGTCCTAAATGCAGTGGGAAGACTGGTGAATCTGAAACCGTGGAGTTAATTTGCATTTTGAAACTGTTTCGCATGTTGTGTGGGGAATGGACGGTAGGGGCCGCTGTCATTCTCTGGAGCTCTCCCCTGTCTGATGGCTCCTCTCCTGCCACAAGGGCCTAGGAGTTACTTGCAGTCTTGGGGAGACCTGCAGATCTTCTGCATATGCCCAAATTGCCCCTTCTCAGGTATGTCTCACATCCCTCCCCGAAGACCCTCAAAGGTAACACATTCTAATGAGGAGTCTGAATTGGCAATTGCCTGGTGCTTTGCAGCTAATAAAGAATAGATTATGGTGGCAATGCTTTGGAGTCCTCTTGTGACTAAAGTACGTTCTTTTACTTGAACTTGTTTAACTATAATTCAATTCTGCCCATGTTTTACTTGAGAATGAGTACCCAAAACTTGGGCCCAGGCTTTTTTTTTTTACCAGGGTGAAGTTATTTTAGAATATATAGCATTTTGGTTCTTTATTCTGCATTTTCTTCTGCTGCTTCTCTGTGCTTCCCACTATCCATACACATACTTTTTTTTTTCCCTCAAAGTTTATTCATTTTGAGAGAGAGAGAGAGAGAGAGAAAGAGCTAGCACACGAGTATGAGTGGGGGAGGGGCAGAGAGAGACTCCCAAGCGACTCAGCATTGTTAGCTTTGAGGCCCTCACGTAGGGCTTAACCCCATCAACCATGAGATCATGACCAGAGCTAAAATCAAGAGTCAGATGCTTATCTGACTGAGCCACCCAAGTGTCCCTACATACACCTTTTAAACAAATTTTTAATAATTTCAAAACTCAATGTATGATCATTTGAAAAATAGTTGGAAACACATGCAAAAAAAAACACTTATCAGCTGCCTATTATGCCAAAATAACCACTCCTAACATTTTTTTAAATTAAAGCTTTATTTTCTTCGAGCAGTTGGGTTTATAGCAAAATTGACTGGAAGGTACAGAGATTTCCCATATACCCTTGACCTATGCCTGTTAGCCCCACCCCCGTTGTCAACATCCCCACCAGAGTGAGACATTTGTTACATTTGGGGAACCTATATGGACACATCATCATTAGCCAGAGTCTGAGGTTTACATTAGGGTTTACTCTTGGAGTGGTTTATATTCTCTGGATTGGACATGTGTATAATAACATGTATCCACCATTATAGTATCATACAGAGTATTTCACGGCCCTAAAACCCTCTCTCCTCTACCTGTTCATCCCTCCCCACAAACCCTGGCAACCACTGAGTGTTTTACTGTCTCCATAGTTTTGCCTTTTACAGAATGCCATGTAGTTGGAATGAGACTCTTAATATTGTAACATTTCTCTTGTTGATCTCTTTAGTGTGTGTGTGTATGTATGTGTGTGTAGTTTTTTAAATATATTTACAATATTATACTCACAGTGTATTTTCAGAATTTGTCCTACCTTTTTTAAACTTGGTATGAAAACATGAACATTTTACTATGCTATTAATCATCTTTCAAAATTACATTTAATGATTCCATAACTTTCTACTATACCAGAATTTATCACCACTGTTGACATTTAAGATTTTTTTTTTTTTTTTTTTGGTCTCTCCTCCTTACTATTGTGATGAATAATGCCACAGAAAACATTCTTATATGAAAGTCTTTGTGTACTTTTTTGAGTGCTTCCTTAGACTAAATTCTAAAAAGTGTTACCTTGGAGTCAAAAGATACAAGCAGACTTACACTTCTTGTCTAGATTTCATACAATTGCTCATTAAGCCATTTGTGCTCATATTGGTGTTCTGTTACAATGTCATTTCATTTCATCATTGCCAATATGATTGGCATTATAATTTGGGCTTATTCTATGCTTTGATCAACTTGTCGGCAAAAATTACCTCATTGTTTAAAGCTCTCTATTTTTTATTTGCTTATTTATTTATTTATTTATTTATTTATTTGAGAGAGAGGAGGAGGGGGAAAGATGGAGAGGGAAAGAGACTCTTAAGCAGGCTCCATTTCCAGCATGAAGCTCGATTTGAGGCTCGATTCCATGACCTTGAGTTCATGACCTGAGTCAAAATCAAGAGTCAGATGCTTAACAGACTGAGCATGGGGCTCGAACTCACAACCCCAGGATCAAAGGTCCATGCTCTCCTGAATGAACCAGCTGATGCCCCTAAAACTCCCCCTTTTATTTTATTTATTTAAAAAATGTTTTTAATGATTATTATTTTGACAGAGAGAGAGAGAGAGAGAGAGAGCATGAAGAGGAGAGGGGCAGAGAGAGAGGGAGACAGAGAATCCAAAGCAGGCTCCAGGCTCTGAGCTATCAGCACAGAGCCCGATACAGGGCTCAAACTCACAAACCGCGAGATCATGACCTGAGCAGAAGTCAGATGCTTAACTGACTGAGCCACCCAGGCACCCCTTATTTTATTTTAATTTATTTTATTGTATTTTATTTCTTATTTGAGAGAGTGTGAGCAGGGGAGAGTGACAGAGGGAAAGAGAGCATCTCAAGTAGGCTCCATGCCCAGTGTGGAGGCTAATGAGGGGTTCTATTCCATGACCCTGGCTGGGTACATGACCTGAGCTAAAATCAGGACTCAGACGCTCAGTTGACTGAGCCACCCAGGCGCCCCCAACTCCCCCTTTTAAACTTTTCTGTTTAATAATGCAAGTAGCAAACTTGTATGAAGTCCTGACAATGCATGCTGGATATTGTAGAAACTAGATACTATTAATCCTATTTGGCAAATTGGGATGCTAATGTTACCTATAGTAAGAGGTGGAGCTGTTACTGGAATCCAGCCCAGGTGACATGTCCCCACATCTGAGTACTAGCTCCAGCTGTCTTCTCCCACCAGGCGTGAGTATGAAAGAGCCCTCTCAGCTGGATATGAATCAGGAAGGCAATCTGATTGAAGTAATTCCCACTAATATGTGAATGGCCAACAGGAACATCTATCTGGTTTTTAATTAAGAAAACAAATTACTAGTTATTCTAATAAATCACTTCCTTGTGGAAAGAATTTTCAGGCATTTAATAGAAGTAAAAACATCCGGGAATGATAAGGGATGATATAAGTGGGCAAAATGATGTCACCCTCCAGGTCAGTGGTTGACCACTGCTTCCCCACGGAGGGGAATCAACCCAAAGTCCTATTTTATTTTATTTCACATGTACAGTGCTTAAAGTACTGAATTTGTCACCAGTAAAAATCTAAGTTCCACCTTGTCTTTAAAAATGGGAGATCTATGGGCACCTTGGTGGCTCAGTTGTTTAAGTGTCCGACTTCAGCTCATGTCATGATCTTGTGGTCCGTGAGTTCCAGCCCCACGTCGGGCTCCATGTCGGGCTCCACATTGGGCTCTGTGCTGACAGCTGAGAGCCTGCAGCCTGCTTTGGATTCTGTGTCTCCCTCTCCCTCTCTCTCTACCCCTCCTCCAGTCACACTCAGTCTCTCAAAAATAAATAAATGTTACAAAAAGGTAAAAAAATGGAAGATCTAGAAACATTCACAACTGTTCCCTTCAGTAGTTTGCAGTGTCTGATTGATCCCAGTGGGGGCTCGAGTGTGCATCTATTGGTAGCTGGCTAGCTCTCTTCCCCCTTACTTGTCAACTTCCCTACTTTCTCTTTCTTTTTTTTTTTAAATTTTTTTAAAACTGTATTTATTTACTTTTGAGAGAGAGACAGAGTGAGTGAGTGGGGAGAGAGGGAGAGAGAGAATGTCAAGCAGGCTCCATGCTGACTGTCAGCGCAGAGGCTGGTACTCACAAACCATGAGATCATGACCTGAGCTGAAACCAAAGGTCAGAGGCTTAACCGACTGAGTCCCCCAGGCGCCCCTCCCTACTTTCTCTTTCTAAACCAATTCTGTAGTCTTTCTTTCTATACCATCGTTGTTTTTTAACTGAAGCTCCTTCTACAACTGGGAACCCCCTTCCTTACCCTGTTGGATGAAGAGGCGTAAAGGTCACAGTGGGGCTATGCCCTAAGCCATTTGGAAGGCACAGATGTTTGCAAGTCGGGGCCTGTGTCTTTATTAGCCCCGCTTCAATCACATGGTAATTTAAGCTTCCCTTATTTTGCTGCATTGCCTCATAGCTCCAAAGGAGACCTGAAATAGAGCGTATCGCATTGTGCACATTTTTGAAGGATCATGAGTGGAGGCTAAATATAAGATTCAAGTCCATATTCTGAGTGCTTTTCCCCTAAATGGAGACGGGATGCACTTGAACATTCTGTCCCATGCTTGCCTTTCTGATCTACACGTGGTTCTTAATGTTTGATTTGCATCCCTTTTGTACGTGAGAACATCCGCAGGCATCTCAGCCTCAAAGAGAGCAGAGTTGGAACCAAGGGAAGCTTCGGTGGATAGGAGGAGCCAACAGCTAACACTGCCCCTGCCCCCCACCCCCACTCCAGATGCATAGAGTTGCCTTTCTTTCCTATCTAAAAAGTTCTTTAGAGCAGGCTAGTGACACCTCAGCCATGCATGTACCACCGTTATGTTTGTCATTTTCTTGCTATCAGTTGTTATTTACTAAATATCTAATGATTTGCTTTTATTCATATATTTGTGTTACGGCAGCAAATTTCTTTCAATGTTTATTTGTTTTTGAGAGAGACAGAGACAGAGTGTGAACAAGAAAGAGAGGGAGACACAGAATCCGAAGCCGGCTCCAGGCTCCCAGCTGTCAGCACAGAGCCCAACACGGGGCTCGAACTCACAAGCGGTGAGATCATGACCTGAGCCAAAGTCGGACACTTAACCAACTGAGCCACTATGGTGCCCTGGCGGCAAATGTTATAAGCTGAAGTAGAACTATACAAGTAACTTAGTATTAAAAATAAATACGTGGAGGGGCGCCTGGGTAGCTCAGTCAGTTAAGCATCCAACTTTGGCTTGTGTCATGATCTCACAGTTTGTGAGTTCGAGCCCCCCATCAGGCTCTGTACTGTCAGCACAGAGCCTGCTTGGGATCCTCAGTCCCCCTCTGTCTCTGCCCCACCCCGCTCACATTTTCTGTCTCTCAAAAATAAATAAATCGGGACACCTGGGTGGCTCAGATAAGCGTCCTACTTTGGCTCAGGTCATGATCTTGCAGTTTGTTATTTCCAGCCCCATGTTGGGCTCTGTGCTGACAGCTCAGAGCCTGGAGCCTGCTTCAGATTCTATGTCTCCCTCTCCCTCTGCCCCTCCCCTGCTCATGCTCTGACTCTCTCCGTCTTTCAATAATAAATAAACGTTAAAAAAATAAAAAATAAATCCTTTAAATCAATCAATCAATAAAATGGCTACCAGCAAAGACCATGTATGTGCCTCCCATGGCTTTCATGCTAGATGTTGGGAACCACTGACTTAAAAGAAAGTGTTTCATAAGGGTGGGGGAAAGCTGCCAGAGCTTTCCAGAGAGCCAGAGTAGATAGCCACAGGTGGCTATCTCCCAAGATCTTATTGGAAATGTCTAGGTAGAGTCATTCAGGCACAATCTCAGAGCTGCTCCTGGGAGCTCTTCTCCCTCATCCATTGTGCGTGTAAACCTGCCTGACATCGGGGCACCAGCCCCCCAGGACAACTCCGCCTCCCCTGTTGGATCACTCATTCTACTTGAGCCCCCTTGAAGTCTTCACACTCTTCTTGTGAACAGAGAGGTGGGGGTGGGGGTGGGGGGGTGGCGCTGTGGCCCCAGCCTACATGTCCCCCATGTTTGGGGTTTGTAATCTCCCCATATGCTCCTTGAGGCCTCCCAGGAGCGTTCTCTTGCTCTGTATTCCTCTCACAGGAGACATGACTCTGGCTTACCTCCCTCCCTTTCTTCCCTCTGTCTCCCCCTTGTCCTCACCAGGGGGACCCCAGGCTGTTGTACTGATGGAAACCCCACTCTTTGCCATGTCTTTGCATTACTTGGTCCAACCCCATCCAGACTTTGGGTGGAACTGATGTTCTGGACGATGGCTCTGTGGTTACTAATCTGTAAGCATTTTATTCTAATACGTTGTAAACAAGAATGGGTCCATTTTGGGTTTTCTTCGGTGCCTAACAGGTCACCAGACTGAAGTGCACATCCCAGTTCTGTCTCCTTGAGGCTCGGTGACCTGGAGTAGGCTGTTTCACATCTTTCTCCCTGGGTTTCCTCAATTGAGAAATTGAAAAGGAGACACCTACCTCTCAGGGCTTTTATGAGGATGAATGAGGAAACATAAGAGAAACTGCTTTTCAAATTGTAAAGTGTGGTTCTGCTGAAAGGTGGGCATGATTTTGAGACAGAAGATGTTCAACTAGTCTCATCCAAATCCCCCATCAGTGGGGACACAATTCAGAAGGCTTTACCACATCCATTTCATTGGGCTGTTCATAAAACCGTTTATTTTCCCAATGCCGCATTTGTGTGCGCGCTCTCTCTCTGCTACTGCATAATTTCATTATCTGCCGTACATAAGTGTATTATGTAATTCTCTCAATATGTCATCGATTGTTTCTGTTTTTCCGTGGTATTACTTAAGTCCATAATACTTTTTATTAAATCCCCAAGGAATGTTACTGAACAGTGGTTGAAGGATAGTCCTGTCCGCAAACTAAAACTCAGCACTTAAATATTTGAAATGACACAAAGCAGTAGAAAAAACCCAAGTGTGGAATTTCCCACTAGCTTTATGAAATCCAGGAAACCAACTGAAGTATTTGTTTATAGTGCCTCTGTCTCTCCAAGAGATTTATGCTATCATTCAGATAGTAATAACAGCATTAATAAATAATGTAAAATTAGCGAATGCTTATTGAGTGCTTACTATGTTCCAGGTGTCTACTTGTATTGAGTCATTTAATCTTTACAGTAAGCTCATAAAAAAGGGTCTATTTTAGCCCCATTTTCTGTTTAGGGAAACTGGAATTCAGAAGTTTACCTTACCCAAGGACACACAATAAGGAAGTAATGCAAAGTGCAGGCATGCATGTGCGCGCGGGCGCGCGCGCGCACACACACACACACACACACACACACACACACACACACACTGCTCTGTTAGCTTAGGAAACTCATCCATAGGTTGAATGCCTGACAGTTTGGGACCTCTTGGTTGTGAACTTATTTCTACTACTAATGTTAGGCTAATCAGTTCTTCTCTCTGGGACTAGGTTTCCTTACAGGCCAGGTAGAGAGGGTTGGGTGAGATCATTTACTTTTGATCTGCTTCAGGAAGCTCAAGAATCTGAGTGCATGGTCCAGAAGGAGTGGTGGGGGCAGGGAAGGCAATGTTGAGCAGGTAGGACTCTGGAGCCACCCGGTCTTTGTTATTCAATGTGCTTATGCTTATGTCTGGGATGGATGAGTGGATGGATGGTTGGCAGGATGGATGGATAGAGGGAGGGAGGGAGGGAGGAAGGAAGGAAGGAAGGAAGGGAGGGAAAAAGGAAACATTTAATTCAATTCGTACAATATATTATTAACTCATTCCAAAATAGCATTGTGCCAAGGTTATTTCCCATGAACGTCATTAAATGTTGCTTGAAAACTTGATTTCAAATGGCTATATAATATTCAAATATATGAATAGATTACCCTTAGCTAACCATTCCTCAATTAAAAAATTTTTTTATGTTTATTTATTTTTGAGAGAGAGAGAGACAGAGTGTGAGCAGGCAAGGGGCAGAGAGAGAGGGAGACACAGAATGCAAAATAGGCTCCAGGCTCTGAGCTGTCAGCACAGAACCCGACACTGGGCTTGAATTCATGGACTGTGAGATCATGACCTGAGCCAAAGCCGGACACTTAACTGAGCCACCCAGACGCCCCAACCATTCCTCAATTTTAGACTGTATGTTGTTTGTGATCCTTCATCATCCATTTATTTATCAGATGTCTACTGGGAACTACTATTTGCCAGGCATTAACATAAGTCAATATAGCACAAATGTTCTTGTACATAAGTTTTTGGCATACATACATTTGATTCCATAATTATATGGAAATTATTATTATTGGTTTTGTTTTCATTTGTTGGCTTTCTGTAGTGAAGAGCCTGTTCTGGAAAGCCTGCTGACTTTGGGTGAAATGTTGAGATGAACCCTGTATAAATGTTGAGCTTAGCACACAAAGGGAGGAGCACAGCTGGGGTTCTCAGTTCACTGTCTCCCAAGATCATAGTTACAAAATTAATAGACTTTGTCTTGATTGTATATGCCACCAGCATCCAAATCTACTTTGTGGTCTGCAGTGTCAAAGGGATCATCTTGTAGTTGTAGCTTTCCATGTTGCTGGTTTAGAGCTGGGTGAGACCTCAGAGAGTATCTAGTCCAACGTGTCCAGGAGCCAAGAATATAAGCAGCAGCCCCAAGGATTGCCTTAAAGCTTAGCCCTGGGCTCCCCTTCTAAGTAATCTGTGGCGGGGAGAGCTGCACTTGTGTCATGATATAAACAGAATACAGCTGAAATTATAAGCTTCTTCAGTTACATGCATAAAAGCATGATACAGACCCCTTCTGGTTGAAAAGGCAAGAAAGAGCAACCAAAACACGATTCTTTATCCATAAATGGAAACCAGATAACTCAGATTTGTAGATTCAAAGGGACCACGCAAGGTGGCAAGTTTGAAATACCCCTTGGAGGCACAGTGCCAAGTCTGAAGTGCAGCTTCAGAGTGATGCAGTATCCAGAGACCGAGCTATTTCTGGCTGCGGTCTTTGTGTCATGGAATGGTGACACTTTTCCCCGTGCCCCCTAATGTTCCTCTCCTCCCCGATGACTCTCTATTTGAGTGATGGTCATTCTGTTTGGAGACAGCTGGCTTGGTTTTCCCTACCAAGGATTTGTTTATGTCTTAGGACAGAAGATGTCTAGAAAAGACAAGAGTGGACCCCAAAGAGCTTAGGCATCCGTGAGGGCTAAAGAGGCTGTATGTATAGAAAATACCATTAGCTTTTCTTCCCTCCTCTATACTCTTGTCTTTTTGTCTTCTTCCCTGATGGTGAGCAAAGGATAGGGGACTGCTCTTCTTGGCTGATTTCTTTTTTTTTTTTTTTTTTTCCTTCTTCCTAAGGGATCACTTAATTTCTTTTATGCCTGTGGAAAAGACCAGAACTTCCCAATTCCTCCAAATACCTGGGCAGGTTACCTCTGCCAACCTCAGCTCATCATTATTCTGTACTGAGTTATGTAATGATTTGATCGTGTTGAGGAGTAATTCACCTTTGTTCCCACCTACGTTAAGACTGATTACAAATCCTCATAAAATACTCATTATGCTACCAAAAATGTTCTTAAGAATAGTCTGTTAGAGAGGAGGTAATACGGCTGCTCGGAAGTGTGGGCTTCTGTCTAATTATGTGTAAATTATCTGAGTGGAATCTCAAATGTTTAGTGATAAACAGTTTTATGCTTCCCAGCAAAGTATCTAGTTTGTGAGGCAATAGAATCAAAAGCAGCTTGTGTGCAGTGAATTGTAGATTGTATAACTTTGCATCCTTTTCAAGTTATTCTTATGGAAAGAAATGGGAATGTGTCTGCAGCCCTTTAAGAAAAGCAAGTGTTGTATTCTGCAATATTTTTTTGGAGAAAGAAAAAAAAAGATAATTGATCTTTGACTATACCGCTGTTCTGCTCTCAGAAGAAACATTAAAAAGTTGGGTTTCTTAAGAAATGCAATTAACCGACTTTTATTTAATGATTTTTTTTCTCATGTTATTCATCCTGGAGGAATGGTATCTGTTGGTTATTAACAAAGATGAGGATGGATTATTAGGAGCAAAATATCATGATATTCACTGCAATGCAAATATAGCTACTCAGAGAAAATCCCATGTGATTTTTTTCTCAGATGCCCCCTCCTCTTAGAAATCTTTCCTGGAAGCCTTCCCCATCTCCCACCCCATCTCTGGGTGGGATGGTTAAAACTCCTCTGAGCCACCCAAAGGTTGCTGTCCTTATAGATGAAGGTACACTGGACACCATATAGTTAGGATTATTATAGCAGTCAGTGTAACTACTGGTCTTTGTAACCGACATAATCTGAATGGTAATATAAATATGAGTGTTTAAATCTGGACGGTCATTAGTTCTTGATCTTAACAGCAGGGTTTCTTCAATGCCCAAGAAGCTTTAGAAGGGTCTGCCAGAGCAGAAATTCATCCAAAGATCATACTCTTGAGACTTCTTCAGGCAAAGAATAGTCAAGATATTTAATTAGCAAATCACAAGGAAGCTGAGTCCACCACTGAGGACTCGGAACATGCGAATACTAGTTAGGATGAAATTGATATGCCAGTTAAAATAAAAATTGCCACCTCTTAGAGTTTGGGAATCATTTGCAGCTATGTTCCTTCTAGAAATGTTCCCATTTCATAACAGGATCATCAGCTTGGGGAACAAGGATATGAACTATTAAGAGGAAAAAATGGTAGAGAAAAACCAAGATTTAGACAGATGAAGACTTCAAGGACAAGAGGCAAGAATCCTTTGCCAGTTCCTTATTGGTGGTCAGCACAGATTAATGTCAGCATAACCTGTCATGCAATTCACTGCATACATAGCTAAAGGGATAGCTTAATGTATCAGACTGGTGTTTAGTTCTGCTTAGTTTCTAAAACCCTAAGGAAAATTCCACAGACATAATTTTAAGTTGGAAATGGTTGATGTGGCGATACTTGATATATTGACTCAACCAATCGTCCACATGCAAACCTATGCCTATTCAGATACTTTTTTACTGAATTTTCAAGTACTACCAGCTACATAGCAATGTTCCATTGAACCTGTGTCGTGACTGTAAATATCTGAACCTGAAAGTTGCCCAAGACCAAAATATCTGCATAAAGACTCCTATATGTATTTGACATTTACAAACCACGGGTTGCTGGACCTTTTGAAGGCAAACCATTTTGATGATTGACCAAATAGATCCCTTTGCACAGTGCAGCTTTGTTCTGTATTATTAGCATATTCTTATAAGGAAGTTCATCCATTCTTGTACAGTGCATTAAAAGTTGATCACGACTATCTACTGACTATATCTGTTTTGTGTTGAGTTCTGTTTTTCTGCCTTCCTACCCTACATTCTCGACATTCAGTTTGTTCTCAAGTCTGCATTTCGCATCAGAAGGTCTAAAGGAATTTTATTTTGATTTCCTTTTTAGTGAAAACATATTACAAATTGCCAACTCATAATACATTCACTTTGAACTTAAAATATCATTTGTTTAAAAAAATGCAATAAAACCTGAAGTGCACACTAATATTCATTCTGGAGATTAAAGCTGCCAGTGAATTATGCAGCTGGGCCAAGGCTGTCTTGTTCTCAGACTAAATTTATCTCATCGAAAGAGAATTATTCTGACCAGGGCTAAAGAGTGGAGACAGTTAAAGTTTGATTATGTGTTGTTTCATTTCTTTAAAAAAATATTTGGTTATGGTTCTCTTAGGAGCTGGATTTTAAAATATAAATACTGATGAGAGACTGATAAAAAGTCCTACTACTTTTTCTGATTGTAAATGTGACAAAGGCTTCTGGAGACTTTTTTTTCTTAATGTATATTTTCTTTCCATTTCTCTCTCTCTCTCTGTGTGTCTCTCTGTCTCTCTCTCTTAAACATGGATCTTTGACCATAGGGGACCCCGTGCTGAGGTCTAACCTCTCTGACTTACTGAGTAAGCCTCACTGTAATAGGAAAAAATGCTGCATATTCTCTGTATATAACATGTCACTTGGGCGAAGTGCTACAGTGTCTGTTTGGTAAAGCTGAAATGCGGATCTCTCGAAAATGTCTTGTTTTCAGTTAATGATATTTTCTACTTTTCACCAGGTGGTCTCTTTGGGGGTTTGCTCTTGAATTCATTTCTCTGTGCATACACCAGGCTTTCTATTATTCGTCTATTCAGCAAGCATTTACTGAACTCTTGTCATACCCAGGCCTGAACCAAGTATTCAGGTAGTCGTGGCCAAGAAGCCCAGTCCTGTCCTGTGGCACTTGCCATCTTTAGGGTAAACCGGCACTCAGGAACCAGATGGAGGAAGGTGTGATGAACGTATGCTATGATAAGGGCAGTACTGGAGATAAAATTGAAGTGTTATGGGGAAAGAAAAGAAGGGTGGTCTGGCCCAGAGGTCGGGTGAGAGTCAGGCTGACTTTAATCAGACCCATTTGCTTCGCTAGCAGGCCAGGCATGATGTAAGATGCCAGCTCATGCTAATATTGCCTGACGTGAACCAGCTCTCCCCCCAGAGATGGCTCAGTTCATCTTTCTCGAAAGTGAAACCTCACAACGAGAGGCAACTTCCAGAAATGGCCAAGCCTTCTATCCCTGTTTCAGAACTAGCCTCCAAAGGCTCACAAAAGCTGAAAGGGAAACTGATCATTCAGCTTGTTATGACCCCCACAGGGTAAGAGCGTTGAGAAACCCATGGGCCTGGTAAGAACAGATCCATGGCAGCGAACTGGGCCATATTAGCAGATGTTGGTATATTTGCTGGCCCTCAGGATGTTGTGAGGGTGTTTGGTTCCCTCCATGGCTGGACCTCCATTTGGAGCAGGATGTTTCTGCTGTGGATCAGAACTGACTTTGGAATCCAAGTCTTGAGTGTGACTTCTATGACCCCAGAGCATACAGTTTTGGTCCTCTGCAAAGATGAGGAAAAACACAACGTGTACCTTGACTTTATTTAGCTGTTCTGTGCCACTCAGTCTTGCCTTCCTTGTAAAATGAGCAAATTCCCGTGTTTCAGAGGACTTAGGTTACTTCCCCAACCTGGCAAAATAAGTAGGTATTCTGCCTTCCAGAACAGAGTCCATCTATGGATTTTGAGAATAGTAAGAGTGGGTCATCCTTGCCTCACACTCCACAGAACCTGTATACTCATTCAGTTTTCCTTCACTGCATCTTCTGAAAATAAGACTAATACTGTTGCCCAAAGCTTCCCAGAAGTGAAAAGGGGTCTTCTCAGGCTTTAATATATATGTGCTCATCCCATACAGTCATTTTATCAAAGTCAAGCTTCTCAAGGTATAATTTACATGCAGTGAAACTTGCTTCTTAGCATATAGTTCTTCAAGTGTCAACAAAAGCATCCAGTGATGTAACAACCACCACCATCAAGATATCAAACATGTTTATCATTCCAAAAACGCTCCCTTGGGTCTATTTGTAGTCAGTCCCCAGCCTCAGCCCCCGGAAATCACCAGTCTCTTTTCTGTCCCTCTAGTTTTGCCTTTTCCAGAATGTCCTATAAATGGCATCGTAAGTAGATAGCCTTTGAGTTTGACTTCTTCCTCTCGGTATAATGAATTTGAGATTCGCCCGTGCGGTTGTGTCTATCAATAGTCCATTCTTGCCTTTTATTGCTGAGTAGCATTCTATTGTGGATGCTCCATGATTTGTTTATTCAACAGCTGAAGGATCTGTGGGTTTTTTCCAGTTTTTGCTGATTTTGAAAACGTTGCAATAAACACTTGTGTACAGGTATTTTTGTGAATACACATTTTTAGTTCTCTTGGCTAAATACCCAGGAGTGGCGTTGCCGGGTCAAACAGCAAGCATATGTTTAAAGATTTTTCTAGGGGAGATAGTGGACACAGTTATTGCTTTGATGTTCAGTCCTAAGGGGGATACTTCTTAGCTTAGTGACCTGATGATGGTCTAAGCGTCACTTTTCTGCAACAAAAGACATGTGGAATAGTAAGTTCTGCACAGGATTAAGACAGTCACTCACTTTTGGTCCTCATCCTGGGTTCCTGCCTCCTTACACTGGACTCTTCCTTTCCATGGTGCTTGTGTTTCTATTCCCTGAGCATGCATGTCCTTCTCTACATCTCTGCCACACTGTTTCCTTTCCTGGAACACTTTGCCACCCACCTTTCTCCTCACCAACTCCTCATCCTTCAGTTGCCCAATGAAATGCCACCTGTTCAGAAAAGTCTTCCCTCGCCCTTAATCTAAATCCAGCCCCCGGCTATATATAGTTTCCTTTTTTAAATTTGTGAAATCTTGTTCTTTTCCTTTATAGCATTTACCACAACTAGTCTTAGAGAATCAACTGTGTAATTTGTTTTTTAATGGAAATTTTTATTGAGATCGTTGCAGAGTCACACACAGTTGTAAGAAATAATATAGAGAGATTCCATGTACCTTTTGTGTAGTTTTCCCCGGCGGTAGCAATGGAAGAAGTTGTAATACAGTATCGCAACCAGAGTATTTGTATTGATATAATCCACTGATCTTATGGAGATTTGCCCAGTTATACTTGCATTAATGTGGGGTGTGTGTGTGTGTGTGTGTGTGTGTGTGTGTGTGTGTGTGTTCAGCAGGGGTGGTATATTTAGATCCATGCATTTCTATCACATGCGTAGATTTCTGGGTCCCCAACCACAGTCAAGATCCAGGACAGTTCCATCCCTAAAGGATTCTTCCCCAGTCCTTTGATAACCAGGTCTACCTCCTCCAATTCCTAACACCTGGCAAATACTAATCTTAAAACTTAGTTCAAAATTGGAACCATATTGTGCATAACCTTTGGGGGCTGACTTTTCTACTGAGCGTTATTCTCTGAAGGTTCATCTAAGCTATTGTGTATCGATACTTCCTTTTAATTGCTGAGTAATATTCCACATTATGGATGTCCCACAGTGTAACTATTTACCCCTGTTGAAGGGCATCTGGAATGATTACTATTTTTAGCTATTATAAATAAAACTGCAGTACAGATACTGGTGTAAACCTGAATTTCCATTTCTTTGGGATAAATGCCCAAGAGTAAAATTGTTGTGATGTTAGTTTTATAAGGAACTGATTGATTTTTAAAATCTGTCTCCAGCAGTAGACTTTTAGTTCCTTCAGTGTAAATAGACTGAGTTTTGTTTGTTTGTTTGTCTCTTTGCTTGTTTGTGTGTCTAATCACTGTATACTGGGAGAATTATACAATCCTTAGAACATAATTTACCACTCTATAAATATTTATATATGAATTAAGTAAGGAATGAATGAGGGAATGCATGAATACAGATTTTGGCATGGGGATTAAGTAAAATAATGTATGTAAATCATTTTTGGAATGCTCAGCATGGAGAAACTTCTGCTGTTAGGTAAATGTTTATCACCATCACCATTATCAGATACGACTTTGGCTAAGGGTCACATGACCCAACTTTCATGCCTTTCTACCTTGATCATCACGCAATTTTTTTGTGGATTTCAGGAATCTGAGTTCTGTCTTCACTTCATTCCCTTAAAGAAAAGCTCATCTTGTAAAAATGCTCAAAAATAGCAGGATGAGAATTTGGACATTGTACACTAAACAAGATCCTGTCTCCATAGGTTAAGAGTGAAGCTACATGACTACTTTTTCTGTTGACAGTGAGCACAGTCCATAAATGATAGCAGCCTTTATAGTGTGAGATGTGTGGCACTGAACAGGTTAACCCTGTCCCTGGATTCTCATGGTGGGCATGTGAAATAAATATTGCTAAAGCTGATGGAGATAGCACAGTACTTAATAGAGAGAGAAAATTAGTAATTCTCATTTGCCTGAGGAAAGTGCAGGTCTTCATAATGTCTTGATCTATGTACAAAGAGCTAGTAAAGACAAGCAGTCCTCATAATAAAAATAGAAATGAGGTTTTCCCGACAAAAATGCCACTGGAATGATGAGCTGTCACACAGGACCTGGAGAGACGAGAAAGAAACTTCTTTGGTGACTATAATTAGGCTAACATGGAGGGTGGCAAGGCTCAAGAGCTATGCAGGGGCGCTCTCTGCTTCTTTCTGGACTCCCCATCACAATGTCTCTAAAGGACTAGAATAGTGAGGAGGTCAAAGCTCATTTCTGGCAGACTGTGCCCCCATTCTCACCATGCTAAGGCTCTGACCTGGTCTGTGATGTGGAAGAGGTGGTTTTTATTCTGCCTTGGGACACTTAAAGGAAGAAGGAGGAAGAGGAGGAGGATGAGGAGGGAGAGGAGGAGGAGGGGGAGGAGAAGGAAGGGGAGGAGGAAAAACCTTATACCTTATCATCAGTGTACCCCAAGTGCATTACAGAAAATTTGGTTAATGCAGTTAGCAATAAAAAAAAATAATAAAAGTCGCCATTAGTCTCAACACTACTATTAACATTTGGGTGTTTCATGGAAGCCTATAAGTATCTAGGTAGATACATAACTTCAGATTAGAAGATGATAAACTTAGAAGTGGAGATTATAAATTATAGCTATAGATTGACTTTACATACATGGGGTCATACCATATAAATGTGGGCTTCTATCTTACTCCACCCATCCCCCTATTTTTTATATGCCCTTCTATTCTTCCCTAGCTGTGTTTCCAAAATCAGTGAATGTAGTCCAAATGAAACAGGCAACAGACTAGTTGTTGGTATGGTTGTTTGACCAGAACTCCAAAGCAAATCTCAGAGTTTTTGCTGACTGAGATCCATTGTATACAAGCCCTGTGGAAAAAAGGGGAAAGTCACCTAGACCTCCTTCAGGCATTCGGTCAAGGCCTGAGCTTTTTCTACCCTGGCCCAGGTTTCCATGGCAACAGGAGTACCTGTGCTGGTTTAAGATGCCCTCAGGGGTCTGGGAGAACCTGAACCTTAGTTTGTGAATTTGTAATCTGATTTAATTTTTGGAGAAAGAGCCAACTCTGACAGAATTCTTACATCAATTGCTAAATTGTCAGTCCTTCTGCCTTAAAACTCACTTTCAGAAGTGCATGATGCAATAAAGTAGGGTAAAGGCAAGGAAATCATACTGACCTGAGCTAGGCATTGAGCGTATGGATTCAAATGTCACCTATCTTTTCCTACCCTCAGTTTCCTCATCTGTAAAATGGGAGGGGTTAAATTACCTTCTTATTGGATTTCTGGGTAGATGAAATGTGATAAAGAAAGTAAAATACTTAGCCTAACACCTAGCACGCAGTAAATGCCCCATGATTCTCAGCCTTGCTATTAGTTTTTATGACATTTCTTGGAATTATGTGGATCTTGATATGACATTGTCTCTGAGGGAAAAATATTGGAGTGGTTTGGCTGGTGAGAGGCAGGAGTTGGGAAAGGGAGGGTGGAAGCCTGCTGAGAATCTAAGCGATATTAGAGGAAGTATCAGCACCCTGTCGTTTGGTGTTTTCACTAAAGAGTTCATAAAATATTAACATAAAGGAATAGTGGTGTCGGCTCCTGCTTGCCATACAAGAGACATCCTCTCCTTAGAGATGTCTGTGGCCCAGTTGTAAGGAGGGAAAGCAGGAAGAGGCAAGGTTCCTTAGCTGGAAACACTACAGTTAAGAAAGAAGGGCAGGATCGTGAGCTAGCAGTGGGCTCTGCTGCAAGAGAAGAAAAGAATGGCTCCCTTGCTTTCCAGTAGAGAGAATGGAGCTGTCTTTCCCTCAGAGGCCAATTTATATTGCCTTACTTGTGTGTTTCCAACCAACAGCCACATCACTGTCATTCATACCAACACCATGTCCATCATCCTCATCAACATCATCACCATCACCACCATCTCCACCACCATCGGCACCATGCAGTTATGAAACTAGGTCCTCTAGTGCCCTTACTAGGTGCCAGGGGTTGTAGTGAGCAGTGTACATATATTACCCTATGTGTATCCTATGTGTTTCTCAAATTAAGGAAAAAAATGTTTTTTCCACTTATAAATGAGGACCCCATGGCCCAGGAAATTTAAGTAATTGGCCAAAGTCAGCCAGCTGTTACAAAACAGATTCAAGATTGGAAACTGGCAATCTGCCTCCACGTCTTTTTACGTCCACTTCACTATAAAAAAGGCAATATATGGTTAGATTAAACTCTTTGGCCCCAGAACATGCCCTTTTAATTCTTTTTTTTTTTCCTGCGGGAAGAAAAATGTACGATCTCAGCCTCACAGTGTTCCAAGGCAACCAATGGTTCTCAAACACATAAGCACATTTATACCAGTAGTAACCCTTATACAAAGAAATTTACTTGAAACTCCATTTATAATACTGATGGAAGGGGCACAGTAGAGATGAATTTTATAAATGCACATGTGAAACATTTATTATAAAGCCAGTCAGTGAGAAAAATGAGGCTACTTTGATGAACACCAATATTTGAAGTTGGGAGTATGGATAACTAATACTGTTTTCAATTAGCCTGATAACCCAATTCACTTCAGTATTTTCATTTGTTGCATAATGTTGAGGAAATGCTGTATCACATGCTAATACAGAGTTGTAAAAGGTAATTTTCTAAACCAGATGACCTAAAACTATCAAGTTAATCTGGAATATGAATTTTGTCTCTTGCTTTATGTATCCTGATCATTGTGTCTGCTGGGTCAGTGGCACTATGCTGGGTATAACAGATACGTTCAAGACATAGATATTGAGGCAGTGAATGAATGAATCATTTAGTGAGAATGAGATGGACCTTAGGACCATGGAAGTAGAAAAGTTTAGTACTGCCATTTTTAAATTTTTTCATTTATTCGACCAATATTTAATAAACACCCACTACATTAAGCCAGGTGGTGTTCTAAGAGGATATGGATGCAACATTTAGTCGGAAAAATAAAGTTCTCATGGGATGTATGCATGTCAGTGTGCAAAGGATGGGGTGGCAGGAGGTAGACAGCAAGTAGATGGGAAACTCCCTGTCGACACTGGCTGACCCATTTGTAAGAGGAAGCTGACCTATCCCCTCTGAGTTCACCAGGATCCTCATGGGTAGCACAGTGCTATCAGTATATAGCCGGCACTGCCCCTAGGAGGATGAAGGGAAACACACACACGTACTGCCATCCTCTTCTGTATCTCGACATTGCAAAACGTGCAAAGATGCATGTTTCATTGTGGGATTATTTAATTACACCCTGGGTATTCCTAGATTTGTACACTCATATCATTAAAACAGTCTCAGCCAAAGAACATATATTTGCCCATGTATTAACATGCACTGGGCATAAGCAATTACAAGACTAGGTATGAGGTGACCAGAATCTGGAAAAAGGGAGGCACATTAAAGAAAGTGCTAGTTATGTAGCATGATAGGAGCTACAGTAACACTGTAAAGCATTTAATATCATGACCTCAGCAATGGGAGGGGTCAGTGATGTCTTTTGAGCAGAAGATTGATGTGTTTGGTTTTGTCTATTTAAAATTCCCCCATGGAGTCATGTAGAGTGTGAGTTGGGAAGAATCGAGACTGGGAGCAAGGGAACCAATTAGGGAAGAATTGCTTTTTTTTTTTTTTTTTTTTTTTTTTTTTTTTTAAATCTAGGCTAAAGAGAATAATGTGAGGCACTGGGACGGCAGCAATGGAAAATCAAGAGAGGCCTCATAGCTGGAGCTGAGAGAGTTAAAAATGATGTGGTTTGGGAATCAATTGACTATTCAGAGCAACAAAGGGAGGTATGAAGGGCAAATGTTGATGTTTCAAGGTTAACTGAATAGAAGGGAGGTGCTTCCATTAACAAACAGGCAAGGCCACAGAGGAAGAGAAGCTTGTGCACATATTTTGTTTAAGGGGGATGTTAAAACAGCAGCGAGGATAGGACCTTCATAATGACACATGCAGGGGCTCTTTAAGGTACGTGATCATTCCTGATGGGTAGCCAGTGAGGAGAGGTCAGAACCACAGAGACTAGGATTGCATGGAGTCTGATTGCTACAAATCCTTCACAGGTGTGTGAAGAGTAGCAGAGCTGTGACATGATGTGGGTCATGCAAGGTGATGACAATTGAGGTACATGAGTTAAGAGAGCTAACAAAGCACAAGATGACACCAGACAAGATCTTGTGTTTATGGAGCACATGACAATTCTGTCACAGAAGCACGGAAGAAGGTCCAGCCAGAGAAACATATAGTTTTTCTCCTATGTGTCACTGTGCTCAAAGAGCGTCAAATTATTCTATCTGAAATCAGGTGAAAGAAATGCTCTTCTTTTTTCATCTGGAAAGTACTGTCTTGTTTTGGGAAATGGCATGATACAAACTTGGGTTAGGAGGGGAATCCCTTCAAGGAGCAGGAAATGTGGGACAAAGAAGTAGGAATGAGAATTATCTCTCTAGTCCCCTCTGGGAAGATGAAGAGGAAAAAGGAGAATGACAGAGAAAGTCTAGAACCAGGAGAGTTGAACCAAAGTCAACGGTGGTAGAATAGCTCAGTGACCTTTGCAAGGATATGATACACACCAATCTTCCTAGAATTGTACTTCTAAGATGAGAATCTCTTCTCCCATTGAGTCTTCCTTACACTTCCACAGTCTCTGTCTACTAAACTCAGACATGCCTTTTATGAGTGGATGTGTTGCAGAACATGATGAGGGGCTGAGCTTTATATGTGGGTTCTTGCAATGGAGTCTGGAGACAGGGAGTAGAAAACCCTGAGCTAGCAGGTCAGGTGAGGTTGTAAGAGTATGAGGTGCACATAAATGGTAATTGGAGTTTGGGGACTAAGACTTGGGTTTTCAGATTGTATGTTTGGTGAGGTGAGATCTTGAGAACCAGGATGGTTTTCTGCTGAGTATCTGATCCATTTGTTTTGTACGTTCGATTTTTTCAGACTGACCCAATTTTGTTCTGAGTCCTGACATCCTTCCTAGCTCACCACCAACTATTAGCTGCCTTTGAAGGTGCAGTGATAACGCCAGGGACTGAGAATCCCTGTGGTTGCTCTTGCCTGTGTGCCAAGACAGGACCTTGGACGTGTTAAGGTCAGAAGGGATTTTTCCAGAACTTGAGATGTTAGAGGTGAAGTCACTTCTAGTAGGAGATGCTTAAGGTGACTCATGTTGCATAAAGATAAATATTTCTGAGCATTTATGGGGTCAAAGAACCTCGTAGCCAAGCTTATTACAGAGGAAAAATAGAACCTTCTGCAAGGTTTGTTTGCCTTCTGATTTGTTCGAGTTCCATCCAGAAAGTCACAACACAGAGAGTGGGTGGGGTGTGGAGGCTTCCCAAAGTAGACCTCCCCACCCACTTGTTCATTAGGAGAAATCACCACTTAGCTGTTTTTGTCTTTTCCGCCTACTGTCCCTTGTCCCACGCTCTTACATTCTGTCCTATACACTGGAAACAGACTCCCACCCTCTCAAGTGCCAAACACTGCACTCTCCCTCAGCATCACCTCCTGGAACCTATTATTTCAGGAAGGCTCCTATGGGAACTTAGGTTGTTTGTTTGCTTTGGTATTTTTACATTTGGGGTTCTGTCTGCTGTGTCTGGGGTCTCTCCTGAGGGGTATCATTTGAATGCTCTGATAGAACATTGCCTGTATTGCTTGCAACTTTTGTCAGAGGAGGTGATGGAAAGGCATTGACAAATGAGAGTGTTTCCTTTTCTTCTTTTAAAAAGTTGTATTTGTTTTTTTAATTTTATTTATTTATTTAGAAGAGCTTAAGGTAGACTGTGGATGGGGTGGGACTTACCCCTTCAGTTACAAGTAGGGACTAGAAAGCTAGGGAGATTCCATACTCTGAAGTTTGGTGGCCAGAGTGACTGATAGGTTCCTGAAAGAGGAAATCTCACAGCTGTATAGACACAGACTAATCCTTCAGAGTAGTGCTCGTTAGGTTTAGATGTTGCAAACAATGATGAATAAAATGTTGATGATGACAATGATGATTCTTTAAGAAGTGTCTCTACTGCTTGATAGCGTGATGATGGAAATAATATATTCCTCCTTCTCTGTTCAGCAGCCCTGATCGAAACACTGCCTGCATCCCTTACTAGTAGGTCCAAGTGTACATATATTCGTGCAGCCTCAATTTCTTCTTGTGTAAAGTCGGGAAATAAAAACCTACTTTCCAGGGTTGAGGGAAGCTCAGAAAACAATAGAGTAACCATATTGGCCAGAAATAGCGTCTTTGCATGTGTTACCCTAGTCAGTCCTCAAAAAGTAGTGAAAGACATGACATTTTATGAGATCTAGCTGTCGAAGAATTTCGTTGACCAAGACTAATATGAAAGTTTGTGTTCCTTTGATGCATCTGCAAGGTTAAATAAACGGTTCTACTCAGAAGACCTGGGTGGCAGAAGGGTAATGTCTACACATTTTCACATAAGTGCTGTAGCATTTGAAAGAATTCTCCAAAAAATGCATTTGGAATCAGTTGTTTTATAAATGGATTGACTTTGTTGGTCTTGTCAATTTTAAACAAAATAAGTAGGGTAATAAATAAGTAGAGTAATTTTAAACAAAATAAGAAGAAGGAGAAGGAGGGGAAGGAGAAGGAGAAGGAGAAGGAGAAGAAGAAGAAGAAGAAGAAGAAGAAGAAGAAGAAGAGGAGGAGGAGGAGGAGGAGGAGGAGGAGGAATGTCTGTGTCATCAACTACTCAGAGACTGAGAATAAAAGTAATGCAATGATAATAGTTACTAGTGTGTACTGAGTAGTTGCTAGGTGATAGGCACCGATCTCAGGACTCATGTGTTTTACATTATTTTATCTTTTAACAACTTAATTAGGAAGGCAAAATTATTATCATTCCCTGTTAGAATGAAATTGAGGTTTTAAGAGCTTGTAACTCCAGAGATATTTAACAGCAGCCATGGAAGCATGAGACAGAGCCAGGACTGAACGCCTAGGCAGTGAGACTCGGGAGGATGTATTCCCCCCCGTACAGTATACTGCATGCCCTCATATGAGCCAGAAAGAGTTCCCAAATACTCCCTCATAGCGATCGTATTTCAGGTGGCCTGGAATGAACAGGGCCTAACCACTATGTCATTGAGGAAAGCAAATAAACTCTGAGGATCCCACAAATTCAACCCGTCTGACCTTTATCAGGTTCCTCCCCTTGTGAAAGGCGTGCGGCTCCCTGGCTCAGGGAACTCAGAATTGAGCAAAGTGTTTGGTTTGTTTTGCTGCAGTGAGGCTGTTGGGGTGAGGAGGGTGTTATTCGGCCCTAATGAGTATGACTGTTTGTTGTTTTCAAGCATCCCCACAACGGTTCCCACGTATTGTTGATTCTTGGTGTGCCAGAGCTCGTGCTAAGAAGCACTTTACATTCATTATCTCGGTGGTTCCCAAATGCTGATCCACAGATTCATCTGATTCCATAATGACATTTTCAACAGACTGCAGCTAAATGAGAAAATTAAGGGCAATTTAGTGAAAATTTTAATAGACTGAAATTTAATCAATTTGAAGGGCTGTCCTTTATTTTGAGATTATGTCCTTCTTACTTTTTGGTATAAAATGCCCTTTCCTTTATGAAATGATGATGATGACAGATGGTGTGTGTGTGTGTGTGTGTGTGTGTGTGTGTGTGTGTGCGCGCGCGCGCATGTGTCTTTGTGTGCGCGTATGTACTAACTTGGCAAACAATTTTTAAGTTGTTAATTTCATGCAGTGTCTCCACTGTTTTTAAAGTTGTATTGTAATAGTCCATGAATTAGGTAGGAAAAAAAATTCTGAGACCCGTTTCAATTTCACAAGGGAGACATTATTAGCCCCATTTTACAGATGAAAAAACTGCCTAGAATACAGCGTGGACAGCAGTCAACCACTAAGTGTCCTCCAAGTATTTGAACAAGTAGGTGACTCAAAGTGCTTGTGGCAGAGATAAGGTCTTCTGAAGATACTTTCTCATATTACTGAATGTTGGACTAGGGAGCTGCCCATACCAAAATTTGGAAGTGAGAGAAAAATACTTCTGAGCCACTCCTGGACATTGTCAGAGAGCTAACCCCAGCACAAGTAATTATATTTAAGATCAAGAAGTCCTGGAGTGCCTGGGTGGCTCATTCGTTTAAGTATCCACCTTCAGCTCAGGTCATGATCTTGCACTTTGTAACTTCGAGCCCTGCATCAGGCTCTGCGCTGACAGATCAGAGCCTGGAGCCTGCTTCAGATTCTGTGTCTCCCTCTCTCTCTGCCCCTTCGCTGTGTGTGCTCTGTCTCTCTCTGTCTCTGAAAAATGAAGAAATGTTAAAAAAAAAAAAAAAAAAAGAACAAGTCCTGCTCTCTGTCTAACTGGAGTTTTTCTTGCTCTGGGACATGGAAACCCCCGTAGAATATCCCACTTTAGGGAAATGCCTGCTCTTTTGACAGCCTTAGGAAGTTATAATAAGGAATTATGAAAGAGAAAAAGGAAAATGGAAGTGATTTATTTTATTCTTTTAAGTAGCTGGTAAATTTGAGGGAAGGAAAAAGTTACCAACACTGTTGTGTGAGTCAAATGAAAACTTGAGCAGTTGCCTCTAAGGAATTTTTAGCTGATTGCTGGTTTTCTGGCGCTCTCTACTTCCTACAGGGTATGTGTGACCATTCAGTTAAGGGTCCTTGTGGCTGAAAGGCAGGAGGGTGACCCTTGAACGTGCATGCACTATATACACCCAAGTGATACTGAGTGCCCAGGATATTTTGTAGAGACAGAAGAGTATTTTCCTTCCCCACTTCTCCCATTTATTGATGCTGAAGAATCATTTGGGGCTAGTGGCATTGATGTGGCTCTTTCCCAGTCTCTTTTGAGATGGAATTCAAATTCACCCTCCCCAGATGCTGCTTGAAAGGCTGGCAGAATTTTGTCATCAAGTGAGCAGTATTTGCAGATACGGCATTACCTTTTGATTTAGGGTCATCTGATGCTCTGTTCCTGATTAACGTGCACTGATATTAGCTGTAAAATCTTTCCTGCATGATCCTTTATGTGGCTTCCACACTGGGGGTGGGGGACATGCCTATTTCTACGTGCCATGGTGTTCGCATGCACTTGAGCAGGCACGCTTGGACATGGATGTCTAAAGAATGGCTCCAGATAATTTTGAGATGAATTTAGAAGCTCTGGATTCCATGGTTTCCTTTTGCAGACTTCCAAGATGCCTGACTGGGAAGACCCAGGTTTAAGGGCAAGTCTGAGCCATTGTTGCAAAACAGGTCTGTAGGAATCCAGTCGCCGCTGAGGGTTTTCCACTTTGGAGAGAAAACGGACCAGAAAACCAGTGTTGGCTCAGTGCAGCTGAGAGCAGTTATTGGTTCTTTACATAATGTATTTGTTTTTCATTAAACCATTCAGATAAGGTCTTATTAAAGTGCCATGTATTATTTATCGTGTTTCTTATGAAAATGAGCTGAAGGGAAAATTCTGTCTTCTTCTTGGGGCATTTGTAAGCTTTTCGAATGCCAGCAAGAAAAAAAAAATGAAGGAAGGCACGGTGAACTCCTGTCAGTACAACAAACAGAAAAGCATGGGAAGGAGAATGGGGAGCCAAAAGGCAGAATCTTTGACCTTTTATTTATATTCATTTATATACAAGGGTATGTTTTGTAGAGTGGCTTTCCCCTTAATTCTGTGAATTGCACAATAAAAATAAATAATTAAAAAACAGGCAGAAAGTAAAAGAAAGAAAGAAAGAAAAGAGCAAAGCAGTTTATTTGTAAATCAGATTTTGTCCAATGAATGTGATTTGTGAGACAACAGCAAGGATTTTTCAAACTAAACACTGCCCCACCCCAGCAGTGTAAAACACCAGCCCACACCCTCCTAGTCCCCCCCCCCCCCCCCCCCCCCCGTCTTAACTTCTGCTTCAGGTTAAACTTGCTAGGGTGCCCCTTCTAAATTGATGGAATGTGTCAGTCCCATGGTGTTAGAAGGACCGGTTTTGCAAAGTGAGTAGAAGGAAAAAAGCCTGGTCCGGGCCTGATGTTGGCATAGCAAAGACTTTATAGTTATGGATGGCATTTCAAAACAGAACAACAAAAAATGGAACCGTGGAATAATTAATTTTCTTTCCTTCAGAAAGCAATTTGATTAGCCTGCAAAGTTGTGCCTTTCAAGCTGATGGCTCAGTTCAGAAGCTGTCCTTTGGCTGAAGGGTCTCCATGAGCCTCTGGGAGGGGTCAGTGAGAACATCCCCCTGAGGCCATCCCCTGGTCCTGCCGGAGATGTTCCTTCGCGGGGTCCTCTCGTCACTCTCAGGATGTGCTGCGTCCTGCAGGACCCTCGTAAGCCCCCAGGCAGCTTTCTCGCAGGGAACCCAAGAATCAAAAAAGATGATGTTCGGACAGCCTCTTGCCCTGAAAAATAAAAGAAAATCCAATCACTGGGTCAAAATCTATTTCAAAAAATATGGCTACTATTCCTGATGGTGGTTTTACTGCTGCCAAGAATCAAGAATGTGCTTTTTTTTTTTTCTGTGGGGACCAACGATGCGTTAGAGTCTTAATATTTTCTTTTGATTTGCAGATCACATCCTATTTTATTGCATAAAGACTAACGAAATCTACTAATGAATAATTATTACTTCATAAAATACAGGGAAGGGGGAGACCCCTCTGCAAGAGCAGAATGCTAATTTGGCCAAGGAGGGCTGGCCAGGCAAGAAAAAAATAAAATAAAATAAACCATTGTAATTTGCCCGCTGCAACCCACAGAGTAATGGCTTATCAGACACGGACTTCCCCACCCTGTGCATGTATAATTTGAGGAGAGCAAGGATTCCGGGCTGGAGAAGCCCCCTCGCTTTCAGCCGGGGCTGGCGCGGTCCAACAGGCTGGACTTAACACCCCAGCCAGGGCGGTTTCCCCATTCAGCGGCTCCAGCCGGTTCCAGTGCTGGCCGCTCGCTGCCTGCACAGCCGAGGCGAGGCGCAGAGCGAAAGCTGCGCCCCAAACCCTGGGGGCGCATCGCCGCCTCGCCGCGCAGCCGGGGGTGGGGGGCCCCCAGAATCCGCCCTGCCTCTGGCGCCGCAGCCCCCAGCTCACTGTGCCCCCAGCCCCTGGGGTCTTCTCAGCACTCTTACGAAGGGCGGGGAGTGGGGGGGGGAGGGATCCCATTTCTCTGTGTTTATTTGCCAACGAGTCGGGCAAACAAACCGCCACCAAAATCTAAGAGTCTGGGTCCCAGCTGGGCAATCGCATTAATTGTCCCCCTCACCCCGGATGCTGGCGATGTGGGGCGCTCTCTCGCTTCCTCACCCGCCCCGCAGAGATTTTTAGCAGACACAATTTGAATTTTGGTGAGTCGTTTGAGAGAGAAAGAGAGAGAGAGAGAGAAAGCAGAGGGGAGGGGAAAAAAAAAAAACCAACCCTGCCCCTGGACCCATTTGACAAATGAGGAGGCACACAGCATCAGCACCAACGGAGTGAGCCTCAGTGTGAGTCAAAATCTCTCTCTCCCTCTCTCTCTCTCTCTTTCTCTCTCTCCTTTCTCCCCTCCCTCTCTCTCGCCCTTAGCTCTCTCCCCCCACCCCACCCCCCCAGCATCTACAGGAGGACATCCACCCCCTTCCCCCTTCCCTACAAGTTGCCTTTGCTTGTCTTGTCATCTCCACGGGGGGTGGGGGGCGTGGGGTGGGGGCATCGTCCACTTTGCGGGGCATCAGAAAGCAGGCCCAACAAACCGGGAAAAGGGTACCACCACGAAGGCAACAAAATAGTTTCCTGGCCCTCTGGAGTGTCTTAGTTCAGGCGGGTGAACAACGCCAGGATCTAGCAAACCCGAAGGGAAGGAAGCCAGTGAGGAGGGACGGGCGCGCGCGGGGTGCGGCGGGGGGGGGGGGGGGGGGGGGGGGAGGGAGAGAGAGAAAGAGAGAGAGAAGAGGAGGGACGGCCACCGGGGTTTGACTTAGATAATCAGCAAAATTAAAAAGGAGGAAAAAAAATTGTAGCGACCAGGCAAAGAGCCGCGTGATTGCATGCGAGCGTCCCCACTCCTGCTCGGCGGGCGTCAGAGAGACACGATGCAGCATCCTCTGACGGGGGCCACCTGCGTGGCGCTCCCCAACGTGGGCATGTGTCCCCAGCTCTCGTGTGCCTTGACTTTTATGTACTTACAGCAGGTAAGGCGCGGTCTTCCCTCGGTGGCTGCCTCCCCGGCTCGGGCTCAGCGGACTGGGTGCCCGCATCGCTGGGCTGCGCTTTGGACCCTGGAGGGGGTTGAGGAGGGGACTTGTGCTCTCGGACAGGAGGGGTGGATCCGCGCCCCTCTCTTCTCTGCGGAGCCCAGCCGCCCCGCGTCCCGCTCTGTCTGCACCTCTCTGAATACTTTGCCTGGTTCCGAGCCTGGGTGCCCGGAGTTTAAAATTGGAAACTGCATTTTCTTTACTTGTATCTCTCTTGTGTCTGCGTCCGGTGGTGGTGTCGTGAGTCTGGGACCCCTTGGAGGCCAAGTGTTTGGACCTTTGTGTAGGCACTCCCATGCCTGGAGTTTTCGTTGAGCTGTTTTGTAACAGGGAGGGAAAAAACATGTATGTAGGGGTGTGTGCTCAGTATTTCTTTTTTTGTTTGTTTTCTTAAGTTTGTCTGGGTTGTGCTTTATTCAGTCTGCTTGGGATCTGAGCCTTTGGGTTTCTGGAGCGTGTCCGCCCTGGAATCTGCCTCCAAACTCCCTGGCCATGCTGTGTTGAAGCCAGTGATTTAGGATGCTGTCTTTGTTGGCATGTGTAAAGGCGCTTTTTTCCCCCTCCTCCACTCCCCCGTAATGGTCTTGTAGAGGGGCTCTGTGTTTGTTTTATTTTCCATTCAGTGTATGTACACCAGAATCTTTCATTGTGTTTCTCCCTGTCTTTCTCTGGGTGTTTCCCTCAGCCCCTCTCTGCCTCTCTTTTCCTCTTTACTAGTAGGTCTGCTGCTTAAGTTGGTTGCTGGGGTTGGGAACCAGGCTCCGCATCACGTTTGGGGAGGAGGGGTGACGAGTGCAGCTCCCTGTCTTGGGGCAGAGGCTGTCTCTGTGAACAACTGGTAGGGTTCGAAGGATTTTGTCACACAGGTGGAATCGTCTTCCCTTCCCAGGATCACGGTCCTGCTCTGTGAAGAGTTAACCATGGTTGTAGTCATTTTACCTGGTTTTCGATTGACTCCCTTCAGGAGTACCATTTGTGAACTGTGTGTGGCTGTAGCTGACAAAACTTCCCTTACAAGTATTCAGAGGGGCCTCCCTCTCCAAAGACCCTCATTTCCAATCTGTGTTGTAGGAATATATGTGTTCATAAAATGTCAGTATTCTGTTTTGAGCATTTGGGTAATCTGTGATCAAGTTGGTTGCCTCCAGAAAATGTTTCTAAGGCATATTTTCTGTTGGAAGTCTTTTTGAGAACAGCCTTTTCTTTCTGTTGTTTGAATATCTTAGGAAAAAATTGGCTTATCCTTTTAAATATTGTTTTGTTCCATTTCTCATTAAGTGAATTGTGCCAGGAAACATTTCCCACGAGCCTATTGGTAACATATTATGTGATTCATCTGCTTCTATCATTTCTGTACCTTTGCCGTGAATGACTGTGTGTGTGTGTGCGTGTGTGTATTTTACACCAGATACCCACCAGAAGAATATCCTAATGGCCATTTCTACAGATGCTAAGCCACAGTTGAATTTAATCAAATTATTAATATGAGTTGATCCTTTGCCTCCTATATTCACTTCTTTCACGTTATTTGTTAATCAATTTGAACAGCATTACTTAACAAGTAGAGTGCTATAGATACTCAGTATTCTCACTGTTTCTTTATACATCATTCTTCTTTAAACAAATTGATATTTCATCCTGCTAGGTTGTTCAGTGGGCTTGCTCTCTTTAGGCACACTTAGAATGGAAGATGGTGAGTTTGAGCGAGAAGTTATTCTTGCCATGAACAGGACAAGTACATGGGAGAAACGCAAGTGTCATCAGTGTCTTCTAAGAGGGAAAACATTTCCGCCCTGGAAAGAGGAAGCCTGATGGGGAGTTTGGCAGCCATAACAAATATTTAGAAGTGACTAGAGCAGCATCATGGTTCCGTATGAAGATAGATGGAGGTGGGTTTTACAATGTGCTTTGGGATATACCCCCCTCCAGAAAGGGTGGGTAAGGCTTTCACCGAAAGTGTTGATAAGGTGATGCCGTGACACAGCATCAGAACATGGGGGGTGTGTGTGTGTGTGTGCATGTATTTTTTTCTGAGTTTCACTAAATGCCCAAAGTAGAATACAAGCAGACAATTATTTTTGCCTGTCTGATTGAGAATCGGTTTTTCTAGACACACCTCCCACCCTGCCTAATGCTCACGGTCAGGATGGGAGAGCCATACCTTTAGGTCATCTCTCCTACCTGGTGCTGCCATGACAGTTTGTATAGAAGTCTCCTGTCGTTGCTTTTATGTAGTAGTTCGGACAATTGGCTGATGAAGGGTGTGAAATAGTTCACTTTAGTCTCTACAGACCGCTTACTGATGCAATCTATACCTCTCGTATCCATACATCGCCACTGTATTTCCTATCTGCTATTAAACTGTAGCTATAGGTTGTATCTCTATTTAATTTTGATGATCAAAGGGCTCATGTGTACTCTAAGAGCCCGTTGGTCAAATGGATGAATCAGGAAACATCTGTGATAAATAACCCCTTCATTAGAAACATTTTATTTTTTTATTATTTAGAAATAAACATATTTTAGGAGTCTTTGTCATTGCAGATCACCAATTACATAAGAAAATAATTAAAACACAATGATCTTATTTTGGAGGCTTTATGGTTCTGTTTCATAAATGCACACACTGTCATCAGGGGCCACTGAGCCTTCACTGAAATATATTCTTCTGGAATGAAGTTTCATGTTGCACTTGTCATCTAATATCTAAGGAAAATTACTTCATCATTTGCTTTCCTTGCCTCAGCCATGACATCCAGGCTTTCTTCCTAAACTCTCCCGGATTTGTTCCTGAGACAATTCATAAAAACAAACATCAGTTGGGGATACCTCAATACCTGAGTTTACTGTGAATGACCAAGTGACAATGACATAACCCTTTTGCCACAAAGAACTTATTTATTCAGACCAAAAAAAAAAAAAAGAGGCAACTGTGGTGTTTAAATTATTTGACTGATTCTGTTTCATTTATTTATATTCCCCAGGAACTGTGCTTTAGAAAGATACTTCCCTCCAGTTACGATTTCTTTTTCTTTTTCTTTTTGATCTCTCTCTTAACATCGAAGATAGTACTACAGCTTGGAATTGCAAGATGGGATAATGTTGAATAGTTCTTTTGGTATGTAGATATTAAATCCAATTGATGCCATCACGTGCATATCTACAATAGGTAGACATGTAGCTACGCATCCATATCCTTCTAGTAGATGGCATATTTCTCTTTCTTGTAGACCATTCTCAGGTGGAAGGGACAGGCAAGTAGTGGAACTTCGGGCTTCAATCTTGCTGTCCAGGGAAAGTCCCTGCTTCAGCCTCCGTTCTCGATATCCTGCAGTGACTTTATCTGGTGTCTCCTTCAATGGTAAATCGTCCTCTCCTATGTGAGAGGAACTTCAAACCCACACATCCCCAGGACACAGTCTTCCCAGAGTTCCAAAGTGGGGACCCACTGAAATGTTGTTGCTTTGGGGGAAAATCCCGAATATAAATTCCAAATCTGGGGCTTTGCTTAGGAGCTAGGTCCAAAAAGAATGTGTTCTGTTTTTTCACAGAGAAGCAGGAAACAACCACACGCATGCATGCACATACACACAACACACAAAAATCTAGGAATGCTTTCCCCTCCTAAGTCCCAGGGTGCACACCACAGCACATCCATCACAAGGTGAGGTATGGCGAGGCTATGGACGGAGTGGACGAGGTTCATTTTGTGGCCCACGGTGCGTGTCCCGTCTCCTTCAGAGCTGTGATTCACACCAAGTTCTAACTCCCTGAAAGAGGATAAGTAGCATATTAACTTAGTTTTCCCTATTTCTCCACCACTGTCAGTGTCTCCCAGTCCCGTTCAAAGAAAGCCTCTCATCTGTCAAATCTTATTCACTCAGAACCTTTTTATCAGCCTAAATTAAAAAAAAAAAGTCAAATGCTTAAAATCCACATTAAAAGGGGGGGAAAAGGGCCTTGAAAGTGGGCCATGCCACTGTCAATATCCAAAGATTGGTAATTTTTCCCACTTAATGATGATCCATGTGGTTTGTTTTAAATAGTGAAGTGGTTTGTACAAAGGGTAATTCCTGGTAAATGAAGCCATTGCTCACTGTGGACATCTTCAGATCGAAAGCAATTGAACTGAAACCTGCATATCAACCCTTTCTGTCTTTAATTAGAAAGTGGTTCTCAGAGAGGAGTCCCAGGGAAGGTGGGCTCTGGGAGTAAGGCATAAGGAAGGGGGGCGGGTGGCCCCCTTGCACCACCCACAGTTATAAATTTGGGAAACGTTCGGTGGGCCATAACAATTATGGCTGCGTAGAAAAGTTCAATTCTCATTCCACTTACTTACCTGGCGCTGCTCTGTCGGATGATTTATAGGGGCCAAATGGCGTTTTATCACCCTCTTTCTTCTCGGCTTAATCCCTCGTTGATTTATTAGATTGTGCTGTGGATTGGGGGTAGTCAATAGTGTCAATAACGCAGAAAAGAATTAGGATAGATTATCTTCATGTCTGAATTGTTTAAGGAATTTAAGTGGCCGGGATGAGCACGCTTCTAGGCCTGGGTGACTGTCTGATGGGACACAGGTGCTCCTCTCTTTCTAGAGAGATCCTGTGTCATAATTTGGCGAGTTAACCAATCTTCCTGGGTTCCCTGATTTTTCCCACAAAGGGAAGAAGGCCTGAACTGTTGGGCTCTCGTCAGCCTGCTAAGGCCCGTATCTCAGGTGGGCTGGCGATCGTCCTGTGTTTCTCCCATTTCGGGAAGCTTTTGCGAGGCAGGGGGTGCGGGTGAGGGAGGGGGCTGTTGACCGCAGGGTTACCTGGGTTGCCTCAGCTTTAAGATTATTTAATCCGACAGTCACCGGTGGAAATTGTAAGCATCTGTTAGCCCGCAGACCCGAGTCCTGCGCCATTCGGCAGCCCTGCCTGCCATTTCGCGGCGGTTTCCGCATTAGAACATACAGGCGGCTGCTTCTGCCTCTGCCCGGGTGGAGAAAGCCCATGTTATTAGCGCTCACGCACCATCTGTTTTCCTTACAGCTGGCCCTTGAGTGATTGTCCGGTAGCTGATGGACTGAGGGTAGACAATCTTTTTTAGGGTTTTCTGATTCATTTAACCAGGCTCTCTGCCCCAAGAGGAAACATAATGCTTGTTTATTCATATTGGCCGGGTAAAAACAGTGTAGTTTGTCAGGCAAATAATAGTCTTCTGGACGAGAAAGAAATTGCAGCATTGGAAACAAAATCAGGTTGGTGCGTCGGTGCCTAAGGGGGCTGGGTGATGCGCGGGAGATGTCATCCCGTGAATGAGGCAGAGCTGACAAAGCGTGGGTGTAATTGCCCCATCTGCAGAGACCTTTTTAATGGACGAGGAGAGGTGTCCCAGTGTGCTGTTTAATTCAATTAAGAAAAGCAAAGAAAGTTCCATTCATCAATAAAGTTTCCTATTTCCAGGAGCTCCCCGAGAGAACTTTGCCCGGCTGAGCACTGGCCTGTGGCTGTCTGCATGATGGGCAGGCCCCATTGAGAGAGGCTGTGTCACACAGGGTCAGCTCTCAGGCACAATAGCTCAGGAGGGCCCTGGCCCTGGCCCTGGCCCTTCAACCGTGCTGAGTACTAGCGAGCTGGAGAAATGAGCAGCAAACCTGTAGGCCGCTCCTGCCGGGAGGAACTCAGGGAAGGGACTTTCCAGAGGATCTGAAAATCCAATATCTGGGGCTGGAAGAGTAGGAAAGAACTTTTATGGCTCGAACTTTCCAGTTCCTGGCCTATTGTGGCCCTGATTGATTGGTCCTGGCTGAAAAAAAAAAAGGCAGATGACTACCCTCTATGGCCTGGGATTGCCACTAATTCCTCTCTTGCTAATTTACATTTCTTATATTTGTTAAGCACCAGACACTTACAGAGCACTTTTGCCATGCTTTTTCTGACCTGTTAGACTATAAGCAGCATGATGGCAGAGGTGTCTCCATTCTGGTACTGTACCCACAATGCCTAAAGTCTAATACATAGTAGATACTCTGTGAAAAACTAAAGTGAGAAATGAATGAATGCATGTGCACATTTGGACTTTCTAGAACCTTGTAAGCAAGGGGAGCAAGTGATTTCCAGTGCTTTCCACAGATACATATGATAGCACATTCAGTCCTCTAATTCATTCTTTCATCTGGCCGTGCAAAAAAAAAAAAAAAAAAACAAAAAGTTTACCTCACATTGAGAATATTGCAGCAAATCAGTTAGGAGATGTCCCTGCCACCATGAATGGACGTTCCACTAAAAGAGTAGATGATACAAAAGTAAGTGACTCCAGAAGGCATTTTCAAAGACTGTGGGGAGTGTTCTGCAGGGAACAAATAGGGTGCTGGGTAAAAGTAAGTGCGTTGTTTGGGGGGGGGGGGTGTTGGTTGTTGGGCTTTTCTGTTGGATGAACCAACAGGGGTCTCAGGAAGGAGGTGATGATTTCCTGAGCTGAGCATAAAAAAACATTAGGTGAGTGATGAGTTGAGAAAGGTGTTCCAAGGATGAGGAAGGGTAGGTTCATAAGCCTCAGGGAGCAAAAGAGGCATAGGGAGGCAGTTCATGGTGGAGGTAGGTCGTGTGCTGGCATTTCAGCATCAGTCAATAGAACACAGGCTTTCTGTTCTCTTCTGGCACCATATTGAAATGAGGGGAGTGATAAGGAGAAAGGATGGAAATAGATGCCTTTTGAACAGATAAGAGGAAAGTGGTCCTGAGTTGTGGAGAAACCCTTGGGACATTTGGAAACACCTTTGTGGGTCAGAGGTGGAGAGAGGGTTTTGAGGGGAGCCAGTTTTGAGGGGAACACATTAAGAGGCCTGTTGGTATCTTCTGTCAAAACCCCATAGAGGTGCTTATGACAGTGGGCTTAGTACACTGAGAATAATAAATGTGGTCTAGTGTTTCTCAAATTTCAGCCATTGAAGCATCCCCTTCCAAATATTTACCAATCCCCTCATCGACATGTCAGCATTGTAGTATTATCTACTTAATATTTAAAAATTTTTTAACATTTATTTATTTTTGAAAGACAGAGAGAGACAGAGTATGAGCAGGGGAGGGGCAGAGAGAGAAGGAGACACAGAATCCGAAGCAGGCTGCAGGCTCTGAGCTGTCAGCACAGAGCCCGATGCGGGGCTCAAACCCATGAACTGTGAGATCATGACCTGAGCCGAAGTTGGACACCTAACCGATGGAGCCACCCAGGCGCCCCATCTACTTAATATTTTAAAAAAAAAAAAAAAACATATATTTTGAACTTAAAAGTGGACTTGGCCAAACAGAAGATAATAAATAAATAAATAAATAATAAATAAATAAATAAACAAACAAATAAATAAATGTCACAGAACCACCGCTGTGATATTATCCTTTTTCCAGTGTTGTTTGAAATATTTATTCATTCCCATGTTCATTTCATTTGTTCCATGTTCGGTGATCTAGAAGGTGCCGGCTGCTCTTTTAGGTGTTCTTAGTAAGTAAAGGCCTCTGTCCTCGTGGTAGGGCCATGAAGTTGCTCATCCATGTGCCGTCTTCTGAACCATCAATGTAGGGCCACACTTTGGGAAACACTGGCTCAGTCCGTTGGATTTCCTAGGAATCCCCTGTCACAATTGCTCCTTCCTCCTCTGACCCATCGGCACACAGCAAGATGCAGGGCTTCTTTTTTGTGTTGCCTCTTCTGGCAAGGCAGGAGTTCACGGTTAAGGGAAATGACTATGGATTTAACACCTACAGCCTGCAGCGGGCTTTGAGATGATGGGGCTGGGGAGGAGGGCATGTGGTAGTCTCTAACTTTCGACCAGGCTCTAGGTGAGAACGGCCAAAGCCTATTTTCGATCCTGTTCTTTTTGTTGTGTTTAAATACACACGGAATCAAAAGTAGGAATTGGAGCCAGGGTGACAAGCATTCAGGTTAGTGTGTGTTCCCAGGGATGTAATGACTTTTTTTTTCTCCCCCCTTTGCAATTCTGGAACAAAGTACAGCTGCTCTAGGCTTTAAGTGCCTCAGATTTCCCAGTTCTGATGAGTAAATGCACAAAAGGTTTAGTCTTAATGAGCCTTTTCTTTTTTGGCGTTTGATGTTTGCCCAGGATTCACCTCCAGGACTAGATTCCTCTTATCAAAAACAACAGCATGTATCCCCCCTCTTCCCTTCGGTAGCTGTGCTCTCTGTTGCTTTGCCTGAACCTAGGCATGGAGCGAGCTGTGCTCTCATGCAGGGGTAAGGACTGACAGCTGAGAGATCTCTCCCCGGCAAGAGGAATCTTTCATGAACAGTGAACGATACCAGGAGCTTAAAAACAGAGCGGATGATGGCAAGGTCCACGTTTCCTATTTTTGGACATATCCAGCTGTCCATCTCGAGTGTCTTACAAAATTCAGATGAGAAACCCACATCATTTTACAACCAAGTGGTGCCAGCTTCCCCCAAAGCGTGGTTTAAAAAAAAAACGGCATCTCTGGACTGTGTATAGAAGTCATGAGCTGAGGGCTTAATCCCAACTCTGTTATTCAATTAGCTGATCTGACTAGATTGAGCAAAGGGCATGTTGCTTTACTTGATTTGGGGCTTTCATGGTTTCTTCAGAAAAATGAGGCTGGGGAGCACCATTTCGTAGTGTCCTCCGTTAAGATTAAGTGTGATACAGATTTTAGAATTGAGCAGAATTGTGTTACTGCCAGAACACAGTAAGTGGCCACTAGATGTTTGTTGAATGAAAGAATGAATGAATGAATGAAGTTAAACAATATAGCATCTGTTTATCGAAGCTGAATATAGATGTTTATTTTCCATTTCTCCCAAATCCACACTATGAGTGCGCTGGTGGCCCTACCAAGGCACAAGGAATCCGGGGGTCTCCCCTGGGTTCTCTGGTCCCTCCTGCCTGTTCTGGGTGACTGTTCCCTCCTCCTCCAGTCAATTGTCAGTCCTGCTGGTGGTGTTGGATGTAATGTGACTGCACAGCTCAATTAATGCTCTGTGACAGGAGGAGGGAAAATAAAAATTGTCTTGCTCTTGTCAGTAGGAAAGTTATTTACTTTCAAAAGCTGACAGAATCACACTGCAGGGGCTTCCTTTATTTCCATGCCGAATGTCATTATTCTGTGATGTAGGGGACTTGGGCACACTTCAGGTTTGTCCCCATAAACTTTAATGTGGCAGAGGGTCTGCTACAGTGTAGATCGTCCCCTGGAAGAGTCCAGGGACTTCCTTCGGGGTGCTGGTGGTACCTGGGTGCTGGGCTCTGGCACCTGGAAAGATGCCCAGTCTCAGGATGCCCTGTCCAGTTGCACATGCAGTTACAGACTCTGGATCTTTCCAGTGAGAGGGAACATATATCTCACTGCCCCTGATCCTTTGTCCTCTTTATTCTGAGGCAAAAGAGCAAAGTGTGGGAACTCCTGGTTTTAAATCAGTCTTCCTCTGGGCCACTCCTAGAATTTCTAGAAATGCAAAGGTGCCTCTTACAAATGACTTTGCTTTCGTTCTGTTGTCTCTACTTAAACCCTCTGATAGGCTCTTTCATCCTGACAATCTGTATAAAATTCTGCATTTTCTTTTCTCTCTTCCTCCCCGCCCCCCTTTATTTTTTCCCTAAGTATTTGCAATGAGTAGTTAAACTAGGAAGGGTTGAGCGGAGAAATTCTTTCCTTCCCGGTGCAATGGCAGAACCTTCCACTTGGGGTCTCCATTTAGAACATGTGACTCAGGATTCTGTAGAACTGTCTTTTTCTTTGCCTTCTTTTTAGGTCTGCTTTCGGTTCCATTCAAAAACTGAGGCTTCTCTGTAAGCAGTGGGAGATGCCGTCTGGAAGACCATGTAGGTAGAATCCAGGGAGAATCCAGCCGCCCTTGCAATGATGATGATAATAATAAAATAATGAATATAATGAAATAATCAATAACTTCTGTGGAGTGCTGTGAGACAGGCACACTACTAAGCATTTTTACATGGATTACTTCATTTCATCCCCCTTGAAAGGCCTCTAGGGAGTAGATGAGCATCATTTTAGTTTTAAGATGCGGATATGAGGGTAGAAGGGCTGGTGAGTAAACACAGCCAGTTTGGCCCCAGAACCAACACATGTGCCCGTTATTCTTCATTGTTCCAGTGGCCTGCCCCGGGCTGTACAGGTCACCAGCTCTGTGCCATCTCCCCAGGCCTCTGCTGGGCCATCGCCGTCCACTGGACAGGGTTCTCAGGGCTCTTTCCTTTAAAAGGCAAAACTTGTCAAAAGGGCGGAGAGTCCGGAGGTCTTTCAACTTTGAAGCTGTTTTTGTGATTTTAGTTTTGAGTGATTAGGATTGTTGTTGAATACATGGCAACGCACACTGAAGCTTTCAGACTTGGGGAAGGTGAGAAGAGAGAGCACGGGGCTGATGGGAATCTTCCGCTCTGAGAATGATGGAGTGCATTTCTCCGCAGCCAATTCCAATCCCCAAATCCCCATTGTGCTGACGAGCTCTCCAACTAACACAGGAAATGCAGTCACAGCCCGGCACCATATTAATGATTTATACACCCCGCACCAGTGCTTTTGTTCACTTGCGGGGCCTGGTCGTGTTAATAAAGGAATTTCTGGGAGCGGGGTCCCGGCTTGCCATGCTGTATTGCTCAACGCGGTGCAGGCTGCTCCATAAATCAAAAGAATTTAGTGCTTTACAACCTTCCTGAGCTTCAGAGATCATGTGTGCGTGTGCGTGCACGCGCGCGCGCGCGCGTGTGTGTGTGTGTGTAATCAGATTCACCTAGGGACATTTTCACTGCCTTTCTATAAAGAATGAATGAAGGAGGACTACAATCTATTTTAGGTGCTTCAGGGTTGATTGGTCCGTTTCACAGTGTTATCAGGGACCTATTTGTTTCCCATTTGGTGTTCATGCTTTATGGTGTTGTCAGTGAAAATGGGCTGACACCATTTTATTAGCATAACGAGATGCAAAATCACATTAGAATCCCCCTTCCTTCTGGAGCATCGAAAACAAGAGACAAGGGAGCTGGGAGGTACCAGAGGGAGCGCCACTATTTGCTACAAATCAGTAGGAAATTCAGGTGTGCTTTAAACAATGGGAGTTTTGAGGCTTAAAAAACAAAAACAAGTAACTTCAGTTATTCACAGAAAAAGAATTCTGCTTTGTTTTGGAATTGAGTGAGGACATCTGTTTTCTAAATTGAGGATTCTGGATCTAGGAAAGTTTCTCCTGTCTAGTAAGCCACAGAAAACTGATTTTAACCTCAGCTTTTTTTTGCTAATGAGAAGGGGAAAATGATATGATCAAATGGTATATTGGATGTTCAATGCCTCTTTCAAGATATCTGCAGAGAAAAACACCCTGTGGTGGTGGTGTTTTTTTGTTTTTGTTTTGTTTTGTTTTTGTTTTTGTTTTATTGTGCTCCTGATCTCTTAATTATATCATGCATTACATTTTGTGTGTGGTTGTATTTTTTTTCCCCTGTAGAACTGAGAACTGAAAACCTAACAGAAATCTGAGTAGGAGTTTGAAGGAAAAAACAGAATATTTAGAAAATTGGAATGACACTTAAGTATTCTATCCAGTAGGCTTGTGTGTGTGTGTGTGTGTGTGTGTGTGTGTGTGTAAGGTGAAATCTTGATTTTGGGAAATGTGCCTGACTTAAAAAAAAAAAAAAAAAAAGTGAGGCTTTCAGGAAATAAACATGTCAATTTGGTTGAATTCCTAAATAATGCATGAAGGAGCAAACACTGCTACCAGTGAATAGAGCCCCAACAGACCCCCACCCAAGCCAGGGCTTGAATTTTCCTTTATAAATGTGAAAGTTTTGGCTAACTGGTTTTTATTCACATCTATGCTTATGGGAAAACTAGAAACGTTTCTGGAAACTGTCTGGGGTCTTAGCAATAAAGAAATTGAGGCAGATACTCAGTTTAAAAGGCTAGCTTTTATAGTCTGGTCTTCCTGAAAAGTAGAGATCAGGATGTACGGTTTACATAAGTAAATAAAGAACGTTACCAAAATTTTTCATCACAGGAAATATGAGACAGCATTTTGAACTAAGAAAGCAGGTGTCCGGCAAATGCATATTGTAGTGATTTTTCTGTTTGCCTTTGTCCTCTCTTATAGGACTCCGTGAGTGTCTCATTGTCTTTAATTATGTCTACGAGGCACAAGACAGCAGTCAACATCTGCTCTATTGTTTACTTGGTTTACATATAGCTTTGATGGGTTATTAAACAATCTATTTTTCAAACCGAAAACAGAGAAACCAGCCGAACCCATATTATGGCATTTTGTAAAGACCCATTATGCAATTAGCACTTGGGATTTGTGCAAAGCTGGTGATTCACCCAAATAAACATCCCTTTATTCTGATAGCTCTTCTTGGCTTTGTGAAAAATATCAATTTCTCAAAAAATAAGCTCACATTTCCTCCTTAATAGTGTAGCATGCCAAGGAGATGATGTGTTAATATGAGGGATGGATCCTTCACTTTTTATATGAGAAAAAAAAGCAACTCTCCAAAATAATGATGTCTTTAATTCAAGCCAGCAATTACTATATTACATAAGACAACTAGCGGCTTACACATAAGACAGAGTTTTGAGAGTTTATCTGATCCTATGGGAGGAAAGAAATGCTGTGTTTTTAACCATTTATAGAATGTTCCCTATACTTCATGATCTATTTATGAAAGACGTATCGAGTTGTCTATAGCAAAGCATGTGACATCCATAATGATTAAATCAGACCTCATCCCCTCACTTAAGTAATTGGTTAATAATTAATTCACTCGCTCATTCATTCAACAAATATTTATTTAGCCTCTGCTCTGCCTCAGAAATTGGGTTAGTCACTGAGGGTACATAGGCAAGGAAACCAACTTCATTTTCCTTCACAGAGCTTCCAAGTTTCTGGGGAAGGCAGGTAATAAGCCATCCCCATACGAGTTTGTATTGCAAGTTGTGGTAAATGCTCTAAAAGAAAAAAAGGGGGGCGGGGTCCACAGACAATAGTAGCAGCTGCATTCGGGGATGAAGGGAGCTGTCTCTGAGGAAGTGACATTAAAGCTGAAATGAGGGAGACGGTGGGCAGAGGTAGGGATTGGAGAGCATATGTACTGAGGCGGAAGGTGCATGTGATGGCTGTACCACTGCTGGGCATCCTCAGGGAACGGAGTAATGGCCAGCGAGCCTGGAACACAGTGGGAGAACGGAAAGAGGCAGAGGGGGCCCAGAAAGAAACCACAGGGGCTTGGAAGCACTGATGGGGGGTAAATTTTACCCCGAAAGGAATTAAAAGGGAAGGGCAAGAACAATAAGAACTCCCAGCAGACAACAAATACGATTGAACTTAGCCTTTAAAAGGGCCAGTTGGGCTGTTCTGTGGAGAACAGATTGGGGGGGGGGGGCAAGATTGAAAGCAGAGCCCTGGTAGGAGGCCACAGCAATACATCAGGTGCGCCATGCCAGTCGCTGGATCTGGGAGTTGACAGAAGAGACGGACAAGAGTGAAAGTTTTGAAAAACAAGCCTCATATTCTTTGTGACACCCGTTCATCCCCAAAGCTGGTGTTCAGGCAAAGGAGAACAAATAGAACTTGCTGGAGGAGACACCTGAGGGCTTTGGTGAGGGCGGCAACATCTCAGGAGGGACTGATCTGGGGTGTACGGGGCCTCACCAAAGAGAATTCCAGGCCAGTTTCAGCAGATGTCAGGCCAAAGCTCCCGGATGGTGCTTGGCCAGAGCTCAGAATCTCAGCAGTCGGTCTTGCACATTGTTTGGTAGCAGAGTTACCACATGCGAGGTCATAGCGCAGCTCCACGGGGTGGTCCCTCACATCCTAGCAACAAACTTCTAATATGGTGGGTGAGGAGTGGAGAGCCAGTTTGTTGAAATGCCCAGGGGGCATTGCCTCCACCTGCCGCCTCCGGAAAAGGGAGCAGGGCAGTTAAATGCATTCCCATAGGTGTCAGGCAAAACGGGCTTTGAATCCTTAAAATGTCACAGATCTTACCGACCTCTGACCTGCCGCATGGACAGACTTCTTCACTTCTCTGAAGGTCGCTTTCCACATTTGTGAAATAGAGGTAAACCAGGATCAGTCACACAGGGTTGTCGTGAACGCGGCATGAGTTCGTTGGTAGAGCGCCCAGCAGGTGGAAAGGTCTCAAGAAGCCCTGGTCACTGTGGTGAGGGTGCTGGTAGCGATGGAGTTAGTGATGGTGGTTATGACGGTGGAGATGGAGGGGGTGGCGATGGTGATGGGGGTGGAGTGGTCCTAGTGGTGATATCGGCGGTAGTGGTGATGGGTTGAGATGGTGAAGGAGGTGGTGCTGATGCGAGCGACAGTGGCAAGTTGGCAGTGACGGTGGGAGTGGTGACAGTGGAGGTGTGCAGGAGGTAGTGATGAGGATGTTTGTGGACGGCAGTGATGCTGATTAGGATGCAGCATGGTCGTCTCATCCAGGAACACCCGAATTCGCATGAGGTGCAGCTCCACCGTTTGCCCTCTGTGTGCCCATTGGCCAGGTACTTAACTTTGCCTTGTTTCGGTTTTCCCATCTGTAAAATGGGGGTGCTGATATACATTGTTGGTCATGATGATGGCTAAATAAGTCAACATTTGTAACGATTAAAAAAAGCAGCACAGCATTTGTTCTGATTAACTCTCCAATGAGCAGAGAATGTTTGTTAAATAACAAACCAGCAGGGGCGCCTGGGTGGCGCAGTCGGTTAAGCGTCCGACTTCAGCCAGGTCACGATCTCGCGGTCCGTGGGTTCGAGCCCCGCGTCAGGCTCTGGGCTGATGGCTCAGAGCCTGGAGCCTGTTTCCGATTCTGTGTCTCCCTCTCTCTCTGCCCCTCCCCCGTTCATGCTCTGTCTCTCTCTGTCCCAAAAATAAATAAACGTTGAAAAAAAATTTAAAAAAAAAAAAATAAATAAAAAAAATAAATAACAAACCAGCAGAGAGTACAGCCTTTAAAAAAAAAAAAAAAAAAAGAGGTACCTCAGTGGTTTCTGGTCTGCCTCTTTTTCTTGATTTTGCTTTTCATAGCGAGCAGGAAGGCCGTCTTCCCCTTTCCTCCACTGCCAGACCCACCCCCTTCTCTCCATGTGTTCCGAGTAGAACAGGTGTGTGGTAAGCCAGAGTCCTGGCAGAGTGCAACATGAGAAAGACTCCCAGTAATTATAAAAATAACAACAAGGGCTGCTTAGCGAGGTAGGCAAATGAGCAGACCACTAGGCAGAATGATAAATAGCGCTTGCAAATGTTAGGTCCCAGTGGGAGTGTGGGAACATATGGGGATAAACCACACTGAAAGTTGGGCATCATTGGTAAGTTTTACGCGGTTAAGGAAGGCCGCTCCGGTGCCAACTTTTGTTGGTTTTTTTTTTTTTTTCCTTTTTTATCCTAATTTTAAATCCTTCAGTTCCCTTTTGTCCCTTTGTTCTATTTCAGTCCTAAAAAAGAGCATTTATCTTTGAGGCCAGCCACAGAGTCTCCAAGGAAGTGAGGTCTGGGGGGTAATCCTAAAACAAACAGCCACCCTGGAATCTGTGAATTTCCACCCTGAGCTTTATTCAGTATTCTTGGGGGAGATGCAAACGAACACAGTAAATACTTTATGGAATGCTGACTTGTAGAGTCTGGATCCGTGGTAGGTGGGTGTGCGGAAAAATGAGGACCTAAAAAAACAACCACCCCAGGAAGTTTAGAAGCATTTGGAGAAAGGGAAAACAGATCTCTCCACCAAACATTATTTGAAAAGAAGAGATGTGGACTGTGGTAGGTTGATTTCAGGTTGATGTTTCTTGTTTCTGGGTCTGAATATAGTTTGGAGATTGTGCAGACTGTGTTGGCACGGCCCCGCAGCAGTGGGATTTCTCTGGAAAGATCTTTTGGAATTCTTGTTCATGGCCCATGCAGTTTTTCCTAGGACTCACTTAGTAGATGCCTCACCATGGATGCAGTGTTTGTAATGTGGGCACCTGAATGTTGGTGCCCGCTTCTCTGTAGATTTCTAGGATTCCTTACTTAGCAAGTACATCAGCATCCTTGGTAGTGCAAAGCATGCAGAGGAAAGAAAACATTGTTTGGAAGCAGGTAGGCATGGCTTTGGCTATGGCCTTTCCACCCATCTAGCCAAGAATGATGTAAAGTCCCTGCATTGTGCTTCCTCATCTGTAGAAGGGGCAGGTATGAGTACCAATACCAGAGAATTGTTAAAAGATGAAACGAGTTAGTCTTTGAAGTGCCTGCAATGTTATTTGGCACTTAGAAAAGTCTGTAAGAGTGTGTTTAAAAAATAAGCAGAAAGTATCTTCCGTGACTTCCCTTTGTGCCCGTGTATGTCTGTTGTTCTTACCATCACTGTTGAATCAGTCCAGAATCTATTAGTTGTAAGGGGCAGAAACCTAACTCAAACTAGCTTAAGCAAATATGGGGATTTGTTGATTAATGAATCTGGAATGCTTGGGGTCGAACAGCGAGCCATAAGTAAGCAGTCACTTAAATGCCTGGCGTTCACGTAAATGGAGATGATCATGCTAAAATATAACCACCAAGAGTGAAGCTCACACACATAAAAGTAGACCCAAGCCCAAGGAATATTTTTAGCACATTGCTACATGATTTAGAGTACTCTCCCCAACAACCTTGTGAGGAAAGTATTATTACCTCTAAATTTATAAGTGAATTAATTGAGATTCAAAGAGGTTAAGTAATTTGCCCAGGGAAACAGAGCCAGGAACTGATAGATCCAGAATTTGAACCTAAGCTTAGTATGGCCCCATCATCTGAGTTCTTAGCCAATATGATACATTGGTATTATAATTTAAAAAAAAAAATAAGCTTGTTTTTCACTAGTCAATTTGAGATCAGTGGGAATTTATATACTTTTTTAAATGTGTCTTTTCCTGGACAGGTAGCATAGCAGGGAATTACCTGATTCTGATTCACCACTCACAAGCTATGTGATCTTGGGCAAGTTACTTAACCTCTCTGTGCCTCAGTTTCCCTACCAGTGATACAGGAATAATAACAGGACTTACCTTAAAAGATTTCTATGAAGATTAAGTTAGTACATAAAGGGGTTAGATAAACATTTAAAAAATTACAAAAAAAGGGGGGCACCTGGGTGGCTCAGTCGGTTAGACGTCTGACTTCGGCTCAGGTCATAATCTCATGGTTCATGAGTTCGAGCCCTCTGTCAGGCTCGATGCTGACAGCTCAGAGCCTGGAGCCTGCTTCGGATTCTGTGTCTCCCTTTCTCTGCCCCTCACCTGCTCATGTTCTGTCTGTCTCTCTCTCGAAAATAAATAAACATTAAAATTTTTTTTATTTGAAAAAATACATAAAGGGGTTAGAGAGTATCCAGCAAATAGTAAATGATATATATGGTTTGTTGAAAAATATTTAAAGATAGATTGCAACATAAGAAGCAGAAAGGAAATGACTCACTTGGGGTGGTTCCTCTTTTGATGTCCCCAGAGTGTCCCAGAAGGGCACTGCTAATCTGGGAAGTTGAAAAGCCCACCTGTCAGAGGCTCTCCATTGCCACCAGCTGCCCGGCCATGACATCGTGAAGAAACCATTTGCAGTGGTCAGCCCCTTGGCTCATCCTCATAGATGCTTAGCTGCACAGCTTGGCACAGCTTGGCTCTCAGTCTCTCCTGTCTCTGTCTTCTCTGCAAGAATGGACTGCAGAGTCTCTGAAATGCAAGCATGTATTTCCTACCTCCATTCTCCCCCAGCACTGGTTTGGTCAGCACCCTACTATGCCTATCACCCGCTCATTGGCTTGTTAGTATCCGTCTCCTGGCCTGGGGATGGAGGGGATAGCTGCAGCAGAGAGAAGCCAGACCCCAACTTGGGACAATTGCTCCTTACTGGATAGGAGAGCTAAGGATGTGTGTTTGGATTCCATAGTGTCTGGCTTGCTTTTACAGTATGGAATACCTTAGCACTTCCCCAAGTTGTTTGACCCTCTTACGTTTTTGAAAACCTCATCCCTGTCGAGTTGTGGTGAGAGTCCTCTGAGCGGCAGGCACACATCCTCAAAGTCACGGTGCCGGTAAGCATGTCAACATGATTCCCCATGAGAACAGTCACCTGAACTGTCACCAGGAGCCTAACTTAAGGGATTCTGACCCTACCCACACCTTTCCTTTAGCAGAAGCACAGGCACATATTGGCCATCTACTTAAGAATCTGATAGAGATCCGGAGGCTCCTCAAGGGTCCACAGATGAATTTCAGAAGGGCCATCAATCCCCTGTAATGATATGGAAAATTTGTGAGTTATGTGCAGTTTTCTGGAATGAAGGCAAAATTCTCAGAGTGGTCCATGCATCAAAAATACGAGCTAAGAGCCACCACTTGTCCCCAGAAGACGCATTAGTAGGAGAGAGAGCCAAGGATCAGACAGCCCTGGAGGTTGAGATGGTGCTTTAGCATCACAAAAGCATGTGGCAGGCTAATCTCTTGGGTACTCTTCTCCTGGACCGCCCTCTTTTTTTGTCTGCCCATGCTCACTCTTTGCTGGTGTACCCATGTGACCAGCCCACCTCCCTGTGCCTTGAACCTCCTGTGTTCAGGAGGTGTTTCCCTACTCTCTGACGTCTTGGGGAGGTCCGTCCTTCCCCAAGCTTTAAAGTGTCCTCCAGCTCTCTGTCCTGGCTTTACTGTGTCTTCCTTTATCTCCAATGACTATTGAAGTGGTTGAGATTGAGGGAGGGGTTGAGGGTAAAGGAGATAAGAAGGCCACTCAGCTTAAGTTTAGTCCAAGCCAGCATTTCTTAGAATATTTATGTGGGGTCACATGCCAGCAAAGGGCTTCACTGAGTAATTAGCAAGCAGGGCTCTGCCACTCCCATTCAAGGTACAACTCATCATTTACCAGCTATATTTCCTTTGTCATTACTTCACCTCTCAGTGTCTCCGTTTTCTTGTCTGTAATGTAAGAAATTGAGCAGAATCTACTGATAGACCTATAGGAAGGGTAAACACAGGGAACCCATGTGATGAAATTGGTTCAGTGCCTGGCACAAAGCAACCATTGGATATTTGTTCAAATGGTTGAATTATGGTGATGAAGAGGAGGAGGTAGAGGAGGAGGAGAAAAAGGAAAGGAGAAGGGGTAAAGAACTTTGCACAGGATTGACACATAATTAATTCTCAATAGCCCGATATTCAAGTGGATGGATGGATGGATGATGGATCAATGAACAGATAGTCCATTGGTCATCAAGTAAGTTTGGGAATATCTGGATCAAACAAGGTCAAACACGTTTCTATTCTTTTTCCTTGCAGGACTTCTCAGGTGCCTTGCTATGTTAATAGGTGTCACAAATCCCCAAGAGGGAGAGAGGGCAAGCTGAATTTCTCCTACTTCTTTGGTCATGGGATTCTTTTTACAGTGAACCTTGTGTTATGCAAAGGTTGCTGGGGGGGTGCAATTCCAGGCGCTTAGTCACTAAGAGGAGAAGGATGCACACAGAGCTCGGGTGTTTCAGCCAGTTCACAGGGAGTAGAGTATGTGCATGGGGTTTGGGCAAAAAGGCTCGGTTGTGGGTTCTGGAGACTGTGCTATTTGGAGTGTCTCTGTGCCCAGCTCCTGCAGGGACCTGCAGCATGGACGCAGAAGATACAGGGAGGGCACAAAGCAAAAAGCCAGGGGAGCAGCCGATTATCATCCCCTTCTGAGAGTCCCCAGAGAGCATTTGTTTGCCTCAAGCAAGGTCAACAAATTCTCAAACCCAGTTGCCATTCATTCCCAGACAGGTCAGGGGTCGGTTCCTGAAGCATTGTTGATCTCAGCAGAGATGATGTGTGGGGTTGATATTCTTAGATTTGCTCATTCAGCCAGTCAGTCTGGCTTTCAGAGGAGAATCAGGTCAAGAAGCGCTTAATGAACCAAGCAGAGCACTGTGCTGCCTCTACCGCTGGGGGTTCGAGTTTCTAATGATAATCAGCAGCCTCCTCACTTACAAAACCTACTGGAATTTTCTTTGTGCATCTTCATAACCATTTTTGGAGGTAATAGGGTGACCCAGTGTCCCAGATTCAAAGGTGCTATCTTCATCATCCCTGTAAACCCTCCATTGACATTGGAATTCTCGTCTTTTGGTTTCAACATCGTATCTTCCATGTACAGAAGCCACACACACACACACACACACACACACACACACACACACATCCTTGTTAGCCCCTATGTCTTAATTTATGATTTAGAGCACGAAAGGAGGAGGTAAGCTCTTACACAAGAAGGCACATGGCAGGTTACTTTTGTGAGCACTATTTGCTTTAACCTATTACAGGTTGACCTATTAGAGGTCAAAGGGAGAAAGGATTTTGATACTCCTGGTTTGAAGGAGCCCTGATTGGGGCTGGTTTGATCCTTCAAAACAAGCTGTTGCTAATGCTGTTACCATTACAATAGCTACCAGCACCCTATTAAATGAGTGTTTGTGATGTGATGAACCAGTCCCTCAGCTAAACGTGTCTACATGTTATTCTTTTTTAAATCTCCGGACCACCTATGAGTTACGATTGAGTTATGGTTACTGACGACATTCTGATTTTACAAAAAATGAGTCTTAGGCACAGAGAGGTTAGGTAATTTGCACAAGAGGACACAGACAGCAGTTGGTAAAAAGTAGGGTTTTAATTTGGGCAGTGTGGCTCAGTGTGAGCTCCTAACTACCATGATCTGGTGCTTTTGCAAGAGGAGAGCCAGATGGCAAGGAAAAGTGTCAGACAGCGAGGGAATAGTGGTACCATGGTGAGCAGTCATGCTTACTAGGCACTCATCATTCTTGTAAGAACTTCCCTGCATCAGCTCATTTACACGTATTAACCAAAACTAGTCCATAAGATGGGTAGGGGCTGTAGCTCCTCATCTCAGGATGTGACCTTCCTGGTTGGACTGGTCCCCCCACCCCCGAGAATACAAAGGAAGTCACTAAAAGTTGGGGAGCAGCTGGTTGATGGCTCAGTACATCCTACCCACAGTTTGTGGAAGCTCTCCACTGGAAGATCTTGCCCCCTCCCCTGATAATCAGCTCGATGCTTCCAGCCTCTCCTCTGGTGGGAACTCATCCGTCTGTCCCCAGCATCAGGACCATAAGCATTATGTAGCATCTCATGGGATTTATCTTTGAGGTCCATGCCAGGGGAAGCCCTTCCATGCTAGTCTCCCCTGCGTTGGATAGGATTTGAATGCATGTCTGGTAGTGAGTGGAGTTTATCAACTGTGGTTCAGTTGTTGCCCTGGAGTGGTCATTCTTGATGATCTAGAAGATTCTAGGGTCATGTGGAAGGGAAAACTGGCTCTTGGTAACTGACAAAGCACACATTTTTCAGTTTAAACTCAGACAAGGCACAAAACATCCCTGAATCTCCATCTTGTCCTGTAGTCACCATAAGTGATTCTCCAGTGCTTGCTGAGCCTCTGCTCTCTGCCCGGTCCTGTGAGAAAGACAGGAAACCAAAATGATCGAGGATGAGGTAAAGGAGATAAAATTCACCTTACCTGGGTGGGATGACCAGCCAGGTCTCTACTATCCTGGGACAAATCAGCGCTGGTCTTTTGGGGCTGTGGACAGGTGGGTCATGATGAGTGCTGGAGAAGGTGGGAGGCTGCCAGAGAAGCCTGCCTGTAGCTGCTTGTTGAAGGATGGGGCCTTTCTGCAAGCCATTGTGTGAGGTGAGAGAAAGCTCCACCTGAAGCACCACTGTGGGTACCTGTGAGGCCTGGAGGAGGGAAGCTTGACATAGGATAGAGATGATTAAAAAATAGTTTTACATGGGTCTACAAAAGACCTTCTGAAGGAAAAAAAATACATTGGACCTTTTTGTACACCTTCCACCTGCCAGGAGTGCCCGTGCATGGCCAGTCACTTCAAGGCAACAGCCTGCCTGAGAGGAGGCACAGATATTGCCTTATTTTACTCCCAAGTAGACGAGGGCTCGGGGCTGAGGATCTCATCCTAGATCACATGTTCAAAAGGGTGTCATAACCAACATCCCAGCCCAGCCTCTCCAACTTTGAGACTCAGGCTTTTGCTACTGTGCCAGGAATGCCCCTGGGCCACTTGAGACAACCTTAGAGATACAGGCAGCCCTCAGTTGTCTGGAGACTCCTGTACCCTCACAGCTTTACTCACATGTCCCCCCAAAGGCAGCCATTTCAGCCAGTCATTGTCCCAGAAAGCATTGTGGGGAACTCTGTCTGTCTAGTCACTGCTTCACAGTCACTGGCTGAACAAGAATGAATGGCAGACTGCTTTGCCTCAGCCAACCTCCCTTCCAGACGGGTAGCCACACTTAACAGAATGATTGCACCTTGCTAAGGTGATTCTAGAACATGGGTGATGGTGTAGTTCATTCTGCCTGGGGTCCTGGGGAAGGCATCGCAGAAAATGCAAGATTTGATCGGGCCATCAAGGTTGAATTGGGAGGAAAGAAGGAAGAAAGGAAGGAAGGCAGGAAAGAATGGAAGAATGAGTTCTGTGTAGCAGGCCATATTATTACAGAGGCTTGGTTCTATAAAAGTATGTGGCCAAGGCAACTTGCCAGACTGATTTACAGGGGGAAAAAGGGGATTTATAGAAGGAGGGACAGTGTGTATTAGAGGATGAATCTGGAAAAGTGAGGGTGAGGAATATGAGGAAGGTCCTTGAATACTGTAGAAAACTCTCTCTCTCCCCCACATCGGCCAGGAAGTGGGGTGGGATGAGTGTTTCAGTATCCTGCATGAATCCATATTGTTAGGTAACCACTGTCAGTATTCCAAAGACAGGGAGTGCAATTAATATTGTCCCAGAAACGCTCTGTTGTATGCTTTCTGTTTTGTTCTGTTTTAGTGGTCGGCAAGTGGCGATTGACTTTTGGCTTCTTTTAAGGAAGCGGGTAAAGATTGGTGGAGGTGGTTCTCCACCAATGGAGTGTGATTCTTCTGAGCTGTGGCGGAGGCAGATCCTTCCCAGACGTTAGGGATTGTACAAGGAAATGTGGGCCAAAGCTTCTAGATCTTGCAGGTTTTCAAGAGATATTATAAATCTAAATTTTACATGAGATGCCTCCATTTAAAACTGTCACCTCTCTTGGGGCATCTGGGTGGCTCAGTTGGTTGAGCATCTGACTTCGGCTCAGGTCATGATCTCGTGGTTGGTAACTTCGAGCCCCTCACCAGGCTCTGTGCTGCCAGTGTAGAGCCTGCTTTGGATCCTCTGACCCCACCCTCTCTCCCCCTTCCCTACTCTCTCTCATGCTCTCTCGAAAATAAACACTAAAAAATATATCATCTCTCAGAGCACCTGGTTGGTTCAGTTGGTTAAGTGTCCGACTTCAGCTCAGGTCATGATCTCACGGTTTGTGAGTTCGAGCCCCACATTGGGCTCTGTGCTGACAGCTCAGAGCCTGGAGCCTGCTTTGGACTGACTCTCTCTCTCTCTCTCTCTCTCTGCCCCTCCCCCACTTGTGCTTTGTCTCTCTCTCTCTCTCTCAAAAATAAAGTGTAAAAAAAAATTTTTAATAAAAAAATATATCATCTCTCTTTTGCACAATGCAGAGAAGCCATCACCGTCATCAACATTCTCCTCCCCCTCCTCCCCCTCGTCCTTCTACTCAGACTGGATTTGGTCCATGAGGTTACACTTGGCTCATGTAACCAACAGAATCCATATGGCAGGCATTGGTTTTCTCTGAATGCTCTTGTCTCCCAACCTCCATCCAAAACTTGTGTTTCTTTTCTTTTTCCTTCTCCTACATCGGTGTTTAAACTTTAGGCCGCTGCCCCTCACAAGGGCTGGTGGTGAACAGAGTAATCCTCATGTTAGCTCTTGGATGTGGGAAGGAGATGCGGTATCCGACCTCATCTAGGCAGAGGAACCACTTTAATCTAGGAGAGGAAAGAACGAGACAGTGACTGAGAAAAGAGTCCCATCATGGAAGATGGAGAAAGAAGATGGGAGGTGGGTTTTTTGGTTTGTTTTGTGCTTGTTTGTTTTTATCTTCTTTGGAGAGTGGGGTGAGACTGAACTATGAAAGGTTGGCTAAGAAAAAAAAAAAATCTCCTGATGGAAATCCCTGACACAGGGAAGATTGACACAGAACCAGCACTCAACGAAGTGACAGGATAATCGGGAAGCATGTGGAGAAGCAGAGGGCAACTGAAAAGGAGTTTATATTTGCTATTATATTAAAGTCTGACTTCCAGAGCTTTAGGTAAAATACATGCTCTCAATTAGGGGTCAGCAAACCATGGTTTGTAAGCCAATCCTAGCCCATTACCCATTTTTATGACCCTCAAACTCACAATGGTTTTTACACTTTTTCAAGATGGGGAAAAAAATCAAAAGAGGAGTATCTCCTGACAGACGAAAATTATAGTGAATTCAAATTTCAGTGTTTGTTGGTTTCCATATTGTAAATGCTTTCAGGTGACAGTAGCAGTTTTGAGTGGTTACAGCAGAGAGCGTAAGGTCGTCAACACCTGAGCTATTTGTCTGTCCACTTACAGAAACAACTTTGCCATCCTGTCTGGGATGGCTGCTTTAGATTGTGATGTGGGGCCTTTGCTTGAATTCTGTGTTTCGAGGCCTACCTGTGTCTCCCAGGCACGGTCTCCCCTGCTCTCTACTTAATTCTTTCACTCTACATTTTCAAAGCTCCTGCAAAAAACCACGAACTCATACTGGGTAGCTGACTGTTTACCATGAGCTGTGCTCAGGAGCCAGTGAGGAGCAGAGATGCATAGGCAGTGTCTTTTAGCAGAGGAAATGGAAGTAAGAGAAAAGAATTACAGTCCAGTAATACTAGGTGCTTCCTATTTGGAAAAAATAGGACCTGTGTTAGGAAAAAGAGGTTTGTTTGTTTTCAATGTTTATTTGTTTTTGAGAGAGAGAAAGCATGAGCTGGGGAGGGGCAGAGAGAGAAGGAGACAGAATCCTAAGCAGGTTCCACACTGTCAGTACAGAGCCTAATGTGGGGCTCGAATTCACAAACTGCGAGACCGTGAACTGAGCCGAAACCAAGAGTTTGTACGTTCAACTGGCTGAGCCACCCTGGCACCCCAGGAAAAAGAGGTTTTGTTTAATGGTTGTCATTTGATTTTATGTTCTATTAGTTCATGAAGTTTTTGAGGTAGGTTTAGAGCAAGGATATTTTTAATTCATACAATTTCAAAAATATAACTATTATGATTATATGTGACAGTAATATGTGAATATAAAATCAGAATCAGAGAAAATGTGAACAGCAGTAGTTAGTACTGGAGGTGGTGAGGATAGGAAGACAAAAACACCGATCTGTAAGCAGGAAAGGCCAACACAGTGGACAGAGATGAATCTCTTATTTGGCTTTAAGCTTCCTGGCAGTCAATGTGAAAAGGGTCACAAAACAGTTAGCCCTTATCTTCAAGGATGGGGGTGGGGGAAAATACTGATTACTCAGGATCAGTAAAAACTTTTGTATTATGGAGTTTTTAAAAAGAAAACAAAATGCCCTCTGCAAAAGGTATAGCTAAGTATGTATATATCCCATATATTATGTTACTCATTTCTCCCTGAAATCATGAGATTCTTTAACAAAAACAATATATATGTTAATAAATACAATTATCCTTTGTATTTATGTAACTCCACAGTTTCCAAAACACTCTCTCAATTTTGCTCTTGGGAATAGTCTTGGTGAATTGTAAGTGGATATTGTTGCCTCTATTCTAGTTTAGGAAACTAAGAATCTAAATTGTGTAAATTTCTGGCCTTCCAGACTAAGTTTCCTGCCTCCTCCTCCAATAGTCTTTACATTTTCTAACACTAAAGAGAAATAATCCAATCTGACCCAGCTCTGACCAAAGTAATGAATAGCTCCCCCATCCCGAGAAGCTGTCTCATGAAGATGCCTCTGTCCTCATTGGTAACTTCTCAGAAGCACAGTGTTGAAAGTCATAGTCAAAAGCTAAAGTTAGAAACAGTATCAGGCTGTTAAGTAAGAGGGGTCAACTTGCAGCTGTTACTGGAGCTTTCTGAATTGTAACAGTGTGGCTACTTTGATGCAGGAGAATCAATTACAGAGAAACCTTGTCAAGATGGCCAAAATTCAGCCTTAAATAATTGAATTCTCTGCCAAACGCTGTCCACTGTCGTTATCTAGAAATGTAATTATGCAGCTAAATCAAGCAACTAAAATTAGTGTAGTGTAAAAACACCTTGGCTATCTAAAAGTGGAGGAATTGACATTTGGATTTAGAAAAAGCCAATAGTTGAATATGGTTTGCGGTGTCTGAAGCTCTCTGAGTTTCTACAAAATCTATATCCTGTGTCCTGCTTGGAGTTAGAGGTGGAATGTGGCAAGCGGATGTTTGGTTTGAAGGTGATTTCCAGTGATCCCTGGGCCTTCGGCGTTAGCTAGTGGACTCACTTGGTCACTTGCACGCCCTTGCTCTCAAAACCGGGAGCTTTCCACATGCCCATGTGCCTTCTTGCCATGAGTGACTCTGTGAATTTATCTGTGCCTTCAATCTGAAGCTGAAGACGTATCCATACTGACCATCAGGAGAACACACACACATGATAGGAACAGCTAATAGCCTTTAGTATGGTATCCATGATATGATGCCCGGAGCTTTGCCTCACGACCCCATGGGGCAGGGTCTATTATTACTGCAGTTTTCTAGGTGAAGAAACCAAGGTTCAGAGATGCTAAGTCACTTGTTCCAACATCACACAGCTAGTGTGTGAGACACCCAAATCAATTGCATTTCAATTCATGTAATGCCACAGGAATTTACTTATTACCATGGAACCTATCCCAGACAATCCTTTGGGTATTTTCAAGCATCAGAAAGATTGCAAATATTGGCTTGAATTTATTTTTCGTCCATAGTTTGGTAGATATGCCTTTAAACTCTGGGAACGGGAAACCATCTCGTATGAACACATTGCATAGTCACAGATGACCATTGAAAGCTCAAGGACAGAGAATCTGTGTTTTGTTTTGTTTTGTTTTGTTTTGTTTTGTTTTGTTTTGTTTTGTTTTGTTTTGTTTTGAAAGCATGCAAAGTTCTGTTAGAGAATGAAGTACTCTGCTGCATATAGTGAGTCGCCTGGTTAGGAATTGTGTTCCGGGCCCGGCACTGACTCTTAACAAGGGTACACGTGTGGGAAACCGATTCGACTAGTATAAGTCCACTTCTCTGTGTGTTCCCTGGAACTGGTAACAGTACTGACTTCAGAGAGTTGTGAGAATAACATTACATAACCTGTGTAAACAACTTAGTTCATTCTCTGTGTGTAGCACACTCTGCAAGTATTAGCTGGTATTCTTTTTCTTTTTTAATTTTTTTTTAGCATTTATTTATTATTGAGAGACAGAGAGAGAGAGAGAGAGAGAGAGAGAGAGAGCATGAGCAGGGGAGGGGCAGAGAGAGAGACACAGAATCCGAATCCAAAGCAGGCTCCAGGCTCTGAGCTGTCAGCACAGAGACAGATGAGGGGCTCGAACTCATGAACCGTGAGATCATGACCTGAGCTGAAGTCGGATGCTCAGCCGACTGAGCCACCCAGGCGCCCCGCTGGTATTCTTATTGTGTGATTTGCACAGATTGCCCCTTTAAAATTAAAGCCAGTGAGGGGCGCCTGGCTGGGTCCGTCGGCTGAGCGTCCGACTTCGGCTCAGGTCATGATCTCGCGGTTTGTGAGTTTGAGCCCCACGTCGGGCTCTGTGCTGACAGGTCCAAGCCTGGAACCTGCTTCAGATTCTGTGTCTCCCTGTCTCTCTGCCCACCCCCTGCCCCACTCTGTCTCTGTCTCTCTCTTACAAAAATAAACATTAAAACATTTGTTTAATGAAATAAAATTAAATTAAAGCCAGTGACAGAGAGAGAAGCACAGATTAGATGATCTCCTTAGCTTCTTTTGGATCAGTTCCAAAGGGTGCCCACATTTACCTACTTGATTTTTAAGTAGCGACTGATAATCCTATCAGTTTACAAGTCTCATTTTCCTCTCTAAAAATCCCATGCAGACTTTGTCCCTTGCCTTTTACCCAACTTCATCGGGAAGAGCCCCATTCCTGTGGCCTACCTCTCTCTCTCAGTCATCTGGCCTCTCTCTCACTCTCTCTGAGAACTAAATTAATGAAGAGTATTTGGTTAGTCATGTTAGGCAAGCCGTTCCCAAAATAGCACCTTCCATTTTGGTAGATTCAAGTCTGCAGCTGCCGTGTCTCTTCGGCGTCTGGGAAGAAAACTTTCACATTAAGAGTTGCTGATGCGGATTTTCTTTCTTTCCCCCTCTCGGCGTTGATGAGTGCCTGGCTCGTGACAGAAGCGATTTGGCTCTCGGCTTTGTAGTTCCGAAGAAGTTGGGTCTGTAGATTTTCCCCTAACTCTCCACTGATGTGTTGAGCTTCAGAGGGAATAATACCTTCACGTAAAGCATGTTGCCTTCTCAAGGAGTACTCCTGCATCCCTATGGCGTGCCTATGATTGTTCCTGCAGGCCCCTACTTTCCCGGACTGATCCAGGTAATTCAAGGCCACTGCCAGCCAGCAACTTAACTCCAGAGCGCTCAGAGTAATAATTGGAATTTTTATGGTTGAGAAAGCAAACACTTTTAATACAGGAAAAAGCCCTCATGTAGTCAGGGGGAAGACAGTAGGAAATCACCAAGATGGATCACCCTAATCTGGCTATTGACATCTCTCATGGCTGAATAAATGGTGTAGTTGAGCCATATTTGCTTGTATCGATCTGGGTGCTGTTTAACATTCATGCCTTTGCTTCAGGAGGTTGACCACGGGGCAAAGGATTTGCTCTCCTTCCTAGCTTTCTGAGGGACTCAGTCTCCCAGAGCAGATCATGAGGCAAAGTAACTTATCATGAGGTGACTTGGTTAAGAGCTTTAGCCCAGGAAATAGAAGGAGCATGAAATATGCATTAATTTATATGTTTGCCTTCATGTGGGTTGTCTATTTTTATAGAAGTGCCCTGCCCCCCACCTCACCTGGGTCGAGTGGTGGCATTGAGGCAAAAAGGAACACGCTGTTGATGGTTCATTTATGAAGTTCAGAGATTACTTTAGGACTCCCTTACCAGCTGTTTACATCTTAATGATGGCAAGAAAGTGGAGGATTGAAATGTGTGTTGGTTTTACTTTTAAGCCTATTAATTTTGTGCAGGGAGACTCATCTACCAATAAGATACTTGGGACTTTCCACCCCCCCCCTCCTTAGCATAAGTTTGTCTTTTTAAACAAGCATTGGCTTCTGGGTGTATGTCCAAAGTTCTCTGTGGAAAGCGAACACCTACTAGTCACAGAGCCTGAACATCCTGGGAAACCCAGATGGTTGCTTTGCTGTTGTTTTCTTGTTTGTTTGAGAACAGCCATCGCTTTGTAGTTAATTCTGTCTCTTGTTTCTGCGGGAAAGGAAAACTAAATGTATTTTGTGTTTAGTGCACCCTTTCACCCTTAACCTTGTGCCCCCTCCGCAACTATATTTGAAAATTGCGCAGTACCCTACCTTCTTAATTAAAATTTCTGGGGAGGGCTCTGGTCAAACTCAGTTTCCCCCCTTTTCCAAATGGTGCTTGTGAACCTTAAGAACTTGGGTGATTCGAGACATGTAGGGGCGATTCTCAATAATAACAACACATTCTATCATCCTAGACTTATGGCCATTGCTTAGCTTGGAAACCCCTATATTATACGTGAGACATATATACACTGCCTGGAGAATGGTCCGTAACAACATGGAAATCGTTCCATCTTTCCTGGTGTAAGCAGGCCAGTGGGGTGTGCGTGGAGTCTGAAGGAGGACTCCGTGGCAAACTGGAAGGCCTTTTGCTTCCATTGGAAACTTGGGGTGAAGGTCGGCTGTTGGAGTTTTGTCAGACCCTCTGCCGCCCCGTCCGATAAATAATTACAAGCAAATCGTGCCCTTCACTCTATGCTGATTGATGCTGAAATTGCTTTTGAAAGTTCTCATAAGTTCCTGTTATAGATTAAGTGCCGGTGTAGGAAAAATAACGGCACGCACTGAAATGGGTGAATGTAATCAGGCTTAATGGACTTGAGAGCTTGTTGGGAATTGAATAACTATCGATTTGCTGGAATGTTGCTGTCATTACGAAATGCCACTCTGGACGTATTACCCCAATGATAGATGAGGAGACACACGGGCCAGCTGAGAAATTGGGGAGGCCCTATTTCTTCCTTTTTTGCAGAGTGTTGGAGAAAACATATCCAGTTATTTTTGGAAGGAACAAGTGATTTTACTTGCAAATCTTAGCCCGATCATACTTTGTTTTCCCAAGTGACACCTTTGCTAACTAGTTACCCATAAGTCAGGAGAGCAGTGCAGCGGGGAGGCTCTGGACCAGCTGCTGTGACATATTCATCTTCTTCCTCTCTCACTCCCCTGGAATGCACTAAAATGGTATAGCTGGAGAGAGACCAGCTTCATTTCTGGTTTGCTGAGAGACCCTGTGTTATTTACCCATTGGCATCACGAAACTCAGATCACTTGGTTGCAGAAACATTTTCAAGGGGAGGAGAAGCAACTCAAAGAGAGAAAAATTGTAACACACACACACACACACACACACACACACACACACACACTCACCTTCTAGCTGGGCCTTCTGATGCCAGCTGTCCTGTATCCCAGCAGGCTGTATCAGCTTGCTTACCAGTTCCTTGACCTTGTGGTTTTTTTTCCAACTCCTCAAGAGTTGCAAGAGCTTCCCTGTAGGGAAGGAAGGTGCCGCCCACACCTTAATAATGTCATCAGCAGGACACTAAAAGTGATCCAAAATAGTGTGTGTACTCCATCATCCGTAGTAAGTTCCCTATGCCTGGAGTTACACGGACAGAGCTTTGGTAGCCACTTGGCAGGGTTGTTGGATCAGAGTTTGAGATTCCTCCCAAGGTCTTTCCAACCTCAAGAGCCAACAATTCTGTGGCAGAAGAGTTTCTGCCACTTTTTAAATTAATACTAGTAGCATTGCCCTGTTTTGGTCTACTCACTTGAAGAAAAAAATAAATAATTGACCAGATATCATAACAGGCTTTAATAGAGCATCACGTTGTCTGGCAAAAACAGAGTAGAGCCGTTTTCTAGTAATTCTAAGGCTGTTGGTCACCAGGATCTTTTGTTCTAGGACTGAATTCCATAGTTACCAGTGATCCCCATCCGCCATCCCTCAAGAAAGCAAGAATCATTATCATGCTGGTTCTCCTGAACCCATCTTCTGGTATCAAAACCTGTTGAATATATGGAAAGGTGGATAGTTTTTCCTGCTAGCCATGTAAAGAATTTCTGAATGACCATAGGGGATTGAGCTGAACCAGTTTGGAGCGTTTCATGGGTAGTGAGAAGCAGAAGAGAAGGGAAAAAGAGTAATACTGCCGGGGCACCTGGGTGGTTTGGATGGTTGTGCATCTGACTTCAGCTCAGGTCACGATCTCGCGGTTTGGGAGTTCGAGTCCCGCGTCAGGCTCTGTGCTGACAGCTCAGAGCCTGGAGCCTGCTTCAGATTCTGTGTCTCCCTCTCTCTCTGCTCCTCCCTTGCATGTGCTTTGTCTCTCTCTGTCTCTCAAAAATGAATAAATGTAAAAAAAATTTTTTTAAAGAGTAATATTACCAAGTGCATTGTATAAACCTTAATCCTTTCCCTTTGTATGAATCTCAATCTTGGTATCTTGGGATAAAAAGAAACAATGTATGTTCCTCTCAAACTTCTTTATTTACTTCTAAATTTTCAACAATACACTGAATGATCAATGCACTCTCTGATCTGAAAACAAGGAAGGTCTGACAAATCAATTGTCAAAGTCAGTCTTGAATCCAGAACTTCCCAAGATGACTTATTTAAACCATAGACCATGGCCGCAGCATACCAAGCAACATAATAAAACAATGGCTTTATAAATGATTAGTATGTTTGGTTAGTGCTTAGATCTAATGAGCCCTTGGTTCAGGGTTATAAGTTCATATGTGCACCCCTCACTGTAGATACTTAAACAAAGGGTATGCCCTTTGGCCATACGTGGCTAGATCGTTCTCCATACTGGGACAGATAATTCCCATCTCATCTAGATATTATAGATAGTGGGTCAAAAGACCATTTTTCTAGATGGAAGTCAGTGTAAACAGAACCCCATCTACGTCACCATGCATTTGTTAATCAAGTTATTCATTAATGCTCACATATTTTAGACGAGGTATTGGTCAGGACACCCAGGACACAAAAGTGATAGTCATAGCCACTGACATGTAGGTTCACAGCCAGTGGAAGAGAACACTAGATAAACACAAAACTTATACTACAGTAAAAACATTAGAAAAGAATGACAGGTCACAATTATTGAGTAATGCTATGAACCAGGTGCTGTGCTAAATACTTAGGTATATTATCTCACTTTTTCTTACAAAACCCTAAGTTGAGTACTTACTGGCCTACCATCCCCTATCTGTAATTTTAAATTCCAAAAAGCTCTGTCAATCAGGGTGTTTTCTGGGGAGAAGTTTGGTACCAAAACTGATTTGGGAAGCAAACTTGACCTAAAATGATGTGTGGCTATTTATAGACTTTCTTTATCCCTCTTAGTGTGAATATTCACATATTTTGCTACAGGGATATTTAAGTGTTTGATTTCAGAATGTTGTCCCAGACCCTGCCGAGAGTGTTACATAATCGATGTTTCCACTGAAATACCTTTCTGAAAAAGACAATTCCTATCCGTCCCCCATAAAAAATTTGAAATTTCAAAATACACATGACCCCAGTGATCTCAAATAAGGAATCAGAGTCTTGGATTATGGTGCCCTTTCTACCTATGAAGAACCTGAAACTGACCCTTGAGAAAGGGAGCTTGTCCAAGTTCACAGGAATGTCAGTTACAGATCTGAGATTTGGATCAGGTATGTTGGGCCAGAATCTTCCCTCTTGACCAGTCTACTGTTGAGGTGCATCCGTGGGAATGCATATGAAAACAGGAGAGGGAGCAGGTGGATGTCTCTTAGAGTAGGAAAGAGTGTGGTTAAAAGGGAAGGGTGGTGTTTGAGTTGAGCTCTAAAGCACCGGCAGGCATTCAGTGCAAACTAAGGAGAGGTCTTCCTACCAGAGCAGAGAATTCAGGTGAATTCATGGTGTTGGGGTGACACAGCGAGAAGGAACTTCGGTATCTTCCCCATCCCACTGCACTGTAGAGTTGGAGATTGTTTGCACATAGGACTCAAATATCAAAAAGCATAGGTGGAAAGAATCTTGGAAGAATCTCTGAAATAACTCTTACGGCCTGAATTTCTGAGTGCTCTACCCAGGAATGGGCTCCGAAATACCCTTCTGTGAATACCGCTGGGGAGTGTCCACTTTCCTGGGTTTGGGTCCTGAGCACTCAATGCCGTCTTTTCTCTCAGAGACTCTAAGCTCTCTAGAGGCTGTGTGTTTTCTGACTTAACCTTCCTAGAGTAGACAGTGGCAGAAAAACGCTGATTAGTGCCTCTCTGATAGGGATAGCAGTGGTAGGAGCAAACCCTGCATTCTGGATTCCGAAGCAGAAATCAGCATCGTTGAATCTGGCAATGTAGTTGATGGCAGATCTGCATACATATGTGGTGATGCCAGGAATTATCCAAGTGGAGAAGCTGTCCTGACAGAAAGACAGAGGAAGGTAGAGGAAGGTAGAGATCATTTGGATACATGTCTGGGTGAACGAAAAACAATTCCACTTGTTCTGGTCTATGGCTGGTGGAGCCAGTTTCATATCCTGATATTTCTGCCCTGCAATATTATCTACATGTTTGGAGTATCTGCTGATCTGGAAAGAAATCAGAAGGCACACCTGATGTAAATGTTAGTGGTGTCATTTACTTTGAGGCTGCTCTGTCTTAGTCACTAAGTGACTTTTCTGTACTGCCGCAGAGGCCATGTCAACGGCAGACTAAATTAAAGAGTCAGGGAGGTGGCAAGGAGAGTTTGGAGTCAAATAGGTCCGGGTTGATGTATTGGCTCTGGCATTTACTAAGCATGTGGCCCTGGGCCTGTCAGTTAACCTCTCTGAGGCTGTGTGCTCAGCTACAAAACAAAAGCAGGAATCCCTGACTTGCAGGGTGTTTGTGAGCTTTAAATGGGATCTATCTCATTAGCGATTGTTTATCGAGCACCTACTGTATGTGAGGCTTTGAACTAAGAGAGGGTGATGAGCCAGAATAAAAGACACCCAAGACCCCTTTCCATACAAAGGTTCCACCCTAATACACAGGAAAGATGTGGGACATCCGTATCCATATGTATATGTATATCATGTCTATAGCTGTATCTATATCTGTATCTCATCTATATCTATGTATCTCCATCTCTGTCTGTAGCTCTGTATCCAGTATGGTAGATGTTCATTCTGCATTATTCGAGAAAGAGAAAGTGAGAGAAAGATGTATGATAAACGTTTATTTAGGACTCTTTTATTTGCAACTGACAAAAATCGAATGCATATTGCTTAGAGGGGAAAAAGAAAACATCCAGCTTCAGGCGCAGTTGAATTCAGTCTCCCAACAACCCAAGTCATGTCTCTCCACAACTCTGCTGTGGTTGTCTTTTCTGGATCTTCGTTCACAAGCACACCACATCTAAGTGGTGGCACAAATGGTCCCCAAGCATCTCCGGGGCTCACATCCCAATCCATCTTTTTGCAAGTCTCTTTCCCAACTGTTCCTGCAAAAATTTCCAGATAGCAGTCTCCTTGGCTTACCTTGCAAACCATGCCCACCCTGAAAGCAGTCCTCTTGCCTCACTGCTCACATTGGATCTGGATGGTGTTGTCATCCTGACTGAGCTGTAGGGGCTGTGAATAGAGGGGAAAAATGAGTCTTGTTCTCACAGTAAGGTGTTGGACAGGCAAATGTCAGCTTCTCATGATCAGCAATCCTAACTGAAGGTATTACAGACATCCAGACATGTTTTTTTTTGCTCCCCCGAACCCTACATACACCCTCTCCAGGGAAGGAAGTGTGGGACTCTGATCTTAATTAAACTCATTGAGGGGCCCCTAGGTGACTCAGTCGGTTAAGAGTCTGACTGTGGCTCAGGTCATGATCTCGTGCTTCATGGGTTCAAGCCCTGCCTCAGGCTCTGTGCTGACAGCTCAGAGCCTGGAGCCTGCTTAGGATGCTCTGTCTCCTTCTATCTCTCTGTCTCTCTCTCTCTATCACAAAAATGAATAAAACTTTAAAAGAAATTATTATCCTCATTGACCGATGCCAGTGATCACATTCACCAAGCAGTTAAATATCATCTAGCGCATTTTGCTTCTCCATTAACGATCAAATGTATCGAAGTTAGATATGGCAATTTTACTTAGCATCTTCCCACCTAAATTAATTACAGTATTGTTTCCCACTCGGGTATGTTGGGAGCATTCTGACTATTTTTCAGGTGAGGACACCATGCATGATCTAGTGAAGTAAAGACAGTCTGATAAGCATATTCAATAACAACATTATGAAGCAAGATTGGGCTGCTCAAATCAACAACTTCATGTCTCTTTATATTAGCAATACGTACATACATAAATATATAAAGAAAGAAAAACCAAAGCCTTCCAGTTAAGTTTGAAATAATGTGGACTGTCCATCGTTGCAAAGCACTTTGGAGATCCTAGCGACTTGCCCCGTTCTGTTTTATAGAAATGCACTTTTTATTTTTAATTAAAAGATTAAAGGGACACTGTCAATCTCTTCTGATTAATATCAGTCCTATAAAAAGGATGTGTTTCTGCAGCAACCATCTGTCATTTTGATCATTTTAAAGGCATGCTATATCAGCAAGTCTGCTTTTTATAATATGTTGGCATGGGACACACAGAGCTGGAGAGAGTTGTGGATTTCACACTCCACTTTGCTGCTTTGGTGTTCAGCAATCTGAGCCTTTGATGGTGAAGCAGAACCCCCTCCCTGTCTTTTAAAGGTTGTTTTGGGTAAGTGTTTTCCCCGGCTGATTTATGACAGAGATGCTCACCCCTATTTATGTTTCTCTCACGTCTAAAGATAGGCCTACCACACATGCATCCCACCAGCGTGGAAGAAGCCAGCATATCCACTTGATTAACTGCTGAACCTTAGGAGGTGTCCAGAAACGTTGAACTCAGTACTCCGCACGTCTTTTCCTCTGGGGAACTGGGACCATTGTCTTCTGCAAAGCTTAGTTCCTAGCTTGAGCTCTCCGGGTTGTAAAAGTCAGAGACAGAGGCATTGTGACAGTCATTTATTTATTATAATAATTTTTCATGGGTCAGGGTTCCATGTTGGATTGTCTTCTAAGCTCTGGAGACATTGAGATGATTAAGACCCAGTCTCTCTCCTCAGAGGTGGAGTCCCTGGCCACATCGCTGGGAAGAAAGTCAGAGGTTAAACACAGCTGCTTGATGGTGGAACTCTGTAGAGTCTCGACTGCACTCACCCCACACAGTATGAGGTCCCCACCACTGTCAGTGGCTTGGGCAGTTGCGATGGATTTTTCTACAGTTCCAGGAAGATGGCTTCCTTAAAAATTTTTTTAATGTTTATTTACCTTTGAGATAGAGAGAGACAGAGCATGAACAGTGGAGGGGCAGAGAGAAAGGGAGACACAGAATCTGAAGCAGGCTCCAGGCTCAGAACTGTCAGCACAGAGCCCTACGCGGGGCTCGAACTCGTGGATTGTGAGATCACGACCTCAGCTGAAGTCAGACACTCAACCGACTGAGCCACCCAGGCGCCCCTCAGGAAGATGGCTTCCTGTAGATAGTTCCTCTATCCTTCCCAAATAAGAGGGTTTCTGGTATGTTCCGGGAGACAAAGGGTGGAGGTTTTTTTGTTTTTTTGAGGAAGACCTCTATCTCTGAAACAGTGGTTCAGTTTTGTCCTGTCCTACCTTCTATCTGGCTCAGAGTAATGCAGTGAGTTCAGCATACCATGCTGGGAGAGAGGATGACCTCCCTTAGCTGTTATTTTTCCTTCCACTCCGTAATCTGCACTGGCTCCTCAAGGTAGAGAGGATTTGGAGGAGGCAGTCACCTTGCACATTCCAAGGTGTTTTCACAAAGTGCTCTCTGAAGAGCCATTTCTTCTCATTTCATGAGGTAGCACAGTTAAGGATTTAGATCAGAGAATTTAGAACATAGGATCTAGACCAGGGGAGCTTGAATCTGGCCACGACCTTCTCCTGGTGACTTTGGGCAAATTGTTTGACCTCTCTGACCCTCCACTTGCTCCTCTATACAATGGGAGTAATATGCAATATTCTCTACCTCCCAAAGTCAATGTCAGGCATAAAAGAGTGCAAAAATGACCACACCCAAGGCATTTGCAGTGCAACCACGATGCTATTCAGGAAGCTTGGCATAATGCCAAGGTCTGGGTGCCCCACTCAGACCAATCTGAGTAGGCATCTTGGCCCCTGTGTGACGTGGGGCTCCGTGTCTCTGAGTTTCCATTGTCTCAACTTGACAATGGGGGAAGGAACCCAGAGGATCTGATGAGATGATGCTCTTTTCTTTTCTTTTCTTTTCTTTCATAATATCCTGGGTTGCTGCACTTTCTTTTCCATACAGAGATTCTCTGGATTTGGGCGTTAAGTGGGCACAATTGTAACTCTCTGTTCCCTCTCTCAGTGGAGATTCTCAATAACCAGGGACATGCTTTTTGGTGCAGCTGGACAGAGTGGGGTACCATTGCGGAATGCTATGAAAGAGAGAAAGAGATACCACCATGGGGTTTGACATGCATAGCCCATGGCCTTGGGTGGGATGAAACCCACACCCCTTCCCATTCCCTAAGTCAGTGGCCTGGGGAGCTGGGACTACTGGTCACACACCAAGAAGGATGTAAAGGCCTCACTCATATGGAATCCTTGCCCAAATCTTTGTCCACTGGCTCTAGTAGGACTTCTGGGGCTGGAACCAGAACTGGCTGGGAGGAGTGGACTTTGAATGGGAAAGAGAAGCCCAACCCCTTCCCTCCATGTGGCCATAGCCTTCTGGGGACAAATTCTTTGGGACCACCCACACCCCTGTTCCATGCAGCTCCTAGCACACTGTGGGCGCTTAATAAATGTTAAATAATAAGAATAGCTTCCATCTGTCAGCACCCGGCGGCAAGGAGGAGTGTGAGTGCAAGACTGCCGACTGGCACTGGGCAGCCTGTGGAGAGCCTTCGGGGAGGGAAACGCGGCTTAGAGAGACACTTCCAGAACCTCCTTCATCAGTGTGCTCTCCAGCCCTGCCACTGATCGGCACGTGGGCAAGCTTGCTGACCTGTGCTGTCTGCCCTGGACCTCGGATTGTCTGCATCAGAATGGCAGGGCCCAGTGAACTACGTGCTTCCCCGGCAATCCCGGGTTTCCCGTGAACAGCTGGATTGGGGAACTGGTGTTACCCAACAATGCAGGGGCTTTGTTGAGGTTTAAAAGGGGCGAAGGATCTGCCCTCTGAACAGACGGTGTCATAAATTCATACTTCCGTCATTTTCTTGGAAGAAAATGCCTACTGGGCTTTTCGCATTTAGTTATGATAAAAACAACAGCAGCTGCTCGTTTTCAGGCATTTACGATGTACCAGGCTGTGTGTAAGGCATTTCACCTACAGTATCTAAGTGAAGTGTTGTATTTGGGAGAGGAAAAAGCAGGCTAACAGGACGATGTAGGGGTGTAGGCTCTGGAACGGACTACCTGGCTCATCTCCTGCCTCCACCTGTGTGACCTTGGGCATCACTTACTACCTGTGTGACCTTGGGTGTGGTAACACCTCCTCTGGGCAGCATTAACCTTGCTGGGTGATAGTTAAAGGAACCAAAGCATATAAAGTGCATAGCACAGTGCCTGGCACATGGAAAGTAGTCAGGAAGCATATTAGCAAGTTTATTTTCAAGCACAACTAAAATGCTACCACAAACAACACCAGAACTAACTATACAGTAGAGGCAATATGGAGCGTTTGCAGGTATATATGTATGTATGTATATATATATATATATATATATATATATATATATATATATTGCATCTTGGCTAAGAGGGTGAACTCTCGAAACAGACTGCTGGGTTAGAGTCTCAGCTTTGCCTCCTTGGTAAAGATCCTAAATTGCCCTCATCTGTAAAATGGACATATTAGAAGCACCTAACTCCATGCTTTCGTATCCTCCTCCATTGGATGGGGACCATATCAGAGTTGCTTTTGAGGATCAGATGAGTTAATATTTGTAAGGCACTTATAATGGTACGTGGTATATAGTAAGACTCAATAAGAGTAGGAATAAGTAATAATAACATAATAAGGATTAGATAATAAGATGATATATATTATGTACATATAATAACATGTGTTTCATATAATATACATATGTGTATTATATATAACATAATTATAATATACTATTACATATAATTATATAATTGTATATAATTATTTTATAATTATACTATTACATATAATTATATAATGATACATAAATTAAAACATATATATTATGTATCTTACAATAATCATATAATATTATGATTATGTGATGTAATATGTGATTGTACAATATATGATTATATGATCGCATATGATATAGTCAAATAGTAATATTTTTATAATTACTATATTAGAATTACATGTTAAAAATTATATTACTATTATTTCCACTGTTGCTACTCCTACTGGTCTCTCCTTTGGGTCTTTTCCATAGGATATTTCTACTGCCCCAAACGACCCTGGAAAGACTTCCTTTCAAGGAAACTGAGGCCCAGTGCTGGCTTCAGCAGCACATACAAGGAAACTGAGGCCCAGCAAAGTGAAATAACCTGCCCGAGCTCTCAGGGCTTGGAAATGGCAGACGTGGGGATGTTCCCAAGGACCGTACTGTGCTGTGTGGCTTTGGTGCCTCTGCCCGTCCTCTGCAGGGGAACAGCCTTGTCTCTTCCCCGTACAACCTATTCTGAGCAGAAGGCTAACAGGGTTTTGTGCCGCTGTCATTTCTGATCAGCTTTCCTCCCTCTGTCTTGCAGCCTTCTGTCAGGAGATCTTGTTCTCCCGAGGAAGCCTGATTCCTCCAGGAGATCAAAACGGGAGGTGGGGCGGTGACAAACGGCAAGGAGGGGGCTGCCAGGACATGGTCCTTGTGGCTTTGTTTACAAGACCTTCTCTTTGGTTATCAATGTCTAAACCTTCTGGAAATGCACTTTCTGTTTTCCCTTTAAACACAAATCAAGCAACGTTACCAACACACATTCTCTGTCAAACATGTCAGTTACTCCAGGGGCCGCGGACAGCTTGCAAGCGATGTCTTCTATTGTTACTGTGGTGGTGTGTTATTTCTCCCTTCAACAGCTCTGCATTTGTTCTGCTGAGAGGTGTAAACACCGAGGTGCCTGGTATCTGTTAGGTTTTGACAGAAAATGTGAAATTGACGTGGACCGTCCAACGACCATCTTAATAAGGCGAGGCTCCCGTGGGCTCATGGAGAGTGGCCATGCAGAGCCCTGGATTTGCCTGGAGCCTTTTCCAGGAATTTGGGTGGGGGCTTAAGGACTCTAATGAGCTAGGGCTTGTTTCACACCTGGCGTTTTGGCAGGTGGTTCCCATTGTGACTTAGCTGAGGGACTTGGTGCTGGCTGCCAGAGGGCCTTAAGATTTGTGTGGGGGCCTAGCAGATGTTGCACAAGCGTTCACCCATCATACAGAACGCCATTCATCAGCTGCTGAGTCCTGTCCCTGTCTGTGTTGTAAGGGACCAGAGCTCCCACTTGCTGCATGGTGATGGGGTAGCCTAGGGAAGGATAAAAAGCCTTCCATTGCTGAGGGTAATGCAGACCATATGGAATTCTTATCTGTTCGAACAGTTGTGGGGTTTGGGTGCACAGTGCTGTCTGCATGTGTATTTTCTTTCATGTGTTTGGTTCTAGCTAGTCAGAGCTTCACTGAGGAACATGTTGTAGAGTTCACTCCTGGGGATGGGCAAGGCATGTGTCCCATGACATCTCTGCTTTCCAGCTTTCCAACTTCCTCATGGAAAGTGTTAGTTGCGCACACAATCGCAAGCAAACCCCCTGCCCTCCCTGGGCAGGTGAACATTCCTCTGCCATCTTGGGGTCTTGTTGCTGACACATCGTGGTTTCCAGTGTCCCATGTGACTCAGGAGCACCTGCTTCATTCATGCCCTTGTGTTCAGATCTGCTCTGATATCAGAGATAAGTTGAATTAAAAACAGTTGGGCCTCCTATGGGTTGAAAGATGACAGGTGATTTTGAATATCAAGAAACCAAAGATGATTTTTGAATGTGAGTGTTTTTGTTAAGATCCTTTTGGTCGAGGCACAGAACCCAATCCTGGCTAGTTTAACAGGGAAGTGTTTATATTTTGCAGTTTTTGAGGGGTAATGTGTAAACAATCGAATGCACAGAAAAGGGGAAAACAAAAGAAAATCAAGCCAAGGGAAATCCGCGAGGTAGGGCAGGCCTAAGGACTTGGCAGGCAGAATTTGTGGACATTCTCTTTAGATAAGTGGTTCTCAGCCAGGGGCAATTTTGCCCTGCAGGGACATTTTTAGTTGTCACAGTCAGAAAGGGGTTGCTGTTGGCACTCTGCAGTGGATAGGACGACCAGAATTATCTGGCTCAAAGTGTCAGTCTTGCCAAGGTTCAGAAACCTCAGTGACTCAGCTTTTCAAGACCACCAGGCTTTGTGTTTCCATTCAAGTTCCAAATTCCCAGGAAAGAATCTGATGGATCCAGCCTGGGGTACATCTCAACTTTGAATCAGTCAACTATGTCCCAGAATCCCATGTACTTGGAGCCCATTCAGAATATTGTGAAGCAGTCCTGGGAAAGAGGTAGGGTGAGGACTGTCCTTGAGCCAGAACCCATCCCAAGAGATGAGTCTTAAGACAGTTTATTGATAGACTTCAGTGGACCTCACCTGTGGCCAAGGTCCAGCCCAGTTAGCGCTTTTCACACGGAGCCGTCCACCTGCAGGAAGGATGTCACACCCCAGTGCCAGTCTCAGCAAGCAGCCAATTTGTTTAGTCTTTGATTTAAGCTTATGGTTTCCTTCTTGGGCTCCTTTCCAAAATGATTTAAAAATGATTGTTGCCTATTTTTCTAATTGCAAGATTAGTTCAGGATAAATGCAAAATAAATCTTGGTGGTCAGAAAAGCACAAACAAATATACATATGTGCACATGTCCATGTACGCACACACACACACACACACACACACACACACACACACACACAAACTGTAACCCACTACCCAGAAATAACCACTTCAAACCACTATACGGATATCTCATCTTTGTCCTGCACATATATTTTCTTCCACAAAAGTTCTTACACTCTCATCCTATGCATAAAAATTTATATCACTTGCAGCCAGCTTTTTTTTAAAGAAAAAGCTTTTTAAAACAGAGTCAGTCATTTTTTCCAACTAATAAATAATCCTTTTTTGTTGAGAACCTCAAGACTAAGGTGATAGCTTACAACAAAACATGTCGCTGATATCCTAAGTAAATGGATCGTCAGAAAATTACAGCATTTAAGTCAGATGGAAAGAGGAAGATGGGGATGAAGGAGAGGAATCTACTGAGTACTCCCAGGGATTAGAGGATTGACAGAAGAGAGAGGCAGAGGTTGGCTGGCTCCAACCACGCAGGTGGCTGGCTTCTGCTCACACCTTTCCTCCGAAGTTCCATGGAATGGGGGCACTGACAGATGTGCTTTCCTTTGAGGAGAAGAAAAACTGCATCAATCATGAAGGCATGAGTACACTGGTGACCCCTGGAGCACACAACTATCCCTTAGGGACCTGGCCCAAGGTCATGCCCGTTTTAGGACTAAAAACCAAGCTGCTCAAGAGATCACGATATCTTCCGGGCAGGCTTCTCTCAGGAGCCGAGACCGGGAGACAGACAGACCTGCCTTGTCAGCTCTCATCACTCCTGCCGGAGTATTTCTCTTGCAAACAAAATACAGGTCTAGGGCCCAAGATCAGTTTTCAATTTAAATGACTTCACTTTCTCTCTTAAAAACTAAATCCTTCTCCTAATTCCCTTGAGTCCTAAAAGTATAACATTTCCCCTTGATGGATTGGAGAAAGAAGTCACGGAACGGGCTGGCCCATGGCGTTAGGGTGAGGTGAACCAGCCAGCCCAGCCCTTGTCTGAATGTGCACAGAAAATTTAAAAGACCTTTTTTTTCAATCAGTAGCTTGCCAGTTACTGTGGTTTCTTTTCCATCTTTATATCTGACCCTCACAATCCAAATAAGGCTGCTGACAGGCCATGTGCATTTCAGAAGCCAAGGAGGGGGCTTCGTTTGGGAATTCAGACAGCTCTAGATTGGTTTCCATATTTATTCATCAATTTGGAAAATATTTGTGGAGTGTACAATGTGTGCTGGATAGTAGTTTGCGGGGATGAATAAGTCCACTCAGATTTAATGGGGGAAAATAAGCGACAGGCAGGATATCCGATGGTGGTACATGCGAGGAAGAAAATAAAATAGATTAAGACTACATGAGAGTAACTGAGAGCGTTATTTTGGATAGTTGAAGGACGGAAGGTGTGGAAGTTGAGCTCTGATCTGATTGGCAAACAGAGTCAGTGTCATGTCCTGGGGTAGAGAAGAGAGTTGAGGCAAAGGGGACACATGGAAGCTCTAAGGTCAGACAACATGGGCACATTTGGGGAATAACAAGGATGGCCAGTATGACTGGGATGTAGTAGATGATGGGGGAGAGGTAGGACATGAAATCAGACATGTGGTCAGCAACCACATAACATTCAGCCTCCTAGGACACTGCAGGGAGTTTAGATTTTGGTCTAAGAGAAATGGAAAACCACTGGGGAGTTTCAAGTAGGGGAACACCATGACCTGATTTTACATTTTTAAAGGAATCCTCCAGGGGTGCCTGAATGGCTCAGTCGGTTGAGCGTCCCGCTCTTGATTTCTGTTCAGGTCATGATCTCAGAGTTTGTGAGATGGAGCCCCATGTTGGGCTCTGTTCTGACATTGCAGAGCCTGCTTGGGTTTCTCCCTCTCCCTCTCCTGCTTGCGCTCTTTCTCTGTCTGCCTATCTCTCACTCTCTCTCAAAGTAAGTAAGTGAGCATTTAACAAAAGAGATTCCTCTAAAAGCTAGATGGAAGATGGTCCAGTGGTCTTTAGTGGGGTAAGATGGGAAACAGAAAGGAGAGCTAGTGTGCCGTGAGCAGAAATTGCCAACACCAAGGTGTGTCTATGACTGGCAAATGAATATCCATTCCCCATGCCACCATTCCTTGAATCTTTTTCGACGAGAGAATTCTGCCCAGAAAGGAGAGACAGTTTCTGGAAGGCAGGTTGGAGCAGAAAATCACAATGATTATAGAAAAAGAGGGAGAGGAGACTGGGAATCATAGCAGTGTATCTGTGTGTGAGGGTCTGGTAACTTTTGTTGCTTCAGGGGAGTGCAGCATGTGTGTTTAATTGTTAATGACCCAAAAATGTGTCCACGGGCTACAAGCAAACCTGTTAGAGCATGGGGGATCAGTCTTGGGCGCTTTATTAAGTCTTGCTGTACCAAAGCTGTGAGCATCTGGTGAGCCATGTGCTTGTGGACTGGATTTTCCATCACGGGACAGTTCTGTCTTAGGGCTGGCTGATTTTCCTTTTATTTTATTTTAACAGGGATAGGGAGAGCCCCTGGGGGCAAGATGTTTCACTTTTGTCATTTGTGACAACAGAAACCACCTGGGAGTTTGGATTCAGACAGACCTGGATTCCAGAATCAGCCTTACCTCCTATTAAATTTCATCTTGACTAGATAATTTTACCTCTCTGAGCCTCAGTTTACTCATGGGGGAAATAAAAGGAAAGGTTTATATGTTTGAGAGCAGCAGAAAAGATTATTATGCATGACTGGTTAATTCATTCCTTCCATAATTCTCCAGACATTTATTGAGTACCTACTGTATAGAAGATGCAATGCTAGACAGTAGTGGAAAGATGCTAAAGAAGTCAGATATGATCCCTCCGTTAGCGGCATTTACGGTCTCTGGGAGGAAGACACAAAACCGAATTAGGAACAGCTACAACAACCCATGAGTTGATGAATTATCATTTTAGCAAGTGCCATGAAGGAAATAATGGAAGGAAGAGTTACTCATGGTAAGGAGGATGATGATTCTCTGCCTTCGAGGTCCCATCCCACACTGTCTTGAGATCTTTTTGCCATCCACTCCTCTCTTCTGAGCTTCCTGGGTTTATCTTGGAGACACCTGACGCTGCACTTGTCCATGCCTGAAATACACATCTCCACAGAGAGCAGCTGATTTACTGTGGGGCAGGGGAATGTGCTTTTCTAGAGTTTAAGAGCCACCTGTTTCTGGGAGTGCCATGGAAACACAAATTCCGTCACTTGATCTGGAGGCCCAGGCATGGAAGTTTCAGCTGTCAGCAGCTGTCTTTCCTAACTGCTGCTGAGGAGTTTCCAACCCCAGGAAAAAGCCCATCATGACCCTCACAGAGACTTGGAAGCCACTCTCTGGAGCTGATGAAGAAAGAGGGACTCCAGAGTGATTTGTGGGCATGGGTTCTTAATTGGGGTGCCTGGAAATTTCCCCTCCAAGTGTATGTCAAACTGTGAGCATATGGTCTTGCAGTGGAAGGGTTTTTAACTTCCAGTTGACTGTCAGCGCACCCCGTGGCAGAAACGTACTTAACAATCTCTGCTCCCGAAACAGTTATGGCTTTGTGGCTTCTGGGTGGGGAAAGCCTTTCAGAGGAGGTCAACTGGACACTGCAGTACAGTGTCACCTGAATCTTTGCACATGTCCCCAAGCAGGGCAGAAGGGACTAGTCCTGTCCCCCACTCTGCGCCAGATGACCAAGTGGGAAGACACTGAAGGCTGCCTGTCTTGCTCTCAGAAGCTGTATCACCCCATCCCGAATGCAGTGGTTTGCTGCCCTTAGGGTCCTGACCCCTCCCTTTCACAAGTGAGTATCAGCTAAGGAATAGCAAACCTCACAGGGATCCATCTGCACTAAATTTGCTTCAGGCTCCCCATTTCTGCTGTTTGGTGAGCACTGTTCTTCTGGGGCCCTTTGTGTCCAAATCCTGAAGACAAGTAAGGCGGACTAGAGTAGTAAAGAAAGCCAGAAGTTGTGGCCCTTCTCCCGGAAAAGAGTGGTAGTGGCCTCACCTGCACACACTGGCTGAGTGATACTTCTACATTTTTTTATGCAATTCCAGAAAGACCCTGGAGAGCAGGGGCTCAGAAGAGTTCATTCTTGTCCCAGATTGTCCCTACATGTTCATGCAGCAATGAGGCAGTCTGCTGACTTTTCTGTTGCTCATTTGTGTACATGAAGTGAAAGGCTAGAAAGAAGAAAGCACAAGTTGTCAAACGTAGATACCTACACATGTGCCTTTGTGCACACACACATACATGCACACACACACACACCACTTTTACAGATGACTTTAGGTTTCAGGTTTATGCATGGACCCCATAAAAGGAACCCAAAGCTTTGTCCTTGACCACAGTTTCCTAAACTTCAGACATGCACCTGCTTCGTAGCACAAGCACTACTGTATCTTTAATGCTATGATTTAAATTGATTCAGTTTTTACAACCAGTATATGTTAATTTGCAAAAGGATACTTTCCATCTCTAATCCAATCAAACATTCCCACCACAAGGAATAAACAAATAGTATCTACAAAGAAAACATTGATCATGCCAACTAGAATGGCCATAATAAAAAGAAGGATAGTAACAAATATTGGTGAGGGTGTGCAGAAATCGGAACATGTGTATATTGCTGATGGAAAAGTAAAGTTTTGCAGCCGCTTTGGAAAATAGTTTGGCAGTTACCAAAAAATTACATACAGAGCTACCATATGACCTAGAAATTCCATGCCTAGGGACAGACCCAAGAGAATCGAAAATAACACATCCCTACTCAAAAACTTGGGCTCAAGTGTTCATCACAGCATTGCTCATGAAAACCAAATGCTGACAAGTACCTAAATGTCCATTGACTAACAAAGGGATAGACAAAAAGTGGTATATCATACACCAGAAAATCATCCAGCCATAAAATGGAACAGCATACAAATACGTGCTCTCACACGGATGGACTGTGAAAGTGTTCTGCTAAATGGCAGAAGCCAGACACAAAAGACCATACATTATATGACTCCAACTGTACAGAATGCTCAGAATAAGCAAAGCTACAGAGGTAGAAAGCAGAGTTGTAGTTGGTAGAAACCAGGGAAGGAGATACAGAGAGTGACTGCTAATGGGTTAGGGCTTTCTTTTAGGGGTAATGACCATGTTCTGGAATGAAATAGTGGTGATAGTTGCAAAACTCTGTGCCTGTGTTAGAAAAAAAAATGAATTGTACGTACAGAAGGGTGAATTTTATGGTATGTGTTGTATCTCGATAAAAAAATGCATAGAAAACAAAGCAGTGTTATCAGATACTCACATTACTTGTGTTTGCTGGCAGTTTGGTCCTGTCTGAGGCCTGTTCTCTGGCAGGAAAAGAAGGGAGGTTTGAAAGTGTCCTAAAGATGGTGTGAAAGGCAAGGTAGCAACAACTGAGTCTCTTTGAGCAATCAGAAAAACTGAATGAGGGTTGAAAAGGTACCTATTTTGTAAAAACTTCTTGTTTTGAATGTTTCTTTGTTTTTGTGTTTTTTTTTTATTTTTTTTAACATTTATTATTTATTTTTGAGACAGAGAGAGACAGAGCATGAACGGGGGAGTGTCAGAGAAAGAGGGAGACACAGAATCCGAAACAGGCTCCAGGCTCTGAGCTGTCAGCACAGAGCCTGATGCGGGGCCTGAACTCACAGACTGCGAGATCATGACCTGAGCTGAAGTCGGATGCTTAACTGACTGAGTCACCCCGGCGCCCCTGTTTCTTTGTTTTTTGAGAGAGAGAGAGAGAGAGAGAGAGAGAGAGAGAGAGAGAGAGAGAGAGTGAGGGAGGAGCAGAGAGAGAGAGGGACAAAGAATCTGAAGCAGGCTCTACGCTGGCAGCAAAGAGCATGATGTGGGGCTTAAACTCACAAACCATAAGATCATGACCTGAATCAAAGTCGGGCACTTAACCCACTGAGCCACCCAGACACCACTTGTAAAGTCTTACAAACTCGCTTCTTCTACCGCAAGCCAGATGAAATGCTTAGGGTTTCATCACATTTTAAGTACTGTGACTTGTGCTGATCTCGGGTACCAATGTCAGGAGAGAAGCAGGTTACTTCTGTTGGGGAAAGTGAAATCCTCTGGAGGTGTTCCATGCAATGTGGGAGCCACTAGCCACATGTAACTATTGAAATTTAAGTTAAAGCAAACTATTGACATTTCCAGTGCTTGGTAGACAACTGTGGTTTGTTTTGAATGTTGAGCTGCTTAATATAGGACATTTCTTTCATTGCTGAACATTCTGGGGGACAGCAGTACTCAGTAAGATCGAGTTAATTAAATTGCTGTGTTACAGTCTCTTTCCCTGCCTTTGCCTTCCCCTCATCTGAGCATATTTGAATGCTGAAACCTGAGAACAATGTAATGGTAATAAAATTAATAGTTAATATTTACCCTTGCTCTGTGCTGGGTGGTGTACTAAGCATTTAACAGACATTATCTCAGTTAATTCTCACAAAAATTCAAGCAGGCGGGCACTATTATTACCCCAGCTTCAAAGATGAGAAGTGGCAGAGAAGTTAGGTCATGTGATCACATTCCCAGAGTGGGTCAGTGGGGAGGAATGTGAATCCAAGAACTCATCTTCCCCTTCTGAGCTTGGAGCCTTTGATGGAGGCACAAATCCCATCCCTAGCCCCAGCTCGGTTCTTCTAAGATCCCTGAACCCTCTTTCTTTTGCTTTTAAAACTGTCATGTAATGGTTATTTTTTCCCTAAAATGGTTTCAAGAAATAAATGAGAAAGCAGAGTAAAGCGTGTGAGTCTGCCTACAACATTCTCCTTCCACTCCTGCCTCCCACACCAAGAGGTAATGCATGGTAACAGTTTGGAGTGGTAGCTGGTCTGAAATCCACCCCCCATACCCCTTCCCATGTAATTACACCCATAATTGTGTATACATGAACACAATGCACCTATTTGAGGTCAGTGGGCTCTCATCCACCTGCACTGTTTTGCTACTGCCTTTTATATACATGTTTTGGCCATCTTCTCATGCCACTATGTATCAGTCTACCCTATTATCCTGAACAGATCGCCCAAATTTCCATACACAGTCCTACCACCATTTATTTAGCCATTCTGCCTTTTGTACGCATTTTGGTAGCTTCTAGTTTTCTTTTATTCCTGCCACGATGCTGCCAAAGAATGCCCTTGCAAATCCATTTGTGCGCATGTATGAAAATCAGTTTAGCGTAGGATCCTAGAATTGAGTTTGCTGGTTCCCAGGGTATGCACATTTTAGATTCTAATAGGAACTGCCAAATGCCCTCCAGAAAATGGCTTCACCAATTGTTATTCCCTCAAACACAGTATGATAGACCAGTTTCCTTGCATCCATATGCCAAAACTGGGCATCATCAATCTTTTAAATTTTTGCCAATCTGTTGGGTGATAATTTCTTTTCCTTTCAACCTTCAGGGTCATTTACACCTCCCTCCACCTGCTCTGCCCAGGCTTCTAGCTGCTGACAGCCAAAGGCATTTTGCTCGAGGCAAAACGAGGTCAAGGCCAAAAAGCATATTTCCTTTCAGTGGGAGGGGTGTTTACTTGGGTAAATATGGTACATGCAAAGTGCCTTGTTGGTTTCAAAGGTGAAGAAGCCAGGTCCAAGAAGCCCCCTCCAAGGCTGTGTGTCTCAACCCTGGTGCTCCAACCTATTGATTGATACATTATAATTAGTTATAATAGGGAATATGTGCATCTAACCATTTATTCATCTTTAGCAATTGGGCAACAGTTCAATGACAGGCATAGTTCTAGGTGCTGAAGACAGCTCTGAACAGAGTCAAGGCACCTGTTCTTATGGGACTTAGTTTCTAATGAGCAGGGATGGAGGCAGACAGGCAGATGTGAGCTCTTTGTGGAGAGGAGAGGAGAACAGAGTGAAATGAGAAGGGTGCTCCAGGATACTGAGGCCTGGGTATGAGGGCCTCTCCTAGAGAAAGGTGGTCAGCTGAGGCTCTCAGAGCAGTGACACTGAAGACAAGAACCAAATTCAGGAAGGAGCATCCCACTGAGAGGAACCGGCAGGCACAGAGTGTTCCAAGGAAGCCAGTAGGGTTTGGAGTCTTGTGTTAAAGGGGAAGGATAGTGGGAAGTGATGATGGGGCCCTGCTCAATGTGGTGATGAATTTGGATTTTTATCAAGTTGTGATAAGAGGCCACTGGAAAGTTTTAAGCAGGGCAACAGCCCAATCTGGTGTGTTCTGAGAGCTTTAAGTTGAAGGTCCTTAAAATTCTGAAGTCTATGAATGCTTTGCCTTTTAAATAATGCAAATACATGAAAGAACAGTTAAAGATTCTCATGTAGGAGAGCTGTTCTCAGATGTGCTGTGCAGTGCATTCTTGAGTGATGGAGGAAAGGGTTTGGAGCCAGCTCTAGTGGACGTAGGGTCATGCATGGACTTCCATCTGTAGTACCCACGGCAAAGCTCATGGTCAAAGTGTGGCACGAGCCTATGGTGTCTCTTCTGTATGTGAATGCTGAGGACCCCCGCATGCATGGCCATTGCATATCCAGCAGAAAACTCTTTTGGCTCAGGCACACAGGGACTTACCTGCCTGAGAGAAGAGAGTGAAATAAGAGGGGTGCTCTGTGACACCGAGGCCTGGGTGTGAGGGCCTCTCTGGAGGCATCCTGCATCTAAGTGAATGAGCTTACTCCAAATGGTGCCATGGCTAGAGGAAGAGAAAGAGACCTTGCACTCATGGTCTCAGCACCAGCAGGAACACAAGCATTTTGGATTCTACAGGAACAGACCCTGCCATCAAGTGGGACCCTGCCATCCCACCCCAAGTGGGACCAGTAGGAGGAACGAAAAGCTTCCCTTTGGCTGATATCAGCCCAGAGAATAAAAACACTCATGGCTAGTATCACTCCACTCCCAGTTTAGATTCCAAATAATATTTTATATAGATAAATTGTTGACAAAAAATTTCCAGTGAGTCAGCAACATCAATTGAGCCTAATGGAGAGCATGATGCTTGGTGGTGGGGCAGAGTAGTGCTGGTGAAACTGGGGTTTTCTCCCTCCCTCTGGCCACAGCTTTCCCCTGCACATCTCCTGATCCCCGTCGATGGGAGGAAGGAAGCCCACCCATCTCCCTGTCTTTGCATCCTGACCTACCTCGTTCTGCCCCATGATCTTTGCCTGGCCTCTGATGGTGCCTCGGTTCCTCTGACCCCTGTTCCTGGACTCTGAACCAAGCCCGGGACCCTATTTGTGAGCTGTTTTCTGTCTCTTTCCCAAGGCTTTTGCACAATCCTGGGCATGCCAAGGCCTCTCTTCTTGCCCTGGCCAGGCTCCCTTAGGGGAGAACAGGCAGTTGGAGATGCTTCCACGTGGCAGAGTGGTACTTTCACCTCTTTATTCAGAAATCGACCAGGAGAGCCTGCCTGTGTGTCTTCTCCTTCCTTCTTCCCTCCCCACTGCCCTCTATGCTCTGTGCTCTATTCGTGGAGATTTTCCCAGCCTCCTCTGATTCCCATCTACTTGTTTATTTTTTTTTTTTTCCTGGCAATCATGGGAGCGGGATTTGCTGTTGTAGCAAAACACATTTCATTTTTATTTTGACTGTCTCTGTCTTAATAGCGAGGTCTGCCTTCATCCGCTTGAGAATCACATTATCTTGTATGCGGACTAATAAATAGTGCAGTGTGAGACCTCCACTCAAACCAGCCTCGTAGAAGTAGAACATTTAATAGGCTGATCTTCGATAGATAATTTACAAGACTTCCACTTCTTATTGATTAACTTTCATAACTCACTCCAGAAAATAAATTATGTATCTGTTGTCATCGCATTGGATATGCACAAACTGGCCTGAGAGGGTTGATAAACCTTTGGAAGAATTCATAGCCAACTCAGCTTCTCACAAATAAACCATGAGAGAGCAAAGGGATGGCCACGCTACTGAAGGAGGCAGGTGTCGGCAGCATCAGAGCAAGTAATTGGCGAGTTATTTGATACATAATGACAAATAAATCTCTAATTAACACCTGATTTTTTTCAAGGAAAAGCTAAGCTGTCCCTTTAATACTTTTTGGTAGGAAGAAAATGGCCGAAGGTGGCAGGCGATATGAATACAGTGATATTAATATATTAAGCCCAGAGAGTAGCCAAGAGAAGAAGGTTATGTATGCATCAGTTAGTGTTATCTTTGCGGCCAGAGAAACCTGGATTTCTAAGGACAGGGCATGAGAGAAGTTTTGCCTTTGACTCCTGTTTCTTTATTCGCAATGATTAGAATTTCAGATCCAGAAACCAAAATATTGATTTATTGATTGATTGATTGATTGATTATATATAATATAAACTAGATTGATTATGTTTGGGGGCTGGAAAGTATGTTTTGGTATGTTTTGGTTCCACGTTTACTCAACGCTGAGTGATGTAAGAATTACCAGCTATAGTACAGCCATCTAAGGCAATACAGAAAAGTGTATGTTAGGTAAACTCATGGGCTTTGGGTCCGTACCCATGACCCACAACAACATCCATATCCATGACTAGGTCACATGCTGTGACCTTCCACAAGTCTTGGGGTCTATGTGAGCCTCAGTTCCTGGTCTTAACTCAACAGAGTTGTTCTGGGAATTAAATGTGGTAGCATGTGTAAAATGCTTGTCACACAGTAAGCACCTGACAGATGCTCTGTGTGTGTGTGTGTGTGTGTGTGTGTGTGTGTGTGTGTGTGTGTGTGTCACTGGGGAAAATAATTAGCTTTCGTTAAATAACTAAACTCTTGCTCTTACTCCCCATAGACCTTGATACATGGTTGATACGTGGGGCTGCCCACAAAAGGAGCAGTCACTGATGCCACATGGTCACCTGTGTATTGAAGCACCTGTCCATGTGTCCTGATTTGGGGCTCAGGTGCAAAACCACCATTTGCTTTTTGTGTCCATAACACCTTGCTGTATGCAGCACACCTCATCTGCACTCTCAAGAACTTTGTGTGGAACCTCAAATTCGACCACTCCGGAAAATCTATTTATTCACATGCCTTGTCATCTTCGTATGGTTGAGCCATCTTTAAATAGTCCCTCCAAATACAATGAAAATATAACACCACCAACAGAGAGATGGACAGAAATTTCACTTAAGTTGTCTATTGTTGAATACACTCTCCACATTCTCCACGTGAGACACTACATTCTACTTAGTGTGGTGCTGTGTTGGACAGTACACATCACAGACCTAGACATTTTTGCCCATTTTCTGGGTAAAGCTTTCTGAGGTTGATGGGGATAAGTAAGAACCCAAAGAAGAGTCAAAAGATGTCAGATAGTCACAAAACTGTGGTCAGTTAAGAGCGTGTCGGAGAAGGGTTGAAATAGCGGCTCTGCTCCCTCCTGTATGGCTGAGATAAATGAAGCAGCCTCAAGTGTGTGGCACACGCATGGTGGGGAGCACGTAAGAAGCACTTTCTAAGTCTGAGAAAGCTTACATCCCCCATCCTAGCTACACCTGCCTGGTATCAGAAAGCCCAGGAAGAGGCAAATGCCAGCAGCAGAGTGAGCAAGCATAGGCCCTGTTCCTAGGGAAGTGGGGTTTTGAAGGACTTTGCATGTAGGTCACAGTGTGGCCCAAGGAGTTAGCCTCCCCATGACGCAGTAGGCCTCTGCAGGACTCGGAAAGGCCACGTGCCCGGGATTCATTGCACATCTTTGCTGGATGATGTCGCGGACGCACTGCCAGCGTCCGACACTCTGGGCTTCCTTTCTCTCTGCTCCTGTTGGCCACGTCTCTTCTTGTCATTTCCCCTTTCTTCAGATGGTGCCACTAACTAGGCTTCCCCATTCTAGCCTTGCCTCACAGAGATCTTACTCAGGTCTCCTTGAAGCCTTTGAGTATGAGAAATCTAATTCGTCTGTCTGTGGAGAGTCACATCCACTGGGTGGGAATGTTTCTTCTTTCTAAGGGCCCCTTCAGCCCCTAGTCCCTATAAGCTGTCAGTAGAAAGAATGACCCCAAAGCAACCAAACAAAGACATTGGCTCTGTGGATATTAGATGGATATTTTCTTTTTTTATTGTTAATTTTTTAATGTTTATTTTTGGAGAGAGAGAGAGAGACAGAGCACGAGTGGGGAAGAGGCAGCGAGAGAGGGAGACACAGAATCCGAAGGAGGCTCTGGGCTCTGAGCCATCAGCACAGAGCCCGGTGTGGGGCTCGAACCTACGAACCGTGAGATCATGACCCGAGCCGAAGTCGGATACTTAACCGGCTGAGCCACCCAGGCGCCCCTAGATGGATGTTTTCTAACTGTCCATACACTGGGGGTTTCTCAACCACGGGAGGAAAGCCATGTGTCTGGGGAATGGAGAGAGCCCACATTCCTGCCCCCAAAGTGCTCTCTCCAGGCCTTGGCCCCAGCCTGCACGCAAGCCTGTGCAGTGAGGCCGGTTCAGCTTTGTCAGGTTCTAGACCTGAGAGATCCATCTGTCTCGTTGCACATTTGACAATGGTCCCATCTCGCCAAGGCCTGCCTGTAATGGTTGTCGGCCTACCCGCAGCACTTACAGGAGGCCGAACTTGAGTCAGGAAGCTTTGCATTAAGCAGATGTTTACTCTTGAGGAAGATTAAAACCATTATGCATCAAAGAATGAGGCAGTGGCACTTTTCCAAAGCATGAAAGAATTGTTTCTTTTGCTTGACTGAGACTCAGTCCCCACCCTGCTTGACACCCTCACGGTCCTTGACGTGGAAGAAGTCCAGGTGAGTCCGAGTTAGACCAGATGAGTCCAAGGGAAGCAGGCAACAAAGGGGAACGTTTCCTCTGCAGCTGCTGGGCCTTGTTTCTACTCATAAGGATAAATAAGCTACGAAAACATGTGGGAACCACCTTCACACACCCAACAGAGGTGGGAGACAGAAGGAGAGGAGACCAGCCTTGATCATGTCCCTGTTCTGCCTGACGAAGTGTGAGAAGCTTGACCTGTGCTCATGAGAGTAGGAGAAAACACGTGCAGGCTCCTAGAGGCTGAGGTGGAAGGCAAGGTGTGTATAAGCATGTGTTTCTGCACGTGTATGTCTTGAGGGCTTCCTGACGTAGGAAGTAGCTTTTAACAGTGAGCAGAAAGTAGTTACGTGAGAGCATGTGTGTTTCGTAATGTCCCAGTGAAGAGCTCAGATGTGAGACTCAGATGCATTTGGAGTTCATTTCGACCTCGGCTGTGTACTGGCTGTGTGACCTCGGGCAACTTGCTCAGCCTCTCTGAACCTTAGTTTAGTTTCCTCATCTGTAAAAAATATAAAATAAAATGAAATAAAAATAAATAAATAAATAATGGTAAGACCCACAAGGAGTGTTTCCTGAGGCTTAAGCAAGATGTTTTTTAAATCACGCAGCCTGCTGCCTGATAGATAAATTGGATCTGTTGGCTAAGAGGCTTCTGTTGCTGTTATTGTTATTGTTATTATCAGAGACTTTGGCAGAGATAGAACCACAGAGAAGATTGCAGTGAGCCTCGGCCCTGATTTTGCGTAGTCTGGACCCCTTGTCTTCTTGTGCTGTTGGATGGGAACCTTCAAATGAAAACGTTAAGCAACTGACACATCCTGGCTCCCATTAAACTACCTATGTGTGACTTACAATCAGTGAGACTCATGACTTCCTAAAAGGGGTAAAACAAGTCCAGTTCTATACCACTGCTGTGGGCAGCCATGGAAATGACCAGCGTGGAGCACTCAGAACACTGTCTGGCCCAGGCTAGATACTTAATAAGAGGTCACCCCTGGAGCGAATGAGAAATAAATAAATAAAGGCTGGGCACTTTAGGCCTCTCACCCCGGCAAAGTGCCTGGCATAAAATGGGCCACATGTCTTTTAGGACAGTATGCTGAGCAGCCGGCTAAAGGTCACCACTAGTTCATAGAACCTTTAAACACACAAGGGACTTTATGCCATAGGAACCTTTCTGCTGGCACCATTTAAATGGTTTTGTTGGAGGACAAAACCTCTTTGCTTAAGGCTAAGTACATTTTATGGAGCATTTAATGATTCTTCCATAGACGGTGGAGTAGCTGTGTTTTGTTTCAGGGGCCAGAGTAAGCTTCCAGAAGCTCCCTGCCCGTCTTGCTGTTTATCATCTGGGTGGAGGGGGAGGGCCCGGGCCAGTTAGCACATGTCGGCTTCTGCTTCTGCGTTTCATTGTTGACACTTCAGCAGAAGAGGGAGGAGGCATATGGCCTTCCTGGTATCTCGTGGGGAGGAAAGGAGGACATTTGAGGGGAGTATTTTGGAACACGGAGACAGCAAGATCATGTTTGCCCGTGTGATGGAAAAGTGGAACAGCGAGTCAGTTTTGGAACTCCCAAGTCCTGTGTAAAGCCCACATCTTTTCAAAGCGTTTTAAAGATTAAAAAGCACTTTTCAAGGTCTGTTGGTAATTGTGGGGTTCGGGAGTCTCCCACAGCTTACATTTGACGAGCTGTTGTCTAGTATATCTGTGGTGAGCGATGAGATAGGCTGGCGACTTCCCCGTTTTGGGAGCGTCTGGCTGCCAGAAAAGAAAGAGCCCTTTTAAGTGTGAGATCTCTGTATCTTGTAATTACTATGGAGAAGAGGCCTTGGAATTAAATGTAGGTTATTGAATTTGCCATTTTTAATAGGAAAAAAAATTGACTTGTTGTGTTGCTAATTCATAGATCTTGAGATGCCCACAGATTTTGCATTCACCATTTTAGTGGGCCTTTCTTAGTAGTATCAGGTTGCGTTCCTTGGTTTCAAGCACTAGAAATTTGCTTTGATTACCTTAAGAAAGAGAGAACATTTATTGGGTGGATACTGAGTAGCTCAGAGTTGACTAGAAGGCTGGAGGTAGGGGTGTAGGGCAGATACTGGGAGGACTGTTCAACCATTGAGAGCTAGTTCTAGAATGAATACATTTTCTTTTATTTAAATGACACTGTACTAGGGGCGCCTGGGTGGCTCAGTCAGTTAAGTGTCCGACTTCGGCTCAGGTCATGATCTCGCGGTTTGTGGGTTCGAGCCTTGCATCAGGCTCTGTGTTGACAGCTCAGAGCCTGGAGCCTGCTTTGTATCCTGTGTCTCATTCCCTCTCTGCTCCTCCCCCACTTGTGCTCTGTCTCTCAAAAGTAAATAAATGTAAAAATAAAAAATAAATAAATGACCCTGTACTCATTTCTTCTATAATTGCATCTCTGTACTTGAAATTCTAAGACTTAGGAGAGAGAATATTTGCTGGTTGTGCTCTTGCCCTGAGAGAATCTCTTGGAAACTGCAGAAACCTTTATGACTCCCATAGTAAGAACACCATATTCGTTTTTTTGTGTATAAATGAGGAAGAGGCAATTTATGGAGAAGGGTGCCAAGGTTCTGATCGAAAGGTACAGGACACTACAGGACACATATAAAGGATACTACTGAATATACCTGCTAGATGCCAAGCATTCTGATCCTTAATATATTAGAAAAGACCTGCAGTGATCAGAATGATTTCTGTGCATTATCATATATATATATATATATATGTGTGTGTGTGTGTGTGTGTGTGTACACATATAACACATATAACATATATATACATATATGTGTGCATGTAATATATAAATAACTATATATATAATATGTAAATAACATGCAGTCTATCTCAATGTGATACAATCTCATGATGGACTATGCTTCAAGACTTGTGTCACGAGTACAAGGGACCCTTTTTTCTCTTTGTAATCATAAACATCTTTGTGAGATATAAATGTCACTAGAGACCAGAGAAACAGATGAAACACTCCACAAGGTAATAAATATGTGAAGGACCTTGCCAGATCTTAGTAGCAAGGAAGAATTTAGAGTATAGCCAAGACTGAGAATCTAAATTCGGACTCGCCTTTTTATAGCCTCATTTCACATACCAAACCTTAGGTGCCGTGGATAGGTAGGGCCAGAGTACCTTGTTGGTTATTAATATTGAATTTCTGCATGAAAATTCTTTTAGTGCAGTGATTCTCAGCTGAGAGCAATTTTCCCCACAGGAGTTATTCAGAGATGCCTGGAGACATTTTTGGTAGTTACAACTGGAGTGGTGGGGTGGGGGGGCGGGCGGTGGGATGCTACCTGCCACTAGTAGGTGAACGGATGGTAGTAAACATCTGACAGTGCATAGGACAACCTCCCACAACAAAGATATCAAGATATCCCAAAATATCAAGAGCACAGACTGAGAAACCCCGACTGTATCAGGAGGTCACTTACAATTAGGCCAAAGCAGCCAGAGCTCAGGGAAAATAGGAGAACCATAAGACTTTCGCTTCCACAAACCTGCTGATGGGAAACGTGGCTGCTAAAAGCTCCTGAGCCTCTGAGTTGTGACATCGGAGAATGAGTGTTTTCCCTGGTTCTGTGTCAGAAACTCCCAGGGAAGATTTTGATAGGTCAGGTGCTCACCGTTGAACCAATCAGCTAAGGTGACCCACACCAGGGCTGGGTCATGTGACACAAACATGGCCGCTGACTCTTGTCTTAAGTATATTGAGACCTTTCCCAGAAGAAACAGGATTATTTTGAGCCAGGCTACCTCTCCCATTGATGTCTCTTCCAGTTGCATTGTCCCTTATTGCCAGAACATTTATAAATCCGATGTCGTTTCCAGCAGAGCTGTGTCAGAGAATGTCACTTAGATATTGCCAGGTTGTTGATCACCTTGGCCAAAAATCACAAAAGCACGGGCATCTAGAGAGGAAATGACGTCCGTGTGTGTTTCCAGGGAAGCCAGGCACTAACATTTATTGTGAGATTGTCGACCAAGTTGAGCCTTGAAAATTCATCTGACCCAGCCTTCCGTCTCCAGACTGGTGAATTTATAAACCACCAGGGCACACAGGCTGATGTCACACAACCTTAGATGGTTTCTGTCATCTTCCTGGTCTGATCATGGAGCCTGCCTTCATCAGCCTAACTGTGTCCTATTTGATATGTTTGTTGCAGCGTATTTGAAACTCTGGTCAGTTTCTCAGATGATATTGATAGTGGTTTTTTTTTTTCCACTTAGATGAAATTTGTCAAGCCTGCATTGTGCTAAGTCCTATTAAAATGGTGCCAGAGACCCAATTATGGCAGCTACAAAGGCGTTCAAGAGTAAGCACAGAAAAACACATAAAGGGATTAAAGATCAAAAATCGGATTCTAGTGAAAGTACATTAGGAGACATCAGGCAGAGAAACATGAAAGAATTAGAATATGAAGAACAAAGCCACATAGAGCTTTTTGGATATCCTTACTTCTCACCCCCAAAAATCATTTAATTTTGATCATGTTTACTCTTTTAAAAATGAAATGAAATGATCGATTGTACTTTTGTCAGGTGGACGTGTTTTTAAAGTCTGGTGTGAAATGAATTGCAGATGGGTTTTCTGGCTTAATCCTTTTTTTCTCCTCCTGGTCTTAGACAATCTGGTGTTGGTGAATCATGAAATCGCTGCTGGTGAGCACAGTTAGTGAGTCTGTGGAGACGCTCTGGGGTGAGGTGAGGTCGGCAGCTACACCCTGGGGAGGGCCTGAGGCCCCCAGCCTCCATTTTATCATTTGCAGGGATGAAGCAGTGTTGTGGGGGCGGTGGGGGGACATTGGGGATCTGCCTTTTTGAGATCTGGCATTATCTTCAGTCTGTAGCCATCACCTCGTCGGCCCTGAAGAAGTCTTGTCACTGCAGGTGGAAATCAGTCATTGTGGCAAGGTTTTCCCCTGGCCCCTCTCCTTCCAGTAGATTCTCTGATGAATCCTATCCACATGTTTGACCTACCCTCTGTTGCTTGAAAAGAAAATATGTGACCTTATCTGAAGAAGAATCTTCCACCTGTAACATTATGAAGCATCTTGTCTGGGTTTGCAGAGCAGGGGTAATGGACAAGGTGGAAATCCACTCAGCCTGCCAGAGACTCCCAGTCCAGACTCAGATGCCCACATAATTCCATGTCGGGACATCAGTCAGGATGGCAGGGACCATGGAGGACTAGGGAACAAATGTCCCATCACATATGCTCCATCGAAAGGAGCAGTTTCTGCGTAACTACAGTCATTTCTTTTCCCCATGCAGTGAGACAGGCTCTGTGTTACCAGATTTTCTGATATATTTCAAGAGAAACTAAAAAAGAATCCAGATTTCTGTGGGACTAGTCATCTGATTTTCAAATGATAACAACTAATTTAAACATATGCATTTACATATATGTCTACACACATACCACATACACATCACGCATAGCTTTATATATACACACACACACATAAACATCACACATAACTAAGCATATCATTAGCTGAAGGACAACCAGTTTCATAATCTTTAAAGAGAAAGAGAAAGTCATAAGTATTTCCCAAACTAGTGTTCTATTCCATGAGAGGTTTTTTTTTCCCCATTTATCTTGAAAATGACCCATTTTGGAAAGCTTAAGCATTACCAGGAGACCAGCATCATTGATCAACAAAAAGTCTTTATATACTTTAAAAGGTTTCATGAAGATGTCAAAACACCATTAACTTTAATTCTCTTTATTTTAAAATGGAACAAATGTCTTGGTACAGTTTAGGGGATTGATGGTAAACAGACAAGTTATCTCTTAGACTGTTATGCTCAGATTAAGTCAACAAAGAAAGGGCATTTCAATGACGCAGGAAATTTCACTCATTCTTTATGGAATGAGAAGGATGGTAAATCTTTCTTCTTCCCAACACAAAGAGATCAGAGCTGAGAAGGAAGTGCCAGGTGAACCTTCTAGGTCATGCATTATTTACCTGGCAGTTCTCCATCTTCTCATTTAATAGAGCCGCCCTCCTAGTCCTCATCTTTGAAAGGCCTTTCCTAACCAAAGTGAGGGCTTGTGAGCATTCAGTGAAGGGATAACATTTGTGAAAATCTAGACTTGTTCCATCCAGAATGGCATCCACTAGCCATGTGTAGCTGATTACATTTAAATTAAATGAAATTAAATCAAATTTTAAAATTCAGCTCCTTGGTCACATTCACCACATTTCAAGTGGTTAGTAGTCACATGGCTAGTGGCTACCATATTGCACAGCACAGATATGAATATTTCCATCATTCCAGAAGGTTCTGTTGGATAGCTCTAATTATACCAGCAGGTAAAGTGTGGTAACAGTTTTAGAGAATCAACAAAGGTCTTACCTTCAGAGCAGTAAGGAGAACAGTGGGGGCCAGACAGAAGTAGGTTGAAGTCCAGAACGTTAAGTTGACATCAGGCCGGCCATTAAATCTCTCTGAGTCATGGTTTCCTCACCAACACACAGAAATATTTTAATACCTTCATCAGGATTCAAACTGGGGAAGTTGTGAGCTTTGACGTCAAATCTTAGGTTTAAATCCCAGTTCTGCTTATAACTTATGCCTTATGACTTTTTCGGGTTGCTTCAAGCTGAGTTTCCTCATCTTTATGAAATGGGGATCATAAATGTTGTCGTGAAAATGTGGGGGAAATACAGTGAGTTCGTGTATAAGCAATGCAGAGCCCATATCCTTACTGCCAAACCCAATATGAAAATTTTAGGTATTTCAGTAATGCTATACACCTTCCCTTCCAAGGTTTCAAAACTAAATATCTCCTGGAAGCATCTAATTACCCCATGAGCTGAGGTGGACACAGCTACTCTGAGAGCAGGCCGTAACACTACCTAACACTCTCGAGTCCAGTGACCTTATATGCCAGCCCCGTTCCACCAATTAGTACTTGCTCAGCTTCAGGCAACTTGATTTCCCTCTAAGACTCAGGCTGTGGGGAAGACCAAATGAAAGGAGAGTTTCACATGGAAAGCTCTCCACAATAATAACAAGGAAATACAATGACCAATTATTAATAATAACAATATAGCAAACTAATAAGCTCCCTCGATGATGAAGAGAATTGTGTGGTGCCAGTAGAAGTTATAATGAGGGTGGAGGAGAAAGGAAAAGAGAAGTTTGGAGGGATGTTTTTACAACTCACGGATGAATTGGGGGACCCATAGTAGAGTTGCTTCCTTGCCAACCCACCCCTTCTTTGTCCCAACCTTCAAAAGCAAACACAGGCAAACAAAGAGAAGCCATGATACTCTCTGAGCTCCAAAAGGCTGACCAGGCCGCCCCAGGAAGCCCGGAGCACCCTTCGTGCACAGCTCTTGCAGCTTCCATGCAAAGTGGAGGCCTGAGCGAGAAGCAAAGGCAGACAGATGGTGTCCCGCAGACCCCCTCCAGCACTCTCCTCTCCTCTCCTCACTATTAATTCATCTGTTTGGATGGATACGTTCACGCATGGAACCAAGATGAATAATAATGAGGTTTTTAATAACTCCCTACATTTGCATTCCTAGTTACTCTTTACATGGTTCTAGCTGATTAAAATGAATCATTTACATAATTAACATATGGTTATAGTGTTGGCTTTAATATGCTGATTATCTCAATACTTTTGTCTGGAGTCAATTGGATTCAAACTGTAACAATTGTTTGAAGTGAGACTAGTTTATCCCTGGGAGGCTAGGGAGATGTTTGCCGTGGTGCCCGATTGGCAACAGCACAACTCTCCAAGAAGTTTGTTTTATTCCTGTTCGGTAATGTGATTGAAAAATATGTAAGTGATAATAACAGTTGGAATAATCATGGTAGCTACCATGTATTCTGTGACCAGAGCTTTCTTTTCCATTAGCTCAAATTCTTGCAGCCACCCTGCAAAGTAGAGAGTATTATTCCCTATTTTGCAGAGGCAGAACCTGAGGTCATGGTGTTAAGGAACTTCCTCAGAGTCACAGTGCTCGTATGTGGCAGAACTACGAGCTATGCTCAGTTTTCATCCCTGAATGTACAGTTTTTAGTTCCTCTAAGTCATAGTTTCTCAACCTTGACACTATCCACATTTTAGCCAGAAAAGTATTTTTTGGACTAGGGGTGGACGGCTGCCATATGCATTCTAGGACTTTCAGCAGCATCCCTGGCCTCTACCCACCAGGTGACAGCAGAGACTCTTCCCGCAGTTGTGATAGCCAAAATATCTCCAGACATTGCCAAATGTCTCCTGGGTGGCGAAATTGCCTTTGGTTGTGAACTACTCTTCTAGGCTACCCCCTTTCCATATATTAAGATAAAATACTAATGAGCAATGGTGTTGCCTAGGATGGCCTACTGGTGATGAGCAACTAGCTGTGTCTAATTACAGTAATGGCATTGCAACCGTATTTGACTATTCGGAGATACGTTGTATTGTATGTGGCCCAAGTAGCAGATTTTGAGTCTTCCAATTATATAACACGTCTTTGCATCAACTCTTGTAAGTATTCTCTCTGTCTCTGTCTCTCTCTAACTTCACCAAAGGGCACGCTTGGTATTTTCAGATGTGCTGCTTCTTGGAGTTCATAGCATGTGTTTCAGGATACCGTTTTCTCATTAGCAGACCCTGGGCATGGCCGCCATCAGCTATGATCTGATTATCCTGCTAGTTCACATTGAATTTGAAAGGGAATTGTGAAAGACTGGCCAATTTTCCTGTTTAGGTACCTGAGGTTTTGGAATGTGAGTGCTTTCTGAACATTCATGCATATTTGAAACACATTTTGGCTAATTGCATGACTGTTGTCCACAATTAGTCTGTGGTAGGCATGATTAATTGCAAAGAACACTGACATTTATGCATAAAATGCTTGAGGTCAAAAAGAAATGGAGAGAAATGGTGGCTGCAGCAGTGGTGAGTGGAATACTAATGCACGGTGACCCCAGAAGCAAACCCCCAAAAGGGGAATTTCTGCATCAGCAGGGTAGGTATTTCATTTGGACAGATGTCTCTGTATTTTTGACTTGCCTGTATTTTGTTCTCCTCTCCTCCACAACCCTTCAGTTTTATGCAGGTTTTCAGAAGGCTTTCTGATGTTTTAATAAACGCCAAGGCCTGCCTTATTCCTCTCCCTCTGCCCTTCTCCTGCCCGGATCATTCTCCACCACTTGAAGATCATAACTTGCTTCTTTAACATAACCCTTACGTGTTACATGTTTTCCATGAAGAATCAAGAAGGAAACAAACGGGCCATAATCCCACCATCCAGACCAGCCAGGAAACATTTTGTTTGATTAAATTTAAGGGATACATGCCCGTGATTAGTAATTCAAATGGCACTAACTCTAGCAAAAAAAAAAAAAGGCAAAATAATAAATAAATAATAAGGCAAAATAATAAAAGTCCCTTCTCTGAATTCCAGTTTCAACTAAGGGTAATCATTATGAATGGCTTTTTGTATATGCCTGTTGGGGGTCATGGGAGGACACAACATGCATACATGTGGACACACATATGCGTGTACGTATTTATTTTATTTTTGACTATATGCCCTGTTTTCCTTTTATCTTGCTTTAATTTACTTAATGTGCCAGAGACAGTTTCTCATATTAGCACACACTGGTCCCCATCACTCCCTCCATTGTCCTCCTTTATATGCCCAGAACATACCTCATTTAATCAGTTCCCTAAATGGACTCTTTGTCCTATTACGGACACTAACACCAGGCACATGCACCCTGAGTTATCTCTATAGGTAGAGATAGATAAAGAAAACATATGGCTAATTTTTACAGGCATGCTAATTTCTTGGTAATATGGTTCTTGGGTCAAAAGTTACTGTCCCATGCATTCTTGCTAAAGTTGTGACTCAAAACTTACCTCCTACTATATGTAATGCTACCCAGTGTACATCACCTTCTCACCATTATTACAGACATCCTATCTGAAGATATATGGAAAGAAAGAAAAGAAATTGCATTTTTTGAGCGTCCATTATTCGGAAATGTATCTGTCCTTGCCTTGATCTCTGACTGTGTGCTAGGCTCACTTCAGGGTGTTGAAGGCAGGGCCCAACACTGAGTCACATGGTGAAGAGTAACCACTGTACATTTTAGGCCCATGACACAGGGTGACCCATGCAAGACCCTTGACCCATGCAAGTGGTCGCTGACTCAAAAGGAACAGTGTTCATTCTCCTAAGAGAACAAGACAACTGCTGAGTCTGGTATGTAAAAGGTGCCTTTGTAATACTGTTTTGCTCAAAATTCTCCTCTTTGTTTTGCTGTCACAGTTAGAGTGTAAGTTTCTGGAGGGCAGGGACCATATACTGAAAGAGAATTCACAGTCTTGGGCCAACGCTGATTGGTTAGTAGTGGCTGCTTGGAACTTTGAAGAAGGATCATGCATGACTCGGGAAGAGGGTGCTTCACAATCGGTGGGCAATGTGTACTGTGGGCCCTGGACAGAGGCAGGGTGGCATGCAAACTGAGTGTTCTTGTTCCGTAATAAATTAAGGTTGTTTGTTATGGTTATTTGAGGTTTACAGAAAACCCATATCAACACATGAAAGCAACATTTTGGGAAAAGGAGAAGAGAGAGAGGGAGGGAAGAAAAAAGAGAAGATGAGAGAGAGAAGGAGAGAACAGAAAAGTCTCCTCAAAAACACAAAGACTATATCGTGCTTCCAGATTGATCCTTATTTTAGGTGTTCTATATTTTTCAGAATTTACTACAGGGATCCTGTACATTTGAAATTAGAAAAACAAGACCACAGTAAAGTGTGATGATAAAAAAATTAAAATAAAATAAAATAAAATAAAATAAAATAAAATAAAATAAAATAAAATAAAATAAAATAAAATACGATAAAATAAAAGATGGTCTTAAAGCTACCATGTGAAATTCAGAGGCACAAAGACCCTGGGTTGGGGAAATGGAAGGCGGTTCTGCATCGTTCTACATTTTCTTGGTTTTGTGGGACCACTAAGTGATGTGCAGAATGGATGGCGTTAATCTTCAGTCCCTTTGTAATAAATGCTGGACTGTGAACAGTATATGGCCAAAGGAGAGTGCCCCGGCAAACCTTAATCTTTAATAAGGTGCACAGCTAGTCTATAACTGTCAGAGAATGACGGAGGAAGCAGGCCTTCGGCTTTCCTGCTTGGAATAAGAAACGGGGTCCAATCTCCATGGGCTGCAAGAGCCAGCTCTTTGCTCTGGTCTGGGGGAAGCCGGGAGGCCCCACACTTTGGGGCCTTGACACATTCGCAGCACAGCTTGCATTGAGGAAATGGACGTATTTTAAAAAGGCTCATCTTCCTGTGAGATCGAATTCAGGTACATTCTGATTCTATTCAACTCTTCGCTTGTAACTTAAGCCCCCAGTAGCAGCCCTCTGCAATGAAACTATATCACTTTTGAAGCTTAGCAGATGGGAATTGTCATAAATGATATTTTAGTCACAGATATGAGCCATAAAACTTGAAAGATAAAGTATCTTTCTGAGACACACATGGAGAGGCAGATACAGACGCAGACACGACATGAGGTTTTCTGCTGCTCCAATGAAGTGGAGAGAAGGGGCAGGGCTCGGCATTGTATTGTGGCTTTGGGGTTTGCAGACAATATAGAGCCATGGAAATAGCATGGAGCATCAGTTTGAGGGGATAGGCAAAGCTGGGTTTCAATGTGGATTTAAACATTCACCATCCTGAAGAATTCCATGTCTTACCTTTTTCGAAACCTCCGTGTTTTCCCTGTAATAGGGGAAGGATGGCAGGTCTTTTCATTAGGTGCTTCTTAGAATTAACTTGGCACATTGTTTGGCACAATATGGATGACATCAGATACCCCTGCCGGTCTTCATACAACATTTCCCTCAAATGGATATGTTGTTGCTTATTCCTAGTTATGCCGGATTATTCTGCTGAGTTGAATAATTCATTAGGGCTTGGGTTCCGAGATATGGCACGACTGTATCCAGCAGACTCTAGCCTTAAGCCAATATGTATATTAATGCTTTTTACTCAAGGAATATACCTGACTCTTACCGACCCTAATCCCACCTCCACATGATTGCTATAACATTAACTTGACAGGAAGATTAGTTTGCATGGGATGAAGGGGAATTGTCATGTCCAAACTAGAATTAAAATAATAATAATAATAATAACGACAACAACAACAACAACAACAGAAACTGTGGGAATCTTCTAGAAATACCTAAAAATCTCCTCTTTTGTCTCCATCATGTACGTAATCACGCTGTTTGGCTCTCAGCAATTTTTTTAGTGGCTGTGTTCGCACAATATCAACTATCCTGTTAATCAGTATAGTTATTGCCATGAAGTTTTGCCCATGTGATCTCAGACAACCAGGGATTTTGAAATAGTGGTGTGATTGCAATGTCTTTATTCCATCCAAAATGCACCCCTTCCATAACCTGCCAGGACTTGAATTCGAAGGCCTTGGCAAGCACAAATCTAAATGTAGCATGTGGTAACTTAAATTAACACGTACAACATGTGTACTGGTGGGAGAAGATGATATCAAGTTATGCCCATGTTGTTCTGGTAGAGTGGATATGCGTGCGTGTGTGTGAGACAAGGAACATTTTTAGTTCCTCCTATGTTTCAGGCATCATGCCAGACATTTTGCATGTATTATCCTATTTAATCTTTTCAATAACCTTGGGAGATTAATATCATTATCCATACCCAAAGATAAAGAAACTGAAGCTCAGAGAAGTAAAATTGCTTCTATGGCCAAATTGCTAACTACTCAATCATCAAGTCAATATTCAAAGCCAGTACTGCCCCATTCCAAAAGTTAACGCCTTCCTGCTATCGTGTCACATCAGTCTCAGGGTATTATGAGTCTAAAATATTTTTACTTCTGATAATTAAAGCAGTTTCATTTTTAGATTAAAATGGGATATCCAGGAGCTCCATTTTGCTGGTAAGAGTACAAGGATGGCTTCCGTGGCCATTGACTCCCTCGCACATAAGAGGGAGACCCCTACTCCCCTCCCCTAGTGTGAGAGTTTTCTTGAGAGTCAGACATTTTCAGTGTGCTCACCCATTCTTGCACGTATTTGACAAAGGTGTTTACACCCTTCTTGATCCCGCTGTTCCTCACAAAGGTGACAAGCCACCCAGCATAAACAGTAACTAAAAATCATCGTGTGTTAAAATTCTGTGTTCCTTGTTGGTCTGGTAAAGTTTTGTCGCGAGAGCATCTTTCCTACAAGTACATGGAGTGACGAATGATATGAATGGTTTCCTTCTCCCTTCCTCTTTTACTCCTCCACTCTGTCTCCCCATGCTTTGATGAATTACTTTTCATCTACTTTTTAATTATGAAACTAGCTCTGTTTTTATCACTATCTAGTACCATTCTGGATAAATATTCTCTGACAGAGGTTACATGTGTCCTGGGTTGAAAAATAAAAGGGAGGGGCGCCTGGGTGGCGCAGTCGGTTAAGCGTCCGACTTCAGCCAGGTCACGATCTCACGGTCCGTGAGTTCGAGCCCCGCATCAGGCTCTGAGCTGATGGCTCAGAGCCTGGAGCCTGTTTCCGATTCTGTGTCTCCCTCTCTCCCTGCCCCTCCCCCGTTCATGCTCTGTCTCTCTCTGTCCCAAAAATAAATAAACGTTGAAAAAAAAAAAAAAAAGAAAAAGAAAAGGGAAGGATAAACATTCAGTTAGGTAGGGCCAAGAACCTGAGCTATTAACAGGCAATCCGTTCATTCCACATCCAGGGCTCCTATGCCCTAGACTCATTAATGAAGCTTGTTTTTATTTTTCATTGTTGTACAAAAGTACATTGCAAAAACTGTGGTTCATGTATCTAAAGTACTGTTCTAAACCAATATGAGGTAATGCAAATATTCAGTAAGGAAGCAATTAGAGTGTGTGTGTGGGGGGGGGGGGGTCCTACATTCTACTCTTAAGTTGTCAAGAAATACACCCAGGTGATATGGTAGAACAAAACCTGTTGTAGATGAAATTCACATAAACTGAACATCCTACTGGCACACACTTACCGGTTTACTGGCTTTTAATGCCATTAGATATTAGCAACTTCAGCTCCATTAAAATTCCTCGAATGTGTTCTGTGTGAAATCATTTTATTTCAAATCATTAACATATGGCTCAACACAGCACCCCCTTTGAGGTGATCCAGGACTTCCATCCCCATTTTACAGATGAGCATGAGAGGTAAGAACAGGTTAAGTGATTTTTGCCTGAGGTCAAACATGCCCGGAGAAGATTAGGAATTGTTTAGTGCCCACCACAGTGCCGTGTCTGCGATAAGTCCCTAAATTCAGATTTTCCAACCTCGGAATTTTCTGGGTTAGACCTCTAGCTGACTACCATGGGACGTAAAGTTATGTAATTAATTACAGCTATAATTACCTTGGTTTCTGGGTCATTTAAAGATCATCAGTGCATTTTGTTTTCACGGTTCTTGCAGCAAAGGAATTTTTTTTTTTTGAAGTACAAGTATAATTAATCCAGTTTTTAGGCTCCTTAAATAACAGGAAAGTGAAAACATGAATGCAGAGACTGAGTTCATCTTTGCTAGGGTGCCTTGCACAGGGACTGAAGGTAGCAGTTTTCTCTCCTATAACGTAAAACTTCCCCCACTAGAGAGTGAGCCCCGGGAGGGCCCAGTGCAGGTGTTGTATGAAGGACCAGCCCAGTCCATGAAGGGGACCTACCTAGTATTTCTTCAGGCATCTTGTGATTGCTTAGAAAAGCACTCATTGCCATAGGTCCTCATTAAGGTTTCTACAGAACTGATGAAAGATGTAAAATGTTCAACATTAAAGCACTTTCAAATTCCACTTTTCTTTTAATGGAGGTGATCTAATATTCAGGGAATTGTCTTTTTACACCAGCTTAAATATTAAAAAAAAAAAATTGTCACTTGGCTCTATTTTACTCACGGAGAATTTCCCCAGACGAAGTGCTTTCAGTCACCACTGGTGGCTCCTGGGGCTGATGGTATTGGGACCGAGGAAACAATATCCCACAAGGGAGGTGCAAGCCTGCATGTCTGGGCTGAGCCAATCACCAGAGGTCTCATTCAGAAAGAACTAGGACTGTGTATGCTCCTTGCATGGCGCCCTAGGTGACACACAGGAAATTTCCAAAAAATCATTTAATCATGAAGATATATTGAATATGAAGTTGTGCTTGTACATCAACCATTTGAGGAAAAATACTGTATTAACAGCCTAAGAAGGACCTAATGAACCCCTTTGCTTTGGAATCCATATTTGCAGAGTAGGAAAATGTTTTCACCTTGTCTGTGGCATTATTCTTTATCCATAGAACTTTAGGGCAATTATATGTGGGAAAGGCAATTCATTAATTTATTTTTATCCTTATTAATTAATCCCCTGCACATTTATTGAGAGCCTCTAGGAACTATCTCAGGTACCAGGGACACAGTGGTGAATAATAAATCCAGGCTCCTGCTTGCATGGGACTTAAATCTTGGGGGAGAGAGAGAAGGGAGCAGGGAGTAACCAGGAAAGTGCAGAGGAACATGACCAAGGGAGCAAAGAATAAGCTTCTTGAGTTCGGAGATTCTGGGAAGGTCTAAGAATGTGACATTTCAGCTGAGACATGAAGGTCAAGAAGGAGCCAACCAGTGAACACGTGGAGGATGAGAATTCTAGGTAGAGGGAACAGAACGTGCCAATTTCCTGAAGTCGGAACAGGCTTGACATGTCCAAAAAGGAGGCAATAGGCTGGGGTGGCCAGAGGATTTAGGTTCAGAGGGAGGTAGAAAAACAAAGATCGAGAAGTAGGTAAGCCAGATGAAGAAGAGTGTGGTCGTGCAAAGTGAGGAGGCAGATCTTTAAGTGAATGGCACATTATCATGGAATGCTAGAAGGTTTCGTGAGTGTGCACAGAGTATCTCCTGGGGGTACAGGAGAAATCAAGAAGTGATGATGAGGCTCCCATCTTTCAAGTTCAGAGGTTTAAGGGATAGAAATATATGTTGGCCAGCCATTCCTTGAAGAACCAGGTTCCCTGGAGAGTCCTTGACAAAGAAGTGTGGCAATGATGGCCAAGACCAATTCATTGCCAGAACTCTTGCTCTCCAAGCCTTCTGAGCTTGCTGGTGCTTATATAACATTTCTCTCTAGAGTGATTTTCCAACTGGGTATGGCATTTGTACCAAGCCAGTGGCAATTCTGACCTAAGGATGCACTTAATCTGGGGCAAGGTGATGAGAGAAGCTTTGGGTTTATTGTTTATCTTCCTTTTCATGAGGAGTACTTGGTACAAGTTCAGTTTTGACTTAATTGCTATAGCCTTTTATTTTTTCGGGCAGTTTTTGTCTCACCAGCATCCAGCAGGTCTCTGAACAGTTCTTTGCTGCTTTTCTCAATGGCTGAGTGGTAGAGCAGACTGTGGACACTGGTGTTGGGTGAGTTGCTACTAATTCAGCCTCATTACTGGCCATTTTTCTTGCAGGGCATGAAATACCATTCCAAAGCCAGAAGGATGGTATATTGTTAAGTAGAAGCAGCTGGGAGTGAGCATTACCCTGAGAGAGAGACAGACATCAGAGGAACGGACAGGCCTTAGAAAAATCCTACTGCCAACGTGTAGAAACTGGTAAACTGTGAAGTAGGTATTTACTCTCTGAGCCCAGTGGCCTCATGTGTGAAATGGAAATATTACCAGTGCTTGTCACACAGAAGTGTAAGCACCGACTGTGTTCCTGGCACATCATAAGCATTTGATAAACAGTAGTAGCCGATGCTGTTGTTGTTCATAGTAGTAGACTAGCAACTCTCTGGGCTTAAGGGGACTGTTTGGAAGAGACAAAGCCCTGAGACTGAATGAGATTTAGCTTACCTATTTGTTTCACCATAAAACTAAAGAGCTTCAGTGGTGACTGTGTCTTGCCTCTTCCTGTCCAAAACTTATCTTAATATTAGGCTGTTTTTAAATAATAAAATTTATACTTCATTGAGCAAAAGTTAATCATACATAGCCCAATTGAAGAGAGTAAGAAAATAGAACCTTAAGTACAACAGAACATGATAGAACAGTGGAAATGAGTGAATTAGAGCTATCTGTACCAAGAAGAGTGGTTCTCATCATTATTGCCTTGGGTGAATCACCCAACGTGGAAAATACAATTCATTCCAAGATGTACAGCATGGAATAGTTTTAGTACTTTATGCCGTCTAGGAATGCATGCATATGGAATAAACATATATAGACAAAAAGGAAGACTGAAAATCCAGAGTATTGATTTCTTGTAGAGATGAGACACATACACTCGAGGAGAGGTTTCAGGTGGGGAATTCAACTACCCTGAGATTTTTTCTTCCTGAAGCTAGGTAGTACTTACATGGATGCATTTTATACTTTTTTGTGTACCTCTTGGTCTGTCTGAACTACATCATGGTACGTTTTTAAAGTAACACATGCCCTGAGTTAAACAGACACACACACACACACACACACACACACACACACACACACACTGTATTCACTGCATAGAACTGTATAAGGTAAAAATAAAAGTCTCTCTGTTCCTTTCTCATCCTCCCTCCCTTCACTATTTAATAATTGTTAGCACATCTTTCCAGATATTTTCTCTACACATCCAAAGTACACATATTCAGAACATACACGCTTACTTAAAATAATAAGCCATGACTTTGTGTCATCACTTTAAAAACAGTGTGTCAACCCTTCACTGTCAATACATATAAATTATTTTTCTCAAGCCCACAACACCTGCCTAGTAATCCTATTTCCATGTACTGCCATTTGTTTAACCAGCTCCCCTATTAATAGACATGTGTATTTAAAAGAAAAAAGAACAGTACTCTCCACAAACCCTTTTAAATACAGTGCTTTCAGCTTCCACCATTGGTCATCCAAATATTTTGTTGTCACTAGGACCAGTGCCCAGATGTTTCATTGAGTTGTTTGGGCTTTCACCTGACAGTCCAGCTGCTGTGGAGCCACAGCTAGAAATTCATGCTCTGGGGGGTGGGGGTGGGGATCATAATAATAAAACTTAAAATCTCCATCAAGAACTTCAGATGGAACGGAAGCACGGGGCCTCCTCCCTCTTGCCAGCCTCCTCCTCCAAGATGTTAGTGATTTTCAAGAATCACAGGCTTCATAAATGTCATTGCTAAAGTGTGAAGGGGAAAATAGAGAGAAAGAACAGTATTTTGAATATGGGGTTTTGAATTTCCACACTTCCCACTGGAAATAGACAGTTAGGCGTGTGCAAAGGTCTTTCTTGCTTGAGATGTTTTCTGGGTGTTTTCTCTATTTGACTATTTAACGTTTAAGTCATAGTTCACGGCAGCTTTCAGGATGTATGTTTCATCAAACAAGCCCTGTATTTTGGCTTCTCCTCAGAGCAAAGGGACACAGACAGTTAAGGCCACGTGAACTTCTTCCAGGTTAAACTGTTCATAGAAAGTTTGGACCTCAGCTCCCTTCAAAGGGACTGAGGACACTTCTGTCAAACCCAAATGCAAGAGGAAGGGAGTTTTTATGGGTTCTCACTTCCATGTTTTCTCTCCCACCCCTTTATTATCTTTTCAACTTGTATCATTGCTTTATTACACATGCAATGCATATAGCTTGTGAGCAAAGTTATAAAATGCTATTCACAATCAGAAAAAAATCAATATCTGAAATAAGAAGTCTTCAAACTCACATCGAAGTAACTACTACTCTCATTTCTGCAATTCCAGACTTTTTTTTTCTGATGAGGGTACATACGTGTAAAAATATGTAGCTATAAAAATGAGTCTGTACTATACACATTGTTTTATAACTTTTGATTTAGCCATAAAATGATGTATAAAAAGCATATTCCATTCCATGAAGCTTACTTTTTTTTTTGACAGCTTCACAGTATTCTAGTGCACAAATGTACACATCCTCAGTAGAGAATGTGGCTTTTGGTATCAACCCCTTTTCTTCTCATTGCTGTAAGATTATTTGGGGTGATTATTATTATTTTAATTCTTATATTGCTTGGTAGAAAATGTTTTTTCCCACATATGGGAAATGCACATGTCATGCAATGTAGATTTGGGATTTGCACATTATAGACAATGGGCACACTCTCCCACCAATGACAGGCATGGACGGTCAGATGCTGAATTTGCTGTTTATAGGAGGGTTTCTTAACTTTGGCAGCACTGACACTTTGGGATGGATAATTCTCTGTTGGGGGCAGCTGCCCTGTGTTTTGTGGGGTGTTGAGCAACTTCTTTGGCCTTTACCCACCAGATGCCAATCATAGTTCCCCGTTCATTGTGACACCCCAAGATGTCTCCAGACATTGGTACAAGTCCCTGGGAGAGGGGAGGGCACCCCTCCTTCCCCTGCTTTGAGAACCACTGTTTTAAATGATTGGGTTCATAAGTTGTCTAAAGAATGATCTTATCTTGTGGCATTTATAAATCAATTGGAAGTTGGTCCTGGATTAGTGCTTAAAATAAATTCCAACCTATTCTGAGAAAACAGTATATTTGAGGAGGGACTAATTACCTCTTTTTTATTTCAAGTGACAAAAGCCAATATATCACACTTAGCCACTATGAAGACTCCATTTCAGTAAACTAATTAAACTAATCCTATCTCAACTCATTATTCTCAGTTCCACTAAATATTTTAACAGTCTAGATTTATTTCATTACATAAATTATATCATACTTAAAGCTATGCACAGCCCTCAAGAGTTTATTTTGGACTTTTAAAATGTGACTTTAAGCTTTATCTAGAATGTATATTTTTCATATCTTTCCTAGCTAATCATTCACCTTAATTATGACTAATTATTGAAAATGATATAGTACTTTAATTAAATGAAAGTGCTTTCCTTCTTGTTAGCACTTATTAAACACTGACAACGTTACAAAGATAATGCCGTGCAGGAAACGGCATAACTTACCGAATTGATTCCGTTTTTTTGCTGCAAAGCTGATGTAGATTCACATTTCAAGAGACTGATTAATGCACAAGATGGCAAGAAAAGTGTTTTTCATAGTTAAAAGGAATTAAAGTCTGTGTCCATCCTGGATTCATTTTCTAACAGAGAATCGCTGCATAATTAAAACGTTAATACACATCCCTCTATTTGTACTTACGTTCCAAAGCCAGCATACATTAAGTAGAAATTTAGCCCAAGTGCTTCCTGGAGAAGCCAAGAGGAATAATGCCTAAGTACCACTTCAGAGTAAATTGCTCTCTACTTATAGACGTGTAATGCAATTAAATCGAGGAGCTGTAAGCTGCCTAAATCAAGTAAGTTTAGTTTAGATATTTGTCTTTAGACATCTCCCTGTAAAGGGTTCCACACTGAAGAGAAAAGAATGGACATCTAGCCAATGAGCTGTTCATTAGAGTTGACATATGGTAAGCAAGGCCAGAAAATGCCTAAGGAATAGAGAATTTTCCTTGGCATCTAAGGGGAAAAAAATACAGCATTCAAGTTGATCTTAGGATAACCATTGTGTTAGGCAACACTCTCTCTGTTTCCGATTCTAGCAGATGTTGTTGGCTCAGCTTCGTGTTCTGTGCTTAGTTCAAGAACTGAACATTTGTATTAATAAAACACAACACCAGTATACATTTTATAAGGCGATATAAGCTCTGTGCCTGAGAAAGAATCAGATCCCTCAGGGGAGAAAAAAAAAAAATGCTGACGGGGAAATGCTAAGTGGCATCATTTTAAGTGTTTGGGGTAATAGACCCTTGACATTGAAATCGTTTCCAGAATGATCTGAGTTTTACGCTGGCCAGGGCCAAGGTGCCAGCTGCATTAATGCACTTATACTTTATCTTGTGAGTTTCCAGTGAGCGTCAGTAAATGCTTTCCCTGACACGTTGGCCTCATTCTTCTTTGTATCCTATTCTTCATGCTGCAAATCATCTCATTTTGAGGGCTGAGAATAGGACACCTTCATGATAAAGAAATTTAAGAGCAAAACTTACTATTAATTTGGAATTCTGTTGGCTTTCCATTATGTATGTGAACTCTTTACTCCGAGGATATTCAGATCCAAACAAGAACTTACAAAGTATGTTACAGTATCTTCAAGTAAGGGAAACATCAGTATAAACAGTGAGAAAAACAATGAGAAAAAGTATATATATATATATATATATATATATATATATATATATATATACACACACATATACACACACATATATATGCATAGTATATGCAAAGTATATATATGCATAGTATATGCAAAGTGTATCTCTCTCTCTCTATATATATATATGTATATATATATATATATATATATGCATATACATATACACATATACCTATACATGTATAATTTAACCAGGCAAAAAGAAACATTCATTGGGTGTTCCTGATAAAAACTTCCAATATCAAAATCAAGGGGAAAATATGGCTCAGGTTCAACATGCACCTGTGTATTTGGACCACTGCAAACACACGGCTGTTCTGTTATTTTTGGTTCCTGAATTTAGACTTGGAACCAAAAATGAGGAGTTGTGTGTTGCAGTGGGTTTTGGCGTCAGATGTAACAGAGTTTGCACGCCCTCTCTGCTCCTCCCTGGCTGTGGAACCTTGGGCAACATCGTTTATCTGTCTGCGCCTTATTTCTCCCACAGGAAAACAAATGGGATGAGTCAGAGAGGGACCATGGAGTGAACAGCTCTGCAGGATCTTGCCAAGTTTGGAATTAGTGAAGAGAAAATATGATGAATAAGACAATCCCATACTCACAACGTAGACTTAGAAAGACTTTTACACGTAGAGAGACTAGAGGAGTCAGAATGATTTTAAGGTTCATCCAACAAATATTTGTCAAATGCCCACTGTGCTCAGCCACTGGGAATTTAGTGATAAACAAGACAAGAAAAATGTTGTTCTCATGGAGCTTATATTCTATTGGGTAGGAGGCAGACAAAAATAACTCTGTAAATGAAGAAAATGGCTATTGATGGGTTTAGTCAGGTAACAAAAACCAAATAGTGATGTATATGCTCAAGAAATGGCCCTTAAGAAGAGGTGAAATTTAAGCTGAGCTCCTGATGTAAATCATACCAAGACAAGGAGGAAGAACATTCCAGGGAAACACCCACAGAAGAGAGGAATTTGGAATGTTTGAGGGACCAACAGAACCCCAGAAAATGGGAGGGGGCACAAGAGAGCTGTGGGAAGTAGGCAAAGGCCGGATAGTACAGAACTTTGTAAACCACAGTAAGTGAGTTGGATTTTATTTCACTGGCAGCGCAGAGGTTTGCATTTCACAAAGATGACTGCTATGTGATCATTGACCAACGGGGTCCAGGAGAGAAGACTAGGATGGCAGCTAAGAGGCTGTGTAGGACTCCAGGCCAGGGGGTCTTGTGGCTTGGACCACGGTAGTTGCAAAGTGCAGAGTGATGGAAATGAAAGCATTGTTCCAACGGTCACAGTGGGGAAACCACCTGGAGGTGGGAGGAAGTGAGTAGAAATGACTCTCAGGCAGTGAGGATGAGGCCTGGAGGTGGCAGTGTCATGAATAATAATGAGAAATCATAAATGAAGGCAGTGGGATGAGCCAGAATCACTTCTCAGAAGGCCTAGGAGAAATTTGAAAGGCAGCGGTTGTCAAGTTACATGGAAGATAGATTATGTGGCAGTCACCTCAGGCCTTGAAACGTGCTGGTGTTCATTCCTAGAGAGAGACACAACTGGTAAATGAGGCATTACTAAGTGGGTTTGTTGTGCTGGGTATTAGGTAAGTGTCAGACTTTGAGCTTCTAAGTTCTCCCCTATTTCCAAACAAGGTATTAGGAGGGTTCTTAGAACTCTTTGCAGAATTGTATGCATTAACTAGGGTCTTGCCCTCAAATCTACCAACATTCTTGCAAAAAGAGACTTTAGGGCTCATGTCTGTCATTTTTCAGAGGACCCTAGAGCTCAGGGAGGACATGTGACTTGTCTAAGATCACAGAGTGAACTGGACAAGCTCAGGGCAGGGTGCTGTCTCGTATCCCACACCGCCTTCTCTCGCTGATGCCTTTTGTGGGGGAGGATAGGGGCTGACTTGTCTTGTGTGTCAGAGGGAGCTGGATTCCTTCTCTCCTTGGCCCCTTAGATCAAAACGTCTCACAGTGTAGATCCTGGATCAGCCTTAGTAAATATTCCTAGGATGCTCCCTGTCCCGCCCCAGATCAACCAAGAATCATTAGCCTCTGGAACTAACATACCTTCATTTTCTCAGGTTCCCTGGGTGATTCCGACACTCCCGCGAGTATTAAACTGACTTTCAGTCTTTTATGGAGTCCCATAGAATACCTGGAAAAATGCCTGACATAATCTTTGCTCAAAATATGTTTGCTTAGGTAATTTATCATTAATTAATTGATTCATCACAAAGTAACTAATCCGTTCGTTAAAAAGAGACCCATCACCCATGACTTCTACATGCTCTCTCCCACACTAAACTCAGAAGCTATCACCTATCCTACCAGGCTCACCAACACTCCTCTGGTGTCTTTTCTGTATGATGGGTTTTAGCATAGCACATGTCACCACTGACCAAGAAACTGTGGGATATTAACAGAGAGGTATGTCTTACCATTAAATATACATTGCCTCCATGTTTCTCTTGCCTTAGGTTTGCTCTGAGTTCTCTAAAGCTGTTGATTGGGAATAAGCCACATCTCATCATGTTATGTTGCAGGGCTGTGGTGTCCACACATTTGTCTTCTAAGATACCTCCATCAAGGACCAGTAAAGGACTCTAAATTTGAAGGCAATGCAACCAAGGTAGTTTTGACTTCTTACCTGACCACCCTTACTTTCAGTGGCCAGTGGTGAAAAATGGCTAAGAGTAATATGGATAAGAATAGAGAGATTATAGAACAGAGAGAATGTGGGGAGTAGAAGGAAGAAGAAGAAACAGGCAGGATTCTAATGCTTTGCATACAACAGGCATTATGCAAAACACCAGGCATACATTATCTAGCTAAATTAGTGAAGTAGTCCTATAAGGTATGTTCTGTTATTATCCCCATTGTATTGGTAAGGAAACTGAAGCCTGGAACTTAAATACTTTGTCCAGTTTCACACAGCTGGTAAAGAAAGGAGCTGGAATCTCTAATTCCAGAGTTGAGACCTTTAGTCACTATGCCAGACTGACATGTTACTCATTCATCTATTCTTGTCTTCTGGACGCATAGACCTACAGCAGCTGTCAAAAGTGTATCTCCCCCCAGTCTTGTTTCCTATCAAACTTGCACATTTGCTGGCAGGATGAGAGGGGCACATTGATCCCAGGCTGTGAAATAAATGCACACCTTGAGAGAGACTTCTGGAATGTATGGTTAAATACCATGGAAACAGTTAGGTGTTTGGGAAGAAAGCTGATACTGCAGAGTCACTAGCACAGGGTGCCATTAGCAACAGCATTGCTGGCAGCTGCAGGCCACCATGTTACACCCCATGTATCAGCTCCACGCCTGGCGACTTCACAGACTGCAAACTCCTCACCTTCTGAATGCGAAAGGCAGCAGCAGAGAGTGGGTTGGGCTTCACTGTCAGCTTAGGAGGTCTCTGGAATCTCTTGATTTAATGTGTTAATTTCGTAAGCTTTGTTTCTGTGTTCTCTTTGACTTCTTGTTTTATGCCATTGTTGCAGTGGTGAAAGCATCCCAGAGCTTAAGAGCACCCTTGTTCTTCAGCTGTCTTGGGGAAAAAAGCAAAGCAAACAAATGAAGCGATGCGCAGTATCTTTCTTTTCGTCCCAATAAATCATTTCCATTGCCTTTTATTAAGATCGAGTAAACATAATCAGCAATTTACCTTATGAGGAGGGTGATATTTTCAAGACTTAAAAAGGCAGGCATCTGATTCCAGATTGTATGGAACCAGATGAGGTTAACCCTGTTGTTCCTGACCAAGGAAAGTTCTGTGACCTATGATCACACAGATCAGGTGTTATTTTGCAGGAAGTATTCGAGATGTATTTGAAATCATCCTCAAGTGTAGATTTTGCCTCTTTCGGGGGGATTCCCAACACTGTGCAGATTCTGACTGCAGATGGAATTTGATGACATATGTGGAAGGAATCTAAACTAATGTTGTATTGACTTCATCATCGCCAGGGTGTATAATTCAAAAACTATAGAGTGAGGTGTGTGAAGCATAAGCTTTGGAATCTGAAGAATTTGCGGTCAAATTCTAACTCTGCTTTTTACAATCCACCTGAGATAACTTATACCAAACCCATGAGCTTGAGTCTCCTCAGGTGGCAAAGAAAGGTCATAATAGTCTTCACATCAGATGTTCTAGGGAAGGTAAAATGGCACAGTCCATAATATAGAGCTTAGTTTGCTGCCTGACACAGAGTAATTTCTTTGAAAAATAGTTTTTTTAAGTTTATTTATTTATGGAGAAAAAGAGAGAGCCTGAGGGAGGGAGGGAGGGAGGGAGAGAGAGAGAGAGAGAGAGTGAGAAAATCCCAAGTAGGTTCCTCACTATCAACACAGAGCGCATTGTGGGGCTCATACTCATGAGCTGTGAGATCATGACCTGAGCTGAAGTCGAACACTCAACCAATTGAACCAGCCAGGTTCCCCCAAAATAGGTTTTCTATACTTGGATATCAGCTCTTTGGAAAGCCTAAATGAGTTGGAGGAGTGGAGAATGTAATGTGCATAGCACAGCCCCATTCTTTAATAAATGGGAAGTCAATCTAGCTATTTAATGAAATGTTGATGGAAGTATACTTGCTTCCTTCTAAAGCTTGCCTCTTGATACCTGTTCTGAAATTCGTGGGCTAAGACATCACTGCTTAATCTCTGAACAACTCTGGAAGATCCTTGGACGATGGCTCACATTAGCCAAATTTAGGCAAAACCTAAAATAGATAATGGGCAGAATGGTCATACAAATATGTTCAGACTCTAGAGAAAAATTCAGAGGAGCTTCCAGTATGCAGAAGGGTAGGTTTGCTGAGGCCATGGTATTATAATCCCACAACAGTAATGGCACTCATAGTAATAGTGGAGGTCGTCATTTCTGTAGTATATAGAATGTCCTTGATACTGAGCTAAATGTTTCATGTGCATATCATCTTTATGTCACCTTGTTAGATACATGATGTCACTACCATTTTCTGAATAAGACATTTGGGGCTCAGAAAAGTAATTTTCCCATAATCATGGAAATAACAAATTCCCAGAATCCAGGACTTGACCCAAGGCAGTGTGATAACCAAACTCACGCTCTTCCCTATGAGATGTTGGGACTTGGAGCCAAAAGACTTGGGTTCAAGTTTTAGCTTGCTGGACCTTCGTACCATCCCTGAAACTCTCAGAGCCCTGCTTCCCACACCTTCAGACCAGGAATAATTATACCTTCTTCACAAAACTATAAATATTTAATGAGAAAATATATCTAAAATATTTTTTGTGCCTCATAAAGGCTATGCAAGTATAAGGTGGGGTGTTTTTTTTTTTAAGTTTATTTATTTATGGAGAAAAAGAGAGAGCCTGAGGGAGGGAGGGAGGGAGGGATTGCATTATCACCCAACAATAGATCATTTGGGGATGGTGTAAAGGATTGTGAATTTACAAGTTTGGCAACTTTTGATAAAAAGAATCAATAGGGTGTCTTTTTAAAGTAGAATTAGTGGTTAAAAGAACTAACAATCCATTTAGAGATTTGTGTTTCTCAATAGCAGGCAATGAAGCCATTTTCTTTCCATTTATAAGAATATGTATGTGCTTAAGGGGAGGACAGATCCAACAATCGGGTTGTTTGCTATGATTTGTATGCCCTGGGGATATGGAGAGTCCAGAATGTAAGAAAATTGCAAATATGGAATAAAAGGTCCAGGGAGAAGGTGTTTTACTACATGCTTTAGTCGTATGGCTTGGAATAAGGACCTTCTCCAAGGGTCTTGAATGTTGCTGACCTCTCTGTTTTTTGTATTTTTGTTTTTATTTTTTTATTTTTTGCAAGCTTGTTGGCACTCCACATTGTAGCTGTTTCTTTTGCTCCCAGCACACCTCCTATCCTCACTTGACCTTTTGAACTAAATTTGTGACAGTTAATCCAGTGTGAGATTTTGGATAGGGCAGCATGCCCAGACACTATCCCTTCTGCGCATGACCACCCCCACTTTAGTTCCACATCATGTTGATCCAGTGGCATGGATTTTCTAGGCCAGTCTCTTTTTAGAATCATGTTTGCTGATATCCTTCTGAGTGTGCTTGTCATATTATGTGCCCTGGTTTGTGAAAGAGGGACCCTTGTGAAGGCTGAAGGAAGATGTTTGGGGTCCCAAGCACTCTAAGTGCAAATGAGGTGAAGCCAGCTGGTCCCTGCCTCTCCCATGTTCTTGACATCTCGGTGAAGGAGCTCTACCTGCACTTCCTCTCTACCTCGACTTCCTTTTCTCTCGCTTCTTTGCCTAATGAACACCCACGTATGCTTTCAAACCTGGCTACTTTGTCCCTTCCTGAAGGAAATCTTTCTTGGCCTCACTAACTAGGTCAAGAACCTCCACTGGTTTATTAACTTCAGGTACCTTCATTTGTAGCTCATAATATCATTTCAGTTTTACATCTTTTGATATAATGATTTAATTCCTATTTTCCCTGAAAGACTATAAATACTATGGGGAGGAAGACCATACATGAAGTTTTGTACATACTTTCATCAGTGACCGAGTAGATAAGTGAGTGAGTGAGTGAGTGAGTGAGTGAGTGAGTAGATGGGTGGGTGGATGGATGGATGGATAGATGGATGGATGGATGGATGGATGGATGGATGGATGGATGGATGGATGAGTGAGTGTGTGAGTAGATGGGTGGATGAATGGATGGATGGATGGATGGATGGATGGATGGATGGATGGATGGATGAGTGAGTGAGTGTGTGAGTAGATGGGTGGATGGATGGATGGATGGATGGATGGATGGATGGATGAGTGAGTAGATGGGCAGATGGGTGGATGGATGGATGAGTGAGTAGATGGGTAGATGTGTTGATGGATGGATGGATGGATGAATGGATGGATGGATGGATGGATGGATGGATGGATGGATGAGTGAATGAGTAGATGGGTGTGTGTGTTGGTGGATGGATGCATGGATGGCTGGATGGATGGATGAGTGAGTAGATGTGTGGATGGATGGATGGATGGATGGATGGATGGATGGATGGATGAGTGAGTAGATGGGTAGATGTGTTGATGGATGGATGGATGAGTTTAGAGCCAGCTCATCAGAAAACCTGTCTTTCAGGTAGGCTGAGATTCCTGATATAAGGATGAGAATGTGAACTTGCATTAGCCTACTCCTGTACCCCATCCCAACTTAAACCTCTTGATCCATCCTGGGTGCCTAGAGTGCAAGCTCTGTGCGTCTCCCTTCTCTTCCTGCCCTCTGCAAGCTCATTTCATACCTGCTTATTTTCTACCACAATATTTCATCCATGCAGGAATTATTTTCAGGTTTTGAAACTTGCCCAACTTCTTCCTTCTTCGGGACTCCTGCACATGCTTTCCTCCACCAAAAGTGTTTTATTAACCCTCTTTACATGTTTTTTTTCATAACCATTTTTAGACCTATGCCTGCATGTCACTTTGTCATGGTAGCCTTATCTGAGTCCTGTAGGCTACATCCCGTTATCCTCTTTTATGGCCCCTTCCCTTTTCCTTCAAAGCACTTCACAAAATTATAGTGTTTTCATTTTCAAAATGGCCTGTTTCTTCCACTAAGGAGTGAGCTACTTGAGGAAATGTGTTAGGTCAGTCTTGTTCATCACTAAGTGTCTAGCTCTTAGTAGACACTCTACAAGTGGCTATCAAATAAAATTTTAAAACACAGACACCATGCCCTCTACAGTCCTACCGGAGCCAGTGACTTTGATGGGAGGTATTTATGGTCAAGGAAGAAAGGGGGGCATGTGTGTTCATGTTCATCTACCTCTTATGACTGTGTGAAGACCCCTACTTCTCTCTGGGCTGGGACCATGCCCTCTTTCTCCTAATATACCATGGATAAAGCAGAATAAGTTATAAAGCCCAGCTCATACTAGCTTAAGCCCAAGGAAGATTGATTATCTCAAGAAACTGAAAACAACGCATAGGTCTACCATCAGTCATTGCTGAATATAAGCATTTGAACCATAGCAATGGGGATCTCTCCTTGACATTACTGTTTTTCTCTCTTTGGAGTCTTGGTTTTTTTATTGGATGTAGCTTCTTGCATGGCGTCAATGGCTCTTACAACTTCAGATCTGACAGAAAATGCCTGAAGGTGTGTGGCTAGGGAGCTGCAGCCCACGCTGGGTCACACGCCCTTCCCTAAACCATAATTCTGTGGCCAGGAAGTTAGAATCCTTGAGGGGCAAGAAATGAAGACATACATCACTTCTTGCCCACCTCTGAATGCCAGTCAGTAGGTTTTCATTAGTATCTCCAGTGAATCCAAAACCCAACTCTATTATACCCTAGTGTATAGGAGTGCACATTTTATAGAGATTTATATGTAATTTTCCTATCCCCCCATCTGTCTTAGGTCAGATCCCCTAGGGGTAATGCCTGAAATGGGGATTTTGTGCAGGGGGTTAATTGAAGGGATGCTTTCAGAGGGAGCCTATGGGAGAGGAGGTAAACAATCAGAGTAGAGCAGGGGAAGACTCACAGGCAAAGGTGTGGTTTCAGGGGAAAACTGAGTCGGAGCCTGTGGGAAGTTCTGGAATGATTAATTACACCAAAGATGGTTTCACCCAGAGTCTAATTCCCATTCCATCAGCCTGTCTCTAGACACAGGTTCAAGCTGTCCCTCAGGAAGGGATGACAGCCCTACCTCCACCCTCACCCTCGGGGCCTTGTTTTCTAAGTAATAACCTCTATTTTTATTTTCTGAGTAGTTTCAGTTCTGTGTGATGCCCTCTATCTCCTTGGTCTCCCAGCTGAGCCTCCTGTTTAAACACCCAGATGGACGCAAGAGACTTGCACATTTAAGGAAGATTTTTCCGTTAAAAGGGTTGACACAAGAGGTGAACCACCATACCTGTAGAGGCACAGGGAGAGAAATTCACTTGCCCCTCCCATCCCCTTACATTTCTCTTTTTCCATCTCTTCCAGCATCCAGGGTCATTGACTCTCTACTCTCCTTTGGGTAGAGATCTGTCCACCCTCTGGGTGCTTCACTCCTCCCTTTTTGGTTTACTTATCGGGCAGTTTCGGGGGCCACTGCCAGGTTTTCATATGCCAAGGTTGCGACATGAGGGATGGCAAATTGAATTTCCCCTTGTAATCACAGGAAGGCAAGTCACTGTCCTCTCCTTCTAATGTAAATGACCTGAACCCTGCTCCAGACTCATCCATGATTCCTCTGCCTCACTATTTTTCAATACGTCTACCTTTGCAGCCCTCCCTCCCCACCCCCGATGGTCTCCAGCAGCCTTCATGTCTGCGCACACATAAATAAGGCTGTATGCACGCGTGTGAGAATATATAGCCATCACGGTACTGTGTGGGCATGTAGACGTGCTGAGGAAATGTAATAGAGTGTGGTTGTGTGTTTGTAGGTGTATAATAAGTTTGCTGCAGACTAGGGGGAAAAATGGAGCCATTTGTTGATTCAAACCAATTTTTTTTCCTCTTGAGTTAGTACCCAATCTGTAGCTAAGAACTGCTGACTACAGCATATTTCTGAGTGTAGATTTTTTTTTTTTCCCCTGACAGCTAAGACCTAACTCCTGCCTGATCTATGTAGCTGCATTGTTCAAATTACAAAGCTTAGGTGACAGAACTGCTCTATTTTCTGGGAGCCCCCAACACACCTGTCATCAGATAGAAGCAAGAATGCAGAAGTCATCACTTTACTTAGAAACTCAGCAGATGATTGAAATTATTTCTTACTACTAATTCCCCTTTTAGTGGAGATAAGCCGCTTTGTTCAGCTGTAAATGAAACATTAGGGTATTAACTGTGGAGCCGAAGTATTGGGGAAGCTAAGATTTTATCTGCAGTAGGAACATTTTGGGCAATAAATTGTTTTGTTGGACAGAATACTAAATCTCTTGAGTTACAAAGAAGCAGAGCTCATTAAAGGGGATGCTTAAAGCAGGGGAAAAAAAGGCGAGACAAAAGCTTATTACCTTTGTTGTGGGGATTGGAGGGGGTTTTTGCAGGTTCTCATGTATATGTAGCATGGTAGAATTATGCGGTACAGTTATTAAATAGATGTGTCTATAGACTTGCAAACGCTCTATGAATATGTCCAAGGGACAAATACATTTCTGAAATATCAATAGCAATCTGCAATAAGTTATGAATTTTGGAGTACATATTTATCCTCAAAGACTGGGTTTTTGTTTCCTGTGGGTAAAATTTCTCCGTCTCTTTGCCACATCTTTCAGATTAATCGGCTGGCATGGTTACATAAATGTTTGTAATAGAGAAGAGTGAGTGCCAGGATCATCCAAAATATTGTCGCAAAATACACACCTAAATTAAGATAATTATGCATTGCGAACATCGATCAGCAGGGCTTGAAAGGGAGGGGAGCATTCTCATGATGGCAGGGAGGCTCTTCCTGGGGCACTGGGGTTGTCAGTGGCAGGGCATGTGTCTGGTTGGGTGCCCCTAGTGTGTAAGTGTCAGGGGAGGGACACAAGGGGATGCTCTTTTGCAGATAATCAGGGCAGGAGGAGGACAGGGAGAAGGCAGAGCCACCCCTCCCTGGAGTTAGCAGCCCTCCACCGTGTCTCCAGGAGCAGGGCTTCAGTGGTCCAGCTCTGCACCTGTCTGAACTTGTTGCTCATTCCAGCCTCTGGGAGGAGGATGTCCTCAAGAGCGTTGCACCTGAGAAACCCAGACAGAGAACAGTGTAAACAGGCAAACCTCAGTTGCAAGCAGATGGGGATTTCGTGAGAGCGGAATCAGGGCTCCACGGTTCTTCTTCCTTTTTCTCCCTGAGTGATTCAGAGCATGTCTTGACAGACGCCCCGAGCCTGAAGGCTCTCACTGCCGTTTCTGCCTTTCCCTGCGTGCCCGGATTCACAGGTGGATGCCCAACACCCTGCCACCACGACGGGCTCATGTGCCCTGAGTTCCCACCCTGGACTCCCCATTAGTTCCAGCTCCACCACCCTCTTCCTTGGTTCTTCCCACAGAAACAGGGACAACAGTTTCCAAAGCATAGCAAGAAGCTGACGGTGGAATAGGAAGTGCAGGAAACATAACACGCAGACTTGTATGAACTTTGGGAGGACACTCAGGCCTGACTTGGTTTAAGAAAACTCAGCATATGAAAAATGAACATATATATGTATTTTTTCAAAAGCAGCAAGCAAATGATAATTATTTATTTAATTAAAAATGCACCAAATTGTAAGATCTTCTGCACATGAAAAAAAAAAATAGCATTCTCTTTGTCTTCTACCTCTGACACATAATATGGCACTGGGAAGAGATTCTTGAACTGACGACGAATAAGGGTTGCTTGCCTTGTGTTTATATCCAGTGTATATTTAAAACAGAATTCTAGTCTCAGTGTATTTAACCTGTCATTCATTGTGCAAGTGACTTTTTAGGACCCCATATCCACAGGCTGTAGGGCACCAGCCTGTCAGTGTTGTTTTATGGGAACACCAAGCATCCAGTTAATTTCTTATGACTGTCATGTAGAGGGCATTTTGTGTCTTCTTGAGATAAGTAGCAATGTAGATCTATAGAGAAGTGAATAGAATCTTGTGACAGAAAGGACCTCACAGCCGTGCATTACCCTATGAACTCTGACAGTGGTACCAAAGAATGACAGGAGGTTCAAATCAATATTTTTCAATGTAGTGTCCCAATTATTGATACTGTATAGATGAACTTGATGTTGAATGATTCAAAAGTATAATGCTACTTCCATGATAAAACTGTCCTGGTACCCCAGAATGACTTTGGATATATATATATATATATATATATAGAGAGAGAGAGAGAGAGAGAGAGAGAGACCCCCATATATACATATATATATGCACCCCCATTTTTGTCCTTTATAGTTCAAGTGATAAATTTCTGGTGGTGTTAACAGGTGTTAAGAGTTCTGGGTTCAAGTCCTGTCTGTGTCACAGATACATAACCCTGAATATGCCTGGTAGTCTGTTTGAGCCTCTGTTTTCTCATCTGTAAAATGGCATCATGACACTACCCAATTTTTTAGGGCCCACTTAGCTGTAAATTTCCCCAACTCATGAACAACAAAAGCTTTGTTTTATAACAAAACATGGTATCCTAGCTTCTTTTGTGGTCTTCAGGTGGACTGAGCCACATTCTCAGAGCAACTGTTTGATGATTTCATCTCCACCAACTGTTTTATTTCTGGTCCCATTCCAGAAATAGATCCAGCAGGATTCCATGTGGAGGAAGGAAATGGCTTTGGTAGACCCATTTCAAACAAGCCAGAGCTTTGGTGGGGAATGTTTCAGCTCTTTAGACGTAGAGCACCACCCTTGTGGTCAGACGGCCCATTGCAGTGGCAGGAACACACTGTTGAATGCTGTTTCCTTCCCCTCTGAGTGATACTGAAGTTTCTTGGGCCGAAGTGCCTTCATCTGAAAAAGGGAGACAGAGGATTATCTCAGTGTTATAAAAGTTTTGAAGATGATGATGGTGAAGCATTTAATTAATATCTAGCATGTTAAAGAGTCTCAAAACTCTGGTGAGAGTGGCTATTATTATTGTATTAATTTGGGAATAAAGATCAAAAAGCAAATCCTCTGGAGAGTCCCAAGCTGAGGGCAGGTCTTCAGCCTCACTCACAGCCATACTGAGTGGCTTACCCAGATGTTGGCTCTTTGACCCATATCTGACCTATGCCACCGTCAGATACTTATATACCTAAGGAACTTTATGGAGAAGAAATTCCTTATTCTTTCTGGAAGCTGTTAGAAAGTGAAATTTGAACTTGAAATTTGCTCATGTGGCTGACTGTGGCCAGGGGACCCCTGTAGTCAATGATATATGCAGAGACTGAAGTGGAGTCCCAGCTCGGGCCCCATGTGGAGAGAAGCCACGTCTTCCCAACCTTTGGTGAGAATCCTTGGAGAAGACAACTACTGAAACGACCCTTTCCAGACATCGTACTTGAACTAGCATGGAGCTAACAGGCTTCCTATTAGTTCCTAGGGCCATTGTAACAAACTACCACAAACTTGATGGCAGAAGCGATAGATTCTGGAGGCTAAAAGTCTCAAGTCGAGATGTCAGCAGAGTCGGCTCCTTCTGGAGACTGAAGAAAAATTCATCCCACGCCTCTCTGCTAGCTTCTGGTGGCTTCTGGCAGTCCTGGGAAGCCCTTGGCTTGTAGACCCATCACTTCAATTTCTGTCTCCGTCTTCACATGGCCTTCTCTGCTTTTTCTTACAAGGATTTGTCATTGGATTTAGGGTTCACCCTCAAGCTGGATGATCTCATCTGAGAGTCATTCACTTAATCACATCTGCAAAGACTCTTTTTCCAAATAACATTGCATTCACAGGTTCCAGGGCTGGGGCTGAGGACTTGGACATCCATTTCTGGCAGTCCCAATTCAACCACTGATGGGGAGTGAAGTATCCTTGTATGGAGAAGCAGTTCAATTCACATGAGACTGCTCAACAACAGTTACATGATAAAGGGAGTCAACATCCTCACCACTCATTGCCAATTGATTGTATGTGTATCTTTTCTGTTTATCTCAACAACCCTAGAAGGTAGGTGATATGCTCCTTCTCAGCTCATGAATTAGAAATCTGAGCCTTAGGAGTGGAAGATCATTTTCTTAGTCACCCAACCAGGAAGGCAGCGCAGCTGGTACCCTAGTCCGGGTTTCTCTAATTCCCAGATCCATGCTTGGGGAAACATCGTGCTAGAAGTTCTCAAACTCTGCCCCGCCTAAGATCTCCTGGAGACTGTTAAAAGTATACCTTCCCCCAAGGTTCATCTCCAGAGTTTCTGAGTCTGTATGGGCACAGGGTAATCATCTACATTTAAAATAACTGTGTTACATAATTCTGCCCCCTCTCTCCTCCTACTGAACCCATCTCTCAGGTAATTGCCACCTTAGCACAGGGTCTAGGAGACATATTCAGATTCTCCCCAAAGACAGAAATCCTCAAAAGTCAAAAGTAAAAAACCACTCATAAGAGAGGCCAAGTTGCTTTTTTTTTTTCCTTTCTTCTTTTTTCTTCATCCTTGGAGCTTCCCACCCCCGCCCCCAGCACATCCCTCTCTTGGTGGCTCCTCCACCCACAGGAGGAAATGTGGAGATCAATGGTGATGGAGCTCCCAGTCCTTTCCTAATTTTAAGTCTTCTTCCTCTTTGAGCATGTGAAGTTTCCCGCTTGGGGGACGCCCACAGAGCTAGAGGGGAGAGGTTCTTCAGCAAAGCACAGCAGAGGAGCCATAGTCCTGCAATAATCCAGTCAATTAAACATTGATCTCAGTTCCCAGCAGCATGGAGGCAGTATGGAGGGCGGGGCAGCAGTCGTCCATGCTGCCATTGGTGCACAGGCCCGGTAAGTGATATTTAAGGGATCTTCTGGTAGCAGAAAGCAGTGTGGTTGATGATCTTTGCTGCTGAAGAAGCAAAATTGAAGTGTCACGTACCATGATTCCATTTTGTCTCTAAAATGTTGTCCTGCCAACCTTGGAGCCTCGCATGAACCCCGGGAATGTGAACGGACAGAAGGATGAAATCTGGCTTGATACAGCTGATTGGAGAGGGTGTATCCAAAACATAGCCCCAAGACATCCCAGAAGAACTTGGCTGAGCAGAGAAAACAAGCAATGGTATTAGAACATCAGGAAGAGTTAAGCTGCCCGCTGAAGTTATTTTTAAAAATTTTATCTTCCATGCATTTATTTTTAATCACATAGTGGTTGGCATAAAGCCATTTTGTCTGTGAAACAACTTAAATATAACATGAAAATCATGAATATGCACAAATAGGGAGGAAAAGGTGGAAGTTTCCAAACTTCAGTTAACCCCCAAATCTCACTGCTTTGCTCAAAGAGGTAAAGTTTGTCAGTAGTTAGCATTTGTTCCAGACTTTTCTCTGATGAACTGTAACCCAACTTAAAATAATAGTAGGTGCTTTGGTGAAACCACAGACAAGTAGACACATTGATGATTAGATAAATAGCTAAACATGTTGATAGGTAGACAGACAGATTAGACTTTTGGAATCCAAAAGTCTGGGTAGGGGTAAGTTTTGACCCTGCTGTGTGTAGATACTGAGGATTGACAAATTCATTGTTTCACTCCTCTAGTCCCAACTTTAGAATCTGCAAAGTGGGGAAAATGGTATCTGTGTTGCATGCCAGACTTGAAGATGAGTGAGCCTTCACTGATCAAATGTATTTGGAAATGTCACAGGCTCAGCAGACACAGTGGCACCATGAAGAGATGTCATAGGACCTTTCCCTCCTAAGCCTCAATTCTTTTCATGTGTTATCATCAAGCACAAAGCAAAAGAGCTTGTGAATTGCATAAAGAAAACTAGATTGTTCTGTAAAAATGGCCCTTGAGAAGTTTCACATCCAAGCTCATGTCATATCCCAAAAAGGTCACATCCCAAAGTGGGGGGGGCATCATGTGTTAATAATACATTGAGCATACAGCCGGTGGGTGTTCTTTTTTTTGCCACTAGAGAGTTACTTTATTTTATTCTATTTTATTTTATTTTATTTTATTTTATTTTATTTTATTTTATGTTACTCTATTTTATTTTGTTTTTAGATTTTAAAGATGCAGAGTGACATATTCCACATGGTCAGACTGTATTATAAAGGTTTAATTAAAACATAGAATTGATTTTTGCCAAAATGAAAGAAAAAATAACCTATATATATGTGTGTGTGTGTGTGTGTGTGTGTGTGTGTGTGTGTATACACACACACATATATATATATGTTATTTTATATATATACACACACACACACACATATATATATATATATATATATATATATATATATATATATATAGCTGTAGTTCAGAACTCTTGCTGTGATGAGCAACTCTTTGAAAATATGTTTAAAAATTCACCGAGTCTTGTCTAAAGACTAACCTGTGAGGAAGGATGAACTAACTTACTCACTTCTGGACATTGTTAAATGCCCTGAAAGTGGTGGTTAATAATTTCCTTTTGAAGTGAAAAATTGTAAGCATGTTCCTGAGCCCTGTCATCAATCTTTGATAATTTCAGATTAAGGCATTGTCTTTGGATACAAATGAATATCATTTTTTAAATGCGATTTTAAATAAAATTTTAAAAAGTAATAATCTCCTATCCTCCCGCACTGAGAATTTCTACTGGAGGAAAGGAACAAATAGAGGTTCCTTGCTGCTCTTAGCAGGAAGTGGTTGGGGGCAGGATACTTCAAAGTACCTGAACTGCAGTTGTAGAATGATGTTCTTTGGCTTCCAATCCTTATGCATAATTTGAATGTGACTGGCTTTCAATGCTAAGAATGTGAGGCTCCCCTCTTAATTATAGTATTTTAGATGAGCCTAATTTGACAGCCACTGGCACGCAATATGCTAAATATTTCATATAATGTGACTTTGAGAAGAGGGGAGCCCCCCTCCTTGAGAATCCCAATGGGTAAGACATTATAACTTAGAATTTCAGCATCAACAGCAGGGACAGCTTAACTGCGGAAAAAGTCTGCCTTTGATTTGATGTTCCCAAAGGTACAAACTTGGAGGCAATTTCAGGAGCACTGTAGGTCACTTGCAGATCTGATCTTGAAGGAAATGAAGAGCCTTGAGCTCCACATCCATGACGCCATTTTGCCATGAAGTGGAGCTTGATTTTCCTTGAATTATTCTATCACTTTTTACACACCCTTCCCCACTGGACTGGGTAGACCTACCTTCTAGTTGAGACCACTCAGTCAGTGACTGAGGCACACATTTGGAGACTCTTATAGTTCTCCATTATCTCCAAAGAATTGTCCAGTTGATGACATCATGTGCATTATAAATGAATGTGAGCAACAGATATCTAGTGATGCCGCATGTTTATGTTTCAGTAGATCTTTGTTAGAAGCATTAACTTGTCTTATACTCTACCAACAGTGATATTTTGAGTTAAGTAATTTTTTTTTTGAGTTAAGTAATTTTTAAAAGCAGGCAGTATGTATGCTCTCCATTTTGGCAGATAAGAAAGATAAACATGAAAAGATGGGGATTTATTTAAGATCACTTTGCAAATCATTGACCTGCCAAGGATAGGTCTCCAGACTTGTATCATGTGGTGATAGTGTCTGAGAGGTGAACAATTAAGGCTCCAGCTAACACTTTCTGGGTACTGCCAGGTGTCAGACATTATGTGAAGCCATTGGCATGCATGACCTCCATGGAGAGATCCTGTTATCACCCCTGTTTTATGAGGAAAAAAAGGCCTATAGAATGTAAATGTCCTCAAGTCATCCACCTAGCACATAAGTGAACAAGATCTCAACCTCTGAGTGCATCCTGTCTGCCAACCATGTTAAGCTTCCATTGGAAATATGTAGTGAGCCTATGGATTTCAAGGGAACATTCTTCCAGAAAGCTCAGTGCGCTTTTTTTCCCACAAATTAAAATTGTATGTATATAAGGTGTACAGCTTGATATTTTGATATATGTATACATTGTGAAATAATACGGTGAAAACATGGAGTAAAGGAAGTCCCGCTGTATTGTTGGTGGGAACGTACATTGGCTCAGCCACTATGGAAAATAGTATGGAGGTTCCTCATGATCAAGCAAGCGCACTTCCAGGTATATATATCCAAAGGAAATGAAATCAGTATTGCAAAGTGATATCTTGACTCCTGTATTCATTGCAGCATTATTCACAGCAGCCACGATAAGGAAACAACCTGAGTGTCTGTTGGTGGATAAATGTGTAAATAAAATGTGATACACACACACACACACACACACACACACACACACACACACACACTCACTCTCAGGAATATTATTCAGCCTTATAAAAGAAGGAAATCCTGAGTATACTGTTTAATTCTCTGGTTCTCTCCTTCCATGGTTTTATCAGGTAGAATGGATGCTAGGTTAGACTTTCCTTCTATCAATGAGTGTTTGAAAGCATGCAAGTTCCACAGGATGCTGATAAGGGTTGGGTGAGGGGGTGGCAGGCAGGGTGGAATCCCTGAATCCATGCATCTTACTCCTAGTGACTAGATGTTTGGATGTGTGTCCCCTTCTTATCTCTACTCCTCCAAGTAGAAACAGCTCTACTTTGTAGCCCGAAAGATGCCTGCCAAGCCACTAAGGGCATCATTTAGGGTAGGGTAATAACCCTTAAGAGTGTGCTTTTAAAGCTGGGTGGTGCATGCTTGCTAGGTTGCAGGGCAATCACTGAAGCAGCTTCCTGTGTACATCCTGGAGAAAGACCTCCAGTGAGCCTGCAGGTGCAATTTCTTTTCTGATCCTAGCAAGAAGGCTCTTGACGATACAGCAGTGTTTGTTTTCTGCTTGGTAAAGTACAAAGGAAAACAGCAGAAATTAGCCCGGCACAGTGTTGATGTCAGCCTAGAGGTGGGGACTCTGATGGCACCCCCCTACTCCCCTCCACCGCAAACCTTTGCCGCCAGAAAGCCTTCCCCTGCAATGAGATTAGCAGACACAGCAGCTTACGCCAAGGCGCTGTGCAGTTTTTACCCTGTTCCACCAGGTGTTGCCAGAGAACATTGAGCAGAGCCGAGCTCCAGGCGAAGTGTGTTCGCGGCTGCTGGAACACGGGGCTGCTCAGAAGGCAGCAATTAAATGAGTTATGCTGACTCCAACAGCTCTCTTCCCTGCACGTTGAAATATGCCTCCTGTGTCTGCCTCATGCCTCACATTGCAAATCAACACATTTTGTTGCATATTTGGGTATGGGTATACACTCTCACACTGGAGGAAGGAGACCATGCAGAACTGTGCTGCTCCAGGTCACCAACCCAAGCCCCAGGGGCACCTGCGGTCAGCTTGCATCCGTACCAGGAAGTAGACAGCTACCTCAGTGCTCATGAGGGTAATTCCCTGTGAGGGCCATTGCGTGTTAACCAGAGTTCATTGCTTCTTAGTACCTGTTCTCTGTTCCTTTCCCATTCTTCTATATCCAGAGCAATGAGGCCACGGTTCTAGATCTGTGGTTCTGAGCCAGGTGTGACTGAGTCCCCGGGGTTCATTTGGCCATATCCAGAGACAGTTTTGGTTGTCACGACTGGGGAGGAAAGGAAGTAAGTAACTATGGGCATCTATTTGGTAGAGGCCAGGGATGGTGTTAAACATCCTACTGGGCACAAGACAGTCCCACCAAACAATTATCCAAACTGCCAGACTGCTGAGATTAAGAAACTCTGTTCTAGAGGCAGAGGCTTTATCAGCAAGATGATTGTATTGTCCAAAACAATACTGAAATAAGTCTTTCCAATTGTGATTGTCTCAGAAAAGCTCCTCTGTATCACTGCAATTAAACATCATGATTTGCCAAGGTTACACCTCCATAAAAGAGTTACAAAGATGCCATATATTGTGGGCCTACTATGTGCCAAGTACATTGCTCCTATTATCTCTAACCTTGCAGAAATAGCATTGAGGGTGGGATTGTTATTTTACAATATCAAAGAGGAAACCAGGGCCAGAAAGTTTGCATTTATCTGTCAGTGTCATGCAGCGACTAAGTGGGGAGCCCAGTTTTGAACCCAAATCTAGTTTGTTTAGGGCCATTGTCTCCTTCCCCGCGATTTGCTGTCCCTCCCTGTGTCCCAGAAGGCAGCCATGGTTTCTGCATGAACTGGGGGAAAAACGTTCCCCAAATGGGCTCCAAGCTTCCTAGATCTGGGGAAGTGACCTCACTGGACCGCCACTACTCTATCTGCCAACTTGGGACAGAGGAGAGGATTGGATACTCCATAAAGGGCGTTTTCTGATTCTTGCAAGACCTAATAGCTCCTGTTGGTAATCTCGGAGGGATATTCTGGACATCTACAATACACCAGAAACTCAACCATGGGGCATCTGCTTTTGACAAACTATGAAGCCGGCGTAGCTATAGATATTCTTATTCATGACTCCCCATAGGAAATCTCCAGATACTTTGGGGAAGAAAAGGTCAGGCACTGAAGAGAAACCATGACACTTAGTCACTCTAGGGAAGGTATGATTATTATAATTCTTGTCCATCTTTGTGTCCTCAGAGGCAACAGTGGTGGGTATGGCCTGGTAGGGGCTCAATTTGTATTTCAGGCATTAGTTTCCTCCTAAGAAACACATGAACAGGGTTCAACAGAAGTAGGGAAGAAAACAGCATATCATAGCAACCCAAATATGACAGCATGTCCATTTTATTGATTGCTGTGGAGATTCACCTTAGTACCATGTGAACTGGCTTGTGCACTCATAACCTAGAGGCTGTCCAAGTGTCCAGAATCTTCCACATCCTCGTAGATTCAGTGTCTTCAGTGAAGTTCTAGCACCATACACATTTTTTTTTCTGTTTCGTCAAGAATGGGCAAACTAAGGCCTGAGAGCCAAATCTGGCCATCAAACTGTTTCCCTAAACACAGTGTTACCAGAGCACAGCCATGCTCATATTTGCTTACTAATGGCCAATGGCCACTTTTGCACCACAAGGGCAGAGTTGAATAGCTATAATAGATCCTAAGGCCCACAAAGCCTAAAATGCTCGCTCTCTGGCCCTCTACAGAAAAAAAGTTTGGAAACCCTTGCTTTAGAAAACTGAAAGCCAGTGACTTTCCCTAGCACAAACACAGAGAGTTAGATTAAGCAGAGCGCACCTCTGTCCAGCTACCTTGGATGGCAGGCCACTCATGTTCTTTGGGCCATAGTATTTGTAGCATCGTCCTATGAAGGACTTCACTGCGAGTAATAGAAGTCTCACATTAATGGAGGCAGGTGCTCAAATTGTTGAGAGTTCTTCCCCACCCCGCTATGTTTAGTGAGATAAATTGCACTTCACTATAGTGACTTGTAGATGACAGTGAAGCCAAGGAAATTTGAATGCAGTGACTATATTCATTTTGAAATAAAAAAAAATTTTTTTTAATGGTTGTTCTGTGGGAAGTCGAACACAGTAAACGATTCAAAACTGTCACCGCATTGAGATGAATGGGAGTAAACAGTGTGCCTCCAAAGGCATTCCATAAATATCCTTAAATTATAACCATCTGTTTGATCTGCTGAGGAAAAATAACTAATTCCTGACGTTTTCCCCTCTCCAGACTGCCCACTGAATGTACCCAGGATTGGGATCTTTGTTGCCGATAACTAACGTGATAATCTAGTAAAACTTCCTCTTGATCTAGGTGAGCAGTCTACAGCAGATTTCTCCACCATTGATGTTTTATGCCATTTAATTCTCTCTTGGGGGGATGTTTAGCACCATCCCTGGCCTCACCTACTTGATGCCAGTGGCACTTTCTCCCACCTTGACAATCCGGTGTCCCCAGGCATGGCCAAATGTCCCTGAGGAATGCGGATGACGTTCGACCCACAGTTGAGAACCATTATTCTAGAAGGAAGTCTTAGAAAGGACTTAGTGAGTCCTTGGCATTCACACATGTAAATCATTGCATGTTGTCATTTCAGACGAACTTTTCTTCCTTTTCCTTCTGCAACCCTCAGCCCCCCAGTTCTTCCCCTCCTTCCTCCTGGGCTCAGTGCTTATTAATGTCTAAATGCACTGCAAAGATGAGATTACCTTGAACTCCTCCAGCTTCGCCTGATAACCCTGAGCTGCATTGTCACTCTAAGCCAGATCAGCAGAACCAGGTCTGTGATCAGGTTCCGGGAGCTGGAGCACCTCTCCATCGCCGGCTGCTGTGATCAGAGGGTCTGGAGAATGAGCACCTCTCTGATGTGGTCTTATCGGGCTGAGCCTAATGTCAACCCTGTTAGAAGAGCTTTGTCCGATCTGCCTGTAGCTTTGTTCTGAACCGTTCAGTAACAGTTCACTGGAGCAGAAAGAGCCCTGTGAATTGATGTTATAAACCCACATGCCTGTTTTATTCATTGTGGAGGCAACCGAATATAACACAAGTATTTATTTTTAGTGATTGGAGAATGGCATTTCATTCCCCTTCCCCCTTGTCACAGAATGTGGAAAACAGAGAAAATAACACACAACTCTTTCTGAACACAAATCTGTTGAAAAGATATTGATTATTGTTTCAGTTACGTTGCACTATCTTAAATAGTGTATGTGTGTGCCCTGAATATATATGTGTGTATAATATATATCACATTCATTTGGATGGTCTTAATAAAGAGCCACAGGCCAGCGGATGTAATCCAATCACCACGGGTCTAGCCTTCTATCTCTGGCTGTTCCCTTGACCCCCACCTCCCCGGTTTCATTGCAAGTTAGATTTTCTAGAAAAATTCATGAAACTTCATCATGTTTCATTCATTCTTTGCTCCTGGGCATTCCTCGCTGAAGGTCAGGAGCTGTGAAATTTCTCTTTAGTCCCATTGCTTTGATATGGCATGGGCCAGGCAATGAAGAAAATGAAGTGTGGAAAAATGGAGTTACAGCAATGACTTAAATGGGCGGAGGGGTCTGCCCAACGCGGCCGGGTTAGAAATGAGGAGGTGAGCTGCCTGATGTGTGAGCTGACATGATTCTAACAGTGGGACCTGGGGGGAGGACCAGGGCACAGCTGGATGGCTCCAGTTCCAAGGTCACTTCAGTTAGTTAAGTCTCCATCTTCTGTTGGTGTCTTCAAGGATAATGATGGTGATGACGATGAAGATGGCAGTAACAGATTGAACCATAAAAACTTGTTGACATTTGATAATTGTTTATCTACTTAAATGTCACCTTCATATGGTTCCACTTAATAATTATAAAAATGAATGGCTGACACATACTGGGAGACACTGTGGTCCAGGCACAGTGCTATAAGCATTACACAGGCATTAGTTTGTTCGATCAACACAACCGCTCTCTACTGGTGATACCTTCATTACCCCAGTTGACAAATGAGGACACTGGGACTGTGGGAATAACTTGCCGAAGGCCACAGAGTAGCAAAGCTGGATTTAAACCCAGGAGATTAATGCTGCAGTCTGTGTTTTTAACCCCCAGCCTACGCTCTTGGCTGGATAAGTTTTAGACAGATGTTCATACTTTCCACAGAGGGTCCTGCATTTCCATCAGGCTTGAGGAAAATGAGATTTTTTTTTTTTATTTGTTTGCAAGTCTCCCTAATTATGAGGAGTACTAATAGGCCCGAGCAAACTGCTCACTGCCTAGTAATGGGATTGTTGCCATCCAGTCGGAATCCTAAGAATGACCCACACACTACGTTGCCTTGAGGGTGATGTGTTAGGCAGGAAGAGTCAGACCATCCTCATCAGCTTCGCCAGCCCTCCATGTTAGTTCTTCTGACGATTTATGGGATTTCAACTATAAAATCTCCCTTCTTTGAATTTCATCCCATCTTTAGGACAGGAAACAAAGCCCTAAAAGTCTTATTAGCCAAGATGCTGAACGTGTGAAAATAGTGAGTCTGGTGGAGAAAAACAGTGGGATCACTTTGGTCTTTCTCCCCCAAAGTGTGTCCTTTCAGATTTGTCCTGAGAAAAATATCAGACGAATCCCAGTTGAGGGACAGCCCACAAAATATCTGACCAATACACTGTCAAGATGATGAACAGCAAGGAAAGTCTGAGAAACTGTCACAGCTGAGAGGAGCCCTAGGAGGGTGTGATGCCTAATGTCATGCAGTGTCCTGGGTGGGATACAGGACCCAACGGGTGACATTAGAGGAAAACTCAGGAAATCTGAGTGGAGGAGGACTTTAGTTAACATAGTACATTACCACTGTTTCATCAATTGTGGAAAATGTACCAGACTCCTGTAAGATGTTAATTAGAGGGGAATTTGATGCAAAGTGCATGCAAGCTTTCTGTACTATCTTTACAACATCTTTGCAAACCTGAAACTACTCTAAAATTTGAATAGATACATATACATATATAGCAGAAAACCATAAGCACATACTCAAAAAATGGAAGAACCAAAAGTTGTCCAAACTTTCCTGTGAATGAGGGCTCCTCACACAGAAACACAAAATACACTATTTGAGCTTTTTCACGGTGTATATCAGGCAAGTAAAGGCTTTGCACAGTCCCACTCTATGCAATTTCAATGTAATTCGTGTGATTCGGTTGAACTCAGTTTTTCCCAAACTGATATAATCACATAATCATTTGATTTGAAAAATAGCTCTAGAGGAAACAAACAAACAACAACAACAACTTAGGTCACAGAACTCCCAGATTGTGAGGACTTTTTCTTTTTTTTTTTTTTTTTTTTTTTTTTTTTTTTTAATTTTTTTTCAACGTTTTTTATTTATTTTTGGGACAGAGAGAAACAGAGCATGAACGGGGGAGGGGCAGAGAAAGAGGGAGACACAGCATCGGAAACAGGCTCCAGGCTCTGAGCCATCAGCCCAGAGCCTGACGCGGGGCTCGAACTCATGGAGCGCGAGATCGTGACCTGGCTGAAGTCGGAGGCTTAACCGACTGCGCCACCCAGGCGCCCCATCGTGAGGACTTTTTCTAAGCACCAGTTTTTCCAGGAAGTGACGTTGGAGGCTTTCACATTACCGCTCTGCCCCCAAATCCTGTGTGACTTCTTATACTGCCTCAACCTCAAATCATTTCTCCACCCTGGCAATTCTGTCACACATGAAATGCCCTTCTTCCCCCTCTCTTTCTTTGTCTGTGGAAGAGGGTCTCACATTTCTCGGGAGGGCTTCTTAAAACCAAGATAGCTGGAACCCACTGCCAAGCTTCCTGATTCACGGGGTCTGGGACGGGGCCTGGAGAACATTTATTTCCCACAAGGTTGCAAGTGACAACAAGGCTACTGGCCTGGAGACCAAACTCTGAAAACCACTGAGGTTCCTTTGCTCTGGATGTGAGTTTGTCTCGCATTTCTTCCATAGAATCTAGGCTTTGTCTTATTCCCATACATTTGCTCTTTGGCTGTTCCCCATGGATGGGTTACCTAATACCTAAAATAAATAGCAATGAAGTATTCCCCAGGGGTGTGGGATACAAAAATGGAGAGGAGCCAAATAGGAAACAGGGGCTATTTGGTTTGAGAACAGCACAGTGTCACAAAAAGAGAATTTTTCTTTGTAACAGCAGATGTAGGCCCCAGACTCTGCACCATCATTTGCTAGCTGAGTGACCTCACGCATATTTCACAAAGTCCAAAATGTTGACTTCTCTACTAAAAAAATGGGGATAGTATTCCCCTCTTCAGCCTTTGTGAGGATTTTTTTTTTTTTCAACGTTTATTTATTTTTTGGGACAGAGAGAGACAGAGCATGAACGGGGGAGGGGCAGAGAAAGAGGGAGACACAGAATCGGAAACAGGCTCCAGGCTCTGAGCCATCAGCCCAGAGCCCGACGCGGGGCTCGAACTCACGGACCGCGAGATCGTGACCTGGCTGAAGTCGGACGCTTAACCGACTGCGCCACCCAGGCGCCCCCAGCCTTTGTGAGGATTAATTGGTGGTGCATATATTAAGGTGCACAGATCCTGGCACATCGCACTGACTCCTGAATCTGCACAATTGAACAAGCAGTTCGGATGATCCCAGATGGTGTGGTCGGCAGGCAATCCATTCATTCATTCTTCACCGACTCAGTTATTCAGCACATGTCTCCACTGGGCTCCCATGTTCCAGGTGACATTCCAAGTGCTAGGGAGACAACAGTGGACAAGACAAAGACCCCACCCTCACAGAGCTGATGTATAGTACACCCTGCACAAATAAATAGATAATGAACGTCCAGGCCATGAGAAGTGGTAGAAAGTAGGAATAAAAGCAGTATGAGAAGACAGGAGACGGGATGGCCAGAGAAGGTCTTTCTGAGAAGATGACTCTAGAGGCAAGACTGAATAGGTGGGAGAACACATAAGAGAATCTCCAAATTTGGTTCTTCCTAATGTGAATCACATAATGTAACACAGCTATGTTGTAGTTATTCTTAGTTTTTCGTTGTTGTTGTTGTTGTCGTTGTTTGTTTTTGAAACGGAAAACATTGATTTCCCACTCGATATGGTAGATCTTAGTGAGTGTCCCCCATATCCTGAGCACAGTGCTCGGTATTTTGCAATTATTGTTTCTAATCCCCACGACAGCTCTACAAGGGGGAGCATATCATTTCCATATTATAGTTAGAGGGGTCTTAAAGAAGTTACGTGGTCACATAGTAAATGGCCAGTGTTGGCTCTTTCTACTACACCCTACAGCCTCTAACATACAAAATTCTGAACTGTATTCATTTCCGAAATCCATTGTGGTACCAACTATATTATCCTAATTCTCTGAAAGGACTGATTGTTTTGTTGCCATTTTCCTAATTCTTTATATTGCAATGCCCAGTAGTTTACAATGCTGGCTGCATGTTCCAGTCCCCTGGGAGTGGGGGCCGGGGATCCAGGACTTTAAAATCTTCTCAGATGAATCTGATGTACAGCCAATGTCGAGTACCACTGGCTAGCGTTGTATTCAAGACTAGTAAATATTTTCTGGCTGTATAACCAGTGGAGCACTGGTTTAGAATGTAGATCCAGGGGCGCCTGGGTGGCGCAGTCGGTTAAGCGTCCGACTTCAGCGAGGTCACGATCTCGCGGTCCGTGAGTTCAAGCCCCGTGTCAGGCTCTGGGCTGATGGCTCAGAGCCTGGAGCCTGTTTCCGATTCTGTGTCTCCCTCTCTCTCTGCCCCTCCCCTGTTCATGCTCTGTCTCTCTCTGTCCCCAAAATAAATAAACGTTGAAAGAAAAAAAAATTTATAGAATGTAGATCCAGAGGGTAGCTAGAAGCCAATACACTTGAGGTTCATGATCAGCAGGTGATCAATCTCTCAGAAATGAGAGACAGACCAGCCCCCTGAGCGGGCAGACAGTACGGTATCATAGAATTAGCTCAAACCTTGCAGTCCAAACTGGGTTTGACACCCAGCTTTGCCCTTCTCTGGCTCTGTGATTTGAGGTGAGATACTAACCCTATTTGTACCTAATTATATGCCCCAAACATGGTTAATGCTGGCACTTCCCAACCCTGTGGCGTCCATTGTCCCTCTCAAATACATACCGCAAGCAAGGCGTACTAGCTGAATCCCAGGAAGACAAGGAAAGGGCAACGATTTCATTTCCACCCAGTAATGCGCTACATTACTTTTCCAGTATGGGAAAGTAAAATGAAACAAGAAAAGTATATTTAAAAAAATTCTTTCCAGGCCTTCTTTCCAAAGTTATTCAATCCCAAATTTAGCATCCTCTCCTGGGAAAAATAAAACTGTCTTTTTTATGCATCCACTGTGATACCTGTGAACCCAATAATACTCACTATGGATCTTGGGCTAGTCGTGTTTTAAGAGAGAGGGGGAAGAAACAGAAAACAAAGAAGAAGCCTTCTGCCTTCTTCCTGGAGTCTTATGTCTGCAAAGCTGGTCTCTTCTGTAGCCTGCAGGGTCCCTCAGACCTCTTCTTTCTCGTGTGGCCCTTCTTTCTTATTAAACCCCCCATCGGAAACAATTGCTCCCACTTTGTATTCCAGGGAGCTGTAATATTTGCCCAACGATGAGCTCCATTCACTGGTTTGTTAACTGAAATGGGAAGTGACAGACTCAATAAAAGGAAACCTCTGTGCCCGGGAAACAGATATTATTTCTCCCCCTCACTCTCCCTTTCTCCTTCTCTCAGATGACTGTGCCGGGAATCTGCAGACTCTGAGCTTACGGACACACCAAAGCTTCCTATTGATCCATGTTTAACTAATTTGATCAGAATAGAGACTTTTATTCCCTGTGGTTCCTCTCACTGGCTCTTAGCGGATGTGATTGAGTGCTTGGGAGTCACCCCTGACCTCTTTTGATAGGGATGAGGGAAGGAAGGTGCACAGGGACCTGGGTCCACACTGTGGGAGGGAGGGGCATCCTATAGATAAGACGTGGGCCTCACAATTGGATGAGGGTTGGCGGGGGGAGTACAAGATTCCTTCCTGGGGACAACCTTCTTGTCTCTTTTGTTAAAAATGAATAATGAAAAGCACCCACCATTTCCAGTCATTGGAAACCATAGGATCCATGTGGCAATAGATGCCCCACTTTTAATCTCTGAGTAAAGGCAGTTCCGATTTTAGACAATTTTTTAGCCACATATATTTGAATACTGTAGTTAATAATGGTAAGTCATCATTACCATTAACAGCTAACACCTGTCAAACCCTTACGAAGGACCAAGGACTATCTAAGTCCATAATATATACTATCTTATCTCATTTAATCCCCAAAACAACTCTTTGAAGGAGGCATTGTTATTATCCACATTTTGTAGCAAAAAAAATTGGGTCTTGAAGAAGTAACGTGCCAAAGATTGGTGGTTAGCAGATAGGGGCTCTAAGAATTCAGTGCATGATTCCTAAACTTGTACGTTGCTTAAAACATTGTTTTGTTTTGTTTTTAATTTTAGAGCTAACTGTCAATTCACACACAGTCGTAAGAAATAGCACAAAGAGATGATCCCATCCAGTTGCGCTCAATGATAGCATCTTGCATACCTGTCATACAATATCACAACCAGGAAATTGACATGGATAAAATCTGTCCACCTTTTTTAGATTTCCCCAGTTTTACATGCATTCAGTTATGTGTGTGCATTTCCTTCTTTGTAACTTTATCACCAGTGTCATTTCCTACAGTGGCCTCCACAATCCATGTACAGAGTGGTTCCATTCCAGGGGTCCCTGGCTTTACCCTTTGTAGCCACAGCTATTTCTATTGTCCCTCACAGCCCGAGGAAATCACTCATCTATTCTCCATCTCTATAATTTGGTCATTTCAAGAATGCTACCTAAAAAGTGTGTGAAAAGCTTGCTTTTCTGTACACAAGCACCGTTAAAGATTCAGTCCACACACAGAACCTTATGACCACTAGACTTCTTGGTCCCTTTCAGTTCCTGTCATCTCCCACCTCCCTTTTGCTGCAGAGTTACTGAGGTTTCACACAACGTTGACACCAGCGTGTAGCCCATACACCGTTCCCCACCTCTCTCATCCTGAGGATGGGCTCCAGATGTCCTTGTGCAGGAATTCTACAATAGTCTCAGCTCATCAGCTCAAATTCTGCCAACGAGAGCCAATATATTTCCTATCAATGTGCATCCTCAACCCCCTCTCCCTACCCTCACCACTGCCCCTCCCCCAGGCCAACCTCGCTCCACTGACCACACAGAGCCTGGGAGTAAGAAGACCAGCTTCAGTGGCTAACCAGTGATGTCCACCCCAGAAGCTTCCTTGCCCCATAGTGGTTAAAAAGCCAAAGCAGAAGAAAAGGTTTGCTCAGGTCTTACAGAGTATAACAGACAGGATTTAGTGTTGCCTCTTGTTCATTGGGAGGCTTTATCCCCCATTTTCACAGGATAGAGCATCTCCTGAAATCTTGGCTGGCAAACAGCCTTGACTCTTGCCCATGCCCTAGAGCGCCCAGAAGACTTCTCATCAAATGAAAAGACCGCTGCCCTTTCTAGGCATGAGTCAGGCCTCAGAGTGGAGATGAGGCAGCGTGCATCTCTGCCCAATAGCTCGGTTCTTTCCTTTTCCTGACTCTGCATCTGATGTCATTAAGGTCATTGCCTGTAAGTGGTCAGTTTGCATTTGGGGTGCACAACACGCAAAGCTGAGCTGCCCTTTGGCACAGAGCATCATTATATTAGATCAGATCTTAGGATTTATGGAAGCTTTCACGCACCTGTTCTTCAAGTCCAGAAAACATACTGTCAGTGTTAACTGCTCTCTAGAGTGCACACTCCCATTTTGTCTTTCTTTCTTTCCTTCTCTCCGCTGTAAACTAAGGTGTGGAGTGTTCCAGGTCCCCCTTACCGGACCCACTGTCATGGACAGTGTATCCTCAGCCTAATTGGATGTTATCTTGTCCCCCCACCAGCTGATGCCCCAAGCTACCCTTTCCTATAATGGCTCTTACCTAGGCTGGGCATCAGACACAGACCAAAGGCTTATTTAATTTTGAGAGCTTCTCCCCCACCTCCTGCCTCCAATCTCCCATCGGAATTTGAGGAAGCTACCCCGTCTGTCGATGTTAAGGAACAGAATCCTGGTGGCTCCTTTGCTCCATGCATACAGCACCTTTGAGGGGCAGACTTTATTGCACCTTGTCAGGCCTGCCATGGCTTTTGTTTTCCCGCACACTTGAATAATACATCTGATTACCATGGCAAATGTTGCGGCTAAGCAAGCTTGGACCTCCTGCCTAATTAACTGATGATAACAGGGCCCGCTGCCCTTTCCCCTCTCTGAAGCCATCATGGACAGGGGAGTTCTTTTATCTTTCTTCAAAATTGACTTGCTCTCCCGACCCTCCAGCAGCTCCTGTGTTGTCTGTTTACCTCTCATGCCTCCGCGAGACTGTTAATTTTCCGTGGCACCTCCTAGCTGCCTGTAATTAACACATCGAACACTGAAGACACAGTTTTGCTTTTTGCAGATGCTTCACGGAGGTGTTTTCTTCCTCCACTAATTATACTGCTGTATTGTAGCAATCTGCATTGACCTAAAAGGATCTTTTTTATTATTATGTTTGTTATTGTTGTTTTGGTTGGAAAAACAAATACAGTTTTGGAACCCAGTTTGGGCAGAAGGGAATATACCAATATATATTGTCAATGTTTCTTTTCATAGCCTTGAAAGTAACAAATGAGGATACATTTGTTGTCCCCTATCCTGTTTGGCATTTGGCAACTCTTTGTTAGATGTGGGTAATATTTACTTAGGATGTATGCTTTCCCCGAATCTAAATATTCTGCCTTGGTAATTATACAGATGGGGCACATGACCTATTCCATTGAGTGTGGAAATCCTCTGCAGATTGTGAATAGCCTCCCGTCCTATTAGATTTCAGGGAAGCTGAGTCCACGAAACACAAGACACAGAATCTGTTTATCATCTTATGCTTAGGCTTAAGATTTAAGCTGTAATGAATACCGGTTCAAAGGGCTTGAGGTATAAGAAGGAGGTTGGTAGTTACAGGAATAAAAACAAGAGCCAAAAGAGCAGCTTTTGTGAAGGACTCCGGCTGGAATAATGATGATAGAATTGTCTAAATCGATACATCTCTTGTCAGACCCATGTCTGATGTTTGAATCAACCAGGCCTTTCCTCCAAGAGCTTTCCTTGAGAATATTGAATTATTTATTATTTGTATCTTTTTCCCCTTCTCTTTCTGATGATTTTTTTTTCCCTCTGACTTAGTAAAATTTGTTTTTCATGCTGCCAGGTTCAATGTTGTCTACTCTTTGATAAATAGCAGTAATTGGGCGTATAGCAGAAGTCATGTACAAATGTATGACTTCAATTACATCGAGAGCATTTTTTTTCTTTATATTGATCTTTCTTCCCCCTCCTTATAAGATCCGTTCTCTATAGCCTGTAGTGCTGAGTATTTTAAAGAATTATTCTTTGTCTCTGTGTCGACATACGCCCTTGAACTTATATGTCTTTTTTGAAAACATGTTCTTGACCTTCCATCAGTCTGGACAGACCTGGAGGGGGAAATTTGAAACTTTCACCTGATGAGCTCTCCTAGATTCTTCTCACCTGGCCATCTTGCCTTATCCAGCAGCACGGAGTTTCCATAGCCTGGTTTTCCTTGTTGAAGGTAGGGCCACATTGGGGAAAGTGATTTTATAGACCAGGAAATACGTTTCTTTTTTTTAAAAAAAATTTTTAATGTTTATTTTTATTTTTGAGAGAGACAGAGACAGAATGCGAATGGGTTAGGGGCAGAGAGAGAGGGAGACACAGAATGTGAAGCAGGCTCCAGGCTCCAAGCTGTCCGCACAGAGCCTGACGCGGTGCTGGAACTCAACGAGCTGTGAGATCATGACCTGAGCTGGAGTCGGACACTCAACCGACTGAGCCACCCAGGTGCCCCCAGGAAATACATTTCTGCGTAATGAAAATTATGCAGAGAAAAACGACATGGAAAAGAGATGAGAGACAGAAGTAATCCACATTATTATTCAAGCTTAAGAATCTGTGTGGTTGCACTCTAACTGTTCCTGACTTAACGTATTTCCTGTTGATCACTCTTAATGTAGTTGTGGTTGTTGCGTGTTTGTTTGCCAGCTGAAGACATGCTTTCACAGATATGACTGCCCATGTTCGTGCATCCGTCCGTATACCTGATTTCCAAGGTTCAGTACCGGCCCCAGCATTTGGTGATCCTGGCTTGGCAGTAAGCGTCATCTCCTGGGCACAGCCGTTTTCTAAGACAGGTTTTCTGATGCCTGGAAATTTCGAAGCCACTGCTCTGAGTGAACCAAGCCTACAAGTTAGAGAACTAAAAGGCAGGGTTGGAAGATAGTGAGGCGCTAAATTGGACACAGCTTCTCTAGGACGCAGGTACCCCCATGTCCCACATCATCTCCCACTGGAGATGGGCTTTTCCAAAGGTCTATCAAATAACAACTGAGTGTGCTGTGCTGTCCTGTCCGTGTGGCTCCTTCTGTGGCTTTGAATCTGCACCATTGGATCATGCTGTGACTTTGCTGAGGGCATGCAAATAGGGAGTGTTGATTTTTTTAGACCCTTTTTTTAAGGAGAAGCGGCCGCTTAAAACGGCATCTTCGGATAGGGCACATTATTTTATCTCCTGCCCAGTCCCTAAAGCCATATCTGTCCCATTTTATTCAGAGGAAGAAAATAGAATAAAAACCTTCAGAGCATCTTAGTGATAAAGGAATCACACTCTCCGTTATTACGCTCTAGGTTATGAAGCTGGGACTTTAAGTAGACAAAGAGAAATTGAGTTGGCTTTGGCAGAATCTGTGACTCTGGACCCCACCAGGTTGCTGTGTGTGCGTGTGTGTGTGCGTGTGTGTATGTGTGTGTGTGTGTGTGTGTGTGTGTGGTGCACGCACGTGAGAAGAACTTTGATAAAACCGCCTCTCCCCCCCAGTAGGCTGTTAGGCACGGCGCTCAGAAACAGCCCTATTGTTTTAGCTTTCCTTTCATATCATGTAGGTGTCTATACCATGCCACCCACACAGGAGAGCCAGTGAGCTGTGAAATATATTCATTGTTAGGGCACCAAGGAAATGGCGGCTGAGCAATCGGAGGTAATAATGTCCGACAGGCAAGGGAGGCCGCCAACATTACCTGCATTATTTCGGTTGCCTTTTTCATTATAGGTTCGGGAAATAGACAGCAATTCGATTATGGCATGATTTGGGGTGGAATTGCGTGCGCTCCTTGACCTCGTCACTGGGGGATCAAATGAGAAGTCAGCTCAAATAAAGTTTATAGTGCATTAACTGGACGGAGCAGTGCCTTACCCACAGAGCACGATTCTTCATCTTCCAGGGGTTTGTAACTGCAGCCCAGATGTATCTGTACCTTAAGGCACAGGGAGGATTGGCTGAGATGTATAGGAGTGAGCGGAGGCGGCCAATGGTGTTCTGACGCCTCCCTCCCATGTGCAGCACCGGGTTCCTCTGCAACTCTGGCGAAGCAGTGTGATTAATAACACGGAGGAAACCTGCTTGTTGGATTATTAATTTCTCGTCCCCTTTGCCTTATTTTTTTTTTTTCCTTTGCACATATTCCTGATGCGTTTCCTTCTGCCTTTTTCTCTTTGCCTTTTGCCAAGCATTTCCATCCCTCCTTTTCTCTCCCCCGGCCCCTCTTTTCACCCATGGAGCTATAATCACTAGCATTTCACACTGACGCCTGGCCACCCAACCCTCGTGCCAGCTGGCTTCACACCTGGGGTGAGTTTATGTCTTCCCATTGGGGATTCTGTGTCTGAGGGCAGGGGAGAGAGAGAGCCAGAGGATGAAGCCTGGAGAGTTTGAGTCCTGCTGTATTTTAAGTGCAGGCTTGGCCTTCTGTTAGGAGTGACCCAAAATCTGAGACCAGCCCACGGAGAGAATGCCGCCACCCCCCGCCCCCCCAAGCCCAGCTTCTCCAGCACGGAGAAACATGGTTTCTCTTAGTTAACAATTACATCTCTACCCACCAGTTCTAGACACAAGGAGTGCACCTGGCAAAACAGGAAGAAAGGGGAAATAACGGCAGATAATTGCATGCCTGTCATAGGCAAAGATATTGGGGTGCCGCGGTTTCCTCTGCCAGCAGAATTGTGCAATGGAGTAAGGGGGAGATGTGGGAGGTTTCTGGGGTGCCCTGTGAGTTGCGGGTTCCGTCAGAACTCCTGTCGCCGTCTGTACCCTCAGGCGTATGTTCCTGTCGGAAAGGAGTGTCGCCTGTTGGCGCTGGTGTTTATCCTGCGTATCCGATGAGGGGAACTTGCAGGTTTTGATTCGCTGAACTGTTCATGTGTCCGGTTGGTTTAAAAGGAGCAAAAGCCGAGGCTGGGCCACTTCCTTTTCTGCAGTCCTTGTGTCACAGCTGGGCCTGGGATCTCTCTTCACTTGTCTTAGAGGATTTCTCTCCTTCTCTTGAATCTCGCCCCTTCTGGAAATCGGCTAGATTAGACAGCAAAAGGATGGTGGGGGGGAGGGGGTTGATAGGTAGTATTTATATGAGCTGTGCTTGCCGACATACCCACTTCTCCGAAGAAAACCTTGTGTTTTAACCCCAGAGAGTCCCCTCTTTGTCGAGGTTACCTCAAGGCCCCCCAAAGCTAATAGGATGGAGAGCTAAAGGCATTTGTCACTAAGTGTTCTCTTTATTTGTAGAACTTAAGCACAAGGCAGGAAAAAAATATCTTCCAAGCTAATTATTCCTTTGGTTTATTCTGAGTCTGGGTTTTGTGTGACGGTTTGTTTTTGTTTTTATTTTGGTTTTTGGTTTTTGTTTTTTGTTTTTTGTTTTTTTTTTTCTTTTTGTTTTTAAAGCATCTGGAGCTTCTTTATAGTGAGTTTTGAGGGGGGAAACCTATGCGATGATATAATGAGTCTGGAGCAGGTTTTTGTCGTGGTTTTTTGAAGCAGTACATAAATAGGGCATCTGTGGATTTCACTGACGTGCTTTAGATGCACTCACATTTTATCCACTCTAAGATCACTGGTAAGACCTTTATGTTTACCTCATACCCAGCCCACGTGTTCATTCCGTCTGTTACGCAGCACCCAGCCCAGGAAAGAAATACCAAGTCCTCACGGAAAGGGACAGCATCTGAACTTTGACAGTCTGGGAACATAGTAGTATCCTTAAAAAGCAAAAAAAAAAAAAAAAAAGCCAAAAATAAACAAACAAGAAAACAGTTCCAGTTGTAGCATCATCACCTTAAATTTCCAATTTTCTTTGGGTCCTTTGCCCCCCCACCATGGGGAATCACAGGTGTTATTCTGGCTGAATGTCCTCCCAAGAGGTAGATTTTAGTATGTGTGCTGCCGAAGCGAGCACCCGAGAGGTAGATTTTAGAGAGCAACTAAGAAGAATGATGCTCCAAAGCTGAGAGGAGCTTAGAAACTTGGGAGCTCAAAGATAGGTATTTGACATAGAGATAGCACTTAATTCTTCAATAAAATTTTCCATTATTATTATTGTTATTTTGAAATTTAAAAGGGAGCTTTAAAAAAAGTCTTAGTACATTGTCTTTGGCTAGTGCTAATTACTTCTTGCTAAATTTTTGTTTTGGTTTGGTTTGGTTTGGTTTTTTTTTTCTCCCAGGGAAAAGGTCGTACTGCTGTGAAGTAATTCCATTTGGATAGCTAGAGAAAAACTGGAAATTTATGTTCGGAAGTACGTTTTGGCTATAGCCTGCTAAAATTCTATCATTGCGTAATGCTTCGTTTAGAACACGCAGATTCACAGCACCCGTAATGAGAGGGGCTTGATTTCATTCACCGAGACTTTTTGTAAACCTTCAGAGGGGAAAAAGCAATTTTTGGCGAGGGATACGTGAGTCAGCTCTTTCCTACCACCATGAGCCTTCTAGCTATTTCTTCTTTCCACCTGCCCTCCCTCCTCCACGAGCCCCCCACCCCACCCCACCCCACCCCACCCCCGCCCCGACAGCCTGCTGGTGAGTTACAGGGTAGGAAACTTTCTCCAAACCTGTTTCTACTTAGGAAACTCCAAAGGATTGGAACTCTTCTTTGAAGGACTTTAAATCTCATTTCCGGCACCTCCTTTGTCTGCGAGTTGCAGAATGTTCTGAGACAACACAGGTACCTCTCATCTATTCTGTTTCCCAACTTCTCCAGATAAATGGGGGAGAAATAGTGAAGTTGTTGAACCCTGAGAATAAGCTTTGGATGAGCCATTATCCTACCTAAGCAAATGCTCCTAACATTTGGAAAAGAAAAGGCAACCCCCCCTCCTTTAAAATCCACCGCCTTTGAATTGGGGAGAAAGGATACCTTTGCAGCATTTTTTCCCACACACCCTCACCTAGCTTTTCTTAAAATACTGCCTTGTTAATTTGTTGCTATTATACATGGACATTATGCAAAAAGTGATAAACGAAATGTATCTTTTTTTCCCCATAAACCTTCCTCCCAGATTCTCCTTCATGTTTACAGAAACGTGCTGTATTCATGAGCTCGGATCAATTGTTTCTGCACATTGGCGTTCATTTGTTCAAGGCAGCATCTGGGCCTCCGATGTCAGCAGAGACCGGTTGAGGCAGAGTGCTATTAATAGTGAGGCTTATCTCGTTTAGGGGAGTAATCATTTTAGTATGCTCAAGAAAAAGCCAGCATGCAGCTCTCTGCCCACCTTCACCTAGGCAGGGTCTGCACCTTCCAAAGGCAAACACAGCTGAAAAGAGCTCTTAAAGAATGATTACAGAGTCGTGATTGCTCTACAAATTGAGTCTTTTCTCTGCTTGACAGTGATCCTGGCGTAGTCTCCCCCACTTAATCCTTGCTAGCAATTTGCCTATAGTTGTCACTAACAAGAGGTGACTTAAGGGGGGGGGGTCGCCAGTCACCACTGAACACCCAGCTCTGGGTCACCGTGGGCCCAGGCTACCGAATCAGGCCTGTTTTCCTATTAACTCACCACCTCCGAATGCATTAGCCCGGCACTTAGCTAACAATAGTTTTGGAGCACCGGCCACAGTTCCCGATCAGCATCCGTTATCCAGTTCCCTGTGCAGCTAGGAACACCAGGAAGGAGAGACTCCTGGTTATTTCTCTAACCAAAACCAAAGAGATAAACCAGGAGAGAGACTCTCTCCCAAGAAAGTTAGACACTGTGCTGGAGAGTCGCCTGGGGAGTATGGGTTGACCCCAAGAAGGGGACAAGATACATTGCATATTTTGTCCTCTGCCAGGACGTAGGGGTAGCCAAGGGGCCATATCTTGGGTCTGAAGCAAGCATGAAACGGAAGCCAGCCGAGTGTACGTAGCCCGTGGTTCCCAGACTTGTGTGCATCAGCATCCCCAGGAGAGCTTGTTAGAGCTTCTGAGCTTCTGATTCTGTAGGTCTGGGGTGAAGCTAGAGAATTCCCATTGCAACAGGTACCCAGGAGATAACAATGCCGTGGATCCAAGAGCCACACTTTGAGACCCTGTGGTGTAGTTCAACAGGCTTGGTCTTTGCTGACTATCAAGTATGCCCCTAGTCTCCCTGCTTAACACCCATGTGTGGTTCCCCATTATATTTGAAGAAAGTCCCCAGTTCTCACCTGACTTCTGAGACCCTTTATAATCGAGTCCTGCCTCCTCCTGCCCAAGCTATTCAACTGAGAACACACCTCACAACAAATGAGTTTTTGTCTTCCAAGAACATTCTTCCCTCCCATTTCCTCACCTGGAAATTTCTTCTCCATCTGTTAAGTTTGTGCCCAACCGTTCCCACTTCTGGGAGGCCCCCTCTGACTTTGTCACTCTCTCCAGATCTGAATTTCCATAGCTGCTTATATATCTGCCCGATGGATGTATCATGTTGTGTGATGGTGTTTATGCGTCTTTCTGCTTAAAGAAGGGATCCCTTTTATTCATTTTAGTTCTCCACACCTGGCATTATGCCTGGCACATGGTCATTACATAGTAAAATTTTTGATGAACACATAAAGTCTTGCACGAGACAAATACATTTTATATGAATTATTATCTAATGCAGTCAGGTGACCTGTGTTTGAATTTCCACACAAGTATGCGTGAGATGTTTTTTTTGTTTTTGTTTTTTTGTTTTGTTTTGTTTTGTTTTTGTTTTTCTTTTTTTTTTTTTTTTTTGCTTTGGAACAGTTCACTTCCCCTGTCTGAGAGTTTTATCCATCTTTATAATGGGAATATTAATAATGACGGTAATTATAATAATAGTGGGACAGTAGTAACGGTAATAGCTTTACCGATACCTCCTTCACATGTGGATAATAAAATAAATGCACAGCACAACGCCTGACATACAGCAGAAATTCAGTACATAAGAGGAGGTTTACCTTGTTTTCTTTTTCCTACTGGCATGTCCACACTGGAGGAAATGAGTAGATGAAGGGGAGGGGAGACCACACAGGAGCGGTAGGGCAGTGAGCAAGGCGATGCTGTTTTTGGCATCCCCTGATGTAAATACTATGAGTAAAACCTTGAGAACTGGGAGAACCTCCAGAGGGCAGACGGCAAAGTCACATCCCCCATCTGGTCTTTCTGTGCCATACTCCCTGGCCACCCTGGCTTCTTTCTCATACCAGAGTGCCCTGGGATCCCCAAAACTGTGCACAAGCCATCCTGCCTGTCCTTCCCTGAGCACCTTCTCATTCATCAGCTGGTGATGCACATTCGCCTGCTCAGAGAAGCCTTTCTTGGCCCGTCCACCAAAAGTAGCCCCTCCCCATTCAGCTTTTATTTTGTCTGCCAGCACCCGGTAGCACTTTCAGAGCACTGAGCAGCCTGCAGAGAGAGGGCACACGCATCAACGTTTGACTCTGCGGTAAGCTCCATGAAGGCAGGAAGGCAGGAAGCCACCTATTTTGTCCTCTCTCCTTTCTTACAGTCTCAGAACTAGTACAGTGCCTGATATAGGAGGAGAGAAGGAAATAGTCGTTATATAGGTGAAGGGGTAGTGGGAGGAAGTGATCAAAGCTGCTGGGTAACCACTGAGGGTCAAGGCAAAGGGTGATGTATCTATTCCTTTGGAGACCTTACCATCTTCATTGTGAAATAAGGACACTGACAGCACGTCGCTCACCTGCCTCTCTTCTGTGCTTCCCTAGACCCTAGTCTTACCCTAGACCCATAGTCTTTCCTTCCTTCTTTCATTACTCCAGTACTCCAACTAATAATTGCTGAGATCTACTGTATGTTGCACACTCTTCCAGAAACTAGGAGATAGAAGTATACAAAGAATACCAAAAAACCTGCTCTTGTGAAATTCATGTGATAGTGTTATATTTACCTACTTACTTTCTTGTCACGGTCTTGCCCTAGATCCTGACATGATTCTTTACAAAGAGTAGGTGCTCAGTAGAAATTGGCTGAACTAATGGATTCCTTTTTTTTTCTTTTTACTTTACTTCCACTAACTATCCAACAGAAGGGGCTCATTATTAACCTTGCACACTTAAATATTTTTGGATAAATAATGTTCCACGGCCTCATATCTTTATCTGTACTCATTCCCCATTTGGAAAGGTATATATTGTTTTATTTGTTCTTGTGTATCCATTCACAGTGACAAACGCACAGCATCCCACTGTTGAGAATAGTACTAACCAACTTCACTCTTGGGTTAAAAATGGTGCCCAGATGATCTGTGTCTCCATAGTAATGATGGGATGGGATGGGCATATGACCCTGAACTTCAAGTTCACTGCTCCAGGTCTGCATTTCAAGTCTGGCCCTCTTGTTAGAAGGATGTCCATGTGCAAAGGGGCCATAATGGGACTGAGTTGTCATGAGCATGAAGTACAGTGATGTGTGTGTGATACATCTGGAAAAGAACCTGGCACGGGTACATGCGAAAGAATGTTAGCTTGCTTATTTCTTGGACTCAGATAAATAGAAACCTATGTGTTTGAATCTACATTGGGTGGTGGGTTTGCTTTCACTGTCATCAAATGGGAGTCCAAGCCCCTCCATTGCACTCTAGTGGCTCCAAAGACACAGGTAGTGCCCAGCTGTTCATAACAACCCCAACCACAAATGGATGTTACTGATTATCTCTGTATCATGCCCTGTGCTGGTGTTTTATTATTTTTTTTATTTTTTATCTTTGTTAATTTTTTTTTTATGTTTATTTATTTTTGAGAGAGAGAGAGAGAGAGAGAGAGAGAGAGAGTGAGGGAGACAGTGCGTGAGCAGGGGAGGGGCAGAGAGAGACGGAGATAGAATCTGAAGCAGACTCCAAGCTCTGAGCTGTCAGCACAGAGCCCGATGCAGGGCTCCAGCTCAAGAGCGGTGAGACCATGACCTGAGCCAAAGTCAGATGCTTAACTGACTAAGCCATCCAGGCTCCCCCTTGCTGGTGTCTTACATGATTGTCTCACTTAATCCTTTTCCTTAACTCTAATAAGGGCCCCTATTTTATGTCTTTTTAAAAAATTTTTTTAAATTTTTTTTTTAATTTTATTTATTTTTGAGACAGAGAGAGACAGAGCATGAACGGGAGAGGGGCAGAGAGAGAGGGAGACACAGAATTGGAAGCAGGCTCCAGGCTCTGAGCCATCAGCCCAGAGCCTGACGCGGGGCTCGAACTCATGAACCGTGAGATTGTGACCTGAGCTGAAGTCGGACGCTCAACTGACTCAGCCACCCAGGCGCCCCTAAAATTTTTTTTTAATGTTTATTTATTTTTGAGAGAGAGAGAGCCAGGCAGACTGAATGTGAGTGGGGGAGGGGCAGAGAAGGAGACAACAGAATCCGAAGCAGGCTCCAGGCTCTGAGCTGTCAGGACAGAGCCCAATGCGGGACTTGAACTCACGAGGTGTGAGATCCTGACCTGAGCCAAAGTCGGATGCCCAATCAACTGAGCCACCCAGGCGCCCCTCTACGTCTTTTAAAGCAAATTCTGGTAAAATACACACAGCCTGAAATTTACCTCTAGTGACGTTTAGTTCATTCAAAGTGGCGTGCAACCACCATCACTATCTAGCTCCGGACTGTTTCCATAATCCCGGAAGGAATCTCCTGATCCATTCAGCCATCATTCTCCATTCTCCCTCTTGTTAGCCTCCGGCAAAAGCTGACAGAGAGAGGTTAACTGGCCTGCTTTCTATCCACACAACTAACTGGCAGAGCTGGTATTTGAGGCCAGGAAGCCTGCCATCAGAGCACTTATTTGCTAAGTGAACGAGTTGTCTATTATTAGAGAGACCCTTCCTTCACCACGCAGTTCACACTGTCTGCACAGGGGTTGTTTCTAGTTGACACAGAAGATGACTTTTCCGGAGGATTCCTTAGATGGGTCACACCATTCCCACCAGTGGGAAGCCTTTATCACCTGGAGTCCTTCCTCCCTCCACCTGCTTTTCCTATGCCTGGTCCAGGAGAGAGTGTCAGTCCAGTAGTTGCGGGAAGATGAGTCCTCAAGCCTGCCAGGCGTTGCCCCTAGTTGTTTGGCCCCCAAGGAGCTTGCCAGGTCAGAAGGGATGCTTGAGGCCAGTCCAGGGCCTTTCCCTGGGGCGGGAATGTGGCTCTCAGGCCACACATCCACTTTTCTCAGTTTGGGTCCTTGTCTTAAAGGTGAGGTGTGATTTGCAAGGTGGGGCAGAATTTTGGGAGGGATGTGAACTTTGGGATTCCTTAGAAATATCTGCAAAAATGACTTCCAGGAAAAACGCTAATCTGTTGTCCCGTTTATCTTTGGTCTTCAGAATATTTAGGATCCCAGACCAAGCAGAGAGAATTCTTATGAATTCAGATAATGCTTCCAGCTGCTTACTGAGGCTGTTTGGGGTAATGATCACCCCAGGGTAGATTGCTCCTCAGAAACACAAGATTTTTCATCTCAGACCAGGGGTCCACCAACATATTTTATAAAGGACCAGATAGTAACTATTTTAGGGTTTTCAGGCCACCTTGTCTCTGTTACAATTACTCAACTCTACTGTTTTGCTGTGAAAGCAGCCATAGAGAATATATAAACAGATGGGCATTCCAGTAAAACTTTGTTTACAAAAACAGGTGGTAGGCTGAATTTGGTCCACAGGCTATAGTTTGAGACCCCTGTCCTAGACCCCAGAGAACTCTGTGTTCTGTGAAGTGTGGAACTTCCCCAATATTTTGGCTGATTCTTGGGGAATTCTGGTCTTCTGCCCTCTCTATCCCTGCTCAGTCCCTGAATCTGCATGCGTGGCCACCTCTGTTTTCTGGCCAAATCAACACGGAACCAACAACTTTGTGAGTTTCCCCTAGGGAATCCATTCCTCAAGCAACATTTGTGAACAGTATAGAAGACATCTTTGTAACTTCTGTGGGGGGCAGAGGGGTCTCATATTCCTCAGCAAAATACCATGTAGTCATTTCCACTTTCCCAGAATTCCTTCTCAGGCAGCCATGGAGGTGGGAAGGGGGCGGTAGTGGGGGTGAGGGTGCCTCTAGCCTTCCCCCAACAAAGTGTGTAACTTTGATACTTTTTCTCTGCTTCCTCTTGAGACTTCACTGGGAATTCTAAATTCCTGTACTTTTGGTATTAAGAAGAGTTTCTTGCCTTCTTGGAGTTGGGCACAGATCAACACAGAAGACTTTAACTGGTGGGGAACATTGACGGGCAAGGGTACAGTCCTGCTTCAGGCACTCAGCTCTTACCCAGACCTTGTCATCAAATAAGGCAATACTCTCCCTAAAAGGAACTCTGACTGATACTCTTTCCTATCTCTATCTTACCATACAAAGATGGCATGGCCTGTATTCTCAGGGATTTGAAGACCAATAGGAAAGATGTTCCATTTAGGTCAGTTACAGAGCCATGGAATGAACACATACTGCTCTCCAGGAACCAGATGAATGAGTGATACAATCTCACTGAGAGACTGCACAAAGGAAACAGTGCCTGAGTTGGGCCTTATGGGGTTCATATGATGTAGGTAAACCCATCTGACTTCAAATGTTTGGGGAGTTGTCAGAGAGAGAGAGAGAAAAAGAGAGAGAGAGAGACCATCAATTAGTTTCTATAGGAGCAGAGAGAAAATAACTCATTCATCTACCCATCTACCCATCCATCCATCCGTCCACTCTAGAAATACTTATTTCACATCTGCTGTGTATCATGCACCAAGCCAAATAGCAGAGAGAAAAAGATAAAGAAGGCCAATTCTGAAGGAGTTCAGAGAAGTGTGGTAGACAGGTGTATTAGACAATTAATTATAAACTGAAGAGGTAAGTGGAATTTTGTACAGGGTATTAATGAGAGTGTTGAGGATGAACACTCAATCCTGTCGGAAGCTGCTTTTGGAGAGGTCAAGGCTGAATGATCTTAAAGACACTAACAGGCACCAGTCCGGTAAAAAGGAAGAAAGATCAGAAGGTCAGATGGTTCTGCGAGAGGGGAGCACAGGGGCAAAGACCATGAACCAGGTAAGAGCATGGGATACTCTGACAGTTTTGCAGAAGTTGAGACAGTTCAGATGAGCTTGGGAAATAAAGCTGTGGCCGAAACACAAGGACAAGCCTGTCTTACTGGACCACATGTATCAAAGGCTCTATTGGGCCCCTGAAGTTACTATTTTGAATAAACATTTTGATTCAGAACAGATTTTGATTTACAGAAAAGTTGCAAAGATAGCACAGAGAGTTCCCATGTACCCCACACCACTTTCCCTATCGTTAACATCTTACATTGCTACGGTACATTTATCACAACTAATGAACCAATACTGATGCATTGTTGTTAACTAAAGTCCATATTTTATTCAGATTTCCTTAATTTTTATTTAATGTCCCTTTTTTGTTCCTGGATCCCATCCAGGATCCCACAATATGTTTAGTTGTCGTGTCTCTTTAGTTCCCTGTGGTCTCTGACCATTTCTTAGACATTCCTTGTTTTTTACCTTGGTGGTCTTGAGGAGTGCTGATCAGGTATTTTGTGGATTTTTCTTCAGGTTAGGACTTACCTGTTGCTTTTCTCGTGGTCAGACTGAGTTTATGAGTTTGGGGAGGAAGACCACAGAGGTAAATTGCCATGTTCATCATATCCTCTCAAGGGCTCATGCTGTCAGGTTAATCACTGTTGATATTCACCTTGATCACCTGACTGAGGCACTGTTGATCAGGTTTCTCTGAGTCACAGTTACTGTCTTTTGAAGTCACTATGTGCAACTCCCTTAAGATAAGTATCACCTCTCAAAGAGGTCAGCGTGCGTATCCATGGAGATTTTTAAGCAGAAGAGGGACCTGGTTTAAGGACCATTGGATGGAAAATGCAAGGAGAGCTGTGGCGAGCCTACATGAAGCAGAGTGGGCTGGCTGCCCAGAAGAGTGTCCACTCTGTAAAAGTGTTTGATCATGGGTTTTACCATTTGAGTGGGTTTAGTGTGGATAGAAAAGATCCTTTCAAGGTCTCCATCAGCCAGGTGAAAATCCGTCACTTCATATCTTGCCTAAAAAGAAAGCCAGATTCATTCTTCCGTGCAGAAGGTTGTATCTTGGAGCACCTGTGTGGCTCAGTCGATTGAGTGTTTCCCCACAGAAATGACCCAAGAAGGCAATGCTTGTTGAAGTCCTTGGACATCGCTATGAGCAAATTATTTCTTCTCTTACACAGCAACCTCTTTTATCCTCTCTCCATTGTGATCTTCAGTCACACATTTCTTCTTCCTTGTCTGGCACACTTTTCTAGGGATGGTGTGGCCTGAACCCTTCCACATCACAGGACTCTCTCCACTTGCACAAACAACTCTGCTGATGACAGTGTAACTCAAGACAGCTTTTTAAAGGGCAAATGCAGTACCTTTCTCATTTAAAATCCTCCTATATTTTGGCCAACCAACATACATATTTTTAGTGGAGGTATTCTATTCTTACTGGTTTTTGCTTCTTTTTTTTTCACTTAACAATGGATCACAGATGTGATTTTTCCTTTTGATCGATGCTTATGTTATTTCCAGATTGTTTTCTATTCTCTCCATTTGTATCCCAAAGCATTTTGGTAGGGACACTTGAATAAATGTGTTTGGACAAATGTGTGTGGCTTCATGTCAGATATTTTACAGGGAGTGGAATTGCCTGTTCAAAAGTTAAGGACATTTGAAATTAATATAGGATCCATGCTATTACTCCAGAACATCTGGGCGAATGTGCATTCACAACATGGTGCAAAAGTATTGCATTATGCCTTATCCTTACCATAACCTTGCAAGGTAGTCACGACCATGCCCATTTCAAAGATGGGGATACTGAGTCTCAGTGAGTGAAAGGACTGGGCCTGGCTAACCTCCAACCCAAGTGAAATATCTAGAAAATTATTTGGTCTCTTCACTGGAATCCTCCCTACATATAAAAACCTCACCACACACACACACACACACACACACACACACACACACACACACACAAAACTGTGGAGTAGATGCATCACTCTGATTTGCTGTAGGACCCATTTAATCTGCATTATGATACTGTGCTAGAATTTTCCAAGTTCACAGCCATGAAACAAATGCATTACCCTAAATTGTGCTAGAATTTAATTATCTTTTCCCCCCACTCGCTTTTCTGTTATATTAAATTAGTGTCCTTCTGCTTCAAATTGGCAGTTCCCACTTTGGGGGGTGGGGGGTGGGGGAAGGAGTTCTTGGCCATCAGACCTGGGTGAAGTGAGTGTTACTTCTGCAGCAAAGTAGATCCCAGGCTCTCTGGTGTGTCAGCCTTTGTGGAAAGGATGTTAAGAGAGACAAAAGGACACTGTCGGTGCGTGATTAATGTTAAAAATTGTTGACGTTCCATGCAGTGTGTTTTTCTAATTAGAGCCAAGCTGCAGAGTACTATTTCCATAATCAACATGGGAACGGAAACTCAGCAAAATTTCATGTATTTGCAATGAAACTGCTCCCCGGCAACATAAAAATGGCTTTTATAACATAAAGGCTGTAATTAGAATAAGTCAAATCAGTTGGAAACGATTAAGGCCAGAGTAGGCAAAGCTGCCTTCTAAATATTTGTCTGGAGATTAGCCTACTCCTGCAGCCCTGAGAAGCATCTTTGATTTACTTATCCTGTTCAACGTGGCAAAGATAATCCTGCGGAAGGCAAATGAACACAGATTTAGATGTGCTGGTTGGCCCTTTCTGCAATTTGACAGGAGGCAGCCCATTGGAAGAGAAGTCAGAAAAAAATGAATATAGGGTCACATTAGACAAATTGCTTAAAAAAAAAAAACGCACACCGTGATCATCAATTTAAATTCTTTTAAAATGTGCTCGGTCTTTGAAGCTTTTAGGATGCACTTTAGAAGTCCACGTGGAATCATTCCCTGCATGTCAATGCGACAGTTGATGTGCGTCTCATTGTATTTAAAATTATAGTTCTGAAATGGGACTTGCTCCATGCTGCTTGTCTGACATCAGCTATTAAAATACAAGTAAATCTTGGCAGGTGGAAATTTAAAGAAGAAAAGAGATTATATAAGAAAAATCAGAATTGGTAATAATAATTTGCTAACTGGGGGACACCAGCTACCAATAGCTCTTTGTGTGCTCTAATAGGATGCTGATATGAGGAATGCCTTGTTCTTGCCACGGATGGGCATGGAGGTTAGCCAGGGGATAGGACGGGGTGAACAGGGCTCCCCATGGTCTATGGTTTGGGTCCTTTGAGGCCACAGTGGCCAGGATGACATTGCAGGATCTTTCTGTTGCGTCGTACTAGCCGGGATGGCAGAGGAGGGACTTGAGGAGAGAGGGCAGGAAAGTAGCTGCTCTTGAGACCAGGCTGGAACATACACGGACTCTGGCTTTCCTTTAGAAGGGCATAATTTGTCCTGACAGGCTCCCCACTCATTTGTAAGCCCTTCAGAATCCCAAACTTGCGTGCGTGCCTGCATTTATCCATTGAAAATATAATCAGCCTAATGCATTCTCTTACTGAATTTTAAACCAGCCCATTAAAACTCCTTTAACGTGCTAAAGTCGGCTTCAGAGAGGGTTTCCATTTCATCTTTATTGAGCTGAGGCTATGGTTCGCTCTCCCCTCGCAACACGGTGAGCTCCTGTCAATAATTCAATAGCGTAGCCTTGACGGGCCCAAGCCCAACCTAGACTTTCAACCAAGCCAAGCAGCTTGTCAAAGCCTGATGCGCTGTCAATGGCCGACTGATCTATACTGCATGAATCCCCCCTCAGCTCTTGATGTGTCCCTGGGAATGAAAAGAAAGCCATTTCAGAAGTCAGCCCAGTGAGAAGCACCTGTTTGTAGAGAATCTCTAATGAGGGCAGGTTGCGCCTGGTGGAGTGGAGTTCTGCAGGAGCCGTTGCATTTTGTTTTGTTGAGGCAATGTGGGGTCTCTCCATGTGTTCTCAGGGCACACAGAAGAGTGCCTGCATGTCACTGGGTGGGGGGTTGGGGGAGATGTCCTTCCGGTTGCCTCTCCTTTATGCAGGCGTTTGCATGGAACTTGTCTTCACTGTTGTAGGAGACCTTGAACCCACAGATACAGTTGAGAGAGCAAAAGATACCAATCACATGATGGCGACAGGAGGTGGCCGTCCCCCGACTCTGGTGGCAGCTCTCTGAAGCTTCCTGTTTCCTCTCCCCACAGAGCAGGTCCTGCCCCCAGGGTTCTGTGAAAGGCAGTTGAGAGTAAAAGTTACAGCCTCCCCTCTCTTCTTGGATAGAGGAAAACACACCCATTTGTGCTAAAGAGAGAGAGAGGAGAGAGAGAGAGAGAGAGAGAGAGAGAGAACAAATCATGTTCTTCCAGTATGCCCATGAGTTTTTAACCCCAGAATCATCCAGGTGGCCCCTGCCATCTCCAAGCCTTGGAGGTCGGCATAAATGAGATTTGCAAATATCTCCCCTAAAAAAGGCCACTAGGAGAACACGTAATCCATGTTTTAAATGCAAAATGTCTTGAGTCCCAATGCTGCTCAGTTTTTCCTGGAGATAAATTTTAGCTGGATTAAATAACTGTTTTAAAGGCACTATTCATGCGAGCGCTGTCTCATTTGTGACTGTATTTGCATTGCTAATGGACATGTCTTTTCCTCATGCATAGTCTTTCCCGAGCATCCACCCCCAAATTTGCAGATTTCTTGCTTGTCAAATTGGGGTTTGTGGAAGAGGTGGCAATAACATAGATGGAAAAGAGAAGCGGTTATGTGTTAAAAGCTAATAGAAAACCGTTGCACTGGAATAGATTGGTGGTGTAGACTCTTGGTCTCCTTAACCACAGAACCACCAGATTGTTCCTGACAAGGGAAATCATGCCACTGTGGCTTTATGGTCTCCCCAAATAAGTGGCACAGAGTGTGTTTGACCCCAGCCATAGTCTATTGGGGTAGGGCAAGGTGGGCAGCAGAGAATTAACAGAGGGTAAAAGCAGGTTTACTGATTTTGTGGTCACCTTTTCAGGTGAGGAAGAGGGATGAATATGATGAGTTCAGAGAAGGAAATCCCCTCGTGTACCCCCAGCTCCAATAGCTGATGGGCACAGGGAGCCTGATGGATAACGGCCAGTCTAGACAGTAAGTGGCTCAGCTAGTTCAGCAAATCCTCAGGCTTCTAGAAAATTAGGGTTTAGAGATCCTGCTGTGAGTTTCATACTTTTCATTTGGAGAATGTTTAGATTACTTCCTTAGCATATGTATTTGGGTTCACACATCTGGCTCAAAGTGTCAGGTGAACGCACAAAATGCGGCTGGTCAAATGGAGCATCTGTGTGGGGCAGGATAGGAGGAAAGAAAGAAGGGAGAGGACCCAGGGCTTTGCCTCCTCAACGTCACCTGTTGTGCTGTTGTCCCCACCTTTAGCGGTACCTGAGAGGCTGCAAGGAACCAAAGAGTCCTGGGTGGCACAGGTGTGCCAGCTGCTGGTCAAGTCCAACTGCACCCTCTTAAGGGAAGGGTGGACAGAGTGACCTGCTTGGGACCTGTAAGACGCAGCTGCCACCAGGGCTCTGCCACTCATTCATTGGCCCCAGGAACCAACCCGGCCCAGCGCGGTTAGGGAATCAGTGCTTCATGCGCCTGACTTGGCGATTCTGGAAGCTCTATGAGGCTAATCATCTTTGTTTTAAGAACAATCAGCATCAATGGCTTTGGCAGTGGTGGGGCTATTAACATATTAGTTCCATTTGAGATGGCTAAGTGCTTTCGGAAACTGTAAGCCCTACCTAATAAAGTTTACTTTTAAAGGATCAGAGTCATAGAATGTTGGCCTAAGAGATCTCAGGGATTAGCCCCTCACTTTGCAGAAGAGCAGACAGGGGCCTATAGGGGCTCGTAGATGTGCTGATGTCATCACCTGTAACACTAGAATCTAGACTCCTCCCAATTCCGTGTCTTTCTCAAATCAGGTGTTGTAAACCTGAAATCTCTGCTTTTCTTTCACCCATCCGGTTGTGGCTTTCACTTTCTGTTATTAGCTGCCAACATTTAAATGCTTCAAGATTCCACTTAAAATCTAGTTTTCTGGCCTGTTGAGAAAAATCGGACTGCGGGCATATTGGGCAACTTCCTTCTATTTCAGCCGTCAGCCTGAGTGCTGCAGCATGTGGCCTCGTAAGTGGGGCGTGAGCTTTCCAGTTCAACACAGTCTCTGTTACTCTCTGTTGACCTGGCTGCCTCAGCCTGCTTAACTACCCACCGGCCACCACAGGCACGTGAGTTTAGAGCCCCCCTCCTCTGGCCCCTTGAAAAATAAACTTGCCCAGAGAAAATTGGCAACCAGAAAGCTGTGCGTCTGCGTCGGGACCGCCTGTCCTTTGCAGCCGTGCCTGGAGGATCCAACAGCTCTTTCTCAGCACAAATATGCTGCTTCTTTAGTTCATGTAGAGGATGGCATTCCTGGCACTCAGCAGAAAACATCTGGTAATGAATCCATTAGCCAGGCTGTTGCTCAAGCTCCAGGTGCCCAAGGGTCTGAGCGCTGGGCTGAACAGGATGCACGAACGGAACCCCGAAGAGTTTACCTTTTGGCCCTCGTTCTGCCAGAGCTCTGGTTGGGTCCTCAGGGCTCCTGTGACTGCTCCAGGGCCACGTGCAATCCCCAGCCGTCCCCAGGTGAGAAGCTCACCCGCCCTGAGGATTCCCTCCTCCCTTTCCCTAGCACACTTCCCTCTCCAGCACAGCCCTCCCCCCGCCAAAGCACACAAAGGAGAAGACGCAGATTATCTTTGGCAGACATAAGGAGCAGTATTTGTCGAACCCTGGGCCCTGCGCCTCCTCGAACAGACCTGCACACTGTACAAAATCATTAGAAGCCCTGTGTCTGAGGGCTCACGGAGGTTAGGCCGGGAGGTGAGAGCGAATGAAAATGAGGAGGCCCGCAAACTGCTTTTGCCCAAGGGCTGGTTTTAATGAGCCTGTCCCTAATGAGTTGTCCCTGCAACTAGCTTCAGGCCTAAACAGATGAGGCAGGGATTCTGCTAAATTTTTGATAGGATTTGCACTGGTTTTATGAGAAAGCAAGCAGTAGAGAGTGCAAAGTTGGGTCATGAATCTTTTACGAGGGTGGATGGTTGTCCATCTTGTCAACCAGAACGGGAAAGACCTGGTTGCTAATGGAAACCCTGGCCTCAGCCTGCTGTAGTCACTCACCAGATCAGCTAATTTGGTTGGGGCCCCTCCGTGAGTTTTTGTTTGTTTGTTTGTTTGTTTGTTTGTTTCCTGATTCAGGACGTGGCCCATGGCCCTCCAAGAATTCATCTTCAAACTCCATCAAACAAATGACTTGAGTCATTGCCTGTTCTTAACAAGCTTTCATGGAACTTGAGTCATTGCCTGTTCCTAACGAGCTTTCATGGAATTTACACTTCTCTGGGAGGTTTGCGCGTGTCTCCCATGGTGTGCTGGGAAGAGAATTCCATTCAACCCTTGAGTCAGCCTCCTTTCTTCTGTGGGGCAGCCCCATTCCTATCAAAATCATAAGACTTTATCCTTCTGCTCCACGAGGAAACTCTAACCAAGGATAAAACGTCACTCTTGATTCCCATGGAGATGTTTCTAATGTTCTAATATTTGTCAATTCTGGGATTGAGCAGTACAGGAGATTTCATATACTCCCACCTTTTTTTTTTTTTTTAATATGAAAAGCTGCCAACAAATATATTTCTCCGGTTTGATTCATCCACCAAGAGGCAATTTTCTTGGTGGCTTAAAAGGTTACAAAAAATGCTTGATCAGCGGCCTTTACTGCACTGAGCGAACTACTGTCTCCTCCTTCCAGCTCACACACACTCTTTCACATTAATCATGTAATTGATTTAATAAGCTGTGGCTTCAAGAGCTTCCCCCCAACCCCCATCTCTTCTTTCTCATGTCCCTGTAAGGTTTCAGTTCAGCATCTGACTGGTAGGCAGGCTAAGGCCCTTGAATTTGGCCAGGCATGAAATCCAGCAGCCTGTCTTGTAGAAAGCCACCCCCACCTTACCTTTCTGTAGCTCTCTTACACCTGTTTTTCAAAGCCTTTCCATTAATCACGTTTAAGGGTCATAAAACGTGCCATCTACTTCTGTATACATCCAGTTTTGAGGGGCGGTACTTCACCAACTCAAAAGTATTTCACATGTGGGGTCTTGTTTGAATCTCTCTAAAAACCCTGAGAATGAGCCAGGAGAGATCTATTGCCCCTATTTAATACAAGGAACCTGATGTGCAGAGAGGTGAACTGGCTTGTCTAAGACCTTGTAACTAGTTAGTGATGTGCATGGGGTGAAAATGTTGGCTTCCGAACTGCCTTCAATAAGACATTGCTGTTTTCATATTCCTTTGTTGCCTTAGGCATCCTTTCTCCGGTTGAAACAAAAGCTATACATATTTATCTTCAAGAGAATACTTCCAGTTTGTCTATCAGGGAATAGTTGGAATTGTTTTCTGTGGTTGTTTTAAGTTAGATGTGTTAATATAGTATGTATTTAAGTCAAACAAGACTATTTGTATGCAAAACGTTCGATGAACCACATCAAACTAAACCAACATTGGCTATGGTTGTTATTTCAGATTATAGTCACACACGTCTTCAGTTGTAAGTCTTATGGAAATGTCCACCTTCCCAGGAGCTTGCCCATGTAATTCCTTATGTCTTGGCTTTTTTTGGAAATGGTAAACTTACCAAGGTGGGTGTGGTCTGCCGGGTATAGAGTCCATGGGATTGGGGCAGGGTCATTTTTTTAAGGAGATGTACATCTTCAAAAGTTAGTTACGAGATTGTAGAATCTAAAGAAAGGGCTCCAGTAAGGGATGCCAGTGGACATATTGGGAACAGATGACAGAGTCTGAGTCTTTAAGACCTGTGGACAAATGAAACACAAAGGCAGTGGCTATAAATAATGAAGATGTTCTGCAAGATGTCTCTGACCAGCTTCTGGTTGGCCAGCCTGGGCCTCTCACTCTTTCCTCATCCTGGCCTGTATTTGAAGGCTCTGGGGCAAGTGTAGATAGTCAGATAGTAGTACCACTACCTGTATTAGTCAGCGTTCTCCAAAGAACCCAGACCAATGGTGGATATGTGGTTATATGGAATTAGCTCACAAGATTATAGAGGCTGAGAAGTCCCACAGACTGTGAGCTGGTGACCCAGGAAAGCCTGGCAGTGCAGTTCCCATCCTAGCCTGAGGGCCTGAGAGCAAGGGAAGCCAATGGTATAAATGACAGTCCAAGGTCACGAGGAGATGAGATGAAATGTCCCAGCTCAAGTAGGCAGGCAGGGGATGAATCCTTCCTTCCTTAGCCTTTTTGTTCTGTTCTGACCCACGATGGATTGGACGGTGCCCACCAACTTCAATGCTCATCTCATCCAGAAACACCCTCACAGACACACCCAGATACTATGCTCAGTCTGGGCACCCTTGGCCTAGTCAACCTGACACATGAAATTATCTATCACACTACCCATAAAAGTTTAGTGTCATTTCTGAGTCTCAGCAAACCCATAATCATGATGTGTCACATGAACAACCTTTCCCAACTCCATTGCAGAGCCTGACTTTGAAGTTTTTCTTTGACGAATAAAAATGAATACCATTATATATTGCCCAGAGAAATGCTGTCTTATCAGTGGTGGATGCTGGTGCTGGCTTGGAGGAATGTGCTAGGTAGGAAAAGGCTAGCGCCTTGCAGAGGGTTGAGCATAGTACCTAGTGGTTGACAAGGCTTAAATGTATTAAAGATGTTGGTAGTAGTACCTGTATTGGTAGGAATATTATAAACAGTGGAAGGAAAATGGACAATGGGGAAAAATTGATGACATGTGCTTCAGTATGGATCAGTCCTCTTGTGACCTTACCCGTTAGCAACAAAGTCCTCCACTTCTCCTCCCTCACCAACCTGGAGGCCCAGGGGCCCCTAAACTCTCCACACACTAGTTCCGTTAGAGGAAATGAAAGCAAGAATGACAGTATTTGCCCCAGGTCTGCATAATTAGGACAAGCTTTTAAGAGTTAAAGAGGGTCATCAAATGAACTTCTTAAGATGCATTTGATACGTCATCAAATAGCAGTGACAGGTCCATAAATCATATGAGGTCGTGGCCATCTGATTCAGAATGTAACACGTCTTCTCCCCAGCAAGCCCATCCCCATGGAACCCTCCTCAGAATACACAGGTTGTTTCCCTCTGGTCGCTGAGAAATTCAGAATATGACAAGACCTCCTACCACAGTTATTTTCTCTGTCCTTGCACATGAGGTGACTTCTGAAGATGCCCAAAGAGTCCTGCTCAAACAGTAGCTAGTATACAACTACAAATATTCTTTCAGCATTTTATCCAAGTCCTCACTCAATGGACGTCGTTTAATAACCACTCTCGTGGAATGAATACCCTCGAATGGGGTGGGTATTTTCTGCTTTAGTTTACTGAATTACTAAGCTGTTAAGCTTGGTTTTCCTTCCTACAGCTGTCCTTTCCTTGCTGAAACAAGGCCATCCCAAGACTCAGGAGTCTTCTGCTTCTAATCTCAGCCTGGCCAACAATTTTATAGTGTGGTCTTACTTTCCTCCTTTGCTACTCCATCTTGTCTGAAATCTGGGTTAACTGGGACTTAACTCCTTGTCAAAGATGCTGTGTGAAATGACTAATTAACAGTAGAGAAGGAGACAGAATTGCCATTGACAAAGTGGGCTTTAGTAACCAGCAGCTCTTTGGGACATGTTTGCCCAGCTTTTGAGTCTCCCTAGACCCTTGAGAATTTAGAGGAAAAAAGACTTTTGTCCCCCTCTCTCTGTGAATGAGTTGCCTGTCACTTGAGTTTGTAAACTTAGAAGTCACTTCATCTAAGCTGCCCTTGGACAATTGTGTGGTCTTAGTTTCAGACAATCGAGAGGCATATAGCAGAGGAGCCCATGTTTTCCTCGTATAACCGGACTAGAGGTTCTCATCAGGTTCTCCCCAAATGGTGTGAGTTAAGTGCCCACATTTGCCAGTAGTTGAACTCTGAGTTGGGGAGTGAAGATTGACATTTATTGTATTTCAAGCACATACTAAGCAGTGTGCACACGTAATCTGAGCATCCTCCCAAATGAGTCTTTTCCCAGGCTGCTGAGTGCTACCCAGGTCCATCAGACTAGGCCTGAGCTTGTCTTCCCTTATGCCAGAAACCTAGTAGCTCCCTCTCGGGCAATCACATGAACAAACTCTGGGAACTCCAGAATTCTTAACCCAGTAATCAAAGCCCTCCCCTCAACTCCCCTAAACTCACCTCTTCATGTTTCCCCAGAAGAGGAGGATCTGGGTTTTATAAAATGTGAGATACACACAATTCAGGAGCCCTGTATAGGAAAGTGAGGTGTGGCCTTGGAAACACTCAGCCATAAGTGATGCTCTCTGAGGCTTCAGCTCTGTCACCTTCTGATTATCTGCCTGTGTTTCCAAATGAAATTTTGCAATAAGGAAGCTAATTCTCTGAGGTGGTCATGAACTGTGCTTCACACCCCACTTTGGATCTCCTGCCTTTCCTCACTGTGACCCTCTGCCTCAGTTGGACTAATCTTCTCACTGCCCTCCTCCTACATTAACAATAATCAATATTGGTTAACAGTCAAGTCTAATGACAGTTCAATACATTGGTTCAAGGTCATAGTGCTTAGGGGAAGCAAGAAGGGAATGTAGTTGAATTGACATGAGTTACAGCAGATTTCTCAGCATACATTTTATTGACTAGCTGGGTTGGTTCCCTTCAGGCAGCTTGTTAGACATGTAGGTTCCTGGCCTCTTTGGAACTGCCAAATTCCAATCTCTGGGGTTGGCATGCAGAGGGTAGGCAGACCTTAAAGAGGTTTCCATCTTTAAGAACCACCCACCCCCAGGATTCTGAGGCACATGAAAGTTTGAAGACTCCAGGTCTCAAGGTCACTGAAGGCCACTCTTAAGATGGGACATTTACCTAAGAATTAAAGGATGTATGGATGTAGCCAAGTGAAGTAGTTTCCTTGGGGTGCCACAGCAAATTACTACAAACAGGGTGGCTTAGAATACCAGAAGTGTGTTCTCTCTCAGTTCTGGAAGCTAGAAGTCTAAAACCAAGGTGTGCATAGGATCTACTCTGTCTGAGAGCTCTGAGGGAGAATATGTGCTGGGCTTCTTTCCTAGCTTCTTGTGGTGGCTGCTGACAATCCTCGGGGTCCCTTGGCCTGTCACTGTATTAATGCATCTTCGCATAGCCTTCCTCCTTCTCTTTGTGGCCTTTTATAAGGACGCTAGTCCTTGGGTTTAGAGCCCCCCCCAATCCAGCATGATTTCATCTTAGCAACATCTACAAAGACCCTGTTTTCAAATAAGGTCACACTCTGAGGTTCTAGGTGGATATGAGTGTCTGGGAGGATAGTCTTCAACCCAGTATAGCACGTAAAGGTGGTGAATGGGGGAGAGGGGCAGTGAAAGGAGATGGATGAACTTAGAATCCACCAAAAACTCAAGGAGTTGACTTAAAAGATGGATTGTCTTCCCAGGCTTTCTAACACTAGCTAGAACTGGTTTCCTGTGTCAGTTCCTAGACTGGAAAAAGGGGGCTTAAGAGGTGTGGGAAGGATGTCGCATAGCTCAGTGAGCAGGATGTGATTGTACAGTGTGGAAAGCCCAAAGTGGAGGATGCATGAGATATTAATCAGAAAACAGAGGGAGGGATAAGACAGCCAAAGGGATGTTTATTGGCCAGTCCTCTTCCATAAAATTTTGGTAAATCCCCTGAGCCAGGAGAATCCTGAGCCAAACATTTGGGAAGATAATCTAAGGTGAACTGGGAGAAGAAAATATTTTCAGATGTAAAAAAGAAAAGTGTGGTTCCTGGGTGGCTCAGTTGGCTAAGCATCTGACTTTAGCTCAGATCATGATCTCGCAGTCCATGAGTTCAAGCCCTGTGTCGGGCTCTGTGGTGACAGCTCAGAGCCTGGAGCCTGCTTTGCATTCTGTATCTCTGTCCTTCTCTGCTCCTTCCCCACTTGTGCACTCTGTCTCTGTCTCTGTTTCTCTCTCTCAAAAATAAATTAAAAATATAATTTTAAAAAATAAAAATAATCTTGAGATGTGGAGACTCACCATTCTGTCTTCCTTTGCTCAGTGCTCAGAAAGCTGTTATAGAAGCCATAACAGAGAAGTCATGAACTTCTGTGCTCTGGGGAAAATGCTGTCTTTCTGAAATGCCGTATTTCTGGAATCATATATAGATCCTCTCCACTTGCTCTTAAGATCGTAGGAGGGACAAGTTGGTGGGGTTGTCTTTTGATTCCTTGTTCCCACCTGCCTGTGGGTCTTTGCACTTTTGCTGCCTGGAGCGCTCTTCACTCAGATCTTACAAGGAGCGAGTCCTTCTTCATTGTTATGTGTGTTTCACTCATGGTGCCCCTTGCCAAGGGACACTTGGACATGGGTCCCTGAGTCATGGTCTGGCCCATTGCCCTATGTTGTAGTTTCGCCGTGTTACGAAATTTCCTTACTTACGTATTTACTTGTTTATCATGGTGTTGTCACCTCCCCCTCAGGAGACTCCAAACCTCTACCAGATTCAGGTCTGTGTACCCCCTGTGCCTAGAACAGTGGCTGGTATGTAGTCTGTCCTCAATGATGCTATGTTGAGCAGATGCTTTTGGCTGAGGAAACAGAGCCTATGCCATAAAGACAAATGCTTGGGGGTTTGTTCCGATGACATCCAAGACTGTGGGTCTGAGATGGAAGGAGTTTGAAGGAATTTGAAAAGGCAAATAGGATATTAAGCCACAAGAGCGGGGAGAAATAGAGGACTATATCTCTGGCCCCATGCAGGGGACATGCAGTGTCAGAGTGGAGAGAAGGATGCTGCAGGGGCATTTGGGACCAGTCTCCCTGGACCTTTTCTGGGTGTGGGACTTCAGACACTATAGTCTTAGTTGCTTGCATGCTGGAAATTAGCTGAAAGATGGAAGAGGAAAATCTGACAGCAGTGATTATTGTGACTGGAGAACCCTGAGCATGCTGTCAAAAATGGGGAGGGGGAGAAGGAAGGAAGGGAGGGAGGGAGGGAAGGGGGGAAGAAGGAAGGAAGGAAAGGGAAGGGAGGCAGGGAGGAAGGGGGGAAGAAGGAAGGCAGGGAAGGAAGGGAGGGAGGGAGGGAAGGGGGAAGAAGGAAGGAAGGAAAAGGAAGGGAGGGTGGGAAAGAGGGAGGAGAAGAGAGGAGAGGAGAGGAGAGGAGAGGAGAGGAGAGGAGAGGAGAGGAGAGGAGAGGAGAGGAGAGGAAAGGAAAGGAAAGGAAAGGAAAGGAAAGGAAAGGAAAGGAAAGGAAAGGAAAGGAAAGGAGGAAGGAAGGGAGGAGGGAAGGAAGAAAAGGAAGGGAGGGAGGGAGGGAAGAAGGAATGGAGGCACCAGTCTAAAGCATGAATAAAAGGAGAGCTGTGCAAAGAGCACGTTCAAACAGAAGGTACTGGAGAGAATAAAGCTGGCTCTAAGAACTAGGAGATAATCCCCCTCAGGTTACAGGTGAAGAAATGATGGCCCAGGGAGCCTGTCTCAGTGTATCTGGGCTGCTGTGACACAGCACCATAGTCTGGGCAGCTTGTGAGCAAGACATTTGTTTCTTGCGATGCTGGAGGCTCAGAAGTCCTTGACTGGGGTGCCGGCTGATTCGGCTTCTGGTGAGGACTGCTTCCTAGTTCATCGTGTCTTTTTGTGTTTTTACCACACCCTTCTCATGGCAGAGGGGGTCAGGGCACTCTCTTGGACTCTTCTATGAAGGTACCAATCCCATTCATTAGGGCTCCACTTTCATGACCCCCCCCCCCAGAAGCTTCACCTCTGAACATTGTCACCTCTAGAGTTAGGTTTGGACACATGAGTTTGCAAGGGGACGCACACATTCAGTCCATATTTACCCCGGGTAAGTTTCTTAAGACGAAAAAGGGACTTTCTGGCATGTTTGGGACTTGACTGCTCATGGCCACCTCCTCTCCTTTTTCACTTCTTGTGCCTTTCAAGTAAAGAGAAGGGCATTGGCATCTATTAATTGCCTACTGGGTGCCAGGCACGGACATTAACGATTAGGTCTTTGGGCTGCTGAAGTGAGTTTTGGGGGCAGAACCTGGAGATCCAGCTAGACATTTATGAGGCTGAGTGACAGCCTTAGATGCAGGGATCTGGAGTCCAGCATGAGCAGTGAGACAGCAGGGAGCAGGTGGATTGCAGGGCAAGAATTTAGAGTGTGGTTTGGTGGCTCAAAGGCCAGCCACTGAAGAGTCCTTTCCCTGTGACACAAAAAGGCGACTGCCTCCTTCAATTACCACTCTGATGAGATAAGACCTGGGCTTTGCCTCTGAGTCGTAAACTCAGAGGCAGCTGGGAGTCCCTGAGCAACAAGGAGGATACTGACCCGCCAGGAAGGACAGGCTGACTGACGGTTACTACATTGGAGCAGGAGAATTACACTGAGCGCAGCCAGCTTCCTGGGAGATGGGGAAACACACATTGAGTGGGGGATACCAGACGTCTAGGACTTCTAGGGAGGCTTTTGAATGGGACCTGCTGTATTCAAAGTAGACTCAATTCTGCTCACTTCTAGGAGTTTTTATTGTGTGCTTACGCTGTGCAAATCCGGCAGGGGATGTCTTGACAGCATGCTTCTTCTTGCAATGATTGCAAGAAGTCCTTTCTTTTAACTGAAATAGTTCAGGAAATTGAACACAAGAGAAAGCCCTGTCCCCTCAACCTGGTTGTCTGAGGCAGTGGAGAAGTTCACTCAGGTGGGCCGGCTTTTCTATGTATCTTGTGCTTAAGACTGTGGTACGCTAACTTATGCGCAAGGGTGGAGGGGATCCCCAAACTCATTCTCTCCCCTTGCTCTTGAAATCCAGCTCTTAAACACTGAGTGAGCTGCAAATATTCTGTTAGATTGGACTATGCTACCATTTTGAAATTAAACCTCCCTGCCTTTAATTGAGTTGTTGGCTTTCCTTCCTGTATTCTCGTTCTGAGGTCGGGGCTCCCAGCACCATGCTGGGGCAGGAAACATTTATTTCCCATCTCACAGAGGCACAACCAAATAGCCATCGGCTTCAGCTGAGACCACTGGCCAGCCTTCCTGCTCACCTCCCAATTCCCTAATCTAATCTAACTCAGTGGGGTTTGTGGGGGTTCATTTAAGCAGCAGAAGCTGTGCTATAATTGTTACATGTGCCAGCAACGCTTTGTACCATCTGGGTATGATGGGGGGGGGGGGGAAGAACGGAGAGAGAGAGAGAGAAAGAGAGAGACTACTACTACCACAGAGAAAGATTTTTATTCTATTACCAAGGCAATATAATTCAAGAGTGGCTGCAGAGCAATTGGAAACTAAGGAATGGGAAGCCACGCAGTTATAGTAAAATGTCAAAGTGTAATGAAACGGGAACAGCCCTGCTTTATGATACAGCCAAGTAACAGGCAGGTGGCAGCTCTAAATATGTATATAAATAACAATATGGATGAAATGCCAGGGCTTCCAGCTGGCTTGGTTAAAGCACTTTAGTAATATTCTATTTAGGGTAACAATGTAGCTTGACAATTTCCACGAAAAATACAAAAATGTATCGTTTGAGAATGAATCAGCCCACATTAGCGTGTAAGTGATGGGAACTTCACTAAGATCTTAACACAGGGTGCCAGGCATGTCCCCATCCTACCTAGAATGTCCAGTTGTTCCGTATTCCCATGAGGTTAACTTGGTTCTCTGTCATTGGGATGCAAATGTTTGTTTTTCCTATTACTCGATTACCAGTAACACACACACACACACACACACACACACACACACACACAGATATATTGTCCATGTCCCAGACCTGGGATCTTACCTGTAGAAACACACACACACACACACACACACACACACACACACACACACACACACAGTCCATGTCCCAGACCTGGGATCTTACCTGTAGAAACACACACACACACACACACACACACACACACACACACACAAACACACAGTCCATGTCCCAGACCTGGGATCTTACCTGTAGAAACACACACACACACACACACACACACACACACACACACACACACAGTCCATGTCCCAGACCTGGGATCTTACCTGTAGAAACACACACACACACACACACACACACACACACACACACACACATACACAAACACACAGTCCATGTCCCAGACCTGGGATCTTACCTGTAGAAACACACACACACACACACACACACACACACACACACACACACAGTCCATGTCCCAGACCTGGGATCTTACCTGTAGAAACACACACACACACACACACACACACACTGATATATTGTCCATGTCCCAGACCTGGGATCTTACCTGTAGAAACACACACACACACACACACACACACTGATATATTGTCCATGTCCCAGACCTGGGATCTTACCTGTAGAAACACACACACACACACACACACACACACACACACACACACACAGTCCATGTCCCAGACCTGGGATCTTACCTGTAGAAACACACACACACACACACACACACACACACACACACACACGCACACACACACGCACAGTCCATGTCCCAGACCTGGGATCTTACCTGTGGAAAGGTGTGGGTCACCTTATTTACTTATTCACTCAATGAAATGTCCTAAGCACTTTCTGTATTGCTGAGGATCTAGAGATGAGCAAAAATATGTATGATCTTGGATTATATAGATTTTTTTTGTCTTAAAGGAGGGAAAGACCTGAATAAAATAATCCGGAAAATAAATGCAAAATTGCAAGAGCAATACATCCTGCTTGTTTCAGTTGGGTTGGTCAGGAAGGGCTTTCTGAAGAAACTAATGCTTGAATTGACATCACAGCGTGCAAAGAGATTGAGCAGCTAAAGAGGGATGAGAATAGCCTTCCATGCAGTGAGATTGACATGTGCAAGAGACCTGTGGTAAAAGGACATTAGCGAGTGTGATGGATGGCAAGAGATCATTGTCCTCAAGTGGAGCTTGTAAGGTACAGAGTGGCCCAAGTCAAGTAAGAGCATGTAGGCAGGGATAGCCCATACAGTTTCCTGCAGACCACGATCAGGAATTATGACCTAGGAATAGTGATCCACTAGAGGGTAGTAAGCAGTATAGCCCTAGGACTGGGAACTAACACCCTAGGAGTTATTGTGTTCATACTGCAGTCAATCAGGAGCTCTTGAAAGACAAAAGCCACTCTGCCGAACGGGTACTGCATATGACTTCATAAACATGACATACACATCCATTTTGTGCCATGCACGGTTCAAAGCACGGGGGATGCATACCTGTAAGACAGCATCTTTGTCCTGAGAAATTCACAGGCTAATGAGGCAGAAGTCATATGAACTAATGCGTTTAAGTATCAAGCACTTGGAGGGAATCTTGAAGCACAGAAATTTAACCTTACAGTAGCTTCCTAGAACGAATGTCCCTGAACAGTCTTCAAGGAAAGACAGAAGTCGTCCTGACAAAGAAGGAATAGACGGAAGGGTTCGTTTCTTGGCGGGGAATAGCGTGATGAAGAAAGTCACAGTCAATGACAGAGGAGGAGGATCATCAGGGCCAAAAGACAAGAGTGCTGACGAGGGACATGGGGAGACCCACTGCTCCCAGATGGAGCCCCATGACCAGTATCTTTCTGAAAACTCCTAAAATGTAGTGATATCACCGGAAGGTAGTCTCCCAAGCTTTTAAGTTAAACTCTTGCTTAACCCTTTGCCCCGACACTATTTCCTGTTATGATAGGATCAAGCTGGATTCATACAATACAGAATCCCCACTTATGTGGGCAAGTGTGAATTAAAGTCACCTTTTGGACCCTCTGCATTGGTATTTGAAGGCAAACCATACAGAGATATAGGAAATCAACTGGCTGGATCAAGAAATTAAAAAGACAAAATGCCATCTATAACTCTGGGTAATAGCAAACATTTGGATGGAATTTGAGAAAGACACGATAGAGGAATGGGTGTGGCCTCAGCCTAGATCCAGCTGTCTTTGCCCTACACAATCCTACCATGAATACATGTAATCTCCAGGCTGTATTTTCTCTCTTTCTGGGTCTGCCTTTTGACCTTCTGGGTCCCACAGAGGTCCTCAGGATAAGGGTGGGTGTAGGACAGTTACACCAGGGACCCCAGTGTTGTAGAGTTGCAGGCTAGGGCCTTCTACCAGCACTGTATGTGGTCAGCTCTTTCCCATAATAAAGCCCATCTCTCCATGTTTTGTTCATGTGTTCAGTCATTCATTCAGCAACTATTTGTAGGGCACTAATTATGCGACTGATGCAAGGCTGGGCACTAGGAAATTGATAGTGAACATTATAGTCTCTGCTGCCTTGAAGCTAAAGATTTAGAAGGGGCAATTTTGGTTTTTAACTGAAATGGGGAGGTGTCTTCCAATCAAACAGCTGGCCTGGAACATCATTAGGAACGGTTAGATTTCAACTGCAAATTCTCTACTCTGAGCCCGTCAACACACCAAGTGGTTAGGTTTTAGCTAAACATATATATATATTCCTTTGTAACACCCAAACATGCTTTTCTTAGATACTTAACCCTCTTCATCTTCAGATATATTTTGGCAGCTTCATTTTCTTTCATCTCATTGGAATGTGTATTGTTTTCTAGCCACTCTTGTTTTCTATACAAGAATTAATTTAAGAGACCCCAGGCCTGTTGGTGGGGAAATATTAAATATTTACACAGATATGGAATGAGAAATCTTATTCATGCTTTAACCAATAATAATAAGCATATTGAGACTATGGACCGCTGTGGAGTTTAAGATTCATTCTCTCTTTCGAGTCTTACAATAACCCCATTAAGTCAATACTGTTAACGTCTCCATTTTGGAAATGTCAAACTGAATCCCTTTGACCGAGGGCAGGGCCAGTTTCTCGGGCATGTGCTCCATACGGTCTCACAGAGACCTATGCTACGAGGGTTCCTTCATGTGCTCTAGTGCTGTGCTTGGAATCCCTAATAATTTTTTAATGATTCCTCATGATTCCAAGAATTTATATATCCTTAATAAATTTTTAATTGTATAAGGGGCCCTATGTGTTCCTTTCATACTGGCCCTGAAAATTATGTAGTCGGTCCTGACCAAGGGGCAAAAGCAGAGCTCTGTGCAAGGCTGATCCAACCACAGAATCTGTTACCTTGGCTGTTCCCCTGTGTTAGTCCCCCCCCCCCACCTCCCCATCCCATGTTTCATGTCAGGGAGGGCCTCTTTTAGGGACCCCGGATGATGCCTGTTTGCAGTCTCTGGGCTGTAGGTGGCGTCTCACTGTGAAGTGAGTCACCTTTTAATGTATAGTTGCTCAAGTACCTCTGCTGTGTTGATATATCACTCATTTTATGGGCCTGGATTAATTCCAAAGTAAACACTAAGTACTCAGCTGAAAAGCTGTAAACACAAGACACGACGTGCGTCTTCAACTCCCAGCTCTGTTTGCCAAGGGCCCGATTCCCTCTGTGCTTTATCCTGTTTAGTGTAACAAAACCTTTGTGTCATCTGCTTGAGCGGTTATTTCCAGATTGATTTTAAGATCTGCAGGCGAGGGCTGCTGCAGTTGGGAGAACACGTCTCCACACGCATTCTGCCTCCTTTGCCTGCCTTGGTGCCCGTGGATGGTCATCCAGGGATGCTCGCCTTCCTGCGTGTAACGGGTGTCCAAAGGGCGGCTGCCTGTGAGGCTGCTGTCTGTTCCAGGGGGCCCGCAGAGGTAACACCTGTTCACGACTCATCCACTGGGAGGGCAACACGCTGTTGGGTCACCAAGTAGCCAGTGCTGTCTTCAGGCCCGTGCCCTGGGTCCTGGGCCAACTGACAAGGGTGACCCAGTTCTTAGTTCCCAAATTACAATTTCCAAATAGGGTTTGTTTGTCAATCTCATTTTCATGGCATCAGCATTGCGTGAGTGGAACACCTGTGTGCGTGTACACACACACACACACACGTACATCTAGTCATATATAAATATGCCTCACCTTTTACTCTGCTCTCTTGTTTACTTCAGTGGAAAGATGGCTGCATTTCCTGACGCTGTGACCTTGGAGAAGTCCCTGCAGCTCCCTGGAGCTCTGTTTCGTTACCTTCAACCTGTTTTTGATCATTCGCATTCTTTGAAGTATTTTCAATAGCAGGCATCAGATCTCCTTGTCCCTGGTTCGAGGGACTTGTCTCTGTTACCCTCATATTTTCAACCTGTTAAGGCCCTTCCAGACCTTCCAGGGATGTCTGAAAGAAGACCCCTCTCTCCTTGGCTGTAGTGCAGTTTGTTCTCCTTATGAACATGTGGCCTCCCACCTAGTAGCCCTAATGATCTTTAGAAAAAAATGGTAAATGGTGAAGGTCAACATCTTCGCCGGGACCCAGTAGCTCCTTTGGCTTCCGCACCCCCTCTCCCAACCTTCTCCTGGCCAGCCGAGCAGATATTCCTTAGCCCCTGCAATAAGCATGATCTTCCTGCCACAGGACATTTGTACATGCTATTTCCTCTGCCTAGGATGCTATAATCCCCAGTATTGATTCTAGTCCCTGGTGGCTCTTATATTCTACCCTCCTCAGGTCAGACATCACTTCTCTTGGGATATATCCCCAATTAGCTCTCCAAGTTAGGAAAAGATTCTCTGTTCCAGGTGCTGACTTTCTATACTTATCTTCATGGCGTGTACCACATGTCTCTTCCACCAGACCATGTATATTATAAAGGCGAGGGCCATATGTCTTCAGTACCCTAGGGAATACTAAATAAATGCCTGCCTCTAACAGTCATGCAAATGCAGGAACCCTCTGATTCTGTGACTTGTCACCTTCCCCTGGGGGCTGCTGTGCCACTGCTTCGGTCCCTTCTGTGCCTGGCTGCTCACTTCCCCACAACGTCCTGGAACATCCATTCCTCAAATCACTGCTGTCCATCTTCTGGAAAAGACAGAGAGGGTGTGTGATATTCAGGTTCACTCCCTCATCTCCTCTCAGCTCCATTCGTGTATCTTTGCAGACAGGACTCCGCTCACCCCTCCATTAAACCAGACCTCATTGTCACTCCCATGCACCCTGTTTTCATTCTCTGTCTGACGTTTTGCCGTATCACTTGTCACCATCTGACACGATACGTTTTATTTATTTATTTGCCTCTGTCTGTCTTTCCCCCCTAGTATGTAAGCTCTACTGGGATGAATATTGTAGTCTGTTTTGCTTCTTGCTGCATTCTAAGAATGCCTGTCTTGGAGTATGCATTTATTAACTATTTGTTGATTGATTAAAGCAGTGGATGGGTAGATGTGTGGGTGGATGGGTGGATGGATGGACGGACGGTTGGACAGATGGATGGACAGACAGAAAAATGGATGGATTTGGCCTTGAGTTTTAATATCAACAGTAATCTCTGCTTTCCAGACCTTTGTTTTTGGCACGGACATCAATAATTATACTTTGAGAGAAACTTCCTGGGGGCAAGTCCAGAGAACTATTTGTTTGAGTTCCCACTTTGTGCACAAAGATGTTTGTTTCTGTTGTTCTTTCCCTCTCTGGCAAGTTGAATATTATGGTTGAAGGAAGACTTTCCAGAGAACCAATGGAGCAGAGGAACATATCAAACCCAAGCCGCAGATTGTTGTACATTTCACATTGCCAGATCAAAGCCTTGCATCTAGCCTGTGGAACCATTTAAAATTTCAGTTGTTAATTAGAAGAGTTATGGATGTGGCATCCATTCTGCTTGGATTTGGGTGGAAAGTTCTAGTTTCAACTATTCTATTGTGTCATGTTTGTAAATCATGGGAACAACCTAGGAATTGCAATGTTTTGGCATTCCAGACTATTGCTTGCACCTGGAAACAGTGCAGAACCATCTTTCCCCAAAACAGTTTTGTTAGGAAATATGATCAGTATCATTTGGGGACTTATCTTTTATTCTAGTCTGTCTTCTTTTAAACTACGAGAGGCCATGGAAGACTCACATTTATTATTACTTTGTCACCCCACTGAATGATTTTTGTGTTCTGCTGACAACTCATTAAAGACAGGAACCCTATTTAAGTGGCATATTGGTTGGGTCCCTCTGGCAGCAAGTAATTGAAAACTGAACTGAAAGTAGCTTAAACAAGAAGGGCATGCATGATTTTGCTCAAAAAAGTTCACAAGGACCGGGGCACCTGGGTGGCTCAGTTGGTTAAGCGTCTGACTTCTGCTCAGGTTGTGATCTCGCAGTCTGTGAGTTCGAGCCCCGCGTCGGCTCTGTGCTGACAGCTCGGAGCCTGGAGCCTGATTCAGATTCTGTGTCTCCATCTCTCTGCCCCTTCCCCACTCATACTCTGTCTCTCTCTGTCTCTCAAAAATGAATAAATGTTAACAAATTTTTTAAAAATTCACAAGGATTAAGCAGTTCTAGGATTAGCTAATTCAGAGAATACAGCAATTCAAAAATATCAATAAGGTTTCAGGTTTTTGCTTTATTTCTGCTCTGCCATTCTGCCATTTTCACTGTTTATCTTCTTAGGCTGGTATTCCTCCTGGTCCTAAAATAGCTGCCATTGCTCCAAACATCACACAGAGATGATAATATTCAGAAAAATAATAGAAATTTCCCCTTTAGGATTTTACTTCTCAGGAAAAGCTCCCTAGCAGCCCATTCACCTTTTCCAGAAACTTCTACTGACATCTCATTAGCCACATTATATTATTTGCCTTACTCATTTAGCAGAAGGTATGAGATCCCTAAGGTTGACTTAGAACAAGGATTCTCATACTTGAATGTGCTTCAGAATTCCCTGGGTGGCTTGAGAAAGCACAGAATGCTGGGCCCCACTCCTAGACTTTCTGATTCAGTAGGGCGGGGGCATGGCCTCGCATTCTGCATGTCTAAGCTCCCAGGTGATGCTAATGCTGCTGGTCCCAGAACAACATTTTAAAACCCATGAACGTAGAGCAGTCCAGATTTAGCCCCCCTTGGCATTGGGGAGAAGCTCAGCTTCCTTGAAGGACATGGTTGTCAGGAGGTGAGTGAAATATTTGGGTTTCTGTCAGCCAGAAAATTACCTGTTGTTTAGTTAGCCAATAGCAGCTGACACAAGTGACATCTTCAGGCAATAACATGATATTTCATGTGATTAGTACGAGCTGACTGAGGGTGAACTTGACTTTGGAGGCTGAATTGTATCTAAAGGTGGATTGGCCACCATGTAAGGACTTACATAATTTACCTTCAGCTCGCCGCAATGTTTCCATCTTATTTGTGTGTTTATTTGTCTGTTTTTATATTTCCAAGAACTGCAGGAAACTGTGAGTTTCCTTTGAGCTCCCAGCCACTGTATTCATGGGGTTGAGCAGATATTTTGGAAGGTGAGGTGGTGACTTGCACAGCAGCAGGTGAGAAATCCAGGGTTCACAGAGGTTAAGAGATCACCTGATCCACACAGGTGGTGAGTGTTGGCATTAGAACTTCAACCCATGCTGCCTTCTGTCCCTCAGCAAGTGGCCGAGCGGTTTCCGTGAGTATATTCAGCACCACACAGGGCTTTCCCCCTTTTCCTTCTTTTCTCTCACTTTCATAGCCACCTGCGAGGTGGGCGGGTGTCCGGGAATATTAGGGAAGAATTATGGTAGTTTTTTCCACGTACGTGCCCGAGGACAGGCTGGAGAGCTGTGCGTAAAATAGAACCATGGATGTCTTCTTCTCTTGGGGGTCTCTTCCTGGTGTTTAGCCCGCCCCGCCCATGGGGACCCCCACATATGCAAGGGTGCAGAAGGCTCCCCCACAGCCTTCTGAGGGAAGCAACTGGTTACACAGGTGAGTTTTCCGTGCTAACTCGATGGTATTTACCGCTGCTGTGACAAATGAGCACATTTCGCATTACAAAGCAGGGCCCACTGATTATCTCACAGCTCCATCCCTTGAAGTCTGGGTGCAGCACAGGCCCAACTGGAGCCTCTGCTTTGGGTTTCCCAAGGCCGACATCAACTGTGAGCAGGGCCCTGTTCCTTTCTGAAGCTCTGACAATGAACCCACCCCTAGGCTCACTCGAGGTGGCAGCCGAATTCAGCTCCTGGACACTCTAAGACTGACCCTGGTTCCTTGCGGGCTGTCCGGTGGTCCTTGTTGCTCTGGGAAGCTGCTGCTGTTCCCCTCCTGCTTTCCGTGTGCTCACCCCGCACCAGTCCAGTGGGGCAGCTGGGTCCCTTTTATGCTTTGAATCTCCTCTCTAACCACCCCCATGCTGCACGTCCCGGGCTGCAGCTGGAGAAAACTCTCTGCCTTTGAGAGTCTCGTAGGACTGGACTGGACCCACCTAGATTTTAATCCAGGAAACTCTCTCCATCTCAAGACCCATAACCTTAATCACATCTGCACAGTCTCCTTTGCCATGAAATGTAGCGTATTCACAGGTCCCAGAGATTGGAGCATGGGCATCTTTGTGGGGCCATACTGCCCTCCCAAATGATCTCATAATAATAATAGATGTTGACAGGCATTGATTGGCCTAATAATGACCATGGCTAGTATCTGAGGAATGTTGCTATATGCCAGGCACTGTGATAGGTCCTTTACATTGATTGGTTCGTTTAATCTCCATCACAAATCAACACAGTGGGAGCTATTATTTTTTAAAAAGAGGAGGAACGAAAAGGCACAGCACACGTGAGCATCTTGTTCTGGGTCACTCCGGAAGTAGGTGTGAAACTGAGGTTCTATTCAGGAAGTCTGACTGGACACCCGGCTGTTCATGCTTATGTTGCGCTATCCGAGCCATCCTTTCCCCCATGCGCCCTACGATGGTCTGCTTTCTTGTCTGTTACCTCTTCCTCCCTGAGTCCCCTGGGCTCTGATTTCTTCGAAGGTAGGACTCCATTGTTCGAGTATCCCTGTCCAAGATGCTTCATTGCTGCTCAATGAACCGTCAGTGTATGTGCGCCTGTGCAAATATCTATATTGGTGGACAGTGTAAGGTACTGGGGTCAACCATCCCAAAGCAGGCTGCGTTCATGCCTCCTGGACAGATGCCAGAGTGCAGGCACATACAGATGGGTGTATACATCATGCACAGCAGAGGCTGGATGATTCAGCCCTGAGCAGCTGCAAAAGTTCTCCCAGCCTCGCTCCCACCAGCATCCGAAATGGCTCCTTCTCAAACACGTTCACATCAGGCGCTTGGGGTTCCCCTGGTAGAAGGTCTGTGAGATTACTTAAGCATGTCCAGAAATCAGTGAAATGATCATCATTGTTGCTGAACACCTGACTCTTGTTTCCAAAGGAGTATCATGGAAAACAGTAACATTCAAGCTCAAGCTACATGTGGGCTGCTGCAGATGATGGTGACTTCTAAAACACGGAAGAAGAGGCTTTGGAATGTCGTATTGGGTGGATGGCTTTTGAGATAGACAAGGTCTTCTCTTTCTCAGGAATCTCTGCTTTCAGGGACACATACAGGCAGCAGATGCTAAAACTATCGTTAAGAGTTGCTGAGTGATTGGTTCTCAATTTCTTCTTCTGTTAAATGACGTCTTTTCCCTCCAAATACAGCTTGAATCTTCTCTCTGCTCTCCCTTGGTATTGCCCCAGGTAGAATGTTTTCTCTGCCAGTCCCCTCTCCACCTCTTACCCCAGCATCTGCTAAATGACAACCACAGTGATTTCCTTTCAGTTTCTTGAGAACCCCAAGTCTTTCCTACCTCAGGGCCTTTGCACAGTTTGCTCCTTCGGCTTGGAATCCTTTCCACGCTCTCCTCAAACCTAACTCCATCTTTTCAACTAAGTCTCAGCTGACATGCCGTAGAATCCTTCTGTGCTAACTCTAATTGAGGGAAGATTCATCACAATGCCGTAAAAGCATGTGTAATTAATTAATTTTTTTCTTTTAATTTTTGGCCTGTCTTCTTGTATTGGGTGGGATTATCTATGAGTCTGTAAACTCCGTGAAGGCAGTGACCTTTCCTGTCTTGTTTGCTTTTGTGTCTCAATGCGTCCCCTGGGGGCAGGCACATAGTAAACTAAATAGATATTTGTGGAATGACTTCTGAATAACACCATTATATCTATTTTTCTGTAAGAAGTCTTGAACATAGCTTAGTGTGTATTCTGTTCCTGACTCCATGGCAGGCACTGTCAGGTTCTTTGTGTCAGCTCAGGAAAATAAGACAATAATAATAGTGATGATAATACTTAACTGCTTCCAAGACTTGTCAGGAATATTCTGTCTGCCTTTATAAAGTCAGCTTAGGGGCGCCTGGGTGGCGCAGTCGGTTAAGCGTCCGACTTCAGCCAGGTCACGATCTCGCGGTCCGTGAGTTCGAGCCCTGCGTCAGGCTCTGGGCTGATGGCTCAGAGCCTGGAGCCTGTTTCCGATTCTGTGTCTCCCTCTCTCTCTGCCCCTCCCCCGTTCATGCTCTGTCTCTCTCTGTCCCAAAAATAAATAAACGTTGGAAAAAAAAAAATTAAAGTCAGCTTATATACTAGATTCTCCAAGTATGCCCTGGGGATCACCTGCTTCTGAGTCACTCGGAACCCTTACTAAATGCAGATTCTTGGGTCCCTCTTGAGTCCCTCTGATGAATCAGAATCACTGATGCACAGCTCCAGAAATGAGCATTTGCAACAGGCAACAGGCATTCTTATCTATGTGGAGGTATTCAAATCACTCATGTAGAGTGTTTAATGTTACCTGTTATCCATCCATAAATATATCCTCTTGCCCAACAAAAACACCTCTTGCTGTTCATATAAGCAGTTTTGATATTTAAAAAAAAAAATTGACAGCCAGGATGGCAGGAAGCAGACATCTCTCTAACAAATCTCATTGTTCCAATTTTAAGCAGAAAATATATCAGCTCCATTTTCTGATCCCAAGCTTAGGTTGGAGGAAGCTTGCCCAGGGACTTTCTCCAGGCTCAACTAGCCCTGGGGCTGAGCAGAGGGCAAGAAGCTTCTGGTTTTAGGCTGCAGTCAACTCTGTTGGGGTCAGCAATAGAATTACAACTGCCGTAGAGCCTGCACAATTGTAATTTGCATCTAATAAAACTAGGATTTATAGAACAAAAACCCTACCAGCCCCACTCCACAGTATCGTGCATGGAAATAATGGTGTTGCTCTTTGAGGTAAACCAGACCTATGCTATCTAATAATGATAATAAAGGTTAAATTAAGTGAGTGCTTATTCTGTGCCTGGCTAATTCTTCTAATTGCATTATCTCATTTAATTCACACACAGCCCTGTGAGGCAGCTACTAATGTTTCTTTTTTATGAAAAAGAAAAGTGGGGCCTAATTTGGGTCATATGGTGGGTAGCAGAGCCTGGATGTGGAGTTTTCTTTAACCCTCAGGCTATTTCGCCTTCATCTGAGCCTTGCAAACAAGACAGGGCCCAGATTATCCAGGAAGTAACACCGCTTTGGATCCCAGCTCTGCACACACTAGCTGAGCGTCCTTCACCAGGCATATTGCCTTCTGAATCTCAGTTTCCACACCTGTAAAATGGCAACAGGCAGCAGTGGGACTTCCCTGTGTGAGGTGTTAAAGGGTGTGATTCAAGCATCCACCTAATCGCAGGAGCAAAGATGCTCAGTTCAGAGGGAACCGTGTTGTTACTCTGAGCTGGCCTGGTTGTACGCAGAATGTTCACTTCCCAAGGAATGAGGGCCGTTTGGAGCAGGGGGCGCCCAGGATGGGGAACGAAATGAGAGAATACATATCCACAAGGGCAGGGCTGGAGAAACTAACACTCTCTAGCTGCAAAGGCCACTCATCCAAATCACAGGTGCGTACAAAGCAGCCACCACACTCCAGGGACAGCGTACGTTCTTGGCAAGCACAGGTGAACAAGACAGAGATGGTCCGTGTATAGCTTCAATGTGTTTGGCCAACAGTACATGTAACTCTGTAGATAATTTGAAGACTGTGACACGAAGGAGAGTCAACACAAGTGTGCACCTGAGGCAGCACCAGGAGTATCTCCTGGAGAGGAGATCAGACCTCTTCAAGCCCTTAAGTGCTGGAATAAGAATTCTGACTCACACAGTTAGCAAAGCGAAGAGATCTGTCCAGTGAGTCCCCTCTGACCTGCTAGGCTACTTCGGAGTAGGGAACAAATACTCAAGATAGACAACAGCTGCGTACAACTCTTGCAGGGGCCCGCCCATGCACCCCAAGTCTTAGGTTTGACCATCTTGGAGGTCAAGCATTTCTAGTGCTTTTTTGAAGGCATATACTTCGAATGAAGAAGACAACAGAACATAACAACCACAGTGGTTGAAAGACCCCAAATGTCCAGAGAGGACATTCAACCCTCAGAATATTAGAGAAGGCAGTATACCATAATGGGTGAGAATAAGGATTTTGGAATCAAATAAACGCTGGTTCAAATCCCAGCTCTGTCATTTACTAGCGGTGGGACCTTGGGAAAGATCATTCCATGGTTAAGAATGTGGTATGGTTAGAGGGACCAAGCTGGGGAGTTTGAGGATCAAATGGGATTGCGTATCTACAGAAAGGTGGAGATATGACCTCCGGTCTGTCTGCACTGAACCCCACGTTTCCCACAGTGCACAGGCAGCCTCCCTCCTACTTACCCCCACCCCCTCCACTACAGACCTTTGGAAACCACTGTTCCCTGCTTGGCTTCAGTCTCTAAAGGGTCCTCCTTTGTCTCCTGAGAGCTCAATCTGTAGCCAAAGTAATGAGCCTGATCTGATTCAGCTCAAGGACTCCGGTCATTGAACTTGACTTGGTGTGTCCATAATTTGTACATTTTGGATAACAGGTTATTGCTAAGAGGGAAAACCTTTAGCTGAATCCAATACATTCACAGCAAGTGAAGCAGGAGGAAAATGCCTAATTCCAGCTTGTTAGCCGCTGAGCTTCTGAGAACAGAATCAGCTTAGCCGCTTGCAAATAAGCGAGCATCACAGAACTTGGTGGAGCTGGCAAGAAGGTAACAAGCTGTGTATGAAAACCCTGGGATTAAATCTCCACAGCAAAATTGCTCGGTGCACAGGATCAAAGAGCTGCAAGGGGAGAGAGACAATGAGCAAGTTCCCTTCCGCACACCCACCCAACCTTTACCATTAGGGACACCCCAAAGAGTGCCTGCTTTGGCGCCTTATCAACAAAAGGGCTGAGCTTTAGTTGATAATTAAAACAATAAATTCTTCTCCCTGGCGTGTATCCCGATTAGATTGTTGACATTGTGTCAGGCTGTTAGGAAGATAAACTCACACTGGTCCTTGCACTCACCACACGGCTTATTTTTGAATCCCTCTGATCGTGTTTTTTTGTGTGTGTTTTTTTTACATGACAACTTGCAAATAACACATTGGAGTCTCTTTCCTTCTATTTCTCTATCGCGTGATTAACATTGATACTCATGGAACTTTCGAGGTCTGAGAGCTTTCCTCTGGATGTGTGATGTAGGTCCCAGTAGGAACCATTTAGAATCCAAGGAATGTGTTTGTCAGTAAAAATGTCAGATGACACATGTGTGTCCAGGATGCTTTAAAGCCTCCCAAAGATAAATTGTTGAAGACTGTGGCAAATGGTATCAGGCCAGCCCCTGAGCAAAGATTTAAGAGGCTGTCTGGCTTCATCCATCATGTTTCTCCAACCATCATGAGTAAACTCTTTCTTTTGGTGGATCCCACTGGTGCTCAAATCATAGCCAAGGGTGGGGATGTTAACTAGAGTGGTGGGTCCCAACCAGAATGACCTGAGTCAGGAACTGGGGGCTTGAAAGTATGGTGCCTGCCAGACTGAATAATTTTCAGTTCCTGAATCTAACAGGCTATGTTTGTCTCACTCCCAGACCCTTAACATATGAGGCTCCCTTGCCTAAAATGGTCTTACCATTCATCATTCCCTCAGGCAACTCCAATTCATCCTTCATACCTCGGCTTAGATGTACTTCCTCCATGAAGCCTTTGAAAAACATTAATAAACATTTTATTGTGGAATAGTTTCAGATTTATGGATAAATTATGGAATATTGTACAGAGTTGCCATATATATATATCCCAGTTTCTTCTATTGTATATTCGTTGATTTCTTACGTTACTGTGGTATATTTCTCACAACTAGTGAGCCAATATTGAACACAAAATTTACGCTTTTAACTATTTCCAAGTGTGTAGTTCTGTGGCATTAAGTATATTGATATTGTTGGACAACCATTGCCACAAATCATGTCGAGAACTTTTCATCTTACAAAACTGAAGCTCTCTATCCATTAAACTCCCAATTCCCTCTTCCCTCAGCCCCTGGCAACCAGATTTCTACTTTCTGACTCTGTGAATTTGACTACTCTAAGTACTTCATCTAAATGGAATTCTGTATGATTTGTCCTTTGGCGGTTGGCTTATTTTCCTCAGCATAAGACCCTCAAGGTTCATCTGTATTATACCACATGCTGGAATTTCCTTTTAAAGGTTAAGTAATATTCCATTGTGTGTATATACCATATTTTGTTTAGCTATTCATCTGTTGATTGCTTTTACCTTTGGGGTATTGTGAGTAAAGCTCACAAAGTCTTTCTTGACCCAGCCGTACTATCTAGTGCATCCCAATGTCACCTCTGTCATGGTGCTTACCTCTTGAGAATGTAAGTGCGTATTTCCCTGTTTACCTTTTACACTAGGGTCCCAGCTCCTTACCTACATGTTCCATGCCAGTAAGTTGTTTGCCATTGTTTCTCAATCACCTGTAAGTGTGTCTGGCTCACATGAGGTTCTCAGCAAATATTTGAAATGAGTGACTCACTCGATGGATGGATGGATGGATGGATGGATGGATGGATGGATGGATGGATAGATGGTTGGGTGGGTGGGTGGATGGATGGATGGATGGATGGATGGATGGATGGATGGATGGAGAGATTGACAGACGAATGGGTGAGTGGATGGATGGACGTGTAGGTGGATAGGTGGATAAGTGAGTGGATGGATGGATGGATGGATGAGTGGAAGGAAGGAAGGAAGGAAGGAAGGAAGGAAGGAAGGAAGGAAAGAAGGAAGGATGAACAGATGGGTGGATGGATAAAAAAGATGAGGCTATCCAGAGGATGGGCCTAAGCAGATGTCTGTAGGAGTACAATTTGATTCCTGCCTTCAAGTCCAGTGGGTGAACATGTGATTATAAAATAAGATTTCAGGGGCACCTGGATGGCACATTTGGTTAAGCGTCCGAATTTGGCTCAGGTCTTGATCTCACCGTTCCTCAATTCAAGCCCCACATTGGGCTCTCTGGTGTCAGCACAGAGCCTGCTTGGGAAACTTTGTACCCCACTCTCTCTCTCCCCTTCCCTCTCTCTCAAAATTAAATAAACATTTTAAAAATATGTAAGATTTCATAGCAAAGGGAAAACACCAGACTAAACTGATATACAGCAGAGAGCAAGAGTAGAGCCCACGGTGGGTGGGGGGATATATTTTGCTTTGTATTTCTTACTTTAAAAATATCATTTTCACTATTTTAATGAAATAAAATAAATCAGTGAAAAACTTTTTCATAGTCTTATTACCTAAGTGGATCCTGCTGACCTTTTAAATATAAAAATAGTACCCAAACAGATAACTCATAGGGGAAAGGAAGGAATAAAGTGAAAATTGAACATTGTCTTCTCAGTAATTCTCTATAAGAAGTAACCACAGTAACTACATTTTCTGTGTTTACAACCATTCTTGCGAGACCTTCCATAATCAGTGAGCATACATCCGCCATGCTTCCTTTAATGGTTGTCTACTCTTCCACTGCTTAGAGATAGAGTTGTTGAACTGCTCCTCACTGGGGAGAACATTAGCCGTTGGCTACCCCCAACACAACTGCTGCCTCTTGGAGCACTTTTGTGTGCCCATGAGGTCAGTTCTTTGAAGGACACCCTCTGGACTAAAAAGTTAAAAGAATATACACTTGGCATTTTAGTAGATGTTGCCACTTGCCTCTCCCCAGATTTGGAAGTAGCTTGTGTTGCTGTGATGTGTTCTTACTGCCACCATCACATTAACGCAAGTGAGCCACCATGGTGAAAAGATGTCAGGTTGGAGCATTTAGTCCACTTTACTTCTGAGCATTACTGGGACATTTTAAAGGAATGAGTCATGATATTCTCTAAGTTATAATAAATTCTTAAAGGAGGAGAATACGGCTTCTTGACACAGAAGCTGTGCACATCAGATCAAAAAAGGGGAGAATCCAGAGATGTTGAACTCAAACATGATTTGAAGTTCTGTCCATTTTCCTGTCCTCCATGGATGTATTTAAAGTGGATGAGACAGGAGAGGTTAAGACCTTCAGTCTCCTTCTCTTAAGAGTGATGTGCGATTCTCTTCTGCCTGGGAGCTCCAGGGTCTGACCCGCAGCTTGGCTGTCACTGCTGCTGGGAAGAGGTGTCACTGGTTTGGCATGCCCTAATTCCATGCTTTTTCCTGCTTCCATGGGTCAAACGCCAGCTCTGTTCACTACGGGCAGAAGAAGCTGATGAAAAGGAGTTTGGGTCTGGATCTTTCCCAGAGTGCAGATGAGGCAGTCGTAGAAAAAGTGGCGAAAATAGTTGAGCATATGTTTTACACAACTTAACTGCTATGCCTGGCATCTCTCCTTCAACACATCCTGCCTGATATTTGATGTTAAAAAAAGGAAAAAAATCAAAGCACATGTAACACGTTTCTGATATCTTCTTTCTCTCCATAGAGCAATGGAAAAAAATAGCATCTCTTTTAAATCAGAGAGAGGGGCGCCTGGGTGGCGCAGTCGGTTAAGCGTCCGACTTCAGCCAGGTCACGATCTCATGGTCCGTGAGTTCAAGCCCCGCGTCAGGCTCTGGGCTGATGGCTCAGAGCCTGGAGCCTGTTTCCGATTCTGTGTCTCCCTCTCTCTCTGCCCCTCCCCCGTTCATGCTCTGTCTCTCTCTGTCCCAAAAATAAATAAATGTTGAAAAAAAAAATTAAAAAAAAAATAAATAAAAAAAAAATAAATCAGAGAGAGAGAAAAAGAGAGAGAGAGAGAGAGAGAGAGAGAGAGGCATAGACGTATACCATTTTTCTCCTTTAGGATAAAATGGCCCTGATCTACAAAATTTCAGTCTAAGTACATGGTGGGGTGGGGGGAGAATGTATGTGAGCAACATAAGCTTCCTGTTCGCATAGCGCCTTCCTGCAACTGTGACACTTGCTTCTTTATGGGTTCACTCATTTGGAAGTCATTTTTCTCCACCGTTGCTGCATTGTAAGTCTGGAAACCAGTGTTATGAAATGTGCAAAGAAAACACTCCATTATTTTGATATAAAATACTTTATTTTTAGAATGTCACCTTTATGCAGTGCACAATGCAAACATACGATATCAGCTTTACTGTGAAATGCCTTCTTCCACCTTCCTCCCTAGCAGCTCACTTCTCCTCACCAATGGTAGCGCTCTTCTGTTCCAGTGCATCATTCCAGAGGTAGGCAATTAATATACAGGCGTATTCACATAAATAATACCATGTGGTCACATTATATTAGACCCAAGTCTGGCAAAATTGGGTGATGGCAAAATTATTAAAAATAAAAGACCCAGAAAGGAATACTTGTCCTACAGAGTTTATTAGATAAAAATATTAGGACAGTAGGACGAATCCATGAATATGGTGAGACATCTCCTGAGCATATGTTGTTTTATTGACAGAAAACACAGTGCTGAGATCAGATCACAGGCTTGGAGGTGTGAAGAGCTGTGGATTGGGGTGTGCCTTTCACTGGCTGTGTGATTTGGGCAAGTTCCTAACTCCTCTGCACCTCAGTCTTTATCTGGTAATGAGGAGCAGAATGCCTGCCCTCCTCCAAGGGTTAACATAAAGATGAGTATGATGAGTTATAAAGGACTTGGATCATAATCTAGAATCAATGACACCCGTTTTCTTATTTCCCTCTTTGCCCTCCTGTATCACAATGCATTGGGACAATTTCTCAAGCGATAGTATCCTTCTATTCTCTTTTTGCCTCAGTTTAAGGCCAGGGTGGGGGGGAGTTGAGGATGCATCATATAATCCAAGAGTCATTTCTTCTGAGTTATCAGCCCCCCCCCCATCACTTTGCTGCCTTCATACGTGAAGGGACAATGTGGACCCTCACCCTTGTCTCACATTGGCTTTCTCCCTATCTGTGACTTAGAACCCACTGCTTCTAGAGGTTGTGTCAAATGCCAAGCACCTTCCAGCTCTCAAACTTTTTCTAAATCCACTAAGCACGTTTTGAACCATCTATTAACTGGAAAACAATTGAGATGTTAATTAGAAATCAATATTATCTTTTCATTAAAATTTTCCCCCCCCCCATCTCTGCCATCTATTATCCCAGTGAACAAATGGCTTCTGCTGACCTCTTTGAGTTTCTTAGTGTACTTCAGCTTCATGACAAAGGTAATCTATTCGTTGCCTGTAATGCTTTACAATTAAGGTTGGATTCTCCCTTTAGGGTAATTTAATGTGATTTGACAGTGCTCCTAGTTAGCTGGTAAACAGCCATCTCCGAGAAGCCTGCTTCTTGAATCAGAGTGACTTCACTCCTATCACTGGTATGACTCTGGACAAGTCATAATGTTTTGCCTTCCCAATTCTTTATTTGCACTTCTGTACAATGGGCATGATAGTAGAAATAAACTCCTGCGAGTTTGGGGGAGGATTAGGTGAGATGATGAGTATAAAGTATTTAGAAGAAAAGGTTCTAATCACTTAGCACGAAGCATTCTTCGTGTGTCCGCTCTGACTGTTAATGCTGTTTGGTTATCCCCACCCACTCATCCGTGTCGTCTCATTCATGCACCCGCTATCTGCGATGTGCCTGTGCTGTTCTGGGCACCACTGCTAAGCCACCATGTCCCCTCTGATTCTGGCATGCCCTCGGCTTGTTCCAAGTGATTTCCACACCATCCAAATGTAGGCAGCAGGGAGAGATTGTTCACTGAGCGATGAGTCTTTGAGAGTTCCTAAGAGCTTAGAGAAGACAGGTGGGTGCCTCCTTCATGACCCTGGGCACTTCTCAAAGGGTGTTTCATCCAGAGACCCAGGAGGGGAATCTGTGTTCCTCTCCACCATTTTATTTTGGCTCACAGGAAGCCAGGAAGGGGGTTACTGACAAGAGGAAAAGAGAAAGCATATGATTGCATTTTCTATGCTGGGTGGGATGACTGATGAATAGAGTTGGAGGTTGTGGTATAGAGATGTAGCTAAGATCGTATTTCTGGAGTTTGAGCCTCCATTTACAGTCCTGGCTTAGCTGCTTACCAGCTGAGTGACCTTGGACAGGCTATGAAACTGATGTGGGTCTCAGTTTCCCCATACATAAATGAGAACTGAATCATTCTAAGACATTGAAACAGCTCATATAGAGCCTGAAACATATTAATGCCTATAAATTCTGGTGGTGGCTTATACAGTCATGTGGTAGCATTTATAGAGCGCTTAGTGTATTACTGGAACTGAGTTGAAGAACTTCACGTCACAGTGGCAATTTCAGTATAGTAACTCATAAAAGGGGCTCTGGAGTCAGAATATTTGAGTTTGAATCCTCATCCAGCATTTACAGGCTGTGATCTTAATCAGTCTCCTCGACCTTTCATTTTCTTGAGATCCTTCGTCCGTACCATGTGAGGATTCAATGAGATTATGTGTCGGAAGCACTTTGAAAAATGCCTGACGCATATGGAACCCTTAACAAATGTTGGTTATTCTTGTCATGTGTAACCAGCACAGATGTTTAATGGTGTTAGCCACAGTGAGTCAACCCAGAGCAATTAAGTGGCTTGCCCAGGTACGCATGATTCATGAGATGCAAGAAACAAACTTGAGTTGGTTTTTGGCAGCTCCTCCATGGGAATAGGGGCTCAAGGAGCAGCATTCTGAAAATGAAGTCTTCGTCATCTCCAAGGGACAACGACGCCCAGTTGTCCCTGGAAATATCACCGTTGGGGCACATTCTGTAAACTGTACAAAATTAAATCCCTCACTTCATTTCTCCAGAAAGACCCCTCTGCAGCGTCGCTCTATACCCCCGCAAATCTGCACCACGGAGGCGAGGGGATGTCAGTAGGATTTGGTCTCCCTACAAAATCCCCGCGAAGATGTATGAGGCTGCATATAAATTGCATTGAATTTGGCCAGCCATGGGCTAGCATTGCTTTTATGCTGAATATCAGTGAAAAGTATGAAATGGAGATTACATTTTCAATTCGGGCTTTTTTCCCAAAGCTCTGCAGAGATGCCCTCATTCCCATCCATCAGAGCAGAATTGCATCAGTGTGGAGTCCCAGACCCTTGTTCCCTTGCTGGGAAGTGTATCTGGCACTTGCTGTCAGACTGCAGCTGTGGGTGACGCTTTCCTTAACAGCTAGTTCCTTTATTCCCCTTCCCCCAAATCTCTGCCTTTTTCTCACTACTTTTTGTTCTTAAGATCTATCACACACAAGGATCACAAAACCAACCACAAAAAAAAAAAAAAATGGCATTCTCGTAGATGCTAAAATTGTTATATCTGTCTCTTGGGTTGTTCAGGGCAGAAATAAGACATTGATGCAAATATGGTTCATCCACTGACAATGAGAAAACATGCTTATTACTTCTTCCTGAAATACAGATATTCATAGCAGCTATTTCAGTTCCTTTCCCTAAACAGTCCTAAATCATTGTCAGTGCCTGAGCTTCAGCTTGGGTCTACGAGAAGAGAGTTTACCAGAGGGGGGTGGGAGGGTGGTTACGCATCTGGCTTTACATCACCATTAGCTTCAATATTTCAACAGCCCTTTCTCCCCATGTTCTATGCCTCTCCCTCCTGCCCCCAGAACATGACTGCCTGGCTGACTCCCCAAAGAGAGACAGTGCTAAGTGAACTTGACAGATTCCAGGCTGGCTCCATATGGCAAGGCCTGAGTTACATGTTCCTGGGATCCCCAAGCTGCTCTCACCTTATTAAGATGGCAGGTAACTACATGCAAGTCAAGTTCACTGCATCGGTTTTAATTCTTTGGGCCCTGGAGACCCGCCTCAGCCTTTAAGGCAGAATGGATGCCCTGCAAATTTGACCTTTTCCTTCCCTTTCTGGATCCGTGGCTGGGAGGGAGGGAGGTGAAAAATGGACCCAGAACTCAGAAAAATCTTAGGAGAGTGTGGAGATGAGGTTAGAGAGCTTTCTTAGGCTCAGCTCAGTATCTTGTTTATTGCTTGGTCTGTACTGTCTGAACCTTTGGACTCTGACACATAATTGAGACTTTGACTTTGATTCATAAGTATATAATTTGCACTCTTTCCTCCCCAACCCCTCTCCCTGCTGCACACGGTTTTAAAGACACAGAGAAACTTAACTCCAAATCTAATAAGTTGCATTTCAAATGGATGACCCCTTGAACTCAATGATTAAGGGCTGGAATAGTATCCTACATCTTTTTAAAAGAATGAGAATTTGTCAGAATGAGTCTGATGGCTTTTCATTTCACCCAGGATATATGGAAAGTTTTGCTACTTTTTTTTGTTTAGTGTAGCTGACCTACAATGTTACATTAGTTTCAGATGTACACCATAATGATTCGACACTTTTATTTTTATTTATACATTGTGCTGCCTTTATATAACATTTTTTCTATATTCTGAGAGCATGATCCTTGTGTCCAACAGAGAAGAGAGACCTAATAGGACAGGGGACCACCTTATTAAATAACTAAAAGGGATAGCAATTGAAAGAGGAATGGAATGGACAGCTCTTTCTGCCCACAGGTCCTGTCCCTGTGCTTTAATGAAAGCACCTTTTTTTTTGCACCAAAAAAAAAAAAAGAGGAATGGAATGTACTTAAGGTGCCTCAAGGGTGAAATACATCCAAAGGGAAGGCTCTTTTGGAGGGGAGGGGTTGGGGAGGAGAGGGAAGCTAGACTCAGAAATGATGTAACACCTGGGGTTGTCCAGCTGGAGAAGATTCCAGCATGTTTATGACAGTGTGGGGCTTGCAGTGGATGGCAGGAGGAAGTCCCTTTATGATGCCTGAAGTTCCTTCCTAGTCTGAGGCCCCCAGATTCTGGGCATTGGCACACCTATAGTGAGATGATCTCCAGTGCCAGTTGAATCAGTCGTAGTTGTAAATGATTCGGGTGATTTTAGAAGCCTTATTTTTGCCAACTTTTCGCCAGATGCAACAAAAACTTCAAGCCTCTGCATTTGGGGAGCTGAGTCACTTTGCATTTCTTTTTGCTGAACATCACCCAAAACTGATGGCTAGTGAGTCAAGAGCACAAAATCAAAAGCACAGTTGATTTTATTTGACAAGAAGCCTTAAAGTAAGTGGTCTTAGAGTTAGTTGATTGGCCTTGTGTCCTCATTAAAGACTCAGCTTCTTGGCGTTGTTACTTTGCCATTCACGTATGATGACATTTAGCCTTTATTTCTCCTCATGATCACAAGATCGTTGCTAAAGCTCTAGGCATCATGTCCTCACAGAAGTGTCTCAAGCATAAAAGGACAAGGATAAAACAATTTTTGCAAGGTTTTTTTTTTTAGATTAAAAAACAGGAGACATCAGGTTACATCTTATTAGCCAGAACTGGATGACATATGTACAAAAGGTAATTGATGGTTCCAACCTGTTCAGACTAATCATTATCCATCCCTTAAAACCCGGTGAGTGTACTCACCCTCCCTGCAATCAAATAGAACCATCCCTTTACCTGATATAACTGGAGTTGGGTAGATGCTGAGCAGTTAGCAAATAGTATCTGCCATAGAAATCCATCTAATTAAATTTTTTTTTTACATTTGTATTTATTTTTGAGAGACAGAGCACAAGTGGGGGAGGGGCAGAGAGAGAATGACACACAGAACCTGAAGCAGCTCCAGGCTCTGAGCTGTCGGCACAGAGCCCGATGTGGGGCTCCAACCCACAAACCGTGAGATCATGACCTGAGCTCAAGTCGGACGCTTAACCGACTGAGCCACTCAGGCGCTCCGAAATCCATCTAATTAAATGGGAGTGGATCTCTTCTTAAATTTCAGCAGAAGGAATTCTTTTCAGTCAACACCCTGCTAAGATTCCTATGCTCAGACCTTAACAAGATGTTTTCTCCTCCTCCATGTGAATGTAGAAGAGACATCCATTCGTGTTTTCAGACTCTTGAGATTCCCTTTTCAAAGTCTTAGGATTTTCTTTTCGGTGCCTGAAGTTGTTGATGGATCAAGGTAATCAGGATAATGCAAGTGTCGTTTTTAATTTATGAATGCTTGTTATGAACCAAATATTATGCAGACTATCTCACACATAATTATTACTCACTGAGTCATTGAAATAATCTTATTTCTTGGAGGGTCTGAGGATTACAGATTACTGTTACCCCAACACCTCAGAGAGGGCTTGCAGATACGGTCTGGCCTGGCGAAGGTTTCCTGTTGGTAGCAAGTGAGATTGCTCTCTGAGTCTCAGCTTCAGAATTTGGAGGTGACCTCTTTGCCCATGTGTCTATTTCTCCCAGGCTCACAGGTGAAGACAGCTACCACCAGACTTTTCTCAGGGAATCTTCTATGGTAGAGTTTGGCAACCTTACTCTGAAGCTCCTGTCCAAATAACTTCCCACTTTACCCCTTGTGCCTCTGGGTGTTTCATCTATTTACCCCCGTTTGCATATTTATACATTCAGTAACCTCTGATGGATGGTTGGTGTGGCATGTACAGAGACCATCAGTAAATTGGGTAGGGAGAAATGCGTACCAAGAGGTAAGTGTCAAATTTTTAGGATTTTCTTTAGTCGGGGAAAATAATGCCCATCACTTTCCATCCATGTATTTACTCCTAAATTTAGCCGTGGATTTGGCAACTGCTATGTACCCCCTTTTTCATAGTATGCCTTAAAATGAGGCTCTCCAGCTACAGCAAGACACAGTTCTATATATCCAGAATCTACCTAGGTCAAGGATAAAAGACAAAGGAAAATGAAGTGAAGCATAGCATGTCAGGTGCCATGATTAAAGTAGGAATGGACACTCAGTACTACGTCAGTGGTGGGGAGGTGAGAAACAGGGAAAGGTTTCTTAGAGAATGCTTCAGTTCAGCTTAGCCTTGAAGTTTGAGGGGCTGATTGATTTCGGCTAACAGAGCAGAAAAAGATCAAAGTGTCTCTAAACAGGGAGATTGCGTGAAAACAGGTGAGCAGGTGAGGGGTGTGGGGGAACCTGGCAGCACTGCTTTTCTCAACACGGTTGGAATGGAGAGTAGGGGACCCCACAGAAGGATAAGGCTGGACGAGTAGACGGGGGACAACGATGAGGTCTCCAGGCCATCTTCAAGAGTCATTCACCATGAGGTCTTATGTCAAACCCCAGGGTAAGGAAGTAGGATCGGCAGAAGTTGCATCATGTTGGGGTCATTCGCTAGCTACTTCCAGAACTGACCAACTGCATGAATGTGGGCCCGCATTTCCAAGTCTCTGATCCTCAGCTTTTCTATAAAATAGAGATATGAAAGAGTTGGCTCTCACTTCTTGCTGTATTTATTTGTGTCCTACTTGCTAAATAAATAGACCCTGTGTAAATACCAAAGGCATCATAGGAATTTTGAAAACCTCTTTTGTGTGGTTCCCTCTCCCTGGAACCAACACCTTGAAATACCTTTATGTTGCTTCTCTCAGTAGCTTAAGCTATTAATTCAATGAATAAAGGTGAAGAGAGCCATCATTTACTCGGTCCCTGTGACAAGCCAGGCATTGCATTAGCCTATTTGCATATGTTATCTCACTTAAATCTCACAGTCACTGCGGAAAATCAGAAGAGATAACCTCATCATCCCCAGTTCTAAGACTGGAAGTGGAAGTGATGGGATACGCAGGGCCTCACTGTCTCGGGTAGTATTGGAAAAAGCTGATTCAAGCTCAGATACCCCTCTCTTCCATGTTTGCCCTTTCTTCAACTCCACCCTGCCCTGCAGGCTTTGAGCCATTGTCTATAGCAAAGGACTAGAGCACCAACTTACTTTGGGTGAAGGTAGCCCAGCAGGCCTGGGTTTTGGAGTGTGAAATGAGCCTTCTTGTGCATCCTATCCAGATCCATCGCAGTTAATTGATGAGAGCACGTGGCTCTCTGCTGTCCACACCAGGTCTAGCCCACGTAAGCAACCACAGCTAGAGTTCCTTTCTGTGGTGTTAGCACGGCCTCAACTCCACCATCTCCCCAGCATGCCCAATTTATACTAGAGCAGACAAGTATTCACCAGAACAGCTTTTGATCATTCATTTTCATAATAGACATTTTCAGCTTCACAGTGGGGTTTTGTCGGATATTCTGCCCTCCCCAATTTGTGTCCACAAAGATGTACTAAATCCGTGTGGAAAATATAGATGCCATGGTCAGAAGTGAGGCTCACAGGTAGATACCACTCACAGCCCGGTGGTGTTCCCTTGATGACTATACTCAGAAAACCTGGGCCTCTGGCTGAAACTGTCTACTTAAACTATTCATTATCAGCCTCTTGAGGAAAGATGGGATGTCTTGGGTCTTTGACTACTTGTTAAGGCTGCATGTCTTAGGAGAACCACACAAACTCTCAGAGTTTCAGTTTCAGAGCTTCAAGGGGGACCATTTATCTTGCCCTGGGTCTTTGTGAAGCAACGTGGGGCCAATGAGCAAGACATTTGGGGTGTGACAGATCTGAAATCCAGTCTTTCTATTTTCTATCGACCTCAGTTTCCCTGTCTGTCAAATGAGGCTAGTATTACTAACTTTGTGGTGCTGTTTGGAAGATTAAGGGAGATAATGCCTGGTACATAGTGGTGCTCAGCAAATATTTACCCCCAATGCCACAAATGAGAAAATGAACACAGTAGTCCTTTGGGAAAAATAAATATGATGCACACATTAGTCCTTTGCACTAATTATCACTAGCTCTTTCCTTCCTCCCTCCCTCCCTCCTTCTCTCATCCTCTCCCTTTCATTCCCCCTTCCTTCCTTCCTTCCTTCCTTCCTTCCGTCCTTCCTTCCTTCCTTCCTTCCTTTCTCCTATGCTTTTTGCTTCTTGAAAGCTGCAATCCCTGTTTTCATCACCCTCCTCAGTTTCAAGCACAGACTTTTTCAGTTGCAGATTCCCTCTTGCCTGAAGGCCTTGGTGCCATGTGAGCAGATTCAGTGCTGAGAGCTGTGTGTAGAGCCAGAAGCTCAGGCCACTTTCTGCTGCTGAGAAATACTCTTCCCTCTGAGGGCACAAGTGTGCCTGCAAGGGGATGCGGGAAACCATTTGTGAGAAGTCGTAATTAATGATCTGCTGGGTCTTGGCACTTACGAGGAAGCAGAAAGCTGCCAGGAATTGGAGCAGCCTCTTGGATAAAAGCCCTTCTCCTGGGGCTGCATCTCTCCATGGGGAGGTGGCAGCTTCTGGGAGGGGAAGGAGGAGACTTGGGGGGCTCCTGTCTTCTCAGCAGCTCTCAGGGCTATAACTCCTTTGCTTACCTTGCATGGTAACAGTGATGTGGGCAAAGAACCCTGGCTCTTGAGACAAAAGGTTATAGTCTTGAATTCTGGCTCTGCCTCTTATTCCTTGTGACCTGTGGGCATGTTTGCTTCACTTTCTGAACCTGTCTTGCCCATCTATAAAATGGGGATAGGATGACATACGCTGCAAGGCTGTTTGGATTAGAACTGAATAATAATATGGGGCGCCTGGGTGGCTCAGTCGGTTAAGCGACCGACTTCGGCTCAGGTCATGAGCTCACCGTTCGTGAGTTCGAGCCACGTGTCGGGATCTGTACTGACAGCTCAGAGCTGGGAGCCTGCTTCGAATTCTCTGTCTTCCTCTTTCTCTGCCCCTCCCCCACTCATGCTCTGTCTCTTACTCGCAGAAATAAATTTCAAAAGTTTAAAAAAAAATAAATTGTGCCATTCATATTATTATTCGTAGTAGGGCCTCAGAAGTGCTAGGCATAAAATCTTACACTGGCATACATAGCCCCCGTCTTCAGGGTGCTTATAGTGTGGTACACAACAGAAGCCATATTATCTATAACTATATAACACGCAGACCTGTGGATATTTGGTAGCTAGTTTGGTAAAATGTATGCACATATTTCTAGTGGTATTAGCTATAAATTGCTACTGAATTATCTATATGTATATATATTTGTGATATACATGGCTCTTCCTTGGTGACCTATTGAGATGTCTCTTTTGTGTAAATGACTCTCGTTTGGTGAGTCAGCAAGAATCTGGTATACCCTAATTTGATCCTGCTTGTTGCTGAGCTGCTTTGGAAGTTAACTTACCCCCCTCCCCATCCCGCCACAAATGACTATGGGTTGTTAAATCCCTGAATGAAACCCTGCATATGGCAACAACAGCAACTGTCTCCTATTTGGTAATACCTATCTGCTATTCCTTGCACTAACCTTCTAGGACTACTTTGAATATTACATGAAAAAGTACTTGTAAGTCAGTGTGTTCACTTAGCAGAGACTAGTAATGGTCATAATACACCAAACCCTCTTGCTTCACCGTAATAGCAATAATATTTTATAGCATCAACCCCATAGTGTAGCACAGAGAGTTATATGATCTCTTGCATGTGAACACATGGTACAGTCTAAGACCTCCAGAGATATCAGCTATGATCGCTGGCATTCATTCCATATTTAGAGTAACCTTTGCAGGTGCATTAGGTAGGGTTACAGCCCCACCTTATGCATGAGGAGTATATGGGGCTTCATGCAGCTAATAGTGATGTTGGCCGCAGGGCCAGCAGGAGCCTGACCTTCTCCTTATTCCTATTCAGGCCCTGCCTCAATTTCCCTCTGGTTCTTTTTTTATCAAGAGTCAGCTCCTAGCATTGCTTGTCTCTTCCCTCTCACTGCATGGCATTTGTTTAGGGAAGTAGTCATTAAACACAATGCTGAGCCCCAGAGACACAAATTCTGGATCTGCTTCACTACAGAACCCAAGGAGAGAACGTGCTGGGGCAGGCATCCCTAAGCAGGGGGAAGCACCCTGTTTGAGGTTAGAGCCCACAGCGATGAAGGAATTTTCCTTTCTGGGTGTGTTTGCTTGTGTTCTTGGATGTGCTAGTAAGCCCCTGCCTACCCACCTCTATGCAAATGAGTCCTCCCACATGCTTGGGATGTTCTGTCCCCAAATCCTGAACACTATGTACAGGAGATGGGCTTAGCTGTTGCAGAAACAAGATTTGAGAGGGGGACAGTTTTTGCCTGCAGTTATCTCTTTATACAGATTTTACCCTGAGTTGGAAAAGACCTTCCCCCAGATATGAGATCTGACGATGTGTTTACCCCTATACATTGGCTTTCTCAGGTCATGAACCCGGTGGCTCCGCCTGGAACATGGTGGGAGGAGAAAGAAGCCACACCCATACTAAAGAGCACTACCCTTTTATTCACCCTCTGTGGGTTGGCGGAAAGGAGTCCCTCCACCTGTAACAAGGTTGTGTTATAATTTCAGGAGCAAAGCACAGCACTTGTGAATCATGTACTGTGTGTCTGTGGGCAGAGATTTATCAACTGTTTTGGGTCCCTATTGGGCTTAGCAACAGACTTAAAGTCAAACATAGCAACACCTAGGTTATTGACTAAGAATGTTGACTTTAGAATATGGCAGACCTAACTTTGTATCCCAGCTCAACCCTACTAAATACGTGAACTTGGACAAGTTATTTCTCTTCTGAGACCTTCATTTCCCTTGTCTGTAAAAAGAAGACAGTGATATGTATCCCATGGAGTTCTTGTGAAAATAAAAGTATGTTATATTAGATAAGTTCTTAACACAGTGCCTTGAGCCTAGTAAGTACTGAATAGATGGTAGACATTGTGTCTGTGCCATTTATACCCAGGTCCTGCCTTTGATGCCTGCTTGGCCATCTACTTCTGTACGCCTGGGTTAGTAATGTAGGAAGACAACAGTCTTAATGGGATGACTAATATTATTTATTCAGTGTCCTGTAGGGGGGGAAATGTTGACATTTCAAAGATGGTTTTTCTGGAGTTAGGTGTAAGTCCAGCTACCCAGGAAAACAGGTTACTGGGGCCCTATGTTTGTGTAGCCAACGCTGAGAAATGGACCTTGAGATAATTAAAATAATTATTTTCTGGGGCGCCTGGGTGGCTCAGTTGGTTAAGCATCTGACTTCAGCCTAGGTCATAATCTCGTGGTTCATGGGTTTGAGCCCCGCATCGGGCTCTGTGCTGCCAGCTCAGAGCCTGGAACCTGCTTCCGATTCTGTGTCTCCCTCTCTGTCTCTGCCTCTCCCCTGCTCACACTCTCTTTCTGTCTCTCAAAAATGAATAAACATTTAAATAAATAAATAAATAAATAAATAAATAAATAAATAAATAAATAAAATAATTATTTTCCATCCCGGATGATTCTATGTTACTTGGTTTGTAATGGAGGCAGCACAAGTTTTATTAAATTAGTATTTATGTACAATGAGATTTGTATACTTAAGGGTACAGTTTGATGAATCTTGGTAATAGTATACAATCTTATAACCTCCACTATAACCAAGATATAGAAGGGTTCCTTCATCCTAAGAAGATTCCTTAAACCCATTTTCAGTCTGTTGTGTTCCCTGTTCCCAACCCCTGGCAATCACTGATCTGCTTTCTCTCTCTATTATGTTGAATTGCATAGAAACAGAATCCTGCTGTACAAAGCGTTTTGCGTTTGACTTTGTAGCTCCTGATTTCGAGATTCACCCATGATGATGTGTGCATTAACATCTCGTTCCATTTTATTGTTTTGTAGTATTCCCTGGTGGGACTATACCACAATCTGTGTGTCCATGTGACACTTAATGAACATTTGTTTCCAGTTTCTGGTAATTATGAATGCTGTGAAATTTGAGCCTGTGTCTCTGTGTAGACACATGTTCATATTTCTTAGGTAAATCTTTAGAGGTGGAATTGCTGGATGATAGGGGATGATAGGGCAAGAGCAGGTTTAACATTCTAAGATACTGCTTTATTGTTTTCCAAAGTGCTTGTCCTGTTTTGCATTCCCACCAGCAATGTGGCATCAGGCTTGTTTTTGTTTTTTAACAAGTCCCAGGTGCCCCTAATATAGATCCAGCATTAAGAGCCTCTGGTCTTTGCTTTCTCTGGTTTGATGGCCACCTTTGGACTGTTAGATAAGTAAGGATGATGTTAGTATCAGCACAACAAAGAAGACATCTGTACCACCTGATATGTTCGTTCTTGCTCAAAACTCTTGGGGGAAGAGGAACTACCTTGATTTTCCACAATTGAGGTGCCTTTTTATATGTCATGCATATCAAAATTTGTATGTAGGCTTAAGTTCCCTAGCATTAAATAATGATTTTTTTTTCAACGTTTTATTTATTTTTGGGACAGAGAGAGACAGAGCATGAACGGGGGAGGGGCAGAGAGAGAGGGAGACACAGAATCGGAAACAGGCTCCAGGCTGAGCCATCAGCCCGACGCAGGGCTCGAACTCACGGACCACGAGATCGTGACCTGGCTGAAGTCGGACGCTTAACCGACTGCGCCACCCAGGCGCCCCAATGATTTTTTAATAATATCAGAGGATTCACACTAGATGTATAGAGAAGTCTGATTTACTCACGTGAGAAAGTGTTCCCACATGCTATAGACAGATTAGTTAATGAACAAAGAACATGTGTGTTTGCTATTACAGGTGATGTTTGCTGTGATCTGTTTTACTGCTGTAATGACTAATTAGCGATATATGCTAGTGAGTAATTAGTTATATATGAAGGACTTCTGTACACGCATAAACACACACACACACAAATGCATGTGACCGTGTTGTCTTCCTCACCATTTTTCAAGGCAGACCACGTGGTTACTCTTTAGCGGTTTGCCCACCTACGCACTATTGCTTGTACATTTCTGGAAGACATTTGCCTGTCTTCTGCACTTTCATTTTCTTCTTGTTGAATTACAAATGGATTAACATACCTAATAGGTTTTCCTCAAATCCAACTGGATGCTTCAGCCTCCCACTTGTGCTTTTTTTGGTCTTAAAGCATGACAGCAAATGAGGTGAATGAACAGAGAATGTGCCCTTTGTCTTGGGTGAGGCAGCTCTCAACTCCCAGATGGGGTGTTCCCACTCCCTCAGGCAAGGGATTATAAGGAGAGGTTTAAAATAAATAGAAGACTTGATCTATGTGTGCATGTATATAACTGATATCTATTTGCTTATTGTGTGAATATGAAGTTCATGGAGTATATCATATGTGGTTTACCCAGTCAGTTTAGTTCTCAATTCATAGTGATGCAGTAGCAAATGTCTGCAAACTATGGCCTGAGAGCCAAATCTAGAATGCCATTTACTTTTGTAAATAAAATTTCATTGGCATATAGCCACACCCATTCATTTACATATTGTTCATGGTGCTCTCTGGCTAAAATGGCTGACTTGAGTAGCTGTTGCAGAGGAGATATATACCTGGCGAAGCTGAAAGTGTTTCCTGTCTGGCTCTTTACAGAAAAATCTGCCAACTTCTCTATAGTATCACTTTATGTGTTTGCAATGTCATTGTATTGTCTTTGTTTCCTTATGTATGTCTCTTGTTTGTGGGAGTAGGTTATATTTGTGCAATTGCTCATACCTTGGGCCAGTCATCTAAGTTCTCTGCGTTTCATGCCTAAATCCATAAAATGAACGGAATTGCTGCATCCCCTATAGAGTTGTCTGAGGACTTGGGGTGGGGAGGCAGGTGCCTGGCACACACAGTGTCCACTTCGCTTAAGATGTGCTCGTTGCACAGCAGTCAGACCTGATATTAATGAAGGAGGCATCTGTCACGTTCTGCATGGTATTCCCTGCCACTGTGGAGCAGAGGCTAAGAAAGAAGCCATTCAACTGAGGCCCAAGGGACTGGACAGACAGCCATGCCTGTTTCTAAGAGGCAGACAAGCTTTACAAGAGTCAAGGTTCCAGCGTCAAGACCTTTGGCTTCCTTATACTTCACCCCACCCCCTTGCTATTGTTACGAATCTTTCCGAACATACTCCCCAATTCCAGGCATTGAACTTGCAGTTACCTGTGCCTTATTTTCCCCAGGATGTCCATGTGGCTTACTCTTTTCCTGGCCCCTTTATCTCAGGTAGCAGGCCTCTTCCCTCTAGCTCATTGCCCTTGTCCTCACCACATTTCTAGGTCATTGTGTTATCTCTCTATGTGTTCACAGGTCAGTTTCCTTTCTCAAGGGCATTCCTCAGGCAGTTGAGGAATTTATCTTGTTCTGTGCCCAGTACAGAGACCTTTGCCTGGCATGAAATAGGAGATCAATAAATATTGGTTGAGTAAATGAATGGATTGTTGAACATTCCTGAAGGTGAGAATTTCCTTTGATGCTGCAGTATTCTCACCTGCCATCTCCCCCCATCTCCTTCCCAAGTCCAAAGACAAAGAGGACACAGGAACTCCTTCCTGGTTCCATTCACACCCATGTGAAAGCACATCCCAGACTGAATGCCAGGCACACAGACACTCATATGCCCTCAGACCTCTCCAGGCAGACAAAAACGTTCTCCTGAGAGATCCTGATGCAGACTTTAAAAGTCTGCACCGTCGATCACCCCTCAGAGAAGCTAACAACGTCTTCAGTGAGATCCTTTATAGCTTTATTGGAGAGGTCCTGGTCAGAAAAAAAAAGCTGCAGCTTAATGAAGGCCATTTAACAGTCCATCTTGATTCCAAGGAAAAGCAAATCTTTATTACCACATCCGATAATTTCTGTTCAGGGATTCCCACCCTTTGGAATGGATTTTTTTTTTTCAGAGTCTCTTTTCTAATTAACTCTGGAGCCTAGATTACAGGAGGCCAGCCTTGGGAATGGAGGGGCACTTCGGCCGGAAGTAAGCGCTGGAGGTGATGTTTAATTAAAGCAATGCTGTGAGAGGGAAGAGGCCTGAGCAGGCTGCAGTGCTAATCCTCCTGCCCTGCTCCCGTGTCCCTGCGTGATTGTGATTGATGAGCTGGTCCCCTACATCTTTATCTGCAGCGTACGCTAACACCCGCAGGCGGAAAGGGCTCCGAGTCAGCACAGGCACTGACTGCTGGAGTGCTGCATTGGCAGAAGCGCTGGCTGGGTGGTTCCTTTCCTCACTCCGATATTTTTCTCTTCTTCTTTTCTCTCCTTTATTTGATAGATGGATAGGATAATAGATCGATCGATAGATAGATAGAATGATAGATGATAGAATGATAGGTAGGTAGAGAAGTAGAATGATAGATAGATGATAGATAGGATGATATATGATACATAGATAGAATGGTAGATTGATAGATGATTGAATGATAGGTAGGTAGGTAGAGAAATAGAATGATAGATAGATAGATAGATAGATAGATAGATGATAGAATGACAGATGATAGATGGATAGGATGATAGATAGATGATAGAATGATAGGTAAGTAAGTAGAGAAATAGAATGATAGATGATAGATAGATGAATGATATAGACAGATACATAGAAAGATAGATAGATGATAGAATGATAGGTAGTTAAGTAGAGAGAAATAGAATAATAGATAATAGGATAATAGATGATAGAATGTTAGGTAGGTAGAGAAGTAGAATGATAGATGATAGATAGGTTGATAGATGATACATAGAATGATAGATGATAGAATGATAGATGATAGATAGATAGATAGATAGATAGATAGATAGATACAATGACAGATGATAGATGGATAGGATGATAGATGATAGGTAAGTAGGTAGAGAAATAGAATGATAGATGATAGATAAATGATACAGATAGACACATAGATAGAAATATAGATGATAGAATGATAGGTAAGTAGAGAGAAATAGAATAATAGATAATATATAGGATAATAGATGATAGAATGAGTAGATAGATAGATGATGGATAGAATGATAGAATAATAGATACGTAGGTAGGTAGATAGATAAATATAGCTATATAGGTATATACAGGTATATATGGATATGTATGGTTGTGTATATATCTGTATATAGCTTTATAGCTGTATCTCTGTCTATCTATCTAAAACCTTGCTGGGAATATCTCTCCCCATCCCCCTCCCCCTCCCCCTCCCCCTCCCCCTCCCCCTCCCTCTCTCTCTCCCTCTCCTTCTCTCTCCCTGTGCATCTGTCTTTGTGTCTGCTTTTCTCACTTTGTCCAGATCTCTCTGTTGATCTGCCCCTGTATGTCTCTGTCTTCCTTTACGTCCTTTTGTCTGTCCTAAGACTGCCCTATGAGGTAATATTCAGGAGCATCTAAATGAAATCTTTTTTTATTCAGCAGTATTAATGTTTGAGTAATTTAGAAGCTACCTTTGGTCAAGCATCTACTAAATTCCAGGAACTGCCTGAGGTAGCTTTGGACAATTATTTAATAATTGCTCTTATAATAGCTAACATTGATTAATCTCGTACTGTGTGCCAGGTCCTAATGCTAAGACTTTTTGTACCTAATCCCATTTAATCTTCAAAATAATCCTTTGTAGTAGCTCCTCTCGCCGTTCAAGTTTTGAAGATGAAAAAAAAAACAGAGCCTTAGAGAGAAAATTATGCATATTATCTTTAATCCACATTTTAGCACACCAAAATAAGACTTTATTTCTACCTTTTGATGTGTATACAGTGGTTTAAAAGGTGAAATGAATCACTCAGGGTCAGAGAGCTTGAAGAATGAAATCTTGAGATCTTTGTCCAGATGCATCTGTCTCCAAAATGCTCCTTTGAACAGACCAGAAGGTGTGCTTGTGGCTCCCAGTGTTTCTCTATTTTCTCTCTTCTTTCACATCTATGTCCTGGTATGTTTACTGAACATGACTGCCATGTGGCCAAGGGGCCAGCCTCTGAATACAGGAGGCTGCAGAACTTCCAGCAGTTGTCTGAGCCAGAATAAATTGGCAGAAATGTCTGATTTGACTTTTTCTCCTTCTTCAAAGCAGATGCTTTTCTCATTACTGAGAAAAGAATGACACTTTGTCTCTCCAAGAGCTCAGACGATCATAATAATAGCCATGCAGTTTCTGATCTTGGAGCCGCCAGCTTCGGTAGGCTAGGGACGCTGCAGTGTTCTGCGAGGGTCTTTCCCTGGTGAGATGAGGCTTGCAGAGTGTCTGTTAGAACTTGTAGCCACTCCCTGGAGTGGATTGGTTTGTGATTCTGGTTTCACTGTGTGCAGTTCAAAATCTTTTAGCCAGCAAGGCTGACTTTGTAATTGGAGGGGTTGAGTCTGACAGGGAAGGAATGGATAACATACCCACACTCCATTTTTATCTATCAACAGGGAAGAATTAAAATAAACTATGACTTTTTCAACTCCTAAATTAACTTGAGTTGGAAAATTCTATTTTAAAGAGGGAGCCATGAGCGAAAAAGGAGTTTGAAACCCATAGTCCATACTAGCTTATGAGTCCGGGTCCAAGTCTTGTGGAAGGAAGGTGGGGTTTTGACAGTCTTCAGTAAACCTCAAATTGTTCAGGATCTTCTAGCCTTAGTGAAAAGGGCTTTTTCATGTTTCCGATGGTAAAGATGCCTATCCTAAGAAGCCATGGAAACTTACACCATTTCAGTATCCCTTTTTGTTGTGATAGCCTAAAAACAAATGCTGCACACCTGTTTTCCATACTTGGGAAAGTCTAAAAATATAGTGCTGAATTGATTTAATAGTGAAAATAAAGTGTATTTGAGGCTTTAAGGATTCATCAAAATAGCCGAATAACTCTGCTGTCATTGGTTGAGAGATCCATTAATGGGCCATTCTGAAGAAGCCAAGAAGTGGTCCACACTTCTCATCTTCCCTGCCCCCTATCAGGCTCTGAAATAAAGTGATTAGCCCTTGAACTGTAGCAAGATATTCAAATCATTATATTAGTTTTGAAACCAGTTCCTGAACCATCTACCGCTCCATATTTGCTGGCCTGGGGATACCACATCCCTTTCTTTGACAGTCATGGCTACTCAGGTACTCCCTGTCTGTGACCATTTGGTTTATTCTAAATCCATCATGTCAGCTTTACTATAACTTGTCATCCTGCCCTTGGCCTTGATTTGGCTTGATATTCTAGTAAAGGGCTTTCCTTAGGTTTCATATTAAAATTCAGTCTGTTCAAAACATTTGCCTCCATTGTAAGCCTGGACCAAAGAGACTCAATATCAGACAGACTAATGGTATGCTCTCTCTGATTTTCAGAATTCTTTTGAGAGACCATATTGGCCTTCCTTCTTGACATTTGGGTGGGGGGCAAAGCAAGGTTTTGAATTGTCTCTCTCTATATATTTGTTTCTCTCTCTGTGGCAAGTTCTCTGCTTTATGTAGCATTAACAAGCCTCTGTTTGATTTTTATTCTTAACAGATAATTTATTTATCACTCTTTTTGGGTCTGTGGTCCACTAAGGCCTTGGACTTTTTTTTTTCTCCCAAAGTGACACATCCTGACAGGTAATAGTCTTATAGCCATACTGTTTATTTCCATTCACATTTTTATAAGAAATTGGATCTTATTCTTTCTTGTCTAACAAAAATTTCAAAAATAATTTGAATCTCAATAATTCTAATTCATTAATTTTTGTCCAGTCTTTCATACCTAGTTAATTTCCATTCTGCAACTCTTGTGTGTATCTCTTCTTTATCATCATAAATATTGTTGAAGATAGGCTATGTTACTAATCCCTAAGCTAAGGAAACTCCACCCATTATACTTATTTCTCTTTGCTGGCATTGGAACTTGTGTTTCATGCTTGTATCCCATGGAACCAGCTCAATTTTCAGCATTAAACTTACCATGCCAAAAGGTGGATAAAGGCTCTACAATAAACTGACTACTTAGCATGATTTTGTCTGCATTCTGCATTTGGCACTGATTCCCAACACAATATAAATAGGCATAAAATTCAGTTCTTTGGGATTCATTTGCCACTCAAAATACTGTAAAAGTCATCTGTAAAAATTCAAGTCAGAAGAATGCAGATTAACAGGAGTCAAAACCCAAATCTTTGTGTTTCTCTCCTTGGTTCTGAAAAACAAGCAGGGGACCCTTGGGCTGACTCCCCAGTAAGTGTCATGATGTGGCTGTACTTAAATGAGTATGTATAAGAGATCATGCATTTCTCTACATGCATCCTCTAATCTTATTTTCCTAGAACTATATATGCTTTTGATGACACAATAGGGACTCAGTGATGCCCAACCCAGAATTATCCTTTTCCACATGACACTTACTAGCCGCTTGTAGGTATTTATGTGGATTAAAACATAAATAACATTAAAATTCAGTTTCCAAATCACACTATCCACCTTCCAAGTGTTCAGTACCACATATGGCCGGTGATTACTGTCTGGGACAGTACAGGTATGGAATATTTCCATATCTAGAAAGTTTTATTGGACAGTGTTTCTCTAGCACATCATCAATGTGGTAAACTCAATAATGCCCCTCAAACATATCTACACCCCAATCCTTGGAACATGTGAGTGCTCTGAGTGTTACTTTGCATGACAAAATGGACTCTGTGGATGTTATTAGGTGATGGATATTGACATGCAGGGATTATCTGTCATTATCCCAGTGGGCCCAATGTCATCAGAAGAGCCCTTATAATAAGAGGGAGACAGAGGTGCCAGAATCATAGTTGGAGGAGGAGATGTGATGGCAGAGGCAGAGATTGGAGTATGATGCATTCTGAAGATAGATAAAGGGACCACCAAGCCAAGGATTCAGGTAGCTACTAGAAGCTGCAAAGGATAAAGAAACAGATTCTCTGACCCCCTCTTCCAGAGCCTTCAGAAAGAACCAGCCCCGCTGACACCTTAGTTTTATGACACTTGATGTTGTGACACTGATTTCAGATTTCTGACCTCCAGGAGTATCGTAGAATACAGTTGTGGTGTTTTAAAACCACAGACTTTGTGGTAGTTCATGACAGCAACAATAGGAAACTGATGCCACCATCATCAGCCGTTCGCTATAGTCTTGCATTTAGTTCGGGTTCTTGTAATTTTACCTTCACTTCCCATAGAATCAAAACGAACCCTTGAGTGTTTGAAGAACCACACTCATAAGCAATGGAACCTTTTTTATTTGAGACAGTCATATCGGCTTGTGAATTTTTTCTCTGAGAGTGATTAATGGAGGCTTAAACAGTATATCCTGAGTTAGCAATGTCAGAAGGGGTGGTGGGGCTGTAACAGACAAAGGTGAGAAGAGATCACCTGTAAAGCCATGCTTCTTGATGTTTCAGGGTGGCTATCAGTTCCAGCTCTGCTTGTGAGCACTGACAGCCATCCTACTGAACGCTTTTAGGTGAGCCAGAATCAAAGCTCAGTCCAAGACTCAGAAGGCACACTTTGGGGAGAAATCTTTTCTGCCCTTCCTGCCACCAGGGGCTTGTGTGTTATTTCTCAAGCCCTGTGCAGCCGTGGGTGTGATGAGTCAAACCTATTCTCTGCTCCCCCAATCTGCTTTCCTACCAGGCTGGGTTTTGATGGATTGTTTTTTTCAGGAAAAATTTCCTTTACCCATTGTACACCATCATCCAAGTTATTTCCCTTTTTTTTAATTTGTTTTAATTTTTTTAATGTTTATTTATTTTTGAGGAGGAGAGAGAGACAGAGCATGAGCAGGGGGAGGGCAGAGAGAGAGGGAAACACAGAATCCAAAGCAGGCTCCAGGCTCTGAGCAGTCAGCACAGAGCCTGATGCGGGGCTTGAACTCACGAGCTGCGAGATCATAAGCTGAACCAAAGCTGGATGCTTAACCGACTGAGCCATCCAGGTGCCCCTAAGTTATTTCCCTTTTATTTTTTTTTAATTTTTTTAATGTTTATTTATTTTTGACAGAGAGAGAGAGGGAGACAGAGCATGCATGAGCGTGGGAGGGGCAGAGAGAGAGGGAGACACAGAATCGGAAGCAGGCTTCATTCAGGCCCTGAGCTGTCAGCACAGAGCCCGACACAAGGCTCAAACTCACAAACCGCGAGTTCATGACCTGAGCCGAAGTCGGACACTTAACCAACTGAGCCACCCAGGTGCCCCAAGTTATTTCCCTTTTAATTACCAATAATGACAATAATAGCACAGATACCCCCAACCATTGTAACAACTATATATTGAACACTTCTTTTATGTTAAGTATGGTGATAGGAAATATATATGCATTGACTACTTTATTCCACAAATAATCCTATAAAGGTATGACATTAGTATTCCCATTATAACAGAGAGAAGCCAAAGTACAGAGAGGTGGTGCTCCTAACTCAAGGTTGTATACCTGGTAAAAGGGAGAGCCAGAATTTGGACAGGATGCCTCCTACTACAGAGATGGCTTGCCTTCTAAAACTCAGTAAAAGATTCCCCTTCTCAGTCTTTAAGATCCTTAATGTAGGAACTATGCTATTTTTTTTTTTCCTCCCTATCCCTTCAAAGAGCCTAGACCCCTTCTTGGAAGACCATCAAAAGCTCATTGCAATTGCTCATTTACATTTATTTGCGATTTATCTGAATGATTGATAAAGGATCCTGTAGAGGGGAGTCCCATAAGGAGAATATCCTGGAGAAATCCTATAGAACATGGTGTAGTGGAAATACAACAGGCTGGATTCACAGTGTGGCTCTAGCTCTTATTAGCAGTGTGGCAGTAAGTCACTCCTTGACTTGAGCCTCAGTGTTCTCATCTATTAAATGGGGATAGTAATAGCCAACTCAGAGTCCTTGTGAAGAGTTAGTGAGATAACTACCCTAAGTGTATGTCACTTAGGGTATGTAACAGGCTCTGTAAATGGCCACCATCATCAACTTTCTCTCTACTACCCATAGCATATATTCAAGAGCCTGTCATACCTAAAATTTATAGTAGGGTTTGGTTTGCTTGAATGCATTTGTATTTCAACAGTTTAATAGTTAACAGAGATTTTTTTTAATTGACCATTTCAGCATTCTTATAGAAAATACTACAGAGCACAAAAACAGTTGTTGTTTTTTTTTAATGTTTATTTATTTTTGAGACAATGCGAGAGACAGAGTGCAAGCAGCAGAGCGGCAGACAGAGGGAGACACAGAATCTGAAGCAGGCTCCAGGCTCCAAGCTGTCAGCCCAGAGCCCGACACAGGGCTTGAACCCACAAACTGTGAGATCATGACCTAAGCCGAAGTCGGATGCCTGACCAACTGAGCCACTCAGGTGCCCCAAAAACACTTTTCTTATGTCATGTACCTGCTCCAAATATCTTTTAGGGTAGAGAATGTTCATCAGAATCTGATTAAAATAAATAATTTTAAATCACTTATTTTGCACTAGACAAAAGATTGCAGGAAAGATTGCGAAAGTCTCTGATTTCGTCTGCTCTTGTCCATCTTTGCCCCACTTTACCATTCCTCTCATGGATGACTACCAATGTTGGGACGCCTGGGTGACTCCGTTGGTTCAGTGTCTGACTTTGGCTCAGGTCATGATGTCACAGCTCATGAGTTCAAGCCCCGCACGGGCCTCTTTGCTGACAGCTCAGACAGCTCAGAGCCTGGAGCCTGCTTCGGATTCTGTCTCTCTCTCTCTCTCACTCTCACTCTCACTCTCTCTCTCTTTGCCCCTCCCCCACTCATGCTCTGTCTCTCTCTCTTTCAAAAATAAATAAACATTAAAAAAAAATTTTTTTTAATGGATGACTACTGTTGTCTTTGGTCTTCCTTCCTTGTTGTCGCCACTTTCTGTCTCCAATGTATTACTAATTTTGTGGCCAAAATAGTCTTAATATAACATAGATTGGACCAGGCCATTCCCATTCCTGGAACTCTTCAATGGCCACCCATTCTTGAACCAAATCCAAACTGCTTTATATGACATTCCCTGTTTTTCTTTGTATGCCTTCAACCTTATTTCTAGGTCCAATTCCTGCCAAATCCTCACCACACAATACTCCAGCCATATAACCCTATTCTCTGTGTTCTTTTATGCCCTGAAGCTGCTATCTATGCTTTTCCTCTTCCTTGGATTTTCACCGAGCTCGCTCCCAACTTCTTGAAGACTCATCTTGACTCTTGACATCCTTCAAGAAGCACTCAATATACCTTCCATCTGTAGATTGGGATGATCCTGATGCTCCCTTTCTGGTTCCCATAATAACTGGAACTTACACTTATAATATCCATGACACTTGCTTTCATCATTGATTTTCCTATATCTTTCTTTATCCATATCTTAATCTCCACTTGAGCAGAGACTGTTTTCTCAGGTCTGAATTGATTTCATATGAATTTAACAACAAATGCTGATTTTGAGCCTACCAGGAGGCCAGGCACAGTAGATAAAAAGTATCCCTGGTGCATCTCTCAACAACTAAAATGTAGTCAAGAAGTACCTCTTGAGTGAGTGAATGAGTGAATGAAAGGAAGACATCCTACCACATGCCTGTGAGGTTTAAAAAAGAACTACTTTCTTTCTGATCAAATACAATGGATAACCTTGCAGAATAAGATCTAACTCAGAATGTCTGCTGATGCCTTAAGCATCCTGCATACTGGAGCGTGTTCAAGGGCTCTTCCCTGACCTCACACACAGTGAATGTCTGAGCTCTGTAGGCTATTTGTAGAGAGTTTATTTCATCTTTGCAGAAAGCTGCCCAGTATAAATATTAGTCAGTTGATTTCACACAGAGTTAAAACAAGCTTTTAAAAGCCTTTTACCTCTCCTGTCCCCAAATAGGTACTTTAGACAGATTCTCAGAGCCTTGGGAGCTTTGTCGGATTTGGTAAAGTGAAAGTTATGTTCTGTTCAGAAGCAGCCTTCTGTGAAGGCTGTCTTGGGGTTGATGCAGAAATTGTGCAGAAAGGGTCAGGTGACGTGAGGAATTTTAAGATCACAAACATCGGGTGAGGGGTGGCATTGGAATCAAGCTTCTCTTTTCTGGATTCAACTCCATGAGGATGTTTCTTAAGATGTTCACCTTGGGTGCCAAGATGGTAGCCTGGTTTTGAGAAGGAGCCAGACCTTCAAATTGGAGTTCTCTAGGTTCAACCCCAGCTCTGCCCATTAGTCGGTCCATGGCAAATGTGGAGCCAACCCAGCTCTATGACCCTCAAACCAATGGATATCACCAGGGCTCTCCAACAGAACTAGAACAAAGGCTACAAAGAGAAGCCACACATGTAGGTTTTCTTTCTTGTTAATTTTCTGGCAGCTACATTAAGCAAGGTAAAAAAGACACAGGTGAATTGAATTTCAGTATTTTATTCAATCCGGTATGTCTCAATTCTCATTCTCATTGTCAACCGAGAATGTTGTATGTCACACAATATGCCCACACTATTGTCACTGCAACACGTCATCAAAATAACACCATTAGAGAGATATTGTACATTGTTTTCCTCAGACCGTGTCTCTGAAACCCTGTGCGTGTTCTGCCCTTGCAGCCTGCCTCCTTTTGGACCAGCCACATTGCAATTTGTGAGTAACCACACGTGGCTAATGGCCACCATGTTAGGACAGCCCAGGGTGAAACCACAGTGCCGGGCCCGATCTCTCAAGCTTTTAAACTTACCCTACTGGGATTACAAGATGTGTTTCACAGAGACCAAATGAGAACACATGAAAATTGTTACATGCCTCAGCGTCCTCCTTGTAAATTTAAAGAATGGAATGAGGGGACAGGATATTGTACCATTCTGGTATGCTAGACTGTTCTATTTCTCTCACTGGCCCTTAGTGTCATGAGGTAGGGAGTGACTTCACTTCACACTGTGTTTCCTGTGACTAGCGCATAGTAGGTACATCATTTTCCTAGGGCTGCTGTAACAAAGTACTACAAACCAGCTGGCTTAAATAACAGCAATTTATTGTCTCAGAGTTCTGGACGGCAGAAAATCACAGTGACAGCAGGGTTGGTCCTTCTGAGGGCTGTGAGGAGGAATCTGCTTCCAGCCTTCTCTCCTGCTTCGGGTGGTCTGCTGGCCATCTCTGGCATCCCTTGGCTGTAGAACTATCATCCCCATATCTGTCCTTCACCTTCACTCAGCATTCTCCTCCTGTGCATGTCTGTGTCCAAACTCCCCCTTTTATAAGAACAGTCACATTGGGTTAGGGGCCCACCGTAATCCAGTATGACCTCATTTTAACATAACTAATTACATTTGCACCTATTCCATTCCTAAGTAAGGTCACATTCTGAGATCCCAGGAGCTAGGACTTCAGCATTTACGTTTTGGGGGAGAGACAATTCAACAAGTAACAGAAGGTATTCAGTAAACTTGAGTCAGATACATAAGTCAGTGATACTTAAATGTAAGGACCACCTTTTGCCTCTTTTGGGTGGATTCCAAGAATATTCCGTTCTGTCTGAAGAAGAGAGGGATGTTAAAAATCAAATAAGAGAAATTGGTTAGCGAAGAGAATGAACGTTGCCGCTGAGTAAGTACGCTCTGCAAAAACACATAGTATGCAATCACATTTGAAAATATCGCCATGGCTCCTCCTCGAAGACCTTTTGAATTAAAGTTACTTGATTTCATCAACCTCAGTTTTCTTAACTGTACCTGCCTTGGAGGTATTTGGATAAATTTACCTGCATGTCATGCATTCATACAGTGATCACAAAATTTATTTGGCCAGACTTCCACACTGTTGGTTCTGAATAAAGTTTCCCACCACTGGGCGAAATTCTCTCCTGTATGCAATGAGGCAGACTGTTTCCTGTTCCCAAAAACCCACCGCCTTCCTTGACTCCACCTTGATGTTTTGCAAAATTTGTTTTGTAAGTCATTCTGGCCCTGTTCTCCTCCAAACTGTGTGACTCCCTGAACTCAGCATTCAATCAAGAAGATACCCTCAGTCGGTTGAGCATCCGACTTCGGCTCAGGTCATGATCTCCTGGTTCGTGAGTTCGAGCCCCACATTGGGCTCTGTGCTGACAGCTCAGAGCCCGGAGCCTGGTTTGGATTCTGTCACCCTCTCTCTCAGCCCCTCCTTCGCTCGCACTCTGTCTCTATCTCTCTCAAAAATAAACATTAAAAAAATTTAAAAAAAAAAGATATCCCTAAGAATACCACACATCCTTAGCTACAGAAAAATAATATTTATGCACTGATCAAACATATGTGAAGAATTCCAAGCTCTCCGGTCTCAGGTGGCACTTTGGCTGAGGGCCACAGGCTCAGAGAGCCTGGTGTTCGGGCGGGGCCAGTAACAGGACATGGCTTTAGTTTCAATCCCTCTGAACTTACTTAAAAATAATAATAATAACTTTAACACTGCCGTGCATATGCCAAGTTGAGTTGTATTGAATTTATCGGGCCAATAAAATGCTTTGCTCTGACGATAGTTTCAATTGCCCTAATGTCCACACTCAGTTTTTTGTTTATTCTTTGTGTAAGTTTATGAGGTAAGGTTGGAGGACACCCAAAAATGCTTCATGCCATCGAGCCTATTGGTATAGCTACATCTCAGATCATATAAATGGAAAACTTAGGGGGTGCCTGGGTGGCTCAGTTGGTTAAGCAGCCGACTTTGGCTCAGGTCATGATCTCACTGTCTGTGAGTTCGAGCCCCGCGTCAGGCTCTGTGCTGACGGCTCAGAGCCTGGAGCCTGTTTTGGATTCTGTGTCTCCCCTCTCTGACCCTCCCTCATTCATGCTCTGTCTCTCTCTGTCTCAAAAATAAATAAACGTTAAAAAAAATTTTTTTAAGAAAACTTTGGAAGCAGCTTAGTACAATGAAAAGATATCTAGATTTCAAATCCCAGCTAGAGCATTGAAGAGCTGTCTGAACTTGGGCATGTCACTGACTTCCCCAGGCATCAGCTTTCTCTTCTGTTAAATGGACCTGAATGGTGTCCACCCTACCTACCTTCCAGTATAGTGTGTGAAGCTCAAACAGATCATGTGTAAGTGCCCCCAGTTACCTCTACAGCTCTCATCCGCTAAGCTAGTGTGAACATGGTGATAACAAGTGTGAGGATCCTCTGTCTTATTTATTCACTTAAGCTGTCCACCTGTTTCCTCTGTGAATTTCTTCTATTTCAAGCATTTGAGTTACTTAAAAGTGAAAAGGTAATGTCAAGAGGGTATTTTAAATGATCAGTTGCCTTTCTTTTACTCTCTCCTCTTCCTTCCCTCGACTAGCTTCAGCCTGGTTTGTGACATCATTGCATTTGCTCTGATGTAGCCAAAATATTTTTTTTAAAGCATTCACTCTGTGCATGCCATTCTGACAGTGCTGGGAATGCAGTTCTCAGTAAAACAGACCTGGGTCTCTGCCCTCAAGGGCTTACATACAGTCCATTAGCCTCTAGGTCTGTATCTCCGTCCTATACTTTGTGGGGTCTGTAGCTCCGAAAATAGCCACCTGACTTTTATTTCCTCCTTTTCATTGATTCTGCCACTCTGGGTCTGAGGTGTTCCCTCCGACTGCACGCAGCATTACAACTTCCCGCATATGATTTTGCCAACCGTTTATGCTGCCTAGCTGTTTTCGGCTCACTTTCAACGTTCGGTTGATACATCTGTTCTTCCAGAAAGCCTTGCTTGATAAACCATCGGGGATAAATGAGACCCTTTCGCTCCTTAGACTGATCTTCTTGTGGCACATATCCCCTTGCACTGCAAAGTCCTGGACTGTCCTGTGTATCCTTCCAGCTGGTAGCTGCAGAGATACCTGGACTATGTCTGTCCTCGTCATTACTGTAGCCCCTGAACCTAGCAGGGGCTGCCCAGAAGATACCTGATACTTAGCTACTGACACGATTGCATGAATCTGAAGCTCTTGCCTATTTGAATAGTTCATCGCCCTTGCTATCTGGCAGTCTTTCCTAATTTCATTTCTTCCAAGTCCAAGTATAATTCATTTTATGACAGCCTTTTTTTTTCCAGTTGGCAAACTATTAGAGGCTAAAACTTATGCAACATACCATGAAAGACAAGGTCATATTTTATCATCTTTGCCTGTTTCTCTAACCAGATTAGACATCTCTCTACAAGTGAGGTGAATGCGAGCCAACAGATATTTATCATGTCAAACACCTGAGTACAAAATATGGAAGACAAAGAGGGAAGTGTTAAAGATGAATCCAACAAGTTCCTGTCCTGAAGGAGTTACACACTTCTGAAAGGCTGATGATAGTCATGTGAGGAAATTGGGTCATTAAAAATACGCTCAAATGTTTGGTTCTGTAAATTCGTTATAAACTGTGTGTGGGTGGTAAGTACTTTCTGTGCCTTAACTGAGCCATGTCTCCTCAAGGTCATGGGGTTGTATCACCTATGCTGTGGAGGAGGACTTTCAGCTTTGAGGAGGACTGAAGAAGGAGAAATGTTGACTAGTGGCATTGGGAGACCAACTTTTCTGATGGATAGAAAAACCCAGTTTTCCTAACATGATTTGAAAGGAAATGATGCTGAATCCATCCATGTGTAAGACAATGGTATCTACTCCTCCCACGGGTTTCCATCCAGAATGCTTACTTTTCCCTTTGCTGGAATATTTCATGATGTGTAACATTCCAGGGAAGAGAGTATATGATTCTCTTTCTAGCAATGTGACTTGATGCTCCCAACTTTCTAAATCTAGTGACAGACCCTCAGTGACATTCTTAGTAGGATGGTTTACTCAGCAACATCCATGGCAGACCTAGTACCCCTCTAAGCTACTTGGTGCTGTCTGTAGGTATAGTGACCTCCTCTCTTACAGAGACAATTGTCTCACACCAGATCTATCTATTTTCCTTTTTAGAAGAAGGTGGAGAATCCTTCAGATAGCTATGATGGAATAGGTAACAGGGATATCATCCCAAATCATATCTGCAGGGTACCTGGAAAAAAGCTATTTAAGGAAACAAAATCCATCCTTTTCTTTTTGTGGATTTGGCTAAAAGTAGTAGGATTAGCAATGGTGCAAGTCATTGAAATTAATCTTGAATGTGAAGTTGACGCTGATGTTACCCTGGTGGTGGTGTTAGTGGTGGTGAGAACGTTCCTCCTTCTTTAGAAAGTAGCTAGCAGGAGAGGAGACAGAACGTGACAGTTAAAGTCTGCTCCAGATTGAAGGTTTCCTCCATGTCCAGGAGGTGAAGAATCCTTGCTGAATTATAATTTAAAATGCGTGTTCATGCTCTTATGAAAACAGTTTTTGCTAATATTTATTTGCTTGCTCACCTGCCCTTCTGTCTGCATCACTGTATGTGTGACAGGGGTGGGCAGCTCCAGCTGTCACTTGAGGATAGATGACAATGGTGACTTTGCCATGGTATTGATAGCAAAATACTCACAACAGCTGGGCTTTCACTGCCCTAACGTCTCATTGTGTTTGCAGCAATGTAAGGTAGTGGTCATAGAGTGTCCATTTCCTAATTTTGATAGTATGCTATAGTTATGCAAGACCTTACCATTGGGGGAAACTGAGTAAAGGCTACACAGGAACTCCTTCTAATTTGTTTTTAAGCTTCCTGCTCTGAGTTCTGAACTGGATTGGTACAAAGAGGGGTTTCATCATGTGCTATCGGAGTGGCCTCAATTATTGGCTTAACCTTTCAAAGCCACCCATCTATAAAATGAACATAATGACTGTGAAAACATCATGGGACTGTGGGTTGCATTGAAGGAGTTACATTTATAGAACATTTAGGGCAGTGGCAAGTACATGTTATGAGCCCTTCTAATTATATTATCTTTGTTATTAATAATGTTACAATCACCATTATCATAATTAACCCTATTAATACTCACTTGGGTTCTAAATCTTGGGACAGCAGGAACAAAGATCTCATGTCTCTGGTAGCCTCTCACTTAGGCTGGGATACTTCAGTGATTTGCCCAAAAAATCTCAGAAAATATTTTGTGATTGAATAGTACTACCATAACCCTTACAAGTACCATCCTTCACCTTGCCAACAGAGAGGTCAATCATAGCATATTTTAAAGTACCTCAGGTTCGGAGAAAGACATGGATTTAAGGTCTGTACCTACCATGTAATAGCTTGAAGACCTTGTCCTTTCTTATCTGTGAGGTGGGTGTGATGAAAACAAGTTTATTAAAAATATACTTACTGTCGAGATGAAGTTAAGTAATATATATATATGTATATATAGTGACTAACATTGTCTGCTGCTCAGAAAGAGCTCAAATGAATACCAGCTGCTCTGGCTGTTATTTTTTTATTAATGATAGGAAATAATTAAGCATTCACAGCTAATTCATGGATAGACAGGTGAAGCCCTGTGATGCATGACCTTCTAACAAGAAGTCTTTCAGTACCATGTTGGGATATCCCGGTGGGGAATTTTTTTTAATGGTACAGAGCAACATTTAATAGTTTGGGCTTGTTTCTCAGTGCCCTGAGGTCCTGGGTGAGTTGCACAGGTCTTGGTGTCAGTAAGCAAAGAGGATAAAGGGACTAACTTGGGCATTCAGTTTTCATTCGACAAAACTTCTGGATGTGTATGGGTGCATCCTACTGTTTGAAAAGCTTGAGACACTAGTGATGAAAAAAAACAGATGAGGTTCCTGTCCTCATAGAGTTTACAGTCTACTTGGAGACAGACCTCAAAAAATATATAATATAAAAATGCATATAACATGAAAATCAAAAAGTATAGAATATTGCACTTTGACACGAGTTTTAAAGGACAAGTCAGGGTCCTCTGAGACCCTGGGGGCAATGGTGAACAAGATAAGAAAACGTATCTTTTTAAGAGCCTGATGTTGTTGGTTGGGATCTTGACTTGTTCCAGAGGCTGCTAATTTTTTTTTTTTTTAACGTTTATTTATTTCTGAGACAGAGAGAGACAGAGCATGAACAGGGGAGGGGCAGAGAGAGAGGGAGACACAGAATCTGAAACAGGCTCCAGGCTCTGAGCAGTCAGCACAGAGCCCGACACGGAGCTCGAACTCACGGACCGTGAGATCATGACCTGAGCCGAAGTCGGACGCTTAACCGACCAAGCCACCCAGACGCCCCGGCTGCTAATTTTTTAAGAGACCAGCGCTTTTCCCTTTGGAAATAGCACCTCATGAGCAACCCTATCAAGGCTCCTGACTTGCACAAAGTGCCATAAATATTTGATTGTCACTGACTTTTAAGGACTTGAGAAAAGCAACCTCTCCATTGCCTTCTGTGACTCCAAATGGAAAATCAGGATGGAACATTTTGCAAACATGACACGTCGCCATTGCTAGCCTGCCACCCACTCAGCTGGTTTGTATTTCTGGGCCTGGTGTTTGTCAGCCACAGCAAGATGGCTTCTGGCCTCTCTCTTGGTTCCCTGCTGAGGGGAGTGAAATGAAACAAATTGTTTTCACTTGAATCCATGACACAGATTCTTGTTATCATTGTTGTTTTGTTTGTTTTTGTGAGTTAGGGCCTCAGAGCAATCTCAGAGTTCTTTGTTGCGGAGATGCTTTTCTACAAACTGGTATAGTTAGGGAAACCCAAGGTTTGTATGCTTACCTAATTGAGGTTACACTTGAACCCATTTCCGACTACTTTAGAATATAGAGCTTAGGAGTCCGATAGATTTAGCTAACTAGCACTTGCCAGTTGTGTGTATGAGGAAGTGACTCCATCTCCCTTGGAGAGGGAATAACAGTTTTGGGTTTTTGTTAAAATAGGTAATGTTGACAAAGCTCCTTTGTTGAGTTTTATATTGTCAGTGCTTAGAACAATGACTGGTACCTAGTTAGTGCTCAAGAAAAATTTTCTTTTTATCATCTCCATCATCATCATCATCATCATCATCATCACCATCACCATCACCATCACCACCACCGTTCTCATCACCGCTACCGCTGTCGTCATCATGATCATTATTTCCATCTTCATTATCATCACCACCCTCATCATGATCATCATCTCCAGCTTCATTTTAGTATGGATTCAGTGGCAGGAATTCATCAGTCAGACCAGATTAAGTTCAAATGTTGGTTCTGCCACTTAACTTATCTATTACGTCCAATAGGAGGAAATATTTTTCACTTGTTTGGAGCCTCAGTTCTCTTATCTTTAAAAGGTACCATAATATCTTCCTTAAGGGAATGATTGTAAGGATTAAAGTGCCTAGCACAGTGCAGGCCCATGGTAGGTTAGGACTCGACATACCTCTCCATGTATTCTGCAAAGGGTACACTTTGCTGGACTAGAAGGAGGACTGATTTCCTCCCCACAATAGGAAATGTTCTCACAGAACTTTTTAGATTATAAGACACATTTCTGTAGACTTTGTCTCCAAAAGCATTACAAGAGCCTCATTGGGAAGAAGAATATATATTACCGTTTGTATTTATAAATAAGGGAACTAGGGCACACAAAGGTTAAATGACTTGCCAATAATCCTACCATTATACTTCTGACTTCTTAACATTTGATTTCGATTCTATAGCTACACTACTAGTAAAAGGTTAGATGGTAACAAACACTGGAAATTTCTAGCATGGTGTTTTTAATTTTATTTATTTTACTGCAATCCATAAAAGATTTTACATTGCAACCCAATTCACCCACATAAAAGTTTCATGAAACCATACTAACTCTTACTATTCTATTCTATTCTGTTCTTTTCTTTTCCAGTGTGGTATAGTTGATTTCATTTAAAGAATGTTGGCGTGATAACTCCCTCCATGGATTTTACAACCCAAGGGATCTCACCTATAATTTGAAAAACACAGAACACGGTCCCCCAGGACTGTGTGGCAGAATGACCTGAGGCAGCCCTGTGCAATGTTCCTGCCAGGATCCCACCCTCAGATAACTGAAGGCAGTAGGCCTGGGGTAGAGACCTGCAGTCTAATTTTCTTAATTAGAATACCCCCCACATGATTCTGATGGTCCACGGGCTGGGACCAGTGTCCTAGTGTGTCCGCCTGATTATTTCCCCCTGGAATGCTCATCTCTATTGAGTGGTTTGTTGGCTGCTGTTTTGAGCATTTTCTCCATCTCTCCCAAAGCATACTTCACCAGGGAGTCTATCTGTCTTGATCTTGTCCCTCTTTCCCAAAAGTGTGGCTCTTCACTTATCTGTGGGCACAGGGAGCTTATGGCTCCTGAGAGTGAGTGCTGAATCCAAGTGATGGGTTGGGGCTGGGGACAGAAGGGGCCCTGGTCCTCTGCGGGTGGCACCTCTTTGATGGGGGCTGACCTGTCTCTGTAAGGAACCTGCGTGGGCTGCTTATTTGATTCTGCATCAGAGGTGTCTGAGCAGTGTGATCAAAAATGGAAATGGAAGGATGGCACAAATACTGTGTATCCAGATTTTCTTTCCAACCCTGGGGAGCTGGGAAGTAAAACAAAACAAAAAAAAAAAAAATCACCCAGGGGCTACCTGAACTAGCAGCACACCAGCAGGAAGGTTGAATTCTTCCAGGCAACCTCTCCTGCCCTAAACCCTCCTCTGTTATACTATTTAATTACACGTTTAATCACTTCAGAAACCCCATCCATTCCCTCCAGTGTAGCGAGATCTCTCCTCTCTTGGCAGGGTGGCTTGGTGATAAGCAGCTGTCCACGGGAAGGGTGGATGGGACTCTTGAAACTCTCCCTCGGCGAGCAAGGAAGTCATGGCCAAATGAAAACTGAGATTGTTTTGACATTTCACTCTGGTTGTTGTAGCTTTAATAATAAAGAAAGAACAAAGTATTTGTGGCTTTAAATAGAGAGGCTGCAGCATTTGGCATTGAAATCACTGGGGATTTTTTTGTACGTGGTTTTGTTTTTGCTCATTTGAAAGAGAAGGAAAAAAACGAGCTAAGAGGAGAAAAAGTTCAAGAAAAGAAGAAAGCAAGACCCCTCTACTTGTCCTATGTAGCTCTGATTACCACTGGGATTTGGGAGTCATCTCTGGCTTCCTTTCTTGAAAACCTGCTGCCCCTCTTGAATGCAGGGTCCATAGGGACACAGGTGGTCTTGAGTCTTGCTTGCCATGTTATTGGATGTGATGAATGAATCTGTTTATATAGCGCACACTATAAGCCAAGCCCTGAGTGTGTTTGTTTTGTTTATGATTTGGTTTTTATTTTGACCCTTGCAATCACACTGTGAAGTCACTCATCATCATCCCAACTAAACAGAAGCCAAAACTGGAGCCCAGAGCGTTGCAACTACTTGCCTAAGGTCACACAGCTAGTCTGCAAAGGAGCCGGGCTTCCAAATCTTGCAAAGCATCGTCAGTTACAGTATTTTAAGATCAGTTTACAATTAACCACGCAGCTTTGTTATAAATGCGTTCCCTCTGTTCTCAGGGTGTTTCTTTAAATTTTCCTATCCGCATCCCTCTGTCTCTGAGCTCTTTCTTCATCCCGCCTCTGCCTCTTTCCAGCTACCCCCGGTACCCCCACCTCTCTTAAAAATATAAAACAAAATAGGATAGTAAGCAAGCTCCCCGGTGGATTTCATAACTTTGCATATCATATATTTAGTTTAGTAATGAAAAATTCCAGCTCCAGGCAATGCATAGGATACCATTTCTAATGTTTTTTAAACAGCTATTAATGTAGGCGAGCGCTCTGTGTGTGTGTGTGTGTGTGTGTGTGTGTGTGTGTGTGTGTGTTCTTCCTCCTCTATATAATCATCTGCTCAGTGTGCACCCTGAAACTGAGAACAGGAGCCAGAGGAGGGGCGAGCCGTGATTGATGGGCCAGGCCTCGCTGGCGGAAAGAGTCCCATCTGGGGTTGGTTTTGGGAGCAGTCAGATGTTGAGGGGGAGGTCAGCCAGGCGGCCTCAGCTCCCCTCCTTCAACACCCAGCCATCCACACGTTGCACAGAGCGCACACCCTGGCTCGTAACTGAGGCTTGCTTTGGGCAGATGCTTTGTGGTGTGGGGCTAGAACAGCTGCTAAGTTTATGGAGGAGAAAGGAAGCAGGATGGTACAGCAGGTATTTTTCCTGATTTTATATTTCACTCGAAATTGTGAATTTGAATGAAGCTGAAGCCTTTCCTCGCGTTAAGTCTCTGTTGCTCTCTGCGATACGTACTCTGCTCCTTGAATCCTGCTCGGAGGTGGGGGGAGGATTTCAGCCAAGAGTGTGTGTGTGTGTGTGTGTGTGTGTGTGTGTGTGTGTGTGTGTGTGTCGGCTTGCTGCTTGGTGTGTCGAACTGAGCTGGTCCTAGAACCAGCAGGTTAATGGTGTAATTTTGCATTTTCTTCTTTGTTTCAATGCCCCCGGGGGCATGATACAGCTTAGCTCTTTTCAGTCAGGCACTGGAGGCTTTCTCTGAATGTGCGCAATTCCTTGCCCGAGAACTAGAACAGACCATGCTACAAAACTAAAGTCAAACAGTCAGCAAGACCGACAACTGCAGGCAGGCAGCCCGAAAGGGAGGGTTTCCTCCAGGAGTCCGGGTTGGTGGGGGGTCCCTCCGGGAGTGGCTGCTTTTCTTGGCTGTGTGGATGGATGCAATCACTGTTTTACCAGGGCTGGACAATCCCTGGGCATGTCTTCATTATAAGGACTGTGTTTAGGCCAGAAGGGATTTCTCAGGGCAAGAAATGCACTGGGGACAAATCAATTCCAGAAGCTAAAGGGGAAAAGATGATTTGAGAAGTTGGACTATCAAAGCTGGGGAGGCACACGCATGCACACAGAAAACAATACTTCATTATTTTAAAGTCCACGTTGGCTCTGAAAGCAGGCACCCTCCCCTCTCATTGAGAGTCAGGCAGTTACCGTGAAAAGAACATCCCCACTTTGTGCTCTGCTACGTAAAGACGATTCCTCAGTTGAAATGTGGTTTGCATTAGATTTGGGGCCAAAATATTTTGCAAAGTCTGATGTGTTTCCACCCTTTGTTCTCTTATTGCTTTCTAAAAACTACTTTATTAAACCCCTCAGGGCAATGAATTGGGAGAAGGAGATGTCTAGGGGTAAAGAAAAAAAAAAAAAAAAAAAAGAACAAACAAAAACCAAAACCAAAAAAAACAAAAACAAAAAACCTCGCATTTTCTCTCTGACTCTATTTCCTGAGCCCACCTCGGAAAGGAAATTAAAGATGCGGGATGTTCCAATGACCAGAGCAGTCCTCCTGTGTTTGAAGACGCCTCTCTGAAAGTCTGCATGCGGTAGAGTCAACACACTATACTAATAGTCAGATTACGGTGTTTGTCTTAAAATAGCAGTAATATCCTGGCTATTTCATGCTTCAGTAAAATATTTAAATTGAAATGGCATTTATTTTTGCTTTGGTGACTCAGACTTGGTTGCATTTTAATAATCCTCTTGTGCTCAGTAACTGGAATCCAAGCTACCCATTGGGGTGTCTCGGGTAATGATGGGGTCCCACATCAGCCTGCTGTTGTTGAGTCTCTGCTTTAATTGAGGCTTGGTTGACTGAGGACAAGGAAGTTTCCTCTACGTTCCTAATCAATGTTCTTTATTTGAAGTTTCTGTCCGGTTCTGCAGCAGCAATAGTGGATGTTAAAACAGTCTTGGCTTTAAAAAAAAAAAAAAAATTGTGTATTTGTCAGCAACCTAGGAAAGTCCAGGCACTGAAAATTTGATGTTAGGTTTGCAGATCTCTTGAAGCACTTGCTCGGTGATGTGGGGGTTCTGTGAAAGGCAGAATCACCCTCCTCATCACCTCGGAACACCCACAGGCACCCTGACTCAGTAGATATCAGAATCTCTGTGATCATTCCACTTATTTAGGGAAAGGTGGGGGTTTGGCATCGGAGGTAGAAGAAAGGCGGCTTCTACAAATGAGGGAATGTCTAGCCAGAACGCTCCAAATAATTTTTGTCTGTCACTGTCACCTACGTGAAGTTGGCCTCAGCTTTCAACCAGGATCCTGTTCATGTGCCCAAGATTTGCCTTGACCTGGAGTGCCAAAGGTGCCCTTACCGCAAATATATTTTTCCAGAAAACACACTTCAGCCAAGCTCAGAATCCAGGAACATCACTAGGGAGGAAACAAAGACATCTCTGAAGCCATTTGAAGGTGAAAAATAATTCCACAGGAAGTACAATGATCTTAATTAAATATTAGCTGTAATTAGCCCAAATTGCAAATGTTGGGAATATTAATTAGGGTCTCTCTGGAATGGCTGTCAGTGTTAATAAGTAACTATGGGAGGTCCCACTAACATCTGTTTGAGGCCTTCAGGAACAGGAGTACAGTCCAGAGCCCCGTGGACCCAAATGCTTGCTACCCATGGGCTCCTGAGTGGCCACGGACACAACCCTAGGGCTCAGTGCCTTGGGTGTGCCAGAACGCACAAGGTTTGGTAGAGGTTAGCAGCCTGTCCCCAGCTCGCCCTTCTCTTTCCTAGGATGGCCTCAGAGCCTCATGAAGCTCTGAGCTTAGATGGCACAAATTTCCCAGACCTCTGCTCTAACCCTCCCCAGGGGCTAGTCCAGCTACTGGGACACTGGTATTTTTGTCCCACATCCCCCAGCACCTGCCTTCCTGGAGGGTGAGTTGCAGGTCTTGAGGCCACAGGTGTATGTATGACAGAGAGAGGTATGTTTAAAAATGGGAATGAATGTTGCCACCAGCAGATAGCCTTGGCAGATGAGAGATACCCAGGCTGTAGTTCAGCTCCCAGCTTCCCTAAGAGCTGTTGCTGTGACCTTGCAAAATCCGTCCTAGTTCTGGGCTGCAGGGTACTCCACAGCAAAGTACCATGGGATGGAAGATATAGCATGTGCGTGCAGAGCAGGGAATCTGGGTCTGGGCACAGTGAACACTTGGGGCTCAGCCTGTCCCGTGCATTGTAGGGGCTTCAGCACCATCCTTGGCCTGTACCCTCTAGACATCATCGGCAACCTTTCCCCCCACTGTTGGCAACCAAAAGTGTCTGCACACACTGTCAGCTGTCCCCCAGGGAGCGGTCATCCTGTGTAGGAAATACTGATGCAGGGGCACCTGGCTGGTCAGTCGGTTGAGCGTCTGACTTCGGCTCAGGTCATGATCTCGCAGTTCGTGACATCGAGCTCTGCATCAGGCTGAGTGCTGACAGCTCGGAGCCTGGAGCCTGCTTCGGATTCTGTGTCTCCCTCTCTCTCTGCCCCTCCCTGCTCATTCTCTCTCTGTCTCTCTCAAAAAAAAAATTCACATTAAAATTAACGTAACATGGGGCGCCTGGGTGGCACAGTCGGTTAAGCGTCCGACTTCAGCCAGGTCACGATCTCGCGGTCCGTGAGTTCGAGCCCCGCGTCAGGCTCTGGGCTGATGGCTCAGAGCCTGGAGCCTGTTTCCGATTCTGTGTCTCCCTCTCTCTGTGCCCCTCCCCTGTTCATGCTCTGTCTCTCTCTGTCCCCAAAAAAATAAATAAACGTTGAAAAAAAATTTTTTTAAATAAAATTAACGTAACATAACATAACATAACATAACATAACATAACATAACATAACATAACATAACATAACATAAAGAAATACTGATTTAAAGCCCCCAGCACAGTGCCTGGCGCCTTCCAGGCCTGAGAGGAAAGCAGCATCCATCAGGGTGCCTTCTGAGCACCTGTGAGGAGAGGGATGCCTCTCCCCTGAGCATAGAAGCCTGAGGCCCTCATGGATGTCCCCCTCTGTAGCCCACTGTGCTGAGAGTGAAGCCTGCATGTGTGTGTGCTTAGAGCGCAGACGTGCAGAGATGGAAACCACGTTCTGAAGAAGACTGACTCCTCCATTGGGTGCCATCTTCATAGCTGAGCATCCCTCCTTGGTTCTAGGGAGAATAGGGAGAATGCACCCCCCTTCACTCTCTCCCGGTTTAACTTCCAGCTTTATTTCCTGCCCAAACTATTTATGCTGTGGTGGCTTCTTAATTGACATCCCCATATTTAGTGATACCTTGACCACCTTGATTGGAAAACTTTTCTGCAAAGAGCAAGATGGTTAAATAGTTTCGGTTTTGTGGGTCTCTCACAGCTACTCGACTCTGCCGTTATAGCACAATGAACATGGCTGTGTCTCAGTAAAAGTTTATTTACAAAACGACCAGTGGGCCAGATTTGTCTCATGGGTCATTTGCCAACCCCTTTCCTACTCCCCCCGACCCACCCTATGGCCTGCTGCCAGGCTAAGCTCCACAGAGCCCAAAGTTCATTATTCAAGCATGCATTCACTTAGCAAGTGCTTATAAATGCCTACGTTGTAGCTAGCATGCTGTGGGACCCTGGAGAGGCACTGTAGAATGTGACACTATCCCCAGCCCTTAGGACTCTCTCCAATGGCAGCCCTAGGAGTCATGTGAGATGTGGCCACAAGTTCCAGGGGAGCATAGAGTGGGCTCGGTGTCAGGGAAATCTGGCTGGAGGACTTGTTCAGGGACCCAAAAGGGCAGTCAAGACTAGCCAGGAAAGGGAGTAGCGAGGGCTTTCCAGGCACAGGGGCAGTGAATGGGTAGAGTCGATGGTGTTGAGAGTTGGAGCGCCCGTCAGCTTACTGAGGGCAGGCTCCTCTCCTCTTGAAGCAGAGAGAGCCCAGATCCTAAGATTAAGCCTCTGATGGTTTTTGGAAACCTGGTGGTGGAGGCGGGGGGGCGGGCAGGTCACTCTTCCTGAGATTGCTCTGCCGTGCAGAGAGCCACATGGGCACAGGTGTTGCCATAAAACCGTTTTCTGCTGAAGACACAGGAGGGAAAGCTTTTCTTTATGTGACCATCTCCCTGCCATTGCTGGGCACTTCATACTCCCCCCTGGGGCCACCCCTGGAGTTTTGTCAAGTCTGACTTTCATTTCAAACATGCACCAGATCGAAGGTAGGGGGGAGTGAAACAGGCCTTTGGCCAGAAGTAGAATCTGGCACAATGAATTTCCCTTTGGAGGGTTCTCAAGGTCTGATCAGCCAGAGAGAAGCAGCATCGCCTGGCATCTGTGTACAGAGGGATATGTTGCTTGAGCAGCCCTGTAGAATAGAAGGGTGCAAGTTGGCTTATAAACAGGAGAGGATGTTTTTGTTCTTCTTAGTCCAGACTCTTTTGGTTGTAAGTAACATGGAAAAAAAACCTATCTTAAACAAAATGAGACATTTACTGATGCGTGGAAGGAAAGCAAACAGTGGTGTTACTAATCACAGGTAGAGCTGGATCCCAGACTTGATATGATGTCGCCAGGACTCAGTTCACTTGTTTCTCAGTTTCTGGGCTCCGTTGTCTGCTGGGTGTGGCTTCTGCTTTAGGTGGTCCAGTTTCAAGGGGCCACCTGGGGTCTGAATTGTTTTTATAGCCCTCTGATTAGCCGGGGCGTCCTGTGTCTGGAGGTAACCTGAGGCAGGTCTCAGCCACATCTGTGCTCTCTGGGCTGAGAGTGGAAGTGTCTCTTAGAAGAAAACCAGGTGCTGTTCTTGAAGAGAAGACAAAAGCACACTGAGCAGCAAGGACCCTGCGTGTCCCCTGTGGCTTCCTGAAGATGGTCAGGGTTAACTCTCCATGGGCAGGGATCCAGCCACAGCGCAGGCAGACCCTGCTCAGCCCCAGACGCTAGGAAAAGATGCTAGAAAGCAAGCAATGGCTGTGCATTTCTGCTTCCAGTGGCCCAGGCATTTGGAGCTGTTCAGCTGGGGGAGGAAAGGGCGTGATGGGAATGTTTTCACTTGTAAAATGGTTTAAACTTATCCTAAGCTTCCTTCTCTTCAAAGTGTCATCGTTAACATTCTAATTAAGGTCCCCTCTAAACAAATGCACAAGCTCTGTGTGCTGCTCCGAGAATAAACTTTTTTTTTTCTCCCCTTCTATGTCATAATGTTTTTGCCGCACTCAAGTTGCTTTAGCTGAAGAGGTTCTCAAATGTTGGTGGCGGGGACTGAGGAGATGTGAGCAATCCTGACATTTTTGCCCTAGTATCATTATAGGAGGGCTGAAGTCACATCTAATTGACCACAGACAATGGAAGAGGCAGCTCTTTGGTGTGCTTAATTGCTAAGCTTCTCTCTCTCTGACCGTGCAATCCCATCTCTTGAGACCATGAAAAATTTGGCCCCCTGGGTTACAGTTTCGGATGGTGTGTGTGTGTGTGTGTGTGTGTGTGTGTGTGTGTGTGTGTGTAGGGTAGTAGAGTTTTAAGGGTAGGAGTGGGGTGGAGAGAGATAGATATTTCCTGAAATGGAAGCATTTGAATTCAGGTTTTTTTTTTAATTCTTTTGACTTGACTGTAATTATCACACTGCATGTTTTGCCTAGATTGGAAGGGTGAATTGTTATATAATACTCTGTGCTTATAAAAAAAAAAAAAAAAAAAGGCAAGGGGTGGGGGGAGGCATTGACTAATGAGGCTGAGTGAAGTCCAGCATTTTGAAAAGATACTTAAAATGGTGAACACAGTATCACAGAGTGCCATCTTTGTCCAAATTAGGCCTTGACTTTCCATTGGCTGCTTCATATTGGCACTGGGAACATCACACACACACACACACACACACACACACACACACACACACACGCACCCTGTGACCATTAAAAGGACCCCTCCATCCCATTATGTGAGCCAAGTCACATAAAACTTTGATTAAATTCAAATGCTTAGATGAATTGTGTCTCTTCTCAAGAACACACACGTTCAATTTAATCTCTCTCTTGGCATTTTAAGTATCAAATCAAGTCTCTGCTGTCACTGGAGACAACTACATGCTCACATGTTCCAAAATGGGGATGAAATAAGGAGGATCTGCCAGAAAAATCCAATCGAGCAGGGCACAGACCCTCCCACTCCTTGGCTCTGGGGCTGTATGGCGTGGGGAATGTGACTTCCCTGCACCTTTCTGAGCCTTGATTTCTGCATCTGCGCAATGGGGTTAGGTCTATATAAATGACAGGTACTATTTCCTTATAGAGTCTGGTGAAGATTAAGTGGGATGCATCCATCTCAGGCTCTTGGCACAGTGCTGGCACCTGCAAAGTGTCGGGGGAGCGCTCATCCTTGGGCCCCAGGGAGAGGTTCTGCCTGGTTCGCGCTCACGGTGTTTCGCCTTGTCTCCCCCTTTCTGATTTTCCAGGGTAATCAGGAAGCAGCAGCTGCCCCGGACACCATGGCTCAGCCTTACGCTTCGGCCCAGTTTGCTCCCCCCCAGAACGGCATCCCCGCGGAATACACGGCACCTCATCCCCACCCCGCACCAGAGTACACGGGCCAGACCACCGTCCCGGAGCACACGTTAAACCTGTATCCTCCCGCCCAGACGCACTCCGAGCAGAGCGCAGCGGACACGAGCGCGCAGACCGTGTCCGGCACTGCCACAGTAAGTGGGCGCCGGTCCCGGGGAGGGGGCGGGGGGCAGTGGCGGCCGGGCGCACCCCACCCCACGGAGGCTCCTGCCGCGGAGCAACCCCTGAGCCCGCCCCTGTCGCAGCGGCTCGTAGAATCCACCTGTCTGCAGGCCTCCTCTCATGCTGCTTACTGAAATCAATGCTTTTTTCCTTAACTTTATTCATGAGGGGAAACTCTCATCTAATTTCTGTTCCTGTTGTTCTGCCTTTTCTTGAATCATGTCCTCTCAGTAGGATAATACACTGCGTGATTTTTTAAACAGCTTTATGGAGACATAATTTATATACCATAAAATTCACCAGTTTCCGGTGCACAAATCACCGATTCCTAGTGTATTTGCAGAGTTGTGCAACCATTTGGCACAGTCTAATTTCGGAATATTTCTGTCCCCCGGAAAGAGACCTCATGCGTGTTCACAGCTCCTGCCCATGTCGGCCCCTGTCTTCTTCAGCCTCCTTAGCCTTCTTCATGCCTTTGAGATTCACCTGTGTTCTTTTGTGTTTTCTGGGAGCCCTAGGGTGGGGGAGGCCTGGACTACAAAGGGGAGCGCCAGAGAATTTTGCTGGGCTCATGGAATTTTCTGTGTTTTGATGGTGGCTGTTTGTTTACGTGACTTTATGCACCAAAGAGAGTACATTTCATTGCATGTGAATGCATTCCGGGGATTAAAAGCAAGCCAACAAACAAAAAAGATGCATTTTTTCACCACCATAAGTTAAAAACCACCATTGTTGGCTACTAGTCAAAGATAAGCCTAAAGAAAACTAACTGTTAAAATTAAACACTTGTTCATTTGTGCATGACCTAAAATCACCCCGCATATACCACAAGATGTATCTGCACATTTGAGAGCTTCTGAGGAATTCTTTGCAAGCACACACCAGGCCTGTAGTCCAGAACATTTTATCGATGGAAGGCAACTGTGCCTCTTTCTCCTGCCCCCAGGCCTCTGAAAAACCAGAACTTGTGGAGGAATTTCTTGGTTTGAAGCAGGAGGGTTTTACCAAGTTTTGTGTGTATAATTCCGTGGGGTTGAGAAACTCACAGCTTAGTGCAGCCATCACTGTATCTAGTTCCAGAACATTTTCATCTCCCCAGGAGGAAACGCTCTACCCATTAAGCAGACGATCCACATTCCTGCAAATGTGCTTTCTGCCCGTATGGATTTGCCTATTCTAGGCATTTCATAAAAAATGGGATCACACCACGTCCGACCTTTTGTGACTGGCTTCTTTTACTTAATAGAATGTTTTCAGGGTTCATCCACACTGTAGCACGTATCAGTACTTTATTCCCTTCTGTGACTGAATATAATTCCATTTTATGGTTATGCCACTCTTGTTTGTACCTCCATTCACTGATGGGCATTTGGGTTGTTTCCACCTTTGGGGTTTTGTGATTAGTGCTGCTATTGCCTGTCTATAGCTGGCTGTTCAAACTTAGGGATGCATTCATTTAATGGGTTTGCTGGTTTAGCAGGTGTTTGTTACTATTGTGTTGACTACCAGGTTATAGTGATGGTGTTGCCATTTATTTGTTTTGGGTTATTCTGTGACAGTCAACGATGGTAGGGCTTCAGAAGGTTATCTTGGGACTAAAAAAGGGATAATAATGCCCAATACAGACACTATCTATTAAGCCTCAATTCACGCCAAGTATACTAACCTGCTGTGGAAGATTCATTCGTTCATGAATATTTTTAAGTATCTACTGTGGCCAGGACTCATCCCAGCGATGTGGTTGAATGGAACAGAAATGATCCTTTCCCTCTTATAACTTTGCATGACAGTCATAGAGTGAGCATGTGTCATTCAAACAGCTTGTATAAACACAAACTGTGATACCTGCTCTTAAGAAAACGACAGGTGCCGTGGAGGATAAAGATTATGGGTACTGCCTGCAGATGCGTAGTCTAGGATGATGTCTTTAAGAAGATGTTAAGATGAGAAGACATACTTTCCAGGCAGAAGGAATATCGAGGCCAGTAATGCCAAGGTTGAAAAGATCTTGGCTTATTCAAAGAATTAAAAAGAGGCCAGGGTGAAGAAGGTTTGGGGGTGCAGTGGCAAAGGATGGAATGGGGCAGTCACCAGGGATCATACCCCACAGGCCTGGTGGATTTGATCAGTGGATAGACTTCCACATTAGGGGCAATGGGAACCGTTGAAAAGAGTTTAAGCCAGAAGAGTTATAAAATGAAATTTTAGAAGGGTTAATGATGCATACCTAAAAAGAGATCTTAGTCCATTTGGGATGTTGTGATGCTCAATGTCCTTCTCTCACAAAAAGAACTCTTTAGAGATCAACACAAAGTTAAACAGGGTGTTGGGTGTCCATAGTGGCCCAGGCACTGCGGCACTGTGAAACAGTGAGCAGGCGCACTCTCCGTTCTATTATGGTTGTAATGTGGCAAACTGTAGAACATAGATGTTTAAGGCTTTAGTGTATTTCTGTGATGGGACACTTGTGGGGGGATGTCCCTCCACATCATGGTTGAAGGAATATACATTTCATAATCTTCTGGTTGCTAGTAACAGAAAATCAGCAGGGAATGTATTGACTTTTACAACAAAAAGTCTTAGAGGTGGGCCGACTTTAGACACAGCTTGGTGTGGGGCACATACGTGTTAGGTTCCAACAAGATCCATTTCAGTCTCTTTTTCTTCCTGCTCAACTACATTCTCTAGTTTTCTGGGATGGTCCCTGCAGCTCCTGACATCATACCACATTCCTAGGGAAAGACCCTTGGGAATCACTCTCTTCCCCTGGTTTGCACAGGGTTGTATTCGTTCAGTGTCTGAAGCTGAGAATGGAGCCACGGAGGAGCTCCATAGCCATATATAGAGACCAAAGATGGGCCTACCAGAGTCAGTGATAAGGTGCTTTAGATCTTCTCACTAGAGGTATTAAACAGAGAATCCAGTCAGAGCCAAGGGTGAGCCATTTGTATGGAGAGGCCAGAGTAGATACATTTGCCGAGTATAGGGAATGAAGAAAAGGGCAGGCAGATCCTTGAAAAACTCATAAGCAGTGAGGTTTGGAAGGCACGGAGCCAAGGGAGACATGAATGGGGTATCCCCTGGGTATGCAGTGTGGAAATTGAACCAGAAGAGTGTTGTCAGGGCAGCCTGGCAGGTGCGAATTCAGAAGACATTACTGAAGTTGCCATCACTGGAGACAGAGAAGAAGCAGTGCCCCTACAGTGTTGGGGAGAGATGCCAGGGGACCGGGAGTGGAGAAATAAATGGGAATGATTGGGGGTAGAGTGCACTATCGTCGTAAGCACTTGGAGTAAAGAGAAAGAAAAGACAACAACTCAGGGGCGTAAGAATTCAGGGAAGCAATTTGTACAAGAATCAATTTCGGATCCTATTTTATGCCAAAGAGAAGGCATCTGTGGGTCCAGGTGGTGGGGACAGGGAACAAGAGCTGGGGAATGATGACTCAGGTGACCAAGGGTGTACAAATAGAGCAGGTGGTCTAGGAAAGAAGAAGACATACTTTTTTATAGCTTTATTAATATATAACTGACATACAATAACCTCTCTGTATTTACAGTGTGAAATTTGATGAGTGTTGACATATGTACAGATGTTGTAACCAACATATCCATCACCCCCAAAGTTTTCTCATACCCCTCTACAATCTTTCCTCCTTGCCCTCTACCTCATTCCCGGGGGAACCCACAGATCTGCTTCTTTCACTCTAGCTTAGTTGTTAATTTCTAGAATTTTATAGCAACAAAATCAAATGTTATGGGTTCTTTTTGCCTGGCTTCTCTCGGGGCTCACCGTCATTGCTTTTAGATTCATCTGACTTGTCCCATGTATCAGTAGCTCACTGCTTTTCATTGCTGAGTTGCAAACCATTGCGTGGATGTGCCACAATTTGTCAATCCACTTACTTGTGGATGGGTACCTGGATTGTTTTCAGCTTTGGGCCGCTACAAATGAGGCATCTATGAACATTTGGAAACATTTCAGTTTTGAGACAGAAGAGATGCATCTTAGTCCATTTGGGCTGCTGTAACCAAATCCCACAGACTGTCTTATAAATAGCGGAAATGTGTTGCTCACAAATCTGGAGGCTGTAAGTCCACGATCAAGGTGCCAGTGTGGTCCAGTGAGGGCCCCTTCCTGGTTCATAGCCAGTGCCTTCTCCCTGTGTCTTCACATGGTGAAAGAGGCAAGGCAGCTCTCTGGGTCTCCTTTTTAAGAATGCCAATCCCATTCATGAGGGTGCCACCTCATGACCTAATCACCCCCTAAAGCCCCAGCTCCTAACACCATCACTGGGGCTTTAGGATTCCAACATGTGAATAGGGAGAGGCAGGAACATTCAGACCATAGCAAGAAGAAGGAGTGAATGTACCAGCACATGGAGAAATCTTAAGTCAGGAGATCCTGTGAGGAGCTCCTTCTCTGTTGCCTTCATGTTCTCAGTGACGAAGTCACTATCAGCTGACAGAGAGAAGCAGAGGAGTTGGGGAAGCAATGGATTTATCCCTGAAATTGAGCAAACATGTCAGGAGTTTGGCTCAGATGATTCCTAGAGTATCTGAGGGGCAACAAGTTCCTCTCGGAGCTGACAGAGTGTGAATTTGTGGAGGGTTAGTTACCTGGCCATTTGGTTTTCTCCAGCCATGTTTGGGGTTGGCGGGCGGGGGGCGGGGTGGGGTACATACTGTTGCAGGAAGTTTCAAAGAGGAACCATTATAAACTGAAGCAAGGGGCTTACCCAGCATTGGGGAGGAGCAGGAACATATAAGGGGCCGTCTTGTTTTCTACTACAAATGATTCCATGCATATGCTTTTCTCTCTTGGCCAGTATGGAAGGTGCTTCTGCTGCCCATGACCTACTTTTCAGTTGGACTTTCATGACCCGACCAAGCAGAACATGGTCTATGACAAGTTTGCCTCAAAATGTCTTTGTATCCTCACACATTGACTAAGCGTACCCCTCTCTCCACTGCAGGTTCTGCATTACTCAAGGAAATAATTTACCCTCCAAGTGGGTCAGACCCATGTTCTCCCAACCCTAGAATACATAGCCCTGTATTAGCATGCCTAAGTTATTCTCCATAGGGTAGTGTTGTGTCTGGAATCACCCTAACTGTCCTTTGTGCACGGTGCCTAATGCCAGTCTGAGGGCACTGTCGAGGACATCATTTCGTTGGGAAACCGAGTAGTTTTGGGTACGAGAAAACATCCATCCATCTGGTAGGCTCCAAGAACATCTAATATATGCACATGATTTAACACAAAGTGCAGAATCTGTAAAAGGGAAGCAGGATGCACCCAGAGCTCCCAAAGCTTCCCAGAGCTGAGCAAAGAAAGTACAGACAGAAAAGACTTACCAGGTCATCCTTTCTGTTCCCCAAGGGCTGAGATGAGTCCCCACAGGACATTTTTCTGCTGGATGTCTATTTAATGTAGGCCTCCAAACACATCACGGATCACTGTGTTGACAGACCCAATACTGTATTATATTAGATACTCTTCCTGACAAGGTATTTTACTCTTGACATTTTATAATTAGAGATTTGCAAGTAGTGAATTCTCCATGTATCTCCAGTAGCAACTTAACTTCTATTTTTAACACCTCTGCAGTCTGTTTCAAAGTCTCCCACCAGTTCTGGGAACTGATGGGAGAAACAATGTGGGTCCTACAGCTAGATCCCCGGCTCTGGGCTCTGTTAACAGGGACAAGAGCTGCTTGAGAAGCTGAGTCCTTGACCCTCAGCTGCTTCCAACTAAAGCAGCAACTGGGTCTCCAGACTTCTTTAATACCTTTACAAAGTGAAGACATTAGTTGGTGATGACTTCCTGTTTTGATCCCTTTAAATACTGGCTCTGCTTCTAAAGCCAGTTGTGTAGCTGAGGAACGGGCAAAACTCAGTGTACTTTTCTGTTCACTGGGTGCTGCTGCTGTTGATACTATTATCATTATCATTATTATTGTTGTTGTTGTTATTATTATTATTATTATTATTATTATTATTATTATTATTATTTGAAAGCCTCTCAGGATTGTGGTTAAAAAAGCCACACTTTAGAAAAGGGTATACAATGAAAACCAAAATTTCTTAGTTCTTCGTCTCCCTGCCAGAAACAACAGTTACCAATTCCTTGTATTTCCTTCCAGAAACGTTTTGTGCCAGTGGAAGCATATGCCTGTGTCTTGGTCCATTTGGGCTGCTAGGACAGAAATACTACCAACTGGGTGGCTTATAAACAGAAGACATTTATTTCCTGGTTCTGGGACTGACAAGTCCGTGATCATGACGGTGGCAGTGGCCACGTCTGGTGGGGACGAACTTCCCCCTGTGTCTTCACGTGGTGAAAGGGGACGAGGGGCTCTCTGAGGCTTCTTTATGAGGGCTCCACCTTATGACCTCATCACCTCCCAAATGCCACATCTCCCAATGTCATCACCTTGGGGGGGGGGGTTGGATTTCCACATGTAAATCTGGGGGGACACAGACATTTAGTCTGTAGCAGCCTGCTTGTCTACTCCTCTCTGCCTCTCTGTCTCTCTCTGTCTCTGTCTCTCTCCTATCTTTCTGTCTCTGAATCCAATCTTGGCATCTCTAATTCCTCTTCCCCAAAGAACAGAACTGAAGTCGACTGAGCACCCACTTGGGCACACTGTGCATCTGGAAGATCATTCTGTGCCACGCTTTGGGATCCAGCTCATTCTTGTAGACATTCGCTTGCGATCTTACATGCAGAGGTGTCTCACTGGGGGAACTGAGGCTATTTCTGGGGTCTATGTTGCAGTGTTGTTATTCCCCGTTAGGCTGTAGTGAGCAGCTGGGCACAGAGACTGCTGTCTACCCCTGGGTGTCTCTGTGTGAGTGGTTAAAAGGCACATGGATCTAAAATGTGGAGGCGGTTCAGCTACCCCCACAGGCAGTACCTGAGAAGGCGTGCCACCCACACCCTTGTTCAACAGTGTGCCATCCAGCTCTCGGCTCATGGCCATTCTGACTGCGTGTGCTTGCCCATGGCTTCCCCCTCTCTCTAACAAGAGAAGATAATCTGAGAGTAGTCTGCTGTCAGGGAAGAGGGGAGGGAGGTGTGCTGTCATTGACTGAAGGCTGCTGTGGTCCACGGTCCATGTTGGGCACTGCACAGTCATCGTCTTGTTTTGCCCTCCCACCAACCCCTTTAAATGATACCAGTACTCACATTTTACACTGGGGAAACAGGTGCAAAGAGGCAAAGACGTCGTGAGTTTGGGAGAGTTGTGAGTGACAGGGTGGAGAGCCTCACCAGTTCTATGTCACGTCAAAGCCTGGCCTCTTTCCTCCAGGGTATTCCCTTGAGGGTCTCCCGGCTGGCAGCTTAGGTGACCAGTGCCTGAGGCCTGGGCGAATAATCCAGAATTCTCTGCCAGGCCAGTTTCTTCAGCCCTGCTCTCCGATTTAAAGTAGCAGGTCAGTGAAGAACTTACATTCCAGGTTGGTTGGGATTAGACCTTCTGCTCCACTATTCAGAAGCTGAAAGGTCCCGGGCTGGTCACTTGACCTCTCAGCTCTTACTATCCCTACTGTTCCCTTCCTCCAGTGGGGTTCTGCCCTTCTCCAAAACTTCTTTCTCTTCCCTTCCCACCAACCCTCAGAGCCACCTTGTAGAACACCGGAGAGTTCCTCTCCCTGCTGGAGAACTTGGGCCTCACCTGTGCATGTTTAAAATTTGGCCAAATCATTGAGGGATGTCTGTCTAAAAATAGGGTGGGTAGCCACAGTGAAACAGGAGATGGGGAATAGCAATCTCAAAAATAATAGTTTTGCTCAGTGAGTGTCAGACTATGTTCCAAGCTCTTTTCACACATAATGTCAAGTTGTCTTGACCCTCTATTACCAAAAAAAAATTTTAAGTACGTGTAAGGCATTATCATCCCCATGTTATAGTAAGGAGCTGAGGCAAGGAACGTCCTGAAGGTCATTGTAGCTAATAAGTAGGAGTGAAAGCTCTACACCAGGTGTGTCAGACTCAAGACCAAAACTCAGAAGGGCACAGAGCCCAGAAGGTATCCCCAGTACTGCAGAAAGGAACGCTTTGCCTGGGAATCACCCATCCTGCCCTGGGGAGGGCCCCAGTGGACCCCAGCACGTACTGTATTACAAGCTTAGCAGGTGCTCTTATTTGAGACCTGTGCCTTGAGCAAACTCCAATAACACATTTCGGTGGCTTCACAATTGTCTTTTCAGATGACAGTGTGGCTGAGCTGTTTTGTCCACACAGGTTCTATTTGCCTAAGGTTCACATTTACTTTAAGGACACAGGAACATTCTCTTGTCCCCTCACAAGGCCAAGTATTATGCTTCTGTCTCCGGGATAGCATTAAACTGAATGGCCCATGGCTTACAGGACAAGTTAAAGACCTTTATTACCCAATACCAGGGCCATATTACTGTTCTAAAGAGTCTGTTCACCAAAGTCCCCAGTCCTGAGGAGCCACATGGCATGATTAAGCCCATCTTAGGATAACTCTGAGAGGGGTGGATAGCTGAGATCATCCGAGACCCACGTGTCTAATGTCCAGTTGTAGGACAGGGCTATGACCTTGGAATCCGGTGGAGGTGAAGGTTCTCATGACTCCCATGACTGCTCGAAGAAAATGGCCCTGGGTAAATGCCATTAGGTATAATCAAGAGAAGCGATAAAGAATCGACTGTTGGGGACCATTGGCATGTGATGTAACCACTCTGAGCCTCACCTACCACCTTTGATCATGTGAGGTTTAGAGCAGCAGTGAGGTCGCGGAAGGGTTTCGCAGTGATGGGCACACAGCAAACCCTCCACCATAGAAACCATTATAATTATGAGAAAGTCCCATCTTTCATAATGGGAAATCAGAGTGTTCTCCTTTGTCCTTAATTTTCCATTCAAACCATTTTTTTGGGGAGAATAAATTCATCCTAACAGTTGTGTAACTTCTTGCGCGTTAAGAGTGAAACTAAGGCCCAAATCCCCACATTGGTTTTCAAAGTAATTCTCATTTGGCACCTGGGTGGCTCAGTTGGTTAAACATCTGACTCTTGAGTTCGATGCAGGCCATGATCTCACAGTTTGCGAGTTTGAGCCCCATGTCGGACTCTGTGCTGACAGCATGGAGTCTGCTTGGTATTTTCTCTCTCTCTCCCTCTCTCCCTCTCTCCCTCTCTCCCTCTCTCCCTCTCTTCCTCCGTCTTTCTCTGCCCCTCTCCCATTTACTCTCTATCTCACTCTCAAAATAAATAAAAATAAACTGTAAGAAAAGAAAATAGGGGCGCCTGGGTGGCTCAGTCAGCTGAGCGTCCGACTTCGGCTCAGGTCATGATCTCGCAGCTGGTGAGTTGGACCCCCACATCGGGCTCTATGCTCACAGCTTGGAGCATGGAGCCTGCTTCGGATTCTGTGCCTCCCTCTCTCTTTGCCCCAACTCACTTGCATTCTGTCTCTCTGTCTCTCAAAAATAAATAAACATTAAAAGAAAAAAAATTTTAGAAGAAAAGAAAATAAAGGTAATTCTTACATAGAATGATTTTTACACAAGTAGGTTTCAACCACTCAGGTCTGAGTCCGACTGATTGGTACAAGCTAGTCATTGACCTAATTAGCTCTAGGCCATGTACAAACAAGGCTAAGATTTATTAGGGAAAGATACAATTGAAGTTTAGTTTGTAGGGCTCAAAGCCATGTTGCATTTGCTAAATAAGGGAAGATCAGACATTCTGAGACCGTGTTAATGTTTCCTTAGGGAGATCTCATTGTCATTTTAGAGTTGCTACTCTCGTAGCCATTTGAAATGTTTCACCTTGACTTAGTCTCCATTTCGGTGTTTTGTGCTTATTCACACCTAGATTCATTGTCAAGTTTTACCCTCTCAGTATGACTAAGCAGTCTCCCTCCTTGATTAAGATGTTATTCTTTGAGCAAGTATTAGCACACTGTGTAATTCTAAAGGGTTAGGCTAATGATTGGATAATCTGAAGATGAAGTGAGCCGTCCATGAGGTGAACAAATGGCTGGTCTAGGTGTTGAAGGACCTAATTGCTGTCACATGGCTCATAGCCCCATTAGGTGGTTTTGTTGCTTTTGCTTGTGCTTTTTTGTTGTTTGTTTGTTTTATTTTTTTTTTAATTTTTTAACATTTATTCATTTTTGAGGGACAGAGCGCAAGTGGGGGAGGGGCAGAGAGAGAGGGAGACACAGAATCCGAACCAGGCTCCAGGCTCCGAGCTGTCAGCACAGAGCCCGACACAGGACTCGAACTCACCAACCGCAAGATCATGACCTGAGCCGAAGGCGGATGATCAACCGACTGATCCACCCAGGCGCCCCTGTTTGTTTGTTTTTAAATGAACTTAGAACGCCAGCACTACTCTGTTTTGTGCACAGTATGTGAATCACTCATCACCAACCACAGCTCATGCTCTAATTGGTGGCCATATATTCTACAAGTTCATAGTGAGTTCATGTAAATTCTGTGCTCTGTTTGGATTCTTGGCTGGAGAAGGTGGTTGGCTATGCTCTGTTAACTGAGAGATCCTGGTTGATTGGGCCACAGACCCTTGGAGGGTTAGAGCCAGAGGAAACCGAACAGTCCACCTGGTCTGTCTTCTCATTGTACAGATAGACGGAGATCACGTAAGTTAAAGGCCGAAACTCAGATATTTTCAGGTCCACGCAAGTAACATACTTGTTTGAGAGAGATCGGTTTATGATGGAGACATAGGTAAAAGCAATCATTAATTTTCTTGATTAACATAGGAATTTTAAAACCATAGACATGGTGCTATGTGACCCCTTGGTGGGGACACTGATAGTCTAGAGGACCCATGGGCCATCCAAAGGTGCGCCCCCACACGCCCATCTAACAATTGCCGTATTGGATTGCTGACCCAACATTACAGTATCTGTTGACGTTTTTCAAGAGCAAGCAGCCATTTGGATTTTTAAGTGGCCTCTTGTTGAGCCCTGCTTTATTTTTTATCTGCCCAGCCTCTGAAGATAGTGAGTTTGTAACCCCCGACTTAGTCTTGGGGTCTTTATTTTTTTAAACAAGAGGTAAAATTGGAAGCGTTAATCCTTCGTTACAGGTGCATAAAAAAAAGACAGCTTGGGTGCTCCTGCATGACAAATGCAGAGTCAGAGTAGGTTAGAGCTTGAAAGGACCGTCTTGTCTACCTACTTCGTTTGTGAATGATAGAAAGGCTCAGAGAGGGAGAGTGACTTATCTGAGTCACACGGTGAATATCTCAGCAAGAACATCCCCAAAGAAAATTTCCACTGCACCACTCCCCTCCCTATGGATCATACTTTCTGTGGCCATCTTTTTTTTTTTTTTCTTTTCTTTTCTTTTCTTTTCCTCTCTATCTCCTGGTTATCTATGCATTGAAATGGACAAAGCCCGGTGACTTTAGGAGCAGATCAGGATGTATGACCTGGAGCTTCATTTCTCTTTGAAAACCTGCTTTACTTCCTAGCCAGAGGCCTCAGGGCCTTACTCTCACTAAGGCTTCCAGACTTCTAAAAAGAGTCTTTATTTTACCTAGTTCTTTCCTGCTGATCCTTTTGGTTAGGTTGAGGAGGCTGTGCTCATTCAGTAGTATTATATATTCCAACGAGGTCTAGTCTGAATCACTCCTGGGTCAAAATACTCTAACTAAGGAGTCTGGGTTTCTGCCTTTTTCATCCCTGGAAAGGACAGAGGCGATCAGATCGTCCAATTATAACCTTGCGTGTACAGCTAGTCTGAGTGATTGCATAAGCTCCCTGCCTCCTTAGAAGAACAAAGGACCTTTGTGAGGCAGGTGAGCCTGGTAGGTGAATCCACCAGAATGGAGCCCCCACGGATGCTAAGGGTTCTCCACCTCCTGGACTGTGGAGAGAAGGTCACTACAATCCAGACAATAGCCCATCCTCTTACATCAGGAACAGAATGTATCTGGGCTCAAGGACCTGATTTTTATGTGATGTCAGTGTCCTACCTGGACAAGTATGTTTTTCAGGAGACCAAGGTTTGTAGCCTTTATAGATCCACACAAACCAGGCCTTTGGGAGCAAGGCGATTTGAAGCCTTAAGGGTTGTGGACTTGTTTTGGAGGCAAAAAGTCAATTTTCTTCCTTTAAAAAAAATGATAGAGTTAGTTACAAACAACACAAGTTGGAAAGTTTGGGCTACCCTGGTCTTTTAAAAGTGGAAAATGTAATTATGTATTATGATTGGTAGATAGAGAAAAACAAATTAGAAATTTCTTGGACTGAAAAGAATTTTGAAAAAAAGAAGAGGCAGCTATCATGTATTAATGTTTGGTAACAGTAACTAGCATTTAGTGAGCATATGCTACATACCCAGTGCGGTGATACTAAAACCTTCAGGTGCATGGAGCACCTGGGTGGCTGAGTAGGTTAAGTGTCCAACTTTGGCTGAGGTCATGATCTCACGGTTTGTGAGTTCAAGCCCTGCATTGGGCTCTGTGCTGACAGCTCAGAGCATGGAGCCTACCTTGGATTCTATCTCTTTTGAAAGGAAGGAAGGAAGGAAGGAAGGAAGGAAGGAAGGAAGGAAGGAAGGAAGGAAGGAAGGAAGGAAGGAAGGAAAAGAAAGGAGGGAGGAAGGAAGGAAACAAGGAAGGAAGGAAGGAAGGAAGGAAGGAAGGAAGGAGGGAGGGAGGGAGGAAAGAGGAAAGAAAGAAAGAAGGAAAAAGAAAGAAAGAGAAAAACGAAAAGAAAAGAAAACTTTAGGTGCATGACCTGAGTGAATCTGACAGCATCCAGAAGAGGCGGGTACCCTAAGTGACCCCTTGTCTCCTCAGTGAGAAAACCAGAACACAGAAGAATCAAGGAGACTGCCCAAGGTCACATCACAAAGCCAAAAAGGGCAGAGCAGGGATTTGGAGGCAGCCAATCGGACTCCAGAATCCACTCCGTTATTCACTCCACCAGCCAAGCACTAGGCAGCACATTTTCTTCACATTCCGTAGCCCATCAAGGGATGGATGGGACGGTGCCAGAATTATAGATGAGGAAACAGAAGCACAGATGTTAAGTAACTTGCCCCAAGGCCATACAACTGATAAAGGGAGGAGTATAAATGCAAGTAGAGGTCTGGCAGATTCCTAAACCCACATCGTGTGACTTCCCCTTCAGAAGTAGTTTATTTTACCTAAATGGCATTCCCTGCTATTAATCATGATGTTATAGCAGACAAATGTGTTAATAATCTTTGTCCCCGTAATTCTACGTTTAGCTCAAAACTGCCTCAATTTACACACGCACACAATCTCCCCTCACCCCCTCCTCCCATTCCCCCAAACACCCCCGGTACCCCCAGGGTATCCAGTGGCCCCGCCAAGTGAAAAGGGCCTCAACCCATTTGGCAAGCTGACTAAGGAAGCCTGGATCTCCCAGAGAAACTTGCTACAAGGAAATCGCTAATTATAACCCAAATTGTATTTGACTTCTGCATCTCTGCTTCACGTTGTAACACTGTAATTTAAAGAGATTGTTCCTGGCCTTTTTTTAGGGGAAGAAATTAACTACCATTTTTTTTTTTTACTAAGAAAAGCAGTGGTAACCGTGGTACAGGAATGACAGGAGGTGGGTCCCGTCCCCTCCTCCCCTCTACCCATCTTGTCTTGCAAGTGGGGACTGGGTTAGCAATTATGCAAGGACTTGCCAGAGGTTCCAGGCACTGTCTCTGAGTGACACCCATCTGGTGGCTTTACCAAAGGGAGAGAGAACATGAAGGTGGGCAGGCTTGGAAAGAAGAGTCTCCTTGACTCTAGGAGTGATGGTTTGGAGGCGGAAGAGAAGCAAGGACATTAGTCCTTGGATTTGGGGGCCGTCTCCTGTTTTGAGCCACTGACGTACTTGACAAAGACTAGAGGGGACCTGGTCAGGGGTTGAAAAGGGGAGTTCGAAGCATTGCCTGGATTTCAGAGCCTTGGCTGTCTCTCTTCCTGGTCCAACTATCCATGGGACCCAGAGCCCCTCACCAGCACCCCATTTTCCCTCTTCTCTCCTCCTTACTCCAGGCCTTTAGTATCAGCGTTAAGCCAGGACACAATTTGGCAAACTATCATCAGTGGGTCCATACCGGCCCACTGTCTGTTTTTGTCAATAAAGTTTTATTGGAACACAGCCACACTGATTCATTCATGTATTGTCTATGCTGCTTTGCTTTTGCAGAGCTGAGTGATTGCAACAGACGTATAACCCACTGAGCTGAAACAATGCTTTCTGTTTGGCCCTCCACAGAAAAGGTTTGCTGATTCCTCATCTAGGCCGAAGTTTGCGTATTGCTGGCCTGCTGGCTTTATTTAGACCTCAGGCCTGTTGTGTTGGATTCACAAATGGAATGAACTGGCTACATGTTCATTGGGAGATTTCGCAGTATAATCTGGCTTGGATTAAAAACTGGAAAAGTTTACCAGGAGGACACAGCAGTGGTGTGCTAGTGTTGAGGATGCGGCTGTCCCTCAAGGCTGTTTGCCGTAGTGGCCACCTACAGTGTTTTACTAAGCTGACCCAGCCTTGTACGCGTTCAAGTTTGGCTAGGTCATCTGGGTCTTCTGGACTATTTTTTAATAAAATATTTCCAGTTTCTCTCCTAACCAGTGAATTACATTTCTTTTATTCTTTCTCCTTCATCATACTGGCCTTCCCTGCGGAACTCTGACCAGAAAATAAATGTCAGTGTAATTGCCAGAATTTAGTGAATGCCAGAGTTATATCAGAAATGTAGCGTCCCTTCCTACCCCCTAATACATCCGTATTCACACACACACACACACACACACACACACACACAGCCCCTGTTTTGTCAAGAAACTTTGTGAATCAAAGCCTATATCACTGTTTTCTTTGATTTAAATCCACAATGGATTACTAAGTGTTATATTCTTCTGAGGTCACGGAATGAATGTCACAATTGTTATTATTAACAGAGTAGATATTTATGGTGTTGGCCAACGTTATTCAGGTTTTAAGTTTATTAATTCTATACCAACCGAGTGGCTGGTAGGCTTAGCCCCATTTCATCAATAAGGAAAACCGAGTCCCAGAGAGGTTATGTAAACAGCCTTAGGGCGTACCATCAGAAAGTGATGGGCTTGGAACTCACACTCAGTCCTGGCTAATGCAAAGGCACTGCTCTGTCTGATATACCTCTTTAAAGCGTGTGGGCACCACCAGTGGAACCAACCCTTGACTGAAGTAGACAGCCGATGCCCAGCTCCGAAGCCAACAAGTACAGTGTACTAAGCCCCAGGGTCAATTTTTCTGTAGCGAGAACAATTGATCCCAAGAAGGGCCTCTGAAGGCTTGACTAGAGGCGCTGAAGGTCAGTTTCGGGTAAATAGTCATTGAAGAATCTTCCATTATTCTCAACAAATCTTCAGAGAATATCTTTTCCCACTAGCCTTTGCAAGCTCAGCAGGGGGAGACACTGGGGAGTGGGGAACCCCATGTTTTCTTTTGAAAACAAGGCCTCCTCGGGTAGGAGAATACCAAGGCAGAGGGAAATCCCGGTGAACAGGGTCTAGGCTTTGTCCGACAGCTGAAGGCCAGCACAGAGCCCCACCTGTGTTGCCCAGGCATCTCAGCCTACCCTGAGACGAGCATGTGGCTCCAGGAAGCCCTACAATTTTGCACCAGCAGCTTGGTCTCCAGGCTCTCTGAGGATTCACAGTGGTCTGACATTGGGGCTGAGCCCTTGATAATGACACTGTAGACACGAGGTAATTACAGATCTGTTACTTCCCAAGTCAAGCTAAGTGGACCTCTGATTATTATTCTGCATATAATAGGAGCATAACTAACACTGAAGGGAAATTGTACTTCTCTCTTTTATTAACCACTTTTATATTCCCTTGTGCACGGCTATGATGCTATGAAATCTCTTTAAATGTGATATTACTCAATATAATACAATAATAATGCACACACCGTAATGTATTGGATTACTTTGCAAACAGCCCTTCTGAAATTGAATTTCCCGTCATTTCCCTGGGCCAGCTCAGGGCTGCTGGGCTCACAGGCCCTTTCTGTGCTTGGGAGCCTGGGGTCTACCTTCACAGTCAGTTAGGTTTTCATAGATGTAAGCAATTGGTCCCCATCATCTTTATTCATGGTGAGGATGTTGGCGAGCCATGTTCCCTGGCACCTCGCGGTATATCACAGCTCAGAAACGTGCACAATTTCTGGAACCTCAGCATAGTTTGCAAATGACCCGGGTTCAATGACATCAGAAGGGAGCTAAGCCAGATGGAAGGGATGCCTTCCGTGCTGGAATTAAATTCTGGAAGTATTTGCAAATCGCCTTTGCTGAAGATTCTGTGAGATCTTCACCCTTATTCCCAACTTCTGTTCATCTGTAAATCCTTTCATGACACCATCTCAAAGCTGCTGTTGGTGTGCCCTTTACCTCCTGCATATGCCTTGAGACTTTACCCCTTTGACACCCAAAAATAATGTTTATTGAACTCATACTGTATATCGAAATATGCATTAATCTATTAAGTGACATCCAACAATTTAATAAAAACTTAAATCTTTATGTTTGCCATAAAGCTATGAAGTCTCAGAGGATGCCACTGTGCCTTAGTTGTCTTTTTTATTCTTTGTGCCAATCATAGTGCCTGGAATAAGGAAGATACTCAAGAATTCTGTGTCATTATTCATGCATGGAAATGTCTTGGGTTCCTGCTATTTGAGAGGCATAGAGTCAGGCCATGGAGGTACAAGAGTAAATGCCAGACAAGGGTTCTCCTTCAGGAAGTGACAGCCCAGTGCAAAACATACAATATGAACAAACAAAAAACACCTGCATAATTAAATAATCACATTTGTGGAAAATACCATAAAGGAAAGGTACAGGTGTTATGTGTGGGTGCACACTTCTTCCCAACATGACAGGGATACCATGTTAGTAGCTGACGTGGCCATAGTGAGAGTATTTATACCATGGAAATTGGCAATGACACAAACCAGGGCTTTTGTGGTCTTGTCATCTGTAGAGCTGGTTGGTAACCACCACTCCCTTGGCAGAAACTTGGCATATTCAAATGAAGGAATGTCAGTGTAGCTGGGTTGAGGGGCAGGGAGAAGGTGGCCCAAATGAAGATGAAGAAGTGGTCAGCAAACATTCTTATGGGACTTTGTAAGCCAAATTGAGGGTTCGCATTTTCATCCTTTGCCCAGTGGGAGGCCACTGGAAGATCTTAAACAAGAGAATGGCATGATTAGGTTTTGATTTTAGGAGTGACCTGACTGTAGTGTGGAACATGGATTAGAGCGACACAGTAATGGGGTGGGGTAACTGGGGGAATGGCAGAGAGTAGTCAGTGAGCTACTGCAATGGTCTGGACAGGACAGGACGGCATGCACTCATGTGGCCTGGGCAGTGAGTTGGCTGTAGGATGTAAGAAAGCAGGTAGGATCCAGGATGACTTCAAGTTTGGGCCTCAATAAATGCAGCTCTTATAAAGCTGAATCTTGATGGAAGTGAGGATTGTTTTCCAAAGAATAGAAGGAGTTGAGATCAAAGTGTGTGTGTGTGGGGGGGGGGGGTACTTGTGAGACACCTAGATACAAATAAGCATCTGTTTATCTTTAAAATGGACAGAATATGGGGCGCCTGGGTGGCGCAGTCGGTTAAGCGTCCGACTTCAGCCAGGTCACGATCTCGCGGTCCTGGAGTTCGAGCCCCGCGTCAGGCTCTGGGCTGATGGCTCAGAGCCTGGAGCCTGTTTCCGATTCTGTATCTCCCTCTCTCTCTGCCCCTCCCCCGTTCATGCTCTGTCTCTCTCTGTCCCAAAAATAAATAAAAACGTTGAAAAAAAATTTTTTTTTAATGGACAGAATAATGCCTAGCTCACATGGTAGCTGGGATTCTTAAATGGATTGATTTATAAGGAATCATTTGGCATGTAGGAAACAAGCAATAAAATGTAGTTGAATCTGAATTTCTGACACATTTAATAGGTGCCCTTTTGAAAATTGGACAGCCAGACTGGAATTAATTAATAATGTTTTAGGTTTAGTCTGAAACACGGAGTTTTCTATAATTGAGTCCCATTGTATAGTGCCATTGGGAGAAAAAATGCTTAGGCTAAATGTCCTTTGTTCTAATTCCAGTTTGGGCATTCATCTATGCAAATCACTCAGTGCAGGGCTCATATCACCAATATGGTGTCACACTACCTTGATTCAAGTCCTACATCCACCACGTCTTAACAAGTTAAGCAAGTTGCTTAATCTCCTTGAGCCTCAGTTTTTCAAACTGTAATTGTCTTAACTTACAGGGCTTTTGTGAACACAAAGTGGTTATTTCAGGCAAAGCTTTATGACTATGCCTGGCATATAATTGGCACTCGGTCAATGGGGGCCATGATTAGGAATCACTTTGAGTCCTGGGTTTTGCATCTTTCAAAAGGACACAATAATTATCTATGCCCTGACCAACTCATGGGGTTGGAGTAACTACCAAATTACCAAAGAATCTGCCACAGCTCTTTTTTTTTTTTAATGCTTATTTATTTGAGAGAGAAAGAGACAGAACATGAGCAGGGGAGGGGCAGAGAGAAAGGGAGACAAAGAATCCTTAGTAGGCTCCAGGCTGTGAGCTGTTAGCACAGAGCCCTACGCAGGGCTCTCACCCACAAACTGTGAGATTGTGACCTGAGCCAAAGTCAGACACTTAACCAACTGAGCCACCCAGACACTACCACCACAGCTCTTTGTAATTTCCAGTATGCATACTTGTAAACTTCTGTTACTAGTTCAAAGTGCTATAGTCTTTTACAACGTAGCCCTCAGAATGGCCATCAAGTATAGACGTAATGATGCTCTCTTTACAGATGAGGAAATTGAGGTTTGGAGAGTGGACATGACTTGATGTCTTTCCCAAGGTCACCTCACTAGTATGTGGTATGTCTGAACCCACAACTTCTCCTGATACCTTCTCTAAGGGGCTAGAAGAATGGAGAGATCACTGGGTTTGGGGTAGGGAACTAAGGAAAGATCTACCTGGTTCTGTGAGGTCCATCTGCCCTGACCTTGCCAAGGGAAGTAAGAATCAGGAGATACTGGCTTCTGACATGACTTCCCCCAGACCCTTACCTTTGTACCCACTTCAAGAGTGATGCTTGGGATTAACAGAGACAGTGAGAGACTAGCCAGACCTCCCAGTGCAGATTTCCACTTGGACGCAGACTAGATCGTTTGGAAACTAAACTGTACATTGGAAAACAGTTCTGGATAAATTAATTTCTGTGATACATAATGCATAAGGGGAAATCCATGGTATTTTTAAACAATGGAAATGAGAGAATCTGCCTTTTGGGCATTGATCCCAATTACATTTAGTCCAGAAAACATTTATCAACACCTACTGTGTGCCAGTTCCTTGCTGGGAAACAGAGATGAGTCAGACATTGTCTGTGCCCAGGAAGGGTGAGAAATCAGTGGAGGCACCCACTAAGCCATCGCCCTGGGTTAGACCTTGAGATCGGAAAACAAGGAGAGTCATGAGTACTTATGCCTGTCTCTTCTTGAAAGCATAATAAGGCAGATCAATAATGAAACGTCTGTGAGATACTTTACAGAAGGGACCTCCTCTAGCCTTCCCAGCATCCGTGTTAGGCTGGCAAGAATGTTTCCATTCTTCAGATTAAAAAAATTGAGGCTCAGGGAAGCCTTATAACTTGCCCCAAGCCCCAGGTGCCCCATGTTACCAAGACTGGACCCCTACCAAACACTGCCTACCCTGAAGCCCCTCTATACAGCCTCTTCTGTGTCTCTGAGGGACCTTCATTTTTGCAAACTCTGGTTAATTCCATAAGTTGACTGGCTGCGTCTCTCACAGGCTCAGATGAGAGATACTTTAGATCCCACCTTTGCCTGAAGCACAGGGTGTTTCCCTTAGAAGAAGCCCCCCACCTGGAAATCCAAGGCTCCAACAGTTCACGGAAGCCCCTTTCCACCCCGACTGCTGTGCACACCCTGAGCAGAAAGATAATTCACCCTAATTATCCAAAACCCATATTTAAGGACAAGTACAAAGAACTCTAACTGAGGTTCAAAAATAAACGATTCAGCAAAACTGCACGAGGTAAATTCCCTCAGAAAGGAGAGTTTATCGCTGACGGTTCTAAAAGGGAGCCTTTACCCTTTTGTTGGCTCCAGATTCAAGTTAAAGGTACAGGCCTGCCTGTTCTCAGTGGCACCTTTCCCTTTATGCCAGTGTAGCTCCAGAAGGAGCCCTGCTGATGGCAGGATCCCCCTCTCACTGTCCCACTGTCCTGTCTCAGGTACTACTGTCTTAACATAGGGTTGGGGTTTGTCCTTTAATCCATGTCTGACATAGAGGTTTAGCGATTTATTTTTCCGAATGTTCGAAAGGGCTGGTCCATCAGAGTGGAGAGCACACAGGCTGTACTTCTCACTAACCACGTGGGCCTCAAACCTGACGCTTTCTCTGAGCCTCAGTTTCCCTATCCGGCAAATGGTCTTGTCGATGGCCATGAGGATTCAGTGGAATAACAGGAGTGATTCGGGGAGCTTAAGAAATCTCCTAGGTCATTCCTAGAGTAGGTGCTTGGAAAGGTGTCTCAGATGAACAATGTTTGATTTCGCACCCACACCCATGTGTGATCCCTAAGGGACAGTGTGGCTGGCTGCTTGAGGTCAGAGAGCTGGGCCTGGCGAGTGTCGGAGGGTCTTCCCTCTCTCGGGACCTGAGCTCGAGAGGAGTATGGGCACTGGGGACCCTCCCAAGGATGCCCCTCAGCCACCTAGAGCATCAGTTCCTTGTTAGACATGGTCGATGGGATTTTGATGATTGGAAACGTAAGAAAGGCTGGAACCCAGAACATTCCGAATCTACTCTGTCACCCCCTCTACCCTGTGAGGACCCAGGCCGGAGAGAGGTATGCTGGGAAGACGGTCCACAGGAGAGACCAAACAGTCCTTTCAAAATGTCTAGGCAGGCAACAGATGTCCTCTGATGCAGGGACATGTGACAGACTTGGACAGTGTAACTTGTCTGCCCCAAGGCATAAGCCAGACACATAATTCTTTCCTAGATTTTCCCCTCATCTCCCACCCTGGATTGCCTAGCTCTGAAGGTCACATCCCCAATGATTTCAAGCACAGAGAAGGTGGGTAAAGGGGACAAAACAAAAGAAAAAGAGACACAGGAAGAAAGGGAAGGCATGGAGGGGGAGGAAGAGGTAGAGAGAGAGAGACAGAGACTGGGCTCACTCCATAATTTTTTTCTTTAAAAAATAGATGATCTAGATCTAAATCTAAATCTAGAGATAGATAGAGATATATAAAGGCAGCAGGGAATCTAAGTGACATCCTTACTGACATCTGAGGCTCAATGAACTTGCTCACTCTAGATGGAGTCCCAGTGAATGTTCCAGGTTCTGAACGATCATATTGGCAGTTGCCCTAACTCAGTAAAAGGGGTGAGCATAGGCAGATCAAGCAGAGAGCCCTCCCACATCCCTTCTGCTGGGTGCTGTACCAGCTATGCCTTCCAGTCACCCAGGGGTGAGGTTAAAGGGGCACAGCCCCTGAGCTACTGGGTTTGTGCCTTGGGACACAGGCAGGAGGCCAGCAGGAATCCCCCATGGGTGTTAACACATCCCATGGTGAGGCTTAACACAGCCGACCAGACACTTATCTTAACACAAGCCTTTGCAAGCCAGTTCAGCGGCCCACTCACTGCTCACTTAGACTGCAGAGTATCAAACTCTGGGAGGCATTGGGATCTGCTGGAAAGTATGATGTATCTTATAGGCCTGTTCCTGATACAATAGCGATGGCAGCAGCTGCCATTGCCAAGGACCCATCCGGATGCCACTGTGCCTTTATCACGTGACCCCAAGAACCCCTTGAGAGAGCTGTCTTTCCCTTTTTCAGAGAAGACAGGTGAATCTGGGAGGGTTGAATGGTCTGTGTGCCCCCAGGAATGCAGCCGGCCGAGTATAGCCTTATGCACATCGAAATGGAGAACCATCTCTGGAGGGTTTCTCAACACCTGTAATTTTCCGAGTACCTAATAGTTGCTGCGCAGGATCTGTGTGTCCCACATTCTTTATTTCCTTCTGCCTTCTTGGTGATTCTGTGAAGCAGGAGAGAAACTCTTCATTCTATGGAGGAGGAAAACGAGAACAGGAGAGTCCGAGCTGAACCCAAGCTGACTCCTAAGACAAGGGCTGTCTTAGCCCTGTGTTTCTCGTCTCTGTCCTTGGGGGGGGGGGGGGGGTGAAAGCCGCCTGATCAGGATTGCTGTAGGGGAGAATGACAAAGGGGAGCGAGGCCTGGAGGCAGACCAACATGTGTCCACACACTTGGTAGCCATGTAGTCTGTTGTGTCAAATGGACCCAACTTGATGGCCTGGGTTACATAGTGCTCCTCCCCCGAAAAATTCATGTCCACCTGTTACCTCCGAAGGCAACCTTGTTGGAAATAGTTTTTGCAGATACAATTGTGGAAGTTAAACAAGGGTCATACTGGGCTAGGGTGCACACTAACCCCAATGGCTGGCAGCTCTAGGGGAAGGCCAGGTGAGACACAGAGAGAGGAAGACCAAACAAGCACAGAGGCAGAGGTTGGGGTGATGTATGTACAATGCAGAGAAGGCCAGGGCACCCCAGGGCCATCAGACAGGAAGAGGCAAGGGCAGACTGTCCTCTAGTACCTTCAGACGGAGCGTGGCTCAGCCAACACCTTGATTGTGGATGTCTGGCCTCCAGAACTGTGAAAGAATAGATTTATATTGTTTCTACCACTGAATTTGTGGTAATTGGCCACGGCAGCCCCAGAAAACTAATACAGCCAAGGTATTTGTTTGTTGAATTTGTTTGCTTTATGGCACTTACCACAACTGGCAATCATTTTCTTTGTTAGGTTGCTTATGTGGGCCTGTCAGCCACAAAACAGCTCCAAGCTGTGTTTAGTTCATCACCCCCGTGTCCCCAGAACTTTGCTCAAAGTAGCTGCTCAGGGAAAGTGTGCTGAATGAATAAATGAATGAGTGAATGAATGAGTGAGTGAAATGGGCTGTTGTGAGGCTGAAGCAAGGTAATATCTTGAGATTGCATCAAACAGTGTTTGGGCAAGAGCAGGCATGAAAAATAAAGGTTGTTCTGATTATCATTCCAGGCAGGAATTACATTTTTCTTAGGGCCCCTCTGAATTGCAGAGAGCCAACGGGAACTGGAGTAGTTACCTGGACGGAGAGAACACAGTTAAAGGAAAGGCCGTTTCTGCCAACATTGACAGGATGGGAGCCCCCCGCCCCTTTCTTGAAACTGCAGTTCCCTTTGAGGAAAGGAGCCCACCAGTGAGAAGGGCAGGGTCCAGGCGGGGGTGGGGGGGGGGCAGGGGAGGCAGGGTTTTGCAGCCTCCTGACCCCCTGGCTCTAGGCCAGGCCTCCACCTTCCCACTCTGCAGGAGGCTTTGATCTCATCCCCCTGCCCAACAGACACACATTAGTCGATAATTCCGGGAGACATCAAAACCCCAGCACGAGCCCTTCCTCTGCCTGCAACCTCCAGAAAGTTGCAAGCCCTGCTAATGGGCCCCGGACAGGTCTGTTCTGTTTCCCAGGGCCTGGGGTACTCTGTGTCCACTCTCTGTCTGCCTCTGACCCAGTGCGTTTACAGTTAAGCCAAGTAGCCCAAATGGAAGGGATGACCTTCACAGCGACTTGATTTACCTGTGGCTGCTGTATTATTCTTCTTGGCCTTCGTTTCCAGGTGGTGGCACACAGTGGGGTGGAAAGATCATGGGCTCAGGAGCTTGAAGACTTGGTACAGGGTCCCACCTCTGCATTTTGAGGCTCTGTGACCATCAGCAAGGCATACACACCCCCTGAGTCTCTGTCTTTCCCTCTGGGAGAAGAATCAGAAATATGAGTCCCCTGCACTGCCCGACAGAACTGTTTTGAGGCTCACGGGAGAAATCAGATGTGAGCGTGCTTTAGAAATCAAGAAGTGTCATAAAAATAGAAGCAATTATTACCATTATCCCATGACTCTGAGCTCATTAAAAAAAAAAAAAATTCATTACTGACCCTGTGTTACACACTGCCGATGGAGAGACAAACAAAACTCTATCCCTTATGACTTTCCTAAACTACGCAAATAAGTCCTATTCATTACAGAAAAGAGAGAAAACCCAAAAAAGCAAATAATCATCATCACCACAGTTGCCACCATCACTACATTGACCACCTGGTTGTTTATCCTCTTTGGACTGTTGCAGCGTCTTACAAAATTTTTTAATGTCTTTTTTTTTATTGCTTATTTTTGAAAGAGAGAGACAGAGCATGAGCAGGGGAGGGGCAGAGAGAGAGGGAGACACAGAATCGGAAGCAGGCTCCAGGCTCTGAGCTGTCAGCACAGAGCCCGACGTGGGGCTCGAACTCAGGAACGGCGAGATCACGACCTGAGCCGAAGTTGGACACGTAACTGACTGAGCTACCCAAGCACCCCCAATTTTTTTTAAATAAATAAAAATACAAATATGGTATATGCCATCCTGTTTTGTGACTTGGTCTCTAATGGAAAATATCATATATATCTTTCCAAGTCATTTAATTTATTCTGACGTTTCCCCCCTCTGGTGGCTTCTTTGTGTTTTGTGGCCGGCATGGTTTGGATCGGACTGAGTGTATGTGGCCAGTCCCTTGTCGTTGGATACGTAGGTTGTTGATTTAGCCAGTCCCTTGTCGTTGCACACGTGGGTTGTTTCCCATTTTTCACTGCAGCAAATATCACTGTAATGAATTTCCTCTCGCCCACATCTTTGCACACTTCCCCGATTGTTTCTGTAGAATAAATTCCCAGAAGTAGAACTGCTGGGTCAAAGAGTAAAAATGCACATTTTTAAAGGCTTTTGATAGTCAGATAAAACTAAAAAATCACCCTCCAGAAAGATTATACCAATTTAAACTCCCAACAAGACTGCACGGGAGTGCCCTGTTTCCCGAACTCTCGCCAGAGCTGAGCATTATCTCAGAGTGATTTAAAATGCCTGAAGAAAGGAATGATAACGGTTTCTACCCCGCACTAGCTAAAACACGAGCACTGCATATTGGCTTTCAGCTTGATAAATACTTTCTTATAAGGTCATAAATATCAGCGGAACCAAAGGTTAATGTAGTGTGCAATGCTGTAAAATTCAGCAGGCAACCTGCTAGATCATAATGATGCATTAGCACCTTTCAGTATGAAGTGGGATGGCTTACAAAGTCTGTTTATAAGTGGCCACTAACTCAACAAGTGCGTAATTGTGTCAGGTGGCCCCACTGCTCCTGCAAACATAATTTATTAAGTGCACACCTTGCCTTCCATTATATGCCAAGACTGAGAAACAGAGGCGGAAGGAGGTGGGGGAGGAGAGGAAAGAAGGAAAGAAAAGGATTCGTGAATGTATGTATTTCATCCCTTTCGCAAGCTAGAGATCCTTAAAAGACGAACATAATTTATTGCAGAAAAAATAAAGCAAATAATCCCTTTCATATATTAGCAGTGAACTTACCACATGGCTGGCAGCATTAGAATCAGAATCAAGGCACGCATGAAAATAGCTGTACCATTAGCAAGCATGTGCTTCTAGAAATCAGACTTTTAAATTATTTAGTTTGTGTTTTGAAGTTTGCGATTCAGATACCTCACGTGTTGCGTTTTTTATGCAGGTGGAAACAGGTTTCATGGTTGTTTGCTATTGTTTTTGGGTTGGCTGGTAAGAAGTTGAAACAGTTACAGTGATTAATGAACAGGAAGGTTGTGTGTATTTTAAGGCAGAAGAGTAATCTGTCCTGGGAGGAGACAAAACAGGATGGATGGTATGAGCAGCCACGTGCCTGTTTGGTTTTGCTTCTTTAGTGACGGACCAAATCCCAGGCGTCAGGGACAGACTTTATACTAAGCCCATCTTAGCGTTGACTCAGGAGTGGCGCCTTGACTCCTTTGGAATTGTGTAAGAGAACTTACTCTGTACGATGGAAATAGGCGGGACTATTCACCATGCAAAATATCCCGGAACAAACCAAATTGTTCTCTACCTTCTCCCCCTCCCTGCCACCCATCTCTCCCCCCCTACATACACACACACACACACACACACACACACACACTTAAGTTTTTTTCAAACAGCCTTTAAATCTGGTGCTGAACATTGGGAATAGAGAGGTGAGTGAAGCACAGCCCACAGCCTCCAAAGCCTTAGCCCAGTCTCATGGCGTAGAGCAATGCCATGGCAGACACGTTCACCGGGGCAGTGAGCGGGTGCTCACAGTGGGAGCTCATGGTAAGGCACCAGGGACTCCTCTCCAGCCGTAGTTGCTGCTTCCGTTCATCCCTATTTCCCACGTCTGATGCATCACAAGGAGACCAGACTCGTTGCTCCCGCGTGTGACACCACCACGTTCGTCTGGATGGTGAGTCATCAGCCCGGCAGCAGACTGGCAGAAAGCAGAGAGGCCATCCAGGCATGATGGCACTTTTGTGCCATACTGTTAACTAGAAACCCACTTAATTCTGCGTTAATGATGAATGAAGTATTTACTATTAACAACCCACGTTTATGGGTTCTGGAAGTATGTCGAATGAGACCAAGAAGCTGCTGCCATTCCAGGAGGCTGAACAAACGCATCAAAGTACTTGCTAGTTTTGCAGGTGACACGAGAGAAACACACAAGAGCCGTGCTGCATCATGTGGGGTGGGCAGGGAGAATGCTCTGAGGAGGTGATATTTAAGCTGATGACTAAGGATGACAAGGATCCAGTTATGGCAAACAGCGGAAGTAAGAGGTGCCAGGGAGGGGAGCCCACGTATGCAAAGGCCTTGAGGTGGGAAAGCCCCTGATGGTTCTGGGAGAATGAAGGCAGAGAGCTGAGGCTGTAAGATGTTCTAGAAATGAAATTGTGAAGGCAGGTCCTTGCTAGCCAAGCCAGGAGTTCAGATTTAATTCCAAGAGCAAGAGGAAGCTCCATGAGAGTTCTGAAGCCATCAGGGTACCGCTTTCTTGGGTGGACCCCTCCAGAGTTTGTGTTTTCTTTCTTTCTTTCTTTCTTTCTTTCTTTCTTTCTTTCTTTCTTTCTTTCTTTCCTTCTTTCCTTCTTTCCTTCTTTCCTTCTTTCTCTCTCTTTCTTCTTTCCTTCCTTCCTTCCTTTCTTTTTTTTCTCTTTCTTTTCTTTCTTTTTCTTCCTTCCTTCCTTCTTCTTTCCTTTCTTTTTGGTTGTTTTAGAGACTACCCTTAAGTGTCAGGGTAAACAAGTGATTTCTGGGACTCCCCCATCCATGAAGGTTAATTTGGCGACACAAATATCTGCTCCCAGGCTGGGGAGATGGCTCTCGTGATGCCCAGAGGGTGGGCTTTATGATCTGAGAGCACTTGGAATGTTTGCAGCGGCAAAGCCACATCGTCCCATCGAATGTCTCTTTCATTTTTAATGAGGAGCCTGGAGGCACTGTATAAATAAAACGGCCGAATTATTAAATTATCACTCTACAGGGCATCTTATATTAGTCCTAATTAAATGATGCTTTTCATATTAACAAACAGTGCTCAAAAAAGGATTCCAATTTTTAATCCTGACCTAACAGAAGTAGGAAGCCCTAGAAATTTCTAGAACATGAACAATGCCCCCGGACTCACTGGAGGGCACAGATGGTGAGTTTTCAGATGTCATTCTGCATTTGAACATTGCCGGTAACCACAGTGACTGTCCCCTTCACCCAGACGCAGACATCCACATCCATCCACACAAAAAATACTTCCAGGATTTCCGCCCCCTTAACCCTTGCGGGGTAACAGGGGCTGGACTTACATTCCCACCTCAACCAACTGAAAAAAGTGCTCCACAGATAAGGAGCAATGAATTTAGGTTTTGGACCACAAGGAGCACCAAGAGAAGGGAGAAAAATGACATGAGCCCAATAGTGGCCCCAGACCACTACATGCAGAGGGTTTCCAAGTCCTAAGGCAAATAGGGGGAACCCAGATAAGGACTATTTAGGGTACCAGATACTAGATTCTGGGGACACAGTGGCGACTGACACCAGCAAGACCTCCAACCTGCTGAGCTTACATCATCATATGGGGGGGAGACAGTTGATAAGTAACTACATACATGGGGTAATTTGAGCTAGGTCAATGGGGTGTTTGAAGACACTGGCAAGAGCCACTTGTGAGCATTGCTTTCCCATCAGTGTTTTCTGTGACATCATGTCTATAGCTTGAAATCAGCCACGGTGAGAGTATTTGCACCACAAAGTTGTCAAGGCTTGTGTATTATTGTTGCTTTGGAGAGTTTCCTTACCAACTTACTCTTCAGACAATGTGGTCAGGGAAGGCTTTGTAAGGGAGAACCGTTTCTGTTGAGACATGAGGATGAAGAGCCATTCATTCATGGGCAAACCCTTGAGGGAATGTTTCAGGCGAGGAAATAGCATGTGCAAAGGCCCTGTGCCTCCATATTCCATTCTTCCACCCTCTCTGATGTTCGGGGCAGAAGTGTCTCCCTTCCCTACAATCCCTTGATGAGATTTCATCCACTTCTGTATATTAACCATATAATCTTCCCTCCCCTTTTCACTCCCATGTCAGCACAGTAGAGAATATCTTTATGGAGTTATTATGGCTTGATCCTTATGCTCTGTTTTCAGATCTTCTCCACTCTGAGTCTGTACCTTTTTTTTTCCATAGTGGAATTTTACTACTTACTCCCAAGAATGATGCTTTAGTCCCTTGTCTGTGAGAACGTGATACTCTTTTACAGTTAGAGAAGATTTAAAAACAAAAACCAAAACAAGAATATTTCTTTAACATCTACAGGTGTAGGATTTAAGCATTGAAAGGTAGAAGATTTCAGAATACATTTTTCAGAAGCATTTTCTGAAGCCCCAGGGTGTCTTCAGAGAAGGTGCAGGGCTGGGATTCAGGGCATGGCCTTGGCAAGACCAATGGCCTGAGTAACCAGCAGGTCATTGTTAATTGATAACGATGCTTTTTTATGGCAAAATCTGAACTAAACCTCAACTCGATTCTTAATATGCACCGCAGAAGCAGAGAGGAGAAATCCATAGTTCATGACCCATAAGATTTATGTCTCGAGCATTTCCAAGGCCCCATCTCTTTGTTTTCTTTTGTGTTCATGTGACCTGTTCACCGCTCTCAAATATCCTCTGACATATGCCCTCTGTCCTCTCACTAAGCAAATGAGATATTTCAGTACAAGCAAGACCCTCCCCTCTTTCCTTCCTTCCTTCCTTTTTTGTTTCTGAATTTTCCAATGTCGACAATTTTGTAAATAACAGCTTTTGAATAACAACTAAATATGAAAGTTAGATTTACAGGCCCCCAGACGATGCTGAACCCTGTTGGGAAGGAAGAAAAGGGTGGCAGGAGTCACTAATCCAGTGAAGATCTCCAAGTGGCCAGGACCTCGGGGTTAGGATGCATAGCTCATTTAGGAAGGTGCTGTTGGGAGTCTGCCTGGATGCAGCTGTGTCCTAAGCCCCAGCTGCAAGGACATTCTTACCGCAGAATGGAGGGAGCTTTCTCCGTCCACGTGTTTGGACAACCATAACCCAGCTTTGGTGGACCCCTGAGCAAGGAGGCTGGTTCTAGGGGACAAGAAGAGACAAGGTTTCTCATAGATGGTGACCTCCATACTCAGTGGCAGTCCAGACCGTCCACCTGGGGGCTCTTCTGGAAAAGTCCGCTTCTGCTCAGAGGTCATCACTGTATGCCAGGCTCTGCACCAGGCACTGGAGACAAAGAATAAAAGACCCAGACCCTATCCTTTCAGAGGCCACAGTTAAGTGATGGCAAAGTGACAGTTTCAATTCAACATAATATTTTGTAGGATAAAGCTAGAGAAGCAAAGCCACCAGCAAAGTGACCACACAGCATCATCGTACCAGGAACATCTAATCACCAACGGTTATCTTCCAGGCACTGTACTAAATGCTTTCTATGCATGATTTTCTTCCCTCGCAGCAAGCCTGGGTCTTATGTACTCTTCTGTAAAAGTCAATTTCACTGATTAGCGGCCTGAGCACAGAGAGGTTAGCTATTACACTCATGGTTGCACAGCAGGGATACAGAAAAAATCTGAACTAAGAAATTCAAGTTCTTGAGCTCAGCTTCTGAGTTATGAGCTATTGGAACATGCAGCCTGAGGAACACGTTTAGCCTGTCCGTGTCTCATCAGAAATAGAAGGGCGCTCACAGAATACCAGCTCTGGAGGTAAGCAGCTGATTTTGGATGTCAGTGAATTCGGACGAGGGATTCAGGCACCGTTAGGCCCCACCCTTTTTAAGCCAACATACACCTAACATACACCTTAACGAGCCCCGATTTGGGACAATTTTTATGGTTGCAGAGTGCTTTTATTTTGTTTCATTTTCTTATGCAAAGCCAGAGGCCTGACATCAAACTGGTAATTTTGGCCACATTATCACCGTGTTCTAACCAGGCAAGCTTATTAGTTCAGACAATTAAGAAAATACAAGTGGAAAATACTTGGCTATTAGGGAGAAAGGAGTAACATAAATCCAAGATGTTGGGACAATTAGCATTTCCAGCAATAAAAATCAAGTGGAACGCTAAGGAAATGAATATTATGCTTATTATTTAGCACTAACATAGCATTTTGTATTTATAAAATGCCTGATAATTGTTTTTGGCCATTTCTTTTGGTAAAACTCTGATAAAGGACATTTGCTATTCTCAGGGGTGGCGTAAGGGGGGTTTAAGTGAGAACCCATTAAATTACAATTCAAGTAATCTTCCTGTCCTCTTCTTCTCAACTCAGATTTAAGTAGAGAAAGAAAACACCCAGAAATCCTGCTAAAATGTAAGTCATTTTATCTCCCTCCTTTGTTAAAAGCCCTCTAGTGGCTCACCCATTTCTCTCAGAGTAGAAGCCAAAATCCTCCCATAAATGCAACTTGATATCCAAGATTGGATTCTGCACCAGAAAAAGGACATTAGTGGAAACAACTGGGAAAATTTGAATAAACTCTGTAGTTAATAATACGTGAATGTTAACTCCCTAGTTTGGATGAATACACAGGGTTAGGTAAGATGTTAACTTTAGAGAAAGCTGGATGAGCTGGATTGCTATCTTTGCAACATCTCTGTAAATCTAAATATATTTCAAAAGTTATAAAGCTATTTTTTTTTATAGCCAAAGTTCCTGCAGTAGCCTGGAAGGCCTTATTACATGACACTTCGTTATACATCTGACATCATCTCGTATCTGCTTCCCTGTGATCACTCTGCACTGGACTCACTCTTCCTCATGTTTCTACCTCAGGACCTTTGCACAGTCTGTCCCTGTGTCTGGACTATTCTTGCCTGACCTGTCCTCATGGCTCAACAGTCTTTGTCAAATTTTGACTCAAATGTCACCTTCTCCAAAACCATTGACTAAAAATTTCAAACCCTCCCTAGCACCCCAATCCTCATATTCAATGCTTTGTCTCATAGTGCTTACATTTCAACATACTCTGCCATGTTCTATTTACTGTAGTATTGCTTATCACTTTCTCCCCCACTGGAAGATAAGTTCCTTGAGGAGGAATTTTTGTCTGTTTTCTCCATTATCCGTTTCTAGCATCAAGAATTGTACCTAGCCCTTACACTTGGTGAATATTTGTTGAACCTAGCTATGAAATTCTGAACTAAAAGAAAAAATGTAACACTTGCTTATTGCTTTGCTTACGAGGGCACTATGCTAAGCACTTAAATATGTACTTCGATAGAATTTTCATGACATCCTACAAGTTAAGTATTATTGCTACTGTTGATGAAGCTCAGGTTTTTCCCAGGGTCACGAAGCTCTTCATCCAGATATCAGAGCCAGGATTCAAACCTGTCTCTCGATGCTGCTTCTGGTCCTGTTTCTCTGACCCTATCCTGTCTGTCAAAATGTCACTTTCCCTCCTTTCATTAAAACCATGGTACTTAAAGATCAGAAATAGCCTAACTCATGGAGTCAGTTGTTCGTATAATTCAACCTTCTTTCTCAGGTGTAATATCACCCAGGATAAATATATGGAACATATTATTTCCCTCAAAGGTCACAGATAACTCTGGAATATTGTGAGCTTTTCATAAGTAATCTAATATGGAACTTTGACCTTCAATTTCTCCTTCATGAGCCTGATTTTGCTTTCAACTTCAACAATCTCTTGTGGATACAAAGTTTCATTCCTAAGAAGGAAAGGACACTGGTTTACAAACTCCAGGCCTTAGCTCTGGGACCTCTTCTCATATGTACTAGCTCTATGGGCCTCCTCTTGAGCTTTATTTTCCTCATCTGTAAAATGGCATATTTGCAGCACCAGCTTCATAGAAGTGTCATGAGGATAAGTGATAGGATCAACGTGAAGTAGTCTGTAAGTTCACTATATTTTATGTATCTGCATTTTCTATTACTGTTTGCATATAGTTGTTGAGATGAAGAAGTTGAAATGGATATCAAGGGGCGCCTGGGTGGCGCAGTCGGTTAAGCGTCCGACTTCAGCCAGGTCACGATCTCGCGGTCTGTGAGTTCGAGCCCCGCGTCAGGCTCTGGGCTGATGGCTCGGAGCCTGGAGCCTGTTTCCGATGCTGTGTCTCCCTCTCTCTCTGCCCCTCCCCCGTTCATGCTCTGTTTCTCTCTGTCCCAAAAATAAATAAAAAACGTTGAAAAAAAAATTAAAAAAAAAAAAAAAAGAAATGGATATCAAGGTTTATTTGGTTTTTTCTTCCTAGAACCTTCTTAGCTTCAGATTACTAAGTTAGCGTAACACCCATCAACTGCTTCCATGAGTTCAAGGGATTTCTCCCAAACGTCTCTGTTAACAACACCTAAAAATCATCATCGTTATCATCACCACCATCATCACCATCACCACCATGGTCATCATCAAACACATGTTATTTACTAAACAATTACTAGGAGTCAGGCTCAAGGCTACATCCTAATAATATTATACTTCACTCTTGTTTACCATGAACCTGCAAAGTGAGGGTTGAAAACTCATTTTACAGATGTGGGAACTGATGTTTCAGGGAGGTTAACTAATTTTCCCAGCATCACACAGAAGTCCTGAAACCAGGTCTGGAACCTAGGTATCCTTTAGTTTATGATCTAGCCCTTTGTCCACACCTGGCCCTACCTTCTTGCCAAGAAGAGTTTTAGAGCCACTGGCAAAATGACCAGAAGACAACATCTCTTGTGGGGAGATGGCTTTTCTCAAGCTTTGTCAGCATTTTCTTAAACTGTGGCCCAGACCCTACTTTTATTCAAATAGCCTGGTATGGGCTTGTTACAAATGAATATTGCTGTCTCTAGCCAGTGATGTGCTGGTAGGTGTTTAACAACCTGCTTGGGGTTGAGGAGGTAGGACAGGAGGCGTTCAGGAGCCTGAGGTGAAGCATTTGCCAATTTCCATGGTGGAAATACTCCCACACTGGTCCTGTTCGAGCTACCAGTGCCTCGTCACTGAACACAGAGTTGGCAAAAGACATACAGGAGAACGCTGTTTTATGGTATCTCGGCCATTCAGGTACAAAAGCCAGAAAAACCATATAGATAATAGTAAAATGTACCAAAAGAATTAGGAAGCAATGCGCTTTGAGTATTTATTACGTATTTTATTTAATTGTGGGTTTATGTTATTTAATTTTTATTAAAGGCCATATTTAACAATAGGCTCAAAAAATACCTGAGAAATAAACATCCCAGACACCTCCCTGTCTCTACTCCAAGCTGATGAAGAGGGCACTGAAAAGGCTAGAACCCTGGCATCTGCATTTCTTTTTTTCTTTTTTCTTTTTTTAATGTTTATTTTTGAGAGACAAAGAACAAGCAGGGGAGGGGCAGACAGAGAGGGAGACACAGAATCCGAAGCGGGCTCCAGGCTGAGCTGTCAGCACAGAGCCCTGACACAGGGCTTGAACCCGCGAACCCTGAGAGCATGACCTGAGCTGAAGTCAGAGGCTTAACCAGACTGAGCCACCCAGGCACCCCTAGAATCTGCATTTCTAAAGAGCTCCCCGCATGCTCCTGGTGCACACTCAAATTACTGAGCCAGCGCCTTTAGCCTTTTCTTAGAGCACATTTGAAGTAAGTGTATGAAGGTAACATATAATATGATAAGCATCTAAAAAATGTAGATGGGATTCATATTCCAGGCAAATGCTCACGGGCAGCTATGCTAAATGAACTCCACTGTTACTCATCTTAAAAGGTTTCTTGAAAAATTGAATAAAAATATTCCAAAGTTTTATTTTATTTTACCTTCAATGAAGCATGGTTGCTCCATGTTGAAGAATAAGGCAGTAATTCTATTCCCTGGCAGCCAGCACAGGAGGACGGTTCAGAGGCCCTTCCTGAAAGGCTTACGCAAAGATAACAAAATGTCAGGAAAAGCTGCAGGGCAGGGCTGAATGGAAAAGGAGGCTTGTAATCTCAAATTCAATATAAAAGATCGAAAGCATCAAATAATCAGTCAGCAGTGAGCCTCCCCATCAGAATGTTCCATCTGCCTTGGAATTCAACTTTGTGATTGTATTATGATGTATACATTATACATCTCTCTCTCTCTCTCCATATATATAACTTCCTAGAAAAAGCTAGGCACATCTGAGGTCCCATAAGGAAGTCTTGCTTGACTTTTAGAAGAGAAACTCATCTGAAACATCACCTCCCTTTACCCCACCCCCACCCCATCCACCTTAAAACCAGAAAAGTCTCTTTTCTAGACAGAAGTTTTAATCAGAGAGAAAGGCATGCCCCCCAAGTCAAGAGCACTCCAGGAGCTATGTGCAAACCCTGATACACAAGAGAGAGCCAACCCAAGGCTTGCAATTTGCCCTCTAAACAGTGTTTCTGCTTTTGGAAGGTGGACATGGAGGGAAGTTAAAGAATTTCCATGACTAATGTTTAGAGTGCTCAGGAAATGCCTTAAGCCATTGGTAAGCACTTTGCCTGCTTTAGGGTTTTAATCCTCCCCCTGTCCTTTGGTTCTTTTCCGGTCACATTGAAGGGAGTCAATCAATAGGCTTTGAATGAATGATTTCACAAATCCCCGTTTTAAAGCCAGGGGAGGTAAGGTATCAAGGGGTAGAGTCACATGTCCAAGATCAACCACATTTGGTTTCTCCTCATTGCAGACACGTAAACTCGCACTGTTGCCTACCCAGGGTAAAAAGGGGTGGCCATGAGGGTGTTAGAGCCCATCAGGGTCACCCCTGAGGATTATTAAAACGATTCATCTTGGGTCTACAGTTACAAGTGGTTACTTTGGGAGTGGGGACCGGAAGTCTGCATTTGCAGCAAGCTTCCCCAGGTGACTTAAAGGTGACCTGAAGGGTGTACCTGGAGATAGACTGAGGTAGCATCCACAGAGCTCTCTGCACCTCCACCTGGACCCAAACGTGTTTGCCTTTCAGACCACAAAACCTGCGTCTTGCTAAGGTGACCAAGAACCCCTTACCAAGGTAGGGCCCCTCGCTCAACCCACCCTCCTGAATCTCGGAGTCTTGGCTTTGAGACCTGATGGGTACCTGCAAGACCACCAAAACCAGGGCCTTCATTTCTTTGGGTGCAGTAAATCTCCTCCAAGAAATAGGACATAGTGAGAAATCGGTGGGAGTTGTCCTTGAATCCACACCTGCTGAAGTGTAGGGCCTCCACTAAGAGTCTTTCTGGTTGCCAGACTGATGTCATCAGACATCAGATACTGTCACCTGCCATGTGAGCAAACCTTGCTTTTTATTTTATTTTATTTTATTTTTTAATTTTTTTTTCAACGTTTATTTTATTTTTGGGACAGAGAGAGACAGAGCATGAACGGGGGAGGGGCAGAGAGAGAGGGAGACACAGAATCGGAAACAGGCTCCAGGCTCTGAGCCATCAGCCCAGAGCCTGACGCGGGGCTCGAACTCATGGACCGCGAGATCGTGACCTGGCTGAAGTCGGACGCTTAACCGACTGCGCCACCCAAGCGCCCCAAACCTTGCTTTTTAAGTAGCATAACCAAGAAAAATGGAAATGATGGACTCCAGATACACAGCACTTTGAAGTGGCCAAAGCACTCTCTGGGGCAGAATCCCCTCTGTTTCTCTGGGATCCGAAAGGGAGCTGCATTGTTGTTCCTCTCCCACAGGTGAAGAAAGGGACACTCTGACAGGATGTCACCCACCGTCATGGCTATCATCCATATCTGACCACTTCCAAGTCTTACCTCTCCTTATTGGAGCCTTGAATGACACAATTAGATGAGAAAGAGCCCAGGACTGGTTAGATATTTCTCTTTCTTCATTTTAAGAGTTGGACTTTTAGACCTGTGAGCCCCGCTAATACACAATTGCCAAGATGAATAAGACTGTCCAAGAAGTTTTCCATATTCCCCTCTTGTTGAATTATGTTTCCGAAGGTCCTTCAGTAAGAGAACTCACCCAGTGTGCTTCAATTGTGTCATGCCTTATTTTTGTCCCCTGCCATACCAGGAGATCCCACAGCCTCTGGGTATGTCTTCTTCATGCTTTAAGCCTCACTTCTAACAAATGTCCTTTATACAGGCGGGAGCTCTTTAAATGCCAGCCAAATAGAACAGTGTAGACCAGAGTACTGACCATCAAATAGTGTAGACCAGAGTACTGACCATCATCCATCATGCCCAACTATGGCCCACTGCCTTTTTTTTTTTTTTTTTTTTTTTTTGGTAAATAAAATTTTATTGGAACATGACCTGTTCATTTGTTTAGATACTGCCTAAACAACATTTTCCCATGCGACAGAGACAGTATGGCCCACAAAGTCACACTATTTTCCATATAGCATTTTTAAGAAAAAAAAAATGTGCTGTCTAGGTAAAGAGCAAACTGGAGAGGAGTTGAAGTCATTTCTATTTTCAGAGTATATTTCTTAGTATTTCCATCTCTTAGAATATATTTACACTCCTCCCCACCCACCAGTGCAGGAAAAATTAGCCCACTGATGAATAGAATCTGGAACTCAGAAGTAATCCGAATCATGTCAGTTTTCAGAAATTGTGTACTTTATGTGACAGGATTCTTTGACTGTCAAATGTAGGAGAATAGACATATCAATATTCCGAAGAATGATATGTATACATGTCTCCGGGTATACTGGAGAAACCCCAGTACGACCAGAGCAAACCCCTCACAGTGCTTGTCTCTTTGTTCAAAGCATTTATACAAAGAAAGAAGTAATTAGTAAGGAAAATCCTGGGATTTTAGCTGAGATCAGTTCCATCTTAAATTCATCACCGAGTTTCTGCAACCGTTCAGCAATTTTCTTAGGTCTGGAAAATTTGCATAATGTATAGATTTGCCATTTGGTTAAATTAAATCTTGCATAATACGTTGGGAGGGGACATCTTTGAGCTGGGTGGATTTGAGGATTCAGTGTAAGATATCAACATTTTTCCTTTTTAAATCGATATTTAAATTGGCCTTGATTTCTGAGTGGGATGGGTTTACGAAAACCAGGAGGCTATGGCTGGGGTGAGGGTAGAGCTTCAAGAGAGTCACTCCTGGGGAGGGAGAGCGGGCTGCCAGCACGAAGGGGAGTTCGCCAGCTCCTTCCGGTGGATGCTCACTGAGCTGGAGAAATAGAAGACTCGTCCTGATGATGCCATCAAAGCAGAAGGCAGTGCGGAGTTCTGGGGAGAACTTGACGTGTTCCTTAAATTAGTTGGGTGCAGTGATGTCATTAACATAGAGACTTGTGCCTGCTTCTTATCTGGGGATTTATTACCGTGGAGGCTCCCTGGCATACTCCCAAATGACAGGATGGGAGAAAACTGTCATGGAGAATGTGTTAGGACACCTGCCATCTGCCCTGGCTCTTGGGAGAGCCTAGAGGTCAGAGGACAGGGAAGGAGTTTTCAGGATGCTCAGAAAACCAGTGCTGACAGAGGGACCCCCATCTGAAAGGAGAGTGGGCAGCTTGCCGGCCGACCTTGACGATACATTACCTTCTGCAGCAATGGAGGGCAAAGGATTGGCAATTCACCACCCCCAAGCAACCCAAGCATACCTATACCTCAGGCTCCCCCACACCCACAGAAGCCCCCAGTGGCCCACGAGCTCCAGCAGAATGAGAGAGAGAGCAGAGACAGGCATTTGCTACTGATCACCAAGAGGGATCTTGTTTCATTGGGTGCCCTCTGCCCCCTCAGTCTCTTGCCCCAAACCCCAACTCCAAAAGAGAAAGACCTAAGAGGAGAATAAGGAAGAAGATCCCAGAGGCAGCTCCCCCTAGCAGACAGAGCCAAGTGCTGGATAGTAGGGGCAAGGAAGCAGGAAATGTCCCCTGCCCGAGGCAGGTCCATCATGACACAGGTCTATGAGGACATGGGTCTGGAGTAATAGGAAGAGAATTTGAATGCTACTGACTTTGGAAGCTTTACATTGGATTGGCCTGAGGTATTTTTTAAGTGTATTCATTTATTTTGAGAGAGAGAGGGAGAAAGCATGAGCAGGGGAGGGGCAGAGAGAGAGGGAGAGAGAGAGAGAATCCCGAGCAGGTTCACACTGTCAGTGCGGAGCCCAATGCAGGGCTTAATGTCATGAACCGTGAGATCACGACCTGAGCTGAAATCAAGAGTCAGACGCTTAACAGACTGAGCTCCCCAGGTGCCCCTGGTCTGAGTTTTTAATAACCACATGGCCAGAAAGCTGTTGCATCGTCTTTAGATGTCATTAAGGGATTTGACTCGGGAAGTGTGGTGCCTGGGCTCTCAACCATTCTCCCACACCGCCTGCCAGGTACTGACTGAGCATCTTGAAGCAGCTCTTAGCCCCTCTGAACAGCCATTCCTTTATCATAAAATGGGGACAAATGATAGAATCTTCTTTTCTGAGTCATCAGGTGATGCAATGAAATACAGTGTATGCAAAGAGCTTAGCAGAGTGCTAATCATGTGACCAATGTTTATTAAATGGCTATCAGATGTCAAGCACTATTCTAGATGTTAATCATCATCATACTTAAGGGCCAGGAAGGGCACTTAGATATATTGACTCACCTGGAGCAATGCTAATAATATTTCTATTTTCTAGATCAAGGAAACAAGGCCCAGAGAGGTTAAGTAACTTGTTCAAAGTCACACAGCTAGGAAGTGGTAAAGCTAGAATTCAAACCCAGATCACTCATTCCAGAGTCTACAAATGTTTATTGTTATTGTTATTAGTAGTGGTAGTTATTTTCAATTCCTTGTTTCTGGAACTAAAAACTGAAACTTTGAACATGGAGAAGGAAAGAAAGAGCTCTTTCTGGAGTCTTGACTCCTGTCCACTGAGAATTAGACACCGGCTCCCAAACCCACCTGCTCTATCCCCAGGGACTGATACATACATACATACATATGTATGTGTGTGTGTGTGTATGTGTGTATATATATATATATATACACACACATACACACACACATACATACATACATATATATATGTAGTAGGTGCTCAATAAATCTATTTTGAATGACTGGATGAGAAAACAGCTGGTTTCAAGCCCACTGAAACTCCTTTCTCTCCCCAGGACAAAACATGTCACATTCCCAGGTATTCGCAGGCTCTGCTTTAATGACACTACTGTAGACTGAATTGTGTCCCCTCCCCTTTAGGCTGAAGCCTTAAGCCCCCACGTGATGGTATTTGGAGGTGTGGACTTTGGGAAGTAATTAGGGTTAGATGAAGTCATGAGGGCAGCGTCCTCCTGTGGGAATCTGTCCTTATAGGAAGAAGAAGAGAGAGACAGCATTCTCCCTCCACCAGGAGAGGACATAGGGAGATTATAAGCCAGAAAGAGAGACCTCACCAGCAGCCAAATATGCTGACGCCTTGATCTTGGACTTCCCAACCTCCAGAACCGGGAGAAGTAAATGACTGTGGTTGAAGCCACCTGGTCCATGGGGTTTTGTTACAGCAGCTCGAGTGTACTTATACAGACACCTATGCAGCCCATCGCCTTTACTGAGGTGTTAAACACTTGGCCCCTTGAATGCTCATCCTATACTTTCAAAGGGTGAAAAAAAAAAAAGAGCAAGAGAATTTGGAGTCAGCCCTTCTGTGTCCCGCAGGGCTTCTGCTTTCTGAAGAATTTCATCATTCCAGCAAAGCATTGAATTTATTCGGGTTGAGGGAAATGTGATGAGTTTCTTAAATCTGTGTCACCTGGCTGTGGAATCCACCCTGCCGAGCTAGGAAGGAGGCATTAACTACATCCAAAGCTGTGTGATTAACTTATTTGTTTGCCTATAGAGCTAAAATGAAAAATCAGGAAGCTGAGTGAATCTGCACGAGCCCCGTTTTGAAGTAGGATTGTGAGAAAACCCGAGACGTGGGTTTTAATTCACATTCCCTGGGCTTACCATTATTATTATTTTTAATGGAAAATAACTTCGCACAATCTTGCTTCGTTTTAAATGGAGAATGTGCAATATTGTCTAACGCAGGGTATGAAGTTGATTTAGTATGCATGATTTTCTCCCCCTCCCCATCCAGGACTTTGGTTCTTTGTACACATTCAATATCGTTACATTTTTTGCTTAGAACATATATATTTTCCCCCTGAACTTTTCTCGATTGCTTTTTTATCAGGTTTACAAATCAAATCAAATAGGTATATTGCAGAGCTCTGTGATACCATTTTCTGAGCTTATAGTACAATGTATTGAATTATGCCACTCCAGCCTTTCTTTTGCTATTCTCTCCAGATTGAGAGAGAGGGACTGTGGACCCTGTAAATTCACTTGGTGCCCAGCATTACTGGCTAAATCAAGACCACTATTCAGGCTGTAAGAAGAGACAGAGCAAGTGTTTGTTACACAAATCAATTTGGTCCAAAGTACATCGCAGTGGGTACTCAACCATCGCTCACATAATATTGTCAACTTAATCAAATAATGCCTCGAAGACACTCACAAGCTTTTCTCTCTGAGAAATAACTTGATTGGTGGAGGAGGAAGAAGCAGCTGGCTATTCAAAAGGACACTTTTTATTTATCACTGTAAAGCACTTTGGGCATGGAGGGGAGGAAGCCCGCAGGATAGGGGGGATGCTGGATATTCATTAGGCTGTATGCGGGGGGGGGGGGGGTGGGGGGGGGAGTTGTGCTCGTTAGCATCCTGGCTTGGGTACTGGGTTTTGACACCCTCATGGCAGAATTGGGGATGCTCATGGAGACAAAAGAAGCTGGGCCCCAAGAGGTGTTCTGGAATGACACAATAAATATTTGCTGGCACAGTAAAGGGCTTCAAAAATGATTCAGTGTAGTGTTTGTCTTTGGGATGTTCATGTTCTAGTAGCACAGACAGGTAAGTAATCTGATAATAAGGAACATACAGGGTCGATAAGAGCTCACCAGAGGGGAGCACAGGACTCTAGGGGCTCGGAGGAGGCATCTGAAGCCACCTGGTTTGGTTTGATTTTGGCCAACTGGTTGAGATAGAGCCCTGTTCGCAGAGCTCATCACTCTGGTTCGAGCCCAGACAGAGAGCTCAGGCAGTTAGACCTCCAGCGAATCTTCACTCCTCTATGCAAGTGCTTAGCAGTTGCCCTCTGGGGCTGGGCTGTCTTTAGACTTTCTTAATTTTTTTTTTCAATGTTTTTTATTTATTTTTGGGACAGAGAGAGACAGAGCATGAACGGGGGAGGGGCAGAGAGAGAGGGAGACACAGAATCGGAAACAGGCTCCAGGCTCTGAGCCATCATGTCTTTAGACTTTCCATAGCACCTTCCTCTTGGCCTTGACAAGCCATTGGGGTCTGGAATATGGAGTCCAGCAAATGGACTTAGATATCTTAGGTTCCATCCTGGCTCTGCCATCTCCTAGCTGTGTAATTTTGGACAGGTAACTTAACCTCTCTGAGCTTCAGTTTTTCAACCTGTTACGGTGATCAGTGGGATAAGGTATGAAAAGTGCCTAGCAAGATGCCAGGGTCACAGTAGGACCTCAGCACAGTTTTATATTTAGTACCCATCCCATTACCCGACCCATTAGCTGATTCCACACTAGGCTCATAAGCAATCAGGCATTGGTAGTGTTCAGCATCAGATGTCTCAACTCAGGGGAGAGTGGAATGCCCTCGCACAGCACTGGTCCTTATCCAGGGATCCGTGGGTATCTGTGCACCCTTCAGGGAGTCTGTGAACTCTGTATTCAGGGATTAGGATATTAATATTTCGAAGGGGGCATTATTCTGCCAGCTGGAGGTATCTGTTGAGCCATGGCCGGTATGACTGAGGAACTGAATTTTTAATTAGGCTCAACTGTAATTAAAATTTAGACACTGACACTTGATTCCATTATTAAAAGCCTTTTAGGTGTGTTTTGAAAATCTTGGCTATTCGACTGCCAATTTTTCAAAGTCTAAATATAGATGAGGTATTTCTAACGAAAATGCAGTGTCCATATTGAGATGATGAGCTGTAGTACAAATTATTTGAACATCTCAGAGACTCAGAAAAACAAGAATGTAAAATATCATTTACATTAATTACACGCTGAAATAATAGTTTTGGTAAATTGGATTAAGATAAATATATCCTTAAAGTTAATTCCACATATTTCTTTTTCCTGTTTAGACACGTGGCTTCTAGAAACTTTAAGATTTTGTATGTGACTCCTCTTTTATTTTGTTGAATGGCTGCTCTAAAGTGTGTGATCACTGTCCCTGAACTGTATCTAGTCTTATGTGATGAGTGCATGAGTTTTTAATTTCCATCGTGCAGGGGAAGAAAATAATTTTCTTTGTATTCTTCTAGGTTCTTGGCTGAAGCACCCTGTGGTAAAAGAGACAAACAGGAATTTAATAACATGTCTACCTTCTGTAGACAGGGTACCTACCCAAGAAAACCAAGTAACTCCCTGGCATGGCCCAAGCCACCAGCTTAAACATCATCTCCAGCTGAAGACAAAAGATGTTGGGAGGCCAGGGGAGCCAGCGATGGGGAGGTTATTAGGAAAAGCACAGTAAATAAGGGTGAGGTGGTTATGCAGATTTAGGTCCTTGACTTATCCTTTGAAGAGAGTTTCTAGAGATTTAGTTACTTTCTCTTCCTGGTGCCTCCTGAGAGGAAGACACCCCTATAAATGGAGAATTTCCTTATAAATGTGAATGTCTCTTACAAAAGGGTATTTTCTACTGTTTTTGGAGCTTCTCCTGTGTCTGCTGTTTCTCAAAAATAATTGTCCCAAAATAACCCTTGTGCCAAAGAGGTGTATTTTGGGGTGGCAAAATATAATTCGGTACAGTTCTTGTTTTCTTAGGGTGAACGCCCCTACTACAGGCACTCAGCACTGTGCTTCAAAGTCTCTGATTTCTCTCCGAGTTCTGATTTCTGCTGACAGCTTCACCACATCTTACTCATCCGCCCTTGTGATGGTCACCTATGTTGCCTCCACATAGGTGGTGGTGGAACCTTTTATCCTTTCTTGAATCTGAGGAGACAGGCCCAGAAGGGTTTAAGGAGCTCGGCTCCTATGTGACAGAACTGGAGTTTAGCTCAGGGATGCCCAGCTACAAATGTCCTCGGCCTGCGTTACCACTAGGTACTTGGTCACCCCCGGGAGATAGCACACAGGTGAGCTCAGCAGTGCCTCATGGGCTCCGAGCTGAGCCCACGGGGCGGGGCCACAATCTGAAAGGCACATACAAAAACTATGCGGATTCTCTCCAACAGTCATCCCCGGATTGGTCGATATCAAAATCCAATTTCACCAGGATTAGCCTTGGGTTGCTCAGAGCTATTCATTGAATTAGGAACGATTATAGCAGAGGGAGCCCCGCGGTTCTTTATTAAGGTCTTTGCGGAAGCACTAAGTGATCTTCGGGAGATTAAAGTGCTGGTGGTGTTTTCTTAACATTTATAACCTGCGCCGATATCTGGGGAGTTTGTTTATTAGGAAAAATTCTGCGGCACACATCCTGACTCCTAATAGGGCTCTCGAACTGGGCCAGAGTAGAAGCTGGATTTTGCCATCCTAATGAGCTTATTTTCGAACCTCTGCCAACGGCTGCCTGGAAACACACCTCTTAGGGTTAATGGACTTTCCACTCGTGTGGGGTCCTGCAGCCTCCCCTGCGTGATGGGGCCTCTGCATCTCAGGGTCGTCCGTACCCACACGCCCGAGAAAAGAACAAACCCCGGTGGTTTTAACGCTGTTAATAATAGTAATGATATGCATTCCCTGTTTGTTCATGGGACTTAACTGTTTGCAAGACTTGGATTACATTATCCCAGTCTGAAGGGTCCAGGAAAGATGTGCATTTATGATTTTACGCATCCGCAACTAAGAGTGAGAGACGTGAAGTTAGCATTTGTGCCGCTCGCTGATACCAAAGCCAGACCTGTTCATTGACGCCACAGGCCCTTGCTGAGAACTTACCGTGTGCTCCAGATCAGTGGTTTCAGTCGGTACAGTTCCGCCCCCCACAGGGAGCACCTGAACCCCTGAAGATAGTTCCAGCTGTCCCACTGTCGTCTAGAGGATGGAGGCCAGGGATGCTGCTGAACGAACATCTTATGGTGCACAGGACAGCCCCAGGTCAAAGAGCTAAGCAGCCCCCACATCACCATTTCTGGTAGAGAAACTGCTCTAGGTGTAGGGCAGAACAGTGAATGGAAACTCCCCAGTCTCTGTTCTCGTGGACTTGGCGTTCTGGTGGAGAAGACAGGCACAGCAGAAAATAACAGAAGCACGTAACCTAAAAGGAACAAGTGATACGTACTTTGGTAACGGGCAGGTGAAGATTTCTCAGACGGGTCATGTCTGGGCAGACAGCCGATGGGCAAGAGGGGGCAAGCCGGCCACATAGGCATCTGGGGAGAGAGTTCTCCAGGCAGAGGAATAACCGGTGTGAAGCCTGAGGAGGGAGCTTGCCGAGTGGGCGGAAGGAGGAACAAGGTGGCCAGTGAGCAAGGACTGGGGAGCCTCAAGAAGCAAGGGGGTCAGGGCCAGGCCATACTGAATATCACAGCCCAGGATGAGGGCCTGGGCTAGAGGGTTCAGAGAGGGCAAGTGCCCTGGCTGTTCTCCTTCTGCCTCGAACATCCTTTGTTTTCTCAAATTCCTCTCATCTCTGAGCGAGCAGATCAGCAGTAATTTGCTTGGTCTTTATGTTCTATCTTCTGATCTCCGAAACATGGTTATGAGGTATCTTTCCAGTTCAGCTGCGTCCCACTTAGAGCTAAAATGATACTTAGGAAAAAAAATCAGGGATAAATCAAGAGTTCTTCTTCGAGCAATTAATTCCAAGGAAGCCTTGCCAGGCACCAGCCTCAGGGGATGTAGCTCCCTAGCAGGGAGCCCCTGACTTTGGGGAATACGCGTTCTAGATGTGCAGTTCCCTGCGCAACCTTCTTAGAATTTCTACGTTATTTTATTTTTGTCGGTAGAAGTTTCACTCTGGGCGTTCGCCGTAAGCTTCACCGACCTTCTCAGGGATGCCATGACCGCTTTCGCCATCTGTGTGAAGTACAGCACTAGGCTCAGGGAACTGGCAGGCCTGTCCTTGTTTTTGGAGTATCGGCTGCCTCTCAGGAGGCTGGTGGAGTGCGTCTCAGTCCTGCTGAAGGGCGTCAGTACCTCCAGGGTACATGGAATGGCGGCCAGGGCGCCCAGGCTGGCAAAGGGAAGATTGCAGTCTCCTCTATTTAGGGAACTCATTAAAGTTCCCAGGGTGACAGATGGGAACCTGGGACAGCTCAGGCAGAGACATTCTCTATTCTTCTGGACCTGGTGTGGGGCCAACCCTTTGGAGAACCTCAGGCCACCTTAAGTGGTAGAAAATGAATCTCCTCCTTGACTATAGCTACCCATCCTACATGTGCTTCCAGTTTGTTTTCTTGTTTAATAAAGGGTTGTAGTGGGTTGAGTGTGGCCTTCAAAAGATATGTCCATGTCCTGACCCTTGTAAACCCATGAACGTGGCCTTATTTGGACAAAGGGTCCTTGCAGATGTAATTAAGTTAAGGATCCCAAGCCAAGATCTAGGGTGAGCCTTAAACCCAGTGCCTAATGTCCTTATAAAGAAGAAAAAGGCAGACAGAGATGGGAGTCTCAGACACACAGAGGGAAGAAGGCCGTATGAACACAGAGACAGACTGGGGAAAGGCAACTCCAAGCCAAGAGGCCACCAGAAGCTGGAAGAGGTAGAGATGGGCCTTCCCGCAGAGCCTCCCGAGGGAGTGAGGTCCTAAGAGCACCCTCACTGTAGATGTCTGGCCCCTACAACCATGAGGGAGTACATTGCTGTTGCTTTCAGCCACCACATTTGTGGTAATTTCCTAGGAGACTACAACGACCTCAAACTCAGGCTTGTCCTGAGTATGTTTTCCATGAAAGTTCCCAGGAGAAAGGAAGGGGAAGGCCCTCATCCTGACCTACTCACCTTGAGAGTCGGTGAGGACCACTCTGGAAGGCCTCACCCCGACCGTGCCCCGGGTTCCGGAGTAGCCATTTTGCACAGCCCCGGTCTCGTTTGGCCCACTTGTGTTACGTCCCAACATGTAAGCAGGCGTGCTGGAGCTCACAGATCCGTTTTTCTTTCTCGGCCTCTGGATCCTGATGTCATCCTCTTCCCTCTCCTCTCCATCCACCCACAGTATCTGAAACACTGTTGGTTTGTTTTCCATTTTACATGTTATCTTTAAAAATTACCTTTAATACACAGGTATCCCGACATAACAATTGATGAGCATTTGTATACATGCCCACACTACAAAATGATTAATTGAGCGTTGTATGTTTTTTATCAAAGGGAACAACGCAAAAGATTTCTCCAAAGTCCTGTTTGACTAAAGATGATTAATTTTAATTTTCACATGAGCGGCATAATGCTATTAATCATTTAATATGTTTAATCATAATCTCTGTAATTCCTAATTAGGTTTATTAAGCTGAAACATCCAGCCGTTCTGTACAAATCCAAATCTAAGTTTCTTTCTTGGGATGAGAAGGAATTTGTTTTAATTTGCATTTGAACAGCAACTTCTTTCCAGAGGAAAGAATCTAGAGCTGCAGGTTCAGGATCTCAGCAGCTGCTTGTGCTGACAGAGCTTCTTAGGTTAGAGTACTAAGACCCCAACCATGTGGTTCAAGGACATGTCGCTGGCTTTGTTGTGTAACCAAACCTCCTATTACCAGCAGAGCAAACATTCGTGCTCTGTTTGGGCCTCACTGTTATAAGACTGCGTTTTGACTCCCTTGAAGGTGCCAAGCAGACGGTTTGCTCCTTCACTCGTTACTTTATTGATACACTTGTAATCCCTTCCGCTGTTCAGTCAGTGATTCAGCCAGCCATTCAACCTGCATGTATCTTTTGTCGGCCATAGCTCAGCTCTGGCGTCCTGTGCTGATCACATTATGCCCCGCGATGATCATAGGTGGCTCGTCACAGTTTTTATGATGAAATATATACTCTTGCTCTACACATAGGGCCATTCGTAACCCAACCGCCACTACCTCCACAGTGTATCGTTCCATCCTTCCTTCACATGACCTGCACTGACCAGTGATCACACGCGGAAGCCCCCGAATCCAGAACATGATTTCACCTTTGCGTCTTTGCATGTGCTTTGCACACTGCAGGTACAGCATCCGCCCCCTTCGTCTGTTCTGTTAGACACCTCCCACTCAAAACATAACCCCCCAGAACTGGCAAGCCTCTTCAGGCATCCAGCCCTGCAGCGTGTCCCTGATTCAAGTTTACGCAGCCCTCTATGATTCCCTGTGATCCCAGCCTTGCAACTGTCTTTTTCTACCCTCTTTCTCTTCCTCTGAACTGGAAACTGAATGTGTTTGGAGGCCTGACTTACAGATCCAGTGTCTAGTAGTTGCTCAGTAAAAACATGTATAAGGAGCCATGAGAACCTTTCCTTTACCTGAGAGAGGGTTTTTCACTCCTCGTTTTGACATTAAAAAAAAACAATCTCCATAACTCTAAAACATTCATTGCTTTCCAGTTACTGACCATATGCCATGTGACAAGAACTCTGCCAGGTTGGCATATGCGATTGCAGTCAGTCCCTGCAGAGCCTTAGAAGGTGTGCATTATTATTAATACTTGTTTTCCAGGTTAGAGGACTATCACCATCCCCCTGCCTATTCACTCCAACAGCATAGACAGAATGACCAAGTGCATTGTTGTTGTTGACATGACATAGCACTTCAAGGTTGAAGAAGTCATCCAGGGGGGCCTTAGATACCAAACCAGCTTGGAACAGTCTTCTGCCGGCCCCTGGGAAGGTCTTGCTTTCAGAATGCAATTCAGGGGGGCGTCTGGGCGGCTCAGTGGATTAAGCATCCGACTCTTGATTTCGGCTCAGGTCACTATCTCACAGTCATGGCATCAGCCCTGAGTTGGGCTCCACTTTGGGAGTGGAGCCTGCTTGGGATTCTCTCTTCCTCCCCTTCTGCCCCTCCCCCCGCTAAAAATATAATAATAAAAGTTTTTTTAAAGCATCAGAATGCCATTCAGGATGTATCAGTAAGGAGAATGGAAATGAAGTCTGCCAATAAACATACGTACTGACAAGACAGTCACAAATTATGCCCATGTTATTTTGATATATATATATATATATAATATATATATAATATAATACATATATAATATATATTATATATATTATATATCTATTTTGATAAACATATATCAAAATGTATATGTATGGCATATATAAAACACTTATGTATATAAAATAAACATACATATTTTTTAATATATAAAAATACATATTTCACTTTGTGAAATTGTTTCCTTCTCTGTGTCTTTATTATTTTACACCTGGCTGACTGCATTGATAGTTTCATCCCAGTTAATATGCTTCTAAACTGTTTATAAGTAGGTGAGGCTGGTTCCTTGCTCATCAATTTGATGGGCTTCCACATAGGTTTTCCATCATGGTTTTGGAGAAGCAACTGACTGATGTGAATGGCGTCCACTGCCACCCAGAGGCAAGAGATGCTAATTGCAGAGAAAGTTTCTAGAAGCATCTCTAGAACCAAGAGTACCCATACCCGTCATGGCTATCAGGATACCAAATGTTACCGTGACTTTTCTCCTGGTTCCTACCCACATCCAGGTGCCGATGTAATATCATGTTGTGCAGACTCATTTTGGCACGAACGGGAAGCAGAGTAACGAGTTATGCTAATAATGTAACCTTATCTACACCAACATGGTCCACAGAATGTCTTGCCGTGCTGGAGATGCTTTAAACCTGCACCGTCCGACATGGAAACCACTAGCCCCATGTGGCTATCGAGTACTTGAAATGTGGCTAATGTCAATGAAAAGCTGCATTTTACATTTTATTTAATCTTAATTCATTCAGATTTAACTAGCCACACGGGGTCAGCTGTAACGGACACGATAGAGTTGCACAATCAAAAAACGAGAAGTTAAAGCCTCAATAATAAATTAAGTCAATCAGATGCTTACTTAGACTGCAGAGCACCGAACAACCTTTCCAAATGTTTTATTACATTTGCTAATATTTTATCTTCACCCTCTCAACAATTAGGTAGGCGATGTTTTAAGATTTTGGACACCTTTGATCAAGGGATACACCCTCTCCTAGCTTCAGCGATGAGGTTTTCTCTGCCTAATTATTAAAACTCCCCCAATACCTCCACACCAGCCACCCATCCCCTTGCTTTATTTTTCTTCCTGGCGCTCTCTTTCTACCCGCTGCATATTTCATTGTTAATGAGCTCATTGCCTTTCCTGCCCCCCACCCCCAGCATAAGAAGTGCGCTCCACGAAGGCAGGGAGTTTTGTCCGCCTTTCTTGCTAGTGAGTCCCAGATCCATGTTACGCTCTCAGGGGGTCTTCAGAAATGTTGAATGAATGAATGACCCAGCACTTCTTTCCTTGTCTTTGTTCCTTTGTTCCAGCACTTTCCTACCATTTAGGGGAAGCAAAAGCAGTTTGGAGACAGCACGTAGGTCCACTCAGAGCCTCTTTACTCTTGTCCTTTTAGCAGACAGATGACGCAGCACCGACGGATGGCCAGCCCCAGACACAACCTTCTGAAAACTCAGAAAACAAGTCCCAGCCCAAACGGCTGCATGTCTCCAACATCCCCTTCCGGTTCCGAGATCCGGACCTCCGACAAATGTTTGGCGTAAGTAGTGCGTTTCTCCTCTGCGGTGCCTGCTGTGGGGTCCCCAGAGCCCTCTCTTCATGTAAGTTCCGAAGGTGAGATGTGGACAGAGGGGAAAAGAAAGGCATTTTAGATCCTAGTCTGTAGCTGTATTTTGGCCAGAATCTCTTCACGATTTCAGTATCCATTTCTTTGTATGTGTTCACCGTGTTCCCACTTGGCCAAATGGTGTTCTTCTAATTAGGAACGGGAAAGTCAGAAGGAAAATGAACTCCCAGATAAAATAGCATTGAAAGAATCTCACTGATGGTCCCAAATCAAGTGGCCCGGGACCCTACATCACGGCTGAAATAAACATTTTGTGTCTTTTTGGTTCTTCTGTCTATTGTAGTTGACAAGTTATCATGACATTTTCCTGCATATACCTCACTCTTTCCCAGGCACTGTGCATTTGGATTTCAGATGCAGCTTTAGAGAATAATTAGTTCTGCCTAAAACTTCATTAAAAAGCAAAACCAAAAAAAAAAAAAAAAAAAAAGCTAAAGACATCTAAATCTGACTTGCATCCTGCCATATACATACATTCTCCTGGAGTTGGTGGTGAGGATTCAGAGGTTCTTACGGCGATGTTACCCCCACAGAGGTGCCTTTCCAAGGCACCATGATGGAAATGCAGAGCAGGGCGGAAGCCACGACCAACCTAGAGAAAATAAATGATAGGGTTGCTTCCTTGTAGGACGCCATGACTGTGATTCTTTTCCTGGACGAAATGTCGCAGTGTCCACCTTGAGAAGGAATGAGTTAGCCATGTCTTTGGGCTCAGTTCCACCAAAGGATAAAATTCTGACAGGGCTTAGATATCCTTCGCTTGTTGTTGTCATTGTCGTTGTTGTTGTTGTTTTTGCAAACGTACTCAGCCTGTTTGTTCATGACATCCATCCCAGTATTGACGGGAGGTATCTGTGGATTCCATGAACAGAACCACACCCTTAGCATTTGACTTAGAGGGAAGGTTGGCTGCTTGGAGTTTCTTCTTCTAAGAGTCCGTGGATGGATGCAAATGTTACAGAAGGAATAAGAAGAAGGCAAACTGTAATGCCTAACCCCGGGCAGAGTAGACCTCACCTCCCCCCCTCATGTAAAGGGGAGCGCTGGCTCATCACTCTGCGACTGTGGGGTTAGCTTGCTTGCACCTTTTATTTCTTTAACATGCATGATGTTTATCAAGTATGCATCTGACACAAAGACAGAGCAAGCGTCCTCATATTCAGATACCCAGACTTGAATCCTGACATTTCAGAGGAAAAGGTCAGCTTCTGCACTTTTATCTTCCTCGTTTGGTAATAACCTTGAGTTGAGCCCTCTAACTCTTGCCGAGTGGAGATACCCTCGGGCACTCTCAGGTCAAAGATGACTTTGAAAAGTGCAGAGCATTCAAAGTGAAAGTGGAGGTTAAGTGTGTGTAAAGCAGTGCGACCAGGTTTGAATGATGGCAGCCAGAGGAATTAGATTCCTTTTGCCACGTCAGGTTAGAAAGTCTTGCTCTGTGGTCCATCTTCCCTCGTCAGGTGTCACTGGGATGTTGGCTTTGAATCTGGCCCTCTTAATGACCATCCTGGTGGTCTTTTAGAGTGTCACTCACTGCAGCGGCCCCCCTGCGGGTGCACTTCCCTCCCTGGTCTTCTCTGTTATCTTAAAAGTCACCAGAGGACCACACAGCCAAGTCAGAGACGTATTGGAAAAATCCACAGCTGGAACTCCCAAAGAAGGCATCCTGCTTGCATGGGTATCTGAGCCTCTGTGTCTTCCCGGGGCCAGGGCAAGCGGTGCAGGGCTGAGTCCTGCCAGAGACTGAACACACTACCGGTTGTCAGACTCTGATCACAATCTACTGGTTTCAGAGCCAGTGTTTGTAAAAGTCAAACATTTTAAGCAACTGACAAGACGTCGTCGACTTGACAAGATGATAGATACGCTTAGTATCAATTAAGAAAATGCAGCATGCCTTCAGTAATATTGAAATTAATTTTGCTCATCACAAACAGCATCTGTGCTCATTTGAAAAGTACGCAAGATTTTTTTTTTTTTTTAGGAGTTTCAGCTATAAAAATGTTCAGGCACATACGGATTCCTGGATTCTTTGTAATAATGCTGAGGCCTCTTTGGTTTACAACCTCTGTTCTGAAAAACGGAACTTCAAAGCTAAAAATCTGTTGTTCCCAGCCAAGCATTGGTGGTGGTAAGCCCATCCTGGTTATACGACAAGCTTGGTGGCTTGAATCACATTGAAAGGCATCTGTACACATTCTGATTGGCTCCCCACATTCCACTTGAGAGAATTAAGTGTGGTTTCTTTGCGGTCATAGTTACTGTAAGATACCACATTTTGATTCCACTCAGGCCTTTTCCAAGTCGGCTGGACATGAGATCTCTTTTTGCCTTTTATTGCTCTATTTTCCCTTTGTCCCTTCACTTTAACAGGAGCTAGAATGGGGGTGATTGCAGAGAAAAACCCTCTCCAAGATTTTTGGGCTTTTCTCCTTTGTCTCTTTTGTTAAATGGGGCCATGGGGATTTGAAACTGAAACCAAAACAAGACAAAAGAGGAAGTTCTCTTCTCAAACTGCCTAAAACCTGGCCGTGTTCGTAAACAACTTTTGCCACCATTAGTAATTCAGCCGTGAAGTTTGCAACTTCTGCAGGCCTGATGGTCACTGCAAGAGGCTCACATTTTGTTTTTAATTTGTGGCTTCAGGGCCCGTTCATCACGATTCTGGTTACCTTTTTCCCACCATGTACTCGGTACTTGGCATTCTTTATTTCCTCCTCCTTTGGATGAATTTATTCTAGCGTTTGGCATTAAATCTTCTAAGTTCAGGCTTTCTTTCTTTCTTTCTTTCTTTCTTTCTTTCTTTCTTTCTTTCTTTCCTGCTTTTCTTTTTTCTTTTCTTTACTTTTCCTTTCCTTTCCTTTCCTTTCCTTTCCTTTCCTTTCCTTTCCTTTCCTCTCCTCTCCTCTCCTCCCCTCCCCTCCCCTCCCCTCCCCTCCCCTCCCCTTCCCTTTCATAGAACAGTCTTTGGTCAAGAAGTTACCTGGCCACAGTGGAACCAGAGTCTTTTTAAAACACCAGTTGGGGCCGAAAGGAACAGATCAGGGGCATTGGTTCTGGGTGTTTCACTGTAAGAAATATTGCTTCTGGCCTGGCTACTTCAGTCTTGAGCTCTGTCCTTATTTCAGGAAGCATTCGTGAGAGTGCCTTTTCTTTATGTTTGAAATCTTGATGATCCCATGAAAGAAATGTGTGGATTTCCTCCAAATTGATTGTAATGGCTTGCTCTTGAGCAGAATGATTCTTTACCTTACCTTTAGAAGTGTACAGGTACCTAGGTGAGTGAGAGAGGTGGTTATGATATATCCAGACCACTGACAGGACACATTGTATCACAGGACTGTTTTCAGAAATAACTACTCATGGAGTATAGGATTCAAATGTGCACAATACCCTTGTTTACAGCACAGCCTTGCTTCTGTTATCAAAATACAAACCCTCTAGGCATGATGCATGATCTAGTGAAATCACTCATAATTGTCACCCAGAAACAGACCACATGACTTTCAGAACATGCAAAAGAAGCTTTCATGATCACCTCTTTGTAATAAAACAGAGATGTCTGCCCCTTTAGTGTTACTGGCAAAGTTCCATGCACCGTGCGGTTAGAAGCAATGAAGGCTTTATTTATTTTTATTTTTATTTTTTTTTTGGACCTGGCCTGGTGCCTCCTAACTTCTGCATTCCAGACATGAAGCCAACCCAAAGAAAACTGAGACGGTGCCTTTTCTTAGCCTCCATGTACACTCTTTGAACTAACCTTTACTTTCATGTTTTATGCTGTAACCGTTGAACATCGTTCACAGTTTTTCAGGGAAATATTATTTGATCTGAGACTGTCTGAAAATGCCTGGTACGTACCTGCTCCAGTGCATGCCTGTAAGCTTCTGGATTTTGTTCTTGATACAGCTATTGAGATCCCTTGCGTGGATTTGGAGTTGTTGTGGAACGCGGCTAACCATGGGTGTTGAGCAGACAAATGCGAGTTAATGTCTGCGAGCGAGCCGTGTCTGTTTAAACTGAACGTGTGCCAGCTGTGTTTACATCATTAGTACCAAACTTCCCAATTAAACTGTTGATACTATAAATACAGTATGCAACTGTCTTCGAAATGGGGCTCACACCAGTATTCTTCTTGCCCGTTTGCTTCGCTTGCTTCTCTGGCTCTGAGAATCACCCACCCAGTAGCAACTGCCAAAGAGGCAAACATTTGAGACCATTTCGGGGCATATGGTGTCATTGTTTCATTTAGGGAATGACACATGCTAGGATTACTTCTTGATTGGTTGGTTCTGTTTCAACCAGATCTTATTTTAAAGGGAGTGTTTTCATGTTGACTACTTAGAGAATGTTCCGTAGATGACATTTGCTTCATGGTTTTGGAAGGAATCCTTTTCAAGCTTCCCCGCTCATAAATATGTGTGCTTTCATGCTCTCAGGCCTGAAATAAATATGATAGCATCTGTGTGGACTGAATATTCTGAGGAGGTTATATCAAAATCACTGCTTCTGAGGAGTTCACAAACGGGAGGAGTTTTTACTATGAAGCTCAACTCCCCTTTCAACGGCAAATCCTGCATTTCCCAAACCTGGAAGTTTTCTTCTTCTATTTTTAACAACTTTCTCTGCCCAAATCTAGGGCACAGAAAATGCTCCATAGAAGAACATTCTCTTGACCAAAAGGAAATTAGAGTGTCCATCAATTGCAGGGTGAGTTACCTATGAGTTTCTTGGTATTTCCATCTCTCCTGCTGGCACTGTAGACCTCCCCTGTCCTCTCCCAGCCCAACTGCTTCTTTGTTTCTTCCTAGCTTTCTACTTCTCCGGGAAGAAGAGAAACATGTCCGCTCCACAAGACAAATTCAAGGCGCAGTCCCCTGACTGCCTCTGTATCCTGGGGGATGGGCACATTTCCATGACATAGCTTTGGATTCCCTTTTTCTCATCAAACTACTTTTGTTTCAAGGTTTTGAGCTCTTTCTCTTCAACTGGAGTGTGCATAGTTTTTTTTTCTGCCTTTCCAGGGAAGGTAGATTTATTTGTATGTTCCAGAGGATAGCCTCTGTATGTTTCAAATAATTTTGTTCTCAAATCTTAGTTGCACCCTCTTCGCACTTATTCTCAGGGCCCCCTGGTATCCTGTGTATAGTGGCCAGGGGAGCTGTCTTCTCTTCTCTGTCTTCTTATCTTTGGTTCCTTTTCTTTCCCTCCCAGCCACTCTGTCCTCTGCAACATGGAGGCTGCTTAATGCTTTCTACCCTGGGGAAAAAGACAGAATGCAGAATCTCTTAGGGCAACAAAGGACGCAATAAAAATCCAGGCTGCAAAAGCAAATGGAATAATACAAAAGCTCAAAATAAAAGAAAAAAAGATGGACATACTACTTCGTGTGGTTCCATTTATTTTTTTAATCACTAAAAGCACTCGCCCTAATTCTGCATCAGGGTAAATTTCCCGTCATACTTTTCCTGGGCCATGTCGCATACTTTCACAACAACCCCCTCCCACCTGCACACTCAAAAAGTTAAATAAATAAATACCCACTGTACTTCATGCAAGCTAAGAAAAAGGAAGAGACTCCAATATCAAGGGGAAAAGATTTTGGACTATCAGATGCTTCTGATTCCAAGTCCATGTTCCCTTTTTTTAAAAGTATGAATCACAAATTGTTTGACGTGCACGTCTCCCTAGGACTATGAGATTTAGCAAATAAAGACAAATATAAGATAACAACAGTTGAATTTGAATTGTAGATAACATATTTTATTAAGTATAGGTATGTCTTAAATATTGCAGGGGATGTAATTATCCTGAAAAATTTGAAATTTAAATGTAACTGGGCATCCGTGAGTTATTTGGCTGCCCTATTTGTAATCCGAAACCATGTTTCTGGGCCTAAATATGTCAAGTCGCTTTCACCCCTTATAGAGTCTATTCGTGCTAATTGTCTAAAATCTATTTGTTTGTTTAACAAAATGAGGAATCATTTTGAGAGAAGTACATTTCAGCCCGAGGGCTAATCACAGCTACGCTGGTGTCTTGATTATGATGGATATCCACCTGGAGGATCTTGCTTTTATCTCTTTGGACTTGACTTCTCTTCCGTGGCCTCACTGTTCCTCTAGCTTATGCTGGGGCCAAGGGCCATAATCCTCATCATCAGATTCTACCTGGACATTTTATTATGAAAACCACACCTCTTCCAGGAGGTTTCTCCCAGTAGCTAGTGGAGTAGAGTAGCATAGGAGGATCAGTTTACACACCAACCAGTTTTCATCTTCGCTGCTCAGTGCCTGGGAAAGTTATTGCACACACATAAAAAAAGGAAAGTGGAACTAACCACTTGACCATGCATTTTGCCCCAGGCCAGTGCTACACCCTCTCACTTGGTGGGGTATCCAGCAAGATGGAAATCTGTGTGTGGTTCCAGTCTCTTGGTTCAAGCACTTCTCTAAGGATAAAACAACTTAAAATGCCTATCCTTGATAATAAAAGAGGAAAAAAAACCTCTGACTTGGGGTACAATTACCAATGTGCATAATATGATTTATTCCATTTCTCTTGCTTATAAAACATTTCTATTTCTTTGCAGCAATTTGGTAAAATCTTAGATGTTGAAATTATTTTTAATGAGCGAGGCTCAAAGGTAAGCAATTTAATTTACTTCAGGATTGTTTAGCTTATTTTTAAACGTTTGCTATGCATAATGGAAAACAACTGCACTGTTTTAATTAGCACATTGTGAAAATACACTTTAGTGGGAATTCCTTTAGAGACCTCCTCCAGTTTCCAAAATGGTGGGAAATACATTGGGTTTAGTGTAAATGTATAAGGGGGGGTAATTTAAAATTGCTGTTTTATACCTATCTATTTATCTATTTATATATATATTTATATATATATCAAGTTTCCAGAGGAAAATTACCCATGCTTAAAAAATAATGTTGTTGCTACATTTTTGTTTTTCAGTGATAATTATGTTCTTTATATTAAAAAGTGAGTTGATAGTCTCATGCGCAGGTAAATATGTGATTATTCTGTATTAATAAAGTGCAGTTATTTTCCTGGGTTGTAGGGGAGAAAATTTCACATACACCAACCTTTTGAATGTAATTGTTTTCCTTAGTATATTCACCACTCCACATTTTGCAATTTGCCATTGCTTTGAATTTTTTCCCCAATAGGAGACCAATTTTAAAGTAGATTTTCCTAGAGGTAAGACTGTTAGTAAAAGTCGAGGGTTATATGGAAAGGCCCCTTCAACATGGAAATACATTAGGTTGGGGGGGAAAGGCCCATGTCTCTCCATGTATCCCCTGTATCACTCAGTGGTCATCAAAATGCAATCCCCACAGGAGCAGCAGGACTTAGGAAGTTACTTAGAAATGCAAATTCTCAGGGTCCAACCCAGCCCTAATCAGATACTCAAAATTGGAGCCCAGCAATCTGCGTTTTACGAGACCTTCCAGGCCTGTTGTTAAAGTTCTACATCCCTGGTGCCAGTCCCCAAGCTGTCCAGAATTCTAAGCTCCCTTCTTACATCTTCAGACTGTGAAAGTGGATATTGGGACAAATCGCTTGTCAGATACAGAGATACTGGATTTAGCCCTATAACTTTCCTTATACAGGCGACTTGGGACAAGTCAGTATCCAGGAGGGTTAAGAGAAGAACTGTTTTTTTCCAAGGGGGACAGTGCCAACTCTCTTGGGCATAGCATACCTCCTTCCATGAAGCAAGCATTTGAATGTATTATTCCCTGGGCAGTCTGCACACTTACCCTCCTGAATGGGATGCTGCAGATTGCTGTGAGGGAAGAAAATCCAGTGTTCTCCTCTCCATAGCCAAAATGATGTTGCAATATGCCAGATGAGGAAAAAAAAAAAAAAAAGAATCAATTCATTATACTCTCTGGTTCTGCTTGTTCAAGGACCCTCTTCCTCCATAATTTTGGATTTTTTTTTTTTTTTTTTTTTTTTTTTTGTCATTCTTATATCAGTGGTGGGACCTCTAGTCTGGGAGAAACGTAAGTTAACTTTCTGCTTCTTGTGTGAAAATTATTACAGGGGCTGTTTCTATACCTGCAATGCAAAGTGCATTAAGAAAAAATGTGCCCTCGGGGCGCCTGAGTGGCTCAGTCAGTTGAGTGTCTGACTTTGGCCCAGGTCGTGATCTTGCGGTCAGTGAGTTTGAGCCCCACGTCATGCTCCGTGCTGACAGCTCAGAGCCTGGAGCCTGCTTCGGATTCTGTCTCCCTCTCTCTTTGCCCCTCTGCCCGCTCACACTCTGTTCTGTCTCTCAAAAGTTAATGAACATTAAAAAAGAATTTAAGAAAAAATGTGCCCAGGGGCACCCGGCTGGCTCAGTCCGTTGAGCCAGTGACTCTTGATCTCAGGGTTATGAGTTTGAGCCCCACATTGGGTGTAGAGATTACTCAAAAATAAAATCTTTAAAAAAGGAAAGAAAAGGGGCACCTGGGTGGCTCTGTAGGTTAGACGTCCGACTTCGGCTCAGATCATGATCTCGCAGTCTGGGAATTCGAGCCCCGCATCAGGCTCTGTGCTGACAGCTCAGAGCCCGGAGCCTGCTTCAGATTCTGTGTCTCCCTCTCTCTCTGCCCCCCACTCACACTCTGTCTCTCAAAAATGAGTAAATGTTAAAAAAAAATTTTAAAAATAAAAAGAAAAGCAAAAAATGTACATGGCCTAATCCCTTTCACTCAGGCCTGATGCGTTCCTGGCAAAATCCTAGAAGATGACCCGGAAATGTTGGCCAACTTCCTTCTAATCCTGAGTCTGTAATTCTACTGCTTTTAAAGACTGCCTTTTTTAAAATTTATATTTAATTTATATTTTGTTTTGTAACGTTTGCCCGTTGGAAAAAGCTATCTAATTCCTTTCGAGAGCTGTTTTGGGACATTAGAAGAATATCGTTTGCTATTTTGAAAGTACAGTGGAGGTACTATTTTTAATACTTCCCCCGTCATTGCCGTGATTAGCCTGTCTCTGGGGCTTTAGCAATGAAGACCAGTTAAGTTTGCTGCATCCAGAGACTGACTTTGTGAACCTGCTTTTTCCTTTTGATTAGGAGACATCAAAAATAGCCTCTCTGGCTGGGTATGCTTCCTCGGAAACAACCCGTCTTGCAGGTGCTAACTGGAGTGTCATCCAGACAGTCCTTTGGGGCACCTGCTAAATAGGGACAGCAGCTCACACGAGGACATTTTTCATACTTGGCATCATCCTTTACAGGAAAGGGCCCTATTTAAAGGAACATTGCCATTTAAATAGTTGAGGAACCTGAACCATTGTGAGGACCTCATTTTCATCATTTGGTGCAGGAGAAGCAGCCAGGGGAAGTGGGTGGCCCTTAAGAGCTAGGAGCTCACCTTCTGGCCATTCTCTTTGGAGACGGTCCCCGAGGCAGGTCCTGCAGTGCCCAGTGAGTACGGCTGTATGTTGGGGATATTTGGGGGTGAAGGGGTGTGCATGTTCATATACCTTATACAAACACAGACAGTGCCTATGTTATCCTGAGAATGTAGAGCATAAATGTATACACAGGTAGCATGTATACGGGGAAACCACATTTTAAAAAGACGTGCCAGACTTTGAAAATAAGAATATGATAGCATTTAGGGGTCAGAGATCTTAAATTTTTTTTTTCCTTTATGAGATTTAAAAACATTTTGCTTAGCTCTAAAGTATTGTGTTTGGGGGATACAGCCAGATAGAGCTACTTCCTTTTTTTTAATGTTTATTTATTTATTTTGAGAGAGAGAGGGGGCAGGGGAGGGGAAGAGAGAGGAGGAGAGAGAGAATCCTAAGCAGGCTGTGCACTGTCGGCATGGAGCTCAACGTGGGACTCGAACCCATGAACTGTGAGATCATGACCTGGGCCAGAACCAAGAGTCGGATGCTTAACGGACTCAGTCCCCCAGGCGCCCCTAGCGCGTAATACATGTAGGAAGTATACGGTCTGATCTTTGATTCCGTAGCTACCTGTGAGGACTGGTTCCCTTCCAGGTACGAGAAGACAGGTGAATTCATGGTAAGGGAAACAGAAGTGCTTCCTGTCCTCAGAGATTTTCCTGAGTAGTTGGCGGGGGTGGGGGGGGGGTGCAGGGAGGGCACCCAAATGCAATATTGCAGGCTGTGCTGTGTGGCACGTAAGAGGCTACTGAGAAGCCAAGCAGGCAGACCCGTGTTGTGAGGGGTGGTAAGGCTTCTGGGAAGAAGGGACATTTAAGCTGCGAGTGAACTTTCTCATGAGTAGGAGTTTCCCAGGGAAGGGAAGGAGGTAGGTCAGGTGGTCTTCCTGGGAGAAGGAGCTGTGTGTGCAGAGGTGAGTGGGAAGAAGTGAGCTGTGAAACTCTTAGTCCCCCAGAAAAATGAATCTTTAGAGTGGTATCAGCAGCCACCTCTTCTAGACAGGTCTTTGCACCAGCAACTAGAGGAGTTGGGTTTTCACCTAAGATGAAAACAATAGCATACTCTTCAGTCCTGGGTGCTTCAGAGCCTTGATTTAACATACAAAATGTTATTTTTGCATTGATACAAAAAGGAAGGTATCCCCCAAACAACAACGACGACGACGACAAAAAGAAGGTATGACCTACCCATATACCTCAAAACCAAAATGGAAAAATAATTGAGATATGGGAAGGTCAGAATTCACGAGTCACGAAAGACTTTTTTTTTATGTCTATTTATTTTTTGAGAGAGAGAGAGAAAGAGAGAGCAAGCAGGGGAGGGGTTAGAGAGAGAGGGAGACAGAATCCCAAGCAGACCCCGTCACGTCAGCACAGAGCCTGATGTGGGGCTCGAACTCAAGAACTGTGATATCGTGACCTGAGTGGAAATCAAGAGTCAGATGCTTAACTGACTGGCACACCCAGGTGCCCCAGATTCACCAAAGGCTTTAAAACAAGCAAGTCACACTGGCCTTGCAGCCCATCTTGAGAGCCCCGTTATTGTGCACACATTACCAGGTCTCTTAGTCAGCTTTGTGCCTTCTCTCTGCTCCAGCCATCTCCTGAGGTGGCCCTGGGACCAGTGCCTCTCCTGCAGCAAAGACCATGTCCCTCCGCTCTGTGGGCCCCATGCGCTTGAGATCTGCACCCCCTTCCCATGCTCTCAGGCCAAGTCCAAAACATGCTTCTTCCATTTCCCCTCTTTAAGTCTGAGATAAAAATATCCAGAATGTTTTTAAGAACTCCACATTGTGCTTCCTTGAGATAAAAACCTGACCCTGATGTAGGTTAAAAGAAGTAACCTCAGCACTGGTCTTGGACTTACCCAGCACCTGCACTTGGCCGAGAGGGTACCTAAAAACTGCCAAGTCACTGGCATCTCCCCCCAGATGAGAATTCTGGCAGTCTTCTGGCCCAGGGAGGCCATATCACTTCTTGCCTGTGGGGAGGTGTGACTGTCCAATGGAAAAGGTAGGACAGTCCCTTTGGTATTTGGGGACTGTCTCTGGAATAAGCACTTCTGAACCTGACTTTGTAGAATCTTAACTAGTCATCTCAACAGCAGGAAAGAGGTATTGAGGACCTCAAAGAAAAAGAGAGAGAGAGAGAGGGAGAGACGTTTAGCAGAAAGTGAGAGTAAGAATAAGAATCCATATATTTAGTATCTTATTTTAAGACGAAGGGAGAACTTAGGAAGGTAGGGAGCCACTTGCTTTGTAGTTTACGAACTTTCCATGGGATTCTAAACCTATTTCTATCTCCACCTTCGTGTGTCCCTGATGCACGTAGTGCTGATTTTAAGCCAGTATCGTCTGCCTTGGAGCCAGACAAGAATCATGATGACGTGATTCTTTGGGATGACGTTTGGCAGGTGGGTCGAATGTTCCGTTTTCCCAGGCGCTGTGATGCTAATGATTAGTACCCACGGATAGCAATGAGGCCACAGAACCCTCCATTGATAAGACTTGGACTGTGCATTTTCTTTGTTTGCTAGGGAGAGAATTTTCCCTGCTATAGCCAGAGTCCTCGCTGCCCTTATCTGTTAGATGTATGACATTCTGTGCATGCTAAGTGGTTAGGTTTTGAGGGGAGGAAGTGGACATTGCCATAAGATAATGGCTGTACCCCTGCACTTTGGATCTGAATAAGCAAGTCAGATAGATATCCACCTCCAAAACTCACACCTCTCCATCGGCTGCTCCCTGGAAGTAGGCAACGTAGTATTCCACCTCATACAATGAACCGAAACTGTGTTTGGATGGTGCCTGGTGATAGCAGAGGCCATGGAAATGGAGTTGCTGGACCACACAGTAGCTTTTTCAACAAACAGATTTGGAGCTCTGATCAGGTAGCTGTGAGCCCTGTCAGGACTCTACTTAATACACTGTATTCCCCAGTTTCTTTCATTGTGCAACCAAGTTTGGGACCCACTGGCCAAGAGTCAGAGCCATTAATAGAGCAAACCCCCCAAATTGTGTCTTTAGTCCATTGAAGGGTTATTATTTCAAAACTAATCAGTTCGCCAGTATATTTGGATACCTAATGTGGGTATGAGACCAAGAAGGCCCTTCTGTTATAGAGCATAAAGTCTCATATTGATCAAATAATCCAGACTTGTCCTACTCACAGATCCTCACTGTGGGAAAGATTATGAAAGATTCTTCAGTCTAGTCCTCCAAAGTAAAGCTGCTTCTATTTTTTCCCATTGAGTTCTGTCACATAATCACTTAATTTAGCTTGAGTGCATCCACACCTGGTATCTTCTACCCATGAGCCCATATTGATGTTGGAAAGTCCTCACTCAGGCAGACCATGGGGCAACACCTCTCTTAACACCCTGAGGTTTGGCAGTTGCTTTAGCAACCTAGTGAGGGGTTGGGCGTTAGCACCAGCTGGTTAAGGATCACTTATTATTTGTAATTACTGTCTATTTCATTAATGAGACTGGACATCAAACTGCCCCAGTTAAGCTTAAAACCAGCTGTCCCTTTACTGACGTTTACTCAGTTCCAAATAGGAATCCCAACACACTGCATTGTCTCACCCAGTTTACGCTGTGAGAACCAGAGCAAGTTGGGCAAATTTACGCTGGAATGGTTTCAAAAGGTTGGTGTATATTTCTGAACAAGATGTACAAATATTTTTAGGGGTTTTAAAAATAATGTGTCATATTTTCTGTACTCTTCTTAGGAACAGTGTCAGTGAAGAAAAAAAGGTGGCTTTTGACAATGTGACGTTTAGTGGGGTTGTTTTTCGAGGCTGAAATATTAAAACAAAGTATGCCAGTGGCGAAGTACAGGGTCTAGTCTAATTTGTTACCTATCAGTAAGAGAGGAAGTGTCCAGAGTGTTACTGTGAATAACGTTCTATGAACAAAAGCTTCTTTATTTTCTACCTGTTGATTTGAGAAATGAATATCAAGATAAGGTGTTAGAACGTTACAGTATATGTATACACATTTCCCTTTTTGGTTAATGAAGTAGCCTGGAAAGTTAATAGATACAGAAGGACAAATGTTTTTGAGGCGGGGTGGGGGTAATTAATACAAAAAAAGTTACTTGAACTGTTTGCATTGTTATTAATCCATTGATATTTATTTCAATTCATTTCATGTGATTATTTTGTTTATTAGATCAAAGAGTTTGAGATTTATTATAAAAAAAGGTCTTTCCTTTTTTTTAGGCTTCTAATTTTTATTTTTGAGAAGTAAAGGCTGTAAACTTGACCAATTTGAATAACCCTAAAACTGCATGAACGAGAGATGTTCTTAAAACCACACGGCATGACTCTGTAGGCAATGTTAGAAGATTTTGGCATTCATTGTTGAATTTCGTGCACACGTTTTATTTTATTTTATTCTTAATTTGCATGTCCAGAAAGCGGTTCCTTTTTTCCTCCCCCCCCACCCCCCCGTTATTTCATTTTCTTCTCTGTGAAGACACTGTAAATTGATTTGGATCTCATCTCCTTTCTGTTAGAGTTATTTTCTTCTGTAGTGTCATGTAGAGAGGTATCTTTGGTATCCTTCTTTGAATTCTTCAGGGGGTTACAGATCACGGGTGACAGAAAAAAAAATCTCGTTCACATGTGTCGCTTACTTATTGCACACCTTCGTATCCTTATAATTTCTCTAATTTGCATGTTACAGAACTGAAGCCAGGACAAGCAATAGAACTTAAAGCGAGAGAACGTTCCGCAGTGGTCGTTGACTGGAATAATAATCTGCATGTTGTTTTCCCTTTTCCCTCCTGCATGCAGGGATTTGGTTTCGTAACTTTCGAAAATAGTGCCGATGCGGACAGGGCGAGGGAGAAATTACACGGCACCGTGGTAGAGGGCCGTAAAATCGAGGTGCATGTCCAAAATATTTTCCTTTTCATCTTTTTCATAAATGTCTGCTTCGCGCTCATTCGTCGTGCCAGATGCATCACCGTGTGTTGTATGTGACCCTGTTCCCTCCTCACTGTTTATATATATATATATATATTTATATATAAAAAGGAAAACTGGCCTTACTTTTTTTTTTTTAAATTTTACTTTATCCTGTCATTCTTATTACTGATGAAAAGGTGAATGGCAATAAGGGAGACACAGGAAAGGTTAATCGGAACTTTTTTTTTTTTTTTTTTAATTTTCTGTGTTTTATCATTAATGGGTGCAATAGAGTCCCAGCCAGGGGAGACAGAGTGCAAAACAAGACAAAATACAGAGCAGTTTCTTTTTTTTTTTTTCTTTTTATCCTTTTTTTTTTCCTTTTCTTTTCTCTTTCCACTGCAGGGTTGACGAGGGATCCACAGTGGTGTCCAAATTGAGCCAAATGGTGAAAGCAGAGTAGCATTTGAATGTACAATTGTTTTTTGTTTTGTTTTGTTTTTTTAAATGAGAGGTCTTTGTCACTGAACCTTTCATTTTTTTTTTTTTTTAAACAAGCCAGTTGGAATCTTTGTATCATTTTGATAATAAAGTGAATAACCAACAGGATTTCCTGTTCAATATCTGGCCCCTTTTCACTGAAAAAAAAAATAATAATGAATAAATATTAAAAAATGCTAAAATTTCGATACTCAGAATCTACTCTTTCTACCACTGGATCTCCCTCAACCTGGCCACAGGGTTATATTTGTTAAAACTTAAAAAAAAAAAATACCAGTTAAAAATGCTTTAGTCTTTGGAGTAAGATGTTGCATATTTTGCCTTTCATTTTCCCCCCCCTCGACGATAACGCTTAGGCCCCTCACCAAACTCTCAGTAACCATGGTAACTGTATACAAACCCATGCTGGCGATGGTGGTGAATGGTAAGTGGTGAAGTCCATCTGCCGCTTGACGTATTTAGTGCTGATTATCTATATACATATATATACCACGTGGATTTTTTTGACTTGTCGTATTAAGTTTTCTTGATGCTCTATTTTTTTGGGTACCGGTACGCCTGTAATTGAGTGTACGTTCTAAGCGAGCCTGGGAGGCACTGATTGGATTGGGATATGACAGTGCACATCTTACTCAGATTGTTAACTCCATATTGTGTTAAACGATGCACCCTCTTTTATCCTTTTGTTAGCTGTGACTTTCAAGCTTGAATGATCTTGTTAATTCTTGCTATGTCAAAGGCTCTTGTTCCTAGTGTTGAATGCTAGATGTTGCTTCCCCGATGGTTCTTCCTTCCTAAAGTGTTGCACACGGCTAAATCTTGTTTGTCCCTTTTTTTCTTTTCTTTTTTTTTTTTTGTTTTTTGTTTTTTGACATTTATGTTCCCTTGTACCTTGTCTCTTCCCCCTTCTACTCCACTGCATGTTCCTTCATATGAATTTTATTTTGTGTTTAAAAATATTTATTGTTTCTGTGTTACCATGGAGTACATGCATGCTTTTCAATCTTCAATTATGCAGTTCCTTTTAATTTGCTTTTACTGTCTCCTTATTAAACTTTTAAATGATATGACATTGCTTTATTGAAATGATTTGTAAGTTAAAATGGTTATGAAGTAAATGTAATTATAAAAATGTATGATTTTGTTATGCATCTACTGCCTTTTATAAATTAAAATGCATTTTAGTTTTTTTTTTTTAAATAAGTAATCACAGTCATAATGCATGCAACTAATTGAACTGTGGGCCAGTCCTAGCATTTGTGCTCATTTGAGTTTTCTATGTACGTAGGTAAATAATGCCACAGCACGTGTAATGACAAATAAAAAGACTGTCAACCCTTATACAAATGGTAAGTAGAGATTGGCCTTCAACAAGCAATCATCTCTACCTCTGAATCTATTCAATGATGTAACCGGGGGATATGTTTCAACAAGCCACAGTCGCCTCACAGTGGCTCCCGTGCCCTAACTGCTGACCTGCTACAGTGAACCACCTGCATTGATCAGATACTTTTCAGGGACGACACATACTCAGGGTGAGCACTGAGGCAGGGACAGAGTTGTCCGATTGCCACGTAGTCCCCGTGAAGCTATTGTGACACCGTCTGCCAGTGAGACTTCAATAATCATTCTTTAAACAAGATCATTTCAGGGCAGAGGCAAGTTTCATTTTCGGGTAGAGCGTACATGCCCTTCCTCCAGTCCCTCTAGAATAACTCCCATTTGCCCATTTGGAGTGAGATACAAGTAATTATTCAGGGTTACCTGGGTCACTTAATTTGCTGTTATTATAGTAAGTTGAGGGAGAATGGAGGTTTGGTGTGTTTCCTCCCCACCCCCCCCCCAACCTCCTTGTTGATCCTTAGTCATTTCTGGAAGAGGGACAGCAGAATTTGGTTCTGGCATTGAGTCTGCTCTGGAGATACTAGGATTTTAAATGGCTTGGAGGGTGCTTCCTGCTGAGCTCCATAGCATGAGTGCGGTTTTTCTGTTTCTCTGGGTTGCCCAGTGCTGTTTGGGGACAGATATAGATGTTGCTGTATACTGCAGACCCCTTCAGGACAACGTATCTCTACTCGCACTAACCAAGAAGCTGTCTCAGAATTCCTCATAATAAGATCTCGCATCTGTACAAGAATTGAAAAGTTCCACCATTTTGATTCTGTAATCCTTCTCAGAATACATCTCTCTTAAGATATATATGGGGGACAGGGGAAGCTGCCGGTATGCTAATCACATGCTTAATTGTGCCAAAAAGCTAGGTATGAATGTAATACAGTAGGTTTAATTATAACCACTCAGTGGAACATTATACCCACTAAAATGAGCAAGATAAGGAAGATGCAGGGCTTCCTGATGAATGAAATTTTTTCTTAATGAAAAGGTATAGCATGATTTCAACTACACTATGGAAGGCATTACGTCAAAATGCTCACGGTTGAGTTGAATTATAAGACTGGAAGATATTTTTCCTTTGTTTTGTAGGTTTTTAAAAAATAACATAGTTTTATTACTGTGATAAAGGAATGATATTTTCCATTTTTAACTTCTTAATTACATGTGCAACATGGAAATGCAGACTCATTTTTAAAAAAAAAGAAAAAATGAGAAAGAAACATTAAAGGAAAAGGTAAATATATTTTGAATAATGCCACTACCAGCTTGGTATTCTAGTTCCCCCTCGGAGAACACCACCATTAGATTATTGTGTGTAGTTTAACTTTGCTTTTTTATGCATGTATATGTAATATATATTTATAGTATTCACAGTATTGTGTATGTGCTTTTCATATAAATTATGTCATGGTGTGCACATCATTTTTAATTGGCTTTTATAAATCAATATGGAGTTCGTTTGATGTTAATACACAGACCAAACCCATTCTTTTTAGTGGTTACATAAGATTCCATGAAATGGATATATGGGTTTAGTCTTACCTTCCATACTGATTGACATTTAATTATTTAAAAAAAAATTTTTTTTACATTTATTTAATTTTGAGAGACAGAGAGAGACAGAGCACAAGTGGGAAGAGGAGAGAGAGAATGAGACAGAATCTAAAGCAGGCTCTAGGCTATGAGCTGTCAGCACAAAGCCCGACATGGGGCTTGAACTAATAAACTGCAAGATCATGACCTGAGCTGAAGTCAGACACTTAACCGACTGAGCCACCCAGGAGCCCCATTTTTTTGTTTCTGTTGTTAAAAACGGTAGTATTAGCATTTGTTAGTTTCGATTTTGGTTTTCCTTGTCTTGTGCCAATGGCTACCAATTGGGCTAAGTCAGTCCATTCCTATTTTTAAAGGGGGCCCATTACACAGAGAAATACTGTCAGTTTAGCAGTGTTCTAACTTGAAAGACCAGAGGATTTATCTATTCTGCTGACCCGGTTTCTAGCTGCAACAACATCCGAGACATGGCCTGAAAGGGAATAGAAAATTTCCACAACAGACTCTGAATGCCCAGTGCTGAAATGAAGCAAACTTCTGATTTGTATGTCATGAAGCCTTTCTACTTGGGTAAAAAGAAAAAACTCTGCAACTTGCCAGAGTTAATATGAGATGGCATTGACCCGACTATTGGCCATTTCCTTAAATTATGAAGTAGCAACTGTGTGCGTATGTGTGTGTGCATGCACACGTGCTTCCACGGCCACTGTCACACATGTGCAGAGGTGGTCAGGTGTACTGTTCACATGAGAAAATGAAGCAAGGGAAGCCAAATGTTATTCTGTAAGCCATATGGATGCATATTTATTTTAAAGAGTTATTGATCTGTGTCCCACCTCGGGGTTGAAAACTGGCCCCGTGGAATGTGGGGACACAATTCAAAACTCAGTCATTAACGGACACCTGGGTGGCTCAGTTGGTTAAACGTCCAATTTTAGCTCAGGTCATGAACTCGTGGTTCGTGAGTTTGAGCCCCGTGTCAGGCTCTGTGCTGACAGCTCAGAGCCTGGAGCCCGCTTCAGATTCTGTGTCTTCCCCTCTCTCTGCCCCTCCCATGCTCATGCTCTGTCTCTCTCTGTCTTTCAATAATAAATAAACATTTAAAGAAAAAAAAACCTCAGTCATTAATAGCCAACATCTCTGGAACACTGACTGTATGACATTCTGTTAAGCATTTTAAATGCACTGGGCCCACGTGAAATCCTCTAAAGAGGACATACTTATCCCTATTTTAAAGAGGCAAAAACTGAGGCTAGAAGAGATGAAGTCATTAGTGAAGTCTTTCTCTTTTATTATGAACAAAATCTTGTTACATTGCTTTCCCTCCATCATTTACAGAACTGCCCACAAATGGTAACTCACCACAGTAACAAAAAGATTGTTAAGCGTTCAGCCCAAATCCCTGCCAGATGTTGGCATAAACATCCCACATCCCATTCCAGGTAGCCATGCATTCTTAGCTTCCAGCAGTAAGTCATGTGTGTTTCTCATACATGTTTCTGAAAGGGGTCATTTGGAGGCTTGTCCCATCACATGGGCTGAGTGTAGGATGCAAGGGGTGGATGGACCATGACAAGCAGAATTTACTGAAGAAACAAATACAAACCCTAATTACATAAAGCAGCTGGTTTCTGTAGAGGACACCATGGTGACTTTCGGTATTCAAAAAAAAGCAGTTCTCAAAGCCTGTCCAGTCCACAATTCATTAGTATCATCACTACAGATAAACTGCCCCATAAATTGCAACATGATTTAACCGAAAAGATATGGGGTCCTCTCAGATCCTCAGCAAGAGTGACTATGTTATGAGGGAATATTATCACCACAAAAAAGGAAGGAAGGGAGGAAAGAAGGAAGGAAAAGAAGAAAGAAAGAAAGAAAGAAAGAAAGAAAGAAAGAAAGAAAGAAGAGAGATGATGAATATGTAAATTAGCTTGATTGTGTGCATATTTTACAACATATATGTAATATCAAATCAACAAGTCATACACCTTAAATACTTACAACTTTTAGTTGTCACTTATACCCCAGTAGAGCTAGAGGCAGGGAAGAGAAGATAAGTCAGGACCCACGAAGTCATGCTGAAATGAGAAAAATAAGTGACCAGTGAGATTCATATATTAGCCGTCTGATTTATCGTCACAAACCACCAACTTCCACTTTGGCGAATATAGCTTCTTAGGATCACCACATTGTGAGGTCATCTTCACATGGTGAAGTATCACTGTCGATGCTCCCATCACATTCATGCATTCCTTCAGTTATATGTCCAACAAGAGCTTAGGAAGCTGCAAACTTTCCAGTGCGAGTCACAGCAGACCCTAAATGCAAGTAGGTGCCTGGCTACGAGGCTCTGCTACACAGATAACAATCCCATCATCATGGTGTTCCATTTCCTAGGACATTTGCACTCAGATGTAGGAGAAGACTGTAGGATGACATACAGGGATCTGCAAACACTATCCAAGAGCTTCGCAAAGAGGGAACAGGGCTGCTTCTGTATTGTTGACTCCCCCTAAGGACAGCAGCCCTCAGACAGGAGCTGGGGTCCACTGTGTTCACTGCAGACCAAATGGTTGCAATGCAAAACAAGTTGAGAACCACATTCTCAGGGATTCTCTGGATGTTGGACAAGCCTGGGTGTTGGATGTGGCTCTTTTTTTTTTTTTTTCCTCAGATAGCTTAGGGAGGATGAAATTGGACCAAAAAATCCAAGACTATAGAGAGAGAAGTAGACTTTGTATCAGCTCTGCCTTTGACTGGCTACTGAACTGCAGGCGAGTCATTTAAACTCTCCACACACCAGTGTTCTCAAGTAGGAACTGAGTTATAATGGGACCTACTTTCTAGGGTATTTGTGCTTATTACGGAGATAAGTACTCGACACAGTCCCAGGGGTACAAAATGCCCTAAAAATTTAATTACACAATAATCTCAATAATAAGTAGTCATCTTCTTTTTTTCTGTAGATAGTAAGCTGAATTTCCTGATAGACATACTAATTTAAGGATCAAATATTCAGATGCCATCAGAGGCTAGCCGGTAAAATAGACGAGCAGGGAAGGTCTGAAAGACTCACATTCTTTTTTGCACTCTCATTTCTCTCATTTTCATACTGGGCAAAGCAAAATAGGTTTCTACTAGAAGAAAAAACGGGACAGGATAACAATAAAAGATTGTTAATATTTGGCCTCAAAGCCAGGCATATAATAGGGAGCAGGTATGTTTGTGGCTAACTGGGGGCTAAGTGGAGTGTCCCTGGTCACTTCTAGCAAATTTGTCCGTGTGGGATTCTGAATCAAAAAAATGGTTATTTCTACTAAACTTTCAAGAAAACCAGAAATCCTGTATCTTAGTGAAATCTAAACGTTGGCAATGAATATATGTTGAAAAAAAAACACCACCACCACAGCGGGTGAACCAAACACAATGTGCAAGTAACTGTTCATTTTGGGTATCACCTCATGCACCCTTTCAACTACCAAGTCCCTGGCATCCTCAGTTGATATCTTTGGAAAGCATTGGAACAGTTCTGGGAAACCCCAGTGGTGTATTTAAGGGTGCTTTCTTGAATATGTGTCTTCGATATCTAGCCCCACAAAGCCCTAAAGAAGACACATGCATTTTTTTTTTTTTTTTTTGCACATTCAGATTTGCCTTTTAACACCTAATGCAGCCATAGTTAACAGTGTTTTTCCACAGCTGGCTGCAGATGACCTTTGAGAAGCTAAATTTGAGGAGGGGGCTAGCTGATTTGGATGCAGCCCCTTGAGGCCCAGCCACAGAGGGGTCTCTATACACAGCTCCTGTGTCTGGTCTCTGCTCCATAGCCTTCTTGCATGGGGGGCCCTGCGAGGCTGGGAGCAGTGGGCTTTGTCAGCTGTTCTCTTTTGTTATAAGCCTCATTGTTCAGTTTAATGTCCTTGATCAAAATCTCTGAATTTGCAAGGCCTGAGGATGTACAGACTGCCTGAGAACTTAAAACCAGGATCATTTTGTCCATCTTCCTGACAGTGCAGGCTCCAGTCTCCAGCAGGGTTATCCCAAGGGTCTCTTCCAGGTACTGGAAGGAGTCACAGGGACTAGGAGGCTATTTGCATTCAATTTGCATACATTTACATAAGCCTGCATGAGTTTTGTAAGTCTGAGCAGGGGTGATTCTCAAGGTCTGTATTCTTATTTCCTCTGCCTTGAAGACAGTCACCCCTAACAGGGTCCTTCTTTATTAGATGTACATCAGGAAGCAGGTCATTGGAGGTTAGAAGGAGATAGAATCCTAGCCAAAAGGGAATGAGTCTATTAGAAAAAGCTCTCTATTCCTTCTGTTCCTTTAGAGCAAAACTTAAGTAAATATTTATGGAACACCAACCATTTGCAAAATGCAATTTTAGGTGCTGGGCATTCACACTGGACAGCAGTCCTGTTCATTTACCATTAATTTTAATGAAAGAGAATGGTTATAAAAACAACTGAGAACAAGCAAAGAAAGAAAAATAAAGATGAACCCAGGTAGTGGGTGCAGAAAACAAAACTGGAAATTGAATCGGTGTATAGCTGAAGGGGGAGGAGGTGGCCTTGAGTAGTCTGCCCCGGGAAGACACTAGAGACCCACATAACATCAGGTCAACTTTATCAGGAGTTGTGGAGAGTTCTCCAAGCACAGGGAGCAGTAGATATAATCTAGAATGATCTACATTGATGTAGAATGATCTTGGGTGGTTTTATAAAGATTTAAAAGTGCAGTGTCCCTTTGGTTTGGAGAGAAGGGAACCGTGCTATGAGATGGTGGCAGTGGAGAGGAATGGACATTAAGCACATGGAAACATCTTTTCAAAGTCTAACCAATAGGATCTTCTGGTGGATTGTAGGTGGGATATGAGAGTAAGGGGAGAATCAAGAAGTTATTTTTCAAGAGTTTTGTTTTGAGGAACCAAGCAGATGGAAGTGTCATTTGCTGACGTGGGGAGACTTGATGAGGAGCAGGCCGCAAGGGTGTAGGGAGGTGAGAAGTTGGGTTATCATGCCTGTGGTGTGGATCAAAAAGGCCTTTGTTTTCCCTACAGTGGAAGCAGAGCAGCGTTGTTTAGGAAGAAGGGCCAGTGACAGAGAGCAGGACAAAACCTGCACTAGTGCTCCCATACATTTCATTTTGCGGCTCACAGATTCCAAGCTGGTTTCTTGTGAAGGAGACCCTATCATTTACCTCCCTCAATAAATACTTGCAGACAGGAGATGGCATGTGTCTCCTGATGAGGCAGAATGCCTTTATATATTAAATGAAATTTTTCCATGAATAGACTTGGTAAACTGGTAGGTAGTTGGTAAGTTGGTAAATAGATAGATAGCGGCATTCAGTAGCCTGCTTTGGGAAGACAATGGAGGCCTAAATAAGATCAGATAAACTTTGTCAAGAGCTGATCAATGATGGATGGATAGATAGATAGATAGATAGAAACAGATGAGAGAGAAGGAGGATAGGGATAAATGATAATAGATGGATAGATGAATGGATAGATAGGTAGATCAATGGATGTACAGATAGGTCGGTATGTAGGTAGATAGATTATAGATAGATAGATAGATAGATAGATGAGAGAGAAGAAAGATAAAAAATGATGATGGATGGATGGATGGATGGATCGATCAATGGATATATAGACAGGTAGGTAAGTAGGTAGGTAGATAGATACATAGAAGGTTTCAAGGAAATGAGGAAAATAAAGGCAGATGAGAGAAACGTGATTTAAGATAGTCTTAGATACCTCTGAGAAATCTGTTTCTGTGAGAAAATGAAAGGCCATTGGCATAACTTAGAGTCTTGGAGAGTTCCATCAAAATTAATCAGTGGGTCAACATTCAGTGAATGGTGTGTCACAGGCCTGTGTGCAAAAGGGAGTATTTAAGGGACCTCATAAGGACATATACAAGAAACAAAATCTTACTTCACTAGTAACAAAAAGACCCTGTCTCCACTATCTGGAAAAGGTAGGGACATGAGCAGGGTGTAAGATGGGGAGCAAAAGGACGAAGAAAAAGAGTAATAAATTCATAACTTAATTATTCATTTAGTATGGGTCCTTATGTACTTCTTTCACAAATCTAGACTTCTGTGAAGGACTAGGGAAGGAGACCATTAAATATGTCGATATAATCCTGAAACTTTAATTTCAACCAGTTTTCTCTATTTTGGGCTTGATTCCAAGGTCTAGAAATGTAGACATTAGTTCCCATGTCCCCAGAAATTGGGTATTTTTTTTTTTTAGGAAGTAGTGGAATTTTAGTTGGTCAAACTGAAGTCATTTTCCACATTCATAAAACACATTTTCTGAAATGTGCCAGATAATTTTCATTTTTATATCACTATAGAAATTCCTATATGACAAGATGTGGTTAATGTAAGAGAGGAAGGTGTCAGTGTGACGTTTCAGAAACCGTTGGGGCAACACATCTCAGAATTTTATGTCTCTTTCTGGTGAAAATGGGGCCAGACATTTCTATTAATAAGCCTCCCAGGTATGCAAGCATAGCACTTTGAAAAATCCTATCTTAAGACCATCCTGGGGGCTGTAAAGTTGCCAGCTTATTCAAGTTGGATGAAAGCTCTTAGAAACAGAAAATTCTTGGAAAGTTGTAGAAAGTTCTTTGGTCCGTCCAGGGGCCTGTCTCTTGAGATATTGAACCTGTGTGTTCCTTAAAGGATGAGTAGATTGTGGCTACCTCTTGGCTGGTCTTACAGGTGCATCACTTAGGTCAGAAGATAGGATGTCCTACCCCTTCATCTGGGAAGAGCTTTCCATGTCAGAAATACCTTCTCTTACATCCCACCTTTCACCATTGCCTTTTCTCAGGAGCTTTTGCTAAAGGGCCCCAGGTGTTTTACCCTCAGCCCAAGGACACAAAGTTTTCCATAAAAGGCAGCACACCTGACCTTCTTTATCTTTCAGGAATTCTATTTAATGGATGTTTTCATAAAGACTTAGCAGCAGGAGCAGGAAATGATTACCAAACCCTAAAACGTGGCCATTCTTTGGAGGTTGTTCCCTAAATGATGCCCAATGGGTGTGTAATGTGCACAGCTTCTCAATTTGCAAATATTCTTGTATGTTCTTTTCTTGAGTAAAAGTTCCTAAGGGGCCAGGATTCATTTGACAGAAAATGCTCCATCCAGAACACTGGGAAAATTACAGGATTCTGTTCCTCTTATACACAGGTTGTTTGAAAGTTACCTTAGATATCATGCATTGATTAAGAATTTTTATGGTTCCTGAATGTGCTGAAATGTATTCCACACTTAATCTCTAGTGGATAAATGTCATTTTCTTTGGGATGTAAAAAGCACTTCGGAATTCTCTGGGTCATAATTAGGAATGACAATTATCAGAATATGTATCCGCAAAGAATTCTGTTTATGTGAGCTTTCAAATTTGGGGGGACTAAATGCAAAGGGGCATATGATGGATTACCTAGCAGTGATCCATGAAAGAAGACAAAAAATTTGCAATTATTATAGTGGTTCTAGAGAATATTAGCATGGGAGAAAATTAATCACCACATCATTTTCAAAAAGTTCACCTGTAGCTGGTCAATAGTTTCCATACTATTAACTTGTATTGGCAGCCAATCAAAGAAAGGCATAAATCTGCCTTCCCAGGTATAGGTTACAAATCATTTTTATGCATCCCCAGACTATATACCCTCTGAATATAAAATTAAAAATATATATATACACCACCCCATTTGATTTGTGTTTCGCTTGTAGTGATATGAGTTGTTGAATCAAATGTGATAATCATGTTTTTGTGTATTTGTTTTAAGGCTGGAAATTGAATCCAGTTGTGGGTGCGGTCTACAGCCCCGAATTCTATGCAGGTAAAAATTTCCTCTGTGCATGACTTCTTCTTCGTCTGTTCTCGATGTGTTTTGCCTGCTACTAGAGAATAGGTTTCATGAAATAATCTGAACCAAGTAAAATCCCTCTCCTCAGAAGTTCTGAGGGACTGTTGGTTTTTTTTTTTCCTAAAGCAAAACCAAAAGTGTTTAAAACCCTTTAAAAAATGAAGGGACATCACGTATGTGTGTTACACTGTGAGCTATGCGTGGAGCCCCTGCTCCTTATGATGTTTTCCATTGATTTTGCCTCAAAAAAGCATTGAGGCTTTGTTCAAGGGTATGTTGAACGAATGTGGAGCTGTTCTTGCCCAATTTTATTTAGTGTCCCTCCATGTGTTTTTCGCCATACGTTTCCGTGTGGGGTCACATTTTTTTTCCCAGCGAAGCTGAGTTGGCTCACTTATTCCAATAATGTGGCAGTGAGTTGAAATTGCCAAGAGAAGGATTATTTAGAAAACGAAAAAAAAAAAGAAGTGGTCTTTCTTTCTCCATGCATCACATTTCCTTAGCAATTCCATATTCCTCTCTGCCCTGCCCTTCCGAGGGAAGTCTCTCCCCTTGGCCCTTCCCTGCTACCCTCTAGCTAGCGGTTGATCAGGAAATCTGTGTCGAAAACTTGGTCATCACATTTTGAGAGAGAATGACCCAGAAGAAGCAGTGGCTGAGACTGGTTCTGCTTGGCCTGTTACTTCTGCCTGTTATCGTGTTGTCCATTAACAAGGTTGCGTTTGGGGTGCCTGGGTGGCTCAGTCAGTTGAGCATCCGACTTTGGCTCAGGTCATGATCTCACACTGTGAGTTCGAGGCCCGCGTCGGACTCTGTGCTGGCAGCTCAGAGCCTGCAGCCTGCTTCAGATTCTGTGTCTCCCTCTCTCTCTTCTCCTCCCTGCTCATGCTCTGTCTCTGTCTCAAAAATAAATAAAAACATCTAAAAAAATAATAAAAAAAATAAAAAACAAGGTTGCGTTTAACACCTTAGAATTTTAGTAGTTTCCACGCGGGTATGGATAAGAACCCTTTCTTTGATGGGGCCCTTGCTCTTTAATAAGGAGAGATAAATGACCCGTTGGTCTAGATCCACTCACTTAGTGACCTCTTGATGGTAAGTAAGTCCTACCCCTTGCTTGGTTTCTTCCGGGATGCCTTCTGTCATTTTTCTGATCCTGAATCAACCCTAGTGCATGACAGGGGAATATGGCATATTCGGATAGCTATCCAGCAGAGTAATCAACTTGACAAAGAAAAAAATGGTAAATCTGGGAAGACCCAAGATGATAGGTGAGTTCTGGATTTTGGACAGGCAATGTTTGTTCCTCACATGTGGTTTCTACCCCAAGCCTGGGTGAAGTCCAGCAGCTCTATGCCTGTAAAGTAGCTGTGCTGACTCTTATTGGGGGAGCAAAAACTTAGCTGTAAGTCTTTCCATGATTGTATGGTGGAACTCATCCACTGAGAGGACATTTAGCAAAGTGGGGAATGTGAACACTGTACTCAGCCCAGGTTCAAATCCTGGCCAGCTGTGTGACTCTAGGCAAGTTACTTAACCTCTCTGTGCCTCAGTGTCTTCATCTGTTAAGCGGAAGATGATAATAGTAACAAACTCACAGGTGTTTATTAGAATTAAATGGGTTAATATGTGAAGAGTGGTGCATAGCAAGCAATACATAAACATTGGGCAAATGAAAGCAAATAAATGAACGTTCCCCTCTCTGCCATAAGGGCGTTATTCTCCCCAGAATAATGAGTCCAGAACAAGAAGCAAGAAGTCATCTGATGAGATAGGGTATAAATGTGTGACTTGGGATAGGGAGAAGAAGTCCATGTTTCTGGTCCCATGCAGTGTAGTTAGTTTCTGGTCATCTGACCTAAGCAACCAAAATAACACCAAACCTCTCCTTGAGAAGGGGTTTCAAACCTCACTGCATATCTGTGGGTATTGACGAGGACGTTAGGACAGAAGAATCCATTCACACTGACTTGTATATACAAGAATAAATTAACCTGCATGACTTTTAGAAGGTTAGAACAGCCATTCAGATCAGCCCTGAGCCCAGCTGCAGAAGTTACATCATGGGAGTAGTGGCTACGAACAAGTTACAATAAAGATTAATATTTACTTGAATATTATCTGTGGTCAGGCACTGTTCCAAGCACTTTACCTTAATTAATGTATTTAAATCCTCACGGCGGTTTTCCAAGTGAGAAAACTAAAGTACAGAGAGTACGAGGGCACCTGGGTGGCGTGTTGGTTAAGTGTCTGACTCTTGATCTCAGCTCAGGTCATGATCTCACAGTTTGTGAGTTCGAGGCCCACATCCGGATCTCTGCTGGTGGTGCAAAGCCTGCTTCGGATTCTGTCTCTCCCTCTGTCTCTCCGCACCTCTCCAGCTTGTTCTCTCCCTTTCTCTCTCTCTCTAAAAATAAATAAATAAACTTAAAAAAAAATAAAGTACGTAGACTACCTTAGCACTAAAGGGCTAAGATTTCAAGTGGGTAAGAAGCTAGCTAGACTGTAAAACCAAGAGCCTGGGTTCTTTACAACTGGCTTAATATGGCTTCTTTATTTTTTTGTGTGAATACTAGAAGTCATACTTCTTCTTGATTGTGGCCTGTGGTGGTAGATCAGGCAACTACAGCTCTATGTCCAAACCAGTCCAGTTAAAGAAGAGGAGTGAAATAATAATGTTGGATTGTTCCAACAGCCACGGCCACCATATCCTCCACATTCAGATGAGTTAACTGGTTCTGTCAGGGGCAGTTTTAAGGAGTCCACACACCCAAATAATTATTTCTACGAGATGCTCCAATAAACTTAAATCTAAAAAAAGGGGGGGGGGGCATGAGTAAGTGTCACTTGAGAAATCTGTGTATGCATGTTAGTGTTGCTACTACCCGGGGTATCCTTAATAATCAGAAACTTTCTCTTTCTGCCTATATTATCTGTATATGGAGGTCAACAGAGTTCATGATATTCAGAAATGTGGGGAAATGTTGCTCCAAATCCAACACTCCAGAACAAGTCCTTTGAAATATTTGAAGACCCATAAACACTGAGAATCTAGCTAGCTTACCTCAAAAGTTACGGGCACCTTAATGCATAGATGCAAATGCGGATGTGGCATGTATTCATTTCCCTATGCAGGTATACTTACTAACGTCATCCACTTGAATATCCACGGCTAAGGATTTAGGGGCCTTTGTGAATTCCCCCAACTATAAACACAGCCTGGATTTCTCTTGCAATTTCCAGCGTGCCTCAAAGGCGAAATGAAGACCTTGTCATTGATTCGCTGTGGATATTTAGCAAGCCAACCCTGTATCTGCCTGAGATAGAAAGCCAGGCTTATTAGGCACTTTTCTATATAAGATTTTGTGTTAATGACAAATATCATGATATTCCCATAGTATAATTATCGATTTTCTGAAGCTTATGCAGAATTAACAACCCAGCCTCCAATTGTCTCTCAGAACGGGGCATGAAAAGTTCACATATTTTGTAAATTAAAATCAATATTTTCAATCTCTCCTAAAGGTAATTTTCCTAATTTAGTGGACTTTTCCCTAACATTTATTTTCTCTTTAATTATAAAATGGCAGGTTATTGATTTTCGTATATAACCTCTTGACGCCCTGAGTGCATTTTTATTGCTAACGCAGGGTTGGGGTGGAGAGGGCAGAAGCACCTCTTAATGAGGATCTTTAATTACCAGCTGAACAGTATTAATTTGCTTTGATAAATTATGACGCACACTCTCCCTCACACACACATAGCAGGGGAAGCATTTAGAAAGACGTTGTGAAAGGCCTTTCATTTCGGGTGTTTTTCTGAACTCTTACCAAGTCCTACCTGGAAGAATGCTCAATCCGAAACTAGTCTTCAGAAGCAGGTATGCATAAATAGGCATATCCTATGAAACTCCTCCAAAGACAAGTGGCTGTTTTCCTACAAAGCTGCAAGGCATTGATTATTTTGCTTACATCTAATCATCCTTGGGTTCCTTGGGGCTTATTCTCAAGATAAATCATTGATAAGTCAATTAAAAAAAAAATGTCCAGGTAGATCTCAAAGACTTTAGCCAGCATCTAAGACCATTCCATTTTAGACTTATAAAAAAATTGAAGGCATTAAATCAAAGTACACTACCTGCAAATTATGCGTTCCCAGTAGCATGCTTCAAGTTACTTAATATAATTAGAAAAAGTATTTCTAATCATCTCAATGAGGAGGCATCAAAAGGGGTCCCCCTTCATTGTGAGCCGTTCCGTTACTATCTAATCAAAAGATTAAAAAAAAAAAAACAGTGGTGCCTTTTACGGAGAATCATGATATCTGGCCAATGAAACTGTTGATTGAAAGCACGCACCTTTAATCTTCATACATAAGTAAAACAAAGTAAAAATAAATAACAGAAGGTTATACACAGTTGTCGACACAGTACTGACAAATGGCAAATTCGTCCGTTTCTCAATTGCCGGTAAGACGGCAGAGAAGCTCACTCACACCGTATATCATATCTGCCAACTCATTTCTGTGATTAAATATTCCATCAGTGGGGCTATAAGGCGGCAAAGCTTAACAAGATTCATAAGATGCACCACTTGAACACACATAACTCACTTCCGTGGATGTGAGTTTGTACACCCCGCCTGCAAAGGAAAATTGGAATTGAGTTAAATTACTCCACGAGTCAATAGGGAAAGGAAAAGACTTACCAATGCAATGCAAACCTGAGATGCAGGTTAGGTCCCAAAGACAACAAAGTAGAGAGATACAGGGCGAATCAACTTAGAAACCTTGAAGATGGTGGTGAACTCTCTTCTGGGAATACCATTATTATTAGCAGTTTTGGGTTTTTTTGCAAGGGGGAGTAGGAAGCGATCCTTAATTGGACATTCCTCCTAAAAATAAACGTTTCTGGTTTCAAGACTGTGGGGGGGGGGGGGGAGTACTAAAAGAAGCAGGCTTGGCTGCAAAGTCACATTTTAAAGGTGGTCAGGTCTTGAAACTGGGTTATCCTGGGGTGATAGGGGGGATCAGATAAGATAATGGGTGGAAAAGAATTTTATAGACTGTAAAGTAAAATCAAAATATAGGAGATTAGTGTGATCACCGAAGTTCCCTAGATTGTTTGTGTCCACATCGGTAAAAACCTGCCCACAGACCACATGCCTTGATATCAGGCTAGATGATGGGAAAGTGGATTGGGATCTCAATATGAAGTTTAAAAATGAAGAGGTTGGATGTAGCACTCTGTGATTGCTTATCTCGAAAGGGCAGCTGTATTTGACCTTGGATTACCCGTACAAAGGTATTGGTTTTCTATGGGCTTTTGGACACTGTGAACCATGATTCACATATAAGAATTGAGTCAAAAGAAGGTAGATGTAGGTCTCCCCCCCTGGTGGCTCCCCCCATAAGGGGTCATAGAGAGAATGACCTTTAGCCGCACTTTTGGATGGACTTCTTTCCAATTCCCCTCCTGCAATTTGGGTACAATAGCATCTGAAAAAAAGTAAGACTGTCAGAACCTGTGATACCTGGGGTTCCTGACACAGGCTGCTTTCCTTTTATTGGCCACCATCCCAGACTTGGGTTGGGCTCGGAATGATGTGCCCAAATCCCGGGTATAGCATATGCGTTTGGGGTGACTACCTTAGCATCCTGAAAGAACGTGATGTGGGTCTGAAAGGTGTCTGCTACCACTCGGAGCTCCTGAAAGCAGCTAACATTCGGGCATCCCCAGTGGCTCTAACGATGCCCACATCCACCCAAAGGACCAGCCTTGACCAGACTCAGAGCAATGACCTTTGGCTCTGCAGTGTTTTGTATAATTCACACATCTGCCAGATTCAAATGCAGTGCACTTCAGTGAACTGAAACAGAAGAGTCCAGATTGAAGTCCCCAAGCAAAGGATTTTCAGCCTAGAAATGTTCCACTTCAAAGACTTTATCTCGTACATCTGTTTACCTCCGCCTCCCCTTTTGGTTGCAATTCACTTGCCTTCTCTCTTCCCCTTTCCCCATCTGTCTTATCAGATTGCACTCCATCCCTGCCCACATTTGGCCATAGTTTTTACCGGTGTCCTTCCTTCCCTGCCCCACGGAAGGAATGCAGCTCAGCTTGGATGGAATCTTTGGGGAATTTTGATCTCCAAATAGGATCAGAACTGGATTATGTGCTCAGAACTACACTTCCTCGATAAAATTAGTTCTCATTCTGTTGCACGGAAAGTCTACCAAGGAGGCCTCCCCCAAGCAGGAAGTGACAGGACTCTTAAAGGAGAAGCCCTGAGTCGGCACCATGGGAGGAAGACGAGGTTTGCCTTTCTGGCTCTGGATCGATTTCAAAGGGAGCAACCCAAAACATCAGCAACAATAAATAAGCCACTCTGGGCACTGACCCGAGCCAGGCACCGTGCAAAACACCTTGCCTCTCCTTGAATCCTCATAAAAATGTTATAGCATTCTCTTCAGTATGGAAATTTTGAAACCAGGGCTTACTGGAGAGTTTATCTCATTCCTTATGTCATAGAACTAGTATGTAAAAAAAATAGGTTTCTTATATAAAGGTCTTTTTTTCTGACCTCAGAGCCCACACTTTCCATTACCTTGTTCAGCTTACTCAGTAGGACTAGACTGGGATATGCCTGCCGTGTCTTCTATCCTGGAGGTCATAGAACATACTGAAAATGAATACAAGTATCTGTGCATGTAATATTATTTGCTGCACGCCAGACTCCACGTTGGGATCTCCACATATGTTTACAGAGATTACAACTTTGGAGGACAAGTGTCATTTCCTTCATTCTGCAGATAAATGAGATATCTAGTAACGTTATGTTGTACAAGGCTGTTGACTTCAAAACTTCAAGAGCTCAGTCCAAAGCCAAATCTCAGTGATTCCAAAGCCCATCCCATTTTATTACACATTACCTCCCACATATGCTTTAGTTAATCCAGTATCTTGGGTTAGTGATTGTTAACTGGCAATAATTTTGCCATCTCCCCCCCCCCCCCCAGAGGAACTGGGAAATTCCAGGAGACATTTTTTTCATTGTCACATATTGAGGGGGGGAGGGCATGGGGTGTTGGCTGCTGGCATCTAGGGGGTGGAGGCCAAGGATGCCGCATAACATCCCACCATGCACAAGACAGCCCCCACCACAAAGAATGATCTGGTGTAAAATGCTGATATTGCTGAGGTCGGGAACCGCTGTCCTGACAGAAGCAGATTAGTAAAAATGTCACATATGCACCAAATATCTTTCTCAAGCCCTACCAGTAGCTCCTGCGAAAGATGGATGAGCATCTGTAGTCATCAGTGGCAATCAAAAAGAGACCTTCATTCAAATGTTTCCTCTTCTGGGCATTACTTTGTGATTTTTGACTCCAGAATGGAAAAAGCATAAAGCTTGATTGTATGCTGCAGAACTGTGTCAGGGGTCCATGAGACCATCCTCAGGCTCTGTGTTTGCTTAGATGTGCTCTTAGGGACTCAGCAAGGCTCTTTTAGTCACAGTTCTGATTTATTACAAAAGGATACAGATGAAAAGTCAGCGAAGGAAGTGGCACCTGGATGGCTCAGTCGGTTAAGCATCCGACTTCAGCTCAGGTCATGATCTCACAATGCAAGGATTTGAGCCCCACATTGGGCTCTGTGCTGACAGCTCAGAGCCTGGAGCCTGCTTCAGATTCTCTGTCTCCCTCTCTCTCTGCCCCTCCCCTTCTCATGTTCGCTTTCTCTCTCACTCTCAAAAATGAATAAACATAAACTTTTTTTTTTTTAAGAAATTAGCAAAGGAAAAGAGCAAATGAGTTAGAATCCAGAAGAAACCAGGCAAAAGCCTCTGGGTGCACCCTTCCAGTGGAAGTACGCAATGTGCTTAACTTTCCCTGCAGTGGTGCCTGATGGCAAACACAAAGTGTCATCAGCTGGATGTCAATCCGCTTCCTGGGAGGCAGCCCCATAGATGTGGAGCCCCCGTATGACTGACCTCAACTACTCAAACCATAGCCCAAAGAGCAAAAGGAAGTATTCACCATAAATCACATTGCTACCAGAAACTATCTTATCAAACTGGTACTGTGTGGCCCAAGGCCTCAGGCACCCCAAAACAGTTTTATCAGGTAGAATATTCCAAGGGTTTACAACTCATCTACCAGGAGGTGTCCAAGGGCCAGTCCTGAAGATAAGCATCCTGGGGGGAATGTGCAGGGTTTAAGCAGCCCAGACCTGTGGAGTTACCCCTTTCCTACACAACAGAAGGAAGAGGGGGAGGGGTGGGGTCGAGGAGGTAGAGAAGGAGAAGAAGAAAGAGTAGGGGAGAGGGAGGAGGAAAAAGAAGAAGGAGGAGAGAGAGGCGGGTGGGGGAGAAGAAGGAGAAGCTGGTTGCGAACTCAGAATACAGAGCTCATATATATAGAAGGTCGTGAATGTAGTGGTCAGGAGGAAGGAAGGTATAAGATGAGACTTACCACTGCGTGTGTTAGTTCTAGGAGAAAAGATCAAGCTGGATTTAGTTATGAAAGAGGGAAAAAAATGTGTGGCTTTTCACTTAGGGCAGGAGTCTGCAAATGTCTTCGATAAAGGGCCAGTCAGTGAATATGTGCAGCTGTGTGGGCGGGCAGAATCGCAGTGCTGAAGGCCTGTGAAATGCCAGGTAGTGTGGTAAGCACTGGGGGAGCCCCTCATCCCTCTGAAGTTCCTTAGAGCATTGAGAGCGGCAGAAAGATAAACTTAATGTATAATAAATGATGATGCCTGCCCACCAGAACGCTAAAAAAAGAACAACCCTCTCTGCATTAGGAGCTAGAGAGGGGGTATTAATTGGGTTTTGAAGGATAAGGAAGAGTTCTCCTGGGAAGAAAATGAAGAAAGATCTTTGTGGTGGGTGAGTTAGAAGGAGTTTGGTAGAACCCAGAAGGGTTTCTCAACCTTTATCTGCAGAATCCATTGAGAAGTATTAAAATAAAAAAAAATATATATATAGGTGCTTGATCCGCACTGGATATAGAGATTTCTGTGGCAAAATCAGGTTCCCCCCCAAAGCTGAGAAGTACTGATCTGTTGAGATCAGAGGGTACCTTCTAGAGAAAAGTTGCAAAAGCCCTGACAATACTATATAAAAGGAATGTGGATTCTGGAATCTGTCGTTTGAGTGACAGGCAACCATTGAAAACTCTGATAATTAAAACATAGAATAAAACGAACAAGACCACCCAGCAATGAGTTAGCACTCCTATCTGCACTTGAAACAAATAATAGTCTTATCATGAGGACTCTTACAAATATGTGAACCAAGCCCTAAAAGGCTGAAAGAGGTTAAACCGAATCAGCAACTTCTCAGCCGTTGTAGAGATCAGGCTCCAGACAGACCCCAGGATTACTAAGCCAGTGCCTGACACGGAGGCTATTATAAAACTTGTTTTCTGGCTTTGTCCCGATCTCTTCCTAGAAAAGCAAATCTGCAGACTTTAAAAATGACACGATTTCATTTTTCTTTTTTTAATGTTTTAACTTGTGTTGCCATTCGATTATAAATCACGTAGTTTTGGTGCTTCCCACTTTTCGCGTGCTTGTCAAAATTTATAGTTCAGTGTTATTAGCCCGACCAATTAAGTTGTATATAAATAAAGACGAATTGGCCAAATATTGTTTAATACCCTGTATGTTAATTATATGTAGATAATCATTCTCTAAGCATCAAATGAAGCCGTCTTTTAAAAATGTAGTGTTGAAGAACCAACAACACAAATAGCAAAATCCTACTTAAATTAACTACGTGGGTGACAGTTAATGCATTTCTAGAACTTCTGTGGACCTGTTACAACCCATTACAGTCGAAATATTGGTTTATGAAAAATTAATAAAGCCAATGGAAAATGGAACCCAGCATCTGCATTAGCTGTTCACACCAAAAGAATCAGGCAGAATTAATTATGCCGTATGCTACAATCTAATGAGTTTTTCATTAAACAGTATACCATTACAGAGACTGAACAAGGATTATTCAGAGAATAATGCCAAAGGCTGTTTTTTTTTTTATTTATTTTTTTATTTTTTGGAGGAGATTAAATTAGTTAATGGGTTTTACATTTAAACCCAACGCAGAGGTTAATCGATGTACGCTTACCATTATATTAAACCCAGTGTCGTTTTAAAAACAGGAACACCCCAATATCACTGATATTTCCTCTGGGGGGAAAAAAAGATGAGTCTATTTGTGTGTTTCTAGTGTTTGTTTGATAGACATATGATATTGTAAAGACCTTCTGAATTAATTTTGTCATTTTTGAAAACCGTTTTCACCAGCTGAAATATTCTATTTGCTTTCAGCCCACGGGTGTGCGTGTGTGTGTTTGCGGTGTGGGAAGCTTGTTTAAACAAATGTATCTGATTTTTCTTTGGGAGATTCAAAGTGGAAGTACATTTTCTGTTCTTACCAAAAGAGTGGGGTCAGGAGTTTAAACCTAAACTGGGATGGGAAGGGGACTCTGGATGAATCTCTACCCCCATTCCACAAATACTTCGGTTCCCCCTAAAATATAGCTCTGTACTAGCAAGTGAAATAGAAGAGGGGTCCCAAGGGAAAGCCATCTAGGGGGGTTTGGGGCTTCTGCAGCATCTCAGAGGTTCTTATCCCTAGGAAGAAGAGAGAAAGAGAGAAACAGGGAGAGAGGAAGAGAGAAAGAGAGAGGGAGAGAGAGAGAAAGGCAGTCTGGGTGATTTGCAGAGACTTGTAAACTCCACACATGTTAGCTGAAGTGCAATTTCTCATTTGTTTCCTTCATAATAGATTACAGGCTAAAATGTCTTTACGAGATGCAAGATGAATGTAGTTGAAAGGGTCACATCTCAGTTCCAGGGAGGGGTGTCCTCTCCCCATCCCCCTTTGAGGCCCCGCCCCAAGGCGATTTGGGGCCCACACCCATGCAGCCCCATCTCCTGATTCCTCAAGAGAAGCCAGACACCTGTCTTGTGACATGAAATTCCCCCAGTGTAAATGTTGGCAATTAATTCCCAACCTTAAAATGCTCTCCATTCATTGTTATGTGTAGCATTCTGAGGCTACACCCCACAGTTCAGCAGCCGTCAACGTGCTTCCCCATTCTTCAAGGAACAGTGAGACAAAAGTAGTCCCAAAGTGCTGTATTTGGGGATTCAAAGTCATAGTAATATAATAATACTGTATGTTCTTTATATATATTATTCAGTAATAATTCTTATTACTGAGGCCACTTACTATCCACGATTTGTCAAATCCTTCCGTGTAGCAGATCTGATCCTTTCAATTCTCAGTGAAGTAGGGTTTTTTTGTCCCTATTTTACAGATGTGAAAACCAAGTCTGGGATGTTAAAGGACTTGCAGAAGATCAAAGAAACTTACACTTAGTGAGGCCAGAACACAAAACTAAGCGTTAAAACTCTCAAAGCTCATGCTTTTTCAGCTGCACTGTGAGACCTTGAAAGTTCACCATTTCTCCGCCCTCTGTGTTTCTTTCCTCCCTGTCTTACTGAGATCTTGCAAGTGGGATTTTCTTATCTATAGAAGATACATCCTGCCCAGAGGCTTCCTTGGTTGGATTTAAAACCCTATCACAGATTCTTAAATGTGATCATGAGGTTCTAGCAAACATTTTTAGCCTGGAAGAGTCAGGTGTTTCCAGCCAGAAGGCAACTGTGGAACTGTTTGATGTGGCTTTAGTGCAAATGGGGTAGATTTATCACCCCACTGTTGGAGAGGATGTTTCAACACCTAAAGACCTAGGATCACCATTAATAAGCAGATGGAGCTTCGTTAGTGAGTCTGAGCTCTGGAGTCGCACCAAGCTGACTCAGATTTGTTTGGTCTCCTATTTTTCTCTCTCTGGGCCTTACTTTCCGTGTGGGTTTGATAAGAAAAAGAAAAAAAAAATCATAGTGTGTGCACGGCATACCTGGTTCAATACCTGAAACTCAGTGGCATCATTAATATTAGCTGTACTTGACTTCGCTTAAGCATTTTACTATTGTTAGCAGCCTAGGGCATCCCCTGGGAGCTGATTAGAAATGCAGATTCTCATGACCCACTGCAGATGAGAATATGCATTGTAAAATCGTCCCCAGGTGATTCAGCACCCCTTAGAATGTTAGAAGCAAGGCTGTATCTAAGGTTGCCCTGACCTAAATACTAAGGGCCATAACCCTGAAGGCCAAATACCTTAGGAGAGAAAAGTGTTTCCATTGTTTTCATTATGGTTACCTTGCTGGCCTTCCACAAATATCTTACAGGACAATTTTTTTCTTGTTGTTTTATTGTCGTGAACAGCAATGAATCAGAAAGGAAATTTTGGCGAGCATTCAAAGAATATGTCTTTAAATTTGGGGGGTTGATTGTTTTTAACAAAAATGAAATAAAGTTAAATTTTAGAAAGTACTGATCGAATGATATTCTCTGAAATAGTCAGTGACAGCTTGCCAGGGAGGGACTAATGCAGTCCCTTTGGTGTCTTCCACACAGAAAGGGGACATTAGAACAGGGGTCAGCAAACCTTTCCTGTAAAGGTCTGGAGAGTGAATATTTTAGCCTTTGTGGGCAATAAGGTGTCTGCTGTAACTTCTCAGCTCTGTCTTGCAGGTTAAAAACAGTCGTAAGTAACATGTAAAGGAACAAGTGTGGCTGTATTCCAAGAACACTTTCTTGATAGATACTGAAATTTGAATTTTATGTGATTTTTCACTTTGTCACCAAATATTGTCCTATACTATGGATTGCTTTTCAACCATATAAAAATGTAAAAAAACATTCTTAGATCACAGTCCATCCAAAAACAGTGCTAGGCTGGATTTGGCCAAAAGGCTCTAGTTTGCCTCCACCTGATTTAGAAGATGAGCCTTAAATCCATAAGTCCAGGAATCTGGTTGGTTTGACTTGCATTCAGCACTATAAGATTTCTATCTGTGTGACCTTGGGCAAAACTCTCTATGTCTCAGTATCCTCATCTATTAAATAGATGTAATGATAGTACCTGTCTTACAGGATTCAGAGTAGGGGATAATAATCCAAATTAAGCATCAAGTGGGTTTGCTTAGTATTTATTGGGTATTTGATAAGTAACTTTTGGAATCGCTACCACTGATGTGTTTATTATCATATTGCGTCAATTGAATATTTTCTGTAAAAACCACTCTTAGCCAGAATTTTGGTGGCAGAAAAATAAGAGCAGTTCAAGTAAGTCGTTGCAGTTTTTTAATCACAGATAATCAGGGAGGAAGTCGTACAAAGATCTTGTTCCTGGTATGGTATTCCTGGAACTTTTTTCGTTTTTGTTTTTGTTTTTTTGGTACAGTCTGAAATTATGTCAAAAAGAAAAGTGAAAAGAAAAAAAAAAAAGAAGAGATCATGTGTTTCTTTTTAATTATTATGAAAATCCAAACTTGAAAATCCAAATTATGAAAATTGGAGTGAGAGATTATTTATACTGTATACAGATTCACTTCAGGGCTCCTTTAACTATGGAAGTCCCCTGGTTCAATTAAAACATGATTCACTTTATAAGACTGAAATATACAGACAGCATTTTCTGCAACATCTGTGCCTAAATGCAAATACCTCAGTATTTAAAGTTGGGCCATAACCCTTCAGAGAGGCTCATCTTTCAGGCATGTATAAAAGCATTAAGTATTAGCTGTGAAAATACTCTTACATGGATTAGCTGAATGCTGGTCTATGTTGAAAAATGCATAACTAAAGGGGCGCCTCAGCAGCTCAGTCTGTTAAGTGTCCAACTTCAGCTCAGGTCAAGATGTCGAGGTTCGTGAGTTCTGGCCCCTCATCGGGCTCTGTGCTGACAGCTCAGAGCCTGGAGCCTGCTTCGGATTCTGTGTCTCCCTCTCTCTCTGCCCCTTGCCTGCTTGTACTCTGTCTCTCTCTGTCTCTCAAAAATAAATAAGCATTAAAAACAATTTTTTAATGCATAACTGAGGTGGGGGGAAAGGTATCTACAGGTCAGGGGTACTTTGGATAAATGTGTTGATTGGAGGCAATAACCTCCATGGGCCGGGACCACATGGCTCCCTCCCAGACCTCTATATCTAGCATCTAAGTTTGTTGCTTGAATGGCCCTCACGTAGTACAGAGCCTCACTGATCCTCAGGGCAGAGCTCCCATGAGGCAGGCAGGTGTATTAGTGTGTTGGGGTTGCCATGCCAAGGCACCACTGACTGGGTGGCTTGAACAACAGAAATTTATTTTCTCACAGCTCTAGAGGCAAGGGTGCTCAGAGTTGGTTTCTTCCAAGGCCTCTCTCCTTGGCTGGTAGATGGCCATCATCTCCCCAAATCCTCACATGGTCTGTGTCCTAATGTACTCTTCTTATAAGGACATCAGTGACAGGGGATTAGGGTCTACCTTAATTTTAATCTAATTACCTCTGTAAAGAGCCTATCTCCAAATACAGTCATGTCCTGAGGTCCTGGGGGTTAGGACTATACTGTATGAATTTGGAGGGAACACTCTTCAGTCCATAAAAGTAGGGCAGAAATGAGAATGTCTTCATCTGGATGGGAAATCAAGTGTGGCCTCCCTAGGATTATGCTGTTGGTGACTTTGCATACCTTCTTTAGCAGCCCACCTCCAAAGAGTTTGACAGATTAGTTAGGACTGGGTGTTGTTACTCTTTGTTCGAAATGCCAAAAAAGCAGAGACAAAAGTTGTCAGCATACAAAACGCAAAGATAAAAAATAAATAGGCTCTATCTCTTTGCCCACACAAGTTCTCAGACCAGATATATTCAGCCATTTTTACTTTTTATTCCTACACCTGTGGAAGATGCCCTTAGGCCCGGATTATTCGAAGTGCATCCACGGAGCAGGAGAATCACCTGGGTTGCTGATCAGGAGTGCAGATTTCTGACCATCCGAGTGGCGTTCCCTGGGAGTGGTGCCTTTGAAGGCACACGACTTAACATTCTTCCCAGGGGATTCCTAAAGTCTCCCAGGCTTGGAAAACCTCCCGTTTGAGGAAGGCAAGCACTCACAGCACTGAGGTTTGGGGGACTGGCTCTCCATTGTTGCTCCAAGGGTGGTCCCCTGACAACAGGCGACATTGTTGAAAATGCAACCCTGGAAGTAGGACCTGGTTTTCTGTGTTTAAAAAATCCCCTAGGTGGTTTTGATGATGCAGGTGATTATAAGAACCAGCAGGGGACTGAGGGCAGGGCATGACTGCCAGTCACCTTCTTAAAGTACCCCTCCTATGAAAAGGACCTTTGCGGGTTCCTTTTTCAGTGAACTATCTCTTTGTCACCCGCTCAGAGCTAGTTTTTTCAATTAGGACCAATGTTTTCCTGTTTATATATTTTTAAGTTTATTTATTTATTTTGAGGGGCAGAGAGGGGGGAGAGAGTGGGGGAGGGGCAGAGAGAGAGAGAGAGAGAATGAATCCCAAGCAGGCTCCATGCTGAAGCTTGGGGCTCAACCTCATGAACCATGAGATCATGACCTGAGCTGAAATCAAGAGTCAGCCTCTTAACCAACCCAGCTACCCAGGCGTCCCTCCTATTTGTATTCTAATTTAAAACAATGCTTAAAAACTCCTTCTGTGACAATGGAAGTAAGGAGTCACTGATAAAATGAGTAATGTTCTAGAAGTCTAGATAGCTTGTTTCTCACCTGGAATTTGCCTCTGACTGATGATAAGTCTTTTCATAAATGACATCCTTGTTCTGTGCCATTTTTCCCGTCTCTAAAGAGGGAATAATACTACCTGACACCTGTTATTAGGGAGGAATAAATGCAGTGTAAAAATTTTTTTGGCAAATATTGAATAAAGGCTTCCTTTTTTGTGTAGAAAATGAAAGTATTGTTTTTAGCTGTAATTACTATAACTATAGTAATACATTTTTAGTTATGACTGCAGTATATAACAAAAATATGGAATAACCAGTTTGCCAGTCAAAATGGTCACGGTTAATAAAAATTATGCCAAAATTACTTTTAAACTTTATTGATCTCAGCGAACCAAAGTAAATAACCACGGTGTCTAAGGTTTTGGGGGTCAATTCAGACTCATTCCTTTGTTCACTTTCTTGTATATGTATTTGTTCCTGAACCTATGAGTACGAAAAGAGACAGTGTGTCGTTCTTTTGAAGGATGCATGAGGCTTAGTAGGTGTGGCCCCTGAACCCACACAGTGTCCGGCAAGTGGTAGATGTTACTACGTGCCCACCCAATTAATGACCGTCCTTGCAAGCCACCTTTCCTTAGCTGAGCACTAGAGACAGAGAAGCTCTATACTGGTCTCCTGTGTTCATTCACCATTTGCCAGCGGGGCTTTCCTCTTAGCCCTCTTTCCAGAGTCACTCGGCTAAGTGACATTGGAAAGCAGGATCCTAGCAAAGGGCTCCGTTTTCAAGTGACTCAGGATTAGCACAGAGATGCTTGTGGAGGTTCAGACAGCACGTGAGACTCTGAGAACCTTCCACAGTAGGTCGTCCCCAATCCCCATTGGCTCTTGGAAGATTAATGAAGTGTTGTTGTTATCTTTGTGTCTTTAATTTTTTGTTTGTTTGTTTTTATTTCGGTAGAGATAGGAGCAGCTCTCCAAACATTCTAGCTCATCTGCACCTCGAAGCTAGAGAAGTGAGCCACTCCAAGTTGCTAAGCAGTTGAGGTCGACATGTTCTTTGACGAGCAGTTTCTCTGACATGATTTTTTCCTTCTTTCTTCTTTCTTTCTTTCTTTTTTTTTTTTTTTTTTTTTTTTTGTGGAATTCAGAAAATACAGGAAGGGCCTAGTCATTCACACTGGGCTACTTGGAACTCTGCCTATTTGGTGCTAAAATGGAAGGGCAGACTTTCAAAACAGCCTCTCTTCTCTACCTTGCCCTCATCCATTCTAATTGTACTTCTTGGGAGTGCCACATGGCTGCCTGCCCGAAAGTCTGTGGTTCCTCTCATCAGGTTCCGCCTCTCCCCACCGCCCGCCTCTAAGCCTAGGTCCCAGGATCCATGGGGATGAAAGACGACTGAGACATGATTCATGGCCTCTTGGAGTTCGTAGCATCCATGGTCAGACACTCATCAGATAGATCAGTACAACAATCTAGAAAAGCAGAGGAAGGAAACTGAACTGGGCAAGTAGAGGCAAGTAGATCTGGTTTCTAGGAGGCGAAGCCGGAGCAGAGTCCATAAGGGGGAGAAGAAGCAAACTCTGTAAAGGCAGAGGTGTGAAAATGCACCTTTGTTCCAGCTGGTTTGACTCCAATTTCCTCACCTAAGAGTTGGCAGCAGAGTAGAAAGTTTAGATGCTTCCTCTTCCCTGTCTGTGATAGGAATCACCCCTCTGAGACTTCTCCATGTCCCTCGAGGGGCCAAGAATGATCCCCACAGCTGTGGGAGTCTTCAGGTAAGAAGAAAGGGCTGGTTTCCTACCTGAGACACAGACCTTGGCTCACTGTCTGTCAGCTGGAGGGTTCCGAATCCTGCCGGAGTGGCCCTGTAGATATGCTGGAATCTTGGATGCTGATGATGGTGGCATCACTGAGTATGACAGTCAAAGGCTCTCATTATTCCAAAGTGTTGGTCTGCCATGTGGAGCCAGTTCCTTCCTGCCAGGCACAGAACGAGGCTGCTTAGATTTCATATTAATCTGAGTCAACCTTAAAAGAACCAGAGAAGAGGAGGAAACAAGTGAATCCCGTAGACAGATAGGTTTATAACTCACTCCTCGTGGACTTTAGGCATGCACATCCCCAGCTATACACAAGGGGCAAAAGCAGGCTCCCTCAGGAAAGATTGGTTGGACAAAGCACTATTTTTATCAAAGAATCTAGAAGTGTCTTTACAAATATAATAATTTAATCATACTCATCAATCCTTCTGAAGGTCAGGTATTTTGCTACGGGCTGGGAATAGTTGAGAATGGTTTGGCTCTGACCCAGGGGAGGCTCCCTGTGACTAAGACCAATATGTAAATGAAAAGTTGCAGCACAAGCGTGACAAAGGACTGACTAGGGAGATTTTTCTAAGTGTGATGGGTGTATAGAATGGGGAATGACCCATTAACTCCTGGGGACAGGGAAAAGGAGAGGAGATTTTAAGTGACACAGTTGGAATTGGGGTGGGGTCTACATAAAATTAAACGTGAAATTCCCAGAATTCCTCCCTAGATGACATAAAGAGGTCAGTTTCATACGGTGGAACCTCACAGATGGAGCAGGAATGGCATGGATGTTTCATCCGTCCACCAACTGATTAAATGGTAGCAACTGTCTAGAAGCTGTGTTAAGAACGATTCTGAGGATTCCAGAATAGGAAAGGATACTGTGGAAATTGATGAACGGTCTGTCCTAGGTAGGGAATGATGTCCAGTGGTAGAAATTGAACACAGTTGCCATCTTTAAATTCTAAGGAGGAAAGCCCTCCTTCCTCTCCTCCCACAAAAGCCTGGATATTAGAGTAAAATTGCTTTATAAGCAAAGGCACAGAAGTCTGAGAAGTACAGGATGTCACCATGGTGGCCGACAGTTCATGCTTAAATGGAGGTAAAAGGTCTATGTTGGGGGGATGGGGCATGGATGGAAAATGCAGTGCAAGAGGTTCATTAGAAAGCTGTATCACAAGGTGCCTTGAATGACCTTGTAAACACGCTTCATGCTGCCACATGTACCTTATTATCTATTTGACTTACTTTTTGAAACCAACACACATGACCCACCCCGGCCCCCCAAAATGCATGGAGGTTACAATGTTCTTCTCTGCCTCTTTGTTTTTGTTTAATTCAAAGCATTCTCTCAAGAAAAGGTCACAGAGTACTAAGAGAACATACAATAAATACTTTGCAAATTAGAGGATGTTTTTTAGGTAAAATAAAAACCAAGTCCTGCGACAGTATGGGTTTTGTTTTACAAAGGTCAGAATTATTGCATAAAGAATGTTTTTTTTTTCACTACCAAGAGGACGTCCAAAGAAGTTATTTCAATCCAGTTTCTCAGAATCTACAGCGTAAGAGCATTAGGAAAGCTTCATTATGCCCTGCCAGGATTTAGCTTTCTAGAGGGAATCTGTGTTGTGTCCCAATGGGATTCTGTAAATTGCATTGAGAGTGTTGAAAATTGACCCTAAGGTTTTGACTGCACAATACCGCAATGTCCTTCTGGATGTATTTTTGCTACAACTGTGCTATGTTTCTTTTGAAACCACGGCCCGCCAAGAAACTTCAGATCTCATTTTGAAAAGTGGTTTTTAACCAGAGGTGGATAGGAGAGACCCATGGAATTTCTCAGGGGTCCCACCCTAGAAGGTGCTGATGTGGCAGCCATGGGTGTATCCTATAGAGATGTTACTGTGTATCTAAGGTTCTAGCAATGAGCAAGAACACAGAGATGGATGCGTCTGCAAAGTCAGACTCCGTACTCATTGATAAAGAAGAGCGGGGGTCAGGGCATGTCCTTCGGGTGCGTAGCCCATCCTGTTGGTTGATTTTGGACCCCATGCCCCAAAGATCTGGTGTTCCGTTTGTCTGCTGTTAATTGCCATACTATGCCAGTTTCTTGCCCAAACCAGAAAGACTTGCTGAGGAGAAATCAGACCATGTGAATGAAGTCCCCGCTTATATGTTGGGTTACGTTGTTGTTGTTTTTTTTTTTTTTTTAATAAACTAGAAAGAACCATCACTTCAGCAAAGTCTGATCATGACTCAGGCCCAACCAGACTCTGAATACATTCACTGCAAAAAGAAGGTCAGTCACTCATACCCAGACTTTTGTGGGGGCTCTTCTCCGGCTGTAAGTGTAGGATACCAGGGTAAGCGTCGGAAGGATCAGGGGACATTTCTTCAGATGGTCCATGGGCTGCTTCTCCTTGTCAAAGAATGGATGGATGTGGCTGAGCCAGTGAAGGAGGCAGGGATTGTAATAGAGCTTTGCTTTACCTGGAAATCATGTACAAAACCCAGGGAAACACAGGGAACAGAGGGTAGAAGTGGCTCTGCAGAAGCCTTCTCAGCCCTCCTCATGGGATCCATGCATCCTGGCTCCATACCTGAAGGATGGTGGAGCGGAGGTCATGGACCTGTGTTTTCGTTTTTCACTTCAGGAAAGATGGCGGCCTCTTAATGGTTCACATGGCAGTCCCTCTCTGCTTGGCAAACCCCCACTCACACTGCAAGTTTTAACTATACTTCCTTCGACCTCGGGAAAGATACTTTAGGATTCTAGAACCCCTTCGTGAGCAAGGGGTGGCAAGTCTCCAAGCATATGTAGGTGAGCTCACAGTAAGGCCGGCTTCTTCTCATGGGGGAAGCCTTCCAGCTGTGGCGATAGGTAGCGGATCCAAAACCAAATGGAGGCACTGCCCTTGCCCAGCCGGGCAAGTGAACAGAAAACACAGGAGCCCATTTCCATCGTCCGTAATGGGCTGCCAGTTCCTCAGACGTGTCTCTCATCCTTTTCAAAGTCTCCGAGTGTGAGCTTTGCAGCAGCAGGAGAACGGATTTGATACCCTGAGGATCCCTGACGCTGCTCATCCTCAGAGTGGGTGGATGTCCAAAACACATCATAGATTGAGCAGATATCTCCAGATTCCACCGTGCTTCCCCGCTGTAAACTTCCACTGTGCCAGGAGAAGCCCGGTGCCCTTTGCTTTAAATCAGGCAGAGGACAGTCAGCTCTGAATTGCAGGCTTGGTGAGACAGCTCTCCCACTGGAAGCCTGAGAGCTTTGGGGAACAAGTGGGAAACCGCAGAAGCCAAAGACTGTCTCACCTCAAGCCCAGCGTGGGCCCCCAGATGGGTCACTTGGAAGGTGAAAGTTGCATTCATTGCCTCCCTGCTGCACTTCTGTTCTTCCCCTGAAGAACGAATTCAGAAGGTCTAAAGTGTGGGGGAGGAAAAGTTTTCTCCAAACAAAGCCCTGCACGTGCTGACCCTTTGCTAAGTGATGATTAGGTGGCAACCCCTGTGTTGGGCGCATCTCTAGCCATACGATTCACGACCCTTCCTGGAGGTAGGTATATTCACCCCATTTTCCAGATGGGAATCCCAAGGCACAGAGAGATACAGTGACTTGCCAAGATCACACAGCTAAGTGGTGTCTGAGCCAGGCTTATCGTCTACTTCCCTCTGATAATTCTTAGGCTCCCTCTGAAGTATGCCACACTGCCACCATCACTGATCTGAAGGCGGGTCCTGGGGCCCGCCAGACCCCACTACGCAAAGCCCGGATGACAAGGAGTGACGTTTTCTTGGAGGGCTGGGGAGGGTGGGCTTCCGAGTCCCTTCGGCTGAGATGGGGCTTCCGTGGGTGTTCCCACGATGGGCACGGGGATGTGGCTATGTGTTCGTGTCTCTGCCTTTCTTGTTTGCGTTGCCGTGAACTCTCAGGTGCAGTGTGCCTGTTCCCCAACCAGATGCCATCTGTCTCTCTCTCATAGGTACGGTGCTGTTGTGCCAGGCAAACCAGGAGGGATCTTCCATGTACAGTGCCCCCAGTTCACTTGTATATACTTCCGCAAGTAAGCCCACTGTTGTGGCTCTCTTCCTGTTTTGTGACATAAATCTGAGTCCAATCACCCTCCCTGCCATGTAAGTTCCCCTCCCCTCCCTCTCTGCTCCACGCTCCCTTTGGCTCTCCACAAGGTGAAGTTGGTTCCCATAAGCATGTCTCTGTGTTCCCTGTCGCCTTAGCATCTAATTCCTTCACTCATTACATCTGAATGCTCACTTCCCGGATGCCCCAGTCATCCTTTGTTAAGACCTGTCAGGATCAGGTCCAATGGATGGGACATGGGGCATTCGTTCCGGGGGGGGGGGGGGGGGGGAAGGCGCATGATGGTGGGGGGAGGGGGAGTCTAAAGCTCACTGCCTGCCTTCTATCCCAGCTTTGCAAATTAACATGAAAATAATGGATGTATGTAAAATACGCAGGCCATCCAAGCAACATCCTCCCCTAACAACAGGTGCTTGGATGTCACTCCCCAGCACCATTTTCTCACTGAAAACAGCAACTTGTTTGCAAGGCTGTTCTGCCCTTTGCTGTGCAATTCTATTGAGCAGGGGGAGGAGAGAGAAGAATGTGGCTCTCCCCCATGTAACTGGGTGGGGGAAATAGCAATTAAAGCTACTTTGATAGATATGAATGTGGCCATCAAGTGGGGAGAAGGCCAAAAAGTAAATATGGAAGGTAGGTCACAATGTTGGTGTGGAAGAACCAAGGATTTCTCTGCCTGGGATGGATGCTCCAGGGTGGAGAATGCCCCACCCCCACCCCAGTTCCTAGAACAGGTTGAAGAATTACAGTTCTCATGGATTCCATCATGGTTACCCGAGCTGGTTTGCTTCTCCTGAAAAAGACCCCTGGCCACAGCTGAGACTTTCTCATGTATTTCATGGGTGATGAAATCCCCTTAACTGCCAAACAGGTCCTCTTTGGGATCAGTGCTCAAAAGTGAGTGTGGGGACAGGGGAAGGTGGGCTGCTAGAAGCCAGTTAGAGAAGAGGGATGGTGGAAAGCAGAGGCAAGAGGCACACGATGATCATGTGAAGATGAGACAGAGAGGAGTCCTCCCAGAGTGCCAGTCAAGCATCTCAATTCCCGAAGGCTCACAAAAACCGAACTCTTTGCTGTGGGGCACAGGTTAGAAGCAGTCACCCGGAGCCAGAAACATGCCTGTGACAAACCCGAGAGTTTCTGAAGGCACCAGGCTGAGGGGAAGCCTGTGTTCCTCCCAACCAGCCTCGTATCTTCAATAGCAGTGTGGGCACTCATTAAATTCAGGGTATCTTTCTGTGTCCCTGAGATACAAGAATCTAAACATACTGGCAAGAAGTGGTTCTTTCTAAATGTATGGAAGTTGCCCCCTTTGGGCGGTGTAAATGTGTGTGCATGTTATCTCAGAGAATTAGGACACTAGTACACATTTTCACATGTGAACCTTGTTTCATCCTTGAAGTCTGCACCAGGTAGGTATTATAACGTTTGTTTTACAGCGGAGGAGTGGAGGGCACCACGACAGAGTGATAACCTAGGATCACACAGACACAATGTGGTAGATCGGTTTTTGGAGCCTGGGAAATTATTCAGCGTTTGACTGCTTTTATGACTCCCTTTGACCCTAAATATCATCATCATTCCATTGTCCCTATCCCCCACCTCCTCTATAAATATTATTTTCAGAAGGAACGTTGGTGATTCAAAACTTACCATGGTTGGATTCCAGAGTGTTGGTTTGTTTTGGTTTTTCTAACATCGTTGTCCTATAGAACTAAGATAAAATGTTCCTTATCTGCACTGTCCAGTACGTGGACTCGTGGAACACAGGCATTGAATTTTTTATTTAATTAAATTTTAATTAATGTTAGTCTAATTAGCCACATGGGGCTAATGGCTACCATATTGGAAAGCATGGCTTTCAGTGATCATATGAAATACACATTTCCGTTTCAGTTCCCTGTTCAGAAGTGAACAAAACAAATGAATTCCAAGTTGGCTGGTTTGAATTGGTAGGTCTTCTAAGGCAGCTTTAGGGAAATTGTGTGTCATAAATGTCAAACATGGAAAGATGTCACAAATTCTTCATATTTAAAGTGGGGGAATTATACAGAGGAAACAATGTCATCTGAAGCAGGGGTCGGTCAAATGCAGCCTAGGGGCCAAATCCAACCCACAGCCCACAGCCTGTTTTTGTAAAGCTTGTGAACTATGAATGAGTCTTAGATTTTTCAGTGGGTTATAGAAACAAAACAAAAGCATAAGACAACGTGTGACAGAGACAGAGATGGTCCATGAAGCCTGACATATTGTCTTTCTAGCACTTTACAGAAAAGGTGTGTTGATCTCAGATATAAAGGGTCCGTTTAATTATTGAAAATACAAAATGGTAATATCACTTCACGGTTTATACATTTTTTTCCTGACTTTAGAAGTAAAAATTTATAATAATGATAGAAACTATATAATGTGTGTCCAATACCCTTCACTTTTAAATTGCATAATCAATCATAGTACCTACACATTTTTCATCCTATTATTTTCATTTATTATCATGTCATGTGTACTTTCTGAAAATATGTTAATGGCCTCATAATATTCTATCATTTCATGATATTATATTTTAATCTGCCCCCCCCTTCAGGGTTGGGCACTTAGGTTGGTTAGGAATTTTTCAGAAATATTAAAGAAATGTCCTTGTACAGAGTAGTGCTAAGGAAACAACCACTAATAAATAGCTGCTCCTCCTACCCCATAACAAAGCAAAAACTAATTTCTTACAATAAGAATCTTCACTTGTCTATCCCTTAAGCAACAGTACCCAGACAGACAAGCTCGGTTAGTGTTTCGTAAGGACAGACAACTACATGAGCCTTCTGCTTCCCCACGTGGGTCACCAGAGGGACTGTAGATTGTTTCCATCTTGAGGCCACAGTCCTGAATGCCAAGATAATCCATTCCTCCCTGAGACACATTGCTCAGGTCCTCTGCTTTAGTTGTCCAAGTGAGCCACACCTTTGAGGACTCTACTGTGTGCAAGTTGTCTGGCTTCTGTATAACATCTGGATTTTCTCTTCCAGATTAAGGTGAAGGCTGTAGAGCAAATTCACACCCTATGTTCTATAAACAAAATCCTGCTAGCATGTAAAGGGCCATTTTTGCTTGCCCTCTCTCTATCTCTCTATGTCATGCACACACACACACCAGGGGCATGCACATGGCCACATGAAGTTCATATCCTCTCTGGCTCTGACATACACATGGCCGAGAGCCACATCTCTTGTCTTTGGGGTCCGAATGGTGTGGCCTCTTTTTGTCTAAGAATCCATCCAGCCTTCTTCCCAAAAGCTGAGGGTCCCTTACTTCTCAGATGTCTTATAGGAGACACCTGCTTTTTAACCTGAAAATGTATATATTTCTCATGGCTATCTAAGAATTGTACTCTTGAAGAAAGGTGTGTATAAATTACAGTTTGGTAAATTGGATCCTGTGTGTTCACTGATTTCCATGATTACTCCTGAGTTTGTGGTGTCTTTCCCCCCATGGATCTTTAACTGGCCTTGGATGTTTTAGACTTAAATTGCCCCTCTGCCTAGCCAAATAGCTAATCATCTGTAAATAACACCCTTAAATGCAGTAGGGGAGATAGTTTTTAAAGGAACCCTGCTGAATTCCTCTGTAATGAAAATAATTCCTACTTGAGGTTATCTGTTTTTTAAGATGCACTTTTGCATAATGGGTTTTCCACCTACTTAAGTGAATCATCCTAATATGACCCAGGCCGTGAAAGCATTTAGAGAGAGATTTCCACTCATGGCTCTGTGTCATTAGAACCTAATCCTACAGATTCCTAACTGATCCCAGTTTTTCCTCCTCATCCTGACCTTTATCCTGGTGTGAAAACCCAATTCAAGTTGTATCATGAAACATCACACATTCTCTCACATGTTCTGATGAACCACTAGCATCCAGACTGTAAAGTGAGCCTACTTTCTGGCAGACAAATGACGTCAAGGCAAAAACTCCTGAGAATTAGGGAAGATCACCTTGTACCAAGTGGAAAACATTTAATATTAATATTTTTGTCTTAAAACATTAACTTTTCATCAAGTAAATTAAAGGAATTCAATGAGCTGATTTGTTAGTTCTGAACTAATTTTAATTAATTTAATTGCCTTGTGGTTGCTTTGCATAGCCCACAACCAACCCCTCAACGGCGAGGTTTGTTGAAAGCGGGGGCAGGGCTGGTGGGCTTGCTCACTGCCCACGCAGCCCTGGGGCCAATGGTCTGGAGGCTCCTGCCTCAGGGAGCGTCACCAGCTTTACGATCAGCGCGGTTTGCATACAGCGCCTGCATACTATCCGAAATGACTCTGGGCAAAAATAGGAAAGGAAACTGTCACCTCTCTTCCAGATTAGAACATTACCTCCCCTTTTTATTATTTGAAATATCAAGAGGTAGATCCAAGGTTTCATAAATGGCAAAGTCACTTTCTCATTTGGATTAGCAAAGCCAGCTGTCACGGGCCCTTATTTCTATAAGAAGTAGTAGGTCAACGTTACCCACTTTGTTTTTTTTCTTTACAATTTCATGAATAGATTTTAAATGACAAATGTGATGTGTGCTCACTGTAATTGGAGAAGCATGCTAATAAACACACACACTCACATATGTGTGGAATGATGTGGTAATAATATCCCCATTTTATCCCAAAACATACAACGTGAAAGCAACCCCCTGTTGGTTGCCTGGAAAATCTCTTAACACGTTTTCTCCATAATAGGATGCAAAGAAGGACAAACACACATGGAATGGAGGTGTTAGTTGTTTGCTTTTCTACGGAGGGGTCTGTACACGTACATATTATGGGCACATTACACGTATCAATCATATTTTGTGACTACCTCCCATTCAGCTGTCTGGCTGTTTTCATGCTGTCCCATGTGTGAATGCTCATTGAGCAGTTCTCTGGCCACAGTCATTCCACACACCACTTCTGCCTGCAGCAAATATCCTCACATGTGCCCTGACATACAAGTGCTTCTGATCCCACATCCAGCTTCCCAAACCTGGGATTGGTGGTTCCATCCCAACATTCTTTTTTTTTTTTTAATTAATTTATTTATTCTTTAATTTACATCCAAGTTAGTTAGCATACAGTGCAACAATGATTTCACAAATAGATTCCTTACCCATGTAGCCCATCCCCCCTCCCACCACCCCTCCAGTAGCCCTCTGTTTGTTCTCCATATTTAAGAGTCTCTTATGTTTTGTCCCCCTCCCTGTTTTTATATTATTTTTGCTTCACTTCCCTTATGTTCATCTGTTTTGTCTCTTAAAGTCCTCATATGAGTGAAGTCATATGGTATTTGTCTTTCTCTAACTTCACTTAGCATAATACCCTCTAGTTCCATCCACGTAGTTGCAAATGGCAAGATTTCATTCTTTTTGATTGCCAAGTAATACTCCATTGTATATATATATACCACATATTCTTTTTTAAAGTTTTTTTTAATATTTATTTATTTTTGAGAGAGAGAGAGAATGAGAGAGAGAGAGAGGAGGGGTAGGGGCAGAGAGAGGAGGAGACACAGAATCTGAAGGAGGCTCCAGGCTCTGAGCTGTCAGCACAAAGCCTGATGTAGGGCTTGAACTCACCGCGAGATCATGACCTCAGCCGAAGTCAGGCACTCAACCGACTGAGCCACCCAGGTGCCCCATATACCACATCTTCTTTATCCATTCATCATCGATGGATATTTGGGCTCTTTCCATACTTTGGCTATTGTTGATAGTGCTGCTATAAACATTGGGGTGCGTGTGTTCTTTCAAAACAGCACACCTGTATCCCTTGGATAAATACCTAGTAGTGCCATTGCTGGGTTGTAGGGTAGTTCTATTTTTAGCTTTTTGCAGAACCTCCATACTGTTTTCCAGAGTGGCTCTACCAGCTTGCATTCCCACCAACAATGCAAAAGAGATCCTCTTTCTCCACATCCTCGCCAACATCTGTTGTTGCCTGACTTGTTAATGTGAGCCATTCTGACGGGTGTAAGGTGGTATCTCATTGTGGTTTTGGTTTGTATTTCCTTGATGATGAGTGACATTCAGCATTTTTTCATGTGTCGGTTGGCCATCTGGATGTCTTCTTTGGAGAAGTGTCTATTCATGTCTTTTGCCCATTTCTTCACTGGATTATTTGTTTTTTGGGTGTTGAGTTTGATAAGTTCATTATAGATATCGGATACTAACCCTTTATCTGATACATCATTTGAAAATATCTTCTCTTATTCTGTCGGTTGCCTTTTAGTTTTGCTGATTGTTTCCTTCACTGTGCAGAAGCTTTTTATTTTGATGAGGTCCCAGTAGTTCATTTTTGCTTTTGTTTCCCTTGTCTCTGGAGACATGTTGAGTAAGAAGTTGCTGCGGCCAAGATCAAAGAGGGTTTTGCCTGCTTTCTCCTCGAGGATTTTGATGCCGTTCTGTCTTACATTTAGGTCTTTCATCCAGTTTGAGTTTATTTTTGTGTATGGTGTAAGAAAGTGGTCCGGGTTCATTCTTCTGCATGTTGCTGTCCAGTTTCCCCAGCACCACTTGCTGAAGAGACTGTCTTTATTTGATTGGATATTCTTTCCTGCTTTTTCAAAGATTGGTTGGCCATATGTTTGTGGGTCCATTTCTGGGTTCTCTATTCTGTTCCATTGATCTGAGTGTCTGTTCTTCTGCCAGTACCGTATTGTCTTGCTGATTACAGCTTTGTAATACAGCTTGAAGTCTGGGATTGTGATGCCTTCTACTTTGGTTTTCTTTTTCAGGATTGCTTTGGCTATTCAGGGTCTTTCCTGGTTCCATACAAATTTTAGGATTGTTTGTTGTAGTTCTGTGAAGAATGCTGGTGTTATTTTGATAGGGATTGCATTGAATATGTAGATTGCTTTGGGTAGTATTGACATTTTAACAATATTTGTTCTTCCTATCCAGGAGCATGAAATATTTTTCCTTTGTGTGTGTGTGTGTCTCCTTCAATTTCTTTCATAAGCTTTCTATAGTTTTCAGTGTATAGATTTTTCACCTCTTTGGTTAGATTTATTCCTAGGTATTTCATGGTTTTTTGTGCAATTGTAAATGGGATCAATTCCTTAATTTCTTTTTCTGTTCCTTCATTGTTGGTGTATAGGAATGCAATCGATTTCTGTGCATTGATTTTATATCCTGCCACATTGCTGAATTCATGGATCAATTCCAAGAGTTTTTTGATGGAATCTTATGGGTTTTCCATATACAGTATTGTGTCATCTGCAAAGAGTGAAAGTTTGACCTCCTCCTGGTCGATTTGGATGCCTTTTATTTCTTTGTGTTGTCTGATTGAAGAGGCTAAGACTTCCAATAATATATTGAATAACAGTGGCAAGAGTGGACATCCCTGTCTTGTTCTTGACCTTAGGGGGAAAGCTCTCGGTTTTTCCCCATTGAGGATGACATTAGCATTGGGTCTCTCATATATGGCTTTTATTATCTCGAGGTATGATCCTTCTGTCTCTACATTCTTAAGAGTTTTTATCAAGAAGGGGTGCTATATTTTGTCAAATGCTTACTCTGCGTCTATTGAGAGGATCATGTGGTTCTTCTCCTTTCTTTTATTGATGTGATGAATCACACTGATTGTTTTGCAGATATTGAACCAGCCCTGCATCCCAGGTATAAACCCCACTTGGTCATGGTGAATAATATTTTTAATGTATTGTTGGATCTGGTTGGCTAATATCTTGTTCATTTTTGCATCCATGTTTATCAGGGAAATTAGTCTATAGCTCTCCATTTTAGTGGGGTCTGGTTTTGGAATCAAGGTAATGCTGGCTTCATAGAAAGAGTTTGGAAGTTTTCCTTCCATTTCTATTTTTTGGGACAGCTTCAAGAGAATAGGTGTTAACTCTTCCTTAGATGTTTGGTAGAAATCTCCTGGAAAGCCATCTGGCCCTGGACTCTTGTTTTTGGGGAGATTTTTGATTACTAATTCAATTTCTTTACTGGTTATGGGTCTGTTCAAATTTTCTGTTTCTTCCTGTTTGTTTTTGTAGCGTATATGTTTCTAGGAATTTGTCCATTTCTTCCTGATTGCCCATCCCATTGGCGTATAATTGCTCATAATATTCTCTTATTGTTTTTATTTCTGCTGTGTTGGTTGTGATGTCTCCTCTTTCATTCTTGATTTTACTTCTTTGGGTCCTTTCCTTTTTTTCCCCCTTTATCCAACTGGCTAGTGGTTTATCCATTTTGATACTTTAAAAGAACCAGCTTCTAGTTTCATTGATCTGTTCTACTCAATTTGGTTTTTTGGCTTCAGTTGCATTGATTTCTGCTCTAATCTTTATTATTCCCTGTCTTCTGCTGGTTTTGGGTTTTATTTGCTGTTCTTTTTCCACTTCTTTAAGGTGTAGGGTTAGGTTGTGTATCTGAGACCTTTCTCCCTTCTTAAGGAAGGCCTAGATTGCTATATACTTCCCTCCCTTATGACCACCTTTGCTGCATCCCAGAAGTTTTGGGCTGTGGTGTTATCATTTTCATTGACTTCCATGTACTTTTTAATTTCCTTTGTAACTTATTGTTAGCCCATTCATTCTTTAGTAGAATGTTCTTCGGTCTCCAAGTATTTGTTACCTTTCCAAATTTTTTCTTGGGGTTAATTTGGAGTTTCACAGTGATGTGGTCTGAAAATATGCACGGTATGATCTTGATCTTTTTGTACTTGTGGAGGGCTGATTTGTGTCCTAGTATGTAATCTATTCTGGAGAATGTTCCATGTGCACTGGAGAAGAATGTATATTCTGCTGCTTTAGGATAAAATATTCTGAATATATCTGTTAAGTCCCTCTGGTCCAGGGTGTCATTCAAAAACATCATTTCCTGTTTACATGATCTGTGGGGTGTTGAAGTCCCCTACTATTACGGTATTATTATCAATGAGTTTCCTTATATTTGTGATTAATTGATTTATATATTTGGGTGTTTTCACATTTGGAGCATAAATGGTTACAATTGTTAGGCCTTCTTGGTGGATAGACCCCTTAATTATGATATAAGGCCCTTCTTCATCTCTTGTTATAGTCTTTAAAGTCTCAATTGTCTGATATAAGTATGGCTATGCCAGCTTTTTTTCTCAACCATTAGCATGGTAGGTGGTTCTCCATCCCCTTACTGTCAATCTGAAGGTGTCTTTAGGTCTCAAGTGGGTCTCTTGTAAACAGCATATAGATGGATCTTGTTTTCTTATCCATTCTGTTACCATATGTCTTTTGATTGGAGGATTTAGTCCATTGACTTTTAGAGTGAGTACTGAAAGATAGGATTTTATTGCCATTATGTTTCTTGTAGAGTTGGGGTTTATGTTGGTGTTCTCTGATTCTTGCTACTCTGTTGCTTTTGGTATTTATGTATTTATATATTTATGTATGTATGTATGTATTTCTGTAATCTTGTCTCCCCTCTCAGAGAGTCCCCCTAAAATTTCTTGCAGGACTGGTTTAATGGTCACGAACTCCTTTAATTTTTGTTTTTCTGGGAAACTTTTAATCTCTCCTATTTTTTTTTTAATTTTTTTAAATGTTTCTTTATTTTTGAGAGTGAGACAGAGTGTGAGTGGGAGAGGAGCAGAGAGAGAGGGAGACACAGAATCTGAAGCAGGCTCTAGGCTCTGAGCTGTCAGCACAGAGCCCGATGCAGGGCCAGAACTCATGAACCATGAGATCATGACCTGATTGCTGAATTTGGATGCTTATCGACTGAGCCACCCAGGCGCCCCTCTCTCCTTCTATTTTGAATGACAGCCTTGCTGTATAAAGAATTATTGGCTTCATATTTTTCAATTCAGTTCATTGAATATATCCTGCCACTCCTTTCTGACCTGCCAAGCTTCTGTGGATAGGTCGGCTGCAAACCTGATATGTCTTCCCTTGTAGGTTAAGGACTTTTTTTCCCTTGCTGCTTTCATGATTCTTTCCTTGCCTGAGTATGTTGTGAATTTGACAGTGCTATGCCTTACTGATGGTTGTTTTTTGTTGAATCTTACGGGAGTCCTCTGTGCTTCCTGGATTGTGATGTCTGTGTCTTTCCCCAGGTTAGGAAAGTTTTCCAGTATTATTTGCTCACATAACCCTTGTACCCATTTTTGTGTCTTCATCTTCTGGGACCCCCTGTGATTCTGATGTTGTTCCTTTTTATGAGTCACTGATTTCTCTAATTCTTAAATCATGCTCTTTTGCCTTAGTTTCTCTCTTTTTTTCACTTCATTATTCTCCATAAGGAGAGGCTGTTCTGCCTCATCCATCCTTGCCACTGTGGCATCCATTTGAGATTGCAGCTCAGTTATAGAATTTTTTATTTCATCCTGACTAGTTTTTACTTCTTTTATCTCTGCAGAGAAGGATTCTAATCTCTTTTCGACACTAGCTAGTATTCTTATTATTGTGTTTCTAAATTCTGGTTCAGACATCTTGCTTGTATCTGTGTTGATTAAGTCCCTGGCTGCCATTTCTTTTTGCTTTTTCTTTTGGTGTGAATTCCTTCATTTCATCATTCTGAAGGAAGAAAAGGAATTGATAAGGTAAAAAAAAAAGTTAAAATTAAAAAATTAAAAACAACACACACACAAATCAAATAAATGATGCTAGATTCTAGGTGTGTTTTGGTCTGGTTATTGAAAGGAGCTTGATAGATTAAAGGGGGGGAGGAAAACTGGAAAATTTGAGAAAATGAATACAGTGAAATAGAATAAAGTGAAATGATGGAAGTAAAATAGAATTTGAAAAATTTACAACAAAGTAAAAAAATATAGTAGAAAACAAAAAAAAATATTTTTAATAAGAATTGAAAATAAAAATAAATTTTTTCTCTCTCTGTATTCAAGAAAAAGAAATGAAAAAAAAGGAAATCGAATAGATGGACCAGCAAACAGACTGAAATACGATTGAAATTACTTTGGTTTCCCCTAGAAGTCAAACTATGAAGCACTTTATAGTCAGTACACTAAAGCAGGCAGAGAGACTTGTGTTCCTGAAGGAGGTTGGCCTGGTTGGGCGGGGCTTAGTGTAACGGCTCCGTTCTCCACTAGATGGCGCTGCCCAATTTATCGGGGTGGAGTGTTGTGACGCTTGTAGGTGTGTATGCGCATGCGCAGGAATAGTGACCATGGCGTCGCACAACTACCCAGTGTGGCAGTGTAGCTACTCTCCCGACCAGCAATCACGCTCCCGACCTTTGTCTCGGGCTTCCTCAGCTCCCGCTTTTACACTGTCCGTGACCAAGCCGTCAGGTTGCCGGGCGGCACCTCCCTCCTGAGTTTTATCTCCGTTGTGGCTGTGCTTCCTGATCCCTCCGAAGTGAGGGGTTGCTCAGACCCGCTCAGATTCTCTGCGGGAGGGTCTCCCCCAGCACTGGCCAGGTGCCGGCCTCACCCGGGAAGTTCGAGGGACTCTGCTGCTGCCGTCGCCAGAGACTGCGGCTGGGCGCCAGCCCGCCCCAGGGAAGGTTCACGCGATCTCGTGTAGCGGCAGCGTTGGAGGGATCACGCAAAATCACAACACGCATCCGGCCCCAGGTTTCGCCCTTCCCACCAGAGCACCGCCAGGTATGGAGGCGAGGAGTTTCAGACTCTGCGCTCCCCGTTTACAGAGTCTTAACGGAATTTAAACCCTCTCCTTTCTCCTCCCTCCCTTTTTAGTTCAGTCCCTGCGGCTGTTTCCACTTTTCCTGTCTCTCCAGCTGCTTTTTTTTTTTCTTTTTTTTTTTGCGCGGCGGGGAGGTGTTTTTCCCAAATTCTTCCCTGTCTCTGTCCTCTCTGTGCAAACAAAAATAGCTCCCTGCCCTCTGCCGGCTTCTCTCTCCCCCAGCTCACCTCTCCATGCCATGTACCTGCTGAGTTCTGTGGTTCAGGTTGTGCAGATTGTTGTGTTAATCCTCAAATCAGTGTTCTAGGTGTGCAGGATGGTTTAGTGTTGATCTTGCTGTATTTCATGGATGCAAGAAGCAAAAACAAAAACAAAAAAACTTCCATTCTGTTCCACCATCTTGGCTCCACCTGTGCTGTTTTTAATGTTGAAAATTGGTTGGGTGAAAAATCGCCTCTCAGTTTATTCTTGTTTCCATTTGCCTTTCTCATGAGGAGCGTCAGATTCACCACATTAATCATCTCGTGGACATTACCTCTTGTGGATTTCCAGTATACATCTGCCCCTTTCTCTTCTGGGTTCTTCTGAGTTTATCTGTAATTCCCATTGAGAGAGAATTATTCATCAGGGAGAATAACCTAGGAATCGCACAGTATTGCAAACATATTTCCCTTCTGGGGCATTGGATCTTGCTTAGGTTCCACTATACATTATTAAATACATGGGCAACTATATCGGTATCATCTTCTATCAGCTTTAGATCCCACCTTAGGTTGCAAAATCCGTGTCCGGTGTGGGTATTGTTCGGCACTGTTACTAGTTTTCTCAGGCTGCCATAACCGAATACTGTAGACTGGGGGAGCTTAGACAACAGAAATTTATTTTGTCATAGTTTTTGAGGCTGAAAATGTGAGATCAGGGTCCTAGCAAGGGTCATTCCTGATGACCCTTCTCTTTCTGGCTCATGAATGTTCACCTTTTCACTATTTCCTTGCACGGCAGAGAGAGCAAGCCATCAGGTGTCGCTTATTATAAGGACACTAATCCCTTCATGAGGGCCCCACCTCATGATTTTATCTCAACCTAATTACCAACCAAAGGTCTCCTCCCTAAATAGCATCACTTTGGGAATTAGACCTTCAACATACAACTTTTTGGGGGGAGGTGGGGGGGTGGATACTATTTGGTCCATAGCAAGTACCAGAGATACCAGTTTTATTTGTCAACAGTCAGAGAAACATTTTCCAGCCTCAATCTGCGGGTGGTTCCGTATGCTTATCAATGCAAACAAGTGCATTTTCACACAGCGACATGGAAACCACAGATGAACTTTAGATCCATATGAGGAACAAATCCTAAAGGAAAAGGAAGATGGCTGGATTGACTATTAACTCCCCCTGAAATTTTTACACCTGACCATAGTGGGGGGGGGTGGGGGGGGCAGAATCTGATACCACAGTCTCTGGATGCTAAATGTTATCAAAATGCAAAATCACTTCCTCATTTATTCACTTTTATGAAACTCAAGGGCAAGCGGTGGTAGCATGGTTTTAATTGATGTATTGATTGCAGATTTTATGGAAGTAATTGTGTGGAATTCATAAAGCAATGATTTAAGTGGCAGAAACATACATAAATCAGGCCTGCTCTCTTCTACTTTTAAGTAATTGATAGAACTTCCATTGGTTTCTGTAATTAAAGTAACAGCCTAAATTAATTTATGGCTTCCTCTTTCTTCTGCCCAACACAGAAAATGTCATTAGACTGAGTACAGTTGATGGAAAGTACACGTACGGGTCACTGTGATACTGACAAACTGGTTTAAAAACCCATGTGTTCTTTCTCTGTCTCTAGTATCTCAGCTTTGTGGGGCTCTGGAAAGGTCTTTACTAATATTTTCTGGAGGAATCACTTAAAAGGAAGAATAATCTGAGCCGGGATGAGGGTGAAACAAGAGAGGGACTCACTTCAGACAAAATTTAAAGAGGTGCCAAAAAAACTCAGTAGCCAAGATAAATAATATTCTAATGCAATATTTTTAAAAGTTGAAGTTAATGGAAAAAATCAACAATGAGCAAAATATCAAAATTTTCCATGAAGGCAAGATGAGTATTATTGATTTTTTTTTTTAACCTTAGGGTCCCATATGCTCAGGATAGCACATCTTTTTTTAAAGTTTGAGAGTCTTTTCATCATGGATTTTTTTTAATAAAAATTTAATTTTTTAAAAAATTACAGTGAAATATGATTTATCCTAATTACTGGAGCCACCTCCCCTTATATTTTGCACCAAGATGAGCACCTAAATGGCTTTAATCTTGTTCCAGCCCTGAACTAATAATAAAAAAATAATAGTAACAATACTAATATTGAGTAAGAGTTACTTTGCACTTACTATATGTCAGGCATTCAGCTAAGCTCTTCACATGAACCTTCTCCTTTAATCCTCACAAGAAAACTATGAAATCAGTGTGATTTTTATGTCCCTTTTCGTTTGAGAAAATTTAGGATTAGAAGGATTGAGAAATTTGTTTAAGATGCCCCAACCAGATCACCTTCAAACCCAGCCTAACTCCACCCCAAGCCTTCCATCTTTACTAGTGTCTAAATTTACCCACACGTTCGGGGTGGGGGATGGAAGAGGCCACATGCTCCCCTCCTGGAAATGTCTGAGAAGGGAGTGGTCAAGTGCAGCTTCTAGGCAGCTGTCCAGCTTCACCATTCAGGCCAACCTTGTGCTTCCTTTTTCCCATCCCTGGGTTGCTACAGAGACATTTCTTTCCCGTCCGATGCGTCTGGCCAGGGTTGGCAAAATTATTCTTCCAAAGGCCAGAGAGTAAATATTTCCAGCCTTATGGGCCGTCTGCTTTCTCTTGGCAAGTACTCAACTCTATCTATAGCTTCAAAGTAGCCACAGACGGTACATAGATGAATAGGTCTGGCTGTGCTTCCATTAACCCTTTATTGACCAAAGGGGTCTTGGGGCCCTCTGTGGCCCCCGAGGGCCCCGTAGTTTACCAACCCCTTTGTTAGGCTAACATTCTTACCTGAAAGGGCAGGACACCAGGACTTGGGGAGGGAGAGAAAAAGGAACCTTCTTTTCAGTGTGTACCCCCTTGAACTTTTTGCATTTTTGCCATTCTATCACAGTTTAAAACCAATAGTGGAAAGTGGGCACATAAACAGAATACCCTTCTCTTGGTATACATCACAGTAAGATATATACATGAATTCAGTCTAGATCATGGATTGACTTAGTTTTGCCCTCATAACCATCAACAAACAAAGGTGGATTTGGAGGCATTATTTTGGTGCTGTTGGCTTTCCCCAAGACCTGCCTCAGTTTCCCTGGGATACATGGTGAGACTCCATTAACTTGGGATGCCTCATCATTTGCCTGGGCTGCTTCTGGCTCCTCCCACAACTTCTGGTTGAACAGGTGCTGTGGAGTGGATCCTTCTAATCAGGAATCAGTGCCTTGCTTCTTCGACATCTGTGGCTCAGCATTATGATGACAACATACCTGTGTCCCCTCTGTCATCATCTCTGAAATGATCCCTTCTATTCTTTACTCACTTATCAGTTCTTTGATGGTGTTTATCAAGTTATTTCTGTATTCCAGGTACAGTTCCAGGCACTATAAATACTCCATGAGCAAGGCGTCCCTAAGTCAGCCTCTCGAGTGCTGCATTCTAGTGGGCAAGACAGATAATAGATACGTAATGCTAATGTCTCAGAATTGCAAACAAATTACAGGGTTATTTGGGGACCATACCTGATGGGAGACTTATCCATTGTTCACATAGCTTTTTGGTGCCTCTTGGTCCGTTAAATATTGCTGTTTCACCATCAACCAGCACCTATACATAGACATACTTGCCTGCTAAAATCCTATTTCCCTCATTGAACCCAGGGACGTGGAGACTTTGAGACACCTAATGTGCCGTGCCCTGCCTGTCACCTCAGTCACAGCACAGGTCCTGACTTAGTGAACTGTGACTGTCCACAGCTGCCAGCTGCCACCTGCCACCTCCCACCTCTGCCTTCCAAATCCCAGAGTCAGCCTCTCCGTGGCTGAAGCACGGTCTCCTCTGCCTTGTTCCATCAGCCCTGCCTTCCCACAGTTCGGCACAGCTCTGATTCATGAACAGCTTGTTTTTAACAGGTTTTTGCTAGCTCCTATGTTAATGTAGTTATTTCACCTGGACACCGGTTTCCTCAACAGGTTTAGTTGTATTTTCAATCCATGCCCCACTACTGCCCCAACAGGGTTAGCTCCTGACCCAGACCACTTTGTTGTTACTGTTTTGTCCCTTTAAAACAAAACCAAAAAAAAGAACAATTTCCAGGGTGGGTGGGAAAGCCCACTAGTTGAACATCCTCAGTTGTTTACAGGAAAGAATCTGCAAAGAAGCAGCCACATTTCAGGCGGCTGCCGTCTAGGTCTCCTCGCACTTTGGTTATTAATCTCAATGCAGAATAGTGGCTTTAGTCTTTTGCAGACGGGGGTCTCGCTTCTGCAAAAGGCTGCCAATTGCAAAAACTACCATCCCGTGGTGTGCCCCCAAACATCTTATTTGTCTTGATATTTCTTTCACAGAAATACATATGACAGATAAGGAGTCACTAGAGGATGGTTTGCTTTGTGTTAGACAGATATTAAAACAATAAACTACGTTGCCCTGGGATTCCGGTGTGTACACAGGCAGAGAACGAGGCCGAGACGAGATGTTTCTGAAAGGCAGTGAGGCAGTTGTTCTGGGGGAGCTCCCTAGAAACCCCAAGTCCTATGGCAGCCTTGACAGAAAGTACTTTTTAATGCTCACATGTTTGTAAGACCAACAAACTGCCTGGTGCAGCGCTCGCATTTAACTCTGGGGCCATGCCTACCTTCCTGTAGCCCTTGGCGGGGATGAGAGAGAAATCCTTCAATGGGCTGAGAACCTTATTTTAGAAAAAATAATTTTTTTGAGCACTCATCTGGACTTCATTTGCTTTCTCAAACTAACGTGGATTTAAAATGGGGGGGAGAAAAAAGCTATTCTGAGTTCAGACCGAACCTGAACATTTCAGGGGCCAAAAATAAGATCCTGTTTGATTCCTGGACTATAAAGGGGACCACTTGATGTAACGTAGCAGGTGTGTGTTCCTAGGGGACCCAGCTTTGTAAACTGAGCCAAGTCAGCTCAAAGTCTGCACGGCTGGGAGTGAACTGATTAGAAGTGGGAGTAAGAACATCCAGTGACATGTAATTCAAGCGCTGGGGTGGGGGTTCTTGGTGCTTCTTGCACCAAAATGTGCCCAACCACAGAAGTGGCCCCCTCCTCCCCTTGCCTTATTTCTCCTCAAAGAGCACATTTCCCAGTGCAGTGCAGAGAGTCAGGATGGAAAGCTGAGCTTGCCTCCATGGAAGGGAAAAGAGCCTTGCCCAGCTCATTTGAACACGGTAATGTAAACACCTGCTTCACTCCAAAAACACCATTTTCTTAAATCATGTTTTCATTGATGTAAAAGTACTGTCATGCCAGAAGCTATTTTATTGCTCCTGGAGAATTGGGGAGGGGAGTGTTTACACAGTGCAGTTTTTAGGACCAAATAACACACTACATATTTTCAATCTGTCTCCTTGGGTTTTTTGTTTGTTTGTTTGTTTGTTTGTTTGTTTGTTTTTGCATGCAGTATAGGATCTTCATGCCTAATTGCTTGTTAAAGAAAAACAAACATACCAGAACCACTTCTATGGGCACACCTGCCCGAGGATATATATTATACCCACCCTTGGTTAATTGCTATTAGGATTGAAGAAGCATTTCCCAAAGGTTCATTATTGTTGGCAAACCGTCATCCCTAGTACTGGTTTTACAGAATTCTTAAGCAACAATGTATTCAGTGACAAGACCTGGATTCAGGCAGAGTTGGGTGTCCATTGTCATGGTATACCAGTGGTGTGACTGTGGCCAAGGCTGATTACCAGGAACATACTCATCAATACCTAACCACTTGTGAGCACCCTCGTGTAAAGAGCCATTCAGACTGCTCCTCAAACAGATGTCTACCCTTTGCCTTTCTTTCATAGAAGGCATCTTCTTGGGACTTTTAAGCTAGTTGGGAATGTTTATATTAACCTAGTGACTGGACAACCTATTTCTGAATGGTTCTCCTTTGGTCTCTTCTAGATGGGAGTTTGGGGTGGGTTCCAGCTCAGGCAAATGATCCGTAGGTCCGGATGACACCTGTCCTCAAGGTTTGTGTGGGGAGTGGCTCAAAGGATTGGGATTCAGCCTTCCAAGTGTGGTAGCTGACTCTCAAAATGAGATGGCCCCAACGCCGACCATCTGTACCCACAGCGATAGATACAGGCTGGAAGTGAAGTGACCGTTGCGTTTGCGTCTTGTACCCATCCTGTGCACCACTGCCAACCCCCGTCTGAGAGTTTCATGTTCAGGAGCTGCAGCAGCCCCAGAGAACCATGGGAAATCCATCCAGCCTCTGAAGCTAATTTATCTCACTTGCCTTGTTTCCTACCTGGAGAGGCAATTCTCCGAGCTTGCTGTTTCAGCCACCTGTTAGCCAGATCATGAATGATTTAACAATTGAAACTTTGCTGTGTATCCGCACTCGATAAGGTAATTATTTATATAAATTATTTGCCTTTTTTTCCTCTGGCTGCTTGATAAAAGCTAAATTGACACCGGTACAGGCTTTGTCAAACGAACAGATTATGGCAAATTGCTTCATCCAAATTAAAATAGATCTCAGCATCTCACGGCTTTGTCTCCCGTGTTCCTTCAAATGACAGAAAGCACCTCTGCAAATGCCTTCTGCAGTCCCGCCAAGTTAAAGCCTCCCAAGATTGAGATTCATTCTCGTTTTGCTGAATGAAATGTTACAGAAATCCTGCCCGGGGGGGTATTGTCAATACCTGTGAGTAGACAGATCACAAATACGTCTTCTGCACAGTAAAAGCCTATCTCTGAGCATTCGGCAGCCATGGCATTCACCACACATGTCTGTTGGATTAATCAGACCATTTGTAACCCAGGAGAAAAGAGACAACAGCTAACTTCGGGACGTAAGCGGGAATAATGTGGCAATTAGTTAAAACGAAGGCTGCTGTCCTCGTTCAAAGACCTAACGATGAAAGAATATTCACGTGAGCACTGTGTGTGGGGTTTTTTTGTTGTTGTTGCCGCTATTTGAATTTGTTTTTAATTTGGGAAGCATTTCTGCGTTGGGAACACCAGATTCACTGCTCAGAGTAAATCATCTCTGTGTGTTCATTGCATTTAGTTTCCTTTGTTTTTTATTGCTAGGCGACCTGTGTATTTCTTTTCTAAGGAAGAGACTGTTTCTAACAGAGTTATGAGTGATAATAATATTAATACATTGCTTATATTTAGAAAACAAGTGGAATACTCCCAAATATTTTGCGAGTTTTTTATTCAAAGCTCTCAAATCGTGGAGAAAATTTCTTGTTGAAGTTAGTCAAAGGAGCTCATTGTTTTGACAGTAGTTAGGTTTGTGGATATAATACCATGCTCGCATACCACAGCTTCCCATCACTGGAAGAGTCCATTTCCCCAATATTTTTGGATTGTGTGTGGCTCCCCTGGCTCCCATCCAGATGTGGAGCAAAACCCCACTGGAGAAGGAAAACAGCTTGCCTTGGACTCTTATCGGGAACATAAATCAGTAGTGATCCCTGTGGCCTGTATCCAATTAGCAGAAAAGGAGCAAAGCCCTTCCAGGTGTCTTGAAATCTCAGAACATAAATATAGAACAGAAGAAATGGCACCTGCCCTCCCCCTACTGCCACCCTCTGCCCCCAACAAGGAGCATATTGAGGTCTCAGGGAGGCTTGTCAACAGATTCCCCTGCAAATTAACTCGGTCCATGATGAATTGGGGCCGGTTTTCTTGGCCGTGGTATGGATACAGGGAGACGATGAAACCCTTGTACAGGCTGTAGGAGGGAAATAAACACTGAGAGCCCCTGGGGGGCACGCAGAGAGTGGGAGTGCAAAGTTTTTGCCCAGGGCCAACATGGGATGCCTTGATCCCAGCTGCCTAGTTGCCTTGTTGTACAATAGATAAGACCTTGGGCTCTAGTGTCCAGCTGTTTGGGTGCAGAACATTGGTTTCTGAGCTGTTCTCCATCTTCCTGTTTTCCCCGGGACAGTGAAGGTAGGAGTTCCACCCGGCATGTGTGCTTTCGCAAAGATTTAGTGAGTTAACCTTTGGGTCTGGCAGTTAGCTTGTGTTAGTAAATAGAAGCTGATAGAGCCTACAGTTGAATCTCCTCTGTCTGACCATGGAGGATGGGATGTTGTACTTTTGTCAACTGTAATCACAGCTTTGCTTGCACTTTTCCAGTTAGCATTGTCTGGACTTCTCTCAAGTGAGGTTGAGTCCCTCAACAGTAATGTTCTCTCTCACTAAGCCAGACTTTCTCTTAGAATAGGCACCACTCGGGGCGCCTGGGTGGCGCAGTCGGTTAAGCGTCCGACTTCAGCCAGGTCAAGATCTCGCGGTCCGTGAGTTCGAGCCCCACGTCGGGCTCTGGGCTGATGGCTCGGAGCCTGGAGCCTGTTTCCGATTCTGTGTCTCCCTCTCTCTCTGCCCCTCCCCCGTTCATGCTCTGTCTCTCTCTGTCCCAAAAATAAATAAACGTTGAAAAAAAAAATTTAAAAAAAAAAGAATAGGCACCACTCATGAGCAGCATTCTTACAGGTTCGAGGACTGTCCCCCATTTTCCCTCTGTGGCTGAACTATTATGGCATTCTGAGCCCGTCTTACAAGATTCTCAGCAAACATTTCAGTAATTACCCGAGGCCAGCGAATGCTGTAGTTTCCAGAGTCACGGCATTGACCAAAATAAGTCCTTAAGACATCCCAATGGAGAGATGCCATCCAGTGAGGTGGTAAGAGGCGGATGAGTGAAGGGGAGAGAAAAGGGTAGTGACCGTAGCAGCAGCGGGGAGACATTGAAGAACTGGGGAGAAGCTCTTAGGGGAGGAAGTGACATTGGAGCCAACATTTGAGTGAGGGGATCAAGTCAACCATGGGAAAGGACAAAGGAAAGAGAATCTGCAGAAGCCCCTGAGAAGCAGCAACCACGGGAGGCTGGCAGAAAAGTCGGCCTTGCAACCTCAGACAGTAAAGATTTAGGTCAATACGTTTAGCTCGGGCAGTCCAGCCCGTCCAGTGGCACTGTCTTTTCTCCCTCCAACTAATGTCCTTTTTCTCTCCAAGTTCAAGTTCTTGCCAGTTCCTTCGACACATCCTAATCAGACCTAGAACAGCCTAGAAACTTCTGGCTAATTTGGACCTGACTAAAACTTTTGTACCATGATGCCGTGTAAAGAGATTCAATTATGGTGCACAATGTTTTGTGAGTAACTACCACCCATAAAAAGTTAATTAATCAGGGCTGTGTCAATTTCCTCGTGCCATGTCAATTTGCTGCCAGGTAATTAATCACTAATCACCCACCAAGCAGCAGGCTGGGGGGACAATCCGCAAGCCATTTATTGTCTTTTTCCCAAATAAATGGCACGCGCAGCAAGGAAGAAACACATCTTGCCTTTCATAATATTTTTATCGACACTTTTGCAAGTTGTAATAGACTGCGGCAACAAGCAGCTGTAGTTCAATGGAATATGGATATTAAAGAAACAAATGAGCGGAGATTTATAGGACATTGCGTTCCTGTTATGTCAGTTTTGAGATTAAACCCAGCAAATGAACAGTGAAAAATTACTCTTCCATGTGGGGAATGGTGATTAGCCTTGTACATTAATTAGAAATTTTTGTTTTCCTGTTCAATGCATCTCAAATGAGGATGTCCTGTAAGGAACTGTTTGTCCAAAATGTGGATTTATTCACTTCTAAACAGCGGTATTTAATATCAACATGCATTTTGAAATGAAACAAGAGTCAATCCCAAATGTGTGTTTCAGGGATAGATAGACAAGACTATGAGAATCAGAGATTCCAACAAATTAAGTGGCTATTCTGGTCATTTTGTAAATGACTGAATGGGTGGAACACCCCCTTTTTCTCCCCAAACCTTGAAATTGCTGAATTTGGACAAAATTGAGAGCCTTTCCATTTTTGTTTTGACCTAGAACTAAATGTGCTCCTTCATATTAAATTCCCCATTTAATGTCATTGAAAGATAGTGACCTAGTTGCGTATAAATTCTGTCTTAAGCCAATTTGATGTACTTTTGTTTGAGATCCATTTTGAAAAAATAAGCAAACACTTCTGTCATTTGGAAAAAATAATCGCTTTTTTTTTCTTGACTATTCATTGTGATGTTTATCACACAGTGCTGTGCCTCCACAATTGAGCTATAGCTGGCTGTTTATTTCACCTCGGCATATTACCTACTATGCCACTTCTTAATTTATGGTCCAACACATGGAACAGGAGTCCCCCCAAGGGTAATCCTGCAGACCTGTGAACCTGCTGTTGAAAGCATGTCTGCACCCCCAGAATCGTGTGAGCATTTCCTGGCATAAATTACCCACAGAACAATTCAACCCCAAATTAGCACGGACATCTCTCGGTCTTAAACCATTCAAAGGGTGGGGAAAGGTGGCATGTTGGTCCGAAGGGAGAGAAGAGAGGGACAAAGAGAAAGCCCTCTTCTCCATTCTGATGGCACACCTTTTCCAGGGCATCTGGCAACCTCATGCAAATTCAAACCAGCGCACAAATGCAAAGAATAATTGCCCATTACGGCGGCTGTATATTTTTATGGCTTTGATGCAGAATCTGACCCCCTGTTGGCTTTTGCATCTGCTACGCTCCCATCTCTCCCAAAGCTCTAAAACTTTAATATGCACTTTATAACCCTCAAGTATTTTCCACTGGTTTTGTGTTTCTTCTTTGGGGATTTCTGGGCTGGTGATATGATCTCATTTGTGTTTATTTCGAAGGTAAGCACCATATTCGTAAAAGAGACAGAGGGGGAGAACACACGTTTGTCACTGTAAATACACGGAGTGCAGAGCTCAGAGAAGGTGGGAGGTGGGGGCTTTGTCTTCGATGGGAGACAGGCAGTAAGCAGTTGACACTTTGGTAAATGGCCCATTTGCCTGGTTGATACACCCACACATCTTCCGTTTAAAAATGTTGATTTGCCTTGATACTTGAGCACATCACAGCATGACTCTTGTTACATCCCTAAAGTTTCCATTCCATTGAGTTCCATGGTATACAACTCCTCATGCCCAAGAACTGAGAGCGTTATTCTACTAACCTCCCCCAAAATATGCTCTGGGTATAAATCGAGCTGAAGGTTGGGAGTGGGTAGGCTAGGAATGTTGATATGTCAACAAGATGTGCAATTGGTATTTGCTCCAAAAGCTCTTGCCCTGTTTTCTTTGAGAGAAACTCATTTTTAGCTTATGAGCTAAATCCAATTTTCGTTGCAGTGATACCAGATTTTTCACTTTGATTCATGCTGGATAAGGTTTAAGAGGGAACCTTTCCAGTATAATGAACCTGTGTTTTTTTCCCCTCTTCCCTTGTATCCCTCATGCCAACAGCTAAGGATTTATACTGTATCCACAAAGCGACCTGAATCCTTTCCATTGTTGCCCAATGATGGTCTCTTTACATGTTTATTAACTGGAAGGAAGTTCAACTAGAAAAAAAATCAAACTCCAGCATTAGGGATTTAGAAATGCCTATAATTTGGTGTCTTTTCTTTCTAACATTGTTCTTTAATTAACAAAGTGGCTTTTACAAACATGGGACAGGGTGACAGGTTTACGGCTTTGATTAACAATGATTTACTCCGTTCCAGAAATGGAGAGGACATTGTGAGTTTCCATTTGGCATTTTGCGTTAGATTTATTAAACATTTATTACCCACTCACTGGATCCAAACTCCCAAACTGGGGCATTGATAGACAATGTGATAACTTTGACTCAACAAGCGATAGGTGTGTCACGTGCCAAAGTCAGCACATAATTGAGATGTCTTCTTTCTATGTGGTTCAAGGATAAAGCCATTTCACTGTTGCTTAATCTCTGCCTGAATCATCTGTCTGGGTAATTGCTTCAAATATGCATTTAACCATGTCCCAGCACCTCCAAGCCAATGCACCTGGTAGGAAAGCAAACAGACAAATCAGCTGTTGTTGGATTTGTCTTGGAATTGACCATTTGTCTTAGAGGAAAGAGAAGAGAGCCACTCGAGAGTCCTAAACCAGCTGCACGAGGGTGGGGGGAGACTCCTCTATTGGAGATGAGGTGAAATCCTGAAGGCTCAGCTACAAATGAGAGAAGTTAGGGAGTAGAAGGAATGTTATTTTCCATTGTTACTTGTTGCATACATTGATTGCGCTTGGAGACTGAGATTGGTTGGGTTGCCAGAGAGACTATCTGGGGCTATGTGAGGGAAGGAACCTGACCTCACAGGCCTTTTAATGGGTATCACCTGTCTGGAGGCTGGGGGGGGGGGGGGGGTGGCATTTGAGTTCCACTTTTCTCCAGAACAAGAAGCTGATCTCCCATTCCTGACACAGCACAGCAGTGAAAGCGAGTTTCAGTGAATGAAGCTTTTGCAAGACTTCCAAGCATAATACTTTGATCTAAGTCCTCTCCCTTTTAATCAGAAGCACACGTGTCCCAAGCGTGGTTGCCATTCCTGGGCCAGTGCAGCACCTGTAAAGTATGGATGTAGAACTTACTTGTATAGGAATCATGGCTAAGATCCTATTGTGGCCTTTGCCCACTGTGTATGTGCAAATCCCGGGCAGGACACTTTGTATGGAGGGCAGTGTCAGGGAAGGCAGAAGGTGAAGAGGGAGTGCCTCTACTGTCCCCGAAGGAGGGACACTAACATTGGTTCACCTCCTCCAAAGGGTATCCAGGCACCTGCTCTGTGCTCTGGGCACTCTTCTGAATCAATAAGCAGAACATAGGGAGATCTCTGCCCTCATGGAACTTACACTCTAGCAGTAGCAAGAGTCCAAGCCACTTGATGGCTGGTGGACCTAGAGAGCTTTGTGGCAGATTTCTTCCAAAGGAGATTAAAACATAAACAAAGGAAGGAAGGAGGGAAGGAAGGAAAGAAGGAAGAGAACGAAGAGAGGGGGGAGAAAGGAGGACCAGAATAAGAAGGGAGGAAAGTAAGAAAGGAAAGAGGACGGAAATGTTCATTAATCGTGATGACTAACTAGAGGCTTCGTAAAGAGATCCCTTGGCAGCCTGAGACTGGTAACAAAAAAGAGAGAGGTGAGCAAACCCTCCAACTGGGAGACTCATACTTCCTCCATGAAGCCTCTGGTCCAAAGCATGAAGTGTGGAACCCCGTTATTTTGCCTCAGGGCACTTGGCCTCCTAAAAACGTGATTTTTAAACCAGGAGTTGATGTGTTCTCCCTCCTCTGTTCCTTTAACCAAGTAGGAATCCCTCTCGTGTGCCCTGCTTGGAGAAACCCCCAAAGCCTTGCATTAAGACCTGTAGCTACCTTATCCTGCATCGGCAGAGACATCTTCCCCCTGCAGCAGAGGGGGTCCAAATGAACTCCTGGCTCTATATCCTCAGCGGCTCGTGCTGTCGAGCTTCTGTTTCATGTTGTATCTCAACATCTAAATCCTCCAAGAATTATTGTAAAACCTGCTTGTCGCTGAGAGGGATCTGGTCTCACTCACTGTGCACCGTAGCCAGCGATAATGAATGGGTCAGCATAATTACCGTGTTTCCTCACACAGGCAGCCAGCTGCTCTGCCAGATTGTGAATTTTTCATTTTCTTTATTTCAAAATGCAGGGCGTTCCTATGAAAACTTAATGTTTGAGCAGCAAGACAGACTTGCAGTCAAAGCTGTGTGCTTGCCCATTTTCTCCCCAGTCCGGAAGCAAACGTCTCAGATCTCATTACTTCTGGGCTTTTACGGTGTTCGGAATTATTGGCTTTCCCCATTAAGACTGACACCTCTCTATAATTTCAAGCACATTAGTTGTAACACAAGTCAGGAGACGTGGGTGCATTGGGGGCTGGCAAGCTGAGAATTAAGGACAGCTGTGCGATTTGTCTTTCATGGCAATAAAAAAAAAAAAAAAGGTTAAAAATAACCTGTATGGTCTTTTCCAACACAAATAGACAAAATCATTCTGACTCGGTTCTATGATCCCAGCATTTTGCCCTCCGTCGTGAGAGAAAGATATGGCGGAATCCATGAGAACACGAAGAGAATTCCAGATGATAGCCAGTCTTCAGGTTGGAATCAAGGGTTTTAGTCTAGTCTGTGCAATTCTGCGAGATGGTATGGAATTGGGGCTTTTGTGGGAGACGCCATGGCCTCGTCTCCCCATCCCCTGCCCTCCCCCACTGCATAACTAGGACATAGAGTGTCCGAGGACTCCACAGCCAGTGAAGAGATGGGATGGAGGGCTTCTGCTCCTGAATGTGGTGGAGGAAGGGAAGAAGCCCCTCCATGGCAGTTTGGATATAAGGTGGAGGCAGCTTCAACACAGCATGAAACAGGACACCCTGTGAGCAGTTAGGTGTTCCCCCAAAATGAGCTCCTGGAGAGAGGTCTGTGTGCACTGATTATCTCCTTTTGAGAGCCTCCCTTGTGGTGGGACGACCTGAGCTTGTATGTTCATATCACGCCCAAAGACACTGTCCCTCCCAGCCTTGCCTGTCCATACAAACACCGCGTGAACAAGTCCCAGGAGAGAGGGAGCAGGGGAGGGGAGTGCACAGAGGAAGAAATCCTTCCAGCCCTGCTCTGTTTTACCTGTGTCTCTCTCCCTCGGGAAAGCTCCTGTTCTGTTAGAGACTGGTAGATGGGAGAAGAAGCTGGGGACAAGGGTGGGGTGGGGGGAGGTTGACTGGAAACTGCCCATCACGTGGCCTCTCCACAACCTACAACTTCATCCACTTGTTGCTGTAGTGAAGCCACCCCTGCATCCATTCAGGGGTCCAATATTGAGAGCCCACTGTGAATAAGATCGGGGGGCTTCTGCCGACTTGGGGAGGCACGTGCTGGAGAGGCCAAGAGGAGCTTGCCCGTTCTTTGGAGAGAGAAAAGGTAACACACTCGGCATAGCAAGAGCCCTGTGAGATGCAGACAAGTAGGAACAGCAGAAGTGGTTTCCTGAAGCTGGGGGCGGGTGGGCGGAGGGAGCATTGTCTCAGAATTTGCAGACCCCCCCCCCCCAGGAGGAAGGACATCCCAGGCAAGAGAATGAAGATCAGGGGTCTCTGGCTTCAGGCTTCATTTCCCTCATGACTCCTCAGCAAGCCATCCTGCTCAGAGAATTTTTCCCCCAAGGAGGAAAAACCCACCTCACACCCTCTTCTTGAGAGTTGAGTTCCCAGACTTCTGTGTGGTTGTATAAGGTTGTTGTACGTGTCTTCAAAGCTGTTAAGTGGTTTGGGGGCTACCATTTGTTTCTTGGAGCATAAAGGGTTTGCACAGTTACGATACATGCACGTGTCCGTAGGAACGTTGTATTGCAATTTAAAAACTTTAACAAGCCATAGATGGACATCAAGGAAAATGTGGGAAATAAATAAAAACAAGATGGGGAAAGCAGTGAATAGACAACACACACACAGTTCAGCACCAGAGATAACTAAGAACACACTGAAATATGTGTGCGTATGTATACAAAATTATATACATACTTGAACATATATGTACGCATAGTACATGTTCACATAGACGTGTGCATTATACAACACAATATAAACACGGGCATGCATATTCACTCACATGCACGCACGTGTGTGTATACACCATATTCATGTATGTTGTATGCTCACACATAAATATTACACACAATATACATGTGTGTATAGACAGATGACAGATGTTGACAACACAATGCACATACATCTTGCAGTCTACCTTTGTAAAATCTGAACTCTGTGCAGTGAGCTTGCTTCCCGTTGTTAAGTCTTTGTAAATGTTTGTCATTTACCTTATTCTCTTGGGCACAGGGACCCCCGCCTTAAGTAGCCCGTCCTGCCTGGACTCGGACCTTGGCCTCCTCCCCGCTGCCCGCCCTTTACGAGCCTGATCCTGGACAGGGGGCAGGTGTCCAGCGTCCGCCTGCAGGAAGAAGGGTCCTGGCGGGGCGGGGGGCGCGTCGCCCTCAACAACAGGTGTGCTTCTGAAAGCCTTTGCTCTGCTCTCTCCTTTCCGCCCCCGCAGTGCCCGGCTTCCCGTATCCAGCCGCCACCGCCGCGGCCGCCTACCGAGGGGCGCACCTGCGAGGCCGCGGCCGCACCGTGTACAACACCTTCCGGGCTGCGGCGCCCCCGCCCCCGATCCCGGCCTACGGCGGGTAAGTCGGTCAGCCTCCCCCTGGCGGCGGGCCTGCCGCACCACCCCCTCCTGTTTGCGAGCGCATGCTGGTCTTGACCGCCCCACCGGAACCCGCCCCAGCATGCATTCCGCGCGCGCCTGCAGTGGAGCACCTTGCAAAGTATTGAGAAATGAATGTAATTTGTCCTGTCATGGTTGGTGCCTTTAAGCATTCTACATGTCACATGTTGTTATGTAAATTCTCTTTGAGACTGAATGCTGGAGAACAGAGAAATGGTTACAGCCAAAGATGTATTTCTGATGATTGCAAACATCTGGTTATTAAGGAGGTTGGATCACATTTGCCCCTTGAATCTGGCCATGGAGGGACGCGAAGTTTCCAAACATAAAATTCGCTGGAGGGGGGGGGGGGGCGGTTGGGAGGGGGGGTGGTCTTGCCGCCCTCCCCAAAGACACCTTGCACTTCAAAGTTTATGAACCCTTGCCTGAGAAGAGAAAATTAGGTGTGGGGTCGAAAGCAAAAGTTCAAAGAAGTTGGAAGTAAGACTCGTTTCCATTCAATTTTCCAAAATGCGCATTTGTTTTCCTTTCCCCTCTGCAAGGAAATGCAAGTTAACGTGTTCCCCATGAGCAGTTTGGTTTTTGTGCGCATGGACTTTGGTGTTCCCAGGTGAAAATCAAAGAGGGCTGGTGAACACTAAGAAACAGTGGTACTGTGGGCTGCAGCCCTGAAATGCTACCCTTTCTTCCTGTTAAGGTATCCTCCTGGAACATTCAGTGCCCTGGAGTCAGGGAGAAAGAAAGAGATGTGTCTGGTGGTCCTTGGGGGATGTTTGGAATGTTCGGAGACATTTTGGGTTGTCTCAGTAGGAGCAGCAATCTAGTAGGTAGAGGCCAGGGATGCTGCTTAAGATCCACAGTGCACAGGACCCCCCCCCCCCCGCCCCCAACACAAAGAGTCATGAGGCCCCCAATGTCAATAGTACTACTCAGAAAAACTCAGCTGTGTGCAAGACAGTTTGGCTCAAGGCTTTCCTGGCCAGTGCCTGGCTTTCTGGTCTGTAGAAAGAATACGGTTGTATTCCAGACTGCACCAAAAGGATTAATGCATTTTTTATAGCTCTGTTGCTTATAAATTTTTTAGAAAACCTGAATGAGCCTAGATCATCTCTCTATTATACTGATGACAAAGGAAACCACTCTTTTTTCATTATTTATTCATATCTCACCCATTGCAGAGGAGAGCATTTGAAGTGTTTCAAACACAAACGCAATGAGACAAAGTTAAGAATATAAATAAATGAAACTCGATGAAATCATCAGGAAGGGAAAACACAGGTAGAGAAATCAGTCAGTGTCCATTGTTTCTTGTGTTGTGATTAGACTTAGGTCACTTCTGAGTTTCTTAGTGGACAAAACAACAGCACAAATTTCGTTTTCACTGGAATGATGATAGATAATAACAGACCAAAGATAAATTCACCATAAATTCTCCCCACCCTCCAAAAAGATGCATCTGTACATCCTAAGCCTTAGACATATGACCATGTGATACAAAGAATCATCGATAGTGTAATCATTATCTCCAGCCCCACAGTGTTGAGCCCGTTTTATAGATCCAGAAATGCAGAAATAAATACATGTTATTCCCAAGGTCACACAGTAAGTTGTTAGGAAGGGAAAAATCCCCCACCAAGTTACCCTGTAGGCTCATGTAATTACTAAAGCAAGATTCATAAACCATAAACACAAAATTGCATGTTTATACCACATTAGTTTGTCTGAGAATTATTATCTTATCTTAGTAGACGGTAATTGTAGCTTTTTGGTACATGTACCCTCAGTATCTCACTACTATACTGAACAGGGAAAAAAAATAAAGTAAAATTATACGGCTTATCCTCACATGAACTATTTATAAAAATCTCAAAATAACACACCTGCTGTAAAATCAAAATTCTCTAACTTAGAATGAACTTGTTCTTTGCCGGGGATAACCGTGCATAACTAATTAATGCCACATTCACCAGGGAGACACATGGGCATCTCCAAATGGTGAAGCACTGTGTTTGTGACTGCTTTAGACGTGACTTAATTTTAATATTCCAGCAATATGCCTAATCATTTTGGTTATAATAGTACATTGTGCCTCTTTGCTGGTAATATTCTGAGTGGAATCCTGAAACCACTCTAAGTAGTAAGATGAAATTCTCAGCACAGGAGGAGGTGAGGTGGGGGGGAAGAGGAGGAAGAGGAAGAGGAGAAAAGGCTGGGGTCCGCGTGTCCATGTCTGCAGGTTCTATGAGAGCAAAGTGTTGGTGGAGAATAGGAAATTCCGCCAGGGTGTTTTTGCTGTATTACAAAGTGCCTGGAGTGCGCTGGCCCCAAATGAAAAAGTGTGAGTCCAGCATCTTAAGTGAAGGTTTCCCTTTCCCTTTGCTTGTTGGCTTAGGCTGCAGGAAATTGCACAGAGGCAGCTCCTTTTGGAGAGAAGAGTGGGGGGCAGCACAGAGCAGATCCTGGCTGGAGTAGGGAGAGCCCTGGGCTTGAGTGGAAGCAAATAGCAGAGAGGTTGGAAGAGGTTCCTGTTTCCAGGAAGTGACATTATCAGGATTCAGGGGGTCCAGGAGATAGTATGGATTTGTAGCTGTTTGTCTCCGAAGTCCTTGGGGGGATGATTTCTAGATTTGACTAATGTCTTTACTCCAGTGCATTTTAGCTTAACATCTCTTGCTGTCTTGCCCCTTTGGAGGAGTTTCTTCCCATTAGGGGCAGGAGCACCATATAAGCTAACAATTTCAATCAATGTGATAAGTGATAAGGTGTGGTGTTGTGTGAGCACCAAGGAAGGCCCCTTAGCTCAGTTTTTAGAGAAGGCTTTCAGGAAAAGAAGAAATGTGGGATGCACTTAAGTCCAACCATTTCCTAAATTGCCACGTTGAGATCTCATTCCATGAGTCTCCCTCGCACCCAGTGATCCACATCTTTTCTACGATGTCATCTAGCAAGCTGCATTTGTTACTATTTTCCATTTGTTACCTGTCAAAGATTTATCTAACTGCCAACCTACACCTCTCTTCTTCATGAAGTATGCAATATGAATATACCCTGTCACTGAAATCCCAATAAAAAGTGTGTCATTTATCCTATGTCCATGTATGGCTTCCATATTGTTTTCCCAAGATAGTGAAAAAAAAAAAAAATCCCACATAACCCCCATGGCTACTTTTGTGGAGTCTTAGGTGACCCTTGGAGGTACCCAACATCAAGATAGTCACACAGGAGGATTCACCAAGGATGCCTTCTCATCCATCCACTTCCTTTTATTGATTTCGTTTTTTCCTCCACATCCTAATATTTTCTGAAGTTCCTCCCAGCAAGTAAAGAGCACAGGTGATGGAGAGGCCCTATTCTCTTCTTTCTCACGTAGCTAAAAAGGAATTTCTTGGGACATTAATATGTGATCATTTTCCCTAGAGGAGGGGGTTCTGTTTGGACCCTGGATGGATCACAGGAATGAGTAGAAAATCCAGACCGAGCCAACCAACTCACTATTGACTACCAACGTTAACTGAGTGAGGATGGGTGATGAGTTAGAAACCTAGTGTGTGACCCCTTCCTGGGAGGCACCTGTATTCCCCACATGCCACAGCGTTGGCTCTAGACAGTGGCACGTCAATAGCGTATGGACTATGTGGATCATAAATAAAATATCCGTTAGTGAATGGTTTCCGAGAGCACTCAATGGGCCGGGTCTTCCATATTTCTCCTTGCCCTTGATCCTGGAGTCCATTTCGATTGAGAAGCCGCAATGTCCAGTCCGTCTTCCTGTGATTCACATATGGGAGAAATTGCACATTGGGTAATTGCCATCCAAGGAACCTTGCAGACTGATGATCCGTGGGTGGAGGTGCCGGAGGTGGTGGGTAAAGGGGTTCGAGACACACCCGCCAGATTCAGTACAACATCTCGTTCTAGAAGACAGCAGCTAAGCCCCAATGCCCTCCCAAAGGAACCCCCTGAGACTGGCCTAACTGAATTCTTGTTCTTAATTAATTAGCTAATTAACTACTCAGCAGATACTTACCAAGTGCCTACTGTGCACCATGCACATTTGTATGGTATGGGGACACAGTAGGCACTCTAATGGAGCTTCAAAGAATATCTTGAAAATTATTATTCTAAGCCAGACATCCAGCATCCGCTATAGGGCTTTGGTTTTGGTTCTCGGGGTATCTTTGAAGAAGACGTTCTATACTTTTGCAGGAAATTAGCTATGACACGTCTATGTACAACTTCTCAAAGTTACATTGAGAAGTGGTTTGAGGAGACTCTGTGCTACTTTGTATATAGGAAAGATATGGTAATATCCCAGGAGAAAGAAAACTTCTTAAAGCTTGCCAGTGCAAGAATGAAACTTGCACACAGATCCTTGGAACAGTTTCAGGTCAGGTTCCAAAAACACCTCTGACACCAGACCCCGGGACTATGCATATGTGCCTCACTGACTAGAAACCAACCGTGGTTTCTGGTTTTAATTTCTAAATGTCTAATCCTGAGACTGTATTCTCTGTTGTTGAGAATGTTTCTCATTTAATAGAAACACTAGGAACTAAAGTCATCATCACCCATCATCAGAATAGTTCCCGGAATTCTCTCTAGCTTTTTGTTTGTGTGTTTGTTTCTGGTGTAAATTCTTGTTCAAATTTCCAGCCACGTTTAAAGTGCAACCTGTAACATTAAAAAAAGGGGGGGGGGCTTCTGAATTGAATGTATATATAGGCAAACCTTAAATCAGGGGTTCTTAAATTTTTCAGGTAGAGGGGAGTGGAATGTCACAGATGCCTTTAATAATCCAGTTAAAAATGTGTTTTCCCTAGGAAAATGTTGGTGTACACCTCCATATATCCATGCACATACACAATTGTATACAAATGCCAGAGAGTTTATGGACCCATCTGATACCTCTTCAAAAACAGCTAGATTTAAACGCATTAAAATTTTAATTTATTTTCCAGTTGGAAGGGGCACTAAGGTAGAGCAGTTTTAAATAACCTCTCCTTCAGGAATGCGTTTGTGGTGGCGATTTATTACATTACACAAACAGATTGGATAGTTTGGGCATCCTATACTTTCTTTCCTTTTTTTTTTTTTTTTAAGTAAACTAATTTGTTATAGTGCAATCATTCCCTGCTTGCATTCAACCAAATATTTAACTACTGTTATTACCTTTCTAAGAAAATGAGATGTGCATTTGCAATGCTCTTGCAAAAGCATATTGCAGGCCCAAAGTGATTGACAAGGAATACAATTACCTTTGCATGGCTAGACAGACTGCCTTTGCATTAAAATTGGACCACACGGGTTCATTGCATGACAGCAACCCCCTTCTCTTGCAACGGGGCCATGGCTAATTTATCTATAGCTGCATACTAGATCAACTCCAGCTGTCCTTTCCCTACATGTCTTATGTTTTAAGTGCACCCGTTCCATGGGGCTTGAAAAAGTGTTTGGACACATTCCTGGAAACCAGCATGAGAATGTGTAAGAGCTTTCCTTTAGCTGCCTCCTGTTTGGAATAGGGGTGAGGAGGCTGACCCTCAGTGCCATCGCAAATGTAAAGAAAAAGAACACAGGGAGGGCAGTGTTGCATGGAGCAATGAGCCTGTTAGTCCTTGGGCAGCAGCAGCAGCAGCAGCAATCACCTGGTACTTGTTGGAAATTGGAATTCTTAGACCCCCATCCAAATCTATTGAGTCAGAACCTCTGGGCTGGGCATGGGGCCCAGCCATCTGTGTTTGAACAAGCCCTCAGGTGACCCTGCGCTTGTGCTGAAGTTGGACCACGGTCTGCCCCAGTAGCTAAAAGCGGGCTGCAAAGCCAGAGCTCCCTGGACTAGAATCCCAGCTCAGTCAACACCCACCCTCTCCAGTGTAGCTTCCTTTATATCTGAGGGTGAGAATAGTATTCTCCAATTCGCAGGGGTAGTATGAGGGTTAAATGGGATACTGAGCCCAGGATGCTTAGACCAGGCACTGACCGGTGGCAGTCCTTCTCTAAATGTGAGGACTAGGGTTGTTTATGCCTGTGCTGTCACCAGTAGTAGCTTAGGGGGGAAAACGGCATTTTGGTGAAACTGGGAGCCCATGAATTGGCTTCCTTTCATACCGCCGAAGACAGCCATAACGGTTCCTTGTATTTAGAGGGATCATGAAAATAGATCATTCACCCTTCCGTCATTCCCTCCAAAACATGCATGTGTGGCATGGAGGCCTCCCTGTGCGGTGTGGTTTATAACAGCAGCGAGAATTCCTGATGCCGTTTCTCAGTGAAGCCCCACCCCGTCTGCCAGGCCTCTGAACTCTGCAGTCTGTTCCCTTTGCTTGGCCTGCCCTCCCTACCTCTTCACCTGGCTAAGGCTTTGCGATCTCTGAGGCGTTTGCTCAGATCCCCTCACCCCTGTTGCCCAGCCCCACTCCTTCTGTCACACTTTCAGAGCAGCACTGTTCCCTCTCAGCACCTACCAGTGCTGCAACTTTACATGTCTGTGCGTTTATGCACATGGCTTTGTGACCCCCCGGCCCCCTCCCTGGAAGCCCCCCAGGGGCAGCTGTAGCGATGGACACACTCTCGCCTGTCTGTGCCTTAGCATGGCCGTTGGAGCAGAGAAAGCATGTCAGTAGCAGAGAAACGGTATTCCTCATGTGGTTTGTTTGAGCTTGTCGAAATGAAGATGCCAGATCCCATTTTGTCTCTGGTTCTCTGTCTCAGAAATGTGGGATGGCAGAGTCCCAAAGTAATTTTCCATGCCCCTGGTGGAGGGCGCGCACGGCACTGAGTATACCCCATTTAACAAAGGCAAACATCAGCGGCCTGTTCTTCCCTCACTTCCGGGAGTTGGTGCAAACAGACGTGACGCGGAGGCCTGCAACTGGCCGCGAGGCACCAGGACCCAACCTGGTGAAAGAAGGGGCCACTCTCGCAGCCAGGGCCTAGGCTCAGTCATTCCGGGTCCACACCGGCTGTGCATGGGACCGCCACCGAAGTGTAGGGCGGGCTCGTCTCTCCCTTATCCACAGGGGAGCAGGCACAGACTGGGTCCCCCTCTACAAATATGTAGACAGAGGCGTTGCTCCCCATATTTCAATAGACATTCACATGTGGCTAAAATATTAATATTTTGTTGACACCCACATGTCTCTCTGTGCTCTGATGTCAAGCCCATTGATCATCACTTTGCTCACAGCACCTCACTGAATCCTCCCTCGAGGGGAGCCCTTACGAGCCTCTTTCCCCATTTTACAGACCAGTATGCGAAGCTCCGATAGTTTGAGTGGGGAGTCCAAGGGCTCACCGCCGCTGATTGATGAGGCTGTGACCCGATGCCCGTGTGGTTCCCATCTAACTTGGCTTTTGAATGGTTATCTGCCTTTGGAGGAGGATACTGGGAAGAAAGGCATTCCCAGCGCAAACAATAGCACGTGCAGAGATACAAGGGCCTAAAAGAATGGGGTGGGAGCAGTAGCTGTTTTTCTGTGGCTCCATGGTTCACCTCTGAGGTGCGGGGCCCAGACTCAGTATTTGTTACTCTCCTCCGTATCCTCAGATCCGTTTCGAATCCTGTTGACAGAGGCTGGCCCTGCCTTCTGACCCCCAACAGACGCTCTCTTTTCATGTTGGAAATGCTGGAAGCCTGGCTCAGGATGCTGCATACCTCAGTGTCTTGGGTTAGGGTTTACGTGGCCTGATAGGTGCTCTCATGCGTGCGGCCCCCTCGGATCAAAACGAAACAAGCCGAATGCAATTCCTACCAACCTCCTTAGTGTGTGAAGTCCCTGTCATGTCTTTAAGGATCATGGTACTTGGGGTCTAGCCAGTCAAGTCTGAAAAGCTCTGAGAAGCACTCTCCAGTGCTCTCCAGCACACCAGTGTCACAGCCGTGTGTGTGCGCGTGTGTGTGTGTGTGTTTTAAGTGCCTCCCTTTGGCTTGATATGCTCGGCTTACATGTGGGTCCGCTGCTTCTCCTGAAACCTGCTGGAACCCTTTGGTAATCAAAGTTGTGTTTCCGTTAGAATCCTGCTCCATTCGACGGTGGGGCTCGCTGGTCCTTTGCCAGAATCATAAATCATCTCTGAACTCCACGGGGAGATCTCAGGGAAGGTTATTAATAACAGCTACCATCCTGTGGAAAACACGCATTTGGAAACACACGCTTCTGTAGTCATTGTGTCCTGTGATCCTCCCAAAAGCCTGTGAGGTGTGCAGGCTACACGCGATCCTCATTAAACCCACTGTAATGCTTAGGAATTGTAACTCAGTTTCCCATGATCACATGCTGTAAGCTTCTCTTCCTGGCTGTCTCGCTCGAGGCATACCAAGAAATTTCTGGAGAAATCCAGGATATTTTCTCCCTCCTGTGAAGTCCCTTGTCTCTGGAATGACTGTATGGATGGGGATAACAGAGCCACTGTGAGGCCAGGCTTATTCAGTCATAATGCCGGGCCTGCTTAGTCTGGATATAATTTATGTAAATGTGCATATAGGAGCATGTATGTGCATACGTGTCTAGGTAAGAGCACACGTACATCCCCAGTTATGCAAACACACACTACTAAACACGTTATCCACTATATACATCCACCTGTGCTCACAAACACACATACACACATGGGCGTGGTATACACATACACACACACGTGCATTGAAATGTGCATAGTATCACACACACGCATTGACACACATGCATGTGCATAGAGCACATACATATATACAAACATGCATAGTCGTGTATGCACACATACACACATAGTCTCACACACATAAAATCCGAGATATTTTCCTACATTTACCATGAAAGAGTGGCACATGGAATTACCAAATATGATACTAGAGAGTGAAAGAGCACAGAGGAACATTTCTGGAATCATTTGGGTTGTCTGGCTCTCCTCACATCCTTCAGGCACAACCCATACTGGTAATACAACAGTGTGTGTTTTTCTTTCTTTTTCCTTGGGGAAGCTGTGTGGTGTGATTAAATGCAAACTCTGACCCTCCTATCTGTCCAGGCCACTTATAATAACCCAAAATTCTTCTTGCATTTCTTCACCTCCTCCTGAAAGAGTGGGAAGTCTGGTACCCAGCATGCCACCACGTCCCAATTCTGGGCCAATGCCGAACCCCAGCCTAATTTTCATGGACTGATGGACAGCTGTTGTCTCCAACCTCCTTAACCAGTGTGAAAACACTCCTCGGTTCCTGTGTTTTGGATCTTGTGACCAGACTAACTTCGCCAGTGCAGGGGTTGGTGTGTCTGCATGGGGAAATGCACTAATATGGATGTTTTTCTTTGTGTGTGCACCCTTGCAGTGTTGTTTACCAGGATGGATTTTATGGTGCAGACATTTATGTAAGTATTCATTAATGTGCATGCCATCCCTGTTTCCTCCCGGAGTCATTCTGTTTACAAGTTTGCTGCAAGTTTCCTCTTCCTGGTCTGTAGGCAAGCATCGGGCGGCTTATCCGCAGGGCAGAACCCCTCCAGCTCATGACAGCCATCACGGCTGATGAATGGGTAGAATTACCTCCTTGGTTCACTTCAGAATATGTGCAAACACCCCCCTAAAAGTGATGGCATTTCTCTCATGTCAGACTAAAGACTCCCCACCCCCAAAAGAATTCTCTTTAAAGTTTTCAGTATGGTCTGTGTGTTTGCAGTATAATATTTACCATAGCAGCTGTCATTACCAGCTGTAGAGGGTTAAAAGATATTTTCATGGCTAATTTTTTGATGGTCTCTGTTTTTAATATTTATTTATTTATTTGGAGGGGGAGGGGGGAGAGAGAGAGAGAGAGGGAGAGAAAGGGCAGAGAGAGGAGAGAGAGAATCCCATGCTGTCAGCCTGTCAGTGTGGAGCCCGATGTGGGGCTTGATCATGAGCCATGAGATCATGACCTGAGCCGAAACCAAGAATCAGACACTTAACTGACTGAGCCACCCAGGCGCCCCAATTTTTTTGATGTTTTCTTATAAATTCACTTAATTGTTCACAGTAATAGCTCTAGAAAAAATCCTCTGCTCCCTCTGGATGATTTTAGCAAGAAACATCTCTAAGAAAATGTATGCCGACTTGACCACTTATGCCTCCCATTCCCCCAAAACCATTACCTGACTCAGAATTGTCTGTTAAACTTAGAGTTGTTTATTAAATGGTACCACTTTATTAAGCTTTTCACTTTTAGAAAAGAGTGGGATGTTTCTCATCATGGGGACCATAGTTAAACTTAGCTAAATGGATCTAAAGGTAGTTATTCTTCACATTATGATATTAGCTGCAATGTTAGGAAAATAACTTGGAATAAACATAATTTAAAATACATGGGCAGGATTGGGGGTGGATTTTTAAAATCATATAGTGTTTTTTTAATTACAAGTGACCTCAAGTAAGTTCACTGGAATCATATCTGTTGGCTTATGGACTAGATAACAAAGACAAATAAAAGCATACTTGTGACCAAATTGATATCATTTACTAGAAAATGGGAAAGACACTAGTTATTTAATTTTCTTCCTTTTGAATTTCAAATAATTACGATTTTGAGACATAGTATTAATCTCCATCAATGATGCATGGAGTTGAGTTCTGCTATCATTGTATCAAGTACACTTATTATAATCTGTGGGTTAGTTTTTTTCATAATAAAATGAACAAACAACATATACCCAATGAACAACCAATTTCTTTTTTTAATGTAGCTTAATCCATGCCTTCAAATATTCTCTATAAAAAAAAATTTAAATTCATACCATTATACATAGAGAATCAGCTTGGAGCCCACTCACATCCTTAGAAACCCAACAAACCCAACATCAGTCTTCATCCTTCCCCAGTGTAGCCTCTGGATAGAGCATACCTAAGTTTAGGCTTTTTTTTTTTTTTTTTTTTTTTTTTTTAATTTGGGAAATGGGGAGAAGAGAAGGGATGGAAATAACAAAAAATATAATTCACCAAAAAAAAAAAAAAAAAGAAAGAAAAAAGAAATACAATATCCCCATCAACACCCACCAGTGGGGGAAAAGAACATGTTAGTAAGCCTAACTGACAACAACAATATCGTATTAGCTGCAATTTATTGAGTGTCCGCCTCGCCGTGCCTCAGTTTCCTCATTTGCAAAATGACAGCAGTTTATTGAATTATTAATTTGTTCTGTCCTATGGATATTTCCAATGGGTGTCTATCCCTTGTCTCCCAGATGTGTGAAAGGCAGGAAGGAGGAGGCACCTGAAGGCAGGGCATGTAGGTTCCCAGACGCTGGGAAAGAACGTGCTAGTAAGAGTAGCAGGCAGACGTGTCTCTGTCTGTTGGCACTGGAGACTACGGATGAGAATCCCTGAGAAAACAAGGTAAAAGGAGGGACCAGAGACGCTCAGAAGGGAGCAAATGTGCCAGCTCCCAGACTAAGGCAGCAGGATATAGTCTGTTCAGGGAGGAAATCTACAAAAAAGTCCCTTTGTGCTTTGAGTGCCTTTCGAGGCTTTGTTTCCCACGAATTCATCATACCTGGGCAAAGCCTGCCGGGCCTAGTGCTGCAGCCCCCGCAGGTGGCTGGGTGCCCCCACGTGAAGGGATTATGTGAGGGGACACTGTTTCTTCAACACATCGCTTCCTTGTGTGAGTATTTAGAAAACTCTTTGTCTAGCCAAAAAAAAAAAAAAAAAAAAATTATCTCCTTTTCCCACTGTTCATATTATATAACAATACGAGTTTTCAAAGGGTAGTTCCAAATAGGCAATCAGGGGACAGGAAAACTTACTGAAATAGGAACTCCGAGCCTTGTTTTACCCAGCACGTGTTTCTGTCCCCTTTCCAAGAGGGTAGCTCAGATCTTGCAGACCTTCCTGAGTATTCTGCTCTGTGTAAGATGGCAAGTTCAGACTATCGCTGCCAGGTGGTGCATGTCCGTAGGCACAGTGACAAACTAGACCACCTGTTGCAGCAAAACAATGGCTCGTTGATGGCCTTACATGGATTAAGGAAACCAAGGAATAAGAATATTTCCTGCACTCTTAAAGTCTACGGAGCAGGATTCATTTTGGCTAGAAGTATATGACAGTCTCGAATGTGCCTTTTCAAGCTGCCACCCCTGCCTTCCTTGAGGTAACAGTATGCCCTGATGGCTAGAAATGTTCCCAGTGCTCCATTTCTTAAAGAAATTATGATTAACACGGTTCATAGAAAAGCATGCGAGGTTCTCATGTAGGTAAAGGAAGCTTCTGGGTTGCTCCTTCAATCTCATTCAAACAGTGCACAATAAATAGGGTTGGGGCAATCCTGGGAGGTCCTGGGGACGTGTGTTAGATACATGGGTCGCCTCTAATAGGTTTAAACATTCTGTTTCTTCTTAATTTTGCTGGGTGGAGTCATAAGCTTCTAGCTTAAGTTACTTCTAAGGACGGTGCAGGCAGGGCCACCCACCAGTTCCTACCCGTTGCTGTCCACCCTGACACTTTGGCAGTAGCCCAGCAGCTATCATAACACAGCCAGCAGACCACAGTCCTTTCTCTGCACCTGCTTTCTCCTCCCCTTCCCTCTGTCGTGCTCTTTCTATCCCTCCCACCCGATGGGGGAGCCCTTGGACTTTTCTCAGTCCCACCGGAGCACAGAGGATAGAAAACACCCAAAAGACCCCTACAATGGGCAAGCCATTGCCTCCAGTCTAGAATGAGCCACTCCTGCTTCAGCTTTTCAAAGAGGATTGGGGAGAGAAGGAGCAGTGAGCCAGAAGCTAAGGCCATAGCCTAGGAAGCTCATTTGGGCTGAGGGCACAGGAACAGCATCCTATTCAGGGCCCCAGCCCTGCAGTAGAAGCATGGACTCTGGCCACAGGGCACATGCTCATGCCCAGTGTGGAAGGCCACTCATCAGAGAGGATGTAGCCAGTTTTCAGGTCAGGAAGGATGGCATAAAAGGCCATTACCTGGGTCCCTTCCACCCAAGGACATGCCACACACACACACACACACACACACACACACACACACACAGACTTTTATTTCAAAAGATGGGAATTTAGCTTACATAACTAGCATATCAAATCTGTAAGTTCACTGTTATCGCTTAGCACTGCACACTGGTTTTTTTTTTTTTTTTTTTTTTTCATGAAAAAGTGAGTCAGGTTAAAGAAAACAAATAAGTAAGTTAGTAGAAGTGACCCATGGGATCTTGACTACCTGTTGGAAAGTTGACATAGAAGGGCCAAGTCCCCTGGACCTACAAAGCGATCCATCCTGTTTAGGGGCAAAGCTGTGGATCTCACAAGACCAGAATTGGCCACGGGGCTGACAGTAAGTGTGGCTCAACTGCATTTAGCCAGACACGTGCCTTCACTGGCTCAGGGAGCTATCCAACGGTATGGCATTTGATCAAATGATAACTATTGAAAATGTTAATAAGGATGTTTATAATAGAGCTGTTTGAGAAGAATGTACTAACTCAGTGGAAAGTAGGGCGAGACTGAGGAGAAATGGGAAAAAGGGAAGAGAAGACAAGTTGGGAGGGCAGAGAGAAAAAAGAGAGAAACACTGATATATGATAGAAATCTTAACCACGCTCCCTTTTTATAAGAAAGCCCTAAGCTTTGCAGCAGTCCATGTGGCCATGAGGCTGCCTAGCAGATACGTCTCGAGATGCCACTGCACGCTTAACGTTATTCTTAAATTCTGTTACAAGTTCCTAGCTGAAACCATGGCTGAAGACAGTTATTTCTGAAATGATGTCATTCTGCCATCCATGGATCTTAAAGAGGTGTTTTAATTTCCCTGATGTAAACACAGAGAGCTGGAATGCAGAGCTTATCCAAATAAAGCCCTAGTCTTTATTCCTGGGACCCTGCCTGCTGTGGAAGCCAGATTCAGAGTCTGGTGGGCATGATGAGGCAGGTCAGTCACCCTGGGGGCAACGACCCACCAAGAAGTTAAGCATTTGCTACAGGAGACAAGAAAGATGCTCAGCCCCTCCTGCCTTTACCTCTTCTCCTCAGCCCTGGAAGGGAGGGATCACAATACCCATTACCTCCACTTCTGTTTTTAGAGGAGGAAACTTCCCCCCACCCCCGCCCCCAAAAAGAGATGAAATGATTTGTCCAGAAACATTCATTCACACTGAAGTCTGAGCCCACGTGATTGGGCTTCCCAGCTCTAGGCTCTTCCATAGAGCGTTGACATGCATAGGTCCACAGGCCTAGATTGACTAAAGAGGAAACTTAAGGAAAGGTTAAGATATATACACACACATACCTTTATGAGGCAGGTCCCTAAATCTCTTACAATATTCTGTCACCTCAGTGTCTTCCCTGGAACTGGACAGTTTCACTTTTTTATTTTATTTGAGAGGGAGACTGCAAGCAGGGGAGGTATGGAGGGAAAGGGAGAGAGAATCTCAAGCACACTCTGTGCCCAGCACAGAGCCTGATGTAGGGTCAATCTCATGCCCCTGGGATAATGACCTGAGCCTAAAATCAAGAGTTGGACACCCAACCGACTGAGCCACCCAAGCATCCCCCAGAATTTCACTTTAAATTGGAACCACTCACAAGAAAGATTAGGTTCACCCACAAAAAACTCTCACATCCAAAAATCACATCCCACTCTGTCAAAGGGTTTTATATGTATATAAAATACATATATATAATATAAATATATATATATATATATTATATATATAATCAGCTTATCTAGACACATTCACACACATCGTTTTGTTGGTCATGTAGATTTAAAGTAGCTTTGGTAGCTTCAGTGTGATTCATTAATTCACAAAATTCAGTTGTACTCTCTGCTATTTGATATTGATTTTAAAAAAAGGATTGATACAGTTAGGGTTGCTCTGTACTGTCATCTTAACTGTCTCGATCACTAGGCATCAAAGCTAAATCCTCAGGTATTCCAGAAAATTCTAATCGTGAGATAACAAGAGAAATTTGAAATAGTTCATTTGAACTGTTGCAATATGCTTACAAAGATAAGAAGCCATGAAAGTATCCTTTTCTCTTCTTTAAAAATAAACACAGGTTATAACCCAGATATAATCAGTATGGTTCGATCCCCACCTCCACCTTCTCGATACCTTGGGTTACAGAGATTTGCAAACTAAAACCTGCTTCTTCTTTGGGTTTGATGGGTCAATCTCAGATCTTAGGGAAGTAAGAGAAGCAAACTTGTAAATGAATTGCTCTGGAATTTCTGTCTGACTTATGCATTTTCTTTTATTTATTTCATTTTTGCATTGAAAACATTACATTTCTGTTTCCTTATAGAGTAGTGTATCAAGAGCCTGTGTATGGCAATAAATTGCTGCAGGTATGAAATCCCGACTGGTGGAAAAACTCATCACTATGATTGTGGGTTTGCTGTGAAATCCTACTAACAAGACAATTCTGGGGAGGGGAGATGTTCTCTAACATAGAAGGAGGAAAGACTTAACTGAATTTTCCAGTTTCGATGTGAATGCTTCCAGAATAGAGATGCATATCCTAAGATTTCCCTTGTTTGCTAGATCATGAGTGTATCCAAGTGGAGGTCTGACTTGGCTATAAATTTCCGGGCTTAAAATGTATCTACACTCAATTAATATAAGTTCAGTGAAAAGAATTGCAATGTTTCATTGTCATCAGTTGTCTGGATAATTTTGTAGTAGGTTCCTGGAGTCAACTAGAATGGTTAAGAGAAAAATTCATCCAGCATTGAGGGTGTGTACAGCTAACATAACTTTCCCTGGTTTCATTGTAGCTTCTTATAAATTTATTTCACACCTATTGCTATAGCTTTCAACCCTATTACTCACTGCTGAAGCAACCCCCAAATGAACCAATTTGTAGGAAGAAAAAAGAGCCAACACATCCATTGGAGTGTAGCTGGCCGAGTCTCCCAATATGGTCTATAACCAACATTAAAACTGTCAAATAAAATGAAAGAAGAATGTAAAGCTAAGGATGATCAGTGGGAGTTTTATTACATGGATTTCCCTGTAACATACAATTCTCATTTTTTTTTTGTTCTGTATTAAGTCCATTAAGAAAGTGCATTCTTTTTTTTTTTTTTAACCATGAGAATTCATCAAGTTTTAATGAGAAATCTGTATGAAAAAGGGGTACTTGGATCTAGGAGAGAACAAAATAATTTAAATTCCCAAGATCAACTTTTATTTTTACATTTTGAGAAAACTGACTTTCATTGCCACACTTCAAAAACTGCTGAATATATGATGCAGATAAATTAGGGAGTGATTATTGAAGTGTTTCATTTTGCAAATGTTTTTATAAATGTAGTTTCAGTAAATCACATATTGAGATATATATGTGTATACTGGTATATTTGTGGTTAGCACAAAGTGAGATCCTTGGGTATTCTCAGAAGCTAGGGTGTTTCTGTCTGGGATCAAGCCCACTGCTACTTTATATGGTGAAACTGAAGGGAAACACACACACACACACACACACACACACACACACACACACACACACACACACACACACACACACACACCCGAGACAACCCTTTCTACCCTATGTCCCCTGCAGTACACAAACATTTTGCCTCTCTTCCTAAGTCATTCACCATTAGGACATTAGAACATCTTTGTCCAAAAGTATGCTTTAAGGTCAAAAATGTGATTTCCTTTGTTGAATGACTCAGATGCACTGAGGGTCTACAGTGCTCAGCAGTATTGTTTTAGGAAGTTTCACAAATGGAATAGCCAGTTTCCTCTTAATTAACTTGGCACTTCCCAGACCTATTTGGGAAAGGTTCCTTTTCCTACCCCAGCTAGTATCCCACGAAGCACAGTTTTGAAAACGTTTTTTTGGAGCACCATCAGAGGTCCTTAATCAGTAATGTGCCCAACCTCCAGAGGACGTCTGCTAGCGAAAGAAATGTTTCAGACAACAGCAGTCAGGGTCTTTGTGGCCACGTCTGGTGGTGGCAGCAGAGGTGTGGGGGTGGAGGGTGGAGTGCGGATCCATAATGGCCATTTAAAATTTATATTTTATATAAGGTCTCATTTACAGCTTGTTTAGGAGGATGTTTTATGAGTAGGGAGTACAGAACTATGTTGTGCTTATCATTGGTTTGGTGGTGGGAAAAATCTCACCGTCACGGATGCATTTTTGTCCTAAAGTCGGGAAGACTGGTCTCAACATGAACATCCTTTGGTGCCAGCAAATGGAAATGAGCACTCCTTTTTCTCAGACGTTAGCACAGAACCTTGGAGGAGCTCTGGCTATGCTCAGCGAGCTGCAAAATGTGGAGCAATAAAATTGATTAGAGTCACCTGTTAGCAAGGCAAATTAAAGCAATTTGTATTTTTTGATCATTTTACAGTGTATGCACACCTACACTGAGTTAATACACAACTCTGTTATTCCCCTAATACGGATTTTGTACAGAAGAAAAATAGCAAAGGAAAACAATGCAATAGAGAGATGTGGTGGGATCAAGCCACTTAATCCTTTTCCTTTTTCCACTGAGTACCTATGTGGTGGATCTCATAGACCTGTACTGTCCAGCACTGAAGCCACCAGCCCCATGTGGCCCTTTGCATGTAAATTCAAATGAACTCAAATTAAACACAGTAAAAATTCAGTTTGCTCCACTAGCCACTTTTCTGGTGTTCGATAGTCACCAAGGACCAGGGACTACTGTCCTGGACGGCACAGATGTAGAGCATTGCCATCATCACCAGCAGGCCTACTGGTCAGGAAGGAGACCACGGCTTAAGGTCAGAGGCTCCACTGACTCCACAGACTTCAACACACTGTGACCTTGACTTTTAAATAGGGAATGCTAGTAAGCAGCTTCCTGAATGACAAAGACACATGTCAAGGTATTGACCATTTGTACCTGTCTTGCATAAAAACACACACTTCTTCTCCTTACATGGGCAAGTCATGTGAAAACAGTGGGGTGGATGGCCCTTCCCAAAGCTTCATAGACAAGCACATCGGTTGTGCACAAGGATCCCAATGGCACACACATCCATTTTATGTGCATACAGTGAATACCGACTGGCCGTCATTGATGCTCATTTTCATCATCTGCTATTTCCACTGCAGCTGTTGTCTCCACTTCTCAAACTTGCTGCCCACTTTCACCAGTGGAAACGATCACAGAAGTTGGGAACACATACAGAGTGCAAACCCAGAGGGTTTCTTGCAAGGAGCTGTTGCTAGAAATCTTTGCTGGGACCAAATTCACAGTCACAAATCATGACTGATTTACACGGCCCTCGATGCAGATACCTTTGCAATGGCTTTTGCTTTTTATTCTGGGAGAAAACACACACACACACACACACACACACACACACACCACTTTGTCTCCATCAAACCTTTCAGCTAGTGGTAGTTAGTGCCTCCTAGCAATCAGAGAGCTATCTTCAGCCCCTCTCTACCTCATTGTTTAATACACACACCTGCACACCTGTGTCTTTCCGGACACATCATGAAAGCCAAGGAGATGGACAAGCAGATAAAAAGAACAACTGTAGAAATCTGGTGACCTAATTTCCCCTCGGCCCATCATTCTCTGTCTTGAGCTTGGTGCTGGTGTGACAACTGCTTTGGTTTTACAACTCCTCAGTACATCTAATGAGTTTCCCTGTTTCCTAATTAGAGAACATGGTGTTTGGAACACCAGGTGGTGTCTGGATAAGACCTGGTGTTTTTTTTGTAGCTTCCATGTTATTGTTCAAGGGAGACTTCTTTTCTTTTCTTTTTTGTAATACTGGCTCCAAATGATTGGTGACTCTGTCAGGATGTCTTGGATGTGTGTGCCTTCTCCAGGGCTGATCCAAAGAACAAGTTTCTCTAAGGACAGACCAGATTTTTGAATTGCTACATTAGAGGTGGCAGATATATCCTGAAAGTTAGCTGTTGCTAGAAGAGGGTAGAAATAAATTATTCAGACCACTTTGTCTACATTCTGAAAGATGGTTTTTGTAGCATTGATCTCCTTGTCCTACAACTCAGCTGTCTCCTATACGTGGAGCTAAATGTAACAGACCCCCCACTCCCGATTTGGTTGTTAGGTCCCCTCTGACACATGAGTGACTTTGCTGTTCACTGTCCTCTAACACATCAGTCTGTTCAGAGCTGCCACTTTATGAAGAGGGTGAGAACTGTTTTCCCAGAGGATTATGGGACTGTGAATTCTAATTAGAACCCTAGTGGTCCCAATGTTACCGGTCGAGACTGGATCCTGTTTGTTAATTGTGCTGAGATCATTCGACAGTGGTTGATGTATTGCTGTGGTCTGCTAAGCAAGCTCAGTTATTTTCACAGTTTGATAATCAATGCTCCACTGAACACAATTCCTTTCGAATATGACCATTTGCTTGTCCTCTGCTTAATTGAACAATTGCATTTGCTGGTACATGCAACTAAATGTTAATTATTTTTTTCAGGTTTTTTTCTTAATGATTTTATTTACAAATTGGAAAGCTTTATCATATTTTCCACACCAAACAAATTCCCTATCTGAACCAGTGTTATATCTTTAGCAGAAAAGACAGAATTTTTAAGAAGTGCTCACCATTCCATTTTTTAAAATAATTATGCAACACTTAGAAAGCTACACACAGTCTTCTTTAATTGCCTCAGTGGTTCAACAGCTACATATGCAAGACATTACTAATAAACTTTCAATCAAAGCATTATTTTTTTTATAAATACAAATGCAACACAGGAGGGCATTAGCTCAGCCTACATTGGATTTTCAAGGAAGTAATCAAGGAGTGTTTGAATGAAGCCTAAGTTAGTAGCTAATAAGTAAAGGGAAAGCATAATCATTTTTGAAACTCTGGAAAGTTCAGCAAAGTATAAAGAGTGTTTAAAGAATCCCCCGTAATCCTCCCCACCCCAAGACGATCACCATTAACCATGTAGGTACATGTCTTTAGAAGGGTATGTGGGTTCTTCCTCTGGGATATGCTCACAATCGCTAACCTTTAACATCCAGCTGGGGTTGGTATCCAAGCCCCTGTCTCTCCAGTGTGTTTTGTTCTTCGCTCTGGTACTAAGCTTTCATTAACCTCCACGTTAGACTGGTGGATGTGGGTAACTGCTGTTCTGGTGTGGTCTCCCAGTTGGGCGCCCCTGTGTTGGGCTCCTGTGCATTCCTAAGTCCGATTTCTCCTTGCGTTTTAGGGTGGTTACGCTGCATACCGCTATGCCCAGCCTACCCCTGCCACTGCCGCTGCCTACAGTGACAGGTAAGAGTCTCCCTTCTTCTGCTTGACAACTACCTGGAAATGAACTTAGCTGGCGGGAGACGAGATTCTCGTCTGGTTTTGGTGCAAATGCATGACTTCTGGGGAGGCAGCGCCCAAAAAGTCAGGTCCCACCGTGAAGGGAAACGGCGCCATGTAGAGGGACGATGAACAGTCAAGCCTAGACCATCCTAAACTCTTGCCCTCTCTGCTTGAAACACAGAATTGCTATGTCTGGTCCGAGTAGAGTTGCTTTCCAGATCTCTCCATTCCTGTAACAGCACACCTTGCATGCACACACATACAGTCCCTGTACAGTCTTTCCACAGTCTTCTGCGTAACAAGCAGCCACGGTTTCATCTAACTTGTAGGAAGAATCCCAAGAAGACGATCCTACAGGTTTCCCTCAATTTCGAGCACCTGGTGCCCCCCCCCTTTTTTTACAACGTTTTACACCCAGTAAAGCATTCCCTCCACTGCATGTTTTAAATCTAGAACAAAGGAATGGGGGAGATGTATCTGGCATTCCTAAGATGATTCACTCTTTTTGGCAGTCCCAGTGTCCGATCCTACTAAGATAAGCCAACATTTATTCGTAACGTGCACCACATGTTAAGACTGGCAGTGGAAGGGACCGAGTGGGTTTAAGAAATGCAGAAGTCAGAATGGATGGTGGGGATGGGGGTGGGGGGGTGGAGGGGAGCTTGATGACCCATTACCCAGGCTTAACAGATAACTGGGTTTCTGAAATGGCAAGCCACAGCTATTCCTGTGTAGGTGCCTTGAAAAAAAAAACAAAGCGTGCGTTTCCATATTGAATGCAACTCGTTGGCTCTGTTTTCTGAGGACATAAACGTGAATGTTCAGAAGCTCTGCATGCACAAATGTGATCGAGGGTGCTTATTTTTGGTAATGACTCTTTTAATTTAAAAATATGTCTCATGAATAAAACAGTAATGGTAACAATTTGCATGTGTGGCTGAGGCATGCTGGGTCAGACAGGTAAGCAGGCAATGTACTTGACCCCTGAATGGGAAGTGTCGGCAGCCTCTGGTTCTCCTTCCTCCCTGGCCTGTTGTGACTTAGTTCCTCTCTTGGTTTGCTGTGGTGTGCTTTTTCTGCGGCCCCATTCCATTTCTCACGAGATGTGTTGTGAGCTCGATGTAGCTGCAGATTTCTTCCAAGGTAGAAGAAAGCAAAATCAACTCCTGAACCCCAAAAGCTGCACTTTGAAATCCCCATGCCTACACTTGTAATAAATGGCTCTTTGGCAAGAAAGGAGGGAGATCACTATCTGGTTGTGTGCAGGTTTCATTACTACTTTTGTATAAACAGCCATAACGAGTTCCCAAGGCCGGAGGGAGCCTCTAAAGAAATCCACACAACATCAAGATACAGTTCTAAATGCATAAATTATCCAGTTACCCAGTAATCTTTCACTAAGATGCAAAATACGTTTTACATACGTTACTATCTTCAATCCACTTTGACACCGGATTAGGAAACTAGAGAGGGTCAATAAAGCTAATAAAATGATGTTAATCTTGAAATCCTCGAACTCATTCTACAAATGAAGAGTCTTAATGCTATTAAATTCTGCACACTGAAGATTCACAAAGTATCAATTGTGATGTGGTTCATCTCCAACCCTTAATTATTTTTGTGAAAATATCTCTAGATGCTAAATTCTCAAACACCCACTTTGTATATAATTATAATCATAGTAACTTTAGTCTGCTGTATAATTATAAGAATCTTACACGGATTTATTTCTCTGGATTTTTATCTTGCTTCTCAGTATAAGTGCATCTTCCCCCAGGTTGGAAAAAGGTTAATTACAAAGATATACTTTAAATTGCCTTCTTCAATAAGACCAACCTAGACACTTTTTGAAAAATAAACAATATTTAATACTGTTCTTAGATAGAATTACTTGAGAATCTGGCCATCTCTATTGGCATTCATTTGAAAATTAATTTAAAATGATGTTGCATTGGGGGTCTCCCTGTGCAAATATGTGTATAAAATCTGTTATTTTTAATATTACTGATATTTCTCATTGGCAACGTGTCCTACCGAAAATTGCCCTCATTCTTGGATTGGTAAATCTTGAGTAGCCCTACAATTCCCACTTTAGAGGAATCGTTTCAGTGGAAGAAACCAAGTAAATATACTCTTGTCCATGTAATTGGCCTCATGCTGTTCATATACATTGGGTCTTCTTGGTTGCTGTAGAAATTGATCGCTAGCCCTATTTAACTTTATTGCAAGCAAGACAATTGCCACAGACGGGATTATTGCATTGAGGTAAATGCAGGAATAGGTAAATTGCCAGAAAACAATCTTTAAAATGATATTTCTGGTTCGATTTGCAAAATGTATTTATGACATGATGGTACTTCCTTATATTTTCAGTAAGCAGGTAAAGAGAAGGAAGACCCTTCCCTTTGATAGAAGACACACGTTTGGGGAAAATATGAAATTGTCAGAATAGGTTTTGAATCCAGATGGAAGATGCCAAGTTTCTAGAATTTATCTCAGGGCAGTTGTGTAATAATTTATTTTTACACGATCACAGTGCAGTATCAGCCATGATAGATTTCTCAGTTCCTCTCGTCTGGAAGACAGGCAGGATGACAAAGAGTAAAACTTCTAAACCCAAAGAAACTCCTTCAGGATAGGAAGCAAAATCAGTAAGAATTGAGAGCATTTTGGTGATGCTCACTGGCTGTCAACTAAGTGAAGAGAAGCCGCAGCGAACTTTACTTGTAATCATGAGATTTGCTCCTCAGGCATGTGGAAAGCGAAAGAGGTTTGATGTCCCCCGTTGGTAGAATTTTGCCTTTTATCAGCACAAACTAAGCCCTCGTCAAATTAAAGATTCAGGGACCTTTGGAAAATGTTGAACCCCAGTAACCTCAGGACTGTCCAGAAGGTCCTTGATGGGTCCCTTGCAACTCCCTGCCCCATCATCTTCTTGGTTACATGATCACATGCTGATTATCTGGGAGCACCCTGAGAGTTTCTGACTGCTGACCTCCAGAATGAAGACCATCTGGTGTGGGCAGAGATTTCCCCAAAAGAAACAGACCTGCCTGGAGTAGGTAATTGTATAGTCTCACTGACGAATTTAATGGGAATAGGCAAACGTATTTCCTTGGCATTTAGAAAACCTTTGATAAGCACTTGCCTTCACCAAACCTTCCTTTTTAATCTCGCTTTGATTTAGGGAAAGCCAACTGTCCAAACTCTCAAAGGGGATTGTTTTCTGAGCTTGAACCAATCAAAGCATGGCAGTGGGGCCGACGGTCATCTGGTCATTGCATGCCACTTGGTGTTGCTGATGTGTCCGTGATGCGTTCTGGATTTGACAGGTCCACCATCACATTAGCTCGATGAATGGCTTGCTTGAATTAAGCCTGGGGGTAGGCTTCTCTTTATGGATTGGCTCTTGGTTTCTTTGTGTTTTATGACTTGGTTGTTGATGCATCTGTGAGCAGCCAAACCAGAAAGTGGGGCGGGAGGGGATATTCCCTATTCAGGGACTTGTGCCACAAATATTTGGGGATGTATGTATGATGTGTCTATAGCTTTGATGAAAATGTTCTCTCTTCAGAAAGGCAGACATTTGTCATTGCTTGTCCTGCTTGCTAAACATTCTAACATCTCCTAACAACCAGTGCATGAGAACGTCCCCCACATTAGTGCAGAAGGGAACTAAGGGTCTGATCAGCCAGAGAAGAAAGTAATGCAGAGTGGTTCGCTCGGAGATTTCATAACGATCCCGTTGCACTGATAGTTACCAAGGGCCATTTCTTCTTTCACGTAAGACATGTGTTTCCTTTGAGGATCCCCCAAAGTCAGCCACTTTGGACACAACAGTTATAGCCCCAGCCGCACAGGTGCCCCTAGCCTGAGCAATAGAGACAACATGCAACAAGGTTTTGTTTCTTGTATTTTCTACTTTTTTTGTTCATTTGTTTTTTGAGACCTTAAAGTTTCATTGAAAACATTTTGTGTGACAAAAAAAATGGTGGAATATTGGCAGTTTCGTAGCTTAGTAGTTAAAATGCCCTAGAATCAGTAATCTTGCCCTCTGCATTTGAAATACACACACACACACACACACACACACACACACACACACACACATATACACACACACACTTCATATATATGTGTGTATGTTGTGTGTCTATATATACATATGCTTAAATGAACACACACACACACACACACAGCTGTGTCTTAGGCCCTCACAAAAGACTCCTGAGAGAATCCAGGTAAATCTTAATATAAGGAGGTCAGGACTTGTCAAATTCAGGCAGTCATAAGCCACATGCTAGAACATTTTTTTAATGTGATAGTCATAACCTATTAATAGAAGTTTCTATTTCAGAGAGAAATAGATTAGTAGTTCTTTTTTAAAAGTCAATAAGGATAAGTAGGCATGTCTTTGAGGTCATGGAGAAGTTGGTCTACCCCTATTTGAATTTATATGGGTGATAGAGATAGATAGATACATACGTACATACATACATACATACATGGGTGGATGGATAGATGGATGCGTGGGTGGGTGGATGGATGGAAAGTTAGATGATAAATAGATACACAGGTGGTTAGATGGAAGAGAGAAAAATGAGAGAGGAGAACAGAGAACAGAAGAGTGGAAGAAAAAGAAAGAGAGGGAAGGGAGGAGAGGAAGGAAGAGGAATGAAGGGAGAAAGGAGGGAAGGAGGGAGGGAGTGAGGAAGGAAGGCCACTCCTGGGACTGGTCAGGCATTAGCCATGCTTCTTAGATGTCAATACAGAGAGCTTATCTTTTACAAAACGATGACAACAGAAAATGGTAGCTTTGTTTTGTTTTTTTGTTTTTTTCCTGTTTTATGCAATTTTGTTTTTAATGATTTTACTTGGCAGAATAAATGCTGGCAGCTCTATAGTAGCCTTCCTATTAGATTTTTACATTTTCAATTTTTTTTTTTCCTCTGAGACCACTGTTGAAAAGTAGAGTTAGTGCATTATAAACCTTAATGCCAGGGGTGGTTCTCAGATGAATTTAAAAAAAAAGCTGATGGCCCAGGTCGTGGAGACTGATGGCGATAGGAGTGTGTCTATCCCATGGCATCTCCCCAGCTGAGACAGGGATCCAGGGTCAGAAGGAAACTGGTTTGGATTTAGATTCTTACCTGTTGAGTCAAAACACAGCAGCAAACAGCAGTTCTCTCTCTGTACCTTTGTTGACCCTGCCTTGTCGAAGCTGTTCTTGATTTTAGTTCTCTTTTCTGCTTTTTTCCACTTGCCCTGATAAGTTCTCCAGGGTTCTGCAATTCAAGAAAAGATGCTCTGTCAACTTGTAATGGAAATGTCACAGAAATGAGTCGCTAATGCTTTTATTTACATCCTACTATCCCAGTGCCCAGAAAGGCACATTCAGCTTTCTGAATTAGAACACCAAGCTGAAATATATATGTGTGTATGTGTGTATATATATATATATATATATATATATATATATATATATATATGTATATGTATATATATATAGAGAGAGAGATAATATATAAATATGTAATATATTCTTATTTTTATTTATATTCTTTTTCTTCTTTTTGGTTTAAAGTGCACTTTCTTAACTGATTCATTTGGTTTCTTTTTTTTTTCCAGCAAGTCAGGGTCCCCCTCAGGAGGAGAGAGGGTGAATGAAGCTAATTATTCTAGGCAGCTTTAGGGTAACTAGAAAGAAACATACATTGTCTGTGAGCTTCCCATTACACAGCACAGAAACCAGACAAAAATACGTTTCTTCAATAAAACTGGTGATATATATGACAGTGCTCCCGTTAATATGTTCATTAGTTGGAAATAGTGGACTGTATTCTTTGCCTTATTTACTAAGTCTTCTGGAAGTTGGAGGTGGTAGGCTAGCAAACTTGGATTCAAATCCTCTCTGACCGTGATAATACAATTATGAGCATAGCAGTAGTAACAGTGGCTCTGTATGGAATCCTGACCAGTGCAGGGCACTGTGCTGTGTGCTTTCCAAATACAGTGCCATTGAGCCATCCAAGGATGCTGTAAAATTGATGTGGCCCTTCCATTTTACAGATTGGGAAGGCAAGGCTTTGAAGAGTGGGCAAGTTTTCTTCAGCTCAGCTCCGAAGCTAAAGAATGTGCCCTTAATCACTAGGCTCTGTCGCATTTCACTGGAACAATCTTGAGAAGTAATTTCTTCACATGACATTTCGTCTCGTATGGGTGTATTGACTCCACCTTACACGGTGGTTTGGAAGTATTGACACAATGGCTGTGAGATACTCCGCACAGAAAGGGCACTATATAAAGTGTTCTTGTCTTTTACTTTCCTGTGTTCCCATAAGAGCTGTAAATCTGGATGGCAAGAAGGAGGAAAACAAAAATACCTAGGTTATGTCGCTCCACCCAAACCTCTAAAATTCAGGGGTTTGAATCTGTTATTTCCTTAACAGGTTCTGGAGTCATTGAAAGCATTTAGGAAAGATAATGGCCAGACCGACTGGGCTAAGTTATGGCGTAGACAAGCCTTTTAAAACTTAATAGGTAGGATTATATGAAAATCTAATTCTTTTTACTCCAGTGAGTTCCAGGAATCATTTGTTGGGTTTTGCTTTGTTTTTGTTATAGACCAACTTACTTAGGGGAAGGGCCATATAAACCCTTCAGTTTCTCAGTTATCCAAAGTTTGGATTTTGAGATGTCAGCGCTCCTTAAAGTAAGGAAAGTATAGTATCTTCCCTGTCACACTTTTTTTTTTCCTTTTCACCATGTAGATTTTCTATTTCTATTTTGAAGTTACTTTTTTTGGTAGCGTCTCTGCGTGTCTGGTACTGTGTAGAACATTAGAACACACAACCTGAGGAGAGAAGCGATGTAGTTAGCGTGACCCCAGAAATGACTGTCCAGAATGTGACACTTGAGACAGAGAAGGAATGTCCTGTTATTAAGAATGAGTCCGAGGGGCGCCTGGGTGGCGCAGTCAGTTAAGCGTCCGACTTCAGCCAGGTCACGATCTCGCGGTCCGTGAGTTCGAGCCCCACGTCGGGCTCTGGGCTGATGGCTCAGAGCCTGGAGCCTGTTTCTGATTCTGTGTCTCCCTCTCTCTCTGCCCCTCCCCCGTTCATGCTCTGTCTCGCTCTGTCTCAAAAATAAATAAAAAACGTTGAAAAAAAAAAAAAAAAAGAATGAGTCCGGGACAGAAAGCTTCAATTGGACTGTCCCAGATCAAGCAGAACATGTATGCTTATCCTAGGCAGATTCTCCACGTCCAAAGACTGGACTTCACACCCAGAGTCCTTTAGTCCAGGTCCTGGGCTGTTTCTGTCTCCTTACGCAATTGTTAACAAAGTCAGGGCAAGTCATGTTTACATCCTCAAATCGTCGTAACTAAGACATGAGTTAATGATGAAAACATGAGTCAAATTTCATGTTGTCAAAACCAGCAATAATTTATTTTCCCTATGGATCAAATAGTTCCTATTGGGCCTTCACCAAAAAACAAAAGTTATGATAACTAAGATAAATTACTTTTTCTGCCCACCTGCTGTGTAGATTGACAGTGATTTCATCTAGTAACAATTGAGATGGCTCTGATATAGCGGAGGGGACAGATATGCTTGATAGTAGCATCAATATGATTTTTGAAACTCGTGTTTGTGGACACAAAGCTCTTGGTGCTCAAAATAAATATAGCTGTTACTGATGGACTTCCTTAGTTTCTCCTATTGTTAATTTACAGACATGCATGCATACACACACACACACACACAGGTTAAAAGAAAAAGTGCTCAAATTTCTCTTTCAAGAACTAATTGCCTTTGGTCCGAAATCTATAATGGCTTCTTAACAACTGCTATGCACTATTGGATGAATTTGTATGCAATTGAAGCCGTTAAAAAAAAAAGAACCAAGACTGTAATAGTCAACAGACTGGACCAACAAGGATTTGGGGAGACATTAAAGGAAATTCCAAACCCAGTAGACCATAGCTGTCACAGCCATGTGGGTAGACACTTTTGCCAATGAGGAGACAAGATGTAACAACTCCTTTGGTCATGTCATGGCCTAATTACACACTTCTCAGGTTGCAGATCATTGACTTGATAGGCCACAAAGAAGCAAATAAAACCTATGCTATAGTAGCATCATCAGGATCCTTCAGCTGTGAAGGGTTTCGAGACAGGTGAGAAAGCCTGATACTTTCTAGAGGCAGGTCAGAAACTTCCAAGGAGAATGGGTACACGGAGACTCTGGAGGAGCCCTTTCCACAGCAAATAACAGAGCTCCTCATGGAAGACAGCTTCCCAGTCAAGGAGAAGGAAATACACACACAATAGAATCTTAGTTCATGAATGTGACAAACATTGAACACTCTGTACTTCTTTGCTTTTTTTTTTTTTTTGTCTTTTTTGTCCCTGTGTAATACACTATAGGCTGTCTTTTAGGGTAAGAGGGAACTTTTCACTAAAAACTTCTAGTATTTCCTTTAAAGTTATCGAAACAAGTTCTGAGAGAAGTTTAAATTTTTTCCCAGTAGAACTGATTTCTGTTTAAATGTGGCCTCTGTGCTGTTTCCATATTTGTGCGCAGTACGTGCATGTGAACAGTCATTGTACAGAAATAAATGATTTCTCATGATTTTCTCCCTGGCGTGAATCACAGTGATTGATTCCTCTGGAATTAAATTCTCCTCAAAACCATAGTGTAGTTCATACTTAATTAACACAAAACGTTTAGAGTAGGGACCACTATCAGGAATTAGAGAGACGGTAGTTTGGAGGTGAATGCTTGAGGGAATCTCCGTAAGGAGTAACTAACTCATCAATTTTGTCATTGTTCCTGGGCTTATTCTTGCCACATTAGGATGTGTGAATGTTTGAATAGATCAATAGATTGTGGAGAGATGAGACATAATCAAAGCTCAACACCCTTTTCCCTTAATTATCGTAATCACTTAAATTGAAATGCTTTGGACTTGAGATTATAGAAATACACCAAACATCTGATAACCTGCATCAGCACTTTGCACTGCATTTGTAGGCTCAGAATGCGTTTACAAAGAAAACCATGATTGTTGGATGCTTCGATCAGCCTCTCAATCTCCATCTCTGTTCATGGTCCACTTTTGTAATTTGAAGTTATAAACTGCATTAAAAGATGAGGGACATGTTTTCTTCACCGTTTCTGCATAGGTAGAGGGTGTGTGGGCTACATTTAGTTAGTAGGATATGAGCTCAGGTGGTCAGGTGGGTGCATGTTAAACATGCATCCCGGACACTAAAAGCTGCATAGCCTTCCCGGAATGATGGATTGTTTCTCTGCTATTCTTTAAATTATTGTCTTCAGTTTCTCTATCTCAAAATTAAACAATGGAGAAAGAGTGATCGCCTTAGTCCATTCTAAAATTTTAAGATTGGAGTGGCTCATTGTGAGGGTCCCAAGAGCCCTGCAAAGCATGGTTCCCACACCAACCCAGTTGGCCTCACCAGGAGCTTGTGGGAAATGTAGAATCTCAAACCCACCCCAGCCCTGTTGTGTCAGAATCTGTACCTTCAAGATCCCCGGGTGGTTTGGATGACATTTGAGAAGCACCCCCATAGAGGGCAAGCTTTAGTGCTACCCCCTATGCAGCAAATAAGGTTGACATTCTACAAAGCTTGAAGCATGTAGGAGAATTTGTCTTAGCAAATTGTTGGTTTGTAGTCATTTCCCTACTTTCCCTTCCTCAGTGAGAAAATAAGAACCATCCATCGTTGGAGGTCCCTTGCAATCCATCCTGAGGGAACTCCCCCTCCCCAACTAGTCTAGGGCCACGATCGATCATTTTCTTTACCCTAAAGATTTCTGGATAACACAAATGATTTCATGCTAGTATTTTCTCATTGACTGTGTAATAACCTCAGGCTGATGTAAACCATACCCTGGAAAAATCCCACCGGATTCCTCTTCCCTTTACTGAGCCTCAGTTTTCTCATTTGCTAAATGGAGACCATCATACCAGTTACAGTCAAAAGGAGATGAAGGTGAACATTACTTCATAAACTACAGGAGGTGGTGAAAATGAGTGGGGTTTTCAATAGCTCAACTGTTTATTGACAGATATTTTAGAGTATAAGGTATTACTTGAAAGCACTGACTATATCCAGACCAGAGCAAACAAAATTAAATCCACTTGAAAGTGGGAGTCATTTTTAGATGAGGCTCTAATACCCCTGTAACACTAACATTCTGGGAACCTGTGCCTTACTCAGCTGCCCACAACTTAGAAATTGTCTGCTCAGGATTTGAGGCAAAGTCTTTTGTAATCACTGTACCTACTTTGAGGCATGCATTAGCAAATCTTTGCTGTTCATCTGTAGCATATGATCAGGGATTTAGATTTAGGCTAACATTACTTACTACAGAGATAATACAGGCAAGCTAAGGGACCTGTTTGATCCCCAGCTGCCTCATCTTTAAAGTGGGGCTATTGAGTGATGCCTGCCTGATTGGGTTGTTGTTGAATTAGTGTGGTCATGAGCAGAGAGCTCCTTAAGTAGCACCTGACACTAAAGGACACTCAGGATGGGATATTGCCATTAACATCACTAAACGATGGGTGTATTTTGTTTTGTTCCTGTGGGAGCAAGTTTTCTGGCTTAGAAGAATATTTTGACCATGGAGTGTTTTATTTTTAAATCTTGACTTCCATTTTAGAAATATCAAAATAGGGATACCTAAAATGTGCTAAGGGAGTAGATCTTAAGTGTTCTCACCACACACAAAAAGTAACAATATGAAATGATGGATATGTTGATTAGCTTGACTGTGATGATCATTTCATAATATGTACATATATTAAATCATCTCTTTTAAAATTTTTTTTTTCAACGTTTATTTATTTTTTTTTTTTGGGGACAGAGAGAGACAGAGCATGAACGGGGGAGGGGCAGAGAGAGAGGGAGACACAGAATCAGAAACAGGCTCCAGGCTCTGAGCCATCAGCCCAGAGCCTGACGCGGGGCTCGAACTCACGGACCGCGAGATCATGACCTGGCTGAAGTCGGACGCTTAACCGACTGCGCCACCCAGGCGCCCCAAATCATCTCTTTTAAAAAGTACATCCTACAACCCAATTATATTCAGTTTTCTTTTTAAAGTTTATCTATTTATTTTGAGACAGAGCGCAAGTAGGGGAGGGGCAGAGAGAGAGAGTGAGTCCCAAGCAGGCTCCACACTGTCGTGCAAAGCCCAATGCAGGGCTTAAACTCATGAACTGTGAGATCATAATCTGGGCCAAAGTCAGATGTTTAAGTGACTGAACCACCCCAGCACCCCATATATTAATTTTTATTTGTCGACCATACCTCAGTAAAACTTGGGGAAAAATAATTTGGGCCAAAAAAAAAAATTCTGAAGGAAGAAGCCACTGGACCCATGAGATCAAACAGCCTGTTTTTCTGTTCATCTTTCTCTTTTCTGTCTATGGAGGAGTCCAGGCTACCAGGGACACGTCAGCTTTGTAGGAAAAATGACCGGTTCTTGTGGCATAAACCTAGCCCCCACATCACCACTGCTTTAGATTTCTGTACAACCAGTTTGTCTACAGAGACTTACTTTTCAAAAACTGAAACGAAATCTGCCTCTGTTGCTCTTTTCGCATTGCCACTGGTGAGAGCTCCAGTATCTGGGGGTGGTCGTGGGTTATCAGAATCCCCTGGGGATTTGGAAGGTTCTGGACCTTTCCACCACCGCACTCACTCCATTGTGCACATAACTCATAGGTGGGCGCAGACCTTCTCAGTGTGGCCTCTCCAGCCTCCAGAGCCTCAGCCCCAATACCATGTGCTCCTGCCCACCTCACTAAGCACGGGACTCCTCTCCTCTACAGGACAGCTGCTTCCCCATGAGAACACACATAGCTGTTCCCAGAACTGGCCAGACCCATTTCCAACCCTGCATCAGAAAGTCGATCTCTTTTAGGAGCTCCTCTGTGTCCCTCTCATCTTCTGGAAGACAAGGTTGGACCTTGTCTTCCCGGAGGCACCTGTAACCTCAAAGGGCTGTTCACTGTCCCCCTTTTGGCCTAAAACTGTGAAAGCCCCGCACTCAAAAACACAAATGCCTTTTCTCTTTGGGGAGAGAAGACAGCTATCCTTCATGAGTTCGCACAGCCAAAAAAAATAAATGGTAGTTTACCCACAAATGAAGTGCTTTCACATTCATGCTCTCATCATAGTGCAAAAAAATAAAACAAAATAAAATAAATCTAAGGGAGGCCTGTGCTATTTTTGTCCCCATTTTCCAGATGAGGAAACTGAGGCCCAGGAAGGTGACAGGGCAGGGCTTCCAGATTCACCGTTTGTTCTCTTTTACCTGAGAAAAAAAGTAGTGGGAGCTGAGGAGATTGCTCAAGTTTGGAGAAACTAAAATTCCGGAAGTGACTACTCTCGGGGTCTCCAGGGAATGGGCACGCACTTGGATTTGAATTTCTTAAACCCAGAAGTTTTGGATGGAACATTCAAATTGAGGATAGATCCAGAGCAGTCAACCTCCTTTCCCAAGTAAACTTTATTTTTCAAAATGTGCTCAATGTTAGCAGTAGCAACTGCAACTAAATGAAATGATTCTAAGTGTATGTTAAAGGGAAATGCTTTCCCTTTTAAGATGAAAAGGATCGGGAGAGACCCTTTCAGAGGATTCTACAGTCAATCTGTTTGTTTGCTTGCTGCTTTGTCTGTTTACACCCCATCTCATTCTACAGTTTGCCACCGCCTCTCCAAGTACATGTAATTCAATACTGAAACATAAATAGAAATAACGACAGGGCAGTGAAAAATATAAACTTGAATGGGCTTTTTATAATTGTAGAGTTTTAGAACTGAGTCGGGGGAAGGGAGGTAAAATACTGATTGCAAATGTGTAAAATTGAAATATAAATTAGGTTATGAGCTTCCAGACAGCCAAGCCCAATACAGATGCTGCACAGTGATTTAAAGGCCAGGAGCACAAGGTCCCATCCCTTTGGCTTAGCTGGGTGTCTGGCAGGTAGCAAACCCTCATGAACCATCTGAGAATTCAGTGAACAAGAGGAGTGAGCTATTCAGTAAAGCCAGCAAAAAGAATTTTAATGGAAGCACCTTATTTCTGCATGTTATGTGTAACTATTCAGAAGACATTCCTGGCTGGATTCCATATGACCCTTCCAGCAACTTCTTAATATGAACAGGAAGAATTCCTGATTAGTGTGTGTTTCTACCTTAATCCCACATGTCTAAAAGGAGGCATCGTGGTAAGCACAGCACAGTTGTAAAAAATTAATAAGTAATATATTAAACAATATATATAATTATTATAATAATATAATTTCCAAAAACTAAAATATCAGCAATTAAAAATGTGGCTATCAACACTAGTGCTGTTTGATTGAAAAACCAGAGGACACAGCTCTCTTCCCTGCAGAGTCAGGGCACTTAAGTTCAAAGAAATAGTCATACAGTGAAATGTCAGTTCTCAGTGCTGGCTGACACTTGGGATCACCAGAGTGGCTTTTCGGGAATACCTGGGCCTGGGAATTACTCTCAAAGATTCTGACATAAAAAGATTGGGAAATGGACCTGGTCATTAGTATTTTTAAAAAATTATATATACAGCATTAAGATACTCTGCCTTACAACCAACAGGTGCCCAGAATCTACAGATAGAATTAATTTGACTTTGTGCCACTGCTGTCTTGGGACATCTTGACTGCCATGTGCCAGAGTTGAAGGTTGAAGACTAACTTCTAAGGCCCTAGGGAATTTGCACTAGATAGCCTTGGAGGGTTTTAATCACATGTAAGTGTGTGTGTGTGTGTGTGTGTGTGTGTGTGTGTGTGTGGGCGTGGGCTTGCTAGCTTCCATATTCATAGCACTAAGATACTAGAAGAAGACTGCCATGAGTGATATCCACCCAGAGTTTTGCATAACAATAGTGACATGACAGAATTAAAAGGCCAAAGAATGAGAAGTGACCAGAATTTCCAACAGTAAAACTTAACACCAGTGTTCTTTGATGGGAGAACATTTCCTGTCTGCCCTCCCTCCTCCCCTGCCTGTGCCCCAACCTTTACTCTGTCTCCATACCTAGCTTCTCACATTCCCTCCAGCAATACTGGCTGGCTACTATTTTAATTTGACTCTTAGAGTTCAGCCGTGGGTAATTTTTAGAAGAAAGAAAATTACAGACAGATGAGATTTCGCCTAAGAAGAAAAGTGGGGTAGAAGGATGATATGGCAGGTCACAGGACTAATTTAAATGTACCACCAGCTGAGTCAGATGCAGAGTCTAGATGGTTGGTCTATGAAAACCATCGTAAAACATAATGAAGTCTGGTGATAGAATGAAAAAGAAAGACCATGGCCCGTGTCATTCCACATTGCAAGTTGCTAAAGCAGAATATAATTATCCCTCTCAAACTTCAATTAACATCATATTCAAAGGAGAATCCAGATTCTCTGTTATTTTGTCAGTAGGAATGAAAGGTTCAGGACAGTTTCAGGAGGTTCCTCCGTAGAGACGTTTCACTCCACTGCTGACTCAGCACCCCAACATGGGTGCCCCTCAGCACAATCTTAGTGAAGAAGAGCTGGGGTCTTGAGCCAACCCAGCTGTGTTCAGATTTCACCTCCACCAACTTGCACATGGTCATGACCTACACCTCCACTTCCTCATCTATAAAGACTGGGATAGGAAGAGGGGGTGTAGAGAAAATTAAATCAGTTAATACATAGATACAGGGCTTGGCCACCTCCTGTCATGGATAAGTACTCCATCGACATCAGGTCACTGGCTCTTTGACACCAACACTCCAAAGAGCCGAGACGAATGTAGCCTTCTTCCTCGTGCTCAGCAATCAACCGTTTCATTCTTTTTCCTAAATTAGTTATCCTCCCTCCTCCCACAAAGCCTCCCCCTGTCAATCTTCCTGGGAGAGTAGGAAGATTTCTGAAATGAAAATGGGACTGAAATTGCAGGAAATTTCTCAGCAATGTTTCCAGATGTCCCCATGGTAAGAATTACCTGGAATGATGATTCTCTTCCAGGAGCACCAGACACTTAGGACTGGTGAATGGGTCCCCAGAGCTTGTCAGTAACCAGGCCTGGGTTCTCACCAAATGGACAGATGTTCACATCTCTTTCCTGGAAGTTCTGATTCAGGGGATCCGGGCTGAAACCCAGACATCTATTTTTAGCATTTATATTTTAGCACTCTAATTAATTCTTATCTTCAGGGAAGTTTGAGAAATTCTGCAGTAGAGAGAGGGTTCAAAAATAGAAAGGAATCCTAGGTGAAAAAATTGGTAAAGAGAATTAGATGCAGATTCAGAAGGCAAGTGGAAAGACCCAGCAAAGATCCTCTTGAGTTTGTTCATGGAAGATACTGAAATAAGAGAAACACGGGAGGAATTAGATACAGAGAGCATGACATTGTGGCCACCGTTAGACCACCTTCGCTTTCAGAAATGAGGTTCTTTCTTTATTAGTTTTTTAAGAATAGTTGGGGATATATATATATATATATATATATATATATATATATATATATATATTTAAATTTTAGAGAGGTAAGGAGGGGAAAGGGGAGAGGGAGGTAAAGAGAAAAGGGGGGGGGAAGGGGGCAGGGGGGGAGAGAGAGAATCTTAACCAGGCCCACACTCGGCACAGAATCCTACATTAACTGCTGAATATTTCCTAAACTACCTCATTCCACATTCTGCCCCAGACCAATTAGGCTAGGACCACAGGAGAAGGGCCTGGGCTTTCCCGTTATTTTCACCTCTCCCTGTGAGTCTAAGGAACTAGACTTAACCATTCAGCTAGACAAGTGGCCCTCAGCCTTGGCTTGTATGAGAGTTACCTGGAGCTCTTTAAAACTACAAACACCCAAGACCCACTCACAGAGATTCCCATTTAACCGGTCTTAGGTGTAGCATGATCACTGAGAATTTTAGAAGGGCACCAAGTGTTTTTACAGTGTGCAGCCAAGGCTGAGAACCACTTGGCCAGACTTTATCCTCTATAACCAGTTTTCTGAAAATCAGGGGCAGCTGCTCTTAAAGTTTAAATTCTTTGGTCTGTGTTGAGAGTGCAGAGCAGACTAGGAGTAGCATGGGGGTCAAGACCCATGCCAGTCTCCTCTCTCCTCCTGAGAGGTGAGCCCACCAACACTGTCCAGAGTGCACATGCACTGCTTTGGTCATTTAGTTTGCCCTGCCCTTGCTTGGGGGTAGCAGATTGCCCAGCTACATTGTTAATCTTTTTGATCATACCTCTCTCTGGTCATTTGGGGTAAATGATTCCACTGAGAGGGTCATGGATGATCCACATATGGGGCTGAGAGAGATGGTTTTTGTCTTAAAGGTCAAGTGGGGAGAGACAGAACTGTATATCAAAATTGCCTAACAGTGGACAGAGACATCACCATGAAACCTATCCCTTATAATTCTATCCAGATTCCTCTGTTGGCCTCCCATGTGGGCCACATTGGCCTGATATCCCTCCCCAGGCTATTATTTGGCAGACATCTCCTTTTGTACTTATAATCAGTGTAGCGGGAGGGCTGATCATGCAGGTTGACTCCATGGAATTAATGAGCTCCATAAAAAGGCAGTTTTCTGAAATGGATGTAGTGGGATTGTTTGCGTGGAATTAAAAGAAAATAAATAGCAGTAGAGAACTGATACATCCAAATAACTATTTTGCAAATACGTTTTAATAATTCCTTTTTGGTACTGCCGCAGAGTCCATGATATATCCCTTAAAATATCACTACTGGGGCGCCTGGGTGGCGCAGTCGGTTAAGCGTCCGACTTCAGCCAGGTCACGATCTCGCGGTCCGTGAGTTCGAGCCCCGCGTCAGGCTCTGGGCTGATGGCTCAGAGCCTGGAGCCTGTTTCCGATTCTGTGTCTCCCTCTCTCTCTGCCCCTCCCCCATTCATGCTCTGTCTCTCTCTGTCCCCCAAAAAAAAATAAATAAACGTTGAAAAAAAAATTTTTTTTTAAAAATATCACTACTGACAATAACTTTATGCTTTGATGTAGATTTGATTTGATAGTCGGCCATCTTCTGAGCCAACTCTCCGAGTCATACCCTTTGTTCAGAGATTTTTCTCAGGAATCCTAGAGACACTCTAAAAAAATTCAAGATATATAGGTTGCCCGAGAGAGAGAGCGAGTGAGCGAGCGAGCTTGGAGTGGGGAGGAGAGGGAGAGGAAGAAGAAAGGAAGGAAGGGAATGGAGAAATAGTAGCATTATTTTTAAGAGTACGTGTATCATAGGGCGCCTGGGTGGCTTAGTTGGTTGAGCGTCCAACTTTGGCTCAGGTCACGATCTCACGGTCCGTGAGTTTGAGCCCCGTGTTAGGCTCTCTGCTGACAGCTCAGAGCCTGGAACCTGCTTCAGGTTCTGTGTGTGTGTGTGTGTGTCTCTCTCTCAAAATAAATATGCATTAACAAAAATTAAGACCAAAAAAAAAAAAAAAAAAAAAGAATGTATCATGTCCCAAGGAAGAGTGCTGTGAAACACAACCATCATATGTTCTAAAATTCTGGTACAATTAAAGACAAAGGTCTGATGTCTTTGTAAATATACTGGTAGGTTGTGTTCTTAAAACTTTTTCCTTCTTCAGTCAATCACCATTGTATATCTGTGTTGGTTGCCTCTTGTGGTTCTCCTAATGTCTGGCAGGAGGGACAGTTCTGTAGGGAAAATGCAGAAGTGAGATACAAGGTGGCAGAGTATTCTGGGACGATAGGGTCTGAATTGGATAGAACCATCTCACTAACGAGGCCCACCCTATAGTTGAGGAATGGCTATACCAAAGAGTTTGCCCCTTTGGATGCACCAGGCTGCCGCTCTTGGTAATAAAGTGTTATTCTTGTGAGCATACTATGAACAGAAGTCCTTCCAAGAGCTTGTTTGGTCCATACACATATGAATTTCATGCATGCAATTTGAGCTGCCCATATCGTGTTCCCCCTTGAGGCATTCAGAGGTGAACAAGTGAAAACAAATATTCAAACCCAAATATCTTCATTTTCAGGGATATTAATTGTACTGCTCCTCAAACCTCAGAAATTTGAAGCCAGGTATTGGTGGGGCTCAAAAAGTCTGTGTCCAAGCAGAAAGAGAGCAAAAATCCAGTGACACTAACGTTCTTATTCTTTTAAGAGAAGTGATAAATGAACTTGGCTGTGACTTTTGTTATATGGAAGAAAGACATAAGAAATACTATTTTCAGAGCATGTATAATTTTGTTTAGATTTCATTGGTGTGGAAATAGCTAGAATTTTCAAGTGAATGCCAAATTCTAGTAAATTTTCCAGTGGTAGCTCTATTTATATTTCAGAGTGTACCTCTTGCAAAAGTAAAACTTTCTTAAGGTGTTTTAAGAAATGCTCAATCACTAGGTACTTTTTGGAATCATTAAAACATTTGAAGAAGACCAATCAAAGACCCCAAAAATGCATTTAATCTTGCTTCTTAATGATTCATACACTACAGAAAAATCTAACAAACAAGAACCAGAAGGCTCTATCCTACTGCTTCTGAGGCATTTAAGATCCCAGCTAATCTCATTGGGGCATTTTTATAATCTGCCTCCCACAGACGTTCTCATTTCTAGAGAAATAAACAGTGTGTCTGAATTAGAACACATTTCATTGTGAAAATGCCACAGTTGGAAACATCTTAAGAGAGTTTTATCATCTTCCTGGATTTACTAAATCAAAGTAAAATAGCATTTTCCATTTTAATTTTCTTTTAAACACTGCATCATTAAAAATAATTTGGTGAGATGGGATTTACTCCAATAGAGGAATTCTCTTACATTCTTTGTGTAGCCAGCCTAGTTTGGTGAGGAAATTATTATCTATAACATGAGACCATATAACCATTCTCTTCTGAAATGACAGCAATTTCTTTTTCTTTCCTTTAAAATTTTTTTGATATTATACTACAATAATAAAGTCTGGAATTTTATGATTTTTCGTAGCTAGCTGCAGTACCCCATTTTTCCTAATGGACAGTCTGTATTTTCTTTAAATGTAATTTGCATTTAGTGTAGAAATTCCAAGCGCAGTTTGAAATGCCCTGGCCTTAGAAACATATCCTTGCGTGACGTGCTGGTAACACTCAGTACTCCTATGTCAGTGCAATAGTGTGTAGACACACACCCCACCCCCGTTCTCACATCACCCCTGATTCCACTGGTGAGGCCCCCCGCATGCCTGGCTCATGATCCTTCTAAACTCTCCCAAGTCCTAGCCATATCAACACTTTCCCTTGCAACATCCATTCGAACACAGCGCCCTCCCTCCCCGCATCTGAATACATCTACCCAGTTGGCAGAGAGCACATTTCTCCCTGAGCGAGCAGTATTGTGAATTTTATCTTCTCTTCCAGAAATCAGTTCGTCTTCGTTGCAGCAGATGAAATTTCTTGTAACACCTCTGCAGGTAACAAACATTGCTACTTCTTGACGCATCCATCCAAGTCTCAATATTCTTTCTTTCTTTTTTTTTTTTTTCCTTCACATGCTGCAATTGGTCACTCTAGAAAGTTGAGTTGAAAAAAAACAAAAACAAAGTCCATATATCTTTGGAGTATAGCTGAAGCCTTGAGCCTCTGTTGTCTAAAAAGACACTAGGCGTTTTGCTAACTTGGGTACTTTATTTCCAGTTTTAATAGTACATGATCTAGAAAAGTAAGACTGTGTTGGATGAAGCCACAATGCAATCTTACGGTATAAACACTTATGTTAAAACGCTGAAAGGGGAGTCTAGGGATGCACATGTGTGACTTGTATGTTTTTTGACATATATTATATGGGTTCACACAGATGGGTATGTGAATTATACTGATCTGTATTGAATGACTGGTTATATATCATAGACCCTAAAAGACGGACTCCATACAGCTAGAGGCATTGGGGAATACAATTATCTCCATCTCATAAGAAGGGGATCTTCATTCTATGAATCAAAGATCCCCTGTCTCCTTTCTTGTAAAACCTATTACAAGTAGCAGGATTTAGAGAGACAAAGTCTTCTGCTTTTGAAATCAGGGCATTGGCAAATGGAAATCGCACAGTTGCATGATGTGTCCATCAAAATCACACCTGTCTTTCTGCTTTGATGTGGTTCAGAAGAGTTATGTTTGGATTTTCATTAGCTTGGAATTACTTGATTAAATGTCAAGATAGGTGAGTGCTAACTGATTCTTTGTTTTGTTTTGTTTCGTTTTTTGTTTGGTTTCATTTGCTTTTAAGCCTAAACTACGACCAAAACAATTACTAGGAGATCTTCCCAATATGTGGCTTCTAGCCAACAAGGGAGGACTGTACAGCTTATTAGCATGTAGTTGAGTATGACGTGACCTTCAAAGCCTATATTAAACAGAGCCTTGCAAATAGACATTCATCTGTTCCAATCACATTTTATCGATGGAGCAGTAAATGCAAGCTTGCTTGCTAACACTTCCCTCCCTACTTACAGTCTTTGGTGAGAAGAAACTAAATTACTGGAAGGGCAGATTGCTAGGAGCATGTCCCTAGCCCCGTCTGTCCTAAAAGGCAAGGCTTCTTTCATTGATAAGGGTCCGTGTCAATATTTTTAATGGCGGAAAGTCTTAACCTGGGAGTTCATGAGGTATGCATGTTCATATTTTAAAGTGACAGCTTACTCCATTTCTATCAAACCCCTTGGATAAAGGCTCTTCTATTTTCCTTCCTCGACCCCTACCCTCCAACATCTGTTTCCCCCCGCGAGCGGTGGTGACATCCCTAACGCATCACTAATACTTAATAGTAGAAGGGGGGGTGGGATACTTGTGTAGCTGGACGTGGTGGGGAATGTTCCTGGGATGCAAGAGACATTTCACATTTTCAAAACCTTGCAAAGGGAGCATGCGTCCGGAGGGGTAACCGACTGGGGGTGGGGAAGGGATGTTGGTTTAAACTGCTAACAGATGTCACGTGTGGAGAGGCTGTCTTCCACAGCCTCTACGTATCCTGTTAAAATGCATGCATGTTCCGGTGTGTCTCAGGTTATATTTTGACATCACAGATCACACACCGCAAAGTTACAGCCTCAGAGGTAGATATCGATTTCGTCCCGTGCCTTAACAAACCCTGCCTTGTAAGCAAGTGGTCCACATACACTATTGCTGAAAGAGGCGGCAGATAATGAAAGTTTGCCTGGGTAGACCGAGTGTGTTCACCTTACCTTATCTGATTTAGGATGGCTCTTCAGTAAATTCTTAATGAATTGCTATTGATCAGATTTCAAATTGAGAGAGATATCCCTGTTGCTTTGATGGCCGTATTAATAAGATGTTGCATGCTTCATAAGGTCCCATTTGAAGTCTGAATTCTGAACCAAGCATGAAAAAGGAGACACCCGTATCAATCAAATGTCAGATTATCTCCTAGCCAGTCCTCCCTTCTCATAAAGTGAATATGGAAAAATAGAACCGGTCGGTTACAAAGGTTGTGTACTCATGGTTTCAATGAAGACCCCGAGGGGAGCTCCTCATGTGCCCCCTCCCCCATGCTGGGAAACCCCAGGGCATCCCCATTCTAATCAACAAAACCATCCCCACATGCAGAACACTCCAAAGTGCAGGTCTCTTGAATCCCGGTATCTACTGGATTTCAGCGTTTGACACAAGCCAATTTCTCTCCTTTTAGATGAAGAAAGAAATCAACAAGATGCTTAAAACCTCAGTTCTGAGGGCCTGGTGGATTTTATAACTGAAATTCTTATAAAGATGTGTTATTCTTGCACAGCTGCCTCTCGGGGCAGAGCTGACCGGGTTTGTCTCTGGCTCGGGGTAGAGATGGTGAGGTGAAAATTGCCAGACGGTACTGGCAGCACTGAAGGGTTGTTTCTTCCTGTTTCCAAAGGAAACGTGACGGTTTGTTACTTGGGTCATTTGGAGAGGATGCCAAAATGTTGGTTCTGCTTTGGCTAGCCACGTAGAAGAAACGTTTCTCATTAGCATGTGTGGTTTGTGAGACTGTATTTACATTTATTTTCTTACTCAGTGTCTCCAGCAATGGTGTTCGTTGTTTTGGTTTGGTTGCTCCTGAAAGATAAGTACCCATATGGGTGACACTGGCCACTGGCCTTTTGACAACAGCGCTGAACCCTCAGCATACAGTGCCTCCCCACCTTGGACACTCAGCTTCTCATTCTATAGCAATGAGACCCTTTCATGAGTCAGATCCTGTAAGAGACTGCAAAAGGGACAAGATGGTTTTCCCTGATTAGACTCAAGGCTGGAAGTGGCCGCTCTGATTCATCAGAACTTTCCCAGGACCAGCTAGTGATTGTAGTAGAAGTAGAATATGGGTCTTGCCCAAGAATGGAGGTCGAAAAGCAAGTTACTTATTTTGGCCGAGCAGCTGAAAATTCATTTCACTTAATTAATATGTATTGAGTCATCATTGTGGATCAGCAACTGTTATGAGCCCTCGGGACATAGCATTAAATAAGCCAAGAGGAGCCCTTCCTTCAAAGAGCCTCCTTGCCCCCTTTCTAGTGGAGACCACACCCCCAACATGTAGATGGATAGGCATGGAATATTCTTGCATGTAAGTTAAGTTCTACAACAGCTCTAATGAATCAAAGAGCAGAGGGGTGGACCGAAAATAGGAGGAAATGCTACCTTAGGTTCAGTGATCACAGAAGATCTGAGAGGGTGACATTTGAACGGGGACCTGAATCTAGTGAGGGTGCAGCCAGGAACGTAACTGTGGAACGGTAAGCATTTCAGGCTGAATGGGCAGCATGTATCAGGGCCATGTGGGTGAGACATGCCAGAGGTGGCCAGGCCCAGCAAGATGTGCAGTATAAGGACAAGTAACAGCTTTGGAGATAAAATCAGGAAGACAAACAGGGCTCAGGAGAATCAGACGAAACCGTTCAAGATTTAAGTGCGGTAGGAAGGCACTGAAGGGTCACCTGTGATCCGCCTTAATGTTTAAATGGTGAGTTAGACTGCATTGTGGGGAACAGATTACAGGATGGCAAGAGGAGAGAGGGTGCCTGTAGGGAGTGTTTTGCAGCAGTCCAGGGAGGGGTGACAGTGGCTTAGGTTAGGACCGTGGTGAAGGAAGAGCCAAAGTGATAGTCTTCGGGCTGCATTTTGACAGGAGAACAAGTAGCAGAGGGCAGCAGATGAAAAGCCGATGAGATTGTCTGTGTTAAATGTCCACCCTCTTCCTCTTGTTCCGAGGGTGAGCCAGGTATTTCCATAAGGCGCTAAGGCTTTTTGTCACTACTGATGATGAGTGAGCCCTCAATCCCTGCAGTAGCTGTGCCTCAAATGGACTTTGGTGAATTCTCCAGGGTGTAATGATCACTTCCTGTTGTTCATTGAGCAAATTCTGTGTGCTAGCAAGCATGATAAATTATATGGATACATACCTACATGTGCATGTATGTGCATGTGTAGACATGAACATATGATTTATTACACCAGCTCAGTGAGGTAGAAATCACCCTCATCCTCACTTTGGAGGTAAAAAAGAAAAAAAAAATGCTCAGGCCCAGAGAACTTTGGTAACCTGTCACAAAGCACAATGGAATGCCTCTGATGATGAGGTTCTTACCACTAGACCACACTGCCCCCACGTGTTTCTTGTGTTTTGACCTTGGAACATTGACCTTTGCCTCCAGATGGAATTCTTCTACGTTTTTCAGCTGCCCTGTATTGCTCGTAAAAAGCTAGTATTTGTGAGAGAACATAGTTGTTAACATGTTGAGGGGCCTCAAGGGAACTTGATGGTTCTATAAATGGCTGCTCTGCTCGGTGTTTATTTGACTTGGGCCATCCCCTTCATCAGCAGGTGTGTGTTGAATAGTCTGATGTACAGGGGATTGGTCTGGGTGCAGGGACAGAGTGAAGGGAGCAGCTGCCTTGTCAGGGAACATTCTGTGTATTCCCGGAGATGTCTGTTCCAGGTCACTTCTCCCCAAATCTTTCTTTTGCTGAAAATCAGTGTCTAAGAGTCAACTAACAGGATAATCCATTCCCTGAAAACTACCAGAAACTTGGAACTAGTTGTTTTGGATGCCAGATCCTGGCTCCCAGCTGCCCCCTGCCCAAGAGAGTTTGTGTGAATGCTTGTGTGTTATGGGGTGCAGGTGGAGGCTGGGTCTCCATCCGGTAGCAACTCTTGCCGCCTCCACTGGGCCAGGTACCATCTTAGAGGCATGGAAAGCCAACCTGGGGATACACTCCCAGTTCTTTGTCAGTACTGGACAGTAGGTAAGGGTGGAGGTCTGCAAAAAAGCCTTGACCAAATGGTCATCTTCCAACACCATTAAAACCATCCTCTGTAAACAGGCTGCTATGTACTGTATTAAGTAATTACTAGAAGCAAGTGCATGGGCACATGGGGTGGCATCATTCCTTCCTTCCTTCCTTCTATCCCTGCCCAACTTGTGCATGCACATGCCCATACAGGCGCACGCACACACACACACAGCTTCAGATAATATTGAGAAGAAGTTTCCAAATTGGCCATTCCCCTAATTGATCCTTCAGCAAACTTTATCTAATTGTCTTTCCTGCATTTTGGTTATTTGATTATTCAGCAAAGTCGTCATGCAGGAAATTGATTTGTAGTTAATTGGTCTGTTTCCAATAAAATGTGATGTGTATTATAATAGGGGAGTGCAGTGTGTTCGGGGAACATATAAACACAGGAACTTAGTAAAAATAATTATAACATTTATTGAGAGCTTGCTGTGCACTAGGCATAGTTCAAAGCTTGTTACAGGCAACAATACCCTATAAAAATAAAACGTCTCTATCAGTTTACTTATAAACATTAAAGATAACCAGATAGCTCTGAATTGGCCTGACTGAGGAAGTTGCTATATCAGTGCAGAATTTGAATTTAAAAAAAAAAAAAAAAAAAGAACAGCAATTATCAAACGTTAGACTGCATGAAAATCACCCTTATTACAAATGCAGAATCCCTTTTCTCTTCCCATGCCTCTGCCCCAGAGATTCTGATTTATAGGTCTGGAGAAAGAGCTTGAAAATCTGCACTTTCAAGTTCTGCCAGGTAATTCTAATAGAGGAGCCCTCAGATCACACTTCAGGAACCATAGAACTGATCAGTCAGGAACCTTTCCCCTCTCAATGGTAAGGAAAACATAGGATGGGTTTTTCTAGAGTTGTGTTTTGCAGTATGGTGGCCAATAACTACAGCCCTTGAAATGTGGTGGGTCAAAACAGAGATGAGCTGTAAGTATGAAATACATACTAGATTTGGAAACCGTAGTACAAAAATTATGTAAAATATTTCATTAATAAGCTTTAAGTTGATTACACATTGAAGTGATATTTTAATTAACATCTAAAAATGAGCTGCACCTGTTTCTTTTCACTTTTTCAATGTGGCCACTATAAAATTTAAAATGGCTCGTCTTTGGCTCATTATATTTTTATTGGCCAATACCATTCCAGAGCTATATTTTCATTCATTTTGCTCAAATGAATATTGAAAGGGTTTGTGTGCCCCAGGAACTGGCCTCTTAGAAGTGAGGGATACTCACCTGGAATTAAAATATTGTGACAGATAATCTGTATGTTGGCAGTGCTTCCTGACTTTATGTTTCCATTTTGCCTCCAAGTGAGAGTATAATGTGTGTGCGTGGGCGTGCTAGTTGTTCTTGCTGTGCTAGTTAACCTCTTAGAATCCTTGATCTGCTTACATAGGGTGTGGGGCCTCCGGATGCTTACTTCAGGGGTAGTTTTGACACATGTACGCCATGGACTTTAGTGTTGTGACCCCACCTGGAATAGACAGAAGGCAAAAGCTGTAATCCTAACCATCTTGATAGCATCAATAACTGACACCCATTTGGTTGCTGACTAACTGATAACCCTCATCTCAACTCACTATTGCCTTATACAGTCGATATGGACCATTATTTCCATTCCCAGATGGAGGAAGTGGCCCAGAGAGGAGATAAACTTTCAGAGATTACTCTTTGTGGTTCCCCCAGTAGGTTAAGCCCTATCTGGGGCACCATGTTGATTTCCAAGCATGATGGGAAACTCTTAGTGATTTTGGTAGAGCAACTGTCAGGACACAAGGAAAGTGAAACAGCATTTTTAAGAGAAAGATGGCCTTGAGCTTGGCATTAAAGAGAGTGTGGCTCTGGGTCTTTGGCCAAGAGCAGGATTTACTGTGTCTTCTCCACTCCCAGGTAGTGGCTGCTACTCTGCTCTGATGAATCCAGAATCATGGTTACGATCTCAGACCTGTTCTGTTGGGATTCAGAATTGGAAGAGGTTTCTGATTGCATGGACAGGGTACAGAAAGGGTGACACCATCTGATTTGCCATGGGTGGTATGATCTATTTCTCACAGATGTTCTAGGTGTTGGATTTATGTGCATACTTATGTAGACACAGTTCAGATGTGTCACAGTTTGGATGAGAAAACCATGTGGCTTCCCATTTAGAAGCTAGAGAGCCCATAAGATGCTTTCTTTACTGGTTCTGAGCAAAGAAAACATGAGGCTGAAAACTGTACTAAGTAAGTGATTAGTGAAGGTAACCATTTCAAATCCAGGGTAAGGAAGTGAGCGGCAACAGGATTTGGAAATGCCAGAGTCCAATTGAGACAACTCTGTGTTGTTCACTTGGAGAACTTCTTCCATTTCTACTCATGTCCTTTTTTGGAGGTTTTGCTATATTTGAAGTGATTTTCTGGATATTTTGAGTTGTGGGACTGGTTAAGTTCCTCTCTCATGTATCTTGAGACGTTTTTAGAATAAAGCTTGGTCACCCTCCATGGTCTATAAATGTGGAAGTCATGGTCTAGGCTAAAGCTAGATATCTTCTGACACCAGTACACATTATGGCAGCCCAGACTGCACAGCCTGTAAGTTGTGGGGTTCTATGATTGGAGAAAGGAGGGCTTGCATGGTACGTGTTTATATGCATGAAAGTGAGAGCCCATTTACCTTAAATCAGGAAGGAATTGGAAGGGCGTTCTGTGACTGCCTTACTCTAGGTTGCATTCTTTCATCTTTTGAAATGAGGAATTTTGTCTGCATCCTTAGCTAACAGAAACCCCACAAGCCAAGGGGACCTATCACATCCTGCAGTCCAAAATCATTAAGGGATTTGTCAGTCTTTCACCTCTTTCAGTAGGACCATGGGATCTTACTGTGTTCTGCTGCATGTTTTTTAGTGATGAGTATGGGATGGGTGAGGTGGAAAGCATAAATGCCCATAAGACTCTATTTTTGAAAATGGATTGATTTGCAGTTGGATCAGGGAAGGAACCATAGCTGGAGCAGAGCTGAGGGATTCCAAAACCCACATGCCTTCCATCAGTCTTTTTCTTCCTCTTCCTGACTGATATCGAGTGTGGCTCCTTTTGCCACTGAGAATTGCCAAGAGCAGAGCATTTTCCCAAATGCAAAGAATGCCTGATCTGAAGCACAAATCCCAGATGCTTTCTCTCAGGATGGGAGGAAAACAACAACTGATTGAATTACACGAGCAACAATGAAAACCAAAGGGCTTTCTTCAAAAAGCCCTTTGGTTTTCATTTGGAAAAGCTCAAGAAAGCAGAGTGATGAAGCAGGATGAACATCGGGGTAGGTGGGGATCCGTCTTCTTGTGCAGGTTAACTTCTGTCTTTCTTCTCACCTGTTGCCTCAGATGCCCAGACTGGGGTGAGCCGTGCAAGGGTCCAGACCTCAGTTGACCCTCCACGGGAAAGTGCAGAGGAACATCCCTTAGCTACACCATTGCTTTCCAAAGGGCAGGCTATTACAACTACAGGGTTATGGTGTAGTGCTCCCTTTGCATACTGTGTTGCATGGGTTCATTTTCCCTAATGCCTTGTAGACTATATCTTAGATAGATAATTAGGAGGACACTATAGTCCCTAACGGCGATGCAGAGACCCCAGGGGTCAGAATGCATACTCTTTTGGAAGCATACTTTGCAACACTTCTCTGTCACACCTTCTTGCTGCAATTGGGCTGTCCATCAACTGTGAACTCCATCTCTGGGGGAGTTCTTCACTCACCTTTCTGCTCCCCAGGGTTTCCCCAAGCTATCTCTGGGACCAAAGGCATGGAGAAGTGATGCTCCAGGAAGAATAAAGGTCCTAGGGGTATAAAGGCTCTCAACTGAGATAGAGAGTAAAATACAGGCAGTGAAATTAATTAGTGTCCTTCCTATGTCCCTGTAAGAAAATCACTTCACTCTTAGAATGCTGGTGTGGTACCAGCACAGCTCTATTGTATTTCATTAGCATCCCCCTTGTTTCAATGAGATTCAGATGTTAATAATAAGTAATATTTTGCATCTCTCAATAGAATTGGCAAAGCACTTCAACCTACACAGTTTGAGTTCCCCATTCAGTGGGCAGCATTACTTGTTTATCTCATAACCTTATTCCCAAATGCAGCAGTTTTAACTACCTCTCTAACTCCTAAATTAGGTAGCGCTTAACTCCAAAAGTAGCTGTAGGTTGATTGCTAGAGCTGCACATGATCATATTAGAATAGAATCCTTCCCTTGCCTCTATAGACCCGAGATCTGGGCAGGAGAGAGAGCCTGGCTTGGTGAACTCTGACTCTGATCCCCTGCATCACAATCTCTTGTATCTGTAGAGTGCTTTAAAATGTACCTGGTTTCGGGGCGCCTGGGTGGCGCAGTCGGTTAAGCGTCCGACTTCAGCCAGGTCGCGATCTCGCGGTCCGTGAGTTCGAGCCCCGCGTCGGGCTCTGGGCTGATGGCTCAGAGCCTGGAGCCTGTTTCCGATTCCGTGTCTCCCTCTCTGTCTGCCCCTCCCCCGTTCATGCTCTGTCTCTCTCTGTCCCAAAAATAAGTAAAAGATGAAAAAAAAATTAAAAAATAAAAAAAAAATAAAATGTACCTAGTCTCTTTTTATGCACTTCATCTGTGAAGTAGGCAGGCCTCAAACCCAACAATACCATTTTATGAACAGGAAAATGAGGCTCAGGGAGAATGTCTTTGAGTAAGGACATTGCAAAGGCAGAACTTGACCTTGGGCTTTCTTGTCTCGTGCCTTCTCCTCTCCCTAGCACCATGGGTGGCTTCCTGCTTTTCACTTGATGCTAAGGTCAAAAAAAGTAGGTTCATGATGGCATGGCTACAAGCTGTGGTGAAGTCACCAGCAAAGCTGTTATCTCTTACTTCATTGTTTGTTTGGCTTTTCCCTGAAGGATTGTGATGAGCTTGATGGCAGCTTGGCCACTGTTTTGTGAACTCTCAGGGGTGATGTGAAATTACACACTCTGTATCTTCAGACTCCCCAGAAACTTTTCTTCTGAGTGTCTTAAGGGTTTTGAATGTCTTTGGGAGCAGCTGACCTGGTATCTTCAGAAAGCCTATCTGGAAGACTCTTTGCTGCCGACACAATACTTCTCTCCTGTTTACTCCTCCCTCTTGCTGCCTTTAGTCACGCAGTGGCATTGGCTTGGCCCCTTGTTCACCTGCACTGTGGCCAGTTCTTTGGCACATGCTGGAGACAAAAAGGCAAACAAAATAGACTTGACGCAACCTTCATGGGGCTGACATTCCTGGGGGGGGGGGGGGGTGGTAAATAATCAGAGAGGTAAGTAAACAAAATTATTATAGACTTATGTTACATGAAGGGTGGGCAAGTGCCAAGACGGTAAGAAAAGAATTAATTTGCATGTGTTCATGGAGCAGTGATGAGGCCAATGTGCCTGGAGCACAGTGAGCAAGGGGTGGATAGGAAAAGATAAGACAGGATTGAAAGAGGGGCAGGGCAACACATGCAAATTTGGGTTTTATAAACCATTGAAGGGTTTTAAACAGGGAAGTGATGTGTTTAGATTTATATTTAACTAGATGGCTGATGGATGGATAGAATATGATAGAAGTAGATTTGTTAGCTATAGATATAAATGGCTTGTGGTTTGAAGAGGCAAGAGTAGAACCACAGAGACAAGATTTAAGGCTGTTGTGGATTTGCTTCTGATGAAACACTTAGGTTAAAGTGGTGGTAACATGAAGGGAGTAAAGTGGACACATGGAAGATTTCATCTGTAATTTCTGATGGATACATTGTGGGGACACAGAGCGCATCATGACCTGATTGCACCATTGTCTACTTTGGCCAGGGATGGGTGTCATGGAGGGTGAGGATATGTGCAGGTTGGTCGTAACATGGCGGTTGTAAGACATTTTCTCATCACTCCCACTGAGATCCCTGGGAATTGCCATCTTTCCTTTGGGCTGTGCTTAGCCAGTTCTGAGGACATTAGGTTGCTGACGTGCCTGGTATTTCTGCTGCAAGAGTAGTGCTCAAGTCCACGTCTTCCCTAATAACCTTGTGTCTAAATTGTAGTGTCACACAAGGGCGTGTTTAGAAATTAGCATTTGAAAAGAAGCCTCCTTGCTTTCAGTTTGAGCTGACATGGTCCCTTTTCCTCTGTGGAAATGAAATTTATTAATCATAATAAAACCATCGGATTCTGAAGGTAGAGGTCACCCTGAGGAGAAAAGGAGCCTGCTCATTTATGAGGAATAGTTCAGTGCTGCTGTATTTTTCTTCTGCGTTGGAAGAGAATGCTGCCAAATTGTTACCTTGGGTTTTCCACAAAGGTTGAAGCTCTGCCCAGTGTTATAGTCAAAAAAGAATTTACCATTAAAGTATGTGGAGGGCAAGGGTGGGAGCTCTCTTCTCATTGAAAACATTCAGACTGTGGATACGTTATCTCCCCAAAAGAGGAAATTTTTGCCACAGTAAAACCATTCCCCAAATTAAAACAAAAAAATTAATTTCTATAAATGGGCATTTTCACACTCATCTTGAAGAAATCCCATCAAAATGATGCTTTGCCAGAGCAAGGCTTTTCAGTTTATCTTTGCATTTTATGTCCTGTTCATACAACCAGCTTTCCTGGGTGAAAGTGCATTAAAATAATCCGATTAGCAGTTCCTTTTTTCTCTAGACCAATGACAGACTATCTTCTCACAAAATGAAAATCAGCGTCAGTCATATATCATGTCCTTTGACCCCTGTTCACATCTACTTCTACTTACGTGGGCAGAGGCCCAGCTTTCATGAGGGATCTCCATGAATATACGATTTCTTCAAAAACGTCATCCTTCTTCTGGTTTTAACACACCTTCTGTCTTGGACTTATCTCCATTCTTCCTCCCAGAGACAGAGAGCATTGTTGACTGAAGGTCACCTGATTGAGCCAAATCAATCAAGGGTGTTCCAAAAAATGAAAAGCAAGAGGGGGTTGACCGTTACTTTCCCTGAGAGAATCACCCATTCTTGTCACTGCTTTGGAAGATGAGGAGACCACAGTGTTGAAGCAGAAAGCCTCATGTGAGCTCAGTGCTCTTTGAAACAGGCAGGGTGTGTTTAAGAGTAAGACATTTGTAATGAGAATTTGGTATAATCAAAAAAAAATTTTTTTCTCATTTGAAGAGTTAAAGGTCCTTCACCCCAGCTTCTTCCCATTGTCCCAGGCTCCATGATGTGAGCAACTAAATGAGACCCATCCAGTACATTCTTATCCACCTACCGTGAGAAAGATGACTGGAAGGAAAATGGGGAAGAGATTGGAAAGGAAAGGAATAACAGTAAATGCAAATGAGACTTTAAAAGTTGAGAGGTGAGCTTAAGGTTGATAATACAGACGTTTATTCCTACCTTGTTCCTTCATTCCTTAAAGCAAAGTCCAAGAGTCACAAGCTGTTGATAATTGGCACATATCCCGTTTAGTGGCCAGTACGTGCATCCTCCAGCTGCTGTGTTGGTTGGTAATAGCACACAGTTGCTGCCTCCTTCAGAGACCTACCCACTGCCCAAGAGTCATTTTAACTCAGAAGTTACCCTCCATTCCTTAAGGAGGCCCACAGATGATGCTTACCTTACATGGGCATTAAAAACCAAGGCACTTGCCCCTAAGCAGGATCAACTCTGCAGGATCAGGTAGAAGCTGGTCTCCAGACCACATCCTTACGTCTTTCTTCTCATGCTCCAACCTGCTCACCTCTCTGTCCTCCTCTTGAAAGCACTCCTCCACAAGGCATGTGCGCAAGAATCTCCATTTCAGACTGTGCTTCCAGGGAACCTAACCCAGTTTAACCTGCACCTCAGCTTTGATCATTACCAAAAGACCAATGTTCAAACTGTCTCAAGGAAGATACTCAGAAGGTCATTCAAGTAGGGGTTCTTGACACCTTGGAACGAGCATCCAGGTTGCCCTGAGAAACTAAAGGATCAGTACTGACTCTGTTTGGCTTTATGACTTCGAGCAAATAACCTAAACTCTCTGAATCTTAATTTCTGATTTGTTGCTGTGCTCAGTTCCTGACACACAGTAGGCATCCTTCTCGTCTTCATTTATATTCCAAAGCCTGTGCTAGAAGGCATGGCAGTAGAGGAAGGAGGGTGGGAGAAAGGTATAGAAAAACTCAAAGATGAGATCACATCATCAAGAAACATTGTCTGAAATGTATCCCTTGTTAGAACCTGACCAGAGATTGATGAGGTAGACGATCTGGGGTGATAGTATCGAAATCAAATCAGACTAATTCTCGTGTGGTGCGGAAAGGTCCTACACACCCTTCAAGGATCCTCCTCTTCAGTACCTCTGTTTTTTCCTCTTCTGAGATGTTGGCCCCTAACTGCACAGACCAGGCCACTTTACCCTTTGTGATCCATCTTGTCTCACCTGATCGATAGCAGCTGAATTAGGAGAAAAGACAGTCTCTCTTGAGAGTAACATGTCCTCTGTGGGTGCTGGGCTTCTTGAAACCACTCCTTCAAGTTGTTTCCTCTGCCTGCCTCAGTCTCCGCGGTAGCCCTGTGATTGACCTGTGTAGAAATGGTTCAATGAGAGAAAGTGAATATTATCTCACACAAGGTTAAATGGACAGAAGAATGTGTTGGGCACAGACGGGCTTCTCTCTGAAAATGAGTAGGGCCCCTCTGCACTGTCTTGGTATTTTTGTATTTTATGGTTGTTATCATGACTCTGTAATAGCATATAATGGATTAATCTTCACCTGCATTTTCCTTTCAGTTACGGACGAGTTTATGCTGCCGACCCCTACCACCACACACTTGCTCCAGCCCCCACCTACAGCGTTGGTGCCATGGTGAGTACCAGTCCCTCCTCTTCCTCATTTCTTCCTGCTTCCCTTCCCTTCCCCCAGCTGGGACCTTACTATGGGTTGACGTACTCTCACTTCCCCTTAATTGAATTTGTCTCTTGTGCTAACAGCAGCTAAAATGCCACATTAATCCTCCCGGTAAACTTGATAAATGTCTTAATTTCTTGGCAATGTAGTGCATGTAAGTTATTATATTTCTAATTTTGCAAGTCTCACCTAGCAGAGCACTTACCTTAATGGAATAATTAGTCATTTTGATAATTAAATCCATCACTAACAGAATGCAGTGTCAATGCAGAACTTTTTTTTTTCTTTTTTTTTTCCCTCCCTTGCTGCTCATTCACATAGCCCCAAGGTTCCAGCCCCAGCACAGACTTCAGAGGAGCTAAGCTGCACACTTCCAGACCTCTGCTGTCAGGCAGCTGAGAATCTGACTGCCTCTCCTCCCCTATTACAATTCATGTTTAAAGTCATAGTCGCCCAGGAAAGAAAATAGAGAGAGGGGCACACTTTGTGTGTGTGCCTAGTACATAAGGAATTAGAAGGAATCAGCTGGGTTTGGGAGTTGTCTTTTGTTTTTTTTTTGGGGGGGGGGGTCTGGGTTTTTGTTTTGGGAGGGGTGGGGGGGAGGGCAAAAATGGGAGGTGAGGGTGGGGTGAATTTGCCTGTACTTGTTCAAACTTCTATGCACTAAAACTCTTGAGTACAGTAAGACGTGCCCATCACGTGAGAGCGTATGCAATCATTACAAAGCTTTTGGCATGCAGTTTTCTGCTTGGGGTCAAGAATATCAGTCCTTATCCTAAAAATAAATCCCCATAGGCATTCATTTGAATCGCCAATACTTCTAGAAAAAGTAAATAGCTAAGTGCCACCTCATAGCCATCTAAAGCCATGGCCAGACGAGTCACTGGAGCTTGGTCATAGAAATTCAGCCATGATTTGGAAACATATTATTTTGTACAAGCTCAATTACATCAAGCAATTCATCTGTAAACTCTCCTCTCAAGAGCAAATTCCATCCAGGTTGTTGAGCCAAGTCAAGTAAGCAGTTGATTTAAATTTTCATCCTGATTTTGCATTCAGCAACTCTGCCTCAACACCTAGCCCACTTGAGGAATGTGTTGGAAAGGAGAGTTGAATTACTACATCCAATCAGCCGTCTATATTCAGCCTCTTGAGTGTAGACTGAGCTTTTCCTGACAGAATGTCATAGTAATGAATCAAACAAACAAACCAAGAGAGAAGGGGCCAATTGTTCCATTGTCCAGCCTGTGTCAGAGACCTTCTCGCTAGCAGGACTGGCCGAGCGCATTTGGTCTTGCAGGGACCTTTCTTTAGAAGGAGCTGTTGGGGGAGGTCAGGACTGGCCAAGAATGAGCTGGGACGGGTAGAGGGTGCCTCCATTTTGGTTGTTTTTGAGTGTCTATTTTTCACATTAGTCTTTTTTGATGACGCACGTGTTGCAAAAGGAAAAATGTAAAAAACACACCCCTCAAATTGCTTTGTTTCAGAATGCTTTTGCACCCCTGACTGATGCCAAGACTAGGAGCCATGCTGATGATGTGGGTCTCGTTCTTTCTTCATTGCAGGCTAGTATATACCGAGGGGGATACAACCGCTTTGCTCCATACTAAATGACAAAACCATTAAAACCTTCCAGTGTGGGGAGAAAGGAAGCTTTCCGAGGCCTGGGTGTTGCAATACATGCAGTAACGCATCATTTTAGCAGCCCTAAAGATTTAAAAAAAAAAAAAGAGGGAAAAAATTACATTTTTTATCTTATACCTCAGATATTTTGTTCTGTGTATTTTAATATTGTGGGTCTTTAATTTCTGAAGGTTCCGTAGTTGGTTGCTGGCTGTAGGAGTTTTTCTGTGGTTGAAATAGAGAGATGCTAGCTATGAATTAAAACTGGATTAGGGCCATATCCAGAGTGCTATATCATGTAAATGAATTATATATGCTGAATATCAAGCTACTGGGGTTATCAGCTGTTTGGGAAGAGTGTAAGTGACTACAGTAGTCATTTTTTTTTTTTTTTTTTTTTTTACTGCATCTGCATTATTTTATTTTATGAACGGGGAAGGGTGGGAGGGTCTTAGGGGATCAGGACTGGGATTTGGGCTAAAAGGAAAAAAATATATAGTAACTGATCAATCTAAATGACCCACTGCACCAACAATCATATATCAGCGGTTCTAAGTTGCTCATTGAGTTCAAGCCAAAGGTTCTGTTATTAAGGGGGTGCTTCTAAAAGCACTTTTTGCATCCAAGTTGAATGAAGCTGTACAAACCCATCCTTTAAACCATTCCACCCGGCAGTATTCAGCTTCTTAACCAGCCGCTAGTTATTTAGGCAAAAACTGCTAGTTAGGCCATCAACAAGCATTCTTTTTATATTTCTTCCAGTATAATAAATTATTGATATCATTGCTGACTTTTATATTATGGGAGGGAAAAAATAACATTAATAAAAAGGTGATAAAAAGCACTGTTTCTATTTTTTTCTTTTTTTCCAAAAAAAAGAAAGTAATAAAAACTTAAATCCTTTGTACCAGTTAAAAAAAAAAAAATGTATAAAATTTACATCTGTGCAGTGGAGTTGTTAAGTTCTAGAAACAGTCTATGAAGCTTTAGTTTTAGCCTAGTAAACAACTGTTAGAGACAGATGTATAATTTTTATGGAATTACATGATAATCATATTCGGATTTATAGAAGCATTTTACAAGTATTGCAATCATTGAGTAGAGATAATCATGGTATTTTCATCAGCTTGGTACTTTTTGAAACATGACCGTGTTGTGTGAGCAACCTGCAATTTTTCAGTCCGTGAGATCCTGCCCTCCTACTCTTCCTGGTCCCCAACGATTATCTCAAACCAGGATCTTTAGTTCCGTCTCCAAGGCCCAGGACACTTGTCAGAAGGAAGCAAAAAAAAAAAAAAAAAAAAAACAAAACAATAGGCCCGCCCTCTTCATCCCGGAAGAACAAAGTCCCCCGCCTGTGAAGCAGGGCCAGAGTGACACAGCCGAAAAATTGCAGTTTGTCTGTACTTCTGTTTGAACTCTTTCCATGTTGTCCTGTTTACAAAAGTTAACCTAAGTTGGGGTATCTGTCACGGGTCTTCCTGTTTTTTGTATTTAAATAAAAAACAAAAAAACCAGCGGCAAGCTGCCCGGGTAGTTGGCCGCCATAGTTCAACCTTCACGTGTTCAGTGCCGGCCCCGTGCAGGCGCGCACTTCAGTAAGTTATCAACTCACCGCTGTGAACCTGCCAACCCGCTGTAACAACTCTGCTTTCAAACAACACCAAACAAAACCTTAAAAAAAAAAAAAAAAGAAAAAAAAAGAAAAAAGTAAAAAAAAAAAAAAAAGTGTTTGTGATCCAGCTTCCTCTCGGTCATCCTACGTGCATGCAGTAAGATTGGTTGGATATTAAACCATCAATAAAGTTTCACAAGATTTGAAAACAAAGTTTCTGTAGCTTCGATATCTAAGACAGAGTCTCGTTGTCTTGAAAAGAGAGAAGGGGGAGGGGGGGAACCGCTTAAGCAGCCAGCAGCATGTAACATGTTCTTTGCGGCAGCCTGATTGGGGGGGGGGGGGGCGAGGGAGGGGCCACGGGGGTGTTTTATAGCATCGCAGAGACATTCTTATTCCCCCACCTGGAGAGCAGTGCTAGGACAGTGGGTGCCTGGTGGATGGGGTTAAAGGAAACTGCTTATTAAAATGCTTCGGCATCCTGCCCCAGAGGGGACAAAGGTGGAGGCAGCAGGGGGCCTCGGGAGTCTGCAAAGCTTTCTCCCGACTGCCTCGGATGTCAAAATCCAGAATTTGCATTGTATTTGGAATCACAAACATAGAATTCTTAACTGTGTTGGTTAAAGTAAAATTATTTTGCAGTTTTGATTTCCATCAATGAGCTGTACTTTCCCCCATGACTGTATGTAGTTTTAATGAAATCATTTAGAACAGTGAGTGCCAAATGATGTTACAGAACCTTCTGCCCAGGCACTCTGCCAAGATGCCAATAAGTCATTTTAAAAATGTATGTCAGAGATGTAAACAGACATTTTGGATTTTTTTAAACAGTATTTATTTGGAATGTTTTCATTTATCTAAATAACTATTGCTATTATGAATTATGGAAAAAAAGATTAATATCATGTGTGGCATATAGTGACTTCTTAACACACACATCACGCAATCTGCAAACCCAGAAAATGTGTATATCTGTCTTTAGAAATTAGTGTTTATATCACTTACAGTGGTTTGTGAATAAAGAAAAACTGGTTTGTAATATCAAAAATAAAAGCTTAGTCTGAAAAGGTACATGCGAGTTGGCGTCCTGAGTCTTTGTGCTTGTGTGTGTTCGGCGGACGGTAAATTCTGCACGCACAGCCTTGCCGCTTAGAACCACAGCGGGTAGTGGTAGGGGGGTGGTGCTGCCCTGGTGAGCAGGAGGTTGCCCCATGCCCCTCGCAGACCCAGGTGCCTAGGGAACAGGGGTTGGCCGTCTGGCTCACAGGGCTTTCCCTTCTCACTCATCTTTTCAGACAAGTCCATGCAACTAACCAGTGACGTTTAAAAAGAAACAGAACTAAGTTGAGCTATTCCCCAGCATAGAAATGTCAGTCTTTGGGGGCGCCTGGGTGGCTCGGTCAGCTAAGCATCTGACTTCAGCTCAGGTCATGATCTCGCAGTTGGTGAGTTCGAGCCCCGCATCGGGCTGTCTGCTGACCCCTCAGACCCTGAAGCCTGCTTGAGATTTTGTGTCTCCCTCTCTCTCTGCCCCTCCCCTGCTCACAGTCTCTCTCTCTCTCTCTCTCTCTCAAAAATATACATTAAAAAAAATTTTTTTTTTAATGTCTTTGATTTAAAACAACACAGCAGGGGCGCCTGGGTGGTTCAGTCCATTACATGTCTGACTTTGGCTCTGATTATGATCTCACGGTTCATGAGTTTGAGCCCTGCACCGGGCTCCATGCTGACAGTGAGGAGCCTGCTTGGGATTCTCTCCCTCTCTCTATGCCCTTTCTGTGCACGTGCTCTCTCTCTCTCTCTCAAAACTAAATAAACTTAACAACAATAAAAACTGTTCATTTCTCTTTTATTTTTTTGTTTGTTTAGAGAGAAAAGGTGTGTGTGAGCAGAGGAGGGACAGAGAGAGGGAGAGAGAGAATCCCAAGCAGGTTCTGCACTGTTGACACAGAGCCCGACATGGGGCTCAAATTTACAAACCATGAGAAACATGCAATCATGAACTTTGCAGAGATCAAGAGTCAGACGCTTAACCCACTGAGCCACTTGGGTACCCTCCAAAAAGCTATGCATTTCAAATGAAACATAGGTTCAAGCCATTGATAGAATTTGGGCAGGCTTGGGTGAAAAAGGATGAAAAATAAGAAAAAGGCCTACACTTTCCATGTACTGAGTGCTCACTATGACCATCAGGGTTGAGTCATCTACCCCCACGTAGGTATCTTAATAATATCCTAATCCTATCTCACTTAATTATCTTACTATCCCTATCAAGTTGCTAATACATACAAAGACTAAACAAGATGCAGGGTCTGAAAGCCGTTCTGGGTTTGAATCCTAATTCAATCACCTGCTAGCTGCGGTCCAGGGCAAGTTAAACCAAAGTTCTGTGTCTCTGTCTCCTCTTCCATGATTCAGGATTGTGACAACACCTCCCTCTTAGTACTGTTATGCAGAATAAAGAAGACAATCCATGTGACAGCGTTGTACGCTCTTAGGGTGTAAGGTCATGCAGCGAGCAAGTGGCAAGTTCGACATTCCAGAAGGGGCCTCCTGACGAAGCGGGGCAGTCTCTCTCGGCCCCCTGAGAACTTCTAGCTTCCAACTTTAGAAATGAGCACTCTCACCCCCAAGTGCCAAAGGCTGCCTTTTGTTCTCCACTCCTCTTCCCACAATGCAGGCGGTCTCCATAGACTTATTAACGACACCATCTTAAGAATTTCCCGTAAACACCTCATGTAGACGGCTGTACAGGTCTAACTTCCATTGCCCTCTGTCAGTTCCCAGAAGATAGTATTTTATAAATAAAGACGATAAGGATTGATGCATCATATGATTTGCCCAAAGTCACGTCTCACAACTCCTAGAACCAGGCTCCGCATGAAAATCTGACCCTGAAGCTTGTGCCCTCTTCCGAAAATTCTGCTGCTTTACTCACAGTGATGGTGGCTGTGGTCGTAGTGGTGATGTTGAGTCTGGGCTTCCTAGTCTCTCCTTACAAAGTATGGAAGGCTATATTCATTTAAAAAAATTAATGAACTAGTTTGATCCTGGCACATGGTGAGGAGGGTGATAATGATCTCCTAAAATGCTGGTTTATAATGGAGTCCCTGCCCTGTCCAAATATGGGGGTGTAAGTATAGATAACAAAAGTAGTAGTTAACATTAGAATTTCCAAAATGAGGCTCTTCTCCAAAACGACACTAAGCATATACATTTCACGTGAAGTGTAAAGAAAATTAAAATCATGGCAGAAGCGGAAGGGTTTGTTAAAGACTTGCCCGGTGGGTGCAAATGCTTGACACATGTCCCACCCTCCACCTGACTGTGGGCAGACATGGGCAAAGAAGCCCAGAAGAAGCCCGTATGTGATGCACATGCTTTGTATATAAATACAGACAGTTAATTTATTTTTTGCATAGACAACACCTGGGCGGTAGTCACAGCCTTATCCCACCTGTATTTTTTTTTTTTTTACCATTTTTTAAAAGCTTATTTATTTTGAGAAGGTGGGGAGGGGTGGAGAGGAAGATAAAGAGAACCCCAACCAGGCTCTGCACTGTCAGCAAAGAGCCCGACGCAGGGCTCGAACCCACGAACCGCGACATCCTGACCCGAGCCGAAGTCAAGAGTCAGATGCTTAACCGACTGAGCCACCCAGACACCCCACCTGTATTTTTTCTCTTAAAACAGCATTTGAATTAAACAGTAAGACCTCCTCCACGTTAACAAATAAAAATAAAGCATCACAAATACGATTCAATGAGTTTAGACTACTCTCTCAATCCCAACGTCTCACTCAACACCCTGACAACCTTGATTATTTATGATGGCATCTGAAGGCTGTTTCTATTTCCTGGGACGCAGCCACTTTTTATGTAAACAGAGCTCTGGGGAGCACTTCACTGTGCCTCGCACGTACGCACACATACACACATGTGTGCATGGACTCATGCACTCTCGGAAAACAAAAGCACATTCCTGGGCCCCATCTGCTTTCAGGACTCCTAAGGTGAGACCCACCATTGGAAAGGGAGGCACCGTCTTTCAGCAAACGTCTGGATTGTGTTCATGCTGGATTCTTGACCCTATCGGGAGAGCCGATCAATGTGCTTGTGCATGCGTGTGTGGGTGCACGTATGCACAAGCACAAACCTACATGCACCTATATATCGATGCATATTCCCAATCTTTCTCATGACAACCTGTGATTAGCTTTTCACCAATGAAGTCCAGAATTAGGACTGCAAATAATATTCTTAAGCGGGAAGATACAAAAGTCATTTTTGTTGGAAAAAAAGACTGGGTTTTGTTTTGTTTTCCTTTCACTGTTCTTTTTGGTTCTTACCCACTACAGGATAACGTGTGTGCGTGTGCACAGGTGTGCACAAATCTATATTATATACTCGGGAGATGTGTGTGTAAATTCATCAGGTGCAGGATAGGAAGTTCTCATTGTTCAGCTGCTCAGGATTCAATGCAATGTTTGAAACTGGACCAAGGGCCAAGTTTATCTCACATCCCCATGCCGAGGCCTTTCATTATGGGTAAACAGCAAGCTTCTCCCTATGCTGTTTGCAGTCCTAGGGGACGCAGATTTGGGGGGAACAGGAGCAGCCTTCCCGTTGGCACATTTGAAGAGTCTCCCCTGAGAGCCCCATCTCACCCCTCGTGCTGTGTCCTACTCACCCTCCTGGAAAATCGGGGGGCGGGGGACAGCAAAGGTTTGTCTCTGCCTCGGTGGCCTAGGTCGCTCACCATGGCTGCTTTGACCGCAGGCATCTGGCCCGGAGAAGGGGATTTGCCAATTACCACCAAGGGGAAACCTTCTCTGGGTTGTTAGGAAAACACCAGGGATTCTTTTCACAGGAACGGTATCATTGCCTGAGGTGTCGGAGACTGTGTGGGGAATGAAGCAAACAAGGAGACTGGCTCACAGCTTTAGATGAAATGCGGGCTCTGTATCTACAATGCGTGGATGACCATAGTACCCACCTCGACCTGTTCTTGTAAGAACCAGCTGTGGTAAAAGACGTGAAGCACTTATCCTGGTATATAGCATTTTTCCTTTTTAACAATTGTTTTACAAGTTTGTTTATTTTTGAGAGACAGAGAGAGACAAATCATGAGCAGGAGAGGGGCAGACAAAGAGGGAGACACAGAATCCGAAGCAGGCTCCAGGCTCTGAGCTGTCAGCACAGAGCCCAACGCCGGGCTCAAACTCATGAACCATGAGATCATGACCTGAGCCGAAGTCGGAGGCTTAACCGACCGAGCCACTCAGGCGCCCCTACGATTTTTCCTTTTTTTTTTTTTTTTTTAATTTCTTTTAACGTTTATTTATTTTTGAGACACAGAGAGACAGAGCATGAATGGGGGAGGGGCATAGAGAGAGGGAGACACAGAATCGGAAGCAGGCTCCAGGCTCTGAGCCATCAGCCCAGAGTCCGACGCGGGGCTCGAACTCACGGACCGTGAGATCGTGACCTGAGCTGAAGTCGGACGCTTAACCAACTGAGCCACCCAGGCGCCCCTGATTTTTCCTTTTTGAGAATAAATCACTTCTCTAGCCATGTGTATAATTCTTATGTATCCCCCTATATTTCATAGATTCAAACAATATATCTTATCTATATGATATTACATAATATGATTATACATACAGATCCACACAACTGGATAGGCATCTAAACTAATTGTATGCACACATGGATACAAATACTTTTTAATATATGTGTTTTTTTTTTATGTGTCAGCATCACTACCATATACCCATTAGTGGACCATAAATACATATGCTAATTCTTGGGGCACCGGGGTGGTTCAGTCAGTGAAGTGTCTGACTCTTGGTTTCAGCTCAGGTCATGATCTCATGGTTCATGAGTTCAAGCCCCATATCAGGCTCTGCACTGACAGCATACAGCCTGCTTGGAATTCTCTCTCTCCCTCTCTCTGCCCCTCCCCACTCATTCTGTCTCCTCTCACTCTCTAAATAAATTAACTTAAATATATATACATATATATAAATATATATGTATATATACACATATACATACATACGTGTACACACACACACATATATATACATATATATATATATATATATATATATATATATATATATATGCTAATTCTTGTAAGGCAACCAGCAAACAGGCCTTATTACTACTGCTGCCATCAGTATTATCTTCCTTCATCCTCACAAACTGGCAAGACAGGTGCCACCATCACCCTGGTCCACCCCCCAGGAAACAGAAGCTTCCGCAGGCACAGAGACATGCTGGGGTACACGGCTCTAGGTGGTGGAGCTGAGCCACAACCATCAGCTGCCTGACTCAAAGCCTTGCAGCCACCAGTTTAGCCCACACGTTACACACCCCGCGGTGCTTCACCCCCGTGGCAGCCCAGCTAAGTCATTTGCCCCATGTCAGGAGGCTCACACCTGCCGGAGCTCACAGCCAATCCGGTGTCCTTTCGTCTCCTGCACCCGCTGCCCTCAAAGGCCTGGCCTAACAACCACCTCGCGAGCTCTTGTTGGGGATGTAGGCCACCAGCAGGGCCCCAAGTCTACCCTGGGGAGCACGTCCACCCTCCCATGACCCTTGCTCCTGCAATGCAGCCCCTGCCTTGGGGGTTGACATCCGAACTCTCCGACTGAAACAGACAGATGGCACGTTGCCTGCACGAGGCAAAAAGTCAACGAGAGCAGGAGAATTCCCCAGGCTCTGAAGAAGAAGGAAAACACAAGGGCTGCAGGTAGAAAACAGAAGCGCAGAGACCCAAGAAGCAGGGTAATGGCGGCGGCGCCGGCAGGTGATGGTTGGGAGGGTGCGGAATGCAAAATGACGGCGCTCATCAGCAGGCAGACTTAGAAGAAAAGCAAACCTGACAAAGAAAGTTAAAAAAAAAAAAAAGAAAAAAAAAACCTGCCTAAAAGCAGAAGGCAGTAACCACAGGCCCGCAAATGAAACCCTCACGTTCACATCTGGAAAGCCAAACTCTCCGCAGCCACACCAGGAAGTTGTCGAGAACGGAAAAGCAGGTCAGAGGCGCTGCACACAGCTCGCCTTTTATCTTCCCCAAACACTCCTGGGCCAGCGAGCGGCATTGAAATTCACGACTGTAAGTAGGATTTCGGCACCAGCGGACTGTGCTCAGCTGGACAGGGCCGTCAGCATAAAGGGCTTGCTGCTGCTTTTTCCTTTCTTACTTTCCTAGGCTGCGTGACTAGATGATGGATTGTTCTTTCCACGATTTCCCCTTGTTTGCAAAGCCCGGCTCTCCCCCCTCACCCCCTGGACGGTGTGCACGCGTGCACGCATGCGCGGACGCGGGATTCCCATGCTCTGTGAGACTAGGAGGCAAATAGAAAAATAGACCCACGGAACTTTCAGGGTCGGTGGCAACACTGTGATAGGGAAATTCTGAATTGTTTTAGGCCTGTACGGTAGAGGAAAAACAGAAAAGCCTCCTTTTTTATTTCCTTATGTTTTTTTCCCATCACTTGAAAACAAAACAGGGTGCCTCATCTCTGCTGATACCAAGGCAATAGGTCATGGTTATTTTCATTAAGCTATCAAAGACAGACGGGCAGTAACAAGAGTGGAAAAACAGCAAAAGTTAGTAACCGGCCTATTTCCTCTTCTAAAGACATTTCTAGACAAACCCAAGTTTGGATCCTGTCTCTACTATCTTGTGTCTTTTTCCCTCTTGTACAAACTTAGGGGCAACGGAGCCTCTCTGGGGCTCCGTTTTCCAATGGGTAAGGTGTCTACTAGGGCTGCAGTGAGAATTAATGGAGATTGAGTAGCACCAAGAAGTTTGGTTCTACGAAAGTCATTTACCTCCCACTTGAGGACAAAAGTCAAACCCTGGGCTATAACAAGCGAGACATCAGACAGGGCGCCGGGGTGGCTCAGTCAAAGCATCCAACTTTGGCTCAGGTCATGATCTCACGGGTTTGTGAGTTGGAGCCCTGCGTCAGGCTCTGTGCTGACGGCTCAGAGCCTGGAGCCTGCTACGGTTACCTCTCTTTCTGTCCCTCCCTTGCTCTGCTCAAAAATATATAAACATTAAAAAAATTGTTTTTAAAAATTGAAACATGGGATTTTTGATTTAGGAAAACCAGAGAGGATGCTCACTTATGGAAACTGTTCTTAAAAATCTTCCTGGTGCTTTGGAGTCTGCACGTACTCCTCTGTAGTCATCAGGACATGGCCCGGGGTCTCTGCAGATCCAGGGTTGTGTGGTCTAGATGTGTAGGCAATCCACAGAGCTGGAGCCACTACACCCGCCCTCCCCCACCCCTGCCAACCTCCTGTGAGCCTCAGCTCCTCCTGCTGCTTCTGGGCCAGGCATTTGTAACCGCTGTGAGCCCCGCTTCCTTGTTAGTCACCTAGAGGGGAAATACAATGACCTTGAAGCCTGGTTGTGAGACAGTGGTCAGAAAATGGCACATAAACTGCTCTGAAGTAGAAGAGGTGCAATAAATATTCACCCCTCTTCTCTCCTTGCTCCTTCATTAGCCTCAAGATACTTTTCATCTGGAAATTTCTACTACTTCCTGGGTTAGAAGATTTAAAATAAAACAAAATGCTCAATGCCAAAACAAACAAACAAACCCACAAACTATTATAGGCACCAAGACCTACCCTTTTCCGCACAGACGTACATAAGGATGAGATAAATTAAGGGAGCCCCTCACACCATAGAACATTGGGCAAGGTTCCAAGCCAACTAGACTCAGGCAAGAGTGATAGGAATATTTGATAAATTCCAAAATGGCAGTCATTCTCTGAGTCCCCAGCCACCAGGTTGTTCTGTGCCAGCAGGACACTGTATCCACCCCTGTCCACGTGGGTCCGTGTTGGGACTGGAGAGGGGAGACGTAATTAGTCAGGATGCCTGGCAGCAGCAGCCTTTACCTTTGCCCTAAGAGGTCACATCTCGTCCCACGGGCTTTCTGATAAGCTACAACTGTTCTCTTTGTCCCCCAGTCCAGCCTCCTAATCCCTGACCTCAGCACCACGAATGTCAGGACGATCTTTCCCACACCCTAATCCAGGATGCTGTGACTGAGCCCAAGACAGAGGCTAGAACTCATCGCCTGGTAGCTTTAGGTACAAAATATGTTCTCTTAGAAATTTACTGTTGGGTCTATAGAGGCTGCTACAAGGTGTAAATTAACCTCCAACATCTGAGAATTGGGAGATTTCACAGAATTCTTTCCTGGAGAAGCTAGAAGGAGTGGCCACAGCAAGACCCCATGTTCTCCCAGTGATAGTCGCCTGAAGCAGAGAAGAAGCTGCCTTCTTAAGAAGACAGTAGCTGACACATCCAAGAAGGGATTAATATCCCAAATATATAAAGAACTTGCACAAATGGATACACACACACACACACACACACACACATCCCTTTAAAAATGGATGGAGGACTCAAATAGACATTTTTCCAAAGAAGACATCCAGATGGCCAACGGACACATGAAAAGATGCTCAACATCAATCATCATCAAGGAAATGCAAGTCAAGACCACAATGAGGTAGCACCTCACACCTGCCAGAACGGCTAGAACAAAAAACACAAGAAACAAGTGTGGGAGGGAACATGGAGAAAAAGGAACCCTCGTGCACCATTGGTGGGAATGCAAACTGGGGCAGCCATGGTGGAAAACAGCATGGAGGTGCCTCAGAACATCAAAAAGAGAATTACCCTAGGATCTAGGAATCCCAATACCCAAAGAATACAAAAACACTGATTCAAAAAGATAGATGCACCCCTGTGTTGATTACAGTGTTATTTACAGTAGCCAAAATATAGAAGCAGCCCAAGGCCCATCCATACCCAGCCATAAAGAAGGAGATTTACAACAATACAGGTATATCTAGAGGGTATAACACTGAGTAACAGAAGTCAGTCAGAGGAAGACAAATACCATATGACTGCACTCAAATGTGGAACTTAAGAAATAAAACAAATGAGCAAAGAAAGAGACCAAGAAATAAACAATTACACACAGAAAACAAAATGGTGGTTGCCAGAGGGAGCTGGGGAGGAGGGTAAAATAGTAAAGGGGATTAAGGGTACACATTTTTCAAGTTTATTTATTTTGAGACAGAGAACATACACACATGTGAGCAGAGAGAGAGAGAGAGAGAGAGAGAGAGAGAATCCCAAACAGGCTCTGCACTATCAGTGACAGCCTGATGTGGGTCTCAATCCCCTGAACCAAATGGTGAGATCATGACCTTAGCCAAAATCAAGGGTCTGACACCCAACCGACGGAGCCACCCCGGTGCCCCAAGGGTATACTTATTTTGATGAGCACTGAGAAATGTATAGAATTGTTGAATCATTATATTGTACATATGGAACTAATATAACACTGTTTGTGAATTATACTTCAATAAAGAATAAAATAAAATATCTTTATGGCAAAAGAAACACACACAAAAATACAGGACAGCAGCCTTCATTTTCCCTTATGTCCCACTTTCTTACAGCCAGCCAGCAAAGAATTCAGCTGGGCTTTGGGTTGACAGAACTCAGGACTGGGGCAGGTTTACTGGACATTGATATTTGAATCTCATTGGCTGGGAGATCAAAGGGCCAAAGAAAGTTATTTTGTAGATGTATGGTCACTGAAAACTATCCTACCTAGAAAGTGCAAGGGAAAGAGAGGGGGGGGGGAGGAAGGAAGGAAGGAATGAGGGAGGGAGGAAAGAAAGGAAGGAAGGAAGGAAAGAAGGAAGGAGGGAGGGAGAAAGGAGGGAGGTAGAAAGGAAGGAGAGTAGGAGGGAGGGAAGGAAGGAAAGAAGGAGGGAGGGAAGGGAGGGAGGAAGGAAAGAAGGGAAGGAGGAAGGAGTCAGGGGAGGGAGGGAGGGAGGGACTAAAGACAGAAGCAAGCAAAGCTGGAAAGCTGTTTCCGTTGAGTCTCTAAGAGCACAGATTCGGGCATGTAGCAACTTCATCATTCACTTCTCGTCTTGTGATCCATATAGGGACAGATGACTTTTTAATATTTTTACCCCAGGTGTGTATTTTCATTCTTAGCCCTGCTTTCTCTGGTGTTGATTCCCTCATGTTTAAACTAGCCCTGCCCACAGGAAACACAGTGTGAGGTATAATACCCGAGTTTAAATTATCTAGCAACGTGTCAAAAAAGGAAGAAGAAACAGATGAACTTAATTTTAACAATTTATTTAACTGAGTATACAAAAATACGATCATTCCAACATGTGTCCTGTGTAAAAATATATTAAAGAGACGTTGTGCATTCTCCTCTTCACACGCAGATCTCGGAACCTTTTGCGAATTTTACCCTTACAGCACATCACAGTGTGGACCAGCCACACGTCAGGGGCCCAGCAGCCACATACACCGGACAGCATGGCTTTTCACCAGTGACGAACCCTCCCGGCCACCCCATCTCCAAATCTCACGGTCTCATGAGGCTCCAGGAGCAAGATCCCAGTAAGTCCGGCTGATCTCGTGGATGGTGTAGAAATCCCACCAGCTTTGCCCCAGGGATCACGGAGGTGAGTCCGGGGAGGTCTCCCTGGACTCCAGGGACCCTCTGAGGAAGCCGGCCATTCAATTATTTTCCTTCTACTTGTTGCCAATAATGCTCAGATTCTTGAGAAATAACCCGACACATACTAAAAGCTTGTCTTTGGGGGATTGCCCTGACCAAGTGGCCAAACTCCAAGTCCCAAAGGAGGAGGACCACGAACCAGGAGGGTATATCAGAGGATGATTTGGGAGCAGGTGCTCAGCGGAGTGCTCCCCACTCTGTGCCCCACTTGCACCTGCACCCCTAAGGGGAGGATCCCATCTCTGTTCTTTCACTAACCCTTCACTCATGCAACAGCCCCACACTGATACTGACACAGTGCTGAGCCCTCCAGATACCAAAGCAGGATTTGAAGTGTGGCCAGAGTGAAACATGGTAGATGTGCCTGACAGCACGAGTCCATTCCACTCTTGAGTGTGAATTTCCATTGCAGTGACATGAATTACTCCCTCTTTAGTAGCTTAAACCACATGTTTATTATCTCACCATTACCACAGGTCAGAGGTCTGGGTATGAGTGAGGTGGGTCCTCTGTGCAGGATCTCCCCAGCTGAGATCAAGGAGCTGGAACTCTGATTCTCATCTGAGGCCTGAGACCATCTTCCAGGTTCACCAAGGTCGTTAGCAGAGTTTAGCTCCTTGTGGAGGTGGGACCGAGGTCCCATGCTCTTGCTAGCTGTTGGTTAGTGACTGCAAAGCCACCTGTGGTTCCTTTCCATGTGACCCCCTTAGGAAGTCTACAACAGGGATGGTTGCCTTCCTCCAGGTGAGCAGAGGTACACCTCTTGAACTTCTTTACTTTCTTTCCAAAGTCCTTCTGATTAGGTCAGGCCCACCCAGGATCATCCCCCTCCCGATCAACTCAAAGTCAACTGATTCGAAACGTATTCAGGGGAGTGATGTCACAGTCACAGGCTCCTCCCACACTCAAGGGGAGGAAATTGTCCAAATGTGTTCCCAGGGGGTGAGTTTCTTGGCGACCATCTTAGAATCCTTCCACCCCATCTTGTAAACATGCTTCTTTACATCAACAATATAAAAAGCATCACCCTCTCTGTGGTAAGAACCATTTTATTAATAATTCTGATCTTTTAGGGTATCTCTATTTTCTGGGTAAGAAAATCAAGACAGAGATGAGAGAAGGTTGTATCACTACTGGACATTGGTGGAGCCACATTATGAACTTGGTCTTCTTTTAACAGCAAAGCCTTGGAAGAGCCCCTCATGCCACATTGGACTGTAAGTGCTATTATTTTTCCGGAATTTTCCTAATGGGCTCCCTGAGCTTCAGAGACACAATAAATATAAGCTCCTATATTATTTTTTCTATTGGCACACAACAAATTACCCCAAAACTTAACAGCTTAAAATAACACACAGGGGCACCTGGGTGGCTCAGTCGGTTAAGGATCCAACTTTGCCTCATGTCATGATCTCATGGTTCATGAGTGCTGACAGCCCAGAGCCTGCTTCGGATCCTCTACCTCCCTCTCTCTCTGCCTCTCTCTCTCTCTTCCAAAAATAAATAAGCATTAACTAACTAAATAAGTAAGTAAATAAATAAAACAAATATTATGTCACAGGTTTGGGGGTCAAGAACCCAGATATAGTTGATCTGGGTACAATCACATCACTGGTTGGGGCCACACTCATCTCAAGGTTTGGCTAGAGAATGACCCCATTTCTGGCTCACTCCCAAGGTCATTAGCAGAATCCATTTCCTTGTGGGCCTATGGACTGAGGGCTGAGTTTCTTGCTGGCTGTCACATAGAGGCCTTCCTCTGGCTCTTGGACACATAGGCCTGACCATAGGAAAGCTCACGGCACAGCAGACAGCTTCGTTACAGGAGACAAGTTAAAGAGCAAGAGGGTTCCAGCAAGACGGAAATCACAATATTTGATAACCTAGTCTCAGAACCGACATTCCATTGCTTCTTACATATTCTACTGGTGGAAGAAAATCTGGCCCACACCCAAGTATAAGGGGCAATAGCAGAATCCTAAACACCAGAAGGTAAGTATCATGGCTGGAGGTAGAGGGGGCGTATTTAAGAAGCCACCTACCACAGTCCCTAATAGCTGGGATGGTCCCCATCAACATAGGATCATCAAAATGTTGAGGATCCCTGGGGATTAAACCTTCCCTTTTCCTCCATGAATTAGGCAGTTTTGTTATAAAGCCATGCTGGACACATAAATAAAATTAAGTGAAACCACTGAGGAAACCCTCCCATCTCCAAGTGCTATGGAGAAGAGTCATAAAATGTCTTGGCTTTCATTCCCACAGTCCAACTTTGCTGCAGGTGATAAACTCAGGCAGGAAGCAAGGAGAGCAGACAGTGATAATTCCTCCAATTGTCAGCCAGCGTACACAGACCCCGAGTATGATGAGCCCTGCCATGTCCTTATTCTAAATTCCTTCCGGGTGGCCACGGGAATGAGGACCGCAGGGTACATGTGGAACGTTTAGTTTATGTACAGTACCTCTCCCGAAGTCAATACACGCCCAGGCTAGTGCTCTGATTTATAATCCAATGTTTGTTTTCATGATCTCCATATATTCTACAAAGTTCTCCCAAACTCCTTCCTGGGATGGTTTGCAGGGATTTGCCCCATTTCTAAAGAGTTTTTGTTTCACTTTGATAAGCCTCTCCCGTGCAGCATCCGGGAGGAGGAGTGGCCGCTGCTAATGGGCACTTATCCTAAGAGGCATCTCAGCCAGGCACCAACAGACCACGCTCCTGGCCTCCCCCACACCTGCGGGCTCGAGCAGGACCCACATTCCATCTCCACCTCATATTCATCTGGACAATGTACTGCTGACCCATGCAGTTTCCCCTCACTTCATTCTACCGTTTCTAAAACCTACCCTTAGACATTCCGTTGCTCAGATGAAAATTCCCTCTCTGATCAATATTGCCCACTCAATATCTTACCCAGCAGATTCTCATCACATCAAAGATGAAAGAGAGCTTAAGGCACTTTTTTTTCTCAACATGTGGTCCAGGGACTGACTGTATCAGAATCACCTGGCCAGCCTGTTAACAAGGCTGATCTCCGCATCCCTCCACAGATCTTTGGAATTCTAGCTGGTGTTGAGCCCAGGTGATTTGCACGCAGCCCCCACTTTGAGAGCTACCGCCTTAGATCTCATTGACTCAAGAGGTTCTCAGATGCAGGTGCACATTAGAATCAGGGGGGATGCTGTGGCACACTATCGGCCCCTGTGCTGCGTCCCCAGGGGTTCTGAGTTCATTGATCTAGGCGGGCCCCGGGCAGCCACACTCTGTGAATTATCAGTCTCCCACCCTCATCTTATAAGTGAGGAAGCTCAAGCTCCAGAATAAAAGGCAACTTGCCCAAGCAGTTAGCTTAAAAAAAAAAAAAAAAAAATCCAGGACTCCAACCCAGGTCTAATGGATTCCAAAGTCTATACTCTTTTTACTGCTCTATGAGACCAGTCTGACGGTAAAAGGCACTTCCTAATCTCCAAGGGAACTCAAAAGTTGGGGAAGTTAAGAGACCAACAAACAGAAGGTAGATCATGTTTTGCCTTCTGTGAGCAGAATTTTATCCCATAGTCAGACTATTTGGGAGAAGGGCTTTCCATGTAATGTCAGGCTACTGCAGATTCTTTCCACTGCCGTTACGGATACGCAATCAGATGGTCTCAACAAAGGCAACAACCAATGTGAGGAGTGGGGAATCTAGTGGGCCTCACGTTCAGGCACGCCTGATTCTAAGAGTAGGCATGGCTTTCTTCACATCTTGGCTCTGTTGTACATTACATTTAGCCCTTTTATAGTTTTTCATACTTCAAATTGGCTCCCTCCATTTGCTGGCATAATTGCCATCTGGCGGCCTCAATCCCATATTGCTCTGGCTTAGAAAACCCAGAGAAAGTCAGGTGTTCTTTCTCATAGGGACAGGGTGGCAAAGACCAAGGGAAAGCCAGGGAAGGATTCTGATTGGTCCTCCTTGGACCAATCACTTTACCTGGTCGGGATGGGACTGATTGGCCAGATTTGAATGAGTATCCTCTTAGGGATTTCCATCCTTAAGATGTAAGAGATACCCCTCCACTGAACAGAAGTCTGATGTTGCCCAAAAAGGGAAAAAAAAGCTACTGGTGTCTGCATATTGTAGTCCATGGCCTTGAATTACAGCCCTGGGGATGATGGCATCATTAAAATGAAAACTTCATCCCAGCTGCGAACCAGGCAAACACTAGAATCCTTTCCCTTCCCAAACTTTTCCAGTCTGTGCTAGCATAACTGGGAACGAAACGCCGCAAAGTAAGACTCCAAAGCATAGTTGAAATTTAATTTTCTCAACATAACCATGACTGTAGCTGTTAGGAGTAAGCATTTCCCCCCTCCCATCTCGGAAAGCGCTAAGCTAATTTTTGAAACCTTGAAGAAATGAAGACCACAAACATTGCCCATCCCGAAATCACTCTTTTTTAGTTTGGCTGCCTGCTGAGCTAATGACCCACTGACTGGGTTTTAGGCTTTTTGAAAGCCGAGTGCTAACATCAAACTTACATCTCAGAGATAGCAGCCTGTCTCTAATGAATTTTTTATTTGTTTACTCATTGCTTCTCTGGGATATAAAAGTAACACTCATCTTTTTAATATTAAAAATAAAACTTTAAATCAGGGCCTAGTCCAATGCCAAACTGTTTAAATTTCACTACATCCAAGACCGTTTCACTTCTGGAGAAATCACACTCTGAAATAAAGGAAGACGGTACTATGGGGAAAGAATGACATGCCATATGTATGTTCTTCTTCTTTTTTAAAATCCTTTTGCGAGCAATGAGGTAAATTATTCATGTCAAACTGTGTACTGTACATCATGTGAGTTCCAGGAACACATCCACTGAATAGCCGTGCTCTCTTCCTCAGCTCTCAAAGACTTCATACTGCTCTCCTCTCTGCCCTGGAAGCCTGGTGTGTTTACTCCAGGGGGTTTAGGAACTGTCAATAGAAGAAAGTGCCCTGCGGAGAGATGTGGAGGGGGAGTGTCCAGATGCCGCTCAAGGGAAGCCTTGCACCCGGGGCTGCTCAGATGGCCAAGGGTGTGTTCAGCTAAACTTGTATTGGGTTTACTTGCCTTCCACATGCACTGGGAAAAAATGATATACAATAAATAAAATACAACTGGATGCAGGAAGACCTGCCAGGATATTGGATTGACTAGAGGGACCAGAAAGCAGGTCAGTGATGACACAGGCCAAAATGAGAGTGGAGAGGGACAGAGAGGGGATGCACAGGGACACCAGGAAACCCTTGGGGGTATTGGATAAGTTCAGTGTCTTTATCTGGGTGATGGTTTCAGTAGTATATCATGTGTCAGAACTGTTCAACCTGTATCTTTGTGTGTGGTGCATTTTATATCACTTACGCATCAAGAAATCTATAAACACACACATGCAGGGGATCTGGAGTCATAGTAACTGATTCTTTGGGGTTCCTGGACTCAAGTTTCTTTTTAAATGCTTATATATTTATTTTGAGAGAGAGAGAGAGAGAGAGAGAGAGAGAGTGTGTGTGTGTGTGTGTGTGTGTGTGTGTGTGTGTGTGTGACCAGGGAAGGGTCAGAGAGACAATCCCAAGCAGGCTCTGCACTGTCAGTGCAGAGCTTGACGTGGGACTTGATCCCACAAACCATGAGGTCATGACCTGAACCAAAATCAAGAGTCAGGTGCTTACCATACTGAGCCACCCAGGTGCTCCCCACCGACCCAATTTTAACCTGTGTGTGTGTATGTGTGTGTTTGCATGTCTGATTCTCAGACACCAGCAGGGTGTCCTATGATTGATCTCAGTTCTGACCCTGTCTACCTGGAGAGAGTATCAGAGTCCACAGGGAAAAGTGTCAGTTCCATGAGACTACCCCCCACTTGAGGTGCCAGTCACAAGTCCAAGTAGTTTTGTGTGCTTTGATCAGGTGGCTCTAAAGCAAAGGTTCCCATGACCCCTTCCTTGGGTTTAAGTGGTTCAGAGAACTCAGGAAAACTGTTTGCTCCCTAGATTCCTGATCTACCACAAAGGATACTAAAACACACAAGTCAACAGCCAGATGCAAAGACACATATTGGCAAGTTTCTGAACAAAGGAGCTTTAGTCCTCATGGAGCCTGGGATCTGGCAGGATGGCCCATGGAAGCATTCTGGAAGCAATGTGGAGGCTCCCTGAAACCCCTCTTTTGGGTTTTTATAAGAAGACTTCATCACATAGACATGATTGATGACCTTACTGGCCACCAGTGATTGGTTCAACCACCCCAGAAACCAGGCGGGAGGGAGTGAAAATTCCAACTTTGTATTCACGGTTGTTTCCTCTACAATCAGCCTCCATCCTCTGATGTTTCTAAAAGTCACCTCATTAGCGTACACCCCCTTGTGGTGGAAAGGGGCTTATTATGACCAACCGAACCCCTCTTTCACCTCTATGGCTCTGAAGTATTTTCAGGAACCAAAGATAAGAGACCAAATATCCATGACAAATGCACTGTGGTCATCTGAATGACTCTCTCATATATATTTATGCATTTCTTACAATTTTTTTTCTTATAAATTCCAATATCACACTGGGCTTTGCATCCCGAGTGTGCTGATCAGTCCCGTAACCATGCATATGAAACTTTGTCTCTGAGCCTCAGTTTCCTTATCAGAAAATGGGGATATTAACTATTTCATGGAAGTGTTGTGAAAATCAGGAAGATGAGGGAAGTCCTGGTGTTCATACAAAGAAACACTAAAAAAAAAAAACAGTATAAACCACTGCTTAATTTAATATACCTCTCAGGCGCCTGGGTGGCTCAGTTGGGTAAGCGTCTGACTTCAGCTCAGGTCATGATCTCACTGTTTGTGAGTTCGAGCCCCACATCAGGCCCTGTGCTGACAGCTCAGAGGCTGGAGCCTGCTTCAGATTCTGTGTCTCCCTTTCTCTCTTCCCCTCCCCCACTTGCACTCTGTCTCTGAAAAATAAATAAACGTTAAAAAATTTTTTTTAATTTAATATGCCTCTCTCTTCTTCTCTCTTTCTCCCTCCTGACCCCTCCCCTCCCCCATCCACCATAACGTATGTATATTTCCCCACATCTCTGCTGGGGATGCTTTTCATCATCATGGTCCCTAAAGGTCAAAGGATTTCGTAATAATGCAAATCCAGTCCTGTTAATGTATTGGTACTAACACTGATGGAGAGCAGCTTGGCCGGGAATGTCCCCACACATGGTACACACCTCTGTTTGCGTAATCTTTTTGGACTTCTACAGTGTGGCATTAAACAAATGCCCCTACTCTGAACCTACTCCAAGGCGTAGAAGTCTTTACCAGAATGGGAAAGGCTCCCTAGAACGACCCACAGGCAGGCTTTTTATGGAATCCGATTACACCATTTTCATTCAGGCACAAATATACTGCTGTCTTAAAATTTCACAAAGTGGCTCGCTAAGTATGGCATCTTGGAATAAGATTGTTCACTCTGTTTGAAATAAAAACATATGAATAAATGATAACATGCTCACCCGGACTTGCTCTTTAGTAAGATCTGCTCAAACAACATATGCCCGGTTCAGCTGGGATCGAACAAACACAGCGGTTCAAGGCAGATATCTCAGAGTCTGAGGTATCACATATGATATCCAGGTTCTCCCTCTCCCTCCCTGGGTGACTGTGGGGAAGCCATCTCACATTCACAAACCTCAGATTCATCATGTGGGCACATGGGGAAATGACAGAAACTATGGCAACAATCAAGTAATAGAACAGAAAACCGTTCGGCCCCTGAAGTACGGACCCACGCCACAGGCTCCCACCGATCTATTTGCTGCTTTTAGGAGTGTGACCAGGGGCCAGTGTGAATCTGGGGACACATGTTCATGGGTTCCTCTTCCAAAACAGGCTATCATTGTGCTCTTCCAAAGCTGGATCACTTTCCAGGAAGTCCTGCCCAAGTGGCATCAAGGCCCTACTAGAACAATAACTGTTCCCAGCAAGGCACCACTTGTTACCTCCACATGTTGTGACAGCAGCAGCCCAGGTGCTACACGAAAATCCAGCAGGACAGCGTGGGCCAAGAAGCCACACAGGGCAATAAACATTAAAAAAAATAATAATAATTAAAAAGGGAGGCACCTGGCTGGCTCAGTCAGTTGAGCTCCCGACTTCCACTCAGCTCATGATCTCACAGCTCATTGAGTTTGAGCCCCACATCAGGCTCGCTGCTGTCAGTCAGAGCCCACACCAGATCCTGTGTCCCCCTCTCTCTCTGCACGTCCTCCCCCAAAATAAATGAACATTAAAAAAGAAGAAGAAGAAGAAGAAGAAGAAGAAGAAGAAGAAGGAGGAGGAGGAGGAGGAGGAGGAGGAGGAGGAGGAGGAGGAGGAGGAGGAGGGGGAGGAGGAGGAGGAGGAGCAGCCGCCGCTACAAAGGGCAAAACCAGTCTTTCTTACACTGGAGCATGGGCTTCTCCTTCCGTAGCACCCTTCCCTTCCCCGGCAGGAAAGGCAATACTACAGTCCCTTGTGCTCATGTGTTTATACAAGTGGTGAGCCCACACTGGCCAACCGCAACCCTCCACAGTCCCATCACTGTGTGTAAGCCAGCATAACCGCAGATAGGTGAAAGAGAAGACACTCCAAACAATTATTTAAATGCTCTACAAATGTCCTAACATGAACCTTTCACCTATTTCCTCCAAGTACCTATTGTCTTTATAATATCCGACAGGCGATGCTGGGTGTGTGATCTTTCCTGAGTTCAAGCTCTTGCTTTGGGCTCCCATTGGATCAGGTGTCACATTGTGGCTCTCCCACTATGGCCCTCAGTGATCCTAGGGACACCACCCCACTTCAAGAAGCTGGGTTTCATCACAGTTGAAATGGGATAAACAAGACCACATACACCACAGCCTGTGGCGAGGATTAATTGAAACAAGGGGTAAAGTCTTTAGCCCTATGTTTCACCCAAACCTGGGATCCAGCCAAACCTTTTGTTATCACTGTTATGATTATTTATGTTCCAGATACTTTTCTCCAGCCTGATAACTTTGGTGGTTTGGGTTGGAGGGACTCCAACAGGAAAGAGGTGGCCTTGACATTCCTGCCATGAGAGGAGAAAGGGCAGGTTGAAGTTTTGAGTGATCCAGCTCATTCAATATGTACATTTTTTTCTGGCTCCCTAGCCTGGCTCTCCACTGGGACAATGTTTTGCTCCTGACAAATTTCCGAATGTAATAGGGAAAAAAGAAAAAAAAATTGTACATATTGTTGCTGAAAAAAAATGAAAGATTTCATTGAAAGCCTGGGGGCATTTCAGAACCAATGTAATCAAATCCATGTCTCTGCGTGACGATGAGAGTATTTGAGATGTATTGTGGGTTGGATGGGTGGCTATGGGGACAAAAAAATACTACATAATTTGAAGAGCTCTGTCTGTCTCATATGCCATTTTCACATCTCATGTTGAGACTCTCTCCTTCTTAAAACTTGGCCATACATTTTTCTGAACCTCTGTACTTGACAGAAAACCCAGAAGAATAGCATTTACTGCTCAATTTCCATCTGAATGATGAGGAGAAAAGTCATGGAATCTCACCGCAAGTGATGCACCACTTGCCTCTAAAAGACTGTTTCCTTATCTGAGAAATGGGGAGAGTAATGATGCCTACCTCATCGGGAGTTTTAGAGAAGCAAATGAGACATTCCATAGGGAAATGTTTTGTGTGTGACACAAACTGAGTGTAGGATACCTTAGCCATTACTATTATCAGGAGTGAGCAAAAAATCTCAGAACAACTCATGGCAATACTACTGATCTTGTTTAGTCATGATAACACGCATTTGATGAAGGCGAGTTTTACCAGAAGAAAAAGAAAAATGATCACAAGCCCTTGAAGAAGAGCACACAGCCAGGACTACAGTGCTCTTGGGAACATCCAGGAAAAGATGTCCCACCCTCAATCACCTGATGCTGATCCATGGGTCCAAGAGGTCAAACCTATGTTGTTCATTGAATAGATGTTCTGGTTGGCTTCGCAGATAGAGAAGCACCAAAAGAATATCAGAAAGGTTTCTGGGAATATTCACAAAGCAATCATCACTTATGACGGCACATGCCTCTCCTAGATTGCCAGGAAGATGTCTAATGCCAGTCAGTGCCGGACAATTGGCTTCTGGAGTCCCTTCATTTCTCAAGCAAGTATGTTAACATTTAAGGTGACATTGTCGGTAGACTGTGTGGCTTGGTGAGTGACAAAGGACATCGCACTAAAAAATGTACAGCTAACATCAAAGTTAAAAGTGAACATTCAACGTTTACCTCCTAAGATTAGGCAAAATAAAAGGATGTCTGTTTCCATCACTTCTATACAACATCATGTTAGAGGTCTTAACAAGTGCAATAAGGCAAGAAAATAAAATAAGTTAAAGAGTTTAAAAGGAAGAAGTAAAACTATTCACAGATGACAGGATTTTGCATGTTTAAAACCCAAAAGGATCTAACAAAAAAAATTGTTAGGACCAATAAGTAAATTTGCCAAGCTGTAGAAGACTAAGTTAACATACAAAAATCAATTGTATCTCTGAAAATCAGAAAAGAACTGGGAAAAATATCATTTGCAAAATCACGCAAAATGTCAAGTATTTATAGACTTGACAAAAGATGTGCATTGAAAATTGTAAGATATTGCTGAGAAAGATTACAGAAGACTGAAAATATGGAAACAGTGCAGTCAGTATTCATATATCAGAAGACTCAATAGCACTAAGATATCAATTTTTCCACATTTATTTACAGATTCAGTGCAATCCCATTCACTCCCTAAAGACTTTTTATAGAAATGGACAGGATGATTCTAAATGTATATTGAAATGTGAAAGACTAAAAGGCGTTTAAACTATTTTGAATAAGAACAATTTAGAGAAAAATTAAGTTAAAGGATGCACTCAACTTGGTTTCAAGACATACCATAAAGCATCAGTAAGAATTCAGACATACAGATCCACAGAAGAGAATAAAAGTCTAGAGATACATATATGGTCAAATGATTTTTGACATAAGTGCCAAAGCAATTCAGTAGGAAAGAAAATTTTCAACAAATATTCCTATTTAAAAAAAAAACCCACAAAAATCCTGAACTTGGTTGAGACAGACCACAGACCTACCCCAAATGCTAGAACAACATTCTAGAAGAACTCATAAAAGACTATCTTCATGATCTTGAAGTAAGCAATGATTTCTTAGAACTAGAAATGCTAACTATAAAAGAAAGGACTTCATCAAAATTTTAAATGTCTGTTTATCAAAAGGCACTAAAAATAAGATAAACAGTCAAGATGTAGACTGGGAGACAATATTTACAAGAAACATATCGGACAAAAGATTTGTTTCCTGAAAACATTAAAAAGAAAAAGAAAAGGAGTCACCTACAACCCAATCTGAAAAAAATAGGGAGAAGATTTTATCGTACGTACGTTTCACAAAAGAAAGCATACCAATGTTTAATCAATGCAAGGAAAACTGTTTAACATCTTCAGTCATGGGAGAAATGTATATTAAAACCAACAAGAGACATGACCAGCATAGCTACAGGACAAAAAGCCTCACACACCATGTGATAGTGAGGCTGTAAGTAGCTTTCCTACATCGCTAGAGTGAGTACAAAATTGCACAATCACTGTGGAAAATTGTGTGGCGGTTTTTTAAAACAAGAAAACATCCATCCACTCGACCTAGCAATGCTGTTCCATTTAACCAAAAGAAATAAAAACATATATTCACAGAATCTTTTTGCCAGATGATCCCAAACAATTTGGACTATTAAAGATGTACCATGGGCAGGGGACTTAAACATCAGATATTTATTTATCATGATTCCAGAGGACTTAAGTCTGAGATCTGAGTGCCAATGTGGTCCTGTTCTTTGTGAAGGTCCTCTTCCTGGTGATGGCTTTGTCCTCACGTGGCCTTTTCCCATTGTGCACATGCACAAGCACACATACACATGCACCAACACACAGATACACACACACACACACACACACACACACACACACTGACACACACAGAGATCTCTATCTTCTCTCTTCTTCTTTTTATAAAGGCATTAATCCCATCGTGGTGGGGGGGTGGTGGTCCACTCTTATAATCTGTTCTAAACTTAAGTGTCTCCCAAAGGCCTCACCTCAAAATACCCAACACATTAGGAATGAGGACTTCAGCACAGGAATTTGGGGGCAACACATCCAGCCCACAGCACAGAATGCCTACAAAAGCTTCACTCATGATAGCCCCAAACAAAGAAGGAATACAATGGAAATCTACATACAATGCAATACCACTCTGCCATGAAAAGATGTAAAGAACTGGTACAATAACGTGTTCAGTGAAAGAAACTAGACACAAAAGAATACTTACTGTATGGTTCCACGTATATTAAATTTTAAAGCAGGCAGGGCGACTCTATGGTCATAGACATCAAGTGAGTGGTAGTTTTGGACGATGGGGATGCGGTGAGAGGAATTGAGTAGGGAGGTAAATGGGGTATCTTTCTGGCAGGATGAGTGTATTTTATAGCTTTATAGGCAAATGGCTTACACAGGGATGTGAGTTTTTCAAACGCACACAAACTGTGCATTTCACTGTATGTAAATTATACCTCAATAAAAAGACCTTGGTATATATGTGAGAGGCATTTCAGTGATCCACAGGTCAGCAGCCCTGGGAAAAGTCAAAATGGAATTTCTGAGCATTCATTCACATCACCAATCTCTCCTTCCAGCTGAAGGTCTGTACAAAGTGCTTCTTGCTTACAAAACTGAAAGATAGGGATGCCTGGGTGGCTCAGTCCATTGAGTGTCTGACTGTTGATTTTGGCTCAGGTCCTGATCCCAGTGTTGTGGGACTGAGGCCCGCATTGGGCTCTGTGCTGTCAATGTGGAGTCTGCTTGGGATTTTCTGTCTCTGCCCTTTCCCCTGCTTGCACACTCTATCTCTCTCAAAACAAATAAATAAACATTAAAAAAAAAAGAAAAATAAAGGATAGAGGATCAGGGTGGGGTGCCTGGGATGGAGTGGAGGAAAGAGAGGCCAGCAGTTATTCTGTGTGAGTCTGGGGGACAGGGTTAGAAGCTGTGCCTATCAATGGGACGGGTACTCTTGGTGGAATATGACAAGTTGACTCCATTTGCCCTCAAGTTCACAAAGGGGGTGAAGACAATTCACCTTTGCTGATTATAAATATTCCTTCCATCTTCAGATGACCTATAACAAACCTTTACTCAAAGTTTAGGAGAGCTTCTGGACCTACGCCTTTGACAAACAATTGTATAGAACAGAAACCAACCCACAAAAGTCTTAGAAAACTCACACGACACAGAGAAGGGGGGGCGCTACAGATTGTAGAAGATTTAGAACTCCTTTCATGCCTGGCTCTGAACATGCACCATAAAAAAAAATACAGTGCTATTTTCATATATTAGTTATAAGACAAACTTTCCCAAAATGACGCAGCTCATTAACTAAGGATATTTCTCAGTAGATTTGTTATATTAAAAAGGCACTGTGTCTACTATGCTAATCAACTATGTTGTACTAAAACTCCACGTAGATTAATTAAATGCATTACTTGCCAAAGGAATGTGATGTACACACACAGCACACACACATGCACACATAGCCTTATAACAATGGTAGGGTGTAAATTACGGAACGTACCTCTCTTCCACAGCCAAATGCTTTTTTAGTTCCTGGCTACATGATTTTAAACAAAACTGAATGAAATGATCCCTTCACAGCTGAGCCAAACACTCCTGCAAACAATAGCACAACGGCTCATCTGTATCTCTGGGTCTAAAAGCGCTTGAGGTGTCATGCACTAGGGTGAATATTTGCTTGAGATTTTAGTTTTAGTCTGGGATTGTAGAAATGAGTCTGTCATCTGTCTTCACAATCTCTTGGAAGGAGGGAAGCGGGGGGAGGGGAGGGAAGGAAGGAAAGAAAATTAAAGTCCTAAATGAAAGCTTTGTGCGCATCAACCTCCCTGCCCATCTAGGGCAAACACTCATGATATGAGTTCAAAAACCTGTAAGCACAAGAACAAAGGTCACTGATCATTCCCTGCTTCTCCCTCCTCCTAAAAATAAGTTGGTCAGGGAGCAGGGTGGCCTAGGATTGTCCCTAGGGGTAAAACCACATCCCTCAGTCAAAGCAGACAAAAGCAGGGGTGCCTAGGTGGCTCAGTCAGTGGAACATCTGACTCTTGATTTCAACTCAGGCTGTGATATCATAGTTCATGGCTTCGAGCCCTGCGTCGGGTTCTGCAATGATAGTACAGAGCTTGCTTGGGATTCTGTCTCTTCCTATCTCTCTGTCCCTCCCCAACTTGTTTGTTCATTCGTTTGTTCGTTCATATTCTCTCTCTCTCTCTCTCTCTCTCTCTCTCTCTCTCTCTCAAAAATAAATAAATAAACATTAGGGGAAAGAGGAAGACCAAGGGGAGAAGACTCCAGAGATCTGTGTTCCTTATCTCTGTTCCTGGCAGGGCAGGAACAGTGAGATCTAGGCCTCCATTAGTCACTTCCAAATTGAATGATAACTGGCATCATTTATTTATTGTGGGAAGCAGTGTGCTGCTGTGTTTAAGGACATGAGCTTTCGAGCAAGACAGAACTGTGTTCATTTATTAGTTTTGTCACTTCTCAAGTGACTTTGGGGAGGCAGCTCAGAGCCTCAGGTTGTTCCTTGGTAAAGTGGGGATAGTAATAGCTCTGGCATTGGGGGTTTGTGGAAGGATCACGTTTCACACGTGCAAATGTATTAAACACTTGGTACGGCACGTTATAAGCATTCCGTAAGTGATGAAAAATAAATAACCATAGCTGCAGAGCAGTGTTCCAAAAGAAGTGAGTATTCTTGCCTTCCACACGGAAATAAAAAAGGAGAAACTGCAGAAAACGTAAATCCTGATGTTTTGAGGGACAACAGGTCATGTGATACAGCGGAGACAAACTGAACCCAGTTCTGTGGGCACGTCTCCTCTGAGCCTCAGTTTCCATATTGGCAAAAGTAGTACATGTCACATACCTTAGCCACCAAATAGGCATTGGGTGCTTATCATATAGGAATAGCATGGGCTATATGGAAGCTACCATTGTTAGTCTCAAGAAAGTTCTAGAGGCCAATGTTGCCAGTCCCTATGCCACATACATCTTAGTGCTTCCATGCAGGAATGTCTTCCTGGCATAGAGACGTTACTGAAGGAACCCAATGACATTGATGGAAAGCAAAAACAGCAAACATTGACACACAGAGTCAAAGACGAACACTTCTGGAATGGGACAGGAATGCGTTGGGGAGCCAAGGTCATGAACAGTCAGCCTCACTAGCTGTTGCAGCCACGTTATAAGGGTATGTTCATGGCCCCTTCTGCTGCTAATGGTAAATCATTCTTGAAAGTAAAATACACACTAATAAGTTTGTATGCATAGTATATGCAAATACTGGGAGAGGTGTTCCAAGAAACAGCAAATTTTGGAAGCAAAATAAACTGTGAAATAGTCAATTTCAACATGTGATTCTGTGTAGTACTATTTACTCTTGCTAGAAGACAAAAGCATTACATTATTCAAATACTAAGCAATAATGTTCACTTGCATGTTCTGGGGTTTGAATATTCATTATAGGCTATATGGTTGAATAGATATATAGAGGAAAACAGGTGACAAGAGGGAAGGAAGGGAGGGAGGGAGGGAAGTAAGGAAGGAGGGGGGGAGGAAAGGAGGAAGGGAGAGAGGGAGAGAGGAAAGAAGGGAGGGAGGGAGCAAGGAAGGTGAGAAGGGAGGGTCATAGCGTCAAGTGGAGCTTAGAGGGCCCCACCTCAGCAACCAGGTGCAGCCCCCGACACAAACTGGCCAAGCAGAATGTTTCATACTCTGACCCTAGTGACTGGTCCAGAGGTGGGCATGTGACCCAAATGTGGGACTCCTGGTCCATTCCTGGGGTTTTTGAAGCTGGTGCTAAGGAAGAGGGTCCTTTCCTTTTCTACTGGAAAATCACGTAGCCAAGAGCCCAGAGCTGTAGCAGCCAAGGTTCCAGCTTGAGGTGAAAGCTTATCTGAGACGTCTGGTGCTCACACAGACAGAGGTGAATAGGGAGAGAGGGAGAGAGAATGTTGATACATTTTGTTCTCTTTTCCCCATCCTGGTTCCTTTATTACACAAACCACTCAGTCTGCCTTTTAACCAAAACCAGATAAAGTTAGGTTTCTGCCAGACCAGATATTGCTTCCTAATAGTGATTAGTAGAATCTGTAGTAGAATTTCTTGATGACATAGGAGAGAAACACAAGGCCTCAATGAGCTCTTTAGGAGGTCTCCATCCACTGGGGGAGAGGACAAGCGGCCGACGACTATGTGTTCCTACTGATAGGGCTGCTGGGAGAACGCCAAGGAGGCGCCCCTGTTGTAGATAACCTCCCACTCTGTGCTTCACATGCACGGACTCACAGAGACCAGCTTTGCGCCAGTGCTGGGAGGTAAATCCAAAATTTCATTAAACTCCGGCCCAGTTAGGGACAAGAGGGCCTTAGAGAAGAGGTTCCAAGGCTTCAAGGTCGAAGCGGTGTGAGTAGGACATTCCAGATGTGTAAGAGTGGGAATAAACGTGTGATGGTGGAAAGAGCATCCGTACGTGGTAGTCAGAACCCTCCTGGGGCATAATGGGTAGGAGCTGGGGAGTCAGGAGCTGAGCCACAGGTACTTGGAAAGGCCCCCATTTGACCCAGTAAAAGACAGTCCACTCTGTTCCCCGTGTCTCCCGCTCACTGCGGACAACTTGGTTTCAAGGTGGCCACTTAGGGAGTCGGCTTTCAGGCCAGCTCCTTCGTGAACAGCTCTGCTGCCCAAACTGAATGCAAAAACAAAGCAGATCTCAGTGCAGCGGCTTAATGGGAAACACGAGCCATCTGTGAGTGTTCCTTCTAGTTCATTTGCTTCGTTGGCAAGTATTAAACAGCACTGTAAAGATCCAGAGAAATTATGGAAATGGGTATTAACATTAAAATCAGAGTACAATTAGAACATTTCACTGCATAATTGTTTGGCAGGGCCTGGGAGGAAACAGAGGGTCTCCAGCTCTGTGATTTATTGGTCACAGGTTGTGTGACTCTTCAGAATCTCCAGGGCCAGGAACACATTCTGGAGGAGGCAGGGGGGTGCCCCCAAGATGACAATACAATTGGACCATGGTTACAAACTTCACACAGTCTGTGTCTAATTCCTGGCGGCCCTTCCTCTGAGCTGCTGCATCAGCGTTGCGGAAGCCAACCAGAGCCCGGTCCAGATGAAGGGGACACACAGAGATGTGGGCGAAACCTCTGTGCCACACTCCTGTGTCTTTGTCAGAGAAAGTGTACCGTGTCTGCTTGTAATTAGCACTCCGACAGGCGTCAGAGAAAATGGCTAATCGGTGACATGGCCCACAGTGCTTTGTAAGTAAACACCATATTGCAACAGACATGCAATTAATTACCCAACACTCCAATTAAACATGTTCAAAATGAAAGTGGGGGCAGGGATGAGGTATCAGAGCCGAAATACCAAAATCTTCCCTATTTTATTTTTTAATCTAAGAAATAATAAATGACTCAACTCTTGAATGTCATCAAGCTATTTCCAAGCATCTAGGCCTGGGGCTGTCCCTGTTTCTGGGAGGCTCGGAATTGCCGGACCAAAGTCTCTTATATATACTCCAGATTGAATGTCTTCCCTGGTTATTCTAGAACCTTTGAGTGGAGGGCCTGCTCGCAACCTCCCTTACTGAGTCACTGCTCCATACCCCATCTGTATCCTTCCCTGAAAAATGACCATGACTGGCTAACACCACCTTCTTAAAGATGCCTACGGGGCTATACACACCTCCCCACTGGAGTGATGCCCACCCCATGCCTAGGTGTTGTCCGGGTCTGTCAGCCCAGTCCCCTTCCTGGGAATGGGAAAAGTCTGTGATACAATCCACCCTCCAGAGATCCCTGTGGGATGAGGCTGTGGCTAAACTTCTCAGGAAACCCCAGGCTTATCTACTTTTGTGCCCTAATGCACCCTTCTGCCCTCACTCTTGTATAGGTCTCTAGGAGCTCCTTCGCTCCATAATCACTTGCCCAGGAAGAGAAGGGACCCCAACTTAAGATGACTATCTCATCTGAAAACTGAGGTTTGAAGTATGGTATACTTTTATTTACTTTTATTATTATTATTATTATTATTATTATTATTATTATTATTTTATCAGGGTAGACCTTATAAAAATGCAACAGAAAGTGTATTTTGCTTGCAGGTTCCATCTACTGAGTCTCAACAGCGAAGGGTGTTTGAAGGAAGGGATATTTGCACCAAGCCTTGAAAGGGTACGAGAAGTTTCAGATGAAAAAAAAAAACACAATAAATTAGGATGATGACAGGAATCAACATTTGGGGATCCATCAATCAGCTCAACTAAGCAACTATCTATCCATTGCTTAGAGTAAGTCAAAACAGGTCACTTTGGGGACAGATGTCCAAAATGTAGTTCCTGTCTCTGAAGGAGTGTGTCACCTACTGACCTAGACAAACACTCAAAGGAACCAGGTGGTGACCACATTTACTGAGCCCCTACTACATGCTAGGTATTATACATTTACAAGGCACGTTCACATGTGATTCCTTTAAAATTTTTTTAAATATTTATTTATTTTTAAGAGACAGAGGGTGAGTGGGGGAGGAGCAGAGACAGAGAGGGAGACACAGAATCCAAAGCAGGCTCTAGGCTCTGAACTGTCAGCACTGAGCCTGAAGTGGGGCTCGAACCCACCAGCCTTGAGATTGTGACCTGAGCTGAAGTCAGATGCTTAACCGACTGAGCCACCCAGATGTCCCGCATTTGATTCCTTTAAAATACTATGGAGTGATTTGTGTTATCACCACTTTACAAATTAGAAAATAAATTATGTCCTCCAGCCTTCCTGCTTTCCGAGCAGAGCTGTTAACTTATGACATCCTCAATGGGGAAAAACTGAGAGCTTTTTCCCTGAGATCAGGAACACGACAGGGATGCCCACTCTCACCACTGTTGTTTAACATAGTGTTGGAAGTTCTAGCATCAGCAATCAGACAACAAAAGGAAATCAAAGGCATCAAAATTGGCAAAGATGAAGTCAAGCTTTCACTTTTTGCAGATGACATGATACTATACATGGAAAATCCGATAGACTCCACCAAAAGTCTGCTAGAACTGATACATGAATTCAGCAAAGTTGCAGGATACAAAATCAATGTAGAGAAATCAGTTGCATTCTTATACACTAACAATGAAGCAACAGAAAGACAAATAAAGAAACTGATCCCATTCACAAGTGCACCAAGAAGCATAAAATACCTAGGAACAAATCTAACCAAAAATGTAAAAGATCTGTAGGCTGAAAACTATAGAAAGCTTATGAAGGTAATTGAAGAAGATATAAAGAAATGGAAAGACATTCCCTGCTCATGGATTGGAAGAATAAATATTGTCAAAATGTCAATACTACCCAAAGCTATCTACACATTCAATGCAATCCCAATCAAAATTGCACCAGCATTCTTCTCGAAACTAGAACAAGCAATCCTAAAATTCAGATGGAACTACAAAAGGCCCTGAATAGCCAAAGTAATTTTGAAGAAGACCAAAGCGGGAGGCATCACAATCCCAGACTTTAGCCTCTACTACAAAGCTGTCATCATCAAGACAGCATAGTATTGGCACAAAAACAGACACATAGACCAATGGAATAGAATAGAAACCCCAGAACTAGACCCACAAACGTATGGCCAACTCATCTTTGACAAAGCAGGAAAGAACATCCAATGGAAAAAAGACAGTCTCTTTAACAAATGGTGCTGGGAGAACTGGACAGCAACATGCAGAAGGTTGAAACTAGACCACTTTCTCACACCATTCAAAAAAATAAACTCAAAATGGATAAAGGACCTGAATGTGAGACAGGAAACCATCAAAACCCTAGAGGAGAAAGCAGGAAAAGACCTCTCTGACCTCAGCCATAGCAATCTCTTACTCGACACATCCCCAAAGGCAAGGGAATTAAACACAAAAATGAATTACTGGGACCTTATGAAGATAAAAAGCCTCTGCACAGCAAAGGAAACAACCAACAAAACTAAAAGGCAACCAACGGAATGGGAGAAGATATTTGCAAATGACATATCAAAGGGCTAGTATCCAAAATCTCTAAAGAAGACATCCGGATGGCCAACAGGCACATGAAAAGATGCTCAACGTCGCTCCTTATCAGGGAAATACAAATCAAAACCACATTCAGATACCACCTCACGCCAGTCAGAGTGGCTAAAATGAACAAATCAGGAGACTATAGATGCTGGCAAGGATGTGGAGAAACGGGAACCCTCTTGCACTGTTGGTGGGAATGCAAATTGGTGCAGCCGCTCTGGAAAACAGTGTGGAGTTTCCTCAGAAAATTAAAAATAGACCTACCCTATGACCCAGCAGTAGCACTGCTAGGAATTTACCCAAGGGATACAGGAGTACTGATGCATAGGGGCACTTGTACCCCAATGTTTATAGTAGCACTCTCAACAATAGCCAAATTATGGAAAGAGCCTAAATGCCCATCAACTGATGAATGGATAAAGACATTGTGGTTTATATACATAATGGAGCACTACATGGCAATGAGAAAGAACGAAATATGGCCCTTTGTAGCAACGTAGATGGAACTGGAGAGTGTGATGCTAAGTGAAATAAGCCATACAGAGAAAGACAGATACCATATGTTTTCACTCTTATGTGGATCCTGAGAAACTTAACAGAAACCCATGGGGGAGGGGAAGGAAAAAAAAAAAGAGGTTAGAGTGGGAGAGAGCCAAAGCATAAGAGACTCTTAAAAATTGAGAACAAACTGAGGGTTGATGGGGGGTGGGAGGGAGGGGAGGGTGGGTGATGGGTAGTGAGGAGGGCACCTTTTGGGATGAGCACTGGGTGTTGTCTGGAAACCAATTTGACAATAAATTTCATATATTGAAAAAAAAAAGAAAAATAAATAAATTAGGCTTCAGACACCTGGGTGGCTCAGTTAAGCATCCAACTTCAGCTCAGGTCATGATCTCCCAGTTTGTAAGTTTGAGCCCCACATCGGGCTCTGTGCTGACAGCTCAGAACCTAGAGCCTGTTTCAGATTCTGTCTCCCTCTCTCTCTGACCCTCCCCCGTTCATGCTCTCTCTGTCTCAAAAATAAATAAATGTGTAAAAAAAAGAAAAAAGAAAGAAAATAAATTAGGCTTAAGGAGGGTAAGCCCCTTGGCCAATGTGACTCAGCTAGCCAAGGGGGGAAAAGTGGTGATCAGGAACCTTGGTGGGTATGTTACAAGGGATGACAAGATGAGATGAGAGGTTCCATGAGGGAAAAGATGGTCTCCCAGCTCTGAGTCCCAGGAGTGAGAATGCAGACCCAGAAGAAGGCAGAAGCCTTTCACTCTGTAATATCCAAACGGGCACACGTCACTGATAAGCCAAAGACATTGGCAAAGCTTGTCTGCTCTGCGCTCAGTGTTAAAGTCTCATTGCTTCTATTGGGAAAACTAATAACATAACAAATGAAACTATTGTTCAGTTTCATTAAAAATAAATCTGATAAGATGGGCAGAATTGAATTAACCAATCTCAACAGAGTTCTCATTATTGGAGCAAACGGAATATTCTCTAATACAATAAGTCCTGATTCATTTTAGCTGGACTGAGCAGTTCCTTACGATAGATTTGGTTTCCAGCTTTTGGTGCCAGGCACGCTCTCACTAATGTTAGTATTAGCAGGTCAGCGTAATGGATCGGCATACTAGGTCTGGCGAGAGTTCTGGATGGATCAGCACGACAGATGCAGCGGCCTCAGTTACCCTTGGCAGACACAAACTGTCCTCCCCTCCAAGGAAGTCAGATTTAGGGCCCTAGAGCTTGCAAGAGAGAAATGGCCCTTGTTCCAGAGAGGGTGAGGTTGGCTAGGATCCTTGATGGGATGCTCTTGGATCAGAGATGGGGAAAACAGACAGTCAGTATGCCCGCTTGTTTTGGCTGGCTCTAATGGAAGTTAGTGCCAGCAATATTTCTATTCCTTTGCACTGGCTGAAGTTCAAAGGCTCAAGATTGAAAGCAGAGAGGAGCATGCAGGTACGCACACACACACACACACACACACACACACACGCACGCACATATGCATTTATCATTTTCCCAAAGGAAGGATTTGGCACAGCTTCTAAATATACACAGAGACACAAGATGGAAACATTGAAGAAACTGAGATCAAATGTTAAATGTAATAGAGAAATGATATCGACTGATTAATGAAATATATCTCCAACTATGTGGCTGACTCACATTTTAGAGGTGGACTGTCACTTTAGCTCTGAACCCACTAGTGAACATGGAAACATCAAGACACACAACCCCCCCACCCCCAATCAGTTCATAATTTATATCACTCACTGACTAAAACCAAACCAGATGTTGAGGAGAAACACAGTTCCCTCTGGTCCTAATGACTGAGAGCATCTTTAACTGTATATACTTATCAAGAGGAAATGGAATTTAAGTATGAGGGAAGGGACAAACAAATGAACAAACAATGCCACAGAAGACAAAGACGTTAAAAGTTGCTCTATTTGACACCCCAGGGGCTTGGAAGCCTCCTTTAAGTATATTCTCTACTAGCATACAGTCAGTGATACAGCACTCACAATTCTCTGACACAATCTCTGTTTTGAAGTTCTTCTTACTGAGATGAACTTCTGTCATTATAGCCACATAGTTGGGGTGGAAGTGTCATAAAGGAAGAAATATGAACTCTGTACTCAGATTGGAGTTCAGATTGTGCGTTTGCCACTTTCCAGCTGAGCGACCCTGGGGAAGTGACATCATTTCTCAGTGTCTTGGCCTCTCCACCTGTGAAATGAAGGTCATGGCAGCCATGGAACAGAGCAACCACAGGATTGGATACAAGTATGCATGTCCAGGGTCTAGTGGCATGTAAGTGAGCGGTGTGGGGTTATTCCTTCAGTTCACCCTCAGAATATTAATTAAGCATCTGTATGTCATTTCTAGGTATTAAAGATGTAACAATAAGCAAGGTAGGTCAAACTGCTACCCTACTAGACTTTACCAGACCATCTGTTGGGGCTGGTTACATTCCTATCATCCACATATAGCAACGTCACACAAATTTACTAACAAGCTTGCCTCTACAATGAGGGCAGGTAAGCATCACCTTCTTATTCTGATTCTCTGGTCTAAATCTGACAAATATCCTATTTCTAAGTTTTTAATCAGGAAGCTAGACTCAGCACCATGGAGAACAAACTAGTTGGGTTGCCTGGGTATCTAGCTGTATGAAGATTTGACCTCAAACGATCTCTTCATCACTTCACTGTGGTTTAGTTAAACCCCAGTGGGACTGATCTCTTAGCTTCACTACCAGTAATTTAAGTAAAATAAATGTTTTAATTTTTATAATTCAGTCCCAGGCAGCCAAGAGTTGCTGCTCCATGATGTTTCCCCTAATAATTAAAAAGGAAAAAGAGACAAAACCAGCTGAGTCAATAGGATAAAAAAGTACCTCCTCCCTGATTTTTTTAAAAAACATGAACCAAATACTTCTCGTGAAAAAACTCCCTGTTATATTTTTGAAAGATTAAACTTAAGTCCTACATGAATGGTGTCTAATTAAGAACAGGAGCACCTGAGTGGCTCAGTTGGTTGAGGGTCTGACTCTTGGTTTGGGCTCAGATCACGATCTCATAGTTGGTGAGACTGAACCCCACATTGGGATCCACTCTGACAGTGTAGAGTTTGCCTGGGATTCTCTCTCTCTCCCTCTCTCTGCCCTCCCACTTACATTCTCTCTTTCTCTTTCAAAATAAATAAATGTAAAAAAAAAAAAAAAAGGAAAGAAATTTTGGCTATATTTCAATGTAGTATAGACAAGGTACAGAGATGACAGTTTCAGTTTGGGAACAGATTAAGCCTCTGAAGCAGACATGTTTGCAGCCAGGGAAAGACCCACACATGGAACTGGAAATAAATATAATCACAGCGACGATGGAGACCTGGATAATAAAAGCTACTGTTTCGGGGGCAGGTTATATGTGTGAAGGACCACACTGAGAGCATCACATTTTCAGTCCTCCTCACCAGCCCTGTAAGGTAGGTGCTATTATGGTTACCTTAATTTACAGATGGGGAAAAGGACTCACAAAGTGAACATAACTTGTTCAAGAGAGTGCTGCTGATAAGCAAAAAAGCAGGGATTTGAACCTCTACACCCGTTTCCAATGGAAGATTTGCTGACAGGTCACTTCAGGACCTTGGACAGGTCACATCACTGGGGACCTTGGTTTCCCAACAGGCACAAAGAAGAGTCTGGGATGGTCATTGTCCCTTCCACCCATGATAAATAAAACTGTAGGGTTTCTTACAGTTTTTTGACACAACTTAGGTGGGAGGCCACCAAGCTTAAAATGTTTTGGTTATCCAAATCCAGAGTAATCATTAGATGTCAGGAAACAATCCATTACTAAAAATTGGGGTTTTCCTCACTGTATAGGAAAGCAGGTAGAGTGCGATGTTATTTTCCAGTATAAGAAGCCTCCCTTTGGAGTCAAGAAAGCAGCCCAGATCTTTGTGAATACCATCATTTCAGGAAGAAACCAGAAATTGACTTAAGTCCCAGGCTTAAGCTACACTTGAAATATCTCCTTTACTAATTCATATCCACATTGGTTTGGGGTGAATTTACAAGCTTTGTTTCTGAGCTTGAGGTAAGTTATAAATGGGTCAGCGGCTTCCAGAAACAAATCATGGACTCCTTCTTGCTTTTATTTGTTCCTAAATGCATCTGTGTTGCCTTCTCACTTGTATTTCTCTCGTTTTCAGAACATGACTTTCAGAATTGCTGAGAGCAATCACTGGCCTCCCTCTCACATGGAGAAATCAAAAGCAAATACAAACTGCTCTCTCAGCTCACTTCCAAATCTAAGCAGACCCAACTGCTGTTACATATTGCTTTGTACACTAAGATGCAGTGTCTCTTTGAATGTAATAAGCAAGGAAAACCTCCAAGTCGTTTGCTATTGCTGAAACATTACTGAGCTGGCAAAATTCATAAACTAATACTGCAAAGTAGCCCTTGGCACATGCTATTTTCAGCAATTTGTACTCTCTGTCACTATTTCCTCTTTCATGCCATCTGTAAAGCACACCCCGGCTTCCTTCTCAACAAGAAATGTGTCTTTCTAGAAGGTTGATCAGAAAAAAAATAAAAAGCACTTCCTGGACTGGTTAATTGTTGCAGAGGAAGCGCCCACTTTCACACCTGAGAGTCGGTAGTTTGGGGGTCTATAGGGCAGATGTGGGAGATTGATATAAAAAATGGAAGCTGTCACATGCCAGCCAGGAAGACTAAATATTTCTCATCTTCATTAGAAGTGATCATGTTTAAATCCCCAATGCCTGATTAATTAGCATAAAGAGAAGAAGTATTAGTGTCATTAAATGAAAATCTCTCTGGTTATTGAAGGATAAACTTGAACCATACGTGCACGATGGCTGCATGTAGGGCATGGACTGGAAGCCTGGAGACCCAGGTCCTTCCACTTACCAGCTATGTAACATGGGCAAGTCCATGCCACCCTCCCTTGGTCTGGTGTGATTAAATCAGATGGTTAAAAAGGTCTTTTTGGCTTAGAAGTGCTTTGGTTTGTGAAAAGGAGTATACATTTCTTCAGTAGATATATACTAAGCTTCTACTGTGTGCTGGGCACTAAAAAAGACTCCTGATATCACAGAGCTTATGTTCAAGTAGAGGACTGAGCCAATACATGTGTCAACAAATAATCAAACAAGATAGCTTCAGGTGGGAGTAAGTGCCATGAAACATCAGAAGAACTTCTAAAAGAAAGTAATTGGCATGGGTTAGGACAATAGTTAGTCATACATTGAGTAACAAAGCCTATTTATCAAGAGAAGTGGTTTTTAATGCAGATGGTAGTACAACCCCCCAGTATTTTGGAATTTTGTGAAGGAGTTTGGTATTTTATTTATAGTGTATCAGTGCCAGATCATTGAAATATGGAAATACAAGTTATTTTATTAGACATTACTTTTTAATTCTCTTGCATATTATGCCTTGAACATTCATTGTTTCCAAAACTGTGCAAGATTATACATTATTTATGAGTTTCACTTCAGGATTATAAAAGGGAAGTTAGATATTATTTTTAATAAGAGGGGGCACTGGGTCTGATAGAATTAAAAACCACTGATCTTAGCCATTCTGACAGGTGTGAGGTGATAGCTCATTGTCATTCTGAGTTGCATTTCCCTGATGATGAGTGATATTGAGCATCTTTTCATGTGTCTCTTGGCCATCTGGATGCCTTCTTTGGAGAAATTTCTGTTCATGTCTTCTGCCCACTTTTTAATTGGGTTATTTAGGTTTTGTTGGTGTTAAGTTGTATAAGTTCTTTATATATTTTGGATACTAACCCTTTATTGGATTTGTCATTTGCAAATATCTTCTATTCTGTGGTTAATTTTGTTGATTGTTTCCTTTGCTGTCAACCCTTTTATTTTGACATAGTCCCAAGAGTTTATTTTTGCTTTTGTTTCCCTTGCCACAGGAGACTTACCTAGAAAGATGTTGCTATGGAAATTTACAAAACAAAACAAATGAGCAAAGGAAAAAAGAGAGACAGAGACAGACAGACACAAACTAAGAAACGGACTCTTAACTACACACTGATGGTCACCAGAGAGGAGGTTGATGGGTAAAATAGGTGAAGGGGGTTAAGAGTACACTTATGATGAGATTGAGTAATATACAGAATCATTGGATTACTATATTGTACATCTGAAGCTAACATAACACTGTGTGTTAACTATACCAGAATTAAAACAAAAAAAAAAAACTTAAGAAAAACAAATACACACAAAAAACCATTGATCTAGAACCCTCATAACCAGAAGCATAGCCAGGGGCATTCTTGTGCAATGGTCTATTTCTAGGCAAAGATGAAGATAATAAATTTCTACAGGGAATTATGGGCACACATTTAAAAAAAGAGCAGTTTTGAGATGATCGTCTTCCCTGATAGGTACAGGCCTCTCTCACATTTTCCTACATCACGTGTATCACAAACACTATTCCATGTGTCCAAAATAACCCTTTACATGCTAAGATAGAACACCCTCTGGGTGCCTGGGTGGCTCAGTCAGTTAAGCATCTGACTCTGGATTTCGGCTCAGGTCATGATCTCATGGTTCTCTCTCTCCATCTCTCTCGGCCCCTCCTCTTTTGCTTTCACTCTTTAAAAAAAAAAATAAACAAACATTGAAAAAAGAACCCACCTCAGTATTTGCATGGCTACTTCTATTCTTATACTAACCAGCCTGGAGAACCATCATGAATAACCATACACAGGTGATTGGTCCAAAGGCCTGAAGTAATTAGGGCTGATACAGGTTCATTCTCAAGATTCTTCAAAGGGAACTGAGTAGGAAATCAAGCATCCCGGAAGAGGAGTAGGGGTCACAAGGTTCAAGAACTATTGACAGCCATGTTTTCCTGCACAGAGAGGAAGCCTCTTTGAAAGGAAAGATCGAAGGTTACATGCAGAGAGGTATATTCATTCATATTCATCCAATCAATGACATTTTTCACACTACTATATAGTAGACATTTTGATCATTCTGGAGGGGCATGATGCCTACAGTAGGCTAAATAAAGGCCTCTCGCTTCACTGAAAAAAAAAAAAGTTATCCATACTCAAGTCAGCTGAACCCTATGAATGTGTTACCTTATATGGCAAAAAGGACTTGGTAGATGTGATTATGTCAAAAATCTTGTGACACCTAGGGGCACCTGAGTGGTTCAGTCAGTTAAGCATCTGACTTCGGCCCAAGGCATGATCTTGCACTCCATGAGTTCAAGCCCCGTGTTGGGCTCTATGGTAACAGCTCAGAGCCTGGAGCCTGCTTCAGATTCCATGTCTCCCTCTCTCTCTCTGCTTCTCCCCCACTCGCATTCTATCTCTCTCAAAAATAAACAAACATTAAAAAAATTTTTGTTTAATCTTATGACAGGGAGATTATCCTGGATTATTCAAATGTATCCGATGCAATCACAGAAGCTCTTAGTAGAAACAGACGGGAGTTTCAGAGTCAGAAAGGCAGATCTGAAGACTCTACCTTCAAAGCTCCCCGCCTGGAAATTGGAGAAAGCACCAACAGCCAAGGAATCTGGGAGGCCTCTAAAGGGTGGGACAGGCAAGGAAACTACTATGAAGGGGCCTCAGAAGGGACACTGCCCACCAACACCTTCACGGTAGCCCCGTCCCCGTGGAGACTCATTTCAGACTTAGAACCTCCAGAGCCATAAGAGAGTAAGTTAGTGTTGTTGGAAGCCACTGTGTTTGTGGTCCTTTGTTAACACAGCCTTAGGACACTACTACAAATCCCTGTCCTGGAATCACTTCCCTTCTAGGACATTTGCAAACAAGTGACAACTTGTCTTGTGAAGTCCAGAGAAAGGCAAGCTGAAATGAGAGACCCGGACAGTGGAAGCGCCTGGTTACAGCCATTCCCCAGGCCCAGCTACTTCCGGGCAGCCACGCACCAACATCCCCAGTACCTTTCATAAATCCAAGTGTCGACATCCTATCCCTACCAAACAAAATAACCCTGCCTAATATAATCTGCATTTATGGTCCTATAGGGGCTCTGATGCTTGCTGTGTAAACCTGCAGGCAGTTTCTCAAGAAAGTCTTAATGATGTTTACCATAACTAGACTGTTCTTACTGGAAAATATGCTTCTCCAGCATAGAAACACTTTCAGCAACAACGACAATTTGCTGTGAATTCCTCATTAGACAAGTAGTTCCACTAAGGAATCGTGTGATGCCTTGGGCAAGCCACTTAATCAAAATTCTACTGTTTTCATGCTTTCTGGTTCATCTCTCATGTTCAGTGAACACCTACTATGTACCAGGCCAGGGGAAGACAACAAGGAACAAAGCCCAAATCCCTGCCCAGACTTCAAAAGAGAGATTTCACTGAAAGAAGCGATTATAAGACAGTATGAGAACCACACACTGACCATCAATGCTTGTGACCACATTCTCTGGGCTAGCCAATGTTCAAAGCGATAAAAATGCCTTACGTGTTGAAATGGTCACAGATATGCTCTGTAGGAGGGAGCACCGTGACAACTATATTACCAAGGAGGAAACTGAGGCAGGGTAAGAAATATGCCCAGCGGGCCACGGACAACTGATGGCATCAGGTTTTCTTGGCATCTGGGCTCCAGAACCTGGATTAATGACTCTAGTCTGCTGTCTTTGGGGAAAAAGGATGTCGAGCTGCAGACGCATAAGATAAGAAGCAGCTTGGGAGGCAAAATTACCGGAAGAGGAGACAACTGGTTTGAGTGTTTCTGGATGATTAAGAATTAATCAGGTGGGTAGAGGCTGGAGTTTCAGGCAGAGGAAAGCTACAGGGAGTGACTGTGGACTGAGGCTGAACGGGATTTTTCCGTTAAGCAACGGAGCTAGAGGAACAGGGAGACTCCCGGCTCTGAAGAGTCTGGATTCCTGGCTGAGCAAAGCCACTTCTGCCCTTCCCCTTCAGACCTTTGTCTGTGGCCCACTGATGGCTTCACTGTTGCTAAGCATTTTCTCAGCACCTGGGTCCTAGCAGGTGTCTCATTATCCCCACCCACAATGGAACTCTGTGTGCATCTCTGCCTTCTTCACCCAGCTAGCTGCTTGCTGTGGAAGCACCATCTCTTTGGCCACACGTTCTGAAAACCCAAGTGCGCGGAACGAGTGCTGGTCCGAGATGTCAGATGCTGTTGTCCTGGGTATGATTTGACATTTTCCATCTTGGGTTCCATGTTCTCTTGCTGGCTCTGTCCATTCCCTCACCCATGGTGCCACTTAGTGAACATGTACTATGATACGATGCTGGCATAATTGAGGACATGGAGGTGAATGAAACAGAAGCCTTGCTCTCAAATGGCTCATTGCCAAAGGGACAAGAGAGAACTATGATGATTGATAAACAGCATGATATGAGGGGCTGCAGGAGCGTGGATGAGGCTCATTGCTTTCAGCACGAGGGAGGGTATTGAGGGGGGGGGGTCAGTGCCAGTTAATACGCTCCTGCCTCTGAGTCTCAAACCTACTTTTATACACCCTGCATTGTGCCACAGAAGCTGAGCAAACCACATTTCTGCTTTGCTAAGTGGCTCCTGCTTAGGTTCTGCAAAGAGGGGTCCCAGAGGACCCCGCCAAGCTGGAGGAGGAAGCAGCCAGTTGCTCCTGCCTGTCAGGTTACCACTGGTTTCCTCTCTGCTTTCTGTTTCTATCTGCATCATCCCAGCTTGGCTCCCGTGATCTGGCTGCAGCAGTATGTTCCAGTAGCAGCCAATGAGTCCGCTTTTCAGTTTCTCCAAAGGCTCACAGAACTGGCCTCATTATACTCCCTCAGAGACTCAAACCCCAGTTGGCCAGCGGCCCCCTCCTCGGATTAGAGTGCTGCCTCTCTTCTGAGCTCAGAGATTCAGCACCAGCCAGACGGTGCCCTCAGAGGTCTGAGTCCAAGCTGGGCAGGACTCCTTCAAGCCTTTAAAATTTAATAATTCCAACCTCTCTTCTTTGTTCCTCCAGCCCTAGAGGTAGGAGCTGCTCTCCACCTGTGATAGCTCTGTGTTCTTCTGGCCTTTTTAGTTCAATACCTAGTTAATAATTCTTTATATTAAATTCCGTCTGTTAAGATAACTGGTGTGAATTCTGTCTCCCGACCAGACCCTACTGATAGAACCTCTGAAAGCAGTCTGGCTGACCAGAGTTCTAAGGGTAAGGAGACACCCCAAATAAGGAGAGGAGTTCAAGCCAACGCTTCACAGAGAGAGGGAAAATCATGTGTACAACTGGACCTGACCTGCCGCTCAGGTCCAGAAGGATTTTACCTCAATTGGACCATCCTGCCTTCAAACAGCAAGGGCTCCCCAGTCCTCTTGCACTTGGCACATGAGAAAAATGGTAATATTCACACAACACCCTGGGTTAAATGGAGAATGCTGCTCTTTTTCAGAGGTGACTGCCCTGTGGGCTGTAGTGCCCCCTGGGACCCAGGCCTCCCTCGGTCCTGAGGGGATTTCTATCTCTACACCCTAGATGGGGAATCCTGCAGCAGACAGAACATCTCAGAGTGGAAACCCTACCAGGAGCAGTGTGAGTGTGTGAATGTGCGCGTGCACCTGGGTAACATCAAGCATAGGACAACTTTGTAGCCTTAGGATCAGAGACTGAGAACCCCCAAAGAAACTTTGGGATAACTATATACATGCTCTCCCTTTTGCCAAAGAAGAAAGTAGGTTTGGAAGAAGAAAGGAATCTACCCAAAGCCATAAGTCATTCAGTTTGTGCTACTTTGTTATGGCAACCTTAGGAAACCAATACTAAGCTATAATTTAAGAAGCAAAGCAAACAAACAAAAAATAAGACATAACAATGCAGTGCCTGGGTGGCTCAGTCTTTTAAGTGTCTGACTCTTGATGTTGGCTCAGGTCATGATCTCACAGTTCATGAGATTGAGCCCCAGGTCAGGCTCTGTGCTGGCAGTGCACTGCTTGAGATTCTCTCTCTCTCCCTCTCTCTCTGCCCCTCCTTGCTCGTTTTCTGTCACTCCCTCTCTCTAATTAAACTTTAAAAAAAAAGCAAGAAATAACAAGGGTTGATGCATCGTGGAGAAGTCAGAACCCTTGTTCCAACCCTTGTTGGCTGCCATGGAAAACCACCTGCCCGTACCTCACCAGGTAACACAGGATCACTGTATGATACAGCAACTCTATCCCTAGCTTTATAGTCAAAGGAATTAAAAACAGGTACTCAAACAAAAACGTGTGCATGAATGTTTGCAGCTACAGTATTCAGTTACCAAGAGGTAGACACAACCCATGGCCACCAGCCAATGGAAGGGATGCACACATGTGGTGTATACAGTCAATGGGATAATATTTGACCAAACAAATGAATAAAATACTGGTATATACTGCATCCGTGGACGAACCTCGAAAATATTAAAGAAGCAAACACAAAAGGTCATATATGGTATGATTCATATCATGATATGCACTGTCCTGAATAGCTAAACGCAGAGTCAGAAAGCAGATTACCAGTGCCAGGGGCTGATGGAGGGACAAAGGGAGAAATACTGCCTAATGGGTGTGGTGTTTCTTTTGGAGGTGAAAAAAGGTTTTGGATGGAGTTGCAGGTGATAGTTGCAAAACACTGTGAATGCACTAAAGGCTTCTGGATTTTGCACACTTAAATGGTTAATTTTATGTTCTAAGAGTTTTACCTCCATACCAAAAAGGAAAACAAAGCAAAAATAATGGCCCAGGTTAGCCAAAGGGAAACAGCATGATTAGATCTTGATTTTAGAAAGATAACAGGAAGATGGAATGGACAAAGATTGGCAAGATTGCAGAAAAAAGACACAACTCCTATAATTTAGGCAAGAAATCGGGGTCTTAGAATGAAACTATGGCAGTGAGAACAGGGAGAAATAAATTGATTTAGATGTTCCCACCAGAGAGAACCAATAGAAGTGTTACAATGTAGCAACTAACTCCTGGGGTTCAGTCTGTTGGGTAGTGAATCCTTCCCTGCCTGCTCTGTAGACCTAAGCCTTCATCTCCTTATGTGAAAGCCAGGTGGGATTGTTGTTACAAATACGTCTTCCTGTAGATTCCAAGCTTTCTAGCAAAGAAGTCAAGAGATTCCACAGGAGAGACCAATAATATGTCTCAAAGGAGCATAGGTTCGCAAAGACAACCCAATGCAGGACAAAAAGTACCTCCAGAAGTATCAACAAGAGTGACTTCACTCTGCTTCACTCTGGAGATGCCAAGTTCTCTACCACTTGCCCACTAGAGGGTAAATTAAGTCTGCAACTGATTCAGAGTCCTTAGGCAAGAATAAAATTAGCAGGGGCGACCTGAATCAGTTCACTGAATTAAGAGAAGGAACAATGTCCAGTTCCCATGGAAACGTCTGGGAATTTAAGGTAGTCTTCCCTCAAAGAACTGTCACGTCCATCAGCGGTGAAGCTGATAAAACACTGTTCCTCATCATTACACTACGTCACCAAATGTTGGTGGCCTGTTGACACTTTATTGAGGAGGTGAACGACTGGTAGCCTCAGCCGGGGATGGACTGATGTGTGGTGTCCATGGTGTACCCAAGTGGAGAAGTCCAGCTAGTGGTCAGGTGTAGGTGGGTTGGCTTATGGATTCAAGTATAAGGGAGTTGATGAGATAATCCAGGACAGAACCTATAGCAACAAGTGAGGTACATGCAGAAAGGAATCAGTGAAGCCAATCCGAGGGAGTTAGGAGGTCTAGCTGGATGAGTGAAGAAGAGGAACCAATGGAACATGGTGTCATGGAAACCACGAAAGGAGAGAAAGTCAGAAAAGCAAGAATGGGCCACCCTGGCATGCCTGCCTTCTCCTATACCTGGTGCCTTCCATCCTGTGCATTAGCAATGAAAACTGTGCAAAACAAGTCAAAGAAATTAAGAGGAAGAAATAAAATCCTATCACATGGAAGTAGGAAAATGAAATAAATTATCAAGGGGGAAACACAGTTCCCTAAGTGCTGGCCACCCCTACCACACTGGTAACGACATTCCTTGCCATTCCTCAGTAGCTACACAAAGTGAAAATTGCATCCGAAAAAAGTCATTTTATTGTTACTTCTTTTAATGGGAGAGAAGAAAACAGGAAAGAAAGAAAACATCCCTTTAGCCTCACCATATGCAGCCCTTCACTCCTTGTCTTATTTTTTCAGGGAAGAAGCCTGGGAAATTGGATTTTGAGTGTTGAGGACACAGTTCAAAAGTTTCCAAACCTGGCGTGCCCACTTTGCTGGAGAAGAATAATGGGGTCGGATTGCCCAGGCTGCTGGAGGGTCTCACTCCATTGAATTGAATCAACTTCAGACAACTGGATTTGAACTGTGACTTCAGAACAGGACGTGGCGAAGCACGGGGCTGTGTGAACTTTTCAGGCTCTCCACTCCTGACATATTTCCACAGAAGCCCTCTCAGCTGAAAGGCTCCAACTCCAGTGAGAATGCATTTTAATAATGGTTGCAGGCCCTCAGTGTCCACACAGTGGCTCTGTGCTGGCTTTAAGGGCACCCTTGCTGACATTCACTGTTTAAAATAAAAAACAGAGACAAAAGCGAAAGAGAGAAGCAAACAACAAAAAAAAAACAAAACAAAAAAACAAAAACGAAAAATAAAAAACACCCTCAAAAAACAAACTCAGCATGCACGCGCATTCTATTGGAATTGGGTATAATCAATTCCAGGAATTCAGGAGTAGGTAGGGCTCTAGGCCATCCACTCAGGGGGTCTGGAGGTTTATATAAATGGGGAAATTGGTTCTGAGAAAATGAAGCGAGAAATTCCTTAAGACATATTCGGAGCATATTGGGGTTTTGTGGTTGTTATTGTTCATTTGTTTGTTTTGTTTTCAATAATACTGTGAAAAAGAATTTATTTGGATTTTCTCCACTCATAGGTTTTCAGGAACCACCTACAGGAAAATTGATTTATATGCTCTTTAGGGTTGAAAACAAAAAACCCACAAAAATTGTAGAGATGATATTGGCTATGGCCCCTTTGGGGTTATTTATTTAGGAATTTTCTAACCAAGAGCGGGGAGAAAGTCGGCTGAACACACTGGAAAGAGCACAGCTGACCTTGAAGTTGGAAAGTGTCTGTACTTAGGATTTTTGCAAGTGGTTTCTCTCTCTCTCCCTAATTCTTCCCCTATTTGATGAGTCCAAGGCTAAACAGCACTTTTTCAAAAAGTTTCCTTTGTCTCCAATGTAATTTCCTGGCATTTTCCTCTGACAGCTCAACATCTATCTATGTGTGAATGTTTGTTTATATCTGTCTTAAAATGTAAACAGTTCCTCTACCTGTTTTGATCTGCACTAAACCCCTATGCCTAGTATAGGCCTAATGTGTCTGACATGCATCTGTGGCTTTGGCAAAGTCTGACATTCATCACCTGTGGCTTTGGGAAACTCAAGTTACCTCCCTAGTCTCCAATCTGTAAAGTGTGTATAAGGCTGCTTAGCCCACAGGTGTGCCTCACACGGGTTGGGTATGAAGGTGTCATTACACACTGGAGTTGCCTTTATATATTTTACATTTATTTATTTTGGGGAGAGATAAGTGGGGGAGGGGCAAAGAGAGGGGGACAGAGGATCCAAAGCAACATGACAGGCTGACAGCAGGGAACCTAATGTGGGGCTCGAACCCATGAACCATGAGATCATGACCTGAGCCAAAGTTGGACGCTTTGATGCCCACCACCCAGATGTCCCTGGAGTTGCCTTTTAAAAGACTTTATCATGTATCTTTATATTATTTATTTTACTTCTTTTTTCCTGACTCACCTAAGGAATGCTTGCTTCTTACGTGGAAAACACAGAAAACAACAAAAGGGCAAAATGAAACTCAGGAACGTTGTTCCTGATTCAGAGATAATCACCTATGTTTTTAAGCCACTACGTTTGTGACAGTTGGTTACAGACAGTGGGAAACTAATACCGGCCTCTTCAGTTGATCACAGTTTTGTCTTTGAGTCACAAAGATGATGGAAAAGGTGGTTAATACAAGATGAACACGGTGTTACATAATATCTTGGAGGAACAGCAAACTGATTCAAGTCCAGGTTTGACTCCCTCCCTCCACGAATATTGCATTGGCGTCAGTGCAGAAAGGTCAAGATGCTATTTCTTCACATCAAAGTATTCCATTTCTGGGGTAGCATCCGGCAAGGGCCACAGAATGTAATTAGAGGTGACAGGTGTTTTTCCTCCTAAATGAAGTATTCCTATCTGATGTCAGCTGCTCCTAGGCTCGGTTTTCTATTCCAACTGGCCCTGCCCACCCCCACTCCCTTTATCTGCATTCCGGACTCAGTAGACATATAAAAAAATTAAGAACCCTTTTGATCTTTGTCTCTCTCTTTTAAAAGTTTTTCTTTGTTCCCAGAACAGAGAGAGACCTAGATGGTGAGAGAGACAGAGGAAGAGACAGGCAATCGAGTTTTGAGCATATTTTGCAGTTCAAGGTGTCAGGAACCATTACAAGAAGGTGCAAAGAATCTGTCCTCGCTGGAATATGTCACCTCCCTTTGAAAGATGGGTGTTCTGAGATAAGTGGCCTCTCGCCTCTGATTTCTTTCTTTTTTTTTAAATTTTTTTTTAACATTTATTTATTTTTGAGACAGAGCATGAACGGGGGAGGGTCAGAGAGAGGGAGACACAGAATCCGAAACAGGCTCCAGGCTCTGAGCTGTCAGCACAGAGCCCGAGGCAGGGCTTGAACTCATGGACCGCGAGATCATGACCTGAGGTGAAGTCGGCCGCTTAACCGACTGAGCCACCCAGGCGCCCCAACCTCTGATTTCTTTCAGAGATGGAGCTGCTCACTTCGGCTGAGCAAGGAGCATGAGCTGAAAGCCCTGTCTGTGCCAGAAGAAGCAAGAGCAAAACTCAACTCTGGCCATGCAAAGGAGAGGAACAGGGATCTTTGGGAAGACAGAAGGAGCTCTAGTGGTGTGCATCCTGCCCAGCTTCTGAGACTTGACGTAAACAGGGTCACTGTCATAATTACTATAAAGGGCCAAAAAGCTCAGTAAGGGTTTGGTTTTGATTTCTTTGTTTTCATTTTTTTTTTAATTTCCTGAGTATAGTTGACACAGAATGTTATATTATTTTCTGGTGCACCACATAGTGATTCAGCATCTCTACAGGTTATGCTGTGCTAACCACAGGTGTAGCTACCCCTGTCACCATGCAACGCCAATACAGTATCATCGACTACATTCCCTGTGCTGTGCCTTTTAGTCCTATGACTTATTCTGTCCATCACTGGGAACCTCGTATCTTTCTCTCTCCTTCACCTGTTTTACTCACTCTCCCAGCCCCTCCCCCTCTGCCAACCATCCCTTTGTTCTCTGTATTCATAAGTCTGATTCTGTTTTGTTTATTCATTTGATTTTTTAGATGCCACACATGAGTGAAACCATGTAGTATTTGTCTTTCTCTGACTTATTTCACTTAGCCTAATACCTTCTAGGTCCATCCATGTTGTCACAAATGGTGTGACCTCATCCTTTTTCATGGCCGTGTAATATAATTCATTGTGTGTATGCATGTGTGTGTATACATCTATCTATATCTATATATAGATATAGGTAGATGTCCATCAGTAGACAAATAGACAAGGAAGGTGTGTGTGTGTCTTCCTTGTCTATTCGTCTACTGATGGACATTGAGGTTGCTTCTGTATCTTGGTCGTTGTAACCAATATTGCAATAAACACAGGGGTCCGTATCTTTCTGAATCTGTTTTCGTTTTCTGTGGGTAAATAATCAGTAGTGTAATTATTGGGTAATATGGTAGAACAAAACTTTAAAAATACATGAAGATAAATTAAATTGAAAACACAGTGGTCCAGCATCTTTGGAACACAGCGGAAGTAGTGCATCTTTGTTTTTCTTATCTGCTTGTGGAGCATGAGGCAAGAACAAGGAAGGGCATTCCTGTCTGGGCGAAAAAGGAGCAGCGTTTAGGATAAGGAGGCCAACAAGGCCAGTGTTTCGCTGGAGTTTTCTTGAGTTCCGAGCTCTGGCAGGAGATCACACGGGCAGAGTTGAGCATAGAGAGCCCAGTGGGCTGGCGCAATAACTGAACTTCTTGAACAGGGAACAAGGAGTCAAATAAATTATCTCTAAGAAGTCAAATAGTTTTTTTTAATTAAAAGTTTTTTTTAATGTTTATTTGTTTTGAGAGAGAGAGAGAGAGAGAGAGACAGTGTGAGTGGGGGAAGGGCAAAGAGAGAGGAAGACACAGGATCCAAACCAGGATCCAGACTCCAAGCTTGTCAGCACAGAGCCCAATGCGGGGCTTGGGCCCACCAATGGTGAGCTCCTGACCTGAACCAAAGTCTGACACTTAATGGACTGAGCCACCCAGGTACCCCTAAGAAGTCAAGTAAATTTAAAAAAAAATTTTTTTTTTCAACGTTTATTTATTTTTGGGACAGAGAGAGACAGAGCATGAACGGGGGAGGGGCAGAGAGAGAGGGAGACACAGAATCGGAAACAGGTTCCGAGCCATCAGCCCAGAGCCTGACGCGGGGCTCGAACTCACGGACCGCGAGATCGTGACCTGGCTGAAGTCGGACGCTTAACCGACTGCGCCACCCAGGTGCCCCATGAAGTCAAGTAAATTTTAAAATGCCCAAAGAGTTTCCAAATCCAAGCACACTTTGAATGGTCCCCAGGGCAAGAGTTACTGGTGGGGAGTGGGGGTGGAATCTTGACCATTCTATTCCGGGCCTTGTAAATGCTCGCCTAAAGGCAAGACCAGCTCTCAGCGTCCCTGTGCTTCCAGACTGCCACTGGGCTCCTGGGGCAGCAAATTTAAGAAGGAATCAATTCAGGAGCAGCAAAGTCCACTCCAAGCCCTGTCCATGAGAAGCCTTTTTAAAGGCTCAATAATGTACAAGTTTGAGAAACTTTCTAAGTTGCCTCCACCTTGTCTCTGCCCAAACCAACACAACCCTATGGCACAACAGGGAGAAAGATGAAAGTTTCTCTAGGAAAGGAAGGTGTAAGGTGAATTGTTCTTCTTTTCTCTGAAAAGACTCACCTATCAAAATTCTATCACTGACTCCTCTAACGTCCGTAAGCTAAATATAAAAAGCAAACACAAATACAAAACAAAACCAAAACTCCATAAAGAGAAACCCACTGTTCACCTTTTTTTTTTTCTTCACCTATATGCTTATTTACAGGAGTACAGAACTGGTGGGAGACTGAAGGATTTTTTTTTTTTCTGTCCTAATTCAATTAGTTGGCAATAAAAAGAACAAAAGAAAGCCATTATGCAAATCTGTGGCCATTCTAAGTCAGAAATTGGGGTCAGGAGGTGGAGGGTGGGAAGAATAAAGATTTGGAGAGTTTTTTTTTTTTTTTACTTGTCAGAGTTCAACTCTTGTTTTATGGTAATATTAATTTTTTGAATCATTATTGATATTCAGACTCAACATACGGGATCTTCAGTCTTATCTCCCACCTTCCAGCTGTACTGAGTAACACACTTCCTTAAAGGACACCTCTGCTTTTTTTTTTTTTTTTTTCTTCCAGATCCAGACCCGGGATTGGCAAGCACTTTCTCCAAAGGGCCGGACAGTAAATATTTTAGGCTCTTGGGGCTGTATGAGCTCTACCACAGCTATCAACTTTGCGACAGGTTGTATGAAAGCCGCCGTGGTCCAGACCTGAGTGTGTGTGGCTGTGTCCTAATAAAACTTAATTTGTGGACACTGACATTTAAATTTTATGAAATGTTCATGGGTAATGAATGCTATTTGTATGTGTATTTCTTCCCACCCCATCCCCGCCCCAATCATTCTTAGGTCCTATAAAGTATGAAAACAGGCAGCAGGCAGAGTGCACTGACCCCTGCTGTATTCCAGTCCGGGGATCAGGACTGCCAGCATCTGGAAGATTTTTTAGGAAAATCATCATCTCGGCGCCCCTCCCTTCGCTTCCCCCCACCCAGATTTACAGGATCAGAACCAAGATTCCAAGTTATGTACATCAAAGGTTGAGGCGTATTGCTCAATACTCCCAATCTGACCTTACCAAGATCCCCACCAGGAGGACCACCTTTCAGATCTTTCAGTGCCTACTCTGGCCACACCAGGAGGAGGTACTCTCACCGGCAGGAATGCATTCCCTCCTGACCATTCTAGACTTTCCTGCCTCCTCCCAACGCACCCCCTTCTTGCACTACCTGCAGGGAATTGAGTAGATTGCCAAGACTTGATAAAAATGGGCCAGCATCCCTGGACTCCAAATAAATTTAACTAGAACCCTGGGGAGGACAAACAGTTGTAGGAAAGAGAGAGAGAGAATGAGGAAGGGAGGGGCCGTTAGAGGAAAATGGCTCACCCTTGCTTTAAAATAGCATCTAACAATGAACCACATCTGGTTTTCATAAGCACTGATAGCAGGTGTATGGTATGCCGTGAACAATCACCTCTGGCTGATGGAGTGGAATATGGCACATTATCAAGAATAAATGAGACAAAATATTCCAATTACAGACATCCTACTTCTCTCCAACTCACGCCAAGTGTTTGTCTCAATCATTCAAGCTACAAATTACACCCACGGTAGAGGAGGACTGCCGAGCGAGCAAACACCGTGGCTTCTTCCTGGAAAAAAACGATGGATGATTTTATTTTCCGTTGGAGGGTTTGTGTCTCGGGAAACGAGGTGGCTTGAGCAGTTTGTCTTTCCCCGCCAGGACATCCCACTGGGTGGGGACATCCCAGACGTGTCGAGGACGGGGGAGGCAGAGGACATGGACATCAACATAAAGCCGGCTCGAGAGTAACGCGGAAACTGCAATATTATCTAAGTTATTAGAGCTCAGAAACATCCAGGACCTAATTAGGACACAGGTTACATAAATGATGGTATATCAGAAAGAGACGAGGCAACCAAAATAAAGTCATGTTTTGTTTTGTTTTTTTAAATTTTTTTTTTCAACGTTTATTTATTTTTGGGACAGAGAGAGACAGAGCATGAACGGGGGAGGGGCAGAGAGAGAGGGAGACACAGAATCAGAAACAGGCTCCAGGCTCCGAGCCATCAGCCCAGAGCCTGACGCGGGGCTCGAACTCACGGACGGCGAGATCGTGACCTGGCTGAAGTTGGACGCTCAACCGACTGCGCCACCCAGGCGCCCCTAAAGTCATGTTTTTAAAGGAGTATTAAATAATATGGAGGAGAGGCTCACAGGATGATAAAAATAAACAGCACTATTTTTCAATAAAATAACGACCAGTGATTAGATCCTTACCACGCGCCAGATGCGCTGCTAAACCCTGTCTCTACATCAAGGCCTAGAATTCACCACAGCCCACAGCCCTGGGAAGTAGATGGAATTTCCCTGAAATCTTAGAAGGTCGCCTACCTGGCCCGAGGGCAAACAGCCCTTGGGTGGTGGGGGTGGGAATCAGACTCCAGCCTGATTCCAGCCTGATTCCAGAACTGGGGCCTTGAATCCCCTTGTTCTGGTCCCTATCTCACTTTCAATGAATTTACAGCAAACAGGAAAAGATGGGAACGGTGGTGGGTTTTGTTCTGTTTTTTCGTTTTGTTTGTTTTTCTGGGTTGGCTAAAGTTTTTCCCCTCGGTTCTTCTACATTCCCACCATTATTTTCTACAAACACATTGCATCACAGACACAAATCTTTCATCATCTGAAAGACATTAACAAGAATTAAAAAAAAAAAATAAGCCTGGCATAAAATGTTTAATTTCTGTCATTTTATATTTCCCAATCTTTGATTGTGAAAACGGTGATCTGTGATTTTAGTTGCAACAGTTTGATGAATTGAAAAATAATCGATGTACGTTAAAATACATAAATAAAATAAAATAAACCATGTTCCCGGCTGGAACCTTTGTCACCTTCACAAACAAGTAAAACAGGCCACATTTTGGGTGAAACTGCCAGAGGGGGCAGGTCTGGGACAGACCTGCCTCAAACAAGCACAGTGCTGGTGAGCACTGTGCTAGGGAACTTTTCCTTTCCTCCCCACATGGGTCATGGGAAGGGAGATTAAATCGTGCTTTAATTTAACTACCAACAACAACAACAAAACACACACACTGTAACACAGATTCACCGAATGACCTAGCTGCATCACTCCTGGGGATATACTCAAGACAAATGAAAACACATTTGTGCAAAAACTTCTACTGTGACACTAGGGCTAAATGTGACTCTATACGAAATGTCCAGAAACAGATCGATTAGTGGTTTCCAGGGGCTGGAGGTAAGGGGGAAAGGGAGTGAATGCTAACAGGTATGGATTGTCTGGGGAGGGGGGGGGCAGGTGATGAAAATGTTCCAAAATTGTGCTGACATTTGCACAATTCTGTGATTATATTAAATTACATATTAAGTTATTAATATTAAATTAAATCCATTTAAATGTATACTTTAAATAGGCCAATTGTATGGTATGTCAGCTCTATCTCAATAAAGCTGCTATAAAAAAAATCCATGGACACCTGGGTGGCTTAGTCGGTTAAGCATCCGACTCTTGATTTCAGCTCAGGTCGTCATCTCGTGGTTCATGGGTTTGAGCCCCGTATCGGGTACTGCGCTGACAATGCAGAGACTGCTTGGGATTCTCTTTCCCTCTCTCTCTCTCTCTCTCTCTCTCTCTCTCTCTACCTCTCCCTCTCTCCAAATAAGTAAAAAAAAAAAAAAGAAAAAAGAAAAAAGCCAAAGGCAAGGTCCATGGAATCTTGGGGACAATCTCTAAAAAATAATAGTCTGGTCTCAGTTTCCTATGGTAGGGTCCCTTCCTTCAAGAAAAATAGACACTAAGTTCATGTTTAGTAAGTGGTTTTTATTTCTTAGAGAGTTGGAAAGGATGCCAGGGAAATGTTTCAGAATGGCAACATGATAAAAGAAGAGATGTGGGTACTCAGAATCTGGAATCCTTCAAAGATGGGGAAGGGATGTGAACAGCACAGCTGGACAGGAGAGTCTTGAGAAAGGAATAGGAATGAATAGGTCAGGTCTCAGAGAGCCTTGACTGTCAGGGGAAGAGATCTGTATCAGGGCAGAAATGGGAACAATGAAAGGTCAGGGGGCAGGATGGGGTTTCTAAATACAGAAAAGCGGTGGTAGCAACAATGCGTTGGAAGGAAATAGATACATTCCTTCCTGATTTCAGAAACTGTTTAAGGTTGCTCACAAGGACGGGCCAATTTCCTGGTGATATAGGAAACAGCACCAAGCCTTGTATAAGACCCCGAGGCCCAGACCTCCCTCTGCCCCTTGCCACCCTCTCTAGGGAATGCAGGAATCTGCTACAAGCCACAGCAGGCAGGAATTAAGAGTTGGGTACACACACACACACACACACACACACACACACACACACACACACACACACACACACCTATAGCACATATACATACATATATATATACACATATACACATATAGAAATACATGCTATGTGTATATATACACAGAAGATACTATATACATATACTATACACGAAATTGACTTGATAATTGGCTGTTTCCATAGAGATAAAGAGGGCTTTAAGTTTCTTCAATTAAGTTTTGTTTGTTTTTTGTTAGTATTTAAAAATTTTCAAAAGCGGGATGCTTTTTTTATTCCAATGTTGTGAATGTCTGGAATAAAGCAAAAACTCCTTGAAAGATCCAAAGGAGAAAGAAATTGTCTAATACATATAAACACACAGAGACGCTATGAGTTGACAAAAATATGTCTGTGTGTGAACACCAGCTTCAGAATGCCCCCCCTTGAGGGCTCCTGGTTCCTGGAATCTGCCCTTGATTCTGCTGTGATGGAGGAATGATAGGAGAAATAGAAAGCATCTTGGTCACCAGAGCCATCCTGCAGTGGCCAACTAACCGAGAATCCCAACAGCCTCACGACAAAACAGGACTTCTCACGCCTGTTCTTTGTCCCACAGGGTCAGCAGCGAGCTTCACTGGCTCAGAAATCAGACTCATGGAGGTTCTACAATCTCATGATGCCACCATTTCCACGTGGCTCCCACAGCTGCCACGGCAGCCGAGCAGAGCGCTTCAAGCACATGCACCCACTCCTACCCGCCTACCTGCCTCTGCCCCAAGTGACCCACGTCACCTCTGCTGGTAGTCCATTGGCCACAATGAGTCACATGGCCCCAACCTACCCCCAGGGGTGGCAAGAAATGCAGAGGACACATGAGATACACGTGGCGGTGATAGTGGTCTCTGCCTCCTCCTACTGAGATGGTTACTATTAACTGAGTGCTTACTATGTGCCAGTCACTGCGCCTTGAACATGCTATTTGATTTAATCTTCCTGAGACTCTGAGAGCTAAGCAACTCTTCCTGCTTAGCTGGCGACCCCCGTTAAATAATGGACCCTCCAAAGAAATGAGCAGGCTGAGATTTGGTGTCAGGTGCCTAGCTCCCCACCAACCGTCTTGCAGCTCCCCAGCCCTGGGGAGAGGCCAGTTTCCTGGTGACCTAGGAAATAGTGGCAAGCCTTGTACAAGACCCCGAGGCCCAGACCTCCCTTGGCCCCTCGCCACCCTCTCTAGGGAAGGCAGGAGTCAGGCTGTCCCATCCTCAGTGTCCTCCCTTCCGGCTGGACATCCAGGTTTCCCTCAAGAATGCAGCACTGGGCTGCTTCAGTGTTCTACTCGAGTACCATGCATTATTTAGTAGCAGAGTTTGAAAAACATTGAAATGACCCTTGTAAACACAGTTAAAACGTTTTCCTTTCAAAAGGCCCTGCTTCTCTCTGTAGCGGTGGGATTTCGGCACGCAGAAGCAGCTTTCTCTTTTTTCCTTTGGTGCCAGATAAATCTTAATTTTGTTTGGCATGTGGTAAATATTTAGTCTCACTCTTCCAGCGCTGAGAGACATTTATACAAGCTTTTGGGTTATTTGGAAATTGTCTTGATAATTGGGTATGTTTCCATAGAGATCAAGAGGGTTTCACATTTCTTCTTGAATTAAGTTCTGTTTTGCTTTTTGCTTTTTCTTTTTTTTGTTTTTTTTTTCAGTGAGTATTTAAACATGATCAAAACTGGGATGCTTTTCTTACTGCAGTGTTTAAGTGCCTGCAATAAAGCAAAAACTCATCTAAAGGAGAGGTTGTCTAGATGGTAACATTCTTAAAACACCATTTCTTCTCTCCCGTTATCTACCGTTCATCCTAAAAATAACAACATACATTTGTTAAACAAATATAGGAAACAATTTTGGAGTGCAGAGTGAGAACCAGAGTCCTTTTTTTTTCTTTTTTTAAGTTTATTTATTTTTGAGAGAGAGACACAGCACGAGCAGGGGAGGGGGAGAGAAAGAGGGAGACACAGAATCCGAAGCAGGCTCCAGGCTCCGAGCTGTCAGCACAGAGCCCAACACGGGCTCCAACTCACCAGCCCCGAGATCACGACCTGACATGGACGCTAACAGACTGAGCCATCCAGGTGTCCCACAGAGTCCTTTTTTTCAAAGACTGCTTAGGGTTAGGATAGGCGGCAAATTGGAGTGAGGGACATTTTTCTTCTGTTTGTTTCAAAACTTGCAGAGAAAGCTTCATGTGAACACCAGCAAGGCTCAAATTGATATAACAAAGAAGATTTCCGGAATTGCGTAGAAGCCAGCGGAACAGTCAGATTACCTTCCATGCAGGAAGCATGAATATTATTTCAGGAAACCTTCACACATGGGAACATGAGGACCATCCTGGCAGTGAGGGATCACAGGAGAAGGAATACGCGCTACAGGCAGAGAGAAGGAAGTCTGTGAGGCTCTCTTTCCCTTTTGCCGTGCTGTGTGCCTTTGGACATGCTGGCTAACCTCTCTGTGCCTCCGTTGCCTTTTCCAAACAATGAAGAGTTGGTGATCGTAGAAGTCTCTCACCTTTTTTGTCTTTTATCCTTCCTTTTTTTTTTTTTTTAACTCAACTTATGTCACGTGCTTCTCTCGGTCCCAGCAGTGCCCATGGAAAGCAATTACAGAGGTTACATGGAGAGGAGTAAGCCCATGAACAGACAAACAAGAGAATAAAGATCATTTTGGGTAACAGTGGGTACTATGAAAAAGACAAAATAGGTTAATGGGGTTCTGACTGTTGGAGAGGGTTGTCACTGTGGATTCGATGGCTTGCGAAGACCTCTAGAAAGATGCAGTGTGTCAGCCGACAGCTGGGGGGTGCGGGGGGCCAGAGGTGCAAGGACCTGGGGAGAGGACACGTGGGGTGAGAGGAGTGCAGAGGGGCCCGGAGGCGGGCATCAGCTTGTGAGGCTGCTCCGTGGTGACCATCGCCGATGCAGGCACGGAGCTGGGCCTGGAAGCCAGCTTTCCTGCCCTCCGTTCTTCCTGCTCTCCCAGTTGGTATCTCATTTCGAGGTGTCTGCAGCCCCTATGGTGGGGGACTCTCCAGGGACAGCCGGCCCCCGGACACGCCACCGCACGCTTGGCTCTGTCCACGGTTGGAGGCTTGGAGGACTCTGTGAGGGGCAAGAATGCTGCTTGCCTTCTCACTCATTGGGAAGGCAGGAAATTCTTCTTGCCAGCTGTTTTGGGACAAGACAGTCCCGTCCTTCCCCACTGGTGTATCAATGACACTGGGAACTACCAACACTTGTTTTTACAAAGTGTTACTTCCCAGGGATGTGAATGGAATCTGTGACTTTACTCTGAGCCCCTGGGCTGTACTCTTCTTTGGAGGTGCCTACAGCTTAGTGATGAGGGACGTGGTCACTGAATGTGGAAGTCCTGGGTTCGAATCCTCGTTCCTCTCCTTGTTACCTGGGTGCACCTGAGCCAGTAAATCAACTTCCCTGTGCCTCAGTTTTCTCCTGTTCAAAAGAGTATGCATTTCCCATACTCAGTTTTCAGTTCAGGGAGACAATGGGGTAAAGTGATTAGGGCAGTGCTTGCATAAAGTACTGGATAAATACTATTGTTATCATTTTATTCATCCTAAGAAGCAATGGGGGTCCAAGACTTAATCTCTCTTTCCTTCCTTTCTTTTGTTTTTAAAGATCCAGGGTCTATTATTACCTGTCTTCCTCCATCGCCCATTCCCAGGCCCTGTGTCCGACGTGGGGACTGCAGAAGCAATGTGGGGGGGGGGGCGGTATGGGGTAGTGACATAAGATGCTGGGATGTATGACCACTCAGTTCCTACCTGTGTGTCCCTGAATCTTTCACTTGAAGGATTCTTTGAGCCTTAGATCTTTCTCCTACAAAGCGAGAGACTGATATCTGTGCCAAAGAATTTACGTGAAGCTTAAGCCATGTATTTATTAACTCACAGCCATATCCTCAGCACCTAAGCACAACACTTTGCCCACAGCAGTCAACAACACAACCACCATCACCAAAAGAAATGATCAAGTCGTGATGTATCATAGTCCGGAGATACAATCTAAGAGCGGGGGGGGGGGGGGGGCAAAGACTACTTTATTTGTCCATGAACGTGACATCCACCACTGCCCGTGATGTTTCCATAATTCAAAAAGTTGACATTGTTTCCTTTTTTGACCCTATAAAGCATGTTATTTCTCCTTTTCCATCCCTTTATTTATTCACAAATACTTACTGAGGTTTATCAGGTGCCAAACCGTGCTGAGATCACAACAATAAATGAACAGAGATAGAAACCTTCAGTCAAGGGGAGGAAATGGATATGAATGAAAGAATCATACATCGATGAATAGAAGGTGTGGGGTGAGTATTGATCTGTATTTCCTTAATGACTAATGATGTTGAGCATCAGTTTCCTGCACTTCTTGGCCATTGGTACATCTCCTTTGGAGAAATGTCTATCCAAGTCCTTTGCCCATCTTTAACTGAGGTTGTCTTTATGTTGTTGAGTCATAAGAGTTCTTTATATATTGTGGCTACTGGGCCTTTATCAGTTATAGGATTTGCAAACATTTTCTTCAGTTCTGTGGACTGTCTTCCTACTCTCTTGATAGTGTCCTTGCAAAACAGTAAGTGAAAGGAACCAGACAAAAAATCCTATTATATGATTCCACCTATACAGAAATAAATAGGATAGGCACATTCATCAGCAAAGCAGATTCGTGATTGGTGGGAACCGCAGGAGGGGCGAACGTGGAGTGACTGCTTCGTGGACATGGGGTTTCCTTTTGGGGTCTGAGATTCTGGAACTAGACAAAGGTGATGCCTGCAGAACTTCATGAATGTACTAAATGCCACTGAACGTTCACTTTAAAATGGTCAGAATGGTAAGATTTACATTATGTGTATTTTACCACAATAAAAACAGAGGGATGTAAGTCATGCTGACTAAAAGGAGACCCACTTCCCATGGTGAATGGATGAAGGTGGCCTTGAGTACAAGAGCTTGAGCAGTTAGCTCATTGTCATCTTGCTAAAGGGTCTGGCAGACAGAACAAGGACACTTGGTGGAGACAGTTGATGGCGCAGAGAGAAGATTCTATGTGGAAGGGACAACATGTGTAAAGACCCCCGGCCCTGCCCTGCTTGGTGCACTGCCAGCACACCGTGTTCAAGGCTCTCACCTTCCTGACAGCACTAACCCTTACGGTTGCGGGTGAAAACCCTACAACCACTGCTTTATTGCTGCTCCTCCAAAGACAGTAATATGGGAAATGGGAACCCAGAAATGAGCACTTAGTATCACCATTTACACTATCCATTCCTTTCTTTAAAAAATTTTTTTACGTTTATTTTCGAGAGAGAGAAACAGAGCACGAGCAGGAGAGGAGCAGAGAGAGAGGGCGACACAGAATCCGAAGGAGGCTCCAGGCTCTGAGCTGTCAGCATAGAGCCCGATGCGGGGCTCAAACCCACAAACAGCAAGATCGTGACCTGAGCCAGAGTGGGAGGCTCAACCGACTGAGCCACCCAGGCGTCCCTATACTATCCATGTTCTAAAATGAACACCCCCCCAAAATACTTTGGGGTTGTTATCCCTACTTTCAGCAATCAGCTGATTTTATTTCTGGTCCTTTCTCATTATGAAATACTTCAAACACAGCAAAGCGCACAGGACAGCAGAGAGCAATCACCCATGTACTAAACCCCAGCTTTAACAAATGCTTGTAATGCCAGCTGTAAAGTGAAAAAGAACAGAGATTCGCTGATGCCAGCCAGTCAAGGTGTCACCTCTTCGGCATTGCCCAGTTGTAGGGACCTAAGCTGGGACTGAGCATCAGGAGTCGGGATCCTCATCTGTGAAATGGGGATGTTTTCTTAACTACTCATCTCACATAGTAGTTGGTGTGTCTACAAGTGGAGCAGGGGGTAAGGGGACAGCCAAGGAGATCCCAAGAAGCTTCCCCTGTATGGAAACCATAAAATGGTCTGCAAACAAAAGAGTCACTGATGTTTACAAGGTATTGAACACCCTCCTCCATGCTGCCCTGCTGCCATCAGAAAGCAAATCTGATAATCCACTTTATCCAGCATCTGTGCAGATAAATATTTGTTAGTTCCTTTAATGCTGATGATGGTCATTTGGTACGTAGACACCCTACTAGACCCTTCCCAGTTCAATCCCAGTGTGTGTGTGTGTGGGGGGGGGGGTTAGTGCAGGCCAGTGATTTTATAATCACCCCCAAATTTCTTGAAGAAATATAATGGATGAGGCCTCGTGTCCCCCACTCCTGAGCCAGGTTCCAACCCATCCTGTGACAAGGTTTCCATTTTACTAATGGTGTGTGCCCCAGCGGATGCCCTCCATTGCCCAAAAATATGCAATCACTTAATTGCCATAGCAATCCTATTATATTACCATTATACAAAGTCTAGGAGGGAAGGCTCAGAACATGTTATTAGTGCTGAAAGGGACAATTTACTGGATTTCACTAAATGCCATCGCTTCCCAAAAAATGAATCAGAATTACTTGATTATGCACATCTTGCTTTAAATATCCTGATCAGAGAATGATGGGGAAGCAGCCATGCATGGTCTGAACTGCCTTCAGCAACCCTGGCTTTGTGGCAGCCGTGGGGTGCAGAGTCTTGCCTGTGTGCACTCCAATGTGGATGCTAAAAGAGTGCCTACCATGTCCCGTGTTGGGGTACACTAAGCACATTTTCTGCTCATTACACACTCCTGGGTGGGGCGGTCATCAGCACACTTTAGTTCAAAAGAATGCTGAATTTGCAAATGGGTTCTGTATTCCAGAGGCACTGTCAGGAAAACACAGGCAGATCCCAACCTCTGAAAATTAAAATATCAAACCAACGGAAAGTAAACAGGGGGCAACGGTCTGAAGAGAGTGCAGATTAGTAAAAAAGGATCCGACACAAGCCTGGAAAGCCAGGGCTAAGCTCTGCGGGTCAGAATGTAATCTTTATACGTGAAAAATGTCCTTCACGTATGAAGATTATGTTCTGACCAGAGAGTCTCCAATACTACTTGGCAATGGCTCCACTTGTCCGTGCTTGGTGCCTGTTTTCCCATCGCTATAAATTGGAGCAGTGGTAACAATAAACTGTTTCTGAGGAGCAAAGCTGGGTTAGATATATATATAATGTATATAAATACACACACACACACACACACACACACACACACACACACACACACACACAGAGTCTTGCCCCCCACGCCCTCCTTCCCTGGCACTTGCCATGTGGTTTAGATTTTGCTGGACAGGTCTGTCTTAAAGTGCCATAAAGCAGAGTTAAAAGCCATTTAGGTCAATTGTGATTAACCCTTTGCCTGGAGCAGATGACAAAGAACTGAAAAGGCATGTGAACAGTATCAGGACTCAGGGTGCAGAAGCCTCCAGGGGCAACAATGTCTCCAAGCAGACTAAGAAGAATTTGTACAAGCCTTTGATTCTCTCTGATTTTCTGAAAGCACAAAGAGGCTTCATATTTAATTTATAGCGTTATATAAGCCGCTCTGCGTGCGTGTGAATTTCCCAGCATAATCCTGACTCTGGTAGTTTGGATTTTGCATTACATAGGCAACAACTATCCCAGGATCTGAATTCTCATCCTGGAGAGCTAAATCCGGGAGTGAAAGTGTAGCAGCAATTTTGCAGGGCTGGTGGCATTTCCCTTGCCTATAAAACCAATTTTAACTGCACAAAACCCTTAGCACATTGCATCTGGGAAATGCAGCGGCTGCACATTATCTGTTATGAATAACTGCCGTTGGAATGGAATGAAATGGAAACAAATCTGCATTTTATTTGCACTCTTTCTGCAATCCCCATGCCATCCAGACTGCAGTTACGGTTTGTGCTGCACGGCGGAAAGGGGCGAGCTTCGCCGGGAAGCATTTCCATACTTTGATTTTTAGCCACGCGATCATTTGAAACCACGACTCCTCTTCCCTGCCGCTGGCCACTGAGCATTATAATATAGATGGTTGGCTTCTATGGAAGAAAATACAACCCATGTCAAGTTTAATTTGACTCAGGCACACATCTAACCCTCCCCTTCTAATTCAGAGGCAATGAACCTGGGGTAAGAGCTGTCAGGCTGGCCTCTGGAACTGTGAATATTCCTTTGCCTAAGGAGCCATGAGAGTTACACTGGCTGATTTCGGCATTTGGCTTCTAACTGCCCGGCAACGCGCCTCCGTTGGACGTGGGCGCTTTGACATAATCAGTGTTCACGGTATAAAGCTGTAACATTCTGGGGAAGAGAACCAGAATGATCCTCAACATTTGCCCCGTGATAGGGGAATGAGTCGGAAAAATCATAACACAGCCTAGACTAGTAATGCCGCCTTTCAAATGATAGTTGTAAGACCAGGTATTAAAAATGAACAAACAAAAAACCCCAACATGGTAAATGTGTCCATCCACGTGGCAATATTAAGGTAATGTTCATTCATTTGAACTTTCTCTCACCTGTCTACCCAGTTCTCTGCTATGTTGGATGCCAGGGACAATGCAGTTTTGATTTTCCTTCTAGGCACACACAGACACCGAGTTTCTCAGCTGTGGCTTGCAACTAGGTAAAACCATGTGACTAGTTTGGGCCAAAGGAAGTCTGGGTCACCAGAGACCTCGTAGTCTCATCACTGGTGCTAGAAGCAGAGCCCCAAGGCGACACAGCCACAGCATCGGGGGCCCCTGGTCCCCACATACCACATGGAGGACAGACGCTCAGGAGGGCCCCCTGTGATGTATAGGAAAGAGGAAAAACAAGTTTATGAAGCTACTGAGATGTTGGGGGGGGGATTTAAGTAGTGTTAAGGTACTCTGAGTCATAGATTCAAATGTTTTGCCTTTTCGATGCTGTGCACAAAGCTTCTGCCTTTAAAAATGGGAAGTAGTGACATTTTTGAAAATTGTCTGGGTGAAGCTGGATTGGAAAGTGAAAGCAAAGTGCCCTGTTTAAAACCTGGATGACGGTGGATAAGAATAAAACCAGCTACCACTTATGGAATGCATGTCCCCGTTATAGACATTTGGCAAACAACTCTGTGGAATCATCAAGACCACCCCACAAGAAGACATTATTCTCCCATTTTAATTATTGGGAAACTCAGGATGAACTATGTAAGGTCAGGGACACGTGGGTGGCTCAGTCGGTTAAGCGTCCAACTTCTGCTCAGGTCATGATCTCACGATTAGTGAGTTCGAGCCCTGCATCAGGCTCTGTGCTGACAGCTCAGAGCCTGGAGCCTTCTTTAGATTCTGTGTCTCCCTCTCTCTCTGCCTCTCCCCCACTCACACTCTGTCTCTGTCTCTTCAAAGTAAATAAACATTTAAAAAAATTGAAAAAGAAAAAAAGGTAAGGTCAAAGTCACACAAACTGTAAGAAATCCAGGATTTGAACTCAGGTGTGTCAGAGGCCAATGTCTATCCTTGTTAGGACTGCCAAACTGAGACACAGGATGTCGAAGCCTCTGGCCAATAGGTACCAAGTAGCAGGTGCAAAAAGCATAAGCACTGGCTTGTCACACCCAGAACTTTCTGTGTCCATGGCAAGGGGCAAGGTGTTGTGAGCTGAGAAAACAAAACATCATACGGCCCTTAAATATTTTAAGGATTGCAGGAGGTGACAGCACAGATAGGATCTCCCCTCCCCGGTCACTTCTGCCTCTGCCTGACACTGTGCAGCTCTGTGCTAAAGGGGAAGCTGTTAATTTCATGAATCATAGGCCAGAGCTTTCACTGGACATTGGCTTGAGTTGCTGGGCTGCAGGGAAAGTTTATACCCTAGCAACTGAGAGAGGGCTTGTGTGTCTATCCCCATCCTCCCACCTTGGTAGCTGTGTGCACTTGGACTAAGAGACCCCATCTCCCTGAGGCTCAGTTTCCCCATCTGCAGGATAAGGATGATGATAACAACGGTAATGACTTCATAGAATTGTAAGGCACATAGAACAGGGTCTGGCACATAGTAAGAGAGTGTGTGTGTGTGTGTGTGTGTGTGTGTGTGTGTGTGTGCACGCGCGTGTGTGTGTGTGCACGCGCGTGTGTGTCTGTGAGCACTGGGAATACTGAGCCAAGTTTGGCTCTTCAGGTCTTTCCACCTTTTCCTGAACATGCAGCTGGTAGGTTGACCTGTCAAGGTCACTCTTGATGACTTAGCTCTCTTTCTGTCCTCTTTGTCGTTAGTAAGTCCGGCTTATAGGCTCAAATCACGGGGAAGAATGCAGGAGTCGCCATGGAGACCTCAAGATCCAAACCTGCCTAACCTGGGCTTCCAACACTGGCACTTTTAAGGCACAGGTTCAAATATTATCTAAGTGATTCTTTAAGCCTCCATCATGGAAGGCCACTGTCTAAGATGCCCCCTAGTGACACCTACTTCCCAGTATCCACGTCCATTACATGATGCTCTCTCCCCTTCCCCACTCCCCAAATGTGGGCTGGACCTAAAGACTGGCTTCTACTGAGTAGAATAAGACAAGATGGCAGAATGTCACTTCTGAACTAGATTACAAAGAGAGCCCTCTCTTTGCCTATCTTCCTTTCCCCCCCCCTCTTTCTCTCTCCTACTCTGATAAGCCAACTGTCATGTTGCGAGCTGCCTTCTGGAGAGCCCGCATGACAAGAAATGGAGGTGGCCTTCAACCAACAGACACGAGGAACTGAGTCCCGTTGGTCATGGCACGTGAGTGAGATTAGAAGCTGATTCTTCCTCAGTCGAACCTTGACATGAGACTCCGGCCCCTGGCCAACACTCTGACCTCTGTCTGCGGGAAGTGAGTCAGAACACTCAGCTAAGCTAAGCCCTAATTCCTGACTCACAGGAATTCTGCTACACAGCAATAGAGGACTCATACACCCTTCTCCAATCATTAGAGGGTTCTCTTGAAGATTCAGAGAGGATAGAGAGTAGCAGACATGGCAGTGGTGAGAAATTTCTTAGTTCCTGGCAAAAGACCATCACAGTGGCAACCAAATCTGCTTTGATATAATGAAATTGCTATGAGCACAGAAGGTCCTCCTTGTCGTCAGCAGTTAGGGAGGGTAAGACCAGGTGGATGCGGAAATCAATTAAATTCAGCCTAAACCAAGTGCAAGGCACATTAAAATATTTACTTTGTGTCGTATTTTATTATACATCTTTTTCTTTTGTGAGGATGGTTATGTTTTTCGGAGTGCTTTCTATGTACCAACTTGTTTTTATGGTATCTGGTTTAATTTTTACAAAATTCGGTATGCTTTGATTGGTTTTCTCATTTTAGAGATGAGCATACAGAGGTGGGAGTGACAAGTCACTTGCCATTCGGCCAGGAACCAGTGGCACTTGGATCAGACCCTAGGAATGTTGGATTTTTAAAGCCTGTTCCCTTCTCTCTACTCCAAGCCACCCTGAGGGCAGAAAACATGTCTCCATTTATCTTTGCCTTCCCAACAGCATATGGTCCCTTCCCTGATACACAGTGGGTGCGAACATTAATAAAATATTTAACAAAGGTTGGCAAAAAAAAAAAATCCAAAAGTCTCCTGTTACATTGCCATATGTAGGTCAATTTACTTCTGTGTGCAGAGAGGGAGATTTTCATCTATCACCTGAGGTACTGACACTGAGTTCACGTCTTCTGGTTCTGTCCCCAGATTTCGTCCATTTTGGAGAAGAGCATAATTGGGTCACATTGGTCATCTCTCCTCTAATATGCTTCAAGAACATAAAGAGATTTTGATTCTGAAGAGAGGTCTTCACAGGAAAAACAAAAGGCAAAGCCATCATTCCTGACCACCTTCTGGTTAGCTCCATGTTGAATTCCAGCTCTTGTAACACACCCATTCACCCATTCATTCATTCATTCATCACCCCACAGGGTGTTATCTGCCTGAACTCATCTCAGTGCTTAGATGTGACAAAGAAATACAAAACAGTCTTTGATCATGACAAGCTCAGTCACCCTGAATGCATTTTGTTCTTGGATAGGACTTTCCCCAATACAGAAGAATATTTGCTAATTATCAAAAATGATGACAGAACCCAGAATCAAAACATTAAAAAGCATCTCTGTAACTCCCCACTGAAAGATTCATGACTCATTAACATTTGTATTTCCTCCCACACTTTTCTCCACATACTTTATAAATACGGTATAGTATACAAACTTATGACTTTGTCTTTACTTAACACACATTGTTTATATCTCTTCATTTTATTAAATATCCTTCTACACTGCCTTTCTTTGCCTGCCAAGTGTTCCACTCAATTGCTCTACGATACTTTCTTAAACCATGTCTTGAAGGTATTATTCTTAATGGTCCTATTCTTATTCTTAAAAGAAAATACAATAATGAGAAACTGATGTTGGCAAAGGTGTAGGGAACTAACCTACCTCCCCAAGTTTCACCTGATTTATTTCTTTTGCATTAGTTTCCCAAATTACTTTTGGGTAGCTTGACACATCTTTAATTTAAGTCCTAATTATTGTACATAATGCAGCTCACACCTGTGGTGATAATGCTTTTATTAGCATTAAAACTAAAGACATCAAAGAATCATATCAGGATAAAATGTCTATTTCTAATTTAATAGAATTGCAATTAAAGCAAATTTGATCTGAATGAAATCCCATCATAACTGGTTTTTTTTTCCTGCACAGTGAGTGAAATTATTCTCCCCTAAATTGAAGATTAATAACATGCTTTTAATGTTAAATGTAGCAATTCAAGCATTAGGTTGCAATTCAAGTTCAACATCACTGAACATTTTATAAACTTCACATTTTAACATCTCTGGGAAGCGCTCTGAGGTAAATGCATTAGCGTTAAATGCATTAATGTTATTTTTCTTTATAAATGAGCTTATAACAGTGTTGTTACCTTCATTTGAATATTTTAATGAAGGGATAATATAGGGTGAGTGTTCCATTTTCACAAGGTAATTGTTTCTTCCCTGAGTGGCTAAACTTGGGCAGAAAGCAGAATTTATCTCATTGAAATTCTATTATGGCTGCATTGCTGTTTTTACTTGTTGGAATCTCTCATTACCTGGTAACTGGGGCTTTTTGTTAATGCTCTCCGTTCCCATGGTACCTAGTCTTCTGCCTTCCTGTGGTGTAATCCTGTCCTACGGCAAGTTACAACAGCAAGCCCTTGATATCCTGCTCCAAGGATACATGGGCTCAGCACTTAGAACTTACCTGGATGGAGAACTCTGATTTAGCTAAGTTCAGACCAGACTGGTAATATGTAATCCAAATTTTCAGTAGAACCTGAAATGAGGGACGGATAGACAATCGCTTTCAAATTACTCAGAGCTGGGTTTGTGCCTTTGGTAGATTAATTGCAAAAATGGCCCCAATTTTCTCTCCTTCCCAGAATCCACTCCATTTTCAATGTAATCAATTTACGATATTCTTCTATCAAAAGATGAAGTCTATCTAACTCGTTGAATCTGGGCTGTATATGGCAAAAGTGATGTCTTGTACAAGTCCACTCATGCTCTTGGCCCCATGCCTCCATCGTAAGAACAAGCCAGCCTACCAGGGAAGATGAGACCAAAGGACTCCACCCAATAGACAGCTGACTCTCACAAGCAAAGCCAGAATGTAGCTGGTAACAGATTCATCAGAGAGCCCAGCCAAGGTCAGAAGAACCATTCAACCGAGCCCAGCCTAACTTGGCCACCTGCAACTCTGAGCTAAATAAAGAACTGTTATTTTAAGCCAATAAGTGGTGGATGTTTTTTACTCAGCAACTGGTAGCTTACATAGTATCCTCCCTCCACCAGACTGTATCTGAGTGATCGTAGATGAGCTACTAACCTCCTTGAGTTTTGTTTTCCTCCATTATAAATGAAAAGAAGACTACTACATAGGACTGTCTCGAATTAAAGACATCTGACATAAAATATTTATTTCAGCCCATGCCACAGAAGAGTGCTCAGCATAAATGCTAGCTCTTATTGCTGATGTTACTGCTGCTACTTTCTGTAACATATATCCAAACATTTCAGGAAGTGGCTGAAGCCACTGAATCCTGGACCCAGGCTGCCACCATTGGATTCCTGGCTCAGTCATTCTGAGCCGTGTGACCTTGAAGGCTTACTTGGCTTCTATATCTCAGTGACCTCATCTGTAAAATGGGAATAATAAAGTACCAACCTCACAGGATTTCCGGAATCATTAAGTCAATGAAAACAGATAAAGTGCTTAGAATCTACTGGTGTATACTAGGTAGTAAGCAAATAAAATTATTATTATTGGTAATAATAAAGAAATACGTAGCTTATATTTCTCTCTACACATCTTAATTTTTTATAACTTTTTAAATGTTTATTTATTTTTGAGAGAGAGAGAAAGAGAGAATGAGCAGGGGAGGGACAGAGAGAGAGACAGTCACAGAATTCAAAGCAGGCTCCAGGCTCTGAGCTGTCAGCACAGAGTCCAACATGGGGCTTGAACTTACAAGCCATGAGATCATGACCTGAGCCAAAGTTGGACACTTAACCAACTGAGCCACCCAGGTGCCCCATCTCTACACATCTAAGTGGAAAAAATCCCTATCAATAACGTCTACCTCCTGGGTCTTCATTTTGTCTTTGAGACCAAGAATATGAGGATTTTTCTAAAATATGTATTATGGAAATTTGAAAATACATACACAAGGAAAAGAGTATAATGAAACTAATTTACCTATCACTCAAGCTCAATAATCATCAACATGTAGCCACTTTTGTTCTCCTCTACCCTCATTCTCTAGATTATTCTGTTGCAAATGCCAAGTGTTATATAATTTCATCTACAAATATTTCAGTACATATATATTCTCCTTAAAAATAAATAACCACACTCCATTTCCACACCTAAAAATTAACAAAAATTCCTACTAACATCAAAAATCCCCTTTGATCCAGACGTTCCTCCCCCTCATCTCCTCTACCTTTGTTTTTTGATAAACAAGGTAATTTTCATGCAGAATTTCTCAGTCTGGATTTTACTGATTATATCACCATTATATATTTTAACCTGTTTCTTGGTCTCCTGTGTGTCCTATAAATTTATGTTTCGACTTAGAGTTTTGCTCAAATGATTTTCTTTTGGCCAAGAATACATCATAAATGGCATTGTATACTTATATTAGAAGCATATGATGTCTGGTTCTATTTTTGTATGTGTGTGTGTGATGATATGCCAGTGATGATTGCTGACCAGACCCACTCACTGACTCAAATGTGTAAATAGTGATAGCTTTATTCTATTCTGACTTCCTTGTTCACTAGAATATAACTAAATGAAATTTCCCTTGACATCTACTTGGTTACCTTGAGATAAAGCACATTTACTTCCACCTTGTCTTTTGTAAGTTAAAAATATATTCTAGAGATAATTGCATGGCAACACAATGAGGTATTTCTCATTCCTTTTTACAGCTGCATAGAACTCCACTGTGTAGATACATGGATAGTCCAATCAGTTCCTCAATGATGAACATTTGGGTTTGCTTGCAGTCTTTTGATATTGCAAACCATGCTGTGATAAATAGTTTTGAGCATAGAGGGTTTTTTGTGTGTGTCATGGTCCATTTTTATAGCCGGTAGCTTTCAGAGCCTTATTGGAGATAAAGAAGGTTGTAGGGGATAAATCCAGTCATTCGTCTCTTCATGGTAAAGGCAAGGGTATTCTGACATTCATGGATTTCATCATTTCAGCTTCAACACCTTTCCGAAATCTCCAAATCCCCTTGTCATGTCTATATAGTCATTTGCCCTTTCAATGAAATTTAAGGAATCCGGATTGTGGGAGGGAAAAGTGACTCATGTAGCAAAGGAGCGAACCCCCCCCCCACTTTGACTCAGCCTCCCCTCTCATGGTGCCTCTGCCCATCTCTCTTCAACACAGATATCAGGCTTTGCTTCTCATTTCGAAGAGTCCACAAGAGAAAGCCCAAAGCTCATGCTGTTACTCAAAGTGTGTAGAAAGCAAGGAGTTCAGAGCAAGGGGTGGAAAAACGGGGGAGGGGTCATTACCTCTTACAGAGATGGAAGCATACACAGGGAAGCGTAGCATTCCCAAATGTCATGGACCTCCTCCAAAGGGTTTTTCAGTGATCAGAAGCCATGAGATCATAGGATTGGAGGCATGTTGGAAACTCAGGAGCTCAGCTCAGCCTCTCACCTAGTATTTATTATCAAACACAGGGATCTGCTGAATAAATACCTAGAGCAAAAGGCACTCCTGAAGAGGAGTCAAAAGAAAGGTCCTGCTGTTCACTCAAGATTGAGTCCCTGTGCCCATGCATGTCACTCAGTAGTGTTTTATCTGCCTCATTTGTAACCTCGTCTTCAGGGTTTGCCTTACTCTTTTCCAAGGGTCTGGCTACTCAACAGCCCAAATGTACTTACTGAAAGGTATATACACTTTGGGTTAGTATCCAACTGGAAAAATGGTAAACCTTGCCTCTTTGCCAACAAAGCTGACTCTCCCTAATGAGAAGTCCAGAGAGACATTCAAGAGGGTCCCACATGGGTGAAGGAATGTCATACGTATGACTTTACATCTGTGAAATCATATTACAAAACAGACGACAAATTAAGCAGTACAAAACTCTTGACGGCAAATGCTATTTTTCATGACGTTATTTAATATTACTACAACTGATAATACAAATAGTTACCAGCTATGGAGTCTCTACAGCTGACAAGAGTTTAAAAATGACATTCACTCCAACAGTTCTGCAAGGCAGATAATATTGGTTCCATTTGACAGATGAGGGAAGATTAAGAACTTGCCTGAATTTGGAGACAAAAAGCAAGCCTAACAGTTTTCTCTCTGACTCAAGTCCTTTTACTCATTGTTCTCTAACACTCTAGAAACTTCATTTATGGATTTGAATTGAACCTGAGCCTCACACCCACCCCCACAGTTGACATTTAAGCTGTTAGGTTGGTACCCTAAACTTAGTGAGAGGCTTGCATTAAACAGGGCTGTATCGTGACCACAGGCTTCCAGTGGGTATCTGAAAAAGTAGAGAGCATGGCCTGCAATACACTCATTGTAGCATTTTTATGCAAAAGGATTGCTCCTAATTAAATATCTTTCTCATGTTTTGATTTTTAATTTTCTCCTCTAACAACATAATGTGCCATTTAGAGCAAGGTTCAAATCAATATGACATTTTAGTACCTGTTAAATGTCTTGGCAACTAAACTTCATTGTTATCAAATTACTTGTCATTTAATAAACACATTTCCACCTTGAATCAGGGAACAGCACAGGGGTGACTCCCCCACCCACATCCTTCCTCTCCTTCTTGATGTTTAGTAGACTGTAGGTGCTGGCTGATTTCCAGGTGCCTTCCTCCAAACCCAACATGGCCCTGTTCTATTTGCCACTTTCGTGTCTCATTTTGCACAGTGAGAAATCAACACACAAATGTTCTTCTCTCTGCCACGCAGCTTTGCTCCATGATTTGTTGTTGTTGTTTCTTAGTGGCACTTAGCCACCTCATGGCTTACAACAAAGTGTGAAAATAATTTCCTTCCTCCATTGGTCGTAGCCACCTGCTTTTCCTTCTTGGATTTTGCTTTCTCTAACTCCTTTTTCTCACCCGATAGTCTTCTCAAGGTTCGTTTCAAAAACCTCTTATGCAGATCGAACTTTCTTTCTCCTTTTTTCCCCATTTCTACACACTTAAAATCAAACCCACACATAACAGAGAGGAGTTGGGAAGCAAAGTTAGCAGCAACTACGTTTACTGTGGCTTTTATCTTTAGAATTTTTAAGAATTTATTTTTTATTGGGATGCACCATTGGAATGGGATGCTGAATTGGGAATTTATACTGTAAACATAAACTTGGCTTTTATCACGTCAGCCCTGACTCTGATATTCGCCAGCAGAAACTAAATAACCTTGAGAAAAACTCCACCCCCCACCCCCTGCCCTGGACCTTCATGAATACATGTTTTAAAATGGGATTTGTGTGGAGAAGATCCATGATTCTTGCTCAGAGTGATCCACAGGTTCTCCAACAATGGATAGTACCTGCATTTATAATAAGCAAGTGGTCAGCCATGATTTCAGAATGCTGGGCTTGGTGGTCTCTAAGTTCCCTTCCAGTGTTCAATTCTGTGGATCCCTTGTTTTTGTAAGGAGAGAGAAGACATGCAAGATCCCAGCACAGTACCCAAGACAACCAGCAAAATGAAGAGAAATAACTCAATCACATGATACATCAAGTACAACTATATGCTTCACAGGGAGGAGAAAGACATTAGCCCTGCTGTTGAGGATCACATCGTCAGCTACAGAAGCTACTTGAGTACCATGGACAGAGTAATCTTGACACTACCCAACAGCTGAGAGCTACTTTGGCTAAGATGATGTATCAGAGTTACTAAAGTAGTAGTGAAAATAGGTAGTTTATTAATGAATATACCAACTGGCAAATCTTTTAACATCTCTGTATTCAATTTTTTCATTTACCAACTGGGGCTAAGGACAATACCGACCACATTGGGCTATTAAGAGGATTCAATAAATTTATATATGTAAACCACATACATTTTAGCTATTACCATTACTACGAAAAATACATTTCAGATGAAAAACAGGACAAACACAAAGCTATCTCATCACTGACCCTCTGTTTATTTCACCTCACTGAAGGGTTGATACATGCAGGACACACAGGTTTCTTTCTGCCCTTCACCTTTGCCATTAAGATAGGTCTGAGTTGTAGAAAGATGTGGTTTAATGATTGGATTTATCCTCCAACGTGACAACAGCTAGACAGACAGAGAGCACCATGGGAGCCATGGGAATTTTAGCACTTAGAGACCTCTAATCTTATTTAATCAGATTTATTGATCATTAGTTTAAGATGTTGAAATACCAATGGGTGGTAAAATGCTTTATTCTATTCTGTTGAATACCATAATGTCTCATCCAGAGCATATGAGTTCTTCTCAGTAGCCCACTCTCTGTCCCTGGACCACCAGGCAGTTCCCACATAAATCAAACCTGAGGATAGGCCATTGATTTCTTTATGTAAAGAAATTCAGTAAAATGGGATTTTTAAGACCATTCTAATATAACCTGTCTTACTATCTATAAAGCCAACTGAAGTTTCTCTCTTTTTTCCCAAATCAATTTTCTTTTCCTATCAGGAAAAAAAAAAGTGAATTATCTGTCACCATTATTTCCACAAACACTGACTATCTGTTATGCATCTATGAAGACAGAGAGGTACAGACACTCCTAACCTCAAAACAGTCACTTCTGAGAGTGTTCCTGACCTCAGAACACTCACAATTATTAAGCATCCACTTTTCACCCATCTCTGTGTTAAGAGCCATTGCATATGTAACAAGATGTTAAGAGTAGCTTCATCTTATCCTAATATGAAGGTCTAAGGCAATGAGTGCCATGAATCTCACATTCCTAATTAAAATTTAACCCAATGGATGAATACAGAGCAAATGGAGAGTAAGCACTCTTTCCTGGCACACCTAAAACATTTACAACAAAGGGCGCCTGGGGGCTCAGTTGGTTAAGCATCTGACTTCCAATTTGGGCTCAAGTCACGATCTTGCAGTTCCTGAGTTCGAGCCCTGCATCAGGCTCCATATTGATGATGCAGAGCCTGCTTGTGATTCTGTCTCTCCCCCTCTCTCTGCCCATTCATGTTCTCTCTCTCTCAAAATAAATAAGTAAACTTAAAAAAATTTAAAAGTTAAAAAAATCACACAAACATTTACAACAAAAGTAACCATGCACTGACTATAAATCAAGCATTGCCAAGTGCCAAATAATTGGTGTTACATGGACTACATTTTTTTTTTGGAATGTAATGTAATTAAAGTAGTAATTTGTTACCAAAGGTAACAAAATAAATACAGATTAAGATATTTTAAAAATAATTTTTAAGCCACCCATGCATCACAGAAGAAAGAATTTTGGATATTTAACTGCATTATAATAAATATGCCAGATATTAAGAGATTAAGGATGAAGCTAAAGTGATACTCAAAGGGAAATAGTTTTGAATGTTTACATATTAACATAATACCCATAAAATACGTTTGTATAAATAAATGAGGTTGACACCTAACTTAGGAAGTTTTGAGAGAACCAACAAAATGAAATCAAAGGAATTAGCCAAAGAAGAGATAACAAAATTGAAGGCAGAATTCAAAGAAATGAAAAACAAAATTCATGTCTAAAGGATCACAAAGACAAAAGTTGATTCTTTAAGAAAGACTAAGTTCTTTAAGAAGACAAAAGTCCTTCAAAGCTGATTAAAATGATGTCAAAAATACACAATATTAGACATGAAAAGAGACATCACTACAGACACAGGAGACGTTGCTTTATTAAGGTTACTCTGTTACTAATGTTTATGAAAAATGAGGTCACCACTAGGAAGGGAGATGGTGAAAGCCAGGAGAGATCAGGAGAATGACTCTTCACTGTAGACAGCCTGTGTGCATTGCCCATTACAAAGCAGAATTTTAAAAAAATTTCCCTAGACATAGATTTTATAAACAGCATTTGCATTGTGAATTTCCCTTTACAAAGACTTGAATGTAGAATGGTACAACCAATCCCCACAATGATCCTGTGAGATATATTTCATGATTTCCATTTTGTGGGTAATGAAATTAAGGTTTAGAGAGTAATACACACGGTTAGAAGAATGAGGATCGATTTTTCCTAATTTTTAATGTTTAATTGTGCAAAATTTTTAACTTATTAAAAAGGTGAAAAATGTACAGGGAATCCAATTAGCATACCACCTAGACTCTAAAATAAATATTTTATCATATTTTCTTTATCACATAATTAGAGGATAAATATTTGAATTTAGCATCTGGGACCTATAAATTCTATACCTTTCTACCACACACAAAGATTCACTATTACTAAAGGCATTTGGGTGTGTCCTAAAGTCAGATAGCTGTTTGCAAATGGTGCTTTCAGATGAATAAAGAGCCTTGTCCATCTTTGCAATGAGCGTATAGCTTCCTAAAGTGACTATCTTGAAAGCAACCAGTCTTTTCACTATTCCTGATATGTATGCTAATCATATGTAATGTTACTTTTTTTCTCTTCCCTTTTCTTTGCGCACCCTTGACACTTGTGGCCAGCCTTCTCCTTTTCTCTTTCTCTCATTTATTCTGCATCTTTCTGTAGGAATTACAGAAATTCCCTCTGTTTATAGCATTCTGCAAACCCAGGTTGGGCCAAACAAGAAAGAATGGCCAACATTACAATGCCTTTGATGGCTACTATTTGATCTCCATCAGGATTCAGCCATGATTATGTTCTTATGATATTATATCTATATATTCTTGAAAACAATGTAAACTATTTCTGCCCTGGCCTAAACAATGCTATGGTAATTAATTTTACATGTCAATTTGGGCTAGGTTAAGGGATGCCCAAATAGATGGTAAAACATTATTTCTAGGTATGTCTGTGAGGTTGTTTCTGGAAGGGATTAACATCTGCATTCATAGAGTAAAGAAGATCACCCCATCAAGGTGGGTAGCCATCATTCAACCCACTGTAGGCTAGAATCAAAGAAAAAAGCGGACAAAGGGTAAATTTACTATCTTCTTGAGCTTGGATACCCACTTTACTCTGCCCTCAGACATTGATGTACATGGTTCTCCAGCCAACAGACTTGAACTGGAACTACATCATGGGCTTTCCCAGACCTCCAGCTTGCAGATGGCCGACTGTGGGACTTCTCATTCTGCATAATACTATGAGCTAATCCTCATAATAAATACTACATATCTTTATATGTAGAACCAAGAGGATACTTGGTTCTGTTTCTCTGGAGAACACTGACTAATACAAATACAAGCATTCTTTTATTGTTTTAATGAATCAACCACATTTTTCAAAGTTGTAGATAGTGTTTTTTTAAGGTTCTCATGTAGATAATATTTTATTAATGTTAATCTTGTCTTACACCTAAGCATTTATTGAGTGTCTACTTGAAGCTAGACACTCTTGCAAGCATTAGGATCAGAGTTCCTACTTCAAATAAAAATAAGGTTATTGTCCTCAAAACTAATGGTCATCTGCTTATATAAGGTAGGTATTATCCAGTGTTTCAGATAAGAAAAAAGTCACTCCAAGAGGGTGAGACCAAGTTTGAGACAACCCAACTAAGAGTAGCCACAGCAGAGATGGGACACAGAGAAGACTAGCTCTAAACCCCAAGATGTCTCGTCAATACACAAATGTTCTCTACACCACCCTGAAAATTCATTCTGAGACTCACATTTAAGCCACTGTTTGGAGTTGGACAAGCCAGAGCTGTATCTTCTCTATGCCTGGCCCCCGAGCTAAGAATCTTTCTTCGAATGGTTCAAGGATCGTAAAACAGCAGAAGCAAAACCAATAAAAATAAAAGATAATGTGCAGCAGATATGGACATAGCCCTGAAAAACACAAAAACGCTTCTTCTCTGACCCTTTACAGGAAAAGTCAGCCTGCTCCTGACCTAGTGCATCGGAAGCACGCCATCTGCCTATAGTTGTGCTTTGCTTTGTCTTAATAACATGGCTCTTGTGCTTCAAAAATAACCACATCGTCAATTACTGCACCCACCGTTCCCTGAGTAAATAGGGAATGCCCCATGCATTCCTTGGGAAGGTGGTTTCACACAGTTATAATTCCTGATGAGAGGAGAAAGCTGATCCCCCGCGACATGGATGAAGAGGAAAGCCATGCTGCTTGTTTAAAGCATCATGGTCAGCTAATGGAATTTTCCTTTCTCGACTGACGGAAATCTGCGCGGGAAGGGGTAGTTAGATGGAATCAGCACTTTCAGAGACATTGACAACGACGACATTGGAAAAATGCACCGAAGCCTGGGTTCCGGCGGGCTATTGACTTCACACGGATTGAGTTAGGAAGAAAAAGCCCAGTGCCCAGTTTGTCCGCCCTACCGTCTCGGTAAAGTCTTGGCTATGGGGTAACTCAGCAGGCCTGTTTCTCCCCAGCTCCCAGCTGAATGAATCAGTCATGCAAGGGGTAATAATATACCATTTCATGGCATTTGGAAGGAACTGTCATAATTCAGCCTGAAAACCCACTCTGATTACAAAAATAAAGCCTGCCCATGCCAATAGGCACTTGGCTTTTCCTTTGCTGGCCACTCCTATCCCTGTCTCGGAGCAGGTGACCCCACACAGGGGGATAACAAATAACAGCTTCACCACTCCCTCTCCTGGCCCGCCAGCCACCCAATTATTTAATTACAGTGTTCTAGCTTCAGCACTGCGCCCTTACCTGGGAATGTAAGTGAAATGTGTCAGAAATAAAGAAATAAATTACAGGCTAAATCAATAGGAAAGAAGTACACAAGTTGGCATCGTGGTGGAGATCTGTTTATCCAAAGGCTTTCAAAGTCATTTAGACCTTCAAGGAAAAAAAAAAAGACAAAAACAGGGTAAGTCGGAGAGGTGATGGGAACACGAGGGAGATGTCTGTCTGCAGACAGCCTGGTCTATCTGTCTTGGCTTCGTGCAGAGCCCCTGAGGTCAGCCCTCATGTTATTCTCCAACGTGGGTGCCAAGACGCCGTTTCCTAAGTGGAAAATTTAAAAGTAATTTTTCACCTTGAGAGAGAGGTTTCCTTCTGTTTAATGCTTACTCAGGCAAGACAGCAAATCTCAAAAACAAACAAATTGGAGGTGCTTCTGCCAAAACTCCACTCAGACAGAAAGGAAGATGAGAGGACACCCCTCCCGCTTGGCTCAAGTTGGAAGGGAGGCCTGCGGTGCTGTTCTGAAAACCAGGCCTCTTTCCCCAGACTTATCTCAGGAGGGAGCAGCAGCAGCACCCCCACCCCCACCCCCAGCCCATGTCCCTAAGGCATTTTGCTTATTATTTTTATAAATTAAGCAGAATGGAAATGTGAAGGGCATGCATGTGTGACCATTCCCAGTGTGGGTTCCCCGCCCCCCACCAGTTCTCAGACAGCAGCTGGGTGTCTGACAATCCAGATCAATTCTGACACCATCTACCTGGAGACAACATTGGATCCCACAGGTTAAGGGCACTCCTTAACCTCCCACCCCCAACCCCACTTCAGATGCCCATCCTAAGTCCAGGTTGTCATCTGGGCTTCTGACTGACCAGATTGGAGGTTCCAATGATCCCCCCTCCTTGGGTTTGATTAATTTGCAATAGTGGATCACAGCACTCAGAGAAATATTTTACTTACTAGATTTGAACAGGCAGCTGGGAGAGATGTGTAGGGCAAGGTGTGGAGAAAGGCACACCCCTCTCCCCAAATCTCCAAGTGTTCACCAACCCACAAGCTCTCTGAACCCTGTCCTTTTGGGTTTTTAGGGAGGCTTCATGACATAGCCATGATTGATTAAATCATTGGCCATTGGCCATGGATTCACTTCAGCCCCTCTATCCCCACAGACAGTTCCAACCCTCTGATCACATGGTCCAGATTCCTGGCAAGCAGCCCCCTCTGCAACACCACGTAATCAGTACAACCTCAGGTGTGGTTGGGAAGGGTTTGTTATGAATATCAAGACCCTTTAAAAAATGTTTTAATGTTAATTTTTGAGAGAGAGGGAGAGCTAGTGGGGGTAGAGCCAAGAGACAAGGAGCCAGAGAATCCAAAGCAGGCTTTACACTCTCAACTCAAACTCATGAACCATGAGATCAAGTCAGATGCTCAACCAACTGAACCACCCAGGCACCACTCTCTATCAAGACTCTTTATTTCCTTTAATTTTAAACTAAGTTTATGTATTTATTTTGAGAGACAGAGAGATCAGAGGAGGGCAGAGAGAGAGAATCCCAAGCAGGCTCCTTGCTGTCGGTGCAGAGCCCCACGTGGGGCTCACTCCCATGAACCGTGAGATCATGACCTGAGCCAAGATCAAGAGTGGGACACTCAATCGACTGAGCCATCCAGGCACTCCAAGATGATTATCACTTAGCAAGTTCCAAGGGTTTTAGGAGCTCTGTGCCAGCAATGGGATGAAGACCCAGTGTGTGCTTCTTACCATGAATCACAACATCATAGCTTATATGTGTGAGAGTTTCCAAACCTTCAAGTTCTGTTTATGAGAAATGAGGGATTTAGGCCCTATAGATCCCCCATCAATAGTGTATTAGCCAGGAAATACTGATATCTAAGAGGGAAAAAAAAGCACAACTCAATTTAGCTGCAACCAACCACAGCAACATCAGCTGGGGAGACCACTTGGAAGAAAAGGGGAATCTCTACGAAGTTCAGGGGTTCTGTTTCACTAATTTGTCCTCTCCCCTTCTTCCCCAATCTTCTCTGCTGTCTCTTCTCCACTGTGTTCAGAGTCTCTGTCTTCTTTCCTTGTTTTTCAGAGAGATTCTGCCAAGAGCTGAAGCCAGGTTCACCGAGCTCCAGGCTCATATGATGAAACTTAGAAGCCCCTTCTTTCTCCTGATAGCAGGAAATAACCTCCTGGGGAGGCTTGGTGATTCACCTGCTGGGGTCATTGTCCTCCCCTATGAACACTCCTTGTGGTGCAGAGAGTGAATACCCATCTGCAAGGCAGAACAGTCATGTCCACACCATAAGGCAGTCATGAAGACTCAATGAGATCAAAGCTCATTGTAATCTACAGTGAGCCAGCCAATTCAGGTCTTACAGACATCACACTAATTCTGGGCTCCCTAGACCTCTTGTCTCCCACTAGAGAAACCACCTGTCCCTGCTTGCCCATGACTGAGGGGTTTCCCGGGACTTGGAAATTTAGTGATACATTTCCCTGATTTGGCCAAAATGAGGGATATCTCATAGTGTGGGACTTCCAGTACTAAAATTAGGACAGTCCTGGGCCAACAGGGCTGGTTGGCCACCCTGCCACTAATATGTATGTCCTGAAATTCCCCCCTTTGTTATGGATCATCTCATGCTACCATAAAGAAATAAACACTACCCTCTTTTTTTTTTCAATATATGAAATTTATTGTCAAATTGGTTTCCATACAACACCCAGTGCTCATCCCAAAAGGTGCCTTCCTCAATACCCATCATCCACACTATCCTCTTCTCTTGATAGGGCAATAATGGTAAAATTTCCATTCAGAAGAGCCAAGCTTCAAAACAAAACCTGTTTTATAAAATCATTAAACCCCTAGGGGATCTTTTCCATAGAGGCCTTTAAAGAACACTGAGGGATTGTACATATGCACACCTTTCTCCTGAAGTGATCTATCAAAAATGCCATCACCTATTCCGAGGTTTGACATTACACAGATCAATACCAAATTAAAACCATGTGGTGACCAGAATAGCTGCATTCTTAGGGAATTTCTTTTTTTTTTTTTCTTTTTTTTTTTTTTTTTTAATCAAAAGAAACATTCACCAAGGGGAACTTTCAAAATATATTACGGGCATCATATATTTAAGGACAGTCTTGTTTTCATAGAAGTTGAAGTCAAAATTAAAAGTAATCAAAATTTCGGGGCGCCTGGATGACTCAGTTAGTTTAGGTTCTGACTCTTGATTTCGGCTCAGGACATGATGTCACAGTTCCTGGGGGATTGAGCCTGCCTCTGACAGCACAGAGCCCGCTTAGGATTCTCTCTCTCTCTCCTCTCTCTGGCCCTCACCCATGCGTGCGTATGTGCCTGCACATTCTCTCTCTAAATAAATAAACTTTAAAAACATAATAAAAAATATTAAAGATGTATCGGTGCATTTATCACTTGAAAAATATCACTGCCTGCAACAGCATATAAAGCAGTTGTAACACTAAAAAGGGAGGCAGAGGGAAAGGAAGAAGGAAGAGAGAAAAGCATGGGGGACAAGGGGACATGAAACAAGGGGGACAAAGAGGAGAGGAATTCAAAAATTAAAAGAAATGAATGAATTGGCAAGTGAGAAGACAAGAGAACACGAGGAGGTGGCCGAGAGAAAGTCCCGGGGCTCTGCATTTTCAACAAGACTCTGGGGAGGGACTTCCTGCATTAAGACTGTTTAAAAAAAAAAAAACAAAAAACACATGACATTCTCCTTACAGAAGTTGTAAGTTAAATTTCTTGATGAGATCTGGGAGATGCCTTTATCCTTCCAAAGGAAACATCACGTATCCGAAGGAGGAGTGTGGCAAGCATTCTTTTTAGAAAAAGCTATGTTAAGAAGTCAGATTTCTTAAATGGCCATTGGATTTACATAATGGGAACTGCCAAAATGTATACAAAATCAGGTAAAATTATATTCTGCTTTTCCAATCTGTAACTCTTAAAAGCTTATTTAAAAAAAATTTTTTTTAATGTTTATTTTTGAGACAGAGAGAGACAGAGCATGAATGGGGGAGGGTCAGAGAGACAGGGAGACACAGAATCCAAAGCAGGCTCTGAGCTGTCAGCACAGAGCCCAACACGGGGCTCGAACTCATGGACTCTGAGATCATGACCTGAGCCGAAGTTGGATGCTTAACTGACTGAGCCACCCAGGCGCCCCTTAAAAGCTTTTAATAATATTTATGAAAAAAAATTGATCACCATAGCCCTGACTTTATTCCTGGAATGTTGCTGTAATGCTTTGAGTTAGAGCAACCATATTGTGACCAAGAGGATGAGAACCATATTCTAAGAATTCAAAAAAGAAATTTAGAAGTAATCTTGGTCCTCATGATACTAGGGATATAGAAGTTGTGGACTCCCCAAACTCAGACATCGTTTTACATGATAAAAATAAACTCTGACCTCCACTTCTGAAAATGAGGTCATAAGAGGGGCAAGCCTTAATCTCTCACTGTTTAGCAAACTATAAGAAAGTTAGACATCCATATAATATATGGTATATGTCTATTATATATATGTCACCATTACAGAAAAAAATCTCACCGTATATCTATACCTACATTACAACTATGTTCAGACATTCATATGTCAGACAATAGATTACACAGGTCTGCGATACTAGACAGAAGGGAAAAACAGGAGTTAATCTCTAGCTGTTTCCATTCTCTGTGGGAGGAATATCTAAACTATGTTTAGAGGGAGAAGAAACGCACAAGTATCCAGTGGCCTTGATGATTTGAGGATATGGAGATCAACAAATATTTGGAGACGCTGATAAGCCTGGAGGTTGTAAGGAATAGTCTGGGGAAGAAGAGAGTGATGCTGTTGGTCAAAGGATGCAAATTTTCAGGTGTTTCTAAGGTTACAAAGTTCTAGAAATTGAATGTACAGCATAGTGACTACAGTGAACGATACTGTACTGTATACATGAAATCTGCTACAAGAGTCAGTCGTAAGTGTTATCATATATGCAAAAAACAGTCACTATGTAAAGTTGTGGACACGTTAAGATTGTGGATACAATAAGCTTGATGGCAGGAATCATTTCACAGTGTGTGTATATATATATATATATATCAAAACATAAAATATGTATTTTTATATCTAATTATAATTTTATAATATATAGCTTATAATAAGTATATATTTACCATACATTATATAATATATAATGTACAATTATGTATTACAGTGTGTATAATTTATTTTTATACTGAGATTAAAGGCTGAAAAGCAATACGTAATTTACAGTTATTATAAAGATAATGAAAAATAAATAGATACGACAATTAGAAGTGTATTCTAAAACTGACTTTTTCCTGAAATTAAGCTGTTGGAAGTTTGTAGCAAAATCTTCTCTTAAACAAAGAAGAAGGAGAAGGAGCAAAGAGGGGAGTAGGGAGAGGAGGAGGAGGAGGGGAAGGATGAAGAGGGAATTAGGTTGAAAATGAATGCCTCAAGTGTGCATAGCAGTCCCTTTGAGTCTTTGCTGAGCATGAAGCCACCTGTGCACAGAGGAAAGTCACAAAAGTTCTGACAAAGAACAGACGAATTGTAAGGATAGCAATTCGCAGAGATCATACAGTGTGGGGAGATGATCAAGATTTACTCAGAAACAAAACAACAACAACAAAACAAAAACAAAAACAGAGAGTCTTTGGTGTTATCTGGGGCATTCAGTGAACACTCCAGAAGGATCATGACTTAGTAATAATGCTGCAGTACCTCTGAACTTGAGATTTCCCAATACTTGCCCCAGAAAAGCTGGATCATAAAACAAGTCTCAAAAAATGTAAAGGGACTTGAATCTGTAGGTTCAAGAATATCATAAGCCCAGCTCTGTTGGGATTTTTCATGGAAATTGATTCTAAGATTTGTGTGGAAATTCAAAGGAACAGAATAATTGAAGCAGTTTTGGAAATGAGGAACAGAGCTGGAGGACCCCCACTATGTGGACATACACTATCAACAATCAAGGAAGTGACTAGAAATAAAAATGGAATAAAAATGGGCATGAGAATGAGGATATAGGTTAATGGAACCAAAGAGAGAATCTATAAACATAGTGCATATCAAGTGATTTTCAACAAATATCCTGAGGCAATTCAGTGTGGGAAAGGTTGATAGTTCCAATAAATATTACTGGAACAAGTGGAGATCCATTTGGAAAAACGTGAACTTCACACTATATAAAAATGAGCTAAAAGTGGATCATACACCAGAAGCCAAAAGCTGGCATTATAAACTTTCTTAAAAAAACAAAACAAAACACTTAGGACAATTTTTATGGCTTTGGGGTAGACAAGATTTCTCAGGTCATTAAAAGCCTGAAACATAAATGAGAAACAATGATAAATTGGGCTTGATCCACATTAAAATCTCCCATCTTTTAACAGCCACTGCTGAGAGAACAAAACAGCAATTAAACTGAGGGAATATATTTTAAATCTATTTGAATATATATTTTTCATATTGACAAATATTGAAAATCCTTAAATACATACATATACGGTAAAACCTGGGTTTGCGAGCATAATTCGTTCCAAAAACATGCTTGTAATCCAAAGCACTCATGTATCAAAGTGAATTTCAAGAACCATTGGTTCAGTTGTGATCATGTGATGTTCAGCATCATGTATGACTTGTATTGCAAGACATCACTCATTCATCAATTTAAAATTTATTAGAGGGGTGCCTGGGTGGTTTAGTCGGTTAAGGTCCAACTTCAGTTCAGGTCATGATCTCGTGGCCCATGAGTTAAGCCCCGCATCAGGCTCTGTGCTAAGAGCTCAGAGCCTGGTGTGTGCTTTGGATTCAGTGTCTCCCACTCTTTCTGCCCCTCCCCTCCTCACGCTCTGTCTCTCTCACTCTAAAAAATGAGTAAAAGTTAAAAAAATTTTTTTAAATTTATTAGAAATGTTTGCTTGTCACACAGAACACTCAAACACTTTCAGAACAAGTTACTCCCAATCCAAGGTTTTACCATATATCTTTATATATATACAAATATATATATATGACACATATACGACATATATATATCTGATGTATATCTTTACATATCTTTTATATAGCCAATAATAAGATAAATGACCCAATAAAAAACAGGCATAAGTTTCAGATACTTTTGGTGAAACAAAAGTTTCACCAAAAAAGATCTAAAATGACCAAAAAGCACATAAAAGTGGTCCATATTATTAGCTAGCTGGGAAGTGAAAAATCAAACCACAATAAGCTATCATTCCATATCAGTTAGAATGGCTAAAATTAAAAACACTGGCAACACCAATTTCTGGAAAGGATATAGAGCAATTGGAAGTCCCAAAGAAGGTAAACTGATATAACACTTGGAAAACATTTTTGAGATTTCTTGTAAAATTAAATATAAACTTACTATATGACCCATCAATTCTGCTCTTAGAAATTCATTGGAAAAAGAATGAAAACATATGTGCACATAAAGACTTGAATGTAAACATTCACAGCACCTCTATTTATAATACTCTAAAACTAGAAACATCTCAACGGTCCATCAACAGATGAATGGATAAACAAATTGTGGTATATCCATGCGATGGAATACTATACAGCTATAAAAACGCAATGAGCTTCAGACAAACACAAAAATATCAAAACATGATGCTGACACAAAAAGCTATAGACTAAATGAATCCATTTATATGAAACCCTAAAAACAACAACATAATCTGTACTGACATAAAGCAGATCTGTGGTGGCCTGAAAGAGAGGGAGGGCTCAGGGAATTACTAAGAAAGGCTATAATTAGGATTTTTGTGATATGAAAATTTGTAGATATTGATTGTGGTGGTGGTTGACTGATGGGTTTATATTTGTCAGAACTCATAAAATACGTGCTTAAGATGAGTACATTTTAGGGGCGCCTGGGTGGCTCAGTCAGTTAAGCATCTGACTTTGGCTCAGCTCATGAACTTGCAATCTGTGAGATCAAGCCCTGTGTTGGGCTCTGTGCTGACACCTCAAAGCCTGGAGCCTGCTTCAGATTATGTATCTCCTTCTCTCTCTACCCTTTCTCTGCTCATGCTCTGTCTCCCTCTCTCAAAAATAAATAAACATCAAAAAAAAAAAAAGATGAGTACATTTTATGTCTGTAAATTCCATTTCTGAGTAGATTAAAAATTCTATGGAGAATCATGACCAAACTTCAAGCATGTAAATCAAAATATGAAACAATACAAACTTTGATCTCATCATTTATAGTAAACCCACCTACACCTACAGGCACAGAGTTAGGTCTGAAAGGAAAGAACCAGAATAAATATACTTAAAATTATTTCACATGGGCAGAATTTTGACAATGTTATTTTGTTAAAATTCTCTTATTTTGATGTTTTCTGCAATAAATGGTGTTGGTTCCATAATTCAGAATAGTAAGAGAAGGATTTTCCTAAACATGATCATGTCATACATTTCACAATTGATACTGATCTTTAAGTTCCTGGTTATACCCAGTTTAGGACTTAGATGACCTGGCCACTGAGTAGACTAACAAATGTTGAAGTCTCTCCCACTGAGTAGACTAACAAATGTTGAAGTCTCTCCCATTTCTATTATTGGTGGTGGTGTTTTCTTCTCGGGCTCAGTAATCAATGGTTTCCAGTATCACTTCCCCAGAACATAGGCTGTCACTGCAGTGTGCCTGTGTCACCAGGAGGGCACATGAAAACACAGATGGCTAGGACGTCCCCCCAGGGTTTCTGATTCAGTAGATGTAGAGCAAGGAGAGTCAGAGTCAAAAGTATAGTTCATTGGTATCACAAATAATAGTCACATGAAAATAAATGGTGGGTTTTATGTTTCTACTGTGTTTCAAGTCATGAGCTGAGGCTTTGCATAACGTTTCCCACTTAGTCCAGAAATAGAGTCCTAATTCAAGAAGTGAATCCCCATCACAGTCTTCAACAAAAGAAAGAAAAATAACACAAATACAAATTCACCTAACTATGTAGCACTACACTTGAAAAATAAGACTGCATTCATAATCTGTAGCAACTACACAAGCAGCTTAAAGTGAGTAAACAACTGTGTTTGTTTTTTTTTTTTGAGAAATGTTCTGAGCTCATTATCTTGTTAGTATTTATTATTCTCAGTACACAGGAGTTATTTCATCAATGACCCTGGAGACTAAGCTTTAAATACAAGAATAGTAAACATAGCCCCATTATGTTCAATGTCCTCGTGGTTTTCCATTTTGGGTTCTCCCAACAAAACATTTGGTACTGACTTACAGTAACAGTATTTACTGGGGCACCTAGATGACTCAGTTGTTGTGTCCAACTTCTGGTTTCAGTTCAGGTCATGATATCATGGTTCATGAGATCGAGTCCCATGTTGGGCTCTGCATTGGCAATGTGGAACCTGCTTGGGATTCTCTCCCTCCCTCTCTCCCCCTCTCTCTGACACTTCCTCATTTGCACATTCCCAAAAATAAATAAATAAATAAATAAATAAATAAATAAATAAATAAATAAATAAACAAACAAACATACTATGTGTATATGTGTGTGTGTGTGTGTGTGTGTGTATATATATATAATGTTAAATGCCTACTGTACCCAAGCATTATTCTAAACCCTTCACATACACTGATTCACTTGATCTTCAGACCCACATTGTAGGACAGGTACAATTATTCCTTCCTTGCCCCCATTCTTAGTGGTATTTCTTGACCTTCAGTTCAGTAAGCCTATACCTTACCTGACTGCCTGGCCTTGGATTCAACATGTTCACCTCACAACTATTCTTTTTCTATTTCACTATACTACCTCCTGGAAAACACCATGGAGAATTTAGAGGAGTGGAAATTTATATTTAATGGGGAAAATATGGGGCTTAGGTGAGAAACTTTTAAGAGTAATTTTGAGAAGCATTTAACACACCATTTCTGAATCCCTTGAAATCTTGGCAAGACCTTCAAGATGGAGTTTCCTAACATATATTGGATCAGAAGTTGGACATGACTTTATTTAAACATTAAAAGACAAAAAAAAGATGACACCCTCATATAACTGGGGGGAAAGTATTGGGAGCATGTCATTCCAGCCACAAGGACAGGGGAAGGCACGTGGCACCTGAGTTCAAGAATGGTGCACTTGGTTTTGGAGTTCAGGAGTTTGGGTTGGATTCAACATGAATTAGATTTTTATTTTAGAATTTTTTCCAGCTTTTTAGAGGTTTTAGTGAAAAATGAAAATCATGTGTATTTAAGGTATATCCATCAGCTACTAAAGTCACTGTGTGTGTGTGTGTGTGTTGACAACTCTTGAGATCTACTTTCTTAGCAAATTTCAGGTCTATAAGACTTTGTCATATTAGTTATAACCACCAGGCTGTACATTAGGTCCTTAGGGTTTATTCATCTTACAAGCAAAAATTTGTATCCTTTGACCAATATGCACCCTCCCATCCCCAGGCCCTGTCAACCCCCATCCTGCCCTCGATCAACTTCGATTTCTTGCAACTTCCTTGACTTGGGTAAGTAGAAAGTATAATATTGGGGAAAATTCCCCCCCCTTCTTAGTTTATATGGATTGCCCCTATAAGGAAAGGGAGACAAGTAAAAACATTATAGAGCTATATTAATATCAAATATTGGAAGAAAATTCAAGGTGGTTTGGGGCGTATATAGAAAGAGAACATTACTCTGTGACCGAGGGGCTCAGAGAATGATTTCATTTCAGATCTCCCATCTGAAATGAGTCTTGAAGCATGAGAACAGATCAAAAGAAGAGGACGCAAAAGGAATACGAGGCAGAGAGAACCACATGGACAAACGCATGGGGGCAAGAAGTTGCAGAGAGCATTCTTTCGGAGACCTGAAATTCCATTAGCCTGCCTAAGGGGTAAAATCTGTGGCAAGAGATGAGCTGGAGAGGGGGTGAGAGCCAGCTCCTGAAAAGCCTTGCGTCCCTTCATCTCTACTCCTCGGCTACAGGGGAGGGATGAGAGCACTATCTTCTAAGCAAACCCCTTCCTGACCATCTCTGGGGAGGTGTGTCTTACACAGCAGGTCCGTGTATGCAGCCAGTATTTGAAAAGCTTTTCCTTCATGTTTCTTGATAAAGAAGGTTTTGCAACATCACTCACTACATTAAAATGCTTTCTTAGCTTCAGGGGACTGAAAGCATTTTTATTATGTTCCAACATTATTTATCCTTCCTGTACACAAGAGTGAAAAGCAGAAATCCAAAGAGAAAAATCCTTCTAATGTCTAAAACACAGCCGTGGTCCATTTGTCTCCTACAACAGAGGTAGATGACAAAATATGTTGAGAGAGGGTTGTGCCTGCCCCCACTCCCCTGGGGTATGTAGACAGGGGGAGGCACATGGAGAAGGAGATGTCCATGACTCAAAACTCAGCCCTTATCCTCACCCTAGAAACCTCATTATAGCAGAACGCACTGCAGACCTGCCTTCCTCTAAGAGGCCCCATCCATCCAGGTCACACTGTCTGCAAGGACCTCCAAGGCCAGTGTATGATCAGAAAGAAACTCATCTCACAAGTGTCATAATTAGTGCCTGTAGACACTAATTCATCGGCAGAAAATGCATAAACTTCTGTTGTTTCATAAAAGAAATTCATTTTTCTCAAAAGCCTCCAAACGGCCTTATGACAGAAACTTAATCCAAATCAATTTAAGGTAACCTGAGTGAAATTAGCATTTTTTGGACAACTCAGGGTTTGTACCTATGTATTTCAAAAGGGTTATATATACATCACAGGGGGTGGGGGTTGTTTCAACTACCCCTAAGGTGGAGGAGGCTGTGACGGCTTGTTCATCATTGTCTATCCACACTAGAATCTGCCTGATGGACTTTGCCATGACCAGGGCCAGCTGCACGCATCTCCTATTGGTGCCAGCTGTATCCATCTATACCAGCTGGAAATGGTTGAGTAGTAACAACTTTCCATCAGTCCCCAGGTTCTCTGGCCATTCTGTGCTTTGTCAATGGCTCGGTGGGTCAGCCACCTGCCTCCCGTTCTTCCTGCTATCTCCCGCCCCCCCCCCACCCCCCACCGCCCGGGGTCCAGAGCAGGTGAGGTAGGTTTCTCTTAGACTTTCCGCTTTGCACACTCTGGTGCTTTTCCACTCTCCTGATGACAAATGGAGCCGTCATAGCCACCTGTGTGTGAGACCAGATGCCTCCTTGGATTTCACTAATAATGCACAACCACCCCACCCCCCCATAGCCTTGGATCCCCTCCCCTAGCTGGGAGTTTTTCCTTCCACAAGTGGGCTTGTTGACTTAAGGAAGGGTCTTCCTTTGAGACTCAACTGCCTCCAATTCTAATTTGCTTTGCTGCTTTCTCTTTTGGAATCTGAGCTGCTGTGCATAGAGATAATATCCCCGTTCAGTACCCAGCATATAATCACGTGTACCTACAGTTTGTATTTCTTCCTTCACTTGCTCATTCGTCGATTTCTTGTTTCTTTTCCCATCAGCAACCACCAAGTGTGGTTATGGTGTATCTTTTTATTTGTATCTTTCCTTGCAAATGGCAGAGGACTGCTTTGTGTATGTGCATTCTAATTTATATAAATACTTTGTTTGCAGACTTAATTTTGTCCATTCTTTTTTCATTGACTAGAAATCTTTGGCCTTCCTTTCCATCTCTCCTTTTGTCAGTCTTGGGAAATCTAACGTAGTTCGGGCAAGAGATAAACTGTGCAAGGCCTCAGCATTCTAAGAGGCATAGAATTAAATTTTGATATTTTCTATGATCTCCCTTTCCTTGGGTGGTGCAGGCCTGATCTACTTTATTTTTTTAACGTTTATTTATTTTTGAGACAGAGAGAGACAAAGCATGAACAGGGGAGGGTCAGAGAGAGGGAGACACAGAATCCAAAACAGGCTCCAGGCTCTGAGCTGTCAGCACAGAGCCCGACGCGGGGCTCGAACTCACAGACCGCGAGATCATGACCTGAGCCGAAGTCGGCCGCTTAACCGACTGAGCCACCCAGACGCCCCAGGCCTGATCTACTTTAAATGAGAGGGAAAGAAATAAGGGACAAAAAAAAATTAATTTCAGGGGCACCTGGGTGGATCAGTTGGTTGAACATTGACTTTTTTTTTTAATGTTTATTTTTGAAAGAGAGAGAGAGAGAGAGAGAAGGGAAAGGGAGACACAGAGGGAAACACAGAATCTGAAGTACGCTCTAGGCTCTGAGTTGTCAGCTAAAGCCCAACATGGGGCTCAAACCCACAAACTGTGAGTTGATGACCGGAGCTGAAGTCGGACGCTTAACCGACTGGGCCACTCAGGCGCCGTGAGCACTGACTCTTGATTTCAGCTCAGGTCATGACCCCAGGGTCTCTAAAACAATAACTAAAAATGAAAATAAAATAAAAATTAACAAGTTACTTTCAAAAACCAAAAATCCCAGAAGTATAAAAAACTATTTTACCACGTAAGTATCGGACAATCACACGGAGTCCAGACCTTTCTAAATGTTTCTGATACCAGAGTATCAACACAATTAGCAAACATTTTCCTTGCTTGCACAAACCACCTTTCATACCCTGATGTAGCACTGATGTATTTCACTTAGATGAAAGGCTTTCCACCGTTCAACCTAATCAGGTTGGGGCACGAACATTCCCAGGTCTTGTCAGCCACACAGTTGCAGACAATCTCTTGAGTCACTTCCTCAAAGGGAATTTAAATTAACACGTGAGTGTTGATTCTCACTAATCTTGCTCTCATCTGATTGCTAAGTTGGGTAAATTCCTGCCTATGCTCCTAAGTGCATTGATGCATTAAAACAAAACCACAGACTTTGGAAAAAGACAGATCTAGTCGCTAAACTTAAGCTCTGCATCTTACTGAGTCGTTTCTACTCCTTGAAACTATGTCATCAATACTGAATTACAGATAATGATTAATAGCACTGTAGTGAGGGGCAAATGAAATAATGTATATTCAATGGCCTTTGTTTTACCTACTTCGTTGATATGTAATCCATGTCTAGAGTGACGAGGAAACGAGGAAACGTAACAGGCTGAGAACCTAGTGTGTTGTGTGACATTTTTTTCCCACACCAATAGAAAAATGGCCTCCTTCTAAGGAAGGGCCTTCACCTACGGAACAGCTTTAAAATACTGTGCCAGACACTGCAAGCAATGAAGTCTGAGATGTCGAGAAAACCTTGGCAGGTCTATTTCTCTGGAGGCCCTAGAGGATTCGAACAGGTGCACAGTCTTGACCTTACATAGCAACGGCACTATTTTTCTCAAGCATGAAGCATGACTGCACACTTCGTCTAAGACCTGGAGGCCATGGCCCCGGGAAATTGGAAGCTTGGAGAATAAGCACTCAAAAGGTGAAATGCTTCATCTGGTTATTAGGGGAGGAGAGAAAAATGTTTGCCATCAGGACTGCCTCCAACACCCACACGGACAGGCTGAGGGCACCCACCACGGTGTCCTTGGCTTGTAGTTCGAACTGTATCACCCCATGGGAATGGCAGTGATAGGAGAGTCCTATCCTCACCACAGCAGTCTGCTGATTCTGACAGTGGTTTCAGTGGGGTGCAGGTGATGCCAGTTTCTCCCCCCATTATTCAAAAAATGTGTATTCAAATAGAGACAAGAGAAACATAGAGAAATGTAAAGAAAATAATCCTCCATGATCCTACCGCCAAGAGACAGTAACGGATAACCTGCTGTGAGCTCTTTCCCCGTCTTCAAACAACCTCATCCGGGTATATTTCTACACCATCAATACCACCTTCCTAAATGGTCCAGTGCAAAGACTTTTTAATAAATTTACTGAGTTAGATGGCCATCCCCATAGTCCAGCTCTGAAGCCTTTTCACCACCCTCATTAGACTCTTCACCCCCATTTAGAATTAATAGCTTTCCTTCCCAACCCCAGGTAACCATTGATCGATGTTCCACCTTTATGGATCTCTCCTTTATGATGAATTTCATACAAATGGACTCATATAACATGGGACACTTTGTGTCTGCCTTTTCTCACTTTGCAAAAATGTCACTAAGGTTTATCCATGTTGTAGCACGAATCAGTACCTCAGCCCCTTTGATGCCTGTGGGGAGACACCACCCTTTGTGACTCCATTCACCCACTGGTGGACATTCTTGTTGCTTTGAATTTGGGGGTTACTGTAAATTGTGCTTCTAAGAACACTCATGTGCTAGTCATATGTTTTGATTTCCCTAGAGTAAATACCAAGGTGTGAAATCACTGGGTCACCCGATAAATATGTTCAACTTTTTCAGAAATTACTACCCTGTTTGGCAAAGTGGCTACATCACTTCACATTCTTAATAGCAACGTAAGGTTCCCACTTCTCCACCTCCTTGCCACCTGGTTATTGTCCGCCTTTTGGATGACAGTCACTCTAGTGGGTGTGAAATCCATTTGTACCTCTATATGACTTGATTTAGTCAAAGGAATCATTAGGATGGAAACTACAAATCCTTCCCTTTCTTCTCACAGAAGCAAACAAGTCATGTTTTTCTGCTCATCAAGAGAGTTTTGCTTCCATTTTGCTCAGTTCCCCCAGCCCACACTCCTCTCCATTAATATCCTCCTGTGCATGAATACATACTGTATGTAACATAGTTTAAATTATTCTGAGTAAAACCGGCATGGCAACTGCTGCACAGGTGGACTGTTCCCCCTCCTCATGCCTACGCAGACCTTGCTAATGGTGTCTGCTGGGTGCACACAAGACCTCAGAATCTTTTTCAACACAGAGCTCTGAGCAGCTGTTATCAACCAACTGGCAATGACACAAAGGGTGGACTCAATTTATCATGCTTCATACATCAAGTCCTGAATATTGCTTTTTCATCAATTTATATCATAAGTGCATATTAAACACTCTTCATGAAAATAATTTTTAATGGTCTGTAACATTGCATCATACGAATACACTATAATTTATTTAACCATTCACATATTTTGAATACATAATGTCTCACTGGTTTATCTCTATGATAAATAATGCTGCAGTGAATATATTGTGTATTTATATATCCTAGAAGTGGAATTCTTGCATCAAAGAGTAAAAGGTTTTTGAGTTTCTAGATACATCACTGGGGTGTTCTCAGAGGGTAATGTTAAGTTTTTGCCCCATTTTTCTGATGGATGGGGATTCAGGCTGGTAATAGCTTAGACTTCTACTGAAATGCCAAAAGACTGTACAGTTTTCTTAAGTTCTTGTTTAACCCTTGCAATTAATGTGACCTGCCTGGAAGTTCTTGCTTGGTTTATCATATGAATACGCCTGTTTTTTCTATTCAAAATGGCAAGGGTATCATTTCTCCTTTGCTTGTGCTATGCTAAGTCCCTAGCCCTGGAAATAGTCCTCCTCAAAAGCTGGGAAAATAGCTCAAATCCCAGGCTCTGTTGAGTGTGCCCTTAGGAGAATGCAGGCAGGGAACAGTGGGGAGAGCCAGCTTCTTCTTCCAGGAAGACAGACTGGGCTTGGCCCAGTGTCCTGCCTCCCCAGGAGGATTCCAGCCTGGAGACAAACACAAAAGCTACTGTAGGAAGCAGCTGCACACAACTGGTGGCAGGCGGTGGGTGGCATGGGCCATCCTAGTGGGGTCAGATGCCTCCCTCTCTCCCCACGCTGCATGCTCTGGGTTCACTTCCACTTTCCAGGAAGGACACCAATTCTGAGGCGAGCCCCAGTTGCTCTGGGCCCCTTGCACCGCTGACTGTGTATGTCACCCTCTCTCCAGGATCCTAAGAATTCTGCTACACAATATCCAAGGGCAGAGTGTGGGCAGCACGTCTCCAGCACATGTTTTCCCCTAAAATCCTCCTCCCCTGTTTAGTAAGAGATCTCTAGTTCTCCATGCCTTCCTTTTCCTATCTTTTTTTTTTAAAGGTGTGTTTATTTTTGAGAGAGGCAGAGCATCATCGGGGAGGGGCAGAGAGAGAGGGAGACACAGAATCCGAAGCAGGCTCCAGGCTCTGAGCCGTCTGCACAGAGAATGACGCGGGGCTTAAACTCACAAATCTCGAACTCATAAACTGTGAGTGGAAGTTGGACGCTCAACAGACTGAGCCACCCAGGCACCCCCATGCCTTCCTTTTCTTAAAGAGTTCAAGCAAACTGATGTAGCAAAATGTCAGTTGCAAGAAGGGTCACTGTTATCCTTCAGTCTTGAAGGCATTATAATGGCAAATTTAATTCAGCTATGATTTCGGGATTATGTAGTCAATCGAGATTATGGCAGAATGCAAGTGCCAGGAGGCTAGGGTGCTGCGCTCCTGATGGCTGTACCCTCCAGCACATAGTAGGTGTTCTATAAAGACTGCTGAGTGACTGGGACAATGTATATAAAGATTCTTCCCAGCCTTTTACACAAGCGAGATATACCCAGGACACAACAATTTCTCTCCAGCAGAAATGAACACTGATGTTCTCCAAAAGACATGTGTGAGAGTGTTTATCATAGCATTACTTAAAATATCTGTAACTATAATAATCTTAATTTTCCTCAACAGTAGAATGGGGCTGATACATTATGACGCATTGAAAATATAATCTGAGGGACACCTGGGTGGCTCAGTTGGTTAAGCGTCCAACTTCAGCTCAGGTCATGATCTCAGGGTCAGTGAGTTCAATCCCTGCCTCGGGCTCTGTACTGACAGCTCAGAGCCTGGAGCCTGCTTCAGATTCTGTGTCTCCCTCTTCTATCTGCCCCTCCCCCTCTCATGCTCTCGGTCTCAAAAATAAATAAACCTAAAAAAATAAAAAAATAAAAAACAAGATGATACACAGTAGTAAAAAAAGAACTAACCACAATAAGAGAACATCACCATGGAGATAATATTAATAAAAGAGGTCAGACACAAAAATGTATATGCTGCATTATCCCATTTAGACGAAGTTCAAAGACAGGCAGACATAGTATAGTTGACCTTTTCACAATGCAGGGGTTAGGGGCACAGACCCTCCCATGCAGGAGAAAGTTCAGGAATAACTTTTGACTCCCCCAAAACTTAACTACTAACAACCTACTCTTGACCTTACCAAAAACATAAACGGTCTATTAACATATATGTTGTATGTTCTATGTACTATATTACTGTATTCTTACAATAAAGGAAGCTAGAGAAAAGAAAATTTTATCAAGAAAACCTTAAGGAAGAGAAAATAGAATTACAGGACTGTACTGTATTTATCAGAAAAAATAATCACGCATACATGGACCCGTGCAATATAAATCTGTGTTGTTCAAGGGCCAACTGTATTCGGTGACAGAGATCAGAAGAATAACCTTGAATGGATATTGATTGGTTTGGAGCAAGAATCAATAGCTGAAACTCTCCCAAATGTCGATTTAAGTGATATTTCCATGGATGCATCCCTACATACGAACGCATCAAGCTATGTGTTTAGATGGACATGTGTTGCTGTATGTAAGTTATATCTCATTTTTTTAAAAGAGTGCTTCCTAGTATGGCATCTCAGCTTTTCATGACCCAACTCTTACCTCCCTCAGTGCTCATATTTTGCTATGCATTTAAGCATATTTTGCGACTTATTGCTAACCAGTAAGTCCCTGAATACATCCCATGTATTACCTCACTATCAGGATTTTGCATGTTCTATTTCCTCCTCACTACTCCTTTAAGCCTGAAAAACGGCTCCATAATCTTCAAATACCATTTTAAATGTCATTACTTTTCAGGATAATCTCTTTGTCACCTTTCCCCCAAGACTGCATTAGGCAGGTATGCTTCGTCTTCTTAGCACTGAGTATTTACTCTCTGCCCAAGCTGATTCAAAATCGCGTGGTCTGGTTTGTCTCTTCTGCTAGATTCTGAAGTCACCAAGGGCAGGGACCCTTTGCTGAGTCCCAGCTTACGGTACCCTGCCAGGAACTTAGCAGGGCCACAAATGATGCACCTTGGGTTGAATGCTGAATCTTGCCTCTCAAGAATGAAGGTGTACCATCAGCTGCCTGGATTTCTCCCCTCCCAGGAGTGCTGGTGTTTATAGGGCTTTTGCTAATGCCACACTGACACGTTCTTTGCAAAGGGCCTGTTGGAAAATTAGATCAGGTGGCTTCCCCACTGTAACATATGACACTTTTCTAATTAGGGCAATGTTTAATTTACTGTCTCATGGCTTTTTGAATAAATATAAATTGTCATACTAAAGTGACAGGTGTAAACCCAGGATGGCTGTGTTATAGAGGTTAATCTGCTGTTAATCAAATCAGTTCTGCTTGACTTTCTCCCGGGGAGTGAGAGATAATGGCCCTGTTTAACTGGAGATTAGCCAGCTTTTGGCTGGAAATCCCTCAGGGCTCACCTGAGCCTCTTTGTGTCTTGTTCAGAATGAAGATATTCAAATGTGCTGATAATTAAACTTGGGACCTTCTCCCTCCTTTGGCATCCCACGAAGCGAGGACATTTTCCATTGGGCCTTTCCATTTACCAGAAGGATTCTTCTCTTAATCCAGTGAGTTCTGGAATATTCTAGAATATGACTACCCTCCCCCAATTCTAAATTACTGCCAGCAACAGAGTTGGAAGTTTTCATACCCAATTGCCGCTCACCACAGCGAAAAAGGGGCACTTGGGCATGACAGGGAGGTGGCTTTGTCGTCGATGTGGTCCATGAACGTGTCTCTGGCTAGGAAGAGAGAGGGTCTAGCCAGAAGCCACTGGAATTGTTGTCACAAGGAATTATGAGATTGGGACACACAAGCAGCATGATTTGGGATCTAGGAGACCAAGTAGGGATTCTCCTTAACCTCTGTCAGGACCACATCTTGGCTCTGGCACTAGGAAGATAAGGGCCATGCTTTGTAACCTCAGGGGTCTGCAGCCTCTAGGGCACTGGGGCTCTTACACTTGTCCGAGCAAACATCAACACTATGATGGGTGCCAGCTCTAGGCAGGAGCCAACCACAGTCACGGGCTTTGCAGTCAGTGAGGCAAAACAGATACAAGTGACAAAGAATGCCCTGTTCTGGATTCCCAGAATTGTCTTATGAAGACCTTTGGAGAGATTGAAAGCTTCATTATGGAGATAATGGATAAGCAAATAAAATATGGATCACAATTCATCTGAATGGCCCATTAAAGGAAGGTAATGTAATGGCATGATTAAGACCAAGCTCTACAGAATCAGAGTTCTGGGTTCGAATCCTAGTTTACTATAAAAGTTATGTAGCTATGAATAAGTCATCTAACCATGGAGTCTCATTATTCCCATATGGTAAATGGGCCTGTTTTGAATAAATGAGAAAATACGTATAATGCGCTTAAAACTGTGCCTGGCTATAAAGACAGTAAATAAATATTACTTTTCACCATTGTTATCTCTCAATCATTATCATAAAGTCATCATTACCATCATCACCGTCAGCATTATCATTGCTATCAGCATACTATGAGTATCACCATCAGTCTCATTATCAGTATCACCACCACCAGCATCATTATCAGTATCATCAGCATCATCACCACCACCATCACCATAGCAGCATCATCACCATCAGCATCACCATCACTATCAGCAGCATCATCAGCATCACCATCAGTCTCATTATCAGCATCACCACCACCAGCATCATTATCAGTATCATTATCAGTATCATCACCACCAGCATCACCATAGCATCAGCATCACCATCATCAGCATCAGCAGCATCATCACCATCATCACCATCAGCATCACCACCACCACCATCACCATAGCAGCATCATCACCATCAGCATCACCACAAACCAATCATTATCAGTATCATCAGCATCATCACCACCACCATCACCATAGCAGCATCATCACCATCAGCATCACCATCACTATCAGCATCATCATCACCATCAGCATCACCATCAGTCTCATTATCAGCATCACCACCACCAGCATCATTATCAGTATCATTATAAGTATCATCACCACCAGCATCACCATAGCATCAGCATCACCATCATCAGCATCAGCAGCATCATCACCATCATCACCATCAGCATCACCACCATCACTGTCATTATCAGTACCTGTAGAATGAGGAGGACTAAGGAAATTTAAATTACATTTGTATTATCATCTCCACGTTATAGATGAGGAAAGCACAGACCAGAAGCTTGCCTGAGCCACAGAGTTAATCAAGACCAGAGCTAGAATTTGAGCTCACTTTTCTCATGTCCTAAAATCCAAAGTTCTTTCCAAAAAAAAAGGATTGACACAGAGCAAAGCACACATGAAAGAGTATATGAAAGAGAACAACAGTAAATACTGTAAAATTATACGATATGGCATTATTACACGGTTGGTGGGTTTTGAAAGAAAGAACATGTTCCTAATTGCTTGCATTTTGGGATTTGTTTTTATTTCCCACCTATAGATTAATGATGTAATAAGAACAGACACATTGTCTTGCATCTTTCCAGCTAACATTGCATTGTTAATCTCCCTTGTGACCCTGAATTGTCTCTGGATTTTCGGAGAGGCAAGACAATGTATCCACTTATTCTCCCGTAACTCAGCCAGCATGTAAAACAAATAACTGGGTTGACACGTCTGAAGTGGTGTGTCGTGGGCAAAACAAGGAAGCAAGACAGGCTTGCTCTTCTATTTATGGACTATAAACCCTTTACGGTGGCAGTGATGAAGGGTTTATAGTCAGTACACAAGCTGGTTACACCATAAATTGTAATGTTATATGATAAACTGGGACTTTATAGCAGTAGTAGATATCAAAGAAAAAAATGAGTTGGAGTCTGAAAGGATCTATCATTGAAGATACTTGCTCCAAGTTTAAATATTCAAGCTTGTTTTTGTCTTCATTTTGTTCAAGCATTGGATAATTCATGTTCTTCTGAGTGGGGATTTATAGATTTACCTAGAGTTCAACTCTTTAAAAAGGGGGGGGAGGGAGAGAGAGAGAGAGGAATGGTGAATGGCATAGTCATGAGTTGGATACGAAATAGAAGGGAAACACTGAATTATTCAAGCACTTGGGCTTTCTATTTTTATACTGGCAGATGATAGGTAAGGCTCCCCCCGCCCCCGCCCCATTTTGGCAACGGCTAATATGGCACTATTATAAGACATCTTGGTTACTATACTGAGAAATGGAAAATATTTACAAGGGAAATGTGTTGAACGCAACTTAATTGCCTTTAGTTTACATTAAAGCTAAAAGCAGTGAAATGTCAACAAATGTTAATTTCCCGGCCTCTCTAATGGGCACGCACTCTTTCGGTTCCCAATTCTGTCCTTATTCATTACCAAACCGAAATTGCTAATATTTACTTATTACTTATTTATATTTTCATTTGAAAGTAAAAATAAGCTCATTTGCCATAATAACAGCTTAATATTTCCAGTGCTAAGAAACTGTCTTTTTAAAGATTTCTATTAATGGCCTCTCAAAGAAGAAATCAGAGTTTCCACTTTTTGCATATGGAGTATGAGGAAAGTATCATTAACTTAGAACATGATCATCATTCACCGTGGGGCTTACTTTGTGCTCTGGAAAATAGGGTGCCTGGAATTCACAGAGACAAGGAACGGCTTGATATCGGCCGAGGGCTAAAAGCAACCTGCCAAGAATGAGAGCTCAGAGGATCCGTCCCAGAGTTTGGGAGTTGAGCCTCCTCTCGCCTTTGCAAGCCTGAGATTCTTTGGGGTTGACCTGCTGGGACGTCCCACATAACTTGGCCAGAGTTGGGAGGAATTGCCTTCTTTGAGCTAGGTGGCCCGAGTTCTGCCAGTTAATCAGCAGATGCTCTTGGCACGTATCAGAGCCTGAATTCTATCCTTTGTTTGTGCCTGGATTCCTAGAGGCCCTGAGATGGATGTTCCCTATGGGCTCCCAGTTTCCTCAAACACCTTCCACAGACTGTAAGCTGGAGATCATCCCCCTTGACCTTGGCCCAGTCAATGGACTTCCCTACCAACAAGCAACCTTGGCCAATAGCTTAACCACTTGTAAGTACTTATAAGCCGAGTGCTTATCCCATAGTGATCGTCACAATCCAATCCAACCTAGAACATCCACCCCCTCTAGTTTTCCTGAGACCTAGGACATGAGACTTTATCTTTTAAATGCATAAAATTTCCAACAATGTGTTTGTCATATACCAATAGTGACCCTGAATTCCTAGGAGCAGCTAAGATACAGAAATCCAGTTAGCAGCCGGAGGGACCTGAGTGAGGCTCGAGTGGGTGATGAGACAGGTGCACAGGTATCTGCATACAGGTGAGGCTGCGGGTAAGGAGGCATCTGGAGCAGGGATGAGAAATCAGTATCGCCTTGTACAACAATTCTGATGCACTGGAAATGGCTGCCTGGGGTCACGTGTTGAGGAATATTCTGAAGCTATTTAACAAAAGAAACATGAACAATCCACTTTATAGAGTGAAGAAAGGGTAGCAGCAAGGCGTTACTGAGCATCTCAGATGTGGATGATGAGAGACGACTGGCCAAGAACTGGATGTAATAATGAACATTTAATCATTGATTTAAGGGGCGCCTGAGTGGCTCAGTTGGTTGGGCGTCCGACTTCTGCTCAGGTCATGATCTCACAGCTCTTGAGTCCGAGCCCTGTGTCGGGCTCTGTGCTGACAGCTCAGAGCCTGGAGCCTGCTTCTGCTTCTGTGTCTCCCTCTCCCTCTGCCCCAAACCCACTCGCATTGTCTTTTTCTCAAAAATAACTAAACATTAAAAAAATAAAAAAAACATTGATTTAAAATGAACTTAAAAAAATCTTATTAAATAAACTAGAAGCAGTTGGAGACAGTGCAGGAAAACAAGAAAGCAATCCTTACTTTTATACAGACTAGGCTATGTCCTTTCTTCTCTGCAGAAATATATTCCAAACAAGTAACACTGTTTATGCTGTTTGTCAAGCTATTTCTTTTGTTTGTCTTGTTTTCTGCAAAAGACAATATTGTTGAATAATATCTCTGTCATTAAATACCATTCTGCCGCTTTATTGCAGAGGGCTACAGAGTGTATTATTACATGGAATATGCCCCAAAATGGCTTAACAGCTGTCCCATCACTAGACATCTGATTGCTGATTTTCACCCACTCTTGACCTACAAACATGGCAGGTTCCTACGATTCCACCTAATGACACATTTGCTCCTACCCCAATCCACTAAGGCACTTACTGTACGAGTAACGGCCACGTGCACAAGAATCGCACACTTCCCTGGCAATGGCTTTAAGGGAAATTCCACAAAGTGAATTTACAAATTCTAAGGATAAACTTTAATCTTAAGGACAACGCATTAACTCCTAGGGCCGGAGGGGATCTGCAAATGTAGCCAGGACTCACTGTTTAAAAAAAAAAAGAAAAGGAAAAGCTGTCCCTGGGGCTTGGTGACTTGTTCAGCGCTAGGGACAAGCACCAGGGACAAGTCCTTCCAAAGTCACCCCTTCTAACTGAAGTGTGGTCCTACCACGATGCCCAGCGCTGCTCCTAAAGGCATGAAAGGACCTAATCCTCTTGCCAATGATAGGGGGCTGATGAAGGCACAGATGGGCACAGCATTTGGCGGACGGAGTTGGGGAGGAAGGGCATGGCTGGACCACTCTGTGACACGGCATCAGAGCAAGGTTCTTCCGACTGCAAACATTCTACCTTCATCAATTCATTACTGCACTTACACGTATTACTTAAGTCAGAGCACAGAGGGTGTATACAAGGTTTTTACACTGTTTGACTGTTTTCATTTACATAAATGCATTCAAAAACGTAATTTAAGGTCAACGCCCCAAATCTGCTAGTTTTCTCATGTATATTTAAACAGGATTCTGTTTTTAGGTGTATCCCTAGGCCACCCGAAACCATCCTATTTATCAACGGGGCACGGCACATTCTGGCAAACACTACATGCAAAGATGTTCTGAGGTCTCTTTTCAGTCTCTTACTTTTTAAGAAAAGTAAAAGCTGATGAATATGGTTTTTGTTTTAACAGAACTGCACACTACAGTATTTAGAATTGAATTATAATTATAGTAACTGCCTTGGAGTCTCCAGCTTGGAAAAGCTTGTGCTGCCCAAGGGTGAAGTGTTATTAATAATTTTGCCTTGCTTTGCTACAGAACTCTTTGGACTTTGCAGACAACCCACGCATTGCTTACTTCCCTTCATTGTCAGGCAGGCAGGGGTGGGTTTGCAAACTGGCCCTGAGCTTGCGGGAGAGGGTGGAGAGGGAGACATGCCACTCCGGACCAGCAGGCGGCAGGGTTCATAAGCAAAGGGGACTTAATTTCAAGGCTTGTCCTGGGTGCTGCAAGACCAGGGGACTCTCTGCACCTGCTGCCGGAATCCTGACTTTACAGAAAGGCCCTAATGTGGCTCAGCCACGATAGTCTCCACCACACCTCACTCTCCAGGCTGCTTCCTTGCACCGGCTCCCACCCTGGGGCAGTGAGCAGGCGCACATTCCCCCCAGCGCTCGCAGGTCACCGGGGTCATGCCCTCTGGATGACCTCTTGCATCGCTTCCCCGGGAGCCCACCTATCCGCGCTCAGATCTGGCTTCGAAGGGTTGGGACCTCAGTTGCCGGGGCCTGTGCCCTCTTAGCTTTGCAGAGGGCCACTGAGGACTCCAGCTTCTCCTCCCGCTCGCCCACCTCGCGTGCCAGCCCCGGAGCCGCCAGGCCTCGGCCAACCCCGCCCTCCAGCCAGCTCTCTCACCGGGCTGCAGCCTGCTAGGGCCCCTGGGGCCGCGAACCCACGGGAGACGCCGGCCCACCTGTCGCCGGCGCCTCTCTTCCCCCCGGCGGTTCCAGAAGCGCGCAGAAGCCGACCGGAGGCCTTTGCCCACGGCCCGTGCTCGCCGGGTCCGCCGGCACCGAGGGTCGGCCTCCCTCCCCAGATAGAAGTCACGGCCGCCTCAGGATTTCCCAGGACCGGTTCCTCGTCTCCTGGCCGCCCGGCCACCGGGCTCGCAAACCAGCCCCGGACGCAGGGCCGCGAGGGCAAGAGCGCAGCGGGTCGCTGAGCGCGCGCAGGTGCAGGTGGCACGTTAACAAGCGAGGGGACTTACCTGGGAGGCTCGGCCGGGGACACCGCCAGGGAAGCAGGTTTCCGCACCCGCCGTCAGGATCCTGAGTTCATGTAGGAGCCTTCACGGGGCTCGGCCACGTCCACAGGGCGGACGGTCTCCGCCAGGGTCTGCACCACACCTCGCCCTCTTCTTGCAACGACGCCACGGTGGGAACCACAGGTGCAGGTGGTATTCCTAGATTCGGCTGACAGGTCAGCGGCGGGTCACGTCCTCTTCATAACCTTCTCCAACAGTAGCTAAAGTGTTAGCTCCATTTTACAGCCGAGAACACTGAAACCCTGGATGTTTAACAGCTTGTTTGTGTTTGCCCAGAAAACTCGTTGGGGATCTAAGATGGTAAGTCGTGTTTCCTTCTAATAGTATTGTGTACCTTCCTAAGGAACAATGCGAGAATGTGGTTTATAACCAGCAAAGTCTTAATTCTTGTCTTGTAAATGCAGATGGCTTGAATCTGCTTTCTGTTGCCTTCTTGGTTTATATCACTCATAGGACACTCGGCTGACTTGTCCTGCTAAGATTTTTCTTTTCAAGCCAATTGTTCTGGATGTGTATTAGAATAACTTGGGGGTGCTTTTAAGATATACCAAATCTTTGGCTCCCCGCCCCTCGGAGATGCTCGTTTAATTGATTGAGCTGATGCCTAGAGATTGGTGTTTAGAAACACAAGCACCCCAAGAGACTCTAAGGGATGCCCTGGTTTGAGAACCACTGCTTTACCAGTCTTGATATTACCCAGGGTCTCATTAGAAATTTAGAATCTCGGTTCCTCCCACACTTTGCCATCAGAATCTGCGTGATAAGTCTTCCATATTGTTTGTGCTGGCATTACAGTTTGAGAGGCAATGTGTTGCAAGGGGAGGGATCTCCCGGCTGCACTTTTATTGGTGATGTAGTTTATCTCTTACAGTATTCTCACTGAGGTTGACAACTGAACTCGGGAGAAAAGCCAGTCGGCCTGAAGAAGCATGTAGGATCTACCTTGACTCGTGCAAAAGAGCTGAGTGCTGTGAGAAAGCATTCCGACGCTTTGCATATGACTTTGAGGAGTCTGGAGCCATTAAAGACTGTTCCTTCAACATGAACCCCAGTTGGGGCCCTAGATGGTATCCGTCTTTGCAGGAGGGGAAGGAGGCGTGGGCACGAAGCAACCTCCCTTCTTGCTGCTGATCCTTAGGTAAGTGAACTCAATCCCACTGAGCTCACCTGCTCTCATGAGAAGGAAATAGATTTACGTACACGAGGTGCCCAGTGCATGATGGGACCTCAGCGAGTGGTGGCCCAGACGCCACAGGTAGTGTGATCTTGGAAAAACCTGTTGCAAATCTACAGAATTTCTTTCCCTCAATCTTAAAATGTGGAGAAAGGTCGGTAGAGATGTCTCAGTAGTAAATGAGAAAACACACATTTTTAGAAGTGTATTTAGCAGGATTCCTGGCCCTTGGAAACTGCTCAATAAATGTTTATCTTCATCATTATTTCCTTCTATTTATGGCATCTGTATTTAGATTGGTCTTGATTTCACAATTTTGGGCCTTAAAAAAGGAGGCACAGAGAAATTTGAAAGCCTGATGTTACTTGCCAACTTTTCTGCTTTCTCCTTCCCTTTTCTCCCCATCCAGACAGTTGTATTTTCTTTGTGTCCTGCGTTTCTCTGATGTACCTACAAACTAATACCCTCATTCATTCAGATATCACATCATTTTTGTGTCCTTAATGATCCTTTTTCCCAATTTTTGGCATCAGTAAGGAAGAGGGTTTTGACTTGGTAAATAATCTTGGTAATAGGCCAAGATTTTAATCACCTGGAAGAAACTGGCAGTGATGAGGGTTGCCAGGAAAGCCTGCCTGAAAAGCACGAAGTGACTTCGTCCCACTTAATAATAAAAATGGAGGTGGAGTCGGGGCCAAGATGTGGAAAGTCAGGTTTAGAGATGAAGGGTGCTAGAAGAAGCCCCTCCCCCACCCATCAACTCCCCAGCTCCAAGCAGCTGCCTAACACATTAGATCACGTTTCTTAGCACACATCCCTTCAGAGTGAATATTCCGCAACTTTCCGTATATGGCTTTTTAATAGACATTTCCAAAAGAACAAATTAGCCAGCCGCTTCCCTCCTCTCTCCTCACTCCACCCAAAGTTAGAGAATCATTCCGCAGCCCTTCTCTCCTGCACAGAATTACCCAATTATCTTCTAAATTATAAAAGGGAAATCTTCTCCACCAACTGTTAGTGGCGGGGCTAGGATGCGCAGTGTTGCAAAACTGTAGCAAAAAAAAAAAAAAATGTAAACAAAAGAATCCCGCGGAACAGGGGGGCAAGCTGTCCACATATGCTGATCCCAGCGGCTTCAATCAAAGGCAGAATGCTTCCCCAATAAATGAAGCCAGTGCAACTAATAAACTCAGGCGCTAATTGCTGGCTGCAGATGTATTAACTGAAGCAAATATGATGCTGGCAACCATTAATTATCTAATGAGGCCAGCAGTCTTCTGATGAGGTGGGGGCTGATTAAATATTAAAGGGTAGCATATGGAATGTGCCAGGAACAAAAGATTTCAGTCTGGAAGGAAAAAAAAGAATGAACGAAGAAAAAATGAGTTCTTTCTTTCTTCCTTTAAACAAGAAAAAAAAAAAAAAGACAAGAGCCATCCCTGTGTATGAGAAAGGTAATTAAAGTCCCATTGCTAGCAAAAATCTCAAAGTGAGTTCGGGGGAAATCTGACTTCTGAAGCTTTAGCACAGATGAAAAGGTTTCACTTTAAAAGATGGTGACAAAATTTTCCCATGTAAAAGCAGTTGCTTTTGTTTAACCCTTTGAGCCAGGGTGAAAGCCTGCTGTTTGAACTATTTCTTCTGGTTTTCATTGGGGGAAGTGCTCTTCCTGATTGACTCAAACCAGGGGGCATGTTCATGGGACCCCACGCGCGGAAGCTGGTCCCAGCTTGGTGTTTCACTCCACTTATAGGGCTTGCATATTAAATCACAGGGCGAGTCGTGCGTTAAAGGACACTAGTGGCACGCCTGGTCCCTGCTAACCACTTGACACGAGTGATCTCGTTTCATCTACAGAACAGGTTGTAAGGTAAGCATTCTCCTTACTTCAAAGCAAGACATTTCGAGGCTTTAAAGGGGGTAAAGTGACTTGCTCAAGGTCACACAGCTAGTACGGGGCAGATCTGAGATTTAAATCTGGGATATCATTTGAATGCCTTAGTTTGTAACCATTACACCATAGGTAAGGACAGTTTAATGGCCAAGGGATACATGAATCATTTCTTGTGAGACACCTGCTTCCAGGGGAAAAGTGGGGAGCAGATTTAAGTGGTTTTCTGATTGTCCTTGAGGAACATGATGGTCCAACTGTCAAGAGTGGTTGAAATATAAATACAGTTATGTGTTTTGCGTCATTGTCTCTGACCCCTGGAAGATTCTGGGTATCGGATGACTGGTTTTCTGGGCCTGAGGTGTGTCCTGGGCAGTCAGGACTTTTGGTACTCAAGCCAGAATAGTCCTGGGCAAACCGGATGGCTGTGGTGACCTTAGTAGATACAGATAAAAGTTTTTCCAGGTCCTCTTCATTTGAAACCCAAGTTACCTTTGGGTGGCATTTTTACCAGATTTAAATCAAACTTGTATTCAAGAGAAATATCACTGGATAGAGTAAAAAACGTGCCACTTGGAGTGACCTGGATTATGATCCCACATTGACCTCTACCAGCTGATCAGTTAGGTGCTCTTCAGGACTCGGTTTCCCATCTAGAAACTGAAGGGATAGGTGAAGTGCTCACTCCCTAGATTTTCTTGCAACTTTAAATTTCTGTGAGTCTGTAAGGGAGGAAGATGATTATTCAAATCAGGGTCGTTGATGATGCTAACCTATGTTCACAGAGCACTTTACAGTTGGGAGAGTTACCTTGCAGTGTCTGAGTGTATTCTACAACCTTGAGATGCAGGCAAGCTTCTGAAGTCATGTTGACAAAAGTAAGACTCACTGATCTGCAGTGGTTATAGAAAAGTTATAAAAGCAAACTTCATTGAAGATAAATCAAGGTCCTCATTTAAAACCAAAAACGTTTCTCTCTTGCCCCTTTCAGTTATCAAACATTGTCTACCTTGTACATTTTAACAGAGGCAAGACTTTATATGTATAACATAATATAAGTTGTATTATTTTTTTAAAAAAACCTTAAGAGTGGCTTATTGATTCTCTGTCCTGGAAAAAAGACTCCTTATTTTGTTCAGATGACTTCTTTTCTCTTCCCTAAGTCTGTAGCCCAGCACTCCCTAATGTGTACTCCATACTGCATTAATGAGTTGGCACAGAAAAAAAAAAAAAGAATTAAGGTTCTCTGCTAGCTGCAGATACAGTCAACAACTTAGACGAATCTCAATACATAAGTGAAAGAAGAGATCCGTATTTGAACAGACAAAGCTAATCTGTGCTGAGAAAAAATACTAAAGATGATTGTTTTTGGCATGGTGGTAGAAAAGAAACCAGAAAAGTGGTTTCCTCTGGGTAAGTGGGTGGGAGTAGTGATTCACTGGGAAGGAGACCTTGGGGAACTTTCGGGGGGTGATAAACTTGGCGTATATAGACCTATTGGTCTATAGGCATTTGTCAAAATTCTTTTCAAATTAAAAAACTTAAAAAGTATAATCTAAATTCAACAGCTCTTTAGGAATTCTGAAAATGGGTGCATTTTGCCTTATGTAGTGTTGACCTCAGTAACATAGAATCACAATATACGTTGATGTCTTATGAATAATATACATGCTGAAGGGTTTATATGTGAAAGGTACATGCAATGTACTTCAAAATGCCTCCACATATAAGATGGATTGATGAATGGAGAAAAGGATGACTAGATGGATAAGTGGATGGATAGATAGATGGTGGATAGGTGAAGGGATTAATTCATGAATAAAGGACAAGTAAGTGGATGGATGGATGGATGGATGGATGGATGGATGGATGGATGGATAATAAACAAATAAACCAAAGTCTCAATTGTAGAATCTGGGAGATGAGTCCATGGGTATTCCGTGTATGATTGTTTCAACGTTTCCATTTGTTGGCAAATTTTCATAATAGAATGTTGGGTAAAAACAAACATCATAATCTTAAAGTTTCTTTATCTAGGAAGTGCCACATGCCATTTGTTTTGCCCATCTTCCCCTTGGAGGTGTTTAGAGCTCAGATGTATAAAGGCTGTAAGTCTCATAGTTAAAACAAGTCGACTTTATTTATCCTGATATTTCCTAAAAATATTTGGTTTTGAAATTCTTGGTTTTGTTTCTGATTTTTGGTTGTACTGGCAGTGTAGCATATCTTTAGTTCTTCCCTACGCTTCGTGTGAATGAACGCTCTTTAGAATGTGTCGGATCGTGGTTAGGATCTGATAGTTGTTAGAAACGGAGTTCTTCCCAAATTGGACAGAGGTGCTTCATGTTTTGAGCCAGAGTTTGCACAACTCTAAGTTGTGATAATGTGACCCCTTCCTTGTAGGAATATGGTGACAGGTCAATGAGGTAAATATGGAGTGTGGCTACTTGTAAGGAAGAGATGATGATGTCAATAGTATCCACTGTGACTGTTGCAAACCTCCAAGCAGTGAGTAGGACAAACAGGGAGACACAGAATCCAAAGCAGACTCCAGGCACCGAGCTGTCAGCACAGAGCCCGATGCAGGGCTCGAACTCTTGGACTGTGAGATCATGACCTGAGCTGAAGTTGGATGCTTAACTGACTGAGCCACCCCGGTGCCCCAAACAAAGATAGATCCATACTAAGAACACAGTCGTGAAAAATCAGATATTCAGAGAAAACATTGTAACCCCCACAAGGAAAAGATAGTTATGTTTCTTTTAAGGATCACTATATAGACTGAGGCCAAACTTATCCGCCTCAGTGAGGTCCAGGAGAAAATGGCCTTCAAAATTCTAAGAGAAAGTCAGAAATGACCCAGGGCCCACCAACAGTACAATGAGTAAATAAATTGTGGCATATTCTTGCAATGGAATAATATACAGTAATAAGAAAAAATGATCAGCAGCTGTAGACAGCAATGTGAAGGGGAAAGCCAGACACAAAATAGTACATATCTTATTTACATAAACTAAATTATGCTGTTTGAAATCAAAATATCAGTTATCAATGTGCTGTGGTGGGAGATGAGAGGTAATGGGTGATAGTCGCTGCAGACAATTAAGGTGGTTTTGGGGTATTAGGAATATTCTGTTTCTTAGAAATTTTTAATGTTTGTTTTTGAAAGAGAGAGAAAAAGACAGAGTGAAAGTGGGGGAGGGGCAGAGAGAGAGGGAGACAGAATCCGAAGCAGGCTCCAGGCTCTGAGCTGTCAACGCAAAGCCTGACGCTGGGCTTGAACTTATCAACCATGAGATCGTGACCTGAGCTGAAGTCAGACGGTCAACCCACTGAGCCACCCGGGTGCCCCAGGACTATTCTGTTTCTTGATCTAATCTTTTATACTCAAAACAACTTATCCTTCTCTAACTAGTTAGCTATAAAGCTCCAGTATGAAATTAAGAGACTTGTAGGCAGATCCAAAAGCCTTAACATGGTAACATTTAGACTTCTTAATAAAAAAGACTGAGATGGAGGAGAAACTACTCACAGAAACAGAAGACTAACTGAATGAAAGGAAAACAAGACTTGTCAGACTTGAAGGACTCACGTCTTCTCGGACAGATACACAGATTTACAGGCTTTGAGTCAACCCTACTGAAATACCCAAATCTGAAAGAGAAAATACTTTTTACACTTTTTGATTAAAAGCACACTACATACATAGGACAAACAGTTAACTAGTGTTCAGATATCTTGTCTACCACATTCAATGACATGTGAGGCAAAAAGGATGATGATTAAATTATTTTACATCTAGCCAAAGTATAACTCTTGCCCAATAGCAAAACCTGTTTGAGGAAGTTAATTGAGGAAGTACTTTAACTAGAAGAAAAGGAGATAAAATAAATATCTCCAAGATAGGAAAAGACAGAGTACTCAACAAATAGAGATGGAAAATGGATCTTATAATATTATAATTATGACTAATGGGTTAATGATACCATACCTGGGAATTATAATTTGTGCTTATGGAAGAATTCTGAGAACAGAAACATGTACTTTGTTTTGACAATCTGAAAAATTGAATACTACTCAGGAACTGAATTTCTAAATGACATAAACAAAATATAGGAGTGTGTCAGGGGGATGGGATAAAGGATTTTCCAGGCCTTGGAGGGCATCAATTAATGGACAAGGAGAACAAGTACCAGCATGGTGTGAGACATGGTTTGTTACCGGCATTTAGTATGGTGCGGTAAAATATAGGTTTCAATATGGTTGTTTAGAAGCGAAAAGCTTAGGGGCTCCTGGGTGGCGCAGTCGGCTAAGCGTCCAACTTTGGCTCAGGTCATGATCTTACGGTCCATGAGTTCGAGCCCCGTGTCAGGCTTTGTGCTGACAGCTCAGGAAAAAAAGCCCGGAGCCTGCTTCCGATCCTGTGTGTCCCTTTCTCTCTGCCCATCCCTGGCTCACACTCTGTCTCTTTCTCTCCCAAATATAAATAAAAAATAAAAAAAAAAATTAAAAGTAAAGAAAAGCTTGGGACACCTGGGTGGCTCAGTTGATTAAGCATCTGATTCTTGATTTCACCTTAGGTCATAATCTCATGGTTCACAAGTTGAAGCCCCACATCAGGCTCTGTGCTGACAGCATGGAGGCTGCTTGAGATTCTTGAGATAGATAGATAGATAGATAGATAGATAGATAGATAGATAGATAGATAAATGAAAAAAGCTAGAGAGATGGCACTTGCCACAGCAATTCCAAGTTGTTAAGGATACAAAGATGAAAGGTGATTCTGATATTTTGAATACAGGTTGGTTGCTGTCCAAATGTTAGAGGGTTAAGGTTGGCAAAAATGTAAACAGGCAGGTTGCAATGCATGTTGGTGGTCCCCTTTCCGTGGAGAGGAGGCAAAGGAGACAAATGCACGAGGAGACAAGAAAGGATGTTTGTGTCGAGAGCTATCGTGAGTGGACCTAAGAACACATTGCGTTTTCAGAGAGGGAAGTTGCAGACATACCCCTGGGCATTTAGCGGACGCTGTGAAAGAAAACCCAGCCACCCCACAGCTGCAAATCCCTTTCGTGTGACCAAGGTACTCGGAGGTTTATTGCCAAGGAGGGAAGTGTCAGATTCTAGAAAGCACGTCACCCCCAAAACTGATTTGCTTTAACTGTAAGGACGATCCTTTCCCCAACTCTCATTTTATTTCTTGATAATCCCCCCTCTTTATTATAATCTTCTTAATATCCATCTGTTACCCTTTAGGCAGAGGCTTCTAAAATTCAAATATCATGCTATTTTTATCATAGAAGAATATGTAAAGCAATAGAAAACAGTTTAATGGATTTTGGAGCCTGTGGCCCTCTTTCGCATCATTTCCATAATGAAATCCAGTTATAGGCATCCATGTTGCCACAGTTGACTGTTCACAAAAATTAAGAGTGAACGTTTCCTTCGTGTAAGATATCCCAGCAAAGCCGAGTGTAAGCTACCCACCTGTGACAGTCACCTGGCATTTCCCAATTCTGGCTTGCACTGGAGGATTATGTTCCTCCCTGTTTGATCCTGTGAAACTCAGCGGCATGGGGGACATACGTTGTGTGCCTGGGATCTGTGAAATGGATAATGGAAGGTGGTTTTCGTAGAACCAGGTGTAGGGAGGAGAATTCCCTTCCCAGAAGAGTTACTATTTCAAAATCCTTGAGTCTAAAGATTTCACTGGATGGTATTGGGGAAAAGACATATTGCAAAGGAATTGAAGCACTTGATACTTGACTCTCATACCTTAAGATATATTAGATAACTCTTTGCTTTTTTTTTAATTAACAAATTGTGTCATCAAACCTTGACATAGTGCCCTAAAGGTACAGATGAATATCCGTCTTGTGTGGCCTGGACCTTACAAGCAAATGTTGCTGTATAACACGGCAGACAATGAAATGTTCTCCTACATTTTAAAATCTGTAATCCTGGGGAGGCTGGGTGGGTCAGTTGGTTAAGCATCTGGCTCTTGGTTTCCACTCAGGTTGTGATCTCACAGTTTAGAAGTTTGAGTCCCGAGTCGGGCTCCACACTAAAGACACAGGGCCTGCTTGGGATTCTCTCTCTCTCCCTATCTTGCTACTCTCTTCCCCTCTCTCAAAATAAATAAATAAACTTTAAAAAAAATAAATAAAAATAAATAAAACAAAGTTTGTAATGACTAAACTGTACACAAGCTGATGTAAACTCTAAAGAGTGCAGGAATTTGAATTTAGGTGCACACAGTGTGTTTGGATTATGGGGATTTTTCTGACTTTTTATGATGTCTTTTGAAAAGACTATTGCTGGGAGCCTGGGTGGCTCAGTCGGGTAAGCACCTTACTCTTGATTTTGGCTTAGGTCATGATCTCAGTGTTTGTGAGATGGAGCCCCACGTTGAGCTCTGCATTGACAGTGCAGAGCCTGCTTGGGATTCTCTCACTCTCTCTCTGCCCATCCCCTGCTTGCGTGCACTCTGTCTCTCAAAATAAATAACTAAACTTTTTAAAGTATTGATTTTCATTTCACTGATGATGGGTGATGTTCAGCATCTTTTCATGTGTCTGTTAGCCGCCTACATGTCTTCTTTGGAAAAGTGTCTGTTCATGCCTTCTGCCCATTTCTTCAGTGGGTTGTTTGTTTTTTGGGTATTGAGTTTGATGAGCTACCACCTCACACCTGTCAGAATGGCTAAACTAAAAAACACAAGAAACAACAGGTGTTGGCAAGAATGCAGAGAAAGGGAAACTCTCTTGCACTGCTGGTGGGAATGCAAACTAGTGCAGCCATTCTGGAAAACAGTATGGAGGTTCCTCAAAAAACTAAACATGAAAGTACATTATAATACAGCAATTGCACTATTAGGTATTTACCCAAAGGATAAAAAAATACATATTTGAAGGGGTACATGCATCTCAGTGTTTACAGCAGCATTATCGACAAAAACCAAACTATGGAGAGAGCCCAAATATCCAAGTATCCACTGACTGATAGATAATGGGTAAATAAGATGTGGTGTGTGTGTGTGTGTGTGTGTGTGTGATGGAATATTACTCAGCCACCAAAAAGAATGAAATCTTGCCATTTACAATGATGTGGATGGAGCTAGAATGTCTTATGTAAGTGAAATAAGTTAATCAAAGACAAATATCATGACTTCACTCATGTGGAATTTAAAAAACAAAATTGATGAACATATGCAAGGTGGGGGGAAGTGGAGGGAAACAAATTTCAGAGACTCTTAATGATAGAGAACAAACTGAGGGTTGATGGAGGGAAGTGTGTGGGAGATGGGCCTGATGGGTGATGGGTAGTAAGGAGGGCACTTGTGATGAGCCCTAGGTGTGTACGTAAGTGATGAATCACTGAATTCTACTCCTGATACCAATATTGCACTGTATGTTACCTAACTAAAATTAAAAAAAAATCTATTGAGTAATTTAGTCATCATGCACTCTGGTTTCTGAATGTCTGTCTGCCCTAAGATCCACAATGGTGGCTAATTGGCCCCATAAATGAAGGAGCCCACTGGCCTTCTTTTCAGGACAACAAGACAATTATGCCTGTCTTGGAGGATTACTACTGAACCGCCAGGAAACTCCTGACAGAATTGCTGCCCTTCTCCTGAACAAGAACATTAGGGCAGAGAGGAATAATTAAAATAGAGGCTAAAATAAACTGACTTCTTATTACTATGTGTTATGGTAAGAGATTTTGGCTATTACCTCACTGGTTTTTAAATCCTGTCTATAGTAATTCCTGTTGCGATATTTGTTTTAAAGAAGAAACACCTGAGGATCAGAGAAATTAATTGACAGAGTCGGGTTTCACTTCTGATCAAGAACTGGCCCTTCTCCTAGAGCCAGCTCTGCCTGACTCCAAATCCAAGCTCTTCAAAATTTTACATTTTGCTGCTTTTTCAGCGATGGTCAAAATGTGACCTCTGTCTTCAGATGGAGGAACTGACTTTCAAAGGGAGATGGTGGGACTTGTCTAAGGACATACCGACTTACTGACCATTGAGATTGGAACCTGGATCTCTTGGTGAAAGTTATGCTCTATGCATGTAAAAGAGTATACAGATGGGGCTAAGTATCTGCTGGGAAAGTGCGTCCCACAGGAAGTGTTCTCTACCAACCACAGGTAGTGAAGTTGAGTGCATTTCTCTCCAAACCGCTGGCATCATTGAGCCAATCTGTAGAGCTTAGTTTTCAAAAAAAAGAATGTGAGGGATAGAAACAGGATCTGTACTGACCGCTTGGATCAGCTTAAGGCACTTCTGTTCTGATTAAAACAGGCTCTAGGTAGATGCAGATAGGCAGCCTTGGAAACGGTATGGATTGAGAAGTACCAGCAATCGCCTTGCCCCCCTCAAATGACCTTCCGCCCCTCAGCCAAAGTGGCTGCAAAGACTATTGGGTATTAGTCTTTTTTGTTAAAATATGTGTGCATTCACCCATTCAGCAGCAATTATTATTTCCTTCATATTTAATGGGGAGAGAGTACACATAACATAAAATTTACCACTTTAACCATTTTTTAAGTGTACTATTCAGTGGTCTCAAGTGCATTCCTGTTGTATAAACATTGCCACCATATGTCTCTGGAAACTCTTTTTATTGATAAGACCGAAACTGTGCATCCGTGAAACGCTAACTCGCTATTCTTCCCTCCTCCAAGCCCCTGGCAACCAGCATTCTATGTTCTGTCTCTACGAATTTGACTACTGGAGTGGAATAGAAATGGAATCATACAGCACTTGTCTTTTTGTGACTGGTTTATTTCACTTAGCGTGATATCCCCAACGTTCATCCATGTTGTAGCGTGTAGTAGGATTTCCTTCCTTTTTAAGGCTGATTAATATTCTGTTGAATATCTGTACCACATTTTGTTTATCCATCTACCTACTGATGGGCAAAAAGCAGGTTGCTTGTATCTTCTATTGTGAATCATGCTTTACGAATACGGGTGTACAAATATGTCTTCGAGCCCACCCTGCTTTCATTTCTTTTGGGTGTCTATCTGGAAGTAGATTTGTTAGATCAAATATAAATTCTATTTTTAAAAAAATTTTTTTGAGGAACCAGCATACTGTTTTTAAGCTGTAATTAGGCACCACCAAGATACAGGGATGGATTGGCCATGAGCCCTCCAGATGGTAGGTTAGGTGGGGAGGAAAATGAAAATGTGATGCTTAGACAGTACATTGGGGTAAAAGAGGCAATGAAGGACTGGCTCAGAGAGCTTGGGAGTGCTAAAGAGAGTGTGCTTAGTTCTTTTCAGGGGGAGCAAGGGAGGCTTTCAACAGGTGGTGGCATTTGAAGTGAATCTTGAGTGTGTGTCTGCTGAGGAAGGAGGCTTTTTATCCTGGAGAAGAGATGCTTTGGGATTCATGACTGTTGCCTTCGAGTCTCTCAAGAGTTATTATGTAGAAGACTGAGCAGATGTCTTCTGTGTAATCTTGATATGGAAGGGAGACAGACCTCAGATCGATAGTAGAATGAGGTCACCAAAAATTAGAGCTGTCAGAAGGTAGAGAGTTCCACAGCACGCTCCCAGTGACAGCCAGTCAGACATGGCAGGATAGATGCATTCAGTGCTTTGGGTACACTTGATGATTTCTAAGATCTCTTCCAACTTGTGGATTCGATTATTCTAACACTGGTTCCAACTGAAGCATCTCTTAGGATTCAAATTTATTCTCATATTTTCCCTTAAATTAGCTCTTACAGACCTATACACACTACATATATATATACATATATACATATACATATCTATAGGTATACGTATACATATATATATATACACGTATGTATATACGTGTATATATATAGGTATACATATAGATATATATACGTATATATAGGTATACATACATATGCATACATATATACATATATAGGTATACATACATACATATAGGTATATATACATATACCTATATGTGTGTGTACGTATATATGTATATACATATGTATATATACATATACATTTACATATATATACATATATACATATGTACGTATATATATTTGCACATATATATGTGTATATATACATATATGCATATAATGTTTATGGATATCTGTACACAGTATATATAATCTATATTGCATAGTATTATAAGATATAATAATATATCTGTGATATATCAGAATGCACTTTCAGTGTGACCTCTAATCACCCTAACTGTTCTTTATTAAGTACCTTATTTGTGCTAAGTACTGTTCTACAGAGATTATATTTTATTTCATTTCATTTCATTCAACCTTCATATTAACCCTATGCATCTCACTATCATCAGACCCACTTCAGAGGCCTGAAGCCTATAGCAGAGAAGCTAAGAAACTTGTCCAAGTTCACATTGTTGACTGAAATGACATTTGAACTTTGGCCCCAGAGGTTGACTCTATGCTAAATGCTATACTATACAGTCTCTCTTAGTAGAGCTGTTTTTATTTATATATTTACTTCTATTTCAGAGACAGCGTGTATGAACAGGGCAGAGGGGTAGAGAGAAAGAGAGAGAGAGAGAGAAAGAGAATCCCAAGCAGGCTCCACTCTCAGCTTGGAGCCCAATGTGGGGCTTGATCACACAGCCCTGGGATTATGACCTGAGCCAAACTCAAGAGTCGGGTGCTCAACCAACTGAGGCACCCAGGTGCCCCTTGGTAGAATGATATGCCATTATTTCATTAATTCCCTCCACAGTCTTATGAAGCATATATTATGATACCCTCATTGAACCAGTGAGAAAATGGTAACCCAGAGTGGTTTACTGGCATGTATGTGTAGCCAGGAATTAAGGCAGCTCTGTCTGCTGCCTAAGACCACTCACTAATAATACTTTCCACTCCAAAGTCCTATCAGGGACCCTAGCATCCTAGGAATCTGAAGGGTATCTTGTTTTTTATTATATTGCAAGATCAGATTACAAAATAGAAAGTGGCATACAATAACTTGGGACAGATGTTTACTTTTAACCCTCCCTGCCCCTCCCCATTCCACTGCGCCAAGAGACTCATGTTCTTTGCAAGTTGTTTTGTGTGTGTGTGTGTGTGTGTGTGTGTGTGTGTGTGTGTGTGTGTGTGTGTAGATGAATTCTAATTTAACTGCCTTTTTCCTCCTAATGCATCACAAAAGACATTGTAGAGGGCTTGGTCATAAAATGGAATTGTTTTATTTTTAATGTTTATTGCTGGAGAGGACCAAGTTGAAAATCAAACACATGGGTCTCACGACTTGAATCAGGAGGAAACTTGCTAATAGATTTTTTTTTTAACTTTAAATTTAACAACTTAACAACTTGGCAATTTAATTAACTTTTTAAACACAACATAAACCAGCCTGTGGGACTTTCTGCTGCTGTACTTAATTGTGGCAAATAGCCTAAGAAGTGGCAGGAAAAACAGATGAGACACCTTTATGGTGAAAGAGGCACCATCTGTAGTTACCAGCTAGGATATTTTGTCACAATCCATCCCCAGGAAGTGTAACTCAAGACTTCCAAATGGCTCTCTGTTGGATTTTCCTTGGGAGTTTAACAATGGCATCACAACAACCATTAGGGGAAAATAATACTACAATCCCATAGTAAAAGAATTTATTCCTGTTGGGTTCTACAGAGGGCTTGCATATTCTCCTAATTAATTAATTAATTCAACAAATGTGGATTACATGCTTGTTATTGGAACACTTTGAAGTAAGAAACAAATAGACAATATCCATGCTTCCAAAGTACTTCAAGTCAAGAGGGAGAAGACATACCTTCATCCAGTAAACAAAACACAACATTTGCTCCCATTTGCTGAGTAGGATTATTACCATACTCTCTGATAGGGGATTTACATGTGTTATTATCACGATGAATCTGGGTAGATTTTATTATTGGCCCGTCATCTAGAAAGAAAGGAGACAGAGAGAGGTTATATCAATTTCTTGAGGTCCCGGAACTAATTTACCTGGCTGATATTCAAACGTATGTTGACTCCTTCAAAGCCACTCAGCCGATGTTTGCCAAGTGTGAGTTGTCTGCCTGTCATATTTCCTCTTAGGCCGGGTCCATGTATCACTGAAACCAGTATGTATGTGTGTGTATATGTATGTATGTTTATATGTATGTATATGTTTTTGCTTAATGAAAGGTAGCCCCATTTCAGCAGCAAGGTATTTGACATTAATGGTTTGATTTATCCAAAGTCACATGGCTAGGATGTGACTGGTCCATTATGCAAATGGCTCAGAAATTCATTTCTTTACCACTTTTTTCCAAATCAAAGGAGTCAGCGATTTTTGAATAAAAACTATAAGAACCTTATAACATTTGTAGTTAGTTTTATGATTTCCCACATTTCTTTTTTTTTCCTCTCCACTGTTTTTTTTCATAGATACTATAACAAAAGCAAACCAAGGTTTGGGGAACTAGTGAGAAAGGCATAGATAACTGGAGAGTCCTAATTATAAGAGCTACATAAAATTAGGAAATGGAGAACTTAAGCAAATTTTTCCACAGTCGTGCAGATAAAATAGAGTTTTATCCAATTCTGGAACCCTTGGCCCTAGGCTCAGAGTTCTACTTCCTGTTACATTCTCACCATCTCTCACTCATCCCTTGTTCCAGCCCAACTGGGTTTCATCAATGTGTGCAGGCACATCACACCTAGCTGTATTATTTTTACCTGATCATCATTTCTCTGGGCAACACTAACCAATTTTTTTTTCTAAACATGTAAATAGGCCTCATTGCCCCCAGGAGTTGCTTGAAAATTATTTCATTGGTGATGGCTCTTTTCTACCTCATAACAAAACTGGTGGTGGGTCAAGATCCTATTACCTATTCTTTCAGATAGAAACAGCAGGGTTCAGTCATGGCCTTGTGGTTCTTGTTCCTTTTTGTTGTAATAATTAGGTACTGAGAGTATGTGGGTTTCCCTAGGAGTTATTCTGAACGTCTCGTGTACAAGATCTTGGGGCAAGTGGTCAGGGATTAGAGTCCCTGCCCTGGATCCAATCTGAATCTGTCAGCTTTCCTTTGTTTTATGTGTCCTTTTTCCAGGTAAATTAATTCCATTTTTATTGTGAAATCAGTATTCCATGTCTTAAGCAATAAAATTTGAGGGCTAGGTACCTTGCATGATTCTTTACTTTTCAAAGGAGTGGAAACTGATGACCCCAAAGAGATGCGTGGAGTTTCCCATGTTGACATGTGACGTGGATGGGACTGGGTTCTTCTGCATCACAGATTCATGTTCCTCCACTGCGTCTTGATGCTACTGTGGAGTATACTTCAGAACAGAGAGGAAATAGTCAGGCATGTTTTTGCTGCCTGGCCTATTTTTCTTTGACAGTGAGTCAATTTCGTGGGTAAAACGAGAGGTTGTTCTTGGCGGTCTCCGTGGTCTCTTGTGGCCCTCTCATTCAGTGATTCTCTCTCTCTCTCTGAACTTTTCTTTTATTCCCCTGTGGGATGAGGATGTAATGCGATGTGCTACGGTAAGAGAAAAACTTTCAAAGTCTTAGTGGATCCTAAATAGACTCGTTTAATCTACGCGGGGATTTGAATCCTCACATAAGACATTTTGCTTAATTAAGCCACATTCAAACATGAAAAAGTCATGTTCATACAAACCTAAGGATCAGATTTACAACTGCTGAGTACCTCGATGGTATGGATTAGTCTCAATTAGCCACATCCTGATTCTTGCTGAGAAAAGGTCACCAGATTTTTCATCCTTTACTTCCTTGAAATTCAAGTCAGCCAGCTCAACCATGGCCGAATGTTTAAAAGGACACTCGGTTTGTCATGAAGCTTTCATGGAAAGAGGAGGATTCATTCATTCATGTAACAAACACGTATCAAGCACATTGCACCACCTCGTGTATTAAACACAAGGGATCTTAAGACCAGTCTGCTTCCCGCCTCTTGAATGTGCAATTTAATGAGGTTTCAGGAGACTGGATAGTAACAGAACGGGCCAAGCATCATCATCTGGAAGCCTCAGAGAAGAGAATTTTGAACAAAGGAAGCAGCATCCCGTAGTAGACATAGGGTATGTGCCCTTGCTCTCTCCCTTAAGGTGACCTGTAGCTTTATTGCATTTATAAAAAATACATGCTCATCGCAAAAATATTAAGGAAAATATACAGAAAGGAGATATTTGCAAATCACCCCACATGTTGTCATCCAAAAAACCAGCATTAATATTAGGTGAAAATCGTGCTAAATACTATTTTGTACATAGACACAGATTTAAGAATACATGAATACTGTAACCTAACATGTTTCTTTTAATTAAAAGAACCACATTTCATGACACTTGGAGTTAACAATGGAAAAAAATAACATGAATTTGATGGTATGGCTGAGATCCAAATACATTTTTTTTTATTGCAGAAGATATAATTTCTTAAAAGGCTCCTGGGATGTTAAAGAAAAGACATTACAAAAACATGAAGAAATTTGAGTCATTATTATGTTTTAAGGTACTTTCGCTTTTTAGATGATGTCATTTGGCTCTCTGCTGTAAAAGATGGAGCCCTTCACACAGATTTCTCCCAAACCTCACTTATCTGCAACTTCCAATTTTTTCGGTTATGCTGTTAATCCTTTTGACATTCCCAAGGCTGATGACATTTACATTTTGTTCTGCGACCATGATTTTCACAGTTCTTAAGTATTAGTACCATACTGACACAGAGACAATGTTCATAGTCTTTTGACCACAATGGCTTCATTCCTGAATTGCGTGTTTTAACTTCTCTTTTGCATGCTGTTAGACATTCATGTGCAAGTGCACCATGTGGGGAGCCTGTTGAAATGCAGATGAAGATTAAGTAGGTTTGCAGTGGGGCCTGATATTCTGCCTGTGTTTCTAGGTGGTGCTGCTAAACCATAGTTTTTGTCCTGAGAGCCCGATTTTCTAAAGAGCTCTGTTTCCTGAGTTCGTTATGGAGACCTACTGCATGTGCCCTTGAGAACAAACTCCTTGCTGGGCTGGGATTATTCCTGAATCATAGTTGTGTACATATTCACCCATTTTCTTCTAGCATTAAATTTCATTTTGGAGAAATCTGAGACCAGCCAAAATTTCCTTCCTTGTAGATAATAATTAAAGACTCGGGGGATGGGGAATCATTAAAAAAAATCTTTAATGTTCAGTAGTGTAGGCAAAATATGCCTCTTATAAATTGCTTGGTATCACACACCATTCTAAAATGTTGTGTGCCTTAATTATGTAGACTCGGTTTTGTTTTTCCATATCAGAAAATTTTTCTTGTATTATATCTTTGAAAATTTTTATCTTTCCTGTCCTATGTGTTCACTTCTTTCTTGGAAGGAAAATCACTTTTTCTAGTTTAAACCAGTTTTATTTGTCTCCTGCAAATAATACTTTCTCTCTGATTGCTTGGATATTTTGGAGTTTTTAACTGTATCCACCCAGTTGATAACAAGCCTTTCTTTTAGATCAGATCTAATTGAGAACCATCTTTTGAAAGTATCATTTCAGTATCTTCCTGTTTCTCATTTCTTTCCTTGCATGCGCTAGCTTTCATTTACATTTTTATTTGTCACTACATCTTGTTTTTGAGATATTATTATTATTATTTTAAATGTGTTATAGTCAGGGTGATGTAATGGTTGAACATTCTGTAAATCCCAAGGTAGATATCCTCCCTGGTGGAGGCCATTCAGCACCCTGCCCCGAATCTTTGACATTTAGTTGTCTCTTATTCCTTAACTCCTGACTTTGTTTTGCATTTTCTTTTTCTTTATTCCGCCCGCCCCCCCCATGTTTGGACAGATAAATCCATGTCTTCTTGTCACTCTCATAGCATGTACGTGATTTCTTGACTCCTTTCCAACCAAAAAGGAGACTGCATGCACAGCCACAAGGTGAAGGCTGATTATGGAGGATTCTGTCTGCTTTTCGTCTGCCTGAGGTTATAGTGGGGTTGGGATGTTAGGAGGGGGCTCACCTGGAGAGTGCTTTCTTTGTTATATTAGCGCTCCCAAGAGACTCTCAAGGGTATGTTAGATCTCCCACCTGCTCTCTATTTTTTGGCCTAGAATGCATCCTATTTCTGTGTGAAGATACCTTCACCTTCTGTACTTTCAACTCATGTCCCTCCTAAATGGCCATCATCATCTTTTGCTTTTCTTTTCCTCATTTCCTCCTTGAAAGTTTTACTATGTTTTTCCTCACTAAAAGACGGAAAAGTCAAGGATGCCCACTCAGTTTGCTCTTCCCCAGGTACTGAGAGCATTAGTGAGAATCACCCACTGGACAGCTTCTGGGTCTTTGTGTGGGCAAGAGGCTGGCCACACCGGGATGCTCTAGTTAAGGAAACCACCATTTTGTTTTGTTTTGTTTATATTTACTTCCCTGGGTTCTGGTTTTCCATTGCTGGCATGCTTGGAGGTGAACACTTTTGTTCTTGATTGCATTTTATATTTTCATCAAATTGGATGGTTATGTCCAAATGTTTCAATGCACTATTTTAAGATGAAAGGTCTCCATGGATGTGGTACATTATGAGGGTATTATATTTGCATGACATTCCATAATCCTCCCACTAGAAGACCAGAAAAGATACACTGAACTAAACATCTGTAACCTTGTTTTTGCACTCAGCTCCCTTCCTGACTGACAACAGGTACTCTGTAACCTTTACTGAATTAATGAGAGGTGTCAGGGGGAGGGAGGGAGGTCTACTGAGCAGGTGTTATGAGCCAGACCTGCCTTACTTCATTTGATTTCGTTTCATCACGAAAACCAATCATGAGTAGATGCTCCTGGTTCTGTCTTTCAGATGAGGGTAGTGATGGGTGTATGGACGTACGACTTGGTCCGTGTAAATAGTCAGGGCAGAGCCCGATCACACAGGCAGGCCAGTGGGAATCCATCACCTGTGCCCTTCCATCACGACACAGTCCCAGCCATTGGGAAAAGCAGACACAGCTAGGTGGACCACTGAATGGCCCAGGGGTAGGATACAGCCCACAGATGTTTTGTATGTTGTAAACTTAAATGCAACTGTCAGTTATAAAATATTCACATGCAAATCTGGGTTGCAGCATGACATGAGAAGTGAGAAGCCCTAGTAACTCTGGGACTGTAACCTTCATGGGACAGCTGACGATGACTGGATAGCGGTCATCCTTTTTAGGTGACACATACACTCTGTGAGGCACCGTGACCCTCTCCTGCTCCCTTCCCACCTTCACACGCCTTGCCTTTGCAGGCATTTGGGTGTGCAACCCTGACCCAGATCACCTTGTCCCAGGCCCTCTGCCCTTGTAGGTTGCACCCAGTGCAGTGCATCATGGTTAGTCAGAGAAATCTCCCAAGTCCTCAGGGAGCCCCAGTCCTGATTGGAGCATGGTTCCAAGAGGCCTCGCTGATACCGAACATTGTCCCTGAGGATTCCTTAGGCTCTGCAGAGTCTGGAAGTGTCACTTTATGCAGCAAAGACTTACTGCATCCTCAGCAGGCTCTGCAAAGAAAGTGATCTAAGAGATGGTTTGCAAATCCTACTGGAGCAGCTCAGAGTTAGGCCCTGGTCTCTAGGGAGGACTCAAAGAGAGATCACCCTTGTGCATGTGGGGTTGTTTCCTCCCCAGAGAGAGAGAATTAATGAGAGTCAGGAGAGGTCTGTCCTCAGGGTCTGGTGGGAGCTCCTCCTGAGGAAGGGGCTGCTGGGCTGCCTTCTCTGGGGGGACGTTCCAGAAGAGCAGTTATGGGAATCATCACCCAGATTAGCACTCCAGGGAAAACAAGCCTCCCCTTCCATCTCTCTGCTCAGCCGCATGGGCTCTGTTAGCTGTGATCTGACTCCATCTCGCCAGGGGCAACCTTGCAACCCTGTCATCGCAGGAAGTCCCCTGTGCAGCCTGTGAATTATGGAGATTCCCTGGCTCTAACTGGATGCCATTGGGTAAGTATGTGGTGGAGTCATGCAATGTGCATATTTAATAAAAGTCATGTGTTTAATATGGATGGGCCAGAGTTGAAGGAGGGGTGGGTGAGAACCAATGTGGAAATTTCCAGAAAAGTCAAAACTGTAAAGACAGAAAGAAAGTCAGTGGTTGCCTCAGGCTGGGAATGGGTTCAGGGGTTGACTGTAGACAGACATTAGAGAACTTTATGGGGTGAGGGAAAGGTTGTAACACTGGATTGTGGTGATGGTCACACGTCTGTGTACATTAACTGAAAGTCATCAAACTACACTTAGAATGGGTGAATATTATGGTATATAAGTTAAACCTCCATAAAGCTCTTAAATGCACATACACGCCTGCACTCTGATGCAACAGTACTATAATGATATAACAAGGGAGCAACATAGAAAAGTAATGAATGATGGTCATGATGTTCACAAGTAGAAGGATGATGGGGAACAATCACGGAGCAGTGTCTATGGGCCAGAGGGCGAGCCAAGTCCCTCCATGCATTTGCCATAATTTCTTAATCCTACCCCATGAGATTCATCCCGTCACCACCCTCACCTTGCAGATGGGAAACTAAGGCTGGGGACCCGGTGATTGTCTCACAACATGCAGCGATGCAGGGGAGAACTGAGCTTTGAACACAAGTGATCTGATGCCAGGGAGGTAGTCCCTTTCTAACTGATTAATTCCGTTGGTCTGTTGCATGAGGCTCAGAGTCTGCCGTTAGGTAGGTGTGACAGGTAGCTTTATGACGTGCAGCGAGCTGATCCAGAGCATCTGCCTTCCTCTTGTCCCATCCTCAGACTGAAGACTATAGTTCCTGTCTCACAGGTTACTTGGAGGAAAGAAATGAAAGGAGGTAAGATACAGAAAGCCTGGTACATGTGTACAAAGCTCTCCAATAAACACAGGTGTCCTGAACTTAGAAGATGTTGATCCCTCAGCATAGATGCTGGTGCATCATCTGAGCCTAATAAACACGAGCTAATATAGAATTCTAAATGTTGCTGTCGTTTGTGTATCTAACAAGCACCTGAGCATTCAGGCCTGCCAAGCACTAGGAGAGTCACTGAATCCGACCTGACGTAAACAATGGGACACAACCCTGCTCTCCGGGAACCACAGACGCGGCAGCTAAGGACCGTCGCAGGATGTTTGAGTGCCTCACAAGGTGTGGCTGGGGACTCAACTGTCCCATTCAGTGGTGGCACACAAATTGAAGTCATTGTGACACAGAGATAAGGCGAGTCTTCACAAAGGAGCTGGCTGTTGTGCTCAGCTTTAAAGAATGAGAGTCTTTGTAGCTGATGTCTTTTTATGTCTGCAGCATCTGTTCAAACCGCAGGCAGCACCAAAGAAAAATTTGTCCCCCAGATTTGCAGATCTGTAGAACTCCTGGTTTTCCTTATTCTGCAAGGCTGCCTTATTTGTTCGGGGATCTTGGTGTTCCCCTTACCTCATCTCTTCCTTCTTACAAATCCTGATGGCCTCATTCTCAAGAGCGGAAATCCTCCAAGTGGAAATGGAGTGCTGACTTCTGGGATGTCACTGGTATCATTTACCCCCTCCGCGCTAACTCCCCAAAGCTGGCATGCAAAATATGGCTTCTTGGGGACCCTGGGATCCAGCTTGTGACTCTGCATGGGACGTCTTCTACATATCCCCTGTTGTGATAAAGCAGCCATTCGTGAAAAGCTGTCCCTCCTACCTGCAGGGGGGGGTTCACTCCTAGGAAAACTCACAAAGTCAGGTGTTTCTAAATGACTGTGATTTTGTTGTGCGGGAGGTAATTCCTTCCCCCTTGATGTACTGTTTTAAACTCCCAGAAACACATGGCTGCTGGGTAAGACAGAGTTGCACGTCTTATTTCTCTGGATTTCTCGATTGAGGGGAAAATGAGCAGAAGGTGAGGTTGAAGTTCCAAGTTTCATAGCAGGCTAGCAGGAGAAGACGCTTCTCGGGAGCTGGCTTCCTTTAATTTTAAATTGCAAAAACTTAAAGCAGCGACTTGGAAACTGGTTCTTCTAATTCTTAATAATGGCTACCCGCCTCCCTCAATCTGATTGAAAATAGATCACTGAGTGGGGTGGGGAGACATTGAAGGCCAGGACCCAGAATATTTTAATTTTCCAAAGCATCCATTTCGGGAAGGGAAGACAAGGAAATTCTGTGCTCCTTAGCAAAAACCCTTGATGCGTGATACACCCTGACTTGCTCCAAGTGCCTCTGCCTCGCATTTTATTAGATGAAAAGGGGACTCTGCTTTTTACGCAGGTGTGTGCGGTAATTTATAAAACATGTCCATAAATTACCTGATTCCTCATTCCGCTGTTACTTTTCCAATTGCCTTAATAGACCATAAAAATGGTAATGCCACGGTGAACCGTTAAATGCTCAGCTATTTAGCGCAGCAAGTTGTACAATTTGTAACCAAGTAAATCTAATTTTGAAGTAGGGTGGGGAAGGGAAGCTGCCTCTGAGAGTCCTGCAAGCTCGCTTTCCTGGAGGGAACATCACTGATAACGTTCTCCCCGGACTCTGAACACCTGCTAATGAAGCCACGTTCTCTAACAGCTAATGAGTTCAGCTGTTTTTAGATAACTTAAAAATATGAGCCCCCTTCCCACATCCTTTGTCTTTCTTTTGTGAGATTGTTTGGAACATCCAAGGGAGTTGGCGATCCAAGCCAATAAGTAGACTGACCCGATCACTTAAGTACTATTTGAAGTGTTTCTGGCAACCCCTTCCTCTGGCACATGGGCTACACCTTGAATTAAGTACAAAATCTAAACTGACACCAAAAGGGTGAAGTGTGGGTTTGTTCCTATTAAATACTATGTGTCCAAAATGAAAAAAAAGAGAACTGTACAGATGGGAAGGATAATTAACAGAGAAGCAGGTAGTAATAAGTTTGGCAGGGAAGGTGGGACATGGCCAGAAGTCTGTCTTACCAAGAGCTTACACGTTATTCACTGAGTGGTGGGGGGGTGCACGGAAGGAGTCTGAAAGGGGAAGATCAAGCTGGTGGCACCATGTGGAGAGGGAAGTCTTGGAGTGCTTGCCAAGGATTCCTCTCAAAAATGTGAAGGTGAGGTGATGAGGGTTTCAGCTGGATGGTGTCAGGCGGAGAGAAGCAGGTGCAAGCACTATAAAGTTGTGGTAGGTAGAATTCTAAAGTGACCCTCAAACTCCAACCCCAGTGTCCTACACTCATATAATTCCCTCACCTTGAGTGTGGATAAAATCTGAGAATATAGGGGCGCCTGGGTGGCGCAGTCGGTTGGGCGTCCGACTTCAACCAGGTCACGATCTCACGGTCCGTGAGTTCGAGCCCCGCGTCGGGCTCTGGGCTGATGGCTCAGAGCCTGGAGCCTGTTTCCGATTCTGTGTCTCCCTCTCTCTCTGCCCCTCGCCCATTCATGCTCTGTCTCTCTCTGTCCCAAAAATAAATAAACGTTGAAAAAAAAAAATTAAAAAATCTGAGAATATAAAGAAATATCAGTCCTATAACTAGGTAACTAATCTGTTGATTTTGAGGGGGTAACAAAGGAGATTAACGAGGTGGGCCTGGTCTAATCAGGTGAGCCCTTCAAAGAAAAGGTAGCATCAGAGAGATTCCCTCTGTAGGTCTTGAGAACAGAGACAAACAACTCTGTTGGGAGTTGTTGTTTTCCTTTAGGTCCTATGAACACAAAGAACTGAATTCTTCCAACAACCAGTGATTTTGGAAGAGGAAATTAAACCTTGGTGAGATTCTAGCCCTGACGGACGCTTGATCTCAGGTTTGCAAGACCCAGACTAGAGGAGCAACCATCCTGGGCCCGGACCTTGGAACTTCTGGACTGATCAGTTGTTTTAGTGGCTAAGTCTGTAGTCACTTGTTACGCAGCAAAAGAAAATAAATACGGGCTCAGAATAATGGGAGGCCATCAGCCTACAAGATTCATAATACCTTAAACAATGAAGTTTTATTTAAGGTATATATAGTGAATCCAATGACCTGTTGACAAAGTGTTCCTGAGCTGAGGTCTTTCAGATTTACTTTACTGAATGTATATGATGTTTCCCTAATCTCTGTAATCAATATCTCTATAACCACTACCCTAGTCCTTTCTCCCTGCACCCTCCCCTTCCTAATCATGTATCATTGAAACCTGGTAAGATTTTATTCCATATGTAAGACTTAGATGAAGGTATGCTTTCATACAGCAGAGGAGGGATTTACTGGGGAACAGTGACTCCCCAGGTCTCTGGGTTCCCACCACATGGAATTTGCTTAGGTGAAATTTCCTCTGGACATTGTCCAGAGAAGGTGTTCTCCCTATTGAAAGAAATTCTTTACCGTTGCATTTCTGGCAGGTTTGCTCTGATATGGGGTAAGCCCTGGCAGTCTGGATTCAGACTGAATTCAGATCCTGATTCTAACTCTCAACCTCAATTTCCAGATTTTTTTTTAAATGCCAAGAACATGTCTATCTTAGAACGTTTGGTGGTGGTGGTGGGGGGGTTGGAATGACTAAATAAGATGACAGAAGCCACTTAGAATAATGCTGAACATTGTAAAATACTCACTGATAAATCAGTTGAGATGATGATGATGATGATTCATCAAAAGATTGCACATGTAGTAGGGGTTCTCTGAGTGAGTGAGTGAGTGAATGAATGAATGAATGAATGAATATATGAAGAGCCTTGGTGATGACACCTGAGGCCAGTTTATGAATTAAACATGAAGACTTGGAACTTCCAGAAGAATTTGGGATGATTATCTTGAGCTCATTCAGGAAGGTAGAGGGGATGCCATGTTATTTACAAAGGTTCCTTGGTGAGTATGAGATTCTGACCAAGGGAGAGGGGAATTTTGTTTTGTTGTGTTGTGTTGTGTTTTGTTTTGTTTTACTATGGGAATTGGCTGCTTTGTACCACCAGTCTGTGATCTCCAGATACATCTGTCAACACATGCAGCTTAAGTGAGCCCAGATGCCCACCTCCTTAGGTTGACTTCCTAGCATCCAAACTCCTTGGCACAGGGGCCTGCTGGACCTGACACTTGAGTCAGTAACTCTCCCTTCCTTAACCATCACCAACCCTTTGGAAGAACTTAGACTTTATCCTCAAATATTTATTCAAGCCCAGCCTTGCAGACCTCACTAACATCCTGTTTCATTAGACCAATATTGTATCCCATACTCTAATTTTTAATGTGTTGACGCCATATTTTAAACCCCAGAGGGCGACCTTATTTTCCATCCCTTCAGGTAGAGGGGCACTCAGACTGGCCATTCTATCGTCTATAGAATAAATCATACAAACTGAATAGACCTAGTGAGATTATAACACCAAAGCCAAAATGGATTTTGCCCAAAGTCATTCTAGACCAAAGACAATTCACAGACAGCAAAATGAATATTTTTCCTTTACTTTTATGATCTGAAAGATTTATGGACCATGACTTTAAAAGCCTATTTAAGTTTTTAAGTTGTGTAGAAGAATGCCCTGCTTTTTAGATGTATGCTGAAGAATTCAGCAATGAAGTGTCATGATGTCTGCAACTTACTTTCAGCTACGTCAGCAAAAAAAACACATATGCATATACATAGATGGAGGGAGATAGGTAGACATCAAGCACATGTGAGTGGGATGTGTATTATGCATTCAGACAATTAGACATTATACTACTCTTTCAATGTTTCTCTATATTTGAAAATAATATGACCCTGGAAAGAAATTCTAGATGTGTTTTAGTTCCATTTTGTGCATCCAAAGGACCGTTGGCTCTTTACTTTCTTCAGTGATGTCAACTCTCACCAGGTTGATGTATGGAAGCTTTCACTGGATCCGCCTTCCAGTACCCATTTGTGTTTTGTTTTTTTATTCTTTAATCTGCATAGCTGTTTTGTCCAACCCTCTTCTTAGAACATGGATTTACTTTTTGCTTTTAATGTAATTTTACACTTAATATGAGTAGGCTTCCTTTGGCTGTGTCTTTTCACTGATGTCTTATTTAATAAATCAAAAAATATCTCTAGCCCCCATGATGAAGCCCATCTAACACGCAGTTTCTCATTAGGGTAGGAATATCTCTAACTTTCCCCCTGCTATGCTGTCACACAATGGCTTTGCGTTTAGTGGTGGTGGCGTAGAAGTTTCATGGAATTAGATCGAACTCAATTTGGTCCTCTTTGATCTGAGCCTCTTAACATAATTTTCTTGTGTTTGACCCAATGAAGATCATGAAGTAGAAAATTTGAGAAAACCTGATGACTGAAATTTGGTTGGTTTTTTTTTTTAACCTAAAAAGAAATCCAAAGGACTATTGCAAGATTTTTTAAAGAAATGATGTCTACGAGACAAGACATATCAGAATCAACCAACCAGAAAGGCACCTTGGCATTACTTCCTCAAGAGGACACAGTTGAACAGGCAGAAGGACACTGATCCCGCAGAGAGAAACGGAAAGACAATAATTGTTGTGTTAGCAACTTAATTCTCAGGGAAGTTGCTTCTCTGAGCACATGTGCATTAAGCAATGATAGTTGCTTGGGTCCCCAAGGGGTAACGAGGTGTTATCATTGGAGAAGACATGGACCAGAGGAAGTTCCCCTGAAGATTTGCTGATTCACTTAATCCTCATAACAATGCTTTAAGGTTAATGGCATTATCCCCAAGTTCAAGGTGCAGAAACTGAGGCTCAGAGGTTAGAATAATGTGCTTAATAATAGCTGGTTAGTGACACAGCTGGATCCTCACATGGGTCCTTTAGACTCCAGAGCCTGATCTCACTCATAGGCATAAAAAGGGAACTTAGAAATTACATACTCCAAGCACCCTTTCCTTTCTTCCCTAACACTCTATTTCTAAACGTTGTGTTTCTGTGTCCACCCGCTGATGGACATTTGGGTTATTTCTACACATGTGCTATTATGAATCACACTGCTATGAACATTCATGTGCAAGTTTTTATGTGACTGTATGTTCTCAATTCTCTTGGGTATCTGTGTGGGCATGAGATTGCTGGGTCAATTGGTAACTAACTTTATGTTGAACTTTTGGGCACACTGCCAAACTGATTTCTATGGCAGCTTCACTATTTTGTGTTCCTACCAGCAGTGCATGAGGGTTCCATGAGGGTTCCATGAGCGTTCCATGTTCTTCATGTTCTTGCCAATGGTTATGTGTTTTCTGATTATAATCATCTGAGTGGGCGTGCAATAGTATTTCATTGTGAGTTTAACTTGCATTTCCTTAATGACTGGTGACGTTGAGCATATTTTCGTGTGCTTGCTGGTCATTCATAGATCTTTGGAGAAACGTGTATTCAAGTCTTTTGCCAACTTTTAATCAGGTTGCTTTTTGTTGTTGAGTTTTAAGAGCTCTTTTACCTGGTCTGACTACTCTTACCAGATGTATGATTTGCAAATACTTTTTCCCATTCTTTGCTTTTGTTTTTACTTTCTTAACAGTGTCTTTGCCACACAAAAATGTTTAATTTTGATGGAGTCCAACGCATTTATTTCATGTATGTTTCATGAAGACAGACATCTCAGCTTTAAGAGGTTTTATTGTTTTAACTTACATTTAGGTCTTTGATCCATTTTGAGTATTTTATATGGTGTGAGATAAGGGTCAATGTTCATTTTTTTGCATGTGGACCTCCAGTTGTCTCAGCACCATTGGTTGAAGAGACTATACGCACCCTTGCCAACTATTTCTCAAATTTGCTTTTATAGCTTCTTGTAATTCTCTTATCGAGTTGGGGACATATATACAGCAGATATGGTTTTGATATGGACACAAGCAAATACATGTACACATATAAATAAATACATATTATATATTTATCAAAATATATTTTATATATTTTAAAAAACAATTTTTTAATGTTTTTATTTATTTTTGAGACAGAGACAGAGCATGAGCAGGGGAGGGGCAGAGAGAGAGGGAGACACAGAATCCGAAGCAGGCTCCAGGCTCTGAGCTGTCAGCACAGAGCCCGACGTGGGGCTCGAACTCATGGACTGTGAGATCATGACCTGAGCTGAAGTCGGATGCTTAACCGACTGAGCCAGCCAGGCGCCCCTATATTTTATATGTTAATATGCTTATTAATATATATTTATCATATGTGTAGCTGACCTGAACAATGCAGGGTTAGGGGGCTGACCTCCCTCCTCCCGTGTAGTAGAAAATCTACGTATAACTTTTGACTCCCCAAAACCTTAACTACTAGTAACCTACTGTTGACTGGAAGCCTTACCAATAACACAGTTGACTAACACATACTTTGTATATTATATGTATTATATACTGCATTCATACAATAAAGTAAGCTAGAGAAAAGAAAATGTTATTAAGAAAATCACAAGGAAGAGAAAATGTTTACAGAGTTATACTGTATTTATAGAAAAAAAAAAACCCTGCCTTTAAGTGGACCCACACATTTCAAACCTGTGTTGTTCAAGGGTCAATGTGTACATATATACACTCACGTGTGCGCATAAATGTGTGCCTGTACATACAATTTTTTAAAAGATCAGAAGTTTTTAGGGGCATCTGGGTGGCTCAGTCAGTTAAGCATCCAACTTCAGCTCAGGTTATGATCTCGCAGTTTGTGGGTTCGAGCCCCATGTCAGGCTGTGGGCTGACAGCTTAGAGCCTGGAGCCTGCTTCAGATTCTGTGTCTTCCTCTCTTTCTCCCCCTCCGCCACTCACACTCTGTCTCTCTTACAAATAAACATTTAAAAAAACCAGAAGTTTTTAGATTTATATATTTTTTTAAATAGATAAAGCTCTACGTGACAACTGCACCATTTGAGATTTTCTGATAGAGCTAAATAAAGATGGGCAAAGTGGTACGGATTGGAGTACATTGGTAGTTATTAAATTAAATTATTACATTAATTCCATCTTCTAATGGAACTCACTCCTACTTGCCCTTTTATAGCAACCAAGACCCTGTCATTAGTATAAAACTTGTTGAAGAAGAACATCATTTGGCTCAGCAGAAGTATCAACTTCAGCAATGGAGAGATAAAGCAAGCATGGAAAGGCAGGCTGGGAGAAGGTGCAGGAATAGGACACACTGGCCCTTCTGGGTCTGTTTGACCAGTAGGTGATGCTAGTCTGTATGGAAGAATTGGGAAAACCTTAAGATGATCTCTTCTCCCATAGTATTCATTGTGGGGGGTCGGGGCTCTGAGAAGCACAGCAGAATGAAAGAACATGAAAGTTGGAGTCAGACAGACTTGACTTTGAATCCAGGTCTTGCCATTTATTTACCTCTGCGACCTTGAGCATGTAGACTTTACTTCTCTAAACTGTTTTTGTCCATTAGGAAAATGACATGATGATACTTTCATGGAAGATCTGTAAGGACTGTGAACAAAATATGTTAAACAGATAGCTCAGTACGTGCACCAAGGAAGCATTTGATGCAAAGAAAGGTGTTGTTCTTATTTATAACTGTTACTTAATTTCCACTAAACCTTGGGCTTGGGATCTTCTATGCAGCCCAGAGATACTGGCTCAAACATCATTTACATAGAGAAAGCTTATATGGTACTCGTCCAAGGACATGCACATGAGTTTCTATGCTCCATATTTGTGGCTCTCCCCCCCCAACATTCTCAGAAAACCAAGCACTTTTCTTCTTACTACTTGTCAACAGTGTACCATTACACATGTGTGCTCTCCACTTAAATGTTGAATTTACTATTTTTTCTTTTTTATTGAAATATAAATTATATACAATAAAAGTCGTCCACTCTAGTGCAGTTCTGTGAGTTTTGACAAATACAATTGAGTTACCACCACCGAAATCAATACATAGAACATGTTTATCACCCCTAAAACTCCTTCATGTGCCTTTGAAGTCAACCCTTCTCTCCACCCCAACCCCTGCCAACCACTAATCTGTATTCTGTCTATATAGTTAGCTATTTCAAACTTTCATAAAAATGGGATCATACGGTGTACATAACAGTTTGAGTATGGCTTATTTCACTAAACAATGAATCTGCAATTCATCTCTGTTGTTGAGTGTATCCGTAGTTTATTGATTTTTATTGCTGAGTAGTATTCTATTGAATGGCTGTACCACTTTTGTTAAACATTTGCCCAGTGAAAGACAACATGGATTCTTTCCAGAGTTGAGTAGTTGTAAACAAAGCCACTGTCAACATTCATAGGCAGTTTTTGGTGAATCTATAACTTTTCATTTCACTTGGGGAAATGCCTAGCAGTGGAATTTCTGGGCCTTGCTGCAGTATTTCGTTTCTTAAAAAAATAGAATGCCTAGGGCAAATGGTGGTTTGACAAATGTGAATTATAAGAACATGAATGTTCTTTATAATATTCTATATACTTTTCTTATGCTTAAAACATTTCAAAATATTTTTACTGTTTATTTTTGAGAGAGAGAGAGAGAGAGAGGGAGGGAAGGAGATCGTGAAGAGAGAGGGAGACAGAATTCCAAGCAGCCTCACTACTGTCACTGCAGAGCCCTACATGGGGCTCAAACTCACGAACCATGAGATCATGACCTGAGCCAAAATCAAGAGTTGGACACTTAACCAACCAAGCCACACAGGCACTCCCCCAGAATATTTTTTAATAAATAAAAGTTATATAATATATGTCACTCAACAACTCAGATGATACATGTACTGGTAATCATGTCAAGGAATGGAACATGGGTTTTGTCACAGTGATAAAATCCTTTTGTACCTAAAGATGCTAATAATTTTAACCGTTCCACCATCAAAACTTCATAATGATTCTATAAATAGAAATGAATCAACCTTATCTAGCACCATGGGATGGTGCAAATCTTTCTTATGGCTCCACGTTCCAGGTGCTATTAAACTCCACATATATTCCTACAAGTTCTTTCCTCTTCCACCTTCTTTCCTTTTTCCCTTTTCTACTTCCCCTCTGCCTCTACCTGACCATGGTCCCACCCTCAGTCACTTATTATCTTCCCTCATACCTGTTCTTCTAAAAGAGCTTTTCAGAAAGGGCTTTTCCAAGGCATTAACCTCTTTTATGAATGTAGATCACGATTGTATCTGATGAGCCACCTCCCCACCTGGGGTGAGGCGGGAGGGTCACAAGGAAGGAGCAAGGAGACAGGAAACCTGTAGTTTTCAGCCACAACAAAAGGTGAAGTGTCAGAGAATCACATCCTCCCATGAAATCATCAGGCAGTAAGGTGTCCCATGGCCACCACCAGCCACCTGGAAGGTGACAGTGGGGACACTTCCAGGCGGAAAATGCTTTTTGTAAAGTGCCTTTGGATTATGTTACAGAAAATGGCATTAGCTGTGGTGGTGATAAATGGTCTTTTAAGCCTACAGAACATTCATCAGCTTAGCACTTGGGCCCTTCAGGTAATGCAAAGAGTGAACATTGGCTCGAACATGAAATATGGGCCAGTTCACCATCCACTAACTAAAATGTTTCATCTGGTAATCACTCTGGAGCAAGATTTATTTTCGGTTTCACAAACATCTTTTTAATTTAAATTAGATTTAAGGTATCCTCTCCCTCCATCTTCTGTCTTCTTAGAGTTTTGCATTTGCTGGCGCTTTTTTTTTTTTCATTAACCCTGTAATCATCTTCCAGTCAAGTGTTTCCAAAGAGGAGATTGTATGTGGGGCATCCATCACAGCTTCCCTCAACCCTCTTCCCATGTGCCCATCACCAGCATTACGCCTGTGCCCCATGATTCCAGGAGGCTCATCTCAGTTAAGACTGAGTCCCCCTTGCCTTTGCAGGGGTCTGGCATCAGCAGGCACTCACTGAATGCTAAGTGAGTGAACTGAGTTATCTTTCTGTGTGCCATGTGCCTGTATCCTGAGGGTGTGAGGTTGACAGTTGGCGGGAAATTACGCAGGCAGGCAAGAGGGAAAGAAAGAGGAAAAGAAAGAGAAAGGAAGTTGTGTCCCATGACCAGTCTAATGGAACACTATTTTCAGGAGAATGAGAAGTGGCTCAAAGAGAACATTTTGGAAGGGGTAAAGAATCTTTAAGATAGGTAACAAGATCACATCACACGGTGTGCTGAGCAGTCCCACAGATAGACTCATTTCTTTGCTAATTTCTAGAATAGTTACTTGATGTATTCCCCCCCCCCTTTTCCATTTCTGAATGTAGCCTTTTCATCCATTTCAATGTCCTTAAAGCAACTTAAATATAACAATAATTTAAATTTAATGGACCACACACACACTCCACTGTTCTGTCTTCTTAACCATTAAAAAGGTCTCTGTTTTTCATTAGATTTTCTCAAGGATCATGTTCCCTGGAGGCCCCCGTTTGGAACTCCAAATAGAATGGTATTTGTTTGCATGTAGTAGAGAAACATTATCTAATATTGAGACGGAACTCCTCACAGAAGATGCCCCCGGCTTCCCACGTTCTGCCCCAGGATTTATTCGGGCGAGGTGTGTTCAAATGTATTGCAGCATCTACTCCGAACGCCATCAGTGTCTATGGGTCCTGCTTTTTGTTTACTTGTGGATTGAGTCTGTATCTCCATAGCTTCACAAGCTATGTAGTATCCAAGAGCAACTTGATCTGGCATGATTCGGGAAAGAAGCCCACAGAAGTTAATTTGATAAGTATTTCAGTCTTGCAGTTCAAGTTAACCCTTATTTACTGGAACCGTGTCACATTCCAGACACTGCCAGGTGACGTGCTATATACTGGGTGTCCCTGGAGTTGGAATGCCAAAGAGAACTTAGGGCCGGGGCTGAGCTGTCCTCACCCCATCTAAACCCAGATTATTTCCCTGTGCAAAACCACCCCCATGAACATACAATCTAATACTTCAAATGAAGTGCTTGCTGTGAAAACACAGCTTTGAGATAATTCCCCACATGCTCTTCCTTGAAGACAGGGTCTCTCACAGAAATTCATCAGCCACCTCTGAGAACACATAGTAAAAAGCAGATAGTGTTAATGGCTGTGGGGAGGTATATAGCAGGTACTCTGTAAGCACAGAGAAGGGTGCTCAGCCCTGTCTGGTAAGTAAGAAAAACCTTCTTGGAGAGGCTTACTGATTCAAATGCCAGTATGTGGGTACAGAGGCATTCTGTACCTCTGTCCTTCACTTAAAAATGGAGGATACTATAACAAAATATCATAGATGGAGTGGCTTGTAGACAACAGAAATGTATCCCTCCCGGTTCTGGAGGCTGGAAGTCCAAGGTCAGGGCGCTAACACAATTGTGTTCTGGTGAAAGTGTCTTCCTGGTTGCAGCTGGCCAACTTCCTGCTGTGTCCTCATGTGTCCTCATGTCCTGGAAGGGGCCAGAGAGCTCTGTGGGGCCTGGTTCATCAGCACACTAATCCCCCATGACCTAATCCCTTCCCAAAGGCCCTACTTCCAAATGCCATTGCACTGGGGGCCCAGATCTCAACATAGGAATTTTGGAGAGACACAAACCTTCAGTCCAGGGCAATGTTTAATATGACCCATGTCATTGACCTCCATTAGGACACCAATTTCTGTGCTCACTGCCAGTACACAGATGTTCTCAGGCTTTCTCCATACAGAGCACTTGGCTGTCCTTCCCCAAATATCCCCAAACTGTGACACCTCCTTATGTCTTCATTCAACTCTGTCTTCACTTGCCTCTACGTGCTATCTACTCAATTCTGTCCACACTGGGCAAAAAAACCAAATCTGAATTCTTTCATGTGAATTGTGCAGAAATATGGTCAGAGTGAGACTGAAACAAAGTATATAGCATTTGTAGTAGTCATTTTGTCCTTTGTTGAGGGTGGAGGTTGAGGTCAGAAGGCCTTAATTCCCTTGGAACATTCCACATTTATGTGCTTTCAAAGAGCTTTGTTTTTTAAACCAGTTAGTTTGGGAAATCATCCTTCCTTCCTGCAACTCTAGGTCAGAGACACAGAAAGAACCCTGCAAAATAGGCATCCAGAAAGTTCTTAGTTGTTTTATTTTTTTTCTCTTACTTTATTTCTCATCCCTGTTTGGGATCTAAATCTAAATTTAGAATCTACAGAGGGAGCCTAAGTAGTAAGTGGTTACTAGTTGAACCATCAGCCAGCCTAATTGTTTGGACTTTAATCACCGAGAACCATACTTACACAAATTTATTCTTCCTTTCTTATTTACTCCAAAACCCTGGGGAAGGAATTGTTGTCATTTGGGTCCTGGTCCACCTTCACCCTGATAGTTTTTAAGAACGTTAGTCATTCACCCCTCCAAGCACTGGCCTAAAATCACTCAAGAGGTAGGGCAAAGTTGACTGCAACCTGGTTGTCTTTGGTGGCTATCAGTTAGAACCTTTTCTCGTCTTCTGTCTTTCGTTTCCTCTGCCAGTCTTCTACCTGCTGTGGACATTCTCTCTCCAGCTTCCATGTTCCAACTCCGGGGACATATGTCTAGCAGACATAATTTCTGCTAGATTATTAACTGGCAAAAAATATGGATGATGTCAAGCACTCTTTCTGTTCCTGACACCTTGAATAGTGTCGGGTTCCTAATTGGTGCTGCATTGTTTCTGTTGCTGCTGTAACAAATTACGGCAAATTTAGCGGCTTGACACAATACAAATGTGTTACCTCCCAGCACTGGAGATGAGAATCCAAAATGGGCCTCACTGGGCGAAAATAATTTCATGGGTAGCACCTACTACATTTCTATTCATCATCGTAAGATTTATATCAGAAAATAGCATTCCTAAATAGACCAGCATGAGAAAAGAAACATGGAGATCCACTGGGGAGCAAGGGAAAAATTTACCTCAGAGACAACTGTCCGATTGCAATGATTAAAAACTGAGCAACGGTGGGGCGTCTGGGTGGCTCAGTTGGTTAAGTGTCCGACTTCAGCTCAGCTTCGCGGTTTGTGAGTTCAAGCCCCACGTCAGGCTCTGTGCTGACAGCTCAGAGCCTGGAACCTGCTTCAGATTCTGGGTCTGCCCCTCTCTCTCCCTCTCCCCTGCTCATGCTCTGTCTCTCTCTGTCTCAAAAATAAGTAAAAACACTTTAAAAATTAAAAAAAAAACAGCAATGGTGTCATACAAATTTGCGTTGGAATCCTGGCTAGAGATTAGCCATAATGAGTAAGTCACTTTACCTCCCTAATCTTCAGTTTCTCAGTGTGTAAAATGGGGATAAAATGTAATCGCCACATCATTCCATGAGGTTAATTTATGAGGATTACGTGAATTAATAGATCTAAAGGGCTTGGCGTTGTTTGGCACATAATATTTACTCAATAAATTTTAGTGATTAGTATTCACGGCAGACTATGTATGTTTTGCAATTTATAACTGAGGAAAGAGTTGAAATTAGACCAGAATTGCTTCCCCAACAAACACACACACTGTATGTCATTTAAAATTTGATGCGTAAAAGTATACCTAAAGGAACATAGGTGTATATATGTATATATGGAACTTTCATATATATGTATATGTATGTGTATATATATATATATATATATATAGTTTCAGTCATAAGGTTTTACGTTACCAAATATGTCTCTTATATTTATTTTCTTTGAGTCATAAACTAAAGACTCTCCCAAACTATTGCTGTATACTGGCTTCAGCCAATTTTTCATGCTCTGCTGAAAAGTAAAATTAAAAAAAAAAAAATGAGGCCCATGGTAACCAAGGTCTAAGCAATGCCTTTGTCTGTGTCCCCTCTTAAAGAATACAGAAAGTGTTAGCACAATCAATTATCTGAGAAATCTTACTTCATGTTTAATGTTGTTGCACCCAGCTTATTCCATTACTTTTGGCCCCATAGCCCTTGTTTTTAATAAACATATTTAATAATCAGGTTGTTTGAAACTACAAGCAACAGAAACCCAACTGTAATATACTTGATCAAGTGAGCAGATTTACTGCGCCAAATGATTGCATTCAGAAAGGGTGGAGTTCAGGCATGGTTGACTCCAGTGACCAAATCATGTTGGTCAGTCTCCAAATTGTGCTCTTCTCTGTGTGCATGCAGTTCATTCTCAGGAAGGCTTTTCTTAAGTGGTTAAACACAGACAATACCAGCTCTAAGATTTCTAGAAGAATAGGAATCCCCAGAAGACAGGGAGTAAAGTTTATTTTTTTTTTAATAAATTTTAAGGAAAGTGTCAAGATCTCCTTTAGGAGCCCAGATTGGGCACTATCACTGAGGCCAGAATGATATAATGATGCAGTGTTTTCATTGGTTCAGCTTGGGTCACATGTCCACCTTGAGAGCCATGCTTATCTAAAGCATAAAGACTTAGAATAGGAAGGAACATGGCTCCCAGGAGAAATCCAAGCATTCAAGAGGCTACTTCCAAAGGGGAGTAGATGATGGATACAATCATTTCTTTCTCTTCTTTCCTTTCCTCCCTTCCTTCCTTCCCTCCTTCTCTTCTTACTTCCTCTCTCTCTATATTTCTCTCTCTCTCTCTCCTCCCTCTCCTTCTTCCTCTCCCTCTCCCTCCCTCCCTGATACGTTTCCTAACCCTCAGGGACCAAAGGGTTAATTCCCAAGCAGCCCCATTGCCAACAAGACCATCTGAGATCATTGTTTTGCCAGAAACGGTTCCATGCTGAATTTGCAGAAAGGTTTAATTTCTCCTCTGAAGCTCTGAACAAGGTTATTAAGAGGCCCTTTCAAGTTCTCCCTCTGGGAAACTCCACAAACAGCTGCATGGAGAGGAAGGAGAGGAGGCACAAAATGATTTGGAACTCAGGCTGTACACCTTTCAGCAGCCCCTGTCTCTATCTGGGCAATCTTGATGTTGAGCAGCAGCAGGCAGGGGAAGGTGGAGGCCCAAGGTTTTCAACAAAGCTCGCTGTTGGGGCGCCTGGGTGGCTCAGTCGGTTAAGCAACCGACTTCAGCTCAGGTCATGATCTCATGGTCTGTAAGTTCAAGCCCTGCATCAGGCTCTGTGCTGACAGCTCAGAGCCTGGAGCCTGGTTCAGATTCTGTGTCTCCCTCTCTCTCTCCTGCTCATGCTCTGTCTCTCTCTGTGTCAGAAATAAATAAAAACATTAAAAAAAATAAAAAACAAAACAACAAAAAACAAAAGCAAAGCTCACTGTTGATTGGACACATCCCTGGGCATGCCCTGTGCAGCCATATCAGAGATCCAAAATAAGGCTGCTATCCAAGAAAAATACTGATTTACTTTTGGATAAGGATTGGGTGGTCAGTAAACATTTTATGGTGACTGGGAGAGGGATGCTGTTTTCTCAGCTTGGAGAAACATACGTAGCATATGAGACCTCTCGCTGGGTTTCATGTGACACGTACTCCCATAAAGCGCTCTGAGTTTGTGGCGTGCACACTTTGTTTGGGATGCATAAGTCACTGTAGGAGCCATGAGCCAGAAAGGAGCGAGGAAGTGGGAAGCAGGGTATAGAGAGAGAGTTAACTAAACCGATTCACTGACTCGCCAGGGAGAATTCCCTTGCCCTCCCCAGGCTTCACTTCATCATCCCACAAGTGAGAAAGTGACGCTAGACCATCTCCTCTCACAGGTGGACCCTTCCGGTGTGGGCTCTGTGTTGAGGATTCCACAGTCATGTCCTCCCTCTACAAGAAGTAATTAGCAACCGAGTTGGAGTTTATGTGCCATTGCCATGGGAAAGAAAGGTCAGCGGCCCATTTTCTCTTTGCTGTCCCTGGAGCAGAGGATATCTGTGATCCCTTCTACATTGGACAATTCTGCCCTTCTAAACACTCTAATATTTTCTTCGATGCTTGACAGTAGAGAATTCTTTTCAGCCTCTCTCAATCATCTTAAATGTTAAGCCCACACCAGTCTTCTGCAAAAATACCGCATCACAAACTTTTGTTCACATTGATACCGAACACATATATAAAGCGCAGGTTGTTCCATTCGCCAAAGTTTCCAGCCTCCCTCTGCCGCGTGTTGCTGTAAATGAACTCTGCAGTACATTCATAAACTAAGTGTGTGAGCCGCCGTGTGTGCCCTTGGCTTGCTAGTGTTTTTCTTCCTCCGCCGGCCCCGATCACATTGTTCCTTTTTGAGAATTCATCTCTCCCACAGATGCCGGGAAACCATGTCTGAGCAGCTGGAAAGTTCCTGGGGCAGGGTTTTGATCAAAGCTGGTGGTTTTTCAGTTCATTGTATGCTCTTCAGCTAAGCTGTCACTGTTCTTTTTCTTTTACGTCCTTTAAAGGAAATACTTCTTTGCACAGCTATTCCATTCAGCAAACACTTTCTAGTGTCAATTGTGGTAACTCCCTGTGCTAAGTGCAAGAGAAAAATAAAGATGAATAAGACATAGTCTGTGTCCTTGAAAGGGTCACAGGCTAGTGAGTGAGAGAGACTTGGACACGACAAACAGTAATAAAAAATCAGGCTGTGATAAGTAGTCTCAAAGAGGTATTCAGACACAGAGTATTTACCGTGAGAGAATGGGGCAGAGGAAGGCATGTCCTGGGTGTGTAGGCTTGGGTACGTTTCCAGAAAAACATATTTGGGCTTGGTTGTGAAGGCTGAATGCCAGGGCAGAAAGAAGGATTTTTCCGGTGAAAGTAATCAACATTTATAAAACTATGTAAAGTTGGGGCTGCAAAGCGTGTTCACTGAACAGTGAATGAGTGCTTCAGGGTGGCTGAGATATAGAATCCATATGTAACAGCGGTGGGAAAAGGGTGGAGATTTCCATCATGGTCAGATTTTGGAGGCCCTTAAATAGTAATCTAATTTACTTCAACTTATAAAACAGATATTGAAAACCCAACATGCAATAGATGTAGCTGAATTGGAAGGACAATACACAAGGTCCCTGCCCTCAGTACACTGTAATATAGGATCCCATACAGAGTGGTAATTGCACTAAAATATGTAATTGATTCTCTAATGCAGTTATTTAAAGGCGCAAATATCTAACATCCAGTGGGGAGCATGGAGAAGGTACTGGTGAACAAATGTAAGACAGAGTGGAAGTTTTTACAGGAACTAAGAATAACGTAAGACAGACTTGAAATCATGATAGATTCTAGTACTTCTGGGGAATTGTGATAAATTCAGTATGGCCAAAATGTAGACTAAATGGGGGCAAGTGATGCAGTTAAGGCTTAAAAAAAAAAAAGCCTGTGGTTTAGTCTGAATGAAGTAAGGGAAAAAGGAATACTTAACTTATTGCAAAATGAACTATACATTTTTAGAAAATTGCAATGGAGTATTTAATCACACTAATATTCAGTGCTCACTTAAAATGATAGGTAGTGTATAATCAGCATTCTACATATATCACTCCTTATCTTTTTAAGGTCAGTTACGTTTCCACTTTGTACTGAGGGGCCATATGCATGGAATATATATGTAACACAATGCAATTTTATCTTTAGTATAGAAACCTTTTGTAATGGAGACCAGTGCTCTCCAGTAGAATTTGCCATGATGATGTAAATGTTCTATAACGCGTTCTCCTAATGTGGGATCCATTAAGCACACAGTGGATGGAGTACTAGAAGCCTACCTAGTACAGCTAAGGAGTTAATGGTTTATTGTGATGGCTTTGCTTGATTTAAACTTAAATAGCCAGATGTGGTTGGTGGCTACCATTTTGAATGGGGTTTAGACAAAGCAAATACATTTAAAAAAAAAAGTCTGAGATATGAAATTTGACAGAAATAGATCATTTAGAGCATCATCACAAGAATGAAAAAGTGAGACGAATTATTGGAAGGAACTATGTCATGTGGGAATGCCATGAACATACAGAGAGGCTGGGAATTCTCTCCTCCTAGAATAATGACCTTCTGGTTAGAATGTTTGAAAGAACCAAGTTGGACACTGAAGGGCTTTGAAAGCAATCAAATGAGGGGCACCTGAGTGGTTCAGTCAGTTGAGCATCCAGCTTCAGCTCAGGTTACGATCTCACAGTTTGTGAGTTCGAGCCCCACATCCAGCTCTGGACTGACATTTTGGAGCCTGCTTGGGGCACTATATCCTTTCTCTCTGCCCCTCTTCTGCTTGTGTGTGCTTTTGTGCTCTCTCTCTCAAATAAAAACTGTTTTTGAAAAAAGCGATCAAATGAAACAGTTTTAAGACAAAGCTTAAACCCCAACCTTGGTACAAGTGTATGGACCTTCAACAGAATAATCTTATGGGAAGATGGTCACAGTCCAGGATACTTAAGGAATAAAACCCTGCACCTAAGATAAACATGTCTTGCGGTCAAGACTGTCAAGCATATTTTTCCTATTCTGTTCGTAGCTGCACCATTTTTTTTCCTTTGGGGTCCTGCCATTTCTATATTCTGTGTGGGCCAAGTAGACCTTTAAGAGTCAAACCCTGGGGGGCACCTGGGCGGCCCAGTTGCTTAAGCGTCCGACTTTGGCTCAAGTCATGATCTCATGGTTCATGGGTTCCATCCCCACATCGGGCTCTGTGCTGACAGCTCAGAGCCTGGACCCTGCTTTGGAGTCTGTGTCTCCTCTCTCTCTCTCTCTGCCCCTCCCCTGCTTGCACTCTGTCTCTCTCCCTCTCAAAAATGAATAAACATTAAATCTCAAACTCTGGGCATGCTACGTTGGTCCAGGACTGGCCAATAAACATTCTTCACCACCTTGGACTCAATGATGGGTTCAGGGGTAAGCTAGCAGAACCAACCAGAAGCTTCCCTAGAACACTTTCTCGATACTAGTTTCCCCCCACTCCCCCCCCCCCGAAGCAGCTAAAAATAGTACAGATTGGGAGTTGCCAGTGATCATTATGCTATTTGTTTGAGAGGAACCGCACAGAACAGGCATGGAAAGTCCCGAAGATATAGTTCAAATCCCTGTATCCCCTATGCCTAAAGTTCCGGACCTACCCTCTGGGATTCTAACCCACGTGAAATAATCATTTCCTTCCTTTTTCTTTCTTTCTTTTTTTTTTTTAATTTTTTTTAACGTTTTTTATTTATTTTTGAGACAGAGAGACAGAGCATGAACGGGGGAGGGGCAGAGAGAGAGGGAGACACAGAATCGGAAGCAGGCTCCAGGCTCTGAGCCATCAGCCCAGAGCCCGACGCGGGGCTTGAACTCACGGACCATGAGATCATAACCTGAGCTGAAGTCGGACGCTTAACCGACTGAGCCACCCAGGCGCCCCACTTCCTTCCTTTTACAAAAACTTGGATTGAGTTGGGTTTCTGCTGTTTGCAACCAAATCAAATACACTGGTCCACAGAAGATACAGGTCTTGAGATTTGATGGATGTTTTCCCATTAATTAAATCTAAATATTTGCCTCTGAAAGACAGGCAAAATGATAGTTTTTAGTTAGTAATGGAGGGTTTTGGAATAGAATAATTTTTTGGTATTATTATTTTAGCAATTAGGGAGTAAAAGAAAAAAAATGGCAGGGAACTTGGGACTTTTCCAATATTTTGGCAACTGTCATTTTAATGATCTTGAAATAATGTAGCCCAGGGGTATGCCAGCTACTTTAAAACTCCTGAAGCTCAAACACGGAGTCCCCAGTAAGTATGGCCACACTAACATCATCACTCTGTGCCTCTGACATGTGGAGAAATTAAATTTTGGAACACGAGTCATGGTCCATTTCCCATTCTGGCAGAGCAGTCAGCTGTCGTGTCAACCTTATGTCCACTCTCTCCTCTGTCCATGTTAGACACAAGCTGAGGAGTCCTCAAAACTTTGGGTGGGTCCTACCAAAAAAATATAAGTGGTTCCAGGTGATTAGCATTTACCTGAGGAATAGATTCAGCCCCCACCTTAGATTGGAGATCTGGTCTGTAGATTGTCAAACAAGGCACGAGGTCGTAAAAGTAAGCCAACAACCCCTCGTGAAAATTTGCCTTATCGAAATTTATCTCTAGATCAATGTAATTGTCTATGAAGATCGACTGTGGAGAGACTAAGTCACTTGTAGGTTGTGAGTACCTTTGCACAGTGAGGAAGGAGGGGCAGAAGAATCATGGGGACAGCTCCACAGAGCATGGTGGTTAAGAAAGAGGGGCTCGAGGATGGCTCTCAGGCTTCCAGCCTGAGAAACTGGGTGCCATGTTGATCTCCAGAGCTAGGAAAGGGCATGGGTCCAGAGAGAGGGGTGGGAGGGGAGGGCCAAGGGTGGACCCTCAAGCACAGCAGGCAGAGGAGCCAGAAAGGAAGAGACTGAGAAGGTGGTTTCCTGGAAGTCAAGAGAGGGGAGTGGAGAAGGGAAGAATCATGACAGAGATGTTGGTCACTTTGCAAATGGGGAAAACTGAGGTTCAGGGAGACAGTATTACTACCTACAGCCAGCAAGCCACAAAGCAACATGCTCTTTCCATCAGATCATCTGTCTCATAGAAGAGACGTGGAGGAGTGTAGGGTCCCAGAAAACCCCCGGCTTGGGAACATTCAGAATATCAAGGTGTATGATGGGGGTGAGGGATGCATTTATGAGAGGAGAGATGCCCAACTCTAAAGGAATATAAATGACAGCAGAGGAATAGGAAAGAAAGATTAAGGAGGTGACTCTGTGGAAAGAGAGGTGACAGTACTTTTACTGGACAGTAGGCTGAAGAGAAGTACTTTAGAGATATGATGATCCAGGATCAGTATGGGATTGGGGCTCTAGAATTTAATCAATGAGCTCAAATCTGGACTCCGCTGTTTAGCTGTGACATAAAGCAGCAGCTCTCAACTGGGGCAGGCGTGTCCTCCAGGAGACATGTGCAAAGTCTGGAGACTTAAATCATCACAACTGGGAGGTAGCAAGGAGAGGCCAGGGATGTTGCTGAGCATCCTACAGTCCACAGGGAACCAAATTTCCCTGCCCACTACAGCGTCACTCAGCCCAAAGTGTCCATAGTGCTGATACTGAGAAACACAGTGCTATCAAGAACATTTCTCAAGGTCTTTAGAGCTAGTTTCCTTCAGCCACAAAGCAGGAGTAACAGGGATCCTTGCTTCCTGGGCATTTGGGGACTTAATGAGCTAATACGTGCCAAGGGTGTGGTGCTAGGAAGCCCTCTAGAACACTCCCATCCTCATCCTTACTGTTTTTCCCATTTTGTGTGATGGACCAACGTGTTGAGTTGCACTTAACGGATGCAAGGGCGGGGTTCAATGCCAGTCAGGAAGAGGGTGGCTTCAGTGGTTGTGCATCGGGGCCCTCAATTCCTTCTTTGTGAGGAGCAGTCCAGGCCAGAGGGACAGTGGACGCTGCCTTTAGGATGGGTACATTGTTCCTTCCACTCTGGAGATTCCCTGGATACCCTGTCTTAAGAAATAGACATGTTCCCTGTGATAGCGTGTTACCAAGTAAAGCGAAGTGGTGTTGACCGTCACCTGGGTCAGAGCTAAAACACTTCTGACAGAAATGGTTTCCAGGCAATTGAGCGGATTCCGTTCCATCGCAACAGAAAGTGGGCTGTTTGGTGGCAGAACAGACAGAGAGATATCCCTTTGGGGTACTTTCGATCAAAGGAGAAAGCAGATTATTAACGGATGGAAATATGTATATTTGGACAATTACATTTGTTATACCTGTGTATCCTGCTATTTTCCAAGATGGCATAAAAAGAGATTGAATGGACCTTGGGAAATGTAATTGTTCTGTTACCAGGCTGTAACAAGTGTGTGTGTGTGTGTGTGTGTGTGTGTGTGTGTGTGTGTGTACGTTAAATAAAAATTGCCTGCAAAAGAGCTGTGTGAGAGAAGCACATTTGAAAGATTCCTCCTCCAGTCAGAGTTACTTAGCTCCTTAATCCCTTATGTTGGCAGTTGAACCCCAAGGACAGGTCTGGTGCACAGAGGAGCCATAAACAAACAGAGCCCAGGGCTCCCGGCATCATGGAAAAAAAATCGCCCATTTCTTGTAAATAGATTGCAATAAAACAATAGCAAGTGAACATTTAGTGGAAGAGAAAATCAACCAAGAGGAGCTCTGACTTGGTGGCCTTTAAGCTACAGGGACAAACAAAAGAACATCAAAATGGACTCAGATCCTTTCAAGACAACCAGCTTTTGAAGGTTTATTAATCAACCTCTCAGGTGCAATTCCAGACTATTTTAACTGGACTGAAGATGAAAGCAAAAAAAAAAAAAAAAAAAAAAAAAAAAAAAAAAAAAAAACCATCAATCATCCAGAAGATGTGTGTTCTAATATCAATGGTTTTTTTTCCTGCCTTGTTTTCATGTGTTTGCCCTGGTCTGGGTGAATGTCTGTCCTTCACGCACTGGGTAAAAGAGAAGTGAAAGGGACATCTGTGGTGGTCTTATTACACTCGGCTGCTCCTTCCTCCTGTCCAGTGATGCCCGATCTCCATCTGGGGACCTGTGTGATTCTGATTTACGCCCCATTTGGAAGGGTGTAGAGTGGAGCATACAACTTGGGGTAAGCTGACTGGGTCATGACATCCTCTTTGGCTACCATGATTGGTTCATCTATGGTACGGGATCTAATCTGGCCATTTTTGTTTTGCCAGCCAATAATAACATTCTTTTCATGATAAGGTCAGTTCTTTTTTTTTTTTTTATTTTTTTTTTTAATTTTTTTTTTCAACATTTATTTATTTTTTGGGACAGAGAGAGACAGAGCATGAACGGGGGAGGGGCAGAGAGAGAGGGAGACACAGAATCGGAAACAGGCTCCAGGCTCCGAGCCATCAGCCCAGAGCCCGACGCGGGGCTCGAACTCACGGACCGTGAGATCGTGACCTGGCTGAAGTCGGACGCTTAACCGACTGCGCCACCCAGGCGCCCCATGATAAGGTCAGTTCTTATGGGTTTTCTATTATTTGTAACCCAAAGAATCTTGACTAGTAGAGTGGTCTCATACCTCAGTGCCTTGATTACTCAAGTGCATTTAGTGGATTGGTTTTCTACAGCTGCTCTAACAAATCACCACAAACTTAATGGCTTACACGGCATGAATTTATTGTGACTTAGGTCATAAATCTGCCACTGGTCTTACTGGGCTAACATCAAGGTGTTGGCATAACTACCTTCCTTCCTGGATGCTCTAGGAGAGAATCTATTTCTGTGACTTTTCCACCTTTGAGGCTGTTTAAGTTTGGGGAAACCTTCCCCCATCTTCAAAGCCAGCAACAAGGCATCCCTATGATACTGATTCTGTGGTCACCTCTCTTTCTTCAGTTCACTTCTGCCTCTCTCTAGTACTTTTCAGGATTTTTGTGATTATTTTGGGCCCACTTGAGTCATCTGGATTTATCTCCTTATCTCCAGTTCAGCTGGTAGGCTACCTTAACTCCATCATCTTCTGGTATAATTCCCCTTTTCCATATAATGTAATATATCCATGAGTTCTGGAGATTGGGATACGGGCATTTTGGAGAGGCACTTCTGCCTGCCACATTTAAGTTATTTGAGAATTTCCTCCATGACACAAAGCTGCTGCCATGTTGACTGAAAAAGCATCTTGGTAGTAGAGATTTGGAGTCATGTGGAGTTGATGTAAGGTCTGTTTTGTATGATGTTTGGTATTTTGACATTGCCGTTTTTGCCTGCCTACATTGCAGCAACTAGGGTAATACTATTTTTTTTTTTAAATAATCAGTGATTATTGTAATCAGTCAGTGATGAGGTGAGCACAAGGAATGGGGTAGGCAGTGAAGTGACCTCTCCATCTCCCCACCTTGCATGCATGGGGGGTGGGGAGGTAGGTCTAGGGTATATTGATGGTCATACAATTTCCAAGGCCTTCTTTAAGGAGAAGAGTATAAAATAATGAGCAAAAATGTGTTACCAAAGTAGATATTCATTTAAAATGAGAACATGCATCTCAACAAGTTACAAATTCTTTTTTTTTTTTTTTTTTTTTTAATTTTTTTTTTTCAACGTTTATTTATTTTTGGGACAGAGAGAGACAGAGCGTGAACGGGGGAGGGGCAGAGAGAGAGGGAGACACAGAATCTGAAACAGGCTCCAGGCTCTGAGCCATCAGCCCAGAGCCCGACGCGGGGCTCGAACTCACGGACCGCGAGATCGTGACCCGGCTGAAGTCGGACGCCCAACCGACTGCGCCACCCAGGCGCCCCAACAAGTTACAAATTCTTACAAGCTGACAAAAAGCAAAAACATCACAAAATCAAAAAAAAATTGTGCTATGTTTTCTCTTTATTGTCTTTGACATATCTATAGCATACTTTTTTGTTACATCTTCTGACTTCATATTCTTTAATTGTTTTTTTGTAGGACAACATTTTTTTTGTAATATTTTTCATAGAAAGGAAAGATAATTTTTTGTTTTTGTTAATTGGGATGTTTTCCATTATTATTATTACTTTTCATTTATTTTTTAAAGTTTATTTTTGAGAGAGAGAGAGACAGAGAGAATGAATCTCAAGCAGGCTCCACACTGTCAGTGCAGAGACTGATGTAGGGCTTGAGCCCACGAATGTGAGATTATGACTTTAGCCAAAATGAAGAGTCAGACGCTTCACTGACTGAGACACCCAGGCGACCCTGTTTTACATTATTATTGATGATTGGGTTTCATTAAATAGATGATTTGTCATCCAATATCACTATTTGTAGTATTGCTACAGGTTTGTGCCCTATTAAACACAAGAATTTTATCAAGTCTATTTAGTATAATTCCTGTTTAAAAAAGAAGAGTATGTATAACTTAAAATAGTATAAGTTGTATGTTTCTACACAACTTATATTAGTTGTGTAGTATATTCTAGTATATTCTAGTATATTCTCCTATATTATTAATGTTAATCAATTCCATTTTGAGTAATTAACAGTAAGAACCAAATCAATGAAATACCATTTTACACATCTAGTGACTGGAAGAATTTCCCGCAGACTGGCTTCTACCTCTTTACATTTCAAACCTTTCTCCCCGCTCCCTCACTTTTCACATATTTGTAGAGCTTCACACTAAAGGACCCAGCTATGTCATGATACAGCCCCTGCCCAGCATTTTGGTATCATGCCTCCTTGTGAATAGGCACAATGGGGAAGATACATACACACTCCTTGAAGCCATTCTTATCCTGGGATGTAGCAGTAATTTAATTCTCTATGACAGTGACTGAAAACTATATCTTTGTATCACATTCAGTTCAAACAAAAGGTATGGTCAACTCAAATTCCCTTGGATGGAATACCTTTATTATGCTATTGGACTATTACCTAAGACAGGATAATGTGATGGAGAGGGTAATGGAATATAGTCAATAATTCTAACTAGTGGCAGGCAAAATATTTTGCCTTTGATATTTTTAGAAAAGAATGCTTGACCATATAAACACAGTGCCAAGCTTCATCCCAGGGTTTTGGAAAGAGCCACTGGGAGAGAGGGGCCTTGACCCCTAAGTTGAGGTTCAGAAATTGTGAAATGTTCTTGGATGTGATAAAAGAGAGGTGTGGGGGGCATCTGGCTGGCTCAGTTGGTGGAACATATGACTCTTGATGTCGGGGTTATGAGTTTGAGCCCCATGTTGGGTGTAGAGATTACTTAAAAATAAAAATCTGGGACTCATGGGTGGCTTAGTCAGTTAAGCACCCAACTCTTGGTTTCTGCTTGGGTCATGATCTCTTGATTCATGAGTTCGAGCCCTACATTAGGCTCTGTGCTGACAGAGTGGAGCCTGCTTGGGATTCTCTCTCTGTCCCTCTCTCTCTGCCCCTCCCATGCTCACTCTCTCTCTCTCAAAATAAATACATAAGACTTTGAAAAAAATTCTAAAAAACTAAAATAAAAGGGAGAGAAGGGGGTGAGGCTTTTGTTTCATTAGTTATGCAATAAACTAAAAGTTCTGGGGACTGTAATTTATTTGAATGGCCATCTTAGTCTTGCTGGACACAGATGACAGAGGTCTGGAATGGATAGTTTATTGTCTGATTTTCCAACAGTTTGGCATTTTACCATTTCCAAAACCTTTCTACATCTATGATCTCCTTAGAAAGCTATTTTCTTAAGTTTTCCCATAGCATCTAGCCTATTTTAGGCACTCATATATTGCATGTGGGGTGTGTGTGTTGGAGGGGGCTGTACATGCTCCCCTGTGGCCAGCGAGGACTTTTTATGGAGTCCAACGTGTCTTTGAGGATGTCCCCCCAAGATCCTGAGGTGGGGGGAGTTTCTTCCCCTGTCCATTAGCACCAGCAGACATGCTCTCTAAGGAAATGTGCAGAGGTCGAAACACCGAGCTATGTACAAAAGAGATCATCTTTCAATAAATGTGCTCACCAAACCACCCTGCATGTAACAGACGTCCGCCGCATATCTACTATGTTGAGAGCACTCTGCAGAGCGGTCAGAGCACAACAACGAGGAAAATCCAGAAACCCTGTGAAAGGCTTTGACGTGAACCAGAAAGATTAGTGGGTGTCCTGCCTGGCAATCCGCTCTGCATTATCTCTGTCTTTCCCTGTCTTCGAGCTACTTTACAGCTCTGTAAATTGTATAAATGGTAGAAAGCTGATAGCAGTGCAAATGATTCTTAGTCATAGAAATTCAAATCGTGTCCCATGGAAGGCAAGCGATTTGTGCCCTGTGGATATTGACCACTTTTGCCAGAGTTGCTTCTGTATGTAATTTTTTGTCAACATTTCTGATGCCTGTGCTATAGATTTCTCTGCCCTTTTGAGCATCCACATCTTGCTGGTTTCCTCGTTAATGAAAGAGTTAAATAGAAATTTTTGAAATGTGTTCCTGTTATATTTGCAAACAAACAAACAAACAAACAAAAACCAAAAAAAAAAGCCATAAAAGACTCTTAAATGCAGAGAACAAACTGAGGGTTGATGGGGGGCGGGGGAGAGGGGAAAATGGGTGATGGGCCTTAAGGAGGGCATTTTTGGGGATGAATCATGGGAATCTACCCCCAAAACCAAGAGCACCCTGTAGACACTGTATGTTAGCTAACTTGACAATAAATTATATTTAAAATAAATAAATAAACGGGAAAAAAGCCATGATTTTACCGTTTTTAAACATGTACCCTTTAGCCACACACAGGTTTCATGGAAGTTACATCCTGTAACTGGATGTTAACCACATTATCTCATACAACACACACGTGTGGGCTCCTAGGAGCCTGAGAGTCTATAACAGGGGGACCTGATATTGTCTATTTGATCAGGGTAGAATCCCCCATGAAAGTGACATTTGAGTTGATCAAGCAGGAGTTTACACGGCGTGTGCAGGAGGAGAGAGGGATTCAAGAGCAAACAAGCCTGTCATGAGAGCAGCTCAAGATCATTTCTCCCAGAAGGAGATTTGCAGTGCTGGGAGACAGTGGGCTTTGGACAATAAATCAGAGAAGCTGGAAGACTTGGAGGCTGCCATTGTCTGTGCTTCGTGATAAGAGATCCTGCCAGTGAGCCATCTTCAGATGCGATGGGGCCAGGGGTTTGGAGGATGGGAGCCCACAGCCTGGGGGCTGTCTCTCACCTCCCTTTCCTGGGATGAGTGTTCTGGCCACTTGCTTTGATGATCAGTCTCCTCTGAAATGCGTTCCCTCCAGGCCCTGCCTACAATGGTGATCCTGCTGCAGAAAATGGTAGCATCATTAAGGGAGAAGGAAACTGGCCTTTCCTTGTGACCCATGCAGGCCTTTAAACCTATTTGCATCAAACCCCATGGGTATTGAATTAGCAGCATATCATAGTTTCCCAACCATTTTTATTCTGGAACCTGGCTTCAGGTTACTTCCTGTGCAGACGCTATTCTACAGGAATGCCTTTCTTCCACACATCTGTTGGTTCCTGCACTTCATTGACTGCTCTACCCGAGTGTCCTCTCCTTAGGCTTTTTCAGATCATCCATCTGAAATTGCAGCCTCCCTGAACTGCAACCCCCGCCCCCCCAGTCTCTACCATGTTGCCCAAAGCAGCATCGGCCACTGTGTGTCTTGTAGGAGCCATTCTCCACCAGTTTCAAGGAAATTTTAGCTGAGACCAAAGGAAGGCAGGGAGGAAGGTGAGACAGCAATGAAAATGTCTCTCCATGTTCCTTAAAAACAGAAACTAAAACTTCTGTCTTGTTTTCCCCTCATTATTACTATTCTCAAGTTAGTTATCGTACAGTGTAGTCTTGGCTTCAGGAGTAGAACCCAGTGACTCATCTCTTACATATGACACCCCATGCTCCTCCCTAAAAGTGCCCTCCTTAATGCCCATCATCCACTCACCACCCCTCCCATCCAGTGGATTTCTGTTTATTTTTGGTGGAAAGCACCAAAAGATACCCACTCAGCTGGATTTGCTAGAAGGAAACACAATGCCAGTGAGGACCTTCAAGTGAAAGATTTTGACGTAGAGTTAGAGTACCGTCGTCTATACCTTTGTAAGAAGTCATTTTTCCAGGCCTGAGGAGGGCTCTCCCAGCCCCAAAGAACCTCCCTCATCACATGGCTGATGAATCTGCAGCTTGTGTTTTTAGGTTTCACTGGCCCTTCACCAGGCAGAGCTGCCTCTGAAATGTGGGTACGCGTGCACAACTCAGTATCTGTCTTCAGAAAGTTCCCTGTTCAGCCTCACCAGGTATGAACCCCCAGGTGTGAATGAGATCATCGGGTCACTTACAAGTTGCAAGTCCTCTGACATAAGAGCGTGTAATGTTTATACAGCCAGTGGTCAAAATAATAATAATAATATCCGACGTTTGTGAAGTCTGTGTGCAACCGCCATTCCAAACACTCGCATAGATGATTTCATTTCTTCCCACATGCCCTGTGAAATAGGCTTTACGGTCCTTGTGAACAGGAGGAAATTGGCCCAGAGAGGTTCCATGGCTTGTGCCCAGTCACACTGAGATTTGGAGCCAGGATTCCAACCCACACAGCTGGACCCCAACATCTTTTGTCTTCTGACTCATGAAGTGTTTTTTCCTCTTTATCCTTTTGGTTAAGCCACGCAGCAAATGCTGTAAAGAGGGGGTATCTGTCACATTGTTTGGAGCCGTAGAAACTGATGCTCAACCAGTGAAGTGGTTTACCTAAGGCTTTGATTTCAATTCTGTCTATATAGTAGAATCACTCAGAGCTTTAACAAACCCCATGCTGGGGCCAAGCCCCCTCTAACAGATTCTGATTTACTTGATTTATTTGCTCTAGATAAGGCCTCATCACCAACATATATATTTTTTAAGCATCCCTCTGCATCCAGGGTTGAGAACCGCTGTGCTTAAGTTTTCTAAGAAAACACGAGATTTTTTTTTTAACTCAAAATCCTTACGTACCATCCAGCAGACAGGGGTTCAGAGTCCAGCCTGAGTTTGGTGGGTTAAATTGTGGTAGCTTCCTACCCTTGGCATAGGAGTCTCTTGATCATCTGGCCTGGGACCTCCCTCTCATATCACCTTTCACCATTGTCCCCTTGACTTTCAGTGTTCTATCTGTAGAGAAATGCTTGTATTGCTTCCCAGAAGTTCACGGTCTCTCTGGTCTCCAGGCTCATAACCCATCCTCAGTTTGTGGAACACGTGTTCCTTCCATTCACCAGGCTACTTAAATGTTAGCTTTTACAGGAAGGCCTCCTGGACCTGACTTGCCCCCCCTCTGCCTAACTCAAGGCTTATGCAACAATTGTCTGATTTAGTAAACAAAAACAAGATACCAAGTTAAATGTGAACTGCAGGTAATCAATTTATGCCCCGGTTAAGTGTCCGACTCTTGATTTCAGCTCAGGTCATGATCTCACATTCGTTTGACCTCTGCATTGGTCTCTGCACTGACAGCATGGAGCCTGCTTGGGATTCTCTCTCTCTGTCTCTCTCTGCCTGTCCCCTGCTTCCCCCATCTCCCAAAAATAAATAAACTAAAAAATAAATGAAAACAAATAATAATAATGGAAAACATCCCAATTAACAAAAACAAAAAATTATCTTTCTTTTCTCTCTATGAAAAATAGTATAAAATATGTTACAATGTATGACCCAAAGACTGCATGGGAAATGCTTACACTAAGAACATATGTGGTTTATGTAACATTAAATGTAGCTGTATTTAATCTGGAAACCCTGCTTGGAACCCTTTCAGGATGTGGGGAAGGTCTTTTAAAAGCTCCTCATATCCTCCTAACCCCAAAATTCCATTAAGCTTATCCTTATTCTCACGAGAATGAGAATTTATAGAATTGGTTACGTCGAGGGTGGGCTGTAGGCCACCTGATTATAACTGTTCGAAAGATTACAAAAGTTAGTAACTGTTTAACTTATTAAAAGAAAGATTCCCAGAATCCATCTAGGCTTAATGAATCAGAACCTTAAAATTTTGGTCAGGGGATTTAGGCAGTAATCTGCACTTTTAATTAGCAACTCAGGCAATTCTAATGCGCACTGAAGTTTGAGAATCTATGCCAAAAAAAATCACTTTGCTTTGGTATGAAACTTTGGAGCCTAATTCTCAAGTGCATGGAGGTAGGAAAAAGTCAAGACCTACTCCAATATTGTCTCTGTTTTATCCCTCTTCAGAGGGATGGCTCTTAAAGATTGTATCCAATCTGAGGGGCACCTGGGTGGCTCAGTCTGTTGGGCATCTGACTCTTGGTTTAGGCTCAGGTCATGATCTCACAGTTTCATGAGTTAGAGCCCTGCATCGGGCCCTGTGCTGGCAGCACAGAGCCTGCTTGGGATATATTCTCTCTCTCTCTCTCTCTCTCTCTCTCTCTCTCTCTTCTCTGCCCTTCCCCTGCTTGTGCTGTCTCTGTCTCTCTCAAAATAAGTAAACTTAAAAAAAATATTATATCTATCTTGCTCACTGTTCTAGTCCAACTTACTAGCATGGTATCCAGCATATCACAGTGTTCGGTGGACATTCATTAGATATACACAAAGAAAAATATGAAAGAATGAAGGTTGATTCAGGATGAGTCATTCAGCAAACAAAATTCTTTCAACAAATACGATTTATTCTGCATGTATTATGTGCCAGGCTGTTCAGTGATGTTGTCGTGGGCAAGACGGGCAAAGTGTCTACTCTTATGCAGTCTATGTTTTATTAGGAAACTATAGGCAATGAATAAAACATACTTATACAGTACTAGGCACAATGAAGGGAATAAAACGGAGAAGTGGTGTAGAAGGCAGGAGGGTTACCTCCCCAACATATATTTTCAAAATTTGATTTTGCTCAGATATTCAGTAGGACAGTGGGACAGACCAGGATATTTGAAGACACCATTGAGTAGCTGAATTTACCAACTTGAGGGCCATTTACTTCTATTATGTGGCACAGTGTATCTTCTTTATCTTTGAAACTGGTTTGAATTGAGTTGTCTCTACTTGTGCCACAAGCACCCTCACCAATGTAATGAAAATAGGGGGGGCTATGTAGGCAGAGGTAGGGGTGGTCTAAAGAAGACTTCTCTGATATGAGCTGGGGGCTTACATAAGAAAGAGCAAGTCCTTTAAATACCTGGGAATGAGGAGTTCAAGGAAAGACATCCTCAGATGCAAAGGTCATATGTTGGTAATGAGTTTGGTGTATTCAAAGACTTGAGAGAAAGCCAGCATAAGACTTCCATGCTGTGTGGATCTATTTGAGATCCCAAAGATGAGGGCAGGCACTAAAATAAGGGGGGATAGGCCTACCAAAGCCTCCTCCCAAAGATGGAGACACCCTAATTCCCAGATCTTGTAAATGTCACCTTACATGGCAAAAGGGACTTTGCAGGCATGATTAAGTTAAGGATCTTGGGAGGGTGAGATTATCCTGGATTATCTGGGTGAACCCAAGGTAATCACAAAGGTCCCTTTAAAGGTCCTTGTAAGAAGTGGGAGAATCAGATATAGAGAGGGAAGGCAGTGTGTCAACAGAAGCAGAGGATAAAAGGCTATGTGATGTGGGGTCACGAGCCAAGGAACCAAGATGGCTGGAAAAGTCAAGGAAACATTCTTTTGTAGAATCTTCACAGGGAAGTAGCCATGTCAACACCTTGACTTTAGCTCAGTGAAACTCATTTCAGACTTCTGAGCTCTACAACTACATGATAATAAATTTATGTTGTTTGAAGCCACTTAGTGTGTGGTGATATGTTATAGCAACAATATGAAGCAATCTAGGTGTAATGGAATCATTGGAGGGTTTTAAGCAAAGGGACAATGTAACTGGTATGGAAATCTCGCCTCTGCAGTGAAAGAATAGACTCTGATTACTGTTGCACACGTCAAGAGGAGGGGTGACTGTGGATATGGATGTAGAAGCAAAGGTTGTAATAAGTGGGGTGGCCAACCATTTCCATTTGCTAAGGATTGAGGGCGTTCCTAAAATACAGGGATTTCTTTTCAAAATGGAGCCAGTGCTGCCAAACCATACCAGTTTGGGCCTGAAGGAATGCCTAGGATGTGGGATTTTTGTTGAAGAACTTGGGAAAGTTCCAGGCAACCCTGGATGGATTGGTCACCCTGGTGAGAAATGAAGGGATTGGAATTATAGGCAGGAGACCGAGTCACCGGAACTTGCTTCTTTGTTCAGGGTGAGAGGTGGAGGGCCCAGGTGGTCCCTAGATTTGGGCAGGAAATTGGATGGATGGTGCCTTTATTTAAGGAACTGAGGGAGATGGTGAGAGCACTTTGGGGGATGTCAGGCCATTTGGGCACCGGCGTTGGGAGTTGGGATGCCGATTGGAGGGAAGGATGCTAACAACAATAGTAAAAATCACCGTTTTGTACTTCACCATTTTGCTAACCACCAGCCCAGGAGTTATTCCATCTAGAGGCTATTTTTTTCCTCATTTGAAAGAACTGTGACAACATCCTTACAAATTGAGTTTGTCTTCTAAGGTGTTTGCTGGAGCTTTACAAGAGGCTTAATCAGTTTCACATGAATTAATGATGGCTATCAAATGGGGGGAAAAGAATGAATTCCAAATAAATACTTATTGCATAATTGAAGTTGCAAGAACCCACGAGGAATAAAATATATTTGTATTTACAATGCATAAATGTGATGGCAACACTGTGGGGCAACACACGGCTTTTTGATAAGAACCCTGAACAGTGTTAAATTAGTAATAGGCTGAATACATTTCTTAATTATGTCACTGGTGTTGTGCTCAGGAATACCATTTGCAATAAATTGAGTCCCATTTGTATGCATGCAGCATGAGGAGAAAGTGCTGTATTTTGAAAATCCTAATGGACTCATGGGAACACAGGTTAATGTCAGCCACTGCTTAGAATTAGTCCTTGGTTTCAGAGCTTGCAATTGTATTAAGACTTATCATGTACTCTTTTCATCAAGGTAATAATTGCTATAGATTTACATATCCTGCCACGAGCAGAAACATGGAAACATGGATCCTTCAGGGCTTTTCAAAATGGGAAGTAGTTATAAGAGGGAAGTGGGCAGGATATCTAAATATCCTGTTTATACAAGTAATTTTTTCTTCTCAAAAAGATTGTGAAATAGGTGAAGATAAAAATCACAAAAAATGAAAGCCATTCGTGCAGTGGGTTGGAGAGTGGTGGGAAAAAAAAGATATGCCCAAGTCCTGATGCCCAGAACCTTTGAATTTGACCTTATGTAGAGAACGTGTCTATACAGACACTTCTAAGTTAAAGATCTCAAGGAGTGGGTCCTAAATCCAGTGACAGGTGCCCTTAGAAGAGAAAGATTTGGGATTTGAAACACAGTGTAGACTAGAGGTTGGACTCTATGGAGGCACTGTCCAATGGAACACAGAATTGAGGCAGAAACACAGAGAAGGTGATGTCAGTTGGAGGCAGAGATGGCGTGGTGGGTCTGCAAGCCGCCGGAAGCTGGGAGAAAGGCATGGAACAGATCCTCCTCTAGAGCTTCCAAAAGGAGTTCACCCTGCTGACACCTTGATTTCTGACTTCTCCAGATATGGGAGAGAATAAATTTCTGTTGTTTTAAGCTACCAGTTTGTGGTTGTGTGTATGGCAGCCCAAAGAAACGAATACAGTCCATATCTCCATCAACTAGAGACAAATATGATTGACATCTATATGAGAGAGACGTGGTATGTGAGGTAGGAACTATAAAGAGCCTTGTTTATGGGTGAGGAAACTGAGGCACAGAGAACTTAAGCAGTTTGTCAAAGTGAAATTGCTAGTAAGTGGTGGTGCTGGGATTTGAACCCAGGCATATCGGCTCTAGAACTATGCTTTCCAATATGGTGGCCCCTGGTCACCTGTGGCCATTTAAGTTTGAATTTAAAGTAACTAAATTTAAATCAAATTTAAAAATTCAGTCCCTCCATTCTAAGAGCAACATGGTAGGGACTCAGTACCCACCTGTGGCTCGTGACCGCTGTGTTGGTCAGTGAGGATTATAGAACACTTTCACAGTGCCAACAGTTCTACTGGATAGTGCTTCCATAGAGTCTGTGAGCCTCCACACCAGCCTATACTGCCTTATTCGGTACTGTGTGAAAAGCGTTTCTCATAGTATGTGGCATGGAGCGAAGTTCCGTAAAGCATAGTTATTATTTTATCTTTCTAGATTTTTTCAGTGTGTGCTTGTATGCGTGTGTCTATATTCACTTCTGTGTGTGTGCGTGCGTGTGTGTGTTTATGGGGGATGGGATAACTGTTCACAGATCTGAGTTGTGTGTGGTGAAGGGTGTACTGTGCATACAGGCAGTTCTATTTCCTACCTTTTCTCCATAAATAATATATTGTCAGACCTTCTAGTGGAGATTTTAATTCTTGGAAACAGTGTCTACAGCTTGTCTCTGGACACTGGAGTCCTCCAGGCCCTCGGAAATCTCTTTCTTAGAAGCAACAGTGGCTGGTTATTGGAAAGCACTAGAACCCAGAGTGAGAATAACAAGACCAGGTTCAACATAAAACAGACAGGGTTCTCCAATGTATTGCCACAGTGTGTGGTAATGGCTAATTGTGACTTTGTGTAATAATTGCCTTTCTGTGTGATAATGGAATATCCTATGTAATAATCTCAGTGTAGTAAGGGACCGCTGCTTAACATTTGACTCTCAGTGTAACAACTGATGTGTAATAAATGACTCTGCGTAATAGTCATCTCTTTGCATACTGACCATTTTGTGCCATAATGGACTCTGGGGAAAGATTGAGTCTCCATGTAATAAGTGTCTCTCTGCATAATAATTGGCTCCCTGTAATAATTGACTTCCTGTGTAATAATGAGCTCCGTGTGTAATAATGGACTCTCTGAACATAGGCACAAACCTGCAGATGCCTGGATTAGTAGGAATTACAGTGATAGTCAAGCCACTTCCAGTTGCAGATGTTAGAAAACCAACTCAAAATAGCTTAAGATGGGAGGAGGAGGAGGAGGAAGTGGAAATCATTAACTCGCATACCTGGGAAGTCCAGAAGCTAACTGCCCTGAAGCCTAATCGAATCCATGGGTTCACATGAAGAATCCATTGGGATCTTCTTCCATCTCCATGGTCTTGGTTGAATTCTCAGATGAATCCATCCTCCACCTGGCTGGAGGGTGCTCCCAGCAACTCAGGCTTCCATGGCACTTAGAGTACCTGTTTCCAGGGAATACAAGAAAGCAACCGTTTCCTCAAAGAACTCAGGCCACCCCACACCGGGGATGGTAGAAATGGGCACCTTGATTGACAGGTATCTCATTATCACAGAGGGTGAGGGGTAGTTCACCAAATGAATGGATGGGGGCAGAACAAACAAGTAACAGATGGTTCCCTTGTTCAGAGCCTGTGAGCTACAGCATCCCAACGGTGGGCGTGAGCTCAGTGAATTTGTTCCAGCAAGTTCCTTAGTCTTTATGAAACAGCCGTCAACTCTTTTTGGAGTAGGTGACTGATACCTGCATATATATCTGACTAGTTTTCAAGTAAGCATAAATGTTCTTATAAAGAATAGAATGCAATGTCATTTAAAACATTGGGCTTGGGGCGCCTGGGTGGCGCAGTCGGTTAAGCGTCCGACTTCAGCCAGGTCACGATCTCGCGCTCCGTGAGTTCGAGCCCCGCGTCGGGCTCTGGGCTGATGGCTCAGAGCCTGGAGCCTGTTTCCGATTCTGTGTCTCCCTCTCTCTCTGCCCCTCCCCCGTTCATGCTCTGTCTCTCTCTGTCCCAAAAATAAATAAACGTTGAAAAAAAAAAAAATTTTAAAACATTGGGCTTATACTAATGCTATATCTTTATGAATCTTCTCAGTCAACGGCCACCAAATGTATAGCTACCTCCCATAGCGCTCCGTAATATATTTTTCTTTAAAAAATACTCAAGCTACCTTCAGCAAAAGTTTTTAACCTACTTTGTGTCATAGATCCTTTGGTGGTCTGGCAAGAACTATAGACTTCTTCTGAGAGTAATGTCTTTAAACACGTAAAATAAAACATAGGAGTAAAAAAAAGATTCTTATGAAGTACCTATGCAGCATGGAAATACACAGTTTTTAAACTATATGTATTTGGCCTTTTTACTGAATGAGTTTTTTCCAATGAAAGTTTTCCAAACGTGGAGGCAAATTTGGAATTATTTCCTGTAACACAGTTGCCAAGATTGGGACCAAGAAAATGAGGCTCAAAGAAAAATGTCTTGACTGTCTTTATGCCTGCCTCCTCCTTTTTGTCTGGTTAATTCTTACTTAATCCTTCGAATCACAGTGCACACGTGGCTTCTTTGGGAAGTCTTCTTCTGACCTGACTAGGTCTATGTTCCTTTTGTGGTACCTTTTATATTACTATGACTCCCTGCCTCCGCCTACCCACCTACCATACATGCATGAACATATGTCTCAGTTATCAAATAGCGTGACTTTTTGGACAGTCTGTTTTCTCTCTGAGACTCTCAGTTTTGCCCAGGAGTACAGGACTGAACCTGGTTCCATCGCTGGTCCCTCGCATGGTACCGGGGACCTAACCTGAGCTCACTAAAATTTGCTACATGGATTCCTAAGTGTGTAGACACCCAAGAGTCATCACAGGGTCAAATCTGATTTTCTCCTCACAACATACAAAGTTAGAAGACAAAGTGCCCAAATTCTGGCGCTCTTCACGAAATAGGTGCTAAAAGGTTGTAGTGGGTCACAACATCTTTGCAGTTCACAGGCGATTTTTGTTTTAAAAATTCATTCAGAAGAAAGAACTGGAAACAGAAGTAATGAGAAAGGATGGTCGGAATAGGGTTGCTTGATGGAGAAATTCAACACCATTGTCTAATTTAGAAGAACAAAGCCTACAGTCAGAATGTAAGTCAAATTAATGTAATACCCATCCAAAAAATAACCATTTCTGGAATTGTCAGTGGAGACCAAAACTGAATAGATCAGTAGGTTATGGGTGGACATACCTATTGACAAACGCAGTCCCGCTGGTAGCGGGTCTCTCCATCTGCATTTCCTGCAGACCTTCTTTTCCTGCTGGAGCAGTGGCTCTTTCTGATGGGGAATCCACTCCATGGAATCAATACTGACCCTGCCTGCCTACCCATTACATCAGACGGCTCTGTCTCATCGCTCACAGTCATTGGTTCTGAAATGGACATGTGACCTAAACTGAGCCAATCAGAGTCTTCCTGGAGACTGCTCTGCTAAGGAGGAAGTCCCTCTCAGCCTGATGGGTGGGCAAAGCTCTAGCTAATTTGTGGTTTTGGAGGGGCTGATGTGCCTCATGCCTACTATGTGGGTGGGCACACCTGGAAAAGTGGAGAGAAACGCATGCGTGATTGCATTCTCTAGGCCTTTGGCCCGGAATCAGTAACATCCCGGGATGTTTTGGTTATTTGCGCCCATCAGTTCCTTTTTTTTTTTTTTTTTTCCTTTCGTTTTGCTCGAGTTGGCTTCCTGTCACTTGCAACTGTTGAAACATCTGTAGTTTATTTCACGTTAATGTGGCTTTAAAACATTTCTTGGACTGGATAAGTAGTGTTTTAAAATTGCTTAGACCAATGGCACAGTTTTGTAGGCCTATCCATGACAGATCTAAAATGGGCTATTACATAGTTTCTCCCCCATTTTAGATTTTCATCCGATTCTGATACAGTTGTTGAGTGGCCCATAAAACAGGATAACCAGACAATGCCTTCAAAAGGCATCCTGAAACCAATGTTAAAAAAAAAAAAAAAAAAAGCTTAGGAAGAAAGTGGGACATTTTTCATGTCTCTGGCAGCTCCATTATGATGCATTTGGACATTTTTGATAAAATTATGAGGCATAAAAAGTTTGAAGCATTGAAGATTAATTTTCCTCCATAAATATATAGATCATAGTCAAATTCTATATGACTGGTTTTGCCCAGAAGCAAAAAATATTTGCGGTGTAATTTCATAGCAGTATGGAAGCGGGTGATGAGAGGGGCACTGAAAAAGACTTTGGTGGATTGTAAGTGTCAGGTTAACATTCACAACCTGATGAATCGAGCAGAAACCGCTGTTCAAATGTAGGGCTTTGTTGTTTTAAAGTTTAAAAAAAAAAGTTGGGAGCTGGTACAGAAGTAAAATTAAAGTAAAAGAAAATAAATAATCCATATCTCTTCTGTTCTGTTTAAATATTAAAGTGTCAGCTGCAATTTTGAAATGACACCAAAAAGCTTGCTGGGCTGAAAAAAAAAGTGCTTCATTTGTTGGATTTCTATGCTGTCTGAACTATAATTTCACCTAAGGATGATTTTCTGGGATGAGGGGCTGGAGCTGTATGGTCCTGTTACAGGCTGAGGGGCAAGCATGCTGTGCGTGGGCTGGTTTTTGTTTCCTCCACTTCCTCTCTGGCTTCACAGCCTCTTCCTGGAGCCTACTCTTGGGTGCCCAGTGAAGGGGGGGTCGCTCATGCTCATTGGAAATGCTGTTCCCTCCTAACGCCCCCATGTAGTGTTTGTTTGGGCTAATCGGCCATCTCGTTCTTCATGGGATTCTTGAGGGCCAAGAAGCAAGGGGCTTATGCACTTCCTCTCACCTGGAGCCATCATGGTTCTCGGCTATGGGCACTCAATCTCTTGAGACGTAAAATCTTACACAGATAGCTGCTCGTTTCTGAATATTAGCACTTTCGTTGGTTATCAACTCAGGAGCTTTGAGAGCTGGAAATGACACATGAGGCATTCTGGCATGTTGTTTTCTGGCTCTGCTCTCTCCCTGTGCAGTCAGCAGCCTTGGGGAGGAAGCCATGAAGGAAGGTGGTTCTTCTTGGAAGGTGGACCCAGGAGAGGATTTCAAGGGCCTCGGGGCTTTGGTAGAGAAGGAAGAAACGGGAACTGGCATGATCAAACTACAGTGCATGGGGTGCTCACGAAACCAAACTACCCTGAGTCTGAAGGCAGATATATAAGGGTGGGACTCAAGGTGGAGAATTTGGAGAAGGGCTAAGATAAGACCAGAGCAAGGAGATGTCAGAAACAAACGAGAGGCATGGTAAGCGATCACCAGAAATGGCTTTGTGGTTTCTATAAGGAGACTTGTTTTTCCGCTCCCTTCCCTTTGTTTAAGGAATTGGGGCCCAGTTCTGAAATTATAACAAACTACAGGAAGTTTTACACAGAGATATGGTAGAGCCCAGGATGAGTGAAGCAGTTGCGAATTCACTGTCAGTGATGTCATCCAAATGTCCATGATTTTGGCTGGGACGCAGACTGCCATCTTCCCCGTCTTTTACTCCTGGCCCTCCATCTTTTTTGGTGACCTTGTAAACAACCCAAATACTGGCTTTTAATAAATCCCTTTTGTGCTTAAAAAGCCATGGCCCATTTCCCTTGTTTAAACTAAGAGCCATAGTTCACAGCTAAACTTCCCTAGAAAATCGTGAGACCCAAGGATGGTAGGCAAGGTTGGTTCAGAGGTCATGATGGATTGAGAGTCACCTAGCTGGATTCAGACCTAAGGTCCGATTTTCCCATATGCTCCCCTCCATCTCACCGTGTCTCTGACCCTTCAGAAAACACACAAGAAAAATAGTGCCTACTCTCTCTTTGCAGAAAGTGTGAGTGTTCAAGGGTGCATTCGGAGGCCAACTTCTCTCATTCACGTGTAACAGCCAGTGAGTTTGGACAGTTAACCACCTCATGTTTTCTGTCTTCTCATTACAAAATGCAGACAGTGCTTCTGGTATTAAAGACAATGTATAGGAAAGCAGTGGAATGACTCCCTATTGGTTTTGCCTCCGTGTCCATTTCCCTTTTGTTTGTTTTTTGTTACATCATGCCAATTTTTTTCCCCTTGGGGAAATCACCTTGGTGTATGTGGTTTCAGTGGGGGGGATTCAGGAGTAAGAACTTGACCAAGTCCTGCCAGTGAGCATTTTCTATACCCTTGAGTCACCATGATGATTGAGTTGTGATGGTCTCACAACTCAGGTTTATCTAATCAGAGTCAACGTGTGGATTTCTGCCGAAGTCAGCAGGAAGATGGGTTTCTTATTTGCATGACATTTCCTGAGAGCTATAAATGTAAGCTTGTAGCTGCTGGCACTCATCTTGTCCCTGGGAGGAGGCTTCAACCTAAGGACGAAGAGGAAAAGAAAAGTGCAGCAGAGACAAAAGTGAAACACATTCTAGATATCAGCATTTGAGTCCCTGGATCCAGCTATACCAGAAGCAGGTTCCAGCTGTGAAGTTCCCAATACATCCCCTTCATGCTTAGGTCAATTTGAGCTGAGTTTCTGTCTCTTAGAACAAAGAGAGCCTGAATTGCTTACCATCCAGCCCACAGTGAGCGTTTGCCACCTCAGTACCAGCAATAAACCTGTGACAAATGTCTGAAGAGTTAATCATGGTGATTGTTCTTTCATTTCTGTACCCGGCATCTAGCGCAAGAGACATTGACAGGCATGTATTGTGTTGGAGTCTAATTGCATGAATGCACAGAGCATGGTCTCAGGGTATGAGAGGATGAATTTCCATTTGTCAGGGCTAAGGAGTTGGGGCAGTTAAAATCTTTGGGGAAAGTGAACCTCTCGGTCTTTCACGGATGACACGTGTGCTTCTCTTTAACACCTCATAGTTCTCCAACTCCGTGGAGATTAAGCTTTGCATGTCCAGAAAGATTTCAGTACTTTTAGGGTAATGAAATTACAACAAATGGGACCAACCTGGGAGTGTTGCCTGGGGCTCAGTCTCAAGTCCCTTCCCCTCCAACTCTTTTGCCATGAGCTCGAACATGATGTGTGGCACACAGTACCCGTATTTAAAAGTCACTGCCAAAGGGCTTTCAGATCAATATTATCCCCCCTGTAGCATTTCCTCACATATTACATTAAAAAGACTAATCCCTTGGAGAGTTGTAAAGATGTTTTAGTGCAGAGCATATATTATGAATGTTTCATCGTTATTCCTCAGGATTTATTTAACATTTTACTCGACAGTCCCTTTGGATTTTTGATTGATTACTAGGCAAATTAGATAAGAAAACTCTTTCTGTAAGAGAATCCCAGGCATCATCCTAGCAGTGGTGGTGATAATGATGAAAGCCAACATTTATCCACTATTTCTTCTGTCAACAGCCACGCCAAGCCATTCTGCACGCACTGTTTCCACCCCTCGAGCAAGACATTGTTATCCCCACTTTGCAGATGGGGAACTGAGGTCTGGGGAGTGCCTGAGTCGAAGTCAGAGCTTCAGCCAGCTCAATCAGAGCTGCACCACTTCTTCAGGCCACCAAACAAAGAGCCAGCCCGATGTAGACAGATGAGACCCCAGGTGTCACAGGAGACTTTAGGTTTCTTGAAAATCAAATCACAGTTATTAGATTGGCTGGAGTCATGTTTCTTCTCTGCACGGACATATCATTCTGAAGGACATATGGCACAGTACTCTTATCGGTGACTCTTTCAGGAGTTAGAGGGTTGCCTAAGTAAGTGCCTCTATGTCTGGTTTTGAAACAGTTTTGTAAAGTCTGTAGCCTGTTCATTTGGTATTTCAACAAGCTCGCAAGCCATTAGGATTGCTGTCCCACAGCGAGTTGGGTGGCTTGGGTTAGGCCAATGATCCTCCATGGGAGCAGTGATCCCCCCCAACATCCAGGGGAAGTGAATCTAGAGCAAGTTTGGAGACGGTTGTGGTTGTCACACTTGGAAGGTGTGCTCCTAGATCTAATGTGTTCAGCTAAACATCCTACAAAGCACAGGATGGCCCCATAGCTAGTGGTTACCAAGGCCAAAATGTCAATAGTGTTGAGAAACCATGAGCCAGCCTGTTTGAGACAGCACAGAAGCCTTCCAATCCAGGGTCTTAGCCTGGTGTAAATTTTTGTTATTGTTACTGTTTGCCCACTTACCCAAGATCGAATGCTGATGTTTGTCATTTGTCAGTCCTTCTGAGAAAAGCGCCCCCAGGTGGTTGGTACCCAAAGGATGCCGGCTTTCATGCTTTTCCCATCATGTGGGTTCGTCATCTTAGAAGCCATACCTAGTAGCCTTACACACGAGGAGAAGACGGTGGGTGATTAGGTGGCTCTTTTAGAGGCGGGGCCTGGAAATGCAGTACTGCCTTCCCACTTACATTAGGACGACTGAGACTCAGCACTGTGGGCGTCCCCAGCTTCCAGAAGGGCTGGGAAATAGCCCTCCTGCGTTCTCAAGCAACACTTGACCGAAATGCAGTGCTTTGAGGCACACATCGTGTCCTCTCTGATGTGCGAGGGAGGTTCATGTTCAGCAAATACTGAATAAGTAAGGCACAAGAGCCAACACGTTTACCCAGCAATTAAACAGTGGCTCAAAACATAATTTAAGAGATTTGCATTGCAGTTGAGAAAATAGATCACAGGCCCGTGCATCAGAATTTAGGTTATGAGTTGGATATTTCTTTTTTTTTTTTTTTAATTTTTTTTGTGTTTATTTACTTTTTAAAAAATTCTTTTTGTTTATTTTTGAGAGACAGGTACATGGCACGAGTGGGGGAGGGGCAGAGAGAGAGGGAGACACAGAATCTGAAGCAGGCTCCAGACTCTGAGCTGTCAGCACAGAGCCCAGCGCGGGGCTTGAACTCACAAGCTGTGAGATCATGATCTGAGCCGAAGTCGGACATGCACCCGACTGAGCCACCCAGGTGCCCCATATGTTTATTTACTTTTGAGAGAGAGAGAGAGAGAGAGAGAGAGAGAGAGAGAGAACAGGGGAGGGGCAGAGAGAGAGGGAGAGATACAGAATCGGAAGCAGGCTCCAGACTTTGAGCTGTCAGCACAGAGCCTGACACAGGGCTTGAACCCGCGACTGCGAAATCTTGACCTGAGCCGAAGTTGGACACTCAGCCAACTGAGCCACCCAGGCACCTGGGACTGATATTTCTTAAGTACCAACTGTCATCGGCCACTTAGAGTATGTTAGCTCATTCTACCTTTGAGGTAGTTACTACGCCCTTTTTATGGATGAGGTAACTGAGGATCAGAGACTTCAAGATCCTTAACCCAAACAAATCTTCACAAATGTTGCTTTCTCACATTTTTATTTTCAATTTGGACCTTCGTTTTATACCCACACCCACGCGCATCACATGTGCTGTTCTGTCTGCAGCACTGTTTTGGGGGAAACAGCGTGGTGTACCTACTGTCGTACGAGCTGGGGGACTCAGAAGTGGAGACGGGGGAGTTCAGGGTGGGACACTGCTTCTCAGGATATGGGTTTTATCTTACATAAAGAGGGAGGGGGTGGCCCAAGGTCTTACGCTGTATGTGAAATCAAATATATTGATGGTGGCTGCCTGGAATAGCCTGTTGGTGAGGGTTCTGAAGCCAGGCTCTACAGGAGTAAAGAAGGCTCTGAATGATTCATGGCGTCTGCCATGAGGACAGATGGAAGAGGCAGGCTTCCGTGTGCTATAAACTTACCGTCTCTGAACTAAAGGGAGCCTAAGGTCATTTTCCACTCTAAGGTTCTCTGACTCAACTTGATAGGAGAATAAGATGAATTGCATTCTCCTGTTTCTACCTACCACTGGAATGTGGCGGAAAAACAGGGGGACCATTGACCTGTGCATAATTTATCAGGTGCAGTAATCCAAGTACAAGGAAGGAGTGAGTCTAGACAGATCCGAGAGATGCATTACTGATAGAAACTGTAAGGCGTTTTGGAAGAAGAGGTATCTGAGCTGGGTTTTGAAGGATGTGTAGGAGCTTGACAGGCAGAGGCAGAGAAAAGGCCATCTAGGCAAAGGAAATAACATTGCTGAAGGCTGGCCGAGTGAAGGTCTGTTTGATGTTGGTGGGTGCCCAGACTGGGGGGAGCAGATGTGGACTTCGAGCATGGTAAGGGACAAAGAGAGACAGGTGGAGACTGAAGAGGGGTCAGTGGGGATCAGATTGCCAAGTGCCCTGAATGCCAAACTCCGGAAGTTGCTGACTTCCCGGTACTTCTGCGGCACAGGGACCTCAAGGTGACTGGAGTGACAGTAACTCCAACAGGTGTGAGCACAAAAGCTGTTCTTGCAAAGTGGCCCACCCACCTCCCTGTGGCTGACAGGGCTGGTGCCTGGCCTCTGTCCCCTGGGCTTGCCCTCACTGCCCAGGGCTCCTTCCCCGGGACTGGACTTAATGAAATGTTTCCCATTTTAATTTCAGCTCTGCTGGGAGGAGCTCTTTTTATCTCAGCTGCTTCTCTGCCATCAAAGCCCACTCAGTGCTGAGTACTGCCCGCCCCCTCGCCAGTCCTGTCCTCCCCAGAATCCTGCCTGGAGGTTTTAATTCAGAGTCTCAGAAGACAAGCAAGGGGGCTGCTTTTGATTGATCAGTCAAACACAATCCCTTCGCAATTGTCTTTGGAGACTCAGGCTCCAGACATGAAAGATAAAAACAAGAGATGCCAGCTTGGTTTAAGATGGAAGTTTGTGCTAGATCTTTCTCTTCTTCCTTCAACTCAGGAAAAATAACATAAAATGAAAGCCTTCCCTCTCAGCTGAATCAGTGCATTGTTTTCTTGTCTGCCCATCTTGTTCCATTTCCCGAGTGGTTTTTTAGCTTATTTCAGAAGTAATAAAAACCACCTGATATTTATTGAGATTCTTCTGATCACTTTATGTACATACTAGATGCTCTGTGTATATTAACCTGTTAATCTTAACTGTTGTTTATGAAGTGGGTGCTATTAATAACCTCATTTTACAGATAGGGAAACTGAGTCATGGAGTGCTAAGTAACCAGTCTCACAGAGCTGTTATGTGATAGAGCTGGGATTTGTGATTAGGAGATCTGGTTCCAGAGTCCCTCCTTTTAGCCACCATGCCTGTGCTCAGTCCTTGACATCCCATTCTTGGGATGACATTCTATATGTTGATTTATGGCGAAGGAATTGACATCTTCATCGTTAATGTATTTTCTATAATAAGGAGCAACTATTTCCTGGATGCATGGACAAGGGGTGATGAGTGACTATTTGATTAAATAAAGCCAAAAGATGTGGTCTCCAATATTAAGATTAGCTTTGAGGAAGGTCTCCAAAGCTTACCTGATTTACCATTTTAGTCCAGAAAATGGACGTGTTGCAGATGGAGTTTTGGATGCCAGTGTTAGAGACTATTTATCCAAAGGAAGTTTCATCATATGAGATGCAACCCTTTAATATCTTTTCAGCCCCGAACCTTGGCTAGAGTTGGAGAAAGTGGATTAAATTGGCCCAGACCCCATCCCTGCATGGCATTGTTTCCCAGAATGAGTTCTTAGTTCTTTACCCTGCTGTTAGACTTCTCTGCCCCCACGGTTGAAGAATCTTGAATATTTTCTTTGTCCACATCTGCTAATTAGAGACAGGCTGTGTATCCCCCTTTTTAAAATTCAATCCAAGTTTCAAGTACTCTCTAGAAGTAGTTGAGCTTTACTTTTAACTTTTTCCCCAAGGTCTTAAATATACAATGTCTGTTACTCCCAGTCTCCATCAATCATAAGATAATCAAATGGATAATGCATCATCTTTAACAATATTGGGCAGTTATCGTATATGCGTAAGATGATCACAGTGTGATACCAACTTGCCTCAGTGATTTTTTGCTTCTTTGTGCTTATGCCCTTGTGTAATCTCCTCGCACATGGAATCTGGTCTGGGTTGTGTGACCAACAGAGCATATAATGAGACATAAAAAGTATTATGTGTCACTCGTTTGTTTTTTGGATCGTTGGCTCTGGGTGATGCCAGCCATATGAGGCTGCCATCTTAGCAATGGCTTCTCCAGCCCCAGTCAAGCCTTCTAATTACACCTTGAAAACTCACAAGAGACCTCCCAGTGAGAACCAACCCCCCTAAGCTACTCCCCAAATCCTGACCCATGAAATGTAAGAGATGATAAATGCTTATTGTTTTTGAATCATCAAGGTTTGGGGATGTTTTGTTATTTGGTCATGGGTAACTGGTACAACATGACCTGAATTTGAAGCAACACTCTCCATTTCTAATTTTCTGCCCAACTGCCCAAACATACGTCTCTAAGACTGCAGAAAAAATGTCTTTAAAAGTGCCATTATGGGGTGCCTGGGTGGCTCAGTCAGTTAAGCATCCGACTTCAGCTCAGGTCTTCATCTCACTGCTCATGAGTTCGAGCCCTGTGTCAGGCTCTGTGCTGACAACTCAGAGCCTGAAGCCTGCTTCAGATACTCTCTCTCTCTCTCTCTCTCTCTCTCTCTCTCTCTTGCTCTCTCTCACCCCCCTCAAAAATAAATCAAAATAAAATCAAAATAATAATTAAAATAAAAAATGCTGTTATGTACTATTTGCTGCCATGTGCCATGCTTTTTAGGCACTCTTCACTGCCACTGTATAGGGTCAGTGTTAGTAAGCAAACCACTTGCTGGTTGAGAAAACTGAGCCTCAAAGAGACTTCGCTCCCAAAGATCATACAAGCTGTAAGTGGAGGGAGCCAGAAATTGGACCCAGTCCCACTGGAGTGTATGGCCCATGTCCTGTGACTTTTATTTTTATTTTTTTTATGTTTATTTATTTTTGAGAGAGAGAGAGAGAGGCAGAGCGTGAGCAGGCAGGGGGCAGAGAGAGAACGAGACACAGAATCCGAAGCAGGTTCTAAGCTGTCAGCCCAGAGTCCAACACGGGGCTCAAACCCATGAACCACGAGATCATGACCTGAGCTGAAGTCAGATGCTTCACTGCCTGAGCCACCCAGGCGCCCTGGGGTGGCCCGCTGTGCCAGATTGCCTCCCTGCTGAAAGTGTTCCTGGTCATTTGCCAGGCCCTGGCATAAGTCCTTAGTGTGCATTATCAGACCTGACCCTTGTCATCGGGAAGGTCATTTTACAGACCAGGAAACTGTGGCACTGGATTAAGGGCCAAGTCCTACGTTTCTGTTTATTGTTTGGGAAATGTGATCATACAACAAAAGGTGCCACATTCTTGAAATGACAAGCCATGTGACCTTTCTCTAGGTCACTCACAGTGATTGGGGACATGCTGGGTGCCTAGAAAGTGTTTAGAAATTACTGAAGGAAGGAAGGAAGGGATGGAGGGAGGGGTGGAGGGTAGGAAGGAGAGAAAGTAGAAGAAAGGAAGGGAAGAAGGAGAGAAAGGAGGGAGGGAGGGAAGAGAAGCTTAGAATTTACCCCTTAAGTAGGGGGTGAAGTAAGAACAATAAAGTCCAGGCAATGAGGAGATCTGTTTGCTCCAGGGTATGATGGAGGGATATTACAGATCATAGCTTGGAAAAGGATCTAAACAACTAAATATGTGATGAGGTCCTGGCAAAGATTAGAAAAGTGACAGTCCTAGGAATATGAAGCATGCTTGTCCCATTTAAAGAAGGTCAGTTCTATTCTGCTTCATCCAATGTGGGCCACAGGTAGGGTAGCCCACGTTTCCTTCCTCTCTCCCTTCCTCCCTTTCTCCCTTCCTCCCTTCTTCACTCCCTCCCTCCCTCCCTCCCTTCCTAACTCCCTGAAGCTAGAAATCTAGATTTTTATGTGCTACCTCCAATTTTTAAATGTTGACAGTGTTTGTTTTGTAAACACCATGTGAGCTGAGCTTAGCCCTCTGCAAGCCCTCATGTCCCGCAGGCTGCATGTTTGTGGCCTCTGTTGTGGAGAAACAAAAGGGCAGTAGGTGGCCCGACTGTGAAGGACCAACTGCTAAGAAAGAGAAGAACAAAGAGAAGGCGAAAGCAAGAAGACAGTTGCTTGATTTTGCTCCCACCTTACAACTCATTGGTATCACCACTGGTAGAAGGGCTGGGGTGGGGGTGGGAGACATCTTTAGAAGCTTGCGGACCCAAGAGTAACTGTTGACCTATCCTGGCAATTTTCAACTTTGCAGATTCTGTTCTTGGAGAGGAAGAAACATGTTGGCAAAACAGAAAGAAATTTCAGACCAACCCCCAGGCAGGACATGAAATGTATTCTTTGTTAAAGCATGCATCTGATTGCTCATAGTTTTCTTACCATTATTCCTCCTCTCTGTCTCCTCCTTCTCTCCCCTCCTCCTCATAGCCCTCCTCCTCCTCCACCTTCCTACTCCCTGTCCTCCTTCCCCCTCCTCCTCCTCCTTCCTCTTTCTCTACCTCCTCCCCACACTTCCTCCTCCTCCTCCTCTTTTTCTTCTTCTCCTTCTCCTTTTCCCTTTTGACTCTGGGACATAAGGGATTGAGCACACACTGGCAGTGAATGATATGCCTCCCGACTTAGGGTGATTATGTTCGTTAATAATGATTATCGCTTCTATGTAATATTTGCATGATAAACTGTAGACATCTGGTGGAGTGTGCAAGTGCGTGTGGTGTTTGTTAGGAAACAGAAGCAAGCCGAACACTGATGAAATGTGAAATCTAACTGCTCAGACTAAAAATAAAGTCGGCAGGCTTTAGGGTTTCTGCTCACCAGCACTTCTGAGCTCCTCCTGTACTCCGCCTTAGTTACCGTGGAGACACGTGGCTGCACATATGCAGACCAGGGTACACACTTTGTGGGCCTGGCCCCTGGGGGTCCCATTACCGAATTTCGTATGTTTAGAAATATTTTGTAATAAGGCCCCTCGTGTCACTTATTAGTAATAAAATGTGCAACCTCCTTCATCAGCATCAACTGCCAATTTGTTTTTTGTGGAAATGCACCAGCACGTTTTCAGGTAAAAGACTGTGTGCATGTTGGGCATATATATATATATATATGTAAAATCCAAATATATATTTACATATGTGCATAAAATTTTATCTTCCTCAAACTGCTATGTTACAGTTGATTTTTTTCCCCCAAGAAAGTCTGCAGTTTTCTTCAACCTGCAGAACCAGCTGAAATTTCTAAATGATACACAAAGCAATGTGTGTTTCCCGAGGCCAAGCCCAAGCTGAGAAACAGTGACACGTTATGGGGGCTCGAAGCATGGGGATGGCAGCATGCTTCCTTGTGAAGTGCGGGTTTTAGGGAGTGGATGAATCTCAGCATCACTAGCACTGTGGGTTCCTAAAGTCCTGGGTGGGAAAACCCTTACCCGCTTGTAGATGTGTTATTTCGGTGCTGTGTGAGTCACATTCATATAAAGGGGTTAAAAGCAAAGAGATGACCGTGATTTTTGTTTGTTTGTTTGTTTGTTTGTTTTGTTTTTTGGTTGTTGTTTCGTTTTCACCTGCTCAGCATCACCAGGAGAGAAAGACTCCCCCTGATTTGTGCCTTCCTGGTTCTTTTCCAAAAGCATTCATCTAAAGCATCTCTGGTAGCAAGAGAGTGGAATGCTCTTCTCTGCTAATGGCTTTCAGCCTGTTCAGGAAAACCTGCAGTTTAACACTCCCTGGTGGGTTCTACAGTGTTAGCGGGAGGATGTGCAGCAGAAATACTCCAGATAGCCTGATACTTTCTATGCAAGTCAAGCCGCTGTCTACAGACAGATGCCCTGGGCCACACCAACTGGTTTGAGTTTCCGGCTGTTCTTGTAAATTGGAACTGATGCATCGTGGAGCTTGGGAGTCTGGTCCTGCAGGTCGTGAGACCTGGGAGGGGATAGCCCTGCATTTCTCTTGATTGCTGTGAGCCTTGTCCTCACCTGAAAAGTGGCACCACTAACCCACACTTTGTCAGGACTTTGAAAACGTTAAAGAGGATGGCACTCTGTAAAGTTTCCAATGTATTGCCAATAGTAAAATAGAAACCTATCGTGAGGACCATGACTAAACATCAAATTAAGCACTTTCTGTGTATCATACACTGTGTTGAGCTATTGACACGTATTTTCTTGTGGTAACCTCACCACCATAGTCCTCTGAGATGAGTAAGGTGAATATCATTTCCACTTTATAGCTAGAAGGAAAATAAAGGCCTGGAGAAGTGAGGATTTTGCCTAAAGTTTACTAAGGCAGTTGAGCTAGGATCCAAATCCAGACCTAACTAAATTAAGGACATTTTCTACACTTGAAAATAACACCAAGCACTGTTGCTTTTACTAAGAGAAGTGATGCTAATAATTGGAGAATTGAGCCTTGCAAGTTTTGAGGAGGCGGAGGATAGAATTGGAGCCTTTAAACAGACTGAACTTCCGGGAGGTTTGGTACTATTGGATTGTGTACTGGAGAAAAGATCTCATTTGCAACCTGAAGAAACAAAACAGATTTCGAGTTTGGCAGTGTCCCATTAGAATTCAGACCCAAGCCCACAGAATGGCAAAGGCGTTTGTGTGCGGAGCTCTAATCACGGTGTACCATGGTACAAATGAGGCTGTGCTTTCTGGGATTCGGGAACTGAAACTGTCACCTCTCCCCATTCGCCACGTAGGAGCTGTTAAGCTCCAGACCAAGCTTGGCATCGATGGGGGCTGACAGATGTAAGCCTAGAGTTGCCATTTGCTCAAAAGAAGCTTCGTTTCCATTGTCGATGAAGTGCAAGAAGTCTAAACAAGGTAGCAAGTGTCTGGTTCTCTGTGCAGCTTCGCTGAGATTGATGGTGATATGTTTCAGGGATTCCAACTTGGAGACCAGGTTCTTCGTCTCCAGGGACTTGCAGTCTGAGGCAGTGCTTGCAGTAGTATTCTCTGTGATGATGGAAATGTTTTACCCCTGCTGTATCCACTGCAGCTCTTGGCTGTGGCTAGTGTGACTGGTGGACCGAATGCTTAATTTTATCTCATTACTTAAAATTTAAATGTAATGTAGGCTAGTGGCCACCATGTTGGATAGCACCAATCTGGGCGATGAGGTAGGGGAGCAAGCCGGTGACAATGGTGAAGGCTGGTGTCTGCAGCCTCCACCATTGCTAGCTCTGTGACCTAGAAGGGTCAATGAAATAAGGGAAAGGGGAAATTAAATAACTTGTCTGAGCCCAGAACATGCATCTATGGAGACAGGTGTAGTAAAAAGAATGATGGGATTGCCATGCACCTAAAGCTCTTAATAAAGTTTAAAAGAGTTTTGATAAAATATTAGCAATGATCAGCATTACTGTTGTTGTCATTGCCATCACACTTTTGTAAACAAATTATACCCACGTTGCTGCAAAGCCATTGAATTGAGAGCCCCTCACCATACTGTGACTGAAGCAGGCATTGAAAGGAAATATTAGAATATATTCATGGAACAGTGGCATTTGAGCTTCCTTGTCCACTATTGACACATACACAACTGCTCACCGAGATGAAGGACACCAAGAGTGATGTGGGCAGAGGGTGTGCTTAGGGGAAAGCATCAGGTTTTGAGCAAGTCTGGCTTGTTTGGAAGAAACCACGGTAATGATTCTACAGGAAGAGCAAAGTCCTACAGCCACAGGGGATTAGGGTGCCTCCTGTAGATTACAGCGATCCGTCCCTTGGATTTATGGATGGAAGTGAGATCGGATTTTCATATCAAACAATGAATCTGGCTATTGGGGGGGGGGCATGGATTGAGGCAGAGGGGCGCTGAAGGCAGGAAGGAGGTCAGATGTGAGACCAAAGAGACTCTTGATTAGGTTAGGGGCCCTGGTGATGGGGAGTCTCTCTGGGAAGGAGAAAGCAAGACCTTTATGCTCAGGAGGCAGAGTTAGCTAAATAATAACAATAGCAGTGACATTGGTTAGCAAGTCCATTGTGCTTTCCAGTTTACAAAGTGTTTATCTCTCTCCATCTTGCCAGTACCCAGGGATACCTTGAAGATAAAAAGTGGCATGGTGTGTGACACTTGTGGTCAGCCTGTAGGAAGTCACTGAGCACTCAAAACTGGATGGTTGCGGCTGGGGCTGTTGTTGTCGACGCTTTGTTAAGAGAAGTGGACTTTATCTACCTAGAGAAGCCAAGTCCAGCCCAGAGAAAAGTTGTGATAGACTGTGTCACGAAAGAAAGGAAGGAGGTACAAAGAAAACCCACAGAGCCTGTTACATCTAGGCCAAGGTGCTGCTGGGAACAAGGGTTGTGGGGCTCCTTCTGGGGCTTTACTGCCTGATGCAGACACCGCCTTCAGTTCTTGAACACGCTCTGCATATGTAACTGGTAATACGCCTAGCCCCCTGTGTGCTTTCTCTCTGGTTTATGGATTCTGTCTTTATCGGGATTTGTTCTTAATGCACATAGTATAATGAAAAGATCTCTGGCTAGGTGGTCAGGCAGTAATGGATTTGCAGAGTATCCCTATTTGCTGGATGTTTCTTACATGTGTGTTTGATTTGGAGGGTAAGTAAGGAAAAGTACAGAAACTTTCTGGTTTCTCCTTTCATCCCATCTGTCAAAATCAGGGTAGCGTTACCCCTCTCATAGCATTTGTTCCATGCTAGTAATATGCGAATTTATTTTGTGTGTTGTGAGAGAGAGAGACAGAGAGAGAGACAGAGACAGAGACGGAGACGGAGAGAGAGACAAAGACAGATTTATTGTCACTCTTTTCTTTCTGGTATTTCTGTGTCTTCTGTGACCCTAAGACTTCAACCAGTAAGTTTGCGACAGAGCCTTAAGGGATTCCGTATGGAACCAATCAACATTAAAACAGCCTTCAAGGCAGCTGGCCTCAAAAACTCATTAGGCAGACGTGGCGAAAAGGGAAGTCTGACAAACACTCCCAGCCTCAGAACTGAACCACACTCCTCAGGATCGGTGCTGGGGCATTGACTCTTTGCGCCCATCTATCTAGGATGGGCAAGGCTGACGCATCTTGCCTTTGATGTTGTTCACAGCTCTGGACCAGAATAAATTCCACCGTCACGCCAGAAGCTTGAGATCTGTAGGTGAAGAGGTCCCATGGCAGGGACAGTCCCATGCAACGCTGTCTTAAAGTCCTTGGTTCCTCTAAGGATGGATTTCTGTTCTTCTTTCCATGATAGCGTTTAGTCACTTATGCCTCTCCCATCCATGAAAGCAACATGAGGGAATGAACCACTCCACAAAAATTAATTTCCAGGAAGCTTAAATTGGCCCTCTTAAACACCCTCACTATTCGCTTTTGTTTTAGTTTTGTTTTTGTTTTTAATTTGGTGGAAGCATTTTTTTTAACGTTTATTTATTTTTGAGACAGAGAGAGACAGAGCATGAACGGGGGAGGGGCAGAGAGAGAGGGAGACACAGAATCGGAAGCAGGCTCCAGGCTCTGAGCCATCAGCCCAGAGCCCGACGCGGGGCTCGAACTCACGGACCGCGAGATCGTGACCTGAGCTGAAGTCGGACGCTCAACCGACTGAGACACACAGGCGCCCCAAGTGGAAGCATTTTAAACAAACATTTCACCTTCCCCTCAGCTTCCATAAGCAAAACCTGTCCAAAATAATATGACTTCTCTCTAATGATTCAAGGCCAAATGTCCCACACTTTTTTGTTGAAGGGTGATGTAACAAATAATGCTCTGGGTTCATTCACATGGAGAGGCGGGCTCCTCCCTGCGCTAAATGCCCCCAGATGTTCTCAGGCTTTTCAACAACTGTGTCTGCTCTTTGTGTGATTTTTTTTTTAAGAGTAGTTCTCCTCCCCACCGGAAGACTGGCATCCGAGTTCACTTCTTGTTATCATCAACTGCCAGCAAACTCTCTTTCTTCTTCCAATCTCTGGCCTTTAATCTGCCTCCCAGTGTAAAACCAGATTTTGAAGGCTCATTATAATTGTGGCCAATGCCCAAGCTACTAGACCCTGAGCAAGAATACTGGAGCAGTCTCCTAGGTCAAAGTGCTTGAATTCCAGGGGATCTTTTTTTGTGAAACATTCCCGGTCACTCAGAAGCCTGACTCTATGTTTTCCGCGTTGTGGGGACCAGGGACGGGAGTTTCATCATCCTGAGTGGACACAGACAGACAGGCAAATGAGCATCCTTAGAGTTTTCTTATGTGTGGTTCTCGTTTGTTAGTTCTGCTTTGTTTATTTACATTCATGTAAGTATGAAGCCCCTAAGTCCTAAAAGGAAGGAAGGCAGGGGAGGAAATTCTACTGCCAGAGAGAGAAGGCCACATAAAATCATGGGATGCAGAAACCGTGTTGTCTGTAGAGGGTCAAAATGGGTGATGCTGGATTTTTGTTGTGGGTCGCAATTTGGCACAAAAGTGGCCTTGAGTTTTTTCTAAGGTTTATTTATTTTTGAGAGAGAGAGAGAGAGAGACAGACAGACAGACAGAGGATCCGAAGCAGGCTCCGCACTGACAGCAGAGAGCCCAGTGCAGGACTTGAACTCATGAACCGTAACCCAAAGGCACACATTTAACTGACTGAGCCACCCAGGCGCCCCCAAAGTGGCCCTGGTCTTTCAGAACTCTTCCTTGTCACTTACTAGAAGCCTGGCTTGCTTTGGACCCTGTGGAGAAAAAGTCGCTGTGTTAAACCCTGCTCAGGTCAACAAGAAAGGATCTAGCTAATGGCTGTCCAAGTTGTCCAGTGAATGGAACTTTTGAAACTCTGGTAGAAAAAGCTATTGCCTCCCATAATTACTAGCTTCTCCCACCTGAAAAATCAGTGTGATACCATGATTTATATTTCTTTATCTGCTCCCCTCCTCCCCCAACCCTCATGAGGTAGAGAAACATGGTTTGCTTTTTTTTCCCCTGAATACTTTGTTAGTAATTCTACCAGGAATATGACCACGATGCAACTATGACCCTGGATGGTGTTGTGGATTCAAAAATGCTGTAACATATGCTATTAGGATCGTTTCCTAAATTTAAATATAGACTGTCTATTAGGTAATGATACAGGATCAACACTTAAAGTTCTCGAGTTGATAATTCTATTGGAATTACGTCACAGAAAGACCAGAAGATTCTTGCTGAAGTATTTGGTAATAGAGGGTCATGATAACTGTGACTCATTCTCAAATGATGCAGAAAAATATATGTATATAGACACACACACACACATATGTATGTGTGTGCGCACACGCACACATGCACATAAAGAATGAAAGCATACTACAAACATAAAATATTAACGATTGTGAATTTAGCTGAAGAGTATCCAGATGGTCCATGCCTCCTTGCAACTTGCAAATTTTTTGATTTAGTTTTTTAAATGTTTTACAATAGAATGGCAATAAACAAACAAAACACAAACGCTAGTTTTCTTTCATGGTGACCGCAGTACCAGAATTGAATCATGCAGTCTTGGCTGCGTTAGCACCCTAACCCAAACCAGGACAAGGGGTATGTTCCTCACAGACAGTTCAGTCCTACCTAAACAAGGAAGGAACAGGGACTCCTCTGGAGACATTGAGGTTCCCATCCCCAGAATAAGAAGAGGAGGATCCAGATAGGCAAAATAGCAGGTGTCCAGCTATTATCTTCCTTTCATTGTAGAACAAAACTTCAAAATTCTGAAGCACCGTCTTCAGTGTTTGCCTTGAACAAGCCTTGAAGTCTGAGTAGCACTTTGTGAGCTTAAAACAACCATCACATGTGAGATTCTAGAAAGCTGTTCCAACTGCTTTTTCCTGCTTAGATAAAAGACAGGGAGTGCATTGGTTGATCTTAACACACCCATCAATTAATTTAATCGACTTAAGTGTTGTTCTCGCATAAAATGCTACTGTTTGGATTGTTTTAAAAGACATCAATTTGTCATAAAGAATACTGTATGGTAGGTTTAATTTTTTCCTCCGATTCCTTTAATGTCTGTTTTGTTAAATGCTTAGCAACAAAAAGCTGGCTTGGGTAAGAGTTTCTTTGCCAAGATAAAAATAATCTAAAATTTAGATGTGTCTGCAGTGATCATGGCAGTGTAAATTAATTAGCCACGCTGAGCCTGAATCAGCCTCTCTAAATGGATCTTGCTTTTATGCTGCTCTGTTTTCTAAAATGTATTCACCCTTGAAAGTAGCCATTCTTGTCATTACTTCCTTTCCCCAATCAGAAATCACACTCGGCAAGAATTTTTTTTTTTTTTAGGGTAGAAGTTAATAATCCATTAATAAATACTGGAATTTAAATTTTGTGCCAGGGGCCAAGCTGAAGGCTAGCTGCTGCTGCTGAGGATATGAAAATAAATAGGAGATTATCCCTATCCTTTGGGAGGTTTACATTCTTGTTTGGGAGGAATATTAAAATATGTATACCAAAAGTTAAATTATGCAGTATCCAACAACAAGCAATCCCACAAGGCAAGACAGTTTTTATGGCCAAGAGAGAGCTACCTAGAGTCCCGTAGAGGCAACAGTTCATGTTGGATGTAAGAAACAGCCTGAGAAGACTTTTTGCAATAAGGGAGTTGGAATAACAATTTTGTCTGTGTTCTGCAGGCCCCCAGCTCCATGCTAAAACTTTAGAAATCTTTTTTGATGGCTTCATTGGGGTATTATCTGTATAATTTAAAATTCACTTATTTTTTTTAAGTGTCCAGTGATTTTTAGTGAAATCACAGAGTTCTGCAACCATCACCAGGAAACGGTTTTAAAACATTTCCATCACCCTAAAAACAAACAAACAAACAAACAAACAAAACCTCCCTGAAGACCATTTTTGGTTAATCATCATTCCTGCTCCAGGCAACCACAAATCAATTTCTTTTGTCTATAATTTGCATTTTCTTGCTTTGTATATACATGGGACCACACAATCTAGAGTATTTTGTATCCAGCTTTTTTTTTAACTTAATGATTCTGAGGTTCCTATTTTATTCCTTTTTACTTCTGAAAAAGATTCCGTTATATGGATAGACCACATCTCATTTCCAAGGCATCAGGTGACGGACATTTGGATTGTTTCCACCTTCTGGCTGATAGGAATCACACTGGTACATACATTCACATGCGGGTGTTTGTGTGGATATACGTTCTCCTTTCCCTCGAGTCACAACTTGGAAGTCAAATTGCCAGGACATATGGTAAACTAACATTTAACTATCTGAGAAACTGCCTGTCTCCAAAGTGGCTGTGTAATTTTGCACCCCCACCAGCAGCATCTCAGGTACAATTTTTCCTACCTTATTTCTCTCCATGATCATGTGAGCTGTGTCAGGGAGGGATTCGATGAGGAAGGAGAGGTGGAGTGTGTGGCCTGAGGTTACACATCCCATAATTGCAGAGGCTGAGTTTTAACCCAGATTTGTCTGATTCTAGACCATCTTCTCTCTCTCATGCGGTGGCCCCAGGATTTTGAGACACACTTCTAAGGAGGGCTTTGGAATCAGAGTTCAGAGGGAAACAAGGATTGTCTGTGTCTGTGCCAAGGACACAGGCTGGGAGACCCATGGCCACTCTCCTGCGATTTGCCGCATTCTATGGGATTCTTCCCCTGACTCTGCATCATTGTTTAGACCAGATATAAGATTGAGTATAATTCACTTTTCAACCGTTCTACCATGGGGAATATTCCCTCACAATGAAACACTATGAAATTATGAAACTGCCCTGCGTTATAATTTGCTCTTTAATTCCTGTGTCTCCCACTGTGCTCAGAACCCCTGGTGGAAGGGTTTTCTGTTCTGCTTAGTGCACCTGCCCAACAGCAGAGGAGACGGCTAGGAAAGGTGCTCAGTGGATGTTACTTGGTCCAAGGATTGCAAGAATACACATGAGCATAAAATTCGATTTCTCTTTCCCTTTTTAGAGAGGGTAAAGCCAAGAGATGCAGACTTAGAGTAATGTACCACATCCACAGGGCCAAAGAAAGATGGAAAGAAACCTCGAGTCCCCAAATTTCTTAATCATTGGGCTCCAGCTCACTTCTTGAGAGAAATTGGCCTCTGTCTGTTACTGTTAAGTGATTGATGTGGCCTGTTAGATTCCGCTGATGCTGGGCTGTGCTGACACAGAGGCATCCAGGATGCACGGCTCCCTCGTGGTTTATAATGAACAGACCAGTGTCTGCGTGCTGTGCAGAGGGGAAAACACTCCATGGAGGAGTTTTATGAAGCACTATTTAAACCAAAAAATTATAAGATAATATTTTGACCCAAGGCATTTGGTTGGTGGGGTGGCCTGCGAATATCGTATAATTATACAATCAGCAAAGAAGGATGGATCATAGCGTCATTCATACAGCAAGATGATTGAGCCCATGGTGTCCCTGCCTTTACCCTTTCTCTCTCTCCCTCCCTCTTTCTCTCTCTCTCTCTGTCTCTGTCTCTCTCTCAGAAAAAGTACCAAAGAAAACATGTTGCCATTAGTCAGTACCAAATGATGAAAGTGTGGTTCACCTTCTTCTTGTCCCCGCTGTGTTTTCAAATTTTCATAGTTTCGCCTTTGTAATTCGTAAATGATCTGTGGGGAAGTTCCGTGAGGCTGTGTAAGTATCGTCTTCTCTATCAATCTTTCACCACTAATTTTAGCAGCCACTGGTGATTGTCTAAGTCTCTTATTCCTTCCCTGCTTATTATTTGTCAATTTAAGGTAAGAAAGAGCTTCTGATCTCCCCTATTAGTTAATTTATAGATATAGTTGTGGACTCATGGATGTTTTCTTAATTCAATGAGTTATAATCCATTTCTGTCATTATGTATTTCAACACTCAAATGGTCCCATATTTGGCCAGTTTAAAAGGTTTCCCCCTGTATCCCATGGGCATCGGGAAACATATTGCAGGACTTTAGGTACATGGGTGACACAGTCACATTTGCTTTTTGACAAGTTAGTGCAGCTGAGGCACAGAGAAGGGATTGGAAGATAGTATTTTTATGGAGGAATCAGCAAGCAAGAAGTGTAAGGGGCATTGGAGGATCACATTAGAGGTTCTCTAGCTCTTTATCCTTCTTGCCGTGTGTGTGTGTGTGTGTGTGTGTGTGCGCACACGTGTATCTTTGTTTTGTGTTTGTGTCTTATGTGTATATGTGTGTGTGTGCATGTGTCTGTATGTCTGTGTGGGTCTGTGTGTGTGTATGTGTGTCTGTGTGAGTGTTTGCGTGGGTCTGTGTCTGTCTGTCTTTGTGGGGGTCTTTGTGGGGGTCTGTGTGTGTCTGTGGATGTATGTGGGCCTGTGTGTGTATCTCTGTGTGTGGGGGTCTGTGTATGTGTGTCTGTGTGGGTCTGTGTGTGTGTTTGTGTCCCTGTGTGGGTCTCAGGATGTCTCTTTTATCTGGATATATAGTTTCCTTAACAGTGTGTACTTTTTCCCCAACAATTGTATCCTGATACCTTTGGAAATTCTCTGAAATACTTTTCCTTTTACTATGGTAATAAGCCTTCAAAACCATAATTAAATTCAGATATTAAATACTGTAAGCACTATCACTTAGCTTCTGATGAAAATGTGCATTATTGTGTTTGAAACGACGCACACACACGCACACACACACACACACACACACACACACACACACACAAAGCAGTGAATCAAAACAACATTTTTTTCTTCTTCTTCCTGTGAAGTCTTTGTGTAGAATAACTCAATCTCTTTTAGGCTGCATTCTCTGTGATGTGGGAAATGGAACCAGGGCCATTATGCGCCAATAAGATGTGGTTTCCAATTCTGCAGCACTGTGGGAATCTGCTCCGTTGTGGGTTTTATCACCTTTGGATGCACCAAGTATTTCTAGCGGGGAGAGCTCGACTGTCATCATGGTGGGAGGCAGGTCCAGGGAGGGGAACAGGAGAATTGGAGTCATCCATTCACTCACTCATTCAATCAAACAATACGTATTGATCGCACGGGCTGGACACATAGCTCATCAGATAAGAAGGACCGGGTCTGATTTCACAGAGTGCGCCCACACGGCTTCTACTCTCAGGAGAGGTTTTCCTGTTGGTAAAAGTGACCTAACTTCACCAACCGTAGTTTCTGATCTGTGCAGCTCAGATGAGCCGGTAGGGTGATTTCAGACAAAATTGGGGCCATAGTCCAAGCTCCCTGCTGAGGGGAGGTGGTCAAATTGGTCAGCATTTCTTATCTTTCCCCAAGTGGTGGGTTTTTTTTTTTTTTTTATCACACTATCTCAGGATGGTTGTCACTTATCCTCTTGGCTGATTCATGAGCTCTGTGCTATGTTAGTAGTCCACTGGCCTTTGTAGATTTATGCTCTGGGTTAGGTAGGAAGTCCTGAACTTTCCAGTGCTGCATGTATAGCAAGTGGGTCATAAGATGCTAGAAGGTGGGAGGTGTTAGAGAGGAAAGAGACATTTCCAAGGCAAGCCATTTGATCCTTTCTCTTGATGTTTCCATTCTCCTCCCTCTCCATAGCATGTGGGTGGTTAAGTACAGGGTTGGGAGAGGGGTAGAATTCGGGGAAAATGGTGAGTGTTCTGGTGAGTGGATGCCTTCCTGGAACCTCTGTCGGGCTTGTTCAAAATATATACTCAGAAAAAGCCTTGAGAAGTTGTACTGTCCCTCGCGTAGTTTTTCATGGAATAAAAATAGTACAATATTCCACATTAATCTCAGGGATCCAGAAGCTTACCTTTTCCAATCTCCCTTATCTGTGACTAAATCTTAGCCAGGGATGGAAGTGTCCTGAGGTCTTTTGGGAAGTTTCCCTAAAAGAAAGGAGCATGTTCATTCTCTGCCTTCTCTCCTTCTTGTGAGTTGGAATCGGATTATGAATGTTAAGACTTCAGGAGACTCTCTGCTCCCATGAGGTCTGTATTCCAAGGATGGTGAAACACTGAATTAGGAAGGCCCTGGGTCTCTGAAACCATTCAGCTGCCCCATAAGTCTTAGCTTACCAAACTCTGTGCTGTGCATGAGATGGAAATAAACGGATGTCCCTTCTTCCTTCTTTCCTTCTGTTTGTTGTTTTATACAGCCAAACCTCTCAAAACATTCTTGTTTTCATGTTTTATTTTTTTTTTTTATTAAAAAATTTTTTTTTCAACGTTTATTCATTTTTGGGACAGAGAGAGACAGAGCATGAACGGGGGAGGGGCAGAGAGAGAGGGAGACACAGAATCGGAAACAGGCTCCAGGCTCTGAGCCATCAGCCCAGAGCCCGACGCGGGGCTCGAACTCACGGACCGCGAGATCATGACCTGGCTGAAGTCGGACGCTTAACCGACTGTGCCACCCAGGCGCCCCTCATGTTTTATTTTTGAAAGAGAGATCACAAGCAGAGGATGGGTAGAGAGAGAGGGGGACAGAGGATCCGAAGCAGGCTCTACACTGACAGCAGTGAACCTGATGAGGGACTCGATCTCACCAACCCTGAGATCATGAACTGAGCTGAAGTCAGATGCAAAACCTGCTGAGCCACCCAGGTGCCCTCATTCTTATTTTAAAAAGAAATAGTCCCCAAGAGAGCATGTGACTTAACAAAGGTCCTAGGGACAAGGCTGTGGCTAGAATCTAGCTTTCCTGACCTGATATAACACCTCTGCCAATAATCTCAAGCTGCCTCTTGTTCATTCTGGGTCAGGTGTAAAATCGGAAATGCTGGACAAGTAAGATATATATCATTGGGATTGGTGGAGGATCGCCGGCATGAAAAATAATGTCAAATAAATGGGTCTAATGGATTATGGATATTCTGGAACTAGTCGATACCCAAAAATTGGTAGATTTTTTTTCTCCTTCTCTCTATTTTTTTTAAGAATGAAGTAAGACAAATTGAAAAATTAATCCATCAGCCAATATTGATTTCCTTCAAAATGGCTGGCCTTAAACAATTACACCTACTGACTGGTTGATAGAACAAGTTTGCGTGTTGAAATGAAGTGGAATAACTTGGTTTTGGTAGAGTCCCAGAGGTGTGTATGTTGGTAAAGTTGAGTTCATAATATTGCTTTTAGAGAAAATTCCTTTAGAAGCTTGGTCTAGAGAAAGCAGGATCATAATAGCCCTGTTGGATGTGTACACACAATTAAGTGACTTTTCCTGCTGATTTGGTTTTCTTTTCATGCTGTGGTGACATTTCCTTCCTGCTGAAACATTCTGTTTTTAAAGCAAGGAATGCCTTGTAAAATGGGGTGATAGGTTGTGGCAAAGATTAATAGGTGAAAATATTGTAGCTGGTGTCGGTTGGCTCATTGCGAAACAATACAATTAATTGTTTTCTGATCAATACAATTAATTGTTTTATGATCGTTGGCATCTTGTTAGATACTTGCTCTGGGGAAGCAAGTGTCTGACGGACTTGGAATGTGGGCTGGAGAACTCATCTCCAGAGTTCCCTGAAACACGGAGAGTGATGAGTGAGTTGAGTGGGAACCCATTCGGTTAAAACGTTACCTCTCTGAGAAAGCCCGTGTGCAAGCTTTGTTTATCTGACCTTCTCCATGCTGGCAGGCATCCTGGGAGTTTTACTGTTCGAATACGCATTGCAGCGTGGGATAGTAGCTCATTACAAGCCCACCTACAGGAATGGTTACTGAGCCCCCTCCCAGAGCTAGAATACTGCCGTAACTATTAAGTCTTCACCAGTACCATATTACGTACCATTATTATTGCTATTGTTACTGTCTTCTTATTATCATTATTTTGCAAATGTTGAGAGTCTTTCAGTGACTTGCTCAAGGTCACGTGTCCAGTAAATATAAGAGGCAGAATTTAAACCTAGTTTTGTTTTTTGTTTTTTTCCTATCTGGCTAATGACAATGAAAATTATGGAAATGAGGGGGGCTAAAGATTGGTATGTAGTTGAGAATTTCACAATGTGTGTCAAAAGCTTTGAAATTTGCACAGCTGTTAAGACAGTAGACCTTAAATGTCCTCTCCACCAAATACCCCCCCACACACATGCACGCACACACACAAACTATGTGAGGTCATGAGTGTGTTAATTAACTTGATTGAAGTCATCATTTCACAAAGTATACTTATATTGAAACATACACCTTGAATGTATACAATTTTTGTCACCTGCCCCTTAATAAAGCTGGGAGATAAAAGCGTGACTCAGAGAAAGTATTGGAAAATCCGTTTCATAAACTTTTGAGGGTATAGTTTATCCCGTTTCATACTGTTCACTAGAAAAACCCTCTTCTATATGCAGCGTCTTTCAAGATGTTGATTGACACCTACCACTATGTGGCTACGCTGAGAACAATCTTTTAAAGACACAAATATGAGGAATAATTTAATAGTCCTTAGTGCTGGCTGTAGCCAAATGCTTATTAGTTTACAATGAATCTAACCTGTGAATTATCATTTCTATTTCTAGAAATTTATCCTGAGGAAATCACTGGAAATGTTATATTCCTCTTGAAGGGAGACAAGGAAGTATAGATGATATTTTACAGAAAGAAAGCAAGATTCAATTTTAAGTGTTAATTTTGCATTTGTTCAGTGGTGGTGGTGGTGTTAGGAGCTCCAAAGAGCAGCTAGGATTCACTCTCGCCCGATGAAAGGTGACCTCTATAAGAAATGAAGTATTAGCAGTACAACTGAATTCTGAGTTTTCCTTGCTATGGATGTTCTTCAGAAGTCTTTGACTGCCTGTAATACAGTTTGTATATTAACTTCTCATGGCTGTTTTGCCTCTGTGCCCGTGAAAATGTGGGAGGCTAACAGTTCCCCTAACGGGCCTTTCCAGATTTCTACTTCCCCCACGACCTTGAGCCATAGTTCCTAGCCCCACGTCAGCACCTCCCCGACCTTCATTTCTTCTCTTCTCACATTTCGCTTCCCCACAAAACCCAGTAATGAGGAACCCAGAGTAAAGTAATTAGACTGTACGTAACTTAGGGGGCTGCCAATTACGCTGATGGAACTGAAGTCTTATTAGACTAATAAGGTTCTGTAAATTGGACCTGGAGCTCTTGGTTCTTGATGCTGTGAATATTCCATAGCGAAGTTGCCCAAGTATTTAAAACGAGTTCACCTAAGGATAAATGTTCACCTTGGACGAAGTGGAGTGAGTTTTGGAGTCAGAGATAAGTGGGTTCACACTCAAATTCTGCCACTTATCAGCTATTTGACCTCAGGCAAGCCATTTAACTTCTCAGAGTCTCCTGCTCTGTCTGTAAGATGGCAATATAAAATCCTACCCTCCCTGAAAAGATCGTGATAGCAGCTCACTGGTTTTAAAACTGTGCAACACTTGAATTTTACATCAGTTATCTTAGTATTCTTACCTTCATCATTATGCTAAGTATAAACAACAATGAAAACCTGTGTAATTAGACGTTGAGTGTTAGAAATCTCTCACAATCTTGGAAAGCTTTGGAGACAGACAGATCTACATGAGCTCAGCCCCAGTATTGACACTAATGATTTTCCTACTATTAACCTTGGTGTTTCTTTCTTTAAATCAGAATAATAATAACAGGAACGTTTATGACATGTGACATTGTCACGAAGATCAAATGAAATATTACATGAGAAGTATTTACCATGAGGCACCTGAGTGGCCCAGTCACTTAAGTAACCCAGTCATGATTTTGGCTCATGTCATGATCTCATGGTTCATGAGTCTGAGCCCCAATTTGGGCTCTGCGCTGAAAGCACAGAGCTGGCTTAGCGTTCTCTCCTTCTCTCTCTCTCTGTCCCTTCCCCACTGACACTCTCTCTCTCTCTCTCTCAAAATAAATAAATAAACAAACATCTTTAAAAAGTGTTGACCATGTGGCCTGGCTCACGAAAAGCCTTCCTATTATGGGTGCGACCCCTGTATTATTGCGATAATTGTGTTCAATTGTACTCGAAATTTATTGGCAATGCAAATTTTCCAATTCAAAGTTGTCTAAATATACCAAAAAAAAAAAAAAACACCATTTTTTAAGCCTACATTGGGACTGTGGGATTATTCTGTGTGTAATTCTGTGTATTAAGATTATTCTAGAAATAACTAAATCAAATTAGTTTAAGAGTAAGTTCTTTTCTCATATAATGATTGAATCCAGAGTCAAACTCAGATTCTTACATATCTGGATCCAGGAATCCAAGCCTCATCAACAAAAGTCGCTTTTCATCTTTGATTATGTATCTCCAAGTGTACCTTAATACTCTCAAATTATGCTCAAATCTTAATCCCAGGAAAGACCCTGATTGGCTCTGCTTAAGCCCATTTTTAAAAAGTGTTGCTGTGTCTTTGATTTGCATTTTCTTGCTGATGAGTGATGTTTAGCACCATTTCCTGCATCTGTTGGCCTTCTGTATGTCTTCTTTGGCAAAATGTCTATTCAGGTCCTCTACCTATTTTAATAAGATTGTTAGAAGGGAGGTGGGTGGGAAGAAGGTGAACTAGATAAAGGGGATTGAGAAGACCCTTATCTTGAGGAGCACTGATTAATGCATACAGTTGTTGAATCATTACATTGTATACCTGAAACTAATATAACGCTGTATGTTAGTTATACTCCAGTTTAAAAAACAACAAAGAAAGTGCTGCTTTGTTAACTGGAGTTGCTATCCTCATCTGTGGTGCTGAAGGCTCTCACAGGCATCCTAGCCAAAGATCTCTAAATTGTCACATAGCTCATGGCCTTTGTGCTAATCAGCAAGACGGCCCCTTACCCTTATGATCAACAAACTCGTATTTTATAATTTTTCTCTAACTGTATGTTTTGACAACAGTTTTTAGGAAGGGAATGGGATAGAACTTTTGGTATCTGTCTAGTGTTGAATTTTTCCTTCCTTAGGAAAGACTGAGAAATTTTAGTATAACCCGAGAACATCCATTTATTCTGCAAACACATTTTAACCATCTACTACGTAGTGGGACGTGTTCTCCCTAGGGATTGAGGGTAACACTTGGCCGTGTAGGGCTTCCATGTCTAGAATGACAGAAGTTAGACAAATGATCAAAGCGGATTGTGGTAAGCGTTATGAGGGCAGTCAGCAGAGGGACAGCTGAGGCTGCGTTTGTGGAGTCTGAGAAGTTTTTGGGAAGAGTGGCTCCATGATCTGGGTACCAGATGAGCAGAAGTCATCCTGTCTTTGAATGAAAACAGAGCTATTCCATCTGGTTAGTTGCTCTCCAACTTGTGGCCTGAGGGGCCGGTCTCAAGAGCAGCTTCTTCAGAGGTCTGTTGATCCTCTGGTACAGCCATCTCATGCTTGATCAAGATGGGCCTGTCTGGGTAGGCAAAGAAGAAACAAAAGGGGGGAAATAAGGGAAAAGAGAATGAAAGAAAGAAAGAAAGAGGCAGGAACTTGTTTACTCAGTGTCTGTATCCCAATGAGAAGAGATTGAGCTGCCAATAATTGAGCAAGGCTCTCTGATGATATAGATTAAACCAGAAGGGCCAACAGTAAACAAGATGAACTTCAAAAGAGCAGCGTCTCCGCTCTCTGGGGACCTCCATTAGTGAGTCACCAGATAGGCAATTACTGTACAGTTCTTGTAATGACCAGGATCAAACACGAGCATTCTGCACAGTAGGCAGTCAGAAAGCAGCCAGACAAAAAACTGTGAAAATATGCCATTAAATCTTAATTATTCTTCAAAGGAAAACAAGCACGACTAGGGGGCAGAGAAGGAAGGAATATTCTGAGTCTTACTAATGCCTGGGGCTCAGGGCAATAGTACAGCTACTGTTTCAACTCTCATATTTACTTAAAACTGAGCATCTCATTCTGACTTGAGTTGGATGAGGGAATTCAGTTTATATAAGCACCCCAGTTTCTCTGACCCTCTAAATCTTCTTCTGGACTATATGGAGGCTATGGTGTCAGACCAAGTTGGAACACATAGTTTGAATAAAATTGGTAATTTTTTTTTATTATTAATGGCAAACATTTCACCATCCATAGTTGACTATTGTGGACACTTAGATTCAGAGAAGTCTTTTAGCAACTTCAAAAATAATTTCCTCCAATCTGTAATTCACAAGCATTAATTGTCATGCTAGCCATGTGTCATTTCCCCAAGGCATACATCTGAGATGTCCTTGATTGGTGCGTGGAAACCATCGACATCCCAGACTTAATATGTGGTACTGGTTAAATGGAAGATTTAAAGAACTCAAAAAGTATTGATTTTGAATTGTGTGTGTGTGTGTGTGTGTGTGTGTGTGTGTATGTGTATATGAAGAGGAGGGAGGGAGGGAGAGAAACTGAGATTGTACAGAATATATAAATTTAAATCCTATTTCACTCCTTTACAACTAGGATTTTAAATATTCTGTAACTATAAGTGTCCTCAAATGGAAATACAGTGTGAAACGTACATATAATTTTAAATTTCCTAGTAGCCACATTAAAATAGGAAAAAGAAGCAGGTAAAATTAAGTTTAATAAGATGTTTTATTTAACCCAACATACCCAAAATATTTTCTTATCAAGGTAAAAATGATCAATGACACATTTTACCTGTTTTTTGGGGTTTTTTTTTTTTTTGTGTCATTTGAAATCCAGTATACATCCAGTCTTCCAGCACACCTAATTTTAAACTAGCTGCATCTCAAGTACACAGGAGGCTGATGGTTATCATACTGGACCATGCAAGGCTAGCCTGTGTTTCCAGTCTCATTCTGGGCCATTTCTACCCTGTGAACGCTCATTTAAGAAAACCGCTGTGCATTGCATAGGTTCTAATGCAGTTTCTCACCAGCTTAGCAAAATGGACTTGACATCTAATGACTTGAGCGATGTCAGACTGTAAACAAAGAATCCTGTGGTACAGTCAGGCTTGAAAGCTCCACCCAAAAATGATGGCTGTGTTCTATGGGATCAGTGGGATCCTCTCCACGGGGGAATTAACAACTTGAGACAAAGGGAAATCACTTAAGTCTGTTTCAGCTCCCTCAGCCTCTGTCTTCTAATTCGGAGCACTCTGTGGGGAAAAGAGAGAAAGGGAGAGCAGTACTCCCAGGACATTCATGTGCATAACAATCACCAAGGTGCTCATGAAAATGTAGATTCCCTGGCCCTCCTCCCAGAGATTCTGATTCAGTTTGGGAGTATCTGTATTTGTAACAAGCCACCTTTCCAATTTTTAAAAAGTCGTTATAGAAGCAGCCAGTTGAGCTTTGAGTTGTTGGTTAAGAAGACTCACAGTCCTGCCACTTTATTCTCTGGGACCCACCATGTTCTCTTGTGATCCTTCATGGTTGAGGCAGGAACACTTAATTTCCCTCAATCATTCTATCCTCACCACACTAGGTACTTTCATTTACAATATGGAAAACATTTAGAAAGTTTGGATTATACAGATTTAACCCCAACACGTTTTCAACATTCCTTATTTGCCTACAGCTCCCATTATAAGCCTCAGGTAGTTGAATCAAGGGGCGCAATCCCTGCTCCAAAGCCATTTGTAGAAGACTGGACAGACCCCGCAAGAGAAGATGATTTCTCATAAGGTCTATGAGAAATGGTACAGATAAGAACCATGAAGGGAAAATCAGGGATGGTTTGGAAGCATTGTTTACATCCTCTTAGCTTTCCAACGGCCTCAGTAACCACAACATGACAATGAACATGAAAGCCTCATTCTTCCGCCTGTTCATTTCATCTACACATGATTCCTTAACCTGGCCAAAGACCCCTTCTGGAAGAAAATGAAATAATCAGGCCTCACTGTTGTTGTTCTCGTAACAAATAGTAGAAACTTGCATTTTATAAGACACCCTCACCACAAATGGTTCATAATATCATGCATTGGTATATGATATAGAACTGAAAAACTATGAGGCTTGATGTGCTTAATGTTAACTTATTTTAGAAACTACTTCGCTAATTCGGGAAATAGTTCCACAAACGTCTCTCTTCTGACCGTTGACACATTCCTGAGGTTGGCAACAACAAGTAACAGTAGATTAGGATGTGGAGACCCTTTATGTACGTTATGTGTAAAACCACAGAACTATTTGGTGTCACGGCCAAGGCGAGGATGCTGGTCTGTTACCTCATATGTAAGTCTTCTATCTCTTACTGCCACTTTCTCAAGGAGGATTAGATCCTCACAAACACCTGGGCTCGGTGTTATTTCTTAGATGTCTAACTTTGTCTAAAATGATGGTTTTGAGAAGAGATTCTGGCCTGACCACAGGGCTCCTGGAAATGGCTCTCGTGAACAACAGTGAAGACAGCTCCTGAAGAATGTGTGTTTCAAATCTGTCTACAGAAATGAGTGGGAACCAGGAGCTGCGTTCCTCTTTCAAACCGTAGCTGGCCCGCCGGATAAGAAAAGAGAACACTTTCAATTATGCTGTTTGACTGCCGTGACAAGGGCTCCAAAGGAAAATGGCCCCTTTCTTTTCCTTTCTTTTCATCCCAACCTCAGTGACATCAAACCCTGATGAGTGTGAGCGTTGGCTTATGAAGGAGTCTGTAGGAAAGGCTGCGTAAGCCATGGCCTGATGAGAAGGGTGTATCCTACGATGGTGAATTTTCTTTGTCCTTGAAGATTAAAGCTGTCAAGGGAGCAGAAGGAATACTCCATAGAAAGCAGCAGGTTGATAGGTTACATGGGTACTTTCTCACTTTCTCACCTTACCTCCTGGCCTCTGTGCTGTAGACCTCAGAGCCGGGATCATGTTCATGGGGCCAAGACTGTGGAGTGGGGCTTGAGTTTAAGCGCTCTCTTCTGTTTCACAACAAGCACAATGTCCTGTGCTCTCCAGTGGGTATGGTCAGTCTTTGCCGGTCCCATATTTGGCCGAGCAAAGCCAAGCCTAAATGCCTGAAGCCTATGTTGAAGTTAAGCCCCTGCTGGCTGCATTATCTCTGGGAAGCAGGTATGGCTCATCAACATGGGCTGTATCTCACAACAGTGTGTGTCTCCCTCACTTGGCAAGTGTGAACAAGGAACCTGAGAGAACAAGTGACCCCTGTAAAATCACCTGGAGAGGAGCGAGGAAGTGATTCTCCTGTCTTCTGGGCATGTGTGGTTCTTTTCTCCCCTGTCAGTCATGCACCTGCCATCCCAGTGTTCATGCGCCTTTGTCTGGATGCTTGGAATATACCTCCAGTTCCTTTCCCAGGCTTACACAGCTCCGAATAAGCTCCAGTCCATACCACCCACCCCCCGCAGCTTCACCCTCTGTGTCTTCCCCTCTTTTTCTCTGCTCACTACCCCAAGCCATGATAGTAGTGGTAGTCTGTGTTTGTTCATTGAACACAAATGCTTCATCCTCAGAGCATTTTCCCTACCATTGTCTGCAATGCCCTTGCTCAGGCCCATTTATAACTGATGTCTTCCCATCCTTCAGACACTGGCTCAGAAGTCACCTCAGAGAGGCTTTCCCTGGTGGCTCTATCCAACGTTGTCCACACTGGCTATCACATTGCCCTGTTTTACTGTTCTCTTATTAGTGATCGACATCTGAAATAACTTTTTGACATGTGTGTTCAGTCAATTTTCATGTTTGTTCCTCTCCCCACAGACTGAAATCCCTAGGATTGTGTTATTCACCACTGAATCCCCAGTACCTAGAACGAGGTCTTTCAAATAAGAGGTATTCAATCCCTATATGCTGAATGAATTTAATAAATACATTGCACCTTTATTTGCATGTGATTATTTCCTGGAATCAAGAACATCTTTCACTTGGTATCTGTCTTAGTTGGTTTGGGCTGCTATAAAAGTATTTCATAAGACCAAGGGGCTTAAACAGTAGAAACGTGTTTCTTACACTCCTGAAAGCTGGAAAGTCTGAGATTTGGGTGCTGATGTGGTCAGGTTGTGCAGAGAGCTCTCTTCTTGGCTTTCAGGCATCCGTGGTGGGGAGAGAGTGACCCTCTTCTGTTCCTATTCTTATAAAGCCACTCTCCCATTAAGAGAGCTCCTTTCTTATGACCTCATCAGAACCTGTCCACCTCCAAAGTCTCCATTTCTGAAAAACATTGCATTGAGGGTTAGTATTTCAATGTAAGAATTTCAGGAGAACACAAAAAATGCAGTCTATCACAGTGTCCACCTGTTAGATGGTGGTGTTGCTTTTCATTGTATTTCTATAAATCTAAATACCTATATATCTGTCACTATATCTATGAGTATGTGGACATCTAATTCTATCTCTGTCTGGGATTTACCTCTTTAGAACTATCTTATGAAGTCTTCAACCATTTTGGGAGTCGACACTCCACTCTTGGCCGATTCCACTACTTACTGAACTCCAACGCATAGCTGCTGTATTGACTTTTCAAACGAAACTAAACTTGAAATTTTAATAGTTTCCATTCTGGAACATTCTGAGAATTGTGTAACAGTTGTGGAATAGCTAGAGTCTTGTCTTCATGTTGTTAAGTCAAACTTAGGATCACCAGCATAGGAAAAGCTTTCATTCTCTGGATCATAAAATGTAAAATGACATGATTTGATCCCCAACACTTTTGTAGGGGAAGCAGTTTTTATGGGATTACAGGTACCTGCTCACTCGAGGAATCCTTCCCATTCTTTCCCTTCCTTCATTTTCTTCTTCCTTTTGTTCTCTGCCTTTTCTTCCCTTTCTTGTATCTCTCCACCCCTCTATCCCCTTTTTTCTGCTTAGGCAACAGGCTTCCTAAAGCACTAAATCTACAGTCTAAAATGAATGCATGCTCACATTCATCGATGGGTAAATGATTTTTGAAAAGCTCACTCTTCAAGGCAATTTCTAAAAGGAAATCCTCGCTTTCTCAATACAAAAATCACTCTCACCAGGCGGGCTTCAGAGATAAAGTGATCACTGTGCTCCCAATTATACAAGATGCTGTATTTTTACAAAGGAGCTTACCTTGGAGAATAGAAGTATTCTTCTTTTCCCCCCTGAGTTAAATGTTGTTCTTGCAAAATGGCTATATTCTTCACTCAGGGCACATATAATTTCCCATGGTAACCCCAATAAATAAATACAGCTCCATCAGGAAGGAGGCAAAAGCCTGTGTAGTTTAATACCATCCGACTGACAGAGCACCCCAGATTACAAAACACAAGGAAAATAAATGACAAGTGAGGGTGCGAACAGGATAGCTTTTGGTTCCTGCTGTATGGAGGAATACTTGCCCTCAAGGAGAAAGCTCAGGGGTTCATTGTGATTGGACACCTGGTAGCAAATGCAGTTTTATGGGTGTTCTTGGGAAGGCAAAAAAGAACTCATTTCAGCCCTGCCTCCATGTGGACATGTTTTCCTTTTGTCTCCAAAAACCACACTCCCCTGTGCCATTTGGTAATGAATGCTCAGCTTCGTGACAAGAAGGCCAAAGAGCTTTGTTTTGTATCCACAGAGTTTGCAAAGAGATTAACGGGGTCTAAAGGAATAAAGAACATCTGGAAACATGGGCTTTGTGTTTTCCTTGAGTGTGTTTGAAAGCTGAACATTGGGGAGAGGACAACTGAATTTACTTTCACGTTGAAAAGCCTAGTACTTCTGTGATTCAAGCAGGTAGATAGGTTAGGATCGGCTTAGTCCCTACTGGCAGGACCAGAAGCCCCAGTGGTGACTGCTAGTATAATTTCTATTCCAGTCTTCTCCAATCTGAGTAGTACATGAAGGGAGTGGTAGGAAGATGCAGTCGGTGAGGCTTCATTTCAATCCAGCAAAAACAGACTGGGAATTTGCTATACACTAATCACTGTCCTAGGTGCTCTGGGGAACAACATTAACATTGTATGTTAAGGATGTAGAGGGAGAGAGATCTTTGCATGGTATTGGTAAATAAATATTAACCATCATATTTTACTTTTTTGATTTGTATGACTATCTCCTCCACCAGAATGTTAATTCTTGAAGACAGGGATTTGGGATTTGGGGTAGAAGGGTTAGTATGTTCACTGTTGTGTCCCATTTACTAGAACATAGTAAGTAAGCGCTTAGTAAATTATTGTCAAATCTGAAATAGACAAGTGTGAAAACTCAACAATAGGAGAATAACCAACTAAAAAAAAATGAGCTGAAGACCTTAACAGATACCTCACTGAAGAAGACATACAGATGGCAAATAAGCATATGAGAAGATGCTCAACATCATATGTCATCAGAGAAATGCAAATTCAAATGATGAGATGCCATCACGCATCTGTTAGAATGGTCCAAATCTTCAACATAGACAACAGCAAGTGTTGGCAAGGATGTGGCCAACATTCACTGGCACTTTCATTCATTGCTGGTGGGGACGCAAAACGTCACAGTCACTTGGGAAGACAGGTGGTTTCTTATGAAACTAAACATATTCTTTCCTTACCATCCAGCAATCTCGCCCCTTGGCATACACTCAAAGGAGCTAAAAACTTACATCCACACAAAAATCCACACATATGTGTTTATAGCAGTGCCATTGATTGCCCAAACTTTGGAGCTACCATGATATCCTTCAGTAGGTGAATGGATAAATGAGCTGTGGTATATCCAGGCAATGAAAAATTATTCAGCACTAAAGAGTAATGCATTACCAAGCCATGAAAAGACACAGAGGAAACTTAAATGCATATTACTAAGTGAAAGAAGCTAATCTGAAAAGGCAACCTACTGCATGGCTCTAACTATATGACATTCTGGAAAACACAAAACTATGGACACAGTAAAAAGATCAGTGGTTTCCAGGAATTTCAGGAACAGGGATGAATAGGTAGAGCACAGAGGACTTTTAGGGCCATGAAAATAATCTGTATGATAAGATATTGATGGACACGTGTTATGATACATTTGTCTAAACCCATAGAATACACACCACCAAGAATGAACTTTCATGTAAACTGTGAACTTTGGGTGATGATGATGTGTCCATGTAAGTTCATCAGTTACAGCAAATGTGCTACTCTGGTGAGAATGTTGATAGTAGGGGAGATGGTGCATGTATGGGAGCAGGAAGTATATGTAGAAAATCTCTGTAATTCCCCCTCAATTTTTCTGTAAACCCAAAACTTCTCAAAAAAATAGTCTTACTAAAAACAAACAGGCAATCACATAGATAATTGTTGAATGAAAGAATTCATGAAGTAGATAAAAAAGCTAGCATGGAGATTCAAGGACAGGACTGTTCCAATAAGTAGACTCTAGGAGAAATGGTATTTGAGCCTGGCCTTAATTTATGAAACAACTTTTTTTTTTAATTTATAAAGTTGGTGTCATAGCATTAATTAACTTTTGGGAAAGGAAGGACAAGTGTACAGGCAGTGATTTCATTTCCACAGAACCTCAAGTATTACTTGTGAATTCTTCTTTTTTTCCACATGTGGTTTCCCTGTGCTTCCATGAAACCTTGCTTCTTTCAATTATTATGCAAGTCTTCTTGTTGGTATGCATGCCCCCACATGTATTATTTTCAGTAAAAGTGTGAGATCTTCCATCAAGTCAGCCAAACCATGAATCACTCAAATATTCAATGACTTGGATTTTAAAAAGACAGCTGAGTAAGCAAAGAGAGGACAGATGAGCAAAGAACATAGGTGGAGCCATGGGGACACATGGGCATGGAGGAAAACAGGAAGGTCTTAGATGTTTGTATTGCAAGCTCTTTTGTGGCCTCGGGAATCCATTAACATTGGCAGTGGGAAGGCTGTAACTGTTCCTTGAGGATGTAGTTTTTGACCAAAAGGAGAATAAGAAAGAATGCAAGTAAAAACTTAGCAAATGGGATCAGTGCAGAAGTGATTGTCTTACAAGAAGCTCATAAGCCACAAGGCAAAAAAAAAAAAAAAAAAAACTGGTCTCTAATTTGGAGCCCCCAAGGCTCATGGCCATGTTATCCTCAAGCAGAACATCATGCATGCTTAATTAGCTTTTGCTTTGGCATACACATTTGAGACCTATTGTTCTCTCAGCAGAAAGTGACTTCAGGTCCTGCCTGGCCTTGCTGCTGAGCCTGGGGAATAATAATGTGGCTCCCTTCCCTCCCCTCCAGCCTGATGGAGACTTTTTGTCAAAGCACGATTGGGGGGCACAGATTTCCCCTTGCCTGTCTTCCTAGAGGCCCTGGCAGATGAATTCCATCACTCTGGTTAAAGTTTGGAACAACTCAGGGGTATTGGGGTGTAAACGAATGCCCTAACCACTCCCCAGTCACTCTTGTTTATTAATTCTGTCCACGTGGGTACATTCCTGGGTGTCCTCCTCTGTAGCAACAATGAGCAACAGCCATAAAGAATCCCATGATATTTGTTTCTCTTAAAAAACTGTTTTAGAAGCTCCAAACCAAAACTTAAAAGGGGACCATAGCATCTTTTCATCTTCATTTCCTACTCAAAGTTGCACAACAACTTATATGCTACTTCCTCAGGAAAATGCCCCAACACTTCCTTTCATTCAGTCTGCTTTTAGATTCCTCTTCTCCAGGTCCCTGAGCTTACTTGTACACAGCACCAAAGACACTGAGATCTATTGCATATTTGCAGATCTCCCCTTCCCACTGAAGAACAGGATCCCAAGGGTGAGGCCTGTCCCGAGAGTCTTCGTATTGCCCGTCCTGGTAAATACTACATAGGAGTTGAAGCGGAGCAGAAAATACCGTACCCAAATGTACCACTTTCCTATGTGGATTATTGATCAAAAACCAGCAGGCTCAGAAAAAAAAATGTTATTCTTCCTTAACCACCTAAAATAATTTAGATAGGGGGAAAAGAGCTATTACCAGGGATAACTTTTTTTTTTTTTTTTAATCTGAAAGACCTGTCTACATGGCAGGGCAAACTTCTGATTGCTAAACATCTGTTCTTATCATTCTGTGAATCACCCTCTTGCCCTTTGAAGCCCCAGGCTCCTAGCCCATTCCTTAGCTCAGGATGGCATATAACCCTTAACCACCCAGCTTGCTTTTCAGTCTCATATTTTTATGTACAAAAATAAATTTATTTTTCTCCTGCTAAACTTTCTTATGTCAATTTAATTACTAGACCAACCAAAGAACCTAGAAAGTAAGAAGGGAAAAATTTCCACCCCTACACACCGATCAGTAAATGTTTATGGCATCGAACTACTAAATTGATATGTGAGTACCTGTCTCATTCTTGGCAAAGGGTTATGCTGCTGGAGCATTCTCATGGGTATTCGCTAATGGAATTTTAGATGGTTCTGAAAGGTACCAGAATATTCCACCCCAAAATATGCCTTTGTCAGATTTTGAGCTAAAGTCTACTGAGAGCAAGAAGACACAGTAAAAATTCTTTATCTCCCCCTAACAGCCTAAAAATAGAATATAGATTTCCCCTTATGTAAAGTAAATTTACACATATGAAGGAAATTTCCATTTGAAAGATGTCTCTATACAAGGAAGAGAGTTAGTAAGAGACAACCCATCACCTGAAAGTTTCCTTTAACAAGACAACCCTTATTTACCACACATTTCCTCTACTCCCTCCCTTTCTCATGACTTGCCTCCCCACCCACAAACCCAAAACCCTTTTCCTTTGTTCAGCCTAAGATGACAGATGATTCTTGAACAACTTGAGTTTGAACTGCATGGGTCCACTTATGTACAGATTTTTTTTGATACAGTACTGTAAATGTGTTTTCTCTTCCTTGTGATTTTCTTAATAACGTGTTATTTTCTCTAGCTTACTTTATTGTAAGAATCCAGTACCTAATATATATAACACGCAAAGTATGTGTTAATCGACTGTGTTATTGGTAAGGCTTTCAGTCAACAGGAGGTTATTAGTAGTAACGGAAAGACAGAAGTTATGTGTGGATTTTCAACTGGCTGGAAATTGGTACCTATAACCCCTACATTGTTCAATGGTTAACATATGTTTATATAGCCAACAATCTGGCTATTTCCTTCAGCCCTCTTTGTTTCTTTACCAACTCCCATGCATATATATGTAATCAGAATTTTTTTTCTCATTAATCTGTCTTTTATCAGTTTGATTTCTGAGCCCCGGACATTGAACCTAGGGTGCAAGGGAAAATATTTTTCTCTCCTACACCTCTAATTTATGTTTTGTAATGCAGTTCTTAGCCCATTGTTTGGTTTTCAAGGTAACCAGTGATGTGTTCTCTGTGATCTATAACAAGTATCTTCCCCATCTTAGGTCCCAGATTCCTCATTTATTTTTGGATGGAATGGAGGAAATAACTAAAATAGTCTTTCAAGAGTAAAGAGACCTACTGGGATCATTTATAAGTGAATATTGCTTTATAAACTATTGTAAACATGGAACATTCTTAGACACCTAGTGGTAGCCAGTCGGTAACTATGAAGTAAATCCATTCAAAGTGCCCTGTCTGGGAAAATTTCATGAACATTTTCATATATCTCATGGTCTTATATACCAGGGGTGGAATAGAACATCCTGTAAGCTGGTCACTTCTTTTTGTAAATAAAGTTTTATTGGAGCACAGCCACACCTCTTGGTCTATGTATTGCCTATGGCTACTTTCATTCGACAGAGGTAGAGTTGAGTAGTTGCCCCATAGTAGACTAGATTGCCCGATAAGCCTAAAATATTTATTTTCTGATCCTTTTGGAAAAAAGTTTGCTGACTCCTGTTCTATTCCATTATTATTGTTGTTGGAAAGGTCCTGGACTTACTCAATTCAAATACTTTGTCAAAACTTGGACAAAGATTACTGGGTGTCCTGTGTAGGGTACTCTTCTGGGTTATGTCTGGTTTCACGGTCTTTGAGCTCTTTTTCAATTCTGTAAGTTGCAGAAAACGGATAGTAATGCAAAGGATTCTATTCCATTGAAAAGCAAAAGAACTGTGTCCAGCGAAATACGATTGATTTTTGCACTATGGATATTGACTAGTTTGACTTCCAGGTTTGAGTCTATTTGTAAATTCATTTCAATGTTCTTGGTTGCCAGTAAAATTATAATAGGTTGAATTTTCCTTTGTAACATCTTACTGGCTCCTTCGTTAATTAACAAGATAAATATAAAATCTTTGACACATCCATTTTACATCTATATATGTGTCATGATTTGACTTTATGAAAAGTGTGTTTGTAGGAACATGTATATTATACATGTACACAACTAAAATCCTATGCTGCATCAGGAAGTTGAGAACCAGGGTTAAGAGGTAAGTCCTGAATTAGATTGTTTACTTTGTCTCCTGACCACACTATTAATTAGGTGTTCGGGGCCAGGCACATCATTTGACATATTGGAACCTCCATTTTCTCCTATGTAATATGGTTATTAAAATAATCCCTACCTCGTATGGTTGTATGAGGATTAGATGCCATAAACCATGTATACTATCTAGCATTCAGGAAACAACATGGCAACGTTAACTACTCTTGTGTCATTGTAGTCATAAATGCCATTTTCATTCATTAGGTGAAGGAAATTTTCATTTTCCACATGAAGGTCCCTTCTGCCAGCTGCTGCTTGCAGCCCCACTGGTCTGGTGGGGACTCTTCTAAAGACAGAATTTGAGATAAGACTTGGAGCGGATAGTTTTTGTACAGGAGATCCTGGAAAGCAGGAATGAAAAAGCAGACTGAGATATGGAGAAAAGAAAAAGGAAAAGGATGCCTTTTTCTTCCACATGGGTACTGCTGTGGGAGGCTGGAGCTCGGTCGTCTGCATGACATGCCTCAGAATTGTCTCTCTAAAGACAAGAGACTGAGACATTAGCCATCAGCATCCATGGCTCTTTGGTTAAAGGTGTTATCCAGGGGAATCAACTCGTCCATAAGTCCGGGCTCCCTGGACTGAGGGCTGGACAAGCTCCTGTGATGTTGCAGTAATCCTCGAGGAAAAACCAAGAGCTTGAGGAGGATGCTGCTGGCGTGCTCGGGAACCATCCATGACTGTGGATGCATTGGCCACTCAGAGACAACACTCAGAGGATGACAAGTGCTCACAAGAAGCTGTGAATAGATAAGCCATTGAAAGTAGATAACCAATCCCTGACCCTCTCGCACTGCAGCTAGACGCTCTGGGTCTCCACACCTTTCAAAGCGACAAGGAGGGCAAAGGGTGTGAGCACAAGCAGCCTTGTCAGGAGTCACCTGGTGGAATAAGGGAAGGAAGTCAATTCTTACTTTGGTGGTGAGGCAAGAAAATCTCTCCATACCTGCTCTAGAGACCTAACCAGCTCCAGGATAGACACTTGAGAGAAAACAATTGGGCCTTCTGATTTCTCCCCTGTGGAAGATTTTAAGGAAAGCCTTAGGGAATAATGGTGCCCTGGCTCAACCTCCCGAGTAGCCAGAACTCTAGGAGGAGAGCTGGCTGGGTTCTCTCTTCTTTGACGTTGCTTACATCTAGGGAAAACACACACTTAAAACATAGCTGCTTCTTCTCTTACAACTTGTCAGGTTATTGGTCTGAAATCTGCATTTTAAAGGGTGACTTTTGACATTCAGATGTAAACATAATGCACCACCACTCCTGGAGAGCTGCTGCTATAGTTCAGCCATTTTTACTAATCCTCTGCTAGACTCTGTGCATGTATTATCTCGACGCTTCACAACAAAGGCAAAATTAGACAGTAAAAAAGATCAGTGGTTGCCATGGATCTGGTGGGAGGGAGGCAGGGATGAACAGGTGGAGAACAGATTTTTAGGGAAGCAAAACTGTTCCGTATTGGGATGGCGGATGTTACAGATTTGTCAAAATCCATGGGACTACCTAACACAAAGAGTGAGCGCTAATGGAAACTATGGACTCTCGCTAGTAATATATTGATACTGCTTCATCAATCACGACAAATAGAACACACTCCTGCAAGATGTTAATAATAGGGGCAACTATCGAAGGAGGGAGAGGGGCATGTGGGGACGTTATACTTTACGCACAATCCTTCTGTCATCCATAACTGCTCAAAAACTAAAATCCATTCATGAAAAGAAAACCTTTGGAACAAATCCTCGCAGGTGGTCATTAGAACTGGGTTACAGAGGAGGAAAGAAAGGTTCTTGGGGCCAGATGCTTTTAATGGCATCACAGGGACGGGCACCCTGCTCGCTGTGGCTCCAAAGCCCATGTTCCTGTCATCTTGCCTTCTCCCTTTCTTCGTTACTGACCTCCTGCCTCCCTGTTCGGTGCTCTCTCTCCTCCGTTGCAAGTTGCCTTTGCTCTTCACCCTGTCTACCATTTTGACACGGCCCCGGCCCCATGGGTCACCCCGCCAGAACTTCTGCCGTCAGGCTCTCCAGGAGAACCAGCTTATCAACCTGAAGCTTTCTAATGAGTCTGTGAAGTGTCATCAATCCTCAGTCCCCATTTTGCTGAGGCATCTCAGTGCTGTGATGTATGGATCAATCTAAGTGCTTCTGGTCTTTGAAGGGTCTGGTCCAGGGGCAGCCTTGGGAATCCAGTTACCCTTTTGCTAATGTATAATTTAGCTGACACAACCCTGCCGCTGTTTTATTTGTCTCAAATGAATGTCAATTGGTACAGAGGACAAGGCATTCGGGAGCTAAATTAACTAAATCATCGCATGAATTAGTTCAGCTGCACTGAAATATAACACCCATGTCTCACCCCACTTTTGTTCTTTTTTTTTTTTTTTTTACAAAGAGCCTCCCCCCCAACCCTCAGCACATTCCTACACCCTCTCTCAGTCCCACACCTCAAAATAATTTACTCTAGACGGCGAAGCACAGCTAGGAGTGTAGCGCTCCAAATATATAAATAATAACGAGAACCTTTAATAAAATGAGACGTAAGTTATGCAGTAGACATCAATTACAATGGATTTTAAAGGTTTTGATCTAGAACCCGGGTGGTGTTACATTTAGACTAATAACTGTAAGCATGATTTATGTGTTTGCAACCAAAATGGTTTCAGTGCCTCGATATATGTCCAAAGTAAAATTTATAGTCAGCCTCAGAATGTATAAATAATGAATAGCCATATGTCATCACACATTTAAAAATGTGACTCCGTCTGCAGTAGCAATGGGGTAAAATGAATTAAAATCTTAAGTTCATTGGGAACCAACGTATTTGGGAGCGCTTTAAGAAATGTGCACAAATGTAAACACATATATATATACATACATACATACATACACACACACACAAATACACACGCACACACACACACACACACTTTTTTTTTTTTTTACCAAGTCAGAGAAAAATGGCTGTTATAAAAATGACAGACACTCTTGGGAAATCGCAGGCATCATCAAATTAAATAATAGCATGAGAAAGAAGTGGGGAACTGACTTGGATGGAAAGCAAAGGAAAGATTCCAGGCGGGAACTTTTCTGACTCTGCTATTGCCTCTGGTTACTACAAAGGCCTTTTAAGTGGCCCAAACAAGCAAAATAAGTTGAAATGGCATTCTGCCTTACCGTATCCCATGAAGTTCACCTAAGACTTAACAGTGCTTGGAGAGTCGCCAGTGACAAAGGCTGAAAAGCCCACTCATAGATTCTGGAAATTCCTTGGGAAATTCGCACACCACACTAAGGATCAGCCTCTTCATCTAGAAATAGGATGGTAAGGTCCATTAGAGTTGGCAGGAGAGCTTAGAACTAGGAATGAAAGTCGTGAAAGCAACTAGTATAGTGCCAGGCACGGGCAGTTGAGCCTCAGCAGATGTCAGTTGTGTCTGTTCTTTATACTTCCCTCGGTGGATGGTGCGTTTTGGGGGAGGCATGAACCATGATGTGTTCATCTTCCCATGTGGGATGCGTAGAAAAGTTCTAGCATGTACAAATATTAATGCATCCTTGCTGAATGAATCAATGAGTCCGTGAACATGTTTCCATGGCTCTGACAGCCATGTGGAAATCCAAATGTCAGAAAGGGTTACAAGGCAAGCATCTATCTGAGTTGGTCAGGGGAAATTCAGTGGTCCTCGTTCATAAATTCATAGAAAATCAAAGCTTGCTTCCTTCCTCAAACTCTGATGCAATGCCACAGTTCAGTCTTTGGCAATCAGAATGTTTTGTAAAAATCTATTCTTCACCTCCGTAGGTTCTCATATATGCTGATGATCATGTACTCTTCTGACTTCAAGTTCTCATAAATTCAGGAGTCTAAAGGGATATGATTTAGTAATGATTATTGTAAGGTGTCTGGTGTTCCCTCCTCTCTCTTTCCGCTAAATGGTCTCCAACTGCTATGTTGTGATTTCTTCTCTTGATTTTAATGGTCTCTGTTACTTCCCTCAAATTTAATTTCCAATTCCTACTGCTTCCTGTCTTACCTTTCCTTGGTCCTCATAATTGCTATTGTAGAACTGGAACCCTGGTAATCACGTGTTTTAGCTATAATACACTATGCCAAATGCATTGGTTTGAACCAATTCATTAATAGCTTTCATGGTTCTGTATGTTACTGGAATGGATGGTTTTCACACAGGCCTGTGTCCTGTGCTTCTAGTTAAATGACTGGAGTTACCTGAAGGTTCAAGGGGGCTGAACATCCAAAATAGCTCATCACATGGCCCACAATTGAGGCTGGATGCTGAACTGGGTCTGTGGATGGGAGAACCAACACATGGCTTCTCCTTGCAGCTTGAGCTTCCCATACCTGGGTTTGCAGAAAGAGTAGCCTGGTAGCAAACATCCCCAAAGACCCAGGTAGAAGCTGTAAGCCATCTATGGCCTACCCTGCATCACTTCTGCCTCATTCTATTGGCCAAATATGGGAGGAGACAACACAGGGGTCAAATATTGGGAGGCATGGTTCATTGGGGGCCATCTTTGGAGACTGGATCCCACATTAGTTGTTAAAATTGAGTCTAGAACATTCACTGGGAGATCTGTTAAGGCCTTGCAGAAAAAAAAGTTGCTGAGTTTTAGTGCATAGAATTATGGCTTGCCTCTTGACTTTGAAGACCCTTTTCTCCTACCATTTAACTTTCTGATGATTTGCCTATCAAAGATTGTCATTTATGTACACGATAGTATTATTCACATGATATATGGGTAAGTGGGTATTTTTGGAGTGAATTGACTGTTAGATACAGACTGTTCATGTATCTTACGTTTGTTTCCGTGACGGGAATTAATTTTTGCTGACTCAAATCATGGTTTCTATAGGTTAGATTTTGGAGTAGAGAATGTGTCTGTTTTATGCATGAGGATTGGAGATAAAATAGAACTTCATTTAGAAATTCTTTTAAGCATTTATTCCCATAGGACCAAGTAACTCCTCAGTGCAGTAAAAGAAAACAAATTATCCCTCCTGCGGGCATCCTTGTGTGATCACTTTCTTTCTTGCTTGATTTTTTACATGTTTATTTTGAGAGACAGCATGAGCAGGGAAGGTCAGAGAAAGGGGGCACGAGAGAGAATCCCAAGCAGGCTCCACACTGGTAGTGCAGAACCTGACATGGGGCTCGAACTCACGAACTGTGAGATCATAACCTGAGCTGAAATCAAGAGACAGAGGCTTAACCGATTGAGCCACCCAGGCACTTTCAAGGTTTGTGTGGTCACTTTCAAGGTTTGCTGCCTTGGGGTAGACACTTCGAATTCTCTGAAACTTCATTTCTTTATCTGTAAAATGGGAAAAATAAATCCATTCTCAAAATGTGATCAGAAAGCTTTAAAAAGAAAATGTAAAGCCAGTGCTTAGTTTAGTGCCTAACACATTGTAAATTAATTACAAAAGAGAATTCTCTTCCCATCTGCACCCCAAGAAACATATGTGGAATGTGTGTGTGTGTGTGTGTGTGTGTGTGTGTGTGTGTGTGTGTGTCTTCCATTAACCTCATCCTATTGTCTTGAAGACTGCAGGTGTTTCTGGTCCTGTTGACTAGGAAGACACCTGTATTAATCCAAGTCCTGTCCTGCCTGGGGAGAGACGCGTAACCAAACTGAGTGATTTGAGGAGCTTTCAGAAAAGGGGCTAGTAACAAAACTCAGGGCAGGGCTAGGAAACACTATGCAGTATACTGCAGTATCCCTGGGTGTAGGGACAGGTAACAATGTGAAGGAAGGGGATCCTGGAACAAGGTCTGCAGCCTTCAGTAAAGAGTCACAATAAGGCTTAGAGACCTGGAAGGAAGGGTGCAGGAGACTGGTGATCCAGCTGCGTTGTTCTCCTTCCCCCTAATTTAGCCGACACTTCTCATCCAATGACCCAGCTCTGAAACCCAAAGACAAGGGCAACCTCTAGTCCATGCAGACCAGCCTTCACCTAACAGAGCAGGAAGCAGAAGCAAGGGAGTGAATCTGGAGGTGTGAGCAGAAGATATCTAGCACAGCCCCCTTCTCTCAAAGGCCACTGTCTTCCACCACCTTGGACTCACCCAACACCAAACTCAGGTTATATTCAGGTCTGAGGTTCTGGACTCCTAAAGAAGGCTGCCTTCGCCCAGTCTTCTCAATCTGAGACCCACCATGCCTGGAGGGTGTGAGCTATGTTGCTGAGATCTGGGAATTCTTAATAAACAGTTTTAATTCTGTCTAGGTGATAATCTGGATCAAATAAAAGCATATTATGATTTGTCTTATTACCAAGTACAGCCACACAATCCCACACAATTTTTTGTGTTTCTACTTGAATTTGGCCCAAACTACATTACCATATATTGTAGGGCTGAAGGTCTTACAGTGACTGGAAAGAAGTCAGTATGCCTATGGGAAACAATCTACTGTATTGTTAGCCAAATTGCAAATGACTCATGCCAGAATTTCAAGACTGTAGGCTCATGTGAATGGATGTGTTTTGTGGACATCAGTTTTGCACTAACTTTGCAATGGTTTGCTAGCAGGAAGTTTATTTATTTATTTCTAAATGTTTTTTTTTTTGTTGTTGTTGTTATTTTTAAGAGAGAGAGACAGTACAAGCTTGGGAGGGGCAGAGAGAGAGAGACAGAATCCGAAGCAGGCTCCAGGCTCTGAGCTGTCAGCACAGAGCCCAACACAGGGCTTGAATTCATGAACTGTGAGATCATGACCTGAGCCAAAGTTGGGCCATAACCAACTGAGTCACCCAGGTGCCCCTGCAAGCAGTAAGTTTAGAAGAGGTTTTCTTTTCCTGATTCCAGAAATAATAGGACTACATGTCCACTTAATTCAGGTTTAAAAAAGCCACAGTGTTAACCTTATTTCAAGTGAGTGAGTCAACTTTATGGAAAAGCAAGTGTTCCTTCCTGAGTTGATCTTGTTTAATGTAATTCTGGTGACATGTGGGGGCCTTATCACCTGATCACTCTAAACTCATAAATAAACACTTGGGGAATAGCAGTGTCCCTTTATGCAACTATTAAGGACGAGGATTTCCTATATCACCATCACCAAGATCAAAACACTTCAGATTAAATGTAGAATGGTACCTGAACCTATGGTTTTCTACTGTTCAAATAAGGGCAATTTATTTTTCAAATACTTCATTTTATTTTTTTTATTTTTAATTAAAAAAAATTTTTAAGGTTAACTTTTGAGAGAGAGTCAGAGACAGAGCGAGAACGGGGGAGGGGCAGAGAAAGAGGGAGACACAGAATCTGAAACAGGCTCCAGGCTCTGAGCTGTCAGCACTGTGCCTAATACGGGCCTTGAACTCATGAACCGTGAGATCATGACCTGAGCCGAAGTCGGACCCTCAACCGACTGAGCCACCCAGGCGCCCCTCTCCAGTGGAATTTTTAAAAATTATGTAAATAGCCATTTAAATCAATATGGTTAATCTGGATTTTGTTGGCCCCAGAACTTGTGTGCATTCAAGTTGTAAAATTATTTAGACTTTTATATCGTGTAACTATGAGAGGTAATGCCTCTGTTAGCGGCCATACATATTTAACTGAAGGTATTATAAAAATAGCGAGTCAACACTGAGGACTTCCATTGCTTTTCCAGTTCGGAAGTTGCCAGCACAATACTAAAGTTTGAGGCTGCTGTCTGTTCATCCTTTTTGTCTGGGGCAAGTTTTGGCAACGATCTTCAAATGTAACACTGTGTTGTGAGGTTCCTGCAGCCAGGAAGGCACAATCAGTCACTTCCAGAGCCTCTAGGTAGAAAAATAAATAAATAAAAGGAAATAAGGTAAAATAAAATAAAATAAGCTACCCCTAGCTCAGCCACCCCTATTCCCAGGTCCAAAACCCCCTTCACAGCACACACACACACACACACACAAAAAAAAAAAAAAAAACCAAAAACAAACAAAAACAAAAAAAACACAAAGGCTCATTTTCATCCTTTTGGAAGGTGACAGCCTGCACTGCTTCCCACCTGGGGAGATGTAAAAATAAAGAAAACTCAGTGTGGAGTGAAGCTGTCAGCCCCAGGAACCCCTCTCCTTCAGCACGCTGGCCAGCATTATTGGGAAGTTATCTAAAGTGTCAGAGGAAACATTATTGATTTTTTAGTCTGTTTTGTCAAGTAGTCAATAAGCCTTGCTTTTTCGCAGATTTTCTTTCTTCTAGCTCCCTGCCTCTCAGTTCCTTCGAGCTTCTGTCTTCTCCCCCTTCTTTCCGTTCTGCTCTCTGTTCCTCTCCCTCTCTCCCTCTCCCTTTCCCTCTCCGTTCACCACCCCCCACCCCTCAGTCTTCCTGTCTTCTCTCCCTTCCTTTTATTTTGTCCCTGCTTTCCTTCAGGTATCAATCAGCAGTTATAAAAACTTCTCACTCATTCAGACATAGCTAATATCACATCCATGGGTTTATCTGTGGGGTTCTTTTTTAAGATACATGAAGATGGCTTCCTATTTAGCAACACCAGCTTTGAGGCTTGTAGAGACCCTATTCATTGCACATCACGTCGATGTGCTTCTCAGTAAGGCAGTTCAGTTTTCTCACAATTCTTCTTCATTGTTTAAATGGCTTCCTTTGGAAGCCCTTCCCAGATTTCACCGCCATATTTAAGGCTTCTTCCTGAAACTGAAAGGGATTCTGAGTAATAGAACTCACTTTTGCCCGACCCCATTCCCAGTGCTGTCAACATAGTAACTCGGTGAACGCTCTCAACTCCACCAGGTGGATTCTGTTCTTATCACCATTTTATAGATGAGAAAACTGAGGTCCTAAGAAGGGATTCCTTTTATTCCTCTGCTTGTTGAGGGAAGCGTGGCATTAAGTTGTCTCAAATACTTGATTATCAGCAATTTAGCGTTCTCTAGAAGAGACCCCGGTGGCAGAAGATGCCTTTAACAGCGATGGCACCTGTCATGAGCATCTCCTAGCCAGATCTGTTAACTGCATATTCAGTCGGCATGCTTGGGCTGTGACATGCCAGCGTGCACCGGAAGAACACAGCCCTCGGCTTCCCCGAGACCAACCAATTAATGGCACCCTTCAATTGCGTCTTCACTTTCTCTCTTTCCCCAACTTTTCCTTGTAATCCTACAAGCATACTCAAGTGCCTGATTATGTTTTACCTCTTCTTTCTCTCTCCCCTCCCTCATCCCCAAGTGACTACCCCATATGGGCAAGGATGGGCTAAGTTTTGCTGCAGAAACAATAAAACACTCTTGTGGCTTATAACCACGAAGCTTGCGTCTCACTCGTGCTCCGTGTCCCTCAGGGTCATCTGGAGCTCTGCTCATTCTCGTTCAGACATCGAGGCTGGTAGAGGCTCCATGTTAACAAACCCTTCAGTGATTATGGCGGCGTAAGTCAGTCGTTGTGGTGTTATGCACGTGATTCTTCAAGAGGAAAATGTTGGTAGCGGTTTCTTTTTCTCTCATGTTTCAGAATCAAAGGAAATAATCCAGGGTGAAAATGTGTAACTTTCTCAAATCAAGAATTCGGAAAAAAAATGTCAGGGTCCTCATTTCTGTGCCTTCCTCTTTAATCCTGTAACGGGGTTTCCTGTCAGTGATGTGTGAACAAAGAGGAACCAAGTGTAAATCATTATATTCCCATTTTAGTTTTTACTACATATTTATGTTAATTCAATATATGTGTAATAGGAAATTTGCTATTTAGAATTTCCACTGTCTTCTAAAGACAGAAGACAGTAGGAAATGGAAGAGCCTTTATTTTCCAAGGTATCTTGCTCACTTTGGGAATTAAAATTTGTAGCTAAGAGATGATAACATGCTGAATTTCTCTTTTTCTCTCCCTTTCTCTCCCATCTTAATTTTTTCTTCCCTCCCCCCTCCCATTCACAACTATGCATCACACTTTTAGCGTGCCAAAAAATGAGTTCTGAGGCACCTGGGTGGCTCAGTCAGCTGAGCGTCTGACTTCAGCTTGGGTCATGATCTTGTGGTTCATGAGTTCGAGCCCCAGGTCAGGCTCTGTGTCGACAGCTCAGAGCTTGGAGCCTCCTTCAGATTCTGTGTCTCCCTGTCTCTGCCCCTTCCCCGTTTTCACTTTCTCTGTCTCAAAAATAAATAAAAACATTAAAAAAACATATGAGTGTTGTTGGCAATAATACCATGAATCAGGCAAGCAAGGATCTCAGAAAATCTACATTCCTCATGGGGACAGGAAAGAAAATTAATAACCTAGAAAAGCCAAGAGAATATCTGATAGAAAGGAGAAAATAAGGATAATGGATGGGAGACTAACCAGGTGGGTATGTCAGACTGAGTAGTAAAGGAGGGTCTGCCTAAGGCATTACTACTTGAGCTGAGACCTAATGAAGAAGGAATCCCAGAAGAAGGTTGTAAGCAATGAACGGATAAGAGGAGGTGATGGGGATAGACTGATGCACTTGGGAAGCAGAGAGGAAGCCATGATGGCTGCCCAGAGGTAAGGAAGGAAGAGCGTTCATTGGCACTCCCAGGTTTTGAAAAGGTTGTATGTGCAGAGAGTTGAGGCTCAGCACACTGAGTGCCCCCTGAATTCTCTAAAACCAACCAATCATCCCTAAGAAGGAGAGAGCAGTGGAGGGAGGGACTGGCCATGTCTTTGGTGGAGGGACCGGTCGTGTCTTTGGTGGAGGGACCGGCCGTGTCTTTGGTAGAGGGACGGGCCGTGTCTTTGGTGGAGGGACCAGCCGTGTCTTCGGTGGCCTCTTGTCCAACTAAGCTGCAGGTGTGGTCATTTAGTCTGCTCTTATGGAGCCTGGACACGAGAGTTTATAATGTTGTGGGAGGTCCGCCTCGAGGTGGGGGATGTGCTTTAATCTTTTGATGATCGTGAGGACCATTTTGTGAGTCCAAATTGGGTGCCGTGATTCAGCAAGTGCAAGTTCATTCCCAGAAATAAGAGAGCACTAGAGTCCAGACCATCTGGGTAGGGAGATCCAGGATAACCAGTCACTGCATTTAAAACTGAGCACTTCTGGGGCGCCTGGGTGGCGCAGTCGGTTAAGCGTCCGACTTCAGCCAGGTCACGATCTCGCGGTCCGGGAGTTTGAGCCCCGCGTCAGGCTCTGGGCTGATGGCTCAGAGCCTGGAGCCTGTTTCCGATTCTGTGTGTCCCTCTCTCTCTGCCCCTCCCCCGTTCATGCTCTGTCTCTCTCTGTCCCAAAAATAAATAAACGTTGAAAAAAAAAATTAAAAAAAAAAAAAAACTGAGCAGTTCTTAAAATGCCTTTTGAAATTATGCTTTATCAAATTGTCTTCCTCTTATTACAAAAGAAAGATGTTTATCATAGTCTAAAGCAGAAGATGATAAGAAAAACAGTCCCATCCCATCTAGAGATAACCAGTATTCACTTCCTTACATATACCCTCCCCAACATGTTGTGTATTATCTTTTTCCTCCAAAGGAGATTGTACTTTATTTATTAATTGATTTTTGCGTTTATTCAACAAATACCGATCAGCTCCTCTTGCAAGGCAGACGGCTGGGATACAGATCTGAATGAGACCCATATTGTTACTTGGCTTGTGGGGAAATTTTTTTTTTTAAACGTTTTTTATTTATTTTTGGGACAGAGAGAGACAGAGCATGAACGGGGGAGGGGCAGAGAGAGAGGGAGACACAGAATCGGAAACAGGCTCCAGGCTCTGAGCCATCAGCCCAGAGCCCGACGCGGGGCTCGAACTCACGGACCGCGAGATCGTGACCTGGCTGAAGTCCGACGCTTAACCGACTGCGCCACCCAGGCGCCCCGGCTTGTGGGGAAATTTAACAAGCGAGATATATTTTGTAAAATGCAGACATCCAGTTTTACAAATGGTAAAGATATTCCACCTCATTCTCCTCTCAGACATCACCCAAAAAACAACTAAAAGGGAGATGGAAAAACATACTTCGTGTTTTAAGAAACTAGCAGAAACTTAAAAAAAATTTTTTTTTAATGTTTGTTTATTTTTAACAGAGAGAGAGACAGCATGAGCAGGGAAGGGGCAGAGAGAGGGAGACACAGAATCAGAAGCAGGCTCCAGGCTCTGAGCTGTCCGCACGGAGCCTGACACGGGGCTTGAACTCACAGACCACAAGATCATGACCTGAGCTGAAGTTGGATGCTCAACTGACTGAGCCACCCAGGCGCCCCAAAAACTAGCAGAAACTTTAATTCGTAAGGCAGAGACAGACAGAGGTCAGGCAGGGCAAGGAGAGGATCACTAGATACAGCGCATAGCTCTCCCACATGTTCTACTGCTTTTATTTATTTATGTTTATTTAAATTCAAATTAGTGGGGTGCCTGGGTGGCTCAGTTGGTTAAGCATCTGACTTCGGCTCAGGTTATGATCTTACAGTCCATGGGTTTGAACCCTATGTCAGGCTCCATGCTGACAGCTCAGAGCCTGGAGCCTGCTTCGGATCCTGTGTTTCCCTCTCTCTCTGCCCCTCCCCTGCTCATGCTCTGTGTCTGTCTCTCAAAAATAAATAAACACTGAAAAAAGATAAAAAGAAAATTCAAGTTAACTTACAGTGTAGTCTTGGCTTCGGGAGTAGAACCCAGTGACTTGTCTTTTACATATGACACCAGTGCTCATCTCAACAAGTGGCCTCCTTAATGCCCATCGCCCATTTGTTCTCTGTATTAAGAGTTTCTAGAGTTTGCCTCCCTCTCTGTGTTAATCTTATCTTTATTTTCCGCTTTCCCCTTGTTTATCCTCTGTGTTTCTTAAATTCCACATGAGTGAAATCATATGAAAACAAAAAAAAAGAATGGTATTTTAAAGAGAGTAGCTAGTGCTATGGAGCCCAACAGGCAAGTGGTGGGTGGAAACCAGTTGAAACGCACATGCATATGCGCGCGCGCGCGCGCACACACACACACACACACACACACACACACACACACACACATTCTGTATTTGCAGGAAGCTGTGAACGAGGCAAGGTGAGAAAAAATGCTCTGTTACAGGAGTAATTCTGCCATAACTGTTCTTGGCTTGCTGGTTAAACAATAAAAGAAAAAATTACCAACACTGATTCCAGGAGTGAAAGAAATTTTAAGCAAATACACAGCCGGTGAATGTCCCATAGTCAAAAAAAAATGTCTTCACAAACATATTAAATGTATATGATTTTAAAGCAGAATTTTACCAAAATTTCAAGGATCAGATAATTCCCATGTTCTTTAACCTCTTTTAGAGCCCAGGGGAAAAATGAAATCTTCCACATTTTTGTTAGGAAGTCACCATAACATTGATAGGAAGCCCCTCCAAAGATAGTAAAAACCAATCTCATTTCGAAAGTTATTTTTTAACATTTATTTATTTTTGAGAGGGACAGAGAGAGAGAGAGAGAGAGAGAGAGAGAGAGAGAGAGAGAAAGGGAGGGGCAGAGAGAGAGGGAGACACAGAATCGGAAGCAGGCTCCAGCCTCCGAGCTGTCAGCACAGAGCCCGACGTGGGGCTCGAACTCACGAGCTGTGAGATCATGACCTGAGCTGAAGTCAGACGTTCAACTGACAGAGCCACCCAGGTGCCCCCAGGTTCATTTTGATCAAACAATCCAAAGACAGATACAAAGTGTTCTTGCTTTGTGAAAGAGGGACCACCTGTTCCATGGGTTTGGCCACTCCTGTCAACGTTTGTAACTAATCCCCATTTCAGTGTCTTTCCTCACCCCTTTGTGGCTGTCTCTGGTGCCTCCAGTTTCCAAGACGATGGGCTTTGGTGGGTTTGGTGAATCACTTGGTTTCTTGTTCTTCCCCCTCCCTGAGGGTCCGTCCTCTCCACTCTGCGTGGGCAGACTACTATTCCATCAACTTTCTCCACCGTCTACAAAATGTTAAAATCATTTATTCTCTTAAGTCTCTTCCAATGCTTTTATTCCTGTGAGTCTTTATTTTATTCCCTTCATCCCATTTGAGTAACACTTCCAGAGAAGAGCCAACACCCTTTTGGCCAATGACCCTTATAATCGGTAGGTCTTAACACAGTGTGTTAAATAAAGTTGATATAATAGTTGTACCAGATAAGTAACAATAATTTCTTGCCATCGCCAAATATCTAGTCAGTGTTCAAATGTTCCCAGTTGTACCATAACTGTGTTTTATTTAAAAATTTTTTTTCAACGTTTATTTATTTTTGGGACAGAGAGAGACAGAGCATGAACGGGGGAGGGGCAGAGAGAGAGGGAGACACAGAATCGGAAACAGGCTCCAGGCTCTGAGCCATCAGCCCAGAGCCCCACGCGGGGCTCGAACTCACGGAGCGCGAGATCGTGACCTGGCTGAAGTCGGACGCTTAACCGACTGCGCCACCCAGGCGCCCCCATAACTGTGTTTTAAAACATCCTTTTTCTTCCAACCATAGCTCTTTTATTCTGCTTTAAAAATATTTTTTTAAGGTTTATTGCTTATTTTGAGACAAAGTGCACACGTGCAAGAGAGACCAGAGAGAGAGAGAGAGAGAGAGAGAGAGAATCCCAAGCAGGCTCCACACTGTCAGTGCAGAGCCCAATGTGGGACTTGATTTCACAAACTGTGAGATCATGACCTGAGCCGGAACCAGGAGTCAGACGCTTAACTGCCTGAGCCTGCAAGTCTTCTGCAGTCTTAAGCCCTTTGTGTTAAATTGAAGAGGTTGGGCTAGAAGACCAGGCCCCTAATTCTCCAAAACTCTGAAAACTGTAGAACTTTATCACACAAAGGACAGCTTCTTAGAGTAGCTGGTCACAACCCTGCCTGGTTTTCAAATTAACACAACAGTAAGAATCAGGCTCTTTCACATAAAAACTCACTGTAATGTATTTCACTGATAAGATTGTTTTATTGGGGCGCCTGGGTGGCGCAGTCGGTTAAGCGTCCGACTTCAGCCAGGTCACGATCTCGCGGTCCGTGAGTTCGAGCCCCGCGTCGGGCTCTGGGCTGATGGCTCGGAGCCTGGAGCCTGTTTCCGATTCTGTGTCTCCCTCTCTCTCTGCCCCTCCCCCATTCATGCTCTGTCTCTCTCTGTCCCAAAAGTAAATAAACGTTGAAAAAAAAAAGATTGTTTTATTTAAGAGAGATGATAGACAAGAGAGAGAGTAAGAGAGACAGAGAGAGGGAAGGAGGAGGAGGAGGAGGGGGAGGGAGGGAGGGAGGAGGGTGAAATACTTCATTCACTCACTTTTGGCTTGAGTCACTGGATGTAAAGTTGAATTTAGTGTTTCAGTTTCACCTCCCTTTACCCTTCCAGAGTCAAGTGGTAAAGTGGCAGATTTCTTTCGCTTCTGAAAATATTTACACGGAACGGTATCTGGTTTTTCTTGTCAGCTAAGTTCCATTGTTCAATTCCAAGGATAGCATCATAGTCTTGAATTAAAATCCTCTCAAGGGTGGCTTTCCGGAACACTTCTCAGAAGATCAGCAAGAAAACAGCAGACGTGGAGCCTCTGTTCGCGAATGGCCTTGCCTAGTTTTCGGAACGTATTAACCTTCCTGTTAGCACTTGCTGAAGGCAGTGTGCATTCCACGTTCGTTGATGATGTCACGGAATTGTGGTTAATGCTATTTCTTTCCCAGTGCTTGGGCGAAAATAAGGAAAATAGTCAACAGACAGGTCTGGAGCTGGTGAGTTAGGCACTGCATTACCTTGTTCATATGCATGCAGGAGGGTGATTTTTATCTTGGAATCTGGTTTTCCAGGGGTTACAGCCCCTTTATAAAATGCCCAAGCACGTGTTACCAGTCAGGATTACCATTTCCGCTCTGCCAATCAAACAGGGACATTAGGATAATGATTAGGTTTGAATACTATAAACCTAACAAGGATTAGCAATATTCCTGCTGAAGAAAAGCAGCCAAATAGAAAACAGCACTCAGTGAATCGTGCAGAAGAGGTTCACGAAGGGAGATGAGTCGCCTTTAGGCCTTAACTTTCGACTTCTCTTTTAGGATGTAGTCAATTAAAAAAGGTTTTGTGGGTTTTTCTCTTTTTTTAAATATAATTTATTGTCAGATTGACTTGCATACAATACCCAGTGCTCATCCCAACAGGTGCCCTCCTCAGTGCCCATCACCCACTTTCCCCTCTCTCCCACCCCCCATCCACCCTCAGTTTGTTCTCTGTATTTAAGAGTCTCTTATGGTTTGCCTCCCTCCCTCTCTGTTTGTAACTATTTTTTCCCCTTCCCTTCTCCCATGGTCTTCTGTTAAGTTTCTCAAGTTCCACATATGGATTTGGCTATTATACATATAGCTTCTAAAGGAGGTCATGGAAGGATTCTGTACTCCAGAATTTTCAAAATGTTATTTTGGGGGGGGGGGGGGGACAAAATCTCCAGTGGAATTTTTTTTAATGTTTATGTATTTTGGAGAGAGAAAGAGAATGAGAGAGGGAGGGAGAGTGGGAGAGGGGCATAGAGAGAGGGAGACCCAGAATTCAAAGCAGGCTCCGGGCTCCGAGCTGTCAGCACAAAGCCCAGCATGGGGCTCGAACTCACTAACCATGAGATCATGACCTGAGCCAAAGTCGGACACTCACCCGACTGAACTACCCAGGCGCCTGTCTCCAGTGGAATTTTAAAAAATTATCTGGCATAAGTCTCTAATATTCTTCATTGATTAGATATTTGTGTCATCTGACTGGTCACTGAATGAGTCCCTTTCTTGATTCCCGTATGGAAATAAGACTCCCTGAAAGGCAACAAGGAGATAGACCCCCCACACCTATTCATCTTCCTCTCATCTTGTACTGTCCATGCCCCTACTAGGTGGTGAAACATAGTATTTTACCCTTGTCCAGACTCTTGCCCTTCTGTTCAGAGGAAATCATACCTGAGTCATTCTGTAGCTTCTTCTCCGTTTGGAGATCCAATTCTGGGGGTTGGGGGAGGGGGAGAAAAATGAAACAGAAATTGTGACTTTTTGGCAAACGTGGATGACGGATGGGTCCATAGGGGTCTAAAGGAGACAGAACTGTCTCAGACAGAACTGTCTCAGCAGACCTGGAGAAAAACAATTCAAGTGCAAGTAGTTTAGTCAGGAGTTGAAGCAAAGGCCAGATACCAGCAGCAAGTCAAGAACTAAGGTAGACAAAGGAAGTTAGATGATAAAGTGTGTGCAATTGAGTCCGTTCTCACAGTGGGTGACTGGGGATGAATCTCCCTGGAGACTCTGGCAGCCTGCGTGGGACATCTCATCTCCTGTCGCCCCATCTGAGGGTTAAGGGTGCTGGGCTCTTCATACACCAACTCCTTTCCACCATTGGCTGAGGGTTACTTGGGAGCACTGTTAGCCCCCCGGGTCTTGTGGCCCGCCACACAGTGGGCAACGTGGACTTTGGTGGCCGAAGAAAGCCCCCAGGCCATCACGGCATGTGCCTGTAGTTGGAAGTCTGGCCACCTTTCACTGAAGCATTAAAGATGAGGGGATATGGACAGGGCATCAGCATTTGTTCAGAAGGTTAACTTTTACGTTTCCCCAGAGAGAGATCTTAATGGGCCTTTCTATCTACAGTGGACCACTTCTCCTCTTGGGATTTGTTTCGTCATCTTGAAGTTTATTTTGCTTTATTTTATCTTGAGAGAGAGAGAGATAAAGAGCAAGCTGGGTAGAGAGAGGGGGAGAGACAGAATCTCAAGCAGGCTCTGCTACACGCTGTCAGCACAGAGCCTGATGTGGGGCTCGAACTCACGGACCGTGAGATCATGACCTGAGCTGAAGCTGGACACTTAACTGACTGAGCCACCCAGGCACCCCTTTTCCTCATCATAAATGGGAATGATGGTGCAGGACAGGAAAGGGATTGGAGGGGATTTAACTGGTACCCTAAGTTCCTATATCCCTACTGTCCCATCCTTCTGAAGCTTGGGTATGTTTGTACAGAACACTCTCAACAATTATTTCACTGACTTGCATCTCCAGCTAATGGATAACTTTGAAGATCATTCTCCCGACTCTTGATTAGGATCTGAGACTCATGGATCTCTCTCCCTGGATTAAAGCTCCCAGTGCCTTCTGCAGCCTTATGAAATTGCTCCTGAAAGTAACAAGATGAACGTCAAACTACTTTACCATGCGGCACAATGTGTGTGTGTGTGTGTGTGTGTGTGTGTGTGTGTGTGTGTGTGTGTGTGTGTGTGTTTTCAGATGCAATCGCCCGTTTAATCATGTTTGCATTTGTGAAGGGAGTGCTTTTGGTAGGTAATGCACTTTAGGAAATTTGGGGAACGATAAACTCAAATGGAAATATATTATCTCAGCCCTCAGCCGTGTTGCACTTCATTATTGTTTGTTGCCATTGGCGGGCATGGTTATCTGTCTTATAATTCATTCGTAAAAGTGGAGACAACAAAGTTGAGACTCAGAATGAGCGAAACACCGGGCAGGCAGAGCTTCTGTGTACATACGGTACCCCCAGTCACGGGCAGCAGCTGAATCTTTAACCACAGGAGGCATCTGGATCAGCCAGTTTCATTGTATCCTTGTGAGTGAGGCAGCTACTGTCTGCTTCCGGTGAGAGGTTTATCTGCCTTCATAGCCTGGCTGTCATCAGACTGGATTCACACCTTGTTATTTGGCCACCTTACGTATTCTCTGGGATTTCCTTCACCTGTTACATGTTTGCCAAGGGAAAATGCAAAACAAACCATTGCAATTTGTTTTAAAAACAAGGGTACTTGTTACTATATGCGTGACATACCCAAATAGATATCTCTTGTGGCTAGACTTCATCTTGTTTTTTTCCAGGGTTTTTTTTTTTTTATTTAAATGTTATTTAGTTAACATACAGGGCAATGTTGGTTTCAGGAGTAGAATTCAGTGATTCCTCACTTACATACAACCCTCAGTGCCCATCACAACAAGTGCCCTCCTTAGTACCCCTCACCCATCCAGCCCATCTCCCACCCACCTCCTCTCATCAACCCTCAGTTTGTTCTCTATCATTAAGAATCTCTTGTGGTTTGTTTCCCTCTCTCCTCTCCACCCCCTGCCCTGTTCCCATATGTTCATCTGTTTTATTTCTTAAATTCCACATATTAGTGAAATCATAGAGTATCTGTCTTTCTCTGATGGACTTACTTCACTTAGAATAATACATTTTAGCTCCATCTGTCATTGCAAATAGTAAGATATTCTTTTTGATGGCTGAGTAATATTCCTGTGTGTGTGTGTGTGTGTGTGTGTGTGTGTGTGTGTGTGTCTGTGTGTAACATATCTTCTTTATCCATTCATCAGTAGACTTCATCTTTAATGGGATTGAGACTGTCATGCACTGTGTTATCTTCTTTTGCCAAAGCCCTCTCCTGAGAGTCTAGGGGGATGTCAAAGGGCAATTTGACAAAGGGGAGGATATTCCCAAGCACAGGGCAGAGAGCTGACAAAGACACCAGGGATCTCAATGCAGTGACACACAAACATGGCCCTGACCTCAAGAAGCTTAATGCTTAGTATGTGTATAAGCCAGAAAGGGGAGATCTGTGCATACTTTAACTTCTGTTGAGAGGAAAGTATTCCAAGTATTCGATAGCAAAATTCAACTGGAGATCCACTTGACTTTAATGATTCATGAAGCCAGCCGCATCCCATCTAGCAAATGGAAAGAAGCACCATCAAGCTGTAGAAAGGAAAAAGCTTTGGGAGCCTGGGTGGCTCAGTCAGTTAAGCGTCCAACTTCGGCTCAGGTCATGATCTCCCAGTCAATGAGTTCGAGCCCTGTGACAGGCTCTGTGCTGACAGCTCAGAGCCTGGAGCCTGCTTTGGATTCTGTGTCTCCCACTGTCTCTGCCCCTCCCCTGCTTGCTTCTCTCTCTCTCGCTCTCAAAATAATAAACAAAATTTTTTTGAAAGGGCAAAGCTTTTTTTTTTTTTTTTTTTTTAAATTTTTTTTTTCAACGTTTATTTATTTTTGGGACAGAGAGAGACAGAGCATGAACGGGGGAGGGGCAGAGAGAGAGGGAGACACAGAATCAGAAACAGGCTCCAGGCTCTGAGCCATCAGCCCAGAGCCCGATGCGGGGCTCGAACCCACGGGCCGCGAGATCGTGACCTGGCTGAAGTCGGACGCTTAACCGACTGCGCCACCCAGGCGCCCCAGGGCAAAGCTTTTAAAGGCAGGGAGAGTGAGGGGGGAAAATAGAAATTATTAGCAAAGAATACATTGTTTTAGGCAAGGTCACCCTCCTGAGAGCAAAGGAGGGAGTCTATTGGCGAATTTCCCAGTGCTGACCAGGAAATTCCATACTGACTCGTTAAAGCTTACATTCCTGGGAGTTGAAACTGCAGCCAGGTTAGGTGTTAAGTCTTGGTTTGCTGATGTGGGGCCTTAACCTAAGTAACACGATTTGGACCTGTCGTTTTCCTTTTAACATGTGATAAGTCCTCAGGCAGGTAGGAGTAGAAGGGGAAATATTCAATACAGGTCAGAGAGGACTTCATACAGAAGATGACTTTTGAGCTGAAAATAAGTGAGGTAACGGGGAAAGTGTGGGAGTGGAGGGTGCACAGGAGTGAAATCCCAGAATCAAGGCAATGCATGCATTGTTTTTTTATTGAGCTGTGATTGACGTATAACATTATATTAGTTTCAAGGGTATGCTATAATGATTCCATAGTTGTATCTATTCCATAGTGGGCTCCACATTAAGCCTAATAAACATCCATCACCACACATAGTTACACATTTTGTTTTTACTTTCAAGAACTTTTAAGATTTACTCTGTTAGCATCTTTCAAATATACAATACAGTGTTATTCACTGTAGTCCCCGTGCTGTACATGACATGCCCAGGACATATTTATTTGTTAATTGGAAATTTGTACCTTTCGACCCCCTTTGCCCATTTCATTCACTCATGACCCCTGCCTCTGTCGGCCACCAGTCTGTTCTCTGTATTTATGAGTGCGATGTTTTGATTTTTTAGAAAGAAAAATCACGCAATGTCTTGCATGTATGCTTTCTTATGAGAAGGGTTGTATTTCACTGTGGCTAAAGCACTGTGTTTCCTCTAGTTTTTAGATGGGACCAGTAGAGCTAGGAAGTTCAAGTGATTGACCGAGGTCACAGGGTTAATAATGCCCTGAACCCCCGGCCTTAGAGCTTATGAGCCAATGCTCTTTCCACTACACCACCCCCTCCCTGATCCTGCTGAGTCACCATCACATCAGGACCCACATCGCTGACTCTTGTTCAGCTCTGATTCCCGTCCTCTGAGTTCTGCAGGACGAGTGCAGGCTTGGAAGAGAAAAGAAATGAAACCTCCCAACTCGGGGCAAAGGCACCATATGTCTTCTAACTCCTGGGCACGATGGGGAGTCTCTTTAATGACTTTCCTCATTCTCCAACCCCCCCCACCCCGGCATCTCCATGTTGGCTGTCCATATGGTGCCTCTCCCTTCCCGAGGAATTGCTTCCACTGATATCATTTCCTGTCACAACCTTAATATTCTTTTAATGTACTTGCATTGCTTGCTGCAGAGCTAATCTGTTATCCCTTGTTATGGAGGCCTCATTCCAAATGCCGTAGCAGAGAATCGTGTCTCTGAGCTGATAGCAACATCTTCTTTGTGCATCTGTCAGTTTCAAACCTTGACTTTTAAATGATGGACATAATTTGTGAAATTCTGAGTGTGTTTGAGGCATGACCATATTAGTCACGCTGTGTTGTTTACCGTTACTAGTTGTAACTACAAGAACAAAAACACAGACTGTTTCAAAAAATAATTCTACGTAAATGCCAAGTCCAGCTATAGAGTGCACTACAGGTAAAGCTGGATCAAGAAGACCAGCAGGATCACCAAGGACCAAGGTTTTTTCCACGCTTCCACTCTGCCTTCCACGGTGTTTTGCTTACACTGAGGCACAAAGTTGATTATGAAAAGTTTGGTGGCTGTGACAAGGATTACAAGTTTCCTAGTTTATAACAAGCAAGAGAAGGAACTTCTCCATCCAAAGGTCTCAGGAAATGTCCTGGTCTCATGGCCTGAGGTGCATCATGTGCGGTCTATGTCATGTGACCAGGGATAGAAAATGTGCTGATGGGCTTAAGACCAACCAATCAAAACCTCTGGTTCAGACGTTTAAGGATCACAGTAGATAAGGAGAAATGGGTTCTGGAGAGGCCACCAGTGAGTCAGTGTGGGCTTTGAGGAGTCATTAGAGAAATTAGAACCCAAATGCCTACATTTAAATATCAGCCCCATTACTTGCCACCTGCATGGTTTTGAAGAAGTTACTTCATGTCTGTCTATGCATCCTTCTCCACGTCTATAAAGCAGAATTAGTGTAAAAGCAGGCTAACTAATCTTTACAAGGCAAATTCTTCATGTGGCCCTCGAAGTCTACTTCATTTAACATCCTCTCTAACCTTTACAGCTGGAAGGAGCACTGCATTTAGTGAAACAGCTTGACTGTGTTCAGCCCCCCAGTGGCAACATGAGGCAGGTAGAGATGAAATTGTTGTATCTGTCTTACACGTGACAGAAAGCAAGGCTCAGAGTCATTCAGCAACTCACCTGAGTTGAACACACAAATCAATTGACAAAGTTGGTCTGGGCTCAGGACCCTTTCCAATATGGAGCGCAGGTCTTTGAGTTCTTGATGTCTTTCTCAAAGTTGTAGGTCTGCACGGTCTAATACCATACCCACAAGCCACTTGCATTAAATTTGCATTCCTCATTTTTCCATAAAATGGAGACGCCAGTGCCTCAGGCATCCTAGCCACATTTCGAGGGCTCAGTGCCTCATGTAGCTAAGGGGTACCACGTTGTAAAAACATCTCCAGAGGGGTACCAGATGTAAAAACATCTCCACCATCAGCAAAAGTTCTACTGGTTGGTCTAAACCAATGTACACATTAAGTGCTTAGTATTACGTTGCTTTTTCACACGTAGTGATGGAAGTGATACTTAGCCAATATCCCTTCATTGGTCTGGTTAGGTTTAAATGCAGGTAGATTCAAACAGTCGTAGGATTTAATGCAATTGACAGAATCAATAAAACAGAGAGGATACTGCTAACCACGCAAAATCCTTTGTGTGTGCATCACACAGGTGTCATAATATTGAATATTAAAATAAAATAAGGAAATAAGGGAAAATGATTCCACGAAAAGCAAATCCCACTTTAGAAAAGTTTTAGGGGGCTCCTGGGTGGCTCAGTCGGTTAAGTGTCCAACTTCGGCTCAGGTCATGATCTCACGGTTCGCAGGTTCAAGGCCCACGTCCGGCTCTGTGCTGATAGCTCAGAGCCTGGAGCCTGCTTTATATTCTGTGTCTCCCTCTCTCTCTGCCCCTCTGCCACTTGTGCTCTGCCTCTCCCTCTCAGAGATGGATAAACATTAAAAAAAGGAAAAGAAAAGTTTCAGACTCTCTCTCTCTGCCTTCTTCCCAGCCCCATCTTTTCTCTCCATTCTCCCAAAAATCACTGTTTTTTGCAACAAGGAAGGTCTAGCATATAGAAATGGCAAGCAGAAGGGGTTTGGCAACTTTAATACGTGCACTGAAAGCCACCGGGAACCTGGCATCCTACTTTAGAATGTTTTGGAACCATCCCACCTTTTCCATGCCAGACCATGTTTTTATAATTAGCTCCTCTAAAAAGGACTGCGTCCTCAAAGCGTGTTGTGATTTGGGGATGCGCCGCCTACAAAGGGGTCCTGTGGCAAAGGAAACATGAGGAAGCCTCTTCTGTTTGCATTCCCTTCCTTTTCTCCTTGGCTTATCTTCCTCATGGGGCCTTAAGATGTGTCTTTTGTGTATGTGGGGGTGGGATGGGGGGTGGAGGTGGGAAATTGAGCAGGCAAACGGAAGTGTCATTGAGCGAAAGGAAAATTTCCTCCTGTTAATCTATTACCTGGACAGCCAAGGCCGTCACTGGATGATGGCAAGCACTCAGCCTCTGTTTCCCTAAAGCAGCATCTGGCTCTCTGGCTGGTCCTCTCCTGCACGTGCGCACAATGACAGCTGGGTTTCGCTGGCTAGCGACAGCTCTGTGTAGCCTGCTGTCTCCAGAAGCCATTGTCTTGGGCTCACCTTTGACCTTTGGCTCACCTCCATTCATTTTTCACGAAGATTTTATGTGTCTCCGATCTCCCCTTAAAAAAGAAAGGATGAGGCAGTGAATTCCTCATGTGCATCTCGTATGTCTGTGTGCAATAGATTTTAGAGCTGCTGGTGGGCAAGGCAGGACTTTAATGTCCTCTGCATCAGGAGGGGGAAACGTGTTGATCTGAAAGAAATGTCATGCCAACAGTCCGTTGTCTCCTGAGCATTTACAGAATATTGCTCTTTAAATAATCCTGGGCAGTCAAGTGACATCTTTAGGGATAAGCAAGTAAAAGGGATTGCAAAGCAAACTCAACAAACAAAAGTAGATCTTAAGAACTCTATGTATGAGATGATTATACCTGTGTTTTCAGTTCAAACTGGGAAAACTTTTACAGAGTAGATTCCCAAGTGTAAACGTGAGCTTACCAATACCCACCCAGAATTTTAATACAGCTGGGCAGAAAGAAATACAACCCCAGTATAATCATGGTGGCTGGGGATGTATGTGTGGGATTCCATTTGGATGAGGCAGGCATTGTGTGGAAACTTCAGTTACAGAACTTCAGACAAACCAACGCCTCCCTCTTCTGCCATTGGATTGGCCCCCCACTACTGTTTTAAATGAAGTGCTGACCCAGTTTCAATGAACACATCTATTTATTTATAGCTGAGTGACCTTCTGTTTCCCAGGATTATGGACCTCTGGTACCTGATAAGAATTCAGATTCTTCTGAATTTCTGGCTCAGAATGAGAAATGCCAGGGATTTGGGCTCTATTCTAATAGGGGGTCCATTTGAACGTACATACTCCTAGCACTCCGGTAGAATTTCCACAGAGAAGCAGACTATGCTTCTAAAACACACATGTCATAGTAAAATGATTTTTAAAGAAGTAATACCCCAGAACACAACACCCAGTACCTTTCATTGTGAACCTGGCTTCAAAAGACATTGACTAACTAACACAAGATCTACCAGGACAGAAGGAAACCTTTGAAAGTGATGGTTACGTTCCTGGCATCTCTTGTGGTGATGGATTCACGGGTGTGTGCTCATGTCCAAACTCATCAAGTTGTATCCATGAAATGTGTACAGCTTTTTGTATGTCAATCATACCTCAATCAGATCTTTTTTTCTTATTTTTTAAAGACATCGACCTACTTTGGAACAGTGCTATACAAATAACAGAGGTGTATTATTTAAAATTCAAGTAATAATTCTAAAAATGTTGAACCGACACTTGATTGGAGAATGATGTGGCATGTTGAGAGGATACACCAAAGGAAAGCAGTGACCTTTGATCGCTCTCCTCCAGGACACAATCCATCAGGCAGTTGGGGAGAGAGGTGCGAAGATGGTCCTCCTCTTTTTTTTTCCTTCACACCTCTCTCCCTGTCACACCTGCCCTCGGGAGGCTTGATGGAGGAGAAGAAGCCACACTCTTGGATGCAGCTTCCTCTCTATCAATGTTTGAGACCACAGAAGAGAATAAACCCTGAGCACCTCCCACTAGGATGCGCTTCCTTCCCCCTCACCATGCAACTCAACAATGTGTTTCCATGAATGAAAGAGATAGGGGTAAATTCATCCTTTTATCACAGTACTGCTATTTCTATTAATGGGGACAAAGAGCCTAGTATGTTGAATAGTAGTAATGATAGAAAGGAGCTCAGAGGTCACGTGATTCAGCCTTTCTAGAGAGAATGATTTGTTCTAGGATTCAGAATAACCTAGAGACAAAATTCCCTGTCCATGGCACCCAAGTCGCAAAGAGGTGAAGGTCTTGGGATTCAGTGGTCAATCCACTGGTTTACTTATTGGTGGATCTATGCATCTAATAAATACCTGCTATGACTTAGACCCTGTTCTGGTCAATGAGATTCCCCAGAGGAAGAATACATATTCTTCATCCCCAAGAAACTCACTGTATGGAGGAAGAAGAAAAGCACGTGCGCACACACACACATAACTGGCTCCTCCATGAATAAGGATTATAATAGAAATATACCCAAATTATTGCAACTTCATGAGGAGGTAACACTGATAAGATAGCAAAGAAACCTTACAGCACGTTTATAACCATAGTGTCCTCTTCCCAACTGTGTGCAGAGCCCTGATGGAGCCAGACCAAGACTTTGCAAGAGAGAAAATACCAAGTGGTCCAAACAGGGAGCTGAGGATATGGGTGGAGGTAGAATGCACCCAACTTGGGGGTGGGGATCAGAGGAAGTGCTATTCAGTCTGTTTCGGAAAGGGTCTGCAGAACTTCCTAGCAGACACAGACCCTGGGGGGGGGTGCCAGGCCCGGGAAGATCCCACAGCAAATAAACAGTAACGCATTCGGTTTGATTTTGTCCCTGGCTTCTTGGTGCACATGGCATTATTAAGTTTCTAAACACAAACATATTCCTTTTAAAATCCATCTTCAAAGCAGACCGGAGTTCCAGGCCCACGGAGACTTGACATATCAAAAGAAACTTGCTGACGCAAACCACAGTACAGAGCTTGATCTATCCTAATATACAATTTTAATGTTTCTCATTTTGCAGCCTTGCCAGCTACCATCTATCATCTGCTGTCACATTTAAGTTTCCTAAATTACTGCTTTTTAACTTTTGTCACTTATTCAGCAAAGAGATACATTCCAAAGGCTGGCCTCCCTCCAGCCCACCCCTGCGATTGTGTCTTAATATTAATCGTGAGAGAAGGAGAAATAGAGATCTTTGCTCTATTCCCAATAAGGCAGGCAGGGTTTGTTTTATTTTCTCCAGTTTCAAATTCAAGCACTGATTTGATTGGGTCACCTCTCAATGGTTGAGGGTGAAAAAGGAAGAAACTGGTAAGAATCTGGAGATTAGGGGGTGTTGGGAGTTGTAATTGTGGAAATAAGAGAAAGAGAGAGAGAGGAGAATAGACTCTTTAGAATATTTGTGGCCAAGGCATCAAAGGAAATAGTCCCGCCTTTCAAGATGTGGGTAAGGAGTGTGGACGTTAGGAAAGAAATGAGGATGTCGTCAGCTGTGCGTAACTGTCTTCTGTCTCTTATTTGACCTCCTGCTGTTCAACCTGACGCTGCCTTGGTGTCAGGGGTGACTTTCTGGGCTCATTTGGCCCTCTTCAATTGAGTGGGAATGCCAGCTGGTGGACAGGTCTCTAAGACAAGCATAAGATGGGGTGAAGTGACAACCACACGCATCATAGGAGGGCATATGCTCTCCCGTCCCCCAAACTAACTCCAGTTTCACCGTGCCACGTGGTTGGCATTCCCCTTTACTCGTAGAAGTGTCCTTGTCTTGGGCCAGCAGGTTATATGGTCACCCAACTCATAGGTGAAATACCCTTCTCAAATAGAGCCAGCACTACAGGAAGCACTAACTGGCATTGGGCAATGTCCCAGTGTTTGCGGACACAGCCAGTCTGAGGATGAGAAGCAGTTTCTGACCAGGTTGCCTCGTGTGAACAGTTCGGCATCGTTAAACCTCAGAAGGTGCTTGATACAGGCCCAGAGCTTTTCAGAGTAGTCCTCCAGTGGTATTATGGAAAGAAACACATCTGGGGCTGTGACACAGTGCCAGTAAATGAGACTTGTCCAATGAGGAAAGTACACTAAATGATCAACTTCTGTTTTCTGTTCATTTGCTCCATTAGAGGCAGGGGGGCGCCTGGATGGTTCAGTTGGTTGAGCGCCCAGCTCTTGATTTTGGCTCAGGTCATGACTGCAGGGTCTTGGAATCGAGCTCTGCATCAAGCTCTGCACTGAGAGTAGAGTCTGCTTGGGATTCTGTCTCTCTCCCTCCTCTGCCCTCTCCCCATTCTTGTGTGCTTTCTCCTAAAATAGAACAGAACAGAAGGGAAGGGAAGGCGAGGGGAGGGAAGGGGAGGGGAGGGAATAGTGAAGACTTCTAGGTCCAGCTAAAATGAAGTAAGCACACTCCATTCTATCTCCCCTGTTACCTATAACTAAAACACTCCAAACAGAATCAATATGTAAAAAACTATCTGAAGTCTCTGAAAAGTAAATGATCAGAGGAAAATTATTTTTCTTAATTGAAAAAGAAGAGGTTGTTCCACACACCTCTCACACGCATATACACAAACACAGTTTTATTTATTTGTTAATATACTTTTAAAAATGGTATCAAAATGTATCTTGCTTCAGGGACTTTTTCCCCCCAAATGATGCTCCAAAGTCTAACCCATGATGATTTATTAAGCATTGGTTTTCATGGTGGCATGGCATTCCACAAATTATTTACATATTTCCTTTTTCTAGAATTTAGGCTGTTTCTAGTTTTATTTGCTTATGTATTTCTTTTTTCTTTTTTTTTTTTAAATTTATTTTCAACGTTTTTTATTTATTTTTGGGACAGAGAGAGACAGAGCATGAACGGGGGAGGGGCAGAGAGAGAGGGAGACACAGAATCGGAAACAGGCTCCAGGCTCTGAGCCATCAGCCCAGAGCCCGACGCGGGGCTCAAACTCACAGACCGCGAGATCGTGACCTGGCTGAAGTCGGACGCTTAACCGACTGCGCCACCCAGGCGCCCCTGTATTTCTTTTTTCAATGGATAATCCTGCCATGGACATTCTTGTACTATGTTTCTGGGGGAGGACACATGATAACATTCTCCCTAGAGTGAAAATGTTAGGTGCAAGATTGCCAAATTGTGGAGTATATGCAAATGTTACGAGGTAATGCCAACTTAGTTTCCAAAGCACTTGGATGAAATGTTACTCCTGTTGGAAGAGGTGAATAATCCTGCTTATGCATACCCTTTCCTACCCTGGTAACTGTTAGACTTTTTTCCCCCAATCTATTGGGTGTAAATATTATTCTCATGGAGACTTGATTTGAATGTAACTGCTTTCTAACTATTTATATATCATGGAAAAACATTAAAATTAGAATATTTAAGCCTTATTCTATAATTTACATTAAGGCTTCTCTAGTCTGGAAGTGACTGGCCCAAGAGATCTGGAGATTGCAACCCCATGTGGAAATACCAAGTGTTAAGGGAATCAATATTTCATCCCCCTAGTAAAGTGTATGAAGAATAAAGTAGAGAGGGCTGTGTGGGAAAAGTGGAGAATGTCTAAAGGGCCAATTAATTACCTTCACTGGAGTGACAGCCTCCATGCACGCACAGATTGTTTCAGGCATGGGTGGAAGTTCAGAGGATCCAAATTCTTTCGAAGGAGGCCATCTTTTTCACTGTTGTCCTGCTAAGTATGGTGGAATGTACAGTTCTAAAAGACATGGGTCCTTATTGTCACTGAGGCTCTGGTTTTCCCATCCCTAGAATTCTTGTTTCATGAGAAAAATAAATATGTATTTCTCAAGGCTATTGTTAGTGGGGTCTTTTGTGGCATATAACCCAATTTACTGCAACTTGATTAGATCTCAGTATTTGTTGGGCACTTACTATTGCCCTGACACTGGATACCTGACTTAATTGGTATCATTGAATGAATGGGAAAAAAATAGTCTACCTCCAATAACTCCAAAAATAGTATGCCTCCAAGCAGTGATATGTTTGAAGGAAAGATAATGGTAATTATAATATCCATCACTGCTGAGAGCCTCCCAAGTGTCAGATGCTTTATACCTATCATCTTTAATATTCCAATATCAAGCATGAGGCTACCCTAGAAAGCTCACTTGTTGCTGAGCCTCATGAGTTCTGTCTTACTTAGATCATCCAATAAATTCGTTGTGGAACTGGTAGTTAGGCGTCAAACCCCACCCTTTTCCTCCTAAGACTTTTCCATCCATCTACTCTACCATTCACCTGTCCCCTGCCTCACCTTGCCTAACCTGATGGAAAAAATTATTCTGAGATGATGAGATGGATTATTTGAGATTATGTCTAGGAGAAATCTAGAATAAAAGAAAGATTCTGATACTAATAGTTTAAGACAAAAGCTACTGGCAAGCAAATGGCGCAGGGGTATAAAGTAACTATCTCCACAGGTGGGTGTCCATGCATTCTGGTTTCTCTGGAACAATCCTGGTTTATGCCTGTTTTCCCATCCATTTAGTGGCTCTATTAACTCTCAAAAGTGTCCCAGTTGGGCCATGCAGAGTTTTCCTTAATACAGGAAACGCCAGGATGATATTCTGTCTGAACATCCAAGTACACAAAAGTCATGGTTTGCATTGAGAATGAATCTGTTCTGGGCTAATGTTTCCACTAGTTGTCATCAACACATTTCTTTGGTGTCCATTGTGAAGATAAAATGGCACCATGGATGTTGGCATGTTCCTCTGTTTTTCTGATTTTGTCAAGGACACAACAGGGTGTTGGGGATTTTTCTTCAGCTGGAAATTACTTGAAGGTGCAAGAAACTCCTCTAAGAATTAATTGAACACTCTAATCACAAACAAAGGATTCCTCCTTTGCAGTCAGCTTCACAGAGTCTTGAAGAATTTAAGGAGTTGGAGATTTTCCAGAACAGCAGCATTTTGAGGTGCATCCAGTATGTTGATGCCTTTGATTCTGAAAGACAGCAAATACTTGGGTCATTGAAAAATAGAGAAAAATCCTGGCCTGAATCCTGCTTCAGGTAAGACTAAAGCAGTAGAACCTGAAGCAGTATAACATAATACTTACCTGAAGTATTATCTTACCTGAAGCAGTAGAACATAATACTTAGGTTTTTTTAATTGGATGTGAGATTAGAGATAGAGAGAGAAGAGGCTATATCACCAGTTGGGTTTAAGAGGGTGGTTCCTGGGCACCACAGTGACTCAGTTGGTTAAGCATCTGGCTCTTGGTTTCAACTCAGGTCATGATCTCATGGTTTGTGGGTTCAAGCCCCACATTGGGCTCTGCAGCTGGCAGCATGGAACTGCTTGGAATTCCCACCCTCCCCGTCATTCTCTGCCCCTCCCCCACTTGTACAGTCTCTGTCTCTCAAAATAAAAAAAGTAAACTTAAAAAAGGGGGGGTCCTGAAGTCAAATTGCTTGGGTTTGTATTTAGAGTCTCCCACTAACTGATAATGTGGACTCACCCAAGTTATCTATCTCTTCAATGAAATTACTCAATACGAAATAGAAATTATAATAATACACAGAGATTGGAATAAAAATTCTATGATAGAACGCAGGCAAAACACTTGGGACAGGAGCTGATTTACCGTAAACACTCACTCTTGCCACTGTTAACTTTAAGACCGAGGTAGCCAGTCTGACACAAGTCTGATTCCAAGGATAATCTTCCAATTCTGGGGAAAGTCAGCATACATATCTTCCTCTCTCTATTCATGTACAATTAGCTGGAAATGGACATCCAGAAAACATCAAAATGCTTCTTTCAACCTCACCCACTCTTCCCCGTCACCTGTTGCCAGTCTGGTCTGAGCACCTCCATCCCCGTACCTTCCTTCCAGTTCATTATGAACAGAGTAGCCAAAGTGGCCTTTGGAAAAGTAAATGTGGTCATGATATTTTGCTGTGTGAAGCCCTTCATTAGCTGCCCAGTGCTCTTTCATATGATCAACAAGACCACGAGTGGCCCTGCCCTCAAGCCACATCATGTGCTAACTTGCCCTTTACTATGTATAGTCACTAGATACAATGCTCCCAACTCTTTAGTCGAGCCAAGGCTTCTTCCACCAAAGGACCAAACTCACGTTCCCTTTGCTGTCTCTCTGTTCTTCTCCTGTTTACATCTTCCTCATTATCCAAGTCTCAGCTTAGAAGGTACTTCTTCCAGGGACTCCCCCCACCTCCCGTTATCATTCAGATTCAGGCACTTCTCCTGCCACATGGCCTCAAAGCTGAATTTCCTACACACCCATTCCTTACTTCACCTAATGCGAACTGTAGTTTCAGAAAGTATGCCACTAATTGAAAAAAATGAAATTTATTTCATCAGTAAAGAAATAAATTTCAATGAAATCTTCTCCATTAATTTTATGGGGAAAAATTATTTTGAGTTTTGCATCAATATATACAATATATACATGTAAGTTTCAGGCCTGGTTTTTAAGAACGTGCATATTCATATGTGTGTGTGTATATGTGTATATCTGTATATGTACATATGGAATAAGCAATAGTTTGCAACTAAATAGCCTGCAGGTGAAATGCAATCTAATGGAATCTAATGGAGTTTTCACTGGTCAAAGGAGAAAAAGTATTTTATAGTGTGTAGTTGTTGGGGGAGTAGTTAGAGAGAAGGGTCATCCTTTGGAAGAAGCATTCTTGTGCCTGTATCAATGTTCTGACGTTTGGGGAAATTCGTAGGTATCTTTCAGTCAAACTGTACTTTTTAAGTTATACCCCTGAAAATACATGTAAAGCAAAATAAAAGCTAAACACAAAAGTGCTTTATAATGCACAGAAAGAGCACTCATGTATAGAGATGGATTATGTCAGTTGCTGCCTCTTTATCCCTCTCACCTGGTGTATGCAAAGTGTTGGGGGTTTATCTGAACCTGTAGCTCAATTCACATTTGGTACACATGACATTCTGTGACCAGAAAGTCTTGGAGACAGCACCTTGACTGTCATATTTAAATATAATTTCATATAGCATACTTATTTATATGTTTTGTGTGTGAAAACCCATTACATTGGAAAAAGATGTCATTCATCTAAGGGTAGCCTGAGTTTTCAAAATGATATCATTTCATAAATTGTAAGTATGTGCGTAACTGTATAAATTATAACTTGCCACATTAACAAGTCATTAACAGGGCAGTCCTTCCATAAGGCAATTCCATAAGGCAATTCCACTTAGACATACTTGTCTAAGTGTTTAATACTCTGTTTTCACCACTAGAGAATACACTCCATGAAGGGAGTCTGCTTTTGTGTTCCCAGCACCTGGCACAGTGCAATGAACAGTGTCTTAGGGTGGAGTCTCATGGGGCAGAGATGAGAGGAAGAAACAAGGTTGAATTGAGAGTAAGGAGTAAGCGATTTGAGGGAGAGATGGAGAAAGGGAACATCCTACACCATTTCTCTAAGAGGAAGGGATATAAAATATGTGCCAGACACATGAATTGCGTGCATCGTTGTACATCTAAAGTGGCAGGTATAGAGTTAATTGCTAGATTCCCTAGATTGAAAACTAGGGAAGATGTCACCAGATCTAGGAATAATGTCCGTCTTTTTTTCCTCTGTCCTTTACTGCCGTAACATTTCATCGTGTTGGTCATCACCGGGAGTAAAATGACTCAACGAATGGCTCGAGTAGAGCTACGTAAACTCTACAACCTGTTGTGTGTGTACATAGCCCAGAGCATGACACCACAGCTGCAAATATGCTGAATAATTTGTGAGTTTCTGAGTATCTTCTCTCCTGGTTCCAACACTTAGGACTTGGGTAGCTCCTTCTGAATGTGCTGGTTTGAATGTGCTGCTTGTCTTCCCAAGCAACAAATTCAATTAGAGTCAACAAAACCCCTCTGTGTGTGCCAAGATCATTTTAACATGAGACAATGCTAGAGAAAAACCACAGCCTGGTGTCTCTTTGTACTGAAACAAAATGTGCAGAAACTTTTGAAAATGACCTTCTTAATGAGACATTGGAAGCAAAGTTTTATTCAAGCCCCTTTCAGATTCTTAGCTGTTTTCAATTGAGTTAAATCTCCCCATGCCCCACCCCGACCCCCGCCAAAAGAGAAAGAAACAAGTTTGACCTATCTTGAGCCAAAGTCACACTGTTCTGGCTGTTAAGAATATGATTAGCTTCTGAAAGTGACTGATGCCCTAGGTTTTCAATCATGTTAGAATTCTGGAATAATGGAATTTCTTATGAGGTCTACAGAAAGGTCTGATAGACTTTCAACAGCAACTTCCTCCTCCTTCCTGGGAGCTGAATTCACTTCTGCCAATCAACTTCTGTTTACTGCTACGTGGATATACAGGTTTAGGGTTTGGTCTGTGTCAAACAATCTGAAAATTAGTGGCACATCCAGTACTCTTTTGAGTTCCACTGTCAGCTGATCTTTCTTTGATAGAGCTTCCTGGGTTCCTCTAGCATTAAGATTTTAGACAAATTCAGTGTTTTTTTTTTTTTTTTTAAGGGAATTGGTATCAGTCTAGAACAGAAGTAAAATAAGATCACCTCATCAATATAGGAACCTAGATTTGAATCCAGGGTCCACCTCTGACAAGCTGGGTGAATTTTGCATTGCTTTACCTCCAAGTACTTTAATTTCCTTACCTGTAAAAAGAGGATTATAGATAGTAATATCTACTAAGGCAGAGTGCATGGCAATCCAGCAGTGGTAGAAAAGAAGTTATTAGTATTTTTGAGCCTTTGACACAAAACATAAAACTGAAAAACCATCTTCCAATGAAGAAACTGCCTTGGATGACTATTCCAGCCTTCCTTGAAAGGAGCAGAGTCGCCAAGTTATGAGTTTATTTTCTCTAAAGGTAGAGGCATATTGTTGATAGAGATTGAGAAACACCGCCATTAAGCGTCCAACTTATATGTGCAAGAACATTAAATGCTACCCTTCTGTTTTAAACATCCTTTCTGAGATAGGCCCTATGCCTTTATCAAATGAAATTGTAATTTTGGGTTTGCATTTTAGTTGACTCCATCACCCTGTTAGCAGCTCGAAACACAGGGTAATATTAAATCTTCAAGAAGGTTTCAACCTTCAACCAAATTCCCATTTGGTTTCCAGTATGACTTAGCTTCTACCATTCAGACCTTCCCATGAATAATAACTATAGACTCTGGATAAAGTAAAAACACAATTATATTAAAACACTTGGGAACATAAGAGCAGGTAGATTCTTGAAAGGGGTCACCTCTCTTGAAATGAGGAAATTACACTGGGTGAGTTTCCCAGCTTCACAGCATCTAGCAGATGGCAATCTTCCTCCTGGGCCATGTTGGGTGACTAAAAGTCCAACAGAATACCAACAAGTGTGTCTTGCCTGAAAAATCAGAGGACAGAGTTTGGGCCAGCTGCAGCCATTGAAAAGTAAGGAGGGGTCCAGAAAAAGAACATGAGAGGCAGAAGATAAGATCCAGGGTATAAACTTTGCCTGAGTATCTGACGGATGACTGAACCAGCCCTGCAGAGGGTGGATGCCACACCAACTAACAACAAGATGAGTGAACAGAAATTCCAGTAGCCTCCAAGAGGTAGAGTTTGCGCTGTGATTCCAACCAGGCCAATTTTCTGCTGAAGCAACTGAATCAACATGCTTCGGAGGCATACAATAGAATTTAGAGTCACAATAGTACAGTATTTGCAATATCTACACGAAAAAGGAGAATGTGACTGGTTCTTAAAAAAAAAAAAAGGAAAGGAGAGGAAAGAAAAGGAAAAGAAAAAGGCAATCCCTGGAGACCAACCTGAAGTAATATATTGGAAGTAGCAGAACTATTTTGTTAAAAATAAAATGTAAATTATTTTAAAGTACCTATTATACCTATACTCAATAATGTAAAGAAATTATGTTAGTAATGAATGAAAAGGTAAATGCCAGAAAAGACTGTGAAGTCTTAAGAAGAAACAAATTAATGTTTTCTAACTAAAAAATACAACATTTGAAATTTAAATACATGGGATGGACCTAACATTCTATTAGAGATGACCAGGAAAGAGTCCTTAAGCTTAAATATAGGTCAATAATAAAGTATCCAGTCTGAAAAAAAAAGAAAAAGAAACAAAGATGAAAGATTGAAGACTTGAACAGAGCCTTAGACTGTAGGACAACATTAAAAGATCTAACATATTGTAATTGGAGTGCCAGAAGGAGAGGAGAGAAGGAATAAGGCGTGACTTGTTTTTTGAAGAAATATGTCTACACATTTCCTAAATTTGGAGAAAGATATAAACGTACAGATTAAAGAAGTGTAGTGAAACCCATCTAGAGTAAATACAAAGAATACCACATCTTGACATCAGACACATCATAATCAAACTGTGAACAGAAAAGATAAAGAGGGAGTCCTGAAAGCAGCCAGATGAAGCAACACATTACATTCAGGGAAATTACTGCTGATTTCTTATCAGAAACAATGGAGTCCAGAACGAGGGAGAGCAACATTTCCAAGGTGTTGAAAGAAAAAAGAAACTATCAATCCAGAATTCTTTAAAAATATCCTTTAAAAATTAAGATGAGGGGCACCTGGGTGCTCAGGTGGTTAAGCATCTAACTCCTGATTTTGGCTCAGGTCATGATCTCACGGTATGTGAGTTCTAGCTCCACATCAGACTCTGCACTGAAGACACAGAGTCTGCTTGGGATTCTCTGTCTCTCTTTCTCTCCCTCTCCCCTTCCTTCACTCTCATTCTCTCTCCCAATCTCTCTCTCTCTCTCCCCCTCCCTCCCAGTCTCTCTCTCTCTCTCTCTTTCTCTCTCTCTCTCTCTTTCAAAAACAAACAAACAAATAAATAAATATTAAAAAATATTATGGGATTCAATGAAAAAAATGGGGGAAGGTGAAGGGAGACTTGCCTCCAAAGAAAAATGTGCATGATCGTAGCTACTTTGGTTCTGATGAAGAGTATATCATTCACACACAGATATGATGATTTTATGATGAGCTAGAGGGTCATTTCAAAGGCAGGTCTTGAATACCTGCTAAATACAAGAGACTCTGCAGGTGTTAAATAAATTATTGTATTGAGGAGGGCCCTGGCATAATCAACAGATGGCATATCCCAAAAGGATGGTTCAGTATAGTTTATGAATGAACTCCTGATAAGGTGTGAGGAATCAACAAGGGGTTGGAGAAGTACCCCGAAGCTGGCAACAAGGGGAATGCCATTGTCACCCAGAGATCACCCTAGAGGCAAGCAAGAAAATAGTTGCCAAGCCTGATGAGAGCTATGGCTGTAGAGTAAGCCTGTCTGGTAGAAGACATGAGCTTGGATGGAGGAATCTGCCATACCACTGAGTGCTAAACCCTACTACACCACAGTCTGGCAGGAAGGAGATTGGGGGAGAATGCTGTGATCTCTCTCTCTTCTCCCCGCATGATCTGATATCCTGCCAGGGCGTCCCATTGGTTTCACTGAACGAGGGGCCAGAAGACAAGGAAGCCCGACTTAGTGCACAGAGCCTCCTAGTGTTTTAGTGCACAGAGCAGGATAGAGTTGGATGGAAGACAGTGAAGGAGAACCATTGCAGAGTAGACAAAGTCCTTCTCCTCCAGCTTTGCAATCTAATCTAAATAACAGAGCAGAGGGCCAGGTCTTTATCAGCACCTACTCCAATCGGTCCACATAGAAGAATCTCTCTTGAGCTATTCTATAAAGCCAACACTGATTCCCTAAATATGAGTATTTTCAATGCATAGTCAAACAGGGTTTGACCTTAACATCTACTCCAGCCTAGATATACTTCATCACCAAGGAAACAGGCTGAGAAAAAATGAAAATGATTTGCCTAGGGTTATATAGTTAGTTATTGTGAGAACCAGGACTGGAACCAGCTTTTCTAAATCTCTCCTAGCCAGCATTTCACTCAACACAACTCTAAACGTATGAATGTGGGCATTTTATCCTGATTTCCAGGAGAAAAAAAAAATCCCTTGCATCCTGGCCTTAGGTTGATTTGCCATTTCTAGTATGTTTCTTCAAGCACCAATGAAAACTGCAACACATACTTACTTCCCAGGCATGGAACATACACAAATAACTTTAGAGCTGTTTGAGTTGTTTTCTCAAAATCACTAACACAACCCTCAATAGCAACAAAGTCCTGGGTCCTTTTTAAATACCAAAAGGGTATTTTGTGGGAAAACACCTTTAGGAAGCATTCGTTCATTGAATTCTTCCCAAGACCATGTCAGGTGGGCGATATCATCCCCATTTTACAGGTGAGAAAATTGAAATGCCTAGAGATTAAGTAACTTCCCATTTGTCATGTTAATAAAACAGAGGCCCTGACAGAAGGTGAGCCTCTGTAATCAAAATCCTGTGCTGTTAACCATTCTATCACCTTGAGGGTAAGTGAACTGAAGCTATGCCTGACCTTGATGGCTGGTGACATATTAGCACGGGGCTGATGGAGTGGGAGCCAATTCATAATTTATCCCAGAAAAAAAAAAAATGCTCCCTCTATCTTGCTGCTGACAACTAAGCCCTTTAGCGGCATCAAGGGGAATTACGTTGGAAGAAAAATGGCATGTCTGCAAATACTACATTATCTTTGGGTCCACCAAATTGATTTTTATTTTCAGAGATAAAATATTTCCAGGACTTCTTTCTGGATTGGCAGGATGCCAGGGACAGTTGAACTTTTCCACCAAACCTTTTGGGTTACTTAGTTCAAGCCTTCTAGTTTCAGAGCCTCCTCAGGGAAGGCTTGTTGATGTGGAAAGAACATAGAACTTTTAGAACATAATCATGGATTTGAAGAATGTGACTTCTGCATTTCTGGGGGATGAGGCCCCACAAGGGAGAAATAAAACATAAGGAGGGTTTCCAACTTTCATCAGGAAGAACTAGGGATTCCGATTTCCCCTGGACCCTTCTTGACAGGATGAATCCAGCCTTTTCTCTCCTCTCTGTACCTTGACAGTAAATACTCATAAAACAAATAAGTGTGGCAACAATAGCCATCATTTATTGAATATATTTTATGTGTCAGGTGCTGTTCGAAGTGTGTTACGTGGATTATCTTGTTTAATCTTGGCAGCAAATGAAGCTGATACCATTATTAGCCACTTTTCCCAGCTAAGGAAACTAGTAATTTAGAAAGGTTTAATCATAATACCAAGCAGCTTGTTGCTAACGTTGAGATTCAAAATAAGATCCGGTTTGACTTCAGAGGTTGTTTTCAACCCTGGTTGCACATGAGTCACCTATAGAAAATTTAAAATACAGCAGTACTTAAAGTCACAAATCTAATATAGTTGATCTAGGATGAGCACTGGGCATCTTTTTTTTTTTTTTTTTTTTTTAACTCAAGTAATGCTGATGTGTATCCAGAGAAACCACAACATGAAACCTTATGGACACTTCATATGGGCAAGCAAAACTTACTAAGACAGGTGACCTAATAATGGTGTCTACCTTTGTAATAATTGACGTGGACAGGACTTAAATTCCTCCACCTAGGAAGACTTTTTAGATTGTATCTGAGGTTAATTTTAGTCTTCAACTTATGCAGGAAGTAGTAATATTTTATCTGACTTGCTCCAGAATATTCAGAACCATCCAGCCATCTTTCAGACAGCATAAAGATCATCCCAGATCATGGGTCACTGATAAAATACAGCATACCAACCCCACCTTAAGCCTGAGAACATCTTCATCATTAGAACAAGGAGAGACCACCAAAAATCTAACCAGTAGCTCTATAAAGTCACTAATCTGACTTTTTAAAATTTTTTTTGAGAGAGAGAGAGAAAAAGAGAATATGGGTGTGCAAGTGGGGGAAGGGCAGAGGGAGAGGGAGAGAGAATCCCAAGCAGCCTCCACAGTGTCAGTGCAGAGACCGATGACAGGCTTGATCCCACAACCCTGAGATCATGACCTAAGCTGAAATCAAGAGTTGGATGCTTAACCGACTGATCCACCCAGGTACTCCTTCGCTAATCTGACTTTTAACAAGACTCATCAGAGGAACAGAATAATTTTCATTTTAAGCATTCTTGTTAGAAAAGGTGTTGGTTTCCACAGGGCAGTGGACATGTCTGCAAGATGACTCAATCACCCACCTTTAATCAGTTGAGTGAAAAAGGTCTACTTCATTATGTAAGGACAATCGAGGAAAAGTGACAGTTCTATAGATCCTTACGAATGATAGTTTGTTCAAAGGGACTATTCATTGTCCATTTTTATAACCAGCATGGCTTTCAAGGGATTTCAATTCATGGAGAGCATGTCTTGAGTAAGGCAGATTTAAATCTAAATAAAGGAAATCTAAATGATAAGATCAGTGGTCTGGTTGTCTATTCATTGGGCATCCCATGGCCTCAGAAAGCCAGAATAGAAAAATTGAGTTGGAAAAAAAAAGAGGTTAGAGTGGGAGAGAGCCAGAGCATAAGAGACTCTTAAAAACTGAGAACAGGGGCGCCTGGGTGACGCAGTCGGTTAAGCGTCCGACTTCAGCCAGGTCACGATCTCGCGGTCCGGGAGTTCGAGCCCCGCGTCGGGCTCTGGGCTGATGGCTCGGAGCCTGGAGCCTGTTTCTGATTCTGTGTCTCCCTCTCTCTCTGCCCCTCCCCCATTCATGCTCTGTCTCTCTCTGTCCCAAAAATAAATAAACGTTGAAAAAAAATTTTTTTTTAAAAAACTGAGAACAAACTGAGGGTTGATGGGGGGTGGAAGGGAGGGGAGGGTGGGTGATGGGTATTGAGGAGGGGACCTTTTGGGATGAGCACTGGGTGTTGTATGGAAACCAATTTGACAATAAATTTCATATATTGAAAAAGAAAAAAAAAGTGAGTTGGTTTCAACTTTTTAATATTTACAAAATGTAATTGGTTGGAAAATGAATACTCTAAGTGAGCAGAACTATCTAACTAGTCCTTCCTTCATTTAAAAGAAAAGTATGTGATACTTCATGAATAAAGTCTATCATGGAACAGTAACACAGTAACATATAAGCAGTAACAAAATGTGTAACAGTGCACCAATCAACACAAAAGGAAGAATGTCACCATTGCTTTTCCAGGCTTCCTTGTGTAACCTACCTTGGATACGTCCCCCGCACAGAGCCTAAGGATAACTAACCATCTCCTGAATTTTGTGATTACCCTTCCTCAGGTTTTCTATAAAGTTGTACCAGGTAATGCTTATTCAGTGTGTCACTTCTCAAGTTTGGGAGCCTTACATAAGTGAAATTATCCTGTACCTAGTCTTTTAATATTTGTTTCTGTTTTACTTTTTGCTCAAACAAGCTGTGATATGTATAGGTAGTATTTATTTTACCTCTGTGTGATATTTCAGTGTATAAATATGCCACAATTTATTTACCTGTTCACCTATTGTTGGATTTGTTGGATATTTCCAGGGTTTCTTTTTTTTTTTTCTTAGTTTATTTATTTTGAGAGAGCGTGTGCATGCACATACATGTGAGTGGGGGAGGGGCGGAGAGCAACGGAGGGAGAGAATCCTAAGCAGGCTCCGTGCTGTCAGTGCAGAGCCTGACGTGGGGCTCGATCCCACAAACTGCAAGATCATGCTCTGAGCCGAAACCAAGAGTCGGACACTTAACTGACTGAGCCAGCCAGGCACCCCTCCAGGGATTTGTTTTTTTTAAATGTCATTTTGGAAACAGTGGTGCTAATGATGTTTAAGGCTGCCCATTTTTTAAAAACTATCTTAAATAATGATTGGTATGTTCTAAAGCAGTTGCAAATGTCTATGCTCCGAACCAGCAGTTGTATGTGAGTGCCCGTTCTCCATATGCATATTTTCAAACTTTTAAGGGGCGCCTGGGTGGCTCAGTCGGTTGAGCTTCCGACTCTGGCTCAGGCCATGATCTCACCGTCTGTGAGTTCGAGCCCCGCGTCGGGCTCTGTGCTGACAGCTAGGAGCCTGGAGCCTGCTTCGGATTCTGTGTCTCCCTCTCTTTCTGACCCTCCCCTGCTCATGTTCTGTCTCTGTCTCAAAAATAAATAAACATTAAAAAAATTTTTTTTAAATTTTAAACATTTAAAGTTTGTCAAAGTGACCATTAGAAATATTTCACTGTGGCTTTAATTTGCATTTAAATTTTTCAATTACCATTGAAGATGAACTTCTTTTCTTATTTTAGTGTCCCTGTGTCCTTTCCCTTCTGGGAATGATGATTCGAGGATTTTGTCCATTTTATTTATTGGTTGTTTGGTATTTCTTACTAAGTCTGGGGGAGTTTTTAATATATGCTGCTACTAACATCTTGCTGGGTTTATATGTTGCTGAAAACTTCTCCCAACTTGGAATTTGTTTCAGGTCTTACGTGCTGGCTTTGTGTTTTGATGAACAAAAATTCTAAATTTGGACATAGTCAAGTTTACCGACTTCTCTGTGGCTTTGGTTTTGTGTCTTGATTAAGAAATTCTACTTTACTCAGATGTTATAAAGACGAGCTTTATTTTTCACACACCAGCTTTAAAATGCAGTCTTTCATATTTAAATATTAAGCTCTCTTGAGAAAATGAAAAGGTGAAGAATCCCCCCTCTCTCTCCCTAGCTTTCTCTCTTTCTCATTCTCCCAGTAGATAATCTGTTGGGCTGACGTGGTTTGTTAAAAAGACCCCCTCTTTCTCACTGATGTAAAGTTGCTGTTCTCCATCAGACATGAAGTTTTCAAATCCACGTTTGTCTCTAGACAGACGCTTTGTTTTCTTTATTCTGATCCATTGCTCTGTGCATCTCTGTCCTATATGCCCACACCCTCCTAATTATTATATACTTTCATCGTAACTCTAGGCTTGCCAATTATTATTCGCCATTTTATTTTCTTTACGAGTGTCCTGGCTATTTTTGGCCCCCTCATTCTTCCATATACATTTTACAATCAGGTATTTAGTTCCATAAAAGACACAACAGGGACTTTACTGGCTAATGAATTATATCTTTTGACCAATTTGGGAGATAATTGGCATTTTTGGGCATTAGTAAGGCTTTGGAACATGGGGTATGTTTCCATTTACTTAAGCCTTATTTTAAGAGCTTCTTCGAGAGCTTCAAAATTTCCCCCAAAAGGTCTTGTCCATATTGAGTTAGACCTATTCTTTGGAGCTTTGCCTATTCTCTATTTTTCCATTCCTTATTTTCTCTTTTCCTGTCTGTGATGGATCGAGCTTTCCACCCTCCCTGCCTCCATTTTCTTGTTTGTCCTTTACCAGTTTGTAAGTTAGATTCCTTATTTTGAAGGTTTTAGTGGTTACTCCAGAAATTAAAGCAGCCATACTGAATAGAGTCAAAGTTTATCTCTCTTCTTAAGTTCCCGCTGAAGATTATACGCAGCTTAGAATGTTTTAACTTGAATCATCCTCCTCACAATACACCGTCTGTTAGTTTATCTTTGTCCGCTCTTTCGGGTCCTGTGTATAACCCTACAAAAGCAAGTTATTTGCATGATTTTACAGGGATGGATAGTGTTCACAATGTTGACCATTTTCTTTGATCATCTTTCCATCTTTTAGACCTCAGTTCCAAGATCAAGGGAGTTACGAAGACAGAAAACGCTGTCATTTTTGCTTCCTTTATTTGTTCATTTGTTTTACAAATGCATATTCAGAACCTACTGGGCTAGGCAACACTTTCTCCCCTAGCCTGTGTTCTAATAGAGGACAAGACAATAATCCAATCATCACACAAGCACAGCATTATAAATAGGGACAAGCGCTCTGATGGGATGACACGTGGGGTTATGGGCATCATGAGCAGGCGGGGGGCGGGGGTCCCCTGGTCTGCGGTTCATGAGAAGCCCGGTGGAGTTGAAAACCAGCAGGGGTCCCCTAAGGGAAGGAGAAGTAGGCTGCAGAAAAATAGGGACAGCAGAGGAGAAGTTGGGTGTCATTTCCAACAGAGCAAATAACCTGAAAAAACCCCGGTGAGGAAAGCACAGCTCAGGGTATCTGGGGGCATACAGATGGTCCCAGGGTGGCACCACATGGGAATAGGCCAGGGCCACATGGGAACGGAGGTGGTAATCATAGGCCAAACCGTGGTCTGTAATCTCCATGCTTTCCTTTCTACTTTCCACTGTCCTCCTGTTACCAAGAGGGCACTTGACATTCAGAAATGTTAAGGGTCCTGTCCGAGTTCCAGCGGCTAGCACCGTCATGACCCAACTGGGATGTGAACCTGCTTGTCCGATTTGTGAAGCTGATCCCCTTCCTGTTGCCCCTCTCAGGCGGAGCGAATGAGACCGCATCCGGGGGGACTATTTGTTGTCACTGAGCCAAGAAGGAACCTGATAGAAAACCTTTACGTTCTTTTTCTTGTCGGATTTTTGGTTTTGTTTTTAAGCACCATGGACCTGGCAGGGGTGGGCGGGAGTCTTGCAGTTTCCTCGGCCCTCCTGCTAGATGGTTTCTCATGCCCATCCCACCGTGTCCCTCAACTCGTTTACATTCTCCAGTCAGTCAACCCTGGTTACCCGAGATGCATAGTATCACTCTCCTTCCCAATCAGAACTAGTAGGCAAATAGCCCCCGCCCCTCAGCAGTGAGTGTTTCCAGCAGAGAGAGACAAAATTAATACATTAGTGAGGCAGCCAATGAAATCCACAGAACGATGTAGCTCACTACAGCTGCGAGGCATCTGAGAAATAAGACAAAAATGCCCAAAGGCCTGCCATTTACATTTTTCGGTCACTATTACGAAAGCTATCTCGGAATCAGGTAACCCTTCAGTCGTCACCTCTGTATCTGCATTTTTAAAATGCATCGGCGATGATCTTTCTTATAAAATTAGTGTCATCATCACACATGATACAAAAACATAAAAACTTGAAAAGGAAGGACACGTCTCTTATCGAGCACAAGATCTGTGAACTGCTCACTGAATTTCCTTTCAGTCAGTTCTCTAGGTGTGGGGAGTCATCTATCCCCTGTGTACAACTTTGAACTCTCGTTTTTGTGTCACTCAGCGTCATGGAATCAATACAAGGCACGGAAGTCTGTAATAAACGACAGTTACATGATATTGCGTGATTTTTTTTTTCAGACTTTTGAAATCACTGCAGGACGTACCCTCAAGCAAGGGCACACGGAACCCTCTTCCTAAGGTTGGGAAGGTAGGTGTTTCCCAGTGGTTTGTTCTGAGTAAGGTTGACATCAGGCACTCTGGCACATTATTAATTCCATTTTATTTCTTTGATCTTCATAATTCAAAAAGTTTTCACCTGATCAGAGTTAAGAGTTGAGAAATCAAATCCCTGCCCTATCATTTTGTAGCCAGGTGGCAGACCTTTGTGGGGGCATTAAGATCCCCATCTTTGTTTTTTTTTTTTAATGTTTATTTATTTTTGAGAGAGAGAGACAGAGACAGAGCATGAGTGGGGGAGGCACAGAGAGAGAGAGGGAGACACAGAATCCAAAGCAGGCTCCAGGCTCTGAGCTGTCAGCACAGAGCCCGACATGGGGCTCAAACCCATGAACCGTGAGATCATAACCTGAGCTGAAGTCAGACACTTCACTGACTGAGCCACCCAGGCGCCCCAAGATCCCTGTCTTTGAAAGGGAGCAAGGCAGCCCACCATCACAGGATTGCTGGGAAAATCATTCCATGCCTGAGGAAGCACTCTTTCTAGGTGAATGTGAATACATATGAAAGGCGTTATAAAGACTTTATCCAAAAGACAGATAATCCTTATGCCTGTGGGGCTGTGCTAAATATTACAGAAGGAATTGGAAGTTAAAAAAAAGTTAATTCTGTCTGAATAGGTGCTATATTAATAATAATAAGTGATAATTCTAGATTGCCAGATTTAGGGTAATTATTTTAATTATATGTTTCACCATCTGGATGACAGTCCTGGGTGTTTAAACAAGTTTTCAATTAGTATTTTGAGGAAATGCCAAGAAAATTTTTCTCCGAGCATTAAATTTCTTTCTCTTCTTTCATAACAATTTCCGCTCACTGTCCCTTTTAATTTTAGGTTTTGAAAAAAAGACCCAGGACCTCTGGCAGTGGGAATCCAGTGACAAAGGCAGTAAAAACAACAGTTTGGGCATGAACCCCGGCTCTGACACCTACAAAGGTAAGAGTTTGACCTCTCGGTGCTTCCGTTTCTTTATGTATCTAACTGGAAAGGATTTGTGCACTGTCCGTCCAGCGCACAATGTCACAGAGTACATCCGTTTCTGGCACGGTGCCTGGCCCCCAGGAGAAGTTCTGTACAGATCCTTCTCCCGTATGAGCAATAGCTCGCAGAGCTATTCTGGGCAGCACATCTAATGGCCTGGTAGCCTCATACCCACCCTGCAAACAGCAGACCCGAGGTGTCCTTCTTTTCCAGGGGACCAGAGACCTTAAGAAATGTACCCCTTGTCACTCAGCCTCAAGGGGCTCCAAGCTGGAGCCAGCTGTTGGGGTGAGGAGTCTCACCTTTTTCCTTACTGAATGATGGGGTCTCCCACTTGATAATAATGATCTTCCTAAGCTCGGGTTTGGTGAAAGATGATGCGAAGCAGATCACAAAGGACTCACAAGAGTTTACAATCTTGTGTAAGGCATGGGCGTGGCACTACCCTAGGTGTTATTTCACTGACTCTTCCCAAGTCTGTACGTTTTAGGTTCTATTCTTCTCGCTTGTCACCCTCAGAAAGGGTTTCACACCCTGAACCCCCTGACTCCTAGTCAGTACCCTTTGTTGCAAGTGCTTAAGGCAAATCAGTAATGAGGGTCGCATACAAAGGGTGGAACTCTGAAATCCAAGTAGGAATGTAATCACCTAATGTCACCTGCCTTCGGGGCATCACAGGAGGTGCCCGCTGGTAGCATCTGGCAAAGAGCAAAGATCAGCTTGTGAGATATGGGCAATGAAGATATTTTAAGGTGTTTGGGAAAGGGTTTTCTCTACGTATCGACCTAAGTTGGAAATGCAAAGCCTCTCCACACACCAGGGAGGGAAAGATCGTTGCCTCTCTCTGGATAGCGAGTGATTTGCAATCTGAAAGTGAAGTTGGACTGGTAAGGGAGAGGGAGATAACAAGGAAAAAAATATTCAATTTGAAGTTGCCTTCAAGGAAAAATGTCACCCGGAAAATGATTTTATCAGGTTTGAAATGCAAATGCAATAAAATCCCTGACATGTTTGGATTGGGAAAATAATATATTTCAGGATTGGGTGAAGAGCGGATTTCAGTGAGGGGGAAGTTGTGGGTACATTCGACTGGCTACAGTTAGGACTTAAAAATCACCATCGCAGAAACATAAAACTAGAATTCTAACGCCCGGTTGTGACTGGGTAGCCACAAGATGTGCGGCCTTGGTCAACCCTTTTTCTCTGACCTTAGGCCCATTTTTCTATCATATAACCAGGAAGATCTCAGAGCAATGTGGTCTATATTTCGTTGTACCCCCCTGTGGTGGACATCTCTTGGGGATCTGGTCACCCCACAGTCCCTGTTTGCTAACCTTTCTGCCACCTTCCGGGGAGGCCTTCTGTTGTCACATGTCTACAAAATGACCTTGGTTACCATCCGTCACTCCCATAGAGTTGACTGTCTCAGGAGTCAAACCTCACCCAACGGAAGTCAATAAAATTGCCAATCCTTGATATTTCAAACAGGGGGTCCAACAGGGCTGAGGAGCTCTGGAGCTAAATATGGTTTCCAAGAAAGCAAAATAAAACAGATATGCAGCAACAGAGAAATGTGAGAAAGAGGAGACATCCCAGGGAGCCCTACAGAAATGGAGAGGCAACCCTAGCTAGCAATGTGCTTTTAGTTCCAGGTCGGAGTCCCTTGGGGCCAAGTTATCTCCATGTCCTTAAATATTTCCAGTGGTTTCCTTCTCTGTACCTGTATCAGCTTACGTGAGAAAGGTCTTGACCGACATATTGCCACCCTGTCTTATCCAGAATGGCGCCTCAATGCATTTGGGTGGATAAGTACAGGAACAGCATTTTGACATTTACTGCTAATCTTGAATATATACTTTTCGATCTTCATACTCCTGTATTTCGAATAGATCCATATAGCTATTCCTCGCTGCCTTTCTTGTATTTAATAGTGCAGATGAGTTTTTACATAGAGCCCCCATGTAAATCCTGTGTAGATCCAAGCATGAATACTTTGGTGTCACTACTCCTAAAGAGTAGGTGGTGTCACTCGACATTTGGAAGTCACCAGCCAGTCATTGAGTCTCATGGGCAACCGTTTCATGACCCAAGACCTACGGCTGCCAGGTGCAAGAGTCAGGACTCTGCTCTTTTTTAAATCTGATGTTAACGCTTGAGTGATGTGCCATTCTCTGTTAAACATAATGCCCAACGAGCCCTGAGATACATCTGCAGGTACAAGGTGGGTAGCGTAGAGGGATTTTCCCAGACACTACGTTTGTGGTGTGGCATGTCAAAAGACCATGTGACACAAGCAAGGCAACAGAGGAGAACAAAAAGGCCTCGATGCTATTGCACGTGTAGCTAGAGACGGCACTCTTTAGGAGAAGGAGGCAGAACACTGGAATTGCTCAGGACCAGGGAAGCGGGCTTGGGAGAGCACTGGGAGCTCATCAGGTAAAACAGTCCAGGGGAATGAGAACGTTATTTTTGAGAGGAGAGACTCTGAGGAATAATCTTGCCTTCTATAACGTCAGAACTTCTGCTTAGTGGGAGAGGAGGGCACAGTGAGTCCCTGGGCCTGCTCCTGCACCTGTGGGGAGGAGCTCAGGGAAGACAGAGCCAGGAGCCACATCAGAGTGACGCTCACATAGTCAGAAGCTGGGGACCACGTTCCCTGTATCTGTGCTAGGTTTGTGTCCATTTTTCTTTATACCGACTCTCCTAGTAAATAGAAATGAGTGCATTTTAAAAAGTTACCTCCTCTCATGGTAAGCAGAAAATAGGTACTGCTCATCATAAATATGAGTAAAGAATAAAAACCAATAGGGGTACCACGGTGGCTCAGTTGGTTAAGCATCCGACTTCGGCTCAGGTCATGATCTCGCAGCTCATGAGTTCCAGCCCCACATAGGGCTCTATGCTGACAGCTCCGAGCCTGGAGCCTGCTTCGGATTCTGTGTGTGTCTCTCTCTTTCTGCCCTTCCCCCATGCCTTCTCTCACCTAGGCGCCCCAAATAAATAAAACATTTGGGGCACCTAGGTGGCTCAGTTGGTTAAGCGTCTGACTTGAACTCAGGTCATGATCTCTCGGCTGGTGAGTTCAAGCCCCTTATCAGGCTCCGTGCCAACAGCTCAGAGCCTGGAGCCTGCTTTGGATTACTCTGTGTCTCCCTCTCTCTCTCGGCCCCTCCCCTGCTTACTCTCTGTCTCTCAAAAATAAATAAACGTTAATAAACATAATAACAAACAAAAATAAATCAACATTAAAATTTTTTTAATAAATGAAACATTAAAAAAAGAATAAAAACAAATAAGAAAAAAGAACACGGTGTAGAACTCCAGATGGCCTGAAGGCCACTGCCTCTTCATCCAAAAGGAAGATTGGAGGACCACCTGAGTGGCTCTGTCAGTTGAACTTCTGACTCTGGATTTCAGCTTTGGTCATGATCCCAGGATTGTGGGATCACGGGATCTGTGCTAAGCATCGAGCCTGCTTGAGACTGTATCTCTCTCTCCCTCTGCCCCTCTCCCCCACTCACTCTGTCTAAAATAAAATTAAAAAAAATTTTTTTAAAGGAAGATTGGAAAGTGTTGGAGAGAGAGGGGCTCAAGACAGAGAGGATGGGGATCTCCTGCTGGTGGGTAAAGCCATTCAAGAGATCTCGGGAGGCAAGAAGCCTCACTCTCTGCGAGTTAACGTCTCCAACTACAGTCTCTTCAGAGGTGCCTCCCGCGCCTTGGGAAATGCTGACCAGGATGGTCAGTGACGGGTCATTTAGCAACTAGGGAGCTTCTAGACAAAGTATTCCAAAGGGACCAGGGTCAGCAGGCATGTTGGTGAGAAGTTACCTGGCTACCAGGTAGCTGGAAGGCTTCCCGCTCAGGGAAGTGACTGTTCCACGATGTGCTCACGTGTGCTTGCTGTGGAGAACCCGGAGCTTGCCACCAGCGGGTCCCACGACTGAGGCCCCCACGCTCCCCTCCACTGGGCTGCTCCTTGACGTCTGTGCGTGCGTCACGCACCACACTGGAACCCCCTGTTCTCCAAGACAGATGCGCGCAGAGCCGTTTGTGATTTGGCTGGCAGGCATACGGATCTGGCTGCGAGGCCCTCACGGCAGCTCCTCATTTCTCAGTGTCACCGTGGGTGTTGCACAACGTGCATTGTTTCATTTTCCTAGCGACACGGTAATGATTTCCTACTGATGGAGTGGGAAACGGAGCCAACGCGCGTCTGCTCCAGGGGGAGGGAGGCACCTGCGTGCCGGATCCCAGACGGGCGGGGCAGCAAGGGTGGGGGCTCTCTGGCCTTCTCACGAATCTTCTGCGCAAAAATCCAGAGTGCATGAGGACTGGGCGCCTGTCTTGGATGGAGATGGGCCGCGCCCAACAGAGCGCAAAACAGCGTGGTCTTTGCAGGCAGCAGTAACTGAGCTCTACCCCAGCTGTGATGGAAACTCCGGTGAACACATGATTGAATCTCTTCAAGTCTCAGTTTCTGCATAAATCAAATGAGGTTAATAAAATAACAATTCAGAGACCCTGATGAGGAACAACTGACGTAATCGAAAGTAAGAGCGCATAAAACATCTGTTTTGTTCTTCCTTCTCCTCTGAACCTACTGGGGCTGCGAGACGCGAGGGTGGGCAGGAGTGAGCCCTGAGCTTGCCTTCCTCTGCCCACCCACCTGCCACCATTCCCGAGGAAGATGAAGCTGGTAATTATGAGAAGGCGCTTCGTGTGCACTTGGGGGCAACTGAGGCAGACAAAGAAACCAGCCCTTTTCCCTACATTTGCTGCAGCTCACATCCGTTCACTCAGCAGCTACGTCAATAGAGCAAGTGCTCTGTGCCAGGCCCGGTGGTGGGTCCTGCAGATTTGGGGGTGGAAAAAATCAGCACCGCGCTTGTGCTCACTGAGCTATAATCTACTCACGTTGACTTTGCAGAAACACATCTGATGAGTGTTTAGAAAAGTGACAAATACCATGGGCGTCTGTTACATGGAGAGCCTACAGAAGTCTGCAGCGTCAGGAAATATTTCTGGGAGTGAGTGATTTTTTAATCCAAGCCCCAAATAATGAATTCACTCAGCTCGGTGGTGAGACAGGAGAAACCTCAATCACCGGAGGTACTAGAAGTAAGTCCAGCATATCTAGGGGGCCCTCAAAGAGTAGCCAGATTTTCATTTTGCTAATTAATTACATCTTTTAAAGCAGCTACTGAATATCATCACTTCATGGAAGAAAGAGTGCTTTAACACCAGGAAAATAAGGAGACACCATCAGATCAATGTCAGCCCTCTAAATTGAATAAATTCAGTGTTATAAAAAAAATCTCCTTCATTTTGCTTACTTGTGCTTAAAAATTTGTCAGTGACCCTTGGAGCTTTCCAACAGATGTAGAGAAAGAGCAAATTAATTCTTACTAAATGGAGCTTTTGGCCCCGAATTGACAGCTTATTTACTACTAGCAAGATGTCCCAAAAGCTGGATTAATATCAAAGACTTACATTCGTTCATTCACGGGTTCATTCATTCCTTCGTTCAACAGTCTTCCTTAAAATATCGACCGATCCTTCTATCTTTCTCCATCAGACTGTACAGTTGGGACTGAGTATAATCTGAGTCGAGCCTGCCTAGATTTCGTCACAGCTGTCATTAGACTCAAATGTTTTCAAGAATAGGATCAGGGCTCTTCTTTCAACAGGGCTTGGCATCTGAGCACCGGCCAGACTCCAGAGATGTCATTGTCTTATGAGACCAGCTACCAGCTCTGCGGGGCACTGAGGAATTCTCTCTGTTGTGACCCCCACCTGGCTTTCTGTGCCTCAGGCTGTTTCTTCCCACCATGCTGCCCAGCCCCCCCTCCCGCCCCCCCCCCCACCCCGTGTGCACTGGGGGCTATGTCTCAGCTCTCTGCTCTGCCCCGACCTTTCACCAGCCACTGCCAAACACCTGGTCTGTGCTTCAGGGTTTTGTCATCTCTTCCAACCTTTAGTGAGGCTTTGCCAGCTCTCTGAAAAGGATCATCCAGACACCTCAGGCCTCCTTGAGGCCCTTCTACCCCGATCTCAGCCTTCAACACGCAGCCTCAGTGCACTGAGTGAAGCCCCCCAAAGTAGAGTCCCAGGTGGGCGCAGACCTGCCCTTTGCCGGAGCTCCAGTGGATTCTAACCCATCCCGCCAGACCACAGTTCTGTTAAAAATTGGGCTGATTTCTCCTTTCCATCAACAATGGACAGTGAGTTATCTCTGTCTCCTCCCTTGCCTGGGAATAAAAGAAGTCACAGGTTTCTTCTCTCCTGTGAATAGCTCAGCTCTTTCTGGATTTTAGTTTATTTAGGGCTCTTTCCAGCTCTAGATCTCTCTCTCCTGTCTTTCCTCCTCCTTTTCTTTCTTCTCTCCCCCATCTCTGTCTCCCTGTCTCTGTCTCTTTCCCTCTGTGTACAGAAAACATAGTTAATAAAGCCAAATTCCACATACTTCTCAAGGACATTTTTCTATCCCTCCCCCTGAGGTAATAATGAATTCTTTTGTATACGTGGTCCGTATTTTATATACTTTGCCTAACCATAAAAATATAAAGAGATGTGCTCGCTTCGGCAGCACATATACTAAAAATATAAAGAGTTGTGGAATGTTATTTAGATAAATTGCATATACCCTGCATATCATTCTGAAATTGACTTTGTTCACTCAAGAGTCTGTTTTTAAGATCTGTCCTTGCTAATACACACAGATATAGTTCTTTGATTTCATCTACTATTTGGTATTCCATCCTATGAATATGCCACTAAATATTTACCTGTTACCCCCCTGGTAGACATATGGATTGTTCTTTTCTAAGGGTTGAGGATATAAACACAGGGAAAAAAGGGGTGGGGGGGGGAATAAAGCTAGGTAATTCGAGCACCCGTTTTGCACTAGACATTATTCTAGGATTGTGGACATAAGGAAAGATACAATACATTTACAGTCTAGTGGGAGAGACAGGGAGGTAAGCAATAATTGAATTTGCATTTTAGGAAGATTAATCTCGCAGTATGTAGGGCATATGGGAAGAAATAGTTGGAGACAAGGGAAAAAAATAGAAATGGTTTGTAATGATGGCAGAGATCCAGATTAAAGCAGTGGTAGTGAATGGCAATAAATAATACGGACATGGATGGGATCAACGTGGCCAAAACAAAGGGAGGGGAGCAGAGGTGGGGTATGTGCCCAAACCTGTCTCCCCCAAAGCTTCTGCTGGCTCACCAATGCAAACCAAACCACACCACATGCTTTCCTGACAGACAAAGAACCACTGTGTAGAGAGAACAGATGTTGGGGATAAAATAGTGCATAGCCCTCAGTGCCTGCTCTTAACAAGCTCAGCGGACTTGAGAAGTCCAGTGAGAGAGGCAAACACTTTATAATATAGGACAAAACCATACTGTCTACTAATGTGTCCAATCCCAGCATTAAATGGGCAGAAAGGATGAGTGACTGAGTCTGACAGTGAAGGTGAAGGGGTATTTCCAAGGGATAATGTCATTCCGGCTGAGACGGAAAAGAAAAACGAAAGACGTGGGTTCACTCACATTCTGAACAATTTGCATCACTTCGTGATTAGGACAGACAACTGTGTCGTATTTTCTACCTGCCAGGCACAGCCTTAAGTTTATTCCATCCTCATAACCACCCCTAAAGGTAGGTGGTACTGTTACTCTTGTCCCCATTTTCTGGAGGAGTGAAGTGAGCCACAGAGAGGATACCATACTTGCCCAAAGTCACACACCTGGTCAGTATCAGAGCAAGGGAGGAAGTCAACCCTAACACTGTGGCTCAGAGACTATGTTCTCAGTCCCTGCTCTAAACCCGCACTCACTGGGATTACACCCAGTTTTACACAGATGCAGACAGTGGCCCATAGTCCAGTTCTGGATTCACTAGGATTTTCTACCCAAAAGTTCCAGGTAGGAAGAGCCAGAGTGTGAGGAAACGGGGCTGGGGGTGACCATGGAGGGTGTAGGGGAGTATCTTAAAGAGGGCAGATAGGGTGGGTATGCCATGGCCCCCCTGAGAAGCAGAGGCTAGGTAGGATGGTAAGCAGGGGAGAGACTACCTGGAAACAACATTAAAATGTTGGCACTGGCCAGCCTGCACGTGATGCTCCTGGTCCCTGTTCTCCAATCCCACCTTGATGCAGGTGACTGTCAGCCATGTTCATTTCTCTTGTGTCTGAGCCTCCATATCCAACTGGTTTCTGAACTTTTTCATCTAGATCATTTCCAGGCAACCCTTTTGTAGAGCAGATACTGTATGAACGTCAAGTTTCTTCATTCCTTCTCTCTTCACACACTGGGTGAGCATCTGCCATTTCCAAGACCGTGTGTTTCATTACGCTGCAGCAGGTACGAAGGTGTGCGGTTGGTAGCTACCCACGTGGGTGGCCTGTGAATTCCCTTCTCCTAGAGCTGGCAGTCCCCAGGGGAAAACGACACCGAAAACATTTACCCTGAACCCGCTTGGGCATGGGTTTGGGTTTTGCGATGGGAGAGGTCTTGAGAAGTTGCTCTTTGATGTCAAGAGGTTGGTGTTGGGATAGATCTTTTCATGTGATGCTCAAACAGGAAGAAAGCTCAAAAACTAATTTTGTGCTTTGGTTTCCATCTTTGTGTTCAGAACCCTGTAGTCTTCCCAGAGTTTCTGAATAGATAGCTAGTCTCGCCCGACAAAGTAGATCTGTGAACATGTTAAAATATGATTACAATCACCATGATTCATGAAATGTAACTTAAAAATAACTAAGAGTTAAGGGTGCGTGGGTGGCTCAGTCAGTTGAGTGTCTGACTTCGGCTCAGGTTATGATCTCACAGTCTGTGGGTTCGGGCCCTGCGTCGGGCTCTGTGCTGACAGCTCAGAGCCTGGAGCCTGCTTCGGATTCTGTGTCTCTCTTTCTCTCTGCCCCTCCCCTGCTCATGCCCTGTCTCTCTCTGTCTCAAAAATAAATAAAAACATTTAAAAATTTTTTTAATAAAAAAATAGCTAAGAGTTACATAGCATTTTCTATTCTCCAGTGATTTTTAAAAAAATTTTGTTTTCTTAGGTAATTTCTACTTCCAATGTGGGGCTCGAACTCACGACCCCAAGATCAAGAGTCACATGCTCCATTGACTGAGCCAGCCAGGCACCTCTCCAGTGATTTTTCTAAGTACTCTCCAAATAGAAACCCATTTTGTTTTTATAACCATCTTTGGAGGGCAGTGCTATTTATTATCCTACTTTATAGATGAGGGAATTGAGACACAGAGAAGTTATGTAGTTGGTGCAAAGCCACATAGCTAGTAAGTGGCAGACCTCAGAACTGTGCCCCTACCTACATAGAAGTTACATTTTCTTTATTTTTCAGTAACTATTTTTTTTAGTTATCTGAGTGTTTGAAAAAAATGTTTTGGGGGTGCCTGGGTGGCTCAATTGAATACACATCCAACCTTGGCTTAGGTCATGATATCGTGGTTCATGAGTTCGAGCTCAGAGCCTGGAGCCTATTTCAGATTCTGTGTCTCCCTCTCTCTCTGCCCCTCCCCTGCTTGTATGCTGTGTGTGTCTCTCTCTCTCAAAACTAAACATTAAAAAATATTTTTTTTAAAAAGAAAAAAAAATGTTTTGGTCTTAAACTAAAGCTGTCACATTCAAAAAGATTGGTTTCTACGGGTTTAGATGACTCTCATTTTATAGACAACTACATTTAGAGAGGAAGTGACTTGCCAAGGGACACACAGTAAGATAGTAACAGAACCTGCATTAGCTCAGAGGCAGTGCAGAAAAATGCTAAGTATAGACTTTGAGACAGAGACAGCTAGATTGAAATTCCAGGTCAGCCACTTGCTAGTTCTATAGGCTGGAACATGTTCATTTCCCTCTGTCTCAGTTTCCCCACCTATAACATGGGAAGGACATTATATCAACCTCACAGAGTTGTTATAGGATCAATTAAGGCAAAGCATATAAGTTGCCTAGCGCGGCGTCTACACATTGTGCGCCTGGATTGTTACAGGCATTATTGTTGCAGCGATTATATTATTTCAATCCACCCAGATCTCTTCACTGAAGTCCAATGGTCTCTCCAATGTATTGCTTAATACTTCAGGTCAAACACCCTGCTGGTGTGAAAGTGTGCCCCTTCCCCATCGTCATTGGTAGAAGCACTGACCGCAGGCCAATAAAATTGGCTCAACGGCTTAGTACTGTATTTCAAATGATCAAGCTCTGTGAAAGAGAACACAGTGTTCTTGTTCTGTCAATAACCAAGGACTCGTGTTTTCAGCTGTCAAATCCTTCAGAAGATTCTGGCTTTCCTGCAGATTTGTTGTGTTTTGTTCTTCTCTTTTTCATTTATTTTCCTGATAGTCAGCAAAAGTCATCTAGAATAAAATGCCAATGCACTGGTTCTAGGATGGGAATTTAGATATCACCTAAAGATCTTCTTCACTGTCACACGTCCAGATGTAGAGTGGAAGGAAGGAAGTTAGGAAGGAAGTTAGGAAGGAAGGAAGTTAAGAATGGGAGGAAGTTAGGAAGGAAGGAAGGGAGGAAGGAAGTTAGGAACAAAGGAAGGAAGTTAGGAAGAAAGGAAGGAAATTAGGAAGTTAAGAAAGGAAGGAAGGAAGTTAAGGAAGGAAGTTATGAAGGAAGGAAGTTAAGAAAGGAAGGAAGTTAGGAAGGACGTAAGTTAGGATGGAAGGAATGAAGGAATGAATGAACAAAGGAAGGAAGTTAGGAAGAAAGGAAGGAAGTTAGGAAGTTGGGAACAAAGGAAGGAAATTAGGAAAAAAGGAGGGAAGTTAGCAAGAAAGGAAGGAAGTTAGGAAATTAGGAAGGAAGGAAGTTAGGAAGGAAAGAAGTTAGGAAGTTAAGAAAGGAAGGAAGTTGGGAAGTTAGGATGTTAAGGAAAGAAGGAAGGAAGTTGGGAACAAAGGAAGGAAGTTAACAAGAAAGGAAGGAAGTTAGGAAATTAGGAAGGAAGGAAGTTAGGAAGGAAGGAAGTTAGGAAGTTAAGAAAGGAAGGAAGTTGGGAAGTTAGGATGTTAAGGAAAGAAGGAAGGAAGTTGGGAACAAAGGAAGGAAGTTAACAAGAAAGGAAGGAAGTTAGGAAATTAGGAAGGAAGGAAGTTAGGAAGGAAGGAAGTTAGGAAAAAAGGCAGTTAGGAAGTTAGGAAGAAAAGAAGTTAGGATGTTAGAAAAGAAGGAAGGAAGGAAGGGTGTGAAAAGAAAGAAAAACACAAATAAAAAGAAATGCCAGTGCTGTCTGTGTTGTGGCTGAGAGAGGACTAATCACAGGGTTTCATATCCTACTATGAAGAAAACTTAGTTTGGAATCCTAATGACATCACCCTGGTCCAAAGAGGCCCATTGTTCTTCAAACAAGAGTGAAAGCACATCTGACCTCATGTCTGAGCCTCAGAACCCACAGTGTGGAATTGCACTCATCTGTTCATCTATGGGCAAAGGGACTTCAATATTCTCCATCGATTTCTGAGTTTTTTAAAACAATTTCCTACCCGCTTCAATATTTGTCACATTTTCTCCTCGGCTTCTTTCTATCATTTTTGCTGCTCTTTCCTTCTTGGGCTTATGAAGACATCCATCCTGCTCAAGGAGATCATCAATAAAAATCCTTCTGCTTGATGCTGTGATTAGCCAAGAACAATGCTCTCCCTTACCCCAGTTTTTGCCAAGTCGACATCACATGCGTTTTTGCCTTCCTTTACCACTAGCATTTCAGATGTTGGGAAGTGATTTTCAAATGATAAATGATTAAATCTTCCTATAATGAGAGAATTCTGGGAGAAATGTTCACCAGGCACTCCAGACTTTTTTCAGCAAATACCCCTATCACAATGAGCAGGTCAAATCAATGGTTCTTCATAAGCCACTTGGGCAGAATGCTGGGATTTTAAAGAGTCACTTATGGATATGGAATAGCATGGGTGAAAGTCAGTAATGGGTATAGTGTCTTGCCTTTAACTCTTTTCCTTCTGGTTATGAGATATCTTTTTTTTCCTTTGCCAAATTTCCCATCCTGGCCAATCTGTCACCTTAAGCAATTTAAATGGCTATGTTGACCGCAGCTAATCGAACAGAACATACTCTCTTTCTGGGACAACCATTGATCTAGGACCATGGATGTAACCAAAGAAGGGACAATCAGGAATTGACCGTCCTAAGGCCATTAGGAAAGAGAGGATCTGTCTTCTTCTAAGACTGTGAGGTCTGTGTAAATCTGGAAATGTGCACTCACTTAGAGTGTGGTTGAGAAATACATCAACAAAGAGAAAAAATGCATCTAAGAGATGGCAGAAAGATAGAGACAGAGCGAGAGAAGGAGAGCACAAAGGACATCACTGGAGCCTTTGAAATAAGTTACACCTAAATCCATTTCTCTCCCAGGAACTTGTAGCTGCATGAATCAATAAAATAAGCTTACTCCCACTCCACTGCCCCCTTTGTTGTTGCTGCCTGGTGTAGTTTTAGCTGGCAACTAAGAATCTGAACTGATGAATATCATCCCTTTCCAAAATTTCAGCCCCAGCAGAACTTCCCAGACGTTTGTGTCCATGTATGGTCAGATACCTTCCCCAAAGCTCACTGCAAAGGCAGAGACAGGCTGAAGCTGCCTCTGTTCTCAAATGTCAAGGGCTCATAGCTTAGGTTACGAAGCATGGAAGGAAGGTCACTGGCCTATCGGGGGTGAGGGGGGTTGAGGGGGGAGTCTAACCCTCACTCTGCCACCAACCTGTGATGCGTTATTCCATATGTTCTGTACCTCTGTGGGCCTCTATCTCACTCCAGGCCATCCTTTGCCTGTAAATAGATTGTAATAGTGGGGACCTTAATTAATCAGTATTATTTCAAAACTTGGCTTTTTCGTGTAAGATGTGAGTGACATTGGAACAAAAAACCCCCCACATTTCAGATTCTTCATCTACAAAAATAAAGAAAATAGTAGTCACTGTCTCATAGAAAGTGAAAAAATTCATATATTTAGTATGATGTCTAGCATGGCATGAATCTTGGGACGTATAAGCTAATATCATTTGCTAGGACCTGGAGGGATCAATAAGTAACCGAGATTTAGCAGAAGTTTTATGTATAAGCCCTGCCTTTATGTGTGTGTGTGTGTGTGTGTGTGTGTGTGTGTGAGAGAGAGAGAGAGAGAGAGAGACAGAGAGACAGAGACACAGAGACAGACAGTTGGCACCCATCTACTGTGTTCATAATGCAGATTTAATGCTGAATTCCACCTGACACAATCATTGAACCATCTTTCCATCGATCAGGTCTTTCTTTCATTTTCTCTTTCTTCTTTTCCCCCTTCTTTTTTATTCAACAATTTATTGAACACATACAATGTACCAAGCATTTTACTGAAACGGAGGCATAAAATAGCAAAACCATACACTGATCTTTCCCTCTTAATATTTAATGTGGGCTCAGTGATGATTTGCCCTGGAGCCACCCAACCAGGCTTTGTCACAGGGAATTCAGGACGAGCTCTTCTCTGCTGCTTATCTGTGTTGGAATACTCCCCCCGCCCCTTCCAGGATTTTCTAGAAAAAAAAAAAAAGGAGGTAGCAGACTTTGTATGAGCTAGAGCTGGTGGACAGTGGATTCTGATGTATGCATTTTTAAGCCTTGGCCATTGGGAATGTGGAAGCAATTGGCAGCTGCCTCTGGGGGTAGCCGCATACTTTGTTTACCTGGGAAAATTAAAATAGATACAGCCAGAAAGGTATCACTTCATTTGTCCCAGATCTCGCACTACAAGCCACATCGGCTGTGCCCGGATCTCACTGTGACAAGGGTGAATTATAAACCAAGGGCCGCACTGGTTCCTCATTCCTCTCCCCTTTATGCCTTCCTGCACTCCCAGGTGCCCATGATGGAGATGTGATTGCAATTGCACAGAAGGAAATATTTTAAGACCTGCCAAAAACCTTTGGCTCAGAACTCGCTTTTCCAAGCAACCTGTCTGAGCATGGTGACTGCGGTGAATTATTGAGGCCTTTGAGGGTTCACCAGGAGGAGCATGTCACCGGGAAGGTGGGGCCAGAGGCTGCAGCTGGAATCTGGTTCCCTTCCCCCCTTCAGACACCAGCTGGGCTGCGGATTTAGTATCTCCTCCGGGAGCTGTCTCCTGGGTCTACGCGGGAAGGGGGGTAGGATGGCACTAGGCAGGGGGCAGCCGAGGATTTGAGACACCACATTTATCTTTGACGGTGAGAAGCAAGACATGAGCAGATGACTATCCAGATACATCTGGCTTCAAGTCTCAGGAGCAGGGTTTTATAATTAAAACATGTGAGGTCCAGCTTTAAATAACACATCCAGATACACCTTCCTTCTCACATGGAAACAGTCACAATGGCCACCCCCGCTTCCAAGCCCATCAGAGGGACGCATGCAGTGAATTCTCCAACAGTCCTGTGAGGTAGCTGCTCTTTTTGGTATCTCCAGACCTGATTGGGGAAACTGAGGCACACATAGAGGAAATTTGCCCAAAGTCACGTATCTAGAAAGGGTAGAGCCAGGATTCAAACCAAAGTGGCTGCACTACATCGCCTCTTGCTGGTAGTGATGAGGAAGCTGAAGAAGGTGATGAGGATTTCCTGTGCGAAGAGCTTGGTCTGCCTTATTTCCTTTGTTCTGCCTCAACACCACGAGTGCATGATTTGGGCCCCTTTTCACAGTTGTGCGTGATGAGAATAAGAGAGGATAAATGATTGTCACATAGTCACAGTTAGAAGAAATCAAACCAAGACTCAAAATATCCATTCACCTCCAATGTCCGTGGCTTCTGAAATCCGCGGCAGTGACTTCAGGTAAGCCCCCGTCAGGTGACACAGAAAGGTCCAGACTCCCCAAATCCTCAAGTTCCCAAATGTCACCAGAGCAACATTCAAGATTCATCATGAATGCCCTAAAACGTGGCTGAAGAGAAAAGCAAGGTATCCCTGTAGGAAAAGGAGTCTGTAAACACAAAACTGAATTCCACGTGAAGCTCGTTTCTGTCCAAGAATCACCTCTTGCTTAAATCTCTGCCATTTCTTGGCCTTTCCATCCCCAGCACAAGCAGTGGGCTTTCCTGTGGGGGCTAACTCTTTCACAAAGTCACAAGTTGTGGTCACTTCCCAGGAGCTTTGAGTATGTGATGACAGGGTGGGAACAACAGCTATGTGTGTGTATGGAGGATTCTTAGCATTGCTAGCTACCCCAGGCACTCATCCCTACAGTCTGTGCTCAATGAAGGATAGATTAAGAGCACATGTGCCCTTGAGGTTGCCTATAAACAGAGAAATCACAAATTTCCCATCTGTGAATAATGGTAATGATAATATTAGTTCTCATTTAGTGAAGAACTAGGGCCAGGTCCCCACCTAATGTTTACCAATCAGAGACCAGCAGAAGAAACTACAGAAATCCATACAGTGGGGCGTTATACAGTAGGTAAAAAGGAACACATACTATCTTCATGGATTGCTATGGAGTGATCACCAGGATACAGTTCACGTTTTAAAAATCTAAAATAGAATTGTTTAGAGCACGATGTTACCTTTAAGAGAAGGGGAGTATGAGTATGTAGTAGCTTATCTAAAAAACCCTGTCAGGGTTTCTAAAAATCTGAAATAGAGAAAGAAAAAAAGGAGAAACAATGTGAAGAAACAGGGTAGAATCATGACTTTTCTGATGACAGATTCTATAGATTTTACTCTGAAACCATGCCCATATTTTCCATAATCACAAGAGAAATTGGTATTTTTAAAAGTAGTTTCTAAAACATAACCAATGAGTCTCATCGTACATCAAGTTGATAATATACACATAGGGAAACTATCTTGTGACTTTAAAATAAGGACTTTCTGGGGCAGGTGGGTGCCTCAGTCAGTTGGGAGTCCGATGTTGGCTCAATTCATGGTCTCAAGGTTCATGAGTTCCAGCCCCGCATCAGGCTCTGTGCTGGCAGCTCAGAGCCCAGAGCCTGCTTCGGATTCTCTGACTCCCTCTCTCTCTGTCCTTCCCCTGCTCATGTTCATTTGTTCATTCTCTCTCTCTCTCTCTCTCTCTCTGTCTCAAAAAAAATAAAACAATAAATAAACATTAAAAAAAATTTTTTTTTAAGTAACTTTGACTCTTCATCTCTAATGAGATATACTCTACCATCTACAGGGACTGGTGGAAGTCATTTTAAGAAATCATGTTGTTCACAGTTGTGCTGCTGTTGTTACTCTGGGTCTGTTGTGCAAATGGTATGAGATGAACGCAAATGAGTACAAATATGTTGGTGCTATTGGGAACCAGGATTTTTGCCATGAAAGAAAGAAAATAAACATTATTAAGGTTAGTCCTGGATTTAATTTGTAGATATATTTTTTCCCAGGAGAATCACAATCTAAATAGCTGACAAGCTAGTTCACACAAATGTCCCAGGACTTCTGATCCTGGGCAGAGGGCTTATTCTGATGACGGATCACTTTTTACAGTGTTCATCGTCATCATCATCATCATCGTCATCCAAAAGTGTTAAGTGAAAATATGTTTCCTGAAAAAGAAATAATTGATTTTGTATGTCACACTCCTATTAGTGTTGCTGGGACTGTACCACATGGGGGAAGGGGAGGTGGGATAGTGGCTTCCAAACTTTTTTTTCTTTCTTTTTTTTTTTCTTTTTGTAAGCACATCATATAATTATCAACTCTGGTTTCTTTGGCCCACCCACTTCCTGACAAATTCTCATCCATCGAACTTTCAGTTCACTGGATGAAAACATTACTAAATTCATTAAGTATAAAATATAGTTGAATTAAAGAAGTAATGATGTGTCCAAAGGCAAAAATCTGTGGAAGAACTTCATCAATTAACCCTGAATGATGAAGACGTATCTTGGTTATGTTTCTGAAACAACCATACCTTCAATACCAAAGTGAAGACTACTGTAGAGCTTTGGCATCAGGTCGACCTGTCATCCAACATTTAAGGGTAGTATGATTTTAGGGGCACTTGGGTGGCTCAGTTGGTTAAGTGTCTGACTTTTGATTTTGGCTCAGCATGTGATCTCAAGGTTCATGGGATTGAGCCCTATGTCGACTTCTGTGCTGTCAGCACAGAGCCTTCTTAGTATTCTCCCTCTCTCTCTCTCTCTCTCTCTCTCTGTCTCTCTGCCCATCCCTCACTCTCTCCCTTTCTGTCAAAATAAAATATAAACATTTAAAAAAAAAAAACAAAACACGGAGAGCAGCATGATCTTAAGCAAGTTGCCCAGTAGTCTAGAGCATACATTCCTATGGTGGTAAAATGTAATTAATTGTACCTTTTTCTTAGAGTAGTGGTGAAAAGTAAGTGAAATAAGTAAAATCCAGAGTGTGACACAGATATCATAGGCGCTCAACATATGATAACGAGGCTGTGGCTCAGAGCCTGCGGCCAACTGGTATACTACCGGTGCCCTGGACTTTTACAACTCAGCTAGCTTCACCTTTATCACTTTCCCAAATGGAACAGGTTTGCTAGGTACATCGTAGGTATTTGAGGAAGAAGAAAGTAAATGTTGAAAAACAACTTCACTTCCGGGGCACCAGGCTGGCTCAGTTGGAAGAGCATGCCACCCTTGATCTCAGGGTTATGAATTCAAGCCCCATGTTGGGTGTAGAGATTACTTAAAAATAATGTCATAAGAGAGGAAAAAGAATTTCACTTTGAGTTGTGATTGTCATCAGAGGAATTTACCAAATATATCCCATTTTTACCTTCCTTTGAACACCTAGTAGAATTTCATTTCTTGAGGACTATGCCACTGAACAGGATTAAGTGATTAGTTCTGTTCTCTGAATAGTCAGCAAAAGCACATTTGTGAATGTCTCATCCACACTGGAGATTTTATTTTTATGTTTATATATTTATTTTTTCACACTGGATTTTAACTGCCAGTGGAAGATTCTCCAGAAGTCTCTCATAGCACAGCAGCCATCGGGGATGTTCTAGATGACAATTATTCCATCAGCCTAGATTCCCAACTAACTAGAATAATCAAAATTCTCATGTTGACTTGTAGTGGATACATAATGAGGGTAATAAATAAAAATGTTTTCTTTTCTTAAGCTACTAAGATGAAGGGAATGCTTGTTACTGCAGCATAATCCAGCTCATCCTGACTGATCATAAAATCAATCAGATTTTAACCATTGGATTTTCTACAATTCATTCAATTAAGCCCTTTTTTGCCTTAAGGGGAATTTTTATTTTTTTAAAATTTTTTCATGTTTATTTGTTTTTGAGTGAGAGAGAGAGAGAGAGAGAGACAGTGTGCAAGCAGGGGAGGGGCAGAGACAGAGAGAGGGAGACACAGAATCTGAAGCAGGCTCCAGGCTGTGAGCTGTCAGCACAGAGACCAACGTGGGGCTCAAACCCATGAACCATGAGATCATGACCTGAGCCGAAGTCAGACGCTTAACTGACTGAGCCATCCAGGCACCCCTTCAGGAGACTTTTTAAAGTAGTTACCCCCCAAAAAATTTCGGATCCAATGACCAGCATTTTTTATATAAGTTGGATCATCTTATTCTAGATGCTGTTTTATATCACAGCATAGATGAGTGGATTACAGAAATGCAGTCAAGTTCCTGTCTCCTCCATGGGATATCCCCATTGCCCACCACTCTTCTCCATAAGCATTTCAGTCACTCTGGGCTTCTTCCTGCTCTTTCGACAAACTGGACTCATCCTTGGAGACTTTTCTTGGTCCCTCTAGGCCAATATCTGAAACATATTGTCTTCAAGTAATGAAATAGGGGGCTCCTTGTCATTATTCAACCTCTGCTCATATGTCACTTCCTCTGATAGGTCCTCCCCAGTCAGCCCAGGAACTAGCATTTCACCCTGTTTTATGTCATTAATAGCACATAATACTAATTGCTTTTGTACTATACATGTATGCAGCTTGCTAATTATCTGTATTTCTTTCTTAACAAAGCCTGTGTTTCTCACTGCTAGAAAAAGACTGTGCCCAGAACAAGGATGATAGACCGAAGATGCTCCATAAATATTTATTTAATAAATAGAGATGATAATGTGAGACGTTTCTTCTTTCCTACTATTGCTCGAGAGTATATCACTATCCTCCTACCTTTGACTGAGGACATTGGGTATATTCTACTGAAAACACAGAACCATTTGAGAGATCATTGTTTTACCTAAACACTCGACGTTCTGCCTCTCCTCATAGTCTAAGACAGTACTAGAGGCTGTACTTTCTGACGAATATCCTCTTTCTCCTTTCCTTCCTGATGGTTCTGAGATTTCCTTTTCATCAGGGAACACATGTGTGCCTCTCTGCCCATTTTATCCTGACTTTATCAGTCACCAAAAAACTCTCATAGGAATTCTGTTGTGTGGGTAATTTAAGCTTTGTGAATTTTGAAACTTTGCTTCATTTATTCCTCTAACATGTACTTTTGTCCCCTGGCAATGTCGGGCTTCCTCTTATCTTCCTTTGAATGGCAACTTGCCTGGCCTTGCTAATTGCCCCCAGCCACGCCTGTGGAGGGGAGTAGACAGAAATATTCATGCCAAAATAGTATTTTTTGAATGCTGAAGCAAGTACACTTAAGCAATGGAAGACTTAACATTTGAAAAAGATGTTTAATAGCCCCAGCTTTTCGTCCCATTGCTTAACTAAATGGTAACAGGGCAATTCCATTTGGATGCTGTGAACCTGGGAAATAGAGGGAGCCAATCACTTCGGAATATAAATGGCACACATGAAACCCTGCAAGGTAGTGAGCTGATCCATCAGGCATCGGTCTTTGAATGTGGCTTCTGCAATATTCAACGGACGTTTGCCTATTTCCTCTCTCTTCTTAGAGAGGTCAAGTAAATGGTGGGACTCAACATAGACAGTCTCTTCTGAAAAGGCAATAATTTTATTATTCAGGAAATATTCCAGGTTATGGACAGAGTGTGCAGAGGAAGGAATGGCTCACGTTTGCAATAATACTACACATTTGTCTCTAATTTGATTTATAGGAATATATACACATATACCTGTTGAAAAAATATTTGAAGCACTTGTTTATCAAGGCACCATCATTTTCCAAAACCAATTCTATTTCTTCCCAGGGGTTGATTTTATAAGTGTGTGTGTGTGTGTGTGTGTGTGTGTGTGTGTGTGTGTGTGTGAGAGAGAGAGAGAGAGAGAGAGAGAGAGAGAGAGAGAGAGAGAGAGAAAGAGAGAGAGAAAATGATAAACTAAACTACAGAGTGATTTTTGAAGTAAATAGAATAGTAAGGAGGATGGTGTTGATAATGATGTTTATTTAGGGCTTCTCTCAATGCCGGACAGTGTTTGAAGTGCTTTGTCTAGAGTATATTTATTTTCCCACTTCATTCTCAAAAATAACCCTATGCAGTAGGTGCCATTTTAAAAATGAAGAAACTGAGCACCAAGAGATTATGTAGCTTATTCAAGGCCACTCTGCTGATGAAGACGTAGGGATGGGCCTGAGCAGTCTTGCTAGAAACAAACCTCTTTCCCGGGAATTTATACGTAGTTGAGATCATAGGTTCTGCAAAACTGTTGCATCGTAGCTTGATTTCCTTTACCTCTATAACCAACCTGTGTTCCTTAATGTTATTATAAACATTATGTTTTTGAACTCTGTGCCTTTCCATTGAACACATGTGTCACAGCCACCTGAATCATCCTCTGGTGTTGAACATCATACTCTTGAATTGGCTTCTAGCAAAACCTGGACCCTCAGAAATTGTATGTGCTTCTTTTTTTTTTTTTTCAGAAGTGGGATCATTCCTTTTATACATTTCTGCACAGAGTCCATGACCCAGAAAACAAAGTCATAATGGACGTGTTTCTTTATTTATTAAAGGTTAATTTCTATGTACATATTTAGCAATTATTTCCTGACGGTGATCAAAGCACTGGGCAGAGGCAGGAATCAGACGCAGTCTTCCTCCGGGGCCTGAAGCGATGTATGTTCACACTTAGATTTGATTCTGATATTCTGTGAGCCTCAGGGCTGCTCTGGTTGCACTGGCCTGTGGTTATCTGTCCTTTTCTAAATTATCTGGAGTCGAGGCCACACACAGCTCAGCCCATCACTATCTTTTAATTAGTCCCAATATATTAATTCTCATCTCCCTATCTATATCATGCATTCCTTAAAGGCAAGGTGCCTTCCACATTTCTGGCATCTCTACCCAGCATTTTGTCCAGGGTGGGGCACAGATCAATTGCCCAATGGAGGTTTTTCGAGCCTTTTTTCCAATAGGCCTGGTGCAGAGAAGAGAATCCGGGAGATATGAATCTGAGCCCCTACAATTCTACTTATTAGCTCTGTGACTATAAGAAAGTCACTTTACCTGCTGAGTCTTCATTTTTCTCACCTGGAAAAAAAAAGGAAAGCCAGTCTCTATCTCTGATGATCGCTTGATAATTAGAGATCACATGCTGTTAACGTGTCTGTCACATAGGAGGCCGTTTGTACTTTTCATGTCATTTCTTTCTGAGTGGCCTCACCACCCATTGCCTGGACCAAGTCAAGAGGCATGAAGAAGTGTTTCGCTGCCTGCAGCCCCCAAATGGCCCCTTCCCTGCGCTGCGCTGGATTCAGAGAGTGGTTTTCCCCCATGTCTTCCCCATGTCTGCCATCTGCACAGCCAAATGTTCGACTGTGAGCTTCCCGCCTGCACCCCCGCTAAGCAGGTGGGGCTGACTCCTCTGTGCTTTGCATGCGCAATCTGATTGTGTGTGACGGGCTGCTCACGATGGAGGAAAAAGACCCATGAATTGGATTAAATGCTCTTTGTTTAGACTTTATTAGCCAAAGAGGCTGCTGCAAAATTAATTGGAGAATAAACTGTAATCTCACGCTGAGGCAGAGAGACTCAACCCCCTGAAACACGGTCTTGCATGCATGTAGGATGTAGGGATTGGGGGTGGGTATTCCTAATTTACTGGTAGTCTTTGCGGAAGAGACGGGGGGAGACAAGAGCAAAAGAGGACCATAAAGATGTCCTTTCCACCCAGACCTTCATCTGTCCACTTGACACTTACCAAATCAGATCGCTTTGGCAGGTTGCTTGATCTAAGATTCAGTTTCCTCATTTGGGGATGAATATCGGGTCATGATAAAGAGTAAATCAAAATAAAAACATTTACAGAATTTAGCACAAATCCTTTTGTGAGGGTAAGCCCTCCATACATAAATTCTTCTTCTTCTTGAAACTTAGAACATGCACAGAAGTTCTCAGAGGGCCAAGCCTTCTCAAGTTGGGCTTTTGAGATGGCTGTCTGATACTTTACGATGATAGAATCCCAGTAACTTCTGGAAACTCCTAGTTGTCCTCCTGTTTCACCTCAGTTAGCCCAGAAAGAACTGCCTTGTTTGGAGAGAAACAGGAATCCAGTGGCAGTAGAGAAAGGTTTAAGTGGGTTGGTCTCAGCCATATTCATGATGATGCGGAACCCACAACTACCCCTTATTGTTAAGATTATCCTAGTAAAAAGGCAAGTTCAAGCAAGGACACTTTTTTTATTCACCACTTTGTCCCAGGTTATCCAAATCTTTCTTAGCTTTTTAAAAAAGAACTGTACTAAGAAAAAAACACAAAGAACTTCTGCGCTGTAAAGAAGTCTGATCTGTCTCATGGGGCTGAGATGGGTAGCCATGAACCCCTCCCTATTTTGAAATATCTCCCCAGCTCGTTTCCCTGATGCTTGAAATTCCTGCTCCTGACAGCTGTCCTTCTTCCTCAACACAGTAGATATGTAGCAAGCGTATGTTGAATAAATGAATAAATCCCAGATGTTCCCTGTGCTGACACCATCCACTGTGCCCAGCTACAATCTCCCTTGGGTCCACATTTATAGTTATGTTGGCTTTCTTTTGGATAGTGTTTGCATGGCATATCCTTTCCATACCTTGATTTCTAACATCAATTTATCTTCACATCTGAGAAGTACTTTTGTAAAGAAGAATGTATCTACACATCTGTATCTGTCTATATTCGATTCTGACAATCTTTGTCTTTTATTTGATTAATTCATCTATTTATATTTAATGTATAATATTTTTAGATGTAACTTTACTACTTTACTGTTTTCTCTATTTGTCCCATTTATGCTCTGTCCCTTTTCTTACTTTTACTCGACATCTATTAGAGTATTTTTGTTATGTCATGTCCCCCTTCTCCTGATATAATAACTTTGCATACTTTTAGTCTTCTTTTAATATCTAGAGTTTACAGCATGTGTCTTTGCCCATAGTCAAATGAGAGATACTTGCTCTCACTCCTTTCCTGATGCTAGAACTTTGGTATACTTTAACTCCATTTATTTCCTCTTGCCTTTTGTCATATACTTGTTATGTATCTATACATGTATTTTAAATCACCTAAGGGAATATTATCATTCTTTGTAGTCAGTAGATACACATTTTATACATGTATCTGTTCACATATATTCAAATTTTTCATTGGTTTTCCTTCTTTTCTGTACTTCCATGCTTCCATCTAGAAATGATTTTTCCTGGGCCTAAAGAACCCTTGTTAAGTATTTCTTTTAGTGTAGGTCTGCTACAAATTATATCAGGATTTGTTTTCCTGGAAACATCCTTATTTTTGCCTTCACTTTTCAAATATATTTTTTTGTTTTACAGGAAACTGTTGACAGTTACTTTTACTCCGTGTTTATATTCTGGTTTCCATGTTTTCCTGAGAATCAGATGCCATCTTGATTATCATTATTCTGAAGATAATGTGTTTGTTTTCTCTGTTTGCTTTTATGATTTTGTCTTTGGTTTTCAAAACTTTTACCAAAAGGTCACCCAGTGTGGGTTTCTTTGTGTGAATCTCACTTGAGTTGGTAATGTTTCTTGAATCTGTGGCTTGATGTCTTTCATCAGTTTTAAAAAATTACCAGTTCTTGTTTCTTCACATATTGCTTCTGTCCCCTTCTGTCTGTCATCCAATTCTGATATCCCAGGTGCATGTTTGTTAGATCAAAACACTGTGTCCCATATGCCACTTTTATGCTTTTTATTCCTCCTTTTTCCTCTTTGAACTTTTGTCTGGATGCTTTATACTGATTTATCTTCCAATTCATTAATTCTCTCTCTGTATATGACTGCTTTGTGAGTTACACATTATTGCAATGTGAATTTGATTTTTTTCTTAGTCTTAGTTTCTTTGTATTTGTTATCTTTCTAAATTTTCTATCGCGTCATTCATTTCTTGACGAACTAACTATAGTTGTTTTCCAATTGGTGTTTGATGTCCTGTGGATCACTCTGACTCCGTTTCTGTTGTTTATTTTTTCTATGGGTCTCATGTCATGGTAAACATGGTAATTTTTGGATGAATACCATACATGTATTTTAAATCTTGTAGAGGCTCTGGATGCTGTTGTCTTTCTTCTTGAAGTATATATTTACCTTATAGCAGGAAGTTCAGGTAGGGGTAGATCGTCAAAATGATCAAAAGTCAAAGTGTTTCTTTATTTTAATTTTTTTACATTTGTTTGCTTGTTTGTTTGAGAAAGACAGCAAGAGGAGAGGGGCAGTGGGAGAGGAAGAGAGAGAATCCCAAGCAGGCTCCGCACTGTCAGCACAGAGCCCAACGTGGGGCTTGATCCCCTAAACCGTGAGATCATGACCCGAGCCAAAATCAGGAGTCAGACACTTAACCACCTGAGCCACCCAGGCGCCCCAAGAATCAAGATGTTTCAAAGTATGTTTGAGCCATGTAAGAACATTTCTGTTTCATTTCTTCTCCGCTCCTGGGGCATAATCCTCTGCTGCCCAGTGGAATGCTTGCCACGTTTACTAGAGCTTCTCTCTCTAATCAGTCCTGAACCCCAAACCCTACTTCTTCTGAACTTTTGGTTAGCTTCTCAGCCTCCCATCCATGACTTTCTGCCTGGTGTTTCAGTCTCTCATCCTGTCTCCCGTCTTACAAATCAATGAATTATTCGAGGGGAACACTAGCTTAGACTATCAGCCTCCATTCCTAGACTTACCTTCTTTCTTGGATCTTCTCCACTTGGGTCCTGGTTGTCTGGGTAATTCTGAACCTTGTATTTGCTTTTCTGTTTAGCCTCCATGGTGCTGTGAAACTGACAAAAGCTTTGGTCACCTTCTCTGACTCTTAGCAGCCACTTTCTGCTCAGGCTCTCATACTTCCTGGACTGACCTCAGTAAGTTTCACCTGGCTTTAGGACCTTGCCTCTACTAAGTCACAGCTTCTGTGATAACTACCAAATACCTTGTATTAGAATACACTCTTGTCAGTTTTTCCTGGTGGGAGTGTTGATCTAGTAGAATGTGGTTTATCAGAACTATAAATGGATATTTGGGTCTACATTTCAAGCTGTAGAATTTTCTAGAATTCAGAACATCTTGACTGTGTCTCCAAGTGGAGTCTGAGAAATGGGAAGATAATGTGCTGGGGTTTCACTTGGGAACCCCTCAGGCGAAGCCCCATTTGGTTGCAGTGATAGCAATGCAGAGGAAGCCTCTGGCTTGCAAGAATGCCGTCTGGCTTCCTGGAGGTCCTGCACCACACTGTTTCCTCTTCAGAGAGAACTCCTTGCTCCATATGCTCCCTGAGACAAGAAGTCCTGTCCAGGACCTCTTTGCAGAAGCAGGCGTCATTTCCCACACGGATAATTTGGGAGTTTTGTCTCTTCAGGCTTTACTCCGAGACATTCAAGGTTAGCTCTCCCATCCGTTCTGAAGCTGTGCCTTTGGAAGGCACGTTGCTGGCTTCTGAGAGTCCAGAGTGGATCCCTCCTTCAAGACTGTTTCCCGTCTTTTGGATGCAGACGCTTCTCAGGTTCCTTCTACCCCTCGATCTATGTGTTTGAGACCTTCCATCCCCTCATTTCCACAGGCAGTGTGGCTGAGTTCTGTTGCTTAAATCCAGACTTAGCCCTCCACCCCTGACACATCATCTCTCACCCTGGGTAACTGCAGACCTGTGTTTCTCTGGCTTAGTCTCTCCCCACCCCCCACCCCCACCCCACTCCAAGTCATAGTGGCTTCTCTGCAATACTTCCAAAATGCACACTTGGGCAGGCTGGTGGCCCTGTGAAAGGGTGGTAACATAATACACGACACTCTTGTACTTCGTTCCTGGAAATACACACAGCACACAGCAGCCCCTCTGAAGAACAATCTGTGAACATCTACCACTAAAAAATGCCCATGCTCTTGACTCTGAAATTCCAATTCCACTAAATTACCTTTGGGTATCCTTGTCAAGTGTATCCACTGCAACGCCTTTCACCGTAAAAACTGGAAAAAACCTAAATGATCATTAGCTGGCACTGTTTAAATAAATTATGCTGACTCCAGCAGGAATGCTTTGTGGTTTAAAAAAAAAAAAGCATAAGGTGAACGATTAAGTTCTTTTATGGATCAATTTGCCGAGATGTCTTTTTAAGTAAAAAAATAAAAATGCAAGTTATAGGGCAGCATAAATAGGCCAATCCTTTATATGTTGAAAAAAAAAGGACAGGAAAATATATTATACACTTCTTCATTAACGTCTCGTTTTTCTTTCCACACTAAAATGTGACCTCTGTGAGTACAAAGATTTTTTTGTCTTTTTCCCGATTTTGCTCCTGGGATCTAGACGTGATAAGTGTTCAGTACATGTTTGTTGTTTAGTGTGTCAGAGAAAGGGCCTGGGTGAGGGGGTCCAGTGGGTACAGGGAGAGAAAGACTTGCTTTTCACTGTTCAGCCTACAAATCCCAGCATGGAGAAGCTCCTGTCAGCCTCACCCCCATCACCCCACCCCTATGCTCTAACCAGCAGCCACCCTCACCTACTCACTGTGCCCTGAACACACATGGTGCGTCCACAAGGGACACATCTACTCACTGTGTTCCCTCTGCCTTGGGCAACCTCCTCAGCACTTCCACTAAACTCACACTTTGCCAGCTTCAATCACACACTCCGTCCTCTCAGCTGCAAACTTATCTGTTCCTGTCTGGGCTAAAGACATTTCTTTAGCACTTCTTAAGTTATCTAGATGTTAACTATGGCCCTCTTCCCAAAAGCTGCAATATTCTACCCAACAGAGACCAACTCCTACTTAACTGCACATAAGGGCCCAAGAAGGGTGCTCAGCAAATAGGTGCCAATCAACGTGTAAGAATGCATGAGTCTCGGGGCGCCTGGGTGGTTCAGTCGGTTAAGCGTCTGGCTCTTGGTTTTGGCTTCACGTCATGATCTCACCATTTGTGACTCACACGTCAGGCTCTGTGCTGACCATGCAGAGCCTGCTTGAGATTCTCTTGGTCCCCCCCCTCTCTGCCCCTCCCCACCTATCTCTTTCTCTCTCTCTCTCTCAAAATAAATAAATAAACTTAAAAAAAATTAAAAAAAAAAGAATGCATGAGTTTCATAAAAGCTCCAACACGGAAACAGCCCAATGTCCATCAACTCATGAATGGGTAAATAAAATGTGGTATATCCATACAGTGGAATGTTATTTGTCCATAAAAAGAAACAAAGTATCGATACACAGTGCAATATGGATGAACCTTGAAATCATTATGCTAAGTGAAAAAAAGCTAGCACAAAGAACCACATATTATATGATTTCATTTACATGAAATGCCTGGAAGAGGGAAATGCATAGATACAGAAAGCAGACCGGTGAGTTCCTGGGGCTGGGAAGGATGCGGGGGCTAGGACAGGGGTGCAGGGAGACAGCTAAGGAGGGGTGCAGTTTCCTTTCAGGAACGAAAATGTCCTAAAAATGGACTGTAGTGATAAATGTACCACTCTGTAAATATACCAAAAGCCATTGAATCATACATTTCAAATGGGTGTATTGCCTGCTGTATGAATTATATGTCAATAAAGATGCTTTAAAAACTGGAAAAGAATGAATGAGTGAAGAAGTGAATTATGAATGAGGTTAATACAGGGTTAATGAGGCATCTCAACAGGTAAAAAGGCTCTCTCACCTGACTCCCTAAACCTGCCAGGAGGATCCCTCCTAAATTATTGAGTTATTTATACAGTAAATATCATCGAGTCTGTGTGCCCTTACCATGCAAGCTACTGGGGATACAGAAGTGAATTAAGCAGAAACATTCTCTAGCATTACAGAGCTAAGTGCTTGAGGTGATGGCCTGATATTTAACAAAGTGTTACCCAAAAGGTTTATTATTATTATTATTATTATTATTATTATTATTATTATTATTATTGCAACTGTGTTTAAAGCTACGAAGGAAAAACACATGAAGCACCAGCAGAGAATACGAGAATATTGCTTTCCAGTCTGGACGAGGCCCCCATGGTCAGGTAGTTTTCATACCTAAAAGCACAACTGTGTCTGGGCATTTTCTGATAGCACTGCCTGACCTGGCCTCCATCATTAACTGAGCTTTGAATGAAGGAACGGGGAGCCCAGGCGTCACCTGCCCTGTCCCTGCTGGGATGGACGGCCCTATCTGGGGCACTGAGGAACACCCAGGAACTTGGCCCTGATGCAGTTCTTTGCAGCAAACTCCACGTCTGCCTTCCCATGCCCAGCCACGTGGATAGATACCTTTAATGACACCAGTCCTGTGGGACACGTCCAGGCCTTCGCTGATGCATTTCATTTCCTTCTGCTGTGGGACGTGATGCCGGGTGATATAACTCAGCAGAAGATTTCCCCAGGAGGGCTTTCGAAAAGTAGACCTCCAACTTCGCTAACACAGCAGGAATTGACTGAGCTGGGCCCACTATGCCTCCTTTCTTAGAGCTGTGATTCGCAGCTCCAGGAACGCCTGAAAATCTCACGGGGCCAGTTTGGGGCTGAAACTCCTGTATTCCTGGTTGTCTCCAGGATAGATTCCGGGTCCTATGGTTGTGTCCACAGCCTTCTGAATCTGGCCCCACCGGCACCTCCATGCCACCAGCCTGGTCCCTCCGTGCCCTACTCACCATTGTCATCCTCACCACTCGCATGAATGTAGGACCAGATGCTACACCTGCACTTAACCCCATGTGCGAATCATCTCACCTCACCCCTGCCTCCACAACCCTCCGAGGCCGGGAAAATGCCTACCCGCATGGCACAGCTGAAATACCTAAGCCGAGATAACTTCTCCCAGTCTTTTAGCTAATAAGCAGTAACACCCAGATTTCAGCCCAAGTTTTATGACTAGGATGCTTCTCGCTTCACTATTTTCCGTGAGCAAAACCAAATTACTTGCAGTTCCCCCGGTGTGCAATGTTCCCCTGCCTCCAGGCAGGGTTGGATCTGGTTTCTGCAGGTTGGAGAGCTTGGACAGGTTTGGTAAGCCTTCTTTAACAAAGAAAAAAAAAGCACTAATAGAAATTTAGGGATTCATGCAAACACTTCTTTTGAATAATGAAGAGATTACGAAGTTCAAGCTTTAAAATCCTGAAAATCACCACAACGTTTTCAAAAACCCAGAAAAATAACACTGTTTCTATAATTTTTTTGACATGTAGGTCCATGGTATGATTTCCCTACATTTTCCTGTGTGTTTGTACTTATCAGTCCCTTCTTCATATGCCTCAAATTTGGGGATGTCATTTTCTACAACGAGAATGGAAAGATAATTCAGCCTCTCCTCAAAGGCAGAGATTGGATACCTGAGGCCAGCTGCTACTTTTGTAAATGAACTTTTAGTGGGACACAGTCACAACTATTTTTTTTTTATCTATTGTCTATAGCCTCTTCTTTGTCACAAGGAGACAGATTGAATACTTGCAATAGAGAATATAGAACTATAGTCTAAAATATGTGCCATCTGGCCCTTTAAAATTAAAAAAAAAAGTCAACTGTGCTCTAGGGCAATGGTCTCAGAAGGGGAGCATTTAACTTAGTTTCATTTACTTCCCTCCTTGCATACTTTGTTGCCTCTGGGCCAGAAATAATTCTCCACTCTAGATTCTTCCATTAAGATGTAGCTCAGATGTGTCCTCCCTCAGAAAGCAGCCTTCCCCACCAGCCCACACCAAGAGCTGCTCCTCTCTGCTCCCACACTCCCGGTTAAACCCCCCTCCATTTATTGTGGAGGGAAGCTCTGAGCTTCCCTCCCATTCAAGGTTGGGAACATGATGGTGTGGTTTGACCAGGGTTGAGTGTCCCAAGACTGAGGGTCCACAGTGACTTGGAATAACAGCCACTATTAGCTACCTGCCTCATACCCATTCTCCCTCTGTTACTTAGTAGCAAAAGTTTATTTTATTCAGATTGTTGCTCTATGAAGTCCAAACAACTTGCATTTGTCAACGTCATTTATAGTTCTAGTCAATGAGATGTAAGTGGAACTGTTGTTTGGGATTTTGAAAAGAGGCTGCTACTAAGAATTGCCTTAGAGTTAATTGCCTTTTCTGTCATCACTGCGTTTCACCTTTTGACTTCTTATAATATGGATGCAATGGCTGGAAACTCAGCAGCCATCTTAGACTGTGAGGAGAATTTGTGACTGAAAATCAGTGTTAGGGTTAGTGAAATAGAAACATAAAAGGTACCCTCTGTCCCAGCCGCTCCTGTGGAGGCACCAAGAGAGCCCTTAACGATCTACCTTCAGACCACTCATGAATAAATAATGAATAAATTCTTGTGTGTTCAAGCCATTGTAAATGAATCTCTACTCCTCGGAGCCCAGTGCAACTCCTTAGTGGTACAGGGGCAATTTCTCAGATTATTTCATCAAATAATTGATTAGGGCAAGAAACACTTTGGAACTATTGAACACAAAGACCATTAGCATTGTGTCCTGTAATCTTGCAAATTCATGATAATTGACAACATTGCAATCAGAAGCCAAACACATTATGCGACAAGAGAGGTTATCTTAGGGTATGTTTGTATCAAGGTGAAGCTGGCTGGTACTGACTGACAATCTAACATATGTGTATTTAAGTTAAAAAAGACAAAAAAAAGGATTTATTGATTCCTGTAGCTGGGAAGAATGGAAATGGGCCCAAGGCATCAGATGATTCATTACGTATTATCTAAGTTTCTAACTCCCTCTTCCAATGGCTTTTTCCATGTGACTGGGAAGCAGCGAAGGAGAGCCAAAATCAGCGAAGGCTTACAACACACTCATTTAGAGCCTAGAGGAAAGATTACTTTTCTCTTCTAGAATCCATGGAGAGAGATTTCAGGGAAGATCTCTGACTGGCCAGTTACAATCACATGCCCATTTCTTACAGTAATTAGTATTGTCAGAGAAGAGTGCAGGCATTGGCCAGTCTGGGTCACATGCCAGCCCCTATGGTCAGGGAAAAGAATAGGATGATTTGAAGCTCTTCTGGAATCATATAGGAGACGTAGTCGAGTGGATAATGATAAATGAAGATGCCTTTCAAGGGTGTGATACACAGGGTGGGACCTCTCAGAATCACAGCACTACCCACATGGCGTCTGTCTTCTTTAGCCGACAGTTAACTCTTTTGAGAACAGAGGCCAGGACCGTTTCATGTACAACGTCTCTGGCATGTGAAAGACGCCCTATAAATGAACACTCCACGAATGGGGTGTTTACATCTTCATCGGTAAACACTTAGTTTGGGTATTTTGTAACAACAGAAATAATACCCATTTGTAGAATGCTTCCCATGCCAGGATTTAATCCTTAAAACAAACTCCAGTTGCTGGGGTGCCTGGGTGGCTCAGTTGGTTAAGCGTCCAACTTTGGCTCAGGTCATGATCTCACAGTTTGTGAGTTCAAGCCTCACATAGGGTTCTGTGCTGACAGCTCAGGGCCTGGAGCCTGCTTGGGATTCTGTGATTCCCTCTCTCTATGTCCCTTCCCCGCTCACGCTCTGTCTCTCAAAAATAAATAAATATTAAAAAAAAAAAAAACTCCAGTTGCTAGTGAGGGAAGTAGGGTTTAGAGTCACCCAAGGATGCTTCTAAACCACACTGAATTCCAAGTCCATTCCTGTCTGAATACAAAATCCGTGTTCTTTCATGGCAGCATACTGCTTCTAAAAGCATCCCAGGTGGGACATCTTATCATAGATCCAGGATTGTTTTTGTTTGTTCTTCTCAAGTCATATTGGCAATCTACCCATAAGAATCACCTCGTGTGCTTATGCTGATTCCTGGGCCTCCTTGGTGATTTCAATGGGAATATTGTGCAGTAGGACCTCTTAAACTGATTAAACTGTATTCTAGTTATTACTATGAAATATTGCAAGCAAGCAAAACTCACAGAAAAAAAAACACAAGCATTTATCACCAATACTAAAAATAAACATGTCACGGACACGTATAAAGTCCCTGCCATCCCCCTCTCTGCCAGTCGTGAACTTTCACCCTCCCCATGGGCGAGCAGCCTGTATCCTGCTTTTCATGTATGCTTTTTCGATCTGTGTTTGCATGCTGTTACTACATCCTAGGATGCCCATAGGTAATTTTGGTATCACTCTGCATATTTTAATGCTGTATATATTACTTAACTACACATTCTCTTCCACAGTTTTCTTTGATCCGTCAATTGCATATTTTGGGATGTAGCCATATGGAGTATAGTACCGATTCCTTAGTTTTCGCTGCTGTGTGATATTCCAGTGTTTGGATTGACCACACTCAGTCAGCTTGTCACAGATGGCCATTAGGATGCTTCCAAATTTTCACCTTTACAAAGGTTCAGTGAACAGTTTGAACAGATCCCCTTGTGTTCATGCTGGATAGCGTCTTTTGGTTCCATTCCAGGTCATAGGGAATAGCGAATCTGTATTTTTTCAAAACTGCTCCGTTGATGACACTGGGCAGGAAAACGAAGGAAGTGCTGGGTCTGTGCCAAGCACAGTATGTTCTTCTCAAACTGTAATGTGCAAACGGATTTCCTGGGGGACCTTGTTGAAATGCAGATTCTGATTCAATAAATGTGGGGTGGGGTGTGAGATTCTGAATTTCTCTCCAGCTCCCAGGGGATGCTCATGCTGGTGTCCCACAGACTACTCTTTGACTATAAAGTTCTAGCAAAATAAAAATAAAAGCGTATTCCTTCAACAAAGTCAATTAGGTACTTACTATGGGTTAGGGGCAAAATATCTGAGGAGTAGGAACTATAAACAGGAATGTCTTTTTTGTCTGAGATAGCCCCAGTTTTTACCTAGTATTTCCATGTCTTTGGTGACAAATGTCATGACTGTCCCTAACTGAGGCAGTTTCTGTGTCCTGTGCTCTGAGGAGAGAAGCTTAAGGAATCAGTAGCTTTCTGAAAGGGAAAGTCTATCCCGTGAAAGACGTTTGCACATCAGAACTAGATTCCCCTTCAGCATCTTTTTCAGAGCAAGGTTAGAAGCTCTACATGCTATTCTCACCAAGGTACACCCGTCAGCTCCAAACAGTAAGTGAGCAAGAAGGAAATCTGGAATATTTAGCTGTTTCACAAATTTTCCTCCTTCAGAATTCTAAGATATCATTGAATTGCTTGATGTTATCCTGAATGAGACCATCCTGTGGAGTTGCAAACACTAAGCCCACGCAGAGGCAGTAATGGTTATAGGCCCATGAATGTCACTGAAGGCACGGTCGTTTGGATTGTTATTATCATATTGGTTAAAGAGTTTTGGAGACACTATAGATTTTTTTTTTTTCAACGTTTATTTATTTTTGGGACAGAGAGAGACAGAGCATGAACGGGGGAGGGCCAGAGAGAGAGGGAGACACAGAATCGGAAACAGGCTCCAGGCCCTGAGCCATCAGCCCAGAGCCTGACGCGGGGCTCGAACTCACGGACCGCGAGATCGTGACCTGGCTGAAGTCGGACGCTTAACCGACTGTGCCACCCAGGCGCCCCTTGGAGACACTATAGAAATCGGGGATCTATGTTCTCATTCTTTCGAGAGAGTGCTTGCTGCCTTGTGTACGGATGAAACAAGCAGTTGGCCTGGAGTCCAAAGCTTCCGTGAGCAATGTGGCTTCCGTGAGCAGTGTGGCTTCCGGGGGCAATGTGGCTTCCGTGGACAATGTGGCTTCCATGAGCAGTGTGGCTTCCGTGGCACTGTGGCTTCCGTGAGCAGTGTGGCTTTAGGAAAGCCAGTCGCCTTGCTGCACTGGTACCTAGTGGTACCTAGAATAGGAAACCATTTCTTTTTTCTGGAAAAGACCTCAGAAAAACCATGTTACACATGAAGATTTGTACAGCTGGAAATACACATGAATTTCTCAGCATCACACAGCCACTGTGTGTTTATATAGAGTTTTGCCCAAAATCAAGAGTGCACACATGCTTCCGAAAACACCTAGTCTTAAAGATTGAACTTGTCATAAATACATCTTAGCTTTTACAGTTCCATCTGACCTTTACAAACTTAGAAAAATGTGAAACATTGTAATTAGATCATATTGGATTATCCATAGGCTAAGAATTAGTCATTTTATGTTTTCAGGGGGCTGAATTCAAATGCCACATTTATAGAAGTGCCGTAGCTCCCAAGCATCTTTATGCAATAATTATTGACTTCTTGTTTATAAGCAGGCCTGAAAGTAATGTCTCCTTTTAATTAGTTTCCTGATGACTTTCTTTTTTCTTTTTTAATTAAACAATGCCACAGACAAACTTTTGAAACTAAAGGCACTTTAATGGATATGATCTGTCTGCCTTTCTTCTCCTGACTGTATTCATTATAGGCAAATCAATGAAAATTGATAAACTCGTGATGGAAAAAAGGAATGTATTTGTATTCATTACAGGGGATTGGAGATAATAATAAAATGGAATGTTGTTATAGTGAGATATAAACCCAACCTACGGAATTGTTCAATATGAGAATAGCTAGATACATTTCATTACCATGATAGGAAGCAGCTCAGGAGCGGAAGCCAATAATTTTAAAAGTCTTGAGCACAGGGTTATGCTGACTATACAGTTCAATACGTTAATTGACAATAAATCCTGCTTGCCTCTAAAAGGCACTTGACTAGTCATTTTCAAGATGGTCATGATTTTTTATGATGCGGAACTTTTAATTTACAGGGATGATAAAAATAGATTTACTTTCACCCACTTGTATTTGATTTAATTACCTAATCAACTATAAATCAACTACTAGTGAAAAAGTAATTTAACATAGATGATATTTAGCTGTCATAGTTTTGGGTTACTGCTAGGAGGGTTTGGTGAATGGAGAGGAAACAGACTATGGCCGGTGAATCTTCTACACTTTATCCGAAGTCCAAAGGAAGTGTGCAGAGTTGAAACTAGATGGGTTGGCTGCACTGTGAAAACACTCTGTTGGCATTTTACCTACTTAGCTCTTGACCGTGTATACCTTGCAGGGGTGCGATGCTGTCTTATAGTGGGAAAAATTGGGACTTGATTATTTTTTCAGCATTCTTCAGCTCTTATATGCTATCATGTTACTGCTAGTTCGATGGAAACCTAAGATGTTAGTTAAGGTAGACCATGGGAAACAGAGGCTTGGCTCAGCAGAACCTGCTAAGTTAAATGTCTCATTGGTAGGTGCCAGTTATTTATGGCTCAAGAAGAAAGGCATGGCTTCCTGAGATAATTGGAGGCTCTGAGGCCCTGGTGTCAGACACCCTGCTAGAACATGTCTCTCCAGGCTTGGTCAGCCAACTCAGACACTCCCCTTTTCTATTTGTCTTTCCAGAAAATCAAAGTCGGTAGCCCTTTTGTGACCATATGCCAATTACTACCTACTTATTCCTAAAGGCAAATCTCATCTTGTCACTTGGCTGCTCAAAATTCTTCACTGGTTTCCCACTGTGCTCAAGATAAAGTGTAAGCTTTTGTAAGCTTTTGACAACACTTTGAACTCTTTGTCAGTAATCCCTTATACTATGTTTCAAAAATTATGAAGGTCTTTCAATTCCTGCAAAATTATGATTTATTGACTTGCTTGCTGCATGGATGAATGGATAGATGAGTGTGTAGGTAGATAGACGGATGGGCGGATGGATGGATGGATGGATGGATGGATGGATAGATGGATAGATAGATGGATAAATGGATAGGTGGGTGGGTGGATGGATGGATGGATGGATGGATGGATGGATGGATGGATCAATTAATCAATTCACTTTCCTTGCTATATCTAGGAGTATTTAGCCCTAGTCCCTGAAATATCTTCTCTTGTTCTAATTCATTCTTCTCCTTTCTATATCTCAGAAATGTCAGTGTAATTGAATCAGACTTACTTGCCAGGTACTGAAGTGGTTATGCCTTTTGGTGAAGTTCAATCTTACTCATGGTTCTAACCTGTCATCTTGGGTCAGTCTCTGGGGGCCTTGAGGTCCTGATGGCAACACCATTTTCCCTGATTCGTGTTACACTCAATTGTCTGATAATAGGATACAGGATTTTTAGCTTTTTTCTATTTTCTTTGGAGTCAAACCTTAATACCTACCTGCACTAACTACAGATGGGCACAATGTGTGGCTCAAATATAAGACCAAGATGAGTGATAGGTTTTAAACTGAGTCAGTCAATAGATTTTCAACTTCTAATGTGAGACTTTACCTCAGGTTTGGGGATAATCTCCAGTGTTAATTTCTCCCAAACCTCATATTGGTTTTTCTGTAATACAAATGCCTTATACAAAAAACAGTTAATACTTTTTGAAGCTATATAACAGATTCAATAGGTTCATTATTCTATTACATTTGGATGGATGCATGGAATTTATTCTTTTATCTGGTTGAGCTCTATATATTAAAATGAGCAAAGACCTGAAACACATGATACCTAAAATATATGTGTGTGTTTATATCTATTATTGAAAGGAAGATATAATAGCCCAATTATATTTCAATGCATAAATATTACCCACAATGCAGTTGTTTTCATTTCTATATGCCCTAACCTAGTCCAAGAGCATAGACCCATAGTTTAGCAGGATGGCATTAATATCGCCCATGTCGTTTGGTGTTATGCCTTGTTCGTTTCATAGTTGATCAAAAACATTTTACATATTTCCACCCAGTTTTCATAATGATAATTTTTAATATCTGCAAAATATCCTATCACAGTGATAAAACATCATTTAGTCCCTCATTCCCCTATGGATGGACATTTTTATTGTTTGTGTCTTTTTGTTGTCATTGGAGATAATGCTGCAAAGACTAATAAAAGATGTGCATATAGAAAGTCTGATTAAAATTTCTCATCAGTTCTTCCCTCTCCAAAGAGTATCTGATTATCTCAGAGCTCATTATGTCCTTAATTTCTATTTTCATTTTCGTTTTTCAGTTGCCATACCTATTGGTCGCCTCTCTTAATATTTTGTAGCCTTCCTTTCTTCAGCTTTCTCCTTAAGAAGCATATTAAATGTGGGGCACCTGGTGGCTCAGTCGGTTGAGCGTCCGACTTCGGCTCACATCATGATCTCACGGTCCGTGAGTTCAAGTCCCGTGTTGGTTTCTGTGCTGACAGCTCAGAGCCTGGAGCTTGCCTCTGATCCTGTGTCTTGCCCCTCCCCCACTCTCACTTTGTCTCACTCTGTCTCTCAAAAATAAATAAATAAATAAATAATTTTTTTAAAAGAAACGTATTAAATGCTGTTTGCACAATAACACAGACCTAGACCAACCTGCCTTCACTTGCTTCATCCACCACTCGGTAGCTATAAGAACTCAGGTGATTGAATATTCCCAACCTTCCGTGTTTTCATCTGCAAAACAAGAACAATATCTAAATTATAGTTTTATTATAGAGCAAAGTTTAAGATAACTTTTACTGTTACTCTTATTATTTTTGTTGCCGTTTTGTTCAGCTAGCTTTTAAAAGGTTGAACCCAAAGAGAGTAGGATTAGGTCTGAAAATCATCATGGAGAGTATTTGTTGGTTTGGTGTATATCTCTGCTCTTTGTCTTTCTGCTTTCCATTTAAATAACCATAAAGAAACAGACAGTTATAAGGTGTCTATGCCTAACTAGCCTAATCTTCTTTCTTGAAGATTCTTCCCATGCTCTTATATAATATTCATTAAAAAATTATTAAAATAAATAGGAGCACTGCACCCCCAGTGAACTGGCATTCCACATTTTTCATAACCATGGTGATCCATTGAGATGGGGTTGAAGCTTTACTATGGTGAATAGTAGCATTGTGGTCAATAACTTTGAATATAAAGCATTTTCTTAAAAATCGTTGTTATTTCCTTAGGAGGAATTCCTACATTTGTACTAACAGTATCAGACAATATAAACACTTTTAAATGTGATTCATTTTGAAAGTACTATGTTTTTCTAAAATACTGTGCTAATTCTTTATACCTGCTAACCCCTCTTAAGTTCAGTAACATGGTTCTAGGGGGGAAAAAAGAATAGAGAGCTTCAAAGAAATGAACTCAGCTGGTTCAATAATATAAGATTCGTGTTCTGGGAAATGTCATACATGTTCCTCTTATACTTTGTTGTATCAGACTATGTTGGCATATAAAGTAACCAAATAAATATTGTTTTCATAGTAAAAAAAAAAAAAAAAAACCCTGTAGCTTCTACCTAACAACATAGGAGACTTGTAAATCAACCTAGTGAGTGATATTACGATGGGGGAAAAACAAAAAGGGCATTCACTTTACTAAAAAACTCCATGAACTGGACTTAATACAATAAATCTTGATCAGGTTCAGGATGATTTTGTCTTGCTCTGTGCGTCTCACAAATGTCAGCCAAGGAGTTGATGGTTTCAAATGATATCCTGTGTGTAAACTTTTGGATTCATGAAAATGTTGGTTGTGGTTGTTGTCACTAAGAGTGGTTTCCCTTCACTCTTAGTGGTGAAGTTTTTCTAGACTAGCATGTCCAAGTGTGGGACTGCCTAAGCTTAGCACTGCCCCAACTTTCTGTCTGTGTCTCTCTGTCTCTGTCCCTATCTCTCTGTCTCTCTGTCCCCACTACCCAGGCAGCATATCACTCCTGCTCCGTCAAATGTTCACCTTTGCAAATGAGTAGCTAACGGGTTTTGGCATCACTGGAGGTGCCAGCACAAACGGGGCTGTTGGATCACAGGCTGGCCTGGTGTTCTGTAATCATGCATATGGGATCCTCAAATCCAGCCCCTGAGCCATGTCCTCATTTCCCCAATTCTTTCCTGGAGCATAGAGTGTTTAGAAATACAGCTCTATTTTAAACCCTCCGATTCACCACTTTATCTGGCTGTATCCTCTCCTCTTGGAATTGATAACATGTTGAGTCTGAGTCATAATGGTAACTTCCTCATGAACATCTGATGTTGTGAAATTAACAAAGATGAGAACTCCCCAACAGTTGAAGCCAAGAAATGAATTATAAAAATGTACTTCAGTCACAATACCAGAGAGAATCCGGTTATGAATTAGTAACAGATGGGAAAATACTATTCACTTCCAGTTTTACATAAATGTCTATAATGCTTGTTCTGATCATAAGTTTTTATTTCTTTCAGAGCTTCATTATGGTTCTAGCAAGATTCACCATTTAAAAAAATAATAAAAAGCATGGGTTAGGGAGATGCTATTTTTCTTTTTCTTCCTTCTCTTCTTCTTAAGTAAAAAAATAATAATTCAGGTGAAAGAAAGACATCATTTCATTGCTTACTTTTTGCTTTGCAAAACAAATTATGCATTCCCCTAAACCACTTAGTCAAGGGCGGTTATTATTTTATTTTATTTTATTTTATTTTATTTTATTTTATTTTATTTTATTTTATTTATTTTATTTTATTTTTGGTTAGCATCTATGATACGAAAGGGAAATGTTCATTAATGGAGACTCTGTCCCCTTTCCTTATCCATGCTACCACTGCTCTTGGGCAACCTTAGGAAGTAAGAATCTTTAGCGTTTGCAGCAAACTTTTGATCTCAAAACTGTCTCCATCAATGCTGTGCCTTAATCGTGGGATCAGATCCCTGTTCACATATGTATTCTTCTCATAAGCAACAATGGTTAATTCACAGCTCAAGAAAGAAGATAAAGACTCTTCTGTCTGTGGTTTGGTAACCCCCTGGTCTTTTGTCCAGCTGCATTCACTCTCCTTCAGCCCAGAAACCCACCTGACTGAGACTTTCTGGCTGTCCTCTGCAGTAGGGATGACCAGAACTTTCCAAGCTGAAGGCATTCTCCAAGCTGGTGAACTTCTACTGATTCTTCAAGAATGAGCTCAACTATCATCTCTTCCATGATGTCCTCCTAATGTTCCCAGCCACTGAGCATTCCCTCCTCTGTGCTCTTAAAGTACCAAATGTTTTCGTTTTTGAGAGCACCATTCACCCTTTGCTAAAATTGTCAATTTGATTTTCCATCTCTTCCACTCAAGCAGTGTGTGTTTTGGGGGCTCGAGGTGAGTGTGGTGGGATGGAAGCTGACGCACACCAATACAGAATAAATGGTAGATCTTGTTTGCAAGGCAGGATTCTTGAAACTGTGTCTAAGAACAATTCCAAGTTCAGAAATTATGTTCCCCTCATATCTTTTTCCTTCAAACTAAGCTGCTTACTCCCCATAGCCAGTCTTCCTTCCTAAAGGCAACACTTTATTTGTGAAAATGCTTCTTTAAAAAACGGGGGATATTGGCATTATTTTAGAGAGACTTTCTAAAGAACCATAACAAGTCTATTTGAATCTTTTATTTGGTATTAACTAGATATTTTATCATAAGTGAGCAGGGAGTTTCTGGTTCACTAGTCTTTATTGCTTTCTTGAATGCATTTCAACTTTTCCATATAATCCTCAATCCTTTTTCCCTTCAAATGTTAACTTTCGCTCTGTTCCTTGTCACTCCTCCTGTTAATGTCCCTGAGCATTCGCTGTTGGATTGTCATCTTGAATATGGATATGCTTGGAACTCATGGTGAATTTTCTCTCTCAAATAGGACTGTAAGAACATGAGCATTTCATCCTGTTTTCATCTTAGCCCAAAATACTTGTTCCAAGATATCTTTCCCATTGATTCTGAGTGACTGAGGGAGCCCTGTTCTCTAGCAATGGGATCTGTTTTAGGTGTCTGTCTGGAGGAGATCTCATCCCTGATCTTGTCAAAATTAAGTAAATGTTCTTGAAGTCCCTTTTGAATTCCTACAGCAGGACACAGCAAATGTTTGCCACAATTTTATGACTGGTTTTCTTGCCTCTTTCTTGGCCCACTTTCTTCCATGTGTTCACACTTCTTCCTCAGTCTCCTCTTCTGTTACCTTCTCAGCTTCAACCATAAAGGACTTTTTTGAACCTGTCTGTGCATGTTCATATATCATGTCTTTTCTGAATGGAATGACCTTTCTCCCCTCCTATACCCAGAAGACCCCCTTCAGCATTCAGAGGGAAACCTCACTGCACCACAAAGCCTGACTGCTCACAGCACGTTTTTCCTGTCCTGAGAGAATCTACTGAGATGTGCGTCTGGTCTTTGTTCTCTCTGCTCTAGAAAGAGCCAATAAATGAGGTACACTTTTTCTTCTCCATCACAAGATGGCAGTTGAGACTTTCTATTCTGAATTTTGGCTCCCAGCCTGCATGCAGGTGGGATCAGGGGGGACAGACGGCCTTGATTTTCCACCATGTGCGCTTTCCAGAAAACAGTGGCTTCAGTCTCTGTGAGAAGAGAGCATCAGTGTGTAGAAGTTGACCACGGAGACTTCACGCAAAGGGATGGCAGAGCTGGAAAAGGATGCTCCTGATCACAGAAATACCTGGGCGGGGTTTGTGGTAAAGCAAAGCCTGGTTTGGGAAATGTCGGAGTAGGAAGGAGACAGGATCAGAAGATGGGCCAGCTCTAAGTTGGAATACAAGCAGAGGGAAGGCAGGTGGGAAGACAGAAAACAGAATTGAACATAGAAGAGGTGGGCAGGCCCAGATCCATCTGTGGGGCTTCTGAGGTCCAAATCAACATCTATGTCTGCTCAGTGATACAGTTTCTCTAGATCCAAAAAGCAATGGGTCAGAAATTTTCCATTTTCCGAGCACTTAAGCTGTGCCCAGAACAGTGTTAGATAATTTGACCACATCATTTCATTGAATCAGCAAGTCATAGTGTAAAGGATGCATCATTGCCCACCTTTCCCAGAAAAGGATGCCAAGACGCACATATTAAAGAATCAGTATCGGAGTTCAATATCCGTGTGTCTGACTGCAAAGATGTTCTTTCTAGTCTACCAGGTGATCTCTCCTTTTGAAGCCAGGGCTCTGGGCCTCTCATTTGGCCATAGGTGGGCCCTGCCCTAATGGGACCCAAACTCTACCTCACTCTGGGACAAAGAACCCAGAGGACATTGAGCCCATCTCACTTTGGTGCCTCCAAATGGAGTTCTTCAAGCCTACTCCAGTCTCGATCCCTAATGAGACTCCCTCATTCCTAAGGAAAGGAGTGGAGGATTTAGAAGCTTAACTGCTACCCTGGGAGTTTTCAAAGCTCTCTCAGCCATTTCCTTCTCCCCACGATGGGCAGGAAAGGCACATTGGCACTCATACACAGAAGACTTCCACCTCCCTTGTGAGGTTCAGTCTTTGACTAACCTTGTTGAGCCTCTTTTGTCATCATTATTGTTTTCTTTTATAGCACCCACTGGAACTTAAGACTCATTGTAAGAATCAGCCCAGTCAGAGGGTTCCAGAGGGGACCATTGGGGTTTTATGGAGACTTTTCCATCTGCTAAATAACCTTGACAAGAGACTCTAGTTATTGACTTCCTGACTCATCGCTCCACCTCCCCAGACACCTGGTTGGGAATTTATGCTCTCTGACATCAAATGTCTCCTGAGGATCTTGCACCATTGTTGACATAAAGCACTCATTTAATGATGGAATAAATTGACTTGGAGTTTCTGATGGGTTTGTTACTTCATCATATCCATATGCCCAAGTTTGGAGTGTGTGCCCCCCAACCCTACCCATTTTGTGCTTGCCCCTCTTTTCTCTTAAATGCACATACATAAACGACATCCACATTGCCTTCTTTTAAGTGCTTGAGAAATTGGCATGTGGTTCCAAGGTCTAGCTCTTAAATCTCTCATCATCCGTTAAGCTCCTCTTGATTACTCTGTGAATCACGATGGTTTAAGGACACCATGCCTTAAAAAATAGATTGATAAAAGTGTAGATTTAAAGACTTTTCTGGGATTTGTGTTATTGTGTAGGTGATTCTGGAGAGAAAATTGTAAGTGTAAATCTTCACCCTCCTAGGGCTCACTCTGGAACTTGTGAGTGTAAGAACACCTGGTCATAAACCCACCATTTCCAGCCAGAAGGGTCAGAGTTGCAAGAAATCTGGGTTTAGGAGGAGTGTTTGCAAGCAACCAAAAGGATAATTAGTTTAGGCTGGGCACAGGAAACATGTGACATTCGGCAAGACTGTGCTGGCCTGGAATGGCAATGTGAACAGAAGTGAATATCGAAAATGTTGCAACTTCTGTCACAACAGACACCATGATGATGTTTTACATAAATTAGACCATTGATTTCTTGCAGAATGTCCACAAATGGGTGTCTGATACCAATTTTACAGTTCCCAAGACCAGATCTCATACAGTTTTATATGTCTTTGATTTTTTTTTTAGATCCAGAATGTGAAAGTTGACTTCTAACTTTGTAGATGCCAGGAGGTTGGCTTGAGTTCAACCCTCAGTTGACTAGGATTCAAGCTTGCCTCGTGGTGATTCTGCCATTCAGGCTGTCTGATGATCTTGATGTTAGCCCAGCAAGCATCAAGAGCCCATAATACAGGGGTCCTAGAACCAACAGGTCTGGATTTGAATCCTGGCTCTTTTTCTCCCTCTGGAGAATGAGAAGTATAGTGTTTAGTTTCTGAAGTTTTATGGGGAATTACAGTGCACTAATATAAAATAGATGCTCAGTATATGTTGGATGCCCCTTCTTACAGCTTAGTGTCAAATGTCCACTGCCTCCTATAAAGCAAATTGTCTCATCCGTCACCATCTAAACCTCCACAGACATTTATCCATCCTATCGTGTAGAACCTGGCATTTTCTCCCTCACATTATGCATAGAAGTGGGCTAAGTGCAATGCACACAGTAGGGACTCATCACTGAATGTGTTAGGCTGCTCCAGAGAAATAGAACCAACAGGAGATATATATACACAGAGAGAAGCAGACACAGAAAGAAAGATTAATCATAAGGAATTGGCTCACATGAATATGGAGGTCAACAAGCCTCCAGGTCTGCAGGGTGAGTCAGCAAGCTGGAAACCCAGAAGATCCAGTGGTGTTTTCCAGCTCAAGCAGTAGCAGGCTCCACACCCAGGAGGAGCTGATGGTTCAGTCTCAGTCTGAGAGCCAGAAAGGACCATTGCCCCAGCTCGGTCATGCAGGCTGCAGGAGCACCCCCTTGTTCACTGGAAGCTCTTTTGTTCTATTCAGGTCTTCACCTGGTTGGGTAAGGCCCATCCACACTAGGGAGAGCAATCTGCTTTACTCCATCTATTGATTCAAATGTTAATCTCTCCAGAACACCCTTGTGGGAAGACTCAGAATAATCTCTGACCAAATATCCAGGCACCCCGTGACCCAAGTCAAGTTTCCATAAACTTAACCATCACACTGAGTACATGAACTTCTGCATTGACCCCTTCTCTAAAAGCAGACTGATCTTTCTCCCGCTTGTGTATCACTCAGGCTGTACTGATTGCTCTTAGCTGCCTCCAGCACAATTTCCTCAGCTGGTACTTCTAGCATACAGGTGCTAAAGTTCTTATTAGCACTCTGAGGTTATTCACACAGTATCAGGAGCCCCCCCCCCCCCCCCCGTCCCCTTTGGTTGGCTAGCCAGGCTTGCCTCATCTGCTTCAGTTCCCTCTTGTGCCTCGTTCTAAGCCTGGGCACCTCCAATCCACTCTCCTCTCTCCTTTTCTACACAGCCTCCAAACCCCATACATTTTTTGTTTAACGTTTTCCTCAAAGCTAATCAGGGTCTTTAGGTTGCAGCTCAGTATGAATAGGGGGGATTTCCAAGTTTCAACACTCTGAGGACCCCTCTGTTCCACCCTCCCACCTCACACGATTCCATAACATTCCACAGACTGTGCTTTTCCATACAGTTTAATAAACACTAGCAGATCATTTCCTCAACAAGGTAGCTTTATAAGAGTTCCTGATGTTTATAAAGCTGAAAGACAGTGTAAATATGGTAATGGAAAAAATAAACAAACCGCACATTGTGAGGGTTTCTCAGCCTTAGCTTGACTGACATGGGGAACTGGAAAACCCTCTATTGTGGAGGCCGTCATGTGCACTCTATGATGTTTAATGGCATCCCTCGTCTCTACCCACTTCCGTCAATAGCACCCCTCCCCAGTTGTGATGATTGAAAATACCCTCCAACTTCACCAAATGTCCCTTGGAAAACAGTTGCCACAGGGGAGAGCCACGGCTTTATGACACAGGTAAATAGCAGAATCCATATTTGAGCTCCCTTATTTAATTCTGGAGCTCAAATTGTGTATCACCATGGTATTGATTACTGATTCTGGGTCCTTATAAATCCAAATTCCTCTCCCTTCAACTTTAAACCCACCAATAATACTGACCCTCCCATCCCCTTCAGATGACCAAAAATGTTTCCAGACATTGCCAGTCTTTCCGTGAGGTAGGGACCATGAAACAACCTTGCCCCTCATTGCAATCGCTGCTGTGGAGAATATGAAAAGTCTTGCTTCTGGTCTCGGGGTAACTGTAGGAGGGAGCATCATGCAGGCTAGATCACCTGATTTGGAGAAGGCATATGGTATTATCTGACACATGATACCCCCGTAACCCTCGTAAGAATGATAAAGAAGTTTCAGATTTAGGCACCGTTCCAACTTCCCCGAGGTCACCCAGCTAAGAAACAACGGAGCCCAGATTAGCATTTCAGTCTTCTGGGACTCCTCTTCTGCATCTTGGAGAAGCCAGAATTAGAAGGCAAGGTGAAACACCAAAGAAAGAGAGGAAGACAGAGGACGCGGGTGTGGGGTCAGAACAAGGGCATCTCATCCAAGGGCTCTCTCCCTGGGTAAGGCAGCAAAGGGGAAGATGCGCTGAGTACTGGTGGCCAGAAATGGTTGTGCATTTTTAAGGCAATCACCAGGTCACTAGGTGTGGCTGTTACATCCAGAAGGACAGTTCCTCGTGGGTTCTGAATCCGTCCCAAGATGGGCGGTCTCAACGGCGGAGCCAGGTGTGTGCTCGATTCTTCCAGCGTTGCCGAGCCACAGAAAGCTGAGGCTGCATTCCCTGTCTGCCTCCTCATCACTGATTTTATGGGATCAACCACAGTGACGAATGGCCCTGCATTTGGATGGCTGTCCCAGCTCTGGTCACAGCTGAAACTCCCTGCGACTGTTGACATATGTGCCCTCTGAGAGCTCTAGTGCAATTGGCCATCTGTCCAGGAGGCCAGAGCCGTCCTCAGCACTGAAATTAGTCATTGCAGGAGCCAGTCCTTCTCCAACAGACACCTGGAGCCACGGGTCTCAGACACGGCCTCACCAGCCACCAAATGGCTCTGGGAAGGTCCCCAGTTCAACAGCAGAGAGAGGGAGGGGGTCACGCAAAATGGATGGGAGCTCACAGCCATCCCTCCGCTAGACCCTGGGAGGAGTGCGTGTCTAGCAAAGGGGCAAGGGTATGTTGCAAGGATTCAGCCACATTTGGGTTTGAATCTTAGCTCTCCCTGCTGCAGAATGGGCATTTTGAGCACGTTATTTTTCTTAGAGAACAAGTGACTTTTCCTAGAGATTCAGTTTCCGCAATGGGAAAATGACACCAGCCACTCTCAGTTCTTCCTCCTCAGACCATTATGGGAATAACTGCCATGAAAATCAGCTTTGCCAATTAGACAGTGATGCGTCGGGTGAAGGCTGTTTCCTCGGTGCCGTTGGCCACGGCCCCTGCACAACATGGATTCGATTATTTATGGAGGAGAATGAGAGGGGAGAGCCAGATGTTGTGGCTCAAGCTCATTTTTTGGAGAGAGGGAAAAAAAAAAAAAAAAAAAAGCATTAATTACCAGCCTCAGAAGTGTTGAGAGAGACAAAAGCAAAAAAGAGTACCGTGAAGAGCCTTCGCTTTTAATTGAAGAGGTAACTCATTATCAAGGAAACTGTAAACAGGATGAAACAATGCATAATAATAAATCTGCCCCTGCCCCCCTCCCCCCGCTCAGATGGCTGTGTCTCCCCCTCACAGAAAATCAGAGTGGCTACTCTCTCGTGTCCTTCAGGCAAGAGTCACAGTACATACAAGGGGAGCATTTTACAAAAGGAATCTTTACTTTGCTTTACAAAATTTTTTAAAAAGTTTATTTACTTTGAGAGAGAGCCTGTGCACAAACTGGGGAAGGGCAGCGAGAGAGGGAGAGACAGAATCCCAAACAGGTTCTGCACTGTCAGCACAGAGCCCGATGTGGGGCTGGAACTCACTAACCGTGAGATCATGACCTGAGCCGAAATCAAGAGTCAGAGGCTTAACCCACTATGCCACCCCAGCACCCCTACTCTGCTTTTGATCACTGAATGTATCTTGCTGCATATCAGAATACCCGTATCTGTCTCCTCCTTTGCCTGGCTGTGCAATATTTCACCAGATGGATATGCCATCACTTAACCAGTTTTCACTTCCGGGACAACAAATACTTTACTAGTGTAAACAAGGCTGCGAAACAAACACGTTGCAAAAATCATTCTTCGTGCACATGTAGGTCAGTCATTAGACCTGACGGTGTGTAAGTGACAGCATCTATACGTTTATTTTGATTTGCTAAAGCAACCAGCCCTCTACCAGCAATGCTTACATGGACCCGCTTGCCTTCAGTAGCAGCCATGCAGTGCATTCACACACCTCACCTTCCCCTTTGAATACGTGTGTGTGTTTATTTAGTTTATGCTATGTACCTTTTTTGGTGGATGATGTGGAGAAAAATGAGCCATGAAACCTAATTTATTTTTTTTTAATTTTTTTTAACGTTTATTTATTTTTGAGACAGAGAGAGACAGAGCATGAACAGGGGATGGGCAGAGAGAGAGGGAGACACACAATCGGAAGCAGGCTCCAGGCTCTGAGCCATCAGCCCAGAACCTGATGCAGGGCTCGAACCCACGGACCGTGAGATCGTGACCTGAGCTGAAGTCAGACGCTTAACCGACTGAGCCACCCAGGCTCCCCTAAACCTAATTTAGATAAGAATAATTCTGGGAGCTCCCGGGTAGCTCAGTCATTTAAGCATCCGACTCCTGATTTCGGCTCAGGTCATGATCTCACAGATTGTGGGTTCGAGCCCCCCCATCAGGCTCTGCGCTGCATCAGCACAGAGCCTGCTTGGGATTCTCTCTCCCTCTCTTTCTGCCCCCACCCCCATTCATGCTTGCCCACTCTCAATCTCTATATCAAACTAAATAAATAAAAACTTTTAAAAATTAAAAAATTAAAAAAAATAATTTTGAGTTCCAGCAGATACAGGGCTACAGAGTTACCGCTCCCATCTCAAATGCACCCCTACAATCACGTCCGCCAGAAGCCTCCAAAGAGGCGGCTGCCTCGCAAAGAGGACTCCGGTGCCTTCATTTCTGTGACTAACCCCCAGGGAGGGAGGGAGGTATCTCTGCTCCCTCCCTGGAGAGATGGAGGTCAGAAGAGAAAGCCGCAGAGGCCTCTTTGGCTCACATACCCAAGGACCCTCTTCTCTGGCATCACCTCAGAAAGAATCCAAAGGTCCGTCACCAACCACAGCAGCAGGGCCTCCCAGAAAGCCTACTTGAGCCCAGAGGGGAAGCTGTTCGCTACAGGTGCTCCAATGAAAACGAGATAAACAGTGAACTCTCTGAAGGTAATTCATCTAGCCCTCGCTCCCTGCCTTTCCCGTGCGCAGGCAATCCTGCGTTTGCCACAAGCAGAGAAGAAAGGCTCAAGATAGGTAGCAATCCCTTCGAGGCTGCCCCAGGTCAACTTTATCAAAATGATAAAATGTTTTGGGTCCCGGCAGCCCCCCTGGGCTGGCTCTGGGTTGGGCTTCCGGAGGCATTAAGGGGTGAAGGAGGTGAGCACACCTCTTCCTGCTGCACCCCAGCGGTATTGCCTGTGTCGCTGCTGATAGCAGTTTTATCAAGATAAATCTAGTGCTGCTCAGGAAGGATATTAATAAATTATCTAGTAATGAAAAATGTGAGAGGAACCATACTCTTACATCAGGCTTGTGATGATTACTTTGATAGATGCACTGGCAAGATTTCCTCGACAAGGCAGAAATGAGAAACATGACACATGGACCTTTAAGGGTGACCTCAGAGGAAAACAGAAGTTGCTGAATGATACAGACACAGAATAGGGAAAACCAGAGCTCCGAGGAGCTGCCTGTCAACTGCCAGATGGATGGGCTCCGCTGATGGTCTGATCATTGAGTTTAGTGTCAGACGCAGAAAGGGGAGGAGGATGGAAAATGGAAGGGATGGTCGCAGACACAAAGACTTGAGTCTTGCCGGTCGTGAAAGCGTGGGGGTCTCCATCGCCGTAGATGCGGGCTGGGGTCTCAGCTCTTTCTGCCAAATCACTGAAACATCCAAATCCAAAGCCTCAGTCTCTTTGTCTGTAAATGAAGCAGATGAACTATAGCACTAAAATTGCAGGTGGTGGGGGACTGTGTGCAGGGACATTTGGAAGGTTCTCAGAACCAGGAAGTACTCAATAAAATGGTAGCCTTGCCTCTGAGAGGAGTAGGGTCTCCTGCCAGAGATGATGCATGTGGTTACAATGACTGGGGTGGAGGCAGGAGCCGAGAGAAGGATGTGAAAAATGTTTGGCTGACATTTCTTGACACAGGTTACTGGAGTTCCCGGTGCTCTGTTAGATTCTGGGGATGCTAGCTGAAATCAGGCCCAGCTTCACCCCTGGATCACAGAGTCTAGTGTGGGAGACTGGTTTGTACATAAGTAATCAGAGTCAAGTATGAGGAATGCTGGCAGACATGTGAGCATGTGGGAGTTTACAGGGTGGTCTCTTACATCAGCCATCAGGAGGCGAACTTGAAATGGAATTCTGCGGGATAAAGAGTGATCAGTGCAGTGATGGAGGGAAATGTTAGAGGTGTTTTCTTTTAGAGCAAGTAAAAATGGCTGACATGGAAGACAGAAATTCAAGTGTAGCAAAAGAAGCTGGAGAGGTGAGCTTGGGTGAGGTTCATCGAAGTAACTTTGTCATTGTGCCTGGTGCACTGTGATAATGTAGTGAGGACTCACTGGCTCGTTAGCATCTGTGTCTCCCCTGTTTCAGCAACTGTTTCTTGATTCACTTTGGGAGGTGTGCCTGTGCAGCCTTGCTCCTGGTCTGTGAGCTGCGGGGACCAGAGGCTGAGGGCAGTGGCTCACTGAAAACTAGGGGGTGCGAGGACCGATGCACATCTTCAGAAATTTGAAAACTGTTCTGTAGGTGTTGGAGTCGATGATGGGGTGGGATAGCAGGTGGAAGGAACTGGCACAGTGCCTTTCCTTCCCTGCCCGCCCTGGTCCCACCTCCCATCTCATCCAAGGCTCCTCCCTCCCCCACCTCCCTGTCGCCATCAAATACCTCTCTGCCTCCTGCACCTCCCGGACCCCTTGCTGCTCTCTATGCATGTGTTCTGTGAATACACCTGCTACCACTGTGTCCACTGCAGTCAGGGTTGGTGACACCACCATGGGGAGAAATAGATGGGTGTTCTGCTCCTGCTCCCTTTGATGCCACATCCAGGCTTTCGCCACTCCCTCATTAGAGACACAGTTTCAGACCGAGTGGAACATTAGAGACCGTCTGGATTAGGGCTCACAGGTGCAAGTCAAACTGCTGGGCTCCCAGGAGCCCCTGACCGGAGCTGCACGATGCATTCTATACAGATGCTACTGCAAACAGTGAGGGAACCCCGAGCACTTCCACCCCCCAGCCCTTCCTACGCCAGGTCCTTACACATGTCTTCCTAGCCAGGCTCATCGTTGACCACGTGGCATGAAGTCAGGAAATACCCAAATCTGTATTAGCTCTCCAAAGAGACAGAGCCAAGAATCAATATCAAGAGAGAGAGAGAGAGAGATTGAAAGAGGGAAGGAGGGAAGGAGTGGGGGGAGGAGATTTGTTTCTAAAAATTGGCTCACACAGGGGCACCTGGGTGGCTCCGTTGGTTAAGCATCCAACTTTGGCTCAGGTCATGATCTCACAGTTCACTAGTTGAGCCCCATGCGGGGCTCTGTGCTGACAGCTCAGAGCCTGGGGCCTGCTTTGGATTCTGTGTCTCCCTCTCTCTCTGCCCCTTGTCCACTCATGTTCTGTCTCTCTCTCTCTCTCTCAGAAACAAATAAAAATATAGGAAGGAAGGGAGGGAGGGAGGGAGGGAGGAAGGAAGGAAGGAAGGAAGGAAGGAAGGAAGGAAGGAAGGAAGGAAGGAAGGAGGAAGGAAGGAAGGAGGAAGGAAGGAAGGAAGGAAGGAAGGAAGGAAGGAAGGAAGGAAGGAAGGAAGGAAGGAAGGAAGGAAGGAAGGAGGAAGGAAGGAAAAAATGGGTCACACAGTTGTAGTCTGGCAAGTCCAGAATCCACGGGGCAAGCTGGCAGGTTGGAGACGGGTAGGGGTAGATATCGCAGCCTTGAATCTGAAAGCTGGAGACACCGCGTTTCTCTGTTGCAGTCTGGGAACAGAATTCCTTCTTCTTCAGGAAGCCTGAGTCTTTGCTCTTAAGGCTTTCAACTGATTCAATACCCATATGCACCCCCTTAGATCATGCTTAACCTGCAAATAAAGACAATAACAAAGTTGTATTTTCCCCTAACCCCACACAGCTGTCCCGCACCCAGCTGGAAAAGCATGAAGACTTTCTCTAGGAGATGATGTTCAAAGTCTTTGGATGATGTTCTCTTCTCCTTGATGAGCTGTAACTGGACAGTGCTAACAAAAAGTTAATGATACTCAAATGTTGTGATATAAAATGAATATGCCTTATTATATGATAAAGGAATCAGAGAGGGAAGGGAAGAAAACAAAGATATTTGCCTGAAAATGTAGAGGGACACACATATATACAAATATATAAACGTTTGGGTGTATTTGTGCAACCCATTTCTGAACATTAGCTGCACATCAGTGATAATTGTTTGTGGGGTTTTTCTCTTCGTTGTTTTTTCATCACCAGCACCTAGAAGAGTGCCTCACACATAGCAAGCATTTAACAAATGTGGACTTAATTAACTTGACTAAGCTTTTCTTGTATAATAAATTATATATATATATATATATATATATATATATATATATATATATATATATATATTTAATATAATTTGTTATCAAATTGGCTAACATCCAGTGTGAACAATGTGCTCTTGGTCTTGGTTTTGGGGGTATATTCCCATGGTTCATGGCTTACATACCACACCCACTGCTCATCCCAACAGGTGCCCTCCTCAATGCCCATCCCCCCCACTCCCCCATCTGCTCTCAGTTTGTTCTCTGTATTTAAGAGTCTCTTATGGTTTGCCTCCCTCCCTCTCTGTTTGTAACTATTTTTTCCCCTTCCCTTCCCCCATGGTGTTCTGTTAAGTTTCTCAAGTTCCACATACGAGTGATAATATAAGATATCTGTCTTTCTCTGACTGACTTATTTCACTCAGCATAATAACCTCCAGTTCCATCCACATTACTGCCAATGGTGGGATTTCATTCTTTCATTTAATTAGGCTAAGCTAATATCCCCATTGTAAAGCTGGGAGAACTGAGGCTCAGAGAGGGTGTCGTGTGCTTAAGGTTGTCACCCAGCTCATAACCTACAGAGACAAGACTTAAATCCAGTTCACTGCAGTTTCAGACCTAAACTCTATACTGCCACAGAGAAAGGGGGCCAAGAAGATTCACTTAGACCTTCCATCCATAAGGACTCTGAGAGAGTGTCACTACAAGGAAAACCCAGGGTGACCCAAGAGCCACAGGTACCAAACAGGCCAGCTTGCTCCATAAACATCATTGACACATTTCCCTCCATGCTGTGTGTTTGACAAAAATAAATTCTCTCTCAGCCCACAACTACCTAATTAGGCTGTACTCAAATATCTCCAAACTTCAAAAAGACAGTGGAAGCAGATTAAAGCCACTCACAGCCAACAGGAAGGGGTAGGGTAGCCGCTGGCAGTATTTCCTCCTTGTTCAGTACCCACGTCTGGCCCTGAATCTCTATTATTCTTCCAGAAGGTCGGTCATGATTAAAGGGTTCCTTCAGCAGCTGAGACTCAGTGATAAGGGCTTTCTGTTTAGACCCTCCTAAACTACAAAAAGAACATAAATCATAATTTTGCATCAACTTAGTTTCTATATTTAATTTTATTTTTACTGGAGGTTTTAGGGTGGGGACAAAGTAGACTTGGAAAATTGGGTTTGATAAAAGAAGCATGTGCATAATTTGGTTGGTGAGGTTCTAATGGGGGGAGGTCAATTATATCGTGTTATTAATGAATCCCTCTTATTTTTGAGGAATTCAACCAACTTGCAAGGAAGGGACCAGGTATTTAGTAAGTCCTACTGTGTGCCAGGCATGGTTCAATGTGGTCTATATATCATCTCTCCTTCATTTAAGCATCTGTGAAGGTTGATGTTACTAGCCCTGTTTTATAGTGAAGAACCAGCACCTTGGTAGAGTTAAGCACCACGGACAGGTCACATGGCTAGTGAGGGTGAAGCTTGAAAAGCAACTCAGATGTTGAGAATCCGCATTTCACAGGATTTCACTTTATTTCACGAAAACTGGTCTGCAGGAACTCAGCCTGAACCAAAGGTTTCCTGAGGTAGAATCTGAAGGGATTTTGCACACACACCCCACCCCCCAAGGGGACAGTTGGCAATGTCTGGAGACCAGGAAGTTTGCTCACCAGCCTCAAGGCAAAGGGGAGCCCCCGCCCCCACCCCCGCCAAGAATTACTCAGCCCAAAATGCCAACTGTGTCCATGTTATGAAACCCTGGTCTGCATGCTTTTCTCTTTCCAGAAAGACTCTCCCTGGAGAAATGGGTGCTGACCCAGAGAACCCAATCCACAGTGACAAAATTTTAGACACCCACTAGGAAGACATTTGGGAATCTCAGTCTTACTCTGTCTCGTCCACTCATAAACCATTAAAATTGGTTTCCAAATCTGTTTTCTGCACCCACTCACCCACATCACTTGCCCCAGTTACTAGCTGAAAATTCTTACACATCTTAGAGTTTCATCAAAAATATTATATAATGTTCTCTATCAACGTGCACATTGAAAATGCTTCAATTTGGGCTTTTCCCCTTTTGTTAAGAGTTAAGACGAAGCAGTCTTCAAAACCAAAAAGGAAAACAAATCTTTAATGTTCATATTACCAAAGCATTAAAATCCAAAGCAGACAGAGACCAGCCTTGAAAATTCCCTGAGCAGACAAAACCAGTGCAGGCATACAAACAAAGCTTAGTTTAGCTTATTTTGCAAGGCTAACTTGACCTGGGTCATTTCTTGCTCATGCCTCTGGAAATCATAAGCAAAACTTAAACTCTTTCCCAAGGTTGATAGGAGGTAACCACTGACCAATTCCCTGTCACTTAAGAAAAGTCTAATATTATAACTGATCCCTGTGAAGAATAAACGGTCACTGTCTTCTCGCTAAAGAAGCAGCTTTATAACAATGGACTCCTGAGCCTCATTCCACATTTTGGTTTGAGAGCTCCCAGTTGCAAACTGTCTTTTCGGTGCGTGCACAATAAACGTCCACTAATTACTGCTCAGGTCACTCACTGGCGTTCCTTCCATTATTTCTGAACTTTTGACGAAAGTAGTATGTGTTGGTTGCTGAAAATTTAGAAGATACAAGCAAACAGAAGCAAACAAAATCCTGTAGCAAATCCACCACCCAGAAATAACTCTTTCTTTTAAATTTATTTTTATATTTTTATTAAAAAATTGTTAATGTTTATGTTTGAGAGAGAGAGAGAGCATGAGCAGGAGACGGGCAGAGAGAAAGGAAGACACAGAATCTGAAGCAGGCTCCAGGTTCTGAGCTGTCACGGAGCCTGGCGTGGGGCTCAAACCCACGAACCGCGAGATCACGCCCTGAGCCAAAGTCGGATGCTTAACTGACTGAACCACCCAGGCACCCCTGGAGAATGGCCTCTAGTCTTCTATTTTCTATAAAAACATATGCAAATGAAGTTATTTCAATAGACCCCTGGAAGAATCAAGAAGGCATGTAAATTCTGGCAAATAATCGTTATAACAATAATAAATAACAGCAACAATAGCAGAAATTGAAGTTAACACTTAAATAGTACAGATTTTATGCCAGATGCTCTCTGGATACGTATGAAACGAATCAAATCCTCTCAATAACCCTATCATATATGTTGGTTGGCATTGTTACTGTTCGCATTTTCAAGGAACCACACATGGACAGCATACACCATCATCAGGAAGAACCGAGCTTAGCTGTCGTTGTGTGGGAACGCGCCTGAGGTCTGGAAGATGATGCAGATACCCCCTCACCTTTCCTCCACGTTCCACTTCCTCATACCAAAACCTTGCTAGTTTCCTGTGGCCGCCATAACAAAGTACCACAGACATTGGGTGGCTTTGAATGAAGGAAACATCTTCTCTAGAGTTCTGGAAGCCGGGAGTCAAAATCAAGTGTGTCAGGAGGGTCACACTCCCCAGAGGCTGGAGGGGAGAATTCATCCCTTGCCTCTTCAGGCTTCTGGCAGCTGTCTGCATACATTGGCTCCTGGCCGCACCTCTCTCCCTCCCTCCCTCCCTCCACCACTCCTTCCCTCCCTTTCTCTCCGTGTGCTACATTTTCATGTTGCCTTCTCCTTTGTGGGGCTCCTCCAACACTTCTCTCCACCGATCTCCCTTCCTTCTTACATTTCTTCCTTCAGCTTCTGGGCGTTATTCCCCACCAAGTCCTGGAGCCCATAAGCCCTACTCTGCGTGTTGGCTCCCGCAATCCACAGGGTCTCTACGGCTGTCACTGGATCTTCACAGTCTTCAAAGGGTGGCTCTGAGATGCACACTCAGATTTGTCTTGCTAGTTGGTTGCTACTCATCACGTAACGAAAGCTCTTTGGCTTTACAGAGTGGAGATGAGGAACAGTGAATGGAGAGTACGAAGGGAAGCAGAGAAGTCTGGCAAAAAGGGAAAAAACGAAAATACACCTCTTATTTTCCTACTGATTAACTCAATTGGCCAAGGGAAAATTCATTAAACCAGCTCAGCACCCCTCGTAGGGATCCTGCTATTCCCCAATCTTCCCTTTAACACCACCAGAGGGAAGGAGATAATTTTGAGAAAGGAGAGAAATTACATGTTGAAACTGGAGATCCTTTAAAAAGGATTCTCTTCCCTAGGGTTTCCTAATCTCTCTTTCTTCATTCAAATCTTGGGGACTGACAGAGGAGGAATTTGTTGCTTTCTAAAGCCACTGTGATGTGCCCTTTTATTCAGGAAAGCAAAATCAGGACCATAAACAAACCTTTGGTGGGGTGACACAGGCATTCTTGTTTGGGGGTTCTGGTCATCCCCAATGACCTGGCGAGGCAGGGCAGGAAATAACGAAACGAAATAGAAGATACTGAGAAAATGGGAGGTCTGCAGCAAATGGAGACGTAACTTTGTTCCATGGGACACATGCTCTTGAGATCTACCTTATTGTAAAATGGGGCCCCATCTCCAACCTCAATCAAATCTCTTGTACATACAACGTATATCTTTGTGCTTTGAACACAAGAACCTATTCATATTCTTAACTGGTATTAAGTTTACAGTGTTGGAGGCTTCATTTGCATAATAAAATGCTATGCGAGAGGAGATGAGGGTTAATCAAAGGGTTTTATCACTCTTTTTAATTATCTTCATTATGCCAGAGCAAGATGTAAATTTTAATTCTACCTTGTTAGCTAGCAGATTCCACCAAACTTTGGATATCCTAATCATCTGTCATTTTAAATAGGCACAGATGCCAGTGATTTTAGCAAAGTAAATGCCCTAAGTATCGTAAGCTTTATTAATCGGATTGTCATAGCATTTAATATAATTTAGCAGTTATTAATGTTAAACAGAAGATCAGTGCGCACACCCCAGATGGAGGCCCTCGTGAACCTCCAGTGTGTCCTATCGTTTTTCCTTCCCCGTTCTTTTCTTCATCAACTTACACTTACAGGTGTTCCCTGATCACAAGCATTAAAAAAAAAATTTTTTTTTAATTTTAAGTAGGCTCCATGCCCAGTATGGGGCTTGAACTCACGACCCTGAGATCAAGATTTACACACTTTGGCAACTGAGCCAGCCAGGAGCCCCAACACAGCACTCTTTTTCTTCTCTTTCTCCATCATTCTGTGGTCAGAGCTTGCAATTTGTGTGTAGTTATTGTTCAGTGACCCGCAAACTGTCTAGGTTTTATAAAGGACACACTAATGTGTTCTTAGACCGCAGACATGAGAAAGATTTTTAAGGGGTCAGCAGTAGGGGGATGTCTATGCACGTGTTGGGTGTCTCTGCTAAACTCATCATAGGAAAGCCTGAGGAAGTCCTCATCTCACCTGGGTGATCAAAGGCAGAGTCTGTGACCCCATGTAAATAGGTACACTGCCGAGATGTACCCATCAGAGGTGGCTTTCTCTGACCTCCAGGAGATAAGCAGGAATGCACAAAGACGTGACTGCCCTTGTCTGCTGCTTCTGAGCACTGAGCTGGTGGCAGGTCGGACATGAAGCCAGAATCAGAGGCTAAGCAGTCCTGACTCGTCATTGAATTAGCTGAAACAGATGTCCCTTAGAGGCTTCAGATGGAGTTCTAGAAGGTATGAAAGGTGGTGTTATGGACTGAATGTGTGTGCCCCCCAAATTCAAAGGGTGAAACCCAACCCCCCCCCTGATGTGACAGTATTAGGGTGCTTGGCAGATAATTAGGATTGGCTTAGGTCATGAGGGTGGAGCCCCCAGGAATGAGATTAGTGCCAGTTTAAGAGTTAGAGTTTACTTCCTCTCTGTGCTCTCCATCGTGTGGAGATACATCAAGAAGTCGCCCCTCTGCGGCCCAGAACCCAATCCCGTGGCAGTCTCCAGAACTATGAGAAAAAAATTTCTGTTGTCTATAAGCCACTCAGTCTAAGGCATTTTTGTTATAGCAGCCAGATGGTGTGCTATAAATTGGTCATGGGAGTAACAGAGCCATAGAATCCCAGCTTTGACATCCCAATAATTGTGCCATCATGGACAAGTCACTTAGCCTCCCTGAGCCTCAGTTTCCTCAAATGCAAACGTGAGATGGATCATGATATCCATCATGAGTTGTAAATGACATCAGACATGGATTCTAGCATAGAGTAGATACTCAGTTATGGTAGAGTGAGAGTATGATTTATAATAAGAAATATACACTTCATCTCAGTCCCCATTTCTGGCACAGAGTTCCTAAAACTCTTAGAATTTCCTGTGATTAGAGAGATAAAGATATGTCTTGCTGTGTTTAGGAGATGACCTTTGGACCCACCTAAGGAGGGGGTTGGGCTGATTGCCAGGGGATCCAACCTGTGATTAGAGCAGTAGAACTTTCAGTTCTATTCCGTTGACCCCAAGGAGGGGAGGGGGGCTGGGGGTTGAATCAATTGCCAATGGCCAATGATACAATCAATCCTGCCTGTGTAATGAGGCCTCACCCAAAAGGATGAGGTTCAGAGAGCTTCCAGGAGTAACAGGTGCCTATGCACTGAGTGTCCTCCTCCCCCCCCACCCCTCCTTCTTCTTCTTCTCCTCGCCTCTCTGCTCTTCTCCTCTCCTCTCCTCTGACCAGTGTGGAGAACCCAGGTGATCAGTATGGAGAACCAGGTACAGAGAGAGAAGTGATGAGCTCTTCCTAATTCAATCTGGGAAGGGGAAGTAAGAGGAGGTTACTGGACAAGGGGGCTGGGAATCAATTCACCAGGGTGGGAAGAGGTGATTCTAGGAAGCAGTGTGCATCTATGCAAAGAAGTGGCATCACATGAAAATGTGCAGTTGTACAGAGTTTACATTTTCAACAACATGTGGTACAAGGGAAAAATAAACATTACTTGAAAAGAATATTCAGAGGAATATTCAGAGGAATCTGCATCTAATCCTCCAACCTACCACTCCGGTAGGAAATTCAGTCTCTGCTGTCACCATACCTGTTCTTCCAGTGTGACCAAGGTCAAGCAAAGCCCTTGGGTTCTTACAAGGTCTATTCTAGAACCTTGGCAAATTCCCTGCAGTTCATGTGCTATATTGTTTATCATCAATGTGTTTATTTACCCCGCAGTGTCTCCTGTTCCCCAAGACCCAAAGCCCATGGCCCATGGTCTAAAATCCCTCATTGCCTTTTGCAGACGGTTCCCTCTGGAAACCACCTACTCTTACTGCTGCAAGGGCAAAAATGCTTTATTTCCTTGTACTTTCCATACCTACCTCAGTCCCCATCACTGACTACTTTTGGGGAAGCTTTCTCATCTTCCTCAGATGTCAATGCTTTTCCCCATAGGTTTTTGATAAGGGATGATACTATACATTATCGCCTACCAGCAGATTCTCAAATAGCCAGTATTGGTCTAAGGAATGAGGGAGGATGAAATGCTCAAACCATTAGATTTGTTTTCTTAGTAATTCATCAATTCTGTTGCAACATATTCAGGAGGTAAGTTAAGTCCTGGAGATCTGCTGTACAACATAGTGCCTCCATTTAACACTGCATTGCACATGCAAGTATTTGCTAAGAGGGTATATCTTCTGATACATGCCCTTATCACAGAGCAATAACAAAAACAATCATGAAAAGAGCAGGAGGTGACTTTTGGAGGTGATGAGCAGGTTTATGACATAGATTGTGGTGATGATTTTGCTGTTGTATACTTATCTCTAAACTTGCCTACTTATATATATTATGTGCAGCTTTTTGTATGTCAAAAACATTTTTTTTAATATTCAGGAAATGGTAGGTAGTTCAGTATAACAGGCCAGGGAATATCTTAGGAAGGGGCAGAAGGTTAGGGGAAGAAAAAGTCAGCCAGGTCAAAGGAGTAGGACTTGAATATGCTAGGTTTTTGTTTTTTTTTTTTTTTTTTTTTTAGTTTATTTATTTTTGAGAGAAAGACAGCAAGTGAGGGAGGGGCTCCATCTCATGAAATGGGAGATCATGAACTGAGAGTCAGATGCTCAACCAACTGAGCCACCTAGGTGGCCCCTAAATGATGTGTTAAGAAACTTGTGATTACTGGATCCATAGGATGATGGCATAATGGATATTTTCAAGCTTTCTGTTAGTATGTTTTAGTTACCTGCACCTGAACCTCCTTGTATGCGTAGAAGATTCACCACTGTGCACAATGTATTTGTGGCCACCATAATCTGCCTCTAACCAAATACGCTGAAGGGAGACCATTGTGGGTTGAATTATGGCCCTCCCCCGCCAAAGACATGTTGAATTCCTAATGTCCAGTACTTGTGAATGTGGCTTTACTTGGAAACTGGGTTTTTGCAGGTGTAGCACAGGTGAAGTCTTTAGGGTGGTCCCTAACCCAATATGATGGGTAACTCGTGAGAGGGAAATGCAGACAGAGATGGACACGAAGAGAGGGAAGACCATGGGGACAGACATAGGGAAGACAGCCATCTACTAGGAAACACTGAGGCTACTGGAAGGTGGGAGATCGACCTGAAACAGAGCCTTCTCTTGTGCCTTCAGACAGAGCAAGGCCACACGGACACCTTGACTTTGGGCTTGTAGCCTCTGCAACTCTAGGACGATACGTTTCTGTTGTCCAAGCCACCCAGTTTGTGGTTCTCTGTTATGGCGACTGCTGGAAATGAGTACAGCCATCACTCCCTTTCTCAGCCTCCCTTGCAGCTACATTAGGAGCACATGACAGAAATTTAGCCGATCAGATGCATCCTCCCCAGATGTAGCTGGGCAAAGGGACACACGGTAACAACCATCCCCACTGTGATCGGTGTGCCTACCAGAGCACCAGGGGCCCTCAGGGGACTGCTGCTGTGGCACAGATTTGCCTGTGGCTCCAACTCGATTGCCTTTCTTTGCTCCTGCCTGTTTCTCGAGGCTGGCAATTCTGTGTGCTGAGACTCTCCCAGAAAATTCCATTGCTGCTTAAACAGCCGAGGATAGTTCCTTTTACTCACAACTGATAACCTGGCCGATACAGATGAGGAACCGTGAAGGATGTCATCCATCTCTAAAGTGGTAAGTGGTGGACAAGGGCAATGGATAGTCTGTAAGTGAAGTACCAAGTGTCTCCAGGGAGAAGAGGAAGGAGTCAGGCTCCGGATGGGAACAGGGAACATGGCGAGCATAGGGGGGCATAGCATAAAACGTGCGTGTGTGTGTGTGTGTGTGTGTGTGTGTGTGTGCACGCGCCTGTGTGTGTGAGGGTGGTGGATGTGCATGCACATTTGCACGTCCTCAGCCACAGATATTCCTGAAGGAGAGCAGCCAGACGTGCCCAAGGCAGTGAACTTGGGTCGCCTGATGGCACTCACTAAACAGTGCGTTCAGGCTTCACCGGCACCGAGCGGGGCAGGCGACAGTTTCCAAGTTTGAAAAATGAGCTGCTTCTCTCGCCTGGTGCTAATGCCTTTCTCGAAGAAACTTACATCTTGGAAATGTCATGACACATTGCAATCACGGAGAACACAGCCACAGTAATTGGGAGTGTTTCTTCAAGAGCATAGCATGTCGGAGAAGATACATCGCTCCCAGCATAATTTCCCCGCGATGATGGTGGGGTGTGGGGAGCGGGTGTGCAGGAAAGCTGCCTTTGAAATAAATCCTGGCAGGGGCTCCAGCGGCTGGGACTTTTTCTGGGTGGTAGAACTGCTTGAGGAGTCAGAAGGACGCAGCACAGGTACTGGCTGGCTGCAAATCCGTCGTGTGACCTGGGCTATGCCTGCAGAGGGCTCTGTGACTCAGTTTCTCCACCTTTCAAAGGAGAATAGTATCGCACGTGTTCAGTGGCTTGTGGTCAGTGGCTCATGGTATTGCATCCTATGCAACCAAATTCCAATGAACTAAAAATCACTACGACTCATGGAGTGTGTGCTGCCTTCCAGGCACGTACCAAGCGCGACTCATGTATTAACTGACCTAAAACACACAGGCCCCCCCATGAGATGGGCACCAAAATTATCCCTGTGTGAAGGAGGAAGAATTGAGGCACGGAGAAGGTAAGTATTTTTCCCGAGGTCGTAAAGCTGGAACAGGAGAATGTCAGGATGTGGACTCCAATGGTCCAGATCTGATGTCTGATTTGTCACCAACACAAATTACCTCCCAGCACGGACACCAGGGTGTTGTGGAATGTATACAGTGCCAGTGAATCCATCGTGTGTTAATATCAACCATGTTGGGACCTCGTTATTTTTTTTTATGTTTATTTATTTATTTTTGAAAGAGAGAGAACAGGGAAGAGGCAGTGAGTGAGGGAGAGAGAGAGAATCCCAAGCAGGCTCCACACTGACAGCACAGAGCCCGACTCAGGGCTCAATCTCACAAACCGTGAGATCATGACCTGGGGCAACATCAGGGGTTGGTCGCTCAACCGACTGAGCCACCCGGTGCCCCATGTTGGGGCCTCTTTCAGAGAGAATGTGAACAAAACCATAGCATATTTGCTTCTTCGGACAGTTTAGAACAAGCTGTAATAAAAACAGAAATAACTGTAGTCGTTCCACACTGTTCAGTATCAGGGGATACTCAGCGAATGGTCCCAGTTTATCCTCCCAGGAGCTGAGTGAGTAAAGGGACATGCTTCCCATTTTATAGATGGGAGACTTAAGGTCCAGCCTATCTGACCTCCCCGAGTATCCAGGGAAACCACTGGTTACTGCAGGAAATTCAAGGGGACACATTACAAAGGCTGCACTCTTTCCTGTCTAGTAAAACACTGTAAAGGACCAGTTTCCCTCGAGGGAACATCCGTTGAAAATATTTGAACCTTCAGGCTCCCATCTCAGAAAAAAAAGCACAAAGATGTTAACAAGATAATGTAAATATTAACATTCACTTTTAGAGGTTAAATTATGTGGAAGCCCTCATTTCTCAAGGCCACCTTCCGTGGTCTGCATTCGCTGAAAGTGCTGTAACCTTTTCCCCAAGGAAATTATGCAGCTGATCCTTGCTTTGTAGGGACCTCAGGATTTCTGGGCTGTCATCTGGGTAATGAGGAGAAAGGAGGAACATGGCTGTTCATGACCTGCCCACAGACATCGAACTCTTTCAGGGTTGTCCCGGGGATGCCTGTGGCCCTGCCGTTATACATCCCCTAGCAAAGCCACAAGCCTGGGACAGGTGTGTTTTAAAAGGATGAGGGTTTAGAATTCCAACCCTTCTGTGGAAACATGGTTTTATCAATGGGTGACTGAATCTGAGTCTTCTCAAAGCCCTGCTTTAAATAGTTGCCAAGTCTGATCTGTAATAAAATGGTCAGTGCTTGTCCAGAAGGCTTAGAAATGGCAGGCAGGCTCAGGAGCACGCGGGTTGGTTCTCTTCAGTATTTTCCTGTGATCGTGGAAGCACTCCCCTCTCAAAGGCAGAGCAAAGGGTTGATAGAGACAGGATGAAAGACAGAAGCATAGTGGCTCTGCAGACACATGCCTAGGAGTGTGGTCTCCAATTATGGCATTTATTTGCCAGATATATGACACGTGGACAAGTGACTTCACTTCTGGACTCAATTACCTCTCCTGTTAAGTGGCAGTAGTAATTCCTACAGTGAATCAACTGTGTCTTCCTTACATCTCTAAATACAGTAACTGGACATAGCAGGTGCTCAATTAACTAGTGGTAAACAATCAGTGCACGAAATGACTTGGTTGGTCAAAGCGTTCTCTGAATTCCTGGCACACACTCAGTGCTTAATAAATAACTGTTCTGGGGCCTGGGTGGCTCAGTTGATGAAGCATCCGACTCTGTATTTGGGCTCAGGTCATGACCTCACAGTTTGTGAATTCAAGCCCTGCATTGGGCTCTGCAGTGACAGCATGGAACCTGCTTGGGATTCTTTCTCCCCCCTCTCTGCCCCTTCCTGCTCACATACTCTCTTTCTCTCAAAAAATAAACTAATAAAAAATAATTTAAAAATACGGTTTCTCGCTCTCAAAAATAAACATAAATTTTTTTTTTTTTAAAAAAGGGCACCTGGGTGGCTCAGTTGGTTAAGCATCCAACTTTTGCTCAGGTCATGATCTCATGGTTCGTGGGTTCAAGCCCCATGTCAGGCCCTGTGCTAACAGCTCAGAGCCTGGAGCCTGCTTTGGATTCTGTCTCCCTCTCTCTCTGCCCACCCTCCCCCCCCCCACACACACACACTCTGTCTCTCTCTCAAAAATAAATAAACATTAACAATTTTTTAAAATATTTAAAAAATAAGTAAGTGTGTTATCTTTGTCCCATGTTTAGTGTCTCATGTGTGTCTTTAAAAACACCGCCCCTCAACTTTGCTTTTCATACTGTATGAATTCATTGGACACATATTTTGGCCGTTTAATAGATATCTCAAATGCAGTATGTACCACACTGACCCCTGGTCTGCCTTCTGAAACTCTCTCCACCCACAGCTTCCCCATCTCAAGCAATGGAGCCTTCCTTCCATTTGCTAAAAACAAAAAGAAAAACAAAACACAGAGCAAGCACATTTTAAAATCCTTTGATTATTTTCTGTGTTGATCTTTGTTTTTTTTAGATAATCGTGACCTTATATTTTTGTTGCAGATTGCATGTTTTATCAATATAAAATGATCCTTTCTTTTTTTTTTTTTTTTTTTTTTAAATAGTCTTCATGCATAGCACAGAGCCCAACTCGAGGCTTAAACTCACAACCCTTAGATCCAGGCCTGAGCTGAAGTCAAGTGTCAGACGTTTAACTGACTGAGCCACCCAGACCCTCCATAAAATGATCCTCATTGCACTTCATGAATTTTGCTTTGTATCTTACCTTATGTAAAAACAGAATTCCCAACTCTTTTTGCTTCTTCTTTTTGGATAAAGCTTTGCTTTGATTTGATGTCTTTAACTCACTTTTTCTTTTTTTTCTTAGTAGTAGCATCTTTGTGTTCTTTTAATAGGAGAGTTTTAACAATGGACAGTTGTTATCTTGATAAATTTACTCTTATAAGTCTCCTCTGTTCTTTTGCTTTCCATCTGTTTTTTGCGGTAGTTTTTTCTGGCACTGAACTCCTTACACCCTTGGAAATTCCTAAGGGAGGAGAGTGATCTAGGTGCCTTTTGTCATGTTAATGAGGCGACATTTAGCCCCCGGAAAGAGGTGGGGTGGTTATCAGGGAGCCAAACCAGTGTTTAAAAGTTAGGAACTTTCAGCCCCATCCCCCACCTCCAAGGGTAGGAAGAGGGGATGGGGTTGACCTAATCACCAACAGCCAAGGATGTGATTAATCATGCCAATGTCATGAAGCCTCCATAAAAACCCTGACTGATGGCAGGGGTTCTGAGGGCTTCCGGGTTGGTGAACTCAAACTCGTGGAAATTTGGGGAGACAGTCTCATCTGAGAGGGCATGGAAGATCCTTGCCCTTTTCCCCATGGCTCACTCTATGCGTCTCTGCTGGCTGTTTCTGAATTATATCTTTTGTGATAAGCCAGTGATCTAGTAAGTAAAAAGTGTCCCTTAGATCTGTGAGCCACTCCAGCAAATTAATCAAACCCAAGAAGGGGGTCATGGGAATTTCTTTTTTTTTTTTTTTTTAATTTTTTTTAACGTTTATTTATTTTTGAGACTGAGAGAGACAGAGCATGAACAGGGGAGGAGCAGAGAGAGAGGGAGACACAGAATCTGAAATAGGCTGCAGGCTCTGAGCGGTCAGCACAGAGCCCGACGCGGGGCTCGAACTCACGGACCGCAAATCATGACCTGAGCCGAAGTCGGAGGCTCAACCGACTGAACCACCCAGATTAGATTTCTAATCTGTAGTCCCTTGTTCAAACCACAGGTGACCGCCTAGACTTCATTAGCATCTGAATGAGGGAGGGCGGTCTTGTAGGATGGAGCCCTTAGCCTGTGGGGTCTGATGTTGTCTGTGGCTAGACAGTGTCAGAATTGAGTTGAATCCTAGGACACCCAGCTGGTATCTGAGAATTGCTTGGTGTGAGGAAAGGAAGCTGGGGCAGAATTTATACCAGAATCTATGTATAATGGAACTTTTCCGACTATTTGAAAAGCACACATCTTATTTTTTCTTCTATTATTGGCTACTATTAAGTTTCTGAAGAACATCGTTTAAATTATATGATGTATGATTCCTCTCCACAACTACATGTGTTTTAAGGTCTCTGTAGTCTCCCTTGCCTCAGAGGGTATGAGTCTCACGAGGTCAGGTACTTTGACCTGTCCCCTCTGTAGCTCCAGCACCAAGGAGAGAGCATGGCACACAGCACACTCTCAGTAATGTTTTTAAGTAAAAGAAGAGATTTCTTCATCAACTCTTCCTTTCTTCTCAGGCTTTGTAAACACGATCGGAGAGTCAAACCCAGATGGCTTTTATGTTATTATTTGCATATGATATAGCATTTCTTTTAAGAGGTATTTTTGGCCTTTATGTGTAATTTCATGACCATACGTACAACTTACAAACGCCATGCAACATTTGACTACCTCTAATTCTACTTTTAGACACAGACATGTGTTCCCTCTTTGGAGGAAAAAAGCTTAGTCTTAGAAAGGAGAGCCATCCCAGCCTCCAAAGGTCTATGAGAAGAGAGGTGTGAGGTGAAATTTTATTGAGATGATTCTGTGCTGAAGGAGTGATACCCACCTAGACCCCGAGTAGTTCAATGCAACGGGTATGAATTTTACACCTACTCTATGATGGATTTCATACCAAGAGCAGGTTTAATGTAGATGAATGAAACATCCACTCAACAAAGGTGACTTAGGTCCTTACTATGTGATAGGCACTGCGCTGAGCACTGGGGACACGACCATAGATGCACTTCATGACGTAAGATGCTCAAAGAACCCAACAGCACCTCCCATCCAGCTGCCACATGCAATTGAAATCACAGCTTCCTTTCCTTTTTTTTTTTTTTTTTTAAAGCTGGTTTGCAGTCAATGAAACAAAAAAATCATGGTCGGAAACAAGCCCCAGAAAATCCACAAAGTACCAAATGCCTTTCACTAAAAACTGCAAAAAGGATATTCTGAACCATGTCTTCAGGTGCATCATCTTGAAAGACAAATTACCAGTAATCCAGTTAAATTTTAAACAGCATTATCTAAATGAAAAATACCAAAGTGTGAGATACCCCAGCCAGAATAGCTCCAATTTCCTGCCTGGATGCTAAGTAAGGAATAGACTGTTTAATATCATCTTGATAACATTTTTATAGGTTCATGTTGGCCCATCAGATTGCAATTTGTCACCTGCTATCTAACAATTTTCTAATTCCTCATCATTTTACAGTGTAAAACAATAGGCACAGAATTGCAAGGCTTTTTTTTTTTTTTTTAATAATAGAAAGGCAGGGTGAGAGTGAGGGGCTTTATTTCTACCAAATGAGGTTTTTTCCTGGTTAGAATAAGAATGGTTGTCAGTAATTCAAACACAATATGGTATTGAGCTCATTTCACTTGTTTTCTCTGAATTAATTTGCGGAAGATAACATAAAATGAGTAAGAAAATCCCCAAAGCTCTCCGTCCCTCACCTCCCGCCCTGCCCTAAAGTTGGGGAAAGGGATATATAAGTGGATGTGTAGTCAAGAAGTTGGGGCATCGAAGTTAGAGGTTTTGGATTGGAATCCAAGTGCAGGCACTTGAAGCGATGTGACCTTGGGCAGCTACCTGATCTAAGTGAGCTTCTTCCATCAGTTAAATCGGGGCCACGCTCCCTGTTCACAAGGTTCTTGGGGGTAATTGGGGGTAGGTGGTGGAGTCTCCTACAGAATGAGAAACACTGGAGGCCCACACTCAACTGTAGACTTGAGCATTGCAGTGTTGGCATAGTTCACTCCCTCCTCCCTGACACTCTTCCTGATCTGCATTCTAGGACATCTTGCACCTGTCTTCCTGCCACCTTGCTCTACGTTCCCCCTCGGTTTCCTCTACTGCCTCCTCTCTCCACCCCTCCCTCCCCTCTTTGTGTTTGAGTCACTTAGCAGTCAGCCCCTGATTCTCCTCTCTTCTCCATCCATACTCACCTCTTAAAGATCTCGTCTGGTCTCATGTAACACCATGTATATGCTGATAACTCAAATTTAGATCTCCAGCCTAGACCTGTCTTTCAAATGCCAGATTCACATCTGAAAGTCTGTATCTCTCCCTGAAAGTCTAATTGACAGCTCAAACTCAACATATCCAACACTAAAACTCTGGAGCCTTCCTACAAATCCTTCTCCATCCACTCCCTTCCCCATCCATCTCCGCTGAGGGCAGCCTAGTTCCTTTTTTTTTTTTAATGTTTATTTATTTTTGAGAGACACAGAGAGACAGAGCATGAGCGGGAGAGGGGCAGAGAGAGAGGGAGACACAGAAACTGAAGCAGGCTCCAGGCTCTGAGCTGTCAGCACAGAGCCCAACGTGGGGCTCGAACCCATGAACTGTGAGATCATGACCTGAGCCGAAGTCCAATGCTTAACCGACTGAGCCACCCAGGTGCCCCCAGCCTGGTCCTTTTAACCGCTCAGAACAAAAACCTTAAAGGCATCCTTACTTGCTCTCTTATTCAAGTACCCCACATCCAGTCTAGCAGGAAATCCCATGGGCTCCGCCATCTTGTCAACTGAGAACTTGATGGACTAAGGGTCAGGTAGCTCTATAAAGAAGCCAGAAATTCAAAAGAAACTTTACACAACATATTTGCTTGGTTAACTCTGGTTCCTCAATCATATAACTTGTCTTTTGCTCACTGCTTTCGATTGTGATGAACACTGCATTAGCCAGCTGGAGTGTTTAACCATCATGTGCCTATTTTGACAAAGGACAGGAATTGTGCATCTGTTTCCTCCCAGTCATCAGCAAGTGGACGAAAAAGTTAGCTACTGGTGGACTGCACAGATGTTGTCATCTGTTTCCTAGCCATTGTGGCCTTAGTGGTGTCACGACTGGTTTGGGAACGAGAGAGGTACCAGTCAATGCACAGGGGCCGTATCTCTATTCCTTTTCATCTTCTGAAATGTCATCTTCTAATTGCTATTGGCTAAGAACCAAGGATACTCTCCTGGTAACAGATGATCACTTACTAGGAGAAAGAGCAGAAGAGATGTATCCTTTTATTCCAAGAGCTAAATATTTGCATGTGTGTGTGTGCGTGAGTCTATGTGTGAAGCTTTTGAAAACAACCTTCCAATTATGATATCTACTGACTTATACAAAATAATTTATGAAACTCTTTCACCTACGTGATTTCATTTGCTTCTTAGAGCTATCTGGAGATAAAGGCAGAATGGTTATTACTATCTCCATCTCATGTCTGATTCCCTTTACTCTGCTTTGCATTCTCTTTTCTACAGCATACATCACTTCTAACATAACACATAATGTGCTTGTTTTTCACATGGTTTGCATTTTTCTTTCTTCCACTAGAATAAGAGTAGAAATCTTTATTTACCTCACTCAGTACTAGCAAATATGTGCAATGGTCCCCAGCACATAGTAGGTCCTTAACAAATATTTGCTGAATGGATAGGAGTATGTCTGTCCAGCACACATCAGTATCCATGTCCTCATCACCAGACTGTAACTTCCTCTGTGTCTCTGTCCTCTCTTCCTGCCGCATGGCATTCTTTTCCAGGACATGCTTGCTGCCATCTTTTTTTTTTTTTTTTTTAACGTGTATTTATTTTGAGAGAGAAGGGGAAGGAGAGAGAATCCCAAGCAGGCTCTGTGCTGTCAGTGCAGAGCCTGGCATGGGGCTCGATCCCACGAACCGTGACATCATGACGTGAGCCGAAATCTAGAGTCAGATGCTTAACCAACTGAGCCACCCAGGCAGCCCTGCCATTTTAATATCCAGATGTCAGTTAAAAGGCTTAGTGTTCCTGAATACATGATAAATCAATTACTACTCAGACAATGAAGGTTTGCATTCATTGCAATCAGTGCATCATTTCCCTATTCTCTTTTGGTTCTCAGGAAGCTTGGAACTGGATGTATTACTTAGCTCATCAATGCCGTTTCTCTTTTATTGTTTGTGCCTGTGTGCTTTCCTTATAAACTCATCTCTTTTTAAAAAGTAGGCATGAATATTAATGAGATAAGTTCAGATTAAAAACAGAGAAATTTCCTTAGACCAAACTGTGATGCCCAACACGTAATCCTAAAAAAAAACAAAAAAACTTAAAAATTTACAGAATTCATAATACGTATCAGACTTACCATCCCTCTCTGTTCATCATAACTGACCCACTTCCCCCCAGTTTATGGGACTTACCGGACTCCTGAAGGTCCTGGGGTTTTAAGCAACAGGTCTAGATGTCAGGTAACATTTGAGACTTGATTGTGTGAAATAATCTTTTTAGACTTAAAGGGCCATGAGTAGGACAGGAGCTTACACTCTGGTAAATACAAGACCTTAAAAAGCCACCTAATCCACTGTTACCCCGTGCTGACCCACCCGGACACACATAGGTATACTCCCAACTAGAACATGTACACCTTCAGTATGTCCCTTTATCCTGGTTGCCCGAAGGAGGCACTTACCTTCAAATGATGCAGCGAATTGTAATGCATCCAGGCTGTACAACTCAGTGCTCGTTGAAAAGCCAAGATCTGGCAATGGCTGATGCGATGCCTACTGTCTCCCAGCCTTTGTTATGTAGATGAGTTTCCACTTTATTTTTGGTGTATCCGTTGAATCCTGAGTATTTTAATAGTTGTGAAGCTTCACTGAACTCAAGAAGAGCTTAAGATCCGAGATGTTAAATCGGCTTGGCAGTAATATCTAGCAGAAAATGAGGACCTCATTCCTAGTTCTTTTCCTCCCTAATAATGAGGAGCTGATTTTTACTATTAATGTGACTCTTACATGAGGAACTCTGCAGTGGTCCAGGGTAATTCATCCTTAATTAATGTGCCATCTTTTCAACCTGTCCCCATTTAATTAAAAGAGCTGGTGAATATCGGACCCAAGGAGTGGCTGGTGGTTGGAATAATAGAAGGAAAATATTAACTCTTGGCATTTATCAGGGTGGGAATTTTTTTCTCTTAGAAAATCTTAAGGATGCAAAAAGTTGTTTTCAAGTATTTAGAGTCCCGTGGGATACCTTCTACCTATACTCTGCTACTCTGATCACTGGCTTCTTAGAGACTTTTTATTAAGCATCCTCAGCCTTCATATTTTTATTTCTTTTATATGGGACCGTATGTGCATCACTTTTGAACCTTATACGGTAATCTTTTCTCATTTTATTTTTTCTTATTTGTAAATGTTTATTTATTTTTGAGAGATAGAAAGAAACAGAGCACAGCAGGGGAGAGGCAGAGAGAGAGAGGGAAACAGAATCCGAAGCAGGCTCCAAGCTCTGAGCTGTCAGCACAGAGCCCAGTGTGGGGCTTGAACTCGCAAACTGCAAGATCATGACCTGAGCCGAAATCAGACGCTTAACCAACTGAGCCACCCAAGCGCCCCTATCTTTTCTCATTTTAAAGGATTTTTTTAAAGTTGTAGTAAAATATGCATAACAGAATTTGCCACGTTAGCCATTTAAAAGTGTACCTTTCAGTGACAGTAAGCCTACTCATATTGTGTGCATGACTGTCACCATCATCTGCCTCCAGAATGTTTTCATCTTCCCAAACTGAAGCTGTATCTGTTAAACAATAGCTCCTCGTTCCTATTTGCCTTTGCCCCTGGTAACCACTCTTCTGTTTTCTATCTCTATGAATTTGATGAGTCTAGGTATCTCGTAAAAGTAGAATCATTTAATATCCTTTTACGGCTGGCTTATCTCACATAGCATGATGTCTTCAAGCTGTACCCATGTTGTAGGACGAGTCAGACTTTTACTCTGTTTCCACTGTGTGTGTGCATATGTGTGTGTTGCATTTTGCTTACCCATCTTCTATCAATACATGTTTGGGTTACTCCCACCTTTCTGGTGATCATAAATAAGGCTGCTATGGACTTAGTGTACAGATGTCTGTTCGAGTCCTGGCTTTCAGTTCTTCTGTGTATGTACCTACAAGTGGAACTGATGGATCATATGATCACGTCATGTTTAATTTTTTGAGGCACTGTTTTCCACAGAAGCTGCACCATTTTGGACCCCCCACCAGAAGTGCCCCAGCCATTTCTCCACATCCTGCATGCTTAGTTTTTGTGTTATTTGTTAATAGCCATCCCAATGGGTGTGGAGTGTTATCTCTCTGTGGTTTCGATTTGCATTTATGTAAATAATGGATGATATTAAACACCTCTTCGTGCATTTATCAGCCAGTTGTGTAACTTTTTTGGAGAAATGTCTATTCAAATCCTTGGCCAATTCTTTAAGCGGGTTCTTGTTGGGCTTTAGTTGTAGGAAGTTTACATTTTCCGACTATGGATACTTTGTCAGGTGGATGGTTTGCAAATCTCTCTTCCCATTCCTGGGGTTGCCTTTCCACAGTCAAGAGTGTCCTTTGAAGCACAGAGCTTTCTAGTTTTGATAAAGTCCTGTTCTTTACCTCTGCTTTTAGTATGACACCTGAAAAACCATTGCCAAATCCAGGGTCATGAAGCTTTTCTTCTGTCTTTTCTTCCGGGAGTTTTGTAGCTTTCCCCCCTCTTATATTTATCCCTTTCATCCATTTTGAGTTCATGTTTGCATATGACATAAGGTCACGCTCCAGCTGCATTCCTTTGCATGTGGATATCCAGTTTTTGCAGCATCATTTGTTGAAAAAACTGCCCTTTCGTCCCCTTTGAATGGTCTTGGTGTCCTTGTCAAAAATCATTTGATCATATAGGCAAGGGTCATTTTAGAGTTTTAACATAACTTTTGGGAGCATCCTGCCTCAGGAAGATCCATGGGCTTTGTGTTCAGAGAAACCTGGGTTTAAAGCCCTACTTTGCTACTTAGTTGCTAGACAAGCTTGGGTGAGAGATTCATCCTCCCAGAGATTAATTTTTCTCATCTGTAAAATGGGTACGGAAATGCCCGTGTCTTAGGGTTACTGTAAAGATTACATGAATTGAAGCATTTGGCACACGGTAGGTGCTTACTGAGTGATTGCTACAGTTACAGCCTTGCTAAGCTCTTATTTCCTGTTTGTATACCCAGTTGAACCAGTGTAGACTTGGGCAGGATCCCCTGCTTCAGTGTTACCATTCACACAGAAGAATACATCAACAGTCCGCACTGTTTACAAGATACCAGGACCCAGTTTTCCAGGAGGCATAGTTTATTAAAAGTTGCCAATCTTTTACGTCTATAAACTGTTAAGTATGACTGGTGACTCCGACAGTTACAATTTGTCAACAACTGTTTCCAGTGTCTTTCCTTCATTTTAAGTGTTGCACGTTTCATTATGAATGGTGAGCTAAACATATCTATAACTTTGATAACTCAATTCACTTTGTTAGTAATGGCTTCCCCAGCAGTTATAACATAACAATAACCATGCTGAGGATAAATATTTCATAAAGAATCCATTGTTATTTATTTATCATTTATAACATGTGTTCCAAAAGCATTACAGAATATTTATTAAACATTTATGGATAATTTTATGCCACTACTAGCATGTGATATAAATACATTATTAATTCTCTTGAATTGTTGATGGATCGGGCTCAAAATAAAGCCAACTGGGGTTCTTGCCAATGAAGTGAAAGAAAAACGGAGCAGTCTACTGTGTTTGAAACTTTCAGAGGCACGATCTTGTTCCCTCAGAAGGTTTATTTGTTAATTGTGGTTGGAGGTTCCAGAAACCTCTTAGCCATCCAGAACAAATGCATGCCGATGAGAAGGAGATTAAAGAAATCTCAGTTCTTGAGGCAACCACTTCTTGGTCGCTGCTGCTTTGAAAACTGCCTACAATTGCACATTAAGCCCATCAGCTCAAATTCACTTCAGGCATTCTCGCTGTTTGGGGAACAGATTCCCTCAAAGCAGGAGTTAGGTATCAGGGCTGTTCTGCATTTCTTCTCTTTGACCTTGATCGCATCTCCGCAGCAGCTTCTGGAAACCCTCCCTTGTCTCTCTTATTAAGTAGAGATGCCAGAGTCGAAGCCTCCTTCTACCATTTCCCTGAAGTGAGGCTGTCCTTGCTTTATTTCTCAAGCTTTATTGAGATAGAACGGACATGCAACTAAGTTTAAGGTATAGGGTGTGATGATTTGATACACGTATAGACTGCAAAATGAGCACCACACGACAGTTCATTAACACATCCATCACTTCCCATAGCTGCCATTTTTTAAGATTTTTAAATTTATTTATTTTGAGAGAGAAAGAGAGGCAGCATGTGTGAGCAGCATAGGGGCAGAGAGGGGGTGGGGGGAGAATCCCAAGCAGGTTCCATGCTGTCAGCACAGAGCCCCACGCGGGGCTCAAGCCCATGAACCGTGAGACCATGATCTGTACTGAAGCCAAGAGTCAGCCGCTTGACAGACTGAGCCATCCGAGTGCCCTCACATAGCTGCCTTTTGTGTGTGTGTGGTGAGAACTTTGAATATCTACTCTCTCATTAGCAAACTGCAAGTGTGCAAGGCAATGTTAACTACAGTGGCCATGCGACGGTCGCATTGCATCCCCAGAGTGTATTCATTGTGTAACTGGAAGTTTGTACCCTTTGACCACCTCCACCCATCCCCCCTCCCTACGTCTCACCCCTGGCAAGCACTAATCTACCCTCTGTTTCTGTGACCTCAGTTTTGCTTTGGTTTTGTTTCTTTTAGATTCCACATATAAGTGAGCTCATACAGTCTTGGTCTCACTCTCGCTGACTTATTTCACTCAGGGCAATGCCCTCAAATTCCATCCATGCTGTTGCAAATGGCAGGATTTCCTTCTGTTCTGTGGCTGAATAACTTTCACTGGGTATATATACCAAGTTTTCGTTATCCATTCATCAGATGGCAAGCACTGAGGCTGCTTCTGTCTTGGCTGTTGTGAAGAACGCTGTGATGAACACGGGGTGCAGATACCTCTTTGAGATAGTTATTTCATTTCCTTCAAACAGACCCAGAAGTGGGATGTTCTGAGGAACCTCCATATTGTTTTTCGTAGTGGCTGAACCCATTCACATTCCCACCAACAGTGCACAGGGTTCCATTTTCTCTACAGTTTCACTGGTATCTATCTCTTGTCTTCTTGATGACAGCCATTCTAACAGGTGTAGGTGATAACTCATGGTGATTTGTCAAAACCACATTTCCTGATGATGAGTGATGTCGGGCACCTTTTTATGTACTCGTTGGCCATTTGTGTGTCTTCATTGTTGATGTTCTTTTAAATTGATCTTGCATTTCTGCTACCTTCCATTGGATTGGAGGGCTTGGGTGTGAGTTTGGTGCTATATAAACTGGGAATAAAACCATTATTCATTTTCTCTGATGCCTCTTTATCTGCTGCTGTGTTGGCGATCCCTCCTCATCCTCCTTTATCCTTATTTTTCTTTCCCTCCTCCTCCTTCTTTTTCTTTCCCTTCTCCTCTTTCTTGCAACCATGCTCTCCCTCCTCTTGTTAAATGGGGAGATTTATCTCTATAAAAAAGAGAAATGAGCCTTGGTAAGGTTTCCAAGGTCTTAGGCTAGCATAAAATAACCATGTTCATAACAAACACAGGTGGACACATAGGAAAGAAGTATTGTTCTTCACTAGCTGAATGGGTAATGCCTTGAGCTTTGCTCTGTGATCTATAAGAGAGCTGGTTAGACCTGCTGTATGGACTTGTTTAGGCTAATTTCTGACACCGGCTAATACTGACATTAACCGGGCAGTTTTGACAAATAAAAACCAAAATGCCCAGCAGAGGCTGAAACGGACAGACACCCTCTGATCACGTTCACAGCCAAATAGCTGGCAGTGGTCATATGCGTACCAGATGGGAAACCTCCTATTTGTACTCAAGATTACTTTGCCACTTTAAAGACTTTAAATGCTGGGGTCGAAAGAATAATGTCAATGTGATTTTTCAGAGCAACGTTTGAAGATGAAATCAAATGTAGGGACAGTTTCTCACGAGTCACAGAAAAGCATCTTCTGGGTACAGGAATCTGCACACCAACAGGTGTAATCCTCACATATGCCAGTTGGATCCCACACCACATAAATTTTTTTTTAGTATTTATTTATTGTTGAGAGACAGAGAGCACAAGCAGGGGAGGGGGACACAGAGGGAGACACAGAATCTGAAGCAGGCTCCAGGCTCCGAGCTGTCAGCACAGAGCCCAACGCAGGGCTTGAACTCACAAACTGTGAGATCATGACCTGAGCCAAAGTCGGGTGTTTAACTGACTGGGCCACCCAGACACCCCATCCAGGCACCATATAATAAGCATCCTGCCATCAAGACTCAGCAGGCAGTGTGGAACATGGGTGCTAATGTCAAGAGTGCAGAACTGTGTTCAGTTTTACGAGAAGATGGTGAATCCCCACTATGTGCTACATATTGAAAATACAAAGACAAATGAGAAGGTCCTGTCTCCTCCACAAGGAACTGGTTATCTAATCGATTTTTTTCAGTCTCCGGTATTTTATGGTAGATCCCAGGAACTCACAACTAAGATTTCAAACTTGAACGGCAATGTGAGTTGCTGGGAAGCCCAGACAAAGAACAGAAATCTGTCACTAAGCAGCCATCAATGGTCTCTCCAAAGCTAATCCTTAGATTAGTGTCCCCTTCATGGCTTAGCGGTTTTTTATATGTATTGCTTATATGGTATTTTATTTCAGGGCCTTGGTCACAGAACCTCGAATTAATTAAGATTTGGTCCGGGAGCCACTTAATTGCTTGTACTTAGGATGTGGGAATTCAAGGGACGGATGGAAATGACGGGGCAAGTTATACATAATGCATTCCCCATACCCCTCGCTGAGTGACCATTATACTGATGGGTGTTATTTAGTTTTTTTTTTTTTTTTAAATCAGCACACAGTGCCAAGAACCTGGCATTTTCAAATACTCATTAGTGCTATCCTCTGGGGCTTAAGATAGCAGTTATTAAGGAATGAAGTCTCGAGAGACAGAGTGAAACCACAGCGCCTAACAATGACAGAAGTTCAGGTGTATCAGCCCCTCATCACTTACGGAGGCATTGCATGGCTAAATTAGCTTTCAAAGTCTTACACTGAACATGCAAGGCCCACAAATGTCATGTGGTATATTCTCCGGAGGTTAAATTTAGGTTTTCCCTGGCTCCTGCTGACAATTTGAAAGAAAGGAAAATGTCAGTGGGTGTGGAGTTGAAGTCGAGGGTAGGAGGCTGCCAACGTGGAGCCCACTGAGGCTGACATGGAACTGTCTCTGGAAACCCAAGCCACGGAGCGCTTTGGCTCTCCCCCAGACTTACCCGGATCGCTCGTTAGGTCTCCAGTTTGCTTCAGTTGGCTTTCCTGGCTGGGGGTTCCAACTGCCCACTTGCCCTGCTGATAATGGGGTGTGTTTACATGCAGGCGAAAGTCTGCTGGCTGGCTTCAAAAGGGTAAGGTAAGAAAGAAATCCCTCTCGCCAGACCACAGGCATGGCAGCAGAGTATGTGTGTGCACTGATGCCATGACCTAAGGACTTTGGAACGGAAGACCACACACTGAGACCTTCCAACCCTGCTGTCCTATGACAACCTAAGCAACCCGGGTTGCTTACCTTCCAACCATGCTGTCCTATGAAATGATCAGTTTGAATAATTCAAACTGACTTCATGTTGAGATTTGAATTTAAGTGACTGTGGGAAGGAACCCACCCCCCTCCCGGAGCTAGGAGCTGGGGGAGTCTTGGCTGTGCACCCTGCAGAAAGAGATGTTAAGCTGTTTTCTTGTATCAGTTATTGGCTTCATCCACAGAAAAGCCAACAATATGGGGGCTTAAATGTGGTAGATTTTTCCCCCTCTTTTATGTGAAAAGTAAAGTTTGGCTCTACAAATTAAAACCACAATGAGATACGACCTCACACCTGTCAGAATGGCTAACATTAACAACTCAGGCAACAACAGATGTTGGCGAGGATCTCTTTTGCGCTGCTGGTGGGAATGCAAGCTGGTGCAGCCACTCTGGAAAACAGTATGGAGGCTCCTCAAAAAATTAAAAACAGAACTACCCTACGACCCAGCCATTGCATTACTAGGGATACAGGGATGCTATTTCGAAGGGGGCACATGCACCCCCATGTTTATAGCAGCATTATCGACAATAGCCAAAGTATGGAAAGAGCTCAAAGGTCCATCGATGGATGAATGGATAAAGAAGATGTGGTGTGTATGTATATATACACATACATATCCACACAATGGAGTATTACTCAGCAATCAAAAAGAACAAAATCTTGCCATTTGCAACTATGTCAATGGAACCAGAGGGTATTATGCTAAGTGAAATTAGTCAGAGAAAGACAAATATCATATGACTTCACTCATATAAGGACTTTAAGAGACAAAACAGATGAACATAAGGGAAGGGAAATAAAAATAATATCAAAACAGGGAGGAGGACAAAACATTAGAGACTCATAAATATGGAGAACAAACAGAGGGTTACTGGAGGGGCTGTGGGAGGGGGGATGGGCTAAATGGGTAAAGGGAATTAAGGAGGACACTTGTTGGGATGAGCACTGGGTTTTATATGTATGGGATGAATCACTGGATTCTGCTCCTGAAATCATTATTGCAGTATATGCTAACTAACTTGGATGTGAATTTAAAAGATGAAATAAAATAAAACAAAAAATAAAATAAAATAATAAAGTTTGGCTCATAGAAGCAGAGAATAGAATGGTGGTTACCAGGGGTCAGGGGAGGGGGAAATGGGAAGATGTTGGTTATTCAGTTATGCAAAATTAGTTAAGTTCTGGAGATCTAATGTACAGCAATGTAACTATAGTTAACAACACTACATTATGTATTTGAAATTGGCTAAAAGGGTAGATCTTGTGTTTTCTCATTTTTTTAAAAAAAGAAAAAGAAGAGAGGGAGGTGGGGGTGGAAGAGGATGGAAAGGAAAGAAAGGAAGAAGGGGGAGGAAGGAAGGAAGGAAGGAAAGGAGGAAGGAAAGGAAAGGAAAGGAAAGGAAAGGAAAGGAAAGGAAGAATGAAGGAAGGAAAGGAAAGGAAGGAAGGGAAGGAAGGAAGGAAGGAAGGAAGGAAGGAAGGAAGGAAGGAAGGAAGGAAAACAAGGAGCGAGGGAGGGAGGAAGGGGAAAGAAAGGAAGAAGGAAGGAAGGAGAGGGGGAGAAAGAAAGAAAAAGAGAAAGAAGGAGAAAGGAAATGGTAACTTTGTGAGGTGACAGATTTGTTAATTACTTGATTATGGTGATTATTTCACAATGTGTATGTATATCTAAACATCATGTTATACACCTTAAATATATGCAGTTTATATTTGTCCACTATACCTCAGTCAAACTGAAAACAAAGTTTAGAGGTAGGCAGTGCAGGGCTGATAGAGTGGCTTAGGAATTCAGGCTTTCATCCTCAGCGTCACTTCATGGTCCAAGATCGCTGCCATCATGTCCCCATTCCAGTCCCCATTCCAGACAGCAGAAAAAGGGAAAGGCAAAAAGGATCCACTTCCCAATGAAGTCAGTTCCTTCTAAAAAGCTTTCTCATAGTCTTACTCATTTACACTGTTATATAGTTGAAGAGAACTAGACACATAACCCCACCTTGCCACAGGAAGGCAGGGCTATGTGCCATGGTGGCTGATCACTCGGCCACACAAGATGTAGTCAGAGTTTTGCTATTGAGTAACCAGGTGAAAATAGACATTAGGTAGGCAATAGCAGTCTCTATAATTTCCATAAACATAGTCACTATAATCTAGAATGTAAAGACCCAGATCTTTAAGAGATTTTTTAAGAGAATATGCAGTGTGGAAGAAAGCATCTTGGATTAGGAGCCCAGCCATCTCGGATTCTTGCTAGATAGGTGGCCTTGGGAAATACATTGAGGTGATCTACCTCTCTATTTCTTCCTCTATAAAATGATTATGTCAGGGGCATCTGGATGGTTCAGTCAGTTGAGCCTCCAACTCTTGATGTTGGCTCAGGTCATGGGATCGAGCCCTGTGTCCATGCTGACAGCTTGTAGCCTGCTTGGGTCTGTCTGTCTGTCTGTCTCCCCCCCCCCCCCCCCCCCGCTCGTGCTCTCTCTTTCTCTCTCAAAATAAATATTTTAAAAAAATGATTATCTCAACCGTGTCTACACAAGGAAGGATCTGCTCAGATCATAAACCTGAAATCAATGTATCAACCAGTAAAGTGTGAAATAGATGCCAGGTATTAATTAACATTATTATGATTGATCCAAGCATTTATAGTCTTTAAGGCTGGTTCAAAAGCCCTTCATTCTTCATGGAATTGTTGTTTATTTTATGATAGGTGATAATGGTAGTACCTTCTGCATATACAACACTTCACGATACATACATCACTTTTAGGCATGGATTTCATTTCATCCCCACAAACTCCCCCCGTGAGCAACACAGGAAAGGAATCACCACTTATGCAAATTGCCTGGTAATGCAGTTCAAGCCCAGAGAACCAAGTGGCATGGCCAAGCTCACACAGAGATACCTGGGAGTGAGAGTGGCTTCGAGTATGAGAACTTCTTAGAAGTTCCTGGTGATCGTGGCTTTTGCAGATCTGGCACAAGCACCTGGAGCCCAACAGACATCTGATTCTCAACCTGCCCAAACTGAAAACCTTGTATTTCCTCCTCCGCCCACACTCCTCCTGGGCTCTCTCCCTCAAAGGAAGGTACCACCTTCACCTCTCAGCCAAACCAAGGACCTGGAAGCAATACTGGACAGCTCACTGCCCTTCACACCCTTGCCACCCACCCGTGCTGCTCACGACATTGTAGGTTTCTTTCTACTTGCTGGTTCTCTATCTTCACAGCCTGGAGAGCAAGCTAGCCTCCCAACTAATCTTTTTCTGTTTTTGTTTTTGTTTTTTTGCCTGTCCACAAGATATTCTCCACCCCATGGCCATCAAGGACTTTAAAAATATAAGTGTAATTCTATCATTCCTCACTTAAAACCCTTGATGGCTCCCTATTGTCCCCAAGATAAACCCAATTTAAAAAAACCAAAAACTGTGTAACGCTGTTTGTGGTTTCACCCCTGCTTGCCACCCCAGCCCATATTTCCCTCCTGTCTCATTTCCCGATGTCTCTTCCCAGAAGGCACCATGCTTTTTGTATCGTACGGGAGCCTTGGATGTGCTGCTCTATCTGGAATTTCTAAACTCTTCCTTATCTACCTGGAACCTCCTTGTCTTTTCAGCTCATTCAAGTTATCATTTCCTTCAGGAAGACTTTCCTGCTGCCCCAGGTTGGATAAGATAGATAGCCTGTCCAACTGCTCCAAAAATACCTGGTGTTTCCGTCCATCACAACACTGGATGTGCTGTGTTGTCATTTTCTGTTTGTGTGTCAAACCTCTGTCTAGATCACAACTCCTCCAGGCCAGGGACAGCAACTCATTGAGCTCCAGCTGCATGCAGGGACTGTCTTGGGTCACTTCACATGCATGACCTCACACAGTCCGTGCAGGAATCTCTATGGCTTAGAGACTACTCTTGTATGTTTCACTTAGGACACTGATGCACTTAGAAGTTAGGTCTCATGTACAAGGACTCTCAGCCAGTGTCAGAGCTGAGCTCTGAGCATTGAGACAGTTGGCTTCAGAGAGGTGTGGGTCCTCCTACACTAAATTGTCTCTTTTATTTTAGAGATGCAATTTACATACCATAAAATTCACCCTTTTAAAGTGCATAATTCAGGGCACCTGGGTGGCTCAGTTGGTTAAGGCATCCGACTCTGGATTTCAGTTCAGATCATGATCCCAGGGTTGTGGGATCAAGCCCCACATCAGGTTCTATGCTGAGCTTGGAACCTGCATAAGATAGTCTCTCTCTCTCTCTCCCTCTGCCCTTCCTCCTCACTCCTGCTCGCTCTCTAAAATAAAAATAATAATAATGAAGTGCATAATTCACTGGTTTTTAGTATAGTCACAGGTTGTACAACCATCCCCACTTTCTAATTCCACAATATCTTCAATACCCCAAAAAACTCCATACCAATTAGCAGTCACTTCCCATTCTTCACTACTCCCAGCCTTTGGCAATAATCCACGTACCTTCTGCCCCTATGAGTGTGACTTCCTGGGCATGACAGACGGAATCACAGGTGCGATTGTGTGTCTGACTTCTTTTACTTCGCATGTTTTCACAGTTCATCCATGTCGTGGCATGCATCAATATTCCATCCCTTTCTATCACTGAATGATATTCCATTGCATAGACATGTATTTTGTTTATCCACTTGTCAGCTGATAGACAATTGGATTGTTTCCACTAGGAAACCTGAGTCTGCCAACTTTGTTCTTCTTTTTCAAGATGGCTTTGGCTCCTTAAATTAATATTAATTTCCATATTAATTTCAGGATCAGCTTGCCAATTTCTGCAAAAAGAGCACCTGGAATTTGGATAGGAATGACATTAACTGTGTAGATGCGTTTAGGAAGTACTGCCATCGAAGTGGTATTAAGTCTTCCAATCCATGAACATGGGATGTCCTTCTGTTTCATCATCTTTAATTTCTTTCAAAAATGCTTTGCAGCTTTCTGTGTACAAGTCTTGCATTTCTTTTGTTCATTTATTCCTAAGTGTTTCTTTTCCATGCTCTTAGAAACAAAATTGTTTCCTTAATTTCATTTTCAGATTGTGCATTGCTAATGTATGGAAATACGGGTGATTTTATATATATATATATATATATATATATATATATATATATATATATAGTATGTATACACTGTGTATATACATATATACTATAATTATAATACATATTATAATTATATGTATATAATGTGTAATTATTATAATATATATTACAGTATATGTTATATATAATATGTACATACATATATATATATATATATACACACACATACATATACATACATACTGCAAACTTACTGAACTCATTTATTCCCTCTAATAATTCTGTGTGTGTGTGGTGTTGGTGGATTCCTTACAATTTTCTCTAGACAAGATCATGTCATCTGAAAACAGATAGTTTTATATCTTTCTTTTTAATCTGGGTACCTTTTATTTCTTTCTCTTGACTAATTGCCTACACTATGTTTTCTTAATAATAACTGCCAGCATTTTTAGTGCTTGCTATGTGCCAATCAGTGTTCAAATCCATGTATGTCCTTAGTGAAAGTCTGAAGCATTTTATGTGTATTAAATATTCACAGAAGTTCTAAAAAGATGAGACTGCTTTCACAGATGAAAAACACCAAAGGTAAAAATATATCAAGAGTAATTCTACTTGGGGAGGCCCCGTTAAAGGGACAGAAGGTAGACTTTGCACACTAACAGCCTACACCATTCCCAGGGGCCTGTAGTGGTGGTTTGGAAAAGGGCAGAAAATGCTGAAGACCAGTGTTTAAGTGAATCCCCAATGCAGGTTATTTTTGTCATTTTCCCTTGTCCTTAAAAAGCCATGGCAGAAATTTATGATTTTCCTGACATTACAGTTTAATCTTTGTGTGCTTTAACAAAAGATATTACAATTCTCTGGGCCTGTGCGTTTGCATCTGTACAATGGGATGCCTGGGGCTGGCTGTGGGCATTGTGTTGGATGATGGTTGGGAAGTACCCCTCACCACCACCATCACATGTTTAGAGCACAGTGTAATTGATTCAAGGTCTTACAACCTATTGGCACACAGCCTAAAGCACTGTGACACCAAAGCCCTTGACTTTGAACATGATTTACCTTTCTGTCTATTCCTCTTACCCAGTACCTCTCCTATCCTCCCCCCCCTCCCGCCCCCGTTTGGAAATACAAGCAAGTATAACTCACAGAATAAGATACATGGTTTATTTAGTCATTCAATCAACCACCAAGGAATAATGAGATCCTCTTATGTAACAGGATCTAGAGAAGAGTGTCTGAGAATAAAGTTCTGAAGAAGACACATTCCCTGCTCTACATAATCTTACAATTCAGGAAGCAGAGAGAAAGGCCCAGTGCAAAAATAACAACATGCCATGATGCATCCTTTATGAGTTTGGACTTTGTCCCACAGAACACTGTGTGTCTCTCCTTGGTGGAGCTGATCTCCATCGTGGAGGGACACTCGCCTGGGCTATTGGCTAAGCTGGGTCTCCCCCACCCGTCCTCTCTGGACTACAACCCCCATAAAGGCAGTGAGAGTGTGATTTTGGCCACTACCATGATCCTAAAGTATACTAAGTGCTTTGCACATAGTAGCTGCTGCATAGTTTCTGAGTGGGCCATTTGAAAGGGAGAAGGAATGGAGGTTTTCATTCGAAGCAAGCATGGGAGATTTGCACTCTGGAAAGCTTCTCATTCTGACCAGAGGTAGGAATCCCTGTGGGGAGGCCATTAGGAAGATGATGCATCCTTGCCCTGTTCCACTCAGGCTCGGTCATGTGACTTGCTCTGGCCAATGACATGTGGAAGGCCATACGGACAACAGGCAGAAGTTTTCACAGCCGCACAAGTGGGTCACCAGGCGGTCTATTCCCTTGTCCACAATGGTCAGCAATGCTGCAGACAGACTGAAGATGTCATGGCACAGGAGACATTTGAGCCACAGGGAGCACGTACCATGATTGAGAGAGAGGCCTCTGTTATTGGCAGCCATGGACTCCAGGGTCCCTTGGTAGAGCAGCAATATTTCATCTATGCTGATTGATCAATAACATTATGGGTCTGCTATGCAGAGTCCATGAAATGAAACAGTATATGTAGAACTATCCAGCACACAAGTTTCTATGAATATTACTTGCCCCCTTTATCTCGACATCCGGAGTATTTCTGTTATCACATGAAAAAAATTGCGTACGTTGTCTTTGTCCGTTCTGGCAGCTTTGGAAGAACACTGTAGCCTGGGGTGGCTTATATACAATGGGAATTTATTCCCACAGTTCTGAAGGCTGGGAAGTCCAAGATAAGGTACCAGCAGATTCGGTATCTGGTGGGGGCCCGCTTCCTGGTTTGGAGCCCACCATCTTCTCCCCGTGTCCTCATGTGGTAGACGGGGCATTGACCTCACTCATGGGGGCTCCATCCTAATGATCTATTTACCTCCCAATGGCCCACCTCCAATTGCCATCACATTGGAGATTTGGTTTCAAAATGTGAATCTGGGGGAGACTGCATACACACACAAACACACACACCCTAGCATATTCTCTGGCACATAGTAGGTGCACATCACACATCAGGTGCTTTCTTTCCTGCATTCTCCTGCCTCGCTGAAGTCTTCTTGTACAAGGAATGTCTTCCAGGAAAGTTTATCCATCTCTTTATTCCAATGGCTTCCCAGTTACTTATTTCTGTTTTTCGCCGTGAATCATAGCGTGTTTCGAGGCGTGCTTTATCTCCTGTTTCCTGCATAAATAATCGTCCCGGATCCAAGGGGCAATGTGTATGCAATGGTCCCAGGGCGGGCACCGGCACTTAGCTCAGCTCTTAATATGCAGTGTGGTGAAAAGGGGTGTCAGGTCGGGAGAGAAACCTCATCTAACATAGTTCGGGCCACTTACATTCATCTGAGAAGAGAGAAGGGATGCATTTCGACTGCAATTCTGCACCTTATAAATAGACATATATAGCTTGGCATACATTATTAATATGGGCTTTATTGCTAGGTTTATTGAATCCACGATGGTGCTTCTCTCGGGAAGCCATGGAACACAGGAAGATTGCACCGATGCTTGCATTAACCAGGACCACAGTCTACCAAGCAAATAAGGCTGTGCAAACAGCAGTATTCATGCTAGCCGCATCCTACAATTCAAATAACATAATAACAAATAATGTGCTCAAGCAAGCCCCACAGCCGCTACTGGAAGTATTTTATGCATGCCTCATCTATGCTGCTCATGCTAGCACAGGAGTAGGTAGGGCAAATGTATTTTAAAGAGGCTCCTTAGCGTGACCTACAAAGCCACTGCCTTCCTCCACAACCTCACCTTGTCCCTCGACTCTCTCCTTCCCTCCCTTTCACCTGGACATGCCTTGAACAGGCAGAACCATTTCCTACCCTTTGCCCCTTACCCTTGCAGTGCCCTCTGCTGAGGATGCATGCGTGTGCATGCGTGAGCACGCGTGCACACACACACACACACACACACACACACACACACACACACCTTCGTGTAACTGGTTTTTCTCTCTCCATGTCTTACCCTGTTTATGAGCTGCACTAATTTCTAGAGGTCCTTTTCTCAGTTATACCTTTCCATCCTTATCGTCTGTCTCCCCATCTAGCACATAAACTCCATGGAAGCAGGGACCCTTTCTGTGTTGTTCATTGCTGGATCTCCAACACAGATAGTAGTGGCTGGCAGGGAGTAGGTTTGCAGTGAATATTTGATGAATGAATGAATGATTGAAGGAATGGATGAGAAGAACACACACCTTAGTGGCTGGTAATTCCTCACCTTCTCTGTCCACCGTGCATCTCCCCTTGACACAAGCTCCATGAAGGGCGGTGATCAGTCTCATTGGCAACTCTAACCTCATGGTCTCAGGCTGGGAGTGGCTCCTAGTCAGTTGTCAATAACTGGTTATTGAACTGAAAAGAACTAAAATCTGTTCTAGAAGTGCTGGCTGCAGCAGTGTTTTGTCCCATTATCTCCCAGTATACTCTGTCTGGCATGGTGCCGGAGTATAGCTTTCCTTCCCTCCCTTGACTAAGGGCATCACCCCCTGGTGAAAGTGACACAGGGAAGCCCCCACCTTTGATTGATGACAACAACTCTTTGAATACAAATTGCCCCCAACATACAAAGTTTAAGGTTGGGATAGACATGCGGGGGTTATTTGTCCATAAACCACCACTCTTATAAGCCAACCACAATATAGAGATTCCCCTTTTTACAGGGATTGGGTTAGTAGAGGGCATGTAACCTCGTTCTGGCCTAGAAGATAAATGGAGAACTTAGCGGGAAGTGGCTTCTGGGCACTAACTCCCCCACTCCCTGCAATGTTAGAACAAATGCACCTGCAGAGGGCCTTTGGTGGCCTCTTGCACCTCTCTTTGGAAGTCACTGTGTGAAATGTAATGCCCAGAGCTGAGACATCTACCTTGTGGCCAGGAGGGAGACTTCCCCAATATAGAAGGTGGCCCACTGGAGGGACTGAAGAGGTCTGCATCTCAGATACTGAGAGGCCAAACCAACCCCGGGACCATCTTGCTCTGGACTCCCCAATATAGAAGGCAGCACAATGGAGGGACTGAAGAGGGCTGCATCTTAGATGCTCAGAGCCTGAACCAACCCTGGGGCCATCTTGCTCTGGACTCCCATTGAAGCAAACATGAGATGCTTCCTCTCAGTCACCTTTGCTCAGTTGTTACTTGCAGCCAAATGCACTCTAAGTTTACACATACCCTATGATGGATGTATTGCTAATTTGGGGGAATGAGACATGGATGAGTAAGATAATATCTGCCCTCGACGACTTCCCCAGTCTAGCAGGAGCATTGGGAAATCAGTCCACAGCTGCAAGAAGGTGTAATCTGCCAGAACAGGAGCAGACACCAAAAGCTCTCAGAGCTTGGAGCAGGGATATACAACCAAGAGAGTCACAGAAGACTCCCTCCCTCCAAAAAACCCCACAAATCCTGCGTTGAGCTTTTAAGACTGAATAGGAGTTAGCCAGTTCAAGAGTTGTATTTCATAGAAAAGGGAGCAATGTGTTGAGATTCATGAGTCTCAGGGTAGCTGAATGAGGCTCTGTGTGTCTAGCATGAACATGTAGGAAAGGCTGTCAGACTCCAGAATGAGTTTGGGGGTTATTATGGTGCTTTTCATCCAGGAGCACAGTGACAGCCAAATCCTGCCACTGGACGCTTCTCAGGTCTGAGTCTCCCAAGACAGCAAGCCCTACACACACTAGCCACTAAAACAATCACTTTCAGTGGCTTAGCCAGCATGCTTAAATCTGCTTTTGCGTAGCTCTGGTGAGACCAGAGGTGAAGAGCTAAGCAAACGCCTTCCCTTCCGAATCTGCAACAGTAGGACTGGCAGGAAAGGAGAGAACCTGTCCTGATTTGCCTAGCCAGGGAATACGAGGGAAAATGGAACTGTGCCCACCGGAGGGCAGTGATCTCGAGAGGTGAGCCACACAGGGCTCTGCTCCCTCAAGGCACAGGAACCCCACCTGCTGATCCACATCAGCCTGGGCTCTGACTGGTCACGTCAGGAAGTCATCTGTTAGGCAAGAGAGACACATTGTAGCAGATGCTCAGACACACGGAAATGTGGCACAGGGATAGAAGCCCCGTCCAAAGACAGTATGTCAAGCACCGAGGCTAGGGAGATGTGAGTGGAGATGTTCATCAGAACCCCCTGATGCCGTGTTGAGGAATCTGGATGTGACCACGAAGTAATGGGGGTCAGGGAAGGAATTTCAGCACGTGGGAGGAGTCAGGTGGGAGGGTTCCAAAAAAATCACTGGAACAGCAGTGTGAAAGCCAGGCCATTTGGGTTTGGAAGTAAAGTAGGTATGGACCCAGCTCTTCTATCAGATCCTTCCCTCTTCTGGACCACAGACTGCCCTCAGCTCTCAGCTGCTTCTGCATTCCGTGAGATTTCAGGGGTCAGGCTCCCACAAAGACAGAACCTCAGATGTTGAAAAAAAAATAAGGATGGGAGTGAACACTGAGAGCTGTAGATGGGCTTAGCTAACTTTCCCTGCAAGGGGTCAGAAAGTAAATATTTTATGCTTTATGGACCCTATAGTCTGTTGGAACAACTAAACTCTGCCACAATTGCCTGAAAGCTGCCATAGATAGTACATACATGAATGGGCATGGCTGGGTTGCAATAAAACTTTATTTACAAAACCCGGTGGTGGGCCACATTTGGTCCCCTGGAGGTAGTCTGCAGTTTGAATTGTGGCTTGAAAGCAGAGGTCTGCAATGTTGCTTCCACCTGTGTGCCCTTGGAAGAATGGCTGACCACCCTACGCTTACCTATCCTCTTCTGCAAATGGGATATAGTACCCACCACATAACTGTTGTAAAAAAGAGATGAGAGGGGCTTGTAAAACGCTTAGCACAATGCTTCACATACAGTGCCCAGCATTCTGGCCATTGTGTACCTGTTGGTTGGATCGTTCTTGCTGTCCCTATATGTGTGGTGGAAAATGAAGCCCAGTGTAAGAGCCGGGAGCACTGGAGAAAAACAAAAAGTTTCACCAGCTTGAGTCAGGAATAGAGATGTTCTATTTGCAGCCGTGCTTTTCTTGAGCTGTGATGGCGGCTGCCTCTAATTCCTTAAGGACTTGCTGGGGCCATTTAAGTGGATTTGATTGGCGTGAATTATTAAAAACAATTATTTATTAATAAATAAGAACTCTAAGAATGTCTTGCGCTTGTTCAGTGCTTTATAGTTTTCTTTTATTTTTGCTTTATTCTTTTCAAAGGGCCTTTTTAAACTGGGACATATGATATACCTAGAGGCATATGAAAATACAAGGGGGGAAAGACATCCTCCTAAAGTATCAGATGTACTCAATTTGGCGGGGGGGGGGGACAACAATATTTTTTATTAAAACAAACTTAAATGTATTATGGAGAATATAGAATTGTGTGATTTTTTTCCTCAAGATAAAGTATAAGACTTCAAAGATATTTGAAGGTTGAGATCCACCACTTTGGGCTGTACCCCAGACAGCCACCATATAAAGAGCACGGTTGTGTCTCTTCTGCACAACACCCCGCAGAGTGTGTGAGGAGGGAATTTTTACAAATTCTGCAGATGAAGAAACCCCGTCTCGCTCAGGTCCACTCAGGACTCAGCTGCAGACCAAGTCCTCAAATGGAGGATTTCTAGCTCCCTTGGCGCATCCGTGAATGGCACCCACAGCTAGTCAGGGCAGGCAGGTAGCATGGTGATTATGCGTGCCAGGTGCTGTGCTTAGTGCTGGGGGGATGCAGTGGTGATTAAGACGGGGTCCCCAAAGATATAAAACCCTCAACTTCAGCATCAACATCTGGTGAGCCTGAAAAACACCTGGCACCGAGCCAACTTGGGTCACACCTTTCATTAACACTCTCATCTCCAGTCGCATAATGATCCAGACCGTTCACCTTAGTTTCTGCCTCGGTTTCCCCACGCGGCAACAAGAATCTCCCACTAGAGTTCAAGCTCTACCATTTGCTCGCCTTGCTTGGACATGACTCCACACCCAGAAGAATAAATTGTACAGCCAATGCCTGCTGTGCAGCCAGCCCCCTTCCGCTGCACCCCCGAAACTCACCTGCTACCTGGACCTCCAGTTGCAGCACAAGCGCGGCTGTTTGTAGCTGTATTGCTTCCCGCCCCATCAGGAGGGCCCTGACTTGTTGGGATCCCAGCTTCGCCTTGTCATCCCCTTAAAGGTTGTGGCTTGTTTATTTTTCCTTCACAAGGGCCACATTTGTAGCCCTTAAGCCTCCCTGTCGTGGTAAGTCAGTTGCCATAAGTACGGGGAGTCTGGAGTCCAAACCCTGTCTGCGATTTGTGGGAACTTTGGAACACGCCTCGGCCTCTCCACCTCATCGGTTGTACCACCACCACCTATAAGACAAGAACAGGACGCCTTCTCACGGTCTCAGCGGGAGGATGGAAGTAGGTCATGCAAACTGCCAAGCGCAGGCGGTGGGCATGTAATGGGTGCTCAGGTTGCTTTGGTTCCCCCACCCTCCGTGAGCTGAGGTCCCAGCCCACAGATCATCACGAAGGACAGACCTGAATCCTTGAAAGAGCTGGCGTGGGGTGCAGGAGGGGCGGCTGTGGGGCTGGAGGGCTGTGGAGCTCCCGTCCAGCTGTGTGCCGTCGTGGCTCCCCACATGACTGTCTTTAACTTTTGCCTCCAAATAAAACGCTGTCGTGGGACCCCTGACCCGCTTTCTGGGGCAGATCCCTCCATTTCCCGCTCTGAGTGGGGCTATTCTGCCCCAGCCTTCAGAACGAGTCTATTTATAGCAACCATCATTAACTCTCCGTTACCAGTCCCCCAGAGTCTCACCTGTTCCCCGCTCCTCCTGGAGTTGACTTCAGAGGGTTTTCTGAGAGTTCTTTGTAATATTAGTTAACATGTACAGGAAAGCCCCAAGGTCATGTTCCACTCCTGGCACCCTTCACTTTAGATTTGAGAAATCCCCTAAAACTCTCATTAGCGCAGGCTGCCTCACACCTATGAAACTTTAAAAATATCTGGCTAATCAGGCACTTTGCACACCTCCACGCGGGCAGAGAGTCTGCTTGCCTTCACATCCTTTCTCCTGGCATCGCATCCGTGCAGACAAGCGCTGTCAAAATCTGACTTCCTATGGTATTTAAAATAAAATGAAGGGAACTTCTTCTCTGAAACCAGCATTACCACTTAAAGAGAAACTGGGCACGAGGAGCAGAAAGCGTAGCCGGGAAACGGCATCCTAGAAGACCCTCCTTGTTCCGATTCATTTTTGACTGCGAGCTGATCATTGGGATTTAAAGGGGTATTAGCCACACCATGAAAATGAAATCACCAGTTACGGAGTGCCTCCCACACACTAGGCACCATGGAAACTACTCAATCACAGTGTCTCTGTGTCCATCAAAAACCCCGAAAAGCAAACCCCAGTGCGCATATCAGGGAAGTGATGCCAAAAGGGATCAATTATGTAGTATTGTCCAACTAACATAGCCAGCACGTGGTCCAGCCATGATTCTCACCAGTGTCCATCTGTGTCTAAAATCCAGGCCCATGAGGTGCCTAGGTGGCCCAGTCGGTTAAGCATCTGGCTCTTGAGCTCAGCTCAGGTCATGATCTCAACAGTTCGTGGGATGGAGCCCCGCGTCGGGTTCTGTGCCGACAACGCGGCCCCTGCTTGGGATTCTCTCTCTCCTTCTCTTTCTGCCCCTCACCTGCTCGAGCTCTCTATCTCTCCACATAAATACATTTTTTAAAAACTGTTTCAAAAACCAATAAAATAAAATACAATCCTTGCCCATGCCAGAATGTCCTGCCATCTCCCACGTGAAAGGTCAGTTTCCAAGATGGGCCATTCTCGACTCCACCTAGATACAGCTACTCCATTTGTGAACTTGTGAGCTGTACAATCCTGTCAACATTATCTGGATGTGTTCCTCAAACATAATATATTCCTGAACCCCACCTGAGAAGTGTTGAATTTGAGCGTCTGAGGAGGACAATGGGAATCTGGTCCCACTGAGCACGTCTGGGTGATTCTTGTTCACACTCGTGTTTGAGAACCACTGTTTTGTGTCTAAGCCAGTTCGCAGGGATGCCCTAGAGTTGGGCTGTTTATAAATTTTTTAAATGTTTGTTAATTTTTGAGAGAGAGAGAGAGAGCGCGCAAGCAGGGGAGGGGCAGAGAGAGAAGGACACACAGAATCTGAAGCAGGCTCCAGGCTCCGAGCTGTTAACACAGAGCCCGATGCAGGGCTCGAACCCATGAACTGTGAGATCATGACCTGAGCCAAAGTCAGATGCTTAACCGACTGAGCCACCCAGGCGCCCCAAGAATCGATCTCTTAAAGTTAAAACGGCAGTAGATACCATTGGCAGTGTGGATGCTGGGAGCCCCAGATACTGAACCGGTGGAATGGGGAAAGGGAAGGCCCTGGTATTAGGAGAGAGCTTGCTTAGGGCATAGGAAGGGACTTGAGAAAATAATTCGGGTGTGGAAGTGACCCAGGAGAAAGACAAGTCAACCCAGGAGATAAGAACCAGCAGGAGGCTTACAGACAGCAAGGGGGTGTGACACAGAAAGAGGGAAGCGGGCATGACTGACACCCTGGTACAGAAAAGACCAAGGGTCACGGCTTCGTCAGAAGACTTCATCTATGAATTCCATAATCACCGTAGAGACACGGCTATATTGTGCTATAAGACACAATCTCTCCATCTCTGGCCTTAGAGATTTCCCAGCCTGGTTGAGGGACAGACTTAGAAACCTACAAGCATGACATGATATAATAATCACCATGCTACAAATAGATGCAAGAGGAAGGCAGAGGAAGGACATCCAACCCAGAGAAGGTCAGTCAAGAAAGGCTTCCTGGAGAAGGTGATGTCTGAGCTATTTCTGTGTTGATTGGAGTTGGCTGAAAGGAAAAAAAGGAGGGGGGGGGCAGATCCAAAGCCCTCATAAGATGGTAGAAATGAGACTTACATAAATGTCTTGCTTCAGTCAAAATTGGCTTGGGTAGTGGGGGGGAGACTAACATAATTTTAGGAGGGGAGGGAAAGCCTCAGTGGGCCCACATGAAAAGAAATGGAGAAAGCAGAGTAATTCAAATACTGCAGATGTTAACAGTTACCTAAGGACATGGACGGCATGCTCAGCAGGACTCAGAGGAGATTAACGGCAGGCAAAACACATCAGCAAAGGTGCGTCGGGCAGAACTCTGGTGAGGGACTAGTTTTTATATTGGTCAGGTTGCATCCAGAAGGCAACGTGCTCTGTGAAATGGTCAGTGTATCTGATCCCACTGTCTTGGATGCTGAGCCGCCTGGGAGGAGTTGGCTTCAAGGGGAGTTCGTATTATTAGGCACATAAAACCAGCACGTCCCAAATAGTCTTTCCTTGAGCAATGATTTCCTACAGGGTCAAGGTTTCTTTGAGCACAGAAGACACTATAGAGGTTGGCTGCACACTAACTCCTTGATCAAAATATTTAATCAAAATAATCTTCCTGCTCCAAGTTAACGCTTCCAATGTTACCTAAAGGTAACCTTTAGAGGAGGTAACTTCCATGCGTAGTATTTACTCTGAGTGACAAAGTGTGATTAATGAAATCCAGTCTACTATATGGAGTAAGAATACAAGATGAGTATTCAGATGGTTATCAGCAATTTTAATAAACTTTTGATGTGGTTTGAACCATACATAGAAAAGGGAGCAGTTTCTTAATCCATAGACATTTAGAAGGTCCATGAGTCCGCCCTAAAAATGCTCACAGTATTCCGAATACATGTATATATATACATTTCCCCTCTTAGGAAGTGAATCAGCTTCTATAAACACAGTCTCAAAGGTATAAGTCTTGCACACCCATTCACACACATGCACACGCACACACATGCACACACACACAACTAAAAGGTACGGATTTAAGGGAATGGGATTAAGTAATGCATTTGATGTTGAGAGTCTGACAATGCCCCTACTTTGGTTTGTGTGCAAAAAGAATTATTTTTCTCCGAATCTTATCTTGGAGGCATCTCCTCTAAACCAGGGTTATTCTTCCAGTCCCTTTCAGCTAAGCAGGCTTGGATGGGATGGGATGGAGGTGAGTAGGGTCAGCACCATGCCACATCCAAGTGCTCCAGAGACGGTCAAGGTTGATAACTGCCCCATAGGGAGAAGTCCATAGGGACACCAGAGTTTGGCAGGGTGACCTAATGGAGCTGCTTCTGGGTAAGAAATAGAATTAAGTAGACATCAATTGAAATGCAAAATGTTTGATTTGCATCGGATGGAATACAAAGAGTCCTTTATGCACATTTGGTACCCTTGCACAAGTTGATGCTGATGGCAAACACATTTGGCATTTGCACACTCGGTGTTCGCAAAAAACGGAGGCATTCCCATTCTGCAAACAGCCCACAGATACATTAAATAACCCATTTCATGATGGACATCTGGACTCCTCAAACCTGCCAAAAGTGGATGATGGGCTCACTGCTGCCTTCCAGCTTTATGGCGGGGAACGGCTCCCTCCAAACCTGAAAGGCGTCACTCCACAGCGTGGCAGGTGGGGGTCTCATCTGTCCAAACACAGCGCACACATTCGTTTTGATTTTAGCCTTGTCCAAGCCGCTGGCTGCATATATGGTAGCCCACACACCTGGGCAGGAACGAGCCTTGTTAATTAAAGCAGCAGGCTGTAAGGTGGCCTGATGCCTGTTTCTCTCTCACTGCGGTCGCTTGAATGGTGGCTATAAACGCCTGATGTCAGATACATGGGTAAATAGGAAGATCTGGAGGGATTCTTTAATTTAGTATTTCATGGGGAAAAAGAGAGAGAAAGAGGGAAGTTAAAAGCAGGCTTGGCTGAACATACCACATCCTACCCAGTAGAATGGAAAGCAGAAATCATTTACTATGGAGTTAGCTCAAGCATCATTTCCAGCCCCCCACCCCCATCCACCCCCAACAAAGGAAGTGATAAAGTCCCTGGTCAGGTGCGCTCAGGATAATTCACTCCAACTTGCTCTGGTCTATATGTCACTTCTCTTCCATCATCTTTTGTGTGCTAAACTGATCCCAGCCGCTGCGTTTGAACAGCAGAGAGAGCTTGCGTTCGCCACCTAGTGGCCATCAGCGTGGCTACCCACCTCCCGTGTCGTCCCAAACCTGGGGCTGGAAATCGCCTTGCTCTCTGTGAGTCGTTACAGTCCCAGAGCTCAGATATCAAGGTTTCCTTCCCAAGTTTCAGTTCAAATAGAAAGGTTTAAAAAGGAAGAAGAAAACCTAGGATAACTATAAGTGATGGCCACTTGACCTCATCCTATCTAATGCACGGTGTACAAATGAAACACAAAACCCGAGGCAGAGGAGAGTAAGGGTTATTCTCAGAGGCCCACAGTACGAAAAAAGTAGGCAGATGTGTGCGTGTGTGCACGTGTGTGTGCAAGCATGCATCTAAAGTCACAGAGGCAAAGACTCTGTGACTACAATTAAGTTTCCTACTTCCCTCCTGTGTAAACCTAATTTTTTAATTTTTGTGCACGTATGGGTGGCCTCCCAATGCATGCACTATAATGATCATGAAATTAGGTTGTGTTGAGTACCTACTATGTGCTAGGTAATTTGCATTCATTATTCATCGCAGTACATATGACCCAGGCTTACTATAGACTTTAGGGTCTATACAGCCCAATCTCTACTTCCTATGGATTCCTCAATCAGAAAACCCCCTCAGTGATGCTTTTCAAACTCCCTATGGAGCAGGACTTCCTCTGTAATTATTTTATGCATCCATAGACCAATGCTTGTATTTAAAAATAAAAGCTACCAGGAAAAATAAAATGTGCAATATATACAAGCCCACATAATATTATTATTAGATTTGACAGATGTAAAAATTACTATGTCAAATTCCTCTAAATTCTCTAAAAGCTTACTCACAATTTCTCTGTTTGCTACCCCTGTAGACTAGTAACAATGTATAGGCGGGAACTGGTCCTCAGACTGCCTGCTGACTAGAGCTGATCCACACAGTCCTTGCCAAACATCCTCACTTTCTGAACATTTTTCATGACAGGGACGACCCACCTCACAAGACAACTCATGCCATTGCTGGACTGGTCTGACGACTAGAAACCAAGTCTGCTCCTCCATGTTCGTTGGCCAGGGTTCTACCTCTGACCCACACTCAACCAGACGTGTCTCTGTTCAATCATGGCTTTTTAGGAATCTGATGATAACCACTTTATGACCAAGTTCTGACTTCTCTTCTTGGTCTTGAGTATACACTGCCCACTTAGAGTCTAGACTTCAGGATCTTTGCACCAGAGGACAATGGTGGGAGTTTCCACCCCATCGACTTGCTTCTCTGCCCCCTAATCTCTGATTCCTCCAGAAGAGCAGGGAAGAGTGACCTGCTGGCTCAGGACACAGACATTGCTTGGCCGCGTCTAAGATGGACAAGCCCATTGTAGAGTTCAGAGGCAAGCATGCTGGAGTCACTATCATATGCTTTGCTCCCCTCTTGCTAATAGGAAATAGAAGGGTCAGGGGCTGTCTGGCTTCACAAGGGCAGTCAGAATGGTACTGTTTTCTTCCATAAACGTGAAAGTCACTGTTCTGACCTCTTGTACCATGTAGATGGCCAGATATGGGAGGATCCATTGATTCATATTCATGTAGAGAACTTGCCTAGAATCCAAGTTGAAGCCAGATACTCCAAGACAGCTCTCCTGCAATCCTTCATGGAGGTTCCTTGGCCTGGACCTAGCCAGTGGCAAACTTGTAGTCGAGTTTTCACTTGCTCTGCCTCTTGCCCTATGATATTGTGCCAATTACTCAACATCTCTGTGCCTTCATTTCCTCCTCTGGGGTGAAAAAAAAAGATGGCACTAGAAGAACTTACTCACAGGGGGCTATGGCAATTAAATGAGATTTAATAGGATAATACATACCATGCACTTTGAACTTCTCTTAGTCTCATGAATAAATGCTTATGATGATTTTGATTTTTTTTTTTTAACGTTTTATTTTATTTTTTGGGACAGAGAGAGACAGAGCATGAAGGGGGGAGGGGCAGAGAGAGAGGGAGACACAGAATCGGAAACAGGCTCCAGGCTCTGAGCCATCAGCCCAGAGCCCGATGCGGGGCTCGAACTCACGGACCGCGAGATCGTGACCTGGCTGAAGTCGGACGCTTAACCGACTGCGCCACCCAGGCGCCCCATGATGATTTTGATTTTAACATATTTCTCTTGGCTTATGGTTTCCCAAGGAACTCTCAGAAACGGGGTTTGAATGGAAAGGGTATGGATATTCTTGGAACTTCTCATCGAAATCAAGAAATACCATCATGATGACACTTACACCCCTAAAATTTAGAGTGTGTTACAACCAGCAAGAAGTAGAAAAGGAAATTCACCTTTCTGGTTCTGAAGATGACCTTTTCGGTACAGTTAGCCCAAACGCATATTAGTTGACCATGGCGGTGGTGGTTGCAGAGGTGACTGATAGTTGCTTGAGCTTCTTCTCTTATGAAAACATGAGAGTTTTAATTCATACTGAGATTTCCACAAGCTAAACCACCCAAAGCTTTTGTGTTTTCCTAAGCGTATATCCTCATTCTGTAGCTGGATGCTGTTCTTGGAGGGATTCAGTGTGGAATCTTACGTGTATTCCTAATGAATTTTATCTCAGATTTGGCCCACTGTTTCCAAACATCCTAATTACTATCGAAAAGACATGTCATCTAGTCTGGTTTTACACACCTTATTGGTTTAGCCACAACACGTTTTTTTAGCCATAAAACTCTTTTGTAAGTGAACTCCAAGAAGTTATAGAGATCATCATAGAGCTTTCTGGAAGGGGAGGGGAGCAAGGTCTTGCCCACTGGACTTCCCCATCAGCCACTGGAAGTACTTCATGAATCCCCACAATCTGAGAAGAATTGTAACTAAGCTTCAAAGAAGCCTGGCTGTTATTTTACCGATGGAGAAACTGAGGCCAAGAGAGCATGTAAGGTTGTCCAAAATAATGCAGGTAATTTAGAGCATGCCTACATCTATTTTGTCTCTATCAAGAAAATGGAAAATGGAGTATCACCTTACCTTGGGCCAAACTCTTAAATGTCAGGATCTGTCAGCTCTGGAGATTTATCTACGAACATGGGGTCAGAGCCAAACTCTGAAAGGTTAAGCCTTTAATCAAATCACAGAGTTGATCCCTTGCAGGTCAAGTGGATTCCTATAAAATGTGCTCACGCGTCATTAACCACCTAGCCAATTCTGTATATGTGCAATGCTGGTCATTTAAATGGGATTTGGTAACGAAAATACTGCAGAGAGAAATGGCTTGAGTTGGGACCTCAATGCAGTGGCAGTGTTTTCTTAGGTGTTTATGACTTACTCATAAAGGTCTTGTAACTCTAGCTCTGCTCTTACCCAGTATGTCTACTGCTTCCCAGCATGCTTGCTGGCTTATAAATAAGACAGTCAGCAAAGTGAGCAGGTGAGAGGCTAACACAAAGCCTTAACATATGCCACGTAATCACCTTAGGAGTTTGATATGAATCAATTCATACAACCTTTACAACCAACCTTTGAGACTTTGAGGTGGGTAGTTGTGGTGGTGGTATCTTAACCGTTATATATAATAAATATATTCTTTCCCCCATAATAAATTTCAGAGTCTGCAAAAATGTTTAAATTTCATTGAAAAACAGAAGAAAAAAAATGAACGTCTAGGTTGAGGAAACTGTCTGCCTATATAATATTAATATCTTTGTCATTATACCGACAGTCACCAAATATGTTACTGAATAGTTTCGGCGGAGAAGGGGCCCAAAAAAGTCACAGCTGACCTAGCACACACAGACAGGACTATGAAGTAGACGTGTGACCATGTTGTAGAACACAAAACCGGGGTCCAGGGAGCTGAGTTCCCATGTCCCAGTTCCCCACACTGCACTGACCAGCCTGCACTCACGTGGAAGGCTGCGAGCTCCAAGGTCAATGGCCTTTGCTACTGATGTCTCCCTGGACATGGCAGGAAGGTTCTGTTTTGGAGGTCCCTTCCAGGAGACACACATAAATGTGCCAACCCCAGCTCAAGACCCAAGAGCTCCAAGTGCCACCCGTTCATGAGATATACGGGCAGGGAAGCATGCAAGCAGCCACGGCTACAGTTTTGCTTCTCCCGTCTGGAAAAGCAGGAAGAAAGGAAAGAGCTAGAAGAGTTGTCCTTAGCAAGAAGCTTGGAGCTGAGCAAGCATTCCCCATCTTCAGGGTCTTTGTTTCTCTCAAGGAAAAAAATATATATATATTCTCTGCCCACACTCCAGCCCAGCTGTCTACAATGATAAATGATGGGCCTTTCCTTAAATTTCCTTTCTGCTCAGCATGAGGACTGGCCAGTGTGGATATGCACTCGACACGGATAAATGGCTTTGGCAAGCCCACCAGATTGTCCACGTGGCAACAGATGGTCCAGCTCAAAGCTTTTGTTGTGCTAATGTTGGAACTTGCTGCTACCTGAAGCAGGTTATCATTTCGTAAACAATGATGCTGCCACTGCTCTGTGGATAAACTGTTCTTTCCACTTTGCAGGGCCCACCATGGGTGCTGACAGCTTCATGATGGGAGAGGAGAGCCCCTAGTCACTCAGCTGCCGTGGCAGGAGAGGAAAACTTAATGGGCTGAAGAAAGCGAGGATGCAGTCTGGCTTTGGCTTCTCAGCACGGCCACACGGACATCTGAGTGTCCACCCCGAACTGTGGTCAGTGAGAAGGTACCAAGTTTCCATTTTGTCTAAAGGTCAAAAGTGACCCTTGGGGCACCTGGGTGGCTCAGTCGGTTAAGCGTCTGAGTTCAGCTTGGGTCATGATCCCGCGTCGGGCTCTGTGCTGACAGCTCAGAGCCTGGAGCCTGCTTCAGATTCTGTGTCTCCCTCTCTCTCTGGCTTCCCCCGCTCATGCTCCGTCTGTCTGTCTGTCTCTCTCTCTCAAAAATAAACGTTAAAAAAAAAGTGACCCTTAAAGACAAACTGCACCCTTGGAATTTACTTTTGCATAGATTCACTTTATAGTCCCTTTCCCAGAAAACGTCATCATGAACGGCTAGGAAACAGATTAAGATGTTCAAGTACCTGCTATGTCCAAAGCACTATAATAACATTATTATTACTTAATTATTGTTGGTAGTAGCAGTAGTAAATAACTTTAATAAGGAGCTTGTTAAATTCCAGGCACTGTGCTGAGCTCTTTACATAAATTATCTCGTAATTATTTCGAGGAACCCTTGAGGAACTGTGCAGCAGTGTGCTGGTAAACCCGTTCTCACAAGGGGGCAGTGGAGGGCGGAGGCCCGCTTTGTAACGTTTGCTGATTTCTGTGATGTCGCTGTTCCCACCATAGCCAAGTTGAAGCTGCCAACTATTTAACCACCTGCTCACAAAACTCCCGAGTATTCAACCATCAGCTCTCGTGAGCCAGTGCAGGCCGGTTCCAGAACATTGCTGGGACAGAGGTGCAGAAAGGTGGCTTGCCCAAGGTCACCCAGCTGCTAAGGGACAGAGCTGAGGGGTCCACCCAAGAACACGGACTCCCACCCATCTCTTGCGTGTTCCACTCTACAGACACATGCCGTTATTGCACGTCACTTTGCTGCTCTTAACAGATACTGTGGAGTTTTCTGGTTTTGGGTGTGTGTGTGTGTGTGTGTGTGTGTGTGTGTGTGTGTGTCTGTTTTACAAATTGAACTTTTGTGATCATTCTGTGCCGAACAAGTCTATCGGCACCATTGTTCCGACAGCCTTTGCTCACTTCCTGTCTCTCTGTGTCACATTTTGGCAATTCTCACCATATTTCAAAACTTCTTCATTATTATTATATTTGCTACATTGATCTGTGATCGGTGGATACAACTTGCTGAAAGCTCAGGGGATGGTTAGAATTTTTTAGCAATAAGGCATTTTTATTTTTTTTTTATTTTATTTTTTATTTTTTTTTCAACGTTTATTTATTTTTTGGGACAGAGAGAGACAGAGCATGAACGGGGGAGGGGCAGAGAGAGGGGGAGACACAGAATTGGAAACAGGCTCCAGGCTCTGAGCCATCAGCCCAGAGCCTGACGCGGGGCTCGAACTCACGGACCGCGAGATCGTGACCTGACTGAAGTCGGACGCTTAACCGACTGCGCCACCCAGGCGCCCCGCAATAAGGCATTTTTAAATGAAGGTATATACATTTTTTTATACCTAATTCCCCCTTGACAGACTACAGCATAGCATAAACATAGCTTTTCTATGTACTGGGAAGCCACACAATTCATTGACTCATTTCACAGTGATACTGACTTTATTGCAATAGTCTGGAGCCAACCCCACCATGCCTCCTAGGTAGGTCAGTACTACCCTAAGGCCGTGAGTCCATTAGCCATTTTAACCCACATGACAACTTTATGAAGCAGGCATCACTGGAGACTATCGACCTTCAGAAGTTAAGGAACCTACCTGGTGTCACGCCCCTACTCAGGGACCATACTAGAACTCAGACCTGTCTTGTCTGAGCCCCCAGCAGAGGCTCTGGGCCAACTGACTGCTTCTGGTGCCAGCTGACAACACATTTAAAAAGCTGGAGTGAATATTTTTCACATCTTAGTTTGCCCTTGGGTGGAGAACCTCAGAAACAAAGACAATAAATATCCCAAAGAAATCCCCAGCTATCGCTGGAATTTTAGGCGTTGGTCATCACGGGTGATATTTTAAGGGCCAGCAACCTCACTCGCTGCCTCAAATCTGACCATAAGTGTCCCTCAAGAAAGCGGATCAGAAATATTTGCTGGCAGGGGTGCCTGGGTGGCGCAGTCGGTTAAGCGTCCGACTTCAGCCAGGTCACGATCTCGCGGTCCGTGAGTTCGAGCCCCGCGTCAGGCTCTGGGCTGATGGCTCAGAGCCTGGAGCCTGTTTCCGATTCTGTGTCTTCCTCTCTCTCTGCCCCTCCCCCGTTCATGCTCTGTCTCTCTCTGTCCCAAAAATAAATAAACGTTGAAAAAAAAAATTTTTTTTAAAAAATTTAAAAAAAAAATATTTGCTGGTATACAAGAGACAGAGGTATAGAAAAAAAAAATCCTAATTTTGTAAGGACTTTCTGGGCAGAAGAAAAAAGGGAGGACAAAATACATTTCATTTCCATGAGTCCCGAGTGATTTTCAGTGGAATCAATAATAAAAACATCACTTTGCTCATGCTAATGCAATTGTTCCTAATGAAACCATACAAACTTCCTCCCACCACTGAAAGCCAAACCCCCTATTTTATATATGGTTGATTCTCCGTACTCCATTCAAACCGTGGGCACCTTGGAGGAGGAGTAATTTTTAGGTACTTGTTTAAAAGCCTCAAAAACACCCGCAAGTACAGTGCCCAATATTTAAGAGATACTCTTAAGAGTGCCCAAACTCTCCCATTATTGGAACCTTTTTTTTTCCCTCAGAGGAGAGCACAGTTTCCCCAAACACAAGGTCCACACCTGGGCTTGTTTTTGTCCGCTTTGCTTTGTCTCCCCACCCCAACTGCAACCATGAAATCATCAGATCTGCCCCTGAAACACTTATCTCCCCCCCCCCCCCCCCCCCCCCCCCCCCCCCCGCCACCAATTCCCCATGTGCCACACCTTCCAATGATGGGCCTGAAGGGAAGGAGGCAGGGTTGTTAGGGATGAGGCTCCACCCCCTGGGACAGTTCCCCAGGATGCAGGCCCCACGTTGCAGGTACTATCAGAAACTAGCAGGCTGCAGTGGAGGGCTTGTGAGTTATGGCCGTGGTCACCAGATCTTTTTCTGTAGCATCCTGCATGTGTAGGTGATAAATCTTAGGGACCCGGGGGAACACAGCCGGGTTTCTCTCCTCTGGCCCATTATCTTTCTCCTACATCATTTAGAAAAGTGCAGGTCTGGACCTTCTTTGTTTGTTTGTTTGTTTGTTCATGAATGTTTTCTTCAGCTTCGTGCCAATTTTTGGGCATGTTCAGTTTTTGCAATGGAGCATGCTTTTAGAACCTGACTGACATAATAGAAGACGAAGGGAATGAGTCAAATACATCCCTTTGTTCTCTGGGAAAATGACAGTGAGGAAGTCCAATCGTATACATACAGTTCATGCTTGCAAAGGAAGCAGGAGGAAAAGAAAGGAACCTACCATGAGCCAGGATCTACGCTTTGCTCTGCAAAGGCTGAAGCACATCATGGTGGTCTAATGCCTCTACACAGCTGGTCAGGTGTCTGGGCTCCGATCCCAGCTCCTTTGCCATTGGGGGCCTTGGGCTCCTGATTTGATTTCTTCAGCTGTCAAATGGGTGTAATACTAATCCCTACTTCACACGAGTATTTTTAGTGAGACGGAGTTCACACAACATGCAATTACCCATTAAAAAAAAAACCAAAACAGCGGCATTAAGTACGTTGAGAGTGTCGTGCAACCATTCATCACCTCTGTTTAGCTCCAGAACATCTTCATTACCCTCAAAAGGAAAACCCAGACCCATTAAATAGTCACTCCCCGTTTCCTCCTCCCTCAGCCTCTGCCAACCACTAATCGACTTTCTGTCTCGATGGATGTACCCTACTCTGGACATTTCATATAAATAGAATCATACAGTATGTGACCTTTCGTGTCTGGCTTCCTTCACTTAACTATAAAATGTTTTCCAGGTTCACGCACATTGTGATGCACAAAGTATCGGCACTTTGTTCCTTTTTACGGCCAACTAATATTCTGTTATATGAATATACCACATTTTGTTTGCCTATCATCCATTATGGGTATTTGAGGTCTTCCATATTTCTGCTACTGTAAACATATGTGTACAAGTATTTAGATACGTCTTTTCGATTCTTTCGGGTTTATACAATCAATTCACATTACGCGCTTTAGTTGTGATCTATGAAGTTACAGCAAACGCTGAATTAGCAAATACTGAGTCCTTTTCCTAGGCGAAATAAATAGATACCTATCACACTGATTATAGTTTGTCCTGGTAGATCCTATTTTCTTTATTTTACACAGGAGAAGATGGGTCTCAGAGGTGCTAAGTGACTTCCCCGAGGCCACCCCACTGTCCCCAGTCGACTGGCCCCAGAACCAGAGCTTCCGGCTTTCCGAGGCACTGCCCTTACTGCCTGCATCCACTGGTCATCTTCGTAGATGACCAGAAGACACAGCAGTGTCACCTTGTTTGACCTCAGCTGGGAATATACCAGGTGCGCAATTTAAATTTTTGTCACTACACAAATGTCAGCATGCCTGACCCCCAAATTGCCAGGAGCGTTGATTTGGGGCTTACAAATTAACTTTAGTGAATAGGCAAATTTGCAAACACAATTTGCACATAAAAAGGATGAGCCATACCCGAGAGCGGAACCACTGGGTCACATGGTAATTTGTGTAGCTTTCTGAAGAACCACCAAACTGGGTTCCACGGTGGAGGCACCATTTTGCAAGCCTGGAGGATTTTTAAACTCAGATTTCTGTTTATTATAAATAACAGAATGATGAAAAGCTTTGTGCATGAAGATTTATGTAAATCAATGATTACTTCCAAAAAACTTGATTGAAACGGAATTGCTGAATCAAAGGGGTTTTTAATACTTTGAGGACAGGTCAATATGTTAATATTTGTAAGGCACCGAGAACAGGGACCTGGTGAACAGTGTTATTATTTAGTGCTAATTAAAGAAATTAAATATTAAATAAATCACGCCAGGTCCAACTCTTTCCCACTCCCGGGAGAGGGGCACACAGATAGCACAGGTCAGTCTGGCAGACAGGCACACCGGGCAGGGGGAAGGGGGTGTTGGGGGGTCTGATACGGAAGAGAAGACGGTCAGCCGTGTTCCAAGGCCAAAACTGCCCTCAGCCAGAGAGGACACTTCATCTTTCCCATTTGTACACAGACACCTGGTGTGTGTCCACCCACTCAACATTTACTCCAGAACTGAATCTCTCCTCTGTTTAAAAATTCATCATTTTGTTTTATAATGAATAATACGGGTTCGTTGCAGAAATCTGGGGAAACACAGTAAGTGCAGTAAAGATAATATGACTCACCTGTGATCCCACACCGTTTTCTTCTGTTCCACTCCTTTTCTCTGTTTAATGCAATTAACTTCATAATATGTGCAAGTTTCTGGTACAGCCAGTCTCTGCTTGACAGTGTATTAGCACATAATCTGTGTCACGTAAAGTCTTCAAAATCCTGATTGGTAAGTAAGGCCTAGAGTTTCCCCATGGTATAAATATACCACACCTCGAGTGTTCTCCCACTGCTGAATATTGTTTCCAAATGTCTGTTATTATAAACAACGCAATGATGAATCTCCCCATGTAAAAGGATGTAAATCAATGCTTATTTCCAAAAATGTTATTGAAATGGAGTCACTAGACCTAAGGTATATGTTTTAAAATTTTTTAGCATTTATTCATTTTTGAGAGGCAGAGACAGAGCAAGAGGGGGCAGGGCAGAGAGAGAGGGAGACACAGAATCTGAAGCAGGCTCCAGGTTCTGAGCTGTCAGCACAGAGCCTGATGTGGGGCTTGAAACCACAAACTGTGAGATCATGACCTGCGCTGAAGTTGGACGCTTAACCGACTGAGCCACCCAGGTGCCCCCCAAGGTATATGTTTTAATATGCATATATGGCGCTCAGAGAATATTTTTCTTTTTAATGTTTCTAAATGCTTTTATTTTCTCTAGCCTAGACCAGGCTTCTTTGTGTGCTCACATTTGATACATGCCTCTTTTTTGAACAACTCTTACTTTGTCATTCTATAGTCACTAGTGAAATATTCCAGTTAATACCTCTCTCCCCAACTGGAGTATAGACTCCACAAGGGTAGGAACTGGATCCATTCACTCCCATGAATTTCAGCATCCAGTCAAGTCTGGCACATCGCAGTGCCCAGGAAATAGTAGAGGCATGAATGGATACATCACCCCACTGACTTTTTATCACTTTTCACTCCCACTATTGGTGATGAAGATATATGTTTATCAGTCCCAACATCTTCACTTTCAATATAGCCGGGCTTATGATTAGAAAAATAAGGTTCTTTTAATCACTGAACATTGACATCCTATTATTTTATTGTGCATTTCTTTAAATACTAGAAATGTGACAAAATTCCCTATTCTTGTTTGTTATTACTTTTTCTTTGGTAAATACTAGTTTGTGTGCTTTGCCCAATCACCTTAACACAAATTCAGTCCATATCTACGGAGTATCTTTATATTGAGTCCCAAACTCTTCCTGATGCCTTTATAAAATCCATTCATCAGGCTCCCGTGGGTAAGATGCAAACATTGTGCTATTAGCATAGGAATCCCATATCAATCCTCTCTTTGTTTCTCAAATATGCGTTTCACAGGGCTGGGGGGGGGGTCTCAGGGAGCAGTCAGCTGGTGCTCTGTGAGCCTTGAGTGTCAATCTCTTGGGATGAACATGGAAAAAGAAAAGTTGGAAGAAGCAGGCAACCAACTGTGTTCCACTTTTGTGTCTCACACTCCAATGTGACCTGGGCTCAAATCCTAACTACCACATCGCAAGCGGTAGGACCCCAACAAGGAAGTTACTGCTTTTTCCTCACATTTGTAAAATGTGGAATAGTAATAGGCACTCATAGATTGTTATGAAGATTCAATGAGAAAAGATGAGGGAAGGAGGAAGAGAAGAGGGAGGAAGGAAGAAGGGAGGGAGGAAGAAAAGAAGGGAGGAAGAATGAAGGAAAGAAGGAAGGAAGGGAGGGAGGGAAGAAGGAAAGGAGGAGGGAGGGAAGAAAGGAAGGATGGAGGGATGGAGAGAAGGAAGGAAGGAAGGAAAAGGAAAGAGCATATTCTCCTCCTCATCAGTGGCTTGTGTTTGAACGCTTTTCATGTGCTCAGTTAGTTGCCTCACTTCTAGGGCAGTCTATAATCCATCACTGTTGTCTTCCTTTGGAAGCTGTTATGAGGAGTTTTAACAGTCTCCGTTCTCTTTTTGCTGGAAGCTGATGGAAGAACTCTCCTTATCTCCAATATTAGAACTTGTAGAAAATCGATATGAGGGTATAACATCCTTCACCATCATACTTGGTAATAAAGCCTAACTAGAAAATGTGCAGAAACTTCATGCGTTTGGTGCGTTTTGCCGGTTTGTGAAAATCAACCCGGTGTAGCCAGGAATGATTCCCTTCATTGATTGATCAAAGCATAAAGAGGAAGGGGCTGTACATCAGCCCTCATTAAAAATGGAAACCTGGTCTCCAACTTCCAACTTGAAAACCTGACCATATAGAAGTAGAAAGTAGAGGAATGGGCCTGAATTTTGTTTTTGTTTTTGTTTTTCTTTCCTCTCGCATCTTCAAGAAACATGCTCTAAAGACAGACCTCTTAATGCCAGCAGAAAGCCTTGCAGTTCTGAGCCTTTTATAAATGACATTTGTCCAATAGTCTGATTTACTAAGCATGATTGAAAACAACACTCGGACCACAAGTGATACCCAGGAAAACACACACACACACACACACACACACACACACACACACACACACACAACAAAAGCATTAAGAAACAAGACAGCTTTCCAAGGCTATGAAAACTTATCCAAAAGGAAATATATCACTCAGATATTTACAAAATTGCCAGTGCAATTCAGCCTTCTCAGTAGCAACGATTTTTATGTCCTAAAGAGAGTTTGTATCTAGAGGTAATTGTGCTCTGCCGCAGTTCGTAAGCCTGGGCATTTACGCTGGCAATTCCAGATTTATAGGAACAGAAAAAATTTCCGTGCATGATATACTGTACAAATTGTATGTAATAACCACAATAAAAAATTTCATTAGGCTTGCTATCACCAACCACCAATTCCCTGGGGAGAATTTATGTGCAAACTTCAGTTCCGTTTACCATCTGGGATATTCTTTGGAGGATGCATAGCCCCAGGTTCCTCAGAAAAGATAAGGGGGCATGTATATATCCTCTCCTCTTCTTGCCTTTGGGACAAGCGTTTTAGAAAAAGAAGGCCTTTGTGTCTGGGGGAGAAGTCTGCGGATACCCTTCTGCAGATTTGCTCACACCCCCCACCTACCCTGAGATCCCTTTAGCAGCTGTCCCTAAATTCCGCAGTTCTCAGATCTGAGCACTAAGTCCTGATGCATATTTTATGTAGTCCATCACTGAGATGTGGATGCAGATTTCCATAGTTATAGGAGAGGAGGCAGGAATGGGAAAGACAAATTGGGTCATCTTCTAGTTTGCAGCTGTGAAATCCATTTCAAAATTGCAGGCTTGCAGACCTGAGAGGCTTCCCTGGACTCGATGGAGATATAATCATGGTGTCGCCAAGGAATAGCATTCGGGCCTGGCAGTGTTTCTGGGCATGAAGCATATGTCCTCATAAAACGTCCTCTTTATGGCCAAAGCTTCTGTGCATATGCTGCAAACAGCAACAACCTGGGTCCTGCCTTGGGGAAGGGACTAGGAGATTAAACATCTCATGGCTGCGTCGCGGTTGATAACAAGGGCCTCCTCCCCACTGTGTCCGCCCCAGCCCCTCTCCTGGCTCTGTCTGTGTCCTGCCGACAGGCACACGCCAGGGTCTGGCATCGCCCTTGCCACTGGGTCCGTAGGATGGGGCAGGCATGGGTCCGAGTACATCCTAGTGATCTCCTTGGTGGCTCCAAAAGGGAGGGGTACATACAAGGAGGTGGTATCGAATGAGGGCTTTTAAAAAGCACGTGGGGAATCTTCTCTAACGGGTTCACTGTGGATAGTCACCTCAATCCGGTTTGTGTAAAGTTGCATACAAGGTTCCCATCCCCACGCTCCCGACTTTGTGCAGGGGACCTCATTTCACTCCGGTGGTAGGTAGGATTGCCCCGCTTTAAAAATCAGGAAAACAGGGGCGCCTGGGTGGCTCAGTCGGTTAAGTGTCCAACTTCAGCTTAGGTCATGATCTCACAGCTTGTGAGTTCGAGCCCCGCGTCAGGCTCTGTGCTGACATCTCAGAGCCTGGAGCCTGCTTGGGATGCTGTGTCTCCCTCTCTCTCTCTCTCTCTGCCCTTCACCAATCATGATCTCTCTCTCTCTCTCTCTGTCTCTGTCTCTCTTAAATATAAATAGTTTTAAAAAATTAAAAATCAGGAAAATAAAGTTCGGGGCCTGCAGACTTTCCCAAAGATAGCAGAGTATCCGTCTCATACCAGGTCTGGTGCTAGGCAGTGAGGAAGCAGACGCAGACAGGATGGAGTCTCCGGGGCCTACGGGGATGATGATCTGGGCATGTGCATCACCAAAAGTAGAGATCTATGCATTACTATTTACGGCTTCTATCGGCACAGCACTCCTTTGTGCCGAGTACTTTATTGGGAATGTTTTGTCCATTTTCACTCTTAATCCTCACAACTCGATGCTTCTATGTGTTGAAAAAGACGAAGTCAAGGCTAGCATGCTGGGGTGGCTTGTCAAAGGTCTCAGAGCTAGAAAGGGGCAAAGCCGTGGTTTGAGGGCCGAGCCCTCCCCCCCAGGCTGGGCTCTTCTTCCTGTGTCACAATGCACTGCCTTCATGTCCAAGGAGCACCGAGTCTCAGCATCAGCCAGGATGGATCAAGAAGGCTCCAAAAACAGTATCTCATTTTAGGAAGAGCTAAGGTAGGTGGTAAGTAATCTCTCAATGTGGAATTAAAGAATGCACACACACACCCCAAGATAGCCAAGTTCCTGGCATCAAATGGTCTAGATTCCAATCTGAGCCCTGCTGTGTCACATCATGCAAATTACTTAACCTCTCTGGATTATACTTCCTGTTTGTATAATGGAGCTAATGATAGTATCCATCTAGGACTGTTGTGTGTATTAAATGGACATTTTCAACAAGGTAAAGCATATGTAAATTATTTTGTCTTCAAAAAGTTACTGATTTCAAATAATCAAGACTTCCAGGAAGGAGCCTAGTGTTTAAAGATCTAGCCTAAACAAACACTTAGGTTGCCACTGGAGCCCTGAAATAGGATGTCTGAGGGAAGAGAAACAGAGGCAAAGGTAGCTTTCTCAAAAGGTTCACCAAATATGGGGTTTGAATACAGTGGTCTGAGCATGGTCACTGTGTAAGAAAAGACCCTTGAAATGCAGAATCTGGGTAAGTTCTGCCACGATTTACTCCACACCTACTGCTGTGCAAGAATCAGAATTTGACTATGAGGACAACAGAAGTGAAGTGAGATACTGGCCCCCTCTCCATTTAATGGAGCTGACATTCAAGGGGGGAGGACAGGCTCACGCATGAGTCACCAGAGCCCAGGGCAGCGTGAACATGGCCATGGGAAAACCCACGTTACACCTGGAGAAAGGCCAGTGCGTCATACCAGGTAACACGGGGGTGGGGGTGGCGAACCGAGGCAGGGAGGCAGGTAAAGGATGTGATCCAGATGTCAAGTTGGAAATGTACACTGGGCCTCAAACCAGAAAAGGAACTGAAAGCTGTGCTGACAGATTTCAGCTTTACTCTGTAGATAAACACAGTTGAAAAGCAGAGGTGCTTCCTCTAGCGTGATTAAGAAAAATAAATATTAGTTAAGATTTTTCTATTGCAAATGACAAGAAACTTAGCCAAAAAAAAAAATTTTTTTTTTAAGAAAGTTACTTGTTAGGATCACCAGAAAACAAGAATGCTCTGAATCAGAATGCTTCAATAATATTATCACAAACTTGTCTCTCTCCGTATCTCAGCTCTTACTTCTCTATATAGCCTTTATCTTCAGAGGGGATCATCCCAAGTGGCGGTAAAAATAGCCACCAGTACCTCTAGGCTTATGTTCTACCTGCTTAATTAATCCCCTTGTGGAAAGAGAGAGCTTCGTTCTTAACTGGGGACTGAATCTCATTTGCCTGGCTTGGATCATTTGCCTGTTTGTGAACCAATCATCGAGGACAGGACGATGGAATGTTTCGTTTGGCCAGGATGGGGTTAAGTAATCACCTCTGAAGTAGAAAGGGAGAGGTAGTTTATCACTCTTCCCCCAACCACAGTGAAAGGAGGTAGAGCAGGGTTGGTTTCCATAAAAGGGGAATAAGTGAAAGGACGTGTATTGGTCAGCTAGGATGTGTCATAGCTTAGTAACAAGTGACTCCAAACCTCAGTAGCTTAAAATAACACCTGTTTATTGCTCATTACACATGCCTGCTGTGGTTGGGGGTAAGGGACTCTGCATGATGTTATCTTTACTTAAACTGAAGGAGACTGCATCTCCAAACTTGTACACGATTGCTAAGCTACAAAAAAAAGGGGTTGTTTATGGTGAATTTCGCACTGGCTGTGAAAAGCTTCACCTTGGAGGCCACATGTATTACTTACACTTCAATTTTCTTTCCAAAGAAAATTCCATGCCCACACCTAACTTCATGGGGTAGGAATATGCACCCTGCCATGATCCTAGAATGGTGGGATTCTGGAAATACTTTTATGAAAAGCACCAAAAGCTAACACAGGCAGATAAAGACAACATTTAAGTCCACTGCAAGAAGACAACTGGTTACAGTAATGTATCGATGCAAGCATCATACTTCTAAAAAGAATTATGGTGTGTCTGTGTATATGATTGTGTGTGAGAGATAGAGACATAGTGATGAGCCCATGTATTCAAGCTCATGCTGATTTGAATCATTCCTCATTGAGCTAATACTGCCTTTGACAGTATGAGTTTATTGACAACATAGAAATCCATCAGGTTATTAGAACTTTTTGACAACCTCTATTTCAGAGACACAGGAATGTTGTGGCAATGATTCATTATGAAGGAATTAGCCAGGAAAAATTCTTTCTCTAAAATAATAGCATGTTTCTCTTTTTGTAAAAATAAAAAACAATCATTTGACATTTTGCCTGTTTTAAATTTTTTTTATGTTTATTTATTTTTGAGAGAGAGAGGGAAATAGAGCATGAGCAATGGAAAGGGAGAGAGAGAGGGAGACACAGAATCTAAAGCAGGCTCCAGGCTCTGAGCTGTCAGCACAGAGCCCGACATGGGGCTCAAACCCACAAACCGTGAGATCATGACCTGAGCTGAAGCCGGACATTTAACCGACTGAGCCACTCAGGCGCCCCAACATTTGCCTGTTTTAAAAAATGTCTACTCTCTCCATGCAAAACTAAAGTCAAGTGGTGTCTACCCTTATTCAGCCAACTATTGTCAAAGGGGGAGCGGCATATTCACTTAGAATTTATAAAATTCAACCACATCGCAAATTTTAATAGTGAGACTACTTTGCCCTTAACCTGTTTATGACTTGTAAGTATGTAATATTTAAATATTGGTATTAAATCTGGAAATAATATTAATTTCTGCTCAATCCACTGGTGACATGTAGTTAAGAAATGGTGGAGAGGGGCGTCTGGGTGGCTCGGTTGGTTAAGCATCCAACTCTTGACTTCGGCTCAGGTCATGATCTCATGGTTCATGGGATCAAGCCTCGCATCAGGCTCCATGTGGACAGCGTAAAGCCTGCTTGGGATTCTCTCTCTCTGCCCCTGCCCCGCTTGTGCGTGTGCTCCCTCTCTCTCAAACCAATAAACTTTTTTTAAAAAGAAAAGAAAGAAATGGTGTCGAAATGTATACAAGTCAAGTTTTCCTCATGTTGGTCCAAGTGTACTATGAGCATCCTCACTGCTGCCCATCAGGCCTAGTTTTACTCATGGTCGGGACCCTCACAGCTTCCTCTTAGGACCCATCTTGCTGCCCATCAAGGCAGACACTGCTTCCCGTCAGAGTGAAGCTGCCTCCTCCAGAATTCCCCACCCAGTTTTAACAGGACCCATCAGGAAAATTACAAAATGGCACCCCATGCTTAGTGCTCTTTACTGCCATCTCTTGGAAGTTGCTATAATGATGCAAATCTGTAACAGCCATGGTGGGGAATGGACCCTGGTGGTGAGCTATACTTAATTTGCCCAACCAGAAACATGTAGTCCTGAGGCTACCCTGGACCTACCTCTGGTTGGCCCCGTCAGAAGGAAGCCATATTCCTCATCACTCCACAGCACAGCCAGCCTGTGCTGTCACTTGTCTGATACCCCAATCCCTGACATCTGATTCACCTTCCAGTGACTCTGACTTCAAACCCAGCTGACCTGTGGTAGTGTTCCTGAGACCTTAGCCTCTCGACACAAAGTCCCTAAAAAGCACTTGCTCTTTCCTTATCAGTGAATGAATGAATGATAGGAAGAATGACTGAGTAAGCAGGTACAAGCGAATGAGCACTCATCCGTGTGAAGGAGTAAGTAGATAGTGGCTTGGGCACACCAGATTCAAAACTCCACAAACATTTCAGCCTCATTTCTCCATGTGTTTGCTCTACCCTGGTTCTGCTATTTTCATCTTCGTTTCCATTTCACCTGTGATTCCTCAACTAAGGCTCCAACCTCCTGGCTGGACCTCTGAGCCCTACTAAGGAGAGCCCTGCTCAGCAGAGGCCGGGCCCTCCATGCTAGTGGCTGTATGCTGCCCCTCTCTGGCACCAGATGGTACCACAAGCTTCCTCCAAAATGTGGGTCTGACATTAACCCTTTAGGTTATAACATCTCAGCCCTAGTGTTAAAAGAGCTCCCAAATGGGTCTGGCATTAGCAGCCAATAAACCCAAGATGAGGACTTAAAGAATGACGGAGAACCATGGTCGGAGGGAATAGGCCAGCCCCCTATGGCCAGGGGCATGTACTGTACCAATGAATAAAATCACTAAAAGCTAACATTTATTGAGCACTTATTCTTTGGACGACCCTCTGATAAAACTTCCCCATATGTGATCTTGCATAGGCCTTCCAACAAGCCTATGGGTACAATGATTGTTCCCATTTTATAGATGAGAACATGGTAGGTCCAAAGAGGTTAAAGGAATCACCTGAGTTCACGCCTTTGAAATCTGGCAACACCCAGACTCCAATCTCACACTCTCAGTCCCAAATCCCAGTCTCCCAACCTGTGGTTAAGACTAATTTAGGGTCACCTGGGTTGGGTGGCTCAGTTGGTTAAGAATCTGACTTCAGCCTAGGTCATGATCTCATGGTTCGTGAGTTCGAGCCCCACGTCGGGTTCTGTGCTAACAACTCAGAGGCTGGAGCCTGCTTTGGATTCTGTGTCTCCCTCTCTCTCTACCTTTCCTCTGCTCATGCTCTGTTTCCCTCTCTCTCTCTCTCTCTCTCTCAAAAATAAACATTAAAAAAAATTTTTTAAGACTAATTTTATTTTACTTTTTTTTAACGTTTATTTATTTTTGAGACAGGGAGAGACAGAGCATGAACAGGGGAGGGTCAGAGAGGAGACACAGAATCTAAAGCAGGCTCCAGGCTCTGAACTGTCAGCACAGAGCCCAACGCGGGGCTCAAACTCACGGACTGCGAGATCATGACCTGAGCCGAAGTCGGCCGCTTAACTGACTAAGCCACCCAGGCGCCCCTTTTAAGACTAATTTTATTCTCTCTCTTTTTTTTTTTTTTTTTTTAAATTTTTTTTTTTCAACGTTTATTTATTTTTGGGACAGAGAGAGACAGAGCATGAACGGGGGAGGGGCAGAGAGAGAGGGAGACACAGAATCGGAAACAGGCTCCAGGCTCTGAGCCATCAGCCCAGAGCCCGACGCGGGGCTCGAACTCACGGACCATGAGATCGTGACCTGGCTGAAGTCGGACGCTCAACTGACTGCGCCACCCAGGCGCCCCTTAAGACTAATTTTAAACAGGATATGAAATCTTGTGGCAAAACCAGCATAACAATTTTCCACCTTTTGTTAGAAATAGGATTAAGCTGTAAAAGATCTATTGTTCTAACACAGAGCTAAAACATTGTATCTTTTCTGCAGAGATAAGTTACACATTTGCACATAAAGAAGATATCATTCAAAAAAAAAAAGTTAAGGGGGAAACCCATAATTCCTCTAAGGACCTTGTGTTTTTACATAATATCCCACTGTATCTATAATCTACATTTGCTTTATCTATTTACCTGTTGATGGACATATAGGTTGTTTCCATATCTTAGCTACTGTGAATAATGTTACAATGAACTTGGGAGGAGAGAGGAGAGAGAGAGAGAGGACACAAGTGAGTGAGGGGCAGAGAAAAAGAGAGAGAGAAAGAAGCAGGGCTCACCTGAAACAGGACTCGAGCTCACCTGGTGTGGGACTCAAACTCATGAATTGTGAGATCATGACCTGAGCCGAAATCAGATGCTTAATGACTGAGCCACCCAGGTGCCCTTCCTTGTGATTTTCTTAATCACATTTTCTTTTCTCTAGCTGACTTTATTGTACGAATATGGTATATAGTATGTAGAACATATAGCATATGTGTTCATCGACAGTTCATGTTGTTGGTAAGGCTTCCAGTCAAAAGTAGGCTATTGTTCCTTAGGCTCTGGGGGGAGTCCAGAGTTACAAATGGATTTTCACCCGCTCAATTGGCACCCCAACCCTTGCGTTGTTCAAAGGTCAGCTGTACCTGCCCAAAGGTCCCGCCTCCAAGTACCATCACTTTGGGGGTTAGGACCGCAACAGATGAATTTTGGGAGGATGCAGTTAAATCCATACCAGTCCCTCAAACACACTAGCTCTTTCTAGTCCCAGAGCTTCTGTACCTCGTGTTCCTGGAATCCTCTTCTTGTCTCCCATGGGCCCAGATGCTTCGAGTCCCACCTACAGTGTCACCTTCACAGAGAAGCCTTCTCTGGCCGCGCAGTCTAGTGACACCCCATCCGTCCCCTACTTTGCTCGCGAAGCAAATCGTAAGATCTCTGCACTCACTTTTGTCAAACCAGCCCCAGTCTTGTCTGTTTTATATGGTGATGTCCTGCCTTAGGTTTTATCTGGGAGAAAAGGGGGTTCCATGGCTGGGTTGAGGGGAAGTTGGGATGGAGAACACAGGTTTAGAGCAATGATTTTTGGGTTATCATCAAATTCACTCAGGGAGGCTTTTAAAAATGTCTAGGGGCACCTGGGTGGCTCAGTTCATTAAGCATTGGACTCTTGGTTTTGGTTTAGGTCATGATCTCACAGTTGTGAGATCGAGCCCCACAGTGGGCTCCATTCTGGATGTGGAACCTACTTAATATTCTCTCTCTCCCTCTCCCACTTGCTCTCTCTCAAAAAATATATTTTATATTAATATATATTAAAATAAATGCACATATATATAATGTACAAATATATATAGATAATATATATGTTATATATATGTGTACAAATGTCCAGGCTTAATCCCAAACGGCTGAAATTAGAACCTCTAGGGCACTGCTCAAAGAATGTTTATTTTTAAAAATCCTCCCAGGTGATACTGATGCCACCCACCCAAGGGTTTGAGTTTGGGAAGTAAGTAATCTCTGAAGTCCCTTCTCAGCCAGAGATTCCAGGATTCAAAAATCCCAAGATAAAAGAACTTTGGCCACTTTGAATAGAACCTAACTATCCGAGGCAGACTGCCTCTATTCTGTTGATCTGGAAAATGACTTTATCTTGCCAAGTCGGTCCTCTCTCTGGGGCCTCTGTGTCTTTGGGGCTCCTTAATACCTAGGGTGCTCTTAGGCGCACATATTAGAAACCTAGATGAAACTGACTTGAACAGTACAGAAATATGTTATCTCCCATAACAGGAAGGCCAGAGACAGAACCAGGCCATGGATCAGAGGCTCAGTAATGTCATCAGATACCCAGGGCCTTTGCACATCTCTGCTTTACCATCTTCGCTGTTTCATCAGCACTGGCTGGTGGAAAGATGGCTGAGAATTTTCTGGCATCACACCCTAACAGAATGGCATCCAGAGGAAGAAAGACTTTTTTTTCTTCCTGTGCTGATCTCTTAGGAGAGAGGGAAACTTACCCAAAGGACCCCAGCATACTTCCCAGCATCCAACCCATTAGAATTAGACCACCCAGTTGTCCCTAAACTAACCATTGGCAAAGGGATAGGGTTGCGCTTAGGGACTCAGGTCCATCCAAGACGGAGAGTGAGGTCAGCTGACCAAGAGGTGCATGCTGTGTGGGGGAAGGGTAGATACCAGAAGAAACGGAGTTTCTGTTGAGCCAGAGGAAGAAGGAATGTTTTCTATCCACCACGGGCTCTGACCTGAGAGAGAACGTGCACTTATAACTATTATTGCAATCATCCAAAGGAAGAAGGGTGTGAGGAGATAGTTATACTTAAAACAAAATAAAAGCTTGCAATAATTCCTCAGGCTCCAGATGCTCTTTATTACATAATGGTGGTCATAAAAGGCCTTAATGGGTACGAGTCTCACAGAACCTCCACTCCCTCTCAGGAAGGGGGCTGGGGAGGTCCTGGCATGCTAATGAGCAGGTGATTAGAACCACAAAGTTAAAAGATGGTACAGTGACTTCCTGGCTCAGCTCGTGCAGGAGGGAAAAACCCAAAGGAAGCTCTAAAGATGCCCAGGTCCCTGTGGACTAAACGCATACATCCACAATGAAGGAGAAGTCAAGCCTGCCAGGGCGTTAAGCCCCCCCCAGTGGTTTATCTTCTTTATTTCTCCAATCTTTCCATTTATTCATTCAGTCACTAATTCCCCGACCTTTGTGGAGCCCCACTTAGCTAGTGATTGTTCAAGGGATTGGCAATACCCAATAAGACATAAATAAGACAATGTTGATCTCTGTCTCTCCATCTCTCTCCCTCTCTCTCACCTTGACCCTCTCTTCACCCCAGAAACTGGGGGAAAAAATGCCAATCCCATTGGGTTACCAGGAGGAAGACATGAGATAATGCAAGTACAGGGTGCATCTGAGAATTCCCTGGCAAACAACAGGTGCTCAATACATGATTGCTATTGTTACGATTATCACTGTTATGGTTATGATGATTAAGTTGTATCCCTAGCCTTCCTGGAGTGACAGTCTAATAGTGCATGAATATATCCAGGACGAGACTGTTTGAAGTGGCAAATCAGTGGCACTCTTTTGGGGGACAGTCTCTCCATTATTGAAAATTTAAGTGAAAGCTACCATTTATTGAGCAACTACTTTCTGCCCATCTCTATGAAAGGGGCTTTGCAATGGTATTTCACTGACTGCTTACAGCAACCCAGTGGGGTGGGGTCTTCTTATCCTCCTTTTCAGACTGGAAAACAGACTCAGCACAGCTAAGCACTGTCCCCTCCCTCCAACTTTACACGGTTTTTATCTTGTAGATTTGAGACGTAAAGTTATTTCTTCCCTTCCGTTGCAAATATATCTCTGCGGTCTATAGCTATGCTCACACGCCCACTTTCTCTATTGTTCTTTTTTCCTGTGAACCAAAAAATATGGTGAAAACACCATCATGTTGAATGGTAAATTCTAGAAATTCCTTGCTAATTGTACGCTCACATTGCAAAGGTCAAAAGCTGTGAGCATTTCCTTGAAGGAGATACTTGTATCTTGAAAATAATAGCAATCTCCTACCACATAGTGCAGAGGATTGATATTCCAGAAAATACTTTTAGACTGTTACCTCCTGAAGAAGATAAATTGTATCTCTAAGGACTAAACTGTCCAAGTTCCTGTTAAAATTATGTTACTGCCAATCTTCAAACCCTCAAGGTTCCTGGCTACGTTGTGACAGAATATTTACCAGGAGTCGAGTGAATGAACACAACATTGTCAAGACCCCTACCTTTTCCACTCCTCTTGGAGCCTGTAGAGTATATGGCATGAGTATATGGAAGGGACAAGCCCCACCGGTTCACTATCTTAAGTGCAATCACATCTTAATAGTTTAGCCTGGGTTTGCAACAGAGATGGGCCATCTGAGATGACCACTAGAGAGTTCAAAAAGGGCAGATGTCTCCCTTTACTCCAGACTTGTACAGTCAACCACCTATTGGCTGTTGACCAACTGGACATTCTACAGCTAATTCCAATTCAGCAAACCCAAGTCTGAGTTCCACATGTCCCACCATGCATGTCTCTTTGACCTCCTGTGTTCCCTGCCCCGTGAAGCACAATCCATCACCCACTCTGTCCCCCCAAAGCAGAGACCTGGGGGGCATCCTGGTCTCCTCCCCCCTTTTACCTCCCAAAACCCAGGTCTGATCCATTACATCCTCCTGATAACTGAAATCCTGGAGAGTACAGGTGACGGGTCTGGGGTAAGTTTTTTGTTTTTTGTTTTTTGCCATAGGCATGGAAGTTTAGGGTTCAAACGAAAGAGGTGAATAAGAAATAAAGTACCCAAACATTCAGGAAGTGAGGACGTAGTCAGAGATTCATACATGCTGAGTATTAATTGCTAAAGACAGAGATGAATGATGGTGTTACGAATTTCACTGGGGCTTTAAGGCAGGGATCAGGTGAGGGGAGAGGCATGGTGACTGCTGTGCTGTCTGTCAGCCTTGTGTTGTCACTTGAGCTAGGGTTCTCCTCCTGTGCTCCCATAACCCCAGGGCTAACCCTGATCGCAGTGGTTAACAGAGAAGATTTTAGGTGTCTGTGGACTGCCTGGCCCCTGGCTGCCAACAAGAGTCTGAGCTCCTTGAAGGCCGGGTCTCAGTCTCATGTCTTCCTCCCTCAGGAACTCCTGGCACGGTTTCTAACACTTAGTCACTTAGCAGGTGCATTTGTTTCCTGGGACCTGCTATAACAAACAACCACTTAGCGAGTGGCTTAAAAACAACAGAAATATATTCTCTCACAGTTCTGGCGTTCAGTTGTCGAAAATCAAGGTACCAGGAAGGCCATGTCCAAAGGCTTTAAGGAAGAGCACTTCCTTGTCTCTTCTAGATTTGTTGGCTCTAGCATCCTTGGCTTGTGGCCACATCGCTCCAATGTCTGCCCCTGTCTCCATGTGGCCTTCTTCCCTCTTGTTCTTATAAGGACATGAGTCTCTGCAATCATTGGATTTAGGACCCACCCTAAATTCAGTACAATATCATCTTAAGATCTTTAGTGCCATCTTCAAAAAAAAAAAAAACAAAACCCTACTCCAGACAAGGTCACATCCTGAGCTGAGCTTTCTGGATGGGCATGAATGTGAGGGGACACTGTTCAACCCACTACAGTAAGAGGATGATAGTTAGCAACTGTTATAATTATTCCATAATCCGCTTGCCTGGTCAGATTCCTTCACTATATGCTGTCACTGAACCATGATCCTTTCTCTCAGAGCATTTAGTTCCGTTTGTGATTACTGATCCCTACTGGTGTCACTCATTAGACTAGATGCTTCCTGGGAGTAGAGGCAAATTGTGTACGTCGTTCATCATTTTATCCCCAACACTGAACACAGTGCCCTTCACTTAGTGGACACTCCATAAATACCATAAATACCTGTTGAATGAGTGGATGGATGGATGGACAGATGGTCGATGACAAACGTGCTACAGGGGGTTCCTTCCCAGGGACCAGACACTCTCAACCAGGGCCATGAGGGTCCTGCTGCAGAGCCAGTCTCCACACACAGTTCAGCTGGCTGTCTCTGGAACTGTTTGAGTTTGTTTAATCATATTATACAGTGTGCGTGTTTTACATGATCAATATATGTCACCCTAAGTGAACATGTCACCTAGCCTAATGGCTTCTGCAGGAACAGATTATTGGGGTTGGCAATCTCCTTTTTTGATGCCTGCTCCAGTGAGGGCAGTGACAATGGGCCCAGGACCCTTGGTGCCACTTGCCTTCCTGCACCATGGTGTGCTAAATGAAATATGACAAGAGAGTGGCTTCCAGTAATTGCAATAATTGACTGTGGGGAGTCCATGATTATGCCATTAGCTCCTCTCCGGGTAACGCATCATGAGTGTGGCCATGTCTCACTGCTTTGGAGACCATCAGATTGCATGAAGGGACAGCAGAGTGGTCCATTCCTACCCGCCGATCTCCACTATATCTCAAGTTTTCTAATGCTTAGTGTCTGAAAAGTAAGGGCCAGAGTAAGTACTCGGGTTTTCTGATCTCCAACTCTAAGGCTGGGGGTGTTGGGGGAGTTGGAGATCATCCCTCCTCTACTGTGATGGTTAATTTTATGTGTCAGCTCCTCTGGACCACAGGATGCCCAGATCAAACAAACATAATTTCTGGGTACGCCTGTGAAGGTGTTTCCAGACAAGATTAGCCCTTGAATCAGTGCGCTCCGTGAAGCAGATGGCCCTCCCGATGTGGGTGGGCACCATCCAATCTGTTGAAGAACTAAATAGAACAAAAGGCAGAGGCAGGAGGAATTCACTCTTTTGGGACATCTCACCTCATCTTCTCCTGCCTGCAGACTGGGACTAAGACCATCAGCTCCCCTGGTTCTCCGCCCTTCGGGCTCAGACTGCAACGCACTGCTGGCTTTGCTGGGTGTCCAGCTTGCAGATGGCAGGTCATGGGATCTCTCAGCTCCCATAATAGTAAGAGCCAGTTGCTCACGTAAATAAATATATAAAATATCTTATTGGTCCTATTCCTCTGGAGCACCCTCCTAACCTCTCTACCACGCATGGTGCTTGTGGTTGAGAGGGTCCAGGATTATTCATATGACATGCTTCCCAGCATGCACATTACTTACAATCCTTGCATTCCGTCCATTCAGAGAAAGGGGGAAATGGCCCGATATTCCTAATGAGCCTATCTGAGTATTAGCCAGCTACTAGTTTCTTGAGCAATTTTAAGAAACCGAGATGAGGCAACATGGCCAGCAGACGATACGCTGGGCTTTCGTATGCCTTTTATTTTAGAGACAGAACCCGCGCTCGCAACCTTTCCTCCACCTCAGTAAATTGTTCCTCCTGAAAATGCAGCCAGTCCATGAATGTCGGCGCAGGGAGGGTGACAGAGATCAACTACCCAGAAACAGCATATATACACTAGTCACTCATTCGTCCACATCCTCTTCCTGGGTCTTTCCCAGGTACTGCAATAAATTTCAGTCCTCTTTCCCACAGAGCTTTGCAATTAACAGTGCAATGAATGGCAAGTATTAAACGGCTTGCTCTTGGGGTGCAGGGTGGGGGGAGAGAGACCCAGTGTGTAACACGTGCCTTTATCCATGGTGTTAATACTCCCAGCACGGTTGACTTCAGCATGACATCACTCGATGCACCGCCCGTGAAAGATGGACACAGCCAGCTGTCCTGAGCCTGGGGGAACTCCGTCCCACACACCTGTGAAAATTTTCTCAATACGAAGCCTTGGAGGTCCACGCCCAGAATTGGCAGAGATAACAAATCACAGCTTTTTGCTCTCACTTTATCCCCTAGTTCTACAGATAAATGAAGTCCCAGAGAAAAGAAAAAAAAAACCAAAAAACAAAAAAAACCATGTACAAGACAATACAGCAAAGTACAGTTGGAACATCAGTGTCCAGAATCCTAGCTCTTGCCTCTGCTCAACACCCCTCCAGAGGCCGCATGGGAAGGGCTGGATTCCAGGTGATTCCGCAGCCACTTGGCCAGCAGTGGTTTGGAGCCACAACCAGGACTACTGACCTGGTACTTAACATCTCTTTACTTATTTAACCCTCACAATGACTATGTGAAGTAGGTACTATTATTATACCCATATGACAGATGAGAAAAAGGAAGGTGCTTAGCTTTCCGGAGGTTATGGAGCCTGTAAGTGGTGGAGACGGGGAAACCCTACTTCAAGGCACAGGCTCATGACATCTTGCGTGGGCAACTCCTGACACGGCCCCAGTGTCCCCACCACCTGTATTTATGGTCTTGTGTAATCCCCTGCCCTCTAGTGCAGACTGGATCTAGTGATTTGCTTCTAAAAAACAAAATACAGCAAAGATGATGACGTATCATTTCCACGATGAGGTTACAAAAGACCAAGACCTCCACCTTGTTGGTATTCTCTCCCCTCCCCTCACTCTGACAAAGCCGCCACGTTTTAAGATACTGTGTGGAGCTGCCCACATGGCCAGGAACTGAGAAGATCTCCGGCCAACAGTTCCTGAGGAACTGAGAGTTTAGTCCAACCGCCTGTAAGGAACTGAACGGCCAAGAAGCACATCAGTGAACTTACAAGTGGGTCCTCCTGGTCAAACCTTCAGGTGAGACAGAAGCATCAGTCTAACCCTGGCTAACCTACGGATTCCTGATCCAGTGAAACTGCGAACTAATTGATGCTGCTGTCTTAGTGGCTGCAGTAAAAGGTAATTTGTTAGTGCTGGATAACTAGTATACCACCACTCTCTCTAGTGTGAGCCATCAGGTAGGGTAACTCAGATGGTCATGTTACTTAACTACCCTAAAACCCAATCTTCTCTTCTTGGGGGGAAAATGGGAGATCACAAGAGAATCTGCCACACGGGTTGTTGGGAAATAAGATGAAGTGATACAGAGAGGAAAAAAATGTGCTTAGCTGAGGAAACAAAAGCACCAGAAATATGAGTGCAGACCAATTCTGTCTGGCTCCAAACCCTTGAATTTTCTAGTGTGCCATAGTGTATAAACAGAACGGGGAAGAAGAAGTAAGGCAGACACGAGGTGAGAGGAACCAAGAGGGATTTGTTCTTTTTGTGAACAGGACAGTGATGAGTGAATAGCGTTTGGCAGGACTCAAGGCAGAGGGCCAGAGCCAACCCTGCATTGTGTGAAGATACCGGGAGGGTGTGGGGATATACAGTATTTATAATGCAGTCAAGGACAGATCTGCTCATCCTTCATAAAAATCTCAGCAGGCTGTGCACTTTTGCTTCAAATAATAAAACTAACTGGTAAATAGATATAATTATACCTACCATGTAACCCCAGGATATAAATATTGACCTGTTCATCCACATATCACACGAGGAAATGGAAATTATTTGGGCACAAACTTCTCAGCCCACCAAGCTTGAAAGTGAACTCGGTTTGTTTCTTCTGATGCCACTGGCTGACAGTCTGACTTGCGTATGCCCTAGAAATGTTGCGATCCCTTGGTCAGCATAGCTCAGTTGAAATAAAGGGTGTGATCACAAATTTTTCAAAATCAGAATTTATGGGTTTTCTGGTTAGCTAAGGAGCGGAAGACTACCTTTTGGTTCCCAGACTGTAACAGCCTGCTGGCTACAAGGACATACTCCAGAGTGGACTATCTGGGTTTGAACCTGACTGGTTCCTTTTGCTATTGGTATAACGCTGGACAAGCCACTCAGCGTCTCTGAGCCTCAGTTTCCTTCTCTGAAAAATTGATAATATTCTTTGCTTTGGAGACTAAGATGAGCTCAGGTATACAAAGAGTGCTTAGTACAATGAATGACACACAGGTGGGGCTCAATGAATAATCATCCTGCTTGCTTTTGTTTGGATTATTTTAACCGTGAACACAAAATGGAGCACATTGGAGAAAAGTTTCTCGAGGTCCATGTTTCACAAATTGTGATGTGCAAGAATGTTTTTTTTTAAGTTTTTTAATGTGTATTTATTTTTAAGAGAGAGAGAGAAAAAGAGCGTGAATGGGGGAGGGGCAGAGACAGAGGGAGACACAGAATCTGAAGCAGGCTCCAGGCTCTGAGCTGTCAGCACAGAGCCCCACACGGGGCTCGAACCCACGAACCATGAGATCATAACCTAAGCTAAAGTTGGATGCTTAACCGACGGAGCCACCCAGGCACCCCAAATGATTTGCAGGAATGTTAAATGGCACTGAACAAAATTAGAAAGAAAGGAGGGAAGCGAGAGGAAGTTTCTTCCTTAGTGAAATAAGACAGGACAATTTAGATGAAAAACCGTGAAATGTTTTTTCTTTACATGACTTTTCAGAGCCTTTAATACGCAAATATGCATGTGACTCTACATAAAGTCATATTCCATCAAGTATGTGATGCTTTCATAATTTATTTCTACACAGACTTTTTTTTTCCCTCCCCAGAATTCTTGTTACTCTGTTCTAGGAAACTGGTTTTGAGAATACACTTTAGAAAATCATGCTATAGGATTATCACAGCTCAATGAGACACATTCCACTAGAAATTTCTAGTCATCTGAGGCAGTGTTCCACACAACCAGAGCGATGAGTAGAATCCATTCTGTGATTTGTTTTATTCTCTTTCTCTACTTCTTTCGGTTTTCTGGAAGCATCTAAATATGGGGACCACCAGATAGTCTATTTTTCTTGGGTGTTTCCTGACTCTGCTACAGAAAAGTGAATCTTCCCTTTGACTCCTGTATTTGATGCTGTCATTCAAATGCTCTGTATTTGATCTGTCACCGTAGCAGAGCTTTCGGCACTAAGCATCGGCCTTTCTGGTCTCTGCCCCTTTGTCGTGCAATAAAACTCAAAACACAGAGTCCCCATGTCTGTGGTCCTTCTGGATACTGGTCCGAGCCCCTGGGGCGGCAGATCCCAAGTATGTCCAGCTCTGGGTCCTAAAGCATAGTGACTGACCAGTGGCCCAGGCTGAAACTTTTATCTGCACAAAGATAAAAAATCATTCCTCCACCCAGCTGTCTCGCCTCCAGATTAAATCTGGAAACCTCAGCATGTCAACTGCGCCAACTATAACCAGCAGCGGAAGCAGACATTGCCCCCCTCCGAAGAAAAGGAAGTGGCCAAAGCCACGGAATGTCCCTGCCACAGTCTCAGATTCCCCTTCTTTCCTCCGGAAGCATTTCTCTCTCTGTATTCTGGTCCATCCTGAGTTGCTGCCCCACGTCTTCTCTCAGCTGACTGTCAGCTAATCCCTTAAAACAGCAATTTGTTCAGGGCGCCTGGGTGGCGCAGTCGGTTAAGCATCTGACTCTTGATTTCAACTCAGATTATGATCTCACAGTTCATGGGCTCAAGCCCCACTATGGGCTCTGTGTTGGCAGTGTGGAACCTGCTTGAGATTCTCTCTCTCTCTGCCCTCCCCTGCTGTCTGTCTCTCTCTCAAAATAAATAAATAAATAAATAATCTTAAAAAAATTCTTTTTAAATGCTAAGTTCCTCACTTGAGTGTAAAGTGATGAAAAGACGCTCGCTAACCAGACTAAACACAATCAGGGAATTGAGCGTTTTAGGTAGGATTCTTCAAAAGAGCTAAGCCCCGAATCTCCGATAACTCCATGATTGTGGCAGGGGAGGAAGAGAGGAAAGAGTGGAAAGCCGAAATCCTGGCTCATGCTCTGTGCAGGGCACTGGGTGAAGTGCCCAGAATAGGGTGGAGAATAAAACATCAGCCTCCGATGCTGTATCAGAGACCTCATTAAGCTAAAAAAAACTATTACCTGATTATAAATTGTAATAAAGGCTGCAATGGAAAAGAACAGGATTCTGTGACAGAAAATTTGCAGAATGACCTGATTCAGACCCAACAGTAAGGTCAGTTCTCTGTAAAGAGGGAAGAGTCAGGCTGAGCTCTGCAGGAAGAGAATGAAGGGCTCTGCAAGGCAGTGAGGAGGGGAGCCTCCCAGGCAAAGCAGCACATTCGCAAAGGGACTGGGGACAGAAAGAACGTGGCTTGTCTGAGGGACTGAAGGACACCGTGTGGATGTAGTGCACTGAGGCACAGAGCACCACAGGATGAGGTTAGCGTGTCAGCCATCTTTGTCGCAAGGATGCCGCGTCACAAACAACTGCAGACTTCAGTGGGTCGCAACAAGACATCTACCGCTCGTGTATGATGTCAGGGTCATGATCAAGGTCAGCAACGAAGCTTTGCTGCACTTGTCTCTCCTTTTCCAGCAGCCCAGCCCAGACGTGCTCTCACGACAATGGCAAAGGTGCATGTGTGCCTGAAAGCATGTGATACCCTTTGAAGGGGGGGGTGGGGCTCAGAACTGTCCCAACATTATTAGTCACAGCAAGACGTGTGGCCAGGTTCAGAGCCGGAGCACGAGGGTGCTAAGAAAGGTATGGTAGAGGTGCTGGGTGGTTCAGTCGATTAAGCATCCGACTCTTCACTTCAGCTCAGGTCATGATCTCATGCTCTGTGGGATCAAGCCCCGCATCAGGCTCTGTCCTAATAGCACAGAGCCTGCTTGAGATTTTCTCTCCCTCTCTCTCTCTCTCTCTGCCCCTCCCTTGCTCCTCTCTCTCTCTAAATAAATAAATGAACATTAGAGAAAAGTATATGGTAAAGGGTTTGGATACCAAGAGGGGTGGAGAATTGGAGGCATTTTTCCAACCTTCCACAATTAGAGGGACAGATAGATAGAAATCAATTCAGATAGGTCCTTGAAAGCCCATATATGTATTTAGATTTTATTCTAAGTACCATAGAAAACTACCAAGCTGACCATTTCTTATTTTTAAACATGTACTTATTTTTGAGAAAGAGAGACAGACAGTGTGAGCAGGGGAGGGGCAGAGAAAGAAAGGGAGACACAGAATCAGAAGCAGGCTCAAGGCTCTGAGCTGTAAGCACAGAGCCTGACATGGGGCTCGAACTCATGAACCGTGAGATCATGGCCTGAGCTGGAGCTGGACACATAACCAACTGAGCCACCCAGGCGCCCCTAAGCTGTCGATTTCAATAAAGGTGACCTTGAGCAAATCAGGTGACCTCTTGAACGTTTCCTCATCTATAGAATGTGTATGTAGCGGGTGCCAGGGAAGGGTTGTTTCTTGAGTAAGCTACTCAAACTCTCTGAACCTTGTGTATTTATATATAAAAATGAGCTGAAGAAACATCCCTGGTAGGACTGTTAGGGGAATGAGGCAGGATAGTGAATGTGAAAGTGGTTTGTAAACTGTGAAGTTCTCGACAGTCATCATTTCATGTATGTTTACGGCAATGCTGACAAGTCGGGGACAGGACTATCATTCCAGAGGTGAGAAAGCTGTGCCCAGGAATGCTGAGTAACTTGGATTTGTTCCACAGCCAGGAAGGAGGGGGGGGAAGCACCAGGAGGTGAAGCCCTCATCTGTCTGATCCTAAAGCTCCAAGCCTTCAATTAACTATAAATTAAAGAAGTTGCTTTCCCCCTATGAGGAATTGCCTGTGATAGTGCCTTCAACAGAGATCACTGGTGTTACAGGAGGTGATGGACATGATTTAGACCTTCCCCTAAATATGCTGCTGAGCCTAGCATAGGTCCTCATTCCAGGCCGGCCAGTGGCCAACAGCTAATTCACCGGGGGCCATCCCAGCTGATTAGTTCATCAATAACCCATTATCTCTGCCACTGTAAATATCTCAGAAGGAACGTGACTTTTGGGGAGGAATACCCAAGCACACCCAGCCTGCAGCCGGTGCAAAGCCTGGATCCATGGGAAAGAAAAAAAAAAACACCCCCTCCAGCTTTCACTGGAAAATGTTAAAAATCCCCCTGCAGTCCTTGACAAAGAGGGAACTGGCTGCAACAGTCTGAAGACGGGGTCCTTTCATAAGGAGTGTGCCACATTGGCCACTCACAGGACGCTGCTGGGACAAAGAACCATAGTGTAGGTAAAACGATGGCTTCCACACCCCAGACCACAGAGCAGTAAGTGGAGGGCTGGGTGCTTCAGAACCTACCAGGGATCTTCTCCAAACAGCTGAGTCTCACATGTGTCCCCTAGAGATTCTGATTTCAATCCAGAATAAAGCCAGGGGGATGCAGGGTTTGGTTTTAATCTAGTGATTCTGCTGCACAGCCAGGTTTGGGACCACTGCTGTCATTTAACACCTGTGGCATCAGCACCTACTGTGCGCCAGACCCTTCTGCTGAGTGCTGACGTTGACATCAATAAAATGCAGCCCCTGACCTTGAGAGCCTCAACAGCAATCGTGATACGCGAGAAGGAATCATCCGAGCTTTCCCAGCCTTTTTACACCAACAAGACACCCTGGCTGCACAAAGTAGCCCCCCTGGTGCACTGTTTCCCCACGAACTCCCCAAAATACTCAGCTTCCAGTTTCATTACTTACTGTCTTCTTACAGCTTTGTCTCACCCTTCATGCCTGGCTCCATGGTTTTGACCATGGACTGTCTCCTTCATAGCAATTCACATGGCTGTTATATCTCATTCTGGCTCATCGGGATAGACTCTGCCTAGTCACGATCATACAGAGGAATGTTCTACTACCCTACTCCCTCTGCTATAGGTGGAGAAAGTCCTAAATATCCTTAGCCTCTCAAACATGTAGGAATAAATGTCATGCGAGCACACAAGAGGAGTTGGTTCATTCTGCTTGACCTGGTTGTAGACAAAGCCATCATCCCTTCTCAACCAAAAGAGGATTATGGACCTGGAAAGAATCATTCCCAGGAGGCAGAAAGAGGATGGTGATAATGATCCATCCTATTACGTTAAAGAGATTTTGTTGTCTCCAAACTGGAAGAGAATTCGGGAGATTGGGTGGAAAACTTTCTTTGGAAGTAAATGGATATCCATCCTGGGCAGTCAGAGTTCTCTGAAAGTAGGATCTTGACAACCTCTTAAATCTTGCCTATGCTAAGTTGCCGTGCAGGAGCAAGGCAGACAGGAATACCGTCTGGATGCCAAATCCCAAGCCAAGCTGGAGAAGCCATTGAAGTCATTCCCTTGACTCCTCTTGGGTTTCCACCTGATGCAAAGCATAATTGCAAGAATGCTTATTACATGGCTTTCCAGTAGTAAAAATGTGGAAGGAATTAGTCTAAAGCAGATTAATTAAAATATGCTACATATAAAGCATGAGATAGTATGTAGTCATTTAAAAAGAATGGGATCGGGGCGCCTGGGTGGCGCAGTCGGTTAAGCGTCCGACTTCAGCCAGGTCACGATCTCGCGGTCCGTGAGTTCGAGCCCCGCGTCAGGCTCTGGGCTGATGGCTCGGAGCCTGGAGCCTGTTTCCGATTCTGCGTCTCCCTCTCTCTCTGCCCCTCCCCCGTTCATGCTCTGTCTCTCTCTGTCCCAAAAATAAATAAACGTTGAAAAAAAAAATTAATAAAAATAAAAAATAAAAAGAATGGGATCTCTAAGACTTATTAAGTGGAAAGGAGATTCAAAACACTGAATAGGATGTTTCTGTCTCTTTGTAAGAAGACACACACTCTTTATAAGAAGACTCACTCACTCACTCCTGTTGACAGTAATTACTGAGAATGACTACAGGAAGGGGTTAAAGGAAGTCTTTACTTTTTATTCTAAATCTTCCATTTTCATTTCGGAAACAGGCTCCAGGCTCTGAGCCATCAGCCCAGAGCCTGACGCGGGGCTCGAACTCCCGGACCGTGAGATCGTGACCTGGCTGAAGTCGTACGTTTAACCGACTGCACCACCCAGGCGCCCCTCTTACTTTTATTTAAAAATAACGGACATGGGCCTTTAGTGGTGGGGTTATGGATTTTTGTTTTTAACTTTATATGTATATTCTATATTGATATATCTATTAATTATATGTGCATTATTACATAAATATATACAAAACGAAAATATCTGCCTATATATACTCATATATTTCACACCAAACTATGTTAAAATTTTCAGCTTGTTTATCTTATTCATTGGTGAGTAGAGTACCTATCACAATTCTAGAATTTAGCAGATTACTTAATACATGACAGTAAATGTCCACTACTATTGAATTAAGGAAACAGTGGTCCCATTATTTTTTTACAGGCCAACTCTCAATATCATTTTTACCAAGCAAGATTCTGATTTCTTTATGTGCTTTATCTACCATTTCAAACAGGCAAGACCTTTATTCAATGATTCATTCACCCATCCAACAAACATTCAACATGCTATTCAAGAACAAAGAGAAAAGACGGATAAAGTCAGTCTCATTAAGCCTGCTGCCTTGTCCTAATCTAATCTTGGTCTTCTGGGACTGTGTCCTTTTTTGGGGAGAAAGGACTTTGTGGAAGGAGATTGTGTGTCATTATCAAAGTGACCCAAGAGCCAGAGAAAACCTCACACTGACCCAAGTCTGGCATCGCCAATGCCGATTCCTGCTTCACATGGGCACATCAAAGGGAGTTCTCTTAAGATGAAAGATAAATACTTAAAAGTTATTTGTGGGGAAATGGCCAATTGAGCATACACACCTATTCTTTCCACTCAAAACAAAAACAAAAACAAAAAACACACCACCATACCCAATGACAGTAGAATAGGACAAGGTATTAGCCGGAAGGACAGAGAATATGGGATAGAAATCTCCTATTTCCAACAGGAGATGGGAAATAAACATGGAGGAAGTTGCAAGCCGTGCTGCAGGGGGCGTAAGAATGATATGTGAGCAGCTGTCTCCTCATACAGAAGCTCTGAGCGCTCCCCACTGGGAGGAGGGAGGATCCAGGCTGAAAGGAAGCTGATTTCCTACATTACACTTAGATCCTCTGGTTTCCTCCTTAGACCCTCGTGGTCCCCACAAGAGCTTGCAGGTTCATTTTCTGAAAAAATTGTCACCGTGAGCCTAAGACTCGGGACTTGAGGCCAAGTTGAGGTTCTCTATGTCCAGAATGCCAGCGACCAGGCACTTACATTCCCAGGAGGAGAAATGGAGGCTTTATCTCTGTTATTTCTGGAGAGCCCCAGGGAGGCAAATTCTAGGTCTCCATTATCAACACTTCAGGTTCTTTGATGTTAAGGATGCAATGTTGGATGATTATTTTCTTAAGTTTATTTATTTATTTATTTATTTATTTATTTATTTATTTATTTAGAGAGAGGGAGAGAGAGATTGAGAGAGGAGACAGCATGAGCTGGGGAGAAGCAGAGAGAGAGGGAGGGAGAGAAATCCCAAACAGGCTCCGTGTTATCAGTGCAGAGCCTGACATAGGGCTGAACCCATGAACTGTGAGGTCAAGACCTGAGCCAAAATCAAGAGTTGGACTCTTAATTGACTGAGCCACCCAGGCGTCCCTGGATGATTATTTTTTTAATTTTTAAATGTTTATTTACTTTTTGAGAGAGAGACAGACAGACAGAGCACAAGCCAGGGGAGGGGCAGAGAGAGAGAGAGAGGAAGATACAGAATCCGAAACAGGCTCCAGGCTCCAAGCTGTCAGCACAGAGCCCATTGCGGGGCTTGAACCGACAAACCTTGAGATCATGACCTGAGCTGAAGTTGGATGCTTAATAGACTGAGCCACCCAGGCGCCCCCTTTTTATAGGTTTTAAAAAAAATTTTTTAATGGATGATTATTTTAAAGTGAAACATACCAGATAACAGTCACTCTCTACCCACTATGCACATAGAAATGTTTAGTGTGTTCCTCAATATATAAGCTGTCCATCAAGGACCACCAGTCATTAGAGAAAAGCCCTTAGCATGAAGAGTGAGACCCAGAAATAAGAAAGAGCAAATAACCCAGGGAAAAGAAGAGAATTACAAGAAAACCTAAAATGAATCAACTAAAAAAAAAAAAAATCAGAAAACAAGAAAACAAAACAAAAGCCACTGCATTAGTAAAGCAAGAGAAAAGGAGGTGATAGGGAGTCAACGTAAATAAGCTGAAAAAAAGCAAAAGTAATATAAAAACAGGGAGGAGGACAAAACATAAGAGACTCTTAAATATAGAGAACAAACAGAGGGTTGCTGGAGGGGTTGTGGTATAGGGGATGGGCTAAATGGGTAAGGGGCATTAAGGAGGACAGTTGCTGGGCTGAGCACTGAGTGTTATACATAGGGGATGAACCACTGGAATCTACTAAAATCATTGTTGCACTATATGCTAACTTGGATATAAATTTTAAAATTAACCAGTTAAGAGATATTATAGCAAATTTCTTTGAAAATCAAGAGTATTTACTGAATAAAGTAGAATGAATTTTTAGAATGTAAAACAAAAAGACAATTTGACTTAGGTATATTTTTTAAAAATCTTATGAAAGTCTAATGTCCACATAGTAAATATTCCAGAAATAAGGAACAGAAAATAAAAACAGGAGGGAACTGTCCAAAAATAATAATAAAGACACTTTGTAGAACTGAAGGATATATGATTTCATATCAAGTGTGTCCTTCTTAAGCTAAGGAAGAAAGAAAAGGAGAGAGGGAGGGAAGGAAGGAGAGAGGGAGGGAAGGAAGGAGAGAGACAGAGAAACAGAGAAGGAATTCCCCACCAAGATGCATCAGTGTGAAATTTCAGAACATCTGAGACACAAGATGGTCCCTAGAAGACTTTAGGTTGGGATACAAGTGGGGAAAGGGGCTGTATGCCATATGCAAAGGAATAAGAATCAGAATAACACTGAAATCACAACAGAAAGAGCAAATGCTAGAGGCTGTGGATCCACATCATCAAAATTTTTAATAAAAATGATTTTCAACAATGGGGCACCTGGGTGGCTCAGTCGGTTAAGCATTTGACTTCACCTCAGGTCATGATCTCGCAACTCCTGAGTTCGAGCCCTATATCGGGTTCTGTGTTGACAGCTCAGAGCCTGGGGTCTGCTTCGGATTCTGTGTCTCCCTCTCACTCTGCCCCTCCCCCACTCGTGCGCGCGCTCTCTCTCTCTCTCTCTCTCTCTCTCTCTCTCTCTCTCTCTCCCTCAAGAATAAATAAACATTAAAAAAAATGATTTTCAACTTACTATACCTAGCCAAACTATCAATCAAGTGTAAAGGTAAAATAAAATTTTCAGACATGCAAGCATGGGGGAAAAAAAAACCCAACCCTAATCATGTACCTTTATTCAGAGGAGATTTAATAAAATGAGAAAATAGGACCTGGGTAGCTTAGTCAGTTAAACGTCTGACTTCAGCTCAGGTCATGATCTTGCAGTGAGTTCAAGCCCCATGTTGGGCTCTGTGCTGACAGCTTAGAGCCTGGAACCTGCTTTGGATTCTTTATCTCCCTCTCTCTCTGCTCTCCCCCGCTCTCACCCTCTGTCTCTGTCTCTCTCTCAAAAATAAATAAACATTTAAAAAAAATTTTTTTAAATAAAATGAGAAAGTATGTCAAGAAAGAGAAATGTATGGAACCCAGTAAACAAGAGACCAAATACAGAATAGAGGAAGAAGAAAACAGCTCTGCCCCAGACCTAGAGCCTGAAAAGAAGGGAAAGAGGGTTCATAAATTTTATGTGTGTGTTCAAGCATCGGGTAGAAATGTTTATGGTTGACATACTGGTTGGAAGCATGTATCAGGGATTATGTTAATCACTGAAATTATACTATTATATTGTTAAGTAATATAAAATTATATTATTATACAATTATGCTATTATGGAATTCTTATTTATATTATTATTATCCATTTATTGTTGCCTCACCAGAGGAAAACATCTGAATGGCTATCCACCAAACTTTAAAGACACTGACTAAAAATGCAAGTTATTGGTCAACAGGAACGTTACTTTGAAGTCCAAGGTACAGGCATCAGATGAAACAGGTATACAATGACAGGTGCATGTGGCTGTCACTTAAGAGACATACACCACGAAGGAAAAGGCAGACCAAACAAACTCGGGCTTCAAATATGTGTCCCAAGTCAAAGGTGCCAGGAAAGATGATCCAAACTAGGCAACTGATTTATGGCCAGGCAGCTTCACACAAGGGCGACTCTAGCTGTCCCCGTGTGAGTGGCATTAGTGTCGCATTAGTAACATTAATGGCAGGCATTAATGGGTAGACTAAGGGCTGACAGTCCTCCCCAGCAATGCCAGCATTCCTGGGCTGTGAGGAGCTTCCATGGGGGGGGGGGGGGAGACAGACCCCTAAACAGAAATATGAGACAAATACAGAACTAGAAGCCTATTGACTTGTTGTACACAATGGAAGCCTCTTCACTCTCCCTGAACAACGCGAATCTTTCCATTGAAGGAATTTTATGGGAAGAGAAGAAATTGGCCAGGTGGGAGGAGGTGAAATGGCATTTTTGGCAGATGGAAGTACACGTTCAAAGCAGTGTGCTCAGAGGACAACAAAGGCGGGAGGAAGAGACGTTAATCAAGCCCTAGAGAGATCGAAAAGGATCTCGCCCTTCCATGTTTTATGGCGGTAACTGCTAACATTGATTCCAGTCTTGCGATATGTCAGGGACTGTGCTAAGCACTCACGTTACTTGAATACTCACCTCCGAGTCAAGTACTTACAGCCACTTTACAGGTGGAGAGAATGTGCCACAGAGGCGACACATACGTAATCTCTCTGGGGGAAGGGGAGCAGAGCAATGCCTGAATGCAGGATGAGTTATTCTGGACAGCAGGGCTTTGAAAACAGATTTCAGGAAGGCCAAGTGCACCCTTGATGTCACTGTCAGAAGCAGAGTTGGGCGTGTGTAGTCCTGCGTGGCATTTCACCATCCTGTCACCATCCTGATATCTGTTAATTAGCCTGCAAGTTAATATCATCTTATCCCCTGACATAGAGGGAAACGGACACAGCGCTCATTTTCAGAAACACAGCTTGGTGTTGAGCTTCCCAATGGACCGTGCGCTGCAAGGCGGAGAGGGGATAGATTGACTTCCTGGGCTGTGGAAGCCGGAGAAAGTTCAATAAGTCAGCTGTCAGCGTAGGGACCCTTGCAGGCTCAGGAATTTCAATTTCAAAGTACAAGAGATTGAAGTCTCGAAACACGAGATCATCAAACACTAATGATTCCTGAATTCTGCCACGGGCGTGGAAACAGGTCAGAAACAGTGGCTTTCGGAAGGGTGCGCACAGCAGCGGCCGCCTCTCCCACTGGATTAATTCTGTAGGCGCTGAGGAGAGGAGGGAGCCTGGCTGTGAGGGGTAGTACCTGAGATGAGAGGGGAGATATTTCAAAGACCTGAGAAGGGCCGCATCATCAAGCCTGCTCTCATCTTTTTTGCTACGTGGCCAAATGGGTGAATCTCCAAAGAGAAGGCAGAATCCCTGAAAAGGCGGGTGGCCCCCCAGCGGGAAAAGAGCCTAAGTGGCCTTTGTATTGAAAGAACAAAGCCTTGTTTCATGAGGTTGGGCTTCTCAGACACTCTACCTGAGCTGTACCAAGAGGCTTCCTCGCTCTAAAGATCAGGTGTCCATTCATCCTCGTTCCGCAGAACAGACCTCTCATGCCCGCTGTCCCCACGGGTGTCACTAGTGGTTCTTTCATTCTGCAACGAACTGCGTTTGATTTCACTCAATATGCTTATCGTGAGTCGTCTGTCCTTTGTTATTCTTGAGTGGACAGAAAAGAGTACCTACAGCGTGCTGCCATTCAGATGTAGTTCGTAAGTCGGCAAAATTGGGTGGCAAAAGCAGTCACAGCAGTCACCCTGGTGGAGGACACGGAAGGCGACCAGGTGACAGTGGAGCCTGCTGGGGTGAGGAGCATTTTTTTCTGTATTCATCTGGGTGGTGGTTACACGGATGAAAATGTACAAAAGAATTTATCGAGATGCACAATCTAGATCTGTACATTTACTCCATAGAAATTTCACCTTCATGAAAAGTATCTAAGAGTGGTTTAGAGAAGCAAATTATGTGGTCACCCTCTTTGATGGAAACGCTTTTCAACCAGAAAGCCATTCAACCCAGAATAGGGTTGAAACTCTTATTCAACTCAGAGGGTGGAGTTTTTCCCCATTCTTTTTTTTTTTTTTTTTTTTTTTTTAATGTTTATTTTTGAGAGAGAGAGAGAGACAAAGGAAGGGACAGAGAGAGAGGGAGACAGAGAATCCTAAGCAGGCTCCAGATGTCAGCACATCATGACCTGAGGTGAAACCCAGAGCCCGACGCTCAGCTGACTGAGCCCCACCCAGGCACCCATCCCATCCCTTATTTCATGGGCTGTGCAGTGCCTCAAGGGTTCAGACACAGTGTCTTCAGTTCCAGCTGGAAGCTGGCGGCACATGGCCTGATTTCACATTCAAGTTATTTAAACAAGCAGGTAAAAAGTACTGTGTATTGCTTGACCAAAAACTTGCAGAAAGGATTTTTAGTTTTGTCCTTCAGGGCAAAGCCTCTGGTGCCATAAACCTGTCGCACTGCGGTGTCCTCCTAATCCTCTTTCCCTAAATGCCGAGAAAACGCTACATGGAACCAAATATGCCTCAGGCCCAACCTCGGAGCATGGAGTGCTGTCACGACCCCACATCTGGACTGAATGAGTGTCAAATGTCATCTTATGTGCATTCATAGGATGAGCTGACATCTCCCCAGATCAGAATCAGAGGCAGCTGCTGAAACAGGCAAAGTAATAAATTTCAGTCAATAAATTTCCCTTGGGGGTTAAAAAAAAAAAGGCCAGCCCTTCCATTTCCAGATCCCCATGCCTACTCTCTTCCATGTGCTGAAGTCAGGTAGTATCCTCCCTGCAGGTTGAGGGAAAGCCAGGTATTGGGATGAACCAGAGACACACTGTCAGTAAGAGGAAAGGAGACGCCAATGTCCTCTGCACCTAAGCGGGCGCGAGAGGAAGATTGGAGACTTTTAAATTCAAGAAGGAGACAGAGGAACAGAAGAAAGTCAGGTTGAGCAAACCGTGCGGGCAGCTGAGGAGGAGAGGGTAGAAGGTGGCAAGACCCTTCAAAGAGGCTGAAACAGGAAGAGAAGAGCAGATCGAAAGCAAACTAGAATGTCTGCCTCCATTTCGGGTCGGGAGTCTGCTAAGTTAGTTAAAGTCATCCTTAGGCATTGGGAAAATTCAATTTTCATCACAGGTCCTGATGACATTTCCTTTAAACGCCAGATTCAATAGCGAGATACACCTTTAGGGGGAAAATATTCTCTACAGTAAGAAGGTGAGATAGGGAAACGAGTTAAAAGCTCTTTTTCCTGCTATGCAAATATTCTCCAGGAACACTAACAAGATAAATATATTTCTGTGAGATACTAAGCTTTCTCAGTCACAGGTTTATTTCTGCAGGTTTCTCTTCACTCTTTGCCTCTAAATTGAACACTTTGTGGCTGAAATTTTAAAGCCGTGTTCCTCCCCCCAGAAAAGCCTATGTTCCATGTTCAAAAACTAAGGAGCAAGGGACAGAGGTGGGGAAAGATTCCCCCCCCCCACACACCCCGTTTGTGGCCACAATGCTGGGTGAACTGGAAATATCATGCCAGAGTCTTAAAAGAATGAAAGGAGGAATAAATGTCACTTTATCCACACCCTTCTTCCGGGTGGGTAAGAAGACTGCAGCCAAGACAAGGAGGGACAGTCAAAAGGTCACCCAACCAAGGACAATAGCCGATTATCCATCATCTGGTCCCACAACCTTTCCCCACTCCCACACCACCAGTCAACAGCAATGGAGATATCTGGTAATGTCCAATTGGACAATGTCTGGTTCTGGGCAAACCACTCAGGACTGAGACTGCCTCTTCCCTTTCAGAATCTCAAAATCCTCATCCATAAAATGGAAATACTAATTCCTTACTGGTCAGGTCCTTGTGAAGATACATCAGATATCACACGTTATACAGTGTCCAGAACATAGCAAGGGCTGGTTACTTGTTACCCACTGTATTTGTTTCCTGTAGCTTCCGTGATGGGTCACCACGCATCTAGTGGCTCACATCAGCACGTGTTTATCATCTGCAAGTCCCAGATGTCAGAGGTCTGCAGTGGGGCTCACTGAGCTATAATCAAGTTGCTGGAATGGCTATTTTCCTTTCGGAGGCTCTAGGAGGGGAATCCATGTCTCTGTCTTCTCCAGCCTCCAGAGGCTACTTGAATCTGTTGGCTCATGGCCCCGTCCATTTGCAAAGTCAGTAGCGAAGTATCTTCAAATCTCTGTCCACCTCTCTCTCCCCTCTGGTTCCACTATCACATCTCCTTTCCTCAATCCTTGGCCCTCCTCTTCCCTTTCTCTTTCTGTGATTAACACTGAGATCCACCCAGATAATCCAGGATGGTCTCCCCATCTTGAGATCCTTAACTTAACATAGCTCCACATTCCTCTGTGCCTTGTAAGGAAATGTATTCACAGGTTCAGGGGATAGGAATCTGGTCATATTTGAGGGAGGCCATTATTCAGCCCACCACAGCTGCTATTATTTGTATTGAGGTTGTCGACTTTATCCAAGTGGTACTACTCAAGAGATCGGAGATCATTATGCCAGGATTATTTTTTAGATTTCTATTTTAAAATTTTATCTCCACCTTTTAATCAATGATACTGTTACTTTTTTAGTCTGTTAGTGAGCCATCTAAAAGAGAGAGTTCTGTTAATGGCCCATGGGCAACAGTTGGGGGGAACATCCATATTCATACCCATGTTCATAGTCCAGAACCTCAGACCCCAGACTCTTCAAATTTGGAGAGAAGGGTTGGATGACGTATAATAGGGTGGTTGTGAAGAGATGGAAACCAGTGGATTAGGGTAAGAAAAGCAGCAGATCCCAGAGAGTCCTTGTCAAAAACCAGTGACTTGGTCACAAACAATCAGAAGTGCCACATTGCCCCCCCACCCCTGATCGCTTAGCTGGCCTACAGTAGTTTCTAATAAAGGGCTATAATAACATATCACTGCCATCCTCCCCACGTTGAGCTTGAAGAAGAAAAAAATCATCTCTCTCTCCCTGCTGCATCTTCAGCCTTCACACCGGCTGCCTCTTCCAAAGATAATTTCGTAAGGACAGCCTCAAACCCAAAGAAAGTGAAGGCACGTTGCTAGGGTTCATCTTCCCTTAGGGGGCTTGCACACCCACCATACTTCCAGATTTCTCTTCAGAGCTGTACGTAAGTGAGCCGTCTCACCTGTTCCCCTCCTCAAAAAAGAAAGAAGGTCTATACCATGAACAGAAGAATGAAGCATAAAGGGAACCCTGGGCTTTGGAATCCAGGGAACAAATAGGCTTTGTGTTAATGGTGTCTTCCCTTAAACAAAGGTTTGGCTATTTTTTTTTTCCCACAAAGGGCCAGAGAGTAAGTGCTTTAGACTTTACAGTTCATGTGGTCTCTGTCACAACGACTCAACTCCGGGGTGTGCAGCCTGAAAGCAGTCATTGACAATGTGTAAATGGCTGGGGTGGCTGTGTTCCAATAAAATTTTATTTACAAAACACACAGCCTATGGATTTAGCCTGAAGGTTGTTATTTGCCCATTCCTTCTTTAAATTTTCCAGTACTTGGGGACAAGAGGAGATCCGCACAGAAAAGGAATGAGGACATTCATCGGCCTCTCCAGGAGCCACAAGAAGTGAACGACAAAGTGGGCAGATCTCCTTCATGTCCTCCTAGCTCAGGGCTGGCCCCAGGCAAAGTCATAGAGCAGGAGTAGGTCACTTCCACGTCCAGCTCCAGCCTTCCAAATCACACTGTGTTCCCTGATGCTCATGGAGTTTTACATTCAGTAGAGCCTAAGAGTTCATTTCTACCCTGAAGGAAGAATCCTCTCTATCAGGTGGCCACTAAGCCACTGCAGGGACATAGCCAGCCACAGGGTCTCATTGTTCCAGGAAGTGGCTTATTCCAGGAAGTGGGATATGTCATCAAAGAAAGAGTCAAGACTTTGGAGGAAAGAGAAAACAAAACAGAATCCTGGGTCTGGAACTGTTCACCTTGTCACTTAGTCCAACTGCTTAACCTGGAAGCCTCAAACTTTTCACCAGCTTAGGCCTGATGAAATATCTTAACCATGACAATTTGACCCCCCAAAAGAACTACTCTGTAGGGTCACTGAAATTCCACTTTAAAAACACAGCAACAAGGGGCGCCTGGGTGGCTCAGTCAGTTGAGCATCCAACTCTTGATTTAGGCTCAAGTCATGATCTTGCAGTTCACGGGATTGAGCCCTGAGTAGGGCTCTATGTGGACAGTGTGGCACCTGCTTGGGATTCTCTCTCTCCCTCTCTCTCTGCCCCTCTCTCTCTCTCTCCCCCCAAAATAAGTAAACAAACAGTTTTTAAAAAGAGGGGAGCCTGAGTGGCTCAGCTGGTTAAGTGTCCAACTCTTGATTTCAGCTCAGGTCATGATCTCAGGTTCATGAGTTCAAGCCCCTCATCCGTGCTGTCAGCGCAAAGCCTGCTTGGGATTGTCTCTTTCTCCCTGTCTCTCTGCCCCTCCCCCACTCACTGACCTCCCCCACTCACGTGCGCTCTCTCTCTCTCTTTCATAATAAATAAATAAACTTAAGAAAAAAAGAATTGAGATAAACCTTTATTATGTTTACCTTTCACTGAATCTAAGATGCTGATGATTGTAAGACACATACTATTTTACATGTCATTAAGAGAGGGGGAAAGGGTATGGTATTCCATGGGTGGCAATATGCATCACACTTCCTGAGGTGGCAAAATATGATGTAGAGCACATCTCAGAATCGATAACATATAGGTAAAAACAGTGCGGAAGGCAAATAAAATTAGATCCCCAATTCCCACCGTATAAAATGTTATATTCTAAATGGATTAAAGGCCTATAGGCAAAAAGAAAATCTTTGAAATGGTTTGTATGACAACAAAATAAAATACCAAAAGAAAAGTTAAAAGACAAGCCACAGCTGGGAGAAGATATTTGCAACACATAAAACTAAGAGTGAATTTTTCCCCCAGAATATAAAGGAGTCCTACAGATCAATAAGAAAAGATGAACAACCCAACATGAGAAGAGGCAATTTACAGAGGAGGAATCCTGAGTGGCCAGTAAATTGGTGGAAAGGAGCTCATGCTGCTACATAAGCAGAAAAATGCAGATTGAAACAAGATACCCACCCATTGGAGAGGCAAAGTAACATCAAGGGTTAGCACGGGTGCGCACAAACACAGCCTCTCCAGCTGGTGGGGATAGCAACTGCACATCACTTTGCAGACAAATTTAGCAATGCCTAGAATATGTGGAGATGTTTCATGTCCCACATCCCAGCATCTAGCGCCTCTAGAAATAGACTCTAGAAAAGCTCTTGAGCGTGCACATTTGGACTCAGGTGAAAAAGACATTTGATGTTACCCTTGTCTGAAACAATGAAGAGTTGGGGGTCAACACAACAGTCCGCCACGGGGAGAATGAATGCACGCGCTACCTTCTCACAACGGCATACCATACAGCTGTCCAAGGGAACGGACCAAATCCCCTGTGGTGTTGGTTGCTCATGGCGAATACGCTTCCTGGCACTGAACTGTACACTTAGAAATGGCGGCAGTGGAAAATTTTATGTTACGTATACTTTAGCACAATAAAGAAAATCTGCAAAAAAAAAAAAAAAAGATCCATGGAAAAATGGCTGAAAAGGAAAATAAAAGGTATGAGACGGAGGGTCCTGTCATACCAGAAAGTAGGGAAGTTCAAAAAATGAAAAGAGAAGGCAGCAGCATCAGCAGAGAGTCAACTTCAAAGAGCTCCCAGTGGGAAATGCTGGAGGAATTTGGGCAACAGAATAAATAACGCAGCATTGGGTTGTAACACAAAGTGTGAAAGAAATATCCACGACTCCATACGGATATAAATAAGTGGTTGAATAAATGAATACATGGGAGAGAAGAGACAAATGTGCCTGATGGAAGAATTCTATTTAGTATCGACACCCAACTTTCAAGGAGCTAGAGGTTAAAACCCTCACCCTCTGAGGACTTGCCTGGACTTAGTGACTTAATGGCGCATGGAAAGGGGAAAGTACTAACTTACAGTGAGAGACCTGACAGATGCCACCTTAACCAAGTGAATGCGGTTAACATCACCAGGGGGGTCAGGTGGATGTCACAAACGCCCTGATAGGAAGGGATGAGAAGGGCACTTCACCTCTGTGGTCCTCCCCAAAGCCCGTAGCCCAGTGGGACATCAGACAGACCCAGACTGGGGGATATTCTACAGGATACCTGCATAGTACCCCCTCAAGACTGGTGGGGTCATGGAAAAAACAAGGAAGGACTGAGAAACTGTTATAACCAGGAATTCAGGAGATGTGAAAGCTAAATGCAATGTGCTTCCCTGGATTGGGTCCTGTGACAGAAGGAGAACATTGATAGAAAAAAATATGGAAATCCATGGGGCGCCCGGGTGGCCCAGTCAGTTAACATCAGACTTTGGCTCAGGTCATGATCTCATAGTTCATGGGCTCAAGCCTCACATCAGGCTCTGTGCTGACAGCTCAGAGCCTGGAGCCTGCTTCGGATTCTGGGTCTCCTTCTCTCCCTGCCCCTCCCCTACTTGTTCTATCTCTCTCTATCTCTCAAAACTAAATAAATGTTAAAAAAAAATTGGGCCCTCATGAAGATAAAAAGCTTCTGCACTGCAAAGGAAACAATCAACAAAACTAAAAGGCAACCAATGGAACGGGAAAAGATATTTGCAAATGACATATCGGACAAAGGGCTAGTATCCAAAATCTATAAAGAACTCACCAAACTCCACACCCGAAAAACAAATAATCCAGTGAAGAAATGGGCAGAAAACATGAATAGACACTTCTCTAAAGAAGATGGCCAACAGGCACATGAAAAGATGCTCAACGTCGCTCCTCATCAGGGAAACACAAATCAAAACCACACTCAGATACCACCTCACACCAGTCAGAGTGGCTAAAATGAACAAATCAGGAGACTACAGATGCTGGAGAGGATGTGGAGAAACGGGAACCCTCTTGCACTGTTGGTGGGAACGCAAACTGGTGCAGCCACTCTGGAAAACAGTGTGGAGGTTCCTCAAAAAATTAAAAATAGACCTACCCTATGACCCAGCAGTAGCACTGCCAGGAATTTACCCAAGGGATACAGGAGTGCTGATGCATAGGGGCACTTGTACCCCAATGTTTATCGCAGCACTTTCAACAATAGCCAAATTATGGAAAGAGCCTAAATGTCCATCAACTGATGGATGGATAGAAAAATTGTGGTTTATGTATACAATGGAATACTACGTGGCAATGAGAAAGAATGAAATATGGCCCTTTGTAGCAACGTGGCTAGAACTGGAGAGTGTTATACTAAGGGAAATAAGTCATACAGAGAAAGACAGATACCATATGTTTTCACTCTTATGTGGATCCTGAGAAACTTACCAGAAGACCATGGGGGAGGGGACGGAAAAAAAGAAAGAAAGGTTAGAGAGGGAGGGAGCCAAAACATAAAAGACTCTTAGAAACTGAGAGCAAACTGAGGGTTGATGGGGGTGGGAGGGAGAGGAGGGTGGGTGAAGGGTGTTGGGGAGGGCACCTGTTGGGATGAGCACTGGGTGTTGTATGGAAACCAATTTGACAATAAATTTCATATTAAAAAAATTATAATAAAAAATAAGGAGATCTAAAAAAAATTTTTTTTAAAAAAATAGGGAAATCCAAATAACGTCTGGAGTTTAATTAATGATAATGTGCCCGTGTGGTTTCTTCAGTTTTGACCAAGGACCATGGTGATGTAAGATGTTACTAATGGGGGAACATGAGTGAGGGGTCTATGGGAACTCTGTGGACTATCTTCTCAACTTTTCTGTCAATCTAAAATTATTCCAGGGGTGCCTGGGTGGCTCAGTCGGTTAAGCATCTGACTCTTGACTTCGGCTCAGGTCATGATCTCATGGTTCGTGGGTTTGAGCCCCACGTGGGGCCGTGCACCGTCAGCGCAGAAGCCTGCTTCATCATCAGTTAAATAAGGGAAATGAGACGCCCTATCATGGTGTTACCATGTGCACTCAGTGAGATGAGACATGTAAAGTTCTTAGCAGAGTGACAGGTGGTATATACCATATATATGATATATATGCAATTTATCCTCACTAGCATATTTTATTTTGGACCCTCTCCAAACTTGAAGTATTTTGCTTCCTGGAACAACAGTGTATCTCTTTTCTTCTCCAGTGCCCTCCCCTCTCTGGCCTCTCCCTGCACATTGGTCTCCATCACAATTTTTAGAGAGCATTTATTTACACCTTCATTTCACAAATACATACTGAACTACTTCTATGTGCAAGACAACTTCTGGGTTTGGAGCATACACAGATAATAAAGCAAAGATGCAATTAATATGGACACGCCTGTCACGAAAGAGGTGATACGAAGGATTGTGGAACCACAGGGGAGGGGGATTTCACCCAACCTTTAGGAAAAAGCAATGAGTTCCCAGGGCAAGGCACAGGTGAGCTGGGTTTTGAGCAATGAGTTGAAATTATCTAGGTGAAAACATTTAGACACTTTGTGTGCAAAGACCAAGAATTTTGGGATCACTGAAATGTATGCCACTGGGGGACAGGAGGTAGTGGGGCAGGATTCACATGAGACAAAAATGGATTACAAACAGGGTCAGATCTTAAAAGATCTCGAAAACCAGGCCGAAATATTTTTAACTTGATCCTAAGACCAAGGGAAGGCTCCGAAGGATTCAAATAAAGGGGTGATCTGGTCAGATTAGGAATGAGTGTGCAATGCATTAGGCTATAGGTCAGAAGCTTCGTGGTTATTTTAATAGTTTCCTGGGCACAGACAAAACGTTTGTCTTTACCCACTAGTCCCTCACCCCACCATTCCACAGGGCTAAGGGAGCAGGACACATGAGGAACAGAAAATAGGACTCATCTTCAGCATTACTTCATCAACAGATGCACAGAGGCTCCAATCTTAATGGCAAAGACTGGAGTGAAGCATTAGACACAGCTCCAGGCATGAGCAGGTCCTCGACTCTCCCTGACTCTGTGGATTCAGGAAGAAGGAAGGACATAAAAGATGGACATCCCATTCCAAGGGACAGACCCCGGCAGGATGCAGCCTGGGTGTCAGGATACTAACACCATCCCCTGGTGCAAAGAGGTCTGTCAACTGTCCTGGATTACAACCAAGCATTCTTCCATTTTGAAAAGGTTTTGGGCGTAGAGGCAGAGGAAGGCTAGGAATGTAGAGAAGGGGGTCTTCCCCTCCCCAACCATGGAATGAGGCCAACTACAAGAGCATCCAGTTTGTGAAAAGGTTAAGTTTGCTCCTTAGGGAAGCCACAGGCTTATCCTGCTAGCCCCCAGCCCCTCCAAGTTTCTAGACCTCTCCTGTGCAATCCTGGGACAACAGGAATGAGAAACATTACAGCTTCCAGGAGCAGTACAAAAAATAATCTGTTTCTTTTTTATCAAAGGGGGGATGAACCTCCAAACAAAGTCCTGGGGTGGGGGGAGGAATTTCCAAAGCAAAGATGCCAGCCCCCTCCCTCTGTCCCTCAAAGAACCCTCTGCCATTTGTACCAATTAAACAGTGTTCACCTGCCTTGAAACCCTCACCACCTGCTCGTCTCTCTCATCGGCACTGGAGCCTTTCTCCAACGCCCACTCCCACCTTTGTTTTTATACCTCTTTTTTTAAAAACTACTCTTTGATTATGGTTATTTTATCTGGGGTCACTGCTCAGTCAACTGTTAAATAAATTGCAAATTCTACAAAACACAGCCAGCAGAGCCATTTCTAACTGTAATGCCACAACTTCGAGCAAAATTACATCTGGCTACAATACTATTCATATGCATAAATTATACCGCCTCTGATTATCTTAAAGAAAATTCAGCCATTAAACTTATTTTATAGGCACAGAACCAGGGGGAGTGCCAGAAAGAATCTGTATATCCTAAAAGTCAGGGGGAAAGCAGAAAGAAACAAAACATAATTGGCAAACCTTATCCGCCTGCAGTTCTGTCTAATGGGCTCTGTCTCTCCTGATTTTCCATCACCACCCACCACTGACATACACACCCACAGCAGGAAGAAGAAGGGGGGCTGGGAGGGAGGGGTGGCATCAGACTGCATGTGGTTAGGACAGATTGAGGATGCTTCCCAGCACCACACGTGCCCCCAGAGGGGAAAGGCACTCTGGGTGTACATCAACAGGGAACTCACATTTAGCACGCTCATAAATCCAAACCCTGCCCAGGAGGACGGCCAAGATGGCTTCTGAAGCCGACAGAGCATCTCTGCAGTAAGAGTCCGACATGTTGTGTTGTGGACATCTTACAAAGTTGCCTTTCCCAGCTACATCCTTTTCATACTTACAAGAAGAATAAGAGTAATGATGACGTATTGACTACTGGGTGCTTATTTGGCACCACATACATCCTACTTAATCAGAAAAATATCCCTGCAGGGGTAGGAATTTCTATCCTGTGCCTTTTATATAGGGGGGTCCTGAGGCACAGGGAAATTCATCTACAGTCCCAAGGACATGCATGTAGGAAATGGCAGAGTTAGGGCTTGGACCCAGAGAGTCCGAGTCTGGAGCTTGTGCTCTTAAACACCATGATGCTCTATTTCCCTCTGGATTATGAGTGTTAAGGATTCTGAGCCACCACCCAGGGCTCTGAGTGTAACATTATCATTTAACCCTAACCCTCAATTCTCAGGTCTTTTGTCTGGGATTTGAGATTAGGTCAGGGGTGGACAGCGGATCTTAGCTGAGCCAATCAGATTACTGCTCCTGGAAATTTGGAACGGGACACGTGCCGCAGTCCGTTGGCAGTGGGGGTGCCATTTTGAGACCAGGACGAAGGCTCATTTAATGGCACAGAAAGGCAAATGGCTCATCTTCTAGGAAAGGAGAATAAAGCAGATCAAATAGATATGAAAATGAGAGACAGAGAGACAGAGAGAGAAAGGGAGAGAGACAGAGAGGAGTGCATGGTCCCAGTGTAGTTTTACATTTCCAAAAGTCAGTAGTCTTAGTAAAACATGGTGACACTTTCAGCCCCTTGACTTCTGTCCGTAGAAGCCCCTAATCCTCATTTTTATGACAAGGCTCTCTTGACTGAAGCTCCCTCCATGGGAGTTGTATGTGCGAGCCAATCCTGAATGAGGGCTAGTAGGTGCTGGGCATTGTGCTAAATGCCAATGGAATGAACTCCCACAATTCTCTTCAGAGGTATGTCCCTCTTATCACTGTCCCCATTTCCAAGATGAGAACGTTCAGAGAGATGAAGGAACTCACCTAAATTCACACCGTGGCAGAACCTGAGTTTGAACCCATGCGGTCAGACAGCAAAGCCAGTCCTCCATAACTCCGTGCTCCCCTCTCCCTGGTCTCGGCTTTGTGAAAGGAATAGCAGTCCTATTTTACACTTGTCAGTTGTCCTTATCCACTGCACCCCTTTCTCCCCTGCCACCCCCACCTTTGTCTGCCTCTGTCTCTCTCCCAGTCTTCAAGAATATTAAAGATGATAAATCTAAGTTGAAAACGTGCATTTTTTTTTGTGAGACGGTAGACTTTATCCCTTTTTGTAGAGACAGACACGACAATTTATAAACTCTGACACTGCTCTGATGGAATGGAATCAGACCTTTTCAACCACCTCGTGGTGGACAGCTCATCACCCCTTTCTCTGACCTCTAGTATGTGATTTAGGAGGAAATTGGGTCGGGAGGGGGAACCCTCTAGTGGGTGATTAGAAAACCTCTCTCTCAAATTCTGTAAGCAGTGGATTAGATTTTATCAGCCCTCATCCACCTCCTCCCCATGCTTCACTCCAGGGAGTGCGTCCTGGGTGAAGGAAGGCTAAGACTGTCAATTTGTTAGTTGAAAACAGTTTTAAAATCCATTTCTCCCTGTGAAATGTGTCAGCCACAGAGAAGTTTCTCTCTGCTTTGACGGAGCTGTATGTATGTCGTTTAAGATAACAATGAAAGATGCTCCAGGCGGGGGACCTGGGTGTTCTTCCAAGGGGCCACTGTGACGTGGGAAGGTTTATTTCTCATTTTCCACCATGTGATCATTCTCCCGCCCCCACCCCAATCCCCATCCCAATTTTACGATGGATTTCACTTTGCAAAACATAGGTGCGGGTGGTTGACTTTGTACATCAGCTTGACTGGGTTAGGGGATGCCTGCATCCCTGGTAAAACATTGTTTCTGGGTGTGTCAGAGGGTGTTTCGCCCTCACAGAGACTAAGGTTTGAATCAGTGAAGGAAGATGGCACTGTCCAATGCAGGTGGACATCAGCCAATCCACAGAAGACACCTGAAGAGAAGAAAAAGACAGAGGAGGGGCAAATGTGCTCTCTCCGCTTGAACTGAGACATCTGTTGGGCAATGGGGGTCCTGGTTTCTGGGCCTTGTGACAACTTGAATTACACCACCAGCTTTCATGATTCTCCAGCTCCCAGACAGCAGATGTGGGACTTCCTGGCTGCCACAGTCATGTGAACCAATTCCTGTTTTTTAGATATATCCCATTGGTTCCATTTCTCTGGAGAACTCTGAGTAATAGTGTAGGCTTCTAAAAATACTCAAGTCACGTTTATCTCTTTTCCTACAAACCATCCTGACAGTATTTCCTCAGAAGGGCTTAGGTATCTAAAGTTATCCCAAAACAGGGGGTGCCTCTGAGGACCTGTGCATATGTCTGTACTAGGGGAGCCCTTGAAATACTCCCCATGCCTTAATCCTCAAAGGATAACAATCAGGTCTGAGCGGTCAGCCACCCTCCTAGATGGTGTACATGCATAGCCCCTCGATTAGCAACTTGTTGAACAGGATGTGAGTGTGGTCTTTCCAGTAAGAAACAGTGAAACCAATGGCCAATCATAAATGCACGTGACATCTAGTGGCTATGTACACCATGTCTCCACTTTTCTCTTAAAGCTCCTCCAAGTCCCCAGAGAATCACCACGTGAGGGGCATCCACTTCCCTTTCTCTCTCCGTCTCCTTCTATGATCCATGAACCATCTATCGAAGCCATGGGGGTCTTTGCCCCCGGGAAAAGGTCCTTGCTGAGGATGAGAGGTCCTTGAGAAGACTGGTCTCCACTCTCAGACTGTCCACGGTGGACATCGTACTAGCAAATAAGGTTTCATTTCTTCAGATCTGACCCCCTCTCCTAGCAGGGCCTCATGGGTTGTGATGCCAAAGTACCCTTCCTCCTCCCCACCACCTGCTCAGAAATTAAGCTGTTCTGCGCGTGCAGGTACCGTCCACATCCACTCTTTCTGCAGATGGCGCTCAGAGAGGCTCAAGGACTTGTTCAAGGTCCCAGAGCTAAGTAGCTGTGGTCTTTTTTGGGTCTGAGATGCTGGCCTCCAAAGTACGGCATCTGGCCACACATTATTCATCACACAGTAGGTGCCTACCACGTGCTAGCCTTTGTGTCAGGAATACAAGGATTCATTTAAAATAAAAAGTGGTCCTTCCCCTCCAAGTATTTGTAAACTAATTGGAGAGTGAGATGACCACAGAACAACTGATCTTACATATCCAGTGAAGGAAGGAAGGAAGGAAGGAAGGAAGGAAGGAAGGAAGGAAGGAAGGAAGGAAGGAAGGAAGGAAGGAAGGGGGAAGGAAGGAAGGGAGGGAGGAAGGTGGAAGGAAGGGGGAAAGAAGGGGGAAGGAAGGAAGGAAGGGAGGGAGGGAAGGAGGAAGGGAGGGAGGGAGGGAAGGAAGAAACTCTGTAACAAGATGCAATGAGAACACAGAGGAAGAAACACAGTACTGGCTGCATATCAGGGCTCAGGAAACACGCTTTCCTTTCCTCCCCCACAGAACAGATGAGGCTTGACTGACTTGCTCAAGGTCACAGGTGCACCGAGTCCTGTCCACCGCCCCAGGGCTCCTTCCTGTGTGTACCACTGTCTTCTCAGGATTGAAAATGCTTTGGGGCCTCTTGCTTCCAAACCGATAATGAAGAAGAGCCAAAGCTAATCCCTGGGAACAATCTCTATTGACAGAGAGTTTGCCTTAGAACTGGAGGGGTCAAGGAAATAAATTAAACAGCAAAGACACCACTTAAGGAAATGGTGGGATCAGCCATGCTGATCAGAGTGGCAGCGGTATGATGAACAGTGTCAGCCCAGCGTGTGAGGGCAGGAGGGGCCGTGGAATCTGCAGATAGCAGGCAGGAAGAGCCCTCGCCGGGCAGCAGGTGGCCACCAGCCAGCGCCCAGGACAGGAGGTGCCGGGAGCAGAGTGGCCTCGGGCTGAGCAGTCGGCCTGCCTCTCCCAGGTGGATGCTCTCTGCCCCCGCCGCAGGGAGGAACGGAGGGACCAGAAATTCAGAGCATCAGCTCTGCGCCTGCCCTCAAATCAGCTCTCTCTGCTCTTCCCCGCAGGGTCTTCATAATCTTTGAGCAGAGCACTTGAGCTCCAAGGGCCCACCCCATCTCCCCGTCTCCTCTGGTCGTCTTCTCCTTACACCAACACTCCCGCCGACCCCCTCTCCACACCACATCAACAGCACCAGAACTGGCCTTCCTGCTTCCACAACCCCCTTTCCCTGAAAAGCTCACATACAGAAACCTACTTAGGACCCCTCCGCAGTTTCCCCGCATACCTCAGGATAAATCCCTGGCCCTTCAAGAGGGTTTATCCTCCACCGTTCCTCCTCCTGACTCTCCAGACTCACCTCTCCCCTCTGCCCGATCCGATCATTCAGCCCCAGGCCCGACTGAACTACACTTCATTTCCTTCCCTTTTATTCTGTCTGGGGAGAGCAACCAAACCATCCAGTTTTCTCTCCACCTCTCAGCTCCGCCCCACACTTACCTGTCTCTTTTCCCCTATGTCTATGCATCCTCGTGGTGCTGGCGACAAGAGGTCACTTCCCTCAAGAGGGCCTCCCTGATTTTCTGTCCATCCCCAAAAGTGGATTCATTGCACCCAAAGTACTCTGGGTTGGTTTCAATGACAGGACTCAGCAGAGTGCAGGGTCATTAGCAGCTGACTTATATCTGCCAACTCAAGGGCAGAGACTGACTAGGTACTGCCCACTGCTTTGTCTTACCACATGCATTCACAATCTTCCATTCACTCTGTAATTATCTTGTACCTACTATGTATCGGAAACTGTACTAAGGACAAGGGATGCAGGGGTGGGTAAGGCAGACAAGGTCTTAGTAGACACTCAGCAGATATCTGTTGAATGAACATGTCCCAGTGAAGTCTTTAGAAATTATCCAGTCCAACCTTCTTGCTGTTCAGATAGATAAACAAGACTCAACCAACAGTTGCCGTGAACTCAGGTCCACATAACGTGGCTGCTTTCAGAATCAAGACCCCTGACTGTGGGCCTGGAACTTTTCCATAGCACCAGCTCATCCTCAGCTGTCTGTAAGGCCGACCAACATGTTGCTTCCCTCCAAAACAGGAGGTGGGAGGGGAGGCCTGGCTGACTGTGGTGACCTGATGTTATTACTCCACTGATCGTTCCGGGTGTCCCCAGCTTTATGTTTCCACATCAGTGACTGGATGAGTGACCTTGGGCAAACCGCTTACCCTGATGTGTCCCTTTTTTTTTTTTTTTTTTTTTTATTGACAAAGTCTTATGTGAAGATCAAAGGACATGCTGACAGGAAAAGCTACTGAAAAGAAAAAAGGGTGCGGGGGAAATTCATATTTTCTGAATCCTGTGTGGGCAACTCACAGTGATTTAAAGCAGGATTACCCAATACTACAATCACCCAAGCCCTGAATCCATTATTGCTTCCCACTGCCCGCCATCTTTGAACAGAAGGTGTCATGGTAATGATTAGGAGTTGGGCTTGGAGTTGGGTGACAAAAATTCAAATCCTGATTCTGACTCGCATCCTAGATGTGTTTTTCCTTCTGCTACTTTATGCCCTTGTAGCTCCATTTCTTCATCGGGAAACAGGAATGCATTAATAGTGACGTTATCCACTTGCTATGAGATTACATGTATGAAGAACCTAACATAGTGCATGGGACTAGGAAGTACTCAATTCACCTCAATGAGCCATTCAATCACTTATTCATCTAGAATTTATTTAGCATTTATTATGTGTCAGAATCTGTCCTAGGTATGAGCAATACTGAGGTGCAATATACATGAGCAAGACAGACATGTTCTCTGTTCGTAAGCAAATCACAATATACCAAAGGGAGCAAATATTATACAATTGATTCCACAGAGTAGTATAAATTAAAAATGGGGTCAGTGCTGAAGGAAAAATACAAGGAGCTGGGAGGCTGTAGAATTGGAAACATTTCAGACTTTGAGGGATTTACAAGAGAAATGAAGTGCACCTTCCTTAAAATAATGGAGAAATGTACAAATATACAAGGAAAGTCAATGTGGCAGGCAAAAAAGTAAAGGGAAAATGATAACTTTACTAATCACCTTTTAAAAATATTTTTTAAAAGTTTATTTACTTATTTTTGAGATAGAGACAGAAAGAGAGCAGGGGAGGGGCAGAGAGAGAGGGAGACAGAGAATCCCCATCAGGCTCCATGCTGTCAGCACAGAGCCTGACATGGGGCTTGAACTCATGAATGGGGAGATCATGACCTGAGCCGAAACCAAGAGTCAGACACTTAACCTACTGAGCCACCCAGGCATCCCTACTAATCACCTTTTAATGGCAGGCACTGAGCTAAGAACAAGGAATAATTATTTTATTTAACACTCACTTCTATTCCACAAGGTGGTATTATCATCATTTTCTGGACAAGGAAACTGAATCTCACTAAATAGGCAATTCATCCATGGTCATAACATGGTAGGGTCACCATTAAGACCCAGCTCGGTTGGATTTTTATTCCAGATTGTGTAATACAGAAACACATAAAACTTATTTGAAATATAACTAAGAGACCAGTTTAAATGGAGTAGGTGATCCTTGCAGGGAAACAGTTGTTGGAGAGATAATGGTCAAAGGAATGACTGGGGGCCCAACTGTGAGCGTCAGGCTAAGGGGTCTGAGTCTGTCTGACATGTAACTGGGAGCCACTGAAGGCTACTGCCGGTGAGTGTCCACGAGCCACATTCCTCATCACAGAGAAGGCCTCTGGCAAACCCGTGCAACTCAGCAGTCTCTCCAAAGCCAATGTGAAAACACTTAAATCACAGCATCTGGTTGATCGTGAGGATTCCACAATACAAATCATTTTTGTAGAAGCTGCACTCAGCTGTATGTCCCTAAATAAGGTAACTCTTGCTGATGAGGTTTTCTAGACAAGGGAGAGCGAACCTTGCCTACAATCTGAAGGCCTGTTGACTAGTCATTGAATTCTGGACTTTGCAACCTCCCTGGCCAGTTATACATCACAGTGGTAGACACAAAGCTTGCCTAAGGCTCTGAATGCTGAAGCTGCATGTCAGAAATGCTTTGGCAAGATATAAATGACTTTTAACTTGCAAGAGGTAGAGTATGTGCATGTGTGCATGTGTAATGTGCTGGGGAAGGATTTACAGTTCAGAATCCCAGGCCGGGAAACAGTGTGAATTTCTGTGCGTAAATCTGCTCAGCCGTTTCACAGGAACGCTTTCCAGCAGGACCAACAAGTGATTTTATTATGTTTTTGTTCTCTCAAAATCCCTAGTTATCGGCCCAAAAGTTAGTACCCAAGAAAGGATGGAAGTGGAGGGGGGAACATTTGATGAGCACCAGCTATGGAAAAGGCTCTGTCCTTGACACTTTGCAAGCATTCTCCAGTTAAGCAAGTCGGTGCATTATGCTGTGTGTGTTTATTCACACACAAAAAGTCTTTCTGGGATCCTGGGAGAGAAAAGTCAGCCTCTTTGCCTTTGAATATGAACAAGAGAAGGCACCTTGTCCTGCTGACAGCCACGAATCAGCCCTAGGATTAGCTGAGGCTGAACAGAAGAGAGATAAGGACAGAATCGGGGTCCTTGGTGCCATGGCCAACACCTTAATCACCCAGCCCTATATTACGAACTTCCTCTTGATCTCCGGTTAGGTGGAATGAGAAACGGATATAATGTTTAAGCCCATGTGAGGCTGTTTCCTGTTACTTGCAACTGAAAACAGCCTTCTATTACAAGAGATAAGTAGCCTACAATTATCAAATACCCTACCTTTATCAAGCCCAGGAATTCTGAACCTTAGCATTATTGATCTTATAGGCTAGCTATCTCTTTGTTTTGGGGACTGTGATGTACAATGTAGGATGTTTGTAGCAGCATCCCTGGCCTGTATCCACCAGATGCCAGTAGCATCCCTTCCCCCAGGTGTAACAACCCAATATTGCCAAATGTCCCTGCTGGGTAAGATCCCTCACGCCCCTCCCCGGTCCCCCCCCCCATAGAAAACCACTGATCAAGACTGGACTTTTAGGACTTCATCAATTATATCCCTTCAGAGCAATAATATTCCTAATCAGACAATAACAACCCGTCTATGGGACACTTGGTCTGTGTTCAGTAAAGGCAAGTTCACAATTATGACTCTGACGCCCAGCATGATCCTTATCATCATCGAAGAAAGATGCAATTATGTCACTAGCGTCTGCTAACACTAAGTGTGGTTATGGGCTTGGAATCATTTTACAAATTGCAAGGCATTTGGTAAGCTACAAAGTGCTTTGCAATGGTAACAAGGCTTTGGAAAATGCCAAAGACTTTCGAAATGATAAAGTGACACATGCAATGGAATGTGTTCACCATAAAAAGCTTTGTAAACTGTAAAGTACCTTGGAAAAGGTGCAGCATCTTATAAACTTTAAAGTCTATTGTAAATGATGCCTTATAAACTAAAAAGTACTTTGTGAAATGGTCATACTCTGTGAACTACAAAAAAGATTTAGAATGGAAACACTTTAAGTTGGTATTACTCAGATGGAAATTGATCCAGGCATGTTAGAAAAATTTTCAACTTGAAAATAGGGGTGCTCTTTTCTAAGTACCAAGAAAAACTAACCGAATATAAAAAAAACAAAAAAACAAAAAAACACCTTCTTTCAGCAAAGTATTTACTTCTTTCATTTATTTATTTTTGTCGCAGATGAGTCAGAATCCAGCTAGTAGAAGATTCAAACGTTATGTTTGCTTCACTTGGAAAAGAGGCTTCCCTAGAACGTACTGGAATATGGGACTGATAAACACTAATCAATTAGCCTTTAGCAAGTGCAGCATGCTCCGAAATCTGAAGACAAATATTTGGACGATTTTTACTTGGATTTCTGAAACAGCTCCCAGGGCTCTATTACATGTTTTTGTCTCAGCCTAGAGAAAGAGGTGCACCTTACAGTGAGCCACAGCTATTACGTCTCGGAAACCTGCCATTTAAAGATTCCCCCGCCATACACACGCATGCACGCACGAGCACGCACACACGCATGAGCGTATGCGCATGCGCGCACACCGCCACCGCGTAGGACAAGACCACCAGGCAAAGCTGTGTGAGCATTTTCCCAGCCTCCACTAATTGATCCAAGAGCACGTCAACCCCAGAACCAAGGAGCGGTCAAACCAGAAGGATTCTTAGAAAGTACTCTATTCGGCGATTTTCAAAGTGTATGCCTTGAAGCCCCAGAGCTCTGTGGAATGACCTCCAGGGGTCCCCACGAGGCGAAGAAAGGAGGAGCACTCTGGTCTAACTTGGAGCACGTCCTTGTTTGTACTACAGACTGTAATTTTATGTAAAAGTGTGCCTGAAAGCAAGTGTTGTGCAAAAACACTTGTAAGGAAAATGTTGCTTATCCAAATTAGCCATCTTACAGATGGGGAAAGGGAAGGCCCAGAGCTGCCTTTTGCCAAAGGTTCCCCAGGTGGAAAAAGCAGGGAAGCTGGCATCTGGGTCCCTACCTCGATGGCCGACGTTTGCTCTCTCTGACGCTGTTACCGTTTCTCTGTTTGGCAGGCCTTGGATGGAGCCCAATTTCCTCTTTCCTTCTCCTGTTCCCCTGCTGGGTTGGAAGGCGAATTTGTCTCGGGCATGCACAAAAACCCACAAAAATGTGCAGAATCCAGAAAAGGCACGTGACCATATTTGTGGGGGCCTTCTGGAAATGTCGAATCCAGAGAGGACAGAAACTTTGTGTTCCAGGGAGAAAAAGAAGAAAAGCATCACACTGCCAGATTTGTACAACCTCCTGGGATGGGGGGGGGGGGGGGGGGGGGGAGGGGAGCTACACCTGCCCCCCACCCCCATTCACCAGAGGTGTTCATCTTGCCTCCGTGGCACTCTGTCAACAAGCCAGGAGATGTTTTAAATGGGACTTCTGTCTCCCCACCAAGCCAGTGGTAGATCTGAACGAATAATATAAATTCTCTAGCCATACCTTGGCATTTATTTCAATGTAAGTGTATTTTTTCCCAAGTATAAAGCCCAATAGTAATTTATCAAGAGACAAATCATTTTTCCTTGGCAGTGAAGTCTGCAAAGTTCCCATTTTTAAGGCCTTAAATCTCCCTATTTTGACAGAAGTAAGAAAGCATTAGAAGCTTTGATTTAGTTGGATCATACAAAATAGTTTCTCATAATTATCCTTTTGGATGATATATGTGTGTCTTTTCCCCCTTCTTATTAAACCCGAGGTCTCCATTTTTCACCCAGCTGTATTACTAAATTAAATTGCCTTTTGTTGTATTCAAGTTAAACACTTTGCCGAAAGCCTTTTCTTGTTCGGGAAAATAACATTTACCCAATATGTGCCCATGTTTTACTGTTTGAATTTACTGTTCACAATTGTTTAGTTTGCTGGGTAATTTGGGGATATTGTTTGTTTTAATAGGAATAATGAATCACTGTAATTTAGTGTAGTATCTTGGAGTAAAGTATCAAGGAGGTAGAAAAGGGGATATTGAAGACCCATCACATGGAGAAAATGATTTTTCCCACTGCAAAAGCAGATGGGGAAAGGTTAGAGGAAGTTACTGGAAGCCATAAACAGCTGTGAAGATGTTGTGTAGTCTCGCCAGCTTTTTCTCAAGTGGAAAACAAGCCTGGAACAGGGTGGGCAAGGCTGAGCTGGGCTGGTCTGCTCCTGATCCTTCATGAGACTTCCTCCTTCCCTGCGCCACTCAACCCTCCCAGTTCTGTTGGACAGTTGTGGAGAATGTGGGTTTAGAAAGAGGTGTGGAATCTGAGGGCAGACACTGCTGCCCCATGGGGACAGGGGCGAGTCATTTCTTGGGCTCCCAGGCTCCCTGCCATGAACACGGTAATAAAATGTCCACCTCGCTCGCCCTACCTGGTTCTTGTGGGAACCTAAATACAACAGCATATAGGCACCCGAGAGAGTGCATTCAACTAGAAGGGCCCACTGCGATTATTAGCAGCCGCCACACCAAGTGCCCTTGGGGGAAGGAAGGAGGACCTTCGTGTTAAGCCTCAGTTTCTTTCTAAAAACAAGCAGCTAACCCAGATGGCTCACTTCACTCTTCTTCCCGATCTGCTAGGATCTGATGGAAGGTTGTGCACATTCCTTTAGAGACCAGTTGGGGTAAACCACCATCCTTGTCACGTCTCCTATCTCTGTTTGGTGCTGAGGATGGGTGGTCAGTGCTTTTAAAAGTTTGTAAACTAATCACTACGTCCCAAAGACCCTCCAGCCTCCTGCATGAGGATAAACAGGGTTCCTTGATAATCTTCGCACATCTGGTTTTCTTACTTTCTTTGTGGTGTTGAAGCAAGATCAAACTAGGTTCAAATCCCAGCTCTGTCTCCTACTCAATTTCTGGGGAAATTGAGTGAGTTACTTAAGTCCTTGAAGGTTGACCTTGGAGTCCAAAGGATGAATCTGAATCTTGGCCATGTCATGAGTTTTAGGCAACTAAATCAGTAGTGCTATTACTTTCCTTAAATCTAAAAAGTGAAGACGGTGTGCCTGTCTTGTGGATTTGTAAAGACCAAATGTGGTAACACAAAGCAGACCCCTTCCAGTGGGGTCACCTAGAACCTATCTGATAACCCCAACCTGTACAGGAGGCAAAGCAGGGTCAGGCTGCTGAGCCAGAGCCAGAAGTACAGACTGACTCTCACCCTCAGTGGTAGAGAAGGAGGCCCTAAGGGCACAAATTAGGGTCCCATCCTGAGAGAATGTCAGGTTGAGCCTTAGTAAGATTTCTTTCAGCGTGTCAGAAGAAAGCAGAAAATCAGTGATCTACACTTCCACATACAGAAGCCAGAAAAAGAAGCGGAAATGAAATGCAAAATAACCAAAAGAAATGGGGGGAAGGGGAAACATAATAAACCAGAAAACGTTTAAAAATGAAGAAAATCAACAGAGCCCCAAGTTGATCTTTCAAAAAGATTAATAAAAATTGATCAGCCCCTCGCAAGACTGATCAAGAATAAAGAGAGAAACCACAAATGATCGATACTGGGAACAAAAGAGAAGACATGGTATGAAAAGCAAGATTAAAAGAATATCATAAATATCTTTGTGGCCATATGTACGACATTTCAGATGATACAGGTACATCTCTTGAAAGATACCAATAACCAAATCGGACTAAGGAAAGAATTTTAAAACTTGAGTAGGACTTTTTCTATTACAGAAGTTGAAATTGTTTTTTCTTTAATGTTTATTTATCTTGAGAGAGAGAGAGAGAGAGAGAGAGAGAACATGCATGAGCAGGGGAGGGGCAGAGAGAGAGAGGGAGAAAGAATCCCAAGCAGGCTCTAAACTATCAGCACAGAGCCTGATGTAGGACTCGATCTCACAAACCATGAGATCATGACCTGAGTTGAAATCAAGAGTCAGACACTTAACTAACTGAGCCACCCAGGCACCCCGGACATTGAATTTGTAATTTAAGTACCTTCCCACAAATAAAAATTGAGGACCAGATGGCTTCACTGGTGAATTATGTACTACATTTAAGAAAAAAAATAATATATTCGTTTCAGAACAGAGAGTAAGAGGGAACAATTCTCGTTTTCTTGTGGAGGTCAACATAATTCTGAAATTTCATAGACATTATTACCAAAACAGAAAAAAAACTGCACATCAATATTCCTCATGAACATAAAGGTAGAAATTCCAGACTAGATATTATCAAATTAAATCCAGCAATATTTAAGAAACATGATATATCCTGATCAGGTAAGGTTTATTCCAGAATTCAAGGTTGATTTGGCATGTGAAAAAAACATTAATCTACCTTATCAGATTAACACAAATATGAAAAAAAGTTATATGAACCTACCAACAGATGCAGGAGTTCAACAGAATTCATCATATACTTATGGGAAAAAAAAAATCCCAACAAACTGGGACTAGAAGGGAATTTCTTTGCATAAAAGGCAGCTACAAAAACAACAGCAATCTTTAGCATTAACATCGTTCTTACTGGTGAAATACTGAACCTTTTCTTATTTTATTATACAGGATGTCCTAACTGGCACAATAACACATGGGAGAAATAAAAAAGCATAAATATTGGAAAGGACAGAACAAAAGTATTTTTATTTACAGCTGACATGATTATTTATAAAGAAATCCGAAGGTATCTACCAAAAACAAACAAAAGTAATAAGTAAACTCAACAAGCACACAGATTTCAAAATCAATACTCAAAAGCTATATTTCTCTGTCTGCCAATAAAAATTTGGAAAATAGTTTTAGATTCTATTAATTAATACCACCAAAAACTGAAGCTCAACTCCTATTTTACTCCATACATAAAAATTTGAAATGGATCATAAATCCCAATATATAAAACTATGAAACTTCTAGAAGAAAACAAAGGAGAATATCATTAGAAACTAAGTATAGAGAGATTCCTTAGAGACAAGATGAAAATCATGAATCATAAGAGAGAAAATCCATCAAGCTTTATCAATATTAAAGACATCATCAAAAGACACTATTAAAAATACAAAGCTATAAGCCAACACCTCAGAGAACATATTTGCAACACAAACAACTGAAAAAAGGGGGTTTGTATCTATTATATATAAAGAACTCCTATAACCATCATAAAAAGACAACACAACTTTTTTTAATGGACAGGAGACTTGAATGTACACTTCACAAAGCCAGATATATGAAGTACATGAAAAGCCTAACACTTTAATCATCGGGGAAATGCAATTTAATAGCACAATGAGATATCATTTCATAGCCACTATAATGGAAAGTCTGACAATACTAAGTGTAGGCAAGGATGAGGGCACTTCATAGAATTCTGGTCTGACTGTAACATCTAACAACAATGTCGTGAAACTGTTTGGCAATTTTTTTACAAAGCTACACATAAATATTACTCAAAAATGATAGTCCTTGGTATTTATCCAAGGAAAATGAAAACATATATTCAGAAAATATGTGTACTGAAAGTTCTCATGGCAGCTTTATTCATAACAGTCAAATATTGAAACAACCCAAATGCCCATCTGTGGACAGATAAACATGGGATTTTTGAGATTATACATATACATGTATATATGAATAATCTATTGATATATACAACAACATAGATGAATCTCAAAAATATACATTGATTGAAGGAATACAGATACTGAATAATTTTATTATGTGAATGCCAGAACAGGCACACACAGCCCCAGCATGGTCATGATGAAGTGTAGATGTTACTGGGAAATTTCAGCCACCCAAGTCTTACTAAGTCTCTGCCAAGTTCCCCAGACAGGCTTCCTAGTCCCCACACCACAGAATAAGTGGGTTGGGCATATGAATCCACCTGTGTAGGACAAGGCTAACAAGGTGGAATCATGCCCCAATTTATCCTGAATGGTGGGTCCAAGAAATGCATGTCAAAACAAACGCTATACTAGCAAGGCAACTTTTTCCATTTTATTATTTTTTCTCATAATAAGTGTAGTATTTAATCCCCATCCCTGATTTCCCCCATACTCCCACTCACCTCCCCTCCAGTAACAATTCATTTGTTTTCTGTAATTAAGAGTCTGCTTCTTGCTTTGTCTTTTTTTTTCCCTTTGTTCATTTTGTTTCTTAAATTCCACTTTTGAGTGAGATCATATGGTATTTGTCTTTCTCTGACTTATTTCACTTAGCATAATACTCTCTAGCTCCACCCATGTCATGGCAAATGGCCAGATTTCATTCTTTTTGATTGCTGAATAATATTCTGTTATATATATATATATATATATATATATATATATATATATATATATATATGCCACATCTTCTTTATCCATTCATCAGTTGATGGACACTTGGGCTGTTTCCATAGTTTGGCTTTTGTAAGAAACACTGCTATAAACATAGGAGTGCAAATATTCTTTTGAATTAGTGTTTTTGTATTTTGGGGGTAAAGAGTAGTGTGATCCCTGGATCATAGGGTAGTTCTATTTTTATTTTTGTATTTTCCATTATTATGTTTATTTATTTTGAGACAGAGAGAGACAGAGTATGAGCAGGGGAGAGAGAGAGAGGGAGACACAGAATCTGAAGCAAGCTCCTGGTTCTGAACTGTCAGCACAGAACCCGACGTGGGGCTCGAACCCACGAGCAGCGAGATCATGACCTGGGCCGGAATCAGACACTCGACTGACTGAGCCGCCCAAGTGTCCCAAGGGTAGTTCTATTTTAATGCAAAGCATTTTTTTTTCAATATATGAAATTTATTGTCAAATTGGTTTCCATACAACACCCAGGGCTCATCCCAAAAGGTGCCCTCCTCACTACCCATCACCCACCCTCCCCTCCCTCCCACCCCCCATCAACCCTCAGTTTGTTCTCAGTTTTTTTTTTTTCAACGTTTATTTTTCTTTTGGGGACAGAGAGAGACAGAGCATGAACAGGGGAGGGGCAGAGAGAGAGGGAGACACAGAATCGGAAACAGGCTCCAGGCTCTGAGCCATCAGCCCAGAGCCTGACGCGGGGCTCGAACTCACGGACCGCGAGATCGTGACCTGGCTGAAGTCGGACGCTTAACCGACTGTGCCACCCAGGCACCCCTGTTCTCAGTTTTTAAGAGTCTCTTATGCTTTGGCTCTCTCCCATTCTAACCTTTTTTATTTTTCCTTCCCCTCCCCCATGGGTTTCTGTTAAGTTTCTCAGGATCCACATAGGAGTGAAAACATATGGATCTGTCTTTCTCTGTATGGCTTATTTCACTTAGCATCACACTCTCCAGTTCCATCCACGTTGCTACAAAGGGCCATATTTCATTCTTTCTCATTGCCACATAGTACTCCATTGTGTATATAAACCACAATTTCTTTATCTATTCATCAGTTGATGGACATTTAGGCTCTTGCCATCATTTGGCTATTGTTGAGAGTGCTGCTGTAAACATTGGGGTACAAGTGCCCCTATGCATCAGCACTCCTGTATCCCTTGGGTAAATTCCTAGCAGTGCTATTGCTGGGTCATAGGGTAGGTCTATTTTTAATTTTTTGAGGAACCTCCACACTGTTTTCCAGAGCGGCTGCACCAATTTGCATTCCCACCAACAATGCAAGAGGGTTCCCGTTTCTCCGCATCCTCTCCAGCAGCTATAGTCTCCTGATTTGTTCATTTTGGCCACTCTGACTGGCGTGAGATGGTATCTGAGTGTGGTTTTGATTTGTATTTCCCTGATGAGGAGCGATGTTGAGCATCTTTTCATGTGCCTGTTGACCATCCAGATGTCTTCTTTAGAGAAGTGTCTATTCAAAAGCATTTTTTTTAATGGAATAACTCCCAGAATTCCAGGGGAAGGTCCACCCAGTGGCTCTCACCAACATTAGACCCTGGCTAGGGACTCTAATCTCCCACGTGTCAGCGACAGGCTGGGCCAGGGGCTACAAAAGGTGTCTGATCCGTGCTACACAAGGTGCTGCCCATGAATGCAATTGTGTACAAATGTATGATCTTGTTTGCCATTTATAATGGGGGAACGTGTGTGCAGGACAGGTGTGTGCATCTGTGATGTGTGTGTACACAGTGCATATAAGTGTGCATGTGTGTGCTTGGATATACATGTACGTGTGTGCACACATGTGTGTTTGAAACCGATGCTCAGGACTCACAGAAGCAGATGCTGCTTATTCTAGAATGACACTGAGTGATTCAACCACTAACACGGTGCTTGGCCTCTCTCCTACCACGATCTCCCAAAGACCTCTCGGGTGCTGTGGCCCTCCCTCCATCCTGATGCTGACATATAAGTCCCCCAAGAGCATTGTTTACAGTCTCCACGAAAGCAGTGGGCAAACTTAACCCAGACGGCAGGAAAAATGGACTATTGTCAATAGGTCTGTGGTCTCTGCGAGCTGATGAGCTGACACGCGGGGAGGGGTGGGTGGGTGTTGACTTAAAAATCAAGAGATTTTTATATTTCATGAGGTGTTTGGGTTTTATCAACGTCTCCTCACCCTCTCTGTTCTCGATGTTTCATTACTCTTGCGATCAGTTCTGACAGCCTAAACAGAACTTGATCCGGACAGTTTATTCTTTAAATGAATGATCCTCACATCTTCTGACATCCCTTTCCATCCTGCCTTCAATATGTGCCCTTCAACATCTGGCAGAACCGGTTGTAGCTGCCAGAACGTCCTTAATTCAATAATCAAAACAGGTGCCAAAGAAGTAAATCTCTGACTGTTAATTTTTCAAGTTCTGTTCTCCCTCTCCACCTACCTAAATTGTTCAGAAATGAATGTCAGCTCTCTGCTGGGCCGAGTACAGGCCACGGGCAGCCTGTCGGAGACAGAGAGAAAAGGGAGGAAATGCACAGCTGATACCCAGAAGGAGTGTTTTAAAACCTCTTCCCGAAATGAAGCACGCTTTTATTTTATTCTTTGTTTAGAATGAATGAAGGTGAGGGAGGGCTCAGAGCAGAGAGTCGGATTGTCAGAGCGTGCTGAAAGAATGAATCCCCTGTGTCAGAATTACCAGAAAATCTTGCAAATTCTGTAAATTCGGGCCCCACCACAAATGGACTGATTCAAACTTTGGAGTTAGAGAGAGGGAGCAAACATGTGAAGTTAACCAGCCTCCTGGGTGAGTCTAGACCTAGTATAATTGGAGATCAACAGATCTAAAGATTTTTACCACCAGCCCCCCAAAAGAAACTAATCAAACCGGAGCCACTTACAAAAAGCAATTCAATCAGTCTCCTTTTGTCTCCCCCTTTGAAGAATATAAAACAGCCAAGTGACTTGCTTAAAATTAGAATTGGGGGCCATAAAAGTTTATTCAGTAAAGACAATAAATCCTGAAAAATAAATTCCAGTTTTATTTTACATCCAGTTAGGGGGTGCGTGGAAGGGAATGGAAGGGAAATAATGCAGAAGGAAAGAGAAAGAAAGAGAACAGAGAAGAATTTGCTTTTTGTGAGTAATTTCTATAGGATATTTGCTGCTCTAAACTTTCCACACAGATTATTCTGTTTCATCCAAGGAAGAGAGAGAGAGGGTAGGGGGGGAAACGGGGAGGATGTGACAGACTGGGGAAGAGGGGACACAGAAAAAGACACAAACAAAAATCCAGATGAAGTCAGAGAAAGACACACAGGAATATCGAGAGATACGGAGAGAAACCAAGAGCCATAGAGATCCGTTGAGAATGACAGTGCAGGAAAAAGTGGTATCAGTCAGCTCCAGCTGCCGTAACAAATACTCCAGGCTGGCGGCTTAAACCACACAAATTAATGCCCCACCCTCCTGGAGCCTGGAAGTCTGGGATCGAGGTGTGGGCAAGAGCTTGTTTGGTTTCTTCCTCTTTCTTAGGCGTGCAGACATCCATCTTCCCCCTGTCTGGTGCCTGCCAACGTCCAAACTTCCTCTCCTTCTCGGGACACCAATCATGCTGGATTAAGAACTGCACCCCCCACCCATCACCCCGTGTGAACTTACTGACGTCTATAAAGAGGCCATTTGCAAATACAGTCACATTCTGAGCTACCAGGGTTGGAACTTTGTCATATCCATGTGGGGAGACACAATTCATGCCGTAACCAATGCTAAGAGACTAAGAGGAAAGTGTAGGATACAGTAGGAGATCCCTAAGACCACCCAAAGAGGGAAAGATGGAAAGGAAACATTTTGAAGTCATTTTTCGCTGCGGTCCCTCTCTTTCGTCTGCTTAGGCAACAGATTTCAGAGTCTTATTTAAGACACATAAAATGGTGTTTAGCTGACTAACGATGTGTTCTTTATAGATTTCCAGCAACTCTCCTCTTTGGCTCCTTGGCCCCATCAAGCTCCAACCATCTGCAATTCTATTATTCTAATTCATGCTTCGCTATTTAATTTATTAAAGGAAAACTTTGTTTATCTGACCATCAAATTCAATAGAAAGAGGACATCCCTATCCCCAAGCGGCAACTCACTTAAATGTAAGGACAGTATTTTAAGGGAATCATCTGACTGTAACCCCCCAAATTTAATATCCAATTGATTTAGCAGTTTTGCTCCAAGCGAGTCCTAAGGAACTCTCTACTATTTTGAAGTTCCCTCCGACTTGTGATATTCTTGTGATTTATAAGAGATATGCCAGAGCACCGTACACTGAGTATCGGGATATTCTTGGTCACGCTAGGCAATGGAGCCATTGATAGTATATTGTTAATAATCCTCCAGGGTAGAGAAAAAGAAAACCTGTCCTGTGGTTGGAGGAAGATTAACGGTAAGTGGAAATCTAAGGAACTCTGCCAGTTCCCAGACGCCTCAGCACGGGTTGGGAATGCTAGCTGGAAGAGATCTTAACAGATAAAGTGTGCAGGGTGGAGACTCTCAAACATTAGTGTGTAGAAGGATCTCCTGGGTGGAGGGGTACTAAAAATGCACATTCCTGGTAGAGATTTTTAATCAGTAAGTACAAAGTGGGGTGCGATCATCTTCATTTTTACTGGAAATCCAGGGGATTTGGCTCAAGTGTTTATCAAATCGTTCATTAAGAAACACAAGGATGCTGGGAAGGTAGCCTTGGGCTCAGCCAAGCCTGGTCTCTGACCGTTACATTCTGTGGCTAAGCACCTCGCAATCAGCGCGGTCTGCATAGTGGGGTGTGGATACAGCTCAAAGGTATATTGCAAGGATTATACAAAACTAGGAAAAACAAAGTGCTTAACACAGAGACCTGCAATAAATACCAAGGACTCCAGAGGTGTGCTTGCCCCAATCCCTGTTCAATTAGACAGTTTATTTATTTAAAATATGTAATTGGGGCACCTGGGCGGCTCAGTCGGTTAAGCACCCGACTTCAACTCAGGTCATGATCTCACGGTTCATGAGTTCAAGTCCTGCACTGGGCTTGCTACCATCAGCAGAGAGCCACAGAGCCTGCTTCAGATCTCTCTGCCCTTCCTCACTGGTTTGTTCTCTCTCTCTCTCTCTCTCTCTCTCTCTCTCTCTCTCTCTCTCACGCACACACACACACACACATACACACACACATGATAAATAAACTTTCAAAATAAAATAAAACATATAATAAAAGCACATGACCTTCATGTTCGACAGACACAAAAAACTCATGGGGTATTTTCCAAGACTAGAGTCCACCCTGATAGTCTTTAAGGGCACGGCTCTGAGCCATCCCCCACCCCGCAGCCAAACACCTCCCCACAGAACTGTAGGCTGGATGCCCTCTGTTGCTCATTTAGCGCCATCTATATACTATTTTCCTAGCATCCTCAGGAAGTCCACAGTCAGTCTTGGAGATGCCCTCCTGATCTCCACGGTGGACTATCAAGCAATATATTCGTTTTGGCCTGGCCCTCAGGGCCTTGCTGATTCTCTCCTGTGAAAGCAGCACTACCCCGGTGAAATTACATTCAACGGTTCTCCAAACCACAGATTTCAGAGAAATCTCTTGACCCTAGGGGTCTGAGCGGAGGTATCTGAGAGAAAACGGTCTTTCAAAAAGCAATGATAGATCGGTGGTGTCTTATGTGGGTCACCAGCGGTTGGGGAAGTTCACATGTGACGCACTGCCACTCCCATCATCTTGAGCAGCTCCCGACACCAACAGGGTCATCACCACTCCCTCTACTATTGCTACTATTACTCCTGCTCCTGTAGTAAAATGATTAATATTCAACATCATCATCATCACAAAAATAATAGCTAACATTAATATGTGCTTCCTGTATGTCAGACACTATGTTAATTGCTTTGTCTATATTCTCCCACTGAATTCTACAAGTAAAGCGGGGAATTACTTATCATTCTCTCCATTTCACCGGTAAAAGATAAAAGTTTAAATTTTTTTTATGTTTATTTATTTTTTGAGAAAGAACAGAGCACAAGGAGGGGGAGGGGCAGAGAGAGAGGGAGACACAGAATCCGAAGCAGGCTCCAGCCTCCGAGCTGTCAGCACAGAGCCCGACGTGGGGCTCGAACTCATGGACCGCGAGATCATGACCTGAGCCGAAGTCGGATGCTTAACCTACTGGGCCACCCAGGCGCCCCAAAGATGGGAGTTTAAAGGGGATGCGCATCTGACCACAGGCCTGAGCCAATGCAGGGCAGCGCTGGAGACCCAGCCCGGCTGCATCTTTTGGCTCCCCACTGAATGGCGGGGTTCCCGACTTCGAGTGTGGGACTCCCTCTTTCACACTAAAGACTGAGCAGACCCTCCCACAGCAGTACGTCCGTGTTTAGTGTCTGCTGAGAAAAGGCGCTGCGGCAGAAAGCTATGATGAATTCCACAAATGTTTCAGTGACTTTGCATATTTTGCTAATCATGGAAGCATATGCAAGCGGATAAACACGCCGCCTATTTTGCCGGAGACGAACCAACACTGACAAGACAGCGCATTGTGGCAGACGAACTCAGGGAAATATTTCAGGAATGCCGGGGTCCCTCTGGAGGCCCGCTGCCCTCAGTCTGAAATGCGCTAACAGGTCCCCTGGCCAGAAATGGACTTTATATATTTTTAATATAATTTTTGTCAAATTGGCTAACATACAGTGTATAAAGTCAGCTCTTCATTTTTAGAGTAGATTCCCATGGTCCATCATTTACACACAACACCCAGGGCTCATCCCAACAACTGCCCATCACTCATTTTCCCCTCTCCCCCTAATCCAACGTTCATGCAAGTTAATGGCAGGCAGTCCCCAAAGGAAGTCCCAGACTTCTGTCCGCTGTCGGTATATCAGTTTACCAAATCACTAGTTCATGTCTCAGAGTCCTAACTACCCACTGTCCCCATCTATGTCTGTCCCATGAAGTTGGAGCATTGCTCTGGAAAAGCATCAGCGAACCATAGCCTGCCGGCCAACCCCAGCCCACTCACCTCCTGTTTTGTAAATAAAATTTTACTGGAACACAGGCATGCCCATTCATGTGCAAAATGTCCGTGTTGGCTTTCCCATCACAGCCCAGAGGTGAGTAGTTATAAAAGAGACCACAGGGTCGACAGAGCTGGAAATATCTCATATATGGCCCCGTACAGAAAAAATATGCTGACCAGTGAAGCTAAGGTGGGTGGGAAATTTGGATTTGCATCATCTGATGGCCTACCAAACATGCGGGAACATTCTGGAGTTTTGTTGCTTTCGATACTCACAACAGTTATCCAGACCTTCCAGAAAAGTTAGGGGGGGGGGGCAGAAAGAAGGATAAAAGTAAACTTTCCACGAATGGAAAAGAGGCCTCTCATGCTGCCAGAAGCCTCTATAGGGAACTCTGGGCATATTGCGAAGCCATGAGCCCTTCCGGAAGAAAGCTGTTGTCTCTTCTCTGTGACTTAGAGTAACTGTGCCATGAAAGGACCGTTACATGCTCAATCAGTTGTATGACCTAAGAGGACAACCAGAAGTTACATATCATCCTACAATATCAAGGTTTAGCCAGAGACCACAGGGAGGTGACCACTGGGAGGACAGCATATGAAAAGAGCCAGTGACTTGGGGTCAGAGACATAGTGTAGGATCTCCAGCAGACCCATCACTTAGCTGTGTGACCTGAGTGAGGGCCTCAGCCTCTCTGAGATTTTCCATTTATGTTGTCTCTTGTCTGGGACGCTCTTGCTGGAACAACAGCACTTCCTAGCTGACAGTGGCCAGCCCCTCCTCACCTTCCAAATATCATCTCAAATGTCACCTCCCTCCTCAGGGAAGTCATCACTACCTGCCACCTGCCATCACCTACCATCCACACTGTCCTTTTCACCACCTGCTCAGAGAACTTAAATACTCGCTTGTTCATGTTTTTATCATCTGCCTTCCCCTACGTAGATTTTTAACTCTGCAAGGACAAGGACCTTTTCTGTCATGTGCACTTCAGTCCCAGAACTGAAAAACATGCCTGGCAGGTAGTCAGGGCTCCAAGAATACTAGTTAAATGAGTGAGTGAATGAATGCACATATGAATGAATGACCTACCTCTCAGGGCTGGCAAGAACATCTTACAAGATAATGCTTTGTGAGGGGTTACACGGATGAAACTAACAAATGGTGATCTGCCCAGTGTCCATCTGAGAACTGAATACACCTGCCCAAGGGAAAAAAGTTCCGAACCAAAATGTTCACTAGTTCTGGAATATGACGATACAAAGACTGTTAATCTGCTAGATCTGTTCCTTCCAACAATGCAGAAAGTTCTGGAAGCCCAAGTCATGCAGAGATACACCTCATTTTATTGTGCCTCTCAGATACCGTGTGTTGCATAAATTGAACCTTTGTGGCGACCTCGCGACGAGCTAACCTATCGGCACCATTTTCCCAACACCATTTCCTCACCTCATGTCTCTGCGTCACATTTTGGGAATTCTCACGATATTTCAAACTTTGCCATTCTTCTATCTCTTATGGTGACCTGTGGCCAGTGACTATGACTCACTGAAAGCTCCGTTGACAGTTAAAACTTTTAAGCAATAAGGTAATTTTTAAAAATTTTTTCTTTTTTAACATTTTTATTTATTTTTGAGACAGAGAGAGACAGAGCATGAATGGGGGAGGGGCAGAGAGAGAAGGAGACACAGAATCGGAAGCAGGCTCCAGGCTCTGAGCAGTCAGCACAGAGCCCGACGCGGAGCTCGAACTCACAGACCGTGAGATCATGACCTGAGCCGAAGTCGGACGCTTAACCGACTAAGCCACCCAGGCGCCCCGCAATAAGGTAATTTTTAATGAAGGTACACGCGTTGGGTTTTGGGTTTTTTTTGACATAATGCTGTTGCACGCTTAACAGACTACAGCAGAGTGTTAGATGTAACTTCTAGGTGCACCCGGAAAACAAAAACATACATTTCACTCGCTTTACTGTGACATTCACTTTTTTGCAGTGATCTGTAACCAAACCTGCCATATCTCCAAGGTATACATGTATATATTCAGAGACTTGTCACCACACATACACACACACACACACACACGCGCGCGCACACTAAATTACCTGCCGATTATCTGTAAGAATGGAGGAGCTAATTGGCAGCAGACATCCTCTCCCAGCTTGGACACAAATGTCCTCACACATAACCCGACCTGTAGAATGGGAGAGGAGTGTGGGCTAAAGGCAAGGCTTCCGTTTCTGTGTTTATGTTCCAAATTCCTAGAATGGACTGTGCCCTTCCTCCCAGCCTGTGGAGCTATACATGTGAGCCCGCTGCTGGTCTCCCCTCCCAGCCCGGCCTTACATCACCCGACTCGTTCTCATGCACTGAATTTCCTCCAATGGTCCAGTTGTCAGAAAGCCTTTGATGACCTCTACTCATAAAATGGGTCAGAGCCCTCATGGTACACAATTTTCCTGCTTACCAGGGTTCAACATAATAATTCATATAACCTGAACTCATATAACCTGAATGTGTCCCTGCCCCCTCAGAGACTTGTTTAAATTTGGACAGATCCCCAATACTATGAGACATGCTAACCCGAATTTCTCCCCTTCGAGTTCTGTAAGTTCCAGGAACCATGCCCCATGCATCGCTCTGCTTCTCCCACACCCAGTCTTGGACATTCAGAAGCTGTTCTACACTGTATCCACTCTGCACAAGTGAGGGCCCCCCTCTGGTGCACACTAAGCCTCTTACGCCAGCTCCTGGTGTGCATTAGAGAAGACACGGGGATGCACGTGGAAGCTGTGTCATCATCTCCGTTAATGGCAACAGGCACAGCCATCTCCTGTCCCCACTTGCCCTTCTCCTTTCTCCCGTCTTGTTTCTGCACAGAAATCCTCCCCTTATAGGAAGGGCAGGTCTTCCTATAAGGAAGGCCTTTCTGTCCCAAACCAGAGTTGCGCAGGAAATTGTCTTTTTTTTTAATGTTTATTTATTTTTGAGAGAGAGAGAGAGAGAGAGAGAGAGAACAGGGGAGGTGCAGAGAGACAGGGAGACACAGAATCTGAAGGATGTTCCAGGCTCTGAGCTGTCAGCATGGCTCGAGCTCATGAACCATGAGATCATGACCTGAGCCGAAGTCAGAAGTTTAACCAACTGAGCCATCCACGCGCCCCATGTGGGAAATTTTCTGAGTAAACACAGTGCTCGTTAATTTTTTTTTTTAATCAAAAAAACTCCTGTCAGAGTTTGCTTTGCCCGGGGACCTTGATGGTGTTGCCAGAAAATGATGGGCAAGGATGCTCCCATTTGGCAAAGAGGCAGTTAGCTGGGCAGGGTGATTGGGAAGAGCATACAGAACACCCACTTGCCTTCCAAAACCTAACGTCAATGCTAAAGTGCCTGAAGTTATCAACCCCCTGGCCTTGTCAATATCTCCAAGCCACATGGGGCAAATTAACTTCTCTTAGCCTCTAAGATTCTAACTCTGATGTCACTTCTGATCACCAACTGAGAATCTGGGACCAATTACAATGTGCGACAGGAGGTTTCTCCCCACACCACCAACCAGTTCTCAAATGCCAGCTGGGTATCCTACAATTCAACTTAACTCTGACACCATCTACCTGGAGACGGCATTGGACCCCGCAGGTTAAGGGCTCGTCCTACAAGATTGCCACCCTGCCCCCACCTTCAGATGCCAGTCACAAGTCCTGGTTATTTGTCACCTGTGCTTCTGATCGACCATCTGCAGATTAGAGATTCCAACAATCCCCCTCCTTGGGTTTGATTAATTTGCCAGACTGGCTCACTCTAAAGTGAGTGGTTTATTACAAAGCCTATAACTCAGGAACAGCCAGATGGCAAGATGTGTAGGGCAAGGTACAAGGCAAAGTAAGAGCCCAGAGCTTCCGATACTTTCTCGGACCAATCCACTCACCCCCAACCCCCATGTGCCCACCAACCCAGAAGTTCTCTGAACCCCATCTCCTTGGCTATTTCTGGAGGTTTCATCACATAGGCATGGCTGATTAAATCACTGGCCACTGGCAATTGAACTCAACCCCAGCCCTTCTCCCCTCCCCAGAGGTTGAGGGGTAGGACTGAACGTTCCAACCCCCCAGTGATGTGCTTGGTTCCCTGGCAACCAGCCCCTATCCTTAGGTGCAACCCCAGAGCCGCCTCATTCACATAACAGGAGACACCTTTATTTCTCTCCTCACTTAGGAAATTCCAAAAGAGCTGGCATTTCGGATAAAGACCACATGTATATTTCTGTTCATAAATCACAATATCACAGCCTCTGTTTCCTCATTTGTCAAGTAGGGATAGGGATGCCAACCTTATGAGGATTGCGTTCCACTTCCTTTTCCCAGACCCCTCTCCTGCTCTTCGCAAAAAAAACAAACAAAAACAAAACAAAACAAAACAAACAAAAAAAACCAACCAAACAAACAAACAAACAAAAAAAAACAAAACAAAGGTCAGGTGCCCCTTCGGACCTGATTTTCCTTCTCTTTGCAGATGGTTTGTCTCAGCAGAACATGGGGCACCAACTCAGAGCCCAGAAAAAGAGATCACTGCCGATGGCAAAGCGCCTTGCCCCCGCTTCCCCTACGAATTTAAGAGCTATGCCGGCTGCCGTCGTCTCTACCAGAATCCATTCACCCATCTCTGAGTCTGATAAGGGCGTCCTAAACCTTCAGTTCAGGCAGCAGCTTGGTGCTTCCCTCTTGATCCCAGAATACGACTTTCCCCACTTTTTCAAAGAGCTGAGGGAGACCGCGCTAACTGGGGCTGCCTCTCTCCCAGCCCAGCTGGAGAGCTGGGAAAGAGCGTGAGTTTCCTGCCTGTGCCCCAGTCACCTTCCAAACCCCTGGCATCAATGGGATGTGAGCGCTGTTGCTGTCCCTCAGGAAACAGTCTTCCAGCCTCAAGCATGATTTATTAATTTCACTGCTTTGGCGGGGTCATTTATCAAAATTCCCTCAACAGTTCAATTAGGAACGGCCTGCCTCCCAAATTGGGGTTGGTTTTCTCATCTCCCCTAGCCAGCTTGTGGTCTACATCACTGCCCTGACCACCCTTGGTTTGGGGAGCACCACGAGAAATAAATCACACCGCCCACATACCGACTTCACAATTTTTGCTGCACGACAGCACCACCGAGGAGATGGGGCAGATATATATTTTCCCTGTTGTTCGGTGCCTAATTGTTGCTTCTACAGAACCCAGGGGTGAGACTTCATCCTTCCATCCATCCTACCACCCTAACAGCACGTGTTCCCCACTGCCCTTGGGGAACCAGGGGTGGTGAGACCTTTCTGCTGGCTCAAGCTCCCATCATCCCTCTAGTTGGTTTCTTGTGACTTTGCCTCTCACGTCCATCTCTCTCCCTCAGACCTGGATTTCCATACGGCAGCAAGAGGCATGATTCCAAAATGCAAATATGATCTCACAGCAATCCTGCTTAAAACCAGCCGTGGCTCCCCACTAACCTGATGAGAAAACCCAAACTCATGGGTTTTCTCATGGCGGTCAACCCCTTGGAGTCTAAACCCACCATATCCGCAGTTCCCAGAACAGGGCATATGGCCCAGAGGGCATTCATAGACTGAATAGCCTGGCCGTTGCTCTTCCCAGCCTCACCTCCTCTCTCTTATTCTCAGCAACACCAACTGTATATTTATAGTCTCTCCCACAAACCACACTGGTTCCCACCCACTCCCCCTTTCTCATAAAAGTAACCTCCCTGCCTGAAGCATTCCTACCCCCTCATGAGCCAGCATCTGTTCAACCCTGCATTTCCACCCATCACCTCCTTTTGGGAGCTTTCCCTCAACATCCCTCCCCCCGCAACCACCACCATATTGAACTAGAGACCCCTCCTTCCACAACACCCTGAGCACAACCTGATGAAATAGGATCACAAGGACTGGAGGGAACCATCGTGCCTTACTCCCTTCTGTTTCCCCAGCACCTAACATGTAACCCAGGTTCCTAGCACTGGCCGCCAAATCCATCCCGAGCTCCCACAGTACTTCTCCATGTTTCTTAGTTGCCACGTCAAGGCTCTGCTTCTGAAGAAATGGTCAAAGACAAGAGTTTCCTCTCAAGCTCTTTCTATTTCTATTTTCCTCCAAAGGGCAGCCTGTGGCTTTCTATGTCATAGATTTCTTTCTCAGAAGAAACATGAAGCATTTTCCCCAGAAAACGCAAACCCTATAAAATGCCCCCACCCCCGCCCCTCCGCTGACCACACATGGTGTCAAACATGTTTCATTACCCTCCTACCTCAGAGTGAATGCCCGTCCATTCCCTCCTACCTGTAGGACAGGTAGCCCCCTAGAAAATCTGGATGGCACCTCCAAAGTTCCCCAAACCCCTTCCCCTGGGGGTCTAGGTAAGAGTCTTACATAAACAGGTCTCTGGCTGATATGTCCCCAAATCCCCACCATGCAAATTAAGCGCCCACTGTGACCCTCATTAGAATAATAACAATACTGAACACTCCCATGGTGTTAGAGTCTTAGTTCACTCATGCTTTCAAAAACTATTGAATGTTCCCCAAGCAAGGCATGGGTCTTGGCAATGGAGAATCAGCAATTAAACAAGTCAGCAGGTGTGGGCTCATGGGCTGTTGTGAACTGGTTTTGAATCCTTGGTCTGGAAGTAAATCGTAACCAACCTTACCCTGACCCTTTCAATCTGTTAGCCAATTCAGATTCTTTGACCTGACCCTGTGTGCCGCCATGTAGACAAAGTTCCTGTGCTTGGACGCTAGTTCCATCCACGGTGGTTAATTTCCCTCGTGCCATCTAGACTAGCCCCATAAACCCTACTTGACAACACTGACCCTGGCAGTAAGTGAAAAGAGAGCAAATCTCCAAGGAATTATTACATGAATTCCCCATAATTAAGTAATCAGTTGTGTATTTTCTTTTTAAATCCCCGTGTTCTCTGCTTGAGGGCGGAGGCCACCCATGTCTGTCCTATCTCCCATCAGAGCCCGGCGCTGCACAACTGGGTCTTCAGCAAACACGTACTGAGTGATGAATAAATAAGCAAAGAAATGCATCCCTACGTTACAGGGTCCTCAGCCCAAGCTAGACTCTGACGCAGCCCTTCTCCACTGTTTTATTCCGTTTTGACCCTAACAGCAAAGATCCCCAGAACTTTATTCATTGCGAAGCAAGCAATTGGGCTGGTGCAAGCAGCAATGGCCTGTGTGTTGGTAATGCCATTGCATGTTGATGGACTTCCACGGTAATTCAACATTATTATGTGTCAAATATAATTTATGGTTTAATACAATGCCAGTTTTATAACTGCATTATTGCTATATATTTACATCTGGAAAAAAATAAATCACACTGAAATTTTCCACTTTGAAGGACTTCATCTGGGATTAACTGCTGTGCCAACCAAGGCTGCGTTTTCTTGAGCTAAAATTTGGGGGTAGCTCCAGGCCTTGAAAAGAACCAAAGTCAGCTCATTGCTTCCAGATTGCATCCATTTTTTTGGAAACGGTTCAGCATGCTTTTGTCTTAAATTTCCCAAACGTGCACTGGACGCCTACCCCTTGCTTTTAGGAACTCAGGAGCCCCCGGGAAGTCTGAAACTCTACCCAGTGAGAGAAACCGTCCCTCTGAGTGCTATAAAACATGAAAGAAATGCCCCACACACTACATAAATGGCCTCTTATCACTTACACTTTTCCGTTACCTAGGGTGATATGGTTGTTTTGTTGGTTTTTCAGCCAACAATTTAGCAGAAAGTCTTCTATTGCAATAAATATAGATCTATATTATTTTAACACAGGTATCTGATTTACATACATGTTATAATTGATACAAATCCTTACCTCACTTGTAGCCATTTGAGGTTGCTTCTTATCTCTCATCATAAACAACACTGCCAAGAACATCTTCAGACAGTCATTTGCACACTCGTGCAATTTTTATGTCATTGAGGAAAATCCCTAAATAAATTACAGGATCGCAGGATTAAAAACATTTTTTTTTAATAATGAAGAAAAATAACAACGTTCCCTCCAGCAGCCTTGATGATGGACACAAACGCTTCCACTCAGCTCCTGACACCCACTCAGACGTCACCTGTGCTGATTTCCCTTCTGCTACACCATTAGCAGAATCAAGAGAGGAGACTCACTATCACCGCTCGGCTCCCTCATTACCTTATAAACCTTTTCTGTGCCACTATTACACTACAGTGTAAATTAGACACGTATGCATCCATTCACACTAGTGGATTATAATCGTATACGACAGGTGTTCGACCTGCCCTGTCCCATTTCTCTATATAATCCCAATGTCAGACACATGAGAGGTATTGTGCACATATGCACTGAATCAAAATGCAGTTAGGGGATTACTGGAAAGGCTACCAAGTTTTAAGTTTTTAATTCATGGTCTTATGGGCTATAGGAAAACCCTCTGAAAAGTTACAAAAGGTCTTAAATGTAGATTCCCCTCTGGAATAATTTCTGTGTGTGTGTGTGTGTGTGTGTGTGTGTGTATGTGTGTGTGTGTGTTTCATTACTGGGTGAATTGTATCCTCCCTTCCTTCTCCTTCCTGTTCTCCCTCTTACCAGAGGTGCCTTTGAGAACTGGTCACCGGGCTTCTTGAAATGGGACAGCCACTCACTCTCAGAACAAAGGAGACTCAGAAGGTTCTCTGTCTTAGAAAGGCTCCCCCCAGGTAGCCTTACACTGTAGGGGGCCCCTGAGATTGCACTTACTGAGCTGCTTGTGTGGGTGGTGGAGACACTGAACCTAGATACGAATTTGCCTTTGTTGAACCCAGTGCTTCCGCCAAAACCCCGGTCCCTGGACTTACAGAACAAGATCCGGTGCTCAAAGGCAACTCACTGGATTTTTTTTTAAGTTTATTTATTTTGAGAGACAGAGAGAGAGAGAGAGAGAGAGAGAGTGTCCATGTGTGTGTGCGTTTGTGTGTGTGTGTGTGTGTGTGTGCACGTGCACGAGTAGAGCAGGGGCAGAGAGAGAGAGAGAGAGAGAGAGATAGAGAGAAAGGGAAAATCCCAAGCAGGCTCCAACGTGGGGCTCAAATTCACGAACCGTGAGATCATGACCTGAGCCGAAATCAAGAGGTGGATGCTTAACTGACTGAGCCCCCACTCACCTGATATTATGAGCCAGCTTAATGCTCCTTGGGCTGGACTGCACCACTGAAAAATTTCCACGTCCTGTTCTTCACAATATCACAGACTTCCTTCTAGAAAGAAATGCACTGTGTCAGTTGGGGCAGGTTGTTATAACAAAAATGCCATAGACTGGATGGTTTGAACAACAGAAATGTATTTCTCACAAGGTGCTGGCAGACCCAGTGTCTGGTGAGAGCCCACACCCTGGTCTGCAGTTAGCTGTCCTCTTGCTGTACTCATCCATGGTGGGGAGCCTAGAGAGGAAGCAGGCTTTCCGGTCTTTTCTTATAAGGGCACGAATTGCATCATTACTGTCCTCATGACCTGACCACCCCCTAATACCATCACACTGAGGGTTAGGATTTCAGCATACGAATTCTGCAGGAACATAAACATATGGTTCGCAACATGCACTTCACCAAATATATAATAAAAACCTTCTAGCTGTCCCTTCATGATCTCAACTAGTAAAAAAAAAAAAAAAGAAAACAAAAACACCACATCTTTGGGAAGGTAGTTGATGGCTTCTCCACTTTGCAATAACCATTAAGCCTTTCTTCCCTATCCCAAATGTGCCCTGTTATTATTTCTACCTGTTTTATTGTTGATGATGACCATCAACTAGATGCAACGTAAACAGACCACCTTACTTTGAAACAATATACACAAAAATCTCCCACTGGGAGAAATGCAGAACTTTACTTAGAATCCTGGAACTGGGGAGTCAGTAAAGACAAGAAACCATCTGAAGCAACATCATACTTTTTGCACAAGGAGTCAGGATCAGAGAGGGAAAAAGGTGGGTTTGGGGACACACAGCATCGGCCCAACAGAGGCTGTATCCCAAGTCCCCCTTACAAGGCAGCACTTATGATCCTTCTTTGTCTCATCTCTTTGATAGACATATAATTGCCATAACTAATTGGAAAAGGCATCAGGCTCGCTTTATGATGACACAGGGTGGAAAGGAAACTCGTTGTCACTGCACAATTTATGAGGTCGTTGTTAGATTCATTACTGGAAGATCACTGGGTGTAATTAGTGACCCAAATCCAAGTAGATAAAACAGTTTGGCCCTTGTTTAAAATCTTGTCTTAAAATTGAGTAATTTCCCCTACTCTAGACATAGTGCCTTTGAGGGTCATATTTAATGATCATACATCCCAGTGTGAAGTGACCCCAGGAGAACAAGAGACGACTTTGTAAATTGCACTCTGACTAATTTGCCCATCAGCTGGCATTTTCTCAGCCACCTTCACACTATTTTATGAGACTTTAGTATGATTCTTATATTTATTCAATATTTTTCTCTAACTAAAATGTTTTTTGATATACAACTCATGCCTGGGACATAGCATTTGATCAATAAATGTTTGTTGGAACTCTTTGAACAAAACCATCTGAGTAGTATCTACTCTAACCTTGACAGCAAGGTTGAGTGGTGGTGGATAGAGCAAACTTTAAATTCCCTATTTTGCATGAAAACATGGATTGAGGACTCCTTGGATTCCTGGATGCTTAAATCCTCATTCTCAGACTTTTGCTCTAGCTTCTAGTCTCCTTTCCTTGTTTCCTCCTGGGTAGAGACATTGAGTTCAGGCTACTGAATCTCAGGAAGAAAAAAAAAAACACGTGAAATAGTACTTTCTCTAAAGAAAGAACTAAGATCCCTTGCAGCTGACGTCCTTCTGAACAATGGGAAACTTTCTAAGATAATGTCAATGGTCAAGCCATCTGAAATGAAAGATCCTGACATGGTCTCTCCCCAAAACAATCTACAAGAAAGACTGCAAATGGTCTTCTGGAGATGTTGAGTAGACACTGGGGGTAGTCACAAACTTGTAAGGTTTTAGAGGTGAGGAGAGTTGAGGATCTAGAAGTGGCTCCCATCTTCTCAGGGGTTAGGGGAGAACCCTGAGGTCCAGAGAAGTTCAGCGACTTAGAAAAGTCGCACAGTGAGTTAGTGTCCGAGCTGGATTAGAACCCAGTTGTGGGACATCCTTCGTTAATACACCCTCTCCTCTTCCTCAGATGTATGTCTGGACCAGGGTTTCTCAACCTCAGCACTACTGACATCTGAGGCTGGACCATTCTTTCTTGAGAGAGGCCACTCTTTGCACTACAGGATGGTTAGCAGTATCCCTGGCTTGCACCCACTAGATGCCAATGGCACTAGTACCTCAAGTTGTGGCAAGAAAAATGGCCTCCAGACAACACCAAGAGTCCTTTGGCATAGGGGAGAGGGGCAGGTGTTGCAAAACTGCCCCCAGTTGAAAACCACTGGGACAGCTCCAGATAGGGCTGGACTCCCTAGGGCACTACCCTTGTCTCTGGCCACCACCTTTCCTTAAGGCCATTCTTCTAAGTGGGGTAATCATTGTCTAAGAGTTGCAAAGTAAATCTACTCTGGTTGGTTCCATTGGACTCTTCTAGAAATAACAGAGCTGGTTCACAATAGAGAAATAGCCTGACCACTCACCCAAACAGGGCCTGGTATTTTCAGGTCCAAAACTCACCTGAGAGGGGACCCAAAGGCACCTAAGTCTCCCCATGACCAGATTCTTAAAGGTTCAATGTAGAAGCCAGATGTCAGTGTATTCTTGCATAAGGACAAATAAAAGCCTTCCATGCCTCACCCCTGAATGCTGATTAATGAGTAAAATACTAAATCAGACATTTATTCAACAAACATGGAATCCAAGAGGGACTGATTTCTTAAAGTAATCTTAGATGTTATTTTAGTTTTTTTTTTTTTTAACATTTATTCATTTATGAGAGACAGAGAACACAAGCAGGATAGGGGCAGAGAGAGAAGGAGACACAGAATTGAAGCAGGCTCCAGGCTCCAAGCTGTCAGCACAGAGCCCAATGAGGGGCTCGAACTCACAAGCTGTGAGATCATGACCTGAGCCGAAGTCATACGCTTAACTGACTGAGCCACCCAGGCGCTGTATTTGGAAAGACTCTTAGATGTTATTTTTAAATAACATCTTAGTGATATTGAACTATGACAGCTTGCTATCTCCGTCTTCAGTCTAAAGATCTCCCAATGCATGGCCCCAACATCCCTCCTTTCATTTCTTTACTACATGTGTGTTGAACTCTTATTGGATATAGTAAAGCAATATGGTCATCCACAAGACAGCCATGTTCTTTGACCTCGTGATTCAATCAACTTCGGTCAATTTGACCAGCAAAAGTTCTCAGATCCTCTCATCTTCCCCATCCCCACTGTCTTTATCCTTAAGAGCATCATCTCTCACCTGGTATAGATGCCTCCACTCTCCTTCTCCAATCTCCCCTCAAGCCAGGCCCTAAAGAACCAGCACAAAGATTTTTCTGCAGTGTGTTCCTGGAAACATCACTGTTTCCAACCAACAGGTGGCTTCTCGTTGCTTCTATAAAGGCCTGACTTCTAAGATTTAGTACACTTTGTTCCACCATCCTCAAACACCTTTCGCTGCTCTCTGACTCACAACCTTCTAGACTTTGAAGCTGTTTGGCATCACTTGCCCCTCCACTAGTTTCATGAACCCTTCAGGCTTGCTTATGTGTCTTTCCAAATACAGTACCTGGGGCTCACCTCTAATACAACATGCATCACACAGACACATATTCCCCAGGCTGAACGCAGTGAGTGGCTCTTCCCAAGAAAGCAGATCTATACACAATCTTTGGTAAAGAACCATGAGTTGGTCATCTAAAATAAAGTCCGGGAAATAGGAGTTTGTTTTACAAGTGTCCACACCCACCTTTCTATTTCTTCTTTGTTGGGCCCAAGATTTGTCCCTTTCTTAGAAGACCCGACTAGTGAGGCTCTTTGCAGAAGTCAAGGTGGAAGGACTTAGCACTCGTTACTACCGCTGTCTCCGTCAGGAATTCACCACACATCAGATGTGGGCCGTTGCTTGCAAGCCATGGTTCCATTCAGGGAAACCAGAGAGCCTAAAAATAGGAAAAGAGGGACCAACTCAGGTTCGAACAAGAATCTCTTGAGCGTCCATTTAGAGCAACAGAGTAGACAGTGTTCTAGTTACCTACATGGGGAAAATCAACAGGGGAGTGGGCTTGAGAGCAGGCGTTAGTCTCCATACACTTTAGCTCTGGCTTATATATATTTTTAAGTGTGTTGTGTTAAATCGCTGATATATGCCTCTGCTGGCTGCCCAAAAGTCTCTGACCACCTGAAGGGTGGAACTCGCAATCCATTCTCCAACCTCACATCCAGTCGTGATGCCTCCGTAGTAGTACCCAGACCCAGTGTGCACCGAGGTTTGGAAAAAAATTCATTAGGATGCCATGCTCACACATGTCTAGTCCACTGTAGTTGGGTCTGGGTTTGCCTGTGGGGACCTCGTATTTATTGTACTCGTCGTTCTGTTTCGGTCTGAGAAATGTCACCCCGGAATGCCTCTTACAAGTTCCTCTTCATAGAATGATAGTCTTTACAAGGGCTCACACTGTACCAGGTGATTATTCTTCACAGGAATGCTCATCAATAATATGCTACAGTTCCTTCCCGAACACAGATGTCTGGTAAATATTACATGTTTATCCATACTGAGGGAGGGGAGTAAACAATGAGGGTCCTCATGAGGAGCTCTCCTTGAGAATCACACTCACTTTGGGGCGCTGGGACTAGGGTGCTCAGCAGAGGGGAAGTAGGGAGGAAGAGGTCCATGGCATGGCAGCTCGAGTCTGGTGTGATTCTGACCACCACTTACTAGCTATATGACATGAAATGAATACACTTATGAACCTTCATTTTCTCATCTATAAATTGGGGATAACAATAGTACCTAGCACACAGTAAGTGCTCAAATGCTAGTTGTGCTTTTCATTAGGAGAGAGGACACAGACTGTGATCTAAGACACTGGGTCTCCTCATTGCATTTTCTGAAATAAAAGATTTCTATGTTTCCCAATTCTGACTTACAGCATGAAGAGGAGAGAGAGAAAGCACCAAAAAGAAATGGCTAATGAGGCCTTCTCTTTATGGAAAAAGGATGAAGATTGGCAAAACACCCTCCCTTTAAAAAAAAAAAAAAAAAAAAAAAAAAAAAGATGGTGAATCCTAGCTACTCTATTTACTGTGTGGCCTTAGTAAGGATACTGGACCTCTCTTATCTCTAGTTTCCTTGCTTTTAAATGGAGGATGAAAATATCTACTTCACAGGAATGAGATGGAGATTCAACAAGGGCACAGATTCAACACAATGCAGGCACAGAATAGTGTGCAAATAAATCGTAGCGAAAATGTAGGGTTCTACAATCCTGACCCACGGTAGCCCTGTCTGCTATGTGATCAAAGAGAAAGCAAATATACATTCTGTAAAAGAGGAAGGATGGATGGATGGATGGATGGATGGATAGACAGATAGATAGATTCTTATCAGGTAGAGATGCTTTCCCTTCCCCTCCCTCTCTCTAAATACACACACACACACACACACACACACACACACACACACACAGGATGGATGGATGGATGGATGAAGAGATGGATAGACAGAGAGAGAGAGAGAGAGAAAGAGAGAGAGATAATAGAAGGGTAAGGAGAGATGTTATCTGTATCCGCATAACAAGTTATCCTAAAACGTAGTGGCTTAACACAACAATCATTTGTTTTCTCCATCTTTGTCAGTCAGGAATCAGAGTGCAATTCACCTGGGTGCCTCTGCCTCAAGATCTCTCACAAGGCTTCAATCAATGTGTTGGCTTGGGCTGCAGTCTCATCAGAAGGCCCAACCAAGGGAGGATCCACTCCCAAACTCTCTAACATGGTTGCTGCCAGGACTCGGTCTGTTATGGATTGTTGGACTGAGGCCATGAGCTCCTTGTTGGCTGTTAGCTAGGCCCACCACCAGTTCCTAGCCACCTGGCCCTCTCCACAGAGCAGCTGAGAGCCTGGCAGGCTGTCTCCATCCCAGTGGACAAGGGACAGACTATGAAAAAACACGGGATGGAAGCCAGTCTGTGTGTAAACTGTTCTTAGCAGTAACAGTCCCTCCCTTCTGCCCTATTCCACTGGTGAGTCACAAGGTCCAGTACATACTCAAGGGGAGGGAGATCAGTGGGGAACAACTTAATGGCTGCTCTCTACTATCCCAGGGAATATGAAAAAGCCTCCATTACTCTATCAAAGCCCCTGGACCCACCTGTTGACAGGGGGCAGCTCATTCTTCTGTATCTTCCCATTTTAAATGCATATTTGACTTTTTCCCACCCATGCTCATTTCCTGTGCTTTTGGGTGAGGTCTGTGAGGCAGGATCGGGACAGTGTGCTTGGCGGAAAATAAAGGAAGGCAGTGAGCTTTGAATGATTAGCAAGGGAGAGGCAAGCCCTTAGCTGTCCTTATAATACCTGAGCATTTCACAATGCACATTTTCTCCATGCACAGCTGCAAGACAGAGTTACCACTTTGGAAAATTAAATTTCATAGAAAGTTGGCCATGGTTCCACTTCCCTCTCCCTATGGAAGCAAAAGATGGAAAGATCTCTGACTTGTCACAACTGCCAAATCATTTTGGGGCATTATTTTGAAGGAGCCTGAGTCCCTTCTCTGGAGAGATTCCCTAATAGAAGGCCTTAAAAGCAGCTGAAATGAGGTTAAAAGCTTTTGAGAGTAAGTGATAAAATATCCACGTGATCTGTATAAGACGGAAATAAAGACACACACAGAGAGACACAAACAAATAGACAGAAATTAGATGCTTCTCAGAAATTAGGGAGGATGCTTTCTAGAGGGAACAGTCTCCTGCTGAAGAGAGGATTTAGTATCCTGACCTGCCAGCAGCCGTGTTGGATGGATTCCTCCATTAGTTTATTGGAATGCTCATAAAATAAAGGTTAGCCCCATCCTAAGGATATCTTCCACCTTTTCCAAACCATACTATCAAGTTGTATTAGCTCCTTGGGTTAAGCCACCATAACAAAGAGAATGTGTGCTAATGTGACTTGCCCGGAGTTAAGCTCATTTAAAAATCTAGAATACCATGGAGAAAGTTCCCCAGGCTAAGATAAGTTTAATGAGTCTAAATCTCAGCAATGAACTCACCTCCAAAGTTTCTGAAATACTTAGCCCTGGGAAGGGCATCATTTGTTTATTCGATGCAGAAAGTCCAGTCTCCACCCCCATCTCAGTAATGAGGGCGCTTGAGAATTAAAAGACAGAATGAAGAATTTGTATTAACTTTCTCAGTGCTGTGTGATTGGAAGGTGAGCCTCCATATACACTCAAAGATACTTATATACCCATTCTGCCCAATGCAGAGGGTTGGAGAGCTTCATCTTTCAGCTTCGTGTACAGCCAGTGTTCTGATCAGCCCATCGTCACTCCCTCCTGTTCGTAACAGTGCCCAAATCTTTCAGGAACCACACTGTAGATATCCCACATTGTCCTTGGGAAGCTGTTAATCATGGCGTCCTTTCCTGCCCTTCCCCAACTAAAGGGTGGTCATGTGACTCAGGCTGACCAGTTGGAGGACTCCTTCATCCAGACGGTTTGGATCCAGAAAGAGCATAACTCAGATCAATTAGTCTTCTTTAAATTTTGATGTGTGGGTACTGTGGGCAGAAAGTTCTTTCCTTTTGGATTTTGAGCCAAGAAAATGTAGTATTATGGCTATCAGCAGCCCTTTTCACTGCCATGTGAGGAGGGGAGGCCTGAAAAAATAGCCACAGAACACTGAAATGAAAAAATCAGAGCCCCGAGGAATATTGTCTAAGCCCCTGTACAGCCCCAGACTTCCCAAATAATGGTCAGAGATTTGTGTCACTAGCCATGAAAAGCATCCTGACCAAAGCTATGATAAATACTGGAGCCATTATAAAGCGTTAAGCACTGACGATACCAAGAAAAAGGCCATGATATTTTGTCCTGAACGTGTCCTCAGTCAAGGATTTATGGTGAGTGGTTCAAAACACGAACACCAGAATCAAACAGACCTGCATTTGAATTCCAGTTTCACCATTTCCTACTTCTGTGTCAGTGGTAGGCAGAATTCTAAGGTAGCCTGGAGATTTATCCTGCACTCACCCTGGGTACGTGCTCTGCGTTAGACCCTTCCCCTTTATGTGGGCAGGGCACATGAATATGAGGAGGTCTCGCTCCAATGATTAGGTCACATTATATGGCAGAGGTGAGGGGATTTTGAAGGTTCAGTTGAGATTCTAAGTCAATTGGCTTCGAGCTCATCAAAAGGGAGACTGTCCTGGTGAGCCTGGCCTAATCAGGTGAGGGTGCCTTAAAAAGAGATTGGACCCTTCTGTAGAGAGAGGCATTCTCTTGCCTGCCTTACACAATCAAGAGCTATGCTTTGAACTGCTTACAAGGAGAGGCTGCCTCTGGGAGGCCTCAGACCCAGACTATAAAGAACAAGATTCTTCCAACCTTTCAGGAGAGTTTGGAAGAGAACCCTGAGACACAGATACAAGAATGCAGCCCTGATCAACACTTCAATGGCAAACTTCTAAAACCCTACTTGGAGAACCCAGCTAAGCCTTTCCCAGATTCTTGACCCACAGAAACTGTAAAATAATAAATGTGTGTTGTGTTAAACCATGAAATTTGTGATGTGTGTTATGCGGCAGTAGAAAAGCAATACAATGTCTGCTCAAAACGAAGCTTTCTGACCCTGAATTTCTTGGTCTAATAAACGATAATTGTAGAAACACCTACTTTTATTGGCTCTTGTCAATATTAATTGGCAATTCCTATGTAATTCACTGCTTGATCTATGGTTCAATACCTATTAATTGCTAGCTTACCTCCTCACATGTTAAGTGTGTGTGCCCATATGGGGTACTTCCATCACCAAACACCCAAACATCAGGAAGGTCATCAATCTGTAAGGTCATCCTATCTATCTTCTTGCTTTTATAGCAAGGGAAGCAAGGTCCAGAAAGGGACAGTGACTGGCCCCAGACCACAAACCTTGTTAGTAGCTTCAATAAGGGCTTCTGGCTCTCAGCCAGGTTCTGCCTGAGTTGCCCCCCTTCCAAAAAAGGAGGCTCTTTTGCCATACTTGATACAAACATTCCTACAAGGTCAAATTGTTTGAAGGACCCAAAGCTTTTATCTCCTGTATTTTGTTATCTATTGCTATGCAACAAGTTATCCTAAAACTTAGAAGTGAAGAATGGAAACATTTATTTTGACTTATTTAAATTTTAGCTATTTAACATACAAGACAATACTGGATTCAGGAGTAGAATTCAGTGATTCATCACTTACATTCAACACCCAGTGCTCATCACAACAAGTGCCCTCCTTAGTACCCATCACCCACTGAACACATCTCCCACCCACCTCCTTCCATCAGCCCTCATTAAGAGTCCCTTGTGGTTTCTTTCCCCTTCTTCTTTGCCCCCCACCCCATCCCATATGTTCTTCTGCTTTGTGTCTTAAATTCCACATAGGAGTGAAATCATATGGTATCTTTCTTTCTCTGGCTGACTTATTTTGCTTAGCATAATACATTCTAGCTCCATCCACATGATGGCAAATGGCAAGATGTCATTCTTTTCGGTGACTGGTAATACTCTATAACATTCCATGGAGTAATATTTGATTGATGAACGGATAAAGAGGATGTGGTGTATGTATAGACAGTAAACACATATTATCTCATTGTTTCTGAGGGTCAAGAAGCTTGGTGTAGGTTACCTGGCTGCCTCTAGTTGAGATGTCACATGGGGTTGCCCCTAACCTATGGACAGGGGCGACACTCATCCGAAGGCCTGACTGAGGCTGGTGTCCATGTCAAGCTCACTCACCTGCTGGAAAGGGGCTCCAGTTCCTTGCCACATGGGTCTCTTCAGGAAGCTCCTTGCAAGCCAGAAGCCAGTTTCTCTCTGAGTGAGGGATCTGAGACAGAGAGCATTACCACGATGAAAGCTGCAACATCTTTTAGAAATTAATGTTGAAGTAATGTATCATCACCTCCGCCCGAGTGCCACTGGCCACAAAGATCAACCATAGTACAAAGTGAGAGGGCGCTCCACCAGCGTGTCATTGCAGGAGATGCCATCACTGGGGGCCGTCTCAGGGGCTGGCTTCACGTCTTTCTGTAATGCCTAAATAGCCACACCACTGCCGGGGGAGATGGGATGACTTTGTCCCAGCCCTTGTGGTTAATAGAAATATAAATACCGTGACAGTGGAACCCCTGCCAAATAGCACATGAAAATGGCATTTGAAAAGTGCAATTAGTACTCTTTTTCCCGAGAAGGTCTGCTCTGTTTAATGATCTACATATCAGTGCGTTCCAAGCAGAGGTATTAAATGTCTTAGAATACATTACAACATTACAGCATCTTCAAAAGATATCAGCAAAATGACCATTACTTGAATTGGCTATAAGCAAAGCTTCAGAAGGTCCAGGTGGCCTTGAAATGCAGAGCCGCACTGTGGCAAGAAGGAAGGGCTATGGAAGTCTGGCTTCTAGAAGTCTACATCCCTTGTTATTAACAGGCTCTGCACTCACGTTGTGACCACAGCCCAGCTCCCAGGCTCCCCCAGCAGACCCCTGTGCCCTGTACAGATGAAACGTTGTTTTGCAAGAACAGAATGACCACAGGTGGGGTATGGGCAGGCTTGTCCCAATATGGTGACCTCGGTGTGGACATTGCATCACATCCCTGACTTTGTCCCCCTGTCTGTTCTGCAAACTGGCCACGTAAATTGTCCTGAAATCTAAATCTACTCATGTCACCTCCCTGCTTTTTAAAAAGATTTTGGAGGTGTCTCCTGGCTTCTGGGGAGGGGGGACGTATGAAATACGTAGCTAAAAAAAACCAAATTCTGGCTCTAATGCTTCTCTCCATCCTTCTCTGGGTGACAGTTACCCTGAAGTCTCTCGATGTCCATGCTCCTTTTGCCTCTGGACCCTCCCCACTACTCCTGCTTGGTGGCCCACTCCACCCTGCTCCCCCCCCCCCCGACCTTCACCTCCCTGAACCCCATACCTCCCCTTACTCAGTCCCATGACAGCTTACACTCTCCCTCAGAGAACTTGCAACAATAGCAGATAAGCATTCAATTGTATTGTTAGTTATTTGTTATCTGTTCCCTGCTTTTAAACTATAGCCGCCCCGAGAGGGGTAATAGTATCTGTCTTGCCCCACTGCTGTATCCCCAGTGCCCAGGACAGTGCCTGGCACATGTGGATGCCCCAAAATATTTGTTAAATGAATAAAGATGGAGAAACAGAAGCTAGATCAGTTATTACCAACCACCGCCCATGGACCAAACCCAGTCTACCGCCATTTTTACAAATAAAGTTTTATTAGAACACAGCCATACCCACTTGTGTTTGCCCATCCTCTGTGGCTGCTTGCTTTCTTTTCCTTCCTTCCTTCCTTCCTTCCTTCCTTCCTTCCTTCCTTCCTTCCTTCCTTCCTTCCTTCCTTCCCTCCCTCCCTCCCTTCTTCCTTTCTTTCTTTCTTTCTTTCTTTCTTTCTTTCTTTCTTTGAGAGAGAGAGCTCAAGCAGGGGAGGGGCAGAGAGAGAGGAAGAGAGAGAATCCAAAGTAGGCTCACGCTGTCAGCACAGAGCCCGACATGGGACTCGGACCCATGACTGTGAGAACATGACCTGAGCCGAAAACAAGAGTCAGATGCTTAACAGACTGAGCCACCCATTCTGTGGCTGCTTTCGTGCTACAAAGGCAGAGATGAGGAACTGCCCCAAAATCATCTGGTCCATGAGGCAAAAATATTTACAATCTCACCCTCTGCAGAAAAGTCTCCTAACTGCCAGACTAGATTCCAATCTCTCAAGAGGTAACAGGAAAACCAGAAAGTTTTATGAAGAATAAATGCGATTTCCTCCCAGGCCCATCCTCCATCCAACAAGATGGTGTAGATAGGAATGCAGCTGTGTTTTGGAAACTTCAGGAACTCAAGGTGTGGAGTGCCTGAAAGGAAGTTCTTGGACAGGGCCCGGCAGGCACTACTGATCATGCTGCAGTTAGAACCGAACATAATGAGCCAAGGCATTGATTGAGGCATAAGTGATGGCAAATACAAACGTGATGACCAGAGGTGACAGTGTTCATGGTCAAAGTCAGAGGCTGAGCTCTGGCGTTGTCACAAGCACCATGGAGGAGGAAGGGCCTTGGCTTCTTGTCATTCTTGGTCTTAATCGGCTGTAATGGATGTGTCACCTTCCAGGGCCAGGTGGACCCACAGCATGCTGTGATTGATCATCGGTGCCATCTGAGTTTCTCAGCAACCTCGGCCTATTCATTCTGTACTAAACGGACAAGGGTTCATTGACATCCATGAATGAATTCATCGATGTGCGGAGCAAAGTGTCAACCCAATGGGGCAAGGTAGACCAAGAGGCATTTGAGAGCTCAGGTAAGCAGCTGGGGTCTGGGCAATGGCATGGAGAGTCCAGCCTGGGCTGAAAACTACTGGCAGGGACTATAATGTGCACAAATACATTGTGGAGGGGCAAAGACCATGAGAACAGTACCAGGGAAGAGTTGGCACTTGGGGCAAGGCCTCTAAAAACAAGGTCTGTGGAATGTCAGCCTTAGTCTCACAGAGCTTATAAAAACTGAGACTTCTGGAACCACTGAACCAGAATCTCTTGGGGGAATCTGGAAATCTATATTTTTAACAAAGATCCCAAGTGATTTTTGTGCCCGAGAATTTGAAATCTACTGAACTAAGGCGGTAAGATTCCTGTCTACTTTGGTTCATACTACCTAGACTCAGAGCCAATGGGTGAGGAAGGAGGAAGAGGTAAGTCAACACTTCTCATTAGAACAAAAGGGGTAATTCTGGGATCTTGCACTAAAGAACACAAGTTTTCTTATGTACTCCTCTTGAAAAGCCATGATGTGCTTGAATGAGCTGATCTGGCCATCTTTGGTCCACTCAAAAGCATTACCTTACTTAACTATTGCACCAACCCAAAGTCAGTGATAGAGAAGGCTAGACTAAAGCAGGGAAATAATATGCAAGAATCAAAATCTGGTAATGACAGAGCTGGCCTCCCCTCTCCCCTTCCTCCCTCCTTCCCTTCCTCCCTCTTCTCCTTCTTTCGTTCCTTCATCAGAGTGGGTCAACAGAATGTCTTAGGTCTGATCACTAGGAGGCAGACTGTGAACCAAGGATTCGAGTGCAATTCCTCAAGGAAGGGGTCCAGGAGCAACCAATAAGGAAGTGGAGACGTTAGCACAGGGAAGAGAAAGCAGGTAACCAAGGGCAGTTACAGGTGAAGCTCCAAATGCACCCTGAACCCAAGGCCATCTCTGGGCTGAAAATTATCTCCAGGCCTTGATGGAAAGACACCAGACTTTTGTACTTGCCCATCAGTCATTGGCAGCTGCCGTTGGGATGAGAGGCAAAACTCCCAGACATCTCCAGCTTTCAGAATAAAATCTTAAGAAATACCAGCATCCAAGGGCATTGTTCCAGAAGTCAACCATTTTGGAGCAATTTCACACTTCCCAGCCTGAAGCTCCGTCCCAGCCCTTGTCTGTGTTCATGTTGGTGTCAGGGCCCCCAGGATGACATCTATCATAGGACTTGTGATGATATTAAAGTAGAGAAAACTTATGGGCCAACAAGGGCATCTTTTATCACCCCACATCCTTTCTCTTCCTTTTGCCAAGGCTGTGTTTTTTTTCCTGTAAGCAGGAAGGTTTGAATGCCCACCAGCTGCATACAAATTCTCCCTGTGTTCCTTGCTTAATCTACCTCCAGCTCAATTTTTTTTAGGAACTTCCTGCTGACTCCCCATCACCTTCTTGCTTCAAGTTTTTTAGGGCCTTGATGGAAACTCTGGTCTGCAAAAATTATTCACCTTGGGGCTGTCAAATACAAAATGCACCAGACAATTAACGAGAAGATTTCATGCAGGCTACTACAACAGGAAGATAATTCAGTAATAAGGATGTCTCAGTGGAAAGGAAGAGCGTTTGAGGTGGGTTTGGAAGTCATTTGGCGGGAGGGTTGGAAGGCATTTCACAAGTCTTGGGGGAATCATGAAAAGGTATAGAGACCCACATATCTGGGTCACTGAGGAAAGCGGAGGTGGGTCTTATGTTGGAATATGTAAGAGGGAGGGCGGTACTTTGTGATAAGCCATTTCCCTGGAAAACAAAAACATAAGGATGGTTTTTTTTCTAATTTTTTTTATGTTTATTTATTTTTGAGACAGAGGGAGAGACAGTGCGTGAGCAGGGTAGGGGCAGAGAGAGAGGGAGACACAGAATCCGAAGTGGACTCCAGGCTCTGAGCTGTCAGCAGAGAGCCCGACACGAAGCTTGAACTCACAGACTGCAAGATCATGACCTGAGACGGTCAGACGCTCAGCCAACTGAGCCACCCAGGCGCCCCAAGATAAGGATGTTTCTTAAGCCTCACTGTTTTGGGGCACCTGGGTGGCTCAGTCAGTTAAGCTAACTCAGCTCAGTTAGTTTAGCTAACTCAGTCAGCTAAATCTCCAAGGCATGTTGAAGAGAGGGAGTTTCTGTGATTCACGGACACCTGAGCCAAAGCTCTGTCCTTTGAGAGGAGCTGGGGTCATCACTTGATATTTTCCCCCAGACTCCTGTCTTTGTGAGGATGACCTCCCCAAAGTTCAATAGCTTTGGGCTTGGTTACTACTGGTCTACCTCACAGCTACAGAAGACCATGGCTAAAGGGAAAGTAACCCAGCACAGGAAGAGAGAAAGCACATGCACAAAGTCAAGCGCAGCCACCGTGCAGAACAGCTGCTGAAATCAGGCAGCCATGAGCTTGGACTCTGACTTCCCTAAGCAGAAACCGTGACTTCTCACATATGGCGGGTCCATGCCCTCTTACAACTTCTCAGCAATCTTTGCAAGGAATGCCTCTGTTATCTGTAGGCTAAAATGGTAGGAACAGAATGAACACTGGACCCAACTTAGTGTAACAGGCATACAGCCACCCTCCACTTGCCAGGGAATGGGTGCCATCAACCTGCTCCTGCGGGCCAGTCTTCATCATCCTATTGTTTGTCTCCTGCCCATTCAGGGTCACAAACTCAGCTTCCTAATCCAACAGCATGGACTTGTATAGCAGTCTAGATTTTACCCCACATTTCATCACATTTGATCCTCACAGTGAGGGAGGGAGCATCTATCCCACTGTACCTATTTTTTTGAAGTTTGCTTATCTTGAGAGAGAGCGTGCAAGTGGGGGAGGGGCAGAGAAAAAGAGAGAGGGAAAGAGAGAGAGAGAGAGAGAGAGAGAGAGAGAGAGAGAATCCCAAGCAGTTCCGCACCATCAGTGCGGAGCCTGACGCAGGGCTCAAACCCACAAACTGTGAGACCACTACCCCAGTCAAAATCGGATGCTCAACAGACCAAGCCACCCAGAAGCCCCTCCACTACATCTATTTTTAAAGAAGAAGCCAAGAATGGAAAACGACTTGCCCAGTGTCACACTGCTGGTAAGTAGCAGAGTTAGAGAAACGCTAGTCTCCTGGGTGACATTCCCGACATCGTTTCTCATCTCTGCCAAGTTCCTCCCCTGCGTTATTTGCATTAATAAGTGGGACTTGGAGACAGAAACAATCTTTTCCCTAATCGTGGACTTCAGCTACTCCTCGAGAGATGTATTCTATGTTTCCCCAATTACTTCACCTCTGGAGACAAAGAATATGCTCCATTGGGGTTTTTCTAACCAGGATGATGCCCTTATCTGGCAAGGATGCTGCCCACGGAGAGATCTTTCCATTTTCCCCCAAGGGTTAGAGAGAGAGAGAGAGAGAGAGAGAGAGAGAGAGAGAGAAGCCTTTTAATTCTGTTTTCATTTAAATAGCCATGGGAATTGGGAACTCAAGATAACCAATCAGTTATTTGCTAGTGGAATTTTCCTGGTAAGGAGAGAGAGCACTTAGACCCAAAATGTATACATTTCTTCCAAAATGTCATTCAACATCTATCTCTTTCCCAGATAGTGACAAACGTTCCGTGTTCCTGTCAAAATGCCAGCTTTCAGCACCAGCCTTAATAATAAAAGCCAGATCCAAAATCCAACAGAGAAATTGCAACTTTTCCAGCAAAGAGTTTATCATCCCATTTTATTTTAAGGTGCCAGGGTTACTTTTTTTTTTTAATTTCCTTTCTGTTTTCTCTTAATTAAAAAAAAATCATCAGTCTATTCCTTTCATTTGATGTCCTTTCTGAGAACCTTTCACTAATACATGGGTTTTTTTTTCCCTAAAATATGATTGTGGGATGTCTCAAAATAATTTGCTTAAAAAATACCCACACAGACATCACTTGCGGTTCTAATTTGGCTAAAGCTGCTAACAACTGTGTGACACTAAATAATAAACAGTATGTAAAAATAGAGAATTGCCCTTATTTATTTTGCAAGACTGATTTTCCCCTGATTTTTCTTTCCTCTCCTTCACCAGCAGCCCCACACCGAACACACACACATATACACACACATCTATCTGAGGAGACAGGGGGAACTTATAGCCCAGAAGCATGGCCAGGTTATCCTGTAAGTAGGTATCCTGTGAATAAGATACAGATTTATCCACCTTGTATTTGCACATCTCTGCAGACACTCTGGGGATCACAGTAATGAGACGCACTAGCCTGAATCCAAGGGAGGGCCTCAGGATACAGTGAGGACCCAGAAAGGTCAGGAACACTAACCGTAGGGGCTGAGATGTTGGGGGAAAGAGACCTCTACAGAGGACTTACTACGGGATTGTTATGTCCTACGCACCATCCTGAATGCTTTACACAAATTCTCCCATTATAGCCCCCCACAAACCACCATGAGATGGCTATTAATGTTATCCCCATTCTACAGATAGGAAAACTGAGGCTGATGGAGGGCAAGGGACTTGCCAAAGTCATCCAGCCATAGGTGACAGAGCCATCTAGGGTAATCTGACTCCAGAGTGCAAGTTCTGAAGAGTCCAGAAGGCTCCAGAACATTCTGTGCATATTGCATTGTCATTCAGAGACCTCTGCTCTCTCCCTGTCATCCTGGGGCAGCCCTCCTAGCCCCACCAGGACTCCAGAAATCCAGAAATCGTGCTCTGGAGAAACGTCTGAGCCATGGTCGGGGCTGCCTCACCCCTCCTTCTTCCCCCATCAGACATCAATGACGAAGGGCTGTCTCTGGGACTGTGGCCACAACTCTCTTCCTGTGGCTCCTTTTGGTCACCGAGCCCTGTTGTCCTGTTTCTTGGCAACTTTGCCTCTTTGTAGTGTCCAAGTGTTAATTGCTTAACGCCAGAGATTGTGCAGCTGTTGTCATGGTACCTCCTTGGCCCCTTCCCACCAGCATCTAAGACACACGCAGCAATTCTGGCCTCCAGAAATCTCCCACCTGGGCCCATCTGTGGTTCCTTTGGCCCAGCCCCAAACTCACTCTTTGGCCATCTTTCCTACCAAACACGGCCCCACCTAGGGTCGGAAACATGTTTATGATGCCTGGGCCAGGAACCACACTCTGCAATTTGTAAGCAGTGCGCTCAGTTGCCCCCAACCACCCTTTGATGTGAGGACTGTCATTATCCCTCCTCTACAGATGGAGAAATGGACCGGAGGTAAGTGACAGAGCAAGGACCTGACCCCAGCACTATCAGACTAATGAGCCCATGTTCTTACCACTATGCTAAACAAATAGTTACAGCAGTGTCAATAATAACAGGGACAAAATGAGCTTCTGAAAAAGAGGGAAAAATCCACAAAATTCATTCAACTCTCTGCGAGCAGGTAAACTCCAAGAGGGAAGGAGACTTGTCTCAGATACCAGAACAGGATTCAGCGCACGGCAGATGTTTCGTCAAGAGCTTTGAATAAATGCATGAATGAATGGTGTGTGGACTCACCTGGTTCATTTGTTCTTTCAACACACAGACCACATGTCAGGCTGGAGGCTAAAAGCTGGGGTTACAGAGATGAGCAGAGTATGTTTCCATCCCGCAAAGAGCTCAGGGTCCAATGTCAGGGACAGGCACATCTGGTACAGGTTCCTGGGCGAGAAGGAAGCCCAGAGAGATGTTCACCTTATATATCTACGTCACCACACCAGTCTCTCTGCAATCACAACAGGCCAGGTCTCTCACTCAAGCTGTGGGTAGCAAAGGTCGTCATTCCCCTGAGGAAGTTTATCCTTCCTGTCATCACGGACTGAGGGGCAAAGACGGACTCCAGGAACCCCAAAGCACAGGGTCCCGCATCCGAGGATGCTGTACCGGGTTCACCTGTATGGCGAATAGCTGCATGCGCCAGATGTAATGAATCCGGTAGATTGCTGCTTACAGGCGGCCCAAAATTATTCAATGGCTAGCGCAGGGAGCAGCTGATAAACAGCCAGACTGTGAGAGTATGTCAGGGCTTTGCCACCTTACAAATTACATAAGAATGGGCAAATTAGCATAGATGAGGAATCGATACACACAGTCCCTGGATCTTTCTTTTTCTGCAAGTACCTGCATGGGAAGAACTTAGAATAGGCAACAGGCCATCCTCTTCTGGAATATGCTGGAATACGGAGGAAGGTGGCTGAAAGCGGGCACCTCCAGTTTACAAATTATTGGAAAGGGGAGCTGCTGCCTGGGTTGGAGATGGGGCGGTGGGGGCAAAAGAAGTCTCGATGCCCCAACATAACCCTTATCATTAGCCTTGGACTCAGACATCTCTTCACTGAGATGTCTGTTCGCTCACCTGTTCAACACATAGTTACGTTTTCTGAGCACTTCCTGGGCCCCATGCACTGTTCTCCATGTCGGGGGCACAGGAGTAAATGCCTCTGGGCACTTACATTCTGCTGGGGGAGACAGACAATAAAAAGAAAAATAAACAGGGGAGCCTGGGTGGCTGAGTCGGTTAGGGGTACGACTTTGGCTCAGGTCATGATCTCACGGTTCCTGAGTTTAAGCCCCGGGTCGGGCTCTGTGTTGACAGCTCAGACTGGAGCCTGCTTCGGATTCTGTGTCTCCCTCGCTCTGCCCCTCCCCGACTTGTGCATGTGATCGCTCTCTTGCTCTCTCTCTCAAAAAATGAACAAACATTTAAAATTTTTTTTAAATAATGAAATAAAACAAAAATAAACATATAACAAAAGCAAGACCAGCAGGGGGCGATACACACTGTGTAGAAAGCTAAAAAGGATGCTGGGATAGAAGTCACAGGACGGAGGTGGGATGCCATTCTGATTAGAGGGTTCAGGGAAGTGACTTGTGGGGGTGACGTGTGAGCCGAGAGCTCACCCTCCCGACCTGCACTGTCCGCACGGGTACCCACCGAGCGCTTGAACTATGGCCAGTCCGAAGAGAGCTTGCCATCAGCATAGAGTCCACACCAGAAGACCTAGTACAAGAGAAAGAGGTAAAATATGTAATTAATCCTTTTTACAATATTGATCAGACGTTATGATGATAATATTTGGGGCAATGGGGATTAAAGAAAATTAATTTCCTATTTCTTTTTATTTTTTAACGTGGCTACCAAAAAATTTAAAATTTCCCACAGGGTATCCATTCATGGATGGCACTGCATTTCCAATGGATGGCTCTGCTCCCGACAGAAAGAAAGGAAAAACAAGAGCAAAGGTTCGAAGCGTTGGGGCAGTGGGACATGTCTTTGTCCTCGATCTACCGCTCGTTGGCTATGTGAACTTGGGAGGTTCAGAGCATCCTTGGTGCTGAAAGGGTGTTAATCACACTTTCCTCCTGTGGGCAATGGCAGGAATGCATGAGATAAGGAGTTTACATTAAGGATTTCTTCTCGACTGCCTGCCATGTGGGAATGGAACAGAGCAGGTATGCTGGTGGCCCATGTGGCCATGGACATAACCCTTCCCTTCTGGAGATTCAGGAGAGCAAGGCTGAAATAATCTACTGGGCTTTCCTGGCTGTCAGCCTTCCTCGCCTCCACCCGTCTGTCTGTCCCAAGACCCCAGCACAGGCCCTGGGCCTCGCCTCCAATCCCAGCACCCCCTTTTTCAGCTGCTGTGGTTCTTTCTAGGTATGAGCTCATTGGAAAAAACAAGAGCCAATTTTCATCACAGAAACTTGGGAGATTTTACTATCATATCGATGTCTGGCTGGGAACAGAATGAGCTTGTCCAGCCTCACTTGAAACTGGCTTTTCTGAAGCAGGCTTCTAAAGGAAGAAAGGATCATTCCACCGGATGGACTTCAGGATACCTCTCCAGCAGGGGCGGAGGTGGGGGCAGGGGACAGGGGACAGTGGCCTTCCAGAACCTCCCCTCCCGGGTCTCTCCCCAGCTCGCTCTGTTGGAGGGCTCCCGCTGTGGATGGCAAGTGGCAATGTGGCAACATGGGGCTAAGAACCACTGGTTGAGGCGGACGGGGTCGTTGGGAGCTTTCAGTGAGGTTATTGAAGCTGCTTTAATGCACAGCAGGTACTCAACACATTCTGTTTCTCTGTTCTTTTACCACTCTCTTCTCCATTTCCTGTGGCTTGGGAAGAAGGGGAGACCCATCCCATGTCTCCGCTTCTGTCCTGAGAGAATCAACGTAATTCTCCTCTAGAGCCCAGTGGGCTCTTGGAATTGAAGACAGCATGGTGGGCTCTTACCCAAACCCACTTCTGGGCTCCAGTGGTCATCTATGGGCAGCACACTCTATCCTGTGCTTTGTAGACATTATCTATTTCTCCATTTGACAGGAGAGGAAAGTAAGTCTCAGACTTCATGAGACTTGACAAGACCCTGTGAACAGCTAACTGGCAAAACCAGGACTCCAAAGCCAGCATTCCCAATACTCCATTCCTACCTCCCAGGACCATCCCAGAATCACCCCAGAACAGCAGGTGGTCTGTCCTCTGCTTAAAAACTCCAGCGATGGTAAGCTCACTACCTCACAAGACACCTACCAGCTAGCACTTACTGTGCATGAATTGGATGCCACACTCTGTTCCAAGGGCTCCGGTTACTCAACTTATCCTGATTCTACTCCTGTGAGGCAGGTACCGTTGCTTCCTTCTTTCCAAGGGGAAGATATCGAAGTCTCCTCTGTTCACTGACTTGTCCGCAAGATAATAAATGACAGACCAAGAGCTAACAAATACCAAAGCCCAGACCCTCCGTCCTTCTGAGGAATTTCATGACCTATATGCCTAGGGGGACCCAGGAGAGTCCAGTGGGTCCAGTGGGCACGGCAACTGGGCATCTCCACCACTCACGAGAGACCATCACCAATGCCTATAGATGGGAGGGCATGTTTCCAATGGCCGTCATCCTAAAGACACCTCAGACCCTCTGTACACAAGACAAACCCCTAACTAGAATGAAAGCTGTCTGTGAATGACCCATCAGCATTCCTTAAGAAGGCCATGCTGCTCTATTCACGATCGCCTCCTACCGTATGTGATAAGCTGTGACGTATGGTGTTCATTTACTCTACTGCTCCCGCAGAAATATGGCGGGCACAATCAATTTCCTTGTTTGTTCTCTGACCCACTGTTCTTGGGTTAAGCAGCCTGCTTTGTCTACATTTGTCAGTTGATACAAGCTTCTCCCTGCCATAGGCACTGCTATTGATGAACATCGTCAGAATACGGAGCCTTGAATAATGTATAAAGGATTCAACATGCAAAGTGTCCCTAGGAAAGGGAGGGGGGTTGGAGGTGGGGAGAGAGAGTGTTATATGTTTTCTCTGTTGGAGCGCCTTCATTTACAAAGCATATTTGTCAAGTCTTTTGCTAAGAGTAATGCCACGGAACAGCCTCCCATCATTCTTGTTAATGGGACTGTCTGTGTGTTACAGTAAACAGCTATAACTCTTCTGCTAGAGCCATTGTACAAAAGGCAGAGTTTTTCAGCATCCAATTAAGGGTGTCTCCAATTTGCCAGCCAGCATCATGAGTGCTGTGGCTCAGCCATCAGGCAACCTGGGCATTGTGAGGCTTCTCAGAGGACAGAGGGAGATGGGAGGGCTGGGCTGCCCTGCCTACACTCAGCCAAGGGGTCTGGAACTCAGCTCTCGTCCTGGACAACCCCTGCTATCCTTCAAAGGCTACCACGTCATACCAGCTGAGTGTTCAAAGATGTCGGCCTGGTATGCCAGGTCTTTCCCAGACTCTTACAAAGACAGGAGAACATACGAGCTCTGGGACACATCCACATGCGTTCCAATCTCAGCTCAGCTACACGCTAGCTGTGGGACCTTGGGCAAGTTACTTGACTTCTCTGAGCCTTGGTCTCCAATGTGTAAAAGGGGACAAATCACAACACTTGCTTTAGAGGGTTGTTTTGAGAATCAAGTGAGACTAGGTGATGCACAGTCACACGGCCATTGTCAATCATCATCATCACCCCTAGCCTCGGACATGGCTTTTTCCTCACCTGTCTGTGCCTAGTAGATCAGTATGCATTTTTCACGTTTCACCTCCTGACAACTGCACTCAACAGACACTCGTCTCCATTAAGATTCCCAGTAGGGAGGGAGCTGCCATGAACCAGGTCCACACATCTCTCCCATAACTACCTTCTGGGTAGGTTCTACAGCCCCATTTCACAGATGAGAACACTGAAGCTTGGAGAGTTGCAATCGCTCCCTGAAGGCTTCATGGCTCTCAGGTGACAGAGTAAGAGCTAGACACCCAGCCTGCCTGGATCCAGAGTCCTGTGCTCCCCACTTCTCTCAGGTCTAGCCATGATCCCAGCCCAGGGTCAGGCCTCCCCACCTGGCCCTAATTACAAGCTTTTCGGACCATATTCCCACATGAGTGGGTCTCAAGGAAGCGTCTAAAGTCCTTAGAACCACAGAATGTCTCAGTTTTATTCTTGCATGTATTTATTTTTTAAATGTGTGAGATGCTAAGAACCTAAGCTTGTCATTCATTTCATGTGCCTGCATTTTGTGGTCTGAGAAGCAAGGGTCTGGTTTCAGGAGCTCACCCAAGGCCACCCAAGGCATAGAGTGTGTGGCAAAATCAGGGTTAGAACCCGGATCCCCTGATCTGTAATCCACCCCAACCAGGCAGACACATGATCTTTCCAAGATGTCTATTCACTGGCTCTGGTTTTCGTGCCTTGCGGGAGGAGGATGGAAGGGTCTTCAGTCACCTGCCTCCTGTCCGGGTCTGCATCCCTCCCCCTACAGTCCTGCCGCCTCCTCGATGTCACTTTGTCCAGAGAGATGGAGAGTGGCTTAAGCCTTCCTCCAAGAGGAAAGCTTTCATATCCACTCACTCGGACCCCAGCAAACCATCTGAGCATCAGCTGTGCTCCCCATCTCGTGCTGGGAGCTGGGGAGCTGGTGATGGGCAAGACACGGACTTCATTTGCAAGGTTCTCCTACAACACTGGGGAAGAAGGAACAGTAACCAGGTGCACACAGAGGGGCTGAGGGACGCGTGCTACAATCATGACTCGGTGGCATGCGTCCAGTGCTCGGTTTTGCATGGTGCTCTTCTAAGTGTTATGAAAACATTAACCCATTTACTCCCCCAAACCACAGACAAGTGGTTTACCATTTCTTTGATCACCTAAAGCACAGAAAGGCTCTTAAAGTGTTCCTTAGTTGATGGAAACACATGCAAAGGGCAATAGAACCATAAAAGAGCGTCCAAATTTGGGAGAGATTTCCAGACAAGACCTGGTCGTGGAGGAGATGATTCTTCTTAAAAGGGAAGTGGTTCCCCCAAAGATGGTTGCACATTGTGAGCAGAAGCCCAGATGAGGACGTGCAGGCACAGGTCTAAGACACTGGGGCACAAGAGAGCGTGACTTGCTTGCGGAACCAAAGTAAGGCTCTTGTGCTCTAGGGGGGGCCTCTTCCGAGGCAGGAACAGACCGAGGACATCTCTCAATGTCCCCTTCCTCAAGGCCGTTTGTCCCTTAAGCGATTTCACTGAGCACTCACCGTGTGCCAGGTTGTGAGATGACAGAGGTAAATAAGACCCAGCATGTACCCACAAAGGGCTCCCCGTTCAGAGGGACAGGCAGACTATTTTAAGGATTGCATTGCAAAGACAATGCTTGACACTCGCCTGGGGCACTACGGAGTGTGGGTGACAAGCGCTGAACCAGGGACATCCAGAGAACGTGGTGCCTGTGCTGCATCTCACAGTGTGATGAGGAAGAAGCCAGGTGTTCCCTGCGTTTGAGGTCAAGGGGCAGCAGCAGCAGAAGACGTGTCAAAGGAGCACACAGCGTGAGCAAACATTCGCGGACAGGAAGTTAGCTGTCGTGTGCAGCATCCTTGGCTGTTACAACAGCCATCCTTCCCTTGGCGCGTGTCCAGGCATCAGCCCACCAGGTGTTCTGGGAAGATAGTCCCCGCCCTCGGAAATGAACCATAATCTGTCTGGACCAATCACGGTCATGTCAGTGATTGGTGTAGGCATGTGGTCCAGTGGTAACCAATGCGGGAGCTTCTGAGGAAGATATTTCACCCACAGTAAGAAACAGACAGGAACCACAAAAGGCCCTGAATAGCCAAAGTAATTTTGAAGAAGACGACCAAAGCAGGAGGCATCACAATCCCAGACTTTAGCCTCTACTACAAAGCTGTCATCATCAAGACAGCATGGTATTGGCACAAAAACAGACACATAGACCAATGGAATAGAATAGAAACCCCAGAACTAGACCCACAAACGTATGGCCAACTCATCTTTGACAAAGCAGGAAAGAACATCCAATGGAAAAAAGACAGTCTCTTTAACAAATGGTGCTGGGAGAACTGGACAGCAACATGCAGAAGGTTGAAACTAGACCACTTTCTCACACCATTCACAAAAATAAACTCAAAATGGATAAAGGACCTGAATGTGAGACAGGAAACCATCAAAACCTTAGAGGAGAAAGCAGGAAAAGACCTCTCTGACCTCAGCCGTAGCAATCTCTTACTCGACACATCCCCAAAGGCAAGGGAATTAAAAGCAAAAGTGAATTACTGGGACCTTATGAAGATCAAAAGCTTCTGCACAGCAAAGGAAACAACCAACAAAACTAAAAGGCAACCAACGGAATGGGAAAAGATATTTGCAAATGACATATCGGACAAAGGGCTAGTATCCAAAATCTATAAAGAGCTCACCAAACTCCACACCCGAAAAGCAAATAACCCAGTGAAGAAATGGGCAGAAAACATGAATAGACACTTCTCTAAAGAAGACATCCGGATGGCCAACAGGCACATGAAAAGATGTTCAGCGTCGCTCCTTATCAGGGAAATACAAATCAAAACCACACTCAGGTATCACCTCACGCCAGTCAGAGTGGCCAAAATGAACAAATCAGGAGACTATAGATGCTGGAGAGGATGTGGAGAAACGGGAACCCTCTTGCACTGTTGGTGGGAATGCAAATTGGTGCAGCTGCTCTGGAAAGCAGTGTGGAGGTTCCTCAGAAAATTAAAAATAGACCTACCCTATGACCCAGCAATAGCACTGCTAGGAATTTATCCAAGGGACACAGGAGTTCTGATGCATAGGGGCACTTGTACCCCAATGTTCATAGCAGCACTCTCAACAATAGCCAAATTATGGAAAGAGCCTAAATGTCCATCAACTGATGAATGGATAAAGAAATTGTGGTTTATATACACAATGGAATACTATGTGGCAATGAGAAAAAATGAAATATGGCCTTTTGTAGCAACGTGGATGGAACTGGAGAGTGTGATGCTAAGTGAAATAAGCCATACAGAGAAAGACAGATACCATATGGTTTCACTCTTATGTGGATCCTGAGAAACTTAACAGGAACCCATGGGGGAGGGGAAGGAAAAAAAAAAAAAAAAAGAGGTTAGAGTGGGAGAGAGCCAAAGCATAAGAGACTGTTGAGAACTGAGAACAAACTAAGGGTTGATGGGGGGTGGGAGGGAGGAGAGGGTGGGTGACGGGTACTGAGGAGGGCACCTTTTGGGATGAGCACTGGGTGTTGTATGGAAACCAATTTGACAATAAATTTCATATATAAATAAAAAAAAATAAAAATAAAAAAATAAAAAGCTAAAAAAAAAAAAAAAAAAAGAAACAGACAGGGAGGGGCGCCTGGGTGGCTCTGTTGGTTGAGCGTCAAACTCTTGATTTCAGCTCAGGTTATCATCTCATGGTTCATGGGATCGAATCCCTCAGCAGGCTCCACACTGACAGTGCAGAACCTGCTTAGGGTTCTCTCTCTCTCTCTCTCTCTCTCTCTCTCTCTCAACCTCCCCTACTCAAGCATGCTCTCTCTTAAAATTAATAATAAAAATAAACTTTAAACAAAAAGAAATAGACAAGGAAAAAAAAAACTCCCCTTCCTTCCTGAGGATGCAGGAAGGCAGGATACCTCTCTCCAGGTTTCTTACAAGGATGAGGACACAGGCTGGAAGGGAAATGATTTATATTCTACATGCAGAACAAAGAATAAAAAGAAGTTGTATCCTTATTGAGATCATAGTGCCTCCAAACCAACCAGCCTGGGACTGTCCACCTCTGGACGTTTTATTATGTAAGACATTAAAGACTTGTATATTCTAAGCCTCTTATTGGTTTGTTTTTGTTTGTTTGTTTTGTTTTTTTAATGTTTATTTATTTTTTGAGAGAGAGCGCAAGTGGGGGAGGGGCAGAGAGAGAAGCAGACACAGAATCTGAAGGCTCCAGGCTCTGAGCTATCAGCACAGAGCCCGACACAGGGCTTGAACTCACAAACCGTGAAATCATGACCTGAGCCGAAGTCAGACGCTTAACTGACTGAGGCGCCCCAAGGCTCTGTCGGTTTGAATTCTCTTTCTTATAACGCAAAGAATCATCATGTCCAAGGAGAAGCTACCAGCAGCAAAGTGTGGCTAATGCAAAAGGCAGCAGTGGTCAGTGGGGATGGGAAGGTAGGTTTGGGATGAGGAAAGCCCGCACATTAAAGGAAAGTTTCATTCCAAGGTCAGCAGAGAGAAGGAGAGCCAGGGAGGTGTGGGGCTGCAGGAAATGGAGGTTTAATGTTTGTGTAAATTGAAAGAAGGAATCTACTTGGAAATGAGAAAAAGCAAGATTAAAATGGAAAACACAGCCCCAAAGCTATTAATACCCAACAGATCCAAATTGAAAAATAAAAGCAATGGGTGAAGCATATAGTTCTCAAAATGAATTCATGTCATAAACCATTAACATCAGCTCTACCTTATTACCTGTAATTCCAGGGAGAGGGGCCGCAAGCCGCACAGGGCACATGTCTGATTGGAGGTGTGCCAGAACCCTGCTCCCAGGCCAACCCTCCTCCCTCCTCTTGAGACCACCCTGCTCTCAGCATCCTCTCTCACTCTTTCAGAGGCCAGGGAAAACCCAAGCTGCCCTTGTCCTGGGGAGGATCTCAAGCATCAGCAAATGTGGTTGCCAAGAGGTTCTGAAGGTGTGCAAGCTCCTGGTGAGGTCACCCCTTCTTTCCTCCGTTAGGCATCCCTCCCTATATAGATCTCCAAGACCTACCTGTCCATGTTAATGCCCATTAGTACTGAGCAGTGTCAGCTCTGACCAGTAAATGTCACCTAAACCTGGGCCTCATTCAGGGGAAAAGGGGGCCTGGTTGGGGGCTGTAATGTCCCTGAGGATCCTCAAGGCCCCCCACTGTAGCACCCACACACATTACCGCTTCAGAACCCTTAGCTCTGGCATATGACAGCACGTAGTTATAACAGCTTGTGCTTTGAACCCAGACTCCGATTCAGATCTTAGCTCTGCCATGCCCCTGCCACATGACCTTAGAATCGTCAAGCATCAGCTTCCTGATCCACAAAATCAGGCTAAGTATGCCAGAGTCTCATGTGGACCGTGAGGATTAAATCAGAAGTCGTACAGGAGTGCCAAGACCAGGAGGAGCACAGGCAATGTTGATTTCCCCCCACTGGTCTCCCAAGCTCTCATGGCCTCTTCTGAGGTTGTTCTTCCTGCTCTAGAAAGGGTTTGGGGTCTGCAGGGTGCTGGAGAAGAGACAGGATACTCGCATGTGGCCCATTTTTCCATCCTTGAAAGTTTAGGTCCTCTGTAGGCTGAGAGGCTCCGCTGCAGAGAAGCATCTCCTGGGAGACTGAAGGCCATGTGTCATCTGCACAGGAGACTCAGGGTGGACCCACAACACCTGAGCGTCTGGCCACCAAAGGCTGACCCACTCTCAGCACCCACATCAGCCAGTGAATAAGTCCAGAATGGCCTTCAGTCGGGAAGGATCTGCCACAAGCTGGCTGTCTGCAGAATGCATCAGAAACCCCTTCCCTGCAAACAAACTGGCCCAAGCCACGCTGTGGCTTCGTGTGGAACGCTAAACAGCTCTTTGTTCTCCCTCTCTCTGCTCTGCCCCTCTCCGTGTCATTACCACACAGCAGCCAGAGCTATGCGGAGCCACTCAGCTCTTCCCCGCCGCCCCGAGCAGGAAATGCAAAGCCGTTAATTGGCCCTAAAGTTCTTCTATGATCTCATTTGTCTTCTCTCTCACTACTCCCCGGGAGTCCCTTCCTCAGCCCAAACTTCAGTCTCCTCACCTGTGAAATAAAGACGATGCTGGCTAAGGGTGACGGGGGACTAAGCAGGAGAAAACACAGAAGACGTGTTGCACCAGGCTAGATGGCTCCCGGATGCTACAGAATTTCCGAAAAGCGGTTCCTCACCCAGCAGACGGGCTTCATCTTGTCTAAGTAAGTACCCTCTCCTCTCTTCACAGGAGACTCTGCTGGCACCCCATTTCTCCTGGTCTCTGCCAACCGTGCTGCTCAATACACACACACACACACACACACACACACACACACGTGCGTGCACCCCTAATTGACAGCCAGCCATGGAAGATTAGCTCCAGGAGAGGTGAGAGGAGCTGATGCACCATGCCGCTAGCAGCAAACGAGCGCTCCTTTGCACAGAGCTGCAGGGCACAGCAAAAGGCTGCCACAGCCCCCAAAGTGCCCACATGTCTCCCCAAGGCTCCCCACCTTCTTCCACGAGCCCAGCCCCAGTAGCCAGCTCAAGACCACGCTCCCTTCCCCGGCTGGCCCCACCTTCTCCTCCACGATGCACACTCTGGCTGTCTGGGCTCCATGGAGTCAGCACCAAGAAGGCCCGTGCATGTCTCTGCCCTCGACCTGAGTCTCACTGTCCGGGGTCCAAGGAGCGCCTCACGTGAGCCACAGTTCATTGATCATCAATCTCCACGGGGGACAGGCCCTTCAGCTCTTCCTAGGGCCCCCCAGCAAATGTGAGGCACAGTCTAGTCTTTCAGGGGACTCTTCCTGTCTCATGCATCCACTCCAGCTTTAGGGGTGTCTTTCTGTTAGGCAATTCTTCATAATCACCTAAAATATAGTTCTCACTGGGGCAACAGAACACATCTAAGACCGAGATGGAATGCCCTCCACCTGGGCATCTGTACGACCTGGGCATCTCCGTACAGCACTCTGTACGACCCTCATGGGTTCGGGTCCCTTGCATGGTCCCACATTATGCTATCTCGTCATCTTATCATGCTTATGTCTTCAAGCAAGCGTGGAGCTCCTTGAGGACAGAGGCCAGGTCTTCATCCGTTGTTCCATTGAATTGTTTTGTTAATTATTTTTTAATGTTTATTTATTTTTGAGAGAGAGAAAGAAAGAGTGCAAGCAGGGGAGGGGCAGAGAGAGAGGGAGACACAGAATGTGAAGCAGGCTCCAGGCTCTGAGCTGTCAGCATGGCTCGAACTCATGGACCGCAAGTTCATGACCTGAGCCGAAGTCGGATGCTTACCCAACTGAGCCACACAGGTGCCCCCCATTCAACTGTGTTTTTTTTGTTTTTTTTGTTTTTTTTAAGGCAAAGCAAAGCAAACAAACAAAAAAACAGACTGTGGAGCCTCACAGACATGAATTCAAATTCTAGATCTTCCCTGCACCAGCTAGGCAACCCAATAAGACACTTAGTTTCTTTGAGTCTCCTGCTCTTGCCTATAAAATAAAGACGAGAATCCCTGCTATGTAATGTTATGGTGTTGGATAAAGTGAACATAAAGACAGACACGAATGAGAGAAAGAAGAGAAACCAACCATTGCTGAGTATGTACCATTACTCCAGATGCGGAGCAGATGCTGAATCCGAGTTCATCCTCTGCCATGTTTCTCGCACACGCCCTCCCTCCGCCCCGCATGCCCTCCTTCCGCCCTGCACGCACCCTCCGCCTGCTCAGCACCCCATCCACTCTCTGTGCCCCTATCCGATGTCAGCATCGCACTGAGTGCTGGCGGTGTGACCACAAAGCAGGTGCACTCCCCATCATCAAGGATTTTGCACTTTAGTGCAGGATAAAGCAAAGGAAACAGAGAAGTTACATTGTCATGAGACAAGAGGACGGCTGTGCAAAGACTGGCGGGACCCCACCAGAGGAAACGTCTCAGGGACATAATAGCAAAGTGATCCCTGAAAGCCGAGCTAGACGCGGCAGGATGAAGGAAAGGCCTGAGGCACGTTCAGGGCACTGGAAGGGGGAGGGGATAAGAACGCAATAATGGGCGGAAAGCTAATCATGCCCAGCCTCATCAGCCAGGACTAAGGGCCAGGCATGTTTCGATGGCAAATGACAAAAACTAAGCTCAAACTAGGTTTACCCAAAAAGGAGAAGACAGTCATCCACCTAGCCTGGTAAGGTACCTGCATAGCCACAAAACTGGAAGATTCAGGAAGCAGGTCCTCAAAAGCCCCATCCATCCTTCCTCCACTTAACATCACTCTTCAGACAAGGTGCAGTCAAGTGCTTGGAGAGGAGAGTCCATATTCCCCTGGTTTTATCAGTCCCAGCAGAAAAAACGATTTTTCAACATCCCTATATGTTGCCCAGGCTGGGGTGCTTCTGGCTCTGCTTGGGTGACACATCCTCACACTGAGCCACTTATAGTGGCCCTTGGAGGGGCCACTCTGACGGGTCAGCTCCAGCTCATATACTCAGTGCTACACAGACAGTCACAGGGCCATCACACCACGGTCAGGAGTATGGACAGCACTGGGTGGCCGAGTAAAACATTTAAAATCTCTAGCAGCTCAAGAAATCATGGCTGAAATTATGGAAAGAGCCTAAATGTCCATCAACTGATGAATGGATAAAGAAATTGTGGTTTATATACACAATGGAATACTACGTGGCAATGAGAAAGAATGAAATATGGCCTTTTGTAGCAACGTGGATGGAACTGGAGAGTGTGATGCTAAGTGAAATAAGCCATACAGAGAAAGACAGATACCATATGGTTTCACTCTTAGGTGGATCCTAAGAAACTTAACAGAAACCCATGGGGGAAGGGAAGGAAAAAAAAAAAAAAAAAAAAAAAGAGGTTAGAGTGGGAGAGAGCCAAAACATAAGAGACTGTTAAAAACTGAGAACAAACTGAGGGTTGATGGGGGGTGGGTGATGGGTATTGAGGAGGGCACCTTTTGGGATGAGCACTGGGTGTTGTATGGAAACCAATTTGACAATAAATTTCATATATTAAAAAAAAAAATAAAGACAGTCAAAAATGGTAAAAAAAAAAAAAAAAAAAAAAGAAATCACGGCTGGATAACACAGTCTTAAGAGGAAAGGAGAGATGGGCAGCTCGGGGCCTTTGTGAGGTCTACAAACAAAACATGCCCAAAGAGTTTACTTTATTTTCAATTTTTCCGAAGACCTTTTCCCCCAGGGCATCCAGGGCTGGCTCTCTGACCTTGGAAAACAGACCTTTCTGGAGATTTCAGCTCCTATCACTCAGAAAATGGAAGGGGTGGGGCGAACAAGCTTTTCTCCAGACCCCAGATATCAGGAAACCAAGACCCGAGTCCAGTGACTGTCGAAGTCGGGGAACGGCTGGTCAGTCACCTTTACCGGTGTCCTACCCTGAGCAGACCGCAGCTCTCCCTCTGTCCCTTTGCCTTTGCCAAGAGAAGAAAACGCAGCTATGTTCTTCCCTGCCGTGTGGCCGAATTCCAAGGGCCGCGCGTGACTTCTATAAATTTTCCTTTATTTATTTATTTTTTCCTTCAAGCCATCTGGGACTCTGGAAAGCAGTCTCATTCAGTTTCGGGTGTTTTTCCTTAAGGCAAAGGATGAGTACCCTGGGGAAGAAGCTTGCCTGACTCTCAGGGTCGTGGAAGTTTGGGAATCTAGGCTCCTGTGGCCTCATCAGTCGGGGGGGGGGGGGGGGGTAGTGGACCGTTCCTGGCGCCTGCTGGGGAGTTGGGCAGGCTGCTGTGTAGACCACAGAATCCCATCCTCCGAGTCCTCAACAACGCCCCTAACATCTTCTCTGCACTCTCTCCTACGCAAGATCATTTTGGCCGAAAAGTCCAGAAGCATAAATCCCAGCATAGTGTTGAACCGTATCAGTTCCTTCTCGTGACCTTAGATGAGCCACCTGATGTCTTTGAGCCTATGTCCAGGTCTGGAAAACGAGGATGTGATCTGATTGTCTTCTTCTGTCATCATGTCTACAAGCAAACACCTCACGCAAACCTCACTCGCCTCTCATTTTGTGGCAGAAATGGCAATAAGAGGGGCAGCCAATTGAGTTGAGTTGTAGGACATTTTGGCCATATGGTGCTAAGGGCTGAATCGTCAAGTCCCCATCGTCAACACAGTGGTGAACATCTTGGCCCAAGCCTCATTTTACAGACGAGGAAACTGGAGCACAGAGTGGCCAAGCAAGCTGCCCGGGATAACACAGCTAGTAAGCGGCAGAGCAGGGATTTAAGCACAGACTGTCTGATTCTACAGCCCATGATCGCACACTATTATAAATACCAAAGTGCCTCTCAGCGGGGCTTATGGACAAATGACACAGCTTCTACCCCTGAGCTGCTCTCCATCCAGAAGGCAGGAAGTCTTTCATGATGTTGCTGTTATATTTATTTTTCCATCTGCAATGTTTGCATTTGAGGTGGCTCTCCGAATTACCTTTTCTCCTGCCATTGCATGGGATCGAATAAATATTGGTTGGAATTATCAACTTTGATCCCGACAACTACACCACGGTGTAGTCGTTATCAGCCCATCTCGCAGATGGCAGAATCGTGGTCTCAAGTCCCAAAGTCGATTAAGAGCTTAGATCCTTGGCCTATCAGACTCCACATCTTGTCGATTAACCCCCAGGATGCAGAGTCTGTGTGGGGTCCTCTCCCCCACATGCTCCTGCCTGCCTGCCTGCCTGCCGTGGCTGCTCACCTCTCAACTTTCGGAGATCTGAATTTACATCTGTTACGTGGAGACCTGAGGGCTTTTTTATCCTGGTTCAGATTTCGCAGATGGTGGGGTGACAGGGGAGATCATTTACCAGAGCCTCAGTTTGGAGTAGGGATACCATGGAAACAGGCAAGAACTGCATGATTTGTTCTGTTTTGACCCTATTTTCATTTGGATGGCTGGATATAAATCAGCGCTTCATATCCGACATCAACCACAGCTGTCTGAGACAACCACTAGATATTCAGGGAGGTGAGGCACCTGTTCAAGGCCACCAACCTGGACACGGGCTGACCAAGGAATTGAACTCAGGTATTCCTGACTGCAAAGCTCCCCTGTTTCCTGCATTTTATATAATATGTTGTCACCAACATTACACTATCACTTATATCAGTAGCTCTCAAGGTGGCAGGTCACAAACCAGCTGCACCAGAATCACATGGGAAGCTTTTAAAAGTTCAGATCCCTTTGACCCATGACCCATCTCTAAGACTGATTCTGTGTGTCCCGATCAATGTCTGGGAATACAAAGGGGGTTTCTGGTATGTGCTTGTTCTGTTTTTGCTTTAAGCTTCCTGGGTGATTACAAAGACCAGCCAGGCTTGGGAAACACAGCCAGGAGTGCAACACACACCTGCCTGCCCTCCACCTCCGTATCAAACACAGTCCATGGACCTCTTCTCAGAAGGTCCGTGAGGACAGCCCATCCCTGTGACAGATGATGTCAATGACTCACGTGAAGGAGGTATGGAATCCAGAATGGCCATGGTGGTGAGATGTTCTCAACACATTCTCCTTTCCAGAAACTTCTGTAGGAAGAAGTATAAGTAGAAGGTCTTCACCCAGGGCAGAAACACTCAGTCATATCCCTTAAAATTATACATCCTCAAAACTTAAAAGTTCGACAATACCAAGTATTGGGGAGTCGTTGCAAATAGGTATTTTTTAAAAATGTTTTTAAATAAATAAATATTTATTTTGAGAGAGAGAGAGCATGCGAGCTAGAGGGGGGCAGAGAGAGAGGGAGAGAGAAAATCCCAAGCAGGCTCCACGCTGTCAGCACAGAGCCCAACGTAGGGCTCGATCTCACAAACCGTGAGATCATGACCTGAGCCAAAATCAAGAGTCAGATGCTTAACCGACTGAGTCACCCCAGTGCCCTGGAAATAGGTATTCTTTAACAGTACTGGGAGGAGGAAGGTAGAAATTGGTCATCCCACTGGAGAGGAAATTTCAGATTCTATATACAGTACATAAAAACCTTAGTATGTCCATATCTAAATTAGTTTCTATATTCCACCTTAGAGAAAAACTCACGTTAAGTGCAAAAATAAAAAGCACATTCGATGAAGGTCAATTCTAAAAATTGCAAACAGCCTAAATATCCATCAAGAGAGGGTGGTTAGATAAAGTCCATCTCTCCGATACTACAGGGCCATGTAACTGAACGTGATAGGTCTGGACGCACTGACATAAAGAGATGCTCAGACATACCATCAAGGGGAAAAGCAAACTGCAAACTAATTCAAGCAGCAGTACGCTTTGGTGTGTGTGTTTAAAGAACACTGTATATACACAAAAAGACATAACTCTACATGTGCATATTGAAGTGAAATGAAAAGACAAATTTTGAAATGGTGCCCTTCAACCCAGTCACAGTCTTTGCCTCTGGGAAGCAGACTCTGGACCTGCAGACAGGGGTGGAACTGTGTCCACAGGGCATGAATTCTCTACTATAATAATATAGTCGTGTGCACGGTTGTGACCCGTCAGCTCGTTGTCTTTGGAGCCATTCATCTCTTGGAAGAATCAGAGTCTTGAGTTTATTTTGTCAATAGTCACAGCCTGTGTTAATGGAGGAAAATTTTTGTTATTGACTCAAGGGTACGGAGAATGACAGCACTCTTGGGTACCAGGTCCCTACCATACAATGAAGGCTTGACTTCAGGAGATGTGTGGGGCTCCCCGTGGGAGCTGAGAGAGTGAGGATTTGCAACATGGTTGGACAGAGAGAAGGGTGGTCCCATCCCTTGACACCTTCTTCCCCCTCCCTCCCCACCATTCTCATTTGGAGCTTGATGGAGGAACCATGGCATGATGAACTGGTTCCGACCACCCAGCCACGGACCAGTTGCATGAAACGGTTTACCCACGGTCATCATCCTCGGGATCCGATGGGATGCTGTGTGTTCAGAGAATGTCATTTTGTGTTCTTTCAAGTCTCAGACTTTGTCCTCTGACTTCCAGAACAGGAACCCAGCCCCAAGACTACCCCCGCTCGGGTCATCTTTCCTACCACCTCCCCATTTGCAATCCGGAAAGTCAAACTTGTTGCGTTTGAGAAGCAGGCATCCCTGAGCCCAGTGCCGTGCAGCCCAGCTATTTCTGTGGGCTGTGTGCCAGCCCGGCCCCCAGCAACCTGCCTCGGCTGTCGGCACAACTCCGACGTGTCAAAACTTTCGGAGAAGAGTCATTAGTCTCAGAGAGACGGGGAAGGAAGGATGTTTTGCCTGGGGCATCTCTTTGAAAAGGTCTAACTTTCTAAAATGGTAAATAAGCCAGACTTCTTTTGCGGGGGTGCACCGAGGGGCAGAAGTGGCTCCGTCAGGGTATGACCTCCGGGAGCCAGCTGGTGTGTGAGACATCATTACTTCCCGAAGTTTTATCCCTTCCTCCGCCGCGTTTCTGCGGCGCAGCCTGGGAAGCCAGCTCCGAGAACAGCCTGCAGAGCTCCGATTACACAGGCAAGCACCGAGCTAAGGATTTTATTAGGTGGAGAGAGTTAAAAAAAAAAAAAAAAAAAAAAAAAGCCAGAACACTAGCTGGGGGGAGAAAAGCCCTTCTGCCTTTAGATAAAGGAGAAAATTATTTTATAAGCGTCTGGAGCAGCAAAGCTTGTGAAAGGTGAATATGCCATTCAGCCGGGCTCCTAATCTTCAGTTTGCAGGGCCCACATTTCTGAGTCAGCTCGTGGAGACTCCAATGTGATCAGAGAAAGGAAGATTAGGCCTAACAAGATATGACTGAAAGTCTCAGGTCGCCTGTGACAGCCTCCAAGTTCGGATTCCCTGCCTCTGCTCTGAGGTCTAAATTTTAGGGTCTAGTTACCGCTTACTTAAATCCCATAAACTCATGTTCCCTGGGTATTCATCTTTTATCCTCCTGTTCTCCTGGAATAAACTGCTCCAGAGCTAAACACCTTCACCAGTAGTGGCTTTGGAAGAACCACCAGTAGGCAATCGTCTCTCATTTTAAAGAAGGGAGGGGGGAAGGAGGGGTGTGTGCCTCGCTGAAACTGTGCAAGCTGCAAGCAGAGCCCTGCTGTGAATTCGGGCCTCGGGGGCAGGCGACGTGCCCCAGCTGCTCATGTACGTGGGCGGAGGTGCAGCGAGCAGGGCAGTTCCGCTGCCCCTACAGTCTCTCTCAAACCCACATTCTTCCCTGGTCCCCACGGCCACTTCCCCCATCCATTCCATTGTCACGTCTCCTCTCTGTAACCATCACCCCTGTCTCCCTGCCTCTGTCCCCCTCTCCCAACCTAGCTTAGAGCTGCTGTGGTGGCATCTCTGTCTTCCTCACATACAGTAAAACCTTGGCTCTTGAGCATAATTCGTCCCGGAAACACGCTTGTCCTCCAAAGCGCTCGTGTTTCAAAGCGAATTTCAAGAAGCATTGGCTCAGCTGTGATCAGGTGATGTTCTGCGTCCCGTGCTGCTCGCATGGCAAGACGTCCCTGGTTCATCAAGTTAAAAGTTATGAGAAATGTTTGCTCATCTTGCAGAATGCTTGCACAAGTTACTCCCAGTCCAAGGTTTTACTGGGTTTATGGAGCACCTACTATGTGCCAGGCAGCATGCTTACCACTGGGAGAAGAAATTGCAAAAAAAAAAAAAAAAAAAAAAAAGGACAGACACCATCCATTACGAGCTAAATTATGTTCCCTGCCCGCCCACATTCCTACGTAGGAGAGCTAGCCAGCCTCCATATTTCAGAATGTGACTGTGTTCACAGATAGGGTCTTTAAAGAGGTGATTATGTTAAGATGAGGTCATGAGGGCAGGAGCTCATCCAATGTGACTGGCGTCCTTATCAGAAGAGGAGATTAGGGGCGTGCCTGAGTGGCTCAGTTAAGCGTCTGACTCTTGATTTTGGCTCAGGTAATGATCTCATGGTTGGTGAGATCAAGCCCCTCATCTGGCTCTGTACTGACAGCACAGAGCCTTCTTGGGATTCTCTCTCTCTGTCTCTTCCTCTCTCTCTCTGTCTGTCTCTCTCTCTCTCTCTGGCTCTCTCTCTGTCCGGCTCTCTCTCTCAAAATAAATAAATAACTTTAAAAAAAGGAGAGGAGATTAGGGTACAGACACATAAGATGATGTGAAGTCACACTCACAGGCCAGGGAGGGGGGAGTCAACCCTGTGACAGCTGGATCTCAGACTCCCAGCTTCCATGACTTGGGAAAATAAATTTCTCTTCTTTAAGCCACACAGACTGTGGTACGTCCTTACGGCAGCCCCAGTGGCCTAACACCCTCCATGGAGATTAGGGTTTAGTGGGGGAGACAATAATTAGCCAGATGACTATCCACCCACGTGTACAAGTAAGTACAAGAGTGAGTGATAAGTGTCACGGGGGACAACGAACGGTGAGATGCGGGTGTGAATGTGGGCACCGAGGCAGATAAATACTGAAAACAGAGATAAGAATAGACATTGAGATGTGGACGTACACAGATCCAGGATATGGATACAGATGCAGATACAGATACAGGTGTGATGTGCATGTGGGTACTGATGTGGATATAAATAGCAACATAAATAGCACTGCTCTGGTCTCAGGTGAGCTCAGGGATCCCCTCTGAAAAAGCAACATTAGAGTCAAAATCTAAAGGAGAATGTGGTCAGGACGCCTGGATGGCCCAGTCGGTTAAGCGTCTGACTTCGGCTCAGGTCATGATCTCACGGTTCGTGGGTTGGAACCCCGCGTCGAGCTCTGTGCTGACAGCTCGGAGCCTGGAGCCTGCTTCTGATTCTGTGTCTCCCCCTTTCTCTCTGCCCCTCCCGGCTCATGCTCTCTCTCTGAAAAATAAACAACTAAAAAAAATTTGAAGGAGATTGTGGTCAACTAAAAAAATGTGTATATTTGGATATATAATTTTTATGATGTATGTGGAGAGAAATTTTCAAGTAGAGAAAAAGCGTATGAGAAGTATCGAGGGCTGGAAGCAACGTGACCATTCACGAAAGCCCATCTGAGGCTGGATGGGAGGGAGCGATGGTGGAGGGCAACATGGGAGAGTGTGAAGGAGTCAGGGGCGGCCCCCACACAGCCTGGACACAGCTGACAAGGACCTTTGGGACCTGGCTCCAGGCCCTTCTGTCTTACATCTCTCCCTGTGGCATCCCCTGGAGACAAACCAAGCTACACATGGGTCTTCAAATGCTCTGTGCCCTCTCTTGCAGTCAAGCCTTTGACAAGAATGTTCCCTGGGCCAGAGCACCCGCTCACTCTTGTGTTCCATCTTACTGATCCCTTAAGACTCAGTTCGGAACTCAACTCTTTAGGGGAAGACTTTCTGAGTCCAGCAGGTGAGGTCCACTCTTTGTTTCTTCAACCAAAGTTTGTAGGGCTTCTGTCCTATGCAGAGAGACCTACAGTTTCTCAGGACAAGGGCCCTCGTGACGTCCAAAGTGCAATCCCTTCCCGTGAAGGGGTCTCCCACTCTGGGGCCCCCGTTCCTGCCCTCATGCCAGTAACAGCAGTGGCACATCCTTGCAGACGGTTGTACACGCTGGCTGCTGCATTGGGCTGTCATGTTTACTTTGCAAACTCCTTCAGGAGCTCCTGACATTCAACAGGTGCCCAATGAACGTTTGATAAGTTGATGGGTAAACGTATTTCAATAATCACTCTTCACATGGAAGGTACTATTCCCCTCCTTCTTCAGTTTTGTTTTTTTGTTGTTGTTGTATTTTTTTTTGGGGGGGGACTTATTTATTTTTGAGAGACAGAGCATGAGCACATGAGGGGCAGAGAGAGAGGGAGACACAGAATCCGAAGCAGGTTCCAGGCTCCCAGCTGTCAGCACAGAGCCCGATGTGGGGCTCGAACTCACTAACCGTGAGATCATGACCTGAGCTGAAGTCGGACGCTCAACCAACTGAGCCACCCAGGCGACCCAAGAATACCAACTCTTTTTTTTTTTTTTTTTTTTTTTGAGAGAAAGAGAGACAGAGCATGAGCGGGGGAGGGGCAGAGAGACACAGGGAGACACAAAATCCGAAGCAGGCTGCAGGGTCCGAGCTGTCAGCACAGAGCCCCACATGGGGCTCGACCTCACAAACCATGAGATCATGACCTGAGCTGAGGTCGGACGCTCAACCGACTGAGCCACCCAGAAGCCCCCTCTTCTTCAGAACAAGTGTTGGCAAACTTTTGAAAGAAGTCCCATAGGAAACCAAAAAAAAGCTGTTAACTAAACCATTTAAAATACAACCACCATTCTTGGCCCCCAGGCCATACTTTATCAACCCTTCTTTGGAGTCCCACAGCCAGTAGGCAATCAATCAACCAATCGATCACCATTTATAGATGATATGATCAGGTCCCAGAGATGTTAAGTGACCTGAACATACGTGCACCACGTGTTTATACCTTCAGTTTCCCTGGATGCTAGGAATCCCCTGTGAGCCACGCAGCCTAGTTTCAGTCACCGGATGTCTTGCCTTTCAGCTGTGTGACTGTGCAATTACCTAACCTCTCTGTGCCTGAATCTGTACTTTAGTAAACTTAGGATGATGATAATTGTATTTGTTTACCTAGGGCCGCCGTAATAAATTTTCACAAATGGGGGAGCTTAAAACAGCAGAAATGTACTCTCTCACAGTTCCAGATGCCAGAAATCCGAAATCAAGACATTTGTAGGGTGATGCTCCCTCAGAAGGCCCTAGGGAAGAATCCCCAATTGCTTCTTGGAGTTTCTCAAGGCCCCTGGCATTCCTTGCTTGGAGCTGCGTCCCTCCAGCCTCTGTCTCTACACAGTGTCTCTTCCGTGTGTCTTCTCCTTTCTGCCTGTGCCTTCACCTCTTGTTGTAAGGACACCTGTCCTTGGATTTAGGGCCCACCCAGTAAATCCAGGACGATGTCATCTGGAGACACTGAACTTCATTGTATCTGCGAGGATTCTTTTTCCGAATGAAGTTGCATCCATAGGTATTGTGTGGACGTATCTTACGGGAGCCAACCATGCAATGTACTATAATAATTGTATACAGATATAGATACAGATGTTCATAAATATCTCAGAGGGCTGATACAAGGATTCAGTTGGTTCACTGGGCTCAGCACAGTGTCTGACACATTGCAAGCAATTCACAGCACTGGGTGTCATTAATCAAAAGCATTCATTCACTGAGCACTGACCAGCATTTACCATCAGCTAGCACTGGGCATTCTCTGCACATTCTCTCATGCATCCTCAGGATAAGCTCGTGGACAGGGATGCCATGAGCTCCAGCTTACAAGAAGCAAACCTGGAACGTTCTGCTATGCCCAGCTTCCTCCTATTGTCTTTGACCCATTCTTCTCTCTCTCCTTGAGCCTGTGAGACACTGCTTCTGGGGTGGGCATTTTATCTCCTGGACACTTTGCAGGACAGGCTGAGGGGAGTTAAAACTTGGCCCATCTCTCTCTCTCTCTCTCATGTGCATGGTTTCCCGCATGCGGCGAGGGAAGGGGAAGAAAGGAGAAACTCTTAAAAAGGTTTAATTGCACCAAGATGCCATTGCCGCCAGCGTTCCCAGTCTGACTTCTGTCATGCATTTTTCATGCAGCCTCGGGAGAGGGAGCGCGGAAAACTTTCCCTTCTACGTGAAAGTCGATGAGCCTCGCGGAGCCCAGCACCCAGCAGCCCCTCGCACAAGAATATTAATTTAATTAAGCTCCTAATGGCAGATTTTACAATGAGTTCTGGGGACCTGCAGATACCTCTCCTGGATCTCGGCACCCAGCCTAGAAAAGGTAAAGAGATATGGCCTCTACCCATGTCCCTGCCCCACGAATTCTAGCGGGTTATTAAAGACAGAGTCTTGAGAGGTAGGGACCCATGGGGGAAAGGTGGGAGATTTACTCTCAAACCCTAAATGAGGTAGAGGAAAAAGCACAGAAGACCCAGGTTCAAATCCTAGGCATTTGCTGGCTACGAGTCAGTGGCTTAGCTCGTCGGAGCCTCATTCTCTCATCTGTGAAATGGGAATAACAATACTGAACTCGTGGACAGGTTGTGAGGACTTAACGGGATGATGTATAAGAAAATAACGTGCAACTCAAGTGTTTACTCCTCTCTGTACGCTTCTCCTATGTTTTAGTCCCCTCTGTGTTTTCTTGCTTTCTCATCTGAAAGATGAGGGACCTACCTGGACCTGTGCCACTCCGACTCCTTCCAAATGTCATTCCTCTGGAATATGCAACAGATCCCTTCCTCTTAATCGTTTGCCCAGAAAAGGAAGGTCCAAGGCGTGAATGCAGGAAACTACTCTCCCCCTTTCCCCTCTGTCTTCTGGACACTCCAGAGCTCTCTGCTTCCTATTCCCCACCCAAGCAGAGCAAAGAGGTTGCTTTTAGTCAGACATTTTCAGAAGGACTTCTCCATCTGCACCTGGAGCGCAAAGGAATGTGGGGGGTAAGATCATCTCACACCATTTGAAGGGATAAGAAAGATAATCACATCAAACTGTGGCACACTGTCAACTCTAACAGGAGAAAATCTTGAAATGGGGCAAATTGACAAGTATTAGGACAATCCTGGAAGGCTTCCAAGAGGAAGGAAACTTGAAATTGTGTAAAAAAGGTAATTAATTAATTAAGCAGTCATTTGCTGTGTACCCACTACATGCCAGAAACTGCTCTAGACATGAGGGATGTGGTGATAAAAAAAAAAACCAACCCATGAAGTCCTAGATCTTATGGAGCTTACATTCTGGTGGAAGAGAGAGAAATGTACACATTAATGGGATGAGATCATTTCACAGAGTAAGAAAATGAAATCGGCCGGAGCACTATCTGAGAGCAGCAGCTTGGGATAAAGGGAGTAACATTAGACTAGGAAGAAACTTTTTTATGAGATCCAAGGATCAAAAGAACCACCCAGGCGAAAACCTGAAGAAGAGTATACCAGAAGCGAGAAAAGCATGCTCAAAGGTCCTGGGGCAAGATGTAACAAGGGATGTTTAACAACACTCTTTGAAAGCATGGTTGGAGCAGGGAGAAAAAGAGAGAGCAGTGCAAGGAAATACAGATTCTGGGATTCAATGGACAAAAAGACAACAGAAGATCCTTAAGTATGAGCTCCTTACTACTGATAACTCCCCAACCCCTTCAAAGCTCCCTTACTGTTGTTCACCAAAGGACCAAATCAGTAGACTGGATCAAAGCATAAAAAAACTCAAAGAGTTGGTTCCTGCTTTAAATAATCCTACAACCTAGATAGAAGGCCATTTGTTAATAAAGAGGAGGGAATATAGCAGCAGAATGGTATATAATAGTATATATAATATATATAAAATATGTAATATATAATAATATAATAATATAATAGAAGGGCATATAATATAACTCCTTCTATGTGTAACACGTTTTTAAAGACTCTGAATGCTTGCCCGTCTGTTAACTCCTCTAAACCTAACCATGCCGGGAGGCGGGTGGTGATGCCTTCACCATTTCACAGGTGGAGAAAGCCAGGAGATGATCTGACTGGTGCAAAGTCAGGTAATCCAAATCGGGGCTAGAACTCAATCTCTTTACTGCCCTAAGCTAAGCATCGAGCACACGAGACAGAGGGCAGGTAAGTTTGAGAGAAAGAGAGAGCTCAAAGTGAGCCCGAGCAGACAGAGGTGGCTTTTAGAAAGTGGAGATTCAGTTGGACATGTATAGAGCACCTACTGTTTGCCAGGCACCTCGCTAAATGCTTTAATCTCCAGGCCAATGAATTTCATGTTTCTAGGAGATCTGAATGCAAGTACCAGGGGCTCTGTCCTAGAGAGAACCTTCACCTAGCGCATGAGAAGCAGAGTGTACGCGAAACCTTAAATCTAGCGTCCTTCCCACAGTCTCTGACTGCTTTTATGAGAATACAAGATGAGCTTCCTCTCATGACGCATGGATGGGCTTCCTTGGGCTGATCAATGTTGGAAACCCACACTATCCTTCCTCCTGGCTCTCTAAAAGGACACATAGTGAGCGGTCCCCCAGTCACGCCTCCCGGGGCTCCTGAGAAAGCACGCTGCCCGCTTCCCACCCACCCCCTTCCCTCTGCCCACAGTGGAAAACCGGGGGCTCTCCTCTTGCAAGCCTCAGCCTGAACCATCTCCAAAACAACAGTTCAGACTCGTCAAAGGTAGAGACAAAAGACAGGCTGCATAGAACCCCTCCGTCTGTTTGCTGGTTTGCTGTAAAGTCAAACAGCTGCTCAGGAATGACAGGGATTTATTGAAATAAATTCCCACATTTATAATCAATTGCATAGCCCTGTCGGAAAACGGCGGCTTGATTTAAGAACGAGCTGAAGAGGCAGGGTTTCATCTCCCTTTTATCCCCTCCAAGAACTTGCTCACGCCCTTCCCGGGCTTCTCGGTAAAAAATGGTTTCTCAGGAAGGGTGTGATTTTTTTTTTTCCTTCTTCTTCTTCCTTCTTAAATGTTGCCTCAAATCCAGCAGATCACATCTCTGCTGCTGTTTGACCCTCAGGAATGCAGTCGAGTGGTTGTGTTTGCTCCAAAGGCCTTTCCGGACACAAGGTCTTACAACAAAGCCCTTAGGTTTTGCTCGGCACAGGCTTGCCATCATCTCTGCTGCGAGGCTCAGCGGGCAGGGTGGGGGTGGCTCAGCGGGCAGGGTGGGGGTGGCTCAGTGGGCAGGGTGGCGGTGCACATCGGAAGGAGAAGCAACCCCCGGCCCGACTCTACAGCTCTGGTTGTCCTGTCTCTCCACTGCAGACATGACATGACCTTTCTTTTTCTTGTTTTGTTTTCATTTTATTTTATTTTATTATTTTAATTTTATTGTCACTTCATTTTATTTTATTTTCACTTCATTTTATTTTATTTTACTTTATTTTCACTTCATTTCACTTTTATTTTACTTTATTTTCATTTCACTTCACTTTATTTTACTTTATTTTCACTTCACTTCATTTTATTTTATTTCACCTTATTTTCACTTCACTCTTAATTTATTTTATTTATTTTATTTATTTTACTTTACCGTGGAAAGAACTCTTCACATGAGATGCACCCTCTTCACACACCGTCAGCTGCCCAATACAGGATTGCTAACTGCAGGCGGGATGCTGTCCAGGGGTCTGGAGTTCCTTCCTCTTGCTCAGCTGAAACTCTACCCCCAACAGCTAGCAACTCCCCCTCTTCCCTTCCACCAGCCCCCCTCAACCAGCCTTTTCTACTCCTTGAGTCTGTGAGGTGACTGTTAAGATCCCTCATGCAGGTGGAATCATGCACTGCTTGCCCTGCTGTAGACTGGCTTATTTTGCTTAACATAACGTCCCCAAAGCTCATCCCTGTTGCATCGTATTGCAGAATCTCCCTCGTTTTCCCGACTGAATAGTATTCCACTGTATGTATCCACCACATTCTCCTTATCCATTCATCCGTCAGCGGACATTGAGGTTGTTTCCAGACACACACACATCTCAGCACCTGCTCTGCCCGCTCCTCCTGGGACGGACCCAAGGCCTTCCTGGCTAGAATTCTTCCACAGTCCTATAAGCATAAACTCTTTGGAGAGAGGAAAACAACTTAAAAGAAAAACTTAAATTTTTTTCTTCCTTTAAGTCATGTAAAAAAGTCAAAGTCATTGAACAAGATATGAAATAATCATAGTGATGACAAAAATAAACACTGAGCGCATACTAAGTTCCAGGCACCAGGCACTGTAATATGCAAGTGACATAGATTATCTCATTTTATCCTCCCAAAAATGTGGGGTCTAAGTCCCTATGTGATCTGGTCTGGGTCACCATCTCACCTCCACTGTTCCCCTCAACCTGAGTCACTATTCCTAGCCATACAGGTCTTTTCCTTTTAGACCCCTGGATACTCCAAGCTTATTCCCACCTTAGACTCCTTGCCCTCCTAATTCCCTCCTTCTGGAATTTTCCATCACACCACCACTAACATCTTCACCAATACCCCGTCTAGTTCTTTCTCACCCCTTTGGTTTCAAGATCGCCTCTCTGAAAGGCTTTGAGGATCTTTTTTTTTTTTTTTAATGTTTATTTTTGAGAGAGACACAGAGTATGAGTGGGGGAGGGGCAGAGAGAGAGGGAGACACAGAATCCGAAGCAGACCCCAGGCTCTCTGAGCTGTCAGCACAGAACCCGACACAGGGCTTAAACTCATGGACTGCGAGATCATGACCCGAGCTAAAGTCGGACACTCAACCCAATGAGCCACCCAGGTGCCCCACCCCAGGACCATTTTATACGAAAAATCCCCACTTACTCTCCCCGTCATTATGGCCAACCTCTTTGTTCATTTGCAAGACGCCATAATTTTACAGTATTTTTTTCCTTTGTGTGTAGGTGTGTGTGTGTGTTTTTTTTTATTTGTCTCTGTAGTGGAGAGTCAAAAGCTCTACTTTTTTGGAATGTACGTGTGTTTGTTGTCTGCCTTCTTCCCCTCAGTAGGGAAGCAATTCCAGAGCAGGGACTGTGTTTGACTCCTTCATGAGATTGCCTGGATTCGCATCCTGCCTGTTTCACATCTAAATGCATGACCTTGGTCTCCAGTGTCTTCACCTGTCAAAAGGCGTGGGTGGCTCAGTCATTCAAGCGTCTGGCTCTTGATTTAGGCTCAGGTCATGATCTCAAGGTCTGTGGGTTTGAGCCCCGTGTCGGGCTTCAGGCTGATAGTGAGGAGCCTGCTTGGGGTTCTCTCTCTCCCCCTCTGTCTGCCCCTCACCCACACTTGTGCGCGCTCTCTCTCTCTCTCTCTCTCTCTCTCTCTCAGAATAAATAAACTTAAAAACAAAAGGCAATAATGACAGTACCTACCTCCTAGGCCTGTGCCCAGATTCCACGAATTCTTAGATGAGAACTTAGCACAAAGTAAGTGCTTTATACATGTTTTTCATGGTTCTTGGTACATTTGTGGCTGTTTCTTCTTAATCCCAGCCCCTGGCCTAGTATCTGGCACATAGTAGTCCCTCAGTAAGTGTTTATGGGGTCAATTCTACTCTTCCATACATACTATGTATACTAGAAATTGCAGTAAAGTGAAACTTTCTTCATCAGCATGAGTGGGGATGGTTGGTAGAACATGGCCAATGCAAACTAATATAAACACAGAATAATTGCCTCTCGGGGAGCCTGCTTCAATGAAGAGATAAAGCCACCCTGTAACTCCCTTGCTTTCCTCCTTTTGTATAGGAAAGAATGAATCCCAGGTGCTTCGGAATAATTTGTTCTCTTAAATAGTGTAAACATCACCGGACCATCTGCGTGCATTATTGATTTTCCCATTTAGCTCATTCTTTTTAGGCATTGCACATGAGCCTTGAGCTAAAACATCCCCAACATTAAAAAAAGAAATTAAAAAAAAATTGGGGCGCCTGAGTGGCTCAGTCGGTTGGGCGTCCGACTTCGGCTCAGGTCATGATCTCACAGTCCGTGAGTTCGAGCCCCGTGTCGGGCTCTGTGCTGACAGCTCAGAGCCTGGATCCTGCTTCGGATTCTGTGTCTCCCTCTCTCGCTGCCCCTCCCCTGTTTGCACTCTGTCTCTGTCTCTCTCTCTCTCAAGAACAAACAAACATTGAAAAATTTTTTTTTCAAATACCCAACTCCCAGAATAAAGGAATCTGAGGGACCACTGCCTTATTATACCCTTTCTGGGACTCCCTTAACCAGACATGCTGACCACCTTCAGATGGCAGCTTTGTGGACTGCAAGAAGAAGGCTGCTTTCCCACCCGAGCCTCAAATCTGACAAGATGGTGACTGTCTCCTAAGAGCATGGTTCTGGCATTTCATGCTGGGCATAAATCCAGTCTCTACTGTTTACTAGCTGTACTATCTCAGGACAAGTTACTGAATCCCTCTGCACCTCTGCCTTCTTATCTATAAAACCTTACAGGGTGGGTCTAAGTTAATGCACAGAAAGTACCTGTCACAATGCCTACCCCGTGGTAAGTATTCAAGATACGTCAGCTGTTACTACACCTAAATGAATGTTAGCAATACCTGACCTTGTGGATAAAAGGAGACTTTGGAGAAAAGGTCCAACCCCAGCTCTGACACATACTTGCTGGATAGGAGACTTTGTGCAAATTATTCAACACTCCTAGAACTCAGCACCCTTTGTTTGCACAGTGATCGGAGTGGTACCAACCAGGAAGGGTGGTCAGAAGAATCAAGGCCCGTGGCCACAATACACCCACTGGGAATCACCAGGAGTAGCAAAACACGGAGTTCGCAGATTGCATTAAGGTGGATATTTCTGACATTTCACAAAGGAACCGCCCCACCCCCCAAATAAGTGGTATAAACATTCAACAGAAGACAACGTGTGACTAGGTAAGCACCCGCAGAGGGCCAGAACAACCGCGTGCACGCACGACCAAGCTTTTGCCTCTATTTTTTCCCACCAGTGAGTCGGGGAAGCCAGCCTTTCTGAGGTGGGTGAGCAGGCGCCAGGATGGCACAGAGGCTGGAAAGTGTGAGGAGCCCATGGGGGAAAGTGAGCGATGGAGTTCAGCTGGAGCACTGAGCAGGAAAGGGTAGGAGAAAAGACTGCCAAGGAAGGTCAAGACTAGTCCTTATGGGAACTTGCGAGGAAGACCACCACAATGTTTATACAAGCCTTAACAGATCTTATCCTGATTTTTCAGGCAGGGCAACAGAGGTGCAGACATGCAAAGGACCCCCATAGCCACGCACAGAGCAAAAGCCTGAATCCGGATCAATCTGCTTTCATGTGGATTTCCAGCCATACTGTCTTCTTTCTGTCTCTTCTGAACATCACCTTTATTCCTACCTCAGGGCCTTTGCACATGTTGTCTCCACCACCTTCAACACTTCTCCTTATCTCCCCATGCTCGTTGCTTGAACTTTTTCAGCTCTGGCACCGCCTTCGCAAGGATCTGAGCCCCCAAGCAAGCCAAACACCCTCTAACATACACTCAAAGCCACAGTCCTTTTATTATAGCTTTTCTCCCAGCTGCAATTTTCCATGCATCCATATGCTTCTCTGATTAATGTGTCTTCCCCACCAGGTGGCAAGCTCGTGAAAGCTAGAACACTGCCAACTCTCAGCACAGTGCCTGGCCCATAAAATGCATTAAATAAATGAGTATGGAATGAACAAGTGAATAAAGAGAGAAATGAATGAATGAATGACTATGGACATATATACTACACCTGTGCATGGGATGAGGAGAAAGAAACCAGAAACCAAGACACTGGACCCCCCCCCAGAGATCTCCCCTCTTTGACAATGCTCAGTATATGTGTGGGGTTACCATTGACTGTTTCCTGGAACTTGGGGGTTCATGCTGGGCCACGCCAGGGGCAGGAAAGAAATGCGTCTGACAGCTTCCTCCTCTGGGAAAAGAGGGCCGGTGGGGTGGAGGGTAGGGGGGAGAGGGGAGTCACAAACAATTTCTGCTTTAATTAGAGCTCTGTCGGCTTCAGTTAGCCTGGGTGTTTGTTCCCTTGTGTGCGTCAGGGAATTTGGAACTGACCCCAAGCTTGTGAAATAATTAGTACAATAGTGCCGATCTAGCCATTTCTGAAAAGAGTAATTTACTCCCAGCGTAGCCTCCCGGCAGAGCCGCTCATTAATCAAACCAGGCTGCGAACATCAAAGCAGGTCCCCCTTTCCATCGCGGCATCCATCATCTGGCCGTTAGGAGCTATAGAAGCCGGAACCGATATACTGCCTTTGTTGAGCTGAGCCCACCTCCCATTGTCGCCCGCTGCCTGGAGGAGAAGTGTGCAGCCGCCACCACTGGGGTAGGAGGGCAGGGCCCCTGCCCCCCTGGGTTTGTGGAAATCTCACTTGTTTGGGTTGCGAGCCAAAGATGGCTTCCAGCATTCACGGCCTCCTCAGTGAGATGTCCTCCTTGACCACCACAAACAAAGAGCCCACCTGGTGTTACTGAGCCCTCTTTATCTCTTTCCCTCCTACTACCTGTGTCTACCAAAATTTTCCTTCTTTGTGTGCTTATTTACTCTTCATTTTCTGTCTCTGTTCCTAGAGGGCAAGCATCAAGAGGAAAAAAAAAGAAATAAAATTTTGGCATCTTCATCACACTAGACCCCCAAGCCCAGCATGGTGCCCAGCACACAGGAAAAGTTTAATCGTTCCTGAATAAGCAGGTGTGTGCCTGCTCAGATTTCTGAACACCCTTAGCTGGAAGTGTCTTTCCAGCCCAAGAATCCCATAGCCCTTTCCCTCAAACTGGTCGTCCTAATAACAGCCTGCCTTGCAGTAGACTTACTGGTTTGTTTCTCAGTCAACAGTCCTGTTGAACTGTTAGTTGCTTGTATTAGTTATCTGTTGGTAAGTAACAAGTTATGCCTACACAGAGGGGCATTCAATCATAAACAGTTATTACCTAGCAGTTTCTGTGGCTCTGGAATCTGGATTCTGTGCTACATTGTTGTGCATAGGTGCCTGGGTGACTCAGTGGGTTGAGGGTCTGACTTTTGATTTCGGTCCAGGTCATGGGCATGAGTTTGAGCCCCAAGTTGGGCTCTGCGCTGATAGCTTGGAGCCTGCTGAAGATTCTCTCTCTCCTTCTCTCTCTGACCCTCCCCATGCACACATAGGCTCTCTCTCAAAAATAAATAAGCAAACAAACAAATACAAAATTTTTTAGGCAGCAAAGTGTTGGCCAGGGCAAGGGTCTCATCTGAAAGCTTGACTGGGGAGAGATCCATTCCAAAGTCACTCAGCAGTTGTCAGTGTTCATTTCCTCGAGAGCTATCAGTTCCCTGCCATGTGGTCCTTTGCAGTGGCACCATGCTTCAACAAAGCATGCAAACTGAGAAGGCAATGGAAAGAGCTTTCTAGAAAGAAAGAAGTCATTATCTTTTGTAATGTACTAACAGAAGCGACAATCCTCCACATTGCCACGTTCTAGGGTTAAAGGCAGGTTACTCAAGAGAAGAATACACAAAGCCTTGACTACCAAGCGCGAGGATCATTGGGGGTCACCTAGAGTTTTGCCTATCATAAAATAATAAAGATATATATACATGAAGGTTCAGTACTTGCTGCCTGTATTAACCCCAGACTGGAAATAATCCAAGGGCCTCTCAATAAGGGCATAATTGAAAGTAAATTATGGAACTAGCATCATAAGAGAATGTCATGCATGGATTGTCCCTTAATGCACATTAACCCAAACTATGTAAGCATTTAAAGATAAAAAATAAAATTGGGGTGCCTGGTTGGCTCAGTCGGTCAAAGTCTAACTCTGGATTTCAGCTCAAGTCATGATCTAACAGTTCGTGAGATTCAGCCCTGCACCAGGCTCTGTGTTGACACTACAGGGACTGCTTGGGATTCTCTCCCTCCCCCGCTCTCTGCCCCTCCCCTGCTCACATGCATGTGCTCTCTAAGTAAATATTTAAAAAATAAAAATAAAAAATAAACTGAATGGTGAGATGTTTCCAATCCAGGCATAAACATTAAAAAAAAAAAAAAAAAGATTTCTTAGAATATTACAAATGACCGGGGCGCCTGTGTGGCTCAGTTGGTTAAGCATCAGACTTCGCTCAGGTCATGATCTCGCAGTTTGTGAGTTCAAGCCCTGTGTCGGGCTCTGTGCTGGCAGCTCGGAGCCTGGAGCCTACTTCGGATTCTGTGTCTCCTCCTCTCTCTCTGTCCTTCCCGTGCTCATGCTCTGTCTCTGTCTCTCAATAATGGATAAATGTTAAAAAAATTTTTTTTTTAATAAAAAATAAAAAAAAAAAAGAATATTACAAATGGCCTACCCTTGGGCGGGGGGGGCGGGGAGGCGCTCAGCAAGGAGAGACTTGAGCCCCTTGCCCAAATTGGAAACATCCCACCATTAAGTTTATTAATCCCCTTACTTTCATTCATACTCTCAGCCCAGCTGGGATTTAAAACACATTCTGTATTTTTCTGTTTATGTTGTTTAACCAGGAAGAATAAAAAGGGAGATTCATAAATTATACAGAATCACTTTTCCCTGTGAAATAATTCTGTTTGGTTTCTGAACGGATGGCTGTTTTTTCTCCCTGGTTGGATTCTAGCTTATTCCAAGAATCAATTTAACTTTGTCCTCCTGCGTCCTCTCCTTCGGCTTTCACCGTCCTTCCGTACGGATGTCTGATGACCATAATGGTGACTTATTTCTTCCTCTTATCTCCCCGCAGTATATATAGTACAGACTCTGTCACAACGTGGTGAGTTGGAGCGTGCACAGCCTCAGTCAGCCGTAACATCACCCCCCGAGTTTTTAACTCCACTGTCCATAGCCGAGTTCGAACTAAAGTTTACAGTGGTATTTGATTTGAATACTTAATGGGGGCCTACCATGTATTTTTTCTTTTACCTTTTTTAATTAAATGAGTATGTGATAGTATCGGTCTTAAAGGGGGGAAAGAGAAGGTACAGAAATTATTAATCACTTACTGCATACTGCGCCTTGCATGAAGTATGTAGGCACCTCCTCTCATTAATGCTCACACAGGCCCACTGAGACAAGTATTGACATACCCCACTGTACAGATGAGAAAAAGTAAAGTTCAGAGAGATTAAGCAACTTGTCCAAAGAGGCTCAGCCGGTGAGGGCAGAGCAAGAACTTTCTTTTCTGACTCCAAGGCCCAAGTCATTGTGTGCCTATCATTCGGTATTTTAATGGTAAGAAAACTGATTCCATGTTATGAAAAGAAAATGCTGTATGAAGACTAAGATGCTATGTTCAGTACTGAGACTACCATAGATGCCCTGACACCAGGGTTTCTTACCGAATGGCATCAGTGACATTTGAGGCTAACTGGATGGGAAGCTGCCCCGTGGACTGCAGGAGGCCTAGCAGCATCCCTGGCCTGCCCCCACTCGATAACATCCCCAGTTGTGACAACCAAAAATGTCTCCACACATTGTCAAATGTCCCTTGTTTGGGGAGGTGGGGGAGAAACAAAATCACCCCCAGTTGAGAACCACTAGATGCAGGAGAAAAATACTTTTTTTCAGTAATACTGAGCATGAGCTTTAAAAAAACAAACAAACAAACAAACAAAACGAAACAAAAGAAAGGTGCCTGGGTGGCTCAGTCGGTTAAGCATCCAACTTGAGCTCAGGTCATGATCTCATGGTTTGTGAGTTCGAGCCCCACGTCAGGCTCTGTGCTAACAGCTCAGAGCCTAGAGCCTGCTTCGGATTCGGTGTCTCCCTCTCACTCTGCCCCTACCCAGCTCATGCTCTGTCTCTCTCTCAAAAGTAAATATACATTTAAAAATTTTTTAAAAACACTGAAGATACCAGAAAGTTCATATATTGCTGCATTCACCAGTCTACAGAATAGTAAGATAAAGCTTTCATCTACACTTAACGATTGATCTAGGTTAGTTCATTCAAGGAGAACTCTACCTTGAACCAAAATTATCTGGTGTTGATAACTATTCCTAACTGCCCGGGATAACACAGACAGAGTTAGCTTTAAATTTTATTCCAGTCACTCGAGTGGCTATCTGAACTTGAGCAAACCATATCAACTCTCTTGAGCCTGAGCTGTCTCACCTAAAATGGGAATCATGGCACCTGTCACAGACCATGGTGTTGTGTGAATTCCACAAGATCTTGTGGGGAAAGTGCTTCACTGAGTTCTCAATAAATGAGCTATCTTGCTCTCCATTCCTTTCCCTTCCACTCCCTCCTTGGACTATGCAATAGATTTTTGACTGCCACTTGGTAGCAGTGTACTTATCCTCAAAGAACGGTTATGAAATAGAATAACTTAACTATGCTGGCAGCCATGGGATGGCGACCAGTAACCTTTAGTGGGTGCTCTAGCCAATGGGTTGACCAATTTGCCAGGAGTCTCAAGCTTGTCTACTAGCCTGTTTGATAGTACATTGTGGGGCCAGTTTAGTTTTGAAGGGATGAAGTGCAGCATGAAAATAAATGAAGACCATCTAAATGAGAATGAGAAAAAAACACTCTTTAGTTAGAGCCTACTATATAACAAAGGAGCCAGCCAGCATCCCTTACATGTGGCAGAGACTCAAAGGCAGGCAGAGGAGCCGGAAAAGCTTTACTGTGGAGAATAGGGAAGGCTTTGGGTATGGAGACTGTTGGCATGGAGAATCTAGAGACAAGCTAACCAGAAGGAGGACATCCTATATGATTGGTTAGGGGGCAGATTTGACTTTTCCAGTTTGTCCTAAGTTGGAAATAAGAACAAAAATTAGGGAAACCATCAGTAATTGATAAAATCCTGGCCATTGTGAGCCAATGGCTGAAGAAGCTATCATTTGGCTTCCCAGGCTGGTTGCTGTAGGCATTGGGTCTGAGTTCTAATCTTACATATGGTCCGGTCATCATACCTTTGTTCATCAAAGAGACATCCGGGGCCTTGTAATCAGTTCCCTTCTTTCCTTTATAAATTCCCCAAGCTTCATGGGGTTCCTTCCTATTGGAAGGAGGTTCGATACTCTGGACAGAAATGAGAAATCTGGCCTTGGAATCAGGAGACTCTGGTCAGTATTAAGAATCTGATTTGTGAGGTGACTTTGAGCAAGTTTCTTTACCTCTGGGGGTGCCAGTTGTTACTTTGGGGTCTCATCGGAAAATTGGGGCTTAGAGTAATTGCCCCAATTATCTCAAAGGGGCAGCATCAGGCAGGATCCCAAGCAGACATCACAAACTAGATAATGTTTAATGAATATATAGTTACGTAAGAAGGAGTAGGATTTATGGAAACCAGTAAAGCAGAGTCCGGTAGCCTGGGGTAGCTATAGAAGTAGACAATACTAGCCTTAATTCTAAAGAAGCGAGTGAGGGAGGGTCTAACAGGGTTGCCTCATAGGACCTGTGGCCTTCATTAGGGGAACAATGCCAACTCACAGTGTCCCGGCAGGCGGAGAACTTGGCAGGGAATAAATACCCCAAGCCTACTCCCTTCCAGCTCTCAGCTCTCCTTCCATTGCCTCCCATTGGTCAAGCCCAATTAGAAGCTAGAGGCCAAGGGAGCCAGTCAGTTAATATAACCCCTGCAGTCAGCCTCCAGGTCTCGGAGTTGGGTGCAGAGTAGAATGGGAGTGGAGGGGGGAGGGGGAGTACACAGGGGCCCATCTTTAGTAAAATTATTTGAAATACTTTGTTCAGAAAAAGGCAGCTTGAAAGTACTTTCTCCATCATTTTTTCATTCCTATTATATAAACCATTATATAATGAGACATTATGCTCCATTACAGAGATGACAAAACTGAGGTCAAAGCAGTTAAATGAGCTGCCCAAGGTTACAGTGAGGAAGTGGCAGAATCTGCATTCAATGCATTTTCAATTCTTTGTATTAACAGTGACCTCGTCCAAGCAAAAGTTCCATCTGGGTTTACTACACAGAACCTCCCCAGGAGAGGCTGTGTGGTCCAAGGGACTGACAATCCAGAGACATCACTTGGCTTCACCAACTTGCTCAATGACATTGGCAAGGTCATTTAACTGTTTTAGACTTTCAAGTTTCCCCAGTATACAACGAGCTTATAACACCTATGTATTGAATGTCAAAAGACTGCCATGGTGCCCAAACGAGGGAAAGCAAGGAATCACCTGGTTTTCGATGGCCAGGGAATCCCTCCCACTCCATGGAAACCTTCATCAGATGCTATGACACAGCCACCCTTCCTCCTGTGTGGATGCGTTCTGGAGTTTACGCTGTCCCATGATAATATTTTATATGTGAAAGTGGCCTCCCCAGGAAAAGGTGGCTCTCCCTGGTGCCAGGATCCCTGCAAATGTATGCGAGGATGTTTGCCTTCAGGAATTTAACCTCTTTCAGGAGGCAATACATAGCTGGGGATGGGGGCAGGGGGTGAAGGTTCTCCATCCTTCCTCTGGGCTTGCTCCACTTCTAGATCTCTTGATAACTGGAACTTGAGCCCTTGGTGGTGGGAGACAACTGCAACTAAACTTCAATCTCCTCACCTATGAAATGAAAATATGTACAGCACCTAAATTACAGTGTTGTGAGAGTTAAATGAGATAGAAAGCAAAGCTACTAACACAGTATGTAGTAACCAGTCAATAAATGGTAGCTATGGTGATTGCTGCCTCTGTAACCGTCATCATCATCCCAGCGATTATCATTGGCATCACCACCATTATTATTAGCACCAACACCATCATGATCACCACCATCATCAACACCACCATCATCATCATCACCACCATCATCATCACCATTTGTGCCACATCAGAGGTCATCTAGGAGCTACAGTTTGTAAAACGTAACGAGAGTTTAAGCCACATCTCAAAATCTAGGTTTTCTGGTGTCATTGCTGTTGTTATATTGTTGTTGTTATCTACTTATTTCTGTCTTGGCATTGCACGGTCTTTTGTAGAACTTCATTGGATATTCTGACCTGGCCCCAGTCATATGAGAGGTCATAAAAGGTGTTCTTTTGTCACTGCTGAGCCACTGTCCTCTTTTAAAAGAGAATAACTGAGCCCCTCCTCCTGTCCCAAACCGAACACTGTGATAAGAGCAGTATTAAACGCAATGGTGAACATCTACTATTTACAGTGCTATAAATGCTTTGCATACATTCATCCATTTAACCATCACAATAAGCCATTGTGGAAGGTTGAACTGCAATTCCTACTTGACAAATTAGGAAACTGGAGTTTAGAAAGGCTAAATAACTTACTCAAGGTCATAGCACCATCAAGGATGGTGCCTGTCACACAGGGCACTCAAAAACACCGACGAAGCCAGGCAGAGAACAGAACCCAGGTGTTCAGAGTCAACTCCAGAGCCAAGCTCATAACCATTTTGCTACACTGTCCCCTACTTAGTGAAAACCCCCAAGGGAGATGTTATATTGTCATCCTTTGAGGGGCTGAGTGTTATTTTCATTAAGGCAGCTATTTTTTTATGGCCAGAGAAGTCTTCCCTTGCTGCACCCTGCGCCCTGTGTTCATCAAACGTTGAGCATCAACGGTCATCTCCTCCTCAATGACAAATCCTTCATGGTTATCCAGGACATAATGATAATGGTCCAGGTGTTCCCTGAGCTTTATTGTCTTGCCTCCTTGCTTTCCACCTCCCTCCCTGCACAATCTAATTGTCTGTTTCCCAAAACAAGCTCATCTTTCTCAAAAGCACTATCAGGACACTGTCAGTCAACAGGAAACACAAGAGATTTCATAAGATTTTGTAAAAGATCTCCAGGGCACCCAGGGAGGTGTGCAGTCAGGGCTGAGTCAGTTGAAGGGGAAGACACACCTGTGTGGTCTATTTCCTCTCCTTTATAATTCCTCTCTGTTTCAAAGCTGGCCAACTAACATCTGCATATTACCAGGTAAATAAAATTTTGAGGGGAGCAGAGCTACCCAATTAAGGGCTCCAGGTGAAAAGGAGGTGATAAAACGCTCCATTTCAGCAGGAGTGTCTTTATGGAAATGGCAGAATTTGTTCACTAGTTGCATGTAAATTAGATGTGCAGGCACCATAATTACATCACCTGACCGTCTTGCTTCAGTGCAAAAGCTGATGGGTCTTTGGTCTGTGGACATTTTGAGGAAGGGGCCCCCTTCAGAACCCAAAACCAAGAGGGTGTGATCCCAACAGGGTAAGCTCAGATGAACCTCTGAGGCTGCAAATCGTTCATTATAAACCCCAAAATGTCACACGGCTCCCCTAATGAGGGTGTGCATCTTTGGCAGCCTCGGGACAGCAGTAACTTATTCCATGACACATTCTGGGAGTTTTATGTGCCTGCTCCATAAAGAAAGAAATGCGCCGTTTCCATAGCAATGCGGGGTCTTTCGGGCAGCCCCGTTGTGACAAAGAGAGCCCCCGCGTTCTTCTGGGAACTGTTCTTTTTGTTTTTCTGGAAGCTCTAAAATTGTCCCCTCAGCACTGTCCTCTGCCCCCATTTCAGAGGCGACCAAATGGCGTAGGTTTGCCAGCCTGACGATTCAGCTTAGTAATTCTCAAAGGTGCCCAGAGCAGCCATTACAAACCCTGGAAAACCTGAACAAGATGAGGTTCGTCTTTCCCTTGAATCCGAACAGACACAAAGCTTTGCAAGGAGGGACTCATTACTATAGCTGGCAGCACTGATCGTGTCAATCCATGGCTTGCAGGGCCATGGTGGAGATGGGCTGGGGCACAGAAAATCCAGTTCTGGTCCCAGCTCAGCCACCAATGCTCAGCAACCAGTCAACGCTTCCAAGCCTTGTTTTGGTCGTCACACTGACTTTGGGTTTGACAGGACCTACTGCTTCTCTCACTGGCTCATTGACATAATCAGAAGGAATAGTATATATACATAAAGAACGGTTCCAGACACTTTATAAACTACCCATAAATGTTAGCTAATTATTATCCCATCACCTTAATAACTGCACTCCCTCCAACCATCACTGGATACCATTAACCACTCTCCAACCTTTATCAGTGGTTTATATGTAGCCATAGATAAATGCAGGCCCAGGCATGAGCAGGTGCAGGGAGCATCCGTAAGCTGCCCGTGCACGGAGAGCCACAGTGCTTTATTCGCTTCACTCCATTCATCTGCATGCTACCGGAGCTCCAACCCCATCCTGGGCTACCGCAGACTATTGTCAGAATGTTGCTATGCCCAAGCAGTGATATTTCAGTCATATACATATATATATGTATGTGTGTATATATACATATATATATGTGTATATGTATATATGTATATATATGTATATATGCATATACATATGTATATATGCATATATATGTATATAGACATATATATATGTATATATACACACACACATACATATAGCATGGTGGACACAAACCAATGATATGCAATCAGACTATAGAGCCACAAATGAAAGAACACACAACTATATACATATATATATATATATATATATATGTATATAGTTGTGTCTCTTTTCGTTTGTGGCTCTATAGTCTGACGGCATATCATTGGTTTGTGTCCACCATGCTAAATTGTCTGTGTGGTAGAGGGCTATGGATTTCATTCTGTGCCTTTTCTTTTCATACCTAGCACTATGTTTTTAAGAGTACTCTATGTTGCTATATATGTGTATATACGTATACATATATTCATCCTAGTGTGAAGTGGTATCTCATTGAGGTTTGGATTTGCATTTTCATAATGACCAATGACATTAAACATTTTTCTTGTGCTTTTTGGCCATTTGTAGATCTTCTTCAGAGAAACAGCTATTCAAGTCCTAAGAAAGATACTACTATTAACCTCAAAGATACTACTATTGACCTCATTACTATCATTAACCTCATAGAGTGGAGGGGAATGCCTCATTTTGCATTAGTTTTGTGGGCAGGGTGGTCACTGACCACCCTCCACCCCAGATTCCAGAGAAGTCAGCCATTCAGCCTCAGAATTCTGCAGTGGACAAGGAATCTGGCACAAGATGAGGCCTGTCAATTCTCAGTATATAGTTGGATCATTAAATAAAGTGACTATAAATCCCTTCAGAGCTTCCTTTACATCAAAACATACAACTTTCTCCCACAATGAGCCCAGGACTCCTACTTCAGCCTCAATGTTATGTGTACCCCAAGACTGCTCCAGAGGGTCCCCCCCCCGCCCCACCCCCCAGCAAATAAGATCACCTGTGCAGGGTCTCACGGACACCGAGCGCAAGCCTGTACTGGAAGCCTGGATTCTACTCTGGGGTGTTATTACATCTGGATCAGTTCTGAATCATCCAGGTTAGCTTTGAGCTGCTTGGTGACCTCCAGCAGATCAGGTATCAATCATTCCACCTTGCCCAGGTAAGAAGTGTCTTGTGAAACGCGGCCACGTGATGTCTGAGACTTTCTTAAAGACAGGGTCTCCTCTAAAGGCAGCAGGTGCTTCTCAGCTGTGACCCATTTGAAGGTGAAAAGATTCGGGGCTTTAGTGAAAGGTGAAATAAACAACGGTGTGTCAACTCTGCCCTTGCTCTTGATAGAAGAGGCCATGGGTGTTATCCACCTACACAGCACCTCAGTGCAGGGTGTGACCCTCCAGAACACCATGAGGCTGACTGACATTGTTGAACTAGGGCAGTATGGACTCATGGATATTTCTTTTACTCTTTGGGTTATAATCCAATAGTATCATTATTTCTCTTATTGCTTAAATTTTTCCAACTTAGTGACTACGAGCTCTATTAGGTTGGCTCTTAGGTCCCTTTGACCTTCCCTCTTCCTTTCATTTGCTTTTTTTTTTTTTTTAAGCACTTGTTACTTTCCAGCACTCCAAGATGTTCCAGTGTCAATCCCTGTTGTCTCTACCCCAGCCTTAGAATCAGGCATTTAGGACGGTATTTAGAAACTAAGGTCTGGGCATTTTGTTATAGTTTAATGAACGTGTTTCTTTTTTTTTTTTTTAAGATTTTTTTAAATGTTTATTTATTTTTGACAGAGAGAGACAGAGCATGAGCAGGGGAGGGGCAGAGAGAGAGGGAGACACAGAACCCGAAGCAGGCTCCAGGCTCTGAGCTGTCAGCACACAGCCCGATGCGGGGCTCGAACTCATGGACCGCAAAATCATGACCTGAGCCGAAGTTAGACGCTCAACCGACTGAGCCACCCAGGCACCCATGAACCTGTTTCTTTTTTTTTTTTTTTTTTTAATTTTTTTTTTTCAACGTTTATTTATTTTTGGGACAGAGAGAGACAGAGCATGAACGGGGGAGGGGCAGAGAGAGAGGGAGACACAGAATCGGAAACAGGCTCCAGGCTCTGAGCCATCAGCCCAGAGCCCGACGCGGGGCTCGAACTCACGGACCGTGAGATCGTGACCTGGCTGAAGTCGGACACTTAACCGACTGCGCCACCCAGGCGCCCCCATGAACCTGTTTCTAATAACAGTTCCTGATATATTTCCCTCTTCCAAGAAAATTAATGCCTAACACACTACCCAGCATCAGGCATTTTTGTATAAATGCATTCATTGTCTCCTCCAATCTTCACAAACCCTAAAAGGTAGATCTTAGTACTTAACCACCATTTGACCAGTGGAAAAAGGTCTGGAGAAATTCATTAGCTTTTCCACTGTCCCACAACTCATTGGTGGTGGACTTGGGTCTGAACCCAGGTCTAAGGCAGAAATGCTGGATCAGCATGTCCAGCGGCTGAGTGTCTCTGTTTTCTCTTCTAAACACGCAGCTATTCTATAAGCAGGAATTTAGGGAGGTACTCAATGCAGCACCATGTCTGAAACACTTACCACAGTGTCTAATGTATAGGAAAGGTTCAAGTAACATTGACTGCTATCAGCATTATGATTGGAATCCTCAACATCTAGGAGAGTACATGACTTGATATATTTGAATGAATCCATTGGAACCACCACTAGGCTCAGCCAGGGTAGCCCGTAGAACACTCTTCTCCCCTGTAGGATTAATATATGCATTCTTCCCATCTCTGTGGCACCCCACCCTGGGGTTACATTCACCTGGCCACTCAGTCCCCCACAGCTCCCCATTTCCCCGGGACAGTGTCTCCGTGGAGTGCGCCCACAAAGAGGACACTGTTGTGATAAATGGTTCTGTGAAAACTGCAGGGCATTGACAAACGCCAGCCTCATACATCACAGGGCCATCAGGACTGGCACTTTGATAATGTATTATGTGAGTACATCATCAGAACGCTGTCACTCTGGTGACGGATTCATCAACAGATGGGGATGTCGTAAAACGGAAGAAGGAGAGTGTGTAGGAGGAGGGGGAACCCTCCGTCTGATGAGGAGGAGGTCCTAACAGTGAAATACAAAGTGTCCCAGCCATCTCGCTGATAAATGCTAAGAGTGTCACAGGGGTAGGAAAGATAAAAGATGGCAGGGCCCTGAGGTAGATGGATTATGAGCCTACAGACTGGGAGTCTTGAGGTCCAGTCACGACTCGCCTCATGGCTCCTACTGAGCTCTCTTGACCTTTTCCCTCTTCTATAAAGTGAGTACGCAAGCCCTGATTGGTGTATCTCAAAGAACATTCCATAGGATGCTAGTCCTAGGAGATACTCACTGGAAATTCTGAGGGTACCATATTTACAAAGGTTGATTTACTCTGAAACCTCATAAAGCTAGAAGTACACTAATGGTAACTGTGTCTCCTCAGTAGGACTTACAGTGAGTCCTCTTTCTCAAAATAATTTGATGTAATACTTATTTTTGAGGTGATCCATATAAACCCATTATTCTGCAGTAATGCTGGATTTAGCAGCCTCCAAGCTGTCTCTCTGTTCCAGAAATGTAGTGACAGGAGCATAGGCTTTGGGTCCTGACAAACTTGGATTCAAGACGTGGAACTTCCAGATATGAACTTGGTAAGCCTGAGTGAACAGATTCACCTCTCTGCATCATTGTGTATCTACCTGTAGGGCAAGGGAGATAATCCTCAGCTCAGGGCTGCCCCAAGGACTACATGAACATTGCCCACTGCTCTGCCTGAAGGCAACTTACAATCATTAATTGAAGGCTCTCATTACTGATGAAAGGAGCCAACACTTAGCGAGCGCTGCTGAAAAGTGAGGCACTGTCCTCAGGTGCTTTACATCAATGACCTCATTTAATCTGAAAAACGACTGCATGACATGGGCATAGCTGAAAAAGTATCCTCTGTGTACACATAAGGAACTGACGCTTGAAGGGGTGAAATGAGTTGCCCCCAGTCTCACCAACACCAGGTATCAAAGCCTCCGGGCTAACCCACTGTGTTACCGTATGCCCCCAGCAGAAATTAGGAAACTCTACTGAGGCCTGATCTCATCATGACCAGAACACAAGTCCACCCTAAATCCTAACTACTGATCTGCAACGTCCATTGGCCATGCCTCACAGCCTTTTAAAGATGGACAGATTTTGAAAACCTCAAATGGCGCAGAGGGGCATTTTGCAAGGATGAGGGATTCATATGTTACCATGCTACTGTGGTATTATTACAGCGTCTTAGAACAACATCTTCAGCAAATTCTCCACGGCTTTCGTGTCTGACATTAAATACTGACGGCAAGTACTTGGCAGAAATGTTTTCACACTGCTCCAGCTCCTCAACTCCCTTAGGACTTAAAGAGTCAACCAGTTTGCTCCTCTGTGGAATAAGGTATGGTTTGCCCAGCCACATCAGGAGCTAGACAACAAATGAATCTGAGCAACCCTCATGGTGTAGCTACTCCCCCACAAAGGACAAGCACAGCAATGATGGGCAAAATGTTCATGGAACTCAGAGTCAGAATACCTGGCTTAATGACTCACTAACCAGCCTTGTGACCATCAGGAAAGCATATTTGTTTCTCAGGGTATCTGTCTTTAAATTTCCTCTAAAAAGGAAGTATCTAAGCTGAACTATCTCTGAGGTCTCCTCCAATTCTGCATTCTGCGATTCTCTGAACGTTAAGCTGCTACACTCCCACCATTTCATCATTTGCGAAGTTCCAGATGAGAACAAAGGATGCCCAACACCAGTGGGATGAAGTATCACATCAGGTCTCAGGCACTGACATGCACCAAGTAAAAATGCTAACACCACAGATTTGGATACTCTCCCTGTAATGGTGAGATTTAATTTCAGCAGACAGATCTTCCATAGCACATAATGGTGTATCATTGCACTATGTTTTACTTCCCCTAGCAAATAAAGTATACAGGAAAAAAATACTGAAAAGAACATACATTGTTTTATTGTCTTGTGAAATTGCTGAGTTTCAAGCCAATAGAATGCCTTAACGCTCAAGTTCTCAAGGGTGATACAAAGTGCAGAGCATCTCTGTTTGTGAAGCTAAATTTAATAAACAGAGTAATCCCCTGGCAGGCCCTGGGATTTTTCTAATATCCTGATGGTGTCAAGGGACAGGGGCTTGATCTGTGAAAAATGGCATAAGACCTTACAACCAAGACTTACTCGAAACAATTGCCCTTTAATTGAGGCATGAGCTCTCCACAGGTTGTGGTGCTGAATTGGAAATCACTTTAATTGCACGTGCAATTGTCCACAGGCCTTGGGGAGGGGGTGCAGTCCACAGTCATGATGCTGAACCAGAATCTCTAGATCCAGGATTGTCCAGCCCAGTATTAGGACCAAAGACCGCTGTCCTTTCTCAGCTATGAAGAGATCCCCATCCTATACCCCTTCAGGGTATTTTAAATACAATGATAACATGCCTGCTAAGTCATCTTCTCAGACTATGCAGCAACAGCAACTACATACAAAATATACAATTTTTGTTACAGGTTAGTCCTATAATAATGACTCTATAGAAAGTACTGTCATCGGTCCTAGGTCAAGTCTCCTGAGTTGGGAGATTCTTGTACAAGTGATTTATTCACAGAGCACTCCCAGGAAAAGAGGAACAAGAGAAGAAAGGCGAGCCAGGGGCCAAGAACCCAAGCAATGGTGAGGAGCCCAGATTCTGTGTGATCCTGAGGGGAGCTTAGAAGCACAGATGCTCCAAGGAGTTGGTTCCACCTTGAGATAAAGGGATATCCCATGGTGGTCAAGCCGTCGGCTATGGACTTCCCGGAGAAAAGGGTACTTCCCAGCCGAGGTGGATCCCATGAGGTCCAGGGCCATTCTCCAAAAGAGGGCAATCACCATCACACTCATGGACTCTGGGAGATGGGCATGCTACAAAGGATCTGAACATGACCCCAACAGCTCTCTTATGCTGTTAGTGCTTTACCCAGGTTCTCAGATTTGTTTCACCATTTTCTTGTACCCTGCCCCAGTTACTACTGCAAAAACAAGTCACTCGCAAAGCTTAGCAGTTTAAAGAAACAAGAACAATCATTTACTTTGCTCATGATTGTGCAACTTGGGCAGAGGACAGCAAGGGAGGCCCGTCTTGGCTCCTGGAAGCAGCCGGCCAGGGGCTCAACTGGAAGACCTATGTCCAAGAAGGCTCAATCGCAAGGTTGGCAAACTCGCACCACCTCTCACAAGTCAGGACTGACGGCTGGGGTTCTTGATTCTTCTTTTTTTTCATTTTTTTTTCAACGTTTATTTATTTTTGGGATAGAGAGAGACAGAGCATGAACGGGGGAGGGGCAGAGAGAGAGGGAGACACAGAATTGGAAACAGGCTCCAGGCTCTGAGCCATCAGCCCAGAGCCTGACGCGGGGCTCGAACTCACGGACCGCGAGATCGTGACCAGGCTGAAGTCGGACGCTTAACCAACTGCGCCACCCAGGCGCCCCTCTTGATTCTTCTTTCCATGGGTCTCCATGTGATTTGAGCTTCTTCAAAGCCTTGTGGCTGGGTTCTAAGGGCAAGTACTCCACGAAGAGACTGTATAACCTTTCACAGCCCAGCCTCACAAGCTACAAAGCATTCCTTCCAGTGGTAACTATTCAGCACGGCTGTCACCAGGGCCTCAAGTCAACAGATTATTCATACCTCCTGAGGGGGAGCAGCAAAGTCCTCAAAGAGCTTACGGGTTGGGAAATATTGCTGTTGGAAGCTACCAACTTTGGAACATACATCCCCTCATCAACTTCTGTATTTTTTGCTTTTTTTAAATGGCTGATGCTTGAGACTCTTTGGAGACCTGCAGATAGACCCAGAAGTGCCCAGGAGCGTACACAGCCTAGCCAACGACTGACGAGCAGGAATATCAAGCTCCTTGGAGCAAACGGAGGCAAACCCAGAGATGTGATGTGCATCCCAGGGCATCTCAGCAGGATTAGGCTGAGGCTAGGACTTCCCTGCAATCACATCCTCATTTGGCTTCTCCCCCCACCTACCCTGCTGTCCCCACTCGATTACCCGTCTCTACCGGGAACATTTCCTTCACCCCCACGAATGCCCCTCTCAGACTCCACTTCTGGGGACCCTCGCCTAAGACAACTTCCCTCTTAGGAACTCATAATACTCATCGACTATGTCACTTTCCTAATATTTAGACAAGCCCCACTTTGTAATCTGTTTTATATTGTTTCACAAAGTATGATATCATCATTTATCTTTATGCTTGGTTTCCCCAGCACCAGACTGTGCTCCATTTCCTCCAATTCCTGGGAAATAACGTGGGGAGAGAATGAAGGCTGCTGAGCTCTTAGGCTGGTGCCAGCCACCGTTAACCTCTGTGCGGTCATTATCCCATCTGATTCTGAAAACAACCCTTATGAAGAAGATATTACTTTATCATCCTTATTTTATAAATGAAGATAGGATGCTGAGAGACAAGGAGATTACGCTCCACAACTCCCACAGAAGACACGAACAGAATATTCTATGTGAAAGCGCTCCCAGGAATTTGGGGTGAGCGGTGCCACCAACTATCATGTGTTATGTTAGTCCTTCTCAGAGGGAGAAAGGAACCGCCCTCAGATGACCCAGATGGGGAGTAGTAGAGAGTGGTGGGGACTCTCTGCTTGCTTCCTCGGTCCTTGTCCTTGGCACTAAGCCAAGATGCCTTCTGACACTTAAGACTTATAGATGTTGGGGCACCCGGGTGGCTCAGTTGGTTCAGTGTTCTATTTCAGCTCAGATCATGATCTCATGGTTTGTGGGTTCGAGTCTGGAGCCTGGAGCCTGGAGCCTGCTTCAGATTCTGTGTCTCCCTCTCTCTCTCTCTGCCTCTCTCCTGCTTGTGCTCAGTTGCTCACTCTCTCTCTCTCTCTCTCTCAAAAATAAACATTTAAAAAAATTTTAAGAAATAAAATAAATTTTTAAAAAAGACCTATAGATTTTCAATCTCTTTCTTTAACGCCAAGCAGGTTTTTTTGGGTGGTGCAAGAATGAAAATATTTGTAATAACAGCAAAAGGAACTTGAGGCCAAGTGAATCTAGCCCATCCTATTCTGGGGTCAGAGCCTGTGGCATGAAGGGAGGGGTCTTTGCAAGGTCAAGAAGAGGTTCCTTCCAGTGGGCGTTGAGTGGGAAGCTGCTGGGAAAGGGCTCGCGCCCTGCTGAACCGAAGAAAATACAAATTGTCTGCCAAGCGAAGGCACGTTTCTCGTTTCCGATTTTCCAGCTGGCTGCCTCACTCACCGCTTTCTGTGCGACAGGCACGTCCACCACTGTGATGGGGGGGTGACATGTTCCAGCGTGATGCCTCGGCTCGAGTGCCAGCCTCCCAATCTGAAAAATTGAAGTTTCAGTTCCAGAAATTGCTGTTTTCAGAAGGGACGTGATTGGAGCACTGTGCCCTTGACAGAGAAAAGAACCCCAAATGAATCTCCCCAGGGAACTGACCGCCTTTCCGAGGTGCCAGCAGCCTTGGGCATGGAGGCCAGACAGACATGGATTTGATTCTTGGTTCCGACAACCTGGCCGCTGTGCTGCGTCAACTTTGGAAGCCCCAGTTTCCTCGTCTGGAAGATAGGGATTCACGGTAGTGGAGCAGATGCTAATTGATGAAGTATCTGGAACGCGCTGCTGTTGTTACTGGGGTTTTTGCTAATCATGGTGAATGTCAGTCACGAGATCACTCTGGATTTGTAGACATCAGTTATACTTTTCCTTAAATGAGAAGTCCAAATTACCCTAATTGTCCCTCAAGCACTTGGATTTGGCCATAATTTCTCTTATCCCTCATAACCTCTGCCCCCACAGTGCTGCCTTCTCCAATAAACACACACATACACACACACACACACACACACACACACACGCGCGCGCGCCAACCTGTGGCAACCTGTGGACGCCATTAAGTTAGAGCATCCAAGCAGTTTAGTTAGAATCCACAATACTTCCCAGGAACGCATTAGAGCACCCTGTTAGCAGCAGGACTGAAAGTAAGATTGCAAAGAAACAGGTGCCTGAAAGACAACACGTGATAATTGTTTAAATGATCCCAAGGCCTTACATCTCATTGACGTGTTACCATTTATCATATTCCTTGGCAGTGGTTACATCACGTCACCCTCTCAACCACCCTACATAGTAGGTATAATGGCTAGGGCGACATGACTTGCCCAAGGTCCCATGGCAGGCCGCTAGGTGGAAAGCTCAGGTTTAGGCCCGGTCAAACCTGGTGCCCTTGTCGCTCTACCTTTCTCCCCCCACCCACCAGCGCTGCTGGAGCATTTAATAGCAGACTCTCCTCCTGGAGCTGGCTGATTCTAGGGCAGACAAGTAATAACCCAGCAGGTCCCACCAGACATTGCTGAGTTTAGGATGTTGAAGCAGAAAAGAGTTTGAGAGTGAGGCAACTCCTCTCCCACCACTGCTCCGGGAGCCTGACACATCCCTGTGCCCACAGATGTCACCATTAATGTCCTTTCCCCCAGAAGATTCAAGCAGGGGATCTGGGTAAATCCATCATGGGCCTGAATGTAATATTGATGAATGATCTCATTAACCTAGCAGCCTGTATCCCGTCAACATCAGTGCTGATCCTTTGTGTGAGGCCTGGCTCAGGGTTCTCCCTCTTCCCCCCCCCTCCCTGACCATACTCCCCGTCCGCAGCCCAGTCCCCCAACCCTACAGGCACCAGGCTGTGGTCGCTGCACCGGCCCCACCCCACAAGCCTGGGAGCTGGTTAATTGCAACTTCAATCATATAGACAGAGACAGGGAGGATCAGAGGAATCAGATAACTTATCCAAATTCCAAGAAACTTCAACATACATGTTTGACCCAAAAGCCCTGCCCTGTCTCAACACTCAACACTGACTTTTCTAGACTTTTTAAAGCAGTTTGCAAAGCCCTTTTGCTCCATTACCTCATTCAGTCGCCCAGCCAACCCTGCGAGGTAGACTTTCTCACAGCAGGACTTTATAAGAAACTTGACAAACTGGTTAAAAATGTGTGTGTAAGAATAAAATTCCAAAAATAGCTAGGGAAATTTTGGAGCTTCAAAAGGAGAGGGGAGAGGCTTGAGAGGGTACCTCACCCAACCTGTTACAGTGACATCTTTAAAAATCACCATGTAAAAACAGCACGGTACTGATGCCAAAGCAAATAGGCCAATGGAACAGAATAGACAGTAGGAGATGGAGAGAGAAGAAAAGAAAGATGGGGGTCCCGAGACAGAGAAATCTGATGTGTATTAGAGGTAGAATCGCAAATCTGTGGGGGGGGGGGGCGGGGGGGGAGAATGGATTATTGGATACATAGTATATCTGGCAATTATTACATGTATAATAAACTTATTCACAGATAAGGTTGAATCTCTGCCTCAACACCGCATACAAAAGCAAGCTCCAGAAACATTAAAGTTATGCCTTTCATATTCAAACCAAAGAACATTTTAAATAGGTGACCTCAGGGTGTGGAGAAATGTCTTAGATGGAACTTCAACAGTACAAACTTTGAGGGGGAATTACTAAAAAAAATTTTTTTTTACTTTATGATAAACTTAAGAAGGGTTTCTGTTGAAGGATATCACCAGAAGACTGACAGCTGGCAGACTGGAGGAAGATATTTGCAATTTCACAGGAAGGGAAAACAAACTGATGAGAGAGTACATGACAGGAAGTTCCAATCTCCAGTATTTAGAGAAATAAAAGTGGAAGCAACAATGAGATGCCATGGGGCAAAGATTTTATCTGGGGAGGATATTCTACATGGGGGAAAATGCAACTCTCGTGGTATCGCCAGGGATAGTATAAACTCTCCAAACCTGATTAATTAGACAGGCTTGAAAATCTGTGATCCAGCACACTAAGTGCTGTATATATATTCTGGAGAAATCCTCACCAATCCCACCAGGAAACACGTACAAGGAAAATCAGCCAGGCTTGCATGAGCGGGAAAGCCTAGATGCCCATCACCAGGAGAACAGACACACGTGGTAAGAAAGACTGTGACAACCACAAAGCATTCAGAAGTATGAAGGGTATTTACACAGGATAATGAAGACAGAGCCCAAATTACAACACTGACTGAGACCAGAAACGAGGAAGTGAAACACAAAAGCTTTTATACGAAATTTCAAAGACACCCGGCCAAAGCGATGCCCGATGGTGCACACATCTAAAAGACAAACTATGGGGCACCTGGGTGGCTCAGTCAGTTGAGCATCTGACTTCAGTTCAGGTCATGATCTCACGGTTTGTGAGCTCAAGCCCGGTACCGGGCTCTGTGCTAACAGCTCAGAGCCTGAAGCCTACTTCAGATTCTGTGTCTCCCTCACTCTCTGCCCCTCCCCAGCTCATGCTCTCTCTCTGTCTCTCTCAAAAATAAACATTTAAAAAAATAAGAGGAGCCAAGATGGCAGAACAGCATGGAAGTTTTTTGTGTGTCTCTGAAACACAGCCAGATCAACACTAAACCATCCTGCACACCTAGAAAACTGTTCTGAGGATTAATACAACAATCTGCACAACCTGAACCACAGAGCTCAGCAGGTACATGGAGAGTGGAGAGGTAAACTTGGGGAGCAAGAAGCCTCGACAGGCAGGGAGGTGATTTGTGGGCAGAGAGAGGATGGGGGGTGGGGGAGGGGGAATACGGGAAAAGCACCCCTCCCCAAAAGAGGCTGGAGAGAAAGTGGACAATTGGAAACAGCCGCAGGGACTAAACTGAAAAGGGAGAAAGGAGAGAGTTTAAATTCCATTAAGACTGTAAACACGGGGAGCGCAAAGGCTGCAACTCCACAGCTCCATACCTGGCAGTGCTCTGGTGGGAAGGGCGAATCCCCAGGAGCAGAGTGGGGTCCGGGAGGTTCTCGGGCCACGTGGGGAAAAGCGGTTCCACTGCTGGAAGGACATTTGGTAGAGACTGTTGAAGCCACCTGGTCCCAGCAGACCCTGGAAGGAGGCCACATTCGCTGGTGCTGGAACAAGGTTGTTAAGGGTGAAGCCTGGTGCCAGATGTGTGTTGATTTTCCATAATCCCTGAAATGCTGCTGCTACACTATCTCGAGAACTTTCTCTGGGATGGGCTGGCACCTGGCCGCAGTCTCGGGGCACAGGCAGCAGCAGGGTCCAGCGGGCGTTCCTGGGTGCAGCCGGCATTCAGCCATTGCATGGTGAGACCCTCCCGCAGAGGGGCGGAGCGGGTCAAAGCCGCAGTCCTTCAGAAGTAAGAGCCGGGTAAACAGCCGCACCTGAGACAAAACTCGGGAGAGTGGTACCGCCTGGGGCTTGGTCACGGACAGTGAAGAAGCAGGGAGCGGACGAGAGCTGAAGACAGAGGACGGGTGCGCGATTGCTGATCTGGGAGAACAGACTGGAGAGCTGGGAGGCGCCATTTTCACCATTCCCGCGCAGGCGCATAGGCACCTAGGCGCATACCACCCCAGTAGGCTAAGCAGCGCCATCTAGTGGAGAACGGAGCCATTGCACTAAGCCCCGCCCACTGGGCCAACCTCGCTCTTCAGGAACACAAGTCTTACCGCCTGCTTACTTTATGGACTATAAAGCGATACATAGTTTCACTTGTAGGAAAAACAAAGTAATTTCAGTCCTATTTCAATCTGTTAGCAGGTCCATCTATTCAATTTTCTTTTTTTTCTTTTTCACTTCTTTTTCTTGAATACAAAAAGAAAAAATTCATTTTTATTTTCAGTTTTTATTAAAATATTTTTCTTTAATTTTTTACTATAGTTTTTACTTGTGTGTAAATTTTTTTCAAATTCTATTTTACTTCTTCCATCATTTTATTTTAGTCTCCTTCAATGTATTCACTTTTTCAAATTTTCAAATGATTTCCTTTTTTTTCTTTTTTCTCTTTTTTGTTTTTCTTTTTCTTGAATACAGAAAGAAAAAATTCATTTTTATTTTTAATTTTTATTAAAAATATTTTTCTTTCTTTAATTTTTCCTACTATATTCTTTACTTTTGGGTAATTTTTTAAATTCTATTTTACTCCCATCATCTCATTTTACTCTACTTCAGTGTATTCATTTTTTCAGATTCTCAAACGATTTCCTTCCCCCCGTCCTTTTTTTCTCTAACCTGTCAAACCACTTTCAACATTCAGACCAAAACACACCTAGGATATAGCATCATTTATTCAATTTTGTGTGTGTGTGTTTTTTAAATTTTTTAATTTTAATTCTTTTAATTTTAATTTTTTTCTACCTCCTTAATTCCTTTTCTCCCTTCAAAATGACAAAATGAAGGAATTCACCCCGAAAGAAAGGGAAGGAAGAAATGACAGCCAGGGATTTAGCCAACACGGATACAAGCAAGATGTCTGATCCAGAATGTAGAATCATGGTAATAAGAATACTAGCTGGAGTCGAAAATAGATTAGAATCCCTTTCTGCAGAGATGAAAGAAGTAAAAACCAGTCAGAATGAAATAACAAACGCTATAACTGAGCTGCAATCACAGATGGATGCCACGGTGGCAAGGATGGATGAGGCAGAACAGAGAATCAGCGATATAGAGGACAAACTTATAGAGAATAATGAAGCAGAAGAAAAGAGGGAGATGAAGGAAAAAGAGCACGATTTAAGAATTAGACAAATCAGTGACTCATTAAAAAGGAACAACATCAGAATCACAGGGGTCCCAGAAGAGGAAGGGAGAGGAAGGGGTAGAAGGGTTACGTGAGCAAATCACAGCAGAAAAGTTTCCTAACCTGGGGAAAGACACAGACATCAAAATCCAGGAAGCACAGAGGACCCCCATTAGATTCAACAAAAACCGACCGTCAAGAAGGCATATCATAGTCAAATTCACAAAATACTCAGGCAAGGAGAGAATCATGAAAGCAGCAAGGGAAAAAAAAAGTCCCTAACCTACAAGGGAAGACAGATCAGGTTTGCAACAGACCTATCCACAGAAACTTGGCAGGCCAGAAAGGAGTGGCAGGATATATTCAATGTGCTGAATCGGAAAAATATGCAGCCAAGAATTCTTTATCCAGCAAGGCTGTCATTGAAAATAGAAGGAGAGATAAAAAGTTTTCCAGACAAACAAAAATTAAAGGAGTTTGTGACCACTAAACCAGCCCTGCAAGAAATTTGAAGGGGGATTCGCTGAGGGGTGAAAAGGTGAAAAAATAAATAAATACATGCATACATACATACCAAAAGCAACAAAGACTAGAAAGGACCAGAGAACACCACCAGAAACTCCAACTCTACAAGCAACATAATGTCAAGAAATTCATATCTTTGAGTACTCACTCTAAACGTCAATGGACTCAATGTTCCAATCAAAAGATATATGGTAATAGAATGGATAAGAAAACAAGATCCATCTATATGATGTTTACAAGAGACCCACTTTGGACCTAACAACACCTTCAGATTGAAAGTAAGGGGATGGAGAACCATCTATCATGCTAATAGTTGACAAAAGAAAGAGTAGCCATACTTGTATCAGACAATCTAGACTTTAAAATAGACTGTAACAAGAGATGAAGAAGGACATTATATCATAATCAAGGAGACCAAGAAGACCTAACAATTGTAAACATTTATGCGCCAAATGTGAGAGCACCCAAACATATAAATCAATTAATCACAAACATAAAGAAACTCATTGATAGTGATACCATAATAGTAGGGGACTTCAACACCCCACATACAGCAATGGACAGATCATCTAATCACAAAATCAACAAGGAAACAATGGCTTTGAATGACACGCTGGACCAGATGGACTTAACAGATATATTCAAAACATTTCATCCTAAAGCAGCAGAATATACATTCTTCTCCAGTGCACATGGAACGTTCTCCAGAATAGACCATATACTGGGACACAAGTCAGCCCGAAGTAAGTACAAAAAGATCAAGATCATACCGTGCATATTTTCAGACCATAACACTATGAAACTCGAAATCAACCACAAGAAAAAATTTGGAAAGGTAACAAATACTTGGAGACTAAAAACATCCTACTAAAGAATGAATGGGCTAACCAAGAAGTTAAAGAGTAAATTAAAAAGTACATGGAAACCAATGAAAATTATAACACCACAACCCAAAACCTCTGGGATGCAACAAAGGCGGTCATAAGCGGAAAGTATATGGCAATCCAGGCCTTCCTAAAGAAGGAAGAAATATCTCAGATACACAACCTAACCTTATGCCTTAAGGAGCTGGGAAAAAAAAAAAAAAACAGCAAATAAAACCCCAAAACAGCAGAAGACAGGAAGTAATAAAGATTAGAGCAAAAAATTAATGCTATCAAAACCAAAAAAAACAGTAGAACAGATCAATGAAACCAGAATCTGGTTCTTTGAAAGAATTAACAAAATTTATAAACCACTAGCCAGTTTGATCAAAAAGAAAAAGGACCCAAATAAATAAAATCAAGAATGAAAGACGAGAGATCACAACCAACACAGCAGAAATAAAAACAATAATGAGAATATTATGAGCCATTATACGCCAATACAATGGGCAATCTGGAAGAAATGGACAAATTCCTAGACACTACCAAACTTGAAACAGGAAGAAATAGAAAATTTGAACAGACCCATAACCAGTAAGGAAATCGAATTAGTAATCAAAAATTTGCCAAAAAAAACAAGAGTCCAGGGCCAGATGGCTTTCCCGGGGAATTCTACCAAACATTTAAGGAAGAGTTAATACCTATTCTCTTGAAGCTGTTCCAAAAAACAGAAATGGAAGGAAAACTTCCAAAGTCTTTCTGTGAAGCCAGCATTACCTTGATTCCAAAGCCAGACAGAGACCCCCACGAAAAAGAAGAACTATAGACCAATTTCCCTGATGAACATGGATGCAAAAATCCTCAACAAGATATTAGCCAACCGGATCCAACAATATATTAAAAATATTATTCACCATGACCAAGTGTGGAATGCGGGGCTGGTTCAATATCTGCAAAACAATCAATGTGATTCATCACATCAATAGAAGAAAGGACAAGAACCACATGATCCTCTCAATAGATGCAGAGAAAACATTATGACAAAATACAGCATTCTTTTTTGATACAAACCATTAAGAAAGTAGGGATAGAAGGGTGATACCTCGAGATCATAAAAACCATGTGTAAAAGACCCAATGCTAATATCATCCTCAATGGGAAAAAACTGAGAGCTTTCCCCCTAAGGTCAGGAACAAGACAGGGATGTCCACTCTCACCATTGTTACTCAACATAGTATTGCAAGTCTTAGCCTCTACAATCAGACAACACAAAGAAATAAAAGGCATCCAAACTGACCAGGAGGAGGTCAAACTTTCAGTCCTCACAGATGACATGATACTCTGTATGGAAAACCCTAAAGATTCCACCAAAAAACTGATTCATGAATTTAGCAAAGTGGCAGGATATAAAATCAATGCATAGAAATCAGTTGCATTCATATACACCAACAATGAAGCAACAGAAAGAGAAATCAAGGAATCAATCCCCTCTACAATTACACCAAAACCCATAAAATACCTAGGAAAAAATCTAACCAAAGAGGTGAGAAATCTATACACTGAAAGCTATAGAAATCTTAGGAAAGAAATTTAAGAAGACACAAAAAAATGGAAAAAGATTCCATGCTCCTGGATAGGAAGAACAAATATTGTTAAAATGTCAACACTACCCAAAGCAATCTACATATTCAAGGCAATCCCTATCAAAATAACACCAGCATTCTTCACAGAGCTAGAACAAATAATCCTAAAATTTGTATGGAACCAGAAAAGACCCCGAATAGCCAAAGCAATCTTGAAAAAGAAAACCAAACCAGGAGGCATCACAATCCTAGACTTCGTGTATTACAAAGCTGTAATCATCAAGACAATATGGTACAGGCACAAGAACAGACACTCAGATCAATGGAACAGAACAGAGAACTCAGAAACGGACCCACAAACATATAGCCAACTTATCTTTGACAAAGTGGGAAAGAGTATCCAAAAGAATAAAGACAGTCTCTCAGCAAGTGGTGCTGGGAAAACTGGACAGCAACATGCAGAAGAATGAACCTGGACCACTTTCTTACACCATACCCAAAAATAAACTCAAAATGGATGAAAGGCCTAAATTAAGACAGGGAGCCATCAAAATCCTCAAGGAGAAAGCAAGCAAAAACCTCTTTGATCTTGAGTGCCGCAACTTCTTACTCAACATGTGTCCAGAGGCAAGGGAAACAAAAGCAAAAATGAACTACTGGGACCTCATCAAAATAAAAATATTCTGCACGGAAAAGGGAACAATCAGCAAAACTAAAAGGCAACCGACAGAATGTGAGAAGATACTTGCAAACGTCACATCAGATAAACGGTTAGTATCCAAAATCTATGGAGAACTTCTCAAACTCAACACCCAAAAAACAAATAATCCAGTGAAGAAATGGGCAAAAGACATGAATAGACACTTCTCCAAAGAAGACACCCCGATGGCCAACTGACACGTGAAAAGATGCTCAACATCACTCATCATCAGGGGAATACAAATCAAAACCACAATGAGATACCGCCTCACACCTCAGAATGGCTCACATTAACAACTCAGGCAACAACAGATGTTGGCGAGGATGCAGAGAAAGAGGATCTCTTTTGTGTTGTTGGTGGGAATGCAAGCTGGTGCAGCCACTCTGGAAAACAGTATGGAGCTTCCTCAAAAAGCTAAAAATACAACTACCCTATGACCAGCAGTTGCACTAGTAGGTATTTATCCAAGGGATACAGGTGTGCTGTTTCGAAGGGACACATGCACCCCCATGTTTATAGCTGCACTATTAACAATAGCCAAAGTATGGAAAGAGCCCGAATGTCCACTGACGGATGAATGGGTAAAGAAGATGTGGTATAATCTATACAATGGAGTATTACTCGGCAATCAAAAAGAATGAAATCTTGCCATTTGCAACTACGTCAAAGGAACTGGAGGGTCTTATGGTAAGTGAAGCTAGTCAGTCAGAGAAAGACAAAAATCATATGACTTCACTCATATGAAGACTTTAAGAGACAAAACAGACGAACACAAGGGAAGGGAAATGAAAATAATATAAAAACAGGGAGGGGGACAAAACAGAAGAGACTCATAAATATGGAGAACAAACTGAGGGTTGCTGGAAGGGTTGTGGGAGGTGGGATGGGCTAAATGGGTAATGAGAACTAAGGAATCTACTCCTGAAATCATTGTTGCACTATATGCTAACTAATTTGGATGTAAATTTGAAAAAATAAAAAATAAAATCAAAAATAATAAAATAAAATAAAAAACAAACTATGTAGACAGTAGAGTGTAAGTCCTGCATTTAGTCAGTACAGAGGATGCACACGAATCCAAAGAAGGAGAAGAGGGGGTGAGCTGATAAAGAGGGGAACAGTAAAATAAAATTTTTAAAAGAGAAATATAAATAGGAGCTGTGCACCATCTGACGGTAACAGTATGTCACAGACCAAGAAGTACGATCAAGTACATGTGTGCACAGAAAGTGCAAGAATGAGATGCACACAGGGCAGCAGAGGGCGGCTGGGGAGACAAGGAAGTAGGAAATATTAAGTCCTCTCCACCACCCCTCCCCCGCACCAAACAACAGAGAGCAAAAATTGGGGGCTCGAATTTTGAGAGCTGAGGCAGAGAAGGAGAGCTATTTTCAGGGCAGTGTTAGAAGAGCAGCAGAGGTCAGGACTCCTGGGTGGTTCAGTCAGTTGAGCGACTGACTTCAGCTCAGGTCATGATCTCACTGTTTGTGAGTTCAAGCCCCGCATCAGACTCTGTGCTGACAGCTCAGAGCCTGGAGCCTGCTTCGGATTCTGTGTCTCCCTCTCTTTCTGCCCCTCCCCCACTCACTCTCTGTCTCTCTCAAAAATAAATAAACATTAAAAATTTTTTAAAAAAGAGAAAAAGAAGAGTGTCAGAGGGAGAACCATGCAGAGGCTTGGGGTCTGTGGTTCCGGCTGTCCATGGCAGCAGCAGAAGTACGGTGACTGGGAGGCAGCTCAGCACAGAAGGATCTGCTGGTCTGGCTAGAATTATCTCGAGCAAAGCCACTGATAGACCAGGGTACGGGGAGGAGATTAAAGAAACCCTCTGGCATCTATGGAACTTTCTCCTTGCGTTAATTTGGGTCCGTCCATACCCTAAAGCTAAGTGGCCCAAAGTTTTTCCTGTAACGTGGCCTTAAGACCTAAATGACTTTGGTTCGCCTCCCTCTCCGTCACTTGATAGCCATGTAAACTTGGACCAGGTCTTAGCCTGTCTGAGCTGGGCCTGCCTTCCTCGTCTGCAGTGTGGCGGTGAATGTGGTGTCCACTCCTGAGAGCTGGGACATTAAAGGAGAGAGTGCGTGCAAATGTTATTAGCACAGCGCTTGACAGGTAGAACACGTTTGTCCAAGGACGGGAGGATGGGCCCCAAATGTAAGTGTTATTTGTGGTTGTATCCTCACACACAGCCCAGTTGTTTGATGCTCCTGGACACTCCCCGCCCCAACCCTGCATGATGAGTGAGGTAGGAAGAGTTCTGGATCTGGACCCCCCCAGCTTTCCCACCAGTCTTGTGGGGGGTCGCAGGCAATCCCCCTTCAACTCACGGGCCCCAGTGTGCTCACCGCTAAGTACGCAGCTCAGTCTCTCCTGCAGGCTTGTTGGGCAGTAGCAGCTTCCCAGGCCTACCGGTCTGAAGGGAGACCCTCGAATAGCCACCTTTTCAAGGGAAAGACCTGTCTACGACATTTCCTCCACAAAGTCAGGTGAAATGACAGGCTGACTGCCTACGATGACCATTTCACGCTCAACCCTATAGCATGTAGGCATTGCTATTCTATATTGCTATTATTATTTTATTGTTTGTCGTGATTATTCCATCTTACAGACTAAATACTAAGGATCGAGAGAGTTGAGGGGGACTTGTCCAAAGTCATTGCTGGCTGGCTACGAGAACTGAGATTGAAAACCTGGTCTTCCAGACTTCAAAAGTTCTGTTCTCGTCCACTGAGCTCTGTTCCTGGTGAAAGATGCAGAGAAGGCTAGAAGCTGGATCTGGAAACACAGGAAAGCCAGGACAGGTGTTTGCAAGACCAGGAAGGGAAGGGGCCCAACCCGATGTCTACCAGCTGACGTCTTGGAGAGGTTCCGCCATTAGCACTTTCCCCTTGTGTTCTGGAGGTTCAACAGGATGGATAAGAGAGCTGGGTCTAATGGAAGGGGTCTGTGTCCTTCTCCAAGAGCAGAAAGGCAGAGTGGTAAGGAGATCTGTAACAGATCACACTGGCCAGAAGTCCGCCCACAGATGAGAGGCGAAGGTGGCCCAGTAATAAGGGAAAAGGGTAAGCAGACCCAACCCCCCACATCTAGCAACCAAAGTCACGGCCGTGTGCGTCTGCCCACCAACCCTCTGCCCCTCGTCCATCCATCAGCCCCTTCAGCACAGACGCCATCAGCACAACGGCTCCAGATAAACCACTTTGCCACTTACTCATGTCCCCACAGCGAGAGCCTTCTCTGCCTCCCAGAGTAGCCATGAGGACGTGCCGAGCATGAGTGTAACACAATCCCCAGAACACAGTCAAACTCGGGAAATGGAGGGAGCTCTTATCATCACCCATGAAGAAAAGCAAGCAGGTTTGATCATGAAAGACCCCAAAAGTCAACTTGCCTTGCACTGGAATGACCAATGTATTTCCTGTCCCAGGAAGAGACATACTGAGACCAGATATCCCCAGGACCAGGGAACCCCCAGCAAAGAAAAACCCACTTGGGACCCCTAGTAAAGAACTTCCCGCAGACTTCATTCAGGGGGACCACTGCAGGAGGTGTGAGGCAGCCCGCAACACGACGGGCTTCGCAATGGGGTGGAGACGGCCAGACTCCCGGCACAACAGGGACACGTGGGAACTTGTAGCCAAGGTGAGGGTGGGGTCAATGAATGGAAAATTGCTAAGAAGAGACAGCAGGGGTTGTTGGTGGGGGCGGCGGGGCGGGGGGTGGACTCTGGCTACACCAGCCTCACAGGATTCTTGCTGAAGGCAGCCCAAGGTGTCAAACCCCAGCTGGGGGTGGTGCAGGGTGAGGAATTTGGCCAGATATCAAGAGTGATCAGACAGCAATGTGAGGATTCTGGTTAAACTGGACAATGCCGAGAGGGACACAGAAGCCCGTAAGTCAGGGTCTGGTTGAGAAGAGCCAGCTCAGAGGAGTCTGAGTAGAGTTTGGTCAAGGACACAGTCTCTGTCACCCCTCCCCCACTCCACAGCCCCCTCTTCCCCCCAAACTGATTTTCCCAGAACCTCCAACTCAGCTTCTCTTTGGGTGTATTTGGGTACAAATGCATACTAGGTGCCTTGGCCAAAAATTCCCCACCGTCTAGCCTTCATGTTCAAATGATCTAGCACCAACTTCTGGCTCTGTTTGACCCCATGCTCTAAAAATGGGAGTTCTACAAATTCCCCCCAAGCCATCATTTGTCGCTGTAGAGGCTCACTTCAAGCCAGCCTGTGGGATACCTCCAAGTTCAGCTCCTAGGGACCCACAACACAGAAACTGCTTAAATGGAAAACATAGGGCCTTCTGCTTGTTCCGCAAACCCAGAGCTGTTACAGAGCTTGAAGTTCTCTTCGAAATCTGATGTAAAGTGCTGGCATCACTTGGGGCACCTGGGTGGCTCAGTCAGTTAAGCATCCAACTCTAGATTTTGGCTTAGTTCATGATCTCATGGTTCGTGATTTCCAGCCCTGAGTTGGGCTCTGTACTGATAGTACGGAGCTTGCTTAGGATTCTCTCTCTCTCTCCCTCTCTCTCTCACTCTCAAAATAAATAAACAAACTTTAAAAAAGAAAGGAAAGAAGGGGGGAGGGAGGGAAGAATGGAAGGAAGGAAGGAAGGAAGGGAAGAAGGATAATATCAGGGGCTACCTTTTCTCACATTCCTGGATATTTACGTTATTCTAGTCATTTGATCTTCTGTACTAAGAGGCAGACACTTCGGTCTCTCCATTTCACTGATCAGCAAACTGAATGTAGAGAGGGGAACTGCATCAAGGAGAGGCAGCCTCTGACAGAGGAGGAGGTGGGGGGGGAGGTGGTCCCCACCGGCCGAGCCTGCTGTTTTCCACGGACACGCTCTACTGTGCAGTCAAGATACCCCACAAAGCATGTGCAGAAGCACCCAAAACGGTCATCAGGAATACCTCTGAGCTGCAGAGAGTGTCCAAGAAACAAATTTAGGGGAGCCAGGGGAGCAATTCTCTCACCGTGAACTTCTTAGTGAGGTTAAGAGTTCATGCACTCATCCTTCTGGGACTGCATGTGTTGGGAGGGTGGAGAGGGTGTGGAGAAAGTGTGGGGGGCGGGGGGCAGGGGTTGCAGGTGCATGAGAGACAGGGAGTGGGAGGGTGGGGGATAGGGAGACAGTGAAGGAGAAACAAAGGGCAGGAGGAGACATCTAGAGCAGCGAGTGGGCAAGGTGAATGTGGCGGGTGCTGAGCGAATGGTGAGGGCTTGGGGCACGAGTGGATGTGGGTGAGTCCGCAAACAGCCGTGTTTAGTGTGTGATGAGTGTGTCAGGGGTGAAGGTGTGTGAGTAAGGCTGGCCAGCGTGTGAATGATGTAGGTACGTGGTAAGGACGTAATGCTCACAACGGAGACGGGTGTGAGACTGGATGGGTGTCTACAACTGCATGGGCTGTGTGTGTGTGTGTGTGTGTGTGTGTGTGTGTGTGTGTGTGCGCGGCAGGGAGAGGGGTGTGCAAAGCAGCCAGCATCCCAGCCTCTTTGGCCCATCTTGTGCCACCAATGATCCTTGAAACAAGCAAAGAGGCACCAGACATCTGCCCCAAGTTCACAGTTACGTTCTCTACTTCAACAGGGTACCGCCGAAGGATGGGGGTTGCAGCTTTCCGGAGCTCTTATCGGCCCGGGTGTGGAACAGACGCGTGGCTTGAAAGAAGGCTTTGTTCGACTACCAATTGCTCTGGCTTTTGAATGTGCTTTTGCTTGCATTTGATTAGGCCTTTAAAAGTACAGCTTAACACTTCCTGTCTTGCCTGGGGCTGTGGTTTCCCTGCCCTTCCAAATGCTTCCCTGTAAATTCAAGCATCCTTCCCTTGCCTTGTGCTCACCTTTCAGGGGATTAGGGCCGGCATCCCAGGTGAATAAGCCTGCCCTCTACAGGGTGGTCCTCGTAAATGAGGACTCTCTTCAATCAGTCCTCAGGAAAGCTGGGCTCGCAGAGCATCAGCCACATTTGCTAGAAGCAAAATGTGTGTTTTCACCTACTGCAGGATTTTCAAACCTTTTCTGGGTCATAAATTCCTTGGAAAATCTGATGAGAGCCATTGACCTTCTCCCAGACATATGCACACCTATAAGGATTGCAAACGAGATTTTCCAGGCAGTTCCCGGGGTTATGGCTGTGGTTGGGCTCCCTAAAAGCAGAGTCTGAGGTGAGGGTCGTTGCATAAGTGATTTCCTGACAGAGAACCCTTGGGACAAACTCAAGAGGAAGTGGAGGGAGCAAGTTGGGGCAGGGAAAGAACCCAAGCAAAGAAACAGGTTCCACTGAAGTGTAGACTCAGCCTGATCCCACTAAGACCTCTGGAGTGGGTTTATGACTAAAGAATGGTCCCCCTGAAAAGCGATCTATATCCCCCTATATTCGGTCATTGGCTGTCCCCAGGGAGACATCTCTTTGTCCCAGGCATTTTAGGCAAGGCAGCCACAGGTGGCCAAGGGCAATTCTCCCCAGAAGGACGGATGCAGGGCTGGAACGAAACCAGCTCTCACTAGCTCACAGAAGCCAACATTCCCATGGCTGCATTTGGTGTTATCACCTTAGTAGTTTGGAATTGGCCAAGGTGGGAGTATTTATATCACAGAAATCTGTGATATAAAAATCAGAGATTTTTTTTTTCTTCCCTAGGAGAAATTGTTGTTATCAGTTAAGAGCACAGCACTGGGTGCAGCTTTGAACACCCCAGCGTCACAGCACCTGGATGGGGTGGGTGGGTACGCTGTCCCAGTGAAGCAGATCTGAATGGGTCACCAACAGGGTGGCTGTGATATCACCGACCCCCTTGACATAAGGGGTTGAAAGTGGTTCCTGCATAGAAACAGAATCTGAGATCCCTGCACGGCATCCAAGACCTTTGGCAATCTACACTCAGCCCCCTTCTTTTATTTTTATTTGTTTTTTTAATGTTTTGTTTATTTTTGAGACAGACAGAGAGAGGGAGACACAGAATCAGAAGCAGCCCCCAGGCTCTGAGCTGTCGGCACAGATCTCGATGTGGGACTTGAACTCATGGACCACGAGATCATGACCTGAGCTGAAGTCAGGTGCTTAACAAACTGAGCCACCCAGGTGCCCCCAGCCACCTTCACTTCTAATGAAACTGTGCCCTAATCAACACGCCTCCATCACTGCCCTAAACAACAACCCCAGCGTGATCTCTCTAACACACAGGTCTGATGCTATGAGTTAAGACTTTGCTGCCGGAAGACCGGAGGACCGGTGCTGCTCAGGTTCCAACCCTAATAAGCTCTTGAGGCGTATCTCCTGTTTGTGACTGTCCTCCACGCGTCCTCGCTCCAGACACACCTTTTGACTGGTTGTACCCTCATGTGGCCTTAAAGCCGTGTCTCTGCCTCAGCCCGTGTCCACAGCACCCCTCCTCCTCCTCCGAGAATCCCTCCCCGGATGCTCAATGCCACCTCAACGGTGCAACTTCCCTGACAGCCAGGGCGAATCCCACGCCGCCTCATCTGGGTCCCTGGAGCACATCCGCATGCATACCCCACACATATGCTCCTCAACCACATTTAGCTGTAACGTCTACGAGTCAATGTCCCCCCCCATCCACGCAGGATCTCCGTAAAGTCTGCACACAGTGTTTTACTTGTTTCTTTTTTTTTTTTTAATTTTTTTTAATGTTTACTTATTGTTGACAGAGAGAGTGAGACAGAGTGTGAGCATGGGAGGGAGACAAAGAATCAGAAGCAGCCTCTAGGCTCTGAGCTGTCAGCACGGAGCCCCACGCAGGGCTTGAACCACGAAGCGTGAGAACATGACCAGAGCCAAAGTCGGACGCCCAAATGACGGAGCCACCCAGGTGCCCCTTACTCATTTCTGCATCTACAAAAGCTAGCAGGGGGCCTGGCACACAGCACATCCTCAAAGCGCTGGTTTCAGGCATGGAACGTTGTTACTCTTCCTGGTACTTTCGCTTCTAGATTCATCGCTGTGAGGCAAGGACGTTATCCTGGGCTGTGTGATGGAACAGGATGGCTGAAAGACAGGAGGCAGTGGGGGAGGGGGTGTCAGGGAAATTCTGAGGTTTCTGCTTCCCAAATCCTCTGCGCTGGTGGGAAGGAGCTTCCCAAAGCCACCCGACCAGCAATACAGCTGACCCAAGACAGCAAGACAATTCTCCTTTCAAAAGGAAGAATAGTATTTATTTTCCCTTCTGAAGACCTACTTGTAAAGTAGACAGAGTTTATAGAACATCTCCCCCTGCCTGCCCCAGGGTATTGTGAAGATATATTAAATAACGCAGGCGGTGAGTCTTAATGACCCACCCAGCAGTCAGCCTCTGCTGGGCGGGTATCTTTATGAATATAACATGTTACTTCGGATGGGTCCTTATAGGTTCTAGGTCATGGCCAAAATGTCAGTAACGTGGTTTGAGATTATTTCCATTGCATGTAAGGAGAGATGCTTTGATATTTATCAGCTTTCTTTAGAGGAATGGTTTCTTTTCTTTTTTTTTTTTTTTTTTTTTTTTTGCTGGTACAGCTTGATCGCCATTGCCTTCCGGAAAAAAGCATTCGGGGGTATCTGCCAGAACAGAAGAACAAGGCAACAACCTGTGAGACCGTTGTGCACCCTGCCCTCTGCCCTGGGAGGCCGACTGGAATGGACCGCATCAGTGGGATCGCTGGCTTCTGGTTGGGTCAGCCATCCGGGCTCCCTCCCTGATGCTTCCCGTGCAGAATCACAATGGACTGGCCCTGTCCTCTGACCTGTTCCTCTAAAACAGCCTCCTTTGTTTTTTTGGGTTTTTTTTTTGTTTTTTTTTTATTTTCTTTTTTCTTTTTTTTTTTTTTTAATTTTTTTTTTTCAACGTTTATTCATTTTTGGGACAGAGAGAGGCAGAGCATGAACGGGGGAGGGGCAGAGAGAGAGGGAGACACAGAATCGGAAACAGGCTCCAGGCTCTGAGCCATCAGCCCAGAGCCTGACGCGGGGCTCGAACTCACGGACTGCGAGATCGTGACCTGGCTGAAGTCGGACGCTTAACCGACTGCGCCACCCAGGCGCCCCTAAAACAGCCTCCTTTGGAAGATGCTTGCCTGGGGTTCTGGAAATGGCTCCCTTCCCCTGCCCTGCAGGCTTAGGGGTGTTGACTGATCTGATACTCCCAGCCCCTAAACCTCACTCTCACTTATGAACGTGGCCCCTTAGTAAGTCACCTGGGACGCCCCGAATTTAATGGGTCACGTTTTGTCTCAGGACCTTGACCAATCCCGTGTGGTTGCAAATCACCCAGCCCAGCCAGACAGGCATCCTGGGTCTACCGTTGCCATACAATATGAGGCAAGACCATCCGTGCCTTTATAAGCTCAGTGTCCTCAACTGCGAAATGGGAATAAAACAGTGCCAGCATGAAGGACTGTGGGCAGCACACAAGTCAATGTAAATCATTCAGGTCCTATGGCAGGAATTCCAGAAACACAAATTCTCTCTCTCTCACTCACTCTTTCTCCCTCTCACCCTCGCTGTCTCTCCCTCCCTCTCTCATCCCATTTCCCTGCGCCAACATTTCCTCCTGTCTTGCAACAATGGCAGGCTCTGGATGATTTAAATGCTCTTGTCTGTTGCATGAGTCAGAAATAAGTAACAAAACCAAGTGATACATTTACCTGGGCCACACACAGCAGCCCTTCGCTTGTCAATAAAAATGTTTCAAATAGGACTTGATTTGCTCTTGCTCTAAAGAAGGTTATTAACTTGCCGAGATCTACTGGAGGAATACAGGAGCATGCAGTCCCCCACTGCTCCCCAGGTTTTTAATCAGCATCCAGGGCGCGGCGGGCTGGTGTGGGGCAGACTGTAATGGCTCAGGGAGCTGTGTGGGTGACCGGGAGCCACAAGGGCTCCTTGGTGAAGACGTTGATAGATGGGGGGATTCTAGTCCAGGCCCCGTGCTCGCTTTAATTGTTACTGGCCCCTAATCTTTATCAAATTCCAATATTCCAGGTCTCTGCCTGAAAAGGCGGGGGGTTGGGGGGGTGGGGGAGAAGGACCCCAGATGACGGGCTTTGCCGGTGCAGCAAGGGGAGGAAAGAGCTTCCCTTCACCAGTAAAACCAGCAGAAACGGTTTCTTGCACCAAAACTGTGGGTCCACCACTTAAGGCATTCATTCTCCTTATTGCATTTCCCAGAAAGTGTTTTGAAATGAAAATGCCAGGATCCCCTTCCCCCTAAAATCCAAATAAACAATAAAGGGAGAAGGAAGAGAGAACCAGGGTCAGATCTTTTCGAGGCAACAGGAGAGACGAGTTGGACGGAGCCTGGGGTGCCTTTGAATTGGTTGGTTCAAAAGACCAGCATCGTGCCGGCTCTCGTCAAAAACGCCCCTCCCCCTTCCCGATCCCTTCACCCCCGAAGAAGGGCCGGCTGTGCTCCCAGCCCTTCAGACTTGTTGTCATAGAGGAAGGGCTTGCCCTCAGGTCTTTCTGAGTTTAAGATGTATTCTGATGAAATGGAATAGGGGCACCTGGGTGGCTCAGTCGCTCGAGCGTTCGTCTTGATTTCAGTTCAGGTCATGATCTCACGGTGTAGCAGGGTTCTCACACAGTCGTGACATCGAGGCTTTTCTTTCCAGGAAGCGGCTTGATTCATGCTGGCACCGCTCAGTTGGGTTCGTACCCAAAGAACCGAGCCCCGAATGCCACGTGGCATCGTTCTGTATGCATTTTTTACTTCTCTGCGTCCCATATATGGTAACACACAAACATGCAGTCTGATTAAACGGTCTCATGTTACCAGGTCGTGGGGGATGTTGTCACGTACACATATAGCCAGGTTGCCTTGAGGGGTTTTTTTCTTTCCTTAGGGAGGGGACCCTACCACAACAGTTCATGGGATCGAGCCCTGCATCTGGCTCTGCGTTAACAGCACAGAGCCTGCTTGGGATTCTCTCTCCCTCTTTCGGCCCCTCCACTGCTCCAACAGAGCATTCATTCTACTGAGTGATCCTGTTCGGCAATGAGCACCACACTGGTATTCACGGAATTTGCAGTGAAGAGGCCAACAGAGCAGTGACGATTCTTTATAAACACAGGTGAAATCTCTGAAGCCATAGCCCAAAGACAACTTGGCACAGAAGTCCATGCAGCCCCTTCCCCAGCGGCTCACTCTGCAGGGTCCCTCCCAGCCCCTTCTCTCTCTGGCTCCCTCCTCTGTGCCTGAATGCTCCACAAGCCAGAATGCTATCAAGAAAAAGCCTGCTCCTGCTCCTGCTCCTGAACATTTCAGGAGCCCCTGTACCCATGAACCTCGAGACGCTGCCGAAGCCACACATTTAGCCTCTTTAACTGTCAGCTCCCTCATCTGCACAAAGAAGGCAGTGTGATCTACCTCGGAGGTTGAACAGTCACGACAGGTGCAACCACCCGGGACAGAGCCAGGTGGGCGGCACGATTTTGAGGTCACCACTGTCACCATCGTCATCGTCGTCACTGCTATTTTTGTGGCTTCGGCACAAGTTATAATTCACAGAACCAACAGATTAACACGAAAAACTGCACAAACGCTCCGGACGCCTGATCAACGTGCACTGGAGACCAAATTGCAAAAACCCTAAGAATGCTATTCTCCTCCCTCCTAATCACACCCGAGGAGAGGCCAAGAAATGCTATTAGAGAAAATGAACTCAGCGTCTCCCTGGACAGCAGCAAATCAATGGCCACCGGGACACTGGAGAGGAGAAAGCAGACAGACCAAGGCAGGCGCAAGCATCCTCCCCAGGTCCTCAGCCCCGTTAGGGATTGGGAACGTCCACCCTTGTCCCCACGTCTCAGACCCTCTCTGCTTACACCACTAGCTGTGCCCACCCTCCGTCCCCCGCCCCCAGAGAGGAAGAGCTACCAGTCTGACTGTGCCCAGCCCTCACCTCCACTGAGCCTGGATCGCTGCGGGATAGAGTTATTGTGCCTTCAAGGTCTGCATCCTTGAGTAGATCCCCTCTGGCTTTCCACCCCCATGTTGTCAGCACATGTAGGTGGGATACAGCAAGCAGGGGACCTCAGTGAGCCCTTTTTCCAGACATCAGCCACATTCCCCTGCCATGCACAGGGGAGTATTGGGTGCTTACCCAGCTATTAAAAAAGCAGTACTTTCGTTCCCGTGGGGCTGTGGCAACCTGCACATACTGTCTTTTCCTTACTCAGGAATCCTTGGGAGAGAAAGAGCGTTGGGGCAGAATTGGAGCATGTCTTTGTTTGGGTTCCCCCAGAAGCAGACCCCTGAGACGCTAATCTGAGTGCAACTTGATTTTCTGGAAGTTCATGAAACACTAGAAGAAATGCTTCCCCAGCGCCGTGCAAGGGGCTATGAGCTTCCTGAAGCATCCGTGTGGCTTCCAGGTGGTTAAGGGCATGAACTCAAGAACCAGGTTCAAACCTCAGCTCTGCTGCCTCCTAGTGAGCATCAATTACTTAACGGCTTTGTCCCTCACTGTCCTCATTCATAAAACAAAGGCAATTACAACGCCTACCGCCAAGGGCTGAGTGTCAAGGGGGTGAATATCTGTAATGTGTCTAACACTTAGCACACATTATAACGGTGTTCAATACAACAAATGCATCTGTAGAGAAGCCCGGTACATTTGAGAACCATCAGGAACCATTTACTGCTCTGGGTAATGACACCCATTACCTCACATAATCCCGGCGACAGTCCTTCGAGCTAAGGATGGCTTCTAGGATTTTTCAGACATGGAGGCTGAGTCTGCAAAGCCACCTACGCTGCCTTATTCCAGCAAGCATATCCTCAGTGTACCAAACAGACAGCACTTACACAAACAATCAGTTTTAGAAGAGACGAATCTAATATTACCTCCCTGATCATTATTCCGGCCCCGTGTAACGTTAGTGACAATTACCCAGCCAACCAGAATAATTGTATAGAGATGTTTCCCCGGGTGACGAACTGGTTTGATAATAATTTCTGAAAGAGTCATTCTGAAGCCCTTCGGGGAATTGGGTCCTTCTCCCGGAAGTGGCCCAGGGCAAATCCACTCTTGTGTCTCCTAGGATGATAGAATAAAATGGAAAAAACTCTGAGAACAGGAATATCGCGGAGGAATGGGAGAGCCATCTCACCTTGGAGAGGCTTTCAGAGACACAGGTGTTTGGTTGTGATTCTCATTCCATCCACTAAGGGGAAGCTTCCGATGGAGCCTAGACGTGACTATGAGCACAGTCTTCCTGTACAGCCCCTGGCATTTTTCCTCACCCTCCTTCCTTCCACTGCTATAGGACTGATCCTTTGCAGAACGCTCTCTCTCTCTTGTCTGAGTGTTTTGCCTTTGTTGGAATCAAGCTTGCATTTTCAGACTTGCTGCAGACAGCTGAGCAAACCCAGTGTGTATCTCTTTTGCCCTTAGGTATGTGTGCTTTTCACTCCCCAAGCCTCGGCACCAAGGTGCCAATGACTGGAGCTAACTAAGCTCAACAAGACCAGATCCCTATCGGCATTTCCTTCTCTGTGCTCAGTGTTCAGATACCTGGAGGCCCCATGCTTCCTACAGCAACTTTAGTGGACGATAAATTACTTTGTGTGTGTGTGTGTGTGTGTGTGTGTGTGTGTGTGTGTGTGTGTGTGTGTCCTACAAGACACTCATTCTGGATCAGACACATTTGATGGACTAATAAAAAAAAAGAAGGTACACATTCAGAGGGCACCTCGGCTCAGGTCATGATCTCATTGCTCATGAGTTAGAGCCCCGCATCAGGCTCTGCGCTGACAGCCCAAGCTTGGAGCCTGTTTCAGATTCTGTGTCTCCCTCTCTCTGCCCCTCCCCAGCTCACACTCTGTCTCTGTCTCTCAAAAATAATAAATAAACCTTAAAAAAAAAAAAAAAAGTCCAGGGTACACATTCAGATAAACCTAGATTCAAATCCCAGAAGCACTAATCCCAATCTGGTCAAGTTGCTAAACATCTCTGAACTTCCAAATCCTCATCGCTAAAGTGGGAAGAAAATACTAAGTAGGATGCATAAAGCCCTTGGACAGAAGTTAAGTGAAAACATGGCTGGTATTAGAGCCTGAAATGTAACAAGGCCCCACAAACACATTCCTATTCATCTAACACACACGTGCTACAGTCCAGGCTTGGGGGCGGATGCCATGCCTGCCATCGGCCATCAAAGACTTCCCCTCCCAGGGGCTCCGTAAGCATCACCGTTGGAAACTTCATGCATCACCTGTACCCATGGGGTGAGAAACTAACTTTAAAGACGGTCCCCACACCTCCCAGTCTCTCAGTGGATCTTGGCGCATTCTGAAGGGCCTCCTCTTTTGGGCATGGTATTCCCAAAGGTTCGTTGGCACGTTTCTATTGCACAGAGAGGCTGATGTGAGCAAACCACTTTCTTACCCTGTAAGTCAGAGAGCCTAAGTCCGATCTACTTTGAAAAGGGAGCAGCAGCCTTGGGTATTCATATTTAAACATGTTTCCCACCTGTCTGATTACCGCCCCCCCCCCCCCCATTGGGAGCAGGATTCCTGGCAGCTGTGTTTGTACTGGACATTAACGCCCTCACGTGACTGGTAACCGGACCAGTGACACATATCTCAACTGATCCAGGGAAACCGGACTTTCCCTCCTGGGAATTTGGACTTGGGACATGAAGCAGGACAGGAAAACTCTGGAGGTCATCCTTTGCCCATGAAGTGGGCAAAGAAGAAGAAACAAAACCGTCCCCTGCAGAGGGAGAAAAATGGATCAGATACACAGAGAAAATCACAGATGAGAGACCAGAGAATTTTGCTGGCTTTCCAGTTCCTGGTGTGGCAGTCTGGGCGTCCCTGAGAGGCTCTGACACTTCTCCGAATCATCCAACCCCTTCCCTTTTATTTTCTTATTCCACTGGGATGGTACCAGCACCTGACATGATGCTCCAAAAGCCCTGGACCCTATGAATAACTCAGGTATTCAACCAGGAGTCCCCATTCAGTCACAACACTGTTGGTCATGCACATGCATCTATTCATTCAACAAACACTTGTCCAATGCTTTCTGTCCACCTGGCCCTGAATGAGACTCACAGAATGCAAAGACACATACACCCATTACCAGCTAGAATCCCCCCCCCCCCTTCCTGGGGGACGTGAGGTGAGAACAGGTTTGAGTCCCTGGACTCGAGGCAGCACACAAAGCAGAAAACAATTCTGACCTCTGTGTCTCCAAAACTTCCTAGCCTTAGCATGTGACTTTTCCTCTCTAGGCCTCAGCTTCCTCGTCTTTAAAATAGGCATGGAGGGGCGCCTGGGTGGCGCAGTCGGTTAAGCGTCCGACTTCAGCCAGGTCACGATCTCGCGGTCCGTGGGTTCGAGCCCCGCATCGGGCTCTGGGCTAATGGCTCAGAGCCTGGAGCCTGTTTCCGATTCTGTGTGTCCCTCTCTCTCTGCCCCTCCCCCGTTCATGCTCTGTCTCTCTCTGTCCCAAAAATAAATACAAACGTTGAAAAAAAAATTTAAAAAAAAAAAAATGGGCATGGAAAATGGATCCAGTAGGAGAATCCACAGAATACCACTAGAATAGCATCTCACACACAGTAAGCATTTACTAAATGTCAGCTTGGGAAAAAAAAAACAAAACACCTATAATCTTGTCGGTCCTATCTGTTGAAAGAAAGGTGGCTCTGTACCCTTGTAACAGATAAATAGGATGACTGACTTTCTTCTGAACAACATTTATCACATCTCAGACGCTGTTGCCGCAGGAAGGAAATTGAAGATGGTAACCCCAAATTCTCCAAGCACAAACACATAGGAGACAGCGTGGTGTGTCACAGGATTGAAAGCTGGTGACGGGGAAGGTTTCCAGGGCCCAGCCTGAAGAGTTCCATGCTGAGACTCATTCTTAAGCCTGCACTCGGTTTTGGGGAGAAATACTGGGCCAGCCCCAGTCTGGCAATAATCACAGCCATCCCTGTCTGAGAAAAGAGCAGGTGATGTAACTTCATGAAGGGCCATGAGTGGCAGGAACGGTCGAAACCTCTACCGCGAAGAGATGCCAAGAAACACAGCCTGATGCAAACCTGGAAGGTTCTGGGCTGTCTAACGAGGCCTCCCAGCACTGCTGGACATCCCAACAGACAGCCGGCCAGTGTGGGCAAAGGAAAAACCCTGAACTCCACTGCTGAGGCCAAGAAGGGTCAGGAGAATGCACCAGAGGCCAAGAAGCCCGTGGAGGGAGGGAGGGAAGGAGGGAGACTATGTGATGGCAACCATAAGCCCCCAAGGAGTTTCCCCTGCAAGGAAGAAACAGACCCACCCCCTGGAGGGCAGGTTAGAGGGGACTTAGAGACAGGAAACCCCATCCATCGTGGCTATCACTCAGGATTGCCTGGTTTGGAAATGAATCAGATTGCCTCCTAGGAAAACTTCTGAAGTCATAGCAAATACTCTGGCTTGGCTGGCCTTGGGCACTTGCGGAGGCCACGTTATTACCCAGGAGGTGGAAGCAAGGGACGGAAAGCCTCTGACAGCCAGCGTTGCTCCTTTGCCCCGTGGCTGCAGCCCCCTCTCGGTTACACACACCAGCTCCCTGCAGTTCCCCGTTTCTGAACTCCCATCCTTCAAAGGCCTGGAAATCATCTCCCCACAGGACAGATGGCAACAACACTAGCATTAATAGTAACACTGTCATTAATATCTGCTCAGCACTTAGGGGCGCCTGAGTGGCTCAGTGGGTTCAGCATCCAACTGCTGCTCAGGTCATGATCTCGTGGTTCGTGGGTTCGAGCCCCGCGTCGGGCTCTTTGCTGACAGCTCAGCACCTGGAGCCTGCTTTGGATTCTGGGTCTCCCTCTCTCTCTGCCCCTCCTCCACTCGCGCTCGCTCTCTCTCTCTCTCTCTCTCTCTCTCTCTCAAAAATAAATAACCATTAAAAAAAAAAGATTTCCATGAACATATGTGTTACTTCAAACTTCCCACAAAGCAAGAAGGGGCCAAGTGGTCAACAACTCTCTGGAATGAGGCAGATGAACACCAGAGGCTGCTGTTTGTAAAGGACCTAACTTCAGGTATGTGTTCTTACAAACTCCATCTGACAGATGAAGGACTTGGGTTCAGAGAGGTTAAGGGGCTAATTCAAGGTCACACAGCCTGTCACTGTATTTGGAAAATCCAGTCTCTGCTTTGAAAACTCCCTTTCCAGTTTGGGTATTGATTTGCTATTGAGCAATTTTCTTGTGAATTTCAGTAACATGCCCTGTCTTCTGTCTCTTCTTTGTTTGTTTGTCTCTATTCTGGTTGAACAACCATATGACAAATTGCATATCTAATTAAGGCCGGTGAGATAGAAAGGTACATGGTGATCTTCACAAGCAGTGTGGAGGTTAGGCCTCGAGGATGAGACGCAACACCATCACTAATCAAGTTGACGAGGTCAGAGACCCTCGTTCTCTTATTCCTTTTCTTCTTATTAGGATAATTTTACACTTCCTGTGCTCAGCAATTGAACAATGATTACTTTGCTAAATACTACATGAGTTTTGACAAAACAAACCCCCGAGGAATCAAAATAAGTAATTTCTATTCAGCAGAAATCATTCTTAGATTAGTCTGTGTGCCATATTACACAACCCAATTATCTCAATATGCAGACTGATATAATAAATAACGAGCATACGGTCTCACTTGAGCTGGGGTTGGGTAAGGGGTACAGGCGAAAACACTTCAAACTACAAGCTGTCCGTCTGTCGCCTGATATGTCCAGGAAATGGGGTGTAAGGAGGGGGCAAACCTCCGTCTTAGCAATGCTGAAATTCTTTTGTGGATGACTCTCCAGCTTCATACACGTCATGGAGACGTGTTCCCTCATTCATCTAATGTCCGAACCCAGACAACATGCGCTGGGCCTCACGTCTGTGCTCCCACTGCCTCGTGGGATTGTGTTGAGTCATAAACATGCTGGCCTTGGTGAAGCCCGCAGCATCACGGCTGGTTTACAGCAGGTAGATGCCGAAATCCACACCCTCCTCTCTTCCCTGTGCAGATCCTGAACGACACTGTGAAGCCACCTTCTTCATTTGTTCATTGACTGCTCATTCTTAAATGTTTATTTATTTTTTTTAAAGAGAGAGAGAGAGAGAATGTGAGCAGGGGAGGGACAGAGAGAGAGGGGAGAGAGAATCCCGGGGAGGCTCCGCACCATCAAGTGCAAAGCCCAACACGGGACTTGAACTCATACCCCGTGAGATCATGACCTGAGCCAAAATCAAGAGTCAGACGCTCAATCGACTGAGCCACCCAGGGGCCCCATTTGCCCTTCATTCTTTCCTGAGTCCTTCCTATATGCTCATCCCAGAGGCTAGCACTGGGGATGCAGTGACGAACAGAAGCCCGGTGCCTGTCCGCACACAGCTTGCAGTCTGCTGGAATAATCCTATGAGCAAATGTAATAAAAATGCTGCTGTGACAGGTACTGGGGGGGAAGGGGTAAGGAAGATACTCCATATGATGGAAACTTGTAAAAAGGGGCATGCCCCAGCCAGAAAGACCAGGGAAGCCTTCCCACGAGGGCGCATCTCCTAAACCAAAATCTCAAGAGGAAGCAGAGTTAACTAGGTCAATGGGGGCAGAAGGAAGACAGATATTAGCTCACTTAATTTCCCCACACTGTGAGGGAGGTACTTTATCAATGAAGAAACTGAAACTTGGAGCCTTAAGGGAATTCATCGAAACTCTCACAGCGCACAGCAGTGAAGCTAGGATTTGAACACAGGTCTGTACCGGCCAGGGGCCGTTTTCGGGTCATGGCCTTTTTGCTCCAGGGGCCTTGGATTGCTGTCATCTAGTGTTGAGAGTTGAAAAACCAGGAGGATGAAAGTAACGGGGACTTCACACGTGGTTCCTTGGACGGAGCCCAGCCCTGCACATGGCCAGCATTAACGCCAGAGTCCACACCCAGGTGTAGAAATGAGTCGCCGAGCAACCCCTACACCAGGGGATTTGTCCAGGGTTGTCCGTGCCAAGATAGGAGCAAGTTCTGAGAGTTCAATGAAAACAAAAAAGAGAAAGTCCAATCAACGTGTGGGGAAACGGAGCAGTATACAACCTTCCTGAAATGCCTGAGAGATGTCTGACCTTCCAACGGCCTTGGCTTTGAATATGCTTCAGAGCTGCACCGGTTCCATTTTCTCAATAAAGGCTAAGGCCAAGTTTGAGCCCCTGGGTTATTTATTAGGCAAAGCGAGGCATTCAAGGTTCCAGTCAGTGAACAAAGAGACTGCAGTGAGAAGCTGCTCCTGATTAGATGTGCTCAAAGGAAGCCTTGTAAAACAGGAGCCTGGTGCTGTAATTGAGCAAGCGGCTCCAAGCAGAGCCAAGACGTTAGCGGTGAAGGAGAAAAGGGTATCAGTACCGCCAACATTATCTTTGCAGAAAAAGGCCCCTGAGATCCCACCTGCTTTTTATTTGTGTATTTATTTATTGAGCCCCACCTCAGGCCCAGAAAGATCTGAGCCCCTCAGAAAAAGAAAACAAGGTAAATATCAGTAATTGTTAAGATCGGAATAAAAGGAATACAAGGAGTAGAAAAAGAAGAGACCATCAGGGATAAGAGCCACACACAAAATGCATGACAGAAGTTCTGCGCACGCACTCCAAGTGGGGCTTACATTTGACTCTGAGCTCCCTGGCAGCCAAAGCAACAAGGGAAATGGTCTCCAGAAAATCAAAATGGATATGCTTGGATGAGGTGCACACTTCTCTGACACTGAAGGCTGAGAGCAGTTTGTCTGGATGCAAACACTGTTGATGACCACAACCACATCTCACAATCATGCATTAACTGTTTTTAATTTTGGGTTTCACATGATCTCACAGAGAAACTTGTCAAAGAGAAATTCTGTACAAATGGTTAAAAGGGACCCAAACAAGACAAGCCAGATACAAATGCTCCCTGGTCTGCCTTTAGTTAGGATTTAGACTTCCTAATATTAGAAAGTGTGCTTCCAAAACTGGGTCATGTGAGACATTATTATCCTAAAAGGACCTACCAACAGAAAGCATCCAGATTAAAAGTGGTTTGATAATTGGTTGGGGATGTTTGTGCCAAAGACTCCGAGTAGCCCTCTAGTAAGGAAACCTGCTTATTTTGCACACGTATATGAGCAACGGGCCTTTCTATTCACATCCCATACCGCAAGCTCGGGGGATGACTAACTCGATAAGAAAGTGCCTGTTAAGTGCCTAGTATCTACTACTAGCAGCTCCCTAATAACTGGTCATTATATGTATTATTATTTCATTTCGCCCTTAATAATCCCTGTGAGATGAATGATATGCCACTCCTTCCACGGTGGGAGAAACTAAAAAGCAGGGCCATGAAGGGCACTGCCCAGTCACACCACCAGGAAGCAACAGACGGCGATTTCTCCTCTCCCTGTGGTCCTGGCAACGCTGTCAATCTCCCTCCCTCGGTGTTGGGACACTGACGGCTGATCCCTGATCCCTCCCACAGCTGTTGTCATTGGCTCAGGGATGGGCACATGACCTGGGCTGTCAGTCACACTCCCATGACGTGTGACACAGGCCAGCCAATTCGCCAATCCCTCCCACAGCCGTTGTGATTGGCTCAGGGCCGGGCACGTGATCCCTGGCAGGACCAATCATCCTCCCCCTGATGTTAATCCACGAGAGATGGGTGTTTTCTACCACACGGCTCCTGGCAGCCATCTTGCTGACCATGGGGTGGTTCCCTTGTGAAGAATGCTGCGTGGCTGAGACAAGCCGGGGGGAGAAACGCAGGGTCAGAGAGACAAAGTCCTAACAAAGCACTGGAGTCCCAGGATGGCACAGACGCCGAGCTATACATTTCCTTTGGCCCGTTTGATCTGACTTTGTGTCACAACTGAAACCATCTTGAATGTATACAGTGGTCCGTGCGCATTTGCTGTTTTGTGAGTGTGTGTGCGCACGTGTGCGTGTAAAATACATCTGCGCCTGAGCCACCCGTAAGGGTGGTGATCGCGTCCATTTGTCTAAAAATCAGAACCTGTAATGGAACTAGATTAGGAAGCGGGATGAACAGTAGTGAAAAAAGACATTTAAAGCAGATTTTGAAATCCCTAAAGAAGGCAGTTTAACCTGGAAATGCTGACATAAGGTAAACCACAGAAGCACAAACGGCCCCACTATAATTAGTTTACCTTTCAATTTTATCCGAATTCAACTCCTGAGGACTCTGGCTGAGCATTCCAAGAGGCACGAAGTCTCAGCCACAGGTGTCACGGCCAGGAGTCCCCGCAGAGGCGCTGTTGACTCAGCTCAGTGCACACTCCGCAGCCTCCGAGCGGCCTAGAGGCTTGCTAACAGCCGTGTGCGCGTCCCTCATGGGCTCCAGACCCTAGATCCCAGTCCCGGGGAGACCAGTCAGCAGGCTGTTTAATGAAGGCAGAGCACAGGGCTGGTGGGGCATTTGTAAGTGGAGCGAGGGAGAAGATCTGCGTGCAAAGCAAGCCTGAACACAGTACACGGCTGCTGTTTAATTACACCCAGCTCCGGAGTCCTTTGCTGGTGGAAAGGCACCAAAGTGGTGTGCACATGCACATGCGTGTGGGCGCACACAGCCCGCACAAAGGATGAAAAGAAAAAAGAAAATCCATGCCAGGCATTCACAATGCAGCTCCTGATTGATTAGCCAGCAACCTCCAAAGTCAGCGATGCCAGCAACCCAAGTCTCTGCAAGCTCCTGGCTTCTCTTTTAGGAAAAAGGAAAAGGAAAAGAAAGAGGGATGCAAGCTCTCCTCTGTCTTAGAAATAGCTGTGAAATAAAATCATAGGAAGATAAGAAAATGTGCTGGTCATATATGACAGCAGAGGGGAACTGGAAAAAAAAAAAAAGAGGGACAGTGTATCGCCACACGGTCCGTACAAATGGCACCCAGTAGAGTTGTGCAGTGCACAACATTCTTAACTGGGTGTGGAGGATCTGGATAAGAGGAGAAAAGTCAACATTTTCTGCCTGTCCATTTCCCAGTTGCTTCCAGTGCCATTCCCAATGCCCTCTCCTCATATGTGTTTGTAAAAAATTCCCATCTAATTGCCCCCGTTTCCTTACCTGTAACATAGGGTGTTGGGCCAGAAGCTCTGAAAAGAATCTTCAACTCTAGGAACTTATTAGTTATATCTTTGAAATGGAAAAGATCTATGAAGTACATCTGGTCCAGGCCCATATATTTCAAACTCATGAGATTAGCATAGTTGATTGGCTAAGGATGTAGACTTCGGAGAGAGAATGAACTGAGACCGAGTCCCATCTTTTCCAATTCCTTGTGTGATTATATAAATCTTCCCCCCCCCCCAACCAAATCTCCACTTTCTTATCTGTAAGAGGGGGTGAAAACATAATCCCAGATGATAGAGCTCTCCTGACCATTCAATAAAATAAAGCATATAGAAGATGAGCTCATGCTGGCCTGTGGTTAGCCTCTAATCGATGCGGCTCTTGTTACCATTAATATCATTAAGCTTATGCTGCATATGAAGTGAAATGGGTCCCTTAGCCGGTAAGGAGATGGAGGGGGAAATGTCCCCCCTCCCCACTTTAGTACTACTTATGCTCATCATTGATGCTGTGAAATGGCCACAAGGAGGGCAGGTAAAATTTCCTCCAGGGAAGAGGGGAGGTGGGATGGCCCCATCCCCACCTCCACCCCCACCCCTACAGCTCCACCATACTAGCCACGGGATCTAAGGAATAAATTCCTGCACTCATAGCTGCATTTATGGCATCCTGAGAAGCCCCTGAGTCCTCAAAAGCTCTTCCCACCTAATGAAGAGATCTGAAATGTCACCATTAAGGGTATCGTCACTTAGATGAAGACTAATCTCCATTAAGAGCCAAATATCCATGGGAAAAGAGTTGAGTTACTACAAATGAAAAATAATCTAAGAGCAGCTTTGACCGAAGGAGGAAAACTGAAATATTAGAGAAGGGAAATAAGCAAAGCATCCACAATAGGTGAGAATAAGGGGTGAGAACTCCACTTTTGCACAGTTTCCCCCTAGCCAAGGGATGGTGTGAGTCTGCAAAGAATACACACCAGTATTTGTGTCTCATGGCCCTGAGCTTAAATTCAGTAAACTTTCAGAAAATTCAAAGAAACCCGATCCTATCCCCCTGAATAAATCAAGTCCCAGAAGGAGTTAAAAACTGTCTAAGGTCACACAGCAAGCTGTAGAGACGAGCTCACACTTCCAAATGCTTGACCTGTGTTCTTTGCATGAAATCATGCCGCCTCCTGGCACCGTTCTTCTCATAAAGGAGAAGTCAAGGCACAAGCGAGATTAATTCAAGGCTTCGGTGCTGGCAGAGAGTTAGGACTTCAGAGCTATTCCCGAGGACCCCCATCCACCACCACCTGCCCCCCAAAAGAGCAGCTCCAAAAACAAAGGCAATACTTCCACTGGTGAATCCTAAGACGAAGGCATGGAGTTTTAAGATCCAAGTCCTGATGGCTGCGTGACCATGGCCACATTACAAAACTTCAGCTCCCTCAACGGACAAACTACAGTAATGGTCCTCCCCATTTTACAGAGCTGCTGGAAGATTAATAAGCTGAAACATGAGGAAGATTCTGTCAGCCTCTAAGGTGCTGGGTTGATGTTTCTGCTTTTTGTGTTTCTGAAATCCCCTTTCTCTCTCTGTGATTCTTGACCTTATATTTAGAGTAAGCCCACTTGCAACCCTCTTCCCCCGCCCCCAACTTCCTACCCCTTTTCAGTTTCCCCGCATACCCAGTACTCCAAAGTTCTGACTGAGGAGACCCACCCCTACGTGTATTTGACAAATGAATCTATTTATTTTCATTTCTATTCTGCACGATGCGTGCCAGTCTGCAATATCTTCACAATCCTATCTTGTGAAGAATACCTTAAGGTACCTTTCTGATTGACTTCCTCAATCTATATGCAGATTTGTGCTAAGCCAGTAAATAATTTGTAACAATTTGCATTGAGTTTATGGTTTCTCTAATCCAACCCTGATCATTTGTAAATTGTTTTCATTCATGTGCAGATCAACTGTAATAAGACTGCTAATAAAAGAGTGGTTAATAAAATTTATAATGGGAAGACAAAGCATAATTTAGAGGCAGGTATTTTTGACACAAGGGCTTTTCCGGGCTGTAGGCGAAAGCAGATTAATAAAATTCTATTTGTTTTTACTTTACATTCTAAAGAATACTTCATGGTGAAATGTGGTCTTGAATCCTTTTTCTGCCTCCTGGCCTTGACTGCTGGTCGTGAATGATAGCATTTTCCCCTGTCTTGAGAAACTTTTCCAGTAATGACTCAGTCTCTCAGCAACTCAAGGTGAGTGGTTGGGAAGGGGACGAGTTGGTATGCATTCACCTATTCATTTACTCAAGAAACATTGACGAATCGTTGCATTCCAGATACCACAGCAGGTCATGGAAATACCAACGTGGAGGGAAACGAGGATACTTCCCTCCATGAACTGACAAAGTGCTAACTATCGAGAATCTAGATGTGCCTAGAAAAGCACATAATACGTAGTATGTGATTAATAAATGTTTCTGGAACAAATGAGTCTACTATCCAACCTGCTCCACTCACCCACAACTCTGGAACCCTAGTACTAAAGACAAAGTCTATTTGGCTGAAAGAATCCTGAAATAGTTAATAGTCTCCTGCCACGCATCGTATCGTGGGACTCAGGTAAAGCCCGGACCTCTCTCAAAAATAAACATTAAAAATTTTTTTAAAAATATCACGCTATACCGAGTCCCCGAAAGGAAGGGTAAATTCCCCCATGGAGGAGAAGTCAGAGGGTATATTCTTGGAACAGAAAGCCCGTCGCCGCCATGGGCCTGACATGTCAAGTTTTTCATGGGACCAGAGCATGACCAAACGCGGTCCCGAGCGGCGGCTGCCAAAGTCCTGTTGTAGGATGATGACCTCAATTTCCCCTTCTGTCAGTCAGGTCATCTTCCCAGGCCCCATGTCTAATTCAGAAGCCTTCTGTACACTTCAAATTCACCCCGTTTTGCCCCTGGGGCTCAGGGACCTGAGCCAATAGCTCCCACAGCTGCCTTTCTCTTTCAGCGCTTTTTATAGAATAAGGAGTGATTGAGAGGAGGAAGAGCAGATCAGAAGGAGACAGTGAAATGTCATCGGCATTACATAATTTGTACTATCACTTGTCAACACTGATCCCCTTACCACTATCCCTTTGACAGATGGACGAGGCAGGATTGTGGAATACTAACAAGTAAAAGAGGGGATAAAAAGACAACCATGTTTGATTACCCTCTGCAGTCGAAGGATTTGAAAGTCATGACACTGGTTATTACTACGGTCTTTGGAGAGATGAACAGAAACTTAATCTATCTAATAAAATTGCCTCGAGAGATAAACTTAATCTAAACTTTCTTTCAGCTATCTCTCAGTATAATCTAATGGATTTTTCTTGCTCTCCATTGCAGCACACGACAGCTGGGTAGAAGATAGACCCGCCACGTTAATTAATCACTTCACTCTTGTCAAATGGACATGGCGTGCGAAACAGAAGCTGGTGCTTCTGAATGTATTGGGGTCCCATATTTAATAGAACCCGTCTGAAGGGACAGTCACAGCCTTTCAGCCTGGGAGGATACGAGAGTGCCAGGAGGTGTAACTTGTAGAACTTTGAGAAGAGTATGATGGGGTCGTAAGGGTTAAAAGGGGGCTCCAGAGATAGCCAAATACAGCCTTTTAAGACTTCCTGAGCTATCACCATAGGAAAAAGCGTGGGAGTGGGGAGAATGAAGTGGTCACCATATGCCTGGGCTGTGCTGGGCCCTGGGGAAACAATGGTATGTGACAGAGAGCCTGCCCTCGCACCGATTATAGTCTAGCCCAGAGATCATCAATTTAAAAAGCACATTTCCTGGTATGCATATATGCTGGTTGACTTCAGGTGGGAAGAAAAACAGCTTGGGGAAGAGTGTTGTGCTGGGTCAGTCACCTGCATCCAGACCTTCTCCAGGAAAAGTTTGGTCATCCTCAGCTCTCCAAGCTGTGTCAAATGCTGTCTTCCCTTTCTTGGGTATCGGGCCAGAGATCAAACCAACCAGCGTGCCCTTGGGCCAAGGGTATGCCATTAGAGTACTAACCAGTCTCAGAAGTTATGTGGCAGGGTCTCTGCCCTCCAGTGGGGCTATTTCAATCAGCCTTTCTTCCCCAGGTCCTTCCTCCCCACCAAGTGCTTTCTGACCCCTTCTCTAGTATGTATTAATAATCTTGCTCTTTCTAGTATATGCCTTTGTATGTGGGATAAAGGAATTGATATTTATGCACACTTAATATAAGCCAGATCCTTGCTCAGGGATTTGGGTAATTATGAAGACATCGTCTTTTTCAGCAGAGGGAATGGAGATTCATCTTAGGGAGAGAGTTGCCTTTATTGGCATTATTTGATAAGCCTGCTATGGGTGAGATATAGGCGTCTACATTCCGATACCAAGTGTAATAAGGAAGAAAGGAGACACTGTGTCTGAGAGTGGGGGGAAAGATTTCCTGCTCCCCGAGAAGGTGGAAAGCAGAACAGATCACCCCACAGAGAAGGGCTCAGAAAGAGGTGTCTCCTGATGACCTCACCAAGGACAGGCTTTGGGATAAAGAGAAATATGAGGGCACCTGGGTGGCTCGGTCAGTTAAGCATCTGACTTCGGCTCAGGTCATGATCTCACGGTCCGTGAGTTTGAGCCCCCGTCGGGCTCTGTGCTGACAGCTCAGAGCCTGGAGCCTGCTTCAGATTCTGTGTCTCCCTCTCTCTCTGCCCCTCCCCTGTTCATGCTCTGTCTCTCTCTGTCTCAAAAATAAATAAGCGTTAAAAAATATTTAAAAAAAAAAAAGAGAAATATCAAATGCTGTGTGCAACATCAACACCCCCTCTGGCTTCCAGATAGAATATTCAGAAAAGGCGGCATTACTCTCTAACACATCATCAAGTAGATTCCTCGGGGGGATCTCAGAAGAGATTGGGGAGTCCATCTGATTTGTGAGGCTATAGGACAGAACACAAAGGCTTCCTCAACACCCCCCCCCCAAATTAGCGAACATTTATTCACCAACTCCTCCCTCAAATCCTGTAAGACAGATATTTTCCTTTCAACTTACAGCTAAGGAAACCATTAATTTATGGATTCATTCCATCATTTATTCCAGAAATCTTTAGTTAGTGGCTATCACATACTAGGGAATGTCCTAGGTCCTGGGGTTACATCAGTGAACAAGCCAAGGTTTTTTTCTTTCTTCTCTTTCTTGCTTTTTATTTATTTATTTATTTACTTACTTACTTGTTTTTGCCTTCATTTCACTTATAGTCTAGAGAAGGAGATAAAATAAATCAGATAATCATCCCAGTTAATAATTAATTCATCTCAATTCATCCCCCACAATTGCGACAAGCATTAAGAAGGAAACACACAGCAAGTTGTGGAGACCCAGACAAGCCTGGGGAAGTCATGAAAGGTTTTCACGATGGAACAATGTTTCGTTTGAGACCTCAGTACTGCGTGGAAGTTAGCCAGATAAAGATAAAGAGGAGGTTGAAGGTGTACCTAGCAGAGGAACAGCACATGCAAAATCCCTGAGGCAGGACGGGAAGAAGCTGGACAAGCTTGAGGCGTCAAAAAGCCAGTTTCGCTGATGCTGCGTGTGAAAGAGGAAATGATCCAAGAGGAAACTGTAGCGGTCAGACAATGGCACATCCTACAAGTCACGGGAGAGATGGTGAACTTCACACAAGTGTCACAGGAAGTCATGAAAAGGTTTTGAATGGGGTCCTAACGTGACCATAGTTGCCAGGCTTAGAGAAGTCAAACACCTCTGTGGAGATCGCCTAGTGAGTGGGGCTCAGAGCTGAGATTACATCTTAACCCACCTGACTTTGAGGTACATGCTCAGCGCGGTCTGTAATGTGGTACAACTATCCTCTGCAGAAGCCCCATCCTCCGAGTTGGGATAGTTGAAGCGGCACATCCCTGTTCCCTCCACACATGCACACATGCATGCACACACCCTTGTGATACAGGAAACAAGGACCAAGAATTGGTCCCAATTATGAAAGCCGACAGAGGAAAGAAAGCTCACAAAATACGGTAGGGATAGGAGACGAGTTCCTGAAAGAACAAGGATGTCAACCAAGACTTAAAGGATGGGTGGATCTCTGAAAGGTGGAGAAGCAATTGTGGACAGAAGGAAAGGGCGTGGTAGCAAAGTATCCAGGAGCAGGAATGATTAACAGGTGAGTTTGGCAGTGATAAAGGACTGGGGAGCAAGACTTCAATTAATGGTCACAAGTCACATATAAAATCATAACAGTGGGGCGCCTGGGTGGCCCAGTCGGTTACAAGTCTGACTTCAGCTCAGGTCATGATCTTGCAGTTTGTGGGTTCGAGCCCCGCATTGGGCTCTGTGCTGACAGCTTGGAGCCCGGAGCCTGCTTCGGGTTCGGTGTCTCCCTCTCTGTCTCCATCAAAAATAAATAAACGTAAATTAAAAAAAATTTAAATCATAACAGTAACTTACCATTTATTGGAGTCTACACTGAATGAGCCAGGCATTCCCCAGGAGACAGAGGTTGAGAGAATAATTACACTGTTACGCACCCCCGTAAGGTAGATTTCCCTACCTCGGCTTTGCAGGCAACACTAAGAGACAGGAGCCAATTTGGTCAAGATGTTGAGGCTGGACTTCTACCCAGGTCTGTGGAATTCCTTGCGTCGTGCTACACTGTGTCCTTGAAAATGCAGTTTTAGTTGTCTATGGCCAGCTAATGAGTGATCTCCAAACTTAGGGACCTTCAACAACAACTTTATTATCTTGCAGTTTCTATGGGGACCCAGATGTGGCTTTGCTGGGGCCTCTTCTTCAGGGTCTCTGACAGGCTACGGTCAGGGCGTGCCCATCAGGACGTCAGTACATCTCAAGACTCCAGTGGGGAAAGACTCCCAGGCCAGAATTCATTCAGCCGCTCGGTAGCTTTTCACCCTCAGTTCTCTGCTAAGTGGGCATCTCCAACATAGCGGCTTACCTCCACAACGCAGGCACGGTGAGAAGGCAAGAAAAGAAATATCGGGGTCCCTGGGTGACTCAATCGGTTAAGCGTCCGACTTCGGCTCAGGTCATGATCTCTGACCTCGGCTCAGGTCATGATCTCATGGCCCATGAGTTCAGGCCCCGCATCCGGCTCTGTGCTGCCAGCTCAGAGCCTAGAGCCTGCTTCAGATTCTGTGTCTCCCTCTGTCTCTGCCCCTCCCCTGCTCAGTCTCTCTCTGTCTCTGTCTCTCTCTCTCTCTCCCTCCCTCTCTCAAAAATAAACATTAAAAAAATTCTTTAAAAAAAAAAAGAAGAAGAAAAAAATATCAGCAAGAAGGAAGTCACGGTCTTTTGTAGCCGAATCACAGAAATGACAGCCCATCACTTTTTCTGTGTTGTACTCACTAGGAGCAAATCACCAGGTGCAGCCCACAATCACCGGGTGAATTATCACGTGATGGGGATCGCCGAGGCCATCTTTGAAAGCTACCTGTCATAAACACAGGAAAGGACTCATCCAGCTCTGTGTTTTGATTGAAGTTATGCACCCTCTTGAATCCAGATTCTTCACCTACACACGGGAGACGGAAGGGAATTATATCCACCCAACACACTGCCTTCTCCATAATAAGAATTCAAGAAACGGTTGCTACTTATGAAGGAGGCTGGGGTAAGCCCCTATTAGCTTCACCAATCCCTGACTTTCTTGGTCCTTCCTGACAGATGATGATCTTATGAACTCCTGTCTTAGACCACTGGCAAATATTTCCTGGTCCCTTGGGTAGCATTTCCTCAGCCCCTTTCCAAAAGCGGTGCCTTTCCTATTGAGATAAACTCATGAGGTGACAAGAGAATGTTCGTCTTCAATAAAACATCCCTAAGCAGATGAACGCAAATCCGTTAGACAAATGTTTCTGCTCGTGTTAATAGAGCTCTGAATCATCTCGGCCTCCTGAGTCAACACGAAACATGACCACCCTTTCTAAGTTTTGCCAAGGAAAAAAAACCAAGTTGGTTTTTATCTACCCTTTCAAAATCTCCAGTTTTGCCCACCACCCAAGTGGATAGCTCCCTTTCAAATGACCACTTCGTGATGCTTTTCTACCTTGACATCCATAAGGGAATATGCTCTGGGTCTCTCCAAGATGAAAAGAGTTGTTAAAGGCAGACATCCACACTCCCTTTTCCCTTGGAAAGCAGGTAGCCGGCTGGGCAGCCGAATTCACCGGGCTCTCACGACCTGGTTTTCTCAAGGACTTGGCAGGGAAGTCAATTTGGCAATAGGGAAGATACGGTCTCCAGGCACGAGGGTGACTTGGGGTCAACGTGCCCAGGACCACAGGGCTGGAAACTCTTGAAGGAGGGCAATGCCAGTGGAAAATAACCACTCAGGACAGCCATCTTGGACAGACAGACCCATGAGCACGGGGCCTACGGATCCGTTTATGTACTGAATTGTGCAGTTTTTCCCCCTTAAAAAAAATATTTCTCATCAGTGTTATCAGCATGGCCTCAAAATGACTTTCCCATTATGGCTTATAAACAAACCTTTATCACAGATAGCTTGCCTGCTGAATTAAGACACTGCGTTAAGCAGTATATTGCTTCTGTCTGGCAGATCAGCTGTTTGTAGGAAGATAATAATACCAAAACCAACCACAACAATCAGCTACTGTAAATTAACTTAACTGTGTGAAATAATGCCTCCCCTATCAGATTAGCTTTCTGAATGACTTTATCCTTAAATTAAAGCTTGCTGGGGCTGAAGAGTAAATCATTTAAATGGTGCCGGGTTTTTCAGGTAATGTCTTCATATATTACTGTAATTTCAACCCACCAAGGCATGCAGATGGCTTTGGTCTCTGGTTACTTGTCTCCAAAAAACGTCTCCTGCACTGCCATTTTGTAATTACAGTGCGGCTCAGTGCCTGTCACTACTAGATTTCCCAGGGTGCACCGGCAGCCAAGGCAATGTATCTTAAAATTATTATTCTTGTGTGGCCCTCGTAACATAAATGTAAATCTTTTATGCTAACGCTGTCAGAGGGTTAGCTCTGGGGCTCCAAGGTGTGCTGATGGAGAAATCACCCGCCATCCATCAACCGCGGACCATTTGGGATCTGGCAAATAACTCGCGTTGGGGGGAGGGGAGAGGATTCTACGCTGAATATTACTTTGTTGTCTGAGTCACTGCGATTTTTTTTTTTTTTTTGAAGGGGAGGGCATCCTACAAAGCCATCTGGAAGGGGGGAGTCTCACAGCTCAGTAGCTTCCCCCTGGGAGAGTAGGAAAGTTTGCCACAAATATAGGTCACTCCATTATTACAGTGATGTCTTCTTCAGATTACATTCTGGAGAGAACAGGGTGAAGGAGTATCTTCCGGAAGCTTCCCGGAAGTTAACCTTTCTCTTTGCCTTGGAGAAGACAGTGCTGAGACAGTGTCTCTTCTAACGAAAGAGCATTACAGGTGTCTGGTCTTCTATTTGTTTTTTAATGTTTATTTACTTATTTTGAGAGACAGAGGGAGGGAGGGACAGAGAGAGAGAGAGAGGGAGGGAGAGAGAATCCCAACCAGGCTCCGTGCTGTCAGCTGAGGAGCCCGACGTGGGGCTCGAACCCACAAACCGTGAGACCATGACCTGAGCTGAAACCAAGAGTCAGACGCTTACCCAACTGAGCCCCCCAGGATCCCCGGGCATCTGGTCTTCTCATCTAAGTGAGTCCTCATCTCTACCTCCCCACCTCCCTCCCCTCCAGAGCTCTATTCAAGATACTGAGGGGAGAGATGATTCTGCCAGGAATCATGGCATGGGAATAGGGAGAAATCAGGCAAGAAGAAGACACACCCAAGAGACAGGAGCTCAAACAGGAGACTCGGTGCTAATCCAGAGGGTCTGCAGAAGCAACCGGGAGCTTGCACTTGGGAGATGAGATGTTTTAAACAGCAGAAGCAAAGGGGGGAGAGGCAGATCCTAAGACCTCAATGGAAGAGAATATTAATAATGTAGTAGTATTGATAATAATAACAACAGAGTAAGAATAGCAATAACAATGATGATGCTAACAATTACAGTAACAATAATCATACTTACATAGCAATTATTAAGTGCCAGGCACCGTTCGAAGAGATTTCTCCACTGTCTATTCTACCCTTCCCAATCAGTCTTTGGGGCTTTTCTTTGCAAACTGATGGGAATGATACGCGAGTAAGTCCATCTAACGTAGAGACAGGGCCCATTTCTTGAGAAGCATGGACATCGGGCACTGGGGGGTAAGCCTCCCCCTCTATCTGGCACACGGAGGCCAATAACTTAAATGAGTGTCAGACTGAGTCAGAGGGTTCTGGTAAACATGTCCCTGGCTGACCCGGCAGACCATGACTGCAGTGGCCAAATTTCATCAACCTACAAGCCCTTCACTTAAGAAATTTTTTCCCGATTCCCAAGTTCATTAATAAGGGTAACAATAAGGGTTCGGCAGTGACGTGCTTTATTCGCACCAGGCACCCCAAAGCACATGACAGCAAGCATCTCATTTACTCCTCCCAACAACCCTATTGGAGAGACCATTATTATCTTTGTTTTACAAATACGAAACCTATAGCCCGAAGAGTTTAAATGACTTCACCAGAGAGGATGAGGCGAAGCCAGGATTTGAGTCCTAAAAGTCTGACTGTTAGCCGTTAATCTGTATTGTCTTGGCTGTAATATGCCATTTCCATAGTGAGGAAAGGTACTAAAATATAGAGTGCCTCTTAATGCCAAGTCTTATTTTAAACTATACCCATTTTTTTTTTAATTTTTAAATGTTTATTTTTGAGAGACAGAGTGAAAGCAGGGGAGGGGCAGAGACAGAGGAAGACAGAGAATCTGAAGCAGGCTCCAGAGTGAGCTGTCAGCACACAGCCTGACACGGGGCTCAAAGTCACAAACAGTGAGATCATGACGTGAGTCAAAGTCGGATGCTTAATCAACTGAGCCACCCAAGTGCCCCAAAAAACTATATCCGATATTTTCATTCAACTATGTGGACTCTACAAGGAAATAAGCACCCATACTGAAATATGTACCTGTACACCCTTGCCACTTGCCTAAGGATCTGCCCCATCACAGCCTCTGATATTCCCATGATGCCTTTGTATGGGTCAGCTGTGTCTATGTCATGCTTTGGTAACAAAACCTCCTTGAGTCTCAATGACTTTTGACAACAAAGGTTTATTTCTCAGCCACATTACCAGTAGGTTGAGGGCCAGCTGTGGCCCTGCTTCCTGAAGGAGTAAGTCCTGTCCAGAACATCGCCACGCTCATGACAGCGGGAAAAGAGTGATGTCGCATGGCTCTCAGGACTTCTCGGGAGTCCCTCCTGTTACTTCACCTGCATATCATTACCGGAGCAAGTCACATGAACAAGCTGATATCCATGGGGTGAAAAGAACCCCCACAGACACCAGTACAAAGAGCTGGTAGCAGATGGACGGGGAACCTACCCTGACCTCCCCGGCTCATGAGAGCTGCCACCCACAGCTGACCAGACTATGGGTAAGTAAGTGCATGTGTGCTTCAGAAATGGTATCATTCTGTATGTTTTCTTCTAAAGTTCTTTCCAACCATCTAAGTCCTTCCAGAGCGTTTTTCTCCAAGACACTAGTACAGGAAGGTCTGTCTTAGGATGGGTTCCCCAGGAAAGAGACCCAGATTAGCAAGCACGAGGTTTCCTGGGGAGTGCTGGCCGAGTCAGCACCTGGGGGGCAGCGGGAAGTGGAACAGAGAATTGGGAGGGGCAATGTGTCTCCAACAAGGATCTCTGGAGAGTTCTGGAGCTCACAAGACCTTGGAATTACCCTACATCGAGGCAAGAAGGCCAGTGGCTTCTCCCCCACATCGTACAAGTGATGCATTTGGGTGACCTTGGGTGATGCCACTTTCCCAGGCCAAAGGAATTTCCAGGAGAGCAACTTAGTCGAGTGGTTTCATCCCTCAGTGCTCTCAGCAGCATGGAAAATGGCAGCCTCGGTCCTAAGAGGGCAGCCAGGCAGTGCCACCCGCCGGTCATCACAGTTTCCAGTTCTTTCAGAGCCCAGGGTTGACCCCAGCACCTTCCGAGAAAAGTGGCCGTGTGCCTGTTTTAGATGCACCCAGAGACTTCCACTTGTTAATCCCCCGTCTCAATTATAATGTGCAAGCCAGAGCGGGAATGCCTTGTTTAAGATTTTTAGAGTAATAGGCTATTATTTCTAAGGAGAAGAAATCATCCCCGTGGGCCAGTGACCTGGAGAGCTTTGCCATTTTTCTCCTTCTTTTTAAAGCTTTTGTGACCGGAGGTATCGGAGCTGCAGCGTTATGTGAGAAACTCCAAGCAAAGAGATTTGAACTTGACTTGAAGTCTTTCTTTAATATTCAATAAAAAGTTGGAGATTTATTGGCCTATGGCAGAGACCAATTTCCTGTTACATGGACCAGAGAGGAGATTAAAAAAAGATTTTTAGAGCAGCGCCCATATTTCTTAAGAGAGGCAAAGAATGGAGCTCTCCTAATTTGGTGGCTCGTGCTGCTAACGTGGCTCCTTTCTCTGGGCCGATCCGAAATTAGAAGGCTGGGACCAAAATCCTGCAGTCTCCCCATAGGGACCATTTCAATTTTCCTCTGAGTAGCAGCCCCATAAGGATCGTCTTCACAGCTGTAAGGTCAAGGTTGGAAGTGGCTGAGTGTGGAAAAGATTGAAGACCGTGCCACAGGCTTCCAGCGAAGTACATTGGCGCGCTCTCTGCAGCCAGAGGGGGGAGGAGTAATTCCAGCAGGCTTCAGAATTTAAAAGCCCTGCTACGAAGATCTGGGACAGGAAATATGGCAGACAAGTACCGATGACAGACTGGCATGAGTTATCGATTCCCCCAGGGTAGCCGGCTCAGGGTCAGAGTGTCTCGGTTTGAATACCAGCTCTGTGACCTTGGACAAGTTACTTAACCTCTCTGTGCCCCTGATTCTTTGTCTGTATAACACAGAGAGCACCTACCTTACAGGGTAGCCATGTAGGTGGAAAGAGATAAAACACAGCAGGCTTGGAAACAATGCTGGCACACGGTGAGTACTCAGAATGCTAGCTTATTACTATTGTTGTATCAACTCATTGGAAAGCCAACTAAATCTGGACTGAGCCCTCCAGGCTCCGAACTGATACTACTGGAAGGAGGCTCCGTGGAATTAGGGAACAAGGGATTCAGTTCAACCAGGCAAACAGTTATGGAGCCTCTGACGTGCAGCACGGGGCATGAAGATATGAAGACAACATGGCTCTTGCATCAGGAGAATCTACACTCCTAAAGAGAAGACAGACACACAAAGAGCAGCACACAGACCCAACAGCCATGCCTGCAATTATGATCCAAATACAGAGGTAGCTCAGGACAGGGAGTATTAAGACGTCCTAAAGGGGGATATTGGAAGAGGGTTTTGACAGATGAATAGGAGTTTGACACGGTGAACGAGGTGGGGAGAAATCCCAGGCAAGGCGATAGCAAGTGAAAAGGAGCAGCTGTCTGAAAGAACACAGTCTGTGTGGATCTACAAAACGTCAGGCTTTCTGCAAGAGTGTGGGCTTATGGTAAGAAATTGTAGGTAGAGAGGTAATCGGAATGTCACAATAAGGAGTTTGGACATCCTGCCAACAACAGCAAGGCTACGTGTCAGCTCCCCCCGCCCCGCGCGATGCCCCCGGGTGGGGCTGCTTCCTCACTTGTCAGGTTCACCAGTGTTTTTGCGGCTAAAACAGGTCATCCTGCCACGCATCACACTTTAATTGGACATTTTCTGTACGTCAGAGAGACTGACATTCACCGACATGGCTTCAAGAATAAGACTCCCTACCCTGAAAAAGCTCAAAGTCGAGTGGGGAAGACACGTGATCACAATGCAACCTGAGAGGTAAGCGTGGGATGCCAGCAAACACAGAGGAGAAAGTCCGGGCATGGGGGGTGGGGGGGGGGGGGGGTGGGGGAAGAACTCTGGAGAAGAAGCGCATTTGCATGGGATCTTGAAGCACGATTCAGAGCTCTATGAGCTGAAGAGCATGGGGAGCAACATTCAAGGCCGTGGAGGAATTGACTTAACTGTCCGGTGATGTGAAAAAGTTTGGGAAAACTGAAACTATCCAGTGTGAGTGTGGGTAAGTCTTGTTGATTGGAATAGACCACCTCTTCCACAGTTCCCGCCTCCTTTAAGATCCTATTGGCCAGAACTGGGTCACATGTTCATCCCCCATCTCCTTTAAGATCCCATTGGCCAGAACTGGGCGACATGTTCATCCCCCACCTCCTTTAAGATCCCACTGGCCAGAACTGGGTCACATGTTCATCCCCCACCTCCTTTAAGATGCCATTGGCCAGAACTGGGTCACATGTTCACCCCTCACCTCCTTTAAGATCCCATTGGCCAGAACTGCATCACATGTTCATCCCTAAGCCAATCGTGGGCAACGGGTAATAAGGGTACCACTGGTGACTGGCTTTGATCCCAACATGGATGGTACAGTTAGTTGCCCACTTTGGCTGCACAGGTGCCTCCCCAGACTTAAATCAAATGCAGTTTTGTTAACAGAGAAGGGAGGATGGTCCTCAGGAGGGCAGCCAGTAGCCTCTACCAAAGGGAAGGGGTGACATCTCATCAAAGGCGAGTCCACATACAGTTGAGAGAAGACCCAGGACTGATGATGCCTGAAAATGGCCAATATTTTGAAATTGGGGAGGCGGGGGGGGGGGGGGGTGGAGAATACAAGCAAGGACACCTAAGAACTGAGCAACCAATGAGGCAGGGAGACAACAAGGAGTTGGTAGTGTCCTGGAGAGCCTGGTAGGACTCCATGTATGGATATGGAGACACCTGGCTGAGAATCTGCCTAGTCACAGCCCGGGGGCAGTGGCTTCCCTGTAAGCTTGACTCCATCTGGAGCAGAGTCCAAGGGATTTGTGTCCCAGAAGGCCTGGCAGTGACCAGCTTCAGGGAAAATGCTTCTCTGGAAGGCAGAGTTCTTTATCTTTCCCGAGCAGGAAGAAGGCAATCTCTTCTGGCAGTGAGGTGACAGGGCTTCGATGGATTCCCCTCTCCCAGATCAGAATGAAACTAGAGCCTGTCAGCCAACCCACTGAACACTCAGTCTTCCATCTTTATGGGTCTTGCAGTGACATCATTGCAGGAGCCTTTCAGCAAGTGAAAGGGGGGTCATCCTGTAAGAATATATGCACAGAATCTACCAAGTCCTCTTTGCAGGGGCTCAGAACGTGCGTCTCGGCTTGAGAGGTAACATCTTGGACTGGACAGGTGCACACAGAGAGATGGACAGACCTCACTGCCACGACTAAAGCCGCCTACAACCTGGGATACTTCATTTGCAAAAGCCAATGCATTTTCTTCTGTGCTCATGTTAGTTGGGAGTTGTTTTGTCTCATGTTTCAAAATAGTCCTGTCTATTACACTGTCTCCTGCTTACTCTTTGTGAGCCTTGGTTATTTTCTTTTGCAAAATGGAAACAAATAGCATCAGTCTTGCCTAGCTCATAAGGCTGACAGGAAATTGTTTTTGCAAAATGCCAAGTGCTCTAAGGATAGGAGTCATTCCTGGATACATGGCCCTGATTATGGAGAGGGTTACAGAACTCTTGACCCGGCAAAGCCTGCTCTTTCCTCAATGGTCCTTACTATGGCAGGTGACAATACCTAGTTACTCTGTCTAAAAATCGTGGAGCCATTTCTGATGCCTCTCGTTCTCCCACATTCCACATGCCATCCCTCAGCAAATACTACAAAATATGTCCCCATATAGTATACTTCTTACCTCCTCCACCATGACCTTCATCATTGGACACCCACATTAACCACATAACCGGCCTCCCTGGGTTCACCTTTGCTACTCTACAATCTCCTCCCTGCAGAGCAGCTGAAGCAAGTCGTACTTCTGAAATGAGAATCCGATAATGCCACTCCCCTGCCCTGAATGCTCTGACCACTTCCCATTGGGTTCCATCCAGTCAGGTTCCTTGCCTTGTCCGGCTCCCAGGCATCCTTCATGAACTGCCCTCCTAGCTCTCTTTCAGCTAAGTCTGTCCCAATTACCTGGGGCTCTCCAAATATGCCAAGTGACTTCTTACCCCAGGACCTTTGCACGTTCTCTTCCCTGTGACTGGAGCAATCCTTCCCCAAATAGCAACATGGCTCAATCCTTCTCTATTCACTTCTGCTTAAGTGGTGTCTCATCAGCAAGGGCTTTCCGGGCCACCTGACCATCCTGTTCAACGTAAAACAGAGACACGTGGACACCAGACATACACACACCACTTCCTACATCACAGGGATGCTTTGCCCTCGTTTACTTTCATTCCTCGTTAAAGTTATCATAACCTAACATTATATTACATATTTATTCCCTTATGTGTTAATGTCTACCTCCTCCTCCAGAAAGTACGGACAATGAATTTGTCTTATTCACCACTCTTTCTCCAAATCCTACAATGGTAGCCTGGGATATACTGGGAACTCACGTATTTGTTGGATGAAGGAATGAATGGATGAACAGTGTTAGTCCCCACAATTGACTAACTTTAAAAAGCGAAAACCAATATTGATGTGTGAGGGTGTACGTATGCACATCTCCAATTTTAACTTTGTTCCGTTTACCTTAGATCCTAAAATCCAGCCAAATCCATCAGAGGTGAAACCCCGCCCTTCCCAGGATAACCAAACAGTGTGAAAATTTGGGCTGCCATGTGCTTCTCTCCATAACTTGTTGGGGAATACAAGTATAGACAGCCTTTGCAATCTGGTTCCTGAACACTGATAGATTCTCCAAGCTTTAATGTTCTCAAGCAATGGTGGTGGTAACAGGTGACCCATCGTTTACTTTGCCGGACTGATACAAACCCTAACAGAATTCAGATGATTCAGCAATCAGCTCCAGGTTAATGGCACTGTGGTCCCACCCAAACACAGGAGTGGTTGTGGGTTGAGCAGGAATACGCAGTCAGCGAAGTGTGTACTTAATCACACCAGCTTGGGGTCAGAAGGAAACGAACAAAACGTGTGTACTATCAAACAGTTTTACTGGAATGACCACATAGCCAAAGTTAGGCAAGGTGAATCGTTAACAGGCATTCCAATCATTTCCATGGTTAGAGTGACTTGTAAGAAAAAGGATAATTGCTAAAATTTTTAATGATAACAACTCTTGACCTTATTCTGTGCCAGGCACCATGCTAAGCACTTTATGTTGCCATCGTATTTAGGAAGAGAATCATTTTCTACAACCACCAGGTGTCTCCAGTTTCTTACAGCTGTCCTGAAATTCAGACCTCCTTCTCCAGAAGCTTAACGAGGCACCCTCAGCTCGGTATCCCACAGACACCCCAAATTCACCGTGCCCCAAATGTATTCACCATCTCATTTCCCGGCCTCTTCTCTTGGGATGCCCACTTCAGTGAATGCTATCACCATGCTCAAAATCATCAAAGGTAGAAAACAGGATGTCCCTGGCTTCCTTCTCCTTCTTCATTCCAGTAGGTTCTTTCTCTGAGATGGCAAGAAGATCAACCTCTCATATCAGTTAATTCTGCCCCTGCCTTTGGGTTCCATCCCTGGAAGGAATTTGGGAGGATTGTCTATGCCTGCCGTGTCAAGCTCAGGGGTCACAAGACCAGCTCTGGCTAATGAATTATGACTAGGAGCATTGTGTGTCGCTTGTAGGCAGAATCTTTACAACCTGCTGTGTAACTCACTATGTCTATTTTTCCCTCTGTCGCAACAGCTGAAATGTTCCAGGTAGAAGCTTGTCTCTCAGACTGGATGCTGGAGTGAGGATGGATGAGAACCCCAGAGAGCCCATGACAAACATGTATTTCGAGTGAAAAACTAGCTTGAAAGCCACTGAGACTTGAGGACTTGCTTGTTACACAGCACGGCCTAGCATATGCTAACTGCTGTTTTACCTTCATAAATATCTCACCTGGATGAACGAGAGTTTCCACCTAGATCTCTCAACTTGCAGACCGTCTCCCAAACCTGGAAAATAGGACTGAGATTTCTTTGGTGCAGTCATATCTTTCTCTCTCCTCTAACTCAAGCATCAGCAAACTTTTTTTATAAAGGGCCAGATAGTAATTATTTTAGGCTTTGCGAGCCATACGGTCTCTGCCACAGATATTCAACTGTGCTGTTGTAGTGTGAAAGCAGCCACAGACAATAAGTAAACAAATGAGTGTGGCCAGGTGCCAGCAGGTTCTATTTATGGACACTGAAATTTGAATTGCATATCGTTTTCATGTGTCACAAAATCTTCTTCTTCAGATTTTCTTCAGCACTTAAACATATGAAAACCACCCACAGCTAATGAATGACTCATTCAGAAGCACACAGCAAGCCGGATTGGGCCCTCAGACTACACTGTGTTGACCCCTGATCTAACTGAAAACTCCTGAGCCCTGAGCATGGCATTGACAGCTCTTCACAATCCTGCCCCAATGACTTTGTCTGTTCACCTGCCCTTCCACCTGCACACGCACACACACACACATACACACACACACACACACACACGAAGCTTCAATCTTCTTAGACCTGCCATCGTTTTCTGAATCCCCCTTGTTCTTATATGCCTCAGGGCCTTTGCACATGCTGGTCCTTCAGCTATGAATGCCCTTTCTCTTCTTCCATACCAAGTAAGTTCTCATGAATCTATTCAGGCTGAATTCAAATGTCACATTCTTCATAAAACTTTCCCAATGCCAGAGGCTAACTTAGTTGCTCTCTTTGTGTTCCTATAAAACTCAATTGTGCCCTTACTATTAAATTCATGAACTAATATTCTGAAGTAGAGTTTCTCAGCCATGACACTACTGGATTTGGGGGCCAAATACTTGTTGTGGGGGGCTGTCCGATACACCCCATAAGATGTTCAGCAGTATCCCAGGCCTCTACCCACCAGACGCAAGTAGCACACCCTCCCCATGTGACAGCCAAAACTGTCTCCAGGTATCGCCAACTTCCCTACTGCCCTCCCCATGATCATTGAGAACCACCCCCCTAAATATTTACTTGGGCATTAAACTTGCAGCCCCTTGAGGACAAAGTCAAGATACTCTTCTTTATGGTTGTAAGCACCAAGCACACCGGCTGGCACACAACAGCAGAACTTCAGCAAATATTTGTTGAATGGAAAAAATGACTAAGACATTGAAAATCAGTGACTCGGGAGCGTCGAGCCGACTAGTTCTTAAAAAGATGCGATTCCCGTCATTCTGCTGTGTTTCTTTTTTCTTTACCTTTGCAGAGAAGCCGCTTTTATTAAATCTGAGCATCATAAAAGGATTTTCTGGTGCATGTACTGTTTTATTTATGCAGCTCTCACAAGTGCAATTAACACTGCATCTGTTTTGCTAACAATTCCCTTTGTTTTATGTGGTGCTTTATGTTTTTTCTGAACATGCACAGGCCTGGGCTTTCCACAATCTGTAAGTGGATAAATCCCTACATATGGATGGGGGGGGAAAGACAACCAAAAACTGTACAGTCATTTCCCTATTCTCTGGCATAGCCCAGGCTAAATGTGCTCATTAGTGTGCACATCCCTCCTTCCAGCAGAAGAGGAGAGAGGTGATGCTTTCCAGGGAGAGGGCTATATTTGGAGGCCTGTCGAACCATCCCTTTAACTGGTGTGTGGGTGGGTCTTACTGGCCACTCTCTCCTCTTCACAGGCAAACACACTTAAGGAACATCCACACTGGCACACAGCCCTAAGGAGGCCTCAGGCTTGTGGATCCTGAGATCCATGTGATAAAGACGAAATCAAACTTCGGGTGGGAAATACGTTCTTGTCTGTTTGCCTCCCCCACCCCCAACCTACACACACATACACACGCACACGCACACAGGAGGCTTCAATCTTCTTCAAACTGCCATCATTCTCCGAATCCCCCTTGTTCTTATGTGCCTCATGGCCTTTGCACATGCTGGTCCTTCAGCTATGAATGCCCTTCCTCTTCTTCCTGTTCTAGATTGGCCAAAAGGAAACCAGAACATGCCCCATTTCTGGTCTGGATATTAAAAATGAGTACCTGAATGCATACCAACAAGAGTTTTTCCTTTAGGACAACTGGGATAATAGAGTTCTAGAGCACTGGAGAAAAGTGAAACGGTAAGGAACATAACACTGTTGAGTCAGGCTGCCTCATCTGACTGCCATTTCCAGTGGGGGCCCTCGGATGTGCTTCTTAACCTCTGGGCACATGATGTTCTCTTCAGTAAAGCAGGGATGACAGTACCCACATCCCAGGATTGTAATGAAGATTAAAACATAAATGCACGTAAAGTACCATGTACTTGCACTTGGCACATAGTAGGCACACAACAAATGTCATGTGTTATTAGTAAGACCCCGTGGTGCTTGACACAGAGAAAGCAATCAATTAATGTCAGCTATTATCATACCAAAAGTTAACATTATTCTTCGGAGATCTTTTGGTTCACACCTTTCCTTTAAGAGATATAAACCCTTAATGCCTACACTAAAAAAAATTTGTGTGTGCTCCCAGACGTGCCGTGACAACCATCAGCCAGATGAAGGAAACAGAGACAAACTGGAACCTGCAAGTTTCGATCACCTCCCACGCATCAAGCTGTAGGCTTTCGTCGTGTGTTGTCTCACCAAGTACGTAAACTCCGTGAAGTCAGGGACCTTGCCTGATTCGTACGGTAGAGATGAAGAGAATCACATGCTGTCTGGTGAGAATAAGCACCGAGATCCTAGCCATGAGGCCCTGATAGAAATGACATGGGAGCTGGGTCTTACAGAGAGAGGAGGCAAGTGAGAAAAGTATCGTGTGTGTGCGCTGATCTACTTTCCTTTGTTTTTTTAAAGCCTGAATCACCAAACCCTCCCTTTACCCACACCCCGGGGAGATATGAGCAGGCCACAGACGTTAACACTGAAGACCATTTTTTATCAGTATGTCTTTACCTCTGCACCAAGGGGGAAATATATCTATTCCAAGCCTTAAAAAAAAAAAAAAAAGCTTGATTCCAAGCCCTGATGAAATGTTACTGATTCCTCCACAAGTAACCTGTTTTGATAATCCTCCCCGAGAGATCAAGCCGTGTCTGAGTACAATGATTGCCATATTCTAGATTTAACTGACCACATAGATGCATTATTTGCAAACAAGAAAGAGCCTTTCCCTTCCTGACTCGGAGAAGTGGGATGTTTATGACCTGTTTATAAAAGTCTGCATAAAATACAGCTTTGGAGTCTTGTCCGTGAGTAAACTACCTGGAGTCAAGTGTGTCTTTTAAAATATGATGCATCACTTGCAAGAATGGCTTCTCAGTCTCTTGCCCACCCCCCCCCAACTCATTGCTCTCCCATAAATAACAATGCAAGGTGATGGCAGACCACAGCTTCCATTGTGCCCCCACCTGTACAGGATGTCTTCCCTGGTGGATTTTTGTTAAGAAACAAAATACAACTTTTATTGAGATCAATAAAAGATTAAGGTGACAAAGTGATTTATTGACTATAGAGAAGGCTCATTTTTCCCTCACAACAGCAAGAGCTACCGGAAAGGACGTTGTTGTTGTTTTTGGTTTTTTGGGTTTTTTTTTTTACCCTGGGTCTTCAGGAAAGTTGTGAGAAGCTTAGACTCATTTATCAAACCAAAAGAGAATGATTAAAAACCATAAGGAAACAGACAAAGAACACACATGAGCCAAAGCTGGCCGATCATGGGTTGTTTTGCTGAACGACCAGGTCACAGGGTAGGGAGGGACGGAGGAGAGACACGGGACGTTGTGCAGAATGAGGCTCGGTGGGACGTGGGGAGCAAAGGTCAGAACTGCTCAGGCTGGGGTCAGAGCAAAGAAAGCACTTGACATTGAGAAGTAAGAAATCAGAGAGCCATGGAATCTGACCTTAAGCACGGTTACGGACAAGCCGTACAGCACCAGGGGTGGGGGGTGGGGGGTGGGGGGTGGGGGTGGGGGGCTCAGCCCCATGCTTCATTTGGACCAGATGCTTTGGCGTTGCAAACACCCTGGCGATGTATACTCCTTACCTTTTCCCACACTGTCAGCTCTGCGGGGAAAGTCTCCGCACCCAGCCCCCTTCCCTTCCGGAAGACCCCGCCCTCATCCCTCAAAGTGATCTCAGACCCTTCCCTCTGCTGCAATTCTCCCACAGAGAATGAGTCCCTCCTTTACCCTCCGATGAGGATAAATGCCAGAAGCCCCCCTGCAGGGAGCCCCAAGTACGCACCAGGCACCATACGGAGGACTTCACGTGCCCATGACATCCACACACTCGAGGAATTTTGTGAATTTTGTTGAGGGCTGCATCCCCTGAGCGTCACACACAGTTGGTATTTAGTAAATATAGATACATTTTTAAACAAATTAATGCATGAGCTAATGGAATCCTCAGAACTGTCCTGTGAGGGGTAGATGTTATTATCCCCATTTTACGGAAAGAAAACTGGGATGCCCAGAACTTCACTCAGTGCTTAAGAATGACTGATTTTCTGAGTGTCCTCTTTCTCTCCTCTGTCTCTTGCTGAGAACACCCCACCCCACTCCCCAAATCCAATCCCGCAGCACAAGAAAAGGAAAAATAACCTCTGAGACAATAGGCAGAGTCAAAATTAGAGATGTTTATAGTATGGGAGGTCAGTCCTGACCTCAGGGTCACTTTTAAAGAAAATGAGGTCTTATGCTGCTGTTAACAGAAAATCATCCCATGAAACTCTCTGCCCTTTATGGCCTCTGAGACTCATGGTACCTTCTCAAGGTCGGGGGATGGAGACTACAGGGCTTCTGATACAGCAGTCTGTGTGAGTTCTCCAATAACCGTATAATGAGTCGATTTTAAATTCTGACATTATGAAACACAGTAGCACCATCCCTCTGTAGCAGCACTGCCATGAAAGCTGAACTTGCCAAGCACTGATTTTTTTTTTTTTTTAACTAAGCCCACACAATTTCACCTCTAGGAATTCATCCCGTGGATGTACTTGCATTGGTGAGAAATGACATATGTGCTTCGCTGTTCACTGTCGTCGTGGTCTGCAAGAGCAAAATATTAGGAACAGCCCAAAAGTCCATCGCTAGGGACCAGAGGAACAATATACGCACCCTATACAATCGTAAGAGGCATCTGAAAGATTGCAGCCAGAGGGGCCCCTGCACGGCTGAGTCGGTTAAGCATAGGACTCTTGGTTGGGGCTCAGGTCATGATCTCATAGTTTCGTGAGTTCAAGCTCCGCGTTGGGCTCTGTGCTGACAGCCCAAAGCCTGCTTGGGATTCTCTCTCTCACTCTCTCTCTCTCTCTCTCTCTCTCTCTCTCTCTCTCTCTGTGCCCCCCAACTCGTGCTGTCTCTGTCTCTCTCAAAAATAAATAAATAAGCAGGGCGCCTGGGTGGCTCAGTCGGTTAAGCATCTGACTTTGGCTCAGGTCATCATCTCACGGTTCACGGGTTCATGGGTTCATGGGTTCGAGCCCTGTGTCGGGCTCTGTGCTGACAGCTCGGAGCCTGGAGTCTCCCTCTCTCTCTGCACACCTCCCCCACTCACACTCAGTGTCTCTCTCTCTCTCACACAGACGCTTGGGGCGCCTGGGTGGCTCAGTGGGCTGGGCATTCGACTTCGGCTCACGTCATGATCTCTCACTCCATGAGTTCAAGCCCCGTGTCAGGCTCTATGCTGACAGCTCAGAGCTGGAGCCTGCTTCGGATTCTGGGTCTCCCTCTCTCTCTCTGCCCCTCCCCCAGTTGCACTCTGTCTCTCTGTGTCTCTCAAAAATGAATTAAATGTTAAAAAAAATTTTTTTAAGGTATTATGTAAGGAAAGGAGGATGAAAAACTGTGTATGATGCTGCTACAGACATAGACACCTATCTAGAAACAGAAAGAGACAGGGGCGCCTGGGTGGCGCAGTCGGTTAAGCGTCCGACTTCAGCCAGGTCACGATCTCGCGGTCCGGGAGTTCGAGCCCCGCGTCGGGCTCTGGGCTGATGGCTCGGAGCCTGGAGCCTGTTTCCGATTCTGTGTCTCCCTCTCTCTCTGCCCCTCCCCCGTTCATGCTCTGTCTCTCTCTGTCCCAAAAATAAATAAACGTTGAAAAAAAAAATTTTATAAATAAAAAAAAAAAAAAGAAACAGAAAGAGACAAAGAGGGACAGCGATAGGGCAGACACGGGGACACGGACAGAGACTGAGCCCGAGATGGAGACCCACATACACGCAAATGTCGGTTTATATAAAACATCTCTGGAAGGATACAGGATAACCAGCTACAGCAGTTGCTTCCCGGGAGTGAAAATGTGTGGTTAAAGGCAGTGGCAGGCACGAAAATTTTCCTTCTCGTACCTTTTCAATTTTGTATTGCATGCGTGTGTGGCCATAGACATGTCACTCAGCAAATGTGAAGCAAGTGTCCATTGTGACCCAAGCGGTAATCAACAGACAGCAACACCTATGCCCTTGCCAGCGGGGAGGCAGAAAATGGACAAGATAAACAAATAAAACCTATCGTCATCTAGGCCAGTCATAGGCACTGGGGGGCCGGGGAGGGGAGGGGAATAAAGTGGTGGGCTCTGAACTGATGAGGAGCAGCTGAAATTTTAGGGCAAGTTCCTGTTGAGGAAAGGAAGTGGGAGAGCCAGCCCGACGCTCCGGGCAGACAGTCCAGCTGCAGACAGAGCTGCAACCATGGCGTGTCTGTGTTCAAGGCGTGTTTGTGTTCCGGGCATGTTGTCTGAGGATGAGTGAGATGAACGCGGCCAGAGCGAGCAGCGGGGGGGGGGGGGGGGGGGGGGGGGGGGGGGGGGAAGCGAGGGCTAATGAGGCCAGAGAGGTGACAGGGGGTCAGATCACTTGGGTCTTGCAGGATGGAGTCTGGCTTTTGCTCTGGGTGAGATGGGAGCCATTGAGGGCTTGGAGGAGAAAAGCGATGTGACCAGACTTAATGCCTCCGCGTTCATGATCTCTCCGGCTTCCGGGTGGAGAAGGGATGCTGGGGGAGACTGCAGAGCCAAAGCGGCCATTTCAGGAAGCCGTTGCAATATCCAGGGGAGGTAACACTGGGATGCAGTGCGGCCGTGGCGGTGGGCAGAGAGGAGTGCTTGGACTCTGGGCACATTCTGCACAGCTGGTGGGTTTCGATAGCACCGTAGAACAACCCGGGGGCCCCGCCATGTGAGACCAGCCAGGGGGCCCCGCCACGTGAGACCAGCCAGGGGGCCCCGCCATGTTAGAACAACCCGGAAGCTCAGCCGGCGGCAATCCCTCCACTCCATGGTGGTCTGTGTTGTTTCCCTAGCTCTACCAGCTGCTGGCTGTGTGACTGCAGACAGATTACTCAGCCTCTCTTGGTATCCATTTTCGTGTCCGTTAATGGGGGAAATCATAACTACCCGGTAGGGCTGTGGTGCCCGTTACGTAGTTCAGCTCAGGGAAAGAGCTGAGCGTCACGTCTGACTGGGGGCGATCCCTGGGTCACAATCAGCGACTTCCGAGAAGTCATAAGTTCATCTTCCCTGTGCTGAGGGTGTAACTTTGGGGGTGAAGGAGGCCGTGTGTGTAAAGTCCTAGGCCCTTGTATCCCCTAAAGTGCCACGTCAGCCCAAGTGCCAAGGGACAGTTGTGGGGACAGTGACAGAAACGCTGCCACCCTCCTCTTGGCCCTAACAGCACAACGTGAAGGGACAATGGAGCCCTCCCCCTCCCCCCAGGAGCTCAGGGCAAGCTGGTCAGCAGAGAGACAGGAGGGAATAGTGCCGTGGACGCGGGGAACAGGGAAATTTCAGGGCAGGGAGCGCCCTGGAGCTGGCTGGAGGCTGGATTGTTCCGTGTCACCTCGAAGCGCCTTCCTTGGTGCGGAGCCGTGGAGGCGGCTCAGGAGGCACTCGTGGGACGGCCTTATTGGCAGCAGAAAGGAAGGAGGCACTGACAGTCCTGACAGTCCAAGCCAATCATTCTCCTCAGGCTGGAAAACAGGTGCTCTGCCTCCGTCCACAGAAGAAGGGTAATATGGAGAAAGCAAGCATTCACCTTACAGGAGCACCCACACCCCGGCATAGACACCACCCCCACACAAACACACCCCAGACACAGCCAGTCCCAGGCATGTGCACATAAGCAGAGACACACAGAAACAGCCAGAGGGACGTCACACGTGAGCACAGACAGACACCAAGAAACCACGCAAAACCACGTCTGCACACATAAACGCATGCAGGACGTGACGCGTGACCCAAGTAGCCGTCAACACAGACAGACCCAGCGAGGACTAAAAGACGTGGACAGGCACAGACCCACAGACACACACGTGTGCAAGTATGCACGCATACACACGCACACGCATCGCCACGCAGCGACTGAAGGCTGAAGTTCAACCAGGAATCAGGACGGCAGAAGTAACAAAGGATGATGGTGAGAATTCTCCCAGCTCCCAGAGGTCCCCAGCAATGATCCTGTGTGCATCTCTATCTGATGCAATTTGCTCTGCACGTAAGCAGTTCTGATTTAGATGATAGATAGAAACCATTTATACAGTTAAACACGGCAGGGGTCTAAACGCTGCTCCCCACAGAACACCAGATGTGAATAGATGAACATTTGATTGTCCTCATGCCTGCTTCTGACAAGCTAACAGATAAGAAACCATCCCACTGAATTCCCAGAAAACTGGAGACCGCGAATACAGATAGCAATGTGCAGGAAGAGCTAGGATTTATTAAGGCAGATTTCTAAATATTAAAGAGACGGCAGCTGGCCGAGCTCCTCTCAGCAGACTTTGTAGGCGGGATATCACTTGATAACCAAGATGAATGAGCGGAGCTCTCCGAGGGAGCTTCTAGGGCCTGGAGCAGAGCGGATGACCTCCTGCAGGCAGTACACAGGCACTGTGTGCTCTGGACGCCGGGGTTCGGAACCGGAAGGTCCCAGTGCCCCAAACTGTCTCTTCCTTATAGCTGCCCAGGATTCCACCGGGGAGTTTGGAGACTTGCAGAATTCTTGCTCAAAATATAAATGCACACCTGAAAAGATCTTGCTCACCATCACCACTCGTGAGGGAAATGCAAATCAAAACCACAAGGACGCGGAGAAATTTGAACCCTTGTGCGTGGCTGGTGGGAATGTAAAATAACGCAGCTGCAGTGGAAAATGGTACAGTGGTTCCTCAACAAAACCCAAAGTAGAATTACTGTACGATCCACCACGCACTTGTGCGCACACACCTGAAATAAGTGAAAGCAAGGACAGGTATTTGCACATCCACGATCACAGCAGCACTATTCACAACAGCCAAAAGGTGGAGACAGCCTGAGTGTCCATCAACAGATAGCTGGAGAAACAAAATGCAGCCTGTGTGTTGGACGGCCCCTTTCTCAGGTTTAAAGAGGGAAATCGTGGGGCGCCTGGGTGGCTTGGTCAGTTAAGCGTCCGACTTCGGCTCAGGTCATGATCTCACAGTCCATGAGTTCGAGCCCCGTGTCGGGCTCTGTGCTGACCGCTCAGAGCCTGGAGCCTGCTTCAGATTCTGTGTCTCCCTCTCTCTCTCCTTCTCCCCTGTTCATGCTCTGTCTCTCTCTGCCTCAAAAATAAATAAACATTAAAAAAAATTTTTTTTAATAAAATAAAGAGGGAAATCGTGACATGTCATATCATGGATGAACCCTGGGGAAATTACGCTGAGGGACACATAAGCAGTCACAGAATGACAAATCTTGTGTGACTCCACCCATATGATGCACTGAAGGGTGGGTGGGCTCGGAGTGAGGAAAGGAAGTTACAGGGACACGGTTGCAGCCGGGGACAATGAGAAGCACTCTGGAGATGGAAGACAGCTTGAACGTACTTAGTGCCACAGGAACGCCCAAGTGTCTGAGTCGGTTAAGCGTCCAACTTTTGATTTCAGATCAGGTCATAATCTCACGGTTCATGACTTCGAGCCCCCAGTCAGGCTCTGCACTGACAGTGCAGAGTCTGCTTGGGACTCTCTCTGTCTCTGCATTCTTATGCACTCGTGCTCACTCTGTCGCTCTCAAAATACACAAATAAACTTTTAAAAAACAGTTGAAATAGAGGCACCTCGGTGGCTCAGTCAGTTACGTGTCTGACTTCGGCTCAGGTCATGATCTCATGGTTCGTGAGTTCGAGCCCCGAGTTGGGATCTGTGCTGACAGCTCAGAGCCTGGAGCCTGCTTCAGATTCTGAGCATCCTTTTCTCTCTGCCCCCCGCTCATTCACACTCTGTCTCTCTCTGTCTCTCAAAAATAAATAAAAACATTACAAAAATTTCTGTAAATAGTTGAAATAGAAAACTTACAATGTATATATATTTACTTGTGATAATCCATCTAGACTGCATTATGAATTAATGCATGAAAATACTTCCTATCAAGAGAATCATAAGGATTAGTCTGCAGTCAGGAGAAGGGAAGATCCACCAGGAAGAAAGGAGGGAGATCTTAGAAATGCCATTCCAGAGGAATCTCTGCAATGATAGAAGACATCTGATATCACCGTGAGTGCCCCTCAAACTTACCTCCTCTCCTCATCAAAGCTGGTCTGCCCCTATGTTCCAACACCTCCCAATCGTCTTTACCTGAACAAGGTAGGTGGGCCCACAAGTAAGGCTCTTCTGTTCCCACTGTTCCATCCCAACAAGGTCCTATATCCAGAAAGGGTAAAGGAAGAAAACTGCCAACTTAAGATAGCCCAGGCATCTACATATTCCAAAGAATGACCAACACACCGTGCATCTTTTTTGCACTAAGAGTTTTAAATCGATTCTGTATACTCTGGCGCAGCTAGATGGGTCACTGTCTTCATTGTGCAGATAAGGAGATGAGAATAGATGCAATTTTTAAAAAATTTCCCCCAGTTACACAGCTACCAAGTGGCAGATCCAGGACTCAAGCACTAGAATGTTCATCTCCAAAACTCCAAAGCCTGTGTCATTGGCCATCTGTCCTGATTCTCCAGAGCAGAGGCATCCCATGAAGAGTTCTAGCATTTACAAATAAACAATTATATAGTGGTCTAGGTCTAAAACACCTCAAACCACCTAAAAAGTCAATGCCATTTACTTGGTGCTAGAATCTTATCAGTGCTTCTCCACTGACAGACATTTCGTTGTCCTCCCCAGGGAGCACTTGACAATGTCTGGAGAGGTTTGGGATGCTCATGCTACTGGCAATTAGCGGGTAGAGGCCGGAGATGCTGCTAAATATTCTAACCCCTCCCCTTCACAAAGAATTATCTGGACCAGAATGTCAATAGTGCTGAGGTCGGGAAACCCTGAATTCTATCAGAGCAACGGTGCACGAGAACTTCGGTGTGTGTCTCCCTCCATCCCCGCCTTTGCCTTCCCTCCTTGTCTGCTCCCGAGGACATCTGCTCACTTACCCAAAAAGGAAAACATCCACGCATGCTAATTCACTCAACATTTACATAGGCTGCAATATTCTAAGTGCTCATCAGAGCTTCCAATCAAGCATGCGCACAGCGGGCACGACTGTCAATAAGGAAGTCTATGTTTAAGGGGAAGACCACTGACTCAAAACACACGGATTGGTAGACACAATTTTCCAAACCACATGAACTATGGAGACATCACAATGATTATCAGCGTGTTCTAAAGGTGTATGTTCACACCCCTACACTCAGCGACTCTTATCAGATTGGCATGGAGACCTAATCAGAGCTTAGGGAGCATGGTGCACACGTTCGAAGGTGGCCCCCATGATGCCCTCGTTCTGTCATGCACACCCTCAGAGAACCTCTCTCCTTCAGCACGGGCAAGACAGTGACCTGCTTCTAAACAACAATGTGGCAAAGGTGACGGGCCACCCCTTCCATAACTGCAGTATAGTGTGTAAGACTCCCATCTTGCCCCCCTGCCCACCAGAAACTCTTCTTCACGGCTGGATGAAGTACGTGGCCACGTCCGAGAAGTTCACGTGGAAGGCACTTCGGGGTAGGAGCCGAGGGTGGCCTCTGTGCGACAGTCAGCAAGAAAGCAACAGAGAAACGGACTCAAGCTCCAATACCAAGGAACTGAACGCTACCAAGAAGCACACACGTGGGGACACAAGCCCCCTCCCAGCTGAGCCTCCAGCCTAGCTGATACCCCAGTTGCAACCTCATGAGATCCTGAGCAAAGGACCACCTGCAGATCGTGGGAAGGTCGCTCCTGCAGCCCCAACCCCCAGAAAGCACGAGGGATTCGGGGAGGGCTTTAAGCCTCTGCACTCAGTGTGGTCATTTGTCCTACAGCCACAGAAAACAGGACTCACAGAGCGCCTCTCACAGAGTGCCCTCTAATCCCTGCCTGAGACACACAGCCTTTCAGCAGCAAGGACATCTTCCTCAGCTCTGAACCCAGGGAGATGAGAAACCTTGGAACGACCACCCCAGCCGAGCCGCCCCGAGATTTACGAAGGCCTCCAACTTCCATTAGGCAGCGGGAAGGCGCCGGGTGTCTCTGCTCGTGTTTAGAAGTCCGTTTGTTTCCATTCGTTGTCAGCAGTTTGCATAAGTGAGTGGTTTTATTTCTTGTGAGCGAGAAGGAAAAACGCACGAGTTACCCCAGCAGTGGGAGATTTGTCAAATAAAGCTTTTAATAATGGGGCTGTTTGACAGTTTTATAGTTCTTCAACTTCCCGGCCATTTGAAGGTGGTAGGTTTTCAATAAAAATTAAGTCCTTTTCCAAGAGAAACTCGGTCCCCTGTTATTTTAAAACAACTAGTCCAGGGTGCACTGAAGCACCTTAATTCCGCTACCGAAAGTAAATCTCCCTCCTTTTCCGTATTAATAACTCGGGCAATCCATCAGCCTGAGACGGACCGTGAGCTTTCACACCAGTATTTCCAGGTGGCCTGATGAACCACATCCGTAACTAGACTTGCCGGGTGATCATTAGGCTGTTCCTGAAAATAAATGGCCTGGCCTTGTCTGCGGCTTACTTAAGTACACCGGGAGGGGCCAGCGGCCTGGACTTCACTCTTTCATCCCCTCGGATCCTTCTAAAGTTCTTCTGGGTCACAGGCAGTGCTTCAGGGGCCAGCCTCCGAGGAGGGAAGTGGCACACGGGAAGAACCCAGGATCTGAAGAGCTCGGTTCTAGAACGAGCTCCATCGCCCGCTAATTGTATGACTGCTGGGTTCGTCCCCTGACTTCTCAGACGTTTAGCTCCTCCGTTTGTCAGTGGAGGAGAGGAAGTCGAATTCTGGGGCTCAAACCCTGACACGGTGATCCACGGGAGTGGTCAGGGGTACGTATCTAATCCCTCTGAACTCGCTCATCTAAAAAATGTGACGACTATTCCTAGCAGTTCTTAGAGGCCCAGAAAGGTTCATCTCTGGAAATGACTGAGCCAGGTTCCCCTGGTCCTCACCAAGTGCCTATTCAGTGCAAGTTGCCCTCTTGTCATTATTGTTATCACTCTTATTACTGAGTATGTCATTACCGTCACAGTCAAGAAAAAAGTTGTTAAGCCCCTGCTTTGCCAAGAGTGGTTCTCTCTGCCCCTGCCAGAGAGAGCATCCAGCATCTCAGGGATCCTGTGTTGCAGCCCGTGTTTCCATACGATAAATGACCTCTCTTAACACAGTGATGCCCCAGACCCAGGACAAACAGCCTCAAGGAACCGTTGGCTCCGAAGGTAAAGACTCACCAGTGGGAATGGTTAGCAAAAGGATGATTGCTTTTCGTGACAAGCCCGGTGGGTAATCTGGACTGTTTTGCAATGTGCATCTACAACTTTGATTAGCACTGTGCTTTTTAGGGGCACCTGGGTGGCTCAGTCGGTTAAGCATCTGACTTCAGCTCAGACCATGACCCAGAGGTTCTCGGGTTCGAGCCACGCATCCAGCTCTGTGCTGACAGCTCAGAGCATGGAGCCTGCTTCAGAGTCTGCGTCTCTGTATTTCTCTGCCCCTCGCCTGCTTGTGCTCTGTCTCTGTCTCACAAAAATAAATAAACATTAAAAAAATTATTTTTAACTGTGTTTTTTATTATAAATGCAAAAAAAAAAAAAAGAGAGAGATAAAAGGGTATGTGCCTCAAGCCACTAGAGAGATGCCAGCTGGTACTCAGGTTGGCCCCAGACCTGGACTTTCACATGCATCTCTCACCAAGCCTGAGCTTCCCTCACCTTCTAGGGCTGCCGAACCAGAACCAGCAGTGACCACACAGCGGTTCTGCAGGCCCGGTTTGCAGGAAGCAAGTAAGTTCAAGCCCTCTCTTCCCCAAGGTCCCAAGGGCATGGAGCATGGAGCCCTTGTGTCCTACAGCATCCAGCGTCCCCTCCACTGCCAAGTGCCCCTATCGAAGGTGTAAATTGTCACCATCATTTTCTTATTCTTCCTCATCATCTCCACCATCCTCCTCCTCCTCGATTACTCTCCTTAATAAATCCCACCCCCACCCCAGGTCCCTCTCTCTATGCTCAGCAACCGCCTATATTCTTCCTTCAGTGGATTCAGACCGTTTACTATGCTTCATCCTTAGCCCTTATCTTCCCAGCCTGAAAATACAGAATCTCTATAGTCTTACTCTGTTAAAATAACTTCTTGCATTGAAGTTCCTCAATCTCCTGCATGTTTTTGGAACATGGGGACCCTTTGCCAGCATCCTTCCTATCTTGGCCACCCCTTTCCCTGCTTGCGGGTCTCCTGGCCACTCTCTCTCCATGTCCCCCTCTATCTGCCCACCGTCTCTGCTCAAACAGCTCCAGCAGGGGGACCTGCTTGGAACAATATGGCTCCGTTATGATCGCTCTCTGTCATTCCTTCCTGGAATTTAATTGGATTTTTCTCTCCCTTTTGTTAGTCGAAAGCACATAATAAAAATCTCCCTGAGTGCAATCACTTTCCATCGGCACTGTTCCAACCCATGTCACGATGAGGCTTGATAGAAAAGGGGCTCTCTCCCACTCCACATAGGAAATAAATATTTGACTTGCAACAGAGGCTTTATTTATGGCATGGATTAACTCCTTACAAGTCCCCGGAGGGGAAGGGAGAGGAGGCTCCAGCTCCCCACTTGTGGTGGAGGTCAATTCATCAGCCGCTTCCGCAAAGGAATCCTGTGCGTGAAATTGTTTGGGGGTTCCAGCAGACAGACTTTCAAAAAGTGCAGTCCACAAACGACCTCAGTCCGAATTTCCCAGAGGGCCTTATGAAAATTCAGATTCCTACACCCAACCCTGGGCCTAGTGGGTGGGGTCAAATCTCTGGTGGCTCCAACCTGAGAGCCCATCGTTCTGCACAGAAAGGCCACGGGCCCCCAGTTTCACTGTGCATCCGTGAAGCTGCTGGGGGTAAGAGAAATGGAGGCCCCAAAGTGGGTGCTGTGCTCCCGCAAGGATAGCCTCCCCATTTAATCTACCCTTATTTCTCGCTTGTCTTCATTATACTCCAGACCCTATGTCTTGAGGGTGAATTTTGAAAGACCTTTTCCACTATGTAGAAGCCTTCTCAAAAGTTGGACACCAGGGGCACCTGGGTGGCTCAGTCGGGTAAGCACCTGACTCCCGATTTTGGCTCGGGTTCTTGGTTTGGGTGCCCCTCCTTGGGCTCTGCGCTGACAGCATGGAGCTTGCTTGGGATTCTCTCTCTCTCCTTCTCTCTCTCTGCCCCTCCCCCGATCACAATAGCCCACATACGCATTCTCTCTCAAAATTTTAAAATAAACATTTGAAAAAAGTTGGACACCAGACTCAAGGAAAAGATGTGGTGGTTTGGGGTTTTCTTAAATTCGTATTTGTTATATATATGTGCACACACATACACACCTATAAATAAAAACATCAGTTCTGAAATATGTAATACTTAATGCATCATGCAAATGCATCATTTCAGCCATGATTCATGTTGATCTAAGGTCAAAAGGTACCCCACCTTTTCAAATAGAAGAATGTATTTCAGGAGAAGTGAGGACTAGCAAAGGAAACCACAAGATAGAAAGTGGATGAAAACTCCTCAGAATGAGCCAGAGTCTTTAAAATCCTGAGGGGGGGGGGAAATTGTCCTTTCCAAACAGTTTGATATTCTCCAGGACCTCCTTTAGAGCTGTGTAGGTGTATTCATGGTGTCATCTGAGAAATCCCAGAGAGGGCTCTCTGTCCTGATGGTTCTAGAATGCTTGACATCATCAGACTTCACTCAGCTTTCACGACTGACAAAATTCGGTTGTAGAATAGTCTACCCAGAGACAATACCCAAATAGCGCTTTAACTAACATCAAGTATATGGCCTTTTTCTTCAGTAATTTCCTTTTGTTAATTTTAATTCCGGGTTCGATAATACATAGTGTAATATTAGTTTCAAGAGTACAATATAGTGATTCCACACTTGGATACATCACCCTGTGCTCATCATGAGGAGTGCCCTCCTTAATCCCCATCCCCCAGTTCACCCCTCCCCCCACCCCCTCCCCTCTGGTCACATCCATTTGTTCTGTACAATTAAGAGTCTGTTTCTTGGTTTCTCTCTCTCCTTTTTTTTTCCTTTGCTTGTTTTGTTTCTTAAATTCCACATAGGAGTGAGATCATGTGGTATTTGTCTTTCTCTGACTGACTTACTTCACTCGACATTATACTGTCTAGCTCCATGCATGCCATTGCAAATGGCAAAGTTTCGTTCATTTTTATGGCTGAGTAATATTCCAATGTGTGTATATACCACACCTTTATATCCATTTATGAGTCGATGCACATTTGGGCTGCTTCCATAATGTGGCTATTGTCGACAACACTGCAGTAAACATTGGCAGGGAAGGGCGTGTATCCCTTTGAAGGAGAGGTCTTGTACTTGGGGGGGGGGGGAGATGCCCAGTAGTGCGATTACTGGATTGTAACAAACTTCAGGGGTGGGACTTCCTTGGGGAGTAAAATGTTAGAAATATTTTATGGCCGTTCACACACATGTCCTTGGCTTCCCAAAAGGGTATCAAAAGGTGGTACTTTCCTGTGGCTGTTGTAACCAAGTACTACAAGCTTAGGGGCTTAAAGACACAAATTTATTATCTCACATTTTACAGCCAGCCAGCCATGGGTCTCACGGGGCCAAAATCAAGGTATTAGCAGGACTGCATTCCTTCAGGAGGCTCGAAGGGAAAATCCCTTTTCTTGCTTTTTTTTTCAGCTTCTAGAGGCCACCTACATTCCTTGGCTACACCTCCCTCCATCTTCAAAGCCAGCTGCACCCTCACTCTTTTCTTTCTCGGAACCTCCTTGTCTGCCTCTCTCTTTCAATTTTAAGGACCCTTGTGATTACACTGGGTCCACCCAGATAACCCAGGATGATCGCCCCATTTTATGGTCAGCTGACTGGTCAGATGACTTAATTTCATCTCTAACCTTATTCCCCTTTGCCACAGAAGGGACCATATTCACAGGACAATGCTCAAGCCCCCCACACCACTTAACAATGTCCACCTGTAGGAACATAAGTGGAATGCCTTCGCTACAAGCTCAGCAACTCTGTTATCATCACTTTGTAATGAATTTCAGGACTAGGTACCAAATAGCCCCTGTCACAGGTGGGATCCCAAGGAGCAGAGTCTGAGATGGGGAGCAGGGGTCAGGACATTCATCAGTTGGGGCTCTGGGGAACAATCCCTCTGGAAGACGGGGGGAAGGAAGCTTTGGACAGAGGGAAACTGAACGCCATCAAAGCCCAGCCAAGACCCCAGACACTTCCACTCTGGAGCTGGGGTGCCTGTCAGGTTTGTCCCAAGCTCAGGGAGGCCACTAGCCTTTCTGTCCTTGCCCAGATCAGGTGCTCCATGAGGGTGCCCTAGGCTGAGACAGGTTTTTTCAACCAAGGCCATCCTCAAAGAGGGTCACCTCGGGGAACAGTCCCAGCCTCCAGGGGAACAAGGCTTCATCTCACCGGGGGCATCTGCACAGACCGCACAAAGATAAAACGCAACTTAACGAGCACTGAATACAAAATGCTGTAGTGAATCACTTCCTGATGAGACCTCTCAGCCTCTCTCATTAACCTCGGTGCAGCTGTTCCTGGCCCTTGATGCTGTTCGGGCTCGGCCTGGCTGCTCTCAAGTTACCAACAGCCACAGACATTTTGATCTACCCGATCCGGAGCCTTGCGCATCTTTTCAGAACTTCGTCTGCATCTCAGGTCTCCCTTATATTTTCTAGAGGCTTCTCCCTTCTCTGTCTGGTCCTCTTCCGCCTTTTGCAGTGGAGACTGATTACGCCACTTGGTTCCTTTAATTTTTTCAAACTGACTCGGAAAACACGGCCTGCCTTTCTCCAAAGCAACTCAGGCGGCTCTGAACCACGACCGACGTAGGTTAAGCTCTGCTAAACTCCATGACACGAGGATTATAAATTAAAGGTCAACCCATTCCCTCACACAGTTGCTACTGAAAAAGCCCTAGAAATTCAGATGAATTAGAATCAGATGTCAAGGCCACAGAAGAAACACCAGTGTCAGAATAAAGACCCGTTTCCCAGAGTGTACTTAGAGCCTGACCCAGGCGATTCAGCCCCGACCCAGAATCCTTCATCAGACATGTGGTCATCAAGACCCTCACGCCACGTCTCACCCCCAGCTAGTGGCCCAAACTTGGGGAAGGCAGGGTCCGTCTGACTCGGGGAATGTGGCAAAGCTTCACTGAGAATTAAGTTTCCATCTCCCTGTGGCTCAGAGTGACAAAGGACTGACCCCCAGGTCAGCAGCCAAGAAGGGGTGCAGCCCCAGTTAGTACCAGAAGCCACTAACGAGGGATGCAGCTCCGCTAAGCCCAAGAGGTGCTCAGCCACCCGGGGCTAGGTTGTTTGAGATGCCGCGTCGACCCTGCCAGGAGCACACCGCCAACAGTCACTTCCGTGTGCATTTTGCAAAAACCAGCTTGCGCCTTATCTCGTGTTGGCTCATCAACAGCCCTGTCAGGTATGTAGAGCAGGGATCATTATTTGTATGGCACTTTTGTTTCTTTGTGCGAGACGGCGCATGCACAATGCCGCCATGATGTGCCAGGCCGTCCAAGGAGAGCGTAGACACACGCAGACCAAAAAACCCAGGTCTGATTCTCAGACCATCACAAACACACCAAGAAACCAGAGCGTGGTGGGAAATGCACCCTTCCTTCTCCCACAGCGGCTCCTCTCCGTCTTGAGCATGTACCCCTCAGGGAACCAAAGCCTCTTGCTCTCAATCTCCCCGCCTTCTTCTAATTCAGCTCTGCCATTTCTCCTGATGTGGGCTTTTATCACACCTGCACTTTGATGTGGAACAGATCGTGTTCCTGGAAGCCAAAGCAAGCAAAACTCACTTGCCCTGGATCTTGTAAAGCCCCTCCTGCCCCCCCTCACCTCCTCCTTCTCTGCCCTCCATCTGAGTCCACCAAGTTCCATATGCCCCTATCCTGAATAAAGCAAACACAAGCAGCCAGGCTCTCTCTTGGCAATTCTGTCACCTCTCAGGGAATAATGTCCTAGGGCTGCTATCCCAAAGAGCCCACCTCCCCGCCCCAGGCACAAGAATGGAGAGGAAGAGAGAGGACCCTCTCTCTCCACGCGTGTTTACTGTGGAAAATTCAGGAAACACAGAAAACCAGAAAAGACACCAATATCCTCATCAATCAGCAGTGATCACCATTAACATTCTGCTGTGGTTCCTTCTAACTCAGAAATGTTTAAATGAAATAGAGGAGTCATACCATGTACAGACTTTCATTCTGCTTTTCTACACTTAATTCTTTTTTTTTTTTTAAGTGTATTTATTTATTTTGAGAGAGACAGACAGACAGCCAGGGAGGGGCAGAGAGAAAGGAAAGAGAAAATCCCAGGCAGGCTCCATGCTGTCGGCACACAGCCCTGACTTGGGGCTTGAACCCACAAACCGTGAGATCGTGACCTGGGCTGAAACCAAGAGCTGGATGCTTAAATGACTGAGTCACCCAGGTGCCTGTCTATACTTGATTCTTGACAATAAGCATCTCTTCATGCCATTAAACATTCCTTGTGACTTTTTAACAACTATATTATCCCATTGTTTACAGGTAACATTATTACAATTAGAATGTCTGCAAGACCACACTTGTGCTCTATGGGATGGTGCCCCCTGGAGGCACCTCTATGACAAGATGGTCTATTAATTATATGCCACTGTAAGTGCCCTGGTCATTTTACCTGATGGGAAACTGAAGACAAGAGGGCCTTAGCAACTTACCCTCTTAACTCTAGTGAACAGAAATCCCACTGTGCCAGTCAGCTTGGGCTGCTGTCACAAAATGCCATCAACTGGATGGCTGAAGCAGTTTTTTCTTACAGTTCTGGAGGCTGGAAGTCCAAGATCAGGGTGCCAGCATGGTGGGGTTCTGGTGAAAGCCCTCTTCTGGGTTGTAGTGCTGTGTGTTCCCTCAGCCCAAAAGACAGCGAGGGGGCTCCATGAGATCCCTTTCATAAGGACACTGACCCCATTCAGGAAGGCTCCACCCCTATGACCTAATCACCTCCAAATGCCCCACCTCCTAATGCCATCCCGTTGAGAATGGAGGTGTTAAAAAAAATTCAGCCAAGTAAATTTCAAGATCCAACTGGCTTTACTAAGGGACTCATGAATTGGGCAACATCCCATCCAGCAAGTACAGAAATGCTCCAAGGAGTCTCCTGAATGGATGGTTTTGAGAGGAAGGGGTGGGACAAGAAGTCGTCAGCAAAAGGAAAGAAAGGATTGTGTCATCTTCTTTTAGGGGGACAGGAAGGCAGGGTTTCATCCTGCAGATGACCTCACCAGAGATGATCAAGAAATTCCTGTTTGATGGTTAGAAGGTCACATCCCTGGAATAGGCTAAAACTGTAATTAAGTCTCGGTTTGATGTCTTAGAGTAAATGACTCCAATCTGTGTTTGGTTTTTTTTTCTTTCTTAACAAGGATTTCAACATATAAATTTGGGGAGGACAAAAGCATTCAGTCTATCATACCAACTGGGTCATTTGATCTTAAAGCCACTGTTTCTGCCCCATTAAAACAAATGAACAGGGGCGCCTGGGTGGCGCAGTCGGTTAAGCGTCCGACTTCAGCCAGGTCACGATCTCGCGGTCCGTGAGTTCGAGCCCCGCGTTGGGCTCTGGGCTGATGGCTCAGAGCCTGGAGCCTGTTTCCAATTCTGTGTCTCCCTCTCTCTCTGCCCCTCCCCCGTTCATGCTCTGTCTCTCTCTGTCCCAAAAATAAATAAAAAACGTTGAAAAAATTTTAAAAAAAAATAAAACAAATGAACAAACAAACAAACAAACTTGAAATCACTCCACTATTTCTGTTTTGCCCAGTACATTAGGAGACACAAAGAAAGAAAAAAGGAAGGAGGGAAGTGGGAAGGGAGAGAACATAAACAACCACCTACATCATGCTAAGTGCTCTCCCTGGAATACCTCACTCAAACCTCACTCAGACCTTTAAAGTAGCTGAATTTTCTCCCATTCTTCAGACGAAGAACCTAAGGCTCAGAAGGCTAAAGAATGTTCCAGAGATTTTGCAACCAGCAAGTGGCAGAACCATTACAATGGGAGTTTCGTGGAGGGCCCACCATGTGCTGAGCACCAAGAGAACCATGGCATTGCCATGTGGTGGGCACAGTATTCGATCAATCAACATAACGGAAGCTGGATAGCTTGAGTCACTCACAGAGCTCAGGAGTGAACACCGAAATTGGCCCCGTACCTACATCTCTCTCAGTCACCCACTTCAGGGCGCCCCCGCCTCTTCCAAGTCTTAAAGACCCCTTTGCTGACTATACCAATCTCCACCTGGGACACTCCCATCCTCTGCGCTCTCTGTGACATACAAGACATGGAGGCTGAGAAGAGCATGAAGAGGGCAGGACAATCCAAGCCCTTGAATGGTCTCCCTGCCATCTTGCAAGTGTTCGAGTTGTGGCTGGTACCATGACCAGTGCAGGGGCAGGTTGGGGTGTGCTCGGCCAAGATTAGGACTCCAGGAAGAACAGGGATGATACGTGGGGTTGACGTTTGCTTTCTTTCTCTACTTATCTGATTCCTCTGTCCTTTCTCAGTGTCCTTTTCTCTAAAGAAAAGATGCTTGAGGCTGTGAAATCCTCTCGTCCGCATGACTATGAAGTGGTCTGTCCACTGGCTCATCAGTAATGCCCTGAAGGTCAGCTGGGGTCTCAAGTTTCATTGACCCATAACCTGAAAATGTAAGGGATGGCCCAGAGAGAGCAGAGCTGGACTGGATCTCATCTCAGGAATGACAACAATTAAAAGCCATGAGCACTTATCGATGGCGATTGGTATGCCCCACACTCTGTACCAGATAAGCTATCTCATTTGGATCCTCTTTGATGTATTACTATTACTATTACCATTAGTTGAATCATTCGTTTTAAGCACGAGATCACCAAAATCAGAGAGGAGAGGTATCTTGTTCAAAGCCACATTGTGGGGAAGTGTTTGAACGTGACTTGCTAAAAGGAAAACCCAAGCCCTGGAACACCATCCAGGTCATGTCTGCAGAGACCTTCGGCTGCTATCCCCAACTGAATTTGAGCTTTACGTCTAGGAAGTGAACCTGACCTCCCCTACTGAGTTCTGAAGGTGACTCCTCTCATTCACTCACCACCCTGTTCTCAGAACTTTCCAGACCCTCTTTCCAATATATATTCCTCTAAGGGCTTACAAGACTCTGTAGCAGTTCTGTCCAATAGAACTATAATGTGACCCACAAACATCATTTTAAATTTCCTAGTAGCTACATTGAATAAGGAAAAAGAGACAGATGGTATACATTTTTTTCTTGTCCTTTTATATATATATATATATATATATAAAATTTATTTTCAAATTGGTTTCTATACAACACCCAGTGCTCATCCCAACAGGTGCCCTCCTCAGTGCCCATCACCCACCTTCCCCTCTCCCCCACCTCCCATCAACCCTTAGTTTGTTCTCAGAATCCAAGAGTCTCTTATGCTTTGCCTCCATCTTTCCCTGTAACTTTTTTCCCCTTCCCCTCCCCCATGGTCTTCTGTTAAGTTTCTCAAGATCCACATATGAGTGAAAACATATGGTATCTTTCTCTGACTTATTTCACTTAGCATGATACCCTCTAGTTCTATCCACGTTGCTGCAAATGGCCAGATTTCATTCTTTCTCATTGCCAAGTAGTATTCCATTGTATACATAAACCACAACTTCTTTATCTATTCGTCAGTTGATGGACATTTAGGCTCTTTCCATAATTTGGCTATTGTTGAAAGTGCTGCTATAAATATTGGGGTACAAGTGCCCCTATGCATCAGCACTCCTGTCTCCCCTAAATTATATTTTATTTAACCCAAGAGATCCAGAATATTTTCATCTCAACATGAGGCACCAAAAACATTCCCACTGCTCAAAAGCCACATAGTGCTGGTGGCTGTCACAGTGGGTGGTATAGCAGACCACACAACTACAGGATCAAATTCAGTGTGCATTAGGATACAGTGGAAGTCTCATTTATAACTCAGACTCCTGGGGCCCATTCTTGGAGATTCTGACTCTGTATATCAGTGATGAGCCCTAGGAATCTGCTTTTCTAACAAAGTGCCCCTCGGTCACTCCAAGGGGACTGTCTACGGAACTCTGGTGTAGGATATTTTCAGGGCAAAGCAGAAGGTTCACCTGACTGTCAGGACACAAGTCCCTGCGGCGGAACCTCTATCTCTGAGAGGATTTACCACTACAATTTTTGCCGTCCTCCAACTTAAACTCAACAACTGGATTTGATAGATACGTGTGATGATACAGGTGCCCCTGTTGGAACGGGTCCGTTCACTGACCCATCACCACCCATTTCTTCAAATGATGTTTGAGACAAAATATTAATGATCCTAATGAAATTGAGAAGGAGCTTAGACAGAACCCCATTCCTTTCAAAGCAAAACAACTGTATGTATATCTACATAATGTCCATGGTTTTGTTTTTTGGCATACTACTTGGGTAAGAACACTGTCAAGTCACAAGTAGCCTCCGGGCCTGGACCCAGTTACAAACAAGGATAAAGAGAGGAATAGTCCGTCATCTGGGTTTTCTGCTATCTTAAGAGTTTCCCAAAATGTGATCTCAGGACTACAGACAGCAGTGACCCTAAAATGTGAACAGGCAGACCTTCAGATTTCCCGGGTTCTACGCCAGAGTCTGATTTATAGACGGTCAACAATCCACACACATCCAGCACCCCCCACCCCTCAGCCACCAGCCCCAGGAATTCTGTTGCAGGTGGTTAGGGGGAAACCACCACTCACCCCACTGGTCTCAGCAACATGAAGCTACAAAAAAAAAAAAAAAAAAAAAAACAAAAAAAACAAAAAAAACCAAAATTCTGCAAAAAAAAAAAAAAACTACAAAACTACAAAAACCATCAGCATGCAAATGCTGTTTGCAAAACAAACAACTATCAGCCATCTTCCTCCTTTTACTTTAATGATACAATAGTGAGTACAGATTTCATTATAAAATATTTGAACACACCTATATCGAGTAAAGTTTAAAAGTTCCCTCACCTTTTCTCTAAAAGGGGATTTGGTTAGGGCCCACTGAGGGAGGGGAGAATAACACATGAATTTGGAAATGGGACAAGAGATCAGATCATCCATCGAGAGCTTTGCAGCATTTTGTGGTGTAGCATTTGGATTGCATTTGAGGAAACCCTTGAGAGAATTTTAACGAGGGGGTATCATGGTCTTCAGAACAATTCTGTCAAGTTTTTTAATTCCAGTTCATTAACACAGTGTTTCAGGTGTACAATACAGTGATTCACCACTTCCGTACATCACCCAGTGCTCAATGACCAGTGCACATCATGACCAGCGCACTCCTTAACCCCAACCCCCTATTCCACCCAACCCCCATCCACCTCCCCTCTGGTCACCATCCATTTGTCCTCTATAGTTAAGGGTCTATAGTTAAGAGTCTGAGGTGGGGAAGGGGGGACGGGGGGAGGGGTTCTGTCTCCTTTTTTTTTTTCTTTTTTTTTGTTTCTTAAATTCCATGTAGGAGTAAACTAAGACATCATTTGTCTTCCTCTAACTTATTTCACTTAGCATTATACCCTCTGGGTCCACCCGTGTTGTTGCAAATGGCAAGATTTCATTCTTTTTTATGGCTGAGTAATATTCCATTGTATAGAACCCATAAATCAACCCACAATTATACAGTCAATTAATCTTTGACAAAAGAGGCAAGAATATACAATGGGGAAAAGATAGTCTCTTCAACAAATGGCACTGGGAAAACTGGACGGCCACATACAAAAGAATGAAATGGGACCACTTCCTTACACCAGACACAAAAATAAACTCAAAATGGATTAAAGACCTAAATGTGAGACCTGAAACCATAAAAATCCTAGAAGAGAGCACAGGTGGTAATTTCTCTGACAGTGGCCGTAGCAACATCTTTCTAGATATGTCTCCTGAGGCAAGAGAAACAAAAGCAAAAATACATAATGGATCTCCACAACATTTTTAAAGATAGCTTGAGCTGCTACAGAGAACAGACTCGGAGACAGAGCTATAAGAACAGAGGCAGAGGACCAGTAAGAAGGTTACTGAAGTAGCTAACTGGTTAACTGTTAAAACATATACAAGCCAAATTCTACTTAGGCAACATCCATGGGTGTGCTGGGTCAAACTCCATCCTTCCTCCCTCTAGTGTAATATGTCAGGCTGGTCTTCCCTGCCACAGTCATTCTTTACCCACCCTGGGCCATCAACAAGGGGCCCAACAAGATCACACACATCCACACACTGCCCAAGGCCCAAGGACAATTTCCAGGCATACGAGAGTCTATATTCAGATTTAGGCGGAAAAAAAAAAAAAGTTGAACTTGAAAATGGGTCTGTTCTGCCACTACGGGCATTTTACATTGCTCAAAGCAAACTCAACATCTCAGACTGCAGCTTGTGTATTATGGTAACTTAGCTGTACCTAGGGATTCTCCCAAACGCTTGTGGAGTATTAGCCCGGCACCTGCACCACTCATGGGGACGGTCCTCCAAAATGGTCCTTCCGAAAGAAGCATAAGGACTGTCCATAAAGCAAATTTTAAACTCCTCCCAAAAAACAAAAACTGATCGTCACCCCCAAATTGGCACTTCCTTCAGGGTTTCAAAATTAAGCTCCAGAATTCACCTGACAACACGCTAACGAGAATGCGAAGCGAGCTCAGTTGTTCTCCGGAGCATCTTTGTACATGGCTGGTTCCCACCACGTCTGGAAAACATCATCAGTGTGTCTGCATGTGGAGGGTGTGGTATTTCTAGTTTCTGGATGTACAAATGCAGCTGGACTGCAGTGACCACTTCAGAGATCAGAAATCGTTTCACTTCACTAACATTCACTTCAACTGGGTATTGAATGCCACTTTCTTTCGAAGACCAATGCGCAGTATTAGACGATGTTTAATGTCTTCCTTCTCTTGACAAGATACCAGCAGCCACAGCTGGTTAAGGTATATTTTGTATGTTTCCACTCAAAGCAGCAGTCACTGCTGTATGGAATCCAACACTAATGGTAGAAGGAAAGAGAGCCCAGACATTTTTATCCGGAGTCAGCAAAGTCCTAAGCCAGTGGGTTCAACTCAGATCTTTGGAATCGGGTATGATTTGCAAATGATGTCGCCCTTCACCACGTTTCTGGGATGGTTTCTGGATAAACCAAGTTAGTGAGGAAGGGAAGGATTAGAAGAGGAGTTAAGGAGGCACAGGTCTCTTGGTTTGGAGCAGGGGAGGCTGTGAGAGGTCAGCTGTCAAACAGCATCCTGATTCGTGATGGCTGCCCTGGGTTCAGCCTGAGTGAGCCATCCATCCATCCATGATGAGCAAAGCCCAGTAAGTCCCTTCTCTTTGAGCATCCACAACACAGCTTTTGTTTCCAAACCCATAAATCCAGGAGGCAAACAGGAATGGCATTCCCCAGTTCTCCTCCACACACAGCTCCTTTCGGCCCCACGCTAATTGGTGGACCAAGTTCACACACCACTACCTTCCTCCTCAGTCCTCTGAAACCCTTCTCCACCACTGCACAGCCTTCATCTCCAGGGTCGACAACTAACATTTACCCTGTTGGAGGGATTTTACAAGGATTATCTCATCTGACCCTTGCTGTAATGGAGAAGTAGAGTCATCCCAATTTTACAGGAATAACAGGAGACCCTAAAGGCAATTTGCACCGATTTATATAACGACCAGCAGCACCTAAGAGTGGTTTGCTCATCACACCCCAATGGCACTACATCTTACAATGTTTTAATTGGCCAACTGGATAGGTAAAATTATGTCGCACTGTCTTCCCAGTTTCCGTTTATTTGATGTATTTGATGTCTTCTTTGATGTCTATTGAAGATTAATATTTTCCTTATATGCCTATATACCATTTGTATGTCTCACTTTGGAAACAAACTTTTCACGCCCCTTGCAAGTTTTTCTTTTGGATTTTTAAAGGTTTGGCATTGTAACACTATTCCACTTTACCATGTCTCTTGCAAAACCCCGCCCCACCAATTGCCACGTGCCCCTTAATTTTGCTCATTGTGATTTTTCATTCCATCATGCTGCACATTAGATTCCCAGAACTTATTCAAAGTTCTCAATCTTCCAAATTGAATCTATGAGCATTTTTCTTGTGATTTCTTCCATGAGTCCTATGCTTGGAAAAAACCTATCTCAAACTGAGAAAGATATTTATCTGCATTTTATTCTCTTTTTTTTTTTTAGTTTTTTTTTTCCCCCCACATTTTTCTCTTTAATTCATCTGAAACGCATTTGGGAGAATATAATTGTGAAGGCCTAACTTGTTTCCTTTCCCCAAACAACCAATTTTTCTAACACGACTCCTTGAACTGAGTTCCTTCCCTTTGGCCTATAATGCTTTCTTTGTTGTGACCTTATATGACATATATGCTCAGTAGTATTTCCTTTATCCCATCACTTCTTGTACCCATATTCCACGGTTTCAGTTACCACAGCCTTAGAAAATATTTTGTGATTTGGTCAGGCAAATACCTTTGTTTTCAAAATGTCATTGGGCCATTTTTTTTTTTCTATTTTCAAAATGTCCTTAAATAATTTCTCACCCATTAATTCTTCCAGACAAAACTTAGAATGATTTTTGCAAGATCCCTGAAAGTCCCAGTCAGATTTTGACTGGTATACTGTGGACATATATATAATTTTTTTAATAGCTGACACCTTGGTAAGACTTAACCGTCTCCTGTAAAAAAGGGATATGTTCTTTCAAGTACGTCCCCCACTCAAGTTGGACCTATCATCAGATTTTGGGGATTTAATGATGTGATGCATCACACTTAAGTTAGTTAAAAACACACTTTAACATGTATTTCTCGGGGGCCCCTGGTTGGCTCTGTTGGTTATGCGCCCAACTTTGGCTGAGGTCATGATCTCACGGTTTGTGAGTTTGAGCCCCGCATCCGGCTCTGGGCTGACAGCTTAGAGCCTGGAGCCTGCTTTGGATTCTGTGTCTCCCTCTCTGTCTACTCTTCCCCCACTTGTGCTCTGTCTCTCTCTCTCTCTCTCTCTCTCAAAAAATGAATAAACATTAAAGAAAATGTTTTAAACATATGTTCCTTAAGTAAGATTTTTCTTGTGAAACATTTAGCATAGTGCCTAGAACATTATAAAGATTTAATAAATTTTATTTACAAATCACTATTATTATTTTACTTTATTTATTTACTTTCTTTTGTTTTACATGGCTATAATTATTATGGGTGTTATCACTACTATTGTTTTTTACTGTCACTGTTATTATTATTATGTATTTATATATAACTATTATATATTACAATTATTATATATTAGTATTATACACTGTCATTATGATTATTTAATGTCATTGATATTATTTATCAAAGACTAGAATGAAACAGTACCTGCTGGACCCCCCTCTACGTAAGAGAAAAACTTAGCATGCTCTTTTCCCTTGATGCCTCCTTTTCTGTTCCCGAACACCTACGTTGTCTTTCAAAACATATGTTAACATTCATGATCAGTTCTATTGCCAGTTCTTTTACGCCAAAATATCCTCATTCTTTTTTGCTTGTTTGTAGTTTTTTTGTTTTGGTTTGGTTTTGGGCATAGGTGACACGCAAGGGGACATTAGTTTCTGGTGTGCCACACGGTGATGGGACAATACGTAGGCCACACTGTGCTTGCCACAAGTGGAGCTACCTTCTGTCACCGTACAACACGGTTACACCGTCCTTGACTATGTTCCTTGTGCTGTGCCTCTTATTCCCATGATGTATTTGTTCCCTAACTGGAGACCTGTACCTCCTGCTTCCCCTCACCTGTTTCGCCCTTTTCTCCCACCCCCCCCCCTTTAGGCAACCATCGGTTTTTCCTTTGTATTTATAGATCTGATTCTGTTTTTTGTTTTCTTATTCATCTGGGGTTTTGCGGGGGTGGGGGAAGGGGTTGTTCCTAACACTTATGAGTAAAGTCATATCGTGTTTGTGCTTCTCGTTATGACTTATTTCACTTACATTAATACCTTTGAGGTCCATCCATGTTGCTTCAAATGGCACAATCGCATTCTTTTTTATGGCTGCATAATATTCCTGTGTGTGTGTGTGTGTGTGTGTGTGTGTGTGTGTGTGTGTGTGTACCACATGTTCCTTATCCATTCATCTACCATGAGACACCCAACTTGCTTGCGTACCTTGGCTGTTGTAAATAATGCTTCAATAAGCATAAGGGTACCTACATCTTTCTAAATGAGTGTTTTCATTTCCTTTCGGTAAATACCCAATAGTGAAATTACTGGATCATAGGGTATTTCTACAAAATAGTCTCATTCTTGAGTTTTCTGTTTTTGTTTTTTTTTTTATTTTTTTTTCAACATTTATTTATTTTTGGGACAGAGAGAGACAGAGCATGAACAGGGGAGGGGCAGAGAGAGAGGGAGACACAGAATCGGAAACAGGCTCCAGGCTCTGAGCCATCAGCCCAGAGCCTGACGCGGGGCTCGAACTCACGGACCGCGAGATCGTGACCTGGCTGAAGTCGGACGCTTAACCGACTGCGCCACCCAGGCGCCCCTTGAGTTTTCTGTTTTAATTACTCTCCCAACTGGCTGGAATGTATCTCAGAGTATTCTTTAAAAAGGAATGGATTTTTTTTTCTAAGCCATTGCATCACCTACATTAACCAATTATTTGAGCATAAAATATAAAAAAGACTTTTCCTTGAACTTTTTCAGCAAGGCTCTTTCATGACAAACATGAGCACACACAAAGCAGAGACCAGCCATTGGCAAGTAGTCTTTAAACGTTAAACTTTCAACTGAGAGAACATTTCTCCATAGCTGTTGAGAGTTCCTAGGCTTGCCCTGTTCTAGACATCAAAATATGTGCTGACCATCATATTGTACTTCTCCATTCAGCACCAACAGTCTTGTGATTAGTATAATGTTCTAGCAGATTCTGACAACACTTTCATTATCAGTCTGGATTTTCAGGGTTGTATGAGTTTCCATTTTTCTATGTCTTCTTGGGTTTTTTTTTTTTTCAGTATGAAGTTGGAAAAGTTTGTGTTTGATCCAAGTTCTAAACAGAAGTCCGTTGATCATGTTCAATATAGTATGATATAATTTTTGACAGTTTAGATGGTTTAAAACAGTAGTAACATTCTATTCAGACAGACTTGGTTTGTGTATCAGTTAACTACCTCTTTGTTTTACAGAACAGAAAAGCCAAATTAAAGTGGTTAAGCAATAAGTAGAATTCATAGATCAACAGGACTCAAACAGCTATAGGAGGGCCTCACGTAAGGCTTCTGCTAATGAGTTAACAATATCGTCAAAGACCTGGTACCTGCCAATCTCTCTGCTCTCCCAAACACAGTAGTACCCTATTCTCAACACTGCCTCATGGCAACAAAATGGCTGTAGGAGCACCTACTCTCACATCTTAATTACCACGACCCCCAGGAAAAGAAAGCAAGAAATTTCTCAAGTCTTCTTCAGAAGAAAGGATCATTTTTCCCGAGAAGGTTCACAAATTATCTCCTTGTGTCTCAGTGGCTCTTTGGGATGGGGTGCCCATTCCAAAACCAGTCACTATAACCAAGAAAGGGAATGCACTGGCTTTAAACCAATCACAGCCAACCCATGACAATGGAAGTCGGTCCTACCTAAAGTGTACAACTGAAATCAGGCAAGACGTTTGGTTACCCAAAGGGAGGTCATGGCTCGGCGGGCAAAATAAGGGGACGTGGGTATGGATGACACAAACAATACGCATCTGCCTAACGTATGTCCACCTCTCAATGTGTCTGGATTCTGTCGATTCCAAGGGACAAAAGTCCACTGCGCTAGCTGTCTATTGCTGTGCAACAAATTATCCTGACATTTAGCAGCTTAGAACACGTATGCATTATTTCCCAGCTTCCATGGGTCGGGAGTCAGGGTCTGTCACGAGGTTGCAGTAACAGTGCCAGCAGGGGATAGCTTTCCTCTCAAGGCTGGAGGATCCATGTCCAGCGTGGGTCACTCCCATGGCTGTGGCGGGTGGCCCTCTCCACAGAGCTGTGTGAGTGTCCCTACAACATGGCCACTGGCATCCCCCCGCAGTGAGTGTTCCACGTGAGAGGAAGAGCAAGGAGAAAGCTGCGGAGCCTCCGGGACCCAGGCACCAAAGACACACGCTGAAATTGCCTCCACGTCATTGCCTTTGTTAGAAGTGACTCACTGAGTCCAGTCCATACGCGAGGGGAGGAGAAAGAGACTCCACATCTCAAATGGAGACGTACCCGTTGGGGGATATTTTTCAACCACCAGACCCACCTCGAACGTGCTCAAACCACAAAGGGATTCCTGGGCTTCAGAGTGGGGGCAAATAACGTGGTGACTCCCAGGGTGAAGCCAGGAGCTGCCTAAATCCAATCCTTGGGAGCTGGAACCAGGGACTGAACACTACCCTCTTCCGCTTCTCCCTCCTCCTGTTCCTCGTCTTTGCTTATTCTGGTTCTCTTGGCCTGTGGGCTTCATTGTTTTCCCTAAGACAGAAAGCAAAACATCTCCACGTGGTGGGCAAAGTAGCGACTGACGCCCTGGCTCAGCAATCCCACGGGGGCGAGACTCCTTCTTCCTCTCAGCCTCTGAAAAGGCTGAATTCCAGAGATGGATTCTCACTGGACATGCTGAGTCAGTGTCAACCCCAGATCAACCGTGATTTCCCAGAAGATGAGTAACGTGATTAGTTTGGCCTACAACGCATTCCCAATCCCCAAGTCAGAAAGTCAGGGTCGTTCCCAAAATAAGGGGACACAGGAACAAAAAACTGTCACTGTTCCCTATGGCCTTCTCACTACCTATGTGACCTTGAGCAACAGACTTGACCTCTCTATGCCCCAGCATCCTCACCTTCAAAATGGGAATAATAATGCCTCTGCACAGGATTGGCTTCCTATTAAATAAGATGATGCATGAGAAATGCCTAACACAGAAACTGACATGCAGTAAATGATCAAGAAATATAGCCTTTATCACTCATTATCATTACTTCTGGTTCCCGATGCCTTTTATGAAAACAGTCTCCTTAGGGGTAGAGTTCAAGGCCTCCACCACGTAACAGACTTTGTGGTTGTGCCAGAACGGGGGAGATAAATGTGGCACCCCACAGGTCCAATAGGGAGTGTTAATGTGGCTCATTAGAAAGGGGAGCAGGCCTAGCGAAAATCTCTGCATTCGTGGAGGCCAGTGGAAATCCACGGCCATGCTGCCCGTAATATATTCTGCTGGTGCTGTTAGTAATAAAGTAGCAGATGTTGAACAAGAAGCCTGCCCCTGGCGATATCTGTTAATTGATGTGATGTGTGTTTTTATGGAAGCTCGATCAAGGTGTTTTATCTCTGGCTATAAGGAAACCCTAGAATGGGCTGATTCAAAGTATTCTTCTGAAAGAACTTTCAGGAAAGTGATTATCAAAAATCATTATCAAAAAAATCTCTACACCAGCAAAGAACTATTTAATAAAAAGAAGAAAGAGGAGGAGAAGGAGGAGGAGGAAGAGGAGGAAGAGGAAGAAGAGGAGGAGGAGGGGGAGAAGAAGAAGGTTTCAAAACAAATGAGCTGCTTAAAAACGGAGTAGGAGTAATTTTCCAATTTGGATCTAGGCTTTATTTTCCCAAGTTTGAGGTGATCACCACAGGCAGACAAAGAACCTCACACAAAGACGTGTACATGGCCACACCCAAATAATATTCATGAGCCCATCAAGTGGAAACAAGAGAGGCCATGAGAAAGAAGAAAACAGACACACAACAGGCAAGAGGAAAGACACAGAGATAAACAAATCGAGAAAGACGCACACAGACACAAGCACCCTTTTCTTACAAACCCATCAACCTGGCCAGTCTGCACTTCGTGGGAAATAACAGCTGATTCAGTGAAACAGGGAACAGCTGAATAATTCACCTTGAAAGACGCCTTGGCCAGAAGGCTTAAATATATGATTACCACCCCAGGCAAGGAGAAAGAAAGCCTCAAGACAGGTTTCAACCTGTGGGTCCCATTAACCCTCGGCTCTGGAAGAGAGACAGACAGAAATGTCCCAGTCCCGCCCATCCAGCAGTCCTACATGCTTCATCCTGGTGGTGGCTAACCCGACGTGTATCCTCTTTGTGGTCTTATCTACGTCAGTATGATAATATTAACAGCTCATAACATATACTGAGCTCCTTCTGTTCGTTGGACACCATGCTACAATCTGTATGTGTATAATCTCATTCCCTTCCCACGTCAGAGCCTTATTTGAGAGATTAGAGAACAGAACCAGAGTCAACCCAATTAATCTTTGTAAGCCATGTGTAAATCAGCCACCCAAAAAGTGTTTCTGCAAGGAGATTGCTAATTGGCCACCGGGATGAATTAAAGTTGAGGAATAGCAGGAATTAAAATTTATTTTAGCAACAGCCAGTCAAGAATGTTCAGTTTTGAGCCCAATCCACCTACCCTAATTTCCACTCATTTGGTTCAGTCCTACTGAAAATAAGTTGAATCTCTCCTCAAAACTCATCCATTCACATCACTGCTCATTTCCTCGGGCCGCCATAACAAAGCACCACAGGCTGGGTGGCTTAAACAACAGACATTTGTTTTCTGACACTTCTAAAGGATACGAGTCTGAGATCAAGCTTGGTTTCTTCTGAGGCGTCTCCCCCGTTGGCTTGTAGACTGCCATCTTCTCCCTATGACTCCACATGATGTTCCCTCCATACACATCTGTGTCCTAATTTTCCCTTCTTTTGAGGATACCGGCCATACTGGATCAGAGCTCATCCAGATGGCCTCATATTACCTTAATTACCCCTTTAAAGACCCCATTTCCAAACACAATCACATCCTGAGGTATCTGGAGGGTTGGGACTTCAACATATGAGTTCTGGGTGACAAGACTCAGTCCCCTAACAAAGTCTTTGAAGACAGTTCCCTTTCTGCCCCCAAGCGTGTAATCTCACCATTGGGGACCCATTCCTCACACCAACAAAGGATCTTTGATTTCCAGGGTGCACTCTATTGAGGGGTAGGACGTAAGGGTGTGAGATTTCTCCCATGGGAGGAGGTATGCTTTAAGCAAACGTCTCATTAGAAAAGAGCTAGCTGCCACCTCAGATTTAAAAAAAAAAAAAAAAGGCACTCTAGGGGTGCCTGGGTGGCTCAGTACGTTAAGCTTCCAACTCTTGGTTTTGGCTCAGGTCATGATCTCACAGTTCATAGGATTGAGCCCTGCATTGGGGTCTGCACTGAGTGCAGAGCCTGCTTGGGATTCTCTCTCTTCCTTCTCTCTCTGCTCCTCTCCTGCTCATGTGCTCTCTCTCTCTCTCTCTCTCTCTCAAAATAAATAAACTTACAAAAAAATTTTTTTTAAAAAAGCACTCTAGAGAACAGGACTTGGTAGACACCAGGGTTGGAAGGAAGAAAGTCCCGTGGAAAGAGGAGAGAGACAGAAAGGAGACAAGACCTGGGGCCAATTCCACCTCCTTCAAGCTGTAGCTACAGAAGTGTCGGCTATGACATCACTTTGATCCTTCCATGGCGACTTCAAAGACGTACGGAGATGACTCCGAAGTCTTTGGATGACATAGTCCTTTTGCCTGCTAAGCACCTGCCACACCGTGTTGTGTAAGACCTCAACATCATTCACGGCTCTTACTTCAACGAGAGCAGCCTGTGTCTGACCATGACCTTTGCCCCTCGCCAGTGAGGACACATGCAGGTTAAGACCCGCATGTTTCTACTCATTCTCTCCTCAAGCACGCGCCAAGAGCTCTGCCTCATCTCCTTGGGATCCGGGAAGGCGGTCGAGTTCCGAGATTTAAGCTCCGCTCTTCCCGGAGATTTCCACTGGCACAATTTTTAACTCCGGGTCCACAGAGAAAGGGGTGGTGGCTGGTGATGAGTTAATTTAGTACCTGCTGCCAATGTACTCAGTAGTTAAACAGATTAAATTAATTCTCCTCAGAACAGCAGTTTTCAAACTTGGCTGCACATTGTCTTCACCTTGGGAGCTCTTAAAAAAAAAAAAAAAAGTACTGATGACTGAGTCCCACCCCTAGATTCTGGTTTAATTGGCCTGGGGTGCAGCCGAGGCCCCGGATTTGTTTAAAAGCTCTCCAGGTAGCGTAAGCCTTAGTGAGGTGGTCCCCGGACCAGCAGCACTGTCTACCAGGGTGCTTATCCAAACGACACATTCCCAGGTCCCATCCCAGACCCAGGATATCCAACTTTCTGCAGGCAGGGCCCGGCCCTCTGTGTTTTCACGCGCTCTCCAGGCCATTCTGACGCATGAGTACATGTGTGCGCCACTGTTGTGAGCTCGGGTGCTGGACTGCACTCTGCGTGTTAGCAGCTAGAGGTCAGGTCCTGCTTGGCTTCCTCTTCCCGACCCTGCTCCACCCCCAAGTTCAGCATCACCTCCGTCTCCTGACGAATTCCCACCGGAGTAAGGAGGATGGCCGGCGTCCGGGCTCAGTGCTCCGAGGCTCGGGACAGAGAACATCTTCCTGGCACACTTGTTCGGAGCTGTGGGTGTTCGTCTTGAATGCGTGGACCTGGCTCCGCTGATCCCGTTCCAAACCGGCCCACCCATCCCGATAAACACACTGCTGTCGTGGTTCCCAGGATCAGAACGCCTTCCCTTAATCATCTGCCTCATGCGCTTAATCTCTCTAACACTGGGAAGCAAGCATAACCGTGTACCCTCCCCAACGGCCAATCCCTTCCTCTGCATTTCCTCCCAAATAACCATTCGTTTGTCTCCCAAACTACTTTCCTCCATGGACTTCTTACAGGAAATCATGAATGATGCAGGGGTAGGTTTATTGTCTGTTACAAAAAGTGACATCTACTCATCGTTGAAAACTTAGAGAAATCAAAGGGACAAAAAAGAAAATAAAAAAAGTCTTTCAGGGGCGCCTGGGTGGCGCAGTCGGTTAAGCGTCCGACTTCAGCCAGGTCACGATCTCGCGGTCCGTGAGTTCGAGCCCCGCGTCGGGCTCTGGGCTGATGGCTCAGAGCCTGGAGCCTGTTTCTGATTCTGTGTCTCCCTCTCTCTCTGCCCCTCCCCCGTTCATGCTCTGTCTCTCTCTGTCCCAAAAAAAAATAAATAAACGTTAAAAAAAAAAAATTTTTTTTTTTTAAATAAAAAAAATAAAAATAAAAATAAAAAAAAGTCTTTCATCCAATCTCGGAAACGATGGTTAACATTTTGGTGGTGTTTTTTTCCCCCTTGTACTTTACGTATATTATGATCTATTTTGTTCCAAAAATTATGAGCTGGGCCACAAAAAGGCATAAAATACAAGATATAATGATTTTGAAATACCCTATTGATTGAATTATTGGTCTCAAGGCTTCACTCCCAGTAGCGTATTATATATATACTTCCTTGACGTGATGGGTGGAATACATATCCCCACACACACATCCTGACTTTGAAATTGGCCATGTAACTTGCTTTGGCTAAAGGGATGTGAGCAATACGTAATACAAACAGAGGCGAAAAATATGCCTTCTCTGTCGGCCTGCCCTCTCCCCTTATCCACCAGTGATCCGCCAAGGGAATGAGATACCGTGGAGAGAATTAACCCTTCAGCCTGGGCCCCAAAATGGCACCCATGGAGCAGACCCCCCCACCCCGCCCCCAAGCAAATCTGCAAATGTATGCACAATAAACAATCCCTTATTTCCTATGCTACTGAGTTGAGTCTTGGGCAATTTTTATGCACTTTGACTGTGGCAAGGGCTGATTGGTACACACCCTGTTTCATTTATTCTAAGATAACTATGTTTTCATATCGTGGCCACGCTGAAGTCAGGATATGTCTTATAATCAATGGCATGTCAAAAATTTTCTGGCAAATTTCTTCTTCTTTCTTAGTGGTACATAAAAGGATGGTGGGGAAAATTAGTTATAAAATAATATATGCAGGGGTGCCTGGGTAGTTCAGTTAGTTGAGTGTCTGACTTCGGCTCAGGTCATGATCTCACAGTTTGTGAATTCGGGCTCCACGTGGGGCTCTGTGCTGACAGCTCAGAGCTTGGAGCCTGCTTCACATTCCGTGTCTCCCTCTCTCATTGCCCTTCCCCTACTTGTGCTCTGTGTCTATCTCTATCAAGAATAAAATAAACATTAAAACATTTTTTAATAATATATATAGCACTTTGCCATTAAAACTCTTAGATGCACACACACACTATATATATTCTTTATATATATATCTTATATGTGTGTGTGCTTTCTAGATATGTGTGTACATCTATATGTGTATACATGTTGTGTTTGGGCATGTATATATACACATATGAAATTTCAAAAAGTAAAATTTCATTGTGCTGGAGAACAGAAGAAAATATGTCAGGGGAATAGTTTCTCTTCACTGTGGGAAAATAATTGGACAGTAATTTTTTATTTTGAAATTCAAGGCTCTTTATATACATCCAGATGGGATGAAACAGAGAAAATCAACTCACTTAATATAAGAACATTATATTTAATTGAATGTGAGGTGATCAAGGGTCAAGATGGTCGTTGGGTTGGAGGGGGGTGCTAGAACTTACCAGAGAGTCTGACAGGGAGAAATTCGCAGTGGTGGGGAAGAGTCAATGAACTCCAAGAAGAGAGATGTTTAACACTTTCTGTCATTTACCCCAGTTTTCCCCAGACCTTTTTCATGCTACAGCCTCTGTGAGAAAATACATGGAAAGGGGTCAGTGGGCTCTACTTGGGGTGATAGATCTCAGGAGACAGGGTGAGGAAAATACAGTGAATTCACTAAACCCACTGGATCACCCACAGATTGAGAAAGAGAGACTCAAGCTACGGTAACTGCAGAGGCCAGAGTGCTTCCAAAAATTCCGAAGACTTGAGCAGTCCAGGATAACACATGCAAGGAGAAAAACCAAACCTGAAAGGAAATGCACCAAAACATTGGCAGCAATTATTGCCAGGTAATGGAATTTTTCAATGCTTGTCTTTGCTTTCCAAATTTTCCATGATGTAGCTATATTGACTTCATAGGCACAAAAACAAAATATGTTTGTATTAAGTGCTTGAGAAAGAAGAAAACAGCGGGACCGTAAAATGGAACCAGGATGATGTTCCGTTGTGTACCCCCAATCCTTTTTCATGGATCAAGACTATTTCCCCATTCTATTGCCAATTCTTCACAGAACACCATTCGTGATGGCTCCATAACAGCATACAAGTGAATGAATCATAATTGATCCAATCCTCTATTGTTATATAACTGAGAAATAACGGAGTTGTTTCCATGTTTCATGCCATTAGTGGTAACCATGCCGAACATTTTGGTACATAAATCTCACGCACCCCATCAGCATTTTTACATGCCTGGTCTTCTGATTCGCTGAATGTCTTCCCCTTTACTCTTCTTACTTTGTGGAACATTCCATACCCAATGGCAAAGTATCCTCAATGCCTTTTTCTCACCCACGTGCTTCCCATCACCATGGTCTGATTCGGGAGCCAGGGCCCCTTCCACCTCCAGCCAGCATCAAGAGGGCCCAGCCTTCGGGTGCTTCCACTCCGAACAACAGTCTCCACACTGCTCATCTGTCTCAAAACACTGCCTCGTAAAAACACTCCCAGGGGTACCTGGGTGACCCACTCGGTTGAGCGTCCAACTTCGGCTCAGGTCATGATCTCACAGTCAGTGAGTTTGAGCCCCACATCGGGGTCTGTGCTGGCAGCTCAGAGCATCGAGCCTGCTTCAGATTCTGTGTCTCCCACCTCTCTCTCTGCCCCTCCCCTGCTCACGCTGTCTCTCTCAAAAATAAATAAACATTGGGGCGCCTGGGTGGCGCAGTTGGTTAAGCGTCCGACTTCAGCCAGGTCACCATCTCGCGGTCCGTGAGTTCGAGCCCCGCGTCGGGCTCTGGGCTGATGGCTCGGAGCCTGGAGCCTGTTTCCGATTCTGTGTCTCCCTCTCTCTCTGCCCCTCCCGCGTTCATGCTCTGTCTCTCTCTGTCCCCAAAATAAATAAAAAACGTTGAAAAAAAAAATTTTTTTTAATAAAAAAAAATAAATAAATAAACATTTAAAAATTAATTTAAAAAAAACCACTCCCAGCAGCTGCTAAATGATGGCGTTGCTGTTCTCATTGAAACATTCCAAGTAATTGTGTCACTGGGCACATCTAAGTTCCTACTGGGTCCACAGAAGTGAGCCCCAGTGCCTCTCTCTCTGTCTCGATGTCTCTGTCTCCCTGTCTCTTCCTCCCTGTTGTGCACACACTTTTTAAGATCCATATGAATGAGCAATATCCACAATAGATCATGTGGGAGATGGACATGATTCACTGATTTATACTGACTTCATGGGGCCTTAAGCAATTCTGGTTTTATGGAGACGTGGGAACCTACAAACACACACACACACACACACACACACACACACACACACAGGCTCTATTCTTTCCATTCCAAGAGTTTGGAAAGCCTCAGAAGACATGACTAGCCTCAGCAAAACTGGTCCCACTCCGCTCATCTGACAGATTGGGCTGTGGCTTCAGGCCCAGGTCAGTAGAATTTCTTTGCTTGACTTGTAAGACACACACAGTCCTCAGAATCCTTTGCTTCTTCTCAGAGGAACCCCAGGGGGTTCTGACGCTCAGCTCAAGGATGTGCTTTTCACACACATACACACACGTGCGTGCACGCACACACACACACACACACACACGCATGCACACCGTAAGTAAACTTTATTCTTGGAATGTTTGAAAGCCCATCAGAAAATGGTTTCCCTGTGGCTCCTTATCTCTGTCTTGGCTCTGAAAGGACAGGGGGACTGGCTTGTAGATTGTGACAGAGAGCATTCCAGGACTGGGTAAGTCCCTCTGGGGGCCCCTGGGGAGATGGATTTCCAAAGCCTTGGGCAGGTGCATTGGGAGAAGAGGAGAGCTTACAACTCTCTGGGCCCTTCTTGATACACAGCTGCCTCAAGAGCTGTTGTATGTATTTATTTATTTATTTATTTATTTATTTATTATTATTATTATTATTATTATTATTATTACTATTTGTCCCTGGAATCCAAACTCGGCCCGTGAGACCACTGAAGTCCTTTCCACACAGTGATTGGTTCCGAGCAGACACATGACTCTAACCAAGCCAATCAGAGCCCACAAACATGGGTCACAAGGCCACAGTGGACAGGCAGGAAAAACAAAAAAAAACCTGGGGATAAATGAGACACTTTGCTGTAGGATTTGAGCATCTAGACTCAGGATACTTACACTTAGAAATGATGTAAGCCATTTAAGCAATTGGATCTAGGATCTCTTTTATTTAAAACCAATAGTCCTGGGGCACCTGGGTGGCTCAGTAGGTTAAGCGTCTGACTTCAGCTCAGGTCATAATCTGGCGGTTTGTGGGTTCTAGCCCCCTGTTGGGGTCTGTGCTGACAGCTCAGAGCCTGGAGTCTGCCTCAGATTCTGTGTCTCCCTCTCTCTCTGTCTCTCCCCCCCAGCCCCCCGCCGCCACTCTCCCTCTCTCTCTCTTTCTGTCTGTCTCTCTCAAAAATAAACATTAAAAAAAAATTAAAACCAACAATCCTGGCAAACGTCACCTGCGCTTATTTGTGTACTGACCAAACCTATCAAACACCTGCTGGAAACAGGCACTCTGAGAGGTTCTGGCCATTGATGGTCAGTAGCTACACCCTCAGCCTGAAAGCCCGAGATGCCTCTCTGTGAATTGGGTTAGAAAGAAATCCCAGTGACTAATAATAACAATAATGATAATATATAAAAATAATTTTTAAAACTTCCAGGGACAACATACACAGGCTTAAAGAGAAATCAATGTGTTACTGTGTGCATCAGGAAACAGATGTGTGTCCAAGCTTCCGACAATATAAACTTGGTACAGCTACTCAGCATTTATGAGCTTTGGTTCCTTTGCTATAATATGGGGTTTAAAAAATCATCAGCAGGGCACCTGGCTGGCTCAGTCGGTGCAGCAATGCAGCTCTTGATCTCGGCGGTGGGGGAAGGGGGGTCATGAGTTCGAACTCCACGCTGGACAGAGAGATTACTTAAAAATAAAATCTTCAAAAAAAATCATGGGGTCATTGTAAGGGCTGAACAAGAAAATGTCTTTGAAGCCCTAGGATGGCACCCTGCACGCAGGGCACCGGGGATATGTTTGGCACATACCAGGTCCTTGTCTCAGAGGGACACGAGGCAATCGGCTAAACCCATCCGAGCTTCTGTCCCCTCATCTGTAAAATGAGGGCTTTCTCACTCCATCAGTGGTTTTCGATCCCCGCTGCAAACTAAAGTCACCAGGGGAGTTTTAAACTATACAGATGCCTAGGCTCGATGCCCAGAGATACTGATTTAATTGGTCTGAGCGGGGGCTGTTGGCTCTGGCATCTTTGAAATGCCCCCAGGAGCTTCTGATGGGAAAGACAGAGTTGACGACCACAGCAATAAACGAGGACCCCTTTACAAGTTAGCAGTCTAAGGCTCTTGTTAAAGAAAAAAATAACTAATCATTAAAGCTATAAACTGTCCTGCAGAAAGATCCCAGGATGATGCATTTGAAAGGGAGCAATGAACCCTTCAGCGGTAACAGGTTTAAAAATTTCAGTTCACACTCTGCAAAGTCCATCTCTGTTTAAGGAGAAAACTAATTAAAAGGGGGGAACTGTTATCACCGCGAGATTTGTTTGGCAAAGTCTGTCATCGCCTCTGCCACTCTTTTGGCAGGACTCTTGTCCCTAAGTTAAAAAAAAAAAAAAAAATCTCAGGGAAGAGAGATATCCATTTTATTTTGTGAAAATACTTAATGGAGCTAATGAGTGTGTGTTTTTAATAGTTCCCTTGGGAAAGGCTATACAGTAAATATAATTGAAAGTAGGAGATGGGGCTGATTATTCATCAAGCACGTATTTTAAGAATGCAATTATGGGGGCGCCTGGGTGGCGCAGTCGGTTAAGCGTCCGACTTCAGCCAGGTCACGATCTCGCGGTCCGTGGGTTCGAGCCCCGCGTCAGGCTCTGGGCTGATGGCTCAGAGCCTGGAGCCTGTTTCCGATTCTGTGTGTCCCTCTCTCTCTGCCCCTCCCCCGTTCATGCTCTGTCTCCCTCTGTCCCAAAAATAAATAAACGTTGAAAAAAAAAATTAAAAAAAAAAAAAAAAGAATGCAATTATGAAAAGAACAGCATAGCATGGAACATGAAATGGCTAACAATACAGAAGATTTTCTCAAGTGTTTCAGAGAGCTCTCAAATCCCTGGGATTGGGACAATTACCATACTGATATCCCACAAAGCCCTTGCTACTTGCATTACCTCACATTTAGAAAACTTGAGTGGAGGGGCGCCTGGGTGGCTCAGTCGGTTAAGCATCCGACTTCGGCTCAGGTCATGATCTCACAGTTCGTGAGTTCGAGCCCCGCATCGGGCTCTGTGCTGACAGCTCAGAGCCTGGAGCCTGCTTCCGATTCTGTGTCTCCCTCTCTCTCTGCCCCTCCCCTGCTCATGCTCTGTCTCTCTCTCTGTCTCAAAAATAAATAAAACATTAAAAAAATAAAAATAAATAAAAAAAACTTGAGTGGAATACATCCTCACAACAAAATGGGGAAGGAGCTGTTTGCTCCTGGGGGTCATTTCAACAGCCCTCTGCCTCTACGCTCCCCATCATGCCCAGGGCAGGGTTGCCAACATGTAGGGGAAAGAGTACCTATGAAGACAATTCCTCTCATCTTGCTCCCGGGAACAGCTTCCAGAACAGAAACGAAAGAGAGAAAACCTCCAAGCCACCAGTGGGTTAAAAAGAGAACAAGGAGAATACGATCACGGTGGCCCCAGAGACTATACCCACACACATAGATATTTATGACGGTAAAAGAAAGAAACGTCTACAAGGACACATCAAGCTCCTAATGCCGGCGGTCACCGAGGATGGAGGCAGAATATGTCAGGGCAAGCCTGGATTCCCTCTCTGGTGATTGCCATAGCTCCCATTTATTAAACCTTGCCTGGCTGCCAGGCAGCATGCTGAACACTTAGCTTCCATCACCTTATTTCAGCCTCACGTACCAGTCACACCATAGGTAGGTACGATTATCGGTCCATTTTACCAGTGAAGACAGCAAGGCGTGCGGGGATAGGAAAAGTTCTCATGGCAGAAAACTGCACAAAACTTAGGGCTGCATGATTCTGTGCTTTTCACCAACACACGGACCCCTTCAGTTCCAGAAGAATGATCAAAGCTTACACTCACAGAGTGCTTAGAACACGCTAGAAGCTGGGTGCTTAATCTCCACAGCCCTAGGAGGGTGGTGCTATGTCGGGCCCTCTTTAACAGATGAGGAAACTGAAGAACAGAGAGAGAGGTTTGTTAACTTGCTGGAAGTGATGTGCCAAGAGGCAAACCCAGGCTGTCGGTATCCATCCACGATTGATGCTTTTGCTACTCGTTTACACCAAAGCTCATTGTTGTGCCAGTCACCAGTCAGGGGACACCAAATGTACAAGATCGTCCCTTTACTTCAAGGAAATCGATGCTTAGGAGGAGATGTGTAGCGAAGAAGAGAAGTTAACGTCAGCGCACAGTATGGTGTGCCCTACACGCTGGGTATGCACACTGAACAGAAACATGTCCATATATAAGATGTTCGTATACTGGGGCACTCAGGTGGCTCAGTCACTTAAGCCTCTGACTCTTCATTTCGGCCCAGGTCATGATCTCACGGTTGGTGAGTTCGAGCCCCACATCGGACTCTGCACTGACGGCACAGAGCCTGCTTGGGGTTCTCTCTTTCCTTCTCTTTCTGCCCCTCCCCTTCTCATGCTCGCTCTCTCTCTCTCTCTCTCTCTTTCTCGCAAAATAAATAAGTAAACATTAAAAAATTTTTTTAATAAAATAAAATGTTCCTATACTTCCAGTCCACTGCCACTAATTCCATTTTTAGCGATCTTGCAGCAAAACATGATAGCTAACATCATCCCCCCAATGGCGGTGTTGAAATAATCTATTTGAAGGTTAGTGTGCAATCGGTAAAATATTAAGTCTTACTATCTAATGATTTACAACAATCTTTCTAAATTACCTTTTAAAGCTTTCAATCACAAGGAGAAATGATCTGATACAGTATTAAGCAAAACAAGAATAAAAGAATTACAGGTTGAGCATGATCTCAGTCGTGTAAAATAATAAATAATTAATACTAGTGATGATGATGATATGGGAAAATGGGCCAAGAAGTTAATAGTGATTGTTCTAGCTGGTGGACTCATAGATGATTTTTGTTCCTGCTTCTTTGCTTCTTCTTTCTTTTATATTATTTTTATAGTCAGGAAAAGGTGAGCATAAAATTATGTGTTAAAGAAAAGACTAGAAGAAAATGTAGAACAGTTATGATGGTGTTGACTGGATGGCATTTTTTATTTTTTTCAAAATTCTATGTACAGCACCTTGTCACTTTAATAACAAAAAGAAGTATAAATTTAAAAATTAGTAATCCTCGCATTATTTACAACAGGGAAAAGTTGAAAACAACATGAATATTCAATTGACAATTGGTCAAATGAATTAACAGCATTACTTACACAAAAGGATATTCTGCAGCCACTGGAATTAATATTTTCAATGGGCTTTTTAATGGTGGAGAGCTATGTTTCTAGCATATGTTTAAGCCACAATTCTGTATCAAAAACATCTTCCGGGGCACCTGGGTGGCTCAGTCGGTTAACTGTCCAACTTCGGCTCGGGGCATGATCTCGCAGATCCTGAGTTCCAGCCCCATGTCAGGCTCTGTGCTGACAGCTCAGGGCCCGGTGCCTGTTTCAGATTCTGTGTCTCTCTCTCTCTCTGCCCCTCCCCTGCTCATGCTCTGTATCTCTCTCTCCCACTCTCAAAAATAAACATTAAAAATTAAAAAAAAAAAATCTTCCTACAAAACTATAGATTCGAAGGGGCACTTGCACCCCGATGTTTATAGCAGCTAAAACTCTGGAGCCAAACTCTGGAAAGAGCCCAAATGTCCACCAACTGATGAGTGGAAAAAGAAGATGTGGTATATCTACACAATGAAATGTTACTCAGCCATCAGAAAAGAAGGATATCTTGCCATTTGCAATAGCATGGATGGAGCCAGAGAGTATTATGCTAAGTGAAACAAGCCAGTCACAGAAAGACAAATACCGTATGATTTCACTCATAGGTGGAATTTAGGAAACAAAACAGGTGAACATATGGAAAGGGAGAAAAAAAGAGAGAGAAGGAAGCAAACCACAAGAGGCTCTTAATAAGAGAGAAAGAACTGAGGATTGATGGAGGTGGGTGGGCAATGGGCCAAATAGATGATGGGTTCTAAGGAGGACACTTATGATGAACACTGGGGATTCTCTGTAAGGGATGAGTCACTAAATTCTACTCTTATATTTACTACAATTACTACACTATATGTTAACTAACTAGAATTTAAATAAAAATTTGGGGGGGGGGACCATCTTCTAAATTTGTAACTAATAACAATGACAATATTTAGAGGGAAATAGACCTAAGTGTTAGTTGTTATCTACAGGTTATCAATTATCTTCATTTTATTTGTGTATTTCTCTCTTGCCATCTTCTATATCATGAACACATGTAGCTTCTGTCTTTCAAAACTTTTCTTAATGTAAGAAGAAAAAGCTGGACTCATTTGAGGCTTTGAAACCAATTGCTGTTCCCTTAGAAGGCAGTGCTATGCTTTCTCTCCCAGGGACAGAGGCTTTTACGGTCTGATTTTAGTTAAGGACACGAATGTGTCTTAACTAAACTTACAGACTATCTGTAAACTAAACTTAACAGACTATCCTCTGGTCCCTGGATAAGAAACCCCAGGCTTCAGCTAACAGCCAGGGGAGAGGCTAAAGGTGATAGACTAGGAGACCCCGAGCAGCCTCCAAAATCACCCACTCAGATCATCCTGCCTGGGTTTAAAGCACAGCTCTGTATAGCACTCACTGTGTGACCTCCCGTTCTTCCATAACTTCTCAGAGCCTTGAACACTCATTGCTCATTTACACAGCACACATTTATTGGGTCCTGTGGTCAGTTGCAGTGATGGCCCCAATTCTTCACCCTTTCCTATAGGCACGGCCCTTGTTACATAATTTTGGAAAGTCCTCGCACCCTGCCCCTAGACCCTGGGCTCAGCCATGCAATTTGCTTCGGTCAATAGGACGTTAGCAAACATGATGCAGTGCAGTCTTGACGTGGGCGTGTGCCTCAATAGTCACCGTAAGACCATACCCAGCCTAGCCTATTGGCAGATGAGACGCACATAGAGCCCAGTCATGTTGCCAAGGCCAGCCTAGACCAGCCTATGGCGAGCTAATTACCAGCAAAGATCAACACAGCCACCTAGCCAACTCCTAGGTGACCCCTAGACGCCTGAGAACTAAATCCTTTCTGGCTTGCATATTAAGGTGTTGCATTGTGTCCAGACGGGTACCCCTTACACATTCGCCACTTCTCCAAGCACTGAGCAGAGAATAATGAAAGGCTGTTGGTACCGATCATGAGGATTCTTTGATGATTAACTAATAGAATTCAGGTAAAGTGCTTATCCACTAATAAAGGCCCATCCCTACTGTGTTTAGTCACATGGCCACAGATCCAAAGTGTCATTTCCAAGGCGGTTGATGTGTGAAGAGGATGTGTCAATTGACTGGATCCTGATCTCTCCAGTGGAACCTGGGCCGGAATGTCCGTCATAATCATGGTTACCTTCAGAAGCCAGTCATGCCACATTTTAATGTCCACCAGTCCCCTTGAATCTGAAGGTTCCAAGGAGGTTGAGCTAACAGTGGTCGAGAAAGACCATGCACATTTTCTCATCTTTCTGTCTACCACTGTGCATGCCATCAGATGTTCTCAGAACTTCTGTTCAATCCTGGATAAAGGGGGTTACTATGTGCTAGGTGCACTGAAGCCAAGTGTTAAGGAAATGAGACCAGGAGACCTTGTTCCCAAACTCAGGAAGCTCATGAGGAAGTAAGAGAGATGGTAGCCAGCACCACCTCGTGCCCTCATCTCCTTCCCCCATACCATGGGCCGGTGATTCACCTGCATTAGCATTCTTAGAGACAGTCATCCACAGTGGTTGAGAGCGAGAGCCTCAGACCCAGACACCCCAAGTTCACATTCCAGCTACACCACTTGTTACTTAAGTGATCCCAGGCAAGTTCCGTAACGTCTCTATGCCCTAGTCTCATCGAGGGTGAGATGGGAATAAAGTAGCACGTGTGCCGCTGTGAATACACATAAAAGTTTGAAACTACGTGCCTGGCACACAGCAGGCACTCAACAAATCCTAATTATTAAGATTACTGTTTCTCTGTATGGTAATTGTATCTGTGACTGTCTCTCTCCCCGACCATAAGCTCCTATCCTATCCATCTCTGCTGCCCAGTGCCTAACAAGTTATTTGGCCCATCAAAGACTGCCTGTTTCTATTGACTGAATTGAAGAGAACTGAATTAGATTAATATTTAAGATGAATATAAGTCCAATGGACAGAGAAGGGAAGAGATTCCAAGCAAAGTACATAGCAGGCGCAAAACAGAATATGGGGGGATGTTCTACTGTGAAAACAGAGTGTCTCCTGTTCATAAGTAATGTATGCTGGGAAGACTGATCAATATTCTTGCAGTTACTAGTGGTGGAAATAAAAACCATCTTAAGTACGAAAGAAGGAGTATATTCAGTTCCATTGATTTTGGATTTCTATTCTCACTGAATAGAAATGGTTCCTGATAAAAGAAGGGTCTGTGTCCAATCAACACAATGGCCCATACAGGCCAAGGAATTTATGAACATTTACTGGTGTCTTTCTCTGGAAAAGTCCAGAGATAACTGGCTTCAGGCACAACTGGATCCACAGACTCAGGCAGTGTCCTCAGGGACCCATGTGCCTTTCCAGCAAGCATAGAATATATAACAGGACACTGTCTATGACTTAGGCGAGTGTTATTTAAATTGTAGGTATGATATATGAGACAGACTCATGTCCTACCCAGCCTAGTACCTCCAGTGGGAAGAGATGACCTCTTATTGATTAATCCAACAGAAATATCCTAAGAGAGACTATGATTGGCCCAAGTGAGGTCATAGAACCATCCTGTTCCATGGCTGGGCATGTGGGCTCATCAATGGAATGAGTTCCCTAAAGGGAAGAGAACTTCTAGCACCCAAAGAAAGGGAAGACAGGACGGGCAGGTGTAATTACAGATATCCACAAGGGGAGGTAATGCTAAAGAGGCAGACACCACTAGCTGATCCCCTAAACCTATTCTCCCCTCTTTTATTTCCTGGGTATAATAATAGACTATAATTCCCAACCTTTCTTGCAGCCAAGAATGGAGATTCAGGCCTGAGCTGTGTAACGGAAGCAGGAAGACTGAATGCTGTTCTGAGTCCGGGCTTTGAAGAAATGAAGTGTGCCTTCTCCAAGCTATGTTTGCCCCTTCCATCAGCTGGATGAAGGTGATACTTGGGCCCCGAAGGATGGCAGAGCTAAAAGGTAGAAAGAGCCTCAGCCTCTACTCACAGAAGACCTGGCCCTCCAACCCGAATACCCACCAAGGACTGTTACAGAGCAGGCCCGGCCCCCTGTTGTGTTGTTCCATCCACGTCTGGAGCTACCTGCTATCTCCATGCTAGCCTCTGCTACCTGATCCGAGGAAAAGCGCAAGAATGGTACGCGGGGTTGACTCACGGGAAGTCTACGAGGCAAGCTTAGAAGAACAGAACAAGCATTCACTGAATGTTAGCTTAATGATTAAATGTTTATGATGCGGGGCAGCTGGAACGAGTGAAGATACCGGGAAGCTTCGCTCCCTCTCCTCCCCCGACAGATGTCAGGGAGGATTCCCGACTCTGCGCTCTCACTGCGTCGTTCTTAACGAAAGGAGAATCTCCCTCAAGTCGGCTCGCGTGCCCATGACGGTCCCGGGGCCCGGGGATTTGGCTCAGCGAAGAATCGGTGAGGATGTGCCTGCTTCATTAGGCATCCATCCATGTGGAAGATGGGGCAAAGAAAGATGTGCTTCTTCTCTCCAGAGAAAGAGCCCAATGGGTTTTGACGGATATCCACACAGTCTGTGCCTGCAGCTTTTAACCACTTGACTTAACAACTGCCTTTAATTTCACTGAACATAAGTTATTGATCCTGATCTCTGTTGCCTGGAAGCCCCAATCCTGATTGTTAATTGAGCTATTGATTTTTTGGCTCACATTAACCGTTCCTGAAGGGGTGAATCCTGGGTGAGGTAGGCAGGTGGGCTAGTAAGGTGGCGGAGGTGAGGTTCTGCAGGGAAGTGACTTTAATTAGTAATAATAGCTTCATACTTAGCCAACTGGTTTGTAATACACGTGGTGACATACCTATAGATCAAGCAGACAAACCGGTGGTCGTCCTTCTATAGGAAAATTAAATTGGGTCAATTATCTAACTGTCGGGAGATTTCAGATACTTACTTAACTCAAAATGAAGCTCTTGCCATATGCATCGAATCTGTAGCTCAGCCCACAAAGCTTACTCAAGTTTGGAAGTATAATTAATCAGGTTGGCCTCCTCCCTGCCTTTCCAGAATAACATTTTAATGCTCAGAAACTTCCAGCAAACAAACGAACAAACAAACCAGCCATTGCCAGGCAGACAGAAGTACAAAGGATGTACATTTCTGCACAGAATTATTATGTAGCCATTTGCGGACAGCAATTAACTTGGCAGAGAATCATTCCATGATCTAGGTATTGTAAGTGAAAAAAAAAAAAAAAAGGTATGTTCCAGTATTTATAATATGATCACATGTTTATAAAATAAGCAATTATCAATAACCATACATGACTGTATGGGCCGGGACAGAAGCATGGAAGGAACCGTAAGAAGAGCCTAACATTGGCTAATGCTGGCGTGGGCACGGAGGCAGGCATGGGCGTGGCAGGAAGAACACAAACTTATTTTTTCAGATTTAGTACATAGTCACAGAATGCTTATTAGGGGCCAGGCATTACTTTAGGTGTTTTATAAGTCTTATGTCATCTGATCCCCTAACAGCTACCCAAGAGAGGCACAATTCTTACTCCATTCTACAGATGGGGAAGCTGAGTTTAAGCGGTGGAGTCAAAACACGACCCCAGAAGCTGGGTTCGCAAGCACTGTGTCCGTTGTCTGCGTAAAGGGAAGCTCAGTAATAAGTTAACTCAGGGTAGTGGGATTCCAGGCCATGTTTACTCTTTGTATGTACCTTGATGGATTATTCAAATATTTTTTGATGAGCACAAACTATCCAATTGGGAAAAAAAAAAAAAAAAGTATTACCCAGCCCCCCTCAATCAGACACGCAGACTAATTTATTCACGCAACAAGCATTTATTCAGCCCCTACTGTATGCCAATCGGTATGCCCAGAAGTCTGCATGCATTTTCTCTTTTAATTTGCCCATTTCTGTCCTCTTATCATATTTTCCAGGCTTTACAGATGTGGAATGGAAGCTTAGAGAAGAAGCAGCTGGCCAAATCCATGTGGGAGGTTGTGGTATAAAGGACAATGAACCCATGACTCTCTAGGCTAGAGTCAGAAAGTAGAAATGTACCAGAAGGCAAAGGTGTAGTTTCAAAGTTTCTAGTAGCTACTTTTTTTTTTTTAAGTTTATTTATTTATTTTTGAGAGAAAAAGAACATACATGCAAGTAGGGGAGGGCAGAGAGAGAGGGAGAGAGAGAGAGGGAAAGAGAGAGAGAAAGAGAGAGAGAGAGAGAGAGAGAATCCCTAGCAGGCTCTGTGCTGTCAGCACAGAGCCTGCCGCAGGGCTCAATCCCACAAACGGTGAAATCATGACATGAGCGGAAACCAGGAGTTGAATGCTTAACTGACTGAGCCACCCAGGCATCCCTCTAGTAGCTACTTTTTAAAAAGTTGGAAAGAAAAGGGCAGAATTCATATCAATGCATTTTAACCCAATATATCTAAAATATATTATTTCAACATGTAAGCAGTGTTTTAAAAATTAATAATGAAATAAGTTACATTCCTTTTTGTACTAAGTCTTCGAAACGCAGGGTATGTTTTCTGCTTACAGAACATCTCAATTCAGATACTACATTTCCCCTTGGAAATAGCTGATCTGCGGCTAGCTTTAATAACACTTGCAGTTGATAGACTGACAAGTTATCGTAAGCATACTTACAAGGTTTTCAATAACAGGATCGAGGAGCGGGTTTTAAATTGAAATTGAAATTAGGTAAAACTAAAGTTTCCATTCCTCTGTCTCACTAGCCACCATCTCCGCACGCAAGAGCCACGTGTGGCTCAGTGGCTGCTTTTGGAGAAAATAGATGCAGACTGTAAGTGTCACAGGGGCAGAGACCCTTTTGTCTTTGTGCAGCAGTAGAAAGCATGCAATGTGGTAGGCGCTTAAGAAACATCTGAGCAAAGGGTAGGGGGAGAAGAAGAGAGATGTAAATCGACCTAGCCTAACTTTGCTTGTTCCTCTTCTCTTAATCATAGCCAATTGAGGGGCACCTGGGTGGCGCAGTCGGTTGAGCGTCCGACTTCAGCCAGGTCACGATCTCACGGTCCGTGAGTTCGAGCCCCGCGTCGGGCTCTGGGCTGATGGCTCAGAGCCTGGAGCCTGTTTCTGATTCTGTGTCTCCCTCTCTCTCTGCCCTTCCCCCGTTCATGCTCTGTCTCTCTCTGTCCCAAAAAATAAATAAAAAACGTTGAAAAAAAAAATAAAAAAAATCATAGCCAATTGAGTCGGCATACAAAAAAGAGAAAACCCAAGAAAGCCTTAGTATTTATGGAGCTTCTACTCCGAGCCAGGGGCTCTGACCTTTCTTTGCTAGACTTCTCAGGGAGACAGGTGATCTCAAGTCCAACTCAACCCCTCCCTCCACCACTTGCTGCTTCAAAGCTTTCTTGGCATCATGTGATAGGCTGGGGATGGCATCACTCCTTCCTTAGAGAGTCAATATGGGGACTGATGGAAACTCCCCACACAGAGCCCAGCACGTTGCACACACTCAATCCTTGATGGTTCCCTCCCTCTCCTCCCAAGGCGATGCCAGGGATCAGCAAGCTGGACGGAACAGGTCAGATGAAATCTGACCAGCAAAGGACCTTGTGAGATCAGGAGACTCCTCTGTGGACACTAATATCCCTGTAGCTTCTGACAATAACATTTGGGGTAAAAGTCAGCATAACTTCCATGAGCTCGAAACAGAATGGGATAAATTCCTATATTGAAATCAGCTCCTAGACAGGTAGGAAAAAAAACCTGCACCTGATTCCATTTGTATCTCTTTAGACCCGCCTCCCTCCATCTTTCTCTTTCACTGGCACCGCCCCCAAAGCCTTCCTTAAACTTTTTTCCCTAATCACCAGCCCCCATGAAATTTTACCACCACAGATACACTGTATATCTGCTTATGTGCTGTATTTCTACCTGTACTTGGTGCATAGAATGATAGTTTGACACCTAAGATCCAATTTTTGCCTCCACTGGATGGCATATCATCCCCGTCAAGAATGTATGATTTAAACTAGTGGTTCTCACCAGGAAGGGTTGGTCCTCTCCTAGTCAGGGGACATTTGGCAATGTCTGGAGACATTTTTGGTCATCGCAACTGGGGGGAGGGGCGGGGAAGGGGCAGGGTACAGGCCCATCTAATGCATAAAGGCCAGGGATGCCATTAAACACCCCATAGTGCGCAGGATGGCCCCCTGACCACAGCGGTCTGTACCCAAATGTTCACAGCATGGAGGGTGCCAAGCCCAGCTTAAGGCTGACTCACTCTTCATTGCTGTGATGCTAAATAGTATAGCAAACAACCTGAGTCATCCAGCCACAGGTCCATATCCTAAACCTGGAGACTGCAGAGAAGATGCTCACACGTATGGTTTCTTGACACACCCCTGGGAGGCACGTAGCTCAGCAGATTACGGCCAGGCGGGCAGCCTGGACACAGAATGGCCATCCTTCCTGTGACCCTGCCTTGAAATAAAATGGACGTGGGGGTACCAGCAACGGAGACTCCTTTCTCACACCCGAGCCCCCTCACCCCCACATTGGCTCAGCCTGGAACAGTCTGCTTGACAAATGTAAGTTCTCTGTCACACTGTGAAAGGCCATCGGGCCTCCCTCTCCAAGATGGAGGTGTCCTCTGAAGGACAGCCAGCCCAGCCCTGGCCGGTGAGATTCAAACACTCCGCTCCTTCCCACAGCGCAGCCTGACCTTGCCCGGGCAGGCAGCTCGGTAGAAGGCGGGACGACGTTGATTTCTGAAAACTGTCAAGCGAGTGCTACTTTGGGCTGAGTTGTAGGGAACTGGAGATCTATAAACCTTTTTATGTGCAGGGAGAAAGGAGTCTGCATTGTTCCCAGTGAGTTTCCAGGCGAGAGGAGGCGTGCGGAGGCTGAGTGACGGGGGGGGGGGGGGGGGGGGGGGCAAGAAGCAAGTTTTCCTTTTATTAACGGGCTTATAAAGCTACTTTAACAAATAAATTAAAGCTGGAAAAAAAAAAAGATCTTGGATTTACCGCCCGAAGGGAAGGGGGTGGGGCCGGGCTGGTCAGGCTGGCGGTGACATTGCAGGGACATCCCGTGCAAGATCAGCGGATGTCCAGAGGCTGCAAAGCACACCCGGGGGTAGGCTGCTCTTGCATCTGGACCCTGTAACTGACAGTCCAGCCCGCAGCCTCAGGGGCGCCCGGAGGAGCCCGTCCTTGGCCAGGCTCTTTGGTCTGGGGGAGGGTACCTCTGAACGCATGCTTCCCTCTCCAACCGGGCCCCAGACACGGAGACCCGTAAATCACTGTGACGACCCCCTCCCTCCTCCCGAGTCGATACCCACCCTGGGACCCCTCACTACTTCCCGGAGCGAGCCCTGGAGACTGGCACCAGACAGGAAGATGCTCCGGCCATGTTTCCTGCCTTTTCTCCTCTCTTCCTCTTCCCCATCCGCTCGCTGTTTTTTATGACTCTTTTCCTGCTTCCCACTCCTCTGTCTTTCCTTCTTCTCAAAGAACTCCTGGGGATGGCACTCCTGCTCTCTCACGTGGACAGACACAACCAGGCCACTCCCCCTAATGTCATCCTCTGTGGCTCCCGACTGAGGCCAGCCAAGCCCCCAGCCGACTGTCCGGTCTCACCCGCAAACACCACTGCCCACACACGCACGAACTCGCACGTGCCCACATGCCACACGCACATGCAGACACACGTGCATGCGACACAACACACACACACACACACACACGTGTGCACACAGGGTACATAACACAGAGCTGCAGGCACCACACACATGTGCATATGCACACACATCACACACACACATGCACATGCATGCACCAAACATACATGTGCACCCACACCCCACACACACATGTGCACACACGCACACACACCACTTTCTGCCATTCCCAGGCATAGCAGTTTAAGCCTCTACTCACGGGGCACCTGGGTGGCTCAGTCGGTTAAGCGTCCGACTTCGGCTCAGATCATGAGCTCACGGTTTGCGAGTTCGGGGTCCCGTGTCAGGCTCTGTGCTGATAGCTCAGAGCCTGCAGCCTGCTTCAGATTCTGCGTCTCCCTCTCTCTGCCCTTCCCCTGCTTTCACTCTGTCTCTCTCTCTCTCTCTCTCTTTCTATAATAAACACTTTTTAAAAATTTAAGCCTCTATTCATAATTATAATAAACGAACATTTACTAAACGGCTGTGTTCATGCTGGAAGCTTTGGGTAGACTGGTCACTGAATCCTCTCATGCATGATGAACGTGACTCTGTCGTCAGCCGCATTTTCCAGATGCAGAAGAGGACATGTGAACAGGTCACAGTGACCTTCGGAGGTGCTGCCACCCCAGAAATGAGACCTGAGCCTAGGCACTGTCCCCACAGTGGCCCTGCTGTCTCCACACCTGCGTCTCTGGCCCCGCTTCACCTCTCCCTTGAAAGCCCTCTTCCTGTGGTGAACTAAGACCATTTGCTTTTTCCCTGCATAAGCCCATTCTGATGTGTGTGTGCCCTGAAACCCTTTCTTTTTTACTTTATTTAGCGAATGCCAAAAACCATGATAAACACCGGCAATATCGTAGTGAATAGAAACCACGTCCTAAAATAAGTTCTACGAAGCCAGGCACCACATCTGTCTTGCTTGCTGCATCCCTGCAGCCCAACGCAGGCTTGTACCGAGCAGGTGCTCAAAATCCATTAGATGACAGAAAGAGAAGAATGAGTGAGCACAGAGTCGGAGAGAGGTGGCATCTCCTTGCCGAGATTCCCTCTTGAAAATAACCACCAGGATGTGTCCTCCGAGGGGCTGCCCCAGAGCCACATCCATTACTCCTGCCGACGACATCAGGCATCCACTCAACAATCGCTTACTGGGCGCCTGCTAAACGCAGCACTCCGTGCCAGGCGCTGGAGATATGACGAGGAACAAAAGCCAACCCCTGCCTGTAAGGGGCTTGGCTGGCAGGAGAGCAGAAGACAATGACAGAAGGGTGTCCTGAATCTGCTGCAACAGGGGTGACGGTTTTGAGAGCAGAGGGTGTGATTCTTAATCATACAAGAGGGGTCATGGGCAGCTTCCGAGGGCAAGTGACATCGGAGCAGAGACTTGAAGTATGAGATGGAATTAGTGAGACGTGCGTGTGCACACGCACATGCGCGTGCGTGCACCTGGAAGGGGTTGGGAAACGTGCTCCGGGGGGAGGTGTCGACACACGTAGGGTGCAGACGCGAGGGGGGAGCATAAAACGCCTATCATGGCTCGTGCATGCACGGGTGAGTGCTAAGGCTGGAAAAAGAGTTCCTCTCGTGTTTATTGATTCCATTCATAGAAGGTAAAAGAACAAAAAAGTAAATAAAATGCCTCATGGATCTCAATTTGATCCTCTGGAAGGAGAACAGGACTCCCAGTCTGCCGAGCACAGAAAGGTTACTGCAGGTGACAGAAGACAAAAACCCCAGACACAAGATATGGTGACATCACAGGGGCTCCTTCCCCCAAAAAGTCCCTGGAATCCTCATGTTCAGCCTGGTACGTCCAGGGGGAGGCAGGGGCATGGCTGATCAGACATGTAGCTCAGAAGCCCCATCCATCCTCCTTCTCTTCCTGATACTACTTTGTCACTTGTCACCTTTTTTTTTAATGTTAATTTATTTTTGAGAGAGAGACAGAGTGTGAACAAGAGAGGGGCAGAGAGAGAGGGACACACAGAATCCAAAGCAGGCTCCAGGCTCTGAGCTCTCAGCACAGAGCCCGACACGGGCCTCGAACTCACGCAAACTGTGACATCGTGACCTGAGCTGAAGTCAGACGCTTAACCAACTGAGCCACCTGGGCGCCCCATAAATTCCTGTTTTTTTTTTTTAAATTTCCTTTACTGGATTTTGTAATATTGATCCCATTAAAACGAAAATTTTTAAACCTGCAAGTGAGGCAGGGAAAGAAGGTGAATGAGTAAGAGAAGGCACAGCCAAGTGACAGCCATGTCTCATGTCTGCCCTCGAAGGAGCAATAAACATCAGAAATGCTCGGCCAAGGCAAGAGCAGAGGTGAGCTGCTAAGTGTGGTGGAGTTGGACACGGTGCTAAAGGATCCGACACTGTTGCAATCACCTTGAGGCCGGCCTTCCCTCTACGAGGGATATCCTTCCCTTTCTCTCCTCCACTGCTCCTTTCCGAATTCGACACAGTTATATTCAGGTCAGATTACATTAAGTGAACACCAACTGCATGCCAAGTACTGAGACATTCGAGAAACAGGTAACTAAACATCAAGTTCCACTAAATTAGGTTGCAGGCCAATGTACAGCTTGAACTTGGATATTGCCTTCACTACACCCAACATAAAGACGCGCTCGGTGTTCGGTGAGAATACCAAAGGAGGCTTCGGTCATTCCCTCCAGACAGGACTGGAGAAGCTTTCAAGAAGAAAACGCTTAAGATTAGCCGTAATAACGATCCCTCCCATTTAACGAGCACCTATTATGAGTCTAATGCCATACCAGGCTTTAATACGTCATCCCATGGCACGCCTACAGCAATCCTCCAGGGCAATTTGCTACATCAGACACTTGGTTACCTACCCAACAGCCATCCTCCTGACTAAGAAGACTGTCATCTTGTTCACCATCCTCCACGTGGTTGCCTGAGATTTGGGCTCCTCCTCAGCCCAAGTTGTGAATTTTGATTTCTCTAGGCCAATGACAGCGGGCTGAAGCAGTGCATATGACTTAGCTGTGGCCATTGCACTGCAATGGAAAATAAAGGCCTACTCATTCACCAAGACACCAGGAGTGGATATTGTCTTTGCTGCCTCTTCGTATTCTCATCTGCACATAATCCCTAGACAGGCAGCATCTATCTTAAAGCACGGTGGGAAACAGCCCAAGAAAGAAAGCCAATATCCGTAGATGTCGTAACTAAAAGACAGAGGTGGGCGGGGGGGATCCCTGATAACAACAGTGGGCTGCTGAATCAACCACCTCTGGAACCACTGTACCCAAGACTCCTTGTGTAAGCCACTTTGCAATATGGTTTCCGTTACCTGCAACCAATGGCATCCTCAATGATACAGTGTCCCTGTCCCCACCTGATAGTTGACCACATTGAGACTCAGAGACTATTAGTGTCAGAGCCAGGATTCAAACTCACTCTTTCTGGCCCCCAATCTTGTGGTCCTTCCACCTAACACTGCAGATGCAATCAAAATTCACAGGCAGAAGAACAGAGCAGGTGGGAGCTGAACAGTCAAGGCTGAGGAAACAGTGTCAGAGGAGGCAGGGAAACTGAGGGAGGGGGCAGCGTGTGTAACAGGAGCTAGGAGGTTATGAAGGGGAATGCAGCCTCATCCCACGGGGTCTGAAATACCAAGTGAGAGCTGACTGCGCTGCGCTTGTCGATGGCACAAGAGGTACAGGGAGGCACTGACCACCTGAGCTTCTCCTTCCTGGGGCAGCGTGAAGAATACAGTCACAGGCTGCAGGAGATGGGGGACGGAAGGAGCCACTGTGACAGCCCAGCTTCACGACCAGGATCTCCAGGCCCTGGAACGGGAGTCGCTACTAACGCCCAACAGATGTGCTCAGAGACAGATGGCGGCGAGAACGCGAAGCCAAAGTGACCTTCTCTGAACACGTTCCCACTCTTCCAGGCGACACCGTCCCTCCCCTGTGCCTCATCAGCAAGAAGAGTGACCCACAGTGGCATGGCGGTTTCATACAGCGAATTCTCCAGCACTTATACTACAGGAACCAGAACCCAGAGTTCTTCGCGAGCCTGGAAAGTGTTGGGTGATCCACCCCCTCCTTCCTCTCTTGCCGCACCCCAGCCAGCCAGCCTTCTCTGCGACTCGAACACGGCAAACGTGTTCCCGCCTCATGGACTTCACCCTCACTCCTCCCTCTCCCTTAAATGAGATTACCAAGTCCCTTAAAATCTGCTTCCTTCTCATCACTCAGGGGTTGGCTTCCCTTGAGATCCTACCCTCCAGAAACCTGGAAAGAGAGACAGACAGACAGACAGACAGACTGAGACAGAGGCTGACTTTGTCTGCCGTTATCTGATACTAGGAGAAAATCCTGAATGCTTTAAGAATACACATCCTATATATTCCAAGTACCAAGCAAAGAATGCCATTTCCATGTAAATGACCCAGCCGTGCAAAACAATGACTCACCCCAAGAAGCATCTACCTGGCGGAAAAAAAAAATGTTGTTTACAAGAACAATACCAGATGCTGGCCTCAGAATGCCCTGCCTTGACATCTGAAGGCTACCAAGGGAGATACAGGGACTTGAGGGCAGGCAAAGCGAAGTTAGCAGACCGGGGTTCATTTAGAAGTGACTTTACATATTAAGTTAATTCCCGGTGTAATTCAAGAGTCTGATGGGGGACGGCAGAATCGTGGAAAGAACAGAGTCCTTTAAAAGTGCAGGAGACAGAGCAAGACCCATAATTCCATCTACCAGTAATGGTAGTTGAAATTGGTTGTCTCTGATTTGAATAATCTTGATGGCATCGTTATTTTTAATTGTGATTAGTGGTCGTAATGTGCTAATAAATAAGACTACAGACAAGGTACAACCTTGCCTTGTCCCACAAATGATCTGGAATCAAGACCGCTGGAGGCTGGGAAGGCTCTGCACAAGAGGAACAACCCCCCCCCCCCCCACACACACACACACACACACACACCAAGACAGACGCTAAAAGACGATTTTTGTGAGCTTTTGAGACAGAAGGCTTAGCGTAAATTTCCTCTGCTCCAAGGTCAATCAATTTCAAAAAAAAGAAAAACAAAACAAGGAAGCACTGGGCTGGCTTTCCCCTATAGCAGCTCTCTGGTTGGAGAAAGTCACTCATGCACCCCAAACACCCCATTGCAAAGTAGCACTGGGAAAGTCTTGCTCAGGTGTCATTACTGTTGTCCAGCCCTAGAACAATGTAGGAACATAGCGGCCCACTGCAAGCTTCCCCTCTAGACATTTTGAAGATCTTCTCAGTGGCAGGACATTTTTGAGGTGCTGGTGAAGCAGATAAGGAAGAGACCCATCCCCGAGCTCAAAAGGTGAGCAAAAGTCGAGACCCCAGCAGGATATGGGGTCTCCAGGAAAACTCTGCCTGAGGAAGTATGTTGGTTTCCTCCAGCTGCCATGACAGAGGAACACAAACTCTGCGGCTTAAAACAATAGCAATGTAGTCCTTCACTTTCTGGAGCCCAGAAGGCTGAAATCAAGGTGTCAGCAAGGTCCTCTCTCCCTTCCAGAGCCTCCAGCGGTTGCCAGCAATCTGGCAACGTGGAAGGGAACTTAGTTTATAGAAAATATGGTGGGCATTCACTCCTTGTTAATGATACATCTATTTCCTCCAGATGGATCATCGCATCAGTAAGATCTCCTCAACGTGGTCAAGTCACGTAGGTCTCTGTCTACTTTGTGCTCCCTTAAGACCCCAGGTCAGAGTCACTGGGGGGGTAAGATAGCAGTAATGGGAGCTGGGTACCTTAATTCAACCCCAACCGAGGCTCAGAGAGGTTCAGTGGTTACCCAAGGTGACGTTGCTAGCACGTGGCAAACCAAGATTTTAATCCAAAGACGTGTTCTTTCCATTACACTGCAGTGTTTGCTCTAAATATTTACTTCGGGGCACCTGGGTGGCTCAGCCGGTTGAACGTCTGATTTCAGCTCAGGTCATGATCTTACGGTTCGTGAGTTCGAGCCCCACCTTGGGCTCTGTGCTGACAGCTCGAACCTGGAGCTTGCTTTGGATTCTGTGTCTCCCTCTCTCTCTCTCTCTGCCCCTCTCCCACTTGTGCTTTTTCTCTCTCAAAAATAAAGAAATAAGCATCTCAAAAAAATATTTATTTCAATGAATGAATGAATGAGTGCCTGAAGGAAGCCACTGTCCAGTCACACGTGGAGTGGCCTCCAGGTCTTCTTGGAGATGTTCTGAGCTTTGGAAAACACGGGAAGACCAGCTCCCTCCCTCCCTGCCTCAGAGCTTGACAGAAATGCAATCACGATGTTCTGAGCTAGGGTTCGGTCTCTTCAAATATCAAGCCACTTGACTGAAACAATCCTCTTGTCCTATCTTCTCCCCCAAACAGAGGCTGAAGTTCAGCCTCGACCCCACAACTTACCTAATCTGCCTCTCAACATCCATGCACGGCGGCTAGGCCACCGTAAGTTTCTACTTCAAGGACCAGAGAAACCTGGGCTGCCGTCGAGGGAAGAGACTTCTAATAAACAAGCTAATGTGTACAAGGGAGCGGGCCCTTGAGAAGAAAGAATGTTACTAATAGAGGTGCAAATGTCAGTAATCGTGTTGGCTATATTATTGCTACTTATGTGGCTGATGGTAAGCTTCTGCGAGAGCGCCTTTCATCAAGCCCCACAGGCTGAGTGCCTTAAACCTCACAAGTTGATTTTCTCACACATCTGGAAACTGGAAGTCTGAGATCAAGGCCTGGGCAAGGCTGGCTTCTTCTGAGGGTCACGAAGGAGGGTCTGTCCCAGGCTCCCCCCTCCTTGGCTTATACACAGCCAGTTTCTCCCCAAGTCTTCTCTCCGAGTGTGTCTGGATAAAATCTCCTCTTCTTAGAAGAACACAAGTCATACTGGATTAGGGCCCACCCCTTATGGCCCCATTTTGACTGAATCACCTCTGTAAAGAGGTCTGTAAATATAAGCACATTCTGAGATGCTGGGCTTGGGCCACAACGTACAAACTTGGGGACACAATTCATCCCCTAGCACTAATGCTGCCACTTGCTACATGGAGACCTGAGGCAAAGCTTTTGTAAGCCCTGGCCTCTCTAGGCTCAGACTTCCCAACATGAAGCAAGGGAGTTTGAGGGGCGCCTGGGTGGCTCAGTCGGCTGAGCATATGACTCTTGATTTCAGCTCAGGTCGTGATCTCACGGTTCATGCGTTCAAGCCCCACGTCTAGCAATGCAGAGCCTGCTCGGAATTGTCTCTCTTTCTCCCTTTGTCTCTGGCCGTCCCCGACTCATTTGTTTTCTCTCTCTCTCCCTCTCTTACAAAAAATAAATCAACATTTTAAAATAAATAAACAAACAAAGGAGTTTGAGCCAGAGGACTTGCCAGGAAATTAGAAACCACAGATCCCTGCTCTCACACTAGAGTCTCTCCATGAACTCGGTCCACCTCCAAGTATATGTACAGTCAGGAAACATGAGAATGTGGTGAAGAAACCCTGGCTGGGCTTCGAAGGACGGGTAAAATTGAGGCGTGCATCAGATAGGAGCTAGAACATAAAGGCTCAGAGGTAGAAAGGCCATTTCCGCCCCTGCCCTCTGCTTTTGCGATTGCAGTGCCCACGTTCCCCACGTTCCCCACATTCCCCACGTTCCTAGATTTGCCATGAGCAACACCGTTTCGAGTACACCGTTCAGACTCTGATCGGGAGCTCAGAGCGCTAGGAGACACAGGCTACCGTGTCCCCTCTGAAGCACCTCTCCTCCTTCAGGAGTGTGTTTCTATTCCCGAGTGTCTGTTTCTGCCAATTATCATACTAAGCTAATGGAGGGGAGTTAACAGGAAGTGTCAGAGAGTTTTATAAAATTATCATGTCAACTCTCTTCCTGTCAGTGTGCATAAGGGAAGCAGACAGGAAAATGATATTGTCATTGAATAGTTCATTTTAGATCTTCATCTCTTATCACTCATCATTACTCCATATTAATTGCTTTGTATTGGCAATCTCTGGCTGTCAGTTGCTCCGTAAGGGATCTTGCTGAGATCCTCGCTGGACGGCATTCGCGAGCAAGCAATCTGAACCACACTCAACTTGAGCAGACTAGCCGGAACCACACCCCACCCCGGCCCCTCTCCCCACCTCTGGGCGTGGGCAGCCAGGGGCAGGCGGAAGGGGGCACGGGCTTGGAAGACACAGAGACTGGAATCCTGGCACTGCCCAAACCCAGTCCTATGGCACCGGGCACACCACTCTCCTCTTTTCGTCTCAGCAACCTGATGTGCGAGACGGGCTACCACAACGCTCTTGGGTGCACTGCCATCAAGGGTTGAAACGTGTCTCGCGCACAGAGCTGGCGCCATGAGCATTCCTCATTAGTATAAACTGTAGGAGAGAAGTTTCAAAGGACTTGCCAAGATGGGGCCACCTCACCTTTCAAAAACAGCCTGGTGCTCTCACGTTTCCCATCGGGAGGGAAGAGAAGAGTTGGGCTCAGTTCCGTCCAACAAACATTAGGTGCCTGCTAAGAGCCAGGCGAGCCACCCACTCCGGGGACAGAGAGAAGAGTAACCTGGGACCTCCGTCAAGTCCTTGAATACACCAGGAGCCCTCGGGCCACAGAAGCACGTGCCATCCCCTCTGCCTGAAATATTCTCTCCTCTCTTCGGTCTGTTGACCCCCAGGAAAGTGTTATTTTCTTATGAGCTCAGTTTACACATGACTTCCTCCTCCAGGAAGCCTTCCCTGACACTCCCAGGATAGCGCCTGCCATGCATCCTTACGGCTCGACTCATAGTTGTGGTGGGGCACCGAAGGTGTGACCGAGGGATCGTTCTTCTCTCCCGAAGGTCACAAGCCACGGCTAGGGGCAGGACCACACGTGTCTTCTCCACTGTGGAATCCCCGATGCCTGGTACCCTGAGAGGAAGGCAACGGAAGATCCCGCGGGGAATTGAGACTCTCACACCTGAGGAAGTGCAAACAGACGTCTTTACACCTGAGCAGGTGCGAGCCAGGTGCCAGTGAGATGTCACCTTCTCCCCTCCCCCCCCTCCAGGGAGCTGTGGGCTCAGGAGACGGCAGGCCTGACCACTACTTTCTCACCCAGTGTCCCTGCCGTCGGGGAGGGGCCGGCAGCCCCCGAGGCTCGACCTAGCAGCTTCCGGCACATTCCACCCACTTGCTCCTCCCTACAGGGGTGCTTCATGACCTCAGGCCCCTTTCTTTCTCTTGGTCCTTCCCACCATCAGTGCCCACCGGCGTGCAAAAGCTACACTGAACAGACACAAGAATGAATTGCTAGATCTTCGGCCCCAGGTCAACGGCAAATCCCACCACTTCCGACCAAACCAGCATAAAAGACACTGTGCCCCAGCCTGGATTTGGTCCTTACAGATAGATTTGGGGAACAGCCCCTGCCCCACCGCACCCCCGGCCTCGGATGGAGATTTGCCTGCCTTAGGGAACCCCCCACATCGCAAAACCCATTCGCTTCCTGACAAACAAATCCAGAAAACAAGAGGGGCTCCGACATTCAACGTTCATCGGCCCCTTGGCACGGCAGGTGGGACAACTGAGGCTTGCTTCGCAGAGCCACACAAGGCCGGGTGGTAGAAGGAGGCAGGAGCGGGAGGCTGAGCACTTGGGGACGGTCCCCGCTGTGCTGCCAGGAAGCTGTGTGACCTTGGGCAAATCGCTCCACGTTTCTGATCTATAAAATAGGGGTGCCAGTACAATGCAATCAGGCCTTTGGAAATATTTGCAGCCTCTAAAGCTGGACATCTGTTGGTTCCCAAGCTGGCCCGGAGCATGCAGGGAAGGCAGGGAGAGAGCCAAGGGAGAGGACCGGCAGGCGGCAGGGGCAAAGAGCGAGGGGACTTGCTAGCGATGCTTGTCCTGGGAGCTGCAAGACCAGGGGATCTCTGCACCTGCCTCCTGAATACTAACAGTTTGTAGAGAGGCCCTGAAGGGCTCAGTCAGGACGATCTCCACCACACCTCACTCTCCAGGCTGCTTCCTTGCAATGGCTCCCACTGTGGCAATGGTGGGAACGGTGGGCGGACAGAGCATTCCAGCTCAGGGCAGCTGGGGTCACATCCTCTCCAAGACCTCCTGCCACAGTCGTTTTGCATCAGCACAAAGGCTTTGAGAAAGGGCGTTGGAGGTAGTTTCCACTCATTTAGGTTCAACAAACATTTAGTAGGGCCAGTAAAGTTCCAAGCTCAATGAAAAAAAATAAACGGGCCAACAAAAGGACTTGTGCAGAAAATGTTTGCAGCAACAGCTCTATTCATAACAGCTGATAACTAGAAAAAGGTCAGGTGTTCAACAGCAGAAGAATATACAAGCACACTGTGGCAAGCAAGAAAACGAATAACCTGCTACCACAGGGAACAGCATGGACTATGACGGGGAACAGCATAGACAAGTCTTTAGAATGTGATGCAGGGGCGCCTGGTGGCTCAGTCTGTTGAGCGTTTGACTTCGACTCAGGTAATGATCTCACAGTTAATGAGTTCAAGCCCTGCATCAGGCTCTCTACTCTCAGCACAGAGCCCCCTTTGGGTCCCGTTTCCCCCTCTATCTCTCTGCCCCTCCCCTGCTCACATTCTCTCTCTCTCGCTCTCAAAAATAAATAAAACATTTTTGAAAATCTGCCTAATGCACACTTACGATATGCCTTATTTCACTGTTTGCAAATTTTCCATCAGAAGAACAATCTGTAAACAAAAACTGGGAGGGGAATTATATCACCCATACCATTAATGACGGATTCCTCAGAAAAGGGCTGGTACGTTTACAATTCTTGACACAGGGTGATTACAGACATCTAAAGGTCTATCCCAAATATCTCCATCTGTAGACCAACCAGAAGGACTACAATTCCGGTAACGAAAATCCATCAATTCGCAGTAGTAAGTCACAAATACAATAAAACTATCGAAATGAAACTATCTATAGACGGATGTCTCCCTCCTGACCTCCACACTATGCACGCCACCCCCAGCAACCACCTTCCTTCTCTTCCCGAGCTCTGGGTACAGCTCTGAGAGTGTCCCTGGCAGCCACCTCACCCTCCAGGTGCCCAGCCCACACCCCAGCACCTGCTCATTGTAAGAAACAGCATATGGCAGGCAGCCTGGCTATGGACCCCGCCGGATCTCCCGACAGGCGGCCCAACACGGAGGGAGGTTGCATGCTGAACCACTGGGATCGAAGAGGTGTCATCAGAAAATGATTCATATCCCTTGGCCCTAATGAGGATTCACACCCGAGGGCTCCCAATTACCCAATCAATGGCAGGAGAGCCGCTCCCTGCCAGCGGCCCCGTGCTTTTCCTTCTCTTCTCTAACAATGTTTGCCCTCTTTCTCTCCTCTCCGAGGCCTCCCCAAGCCCGGGGAGGAAATCAAAGCAGAAGACTATCTGAGGCGGTCTCCTGGTCTCAACAGAGGGGTCCTACATGGCTGGGGTGGAAGACAGAAAACGCCGGGGTGAGCCCACACTGGCCGGGGTGAGCGGCCAGGCTCTGGGAGGTGCCATGTGACCTGGGACCACGGGGGAGGAAGAGCCTGGTCACCCAAAGACTGGGGAAAGTGCAGTGTAAGAGAATGAGGGGGCGTCCCGTGGAGGCTCTGGTGCTGGCTGGATTGCAGGGTTCTCGGTGGGCCGTGGGGACAGCAGGTGGAGAGACTCAACAGCTAAGAGAGAGCTGAGGGAAGAAAGCATGTGGCTTTGGACTCTGGGCATGGCTGTGGCCCCCTGGCATCCCCACTTCCTTTGTGCGTGGCATGTATTTGGTGACGGTTACAAGGCGTCCACCCAGATCTGCAGTGGCAACAGAACTGGACCAGAGATGCGGCTGGCCAGCCTGGGACTCACGTGCTACACCGTCAGCCCTTTCCTGAAGGTAAGTGGGAGATCTTGCCAAAAGAATGTAAGTAGAAGCGTGTGCACGTGTGTGCACACACGCCCGCATTCAAGCATCTTTCACCCGGGTCCATAAACCTCTGCATGCGTGACCTTCCTATACGTACGATTCACTACTTCCTGGGAACAACACTAAGGCCCCGGGGAAGGGCACAGGACTTGAGACCACAAATGATCCCGTGAAGCAGAGCCTGGAATAGTCACCCTGGACTCTACCAGCAGAGAGAGGTCAACTGCTTTGTTCTTTAAGGAATTTAAGAATTTAACTAAGCCTTGGTTCCGAACGGGGGATCTCTTTGTCACACCAGCTTAGCCTGTTGGCAAATATCTTTAACCTACATGTATTTCAGTTTCTCCGTCTACAAGGAAGAATTCCTTCTTCCCCCAGCTCTTAGGAGAACTGAGTGAGCCAGCGTCACCCAGAGGCCCAGCGCTAACGGAGGCGAGGCTCGATGACTGTGTCTTCCTGTCCCGTGCTCTGGCTCGGGCAACCTCTACATCAGAAGCCAGTCTGATTATACCCTCTTCCCCATCTCCCACCCCAAGATCTGCTCCACGGCCACTTCCTCCTGACTGATTATGAAGATACACGGCCTGTCCTCTCACACAGAATCCTGAGTCTCTGCTGACATTTTTTTTTTTTTTTTTTTTTTTTTGGCCCTCCGCAGCAACAGCCAGACAATTGATCTCTCTGTTGTAGCACGGCTGTTCCCCCAAGGCTCAGACCTCTCTCTGTTGCTATCTCTTTATCACTGCTTTCTGGAAGTCAGGTGGAGTCCACACAACTTTGAAGGACTTCCTCACAGGTCACTGAGTGACCTCAGGACGCTGAGCCACTGGGATCGCAGGACGCTGTGAGTCCATCAGCCGTCGTGCGGCAAAAATTAAAATGTGTGGAGTGGATTGAATCGTTGGCTGTTAATGCAGGAAGTTCCCTGTTAGAACATCTCTTCCAGCTCTTTTTGTAGTACAGATGAGGAAACTGAGGCCCAGAGATGAGGAAGCTTGCCAAGGTCACAGAGAAAGGTAAGTAATAAGGGCGCCCGGGTGGCTCAGTGGGTTAAGCGTCCGACTTCGGCTCAGGTCACGATCTCACAGTCCGTGCATTTGAGCCCCGCGTCGGGCTCTGTGCTGACAGCTCAAAGCCTGGAGCCTGCTTCAGATTCTGTGTTTCCCTCTGTCTCTGCCCATCCCCTAACTCATGCTCTGTCTCTCTCTCCCAAAAAATAAATAAACATTAAAAAAAAAATTTTTTTAAACAAGATCCAAGCTTCAACAATCACTAAAAATTCATCCTTAACTTTTAAGGATTGGTTAAAGGACTGAACCATTGATTCATTTAATAGATATTTTTGAGTGCCTCCTACATTCCAGCCTCTGTGGAGATGCACTGGAGAGCAAAACCAAGGACAGCCTTGGCCTCATGGAGCCCATGGTTATTGTGAAGGGAAAGCAAAGAATCAAATGATGAATTATAAGATTGCAACTATGGAAAATGCTTCCAAGGGAACATATATGGTGCAATGAGAACTTACAGAAAAAGGAACTGACCTGTAGCTGGAGGCAGGGAAGCCTGACCTAAGGAAGGGCTCCTTGAGAGGCAGCCGGCTGACTCAGTCAGGAGAGCATGTGACTCTTGATCTCAGGGTTGTGAGTTCGAGCCCCATGTTGAGTGTGGAGATTACTTAAAAATAGAATCTTTAAAAAGAGAAAAAAAAGGAAAGGCTCTTTGAGATAAGAAGACAGTGCCTGATCTGTTTCCTACCCCCACTTTCCTACCCCATAAATACACCCATTTGCCCACTCAGCCATTCAACAAGCACTACATACAATGCCCCATGCAAGACAGACCAAACTCACACCATGATTGTTCTACATACTCACCACACTTGACCCCTAAATTCTAGGCTTCCCAATTGCCATGGGCAACATACATTCTTCTATCCTCTCATCTCTCAGGGTTGGTTGACATCTGGTCATATTCTAACCATCATCAGCTGTCCCTGGATCAGATGTGTGTGCTCTACCAGGCCAGTTCTCAGTGCAAACCCCCTGAGAGAAGTGACTTTCACACTCAAGTGTGAATGACTGATACCCAGGCCATGTGAGAAATGGCCCGAGGAACTGCATGTGTTTGTCATGGAGAAGAGATAACTCAGGGATGCATAATCAACAATTTCAAATATGTAAACGGCTTGGAGAAGACAGCCAGACTTCTCATGGAGTATAAGATTTCAATGCCATGGCACTTAGAGCTGTCTAGACAACGAAATAAACTTCTTCACAAGATAGTGAGCTCTTCATCACTGGTGGTATTTAAGCAGAAACTAGATGGCCATTTATTGGAACTGTTGCATTAGATGGTTTCTATAGACCTTTCGGACTCCTAGAACCTATTCTATAATTACATCCTTAGCATTAAGTTAAGAACTAAATGTTTAATCTTCCTTCAAAAACCTGCTCCTTCTAGAGACTTCCTAATCTCGGTTAACAAAACTCAAACTTTTTGGTTGTCAGGGACAAAATCCTTGGAATCTTCATTTGTACCTCTTTGTCTTTCATATCCTGTTTCCAGTATGCTAGGAAATCCTATAGGCTGTACCCTCACATACATATAGAATCTATTTGTTGCCATTGCCATGCTGATCATGCTAGTAGAAGCCACCAATACTCACTATGTTCATCTAGGTTCTCCAGAGAAACATAGGATGTATCTATATACAGAGACAGAGAAAACAAACTATATGTAGGTATGTATGACCATAGATATATTCATTAAATATCACTATATATAATATATATGTAAAGATACGGGTAAATATTAAAAATAAATTTAATAATAAGGAATTGGCTGACCCGGTTATGGAGGCTAAAAAGATCTGCAGTTGGCAAGCTGGAGAGCCAAGAGAGCTCTTAAGTCTGAGTCCAAAGACAGAAGACCAATGTCCCAGTGCAAAGACAGTCAAGCAGAGAGAGAAAGAATTCTTTCTTATTCAACCTTTATTCTATTCAAGCCTTCAATCGATTAAGGGCCACCCTTGTGGGGAAGGGGCAATACACTCCACCTGGTCTATTAAGTCACATGTTACTCTCATCCACAAACACCCTCAAAGACACATCCAGAATAATGTTTGACCGAATGTCTGGGCACCTTGTGGTCCAGTAAAGGTGACACATAAATTAACAATTACACTCAACCCAACCTCCATTTAGGACAGCACCATGTGTGAGGCCCCCAAACATACACAGATCCAGTCCTCAAGGTATATATATTTTTAAAAAAGAAGGTATGGATTAAATTATCATACAGAGTAAGTTTATAATTATAAGTAGCTCCACAGGGAAGGCTTTGGCCCTATGAGAGGGCAACTTCATTAACTCGGTACCATCAATTGTATTTTAATTATACCCAATCATCTCTCGTATAGTTATTGAACTGTAAAATGTTTAATTGGGTTTTGCTAGCTTATAGAATTCTCCCCGACACCTGAAGAGGTGGAAGAAACAAGGATTCTGATCTCCATTATACAGATGAGAAAACTAGGACTTGTACAGGTAAACTGAGTCACCCAAAGCCACACAGCCAGAAAATGGATGGAACTGATGGCCAAGGAACGATACTTGCACTGCCTGTAATGCAGGTTTGCGAACACAGTCTTTTTTTTTTTTAACATTTATTTATTGTTGAGACACAGAGTGCGAGAAGGGGAGGGGCACAGAGCGAGGGAGACACAGAATCTGAAGCAGGCTCCAGGCTCTGAGCCATCAGCACAGAACCCGACGTGAGGCTCAAACCACGATTATCACGACCTGAGCCAAAGTCGGACACTTAACCGGCTGAGCCACCCAGGCGTCCCTGTGAACAAAGTCTTCAATTCTAAAGCGTTCCAGGCATACTCACTTGGGAGAAGGAGACTAAGGATAACCATTAAATAGATGAGATGGGATAGCCCATGTTCCAGAAACTCAGACCAGCTCAGCAGAGCCCCGGCTGTGTACCTGTGTGTGCTTCTCTCCCAGCAGATTGTTACTTGAAAAGAGGAAACAGGAAAAAAAAAAAAAAAAAACGGGAATGCAGCATCATTTAAAATGGTCAAGGGTTATGTCACTGGTACAACATAAATCAGAGATTACATCTCAATGGTTCTGAAATGCATGAATACAACCAGGCTGCTCTAGAGGATGGGGAGAAGTGACGGGATCGTCTCTGTGTCTTTTGCAACAATTTTGGAGAAGCTGCTTCTGTTTGGATCAGAGATAAAAATCCCTGATGCTCCAGGCATCCAAACTATTGCCTAAGGTCAGACACTTGGAAAAGAGGTGTGAGCCACTGCCCCCAAGATGACAGATGCACATCAAAATGCGTGGATCCCGGGACACCTGGGCGGCTCAGTCAGCTGAACGTCCGACTTCAGCTCAGATCATGATCTCGCAGTTCGTGAGTTCGAGCCCCACGTCGGGCTCTATGCTGACAGCTCAGAGCCTGGAGCCTGCTTCGGAGTCTGTGTCTCCCTCGCTCTGGCCCTCCCCGGCTTACAATCTGTCACTGTCTCCCTCTCTCTCAAAAAATAAATAAACGTTAAAAAAAAGAATATTCGAATGCAATTAATAAGGCAGGCAAGATACAAAGGAAAGTCATCGTGCAGATGTCCGGCCATTCAAAGCCAAGAGAGCCTAATGTAAACATAATGTCCGCTTTCTCAGTAGCAGGAAATGGGGGACAGAGCTAGGCTTGGGCACTTTACTCACATCCTAGTTTAACACGAGCGCACTGCGTGATTCACAGTGGTTGCTGCATCTGTGGCCTCTCCACATTACGGTGGACACTCAGAGAGCTTGAGGAACACTACGGAGGGGCAAGAGGCAGGGAACAGAGTCCAGCCTGGGCCGGGACGACTTTCTGCTATGCCAGGTTCCCCTGTCCGTCTGAGGCATCAGAGGCTGTGGGTCAAGGCCGTTAAATGACTCGGCCGGTGTGGCCCAGAGCCGGAACACAGGTCCCCCCATACGGTCGCGGGTGGTTTTTCGGCTATACAACACCAGTGCACTTTTAACTGTTTGAACGGCTAGGCGCCAGGTATAAACCATAGTCCTTACGGCTACTTCACATTCATTTTTGGATTCTTGATCTCGGATCTCTTATTCTATTAGTTCAGCTTGTTCTTCTAATTAGCGCCTCTCCAGTGGTCTTGAGGAATAAACTCCCAGCTCCAGCTTGACCCTGTGGAGTCCCATCGGCCAGGTCAGCCTCCCGCTCCTCTTCCATTATGGGGAAATTCGGGCGCGGGTCAGCTTTGAGGAGTTAATTCCCTTCTTCACCTTGGGGTAAACGCTCCATTTGGCAGTGTGTACTCAACAAATGAGCTTCTGAGGCCCAGGGAAAAAAAATAAATAAGTAAAATTCTTGCCATTAAACTGGACAGTATGAATCGTAATTAAAAACCCCCATTATGCCATTTCAACAGGAACACTCGAGCCGTCATTAAGCTACAACAGAATTCCTTCAGGGAGAAATTATTTCTCATTTGATTTCTGTCAGAATGGCTTTGACTTTGCAGATACATCTACAAAATGGTGTCTCCGAGCTCCGCCTCAGCAGCCGCGCTCAGACAAAGGAGACGTTCGCCTCCAACAGATGAAATCTGATTAAAGATTCATTTCAAATTAACTTTCCCTGCTTATTTCTCCTTTGTAATCTTTATTATTACTTTAAGGGGGGAAAAAAATAGAAAGGAGAAAGCAAACCTCCCTGGATCCTCACATAAATCTTCATGGTCGCCACTCCACCATACCATTAATTCCCCCTGAATATTCCAGCCATGCCAAGTGACAGACACTTGTACAAACGGCAATTTATGGAGGAATCGAGGTGGCTGAGTTGATGTTGTTCTATTCAAGTGAGAGGGAGGATTCACTGGTGAGATGGATGGAGAGGAGAAAGAACACCACAATGGCAAGTCCTGGTACTCCCAGTCCTGGCTTCAAGGTCGTTGAGAGAAGTGGGGGGAGGAGCCAGCGTGGGTGCCCGTGTGGGCCGAGCTCTGGGCATCGAGGCAGGGGTCTTAGCCAGGCACTCCTGGTGGGTGGAGGTGGAGGACGGTCCTTTGCATTTGCAACGTCCTAGGGGGAGGATCCACAACTTGGGAAGGGGTACAGATCCTGGCCAGTACAGGGATGTGGGCATGCTTCAGACATAGCTGATGGCTGAGGTGTCCCATGAGAGGTCACGTGAGAGGTAGGAAACAGGGGACTCATGACAGAGCACTGACAGAGCAGAGAGTCTGGCGTGGCAAGTCAGATCCAAAGGCAAGGCATGAGAAGAAGAAGAAGAATGGAGGATTCTAGCTACGGGGGGGCAGGAGGGAGAGGGGAGAAAGGTATACGCCGTCTGTGCACTTCAAGAGAAAGACCTGAAATATGGGCATCGCTAAATGCTGTAATACTTTGAGTCCCCAGCCACTGTGTAGGGTGACCTCCCAACCCCGCGTAACACGAAAGGAACACTGGTCACATTTCATGAGAAGCCATCTTGGTCTCTGGGAGCGAGGCACACACAGGCACTTCCCATCCACCAACACTGGCTGCATCTGGGCTCTCGTGCCATGGCACCTGAGCCCCAGCCTCCGTGTGGCACCTCAGTGAGCTCCCAGGACCAAAGTGATAGACGGATTCCTGGAAGAGTCTGGAAACATTTTATCATCCAACTTGGTGACGCTGGGGCTCAAGCAACCAAACTGTGGAGACACCTAACCACACAAGGCACAAAAGGAGCATCGAAGGATGCCCTCACTTCTCAAGAGTTATGACTCGGACCTTTGGACACAGAAGTGGCATTTCCGGGCTCAGCCGCTTGAAGGAGTGACAGAGTTTCATTCCTTCTGAAACCAAGACGGTAGAAAACAATACTTGAGACACGAACCATCCCATCACGCTCTGCATGGGCCAGCACAGAGGAAAAACAAGTCTGATTTGAGCACATGCATGGATACCATGAGGACTCATGAAATTGTTTGGGGAGGGCTGGTCTGCCCATAGCCAAGAAGTCAGATTTTGCTTCGGCGTGATATCACCTGGTACCCACAGACGGATGAAGCCCAAAACACACATCCTATTTGACTTAATACTTAGAAGAACCTGAGAAAAGGGTATTATTGACTTTTAAAGTACGTTTGTAATCTGTCCCCCTGAACAAGTTCAGTACGGGTTCGGCTAGGATCCACGATCTGCCCAATGTCATACAGGTAGGCTACATTCCCCGTTCTCTGCTCTTTCTCCGCTTCATGTTCCCTGCTATCTTTCAGGTGTAAAAGCAGAAGTGCTGTTGGGGCAGCATTCATAAAGGAGAGTCGGAAAGGTGAGATAAAACCAGGGAGGGTGGGGTTGGTACCCAGGCTGCCTGACAGGGTGAACGGCCTTAAATTACAACAAGTGGAGTCATGTTCTGGAGGACCGCTGATAACCCACATGATGGAGACTGGAAGTTGTGTTGAGCTGAAGAGCTGTTATGAATGACCCTGAGGCCCAGAGAGGTACAGTTACTTTCCTCAAGTCACAGAGCTAGCATGTGGTGGGACCAGGACATAAATCCAGACCACGTGCATCTCCAAAGCCTTGAGTGTTACACTGCCTCTCAGGTGGCTACCTGAGGTTTTTTTAGAACTAAAATGGAAGGCAGGTAAGGAGATACGGGTGTTCTAGGGGAAGAAGTGCAGTGTTCAGAGGTGTGGGAATGATGGGCTATAGTCACACCAAATCCTGCCACCTTCCTCCATGCTTCTCTGTCCCCTTGTCTGGTCTCTCGGCTCCCTACCTTTCTGTCTTCCGTATGAAAGCTTATACACTAGGGGCATCCAGGTGGCTCAGTCAATTAAGGTCTGATTCTTGATTTCAGCTCAGGTCCTGATCTCACAGTTTATGAGATGAAGTCCCATGTCTGCTCCCAAGCATGGAGGCTTTGGGGACTCTCTCTCCTCTCTCTCTCTGCCCTTCCCACACTCACACATGCTCTCACTCTCTCTCATGTTCTCTCTCTCAAAATAAATAAACATTAGAAAAAGAAAGGGAAAAAGAGAGAGAGAGAGAGGGAGGGAGGGATGGAGGGAGGGAGGAAGGAAGGAAAGAAGGGAGAGAGAGAGGGAGGAAGGGAGGGTGGGAGGGAGGAAAAAAGAGAAAGAGAGGGAGGGAAGGAGGGAGGGAGGCGGGAGAGAGGGAGGAAGGAAGGGAGAGAGATGGAGGGAGGAAGGGAGGGAGGGAGGGAGGAAGGGAGGGAGGAAGAGAGAGAGACAGGGAGGGAGAGAAGGAAGGAAGGAGAGAAGGAGGGAGGGAGGAAGAGAAAGAGAGGGAGGTAGGGAGGAAGGTAGGGAAGAGGTGGGAGGGAAGGAGGGAGAGGGAGGGAGGGAGGGAGGGTGGGAGGGAAGAAGAAAGAGAGAGAGAGGGAGGGAAGGAGGGAGGAAGGAAGGCAGGAAGGGAGGGAGAGAGAGAGACAGGGAGGTAGAGAAGGAGGGAGGGAGGGAGGTAGAGAAGTAGGGACGGAGGGAGGCAGGGAGGCAGGGAGGCAGGAAGGCAGGCAGGCAGGCAGGCAGGAAGGAAGGAAGGAAGGAAGGAAGGAAATCCATATGCTGGTGTAACCAGAAGGAGTAGCAGAGGGCAAGACTAGGGACCAGGTCATGAAGAGTCTCCAATGCCAGAAAGACTCGGGACGGTAGATTAGTGGAGCATAATCAAAAGGTTGTAATCAAAGAACAAAAAAACCATTCTCCAAAGAGATTCTGAAAATTGCCACTATTTGCAACCACCCATGTGGCCAGCTTCTCACGGTGATGAAGAGCTGGCTGCCAAGAGGCATCACATTAAAGGACGTGAGAGGCTTTGTGGACAGGCTGGGCCCAGGCCGTGACGTTTCATGGTTACCCCACAGGCCCGAGGTTGTTGAGACTGACCAGTCCCCCTTCCGCGTCTCAGAACATTCTCTCTGCCCCTCTCTCATCTTCTAAGGGGAGCAGCTAAGACATGCCCCACGGGCCTGAGGCCTGATGAACCCCATCGTGCACCTCAATCCCACGAAGATGTCTCCTTATAACCAACACTTTGAACCCAAAAGTCACACCTCCCTCTTAACTCGAGGCGGGTGAAGGATTCTGAGCCTGCCCGAGCACTGTCGAGCTATCTGTTCTGACACATGGTACCAGAGCAGAAAAGCCCACAGAGACCCCTGGATCCAATTCACTCAGTCATCAACAGAGAGAGGCCTGGATGGGTATGGGGATTTCCCCAAATCCACCACGGTCAAGTCTGCAAGCTCAGAAAGCAACAGGTGAACACACATACACACACCAACCCCCCTTTCTTGGGGAAGTTTCCTTCCCTTGATCATAAATAACTCATTTCTTGCCTTTCAAGAAGGAGACAAAAGCAGCTTGAAATGCTGGACAACTGGAGTCCACCTTTGACCCCTCTGTCCCCTTCATCCTCTGGGGAAAAAGAGAATATAAGAGAAATATATTGAGATTCTGGAAAAGGGAAGGGGTTGGATCTCAATGATGATGTTACCAGCTAGGAGGTGGAGGAAAAAAAAAAAAGGGAAAACTAAGTTCTGGGAGAATACGATGAATTTTGGACATGCTGAGGTCGACAAACATACAGACGTCAGCTGGAGGTGACCAGTAGGTAGGTGGCAAGGCACATCTAAGGCTTTAGGAAAAGCACACAGGCTAGCGGTAAGATCTAGGCGTTATACAGAGACAACACCAGGAGAAGGATGAAATGTGGAGTAAAAAGGAACACAAACGGAGAACAGAACGCAGAGAAACACACAAAGAGGCTGAAGAAAAAAAATATATCCAAGGAGATAGGAGGGGCCTGGCCGAGAGGCGTGAGCAAACCCAAGAGCAGAAGTCATGGAAGCCAAGGTTCACGGTGTCTCCAGGAGGAGATGTAATCGGCAGTGCCAGACTCACCGCCAAGGTCTGGCGTGGCAAATACCCCGCATCTCACAAAGGAGATGTCACTGAGCATCACAGAGGGAAACACTGGAAGGGAAAAGCCTAGTCACAGTGGAGAAGGAAGTATGTCTCACAGAAGAGATACCCCATTTGCTGAGTCTGCAGGAAATGAGGTGATGACAGATTCCAATATAAACCTTTCTGCAGGAAGCTGGAGAAGGAAGAGCCTGCTGACCTCAGTTTTCGCGATGAATCTGACTCAGAATAAGTGGAATTTAGCTACTGAGGGGCTGGGGGGGGGGGACGAGGACCCCGGTATCTCAGGGGCTCCACACGACAAACTTGCCTCTGACTCATGCCGCAGATGGCGACATCATCAGCCAGGTTGTCCTCAGTGTGGCCCTGGAGGATCCAGGCTGATGGCAGCTGGCCTCCATCACAAGTGGTTGCCTCCGCAGTGGGAAAGGAAAATGATCAGCTCAGCTCATGTTTCACTGGCCAAGCATGCCATACGGGCAAGTCTAACTTCAGAGTGAGCGGCGAGGTGCAACCAAACCCAGCATCTGTCCAGAAAAGTGGCGTAAATGGTCATTACGGTGAGGTTGTTACAATGAGATGTGGTTTCTACCGACACTCAGGGAAATTGAATGGAAGTGTGCACAAGGGAGTCTTTAAGGGAATCAGGAAAGAGAGATGACTGTCCAGAACAAAGGAAAGGTGGACAGGGTGCCTCAATGGCCCAGCTGCCTTGGACACCCATACTTTGGAATGGTGCCATCTCGCTGGTCACGTGACCTTTAGCAAACCCCCATCTCCTCTTGAAAGCTCCGTCTTCTCCTCCGTAAAACGGGACCCTCGGATCTACCACATTCCAGACTCATCACTGGGACAGGGAATCTGATGACAGGGACACACACTGCAACTTAAACCCACCACCCTCACCACCAGTGCCCACAACAGGTCCTACGGGGGAGAAGAGCATCCAAGATGCCTTCAGGGGCGTCCGCATGCTGTATCCACCATTAGGTCATGGAGCCCTGCTGTACTTAATGAGTAAAGCAGAGTTATTCCTTCCCCACTTCACAGATGCTCTGTGGGGCCAGAGGTCGATGGATTTGATTTGCTCTTTTCTGTTCCCACCACCAGACCAGTTCTCTGCCTCCAATTCATTGCTGGTGAATGGAGTCACACCATGGGGGTGGGTGGAGGCGGAGGGGAGAGTGGGAGGCAGGGGGAGGAAGAAGGGGGGAAGGCATTAATAGAACAGAGGCAGGCAATGATGAATTAAGGGAGCGGCCATTAATTTTTCATTTTGACAGATTATCGTCCGTCAGAAGGCAGAGGAGATGGCTCTTGTGCCCAGAGAGGAGACACTTGCTCTTTGTAATTCAGGCTTCTGTTGTTTTTTTTTTTTTTTTTTCTGTGGGAATTAGGTAGTGGGCACCCAAAGAATGAAAAATTTATGACAATCTATAATTTACATGCTAGAAGATAAATAAAGAACTAAATCTTGTCATTAAATTGGTCCTTCGTTTTTCTTAATCCCTTGGGTGATAAATCTGATTTTGCAATTTAGTATAAACTGGTATTTTTTTAGGGGGTGAGGGGAGAGGGTAAGGTGGTTGTAGGGAAACTTTTAAATACTTTGGCTATAAATAGATTGTCCGGGGCACTGCCTTGCCCAGGACCTCCAGATACAATGGTCCTATTAATGTGGCTTTACATTAAGACTGGCATTAATTAAGGGAGAATGTCAACGACGCATTTTGCAAACCAACACTGATTCTGTAAAGCTTTTGAGTGTAATGAATGGGAACTTCCTTTCCACAGAAGGAAAACTGAAGAGGTTGGCTTTGTTGGGTACCATGAATGTGCCTGCTCTGGATGCTAATTAAGAACATGATGGCAAAATGCACTGGCTTTTAATCCCACCATTTCCTCATCTACAAAGTGAGGATGATGGTTATCCCAAGAGTCGATTAGATAATATGCACCAAACAAATATTGACGTTGTAGACAACCATTAAGGGATAGTTGGTGTCACTACAGTACTGGCATGCAATGTATTATGTAACAGTAAGTCATTTTTGAGCACCTACTGTATTCCTGACTCTGTTTTAAGCTCTTCGTATGCGTTAACCCCCCATCCACCATACAAAGGGGGGGGGGGGGATCACCATTTTTCTCCATTTTGCTATTGAGGAAACCCAAGTGCAGAGAGAGTAAGTGACTTACCAGAGCAAGTTGGCAGCTATAAGTGGGAGAGCAGAAATGACTCACAGACAGAATTATTATGGGTATGTCTATCTTGGGCCAGGCACATTCGCGGAGTGGAGATACAGGAAGGGATAAAACGGGGCTGGGGCGGGGGGATCTGCATTCACAAAGCTGACATTCTAGTCAAGAGGATGAAGACAATACACAAAATAAATAATGCCACATGCAGGCTGCAGGAAGGTGACACACGTTCAGGAGGAAAATAATGCCGAGCCGGCTGACAGGGAACGGAGGCGGGGTACGGGATGGTCACATGGTGCTGGCAGTTGTCATTTTCGACAGGTGAGGAAAAGGTTGCACCCGTTTCTAGGACAGGAACTCTTAGCCTTTCTGATACATCAATGAGGTGCAAGACCAGGAGTTTGGGAATGCTATGAATCCCATCTCTGCCTTGCATTCTCCCCCAAATCTGAGGCAGTTTGCTGAATCTTTCCAAGCCTCAGCTTCCCAGGCTGCACAATGAAAACATCACCTGCCACAGGACCTCGGAGAAGATGCAGAAAGCTGGGGGGTGAGGGCGAGGCCACCTTTCAATGCCTTCTCTGAACATTTCCTTATCTGCGCAAAGGTGGTAATAGTAACATCTACCACTTGGATTGGCTACGCAGAGCAAATGGGATAATCTATAGCAAAGCAAATAAAAAAAGATTTATAGGTAGCCCCAAGGACCTACCTGAGTTTGGCATCCATTAATTTCTATGGCCAAAAATCATGCATGGTATGACCTTGAGCAAGACCTTTCTATCATCTGTCAAACAGCGGAGCTGGGTCAGATGGCCTTGAGAAGACACAAGTAAGCAGCACGCAACAGCAGAAGCAAAGCATAGAACATTCTGCCTGGTCCATGGTAACGGGAAACAGGAACAATCAGTTACAGAGAGTTTTCTACAGAGTTTTCCCTGGACCTTATCTCACCCCCAGGAGGGAGACAAGGTTATCATCCCCATGTTACAGATCTGCTAACAGGGTTGGAGTTTTAAAAACTTGCCCCATATTCACCCACCTCCCAAATGGCAAAATTGGGCCTGGGGACTTTGTCTTCTCCTGCAGAATGATTTTCTTGGCTGAGATGTTTGGTGTCATAAAGACAGTACTCGGGACATAGTAGGTGCTCACTAAATGTTTGTTGAATAGGCCATCCTTTCTTCCATGACCCAGGGTAGCTAGACAGAGGGTTGGATCAAGCATCTCTAAGGGGATCAGAGAACCACTGTGAGGATTCTGCCACCTGCCAGGTATGTCTATACTACTCACGCATTCTGGAGCTGGGGAAGAGTCGCAAGATGGGTTTGGGGATGCACTGGACCCACTGTGGGGCAGGCCTGAGCTGAAAGTCCATTGCCTACCGACCTCCAAGGCCCTTCCTCCGACTGGAGACCACAGTGATATTTGGTTCTCTCGGAATCGATGTCATTTCAGAGCTAGTGTCCAGTCATTCCCAAAATGTCTGATTGTTTCCTTTTCCCCAGGGCACAGTGACCATGGTAAAAGGCTCTAGGTCCCTTGGAGGAAGCCTGGAAGAAAGACTTACACTGTAGATTTTGGGTACTGGGTACCCCCTCGAGAGAGAGCCCAGCCTCCCCTTCATTTGAGGGGCTCTGGGTCTGTAAAAAGGCTCAAATCTGGGACTTGATTGAGGGACTGGGTCTCTGTTTTATGATCTGAGTTAGACTTTTGCTCACTTGACCCAGAACTATTCTGCTTAGACAGATCAGGTAAGATTTAACAGGCTTCCCATCTACCGTACCTGGAGGGACACCATACTTGGAGCCAACCCCAGAGGTCTGTGTGAGTCAGACTATTCTGATTGATGTCTTGACTGTGTTGTCCATCCCATCACCACGCCCACCCTGGCTTGGGTGGCTGAGTGCTGCCATTTGGCTCCTGCCACCTCAAGATCCAATTATTCCCACTGCATTTAGGTTTTCCATTGGATGGTCATGGCTCCTGCCATAAGGTCCAACCTACAAAGAACAGCAATCACCAAGCTCTCCAAGAATGCTAGGGCTCCCCAACAAACTCAGTTCTCAAAATATCAGTAAAGGGTGTGTCTTCTGGGCCTTCCCATGATGGCTGAGCACGTCTTACACGACAAATCTACTCTAACACCCCAATCCCCTCTACCTCTGAATCCAAGATTTGGGGCGCTTCCGATTTGCTCACAGTGGTTCATCTTTTGGTCCACGTTTCATCCACCAACCAACCACACTGTGAGAGCCCTTTCTAACATTCTGAGCTACAACATTAAATGCAGAAGATCTGCTTTGTGGGCCCATATCAATAAATTCAGCCTGATCCAATTTTATCTTCCACCATTATCCCTTAATAGCCATTCCCACACATGTATAAGATTTCAGCTTCTATAAATGAGAAAACTCAAGCAGTTCTTTCAGAGTGCAACCGAACTCATCACGGGTCACGCTCAACCTCACCATGAGAGGCCTAGTGAGCAATGAGCCTAGGTACAGGTGTAGAAGCAGAGGGGTGGCAGGGGTGGGTCCCGAGGAGAATCGGCATGGTCTTGCCCTGCCATCTGTGGCACACAGGGGAAGTCATGTCCGTTTCTTCAGGCGATGCAGGGTTAATCCCTTCAGCTGGAGGTGGGAAGGCTAAAACCACTGTGGGGAGAGAAGCTTTGTCACTGGGGGTGGTAGCGGGAGGCCACCTCCAATGGGGATGGCGAGACCTCTTGCACTGGCGGAGACTGATCAGACTTCAGGGGCTTAATGTCCCCAGCTTCATCAGGGTCTTCCGGTGTGTCCCCCTCCCAACTTAGAGGATCCCATTCTTTCCCAAGCAATGCCATCACTCATCACTGTTCGGAGTTCAACTTGCTTTGCACATTTGATTTGCTGAAACTTCAGCCCTGCAGCTGCAGGAGATTAAGGCTCTCCCTCAGGGCACTTGGAGAAGCTCCGAGATCATTTCTGTGGCCCTTGAGCTGGGGATTGGAATCCCTGAGCTCATCCTTCTCTCTCACCACTCTGTCCATCAACAGTAGGAGCAACCAACTGACGTCCTTGTATTCCTTAGTTTTCCAAAAACATTCAAAGGTATCATGTCCCGAGGCGCTTAGCTGCTTACATCTTCTAAATGCCTGATCAGGACTGCCCAGGTATGTTGTCTCGTGCTGTGAACAGGCCACACCATGGACGTCTGGCATTCCCTCTGCTGCTGGAAATAGTCATTAGCATCTTTGAATCCGATCAGATCAGAGAGCCAATTCCAGAAAGTCCAGAAACAATTCAGGAAACTCATCCTTCAAAATCTGTCCTTGTAGAACCACTCTGGGTACCAGGGTCTGTACTAGGCCAGGTTCTCCAGAGAAAGAACCCATAGCATATGCCTGGGAATGGGCTCACAAGGTTATGGAGACTGAGATATGCCACAATATGCCATCTGCTCACAGGAAAAGCAGGAAAGACAGGGGTATGATCAGACCAAGCCCCAAGGCCTGAAAGCTAGGGGAGTCAATGATGTACCTCTGAGGTCAGGGCCACAAGTTTGAAAAGCAGAAGTGAGGGAAAGGATGGACTTCCCAGCTCAAGAAGAGAGAAGAGAGTTCACCCTCGATCTTTCTGTTCTATTTGGGCCTTCAATAGATTGCATTATGCCCACCCACGCTGGGGAGGGAGATTCAGTCTACTGAGTCAAAGGCAATTCTCTTCCTGAAACACCCCCACAGACACACCCAGAAACAACGTTTAACCAGCTATTTGGGCATTCCTGAGCCCAGTCAAGTTGACACATAAAATGAACCATCACAGCCAGCAATGAGCCTCCTCTCCTTCCTGCACAGTCCTTCTATTGGGACACAGACTCCCTTACAAGAGTCAGAAGCACAATGCAGGCTGGGGGACTGGAGCCATTTCCAGGGAGGCCAGAAAAGCCGCTGATGAATCCCCTTGGGGCACCCCGGGACTCTGCTCAGCTCGCCTACCAAAGGAGACGTGCCTGCGGCAAGGTCAGGAGGAATAGGATTTTCCTTCGCCCCCTGGTCCCAGCCAGTGCCCTGGCTCCATACGCCGCCCCCCACACACACACACTGGTCACTCCCAAAAATGTCCATCCAGCCAGACTCACCCATGACCTACAGACTCACCCAGCCAATAATGGGTGTGATGCTGCCCCTTGGACGTCTTTGAGATATCCCGAGTTCAACAAGTCCAAGATCAAACTCCTGCTTTACGTCTTTAAAAATAAATAAATAAATAAATAAATAAATAAATAAATAAACAAACAAACAAACAAACAAACCTGCATAGGTCGTCTCTCGTTTCCAAGGAGGGAATTTATCATTGGATTATTCTACAAATCAGCTTCCTGGCAACCCATCGCCCATCCTGGCCACCCAGGAGGGACACTTGTGCCTAGAGATCAGCAGTATCACTGAGGCTTCTACCAGACTCCTGGGGAAGGTGGGTGTCCAGAGGCTTTCCTAACCGCCCATCCTCGGATTCCCTGCCCTTCTCTGGCTTTCCAGGACAGGGAGAGATAAAAGAACTCGCAGTACAATCTGCCCTCGGGTCTCAGCCCTCAGAGATAATCAGCTCTGAGCACTTTCTGAAGTCAAAAGAACCAATTTCTGTTGCAACAGTGAGAGGTTTTACCTAAAAGGGCCAATTAAACTGTGAGAGATTATTTGCGGGAGAACTTTGGAGGAGGGCTTTAGCAGGGTTCCCCTTCTGTTGTTGTGTTTGTTTCTTCAGGGATTTTTGTTTAAGGCTTCATTAATCACTGGAATTTAACTCTAATGGAAATAAAATAAATATCAAAGAGCTTTGCTGGAAATTACTGATGGCCTCTGTTTGGGAGAACAGGTTACAAGATTTCTCTCGCTGAGGCTCGAGCTGCTAAGAGATCTGCCCCCTTCCGGAAGGCTTCTCCCACAAGCCCCAGGTCAATCTCAGGAAAAGACTGTAAGTACTCTTTCAGGTCAACATCGCCCCCTCGGATCAATCGTCATCGCCCGAGGACACAGACTTCTGATTGGCCAGTCACTTGCACACAGCTGTAGCGTCTGTTCCTGGAGGGACAGCAAAGATCCTTCTTTCAATTTTCTTTTTAACAGCGACGAGCTTCCACCCCTCTACCAGTGGATTCCTTCGGTGATGATGATGATGACAGAGATGGCAATGACAGTTCTTGCCATGTATGGCTCATGGGCCAAACACTGTGCAAACACTTTTCATGCATGACCTCACTCAGACCTCCTGACAGTCCTGTGATAAAAGTGAGGCTGAGATAGGTGAGGAGACTTACCCAAAGCCACACCTCAAGCAAGGACAGCAGGTTGAAAGTCGCTGCTTTAATAGTTGCATCAGTTCCCTACTGCTCTGTAGCAAATAACCCCAAAATTTAGCAGCTTAAGAAACAAACATTAGCTCACAGTTTGTGCAGGTGCAGCCTCAGGCGTGCCTTCCTGGCTGAACGTACCTGTTTGGGAGGTGGGTGAGGGGGGCTGAGAGGAGGAGGGAAGGAAAATCCTATTCCTCCTGACCTTGCCGCAGGCACGTCTCCTCAGGCGGGCGAGCTGAGCAGAGTCCCCGGATGCCCCAGGGGGATTCATCAGCTGCTTTTCTGGCTTCCCTGGAAATGGCTCCAGTTCCCCAGCCTGCATTGTGCTTCTGACTCTTGTGAAGGAGTGTGTCCCAACATCATCATGGGTCCCTCTAACTTTAGGTCTCACGGAGCCTCTAAACAAGCCACGAGGCAGGGCTGCAGCCTACTCTGAAGGTTCAACTGGAAGAGGAACCCCTTCCAAGCTCATTCGTGTGGTCACTGGCAGGACTCGGTTCTGTGTGAGCTGGTGGGCCCACAGCATCAGTTTCCCCCCTGACCACTGGCCAGGCACCTTCCTCAGCTCCTTGCCACAACGGTCTCTCTAGGGGGCAGCCCTCCACAAGGCAGTTAGAGTCATCAGAGCAAAAAGCTACAGGAAAAGAGGGCCCCGAGAAGGATTTCCCATCTCTTTCTTTGTCACTTAGTCTCCAAAGTGAATCTGGCACTTTCCCCTTATTCTGTTAATTAGAAATAAGCCGCCGTGGGGCGCCTGGGTGGCGCAGTCGGTTGAGCGTCCGACTTCAGCCAGGTCACGATCTCGCGGTCCGTGAGTTCGAGCCCCGCGTCGGGCTCTGGGCTGATGGCTCAGAGCCTGGAGCCTGTTTCCGATTCTGTGTCTCCCTCTCTCTCTGCCCCTCTCCCGTTCATGCTCTGTCTCTCTCTGTCCCAAAAATAAATAAACGTTGAAAAAAAAAAAAAAAAATTAAAAAAAAAAAAAAAAGAAATAAGCCGCCGGGGTGATCACACTCAGGGGGAGGGGCTTCCACAAGGAGGTGGGGATCCCTGGGGCCTTCTTGGAGGCTGCCTGCTGTGGTAAGTCCTTGGGGATAAGCAGGCTGCATTCATACACAAGACATTCACTGCCCCGCAGGGGCCTTCCCCTGGCAGGGGCCTCCCCCACGTGCCTTCACTGGATCTGTTTTGCCCCAATCCTCCTGGGACCGCCTGATGCCTTCATTTCCAAGTCTAGCCGTGCTCTTCCTTGGTGGCATCTTTTCTCCTTGCTTCTCTCCCCCACTCCTGGAGCATTTGAACCTGAGAGGCATCACACCCCGTCACTGTCTGGGAGCAGCTGATTCACCCCTACCTCATGCAAGTAACAGCACAGAAGTACAGAGAAGGGAAGGGGGCTTCCTGAGATCCCACGGGAAGCCAGAGGAGGGCTGGAACTTCGAGCCTCTCGTGCTCCCAATATGCTGCACATCCCAACGCACCAGGATCCTTGCTGGGAAATCAATCCAAACCAGGCACTTGAACTCTAGGGAGATTGCCAACATTTCATCAACATACAAATGAGGGAAACATTTAGGCAGCCCTACTCCCCTTATCACCATCCCTTTCTTCACAGGGGGCTGACTTCATTCCCTCCTGGGAGCAGGGAAGGGCTTACTTGTTAACTGAGCAGCGAACAAGCCTTTTTGTGTGAAAATCTAAGGCGCTCCCACACTGTGTCTGATGTGGTTTCTAGGTACACAATGCCCTCTAGTCCTGAGTCACGGTAGTTCCAAGAGGAAAGATTTTGAAAACAATAGGGAATCGTGATACATACAAAACCCAGTGCCGGTAAATATTCACCAGGAAGCTGCTTAACTTGGGACTCCGGAGGGCCAAGGAACTCCCAAGATCCCAGGTAAATTATTGTACGATGTAACATTTGCTAAAGAAAAAGCCTATGGCTTCCAGTGAATGTGAGAAGAGTGGCCATAGCTATGTCACCAAACGGAAAGACTGGGGACCCAATGATTTGGACTTTCAGAATATCTGGAATCCATTCTTTGGTTTAAAAGAAATGTCAAAGTAGCAATCAGAGCATGCTTTGAGGGTATTAATCCCAAGTACCCTGAGGGTTTAATACCATACGTCTTCCCTGGTCAGTCCAACTCGCAAAGCGTTTCATTCTTTCCTGCAGATGGTGATTTGGGAGCTGGTATATCAGAGTTGTATTTAATTCAATGGATGTTTGCTGAATGCCTGTCCTGTCCTGAGTATCAGCAATACAGATATGAACTGTGGTGGACACTTGCTTTTACCATTCCATATCTGTCTCCTATTCTTTAGACCACACCTCCCCCCCAGTGTCGCCCTGGAAACCACCCACTTTCCTATTCCTCCACCACAGCTCCTGGGGTCAATCTGAAACTCCCTCAGGGCCAGAAATGGAAGAGATGGAGGTGAGATCTCATTCCAGCCATTCGTGGCCCTCCCCCATCCTCCTGCCCACGAAGACAGGTTCGTGGGAAGAGCCATCCAGAGCTAAACCCTGGAGCTGAGCTAGACTCTCAGGAGAAAGCACCATGCATGCACTCAGCCCCAGAGCTGAACCTGAAAAGGTTTGGAGATCGAATCTCCAGCAACGATCGATAAAGGAGAGCCAAAACGTGGGAAGAAGAACTCAGCCCTAGGTGGGCTCGAGTCTCTAGACTTTCTTTTGTCTAATGAGTAGAAAACTGGTTTTGGGATCACTTGCAACAGAAAGTATCTTAATGGATACCCTGCCCTTGAGCATCTCACAGTCCAGCAAGGTAATCTGTTTATACAAATACACACACACACACACACACACACACACACACACACGCGCGCGCGCAGTTTATTTATTTACGTAGGCATACCAAGCTGAGAAGCAGGCAGAGGGACTATTAGGTACTCCCCTGTACAGATAGATTATAATACAAAGGTTTAGATGGGGGGGCATGAATCAGGAAGGTGGGTGCTCATAAGAAAGAAGCAGTGGGATCCAGGAACACACAGGCTGGAGTACATCCAAGCTTCTAATCAGGTTGTTATGGGAAGGGTCCAGAGCCCTCCTGGAAATCGTGACTTCCAGTACAGAGCTGAGCTGTCTCAGACTTCAGTATTGTGGACCACAAAAAAAGATTACATTAAATGTTCTAAAATTATTTTTTTATTAAGATATAATTCAGGGGCGCCTGGGTGGCTCAGCCAGCTGAGCGTCCGACTTCAGCTCAGGTCGTGACCTCATGGCCCATGAGTTCAAGCCCCGCGTCCGGCTCTGTGCTGACAGCTCAGAGCCTGGAGCCTGCTTCGGATTCTGTCTCTGTCTCTGTCTCTCTCTCTCTGCACCTTACCCACTCGCATTCTGTCTCTGTCTCTCCCAAAAATAAATAAATTATAAAATTTATTTATAAAAATAAATTTAAAAAATTATAATTTTTTTAAAAATTATATCTTTTTAAAAAAAGATATAATTCATGTACTATAAAAGGTACCCTTTCCAAGTTTACAACTCCATGGTTTTTATTAGATTCACAAAGTTGTGCAACCATCCTACTATCTAGTTCCAGAACATTCTGCATCTCCCCCAAAAAGAATCCCTGTACCCTCCAGGGTACATTCTCCATTCCCTCCTCCTTCCAACTTGGCAACCGCTAATATGCTTTTTATCGCCGGGGCACCTGGATGGCTCAGTCAGTTGAGCATCCAACTTCGGCTCAGATCATGATCTCACGATTTGTGAGTTCGAGCCCCACATCGGTTTCACTGTCATCAGCGTGTCAGCGCAGAGCTCGCTTCAGATCCTCTGTCCCCCTCTCTCTGCCCCTCCCCTGCTTGTGCTCTCCCAAAACTAAATAAATACTTTTAAAAATATATATATATATATATAGCCATCCTAGGTGTGTGAAGTTCACTCCATCATTGGTTTTGATGTGCCTTTCCTTACAACTAACACATGTCCTTCCAGTGACCAGGTCAGGGTATGTGGGTTCCCTCCAGCCTCATGGCTGGAAATCAACCCCACTTGACGTGACCTCTTGTTACGAATTTCTTGCAGTCCCACTTGAGCCCACAAAGCAGCACATCAGCCGGAGTCACCAAGCTAAACATGCCTTTTGGTCCTCTCCTTCAGATCAGTCAGGTCCACACTCAATGGCAAGAGACCCACCAGAAAGACTTCACTGCAGCCAATACAAACGTCCGCACCAAGAATTCCCTTTCCAGTGGCCCCACAGCTTTCAATCCTGCAGGGTTCAGGGAGAGAGGGAACCGAGCACTGCTCCATTTCATTAGAAGGCAGAGGATCACGTTTCTCTAGTCCTGGGACTAACCCCACCTCTGCAGAGTCTGAAAATACTCTAAAGAAATGGTCCCTAAGCTTCTGACCATCTCCTGTCTAACAAAAGGCACATTATAGAGCCAGATAAGGAATGGAATCCACGCAGCTGACCATCCTCCAATACCCTCGTGGACCTCTTCCCAAAACTCCTCCTCCTTCTTCTCTTTCAGTGTTTCTCAGCACTACTAGTGGTTGGAACCAGATAACTCTGTCTTTGAGGGGATGTCCTGTGCATTGTGAGGTCTTTAGCAGTGTCCCCTGTAGATGCCAATAGTGCACAACCTCCATGACATGGAGATGACAACCAATGTCACATGTGCCCCAGGGAGAAAAACTGCCCAGGGTTGAGAACCACTATGATAACCATTATACTAATTTGTGGAAGGCAGAATTCCAAGATGGCCCCCAAGATTCCAGACCATGACTGTAGACATACTGTATCATCCCTTCATCTTAAATGTGAGTAGGAACCATAAATATGACCGGATGGTCTCTGAGTCCTCTCAGGTGCCATAACAAATTACCATAGCCTGGGTGGCTTAACAGTCATTTCTCACAGCTCTGAAGGCTGGGGAGTCCCAAGATCGAAATGCTGGCAGGTTTGGTATCTGTGGAGAACCACTTCCTGGTTTGCAGAGAGTGGTTTTCCCATTGTGCCCTCACATGGTGGAAACAATGCAAACTCTCTGGCCTCTTCTTGTAAGGGCATTAATCCCATTCACCACCACCCCCAAAGCCTCCACCTCCAAATATGAACACGTCGGGGTTGGGGTTTAAATTATATGAATTATGGGGGGGAGGGGACATAAATATTCAGTTAATTCAGCCCATTAGGTTACACTGCATAACAAAGGTGAAGAGATTGTGCAAATACAATTAAGGTCACTAATCAGTTAACACTGAGTTACTAAAAAAGGAGACTATTCTGGGTGGGTCTGGCCTAATCAGGTGAAGTCTTTTTTTCTTTTTTGCCCTTTTCTTTTTTAAGTGTCTAGAGTAGGAGACATGAAACAATAGCAGACGCTCTCCTGCTGGCCTTCAAGTAACAAACACCCACGTTGGAAACTGTCTACAGAGTGAGACAGCCTCAGCCTCTAAGAGATGAGGGCCTCAGTTCTATAGCCACAAGGAACTAAAATCTGTCAACACACCCGAATGAGCTTGGAAGAAGACTCCAAGATCCAGAAAGGAGATCCAGCCCGGCCAACACTTTATGAGCCTTGGAGCAGAGAGCCCAGCTCAGCCATGCCCGGACTTCTGACTTACAGAAGCAATGAGATAATACATATCACATTCAAGCCATTACATGTGTGGGTCTTTGTTACACAGCAGTAGCAGACTAGTGTCTAGTTCCAAAAGAAATACTCCCAGGTCTGTTGAAGAGGGGAAGAGTTGAGAACAGTGATTTTTCAACCCTAGTTCATCATCCTAAAAAATAGTGTAAAACAAAACAAAACTCAGGCTCTGTCACCAGATATGTTTACTGAATTCAGAGGGGAATAAAGCCCTGTTTTGGGTACTTTTTTAGAGTTATATGTGCATCTAGAGTTGAAAAGCACTGGTGTGGAGAAAAAAAGAGGCAGGATTTTAGAGTATCTATGACTGGTGGGGATATTTTTACTAATAGGGCCTAGCTCTGAAGCCACTCAAGAGGGAAAACGCCATTATACAGGACTTGAATGATTGAAAACACACATACTAAAAAGCTAATGTGTATTTGGGGAGAATGTGGACCTTTCTTGGCTCATACGGGGGTAGAAATGAGATTATCCCAAGACCATAAGGGACATCCTGGCTTCCAGGTATGATGGTCACTTCTCCTATCTGACTTCTCGTGGAAATTCAGTGTCATGTTTCCTTTGACTGAGAGCCCTCTCCACCTTGGCTTTCTTGACCCTGCCCCTCCCTGACCTCCCACTGTCTCTGGTTTCCACTTTCTTCTTTCTCAAAAGACTTCTTTTCCTTTTTGATAGAGCTCTGTCCTTGACCTCCTTCTTCCGCCCCTCGGACAAGACCATACACAACTTGGATTCTGAAGAACGTGTCTGTCCTGGGGGCCTCTCTATCCAACCCACCCTCAAAGCCCTTGCAACAGCAGCTAATACAACATCTGGCACCCATGTGCTCTTCTCCACCCCTGCACCCCAGAATCACCAGTCCCTCTCACCCGGATGACCTGGCACCCCTCCCCCCTGCCACCTGCTTGCACCCTTGCTATCCCCTCAAACCTTGAATGATCCTTCTAAAATATGCCTTTTCATGTCAAAACTTTTCTAGAATGTCCCAACGATCTTAAGAATAATGACCCAGATCTCATCGTGGCTCATTTTCCCAAAACACGCTGCCTCCTGCAGCCAGCCTCCTCCAAGCAAAGTCATCACGGAAAGGGGCAGCCTCGGGGGGCAGAGGCCAGCCAGAGGCAGCCCAGGGAGGGCAAGCGAGGGGCGCCCCCCGCGAGGAATGCGGGGGCAGGAGTGTGCTAACAGCACTAGCCACCAGCTCTACGTATTTGTAGCTCTGCCCCTAGGCCAGGCTTCCCTCTAAGGTCTAGATGTCAAGGGACTCCGGTGGGCAACAGGCATCTTTTGCCACCAAGTTCTAGCAATGACATTTTTGCTGGGAGAACATTTTTACACTGTTAAAGGCGTGTCTGATTTCCCCTCCAACTATGCCCCACTTCACTCATCCTCTAGCTCCTGGCTTCCATTAAGTCTGTTTGTTGTTTAAAGTTTATTTATTTATTTCGAGAGAGAGGGAGAGGGAGAGGGAGAGAGAGAGAGAGAAAGAGAGAATCCCAAGCAGGCTACATGCTGTCAGTGTAGAGCCTGACACGGGGCTCAATCTCATGAACGGTGAGATCATGACCTGAGCCAAAATCAAGAATTGGATGTTTAACAGAGTAACCCACCCAAACGCCCTTGTTTGTTTGTTTTTTGACATGCCAAGTTTCTTCCTACTACAAGACAGTCTCCTCTGCCTGTAAAATTCTTCCCCAACTTTTTCTGGCTTTATTTACATTTATTTCTTTTTAATTTTTTTTTAATGTTTATATTTGAGACAGAGAGAGACAGAGCATGAATGGGGGAGGGGCAGAGAGAGAGGGAGACACAGAATCGGAAGCAGGCTCCAGGCTCTGAGCCATCAGCCCAGAGCCCGACGCGGGGCTTGAACTCACGGACCGCGAGATCGTGACCTGGCTGAAGTCGGACGCTTAACCGACTGCGCCACCCAGGCGCCCCTTTATTTACATTTATATATTTGCCTCCTGCTCAGCCCAGACTTCCCATCCTCCAAGAAGCCCCCCCAGGCATGGCACAGGAGACTTCACCTGGCTGGTGTCTGCCTTTCCTTAGTGGGACTTACTGCCTCTGTCAGTTTACATGTATCCCTGTGATTATTTGATTAATATCCACCACTGGACTGTAAGTACCATGAAGCCACAGAAAGTGAGTGTTTCATTTACCGATATATCCCCAGCAACCAGCATGAAGACTGGCACCCCACAGACCCTCAGTAATCCCTGGTTTTGAAGAAATGAAGGAATGGGGAAGAAATCTCTGATTCCCAGTCTCTTTAGCTGTAAAAACCAAAAAGTTAAAACATGGTTATAAGAAGCAAATGAAACCATTAGATGATGTGTGTAAAGTGTCCAAATAGGGTGCCTGGGTGGTTGGGTTGGTTAAGCATCTGATTTAGGCTCAGGTCATGATCTCATGGTTCATGAGTTCGAGTCCCACATCGGGTGAGATCGAGGCCTGCTTCGGGTAAAACGTGAGACCTGTTTCGGGTGAGCCCTGCTCCTCTTTCTTTCTCTCTCTCTCTCTCTCTCTCTCTCTCTCTCTCTCTCTCTCTCTCTCGACCTGTTTTGGGTGAGCCCTGCTCCTCTTTCTCTCTCTCTCTCTGCTCCTCACTCACTTGCACTCTCTCTCTCTCTCAAAAAAAAAAAAAAAAAAAGAGTCTCAATAGCATAATCACTACTTAACAAAGGTCAGCTCCTTCCTTCTTGTCTGGTAGACCAGATGGCCTGTTGCACTCAGGGGAAAATAAAATTAACAGTAGAGAGGAATCCATTTTCCTCTTCTTTTCCCTCACTCAATCACACCGCTGCCTACCTGACACCCTTGTCAACTCGTCATTTGTTCTCAACGGTTTTCCCAAATCCCACCTGGCATCTCCTTGCTGTCACTTGTTCAGAACAACTGGACACGGAGATAACTGGAGGTTGGGATGATGGAGGGAAGGGAAGCAGAGACAGAGAAGGAAGGCAGGCTGTGCCTGGGGTGCACGCTGAGAGGACATGTCAGATATAACGGGCTAGGCATTGAAGTTCTGACTCTCTGTTTAAAGAAAACCCAAATCCACCAAGGGGTGGGAAAGGCATGTGGTGTGGGATCCTTTGTGATTTCACTCTCAGAAGCAGCTTCCCAACTTTGAAAATAGGTATATATTTGCCAGGGAATTTCTCTTCACTTGGCTGTATCCAACCCACCTGTTTTCTTGGCTTAAGCATGATAAATATCCTCAGTGACTATGGGCAAACAAAGAGGGGCTTGAGAGATACTGTGAGATTTTCTTTTTAGGTTTATTTATTTATTTTGAGACAGAGTGTGTGAGTAGGGGAGGGGAAGAGAGAGAGAGAGAGAGAGAGAGAGAGAGAGAAAATCCCAAGCCAACTACACGCTGCCATTGCTGAGGCCAATGCAGGGCTCAATCTCAAGAAGCATGAGATTGTGATCTGAGCCAAAACCAAGAGTCCCAGAAAAACCGGCTGAACCACCCAGGTGCCCGAGATTCTGTGAGATTTTAAAAGCACCACTGTAGAAAGAGATTGCTACAATTGATATACGTCTAAACATAAAGAAATGGAAGAACGTGAAAGAATTCTCAGGACAGGATCTTTGGGGTGTGGGATCCACAATCAGAAATGTGAAGCATCACCTCGTCGAGCTGAGGAGCCCATGGAATTGGGAGGAGCAGGGATGCTGCCTGGGTCATCGTCCTCTTTCCCCACTTTTTGTAGTATTTTCCAAAGGAGTGTACAAAACACCAAGTTATGCACCTTCACCCCATGTGAGTAACTCAAAGCAGCGATGCCTAGATTTTTCAGTTCCAGTGTGTAGCCCTCCCCAAAATCACTCCGACCTTTTATTTTCCGTAACAGATTACTGGGCACCATATCCAGGGATTCAAGGAAACACTAATGGAAAGCTCCTCTGTCTCCACCTCCCATGCTAACTATACAGGGTTGGGAGTGTCCCCTGGCCCTCGATTGAGGCAAATTCTGAGCTGCCGCCGATTGATTAGTGATGCCTGTCATAAGCAGGGAATGGAGAGTAGTGACCCGCGGGTCGTGTGTCTTCCGTTCCTAGGCCAGCCATTCATGGAGCAGACGCGTATCAGACGTCTACACGCCAGGAAGATGAAGACATGGCCCGCTCACACTGCGGTAAAACACGTGAGGAGCTACACTGCAACTAAAATACGGTTGATCACAGGACTAGGAACACAGTGCTGTGACAGGAGAGTGCGGGAAACAAGGAACCATGGATGAGCAATCAGAGAAGGCTCAGGAGAACAAAGGAAATCTGAGCCTTACCTTGAAGAACGAATAGGAGTTTTCCAGGCAAAAGAATGGGGGGAAATGCACGTAAGGTACAACGGGTGAGAAAGAGAAACATTTTGCTGGAATTTGGTTTAAAACGTTTACAAATTGGCTGAGACAGAATCACATGACAGCAGGCAAAGCGACAGACGTCACTGGGTGCTAAGACCTGTCCCCGATGTGTTAGGGATTCATGAATCCTTAGACCCCGTACTGATGCCAGCCCCGCCATAGGTACTCAGGAAACGTGGCGAACCAACAGACGTTGTTTTCTTGGCTGTTCCTCTGACTGTCCGGGTCCCTCCCATCATTGTATATAACTCTTACAAAAACCCCACAGATCTTTCTCATACTAGTTTATAAATGGCAAACTGAGGCTCCCTGAGGTTTCACATTATATTTTTTTATGTTTGTTTATTTTTGAAAGAGAGAGGAGAGAGAGCTGGGGAGGGGCAGAGACAGAGGGACACAGAGAACCCCAAGCAGGTTCTGAGCTGTCAGCATGCAGCCCAATGCAGGGCTCACACTCATGAACCCTGAGATTGTGACCTGAGCCGCAGTCAGACGCTCAACCATCGGAGCCACCCAGGCACCCCGAGGTTTCACATTTTAGAGCTAGTTGTCGGGCCTTGTCAACAACTATGTTCCATGTTTCTACCCAAGGATGGGATTCTGACTCGGGAGGATTCCCGGTCTGAGGAAAACTCCTGAATGGACGAGAAATGCCTATACTACAGGGGTATCTCCTAGGGTATAACTAGACAGCTGTGTCCTTAAGGCTCTCCTAAAGTCAAAAGTGAAACATTTATTAAAAAAAAAAAAAAAAAAAAAAAGGAAAATGAAATAAACAAGAACAATGGTCTGACCATCCGCTGGACCCGCTTGTGCACAATGTCAGCATCGGGATGGGTTTTGATGTGCAGAAGAGTTAAGACCTGAGTTATTATCAGAATTAGGGCACTTGATTGGTTCACATCGTCCAACCTCCAGCCATTATGGTTTTGCCGAAACATTAAACTACTTTAAACTTTCATTTTCCTCTTAAAACTAAATTAGTTTGGAGGAAATTGTATTTCCCCAGCTCCAGCACCAGCCTCGGGCAGAGGGAGTTACACTGGAGCGCACAGATAAACAACAATCACCGCCTAATTACTAAGGGGTAGGAGCGAGGTTTCTCGAGTTACGTTTGCTTTAGAGCTCCTGGGGTCCTGGAGGGAGGCAGGTCTCCAGTGGATGTGCTTGGAGAAGCTTTCCGTTATTTATGTGATGGTCTTCCCGCCTCTCTGGCTACGGAAAGAAGCAGGCAAAGGAATTCATGAAGCCCCACTATGCACCTGCACTATCAGGTTCTACAGTGGGTTCCTCGGGGCGTCCGGGTGGCTCAGTTCAGGATTTCGCGGTTCATGAGTTCGAGCCCCTCATGGGGCTCTGTGCTGACAACTCAGAGCCTGGAGCCTGCTTCGGATTCTCTGTCTCCCTCTCTGTTTCTCTCTGCCCGTCCCCCGCTCACACTCTGTCTCTCCCAAAAATAAATAAACATTTAAAAAAATTAAAAAAAGAAAAAGAAACAGGTTTCTGTCATTTGCAAACAAAGAATCCTGATGACAGCTTCACTGCCACATCTAACACAGGACACATGCCTGGACACAGGACACATATTCCAGGCACTGATCTAAGTGCTCCAAATCCCCCAGCTTTATGAGGCAGGTACCTGCGTGCTCCTGTGTTACCTTTAAGAGACCTGAAGTACAGAGATATTCACGGGACCTGCCTGACCTCGCCAAGCTAGAGCTCCAGCTGAAAACGTGGAGCACGCAGGGTTCGTTTTGATGGACACTTACTCGCACACTGGGGCGTAGGGACTGAGCATCCCATTTCACAGATGGGGAAAACAAGTCTCAGAGCTGAAGTCAGTCTCCCGGTGGTGGAGCTGGGATTCGAACCTCCCCTCCAGAAGTGACACCCTTAATCTCTACTCTCAGTCACCACGAGGTAAAGTCTTCCTGTGGGACCTGCTCACGTATTTTATCCGTCCACCGCCCTTCACTGATGTCTTTTCACTTCCACAAAGAGGAAGATCCCGATTGTGTTTTTTTTTTCTGCTGAATCTAAAGGTGATCCAGCCGCCTGATGTTATTCTCACTGGCGGCGTCCCAGCCCACAGAGGGTGAGGACCGAAACTCCCTGTGGCACAACCATCCGAACGTCCAAGGCTCATCAGCCCAGACCAACCAGAGTGTTCGAGGCTGCGAGAGTGTCAGCACTGCCAGGCCATTCCCTTTTAATTCTGAGAGCAAGTGAGAGAGGCTGGATGTGCGGAGCAGAGGAGAAGGAAGAAAGGCAAGGAGAGACAAGGTGAGGGAGATCAAACAACACTTCTGTAAAGCAGCCACCCACCCAGAGAAGACCGACACCAGGGGGGCTCCTCCCCCTGCTGGGTTCCCGACTGGACAGGATGTTCAGGGTTGCTCCTGAAAATGAGAATTTGACCAAGGGACCTTGTACACAGAGATGCTTCATTCACCAAGGAACCCGAGACATGTCCTGACCGGCACAGCAGTGGACTTGGGCTGGGAAGAAGGCCTTATTCCGCCACCACCCCCCGCCCGCCATCACACCTTGTCTCCCAAGTGGCCTGTGAGAGCAAAGTGCCCCCCTCCCCATATGGCAGCAAGTAGCATCTCTGGGGTGGGAACAGGTGGCTTCAACAGCAAGTAGCACGTGATCCCAGCACGACAAGTCTGGTGTCAAAATGTGTGTCTCCTGGCAGCAAATACGGATACGGTCTCTGCTGCTGGGGTGGCCCTGGCAGCCTCCCCCGGAAGGCTCACTCTCTCCCCCAGCCTCTGTGCTTCCAGACACAGGTGGACAGGGGTCATATCTGTTTCCTGTTGCTGCTGTTGTTACCACCTATTTCCGGGTTTACCACAACACAAACCTGTCACCCTATAGCTCCGGACTCCAGAACTGGTCCTCGTGGGGCTGAAACCACCATGTTGGCAAGGTTGCATTCCTTTCTGGAAACTCTAAAGGGAAACTCACTGCCTTGCCTTTTCCGCTTCTGGAGGTTACCTGCACTCCTTGGCCTGTGGCCCGTCCTCCGTCTTCAAAGCCAGCAACACTCTGACTCCTCTTCTGTCCCCTTCTTCCGTGCATGAGGACCCGGGTGACTACACTTGGCCAACCTGGATAATCCAGGATCGTCTCCCCATCTCAAGGCCAGCTGATTGCCCAACCCCTTTGCCCTGTAACCTAGTATGTTCACATGTTCTGGGGATTAGGACAAAGATATCTGGGGTGGGGGGGGAGTCTCTAACTACCATCATTAAATTTTTTTTTAAGTTTATTTTGAGAGAGACAGAAAGAGAGAGAGAGAATCCCAAGCAGGCTCCATCAGCCCAAGCCCAACACAAGGCCTGAACCCATAAACCATGAGATCATGATCTGAGTTGAAATCAAGAGTTGGCACTTAACTGACTGAACCGACCAGGCGCTCCCAAACCATTATTACATTCTTTTTTTTAATGTTTATTTATTTATTTTTGAGAGAGAGACTGAGCACAAGCAGGGGGAGGGACAGAAGGAGGGAGACAAAGAATCCAAAGCAGGCTCCAAGGCTCTGAGCTGTCAGCCCAGAGCCGGACGCGGGGCTCGAACTCACAAACTGTGAGATCGTGACCAGAGCCGATGTCGGATGCTGAACCGACTAAGCCAACCAGATGTCCCATACCATTATTAAATTCAAAGAATATATATATTTACAAACAGAAAGGGAGGCAAACCATAAAATACTCTTAAATACAGAGAACAAACTGAGGGCTGATGGGGGGGCAGGTGGGGGAGGGGAAAATGGGCAATGGGCATTGAGGAGGGCGCTCGTTGAGATGGGCACTGGGTGTTGTATATAAGTGATGAATCACAGGAATCTACCCCCAAACTGAGAGCACACTGTACGTTGGCTAACTTGACAATAAATTAGATTAAAATAATAATAATAATAATTTTTTTTAATTCTTAATAAGACGTTTCACGCCCCTGTCCTTGCCACCTCCAGGATCAGCAAGGGACTGGAGCAAAAAGAAAGACTCAGGAATTACCCGGGCAGTGTCTGCCCAGCCCCTCAGCACAGGGAGCTCACCTGCCACCACCTACAGAAACACTCACGTGGGCACACACACGGGCACTCGCTACAACGCTGTTAGAGTCACAAAAAGAAAAGTGGACACTCCCTGTCACAACTGTGGCCGTGCCTCACCAGTTAGCAGTGATGATACTGATTTATAGGAACAAATACGGAAAACACCTCCAACACAGCACCCCCTCTGTGGGGAAAGGGTAACACAAGCTTTCCGTGCACACACAGACATCCTGTCCCTCAGAGTAAGGATGCACGTTCCAATATCGGGGCCCCTCAGGCTACCCTGTGGCCAAAGAGTCACCAGGGCCCTTGGCTCGTCCACCGGGATGCTGGATGAAAGAAGGCATGAGATGCTGGTGAACCAGGGGGTGACCGGGGGACAGCTCTGCTTTTCTCGGGTTGAATGTCACAGGTCTCTAAGAAAGTCTCCCCTCTGTTTCTATGTTTCTCTTTTTTTTTTTTTTTTTTTTTTTTTTTTTTATTTATTTTTTATTTTTTTTTTTTAAATTTTTTTTTTCAACGTTTATTTATTTTTGGGACAGAGAGAGACAGAGCATGAACGGGGGAGGGGCAGAGAGAGAGGGAGACACAGAATCGGAAACAGGCTCCAGGCTCTGAGCCATCAGCCCAGAGCCTGACGCGGGGCTCGAACTCCCGGACCGCGAGATCGTGACCTGGCTGAAGTCGGACGCTTAACCGACTGCGCCACCCCGGCGCCCCTCTATGTTTCTCTTTACACTCTTCCTGTGTCTGCCTCTCCCCTCCACTCCTGTCTCTCCCTCTCTCTCTCTCTGTCTCTGAGTGTACGTGTGCGTATGTGTTGCTCTGTGTACATCCTGTGTGTGCACACACACATGCACCTGTGCACGTGCCTGTGAGCGTCTCTCTCTTTCGGCATCTCTGTGCCTCTCTCACTTGTCCCTGGGGCTCTGGCTTGGGCGCTGTCTCATCTTCCCCTGTTTGGTTCCTCACCTGAATTCTCCTTAACTCTGTCTTGCTGGGTTGGTCTCCTTCAGTCTTGCACCTCTCTCTGATCCTTCTCGTTCTTCCACTGTATGCCAGAGGAAAGAGGGAGAGAGAGGGGGAGAGAGAAAAAGGGAGAGAGGGAGAGGGCCGACTCTCCCTTTCTTCTCCCTCCCCCAGGACCAGGCTCTGAGCTCACGCCCCAGGCTTTGCCCACACCAGCCGTCCGGTGGGGACTCCAGCAGCCAAGTCAGCCCCAAGCATACAGGAGGCAGAACCACCCTGCCCCAAATGCCGGGGGATTTGGTAGGACCGTCACTGTTTTTAAGTAGGCTGCGATGTTCCCAGAGATGGCCTTTGATTCTTGTCCAGAAGAGCAGGAGACCGCCAGCTTCTCAACATCCCCGTGTGAGTACCCTGCAGCCGCTTACAGTCAGCAGTTTCATTGTTAACTTCCTCCTTAAGGAAACTTCCATTCCAGAGCCGCTCCGGGAAAGAGGTTTCGAGAAAAGGAAACTAATCATTGTGTCCCCAGCTCTTGTCAGTGCAGAATTTTTTTTCCTCCCGTTTTATGTATCTACTCATAATCTTGCACGCATAAAATTTAAGCACCACGGCATTGTTAGCATTTTGCAGAGGGAAATTTTCTAATGCAACACCACCAATTTATTTGAAAGAGTAGCTGGGGTCTGTATTTACAGCTAACAGGCCCACGTTAGCTTCTAAAGCTCCCGGTAAACGGGGGTGACAGATGCCACTGGCTTGCCTGCATTCCGTTCCTCATCTGTGGAGCATGCGGGCTTGTTATAAAAGGGCTGCTTTTGTGACAGGGACAAGGCCCCTACTCTTGGCCTCTTGTTAGAGGAGTCAGCGGTGCTATTGGAGAAAACATGTTCCCTGGAGCCTCCCAGAGCTGGGACTGCATTCTAACTTCTTCACCTACTCTCTTGGTCACTGTGGGCAAATTACCCCACCCTTCTGAGCTCTGCTGCTGATTCCTTAAGTGCAGAATAGGGATAATACCCCATCTCTCAGGTCCCTGAAAGGATGCCCACAGCAGACACACTGTGCAATACAGAGTGTGCAGGGCTTGGGGGCTGGAGGATGGATGGGCTTAGCCTCCCCACTTCTGGCTAGTGGTAAGGTTCCACAGAGCCCTCTGAGCTACAATTTTACAAAGCCCCTTCCCTATTCTTGCCTCCCGGGTTGTTGACGGGTTTTCCCAACTCAAGCATTTCAACGTTTTTTATTTATTTTTGGGACAGAGAGAGACAGAGCATGAACGGGGGAGGGGCAGAGAGAGAGGGAGACACAGAATTGGAAACAGGCTCCAGGCTCTCAGCCATCAGCCCAGAGCCTGACGCGGGGCTCGAACTCACGGACCGCGAGATCGTGACCTGGCTGAAGTCGGACGCTTAACCGACTGCGCCACCCAGGCGCCCTAGCATTTCATAACTGAGGGGTGACAAGAGCAAAATGCTAGAGAGGGTCCCGACTCAAAGACAGGATTCTCTTTGATGACAAAAACCCAGAGCAAATTGCCTTAAGCAATGAAGTGTAATAACTGGGTTACATAACTGGCCATCCAGTGGACTGCTACCTTCAGACATGGCTAGATCCAGGGCTCAGTGGCTGTCGTCAGAGTTTGTACTCTCCCTCTTCTAGTTCTGCTCTCGTCCGAGTTGGTTTTAAGTGACCCTCTTCACGATGTGGGTCCTATATTCCTATATTTCAATGGTTTTCATTTACAATAGGGACTGAGGATGCCTGGGTGGCTCAGTCAGTTAAGGGTCCAACTTTGGCTCAGGTCATGATCTCGCAGATCGTGGGTTCAAGCCCCACATCAGGCTCTGTGCTGACAGCTCGGAGCCTGGAACCTGCTTCGGATTCTGTGTCCCCTTCTCTCCCTGCCCCTATCCCACTCGTGCTCTTTCTCTGCCAAATGTGGCCCCCTGCCTGCTTTTATAAATAAAGTTTTATTGAAACAGAGTCACACACATCTGTTTACACATTGTCTATGACTACTTTTTCACTACAACGGCAGAGTTGAGTCGTTGCAACAGAGAAAGTCTGGCCCACAAAGCCTAAAAGACTTGCCAGCTGGATCTTTATAGAAAGCACTTGTCAATCCCTGATCTAAAAGAAAGTTCCCTACTTTTGCTATGTACCAACATAAAGTCTCGAGGATCATGCTTGGGTGACGGTTCTCTCCCTGCATCACACACTGCGGCCAGGGACGTAGCAAGCCCTGACTGATGTGCCTGCTCTTGTTGCAGCTGGGGGTTGAAGCAGAGGAGGGCACCATGACTGAAAGTCCGGCTGAGGCCACAGTGACTGGAAAAGCCACAGACCATTTCCAGACAAAGAGGGGAGGCATGCTGGGCAAGCAGAAACAAGCGAAGTCTGTTACAAAGATGCAAATACATGAAGTTAGGAGTGGAGCCCAGGGTACTAGGCACAGAGAAAAGACTCCCCACCTTACGAGAGCATCCGTTCACCAACCATTCACTTTGTTAGGAATTTGGATCCACAAGCAGACGTTTGTGTGGAATCCAGAATTCTGGACTATCACGGATTGCTGGGATCAAGGATTCTAGGACTGTTCCATTCTCCCCACCAATGACTCAGCAGAGGAAAGAGGAGACAATCACTGTTGATCTCTCAGTTCGAGATACTGGCAGGAGCAGAGGCCCAGTTGTTCAAGCCTCTTAAACCAGAGCGATAATCAGAAGCTGCAAATGACCCTTCAGGCACTGCCCGGGCCCCTCACAGCTCTGGTTAAAGAGCTGGAGAAGCGTGCTCTTGAGCTGTCGGGGCGTAAAACTAGCCGAGCAATGTCGATCAGGAATGTAAACCCACTTCCCTCCTGGCTCCCGCCCGGAGCCTGGAAGACACAGCTAATCCACCCAGAGTTCTCCCCTGACCCACACAGCAGCCATCCCCTCACCACCAGCTGGTAGCAGCACCGAATCTACGTATCCGCCCTGCTTGGCCAGACCCCACACTCCTTGTCCGGCCACCAAGCACACCACAGCCTCTCTGTTCTCAACTCCTACCCGACTCCCAACCCCACAACCTCTTTCCCCCATCAGTGCCCACGCCTAACAGTCCCTCATTCAGAAACCTTGAACGACAACGATAGTCTCCATCGACACACAGACGGACAAACGCAACGTGGTCCCACCCCACAGCTGAATATTGTTCGGCCTTCAGAAGGAAGGAAATTCTGTCGTCTGCTACGTACAACATGATGAACCCTGAGGACGTGCTGCTAACCAGACCCCAAATGGCAGATATTGTAGGATTCCACCTGCATGAGGGGCCTAGAGTCAGTGGATTCATTGAGACAGAGAGTCGACTGCTGGTTACCAGGGGCTAGGGGAAGAGGGAATGGGGAGCTCCCGTTTAACGGAGACGGTTTCAGTTTGGGAAGATGAGAAGGTTCTAGAGACACATGGAGGCGGTGGCTGCACAACAGTGTGAATACTTAATGCCACTGAACTGCACACTTTAAAATGGAAAAAAGGGGCGCCCGGGGGGCTCAGTTGGTTGAACATCCCACTTCAGCTCAGGTCATGATCTCACAATTCATGAGTTCGAGCCCCATGTCGGGCTCTGGGCTGACAGCTCAGAGCCTGGAGCCTGCTTTGGATTCTGTGTCTCCCTCTCTCTCTCCGCCCCTCCCCAGCTTGTGCTCGCTCTCTCTCTCTCTCTCTCTGAAATAAATAAACAGTAAAAAAATGTTTTTAATGGATAAAAAAGTAAATATTATATATAAATATTATTAAAACATAATATAAAATATTTTAAATATATTGTTATAAATATGTAATACGTCATATTATGTATATTTGCATTACCAGCGTAGGATTTAGCTTCCTCGCTGTTTCCTTCCATAATCCCAGATTCTTTCCCCCCTAGTTTCCATATGCTCAATGCTCTTACCTCAGCTCATCCTTCCAAGACGTACTCTGTGTTTGCTTTTATCACCATCTCTAACTCAAACCATTTCCCCAGCCTGCAGAGTGGACTGTGGTAGCCATACTCCTTTCTTGCCCAAGACATATGCCCACCCTCCCTTCCTCCTTCCACTGGGGACTCCTCTCTTACGCCGTGTGACCACAACATCCTGCAAACCTCCCTGCAAACCCACCCTTCCTTAAAACCCACTTGACTGCTTGGAGGGAGGTTACATCCACTTCCCGTGCCTTCCCCTGGCGCCCTGCTTTGTGAACGTGTCTCTGAGGCTCATCATGTCCCAGGATGTCACCTCCGCCTTTTCAGCTTGATAATGAAGGCAGAGCTATGCTGAGCCCAGATGCACATGACCCGTGAGAAACACATCCCCATAACGCCCTTGAATCCAGGACATTTATTCTCAAACATTCACATGCATAAGCTCACCTGGGACTTTGTTTAAAATACAGTTTTCTGGCCCCACATCAGAGATGCCGATTCAGTCTGTCTAATGCACATGGTCCACGGACCCCACTTTGAGAAACGTCTCTAGATGCTTCTAGCTCTAGAAACCGTGTCGAGGCAAGTTTTAAACTTCAGTCTATGGGGGCGCCTGGGTGGCTCAGTCATTTCAGTGCCTGACTCTTAATTTTGGTTCAGGTCATGATCTCACGGTCTGTGAGTTCAAGCCCCGCATCACGTTCCATGCTAAGAGCGCGGAACCTGCTTGGGATTCTCTCTCTCTCTGCTCCTCCCCTGCTCACACCTTGTCTGTCTGTCTCTCTCTTTCTCTCCCTCTCTCTCTCTCAAAAATAAATAAATTTTAAGGGGCGGGGTAGGGGAAGAAGAGCCAAGCTGATGGTCTGGGAGGCTGAGCTAACAGTCAATGAAACAACTCTCCCGAGAGACCTAAAACAGGAAGAATGCCTCTAATACACTAATTCACTGTGGTTACCCTTATTTCTCATTGTCTGCCTCCCAAAATCCTTAATTCAACAAACGCAAGCTCTCTTCTTGGAACCAATCGTGGTGATTGAGGGAGTGGACAATGCCGATTCACCAGGTCTGGATCATGTGTCTTTTTTAAAAAAAAAATTACGGGGCGCCTGGGTGGCGCAGTCGGTTAAGTGTCTGACTTCAGCCAGGTCACGATCTCGCGGTCCGTGAGTTCGAGCCCCGCGTCAGGCTCTGGGCTGATGGCTTGGAGCCTGGAGCCTGTTTCCGATTCTGTGTCTCCCTCTCTCTCTGCCCCTCACCCGTTCATGCTCTGTCTCTCTCTGTCCCAAAAATAAATAAAAACGTTGAAAAAAAAATTTTTTTTTTAAAAAAAATTACAAGTACACAGTACATGATTATTAACTATAATCACTAAGCTGTGCATTAGGTCTCCAGAAATTATTCATCTTATCACTGAGAATTTGCACCCTTTGATCAACCTCTCTCCTTTCCCCCCAGCTCCCAGCCTCTGGCAACCATCTACTCTGATTTTTGGGAGTTCTACTTTTTTCAGATTCCATAGAGAAGTGATACCAGACAGGATTTATATTCTGGGTCTGACTTATTCCACTTAGTATAATATCCTCAAGGGTCATCCATGTTGTCACAAATGGCAAGATTCTCTATTAACACTGAAGAACATTCTTGTGTGTGTGTGTGTGTGTGTAACACTGTCTTATCCATTATTCTGTTGATGAACATGGAGATCATTTCCATATCTTCGTTATTGTGAATAATGCTACTGTAAAAGTGCAGATATATCTTCAAGATACTGACTTTTTTTTAATGTTTTCAATGTCTTATTCATTTTTTGAAAGAGAGTGTGAGCAGGGGAGGGGCATAGACAGAGGGAGACAGAAGCTGAAGCAGGCTCCAGGCTCCGAGCTGTCAGCACAGAGCCTGACACGGGGCTCGAACTCACAATCCGCAAGATCATGACCTGAGCTGAAGTCAGACGCTTAACTGACTCAGCCAGCCAGCCACCCCAAGATACTGATTTTATTTCCTTCAACTCTATACCCACAAGTGGTGCCAGATCATATCATCATTCTATGGAACCTCCACACTGTCTTCCACAGTGGCTCCACCGGTCTACATTCCCACCAACAGTGCACAAGGGTTGTTTCTTTTTCTCCACATCCTTGCCAACACTTGTCAAACTTTTGACTTTTTTTTTATAATAACCCTTCTAACCGAATGGGAGAAAATATTTGCAAGCCATATACCTGATAAGGGATTAATAGCCAAAATATGCAAGGAACTCATACGACTCCATATGAAAACAAAACAAAACAAAACAATAAACCAATTACAGGGGAGGAGCCAAGACAGCAGAACAGCATGGAAGTTTGTTTTGCATCTCCCGTCCATGAACTACAGCCAGATCAACACTAGACCATCCTGCACACCTAGAACACTGATTTGAGGATTAACACAACAGTCTGCACAACCTGAACCACAGAACTCAGCAGGTACGTGGCGCAGAGAGGTAAACTGGGGGAGAGACAAGCTGCAGAGGGCAGGAGTTGTTTCTGCTTGTGCAGAGAGAGGACGGAGACAGGGGGCGAGTTCGGAAAAAGCACCCCCTCCAAAGCACCTGGAGAGAAAGTGGAAAAGTGGAAACAGCCGCAGGGACTGAACTAAAAAGGAAGGGAGGAGAAAGGAGAGGGTTTAAATTCCGTTAAGACTCTGTAAACGGGGAGCGCAGAGTCTGAAACTCCTCGCCTCCATACCTGGCGGTGCTCTGGTGGGAAGGGCGACGCCTGGTGCCGGATGCGTGTTGTGATTTTGCGTGATCCCTCCAACGCTGCCGCTACACGAGATCGCGTGAACCTTCCCTGGGGCGGGCTGGCGCCCAGCCGCAGTCTCTGGCGACGGCAGCAGCAGAGTCCCGCGAACGTTCCCGGGTGAGGCCGGCACCTGGCCATTGCTCGGGGAGACCCTCCAGCAGAGGATCTGAGCGGGTCCGAGCTGCGGTCCCTCCGAAGTGAGGGGTCGGGAAGCACAGCCGCTATGGAGATAAAACTCAGGAGGGAGGTGCCGCCCGGCAACCTGACGGCTTGGTCACGGACAGTGTAAAAGCCGGAGCGGAGGAAGCCCGAGACAAAGGACGCGAGCGTGATTGCTGGCTGGGGAGAGAAGCTACACTGCTACACTGGGTAGTTGCGTGACGCCATACTCACTATTCCTGCGCATGCGCATACACACCTACAAGCGGCACACTGCAACCCAGTAAGCTGGGCAGCGCCATCTAGTGGAGAACGGAGCCGTTGCACTAAGCCCCGCCCAACCAGGTCAACCTCGTTCTTCAGGAACACAAGTCTCTCTGCCTGCTTAGTTTACGGGCTATTCAGAGTTTCATAGTTTGACTTCTATGGGAAACCGATGTAATTTCAATCATATCTGTTTGCTGTTCATCTATCGATTTTTTTCTCTTTTTCACTTCTTTTCTTTTTCTTGAATACAGAAAGGGAAAAAATTTATTCTTATTTTCAAATTTTATTAAAAATATTTTTCTTTAATTTTTTTCTATGTTTTTCTTTTGTATATTTTTTTCAAATTCTATTTCGCTTCCATCATTTCATTTTATTCTATTTCAGTGTATTCATTTTTTCGAATTTTCAATCAATTTCCTTTCATTTTTTCTTTCCCCTTTTTTTCTCTAATCTATCAAGCCCCTTTCAACACCCAGACCAAAACACACCTAGGATCTAGCATCACTTATTTGGTGTGTGTGTGTGTGTGTGTGTGTGTGTGTGTGTGTGTGTGTGTGTCTGTGTTGTTTTTAATTTTTTAATTTTAATTTGTTTTTTATTTTAATTTTTTAATTTTAATTTTTTTACCTCATTAATTCCTTTTCTCCCTTCAAAATGACAAAACTAAGGAATTCACCCCAAAAGAAAGAGCAGGAGGAAACAACAGCCAGGGACTGAACCAACAAAGATACAAGCAAGATGTCTGAACCAGAACTTAGAATCACGATAATAACAATACTAGCTGGAGTCAAAAATAGATTAGAATCCTTTCTGCAGAGATAAAAGAAGTAAAAGCTAGTCAGGATGAAATAAAAAATGTTGTAACTGAGCTGCAATCTCGAATGAATGCCATGGTGGCAAGGATGGATGAGGCAGAGAATCAGCTATACAGAGGACAAACTTATGGAGAATAATGAAGCAGAAAAAAAGAGGGAGACTAAAGCAAAAGAGCATGATTTAAGGATGAGAGAAATCAGTGACTCATTAAAAAGGAACAACATTAAAATCATAGGAGTCCCAGAAGAGGAAGGGAGAGAAAGGGGTAGAAGGGTTATGTGAGCAAATCACAGGGGGAAACTTTCGTAACCTGTAGAAAAACACAGACATCAAAATCCAGGAAGCACAGAGGACTCCCGTTAGATTTAAAAAAACCCGACCACCAACAAGACCTATCATAGTCAAATTCACAAAATACTCAGGAAGGAAAGAAACATGAAAGCAGCAAGGGGAAAAAAGACCTTAACCTACAAGGGGAGATAGATCACATTTGCAGCAGACCTATTCACAGAAACTTGGCAGGCCAGAAAGGAGTGGCAGGATATATTCAATGTGCTGAATCAGAAAAATATGCAGCCAAGAATTCTTTATCCAGAAAGGGTGTCATTCAAAATAGAAAGAGATTAAAAGTTTCCCAGACAAACAAAACTTAAAGGAGTTCATGACCACTAAACCAGCCCTGTAAGAAATTTTCAGGGGGACTCTCTGAGACGAGAAAAGACAAAAAATTACAAAGTTGTAATCATCAAGACAGTATGGTATTGGCACAAAAATAGACACTCAAATTAATGGAACAGAACAGAGAGCCCAGAAATGGTCCCGCAAACGTATGGCCAACTAATCTTTGACAAAGCAGGAAAGAATATCCAACGGAATAAAGACAGTCTCTTCAGCAAGTGGTGCTGGGAAAACTGGACAGCGACATGCAGAAGAATGAACCTGGATGACTTTCTTACACCATACACAAAAATAAATTCAAAATGGATGAAAGGCCTAAATTAAGACAGGAAGCCATCAAAATCCTCAGGGAGAAAGCAGGCAAAAACCTCTTTGATCTTGGCCGCAGCAACTACTTACTCAACAAGTCTCTGGAGGCAAGGGAAACAAAAGCAAAAATAAACTACTGGGACCTCATCAAAAATAAAAGCTTCTACACAGTGAAGGAAACAATCAGCAAAACTAAAAGGCAACCGATGGAATGGGAGAAGATATTTGCAAACGATATATCAGATAAAGGTTAGTATCCAAAATATATAAAGAACTTATCAAACTCAACACCCAAGAAACAAATAATCCAGTGAAGAAATGGGCAAAAGACATGAATAGACACCTTTCCAAAGAAGACATCCAGATGGCCAACCGATGCATGAAAAATAGCTCCGCATCACTCATCATCAGGGAAATACAAATCAAAACCACAATGAGATACCACCTGACACCTGTCAGAATGGCTAACATTAACAACTCAGGCAACAACAGATGTTGGCAAGGATGCAGAGAAAGAGGATCTCTTTTTCATTGCTGGTGGGAATGCAAACTGGGGCAGCCATTCTGGAAAACAGTATGGAGGTTCCTCAAAAAATTAAAAATAGAACTACCCTATGACCAGCCGTTGCACTATTAGGTATTTATCCAAGGGAAACATGCACCCCAATGTTTTTAGCAGCACTATCAACACCAGCCAAAGTATGGAAAGAGCCCAAATGCCCATCGATGGACGAATGGATAAAGAAGATGTGGTATATATATACAATGGAGTATTACTCAGCAATCAGAAAGAATGAAATGTTGCCCTTTGCAACTATGTGGATACAACTAGAGGGTATTATGCTAAGTGAAATTAGTCAGAGAAAGATAAATATCATGACTTCACTCATATGGGGACTTTAAGAGACAAAACAGATGAACATAAGAGAAGGGAAGCAAAAATAATATAAAAACAGGGAAGGGGACAAAACATAAGAGACTCTTAAACATGGAGAACAAACAGAGGGTTGCTGGAGGGGTGGTGGGAGAGGGGATGGGCTAAATGGGTAAGGGCATTAAGGAATCTACTCCTGAAATCATTATTGTACTATATGCTAACTAACTTGGATGCAAATTTAAAAAAGAAAAAAGAAATAAATAAACCGATTAGAAAATGAGCAAAGGACACAAATAGATATTTTCCAAAGAAGATGTACAGATGGCCAACAGGTGTATGAAAAGATGCTCAGCATCACTAATCATCTGGGAAATGCAAATAAAAGCCACAATGAGATATCACCTCACACCAGCCTGGACCATGTTTCATTCCTGGGGGAGCAAAGCAGGGGACTGGCCCAGTCCTAACCGAGCCACAGAGACTAGGAGCCAGGCATGGGTAATTCCCCAAAGGACAATGGGTCGCTATAATCAGAAGACAGGGAAGATTAATGTTAACCTTACAAGATGCTCCTTTCAGAGATCCGCATCCATTCCTAAATTCAGTGGGGTGACCCCATTGCTTCTGGGGGTCATGACTTCATCCAGGACCCCCATGGTCCTTCTCAGTCTTTGCCCACCTACTTCCTGGGGGCTCCTTCCACATCCTGTCCCTAAAACTTGTCCACACCCAGCATGACCGGATGAGGAATCAGGAGCCAGCAACTGGTGACAGATCGGGCAGACGCTCTCTGCTTGTTCCCGTTAATAAATGGGCACCTGTCAGAGAGGCACTTAGGAAAAGACGTGGCCCTCGAAGATCTCTCGCTCATAGACTTTCAGAATTTCCGCTGCACCCTGGTATGGCTATTAATTAATATTATTATTATCTTTCATTGAGATGGATGGAGCTACTAATTGCTCCTTTCCCACGAATCTCTCCATAGTCATACTTATCTTCAGACAAATAACAACCTCAGGACAAATGATTGACTCTCCGCGTTTAACATTCGTTTTGTTAAATGGATAAGGAATACGACAACGAGGCTGAAATTCCACGACTGAGCTTCCTGTGCCGGCCTGACTGCCACTGTCCTGGGACCCTCTGCTCCACCAGTCCTTCTCCACACTGCCCTCCAAGATGCCACCTTTCTGCCTGTCCCCCTCCCCCACGCTCCCACCTCTGCGCCCACACCATTGGTTTGGGGCAGAGAAAGGTGGAAAGATGGGCATGGTGGAAGAAAGGACTATGGAGTCCAACACCTAAGACCCCCTTATCTGCGTGACCTTGAGAAGTCACCAGCCCTTCCAAGCTGCCTCAGGGTTGTGGAAATAACAAAGGCCACCCAGATACAAACAAGCGAAAGCTGTTTACTCAGAGTGTGCTCGAGTCAGCCACCATCACTTGGGTTTGGCAGATACTCAAAGGCAGGCAGAGAAGCATGGAAGCTTCACAGTTGAAAACAGGAGCGGTTCTGGGTGTGCCCGACTGGATGCTGTTGGCGTGAGGAAGCAGGAGGCAGGTTACCTAGAAGTGGGGTGTCCTATTTGGTTGGTTAGGGGCATATATTTGGCTTTCTCTGATTGGTCCTGGGTTGGAAGTAGGAGCAAAAATCAGGGAAGCTGGTAGTTATTGGCCAAATCCTGACCATTTGGGACCAGGTGATGCAGACCCGTGGTTCAGACTGGTAGCTAGAGGTTACAGGTCAGACAACAGTTGTTGTATACGGTCTGGCCATTGTCTGTTTGCACATTCAGCTTCTCGGTCTGCTCAGTGGTAAAAAGGGCATGAATAGTCCCTAACTCATAGGATTTAGGGGAAATAGAAAGAAGACATGATATAAAAAATCACTCGAATGTCACATCTGGCACTCACTCACACAACCCATAGCTGTTTTTCAACACCTTTACTTGGTGATGGGGAAATGTAACGGGAAAAGTTCCCAACCCCACGGAACTCACATGTCTAGTGGCGATATGCAGCACAGAAAACAGCAAATAGTAACTGAGCAAAATGGTGATAGACGCTATGAAAAAAATCCAAGTGGACATGGGAGACAGTTTACAGGGGAGGGGGGCATGCGGGAACTTCAAAGGGGTGATAGTCAGACCTGAGGGAGCCAGACATGCAAATGACCCAAGGGAGAGGAGCCCAGACAGGGGAAACAGAAAGTGAACAGCCCTGGGGCACCTGGGTGGCTCATTTGGTTAAGAGTCTGACTTGGGCTCAGGTCGTGATCTCACGTTCATGGGTTCGAGTTCCACGTCCAGCTCTGTGCTGACTGTGCTGGGCCTGCTTCGAGAGATTCTCTCTCTTTCCCTCTCTCTCTGCTCTTCCCCTGCTTGTGCTTTCTCTCTCTCAAAATAAACCAGTCTCGCAAATAAACTTTAAAAAAAAAATTTTTTTTAACGTTTATTTATTTTTGAGAGACAGAGAGAGGCAGAGCATGAGCAGGGGAGGGGGAGAGGCAGAGAGATACAGAATCTGAAGCAGGCTCCAGGCTCTGAGCTGTTTGTTAGCACAGAGCCCGGCACAGGGCTTGAACCCATGAACTGCAAGGCCATGACTTGAACTGAAGTCGGACGCTCAACCGACTGAGCCACACAGACACCCCTAGTAAGTAAACTTTGAAAAACAAAGAAGGTAGGGGCACCTGAGTGGCTCAGTTAGTTAAGCATCGGACTTTGGCTCAAGGCATGATCTCACAGTTCCTGAGTTCGAGTCCTGCGTCAGGCTCTTTGCTGACAGCTCCGAGACCGGAGCCTGCTTTGGATTCTGTGTCTCCCTCTCTCTCTGCTCCTCCCCCACTCATGCTCTGTCTCTCTCTCTCTCTCTCAAAAATACATAAACATTAAAAAAAAATTTTTTTTTAAAGAAGGGGGCATGACTGCACCAAGGCAGAAATGAGGGGAAATCATGTAATCGGGGCTGCATGCAGGAGGGAAGCCAACAAAACTTCAGCCCGGTAGGACGTGGGCCAAAGGGAGGGGGAGAGAGGAAGCAGAAACGGCTCCTGGGTGTGGTGAACGAGAAGGGGCCATATTCGTGTCTCAGTTACCACTGATCACCAGTGGCTGGTGAACAGTGTGAACGAAGAAGAGAGAGAGAGAGACGGGAGGAGGGGAGGGAGGCAGGTCTCAAACCAGTTCGGAAGATGCGTGAAAAATAACTTTGTGGTCCAGAGGTCTCCGTACACACACACCCCTGTTCTCCCCCTCTCTCCTGACCTGACGCCTGACTCTGACTCCCAGCCGCCCAGTGCCAGCAGCTGCCTAGGAAAAAACAGCTGCAGGGCCCTGATGCCCCCGCCCTCCTCCCCCCCCACCCACCGGCTTCCCTCCGCTGGAGCAGAGGAGACAGGTTTACCACGTCCAGACTCTCCTAATTACCATCACAGCGGCTCTCAGGTCCCTGGTGGACTCTCCTGAAAAAGAGAAATCACCTCTAGATGTGGGCCCCAAGCAGGGTGCGGGCCCGCGATTGGCCGCAGATAATTGGGCTGTTGTCTGGGTCTCCGGGAATGGGCTGTTTGGGAACATTAGCGAAGGCCGCCGGCGCCTTGCAGGGCTGGGGCGTGTGGAGCTGTGGAATGAACCAAGCAGGGGGTGGCGTGGTCATCAGAAACTCCGCTGGGGCCCGGGGGCTGCCTCCGGTCCCCTGGGGTGGGGGGCACTGAGCACCAGCACTTCTAGAAGCCACTGGTCCTCTCTGGTTCCTTCCTTGCAGGAGCCCTCTGTCCCCAGACTGCTTCTCCGGTGGCCCCCACGGGGCGTACAGGACAGAACAGTGCATTTCAAGAAGCTCCCCAAGACCCGGGTGCCCTCTGCACTCTGCGGCTTGAGCCCATCCGTCGTCATGAACCCCCGGGTTTTCATCTGATGCTACCTTGCTGGGTTTGTTCAAGGATGAAGGGAGATGAGATTTCTACAAGGGCACCTAGAATGTTCAATACATGGTGTTCTTTCCGTCCTGTCCGTGTGAGGGAGCCCCCCCCTTGACATGCCTCGTTTGCCCTGGTACCAGATTCAAAGCACGTGAACTGCAGATTCCCCCTGGACCCCTCCAGTGAGGGTGAGCCCCCGCCCCAGGCTCCAACACCACAAGACCTCCGTCAGAACAACAGCTAACGTTTCTTAAGTGTCCACAGGGCATCAGGCGCCGTGTTGAGCACTCTCCCCCCATTATCCCACATCGCCCTCACATCTACACCATTAGCCGAGCGTCGTTCCTACCCCACTTTAGAGACAAGGAGACATGCTCAGAAACGCTGAGATACTTCCCCAGGTTTGCCCAATGATAGAGCTCAGCTTTGAGGGCCCAGACCCTCTGACCCCAGCTCCCAGATCAGGGCTGCCACACCTTCCCCGGATGATAGCTCCCACCTGCCAGGCCACTCTGTGCCTGCTCACACCTGATTTTCTCCTTCAAGGCTCCTGCTACCCCAGAAAAAGAGGAATGAGTCTCTCTCTCTCTCTCTCTCTCTCTCTCTCTCTCTCTCTCTCTCTCTCTCTTTCTTTCTTCTCCTTCAGACCCACTTCACAGATGAACACATCAAGGCCCAGTGGGACACAGTCATTGACTCCATGCCCAGAGCTGCTAAAAGGTAGGTAAGACAAGCACTTACCTCGAATGGTGGATTTCTTTTTAAGTTTATTTATTTTTGAGAGAGGGAGAGAGAACAGATGCGGGGGGAGGGGCAGAGAGAGAGAGAATCCCAAGCAGGCTCCACACTGTCAGCGCAAAGGCCGATGTGGGGCTCAAACTCACCAACTGTGAGATCATGACCTGAGCTGAAACCAAGAGTCGGACCCTTGGGGCGCCTGGGTGGCTCGGTTGATTAGGCGTCCAACTTTCGCTCAGGTCATGATCTTTCAGGCTCTGTGCTGACAGCTCGGAGCCTGAAGCCTGCTTCAGATTCTGTGTCTCCCTCTCTCTCTGCCCCTCCCCCGCTCATGCTGTGTCTCTCTCTCTCTCTCTCTCTCTCTCTCTCTCTCTCTCTCTCAAAAATAAACATTTTTAAAAACTTTTCAAAAAGAGTCGGACACTTAACTGACTGAACCACCCAGGTGCCCCTTGAATGGTAGATTTTAACCCTAAGGGGCAGGAGGTGAGGAAGGAGGGCACAGCAGAGCCTTTCCCCATCCACATAACCCCTCCTGTAGGGGACAGAAATCCACTTCTCCTAAGACCTCACTGCTATATACAAACTCGAAGCTGAAACTTTATTTCTAACTGGAATTAAATCATTTACCCTTGGGTTCAGGATGGAAGAATTATCTGGTTACTTTTCCTGATACTTGGTACATTTTTGCCGAAGGGCAAAGGTGTTGAGATGTCAGGCGAAGTCACCTTCTCTGGGGTCAGCCGTGAAAACCCCGGGAGAAAAAAGAAGAGCCTCCGAGGCTGTCGGCCGAAGCGCGTTCTGTGCTGTTGCACGGATGCTGTTTCCTGCCTCAGATCTTGACATGTGCTGGTCCCAAATGCCCCAGGAGGGCAGGAGGCCAGATGTCAGAGCTGTTGAGAACCAGCTTGGGCCAGCAGCTTTACCCCTCCCAGGAGGAATATTCTCATTTGGAAAAAGGGCAATGGGTAACACCTGCCTCCGTGCAGTGTTGTGAGCATTTAATGCAACAACGGTGTAAAGCCTTTAGCCGGGTTGTTGCTTCCAAAGCCAGGAGCTCCAATAAGGAGGACACACACAGGAAGGAAAGAATGGGACGGTGTGTGGGTCAGGGCAGTGAGGGGGAGCAGAAAGTCCTGTCATTGACCCAGGACCACCACAGCTCTCAGTGTCGTTAAAAGGTTCTCATGAGGATAAAATAAAGCACGCAGCCTAACGCAGGGCATTCAGGAACCTTTGGGCATCTTGCTCTCCACCCACCTGCATCAGTTGCCTTGTGTCCAGGAATGGGTCCAGGAGATGGGCCATTACCCGCCAGGCAGCCACAGCTCTTTCCTCCTTGACGCTGTCCCTCCTCCTCCTCTGGCGCCCCGAAGCACCCACACCCCAGCCCTGGCCGCCATCCATCTCCCAGCAAACTCCAGAGGCTCCCCTGAGATTCCGGTCTCACGCTTTCTCATTGGCTCATTTCCTCCTGATTAAACTCAAGCCACCACCTCTTCCGAGAGCGGTCCCAGAGGCCCCTGAAGACAAAGATTAGAATGTTTCCAATGTGGCCTTAATTGTGCAGCAGAAAGCCTCATCCCCCCCACAGAGCAACTCCGAAGTTTTCCCAGAGCCCCCACCCCCTGCCCCGTTGAGTCCAGAGAAAGGCTCCTTCCCCACCCTGGAAGCCGGGCAGCCCTTCCAGAATGTTTCTTTAAGGTCCCAAGGTGCTTTCTCAACACATCCACATTGGTCCCGACGCGGGCTTGTTTGCGTGGGTTCATAGTCCACTTCCCTACCAACCAGAACAGCCAATTCTTTCCCATGCCCCCCCCCCCACATAAGTGATCACCTTCAACCTGAGATCTTATTGTGCTTCTGAAAAATGCGTTTTGTGCAGCTTCAGGCTTCTGCGGGAAGGAAACCCCAGCAGGGGTGCCAGACTGGGGCTGAGCAGGGTGTTTGCCCTAGAAGTGAATTTGAATGAATGAATGAATGAATGAATGAATGGTGGTGAAATCAGAGCCGGGGCCAAAGTTGCTATTACCCAGCAGCCAGACTGAGAGCGAAGTGAGACCACCATCAAAAGCAGTCTGAGCTGGAGGGTTGGGAACAAACCAGAAAACGGAGCATGCATGGATCAGGGAGAAGGACAGGTGGATTGCGTCACCCCAGCGTGAGGGCTGACCACGCACTTCCCTTCCCTATGTCACGACATCACGTCCACAGCTTGCAATCAGCCACGGTGAGAGTGCTTATATGGCGGGTAGCTGACAAGCTCTACAAACCAGAGTTTGGTTCCGTTTTTGGCTTTGTTTCCAGAAAGCTGGTTAGTAAACATGGACCAGCAAGGCAGTGGTCGCATGGCGGGGTGGGAGAGAAGTTAAAGGCCCGGGTGTTGCAACCAGAGAGAGGGGAAAATCGAGGAAGTTTTGGAACCTTGCTGAGCCCTGAGTTTTGTCATCTGTGAGAAGGGCTGGTCAACTTAAAGAGATACATTCAGATGAAATGTTCTCATCGTACAGAGTGCTCAGCACCAGGCCAGGCATGCAGGAAACCCTTTCTGATGATTATACTACAATGGTTGTGCCACTGGCCCGCTGCAAGGGGTTAATACTTTCCTTCCCACGTTTGCCTTCACGATCATGTCTGCCCCGGGGAAAGAAGACATTTGCCACCAGACATAAGCTCAGGAGCAAAACAAAGTTGATTGTGTATGTATTGCATTTCAGAAGTGCCAAAGTCAAGAAGAAAGTTTCTACAACTTCTCGTCTTTGCCTACCTTACTTTTTTGGGTGCTTGTTTAAGGAAAAAAAATTAGAACTCAGAAAGCCAAGTCATTCTAGGAGGATTCTTCAATAATTGCCTTTTGTCCCTTCAGATGTGCAGAGATGATTTCCGCCACCATTGAGATACAGATAAAAAGGAAGTTGAGTGTTTCAGTGCTGAGCCCAGCCTGCCTCATGAGCAGGGAGGTTATGACAAGAAGATAGCTGTCTCCCGGAAAAGCTAATCCGTCGTTTTCACGTCCAACCTTTACAAATAGTGCCCGTGTGGCAAAGTTTGAATCACTCCCTTTAACAGCCTCTGAAAACAAATGCAAAACCTTTCAAGTTCATTCAAAGTCATTACAACAGTTTCCAGAACTGAATCAATTACCGTAACCTCTGTGGGTGTGTAAAATATGAAATTACCAGCACCCTCATAGAGCCAGAGAATTGGCAAATTAGCAGAAATTGATTATGGGAGCTTTGGGAGCAACCCCCGGTGTATTAAGTGTCTTAATGACAAACAGTAATCTGTTACTTGAGAAATTTTGTTTCATGGCATCGTCTTGTCCGTTAATGGTGCTTTCTTTGCCTTGGTGACCGCTGATCTTGCCACCTAACAAATTGACGCGGGGCAAGGGGTGGGGGGTGGCCAGTAAGTGCTTACTGTGTTGTGCCTGATGAAAATAAGACTTTCTGCTGGTCCCGAAAGATCCAATATCCATTTTGGGTCCCAACCAAGATGAGAATTTATTTGGTCGTTTCAAATGAGCTCACCATGATCTCTCTTTCCATGGACACAGTTCGGAGAAGAGGCAAGTTGAGGAGGTGGAAGACAGGAAAGCAAGAGGCTGGGACTCTCTGTGCACGCAGGGAAGGTCTGGGGAAGAAGCCTGCTCAAAGAGAGGAAACAGGCGAACACCAGCAGGAGAGATCAGAGTGGTCCCAGCCCAGAAGCTGCAGCCAGTACTGTTCACCCCCTGCTGGAATGAAGTGCTCAGAATCCCCCTCGCCAACCGCCAACCTTTCCACGTGGGTCTTCTGGCTGCCCCAGGAGAGCAGAACCACGAATGTCTGTTGTCTCCCTTTCCTAGGGCAACACCAGCCCCGAGGCAGGAAGAAGAGAAGGTGGCAGTGTTTCCTGAGCTCTCACTGTGCTAGGGACCTTGGTGTGCATGACCCTGGGGCACAGCTGTCCCAGATCAACCCTTGATGCAGGTACAGTCGCCCTCACTCTGCGGAGGAGGGAACAGGGCTCAGGAGGATGAGAGAGTGTCGCTGATTCCTTCGTTCATCCATTCAGCAACATTCACTGAGCACCTGCCTGGTGCCAGATGACATCTCCAGGGCTCTGGATACAGCTGGGAAAAGACAGAGCAGCTTTCCTTCTCCTGGAGGAAAAAGAGTCAATGAGCAGGAGATAAATCATTAAACATGATGGTTACAGATTGTGCAGGAGAGAGAGTGGCACGACAGAGAGCGGCAAGGGCCTGAGCACGGCTTTGGTTAGCGTGGCCTCTCTGAGGAGCTGACAGTAGAGGCTGAGGTCTAAAAAATGAAAAAGAACTGGGGAGCCCCTCTGGTGGGAGAGAGCATTCCAGCAAGTGCAAAGGCCCCGGGGCAGAGCTGGCTCATCTGGCACAATTTAAATGCACAATCCAAAAAAGAATGGAGAACAGCCTCCCCTCCTGGCCAGTGCTGTTTAACTCTTAGCAGGTGCACCAAAGTGCTTAGTAAGTTTTCATCGCTTACTGTTCACCTCACAGACCGTCGCGGCTTCCGAGCCCATGAAGCCAGACGGTCCTCCGGAGAAGCAAACGTCTTTGCTCTGTCTGTGTCCCCACAACCAGGCATAGAGTCAAGGCCATTTGCCAAATGAATTAATGAGGGTTGGCTAGTCTGTGCTTGCTGAGATTCGCAGCAAGGGAAAAAAGCAATCCCCCAGCTTTGATGGCAGGAAGACCCAAACGCAAACACTGCTGATTCCTGCCTGTGTGAGTTGGGGCCCAATACTTATCTGGGCCTCAGTCCCCTTCTCTGTAAATGGGCATGACGTGGACACTTCCCCATGGGTTCGTTGTGAGCACAAAATGAGATAATGTAGGTAGGGCCCAGACAAAATGTCTGGGTTGCGATCAAGATGAAAAAATTAAAGATCATTGGATTTTGTGTGTTTTTAGTCCATTTACATTGAGCTCTTTAGCTCACCCCTCTCTCGTGTTGTCTTTTGATCTTCACATGAGACCGTTAAGGCACGTAGGGTTTTTGCCCCACTTTACAGAAAAGGAAACTATGCCCAGAAAGGTTAAGTAATTTGCCTAAAGTCACACAGCTGTAAACAGCCGATAAAAGGATCTGGCACCAAAGGCACCACATCACCCTGGGGGGGGGGGGGAGGGGTGTCTGTGAACTATTTTTAGCAAGCCATTATTCACACACCCCATCTATGTATGATATCTGTTCAGGCAGGTCTTTTGTTTCCAGTTTCTGATGTGGATTTGTTTACCCAAAACGTATGCACGCGTGCACACACACACACACACACACACACACACACACACACACACACGCATGCTTCCTCTTTTGAATTAGTCCATAAGTTTTTTAAAGGAGGAAGGTGCATCTCACTTCAACCCGCTCTCTCTTCTCCTTTGCAGATGCCCCCATGCTGTTCTAGTTAATAGGCAAGGATACCCTGCTGCCCCATTTCACCTGCTCCCCCAGACACAGCCAGTCACTGCTTCCCTGAACCTCTCACACCACAGGGGGGCTCCTCTCAGAAGCCAGAGCAGGGGGGCGGGCGATGCAGCCATCAAGAGAGCACAAGAGGCTTCTGGCAGATCAGAGGGAAGGATTCTGAGGCTCTTCCCACCGTTAACATAATGAGGGGGTAACCTGGTATTTAAATCCCGGCCAAAGAGGTAAATCTGCATTGTCAGCCTTCAACGTGATTTACAAAATAATTTTAAAATGCATGAACCTTCTTCTTTCTAAAGCACGAGGGTGCTAAGTTAACTTCTAAATATTTTATCGCACAAGGTGAGCTGTTTTGCCTTGTGGCCATCACTCACAGAGCAGAGAAGGGGGCGCAAGAGCCCCTGAAGCCCTCCGTCGTCACTCATGCAGGACAGTCTTGGGGGGAGCGGGGGGCGGGTTCTGTGGTTTATTTTGCCTCTGGTCATTTGAATAGTGCTTTTGTTCACCATCTTCAGAGAAAATGACTGCTGTGGGCAAGCTGGGAGGTATTTTCTAACTTGGTTCTTTAGAGCTCGCTGACTTTGAGGCTTTCCTGGGCAGGGATCCCTGAAGGGCAAAGGAGAGCCTGCAGGTTGGGAGGGGATGGGGAACAACAACACCCCAGCATCTTTGCTATCTGAAAGAGATTGCAGCTGGCCCCAGTGAGAGGTGAGGACAACCCAAGACTCAATCCATCTGGGAAGGAAAGAAATGCTACATGCCAAAGACAAAGGTTTTTTTCTCCCTTGTTGCTAACTTCCTACCGAAGGCTAGGGTCAAGCCTTGATCCTGGAGCCAAATGCTGAGTGCTGGTGTGCCCAAATGATTCTGATCAGGATCCTCAACAGCCATGTGGGACTATGAGTCTTGGTCAGAGCTCTACGGCATGGAAATCAACCCATCTCTGAATCTGTTCCTCCCCGTCACCAGAGGAGGTGTTTGGGTAGACGGTGACTGGGATGTTGGTTCCAAAGACCCTTGAATATCACCTGCAACTGAAGGGGTAGACCAAGGCACCCTTCCCAGTGAGCGGAATCAGAATTTCTCGGAGAAAGAACACAGGAGCCTGCGTTTATAAGTAACCTCCGCGGTGGTTCTCACGCACGCTGGAATTTCAGAACTGCTGGGCTACGCTAAAGATTCTGAACCCTATACGAACACTGTGATTGTAGAGGGAACCTGTAGAACCCACCCCAGAGATCTTGATTTATTCCAGTAGGAGGGTGGCGTGGAGAGCTTTAAAAGCGTCCCAGGTGATGCTGGGGTGCAGCCAAGGCTGACCACCAACCACTGAGCTAGAGGAACATCAGGCTTGTGGATTTTATTGGGTTTTAGTATCTGCACTCAACTTGAACTTCTCTAAGTGATGGAGTGCTCGCCGGGGTTCCGGGTACTTCATTCCTGGACTGATGGTTCCGAGAGACCTCATTCCTGCAGCTGAACTGATATTTCACTCCATACTGACTTCACCTGCTGGTCCCGGCTGCCTTGAGATCAGGTTGTCCCAGTGGACAAACGTGTGGGCGTGTGTCCGTCCATAGAGTGGATGATGTCAGCATCGTTCTTTCTTCTCCAGGGCCCTCACCCCTTCCCCCTCCACCACCCCACCTAGAAGCCAGTGCCCTCACCTCTTCCCCCTGCCTGAACACCCACCCTCCAGACAGTGTCTGCAATGAGTCTGTTGCCCGCAAGCATGATGGCATGAACTGAGGTATAAGTGTTGAATGTCAGAGGCCTGGTTCCACTTGGCTCTTCCTCCAAGGACCTTGGACAAGACCCTTTCACTCTGGGTCTCTGAGTTCCCAGCTCTAAAACTAGTGGGGGGCCCACCTAAATTAGTTCTTAGGACTCATGTGGCTACTACAATGTAATCTGTGAAAAGACTGAGGCAGGCAGGAGGAAGAGGTAACGGAGTTGGTCAGTGGAAGGAGAAGAGGGAGAGAGGGAGATGAGGGACAGGGAAGGAAGGAAGGAAGGAAGGAAGGAAGGAAGGAAGGAAGGAAGGAAGGAAGGAAGGAAGGAGAAGGAAGGAAGGAAGAAGAAGGAAAGAAGGAAGGAAGGCAAAGCAAAGAAGGAAGGGAGAGAGGAAGGAAGGGCAGGTCATTGGAGTCTTTTGAGAACTCTCTAATGCATCAAGCAAAATATTTTGAAAATTGAGACAACACTACTCTTTATATAGTTACTTATTACATGGTGCTGGTGTGCTGTTTGAATCACGAATTGCATGCTAATGGCCTAATTCATAAACCATTGACATTCTTTATGAGTCCTTAGCATTCAGAAATGAAGAATTTGTGTTCAAAATACAATTTGCATTGCAAAATTCAATAATTTAGTTTCTCATATTCATTAATGCCTGAAACCACAACACATAACTTATCCATTGCAACTCCCTCCTTAGGACACTGGGAAAGGAAGTGTTTCAGCCGGGAAATCAAGTACAGCGTTTTATGGCCAAGCTTGGAGCCGCTCTGAGAGCCGTTACAAGGGGCATCCAACCTGTTTCTAGTGAAGCAGTGGGCGCAGGCTTCTAGCACGGCCGAGGTAAGAGAGCCAGAAGGGCCTCTCAAGCATACGTTTGTTAAACCTTGCCTGATCTCAGGGACTTCAGCTGAGATTCAAACCCCTGCTGAAAGGTAGATGTGTGATTTCCGGCAAAGTAGTCAGTGTGGAAAAACCAGTGAGATGATCACGGTAACAGGCAGCTGAATCCGTCTGTGGGACACTCGGAAAAACTTCCCATCAGATTTGTAACGGAAAGGGCAGTGTGATATTCTGCACGCTAGACATGGGGAACACCTCTCATGGCGGGTATCTGTGCTGTGAATTACCAGCCCCACCTCATTTATATATGAAGGACCAAGCTGGATTCACAGCAGGCCTAGCGATTTTTCGTGTTCCAGTACAAGACAAACACTGACAAGCTGTTGAAGGACAGGAAAGAGAGACAGATGGCTTAAGGAAAAGCCAGTGGGGGTGCTTACCTGGTGCCCTTAGGAACAGATCCTTTGGGATAATACTTGCTGTTGGACTCGGGTGTATCGGAATGTGCTGGTGTAAATCTTTTCTTATGAACCAGTGAGCTACTAGGTCCAATCAGAATTTCTCAGAACCCAGACCTGAGAGTTAGGACAATGAAATGGAGCAAATACAATTCCCAGAATCAGAGTCCTACATTTTATTTATTTATTTTTTTTATTTAAAAAAAAAATTTTTTTTAACGTTTATTTATTTTTGAGACAGAGAGAGACAGAGCATGAATGGGGGAGGGGCAGAGAGAGAGGGAGACACAGAATCTGAAACAGGCTCCAGGCTCTGAGCCGTCAGCACAGAGCCCGACGCGGGGCTCGAACTCACGGACCGTGAGATCATGACCTGAGCCGAAGTCGGACGCTTAACCTACCGAGCCACCCAGGCGCCCCCAGAGTCCTACATTTTAATTCCCTCTCTGCCTCCAGCCTGCTGCCTGAACTTGTCCAGGTCACGTCCTCTCTCCGGGGCTTGTAAATGGGGCGGTTTGGAATGCCATGATCTCTAAAACCTCTTCCAATACTGAAGCCCCTGGGATTTCAGAGTCTGAGCCTAGGATGGTCACCAAAATTAGACACGGATCGCTCCCTTCTGGGTACGTCTGCCTGAGAGCTGGTTATCTGAGCTCCTAGAAGTTCAAAGACCAAAGACCTTTACTGGATGTAAGATGAATGTTACAAGGAACCATACGTGTCTCGTTCAGTGCCACAGGCCCAGCACCCAGCAGACATCATCAGTGCTTGAGAATTGGTCACTCATCCATTCAACAGATGTCTTCTGAGCACACACAATGTGATAGGCTCCCTTCTAGACATAAGGATACAGTGATGAACAGCATACATAAGTCCCCACCTTTATGGAGCTTAGAGCAGAGCAGAAGAGACAGACTGCCAATAAGTAAAGCCCATGTAAACAAACAAAGCAAACAAGTTGAAAGAGTGATTAGAGCTGGTAAGATGAGGTAATAGGGTGGAGAGTGGTCGAGATTAAGTGCTTGGCATATCGCACCTGACAACTGAGTTGAGATCGAGATGACCAAAACAAGCCAACCACGGGAAGATGTGGAGGCACAGTGTTCTGGGAAGGGGGAACAGCAAGTGCAAAGGTCCTGGAGCAGAAACATGCTCCGTGTGTTCACAGAAGATGAGCAAAGGCCCCTGTAGACGGAGTATTGTGAGCGAGGGACAATGAGGAGGTGAGGTGGTCCGAGGAGCCACAGGAGTGGATCATGTAAGGCCTTCTAGGCTCATGGTCAGGAGTTAGGATCATATTCTAAGTGTGCTGGGAAACAGCAGAATGTCTTAAGCGGTGAGCAGCATGATCTGGTCCGTAGCTCTAAAGAACCCACTGGGTGCTTCATGGAAAATTGTGCTGTTGAGCCAAGTGCAAAGTCCCTACTCTGTGAGTCTTACCCACGCGTGAGCAGAACACAGCCAAGCTTTTTGGGAAGCAGGTGTGACCCCGCTAGAGTGACAGCTGACGCAAAGCCCCTCCTCACACCCGGCACCCAGCACCTCTTTGTGAAGTCTGGCCTGGCTCTCCTTCTGAGACTCGCTCAACTTCCTCCTCCTTCCATCCCTGCAAATTTGGCAACCTTGTAGCGAGCCCGAGTCATTCGTCAGCAAATCTAAAATATTTATTGTGCATATTTTAAAGGCCAAAGTGCTACATCATCAAGCTCTGCCCGGGCGGGGACAAGGCGTCACAGTCCCCATGCCTGGGATGAGGACACGCCGGGCAAAATTGCAGGCAATTAATCTGTGCAAATGGGACTCTTTAGAGGGGACTGAAGGAGTCACCGAGCGCCGGAGACAGACCTGCCCATAATGACCGCCGTTAAAATTTAATACAATTTGCTTACTTTTAAGAAATGGAATTTTTCATACCCTTTATGGCCATCACTTACCCTCCAGGGCAGATGTGGGAGATCTTGGAGATGGTGGGTAGAGGACTGCTTTGAGGAAGTCTCGGAACTGGGGCCAGCACTAAGGTGGGGGGGGGGGCGGCGAGGGGGGTCCTGGGCAGTGGGGTGTCTCAGCCTCTAGGAGTCTGCTCTGTGGAATTCCTGAGCCTCCCCCGCCTCTGTGTCCCCAGTCAGCAAACCGGGGACCAGTTTGGACCTGCACTGTTCAGTAACATTGTTTTAAATAAAATATAATAATAGATACTGAAGCCCTACGAAGGGTTAAAAAGCTACCCATAGATACAAGGTGTTGATGGTTATTGCTTATTAAATAGAGAGGAAGATTTTTTTATTATTATTTTGATTCCTCCAGCCCTGAGATAGATAAATCAGAGAAATGGCAAGTCAGAGTGAAGCAGGGTTTCCAGGAACCAGGGTACAGAGGTTCGTTGGGATTTTTTTTTTTCCTTTTGCAATCTTTGCTGAAAGACATTTGAAGTGAAGTTAATAATTGAAACATAATGAATAATTGCGGTTTGGGGTCCATAGCACAATCATAATTGCCAGTTTATTACTTTTTTAATATATTTGCCGAGTATTAATAATATTGAAATAATGCAAGAAGATCATGGGAAATAAATGAAATATATCATTTGTCAAGGGGAAAAAAAAAAGGATTTCCATGCTGTAGGCACCACTCTTAGGAGTTGGGTGATGAATGCGGCACTGCCCTGAATCGTTCACGGGGAGGACGTCGCCTGCAAATGGGGTTCCCACAGAATCCTCGACACAGCAAATAAAGGTGAAGGTACGGAAGGCTTGTGGCGCAGACGGCCTCGCCATCTTTTACGGCCTCCTTGCAGCGGGTCCACGGTGCCAAAGACATCCCAGAGCTACCAGCGATGGGGCCCGGGGTCTCCGTCCCGGCTTTCCAGTCCGATGCGGGCAAGACCTCCCCCCTCTCAAGCCCTCATGGTCCTCAGTGAAAAATAAAAGGCAAAACCAGGAAGATACGATGAAGGGCTGGAGTACATCCTGAACCCCATCTCTTTTGTGGCTCGGAACCTATTGTTCTTTTTTTTTTCTCCCCTAGCCACTGCGTGTTTGGGAAGCTCTTCATAGGATCATTTGAATAGACGAAGTTCACCAAGCCTTGTACTCCACTCCAGGAACAAGGCAGTGACTGAGCACAGTCGGCTGGAAAACGAGAAGGTTGACGTGGGCGTCTCAGCATTAGCGAGCGGTGGCTGGTGATGGGGCGAGCCATGGCTCGTTCATTAGGAAAATCAGCTACGGTCGTGAAGGGTGCAGACGAGTCTGTGAAACAAACCAGAGTGGATCCCAAGGTCCCTCTGACAAAGCCCCTCTTGCCCCTTTATGTTCACACACATGCCCTTTTATCTGCGGCCATGTCTACGGCATTCCCAAGGTGCCAGGCACCGACCTGAGGCTCTGAAGATCACAGCCATTCATGGTCTGTCGTCCACCCTCAGCCTGTAGCACAAGGACTCTGTGAGTCTGGAGCGTGGGACCACTGTCCCTGTGGGTCTGGAGGACAGACTATGACCCAAAGAGGATGCTACTCTCCCAGCCTCCAGTTTGGAGTCACTTGGGACCCATTACCCTGTCTTCTTTCCCATTTCTCCCCCTTGGGAATGGAAATCCCATCCTCTGCCTGTCCCACCACTGTGTTTTGGAAGCACATGCCGGTCTGTGGTTTCACAGGTCCACGGCTAGAGAGCAGTTTGCCCCATGATGAATCCTGTTTCCGATTTCGATGAGATGTAAGTGAGGCTTTGGATTTTAGACTTTAGAGTTGATCCCCGGAAAGAGTTAAAAGTCTGGGGCCTTTGGGGATGGAATGAATGAATTTTGCATGTGAGAAGGACATGAATTTTGAAGAGCCAGAGGCAGAATGCTATAGACTGAAGGTTTGCCCCTCCACACCCCAATCCTTATGCTGAAATCCCAACCCCCAGTGTGATGGTATTAGGAGGTGGGCATCTGGGAGGTGATCAGGTCATGGGGGGCACCTCCGGAAGGGGATTAGTGCCCTTTTTAAGGAGACCCATTGAGCTCCCTTTCCCCTCCTGCCATGTAAAGATGCAGAGAGGACACTGCACCCATCAACCAGGAAGTGAGTCCTCCCCAGACACTGAATCTTCCAGAACCTTGATCTTGGACTTCCGGCTTCAAAAACTCTGAAGCACAAATTTCTGTGGTAGGTAAGCCACCCAGTCTATGGGGTGTTTCTTGTAGTAGCTTGAACCGATGAAGGCACTGATGGTAATACCTTCACAAACATTCTTGCCGATTCATAGACACCCATGTCTACATGGAGAGTCAACTTTACATAAGCGTGATAATACATGTGCTCCACTGTAATCTATTTCTCCCCCACCCCGTTGTATTCTGTCCCGGGAAGCTCTTGCCATTGCGACAGAGCCCTGCGGAACTTTTTCATTGTATTGATTTACTGTTAGTAATTCACCATTGACATCCATACAGTTATCAAAAAGCAGCTGTAAAAAGAACAAGAAAGCTTTCTGTGTACTGATACGGAACCATCTCCAAGATCGGTTGTTAAATGCAAAAAAGCAAGGTTAGAACACTGTTTACTTTCCTTCCATTTGTGTGGGGTTTTGGAAAAAAAGGAAAAGAAAGAGAAAGAAAGAAAGAAAGAAAGAAAGAAAGAGAGAGAGAGAGAGAGAGAGAGAGAAAGAAAGAAAGAAAGAAAGAAAGAAAGAAAGAAAGAAAGAAAGAAAGAAAGAAAGAAAGAATGAACTGAAGAACTGGAAACTGGAAGAACTGGAAAGGCTGGGTTGTTTTTTTTGGGGGGCGGACACCCATTGGGCACAGATCTAAGGCATCTCGTTACATGCCCTACCTACCCTACCTATGGTATTTGGGTCCATATGATGGCATAAACCCAGACAAAACTTGCAGGTGTTCTGTTCCTCTGTTTTACATACTTCACTGCGAGTGGGTATATACATATATAATTTTAATAGAATAAATTGGTGTTATGTTTAAATCAGTCATTGGTATGTTGTATCTGTGACTGTAAAAGAAAAAAAAATTAGGTCATCACTATATCCTCAGCCCCCAGCCAAGTTCCTAGAGTATAAAAAAAGAGCTCAGCAAATATTTGACAAATAGCTGTAATGCCTGAAAAAGTAGATATATTGATTATGGAAATATCCTATTTGTGAGTTGTAATCCTTCTCATAGTTACTTTGTCCATTTGGAGGTTTTTGTCACCATCTGGGTATCACCTTGGGAACGTGTCACTTCTGCAGATGAAACCCACCTCGTATGTGGGAGTGAACAGATGTTTGAGAATCCCTGGGCCACTTTTGCTCAGGATCCTTCTGGCCAACACGGTCTGGAATTCCAAAGTGGGATCTGGAACACACTTCCCTCTGAGAAGGGACTCGGGGGTGAGGGGACAGGAGCATGGGGACGGGCTGGCCGAGCCCAGCACCAGGCAGCACAGTGCCGTCTGTCAGGGCTGAGACGCAGCATTCCCAGGGGCCACGGGCAGACGTTCTGGGAACTGAGTCTCATGTTGGAACTCTGTTTCCTGATTCTTCATCTGTCTAGCAGACGTAGAACATACTCTGTCAGGAGCAGGAGCTGCTGGGTCCAATCACCTCTGCAGGAGTCCTGGTTTTATTACTCCTCGGCCTCAGTTTGCTCATCTGTAAGATGGGGGTGGTAACAATTGCATCGTACCCATTGGTCTGTTACAAGTCTTGAAGACACAAGGCAGGGAAAAATCCTGGCACATGGCAGGTGCCTCAAAAAAATCACAGATATTATTCCTGTTTTCATCACATCTATCTTTTCCAAGTCGGGCAGTGAATGAAGGATTCAGAAAAAGCCGCAAAGAGGAGAGCAGGGCTGAGGCAGGTGGGAGCTGAGCCTGGGCCAGCCCTCCGCAGGGTCTACTGATGACAGTAACCACAAATTTGATGGCAGCCGTCATCAATTAATCACTTGCTGCATACCAGGCACCGTGCTGGGCATGCTGTATGATCTCATCTAAACTCATGACAGTGTCATGACATTGCTAATATTATTTCCACTTTGCAAATGAGGAAACCGGCCAAAGAAAGGGCAGGTAGCTTCCAAGAACTTGAATCACGTATGTGCAGTTCAAAAGCCCTTCAGCCTCGGACTCACAACACCATACAAATCGTCACGAAAGCAGGAAGTGTGAAAGGGACGTTGTTAGTAATTCCAGGACCATAGACGTCCCAGGTGATACCAAATACACCTCGTGGTAAAGAAAATGAAAGTACTTCGTAAACAATGACATCCAGGAAAAGGCCAGAGACAATTAAGCCGACCATGGAGTCAGAGAGGGAAAAGGACGCAGTGCACCCAGAACATTGCTTCCTTGAACTATGTTCTCCCTCCACCGGTAACAGGAAGCCCAGCCCCAACCAGTCCCACCTCTTAAATATATTTGACATTTCAAAAAAAATAATTAATCGTGTCGGTTTTATTAATGTTTTAAAATATAAATTAAAAATGTGACAAATGAGTGAGAAACGGCAGTCTGTTTTAATGAAAATTTCATACTCTCCATCAATAAATCATAGACCAAAGAGAACCCAACATAGCCCACAATATTTCTTGCCTGTCAGCGTTATCGGAGTTTGCCAAAGTTAACTTGGCAGACGGTTCCACTTGGGGACTGGGGAGATTCTGGAGTTGCACAGGACCCAAATGGCCGGCCTTTGGGGAGGAGGGGAGCTGGCCGTAATCGGGACGGCTCGAAGAGATGTGGCTTCATGGTCCCCAGTCCTCCAGGACACCATGGGGGTCGGGGGAAAGTCCCCAGTGCGGGGATGAAATGCCGCAGGACGGGCTCATCTATGCACAAGCTGCCCGGCGGGGGTGGTGCAGGTTGTCCAGGGAGAGCACCTCGCTCGAGGAAGCAAAGCCAAATCCCCCTCCCCTCGGGGTGCTGTTCCAAGGTTGGGGCTTATTTTCAAACTTTTCATCCAGAACCTCTACTGAAATTTCATTTTCTCTTTCTTGCCCTCTTACCACAGATGCCTTGTCCTATCCATGGGTAGCAACAAAACAGTTGTACCTATTTTGGATTTTTTTTAAGTGTATTGATTTATTTTGAGAGAAAGAGAGGAAGAGTGTGGGGGCGGGAGCGGGCGGGGGTTGGGGGAAGAAAGAGAGAAAATCCCAAGCAGGCTCCACACTGTCAGCACAGAGCCCGACGCCAGGCTCGAACCCACGAACCACGAGATCATGACCTGAGCTGAAATGGAGAATGGGTCGCTTAACCAACTGAGCCACCCAGGCGCCCTAATTTGTATTTTTAAAGGAATCCAGGAGAGGAGAGGCTGTGACCTCCCCTGGTCACCTGCCCCTGGTCACCTGCGCTGGTTTTTGATCCCAACGTCCGCTCTCCCTTCAACACCTTGGAAAAGCTTCATATTCGATTTGGGGCTTACAGAGGTTCAAGTCAGGTCACTGTGATCTGAGCTGTTCAAAAACTTTAAGCATGACAGAGGATTTCTGATTGAAAATGCAGATTCCTGGGGTGCCTCAGCGGCCCTGACGGTTGGTTGAGCATCCGACTTCGGCTCAGGTCATGATCTCGCGGCTCGTGAGTTCGAGCCCCACGTCGGGCTCTGTGCTGACAGCTCGGAGCCTGGAGCCTGCTTCGGATTCTGCATCTCCCTCTCTCTCTGTCTCTGCCCCTCCCCTGCTCACGCTCTTTCTCTCTCCTGCAATATAATAAGCATTCAAAAAATTATAAATAATAATTAAAAATTTTTACAAAGAAAATGCAGATTCCTAGGCCGGAGGTCCTCTATGCATGCTGATTCCCGTGGGCTGGGGGAGGGAGGATACGAGTGTGTCTTTGCCCAAGCATCCCGGGCGAGTCAGTGCGGGTACTTTGCGGACCACACTCTCAGAAGCGCTGGGCTGAATGAGCCTTGGCGAGAACGTGCCGTGGAGCCTGGGGGTGGTGGGTTCTTCAGGGAAACCGGGGTACTCCCCACCAGAGCCAGATCACTGATTACCACCCAGTCTTCCTGGCTGTTCCTCACGCCCTCCTTCCACACCAGAGCCGAGCAAAGCCCGTCTTCTGAGGCCAGATTGAAATGCCAGAATGTATGGAGATTAATCACAGAGTAATAGAAACTGCTGCTTATCATCTCCCGTATATTTGACATAATTACCCTACAAGCAACATGAAAATGTTCCACTGTAATAACTCCCGGCCAGAAGAAAGAGCGGCGTTGCTGATAACATGAAAATAGAGAAGAATACAGAATAGAGCCCTTCGAAAACTTTTAATTAATTTTTCTCCCTTTCAGCATAATTGATGTCAGTTCAGGCTTCGGTGTTTTCAAAGTGCTTGGCCTCGTAGCAGAGAAATTTAGGACCAGTGCATGTTGACTGCAGAGCAAAGCAGGGTCCTGGTGGGGGACTAAGGAGGAGCGACGTAAGGGGCCCTTCCGCATCTTTTTTTTTTTTTAATGGTCTTTTTTTTTTTTTTTTTTTGAGAGGGAGAGAGAGAGAGAGAGCACGAGTGGGCGAGGGGCAGAGAGAAAGAGGGAGACACAGAATCTGAAGCAGGCTCCAGCCTCCGAGCTGTAAGCACAGAGCCCAATGCAGGGCTCAAACTCACAAACTATGAGATGGTGACCTGAGCAGAGAAGTAGGATGCTTAATCGACTGAGCCACTCAGGTGCCCCAGCCTTTCTGCGTCTTTTAAACATAGAACATGGCTGCATCACCTCCCTGTTTACATTATTTCCTAGCTCCCCATTTCCCACCCTGCAGAACCTAAGACACAAGGTCCTTTGGTGTCACTCATAATCCTTCATGGTCTAGCACTCATTTGCTCACCTTGCCTGATTCACCTCTTGTCCCTCCCCCCACGTACCCCGGTCTTACCAAATTGCTGGCAACATCCCCAGTGCACTAGTCCAATCAGGCTATCATAACAAAGCACCGTAGACCAGACGGCTTATAAACAACAGACACTTAGGGGCGCCTGGGTGGCTCAGTCTGTTAAGCGTCTGACTTCAGCTCAGGTCGCCATCTCACGATTCGTGTGTTTGAGCCCCTCATCGGACTCTGTGCTGACGGCTCAATGCCTGGAGCCTGCTTCGGATTCTGTGTCTCCTTCTCTCTCTGCCCCTTGCCTGCTCATGCTGTGTCTGTCTCTCTCTCTCAAAAATAAATAATAAACATTAAAAAAAAAAAAAAAAGAAAAAAACAGTTCTCACAGGTCTGGAGGCTGTGTGTCCAAGATCAGGGCACGAGCATGATCAGGTTCTGGGGAAAGCCCTCTTCGGGGTTGCAGACTGCTGACTTCTCACTGAGTCCTCAAGGCAGAGAGAGAGTGCAAGGAAGCTCTGTGGGGTCCCTTTCATAAAGGTACTAATTCCATTCATGAGGGCTCCACCCTCAAGACCTAATTATGCCCCAGAGACCCCACCTCCTCATACCATCACAATGGAACCTATCCCGTAAATTCCTGGTTGAAACCACCTGTCTCTCTGGATGAACTACTATGATTCACTGTCCAAACCAACACCTATAACCTATTATTTCCCTTTTCATCTAGACTGCCAGGAAGCTCGAAATTAAATGTCATGCTTACTCATTATTAATTTTCTCTTTTCTGCTCTGTGATTTTATTGTTCTGCTGTTTTCTATCTTCAGTTTATTGGCCTTATTTTCTCATTTCACCTATCATCAGTTTTGCAAATGACTTCACACAGGTTAACCGCAAAAGATACGTAAAGCATATTCCCTCTAATACTTGCTTTATGCTGGACCTAACAGACAAGCATGGCTTTAGATAAATAACAAGCATAATTTTGATGAGCAGTAGACAAACAGCAAATATTTGTTCAGCATTGACTATGAGATAGGCATCAAGCCAGTCCCGTGCCTACAAAGAAGAAAAGAACATGGAGGCTTCATTCAAGAAACGCATTGTCATGGGAAGCAGACATGATTACAGCCTAGTGTGGATACCTGCCATGACTTGCCATGTCCCGGGTGCCATGGGGGAAGGGAAACATGAGGCTTTCCGGGGAAGCTGGGGAGAGGTTTCCTGGAAGGAGTGATATTTGAGCAGGGTCTCTGCGGATATATAGGAGTTCACCAGAGGAGGAAAGACTGTATGTCAAGTGATTTGATATGGCTAGAAGATCACACATGGAACGTGGGGTTGGTGGACCACAACGCGTGACGAAGAGGAAGGCTTGGTCATGAAACACGCGGGGGCAGACCTTGCTGATAAGTTTCGAGTTTATCCTGCGGGCCACTGGTCTATAATAACTGTTTCGCCGACGGGAGACTCCATTTCAATGTTCACAAATTTCATGGGAGTGGTTTCAGCGCAAATTGTCTGAGAAAACCCATCACAGCAAAAGTTATGGTGAGTTCAGCGATGCGTTTAAATTAATTTGTACTTTGTTCAGCCCGATCAAATCTACAGACGTTTGAAAAATAGCTACACCCGGCGAAACAGACGGTGTTCTCCTCATCGCCGTAAATAAAATATGACTGTCTATTCTGTGTAGTTATTCCCCTCCCCAGCATCTTGGGTTATGAGGCTCGGCGTTGAAGCATGCTCCCCTGCCTCAGCTCCTTCCACTGTGGGGCCAGACCAGGGACTATTTTCACTAGATGCTTCTCTCGTTTATTTAATCAAGTCCCTGCCCCACCCTTCTCTTGTTTTGCGGATCGTTTTTCTCTGTCTTCAGGTTTCTCTGTCAATAATCTATCTTTGTCAAGTTACAGTCTGCAGCATCTGTCTAATTGGGTGGTCCTCAATGGCACCCCCTCGGGGGGGGCTTATTAAAGCAGATTGCCGGGTGGTAGGTACCTCCCAGGAGTTTCTGATTCAGTGGGTCTGGGGTGGGGCCCGAGAATTTGCATTTCCAACAGATTCCCAAGCCATACTGACCCAGCTGGCCCAAGGACCACACTTTGACAACCACTAACTTACATCATCTCTCCTCAGCTTCATGAAGGGTTTGTCTATGGTTTTATGGATTTCTTATATATGTTTGCCTTTCTTAAAGTTTCCCAATGCTTGGCTTCATGACGAAATGCTCACAATATAGAAAAATAATTAGGTGGGGAGGTAAATGTCTAGAAATAACACAGGATCCCTCTAAACACTGACATCTGCGTGACGTCTAAGATGGATGGTCCCACACATTCTCAACTCATTTCAAATCGCTTTGATCCGCATGACCTCTGCCTATCGCCTGTCATTACATGTAAACATTTTTCAAGTGAGAGCCAAGACTTTGTATGGTTATGTATTCATTATGAGAAACAGAACTTGCAAGCAGGCAGTGGCCAGACCGGATGTAAAAAATAGAATTCTGGGGGCGCCTGGGTGGCTCAGCTGGTTGAGCGTCTGACTTCGGCTCAGGTCACGAACTCAAGGTCAGTGAGTTTGAGCCCCGCATGGGGCTCTGTGCTGACAGCTCAGAGCCTGGAACCTGCTTTGCATTCTGTGTCTCCCTCTTTCTCTGCCCCTCCCCGACTCACGCTCTGTCCTCTGTCTCTCAAAAAAATGAATAAACGTTAAAAACAATTTTTTTTAATTTTTTTTAACGTTTATTTATTTTTGAGACAGAGCGAGACAGAGCATGAACGGGGGAGGGGCAGAGAGAGAGGGAGACACAGAATCGGAAGCAGGCTCCAGGCTCTGAGCCATCAGCCCAGAGCCCGACATGGGGCTCAAACTCACGGACCGCGAGATCTTGACCTGAGCTGAAGTCGGACGCTCAACCGACTGAGCCACCCAGGCGCCCCTAAAAACAATTTTTTAATTAAAAAAAATAGAATTCTGACCCACAATCTCCAGCAACCAGCCCAGGAAACCAACCCACTGTCTACCGTCTACACTAACCAGCCCAGGAGGCCAGGCTGCTATCTGTAAGTCAGACTGTAGGAAGCAAAGCCACCATCTCTTGCTAGAGAGAAGGCCAAAGGCCAGTCCAGAAGGCCAAACTTTTGTTAAGTTGGTTCCGAATGAGCAGGACTCAATTAATCGCTGCCAACCCCCCTAATTTTTGTCCTTTCTGCCAACTGGGGACCAAGAAGACAAAGCCAAGAACACATCCCTAACAATCCCATAAGATGTCTCTAATTCCGGCTGGCCCACATCCAGCCTTCCCGAGCCAACAGCATGCAGTCCGGGCACACCTTAACCCTCCCTTATTTCTCCGGCAACTTTCCTTCTCTGCCTGCCCCGGAGCCTCTGCCAAAATGCAAGGAGGTCAGTTCCCCACCTCCTGGGTCTTGGCAAACTCTGAATAAATAGCCTTTGCTTATTCTCATTTGGTTGGTCTTTGTTTATTTCCAGATAGCTGAAGGACCCAGAGGGAAGCCACAGCCAACTGAACCTTGGGGAGACGTAAGCATTTCATGAAAAGTGACACGGGCAAGACCCAGTAGGGTATGTATCCAGTCTGTATACAATGGTTGCTGCCTGTATGTGTTCTCAGGTCATGTATGTATTCCACAATTATGTAAAAGGACCATGTGGCCTCAGTGATGGTAACGAGTGCTGTAGGCAAGAGGGAGCCCTCGAGGAATTTTTGAGCCGAGATGCATCCTGGTCTGTGCCCTAAACACATCAAGGAATAAGCAAAGACAGAGTTCGTCAACCGGGCTTCCTTAAAGTGGATTGCACAGGAGCTCTAGACCAGATTCTGCCCCGTGGCGGAGACATTCCCTATACCAAGGTGCATTCCCATTGCCCTTGGAGAGTGGCTTTCCTTCCTGATCACGAAGGATCGTGGCACCCCAGACAGGTCCTTGCGTGGCCGTGGGGTAAAGCTGTAGCAGCGGCCGGGCACAGTCATGGTTATTTAATTAGCATGATAGCCTTCCATCAGGAAGCCAAGGGGCACATTCACAGCTGAGAATCCCCTCCTAATTGCCGGGCATGGGAGACCCATCATTGGTTTGATGGGCCTGTGGCTTGCTCTTTTGACCTCCAACATCTGGCCTTGCTGGAGCCATGGAAATGATTCCCGGTCTGGGTAAGACAAATCCCAGGAATGAGACTCTGGCCAGAACATTTGGCCAGACTTTTTAAATTTCATGAGGAAAGGGAAATGCAAGCCCTGCAGTCCTGGAGCTTCTGCAAGCACGACTCCCAGAAAACCCTGATCTCAAGTCAGTCAGCCCGAGGTCCCAAGGGTGAGCCGAGCTCCGACGCTTAGTAACAGGGGACCCTGACTGTGCAAGTGCCTTATCCTCTCTGCCCCTCCATTTCCCCCTTTGTGAAAGGGCATAACGTGAGCATCTGCCTCTCAACGTTGTGTGAAAAGATGCATTTGAAGGGCTTGGCGGTATGCCCAACCCACAGCAAACTCTGACAACTTTAACACCCACTCCTCAAGCTCCAATGGCACCTAGAGTGTGTCCCCCAGGCAAGACCTGCACTTGCCCAGTGCCAACCCCTTAGACCCATGCAGGTCGACAGCATTGCCTTTTGGCCTTTTATTCATTGTCACCTTCCCGTAGGCTCTTCTTCCTAATTTCCACCCTCGCCCATGACATTGTAATAGCCCATGAAATTTTGAATGTATACTGCATAGATACATAGATACAGATACAGATATAGATACAGATGCGGATACAGATATAGATACAAATATAGATACAGATACAGATATAGATACAAATATAGATACAGATATAGATATCTAGATACAGATATAGATTCAGATATAGACATAGATATAGATAGATTCGATAAATATAGAATAGATATAGATATAGATATAGATATAGATATAGATATAGATATAATCTGTTTCTGTACCAGAAGCCACGAACCAATGGCAATAGCCAAGAGCCAATTTTCTGAGTAGAGATAAAATCTTACCCACATGTTTTATTCATTATCCCGCCCATCAGGAAGTGAGCAAAGATTCACTGTATATGTATGTATCTATACAAAGTATATGCAGGGAGCACCCAGGTGGCTCTGTCAGTTAAGTGCTCAACTTCAGCTCAGGTCATGATCTCATGCTTTGTGGGCTTGAGCCCCACATCTGGCTCTGTGCTGACAGCGCGGAGCCTGACCTCCTCTCTCTCTCTCTCTCTCTCTCTCTCTCTCTCTCTCTCTCTCTCCGACCCTCCCCTGCTCACAGTCTGTCTCTCTATAAAATAAATAAACATTTAAAAAGTATTTTTAAAAAAGGTATATACACACATACATAGACTATGGTGAGTTGTACGTAACATATCTATATTTCACATAGTCAGTAGACGAACTAGTATCAAAAGAAATAAAGCGTCTATGAATTTTTTAAATGAGCCAATTTTCACTCATGTCAAGAATGCATGATCTCGACATGAATGAAGCGAAAAAAAAATAAGAAATTCCACATGTCTTCGTTTAAAATTCAACCTTTGATTCCAAAATATTTCCCTTCCCGTGCATTGGTGCATGTGTGTGTGCGTGTGCGTGTGTGTGTAAGCATGACATGGCTGGGACAGGAGATGATAGTAATTGTCTTTGGCACGTGGGCTTGTATGTGCTTGTGCATTTGGGTAGTTGCTTAATTGATGGACTTACTCGGCAAGATAAAAAGTGGGCAACTGGAGCGCCTGGGTGGCTCAGTCGGTTGAGCTTCCGACGTCGGCTCAGGTCATGATCTCACAGTTCGTGAGTTCGAGCCCCGCATCGGGCTCTGTGCTGACAGCTCAGAGCCTGGAGCCTGCTTCCAATTCTGTGTCCCCCTCTCTCTCTGCCCCACCCCTGCTTGTGCTCTGTCTCTCTCTGTCTTTCAAAAATGAATAAACATAAAAAAATTTAAAAAAAAAAAAAAGTGGGCAACAGACTTTGGTTCCCAGAATCGTGTTTTCCCTTATGGGAAATCAGAAATCCAGGCCCCTCTTTGCACACCACTCCTGAGGGCTCCAAAGACTTGCCTCCCATCCACTCTTAATGCTCCGGGTCTCTCCAACTCCCGGTGGGTCGAGCTGGATCCACTGGGCAGGATGCCCACTGCTGCCCTCGGGAAGCAGAAGGGCTCGGCATTACTGGGCACAGCTAGCACCTGGCCTTGTGCTTGGCCAGTGAGGGGAGGTGGACAGGGCAACAGTTCTGATAACCGCGGGAGCTCAGAGTCCGGCAAAGGTGACCCATCCTTCCCAGCTTCCCCACACATTACACTGAGCACCGAGGATTTACTTCCTGGGAAACGAGGTCCAGTCCCGGCAGATTTTTCTCGGCTACGGGAGACTTCCCCTGGAATTCTGGTAAAATTCTCCGTGTTCTTATACTAAATGTGTAAAAGCAAAAAATAAAAATTAGAGGCGCCTGGATGACTCAGGTGGGCACCCGGCTTCAACTCAGGTCATGATCTCATGGTTCATGGGTTCGAACCCAGAGTCAGGCTCTGTGCTGACAGCTCAGAGCATGGAGCCTGCTTCAGTTTCAGAATCTCCCTCTCTCTCTGCCCCTCCCCTGCTCACTTGCTCTCTCTCTCTCTCTCAAAAATAAATACATTGTTAAAAATTAAAAATTAAAGTTAAAAAAGAAAAAAAGCTTAAAAAGCCAAGGGCTTCCTAGTGGCCAAAGCAAAGAGAGAAACTCTATGAGTTGCAAGATCGCCAGTTTCCTTGGATAAAAATCTACTGAAGACTGAAGAGAAACGTCGCCTCTCTCTATCCCCGAGAGAACGTCTTCCTCTTGCAGGTTCTGCAGAGAAGAGCCCAGCTGATGTTGTAGGGGCTCTAAATCCACACCCTTCCATCAAATTTAGCAGTGTGCTCCTTAGGGATACTTTCTGGGGCCTCCTGCTTTAAAACCCATGTATCATTCAGTGAAAATAACAGTTGTAACTGCCAAAATCTGGAACCACTCAAACATCCTGGGGGGAGAGGGGGGCATAGATAAATAAACCCTGCCCCACCCATTCCCTGGAACACTGCTTGCACGTGGAAAGGAATGATATTGGTGCATATCGTAACTCGGGGCCGGGGTGTGGGGGTATCTCACAGGCATTCTTGCTGAGGGAAGAAAGGCTGGTCTCAAGCCAGCACCTGCTGTAGAATTCCATCTGTGGAGTGTTCTCAAAATGACAGAACTCTGAGACAGAGAATGCATGAGTGGTGGCCCGGCATCCATCCTGGGGTGGTTCTGGGTGTGCAACCGTATCTGGGTAGCAGAAAGGGCCTCCTTCGTGGTGATGGAGAAGTTCCGTATCTTGGTTACAGTGTGGGGATGTGAATCTACATGTGGGAGAAAATTGCATAGAGCTACACACACACACACACACACACACACACACACACACACACACAGTAGGTCTGCAGTGCAGTTAGCAGTATTGCACCAACGTCCATCTCCCAACTTTGGTTCTGTACAGCTACCTGGGATGTCACCCCTGGCGGAAGCTTCCAGTAAAGGTGACGGGACGCTGTGTCCTTTTTTACTTTTATTTGTTTGCAAGTTCCTGTGAGTCTATAATTATTCCCAAATACAAAGGAAAACAAGCCAGTGGCTCTTACGCACCGTCCTACCTGTGCCCCAGTTCTGCAGCTCGGAGACATGGCTGGGCTTGAAAGTGAAGCCTTTTGCTGGGTCAGCACGCCGTCCCCGCCCCTCCTCTAGCCTGATTCACAGAAGTGCATGGGGATGCGTGGGGGTAGCAGCTCCCAGGGCAGGCTGAGCTGTGATTCTGAAGTCCTCTTTGATCCCGCACTTTGGGTCTGTTACCACTTAAGCTGCCTGTGTTTAAACTCTCCCCGAGTGATCTCCAAGCCTTTCATCCAGGTCCTTTGATGAGTTAGTGCTGGTCACTTGCTAATCCGGCTGAGGCTCCCGCTTCCCAGCAGGTTTTCTTCCGCCTCCACATCATTTCCTTTGTGGCTGACCCTTTGCTCAGCCCAGAGGCCAGGATGCGGCCCTGGGAGCCCCGGGAGTGCTGACCGCTGCTATCCACCCCAAGACCTGTGATTCAATGGGCATCACTGCAGAATCCTTTGAAATTGGAGTTCTGGGAAAATCACAGCAGGTGGTCCCTTCTGAGGGCGTCTGCGGCCAAGGAACACAGAGTTTAACGGACCAGCAGGTGGGGGTCCAAGCCTATCTGCCACCAATTCCCCATCAAGTTCTCTCTTCCTCGACTGGAGACCGACTGTTCTTTGCCCACAGGCGTGCTCCAGGCATCTGAGATCCCAGCTGGAAAGAGATTTGCAAACAGGACGGCACTTTGCATTTTGAAGGTAAACGGTATTCTCCTCCTTTCATTCTCCTCCAAGAACACTTTGGGGTTGCTGCAGTCACCATTCTACCAGTGTAATCCGTCATTAGACACACTAAGGTTGTCCCACCTGGAGGCGGGGAGCGAGCTGCTCCCAGTGAAGGTATTAGCTAAGCAGACTCCTGGGACCAGAGAACGTCCTCAGGTCATAGACGCTTGTGGCAAAATCCATCAGCACATAAAGGCAAATGGTGTGGCCCCAAGCAGGCTGTAAATGTAATATTCCGCAGCCGAACTGTTCCATTTATCTAGCCTGCCTCCCAGACCACCCCAACGCTGGGTGACATGGCATGGTGAGGACATTTAGTTTGCTCACAAATCTCCCCGTTGGCCGGGCTTGGTGCAGCTGCCAGTCTCTCTGTTGCACTGAGCCTAAGCTGGTGCAGCTTGAAGGGCTCTGGAATCATCCGAAAGCTCCCTCCCTCCCACGCCCTGCGGGTGAGGCTAGCAGCCATGTGGTCCCTCCATGTGGCTCCTGGGGTTTCCTCAGGCCGTGGTGGCTCACAGTTCCAAGGGCGCGTGTTGGGGGAAGGGCTGGGAGAACCACGCGGAGCTGTATCGTCCTGTACAGCCTAGCCTCAGAAGTCATGCAGCGACATTTCTGGCACCTGTTGGGTAGACTCCAATCACAAAGGCCAGCCCAGGATCCAGAGAAGAGGAATTAGACTCCACCTTTTCATAGCGGGAGGGTCAGAGAATCTGCAGATATATTTTACAACCACTACACTATGCGTGTCATTTCAGTTTTATAAAAACAGAGTATTTCCTGTAGGCCAAGTACATTGCTAGATACCAGGGAGACAGAAATGGGCAATTCACCTGGAAGAGAGATTTAAAGAATGACTCTCGAGTCAAAGTGCTTGGCCTCTGTTTATCTTGACTAGAAGTTCATGATTTGCATGCATTTTTCATGAACCTTTGACTAATACCTATTTCAGAAATGCCCACATTGTTCAAGAACGCTTTTGTGCACAGGGTCATCACATATGGTTGGGCAGGTTGGGCACTGCACAAGGCACCCCTCCAAACAGCCAAGGTGAGGGTGAATTCTAAGCTGCACCTGCTCACCAGACTATGTGCTGTGGGGCTGGGATGGTTCACAAAAGGACTTTTTCTGTTTCCACCTGCAAAGTCACATGCCCCTACCTGGAGGGGTGACTTTTGCTAATTTACACAAAGGTACCATATGAGCTGGGGCCACAGGGGCTGATGGTAGCCTTTTTATATAAGCAGATTCTTAGGTGAAACTTAAAGACGTGCCTGAGGGGAACACACAGATGCTGGAAGAATTAGAGGAAACTGCCTGCTTGGTTAGCTATGTTTGTGTGTGTGTGTCTTTACCAGCAATAGCTAGATGAATATAAGTGTACCAAAACTTATAGCTAGAAAAAAATGCACCAAAATATTAATGGGAGTCATGCCTGAGTGTGGAACTATGGAATTTTCTACAATGAACATATGCTATCATCAAGAAGAAAAATAACGAATAATAGATAGATAGTTAGATAGATAGATAGACAGATGATGGGTAGAGAGATGATAGACAGACAGACAGACAGACAAATAGATCTGAATCAGTCTGTGAACTGGCTGTCAAACTGTCCAGGGTCTAGAGCAGAAAAATGCTCCTGACGTGGGATATAGTCCTAGTTCTGATATCTGATAGCTTGATTTGTGAATCTGAGCAAATTAGTCCCTTTCTCTGCGCCTCAGTTTATTCATCTGTGGGTGAGTGACCAGCACCTCCCATTCTTGGTCAAAAAAGATCCAGTGGCTCAACACAGATCTCAGAAGGGAGCCCTAAGGTGTGATGGAGACAGGAAGGACATTCTCAATGCAAATACGCGGGGATGAAGGCTGAGTCCAGCAGGAGGCCCTCCAGGGCCAGGACTAAGCCTGCTTTGCAAGGACCTCCCAGGACCACCTCCAAGAACCAGCACAAACTGAACATCCTACATCCCACAACTCCAGAAGATCGATCTCCCCCACCTTTTTTCCAAATAAGATCACATTCGCAGGTACTGGAATTCAACCTTCAATGTATCTTTTGGAGTAGATGCTTGGACCCACAACAGTCTCCATTTTAGGGGAGGCGATGCCAACACCCTGAGCGGGGGCAGCCACTGAGTTCGGGGGCCGCTGCTGAGTTCGGGGCCATGGCTTCTGCCGGGCCCCCTCCTCTGTGGGCAGCAGGGTCTAAGGACCCCAGGGGTGTCAGGGAGTTCCAGAATCCACAGAGTTTGAGAAAGCAAAGTTTCTCCCTCACTGTCAGCTGCCTTTCTGGTTCTGCAGACCATGGTGGGGACCGGGGGGGGGGGGGGGCACAGTGGGGCGGGGGGGCAGAGTGGGGTGGGGCTCTTGGCTTATTCCCTTCCTCCCCCATTCCCTTCCTCAGACATGGCCTCACGTGCCCCTTCAGTCTTGCCTGGCTTCCTTCCCCATCACCTCCCACCCCTCCCTCCTTCTGGGGACCCCTGCAGGGTCCTTGCTCAGCCCCAGCCGACCCCTGCCCTTCCCCCAACTCCCCCACCCCCACCCCCTGCCTGGCAGGAAACTCCATCTTTCCTCAAGCAGCACTGATGTGAGGGCAAAACGGGTTTGTGGGTGGTAACAGGTACTCTACTGGGAAGAGGTTTCCCTGAATTTTGCAAAGCCCCTCACTGATTCGGTTTTTACTGTCCATCTCAAGCCTCAAGAAACTTAAGAAAAAATCACTCATCTTTTAAGAGTAATTCATTCAGGGGACACTCAGGTGGCTCCGTGGGTTAAGCGTCCGACTTCGGCTCAGGTCATGATCTCGCAGTTGGTGGGTTCAAGCCCCGCGTCGGGCTCTGTGCGGACAGCTCACAGCCTGGAGCCTGTTTCAGATTCTGTGTCTCCCTCTCTGTCTCTGCCCCTCCCCTGCTCTCTCTCTCTCTCCCTCTCAAAAATAAATAAAAACCTTTTTGAAAGAGTGACATTCAGTCAGCTCACGTGTGGACCTGTCTCTCCACAGCCACCAAGCAGTCATGCCAAGTTCTGCTACACAATGGGCATCGCCTGAGGTCTCCTTTCTCCTCCCCTGATAGGCTTTGAGAGGACAGGGGGGCATTGCTGGGGGGGGGGGGCACTTGTCATTCCCTTCAGCTGCCCCCAAATCAGCCCTCCTCCCTGGGCCGGGGGGATGCCCGTCCTGAGATTCATGGACGAGACAGTGCCAGCAGCCTACCAGGTGGCTCAAAATCCAGATCCTCCTTTTCCCAGCGCATGAGGAGCCTCAGCCGATCAGATCCACCTGCCATGGCTGGGGGATGGACACCAGGACATCGTGACAGCTGGTGGGATGAGGTCCAGGGCTGGGGACAGCAAGTAGACATAGCCAGGCCAGCCAGCCGTGGTGCCGAGCCCTCCACAGATCCCTCTGACTGCGTGATTTGTGCCCGGGGTGCATAACCCCAAACCTATTCCCCAGCCCTCGCAGAGACCGGAAGAGCGACGGGCAGCCCTTTCTCTCCGTCCATGCTGACGCCAGCCAAAATCCGTCTCCACTGCTGGCAGCTATGAATCCTGGCCGGGTCTACCCCCCACGGGCGGGAACCATGCCAGCGCGTCCTCCTTTAAAAGACAGAACTGGCTACAGTCGCGGTTCATGATAAATAGCCATCTCATTTTTTAATACATTTTTTAATGTTTTATTTATTTTTTGGAAAGAGAGAGAGAGAACGAATGGTTCACGATAAGTAGCCATGTCATTTTTTTAAATATAGTTTTTTTTTTTTTTTTTTTAATTTTTTTTTTCAACGTTTATTTATTTTTGGGACAGAGACAGAGCATGAACGGGGGAGGGGCAGAGAGAGAGGGAGACACAGAATCGGAAACAGGCTCCAGGCTCCGAGCCATCAGCCCAGAGCCCGACGCGGGGCTCGAACTCGCGGACCGCGAGATCGTGACCTGAGCTGAAGTCGGACGCTCAACCGACTGAGCCACCCAGGCGCCCCTTCTTTCTTCTTTTCAAACACATGAGCTTGTTTCCACCTCAGGGCCTTTGCACTTACTGTCTGTCATCTGCTTGGTCTGCTGTTTCCCCACATGGCAGATTCCTCACTGGGTCTCAGCACAATTCCACCTCCTCCCAAAAGCCCTCTCTGACTGTCCTTCCTAGACTACTGTCTCTCTTGGCCACCCTCTAGCTCATGACCCTGTTTTATTTTCTTCATGACCCTAATACTACCTAAATTTCTCATGTGTATCATTGGTTCATGTATCGGCCATTTCCGTATAAGCTAGTAAGGACACAGATCTTGTCATTCACCTGCACTGATGTGTCCCCAGTGTCCCAGACCCCAAGAACAGTTCTAGACACATCATAGGAGTTTGGCAATTATTCACTGAATGAATGAGATTCTTTCCAACTATGTTGTTGGTTCCTTGAGTACACATGTGCTTTCTGTGCCCGGAGCAGGGTTTCTCAAGCTCGGCACGCCTGACACGTGGGACTAGGTAATTCTCTGTCGTGGGGACTGCCCTGTACACTGAAGGATGCTTAGCAGTGTCCCTGTGGCCTCTGCCCACCAGATGCCAGGAGCACTCATCCCCAGCTGTGACAGCCAAAAATGTCTGTGGCCATAGCCAACATCCCAGGTGGGCAGGAGACGGTGAATCGCCCCAGCGGAGAGCCCGTGCCCTGCAGTGTCAGACACATGGCTGGGCACCCAGAGGACTGAAGAGTCCTTGGACCGATTTGAGAAATCAGGCCCCCCCCCCCGCCGACGCACGTCCACCTCACAACCAGCAGGTGGCGGCAAAGACCGCCGTCTCACTAGCATGGCGGCCCCCCCCCCCCCCCCCCACCTCCGGGAAAACTTTTCATTTCTCTCCGAGGCGAGGCGTGCTAACCGATTTTGCAACTTTGCCGGCTCCCCTCCCCATGGGGCCTTGTGAGTGATCTGCTCAGCCTGCACTTTTCCAGACTGAGGCAGGAGGCAGCGGCGATGTCCTAAACCCACCAGCAGACAGAAAGCCGAGTGGTGCCGGTGTTGGCTTGGCTCGCGGGAGAGAAAGGAAATCATCCTGCCGTCAGGCAGATCTAATTTCCATCCCAGGTGTTACCCCTTTCTCTCTTCGTGCCCTCGGGCCAGTTAACTTCGCCTGTCTGTGCCTCATTCTCCTCTCCTGTATCCTGCCCCGCTTATCTCCATAGTCCCCGCCACCCACCACCGGTTTTGCCCCCCTCCCTCCTCGATCACGCGGCAGCTCAGAGGCCGAGGGCTTGCTCCGGTGGGTCAGCGCCCCCAGCTCCCAGCATGCACCTGTTTGTTGAGTGACTGACTGACAGCATGTGGAAGAGTGCAGGTGCCTAACAAGTACCCAGCAAGGGTCAGCTGTGATGATGCTCACGACACAGGAAGGGGAGGTCATCGTGAAGTGATGCCACACAAGGAGGGTGATGTCACGGTGAGGGTGATGGTGTCATGGTGAGGACGGTGGTAGTGTCACCTCACGACCCCCAAACCTGCACTTACCGAGGAATCTTCTGAATCTTTTACAAGAATAGGTTCAAAACCTCAGCTGTGCGCTGGAACCATCCAGAGAGTTCTCTGCCTCCAGATGCCATCAGAGCAAGGATGCAGCCCGGGGCACAGGGCTTTTAAAAGATGCCCAGGTGATGCTAATGTGTGGTAAGGTGACAATCACCCCTGTCACTTAGCAAATCCTCCAGATTGATGTCATACACACAGTGGTCCCGGGCCAGTAGCATCCCCATCACCCGGGAGCTGGTCAGCAATGTGAATTCTCGGGTCCCACCAGGACCTCCTGACTGGCTCTTTCGGCCCCTGGGGAGGGCAGCCCGCCAGGGGGGTTTGGACACCGAGAAGAGTCTCACATGCTCCGGTGTGAGCAGAGCCACCCTAGGGGATTCAGATATGCGGACACTTTGGGCACCCCCATTCCCATGGGCTGGAAAACCAGGAAGAAAGGAGGGATGGAATGTCCTGGGGGAGGGAGGAAGGGATACAAGGAGTCCCTGAAGATCGTCCCGTCGGCAAACTCCATGGGAGTCTGTCAGCTCACATCCTAGGCCCACCCCCAGCACCTACACTGACAAAGGCCCACGTCACCTGCAGACTTATGTTTGCCTAGAAGGAGCCAGGCTTCCCTGGAGAACACTCCATGCCAACAGGCCCACGCAGGTGGGCACCATCCCCCACCCAGACCCACGAAGGCCACACGACAACTAACAAGAGCTGGAAAAGTGTCACCAGGACTCGGTCCACGGCAGACTTCACACCTTGGACAGAAGACCGCGTGTGGGGACAGCAGGGTGGGGTGGGGGGGATACTTTACAACAAACACCTCCCTTCTGGAGGCGTGTTAGAAATGCACAGTTTCCTGAGGGGGCCCCTGCTCACTGTTTAAAGCCAGTGACGACTGAGATGTGCCGATTCCTCGGGGGACCCTGGTTTCCGCATTCCCGGCGTGTGTGGACCTCGCCAGCCGTGGGCTTGCGGCCAGGGAAGCAGGCTCAGTCAACACACTCACGTGGAAACTAAGGGCCAAGACAACCACCCAGGAGTTGTTGCTGCATCTGTGAGGATGTTCTCGCCCACTGAGCGCGAACGTGCTGGTCGTTCTTCCCTCCCCGGGCGAGTCTGCTGACTGTTCCTTCCTGCAAACCCCAAGCCTGCCGATTCCTCTTCCCGCCTGTTGTGAGCGTGTCGGTGGTCCTCCCCGGCAACAGCGATGAAGCCACACGCAAGGGGACCAGCGCACTGACCACCAGAGGCCCTCAGGCCTTCACGTCCGGGACGATCGCGTGACGTCTCAAAGCACAGGCCCTGATCGCAGAATCTCCGCTCCGAGTGAGCCGGACTTACTCGAGCCCCCGGACTCCGGGCGGGACGGGCACGCACCCGGCTGACTTCAGCAGGACGTGTGCACGGCCTGGCTGGTGAGAAGCCCAGACTTCTGCTCTCGTCCCCTACTTTCGCACTGCCCCCGCCCCCCTGGGTTCCAGGTCGCAGCACAGCCACCCACGGCAAGCACCCTGCAGCCAGCCGCTAAACCGGCTCAGAGCAGCCGAGGGAAAGGACTGAGGACTGTCCCTGCAGCGAGGAAAACACCACCAGCTCACTGTGCACCTTTCTGCAGCTCTCCTGACCTCTCTGGTCTCCCGTGTCCTTGGCAAAGAAGGCGAGCCGATCCACTGGGCGGGGGCGTAGGGTGAGGGCTGACGCGAAGGCGGGGGTGGGGGGGCCTGCGGACGCTGGGAGGCTCCACTTACGATGAAGGGGGTGCGTTTGTCACTCCAGGTGATGGGGATTCTGCACTCCCGCAGCTCCCTCCGGCCCGCACGGACACACACGTGCACGGACACACAGATGCACCAGGCCCGGCCGCACACACGGCACGAAGTCGACAGCCGGGTCCAGAGCTCAGTCCACAGTGGCTCTCGGGCTGAGGAGGAGGAGACTGCAGCCCCCCCCCCCCCAACGGGTCCCGGCCGCCCCCGGCCAGCCCCTCCCTCCCAGCAGACCAGGCCCCCCGGGCTCAGACGGCCTGGTCCTGCCTCTGCCTCAGGCTGAGCACACGGGCCGCCACCAGGAAGGCCACCCCGGTGAACAGCTCGGTGACAAAGCTGATCCAGCCCAGGGCCAGGGACCAGCCGAAGCGGATGTCCACCTGGCCCAGGAGGGCCTTCTCCTCCAGGAGACACAGTGCCTCCTGGAAGGCGGCGGCCGAGTACGCGATGTAGACGCTCATTCCAGCGAGGGTCACCAAGGCTGCGGGACAGGCAAAGGAGAGCAGATCAAACCCCGGGGCTCTGCCTCCTCCTCCTGCTCCTGCTCCTCCCCCTCCCCCCCTTTTCCCCTCCTCCTCCCCCTCTGCTCCCTTCCCTGTCCCTTCTGCCCTCAAAAACTCCTGTTAGTCACCTCTCAGCTCGTGTTGACTCCAGGACCTCCCAGAGCAGGTCAAACCCCCTGTGGTTTCACAGCACCTCACGGCCCTCCATCACCGTCCAGGTCAGAGGCGCATTTTGCATTTGTGAGATCACTGAGCTGACGTCCACCCCCCGACAACGGGCTATGAGTTCCAGGGGCCTCGTCCTGGATTGCCCCGGCGCCCAGAACGGGGCTGGCACGCGGTGGGCCTCCACAGACCGTGAACTAGGGCAGTGCCGTCCAGGGCCACAGCTGCTGGCTACAGGGGATGACTTAAACCAATTTAAATGAACCCCTCAGCCCTCCCGGGCATCCGCCACACCTCAAGCACCCCCCAGCCTGGTTCGAGGCTCCCCCTTGGCACAGCGCGGATCAGACTTCCCGCCACTGCAGAAAGTACGACTGGCCAGCGTGGTTTCGAGAATTAGTCACTGAGTGAGCTGTTAACGCCAGTATTGGTAACAGTAGTGGGTGATTGGAGGACATCTGAGCCTCACGATATTTTCACGTCCAGACATTCTTTTTGGGTTTTTTCTTCCATGGACCCCAGGTGTGTGCATCACCTCTGTTCTTGTTTTGTTTTGTTTTGTTTTGTTTTGTTTTGTTTTGTTTTGTTTTGTTTTGTTTTGTTTTCAAGGAGGGAGGCCTTACGCTCCCAGCCTCACGCTGGACCCCATCTTTGAAAGCCTCTGGTCTGCCAGACCACAGGGATGACAGGCATTGCCCATTTTTTAAGCAAGCATCAAGCAGGATCTGTCAGGACATCAGAGAGACATGAAGACCAAGGGTCTCCGGACAACCCACAGCCCTCAAGCGGAAGCTGTCAGCGTCTTCTGTGAAACCAGGAAAGCAATCCTGAGGATCTGCCCCTGCCCTCTGCTTCTCTCTTGGGGCCACAGACCCAGGGACCCTGGGCCAAAACCATTCACCCCACCCAGCTATGTGGACAGAATGTCACATATGGACATCCCCATGTCACAGATGGGGAAACCGAGACCCAGAGAGGGAATGGGACGCCTGCCCCACCCACCCCTGCCGAGGGTTCATGCACATCCCCTTCCGAAGCCCGCGCTCCACGCATGGGGGCACCTACCTCCAAAGAGGAAGAGGGTCCCCGTGAGCAGGAGGAGGATGGAGACTCGAAGGAGGAAGCTCAGAAACCCCGTCATCCCCCCAAAAACCATCAGGATAAGGCTGAGCGGCAGCAGAATCACAAATGTCCCGTGCATGGCTTAGAAGAGAAAGGAGGACAGCGGGCAGAGAAGGGTTAGCAACATCCTGCAGTCAATCAACAAACACTGTGCACCACCTAGGGGCCAGGCCCCAGGTGCTGCGAGCAAAAATTAACAGCGTTGTTACTACCGTGTCAAGACCTCACTCTTTTTCATGGCTGAGTAATATTCCCTCGTCTAAATGAAGTTAAGAGAAAGACACATACCATCCGATTTCACTGATGTAGAATCTAAAAGACAAGTGAATGAGCAAACAGAAAACAGACACTTTCATGCCCAGAACAAACTGGTGGCTACCAGAAAGGGGGGGGGGGGCGGGACAAGTGACATAAAGGGAGTTAAGAGGTACACACTCCCAAGTATAAGATAAATGAGTCACTGCATGGGGACTATAGTCATTAATACAGTAGTAACGTTGTATGGAGACAGATGGTGACTACACCTGTCATGATGAGCACTGAGCATCATGTACAGAATTGTCGAATCCCTATGTTGTACCCCCGAAACTAATATATTTTTAAAAACTTTTTTATTGTTTATTTATTTTTGAGGGAGAGAGAGACAGAGTGTGAGTAGGGGAGGGACAGAGAGAGAGGGAGGCACAGAATCCGAAGCCGGCTCCAGGCTCTGAGCTGTCCGCACAGAGCCCAACGCGGGACTCGAACTCACGAACTCTGAGATTGTGACCTGAGCCGAAGTGGGACGCTCAACCGACTGGGCCACCCAGGCGCCCCTCCCCCGACACTAATATAATGCTGTATGTCAAGCAAGCACCCCAGTGGTTAAAACGATGGACTTGAGAGCCAGATGCTCTGCATCTGAATTCAGGCTGACTATGGGGCCACGGGCATGTCACTTAACTCCACAGAACCTCCCTGTCCACATCTATGAAACGGAGGCAGTAATATGGGATTCACAGTATTACCATAAGGACGGCGTGCGTGAAGATGATGGGGCAGCGCAGGAAAGTGTAAACCATGTGGTAAGTACTAGATAGATTGTGACCTTGCCAGTAATAACAATGATGGAGACAATAATCCGGTCCAACACCCACTGTGACCAGATCACCTTGTCTTCAACCCTCTAAATGCTACCAGCCCTGGCAAGTCAAGGAAACAAGACCGACCTCCCTTCTTCCCTCCTTCCTTCCTTCCTTCCTTCCTTCCTTCCTTCCTTCCTTCCTTCCTTCCTTCAGGAAAAGTCTTGGGCCAGAACCTGTAAGATCTGTGGCCCTGTATGGCATTGCCTCCAGACTATGGCTGGGAAGGGAAATCATTTCTCATTTAGAAATTAATGAGGTTTCCTGGGGCGAGTTCAGCCCGGCGGCACGGCGTGTGAGTTTCCCCAGACACACCACAAGCTGACTTGACGTACACGTTCAATTAAATGTCTGGGTAAGAACAGGCTTCCTGTGGGAGAGTTGTAAAATCTCCTGCTGAAGTTTGGCTGAGCTTCTTGTGGGGTGTGAGCGTGTGTGTGTGTGTGTGTGTGTGTGTGTGTGTGTGTGTGTGTCCTAGTCTTTGTTATTTCCAGAGCCACAGACGTGGGGCATGAATATTGATTCTGAGTTCTGTTCCCCTTAGAAATGTATCCACTTCTGGGGAGGCTGGGTGGCTCAGTCAGTTGAGCATCCAACTTCAGCTCAGGTCATGATCTCATGGTTGGTGGGTTCGAGCCCTGCGTCTGGCTCTGTGCTGACAGCTCAGAGCCTGGAGCCTATTTCAGGTTCTGTGTCTCCCTCTCTCTCTGCCTCTCTCTCTCTCTCTCTCTCCCAGAAGTAAATAAACTTAAAAAAAAATTTTTTTAAGATCCTGAACTTAATTACATGTACAAGGACACTGTTTACAAATAAGGTCACATCTCCACGGACCAGGGGTTAGGACATGGACGTATCTTTCTTTTTTGGGGGGAGAGGGGTGACACCTTCCAATCCAGTACAGTGTTTATGGTAGAAGCTCAACAGATAGTAGCCAAGATTACTACATAGAATTAATAATAATCATCATAAATGTTGACAGGTCATTGTTTTATCAAGGGCAAATGTGTGTCCAAGGGCAAGAGACCTTTCAATATAGAAGTGCTTTGTGGCAAGTAAAGAGAAGAGCAAATACAGAAAGAGGCAAAAATGTTCATGCCAAGGAAAAGATTATTGTGATCATCCCGTTTTCACACTGTTCAAAGAACTGCTCACTGGGAAAACCAGGCTTCCAATTCCACAATGCCAGCGAGGTCAGGCAGCCCCAGGGTGGTTACCCAAGTAATAGTCGTGCTCTTAAAGAAAGCAGAGACACAACTCTCTCCAGAAATATCCGAGGCACTGGCAAAAGAAGAAAATCTCAGGAACCATCTCCCAAAGGGGGAAATGTCACACTGACTTTATTTTCAAACCTTGTCAAAGTGACGCTGAGCCCCAGGAAGGGCTCAGAGATATTCAGTCCTACCGTGCCTGGTAAGGAAGTGAATTTTTTTTTTAATTTGAAGGAAAAATAAGACTAAAAGAGAGAGGGAGGCAAACCAAAAGAGACTCTTAAATACAGACAACAAGCTGAGGGCTGATGGAGGGGAGATGGGTTGGGGATGGGCTAGATGGGCGATGGGCATTAGGAGGGCACTTGTTGGGATGAGCACTGGGTGTTGTATGTAAGTGATGAATCACTAAATTCTACTCCTGAAGTCATTATTACACTATATGTTAATTAAATTGGATTTAAATTTTTTAAAAATTTTTAAAAAAGAAACAAATTTTTACATATTTGTCCTTGAATCTATTGTGACCTCACACAACTCGGTCCTTTTGAGAACAGGGATGACATCGTGCAACCCAAGATGCATTACTGTGATGCGGGCAAAGCAGGGCCCTACAAGCAAAGACCTGGGTTCAATTCCCGACTGTACCTGTACCCAGGTGAATGTCATTGTCTCCCAAAAGCCTGCTTCCTCTCCTGTCCATTGGACCAAGGGCTTTGACTTTGCCAAGCTGTTAATGAGCGCCAAGTGTGAGAATAACTGTTTCCTTCTTGCCCTCCAGCATCCTGGGCTCCACCAGGTAAGAACTGTGATTCCCATTTCACAGATGAAGAAAGTGAGGTTCAAGACACGCAGGTCAGTTGCTCAAGGTGGAGCAGCGGAGATGGAACAGCCAAGGAGGCTGACAAAGGGGTGGTAAGACGGGCGTTTCACCCAGCCTGGGGATTAGGAAGGTCTCTCAGGGCTGCAAAAGAGGTCTGGACCTAAGGTCAGATGAGAAGGCGTGGGGGCAGGCGTTCCTGAACGAGGGAACAGAAAGCGCCAAGTCCACGAAGCCGGAGTTATCTGGAAGCATCCGCACATCCCAGCTCTTGCAGCTGGAGAGCCAGGGGGGTGCTCACCAAGGTCCCAGGAGCCATGCTAAGGAGAAATCCAACCACCCGGGGGCGTCCTCCTAGGGCTTGCTCTATAGCAAACACAACAACATTGTTCTTCCAAGAAACAAAGACAAGAGCGGTGTGGCCACCACCTCAACCCCTCCTTCGTCCTCTCCTCCCCAGAGCAAAACTCTTGTCAATGCTTGGATGTACATACTTCCAGTCTTCTTTCCATATGTTTACGTATCTTCCTAGGTATTCACCTGTCTCTCTAATTCTAAAGGGCACCCTTCAATCTGAAAATATCATGTGTTGGACCTTCCACAGCATCTCAGACTTACAATGGCCATGTTGCTTCCTTTCCTAATGGCACGTAAATAAAGGTGCATCTTATTGTTTTGGGCCGTACTCATAGCAAAGAGATCGTGTTGGGAATAGCATTACCCATAACACTCTGGAACTTGCTTTATTCGCTCCACGGTATTTCTTGGCGTTTTATCCACATTAGTATACTCTTCTTTACAGATTTACATCATCTTCCGAAGAATAAACATACCACAGGCAGACACGTAGCATATCTCCACCCATGAGCACTGAGGTCGTACCTTGTTCTCTGCTGTTACAAACACGGTTTGGGTGAGCCTCTTCTTAGAAACCTCATAGTAGGATCCCAAGAAGAGGAATCACTTCGAATATGAATCTTTTGTTTCCTTGTTCATTTATTTTTTTTAATTTATTTTATTTTTTTTATTATATGAAATTTATTGTCAAATTAGTTTCCATACAACACCCAGTGCTCATCGCAAAAGATGCCCTCTTCAATGCCCATCACCCACCCTCCCCTCCTTCCCACCCCCCATCAACCCTCAGTTTGTTCTCAGTTTTTTTATTTTTTTTTATTTTTTATTTTTTTTAATTTTTTTTTCAACGTTTATTTATTTTTGGGACAGAGAGAGACAGAGCATGAACGGGGGAGGGGCAGAGACAGAGGGAGACACCGAATCGGAAACAGGCTCCAGGCTCTGAGCCATCAGCCCAGAGCCCGACGCGGGGCTCGAACTCACGGACCGCGAGATCGTGACCTGGCTGAAGTCGGACGCTTAACCGACTGCGCCACCCAGGCGCCCCTGTTCTCAGTTTTTAAGAGTCTCTTATGCTTTGGCTCTCTCTCCCACTCTAACCTCTTTTTTTTCTTTTTTTTTTTTTCCCTTCCCCTCCCCCATGGGTTTCTGTTAAGTTTCTCAGGATCTACATAAGAGTGAAAACATATGGTATCTGTCTTTCTCTGTATGGCTTATTTCACTTAGCATAACACTCTCCAGTTCCATCCACGTTGCTACAAAAGGCCATATTTCATTCTTTCTCATTGCCACGCAGTACTCCATTGTGTATATAAACCACAATTTCTTTATCCATCATCAGTTGATGGACATTTAGGCTTTTTCCACAATTTGGCTATTGTTGAGAGTGCTGCTATAAACATTGGGGTACAAGTGCCCCTATGCATCAGCACTCCTGTATCCCTTGGGTAAATTCCTAGCAGTGCTACTGCTGGGTCATAGGGTAGGTCTATTTTTAATTTTGGGGGGAACCTCCACACTGTTTTCCAGAGTGGCTCCTTGTTCGTTTAAAGTGTGTACTTGACTTTCAACAGGCACCCCAAGAGGCAGCCAAGAGGGCCTTTGTGCCCGGAAATGCTGAAACCCTCCTGCCTACCACACAGCTATGCATAAGTCACACTGAGAATTTCCCCCTGGATTCAGGCAGCCTCTGAATGCCATTATGTCCCCAATCCCTTTCTTTCTGTCCCCCACCATCTCTACTCTTGAAATCTGCACCAAGCCTCATGGGAGGGCTGGTTTTAATTTTCCACACCGCTGCAACAGCTGGGTTCCCAGAAGGACTGGAGATCCAGTCTTGTGATTTTTCCAACATCACCTCCTCAGAGGACAAGCAGGCCAGGCCTCTGGCCCTCCGTCCAGCTTCTGCCCCTGCTGTGCTGTGTTGGGCGAGGCGTTTGGCCTCTCCGTGTCTGATGCATTTGGCTGTAGGAGGATCAGTCTGACCTTTTTCCTGGCTCTTCGGAGATGCAGCCAAAGTAAGGAACGGGCAGGACTTGAGGTGTGTGTAAGAAGCACTTTCTAGGGGCACCTGGGGGGCTCAGTCAGTTGAGCATCTGACTTCGGCTCAAGTCATGAGTTCGAGCCTCACATCGGGCTCTCTGCTGTCAGCATGGAGCCCACCTCAGATCCTCTGTCCCCCTCTCTCTGCACCTCCCCCACTCACGCTCTCTCTTTTTCTCTCAAAAATAAAAAATAGAGGGGCGCCTGGGTGGCTTAGTCAGTTAAGCGTCCGACTTTGGCTCAGGTCACGGTCTCACGGTTCGTGGGTTCGAGCCCCACGTTGGGCTTTGTGCTGACAGCTCAGAGCCTGGAGCCTGTTTCAGATCCTGTGTCTCTGTCTTTCTCTGCCCCTCCCCAGCTCATTCTCTCTCTCTCTCTCTCAAAATTAAATAAACATTAAAACTTTTAAAATAAATACATAAAAGAAAAAACCAGACCCACTTTCCATGCTGTCTCCAGAAACACCGGCCTTCCAGCTGTCTCTGGACCTCCCCCACCACCCCAAATCTACTGCACAGCTCTGCTCATGCTAAGCCTCCTGGTAATATCGATCCGATTCCTTGTCAGAAGAGGCAGTGTAGGATGGGGACTCTGAATCCAGGAAAGAGCCAAAAGCTCCTCTTCTGGACTCCGATGGCCTCAGGCTCAGCACGCTCACATTACGTGGGAATCGTACTCAGTGTCGTCTCATTCTCAAAGGGTAGCAACGGCCTGGATTCAATTCCCAGACCTACCTGTTACTGTGCAAACTTTGATAACTTACCTAACCTCTCTGTGCTTCAGTTTCCTCATTTGAAAAGTGAGGGTGATAATAAAAGTTCCTGCCTTGTGAGACTGTCGTGAAGATTAAGTGAGGTGATATATGCAAAGCGCTCAGAATAGCATCGGGCACACGCAACTGTTCCATAAATATTGGCTGTTCCTCTCGCTGTCCTTCAACCACTCCACGGAAAGGTGACCCTGCTTCATTCCCTTTGTACACCTGCTACTATTTGAAACAAGTTTATGTTTATTTAGTCACTGGCCCATGTGTTTATTATCTGCCTTCTGCGCTAGACTCTAAACTCTGTGTGAGACGCACCTGTCTCCTCATGTTCTAGCCCCCCGCCCATCTAGCCCAGTGTGAGAAGGAATACTTATGGACTAAGTCTCTAGTGATTAGCTCCATTTTACAGATGAGAAGCCTGAGGCTCAGGGAGGCAATGTGACTTAGAGCAGGAGGAGGCGACATTAATTGAGCTCCCACTATGCATGGTGTCACTATGCTGCTTTGCTTATGTGATCTCATTCCATCTCAAAGCAGCCCATTTATGGAAGCAGGGGACCTGCCAGAAGTCACACAGCTGGTCAGATATGGGGGCCCCCCTCTACGACAGGACTGGCCCTGCTCCTATCCCAAGTTACAAGCGCCGACTCTGCCCGGCCAATCACCACATCCCATCCCCTCGGCCACAATGATTGGCTCAGACCTGGGCTTGTGATCCAATGTGGCCCAATGAGAAGCCTATTTGGAAGTTTCTGCAGACTTTTGGGAAAGAGAGAGCCTCCTGCCGCTTGGGTTGCTGAGACTGGAGAGGACTTGTTGAAAACAGGACCCAAACAGAAGCAAAGAGCAGAGAAGAGAAAAAAGAAATTGAGTTTAGCTCTCTGGATCCCAGCACACTTGAACTTTTCAAGCGGACCAAGAATTCCTCTTCTTGTTTAAACAAGGATGATTTGTGTTTCACCAAAAGACTCCTGGCTGATGCAGCTAGCCTGGTTGTTTCTAGATTATGGCTCTTTTTTCGACACGGTATGCAATCTGATGAGCCCCCCCCCACCCCCAAAAAAATAATTCCAGTCCCTGCCCAAGCAACCAAACCCATGTCAACCCCAGAGCTAATCTGGAAGACAAAACATCCAAGCAAGGTGGGTTTTTAGCAGGCGCTGGGGTGGTCTGCCTGCTTGGGTTTCCTTGCAGGAAAAAAGCCAAGACTCCTTCCCCAGACACTCCCACTGGGATTTGTCTAGGAAGCTGACTCGGAGAACGCGCTGCTTTGACAACTGTCCTGTCTCATCTACGACCTCAAAAGCAGGTCCTCGAAGGAAAGGAACATCTTCACATAACAAAAGAGCTTGGCCAAGATTCACGGTTCATTCTGGGCATAAAGGGAGTCTGAGAAAAGGTTCTTTCTGAGGGTGGTGTGCAACAAGCATGCGGTCTGGAGGGGCAGCCTTCATGGTGTAGCAGCAACTCCGACTCAAGGTGAACTCATGGAGCACAGGCACCGCTGAGGCTCCTCAAACGCACCCGCCCATCACATCCTCCCCGCATCCTCATGAAGAGAAATGGCTGGTGTGCCCACTTTGCCAATGAGGGAACTGAGGCTCAGAGAGGTTAAGACACCTGTCCCAAGAGCACAGAGTGTCCTGCTAAAGGTCTGGGCTGCCATTTGACACCCACCTCCCTCACGTCAAGGCCAGGAACTCTTGATTATTCTTGAAATGATGCTCTAGGAACACCGAACATTGATTCTGCTCTGCCTGGGGCTGAAAACAGAGTCCCCTCATCTCCCACATATTTCAAGGGTCTAGGGGACATCTCCTTCACTGGGACCTTATGCAGTGGGACTGGGTTCTATCACCTCATGAGAGCCAACAGCTAAGTTCTGGGGATTTGGGGGAGCCAGTTGACATCATGTTGACAGCTTGAAACATCTACACCACAGAAATCGGCAAATGCTTCAAATCAAACCAGGAGACTCCCTCCTTCCCCAGAAAGACCATTGTTAACTCTTTCCCGGCACGCCACCAGACTTCGGAGAAAGGGTCTGTTTCACTGACATATTTATTCATTTATGTTCCACTTCTGACATACTATATTATAATATACTCATTCTCACCCCTGCTCAGCAAATCTTGGCTTTGACCCCACTCCATGCCAGGTTCTGTGCTAAGTATTGGGCATCAAGCTGAGGCAAGACAGACATGGTCCCTGCCCTCATGTTTTCATGGTCTAATGAGGGAGCCAGACTTTGACTCAAAAACTGTCACAAAACCTGTGCTATGAGTAGAAGCTGAGCAAGTCAGGCTGGCAGGACGGGAGCAGGGAGAGTTCAGGCAGAGGAAATAGCACGTGCAAAGTCCCAGCGGCAGGAGGAAATTTAGCACATTCTAGCCGGAGAAAAAGAGCAAGGGGGAGAAGGGAATTGGAGAGGCACCCTGGCCAGTGACTTCAGCTTTGTCCCCAAGCCTCAACAAGCCTACCCAGAGCTACTCACATTTCTCAGGGTCTATGGAGCTTAGCCCTCATTGCCTCATCAGATTGTTTCTATGGTACCTCCCTGAAAAATGAAGGCAATAATGGAGATGATACTAACTCCATAGCACAGCAGGTGCACATTAAATGAAAACATAGATGGAAAGCATTTAGCTCCATGTCTGGTCCACTGCGAGTCTCGGTGAACGAACTCAACTATTATGTTCATTTCCCCTGGAGGGAGGGGGCTGCTCTCTGCCCCTTGATTGCCTTTCTTGAATCATTGCACAAATCCAAGCGCTTGTTCTCAGCACTGAGGATACAAACAAGGCTGACACGGGGCGTGCCTTCGGATCTATGGGCTAAGATCTCTCTTTTCAGCATTCAGGTCCCCAGGCTGGTTTAGGTGTCTCTTCCACCCCGCACCCCCGCTGCTTGTCACTCTGAAACGTGACTGTGCATTTCTACATCTGTCTCCGCAGCTAGTATCTGAGCTCCTGGAGGGCATGACCTAGGTCTTAATTGTCAGCATGATGCCTGGCACATAGAAAGCCTGTGATGAACGTTTGTCGAATGAATTCTAAACCACACGATGTAACCTGTGGAGCAAGAGAGGCCCCGCCCCTGCCCCTCACTCCCCTCCCCTCCCCGGCCTGGCACCGGAGCGCCCCCTCCGCAGCGCCCTGGCCCCGCTCTTTGGAGGAGGGCCCCAAACCTGGCGTCCAGACCCGGGATTCTCCCCCGATCCCCAACCTCCCGGACTCACTGAGAAGTTGCCGGCTTGAGTCGCTGACGGTCACGTTTTCCTGCCAGAAGGGGTTCATCAGCGGCGCACACGGGCTCTGGACTAGATGGGGCGGAGGAATCAGCGGCTGCGGGCCCGGAGCGGGGACCCCAGCCGGTGGCCTCGCCCCCCCCCCCCCCCCCGCGCCCACCCTGGCTGCCGCCCCGGGGGAGGATCGTGCGGAGCCCGGAGCAGCTGCGGCCGGAACCAGCCCCGCTCTGCAGCCCCCTGCCCACCTGGCCCGGGCCCAGACCCCCCGTTTTGTGCCTTGGGGCGGCGGGGGGTGCGTGGGGGGCAGGGGAAGAGCTGCGAGCCCGGCAACAGGTCCCCGGCGGGCGCGCAGCGCGCAGGGTCCCCGCGCTCAGCCTTACCCCGGCAGGTGCGCCAGAGGCCGGAGTGCGAGCTCAGGGGTTCGAGCTGGCTGCGGTTGGCGGCCCCCGCCCGGCCCCGCACGCCCGGGCCGCCCCGCTCCAGCCGCTCGGTGTCAATGATGTACCAGAAGTCCGTGCTGATGGCGGCCGCCAGGAGCACGAAGCTGAGCGCCCCGGTCAGCGCCGCCGCGCCCGCCAGCGCGCCCAGGTGCACCCGCATGGCGCAGCCGGGACCGCCGCCCGCGGCTCCCAGCTCCGGCTCCCCAGCCTCGGGACTCGGAGCCGCGCGGGCCTGCCGTCCGCCAGCCCGCCCTCCGGCCCTGGCTCCGCCCTCAGACCCTCACCTGCGCCCGCGGACCTGCCAGCGCCCCTCCCTCAACCGCCCCGGCCTCGCACTCCTCGCGGAGTCTCAGACCCCGCACCTGAGACCCCAGCCTTCCACCTCCGCCTTCAGACCCCCATCCGAGCCCTCATCCCTCCCCTTGGACCTCCCCCGCCTCGCTGGACCCCACCCCAGCCCTCCACTCCCATCCCCTACTTTCCTCCCAGGCTCTCTTCCCTCTGTCTGGCCGTCACCCAGTCTGCCCCGCCTGGCCCTTTCCGCCCCAGCCCTCACGGCTCTCCCCACTTCCAGCCACACGTGCTCGGGGCCTTCCCACGGCTCCCCCTCCGGCCCCACGGCTCCCCCTCCGGCCCCCCGTCCCTCGTCCAGACAAGTACGGAAGTTCTCGGTGACGGACTGCAGGAGGGCAGCCCTCCCACAACCTGGGAGGAAGGCCGCGGGGCCTCGCTGGCCTGGCAGTCTTCAACAGCCCCTCTTCCTCCAGCTCCAATACACTTCGTCCAAAACCCACCTCTGGTTGGTATTTCTAGGTCGACTGCAGAGGCAAAAGGCGGGCCCGTTTTTCATGAAAGCTTTTTAAAGCGATGGGCTAGGCCAGGTGCTCTGAGTCTATCGCCTCCCCTGCCTCTTCGCGGAAGACCTCCATCACTGCCACCACCATCACCACCACCACCACCGTCATTATCACCACCATCACCATTCTTTTTTTTTTATTTTTTTTTTAACGTTTATTTATTTTTGAGACAGAGGGAGACAGAGCATGAACGGGGGAGGGTCAGAGAGAGGGAGACACAGAATCTGAAACGGGCTCCAGGCTCTGAGCGGTCAGCACAGAGCCCGACGCGGGGCTCGAACTCACGGACCGCGAGATCGTGACCTGGCTGAAGTCGGACGCTCAACCGGCCGAGCCACCCAGGCGCCCAGCCAACCTCTTCTTTATCAGCATCTTATGAATTCCACCACCTTCTTCGCCACCATAAAACCTTTCATTCTTTCAAGAAATACCTCTTGAGTGCCTACTATGGGCCAAACACTATAGCTTATGTTAACGTAGGCATGAGCAACCCAAACAGCCCCTGCCATTGAGAAGTGCATGGTGTAGGCTTCTCAGCCTTTTCAAAGCAGGACACAAGGAGGAAATAATGCTATTTGTGTGGTACACCCAGGTCATTGGATGAGGATTCTGGCTACTGGAGGTGACCATCCCTAGGAGCTGCAGCTCTCCTGTGACACATTCTTGAAGAAACAGTGTGCCAAGACTCTGCAACTGATAAACTGGAGAGAGAATCATTCAAGAGTGTCCTCAGAACAGGGTGCCATGGGAGAAAGGAACAGGAGGAGGTCATGTGGATTTGGAATCTAGGAAGTGACATGGGCACTGACACGTGAAGCGTGGCAAGGCATTTCACGCCCAGGACGTGCCTTACACAAAGGGTTTAGTATATTCCAGAAAACCCAAAAGAAGAGTAATCAGACGAGAACATAGTGAGAGAGAAGCTACTGGAGGGAAATGAGGTTGGGGTACAGGTAGGGGCCAGGTCACTCCAGTCCTGAGGCCATGATGGAGCGTTGGGATCCTAGCTGCAGCCACTGAATGGGTTTGGGCGGAGAACTGAAACTTGAATTTACATTTTTTTTTAAATGTCATGCTCCACGCAGACTTTGGCACGGAGCAGAGACCATAGGGAGAGGCAGGAAGGGCAGCAGGGAGGTCAGTGACGAGGACGTAGCCGTAGAAGCAACAAGAGCTGCTGGCTGCTTGGGCTTGGGTGGTGATGGCAGTACATAGACAGTGAAGTGAATAGATAATTTGAAAATTCTGACGAGGGCAGAGCTGGTAAGACTTGGTGACGGACAGGTCAGGAACCAGTGTTTCCCTCGTTACTTTATTCTCCTTACCAACACCATCCTGACCCCCATCATTGGTATCTGCACCTTCGTCATCCGCAGCACCTGCACCCTGAACAGCACGACCGCCAGCAAGACCACACCCTCCCCTTGACTGTGCACACCTTTCCACTCGGTCACTGCCTCCACCACCGCCATGATGAGGACTGGCCTTTCCCACAACCATCCCCAAACGAAGCCTTTGCTTTCAATGCATCCCACTGTCGCTGTTGCCCTCGCTTGCAACATCATGAGATCAGCCCTCCCCTGTTCCATCAGCACTTGGGAGGCAGGATGGAGGTGAAATTCAGTGAGGCTGGTCCCAGGCCCCCCAGTGGTGTCTTTAACGTTAAATCTCTTCTCTCTCTCTCTCTCTCTCTCTCTCTCTCTTTCTGTTGCTGTTCCCCTCTCTCTTGGCTTCATTCTTATGCAGACTCTCACTTGTTGGACCCCAGGGGTCCAGATGAGTGACCCCAGCCAAAAGAAAGAATCTCTTTTTCAATGGTGCCAGGCAAATTTCCAACAGTGAAGCTGATCTCCCCATCTCTGACTCATCTCTGTGGGTAGGAGGGATAAAATGCCATGGTGGCCAAGCCCAGATCACCTGTCCTTTCCTGGACCCAAGGTAAGGTGGATCAGTTTCCCCCCAACATTTGAGCTAAGAGGGGTCACGGCTATCCAATGCAGCAAGTAAAGTCGAATCTGAATTTCAGATAAACAATGAGTAGATATATAGTACAAGTATGTACCATGCAATACTTGGAATATACTTACACACACACACACACACACACACACACACACACACACACACACAAATTGTTGTTTTCCAACCTAAAGTTCAAATTTAACTGAGCATCCTGTATCTTATCTGGGAAAAATCAGGTAGCTTCCCAAAGGAAAACCAAGGTGCTGTTACCGGAACCAGGAGAAGACCAGCCCAGAAGATGCCCCCTCCGCCCAGCCTGTTCCTGTGTCTTCACCAGGTCTCACTTTCCTCAACCCCAAAAGGAGGACTTCTTCCAGGCCCCTTTATAAGGATAACTTGGTTGGTTTTCATCACTCTGTTGTTCCTCAGGATTTTAATATAATCTACCTAACTGTGCTCAGTCACTCTTAAAAAAAAAAAAACAAAACACTAATGTTTTTCAATAAATAGGGAAAGGGGTGAAGCACATCAGACACTGGATGATATCATTACTCAGCCAGTCAACTGAAGAGGCATGATAACATTGGAAGGCTCCTGAGGCAGAATCCAAACAAACCACAGCATTTAGAATTAAAGCCACAATGGGCACCATGCTGGGTCTGGGAGTGGCAGAGAACAACATCAGAGACGGGGCTTCAGAGGTTGATTTTGAGTCTTAGATCAGCATCTTACAGGCCCTGAGAGCCCAGACAAGGTGCCTTCCTTCTCTGAGCCTCAGTTTCCTCAGCTGTAAAATGGGGGTACTCCTACCTACCAGTCCCAGAAGGGGCACTATGAGGATGGGATAAGTGGGTGAGGTTGGTGGATGTAAAAGCACTTTGTAACCTCTGCAGAGTCAGAGCAATGTTACCATTAGTATGTGTGGAAAGCACTTTGAGATGGGGGTGGGAGGGACTGCAATTTAAGAATGTAAGGGAAAATTTTTTTTTAATTTTTTAGAGCGTATTTATTTTGAGAGAGAGAGAGAGAGAGAGAGAGCATGAGCAGAGGAGGGGCAGAGACAGAGGGAAAGAGAGAATCCCAAGCAGGCTTTGAGCTATCTGCGCAGAGCCCAATCCCATGGACTGGGACTTCACACCCTGAGCTGAAACCAAGAGTCAGAGGCCTAAGTGACTGAGCCACCCAGGCGCCCCAAGGAGGAAATGTTTGAAAAGAAAGAGAAGAAGGGCAGAAAGGAGGGAGGATGTCAGGACATCAAGAAGAAAGGTTACCTCTCATGACAAAGCTCCAGGCATCATGGGCAAGGACGCATTTTGTATTTAGCGGATTCTGGATTCGTGCAGCTCTGCTGGCCTGAGGCCCTGACTGCCTCGCCAGCCTCACACGCCCAGGCTTTGAACATGTGACATTCTTCCCTGCCTCTGGGTCCTCACATGTGCCGTTCCCTTTAACTGGAACACTCTTACCTCCACTTTTTTTTTTCTTGCTTGGTCTCGAAAATTACTTCTCTGGGGAGAAGCTGACACCCCAGCTTGGGTTAAAGGCTCTTACGATATGCCAGTCCAGGTGTGATGAATGTCCCGCCATATCCTGTCCTGCACTCGGGTTCCTAGTTCATGCCTACAGCATCCTGCTATACACACCCAGCAACTCCCCACGTATGGACTTTTCTCCCCAGGTGTGAAGGGCTGGAATTGCGGGCAGGTGAAGGCCCCCAGGACAGCCAGCTCTCTCAGCCTCAGAGGAGGAGAAAGCTGTGAGGTTCCCAGGGCAGGTGAGCCCCACCCTCCTCCCCACTTGTACCACTGTGTCCTAGCATCACCCCCCAAAATAAAATTACTTGCCCTCAAATCCCTATTTCAGGGTCTGCCTCAAAAGAAACCCAACCTGAGACATGCACTGAGACTCTCGAGTAGTAATCAATGACTAACGATGAAGTCATTTGCTACCTGTAGCAAATTTGCTACCATAGCTCATTCAACACCACCCTGATCCAACTCCCCCTTCACATTCCAGCCAGTGGTGGCCACGTGACAAAATTCTGACCGACGAGGTAGAAGTAGAGTCTGTTAGGAAGGTGAACCCCAAGGTAAGAAAAAAAAAAAAAAGACCTTGGGAGGAGAAGGCTTTTGGTCCTCTTGGAATACAGATGTGATATCTGGAACTACAGCAGCCATCTTGCAGCCATGGGGATAAACCTCCTTGCAGGTGGCAAAACCAAGAAGATACAGAGTCACAGTCTCCGATAGCATTGTTGAATGGCTGCCCCATCCTTGAACTGCCTACCTCCAGAACACTCTCAGATGATAAAAATAAGACCCGATCTGTTGAAGCCACCATTTCAAGATTGTCTGTATTTGCAGCTGAATGTTTTGTGAACCTATGCAGACAGGGATTATGTTGGTTCCACCCAGTGCATATTACTGGCTTTTAGGCTTATGCATAATACACAGTAGACGTGCAATGCAGATTTGTCGATTTAATAAATGAATTCCACCCAAAAGTCTCTTCCTGCAAGCATGGAGTTTATTTTGTGTGGCAAACCCGTAAGGAAGACGCTCAGGGCTGTAGACACATAGCCAGAATATCTGTGCAGTTATTAAGATTGTGATTCTAGAGAGAAATGGTCTCTTTATTAAATCGCATGAGGTGTTCTACTGGCCAACTGGAGTCCACACACCTGACCTGCTCATAACCATCTAAGTGCAAAGCCTCCATCTGTCCATCAGAGACATCAACGAGCTGGTTACCACTCTTCCTATCCTATACGACGTAATTAGCTTCCAATGAAAACGGATCAGTAACCCACTGGTCTAATTTCCCCATTACATCCCAGCATGAAGGCAGGCTGCCTTTTCTCTCCATTTCAGGGAACATCTTCCCAAATCGAAATAAAACTTCCTTGGCTAGACAGAAGCTGCTTCCAGAAGCAATGTGGTAGGGAGAGCATTAGGACCAGGAGCCAGTATGTCTGGGGTCCAGCACCACCAGCCTGCTGAAAGATCCGGAGCTGGTTACTTCTCTCTGAGTCTGGGCTTCCTCATCGGTAAAAGGAGCTGGTCAAAGTCCTCTTCTGGAAATCTATTCCGGGAATAGTTTACATGCTGAACTGTTACATCGTGGCAGGTACATCCGGTGAGTTTCCTTTTTAACTCTTCACATTCATCCTATCAGAGAAACATGCCACACCTTCCCCCGGCCCCCCACTTCATAAGTGGTACAATTGGTCTACAAAAAAAACTGCACGGGATTAAGTTACACAATTCAGTGAGTTTAGAGATACGTATACGCTTGTGTTACCAGCACCACAACCAAGGTGAAAAACATATCCCTCACCTTCCCCAAAAGTTTCCTTGTGCCCTTTTGTTTTTGGTTACGGTTTTGTTTTTGTTTTGTGGTAAGAACATTTAACCAGAGATCTACCCTCTTAACAGAAGCTAATTCCATCTGGGACAACCCTCACACCCAGAAAAAAACACCCAGAAAAAAAAAAATGTTGAATTTGGCCAGTCAAGTCGGCAGAGAAAACTGACTGTCATAGGGGGGATGCTGAAGGGCGTGAGGTTGCTTTTGGGGATGAAACAAATGTCCTAAAATTAGACTATGACAATGGTCACACAACTCTGTAGATGTACTAAATATACATATATATATGTATATATATATGTGTATATACACACATATACGTATATACGTATATGTACGCATATGTACATATACACATATGTATATGTATATACACATATATATACATATAGATAGAGATATTCAGTGTATATGCACATGAATATACATATATATGCAAATATATACGTGCAAGTTTGTAAAAGCCACGTCCTAGACCTGCCCAGGCCTGAACAAAAGGCATGGGGAGGGAGGAGCTCGGGGAGGGAGGAGTTCATATTCCACCGAACATGGAACGAAGGTACTGGTGGAGACAACAAGCTGAATGACAGTGACCACAACAGCACGGCCGATGGAACGTGGATGTCTGCCACGTTCCAGACACGGTGGTTCCACCACCCCACCTCAGTAACACTGCCTTCTGGGGAGGGGCTGGGGGGGAGAGGGGTGTTGCTCAGCCAGAGGTGGGGGCCCGTAACTGGCACAGGGGCTCTGCAGACAGATCGCTGGTGCAAACCCAGCCTGCAGCCCTTCCTAGCCTGGGACTTGGGCAAGGTCCAGAGCCTCCCCAAACCTCAACGTCTCCATCTGTAGAGAAGCGATAAGATGCCCCTGACCTTGGGATCGAGAGTCTGTGGCCTGGAATTGGGCAAGTAAAGTTCTGAGCAGAGACCCGGGCAGTTCATAGAAACAGCCCGTGACGGCTGGCTCCGGCTCCTAGCATGGGTGCCTGCTCTAGGAGACATGCATGTCAGCTCAGAGTCTGACCCAGCAAGGTCACACAGCCAGGAAGGCGTGGACCCGGGCTTGCAACCCAGGCCCGGCTCTAAACACAGAGGTCTAAACAATCTAAACCACTGGGTCTGACAACTCTGCCTGCCCCAGCCCTGCCCCCTGAAAGCATCTTTCCAGATCGTGAATGCCAGAAGTGCCTCATCAGCACTGGGCACCACCCTCCAGTCAGCTCCCCCCCAGCCCTCCGAGGCCAGGGCAAGCACAGGCCACGCCAGAAATTCACTGACAGACACTCTGAACGGCACAAGGGGTGTGTCTGGAACCAGCGGGATCTCCAAGGTCATTTTCCCTCGAAACTGCCTGCTGCTGGGGCCACTGTCCCTCCCTTCCCTGGCAAGGACCTGCAGTAGAGGCTGTGAGAGACCAATGTCTCAGCATGGGGGCCACAGCATCAGCCAGAAGAGGAGAGAGGGACCCAAAAAGAAAGCGTACAGCCACTCAAGCCCTCACAGAGGACAAGAACTTGGCCACATCTCTGTTCAGCCTGGCAAGCTCTAATTAACTGAGTAGCTACTGTGTGCCAGGCACTGAGGAAACAACAGGAATAGGACAAGATCCCCTTTCTCAGCTGAGGACCTCGCAGCGTCCTGAGGGCCACAGAAAAGGGAAGGAATACATGTCACACGATGTAGCACATGTGGTCACAGAAGTTGACCAAAATCGTCCTATTTGATGACCGCTGCCATCTGTGGAGTGATCTAGAAATCCCGTACCAGGGTGTTCCGATAGACGACCCTAGGGGCTGTCCCTTGCACCTGCCACGCTGATGAGGACTTGGCTTTACAACAAACCCGTGGGAGTTTCCCGTGGCCACCGTGTCAGATCGCCACACGTTTAGTGGCTTGAAGCAACACATATTAATCTCTTCCAGGTGCAGTGGTCAGATGTCTGAAATCAGTTTCCATGAGGGAACGCTAAGCTGTCACTCATTCTAGAGGCTCCAGAGGATCCTTGCCATTGGCAGCTTCCAGAAGCCAACGGATGCCAGTGGCTAGTGGTCCCTCCCTCCATCTTCAAGGCCAGTCGTCTGTCATCTTCTCTCCTCTCTGTCTTTGTACTTTCTGCCTCTGACCCTCCTGCCTGGCTCATACAAGGACCCTTGGGATCACATTGAGCACACCCAGGAAATGCAGGAACATCGCCCCACTGGAGACCCTCAACTTAATCACATCTATAAAGTCCCCTTTGCCGTGGAAAGCAGCACAGTCACAGGGATTAGGATTGGACACCTTCAGGGTCCCTGATTCTGCCCAGCACAAGCCCTGGTAAGGTGGGGACTCACCATCACCCTATGTTAGAGACGCAGAAACCGAGGCTTATCCAAAATCACAAAAGGAGGACGGATTTGCGTCTGGGTTTACCCGGTCCCTAAGAGTGTGTAAATTCTGGTCTCCACTCTGCTACAAAGACAGTGGGAAGAAGTCCAGAGCAGGCAGTGAAAGATGGCTTCCCGAGAGAGAGAGGAATCCCAAGCCAGATGGCATTTGCAGTCGGGGCATAAATAGGGCATCCTGGGGCTCAACTGCCCTCCCCCCAGCTACACTCTGCACCACCGCTCCCCAGAGTGACGTCTACGCACGCAAAACACGGGGGAAAGAAGCTTGGTAGCCAGTTTCACCTGCAGTCCAGATCATTGAGACAAGAACAGTAGCTGAGCTTGGCCAATTAGTTATCTCCACTCCAGAACTCATTTGAACATCTAAAACCTCCCTGAGATCTCCCTTCTGAAAAAAGAAGAAGAAGAACAAGAAGAAGAAGAAGAAGAAGCATCATTGATGCCCATTTGCCAATTAACATAAGCGCATTAACCCCCCTGCCTCCCTCCCTCCATCCTTCTCCCTGGCCGTGGAGTGTTTGTCCAGAAGCATTTTTCCATTATGAACAAGTACCTCCTGTCTACAACAGCCAGGAGAAATAAGGCGTCTAGACACAGGCCAGACAAGCCTGGCCTCCCCCAACCTCGGCCGTGACTCAGTCTGAACAGAACCCCTCTCGGGGCCTCCTAAGGAGGCCCGGGCTGGGAAGACGTGGAAAAACGTTCACTATGAAAACACGGAAACTTTTTTTTTTTAATCTCGGGGAAAAGGAAGAAAATAAAAAGTTGCCCATGATCCCACAGCAGACAAACCTCTGTTAGCACAGGAAGTGCGTTTCTTTGTAACCTTTTCTCTACGAATAAAATAACGATAATTGCAGCTTACCCTGGGCGCAAGGTGCCGTTCTTCTGAGCGTTTTGCATCCACTGTCCCGATCCTCACGGCAATTCTGTGAGGCAGGCGGCATTATCATCCGCAGTTAACGGGCAGATGGAGCATTAAACAGCTAAACAGAGCCAGGATGGTGGGCAAGAGTAGAGACTTTGGAGGCAGACTGCCAATTCTCTCTCTTTCTCTCTAACTTCATGTATCTTTTGTGTAGGTAAAATTGAGGCATGTTGTGATATATGCACAAGTTTTAAAAAGGTACAAAATACGCAACACCATGACAAGTCTCCCTGCCTCTCCTGATCCCAGCTACCGGGGTCCCTCCCCCAGAGGGAGCCGCTGTTAGCAACGTCTTTGCATCTTTTCAGAGATATTTGGGGCAAGCAAATATGGTTTAGTGCACCCGTGTGTGCGTGTGTGTGTGTGTGTGTGTGTGTGTGTGTGTCCGTGGGCTGCATTCCTTTTTACAAATGGTGACACGCTCTACATCTGTGTTTGTTTTAAACAATTTTTTTTTAATTTTTCCTAATCTTTCTTTTTGAGAGAGAGACAGAGTGCGAGTGAGGGAAGGACAGAGAGAGAGGGAGACACGGAACCTGAAGCAGGTTCCAGGCTCTGAGCTGTCAGCACAGAGCCCAACGCAGGGCTCGAACTCACGGACCGTGAGATCATGACCTGAGCCGAAGTCAGACGCTCAACCTCCTGAGCCACCCAGGCACCCCTCTATAACCCCCGTCTGTTAATTTAATAAAATATCACACTGGTCATTATGTGTGAGTCAAGGGTGGGCTCCCACCTGATATGTAGAGAAAGAGAATATTTAACCAGTTCCTCCTTCATCCCGTCATTGTGAGAAGCAAATAATGCAGGTTAGACACTTAACTAGAGCCTTGCTCATAGGAAGCACTCACGGTATGGAAGATGTTATTAATAGAATTGTGGGCGCCTGGCGGGCTCAGTTGGTGGAGTGTGTGACTCTTGATCTCGGGGCTGTACATTTGAGCCTGTGTCAAGTATAGAGATTGCTTAAAAATAAAATCTTAAAGGGGCTCTTGGGTTGCTCAATCGGTTAAGTGTCCAACTTCAGCTCAGGTCATGATCTCGCGGTTTGTGGGTTTGAGCCCCGCGTCGGGCTCTGTAATAACAGCTCAGAGTCTGGAGCCTGCTTCAGATTCTGTCTCTCTCTATCTCGCTCGCTCTCTCTCTGCCCTTCCACTGCTCACATTCTGTCTCTCTCTGTCTCAAAAATTAATAAACATCAAAAACAAATTTTTTTAAACAGCGTAGGTGATGAAATGTCATTTCCATCATCACGTTACCTGAGATTGTAACTCCCATCTTGCCGGCAGACTTTCTCTATTTGCCTTCTCCGCATACACACTTCGCATTGGAAAGGCCAACACGGCCAGGAACTGCACGCGGGTCTCTAGCCGACACGGGCAAGGAACTGAGGTCCTCAGGAAACAGCTGCGGAGGAACTGAATTCTGCCAACAACCTGGCAGAATCAACTTGGAATCAGACCCTTCCGCAGTCCAGCTTTCCAATGAGACCCCGGTCCCAGCCAATAACCAGGTTGCGGCCTTACGAAAGACACAGAAGCAGAGGGCTCAGCCCCTGGAACGAACACATTCCTCTCACATTGTGTATCCCTCCAGCACAGAAGTTTCTGTCCTCAGGACAGAGACCACCCATTCAGTTTCCCACTCAGGCTGACTGCTCCTGGCACCCCATCCAGAAGAGACCCATCTCTCTGTGCCTTTCCTAACAGGAGATATGACCACCCAGCGCTGTATGTTAACTGGATCATTGGGCAAGAGTGGTTGTCTCGTTTGTTCACTGCTTTACTCTCAGCTTACAGAAGCCTTCCTGGCCCACAGCATGCACTCAACACTTTGTTGAACCGATAAGTAAATTTCTAATTACCCAATCTCAAACGTGGAGAACAAACACACAAACGATGAGACGCAGAAATGGCCTGTTTCAAGAAAAATGGACAAGGGGGGCCTGGGTGGCTCTGTCGGTTAAGCACCTGCCCAACTCTTGGTTTCAGCTCAGCTCATGATTTCATGGTCTCGTGGATTCGAGTCCCACATCGGGCTCTGCGCTGGCATCACAGAGCCTGCTTGAGATTTTTTTCTGTCTCCTTCTCTCTCTGCCCCCTCCCAATCATGCTGTCTCTGTCTCTCTCAAAATAAATAAATAAACTTAAAAAAGAAAAGAAAAGATAAAGAAAGGAAAAGAAAAGAAAGAAAAGGAAAGGAAAGGAAACAAAAGAGGAAAGAATAATGAAGGACAATGTATCCATCTACAGAAATGTTTGCATGAGTCTGACCAGCCTGACCACTCTAGCCTTTGTGCTTATCTATTGACCCCCTACTCTACATGGACACACCAGTGAAAATCTAGAGAGAGCTGAGGACCCCTATATAAGACATATATCTTATAAATAGATAAAGACTCAAGCGACGTTTACTTAAGGGACCAGAACAGTAAATATCTGAGGCATTCCTGGCCATCTCATTGCATCACAACTGTTGTGCTCTGCCCCTGTAGCATGAAAGCAGCTGTGAACAGCTGCAAATGAGTAGACCTGGCTGTGTTCCAGCAAAAGTTTACTTACAAAAGCAGGCAGGCATGCTGGATATTTGCTGGCTGGTTCTATACGAACTCTCCAGGAGCTGAAGTGAGGAATCTGGGTTTGTTGAGCAGCTATTATATACCGTGTACCAAGCAGGGCTGTTTCATTGAGTCCCTAAAACAACTCTGTCAGGTGGGCATGAACCCCATGTTACAGATGAGGGAAACGGAGGCCCGGAGTCATTAATAACTTGCCCAAAGTCACAAAGCTCATTAGCAAAGGTCAGGACTTGAATCCAAGACTTTGCCAAAGCCCTGGCCTTTGTGGCCACGGTACATTGCTACCCCCGGGGGCTGCCGTTGTTTCTGGTTACCCCACTCTGGGTCCCGCAGCAGGTGTGCATCCCCCGCCCCTGCCGGCACTGCAGCCTCCCCTGTGGAAACCCACTTATCTCTGAGACCATGCAACATTTCTACCCACAGCCCTTTCTACCACTTTCCCTGAATCCCCCTCCCATCCCTCCACCCCATCAGCTACCTTGCTCTCTCCTTCTCCACAGAGCTCAGCATGCTGCTCTGTCAGCAACGCATTTACCCACCTGGGAAGGAACAAATCGAAAATTTTGTTTTTGCACAAGATGTCCTCTTCGCCCGTGGCTAAAAAACCCCCCCACAGAACAGGAATAACAACCAAAGTCACGCAAAAAGTCGATATATATTGAGCTGGCACACGGGCGAGCAGCTGGCCAGGGGCTGGCGAGGGACTGGAGAAGCAGGGGAAAGAAGACAGAGCTATCTCCCGGAATGGATAGAAGTGAGCACAGACCCTCCTGCGGGAGCACAGACCTCCCTTAATTCAGCCTGGCAAAGGAGTGGGGGAGATCCCAAAACACAGAGAGCTTGTAGGAACTCATCAATGGGAGAGTCCCAAGGAAGGGCATTCGGGGGAAAAGCCCAGAAGGAGAGCATGGTCCTGGCAAAGCGGCCAGCAGGCTGGCAAGGCCGTCCGCCGGGAGAGAGAAGGCTGTCTGGTGGGCATCCGGCCCCTCCTTTGTAGGAGAACCGTCCCTTCCGCTGCACAATGCCAGTGGCGCTGTCGATCCAGGGGTCCCACCCCCCCGCCACATGACGCGCCCTGCAGATGCTCCTGATTCTGGAGTTTCCCCACAAACACAGACGTGATGAAGGAAAATGCGTGTGGGCATGGGGTTTACTCCCTTGTAAGACAACGCTTTGCAGAAGGTCCGTTTGTTTCCTGTCCTAAATTTCCTGAGCCTCTCTGGCCCCGGCCCCTTCAAGGCCTGGCTTCTCCAGCTCTCCCTTCTGTTTGGTGTGAGATTCCCCTCATGCACTATCATAACTCTTAGCATAAGATCAGCCATTGCTGGTTTCAGGAGTTTCTTTTTTTTTAATTTTATTGTGTTTATTTAATTTCTTTTAATAAATAATAAACATACAAAATATGATAATAATAAATATATGAATAATAAAAATAATATAATATGTAATAAATATATAAATAATATTATTACTGTATTAATATTTAAATTTTTTTAGTTTATTTATTTATTTATTGAGAGAGAGAGAGAGAGAGAGCGCGCGCGCGCACATGAGCAGAGCAGCAGCAGAGACAGAGGGAGAGAGAATTCCAAGCAGCTTCTGCGATGACACAGCACAGAGCCCGACGCAGGGCTCAAACCCATGAACTGCGGGATCAGGACCTGAGCCGAAACCAAGAGTCAGTCGCGTAGCTAACTGAACCACCCAGACAGCTCCACCCACCATCTCTACGGGATCCGCAAGCAAATAATAACAAAAGACCCCATCTGTTGAGTACCTACTATGCGTCAGGCACCGTGTCCATGGACTAGGGCTGCTGCAACAAAGCACCACAGATTGAGTGACTTAAACCACAGAAATGTATCCTCTCACAGATCTGGAGCCCGGAAGTCCAAAGTGAAGGGGTCGGCCGGGCTGGATCTTCCTGACACGGTGAGGGACCTGTTCATGCCTCTCTCCTGGCTTCCGGCAGCTTGCTGGCAACCTGTGGAGTCCCTTGGTTTCTGCTGCATCATCCCAATCTCTGCCATCCCTCATGTGTGTCCTCCCTGTATGCCTCTCTATGTCTGTGTCCAAATTTCCCCTCTTTATAAGGACGCTAGTCATATTCAATTAGGGCCAGTCCTCGTGACTTCATCTTAATTTGCTGGCCTCTGTGAAGATCCTATCTCCAAACAAGGTCACACTTTGAGGCACTGGGGTTAGAAATGCAGCATATCTTTTGGGGGGAGGACACAAAGAAAACCATGACAGGTGCTGTCCTAATTCCTTATATATTTAAAATTTTTCTCCCAGAAACCCTGTGATGCGGGCACTAGGACTAGGCCCATTTTACAGATGTGGAAACTGAGGGTCAGAAAGCTGGAATGGGCAAGTGGGAGTCAACACTTGGAAAGTGACAGAGACGGGCACTGAGCATGGCCTTGTCTGGGCCCTGGGCACTTGTCTCTCCACATCACCATTTGGCTTAATTTCGTAGTGAAACACAGCAGTGTGTGTGTTGTGTATGTGTGTGTGTGTGTGTCACCTGATAAATGTTATGAAACATTCTCAGCTCTGTCCCCACCAGGAAATGCACAGACAGATCACCCTGCCCTGTGGCTCTGTCTGGTCCGAGGGGATTGGGGTGGGCTGGTCTCTGAGGACTGGCCTGTCCTTCTTCCTCCAGAGTTTTGAGTCTCCCTCCCATGGAGGATTATCAGAGATGACAGACCCATGAGGTCACGACCCACAGGACAGTTACAATCGGTGTCTAGGACACATAATAAGGGATCCCCAGCATCATTTGGGCAAAAGTGTCAAAAATAACGATGGTGGTTAATGGCTGCATTGGATTGAGTTCTTGCACGTTTAGCACATTTATAAGAATCCCTGTGGAGTAACATATAATTACCTTCACTTCTTTACTGTAACTTTATTTTTTATTTTTTTAAATATAATTTACTGTCAACTTGGCTAACATACAGCGTGTATAGCATGCCCTTGGCTTTGGGAGTAGATCCCCATGATTCATCACTTACATCAACACTCAGTGCTCACCCCAACAAGTGCCTCCTCAATGCCCATCCCCCTTTTCCCCTCTCCCCTCCCACCCCCATCAACCCTCAGTCTGTTCTCTGTATTTGAGTCTCTTATGGTTTGCCTCTCTCCCTCTCTAGCCAAATTATGGAAAGAGCTTAAACGTCCATCAACTGAGGAATGGATAAAGAAGATGTGGTTTTTATATACAATGATATACTACTTGGCAATGAGAAAGAATGAAATCCTGCCATTTGCAGCAACATGGATGGAACTGGAAAGTATTATGCTGAGTGAAATAAGTCAGTCAGAGAAAGACAGAGATCATCTGTTTTCACTCATACGTGGATCTTGAGAAATCATCATTTTACAGGTGAGGCTCAGAGAGATTTCCCAGCACCATATGCAGGTAGGATGCACGGAGCAGGAAGCTCCCCACCCAGATCTTCCACCATGGACTGCCCCCCCCCACCCCGCCAGAAGGTGGGCTCTCACTCCCCTTGAACCTGCACTGGCCTTGGGACTTGTTGACCGGGCAGAATGCAGAAGTGCTGTCGTGACTCTTCCTAAAGCTGACGGAAGAGGTCGTGCAACTGCCACCTGGGTCACCAGGAACACTCCCTCTAGGAAAAGCAGGTGGATGGGCTACCCTGAGACGCCCCTCCCCCCACCCCAGTGCAGGAGAGGGCCTGGAGGATGTCCAGCCGCGTGAAGCGAGAGAGAGAGGGAGAGACAGACAGACAGACCAGGGAGCAGGGATGGTCCAGACGCCAGAGAGAAGAACCCGCCCAGAAGTGGGTCCTCAGCCTCAGCTCCTCCAGCTCCGACCACACGGATCAGGGACAAACAGCCCAGAGGAATCCTTCCTAAATCCCTGCCCCACGCATTTAGGAGCAGAACAAAATGGTTGTCCTAAACCCTGAGTTTTACCATTGTTTTTTACTGAGCAGTAAAGAGCAGAAACAGTCTTTGGCATGTCTCGGGTGCCCTGGTGAGTCAGAGCTGGTGTCTGTATGCACTCGGAAGGTGCCTAGGCTTGGGTGCGGTGTTCTGCACCACAGGGCGGGAGCCGGGTGGGGCAGGTCCAGCCGGGTGTGAGCTCCCAGGCAGCGTAACTGCATCCCTGGGCGGGGGCTTCGAAGCACACTCTGGAAGACGTGGACCCTGGCTGCTCTGTGTTGATTAGCTTTGGTTCGTGAAGTGTTCCCAAGATAAAAGGAGCTGATGCAGAGCCATATCATCAAAGTGTATTTGTGAGATCTGAAGGCTCCCAAAGTGTCGTGGGCTTAAACAGAGGAAAATGCGAACTGGAGACAGGGAAGGACGATAGACCACAAAGCCTGGAACAAAATGAAAGGGGCCACTTGCATTCTGACCCCCAAATAATAGTCCCCATTTTCTGTTCTCAGTGGAGGGGGGGTGCTGATGTGTGGGGGTGGCATTTTCAAGGAGAAGGCATTGCATAACCCTGCCCTATGTCACCCAGAAGAAGACCGGAGCTCAGAGCGCTTGTCCATAGTTCCCCCGGGGGGGAGGAGTGCTCAATCCCAGGTCAGCTCAAGTCCAGAGCCCAGACCCCCAGCCCCGGCCTCCATTACACTGCTTGAGGTTCCCTCCAACCTTGTTTTTCTCCATCCTCCAGCCCATTCCCCAACCACCAAGTTCAGCATTTCAAATCACAACACGTTCTTGAAGGTTCCTACTCAATTCAGGCACGACACCTAGAGGAACAATGGTCATCCCTCCCACCACCATCTTCCCGAATGCCAAGACCACGATTGCACACCTGCACAAATTTCAAAGTGCCGCTGAGAAACAGGCTAACTACCGCTCAGCCTGAGGGCCTCTCTGCGGTTAGTTTTGGCACATGGACGGCGTAAAGAAAGGTACTCTGGTGGCACGTTGGAAAAATGCACTTTCACCTGGTCAGAGCCAGACAGAGTTGAGGATTTCACCTGCTCTGTGCACCACCCTATCTCTCAAAGTGAAGTCAAGCTTCTCTGAACAAACTAACAGCATCAGTTTTGCTCCACGTGGGGTCGACACAGCCGAATACAGCGGAAAGAGCAGAAGTAAAGTCACTGAGACAGACTCACCCCAATGTCCATCATGGTAGTGCGAATCAATCGATTGCCTGCGTTCGTCCCCCAAAATAACGTACTGCAGAAAAAAATGAATGAGCTACATCACACACAGCACAGACTGATCTTGGAGTGCTGAGCAACAGTATTCAAAACAAAAAGAAGTAGACGGTTTATGGGGCGCCTGGGTGCCTCAGTTGGTTAAGTGTCCAACTTTGGCTCAGGTCATGATCTCAGGGTTCATGAGTTCGAGCCCCGTGTCGGGCTCTGTGCTGACAGCTTGGGGCCCGGAGCCTGCTTTGGATTCTGTGTCTCCCCTCTTCCCGTCCCTCTCCCACTCTCTCTGTCTCTCTCTCTCTCTCAAAAATAAACATTAAAAACAAATTAAAACCAACAGTCCTGGCTAACGTCACCTGCAATTATTTGTGTACTGACCAAACCTATCAAACACCTGTTGTAAACAGGCACTCTGAGAGGTTCTGGCCATTGATGGTCAGTAGCTACACCCTCAGCCTGAAAGCCCGAGATGCCTCTCTGTGAATTGGATCAGAAAGAAATCCCTGTGACTAATAATAATAATAATAATAATATATAAAAATAATTTTTAAAAATTCCAGGGACAACATACACAGGCTTAAAGAGAAATCAATGTGTTATTGTGTGCATCAGGAAACAGATGTTTCCTATTGTCTGTCATTACATGTAAACATTTTTTAAGTGAGAGCCAAGACTTTGTATTCAGGGGCACCTGGGTGGCTCAGTCAGTTAAGCGTCCGACTTCGGCTCAGGTCGTGATCTCGCGGTCTGTGAGTTCGAGCCCCGCGTCGGGCTCTGGGCTGACAGCTCAGAGCCTGGAGCCTGCTTCTGATTCTGTGTCTCCCTCTCTCTCTGACCCTCCCCCCATTCATGCTCTGTCTCTCTCTGTCTCAAAAATAAATAAACGTTAAAAAAATTTTTTTAAAAAGACTTTTTTTTATGAGAATTCATAAATTCATTATGAGAATTCATTATGAGATTCATTATGAGAAATGGAATATGCAAACAGGCAGTGGCCAGACCACATGTGAAAAATAGAATTCTGGGGTCACCTGGGTGCCTCAGTCGGTTGAGTGTCCAACTTCAGCTCAGGTCATGATCTCACGGTTTGTGAGTTAGAGCTCCGCATCCGGCTCTGGGCTGACAGCTCAGAGCCTGGAGCCTGCTTCCGATTCTCTGTCTCCCTCTCTCTCTGCCCCTCCCCCGCTCGTGCTCCGTCTGTCTGTCTCTCTCTCTCAAATAAATAAACTTTAAAAAAAAGAGTTATCAAACCATGACAAGACATGTTAGAACCTTAAATGCATATCACTAAGTGAAAGAAGCCAGTCTGAAAACGTAATATATTGCAGGATTCCAGCCGTATGACATTCTGGAAAAGGCAAAAGTATGGAGACAATAAAGAAATTAGTGCTTCTGCTAGGAATTTACCCAAGGGATACAGGAGCGCTGATGCATAGGGGCACTTGTACCCCAATGTTTATAGCAGCACTTTCAACAATAGGCAAATTATGGAAAGAGCCTAAATGTCCATCGACTGACGAATGGATAAAGAAATTGTGGTTTATATACACAATGGAATACTACTTGGAAATGAGAAAGAATGAAATATGGCCTTTTGTAGCAACACGGATGGAACTGGAGAGTGTTATGCTAAGTGAAATAAGTCACACAGAGAAAGATACCATGTTTTCACTCTTATGTGGAGCCTGAGAAACTTACCGGAAGACCATGGGGGAGGGGAAGGGAAAAAAAAAAGTTAGAGAGGGATGGAGCCAAACCATAAGAGACTCATAAAAACTGAGAACAAACTGAGGGTTGATGGGGGGTGGGAGGGAGCAGAGGGTGGGTGATGGGCAATGAGGAGGGCACCTGTTGGGATGAGCACTGGGTGTTGTATGGAATCCGATTTGACAATAAATTTCATACTAAAACAATTTTTTTAATTAAAAAACAAGGAAATCAGGGCTTGCCGGGGGTTGGAGGGGAGAGAGGGATGAACAGGCAGAGCACAGGGGCTTTCAGGGCAGTGAACATACTCTGTGTGATTCTACAGTGGTGACACACGTCATTATGCATTTGTCCAAACCCGTGGAACACACACCACCAAGACTAACATCAAGGTGAACTATGGACTCCGGGGGATGATGTGCCCTCATCAATTGTAATAAACGTACCACTCTGTTTTGGGGGGGGGGTTGATAGTGGGGGAGGCTGTGCATGTGCGGGAACAGGGGGTACATGGGAAATCGCTGAATTCCCCTCAGTTTTGCTGTGAATCTAAAAATGCTCTAAAAAATAAAGTTCATTAATTTTTTTAATGTTTATTGATTTATTTTTGAGAGAGAGGGAGATGATGAGCAGGGTAGGGGAAGACAGAGAGGGAGAGAGAAACCCAAGCAGGCTTCAGGCTGCCAGCACAGAGCCCAGCATGGGAATCAAACTCACGAATCATGAGATCATGACCTGGACTGAAACCAAGAGTCGGATGCTTAACTGACTGAGCCACCCGGGTGCCCTGAAAGTTGATTAATTTTTCAACAATGTTTTAAGAAATGAAGGAGAGAAGAGGGAAGGGTGTTGGGCCTGTGACCTTACTTCTCTGACCTCATCTATAGAATGGGAACAAGCCTTCTGTCCCAGGACGGCCATTATGACCAGTAGTGATAAACTACACAGGACATCTGGCATGCCTTCCAATCCCCTGGGATTAATAACCAGGACATGGTTTGTATTTCCAGAATCACTGCCCCTTATTCAACTCAAAAAGATCAATCTATGCCCAGCTCAAAGGAAACAAATGTATTTCATTTTATTTTTTTTTATTTTTTAAGATTTATTTTTGAGAGACACACACACACACACACACACACACACACACACACAGAGGGTGAGCTAGGAAGGGGCCGAGAGAGAGAGAGGGAGACACAGAATCCAAAGCAGGCTCCAGGCTCTGAACTGTGTGGGGCTCAAACCCACCAACTGGGAGATCATGACCTGAGCCCAAGTAGGATGCTTCACCAACTAGCCACCCAAGCACCCCCCACAAATGTATTCAACATTTTTTTTTACATTTATTTATTCTTGAGAGACAGAGTGAGACAGAGCACAAGCAGGGCAGGGGCAGAGAGAGAGTAAGACACAGAATCGGAAGCAGGCTCCAAGTTCTGAGCTGTCGGCATAGAGCCCGACAGGGGGCTCGAACTAACAAACCACGATATCATCACCTGAACCGAAGTCGGTCACCTAACCAACTGAGCCACCCAAGTACCCCCCACACACACACAAATGTATTTTAAATAAAATGAAGTCAAAATCAGATGAGAGACCCAAAGAGGCTGTTGAGAAAAGGGTGGCCCTTCCCTGGGGAGACGATGTGTCAGCCCCCTCCCTGCCCCTAGAGCGTTTTGCTGCTGCCAGTATTCAGAGGTGATGTACCCCCAGCGAATGCCCTGGGACCCCATAATACAGAGAGGATACAGCGATGGGACGCTTTGCTCAGGCGGGGCCACAGTCGGTGGAGGGAGGGAGCCTGGCTGGGAAGACATTTTGCTGCCCCAAGTCCTCCACCAGCATCCTGGGCCCTGGATAACCTAGCAGGAGGAAGAGAAACAGGGCAGGCTTGTGACAGTTGGAAATGCTCATTAATCTCCCGGAGGCAGAGGCAGGAAAGAACGGGGCGTCTGTGTAAGCTCATCTCAAAAGAGGACTTTTGGATTCAGGTCTAAGTGGACCATAAAACCTCTTCTCCGCCCCACCCCGCCCCGCCCCACACACAGAGTGTGTGTGTGTCGATGGCCAGCTTCTCTGAAACTGGGTGTTCCCAATGACATCCAGGGCAACAGCACCTCCAGCCTCTCGGTCGTTCTGCGAATGCAGGTGCTCAGCATTACATCGACCACCAGCACAGGCAAGACCCTGCTCTCAGACAGCTTACATCCCAGGGCAAGACACAGACGACAAACAAGGAAAAATAAGTAACATCAGTCTGGAGAGCAATGAGCTGATGCAGAAAATACAACAGGGCTGTGATAGACACCCAGGCAGGCGGTCCGGGTAACATAGGACAGGGGGGCGGGGAGAGCTCTCCGAGCAGGGAGATTTAGCCATGAACTACACGGTGAAGAAGCCGTCTGTGCACGTGGAAACTGGGCTGGGCACTGGCATCCTGGGCCAAGGGGGGCAGCAAAGCCAGAGGCCTGAGCCAGCTGGACGCTCCATCAGTCTGCTAACTGCTCACAAACAGGGAGATTGAAACAAGAGGAATTCATTCTCCCGCGGCCCTGCGCACCAAGAGTCTGCGGGGTCAAGGTGTCTACAAGGGCTGGTTCCTACAGGAGGCCCTGAGGGAGAGTCTGTCCCACGCCCATCTCCTGGCTTCCGGGGTCTGCGGCCACCTTTGTCATTCCCCAGCTTGTAGACACATCACTCCAATCTCTGCGCCCGTCTTCACATGGACCTCCTCCCTCTGCGTCCCCTCCTCTTTCCATAAGGACACTTGTAGGATCATGATTGCATCTCAAAGTCCTTAATTAATGACATCTGCAAAGACTATTCCCAAATGCGATCACATTCAGAGGTTCCAGGTGGACACAAATTTTTGGAAGATACCATTCAGCCCACTGCAGACCCTAAATTGTGCAATTTTAACACTGCAGCCGGTCATCTGCAGGCCTACGGAGGAGGGGGGGACTGGCTGGGTGATTCTAAAATGATTAGCAAGAACGACAGTAGCAGGCACTATGGACCCCTCACCATGGCCCCTCGTCCCCACCATTTCTGTGCTTCTAACAGGCAGCCCCAGAAAGTTTTCTCTGGACTCACTGCTCACACACAGCTGACCAGACACACCAAGGAATCGGCAGCCCTACCCAACGACTGCAGGATTTGGTGTACAAACAGCCCAGAGCCCTCGCCTCTTGGGTGAGACAACTCAGAGAAGCACATGTTTTACGCTGGTTCCTAGAATTCCCCAACAAGGTGAAACTCCAGGCAACCGGAGCCTTCGCCCTCAGCAAGGGGGAACGTAAAATGGGGCAGACACTCTGGAAAACGGGCGGGCTGTTTCTCAAAACGTTAAATGCAGCATTAATTACAGAAGACCCAACAACTGCACTCCTGGGTACGCAGCCTAGAGAAAGGAAAACGTATGTCCAGGCAAAAACTTTACGTGCATATTCATAGCCCCCTTATTCGTAATAGCCAATGCCTATCAACTAACGAATGCAGTCTATCCATGCAATGAAATGTTACCTTGCCGCGAAACAGGAATGAAGTAATGATGGGTACCAGGACATGATGGATTAATGTTAAAAAGATGCTCCGTTAAAGAAGCCAGACACAAAAGAGAACATTCCTATGATTCCAAGTATGCAAAACACCCAAAAGAGGCAAATCCATAGAATAGGAGCGGCCAGGGAAGAGGGCAATCGGAATGAACGCTCGTGGGTGCAGAGCGTATTTCTGGGGTGACGAACGCATTTTGGAAGGAGATGGTGGTGACAGTTGTACAGTCTCCCTGAATACACTAAATCCACCCATCTGTATACTTCCCCGGGTGACTTTTATGGTACGTAAATTTCACCTTCCAGCTGCGATAACAGCACACCAAAGACAGAGGGGCTCATAAGCCACAGAGATTTACCTCTCACAGCTCTGGGGGCTGGACGTCCGGGGCTAGAAGTCCTCCTGGACCTGTCGCCCTCTTCCCTTCCCCCAAGAAGAGACTGCTACTTCTGTCTGAGGACATCTTTCCAGACTTCTTTCTGTGCATACATCCTGAAAAAAAAAAATGTACTATTTTGTGAATGTTTGCTCTTATATAACTGATATTTATACAGTTTCTATAACCCTATAACTTGCTTTTTTTTTTTAATCTAACAATGTGACTTGGTCAAATTAGTGAAATTAATGTGTTCTTTAAAATGCAAGGGATGTTGGGGCGCCTGGGTGGCTCAGTTGGTTGAGTATCCAACTCTTGATTTCAGTTCAGGTCACGATCCCAGGGTCATGGGATCAAGCCCCACATCGGGCTCTGCACTGAGCATGGAGACTGCTTGGGATTCTCTCTTTCCCTCTCTCTCTGTCCCTGTGGCATGTGAGTGCACGCTCTCACACTCTCTCCTCTCTCGCACTCTCTCTCTCTCTCAAAATAAACAAATAAATAAATATTAAAAAACAAACAGAAGGGGCTCCTGGGTGGCTCAGTCGGTTAAGCGTCTGACTTTGGCTCAGGTCACAATCTCACAGTTTGTGAGTCTGAGCCCCGCGTCAGGCGCTGTCCTGATGGCTCAGAGCCTAGATCCCGCTTCAGATTCTGTGTCTCCCTCTGTCTCTGACCCTTCCCTGCTCACACCCTGTCTGTCTCTCTCTCTCTCAAAAATAAATAAACATTAAAAAATTTTTTTTAAAGATGGGTATGATTAACAATACTCAAGAAATCAGAAAATTAAGTTTCATGGAAGTAAAGGAACTCCCGACCACCTCACGTGTGGAACGTTTTCCACGATTAGGTGTCGAACGAGTGGAAAGGACTGGTCGGTGGCCCTGCAACTGATCTGAAGCCAGTGCTGGAGCACCCGAAGGTCAGCTTGGTGCCTCTGCACACAGACCCGGGAACCAGACAGGCAGCAGGTGCTCTTAGAAGCTAGTGGGAGGCAGGGGGCAGAGTTCTAATCACCTGCTCTCAGCAGTCCCGGGGCGAGGGGAGGGGGGAGGTTGGGAAAGCGCTCCCTCAGGAGGACACAATCTTCTAGAGCTGATGGGGAAAACACATCAAGTATTCGGTAAACACACGACCTTTGGAAAGGGGCTGCTCGGAATACATGAGCCAATAAGAATCACCTGACAGCAATTTCCTGCAACCTGGTTTCTTATCACACATCTGGCACTCCGGCCGCCTTCCTCTGTTGCATACATGATTTGTCATTAGCCCTGATGGTGGAGGTAATGTACACTCCCGCATGCGTGAGCGAGCACCGTAACCCTCATGTCACCGAGCCTTGGGACAGCTGCTCGAGGGAAGAGGCGTGCAGGAAAGGGCCTTTCGTGCAGGCTTCACCCAGCACACCCGCTCGGAGGTCTGGGAGACGAGTCTGCATGCCAGCTCTGCCATGCAGAAGCTGGGAGGCTCCTGGTAAGGCACGTCACCTCTCTGAGCCTCAGGGCTGTTGTGTGGATGAAGGAGGAACTGAAGGGCGAAGGGGCCAGCAGAGGGGCTTGTAAATAACTGAGACATGGAATGGGAAGGGACCTCTCCCCCACGTCTGCAGAGCTCTGCAAAGAAGGGCTTATTCCCCTTATTCCCATAAATTCCTGTTGTGTTGCAAACTACCCCAAAATTCAGTGGCATAAACAATAACCCTTTTGTTATGCTCATGGATTCTTCGGGTCAGGAATTCAAGAAGGGCACCATGGGGCCAGGTTTGTTTCTGCTCCATGATGTAGGGGCAGGTGGGGGGGGGGTGAGTGGAGGGCAGGTGGAGGGCAGGGGGTTACTCTTACAGCAGTGGGCTGAAGAGCTGGGTCCCTCCGGGGGAACCCTTCCAAGATGGTTTCTATTGTGCGTTGAATTGTGTCTCCCCAAAAGATATGTTCAAGTCCTAACCCCAAACCTGGAACATGACCTTATTTGGAAATAGGGTCTTTGCAGATGTAATAAGGTGAAAATGAGGTCATGCTGGATGAGGTGGGCCCTAATCCAGTAATCGGTACCTTCCTAAAAGGAAATTTAGACACATACACACAAGAAAGATGACCATGTGAAGACAGAGGCAGAGATTGGAGTAATGCATCTAGAAGCCAATGACAGCTGACAGCCACCAGAAGCTAGGAGGCAGGCAGGGAGGTAGTGTGGATTGAATGTTTCTGTCCCCCTAAATTCATAGATTGAAGCCCCAAAGCCCAGTGAGGCCGCTTCTGAATATGATGCGTTTATGGAAGTAAGTAAGGTTAAATGAGGTCATAAGGGTAGAGCCTGATGGCAGAGGATTAATATCATTATAGGAAGAAGCACCAGACAGCTTGCTCCCTCTCTCCTTGCCTACACAAAAAGCGGCCGCCTGACGACAGAGAGGTCTGCCAGCCAAGAACTTCGTGCTCTCACCAACCCCCAACCACGGTGGCACCTCAGTCATGGACTTCTCAGCATCCCCCTCCCAAACTGTGAGGAAGTAAAGGTCTTTTGTTTGAGCCACGAAGTCTATGGTGTTTTGTTACAGCAGCTCGAGCTGACTAATACACAGGATCCTTCCCTAGAGCCTTGGGAGAGGGTACAGCCCTGGTGACTCTTGATTTTGGACTTCTGGGCTCCAGGAGCGTGAGCGAATAAATCCTCGTTGAGTTAAGCCTTCCCATTTATGGCAATTTGTTACCTCAGCCGGGACATTAATAGTTTTGTCGCCTACGTTTGCAGAGCCTGGAAGGAGGGGTGAAGATCAGATTCACCTAGGCCCACTGACCAGACAGTCTGCACGCGCGTGCCCCCCCCCCCCAGCATGTCGGGGGTGATTACTACCTGAATGATTTAGGATTAGCAATGATTATGGCTTGTAAATTCAATTAATCTTCAACAAAGCAGGAAAGAATATCCAGTGAGAAAAAGTCTCTTTAACAAACGGTGTTGGGAAAACTGGACCATTTTCACACACCATACACAAAAATAAACTCAAAATGGATTAAGGACCTAAATGTGAGACATGAAACCATAAAAATCCTAGAAAAGAACAAAGGCAGTAATTTGTCTGACATCGGCCATAGCAACTTCTTTCTAGATATGTCTCCTGAGGCAAGGGAACAAAAGCAAAAATAAACTATTGGCTGGGGCGCCTGGGTGGCGCAGTCGGTTAATCGTCCGACTTCAGCCAGGTCACGATCTCGCGGTCCGTGAGTTCGAGCCCCGCGTCAGGCTCTGGGCTGATGGCTCAGAGCCTGGAGCCTGTTTCCGATTCTGTGTCTCCCTCTCTCTCTGCCCCTCCCCCATTCATGCTCTGTCTCTCTCTGTCCCAAAAAAAAAAAAATAAATAAACGTTGAAAAAAAAAATTTAAAAAAATAAACTATTGGGACCACATTGAAATAAAAACTTCAGCACAGCAAAGGAAATAATCAACAAAACTAAAAGACAGCCTACGGAATGGAAGAAGATATTTGCGAATGACATATCCAATAAAGGGCTAGTGTCCAAAATATATAAAGAACTTACACAACTCAACACCCCAAAAACAAAATCCAACTAAAAATTGGGCAGAAGACATGAACAGACATTTCTCAAAAGAAGACATCCAGATGGCCAATAGGCACATGAAAAGATGCTCAACATCACTCATTATTAGGGAAATACAAATCAAAACCACAATGAGAAAAAAAAAAAAACCCGCTACAATGAGATACTGCCTCATATCTGTCAGAATAACTAAAATCGACAACAGGTGTTGGCAAGGATGTGGAGCAAACGGAACCCTCAGTGCACTGTTGGTGGGAATGCAAACTGGTGCAGCCCGTATGGAAAACAGCATGAAGTTCCTCAAAAAGTTAAAAATAGAACAACCCCATGATCCAGTAATTGCCCTACTGGGCATTTACCCAAAGGATACAAAAATACTAATTCAAAGGGATGCATGTACCCCTATATTTATTGCAGTATTATCTACAATAGCCAAACAATGGAAGCAGCCCAAGTGTTCATTGATCGACGAATGGATAAAGATGTGATATGATAAATATATATATTTATATAAACATACATTCTGACACACACACACACACACACACACACACACTATGGAATATTATTCAGCCTTTTAAAAAGACTGAAATCTTGTCATTTGCAATGACACAGTTAGAGCTGGAGAGTATAACGCTGAGTGCATTAAGTCGGTCAGAGAAAGACAAATACCGTATGATCTCACTCATGTGAAATTTAAGAAACAAAACAAATGAGCAAAGGGAGAAACCAAGAAACAGACTCTCAACTATACAGAACAAACTGATGGTTACCAAAGGGGAGGGAGGGCGAAGGGGGAAATACAAGGTGGAGATTTAAGAGTACACTTATGAAAAAAAAATAAAAATAAAATTTAAAGGGGTGCCTGGGTGACTCAATCAGTTAAGTGTCCAACTCTTGGTTTCTGCTCAGATCATGATCACACGGTTTGTGGGATCGAGCCCCACATAGGGCTCTGTGCTGATAGTGTGAACCCTGCTTGGGATTCTCTCTCTCCCCCTCTCTCTGCCCCTCCCCTGCTTATGCTGTCCCTCTCTAAAAATAAATAAACTTGAAGTAAGTAAATAAATAAATAAAATTTTTAAAAATAAAAATAAAAGCTTCTCAAAAAAACCTTATAATTGTCATTTCTTGGGTACTCACAGCATGCCAAGGATGATGCTAACTGCTTTACAAGCATTATTCTATTATCCTTTCCAGATAGGGAGAAGTTTAGTTGCAGATGTGAACCAGCAGCTGCTTCTGCCCCCAAGGCACTCAGAACTTGTGAGGGAAACAGGTAAACAGGTCTTGACAACCAGAGTCACAGATGCTCTGATAGGCGGAGTATAGCGGACTGGGAGAGCCCAGACTCTGGTCAATGTAAGCTGGAGGAAGAGGACTCAGGGAAGGCTTCCTGGAGGAGTTGACCCCAACGTAGGATTGCCACTGGGTCATAACTTAAGGTAGGACCCTCATGGCCTAACATGGCAGGTCTGTGTCAGGCCTCCTGAATGGAAGAAGGGACAAAGTACTAGGGACCAAGGGCCACCAGCTTCCGGTTAAGGAAGGGTCCCTAGAGTCCTCGCCCGGGCAGCTCTAGCAGGTGGGCGTGGTTACGGCGTGGCGCCCGCCGACGCGCGCGGAGGAGGCGGGGCCGCGCCTGCGCAGGCCGCCTATTATGGCGGCCGCCTGATCCCGGGGTTGAGAGGGTTCAGCCGGACTCCGTCCTGGTGCTCGCGGCGGGTAAGTTCCTGGGAGAGGCGGCCGGATGCGGGGAGTGCAGGGAGCCTCCTGGCAGCGAGCCTGGCCTCGAGACCGGGCTCCCATGGACCTAAAGCCCAAGTCCACTCGGTCTCTTTTCCCTTCCGAGCAAGGGTGTAGGGAGAAGTAGCCCTCTTGTCATGTGAGTTTCTGTCCCGGGCCCAAGCAGCCCCTTCGGTTCCGGATTAAGAAGGGAGAGCGAGGCCGAACTATGACTTTTGAAAGGGGTTCAGGGAGGGCAGGACGGAAAGAGCCCCGGGGGAGGAGGAGATCTCTGGGGCCCCTGACCCCAACTCTCGGCGGTGGCCCCTCCAGCTTCCCCGTCTTCACCCCTGGTCTGTATTATCCCACGCCTGGCCACCTACTGTCAGAGAAAGCAAACTGCTTTGGGGGGTAACCCTGACTGGGGAACCGCCGTAGAAACCATGACGGCGTCTTAGTCTAGCCCCTACAGCTTTTAAGAGCCAAGGACACACTTGTCAGCAGGTGCTGCGGGATGAACCTGCAGCCCCAAGGAAGTCGGAGGGGATCCCATCTGCAGTGCGGGTGTCCTTTCCCTCCTCTCCAGTGAGGAGAGCGGGTCGAGGCACATCCATTTGTAGCATTCCCAGACAGATACTCCGAGTCAGCTGTTCCCAAATGGAAAAACTTGTTGCCTTTCTCCATCTCCAAGCACGCTCGTCAAGAATTACGATTATTGCTATAATGACTGATACTTAGTCTTGTTCTTTATTTGACCCAAACCTTAAAACTGATCCTCGTCTCATTTAATCCTCACACAAGCCCCAAAGTATGTACAAGACACATGTATTCCCCCATAACTGATTCTAGAAGAAGCCCTTTAAAGGGGTTCCACTTCCTGGTTCTCAGTTGTAGGGCACATTTCCAGGAATCCTGGGTAATTCGGCTTTTAAAACCGAAAATTCAACTAGCATTTAAGAATATGAGTATTGGGGCGCCTGGGTGGCGCAGTCGGTTAAGCGTCCGACTTCAGCCAGGTCACGATCTCGCGGTCCGTGAGTTCGAGCCCCGCGTCGGGCTCTGGGCTGATGGCTCAGAGCCTGGAGCCTGTTTCCGATTCTGTGTCTCCCTCTCTCTCTGCCCCTCCCCCGTTCATGCTCTGTCTCTCTCTGTCCTAAAAATAAAATAAACGTTGAAAAAAAAATTAAAAAAAAAAAAAAAGAATATGAGTATTATTTTGGTCCGTCTTTAAGAAAAGCTGATGTGTAATTGTAATATTACGCTCCTTTGTGGGATGTCGTTTTTCCAACAAAATGTCACTATGGCAGGAAACAGCATCCTTTGGTTCAAGTTTGACTTTTCGCAGCATCGTCACAGGGGATCTTTTTTTTTTTCTTCCAAAACTATAGGTGGAAGTCCTCAGTTTCCCCCAGGACATCTTTCAGTGCTGGGAGAGCCACATCTACCTTTAAGACTTTCGGTCCTTTTTTGGGATCCAGCCTAACTTTTCCAGTCCTCATTGGCTGAGTGCTTCTGCCTGAGGATGGGGCATGTCTCCTCCATAACTTCCACTGGCATCATGAAATCATGCATCATTTTACTAGCTTCACAGCCTCCCTTCACAGCCCACTTGGCTCTGTCCTGGCTTACACTGTCATGTGGGAAGAGCCAGCATAGAGACTAATTTAACAAGGTGTCAGCTTTTTCCCAAAACAACTTTTGGAAACTTTTGTGAAACTTCGGCTCCCCCACGTCAAGTCCTTAAACGGAGGAACTTCTGTTACACGTGCTCAGATTGTGACAGTATGTGCATTCAGATTGCAAGGAGAGCCTGTGTTAATCATCCCGTTTTCCAGTTGAGGAAATGGAGGCCTGAGAGGTTTCATGACATGCCTAACACACACAGCTAGTGCACACACCTAAGCCAGGTAAGGAACAGTCCTGTCGGGGGTTATGGGCAGGTTTGGGCCGAAGGCCTGAAACCACCCCCAGGACAAGGAACTAACAGCTGTGGACCACGGACAATGCTCAGTGCTTTATGCCCCAGGACCCCTGCACAGTGAGAATATAGCTGGAGAAGCAGGTCCAGATAGGTGACGTAATTTCCCACAGGTCTCATCACCACAAGGTGGGAGACTGGGGTGTAGACATGGGTCTGCTTGATGCTTTTTGATGAGGCGGACCACTCGGTTTGGAGGGGGAGCCTTTCTCTTCTGGCCACTTTGCCTCAGGCGTGGTTTTCCAGACTTCAGTTGTTGCTGTGTTAACCTGCATAATTTCCTCTATCTACATGTCACCTGTATAGTGAGCGCCCCTTGGTTGCTTTTCCTTTGCATCTACTCTTTTTTTTTTCTTTTTTAAATTTAAAAAGAAAGTTTCAAAGCAACGAAGGGCATTTGGACAGCTAGGGTCAACTTCTAGAATAAAAAAAGAAGTAAAGGGAAAATAAATGCAAAGCGCGAATTGAATTGACTTTGTAAATCCAATACTGTTTTAGGCAAAACCATCTATGAAAGACATTTGCATGAGAAACGGAGATAGTTGACTATGGATGGAGTTTTAAATGATACAAAGGAATTAATCATCTTAGATCTGCTAATGGTCTTGTGGTAATGTAAGAACATGTGTTAGGGGACAGATGCTGTAGAGGAATTTAGAGGTAAAATATCTAGAATTTACTCTCAGTTCAGGAGGGCAAAAACCCCAATAGATCATTTGACCTCTTATGACAAGGTGTTGATGATCATTGGATCTAAGCAGCGGGTATATGCCTGTTTATCATGCTATGCCCTCAGCTTTCTAGTCTGTTTGAAAATTTTCACAGTAGAAGAGTTGGAAATTAAAAGGGAAGGATATCAGTATACATGGAAATTCGGATCCCTTGCCATAAATAAAAGATTACTGTGCAAACACAGTGCAAACAAAATAAAACAATTCTAGCTGGAATCTTTTCCCTCGCGAAGGCCCTTGCAAAGGCCGTGAGACTTTCTCCTTTAGGAAAAATGAAGAGAATTACAAAAGGAAGCATTTTCTCCTGGGGTAATGCAAAGCTATTTAAGTATTTACACTGTTCCCCTCTGAGACCTGCCATCCTGAGGACCTGGTCTTGCCTTCCAGGTGCTCCTGTCCCATGATTCCCGTGGACCCCGGCCATGGTAGCTGGCCCCCACTCTGGCCATGGACGAGGTCACCTTCAAAAGTGACACTGTGCTGTCAGACGTCCACCTCTACACCCCGAACCACAGACACCTCATGGTGCGGCTGAACGGCATGGGGCAGCCTGGTAAGACCCGGGTGCGTGCGGAGGGACCCAGCACCCTGTGGACCCCGTTTTGTTTGGTGTTTTCTCCTACTCCTCTCTTTGGGGAGAAGATTGGGAAGATTGGATCGTTCAGCTGTTTTCACTCCACTTCTTTTTTTTTTTTTTCAAGCGTTTATTTATTGAGTGAGTGAGAGAGAGAGAGAGTGTGTGTGAGCCGGGGAGGGACAGAGAGAGAGAATCCCGAGCAGGCTCCACACTGTAAGCACAGAGCCCAACACAGGGCCAGATCCCACAAACTGAGATGACCTAAGCCAAAATCAAGAGTTAAGACGCTCAACCAACTGAGCCACCCAGGCACCCCAACCTCACTCCACTTTTTTTTTTTTTATTTTATTTTTTTAATTTATCTCCAAGTTAGTTAGCATATAGTGCAACAATGATTTCAGGAGTAGATTCCTTAATTCCCCTTATCCATTTAGCCCATCCCCCTTCCTACAACCCCTCCAGTAACCCTCTGTTTATCTACCATATTTAAGAGTCTCTTCTGTTTTGTCCCCCTCCCTGTTTTTATATTATTTTTGTTTCCCTTCCCTTATGTTCACCTGTTTTGTCTCTTAAAGTCCTCATATGAGTGAAGTCTTATGATGTTTGTCTTTCGAGGACTAATTTCACTTAGCATAATACCCTCCAATTCCATCCATGTAGTTGTACATGGCAAGATTTCATTCTTTTTGATTGCCGAGTAATACTCCATTGTACGTGTGTGTGTGTGTGTGTGTGTGTGTGTGTGTGTGTGTGTGTGTGTATACACGTGTACCACATCTTCTTTATCCATTCATCCATTGATGGGCATTTGGGCTCTTTTCCATACTTTGCTGTTGTCGATAGTACTGCTATAAACACTGGGGTGCATGACCTCCACTTTAGCGCCCTCTTTCATAGAGTAAGCTGTGCTTTCCTGAGCACCTACTTTGTGGAGGGGGAGAGGCACCAGGACTTGATGCTGGGAGTGCAGTAGGGGATGAGCCAAGCCCTGCCCTCAGGGAGCCCGTGGTCCAGGAGGGAGACAGGCTGGGGCTCACAGTGGCGCCCCCACCAAGGCATTCTGGCCCCCTTCATCGGCCCCCTGCATCACTTGTTCGCCTCCAGCTCCTCCCACCCGGGCTCCCTGGCTTTGCTCTGCACACCTTCCCCCTGCTCCTCTCCCCCAAAGCCAAGGGGGATCTTTTGAAAATGCATATCACATCAGTGACCTGATGTAGACCCTCCAGTGACTCCCTCTTGCTCTTAGAATACAGTCAACTCTTTAGCCTGGCCCATGTGGCCCAGCCTGACCCAGCCCTTGCCTGTGTGTCCACACTGATCATTCTCTGCTCCTTTCCGTCTTTTATGCGCTGCATGCACTTCCTCAGTGCCTTGGCTCTCACCGGTTTTCTACCCAGAAGGTTCTTCCCTCCCACCCCTGACTCCACATGTCACCTCACACAGGTCCTCCCTGACCACCCTCCCTGGCTTTGATTTCCCTGTATTAGCCTGTCCTTGGGTGCAGTGCTCCCCTTTCTTTTTTTTTTTTTTTTTTTTTTATGTTTATTTATTTTTGAGAGAGACAGAAACAGAATGCAAGTGCGTTGGGGCAGAGAGAGAGGGAGACGCAGAAAAAGACTCCAGCTCTAAGCTGTCAGCTCAGAGCCCAACGTGGGGCTTGAACTCACAAACTGTAAGATCATGACCTGAGCCCAAGTCGGATGCTCATCTGACTGAGCCACCAAGGTGCCTCTGTAGTGCTCTCCTTTCTTTGTGTCCCATGTGGATCCTGAACTCAGGAGCCTGGGACTCAGAACAGATCGGTGACTGGCCTGGGGTCAGACAGCCTAGGGGGGTGGAGGGCTTGCACCCCTGCCTCCAGCTCCCCTCTCTGGAACCTGTGCTCTTACTGAAACTTGTCCCAGTAACTCTCTAGCCACCAGATGGGGGCGGCTACTTGGTGTCCTTGCCCCATCCTCCAGATTTTTTTTTTTTTTTAATGTGTATTTATTTTTGAGAGAGAGAGACAGAGCATAATCAGGGGAGGGGCAGAGAGAGAGGGAGACACAGAATCCGAAGCAGGCTCCAGGCTCTGAGCTGTCAGCACAGAGCCTGACGTGGGGCTCAAACGCATAAACCGTGAGATGATGACCTGAGCCAAAGTCGGACACTTAACCAGCAGAGTCACCCAATCCCCCCCCCCCCACACCCGTCTTCCAGATCTTAAGAGGTGGAACAGTGTAGTATGAAGGGCATCAGTTTAGGAATGAGCAGACTGGGTTTGAGTCTTGCCTCAGCCATGTCCAAAGCTGTGGGGCCTTGTCAACCCACTTAATTTCTCTAAGCCTCAGTTTCCCCATTTGAAAAATGGAGCTGGTGCCACTATCTTCATAGCAACAGGGAGGGCTAAGATAATGAGAGCTAAGTGTTTTCACGGGAGACGCTCATCACATGGTAGCTGCTCTCAGTGGCCCCAGCATCTGGGCTGAGTCCAGCGGGCCTTTGCTGCGGGCATTAGGATGCCTCCATCTGGTGTTTAAAACTCTGGGTGGAAATAAGATTTTCTGGAAGGAGGAGACAGCTTGGAGACACTCTCCTTTTGTGTTCGTCTTGCCTTTCAGTTTTCCTGTCCCAGTTCAAGCTTCTGTGGAACCGAGACTCTCGGACAGACTCAGGGGCCGACGGTGATGGTCGTGGCGCTCTTCTCGCCGAGGAAACACCACCATCCGGACCGGGCAGTGCCAGGCCCCCTCCGGGGAGTGGCCACAGTGACGCCACCAGCCAGGTGGGGCTGGGAACTCGGCTGGACGAAGACGGGGATTTGGACGTGGAGAGGAGACCACCGACTGCTTCGGACCCCGAGCCAGCAGGGCCTCCGAGAGACAAGGTACATCCCACGATTCTAACGCAGGAGGAAGAGGACCCACTGGCAGATGGAGCACGAGAGAGCAGCCCCTGGGATATCGTCAGAATAGGTAAATGTAGGTCCGGTTTGCGCTGTGGGTCGCACCGCAGTGCTGATCACGGCCCAGGGCGTGGGCTGTGTGGGGGGGCTCTGTGTGCAGGCCCAAGTCTGGGTGCAGTAGGACCAGACAAGGGACCAGAGCCAGCTCCGCGGAAACTGAGAGCAGGTGGTGCCGCTGCCAGTAGGGGGAGCTGTTCAGGACACACAGGTCCCCTCCCCACTGCCCCCAGGGTACAGTCCAGGCCACTGGGCGTAGCTCACAAGGCACCGCACACCCCTCTATGCGCTTTCTCGCTGCGGGCCTCTGCTGTGCTCCACCTCCCTTTTGGAGAGCCTGCCCCCAGCCTTTGCTTTCTTAACACATTGCTAGTTGTTATATGTATCAGCTTAGCCATCGCCTCTTCTAGGGAGCCCTGCTTTTACCCCTCTTGTGTCGGTGTTCTGATCCAACTCAGTGTGCTGGGGCCATGGGTCAGGGTAGAGTTTGTGGAAAACTTGGCCAGAAACAGGGAGCCATGGGAGATTCTGGAGCTGGAGCATGACAGGGGGGAGAAGGAGGTAGACCAGAATTAATCTGGAGGAGGCTTGTGGGCTAATCAGACGGCCTGGGAGCTAGAGGCCAGCTGGGAAAGGGGAGGCGGTGACAGGGCAGGAGAAGGGCCGGAATGAGTTCTGGCAGGCGTGCAGGGCAGCATCACGTCACCGCTGGGCACAGGGGCTTGATGACACCAGGATTTCAGATCTTGGAAGCGGGCACATTAGAAACGCCAGGAGCAGTAGGGAGCTGGGGCGGGAAGTGAGCCACTGATGTTAAACACCTGTTGTGTTTAGACATTTTATCTGCGTCGCTTCGTAAAAAGGAGTCTTGACAGCCCTGCTCTGAGGGTCAGGGGGAGTGTACAGATAGGAGGTGACAAGCTGAGGCCATGCAGCTGGGGGGCAGTGAGGAGGTTCTGAATCCACATCGTCCATCTCCACAGCCAGGCCTCTTGCCACCCCGACACTGCTTGTTTTGGGGGAAAAGAACTCTGAATTGAGTCTGTTCATTGAGATCCAGGGTCCCACAACCCCTGGCAACGGTGCAGGTTGGGGCCGGAGGGTCAGTTAGGGCCCTCTCAGAAGCAGAGCAGCTCTTCTCCATCCGCGCAGCCATACGACTCATAGTTGCTGAGTGTCTGCTTGGTACGAGGCCGACTGTTCTAGACCGTTCCGTTGGGGGTGATGTGTAATTCACACCAGAACCCTACTCCACCTCTATTCTTCACAGCCTTTCCAGGGGTGAGCATGCTCATTTCACAGATGTGAGATTTGAGGCTCAGAGAGGTTGAGGAACTTGCCCCAGGTCACACAGCCAGTCAGTGGCAGGATGACGATTCCCACTTAGGTCTGTCTGCACCACAGCCTATGTTCTTACTCAATGTCACATGATCCGAACATTGGAAAGTTCTGTTCTGGGGAGCTGTTGGCAGGGGGGTTGGGGGGAATGCCATGATGGCTCATTTTGCTCTCACTCGTCACTTAATTGGCTTCCCTGAGCAGAGTGGCCAACTTGGTTGTTCATACTGAGGGTTCGGCCTCTGGCGTGCGTGTGTGTTGAACATGCTGAGAACTTACCATCTTGCAAACTGAGAACAAAGTCCCACAGCTAAGGGCCAGTGTATGGCCAGGTTCCCGGCCAGTCCATCTCACGGACCTCTTGGTGGGGTCCCTTCCTTTCAGCAAGCGTCATTCAGTCCTACCTGCCCCAAGGGAGGGGAGTGCAAGGCAATTAAATTAGCTTCCAGCAGTAACCTCTTGTTCCAACTGTGACGTAAGGGACCAGGTCTTGGACTCTGGCAACCGGCAGAGCTGGGCTTTGACCCCCCACCACCCTCACAAGCCCGGTGATCTTTGACAAGTGTCTTGCACACCCAGAGCCTGTTTTTGCACCTATAAAACAGGATACTGCCTTTTGATGATAATGTAATAAATAATGCCCAGTAAGTGTCTGTACGGGGCCTGGTACAGAGCAGATGCTAAGCTGATGTCCGTCTCCTGACCACCCTTTTCCTCCAAGCCATAAACCAAGTCATTTTTTTCAGGGTGTGGACGCATCTCAGAAGCCGATTAAAAAATACGGAAAGAGAATGGTTTCCAGGTCATTGCAAGGGATTGTCAAAAACTTAAAAACTTTATCCATGGACCTGCTAGGAATCCACAGACCCAAGGTTCAAAGTAAATTATGGTCATTTTCTCTGCTTTATAGATAAACTGAGACCCAAAGAGAAGAGGAAGAGGCAGGGCTGGAACTCAGGCTGTCAGCTCCTGACTCCCATGCCTCTTCCCTTGGCCATGTTCCCTTAATCTCTCCAAACTGATTTCCTCATCTGTAAGATGGGTGTAACCACTTCTAGTTGTGAAAAACGAGGAGATGGCTCGCAAAGAGCTCTTAGCACAGTGCCTGGTCACATCGTTAGCTTTAGTCCCTGGGGTCTGCTCTGAGTGCAGGGAGGGAGGCTGGCTGAGAGAGAGGGAGGTTCCCACAGGTCTAGAGACATAGACGAGACTCTGAAACTTTGTCTCAGCCCATCTGCTAAGCCCAGTTTCTCATGGGCATAGTCCTCAGCATGGGAGGAGGCCCACGGGAGGAAAGACGGGCCGCACCCAGGGGATGGTGCATGGTGGGGGTGCGAAGACTGGGGAGGGGGTAGGCCGGGGGCAGCCGACACCGAGGGTCTGGAGCAGGGCTGCAGAAACAGGACCCCGGGGAAGCCTCTTCCCTGCCACTCTCAGTTCCAGGTTCTTCAGCCTGCCAGAGGGGTCCCCCTGCCCATTGTTCTTTACACCGCGTCCCTGGGCACCCTTTTGGGTCCAACCGCACGCCCACCACTTACTAGCTCTGACCTCAGGCCGTCTGCTTCGCCTCTGTCAGCCTCCTTTCCTCATCTGTGAGACAGCACCCAAGCCCATTCCCCTGGTGGTTTTGAGGGTGAAAGGAGAGATTGCTCTCAGAGCGTTTGGCATGGTGCCCGGTTCAGAGAAAAGGTGCTTTTTTCCATAACTTTTACAACCACAGTGCTGCACATTGGCCTCAGTGTGTTCGTCTGTAGGTGGGGTGGTGATGGCTACTTCATAGGGCTGTTGTCAGGATCAGGTACAACCTCGGTGGCCCCTAGCCTGGCTCAGGGGGCATCTGTCCAGTCAGTGTTCAGTGAAGGGACTCTGTTGTTGGTGGGTGGGTACGTGTTAGGCTTTGGTGGCCTGAAGTCCTGAAGGGTGCGTGTCGGGGCTAGACATGGCCTCTCCCGAACCACCAGTATCCTGTCCAGCCAAGGTGCCACCAGGCAGCGCATCAGTCATGCGTTCAGGGATCAGATTTTAAGTCTGCACGTCGGGCAGAAATCTTGGGTCAGATTTACCCTGGAGAAGCCCACAGAGCAGCGGCCCCGGTTCTCAGGAGGAGCGCACACGACCAGTCTCTCCCCTGGTCTGGGGAAAGGTGGCTGCCGCTTTGATTGAGCACGAGAGAGGTTGCCTTCTGTTCTGGACCCCGCTCGTATGCACGGCTCTCGGCTTTCATGGGACTCCCTGAGATGCCGGCACTCTGAGAGCGCGGGGACCCCCTCACCTCCTCGGGCAGACCCTCACGGAGGGCGCGTGGGGACACATCCCCATGGGCCTCGGTCCCTGCTCCTGTTGTGAGCGTGTGGTCTGATCTGTGCAAGGCTGGTGGTCACACGGAGCTGCCCCACTGTGTGCATGCCCCCCTGTGCGCGTGCCGTGTGCGTTTTCCTCTGGTGGCTGTCACCGTCTTGCTTAGAAATATGACAGCCGCGGGGCACCTGGGTGGCTCAGTTGGTTAAGCGTCCAGCTTCAGCTCAGGTCATGATCTTGCCATCCGGGAGTCAGGCTCTGTGCTGACCGCTCAGAGCCTGAGGCTGCTTCGGATTCTGTCTCCCTCTCTCTCTGCCCCTCCCCCACTCACACTCTATCTCTCTGTCTCTGAAAAATGAATAAACCTGAAAAAAAAAATTTAAGAAATACGACAGCCAGCTCTGATTAACAGCAAGGGTATTTGCCATTTTCCTTTTGCCCTTTGGTCTCCTGTTTCTGCCCTCGTCCCCTCGCCCCCATGCCTCCACCGACTTTAGCTGGATATATTTTGCGCTTGAGAAGACTTCTTATCATAGTTCACCTAAGAAAGGATATAAGCTCCAACTTACATTGTTGACTTTTGGTGTGCTTGTAAGCGTAAGAAGATACTTGGAGGGGCGCCTGGGTGGCTCAGTCGGTTGAGCGTCCGACTTTGGCTCAGGTCACAATCTCGCGGTCCGTGGGTTCGAGCCCCGCGTCGGGCTCTGGGCTGACAGCTCGGAGCCTGGAGCCTGCTTCGGATTCTGTGTCTCCCTCTTTCTCTGACCCTCCCCTGTTCATGCTCTCTCTGTGTCTCAAAAATAAATAAATGTTAAAAAAAATTTTTTAAAAAATACTTGGAATGTGTTATGACTCCTACCAGCATACAGTTGATCAGGACAACAGGAGTATGTTGTAATGTAACATGCAGTTATCGAGCATCATGAAGTGCCGTGTGCGTGTTGGACGAGGTGGGCCCACGACCCACGGTGACCCTAGTCTTCAGGCTGTGGGTCCGAGACACCCGGTTTTCTGAGCAGCCTCAGGGCCTGCACTGTGAGTGACGCTCACCCACCCGCTTCCGCCCCGACTGCTGTGTGGCCTGTGTTTCTGCCACTCTCTAGCACACCCGACTTCAGTGCCCATCTGGCCGTGTTTGCAGATGCCATGCACCTCGTCTGTCTGTGTTCTGTCCGTCTGCATTTTCACAGTGGCCCTTTCTCTTTTGGTCTCCATCCTGTCCAGAGCACACCATGGCCACCCCCCTGGAGGATGTTGGCAAGCAGGTGGGTAGGCCCCATCCACTTCCTGTGGCCCTGTGGGGTCTCCCCGGAGCCTCACGTCACCTGTCATTCCTGGTCCGTGTCTCCTCCAGGTGTGGCGGGGTGCCCTGCTCCTGGCAGACTACATCCTCTTTCAGCGGGACCTCTTCCAGGGCCGCACCGTGCTGGAGCTCGGGGCGGGCACAGGGCTGGCCAGCATCATTGCAGCCACTGTGGCACGCACGGTATATTGTACAGGTAAGCCCGCCACCTCGGGCTGTGGGGACGTCGTGTCTTCGCAGGGAGTGTGCTATCAGAAAGGGAGGAGCGGCTGGGAATTGGGCCTTGGCCGCTGTTGATTTTGCCATCCCGTTCTGCTGCTTTCTCCGGCCACACCCACAGTGCAGGACCCCTCACTCCAGGAGGCACCAGCTACCCCCCTGAAACCTCCTCTCACACCCTATCACCCTGGGAAAGAGCAGACGTCTCAGAAAACCGCAAGGAGCATGCCTTTTATAAGGCTTGAAAACGGGTTTATCGCTTTTTTTCCCAGTTGTAGAAATCTTGCCTACTTGTTGTGGAAGGTTTCTAGGGCAGCAGATACAATTTACTCATTTTGTTACCAACCCCAGATCCATTCAACAGTGTGCAATTTATGGAGCTCTGGCCGGCGATATGCCAGACACGGTCTTAGATGCAGGAGATCCAGGAGCGAATAGAACAGATGAAGTTGCTGTCTGCAAGGAGCTTTGCGATCATTACACAGTTTTTTCCCTCGTGGTTTTTTTGTTTGTTTGTTTGTTTGTTTGTTTGTTTGTTTGGAGCGTACCTACTCCCAGACTGAGATCAGACTCCCAGTAGCTGAGATCAGACTGGATATTCTGTGCTGTGTGTTGCCAAAAATTTTGAAAAACGTTTTTCCAAGAGCATTTTCCAAAGTCATTAGAAATTATTTATAAGTATGACTTTTAATGACCAGGTAATATTTATCTCTGGGCATTTTGGTGGTTGCCATGCGTTTTGGTCTTTTTTGTTTGTTTGTGTTTTTCACAGTTGTCCGTTGCACCGTGGTGAGCGCGTTTGTGCCCCGTTGTCTCATAGTCCTCAGGCTGGACTCCTAGAAGCAGCCGTGACCCTTTATAAGCTTTTGCTACACATTGCCAAGGGATTTCTCTTTCAGTGTTTTATCTTGCAATAATATTATACTGGCATGGAAACTGCGAAAATATTACAGCAAATGCCGTGTAGCCCTCACTCCCCTCCCCGCAGTGATGACGTCTTACTTAACCATAGTTCGGCGATGACGCCGGCAGCTCGACGCGGGAGCAGCGCTCTCGGCTCCCCGCTGGCCCACACACCCTTTCAGAGAGTGGGAACCAGTTCGTAAGAGAGCAGTAGCTCATCAGCTAGTGTCGCTGTGCCTGACATCTTCCACATCTGCTAGGCGGGAAGGGGCATCTGCTGCTGTGGTCTGCATCTCGTTGACGCCTGGCCACCTGCTCATGGTGCCCATCTTTTGCTTCTGAGACAGGAAAGGGAGGTTGGGGGTCGCCCGGGACAGGGTACGCCTGGCAGATACTCTGCATCAGCCACTGCCGGGAGTCCGCAGGGCAGCCCCCGCCTTTGCTCCATCACTGTCTCGTGTCGGTTGCCAGCGAGCGCTTCTCAGAGTCAGGCCATAATGCCACTCGCGGGTGCTCTGCCCTGTGCCTGGTGCCCAACTGCAGGACGTGACCAAGCTGTCTTACCCCTGAGAGGGAGGTTTCCTGGCACAGAGAAGAGAGCTTGCCTCTAGACAGCACGCTGCAGTTTGCACGGCCTCTCGCGTGCTTCTGCACCTGTTTGTACCTTCACAGTGAGCCCGGGCATTCGCCAGGGAGCCGAGCACCAGTCTGTCCAGGTGGGCAGACTAAGGCTAAGGTCGGGTGGCTGGCCCCAGGTCATACACACAGCTACTGTCATGTGGGGCGTGGGGAGGGCGCCGGTGGTTCATGGAACAGAGTTTTCCACGGAGCAGAGTTGTGAGAGCTCCCTCAGCAGCTGGCAGAGGGGTAATTGGGGGCCAGCCCCAGGCCTCTGGTCTACCACCACGCCCCCTCGGCCAAAGCTGCTCTCTTCTGTCCCATTTACTGTGTCAGAATCCCACACGAGATCTATTTGGACAAGAACTGCCCTAAACACTGACAAGCTGCTGGACTGGTGTGTGCAGTAGTCCCTTGAGCCCGTGGCCCACGGAAAGGGACAGATGTGTCCCTGTGCTGAGCAGGGCACTTCCCCCACAACCAGGCTCTGCGCGTTCCTTGAGTCCATAGTGAGTGATGGGACAGAGTCTGGGCGTCCACAGCCGTAGGCCAGGCAGGCGTCACCACACGGCCTTCGGTGCCTTCCACACGTGCGTTCTCCTGACGCATGTTAGGGGTTTTGGTAAGTTTTGGTAAAATGCCCACACCCCGTGCCCATCAGGGATGGATGCACTGACTGTGCCTGGGTTCTGCTGAAATGGTGAGAGACACAACCTGGTCAGAGCAGTGGGAGGCCCGGGACGCACGCGGCCGTGACGGCGAGTCATGCACGGGAGGGCACCCACGGCTCGTTGGAACCCGCTGTGTGTCTCAATTCGTCGCATCCAAACACCCGCGTCTGTGTCACACGCGCTAACCGCACTGCGAGCCCTCACCCCTTCCCTCTGGAGCGCGCACAGAGTCCGTCCCCACCAGCACCGTCAACTCTTCCCTAAGGGAAAGGTCATCGAGAAGAGCCTCCAGGGGAGCACACTGAACCGTGGCAGTGCGCACACGGGAGACGCTCTCCTCTTCGTCTGGTGCCTCTCTGCAGTCATGCTGTCGTCCCAGCTCTCTCCAGGCAGAAACCGGGGGATGACAGTGTGGTGACGGCTGGGGTCTTATGGCCTGCCGTTCTGTTGTTCCAGATGTCGGCGCAGATCTCCTGGCCATGTGCCAGCGAAATATTGCCCTCAATGGCCACCTGACTGCTGCTGGAGGTGAGGCCCGGTGGGTCTTCCAGCTGGGGGGAGGGTTCTCTGGCAGGTGGGACAAGCACCTTGTACTGTGACACTGGGAGATGGGGTCTGGCCACTGCCCTTCTGGGCACCGCCCTGGCTTCCCAGAGCTTCACGTCTGATGACTCCGTCGTCGCGCCCTGTCCTCCTCCCCACATCCCCTGCCATGTCCCGCTTCAGCTCACTCCCTTCTGGACATCACGGTGGCCCCCACCTGGTCTCCCAGCTCCTTGTGTGGCCCACCCAAGGTGTCCTCCGGGAAGCATCTAGAGTGATGATGGAAGCCTGACCCCTTAAGTCCCCTGTGAAAAAGCTTCAAGGGTGAAGTCTGAGCCCCTCTGCCTCCCAGCCCTCGTGGTCTGGCCCCTGCCTGCTCCCCCTCCCTTTTCCACTGACTGCCTCACTGGCAAGCAGAGCACTCATGTCACAAGTTCCTCCCTCTGCCCAGACCGTCGTCCTCCCCCCCCCCCCCCACACCACCTGCAGAATCCAGTTCATGTGACGGAAGCAGCGGCCACCCTCCCCTGACTGTACGTGCTGACCCTTCCCGAGCAGCTGGGGGCGCTCTCCCACTCTCCGGCCGCTCCAGCCCACGGGCCTCAGGCCCTCCAGGTCTTCCACTGCTGTCTGAGTGCACACTGGACCCCTCTGCTTGTCCCGGATCTCGCTGGGGTCTGGCCCTGCCGTCTGCGATGCCTGCCTCTCAGGGCTCCCTCCATTCTGGTCACCCTGGCCTGTCTGAGGCTCCCCCCTGGCCTTCGTGCTGCTGCCCCTAATCATGCTCAGACCTCCAGACAAGGTCCCAGCTCCCTACCAGAGCCTGGCCTCTCCTTGAACCACTGCATTTTGACCTGTGTGTGACTGGGTGACACCCTGCTGGGCCACGGGGCCTGCCTGATCCCCGTCACATTGTTTGTCGAATGCCTAGTCAACAAGGGTGGAAGGGGAGGGGCAGGTGTGACTCACCTTCTTTGGAGCCTTCCCTGACACCCCCACCTGACACCTGAGCTCCTCTCTCCCTCCTGTGCTCGGCTTGTCCTCATCACAGTGCCCTGACCCCTGCCTTGTTGGTGTGTGCCCATCCGCCAGTCTCTCCTGGGCTGCCGGTCCCCGAGGACAGGGACACGTCTCATACACCTTTGTATTCCCCGTGTCCAGTGCCAGACCTGATGCTTGGCGCTCCGTGCTGGCCAAGGGATCCGTGCTGGATGGAGGGATTTCAGCGTAGGATGGGAAGGCTTATCTTCTTCCCCGACTGTTACGAGAGTCTGGACGTTCTGCCTGATTTTGCTCTTGCAGGCGGTGTGGTTAAGGTCAAAGAACTGGACTGGCTCCGCGACGACCTGTGCACAGGTGCGCCCCCCACCCCCGTCCCAGCGGACTCACGGCTGCTTGTCCTAGCTCCCTGTGGCCTGGGCTGAGCTGCAGGCTCCCGGCTGTGCCACAGCCTCTCGGCCCACAGCCACTTCTCTCTGTCGGCTGATGATGGCCGCTCCTGGCACCTTCCACCCACTCTGTCACTCAGACTGGGTGCGTCCCCTACAGTAGGCACAGTGGCCCCTGAGCTACAGGTGAGGCCTGGCGCTCAGGGCTGAGCACCTGCCCAGGGCTGGGAAGCAGCCTCGCACACGGCACTCTGTCCTGTCCTAAGGGCAGGGCCCCCCGGTGGGGGAGTTTTCTGAATTGATCACCCGGGCTGTGTCAGACCTACATGCTTGTGTGAACTGCCTGCTGTGTGCAAAGTGTCCTTTCCCATCAGGTGTCAGGTGGGAGAGTCATTGCGTGTCGAGGGTCTGCCCATAGCCCCAGAGCTCCCCAGCCGCCCTTGAGGGCACGTCTAGTAACGCCCACTCCTGTGTGATGCCCTGGGAGGGGAGGCACCCTCCTCAGGGCCGCACAGCAGTTCACAGGGCAGCAGTGCCCGTCCCTCGGTGGGGAGGCAGACCCCTGGCAGCCACGCGTGCCGTTGCTGGGTGCAGCCCTGCCTGCTGGTGCCCGCCGCTCCCGGCTGGCCCACGGGGGAAGGGCCGTGCACAGAGTGGCCTCTCCTCTTTCACAGACCCGGAGGTCCCCTTCAGCTGGTCCCAGGAGGATGTCTCTGACCTGTACAGCCACACCACCATCCTGCTTGCGGCCGAAGGTGAGGCGTCCTGGTCGCAGCGGTGCCCCCGCCCCTCCTCCGCAGAGCCCTCCCAGCCCCCAGTCACCTGCCGTGCCCGCCTGCGGTTTCCAGCCTGAGCACCGTCGCGGGGGCACGTTTCTAGGGACTCAGTGCAGTGCCGGGGGTCCTCTCAGGGGCAGATCTGCCCGTGGTGGTGGGTTTTCCCCTCATGCCCGTTTCCTTCCCCACAGTGTTTTACGACGATGACCTAACCGACGCTCTGTTTAAAACCCTGTCCCGCCTCGCTCACAAGCTGCAGAACGCCTGCACGGCCATTCTGTCTGTGGAGAAGCGGTGAGCTCCGCGCCCCCCTTGGAGTGCGCTCCTGTCCACGCCGTCCCGACGCGCACGCACGGAGCCCCTGCCGTGTGCCAGCCCGTGCTGCCCTCCCACACGTGATCTCGTGTCATCCCCCGGCCCTGTGTGTGCCTGTGGCCGCCCCCGCCCTGCCGGTGGAGAGGAAGGCTGAGGGGCGCCAGGGAGCCTGTCACGCTGGTCTGCGAGCAGACAAGCCCTTGAACGTAGCTGCACCATGGACACGTGGCCACCACGCTGTCCAGGGCCTATCTCTCTGAACGTCCCCTCCAGGATGCCGTCTGTCTCCTCAGCACCCCAGGCCTCTGTCCGTCTGTCCTCCCCCGATGCAGACGGACCCCTCCACCTGGAAGCCCTGGGGCTCCCGCTGAGGGAGTGGCATTTCATGGTAGAAGCAGACACCTTTCACACGGTTTTCTCCGATCATGTGGTAGACCATAACTTGTCCTTTTTTTTTTTTTTAATGTGTATTTATTTTTGACAGAGCGCAAGCGGGCGAGGGGCAGAGAGTGAGGGACAGAGGGTCAGAAGCAGGCTCTGTGCTGACAGCCACCAGCCCGATGTGGGGCTTGAACTCACGAACCGTGAGATCATGACCTGAGCCGAAGTTGGACACGCAACCAGCTGAGCCACCCAGGGGCCCCTAGCCCACAACTTTTCTGAAGGCAATTCAGGATATGTAGCAAAAGCCATAAAACCTGGGTGCCTGGCTGGCTCAGTCAGTGGAGCCTGCCACTCTTGATCTCAGGGTTGTGAGTTCGAGCTCCATGTTGGGTGCAGAGATTGCCTAAAAATAAAATCTTAAAAAGAAAAAAAAAGCCGTGAAACCAAACGTACTTAGTGAGCCAGCAGTCCAGCATCTAGAAATCCGCCCTATGGAAATGACCATGGCTGTGTCCACACCATCCATCTGGGCATATCGTTCATTTCTAAAATGTCAAGGAGCCCCTTTGAGGCACACGTGACCACTGACAGCATGTGGATCTCATTTGGAGATTGGTTTTATAGACCACCCAGGGAGAACGCGAGACCGTCAGGAAAAGTTGAACCCCAACTGAATGTTGGAATGATAAAGAATTATCATTAGATTTGTTTTAGGTGAAACAAAGAAACAGAAGAGGCTTTATGTTTTTGAGATGCTTGTGTCCATCTTCGCGGGAGAAATGCTGTGGTGGCTGGCCTTAGCTATTTAATAATCCATTCTGGGTGTGCGAGGGGCCTCAGCGGCTATGAGCTGGTGGTGGTGCAAGTGGGGCCGTCCATCACACTGTTGGAAATTCTTCTTAGTAAAAGATGTGGGGAAGCAAAGGGAAAGAGGCAAAGAATTTGAGTTTCAGGTTGCATCGTGTTGCAGGTTGGGGTGGAGAAATGGCCGAGCAGCTGGGCCGGGAGGGCTCTGGAAGGACCCATTTGAAGTGGCCCTGGCCCACCCCCTCCCGGCAGCCTTCGGCGCCCACTGCTCTGAGGCCCCTGCCCTTCGTCCTTTGGTCACATATGCAGCCGGGGGCACCCCACGCGCAGATTCTGTGCTGGGGAAGTGGGGAAGCCAGCCCGCGGTGTTCTGTGTCTGCCTCCTGCTCCAGTTTGAAGAGTCCAGGGCGGGGCCTGTCTGTCCGGCGGTGGTATCTCAGGCACCTGACTCCACTTCCCTGAGCCCCGGTTCCCGCGTCTGTGAAGAACCACCTCCCGGGCTCCCCTGCAGATTCGGGAAGGAAGCGCGCCCAGTGCTCAGCACCAGTAGGCGCGCGGTGAAGATCCACCGGTGGGGAGTGCGGTCAGGGAGGCGGCGGGAAGGCGAGGTGAGTGTGTGTTGCCTGCCCGTTTGCAGGCTGAACTTCACACTCAGACACCTGGACGTCACATGCGAGGCGTACGACCACTTCCGCTCCTGGCTGCGGCGGCTGGAGGGGCTCGCGGACGGCCGGCTGCGCTTCGCGGTGGAGCGGGTGGAGGCCTCCTTCCCGCAGCTCCTGGTTTACGAGCGCATCCAGCAGCTGGTAGGTGCGGGCTGTCACTGCCGTGCGCGACGCTGCGGACCCAGGGCCCCCACACGCGGGCGCCGCACCCCGGTGCTGCCGGGGCAGAGGGGCGGCTAGCACCAAAGACGGCGCTGGGGTCTCCCCATCCTGAGGGGCCACCGTGTCTGCACATGGGCCTGCGGGCCGTCTGTCGCCCTGGACTTACAGGGCGCTCTTTCCCTGCGGGCAGTTCCTGCTGCAGAGGAAGTGGGCCAAGCACAGGAGGCCGCTGGGATGCAGGAAGTCCGCCGGGGGGCACGTGGTGGGGTTCTCATGCAGGAGCCCCAGTGCTGGAGGCCACACTTTTGCCATGGACATGGGCTGGCCTCCCAGACTGGGCAGGCTTGTCTAATTGCCAGTGGCCCTTCCGACCAGGCCCGCTGGGTCCATCAGACTAGGCCTCTGAGGAAGCCTCCCAGTAGCGGTACACGGGCCGGGTACCGGGCCGAGCTCCTTCTTCCCTGGCCTCAGTTGATGCCGAGCCCAGGTAAGTCACCCCGCCAGGCAGCCACAGAGCTGGGGCCCAGCCACTTCCTGTTACAGCTTTAAACCCCCCTCATGGAGGAAATCTGAGAAGTCAAAATTACCCTTGATAATAATCACTTACGTAACTGGGAGCTGCAGTCCAAAGGTCCGGGATTAATGTCTTTTGTTCTCCTTGCGTGTTGGCTGTGGGTGCCCCTTTTCCGGGTGCGTGGAGACCAGGTGTAGTTCTGAGGAGGACGGGAGGGAGGAGGGCCAACAGGGAGCCCGCCCAGCAAGCACAGCGCTGAATCCGTGTGGTTGCCGCACGTGAGGAGCCACCTTGGGTTTCTGGCTCCGCTGCCTCCGGGCCGCCCCCCACAGACGGCCAACCGTCCTCTGCCCGCGAGGACGCCGGGTTTCCACCGGGAGCTGTGTGTGCTTGCACCTTCTCCGCCTGCCCGCGGTAGGAGGAGAGGCACGCGGCCCGGAAAGTCAGCGGCCACGGGGCATGGCACTTAAGAGCTCCCCAAACGGGAAAGCGGTGGCTGGCTGACCCTCTTCTGGCCCATCTTGATTGTGTGACGTCCTCTCGTCCGTCCAGCTCCTCTCTCTCCCGTGGCGAGGCAGAGCGACAGAATCAGGAGGCGCTCCCCACCCTTGGGGCAGCTCGTGTGCTGTGCGCTGTCCTCCGTGGTGAATCACTTGCCTCTCTGACATCGCGAGGTCTCCTTTGCACCCCTCAGGAACCCCCGCTTTCTCTGTTTGCTGCAGGAGCTCTGGAAGATCTTTGTGGAACCGGTGATGTGACCCACTGCATCCCAAGCACGGCTTCTCGACTGTTCTTAGAGTACATCTCTAATAAAATCAAAAGCTCACAAAGTGATGTGCTTGAGATTTTATCATTTTTAAAATGTGGCACGTGTACGTTACAGGCCTCAAGACTGTTTTCTGGGGGCCGTTGCTGCCTCCCAGCAGCAGCCGGAGAGCGTTCTTGCTCTGGGCTGGAAGTCGTGTTGTTGCCCTTGTTTTCCGTGCGGCCAGCTCGTCATGCGCACTCCAGGGCCGTGTCGAGAGCTGCGAGCTGGCTTGGAATCAACATTTGCAACTTGATTCCACTTGAGTGGACTACTTGGAGGGCTCCTGGGGGGCAGGGGACCCAGGGCCCAGCCCGGGGCATTTAGTGCCCCCCTCTGTCACCTGCCCACAGATGTGTTTAATGTCCACGCCACACCGGCGGCAATAACACCACGCAGAGTGAGGCAAAGCAGCCTCATTTCCTTCGAAGGCTGCCTGTGATCCGTTCCTGTCCCTCTGGGGAGGCCCATTCAGAGGAGGCGGCAGGAGCTGGCCAAGTGACCTTTATTTTCTGTTTTAACTCTTTGTAACCAAAATCGTGGGAGCCCAGAACAGGAAGAGCCACTCTTCCCCACCCTGTGTGGCTGCCCCGGGGTCCGTGCCATGATCTGCATCACAGCCTTCCCTCCCACAGCCTGGCTCCTTCCCCTCCTGCCCTGGGGCTCCCTGCTCGGCTTGTATCACAGGAGCACATCTCCATCTGATTTTTTATGTTTTGCTCTTTGGCCCTCCTGTCTCCACCCCTTCCTGTTGGTTTAAGACCTTTCCCACCATCTCCCCCTCCTCCTCCTTCCGGTCCGGTCCCACTTTCTGCTGCCTGGGCCCTCCCTGCACATCCCGTTCCCATATTGCTGCTCCTGCAGGCCTGGACCCCGGGCCCAGCATGTACGCCTCCCTGCCTGCCCCACAGCCCAGATTGCTCCTGGCATCTCTCCGCCTCCATTCGGACACCAGATTAACTCACCTCATCCTCCCAGCCGGGACGTGACATTAGTAGTCTGGTTACATCCACCAAACAGCTGAGAAGACATCGGTTCTAAACAGAAAAAATGTCCACAGGTCAGGGCCCTGTCTGGCTTAAATATCCACATATTTCTGGCACACAGTCTGGCCCAAAGTAGGTACTCAACACAAACTGTCGAATGAACAATTAATAGGAACTGTGGCTGGGGAGAGGGTTTCCCAGTTGCAGACATTGTTACCTCCAGGGGCCCTTGGCAGTGTTTGCAAAGGTTTTGTTGGTCACAACTCGGGGAGGTAGGTGCTACCAGTCAGGGATGGTGCTAACGTCCTGTAATGCACAGGACGGCCCCCAGGGCGGCAGCGCTGAGGGCCAGAGATCTGGATCAGGGAGAATGTTAGCTTGTTTAGGAAAAAAAGACAGATCTCAGCTGAACGTGCAATGAATCAGTCTCACCCTCCCCTCTGGGAGTGGGAAGGAGATTCACACGCATCGTCTCTAAGCCTTACAAAGACCCTAGAGGGCAGGAGTGATCCCCACTTGACATGAGAAGTCTGGAGTTCAGAGCAGTTAAGGTGGCACCTTCCCGACATCACAGAGCTGCCAAGTGGCAGCGTTGGGCTCGGAGCCCACCCTCTCCACGCTTTCCCGCGGCAAGTTTCCCCGGCCACCGGTGGCAGCAGCCCCAGCCCCAGGCCTGACGAGGATTCTGCTCCTTGACAAGACCCCAGTGGTTTGTGCACGGTGAGCGGTTCAAGTTGTATAGCCTTTGAGCTCTTCCCATTTCCCGAGGTTCCGACACAAAACCCTCCCTGATAAAATTGCCGTAATTAAACAGAGTCACAAATCACAACAGGATATGTGAATAATGAGTCCTCAAAACAGAGCCCCACGAGACCGAGCCCCCAGCTGGCCCCGTGTCAGCCCTAACTGACGTTTTCCCAGCCCGTGTGGGGACAAGCCCATAAATGTAAGTGGCACCAAGCAATAGAGTCATCGCTCCTTTCACCTGGCACATTAGGGCGAGAAAGCACTCCGCCTGAAAGCTTCCTCTAAGTGGGGCCTGGAATTAATCTTGATCGGCTATAATTCAAAGCATCGTCAGATTTTCACTTCTCGGAGTCAAAATTCACCCTTCTCACCCTGTTTTTATAGCTTTGCTTGAACCTCTAAGAGCTTGTTTGGCAGCAATATTTCAGAATCATGAAAACATCGAGATGTTCTGCTAGGGAAGTAATCTAGATAGACCTTTGGAGTTGTCTGTCTGTTTGTTTACTTATCTATTTATTTTGCACATTCTAACATTTCCAGAGAATATACGGCCCCAGGGTGGGGACTTGGTTGTTCAAGCCTGCACGGAAAAGATTTGCTAAAACCAACAAACGTGGCCCCCTCGGTTCTCAAAGTACTGTGTACACAAGTCGCCTGGGATTTTGCCAACATGCAGATTCTGACTCCAGTCCTCCTGGACCTTAGCGAGCCACCAGGTGACCCTGGTACCGCTGGTCCAGCCACCACTGTGGGGAGCGGGGCTGGGACACGCCATTCCTGGTTAGGAGCACAAACTCGGGCTGGGCAGACCCAGGTTCTGATCCTGGCTCTTCCCCCCAGACCAGCCAGACAACCTTGGACGAGTGGCCTAGCTTCTCTGAACCTCAGTTTCCTCATCTGTGAAATGGTAAGACTCCTGTCTTCACAGAGTTACTGTGAAAATTGTATTAGATAATCCACGTAAGATATACCAGGGGAGTCTTCAGTAGATGCGATACAGTTGTTTGGTTTGGGAGCATTTTCAGCTTGTACACTGTGGCCTGGCATCACCGCCTGCTAGAGAAATCTTTGTGAGCAATCCGTACCTCTCTCTGGTACAGAGAGGACCCTCTTTGTCCCTGTATCCTGAGGCAGTAGCTGGGCAAGGAGCAAACGTGAAAAGTCACGTGGAACAGGCCTGCCTTAAATCCGGGCTCTGCATTACACACGAGGGTCACCTTGGGGACCTGGAAGGCCCTCAGAGGAACAGGCAAGCCATCCTCCGCACCGCTGACCCCACGTCCAACAAGACATGCCATGGGTTGCCAGCAGGGGGAGACGTGCTTCCTGGGGAAGCGACCTCAGAGACCAAGTTCTGCATACAGAGTAAAAAGAATCCTGTTTGCAGTGAGACCCCCGCCCACGGGGTGGCCTAGACTCAGGGAGCCGTAAGTTGGCGGGCAGTGACGCTGATGTGAAACGTCAGTAGGAGACCCGTCTCGCCATCCGTGTGTCAAGGTGACCTACATACACCTTGGCTTTCAGCTCTCGCAGCCGTCTGTGCCCACCCGCGAGTGCAGGGGCAGAACAGCTGTGTGCGTGGTCCTTCCAGGGGGATGGCGCTTCCGGGCGCGCGGCGCTTCCTGCCTGCGTCCTCCCAGAAAGCTAACTCAGTTAGGTTGACACCTAGGCGGCTTGGGAGTAACTGTCAGTTGGAACCCACCTCCGCCAGGTGGCCAGTACACGTGCCCAGCGAACAGCTGCGGCACAGACACTGGAAGCAGCGGGGCTTGCAGCCCTGGATCCCGGCTCGAACCAGAGAGACCTTCCAGGATGTGCTGTTTCTCATGTGGCAGCCCAGTGCAGCGTCCCAAAGCAGGTATCAGCGGGGATCTGCTCTCACGACGTGGGCTAGTGATGCTGCCCAGCAGCGTGGGGCAGCCAGCTGGTGGCCTTTAAATCCGTGACCTCTTAAGGGATGTCACAGCTCTCTCCCAAGAGACTGATATTGGTCTGGTGGTTTTGTGCCTTTCAGCCCTCTGTTGAAGCCACCAAGGGCCGTGTCACATGCGAACTCGGGGCAGGGCTGCTGCCACAGACTCTGGCCTCGGTGATGAAAAGCGCACAGCCCTGCTCTTGGTCGCCACACAGACCCTCCTTCTCATCAGTCCGGTCTGGCCTTCAGTCATGTGATTTCCTGATTGATGGGAAAAAAAGCGATGAGATGAAAGGAAGATGTGGGTACAGGAAGAAGGGCTGGGGGTGACACCCAACATTCTGAGTTGATGACTGCGGCTTCTGAAGACCCACCCCTGCCCCCTCCACCAAGGGCAGATTGACCAGAAGGGCATAGTGAGCAGATGATGAGACTTCTGAAAAATATTTATTCTTCAGCATTTAAATGTGATGGAAAAATCTTCCTGCTGTGAACATTTACGTCCTTGTGAATTTGGAGACTTGCTTCTCAGGCCGGATACCAGTCGTGGGTGCTAAGGCTGTGCTGGAACTGCCATGAGAGGTCATTGCATAAAACCCAAACCCCTTTGCAAAGCCCACCAGACCCTCAAACCCTCAAGGCCTAGTCTCCGCCTACCTTTCCAGCCCCATCCTGTCCGCCATGTTGAATTCCCTCCTCCTCCCAGAATGCACCATGCTCTTAGCAGCCCTCACCCTCTGAAACTCCTCTCACCCAGTTCCTCTCCTTAGTTTCTTCTTCCAGAAAGCCTTCCCCAGGTGTACACGGCCCCTGAGCCTTCTACAATACGACCCTTTTAAAACTTGGTGTGATAACTGTCTGTTTCCCTGCATGTCTCCCTCATAGATGGTGAGCTCCATGGGGACAGGACTGGAGTCATCCCCCAGCCTAACATACCTGGTCATTGCGTAGATATTTGTCCACCACTTTCCCCATGCTGGATGTTGACCAGATTGCCTGGGAAGCAGCAGGGACCAAGACATCTCACATCCGTGCCCTCCTGGAGTCCAATGCTAGATGAGACAACAGGCAAAAAGTACAAATAAATACATAGCATGCATCACATCTTGGGAAGAACAGTGATCCAAAAACCAGAAGTAAGGCCAGAAGGGGGCTGCACGCTGCAGCATTTGCAAAAGCGCGTTCATGTACCCGACTGGTCTAAGCGCAAGCATTTTGCAGTTCTGTAAACCTGAAGCCACATGATGACTTCTCTTCTGTCCAGCAGGAAGAGAACCCCCAGGGGGACAGTGGTCTTGCCCCGCAGGACACAAACCAAGTTTGTGTCTACTATGGCGAGTTCAGCTTGTCGCTTTTCCCTGGGGAGGGTACACAGCCCTGTGTCTCGTGTTCCCTTTTGAACCAGCTTTGTCATCCTGCATTGTCCCTCATTGGTGAATCACGAAAGACTGACACGTGCTATCGGTTTCAAAAGAATTATGTTTTAGTGGTTTCGGCGTTATAACCTGGACAGGCCTGATAAGGGCTGTGAAGAAAAGTAAAGCCGTCCTGGGGCCAGGGGAGCATCCACCAGGGGCAGGGGAGGGGGCCCAAGATGGGAGGTAAATCCTGAGGAATGAGCCCGCCCTGCCAAGTGAATGAGCGGATGAGTGAATGAACAAACTGAGCAGAAACACAGTTTGCAGGGTCCTTGCTCGGGGCAGCCAATGGTGAAGATAGGAGGCAAGCGTGCTCTTGGCTTCCCGTCCGCCCAAGGGGCCTAGGGGTCATTTTCTCCTGGGGGTTGCAAGGTTTGAGGACGTTGGCCCCGTGGGGCGCTTCACCTCAGGGCCGGCTCCATGGAGGACCCTCACCACGAGGTGGCGCCCCAGCCTCATGAATTGACAGCAGGAACTTATTACCCACCCCCCAACCCCCCACCCCCGGGCCAAGGAATTCAGGACAGTCATCAGTCCCCTTAAGCCACTGGCAGCTGCTCCAAAGCACGGGTCCCCAGCGACTCTTGGGGGACCCTAAGTAACCTGCTGCATATCATACATGTTGGCTCTGATTGCCTCCCAGTACCCAGCTAACCCCACACCTAATTCAGATCAAACCCACGTTTTTATTAGGCATTTACATTGATCTCATCTATCAGTATACCAACCCTGAACCCATTTTAGAGGTGGGTCAGCTGAGGCTCAAAAGCATACATACGTGGCCTGTCCAAGGCCACAGGACTAGGAAGTAACGAGGGAGGGGTCTATACCCAGGTGTGCCCAATGCTGTAATCAGCATTCTTTCTATTGCCTCCTGCCCAGAGTAGGGATTGCTTGAAGACAAGGAAGAGTGGAGTGGATTGGAGGCTATGCTGTGCCATTGTCCTGGGGTAGATGGAAGGGTTTGATGTACTGGAGCTGAGACCCAGTTCTGCCTCAGGCTTTACGAAGCGACAGTTTTGGAGCCAGGAAGGAACATGTCTTTGGGGCGGGAGTGTCTGGATGGGGAAGGACCGAGCTCAGAAATGGGCTCCAGGGGCAGGTAGTGGTGTTTCCAGCTTCAAAGCTCACTAAGAAGAGAGCCTGGGGCCGATAGTTTGGATGCTGGGGCCACGGACTAAAGGAACTGAGCCTTCCCCCTACACCCCCTCTCAGTGAGGGCCTCTGAGAGGCACTAAAGCTCGGTGCCTCTGCATCCTTGTCTGTGAAATGGGCACGCTAGTGGTACTTACTGTCAACGTCGTACTTGATGTGCCTGTGAAGGACCTGGTACGTGAGCTGGCTTGGGGGTGGGGGGAGGTACTATTCTTAATTACTCGCTGCTGCATTGCTATTAACAGCCTGTTGCAAGGGGCGGAACCTCCCCAGCCAGGCGCCATGCTCAGCTGCTAACGGCAAAAATGATCTCACTTGCCACACCACTGCGCCTCAGTGTTACTTGACTGACAGCATGGGTTATTTTGAGGAGAAAAAAAAAAATCAAACTCTTGAGTGCACCATCTCTGAAAGGTTTCCAGGACAACCCACACCTGGCTGTTCCGGCGGGGAGGGGAGGGCGGCCTCCCAGGGGAAGAATCAGAACGAGACTCCAGAGGTGGGGTGGGGTTCCTCCCACTGCTGTTTTCCCAGCTGTTTGTACAGCCCTGGGCAGGACGGACGCTTTACAGGCTCTCTCTCTCTTAAAGCTCTCCACGGCCCCGCTGTGCAGATAAAGAAACTGAGACTCAACTCAATTGAGAGGTTGAAATGTGCCAACAGCCACTGGGTGATTTGGGCCTTTGTGGGTTTCACTTGTCGCACTGGAGGAGCTGGAGGGCGCCTCGCGACCTCAGCACTCTTGACATCTGGGGTCCACTACCCTCGATGGTGGGGCTGTCCTGTGCACTCCAGATGTCTCCCCATCTGAGACATCCCCTGGCTCCACCTGCTAGATGCTGGACTGGCTCCCTCCTCCTCCCAATTGTGACAGCCGAACTCCCTGAGTCAGGGGAGGTGCTCAGGAAGTCAGGGAGACACCCAACTGTCAACGCTCCTCCGTTGGGCCAATGCCCCTTGCGGGATCACCCTGTTCTTCAGGGCAAGGAAACAAGAGTCAGAGAGGAGTAGGGGCCCCCAGGGGTCCCACAGCCTGTGAGCAACAGGCTGGCTGGGAGCTCACGTGGGTTTGACCCGAGGCCGGCCGGGCGGCTTCCAGTATGGCCTCTAACCAGTCCAGACACCAGCGGTCTCTGTGCACACGGCACGGCCAGCTCAGCTCACTGTGCTGTGTCCCAGACATGAGGACTGGCCAAGGCAGCCGAGAGCGCGTGCACTCCGGCTCAGGACCAGCACCACAGATGTCAGGCCTTGGTGACACACAGGGAAGTGGCGTGGTGGGGGAGGGCTGTCACCTCCCTGGGGTCCAGAGGCCAGCGGAGGGGATTTCAAAGAACGCGGCTTCGATGCAGTGGTCCTCATAAGGAGGACGAGGAGTGAGCATTGATGTCCCAAGCTCTGAGCACAAGCCACCACTTTCAGTCCCCTCAGCAACCAGCAAGGGGACGCTACCATCTGCCTTTAGAAAGCCAAGGTCAGAGAGGGTCGGAGACAGGCCCAAAGTCACAGGGCTGAGGGGCAGCGGTGGGTCTCGGACTGGAGTTCACCTCCGGAGCTGCTCCCGGGAGCTGGCTCCAGGGCCTGGTACCTTCTGGCAAAGCAACTCCATCTACCGCCTCCGAATTCAGCAGGAGACTGAGCATTTGCATGGACTCCAGGCCTGCAAACTCCCAGGGGGCCCGGGATTCGTTCTCAGGAAGCCTTTTCTGGTGGGAAGGGCCTTTTAAATATCAGTTAAGCAACTGTTTAGTTCCCACAAAGCCTGGTATCTTTGCGGGGTGTTCAGTTTGGAAAGACAGAAAAATAAAAGGAGACTGTGTTCTCTAATTTGTGTCAGCTAAGCACATACTGAGTCCTGCTCTGCGCTGGGTGCTGTGCCTGCCCCCCTGACGCCCCCCTGCCCCATAGATGATGAGTCAGGCCAAGGACCCGTCCCCGAGGAGCTCACTGGCCAGAGGAGACACCCCCTGGTATAGATCATTTAACAGCCCAGTCCGTGACACGGAGTAAGCTTTCGGCCAACAGTTTTGGTAGGTGTGGGAGAATAGACTGCGAGGGAACAGAGGAGTGAATGAGAACTTGAATCCGCTCGTCAAGTCGCGACCCAGCGACTGAATGAATGGGCTTGTGAATGCCATGAAAAAGGTGAGCACAGGCTGCGAGAGCGCAGGAGAATGGCGTTTTAAAACCTTAGCAGCGGCCAAAGATGATGGTGCTAGAGGAGGAGGGAAGGGAGGAAGAGGAGAAAACTCCCCCCAAATCTGGAACACTGACAGCACCAAATTCTGAATGTGCCGCAACGGGAACTCTTGTTCACTGCTGGTGGAAACGCAGAATGCCTCGGCCCCTGTGGAACAGTCCGGCAGTTTCTTACAGCACTGAACATACTTGGGCCATACGATGACCCAGCAACGACACCCCTTGGTATTCACCTGAATGAGTTGGAAACTGACGTCCACACAAGATCTGCATACAGATGTTTATAGCAGCTCCAGTCTCTCTCTCTCTCTCTCTTGTTTTTAGAGAGGGGTGGCAGAGAGAGGGCGAGAGAGAACTCCCAGCAAGCTTCTCACTTTCAGCATGGAGCTCAATGTGGACGTCGATCTCAGGAACCGTGAAATCATGACCCGAACTGAAATCAGGAGTCAGACGCTTACCTGACTAACCGAGCCACCTGGGCACCCTTCTGTTGTCTCTCTCTCGTTTTTTAAAGAGTTTATTTTTAAGTAATCTCTACCCCCAACATGGAGCTCTAACTCACAACCCCGATTTCAAGAGTCACACGCAACTGAGCATTGGGGTGCCTCCAGGCAGGCACCCCACAGCAACTCTATTCGTAATTGCCAAAAGTTGGAAGCAAGCAACATGTCCCTCACTGGGTGGATGGATAGACAAGCTGTGGCATATCCACACCCTGGAATATTATTCGGTGCTTAAAAAAGAATGAGCGACCCAGCCATAACAAGCCATGCAAGAGACTTTAAATGCATATTGCTAAGTGAAAGAAGCCAATCTGAAAAAGCTACGTACTGGATGATTCCAGAAAAGGCAGAGCTACAGAGACAGTAAAAAGATCAGTGGTTTCAGGGTGTTAAGGGGAGAGAGGGCGAGCCGGCAGAGCACAGGGGATTTGGGGGCAGTGAAACAAGTCCGTATGACACTGTAATGATGGACACGTGTCACTATACATCTGTCCAAACCTGCGAGTGTGGAGCACCAGAAGTGAACTCCCGTGGACAGTACAGACGTTGGGTGTTGATGTGTCCGTGCAGGTTCGTCAGTTGTAACAAACATCCCCTCTGGTGGGGATGTTGATGGGGAGGCTGTGCATGTGTGGGGGCAGGGGATGGGTGCATGGGAAATCTTTCTATCTTTTCCTCAATTTTGCTGTGAACCTGTTCTGAAGTCATTTTAAAGGGGAAAAAAAGTAAGAAACAGACCCTAGCCGTGGTTAACCGGCAACGTTGGTGATGGGGGCGGTGGGAGCAGCCCCCTGCCGATGACCTGGCCCAGCATTCTCTACTTCTTTGCGTGCTCGCCTGCCTCCTAACCGTCACTGCCTGAGACTCACCCCAAGGGCTCTCCACAGCCACCTCAGCCTGCCCAACCCAAAAGGGGCGAGCCAGAAGCGCTGGGGAGTTGACACCCTGGGCGGGCAGTCTTCGACCAGTGACTCGTAGTCGTTGGTGCGTGAATGCCCCGGGCCCTAGCCCTTTAGTGGGGTAACTCTGAAGTGAATGTCCTACCCAGCCAGCCCCCAGCACTCCCCAGTGGAATGCCACCCCAGCTGTCCCTGCGATCGCATCATTACCTGCTCTTCCTTTCCTGTTTGACTAGCCCACCCCTACTGGCATCGCCTGGGTCACTTCTGTCCTTGTGTCAGGATCTGTTTCTGGAGGGACCCAAACTATGGGAGTGATGATTCTGATAACGTTCATGACAATAGCTAATCTTTGTGGAGGACTCACTGCGAGCCTCCCGCTCTGCTGCATGCTGCAGGGACCTTTCTCCTGTTTCACACGCATGAGAGCCCGGGCCGGCCAGCAATACAGCCTCATCTTATGGGATTCTTCATTGTCACAACTGCGATATCCAGAGTTTGGGGAAATAACGGCCCTACGGCTCTGTCTCCTGATTTTCGTCTTTGGTTGTCTGTAGGGAGGAGAGGGAAGGATGGGGAGGTGTAAGGACTTTGGATCTGCTGGCCCTGGAGAAAGAGTTTGATCTCAGTTTGGTGAGGTTTCAGCAGGGAGTTGATGGACAGCTCCTGGGGGCCAAGAGCTCCCCCAGGGAGGGGTGAGAGGAGTCAGCACCTTCCCTCAGCATCCTGCTTGACACTGTCCTTTGCATGCAGTGGAACAGATCAGTATTAATAGAGCACCTGCTGTGTGCCAAGTAGTGTCCTCAGAGATCTCAGAAATGCCATAGATGTCAGACATGCTAACCAAGTCCTCAAAGATCTCAGATGAGACATAATGCTTAGTTATTTTCTCCAGCACTAGAGATGAGTAGGGTAGCCTCATTCCTCTGTCTGGTGCCCTGCAATGCCCTCCCATGTACAAGCAAGAAGAATTGGGGTGAGTGTGAGTGCACCTCCAGCCACAGGAGGAGGGGACCTAGAATGCACTGAGCACCTTGCATAGTGTTGAAACTACATACATGTTTTCCAACACGGGGTTTCTCAACCTTAGCACCAGTGATGTTTTGAGCAGGAGAACTGTTTGTGGTTGGGGGCTGCCTCCGGGAAGCCCTCCAGGGAATGGGAGTGGCACTGGGGGACAACACCATTCCCCTGTCACTTCAGCGTGTCCTGAGCTAGAAGGAGAATCTCACCACTGTGTTTCTTGGGAACTGGCAGCTCTGAAGGGCCCAGTCATTGTAATGACAGTAGAATAAAGCTGTGACACATCTGTGATGTGTCAGATGCAGCAGCTGGGTGTGGCACACCCACCTTACGGGGTCGGGGTTGGGGTCTGGCCGGTAAAGGAAAGCCAGAGGCAGCCCCTGGGTCTTTGAGGAGACAGGTGCATGGGAATGAGTGCAGGGAAATCCCACCCAGGCCCCCTCTTAGCATTCAGGCCTCTGCACACATGTCACATCCTTCCAGGTGACCCCACCCCCCCACCCTGGCCATCATGGCTGATGTCCTTGCTCTGAGGGACTTGGTGTCTCTCAAACCACTTATTGTTAAAAATTTGTTTCCTTAGTTCATGTTTGCCTCTTTTATGCTCTGTCTCCCAGCACCAGAATGGAAGCTCCGTGGAGATGGGACCTCAAACCCCCAATGCCTAGAACAGCTCAGGGCCTGGCACAGAGTAGATGCTAAATGCGTGTTTGTTGACTGACTAAATGAAAGAACAGATAAATTACTAAAGGAGGGAATGAGTGAGCTCTGGGCCAGCCTCGCACAATTGGGTGAGTTGCTTGGTGAAGCCGGTAATAACAACAGCTTCCGGTGTGTGGGTATCCACCAGGGACCAGGAATGAACACCTATCATTTACCCCAAAGGGTGACCTACTGTGCTACGTACCTTTTTCTTCTTGCGGCAAAATACACATAACACATTTACCATTTTAGAGTGAATAGTTCAGTGGCATGCAACACATTTACAATGCTGTGCAACCATCACCCCCATCTAGTTCCAGAACATTGTCAGTATCCCAAATAGAAACCCCATACCTATTAAGCGGTTACTCCCCACTTTTTCCACCCCCAGCCGCTGGAAACCACTCATCTGCTTTCTGTCTCTGTGGCTTTCCCTATTCTGGATACTTCTTATAAATGGACCCATACAGTGCGTGGTCTTTTGTTTACAGGATTCACCCACATTGTGTCTGTCATATGCCAGTATTTCATTCCTTTGTACGACTCAGTAATACTCCACTGTATGGACATACCACAATTTGGCCATCCATTCATCAGTTGATGGACATTTGGTTTGCTTCCACATTTTGGCCACTGTAAGCAGTGTTGCTATGAACATTCATTTACAAGCTTTTGTTTGAAAACCTGTCTTCAATTTTTTTTTGATATCGACCTGGCATTGCAATTGCTGGGTCACATGGTGGCTATGTTTGACTTACTGGGAGCTGACGGACTGTTTTTCACAGTGGCTGCACCATTTTACATTCCTACCGGCAGTGTGTGAGAGTTCCAGTGTCTCCACACCCTTGCCAACACTTGTCATTTTCCGTTTTATTATTACGGCCATCTTAGGGACCGCGCGGTGGTGCCTCAGTGTGGTTTTGATCAGCTTTTCCCTAATGACTGATGATGATAAGCATCTTTTCATGTGCTTATCAGCCATCTGTATGTCTTCTTTGCAGAAATGTCTATTCAAGTCCTTTGCCCATTTTTTGAATCAGGTTGTTTGCCTTTTGGTTGTTGGGTTGTAGGAACTCTTTATATATTCTGGATCCTAGACTCTTTTCTGATATATTATTTGCAAATGTTTTCTCTCTCTCTGTGAACTGTCTTCTCACTCTCTCGATCATGTCCTTTGATGCACAAAAGCCTTTGAGTTTGATGAATCCTAATTTATCTATTTTTTTCTTTTCTTTTTTCCTTATGCCTTTGGTGTCATATTTAAGAAGCCATTGCCAAGGGCGCCTGGATGGCTCAGTCGGTTGGGCATCCGACTTCGGCTCAGGTCATGATCTCGCGGTCCGTGAGTTCGAGCCCCGTGTCGGGCTCCGTGCTGACAGCTCGGAGCCCGGAGCCTGTTTCGGATTCTGTGTCTCCCTCTCTCTCTGACCCTCCCCCGTTCATGCTGTCTCTCCCTGTCTCAAAAATAAATAAACGTTAAAAAAAAATTGAAAAAAAAAAAAATAAGAAGCCATTGCCAAACCCTAAGTCATGAAGATTTACCTCTGTGTTTTATTCTAAGAGTTTTGTGGTTTTAGGGCTTATATTTAGTTCTTTGATCTATCGTGAGTTAATTTTTGTGTACGGTGTGCGATAAGGGTCCAACTGTCATCTTTCACATGTGGATGTTGTGGTAGTTGCTTTAATTGTTCAGTTCACAAATGGGAACACAGAGCCTGAGAAGGGGTAAATGACTTCTCCCAACATCACACGACCATTGGGAGGTAGAAATGGAATTTCCCACTAAGTCCCGGGTTGGTGCCCTTTTCCTCACACCCAATGCCCTCTGTGATATCCCTATACTATTTTGTGAGCAGGGACCGTGGAAAGCACAGATCTGAGAAATAAGGCAGATATTCTAATCTGGCTCTAGGAAGGTTCATCCTTGTCTCTGGACCTCATTTTCCCCCTCTGTACAATGGGTGGCTGATCTCTAAGGGCCTTTCCTGCTCAGACTGCTGGTGCCTTGAGAGCTTCGTGCCCCATTGCCCTCATTTCCCTCCTCAGAGATGCTTTTCTGAGGAGCTCATCCTGGGCCTCAGCCAGCCTCTGGAAAACATTCTCAACAACCCCTGGAAGACGCCCGCAGCATGGGGCTGTGGAAAATGCAAGGGAAGCTGATGTGAGAAGGGCCTTCACGTGCTGACAGTTTCCTTCACAAGTTTCACAATGAAGCTACTTGAGAATCAGCTTGCAAAGCACCTGGCCATAAATATCCCTCTCACAGCCCTCCTCAACCAGAAGCAGCTCAGCTCCTCCTGAACACTCGGTACCAAGGCCTAACCCACAGTGGATGCTGTGAATGTTTGTTTCCTGCAATCATCTTAGACCCGGGTTTGGCAAACTTTTTCTAAAAAAGGGCCAGGCGGTAAATATTTTTGGCTTTGCAAGCTGTGCGGTCTCTGTCAGAGCTACTCAGCTCTGCCATAGCACAAAGGCACCCATAGGTGATGCATAGGTGAGGGGGGTATCGCTGTGTTCCAATAAAACTTTATTTATGCACAGTGAGATTTCAATTTCATGTCATTTGCATGTGAAAGAAAATATCATTTTTCTTTTGATTGCTTCCACTGTTTAAAATATAAAACCCGGGACGCCTGGGTGGCTCAGTCGGTTAAGCATCTGACTCTTGTTTTCAGCTCAGGTCATGATCTCACAGTCATGGGATCGAGCCCCACGTTGGGCTCTGCATTGAGTGTGGAGCCTGCTTGAAATCCATTCTCGCTGTCTCTGCCCTCCCTGGCTCACGCATGTACTGTCTCTCGCTCTCTCTCAAAATAAATAAACATTTAAAAAATATATAAATAAAATAAAACATAAAACCAATTTTATATCATAGCCTGCAGGTCATACAAAACAGATGGTGGGCTAGGCTACATTGGGCTTAAACCTTTGCTTTTTTGATTTTCATTTTAAATATTTTTTTCTTAGTGTAGGAGTAATAGATATTTGTTATAAAACAATTATAAGTTAGCAACATGCAAATAAAGTAAAATTAGAATCTTCCATAATTTCAACATATAGCTATAACTATTTATGCTAATGGGCATTTATTTTTCTACCTCTCTATCTATCTATATTGATGCTCTCCAATGTGATAGCCAGTAGCCGCATAGGACTATTTGACCTGAAACAAAAATTAGATAAAATTTCAATTTCAGTTTCTCTGTCAACCAGCACACGTGAATTCTTCAATACCTATGTCTGGCTAGTGGCTACCATATTGGACAGCACAGATACAGAACATTTCCACCCAAAGCAGAAAGTTCTGTTAGATAGCACTGATCTCTCCACATCTATCTCTATAGTTTTAACAAATACAGGACAATACTTCTTTGGTGAATATCTTTGTTGACTTAATATTTTGAGAGGACATTTTCATGCCATTCAAATACTCAGTACTTATGTTTTATTGGAGGTATTCTGTTCATGAAACAGATAGAGTGTCCCTTTAGAGTCTCTATGGTTGTACATTTGTTTCCAGTTTTTTGCCACAATAAACAAAATGATAGTAAACCACTTTATCACTAAGCCTTTGTACCATTCACTGTTTAAGATAAATTCATGGAGGCTTAATTTCTTGGTCAAAGAGTAAGCCCATTTGAAAAATGTTTTTAATAGGAATACCCAGTTTCTCCCCAGGAAGGCTTTGATCATTTATAGTCCCATCAGCAATTCATGAAATTGTCTACTTCTTTGAAACCCCCACAAATAATAGTAGTTATAATGATGAAAGTTAGGCCATTTTGGTAGATGGAATTTTTCTGTCTCTTTATCTTGCCTTTCTTTGACAAACTTTATTTCCTCCCATGTTTATTAACCATTTTATTTCTTTGGGTGAGTTACGGGCAATAAAGAGGATTATCTGCATGGCTTAAGTTTTAAGGAAAAATTGCTAGATTTATAACCCTCACAAAGTTCTGCAAGCAAGGTGGCAGGATTAACATACCAAAGAGATTGGCAAAGCTCTCTCAATTTCAGCAAAACCTTGGATCAATTTTCTGTCTGTTCCTTTGAATGATTCTTATTTATTGTTTCTTTTTGGTCCCTATGGTCATAGACCATACTAGAGGGCAGGTAGGGTTTTTTGGTTGTTTTTTATTTACTTAGTTATTTGTTTTATATTTATCTTAGTTCCTTAATTTCTAGGAACACAGTCTTCCTTGCCTAACCAGAGACAGGGCAGCTTGGATTGCGGGAAAGCAGAAAGGTGGGACCTCAGGTTTCCGCAAGATATCTGCAGACTAGGGAAATAATTAGTGATCAGGATGAGTAGGGAAAACCAAGCCGTATTCTTTCTTGGCCTTTTAGGGTCTGGAATTTCCATTCATTCAATCATTGTGAGCACCTGGTGATCTCATGTTGTTCTGATGGGCAGTTTCTGTGTCTTTGACTCTACCACTGAATGAATGAATGCATTCTCTCTCCAAATACCTTTAGAAAGCTCCTGGGCTATTACTCATTCACACATTAGTATTACCTAGCTTTGATAGGGCATTTTAATTTTTTATAAGAGCACCTTCACCACCTCAACAGTCTCATTTGCAGCCATGAAGGAGGTACTACCACTACTGTCTTCATTTACTCTTGAGGAAATTGAGGATCGGATCGGTGGAGTGGCCCGACCTAGATCATGCAGACAGAACCATGGACTTCTAGTCCAGTGCTCTTAGCGTTGCCTCCAGCATGCACAAGCCATCTGTCTTGCAGAGCTGGTGGGCCAGGAGGTGTTAAGTGAGGTGCTAAGTGAGGTGTTAAGGGGCAGCTCCGAGGGCTGATGGAGAGGGCCCTGAGCGCCCGCACTAGGAGGCGGAGAGGAGCAGGGCATCTTACGGATTCTGACTCTGGATCTAGGGTTCCAGAGCCAGAACGCGGGGACAGCTACACTCACCCGCAGACCCCAGGACCCAGGAAAGGGGACAGGAGGTAATTAAGGTCTAGGTTAAATCAACCTATGGAGCCGTCCTCCACCCTGCATTCGCTAGGCTCCCCTCCGGCCTGGTGGGGTTCCTCAGCCTCCTCCTCCACAGCCCCAACCCTCGCTCCCCGGCCCTCGAGGTCCCTCCTCCAGGCCCCCGGCTCCCCCGCCCCCGGAGGCCGGACTCTGCCCCCGCCCTGCCTTCCCCCTCCCCCCCGGGGGCGGTGGCCCGTGGCGGGCGCGCTCATTGGCTGCGGCGCGAACGAGGGCCGGGGCCGGCAGCGCTGATTGGCCAGCGCGGCTCGGCGGAGCCAGGAAACCCCGCGAGTCGCTGGGGGAAGTGGGGCAGAGACCGGACGCACCCGGAGCTCAGAGCGCAGGAGCCTCAAGTCGGCGCCCGGCACACCGGAGTCCGCAGACCGGAGCCCGGGCCTGGAGGTAAGGGCCAGGCGCCGGGTAGCGTGGGGCGGGCCCGTCCACCGAGATGGCCTTGCCCCCAGGGAGCAAAAACGGGGCGTCTTCTCCCAGAAACGGGGCCCTCATCCTCTCGAGACGCGAGTCCCCTCCCCGTAAAAGGAGAGGGTCTTTCACCTCCCAGAGAGGAAAATAGCTTCCAATTCCCAAAAGAAAAGGGCTCTTCCTCCGGGCCCCAGGCTCCAGAGGTAGGATTCCCCTGCTCGGTTTACCCCTTGCAATGGAATATGCACCCCCCCCCAAAGTGGGGTACAGCCTCCACGCGTATCTAGGGCCCCTCTCATCTCTTCGGAGATGGATGCACCTTCCGCCTCCCTCGGAAACTAAGTTTGGATCTCTTGTTCCACCCTCGCTTCTGAATGGTGGGGGTCTTCTCAGCACGTAGATAACAGGACCCTCCCTCCGTGGAAAACGAAAGCCCCCCCAGATGTCCTGGGAAATAAGCCCCTCCTTAAGACCAGGAAATACGAGGGCAGAGACTCAGTATGTCTCACATGAAGCCCCTCACACCCAACAGGGACCACCCTGTGTACCCCACTTCCCAAACTGGACTCTGAGATTTGCCTTCCGATGTGGAGGATTCCCTCCCCCTCCCCCACCCCGCCCATGACCCCCTTCCCACCCATGATGGAGACATGGTTGCCTCAGACACCACCACAGTAAAAGCATTTCGGGGAGGTACCCTCTTCCTCCAACAGATGCAAGGTGAGGGCCTTTCATACTCAGAAACAGGACAAGGAGCTGGCCACCCATCTGGACCAAGTCGCCCACCTGACTCCACCTCCCTCTAACCCTTCCAAGCACTCCCCACTCATGAACACCCTCCACCCACTCTCCCTGCCCCTCCGGAACCCAGTCCTTCCCCGACTGTACCCCCACACCTCACTGCTCCACCTGTTTCCATCCCACCTCCCCTCTCCCCCCCACCCCCTGGGCCACAGATAGGACCAGAGGATGTTGAGTAAGAATGAAGCCCTTAAAGTCAGGATCCTGAGCCTAGGGGCCATTCTAGTACCCTCTGAACTCTGACAGCAGAGATGGCCCCTAAAGGCAACAGGACCACCGCTAGTGTTCAGGATACTCTCCCCTGAGGCAGTCCAGGCTCCCTGGAGAGGGGAGTGTCAGATGCAAAGAGGGGGGCCCAGCTTGCTCCCTGGGGCTCCCCTTTCCTCCAGCTCCAGTGGGCACTGCTCAGTGGAACTCCCTGGGCACTCGGCCAAAGGAGGCAGATGCTGCAGGAACCATCCGGAGACCATGTTGCCATTGTTGGGCCAAGTGTCAGGGTGTTGGTGACTTGAGGGGGGCCGGAACCAGCTCTTATCTGACAGGCCAGGGTGGAGGACAGGAAGGAGAAAGGTGAGGAGCTTTGCCTTACTCTTTACACCTGCACGCAGGATATGGGGTATGGAGAAATGTGTGTCCGGGAGGCCCAAAGAGGTCAGCCCCGGGGGGGAGGCAAGTCTGGAGTGCCAAAGCCCCAAAGGGCTTCTTGGTTAAAGATCTGCTCCCTCATTTGACAGTTGAGCAAACAGAGGCACAAAGAGGGGAAGACACTTGCTCAAGGTCATCCGGCCAGTGGGTGGCAAATCTGGTCATAGTCTTAACAGGGATCGTGGGGTGCTGGGGTCCAGGACACAGGCTCCAGGCCTCACGTTTACAACTGGGCCTGCTGGCACTGGCCCCTCGGCTTGTCAGAGGAGGCACAGGGGCTCTGAGAATGTCACGGAGGTGGGAAGGAGCAGAGCTGGAACTCAGCCACCTGGTAGAATCTCTTCCTGGGGGTCTGCACTTCACCACTCACGTCATGTGATCATGGCACTGAGCCCACCCTACAGCAGTCTCCTGTCCCCGCTCAGAGCATGGCTGTGTTTCCTGAGCCACCGGATGGGGCAGAAGCTGGAACGGGCAGCAGCAGCCTCTCCAGAACCACCCAGTGGGGCAACAGCGACTGGGTCCCTGCACATGGGAGGGTCTTGGGGTGGGGGCTTCTCCCTCCCCTCCCCCCACCCCCGCCACCTCCAGCTAAAGGGTTGGCTGTCATGCTCCAGTTTAGAGCAGGGAGCCAGGTCCAAGGTGCCAAGGCGAAAGTTCAGAGCATCAGGGGAACTGGCCTGCACAGGGGGCAAGAGATCTGTCTCTGGACCCCTCTTATCTGGGTCTGGAACCCAAATCTGCTCCTTCGTGTATGATCTTGAGGAGATTATTAATCTTATATCCACATAAAATGAGCTAATCCTTGTCATGTGCGTAGCTGCTACCGCAAATGGGTGGGAGCAATGATTGTGATTTCAAGTGCAAAGTCATAAAACCTTTGTGTTTTAGGACCGCGGACCATAAAGTCAGGGGGAGCCAAGAGTTGACTCCTGCCTCCTGCTGGCGGGGGAACCTTGGGCAAAGTCACTCCCTTTCTGAGCCTCAGTTTCCTTACTTCTGAATGAGGTTGTTGGCTGGTAGGCCTCAGAGGAGAGAGAGCTGTAGACCAGGCCTTCTCATCCTCAGCAGTGCTGACACTGGGGGCGGAATAATTGTCAGTGTCAGGGGCTGTCCTGTGCACCGAGGATGTTTAGCATCATTCTTGCCCTTCTAGCTACTAGGTGCCAGTAGAAACCTCTCTAGTTAGGCCACCTAAACTGTCTCCAGCCATCGCCAGCTGTCCCCTGGGGGGCAGAATCACGCCCACCCCTCCCACTACCGCATGTGTCTTGCATACCCTTGATGCTTGACTTAAAACACATTCCTTCTCCTTGCTCGGTCGGGCTCCCTGCTCTGCTTTCTGCACGATGGAGGGGGGTGGTGTCCAGCCACTGAGCCTCCCCGTGTTAATGAGAATCTCAGTCCTTCGTATTGAATAATACTTTGCTGGGGCGCCTGGGTGGCTCAGTCGGTTGAGTGTCCAGCTTGAGTTCAGGTCATGATCTCATGGTTCACGAGTTCGAGCCCTGAAGCCTGCTTTAGATTCTGTGTCTCCCTCTCCCTCTGCCTCTTTCCCACTCACACTCTGTCTCTCTCTCTCAAAAATAAATAAACATTAAAAAAAATTTTTTTAAAGCCCTTTGCTACCTCCAGAGTACCTCCTGTGCATTGCTCTGGGCCTCCCATCTTACAGATGAGCAAAACCAAGCCTCACCGAGGTTACATGGCTTGTCTAAGGGCATTACTCCCTTCCCTGCTAGAGGTCAAAGAAATGTTGATTCCAGCAAGAGTTTCAGAAATAACCTGGTTCTGGAGCCTTCTTTGGAAGGTCATCTGGCCATCTCTTCCAGAACTCAAACTGCATGCCCTTTGGCCCAGCTCTCCTTCTTCTAGAAATGTTCACTCGTGCACACAGGTAGATGGACACAAGAGTAAAAATGAGCAAAGCACAGCACACAGAGGTTGACAGACTTGCTCTAGGTCACTCAGCCAGGAAATACGGGCTTGGGACTCAGGCCCAGTCCTGAAGCCTAGGCTGGGGCCCTTTGCCTCGACCCCGCCACTGGAGAAGCCTAGCCCCCGGCCCCAGCGTCAGGCACATTTCTGCCTGGACCCGTCCCTTTCTCTGGGGAAAGCATTCACACCAGCAGTTCCAGCTGCTGAAACTCAGAGTTCTGGAGCCTCAGAGTTCTGGAGCCAAGAAGCTGAGGCCTCCCCACCCCAGGCCCCAGGCCCCAGGCCCCAGGCCCCAGGCCGAATCTCTGCCTGGGCCTTGAGGGAGCTCCTTCTAAAACTCCCAGTGGGCCCGGGGGGTTGGACGAGTACAGCTGGACTGGGCTTCTACCAGCACGATGGCCTCACTCCGTGACCACTAGACCCCCTCAGCATTTCATTTCCCCATCTTTGGCCTTTTCTGCTTCTAAGAATACGTATGTACAAGTTTTGGTTTCAGTTCTTTGGGCTCATCAGCCTGCACGTGAACTCCTCGGTCATGTGATCAGCCACGTGGTAATTCCTCTTTTGACCTTTTGAGGAACTTCCAAGAGACGCCATTTTCCATTCACGCCAGTAGGTGTGCAAGGGGCCCCGTACTTCCACATCCTTACCAACGCTGGTTGTGTTCCCATTATATTCGTTATTATTATTATCGTTATTGTTGTTATTATCACTGTTACCGCCGTTCTAGCATATGTGAAGCAATACCTCATGGTGGTTTTGATTTGCATTTCTCTAGTGACTCATGAGCTGCTTGTTGGCTGTTTGTAGATTTTCTATGGAGAAATGTCTATTCAAGCCCCTTGCTCATTTTTGAATCAGGTTGTCTTTTTGTTGTTGAGTTTTCAGAGCTCTTTATAGACATGAGTGTATTTTTGTGTTGCGCGTTTTCCCTTGCATGGAAACATCTGCTCAGCTCCTGTGGGTCGGGCACTGTCTTGTGACCTTGGGATACCCAGGGGACTACAGTACAGTTACTGCCCACAAGGGGCTCACGGTCTAGAGAAAAGCTTCTCAACCTCAACACTATTAACTGTGCTGTTGGGGGGCTGTTCTGTGCATGGCAGGATGCTTGGCATCACCCCTGGCCCCTACCCCACCAGATGCCAGTAGTGCCTCCGCCCCTGTGTGACAACCAAAAATGTGTCCAGATTTTGCCAAATGTCCTATGGGGGCAAACTTGTTCTCCCTGGTTGAGAATCACTGGTTTAGAGGCTAAGAGAGATCTGCGTATCTGTAATTTCAGTCATATCTCTTGTGCCTAAGAGGGTTCATGGTGGGCGTTTCAGGACATACTTGCTGGATGTTGGATGGGTGAGTGGATGGGTTGATAGGTGCATGGATGCATGGACCCGACACTTTTCGGTTGGATAAATCGATGGAGGAGTGTACGAATGGATGGATGAATAAATGAATGCAATTTACAAAGCCCAGACACGTGCCCGAAATTCTCCTGTGGGCAAACAAAACCTGTTCTTCAAACTGGAATATTCTACCCCTTTCTCTCTGCGTAGCACGGTAGTTATCGCACTTGAGCATAAGAAGCCCCTGGAGAGTTTGTTAACACACAGATTGGTGGGTCCCACCACCAGACTTGATGATTCAGTAGAATCGCGGGCCTGGCAGAATGCTCTGAGCCTAGTTTCCATGTTCTTTGACATCCCTGCACCAGACTCCCCAACCTTGCCAATCTGTCTGTCCTCAGAGGTCTATAGGCTTAACTCCCAACATCTCCCATTTAGGTGCTCACATTTACTGCCTTGAACTATTGTCAGCAGGCTGGAAGTCTGTCCCTTGGCCACACTGAGAATTTCTTCAAAGCTGCGACCCATTGTGTCCTAGCACCTTGCTGCTGAAAGCAAGGTACAGAGCCCAGCAGCATCACGACATCTGGGTGCTCAGTAGGATGCAGACCCTTGGGGCTCCTGGGTGGTTCAGTCAGTTAAGCACCCAGCTTCCACTCAGGTCATGATCTCACGGTTCCTGAGTTTGAGCCCCATGTTGGGCTCTGTGCTGACAGCTCAGAGCCTGGAGCCTTCTTCAGATTCTCTGTCTCCCTCTCTCTCTGCCCCTTCCCTGCTCACGCTCTGTCTCTCTCAAAAATAAATAAACATGAAAGGAAGGAAGGAAGGAAGGAAGGAAGGAAGGAAGGAAGGAAGGAAGGAAGAAAGAAAGAAAGAAAGAAAGAAAGAAAGAAAGAAAGAAAGAAAGAAAGAAAGAAAGAAAGAAAGAAAGAAAGAAAGAAGATGCAGACTCTTGGGCCCCTCACAGGCCTACAGAATGCAAATCTACATTTTAACATTATCCCAGGTTGGCAGTCGGTGGGGGTTGGGGGAGGCGGGACTCATGGTCACATTCGAGTTTGGGAAGCTTGTGCTAGGACTTCTCTATCGCCCTCACAACTCAGAAGCTAAGCCCGGCGTAGCTTTGCTGATGAGTTACTCCGGCAGCATCTGTTCCAAGGTAATTGGTATCTGGGCCGGAACATCATTCAGGCATTATTGGTCGGTCCTATCTTTGCCTTACCCACTTTATCGCCTGGAATGTCTGAACTGATGGCTTCGTGCAGGGGAAGACAGAGGCCCAGAGGGGCGGTACCTTACTCAGGGTCGTGACTACGGTGAAGCAGAATGGAAACTGGGGAGGAGCACCCGGAGAGGCTTTGTGTCAACGGTGGTGAGACACGGAATCACGGGGTAGGAGGGCACTGGCCTGAAGCTGCTGGCTTTGCTGTTCCAAAGTGGAGAAGTGGGAGATTGCTGAAAAAGTAGGCCAAGAACCAGAATGTAAGTGTATTCTTTCATTTATCCAACAAGTATTAATTGGGTGCTTAGCAGATGCCAGACCCCGGCATCGTGTATATGGTATTGGCAAAGAGAACAAGGTGTCACCCTCAGTGGCTTCTGTCTAGGTGGGCAGTCTGACGTTCATTCATTCATTAACGTGTCCATTTATTGTACAACTCTCACGTGTCCTGTGCATTACTAGGCGTGTGTGTGCGTGTGACGAGGGAGAGATGGAGACCCAGCTGCTCACACTGGAGGATCCTCTAGGCTGGTTGTGGGGAGACAGACCCAGAACGATTGCCATTCAGCGAGATGTGTCCCCGGGGAAGGCTGGGGGCACATAGAGGCTGGAACTCAGAGAAACCCTGGGGATGCTGGGGAAGAAATTTCAGGAAGAATGGGCAGGCAAGGTGTTCTTGACAGAGATAACGTGAACAGAAGCTCAGAGACTTTGTGGGAAACTGTTGAAATCTTCAGGGGGAAAAAAAAGGGGGGGGTAAACCATGAGTCCCGTGCAGATGCAAAAAGGAATACTTGTTCAAGATTGTTTTAAGCTCGTTCAGTGAGGGAACTGGCAGATGTTAGAACTGGCCCAAAGGCAAAGTCGACTAAAGCACAACTATGTATGTGGAGGAAAGGAATATTGAAATGAACTGCAAATGGAGGGGGGAAATGATTGGACAAGACAGAATTTGCTTGTGTATCCATTTCCTGCAACTTACAAAGCTTTGGGGAAAATAGCTCAAAGAGAGTGAACAAGGCTAGAAATCAGATAACCTGAAAGTTTGTCCTGTACACAGATAATGCCTAATACTCCATTGAGGCACAGTTTTTTCCCCTGTAAAACCTGTGTTCAGAGGATGGGGGGAGGTCTTTGGTAGAGCACAGCATGGGTGAGTGAGGAGAGGAGAAGCTGTTGGAGGGCCAGAGAGATCATGGACATCCAGGTGACCCATGATAATAAGTGGACCTGACCAGAGACCAGTAGGGAACCACGGAAGGATGTTAAGCAAGGATGTGACCTGATTTGATTAGCACTGGAGAAAGATCCTTCCGGAAGCTGGGTGGAGAGCAGTCCCCAACTATAGGTGGCTTTTAACAGAGAAACCTGTTAAAAGATGAGATGATGGGGACATCGCCTAGGATAAGGCTTGGCAAATTTCTTTTGTAAAGGGGCAGATAGTCAATACTTGAGCCTTTGCACCCATATAGTTACAGTCCAGCAGCCATAGACAGTGTAGCGAATGGGGAGTCTATGTTCTAATAAAACAAAAGTGGGCCGGTGGGCCTGGGCCAGTTGTCCAAGAGTGGTAGTTGAGTGGCTAGAGCTGTCCATGGTTTTGACAAGCCTCCTGCGCCTAGATGTTTAGAACCCATTGGCAGCTCTCCTGGGGGAACCCAGGGACACCTTCTCCCATTTGCCTTTAAGCACGAGCTCCCTGAGGGAACCAGACAACCCCTGGGCCAGATCGCTGGCCTTCAAGCAAAAGCTTTTAGGACCTCAAAGCTCCTCTGGGGCAAGGTTGACCCAACAGCCTCTTACAAGCAGCCAAAAGAGCAAGCCACCGTGGCAGGGCCGTTCCTGGGTGGGAACAGAGCCTGCCTCCTGTCTCCTTGGCCAGAGCTGTAAATAGCTCTCTGCTGGCTTTGCAGGCTGAGCGCCCTTCTGGGGACAGGCTGGAAATGAGCACACGAAGGAGCACTTGTGCAAATTACTGCCTGCATGCGGGTTTGCGCGCCTGGCGTCCTTCCCCAGGCCTAAGTGCACAGTCCTCCCCGGGGCTGAGGGCAGGGCTCACAGAAGAGTCCACACACAAGGACATGGGCCTCCTGACCCGGGGACGGGGTCCAGGAGGGATTCAGAGCTGGGCTGTCAGAGTCATGAGAAGCCAGAGGGACAAGAGGAAACATTCGGAGGACCCTGGAACAGAGTTTCAGCTTAGTCTCTGCCCACCTAATGACAGCCCGTCACCCATAAATAGCAGGCAGCTCGTATTTGCTGAGAATGCAGTGGCTGCTAGGGTTATTCTAAGGGTTTTCTGTGTAGTTGCTCATGTCATTGCGTGCAACAACCCTGGAGGAAAGGCCGGTCAGATTGCTGAGGTGGGCAATGCAGGCCCAGAGAAGATGGCAGGCTCAACCTGGCCCTCAGAGTAACAGCAGCGTGTGTGCGGAGAAACCCAGGCTTACAGACTCCGAGGCCCCAAGCCCTGACTCTGAGCCATGTGGATGCCACTGGATGTGCCCTCCCGATCCCAAGCCCCACCCCATCCTCGCCCTCCCCTCCCCTCCCCTCGGAGGGGTCCCCTCCCCACGCTCTCTGACCTCTGCTACTTATCAGTTGAGGGTAATCATAATGTCTTATCACTTGGGGCGCCTGGGTGGCTCAGTCAGTTACGTGTCTGACTTCAGTCCAGGTCATCATCTTGCAGTTTGTGAGTTCAAGCCCTGCATCAGGCTCTGTGCTGACGGCTCAGAGCCTGGAGCCTGCTTCAGATTCTGTGTCTCCCTCTCCCTCTGCCCCTCCCTGACTTGTGTGCGCCCTCTCTCTCTCTCTCTCTCTCTCAAAAATAAACAAACCTTAAATTTTTTTAAAAAAACAATGTCTTATCCCTTGACCGGCAGTTTGGGGGGGACCAGCTGCTGTCTGGCAAATGAGAAAGCAGAATTGAAAAGTCAGAAACGCTGAATAAGACCTATGGTGGGCAGAGAAAGTCCAAAGCACTTCCTTCAGCAGCCACCGCCCACAGACAACTCGGACTGTTTGTGGTGACTGATCCCTTTCGGCCACGTGCACCCCCTCGCTGGCCTGCTGTAAGAGCGTGGGTTGAGGTCGGTTTCTTGGTTGCTCCTATGGGGTCCAGGGAAAAGTCACACACTCAGAAAGCAGCTGTGTCGTGCCAGCTTGCTCTGGGTGCTGGAGATTGTGACGTCTGGACCTCAGTTTCCTCATCTGTAAAATGGCAGCAACAATACGTCTTGGGGCAACATGTTGCTGGTTATTGGGGGGATGATAAGGGCGAACGTGGTTGAGTGCTCTCTACCTGCCAGACACCAGGCTCCGTTTGGATAATCTCCCTTAACGCTCTCAGTAACCCAGGTGGTAAGGTTGTCTTGTGTGCATGAAGGCAGAATCAGAGAGTTTTAAAATCTCTTTACCAAGGTCAGAGGTAGGAAGAGCCAGAAACTGGACTTGATCCCGAGACCTGCCTGGCTCCAAAACCCATCTTCAAACATGTTTCACTAGAGACCTCCAAGGTTCAGAGAACCAAAATCCCGCATCCCTCTGTTCCCATGCCTTCCTCTGCCCAGTCCGTATGTGCTTGTTCTGTTTTTCTTTTTAACTTCATTTATTTATTTATTTTGAGAGAGAGAGAGAGCGTGCACACGCATGCACATTTGAGTGGGGCAGAGAGAGAGGGAGAGAGAATCCCAAGCAGGCTCCTCACTGTCAGTGCAGAGCCTGACACAGGGCTTGAATCCACGAACCATGAGATCATGACCTGAGCCGAAGTCAGATGCTTAACTGGCTAAGCTACCCAGACACCCCTGTATGTGCTTATTCTGTTTTTAAGTGATAATTAATTTATTTTCCGAATCAGCAAAGTAGCATGTGGTAAAATACTCAAGCGATACACCTCGGTTTACAGAGAAAAGTAAATTTCCCTCATCCACATCTCTTGGGCCCCTTCCTCTCCCTGGAGGCAGCTCCATACTTTACACAGGGTCACCGTTTTGTGCTTTGTTCTTTATCCTTAATACATCATAGTCATTTCACACATGTGCGAATATTTCCATGGGATAAATTCCTAGGAGTGGAATTGCTACATCAAAAGGGGTGTGTGTGTGTGTGTGTGTGTGTGTGTGTGTTGTTGTTGTTGTTGTTGTTGTTGTTGTTGTTGTTGTTTTCCCAAATACTTTGAAAAGTATTTTGTGTACAGAAGCCAACCCTGAACAAAAAAGAACAGCTCAGTCTTTTTTCACGAAATTGGCAGTCATATGACCAAGAACCAGGTCAGCAAGAAACAGCAGGTTCTTCGTGCCTTTCTCAATCGTGATCCTACCCCTGCGGTGCCCCTTCCGGTCCCTCCCACCCTTCCTTGCTCTTCCGTAGTTGCACTTGTCCCACCTGAGGATGCGTCCTTTGTGGCAGATTAGTTTTGTCTGGTTTTTTCCATCGTGCTCCGTTGTGTCTAGCTTCTTTTGCAGGCCATGACATCCGCAATCTATCCATGCTGCACCTTGTAGCATCGTCCATTTGTTTCCTTTCTTGGCCAGTAGTCCAGGGTGTACATAGTGGTTTTTAAATTTTCCCTACTTACTGAGGCACCTGGGTGGCTCAGTCGGTTAAGCATCCAACTTGGGCTCTGGTCATGATCTCGCAGTTCATGAGTTCAAGCCCCACATCAGGCTCTGTGCTGACATCTCAGAGCTTGGAGCCTGCTTCCGATTCTGTGTCTCTCTGTTTTTGCCTCTCTGTCACTTGCACTTTGTCTCTCTCTCTCTCTCTCTCTCTCTCCCCCAAAAATAAATGAATGTTAATTTTTTTTAATTTCCCTGCTTACTAACTGAATTTTATCATCTCTTTTATGTGTTTCTTGGTCATTTGGATTTGCTCTTTTCTAAAGTTAGCCTGTTCATATCTCTTGTCCATTTTTCTTTTGAGTTGTCATTTTTTTTTTATTGCTTTGTAGGAGTTTTTGTCATGCTTGGTAAAATTGTCCCTTTGGCAGTTATAGGTTTTGCAGATATCTCCTACCCTGTGGTGTGATTTTCATTTTCAGTGGTGACTTTTGGCAATAGGAATTTTTAATTTTTATGTAGCTCACATTCCTTTATGGTTAATGCTTTTTGTGTCCTATTTGAGAAACTCGAGGTCATCCATGGTTACTCCCCTCTTATCTCCGAAAAGCTTTCCGATCTATGTCTCCTACCACCCGGGGTTGATTTTTATATATTGCGTGAGGGAGGATCACAACACATTTTTCTTCCCATGGGGATAATGTAACCAGCCCAATATCACTGCCACTTTGTCAGAAACCAAGTGTTCCATATTAGCATAGGTCTGTTCTTGTATTCTCTGTTCTGTTGCATTGGTATGTTTGTCTTTACCCCACGTTGTCTTAACTACAGTAGCTTTAGAATATGATAGAATGTGCCAGATCGCCCCCCGAAGAGACTTACCAGTCAACACTTCCAACAATTTATCAAAAATGTATGGAGAGCCCAGTGTGGTGCCAGACAGTGTGATGTTAGGGCTACTGTTGTTGCTTTTTTTTAATGTTTAATTTTGAGAGGGAGAGAGAGAGAGAACAAGCCAGAGAGGAGCAGAGAGAAGTGGAGACAGAGGATCTGAAGCAGATTCTGTGATCACGGCGGTGAGCCTGATGTGGGGCTCGAACTCACAAACCGTGAGATCATAACTTGAGCCGAAGTTGGATGCTCAACCGACTGAACCACCCATGTGCCCCAAGGGATATGGTTTTAAGTACAGCTTAAAGAGTGTTGCGGTCTTGTAAGCAGTCAGACATGAGCCAAATAATTGTACAACCAGAGGTGCCATGTAAATGTGGGGGTGCCACAAAAGGGAGAGGGAGGCCTGTGGGTCCAAGAGTGTGTGAAGAGGGGGATTTGATCTGGTGAGACAGAGTCAGGGAAGGCTTCCTGGAGGAGGTGCATCATGAGTGGAATAGGAATTAAGGAATCAGAAGCAAAGGAAAAGCATTTGGGGGTAGTGGGAACAGCATCTGCAAAGGCTCTGAGGCAGAAGCCTGCATAGGACAGACACGGGATCCAGTTGGCAGGACTCAGAGGGAGGGGAAGGTGATATGCATGGAGGTTAGAACAGTGAGCAGGGCCAGGCCTCCAGGCCTTTGAACTGTGTTCAAGGGCTGGGTTTTATGCACCAAGAACAATTACCCTGAGCAAATAACAAGAGTCTCCTTGAATCTTCCAGATTAAGAGCAGTTCCAGGAGCCCTTTCAGCACCCCTGGGGTGGCTTCTTTACAGGAGGAAGTAGTGCAGCAACCTCCAGAGCGACAGCTCGGTTCCCTCTAGCCCCTGGCACCGAGCGTCTCGGTTTTGCCAGCCATGCAAGCCCAGCCCTCCCACGCGGTCTGCCTGGGTTCCGCCAGCACGGTGTCAGGTCTGGAGCCCTTCTGCCCCCAGCCTAGCAGCCGCGTCCTGCCTGCTGGGCCCTTCTGGGTGCGCCTGGTGCCGTGGGCTGGAATTCTTCCCTCTCTTGCTCTTCATCATCATCTCTGCTCATCACCCTGGCGGGCGCTGTTATCCTCACTCCACAGATGAGAAAACGGAAACCAGAGAGCTTAAGTCACTTGCCTAAGACCACACAGCATCCAAGGGACAAACATGACTGTTTCCAGCTCTCTGTCAATTTAATTTCTCTTTTTTTGAATGTTTGTTTATTTTTGAGAGAGAGAGAGAGAGCGCACAAGCAGGGAGGGACAGAGAGAATGGGACAGAGAATCTGAAGCAGGCTCTATGCTGACAGCAGCGAGCCCCATATGGGGCTCAAACTCGTGAACTTCAAGATCATGACCTGAGTCGAAGTCAGATGCTCAACTAACCGAGCAACCCAGATGCCCCCAAATTTAGCTTCTTAAACCCGAGTGGTACTTTATGTTTCTTTTCAGAATAAGGAGTGGGTCAGACTGATGAGGAAACTCACCTGAGTAAGTGCCACACTGTTCTAGGTCAGGCTCCTTGCCTGGGCTGCACTGATGGGTTCCTAGGCCTAAGGCCCCTGGTCCTGCTCTTGAGACCGATGTTTTAATTTGGTCACCAGTGTAGGGTTCTGGTTCTTTCTGCACTAAGTCGAGTAATTGAGAGGCTTTTAATCACGAGATATGTCTGCTGGGTTTTTGCAGAATCGGGAGGTGTGGAGGAGATCTGAATACACCAGCACTCAAAATCTCATTAAACGGGCCCGTCCCTGTTTTGGGACGGCAGATCCAGACAGAGCCGACAAGATTGATGTTGTTTTCATGAATCCAGGCATCTGTTGTGTTCCTTGTGTGTTTCCAAGGCAGGAATTTGTTGGCAAGAGAATAAGGAAGCCGGGAGCTTCGGGAAGGTGTCAGAGCCCAGAGAAGATGGTGTAGATTGCGGATACGGATTGGCTTTCCCCTGTGCGGTGGGATGTGTCAGGGGCGATACAGACTGCCCTGAGTCCCTGCCTCTGGCCGACCGTGCTGCCTGCATTCGGCACACTCCGCTTACGGAGCATCTGCTCTGTGCTGGGCAGGCAGTGTGCTGCAAGCACCCTCTCGGGAGCCCCCGGACGACCCTGGGACGTGATTTCAGACTATTTTGCGGAGAAAGAGCCATTACAAAACTTGCACCAGCTCCCCAGAAACCAAGTGTGGGAACTGGGGCTGGAATGGCTTCAGCAGAAGCGCTTTGTTGGTTGGCTCACGCCCACGTGGTATTGCATCGCCTTGGCGGGGGTGACCTGCCTTTTTCCCTTAGGGGGAGGGGACTTCAGGGTGCCTGTGGGGCTCAGCCAGCTGAGCGTCCCACTCCTGATCTCAGCTCAGGTCTTGATCTCAAGGCTCATGAATTGGAGCCCCATGTCAGCGAGGAGCCTGCTTGGGATTTTGTCTCTGCCCTTCCCCTGCTTGCGTGCTCACTTGCTCTCTAAATAAATAAATAAATAAATAAATAAATAAATAAATAAATAAGAGGGTATCTCCACCGGGGCAACTGTACCCCGTCCCTCCCCCCATGCCAGAGGACATTTGGCAAGGTCTGGAGACACGTTGGCTTGTCACAGCTGGGGCGGGGGACGGAAACATTGGCACCCAGAGAGTAGAAGTCAGGATGTTGCTAACCGTCCTGCAGTGGACAGGACAGCCCCCACCGCACGCAGCAAACAATGATCTGGCCCACAAAATCGAGGCTGCTGAGGTTGAGAGACCCTGCTTAAGGGGCACGCCTTTTCCATACCTTTTCTAGAGTTATCTGAGGGCGTTTCTGTTGGGGAGCTCATCTCTCCCTAGCACCTTGTCCCCGGCGATTGCTTCTCACGGGGTTTCTGGGTCTTTCTCCCACTGGGTTGGGGGAACTCTGCCTTGGGAGTCGGTAAAATGCTTTAGATGACGACAGTAAGGAGAGGGCAGCGGAGCCCGCGATGTTTAGCTCAGCGTAGATTTTAACTCACCCTTCCGGATCCTGCATTCCAGAGCGCTTCCAACGGTACAGACTCGCCCCTGTGTTGTGGATGAGTCGAGAAAAATGAAAAATCCCCCACAGGGACCTGAAACCCTGAGTTCCTGCCACATCGCATTCCTACCCTCCTGGGGACGAGGAATGCTCATCAACTCAGGCCGGGCTGCTCAGCACGGCGGGCCGGAGGTCCTCGCGGTGTTCGTGCAGGGGTGTTGTGTGAACGCCTGTCTGGAGGGAATGAGCAAGCCCGCAAGCCTCTCCGTGCCTTGTGTGTAGGGGTCGTGCTGCTCTGCCCAATGGGAAAAACACTTTCCCGCTACGGTTAGGGAGAGATTCGCCTGGTGCAGGCCTTGGAAGGAGCGAAAGTTCTGTCGTAGGAGATCCTGGGCTGTAACTGAATTTTCCCCAGGGGCTGGTAATCTTTAACCTGGAGAAGGTTATAAAATGAGGCATGTTCCCCCTCCAGTGCCACGAAGTCCTGCCGAGGCTCAGCTCAGGGCCGCGGGGACCCCTCTCTGCATCCTGCCCCCAACGTGAGTGAGCAGAGCCATGTGCAGGGCTCAGGGGCGTCCGTGCAGGAGGCGCACAGCCCTTGCCGTCGGGTAGCTACGTCACTGGTCCGGAGGCAGCTCAGGGCTCTGCTTTTCACAGGCAACTAAAGGGCGCACGTAACGCCTTGACTAACCTCCATTCCTAGTGCTTTACACGTATTGTTATCTAACCCCCAGGGTAGGTCCTGGTCTCATCCATATCTTGCAAACGAGGAAACTGAGGCGCAGAGCGCCTAAGTCACTTGCCCAAGATCCTACACGGTTGAAATTTTGAAATTTCCATCTGAAGTGATCAAACGTTCAAGGACAGTCTGGCCCAGAGGGGCAGCCGCCCCTGGTTTGGGACAGGTCCCCGTCATTCATTTGTCATCCCCGGGCTCCCCTTCTCACAGGGGTTTACCCCTCTCTGCTGTAATTCTCCATTCCTCTGTCTCCAGCACTAGACCATGAATCCCATGAGGATACAGGCCTTCCATGTCCCTTCTGTGTCCCCAGCATCGTCCCAGGATCTGGCATAAAGTGAACATGAGGCCAGTGTTGGTTGAATGAATACACGGATACATTATCTGGATTAACGTTTTCGCAGAAGTTCTTGACAGGGTTCCGTGTATATTTAGCACCCAAATTTGCTCAGAGGGATTTCTTTTGTTTCATCTTTCCTGTTTGTTTTTATTTCCCCCAATAAGCTTTTTGTTTTGAGATCATTGTACATTCACACGAAGTTGTAAGAAATAATAGAGAGATGCCGTGTGCCCTTCACCCAGTTTCCCAGTGGTCAAATCGATATTGACGCCATCCACTGAGCATACTCAGATTTCTTCTGTTTTACGTGCCCCCACCTTGTACGTCTTTAAACAATGATTTCCGCCCCCACGAGGGGGATAGTTAAAGCCGAAAGGTGACAGCATCTCAGGGTGACTCAGGGCTTGGGTCTGGGATCTTCAGAGCTAGAGGCTGTGGATGGTGAGGTTGGGCAACCCTGCAGGTGCCTGGTTACCTAAGATCAGTAACCTGTCCACAGGTTCAAATCCTAGACCGGCTGCTTCCCAGCAGTGAAACCCTCATTAACCTGTCTGTGCCTCCACTATAAGATGGGGTAATAACATCATATCTTCCTCAGTGGTCGCTGTGGGGATTAAATGAGGTAGTACACGGAGACCCTCGGAAGAGTGCCTGACACAGAGTAATTGCTCGGTGGACCCCTGCATTATCATTGCCATTATTTCTTTAAATTGAATTGATTTGCTTTATTCACAGAGTTTCGCTCCCAGGCACCCGTATCCACACACTGATGCAGTTTTAGACCCTAGGATCTGGAGTGACTCAGCAGGTGCCTTCTACCCATGTGTGTTGGGAAGTCACGTGACTCTGAGCCTCAGTTTCCTCCTCTGGAGAATGGGCATGATATTAGAACCCACATGAGATTTTGGTTGTCAAGGACCCTCAAGAGATGGGACCCATTTTTTAAGAGCTAATTATCTAGCTCTTAAAGGTTTTAAATTTGAGATTCCCAGTCGCTGCCTCCACTTTGCTAAAAGAGGGGCTTGTGTTCTGGCGGAATGGGCAGTTGGAAGTGGCTGTGACAGGTGCACTCTGGAGGCGGAGGCACCCCCGGAGTGACTTAGGAATCTGACTTTGCATCACGTCCAGGCAGGAGCTCCCAGGCAGAGAAGGAAGAGAAAAACGAGTCAGGCCACCACATCCTGAGTTCCAGTTTGGGGACACAGCTCCGTGCTCCCTTCTTCACCCACGTGCTGCTCTTCCCCAACCACCTCCCCGTTCCAGGTGCATTTCACAGGAGCACAGGGCCTCGCGGGCTATGTTCTGTCCGTGCCTGAGCTGAGCCCGAGCCGCTGGGACTGGGGCCACTGGCATCCACCCTGTGACCAGACCTCTTTGTTCTGAGTGTCCTCAAGCTTTGCTGGGGGACGGCCTTCACCAATAAGAGTGGCATGTCGGTGCCACAGGTTTCAAGAGAAAGTTGCTGAGTGTACATCTCCCCACTTAAGCTGGCACCGTGGCGGGGGCGGGGGGGCACTCCTCAGAGATTTCTGTTAAAAGACCGAATGAGAAGCAGATGGTTGGTTCCTACTGGCTGCGGTAAGAGGCCGGCGCCTTGCCGTCATTCCCATTTTCTGCACGAGCCAAGTGATTGTAGAGATGGCACTTCTCCGCCTCTGTAGAATCACCCCATAGCACTGTGCTCGTGATTCTGCAGAAAAGCCAGGCAGCCAGACAGACGCGGGTTCAAATCCCGGCTGCCACTTATCTGCTACAAGGGTAGGGGTGAGTTTCACCTAAACTTCTCTGAGCCTCAGTTTCCCCATCTGTGCAATGGGAATGAGTCTGGCTTGAGAGGGAGGGATGCTGTGTCTCAAACGAATAGCACTTGCTGTGAGCTCAGGCACAGCAGCTATTCGTGCGGGAGTTTGCCCTGGGGACGTCCAGTTACCTGCTGTTCCTCGGAGCACAGCCGTGGCCCCAGGAGAGCGGACAATCAAACAGGCACAGAATCTCAGAACCTGCAACCTGGTGGAGGCGGGGGTTGGGGGAGACCTCTGAGCCCATCCAGTCTCACCAAGCCCCTTCCCTGATTCTCGAAGCCCCTCACCTGCAGCCTAGAAAGGATGTCCAGCTTCTGTAGCGGAACCCGTTCCAATATAAGAAGCTTTGTTAGTTATGGACCCGACATCTGCCCATTCCGGTTATTTCTCTCTTGTTTTATAAGTGATCCAAGACGGCCACCCTAGCACAGACAGTACTGCGACTCGAATCTGAGTCTCACTGTGCAGCTCACGCCCACGACCTCCGGACCTTGTTACCTCTGTCATTCAGGGTCCTCTCGCTTGTTCCACCCTGCCCAAGACTCAGCAGAGGGCCAGTATGAGCTTGCAGGGGGAATCCTGGGGAAGAAGGCTGCCCTCTGCCCATGAGCTCTCCAGAATTTGGGGAGTCGGAAATCTGACTGTGTCCCTGGGGTCCGGGCCAGCCCGTCTTGTGTGCAGACGCTGACCAGCTGGTGGAACTGTGGCAGGAGAGGTGGGGGAGTGGTGCTCCCAGCAGCCAGCTGCCCTGGGAGGTAGACACAGGAGCACTGATATCGGACAGGCCTCTGTGTTAACAAGACCGCCTGCTTTCCCAGAGGGAAGCTGCCTGGATTGAATGATCATTTGTTGACATTCGGTTTCCCTCGTACGAAGTCAGCCTGCTGTTACCATCCCCAGACGGGTGCACATCCCAAGAACTCGGCAACACTCAACACATAATTTATATTGCACACTCACTATGAAATTGAGGTGAACAAGAGAGGTGAGGCGCTCGAGTTCCGGGCAGGAAGACAGCCGCATCCATGAACAAATGAGAGAAGAGTGAGTGGCCACGATGAAAATAACGTTCGGTGATGTGTGGTAGTGGGGATCAAGGAAGGCCTCTCTGAGGGAGGTGATATCTGAGCCGAAGCCATTCAGAGATGGGGGGCTAGGGGGCACAGCAGGTGCGTGGTGCGGGTTTGGGGAGACTTTGAGCTTAGTCTCTCCAGCAGGCCCCCAGGAAAGTGGATCACACACGGGGGCCACAGTGGAAGCAGGGAGACCGTTTAGGAGGCTGCTTGGGGCAGAGGTGGCTAGGATTCAGGTAGAGGCGGAAGGGGGACGTCCTGGAATTGTCTGGAGTGGAGTCAGGCCACGAGGGCAGGAGTCAGTGCCTGAGTTCAGACCCCGGCCCGTGTGGTACATGTATGAGCTCGGGCCCTGCTCCCCTTGTGTGTGCGTGTTAAGGTGGAGGACACGACAGTTTGTAGATCGGAGGTGTTGAGAAGTAGCTTTGCCCCCTCTCAGCCCATGGCCCCTAAAACATGCCGCATCATAGTTTGCTGAGAGGGGAGAGCAGGGGGAGGGGGACTGGGCCAGCCAGCGGGGTCAGCCAGAGAGGGGGACGAAGTGGGACGACATCCCCGGCTATAGCGTCTGTCCTGAGAACCGCCTGGTAAACAGCGGGTATGACCTTTGTTTTAAGGAAGCCGACTTTCAGTGACCTGCCAGAGCGAAAGGGTCGTGACCAGAAGAGACAATATTTGATGCAAAGCTTGCTTACTCTCCTTGCTGTGGCAGGCGGTGCCCCGCGAGCTCTCCCTCCACCGGATGGCTCCCACAGTGCGAGCCTCTAAAATTTAGCGGCTTCAGACAACGAGTGACCCTCATCTCCTGCACTTGTGAGGGTTGGCTGGCCTCACCTGGCCCTTTTGGCCTGTGGGTGGGGAGTCTCTCATGCACTGCTGGGCCGGGTGCACCTGGGGCTGGCATCATCTGAAGGCTCAACTGGGCTGGACATCCAAGGTGGCTTATTCACCCCCAGGCCTGGCACCACGGTGTGCCCGACCTCTCTCTCCTCATGACTTGGGCTTCTCACGGCTCGAATGTCTCACAGGACATCTGTCATCCTGTGGAGGCAGGCAGAGGCCATGCCCGGACTGGCACCACATCACTCCCACCACGATACAGCTTGATGGCAAAACAATTCACATACCCTACAGTTCACCCCTTCAAAAGCTATATGACATTTAGCTTGGGTTTGGCTCTATGACATTATCAGTGTTTTTAAATCGTGATCAGGTATACATAACAAAATCTGTCATCTTTCAGTGTACGATTCAGCGTCATGAATTATACACACAGTGCTGGGCAACCCTCACCACCACCTGGTTCCCAAACCTTTTCACCTCCCCAAACAGAAATTCTGCAACCAGTAAAAGCTAGAGCTCCGGCTCTAGTACGGTCTAGTAACCTTAAATCTGCTTGCGGTCTCTGGGATTTTGCCTGGTGAAGATATTTCATATAAGTAGACCATACCCTGTCCTTCTGTGTCTGGCTTCCAGTTGGGAGGCCACGGGGGGCGCCCTGGGCGCTTGGGCATGAGTGGGAGTTGGGAGAACTGGCCAGATTCTGGATCCATTTCCAGGTGAAGCCAGCAGGATTTCTGATGGGTTAGAGGGGATTCAGGAGGGGGGGCATCTGGAAGGATGGGGCAGCCTGGAGCCTCGTGCGGATGCCTGAGTCCCGGTGCCGTGGACCGGCACAGCGCTGTTGCTGTCGCGTAATTTCTACAGGGCCCTGATGTCCATGGCAAGCGATAGCCTGCTTTCCGGACAGAATGGTGATGCAAAATCACTTAAATTTTTTTCTGTTCAAATGCAAGATCATTTCAAGGGAAAGGGTCTTACAAGTATTGGCAAATACAGCAAAGTTGGGCAGACTGCAGGTGCCACGTCTGGAGAAACGCGCTCCTCTGGCGTTGCCGACGTGTTGGCAGAAAAAGGAGACAGCGTCTGCTGCGGGAAAGCGGCAGGGTGCACGTGCCCCCTCGAAAAACCGAACTCTTCACAGAAGGGAGCGAGGCGGACCGCCGGTTTACCGGGAAAACGGGACGGATCTGTGGCTTTGAGGCGGCAGGTGCCTGGATCGCAGGTCAGCGGCCTGTCTGCAAAGGGCCAGATGGTAAATGCCATCGGCCTGTGGCCCCGCGGTCTCTGCTCTGCTGCCCGCGTAGCCCTTAAAGGCAGCCACAGCAGCCACAAATGAGCGCGTGTTCCAGAAGACGTTTATTTCGCAAAATCAGGCAGCCGGCCAGAGCCTGTAGACCCCATCCTTGAATCTGAATCACAGGGCGGAGAGCGTCCTCTCCTGAGGCCTTCAGTGGACCCCAGACCCCAGACTCCAAGCTGGAGCTGACTGTCTGGGGGTGAACGGATGAGTCCCGCTCTGCGTGGACTAAACTCCCTGCCCCCGTGTTGACCCACTTTCTCCTGCTGAGCATTTCCACCTGGGGATTGGAACCCAGTTTGACCTGGTTCAGTGCCAGAACACTAATGTACTTTTTTACAGCCCATGTGGAAGCTCATCTCCTCTTTCCACACCTTCGGAAACCAAACTGAACACGGATCAATTTTCGAGTGCCTCTGGTTCTCTGTATTAATGCCATGTCAAATTATTCAGCAGTTGTTTTCCTATAATTAAATGTCTAGACGCATTCGGCTGCTGACTGAGGCTGTACCCACCCCTGATATACTTTCTCTGTGCATATTATTGGAGAAAGCCAGAGAGGTATCTCTCCTCCAAACATTTGAATGAACCAATAGTAACAGGTCATTGCGATGATCCAGAAAATACAAAAAAGTCGACTGCCACCCCAGAGATAAAAGTACTGAACAGAAAATAGACGTCTTTCTTTCAGCCTCGCTTCCCCATGTATTGGTTTTTGGTTTTGTTTTCGCGCCTTAACAGGATTATAGCCAGACTGCCCGTGAACCTTCATGGTCTTTTCTCTCTCGTTGCGTTGCTTCGAAAATCATTTCCCTGCCTTTTCACACAGTTTTCGGTAAATAATTAAGCGATTCTATCACAACTTACTTGAGGGATCTTCTACTGTAGGTTTATTGACATTGTTTCCAGTTGTTCGCTCTTGTAAATTACACTCCTGTGGCCCTCTCTGAGGTCCTTTATTCAGGATTATTTGCATTAGCTAAATTTCTGGCCCTCTCTGAGGTCCTTTATTCAGGATTATTTGCATTAGCTAAATTTCTGGAGGTGGAATTATTTGGGGTTAAAATATGTATTATCTCTTGATTCTTTGTGGCTACATCCTTTTCCAAAAAGGCTAGACCCAGATGCTCCTGGAGCAAGGTCTGTTTGGAGAGCCAGGGGTGATATTCTGATGCTCAGAACCGGAGATCAGAAAGGCATTAGCATAACCCCGGGATGGTCCGTTGGTTTTTCCTTCTGGGCATAATTTCCAAGAAAGGACATTTACTCCATACCTAATGCACGCCCTTCATTTCACAGAGCAGTTAAGAGAGGCCTCATAGTTCCTGTGGGGAACAGTGCTGTTTCTTGAGTGTAACTGTATACCAGCCATTTGCCCACATTTCTTGGTAGAGCCTCTAGACCCTTTGAGTTAGGACTTTGCACACAGTAGGATATCAGTAACTTAAAAAAAATAGTTGTGGGGAAGTTTCTTTTCTTCCAAGTCCTCGGGTCTCTTATCTGTAAGACAGGGATAGTAAGAATCCATTCAGCAGACACTGACCGTGGCCGTCTTACGTGCCAGGCCCTGTAATGTCTGCTGGGGATGCACCACATCCCTGGGGAGTGGGGAATGGCATGGAAGGTGTGCATTCAGATGATACACAAATATACACGTGGAAACTGTGGTCAAGTGGGAAGAAACCATAACACAGACCACTCTGAGAAATTACAGTGGATGCTTTTATTTCCATGAGGTTAATAAAGCAGCTTCTCTGAGGAAATAGCATAGGATGTTTGAGGTCTGAGGCATGCACGGAAGTTGGCCAAGCAGGAGTGAAGGAAGCAGTCTAGGCAGCAAGAATAGCCCATGCAAAGGCCCTGAGGCCACAGAGCTTTGTGCTTTCTAGGAATCAGAGGCAGGGGTTGCTTGGGCAATGTCTCAGAGACCTTTTGAAAGCCTGGTAACCCACGCTGAGCTTTGAAGTGCCAAGCCAAGAACGTGGGAGCAGGAAGGGGACTGTCCCAGCAGTAGATGACCTTGGTGGCCTGAAGGAGGCAGTGGAAATGAGGGAGAGAAACGGATGAATCAGAGACCTACTTCAGAGGCAGATCTGGGTTCCCTTTCTTCTCCCTTGTCTGGTTTCATCCTCCAGCTGATGACGAGGTTGTTCTGGTCAAGTTCAAGAAGTCAACACTAAAGTGTGGTAGGCTTTTATGCCAGTTGGCAAAGGGGCAAGAGCGGAGCCTGCATTTCTGCAGCAGCAGCCACACTGTGGACCAAAAAGCAGGCTGGACTGAGCCAGGAGTCAGGGATGCTGGCAGCTCCAGGGCGTGTATCGCTTGGCGTTTGCTCAGGATCATCCCGGGACCAGCTGCAAATCGCCACCACCGTCTCCATCCCGAGTGAGACAGCCAATTCTTGTATGTCACAGGTGAGGTCAGATTTGGCCTGAACGGGAGGGACAAGCAAGGGCCGGTGGGCCATCCCACACATCAGCCCGTGAAGGAGCAGAGCCACCACTGTGTCTGACAGGGAGCCGCTCTAAGTGGGTAGTGGCCGGACTTGACTGGTCCCTCGAATTCACATCCCATTGGGACCAAAGAAGGCCCTCTGGTGGGGGCATTCGTTGTCTGGTTTGTGATCAATTCTTAAGGTCCCACGCTGGTGCAAAGTTCAGAGTGAGCTGTATACTTTTTAGCTAATACTTACACGATCTCATGTATTGATTAATCAGGTTGTTTAAAATTAAGTGCCACAAGTCGAATCGTCTTCTCTGGAGTTTAATTTTCACAGACCCGTGTGACTGACGTGTTGTAATAGGATATTCGGCATCTGTCGGCGGCTACGCGAGGGGCCAGGTTTCTGGATGGACTTTGGTTCCAACGCCAGCGCCTTGGCTAGCTAATCAGCTCTACGATCTCGGGTGTGTTCCCCAAACTACCTTAGCTTCATGTTCCCCGCCGATAGCTCGTAAGAGTACTGCTTCTCAGAGTCGTGAGAGTAAGTGGACTTAACATATGTGAAGGAAGTAGGTAGAACAGGCTCAAGCATACAGCAGGTCCTCACTAAATGGCGGCCAATGTCACTAAGGTTTGGACTCATTCCAGGTATCTGTAAGCCAGGCTGCGTTCTCCAGTAAGCCACACGTGGCTTCTGAGCACCTGCAAGGTGGCTAGTCTGCACGGACATGTGCTATAAGCATAAAATACACATGGGGCTTCAGGGGCGCCTGGCTGGCTCATTTGGTTGAGCATCTGACTCTTGATTTCAGCTCAGGTCATGATCTCACAGTTCATGGGATCCAGCCTCGTGTCAGGCTCTGTGCTGTTAGTGTGGATTCTCTCTCTTCCTCTCTGCCCCTCCTCCGCTCTCTTTCTGTCTCTCTCAAAATAAAGAAACTTAAAAAAAAAAAACTTTGGAGCCAACCATAAGAGACTCTTAAATACAGAGAACAAACAGGGTTGCTGGTGGGGTGTTAGGGGGAAGGAGGAGTTCAATGGGCAAGGCGCATTAAGGAGGGCACTTGTCGGGGCGCCTGGGTGGCGCAGTCGGTTAAGCGTCCGACTTCAGCCAGGTCACGATCTCGCGGTCCGCGAGTTCGAGCCCCGCGTCAGGCTCTGGGCTGATGGCTCGGAGCCTGGAGCCTGTTTCCGATTCTGTGTCTCCCTCTCTCTCTGCCCCTCCCCCGTTCATGCTCTGTCTCTGTCTGTCCCATAAATAAATAAAAACGTTGAAAAAAAATTTAAAAAAAAAAAAAAAAAAGGAGGGCACTTGTTGGGATGAGCACAGGGTGTTCTGTGTAAGTGGTGAATCAGGAAATTCTATTCCTGAAATCATTATTACACTAAATGTTAACTGACTTGGATTTAAATTTTAAAAAAGAAAGGAAAATGAAAAAAACCCCTCATATCATAAATAAGAACTAATGAAGTACACATGGGATTCCAAAGAAGTAAGATGACCAAAAAGGAAATACTAAAATTTCATTAGTTAGTTTTCATATTATCTGCTGGAATGATGACATTTTGGATATATCAGGTTAAATAGAACATACAACTCATATTAGTTTCATCTGTTGCCCATTTTTTTGTAACGTGGCCACTAGAAAATTTCAAATTGCTTCTAAGACTCTCATTTATCTTTCTTTTCGACAGCACTGGTCTAGAGGCATGATTTAAGAAAGAGGAATGATTAAGAAGTGGGAAAAGCGTAGACTTTCCAGCCAGAAAGATTTAGGGGCTTATCTGGGTAGCACCATGCTATGTATGCTACTAAGGAAGTCCCTTACCCTCAGTGCGCCTCAGTTTTCTCATCCGCAAAGTGGGAGCAGACATCCCTACCACAAAGAATTGTTTTGAGGCTTCAATGAAATCATATACGTGAAGTGCTTAGCTCCGCCCTCGGCACACAAGAAAGGTGCTCAGATGGAAACAAAGGTCATAGCTTTTGTAACAGGTGCTGGGGGTGTTTAGTATTCAGGGGGTGCTGAGTTGACCCTGGTCTGCCTTGTCCAGCGAGATTACGTTGGCATGCTGTTTTCACCTCCGTCGCCACATTTGACCTTCAGAACGACCCTGGGAGGTACCGTCAGCCCCTTACGGAGCTGGAGAGACGGAGGCACGGGAGCCTTTCAAGGCCTGAGCAGGAACTGGAAACCAGATGCTTTCCTGCCAACCCCGCGCCTTCCCGAAACTTGCAGAGCTTCCCAGAAGCGGGTTTCACTTTCAGAGGGCGTCCACCGCTGTCCCCTGATCCAGAGAGAAAACTAATAGCTCATGTGCCCCAGCAGCCTGCAGGGCCCCCTTGCCTGCCAGCACCGGCGGGGGGCAGTGCGTCATCGGAGCCGACTTGGAGGGCGGGAAGCGCACCCGTGGGCCTCTCGTTCTCCAGCCTGGTGGGGAGCAGTGTTGTGGCTTGAGGCAGATAAGAGGGGGCTCACAAAGCCACGCTCCCTGGACACCTGGGCACCCGCTGACGTCTCAGACCAGCCTGATGCCCAGATGTATGCGCTGCTGGGGGCTCAGGGGACAGTTCACCACACATGCTGCTTTGCAACTTGCTGTAACTTAAGATGTGCAACACTCTCTCTCGTCGGTACAGAGAGAGCTACCTCATTCTTTGTCTCGGCCGAATGTGATTCTGTGTCATGACCCACTGAAATGTATTCAGCCAGTTCCCACGGGTGGACATCTAGGTCGCTTTCTGTTCATATCAGTGAGACAAATTCCTTCAGGTACACCGATGCTGGGAAAGAGTGGTTAGTGCATTTAGAAGTTTGTAGATTTGGGGGCGCCTGGGTGACTCGGTCTGTTAAGTGTCCGACTTCGGCTCCAGTCATGATCTCACAGTTCGTGGGTTCGAGCCCCGTGTTGGGCTCTGTGCTGACATCTCAGAGCCTGGAGCATCCTTCGGATCTGTGTCTCCCTCTCTCTCTGCCCCTGCCTGCCCTCCCCTGCTTGTACTCTGTCTCTCTCTCTCAAAAATAAATAAACATTAAAAAAATTTTTTAAAGTATGGGGTGTTGGTTCCCCCACACCATCAACATGGCCGGAGAGTTCATGGTAGGAGGTCAGCGTGGAAAAACCAGAGGGAGGGTTTGGTGGCGGCTGGGAGGCCGGTCAAGAGGCTGGGGCAGCCGTCCAGCTAGGAAACAGACAAGAGCGAGAGAGGCGAGGGTGGAGGCCAGAGCTAGTGTGGAAGTAATACCCAGGGCGTGGTGCTGAGCGAGGATGATGGGAGGGAGGAAGCGAGCACGGGTCTCGGGTTTCCAGCTTCGGCAAATTGGGTCTGTTTACTGAGGTGCTGACACAGGACAGGGAGTAAGTGTGAACCTACTGAGTTCAATATGCAGGACATCCTGGGGACGCCTGGGTCGCTCAGTCTGTTAAGCTTCAGACTTCGGCTCAGGTCATGATCTCATGGTTTGTGGGTTCAAGCCCCGCATTGGGCTCTGTGCTGACAGCTCAGAGCCTGCAGCCTGCTTCGGATTCTGTGTGTGTGTCTCTCTCTCTGCCCCTTCCCCATTAGCACTTTCTCTCTTTCTCTCTCTCTCTCTCTCTCTCTCTCTCTGAAAAATAAACATAAAAAAATTGTTTTAATATTCAGGACATCCTGTTGGGGGGTATTTATACTGGCCTAGGGAGGAAGATTCAGGGATAGTGAATCATTGGTGGAAATCATGAGTGCACATGAGATCTCCCTGGACTGCGTGGATGGACAAGTGAGTGGGTGGATGGATAGATGGACAGACAGACGGACAGGTGGATGGGCGGATGGAAGAAAAGGTGGATGGGTGGGTGGGTGGCTGGACAGGTGGACAGATGGGCACATGGATGACAGACATCTAGACTTTATTCTGTTTCGACTGAACCATATGAAATTGCTCCCTTTGTTCTTCAAAAATAACAAAATACTTAAGTTTACGCAGGCTTAAGTACTGGAGGGGGAAGGTACAACATGATGTCCGCAATTTACTTTGAAATGCATCAAAAAACGGAGAGGATTAATGGATGGGTCGCAGGGTCGAGACTGGTAAAATGTCATCGTCAGGAGCTGGGAGGTGGAGGCTGTGGACAGGTATTCAGTGGCAAATTCAACTTTTCTGTTTGTTGGAAATTTGCACAGTAAATTCAGGGACAATGTTTTTCAGGGGCCAAATGTTAGCAGTTCCACGTGACTTCACTTAATATTTCTCCCTCATTTGGCCAGGAGAACCTTCTGGGTTCCCATCTGTGGATTGGCCTTATTCTTCCCAGAGTTGGGGGCTGGGGGTCAGCGTTTCTCCCTCCCAAAGTTAATGCTGAGTTGCCCTAATGAGGCGATTGCTGCACCAAGTTCGTTGGTATCTGGCTTGTAATAATTATAGATTTCCTCTGCGATTTGATCCCATTGGTTGCCACAGCAACAGCGGTAATAGCTCAACTGAAGTGCTGTCACGGTGATTTAGAACCAACATGTCTCTTGCAGCCTCCGGTCCGGGTGCCCCCACCCCCTTGCTGTCGTCATGGCAACTGAGGAGCAGCACGTGACCAAAAGCTCTGTGTCCCTCCTCCCCCGCCCCTCCCCATCTTGCACCCTTCCCCACTTCTCAGCCCCTGTGGATAGGCACTGACCCCAGCTTGGGCTATACTGGGGCGGGGGGGGGGGGGGGCGGCTAGAGTAATCAATGCCCCAGACCCCCCACCCGAGAGAGGGTCAGGTGGATTGTCAGAGCCAGAGCCGCCCCCCTGGCCCCTGGGGGTCTCGGAGATGACTTGGTGGCCCTCAGAGCCCCTTCCTGGCTGTGGCCATGCCATAGGCGGGATCTGCTGGGGCGTCCCCACCGGAGTGCCGGGGGGGGGGGGGGGGAGGTTGTCGTTTAGGAATCCAAAGCCTTGGATCTTTGCTTTGTACTCCAGGGGTCCTGAAAGCGAATGAGAGAAAAATCTAGGAAGAGCATCCTGGAAGAAGGGGCGGGGACAGGGACCCCATTTCAGAAGGTCCCAGGTCAGGTGGCTCATTCTTCCGGTCTAAACTGAGCTGGGCTTAAAATGTCTTTTTAAAAAGGCCCTGTTCTATTTTTCTCTGTGTGTTTATCCCTTTTTTTTTCCTGTCTCTTTGTTTCTTTGAGGATCTTTTCCTTTCTGTTTCTGTCTGTTCCTATCTGAAAACCTCTTTGTGAGGCTACCTCTCAGCCTCTCACTCATTCCCTCCCCCCTCTTCACCCCCTCTGCATCCCCCTGCCTCCAGCACTTGCTGGGAACCAGCTGAGAGCATCCTTTGCCCAAATCTGCTTTGCTTCTCAGGCTCCTTTCCTTCCTCCCATATCTGAGCCCATGTTCCGGGGACTGGCTGGAAGTCCGGAGCGTCCTCTGGAGGGAGAGCTGGTACCCGGAGGCATCTCTTAGGATGAACCCGGCGCATCTCATCCCTGGGACTCTGCAGAATGGCATAGAGGAGGCGTTTTAAGCAGGCGGGAGCTGGGCTTGCCGCAGGACCCCGACTGCCAGGCACTGTGAGTGCAGACGTGTGTCTGTGTGTGTGCACGTGCCCGTGCACACACGTGTGTGCATGCGATATGTATTTGCACACATCTACTGGTATGTGGAGGTGTGTCTCAACTCGTATCGGTGGCTGTGATCTGTGGTGCTGGGCGTGCAAATGCGTGCACACATGTGTGCCCATGCATATGTGTGCAAGTACGCCTGTGTGTGGCTTTTGGTCTGAAGGACATGCAGATGTCCATGACGGATCTTTCAAGGATGCTTAGCTGAGGGAACACAGTGGGATGAGCCCCTTTAAAGTGGGAACAAAATGAACAAAAACGGCATGAAAATGATAAGGGATTTGCTTCTGCCGGTGGGCTCGCAGAAGGACCACCACATGCATTTGCCTCTGTCCCCAGGAAATGAGGTGAGGGTCACCTTGAAAAAGTCTTTCTGCACACACACACGTGCACACACACACGCTCGGGAATGGAAGGCTCAGGGGGGTCGCCTTTGGGAGCACCTGGCTTTGCCCTCGTCAAGACCGGACTTGGCAGGGAGAATCTCTTGCTCGCCGGACGGCTCGTGCCAAGAGCTGGCCCAAGGAAACTCTGGACGGCGACTCCCCCCCCCCTCGTGTGTTTCACTTCTGCAGTCAATTAGAACTTCATCTTGGGTTTGTTCACGCCCCGAGAGGTGGCGAGAAGGAAGCAGGTTTAGAAAGCGTAATTTCACTTGCAGGGCAAGATGTGGGAACCTGACAACTTGCCTGGCAGCCACGGGGGTCCTTCGTGCTTTGCCTGACCCCGAACACTGGGGGACCTGGTGGCCGGTCGCTTTGGGTGGATGCTGACTGCAGGCTGGGCACGCCCGGGGCGCCTTGGGGGAGAGGACGGGTCTAGACACTGGCCTCAGGAAGGCTGCAGGCCAAGGATGGCACTCTGTCCCCCGCTACGCCGTGACCTCTGTCTACACCACCTTGGTCCACCTGCCAAAGCCCTCATCACCTTCCAACATCCACTGTCACTGCGTCCAGGAAACCATTAGTTAGTCAAGTAGAGGTGACGCTGAACGCCCTCCTCTCCCTGCCTCTGAATACCTCGTACCTCTGGCTTACGCACCCCACACACCTTTCCCCATTTGCCCATGAGCTGCACTTTATTTTACAAGGACTTCGAGAAAAATATCGACTAAGACAAAATACACACCGAGCAACTGGCCCGGACTCTTACAGCGTCCAGGTCATAAAAGGCCTAGCGGCTGGGATATGGTTGCAGGTTAAGAGACAGAGAAGCCGTGTGAGCAGACGCAGTGAGGGGTCCTGGGGTAGCTCCTGGAACACAAAGGACAGCCACGAAGGACATCGTGGGGGCAAGTGAGCAAATCTGAATGTAGGCTGTCTCTTAGACAATAGCATTACATTAGTGATAAATTACCTGAACACGAAATACTTGTATGTCAGATCATTTGTACTGAGGGCACATGGAACGTCCTTGTCCTTCTGTTGTTGTTGTTGTTGTTAAGAGAGGATGCTAATAGTAATTATGTTAGAGGATTGTTCTGAAAATTATAGGTGCCATATCCTATGTAAAGAGCAGAGCACAGGATCTGGCCCAAGGTAGGTGATCAGTAGATGTTTGCTGTTGACGTTGCTGGTTACCTAGCGTCATCCTGGCACCCTGCGATGAATGTGCCAGAAGGGTCTTTCTCTTCTGCACCCAGAACTGCCTTCATGGGTTTGCGGCCCAGGTGATCACACAGGACCCATGCTCAGAAGAGCCTCACCCCACGCTTGGTTTAATGCCCTCCTGTTTCCATCTTGAAATTATTTTTTTTAAGTTTATTAATTAATTTTGAGAGAGAGACAGGGGAGGAGTAGAGAGAGAGGGAAGGAACAGGGGAGGAGCAGAGAGAGAGGGAGAGAGGGAATCCCAAGCAGGTTCTGCACTGTCAGCACAGAGCCAGATTCGGGGCTCAAACTCACGAACTGTGAGAGCATGACCTGACCTGAAGCTGACACTTAACAGACTAAGCCACCCAGGCGCTCCATCATCTTGAAATTCTTAATCCTTTCTTGACAAGGGGCTTTGAATATTCATCTTCGCTCTGGGTCCCACAAATCACCCAGCCAGTTCTGTCTGCACAGGCTTTTTATCAGACCCCACTGGGAAGAGCTCTTAGACTAAACTCCCTGTTACCGCGTCATAGCTCGGGCGGGCCCAGGACATACAGTACATTAGGCACATTCCAGCTGTGACACCGCGTGTCGTCAGCCTGCACCACCCAATACGGCAGCCGCTCCCCACATGTGACAGTCAAGCACTTGCAATGGGGATCTAGTCCCAGTAGAGACGTGCTGTGCGTGTAAGAAATTTATACCGGCTCTTGAAGATGTTGCAGAAAAGAAAAACAGTGTAAAATATCTTATTAATAATCATACTGATTACACGTTGAGATGATTGTCTTTCTAGATTGTAGGTTTAAGTAAGATACGTTATTATATTACACCTGCTTTTACTTTTTCTTTTTTTAGATTTCAATTTTAAGTAATGTCTACACCCAAGCTGGGGCTCGAACTCACAACCCTGAGATCAAGAGTCACAGGCTCCGCTGACTGAGCCAGCCAGGCACCCCTGTTTTTACTTTTTTGATGTGGCTGCTAGAAAGTGTAAAACAACTTCTGTGGGTTGCACTTGAGGCTTGCATTATATATTTCTGTTGGACAGCACTGCCTCCTGCCAGATTACCTGTCATGACTGTCAACCAAACCAAGAGATGACAGCCCCGTGAATCAATTTCCAGGCTTTTTTTTTTTTTTTTAATGTTTATTCATTTTTGAGAGAGAGAGAGGGAACAAGTGGGGGAGGGGCAGAGAGAGGGAGACAGGGATTCTGAAGCAGGCTCCATACTCTCAGTGCAGAGCCTGACCCGGGGCCCGAGCTCAGGAACTGTGAGATCATGACCTGAGCTCAAATCAAGAGTCAGACGCTTAACTGGCTGAGCCACCCCAGCACCCTAATTTCCAGGCTTTTAACCAGACTCCAGGCCTGATGCTCTAGCTTTAACCCATATCTCCCCCACCAGAATCCATCAGGCACCTCTCTCTGGGGGGGTCACTGCTGCTGGCCAGCCTTTTTTTCTTTTCCTTTCCTTCTTAAAATGCCCCCAAGATACTTTTATACCCAAAGAGTTGGTTGAGTGGCCTAAATAGATTTGCAAGGCAGCACAGTGGCCCCAGGAGCACTGAACTTGGGATTGGAAAAACTGACTCAGGAATTAAAATCCTGAGGATTTTAAGAGATCAGCTCTCCTTTGTGGGGTGAGTCTGGGCCCTTTGCTTATCTTCTCTGTGCAGGGACACAGAACAGCCCTCGCTGCAGAGTCTCACAGACCTGGGTTTGCAGCCTGGCTCTGCGTCTCACGAGTCGTGTGACACAGGACAGGCCCCAGTGCCCTGAGTCTCTACGGGCACACTAGAGGAGCCAGCCTCTTGTGGGTTTTTTTGTTTGCTTTGTGTTTCTTTCCCCACCTTAAAACATTTTTTTAAATTTATTTTTGAGAGGCAGAAAGGGAGACGGAGCTTGAGCAGGAGAGGGGCAGAGAGAGAGGGGGAGATGCAGAATCCAAAGCATGGTCCAGGCTCTGAGCTGTGTGCGCAGAGCCCAATGCAGGGCTCAAACTCACGAACCATGAAATCATGACCTGGGACTTGCCCTGCCCTGAGGTTATAGCTCCTCAGAGTGATCAAAACAGAACCTAGACAGGCAGTGCGTATAAATTATCTCGTGGCCCTTTGGTGTCATGAGCGGGATGCTCGCACGCTTGAAAAGCAGCCAGCTGTGGAAGGGGGGGGTGGTCTCAGTCCTGAGCGGGTAGATGGATCCTCAGCCATCTTGGTGCCCCCCGCTGTCCCCCTGGCCATAGCGGCCACAGAACGCAGGCTGCCTCAGTGGGACCCCGTGGTCGGGCACATGGAGCTTTCTCTGTGCGACATGGCACTAGGCGCTGGGGGTGCTGAGCCACATCGGTCGCTTGCTGTCAAGTTACGCTGATGGTCCTCATCACAATGTGAAACTGTCTTATCTCTTGTCGGTTCCTTCCCCGGAAACAGAAAGTAGAGAGTGCTGTCTGGTTCCACCTCCCCCACCTGGTCCTTAGGGTTGAGTACTCTGTCTTCAGGCAGTAGGCAATCAGGCAATGAATGAATGAATGAATGAATGAATGAATGAATGAATTTCACAGGCTAAAGGGAGAGACAGAGATTGTCACATTACAAGTGAACCGGGAAAGAACATGCATATAAGTTTATGGATAACGTACACTTGGTAGGGGTTGGCAGTTGTTGAAAGGAGGCAGTGGGTACGGACAGGTTCATCCTGAGTGTTTGAAATTTTTTCTCAAAAAAAAAAGTTAGGTGCTGGAGAAATTACAGACGAGTGGCATCTAACCCTGAATTGATGAGTCAGGAAAGCTTCCTGGTGGAAGTGGCCAGAGGGGCACTAGGAAAAAGTATGCCAGAGTTAGGGGAATGTAAACAGGAGGTGGGGGGCAGGAAGGACATTTCAACAAACAGTGGCGTGTGGGTGACGACCTGGGCACAGGAAAGAGCAGAGTGTGAGCAAGTCAATGTCAAGAGGGCAGGGAGAGGCAGGAAAGACGGGTTTGGGGCAGGGAGGACCATGTGCCCAGCCAAGCAGCGGGCCTTTATTCTGGGAGTAGTGGAGAGCCAGGGAATATTCAAGTCAGAGAGCATCTGGGTAGCTTTGCTATGTGAAACAGTAAAATGGTTTCATTCAAGCCTTCTACCTGTTCCCCCAACCCTTCTCTTTTCCCCTGGAGGATGTCCAGGGTTTTTGTTTGCTTCAAGGAGTATCCTTGCAGAGATCCACTTTTTTTAACTTAGCAAGATTGTTTTCCCCTAAAGGTATCAAAAAGTCATAAGCGGGGGCATTTTCTCAAAGGGAAGGAAGGTGGAGACGCCTCCTGATGAGAGTCAGACAACCAGGGAGGTTTGGACACCTGAATGGGTTTCCCCACCATCAAAAGTGCCAAGCCAGGATAAATTACATCACAATTTTATTCACTCCGAGTATTTGGCTCTGTGTGGACAAAACATAGGGAAAACAGTTGTCTTTTGTGTGTCCGTTTGGTTTGGGACAAAAGGGACACTTTTCTGGCCTCAAAAGCCCAGCTCTTTCTTTGGTGCCGTGTTGTCCTCTGGGGGCCCCACTCCTTTAGCTCATAAGCTAAAGGAGGCACTGGCAGCTGTGTGGTTAATGGCTCCCGCCGGCTGCCCTCTGGCACCCCTTGATGAGATGCCAGGCATCCCCAGGTGAACAGATTACCTTTTCTGTCTCGGAAAAATGAGGACCAGCTGGGGAGGTAGGGCTGGGCATGAGGACTTTCGGAGTCCTTGTTTGGCCGAGGTCACGTGCTTGACGGCCACTGTGGCCACATCAAAAGCAAGGGGTGAGCCTGCCTGTGTGGTTGGAATAGTTCTTACAGAAGGTGATGAATCGGGATGCTTTTTCATTACTGTATCCTTGGACCTGCCCTCCCCTGCCTCACCTGACCAAATATGTTTGAAGAGTTTGCTAGAACAATGAGGAAACAAGAAAAGGTAGACAAACTCTTTTTCACAGATTAATATTTTAATTTTTTTTTTCAACGTTTATTTATTTTTGGGACAGAGAGAGACAGAGCATGAATGGGGCAGGGGCAGAGAGAGAGGGAGACACAGAATCGGAAACAGGCTCCAGTCTCCGAGCCATCAGCCCAGAGCCTGATGCGGGGCTCGAACTCACGGACCGCGAGATCATGACCTGGCTGAAGTCGGACGCTTAACCGACTGCGCCACCCAGGCGCCCCACAGATTAATATTTTAAAAGCTCAGCAAACCGGGGCACCTGGGTGGCTCAGTTGGTTAAGCATCTGACTCTTGATCTCCGCTCAGGTTTTGATCTCACGGTTGGGAGTTCAAGCCCCACACTGGGCTTCACCCTGGGCAGAAAGCCTAATCAATCAATCAATCAATCAATCAGTCGTTCAGCAAGCCTTCTCCATTACCCAGAGCTGTGGTCCTAGATACTAAGGAGCTCTAAAAATTCCAGTTCTTCCACTGAAAGGACCTTCCATTGCATTGGGCTCCTCGTAGAACTGGGGCCTCTGCACCCTGGAAGGGACGGCAGCGACAAGTGTCTGGGCATAGGGGAAGGGCCAAATGTGGCCTGAGGTTGGAACTGTCAATTAGGGCAATGGTAGGCCCCTACCGATGAGCATGTAGCCAAAAGATGAGAGTCTTCGGGAAGGCTATGGACAGTGGTAACTGTTGGTGTGAAGTTCTTGGTTCCTGTAAAAAGTATCTTTATCAGCCTGAGTTGTCTGATGAGATTTCTGGGCGAGGACGGAAGCTACCAACCTGCTAACGTGGCCAGGTCTTGGCCTGCAGGCTGAACCAGCCCTGGTTCTAACCCAGCTCTGTAGTCTTCAGCTGTGTGTTCTTGCGCTAGTGGCAAAACCTCTCTGAGCCTCCCCCTTACCTGAAAAACGAGAAGAGTACTGCTTGCCTTCCGGGATCAGGCGAGACAGTGTGTTGAACCTTGACCCAGGAGGCTTTCCTCTCCTGAATTGTAGCAGATCCCCCCATGCACGTGGAAATGAACGATCCTTTGAATTACTGAAAAGTGAAGACAGTCCCAAGGGATGGTGGGAACAGTGTCAGGTGCACTTTGTAACTCAAATGACCAACAGCGTCTCCAGGTCGCCCGCCCTGCAGACCCGCGAGGGAACGAAATGGCTCCATTGTTAGGTCCTGTGCCTTAGCAGTTCCTGGAGTCCTTAAAATGCTTCGTTTTCTCTGCACAGGAAACGTATCTCCTCCAGTCGTGCTGACCTTATCTGTTGGTCGCTGGTCCTCCCACGGGAAGCGAGAGTCCCGAGAACAAAGCGGGACACAGGTCCTTGTTCCGCATGGCTCTGGGGCCTTAGCACTTGTGGAAGTGAACAGACTTTAAGGGCCAGACCTTTCCCGGCTTTGACCTGCAGTGGTGTCTTCCGTGTTAGCACAAGCATCCCTTCCGACCAGATTCAGTTCCTTCCGTCCTTCCCCTTCGTAGGCTCGGAGACACACAGCAACTCAAACGCTTGCAGACGCTTCTTGCCGAATCCTTACTGCCTCCGGAACCAAGGGTCTGCGTCCTCCCCTTCCGGAGGGCTCCGATTTGAAGCCTTGCCTCTGCTTTTTCCCCTTCACCCTGCTCACAGGCTAAGGGCTGCCTGTCTCCCAGCATCAGAGTGTTCATGCCCCCTGCACTTGTGACTTAAGTCCACCTCATCCTTCCTGGTGGAGGCTGGCGGGCGGGGCAGGTGGGCGAGCTGCGAGACACAGGCATGAGGAGGACAGAGGAGATTGGGGTGCAGACCAGCTTCCCTCTGGTGGAGCCTGGAAGTTCAGGCTCATAGCAGGGCCACTGCCTGTGCCAACAGCTCTTCCTCGCACTTCAGGCTGTGCAACTAACCTTCCCTGCCGGGTAGAGGGTTCTTTGGAAGCCGAGAAGGTGGTGCGCAACCACGTCTCCTGGGTCCTGTGTGTATCCTTCGGTCGGCCCTCATCAAACCAAGCACCTTGTGACCTCGTGGGTAGATTTCATTCTTCCCATTTCGCAGCTAGGAAACTGAGGCCCCAATGCGTCACGCGGCTTGTCCAGAGTCACCAAGCTAGTATATGGCACACCCGGACCCAATTTATGGCTCACAGGACTCTCTCAGCTGCCCCCTCTGTCTTTTGCAAGAGTCAACACTTGCCTGTTCCCAAGAACAGTATTGCCCTCCCCTCGTACAAGTCGCAGACGACTGTGTGATGCCCCAAGAGGCAGGTTACGGGAAATCACGCATGCGGCGTGCAGAGAGCAAGGGCTGGGGCCCACACTGCTGCAGAGGCAGCCGGGGGGGGGCTCGAGGAGCTGGATCTTCTGTCCCAGCGTCATCCATCATGGCCCCATGAATGAGGCCCTGCTAGCCATCTGCACTGGCCCAGGGCTGCGGCTCTATTGGTTGCCATGGCGACCCCTGGCCTTGACAACGGAGGCGCCCTTGGCTAAGTGTGTTGTCTTGTCCCACTGAGTCTGCGGAAAAGCCGACAGCTGGGGCTGCAGACAGGAAACGAGTGTCCCACACTTTTGCCTGCACTTTTGTCTTGGCCCCAAGAGCAGACAGAATGAGAGAGAACATCTTTGGGGGCCCCAGAGAGGTCTGGGGGTCCATTTCTAGCCAATGACGCGTGCAAAGCTTTCGCGTTCACGGGGCCTGTGAGGCAATCTAGTGGAAAGGTGAGTCAGACACCGTGTTCAGGACGTTTATGGAGCACGTACTATTGATTCAATGATTCTTGCAGCCAGGTACTGCTCTGGGACTGGGGATACAGCAGGGACCCAAGTCTCGGGTCTCAGTTCACACTCTGCTAGCCCAGAGGTTAGGTTCAAATGGTATGATCCCCATTTTGCAAAGGGGGAAAATGAGGCACAGAGAGGTTGCTTAACATGCCCAAGGACACACAGCAGGTCAAAGAGTCCAGTTTCACAGTCAGCGCCCTGAGGGCCACCTCTCCAAACGGCCCTCACCAGATTCTTTCTCCCTGCATTTCTGAGGCGTTTGCCTCTCAAAGTCAGAAACCCTCCGTTTCCAGAGACGTGGGGATGATGCAGGCCTGGGTCAAGCGTAGGGTCCACCATCCACCTCTTATGACGGTGGTTCCCAGTCTCACTTAGGGAGCTTCACCAGCGCCCGGACGACACCGTCACGCCCAGGAGACCCTGGTTTAGGTGTGCCGGGTGGAGCCCGTCATAGGCGCTGTGGTCCTGGAGGTTCTCGGGAGCAGCCGAGGATAAGCACCGCCGGCCTTGAGCTCTGGGACCCAGGAGGAGCCCATCAACCTTCTGAGCCTGCCATCCTGCAGATGGCTGAATTGCATTTGTTGCATTTGGAAGCTATGTCGTGTGTAGTAGGTGAGCGTTAAACAGCAGCCAGTGCTTTGATGACTTTTACTCTCCCTCCAGAGCTTTTTCTTTTTTCTTTTCTTTTTTTTTTTTTTTTTTTTCCCTTTCCCTGTGTTCTGGTTTCCCCATTGATTTAAACACTGCCCTGGCCTCACCCCGTCCCATCCCACCCTCCAAATGCAAATGGCAGATAAGAGGGAGCTGAGAGAACTAATTAGCATTTTAATTAAAGGAAAGGGGACGGGGAGAGGTGGGTGGGCCTGGAGGGCTCACTGTCTGGTTGCACCAGGGTTTGCGAATTGTTTCCACGGAGGCACACGGTAGGAAACAGCATTTCTTGCAGATGCCTTGCCTGCCCGAAACAAAAATCCCCCTCCCTCGCCTTGCACTCGGATAGTTCCTATTCTGTTTAGTTGATGGGTTGATTTAAATTTCGCTTGCACTTCTGATCACGTCAAGGAGGGATGGCCCTGGGGGAAGCTAGCCTGCCTTAACACCGACTGCCGTCTGTCTCCACTGGTGCAGGTTGCCCAGGGCGTGGTGGAGAGAGCAGGGAGACAGTTGCTCACACCGCCTCTGGGCAGGACTAGGGGGTCCAGAGCATTGCAGCAAGGAATCCTAGCCCTGGGGTTCTTGGCCACATGCCTATCAGATGGTTCTCAGGGTCTGAAGGGGCTGTGAAAGCCATGTGACCCAACACGTGGGGAAACTGAGGCCAGGGGAGGGATGTGTCTTTGGAGCCAAACTCGAACAGTGGTGGACAATCATGTATGTGATGACTTCAGACTTGGTGGGGGATGGGGAATATTATTGTTAAACTGTTTTAACACAAATTTCAGACCCGCTCCCTAATTTTGTATTTTTAATTTTTTTATTGTTTTTATTTATTTTTGAGAGAGAGAAACAGCGTGAGCAGGGAAGGGGCAGAGAGAGAAAGGGAGACACAGAATCCAAAGCAGGCTCCAAGCTCCGAGCTGTCAGCACAGAGCCCGACACGGGGCTCGAACTCACGGACCGTGAGATCATGCCCTGAGCCGAAGTCGGACACTCAACCTCCTGAGCCACCCAGGCGCCCCTCTGCTCACTATGTGAGTCCTCAGGTGCACCTTAAAAGGCAGATGTTGCCGTCCGTGTTCCACAGCTCAGATGTGCTGAGTTCACTCGCTGCATAGATTGACTGGAGAACTGCTAAACTCTGGGTACCATGAGACGAAAGAAAGACCTGATTCCCTCTCTCTTGGGGCTCGCATGTTTCTAAGTGGGACTGGAGTGCTCCAGGAAGGAGAGTGATGGGAGATGAATTATCCCTAGAAAGGTCAGGGACCAAGTAAAAAATGATGGAAGGAAAGCAGGAGAGGAAACTGAGAGAACTCTGAGCTCAGTGCTCCAGTCCAGGAGGGACCATATTGCTCGTGCAGAGTGAAACCCCCAGGCACCCAGCTCCCTGCCGTCACCATCAGGGAAAGGGAGCCTTCCCTTGTGACTGCCGTGCATCTGAGAGGCTCCCGAGCAAGTCCCCAGGGAGACTGTGCCCATCTGTCAGGCCCCTTTCCTCAGTGACCCCCAAAACTTCCATGGACTTCAGACATCGAGCTCTAGACCCGAGGACTGCATCATCAGCAGAGAATACAAAAGACAGGAGCGAGTCAGAGACAAAGGAAACTCAGTTGTCTCAAGAGCCTGTGATCCGCCAGGCTGTTCACGTCAGTTGCGCCTAATTCCCAGCACAACCAGGAAGAGAGGCATCGCCCTCGAGTCCTGTAGATAAGGACACTGAGGCTCAGAGTGTTTTCATGAGCTTTACTCTGTTAGCTACATTAAGACAGCAAGCTTTGGGGCACCTGGGGGGCTCAGTTGGTTAAGCGGCCAACTCTTGATTTCCGGCTCAGGTCATGATCTCACTGTTTGTGAGATCGAGCCCCGTGTTGGGCTCTGTGCTGACAGCACAGAGCCTGCTTGGGATTCTTTCTCTCTGCCCCTCTCCCGCTCATGGTCTCCTTCAAAAAAAAAAAAAAAAGCGAGTTTCACAGCTGAAGCCCAAGCTCCAGGCAGAGCACACATGTCTGTAGCATCTGTTACAGGGCACATGACAGACATCGCTAATGCATCACAGCTGGGTGCGGGTCACCAGCTCACCTCCAGCACCTACACACGGTACCTGGCATGTCACGGGGCACTAAGTGAGTGACTTAGCTAAGTCATTACCTGCTACGTGGATAACTGAAGCGAGCGGGTAAATGACAAACTGTAGCAGGCAGGAATTCAGACGCAGGCCTGCGTGACCTCAGTGTACAAGACCTTGTCTTATCCCCTCCCACCTGTAAAAGGGGACAGCCAGCTCCCTAATTCCCTCGTTTGCTTTCTTTCTTTCTTTCTTTTTTTTTTTTTTACAGAGGTGTAATTCACATAACAAGATTACCCATTAACCAGTATAAGTGAACAATCTGGTTCCCCTTGGCACATTCACCATGTTAGGCAGACGTCTCCACCAGCTCCAGAACCTTCTCATCACCCCGAGCAGAAACCCCACCATCCCCTCTTCCCAGTTCTAGCGACCACTGATCCGCTTTCTCTCCCCTTGGATGCACCTGATCTAGAAGTGCCCTGCACGTGCCATCAGTGTGTGGCCTTTCATGTCTGGATTCTCCCACTGAACATCATGTTTTTGAGGCTCATCTGTGGTCTCTGTCAGTACGTCATCCCTTATTAAGGTGGAGGAAGGCTCTGTGGTGAGGCTGCACCCCTTCTGGGTTACCCTTTCGGCCGTCAGTGCTTACGTGGGCTGCCAATAGTGCTGCTGTCGATGTGCATGTCCCGTATTTGTTCGAGCTCCTATCTTTCACTCTCTGGGCTGTACGGTTAGGAGTAGAATTGCTGGACCATGTGGGAAAGCTTAACTTTCCGAGGAACCCGTAACTTTTTTTTTTAATTTTTTTTAATGTTTGTTTTTTGAGAGAGACAGACAGAGTGCAAGCAGGGGAGGGGCAGAGAGAGGGGGAGACACAGAATCTGAAGCAGGCTCCAGACTCTGGGCTGTCAGCACAGAGCCCGGCATGGGGCTCGAACTCACGAACGGGGAGATCATGACCTGAGCCAAAGTCGGAGGCTTAACCGACTAAGCCACCCAGGTGCCCCTCTTTTTTGTTTTTAATGTTTTTTTATTTTGAGAGAGAGAGCAGGGGAGGGGCAGAGAGACAGAATCCCAAGGAGGTCCTGTGCTGTCAGCACAGACCCGATGAGGGACTCAAACTCACAAACTGTGAGACCATGACCTGAGCTGAAATCAAGAGTCAGACACTTAACCAACTGAGCCACCCAGGCGCCCCAGAACCCCTAAGTGTTAAAGACTGGAGGTGTGGGAGCTGGTCTCTGGCTCCCTCCCTATCATCCCTCACCCAGAAGGTGCCCTCCCACATGCCTGGGGAGCCTCCCTCCTCAGCTCACGGTGACCCCCCTGCATCGCACTGACATGTTGAGTGCTTGTTCCCTGCCCCCCCCACCCCCCACCCAACTCCCAGACCTGGCTGATCAGGACCCTTGTGAATAAGACAGGAGAGCTGGGCCTCCTCCCCCATAGAGGGGGTCTCCAGAAGGCCCTGCGCCTCATCTTTTCTTCCAGCGCTCCGTGGTCTCGTGTGCTGGTCACCCTCCCCCTGCACCCGACCCTCCCCATGCACCATCCCACATCTCGTCACACCAGAGCATTTGCCCAGGCCTCACCTTCCCTTTCCTCGGTGGCTGCCAAAAATCTGCTCCCCTTTGAAGGGGCAGCTCTGATGTCATCTCACTGGCATCACACCGCACTGCCAGAACGCATCTGTCCACGTTCCCACAGCGCCTTGCTCATACAGGCAAACGTCGTGATTTCACCCCGTCTTATACAGAATTGCTCGCTGACAGAGAACTGGAAAATTTTTATACACATCTCTCGCCGGGTTATTTTAAGGATTTATCGACATGAAAGGGAAAGCAGCCTCGTACATTAAATTCTCCCGTTCTCCCCCCTCCCCGGGACTCCCCCCCACCTCAGCCCCGCCACTGAATCATGAGTTTCAGAAAGAGAGGGGCCTTTTTTCCATCTCAGAACTTACCTAATGCAGTGCCTTGCCCGTAACAGGAGCCTAATTAATTGTCATTGATTGAATTAGTGGGCTGGAGAGAGTGAGCGCGTGACGTGGACTCTTCTGATTGTTGGAGGCATATCGTGCTAAGAGCTCCCGTCTGATGGAGATCGCGTTTCTGTTATAAGGTCAGTCTCAAGTGCAGGCCACCGAAATGTCACCACCATATATCTCCCGCGGTGACGTTTTGTAATTGAAAGTGCTGCAGGTGTCACTCCTACTCTGGCAGAGCATTCAAATGTTGATACGCGAGTTCTCGGAGATTCTCGCCGTTGCAAACACATGTTTAATGGAAATTGGATTGTGTGCAGCCTTAAGTAGTCCCCTTGGAGACAAATGGTTTTGAACAAGAGTCAGCAACCGCTCTTTCTACACAGTTACCTTGCCGCTAAATCAACAGGCCCGCTTTGAGTTGGACGTGCCAGAATAGATAAAAAGAAGAAAAAACGTCCACTGAGTGATCAAGGAAAGAATGGGTTCTCAGTTAATTTATGGTCACACGGTCCACGCCCATGCTTTCCTCTGGCGAAAAGCACAAAAATTGCCTCTCCGAGCTACACCCTTTGTAATCATCAAGCCCCAGGATATACTGTGGTCAGGTATTGTGTTACCCGCTGAATTATCCGATGCTGGAATGAGTGAAAAAGCGAGGGCTTCAGGGTCAGACGGTCTCAGGCATTCCTGTAACCAAGGCCAAGAACATAACCCGTGCGAGTTTCCAGGCCCTCACCTCTGAAATGGGGAGACACACTCCCTGCTGGATGGTTGGGATTGGAGGGCATGAAGTGCCCTTCAGAGCCTCCCCAGGCCCTCAGACTACTGTCACTGCCACTCTGGAGGCATCCCAGATCCCTCACCAGGAGAGAAGACTTTATCCTAGCCACCCTGTGGCTTAATTCCCACTGCGGTGCCCAGAGAGACCATCAGCAGTCCCATGCCTCCCAAGATCTGGGGCTCGTCAGTCTGATACTCTAACCGCGCTGTCAGCCGGACTCTGTTTGCAAGCAATAGAAACCTGGAAACTCAAGCAAGCTAAGGAGAAGAAGGAGGCGGGGGAGGTGGGGTGGCATCTTTCTTCTGGGCTTTGTTACCAAGGACTGGTAGAAGCGAGCCCTTCTCCCTCAGTCCTGATGTTTCCTTCTGAATCCATTTGGCGAGACGTGGATGAGCCTGATGTTCCCGGCCCTCCCCCTCCACACCGGCTCACCCCCAGGGAGAGTGGGGCTCGGGTCTGCCCCAGCACTGTTCAGCAGTGAGCGCTGTACATGTGGCCACGCTGGGCTCCAGGCTTGAGATGGAACCAGGGAGCCTCAGCGTCCAGGGTCTGCATCCTGTCTGGCAGCTGCACTCTGTGGCACGTTCGGTCTGTGTGCCCACTGCCCTCACGAGGTGGAAGGTGGCTGACCCCACCATGCTCAGGACACTGGCCTATCCTGGTCCGGTCAGCCGCAGCCAGTGGGTCCCACGGCACGGACGCGACCGCCGGGTCTGCTTCCCTGCGGACAGAGGGGGAGGTTTCTGATGGCGGGGAGGCATGGTGTGCGGAACAAACACCCCAAAAAGTACCTCCTGTGCCCGCTTCCCAGAGAGCACCTCCATTGCTTCGTCTGTGAAGATAATGGCGTATCTCCCGGGGCCCTGGAGTGAAACAGGGTGCTATCTGCAGCACATCTAGGTCCTCAGGGCGTGATAACGCTCGCAGGGCAAGCGCTGCTCCTGACTGATCCCAGCGCCCTGTGCCCAGTGCCCACTGGGCAGCTTGCACATAGTAGGTGCTCCGTGCATGTCCACAGAATTGGTGCGTCCTCAAGCCAGTGCCATCTGCCTACGCTCCTTTGTTCCATCTTTGCTTCTAATAACGCAGCCCGACGTCCCATTAGCTCTGGGGGCACTGGGTTGGGAGTCCTGCCAGCCCGTCCTCCTGAGCCTGGTGCCAGATGCCCACACATTTCCTCACCCGTGCTGCGAAGCCCGCCTGCCACTTCCAGCTGGCACTTCCTCCATACTGTCATCGAGTTGGTGCTTCGTTGCAGAGTGAATGAGGGACACCTGTGACTCAGTGACTCTGGGGTCACACAGATCTGTTTACAGATCCACTCTTAACCTCTCTGTGCCTCAGTCTCCTCATCTGCAAAAAGGGGACCACAGAGCACTGTTGTGGGCACTCCTAACAATGACGAATACTAATTGTGCCGCACGCAGAGCCTGGCGCGGTGTGCAGCTGCAGAAAGGAAACGGGGTCCGCGAGTCGTGAAGGGCTCCATCACTGTTCTGCCTGGGGTAGCCTGGGGTGGGGCAGGGGGAGATGATAAAAGAAAACAAAATGGGGGGCTTGCTCCAGGCCCACAGCGCAAAGGGCGACTAGCAGATCTAGCCAGGGAGTGCGGGACTGGGGAGCCGTCTGGAGGCAGCCAACAGATTGGTAGTGTGAGGGCCGAGAACCCTCCCTCCGTGGGTTTCAGAACAAAGCCCCGCATCCCAAGAGCCCCCTCCGTCCCCAGCAAACTCTAGACAGTTGGTCACGCTGGAGACATGCACTCCCCAAAACGGACCACCAGATACTGCGCTGGGTCCCAGATTCCCAGACAGCCCCCGGGGAGACCAGTGTTCTGTTGGGGGGCAGGGCAGGGGGGCTCCCAGCTGCTCTGAATCCTCCTCCATCTGAGCCCCCCCCCATCTCACCAAGTGCAGTTGCTTGTCCCCCCGTGGATGACGCACTGAACTTATCAGCTTGCCTACAGAGGGCTCTCAAGCCAGCTCTGTCCCCTTTCTCCAGTTTTCCATCTAGGAAATAGGCATAATGACCCTGCCTGCGGTGTGGCCAGGGTCCCATGAAAACACTTGCGAATGGGTTTGTATTTCAGTAAATCTCTGCACCCAACGGTGGGTCTCAGACTCGCGCCCCAGAGGTGGAGAGTCACGTGCCAGCCAGGTGCCCCCTGCCTTTTTCAAGTGTATATTCGGCATGAAAGCAAAGGATGTGATGTCAGAAGCACCTTCTCCACGACGTGGGAAATCGCAGGGCATGGGATTCTTGGCTGCAGGGAGGAGCCCTTGGCTGGTCTGACTGTGCATTTCTGTTTTCTTTCAGGGTGAAGCGTGTGCAGGGAGCCTCTGTTCCTGAAGGAGGGGATCATGGCTTCCATGTTGCTCACCCGGCGGCTGGCCTGCACCTTCCAGCACAACTACCGCCTGCTCGTGCCCAGTAAGCCCTGGGGGTCTTGGCAAGAACTGGCCCTGATGGGAAACACAATCCGGGCTGGGAGAGCCCTGGCGGGTGAAGGGACCAGCCAGTCAACGCTCTGGGGCTGTTCCCTCTCCCTGGCCACACACGCAGTAAAACTGTCCCCATCACCACCACCCCGGTCTCCCATCTCCGCCACATGCTCCTGTCCCTGCGTGGGCAGCTCTGGGTCGGGCAGGAAGCTGATGCGGCCTGGAGGTGGCGGCCCCAGCAGCCGGGAGGCTCCAGGCTGCCCTCACAGGGACTGTTGGGGGAAACACAGCTGAGCTCGCTGCCAGGAAATGGGAAGGCTACAAGCGTCCTTGCGACTGACCTCAAGGCAAAGTGTGCTTCCAGAGCCCCGGACAGGAGACAGCAGCCCCCTGCTGCCCTGTCCCTCACCTCCACTCACCCGCACCCGGCCGGCCCGCGGCACTGCTGGCCGCATCTCTCCGGGGCTTCTGTTTCTCTCTGCCTCACTGAGTTCAGGCGGCTTAGCCAGGCCAGCCCCATCAGCAAGCGCCCTGCTGGTGAGGTCTCACGATAGACCTCCCTCCCTCCTTTCCACGAGGAAGGCACGCATGAAGCCCATTTTACAGGGGAGAAAGCTGAGGCTCAGAGAGGCAAAGTCACACGGCCACTTGAATGCAGGTCAGTCTGGCTGCAGATGCCGGGCTGTTATCCCTCCTCCATGTGCCTCCCTGGGGTTCTGAGAGACACGGGGGCTGGCCGTGGCCTCCTGTGGGCACCTTGCACCCCCCCACCCGCGTCTGTCCCAGCTCTCTCAGAGCCCCGTGCTTTGCCATCACGATGTCCCTTTGTTAGTCTCATCTGCCTTTTGAAGGCAGAGTGCTGCCCACAACCTTGGTCTGCATCTTTAATGCTGGGGTTTATATCCTGGGTAAAAAAGCAGGCATGCTCTCCCATACACACAGGAGTATTAGCAGGTTTTACTTTAAAATAAACCTTTTAGGAGCGCCTGGGTGGCTCAGTCTGTTGAGCGTCTGTCTTCGGCTCAGGTCATGATCTTGCGGTCTGTGAGTTCGAGCCCCGCATCAGGCTCTGTGTGGACAGCTCAGAGCCTGGAGCCTGCTTCGGAATCTATGTCTCCCTCGCTCTCTGCCCCTCCCCTGCTCATGCTCACTCTCTCTCTGTCAAATATTAAAAAAAAAAAAAAAAGTAAAAATATTGAAATAAATCTCTTAACTTGGGATGATTTTACAAGTACAGTGAAAGTACTAAGACAGTACAGACAGACCCCATAGGCCCCAGCGTCCCCCTGGTTAACATCTTATATCACGAGGATGCTCTTGTCAATAACTAAGAAGCTGACCTTGTACATTATTGCTACCCGAACTCCAGACTTCTCTGGGGATTTCACCAGGTTTTCCCTTAGTGCCTCTTTCCCTCCCGGGATCCAGTGTGAGTTCCCACAGTGCACTCTGGGGTCCCAGCTCCCCGGTATCATCCGGTCTGTGACCGTGTCTGTCTTCCCTTGTTCTTGACCCTGATCTCCTTGAGAAGTGAGTAGGTTTGAGGTTTTGTTTTATTTTATTCAGTTATAAGAGAAGCATCTTAACGCTTACCCATTATTATGTTAAAAATAAACCCAAACCGGGGCGCCTGGGTGGCTCAGTCGGTTAGGCGTCCGACCTCAGCTCAGGTCATGATCTCACAGTCTGTGGGTTCGAGCCCCGCGTCGGGCTCTGTGCTGACAGCCCAGAGCCTGGAGCCTGCTTTGAATTCTGTGTCTCCCTCTCTCTCTGCCCCTCCCCTACTCATGCTCTCTCTCTCTCTCTCTCAAAAATAAATAAAAACATTTAAAAAGATAAATAAATAAACCCAAACCGACGCATGATGCCCAAGTAGTGTGCCCCTAGCGGGAGGGAGAGTCGGCCATAACTAGTACTGCTCACACCCGCTGGGGGCGGGGTGCTGTACTAGGTGCTGGGGATGCTTCACTGACAAGAAAGCGTGGCCTGTGGGGCTCCGCCTTTGTAGGTCATTCTCAAGGACATCCCTTCCCAGGGAGACAAGCAGGGGAGAGCCTTGAGTCAAGGCTCCTACACCTGGGCCACATTCCACCCAGTCAGCCTCCCCCACGGGCAGAACTCTGAGCCTCTGTTTCTCGTCAGGAAAGTGGGTCTCCTCGGGAGACTGAGGGCAGTGCTGGGGTCCTACTTGCTTCGCACACCTCTCTATCAGAAGGAACAGTTCAGGGGTGCCAGGGCACTCCGATTCTCTCAGCAGGCACGCTTGCTCTCAAAACATAAGTAAATATTTTTTAACAATGCAAACGCCCTTCGTTTATATTTACACAAGCATGCATAGAAAAAAAGAGACAAATGACTAATCAGAGTTATCAGGTCTGCATTTTCTTGGCAAGAGTTAAATCTTTTTTGGGGCACACTTGTGCCAGATTTAGAGATAAGAGGTTTTTTTTTAATTTTTTTTTAACGTTTATTTATTTTTTTGAGACGGAGAGACAGAGTATGAACGGGGGAGGGGCAGAGAGAGAGGGAGACACAGAATCTGAAGCAGGCTCCAGGCTCTGAGCCATCATCAGCCCGGAGCCCGACGCAGGGCTCAAACTCACGGACCACGTGATCGTGACCTGAGCTGAAGTCGGACGCTTAATTGACTGAGCCACCCATGTGCCCCAGAGATAAGAGTTTTTTAATACTAAACCACGGTGTTGGCAAAGATAGAGGAGCATGTGTGTTCATACACTGCTCATAGGTAAGTAGCAATAAGGAAATAGTTTTTTTTGGGGGGGGGGGGTGTTAAGGAGGCTCCACACCCAGTGCGGCAGGGCTTGAGCTCACGACCCTGAGTCAAGACCTGAGCTGAGATCAAGTGTCTGACACTTAACTGCCTGAGCCACCCATGTGCCCAGGGGAAATAGTTTTAAAATGGTAGCTAACGTTTAACCCATTTAGTCCCCTGGGAGAAGAAAGCAGAGACTCAGAGAAATTCCGTTAACTTTCTCAGAACCTTGGTGCTAGCAAGTGGCTGAACCTGGCTTTGAGCTAAGCCTGGCTGGCCCCAAAAGTTCCAACCTTAACCACTATGTTAGTTATTTATTGCCATATAACAAATAGCCCTGGGGCGCCTTGGTGGCTCAGTCGGTTGAGCGACTGACTTCGGCTCAGGTCATGATCTCACAGTTTGTGAGTTTGAGCCCCACGTCAGGCTCTGTGCTGACAGCTCAGAGCCTGGAGCCTACTTCAGATTCTATGTCTCCCCGTCTCTCTACTCCTCCCCTGCTCATGCTCTGTGCCTCTCTGTCTCTCAATAATAAATAAACGTTAAAAATTTTTTTTTTTAAATAGCCCTAACTTAGCTGGTTAAAATAATGCACATTTATTATGTCACAGTTCCTGTGGTCTAGGAGTCTGGGGGAAGCTTAGCTGGGTGCTTTGGTCTTTCATGAGGGTACAGCTGAGCTGTTAGCCAGGGCTGTGGTCTCATCAGAAGGCTCACCATGGAAGCTGGGGATTCCGCTTCCAAGCTCGCTCTCGTGGTGCTGGCTGGATTTGGTGCCACGTGGACATCTCCACAGAGCAGCTCACAGCCTGGCACCTGTGTTCCCCGGAGGGAGGGAGGGTGCTTCAGCCCACCACCACGCCCACGGTGTTTAGGTGTTTGTGTAGCATCTCCACCCATCGACCGCTGTGGATCCCTTAGACACGGTGGCTTGTGTATCAGTGCTCCCAGCAGCATTGTTTCTTGCCCCTCCCCCACAATCACTGATAATCTGATGTCGGCAAATAGAGCGCAGAGACTGGGAGACTGGACAGCAAAGCCGTTATGTCCGGGTGGTGAAATTACCGATACCTTCCTCAATGAACATGTTCTCAAAAACTTCAGTTGGGTGCTGCCTCCCTGAGAGCAGGTGAAAGAAAGGGCTGGAACTTTGCTGCTCAGTGGTGACATAGTGCACAACTCCCCTCTGGCCGTACCGGACCTGCGATGCATTTGGCAAAAGACCCGAACAGCCGAGAGAGATCCCGCCCCCTTCGGAGAGAACAGAGTGCCCAGGAGAGTAACAGAGAAGGAAACCCTGTATCATCAGGCACATCCTCAGCCCGCAGTCTCCCTCCCGGCAGGTGCAGACATAGATTGTGCTGAGCGAAAGGACCGCCAGAGTTTTAGAAGGAAATGAAGAACCACTGGAGATGGACCTTCCCCTGTGTCTCCATCATCCACCGCCATCCCTCTGTGAAGGGCCTGTCTCCTCCTTTCCAAGTCCGTGGCTGTGTCCCTGCTCCAGATGCCTCAGCTCAGGTGAAACAAGATGCCACCGTCTCCTGAACGACACCAGAATGGAACTCTGTGTCCCGAGGCTGTGGCCTGCGATGTGTCTGAGGAATTACGGCAAGCTCATAGGACAGTGACGCTTGTCCTTTTATCCGGCCATTAGTGCAACACTGTCCTTCTCAGAGCTAACAGAAGGTCTCCAGGAGCCTAAGAAGCAAAGTTCTCCGCGGAGCGAGGAAATACCAGGAACAGGGGGACGGCTCCCCCTTCACAACAGCCCCCCTCCCCCGAGCATAAATTTAAAAGGTGAAGGCCACCCACAGGCAACAGCTGGTCTGCCACGATTGTCATTTGCATGGGACACCCCCTGGAGAAGGACCCCCACGCCCCAGCTGACCAGACTGCACGGCAGCCAGAACCCGCTCCGACATCTGCTGGAATGAGGGAAAACGAGGAGGAAAAACAGGAAGAAGAAGGCTCATGTTCCCAAGAACAGTGACACCAAACAGGATGTGTTTGCCACTGAACCTGCAAGGAAGGTAAAAACGGGGAAGCCGGATGGAGCAGGAAGAGTTACAGCCCTCACGTGGGAGGTGGCCCAGAACAAGAGTGTCAGAGGGGAGAAGTCCTAGAAGTTTCAGTCCTCGGTTTCAAAGAGTGCCCATGGATTCTTCTGAATCTGGGGCAAGAGAAACCAGACAGTCCTTCTGGAAAGGATATCTCAGACCCCTACAGAGCAAAACTCATTAGAAACTTCTCATTCTGAGGGGCGCCTGGGTGGCTCGGTTGGTTAAGCGTCCAACTTCGGCTCAGGTCACGATCTCGCGGTCCGTGAGTTCGAGCCCCACGTCGGGCTCTGTGCTGACAGCTCAGAGCCTGGAGCCTGTTTCAGATTCTGTGTCTCCCTCTCTCTCTGCTCTTCCCCTGTTCATGCTCTGTCTCTCTCTGTCTCAAAAATAAATAAACGTTAAAAAAAAAATTAAAAAAAAAAAAAAGAAAGAAACTCCTCATTCTGATTGTGATGGAGTTGACTCCACCAGTGAGATTGGGAGTCGCTGTGAGATGGTGTCCCTGTACGTGTGGCAGAAACTCACACCGTGGCCTCCTTCACGAAGGGATCAAAGAACTCTTTATAAGTATCCTCAGAGCCAGGAGATGCTGATGAGCCCCCCGAAGGAGCCTTGAGGGGCCCCAGGCCACATCGAATGCCATTCACATACTGGGGAACTTTCCTGTTCAGCAGAGAAAACTGGCCAAGCTTGTATCTGGCAAGTCAGAAGAGAGTTGGCCATGTCTCCAAAGTGAGCTGCCTCCTGGATGCTGAAAGAATGTTGCCCTTTACGCTGGTTCCAGTGGCCACACCATCTGCTGCTACAGTGTTAAGATGGGAGAGTGCGTGCAACAGCCTCAGCTACAAGAGTTCTCTGCCTTTGTTCTAGATGGTGAATCCTCTCTGTGGGACAAGCAGGTGGCACTGTGGTCACCTTCAACGTGAAGAACAATAAATGACTTGAGATCTTTTTTTTAAGGTTTATTTTGAGCGAGAGCGTGCACTCACGCAAACAGGGGAGATGCAGAGAGGGAGGGAGAGAGAGAGAATCCTGAGTGGACTCCACGCTCAATGCAGAGCCCGACGCGGGGCTCAGTCGCACGAACCGTGAGACCATGACCTGAGCCACGATCAAGAATCAGACATTCAACCTCCGGAGCCACCCAGGCGCCCCACGGCTTGAGATCTTTGAACGCTGTGGCCCTCGGGCTGTCAGCTGTCTTGCCACAGTTTAGGAAGGTGCCCCAAAGGTGCTCATGGTCAGGCCTCACATTCTGTAGCATTAAATGCACGGAATGCGTTCCTGCTCTGGGTCCTCCGGAGGGCCCCAGCAAACCGAGCTTTGCGCGAAGCGGGTGCATGACCTTGTGTTCAGTGGCTGCAGCCCTGATCAGTCCACCCATGCCCACAGCATCCATACTGGTGACCGTGTGTGGGTCTGTGAAACTCACGATCTCACCGAGACTGTGTCGGATCCTAGGAAGAGCGATGGTGACCACTTACCTGGAGAAATGTGTCCGTGTCTGTGAGTTACGTTGTCACCAGCAATTGCAAGTTTATGGAGGACACAAAGACAAGACTGTGTGCACGACCTTCCCTGAAAGTATGATTTATACTGGCTGATACGACGCCAGCATTCAGGCTGTGAGGCTAAATCCGCCACAAAATTTCCGCTGTCCGTGGCACGGTTACGCTCTGATATTCAGCGTGTGTAGATCATTCAAAACCACATTTGCTCACTGACCACACGAATCCAGATGTTCAAACCCTGATACGTTGCTGGAAGATGTGTGATGCTCTTTCTCGCTGCTGGGAAAGGATCCAAAGAGGCTGAACAACATGCTGAGGGTATGGGGATAACACAGAACCGGTTCAGGAAGCTTCTGGCCTCCCGTCTTGGGAAGAGGGTTCCAGCCAGCTGTGCCTCCAGTATGAGTCTGGGCACCTGTATGGGATGATAGGTTACACTGCATGTTCTTCCTGGAGGTCTATCAGATGTAAACGGATTCTACGGAACGACACTTCACCGGGACAGCATGGAATATAGCAATTTAGGCTACTGGTATTCTCCAGATGTTTATTAAAGATACAGATCTTAATTGGTTAAAAAAAAAATAAATGGGGTGGACAGTTGGGGAGGGGGAGATTTTTTAAAAGAAGAGCAGAGCACCCAACTGCGATTGAACTTGACCTTGACTTTGCCCTGGCTCACATGTGGAGCCCTTGCTGTTTGGGAAAACAGCATTCATTTATTACTCTCAGTATAAAGATCAAGAGAACATTAAACGCATCTGATGGCTGTTTCTATAGCTTGGAGTTAAACATTGACTCCAGTTGGTCAAGGCCGCGAGGGTGGCCGGCCTTGTTTCAGAGGCAGAGGGCTGGGCTGGACCTCCCCACCGTGCCGGCTCTCCTGGCTGTGCTGTGTCATTCGTGAGTGAAAATGCCGGATGGTTCAGTATAAACGTTTCATTTCAAAGACCGGCGCAAGATTACGTGAACAGCGTCACTTAGACTCGGAGCGTCTGGGACAGGAGAGGTCAAATGTTCCGCCTAGCCGCCTACTAGCTGCGTGACCGTGGGCAGATTAGTTGACCTTTCTGGGCCTCAGTGTCTGCTTCCGTAACATGGGAGCAATCGCAACATCTACCTCCCAGAGGGGATTCAAGCTTAAGTGAGGCAGTCCGTGTGCAGTGCTCAGGACGAGGCCCGGCACGCAGAGTCACATGCCTCTCTGCTCATGTGACTTGATGGAAGCGATCCCAGGGAATTTAAGTTGTGCTCTTTCTTCTCATGGCTTATGGCACTATATATTATCATTAGGAGAACATTCTTTGTATTGGAATTTGGCTATTTTCCTCTACAGGAGGTCAAAGTTGAGATAGTGTAGGAAAGGCAAAAGTATTGGACCTGGGTTCAAATCTGGGCTCTGCAACTCACTAGCTGTGTGGCCTTGGGAAAGTCGCTTCACCTCTCTGCTCCTCATCTATAACCTGAGAACCATCACTCGAGAGGGTTGTGGATGGATTAACACAGATGGGAGATGGGAGTCTGCCTGCCTAGCACGCAGTGGATGCTGAATCTGTGTTTGCCACCCCGTCTCCCCTTGTTCGATAGCACGAACCCAGCAAACGTACTGGGCTGTGGTTTCCAGGATCTCTGCCCAGAGCCCCTGGGCGCTCTTCCATCCACACCCGCGAAGACTTGGCACATGGAAGGAACCAATGCAGCTCTCGGTACAGACCTGTCTGCCTGGCACCTGGCCCTCAGTTTCCCCATCTCGTGCCTGACCCATCCCCAATCCCCAGGGACGGGTTCTCACCCTCTCTCCACTCCCCGCCCTGCGTCTGCCCGCAGCCTCGGCATCCCCATACTTGTAGCTCCACAAGACCCCACTCACCCCGTCATTCCCCTGAGACCCTTTCAGCCGCAGCTCCCACTGGGACCTGCTTCCGGGGCCAGCATTTCCATCTTGCAGACCCTGGGACATCTGACTGCTGCAGCATGGCGTCAGGACACTTTCTGGAGAAGGAAGAGAGGACTTACGTGTCCTCATTGGAGGATGACTTGCAAACTTTGAACTTTGCACTCTCCCCCTTACTGGAAACAAAGCAGGATCAGCACCAGTTAAGAACTGTTTTTATCCAAACACACGTCCCCGCGTTATGCAGGTCTAGCTGGAATCGGTCTTGACCTGTAGCCCTGAGTTCTGGCCAAGGAAGAAATAAACAGCTTAATGTAAAAAAGAAGTCATCAGTATGTTCCATGACCTTTTAGCTCTCTGCTAATGGAACAGACTCTGGAGGGACTCCCTTTTCATTTTAAGATCAAACAGAAGACAATAAAAGCTGGCTGCCTCATGCCTTGAAATAAGGGCAGCGTTGGATTTTAAGTGGACTTTACGTTCACAGGGTTCCATTGTGTTACATAATTAATTCAAAAACCCTCTTTGATATCCAAAGCAATTATGGAAAATTAAGAATGCATTTAAATAGGTTTTTTAATATCATTGCTTTGTATAGCTTGGCACACTGTGTGTGTGTGTGTGTGTGCGCGCGCGAGCACGCGCGCGTGACAGAGAGGGATGGAGGGAGAGACCTATCCTAGAATGGTTCTTTGCTTCTCTGAGTTTTGGTTTTCTCTCTTATGTAAGGGAAACGATAATACAGTGTCTAGTTATTCCCCAGTCTAATGGAAGGTGCCAAGAAAGAGGAGGGAACATTTCCCAGTTGCCACATATGTCCTGGGAAGGCCAAAGACGAGCAGGGACATTGAAGGGATCTCTGGGGGTTACTGATGGTTAGTCACCCCACACTTACCATGGTGGGTTCTCCACAGCCGTCTTTAGTAAGGGATCAAGCCTGGGGGGCACCTGGGTGGCTCAGTCAGTTAAGCATCTGACTCTTGGTTTTGGCTCAGGTCATGATCTCACCATTCATGGGAAAGAGCCCTGCATTGGGCTCTGTGCTGGCAGCTCAGAGCCTGCTTGGAATTCTTTCTCTCTCTCTCTCTCTCTCTCTCTCTCTCGTTCTGCCCCTCTCCCACTCATACTCTCTCTGTCTCTCTCAAAATAAATAAATAAACTTAAAATAAAAACATTTTAGGGGCGCCTGGGTGACCTTAAGTGTCCGGCTTCAGCTCATGTCATGATCCATGGTTTGTGAGTTCGAGCCCCGCGTCAGGCTCTGTGCTGACAGCTCAGAGCGTGGAGCCTGCTTCGGATTCTGTGTCTCCCTCTCTCTCTGACCCTCCCCTGCTCACGCTCTCTCAAAAATGATAAATGTCATTTTTAATTCTTTTTAAAAAGACTTGGGATTAAGACTGCCCTTTACTTCAGCAACATGCTGAGCTCAAAAGCCTTGCGGGTCTAGCCTGGGAACTCCCCTCTCTACATTTATTACCATGCAAAAGTGTGAAATGGATCTCAACCAAATGACTTGTACCCAACACTTTTTTTTTTTTTTTTAATAAAAAGCATCTGTAAGTGGGGAACGCCTGTATTGAGCCATTTGATTATTCACTCCCAGGTGATTTCTGAATGTCACAACTCGGGCACAACTCAGGACGAGGTGATGCTGGCATCCAGCCAAACATCCTCCAGGGCACAGGACGACTCCCCAACAGAGTTATCTGGACCCAAATGGCAGTGGTGCTGCTGAGAAACTCTGGTCTCTATGTACTTTTGGATATACACTTGCATACGGATTAAATTTTGACAAAATTTGGGTAGTTTTTATAATCTGACCTTTCACATGCTAATGCTGTGGGCATCTTTCCATGTCCATAAATATTCAAACTGCCCACCTCAGTACCATGAACAGATACCTGATGTTCCTTGTCCACGAAATGGTGGAACGTGTCATAGTCTGTTTAGCTGCCCTCTACTGTTTTCTCTTTTTGTTAAAAGATAGCACTAGGATGAATATTTTAACTTACATTTTTGTGTACTGGTCCCGTCATTCTCTTAGGATGAACCCTGAAATGAGATGCCTCAGTCGAAAGGAATAGGAAGGCAGCATCAGCTGGTACTCACGCCAACGGGACATGAGAATGCCTGTTTGCCCACAACTTCACTAGCACTGGGCTTTCCTGTTTTTGAGAACCCTCAGTGTTTTGCTGGTGCTCAGGTCTGGCCAGACTCTGTGTTTGTGGGTGGTCTGGCTCAGATGGGGTTGAGGTCCTGGCATGGCTTCCGTTGGGGACATTGGGCATCTGTTAGGGCAGAATTCTCATATCTACCGTCTCCAGGGATCCTCATCATCTTTCTTTACTGCCAGGCTCCAGACACATCAGTCAGGCCGCAGCCAAAATTGACGTCGAATTTGATTATGACGGGCCCCTGATGAAGACCGAAGTCCCTGGGCCTAGATCTCGGGTGAGTTGAGCACACTTGAGTGGTGTCCTTAAGAACAGAGTGAGAAGGGTCCATGAGGCAAGAACACAGCCGAGCTTAGAGACCTGTATTCTTAGGTGCTTTCAGAGAGCTTACCACTAGAGTTCCAAGACATTCTGCCATAACAAGTCAAAGAAGCTTCTCAGAGGAGATGCATCCGTTATTTGTTGTCACAATACTGCTGTGTAACAAACGAGTACAAAATCTCCGTAGCATACAGCTTGCTGCTGCATCTAGGGTTCACTGGGAGTTAGCCAGGCAGCTCTGGTGGGTCCATCTATGTGCCCGTGGGATGACTGGCCACTTTGGGATGATCTAGGCTAAGCTTGTCTTGGCCAGTGCAGTGACGTGGCGCTGCTCCATACGTCTCTAGCATCCTCCAGCAAGCAGGGCCTGGCTCGTCCTCACGGTGATGGCAGAGGTGACCACACGAGGAGTCTCATGAGGTCTAGGCTCCACTCCGGTCTGCCACCACTCCTACCTCATTCTCTTGACCTTGAAACCAAGTCAGATGGCAATGCTAGATGGCGGAGGGCAAGGGTAGCAAAGGCCCTTGGTCTTGACCTTGAAGGATAAAAAGGAAGAATTCACCAGAGGAGTGCATTCTGTTGTAGACCCGGTGGAGAGAGGTGTGCAGGGTGACAGGACGTGGCATATGAGACACACTGGGATAGATGTTATTGTGTGAGATGGAAGAGGCACAAGACGAGTCTGATGAGGGAGGCTGGGACTTCTCCTCAAAGATATTACAAAGCCTGCATATTACACACTTCAGGAGGCTGATTAACCTTGACTCTGTGTTGTGATGTACAACACTGTTTCTAATGTTCGCACCTAAAAAACAGCAGTGTAAACCTTTTTAATACACACTGGCTTTTTTCTCTGCAGGTTTTGCAGATTTTATCCGCAGTGTCACTTTTTTCTTTTTTTTTTTTTTTTTTTACTGTCAGAAGATGCCCCTTTTTGAAAAATAAGATCAAAACAGAGGAAGGCAAACCATAAGAGACTCTTAATACAGAGAACAAGCTGAGGGTTGCTGGAGGGGAGGTGGGTGGAGAGATGGGGTAAATGGGTGATGGACATTGAGGAGGGCACTTTTTGGGATGAGCACCGGGTGTCCTGTGTAAGCGATCAATCACTGGGTTCTACTCCTGAAGCCAAGACTACACTGCACGATAACTAACTTAAGAATAAAAAAATTCAAAAAAAAAAATTCAAAAGAACATGTATATAACTTACTGAGATGAACGTGAGAGTTTAGCAGTTTTGTGGGCACAAAAGTCATTTGGCATCTATATCTTCCAGCAACAAGCAGAAATGAATTTTTTAGAAGATGACAGTACTAATTATAATTACTACATACTCCTTAATCTACTGTGTTTCTACGTGACTGTCCATTCTCATCGAAACTAACGTAAAAATGTTAGTTTCTAACTAGTGTTCTAACAAGTTTCTAACTTGTTTCTTCCAGTCTTCATTTCCTTGTGAAGACTCCCATGTCATGTAAAACTTAAATTTGTATGCTTTTCTCCTGTTCAAAAAAAAAAAAAAGATAGGCCTTTTGTCATTGCAACCACTTTATAAATCCAGAAATCTTTGTATTAATGCAAGTGATTGTAGTTATTTTGAAAGTGTTTTGCTAACAGAAGGAGAGACATTTTCATGCATATTTCTATGGAGGAGAGGCAGATTTTCATTTCATAGTGGAGAAGTACCTGGAATAATTTTTTATATTCTTGTCATTGCTATTGGTTGACTTTAGGCTGGATTATTTTTAGAGATTAAATACTTGTAATAGCAAAGCAACTAGGTCCCAATTCCCAATTTATAATTCCCAATTTCTATATGTGCATGTGGTTTATGGAGTGTTTAGATTATAATTACAAATCATTCTTTGATGTGCAAGTTTCTGTTTTCAGTTGATTTTATATTTTCTAACAGGGTGTTAAAGCCTTTTTCCCCCCAAAATAAAAGGGGAACCTATGCTTTTATGAGCACCAGATAAACCCCTTTTGCTTAAGTTTTTTTTGTGTTAAATATTTTAGTTTACTTTATTATTATTTTCCAATTTGCTAAATCCCTGCTATCCTGGTAATGTAACTGGCAGGAATAGTTTCCTGCCAATTATTTATATTAAGCAATTTTTAAATATTTATAATATTGTTGGCTAATTGACTGTGAAGTTATTGGTATAAGTGGTGGGGGAGGGGGAGATGCCCCAAGACCTGGGAAGATATGAAAGACTTGAAGCTAGTTGGGCAAGAGTGTGTCCTTGCTCTAATGCTTTGTTATTCTTGCCTGCAGGAGTTAATGAAACAGCTGAATATGATTCAGGTAAGTGAGGATGAGCTCACCCTCCAAGCTTCTCTGTTATGACTTAGCTGAGAGACACACTTCCTCTGTGCTGGCTCTTTTAAAAAAAAAAAAAATGCAACTTTGTTCTAAACCTTTTTTGTTTTTTTGCTTCTAATTTCCCTTGTGAGTTCTTCTTTGACTCATTTGTTACTTATGTGGTGTTTAATTTCCACTTTTTGGTGAGCTTCTCCTTTCTGTTACTCATTTCCAATTTCATTCTGTTGTGGTTGGAAAATATATTTTGTGTGAATGCAGTCCTCTCACTGAGGCTTTTATATGGTCTGTCTTGGAAGATATTCCCCAGGCACTTGAGGACAACGTGTACTCTACCACTATTGGATGGAGTGTTCTGTAAAAGTGTCTGTGGGATCTGTCGGTTGAGAGTGTTGTTCCAGTCCTGGTTCCTTGTTAATCTTCTTTTTTTTTTTTTTTTAATTTTTTAATGTTTATTTAATTTTGAGAGAGAGAGACAGAGAACTAGGAAGGGCAGAGAGAGAGGGAGACACAGAATCCTAAGCAGGCCCCAGGCTCCAAGCTGTCAGCACAGAACCCAGCGCAGGGCTGGAACCCACAAACTACAAAATCATGACCTGAGCCGAAGTGTGACACTTAAATGACAGAGCCACCCAGGCTCCCCTTCCTTGCTAATCTTCTGCCTGGTTGTTCTATACACTATTAAAAACCAAATATTAAATTTGCCAGCTATTCTCTTATAACTATATTTTTCTTATATGCTTCCCATTTTTGCTTCCTGTATTTTGGGGCTCTGTTATTGGGTGCTTACATGTTTATAATTGTTATATCTTCTTAGTGGACTTCACCTCCAGAAGCATTTTTGTTTCTTTGTTTTACAGGTGATTTTGTCTGATTAGTATAAACCATTTCAGCTTTCTTAGGATTGCTGTGAGAATCATGTACCCTTCTCCATCCTTTTATTTTCAACATATTTGTATCCTTGAATCAAAAGTATGTCTCATGTAGACAGCATATAGTTGTATCTTTTTATCCAGTCTGACAGTTTCTGATTTTTTATTGGGCTGTTTCATGTGCACACAGTTAATGTATTACCTATATGGTGGTATTTACATCTTCCATTTTACCTTTTGTTCTCTATGTGTCTCATATTTTTTGTTCCTCTTTTTTTTTTACATTCAGTGGATATCTTCTAATGTACCATTTTCATTTCTTTCATAGTTACTATATATTTTTCAGTTTTCTTCGTGGTTGCTCTAATGCTTACCATGTACACCTTAACATCAGAATCTTCTTCAGATTTATATCTGAACCTTCTGTTGCTATGATATATAAAACACATACAGGAAAATTCATAAAATACTAATTCACAGCTTAATAAACCATTATAAAGCAAACCATTCGTGTAAGCAACCAAATATACCCTCTGTGTGACCATAGAATGGACAAAACATGGCTTACCTCACCAGTTCAAGCTTCATCCCAAAAGATGGGGAGTCTAGGGGATTGTAGCGATCCTGAACCAGTCTCTACTTTCCCCAAGAATGCAGATGCTGTGCATTTTTTCTGCAATTACGAAGAGAGCCGAGGCAATTACCTGGTCGATGTGGATGGCAACCGGATGTTGGACCTTTACTCCCAGATTTCCTCTGTCCCCATAGGTAAGAGCTGGGAAATCCACCCTTGGATGTATGTCCTCTCTCTGTTAGTTGTGGCCGTCCTGACTTTAGTTGCTCCCTCCAGCAGGCCCATCCCTGTGTGTTGACAGACTCTTTCCTCAAGGGCAGAGAAAAAGAACAAGTCATGGGTAGAGGGTCTATCATAGGGACTTTAGATGTCTTCTCTTATTTATTCTTCCTGGAAAACCCGCAAGGTGAGTGTGTATTAATACCCCCATTTTGTTGATAGATAAGCAAAGCTCAGAGAGGGGATTGATGCAGCTTGCGGGGGAAGCATGGCCAGGACATGAACCCAGGTCTGCGGGACCACAGCCTCCAATGTCAGCTGTCTTAGGTTGGGTCTCTTGGAAGAAGAGCCTGAGGCAGGGGTTCTGTACAAGTCGCTTATTAAGGGCACACTCTCAGGAGACTGGGGAGGCAGGGAAGGGTAAGAAGGGTGAGGTTTCAGCCAGAGACTAGCCACAGCCTGATCCCACAATGGGGCGTGTGGGGTAGCTCTGGAGCATGAATTGCACCCTAGAGTTGGTCCCAGACTGTGCCAAAGAGGCTGGCCTTTTTGTACCCAGTGCTAGTCAGTCATTGCCCATTAGCTGCCAGAAGGAAGCACGTGGCTCGTCTTTTGGGCGAAGGAGCTTCCATTCACCAAGGGCAGATTTCCAGAGAAGGAGGTGGCTGGAGCCATTCCCAGCCCCCACGTGGGCAGCCAGGAGAGGGGCCGCCTAGTCAAGGTGAGCGGTGGGGGGCCACGGCCGCGTCTGCCTCACCAGGCTCACCTCCGGGCTCGCTGCCGGAGGAGGGCGCGGCAGACGCAGGGCACGTAGGGCTGACTCAGACACGCAGGTTGCTGCTGTGCTTGGTGGTCTGTGGGCTAAGCGTCTCGTCTGGTGAAGCCTGTCCCTTGGTGCATGATGCCAGCCCCTGTTTATTTCCCGTTAAGATGCGATTAGACACTAAGGTGACTCGTTCTTTTTGGGAAGCCCATCATTCAGAGATGCTTTGGCCTCTGAAGGTGTCTGGGGTTCTGTGATTTACACAACCTGGTCCGTGCTCTGTGTCGGAGTAGAAGGGCCAGGCTGTAGTTCTCAGGGTCAGATCCCGGTTCTGCCATGTATCGGCCACCGGCTGCAGGCCATTCTCTTCCCAGCTGGCTCCTCCCTGCCACCCCCCCCCCAAGCCCCCGAGGGCCTCCCTCGCTTCTCAACCCCAGCCGGCCGCCAAACCTGTGGAGTCCTGGGGAACAGGCCGGCACAAGTTGGGAAAATACTGGGAGCTGTGAAAGTTTCCTTGCGGCCATTTTCTTCCCCTATCTCTAGTCTTTGATGGGATTTTTTTCTAACTGGTCACTACTGGGGACGTGCCAGATGCCAGGCACATTGCTAAGCACCTTACACATTATCCCGTTAGACCCCTGCAGCAGCCCCATAACATCGGGCCTTTCATCATCGTCTCCACCTTGCCCATGGGGGCCAGGTTTCAAGAGGCCATGGCGTCTGCCCAGCATGTCCAGGGAGCCCAAGGATTTGAACCAAACAGTGTCTGCCTTCTAAGTTTACTCCTGTGATAGCCACCTCGCAGACAGCCACCCCTGCCCCGCAGTGTGGGGGTCCCACAGCTTTGAAAGCTCAGGCGTGGATTTTCCTGATCCATATGGACTGGCTTTGCTCTCATCTCTCCTTCTGAAGCCACTAAGACAGGCTGCATCTGTGACTTAGTAAGATTTCCCTGGAACTGGCTTATCTACTGAGGCAAGAAAGTCATAAACACCCAGGCAGCACAATAAAGAACCAGAACTGAAAGCCTCTGGCCACAGTACGGTTGGAAAAAACCCACAGAAGCCTGCTTCCTTGACTAACAGACACCCTGCAGCTGTGGGCCCAGTAGGCCAAGAAGTTGGGTGGGAGATCAGAGAGGCTGCTCACAGCTCTGTCCCCTGGGACACCAGGTCCCCTCCCCCCCCCCCCCCGGGGCCCACCCTCCTCCCACCAGGCAGAGTGAAACCACAAGGCTCTTCAAGCCCCTTCACTCTGCGATGCCGCAGAGGAGAAAGTCTGCCCGGGGTGACACTGGGGCCTCCCCTCCCCTCTGAGCTTGCTAGCCTCCTCTCCTCTCACAGGCCAGAGCAGGCCCCAGGCCCAGAGCCTCGGGCGGGCCTCTCTCCTTTCAGAGCAAGTGTATCTAAACTAACATGTACATGTACCATGTACTAACATGTACATGCTAACATTGAAGCGTTCATGGTACATTCGCGTGCGGAGGGCGAATTCATAGCAGGGCAGTTGCTGAGTCAAGGGGTATCCTAAGCCCTTTCATGCTGGGCAGTCAAGGCAGCGGGGCTCCAGGAAGCAGCAGATGCACGAAGGGTCAGGCGAGCATGTCACGGGGTTGCAGACTGCATCATTGACATGCTCAGTTCCTGAGCAAACGGGTATTGCGATTCGACTCTAGCAGCGGCCCTGGGAAGAAGGTGAGGGCCATGGTTCACCACACTGGCCCGGGGAAGCACTCCCAGCCCTGGTCCTGAATGTGCCTTAACCTTTCGTTCACTGCCTTGTCTAGGGTTCTAGCCCGGTAGGGCTCACACCTGGGTTTCAAGATGGACGAGAGAATTCGGTGAAGGTTTCCGGGCGGCAGCCTGAGTGATTCTAAGTCCAGAGGTCTGGGTGGACCCAAGGAGTGGGTCTTGTTGTCTGCAAGAGATAACAGGGCCCCCTGTGAAGGGAGGGGCAGGCTGTGGGGGAGGGGCTCAGGGACCCTGTGTGCCGTGTGGGCCTCTAACCAAGACCCTAACCGTGCCCCCTCTCCACAGGCTACAGCCACCCTGCTCTCCTGAAGCTGGTCCAACAGCCTCAAAACGCGGTGAGTCCCGGGTTACACAGTGTTCATGGAGATCCAGGGTGTCGTTGGGCAGCCTTGGGAAATACCCCATTCACTCACTCATTCATTCATTCATTCCACAAATGTTGATTGAGCACATACTATATGCTAGGCGCTTGAAATGCCTTGGCGAGCAAAGCCACACAGTGCCCACTCCCACAGAGGCAGTAGGTAACCACACAGGTAAGTAGCGAATTGCATCCATATTAAGTGCTACAGAGAGAGGCAAACAGTGCTGTGTGGGTGCAAAACAGTCACGGTGGTGACAATGGTGGACATTTTTTGAGAGCATAATATGTGCCAAACGCCATGTTCACCACTTCACAGCTGTGATGTTGACAAGTCTGCGAGGCAGGTTCTGCTGTCATCCGCATCCTACAGATGAGGACACTGAGGCACAGACAGGTTAAGTATTTATCCGAGGTCACACAGCAGGAGGAGGTGCTGGGAGTTAAACCCACAGGAGCTGGGGGTTTGGGGGATTGCGGGGGTTGGGGGGGTAGGGAAGGATTCCGAGGAAGTGACCTTTGAGCTGAGATTGAAGGAGGAGGTGCCTCCAGGGCCCCTGCAGGGAGAGGGGAGAGGGTGGGAGAGCAGCTTCAAGGCTGAGGAGTAAAAGAGGACAGCGTGGCCAGAGCCAAGCCGGAGGGACCTGACAGCGTGCAGATTTAGGGACCACACAGGCTGATGTCAGCCTCGGCACTGGTGATGGTTATAGAGGTGGTTCTCTGCGAGGGAGAGAACCTGCGAGCAGGTTCTCACCTGCTCGGTGCCAGCAGCATCCCTCTTCAGCTCTGAGAAGCAAACCTGTCTGCAGACATTGCCAGGTGCCCCTAGTGGAGCGGAGGGGGTGGAGGGGCCCCGAGGCGAGCACCCCTGTAGGAGAGGGGCAGGAAGCCGCTGATCAGTCACACTGGATATAACCCGCGCAGAAGCGCGCATCCCTTCCAGCCCCGAGCGCACTGCTCAGTGAATTGTCTCAGTTCTGCTTTGTTATCACTTCCTTAAGGAGCCCTTTTAGACACGATTTTCCTAATTGTTCCCGCCGTCACGCAGTTTTAATGCCACCACATTTCCTGTTACTACCGTCGCAAATTACCTCCGGCTTAGAGGCTTGCAACAACACCCGGGTATCTTGGCACGGATTTTGTGGGCCAGGGGTCTGGCGGGCTCTGCGTAGGGTCTCACAAGGCGCACAGAAGCTCTTAGCCGAGGCTCTGGGGCAGAATCTGCTCCTGTGCTCATGCAGGTCCCTGGCACCTCGTTCTCATGGTTTCCGTGCGGTCCCTCCGTCCTCCAGCCAGCAGTGGCCGGTCCTCTCTGCCTTCCTCCTGTTTCTGCTCTTGGCCAAGGGCTCATGTGGTTGCACTCAGCCCACCCTGAAAATCCAGAACACTGTCCCCATCTGAGCTGATCAAGAACCTTAATCGCATCTACAAGTTCTGGGTCCCGGGATGGGCAGAAATTGTGCCATCTACAGCACCCCTCTGCAATATGGTAAACGCATACCGTGTAGACGGTTGTGCTCCCCACACCACAGGGGGGAAGTGGTTTCTCACCCCAGTTGGGAATGCATGAATTGCACCTGGTCTCCCCACCATGCACCCCTGCCCAGATGCCCTTCCCCTAACGGCAGACGTGCGTTTCCTCCGTTCTTTACCCGCATACATGGAACCACAGCATGCATGGTCTTTAGCGTGCCCGGTGGCTTGTTTCCCTCGAAGTCCGTCTGCGGGGTCCATCCTTGTGTGTGGCCGCAGACCGTGCACTCTCAGGGCTTCACGGCCTTCCATTGTGTGCACGCACTGCCAGGGACCACCTCATCCTACTGCCGACGGGCCCTTGGGCTGCATCCTTCTAGAACGTCGGAGCACGTGTGCTCCGGGGAACACGTGCATGCGCGGCCACGTGACTCAAGGCCAAGCCACCCTCCTGCCCATGGCCGTGCGCGCACGAGAGCGGCTTCAGCGGCTCCTGCCAGCGTCCCCAGCTGCTTGTGGACGTTCCTGCCCCCAGTAGCGTGTGAGTTCGTTGCTGCTGCACATCCTCAGCCACACCGGGTGTCCCTGGGGGACTTTCGTCCTACCCAGGGTGGCACAGGGAGTGTGACTCCTAAAAAGAGGAATCCGGGGCGCCTGGGTGGCTCAGTCGGTTAAGCGTCCGACTTCAGCTCAGGTCACGATCTCGCGGTCTGTGAGTTCCGGCCCCGCGTCGGGCTCTGTGCTGATGGCTCGGAGCCTGGGGCCTGCTTCCGATTCTGTGTCTCCCTCTCTCTCTGCCCCTCCCCTGTTCATGATCTGTCTCTCTCTGTCTCAAAAATAAATAAAACGTTAAAAAAGAAAAAAAAAAAAAAGGAATCTAAGACAGCAGGGATTGGGGGGGGGGTGGTGCAGAGCATTGGGAGCCCACTCCCCGAGCTTAAAGCCCCTTGTAACTGGCAGAGTTGAAAAGAATAGGAAAGAGCTACATTTCCCTTCTCACAAATGGCTGTGCCCCGCTGGGGAGGGGCTTGGGGACGCACAAATTCAGGAGCTGCGGGAGCAGAAAGGGCGTCCCCCTCTGAAGGTCCCCCTCTGAAGGTGCCTGGCGAGACCACTGGGGAGGCTCCGCGGGTGTGTTTACATCCAGAGCCTGGCTTTGTTTCGAAACGTTGTGCGGATCCCAGATGCCTCGGCAGTTGGTGCTGGGAAAAATGTGTCAACAAACATGTCACACACATTTGCAGTGTCAGCTGCCTGCAGAGGCAGAATCATCCCTGAAAACACATGACTTCGGGGATTCTGATTTCAGGGATGCCCTGCCCCCACCTGTCTGTGCCAGGAACCTGGGAGCCGCTTCATCCTCCCTTCCTCCCACCCACCTCTCAACCCTCACCCTGTCGGGACCTGTCCTGACCTTGCGTCTTCCCAGTGGCCCCTGTGGACCGGCCCCCCCCACCCCGTCAGGCCCACACTCACTGCCTCCAAACTGCACCCGCGGCCCCCAGAGTGCGCCCCACCTCCCCCGCTTCAGATGCAAAGCCCTTCGCGGTCTGGCTTCTGCTGCTTCAGCCTCGTTTCTTGACATTTGTTCAGTCATCGATTACTGATTGAATACCTACTGCGTGCCGGGCACCGTTCTGGGTGCCGGTGAGGTCACGGTCTAGATCGATCGGGACCACAGTCCCTGCTGACGTCATTCTGCTGCAGAAGTCTGGGCTTGGGCAAGTGAAAGGAGCCCCCCGGCACGGTCTTAGAGAAGCCGGGTGCACCCTGGGCATCAGGCTGGGGGACCATTGGCCGACATGTTGCGTCTTCCAAATTCTTGGCTAGGGGTGCACTCACTCGGTGATGATGGTAATTTGCAAGTGGAGGGCAGGGTCCTGCCAGGCCGTTGAGGTCCCGTGAAGGGGCTGATCAACCCATTTGTCCCCCAACCATGCGATCCTCATATGCCAACATAATTATTTCACGTGGCTGCAAAAATGAAGGCGTGACCCCTGGATCCAATTTCTGGGCTCCAGTTACAATTTCTTATGTCGCCAGGGTCACTCGTGACAGTGCCCACAATTTGTACAGTGATCATTTATCTGTACGATGGTCAGTGCACAGTCATTGCACTGAGTGATGGGTGCAGTCTGACGTCCGTGACATGGGGGAGTGTGGACCTGGTCAGGTAAGACACGTGCCATCACCATGACCCCCAGGCCTTTCCGCCTTCCTGACCATTCGTCTAGACTAAGTTGCTGCCTCAGCTTCTGCTCTGCCGTCTCACTGGCTGCCGACAAGCACCAAGGGAGGAGCCCCCATTTTGGCAGATAAGGACTGTGAAGACCAGAGAGGTTAAGTGACTTGCTCCAGGTTGCACAGCCGCTTAAACCAAAGCCCATCCCCTTCACACTGCACTTCAGGACTGCTGAGCCTGACAGCAAAGCTTCTAGAAACCTGTCCTTACTGGATCCCACTACCCAAAGTCCCAGATACCTTCTGTTCTTAATGTCACACTTTGTCGAACAGGAACACCACCCCCACATCTTCCGCGGTCCCAGATAGGCAGTCAGGCGGCCAGCCCGCCATCCCAGCCGTCCCCCTCCGTGAGCTGCTTCCCCCAGAACTGGTGCTGGCAGTTCGCCTCGACCCTGGTCTCACAGTGAGCTAGATTTCTCAGGAGTCACAAGGAGGTGCCTGCAAAGGCCCCCACAGGCCAGCCAAGTCTCTGGGTTGCACCAAGCAGACTCGGATCCAGATGCAGCATCAACATCTACAGGCGGATGCTGCCTGCAGGTCGGGCAGAGGATGGAATCTGAGGTCAGCAAGCCCACTTGGAGCCATGCTTCTGCCCCTTCCTTGTCTGTGTGACTCGAGGCAGGTAGCTTGACCTCTCTGCTCCTCACTTTCCCCAGTTCTACAGCGAGGAGGGTTACCGTCCCCCGCTACTTACCCTAGACTCACCCATGTGGTCACAAAGCAGAAAAAGCAACATGAATCTGCCCCAGTTTCTAGCAGTCCAAGGCAAGTTCCAAAGCCACCAAGGAGATCGCATTCTGGGGCCTTCTGATGCAGTGAAGCCGCTATTCGGATTTGCACTGGGTTTACTGCACTGATTATGTCCAGAAGAGAGGTACCCGAGCAGTCTCTAGGCCCAGTCAGTGCCTCCCACTTTTGACGGGCGATTCGGCTGTGGGCTAGTTTCAGATTTACACAGCAGGTGCAGAGACAGTTCCCACCTGTCTTTCCCCAAGTTCACCCAGTGCCCATACCTCCCTCTCCACAGCACCTTTGTCAAAACTAGGACATTAACGAGGGCACGTTCTGTAGTACAGACCGCATTCAGATTTCCCCACTTTCCCCAGTAATGCTCATTGTCTGGTTCCGGGATCCAGTCCAGGGTCCCACATTGCATTTGGCACAATCCGTTCTCATAACCAAACCCACCTGCTGGTGATCTTCTTTGTTTTTTGTTTTGTTTTTTTAAATATTTTATTTATTTTAATTTTTAATGTTTATTTTTTGTTTTTATTATATTTTTATTTCTTTTTAATTTTTTTAAATTTTATTTTATTCCCCCCCCACCCCAAATTTACATCCAAGTTAGCCAGCATGCAGTGCAATAATGATTTCAGGAGTAGACCCACCAACGCCCCCACCTATTCAGCCCATCCCCCCTCCCACAGCCCCTCCAGCAACCCTCTGTTTATTCACCATATTTAAGAGTCTATTATGTTTTGTACCCCTCCCTGTTTTGGTATTATTTTTGCTTCCCTTCCCTTATGTTCATCTGTTCTGTGTCTTAAAGTCCTCATATGAGTGAAGTCATATGATATTTGGCTTTCTCTGACTGACTCATTTCGCTTAGCATAATACCCTCCAGTTCCATCCACGTAGTTGCAGATGGCAAGATTTCATTCTTTTTGACTGTCAAGTAATACTCCAGTGTGTGTGTGTGTGTGTGTGTGTGTGTGTGTGTGTGTGTGTATACACACACCACATCTTCTTTATCCATTCATCCATCGATGGACATTCGGGCTCTTCCCATATTTTGGCTATTGTTGATAGTGCTGCTATAAATGTTGGAGTGTATGTGCCCCTTCAAAACAGTATCCCTGTATCCCTTGGATAAATGCCTAGTAGTGCCATTGCTGGGTTGTAGGGTAGTTCTACTTTTAGCTTTTTGAGGAACCTCCATACTGTTTCCCAGAGTGGCTGTACCACATTCCCACCAGCAGTGCAAAAGAGATCCTCTTTCTCCACATCCTTGCCAACATCTATTGTTGCCTGAGCTGTTAATGTGAGCCATTCTGACAGGTGTAGGGTGGTATCTCATTGTGGTTTTGATTTGTATTTCCCTGATGATGAGTGATGTTGAGCATTTTTTCATGTGTCTGTTAGCCATCTGGATGTCTTCTTTGGAGAAGTGTCTATTCATGTCTTTTGCCCATTTCTTCACTGGATTATTTGTTTTTTGGGTGTTGGGTTTGATAAGTTCCCTATAGATTTTGGATACTAACCCTTTATGTGATATGTCATTTGCAAATATTTTCTCCCATTCCGTCGGTTGCCTTTTGGTTTTGCTAATGGCTTCCTTTTCTGTGCAGAAGATTTTTATTTTGATAAGGTCCCAACAGTTCATTTTTGCTTTTGTTTCCCTTGCCTCCGGAGACGTGTTGAGTAAGAAGTTGCTGTGGCCAAGGTCAAAGAGGTTTTTGCCTGCTTTCTCCTCGAGGAGTTTGATGGCTTCCTGTCTTACATTTAGGTCTTTCATCCATTTTGAGTTTATTTTTGTGTATGGTGTAAGAATGTGGTCCAGGTTCATTCTTCTGCATGTCGCTGTCCAGTTTTCCCAGCACCATTTGCTGAAGAGACTGTCTTCATGCCATTGGATATTCTTTCCCACTTTGTCAAAGATGAGTTGACCATACGTTTGTGGGTCCATTTCTGGGTTCTCTATTCTGTTCCATTGATCTGAGTGTCTGTTTTTGTGCCATCCTCCTTGTTTACCCTTGTGCAGACCCCTCCCAGACTCTTCCTGACCCGTGGCCAGGGCACTCTGGACCTCAAGGGGGAAGACGGCTCTAGTCTTATTCCATCTGCACTCCCATCTGTGTCTTTTCTGGAATGATGGACACATGTCATTATCCATTTGTGAAAACCCATAGGATGTACTACACCAAGAGTGAACCCTTATGGACAGCTGTAACCTTTTTAAAAAACACCATTTTAGGGCTACCTGAGTGGCTCAGTTGGTTAAGTGTCTGACTCTTGACTTCAGCTAAGGTCATGATCTCACAGTTGCGTGGGACCGAGCCCCCTGTTGGACTCTGCTCTGACAGCACAGAGCCTGCCTGGGATTCTCTCTCTCCCTCTCTCTCTATCTCTACCTCTCCCCAACTTGCACCCGCACTCTTTTTCTCTCTCAAAATAAATATAAAAAAGAAACCCACCATTTTATACTTTGAAACCAATACTACATTATATGTTAACTAACTTGAATTTAAATTGAAAGAAGAAAGAAGAAAGAAAGAAAGAAAGAAAGAAAGAAAGAAAGAAAGAAAGAAAGAAAGAAAGAAAGGGAGAGAAAGACTATTTGACTAGCCACAGAACATCTCTTGAGTTAGCGTGCTTCAGTTTACTTAACCTGATGTTGGCATTTTGAGTGTTTCTCCTTTTTCAGGCTACCTGAATAATTAGATGCATAACCTTTGTCCATGGTGGAAATTGTTTCTTTAGAGGAGGTGGAGAAATGAGCTTAGCCGGGTCAGAGTATGAAATGCTGGGAGCCTCACCCCACTGAGGTCAGCGTCTCCAGAATTGAATGCTATCCTTCAGCCTCACTTTAAAGCAAGTATTTGTGCACCAGCCCATGGGGAGATTTGGAGCCCTTGATCCTGAGTGGGCCTCTGCGTGGGCCCTGTCGTGTGGGCAGCCAGTGGCCTTGCCTGTGATTTGAAGCCGGCAGGCAGGGCCCAGTTCTCTCCAAGAACGCAGCTACCTGAGCGTGGGACTGCCCCTTGGCCAGAGGCTATTTTAAGGTAATTTCGGCCAGGGCCACCTGGGTGGCTCAGTCAGTTAAGCATCCAACTCTTGATTTTTGTTCAGTTCATGATCTCACAGTTCTTGAGTTCGAGTCCCATGTCAGACTCTGCACTGTCCACTCGGAGACTGCTTAGGATTCTCTGTCCCTCCCTCTGTGCCCCTCCCCTGCTCTCTCTCTCTCTCTCTCTCTCTCTCAAAATAAATAAATAAACTTTAAAGAAAAAAAAAAGATAATTTTGGCCAGCATTTTAAAGTGAGGTGATTTCCCACTAAAAGCTGCATTTCCCTTTTCAAATTTGGAAGCCCTGGCTCCCTTGGCCCGAGTTCCTGCTCTGAAGTGACAGTAAGGGCTGACCGACCCTTGGCCAGCTGGACAGGTTGACTTCAGTGGCCACCATGCCCCCCTCCCTTTTGGGTTATCAGAACCAAGTGTCCATTTAGAATCAGGCGTGCACTGTTGATTTCCTTGCCGAGGGAAATACATCTCTGGACCCACATCGATCAAAATTAGAATAAAACATCAACATGTAAGGAGTCAGGTGATCTTTATAACATTGCTCTTCTCACACTCAACCCATTCCACTTCTGAAGGGCTGCAGCCAGCTCCTTGATCAGACTGGTCTCCTAAGCCCTGCTCTGGGTAGAAATTCCGAAGCCACCACTGCCTCTTAATGCCCTTTTCCCCATTTTTTTTTCAAATATAATTCACATGCAATAAAACACATCCTTTGTGCTGTATAGCTCTGTGGGTTTCACCAAACACACAGTCGTGTAGTCACTGCCAAAACTGAGGCACACCCAGACACCCGCATTCAGAGCAGCACCGTTCAGTTGCTGGGAAGGTGGAAGAAACCAGAGTGTCCGTCAGTGGATGGAGAAATAGATTAACAAAGTGTGATCTATCCATGCAGTGGAATATTACTGAGCTCCTAGAAAGGAAGGGCATTCTGACACCTGGTACAACATGGATGAACGCTGAGGACATGATGCTCAGCGAAAGAAGCCAGCCACCAAAGGATAAATGCTGTGTGATTCCACTTTATGAGACACCCGGCGTCGTCAGACTCACAGAGCCAGAGAAGTAGAGGGTGGTTGCCGGGGCTCGGGGGAGGAGGGAACGGGGAGTTAGTGGTTAATGGGAACAGAATCTCAGTTTTGCAAGATGACAAGGTTCTGGAGGTGGATGGATGGTTGCACAACAATATCCTTAACACTACTGAACTGGATGCTTAGAAATGGTTCAGATGGTGGGCGCCTGGGGGGCTCAGTCAGTTGGGCATCCCACTTCCACTCAGGTCGTGAACTCACTGTTCAAGAGTCCAAGCCCTGCGTCAGGCTCTGTGCTGACAGCTCAGAGCCTGGAGCCTACTTCAGATTCTGTGTCTCCCTCTCTCTCTGCCCCTCCCCTGCTAGTGCTCGCTCTCTCTCTCTCTCTCTCTCTCTCTCTCTCTCAAAGATAAACATAAAAAATAAATAAATAAAAAAGAAATGGTTAAGGTGGTGGGGCGCCTGGGGGCTCAGTCAGTTGAGCATCCGACTTGATTACAGCTCAGGTCATGATTTCACAGTTCAGGAGTTCGAGCCCCGAAGCAGACTCTGCTCTGACCATGCGGAGCCTGCTTGGGATTCTCTCTCTCCCTCTCTCTCGGCCCCTCCCTTGCTTGCACGTGCGCATTGCCTCTCTCGCTCACTCTCTCTCTCTCTTACTCTCTCAAAAATAAACTTAAAAAAAAAAGAAATGGCTAAGTTGGTTAAAATTTTATGTTACCTGTTTTTTCTTTTAACCACAATTTTTAAAAATATCCAAACAGCAATTCATCACCCAGACATTACCCCAAGCCCATTTGTACTCAGTCCCACCCTAGCCCCTGGCAGCCAGGAGCTGTTGTCTGTCCCTATAGTTTTAGCTTTTTCAGAATGTCCTATGAAGGGGATCATACAGTGTGTACTCTTTTCCTTTTTTTAATGTTTTATTTTTATTTTTGAAAGAGAGACAGAGCGTGAGCAGGGGAGGGGCAGAGAGCGAGGGAGACACAGAATCCGAAGCAGACTCCAGGTTCTGAGCGGTCAGCACAGAGCCCCACGCGGAGCTGGAACTCACAAACCCTGAGATCGTGACCTGAGCCGAAGTCGGACGCTTAACTGACCCAGGAGTGCCCAGTGTGCAACTCTGATTCTGGGCGCTTTCCCGCAGAATCGTGACCTTGAAACTCCCGTGTTTCTCCACGTCACCGCGTGTCAGCGGATTGGTCGGTTCCGTCGCTGACTGGTGTTCCGCAGTGTGCAGGGACCAGTTTACTTATCTTTCCCCCAGCAGAGGGACATTTGGTGCAAATAAAAATAAAATCCACTGTAAACATGCACGTACGTTCACGGCTTTGTGTGGACGTGTGCTTCCGTTTCGCGTGGGTAAATACCTCGGAGGAGAACTGCCCAGTGATGGGTGTGTGTGTTCATCGTTGTAAGAAACAGCCCTGCCAGCTGCCTCCCAGAGCCAAACTTGGTTCCCTCCGGCTGTGACCGGGTTTCTGGCGGCCCTGCTCCCTCACCCATTCCTCCTGTCGTCCACTTTTTGTTTTTTAGCCATGATGATGGGTGGGCTGTTAAAATGATCATTACAGTTCGATGATAATATTATAATTATAAAATTCTAACTGAATTCTAATTCACAGGAAGTTGCAAAAAATAGTACGACGTGTATCCCCCACCCCCCCCACCCCCGTCCCCCAGTGGTAGTATCTGTAACTGCAATGCGATATTGCAACCAAGAAATGTCTCTGTCTGGGGCGCCTGGGTGGCTCAGTCGGTTGAGCGTACGACTTCGGCTCAGCTCATGATCTCATGGTCCGTGGGTTCGAGCCCCGCGTCAGGCTCTGTGCTGACAGTTCAGGGCCTGGAGCCTGCCTCGGATTCCGTGTCTCCCTGTCTCTCTGCCCCTAACCCACTCACATTCTGTCTCTAACTCTCTCAAAAATAAATAAACATTAAAAACAAAAAAATTTTAGGGGCGCCTGGGTGGCGCAGTCGGTTAAGCCTCCGACTTCAGCCAGGTCACGATCTCACGGTCCGTGAGTTCGAGCCCCGCGTCAGGCTCTGGGCTGATGGCTCAGAGCCTGGAGCCTGTTTCCGATTCTGTGTCTCCCTCTCTCTCTGCCCCTCCCCCGTTCATGCTCGGTCTCTCTCTGTCCCAAAAATAAATAAACGTTGAAAAAAAAACAAAAAAATTTTAAAAAAAGAAAGAAAGAAAGAAAGAAAAATGTCTCAGTCGTCTTTTACACCCAGAGCAAGCCCAGGGGATTTCTCAGGAGAGTGCGGGGAGGTCGGCCGATCCCACCCCCTAGGAAACACCGTGAGCCTGTGTGAACACACCCGCTGTGAAAAGCTTGGTTGGTCTTTGGTCGACAGGGAGTAGTCACCTGTAGTAGCCGGAGAAGTCACCCTCGGTGTCCTACCTTTTTGCAGAGCACTTTCATTAACAGACCTGCCCTCGGAATCCTTCCCCCGGAGAACTTTGTGGAGAAGCTCCGGGAGTCCTTGCTCTCGGTGAGTCCCCGGGAGCAACCCCATCCTCACCCCCCACCCCCTGCCCTCCAGCCCTGCGGGAAGGCCAGCCGATCTCGGGGAGGCAATGCCAGCAGGGGGAAAGGAAAGGACCGAGATCCATAAGGGTAGAGGATGCCATGTGTCTGCTTGGGTCTTGTTCTTGTGCTATTTCTTTCCTGAAGAGTATTTTCACTTTTCCTTTCAAAGGAAAGGAAGGGACTCCTTGTGCGCAGGAACAAAGGATCCAGGGGAAATGAATATTTGCTCCACGATAGGAGCATTGCGTGTGATTCAACCCTCCCCGACGGTTCGGTTTTAGTTGTTATGATGATTCAAATCCTTCTGAATCTCAACTTCCTACCTGTAAAACATGGGCACCTCGGGGGATGGCGGTTGCACCGGGCAGGACAGTCTGGGCTTTTCTTCATGCTGTTCTCCTCCGTCCCCTCCAGCCCCGGGGCCTTCCTGGGCTTGTCCTCCACCCCCTGGAAGAGCCTCCGTCCACTCTCCCCAGTCCCACTGCTCTGGGGAACGGTCCTGGTTCCCCCCCACCCCTGCCCAGCCTCCCCCAGCCCAGACTGTACCCCTGCAAAGGCTCAGCTCTGGCTTGGGCCAAGCGGGAGTCCAGATGGAGCGAGCCTACAGCCGTTTCCCTCCCTGCAGGTGGCTCCCAAAGGAATGTCCCAGCTCATCACCATGTCCTGCGGCTCCTGCTCCAACGAAAATGCCTTTAAGACCATCTTCATGTGGTACCGGGTGAGGTTTGGGGCATGAGCATGTGCACACACACATGCACGCACACACACGCGCACACGCGCCCAGCCCCCAGCCACACGCTCACCCCTTGTCCAGCTGTTCACCCCGCCTGGCCACGGTCAAAATCCAGAGAGGGCCACCGCCTGGACAGGGCTCTCCAGACGGCCCCTGGGGTGTGGTGCAGAGAGCCGTCACCCGATGCGACGACACGGGTTTTCTTCGGCATCACAGACCCCATCCTAGCAGCCTTGGGTTGTTGCGGACAGAGTAATAGCACACCTGTGTATTCGTGTACTTACTTTGCTGCAAGTGTGCTGAACAATCTCATGTGTTAGTACCTAAGCGGAATGGTCGGCATCTCCAGTCAGTCTTGAGAAAGCACTTGTGGGGGTTCTGAGTGCAAAGTGGAAGCCCCACGTCCCCCCGGAGCGACTCAGATTTTGTCTCTTCTGTTTTGTCAGAACAAGGAAAGGGGCCAGACGGGTTTCTCCAAAGAGGAGCTGGAGACGTGCATGATCAACCAGGTAAGGGCAGCGGGCCCTTTGGTCTCAGCTGCGGGGGTCAGTCACCACAGTCCCTCCAGCTGGCCCTGGCTGACCCTGGCCTTCTCAAATAGGAGGGGTCTTACGCAGCTCGGTCGGTGCCGGTAACCAAATTCCGCACCCAGACTGGGCGGCTTACACGACAGACATGTATTTCCTCGCGGTTCGGGAGGCTGGAGTCCAAGGTCAAGGTCAATTTGGTTCCCTGGGGCACGCTCTCTGCCTGGCTTGTAGACGTTGCCTTCTCGCTGTGTCCTCACGTGTGCAGGAGAGAGAGCGAGAGAGCAGGAACTCTGGGGTCTCTTCCTGTAAGGACACTGATCTCATCACAGGGGCCCCACCCTATGACCTCATCCAGCCCTCGTCACCTCCCAGAGGCCCCTCTTCCAAACACCATCACACTGAGGGAGAGGGCTTCAAAGTGGAAAGGACACAGTCTGTCATACCGAGGGGTCCATTCCCCTCATGTCAAGGCTGAGGGGAGCCCTTCCTGACCAGCACTCCTCAGTTTCCCAGGACAACTGCCTGACTTGGACTGTTTAAGGAGCCTTTAGTGTATTCTCTAGAATAATTCAAAATGTCAACACAAAGGTATGTACCAGGGTGTTCACCCCACTGGTGTTTATAGTCGTGATAACCAGAAAAGATTGGAAACCCGTCTTTACAGCCAGTAACAGGGAAAGAGGACTTAAGTGTAGGGGTTCCACATGGAACCCTAGCAGTTCACAGAGGCAGCAAGGCGGCCAATGCCGGAGGCGAGGGGTCGAGGTGGGTACATCCCAAGCTCACCAGCCAGCAGGCCTGTCCTTCCCCCTTTCAGCGAGGGCCCCTCCCCCCCTTATGATTTAGACAGAAATGTCTGCTGCTTAAAAAAAAAAAAAAAAGAATCAAGAGCCACTGAACTCAAGTACCCCCCTGCATACATCCACAGTATTGTGCAGAAATAGTCACAGAGGGTTTTTCTTGGCCTGGAGACACGCCTGCCGTAATTTAGTGAAAATGGGAGAATGTAAATTACACGGACGCTGTGCTGTCAACCATGTAAATAAATGCACAGATTACTGGAAGAAATCCCGCTCACATGTTTACAGGCCTTGCCTCTGGGCGGTAAGATTGGTTTTTTTCATGCTTCCTTAAATGTTTTTGTTGCTAATCCACCTCTTGCGGGCAAATCTACCCAGCCCTTTCTCTCTGTTCATACAAACCTCCGTAAACTTAAGTATTTTCTTTTTTTTCTTCTGACCATCTTTAAAAACAGTGGACGGTGCCCTCCCTCCTTCTCATCTGATACCCACGGACATCCTAGTCCATCAGCACTTTTAGACCCCATTCCTCACGTTTAGTGGCTGCATCAGGGGACAAACAAGGAAAATGACAGGGGGGGTATTCCAGAGTTTACTGGGGCTGGGGGTCCTGGTGCTTCTCCCGGGGGCATCTCAGGGACCTAGAGGAGATCAGCCAGCCTGAGAAAACACTATGTGAGCCTCCCAGCGACTCTGGGCCCCGTGGTTGCCTCTGCGGTGGTGTCCCTGGTAGTGTGCCTGAAGCAGCTGAAAACCCATCTCATTCCCTGGCCAGGTGGAGGGTCAGGAAATAATGCAGCTGTGCCATTCGCTGGGGAGTCCCTGCGTCCCTCCTGAGCCCAGAGGCAGCCGCTCCGGCCCCAGCCCCACAGACCCCTTCCAAAGCCCTGGGGCATTTCCAGTGAGACGGCTGGTCCGGCCTCCTGTCCCAGGAGGCACCAGGCCCACCTGGAGCAGGGAAGTCAGGGCAGTCTGCAGGAGGAGGAGTTTGCAGAGCCCATAGACAGGCTGAAAACTCAACAGCCCCAGCAGCCCAGGCAGGTGACATCAGGGCAGAAGGCAGGTGTCAGGCCCTGGGGCAGCCCGGCTCGCCCAGCCTAGTGTTTGACTACAATGGGCCCAAATTATGTGGAATTAGTGAGAAGGCAGAAGTTTGGAGAGTTCAGTGAAATCTCTTGATTAAAAAAATTGGGGGGCACCTAGGTGGCTCAGTCAGTTGAGACTCCGACTCTTGATTTCAGCTCAGGTCATGATCTCACTGTTCCTGAGAACAAGCCCTGAGTCAAACTCTGCTGACAGTGCAGCCTGCTTGGGATTCTCTCTGCCCGTCTCCTACTCACATTCTCACATTCTCTCTCTCTCTCTCTCTCTCTCTCTCTCTCTCTCTCTCTCTCTCGCAAATAAGAAAAACATATACATATAAAAAATTAAATTAGGGGCGCCTGGGTGGCGCAGTCGGTTAAGCGTCCGACTTCAGCCAGGTCACGATCTCGCGGTCCGTGAGTTCGAGCCCCGCGTCGGGCTCTGGGCTGATGGCTCAGAGCCTGGAGCCTGTTTCCGATTCTGTGTCTCCCTCTCTCTCTGCCCCTCGCCCGTTCATGCTCTGTCTCTCTCTGTCCCAAAAATAAATAAACGTTGAAAAAAAAAATTTAAAAAAAAAAATTAAATTAAAATTAAAAAAAAAATTTTACTGGAGCACCTGGCTGGCTCAGTCAGTAGAACATATAACTTTTGATCTTGGGGTCGTGAGTTCAATAAGCCCCATGTTGGGTGTGGAGCCTACTTAAAATTAACAAAAGAAAAAGTGAAAAAAACTTTATTGACAAAACAGAACGTCTGTGGGCTGGACGTCTTGGGACCTGGTGTGTAACTTGTCCGTGCGAAGGGACTGAGGGTCTTCTGATGGACTTCTGTGGGTGTGTGGGGACCGCAACACGGTCCTCCAGTCCTCACAGCGGTGACTGATGTGACCACTGTCTCTTGGTCCTAGGCCCCCGGCTGCCCCGAGTACAGCATCCTCTCCTTCATGGGCGCGTTCCACGGGAGGACCCTGGGTAAGGAGGGAGCAGTGTGACCCCGAGGTGGCTGTTAGATAAGAGCAACCACAGTAGGCGGCTTCGATCTTCACCTTGGCAGTTTCCACCTAGCGTCTCTCATGGACTCCACACTATTCTCTGCGGGGGGAGGATTGTTAGTCCTGCTCTGCAGACACGGAAAGGGAGGCCCAGCAAGGAAGGAACATTCTAAGGCCGTCTAGGGGCAGAGCCAGATTCGAACCCTGGCCCTGTGCCTTCACAGCCCGTGCTTAATCTGTGATGAATCAGAAAGTCAAGGGCGCACGCACGCACACACAGGTTCACGGGTCAGCTTCGGGACGTTACAGGAACTGCAGGCAGCGGCTTCCCTGGGTGTTGCGAGACGTGGCCTGAATTGCCCGTGATCCCCTTTTCCAAGACTGTTCCTCCTGCTTCCCTAGGGTGCTTAGCGACCACGCACTCCAAAGCTATTCACAAGATCGACATCCCTTCCTTCGACTGGCCCATCGCACCGTTCCCACGGCTAAAATATCCTCTGGAAGACTTTGTGAAAGAGAACCAGCAAGAAGAGGCCCGCTGTCTGGAAGAGGTAACAGCGGACCCTGCAGATTTCCCCTCCCTGTCTCCTTACCCCCGGCCCCCCACCACCGCCACAAGGCTCAGCTCAGGGGAAGAAGAACACAGGGTTTATGTGGGACCCGCGTGGTGCTCCCTGGGAGGGTCGTAGGGACAGAGAGGCACATCAGGAAAAGTAAGGGGGCCCCTTGATTTTTCCACCTGGCGTCCGTCACCCCACCTGTGATACTGATGTCTGTATTTAGGTTTCTTTGGGGGCAAGCTTCACTGACTGCAGAATAGGAGGGAATTTATGAGAATATGAGGCAGCCCGTAGGAAAAGTGCATCCACAGGACCCTGTTGTCCACTGCTTCTCAGCCTTCTCCCAAGTCCTGGGGCTCCCTGGGGGCTGAAGTGGGGCCAGGGGAGGGACTGGGGACAGGGAGCCCCCTCTTGCCATGCCTCAGACACAGCTAGCACCCCTCCTTTGATCTGTTCCAAATATTGGGGTTCCGTGTTAGACACTGGAGGATTCCGTTGGTGGGGAAAAGAAATTGGAAACTCTTCAGGTCTGGAATTTGAGTTCAGGTGAGGCTGGTTTGAGGCTGGTTTGCCTCTTAGACACATCATCATTCTTTTCAATCAACTCATGGTTAACACATACAGGGGGTCTAGTACAGACCTGTTGAACAGAGATGTAAACCCCATGTGTGACTGCAGTGTGTCTAGTAATCACATTTTTGAGAAGTGAAAGGAGGGACACCTGGGTGGCTCAGTTGGTTAAGCGTCCAACTTCAGCTCAGGTCATGGTCTCGCGGTCCATGAGTTTGAGCCCCATGTCCGGCTCTGTGCTGACAGCTCAGAGCCTGGAGCCTGTTTCAGATTCTGTGTCTCCCTCTCTCTCTGATCCTCCCCCATTCATGCTCTGTCTCTCTCTGTCTCAAAAATAAATAAACGTTAAAAAAAAATTTTTTTAAGGTGGAAGAAAATGGGTAAAATTAATTTTAATAACATTTTATTTTTTTAACATTTATTTATTTATTTTGAGAGAGAGAGAGAGAATGAGTGGGGGAGGAGCAGAGAGAGAGAATGCCAAGCAGGCTCTGTGCTGTCAGTACAGAGCCCGACGTGAGCCTTGATCTCATGAACTGCGAGATCATGACCTGAGCTGTGATCAGGAGTCGGACGCTTGGGGCACCTGGGTGGCTCAGTCCGTTAAGCATCCGACCTCGGCTCAGGTCATGATCTCGGGTTCGTGGGTTCTAGCCCCGTGTCAGACTCTGTGCTGACAGCTCAGATTCTGATCAGATTCAGCTTCCGATTCTGTGTCTCTCCCTGTCTGTGCCCCTTCCCCGCTCGCACTGTCTCTCTCTCTCTCTCTCTCTCTAAAATAAGCAAACATTTTTTTTAAAAAGGTGCTTTTCTGAGTACCCTGTCACTGTTTAGTTAATTATTTTTAATTCACTAACACATCACTTATCTACCACCAAGTGCACTCATTTCAGTGTCTAGTTCAAAAAGCTTTACCAAGCAAATATACCATAGAACTACCACCCTGATCAAAGGCCTCTTATCACCCCACAAAATACCCTCAGGTCAATCCAAGGTTCAACCCATGACCCCCACCCCCTACCCCGCTCTGTGACACGACCGATTAGATTCCTATCACGAGAGGTGACTTTTGCAACAGTTCTTTTGAGCAAATATATGCCTCAGATTCTGCACGGAAAGGACTCTCCCGCCGACAGTAATATCACACTAAGGATACAGCGATGGCATTACCGGCAACGGCCACAGCTACGCCGTCCTGCACGCCGGACCCCATGCTGCATGGTTTCATTCATTCGCTCTGTGACCCGAGCCCTTAGTTTCTGTCCCACAGGTGCAGCAGCAGGCCCAGGTAGGGCACACTGCCACCCACAGGGGCGGCCCCGAGTGGACACCACAGTCCTCACCGGAGTGCACACGAACACATACTCAGCATCGTGTCAGGGGGTCGTGGAACCCACATCCCCATCCGCGGATGCTGCTCTAGGGCTCCCGCCAGCTATGGTTACGTCCCCCTTGGGAATGCAGGTAGAGGATCTGATCGTAAAATATCGGAAAAAGAAGAAGACGGTGGCCGGGATCATCGTGGAGCCCATCCAGTCCGAGGGCGGAGACAACCACGCATCTGATGACTTCTTCCGGAAGCTGAGAGACATCTCCAGGAAGGTCAGTGCACAGGGCCGGGGCTGGATGGGGCCATGGGCTGTTTCCAACGGTTTTCCCAGAGCAGAGTGTTAGCCGCGGGGTCCTTGTACACGTCCACGTGGTCAGAGGCTGCCTGGTGGCCTCACAGGTAGAGGCATCGGAAAGTAGGGAAGGAGGAAGGGAGGGAATTTCTCCCTAAAATCTCACTGCAGAATCAGCCTCCACCCTGCAGTGCTAGCTGGGCACTTTCCCACATAAGAGATGCCTGGGAAGACCTCAGCCTCCTCCCTGTTCTCTCTAGAGAGCCCACCTCATCTCTCAGCCACACCCAACAGACGCTAGTGAGCACACGTTGTTGCTTCCGTGTGTGTGTATTTCAGTTTGTCGTGCACACGGAACGGGCTCGTCCGGCCAGTAAGATGGGAGCTGCTCAGCACAAGTGCTCAGGAACTAGCATTCAGGGGGGTGACAGAACTGGCAGACAGGACAGCCGGGGCCCGGGAGGCACGTCTCGGCCTCTCTGCTGGGACAGCAGGCCGGCGGAGGAAGTCAGCTGGCCAACTCCGGCCTGAGCCGAATGCAGTGTCGCTGTGCTCTGGGGTTCAGGGCGTACCTGACGTCACGGTACTGTTCCAGCTCAGCAGTCTGAGGACAAGTTGAAGCTCAGACCTCAGAGCTGCCCGGTTTCACTTCGCACGGCCCCGGAACGGGGGCTTGGTCACAGAGGCGGGCTGGGTGAGGGGTTCCGGGCTGGTTGGCGGTGGTGGGTGTTGACTTCCTTCTTCTCTCCCATCTTGGTCAGCACGGCTGCGCCTTCTTGGTGGATGAGGTCCAGACAGGAGGGGGCTGCACTGGCAAATTCTGGGCCCACGAGCACTGGGGCTTGGCTGACCCAGCGGACGTGATGACCTTCAGCAAGAAAATGATGACAGGAGGCTACTTCCACAAGGAGGAGTTCAGGCCCAACGCCGTGAGTAGCAGCCCTGCCCTCGTCTCCTCACTCAGGACCGCTCCCTTCTCCAAACCAGGAGCTGAGTAGACACCAGACGGGTCCCTGAGGTCTCCTGACGCCCGCTGTTTACCAGTGTAACTAGCCAGCGGTAGTGGTAGCCCAGCTCTCTGCAGGGAGGCTTCCTAGCAGCCCACTGTCCGTCTCCTGATTTCCCTGTGCACCTACAATGATAGAGCTCATCGATGCTGCTGTGGACCGAGCATTTGCTATGTCCTGGCCCAGTTCTAAGTAGTCCTCGTGTACTTGTAACCCTCACAACAGTCTAACCAAGTAGATGCTATTTTTTCTCTCCTAGTTTAGTAATGAAGACTCAGGCACAGAGAGGTTAAGCAAGTTGTCCCAGGTCACACAGCCTATTCGGTGACAAAGCTCAAACCTGGAGCCCATGCTCTAAACCACTACACTGCACTGCCAGATATACATAGGGAGTCACACACACACACACACACACACACACACACACACACACACGCACAAACACACAGTTACCAGGGCCCTGGGATCCTTTCTTCTACCAATCCTGCATGTAGTTTCCCCCATCAAGATTGCCTCATGATCCACAATCACTGCTGGAGCTCTGGCCATCACATATCAATTCTAGGCAGTAGGAAGGAAACAGGAAGGAAGGACAAAGTAGCCCCCTTCTTGTCTTTATAAAGCAGCCTTCCCAGAAATTTCACAACATTTCTGTTTCTAACACATTGACTGAGATCTGGTCAGATGGCCACTCCTATCTGCAAGGGGGAGCTGGGAAGTATGTTTTAGTTGGCTGCACTGACACCCCGAATAATTGAAGGAGGGATATATCGGGTGGTCATTGTGGGTCAGCCTGCCCTCAGTCCACTCCTGACTCCACTACCTACGGGCTGTATTTTTCCAGGACAAATCACTTAACCTCTCAGAACCTCGGCTCTTTCTCCAATTTTAGTATATGTGCTGCCGAAGCGAGCACCCTCGGCTGAGGGACTGTCCCGGGCATGGACCAGCTTGGTCTCCCTAATGGCATTGCCAGGCTGTGGGGTAGCTGTTGTGGAAGGAATGCACTGAGCTGCCGTGTGGTATCCTCCCTGGCCTCGGGAGATGCTCCCTGGGTTAGTTTCTCTCCTCCTAAGCGGGGGACAGGGTGTGTCCAGGCGAAGCGGGGCCCCTCCAGGGTGCGCCTGCGTGCGAACCTGCTGATGCCACGTGCCTCCTTCCAGCCGTACCGGATCTTTAACACCTGGCTGGGGGACCCGTCCAAGAACCTGCTGCTGGCCGAGGTCATCAACATCATCAAGCGGGAGGACCTGCTGAACAACGCGGCCCGCGCCGGGAAGGTCCTGCTGACGGGGCTCCTGGATCTCCAGGTACCCCTCCCGGACCCCCACCCATGGTTCCCCACACACCCCCAGGGCAACATCTGAGCCTCGTTTCCGTGGACCCCGCACCACCCCCATCCCCAGCTCCTGAACACCTGGCTCTCCTCTGACACCAGGTTCCGACATCTGTCATTTGAGAACCCTCGCAAACACGCCCCACTCACAGCGTCCCCGATGTGTCCCTCTTCCCTTGTGGGTCCCGTCCTCCATGTACTACCCCCCACCACCCCACAAGCAGCGCTGTGCAGTGGGAGACTCTGCAGGCCTCCGAAGTGACTTTAAATGTTCTAGCAACCAGACTGAAAGTACAAAAGGAAGCAAAGCTAGTGATAATGTAGTTTACTTTAACCCCTTCTATCCGTACTACGATTTCAGCCTGCCGCCAATGGAGGAAATAATTAATGTGGTTTTTCACGTTCCCTGCTTTTTAAAATTTTTCTTAAATGTTTATTTACTTTTGAGACAGAGACAGAGACACAGCATGAGCAGGGGAGGGGCAGAGAGAGAGAGGGAGACACAGAATCTGAAGCAGGCTCCAGGCTCTGAGCTGTCCACACAGAGCCCGACGCGGGGCTCAGACTCACAAACCGCGAGATCGTGACCTGAGCCGAAGTCAGGTCAGACGCTCAACCCACGGAGCCACCCGCGTGCCCCCATATTCCCTCGTGTGCACCTCAACTTGGACTGGCCACGTTTCAGGTCACGTGTGGATCCCGCATGGGACAGCATATCTCTCAGTTATAATCAGGTGTCTTCGTAGTTTTATTCTGTCTGCCTGACCTCCCCCAGCCCCACAAATCACCCCAACCCACACGCACACCTGACTCTCCTAGATGGGGTGCGAGCTGTCGGGAGCCATGGTGCTTCCGGGACTGGCCAATCCAGCCCAGGAGTTGGAGGACAGATGACCTTCTTCAGATGGTTACAAAGAGTCCTTCTGCCGGGGATCTGGAGGATCCCATGACCTGAGCAGAACTGCCAAGGGGTGGTGACAGTGGTTGGCAATAGTAACAGCTTCTAATTATTGAGTGCCTGCTGTATGCCCTTGCCCGTACCAGGGGCTGTCATACACTCGGGTTATGTCCGGTAGTGATACTGCGAGTGTAACCCCTGTTGTCCCAATTTTGCAGATGAGGCATCTGAGGCATGGAGCGGTTACTAGCTTGTCCAGAGTTACACGGCTTCCATGTGTGGCCTTCGGGTTGGAACCTGATTCTGGTGGACTTCAGAGTCCATGTTCTTTGCCAGCATTTACCTCCCTGATATGATCAATGACCTAGTAATTATTATTTCCATTAATTGAGAACTTGCTAAGTCTGAGGCCAGGTAGGGGTTGGGGAGGGGCAGGCACAGGACATGGTTCCAGACACAGAACAGTGGCAGGAGCTCTGGGGACAACCCGCACACCCCAAGATAGGGATGCCAGATTTAATGAATTACAATACAGGGCTCTCAGTTAAATTTGAAAAACGGCAACGGATTTTTTTTTTTTTTTTTTAGTATAAGTATATCCTGTGTGCCATTTGGGACATACTTATACTACATTATAAGTTGTTGATCTGAAATTCAGATTTAACCGGGTGTCCTGTATTTGTTCTGGCACCCCTAGCTCAGAACAGTTTGAAATTAGGAAAACATAATTATCCTCATTTTCTGCACTTGATCTTAGCCCAAAGGCTGAGAAATGATGTTTATCCTCATTTTCCGGATGAGAAAAGGGAAGCCCGGGGAGGTGAGCAGCAGCAAGGAGGCCAGGCTTTAACCCCAGTTCCGCCTGATTGCAAAGACACTGCAGGGGTCAAGTGTGGTTCTTAGAACAGCTGAGACCTCCCAGTGGCTATGGGTGCGTGTGCTCTGCGTGGAAGTTTTTTCTTTCTCTTCTCTTGGTCTGGATTTACATTTAAACTGGGGGTTGGGCAGAGGCCAGGGATAAACGGCAGACGCGGTCGTCTGCCCCTGGGAGTGACGTCTTGCCACCCCAGCAAAGCGAGGCCCAGGGCAGACAGAGCGCCAGAAATGTTTTCTTTGTAGGTCTCTTAAATGTCCCAATTAATGCCAGCCATCCTTAGTCATGAGAGCAGGTCCTGAAGCACCAGGCAACTCGAAAGGCCCTGGACTAAGGCCCCTGGCTTTGAAAAGGGGTGTGGATACGGGGTGCCTGGGTGGTGCAGTCGGTTAAGCGTCCGACTTCAGCCAGGTCACGATCTCGCGGTCCGGGAGTTCGAGCCCCGCGTCAGGCTCTGGGCTGATGGCTCAGAGCCTGGAGCCTGTTTCCGATTCTGTGTCTCCCTCTCTCTCTGCCCCTCCCCCATTCATGCTCTGTCTCTCTCTGTCCCAAAATAAATAAATAAACGTTGAAAAAAAAATTTTTTTTTAAAAAAAGAAAAGGGGTGTGGATAGTATTACCCTAAGCGGCTTCCAGATGCGAGACGGTGCCACAGCTAAGGGTTCTGGGAGAACACCCCATTGCCAAGCCTGGCATGGTGCCTTGGGAGGCCCGACTGGTTCATCTCAAGGGATGCAAACGGTCAGGGGTCCCTAGCAGGGCCTTACAAAGCTACAGGCAAGGAGGAGTTCAGATTACAGGATCCCCTGAAAGAGTGGGTGAAAGAAAAGGATGCCTGTAGGGGTGGGGCAACAGTCGAGGCCCCACCATGAGGAGGGGCGGGGAGGGAGCTCCACGTCCTGCACCGTTTAATCACGTCAGCGGCCACCAGACACGCGCACAGGCGTGTGTGTCCGGGTGTCTGAACAGATGAGACCTTGTCCCCAGAGACAACACTCTGGTTAGAAGGGAGGAGTATGGGGGCGCCTGGGTGGCGCAGTCGGTTAAGCGTCCGACTTCAGCCAGGTCACGATCTCGCGGTCCGTGAGTTCGAGCCCCGCGTCAGGCTCTGGGCTGATGGATCGGAGCCTGGAGCCTGTTTCCGATTCTGTGTCTCCCTCTCTCTCTGCCCCTCCCCCGTTCATGCTCTGTCTCTCTCTGTCCCCAAAATAAATAAACGTTGAAAAAAAATTTAAAAAAAAAAAAAAAAAAAAAAAAAAAGAAGGGAGGAGTATGTTCAAAGCGCAGGCTCCCAGCAATCAGCAGGGGCCAGACCAAGCAGAGGAAGTGCTGATGTGACTTCCGAGCCTCAGATCCTCCCCGCCCCGCGGACACCAAATAGTCCCTTCTCCGCTGGTGCAATGAGAATTCAAGACCATGCGTGGCACGTATATGGGCCTCTATTGCCACCAGGATGTGGCTTTGTCTCCACTTTGTACCACGGGTCTGCAGGGAGATGACCTTGGCCCCCCGGGCTCTGCCCCCACTGCCTGAGATCATTTGGGCTCATCCAGCCCTGTTCATTATCCTTTGTGCGAATGATGGAGCGGAGAAGGACCACGAGCTTCCACACCAAGTGACTATGTTAGCTTCCTCAGGCTCTGGAGCACATGAGCACAAACTGGGTGCTTTAAACCATTCTTTTACTGTTCTAGAGACCACAGGTCTGAGATCAAGAGAGCAGCGTGCGTGTTGACTCTTGCTGGAGGCTTGGGGCAGGGGTGGGGGAGGGCCCATGCCACGCTTCTGTCCCAGCTTCTGGTGGTCCGCAGGCCTTGGTGGCATCCAAAGGATTGTGGGTGCCCCTTTCCGGCCTCTGCCCCCAATGTTCCCCTGTGTGCCTGTGTCTCTGTCCAGATTTCCCTCTTACAGGGACACCTGTCCTTGGAGTTAGGGCCCACCCTCGTCCAGCATGATGTCCTCTTAACCTAATTGCATCAGCAAAGACTCGATTTCAAAGTAAGGTCACCTTCGCAGTGTCCAGGTCAACATGAATTTGGGGAGGGGGGCACCGTTCAGCCCAGGACAGCTCCCAGCCTCAGACCCTGCAGTGAGGCTGAGCTGCTGCTTCTAGAAGAACCACCGCTTTTCTAGAAAAGGAAAGTAAAGATGGCTGGTGTCTCCCAAGCACCTGCCGAGTACCAGGCCCAGCGCCTGATGCAGGAATCTTGTCTCACTAAATTCCCACTGTGGCCCATTGGGGGCAGTAGCATTTACATCCTTCAGTTTGCAGAAGAGGAAACTGAGGCTCGGGCCACTTACGTGACTGGCCCACAGGTGTCCAAGGAGAAAGAGGCAGAGTGGGTTTTGAACCCAGGACTGGAGGTCTCCAGGGCCCGAGCCCGTGACACCGCAGCCGTCCTGGCTGGTCCTGCAAAGGCCGGAAGGCCAGACCCAGGGGGGCATTTGAGGAAGCTCCCAGCTGCTGCATGGGTGCCGGGCTCTGACGCCGGCCTGTCTCCCCGCTGCAGGCCCGGTACCCCCAGTTCATCAGCAGGGTGAGAGGACGAGGTACTTTTTGCTCCTTCGACACTCCCGATGAGTCCATACGGAATAAACTCGTTTCAATGGCCAGAAACAAAGGTAAGTCCTCCAGGAGCGGAAGCTGAGCTCCAGCAGGGTCCTCCCCACCCCGTCCCCCGTCACCTGGTGCGGGCGCTGTGGGGCAGGGGGCGGCAGGGGGACTGGACAGCGTCTGAGTGTTCTTTCTCAAAAGAGAATGTGGGCAGCGGGATTTCCTTATGCACTTATTCACTCGGTAGATACGCACTGAGAAGGTGAGTTGCAGTGACACAGGAGAGAATCGTGGTCGTGAACTAGACCGTTGGGGCCTTGCCTTCATGGAGCTCCCGGTCTAGCAGGAAAGGGGCATGGAAGACAGTTTTCATAAACCATCGGTTGCAGTTGTGCACCCTAGGAAGCACGAAAAGGGACTAAGGATGGAATAGCTGGGGGAGGTGTGGGGAGGAGGAAATCAGGGGAGGCTTCCTTGAGGAGGAGGCGTTTTACCTTAAGTGTAGCCGCATGAGCAGGGTTGGCCAGCTGAAGGTGGGGAGGGGCATGCGGGCAGAGGAAGGGATGGGTGCAATTACAGGAGGCAGGGTGGAGCCGACAGAGGTACGGAAGCCTCTGGAAAGGAGCGTGAGGAGGGGCATGAGGAGGGGCTTCCAGGCAGGGAGGTCACAGGGCGGATGTGTGGCAGGCACTCTGCTCCGGGTCAGGATCCCAGAGGAGCAGGGGTAACTCACCTCCTGTTCCCCATGAGAAACGGAGTTTCAGAGGCGCCCCGAGACCTTGACCAGGGCGCCTTTGAGATCAGCGGGTCCGTCCCTCTCGGGTGACAGTCTGCCCCTCGCACGAGCTGCCCGTCTGCACTTCTGCATTTACCTGTTTGCTGCTTTCCGTCCCGGCTCCTCCACGAGCTCCTGGAAGGCAGGGGCTTTGCCTCGGGACTTAGGTCTCAGTGGGCCTCGCCCAGGGGTAGCAGAGCAGGTGTTGGAGGTGGGAGGGAGGGAGGGAGGCAAGGACAGATGGACGGACGGGAGGTGCCCCGCGTGTGGCTCTGAGCCCAGGCGGCTGACCTCCCTCCTTCGCCCGCTTTCAGGCGTGGTGCTGGGAGGCTGCGGGGACAAATCCATCCGGTTCCGCCCCACTCTGGTCTTCAGGGATCACCACGCACACCTGTTCCTCAACATCTTCAGTGACATCTTAGCAGGCTTCAAGTAAAGGAGCCATCTCCCCTGCGCTCTGAGAAAGCCCCGATCTCAACAGTTGTCAAATTGATTAGTTTGCCTAATTCATGTTTTCACTTAAAGGATCAGAGGCGAATGCGTGACCTATAGGGTTCTTTGCAGGGAGGGGACGTCTGTGGTGGCTTGGGGGGTGGGGGGACGGGCGGGAGGGGCTGGCTTTGATTCTCCTCCCTGCAGAGCCAATGATGTACATTGGTGTAAGCCCAGAAATTCTGCTTGAGCCCTGGACGTAGTCTCAGGCAGGGCCATGAGGGTTCTGGCCGTATGTCTGCCCACCTCAACCCCAACCGTTTCTTTGGAAGCCAGGCAAGGGAATGACAGCTGCTCCCGGGACTTTTGGGCTCCGGTCCCTCTCAAGTGCCATATTCTGTGACTGAGGATGCTGACACCCCTCGCCCTGGCAGACATGCTCTCCCCTCCCACCCAGCCCTGGAGCTCTGAGCAGGTGCCGTGCACAGTTCATTGATGGACGGGACAGATCGTACGGGGGCAGGAGAGCAAGGACATTAGGATTGAGCTGTGGTCTGGGAAGGGGTCCTGTGGCCTCCTTACGTACGACTGGGGCCACCCTGCTCGGTGCATCTGGGGACCCTCTAAATTGTGAATTCTGTCCTTGACGGGCTGTTGCCTTGGAGAATCTCTGTGCCATTACTGGCACTTCTTACTCACCGACCCTCTGTTCCCCACACTCTGTTCCCTCTGTTAAATGTGAACCCAGACGTCGGTGGCGGGGGAGAGGGGACGGGACTGCAGCCTGAGCATCCAAGGGGACACACAGGAGCTGGAGGGTCAGAAGCACAAGCCAGTCTCCCAGGAGCGGCAGAGCCAAGTCCTCCTGTCTCCCCAGGGCATCTGGGGTCTGACCTGTGGACCCCTCGCCCGGGGGGCTCTCTAGCTTCTCCTCACCCACCCCTGCTCCACTTGTGCGCGGCCCTTGCCGGACACCATCACAGGCAGTCAGTTGCTGAGCTAGGTGTCTTCCTCAAGAAGCACCGAGAACACTGGGTGCCAAAACTCCCCCAGAAACCAGATTGCCCACTGGTTCAAGGTGGCATCCTCATACTGGCCACTCCAGAGGACAGCTGTTCCTGACATGAAAGAGCGTGTAGATTTCCAGGCGGAGGATACTGGAATGCTTAGTTGGCCTGTGGCTGAGGCTCAGGGGCCTCTGCTGGAGGCCAGGCATTCTTGGGACTCGTTGGACTTCAGATGCCCCTAAAAAGAGCATCTGGCTGTCCTGCAGCCGTGCAGACTCGGGAAGCCTGGCTGTCCTCCCGGCCCACCCCCTGCTGCCTGGCCGGCTGGCTTGGGACAGGGGCATATCAAGGTTCCTGGCTCGGCACTTTGTTCTTTCAATAACTAATCATCCAAAGACCTCAAACCGGTTGTTTTTTTGGTTTTCTGTCGTGTGTCAGGCTATCTGCTCTGCCAGCAAAATGGAGGTGTCCGCCCCTCTCTCTGCGGGATGCCACTCGTCTGTTCACTCGTCCCTTTAACCGGTCACTCCTTCATGGGACTGTCCTTATGTACCTGCTCTGCCCCTGGCCCAGTGCAAAGCCCTAGGAATACAGAGGGGAAATACAACATGGTCCCTCCTCTCGAGGGACTCACATGTCATCGGGAACAACAGACTCTTAAGTCAGTAGTCAAAGCAGAGGGGCAAGTGCTGTGCCGAGAGGAATGTACGGGACGTCAGGAAATCAGAGGGAGTGTCCGCCGGGGGCGGGGCTTTTCAGGGGGAAAGTGACCTTTGAGCAGGGTTTTGCAGAACAAGCAAGAGTTCTCCAAGCAGACAAGGCAAGGAAGAGTGTCACAGGAAAGGGAACACACTTTCAAAGGCACCTCAGCCCACAGTCTCGCACCTTTCACTGGGGATCCAGATTCTCAATATCCCAAGGCAATATCCCAAGATTCAAGGCCTTATTTAACAAGCCAGATGCAAACCAAACCATAATTCATTTATTGGCATAAGGACGCTTTCTCTGGAGAACTTTAACGTCGGGTACAAACATCCAGTAAGGTTCCTGGGGTCCCAAAGGTTTCCGAGCCAGGGCACGACCAGAAACTGGGCTCTCTTTGGTGGAGAGAGTGGCCATAGACATTTTGTTCTCTCCCACGGGGCAGTCATCGAGGAATGAAACCGTTTTATCTGGGAAGTCATGTCCAGACTTACTCACTCCGTACCAAGGGAAGTTACTTCTCGTGAAACTTTTTAAGCCATTTATCAACACGTTCTTGTTGGCTCAGGTCATATTCGGAGTTCCTGAGGCATCTTCTTTTCAGGGTGGGGGTATAGCTGGAAGGGTTTCAAAGCAGAGGACTCTCGGCAGGGCTCAAGGTAGAAACTATGGAGAGGTGGGTAACAACGGGGAGCCCGGCCGACAGGTTGCTGTCCAGGGCTGGGCCCGCGGAGTGCTTCTGTGGCCGACGGTCTGGGAACGAACCCATCTCCCATCAGTGCTGTAGACTTTAGTAACTCTCTCCAGCAAGTCTTTTACAGAAAGCAAGGTCCTGTAATAGCAAGTCTTAGCACATCCTCACTTTTATTGTAAATGTTTTTTTTATAATTTTTACTGACAGTAACCATGCAAAATTGTGCACATTAAAACATCTATGTATCTATACCTATCTCTATACATATATATATAAATGTATACATATATCAGCTCATGGTAGAGAAGCATAGCTAGGGAGCACCGCCCACTAATGCATTCAAATCTTGTTTACGGTATTCTGTTGACAGTGCGAATAAATGATAAAGAAGTTAACGTGTCACAATGTAACTGATGACCATACGCACAATTCCGTGAAATTAAATGTTTCCTGTGTTAATCAGTATTCTTAAATTTAAAAAAAAAAATTTATAATGGAAACAGAGTGAATGTGTCCTTTTTGGGTTTGGAAACAGTTTTGTTAAATAACTGTCTGACAAGCACACATTAAGCACCTACTCTGTACCTCTTAGGGAGGTCTTGGGGGGTTATACTCTACCTGCCCAAGTCTGCCTGGACTCAGGACATACTGTGAGGCCATTATTTTCACCAGGCTTCATCAAGGACTTACCATGTGACGGGGGCACAGGGATGGACAAGGCGTGGTCCTTACGCTTAGCTCATCTTTGGTGGGGCAGAGGTCACAGCGACACGGGCAGACCCTGCACGCTGCACATTAACAAAGGGCGGGCCCCGAGCTGGGGTGGAAGTTGGTCCCTGAGTTTCATCTTCAAGGTCAAGCAGGAACTGCACCAGTGACTCGGAGGCAGGATGAAGGGCATTCCAGACCCCGGACACAAAGGCACGGTGAGGGCAGGCATCCCAGGGTGTGGATCAGAGAAAGACCACAAGAGTCAGAGACCAAAGAAACAGGCAGGACTGGGCCCCAGAGGGCCTTTGGGGCCACACTGCGAGGCAGGGGATTTCCACGCAGGGGTGCAGGAGGTGCAGGTTCGGAGCAGGGGGGAAATCCAACATGCCGAGGACATGAGGGACGGAGAGACTGACACACCAGTCAGGAGTGTCTAGGACCCAACCTGGACGGGGACCATGGGCTCCTGCTCCCAGCTGTCAGTGACCCCCGTGTGGCTCTGACTTTTCTCACCTGCAAATTGCATGGTTTGGATTGCATGGTTTCCCAGGTTCCTTCCACCGTGGACACTCAACGCGTCTATAAGATTATCGTCAAAGGCAAGGTTTACTATTACATGTATTGTTTAGGGGCTGGTGGTGGCTCAGTCAGTTTGGTGTCCGACTCTTGGTTTCGGCTCAGGTCATGATCTCACAGTTTGTGAGTTTGAGCCCTACGTTGGGCTCTGTGCTGACCCTGGGATTCTCTCTCCCTCTCTCTGCCCTTCCCCTGCTCGCTTGCTCTCAAATAAATAAACTTAAAAAAAATTTTTTTTAAACAAAACAAAACGTGTTTTAAAAATAATCACATATATGGGGCGCCTGGGTGGCGCAGTCGGTTAAGCGTCCGACTTCAGCCAGGTCACGATCTCGCGGTCCGGGAGTTCGAGCCCCGCGTCAGGCTCTGGGCTGATGGCTCAGAGCCTGGAGCCTGTTTCCGATTCTGTGTCTCCCTCTCTCTCTGCCCCTCCCCCGTTCATGCTCTGTCTCTCTCTGTCCCAAAAATAAATAAACGTTGAAAAAAAAAATTAAAAAAAAAATAATAGTCACATATAAACGAGGCGCCTGGGCGACTCAGTCGGTTGAGCGTCCGACTTCGGCTCAGGTCATGATCTTGTGGTTCGTGGGTTCGAGCCCCGCGTCGGGCTCTGTGCTGACAGCTCAGACCCTGGGGCCTGCTTCGGATTCCGTGTCTCCCTGTTTCTCTGCCCCTCCCCCTCCCCCGCTCGTGCTTCATGTCTGTCTCTCAAAAATAAACATTAAAGAAAAATTTTAAATAATCACATACAGTAACAATTATCGTTTGTTGACCATCTCCTATGTGCAAGCATAGGCTGCAGGTGCTTTATAATTTTCATGACAAACCTATGAGCTGTGCCTACTTTTTTTTTTAATGTTTATTTTTGAGAGTGTGAGTGGGGCAGGGGCAGAGAGAGAGGGAGCCACAGAATCCGAAGCGGGCTCCAGGCTCTGAGCTGTCAGCACAGAGCCTGACGCGGGGCTCAAACCCATGAATCATGAGATCATGACCTGAGCTGAAGTCGGACGTCTAACTGAGCCACCCAGGAGCCCATTGTGTGCTTACTTGTAAGATGAGGAAACAAGCTCAGAGAGGTTGGGGGAACCTGCCCAACCATTCAGCTCAGGAGCTAGGATTTGAAACGCAGACGTAGGAAAGATGGCATACTAGCGTATCAACAGATGCGTGTGTATGTGCACACAGCCAGCTTGGGATCGGGTGAGGGCAGGGGCTGTCCTCCACCCCAGGACCTTTCTCACAGCCAGCCTGGCCGCCAGACTTGGAAGGTCCATCTGAACTGGTCAACATCAGTGTGAGCTCTTAGCATACCTTCTTAGAGCCGGTGGGTGATTGGAAGGCACCAAAACCTCAAATACTCCTCGTTACAAATGGTCACTGTGGGGCAGCTGGGTGGTTCAGCTGGTTGAGTGTCCGACTCTTGATTTTGGCTCAGGTCATGATCCCAGGGTCGTGGGACGGAGCTCTGTGTCAGGCTCTGCACTGGGCATGGAACCTGCTTGAGACTCTTCCTCTCTCTCCCTCTCTCTCTGCCCCTCTCCCCTGCTCGCTCTCTCTCTCAAAACTAAAAATAAATAAAACCAGGCACTGTTTCCTATTTTCTGTTCTCCTTCCATGCTGGGGAGGCAGGATACGGCAGTGGAATAACCCGACTCTGCTACTTTCTAGCTGGGTGGCCCATCACCCCTGAGCCTCCTCTGTAATGCTAGCCTGCTAGCCTAGCACGTGTCAAATGCTTCCCTGGACCAAGCGCTATTTTAGGTGGATTCCAGGTACTAAGTCCATCGTCCCAACCCCCTTAGGTGGGTACTTTTATTGCCACTGCTTCCCAGATGAAGAACCCAAGGCACACGGAGAACTTCTCTGGCCACAGGTACAACGTGGCAGGGCATAGTGCCTCCCATGATTCCACGCAATGATACATTTCTGTCAACCTTACAGTTCCTGCTCACAGCAGTAAACCTACTTCCCAATGCAGATACAAGCCCCACGGAGTCTCGGGGTCTCGGAGTGTATCTCAGCTGTTAATCAGTAAAATGGATGTTTTGTCTCCAGAGTTGGTAAAACATGGCCCTGCCTGATTAATCGGACAGGATTTTATAGTTGAATGCCACAGGAGCAAAACAAAGCCATAAAAGTTGGACTCTGCCTGGGGCTCAAAGGGACCCTGGTACTTTCCATTTGGGGACTCACAAGTCCTGAGGGCACAGAGCAGCAGTGAAATGAAAGCCCCCAGCCCTGGCCATCTGGGCAATTTTCCCCCGGCTGCCCCCACCCCCACAAGCGGCTAAGTTCCCCACATCGGCTCTGGGGAGTGCATTCAACATGGTCGCTGAATGCTAGATACCCGGCCCTGTAACACGGAAGTCTCATCTTTGATCACCAGTGCAGGTAGGACACCAGCTCCCAGCGGTGCAGACCACAGACGTCCCCAGCTAGAGCTGACCTCCCCGCGGTCCGGGGGACCATGTCTCAGTCTGCCCAGGGGGCTATGACAGAATACGAATACCACTGCTGGCCTACAACCCACTCGCGAGCTCCCTGGGTGCAAACTGAGACTGGCTCCCATACACGGAAGGCAGAGAGAGGCTGGAGAGAGAGGAGGCCGCTCCAGTGGGCAGGTGGCAGGACTCACTAATACCTGCAAGAGGACTTAACTCACGAGGGGACTTAACTTACAAGGCTTGTCTTGGGCGGCTGCAAGATAAGGCCTCCACACCCACCTGCCGGAATCTGAGTTTATGTGGAGGCCTTAACTGGGTTCAGGCATGTCTACCGTGCAGATGGCCTCAACCCCACATCACTGTTTCAAGGCTGTGTCCTTGGACAGCTTCCGGAAACAGAGAAGCCAAGTAGAACCTACATTCCAAGGACAGGGGAGGGGGTGGGGAGCCTCCGATTGCCCAGGGCCAGCCTGAGGGTCAACTGGCAGTCATGCCTTCTTGATGACCTCCCCAACAACCATAGACTGGGCAGCTTAAACATTAAACACAGATTTCTCACAGTTCTGGAGGCTGCAAGGCCATGATTGGTTGGTGAGGCCCCTTGTTATGTCCTCATATGGCCTTCCTTGGGGCACACGCGTACACACACACACACACACACACACACACAGCCTCTTTATTCGTACAGGCCCTGATCACACGAAGGGGACCCTAATCACCTCCCAAAGGCTCCACCCCAAACACCATCACATTGGGGGTTACAGTTTCAACACAGGAGTTTTCAGGGGTGGGGGTGGATACACATGTTCAGTCCACAGCAAGTACTGTACGAAAATGGACATAGCACAGACCACACCATTCCCTGCAGTTAAATTCTACACAGCCCAGGGCATGCAGGCGGGTCTCAGCGGACAGGCAGGAAAACCACTCTAGAAGGGACAGGCATAGCCATGTCACCGATGCTCTCCACAACGGAATGATTCCTAATGTCAGCCCAGCTTCCAAGGCCAGCATGGGAATTCATGGTGGCTTCACCTAAAAAGCTGACTTGAGAGATCTCGAGCTTTTTACAGCATTTTTCACTTGTTAAGACAGACAAGATGTTCATCATGGATACTTAAAAACAGTATTGGAAGGTTATAACGTTGAAGATGGGTGTCTTCCCTCCATTCCACCCACCCCCCCCCCACCCTTCACCCTCTCCCCAGAGTAACCACTGTGAACTTGCAGTGTATGGGGGTTTTTACAAACACAAGACCACACAAAACTCTATTGGTTCTGTGACTTGCTTTTTCTACCGATCGCAGTTGCCATGGTTACCTTTCCACATCAGCAGATACTGTTCAAGCTCATTCTTTTTAAGGGCCATGCAATATTCCATAGTAAGGCTCTACCGACATTTATTTAACCGTGTCGCCTACTAATGAAAACTGTTTAGGGGCACCTGGGTGGCTCAGTCAGTTAAGCTTCCGACTTTGGCTCAGGTCATGATCTCACGGTTCATAGGTATGAGCCCCACATCAGGCTCTGTGCTGACAGCTCAGAGCCTCGAGCCTGCTTTGGATTCTGTGTCTCCCTCTCTCTCTGCTCCTCCCCCGCTCACATTCTGTCTCTCTCTCAAAAACAAATAAACCTTAAAAATTTCTTTTAAAAACGTTTATTTCCAGTTTTGTCATTGCTGTTTGTTTTGCTATTAGGAACACTCAGTGAACATCTTCGTAGGTCTCCTTGGGTATTTCTATTAGATTATTATTTTGGATTTGTTGTCAAAGTGGGGGAATCACCCACATATCCATCACCTGAACCTAAAGACCACTTGCATTTTCCGAGACACTGCTTTCTCATCTGCTGCACGGCTTTTGGGAAGGGTAAATCCCACGCAGGCATTCTCAAAAGTCAGGGTGCCTTGGAGTTACCTGGGAAGCATAAAGATTCAAACCCCCCAGCATCTACCGGAATCCGTCCTTAGGGACTCAGCACAGGTTTTGCTAGTTTTGCTGGTGTCGATCCAGAGAGCCTGGGTGGCTCCCAGGGACCGCCCTCATGGTGCTGCTGAAGTCCCGCCGCGGTCAGGTGGAGATCGCGATTCCGGCTCGGAAATGAACGCATGCATGATGCCTTTGCTGTGTGTGCCCTCTGCTGGTACTGTGTGAGCAGACACACATCGAAACGGAGGCTCTCTCATGCCACGGCTGGTGGGCTGGTGAGGACGGGGTTTTCACCTCCCAGGGTGGTGATACTACAGAGCAGTGACTGGCAACCCAGGCTACAGGTAAGAATCGCCCTGACCATGGCAACGGCTGGTCGTGGGCCTGGGCAGCAATATTTTTAAAAAGCTCCCCCAGGTGATTCTGCACACAGAACCAGAGCTGACAGCGTATTCTTTAAGGGGGGAAAAAATTGGCCAGGGAACACAGAGTCCACAGAGGCATGAGTTACTCTGGTGTTTTCTGTCTACTAGAGTCTATTTCAGAAATAGACTGAAATAGACTAAAATTCCAGCCTGGCTGCATTTCAGAATTGGCTGTCAGAATTTTCTGTCAAAATACAGATTCTGGGGACCCACCCCTGACATAACTAAAATCTCCAGGGGTGAGTTCACTCAGGTTAATAGCTTAGAACTAGACCAACACCAGGGGCTATTTGAGTTAATTCTTATCTTTAATGAGGTCAAAGTCAAATCGTTAATACCGCCTGAGACATTTCATAGGCAAAGACTGTCTTTGGGGAAAGGGGTTCACAGTCTTTGAAGGAGCTGGTAAGCGGGTGAGGGAACAGTATGGAAGGAAACCAAGAGCTACATGTAATTGCTATGTAACTGACTCTTCTCTATACAAGTGAATCTTCACTAACAACTTCTTGAGCATAAAGAACACCTGTTATACAGAGAAAGAGGGGAAGGGAGGGGAGGGGAGGGGAGGGAGAGAGGGGGGAGAGCACACATGCGCGAGAGTGCTCTATACAGACATTGGGGAGAAAGGTGTCCAGACAGAGGGAACTGCCAATGCAAAGACCCTGAGGCTGGAGCATCCTTGATTACTGAAGGAACAGAAAACTGGATATGACTGGCAGTGGTTGAAGACAGAGCTGTGGATAAGACACAGCTGGGGATAGGGGTGGACCCAGACCACGTTAGACCTTGTAGGCCACGGTGAGCACTTTAGTTTTTACCGCAATGCCGTGCTTTGTTTGTTTGTTTGTTTATTTATTTATTTAGTATCACTGGCTGCTGTGAGAACAGGCTCCAGATGGGTAAGGATAATAGAAGCAGCAGGCTGCAACAACCCAGAGAACATACGAGGGCAGTGTGGATCAGAATGGCAGGAGGTGGACAGGGTGAGAGGTGGTCAGCTTCTGGTCATAGTTTTAAAATAGAATCAGCATTGGGGCGTCTGGGTGGCTCAGTCGGTTAAACATCCGACTTCGCCTCAGGTCATGATCTCACAGTCTGTGAGTTCGAGCCCCGCATCGGGCTCTGTAATGCCAGCTCAGAGCCTGGAGCCTGCTTCGGATTTTGTGTCTCCCTCTCTGCCCCTCCCCCGCTCATGCTCTGTCTCTCTCTGTCAAAAATAAGTAAACATTAAAAAAAAGTTGTTTAAATAAAGTCGCATAAAACAAGTCAATGGAACCACATGCCATTTACCTTGAAGAAAGAGGCCCCGGGGACGCCCAGGCCCACACCCAGGCTCTGGGTCCCTGCTCAGTGGGGGTTCTCCTGTGTGCAGAGCCGTTGTGTCTGGGAAAACCACAGATATGCCCAGGCAGTGGGTGCCCAGTGTCCCCAAACATCTGAGGGACACAACCACACACTCCCCAGACTTTGGTCTCCAACCACAGGAATGAATTCACACCAGCTGGAATTTAATAAAGAATTCAAATCCATGATCCTACCACCTTTCATTTGCATCTTTAACTAAAACTGAACACAAATTAAACAGTGCTGTTTTCAGGGCACCTGGGTGGCTCAGCTGGTTGAGCATCAGGCTTTTGATTTTGGCTCCAGGTCATGATCTCATGGTTCATGAAATCGAGCCCCACGATGGGCTCTGCAGTGACAGTGCAGAGCCTGCTTGGGATTCTCTCTTTCCCCCTCTCTCTGCTCCTCCCTTGCTCACACTAAGTAAATAAATTTTAAAAAGAAAATAAAAAGTGAAGGACCAACCACATCCACTGAATTTGTTTTTGCATAAAGAGTATGATTCGAATGAGGGGCGCCTGGCTGGCTCAGTCAGTAGAGCGTGCGACTCTTGATCTTGGGGAGTTCGAGCCCCACAATGGGTGTGGGGTCGACTTCAAAAAAATAAAGGACACCTAGGTGGTTCAACCGGTTAAGCATCTGACGTCAGCTCAGGTCATGATCTCATAGCTTGTGAGTTCAAGCCCCACATCCGGCTCTCTGCTGTAGGCACGGAGCTCACTTCAGATCCTCTGTCCACCTCTTTCTGCCCTTCCCCTGGTCGCTTGTGCACTCTCTCGCTCTTGTTCTCTCTCTCTCTCAGAGATTTAAAAATATTTTAAAAAATAAATAGACAAAAAAAAAATTTTTTTAAGGAGGATTTGGGGCTCCTGGGTGGCTCAGTCAGTTAAGCACCTGACTTTGGCTCAGGTCATGATCTCGCGGTCTGTGAGTTTGAGCCCCGTGTCAGGCTCTGTGCTGACAGCTCAGAGCCCATAGCCTGCTTCGGATTCTGTGTCTCCCGCTCTCTCTCCCGTTAGCCACTCACACTCGGTCTCTCTCTCCTTCAAAAATAATTAACTTTCCCCAGTTTTACTGAGATAGAATTGACATATAACATCGTATCAGCTTAGTGTGTACAACGTAATGATTTATGCACGTATATATCGCAAAACGATTATGACAAGGTCAGTTAACATCAGGCATCTCACATAGTAATGAGGTATCTTTTTTTCTTGTGACAGAATATTTTTAATGTGTTTACAAGTAAGATAGCTATGTTACATGAAGCAAAAAAACAATTCCAGGTACAGGATAACATCCATGTTTTTAAAAAGCCTGAAAGCACGGTAAGATACCACCTCCTGCCCATCAGGAGGATGTGGAGGAGCCAGAACCCTCGTGGACGGCTGAGACGGGTAAAAAAGGACATGGCGGCTGTGGGAAAGTTCAGCGGTTCCTCAAAAACTTGCACAGTCACCGTAAGATCCAATATTTCCGCCTGTCTGCCTGTCGGCATCCAGGAGCCCCAAAAGAAGCGACAGCAGGGACTCGTGCGCCAACTCTGACAGCAGCACTGTTCCCAACAGCCAAAAGGTGGAAAACTATCAAAATGTCCATCGACAGACAGATAAGCAAACTGTGGTCTACACTGTGGTTATCCAGCCACAAAAAGCAATGAGGCTCTCACACAGGCTACAGCATGGATGCACGTTGAACCATCACGCCAGGTGAAAGAAGCCAGACACAAAACCACAGTGGGCGATTCCGTTTACGTGGAATGTCCAGGAAAAGCAAATCCACGGAAACAGAAAGCAGATGAGTGGTTACGAGGCCGGAGGGAGGGGGAGATGGGGAGTGACCGTTTAATGGGTACAGAGTTTCTCCTTGGGATGATGAAAACGTTCTGGAAACGAGCAGATGTGATGGCTGCACCACGTTGTAGGCGTCCTTAATACCACTGAAGTGTACATTCAAAAATGGCTGAAGGAATACATTTACATGATGTGTGTTTTAACACAATAAAAGACTGGAAGTCCCCACAATAAAGCATCTAGTCACTGACTTCTGAGTGGTGGAACTGTTGACGATCACCTCTTCCTTCCTCTTTATTTTGCTACAGACTGTGAAACAAACATCTTTTACTAACCACTAATCGTGCACACAACTAGCTTTAGCTTATAAAAGAACGCACCAGAACACAGCTCGCCTGGTTTTATCCACCAGAGCCTTCAGACAGGAGGGCCCCAGGCCACAACCTTGGCAAAGGGATGCGGCGCTCGCCTGGCCAGCACCCTCCGCCGCGGTCACACGACCCAACTCTACCTGGGCTTCTTCCCGTCCTTTCCTGCTGCTGAGGCCCGATGGGGGTGGCACAGGCCTCGGGTAAGCCCTAGTGACTGCCTGGAAGCTTTTCAGCACAAGTCACCTTTGTACTGACCTTGACATTTACCGTTTATTTTCACACCCATGCCAGGAGACAGGATTTTTCCCTTTCTCAGATGGGAAAACCAGGGTTGAGAGATACGGGGACTCCAGGACAGGCAGTCGAGAACTGACAGCACCCGTGTCTGCTCAAGCCACGTCCTGAGCTTGCTCTGCCTCACCTCCCTGACTTCCGATTTCGCAGCACTGCCCTGCCTGAGTGAACCGGACACAGCTTCCTCCGAGAACCAGCTGTGAACTTCTGGCCGTTATCTGACTAAATGTCACACAAATGCAGTATGAATTGGTACTAACGGCCTCTTTCCGAAACGCGATCACTAGCTTCTGTCTTAGGACTCTGTGCATCCCAAAAGACGGGTGCCCAGACGCCCTGCCGAAGCCTTCAGGTGCCCGATCCCATTTCATCCTCGGCCTTCCTGCTGGAGACCCAGCTCCCAATTCACTTGAGGGAGTCCAGCGTCCCAAACACCTGCGCAAAACGCTCTCTGTCCACGATGCGTCCGTAGCGAAGGGTGAGGTAGAAGGTCTGCTTCCCACTGTACTGCTGGATACGCACAAACAGCTCCTGGGCCCGGTCCTTGGTTTCCGTCATGGGGATCACGTCGGCCACGGGGCAGTCTGTGTCCTGCCGCTGGCCCCAGAAGGTCAGGTGCGCCACCCGCAGCACAGTGCCCGCCTCGTTCACATACAGGATGCCCACCAGCCTCCGGAAGAAATAGCTCATCCAGCAGAGCATGGCCAGGGCAAAGCCAGCCACCCCGCCCGCGACACACAGGGAGCCGAGCGTCACGAAGCCCTGCAAGTACCAGTAGCAGCCAGGCGGGAGGGCCAGCACCGTGAGGGCCGTCTGTGCCACCTTCAGCCGAGACAAGTACCCGAAGGCTCTGATGGCGTCAAACCGGTAGACCATCTGGAAGTTCTCTGTCTCCGCACCTGCCGCTTTCTCCTTCGGGGCGGGGCACCCGCTCCCCACCCACCTCCCCGGATCCCGGCCGGTGGCTGTGCGGCACCACAGCCCGCAGACAGGCCTTCTCCACAGGGCCGGGCCGGGCCGCCGAAGCACAGCGCGGAGGAGGGCAGCCTGGAAGGGAGAAAGGAGACCACTGCTCTCAGGGAACTCAGCCATGCTGATCACGCGACGAACGTTTGCGGAGCATCTCACCTACAAGCTCCCGCCAACCCTGCGAGGCTGCCGTTACTGCCAGAGACGGAGGGACAGAGAAAGCCAGATGCTTTAACTCACGTGATCTTCATACAAGCGGTGCAAGACAGGCGCCCCCTGCGGTTGACCCTTGAACAACGGAGGCGTGAGGGACGGCCACCCCCATGCAGTCAAAAATCCACATGTAGCTTTTGACTCCTCAAAAACCTAACTACTAATAGCCTACGGCTGACCAGGACCTAAACCGGTAAGTCGATTATCACATATTTTGTGTATTACATGTATCATACACTGTATCCTTACAGCAAAGTCAGCTAGAAAAAAGAACGAGATTATGAAAACCGTAAGAGAAAACACATTTACGGAGCTGTACTGTATCATCCAGACCATTCAGTTTACGTTGTTCACAAGATGAATCGTCTGTCAGTACATAAATCAATACTGCCTTACAGGATACGAAACATCAACAGGTGTTTTGTTACCTGCCAACACTAGACACAAAAATAGATAATAAGGGGGATGCCTATTTATTTATAAGTAGGATGATTAAAGGATTGATAACAAAGACGCACTAGTAGGATCCTTTGATGGTAGCCTAGTGTAACCCTGTGTAACCATACGGCTGTTTCACAGGGGCCTCGCCTATACACTAAGGAATGAATGGTTAGAAAATTTTCGTGGCCTACCGTGTTCCAGTTGGATTCATAATACACACTACTGGAAACACTGTTTTTTAAAAAACCACTTAGCTGTGACGATGGGCTGATATGCCGTCTCTCCAGATAGGAGAGGGGGGCATACTGGACCCCAACGTAACTCTTTGAGAGCAACGTGACAAAACAATAAGACACATCATTAATTTTATATTAAATTATCACCCACCTTATGCCTCTAAGGACAGGCCATCCGCTTGCAGGCGAATCTTGCATATGACGTCCTGCCCAATGAATATCCAGGCGATGATGCAGTCCTACACAGTTCCTGCCGTACAGTTACCAGATTTTCACACGGAGACACTCGCGCACACACACACACAACAGGTCAGTTTAACCGTACGGCATGACGACTATTTAGTATGGTCTTCGTCCTCGTCATCTTTACGCTGAGCAGGCTGCGGGCGAGGCAGAGGACAGACTGGTCTGGCCGTCTCAGGGGAGGCGGAGGCAGAGCTAGAGGAGGTGGAAGAGGAGGCAAGAGGGGCAGGCACACCCGGTGTAACTTCACGGACACACCTTGTAATTTCCGTTTGACTTCTCTGCCTTTTCATCTCTCTAAAAATGTTTCTATATGGTACCAGCCCTTCTTCCACCACTTGCTTTAGTCTCAGTGCCCGTATCACAGAAGGGTCCATGTTGTGAAAGAAGTCAAAAGCCGTCTTGAATAATCGAAACCCTTCTGCCAGGTTGTCTAACGTCAACTTGTTTTCTGGAGCCGCTTCTCGCGCATCTTCATCCGGCACCGGTCCGGAAGCTCTCGCCTCCACCGACTCACCCTCTGTTAACTCCTCTGGTGTGGTGACTCTGGGCGCCTGAGGTGGCAACTCATCTATTGCCTCTTGGGCGGGGGAAGCTGCTTCCCCTGCTATCTTGACATTTTTTAAGCCAAACCGCTTTCTGAAATTATCAAACCATCCTTTGCTGGCACTAAATTCTCCAGCCTTGGATCCTTCACCTTCCTTTTGCTGTAAGTGGTCATACAATGACTTTGCTTTTTCTCGAATCGTGTTAGAGTCTATAGGTATGCCTTTCTTATAGCAATCCTGCACCCACGTAAAAGCTGCATTTTCAATACGAGATAAAAAGCTGTCTCGCAGAAAGTGCAACGTTCTCGCGCCTGCTGGCGTAGCTGCCGCCACAGCCTCACGGATTTCCTTTTCCTTTTTTACAATGGTCCTTACGCTGGATTCATTCATCTTGAAATGACGGGCCACTGCAGCCGCAGACCTTAATCTACGGTACATGTCAAGCAATTCGACTTTTTCTTGTAATGTCATGACCTTTCTCTGCCTCTTGGGAGCACTTCCAGAATCACCAGTGGCGTTTCGTATGGGTCCCATGGTGTTATTCAAGGTTTACAGTATTATGCTAAACATGATGAAAAATATGCAAGAACCACGGGATCACTTTTTACAGCCATTTGAAATTTACGAGTGACGAACTGATCTTGCGGAGAGGATTAGCAACACACGGTTTTAAGCCTGGAAATCACAACACTTGAGATCACCACAGCAAGAGGAGGTGACTATGATATTCTTACAGTCGTAGAGTATGTACTGCAGTTAATTTTATGCAGTTATTTAACACTGCATCTTTGTTTCCATTTCTCTCAACTATGAATGATGCCATGTACAGTCTGTACATTTTGATAAACCTTTTTGTAACAAACTTGTGTATACTTCATGGAAGTAAATGATAAACTAGCATCTACATATATTTTATGCATTCATGATACATCTTTTTTTTTTTTTCCAGTATTCCTAGGCTATGCAGTTCATCTGCTGGTTTTCTCAAATTGGAGCAAATCTCCAAAAAAAACTTCACAACATATGTATTTTTTTAAATCTGCGAAGAAGTGGGCCCACACAGTTCAAACCCGCATTGTTCAAGGGTCAACTGTACTTTACCACGGAGAAAACTAAACCCAGAGAAGGCTAGAAACATACCCAAAGACGCACACCCAGTGAGTGTGGCAGAGTCTGACCCCCAAACTGGTCCTATATCCTTCAGGGAGTTCAAAGAGGTACAAGAAAGGCGACACAGCCTTCATTCATTCAACACGTATCTAGGGACGACCAGCTCTGGGCTGGGCACTGAAGACGTAAGGCTATATGAACGTTTTCCCCAGCAGGAAGCCAAACAACAAATGTCCAAATGGGTAACAAATCTCTGCGATACTTACCATAATAATTTCCCCATTCTGTCAGGTTAAAGCACCATCTTCGGTGCTGAAGGGAACCGCTGATTTCTTAGCCCTGTTTGGGGGAGGGGGAAGACCAAAGCAGGCGGGGATGGGAGGCGCCAACCCACAGCACAAGGTTTTTATTAGGTGCACCGTTCTACACCCTGAGTAGGGCAGCGACAGATGCTTTGGACTTGGGGGCCAGTCACTAGCTGTAGCTCCTTGTGTAAGTTACTTCACTTCTCTGGGCCTCGGCTTCTTCCCCTTTCACAATGGGGGTTCACAACATACCACATGAGATCATGGTTTCAAAGCTCTGAAATACATTCAATGGACCCCAGGTTTGTGATGATCGGAGAGTGCCCTGTCGGCCCACGTGGCCCGGGCGTAGAAAGGCGCGGCACAGCAAGCCTTAACCCACGCCGGAGCTCCCTCCCGCGGATCCTCCAAATCAGAACCCCAGAAATCCGCCTGCCTGCCTAACCTTGACCACGACCCCCAAGGCGCTTCACCCCCCGTACTTCCCCTCACCCGCCTTCTTACCATCGCGCGGATACCTGCCGCCGGAAGTGATTCCCCCCGCCCCCGGAACCTCTAAGAGGGCCTGCTCGGCCGTAGGAGGTCGGCGTGTCGACGCATTGCATTCTGGGATTTGTGGTTCCTAAAGACCAACTGACTCTAGTCCCAGACACGTGGGAATGGATCCTCCTTCTCCCAGCGTGCCCTGTGGCACGGGGGCCGAGCCCGGAAGTTCCGGGCCGAGTTCCTGGTTGCCAACGAGTCTCATCAAGTGCGGCTGGAAACGGGGGACATGGCGGCGTCTGGCCCAGCGCTATGCCTTTTCGACGTGGACGGGACCCTGACCGCCCCGCGACAGGTAGGCGGCACCCGGCCGGCTGGCGGCAGCGGGTGCAGAGCCGCCTGCTGTTCACATTTGGGGCCGACGGCCGCCCAGGGTGGGGGTCGAGGGGCGGCCAGCCTACCTCCTCGGCAAGGCTGAACTCCGTTCTGGGTGCCTTCCAGGGGTGAAACGGAAACTCGAAACACATCCCCAAGACCTCAGGGTGCTCGGAGAGATGAGACGGGCTGAAAACCCTTGAAAGGAAACAACGTGTATGGGGTTGGAAAACGCAGTTTTGGACTCTCACCGCATGCCCTGAATTTGAACCCCAGCTCAGCCCTCTTACCAGCTATGTTCCCTCCTCAGTCCTGTCACCTATGAGCTGCATCTTGCAACCTAATAGGAAAAACATAGGTTTCCAGGTCAAACAGACCTAATAGAGTCTCAACTTCACTCTGTTGACAGCTGTCTGACTTAGAGCAAATCACTGAACCCCTGAGTGGTTTTGTTTGTTTGTTTGTTTTTGTTTTTTATTTGTTAATTTTTAATTTACATCCAAGTTAGCATATAGTGCAACAATGATTTCAGGAGTAGATTCCTTAATGCCCTTACCTATTTAGCCCATCCCCCTGCCACAACCCCTCCAGTAACCCTCTGTTTGTTCTCCATATTGAAGAGTCTTTTATGTTTTGTCCCCCTCCATGTTCCCGAAATCCCACATCCCTCCCTGCTTCCCTGCCCTTCCCTTGTGTTTATCCCTTCTGTGTCTTAAGTCCTCATATGAATGAAGTCATATGATATTTGTCTTTATCTGACTGTTTAATTTCGCTTTTCCGCTTAGCATAATACCCTCAAGTTCCATCCACGTAGTGGCAAATGACAAGATTTCATTCTTTTTGATTGACGAGTAATATACTCCATTGTATATATATACCACATCTTCTTTCTCCATTCATCCATCGATGGACATTTGGGCTCTTTCCATACTTTGGCTATTGTTGATAGTGCTGCTGTAAACATTGGGGTGCATGTGCCCCTTCGAAACAGCATCCCTTTATTTCTTGGATAAATACTTAGTAGTGCAATGGCTTGGTCCTAAGATAATTCTATTTTTAATTTTTTGAAGAGCATCCATACTGTTTGTGGCGGCAACAGCTTGCATTCCCACCAGCAATGAAAAAGAGATCCTCTTTCTCCGCATCCTCGCCAACATCTGTTGTTGCCTGAGTTGTTAATGTGAGCCATTCTGACAGGTGTAGGATGGTATCTCATTGTGGTTTTGATTTGCATTTCCCGGATGATGAGTGACGTTCAGCATTTTTTCATGTGTTGGTTGGCCATCTAGCTGTCTTCTTTGGAGAAGTGTCTATTCATGTCTTTTGCCCATTTCTTCACTGGATTCTTTGTTTTTTGGGTGTTGACCTTGATAACTTCTTTATAGATTTTGGATACTAACCCTTTATCTGATTTGTCATTTGCAAATATCTTCTCCCATTCGGTCGGTTGCCTTTTAGTTTTGCGGATTGTTTCCTTTGCTGTGCAGAAGCTTTTTATTTTGATGAGGTCCCAGTAGTTCATTTTTGCTTTTGTTTCCCTTGCCTCCGGAGACGTGTTGAGTAAGAAGTTGCTGCGGCCAAGGTCAAAGAGGTTTTTGCCTGCTTTCTCCTCGAGGAGTTTGATGGCTTCCTGTCTTACATTTAGGTCTTTCATCCAGTTTGAGTTTATTTTTGTGTCTGGTATAAGAAAGTGGTCCAGGTTCATTCTTCTGCATGTCGCTGTCCGGTTTTCCCAGCATCATTTGCTGAAGAGACTGTCTTTATTCCATTGGATATCCTTTCCTGCTTTGTCAAAGATTAGTTGGCCATACGTTTTTGGGTCCATTTCTGGGTTCTCTATTCTGTTCCATTGATCTGAGTGTTTGTTCTTGTGCCAGTACCATACTGTCTTGATGATGACAGCTTTGTAATACAGCCTGAAGTCCAGGATTGTGATGCCTCCTGGTTTGGTTTTCTTTTTCAAGATTGCTTTGGCTATTCGGGGTCTTTTCTGGTTCCATACAAATTTTAGGATTATTTGTTCTAGCTCTGTGAAGAATACTGGTGTTATTTTGATAGGGATTGCATTGAATCTGTAGATTGCTTTGGGTAGTATTGACATTTCAACAATATTTATTTTTCCTCTCCAGGAGCATGGAATGTTTTTCCTTTTGTTTGTGTGTCTTTTTCAATTTCTTTCATAAGCTTTCTGTAGTTTTCAGTGTATAGATTTTTCACCTCTTTGGTTAGATTTATTCCTAGGTATTTTATGGTTTTGGGTGGCAGTTATAAATGAGATCAATTCCTTGATTTCTCTTTCTGTTGCTTCATTGTTGGTGTATAGGAATGCATCCGATTTCTGTGCATTGATTTTCTATCCTGCCACTTTGCTGAATTCATGAATCAGTTCTAGCAGTTTTTTGGTGGAATCTTTTGGATTTTCCATATAGAGTATCACGTCATCTGCGAAGAGTGAAAGTTTGGCTGATTTGGATCCCTTTTATGTCTTTGTGTTGTGTGATTGCTGAGGCGAAGACTTCCAATACTGTGTTGAATAACAGTGGCGAGAATGGACATCCCTGTCTTGTTCCTGACCTTAGGGGGAAAGCTCTCACTTTTTCCCCATTGAGGATGATATTAGCATTGGGTCTTCCATATATGGCTTTTATGATCTCGAGGTATGATCCTTCTATCCCTGCTTTCTTGAGGGTTTTTATCAAGAAAGAATGCTGTATTTTTTCAAATGCTTTCTCTGCATCTGTTGAGAGGATCATGTGATTCTTACCCTTTGTTTTACTGATGTGATGAATCACATTGATTGTTTTACAGATATGGAACCAGCCCTGCATTCCAGGTATAAATCCTACTTGATCGTGATGGATACTTTTTTTAATGTATTGTTGGAATTGGTTTTGGAATCAAGGTAATGCTGGCTTCATAGAAAGAGTTTGGAAGTTTTCCTTCCATTCCTATTTTTCGGAACAGCTTCAAGAGAATAGGTGTTAACTCTTCCTTAAATGTTTGGTAGAAGTCCCCTGGAAAGCTGTCTGGCCCTGGACTCTTGTTTTTGGGGAGATTTTTGATTACTAATTCGATTTCTTTACTGATTATGGGTCTGTTCAAATTTTCTGTTTCTTCCTGTTTCAACTTTGGTAGTTTATATGTTTCTAGGAATTTGTCCATTTCTTCCAGATTGCCCATTTTATTGGTGTATAATTGCTCATAATATTTTCTTATTTATTTCTGCTGTGTTGGTTGTGATCTCTCCTCTTTCATTCTTGATTTTATTTGTGTCCTTTTTCTTTTTGATCAAATTGGCTAGTGTTTTATCAATTTTGTTAATTCTTTCAAAGAACCAGCTTCTGATTTCATTGATCTGTTTTGGGTTTTTTTGTTTGTTTTTTGGGGGGTTTTTTTTGTTTTGTTTTTGTTTTTGTTTTTTTTTTTGTTTGTTTCAGTAGCATTAATTTCTGCTCTAATCTTTATTATTTTCTGTCTTCTGCTGGTTTTGGGTTTTCTTTGCTGTTCTATTTCCAGCTCTTTAAGGTGTAAGGTTAGGTTGTCTCTCTGAGACCTTTCTTCCTTCTTTAGGGAGGCCTGGATTGCTATATACTTTCTTCTTATGACCACCTTTGCTGTGTCCCAGAGGTTTTGGGGTCTGGTGTTATCAGTTTCATTGGCTTCCATGTACTTTTTAATTTCCTCTTTGACTTCCTGGTTAGCCCATTCATTCTTTAATAGGATGTTCTTCAGTCTCCAAGTGTTTGTTACCTTTCCAAATTTTTTCTTGTGGTTGATTTCGAGTTTCATAGCATTGTGGTCTGAAAATATGCACAGTATGATCTCGATCTTTTTGTAATTGTTGAGGGCTGATTTGTGTCCCAGTATGTGATCTATACTGGAGAACATTCCATGTGCACTGAAGAAGAGTGTATATTCTGCTGCTGTTCTGAATATATCTGTTAAGTCCATCTGGTTCATTGTGTCCTTCAAAGCCATTGTTTCCTTGTTGATTTTCTGATTAGATGATCTTTCCATTGTTGTAAGTGAGGTGTTGAAGTCCCCTACTATTATGGTATTATTATCTATGAATTTCTTTACATTTGTGACTAATTGATTTATGTATTTGGGTGCTCTCACATTTGGAGCATAAGTGTTTACAATTGTTAGGTCTTCTTGGTGGGTAGACCCCTTAAATTATGATATCATGCCTTTCTTCATCTCTTGTTACAGTCTTTATTTTAAAGTCTAGATTGTTTGATTTAAGTATGGCTACTCTGGCTTTCTTTTGTCAACCAATAGCATGATAGATGGATCTCCATCCCCTTACTTTGAATCTGAAGGTGTCTTTAGGTCTGAAGTGCGTCTCTTGTAAACAGCATATAGGTGGATCTTGTTTTCTTATCCATTCTGTTGCCCTATGTCTTTTTTTTTTTTTTTTTTTTATGAAATTTATTGTCAAATTGGTTTCCATACAACACCTAGTGCTCATCCCAAAAGGTGCCCTCCTCAGTACCCATCACCCACCCTCTCCTCCCTCCCACCCCCCATCAACCCTTAGTTTGTTCTCAGTTCTCAACAGTCTCTTATGCTTTGGCTCTCTCCCACTCTAACCTCTTTTTTTTTTTTTTTTTTTTTTTTTTGTTCCCCTCCCCCATGGGTTTCTCTTAAGTTTCTCAGGATCCACATAGGAGTGAAACCATATGGTATCTGTCTTTCTCTGTATGGCTTATTTCACTTAGCATCACACTCTCCAGTTCCATCCACGTTGCTACAAAAGGCCATATTTCATTTTTTCTCATTGCCACGTAGTACTCCATTGTGTATATAAACCACAATTTCTTTATCCATTCATCAGTTGATGGACATTTAGGCTCTTTCCATAATTTGGCTATTGTTGAGAGTGCTGCTATGAACATTGGGGTACAAGTGCCCCTATGCATCAGTACTCCTGTGTCCCTTGGATAAATTCCTAGCAGTGCTATTGCTGGGTCATAGGGTAGGTCTATTTTTAATTTTCTGAGGAACCTCCACTCTGCTTTCCAGAGCGGCTGCACCAATTTGCATTCCCACCAACAGTGCAAGAGGGTTCCCGTTTCTCCACATCCTCTCCAGCATCTATAGTCTCCTGATTTGTTCATTTTGGCCACTCTGACTGGCGTGAGGTGATATCTGAGTGTGGTTTTGATTTGTATTTCCCTGATAAGGAGCGACGCTGAACATCTTTTCATGTGCCTGTTGGCCATCCGGATGTCTTCTTTAGAGAAGTGTCTATTCTTGTTTTCTGCCCATTTCTTCACTGGGTTATTTGCTTTTCGGGTGTGGAGTTTGGTGAGCTCTTTATAGATTTTGGATACTAGCCCTTTGTCCGATATGTCATTTGCAAATATCTTTTCCCATTCCGTTGGTTGCCTTTTAGTTTTGTTGGTTGTTTCCTTTGCTGTGCAGAAGCTTTTTATCTTCATAAGGTCCCAGTAATTCACTTTTGCTTTTAATTCCCTTGCCTTTGGGGATGTGTCGAGTAAGAGATTGCTACGGCTGAGGTCAGAGAGGTCTTTTCCTGCTTTCTCCTCTAAGGTTTTGATGGTTTCCTGTCTCACATTCAGGTCCTTTATCCATTTTGAGTTTATTTTTGTGAATGGTGTGAGAAAGTGGTCTAGTTTCAACCTTCTGCATGTTGCTGTCCAGTTCTCCCAGCACCATTTGTTAAAGAGACTGTCTTTTTTCCATTGGATGTTCTTTCCTGCTTTGTCAAAGATGAGTTGGCCATACGTTTGTGGGTCTAGTTCTGGGGTTTCTATTCTATTCCATTGGTCTATGTGTCTGTTTTTGTGCCATGCCCTATGTCTTTTGATTGTAGCATTGAGTCCATTGACATTTAGAGTCAGTACTGAAAGATATGAATTGATTGCTGTTATGTTGCCTGTAGAGTTGCAGTTTCTGGTGGTGTTCTCTGGTCTTTTCTAGTCTTTGTTGCTTTTGGTCTTTATGTATTTTTTTAGGGTTTGTTTTGTTTTGTTTGTCTTTTCTCCCCTCAGAGAGTCGCCCTTAAAATTTCTTGGAGGGCTCGTTTAGTAGTCACAAACTCCTTTAATTTTTGTTTGTCTGGGAAACTGTTTATCTCTCTTTATATTTTGAATGACAACTTTGCTGCATAAAGAATTCTTGGCTGCATATTTTTCTGATTCAGTACATTGAATATATCCTGCCACTCCTATCTGGCCTGCCAAGTTTCTGTGCATAGGTCTGCTGCAAACCTGATCTGTCTTCCCTTGTAGATGAGGGACTTTTTTTTTTCCCTTGCTGCTTTCGTGATTCTCTCCTTGCCTGAGTATTTTGCGAATTTGACTATGATATGCCTTGTTGATGGTTGGTTTTTATTGAAACTAATGGGGGTTCTCTGTGCTTCCCGGATTTTGATGTCTGTGTCTTTCCCCGGGTTAGGAAACTTTTCTGCTACGATTTGCTCACATAACCCTTCTACCCCTTTTTCTCTCTCTTCATCTTCTGGGGCCCCTATGATTTTGATGTTGTCCCTTTTAAATGAGTCACTGATTTCTCTAATCCTTGAATCGTGCTCTTTTGCCTTAGTCTGTCGCTTTTCTGCCTCATGCATCCTTGCCGCCCTGGGATCCGTTCGAGATTGCAGCTACCTCAGTTACAACATTTTTTATTTCATCCTGACTAGCTTTTACTTCTTTTATCTCCACAGAAAGTGATTCTAAACTATTTTCGACTCCAGGTAGTATTCTTATTATCGTGATTTTAAATTCTGGTTCAGACATCTTGCTTGTATCTGTGTTGGTTAATTCCTGGCTGTCGTTTCTTCCTGCTCTTTCTTCTGGGGTGAATTCCATTGTTTCATCATTTTGAAGGGAGAAAGGGAATTAATGAGGTTAAAAAAACTAAATTAAAAAAATGAAAGTTAAAAAATTAAAAACAACACACACAAAAATCAAATAAATGATGCTAGATCCTAGGTGTGTTTTGGTCTGGGTGTTCAATTGTACTTGATAGATTAGAAGAAAAAGGGGAAAGGAAAAAAAGGAAATCGTTTGAAAATTTGAAAAAAATGAATACACCGAAATGGAATAAAATGAAATGATGAAAGTAAAATAGAATTTGAAAAAAATTTACACAGAAGTAAAAAATACAGTAGAAAAAATTAACGAAAAATATTTTTAATAAAAATTGAAAATGAAGTTTCTCTCTGCTGAGTTCTGTGGTTCAGGTTGTGCAGGGTGTTGTATTAATCCTCAAATCGGTTTTCGAGTTGTGCAGGATAGTTTAGTGTTGATCTGGCTGTGTTTCATGGATGCAAGACACAAAAAAACTTACATGCTGTTCCGCCATCTTGGCTCCTCCCATAACCCTCCCCTGAGTGGTTTCAAATGGGGGCATTCCCAGTTCTATATGGTGTTGGCGAGGCTCGAATGAAATCGAACACATTCACTAAAGTATCTTGGCTACGATAGGCTGGGTTCAGTAATAATAAATAGTAGCCGCTAGCACCCCTCCCCTCTCCACCCCCTTCTCCAGTAGAAGTGATCAAGGAGGCCCAGATTTTTGCAGACTGCCTCCTGAGAGCCTCCTTGGACTCCTGGAAGCTTGCTTCCCACTTCCTGATTTTGCTGCTACAGGCATGGATAGGTTTCAGTTAAGGTCTACGTTTGTGATGAAGCTCACTCTGACCTCCTCCTTGCACAGACTGGTCACTGAAGTGACCTCACTATCTTCACATTGTATCCCTACCTTCTTGATTTGGGCTGAGTGGTGGCAGTGGTGTGCTCCACATTTCCACGTTAAATGCATGTAGTTTTAGATCAGTTTGCCTTTCTGGCCCGCAGGTTCAGTGGATCTAGTGGTGATACTCAACTGCCTTGTTCTTCAAAGGCTCCTTTTGACACAGATTCAGCGACCAGCCTGCACTTGTGGACTGCTACAAGTTCTTGCTGGTCCAGAGCCAGAGTCAGCATTTCATTGTTCCTAAAGGGTCAGATAGCAAGAATTTTTGTCTTTGACAGCCATGTGGTCTGTAGTAACTAATCAACTCTAATGCAAAAGCAGCCATAGACGACAGGTAGACCAGCTTCATTCGGTTCCAATAAAACTTTACTGATTTGTGGGGCGCCTGGGTGGCGCAGTCGGTTAAGCGTCCGACTTCAGCCAGGTCACGATCTCGCGGTCCGTGAGTTCGAGCCCCACGTCGGGCTCTGGGCTGATGGCTCAGAGCCTGGAGCCTGTTTCCGATTCTGTGTCTCCCTCTCTCTCTGCCCCTCCCCCGTTCATGCTCTGTCTCTCTCTGTCCCAAAAATAAATAAATGTTGAAAAAAAAAATTTTTTTTAAAAAAACAAAAAAAAAACTTTACTGATTTGTTATGAAAACAAACAGCTGCTCCATTTGGCCCATTGGCTGTAATGGTCTATGGTTCACATTCCAAACCTTTTTAGAACCTTCTCCCTCTCAAGCCGTCTCCCTCTTTTACCCAAGTAGGATTTTTTTTTTTCTTTTTTTGAGAAAGAGCATGAGCCAGGGAGAGGGGCAGAGGGAAAGAGAAAGAATCTTAAGCAGGCTCCCTGCTCAGTGTGGAACCTGATGGGGGCTCGATCCCACAACTCTGGGATCCTGATATGAGCTGAAATCAAGTCAGACACCCAACTGACTGAGTCACCCAGGCACCCTCCAAATAGGATAATTTTTGTTACCGTTTTAAATAAAGGAAACTGAGATTCAGTGAAACCATGATCTCAATTTGTCACAGCAAATCTGGTACAAGTTTCTGGGCTACTGGGCATTGTTCTTTGCTAAGTTTCCCATTTTCTGCCACTGCTGTAAGATGGATGCTGTTCTGGCTCCTGGTTCTGCCATTCCGGAAGGTGCTTCTGACTCCCAGAAGGAATCAGGATAGATAAGCGTGCAGTATGAAATAGCAAAGAAACCCACAACGTATTCCCTTAAAATACCTGAAATATGATATTCTTGGCAGCAAACAATTTTAACACTGAAAAAAAAAAGTGTTAATTTAAAAGAAAATTGTTTCTGTGTGCTGGGTGCTCCAGGTAAAAACAAATACACTTTACCAACATATCTATTGATTATACAACCTTTCCCTTCCTCAATACATATATTCTCCAACACTGATAAGCACATTACAATCCGGAAGCAGAATAGGTTATCTTGCAGCTGCTAAAGGACGATATGATGCAAACAGGTAAAATCTAGTTCGAATGGAGTCCAGAGCCTTGCACATGTCACTGTTTAAGTAGAATCTTCTTGGGCTGAATACTTTCCTAAGAACTGCCACGCCATCTAAAAACAGTTGAGGGGCACCTGGGTGGCTCAGTCGGTAAGCATCTAACTCTCGGTTTCAGCTGAGGTCATGATCTCACGGTGTCATGAGTTCAAGCCCTGCATTGGGCTCTGTACTGACAGTGCAGACCCTGCTTGGGGTTCTCTCTCCTCTCCCTCTCTCTCTGCCCCTCTCCCACTCACGCTGTCTCTCTCTAAATAAATAATTTTTTTTTTATTTGAAAAAAGAACTGGGGCGCCTGGGTGGCTCAGTCGGTTGGGCGTCCAACTTCGGCTCAGGTCATGATCTCGCAGTCCGTGAGTTCGAGCCCCGCATCGGGCTCTGGGCTGACAGCTCAGAGCCTGGAGCCTGTTTCGGATTCTGTGTCTCCCTCTCTCTCTGACCCTCACCTGCTCATGCTCTGTCTCTATCTGTCTCAAAAATAAATGTTAAAAAAAAAAAATTAAAAAGAAAAGAAAAAAGAACTAAACATAAAAACAAAAACAGTTGAGACTCAGAATAAAAGTCTGTGAAAAGAAGGGAGGCACAAGCCTGAATGGGAAACAGTTGTTTCCCAGCTGTGTGTCAGAAAACATTCAGGCACCAGAACCACTGAAAAACTAGTATACAGCCATATCCCCACCACTTAAATTCAGCACTGATTGACATCAGCTGTCTCTCTACTTTTTTATTCCACACTGTACCACTCCTTAAGCCATAGTCATCATGGTGCTTCACCACTAAATTTTTCAGCCTGCATCTCTTGAGGACATCTGTGGTGACCACAGGGGCCATCGTCACACCTGGGAAAATTATCACCAGTTCCCTCATCTTATGTAATGCCCCAGTCCAGCAGTTGGCAAATGTTTTTCTGCACAAGGCCAGATGGTAAATAACTCGTTGAGACTCTGCGGGCCATGTGGTCTCTGTCACAACTAATCGACTGTGTTGCGGTGGCCACAGGCACTCCACAAACGAATGGAGTTCGTTTGTGTTGCTGTCGTACCTTGCAGAACTAGGCAACGGGTCGGTGCTGTCCCCTGCGCCCTATTTTGCTGAGTCCTCTTTGCTGCCGTCGGTTTTCCTTTCTTGTCCCCAAAAAAAGTCTCTCATAGTTGGTTTTTTCAGAAGGTGAATTTTTTTTATTAATCTTTATTTAGTTTTCTTTTTTAATTTTTCTTTTTTTAATTTACATCCAAGTTAGTTACCATATAGTGCAACAATGATTTCGGGAGTAGATTCCTTCATGCCCCTTAGCCATTTAGCCCCTACCCCCTCCCACAGCCCCTCCAGCAACCCTCTCTTTGTTCTCCATTTTTAAGAGTCTCTTCTGTTTTGTCCCCCTTCCTGTTTTTATATTATTTTTGCTTCCCTTCCCTTATATTCATCTGTTTTGTATCTTAAAGCCCTCGTATGAGTGAAGTCATATGATGTTTGTCTTTCTCTGACTAATTTCACTTAGCATAATAGCCTCCAGTTCCATCCACGTAGTTGCAAATGGCAAGATACCATTCTTTTTGATTGCCGAGTAATACTCCATCGTATAAATATACCACATCTTTTTTTATCCATTCATCCATCGATGGACGTTTGGGCTCTTTCCATACTTTGGCTATTGTTGATAGTGCTGCTGTAAACATTGGGGTGCATGTGTCCCTTCGAAACAGCACACCTGAATCCCTTGAATAAATACCTAGTAGTCAGAAGGTGAATTTTTAACAGTCTTTGGCCTTAATCTCAAGCTTTTTAATCATTCTCTGTTTATTTTGTCCTGGTGATTTATAAAGAATTCCTTGTAATTGTCAACAGAAGAGTTATTTGGGAACATAACAACAACTTTGTGTGATTATTTTGCTCTAAAGATGTCTCCTACAATGAGTAATTGAGATGCCTGTTGTGTTCACAAGCAGCTGGGTCTTATTTCCTGTCAAAAAAATATTTGCTGCCACTTGGAAGTGAAAGGATGCCTTCTACAACCCATTCACATTGCAGACACATGTCTGATGGCCACAGTGCCTTGGAGCTCATCACTGTGCACAGGGGTTAAGATCACATAAATTGCAGCTTCGGGCTTCTGTTTGAAGATGGAAGTATTGCATTTTTTAAAAATTTATTTTAACATTTATTTATTTTTGAGAGACAGAGACAGAGCATGAGCTGGGGAGGGGCAGAGAGAAACGGAGGCACAGAACCTGAAGCAGACTCCAGGCTCTGAGCTGTCAGCACAAAGTCCAACATGGGGCTCGAACCCACGAACCGCGAGATCACGATCTGAACCGAAGTCGGACACTTAACCGACTGAACCAGTGAGGCGCCCAGAAGTATTGCATTTTTAGTATTTTGCAATCCAGGGAGTCTTCCCCCACTTCCTGCCATTCTGACCTCAGGTGAGAGTAAGCCAGTTGGCCCGGTGGGGGGGGGGGGGGGGGGTCTAGGACCCATTTCACAGTCACTGACTCACACAGGCCACCAGTGCAGTTCTACATTTTGTGTGCCACATCAAGATTCCCCTGAAGATACAGAAAAGACTCTGTTACAAGCCCTCTGTGCAATTTGGTTAATCCTATGTGTGGATTACTCTAAACCAGTTTGTTTTGTTTTGTTTTTAAGAAAAAGAGAAGATGGAATTCCAGATGTTTACTGAATTTAGGTCATTTTTGTTTTTGTTTTTAATTTCTGGTAACTTCATTTCTAAAGATAGAACTGTGAGGGGTGCCTCACTGGCTCACTCCTGTGAGGGGCACCTGGCAACTCTTAATCTCGGAGTCATGAGTTCTAGCCCCATGTTGGGGGCAGAGTTTATTTAAAAAAATAAAAATAAAAATACCCATGTGAATGTACAATTCAGATTGACAGAAAATAACAAAATAACTTTTTTATTTTATTTTTTTGCATTTATTTATTTTTGATAGAGACAGAACACAAGTAGGGAAGGGGCAGAGAGAGGAGACACAGAATCCAAAACGGGCTCCAGACTCTGAGCTGTCAGCACAGAGCCCGATGCGGGGCTCGAACTCACAAAGTACGAGATCATGACCTGAGCCAAAGTCAGAAGCTTAACCAACTGAGCCATCCAGGAGCCCCTAACAACATAACTTTTAAAACTTAATTGTGATTTGTCTTAACAGAGATGTCTTTTCATGTGACTTTCTAATTTCTTTTGAATTAGTGCACAGTTTGGATTTTAACCAGCATAAAATTATGCTGTCGTGACCACTGTTTATAGATAGGAGCTTTCCTTTTAGGAGAGACTAAAAAAATCTAGTGATCTTACTCTCATGGCTTTTGTTTTTGCTTTGGTTTTGTGTAGTTGTAACAAATCAATTCTCAACGTCCTCTTTGTGTTGTGTTATTTTGCGTTAAAATCAGCCACCTACATTCGTAAGTAGAGCGCAGGGTAACATTTGCAGGAAGTGCGCTAGTCCGTGTCCATTGGCTTGGAAAAATCACCACTTAAGGCTGAAAAAGCGAGTCATTGCACAGGACTTAGAATGAGTCCACTCGTGTTTCCAAAAACAAGACCTATTTATTTTTCTGCCTGTAAACAAGCATAGAAATTGCAGAGAGGACTAGCCAGAACAGCACACACCGGCTGTTTATGTATTACTTGTGTGTTTTAGGTAAAAATAAGTAAACGTTAACAGGTCTTTTCTGGTGAAAAGCTGATGTACTTGGACTCGTCTACAGACCTAGAGCCTGAATTGGTTTGTATGAACGTAAGGATTGTGTCCCTCCAGGTTTCGTCTCCTGATCACTTTACCGCTCACGACTTTTTATTTTCCTTCTTGAAATGTAGAAAATCACCAAGGAAATGGACGGCTTTCTCCAAAACCTGAGACGGAAGATCAAGATTGGAGTGGTGGGTGGGTCCGACTTTGAGAAAGTGCAGGAGCAGCTGGGAAGTGAAGGTAACGTCAACATTGCTGATTGCATTCGGTAGAAGATTAACTTCTTAGGAGGCAGTTAGGGCCTGTTGCTGTTAAGTGTCACCGGCCCGAGGCCTCCTCCCCACATGCTTCCTTGTTGGGGGGATCATTCTCTCTGCTTTCTCTTTCCTGTTTTTAATCCCATAAGTAAATTTCTGGAGTCGGTGGTGGACCTCTTGGTACTCAGACACGTGGGGCGTTTCCCCAGAACTTCCAGTGTCTGTGTCATTGCCAGAATGCTTATGTTGTCCCCGTCCACTCTCCCAGCTCTGCTCAGACCCTGTCTCCTGACCGTCCTTCTCACCCGGGTGTTGAGGTGCCCTCTGGGTGTGGGGGCCGTCCGTTGCCCTAACACGGTGTTTCCCAGAGTTCCCTATTCATGAGTCACCCAGGCTGCTCCCCTTCTTTTGAACCAGACTCTCCAGCACAGGACCCCAGGAAGCCGGGCATACTTATTGGCCCCTTCACTGGAGACTCTGAGGTCCGTGGGGCCTGGGAATCGTATCTCAGCTGCTCCCCCCGGATGGCCTAATGCACAACCCTCCTAGTGCCACACTCCATGCTTGTTGGAAACTGGCCGCTTGTCTGTTTTTCTTGAAGACTAGGACTGTGGATTTTTCATCTTGCAGCCCGTGTCTCTAGGGTGCCTGGCCTGTAAGAAATAGAGGATGGAGAGCTAGATGAATCGATCGTCTTTTGGACACTGTTGACATCTGGGCCAGGTCCTTCTCTCTTGTCGAGGGCTGTCCTGTGCATTGTAGGGTGTTCAGCAGCACCTGGGCCTCCACCTGCTTAATGCCAGTACCCCCTCCACCCCCAGTGTGACAACCAGAAATGTCTCCAGACATTGCCAAATGTCGTCAAGGGGGCAAAATCACCCCCAGTTGAGAACGAGCATTTTGGCTGTAATATCTTACAGTCAACATCTGTGTAAGCTATATTTGCAGGCTCAGTCACTGTAAGTATAATCTGTGCGTTCTCTTTAAAACCCTGTTCTGCTTATACTTAATTTTTCCTGTAGGTGCCTTACTTAGAAAGCCTGTAAACAATTTAACAGGGGCACATTAATCCCCAGAAATCCTGTTACCTGGCCCTGATGGCCCTTTCTGCCTCTGGCCAGATTTTAAACCACAGGCTGGAAGAGGTTTTGTGTCAGGGTAGGGCCCTGTCTATATATTTCAAAGACTGAAAGTCAAAGCATCAGAATCAAAACATCCACAAGCTGGAGAAAGTTGACGGTCCAGCTGTATCAGAATCACTGGGGAACTTGTTAAAATACAGATGTGAGGGCCCCACCCAACTCATGGTACGTAGGAATCCGCGCTTTAACAAACACCTGAAGTTTGAGGGCCCATTTAGATTTGCACGAGTGGTCTCCAAATCTGACTGCTTGTAAGAATCACCCAAAGACCTTTTTTTAAAAAACAATCTGATTTTAGCCTCGCCCCTGCATATTCGTAATCAGAAAGCCTGAGAACGGGGGCACCTGGGTGGCTCAGTCAGTTGAGTGCCCAACTCTTGATTTCGGCTTAGCTAATCCTGTCATGGGATCTTCGTAGGATCAAGCTCCGCTGTCAGCATAGAGCCTGGTTGGGACTGATTCTCTTTGTCCCTCTCTCTCTGCCTAGTGTGTGCATGTACTCTCTCTCTCTTTCTTTCTCTCTCTTTCTCAAGTAAACTGTCAATAAATAAATGTGAGCAGATCCTGGGAATCTGCGCATTTCCATTGCCAACCCAGTGATGCAGACCCACAGTGAGGCTTGAGGGCTGTCACGGACGCCCATCTTCCCGTGTACATAAGAGGGGGCTGAAGGCAGAGGTGTAAGAGGGCCCACCACATGTCCAGTCTCTAGCCTGGCCACCGTCTTTTGCGTTTGTAATTGAGAGTCTTCTAAAAAAAAAAAAAAAAACTTGAGGAGCTCTTTCTCCACTCGCCCAATCTGTGACGAGGAGGTATTCTTTTACAGTCCTTACTAGAGTTCAGCAATCTTATTGGTGATGCGTGTTAATCAAGAAATAGAGGAGTGCCTGGCTGGCTCAGTCAGTTAAGTGTGCGATCTTGATCTCAGCTCAGGTCTTGGTCTCAGGGTTGTGAGTTCAAGTCCCATGTTGGGCTCCACGCTGGCAATGAACCCTACTTTAAGTAAAAAAAAAAAAGGGGGGGGAGTGGCTCAGTCAGTTGAGCGTCCGACTCTTAGCTTCAGCTCAGGTCATGATCTCACCGTTGGTGAGTTTGAGCCCATCTTCGGGCTCTGTACCGACGGCATGGAGCCTGCTTGGGATTCTCTCTCTGCCCCTCCCCTGCTCATTCGAGTGCTCTCTCTCAATAAATAAACAAACATTAAAAAAAAAAAGGGGAAATAGAAACACAGCCTTCAGTTCATCACGTGCTGTTTTCTTTTGTTTCGGTTGCAGTGGTTGAAAAATATGATTATGTGTTTCCAGAAAATGGCCTGGTAGCATACAAAGATGGGAAACTCTTGTGTAAACAGGTACGTTCTTGAAAATGCAAACAACTACATGCTACTGTTAAAATGTTTTCTAAAAGGATATTTGATGTTGAGTGCTTCTGGGGAGATGTACCTGGGACGTGAGGCACAGGGAAGGAATGAATCTCCACCCCGTGTTTTTTGTATCTTGCATGTTGAACCATGCGACTCGCGTATTCCAAACGGTTAACTGAATTTTCGTAATTGTTTTTTTAAGGATAGCTAATCGAATATTTTCATTAGTGATAGCACAGAGTAAGGCAGGCTCCCTTGCTACAGGCATTTTTGGAGGCACCGTGTAGCTCTTTGTAATAAGATCGTCTGTTCAGACATAAGAGAAGGCCAGAGTAGAGCAACAGTATTCTCTGTCAGCGTCTGTAGATATTCTAATTGGATAAAAGCAGCAGTAGTGTACTCTTTGGGCCTTCCATGAAGCATTTGAAAGGTAATGAGTACAAAAATCTTGAGTAACGAGACAGAACATGCTTCAATTAAAGCCCCTCGGGGTTTGCTTATACGGGAAAGAAGGAAAAAGGCAGCGTGGGCGTGTCACCCTGGCCGCCACACCAGCCTTGTGACCCTCAAGCGGTAGTGGCTGAAGACCCGGGTTCGCGAGAAAGTTATTTTGAAAATGGCCTGTCTCTGAATCAAGTAACCCGTATTTCCTTTGTCTAGAACATTCAGGGTCACCTGGGGGAGGCCCTGATCCAAGATTTAATCAACTACTGCCTGAGCTACATTGCGAAAATTAAGCTCCCGCGAAAGAGGTGGGTTTGCTCTCAGCAGCCAGGCTGAACTAGTGCCCTTTGGGGCCATGGTGCCAAGTCAGTCCCCGGTCCTGTGCTTAGGAAGGAACTGCTGGAGACCTTCCAGCGGAAGTGAGGACGGAAACGATGGCATCTGCACCTGGTGGAAATCTGACACCAGGTGCTTTCCGAGGCTGCGGGGAAGGCCTGTGAAACAGCTCCCAGAGGCGCGAGTCACCTGGGGGCCCAGCCAGACCCCATACGCGGCCGTGTTTGCTCGGTCCACAGTGTGAAATAAAATCTGAATCAGTTGCTGTCATTTGGACGCCCGAGCTCACATGCTAAAGTGCCTGCACTTCCGGCTCCTGTGGTGTCTGGGGCCCGCTCCTGCGCGGCGGGAGCCGGCTGAGCCACACTCCCCCCACCCGCATCCTCAGGCTTTCCCACACCCCTTCCCTCCTTGTTCTGACCTCGGCAAGCATCTGATTTGGGGACTTACCTCTCACCCTGGATACTGTGCTCACCTCCATTCCCATTTTTAAATAATACCAACAGTAATGTTACATGCCCGCAGTTAAAACACTGGCAGAAAATGAACCCATAGGCTAACAGTGGCTGTTTCTTGGTGATGTTATGGGTGTTTTCTTAGAAATATGTTCATTTTCTTTTCAGTTTTCTGCCCTTAATACGTAACACCTTGATGATGAGGGGGAGAAACGTTTTTTAAACGGCAGCTGAATTTCAGGGCATGTGCTTTGGGAACTGCTCAAAACCACCAGAATCCATGAAGCCAGTGCCCCTGCCCAGCACCTCCACTCGGGGCAAGGGCCTTCCCTTTTCACATCTCCCAGAAGGGGCTACGGACGAGACAGGCTGGGCCCAGGGTAGTCCTGGCCACAGCTGGGTAATGGCACGTGGGACTTCGTTTTCCTGTTCTGTATGCTTTTACGTATCATGGCAATTCTCCATAGTAGAAAGTGGAAGTATAACGTATCCCAGGTCAACTCAGGCTTTCCTTTGGGTTAAGCATTAAGAGAGGCTTAAAAAAGAAGAAAGGATAAGGCATAATCCTGTCCTCAGAGGGGTTGTCATCCCAGTGAGGGAGACCCACGTGCACAGCTGTCATTCCACTGACGCAGGAGGTGCCCCCTCGATTGGGGAGCAGGCGTGAGACCACGTTGATCAGCATTTGCCCACCCCTCCCATCAGCGCTGCTGTATGCCCCATGTGGGTCACGTGGGTGCAGTAAGACTGTACAGGAGTCCAGATCTTCAGGGAGGAATCGAACACCAGAAAATGTGCCGTAATCCTGGCTTTTGAGAACAGAAGCCTTTCTCGAATGCATCAGCCTCCCTTCCGTGGGAATGAGAGGGATACTGCCTCCTTGAGTTGGGGAAAACTCATTGAGCTCTTTGACATTTAGGACCCACAGCTCTAGGGTCACCCCTGGGAACGATCACCAGGGTACATGTAGCAGGTACAGGCACAAGGCTGGTCTGTACCAGCTCCAGGATGTGTGGCAGGGGAGGGGCGGGAGGGCTGCTGGAGGAAGCATCTTAGATGCACGTGTGTGGTTATGTCATTTGCCTCCTGTGCAGTTTGAGCACAGCCAGGGAAGGGATGCAGTGATGAGATTTTGCCACATTGACTTTATGCGATGAGTATTCATTGCTTCCCAGCTTACAAAACCTGGGCCATCTGATTTTCTCAGGACCCCTTAGAGGTACCCACAAGGACTGCCTCAGCCCCTTTGTGAGGCTCTGAGAGGCACCCTGAGTCACGTAGGGTCTCAGGAGGCAGCACTGGCCTTGAAACAGCCCTCTGCTCAACACTGGGCATGTGTCCCCGGGATTTACAGGTGGCTGGTTCCTCGAGATCAGGGCTGTGCACAGAAAATGGAAAGGGTCCGGGGAGAAGGTGTCAGAGGTTCACAGGCGTCAATGTTTAGAACTGGAAGTCATTTCAGAGTGCACAGTTTGTCACAGAACACTTAAATTCCATCCTAAGAATATAAAAGCTCATGGGTATTTGATTTTCTAAGAAACTATCTTGAGATGGAAATTGGAAACATGGTGGGGGGAAAATGGGGTTTTTTAAACATCTTTATTCAAAGTAACTAACGTTACTAAACAACCATTTAATAGCGGTTGGCCACGGGTGACCCATGTTTCCTTAGCGATCACTGAGGCTCACTGGGCAGTTCTCAGAACATTTTCCCATAGGTTTGCTTGGTCAGATCAGTGGGTTCAACGGGTCGGTAGCAAAGGTATCTGATACGTGAATTTCCAGACTCCTTGGGGGACTTGAGAGATGGTAATCATTTTCATAGCTCTTTATTAACGGTGAAATTCACTGTTCAGCAGAAATCACATGAGTCACATGTGCAATTTTAAGTTTTCTGTAGCCACTTTAAAAAAAAAAACAAAGGAACAAGTGAAATTAATTTTAATCATGTTTTACTTAACTCAGTATGTCTAGAACATAGTCATTTTAACATAGGATAAAATATTTCCAAGGATGGTGACATTCTCCATCTTTGAAATCTAATCTCAGCTGGGATTGGCCACACCTCTGGGCTTGGTGGTCCTGCCATGTGGCTAAGCACAGCCTGTGAAATGTTGATCACACCAGCCTCTGCCTTCTAGAATTCCTCACCCGTTCATCCATCTGTAACATTGCCCAAGTATAACGTATGTCTGGCCCTGTCTTCTCTAGAGGCACTTTCATTGAGTTCCGAAATGGGATGTTAAACGTGTCCCCCATTGGAAGAAGCTGCAGCCAAGAAGAACGCATGGAGTTTCACGAACTCGATAAGGTGAGTCCCCCTGACCCCGCCTGGACTGATGTGCAGCCACATGGCCAGCGGCTAAAGGGTGCCTTCTAAACTGCACTACGATAATCGGTATCTCTGTTTTTCTCAGAAAGAAAACATAAGGCAGAAGTTCGTAGCAGATCTGCGGAAGGAGTTTGCAGGAAAAGGCATCACGTTCTCCATAGGTATCGTGCATGCAGACGGGCCTCAGGAGCGGGTAATGTTTCCCATGGGATTGCTGTGGGCCAGTGTGCTCTTAAAATTAGACTGTGCCCAGTTTGAAGGCAGGTGGGAGGATTTCGGGAGCCGTCCTGCCACAAGGAGAAAACCGCTGCTGTGTGATCAGCCCTCACGGCGGCTTGCCCAGGCTGCTGGGTTTGGTTATGAATTCTCACCCGGCCGGACCCTTCCCCTCGGCCCGAAATAGAGCGAGGCTGAGAAGATTCTGGAATATAGTAATATTTGATTATCAGGGAACCTTGGCGATCAGTAGGGTTGGTTTTACAAATCAAGAAACCCAGGACCTGGAAGGAAACGGGACTCGTCTGAGCTCACACAGGTTTTATCTACACGGGCAAACTGGCGTGCGAGCGTTTCTGGTGTCTGATACAGAGTTCTGCCTGTGGCGCTGCTGTCTTCGCCTTGGTTTTTGGTAGGATACGCCCGTCAGAGGCTCTAAGGAAACGATTTGCTGGCACTCGTGAGTCATTACTTAAAGCCCCCTCATTTTACCACCTCTTGTAGGGGTACAGCTTTTGGAAAACTGGAATTGCAAAGGGATTATGTCTGATAGATGAAGGGGTAGGTTTTTTAAATATCCTTGAGGTGTGAGCTGTTCGTCTCCCTGACAAAGGTCTGACGGGGCTTTCATTGCCCTCAACACTGCCTGCAATCCCCTTCCACGTGCTTTTCCTTTCTCCTGCAAGATGATCTACACGCCGTCTGCTTCTGGGCACTGTCCACCGAGAACGAGCGACTGTTAAAGCTCGAGGCGGGCCCAGCTGAATGCAGCTGTTACCAGTTCTTTCGCCAACTTGCTTCATTCAGACCCACACGCTTGGCGAAGCACTTGAACACAGATGCGTGCCTCGTTCTGGGCTGGCAGTTTGTCTCGCTTGTAGATTTTAGGTGAAAGCATGTTGGGAAAACAACATGTCGCATGATCTAGAACCTGTCCCTAAGTAGCAAACAAGGGTGGTAAAAATCAACCTTGGCCGTCCAGTTGCTGCTGAGTAAACAGCACGTTCTTTTCAGGGCCGGGCCCTTAGCCTCCTTTCTACCTTTAGCTTTTGTGTTTCCGGCCCTACAGGAGGCCAGATCAGCATTGACGTCTTTCCTGATGGATGGGACAAGAGGTACTGCCTGGGACATGTGGAAAAAGACGGCTATAAGACCATCTACTTCTTCGGAGACAAAACCATGCCGGTAAGTACCAAAGTGTTTTTTGGAGTTCGACTGTTCGGTTTTGGCTGGAAAAGGGGAAATACACAAACAGGCTATTTTCTCTCCTCCGCCTTCCGCGCTGACCCAGCTCACACTCGGTGACCACTTCTGTCCTATGTGAGAGGTGTGATTAACCGCCCTCCCCTTTGTGCTCGGACACGGGACGCCTCAGTGGAGGCAGAAATTGAGTGGTTTGAGTTCAGTACTGCTCGTTTCACATGCCTTCCAGAACACCTGCCCCGGAGCCGCTGTCCAATCCTTTGTGCATTTCAAAGCCCTGGGTTTTGTCATTTTTCCACTGCATTTTCCTGCCAGGGACATGCGTTATGAGTTGGGGGCAGGAATCCTAAATGGTAGGAAGACAGGGACTCTCATGCGTCTGAAATTCAAGAAATAGCACCAGGGATGGTTTAGAGCTGGGCATCACAGGGGTTTCGGTGAGCCACCCCGGGCTCTGGGAAATCCCGGGTCCGGACTGAATCTAAATCAGGACCAAGAGCAGTCAGAGGCCACCACCAGCAGGAGCAGCACGGAGGAGGGTTTCCCCAGAGCCTCCGTGGCAGCAGGACAGGTGGGCCTCGAGGAGGTCAGAGAGGTGTAGAGGCCCAAGAGAAGGCTCAGCACCGGCTGTTCACTCCCCAGCCCCCTCTATGGACGCCTCCCTTTCAACCCCTGTCTGCGTCCCTGTGCCGCCCGGTTATGGGAGTCCCCTTGCCTGATATCAGAGGTCCTGTTTCGGGCTCTGTGGCCATCCTGCACCCAGCCAGCGCCTCACAGATGCTGCATATGTGGAGGTCTTAATCCCTGTGGCCCCAGGTCCAGAACACTCGCTGCTCTGCTGAGGTTTTTCTGGGATGGACCTTCCTGCCTTTTCAGCAAGGCCCCCACATACAGTTTTCCAGCGTGATTCTGGGCAGCACAGTCTCGCGTCCATCTTTCTAAATGATAAAAGTGAGACTCAGAGTGTCACACAGCTAACGACCGAGCCAGTGGCACCAGAACAAACCTCCTGCTGTTTAGGCCTGTGGGCTTTCCAGTCCAACGAGCTGCCCCTCCGTCAGGGTGCAGGTTGTGCAAGATGCTCTCCTGGTCCCAAACCACGTGGTGCTGCTGGTCGGCAGCTGTGCCCTCTAGCCTGGTTCTTAGGGACAGAGAGGCGTGGCTCACAACTTCTCCTTTTGCTGACGTGCTTTGGATGCAGGCTTTGGAAAAAAGTCTCTGACTTCGACGTGTTCGGAAAAAGCAGGCTCGCGAAACTGCACGCAGGATCTCAGGGGGGACCGGGGGCCTCTGCAGCTGTGCAGCTCGGTGCCACTCCGTGCGGCCCAGAAAAAGAGCCGTTCGGACAGGTTCTTCTTAGCAGTGATGCTTGTGCTGTGGGAGTGGCCATCCAAGGCATCGGGACTTTGCTGAATGGAACCCAGGTCTTGAGATAACCGGGAACCCTTCATTTTCTGTTCTGTTGAGCTGCTGTGCTACCACGCCTCAGTTGTGCTTGCTTGGTTTTTAATCTCATCTACTTTTTAAAGGTGGATACTATTTACAGAGGTTCCCCCCCCCCCCAATTCTTTTTTAAATTTACACCCAAGTTATCATATAGTTCAAAAGTGATTTCAGGAGTAGATTCCTTAGTGCCCTTTACCCATTTAGCCCATCCCCCCTCCCAGAGCCCCTCCAGCAACTGTTTGTTCTCTTTATTTAAGAGGCTCTTATGTTTTGTCCCCTTCCCTGTTACATTATTTTTGCTTTTTTCCTTTTATGCTCATCTGTTTTGTATCTTAAATTCTTCATATGAGTGAAGTCATATATTTGTCTTTCTCTGACTAATTTCACTTAGCATAATACCCTCCAGTTCCATCCACATAGCGGCAAATGGCAAGATTTCATTCTTTTTGATTGCCGAGTAATACTCCATTTTATTTTATTTATTTTTATATATATATGTGTATATGTGTGTGTGTGTGTGTATATATATATATACACACACACACACTACATCTTCTTTATCCATTCATCCATTGATGGACATTCGGGCTCTTCCCATATTTTGGCTATTGTTGAAAGTGCTGCTATAAACATGGGGGTGCAGGGGCGCCTGGGTGGCGCAGTCGGTTAAGCGTCCGACTTCAGCCAGGTCACGATCTCGCGGTCCGTGAGTTTGAGCCCCGCGTCAGGCTCTGGGCTGATGGCTCGGAGCCTGGAGCCTGTTTCCGATGCTGTGTCTCCCTCTCTCTCTGCCCCTCCCCCGTTCATGCTCTGTTTCTCTCTGTCCCAAAAATAAATAAAAAACGTTGGAAAAAAAAAAATTTTAAACATGGGGGTGCATGTGCCCCTTTGAAACAGCACACCTGTATCCCTTGGATAAATACCTAGTAGCACAATTGCTGGGTCATAGGGTAGTTCTGTTTTTAATGTTTTCAGGAACCTCCACGCTGTTTTCCAGAGCGGCTGCATCAGTTTGCATTCCCACCAACAATGCAAAAGAGATCCTCTTTCTCTGAGTCCTCGCCAACATCTGTTGTTGCCTGAGTTGTTAATGTTAGCCATTCTGACAGGTGTAAGGTGATCTCATTGTGGTTTTTGATTTGTATTTCCTGGGTGATGAGTGATGTGGAGTATTTTTTCATGTGTCGGTTGGCCATCTGGATGTCTTCTTTGGAGAAGTGTCTATTCATGTCTTTTGCCCATTTCTTCACTGGATTATTTGTTTTTTGGGTGTTGAGTTTGATAAATTCTTTGTAGATTTTGGATACTAACCCTTTATCTGATATGTCGTTTGCAAATATCTTCTCCCATTCTGTCAGTTGCCTTTTAGTTTTGCTGATTGTTTCCTTTGCTGTGCAGCTTTTTATTTTGATGAAGTTCCAACAGTTCATTTTTGCTTTTGTTTCCCTTGCCTCTGGAGATGTGTTGAGTAAGAAGTTGCTGCGGCCAGGGTCAAAGAGGTTTTTGCCTGCTTTCTCCTCAAGGATTTTGATGACTTCCTGTCTTGCATTTAGGTCTTTCATCCATTTTGAGTTTATTTTTGTGTCTGGTGTAAGAAAGTGGTCCAGGTTCATTCTTCTGCATGTCGCTGTCCAGTTTTCCCAGCACCACTTGCTGAAGAGACTGTCTTTATTCCGTTGGATATTCTTCCCAGCTTTGTCAAAGATTAGTTGGCCATAACGTTTGTGGGTCCATTTCTGGGTTCTCTATTCTGTTCCATTGATCTGAGCATCTGTTTTTGTGCCCTCGCTTCTTAATTAATATACCGTTATTGTAGAGCATTAGAAAAAGTGTGAGGGAACACCTGGGAAGCTCAGTGGGTTGAATCTGACCCTTGAGTTAGGCTCGGGTTGTGATCTCATGGTTTGTGGGATCAAGCCCCTCATAGGGCTTCTCACTGACAGCAAGGAACCTGTTTAGGATTCTCTTTCTCCCTCTGCCCCTCCCCTCCTTGCTCATGTGCTGTTTCTCTCTCCCAAAATAAATGAATAAACTAGAAAAAGAAGAAAGAAAAAGGAGAGAGAGAGAGAGAGAGGAAGGGAGGGAGGAAGGAAGGAAGAAGGAAAGGTAGGTAGGTAGGTAGATTAGATAGATAGGGTGGGCGCCTGGGTGGCTCAGTCGGTTAACTGTCTGACTTGGGCACAGGTCATGAACTCGCGGTTTGTCTGTCTGAACCCCATGTCGGGCTCTGTGCTGACAGCTCACAGGCTGAAGCCTGCTTCAGATTCTGTGTCTCTCTCTCTCTCTCTCTCAAAAGTGAATGAACGTTAAAAAAAATAATAATAATAATTAGGGGTGTTTGGGTGGCTCAGGTCGCAGTCTGTGAGCTCGAGCCCCATGTGAGGCTCTGTGCTGACAGCTTAGAGCCTGCTTTGATTCTGTATCCCTCTCTCTCTCTCAAAAATAAAAAATAAAAAACATTTTAAAAAAAAGTTTTTTTAAAATGAAGAAAAAGTCTGAGGAAGAGAATCTAAGTCACCTGTGACCACAGCCGACCCATCTTTCCTCTTTGCAAGAACATGATCCCAGAGCTGGAGTCTGCATGCTCCTGGTTCAATTTTCTGCTTTTGTTCTCGGTACATATTTTATTTCCCCGCGTCCATGAATGTTCCTTGAAGTGGAGTTTTCAGGGGCTGTGTGACCTTCTACCAGGGAGACATAGTTCATTTGCCCTTTCCTCAGCACAGGCACTGGGGCCGTGCTGGCCGACGTAGCCATCGCCGTGGGGACGTTCTTGCTCCATTGTCTGCCCTCTGACGCAGTCAGTGGTTCCCTGGAAATGGGCATTAGCAGTTCGGCCATCAAAACCTTTCAACACAGCACATCAGCTCTTGCAACTTTAGGCAGAGAACAATCCAAATACTAGCTCTCAATTTCTTCTCCTATTCTGTGTCTCGTGACAGACATTTGGAAAGCTGCTTTCTTTGCATCCAGGCAAATGTTTTTGCTGGCTTCTAGGGAAACAGCTTTTCACCGACAGCTGTGGGGTCAGGTGCTGTTCCCCTGCCAAGCCCCACAGGCTCAGAGGCCTGCCTAGCAGCCACTGCCATCTGATGGGACCTGGTGTCACACGAAGCCCCCCTCCCCACCTGCCCTGCTTGGAGCACCCCCAGAGAGCAGGGGAGGAAATGCGACGTCGGCCTTTGCTTGTCCAAATCTTGACAGTCCTGGGGAGCCCTCCCTCCTGCCCATCAGCCCCAAAAACCAGGGTCTATTAAAACTCAACTCCGAGGGCAGCCTGGCATGCCATGGTCTGCTGCAGGGAACGGGATGGCCGGGGCCCCGAGAGACCTACCCCACAGCCCTCTGTGAGGCTTCCTCAGGGGGCTGTGCTGCTGAGCCCCGCCCAGCCTTTCCAAACTCCCAGGGAGACAGCTCGTTCTGGCTTATCACTTCCTGGCTTCGGGGCAACTGGAGCACGAAAACATTCTAACACTTGACGGCTTTATAGCTGGGCAGATCCACGCAGGTGATGGAGTCGTCTGTACCCTCCTGTACGGGGGAAGGGCAGACACACAGCGGCAGGATGGGGAAGAACCCTGCCCATCCGCAGGAGGGGACTGACCACAAGTACACGGTGGTCCGTCCACACAGCAGAACGCCCGACAGCTGTGGAAATAGCGGATGTAGACCCATCGCTGGGATTTTTTCTCAGCTGAGCCCAGTAAAGTATAAAACAGTGCAAGTAACCTGACAGTTTTGTCTCAAGGGGGTAATAATGTCTCCACACTTGCTTGTGAGTGCATCAAGGGAATGTCAAGACACCCAAAAATGCAGATTACGGACCTCCTGAGGGGTGGGAACAGGGATGAGAGAGATTTTACCACTGTGACAGTGAGCTGGTTTTAAATTTTGAACTACATGAATGGGCTGTTGAAAAATAAAGCTTTAAAACACCAAACTGAGAAAAGGAAAAAAACAAATCTTTACTTTCTAAAGCACTTTCTCAGTGTCAGACGCTGAGCCGGGCACTTGGATGTTATCTTCTCCAGTCCCTGGGCCGTCTGGCAGGGACAGACACAGGGTCAGCAGCCTAGTGGCTTCCAAAAGCCTCTCTCGTCACCCTCCCACATCACCTCCAACATGCTATTAAATCGTGCAACACTCTATTTTCCACAGACGTTAAAAAGGAAAATGTGCCTCTAAGCTTAAGCCCCCAGCAGTGCGGTGGGACGAGGCAGCGGGGCTTTGAAACCCAAAAGGCCCAAATCTGGCCCCTGCTGCCCGCACAGTGACCACACACGTCTCTGGGTGTCCATGAGCCACCGTGCCCATCAGCCCCATGGGATGTGGTTGCTCTGACGCAGTGAGAGGAAAGGGAGGTCCTCGAGGGGAGGGTGGCTACCCCAGGGCCGGCACAGGAAAGGCAGCCCGACTGAGTCTCTCCCAGCAGGGGAGGCAGCCAACCAAGCGCTCACCTGGCATGAGGTTGCTCGAAGAGATGGGGGCCTGCAGGGTGGGCTACGCCTGTGAACCAGCGAACCTCGAGTTCCCGATCATGCTTCAGACGGAATTGCCATGGCCGTGGACTTTGGCCGTGGCCTGGGCGTCCTCTCCATGCCTGGCATCTCCAATGCTCTCCAGATGCCAGAGGGCTGGTGAAGGCACAGGATGTGTCCTGTGCATAGACCTGCCCTACTGCTCTCGTGTTTCAGTGGGAGATCTGAGACCCAGGTCTCAGGCAGGCATGGGTTAGCATGGGGAGGGGAGTCCCTCGCGCCCAGAGGGGCCCCAGGAAAACCGCTGCTCCCTGAAGTCTGATGAAGGAAGGTGGACCGGGTTATGGGTTCTCTACCGAGATACAGAGGTGGCACCAGCTTTCCTATGGGAGGACGGGAAGCAGGACATTGGGCGGGGGCACCACAACTGCAAGCATTTGTTGGGGTCCCTGCTCACCTGCCTGCCTTCTGGACACCAGAATCTGTGGTCCTGTTGCCCCTGGGGACACAGCCCCTGGTTGGATGAGCCCTGAAGGAGCAGCAGCCCCTGCACTGGCTCTTCTGTTGAGGGGGACAAGGTTCCAGGCCCCTCAAGTGTGTCCCCCGATACAGTCACTGATGTCTGCAAAGGCCGAATCTCCCACATGCCCTTCTGTGCCCAGCCCTGTCACACAAGTCTCAGCCCCATTTTGTGGGTGAGGGGGTGGACCCGAAGACCCTGAGGGTCGCCCTGGGGGCATGGGCAGGACAGCGAGCCCACTTTCCCCTACACCCCAGGCTGTGGTTAGTCACCAGATTCTACCCCGCTGGATCACAACCTGGAAGTACATGGGAATCCCCTGTTTTCAAAACATCGTGACCACGGGGCCAGGCTTTTTTTTCCCCTCCTTTTAAGCATAACTGTTAACTCTTGTAGGGAACATGAGTACAGTTCCCTAAGGGCGCATGTTTTTTCAAATATATCTGACCGCTGTGACTGTTTCTATCCCCTCTAATCATCACCCCATGAGAAAGCAGCCTCATACCGGTCACGTAGCCTGCACTCGCATCCGTCTGGCTTCCCGTGCTGTGGCCCAGTGGCCCTGGAGGCATTGATGAAGCTCCCGCAGCGACGGTCACCCCAGCCAGGGAGCGCTGCTGCCCCAGGTCTCTTAGAGCAGAGCCTTTGTCGCGTTGGCCTCTGTACCCATGGGACCTAGAAATCTGATCCGTGCTTGTTAAACTGATGTGCAGCAGGGTCCGGTCTGTCGCCGCCACTGATGGGCCTTCACAGCAGAGACCCCGGGGAGGTCCAGCCGACCCCGCCCCGCTTCCTACAGAGTTGGACCCACGGCCTTGGACGTTCTTGATCCATTCCCTTCTTCAGCTGCAACGTCAGGATAATCGGGGTTCACCACGACGGTCCACGGCATGTGCAGCAATGGGCCTGGGTGGCTTGGAGACCAGACTCGGACGGAACGGGACAGGCACTGCCTTCTGCTTTTCTGTATCATCCTCCAACCTTAGCCCTGGAGGGATTTAAATACTAATGGGCTGTTTGCACTCAGCTGTGGCCTCTCTTTCGGGCTGTCAGGTGACACTATCTTGTACCATCCCTTCCTGCTTCGTTCCTTTGTCTTCTTTCAGAAACTGGTCTGGTTCTGGAGCCCCGGGAGAGGCTGGGCCTCCTCAGCAGGAACGTGGTGACCTGTAGTGCCAGTATGGATCCCCGCTTGGGGTTTCTACTCCTCTGGAGCCTATTTCTATTTAAGCTTTTCTGTTTACTTTAAGAAGAATGTGTCCATGGGGGAGGAGCAGAGAAGAATCCCAAGCGGCTCCACACTGTCACTGCAGAGCCAGACGTGGGGCTCGAACTCATGAATCATGAGATCGTGACCTGAGCTGAAGTTGGTCTCTAAACCCACTGAGCCACCCAGGTGCCCTGAGCCTTATCCTAGAAGAAGAATTCTAGCAATTCTAGCACACTAGCTCAGCGTTTCACTTCTGCTTCTCCTGACCTCCCTCTGACGGGTTTGCAAGCTCTGTGCTGCCCCCAGGGAGGACCCCCCCCCCCACCCCCCCATACCTCGAGTCACAGAAGAGGCCGCCAGGTCCCCTGCAGGAGAGGAATTGAAGTCCAGAGCTTGGTGTTGGTGCATGGACGCTCCTGCCGGCTTCGCAGAGCCGAGGTAGCGGGGAGGGCCAGCGCCCTCCCGTGGTGTTGTGACTCTGGACCTGGTCCCATCGGGCTACTTACACAGCAGCAGGGCCCGTCCTTCCACTCCACAGACCTCTCCCTCCCCCACCAACAGAGCCCCTGGAGAGTCTCGCCAAATTAGCCATCTGTCAAGTGCACGTACTGCCCCGCGTGGATGTGGTCTCTGAGGAGGGACAGACGTGGCAGCAGCAAACCCTCCGGGCTCTAGCGGCCGCTCCCCCAGGCAGTGGCGTCCGCCCGCGAACCCTGGCTGTATGGCCTCCCGCCTGCTGTGCTTCCTCTTCTGCGCCCTCCTCTCCCATCCGTTCTCTGGCAGAATCTGGAAGGTGACCCGATCGTGTCCCCAGGTTGCCGCTTTCCGGGTGGCTTCACAGAAAATCCTGAGTTCTCACCTGCACCCCCGGGTGGGCCACAGGCCACGGAGCCGCCTTCCCAGACGTGGCTCGTCCCCTCCCTTTCTTCAGGCCGGTGCTCACGGGGGCCTCCCTTGTCACCCCGGTTCCCTTCCCCTCTCTTCTCTGCGCTACAGGCTCCGTCTCCTGTCCCCTCCCGGCCCCAGCTGCAAAGGCGACAGGTGTAGGCGCTCCTCGGGCTTGTTGGGCTCAAGTGTGAACAGGGACTCCTCTCACGTGAGTGAGCGACAAGAGAGCGAGTGTGTCCCAGATAGATACTTGGTTTTTCTGGATGGCGCCCCTATCTGTATTTTGTCAGCTTCTTCGTGCTGGTCTTTACCTACCGTGCTGGTCCTGAGGAGAACGGGACTGACTTTAATGCGAAGAATTCCACCAACCGGTCTCGCGTGGACTTGCTGGGGTAGCACATGCTGCTGCGAGGTCAGCCATCTGAGCGATCCAGAGCCCCTTAACAGCACCCGGGCTTGCAAGGCGGGCGCAAGACCCCAGCAGGTCCCCCCGCCGGCACTGGGCAAGGACCGTCCCTAACATGGCCCCGAGGCCTCCTCACGTGACGCTTCTGCCTGGCACATTTTGGGCCCCGGCCACGGCCCCTGCTGAAGCCTGGGGGAACGAGAGCAGGGGCGACCTTAGTGTCCGTCAGTCCTTTAAAGGGAGGTCGGATTTTCCTGTAGTCTTTATGAGAAAAAGCCATTTTTTCTCTCCACTTGTTTTCATCAGATTATAAACTAATTGATTTTCCTAGGTTTTGTAGACTGTCCAATGTCGTGAGGAAAATGGAGGAACTTGCAGGAGAACAAAAGCAGGGGCTTTCCTGCAGCTCAGGGAGGGTGGGAGCGGCTGGACTACGAGCAGGGGGTGGGGGAGCAGTGGGGGGGGGGCGACCCACAGCACGGGGCCCCCTAGCCTTGCCCTCAGCTCCTAGCGGCGCCCCAGGCGAAGCAACACGTGGACGCCTAGGGCCGCAGGAGCCCCAGGGCAGCTGCTGACCTGGTGACTGCCCCCACTCCCCACCATTCCAGCACACGGTGGGGTGGGGGGGGGTGTGGCAGGGCCGGGCCACGCGGCACCCCCGGTCAGCAGTGCAGCCGGGATCTGCACCCGGGCCTGGCTCTCGCTCCAGCCACAGGCACCGTTGAAGCTTCAACGGATCGAAGTCCCATGAACCGAGTTCCCCTGTTGCCCCGGCCATGTGCCACCCAGTGCTCAGTTGTCACCTGTGGCTGCTGCAGGCTCGGAGACGGGCGTGTCCACGTGGCCCCAAGTTCTGAAGGCAGCACCGCTGTGGGCTGTGTGTCCTTGTGACCTGCGAGGACAGCTCAGGCACGGTCCGGGCAAAGGACGGCAGACGGCGTGCTGTCACTCGTGCTTGCTTTACAGAAAAATAAGCCTCACATCTGCCCCGGAGCGTCGCGATTCCTTTCAAAGGCATAATTACACGTTCCAAGCTAGATTGCAGTTCAAGAGGAGGTGACGAACCCCTTCTCAGCAGTGACGGCGCACATGCTGTTCCTGTCCCGGGAACCGGTGACTGCCGTGAAGGAGGCCCGTCCCTTGTTTCTCCCGCAGCCCACGCCCGGCGGTGCCCACATCTGCCTTCCTGTCTTTGCAGGGCGGGAACGACCACGAGATCTTCACTGACCCGAGGACCGTGGGCTACACGGTGACAGCGCCCGAGGACACCCGCAGGATCTGTGAAGAGCTGTTCTCCTAGCGCCCCTCCTCCGAGGGAGGGCAGGGGTCCTGCCGACAGGCCTCCCTCACATGCCGGGCTCCCCACATGGTCCGGCCTCGGGTACCCCCGGCCCTGGCGATGCCAGAAGCAGCCAGACTTGTCACAAACGGCCTGAAGGAACACCTCCAACCAGATTTCGCCCCCAACCCCGAGCCTCAGACCCTCTATACATGCGATCATGGTACTTACGGTTTTCTGGGGACACTTCCCCATCATCCTAGGATGATACAAAGAACGAATGTGCCCGGCCCCTCCCTCTCGATGGTCTTGTGCAAAGCGTACCAGGCGTTAATGTCTGGACCCCCGGTGTCAGTACCGCAAGGGGGATTTGGTGGTGGGAAAAGACAGGATGTTTACAGCCGTCCCACCCCAGGACTGAAGTTTAAAATCACCTCCCGGAAGTGAAGCTCCTGCCTGAGGGTCACCTGGGGGTGGAGGGGCGGAGGGGGCAGGCATTGAACCAAGGGCTCCATGGTGGCCGCTAAGTGACCGCTGACCCCAAGGGCCTCATACCTCAGCTGGCCTGGGGCGCAGGGGAGCCTGGATTCACTACACTCGGGGGAGCCACTGCTTCTCGGACTTTTCCAGTGCGAGGGGGACGGGAAAGGACAGGCGGTGCTGCCCCCACGTGCAGGCCCCGGGCTGGGCTGAGAGACACCAGCCCCTGGCATCCTATTTCTCCCTGCTGTGCCCGGCAGGCTCCCCAGGGGCCTTACTCACCTCGACTTTCTCAGGGATCACGGAAGAGCCTGGAGGGTTCCCGGAACGCGAGCGGCCTGCTTCTCCGCAGATCTCATGAACCTGCGTGCCCGCTCCGGCCTCCCCCACACAGTGACCTGAGGGGTGGGAACAGCCCGGTGGTTGGGCCCGTGACCCTCTGCCCTGCTTCGGACTTCAAGTGGAAGGCAGCCCCAGGGCCCAGCGGAACAGGCCCTTCCACGGAAACGGTTCACATGTCACCTTTTAGAACCTGGACGTGTCAGGACCCACAAACCCTCAGTCCACTCCAGTCCACGGCACGGCCTCTGCACAGGGCCCGCTGACCTGACTGGGCGTCTGCACACACACCCCCCCCCCCCCCCGCCAGGTGCTTTCATCTCCACGGAAGCGGCTTCCGTCCAAGCCTGCTGGGGACCCCGAGGCCTGTCTCGGCACGGTCCCGTTGGGGGCAGTCTGCCCGCATGACCACACAGGGTGACGTGGCACAGTGGTTCCCAGGACAAAGCTACCCCGTGGCACCTTTTGTTGAATTTTGCAAATGATATTGTAATGACCTTTCACAATGAAAAGAAGCAAATTAAAGTGATTTTATTGTTTCCTATTTCTCATTCTGATGACTTTTTCTTCCTTTGTCACATGAATGGCGAAGTGAACGCTTAGCTGTGGTATCCTCTCAGATTCAGGAAAGAAAGCCCAGCCCGTGCAGATCCAAAAGCCACCGTTTCTGACACTGTGGTTCCCGGTGTTTCTGCAGGGGCAGGGCTTCGCGCATCCAGGCCTGCCGGCATGAGCTTTCCTGCCCAGGGGTGAGGACCCACGATTCCCCGGAAGGTTCCTTAACTTGCTACAGCAAAGCAAGACAATGGAGTCTCACTCAAACTTGTCCTAACCTTTATAACTGGAGAGTCCTGCCCGGGTGCCCTGAGGCCGGCAGGCTGGGCCCTTCACCTCCCAGGCCTTCCCTCTGCACTGCCTCCTGCCCTCCCACTGCAACGGGGACACATAAGGCAGAACAACGTCTGCACCTCGCTGCCGGGACTCAATCCCTGGCTGTGCCGCAGACCAGCCGGGGGACTCAGGACCGGTTCACCCCAGCTCGTCTGCTCATCTGTCAGGTGGGGTGCAGCCCTACCTCTGTGGGGGGCTTAAAGGACCTGCAGCCGAGCTACTACTAACTGAACTAGCCCCCAGGAACCCTGCAGGGCAGGCACTGTTAGTCACCCCCCCTCCCCCGGGGCCGGGCAGGGTGGGGAGGGGGGTCCCTCAGCAGGCAGGACGGACACCATCACAACAAACACACACCACAGCTGAGTGTTGAGCAAGAGGGAGGCAGAGGTTGGCCCTGGACTCAGCAGCCGCGAGGAGGGCACACCCGGGGCTACTGGAGACAGAACCCCCAGGAAGGCCGTCCTCGCCTGGAGGGAGGTGCCAGCTCTCCATCCCGAGGGAGGGAACGCGGGTCTCGGGATCCGCAGGACGCCCTGCGAGGTCTCTCCAGCCAGCGGGCGGGCGGCCCCTGGACGACAGAGCTGGGCCCATCTTGCAGATTCGGGCAAAGCGGCGGAGGCCCTGAATCACTTCTTCTCCAACCGCTGCTTCCTCCTGCTTAACCGCTCTTGTCCTTGGCCCGTCGGGCCACTTGCCCCCGCAGCCAGGCCCCGGGCTCTCTCCCACCACCGCTCAACCCTTCACTCGGAGCTGGACTGGGGCACCCTCTCCAGGCTCAGCACCCCCCGTCCGATGCCGAGTGCGGCGCTGGGACACGTCTCCTTGTTGTGAATAAATGCCTACTTCAACTTCTCCCTACCCAGGTTCAAGGGGCTGACTGGACGTTTCCCCAGTACACTTTGAAAATCAGTACCGCAGTAAAAACATCCACCTCTGCGCTAATATAAATGATCTACCCGCCCTTTGGAGACGCTGGCCGGGCAAGACCGTCCCAGCCTAACCCAAAGTCCAACCCAAAACGGCCCAGCGTCCGCCCGCGGCCCTGCATCTCCCCGCTGCGCTCCCGGACAAGGAGACCATAGGCTTTCGCACCTCCTGCTTCCCGACTAACCTTTGTCCGGCCGGCCCTGCCTCTCCCTGCTGCTGCTCACGAGGGAAACGTCCAAATGCATCAACATTTAGCCACAGCCGACGCAGTCAGTGGCATTTTGCTCACGCGAAGCCACCCTCTACTGCTAAGCCGCCCTACGCTGGAGAATGTGATGATTACAGAAAAGGGGATGATCCCACTCTCTTATTCAGCAGCCTCAAAAGCCAGATGGTGGAGCAGGGGGTCAGCCCCGTTTGGGAAGACGCCCTTACCTGCTGGCTTCCAGAAGCCGGCCTCCACCCTCACGGACAACACCCAGCCTTGCACAGAACACACTTTATTAAGACAGAGGTGGCGGGCGGGAGGAGAGAGGGAAGGAATCCCGGACGCCACCCCAGCTCATCACCGGCACCAGGCTCCTCCCAGAGCTTCTTGTAAATGGAGACTCTGTGTCCGACCACGAACGAGAACGCGTCCGCAAAGAGCCCCGACCGCCGAGGCCAGGCCAAGACCAGGAACACCCCCGGGGGTGGGGTTTAGACGCAGGCTCTCGACCTCTGGGAGCCCGAAGGTCCTTGGCAGAAGTGGCTCAGGAAGTGTGGTGTCTCCAGAGGGCCTGCGGAAACAGGCTGGAGGGCAAGGGCCACCCTGGACCCAGCAGAAGGCAGAGGCAGCAGACCGAGGACCCTTCGAGGGGCACAACAGGCCAGGAAATGGCAGATCCACCGCTGGCCGCAGCGGGCTGTTCGCATGCACACAGCCAAACGCTATTTGCCAATTTTCAGACAGCTCCCGCCGGTCATGAGCAAAAGAGTTCTATCTTGCAAAGGAAGCCATTCCTACGCTTAAAGACCAATCCATCCACAGACCGAGGCACTCGGCCTCGCCTCTTCCACAACCCATCGGCCGCCCTCCCTCCTTTGCAACATTGCCGTCTGCTTCCAAGCCAGCTGTACAGGGTTCACTTCCCTGCAACTGACAAAACGTACCTTTGAGTACACAGAAGCCACACATTTCAAAACATTATCACCCACCCAGCTATTTCTATTTTTACATCACCCTTAGAGCCAAAGCAAGCCACCGCAAAGAAAAGCCTCAGGACTTGTGTATGGAAAATATCTACAAGGGTTCGAAATGTCGACAGCCAAGTGCAAACAGGGTTGGCCCTGGGCAAAAGCCTTGGTTATTAGCGAAGAAAACAAACAAACCCTCAGCTTTTCTTAACACCAGTTTTCAGGAAAACCCCATCACCAAAGGGGCATTTTCTCCTCCAAGTTTTGACTTTACCAGGCTGTTGAGAAGCGAGCCACCACGACCGACCGACTCTGATCCGGAGGGTTCTGGACCGAGCTCTGATTTTAAACAAAGACCCACCCTTCTCCCACCCCCACCCCGACCCACCACCTAAACGACCACGGCTGTGAACTGTCTGCTAAATTGAGGGTAGGAGGAGAGAGGATTCAGCTGAGCACGGCATGGCCGAGGGGAGGGCTCAGGGCTCCTGGGGAAACTCTTTTCCCAGGCACCCAGTTGGGATTCTTCCCGCTGCAAACGCACCAAAGACCCCCGCTCTCGTGACCCCCTGCCCGGTGAGGCCAGCTCCCCTAGAACAAACCAAACAGACCAACAGAAAAGAGCCCGTTTTGCTGAGGGCCAAACACAGACACAAGGAGGGTGGGAAACGCATAGGGCCTCCCGTCAGCCCCCGGGGCGGGCTGGATCTGGGGATTCTGAGCCTCCAGCCCAGGGGCACAAGGACTCTGTGGGCTGGGGAAGCGCCCACCTGACCCACTCCCGGGGCTGGGGTTGGACCATCCACTCAGCCACCAGCGGGCACCCCTCCTTTTTCCATGCTTTTAATGCTTTTCAGATGGTGAGAGGCTGTTGGAACGGTCCAAGGCTGTGCTGGTGGCCGAGAGCATGCCAGTGCCTGTCCCCATCGCCCCTTCCTCCTGAAGATGCTTGAAAGGGACCGTGCTCCCCGCTCTGAAGCCCCATCTCAAGCGGTAGACCGTCATCTGCAGTTTGGTTCTGCCTCCTCCTCCCCCCCAGAGTCTCCCGCGAGCCCAGGAGAAGGGATGCTTCCGGCATCTCCTAGGAGCTGACGACGTGGCCGGACCAGGTCTCGTGCTTGGTGCCCGGGGCCAGATGGGTGATGACCACCTCCACGGCCTGCAGCTTCTCGTTCTTGGGGGGGATGGAGCACATCTTATAGGTGACCTCGTCGCCTTCCACGGGGACATACTCCCCCTCCACGCTGTGGGAGCAGGGAGACAGCGTTCAGTGCCCAGCGCCCACAAAAGCCTCACTCAGCTCCGTGCCGCACCCAGGACCCCAGCCCGAGCTTTTGGAGCACCTGCCCCTCCTGCCCTGCCACCAGGGAGCCACCGTGTCTCTGCGGGACCAGGTCCCCCCAGCCTCCCAGCACTCTGAGGCCCAGACCGAGCTCTGCCTCTGCAGGAGCTCATACTGTCCGTCGCATGGGTGTCACGGGCCTGTGGACACACGAGCAGGGAGAGCCAGTCTGGGCCAGAGAGAACAAGGCCGTCAGCATCACGGTTGAGAGCCGCCCTGGTCCCAAGAGAGCCCCAAACCCCAGCTGCGTGCGTCTCTGCCCTCCCGCTTCCCAGACACCCAGCAAGCCTGAAGGCAAGTCCCTTCCGTGCTGAACGCGAGTTCCAGGAGGGTCCCCTCCCTGTGACCGTACTCCCTATGGGACACAAGTCACCATTTCACCCACCCTGGTGAGGTGCCCATGCTGATGCCCCCCGAGGACACCTCCAGCAAGAGGAAAATCCCCTTCAGATCCTGGAACTGATCTGAGGGATTTCGCCTTGAGGGAAAGCGCACGTGGCCAACGGTGCTTCCCTCTTTGGTCGGGCCACCAGGATGCCGCACGTCCATCTCTCTGACTCGCCCCCGCCCCCACCCCCGCCCCCGGTTTTCCTTACTGATTTTTCATGGTGCACTGCGAATATCCTTGTAAACCACTACAGATCCCTTCCGGAAAGAGGCGACATGAAGACACATTTTCACAGCCACATACGCATTCACGCACCCATCAGATGCGTGGCTTTAACACCCTGCTGCTGTCTGTACTCTCCGGGAGCCTGTGCGAGGCCTGGCATGTAAGGACTTTGGGGGGGCAAGAGGTAAAGGAGGGATATTTCTCCCCTCACAACAGACATTTGCAACGGTACCCTATCTCCAAAAACGGGGTGTTTATATATTGCCCGGTCTGCCGTGTGGCATAGGACTCGGCCTGCCACAGACTAAAAGATTGGGGGTGCAGAGGCCAAAGAACGGGGCAGGGGCAAGGCGGTGCCCGATTCGGTCCCCACATAGCTGAAGGCTGACTGGGGGAGGGAGCGAAGCACAGGCCGCTGGATGCCTTCCAGCCTCAAGGCCGCGGACGTGCGGGCCCCGCCTCAGCCTCCCAAGGGTTTCCAGACACTCAGGAAGGAAGGACGTCAGTGAGCAAGTCGCAGGAGAAAGGGCCCAGCTCCAAACTTCCTTCCTGGAGCAGAGGGGCTGGGCAGCCCCCAGCCTCACTGAGTGGCTCCCCCAAGGCAGGCAGGAAGTCAGACTCTGGGTCACACGCACTCCACAGCTCAGTGACACCCCTCCCATCCACCAGACCCATCCCATGGTTCTCAACAGTCTCTCCCTCTCTCCCTCTGTCTCGCTCTCCGTCACATACACGTGCAGACTGTCACCTGCAGCCTCCCACACGCCCCACCCCCAAACAGTCACACACAGGTCACAGGCAGAGGCTCACGCCCTCACACGCAGCGCCTGTCAGTCACACACTCCCCCTGCCTCCTTGCCCAGCCCCAAACCGCCCAAACCAGCCCTGACTCACTCAGAAATGTGCAGGAAGATGTCGGGGCCACCATCGGCCGGGGTAATGAAGCCGTGGCCCTTGGATCGACAGAAGCATTTGCAGACTCCTTTGTAGACAGGACCTTGCGAAGCCCGCACCGTCCTGAAAGAGGGGGGGAAAGTGTGAGTGGGGGCCCCTACCAGCCCTCCAGAACAGCCACCCACTCTCCTGAGGCATACCCAGCTCATCCCAGTGCCCCCTTAAAAGCCATGCCCCGGATAGTAACCAGGGCCATTATGTATAGCTATGCAGGTTGTGAACTGCACAACTCTGGGAGCCATTCACAAAGACTCTAACAAGAGTGACTCTCTGACGACCCCAGCAAATTTTCTCAGGCCTCAGTTTCTCTATCCAAAAAGGGGGTTAGACTAAAAGCTCTCCGAGCATCCCTCTGAACACTATTAGTGACGGCAGCAGCCTCTACAACTTGGGCCTGAGATCTACAGCTCCCAGGCACTGTGCAGGTCCTTTGCAGCACTGTGCCCCAGCCTGCTGCTGTCCCCATTTTGCAGCTGAGGAAGTCGAGGTCGGTCCGACAAAGGAAGAGGCTTGTGCGTGGTTAAAACCCATTGATTTAAGACCCCAGTGATTTCCTACTTGTTATGAACCCCAGCCTGCCACAGGCTCAAGGGACCTGGGGCATTGCCTTCCAGAGTTTACAGGGTGCCTCACCAGTCCTTACCCCAACCCAAGTCTCCCCATGTGACAGACCGGGACACTGAGTCACAGAGATGGCCAGATACAATGACTCTGGCCCTGGGCAGGAGGCTAGCCCGAGACTCACGCCGAGAAGGTCCTCGTCCGGCGGGTGGGCAGCGGGCTCGGGACCACGTTGCCCCGGAGAGGGGACGGTGACCGATCTCGGGCCCGCTGGGTGTCCAGCAGCCCGACCGAAGCCTGGTGTGTTGGGGGCTGTGGCGGTGGAGGTGGCTCAGATGACATGGCTGACCTAGGAAGACACCGAGGGCTCTCAGGGGCTCATGCCCTGCAAGGGGGGATCCCGGATGCAGCCCACCCCCATGTCTGACAGTCTCCCACCGGAGACCCACATTCTCGGCTGCGCAATGCAGGCGCGAGGCTCACTCGGCGTGGAGGTCACCTTATCCGGCAGCAGGCCAGGCTCGCCCCAGCTGGGTCAGGTGCCTCCACGGCTCCCGCGGCAGCCGCGGCCTCCCTCGGGCATCGCTCTGCCAGGAAATGCCTGCTCGCCCCACGTCACGGATGCCATCAGTCCCCTCTGTGCCCCCGGCACACTCAGGGCACTTAGTCAATACTTGTGAAAGGGAGGGAAGGAAGAGGGCGGCGAGGGAGGCAGGGCAGGCGGGCAGGGATCCTTTACTGCCAGCTACCTAGGTCACACTGCAGCCACTCAACAGCCTTGACCTGCTAAGTCAAGCACTTAGCCAGGCACTGTGGTTCCGGAAGGCGGAGGTAAAAGAGGGCAGAGCACACAGCATTCCCCCGAGAAACTCTGGACACACACCGAGAGGCGCAGACCCCAGGTCTGGATCCCCCAGGGGCCGTCACAAGCTTGCATCTAGGACAGTGGGCCTGAGGGACCCTCAGTGGCAGGACCATCGCCAAGACAGCCATCTCCACCAGGCGCTCAGTCAGTTTGCAAGCTGCCTGGGTCACTGGCTGCCAGGAACTCCAGTTCCCTCGGTGACCCTTAACATGTATCAGAGGCGGGATCAGACCCGGCTGGGGGCCTGGGGGGAGCGGACTCTGGCACTTTTGCCAAGAGCAGGACGTGGCCGTTGCACTGAACACGTGACCGACTGCCAAGGCACCCGCGCTACCTCGGCCTGGGCTCAAGGTCACCAGGAAAGAAAGCAAAGCTCAGGAGCCAGAGGGGCTTGGGTAAGTCCTTTCCGCTCTCTGGGACCAATTTCCCCATCTGCAAAGTGGGGCGGCCGAGTGGGCGTCCCCCGGCACCTGCAGAGGACACGAACCAGAGCGGGGCCCCGTGGCAGGGATGGCGGAGGAACCCCGAACTCCTCCTTCACCCAGGCACGCCACGGTGGGACGGAAGCAGGCCGACGGGCTTATGTGGCTCACACAGGGTTTTCACGCTGAAAACATCCCAACCCAGGCTTCCCACTACTCTTGGAAAAACAAAACTCGAAGCTCTGACAACCTCGAACTGCCATTCGCCACCCCTGCTTCCCTCATTTATACGGACTCAGTGGCCCCAGAGCACTGGGGTTTCAACCTACATCACCCAGCAGAGCTGCCTCTGCCCGCAACCCAAACCCCCCCAAGGAACAGGCCTGGTTCCTCCCCCCAACCTGTCCCCCTCCCCCTGAGTCTCCCCTCAGTCCCCCACACAGCCGTCTGGCCTTAGTTCTGCCTGGCTGGGAAGGGAGAAGGCCGGCTGCCCGCCTGGAGGAAGTGACATAGTTACCTCCTGACCCTTCTCTCAGCTGCAGCCACCGCCAAGGAGGACCAGGGAGCCCCCACCTCATGCAGGCCCCGGCTGCTCGGCTGGGGGGTCAGGGCTCCAGCACCACCCACCAATACAGGTCATAGAGTCCTGGAATGTTCCAATGCTTGGGGTTCTGGGAAGGGTGCTGATCCAGAGAAGGGAGCGCCTTGCCCAGGCCTCCCAGGACAGCAGATGGGACACCAGGGGGAGGGAACAGCCCTCTCTTCTTCCGTCCAGTCTCCTTCTCCTCCTCTGGAGTCAGGCACATCTGACCTCACACCACGGCCATGAAGTTGAAATGAAATACTACACGCTAAGCACTCAGCACGCTATCTACCCAGAACAAGTGAGCAGGGCCTATCAGCTAGGACTGTTATAACTGCCATCATAAGGTCATTCAACAAACAGGTGATCAGTGTCAGGCCCTAGTTCATGGCACTAGAGACACAGGGCCTGAGTCTGGAGTCAGAGAATAAACAGGTAAATAGACACATGAATAAGATCGCTACAGATTCCCAGAAGGGCTGGTAAGAAATACACGGGGAGACAGAGTACCAGGGTGGAGATGATTCTCTAACGAGGGGAAAGCTGGGTCCTAAACAGTAAGAGTCAACCTTTCAAAAAGAGAGGGAGGCTCTTCCAGGCAGACAGAACAGCCTATGCAAAGGCCCTGTGGTTGGCAAGAGCCCACCCAGGTGTGGCTGAAGGCCAGCAAGGGGGCAGTGTGGTGGGCACCAGGGACAGAGAGCCGGGAGAGGGCCGGCTGAGGAACTACGGGGATCAACAACATCGTGTGCGTCTTCCTCTTCTCACACCCATCTGTCCATCTGTCAGTCCCATGCCCTTTACCATACCCACCTCCCCCTGAATTAATGCAACAGGCTCAAATTAGGGGCCCCTTTCTCTCCATCCCAGCATCCCCGAATCCCCAAATACACCCAACCCTCAGAGATGCCAAGAGCAGCCCACAGCCTTGGCGGGCAAGGAACCTGAGGGCTGCACAGGGTCCCTCCACGTCCCTAGGGCCCAGAGCTGGGGCCGGCACAGAGCACGATTCTCTCCTTAAATTCTTGTTTGGTTTTGTCTTAATTTTCATTTTCATTTTGAGAGAGAGAGGGAAAGCGTGAACGGGAGGGGCAAAGAGAGAGGGAGAGAGAATTCCACGCAAGCTCTGTGCTGTCAGCAGAGCCCAATGCGGGGCTCGAACCCACAAACTGTGAGATCATGACCTGAGCCGAAATCAAGACTCAGATGCTTAACCTCCTGACCCGCCCAGGCGCCCCGAGCAGGGCTCCCTTCTCAACCAGCCCCAGAACCAGGAGCATCGGCTGGCGGCCATGGTGCACTCGGCGTGCTCCAGCTGGCACAGTCCAGCGGGGGTGGGGACCGTCCCACTCACCTGGCAGTGTTAGAAACCGGGATGGAGGGGTGCGGGGAGACCCTGGGGCCTTCACCACCCCCTGCCTGCCTCTCTCCGGCCATCTGAGCTGGAGGAGAGCAGCTGGGGCCTGGCCAGGAGCCAGCCCACCCCCAGGGCCCAGCAGTGAATGGCCTCTGTGTGGGGGAGGTCGGGTCAGAGTCCAGCTGTAAGGAAAACAGCTGGGGGAGGGAGCAGCCGGTCACCCAGGAGCCAACCCAGCAGCCGCTGCTGCCCCCCCAAGCACAGATGGGGACAGGGGTCCCGAAGCCCGGCCCCACACCCCCCAGCACAGCCCAGGGCGGGAGGAGGCAGGGCCGCACTCTGCGACCAGCGCCCTCCGTGAGCAGCCCACACACTCAACTCCCCCCCGCAGAAGCAGGGTGCAGACAGGTGCCCGAAGCTCAGACCTGGGATGGGCCTCCGATCTGCAGCAAACTCGGACCAACGTCCCTCCTGCCAAGGCACGTCACAGCCACTGTGCTGTGTGCACGTGTATATGTGTATACACACAAGTATATGTGTGTACACACACACACGAGCATGTCACTGCCTGTGTGTGCACACTACTGGACCAGCGGGGGCCGCACGTGCCCCCCCCCCCCACTCCCCGAGCACACTGGCCACTTAGGGCATCAGAGGAACGGGGCACCCGAGGACAAGGATGGACGAAGGCTGCATCCTTTCCAAATAACAGTTACTGGGCCCCCCACTAGGCACAGGAAATGGAAACCAGGACAGCTAATTCCTGCCCACAGGAGCTTGGGCTCAGGGACTGGAGCCCCACAACCACCAGGACAAGAAGAGTGTCCTGCAACCGGGAAGTGCTCACAGCACTTGACACATCACAGCTCATTCATCTCCATTTCACTGATGGCAAAACCGAGGCACAAAGTGTCAAGTAACTTGCCTGGGTCCCCCAGCTAGTAAGTAAACTAGTGAAACCCACAGTATGTGGGACAGTGAAAATGTCATGGAGAAAAAGCAAGCAGGGGAGGGGGGCAGGAATGAGGGTTTGCATTTCAAAGCAGGTGGTCTGGGGGGGGTGCTCCCCTCCCACTCCCCCACTCCATCAGCTACCGCCCCAGGTCCTCAACAATGCTCAGCCAGGGGAGGGGGGACCCAGGGTCTAGAGGTGAGGGAGTCAGGAAGCCACGCCCACCCTGGCTGCCCTCAGAGAGGGGTATGTCAGCAAGGCCTCCAACCAGATCCCAGGAAAGGGTGGAGAAGGGGGTCTCAACCCAAAATAGCCTGGGAATTTTCCACAGGCCGGGCTGGTCCTCCTCTTAGGTTGTCAGAGTTCAGCCAGGCACCAGAATCGGGCCTTCCCAACCCACCCCCCATCAACCCCTTCACGTATCTGGGGGCTCCAGATAACCCTACATTAGCCACCACCTCCTGTCCTCTTGCCCTGAGAACCCACCAACCCATCAAGGATGAGTCAGTCTTAAGCCAAAGAGCGGGGTGCTTAGTCCAGGGAGTGGAGCCTTGGCAGTGTTTTCAACCATTCACACTTTAGTGAGAGGGAGTTCACAATTCATTTCCCAAGGCTCCATTCTTGGTAGCTTTCACACATCTGAGGGTAGGAAGGTGGAGATGTGGGGGAGCAAGACCTGGGTCCAAGTGGCATGCTTCGTTCTGTGTGGCTCTTGGCAAAGCCAGACCACACCAAGCTTACACTGGAAAGCCTTCTGTGGGTTTCTGGCTGGGGGAAGGCAGACACCCAGCTGCAGGGCCAGGCCACTGCTGCCGCATGGGGAGGGCTCCGAACTAGTCCACACAAAAGGAAGGGGGCAGGGCACTGGGGCCAGACGGAGCGAGATGCGTCCCCACATCCCGCACAACAGGGGGAGGTGCTTTTATCATCCCCATTTTACAGGTGGGGAAACTAAGGCACAGAGAGGTGCTCACACTTTAGTGTCCCCACAAGTCTCTGGGGAGGGGGACAAAATGCAGAATCTGATTCTGAAGGTCGAGGATGGGGCCCCGAGACTCTGGAATTCAAAAGTGCTCCCGGTGAGCCAGGTGCCACTGGTCCACAGAAGGCACAGAAACCCCAGAGTTGGGCGGGCTGACGACCTGCCCACCCTCACAGCCAGTGGGTGGCAGGGCCCCGGCTGGAACCAGGTGGGTGAAAGGGAAACTGGGGGCGGAAAGGGGTGAGGTTCTAGATGAGTCAGCCAGTTACTCCTTTGTCAGCCCAGGTTCTTCCTTTGTAAACTGAGGCTGAGACTCAGGGACTCCCCTCCCGAGCTCCAGTCCAGCTGGGCCCCAATGTGGGGGAACTGAGGGGCAGGTCAGCTCGGCTGAGGCCCAACAGAAGGGTCCCAGGAAACAAGAGAGGCCCCAGGAGGGGGCCTGAGGCTGGCCTCCGCCACATTCCCTTCCATTGTTCAGGAGAGAGCGAGCTCCCGCGGGGGAGGGAGAGGATGGAGGGGATGCAGGGGAGGGGCGGGGGAAGCAAGGAGAGCTGTAGGGGAGGGGTGGGGAGTGCGGCCGGAGGGGGGGGGGGCAGGGACGGCCTCTGCTGGAGCGCCAGCCAGCGCCCCAGCACCCGGGGCCAAAAGAGCTGGCTGCAAAGACAGACAAAAACTAGGCGGAGGGTGCCGCCCGCCCGCAGAGAGACAGAGACGCGGCCGGCCAGGAGTCCCCTCCAGCCCGTGCCCCTCCGGGAACTGCTCTCCCGCACTCCCCCCGCACCCCCCCACCCCCCCGCCGGGGCCCCAGAGTGCCGGGAAGAGGCCGGAAACCCAAAGGACTGGCGGCCCCTCCAGCATTGCCCGCCCCACCCAGGAGCGCCCCGACGGACGACGGCCTCGGCAGGACCAGCACCCCCCACCCCCGAGAAGGTCCCCCAGCACCGCGCCCCGCCCCCACCCCCGGGCCCGCCCCAGCTCGTAACCAGAACCCCATCACCCCCAGGTCACGTATTCCCACACGGCATCCTTGCCTCCACCCCACCACCCAGCGGCTAAGGCTGCTGACCCGAGTCTCGGCCTGACTCTACTCTTTGCTCCCCTATGTGACCCCTGGCGAGAGACCTCACCGCTCCATTCCTCAGTTTCTTTATCTGTCAAACGGGAGAGTAATGCAGCACCCCAGGCCCGCGAACGTGGCGCAGACGGTGCCAGCTACAAAGGGCTCAGCCAACAATAGTTGAGTCGCTAATGGTGAAACTGTCAGACATGGGCCACCTAGAATAATCCCTCCCATTCCAGTCCCTGCTGATGGCACACAAACGAAAAGCCCTGACTCTGCCACTCCACGGGACAAAGGAAGACCGTCGGCCTCCCAGGAGAACGCACCCTCAGCCGTACCCTCAGCCGTGCCCCAGGGCCCCCAGGGCCCCGCTGGGTCTGGCTCAGCTCCACGACGCTACAGGACCCAGTTCTTGCCCTGGAGGTGTAATGCCCAAAGTCCGGAAACCTCCCACAAAAGACCACCAGAGCCCTAAGTCAAAGCCAAGCAGCAAGGGTCGTTCGTTGCAGATTCGAACCTGGACCTCCGCTCACTCGTTGCCGGTGACGCTAAGAGGCCCCGAGTGAGGTTTTTACAGCCTTTTTATAGACAGGTACAAACAAGTTATGGGGAAGTTAGGGATTCTTCGCGGTTACGCCAAGCAGTTGTACAGAAGCGGAACAAGATGGTTAAGCAAGCGGATTGAAGCTAAGTTTGTTTTTTACAGACCAGCATGACTAGGCAAACAGTTTGCCCAGGTCTCTCATTTCTCCCCTTTCTCAAGTACCTGAGGAACCAAGGGGAAGGGGAAAATATGTTAAGCAAGCAGGTTTACAGAAGCGAGAAATGCCGGTTAGTTCATGTACAATCACTTATTCTATTACATACCAGACTACATTTAGGAAGTTTCACAACTTACTCTATTACATAGCGGGTTACATTCAGGAAAGGTATCACAATGCTCGTAGCACACAGCAAGAAAAACAGACTTCTCAGCAATTGTATTTCTTATCAAAGATCCATAATAAGCAGAAGAGAGAACTTAGCTTTAAAGTAAGGCAGGGCTGTCATTTGGATTTAAAGCTGTTCTTTTCATTCCCCCCTTTTTCTTGTGCCTAAAGAGCCAATCTTGGATCTTCAGTTTTCTATTTGTAATGTCTCGAGCGGTTGGTACTGAGTTCGTAAGACCATTAATTGTATAGCATTGAACCTGTCTTGGACAAAATTAATAATTCTGTTTATGATGCAGGGGCCTGATGTGAGAGCGAGAAGTAGGATGGCCAGAGGCCCGATTAAAGAGGAGAGCAGGGTAGTTAACCATGGGGACGCACTGAACCAAGATTCAAACCATCCAGCCTCCTGTTCTCTTTCCTTTTTTCGTTTATTTAGCCCTTCTCGGACCTTGGCCATAGAATCTCTTACTATTCCTGTGTGGTCAGCATAGAAACAACATTTTTCTCCTAGTGCTGCACAGAGACCACCTTGCTGTAGGAACAGCAGGTCTAATCCTCTCCTGTTTCGTAAAACTACTTCCGAGTGGGAGGTTAGGGACTTTTCAAGCGAAGTGATGGCAGTTTCTATTCTTTCTATATCTTTGTCAACCGCTTCTCTAAGTATACTAAATCCCTTGTTTTGTATAGTTAAGGCCGAGATCCCTGTCCCTGTTCCGATGGCCCCGAGCCCGAACATGGTGGCTAGAGTTAGAGCCCCTGCAGTAATGGGTGCTCTCTTAGTTACTCTTTTGGGTGCTATCCACATCTGGTCTACATACTCAGCTGTGTGGTATGTGATTTTTGGGAACACAATTACCATTACACAGAATTCTGACTGATTGAACATATCCTTATAGAGGCAGGGGTTAATCCCACATGAGAACAAAGCCACCATGAGTTATTTGGTGGAATAATCCAGTTTTCTGAAGTACTGAATATATTCCTGTTATTTAGGCATAAGTGGCTATATTTTGTTGGCACTGTTCCTATACATGTCCCATTTCCCGTAAGCGCCGGTAGTGTGAGGCCGGGTCTTCTCTGTCCCCAATTGCAAGTGTCTGAGTTGTTTGCAGTGCTATAATCTCCTACTATTGCTAATGACTTGTAAAAGGGAGGTTTTGTGGAATAGCACAACCAACAAGCTTCTGTTTTATTGGGTTTAGTATGATTTAAGGCCTGATAGATGTTATTTATCATTACCCATAAGGGGTCATCTTTTTTTTTCTTTAATTTTTTTTCTTTTTTTTTTTTCAACGTTTATTTATTTTTGGGACAGAGAGAGACAGATCATGAACGGGGGAGGGGCAGAGAGAGAGGGAGACACAGAATCGGAAACAGGCTCCAGGCTCCGAGCCATCAGCCCAGAGCCTGACGCGGGGCTCGAACTCACGGACCGTGAGATCGTGACCTGAGCCGAAGTCGGACGCTTAACCGACTGCGCCACCCAGGCGCCCCAGGGGTCATCTTTGAATGGGGTTTGGATTTTTTGGGGTTTTTTTGGAGTAGTCCTGGTTACAGTGACCACCTGAGTGGCCGGAGAATTAGTACCCTTATTTGTGGACTGCGGGGTAGTATTAGGCTTACTTGTGGGCCCTACTGATTGGTTTGGCCCTACTAGGGTTGGTGGAACCTTGGGTTCTACCTTTAGTTTTATCTGAATAACAGTTGCATAGTAGGGTGGTCCCCGATACAAATAGATTCCCCAACTAAGCCCAGTGGTCCATCTAGTTTCTTTTCTTCCATCTTCTAGAAATTTGATACGAACAAGGTTACAATTTTCTGAGTAATATCCTCGGCCGGAAAAACCTATGTCACAGGGCCTGACAAATGACATGTCGATGTAAAGAGGTGTTACCGTCCATTTTGATTTACCGTCATTGGCGGTGACACACCTCCAGGACCTACAGCAGTAGTTGAGAACTCCCCCACATGTGGTGCGAGCATTCTGTCCAAACCCAGGGCATGCATAAAACCCTGTTTCGCTTAAGAAATTTCTTGTTTCCTTTCCCCTTCCGTGGTCTAGTCCGACTGACTTAGCCATCTGTTCTAAATTAAAATAGAGATCAGGCCACCAGGTATTTAAGGGAACATCTGTCTTTGTGGTAGTATTATAGACTTCATGGGTTTCCCAATTAGAAACCTCCCAAGTTAAAGTATAGGGTATGTGAGGGTTGCCCGCAATACTTATCAGTCCGTAGGAGGTGAGCAGGAGCACGCTAGTGAGTGTTCCTTGGATTATTGTGGATCCTGAGTTGCTGCAACTGACTTGGTATGGGATACCTGGGCCTCTGGTCTTCGCCGGTTTTTGGGGTCAGGTTTTTGACGCAGAGTCAATTTTAAAGGATGGGTCTTACTCTCGTCAACCGTCCAGGCGGTGTTGGCTTCTGGCACGAAGTCTTCTCGAACCGCAAATGGATCAGCTGGTCGAGCGTGGGTGTAATGGATCCAGGTGACGATCCCGTTGACCTTGGAGCAGTGGATGTAGTGAGGATCACAATCCACCGTGGTTGGAGGGTCTCTTGCTTATGTCTCCGCACATATACCCGGTCTCCGGGTCGGTAGTGATGTGGCTCAGGAGGGGGCCCAGTCTCATAAATGGCTCTCAGTCTGACCACCCAAACTTCCTGGTGGGTGCGCTGGAGTTCCCTCAGGGAAATAAGAAGTTTATGATCATCAAATTCAGTTAACACATTAGACTGTAGGTTGGGAATTATAGGAGGGGGTACTCCATACATGATTTCAAAGGGGGTTAATCCCAGTTTGTAGGGGGAGTTTCACACCCTGAACAGAGCGTAGGGGAGTAAGACTACCCAGTTAGCGCCAGTCTCCATGGTCAATTTAGTCAAGGTCTCTTTTAGCATTCTATTTATTCTTTCTACCTGTCCTGAGCTTTGGGGTCTATATGCACAATGTAGTTTCCAATCAGCCCCAATAAACTGCGCTATCCCTTGTATTACCTTTGAAATGAATGCTGATCCGTTGTCTGATCCTATTAGGGTAGGGAATCCGTACCTGGGCATGATGTCTTCTAACATTTTCTTTGCTACTACCTGCGCAGTCTCATGCTTGGTGCGGAAGGCCTCTGTGCATCCTGAAAAGGTATCTATAAACACTAACAAATATTTATATCCATATTTTCCAGGCTTTACCTCGGTGAAGTCTACTTCCCAATAGGCTCCCGGCCTGGTTCCACGGGTCCTGGAGCCAGGGTTTTTCCCGTGGTTGGTGGCGTTAGTTAGTTGGCAAGCTTTACAGCTAGTAACTATCTGTTCAATTTTTGTCCTGGAGACTTTAATGGTGATCCTAGCATGTCTCATTAAGTCTTGCATTTTTCTTGTGCCCATATGAGTGGCTCGGTGCATCTTGGATAAGACTCTATTTCCCATTTCTTCTGGGAGGATTATGCTACAGTCTGCTGCTCTCCACCATCCGTTAAGGCTCTGAGTCAAAGGCAATTTTTGGATCCAGTTTAGGTCTTCTTTAGTGTAGGTGGGACTTCCTGGTAAACTAGCTGAACCGGGGTCTGGTAGGGTGGTCATTAAAGTATAGTCCACCTGTAAGGGCACCTCTCGGGCCACCTGGTCAGCCAAATTATTTCCTCTGGCCACCGGTGTGATCGGTTTTTGGTGGCCTGGGCAATGTATGATGGCTAGTCGTTTAGGCAGCCAGAGTGCCTTTAAAAGAGCCAATATTTCTTCTTTGTTTTTGATGGTTTTCCCCTCTGCAGTTAACAGTCCCCTCTCTCTGTATATAGCTCCATGTATGTGGGCCGTAGCAAAAGCATATCTGCTATCGGTATACACGTTTAGTCTCTTGTCTTTTCCCAAAGTCAGTGCCTTGGTTAAGGCCACAAGTTCAGCCCGTTGGGCAGAGGTGCTAGCTGGCAAAGGCTCTGCCCAAACAGTCTCAGTTTCAGATGTGACTGCTGTCCCTGCGTATCTTTGACCCTGATGTACAAAGCTGCTGCCGTCAGTGAACCAGGTAACCTCGGCGTCTGGTAGCGGGTGATCCTGTAAATCTTCCCGAACTCCATGAACCTGTGCCAATATCTCAGCGCAGTCATGGAGGGGGGTATCCAAGTCTGGGTCTGGTAACAGGGAGGCAGTGTTTAGTGTTCGGGGGGGAGCATAAATGATTCTGAGGGGATTTACTAATAGTCCCTGGTAGTGAACCAGTCGGGCGTTACTTATCCATCAGTCAGGAGGTTGTTTGAGGACTCCCTCAATGGCATGAGGGGTTGTAACATGTAACTCTTATCCCATAGTTAACTTATCAGCATCCTTTACCATTAGAGCTGTAGCAGCGATCATACGGAGGCAAGGGGGCCAGCCAGACGCTACTGGGTCTAGTCTTTTTGAAAGATAGGCAACGGGCCTGGACCATGGACCAAGGAGTTGCATCAGCACTGCTTTGGCTACCCCCTTATTTTCATCTACGAAGAGATGAAAGGGTTTGGAGACATCGGGGAGCCCTAAGGCTGGCGCCGACAACAGGGCGAGTTTAATTTGCTGGAAAGCCTGCTCAGTTTCCTCTGTCCACTCAAAGGGCGCCTGTTCTCGGGTGGCCAGGTAAAGAGGCTTAGCCATCTCGGCGAACTGAGGTATCCACAAGCGGCAGAACCCGGCCGGTCCCAGGAATTCTCTCACCTGCCTTCGCGTTGTGGGTCGGGGGATGCGGAGGACGGTTTCCTTCCGTGCATCAGTGAGCCATCGTTGGCCTTCTCTTAACAGATACCCCAAGTAGGTTACCTCGGATCTGCAAATTTGGGCTTTCTTTGCTGAAGCCCGGTACCCCAGGGCACCAAGTGTCCGGAGGAGGTTCCTGGTGCCTTGCAAGCAAGCTTCGGCAGTCTCAGCGGCAATTAAAAGATCGTCGACGTACTGCAAGAGAGTCACTTTGGGGTTTTGATTCCGGTACTCGCACAGATCCTCGTGAAGTGCCTCATCGAACAAGGTGGGTGAGTTTTTAAATCCTTGGGGGAGCCGGGTCCAGATGAGTTGCCCATTTATGCCCCTCTCGGGGTCGGACCACTCGAAGGCGAAGAGCTCTTGGCTTTTGGGGGCCAGAGGCAGGCTGAAAAAAGCATCTTTCAAATCAAGGACAGTATACCATTGTCTTTCTGGGCTGAGGGCACTTAGGAGGGTATAGGGGTTGGGTACTGTTGGGTGTATGTCCATGACTCGGCGGTTAACTTCTCTCAGATCTTGTACTGGACGGTAGTCCGCACTGTTAGGTTTTCGTACAGGCAGCAGGGGGGTGTTCCAGGCTGAATGGCAGGGACGCAAGATGCCTAAGTCTAGGAGGCGACGGATATGTGGCGTGATGCCATTTCTGGCCTCCATTGACATCGGGTATTGTCGGACCCGAACTGGATCTGCCCCCGGTTTCAGCTCTAGGAATAGAGCCGGGCGATGTTTAGCCAACCCCATACCCCTGGTTTCAGCCCATGCTTCTGGAAACTGCTGGAGCCAGGGCTCTATGTTTTGACTTTGTGAGGGTGGCTCCTGACGGAGTCGATATTCATCTTCTAATCTTAGAGTAAGTATGGTCATGGGTTGGTTGTGAGGGCCAGTCACTTGGGGGCCCCCTGGTGTAAAATGAATCTGGGCCCCCATTTTAGTGAGCAAGTCTCTTCCTAATAAGGGGCAGGGACTGTCAGGGATGACTAGGAAGGAATGGGTGACCTTTCCATTTCCTAGGTCCACAGTCCTCTGGGTGGTCCAGGGATTTTTTTTTATTCCGGTAGCCCCTTGGACCCAGGAAGACTTTTCAGAAATTTTTCCATGGGGTCTGATCAAGACCGAATGTTGTGCCCCTGTGTCGACTAGGAATTGAACTGGGTTCCCCTCCACTTGTAGCGTTACCCTAGGTTCGGGGAGGGGATCCGAACCCCGTCCCCCCTATTCTGCATCTTGAGTGAAGAGGGCGGGTGTGGTTTTTGGCTGCCACGGTTTTTGATTATGACGTGGCTTTTTCTTTTTAGGGCATTCTCGGGCCCAGTGGCCTTTTTCTTTGCAATAGGCACATTGGTCTTTATCCAGGGGCTTTTGGACAACAGCAGCCAGGACTTTGGTCATTTTTTCGGTAGCTTTAAGTTGCCTGTCCTCTGGAGTCTCTCTATTATTATTGACACGCTGGGCAATGCGGAGTAAGTCCTAAATCTGTTTTCCCTCCAGGTCCTCTAGCTTCTGGAGTTTCTTTTTAATATCAGTGGCTGCCTGATTTACAAAGGCCATTACAACAGCAGCTTGATTTTCGGGGGCCTCGGGGTTCATGGGGGTATACTGTCTGAAGGTTTCCATTAATCTTTCTAAATAAGCGGCAGGGCTCTCTGTCTTACCTTGTATTACTGAATACACTTTTGCCAAATTAGTGGGCTTGCGTGCAGCAGCCCGGAGACCCGCCACTAGAGTCTGGCGATAAATGCGTAGCCGTCCCCTACCTTCTGCCGTATTGTAGTCTCAGCCATTCTGTGGGGGTCGGGTCAAGGGAAAAGCTGCATTAATGAGATCAAGGTTAGCAGTGGGTTGGCCGTCATCTCCAGGAACCAGCTTTCTTGCTTCCAATTGAATTCTTTCTCGCTCCTCGGTGGTGAACAGGATTCGGAGGAACTGCTGACAATCATCCCAGGTGGGTTGGTGGGTAAACATAACGCTAAGAGACTTATTAAATCTTTAGGGTTGTCAGAAAATCGGGCATTCTGGGTTTTCCAGTTATATAGGTCACTGGTAGAGAAGGGCCAGTATTGAAGTCGGGGGTTCCCCGTATCATCGGGAGGCCCTATTTCCCGTAAGGGTAAAGCTATGGTGGAGTCAGGGAGGCGGAATCCTGGCTCACGTGGGGCCCGGCCACGGGTACGCCCAGCCGGCCCTCGGATTGCGCCCCCATTAGACATGGGCGCGGGTTGAGCCTCCCTATTTTCTAGTTCTTCTATGGGCTGGGCTATGGGAGGCTCTGCCGGCGCAGGGGAAATGGGGTCGGGAGCAGGGATAGGGGCGGCTTGTGGAATAAGAGGAGGGATCTGGTAAGGGGGAGGGTCAAGGGAAAGTAAATCTTGGCTGTCGGGGAGAACAGGGGGTGCAGCTGGAGTTAGCGGCTTGGGAGGGTTGATAGGTTTAGCCGCTAGGATTTGGCATGACCCTGCTGTTAAGGAAGAGGCCATCCAAGGAGGTGGATTTTCCACTAAATCTTGCCACACCAGAATATGGGGAATCTGATCCGAGTGACCTTCTTTCCCTGGTAGGAAAATTTTTGATTTTACTTTAAGGACTACAGGGAGGCAGAAGGTTCCCTCTGTAGGCCAATCGACCCCAAAGGTAGGCCATTCAGAGCGGCAGTAGGTGATCAACTTTCCCTTGCGAATGTCTAGGCTTAAGTTGTGTCCTCTAGCTTTTACGTCCCTGAAGTTGGCAAGAAGGAGGGAGAGAGGGGTGCTCTGCGTTCGGCCCATGTTATGCTTCTGAGGAAAAAGGAAAGGAGAGAAACAAAGGATGGGATAATTAATTCTGATTAGGCGAGAAAACACTTAATTCCGTTAAAGCATCCGACGCACGAGAGAAAAACAAGAGCCAACAAGAATCTCTGACAGTGGTTCCAACTTTCTGGTGCCGTCTCGGCCAGCCCAACAGAAAGGGTTATGGCTAGGATGGCAGTTATTACAAGGGCCTAGGGCTGACAATACATTTAGACCGACATAGAAGCACTCGCGTACTCGCCCGTCCGCGTCCCTCGCGGGAACTTAGGTGCCTCTTAGCATGGGCGGGCAGGTATAAACCCCCTGCTTGGATCAAAAAGATTTTGACCGCCTTAAGCCATATGAGGATCACCGTGGAAATCGGGTTAGAGCCCACTCGAATCCCGTAGCGTACGCCGTGGGACTACACATAGGGTAAGTCAGGCGCGTGCCCCTGACTCCCAACAATCATTCCAGTCAATTTAACAGACAGACACACAGACACACATCACATCAGAATACGGTAACAATTGGCATGCCTAGATGGTTTTTCTTTTAGACGCCTAGAGATATTTCTTAGCACTCTGAAAGTTCATAGAGAAAATGAAAGTATTTAGTTCGCAGGCGCGTTGGGCGTAAGCAGCCCACAGAAAAGAATCCTGATGGGCCAAAAAGGCCCCCCGATGGACCAAGAAGCTCCCCTGATGGACCAAGAAGGTTCCCCGATGGACCAAGAAGGCCCCCAGATGTCAGTGGACGTCTCCAACTGACCCCGGCCGGGTGCCCTATAGCGTGTCCGCCAGGGTTACACCAGCTTCCAGACAGAATCGGTTCTCCAGAGAAGAAATACAGATCAGAGAGAAAAGGAAGAACGTTAGAGCCGGCTTACTTACCGATCGGAATCAGATACGACCCGTTGACCAGAAGTCTGGTGGGCTCGGGGGAGATCTCGGTGGGACCTCCAAATGTAATGCCCGAAGTTCCGAAACCTCCCACAAAAGACCACCAGAGCCCTAAGTCAAAGCCAAGCGGCAAGGGTCATTTACTGCAGGTTCGAACCTGGACCTCTGCTCACTCGTTGCCGGTGACGCTAAGAGGCCCCGAGTGAGGTTTTTACAGCCTTTTTATAGACAGGTACAAACAAGTTATGGGGAAGTTAGGGATTCTTCGCGGTTACAGAGCGGTTATTGGTTGATATCTTAATTTAAACACTTAGCAGAATTTAATTGGTCCCCGCCTTTAGGTCAAACCACAACTGGGGTATGGGTGTCTTAATGATTGGTCAAGAATACGTGGTTACGCCAAGCAGTTGTACAGAAGCGGAACAAGATGGTTAAGCAAGTGGATTGAAGCTAAGTTTGTTTTTTACAGACCAGCATGACTAGGCAAACAGTTTGCCCAGGTCTCTCATTTCTCCCCTTTCTCAAGTACCTGAGGAACCAAGGGGAAGGGGAAAATATGTTAAGCAAGCAGGTTTACAGAAGCGAGAAATGCCGGTTAGTTCATGTACAATCACTTATTCTATTACATACCAGACTACATTTAGGAAGTTTCACAACTTACTCTATTACATAGCGGGTTACATTCAGGAAAGGTTTCACAATGCTCATGGCAAACAGCAAGCAAAACAGACTTCTCAGCAATTGTATTTCTTATCAAAGATCCATAATAAGCAGAAGAGAGAACTTAGCTTTAAAGTAAGGCAGGGCTGTCATTTGGATTTAAAGCTGTTCTTTTCAGAGGGGCTCCGGCGCCACTTGGGGGAGGTGGGGGCGGGAGAGCAGACAGGCGAGCACTGAGAGCCCGCGGTCACCAAGGCCGCCCCCCCCCCCCCCCCAGAGCGAGCACAGATGGGGAGGGCCCTGGCCGAAAACCGCCGGAGGGCGGGGGGTGGGCGGCTCTGCGTTGAGTCTTAAAATGATCACTTCAAGATAATGGGGCGGGGAGCTCATTCCTGGCAGGGGAACTTGCAGGGGCAAAGGCCCTGGGGGAGGAAGGTCGCGGTGGTGGGTCCCAGAAAGTCCTGTGGACGTGTTTGGGACTTAGACAATTAGGGCCATGAGCCCGTGATTTCAAGCCAGGGGGGTGATTTGAACCGATGGTTTTCACAAGTTCCCTATGGCTTCCGAGTGACGAAAGGGCAGGAGGAGCAAGAATGGAGACAGGGACAGAGAAATATCACAAAAGCAAGTAAAAAATACGACGGTAGCCGACATTTCTCCCGGGACTGGGTTAGCCTCCTCCTTCTACTCTCTCGCACCCCGTTATGAGAGGGAGAAGTTATACCACCGGTCTACAGGTGGGGAGACTGTGGCTCCGGGAGGCCTCCTAGCTGGAGACAGCTCCACCAGTGGGGACCGAGGCCCTGCGTGGAACCGGCTGATCCCCGATCCGCCCACTCCACACACACATCCACTCCCAACCCCAGAGAAGACGTGGGGACCGGGGGCTTCCTTTTAAAAAATCAAAATACGACGTTGTATTTCCGGCCTGCAAACGGGCGGCCGGCGGGGCCTGCGGGCAGGGAGGCTGTGGGCGCGGGTGAAGTTCTTCTGCTCCGCCCAGAGGCCCCCCCATCCGGGCGCAAACGCTCCGCGAGCGGCCGGCGGCTCCTCCCCTTAGATGCTGCCAATCGCACGGCGCCAGGGCGGCTCCCCTCCACCGCCCCCCGCCCCCCTCGCCCCGCCCCGCCCCGCCCGGCTGGGAGTCGGCGCCCCCTCCCCGTGCCGCGCCCCGCTCCAGTCCGCGGGTCCCCCACCCACGCTCCGGCCCACAGGAGAAAGGGAGGGGGAGGCTTTGACTGCACGCCGCGAGCGCTGCCCGACGCCAGCCCCCAATCCCTCCCGCTGCTGCCACACCCGCCCCTTCCCGGGCGTGAGTAACCTGCTTTCCCCAAACAGGCCGCGGCGGCCGGGCATTTCCTGGGGGCCCAGAGACCCAGCCCCGAGCCCCCTGCCGGCGGCCTGGAAGACCCTGCACGAGGGGCCTGAATGCGGGCCGCGGCCGCAAGGAGGCCGAGGTCCCGTCCCGGCGGCTCCTGGGGCCCCGGGGTGGGCACCCCGCCACACCCCTTCTGGGGGGCCCGAAGAGCTCCCTACCTGCGACCCGCTCCGCTCCGCCAGCTACTCCGCTCCGACTGCAAGCGGGTCGCTGGGGAGGGGGCGTGTTCCGCGGGGCTGGCCCGCCGAGGCTCCGCCTCCACAAGCTCCCAGCCAATGGGAGCCGGGGCGCCGGACGGCCAGGGGGCGGGGCGCGCGGGGCCAGCCCCGACGGGACCTTTGTGTCCGCGCGCCGGACTGGCGGGAGCGCGGGGCGCCGGGCTCGGGGAGGGGACCGCGGCCCCTCGTCCCGCGGGGGAGCTGGGAGGATGCCCGCCCGTGCTGCACCTACGGTCGGAACATTCCCCTGAAAAGTGGAGGTCCCGTTCAGGTCCCTCCCCTAACAACCCGCCGCAGGTCCGGGCCCAGCTGACCTCTGCTCCAGAATCCGCAAGGCCCGCGGCGCCTCCGTTTCAGCGGAGAAAAAGAGCTCCAGGAACGATGAGAACGAATAAAAAGAGAGGTAGAACGGAAGGGAGGAAAAGAAAGGGGGAGAAAAAAAGGGGAAACTGTTCATTTGTTCTCTTGTTTTGTTCTTAATTTGCCTTCCCTCCTTGAGTCCTCTGTGTCTGCAGAAAATTGACAATACTCTCCTTTTACAGGAGAGGAAACTGAGGCATGGAGATAGGTGGGCACACCCCGTCCCCTGCCTGGCCACTGCAAGTCTCTGCAAGAGAAGCCCCTAAAAGCCAGCCCAGCCCTGGACCGTGGCTCAGGTTGGTGGAGGGGCAGGGAGGGAACCCCTTAACTGTCCTGGGCCTATAGTCCCAGGGCTGGAAGTGGCACGTGGGTCCCTGCTGGAGCCCACCAGCTCTGCTTGCCTCTCAATCTCTCCCTCTTTTCCCCTCCCCACGTGCAAAGACACCACTGAGGACACAGCAAGAATACAGCTGTCCCCAAGCCAGGAAGAGGGTCCTCCACCAGGAACCAAATCTTGGGCATTCTGAACTTGGACTTCCCAGGTTCCAAAAACGTGAGAAGTCACTTTCTGTTGCTTATGCCACCCAGTCTGGTGTTTTGTTATGGCATCAGGAACAGCCTTTTCCTCCTCAACTAACCACAGAATTGTTTTAATTTTTATTTTTTTTAAGTTTATTTATTTTGAGAGAGAAACAACACCATTGGGGGAGGGGCAGAGAGAGAGAGAGAGAGAGAGAATCCCAAGCAGGCTCAGCACTGTCGGCGCAGAGCCTGATGCGGGGCTCAAACTCAAGAATGGGAGGTCATGACCTGAACCAAAAGCAAGCGTTGGGCGCTTAACCAACTGAGTCCCCTGGGCACCCCAGCCTCTGAGAATCCCACACCTGAGTTTGGTGCAGTTCCCGTCCGCAGTCATTCACTGGGGTATCATCAGTGCCAGGCCTCCCTTTGCAGTGCTGAGCATCCAGAGTAAAAAGTGCCCACCCAGTTCCCGCCCTGGAGGAAGTGCCTCCTCCAGAGGGATGGCAGGCAGGTTGATAAGGTAGGGTGTCAGGTGGTGGGCTGGATAAGCATCCCTGGCTCAGTGAGTGCCCTGCCCTTGGCCCTATCAGAGAAGACGGGTACGTGGAGAAATTCTTTCTCCCAACTTGCCATGGCTTGAGCCTCCTGCAACCAGAGACATCAGCCCACTATCATGGCCCCATCTCATGGCACTGGCCTAGTGGCCAGACTTGAGCCAGCAGCAGATGAGAAGATCTGGCCTAACTTTTCCACCCAATAAAGACCAATCATCCGTCCAGCCATGTGACAAATAGTTATTGCACATGAGCTCTGTTCTAAGCCCTAGACTAAACAAAACTCATGTTGGTCCTGTCCTGCCACCCCCTGTCCCCCAGAGGGTTACAGTCTAATTAGGGGAAGCAGATGTTAAACCAGTAATCACAATGGTATAAAGTCCCGCTGTATCCATAGCAGGGACAGCCATCATGCTGGAGAAGCCAGGAGAGTCTTCTCTGGAAAGTGCTGGTTGACCTGGGGTCTCCTGGAAGACCAGGAATTGAATAGACAAAGGAAAGGACATTCCTGAGAAAGGTTAGCACACATGCAAAGGCCCTGAGACAGGAGTGTGGTGGGGCTAGGACACGAGAAGCGACATGGACGGAAATGACATGGCCAGAGCCAGAGGGGGCTAAGTGGATGGGTCTCAATTACAGAGCTTCACTTTAAGAGTGACAGCAGCCTGGTAAGGTCTAAAAGCAGGGATGAGAGGGAGACTCCTCCCCCCAAAGTATAACTGTCCACCCATCTGCCCCCCATTCCTTCTCACCATGACTTGGACCTCTACTGTCTCACCAGAAGCAGTGGCCTCCTCCCCTGCCTTATGCCTCCCCTAATATCCGTGACCTCGCTTGTTTTCTGTGCAGCAGCCAGAGTGACCTTTCAAAAGTATAAATCTGACTGTTGCTAAAAAAAAAAAAAAATTATTTCTGACCCTTGCTGAAATGGTAAGACGGACTTTGTTCAGCACTGTCGCGATAGGGACAGGGGCCCCTGCAGTGGGGTTTGCATTCAGGGAGAGAGATGGGGCTCACGTCCACATACAGGGAGGAGACGATGTGTAGCCACAGAGCAGGGTCCGGGAGTGCGAGACTACTAGGAGGAAATAGCAGGGGGAAGGGGCGGGGGGGGGGGGGGGGGGGGGGTTCTGGCTAAGCTGGCCTGGCAGGATTCTTGCGGAAGACATGGGCGGTCACACATCCCCTGGGAGGAGGCAGGGGATGAGGAATCAGGTCAGACCTAGAGGGCAGGGAATTCTGGCTAAACCAACTCGGCAGGATTCTTGCCAAAACTGGACTCTTACAGGGACACGGTGGGAAGCTCCAGCTTGTGCCCAGGCGAGCCGAAGGCTCAGAGGAGCCCAACTGAAGTCTGGTCAGGGAGAGAGTCTCTGTCACCAGGTCGTCCTGCCCCTGCTCAAAACCCTTCAGTAACGCCCTGTTGCTCTTTTAACGAAACCCAGACTCATGTGCTGTAGCACTTCAGATTGACTTAACATAAGAAAACTCCAGTAAGGAGCATCACCAAGTTGGAGGCACATGTGTCACGGAAAAGACGACGGCAGGGGATACGTCTGTGGATACAGCAGGTCTGGAGGCCCTAAGGATTGGGTGTCTCCACATGCTTTAACTCTCAGCAGGTCCCCTCTCTTGGCACCTCGGTTTTTTCATCTGTAAAATGGGGACAATGTCAGCACGTCTCTCGATAAGGTTGCCGTGTTAAAGTGAGAGAGTGCATGAATGCTTAGGCACGTTGTGAGAATTATTTTTTTAATGTTTGTTTTTAAATGTTTATTTTGAGAGAGTGATAGCGAATGGGGGAGGGGGCAGAGAGAGAGAGAGAATCAATCCCAAGCACTGTCAGCACAGAGCCCGACGTGAGGCTCAGAGTCACAAACCGAGAGATAATCGCCTGAGCGGAAATCAAGATGCTTAACCAACTGAGCTACCCAGGCGTGCCTAAATGTTTGTTTATTTGAGAGAGAGTGAGAGAGTGCACACGAGTGGGGGAGGAGCAGAGAGAGAGGAAGAGAGAGAATCCCAAACAGGCTCCGAGCTGTCAGAGCAGGGCCCAACGTGGGGCTCAGTCTCATGAGCCACGAGGTCATGACCTGAGCCGGAATCAAGAGTCGGACGCTCAACCGACTGAGCCACCCCGGCGCCCCCAGAGAATTATTATGATTATTTTTACTTGCTTTTTAAAACACCACTTGCTTAAATCTAGGTGTCGCCCTTAGCAATGACAATAGCCACCCAGTTCTGCCCCCTACAATGTGCCAGGCACACTGGACACCTTCAGCTCTGAAGACCAGCACAGGTTGACTTCTGAAACCCTCGTCACAACCCAGAAGAACACGCTCTGGGGACAGGGAAATGAGGCTCAGATCAGCAATGCGACTTACCCAAGATCACGCAGCAGTACCTGGACAGGCCAAGATTTGGACATTGCTGTGTCACACCCCAAGGTGCTCATTCCCTAGGTGACTTAGACTGAAGTCCCCTCCCCAGGATGTGTCGCCCCAGTCTGCGTCCCCGAGAGGGGCCTCCCCGGGCTAGAGCAGGGATGGGAACTTGGGCTGTGGGAACACCAGCTCCTCCCTGCCTGGTGCTCTTTGTCTCTTTTGGGCCACCACTTTCTGAAGAGTCACTTCCCCGTCTTTGGTCTGCCTCCAGCCACTGCCCCTCTGCGCAGCAGCCCCAGGAGGTCTTATAACATGCATTGGATCTCAGCACTCCCTGCCCAAGCTCTGCTCACTCCACTGCGGCCCTAATGGGCCCCCCAGGGCCTTTGCACATGCTGTTCCCTCAGCTGGGAACGGTCTTACCCCACATCTTCCCATGCTGCCTCTTTCTAGTCATTATGCCTCAGAAGAGGTGCCCACCTCTGCCCACCCTGAACCAAGTGTGGTACCCGCTAAAATGTGAGCTTCCCAGGGCAGGTACCTTATCTGCCTCCCATGGTTTTTATGTCTGACTTATAGTAGGTGCTCAGTAAACACGTTGAAGAAACAGGGGCAGCTGCCATGTGATGGGAGGGAACAAGATGTGTCCAGGATGAGGGGCCCGACAGATAACTCGATTTCCCCTTCTGTAAAATGGCACCAGGAGAGCCTAGAGTGGAGAAGGGGTTGGGTGGGGAGCCCAGGGAAGGGACTGAGCCCCTCAGGCAGCTCTTGAGGCTGAAAGCACGAGGTCCAAGTAGGCTGGCCAAGCCCGCGGGCTGAAGGAGGAAAAGACGGACCCAGGAGCCACCTGTGCGAACAACCCACACACCCGGATACCCAGGCCGCGCACCCCTCCCACCTAGACACACACAGACACCCAGACATGACAAGTCCCACACACACAGCCCACCTGAGAGGCAGGGACGCACACACACACAGAGACGTCCACGTGCAAACCTGCACCACACACACCCTGTGCCGATGAGCACACCCCCTGACCACACAAGACCCACAGCACAGCTACGCCAGCACCCCCCACCACCCCAACACAAGTCCGCACGGATGGAAGGGTGCGGAACCACAGCTCCCAGGGCTCTTCTCCGTCTAGAAAGTCCCCCTCTCCTTCTCCAGGCAGGCCTGGGGGGGGGGGGGGGGGGCTCTGTCCCAGAGTTCTGAGGACAGGGGATGGGTGGCAGCCACCAGGGAAGAAGTAACCGTGTCACTCCCCACTCCCTCATCTGGGTCCCCACTGATCAGTGAGAGGACCTTCCTGGGTGCCCAGGGCACAAGAACCTCCTGCCGCTTTCCTTTCCTCGCCCAAGTAGGGAACGGGGCTTGGGGTGCACCCCACCTCACACTCTTCCAGCCCCCAGCTCACCACAGCCTGGGCGGAAGAGGCGGCAGGGAAGTGGCACAGCTGCAAAGTCAGCCCAGAGAGGTTAGGGGGTGCCCCAGTTTGACCCAGCAAGTCCCCGCCCAGGGCTGCAGGCTCCCCACCACCCAACAGATGGAGTCAGGGGGAGCTCCAGGGAAAGCCCCACCCCACACTTGCACAAGAATGACAGTTAGAACTCATTCCTCCAGATTCCTTTCTTGCCACCTCATCACCTCCGAGCCCTTCTGGGAAGAGAGGCTGGGCAGGAAGCAGATGGGGGGAGTCCCACTGCCTTTTTCCTTTAAGCAGCCCCAGCTGCAAAGCCTTATTGCTCAAGAAGATAGCATAGCCCAGAGAGGGGGAGTGAGATGCCCAGGGTCACACAGCGGGGGAGGACCTCAGTGGAGGCAGGGGGTGGGGCTCCCTGGACCCTCAGCCGCCAAAACTCCAGGCTCATATGTTCCTAGGATGGCCTGCCTCCCCCCTTGGCTTTTATGACTCTGCTTATTTAATGTATTATTGTCTTGCTTACTAATATTACTAATTGCTAACTCATTGCAAGCTTTCAATATGCCAGGCACAGAGCTAAGGACTTCACACAGATTTCTTTCATTCGTTCATTTTTCCTGCAACAAATCTCGATTAAGCATCTACTGTGTCCCAGGCACTGTGGTAGGCTCTCGGGGAGACACATGTGAACAAAACCGATGAGGTCTGGGCTCTCACAGAGCTGACATTTTAGGAGCAAAACACAATAATCAAGTAAACTAATACACGAACCTGTTAATTCCAGACAGAGGTAACTGTCGTCAAAATCGAACCATGTTGGGGCGCCTGGGTGGCTCAGTCGGTTGAACATCCGACTTCGGCTCAGGTCATGATCTCACGGTTCATGAGTTGGAGCGCCGCGTCGGGCTCTGGGCTGACGGCTCACAGCCTGGAGCCTGCTTCACATTCTGTGTCTCCCTCTCTCTCTGACCCTCCCCCATTCATGCTCTCTCTCTGTCTCAAAAGTAAATAAACGTTAAAAAACATTTTTTTAAATAAAAATAAAAAGTAACTGATTAAAATAAATAAATAAAAGTTGAACCAGGTGGTTATGGTAGAGGGTGGCTGGGTGCTGTGGCAGGGGTCCACAGCAGCCTTCCATGAGGAACGGCTTGTGAACTGAGAGTTTGATGATGTTGATGAGCCACGGGGTAGCTCATGGGAAGAGCATTGGGGGGTGGGGGGGGGGGGGCAGGAAGGGCAAGCACAAATGCCCCGGGGCAGGATGGAACAGAACAGAAAGTAGGCATGCACCAAGGATCAGCCAACAAGGTAAAACTGTCTCATGAAATTTCCCGAACTCTCTTGGCAGCAAGGGTTATCATCACACCCACTTTGCAGAGAGGTGCAGATGCCTGCCCAGGGTCACACAGCGGCGAGTGACAGAGCCCACACTTTAACCACTTCCTCCTCTATGGCAGGCCTCGTTTTGGAGATGCAAAGTTTGGAACCAGACAAACAACACCAGTTGTCCGAGAGCCCTGAGTCTAGTGGAGAAGTGATCCCCACAGAGAGGTTCCCGAGGAGCCCAGCCAGGCCTCCGGGCTCCCCTGTGGGACCCTGTGTATCCGTGCCAGAGACTGGGGTCTATGCCAGCTCCACCACAGCCTTCTGTGTGGCCTCGGCTGGCCTCGGGCCCTCTCTCATGCTCGTCTCTCCTTCCAGCCCGGTCTGGACAGGAGCCCACGGCACCAGAGCAGCCTCGGGGGCACCCCACAAGCCCCAAATCCTGGCCCCGGAGATCCAGAGGGAGGAAGCCAGGCTGACTCGTGCAACCTGGTGCTGCCCCCTGGTGGCGGTGGCCTCAATGCCTCCCCGCCCCCCAGAGCACTGCCCCTCAGCTGCCTCGCTGATTGACCCTCAAGAGGGCCCCAGCCCGGATCCCAACCCTGCGTGAGGGGCACCGCCAGCCTCAAAATTCCCAGAGAAGGAGGCTGTCCCCAACCCCATCCGGAGATGTGTAACCTCAACTCTATACACAGACTCTGTTTCTTGGGGTGGAATATCCAGAGGATTTTAAGTCACGCGGGGTGGGCTGGGTGACTAGAGCGCACAGCTCGTTCATTCATTTGTTCATTTGTTCATTCATTCGCACATTCAACCTATATTAATTGAGCACCTTCTGCATGCCGGGTGCTGGGGGATGCAGCAAACATCAAATCTCAGACGCCAATACATACAGGGGTGTGGACAGGCTCCGGAACGTGCCCTGGAGCACAGGAGAGGTGATGGTGGGCTGTCACCAAGTGGAGGCAAAGGAGACCAGGCACCTGGGCAGGTGGCCCAGGAACTGGAGGTTTCAAGAATCTCGGGTCACGATCTCACCATTTGTGAGAGTCTGAGCCCCACGTCTGGCTCTGTGCTGACAGTTCAGAGCCTGGGACCTGCTTTGGATTCTGTGTCCCCCTCTCGCTCTGCCCCTCCCCCACTTGCACTCTGTCTCTCTCTCTCTCTCAAAAATAAACATAAAATAAAATAAAATAAAATAAAATAAAATAAAATAGAAAATACAGTAAAATAAAGTAGAATAAAGTAGTTGGAGTTCTTTTACAGTCTGGATACCTGTACTGCAAATACTGTCTTCCTGCCTGTGGCTAAGCATTTTTTTCTTCCCCTTTTGAAGAGCCGGTGCTTTGATGAAGCGGGTCTTTCAAGTTTTCCCTTTATGGCTTGTGCTCTGTGTCCCTTGGAAGAAGTCTTGATATATAGTCACATTTGTTTGTTTTCCGTTGCTTTCCGTTTTTCGGTGTTGCTTTTTTCTTTTGCATGTGCTTCCTTTTACACTAGTAACAATAATGATATGGTTCCAAAGTCAAACCTATAAAGCAAGGCTTATTTAAAGAGAAAGTGCTTCCACCCCATCTCCCTCAATAACAACCTTTAGTTTTTAAAAAAATTGTTCTGGGGCACCTGGGTGGCTCAGTCCGTTAAGAGTCCAACTTTGGCTCAGGTCATGATCTCGCAGTTCATGAGTTTGAGCCCCGCGTCGGGCTCTGTGCTGACAGCTGGGAGCCTGGAGCCTGCTTCGGATTCTGCGTCTCCTCTCTCTGCCCTTCCCCCGCTAGCTCTGTCTCTGTCTCTCAAAAATAAACATTAAACAAACAAACAAAAAGAATCGGGGTGCCTGCATGGCTCAGTTGGTTAAGTGTCCAACTTCGGCACAGGTCATGAACTCGTGGTTTGTATGTTTGAACCCCGCGTCAGGCCCTGTGCTGACAGCTCAGAGCCTGGAGCCTGCTTCAGATTCTGTGTCTCCTTCTGTCTCTGCCCCTCCTCTGCTCACACTCTGTCTCTTATTCTCTCAAAAATAAATAAACATTAAGAAACATTTTTTTCAAAGAATTTAAAAAATTGCTCCTTCACTTCATCTTGGAAATTGTATACATCCTTTCCCATTTCTTTTTTTTTAATGTTTATTTATTTTTGAGAAAGAGAGCACAAGCAGGGGAGGGGCAGAGAGAGAGGGAGACACAGAATCCGAAGCGGGCTCCAGGCTCTGAGCTGTCAGCACAGAGCCCGACCCGGGGCTTGACCTCAACAATTGGGATATCGTGACCTGAGCCGAAGTCGGACGCTTAACGGACTGAGCCACCAGGTGCAGCCCAGCCTAGATTCATATTTTTAAGGCTCCAGATTGGTCCCCACACCCCTGCCCTCAAGAACCCAGGGCTGGTTTCGGCTCAACCCGAGAAGGACAGTGGGAGAAGGGTTGCCTCCAAAGGATCCTCAGGCTGGGCCACAGGAGGACCCCCCTCCTCCTGCAGGGAGGGCACACAGAGCCCATGCCTCTGGCCCCTGTGAGGATGCACATCACAATGGCTGTTCCACCTGAGCCAGGCCCTGGGAGAGGCACCAGGCAGGCAGGTACTCTGGCCCAAGGGCACCCAGGCCTCGCCATGGGGACTCCAGATATGCGCTCCGCTGCTCAGAGCTTGGAACCCACCGCTGCTGGGATACCGTTGCTGGAACAAAACACGTCCAGGACACCAAGATGGAACCATCCCCAGGGTGAGAGTTCCCCCCCACCGCCATCCCGGTGACCAGTTGACTTTGGCGCCCATGGGAAGCAGGAGAGGAGACTGGGGGTCCCCTTGCCTAGTTGGGGGCTGAATCCAGTACTCCACCGTCACGTCCTGCTGTCCCCCACCAACTCGGGGACCGTGTGACCCAATGGGGACAAATCGGGGCCTCCCGACATCCTGTGCCCTCTCTTAAAGTGTTAAAAAGAAGCCAAGAAAGAAGCCGAATGACTCTCTGGTATCAGGTGCGGCCTGTCCCTCCCATCCCCTGCGCCACCCCCGTGGCCGGACACAACCCAGACTGGATGGGGCGGCAGGGTGGGGGGGTCCCGGCTCTGCTGATGAGGTTTGGGCCAAGTCACCAATCTCTCTGGATCCGTTTTCCGTCTGGAAAACGGCTGAGAGGATTAAGGGATGGTCGGTGTAGGGCTGACGGCTGCTAACTCGGCTGGGTCGGGTGAGTGTCAACCAGGCAGCGGGCAGCCCCAGGCCGCATACTTCTTTTCTGGCCTTGAGTTTCCTCACCTGTAAAATGGGTACTAAGACCAGCCTCAGGTGGGACACCTGGGGGCACCGGATGGGTATGAAATCTCTTCCTGTTCCCAAGAGTCTAGACTTGAGGGCAAAAAACGGAGAGCGGCTTCCTCTTTCCTGGCCACCCCCATTGTGGGAAGAGGCGCGGGGTGGGGGTGGGGGATCCCAGGCAGCTCCGATTATGCCACGAGACCCCTTACCTGGGAGGGGCAGGTCCCCATGGTTCCCCATAGAGACACATGTGGACCCCCATCCGTTGACCACACAGTCATTACGATTATGGGGCTCTCATCCGCCCACCTCCCGGACCACACACTGGGTTTCCAGATCCCAGAATTCCCTGTCCAGACAGCCTTGCACCTGACTCCAGGGCTGGCATAGGGCTCACCACTGGGAGCTGGGGGGGTGGGGGGGGGTGGGGGCAAGCTGCACGTGCACACGGCATGACAGTCCCCTTGTGGGGCAGGAGGGAAGGAAGGCTGGGAGGAATGCGAGGGGGCTGTGGCCCCAACTGTCCTTCTGGGATGGAGCAAATGAAACGCTGCCACTCTTGGAGCCTTGGAGCTCCTTCCTCCTTGGGAGGTGGGCATCCTCAATTCACATACCTGCTTGCTGGGGGACCTCAGGCAAGCTGGTTAACCTCTCTGAGCCTAGTGTCCACATCTGCAAAATTGGAGTAATACCACACGGTTACCTCCCTGGTGTTTTCACTAGAATCCATGGAGCCAGGTGTGTAAAACGTCTGGCACACAGTTTGACACGTAAACAACAAATGCTCGATGTTTTGTTTCTTTTAAAGACATCATGGGCCCCGTGCCCTTTTTACGTCCTGTTTCCTGGTACTGCCTCCCGGAAGATCTTTCATTCTAGGACATGAGGACACAATTGGGGTCCGAAATGTCTGTGTTCAAACCTCAGCTGCTCCATCTACGCTATGCAAGCCTTGGCATTCGTTCCTCCAGGCCTCGGCTTTCCCTCCTGTAAAATGGGTGATACCCTCAGGCTGGCAGGCTGGCCACCTTGTCGGCTCGGCGCCTGGCAAGTGGCGGGACTTTGGGTCTGAGGCTGTGTTTCCTTCCTCTCTCCCGAAGAGCCTCCTCGTCCTCGTCCCCCTCCTCCTCCTGGTCCTTGGCCTCCAAGAGTTCAAGGGCCTCCTCCAATATATGTCCAAGGCCCCCCGGCCATTCACCCGGGTGAGCACCTCTGTTCCTTCCCCTTCGGTTTTCCTGGGCTCAGGCTGCCCTGCCCCACTCTTCGAGATTCTGCCCCAACAGCACCTCCTCTGAAAGTCCTTCTCCGCTGCCCCCCGGGAGCCGTGTGACCCCCCCCCAGGGCTGGCCGTAGCCCCTCCTCTCCAACATGACATGAGTGGCGCAGGGGCTGGTCTGCAGTGGGCGCTCAGGGCAGGCTTATGGGGCCAACCCCCTGGACGCCGCAGTGCGAGCCACCGGCCGCAGCCAGAGAAGCGGAAGGTGGCCCCTGCCCAGGGTAGGGCCTGGGCTTCGGGGGGTTTTACACAAGCCCGTTAAGGAACGCAGAATACTCGAGAAAGGTCTCAAAGGGTCAGGAGCTGCAGGGTTGTTCTGCACATTCCCAGTGGGCAGAATGGAAAGGCCCGTAGGGACACCCATTCTAGCCACAGCGCTTTCCTTAGCTCTGTGCCAAACCGGGGATTCCGCATCCCGCACATCGGGGCTCCGCCCATTCCAAATCCCAGCACCCCTCACCCACCCGGGACCCCAGAGGGATCAAGGTCTGCGAGGCCCTAAGCCCCTCCTCACCGCTGCAGACCAGACCCTGAGCCTTTGGCCAGGACACTAAAGCTCGCTGGAATTGTTTCCTTAACCACAAACTCAGCCACCACCCAAGCCCCCCTTTCTCCGCACACCCGAGACTGCGGACGTGGTTGCAGGGCTTAAATAGCTAAACACGTTTTTTGGCCCCGCTGTACAAACGCAAGAGGACGACACAAGAACGCCAGCAGGTAGATTCTGGATTGTATCGTCTTCACCAGGGCATCAAAGCTTTTGACTGAGAGCATCCAACAGACGCCCCTTAAAGGGGCTGGATGAGTACGCTATCCTGGGTAGCTCGCTGAGCTGAAGGGGCCCAGTTTAAACCTAGAGATGCTTCCAAATTCCCTGGGTCTCTCCTGACCAGCGAGAGGCCCCTGAGCCCTGCAGGCCAGCAGGAGCAGGGGTGGGGGAAACGGGGTAGGGAGAGGGAGCTGGAGCCCACCCTGGGGTCTTGGGCGTGCAGGGGAGCACGGAGAGGCTGCAGGAGTGCCAGGAGAGGGCCACGGTCTGAGCTGCGCCGCGCCCCCCGCCCCCCCTCCCCGTCCCCAGCTCTGTTCACCAGAATGCCTAGGATGGGCCCTGCCATCCCGGTACAGTCCATATGTCACTACTGTGGGAACCGCATCATAACAGTGACCACCCCGGTCCCAGGGGTTCTCACCTGGCTGCTGTGTACAGGTCTTTTTGTGTTTGGGTGAGTGGCCTCCTGGGGGGGGCGGTGCTGGGCATCAGCGGGGGTGGGGCCTGCTGGGCTTGGGGGGACGGGGCGCGGGGAGGGGGGCTCTGGCCCACACCCCGCTGCTCCTGAGGCTGCAGGTGCTTCCTGGGCTGCTGCTTCCTCGCCCTTCTGTATGGACAGCTTGATGGACGTGAAGCACACGTGCCCCGTGTGCCAGCAAGAGCTCTTCTGCTACCACCGCCTGTGAAGGTCCACCAAATAAACGTCCACCGAGTGACTTCTGCCTGCTCACGTCTGTCCTGCCGGGGTCCCTCCTGTCCCAGGGAGGGGGTGAAGGCGCCTGCCCTCTGTCCTCCTGGCACAGCTAGGGGGCTGGGTCAGCATTGGACAAATGAATGCATCGTGGGGAGCGGGCCTCCCCACACCAGGTTCTCAGGCTCCCTGCCTGCCCTTCAGACCCCTCAGAGACCTCGCTCTCCTGGCCCCTTCCCCTCAGCTCAAGCTTCAGCATCTGAAAACATCTCTGTACCTCCAGCTGGAGGCAGGGTGGAGGGAACACCTCACTCCCCATTATCCACAGCCTCGCACATCCACGAGAATTTGGCCAACGCTTGGGACATTAAAAGGCCCCAAGCTGACGAGGACCAGGATCCCCCCTGAGTTAACATGGGGTCTGCTGGGGATGAGGTGGGGGGGAGGGGAAACCCTGGGGGGGGGAGGAAACGAAGAGAATTTTTTTGTTTGTTTTTCAAGATTTTTAAGTAATCTCTACAGGCGCCCCCTAAGGGATTTTTATTTTGCAAGACAAGATGAATGCTATTCACCCACCTTTTCAATTAAAGTGAATTTCCTACAGAAGAGGGGGAAGAATGCAGGAGAATTAGGAGACAGAAAAGAAAGAGAACCAGGTGCCTGGCTGGCTCAGTCAGAACTGAGACTCCTGATCTCAGGGTCGTGACTTCAAGCCCCATGTTGGGCATAGAGATTACTTAAATAAATAGGCACTAAATTTGCTGTGATGCTCACCCTCCCCTGGGAGGGCAGTGTCCCCCCCCCCCACCCCCCGCATCCTATAGATGCGGAAGCCCAGGCAGGAGGGTCCCCCTGCTCCAGGAACTGGAGGCAGCAGGGACCGGCTCCCTGAAAAGGTATGGAGGTGTGTGTGTGTGTGTGTGTGTGTGTGTGTAGAGCAGTTTACCAGTCAGCAGGCAGAGAAGTTCCCGGAAGCCTCACAAGGTCAGGGGAGAGCCCTCTGCATGTAGCTGGCTGGGACAGATTTCTCTGGATCTGAATGTCAGCCCCCTGAAGATGCCAGGGGAAGGTGGCTTTCCGCCCACACCCCAGATGCTCTGGAGAACCAGGGAGAGCACCAACCTCCGACTCAGTGCTAGCTACGGGGCCGGGAGCCTCCATTTCAACACCTAAATGGACCCATCTTAGCAAGGTGTTGAGGGTTAGAAGCCAAAGCATCTGGGGCGCCTGGGTGGCTCAGTCGGTTACGCATCCAACTTCGGCTCAGGTCATGATCTCACAGTCTGTGAGTTCGAGCCCTGCGTCGGACTCTGTGCTGACAGTTCAGAACCTGGAGCCTGCTTCGGATTCTGGGTCTCCCTCTCTCTCTGACCCTCCCCTGCTCGTGCTCTCTTTCTCAAAAATAATAAAAAAGCTGAAGCATCAGACCCAATAGACCCCCTGGACCCAAGAGCCAGTCTATTATCTGTGATACAGCAAGCCGGGACAGGGGTGCCAGCTGAACCCGGGGAGACAGGCCCAGGTAGACAACACAGGTGGCCACCCACCTGGGTCCACACCTGAAGGAGACTGTGCCAGCTCAAACACGGCAGGACATGATCCCTGAGAGGCCAGGGCAGGCCTCCCGGCTGCCAGTACCCAGGGGACGTCTTCACCGGGACCGAGCCAATCTCCGGTTCTGGGGAGCTCTGCACCGGCGCGGAGGCACCCAAGCCACATGGGGATGGTCACCGGTGCGCCTGGCTCTGCTGAGGAAGCCAAGACCCATCTTGAGCCAGAACCAGATGCATCTGGTGAACTCGCCTCGAGGCCCTTGTTCCGATTCCACGGATTCCACGATCACCGGGGCACTTGCTGGTTTTGACTGTGATTCCCAGATGGGTCCCGACGGGAGCATCAGTCCCAGAACAGGCACCTCTCATGGCAAACACACTGCTCGCGGTGCGTCAGAGGGTGCCGGTGTTCGGGCCTCCTCCGTCAGCATGGCTCAGCCCCCACAGTACTTTTCTTTAAAGGTGGTGGGTCCCCGGGATGCCCTCGAGGTCCCGCACGGCTCCGGCCGCCTTCCGACTGTGACATCACAGACCAGCCTCTGGTCCCTTCTGACTCAGACTGGCTGCCCACCGTAAGGAAATGTCGTTCAGGGACTTGACTGGCAGACTCACGATGAAAACCCAGACTTTCCGACTTCTTTTTTTTTTTTTTTAATTTTTTTTTTCAACGTTTATTTATTTTTGGGACAGAGAGAGACAGAGCATGAACGGGCGAGGGGCAGAGAGAGAGGGAGACACAGAATCGGAAACAGGCTCCAGGCTCTGAGCCATCAGCCCAGAGCCCGACGCAGGGCTCGAACTCACGGACCGCGAGATCGTGACCTGGCTGAAGTCGGACGCTTAACCGACTGCGCCACCCAGGCGCCCCTGGACTTCTTTTAAAACCTATGAGGGACCCCTGGGTGGCTCAGTCGGTTGGGCATCCAACTCGGTGCAGGTCATGATCTTGTGGTCTGTGAGTTCGAGCCCCGCGTCGGGCTCTGTGCTGATGGCTCAGAGCCTGGAGCCTGCTTGGGATTCTGTGTCTTCCCTCTCTGCCCCTCCCCCGCTCATGCTCAGGTCTCTCTCAGTCTCAAAAATGAATCAATGTTAAAAAAAAAATAGTAAAAAAATAAAAACCAAACCTATGATGGTTCAGCCGCACGGCACCCTCCAGCAACTGTTGGGCTAAGTGCTGTGTGACTGCGCCTCACCTCTCCCCACTGGCCCCGTGTTCCCAGGGCCTCCACACTCGCCGCCTTAACGGGAGCCCCCCCAGCCACACTCCTGTTCCGAGATCTCGCTGAAGGCCAGGCTGGGGTGTGGGGCCCGGAGGCCTCACTCTCCCAGGGCACACCTTTCCCGGAGGGCCACCTGGGCGGCATGGCTGGAAGGGCCCAGGGCCCAGAGGGAGGCCCCAGCCTGGTATCCCACAGCCCCGTTCCTTCCACCCAGGACGGCCAGCTGGGAGGGCCTGGAAAGCAGGACGCTGAGGCCGGCAGAGTCTGGGTCTTGAGGCCCGCTCTCCAGCAGGCAAGCCCAGAGCCCAGCCAGGCGGCACAAACTGCCGAAGTCCCCTGGCTACTCCGGGCGGCCCAGAGGCAGCAGGGCACAGTCAACGGTGAGGGTCGTTACAAGAGCGCCTGAGTTTTCTTAGCTTCCTTCGCCCCCAATCAAGGCTAAAGCCCAGAGACGGGACGGGGACCCCCCCCCCCCGCCGCCTTATCCCAGGACCAGGCCGCAGGGCGTGGGGCTTCTTGGCCTTAGTCGGGAGGGAGCCTGGAGCACTTGGGGGGGCCACGGGCACCCAGGCTAAGTCGTGCTGTGCGCGCAGGGGCAAGGAGGGCCAGAGGCGGTGGCGGTATGGAGAGGCCGCAGGCTGAAACCGGCCGCAGACGTGGCTCAAACGCGTCTGTGCCGCCTGCCTGACGCAAGGCGGACTTTGCAAAGCGAGCCTGAAGGGACAGGCTCTTCGGTGCCGGCAAAGCGGGCAGATGGGCACCGTGGGGGCTGGGGTGTGGCTTTCCCTCCCAACATCCGATCACGTCTGTGAACATGAACCGACTGCGGCCAGATCGAGGCGTCAGCACCCACAGGCCCACTCCTGGATCCACCCATACTTCGGCGGGTCAGACGCGTGGGGGCCCTCCCTGCGTCTTGCCCGGACCGCTCTTAAAACCCCGGAGGGCCTGGCTTCAAAGCCTCACTCAAAGATAAAGGCGAGAAGGACAGGTCCGCACAGGCTCTGCTTCCCCCGGGGACAAGGCAAAGGCCTCAGGAAGCTTGGTCTTTGACTTTGCTCCCATCCGGTAAATGGATCCAGCAAGAAAAGGCCAGGAAAACCTGCCACGGTTTTCTACGTTAAGTCCAGGCTCCGCGTGAGCCAGTCACCGGAACGACCCCTAACGAACGGGAGGAAAATCAGCTTAGAGCGGCTTTCTCCAACAGGGTAGACGCTTGGCCGCACGCGGCTACTTAAGTGAAATTACGAATCCGCCCCCTCAGCTGCTTCGGCACATCTCGGGCGTCTGGCAGGGATGCGTGGCTGCGGCTACCCCACTGGGCCACGCACAGAACCTTCTGCCGTGGCAGGAGGCGCTCTTGGACAGGGCCGGGCCAGGACAGAAACGGCAAGACGGAGGGAAAGGCGGGAGCCCCACACAGAAGTCCATGGGGCCCTTGGTTCCGGCATGCTGACGTCCGAAGTGCGTGTCCACGTTGGCAGTGTTTTCAGGCAAGGCCTGGCCCCGGGCTCGTGCTCACGCAGCCTCTCCCCCGACGGCTCCTTCCCCCCTGGACTCGTGCCCCGGATGCCGCCGCGCTCACCTGCTCAGGTATGGCACAAGGCTGCTACCAGGCTCCAGCAGCAGAGCTCAGTAACTGTCCCCGAGACCACCACGGGGCCCCCGGAGCCATCTTGTCCCACGCCGCGGCTTCTCGCTGGGGACTCCAGCACGACGCTCATGTGTCCCCATCTTAAACAAGCAGACCACGACCGCGTGCCTCCGAACAAGCACAGAGCCATGCAGGGGGGGGAGCCCCGGACGAGGATCCACCACGCAATCCCAGGGATCCGGTCTGGGGTCCCCCACCCTGACGGACTCACGCTGTGGGGGGCCTCACCCCAGCATGGTGTCACGCACCAAAGCACCAAAGCCACACTTCTCAGCGCCGTGCACACAAGACTCCGCTTTTTACCGCTCTGGCAACACGCAGGAGACGTGCACCCCTTCCTGCTGGAAGTGAGGGTCCCCGAGGCAGCAGACTTGGAAGTTCTTAGAGAAAGGCGACTGGTCCCCCAGCGGGAAGGGCATGGCTGCCTACAAAGAACAGCCGTTACAGAAAATGGCACGCGCCGTACCCTGAGACGCTCGAATTTTTCTCTGCACACGGCTCCCGCGTACGGGTCACGTGCGATGGCCATGCCCCTCATTCCGGTCGCATTATGGTTCCCAAGGGACCCATCCTTCTGCGAACTCTGATGGCTGTCAATAGATGGGAACGTCCTCAGGGCTTAGAGCGAGCTGTTTGAAAGGCTGGGTTCCACCCCGTGCCCCAAAATCAGTTTCAGGAGCTCAGACGCCGAACCCTGTAGCTCGGAGGGAACGGAGAGGCAAAAGCGTAGCGTATGTCCACATCACCAGTCTTTCCGACAGGCAGTCACTCGGTAACTGAAGGGAGAACACCGATCCAGCTATCCTACTAGAGCCCACCCACGGCCAAACCTCAAACAAAAGACCAACTCTTTCATGCTCAGAGTCAAACACACGGTGAAAAAGCCTCGCTGGCCGGCCCAGATTCCACTCTCTTAGGGCGAGGAGAGGGCAGGTCCCGGGGGGCGGAGACGCGCACGGGGCCATGGAAACCTGCAGACAAAGTCGTGCCGGGCTGGCTCCGGCATGCTTCTGGTCCTCAGATGTGGGCAACGGTTTCCTCCCGGGAAACCTTCCACTGCTCGAGCTTGACCATGACCTGGAAGAGGCGAAATCCAACCCCCGGATGACCAGGACTATCCACGAGCAACCCCGACAGCAGGGGGAACACAGACCTCCAGGGGGAGCAGAAGTCTCCCCTCGACCTGCACGTCACTCACTGATTTCCAGTTTTTATAGAAAATTTTATTCAACATACAACATTTTCCAGCAAAAAGGCAATATACAGGAAGAGTTGGTATACACTGATGCTACAGAAAGAAAGGAAAATCCTGGGAAAGGATGAAAAATTAAGTGTGATCTGCTGATTCTATTTTACTGCACTCAAAACTAGACACGCAGCCGGCATTAGCTCCAAAATAAGAGGAAACGAGGCTGGGACTGAAATAAAACTACACACAATGAATATCAACATCAGTGAAGAGTCACTTAGATGCACCCAACAAAAAGTCACCTCCTCCCAGCGGTGAATTATACATGTTCACTCATTAAATATACAATTTCATTTCTCTGTTTTTTTTCTTTTTTTTGTTTTTATTTTTCTTTTGTTTTTTTTTTTTCGTTTTTTTGTTTTTTTTTTTTTTACAAAGTCAACAGCGTACTGACCACTAGTGAGCATGCCCTCTTTGCTAAAAGGCTCTCCTTTTCTTGTTCCGTCTGTTCCATTCCGAGGAAACTCCACTGAGAATTCTTTCACCTGCTTGTATGAACTGCTGAGATTGTGGAGTCAGTCTGCCCACAGGCAGCACGCCTGACACCTCAATTGTATCAAACAGCGTTTTCAAGCGAACCAAAGGGGCCCGGACCATCCGCCAGGACCGTGCTCACACTCGGGGGCGTCCACGCTGCACACGGGCTGAAGGACGGTAGCGGCTGACGGACTGAGACGCGTTTACCGAGAGACCCGGGCAGCGGGGGGCGGGGGAGGGGGACCGAGGAAGGGGGACAGTACACGCAGTGAAGGAAAGAGCTCTATTTATTAGGTTGTGAGTTTCTCGGTTTTGCTTTACAGATGCACACAAAAGGTTGGAAAGTAGAACTGAGGGGAAAACGTCAGACGAGCCTCAACGTAAGACCAGCTGCGGGGCTGGCGCCCGCGACCCCAGGAAGGCAGCCGGGCAGGCCTCTGCCGACTGGACACAGCCCAGAGGCCTCGAGCCGGAGCCGCGTGGCCCTCACCTCTTCTCCCCCGTTACGCTGACGGTTGCCTTGCGCTGTGGTTACCATAAAATAACTCTCATTGGCATCCAAGCTTTATAAAAACACCTTCATTTTGCTCAAAAAGGGCAGTCAATAGATACAGAGAAGCCAAACGGAACAGCCTCAACAAAATAAAATTAACATCAGCAGCAAATCCTCTTGCTGAAGACTTCAGATGGTGCACGTGTACCAAAGTTCTAGGCTGTTAAAAAGGGGCACACACCCACGCACGGCCCCTCGCCTCGCACGCACTGGGTGAGGAAGTCAGTTATGGATTTTAATGGCCTTTTCCAGGTAGGTGTAGCGACTCCTCTTTGGGGCTTTGTTGAAGTGGTCAAGCCCTAGCCAAGGCCGAGGGTGAGACATGTTACCTGGCGGAGAGAGAGAGAGACACAGGGCTGAGGGCTGAGGCTAGACGGCGAGGAAGCGGACCGAACCCAGCGCAATGCCCCCCTCCCCCCCCACTTCCCAGCACACGCTGGAGAGCCACCGACACGCCAACCCTGAATGCGTCTTAGAGGAACCCATGGGTCACGCGCTGTGCCTCCCTGCCTCGCAGAAGGAACTGGGACCCAGGGCCGCCCGCGTCTCTGACCACGGGAGGGCTCTTACCAGGCTGGGGCTCAAAGTCTTTCAGGTTCACTTCATACTCATCCTCGTTGATGTACTGATGTCGGCCCATCATCACAATGGCAAATTTGAACTGAAAGACAGAAGGGCCGCTCCTGCGTGAGCCCTGGGGGCCAGCAAACCCCCCCTCCGGCCAAAGTCCGGCCGCCGCGGGAGCCAGGATTTCGGCGTGCAGCCCGGGAGTCCTGCCTACCTTTTCAAACTCCTTTTCCTGGATGTCCAGCAGACTCTGAATCCGCTTCATGACTTCTCTGAAATGCTCGCCCTACGAAGGGTAAAGGACACGTGTGCGCACTCCCCCGCGGCGGGAGCCCCGGCGTGGCGCCGCGGGATCTCATGTCTGGCGGCGGCCCTCAGCCTACCTCCCCGGCCTCACCTGGTGGATCCTCAGCAGAAACGGAATCCCGAACGTCCCGAACACCTCCTTGTGGAAGTGCGCCACGGTGACGAGCATCTCGCTCTCCTTGTCTATGTCCACCTGGTCCAGAGGGATTTCCTGGGACGCAGGGTGGGGGGTGGGGGTGCACACTGAGCCGGGCGGTGCAGTCCACGCGGACACACACTGCGTCTGCCCGCCTCACCGCCCATCAAGGAAGCGGGGTCCCACGCCCGCCCAGCGCTGTGTCTGGGTCTCATCAGAACCAGGGGAGCTCAGAGCTGGAAGGGGTCTCTGCGTCGGCAGGAAACTCTGAGGTTCCAGCGACCAACGTGCGTGTGACTCTGGTCACTGTGGACACTTCAGCTGCTCCACACTCGGCAGGGAGCCAGAGCTTCTGAGCAGACCTGCCTGGGGGCCCACATCGAGAATTCCCATCTGGGGACAATTCCCCTAGGATCCCCTGTGGACAGGCACGTAGAGGCCAGCCCCCGAGGGGAGGGCAGGCGGGGGGGGGGGGGGGGGGAGGGTGGAGCTGCACGTGAAGGGACAGCGTCTCAGCAGAGTGGGCCACCAGGCAAGTGTGACGGGCAGGGAGGGCCGCTCAACGCGCCAACGGATTTCCGGAAGCCGAGCTGTACACACTGCCCACGACTACCGTGAAAAAGCACATTCTGTGTACTTTCTTACAACGCAACGTTAACTTCTCAGCAGCCGGAAGAACAAAATCAACTGCAGGGCTCACTTCTTCCAGCGCGCAGACAAAACTGAAGCAGCATCCACCGCCAGCGGCCGTCCCACCGCCCCACGACCCCGCCCCGCGCCCACGAGGGCCCATTACCTCTATTCGAAACGTTCTACTCGTTGCCGGAGATAAGCATTCTAACAGCTCATCTTCTTGGTGCACACCGATAATCTTGTAGCTTACGATTTCTAGCAGCCTGCACAAAACGGGGGGGGGGGGGGGGGCAAGGAGTGAGCCACACCAATCCACGGGAGAAAAGGGGCTGATGAGTTCTCCTAGAAATTCTTTATTACGAAGCTATCAACATTTGCTTATGGTTTTCCTTGTTAGAGACTGGGAATGTCCAAAGCAGGCGTCCTCAAGGAACACAGCACAAAATACTAGTCAGTGGTCCCCCTGGAGTGTGTGGTTCAAGAAAAGGCCAAGGGGGATGCTCCGGTTGGAGGGGATGCAGCTGCATTTGGGCACGGAGAGGGAGACCAAATCTCCCCAAACCGGGCACATCTTTCCCGCAATGGTTCCAAATGGGGCCAGACTTGTGCTCTTTCTCCCTCTAGCTCGTTAGAGAATAAAGATCTCATTCTTTTATTAACATCACTGAGCAAACATTCCAGGAACCAAGTAGCCCCAAGGGCTGTTATGTCCTGTGAGCGCCTGTCCGGCCCCATGGTAAGAACGGTCAACTCTCTGACATGAACAGTGCTCATCAATCGGGGGCCTCTGACTTCAGCCTGAACACCAGCTACGTGGCTCAGAAGCGCCCTGATTCCTCACGCACAACCAACAGCAGTTTTGGCTGATCCTCTATTTGCATCCTTTCCTTACCGAGTGGCTTTTCCACCTGAATCTTAAGTTCTTCCTACAGCTTAGTAATAATCAGGAGACAGGGAAAGAAGAAAATATGGCTCAGTGGTTAAACATCTGACTTCGGCTCAGATCATGATCTCACGGTTTAGGAGTTCGAGTCCCACATCGGGTGAGCACAAGCCCCATGTGGGCCCCACTTCTTTTCTCTCTCTCTGCCCCTCACTCACTCGTGCTCTCTCTTGCTCTCAAAAGAAAAAGGCGGGGTGGGGGGGGAGGAGGGGGGTCCCATTATGAAGGGTCTATGAACTGCCACAGAAGACGGGCTGAAAGCCGGTGTGCAGCACTGTGCGCGGGTCCCAGAGTCGGGTGCCCTGGTGATGCCCCCGCGGCCCGCCGGCAGCTTCAGGAAATACTTGCCTAAGTTTCCCTGACGCTTTCTCCCCGAGCTCGACAGCCTTTTTACATTCTTCCAGCAGGTCCCGGACACACCCGTGCTTGTCGGGATATAGTGTTATTTCCTAGGAAAGGACCGGAGGAAATCGATGCTTTCAAGAAAACGGAAGAGGTCTGCCACAGCACGTCCATGTTGCTCGAGGAAGGAAAGAATGGCAAGGGACGTTCTGTCGTCTCTAGCTTCCCTCCGCATCACCGATGCCCCACCCCGAGGGCTCCAGATGCGTGAATTCTGCCCACCGGCCCAAACCGGAGATGCCCACCCCACCCCAGAGGTGTTTAGGACCCGAGAGGAGTTTAGGAAACGACGCTGATACAGAAAGGTCGCCCTTCACAGGACAGCTCCTCAGGAAACCCCACGGAAAGCCACCCCCCTCCCCTGCCTGCCGGATCCAGCATGGTGACGTGACAGACAGACAGACAGCCCAGACAAGGCCCAGAGGAAGAGCGGAGTATCTCAGCCTGTCAATTCCACCAGAGGAACACGCGTACAGCACGTGGCCTACATGCGCCTTCGAGACTGGTGGAGCTACAAAGGCGAAAACACCGGGGTCCAAGCAGGGCCAGACTTTCTAGAACCACCACGTGCGGGCGGGCTGGGCCTGCCTTCCGTGCAGAACCAGCCTCAGCAATGGCAGACCCCGGCACCCGCCCCACCTGAGGAGGCCCAGAGGCAGCCGGGGTTCCAGAAAGATACTGCCTGGGGCCAAGCAGCTAGAGCCCCGACTGAAAATGCTCCAGTCATCGTGGCTGGAGGGGACTGAGGGCCTCTGACACCTTCCCTTTGTGGTTTTAGTTTTTGAGGGCTAGACAGAAACATTAAACGCCAATAAAAGTAAAACTTCCTACCGTTAAAAAAAACCTACCTCTTCCCTAAATTGGCTGTTTAACCATATACACTTAAAACTTCGTCTGTTTTCGAAGTCTGTGATTTTCATCTTCAGCTGGTAAGAAAAGAGAGACCGTCAGATGTGCTTCCACGAAACCCAAACCTTCTCTTCATGACCCACTTACATGAATTCGGGCTCATACCTGCTGATAGTAAAGTTTCTTAGGTTGTCTAGGCTTGAAGAACTGTAGGAGATCTCTTAAAGTCCCTTCATAATTATGTCTAAGAGGATTACCTGGTCCGTCCCTATAACTGCACAAGAAAACAGCACATAAACAAATGCCTTGTTGATTATTTGCCTACACCAAATCCCCATGAGTGTGAGTAAAAGCAAACCACTGGCCTTCCACCTACACCTGAACTCGGGCCTGGCACGGGGCCTCCCTTAATACTCCCATTTCCTGAGGCCCACGTCCCTCTGGCTGTCCCACTGGCATGCACAAGTCTGGCTGGGGCAGGCCGGACGCGTGGGAGATGTGCTGACCATGTATCTACAGTGAGTCTGGCTTTGGACGAGGCCGCCAATTAGTCTGACGTCCAGGAGGAGTGTGGTCAGGACGTGCGTGTGGACGACTCTATCGGAAACTAAGTGAGGGCATGTCAGGTGTTAACCTATCAGAGTTAGTTCCACGATGTCTGGACGGACTAGGGACGGCATGCGGGACAGACAGAACAGCGAGCGACCGAGGCTTACCCTTGAGACTTGAAAAACTGGAGCAGCATGGGGTCGGTGTTGAGCCTCTGTGCCACTGTCTTTGCAACCTGGGAGGAGGGAAGGGGCCCACAGACAGAAAGGAAGTCTCCTTCAGGGATGAACTGAGAATTGCGTATAAACCTTACCAATGAAGCCATTTACCTGATGTTTTTACACAAGTATGAAACAAACAGCCTGAACTTAAACGGCCTGAACCTTTGACACCTACCAGGAATAAATGATACCCCCCAGTGTGCCCTCATGGGGGCAGCACACTGGTGAAGTTAGCTGTTACAGGGTCTTTCACCTTTTTTCTTGGTATGTTTATTTGAGTAAACTCTACACCTAATACGGGGCTCGAACTCCTGACCCTGAGACCAAGAACCACTTGTTCTTCCAACTGAGCCAGCCGGGCGCCCCGAGCTCTTAACTTTTAATGGTGAGGTCTACAGGTTTATTTTCCAATGGCATGTTGCAATTGAAGCAAAGATGCTGTTAAGACTATCATCTCTGAAACCAAATTATGCCGGGGTGGGTGCAGGGTCGGATGAGTGCAGCGTGGGGTGGGGTGGATATTAAGGGATGCGGGGCAGGTGTGGGAGGGTGTGGGGGGAACGGGGCGGGGTGGGCCTCGGGAAAGAACAGCCGCTGGCCCGGGGACAAGCCCCTCAATCAAGAACTTCCTCATAGCAGGGCTGAGGCCCTCCCTCCAGAACCAAATCCAATAGCCTTCAACAAGTGCTGTTTTAAAAACAACTTGGTCTTTCTGCTGTAGAATACGAAGGGAAAAGAGCATTTATCAAATACCTGAAAATAATTCATTCGATTTGATAATGTAACCACAAATCCAGGATCATTAGGGATTGTTTTATCACAGAAAATGACATCAACACGGTGGTAGAGGTCTCTGAAATATTCTTTTGCAGTGGGTAATTCACTGTTATCATTTTCAGGGTCATCCCTAGTGGGAGGAAAAAAACAGTTTGCAGACTAAATCAAAGTCCAGGCCAGGGATATTGGTTAAAAGGAAAAAAAAAAAAAAAAAAAAAAAAGGGGGCATCATCTCCCAAACCACAGTGACACAGACAGAAATTGGTGTTGACATAAATTCTGACTCGCATTTTAGGGTGCCACAGTCTGTCCCGGGCACCCCGGTCAGCAGCCAGGATGGCACAGGAGGGGTGCCCTGAGCCGGCTCAGTGCTAGTGCTGACTGCCTTCTGCCCCTCGTCTCAATACAGCAATACAGAAGTAACAGTGGACTCGGGGTCAAGCGCCTCGGGGCAGAGCCTCCTCTCTGACCAGAAGTGGACGGGACGGGCGACCACTCTCGGGCTCCAGCAGCAGGGCTGGGGAGTCGCTAAGTCTAGGTTATTTACTGCCTGGCCCTCCAAACAGAAGTCTTCAAGAGCAGGGGAAAAGGCTACTTTCAGACCAGGGGCCACGACAGCAGCCCAGCAGCCCCAAGGGTTTTAATGCACACCGATTGGAACGCATTATCCACGCAGGTGCACACGGGGGAACCTCACGCTTTAAGGGAAGGAAAACCATCGTGCAGTTCCGTAAAGACGTCTGCCATCCCGTTAAGAGTTACCCTGCTCTACGCCGTTTCTTCGGAAATAAAGCATTCATTAAATGAGGAAGAGGCTCACTGCCCATCATCCCCAAACCAAGAGAAGGTCGGCCTCTATCCACAATCTCAGATACAAATTTAACTTGGGGTCTAGATGCAATTTTATCTCCTGGTTCTAGGGCTTATGGAAAAACCTCAACGCCCATACGAAGTGATAAAAGTCCTTCAAAAAGTACATACTTCTGGAACACTATAATGTCACCATCCATTAGTTCATCGAGGGCTTTATCAAGAGACACGTCATAGTCCTGAATTCTCTCTGTTAAATTCGGTTTAACTTCCTACAGGAAAAGAGAGGAACGGTTACAATTCAACATCTGCTTATGTGTAATATGGCCAGACACTGCCTGCACTTTCTGCATATTCAGTACTCTCAGCCCTACATTTTTCATAAGCGAAACGCCAAGTAAATACTAATATCCATAAAAATGTAATAATCACTGGGCCTAAATGAGGGAAAGTCATTTTCCTTCCACACCACCCGAGGCCCCCAACACTGAGCTGCACACTTCACAGAACAGTGAACTCAGGGCCAGCAAAACGAACAAAGACAGCCCTCCCCCAACCACCCAAGATACACGGATTATGGAAAAACACGCCGTCCAAACCTCATAGAGGATAAGGCTAGTGTCCTGGGTAAATCCCGCTCTGTCGCACATAACCGGGAGCAAATCACCTGGGTTCAAGAAAACAAAGAATCCGAGGCTGTAACATGCCAGCACGTTAACAAAACCAGCTCCGAGGTCGGCACAACAAGGACTTACGGATTTTACAGGATATTGGTGTGTAGATGTGCCCACAGTAATTCAAGCTCCGCGTTTTGGGGTCATACATCTTCAAAAATAGCATGACATCATCTATAAGATTAACAAACAGGTTTTGTTAGGATCTTAACACTCGGGACAATGTTTTAAAAATGTTAACAGTAAGCCTAGTGGCATCCCAAAGGAAGGCTTATAGAGCCTAAAAGCAATTGTTTCAGGGGAGGGTTAGCCCTGATCCCAGGTCAACAGCATCATTCCAAACAGGCCCCCGGGAAACACTAATCTGAGGCAGTGAGGCTGGGAGCCAGGGCAGTGAACTCATCAGGAATCTCACACTTCCAGAACAGGTATAACTAGCTGGTTGAGCGTTGCCATGGAAATATGCTAATATAGTGTCTTCGCCACCAGAAGGGACAGCCTGGTCTGTAGCAAGAGCCACCCAGCATCTTACAGGCACCTGCTGTGTAAACCTACGGCCAAACTGTCCATCCACACACTCTCTGCGGCCGCTTCAGGGCGGCGCAGGCCGCACGGGTCGCAAAGCCCCAACTATTAAGGACCGGCCCTTGGCGGAGAGTCTACAAGCCCAGCGCTGTCACAGCCCCTGTCAGGCACGTGGCAAACCATGGGCCCAGACAAAAGTGGAACAGGAGGACTCAACGCGGCCGGTGCCTTCCAGCCACCGGCAGAGATGGGGCCCACCCAGCTTTGCCAAGAAACACGAACACAGGAGGGGGCCGAGGGCCGGTTTCTTTGCCAGGGAAGAACGCCGGACCCTGGGTGTCTAGACGGTGGTCCAGGGAGCCGGCTCTGCGCTCCGAGGACACTTACGATCTTTGTCAAACTTGGGTAACGTGGCTCCGCTGGCGGCCAACTCCGGATCAACGGTTTCCAGGAATATCGTCCAAGGGTTTTCATTGTCACTGAGCTCAATCATCTATTTCCAAAAGAGAGGCTGGTTTTAGACTGTGTCAGCGGCTGTGTGAGGGTGAAGAACACGCCCACCACCCACAAAGTGGGCCAGAAGCAGATAAGGCACGCTGGCGCGCAGGCCAGGCCTCCACAGACCCCCATCAGGACAGGCGGCACCCGCGACACTCACCGTCTTGTTGCCGTCTGCCTCGTTATCCAACATCGCTGGCCGTTTGGTTCCATTGCTCCTTGCCTGCATGGGCCATAATCGGATTTGATCTTGTGGAAACCCCTGGGGGGGGGGGGGGAAGGGGGGGAGAAAAGCAAAGCAAAGCAATTAAAAGCAGCTCACATTTTAATTCCATACAGGGGCGTCCGGGTGGCTCAGTCGGTAAGTGCCCGACTCCTGATTTCAGCTCAGGTCATGACCTCATGGTTCCTGAGTTCGAGCCCCACATCGGGCTCTGTGCTGATGGTGTGGAGCCTGCTTGGGATTCTCTCTCTGCCCCTCCTCACCTGCTCATGTGTGCACTCTCTCTCAAAATAATAAAAACTTAACAAAAAAATTCGATATGAATGTGATGATTCTAGGATTATATTACAGTTACAGCTCTCCCTGCTGATGTGGTCCAAGACTCACCCTTCAGGGCTCCTAGTATTCCAGGGCCTGGGTGCCCGATCTGATCCCGTGCAGTTAAATAAGCAAGGGAGGAGAACGTGGGAGAAGAAAATAACCACCCCCAGAACGGGTGGCACTCACCATGGTCTGAGAGAGGTTCTGGACAAATTCAGCCAGTGAGGAGTTTTTCAACACTTTGAACACAGTATATTTCACTTTTTCTTCATCGTACATATCATTGCCTTGGTGGCCACAAAACTGGTCCTCTGCAACTATCTGAAAAGCCACAAGCAAACACAACACTTTCCACACGATACATAAATGCCACGCGACCACCCCAGCCAAAACAAAGTTCTTACAGCAGTATGCTAAGAACAGCTAGTCTTTTGCTCCGAAGAACCTTCTTCCAAAGACCCAAGGAGAAAAACATCAAAGTGACCGGAGGAAATCAGGTGTTTCATCAGAATCGAGACACCTCCATTTCCACACAGCCGCTGCCCACTGACCGCGAGCACCAGTGGGAAACCCGCTTGTGTGGCAGTCTCTGGACAGCATACCGCCAGGATGCGTGAGCTGGCGGCTTTTTCCCGGCAATCAACTTGCTAAAAGGAACGCCCGTTTCCTGGTATCGCAACCAAACCACAAACCAACACCACCCGGAAATTCACCTCTCCGTCCAGCCCTCTTTTCTGTCCCCACCACTGGCCAAGCTTCTCCATGGCCTGGAGGGCCACCTCCCACTGGGAGCTCGCCCACCTGAGGCCTTTCCCCTCTGACCCCTCGGTGCTTCTCATCCACCCCCTGGCCCAGTGTCTGGGGGTCTGAGTACGTCTAACATCAGCCCTCAGCCTGCGCTGGAACGTATGCCCCATAGGGCCAGGGAAACTGAGCACACGTGCCCAGGCAGCAGTCCCCCCAACGAGGCCACAGCGCTCCGGAAGCGAGGCCTAGCGCGGGTCCCGCCCGGGGGGTGGGGGTGCTGACCTGCACTTGCATGTAGAGATGGGCTTCCTGCCGTTCCTTCCGCTTCTGAGCCTCGATCCTCTTCTCCTCCTGCAGTCGTTCCACCAACTGCTGAGGGATATCGTGGTCGGTGACAGCTTGTAAAACCTCACCTGCACGACAAATGTGCCCGCGTTTACCTCTGCGCGGGTTCTAGGATGCCCTCCTGAGAACGCCCCCATTCAGCGTCGCCATAAATGGAGATCTGATTCGGGGGAAATGACTTGGTACCGTGAGCCCGCATCAAAACCCACACGGCCCCGTCCAGCTTGCTTGCGGAGGTCGGGAGCGAGGCCGCACAGGCAGAGCGCGGAACGTGCTGGGGCAAATGGCACAGCTCAGGGTACAGCTGTCAAGCTTCCCAGGTAACAAGCCGGCTACTCACTCAGCTTTGATTCCCTGATGTAAACCAACATGTACGCGTTCGTGCAGTGCCGCACCGACAGGTCGTCGTCGTGACCCCCGTAATTGTGCTCGATGGCCTCCTCTTTCGTACACCTGGACACCACGTCGTCGTCGAACTTACACCACTGGCAACAAGACGCAGCAGAGAGAAAGCGCTTTGAGAAGCACACAACCGGAGAGGCAGCGTTTACCTACAAGTGACGCAGGGAGGTGCCCGGCCAGGCGCCGCCTCGGGCCGCCCTCTCGGGGAAGAGGCCAGCCAGCACCCGTATTCTGGGGCCACTGTGAGTTTGTCCCTTGGCAATTCTGTCACATGCTCAAATGGCCCACTTCGAATCAGATTCAATCTCCCGACAGTACAACTCTTTGCAGATCTGAGAAAATCATACCGAGTACACCTGACTTCGTCGGTAAAACTGGAGATTTTACGGTGTGGTTACGAAATTCAGTGGGACATTTGATAGGATACGTTATCGCAGCAAGAGAGGGCCTGGCTCAAGAAAGGTCAGCAGAGTTGTACAGAGTACTTCTCTTCTGATCTCTTCATTGTGGGTCGAGGTGTTCTAAATGGCACTAAGTCTTGCAGGGAAAGGTTCGTCGTGGTCTGGGCTGTGTGAGCACCCCCTGCCCAAGTCTCCTCACATGAGGGAGGTGGGCTCGGCCTCCGCTCTGTTCTGCACTGGCGCTACGATCCTGGACACAGACCCTGAGGACACCCTCACCCCTGGGGAACACTAGGAGACGCGACGGAGCATCACGCAGCACAGACAAGCAGGCGCGCAGAACGTGTGATTCATCCAGCCTCCCCTGCCCAAGGATTGATTTCTTTCTTTCTTTCTGTCTTTTTTAAATTTACATCCAAATTAGTCAGCATAGAGTGGAACAATGATTTCAGGAGTAGATTCCTGAGTGCCCCTTACCCATTTAGCCCATTCCCCCCCCACAACCCCTCCAGTATCCCTTAGTTTGTTCTCCATTTTTTAGAGTCTCTTCTGTCTCCCTCCCTGTTTTGGTATTATTTTTGTTTCCCTTCCCTTATGTTCATCTGTTTTGTCTCTTAAAGTCCTCATATGAGTGAAGTCATATGATACTTGTCTTTCTCGGACTAATTTCACTTAGCAAAATACGCTCCAGTTCCATCCACATAGTTGCAAATGGCAAGAATTCATTCTTTTTGATTGCCAAGTAATACTCCATTGTATAGATATTACCACATCTTCTTTACCCATTCATCTGTCAATGGACATTTGGGCTCTTCCCCTATTTTGGGTATTGTTGAAAGTGCTGCTATAAACATGGGGGTGCATGTGCCCCTTCGAAACAGCATCCCTGTATCCCTTAGATAAATGCCTAGTAGTGCAATTGCTGGATAGTAGGGTAGTTCTGTTTTTAATTTTTTGAGGAACCTCCACACTGTTTTCCAGAGTGGCTGCACCAGCTTGCATTCCCACCTGCCCAAGGATTTAAGTGGAGAGCAAGTGCCTCCCATTAGGTATGCAATGATAACGGTCCAATGTTCAAGGCTACTTCAGTGCATACGTCAAGTGCAAGCACTCATTCACTATCACCTTTAAGGTATCAGCCATTCATGCATGGGAACACAGATAAATCAGAGCCCAGGGTGGAATCCTGCACTATTCAGGCCATCGGGTTGGGAGAGGAAAAGGCGAAGCTGAGCGCTGGGTAAGTGCCCCACACACCATGACATCTGACTCCGCCCCCTGCCCGGCACTTACTTTGCCATCCCCTTTGGGGTTTAGATAAACCACGTAATGTCCACCATGATTATCTCCACTGTGAACCAGGACTGCGTGAAGAATATAATTTGCAGGGTCCTTAGGATCTGTTTTTTGCAAAAATTCATCGAGTGGTAACTGTTCTGGGAATTCAAACCTATTAAAAAAACATTTTTAAAGAAATCCAGGTTTCACTGACATGTAAAATATTTCATGTGGAGACTATATTGCTAGACGTTCTAATTTACTGACTCGTCTTTATTTGGAAAGAGAAGTATCACTCTGACTTGGGAGGCCCTCCGAAGGACTTCTGTGGCGGCTCCTATTCATTAGGACAATTATTCACACATCAGTACGAAATGTGAAGCTAGGTATGAGAAAAGAGGTGCACAACGCATGGAGACACCAACAGATTTCTAAGTTGAGGATGTCACACAACAGCCAGTCTCAGGACAAACACACACCAGGACTTGTCTAGGATGTGGATGGCTGCAAATGTATTAATGAATGATTCCAACTGTCCTGGACCAAGACCACTGAGGACACGCTGCAGGTTTGAGAAACCTGGAGGGATCGAATCTGACAGGGGACACACGTGAGAAAGGATCCCGTACACCCTGGGATTTCGGGAGACATCTGAACTTGATTTGTTTGTAAATTACTGGATCCATAAGCATTTTAATAACAGGGTCACGATTAATTACTAGGAGGGCCTTGAGAGACAGGAAGAAAGGCAGGCAGCTTGGCGAAGACGCGGAGGAGAGCGGCGCATGGAGTCTCCAGGGGCAGCCGGCTCGGCGCCCCGGGTGCTGCCCTCAGCAATTCTGGCTGTGCTGCCACATGTTCTGAATTCCTAAAAGATGCCAGAAATCTGGGCTTTTATGTGAAATCTCAAGGTTTTGATCTGTTTTGTTTTAACGTTGGCAACTAATTCCAAAAGCAGAAACAAAAGCAAGGTGAGGACCCAACGACACCCACCAGCAGGTGGGGCTTAGTCTGCGCGCTGCCGACGTGTGAGGTTTGGTGGGGACGGTTTCTTTACTACACACTCCACGATCGTGGACAACGAGGAGCCGGCAAAGACCCAGCTGGTGGCAAATAATCGGACTGGGTCCACTCTCACTCCAGTTCCATGCGGGGACTGACCAACCACCCTATCCTGAGCTCAAACTAACCAGGACAAAAATAATGTATTCTAAACCAGGTAAGGGTGTGTGTACTATCATTCCTTTTTATCTGGAATTTTGAAAACACTGGCAGTAAAGCACACAAGTCCATCTACATCCTCTTCTTGAAAATTCCAACACGTTCTAGAAGTTGATACGGAGAGTACAAAATAATACGGGAACATCAAATCCCACTCCTGAGCAAACAGCTAAGCTACATCGGGTCAAACAGAAAGCACCCCCCCCCCCAACCTCCCCAGGACGACCATCCGCCACAGCACAGAGAGGGGCAGGGTTCCGGTAGAGGGAGTTATGGGAGGAGCAGCCTCTGAAACTCTTAAAGGAAATTATCCCTTTAAAATTATACTTCTTGGGAAACTGAGGCACAAGGGAACTCCCAAGTACATCCAAGATGAACTGACATTATAAAAAGACAAACAAAGCATGGAGACCGACCCCCCGAAGTCAGGTGATGATTCAATCTTAACTTTAACACCCCACAATAAATTACCTATCATTGATCTTGATATTTTGGTCCGTCTGAGGGTCATACATAAATCTCATCAGCTGCAGATGTAACACTGGTGGCAAAGTTAGGAACTTCACACCTTTCTCTGCTTCCTGAACATTGGAAAAGAAACCAAGTTTAGTTGGGCCCTACTTTGTCCCTGGAACAAGGGCAACAACAGCGGCTGGCAAGACGGGGGTGGGGGGTGGGGGTGGTTTACGGGATCCAAGGCGGGGTGCTTTGAAAATGTTCAGGCCCATAAGCAGAGAACAAACGGGTGGTTTTCGGTGGGCAGGGGCTGGAGGATGTGACAAAATAGGTGAGGGGGATCAAGAGGCACTAACTTCCGGTTATAAAATAAACAGGTCACAGATTCAAGGTACAACGTAGTGACAATGAGAACACTATGTGGGGACAGAGAGCCACTAGGCCTGTCGTGGTGAGCATTTCATAATGCTCAACACCAAATCTTACATGGCACACCTAAAGTAGTGCATGTCAACTACATTTCAAGTAAAAAATAAAAATAGCTTAGGTCATGATCTTGTGGTTCATGACTTCAAGCCCCACATCATCTCCTCTGATGTCAGCACAGAGCCCACTTCAGACCCTCTATCCACCCCCCCACTCCGCCTCCGCCCCATCCCCCCCACCATCCCCACTCACGAGTTCTCAAAAATAAATATTTAAGGGGCACCTGGGTGGCTCAGTCGGTTAAGTGTCCGACTTTGGCTCAGGTCATGATCTCCCGGTTCACGGGTTCGAACCCCGCGTTGGGTTCTGTGCTGACAGCTCAGAGCCTGGAGCCTGCTTCGGATTCTGTGTCTCCCCCTCTCTCTGCCCCTCCCCTGCTCATGCTCTGTCTCTCAATAATAAATAAACATTAAAAAAATTTTTTAAATAAAATAAGATGTTCTACTTAGACCTTCACCACGTCTGCTACCAAAACTGAGACCATGCAGCAGCAGCTCATGTGCGAGGTTTATTTTGGGTTATGTTCTCTCTGAGGCCCAACCACAGGCAATAGCCAGGTGAATGGGGGCTTAATCATGCTGCCATGTTATACGCTCATTAAACATGATGGAAAATACATTGAAAAGCACAGCAAGTCATTAAATGGAGAGGCAGAAGCCTAGGATTACAATTCTGTAAGGTTCGAGGTGTCCACAGACACCTGGACAGAACAGGCAGAGGCACAGACAATCATGTGCCGGGAGGTCTAGACTAGATCAGCTTCCCTCACCCTGGACTTTCGGGACCTTCGCGTCGGAGCGCACCCTCAGTGCTCAGTCCAACCCACTTCTGAAGACTGTCCTCAGTACCAGCAACTCAGTCTCTGTGCTGCGGGACTCGCCCGCTCCTGAACGAGGCCCCCCCGCTGCAGGCCCGACTCTGGTCTGCTCACTAAAATAAGCCTCTGTGGCAAACTCAGCCACCAGCAGGCCACCGGGGGTCCTGTCACAGCTCCACTTTCAATTCAGACCTTGCTTCTGGGCTATGTCCACCCAGAGGAACGGGGCTGTGACAAGCCACAGTGTTCTCTGATGCTGAATCAGTGTGCTTACGAGGGCAAGTCTTCTCTGGAAAGAAAAATGAAAACCTGGGAACCTCCTGCCACACAAAGGAATGGCGTGGTTTTTCTACACCTTGAAAGAATCAAAGAATTGTTCCTCCAACATGGTCCATTGTGACTGTGATTCTAAAATACTATGTACTGCTCACCCAGCCCCCCAAACCCACTGTGGACAAGGCAATTCTCGTGAGCTGACTGCAGTGCTCCCTGAGCACGTCTAGCTGCGTGTCTGCAACGTGACTTTCTGATCCACAGTGCAGCATCCCTGAGTGGCCTGACCAAGCAGAAGAGCAGATCCGAGGCCCACTGAAACAGGGGGCACATCAGCACCATGAATTATAAATTGGCAAGCCTGGCAAGCAGGACGGTCTGAGAAATTGGCAACTGGCTGAGCCGATGTGTCCGGGTTAGGAGTCTGCAACACAGACCCTGGATGGCTGCGTCTGCGAGGGCGCTGCTGGCCCCACCGATCGTGCCCCAGGCCGTGTCTCTCCACCTGACCAGTCACCGGTCCACAAGGCTCACTGCTCTGCCAGAAGCTTCGGGTCCCTGCGGGCCTTGTGGAAGATAAGCAGGGACAGCCCGTGTTCACAGAACCAGGACAGAAGACACACTCCTTATCCTCTAAGTCACGACCCTTTCAAAAACTAACTGCACCCCACACATGCACCCCAAAGTGGAGTCCGAGCGACGGAGTCCGAGCGACAAAGTCCACCGCAGCCGGAGAAGCGGAGGAAAAGCTCTGCATGGGCAGCACTGAGGCCAGGAGCAGGGGGGACGGACACAGTGAGAAAACGCCGTGTGCTGGGTGACAGGCCTACCTGAGAAACGAGCTGCAACCCCCCCCCAGCCCCCACCCCCGCCGTGTGATCACAGCTCCCAAGATGTAATGGCTGCACTCAGAATTCAAATCCTTTGAGCTCTGGGTCTGAGCAGCTTATGAAAAGCTCCAAGTGACTGTTTGGTCCACAACTGAAGCAGCGCATCGTTCCCGCGTTACCTGCAAGCCGTGCTCCCCGGCGTCGTATTTATTGTCGCCGTCTAGTTGTTCCACGGCCACGTAATCCACAAATGATTCAAATACTTGAGAGAGAGAGAGAGAGAGAGAGAGAGAGAGAGAGAGAGAGAGAGTCAGCCAATGGTCTCACTAAAGGCCTTCATGACGGCACGGCTGCCCCATGCACTCAAGCTTGCCAGGGAGGATGCCAGTGGTGGCCTCCAGCCCCTGCCCCGGACGGCCACCAAGCCCCCGCTGCTCCATGAAAACCCAGACCCCTGAGAACACTGACACGGTTCCTTGAGGGTGTTTGAAGCTGTAACATGGAATCAAGTGTTTTAATAGCTTTACCAAAATCAAGTACCATTAAAGTACAAAATCTAACCCACACATAGAGCTGTAAGAAAGACCGTGTAGATAGAGCAGGAACGTGGGGTCAAGGTGAAAGGGTGCAAACTTCCAGCCGTCAGAGAAGGACTAAGGACCTAACGCAGAACACGGTGACAAGGGCTCAACATCCTGTTGTCTAACTGAAGTTTGCCAAGAGTGCAGCACCTAAATATTCTCTCATGCACGTGCGCACGCGATGAAGAAGGGACGTGTCAAGGTGGTCACTGGGACAGAGCACTCCTTTCACAGTATATCCGCAACAATCACAACGTACACTTTGAATATCCTAACATTTTGTCAATTTAACCAAAATAAAGCTGGGGGTGGGAGGTGTAGAATTTGCTCAGGGAGAACCAGTGGACCAGAAGCAAGAATCTAAAAACAAACCCACACAAATATGAGCAACTGGCCACTAACAAAGGTGCAGAGCAACGCGGAAAATGTGACGGGATCACCTGAGCCCCACAGGGGGAGGGTCGGTCTTGACATCCTACCACATGCAAAACACCACTGTGTGGAGATTGTAGACAAACAGAAAAGATAAAACAGTAACAGATCAGAGACGACCTTATGACTTCAGGACAGATGTTCTTAGGACACAAAAAGCAAAGAAAAAATCCGGTGATTTCACTAAAATTCTGCAATTCCATTAAACACGTGGCAAACTTACAAGAGTGAAAATAGGTGAGCCCCACAGAGGGAGCAGCTCAGCAACACAGCCGGGCCAGTGCCCAGAGCACTGAGAATGGCTCCTGCCCAGCTCCCTGTCCCTGTCACGGCTCCCGCGGGAAGGAGAGGCACCAGGCACACTCTCCTGCACTGGACAAGGACCCCGGGACTGTCCATCCAAAAGAGGTTTCAGGCCCAGGAAAACAGGCGGTACGGGACCATGATGGGTGAGAGCAGTTCAACCGTCCCAGCTCACCGTGTGGGAGAGAAACCCCAACAGGGCCCACAGCAGCTGCCATCTGCAGCGCAGAGTGCCCAAGAAGAAAGCGGCAGCTCTCCCAGAGCCCCCAGGGAGGGCTGACCGGCAAGCAGGGTGAAGACTTATCCGGGGGCAGGGAAAGAACCACCCAGAGGCCGGGGGTACAGCCCCCAGAGGACACGCGAGCCTGGGAACAGTCTGTGCTCCCTCCAGCCACGGTGAAAAGCCTCCTTGTACACGGAGCTCTGGGCACGGCCTCAGGTGGGGGCCCATGTAGCGCTAACCACAAACTGCTGTGCTCCCACCGGAAAGGGCGTAAAAACAAGCCTCCAAAGAATCACATGGTGTCCAAGCAACTCCAACAGGTCCCAGAACAAAGGTGAAGAACATCCACACCCGAACAAGGTAAAAATCACAACGGCAGGCATCCACTAAGAGGACCAGACATGCAAGGAAGCTGGAAAACAGCCCCTGATGAAGAGCAAAGTGAATCAACAGAAACCAACCCAGAAATCACAGGTGACAAAACTGGCAATCGAGGACATCAACTATTATTAACTCCATCCCAGATGTTCAAGAAGACATCCAAATTGCCAGTAAGCAGCCGGAAAGGTGACCATCTCGCTGACCTTTGGGGAAATGCATACAGACAGCGAGAGTGCCACACACTCACCAAAATGTCCAGACTGCTGACCGGTGGTCCTGCTGTGGATGCGGAGCGATGGCCACTGTCACACATGGCTGGGGAACAGAGATCAACAGACTGCTCTGGGAGCCTCGCTGGCCTCACCCACCGAATGTATATGCGTACCCTTGGAGCCTACAATTCCGCTCACCGTGAACGCAGAAGGATGTGTGCCGGAGACGGGCACAGCAACGGGAAAGGAACCTTATGTCCGAGCACCACACACTGAAAACGCAAACATCTACCAAGGAAAGAGTGGTTCCCAAAAACCTGCGGCATCCTCCTCACATGGAGTAGCGTAAAGCAACGAAAACCATCAAGTTACCACCGCTCCTCGCGATATGCACGATGCACAGAAGTGGCGCTGGGCAAAAGGAGAGAAGCAGGGCTGTGTAGCCTGTATGATCCCATCTCTATAAATACTTAAAACAGGCAAAAATAACGGGGTGGGGGGGTTGTTAAAGGGCCAAAGAGCGGTTCTCCTTTGAGACGAGGAGGTCGTGGCCGGGAAGAACCAACGTGTAGGCGGCAGGCGTCGTGATGTGTGACCCGTGTGGGGCCGCGAGCCTGCGTTCACTTGGGAAGCTGTTCGCTCATCACTTGGGCAGGGGTCTCTGTCTGCACTAGATTTCAATGAAAATCACCGGGGTCAATGAAGCATGAAACCAAAACAGAAATGAGCGGAAGGCCAAGGTTATGTACACGGAACTTACTGTTTTTCTTTCCTTTTATACTTAGCTGGATATCATAATAATCTTCTCTCCTATCGGATCGATAGTCTACTTCTTTACACTGGATATAGGACTACAAATAAGGAAAATAAGAGGGCTTAAGTGTTAATTGTCGCTATCGTAGCGTTCTTAAATCATCTTAAAATCATTCTCTAAAGCTGGTAGCCACATACCACCATTTTGCCTCTGAACAATTTAGGTATGGTGCCTTCCACACACGTGCCCTTCATCTTGTTTTCCACATTATCAAGCAGCTGGAAGAGAAAGTTTGGGCTTTAAGAAAATGTGATGCTTCATTAACAGACAGTAATTCGAAACTTGACTAGGAAATTTCAATGGTCAAAGAAGTTCTAGACTATGAATATTATGACCTCCAGCATGCAATTATGAAAACATACAAAATCTTCGTCCTCGGTTGGGTATTTACAAAAATATCTACATGCAACAGTTGAGATTAACCTCTATACAGCCTTTGGAATGAATTAGTAATCTGTAGTGCCTTTAGAAGCATTTTTTATATTCATTTTACCTCTGTGGAAAAGCATGTAAATTGAGCACTAAACTTAACTCGTATTGGTCCACACCAAGAGATAAATGAGGTTGAGCCTGTCAACAGGATTGACTGGTTTGTCCATGGATATTTAATGAACTGGATTCAATCCAGCTAGTGCTGCAAAACAGAAAACACACCTTGCCCAGCCAATCACCTTGAATAGCCGTTTCATGTTGTGTATGTGTGTGACTTTGTGTGTGTCTGTGCGTCTTTGGTCACGACTGGAAGGACGGGAATTTGCTAGTGACTAAAGATGGTTTGGGGGAGAATCACCCGCACAGAGAGCTGCCTCTGTTAGAACTTCTGTGCAAAAGACGAGTCTGGGCGCTACGGAGTAACAGGAGTCCCTAGTCTACGGCGAAACAGGGCGGCCAGGACAGCTACGTCAGCCAATCTGTGGTTTCTCTGACTGGTAACTGGGGCAGATGTACCAACGGCAGATTTAAACCACACTACCTACCGCTACCGAAATTCAAGTTTCCCCTCACGCTGCCCTCTCCAAGAACAATTTTGTTCTCATTCTCTCTGGCTCGTAAACTAGACAGACGCTGCCTTTCCTTCCTGGCCTGGCTCTGTCCTGAACAGAGATGGGCGCACCTGAGTTGCACGGGCGCGAGGCAGGTCTGAGGTTTTACTTGCTACCACGTCCGACAGTGCTTTACAGCAGTCAATGTTAAGTAGTGTGCGGTTATGGCGGAGAACTTACCACTCGACACAGCTCCTGAACGTCGTGCTGCATGAAGCTATCTAAAGTTTCCCACCTTGGAAAGAGAAAAGGAATGTTTGTATTTATTTACAGTTCCAGACTTCAAGTAAGAGTAAACTAAGCAACTCAGACTTGAAAAGCGAGCTGTAGGACAGGCCACTATTCGTCAATCCATCTTCTGAGGGAATTATCTTTAGGGGTCCCCAATTTAAAGACCACTGAATTCTATCAGGGCACCAACATCTTCACAGCTCTGTCCTGTTCTGAACGTCCTGCGGTGCATAAGAGGACGTCGTTAAGTGGTGAATTATTTCTCAGGCCAAATTCCAAACCACAGCCTTTTATTACGGAAAGGACAAACCAAATCCAGTGATCGAAACACCCAGGCGCACTGAAATGCCTACACTGCGCTCTGGATTCTCCTACTACGCGCTCACCCATCCTTGCAGAAGGAAGGAGAAGGCGAAGAAGGCGATACAATACATACCCGAAGGACTTCGTTAGCTTTTTTGTTCCTACAGGCTTATCGCTGTGCTGTAATTCGTAGAACACTCTTTGTAATGCTAAGGGGACGCTTTTGGATGAATCATCACCCTCTGTTGGCATCATGTACACAGCCTAAAATAATTGATTAAGAAATAAAAATGGAATTTTATGTGAAAGTATCATTTCCAATATCACAACAGCTAAGGTAGTTGGTAGGGCTTCTAACTATCCCTCCAAAATAGCTCAGGAAACTTTTTTAAAGATCCTCAAAGTCTGTAGAGGCAACATAAAAACCATGAGAAAGCAAAAAAGAATTTAAAAATTTACCTACAACTCGCCATCCAAAGAGAACCACTTGTATTTCATACCTCTTGGAACACTTTTTAGCTTCACATCGCTTGTGAACAAAAGGTGTCACGAAACCTAAGTGCCACTGGGATGATCCACACCCCCACCCCCACCCCCGGTCCCGGTCCCGACTATACCATTCTGTCGTGGTCACTACAGTGCCAACGTAACCGGAAAAGCCAGCAGAGCAGACCAGCCAGTGCCTGCCCCCACCCCCAACCCGGAGTCCGTGTGGCCTGCACCCTCGCATGGGCTTCCGAAAGGACTGATGACCAGCTAGCCTGTACCAGACTCAGGGGGTGTCTGCGGTCTTTACTATTAGCGCTCTCAGGAAAATGACCTTTACCTGTATGTGAAATTAGACTTCACAGCTGGTGGCTTTGCAATTCAATTTTAACATAAAAAACTTTTCAGATGTTGCTGCTAATGCCTTTCATATTAAAAAAAAAATTTTTTTTTTTTTTAGTATCTCTAGCTCAACAAAATTAGGTTAGCCAGCAAACTTTTGATCATCCAAGTTAGTTTCACGAGTGTCCAAACACGGAGGAATAAAGATATGCACAAGCATCCCAGAGGGGCCCCCGTCCGGAGACAGCACTGTGGTGGTACCGGGAGAGACACAGCAAAGTCCGCCAACAGGACTTTGCTTGTCCCTTAAAACTTGAGAAGAGGGTGGGCGGGAGGTTGAGGGAGAGAAATACCATCCATTTACCTTTCGTAGTTGATTTGTGAAAAATAAAGTCTGCAGCAGGCTGTTCATGTAACAAGTCGCTCCCTGATTCTTTAAACCGACATAGCCCGTGTGCTTCTTTGAATCCCACCTACAAGACCAGTTCGAGGTTGAGGGAAAACCGCACAGGACACCGCCTCGCTTCCGCAAGTGCGTGTGGAGCGTGTGGCCACCACACTGCTGTGCACCACCGCCGGTCTCCCGCCATCCTGACGTGGGAGCGACTGCCACGCACTCCTCACCGCCAGGCCCCTGCCTGGGCACCAGGGCCCAGAGTGCTGGGCACAATCACGGGCTCAGTTCACCCAGGTGCACAAACCGGGCGCTGGAGAAGCAGCTTAATGCCGCCGACAGCAACGCTGTCCTCATCTACCGAGATCACCGCTCGCACGTACTGGCTGGATTCTATCAGACTGGCTCCCAGTGTGGCTCTCCTGCATTCGTATTAAGTCACGTGTGGAGTCAGCAAGAAATGCCAACGGCTGAAACCCCTCTTTTCTGCAGACTCATACACACGAGCGAAGCCAGGCATGTGTACCAGGGCAAGCTGAGCTCAGACTTCTGAACTAGCTCTCTCTCTTTAACCTGCTAGGCTGGTGGTCTTCTCTGAGCAGAAGGGGTAGGTCTTCTCAGAGCTGGCGGTCCCCACTGCACGCCCCTCCCCCAGCCCATAGTGACAGGAAGCTCGAGGGAATACCAGTCAAACCACCCCCGGGCCCATCCCCATCTGCATATAACATGAAGACAAGAACGAACACTTTTGCCACTGAGCTGTGGCCAACACTAGACCAGGTGTCAGGGTCAACAGTAAGTGCTGATTCCAGGGCTTAGTCCGTGACCTTTCTGACACACTTGGGTATACCACACGGCCCTGGTTACAGTATGTGCGTATCTGTGGATCATTTTAAAAATTGGCAAGAAAATGCAAGAATCCTAAATTATAAATGGTTATTTTAAAATCTATAATCACAAAGATTTAGGTGATAATGCCTGAATAGGTTGTGGTAAGTAACACTAAGCCAAGAAATCAGTTTTGATTGGTAAGGGTGAAAAACCCAGTCCACTTTTTTAGTCAAGAAAAGTAGATCACAAACATAGGGAAAAGGTTTTTAAAATGGCGGGGGGGGGGGGGGGGAACAAACGCAAAAGACTGAGTTTTCTTGTTTTTTGCCTCCACCCCTGCTACAACTCAAGCCCTGAAAAGGCTGCTCAAGAAAAGGTGGATCCCTCCTGTACTTGCCCTGGCCACGTCAGCCAGGACCTGGGCTAAGTAACAGCTCCTCCCTGGCTGCCCCACAGTCCCTGCCGGATTCCACCCAGGCCAACCACACCCTCCTGCCAGAGCAGGGCCCCATGAAGACACACAGGTAGCGGGGAAAGACGGGTGCCTGCCACTCCACTTCTTCCCAGACTGTGCTTTCCAGCCTACCCCGTCCCCAGCCCTGAAAAGTCAGCAGGTCCCCATGGCCCAGCGTACCCACCTCAACTCCCACCCCTTCCAGATGCGCCACCCAACCCCACACTTCGCTGCCGGTGCCTTCACTCCTGATGTTCTCCCTGCCCCAACCCCTTAACCTCCTTAACATGTAGCCCAACCCCATGCTTTCTGCAAGGCCAAGCACGGCTTTGTGCACACAGACCTCCCACCCCTGGGATTCGATCTCATCTCCTCCTCCGAGCTCGGCTACACCTCCCTCACCCTCCCGCCCGCCACCCCTCCACCATCATACCTGCCACTTCCAGAACTGGTAGGAACTGCCCCCTCCCCGCCACAACGGCCCCACCAGTCTGTGTATTCCTTGGGGACAGAAACCCATGGCTAACTGGCCGACCAGAATTACACTCCTAGTGCACAGCAGTGTCTGGCATACAGAAAATGCTCAATACATGTGTCAAGTGAAGGGGTCAATGTGAAGCTGGGTAAGGTGTGTGTGCCTAGGGGCAAGCACAGGGAGGGTGCTTATCGGTTAAATATAAGCACTGTTAATATGCTAATGTTTCTTTCACTACAGCACAAAAGGTATTTCTTAAGAGCGCCCAATTAAAGAAAAACTTACGCAACTCCATGGGGAGCATCCGCCTGTACAAAGACTTCAAAAGTAACTTTGTCATCATCTATAAATCCTTTCTCAGGATCAGTCACTTCCTATAAAAAATAAAAATATCCAACTTGCATAAGAACACACGGACACGTGCTACATTCCAAAGAGACAATTACCCTCACACCCTCTGCATGTTAGAGGAAAAGACTGCTTTTTCAAACACCCAAATCGTGCTTCTGGTTTTGCAGTGTTTTGACTGGTTTTAAATAGTGTCCTCTGAACAAAACCAGCAAAAGCATGGTTCCTCTTGGAGGCATCTGGGAAGTCCCGGGGAGCCCCTCGCCAGGGCACAGGCTGGAAGGAACGCGCACCTGCTCACAGGAGCAGGGCCTGGAGAGCCCAGCAGGATGCCCCCTTAAAAACCTGCCCTGGTTTCCACTTCTGCAAAAAGCAGCCAAGGGACACCTGGCTGACTCCGTCGGTTAAGCGTCCGACTTCAGCTCAGGTCACGATCTCAAGGTTTGTGAGTTCGAGCCCCACAGAGGGCTCTGTGCTGACAGTTTGGAGCTCGGAGCCTGCTTCGGATTTTGCGTCTCCTTCGCTCTTTCTCCCCGTCCCTTGCTCGCGCACTCGCACACTCTTTCTCTCTCTCAAACTAAGTGGGGAACTGATGAGGGTACATGAAATCAGGCCTAGCTCAGGGAAGCGCCCCCTTTTAAAGGAGATTCGGCCTGTTGGGAAAGCTAGGAACTACCTTACAGACGTCCGACAAAGAGCTGAGACTCAAGCCCTGTCTGCTGGCTGCTTCAAAACCTCAGCTTGCAAACTGGAGAGATCACATTTTCACAGACACCTGTTCACCTGATAGAGCAAACATTCTCACTGCGAACAGAAGGATCTGCAGAATGAAGAAGGAACGCTGCTCAGGTCAGTCAGTGTAATGGCACGGTTACTTACGCTCCAGGCCATGAAATTGGAGAAGCCCCAGTCATTCTCTTTGTGGAAGAACAAGTGGCTGATGCGTCGACTGAAGGACTTCTCGTCGTCTCTGTAATTTATTATCTTCAGCACAGCTTGTGCATGGCAAGACCACGACCTGGTCAAAGAGAACCTAAGCCTCAGGTGACCCACTTAACTGACGTTTACACATTGTTTCAAAACAGAGCATGTGAAAATTCCCACATTTTTTCCCGTCCTTCTGTTTGGGGAGGTGGAGTGGGGGGACACATTTACCTTTAATGAAGAAAGAAGCTAAAAGGGGTAGGGGCGCCTGGGTGGCGCAGTCGGTTAAGCGTCCGACTTCAGCCAGGTCACGATCTCACGGTCCGTGAGTTCGAGCCCCGCGTCAGGCTCTGGGCTGATGGCTCAGAGCCTGGAGCCTGTTTCCAATTCTGTGTCTCCCTCTCTCTCTGCCCCTCCCCCGTTCATGCTCTGTCTCTCTCTGTCCCCAAAATAAATAAACGTTGAAAAAAAAAAAAAATTTAAAAGGGGTCGAGGAAACCCCCCCCCCCCCAGTGTGGACTGTACTGATTTGACCCATGGGTTGTTTTTGTTTTGTTCTGTTTTTTTAAGTAGGCATTGAGCTCAACGCAGAGCTCAATACAGAGCCCAACGCAGGGCTTGAACTCATGACCCTGAGATCAAGACCTGAGCTGAGATCAAGAGTCGGACGTTTACTGACTGAGCCACCCAGGTGCCCCGAGCCATGGTTTTAATTTTTACAAGTTTTTTTTTAGGTCAGTTTTTTTTTAATTGGTATCAATAAAATACAGTTTCTGAACTTTAGATACTGGCCTTTAGAGTCTGTAAGAGACTAGCTTCTGGTCAGACAGTGGTTCTGGTATCTGGGTTGGGTGTTGGGTGAAAACACAAGAGCTCCCCTCCAGGAGCCCCCGGGAGCTCTGAGCAGGGGCGCCTAGTCACAGCCACAGCCCGGGCTGCAGTCAGGCTGGGGGCGGGTCACAACAGAGCCTCTGGATCTGTGCACAAAAACCGAACGGACGCAGTCCTTTAAAGGGCCACTGGGGGCTCGGAGCCACAGCAGAGCCACACACAGCAGAGTTTCCAGAGAGCTCTGAAGTGACAGCAGTGCAGGCCCAGTATGGGCACTCCTGTCTGCCCAGGCTGCCTGCTCCAGGGACGGACGGCTCACCGCGTTCCCAAACTACTGTCAGGCCCAAATTGTCTGTTAGGCTAAAATGTAGCCTCAATACTCACCGGAAATCAGATCAGAATGTGAACACAGGAAGGAAAATTTTAACCTATATACAGGCCCTGGCTGCAGCACAGAATTGGCCTGGCACTTCTTAAACATCCACGTAAAAAAGAAAAATGTAATGGACTGTGTTCCCTGGAGCTTGGACAGAGCAGCCAAGGCCAGTGTCCCTGTGGCCCTCTGGGGACCAGCCTTCACTGAGAGGTCTAAAGGGCCACAATCTGGGGGTGGCAGGGAGCCTGGACAGACGTGGGCCAAGGAAGCAGCCTTCTCACAGATTCCTCGATATGGGAGGAGAAGGACACAGTAACAAAGTGATCTGGGACCCTTTCAAACAATGTCAACTAAGCTTCTGACATAAGCTGACCGGTGACAGTTTTTAATTAAGGGAAGAATCAAGCTATTGAGGATCTATCAATAGGTAGAAAACGTGAAGCCTCTGATCTTTGTTTTCATCTGAATAAAGGGACCATAAACACTTTTCCTAATTTGAAGACATTTTACTACATATTTCTTTTTAAGAATTGTAAGAACAAAACAGTTTCTCTAAAATAAGCTGGGGAGGCCCACGTGGTAAAACCCTCAAAGGATGTTTTAATCCAAACTCTCTGAATAACACACAGGAGCTGGTTAACACAACAATGCCGAGAGGCCTCCAGACCTGAGGAATGTTCCTTAGCTACAGTTTTCCCCTCAGGCACTTACTGGTAGAATAATTAAACCTGGTAATCCAGTAGTCAGCTAGTCCAGATGGACCCTGATTCCGTGTTCCCTGGGCGGGCAGATTCTAATACCTGAACCTCAGTGTCTTGTTTGCAAGAAAAACATACACCTTTTCTAGCTTGGAGAGAATACCTACCATTGAGTTTTAAAGAGAGAAATGTAGTTCATCTAATGTAAAATCAGAGGGCTATGTAGAGGCAGCAAGGAAAGGCAAAAGTTTTAAACTCAAAGAGGCCGATCAGACTGAGCCTCCAATCACGGAGCATAACTATTTGTGGGTTCGTAATGGCATCATTTAAACTGTCTTACGTGGAATCAGATTCAGCATTGCACTGGAGAAAGAATCCTACGCTTTTTTGGTGTGGTCTGTCTGGATAAAAGCGTGGCATCACCATAATCTTCCACGGCAGATTTCGCACAAAACACGGAGGGCTAAGGACCGACTCACTCAGTCTGCTGAAGCGCTCGACAGTGAACTGAAAGGTTGCCTCGGAGCGCCAACTCGTGTCTGCAAGAAAAGGCCGTGTCAGTCACAGGGCTCGGGCGTCGTGAGACCACACCTGACAGCCGACAACCGTGGGACCCGCGCGGGACAACCAACCACGTCGGGGAGCCGTCCGCACAACTGCGACCTAACCGCTAGAGCCTAACTCTTGGGAAAATGAGAGCATGGCACCTAGAAGAGGGAGGGGACACGCCATTTGTGTGTGAATGAAATCCAAATCCCAGAGGGCTACCGACACACCCCTGCCTGCCCTCCTAGATTCCAGAGCTGGGCCTGTAAGAACGTCTACTCTACCCTCGAGCCCCGAAATTGCCAAGTCCTCCCTGGTGAGTGGACAGGCCCTGCAGAGAAGGCCCGGGGCGGCCGTGGGACACCTGCTCAAGGTCAGGGCGCGCGGAGGAAAAGCGGAGGGCGGACTCAGGCCAAGTCAAGTCTGGAGAAAGGAAGGGGAGGGGGCATTGCACCCGCAGGCTCACCAGGCCCCGAGGGGGCAGAACAGTCATTCCCGCTGTTCTAGAGACAACACTGCTGAGAAGTTAGCCCCAAACAAACGTTAACATCATCAGTTCACAGTTTCTGTGAAATACCAGCCTGGACTCCCTAGGGGGAATAATTTATAGAGAAAGAAACCGGTATTCTTCTCAACACGAATGGTAAAAATTGTTCAATTTACTCAACAAGACATGAAGGCCATGTACAGAACTAAGGTTTCCTCCAATAGAAAGCAATATATTGGTAGAGTGCCTCTTAGCAGACTTTCAATTACAAGTCACACTTTAGAATTCCACCCTTTGCCCATGGTGACTGTTCATTTACAAGTGACTCAGGCTCACAGGACATCTGCGGCCCCCCGCCCCCAACTGCTGTCTATATGGTGCTTCTCAAACTCTTGGGGAGTGGCAGCCTCCCAAGGCTGCCCCGCCACCCTTACTGACCGGCACTTTTACGAGACATCAGAAAGCTGCCACAGCAAGGTCAAGTTGCCATACAAGCTTCTAAACGCTTTCTCTCACTTTCAGTGCCTATCTGGTTGGAGACGGGGTACAGTTCACAGACTGGCAGGGGAACGAGGGCCACGATGTGAAAAGCCACCACTGGCGTATGCAAGAATCAAAGGTGCGTGGAAGGCTTTTTCTGGTGTGGCAGCGGGGGCTATTTTGCCATCCTTGCCCCCCAGGCTCCTGACGCACAAGAGGAGACTCTCGGGCTCGGGGAAGGGCATGTTCGGAAGAACAACATGCCGCCTTCCTTCACCCTTCTGTCTCCTAAGACAACCAAACGCTCAGGACAGAGACTTCTCAGGGTACAGAGACTGCTTGCGTTTGTGACTGTCTGAATTTGTTCCTAAGAAAACATGTCCATCAATCCTCATGAGAGGGTAGTATTCTTTACCAAAGAAATAAGAACCAAGAGGAAATGCGACAGTTAGCACTCACACCTTCTTTTCACACTCTTCATCCGCAATTGTTCTGCTACACACAACCCTGCTCAGCAGACCGCAGAGGCTCTCTGAGAGGAAGAGCGGCTGAACAGGGGGGGTGTCCGTCTGAGAGATGCAGTATTTACTCCAGCTTCTTGAGGTGGCAGATACGACCCTAATCCCTCTGAGGGACCAAAGTACCAAAAGGCAAGAAATGCGTTCTAATGTCTAGGAATGGCACAGGAAACACGTGGGCCACTATTTCAAAGACACAAATCACACGTACGCAGCACTTAAGTCCTGCAAGGTAGGCAAGGGCAGGGGTTCTAGAAGTCCCACTTCACAGATGAGGAAAACTGAGGCTCGCTGAGATTACGTGGTTTTATCTTATCTGAGGTGTTTTACAAAATGACCACAGTGGGTTTCAGTACCCATGATCTGTGCGCCCTGAACAGTGACCTTGCCTCTGGTTTGTAAAATGCCATGTTCTGAAGTTTAACATACCCCTCGCAAGGCAGAGCACAATAAAACTGGGCTCTTTGTGGAGACCAAAGAACTGCAATCAACCAAATAAAAGTCACCAGAGGGCACACACTCATGGGACCTAAAGAGCTCAACTTCACAAAGTCCTGCCTCTCTTGTAACTCACTTACTTGTTTTCAGAAACAATTCAACCCATTGTAGGATTAGATTTTTATATAGACAAAATGGAAATGTATCATAAATGCTTTCTCCATCCCAAACTTCAGCCCAAATTCGAAGTTGATCTTAAATACGCAACAGAACCAACCAGAACTCTGCATGGCACTGAGACTGCAAGATGGCAAGCCCTTCCTTCAGAGGCAGAAGGAGCAGCCAGGAGCCAGTGCCTGCAGCCATCCTGCCTCACAGAGCTCAGCTCACACGTGCATTTATACACTCCATGTGAGATTCCGCCTCGCATTCAAGGCATATCCTTAGGACAGACTTGTTTCTGAAATATGCTAGGAGACTTCATGAGAATAAAAATGTTGCCCTGTGGTTCCCAACTCTTCATAACCAATTGAATTAATTGAAAAACTACATTATATACCAAAAGATAAGGGCGGGGGGGGGGTCTACAAAAAAGTAGAGCAGACTTGAAACCCATCTCTGGCAGAAAGGCCTGGCCTGATGACAGTCCCATGAGGAATTAGAGACCTAAATGTCTTCACCCGAGAAGACAGGTGAAAAGTACTCAAAAGTCCTATTTTCGCAACTTCCCTGTGTCTATAATCACTTCACGATTAAAAACATGTTTACATGGGGCGCCTGGGTGGCTTAGTCGGTTGAGCGACCGACTTTGGCTCAGGTCATGATCTCGCGGTCCGTGAGTTCGAGCCCCGTGTCGGACTCTGTGAGGACAGCTAGGAGCCTGGAGCCTGCTTCTGATTCTGTGTCTCCCTCCCTCTATGCCCCTCTCCCGCTCATGCTCTGTCTCTGTCTCAGAAATAAACATAAAAAAAAAAAAATTAAAAACATGTTTACGGCAGTGCACTTGGGAATCTGGAGGGTGCCCTGCATCCTGCGGAATTAGTTTTCGTCCAGGGACTTTGTAACCCGCCTCAATGCCGCCGTCAGCGCATTAATGCATTACTGTGCATCTGCATTTACTGTCAAGGACAGGACGACAAAGCTCCCACTCCCTGCTGTCATCACACCTCCTCAGCCCGAAAACCTGGGGAGCCATCACCTCCACTCGTGCCTCCCACAGCAGCACTGGCTGTCATCGAAGCGGCCACCACGCCCATTCGTACCCCAACCTTATCTTCACAGGACAGAGGCCTGGGGTACAACTGCATGAAAAAGGTAGAGGAAGATACAGGACTTTGTTCTGTTTTGTTTAAATCAGAAGGCTGGCCTACGGAGTCCCCAAATGGCACCCTTGCGGTAAACTTATCAAACCTCAATTTTTCATTTTTTGCCAAGTCCCAGTTAATACCCAGAAATTACTTTTGTTTCACGGGTACCAACAATCTCTATTTGCAGAGGCTATATTTGCTCTAAAACTTCTTGCTGTCATCTATGGAAAAAACTAAGCAAGAAACTAAAATCAAAGTAGAATAGGTAGGTGTAACCAGAAAATTATTCTAATTCTTGTCCAAGTTCCACATTAACATGATTTTTTTTTTTTTTTAAGATTTTATTTGGGCGGGGCGGGGGGGGCGGAGATTTTATTTTTGAAGTAATCTCTGCAGCCAACGTGGGGCTCGAACTCACAACCCCGAGATCAAGTGTCGAACATTTTGCTAAGCCAGCCAGGTGCCCCTAACAGGATTTTTAAATGCTCTTTGTCTCAAGCAAACACCTGTCCATCTGTGCTGTCAGCCACTGAACTTTTATGTAGGAAACCCCCCCTCTGCCCAGTAGATCACTCTAATCCAGCGTTTCCCAGATTGTGTGCCCCACTTTACGATGTTAGAAGGAGATTCCAGAAAGGGGGTTCTAAAGTTCAGTCTTGGGGAATCATTAGCAAATCTTCTGGAGAAAGATGTTAGGGTGCTGACGGTCCAGAGGTCCTCTGCAATGCAGACCCTTGCTTGGCCCAGCGCCTCTGAAAGTTCCTGGACTCAGCCCCTCTCACCACATGCTAACGTCCTGCAGAAGAGGGTTTCAAAGCACTTATCACGACTGGGAAAATGCTGCCCTAAACTAATTCTACTCCTAGAACCAGGACCATCTCCCTCCCACTCTTTACCATTAAAGAGATACAATCTTTTCACTCTCTTAGCCTGGACCTTTCAAAACACACCTCAAATCCCCAACTGGGAAGGCCGTGCAACTGAAGACCACACTCTGCTTTCTCCTGTAATGTTCCCAAGTGGTAACTCACCACAGGAATATTTCTACTTTTAGGTTCTATGGTTTGGCACCATTATTTACTACCACTAATTTAGTAGTAAAATTTGCCTCAAAAGGAAAGGGGTTTTATATACGTTGTGGAGACCGAGGCAATCCGGCAACCTGGACTTCCGGAGACATCTAGCAATGCAGAGCCGTTTCTGGTTGTCGGGGCTACGGGGAGCGAGGATTATGGGTGGGATGGCATTGGCATCCTATCACACAGAGGACTGCCCCGCAACAAAGAATGATCGGCCCAAAAAGGCAACAGCGCCACCAAGGTTGAGAACCTGCCCTTCATCTACATCTGCACCTCCTCCCAAGCCCTCCCCAAAAACACTGGCAGAAATATTCATTTGGAATTGCTCTGTGGAACTAGACAGGGAGCTTGCTGCCTGAGGTGGGCCAGTAACCGCTCTGCAAGTGACTGGAACCCACCTCTAACTCACACCTGGCACATCTGGCCTGGTCACACCTTCCCAACTGCGCTCACCAAAGCACTTTTGGCATCTCAGGTGTCTGAAATTAAACCAAGAGCCCAGCAACCAAAGAGACCACACCCACACCGTTGCCCTTGATCTACGGTGGAAAGCGCACTCCACAGGTAACAAAGCAGCGGGGTTCAGACCACGCCTCTTTACCTTCCTCAGATATTGCCTCAGCCAGCTGCCAGGGGGTAAACCGCACTGTGAGAGAACTCTCAACTACGGCTGCAGTTTCTCATGGAGGCTGAACTTTTGGCAGGAGGTCTGAACAGCAGTCCTTCTGGTGGTGCAGCCCGTGACTGACGGTTTCTTTCAACTGCCCCGTTACTCCCCTGGGAAGGACACAACCCTCATGAGGATTGATGGACATGCTTTTGACAGAACATGGTTTCATATTACACTGCAAGATTCCAGGGACTGCATAAAGTGATTACTGGCTGCTACCGTCTCATGATTTTGACCTTGCAAATAAAAGTATAGGTCACATATCTGACAAATTATAAAGAAGAAATAGCCTCGAAAGAAAAGGATTTCCTGGGCACAAAATGTCCATGCATACACATATGCAAACGCTTTTTGCATAGAGGATATAGACCAAAAGTTAGTGTGGGAGAATGAAGCCCAAAGCTCGATTCTGATTTTCACACCTATTGGGAGTAGGGAGGGATTTTCGGCTACAGACAACTGATATACACACTACAGTAAGAATGCAATGGAAAGCCAAGTTCCAATGTCTAGAAGTATCTTGCTGCAAACAAAAAGGAAAGGAGAGTAAGGTACACTAAGATACACTTGTTCTGAGCGCTAACAGTGGTGGGGAAATGGCAAGCCTGAGTAAATACCCATCTATCACAGACTTCTGTACTGAAACCTTCTCTCCTGGGCTGAGGAGAACCAACTTACCCTGAAATTTGTAGGTAGTCTTAAAATTCAAAACCAAAACAGGTTCCTCAATTTTCCTCAGATACAAACCTCCTGAAAACTAGCTACTCCTAAGAAACTCACAAGTACTCAAGGAAGAACTCTATAGCACATCCAGTTGTGTTTCTGCCCATTGCAAGTAAACAAACCACATGTACTCACCATCCTCCATATCTTCCTCTGTGTTGTTGTGCCCATCACTCATGGCTACATTCCCGTTGATAACAGGGTTTTGAGTAATTCTTGGTGGATCATCTGTATCTCCAGCTTTAAAGAAAACAAAGAAATTCCATGGTTTTTACCCTCCAATCTTGGATTGAATAAAAACACATTTGTACTTTTGATGATTGTCAGTCACTAGTATGTTCCAAGTGTGCCATAATAAACATACTCTAACCCAAAAGGTATTTACTAGTATGTTTACTAAATAAATATGAATTTTGGTTGTTTTCAAAATGCTAAATGGGATGCAATCACTCTACCACATTTGTTCCATTTGCACTATGTTGAAATAGCCTTCATACTCATTAAAACTCAACCCCAGAGAAAATACTGTTGAGCTTACTAAATATATACACAGCAATGTGCATTAGAATGTTCTACCACATGTCAACGCTTTAAAACATCAAATTGTGTCTCTCAAAGTATCACAGGGCAGTTACTGTAATAATTAAAAACTATAAATCCACACAAAAACCAGAACTGGAGGGACTGGAAGTTGGGGGAGGGGGTAGAGGGTGTGTGAAAGGGGGTCCCTAGAAGGACTGGCATTTATAAAGAGTCTGGAAGGGATTGAGAAACACGTAAAAAGGTTTTGTCATTCTAAATGCTTGCTGAAATCTGGCTTGACAAACATTTACACATAATCAAAGGCATGGATGCAAAACTTCGAAGCAAGGAGTGGCAAATATAGGGTGTAAATGCCAAATGTAACATTCTCATCCTATTTATGCACAATCTTCTTACTTTGACATAGGTCCTTGTCTTAAAAGAAAAAAAAAAAAAACCACTATGTCAAGATTTGGGATTTAAATAGCCTCCACTGGCCAAAAGGGTCATACACCATGTGTAAACCCTCTCCATCCTCCACATGTCATGTCACTGCAACTAATGCGGGCCCCCATATGTTGCCTGTACACGTTCTGATCGAAATTAGCAGTCTCAGCTACAAACAGGAGATGTGGTTTTGAAAAGCGCTACTTAAGTGTGTCCTAGTCTTGCGACAGGTCTCCCCCATCAGCGGTCAGTCTGATTCAGCACCACGGACAGCACCCTCGCCATTCCCCTCTAGACACTCTCCCAAACCCCCAACTATCCGATCACATCCGTCAAAGAATCTCTGGATATAAACCATGCTTTTCCCCTTACACATCTCAAAGCACACCTTCAAAATCTTTGGAGGCCAAGAGACTGATATTACCACCCAAATTTGTATCACTTCAATCCTGATATTCTTTAACTATCAATATATATACACTTCAATTAACAATTGTGCTAAAGGTATTTTTAAAAACAAACACATATACATTTTTAAACTGGTCTCGACCACCACACCCTGAAAAAAACCTGGGATGGGTGGGGGAGAAGGACAAATTCTTGTTTGCTCTTGCTTATAATTACCTCAAAGTCTAAAAACTCTTAAAACATATGTGCTTAAAAAATCAACATGAAAAATCAGGTACTTTGAAACGTCTTTCATCCCACATTTATCCTCCTAAATTAACATCTAACCATCATTAAAAATATTTTATGAGGAAAAACACCTATGAAGGCCTATGAAATAAATTCTGGCACATTCTACCGACAGAATATTATACAGCAGTTTTCTCTTAAAGGTTCTCAATGTACCTAAATGTAAAGCTCTCTAAGCTATGTTAAGTTAAAAAAAAATTTAAAGATACCAAGCAATAAATGTTATCACACACAACCTCGGTTATAAAAGAGACAGTCTGTTGGAATAAGAACGGATAAATTCTCATTTCCCTTTCCATGACAAACACTGGAAGGACACACAAACACACAACTAGAGGTCCTGCAGGAGGAGCAGCAGTGGGATGTACACACACACACACACACACACACACACACACACACACACACACATCACACCAACGCACTGTCTTACAGTAACTTGCTCCACGTATGCCTCTATTTTAATTTAGTTCCTTGTTTCAAAATCTGTCCCACTACAGGTGCCTTAGGTTTTTAATGTTTGTTTATTTTTTAATATTTATTTTTGAGAGAGAGAGACACAGACAAAGCACAAACGGGGAGGGGCAGACAGAGAGACAGACACAGAATCCCAAGCAGGCCCCAGGCTCCGAACTGTCAGCACAGACCCCGATGCGGGGCTCGAACTCATGAACTGTGAGATCATGACCTGAGCCAAAGTCGGACTCTTCACCAACTGAGCCACCCAGGCGTCCCTAAAGTATGATTTTTAATGCACAAAAGCACAAACAAATCATCTCTGTATACAAAAGAGCATCACACTTAAAAACTAGGGTGATGGGTAAATATAAGCAGTCTGCACTACTGTAGGTCACAGAATTCGACAAGTGATTCATAATCCCAAAGATTCTTTTTTTTCTTTTACTTCTTAAAAAAATTTTTATTTATTTTTGAGACAGAGAGAGACAGAGCATGAACGGGGGAGGGTCAGAGAGAGAGAGGGAGACACAGAATCTGAAGCAGGCTCCAGGCTCTGAGATGTCAGCACAGAGACCACCGACGCAGGGCTCGAACTCAAAAACTGGGAGATCATGACCTGAGCCGAAGTCGGACACTCAACCAACTGAGCCACCCAGGCGCCCCAATAAAGCCAAAGATTCTGACATCCAAGCGAATTCAGATTATAGCTGAAACAAGGTATCTTTAAGGGTTTTGGTGACTTGAAATAGAGTATTTCTCACCAGAGTTATGGCAATAATAAAAATCAAGATCAAGTCAAAAGATCTATGGCTTACCTCCACAGCACTTTACTGTATGTACAGTGTGGGAAGATAAATAAATCGGGTCACAGTTTTGCAGAAGCAGGATTAACTACAATGTGACAACTGATGAAAGGCTAGTAATTTATAAACAAGGGATCCCATCCTTGTGTTAGTAAGATGGGATTTCTCTGCCACAGGCCCCTAAAGGCAAAGTAAATAGAGTTCTACTTTTGAACCGGGTTCTCCTGAGCAGTACACCTCACCTTTTCACACACCAACTTACACATTTGTGCTGGGCTCACCCACTTGCTCTTTTCCACCCTCCAAAAGCATGGAGATGCTAGTCTAAGCCAGTGGCTGTGAAATGACAAAAAGTCCCTGGCTGGTCCACCATGTATAGGAGAAACTTGACCAACGACAGGCCCCGTGAAGCTCCCAACCAAGTGCCATGGGGCCTTGGTAGAAAAAGTTGACAACTCAAGTCTAGCTCCTAAGGGACTGAATATATCCAGTTAAAAAAAGCTCCTCATAAATGAGCTGGTTCAGCAAGAGGATTAAAAATTTAATTAAGACACAGTAAATCCCTGGACCTGAATTCAACGATGAAAGCAAGCCCACAAAAACTCTATACTAGGCTTCCAGAATTATCTTAAATACTAAGTCTGCTTTCATTATCATCAAAGAAGTTTAAGATTGGGGTGTGTATCTATTTATCACCACATATAAAGTGATCCTGTTCCTGAATTTTAGATACCATCTAATTGGAATTTTCCCTTATGTGTCAACTCTCATTTGGCCAAACATGAACTACAGCACTAATATTTTGACAGACATGGTCTCAAATAACACTGGGGACATGTGGCAAGCACCAGTGACAATATGCAATGCCTCAAATAGAAAGACAAAAGTTCCCTAATGTGCCAAATATCTGTAGGGGTGAGGTGGGGTGCGGAGGAGGAGTTATCATTTGAAAATGTATTTATTAGACTCAAATACAATCGAAGATCATTTCCATTACTTGTGACTGGTTAACCTTGCGATGACAAACCCTGTGGTAAGCACCCAAGGCACAATTTATACATATACATATACATATATTTTAACATGTGTAAGAAGGGGCACAAAATGCCTTTTCTAAAGACTAGAAACACACAAAAGGCTAGCTTGGCTGGTTACGAAGCCTATATATCTCCTCCTGTTACTGAGGCGGCCATGCTTGTACTCTGCATCCCTTCCCACAGACTTCCACTTGTGAGGTCATAACACAGGATGGCTCAACAAAGAACACTGGCCGATTGCTACGGAAATGATGTGGTGCTAACTCAGCATCTCAGTCTCACTCCTGGATGAAGTAACAGACAAAGCAGAATTTCAATTTGTCGTTTTTGACATTTTCTGTCACCTCACAAAAATTACTCAAGCCTCTCCCCAAAAGGGGGGGCGGGGCAGAGAACCACCACAGTAAAACCTCAGAGCCTTCCAACTAAGAGGTGTATACTGCCACCAGGTGGTGTGTCAGCCGCAAAGATGGAGCCACACCTCCGATTCAGTCTCCGCTCAGGTTCCCCCTCAAACTTTTCAACTAGTGATTACAACCCAGTGGGCAAAACCACAGCGCAGTTAAGAGGCCAGAATATATGGAGTGCCAACGCAGAGCACACGCTCTCAACTCCGGGCCCACTGGTTCACCTGGAATTCCAAGGCAAAAGCCATCTGGTTTCTGCTTAGTCCGCCTCCCCTCATCTCCTCTCCAGACCCTGAACCCATTTTAAAGATTATCACTGAAGCAGAGGTTATCACGGTAAATGAGAACACGGGTATCTTTCTGCATAATGATTTCTTAATTAGCAATCCCCAATGTATTTCAGAAGGACAGTTTAGAAACATTGGTACTACTGGTTCTAGGAATCCATCAGCATCTAAAGATCCCCATCTGAACTCCCAAGTCACCTTCTGGTCCAAGCTTGTGGTTCCCCGCCATGTCCGCATGGCTCAGCAGCAGAGTCTGCTGGGGCTGGAGCCAGGACGGTTCTCTCATCCACATCAGAGTGATGCATAGAATCTCTAGGAACTCCACCTCAACATTCTTTTTTTCAAAGCCCCTCCCCCCCCCCCAAAATTCTTGGGTGTCGGACAAGGAACATATTCAAGAAACCTCATCAACTTAAAGAATCACTCCCAAAAGGTAACAAGGTCCAGAAACAAAAAGCGGGTGTTAATGGGAAAAAAGGAAGTCTGGAGTTTGGTTACTAGTTCCTTAGTTGCTGACATGGGCACACCGTACACAAACTACATCTTTCCTGTAAATCTAAAATTAATCCAAAATTAAAAGTTCACTTGAAAATAGACAAAACGGGGGTGCCTGGGTGGCTCACTCAGTTGGGTGTCTGAATTTGGCTCAGGTCATGATCTCACGGTACGTGAGGTCAAGCGACACATCAGGCTCTGTGTTGACAACTCAGAGCCTGGAGCCTGTTTCGGATTCTGTCTGTCTGTCTCTCCCTCTCAAAAATAAATAAACATTAAAAAAGAGAGAGAGAGAGAAAATAGACAAAAGAGAAGACCCGTAAGCCTAAGAAGCAAGGAATGTAACTGATATTAAAGATATATGTGGGAAATTTCAGCATGAAGCATCCACACCAGCATGCCAGAGATTCTCACACAATTAAAGATAGAAAAAGGTAACCCGGAAGGGAGCTTGGCTCAGTGCTGGGGCAGGACCAGAAGAAACAGGATCTAAAGTTTGATGCAAGGGCGCCTGGGTGGCTCTGATGGTTGAGCGTCCGACCCCTGATTTTGGCTCAGGTCATGGTCATCGTGGCCCCAAGATGGGCTCCTCGCTGAAGGTGGAGCCTGCTTAAGATTCTCTCTCTCCCTCGGCCCCCTCTCCCATGCCCGCACATGCACACTCTCCCTCCCTCAAAATAAATAAATGCGGGCCCAGAGCAAACATTCTCAGGTGAAGACCACAAGTCCTCTTTAACATGGACCCACTGGCTTCGGGTTACAGCTGGATGTGAGGGGCACCGCTGCCAGGGGAACCCTGTCTGCATTCTCTGCTTTTCCTCCTCAAGACTGAGTCTGCCCACGTGGTCTGTCCTCAGAAATGCTCACCCCTTAGACAAACTAAAAGTTCACTGGAGCCCCCAAATGAGCCCAGAGGCACCAGTCAAGAAGAAATAAAGAAGGAAGAGGTCCTGAATAAAGTAAGACAACGCTATGGAAAGGCTGAATTTCTTTATGTGCTTTTTTAAGTGCCTACTCTCAACATGACCCGTACTCCTGCAAATTTCTATCAGATCAGGCTGATTCCATTCCTTATTAAACATACTGGGAGATTACAGAGTCACAATTACTATAAAAATAATAGAGATCCAAGGCACCTGGGTGGCTCAGTCATTTAAACGGCCAACTTTGGGGGCGCCTGGGTGGCGCAGTCGGTTGAGCGTCCGACTTCAGCCAGGTCACGATCTCGCGGTCTGTGAGTTCAAGCCCCGCGTCAGGCTCTGGGCTGATGGCTCAGAGCCTGGAGCCTGTTTCCGATTCTGTGTCTCCCTCTCTCTCTGCCCCTCCCCCGTTCATGCTCTGTCTCTCTCTGTCCCAAAAAAATAAATAAACATTGAAAAAAAAAATTAAAAAAAAAAAAACGGCCAACTTTGGCTCAGATCATGATCTCATGGTTCGTGAGTTCCGCACTGGGCTCTCTCCTGTCAGCTAGGGAGCCAGCTTCCAATCCTGTCTCCCTCTCTCTGCCCCTTGCCCACTCACACTTGATCGTGCTCTCCCTCACACACACACACAAAAAACAAACAATAAAAAAAAATTTTTTTAGGAGTGCCTGGGTGGCTCGGCCGGTTAAAAGTTTCATGATCTCACAGTTCGTGGGTTCAAGCCCCACATCAGGTTCTGTGATGACAGCTCAGAGCCTGGAGCCTGCTTTGGATTCTGTGCCTGCCTCCCTCCCCCCACCCCCATGCCTCTCCCCGCACCCACACTCTCTTTCTCTCCCCCAAAAACAAACACTAAACGTTAAAACAATTTTTCTTTGATAAAAAAATAAAATAAAATAAAAAGAAAGAATAAAGATCCAATTCCCTTTACCCAGTTTCCCCTGGTACCATTTTGCAAAATCATAGCACTATGTAATTCAAAACCAGGACACTGGTGCCGAAGCAACATGCTAATCCTGTTCCTGTTCACTTGCAGTTGTAAGACACAAGTAGGTCTACGTGTCCAAGAGTCAAGACAGTGAATGGGTCCCACACAAGGACCCTTGGGTTGCCCTTTCATGGCCACACCCAGCTCCCAGTGTGCACCCCCCTTCCCACAACCCCCCGGCAACAACTAATCTCCATCCCCATATTTTTGTCATTTCAAGAATGTTACATAAATGGATGTGGCATACAACCTTTTGGAACATCTTCTGTCACTCAGCATAATTCCCTTGAGACTCAGGTCACCAACTGGTTTCTTTACATCGCTGAGTAGGATTCCACGGCAGGGACATACCATCTCACCTGCAAACAGCTGGGTTGTTTCCAATTTGAGGCTATTGGAAATAAAGCTGCTATAAACATTTTTGTGCAGGTCCTGGTTCTATTATTTACTTTTACTTTTGGGTTTCAAAGAATGAAATGCTAACAGCACCAAGGCAAGCAGTACAGGATGAAGATGGGCAAATAAGGACTCCTCCACTCCACTCCTAACATGAAGGAAGCCACTGTTTCATGCGCCCCCTTCCAGGTTTCCTCAAGGTTCATATACATGCACGTGTAACAACGTAGGTGAAATTCTTCTGAACACAAAACGGTATTCACAGGGCACGAATAAACTAGAGCTACCCCAAGTCGGTGCACATAAATATGCGTATCAATTTAATTCTGAATAGCAACATACCATATCACGATTTATTCAACCATTCCCTGACAAGGACTGCCTCCAGTCGGGTTTTGTTTTTTTGCCAATGAATGGTGCGACGATCTGTACTGTGACTTTAGTTGGGCTACGATTTAACACCAGGTAGTCTTTCTCAAACTCGTGGGACCCCTCCCCCCAAGTCATTATCCAAGCTCTTTCCAATGGCAATTAGTAACACATTAATCCTACTCCTGTTCACTTGCGCTAAGACACACGTAGGTCTGTGTGTCCACCAGACACACGGACACACCAAGACCCACAACGCTGCCAATTAATGCCCAGCAATACATCAGAACACCTGCGTCCTGCACTACGCTCACACGCTGTTCCGGAGAGCTCTTCCAACTCAGACACAGCTCCTTCACTCTTGCTTTGCAGAATTCAACTACAATTGACATCTTGACGTCCTGGTCCACAGCATGAATCCTAACGTACAGAACCTAGCTCTAAGTTCACCCGGAGGAGCAAAATGACAGCTGATAACTCAACAGGGAGACACAGAGGATGCACTCAGCACGACTGAGACAGAGAGTGCAGCCGCTGAAGTCTGGCTATACAGGGAGACAGAGCAGGTGACTCATCTGTGGGATCCAGCAAGTGGGGGTGGGGGTGGGCAGTCCCAAACAGCCCCCCCGTGTAGGGGCTGGGGAGGCAGGTGCTCCAAGGACATCCCCGGAATCAGGGACTCACAGGCCATGGTGAGATGGCATACTCCCTAAGAAACCAGAACCCCTAAGACCTGGGTAAGAGTCCGGGCAAACACGCAGCAGCGCGGGAAGCCTCAGCTGCTGTGGAGTCAATGCCAGGCCCTGTGGAGGATTCTTCTAAGGCAAGGCTGGGCCTCAGGCAGAACCATGGACCATCTCCAGGCCTTGAACAGAACCCGGAGGTCACAAGGGGGTGGCAATCAACCAAGGAGACACTAAAGGTGAGGACAGTGGGTCCCAATAACTCTGCAGCTGCAACTGGCCTCCTCTATTCCAGGACTCAGTGATTTCTAAAGGGACCCCCCCCACCTCACAGCCACTGAGTGGAACAAGGCGGGTACTGACCAGGAACACTGGCTGTTGACTATGCTCACCTCCCCAGTTACAAAGACCACATGCCTGGGGGCTGTGAGAAACACAGATGCTTTCCTGTCACTCTCTGTGCCTGGGGAGGAAAGGGAAGCCTCTCAGAAGCAGTTTCCAGGGCGCCTGGGTGGCTCAGTTGGTTAAGCATCTGACTTGATGGCTCAGGTCATGATCTCACGGTTCATGGGTTCGAGCCCCGCGTCAGGCTCTGTGCTGACAGCTCAGAGCCTGGAGCCTGCTTCAGATTCCGTGTGTCCTCTCTCTGCCCCTCCCCTGCTCACGCGCTGTCTCTCTCAAAAATAAATAACCATTAACAATTTTTTTAAAAAAATACAAAATTAAGGCAGTTTCCGAACGTGGTCCTAGATGGAAAACTTCAACTGTGCTTCAAAAAGATCCTTTCTTTTTTTTTTTTTTTTTTTTTTTAATGTTTGTTTCTGAGAGAGAGACAGAGACAGATACAGACAGCGAGAGAGCAGGAAAGGGGCAGAGAGAGGGAGACACAGACTCCAAAGCAGGTTCCAGGCACTGAGCTGTCAACACAGAGCCCAACATGGGGCTCGAACTCACAAACCGTGAGGTCATGACCTGAGCCGAAGGTGGAAGCTTAACAAACTGAGTCACCCAGGTGCCCCCAAAAAGATCCTTTCTAATCCATTATCATGACATTACCCAGGATTCAACATCTCTCCCTAGAACACAGGCAGGCCCTGTGTGCCTGCAATTAAAGTAACTACTAACTAAGACAATGTTTTAATTACTTCTTTGCTGAACGCAGGAAGAGCGGGAAGAGCTCGAGAGGTAAGGGCATCCATTTCCGGGGGGGCTGGGTGGAGCCAGCACCCAGTGAGCCAACCTGCTTATCAAGTATCTCATATGTGCCAAGCGCTGGGTTGGGACTTGGAGGGAGCACAGAGATAAGTCCCCCACCCCCACCCTGGTCTCCTGGTGCTCCTTTCTTGCGGGAGCAGACAAGAGGGAAGAATTCCAACAGAGGGGGAAACAGAGTACAGGGGAGCCGCGGGGCCATCAGCCTTGAAGGAAGGGATGACACGTGGGTAAAGACCACGGAACGAAAAGGAGCCGGGCTGTCAGACATCCTAAAGAAGCACACTATTCTGGATTCAGTGAACAGGGTCAAGGGCAGTGGGCCACGGAGAAGGAGGGCAGGGCCAAGGCCATGGAGGGCCCTGAAGGCTTCGATAAGGACTCTGAATTTCTTTCTCCTATGTTCCCCGCTGTGCAGGCTGTCGGTTCCTGCCGCTCAGCCCACAGCTCAGGCCAGGTCTGCTGCCGTGGAGTCGAGACTGTCGGTCCCATGACCGTCAGGAGCTCCTTATTTCCGTCAGAAGCTCCTCTGCCAAGCCACCGAGGATGGATGCGGAAGAGGGGGTTTTGTTTTGTTACTGGTTTTTCCTAGCTTGCCCCTTGGGGCTAGCCTGCCAGGCTGGAGGTATCATTAACAATGAGACCATGGCTGAATCAATACCACCACTCCAAAGTGCTCTGCTTTCATTACTTTTCTGATTTTATACACAATGTGGCTACACCCATCCCCCATGAGGCTGGCCGGGAGCCCATTTCCAGATCACGGTCCTGGCCTACTAACCAGGGGCTGCTTTGGTCCTCTGCCGTTGGCGGGCCACCGCAGGGGCCAAGGCCAGGGCCCGCACAGCTTGTAAGTCACAGAGCCTGAAGGTTCAGAGCAGACCCGCTGTGTTGAGACCTGACAGTTAGCTTCACGCTCTGAATCCTGATTTAAATTAGGAGTATGAAAATAAAAGCCCCAAAGACGGCCACATATAAATTCGTGTACCTTAAATAAAAATATTTGTTTGGGACCTCCAGGTTAGTGTGATTATGTAAAAACCATCCTTTCCCCTAGAGGATGGCCCTAACTGCCAGTCACGTCCCACATTCTGTGGGCCGGCGTGCATACTGGCTGGCGCGGAGAGGGGCCTGCGATCTGCACCACCGAAGAGCTTAGGGTTGCGGCACTAACTACTAACTTGTATAGCACAGACCACCGGCGGGAAAGAAAAGGTGAGTCCCAGCAGGCCCAGCAGAGACCCAGCCTCATGGAAGCCACAGGACAGAGGCAGGAAGTATTTGCGTCACACGACGGCCAGAATACACACACGGTTCCTAAAAATCAACAACAATCAATCCAACTACCACAGAGGAGAAATTCCTATAAACTACAAACGATTAATAAACATGCTCGACTTCCCTCACTAACATGATACCATTTCCATCTAACAGCTTAACAGTGAAAAATACTGGAAATGCCCCCTTGATGCTGTGGGTCTCACAAAACGAGTGGGGTCAAAAGGCTGTCAACTATCCGACCTAGAGGCTGTATTTATTCAAACCAAAATGCCAAATACCCTTTTACTCAAATGTCATCCCTAGGAACCCATTCCAAAGAAAACTAGCATCCATGCCCAAAGATCTCCACAAGCACAGGCTTTACACTGAAGCACCATTTTTTACAGAGATGTTAATGGCTCTATTTTTATGAAGTGTCCAGAACAGGTAAATCTACAGAACGGTGATCAGCGCTCGCCCGGAGCTGGGGAGATGGGGAGGTTGGAGGGGTCGCAGCTCAGGAGTGCAGGGGCTTGTGTGGTGTCAGAATCTTCCCAAACGGACCGTGGTGACGGTGCACAACTGTAAATACACTAAAAGCCACTGAGCTGCGTGCAGTGAACGAATGACCTACAGGGCGAATTAGAGCTCGATAAAGCTGGATGCAAAAGACAGAGACAAGATCTTAACAGAAACGGGCCATTCTGTGTGGGGACAAAACAGTTCCAGAAATCACAATGGTCTCTGAGGCTACGCAGGGTCAATGGCGTGCACAGTGAACAACTGAGCCACACCAGCTGGAGCGGAACTGTTCGGCTTCCTGCATCATTCCTCTAAAATGAATATGCAACATTTTGGTGTTTTAAATGTTCAGTGATCTACAAAACTAACTCATGTGTCAAGTCCACTCTACATTCATGTAGTTTTAAGGAAAGTAAAACGGTCACGAGGGGAGATGCCCACCAAGAGACGAATCACCGAGTGGGTCACCAGGATGTCCTTACACAACGAGTAAGGCTATGTGTGTGTTACCTGGGACAGAACACCCACCATACGCTATGTGCACGTTTACTTCCACGGAATCGGGCACTTTCTCTTTGCCTTCTGGCTTCCGTGTCATTTGAACGGTTCCGACAATATGCACTACCTCATCCAAAAGTAAAAACACAAGAGGCGCGTGCACCACCCACACACATACACACAGCAAAGCAAACCATGGTGCAAAAGGTACAACCCAAATACTTCCTAAGGCAGGACACCAGTCCAAGAGTCCTTAGAAAACGCACCAGAGAAGGAAAAAGATGACACACTAGTTGCACACCTGGAGTCAGGAGGGAATGGAGTCCTGAAAGTTCTCTTTACACCGTGGCGAATGGCAGCATCTACTTAAATGTGTGGGTTTTCCTGAAGAACTGGTTACAAAGAAGGCAGTCTAGGGGCTGAGGATGAGTTCAGACATGGGGAGAGCAAACTCTTGATTGTGCTAATTAAAACTTTTAAAAAGCAGTCAAACACAACCAATTTCAAATGGGTTCATTTATTTGAATAAAACCACCAACAGCAACTTAAGAAGGGCACCTGGCTGGCTCAGTTGGTTGAGTATGCGACTCTTAATCTTGGGGTCATTAATTTAAGTCCCATGTTGAGTGCAGAGCAACTTTAAGAAATAATAATAAATTAGTAAGCAAAAAACAGCAACCTAGAACAGAAGACTAAATTGTTTGATTTCTTTTACACATTGATGCAGGCCGACCACCATTCACCACACCTCATCTTCCTTTTGAGGGGACCCATCAGGGCTATCAATAAACAGACAAATCCAAGACCTTTTAAAACACTAGTGGCCACAGAAATTGTTTGATTTCGGGGGTGAGGGGTGGAGGCTGGTGCCTGGTTGGCTCAGTTGGTTAAGGATCTGACTCTTAATTTTGGCTCAGGTCATGATCTCATGGTTCATCACTTTGAGCCCCGCATGGGGCCTGCTTGGGATTCTCTGTGTCCCTCACTCTCTGCCCCTCCCCAGCTCTGTCTCTCTCTAAAAACTAACTAAATAAATAAATTTGTGAGAGGAAGACTAGTTTCTCAGAGAATAACAAAGGAATTCTGGTTTTGTTTAAAAAGGTGGGGGGGGGGGGGACACTTCAGTCTACAAACCAGTGTAGACCTTGACCATCTGCTATGCACAAGAAACATCCCCTATGAAAACTGGACTTCCAAGAGGTAAGGTCATTAGAACCAGAGGCATACCATGTTCATGGACTGAAAGACTCCTACTCAAGATGTCAGTTTTCCACAAACCCGTCTTTGTGTTTGAACACAATTTCAATCAAAATCCCAAAAGGATTTTTTTATACTTACAGACAAGCAAAAAGTTTTCACGGAAAGATGAAAGGAATACAGACAACAAAAACCATTTTGGAAAGAACACAGTCCGAGAAATTACACCTGATTCGACTCATTCTAAAGCTTCAGTAATCAACACAACAAGCAAAGTAATCATAGTGTTGTATTAGCAAAGAGATGAGCACACAGATGCATGCAACTGTGGGGAGTCCAGAAACAGACCCCCCACACAAATGTTACTATTTTTGGGAAAGGTGACCACGGAAAAGGGATAGTCTTTACAACAAATGGTAAAGGAACAACTGGACGTCCACAGACTAAAACAAGGAACCTCAACCCACACCTTACACAAAAATTAACTCATAATGGACCTTAGATACAAATATAAAATTTAACAATGTAAGGCTTTAAGAAGAAAACACAAAGCATGGGGCAAAGAATTCATAAAAGAACATTTCGACAAGTAAGACTTCACTAAAACTAAGTTTTGCTCCAGAAAGATACCATTAAGAGAAAAGACAGCTACGGATTAGGAGAAAATGCATGTGCAAGTTGCCTCTCTGACAAAGGACTTGTGTCCCAAATACACAAAGAGCTCTCAACATTTGACTGGAGTAAAACAACCCCGTACTTGAACACACACTGCCAACAGGGTGTAGGGATGGCAAATAAACACGTGGAAAGTTGTTTGACCGTCAGCTCTTAGGTGTGTGCAAATTAAAACCACAGTGAGAGGGGCGCCTGGGTGGCTCAGTTGGTTGAGCGACCGACTTCGGCTCAGGTCATGATCTCCCAGTTTGTGAGTTCGAGCCCCACATCAGGCTCTGTGCTGACAGCTCAGAGCTTGGAGCCTACTTCAGATTCTATGTCTCCCCCTCTCTCTACCCCTCCCCTGCTCACACTCTGTGTCTGTCTCTCAATAATAAATAAACGTTAAAAGAAAAAATTAAAAAAAAAAAAACCACAGTGAGATACTACTGCCATTAGGATGACTAAAACCTAAAACACCGACAATATCAAGTGCCGACAAGAACGTGGGTCAGCTGGCTCTCTCGTACACTGGCATGGGATGCAGGATGGCAAGCAGTCTGGGTAAGAGCTTCTGTAAGGTTAAGCCATATGGCCCAACAACTCTGCGTCTTACTCTAGACAAAGGAAAACTCATGTCCACACGAAACCTGCCACTAATATTTAGAGTGTCTTCATAACTGCCAAACATAACTGGAGGCAACGCAGATGTCCTGCCAAACATAACTGGAGGCAACGCAGATGTCCTGCAGTGGGAGGACGGATAAACAGTGGTATGTCCATACACCAGAAGGAAGACTGCTCGGCAATAAAAAGAAATGAAGCGCTGACACACCGAACCCAGATGCTACACCCTGAAGAAAGAAGCCAGTCTAAAAGGTTACATGCTGTGCGATCCCATTTACATGAGATCTGCAAAATGACAAACCCGCAGGGGACGGAGGACACAACAGTGGTTGCCAGGGGTCCCATCAGGTGGAAGATGCGACGGCACAGGAAATACTTGAGGGGGGTCATGCAGTGAGTGAACTATTGTGCATGTTGATTGTGGCAGTGGTGACACAAATCTATACAGCTGTTAAATTCGCAGAATCCCCTCCCCAAGTCAATCTTACTTTATAGTAACTTAAAAAACCAAAAGGGAAAAAAATCACCGGCAGGGCAGAGAGAAGAAATAATTTACTGACTCTTTAAATACTCCCTTGATGTATGGTTTCAGATCTCTTAACTCTTAGGGAAAAGAGAACTAAAAGATTTTATAGAAAAGATGGAGAGTCTGAACCTTCTTTGCCCCAAGACCTTCAGATGGGTCTTCGACAAAGCAGTACACGAATGTCTGCATCAAAATTTATTCTTCTTGGGGGAGAGGGAGCTGCAGGTGGCAAGGAACCAGGGAAGCGGGAGGTCAGAAGTGAAAGAAAGTATCGACCGAAACACTGGTTTCCTAACGCGCACAAACTATGCGCCAATAAACTGAAGCACATTTAACAAGGTGTGCCGTTTTACGAGCAATGTTTAAATCCAGACTGATTTCCCCAAGAATTCCACACAAGCTCTGTTCCACACAAGCTACTGGAAACTGGAGGAAGTGGGGGAGGGAGATACAAACAATAAATATTAACAAGTGGAATGGTCGCCATTATGACTAGGAAGGAAAATAATCAAAATCACAAGCTGTTTTTGGCTTAAGCCCTCCCTCGTTGAACGCTCACAAAATCTGTTGTTGATCATAACAGCGTCATCTTGTATACACCTTTAAGTAGGGGGAAAGCTGTTCTGGAGTCCACTCCCCAGTCACGGTGCTTCCACATCGCGCAAGGGGCGGGGGGGCAGGGACACCCACTCCTGCCTGCTCCTGCCCCATGGCATTAGCTCATGCGCACACAGCGGCCACCCAGCCACCCTAGTTACCACCCAACCTTCTTCACCCACTCCGCCGAAAAGTATTAAGACTTTTCATACACAACAAAAAGTCACTGCCCTCTTTGTCTGGATGAGCTTCCTAGAACTCTAAGGACAACCCTGTTCCCAATTAGGTAACAGCAAGGCACAAGGGCATAAAACATGAATGGGATTTATGCATTTACACTCAATGTTTTATTTATTTTTTTTAATGTATTTATTTTTGAAACAGAGAGAGACAGAGCATGAGCGGGAGAGGGGCAGAGAGAGGGGGAGACACAGAATCCAAAGCAGGCTCCAGACTGTCAGCACACAGCCCAACGTGGGGCTTGAACCCATCAAGCGAGATCATGACCTGAGCAGAAGTCGGATGCTCAACTGAGCCACCCGGGCACCCCCCTCAATGTTTTGGGTTTTTTTTTTTTTTAATCTTTTTAATGTTTATCCTTGAGAGAGAGAGAGAAACAGAGACAGAGTGTGAGCAGGGGAAGGGCAGAGAGGGAGACAGAGTCTGAAGCAGGCTCCAGGCTCTGAGCTGTCGGCACAGAGTCCGACGCGGGGCTTAAAGTCATGAACCACAAGATCACAACCCGAGCCGGACGCTTAACTGACTGAGCCACCCAGGCGCCCCTACGCTCAATGCTTTAAAATGCAGCTGCACAATGAAATGTGTCAACATTTACAAGACCTGGACAACTCAGTGAATCAGTATTTTCCAAATGAGCACCGAATGGCATAGAACAGGTCCATTCAAAGTACAAGACAGAACAGTGAATTTTAATGTAACAGAAAAGCGAACTGCAGGGTTTCGAACTGGCACAGTGCAGTCAACTTTAAAAAGCTACCAAAGTTGGGTGTGGTACCAAAGAACTGCTATCTGAACAGGCTGTTAACCTACTGTCCCCTGTATTAACTAGACGCCTCTGTGAGCCTGGCTTTTCTGCTTCTGCCACAATACACTGCAGCAAGTGACAGAAAGCAGAAGCTGAGAGAACAGAGAGCACAGAACCCAGCTGCCTTCTATTAAGCCAGACAATAAGGACATTTGTAAAAATGTAAAAATAATGCCATTCTTCATTAAATTTGGTTTGGGAAAATATTTATTTCCTGTAAAACATACATTATTAGTGTTGCCTCATAATGGTTTGTTATTCTTAAATGAGCAACGAAGACGGGTCATAGGTTTCGTTTCTAATATGGCAAATGATGAGACACAACCCACCTACTTAAAGCTCTTGGGGGTTTTCATCTCTTTAAAAAGCGTAACAGGATCCTGACAGCAAAAAAAGTTGGAGTCCACAGACCAGACCGAGTGGGGGATGTGCGCTGTGCGGGGCTAGCAAAACTGGAATCACAAGCCCTACTCTGCAGAGCTCCCACCTGGGAGCCACCATGCCCGAAACCTGGAAGGCGGCAGTCAAGGAGCCCACATTCCTTTATGCCTGGGGGTTTCTCGGCCTTCTGGGCCCTTCCGGAACGGCACCTGGAAGCGGTGAGAGGCCCACAGGGGTGTGGTTCCAGCTCAGCCTCACTCACCCTGCTTCCCATTCATCTCCCCTCAGACCCCACACCGACGGACTCCAGCACCAGATCCCTTGTCACCAGATGGTCAGCGGCGCCCACAGTTGTGCATGGTAAAATCTAACCAACCCCTCATCTCCGCTGCTGCTCTGACTGAACCCTCAAATGACACCGAGAGCCCCACCCTGCGCCACCCGGTTCATTCATTTAGTAGTGAAGCACATACACAGCCACAGAAAGGTTCCAAGTCCCCTTAAAACATACTGAATAAGGGGCGCCTGGGTGGCTCAGTTAAGTGTCCAAATTCGCCTCAGGTCATGATCTCATGGTCTCTGAGTTAGAGTCCCACGTGGATTCTGGGTCTCCCTCCTTTTCTGCCCCTCCCCACTCGTATTCTATCTCTCTCGCTCGCTGGAAAATAACCAAACCCTAAAAGGAAAAAAAATTTTTAACGTATCAAATAAAACCTACTACAGATGACAGAATCATGGGAGCCCGCACATCCTCTTGCTCCAACAGAAATCACGGTGAGGTCCCATTCGATGGAGCACTGGCGCATCTACAACATGAAGAAGCCTTGAAGATGAGATACTCAGTGCAAGAAGCTGGACACAAAAGACCACACACAATGCAGGATCCCATTTATACCAAAGGCCCGGAAGGGCCAAATCTGAAAAAGAGGAGCCGGACAGCTGCCTAGGCTGTAGGGAGATGGGGAGTGTCCCTAATGAGTACAGGATTTCGTTTCGGAGTAATGAAAACGTTCGAAATTTGGGGGTGCCTGAGTGGCTACATCAGACGGGTGTCCAACTTTGGCTCAGGTCATGAGTTTGTGAGTTCGAGCCCCACATTGGGCTCTGCGATGACAGCTCAGAGCCTGGAGGCTGCTTCAGATTGTGTCTCCTTCTCTCTCTGTACCTCCCCTGCGCACAACTCTGTCTCTTTCTCTCTCAAAAATAAAAAACATTAAAAAAAAACTTAACTAGGGGCACCTGGGTGGCTCAATCGGTTAAGCATCTGACTTAGGCTCAGGTCATGATCTCGCGGTTTGTGAGTTCGAGTCGGGCTCTGTGCTGACAGCTCGGAGCCTGGAGCCTGCTTCAGATTCTGTGTCTCCCTCTCTCTCTGCCCCTCCCCTGCTACTGCTCTGTCTCTCTCAAAAATAAACAAAATTTTTTTCAAATCATGGTGACTAACACGTTTTATCAAAAAGACTTACAAAAGGGCAGGTGCAAATCTAATCCTCTATTAACTGTTACCAAAGCAGGTAAAATTAAGAGCAAATATTGTGGCGTGTTCCCATCTGATTGAAACTAAAATACAAAAATGCAGTGCACCTGATTATTTGTCCTACGTGGGAGAGAAACTGTGGATGGAGGCACAGCAAATGACCCAGACTCTTCCCTACTCCCCTGATCTCAAAGTCTGATGGGGAGAAAAGGAAAGAAACACCATGCAGCGTGTTAATTATACCACAAAGAACATATCAGGAAATAGAAAGATGCCTCTATTTTCACCTACTGGAAGCCTTGCCTCTGGCTCTCACCTCAAATTCCCGGACTCAAACCCTAACCACCCAGCCAGCCCTCCTACCCCACTCTCCACACCACTGCACCAGACCTCACTGCTTCCCCCACAGCCAACGTAATCTTTCTCTCCTCCACCTCCAGAGCCTTATCTCCTCACCTCTTGTGGCATTCATCACTTTGTATCCTGCATGAATTCTGTGCTCACGGGACCTATCTACATCCTGCTGACTTTCCTTAAGCAAAGACATCTTATCACCTCTTCATCTTTGAGAAACCACCCCTATCCCCAGTGCCTGAGCAGTGATTCCAAGATTACCAGCAAGTATGCACTATGATGAGCCGGTTTGGGGAATCTTCTTCCTAAGTAATGACAGAAGAAAATGCTCGGTTTCCCATTATTCTAGATGATCCTGTTCAAGGCAGTGCGCACTAGAGAGGCAGAGCTAAAATCCAGTCCACAGGTTGGGTCCAGAGCATCCCTGCCCATTAAATTTCTGTGCTAATGGAGATTTTCCATACACAGCTGCGCTGTCCAATACCAAAGCCACGACCCACATGTGGTGGCTATGAAGCCCTCGAACAACAGCTCGTGAGACTAAGTGACTGAATGTTTAATTTTACTTAATTTTTATTAGCCTAAATCTACTCAGTCATGAGTGAATACTGGCTACAACACTGGTCAGTGTGAATCTAGAAATCATTCCATCCCTCAGAGCCTTGGTTTCTTCATCGGGAGAGGAGGGGCATGACAGACACTTTCTGCTCTAACGCACAATCATACGACCAAACGGCTTCTGATAACACATCCAAAATGAAAAGAGTACTTCAAGAAAACCAAGAGACCTTCAAATAATTGATCGGACCAGGGTGCCTGAGTGGCTCAGTCAGTTAAGCATCCAATTTCAGCTCAAGTCATGATCTCACGGCTCACCGGTTTGAGCCCTGCATCAGGCTCCCTGATGTCAGCCCAGAGCCTGGTCCCGCTTTGGATTCTGTGTCTCCGTCTCTCTCTGGCCCTTCCCTGATCGGGCTCTGTCTCTCTCTCTCTCTCTCTCTCAAAAACAAATAAAACATCAAGAAACAATTTTAAAAAATGATTGGATCTAACTTCATCAAAATAGAAATTAGATTTTATTTTATTTTTTTTTTAATTTTTTTTTAACATTTTATTTATTTTTGAGACAGAGAGAGACAGAGCATGAACGGGGGAGGGGCAGAGAGAGAGGGAGACACAGAATCCGAAGCACGCTCCAGGCTCTGAGCCATCAGCCCAGAGCCCGACGCGGGGCTCGAACTCACGGACCGCAAGATCGTGACCTGAGCCGAAGTCGGACGCTCAACCGACTGAGCCACCCAGGCGCCCCTAGAAATTAGATTTTAAATAAGAGCCTCTGATTTCCAAGAACTACTGACCCTAAAACGTTTAGATCTGCAGTGCCAGTTCTCCCCTTCCCCATATACACGCCAAGGTAATTAACAACCAAGTGAATCGTCCTGAAGACTTAAAGGGGCAGGGACCGTGCTTTTCACATCACCCCACGGCACTGGAGCGGAGCCAGCCACCAAGAGGACCACCAGCGCCCACCTATGGTTGGTGAGAGCACACGGCTGTGTCCAAGATGCAAAGACTAGCATCAAGCCATGTTAGGGTTTCTTAAAACTATTCTATAGACGTTGACTGCTGCAATCACTTTCCAAACTAAACATGCTCCCCAAAGCCTACAAATTGTGTGTGTGTCTATTTTTTTTCTCCCTTCGCATTCCCTGTCAGAGGAAGAGGGCCCCCCCCCCAAAAAATACTCAATATATGCCATAAAAGCAATGCCACACGGCTAGGTGGTGGCTATGAGGCAACGAGGATGGCCTCTTAGGTCACCCCGTTTCTTTCAGCACCCACCTTGTTAAGGAATCTGGGTCTCTGGGACGCCTGGGTGGCTCAGCCACTGAGTGTCCAACCGGCTCAGGTCACCATCTCACAGTTTGTGAGTTTGAGCCCCACATTGGGCTTGCTGCTGTCAGCGCGGAATCCTCTTCTGATCCCTCTGTCTCCCTCTCTCTGCCCCTCCCCCTCTCTCTGCTGGCACTATCTCAAAAATAAACAAACATTGAAGGGGGGGCGCCTGGGTGGCTCAATTGGTTGAGTGTCTGACTTCGGCTCAGGTCATGATCTCAGTTTGTGGGTTCGAGCCCCGCGTCGGGCTCTGTGCTGACAGCTCAGAGCCTGGAGCTTGCTTCGGATTCTGTGTCCCTCTCTCTCTGCCCCTTTCTCGCCCATGCTCTGTCTCTGTCTCAAAAATAAATAAAAACATTAAAAAAAAAATTTTTTTTAACTTAACAAAAAAATACTAAACAAAAAAAAAAGGAAAAGGAATCTGGGGCTCTGGTACCCAGCTCCACAGAATCAGAAACTCTGAAATGCAGTATGTTTACGTCCTGAGCCCCTGCTAATAAACCTTCTCAACTTTTCATCTCTCCATATACCCAGAGTCCCAAATGGTTTGCTTTAGGGATGGTTCATTTCAGCTAGGGATCTCAGTATGTAACAGTTACTGAATACCTGACTCAGTTACTTCAATTCTAATCTCGCAAGGAGGGAGGCACCTGCCCTAAAAGCACATAATATTCTGCTCTGTATCTTCCTGACCCACACATCCACTTGCTGAACTGTACACGTGACCCCAACCACTTCTGGCAGTGAGCTACTTTCTATATTCAAAGCGTGTGGTGAACCACACAAAAACGCTCAACCAGGAAGACCGACTGCAGCACACCATTCAGGGTTGGCGAGGGAAGGAACGCGGGAGAAGGCAGCAAAGGTGTTTCAGCTAAGAAGCAGTAACCACGTCTTTTACGACCCACGGGGTCTACTGGGTTTGACGAATCGCCATCGGCTGTGAGGCCAGACTGCACGGGTTCAAATCCCATTACTGACCCTGAGTAACTCGGTGTCTTGTTCTGCTTTGCTATGAAGCAGGAGTGATGATACAGCCATCTCGGAGAGCCCACACATCAGGTGGCCCAGAACAGAGTGAGGGGTCCTCAGTGAGGGTGGGCAGCCTCGCACTCATCGGGCTTCACCAAAGCCCCCTACAGGTTCAAGGCCAGCCACAAATATCAGGCACACACCTGCTCCTCACCCACCTCCCCGGATCCGCTATGACTTTCAGATGGCTGCTGGAACTTATTACTATAAACTTACTGGCCTAAACAACACACCCTTATTCTTTGTTCTGGAGATTAAAAGTCTGAACACTGGGCTCCTTGGGCTGAAATCGAGGTGTTAGCAGGGCTGTGTAGCTTCTGCAGGCTCCAAAGGAGAAATCTATTTTTTTTCTTCCCTCTTTTTTTCTTAAAGTTTATTCATTTTTCAGAGACAGAGCATGAAGGGGTGAGAGGGGCAGAGAGAGAGGGAGACACAGAATCTGAAGCAGGAGCCAGGCTCCGAGCTGTCAGCAAAGAGCCCGATGCGGGGCTTGAACCCAGGGACTGGGAGATCATGACCTGGGCCGAAGTCAGATGCTTAACCTACTGAGCCACCCAGGTACCCTGAGAAATCTATTTTTTGTCTTTTCCAGCTTCTAGAGACCTCCCCCATTCCTTGGCTCCCCTTTCCATCCTCAGAGCCAACAAGGCCTTCCCACCCCACACCACCCACACGGCAACCTCAGGACCCTTAGGATTACACCAGGCCCACCTGGGCAGCACTGGATACTCTCCCCATTAGGGACACTTACCTTTGCAACGTAAGGCAATACAGTTGCTGGCTCTGGGATTAGGACAGGGACATCTCTGGGGGCCATTATTCCACCTACCACAGACCCTAAACCACGGACACAGACGCACAGGTCCAGATCCGACCAACCCTGTTGTGCTACTCGACATCTGCCTCCGACCACTCCAGCGCAGCGCCCCGCTTCTCAAAACCGGTCGTGTGTGCCCCCCCCCCCCCCCCCCCCCCGCCTCAGGAAAGCCTCTGCTGACTCACCCTTCCCAGGGGAGCCAGTCCCGTCCCTACTATGTGGCACGGCCACCTCCTGTCCACCACCCCTTCGGAGCCCTTCACGGAGGCCCTCCCGTGCACACGTCCACCTGGCACCTGAACTCCAGCCCTCCGTAGGCAGGACATGTCTGGTACACAGGAGCCCCGCTAACCAGGCTCTGTGAGAACCACAACAGATCACCTCTGCTGCCGCGAGAATGCAAGCCTCCATTCCTGGTCCCTCTGGAAGCCAGACAAGAAGACAAAGAGGACAGGGCTAAAAACGAGAAGCCCTGCACAGGGTTGGCAAACAGGTGCCCCTCTGTGCACCTAACCACAATGAAGACCGAATGTAGGAACTTTCCAGTGATGTGACTTTCCCGCAACACCCAAGCACGGTCCTGTCACGCCGGACCACATTACACCCTGCGAGACTTCAGAGTTCATTTGTTAACTGCAACCCCAAAGTAGGTATGATCCGCAATCCACTTCTTTGAACAAAAGAGAACTTAGCTCTGAGCTTATAAGATACAGCTGAAGCTGTCCACAGAGAAATTCTAGAAAATCACTTTAAAAATCTCCCCCATTCTCAGTGTACCTCTCTAGCACTGAATTCGCAGGAGTATTAGCAAAACAGAGAAACACTGGAGATAAACATCAGCCCCCATGAGCAGCAGAAGCGAGATCATCTGTTACTTTAAGAACTACACATGGAGGCTCTCGATGTGGGGGTTGCGACTTCACACAAAGTCAGGTTTGGTTACCAGAGCGGACCGACCGGCAGTTACCAGTGTAATAGGGTCTCTCTATACTCATGGTCTAGACACACACTTTCAATGAACACAAACGGTTTCTGTAATTTTCTTTCTCAGGATGTATGTTTGTTCTAATCACTGATTTCAACAGTTAGCTGTACATTTGTTGAATTAATAATAAACTTGGGCTTGTATTTTGTAGGTTTACTTGTATTTCACTTACATCGTTTGTTGGCACTGTATTTCTACAAAATACAGTCTAGAATGTCCACAGTGGACTACAAATTAAAGAAAAAACCTGGTTCTTCACCACAAATAACTGGAGAAGCTAGCTCTATAGGGTTTGCCCAAGAACTATTTTATTCATTTTAACTGAGCTCTCCCAGAACACACTGCAAGTTTCCCAACATTCAATGTGATACCAATGCTTCCAGAAACACCACCAGCCAAGGATCCAACCAGATCATTTAGGCCAGCACTGGCCACTAACACTTTCTGCCGTTGCCAGAAGTACCCTGTACCTGCACTGTCCAACATGGTGGCCACCAGCCACGTGTGGTTATTCATCACTTGAAATGTGGCTAGTAAAAACATTTTTTAATATGGCAAGTCAGTTAAGGAATAGGATTAACTTAAATTTTTTAAATTTTTTAATATTTATTTTTGAGAGAGGCAGAGCACGAGTGGAGGAGGCGCAGAGAGAGAGGGAGACACAGAATCTGAAGCAGGCTCCAGGCTCCACGCTGTCAGTACAGAGTCTGATGGGGGGCTCGAAACCACAAACTTCGAGATCATGACCTGAGGCAAAGTCAGACAGTCAACCAACTGAGCCACCCAGGTGCCCCTAATTTTTTTTAACGTAAACTGTACACCCAACGTGGGGCTAGAACTCATGACCCTCAGATCAAGAGTTGCATGCTCCATCAAAAGGACCAACCAGGCGCCCCAATTTTATTTTAAACCTAAAATCGCAGGGCTGGTGGCCACTGTAATGCACTGCACGGGTCCTTATACCCATGTGGCATTTCCTCCTCCCCCCCATATGAAAACAAGTGGATTTCTGGAGAAAGATGGGCCTAAGAAGGAACCTGATCTCAGTCTGTTCTCATCAGAACCGGCAGGAGACCTGGAGTGCTTCGGAGAAATGAGGAATCCTGGCTAGGACAGCACCCCACTCCAGTCCAACCCAGGACAAGCGACCCCTCAGCCACTACCGCTCCCAGTCTCCAGTGGGAGAGTCAGCCCAAAGGCTGGGGCTCACAAAGGGGCCACAGCAACCCACGCCCCCACCGGCTGCTTCTGAGGGCATTCTGCGAGTCAGGCTTTTCCACCCGATTTGTGCATCCTCTTAATCCTTACACACTCAGCATAGAAGAGAGAAAGGCTGAGAATCTTTGGGGACAATTCTTGTAAATGTCCATGATGGAGACAAAACAGCACTATGGACTGAGGAATGTTTTTAACCACTTCACATACAGTTTCTTTGACTGAATAATGTCTCCTCCACGGTGATCTAAACCACCCAATGCAAGAAGCAGGCACTTCAAAATCACCCACCCAACACTAAGAGAAGCTAGGCTGCATAACCACACCGACAGTTAAGAACTGTTACACGCACTCGTTTTAAGACAGCCACTGCACAGGGTCAATGAAGAGCCTTGAAACAGAACCTATTCCTGAAAGTCGCATTGATGAAACATACTTCCAACTCCAGGTACGGGGCCCATAAGTCCTTTTATAAGGGACCCCGCAGTGATGGGGTTTGCTCAGCCAACACATTAGAGCCACTGGACAGGGTCTCCCTCGGAATAATCCCCCATCAACTCCTTCTGAAAGTACTATGAATCGGGTGGCAGGAGGGGTGGCCAAGAGAAGTTTTAGTTCCACCCAGACACCTGTGGCTACGCCCTGGAGCGTATCACACTCTACAAGACAGGCCACTCTCGTAAACTCGTACCAGAGGCCAGTTTAGCAACTTATTGTGAGAGCAAGGCCTTCCCCAGGTGGATATGCTGAGGGCTGGCACAAGAGGGCTGATACAAGAGTCCTACCAGTATCAGGATGTCAGGAAAACCAATTTAGTCACTGGCACGGAATCAAAACCGGAGGACCTAGGCTTTGAATATTCTATGCCAGGCAGGAGAATCACACAGAACCGCTGTGGTCACACAAGGGAACCTCCTCCTCCCCAGCTTTCAGACTCTCAATGACCCTCTCCCCCACACCCGACCAAAAAAAAAAAGGATCGACCGCCACCCTGAGACTCAGACTGACCACTCACGTGGCAAACGGTGGACTAGAGCTCCCTCAGGCAGGTAACCTGTTGTCTTCCAAAGGACACGGGCCCCCCTGGGCATGTGTGTCCACATTAGCAGCGGTGACCTGCGCAGTCTCCACACCTCCAGGCTGGCCTAAGAACTGAGCTGGCGACAAGCAGCACAGGGCCAGGGAGGGCCCACCGGGCGGGGCGAGGAGCACCATGCTCCCTGTTACCCCCGGAGGCCTTCCAACCCCAGCTCTTGCCACCCCAACAACATGCCGTGCCACCACTTCTCAGGGTGCAGCCGTCGAGCTCTCCCTCCCCCGTCTCCTGCTCGACTCCCACTTAGCCCTGTCGTCCCCATGTTCTGGAAGCATTCAGCTCTTGCCCAGGTCCGTGTATTTCCTGACTCTCTCATTACTACCCCCGTTCCCAGCTTCCAAGTTCTAATTCACCAACCCTCAGAAGTAGGCCTGCTTCTCTTCAAGAGAATTTCAACACGTCTGACTTCTCATTAGCCAAGGCATGTGTTAACTTACTAGAAAAATGGCATAACTGACTTTCCTGCCTACGCGTGACACTTAAAATCCTGCTTCCTCCAACTTTCTTAAGTCCAAGTAAGTTCAGGACAAGTTCACGAAGCAGGTGACATTGAACAGTCAACTCTGTCACGGTACGTGTCAAGAAGTGCCTCGTTACAACTCTTTGTCTCCAGAGTAAGATCCCTTTGCCTTGGAAATCAAACAAAAAGACTCAGGCTACATACTACTCATCCAAAAAACCAGAAGAGTAACAAAACCAAATTTTAAAATACTCAGAAGAAACCGTCAGTAATTTATATAGACCCGTCAACACCCTGGTCTGGAAAACAGAAATGAGCTCCTCCTTCCAAAAGGATCAAAAATGCCATCTGAAGCAACTTACGTTAAAAGCAATAAAACTGAATTAGCAGCTATCAAAGCAACATCAGTTTATGGCTTCGGCTTTCTCTTTCACACACCACCTTGCCAGCCAGCCACCTCCTGTTGTACCGTTTAGCCTTAGGATTGCTTTTTCCTGAATGAATATCCCCCCACAAGTACATTGAACAACAAAACAACAAAAAAAGAACAGGAGACGGTCACCTTCCACACCAACAACCCAACACTGAGGAAGAGAGGGGTATGCGAGGGACAACCACGGTCTACAGGACTCCAGTGCAAGCCAAACAGCCGTGGCAACCAGAAAGGTTTAGGGAGAAGGTGGCATGGGAACAGGTTTTGAACCACTGTCCTGGGGTATCCATCCTGTGTGCATTCCCAAGAGAAGCCATCGGTGTCTATGCAAGGCCCCAAAGCCGGGGCTGCACCCCAGGAAGCAGACCCCAAAGCACAAAGAAGGCCAAGGCCAATCCTGAGGACTCTGATGGCCTACACGGGACTGTGTGACTCCCCACATACAGCACACCTGCACCCCCCTAAAGCAGGGCGGTGAAGGGGCCAAGCGGTCCTGCGGGCAGTCTACTTTCAAAGAGCTGCACGAGCCGTGTGAGGTTCGGGAGGGATGGAAGCAGACATCAGCAAGAAGGCTATTGCAAAGTCCCAGCATGAGGCAACATGGGCCTCATTTAGGGTGGTGGCTGAAACCAAAGGGCTTGGTAACAGGATGTGGGGATCCAGAGAGAAGAATTCAAGGCCAACTCCTGAAGTGTGGAGACTGGGTGACCTGATTCTCAACCTCAAATCATCATTACATGCTCTAAAACTTTTCCCAGAACAGGAATACTCTTTATCACAGGGCTACTGAGCTGAGCACACTTCAGTGCCCGTGTCTCAGCGCCCCAAGTCCACTCGTGTCCTCTGTCATCCACAGATGTTTCTTAAAATATTACACCATTAATCTTAAGTACCTCTTTAGGCATCTCAAGCCCAGAATTCCATAATGCTGCTTAGATTGAGGCTGGTCCTGTTTTCTTCCTAGTCCACACTAGGACATAATCACTGTAGAACATTTCTGCACACCACGGAAAATCACAACCTGCCCTACATGTGTATGCCATGCTCTGGTCCTAAGTCGATCGCTTCCTCCCGTGCAAGGCTCCACTGTCCCAGGAACCCCACGAATTGAACATCCACACTCCCAGTTCTCTGCACGGTACTTCACAAGAGCTTTGTGCTCTTGCCACACAATTAAATGGCAAAGTCCACACTCAAACTCAGGCCTGGCCCAAAGCCTGTGCTCCAGCCACCATACTGCCGCACCACGAGGAGCTGGAACTCAGTGGCCCCTTTCTCCCTTTCCACCAAGCTGACTGCAAAAAAATAAAAATAAAAATAAAAATCAAGGAGGAAGGTACTCACTTTCTTCCCATATTTGCTGTTAGCAATCTTTTATTTGTTCCCAGATCATCAAAATCAGCAGCCTGAGAAAATCGAGAGGGTTGATGCCTGTGGGGAGTAACTTCCAATCCTACCAAAACCTGCCAGGCTCAGAGTCAGACATTTCCAGGTTTGGCCTATTTTTTTTCTGCATTTCTTCTGGGTTCTCTAAGTTGACTTTCATCTTGTAGCTTCGCAGTTCTTTTACCAACCAAGGCTAACGCGAGAGAAAAATAGGGATTCCCGTGATTTTTGTCTTGTCACAGGGCTATCTGAAAAGGCAACTTGCGTTTTAGACAGAATAAAATGTGCCCAGTTTGGTTTATCTGGGTGCGTGTGTGCAAGGAAACTCCCTTTCACTCCCAAACCTGCCTTAGCACAAGGGTAACTCCAAACTCCACCTCCCCACGAAAATTTGAAAGAAAAAGAAATCCACCAGTGCTGCTTCTTCCCAACCAAAAACACAGAAGTCAATGATCAATTCTTTGCAAACTGCAGATGACTCATTGATTTGCTCCCAGCTTGGTGTCCCAACGGCAGTGGTCTGAGTGTTGTACCGAGGTCAAACAAAACTGTCTGTCCCCAACAGTCTAAGAGATCACACTCTGCAACGGAGATTGCTCACAGGGGCCGAAGAAGCAAGGAACAAACATCAGGGTATTTACATTTGTGCTGGCCCGTCTATGCAGCAGAAGCAAGGGCCTTGGGAAAACTTCCTGTTGACTGGACAGGGCACAGCACTGACCAGATGATCACTGCTCCAAGTACTCAGAGGGCAGAGGCTTGCACAAGTCGCTCCTTCAGCCCCTCGGCCCGCACCTCCTCTGAGTTAGACAAGGAATAAACTGCTAAGTGAATTCCTTCCTGGCCAGACCGAATAACACCACCACCACCGCGTGTACCTCCCCACTTGAAACGTGTGATCAACTGCTTCGGGACCTAGAGGAGGCATGGGGTCCGACCCCATGAACTGCCGTCCTGTCCCTCGTCTCTTCCCTCTCTGCCCTTCACCCTTTGTAACTTTCGCAATTGTTCAGAACAAGTCATTTTTAAAATAACAAAGTGTGAGCATTGTTACTCTACAGCAGATACGCAAGGACCGAGCAAAGTTCCGTCAAAAGCAAATGCAATCCCAGAGAAGTGGAGTGAGAAGGAGAGCAAACTAACACTGACCTACTGATAGGAAAGAACAACCGACCTAACCAGTCTCCCAAGCTCCTCCGAAACGGCCCTGCCCAGGAGGGGCAGGTAGGATGCTCCTCATTGACAAAGCCTTCCCTTCCTCAAGCTGATCAGAACCCTAACTGCTACCAGCTGCCAGTTCTATTGGACTCAGGGCAGGTTCAAGGCACTAGCATAACCTGGCACGTGAAGCCAAATGGAGTTGATTGTCACTAAATCCCACCCTGCTGGCTTTTTAGTAGGAAGGATTCTTCCCCTCTTCCTGATCCTAAACTACAATATTTAAAGCCAGCACATTTCAGGAGTGGGAAGCTTAATAAAGGCTGATAGGCAGCTTTGTGAACCACACACCTGTGGGTGCTCACAGGGAACTGACAATCCCAAGTCCTACAGAGGCAAGGTATCGGTGGGATAATGAATTTGGGACAGAGGTCCACTCAAAAGAAAAAAGTTTTCTTAAGTTTTAGAAATCAGCATTAATAACCGCAACCTTCCCCTCCAATTTTGAGATTCCAGTAAATTCGCAGATTAATGATCTTAGGGGTGACCTTTCCAATACAAACTTTGATATGAAAATAAAACTCCATGAGAAAAGGAAGTCATCTTGCAAGCATGGAGTGTGTGGATTTCTTGGAACTGTGGATTTCTGAAAATTCTTCCACTACCCTTCAACACTCTCCAATCTTACAGAAAAGCCCGCAGAACTCGGGGCATGACGATTTCCCCAAAGACAGTTCTGTATCAGAAATAGGTCCTTCAGTGATGTCCACCTTTATTGCTTCTCACTACTATTTTAAAACACTTGGAAAAGTGGTAAAACGACATACAGGGGAAATCAGTATGCCAGCACTGTTGGATTTTTGTCTTGATGGAGCGCTATTCAAAAAAAAAAAAGGGGGGGAGGGACTGAAAAGCAACCTGTTTGGTTATGTGGCATAAAAGGAATACCCAAAATTGTCTCAACAACATATTCCTGCAACTAGCTGGTTTAATCACACATGCCAAAAGCTTCGTGAAGCTACTGCCTTCCTGAAGCCAAAGGAAATACATAGCCCGGTCCTTGGCGCGGACTCTGCTCTCCTGTCCCCCACGACTGCCCATTGTTAAGTACCACTGGGAAGTGCTTTCTGCAGGCATTTCCACCACTTTGCCTTTTGCAATCTGGCAAGCCATTTTTTTCAGTGAACATCCAATTACTGGCAGTACGTCATTCACAGGGGAATACCAGTCATGGTTAAGTGTTCCCACCAACCAGGGTGGCAGGCAGTGCCCCACACGTGTAGCCACCCGACAGGACAAATGTGGTCCTTTGCCTCAGCTTCCTGAGCAAGGTTCCATTCATTTATGCAACCCGAGATCGCTGGCTAAAAGCAAACTAAGAACATTCAGTGCCCAGTTCACTTAGCTACCCCCTTTTTTGGCTCCTGCCGGTCTGACCCCTCAAGGCAGGTAAAAAAGCTGTTTTTCCAGACTACTTTGACTTTGCTCTTTTAAACACTTGGGGCCACGAGAACTAAAAGATGCCTTCCAATGGCCAACTTGGCCCGAAATATGTAAACCAAAGACTCTTGACATCAAACCTTTATAACCAAGACCCCGTATCTGGAAGTACCTGGAAATTTGCTGCCAGAAGGGCAGAAAATTAAATTACTTTTGGAGTCAGGATTGATTCGGCTGTAGGTAGCCATGTGCGGCGGGGCTCTCGCGCAGTTGCAAACACACACCTGGCCGGATGCTGACTGCACCGCACACAGTCGGGTAACCAAACTCTCCCCTCCCCGCCCCCCGCCCAAACAGGTAAGTAGAAACAGCGTCCGGCTCAGAACTCCGGGCCAGTCCCAAGGCGGAGAACATGTGCCTTCCTTGCAGGTGTTGCTCCAAAATGAAGCCCAACGCTAGGAATTGCCGTTTTAAAGGGATCCGGGGGAACGCCTCGCAGCCCTGGTGGGCGCTCCAGGGGAGCGCACGCGAGCAGGTGCGGGCGAGCCCCGCGTCCACGGAGGGCGAGCGCTCCCCAAGCTCGCCGGCCGGAACCGGGCCAGGCGAGGCAGATCCCGGAGACGCCCGCCACGGGGCACGGCCCGCCCCCACCCACACCCCACCTCCCCCTTCACCCCCCCCCCCCCGGAGCCCGGCTCCCGACCCGACGGCCGCCAGCAGCCCGGAGCACGCCTGCGTCCCTCGGGCGGCCAGGGCGCCCTCATTCACAAGCCCGGGATCCGGGCGCTTTGTGCCGGAAGGCGCCCCGGACAATGAGCCGGGCAGGGGGCCGCCGGCCGCCCCCAGCGCGCGCGGGCCCGGCATGACGGTGCAGCCTCGCCCGGCCCGGCCCGGCCCAGGCCCAGGCCCGCGGCCGCCGGGGCCTGCTTAAAGATGGCGAGCCCCTCGCGTGGCTCCCGCGGCTCCCCCCGGCCACAATGGAAGGCGCCCCCCGGCCCCGCCGCGGCCGGTCCGCGGGCCTCACCTTCCATCTCCATGTCCTCGGGCTCGCTCAGCTGCTGCTCGCCCGCTTTCTGCTGCTGCTGCTGCTGCTGCTGGTGGTTCATGTCGGCCGCGGCCTGGGCCTCGCCTGCGGCCGGGAGCCCGGGCTGCGGGCCCGGCGGGCGGGCGGCGGCGGCGGCGAGCCGGGGCGGCGGCGGCGGCGGCGGCGGCGGGGCGGCCTCCTCCTCCTCCTCCCGCGCGTCGTCGGCGGCGGCGGCGGCCCCGGGGCGGCCCGCGGCGGGCGGCGGCGGCGGCGGCGGCGGCGGCAGGGAGACGCGCACGTACTTGCTCGCGATTCGCCCAATCTCGGCGCCGAGGCGGGCGGGCGGCCGGCGGGCCGGGCCGGGCGGCCTCGTCGCTCGCTGCGGCCGCCGCCGCCGCCGCCGCGGGGCCCGCCTCCCGCCGCCGGGGCCGGGGCCGGGGCTGCGGGGCCGCGGGCCGGCCGGGGGCGGAGGGCGGCCGGGCGGGGGCCGCGGAGTCAGCCCCGCCTCGGGCCGGGCGCGGCGGGCGGGAGGCCTGGCCGGCCGCGGCGGGCCTGCGGGGCCTGGGGCCGGCGGGAGCGGCGGCGGCGCGGGCGGGCGACTGGCCGGCCGCGCTCGGGGCGCTGCGGCCTCCGCCTCCTCGGCGTCGTCGTCGGGGCTCCGGCAGCGGACGCGGCGCCCGGCGGCTCGGCTCGGCTCGCTCTCAAAATGGCGGCGGCGTGAAATGTCACATCCGCATGGGGGGCCCGAGAGCGAGCGAGCGAGCGAGCGGAGAGCGGGCGGGCGGCGCAGGGAGCGGGCGGGCGGGCGGGAGGGCGCCGAGCGGGAGGGCGGAGCGGGAGCGGAGGGCGGAGCAGGGGAGGCGGAGCAGAGAGCGGCCCGCCCGCCGCTGCCGCCGCAGCCGCCTCGGCCCGCCCGCCGGCTGCGGCTCCGGCTCCGGCTCCCGCACCAGCCCGCGTCGCGCCGCGCCCCCCGTGCCTCCCACGCCCCCAGCGCCGCCCGGCCCCGGGTGCCTGCCCCTGAGTCCCGGGACGCGCCGGTGCGAGCCCCCCGGCACCCCGACCCTGGAGGGTGAGAGCCCCGAGCCCGGCCCAGCGCAGGGGCCTTACCCCCCCCTTCCTCCCCATACCCTGGGGCCCTCGGCGCGGCCGTGTGACCTTGGGCGTGTAGCTGACCAGGCTGCTTAGAACAGGGTCTGGGACAGAGCCGGGGGCGACGCGTACCACCAGTGCCTGTGGTCAGTAGTAGTAGTAGGATTACTCTCCACCCTTAACCGAGCTGTGTTGTACGTGCCCAATACCCTACGTGGGAGAACTTATTTTCTCATTGTAGTCCAAACCAGAAAAGTTAAGTCCCTCAGAACTGACCCCAAAAGCTCTTCGTGTGGCATTTAACCTGTTCCCCTCAAATCAGCACAGACTGGTGAGTAGCGTCTCAGCTTTATTTATGGTAACCGAGGCAGCGCAGGTAAATAAATAGGCAAAAAGGACATACATCTCTGTACATCTGTCCCCATCTAAGGGACCGTCTCAAAGGAGAATGTAATTTTGCCCCCTAAAATGGCCAGGAAGTTGTGATTCCCACCCCACTTTCCATCTCCGTATTTCCTTTCCCTGCATTTTTCTCCAGTTTAGTTAGGATCCCATCTCCCCACCCACAAAAGAACGTTTTGTTCACTGTGGTGTCCCACGTGCGTGGGACATTGCAAGGACTCAATGAATATTTGTTAAATGAATGCTTGATTCAAATGTGACTGCCCCCCCCCACCAAGCATTTCATATATGTGAAGGTTTCCCACCAGCGGAATTTCTTGCTAGACCAAGGAAGGCAGCAAATGAGAGGGAAGGAGTGATTTCACCAAGAATCGGTCCCAGTCCCTGGGTCACCCCCAGATCCCGAAGAGGTGTTGTTATTCACACAGATTCTCACAAATGCTAATGAACTGTTCTCAGATGCAAAGGAATCCTCCCCTCCAGCTCTGCAGAGCCTTGGGGGAGGGCAGAAAGGACCTTGGGGGGGGGGGGGCAGTTGGCAGAGAGCAATACACAATGACTACTAGGTTCCACACCGCCCAACCTTATTTTTATGACTGGGTTCAAAACCAACCTGGGAAATATATGAGGAGTAAAAAGGATACCCTGCGTGGTGGATAAAATGAATGTGGTATAGCCATCCCATGAAATACTATTTGGCAATTAAAAAGCATGAGGCACTGAGACATGCTACCTGTGGATACACCTTGAAAAACACTGTGCTGAGTGAAAGAAGCCAGACACAAAAGACCACATGGTGAATGATTCCCATTACATGAAACATCCAGCAGGCAATCAATCTATGGAGACAAAGTAGATTGAGGGGGTCCGGCTTTGAGCAGTGATGGCTCCTAGGCCAGGGGTTTCTTTGGGGAGGTTATGAAAATATCCTAAAATTTGATTCTGGTAATGGTGCAAATATGCTAAAACCTTTGGAACTGTACGCTTTAAGTGGGTGAATTGTAGGATACGTGGATGATATGGCAGTAAAACTTTCTTTTAAAAAAAGGGTATCTTGCAAAGGCCAAGAATGAGTGAGGAAGACCAGAATGAAGGCCGGTCACACTCTAGAGGAGAGATGGAGGTGAGCTAGACAGGTGTAGTGGACCTGGAGAAAAAGAAAAAAGAACAGGTGTAGGTGTGTTGACAGGTCAAACTGGCTAGACTTGCTGATAGGCTGGAGTTGGGTGGGAGAGGAAGAAATGTTGCTTTAAGCCTCTGAGTTTGTGGTCACTTATGACACAATAATAAAAAATGAATACACACAAATAATATGTCTCCAGTCCTGGAAGCATCTCAAAGGGAAGAAACTTCACAGCTGTATCCTAGCACGGTGCCTGGTACATAGTAGATGCCTGCTAAAGCCTGATTGAATGGTTTCACCTCAGCTAATGTTTACTAATTGCCAGGAGCCAGGGTCTGTCTGGAATACAAAAGACTGCTTGCTTTAAAGGCTTTTAGTAAGGATTCAGTTACAGAACTTCTTTGCAGCTTCCTACCTTTCACCTAGGAGTAGAGGATGGGGGGCAGGGAGGAGGCCTCATTTCTAGGCCGCCTCAGCTACTCAAAACAGCAGTACCAGTGCCCTCTGAGGCCTGCGAAGAAGGTCCAGACTCAGTTATTCCAGAGGCCTCTGCTAGCCTCTGCATCTCCACCTTGGGGAATCAGGTCTGCATTAGCTGTAAAGCCCATTTGCTCACAGAGGGAATGTGTAGGGAAGAACACTAAAGACACCAATCAGCTGAGTAATGCCTGCTTCCTGGGAGCTGGAATGCCAAGATGCCTCCAAAGGACCTAGAGCCATAAAGGGCAAGGCGACTTACTAGGGCACCATTTCTAATCATTGCCAATTCTTAAAAATTTCACACCCCCGTACCCTGGTTCAGAAACCAGGGACCTAAGAAAGACGGGAAACCGGGGAGACAGGAACTGCTAAAGCAGCTGACTTGTCATTAGGTAGAGTCAGTAGGTGCAGGGAGGGGCCACCCTATCATTACTCTCGGAGCAAAACATATTTTTGCTGCTCCCAGGGCCAGAGCCATGACTTGGCATAAACAGCCGGTTGGGTTTTCTTCTTAAGAACCAAAATATTTATCTACCTGGCAGCTATGTGGGCCAGGGTCTAAAATGATTTGATGGAAGTGTCAGACAAAAAAGAAGGGATTAACGGGAGCTCTTTATTTTTCAGGATAACTAAATTTGTAGATAATCCATGTCTGGAAAGATGACCTAACCCCACAGCCACAGGGTTAGTGAGGAGGGTCTGAGCTTAAAAGAAATAAGGCGGAGGGCGCCTGGGTGGCTCAGTCAGCTGAGCATCTGACTTCGGCCCAGATCATGATCTCGAGGTTCGGGAGTTTGAGCCCCGCGTCAGGCTCTGTGCTGATGGCTCAGAGCCTGGAGCCTGCTTCGGATTCTGTGTGTGTGTGTGTGTGTGTGTGTGTGTGTGTGTGTGTGCGCGCGCGCGCCCCTCCCCCACTCGTTCTCTCTCTCTCTCTCTCTCTCTCTCTCTCTCTCTCAAAAATAAAATAAAAATGGAGCACCTGGGTGGCTCAGTCAGTTAAGCATCCAACTTCGACTCAGGTAATGATCTCACAGTTGATGGGACAGCCCATGTTGGGCTCTGTGCTGACAGCTCAGAGTCTGGAGCCTGCTCAGAGTCTGGATTCTGTGTCTCCCTCTCTCTCTCTGCCCCTCCCCCACTCATGATGTTTCTCTCAGTCTCAAAATTAAACATAAAAATTTTTTAAATAAAATAAAAACATTTAAAAAAATTTTTTAAATAAAATAAAAAAATAAAGAGGGACAAGGCCAAGGTCCTGCAGCTAGAAGCTGTTTGGAGGGTAAAGGGCTTTCCGAGTCAGAACCAAATGACCTAGGTTCCACAGGAGAGGTTCTGCAAAGTTGAACTTGGGAAGCTAGTTGCCTTAACCTCTTTGAACTCAAGGTTCTTACCCGGGAAATGAGGAAGACAGTTTCTACCTAAAGGGGCCTTTGGAAATCAAATGAAATAAGAAAACTTTACTTAAACACGTCATGGTCCAGAGGTTGTGAAACAGTTATTGGAAGGGCGAGGGCAGAATGGCATGAGACCCCAGCCCCAAGTTCCCCGCCTACCTTTCACGCAGAACTGTGGATAGGTTGACTACCTGCTGTGTGCCAGAGACTGGGCTGGTGGGGGGGGGGGGGCAGCGGTAAAGGGAATGAATGGCAGAAATGACCAAAGGGTGTCGCAACACAAAGTCACGTGACCAACATTTTCCTGGGCCGGGTTTTGGGAAGGGAGAGGCAAACGTTAATGCAAGCTCTTTGCTAGAGTGACTGCTCATAGTTGGCCACGAATGCATGTAGATTTTAGGGTCTTGTTGTTATTTTTTGAAAAAGAACTCACAAAGATCCTTTGGCTTCAGTGTGACCAGGCTGACTCCAAAAGAGGCGGTGGAAAGAGGCGGTGAGAACCTGGGGGACAATGGTGATTTCTTTTCCTTGTTTTAAATTCACGTTTTGTTGGTTTGTCTGTTTGTAGGAAAATTAATCAAACCATTAACCACTCCTCTTGGTCACACCCTCTTAAAAGGGTAAGAATATGGAACAATGGGATATTTCCAATTAGGTGGTTTTGGGGGAGAAAAAACAAACTCAGTTGAAGAACACTTACTGGGGCACTTGGGTGGCTCAGTCGGTTAAGCGTCTGACTCTTGATTTTGGCTCATGATCTCACGGTTCATGGGTTTGAGCCCTGCATCAGGTTCTGCGGTGACAGAGGGGGGCCTGCTTGGGATTCTTTCCCTGTCTCTCTCTCTTTCTCTCTCAAAAAAAAAATAAATAAATAAACAAATAAACATTTAAAAGTAAAATAAAGAGCACTTACTGTGAACCAGAGACTGTTTATTTTTTTTTTAATTTTTTTAACATTTTATTTATTTTTGAGAGAGACAGAGTGTGAGCAGAGGAGAGGCAGACAGAGAGGGAAACACAGAATCCGAAGCAGGCTCCAGGCTCTGAGCTGTCAGCACAGAGCCCAACGCGGGGCTCGAACCCACACACCGTGAGATCATGACCTGAGCCGAAGTCGGACGCTTAACCGACGGTGCCACCCAGGCGCCCCGAACCAGAGACTGTTTAAAGCATTCCACATGTTGACTGTTTTACTCTCACGTCAACCCTATAAAGCAGGTGCTGTATTCCTATTTTACAGTTGAGGTCACTGAGGTGCAGTCTCCAGACTAAGTAACTAGCTCAAGGTCACACAGCTAGTAAAGAAAAGCCCAAATCTGAATCCAAGCAATCTTGCTTCATATGACCAAATAGAAAAATATTAATAAGAGATTTACTTTATAACCCCAATGTAAATCCCTAAATGTGATCAAGAATCCTATAACTTCACGGGGCGCCTGGGTGGCTCAGTCGGTTGAGCGGCCGACTTCGGCTCAGGTCATGATCTCGCGGTCCGTGAGTTCGAGCCCCGCGTCGGGCGCTGTGCTGACAGCTCAGAGCCTGGAGCCTGTTTCAGATTCTGTGTCTCCCTCTCTCTGACCCTCTCCTGTTCATGCTCTGTCTCTCTCTGTCTCAAAAATAAATAAAAGTTAAAAAAAAAAAATTTTTTTTTTAAAAGAATCCTATAACTTCAGAACCGCATATACGCTACTTATCCACATTAGCTGGAAAACAGACACAGGCCATCTTTCCACAGAACTGGTCTGGAATTATGCAAAATCTTCAGTAAGCAGCCTTTGCTTTTTTTTTTTTTTTTTTTTTTTTTTTTTTACTGTTTATGTATTTATTTTGAGAGAGAGAGAGAGAGGGAGGAGAAGCAGAGAGAGAACCCCAAGCAGGCTCCACACTGTCAGTGCAGAGCCTGACTAGGGGCTTGAACCATGACCTGTATCAAAATCAAGAGCTGGATGCTTAACTGCCCAAAAGCCGCAAACATCCTTTGCTCTTAAAAGGCAACTGATCTATGTTTTCTTGCTTTTGTTTAATGTTAATTTACTTTTGAGAGAAAGACAGAATGTGAGCAGGGGAGGGGCCGACAGAGAAAGAAAGATAGAGGGAGACACAGAATCCGAAGCAGGCTCCAGGCTCCGCGCTGTCAGCACAGAACCCAATGTGGGGCTCGATCTCACGAACCGCGAGATCATGACCTGAGCCCAAGTCGGACGCTTAACTGAGCCACCCAGGCGCCCCTCTTGTGTTTTCATGTGGCCAATATTAACCTAGAAGTTTGTCACATTAGGTACATTCTTGACAAAACTGTCTCAGCTCTGACTGTAAACCAAACACGTACCTCCTCACAGAGCCAGGTAACATGCTCTAAGTGGCTATCTTACTTAATCTTCACAAGGTAAGAGCAATAATCATTGCTAATATTTATTGAGTGCTTTCTTCCTGCCAGGCCCTGTTCCAAGGACTTTACATTAACTCTTTCATTTAACCTGTCAACAACCCTGTTAATTACAGATGTCAAGTACTCCTCTTTAGAGAGGTGAAACCGACAGAGAGAAGGAAGGTGCTCAGTGTCACAAATAGCAGCGGAAGGGTTTCTGCACATAAGTCAAACAGAATTAGAACAAGAGTGATCCAGCTATTTCACTCCTGGGTATAAGCCCAACACAATTGGAAACAGGGTCTCAAACGAAAACTTGTACACTAATATAGCAGCACTATTCCCAACAGCCAAAGGTGGAAGCAACCCAAATGTCCACAGACAGATGAGTGGATAACGAAATGTGGTCTGTCCACACAATGGAATATTCAGCCATCGGAAAGGACGACGTACTGATCCGATGAACCTTGAAAACATGCTAGTAAATGATGGGGGGCCTGGCTGGCTCAGTCGGAAAAGCATGCGACTCTTGACCTCAGAGTTATAACTTCGAGGCCACGTTTATTTAAAAATAAAATCTTGGGGCGCCTGGGTGGCTCAGTCGGTTAAGCGTCCGACTTCGGCTCAGGTCACAATCTCACGGTCCGTGAGTTCGAGCCCTGCGTCAGACTCTGGGCTGATGGCTCAGAGCCTGGAGCCTGCTTCCGATTCTGTGTCTCCCTCTCTCTCTGCCCCTCCCCCGTTCATCCTCTGTCTCTCTCTGTCTCAAAAATAAACGTTAAAAAAAAAATTTAAAAATAAAATCTTGGGGCACCTGGGTGCCCAGTCAGTTGAGCATCTGACTGTGGCTCAGGTCATGATCTCACGGTTCATAGGTATGAGCCCCACATCAGGCTCTGTGCTGACAGTTCAGAGCCTGGAGCCTGCTTAGGATTCTGTGTCTGCCTCTCTCTCTGCTCCTCCCCCACTTGTGTTCTGTCTCTGTCTCTGTCTCTGTCTGTCTCTCTCTCTCTCTCAAAATAAACATCAAAAAATTTTTTTCTTAATATATGTATTTTTTAAAAATAAAAAAATCTTGGGGCGCCTGTGTGGCTCAGTCGGTTAAGCATCCGACTGTGGCTCAGGTCATGATCTCACAGTTTGTGAGTTCAAGCCCCATACCAGGCTTGCTGCTGTCAGCACAGAGCCAGCTTCAGAACTTCTGTCCCCCCTCTCTCTGCCTCTCTCCTGCTTATGTTCTCTCTCTCAAACATAAATAAATCTTAATAAAAATAAAATCTTTAGGGACGCCTGGGTGGCTCAGTCGGTTGGGCAGCCGACTTCGGCTCAGGTCATGATCTCGCGGTGAGTTCGAGCCCCGCGTCGGGCGCTGTGCTGACAGCTCAGAGCCTGGAGCCTGTTTTGGATTCTGTGTCTCCCTCTCTCTGACCCTCCCCCATTCATGCTCCGTCTCTCTCTATCTCAAAAATAAAATAAACGTTAAAAAAATTAAAAAAATAAAATAAAATTAAAATCTTTAGGGGCACCTGGGTGGCGCAGTCGGTTAAGCGTCCGGCTTCAGCCAGGTCACGATCTCGCGGTCCGTGAGTTCGAGCCCCGCGTCAGGCTCTGGGCTGATGGCTCGGAGCCTGGAGCCTGTTTCCAATTCTGTGTCTCCCTCTCTCTCTGCCCCTCCCCCGTTCATGCTCTGTCTCTCTCTGTCCCAAAAATAAATAAAAACGTTGAAAAAAAATTAAAAAAAAAAATCTTTAAAGAAAATGCTAGTAAACGAAAGAAGCCAGAGGCAAAAGGCAACATATTCCATGATTCCATTTGTATGAAATATCCAGCATGGACAAATCCATAGAGGCATAAAACAGATTAGCAGGTGCCAGAGGCTGACTACGGGGGGCAGTGGGGCATGGCTGCTTCATGGGTATAGGGTTTCCTTTTGGAGTAATAAAAATGTTCTGGAAATTGAGTAGCAATAATTACATAACATGAATGTACATAATGACACTAATGGTAAATTTTGTTATATGTATTTTACTACACTACACAAAATAACAAGATTTGAAGTAGGGTATTCTCTCATTCCATAACTTGTGTCTCTAGCCAATATGCCATGCTTTGGATTCTGGTAGAAAGCATGATTATTTTCACTACATGAAAGAGGAAACTGAGGCATAGCTAGGAAGAGGTAGGAAGGGATTCAAACAGCTCTGCCCACTGCAAAGTTGCCGGGAGCGCCTCCAACCCCTTCTGTGACAGCCAAAAATGCCTCCAGAATTGCCACTGCGTTATTCAGTGACTCAATTTACTTTTCTACCAATACCTCTGAAAATAAATTGCTGACCTGGAAAATTAAACAATTTTTCACAAAGACATTTGGAAATGAGGGTGGAGAATATCTATGTGTTAAAAGTAAAATTCAGTGGGGCATCTGGGTGGCTCACTCGGTTCAGTGTCTGACTTGGCTTCAGGTCATGGTCTCACAACTCGTGAGTTTGAGCCCCATTTACCATCAGCACAGAGCCGGCTTCAGATCCTCTGTCTCTCTCTCTCCCTGCCCCTTCCCCGCTTGCGCCTTCTCTCGCTCTCAAAAATAAATAAACATTGGGGAGCCTGAGTGGCTCAGTCAGTTGAGTGTCTGACCTCAGCTCAGGTCATGTGTTCATGGGTTCGAGCCCTGCGTCAGACCCTGTGCTGACAGCTGGGTGCCTAGAGCCTCCTTCGGATTCTGCGTCTCCCTGTCTGTCCCTCCCCTGCTCACACTCTGTCTCTCTGTCTCTGTCTCCCTCTCTCTCAAAAAATGAAAAAACATTAAAAAAAATGTAAAAAGGAAAAAAGAAACCTTGCTTGAAGACAGCAAGGTGGGTCCCCTGTTCCGAGAGACCGTGGCTCATCCTTCCAGCTGGAAAGGCCCTTTCTTGGAACCCTTCCTCCCATTTCTCTGGACACTTAACCAACACTGGGGGCACAGCAACGCTGCTGTTCCCTTCATAGTGTTTATTGAGTCAAGGAATACGCACGCTGGCACCCGCTTCCAGGCAGATTTCTTGCACCACAGGAAGAGTTCAGTGACTGTTGCAGACAGCAACTGGGTTTTATCTGCCAGATGGGAACTCAGGGAATTTAAATTAATTAAAATAATGGCATTTGATATCACAGTTGATAGGGAAAGAGTTCCAGTCTCGGGTTCTAAGGGCAACAAACAAGCTTGAAAACATCCAGATCCCTTTTGTAGGAAAGAAAATTACACACAAGGAACAGAGAAAATTTATTAAACACTTACTGTGTGCCAGGCACAATGTTGAGTGTTTCCCTTGGCTTTTTTTAATAACCCAGAACCTCAAAAGATGTAATACACAAAGATAATGTCCCATGTCAATAACGGTCACATTTCTTTAGAAAGTAATTTTTGTTCACAAATAATCTGTTGCCGCTCACCATGTCTACCAAAGTAAGAGCATAAACGGAATTCTTGTCTGTAATTCAATCACTACATTTTGTGAGAGCCTTTTGAGTTTTTTAAAACAACAACTTTTTTTTTTTTTAATTTTTTTTAACGTTTTTATTTTATTTTTGAGACAGAGAGAGACAGAGCATGAACAGGGGAGGGGCAGAGAGAGAGGGAGACACAGAATCGGAAACAGGCTCCAGGCTCTGAGCCGTCAGCCCAGAGCCTGACGCGGGGCTCGAACTCACGGACCACGAGATCGTGACCTGGCTGAAGTCGGACACTTAACCGACTGCGCCACCCAGGCGCCCCAGGTACGTATAATCTTTAGTTTGTCTGTTTATTTTGAGAAAGAGGGAGAGCACACAAGAGCAGGGAGAGGGGCAGAGAGAGAGAGAGAGTCCCGAGCAGGCTCCACACTCACCGTGGAGCCCAACTCAAGGCTCGATCCCACGACTGTAAGATCATGACTTGAGCCAAAACCAAGAGTCAGTCGCTGAACCACCCAGGCGCCCCTATAATACTTTGATAATAACATTTAGAGGAAACACACGCCAAAACTATCCCATTAGGGCAGAGCTACAGGGAGCCTCCAAGATGGTTAAGGCTGAGACCCCAGGAGGCAAGCAGTTACTCGGGCGTGGGTTAGTGGTCGAGAGAATCCAGGGGGCCATTATCGGCGACTTCCACTCTATTACCCTTCTTCTTGGTTGCCTCTCTGGGTACAGTGGGCTCCCCAGATCCTGGCGGAGCTGGTCCCAGACTCTTCCTATGTCCCCTTTCACCCTAGAGATACCAGGACTTCTCCAGTGCTTTCTGGTCCACATCGCACAAGCCACCCCAAAGCAGTTTCTCAGGACGTATGCAGTCCCCACGATCTTTTGTGCCACCAGCCCAGGAAAGGCTCAATTAACTATCCCACCCAGGGAGGCTCCCCTAGGCTGAGGGTAGGGCCAGGCATTTTTCAGAAGTGCCCCCAAGTGATGGTGACTCACTACAGCTCACTGTGCTTTGCTGGTCTCTAGCACCCCCAGTCTCACCCCACAGTGGACAGAGCCCACCAGTCGGTGGCCTCTGACATGTCTTTGACAGTTAAAACAGCTCATAGGTGATGGGTGCTTAATACGTGCCAGGCCTCGTCCTGAGTGCTTGCTAGGAACTAATTCATTGAAATATCACAACAACCCCATGAGCAGAGAGCCATGCTCTTAGTTCTGCAGTTTTGTGCATTGTACATAAAGTGTGACTGCAAATCAGTGTTTGCTGGGGTTTGGGAAGTAATTGAGGCACAGGAGAAGGCACAGGGGAATTTTTAAGATCTCCGTTTTGATCGCGGCCCTAGGCATTTGCAAAACCCATAGAATCTTACATCACCAAAACTGAACTTTAACATAGGTAAACTTAAAAAAATTTTTTTTTTAATATTTATTTATTTTTGAGACAGAGCAAGCAGGGGAGGGGCAGAGAGAGGGACAGAGGATCTGAGGTGGGGTCCATACACTGACAGCTCAGAGCCCGACATGGGGCTCGAACTCATGAATCATGAGATCATGACCTGAGTGGAAGTCAGACGCTTAACTGACTGAGCCGCCCAGGTGCCCTAAGTTTATTTATTTTGGAGTGAGAGAGAGAGAGAGAGAGAGAGCACAAGGGGAGGAGGTAGGGCGGGGACAGAGGGTCTCTGAAACAGGCTCCATGATGGTGGATAGATAGCCTGATGCGGGGCTTGAACCCACAAACCTTGAGATCATGACCTGAGCCAAAGTCGGATGGATGCTTAATGGACTGAGTCACCCAGGCGCCCCACCACTCTTGATCTCAGAGTTAGAAGTTCAAGACCCACGTTGGGTGCAGAGATTACTTAAAAATAAAACCTTAAAAAAAAAAAAAAAAAGTCAAGGGGGATATTGGGAGATCCCAGGCTGGAATGCAGACAATGACAAATGAATCTAACTGTACTGCAAGTGTAGGACAAAGGAGCTGTCACCTCTTTGAAGGTGAGAGAAAAAAGGAGCTGACTTCAGTGACTTTGATTTTTAATGAAAACTATAAAGGTAAACTCAAAGAACTACACATGTAAAGAAAGGAGAAGGGCTGAAATCCAGCCCAGGAACCCCCAGCTAAGCTTGCTGCTAAGAACAAAGGTTCCATCTGTTCACCCTACCATGCGATAAGACAGGTGTCTTCCAAGAGGAGCACCTCTTTAGAATTTGCACAAAAGGGTCTATAGAAGGGTGTAGTGGCCCTGCCTACAATCAAGGTGCTGTATTACCCCCATCTTACAGATGAGGAAGCCAAGGCAGCAGGTGGTCAACTGGTCCAAGAACTGGTCCAATAAAGCACCAAGATTTCACCTCTGGAAACAACTCAAAATGTCCATCAGTGGCTGAATGGATAACTGAATGGATAAATAAAAGCGGTCTGTCCGCATAACGGAATATTACTCAACCATAAAAAGGAACATCACACGGACACCTGCTGCAACATGATGAAGCTTGAAAATAATTCACCAAAGTGAAAGCAGACAGACACAAAAGACCACATACTGTATGATTCCATGTATATGCCACGTCCAGAATAGCCAAGTTCATAGAGACAGAAAGTTAGAGTGGAGGTTGCCAGGGGCTGGGGGCTGGGGTGGGGAGGAGAGCAGAGAATGGGGACTGAGTGCCAATAGGGTCCAGGACTGGGGAAGGAAACAGATGTTTTAAATTGTGCCGATGGTCCCATGCATCTCCGCATACACTATGAACCACTGAATTCATTAGACACCTAAAACAGGAGAATTGCATAGCATGTAAATTGTATCTCAATAAAGCTGGGATTTCAAAAAAAAAAAAAAAAAAAAAAAGACATTCAGCTCTGGCAGCCTGACCGTCACACCATGGGAGCTCCTAACAAACATACCAGGTTGCCTTCACCCAGGCAGGCTTGTTAATATTCCAAAACCCATATCCAACAAATGCCTGAATTAAACCCCTGCCACTGAGTGAATACAGCAGCCATTGTCTTGCCTGGCCCACTCTGTGCCAGCCACTTTCCTTATATTAACTCCCCTTTTCCACAGCAGCTGGGCAGGTTAGGTTCCAGGCTCCCGTATTTTCTGGGAGGCTGGTGTTCCGGAAACCTTGGCAATATGGAAAGCTAATCATTCAAGACTGCCCTTGACCATGGGAGGGCAGGTATTTATTTCTGTTTATCAGCTCAGGGGGGATGTGGGGGGTTGCCCTAGTGGAGAGAGTATAGGCAGAAGGTGTAGAACTTTCAGTCCTACCCACCCTTGGGGTTACTGGATTCCTAATGTGGGGTGTCCACTTAGAGACAAAAAGCAAGACTTACCCATATTTTGATTGCACGGATTCAAATTTGCACTGAAAATGACAACTCTATATCATTATCTTTTGTTTTTTACATTTACTTATTTATTTTGAGAAGAGAGAGCACAGTGGGGAGGGGTAGTGAAGGAGACACAGAATCCCAAGTAGGGTCCCCGCCATCAGCACTGTGCCCAATCTGGGGCTCGAACCCACAACCCCCAAGATCATGACCTGAGCGGAAGTAGGATGCTTCACTGACTGAGCCGCCCAGGAGCCGCAGTGACTTTTAAGTTTTTAAGACCTGTAACACTTTGGATTTGAATAGAAGCTTTTGGCTTCCATTGACTTGTTTGCTCTCATTTGTCTTTGGAGCATGTGTATGATGGATGGAACAAGGACACAGTCAGACTGTGTGAGCTCCATGCCTTCATCTGACTGAAACTGCTTCTGCATGTAGTGGAAATAAGAATCATGCCTCCCTGTCCACCTCGCCAAGAGTTAGCCAAGTTCAAATGGGATAAAGCAGAGGTTGAGCAAACTACAACTAATTGGCCACACTTGTCTGGTTTCCTTCCTGTTTTCTATATAGCCCAGGAGATAAAAATGGTTTTTAGAGGCGCCTGAGTGGCTCAGTCGGTTGAGCAGCAGCCTCTTCACTTCAGCTCAGGTCATGATCTCGTGGTTGATGAGATCTAGCCCCACATCGGGCTCTGTGCTGACAGTACACTGAGCCTGCTTCTGATTCTCTCTCTCCCTCTTTCTCTGCCCCTTCCCTGCTTGTACTTGCTCTCTCTCAAAATAAATAAATAAACTTAAAAATTTTTTGAAATGGTTTTTACAATTTTCCAGTGGTTGAAAAAAAAAATCAAAGAATGATATTTCACGATGCATGAAAATTATGTTAATTTCACATTTCAGTGTCCAGTGTTCAGTGTTCAGGTTTTGTTGGAAGGCCACCACACCCATGAATTTACTTATTGTCTATGGCTGTTACAGTCTAAGACTGCTGCCTTCCAGGATAAAGGACGCTCTTGGTAAAACAGCGCAAGAGATAGAAATATCAGCTATTGTTTATTCTTCCTCATTAACAATGTTCCCAATATACAAACCCAAGTTTTTTTAACTGCCTATATTTATGAACTACTAGATTCATTTGTGAGCATGCATTATCTTTTATATTTTTCAAGGCATTAACCCAACAAATGACAAATAGGGAAAAAAAAATACTCATGACACAGACGGGAGAAATCCTTGATGCGGAAAGAATCCTTTTAGATACAGACAAACCAAACTTATTTATTTGGTCATAAAACCAAATAACAAATAGTTAAAGATGTTCCACCTAAGTTAGTAACAAAGAAATCCAAATTAAATACAAGATACTTTTTCATCCTGCAGATTGGTCATGGTTAAAATTTAGAAGATGAGGGGCACCTAGGTGGCTCAGTCGGTTAAGCGTCAGACTTCAGCTCAGGTCATGATCTCACGGTTGGTGAGTTCGAGCCCCGCGTCGGGCTCTGTGCTGACAGCTCAGAGCCTGGAGCCTGCTTTGGATTCTGTGTCTCCCTCTCTCTCTGCTCCTCCCCCACTCACACTTTTACTCTCTCTGTCTCTCAAAGATGAATAAGTGTTAAAAAAAAATTTTTTTTTTAATTTAAAAGATGACTACCCAGGGATGGAAAAGATGCACGAAAAATACATACATTGCACATGTGATGTTTCCCTGAATGCTAAATAATTTTAAATGTTAACCTTTTTCAAATTTAAAATACCTCTTAAAAAATATATCGGTTTGGAACCAAAAGACATAAAATATTCTCCATTATTTATTCAACAAATATTTGGAGCATCAGATGAGTGCCAGACCAGGGGAAGAATTTACATTTTATAAAATTGCAGTGGAAGGCCACTGAAGGGTTTCAAGCAGGGGATGGCATGATTAGATTTACACTTTAAAAATTATCTTTGGCTGCTGGGTGGAGATTTGGCCCTGGGGGCAGAGAGACCAGTTAATAGGCTTTGTCAATTACCATCAGGAGAAATGGTGAAAAGTACAGTAAGATATAACTTACCGAAGCGTACCAACCACCTCACTGCCCAGCACTGCCTTCTCCTGACCCACCAGGGCCTTCAGTATATTCTTTCCAGCCTTTTATAACAATGCTTGGGCCCAAAGTAGACATTCTAGGCCAGCTGTCCAACACAGGTATTATATGAGCCATATTTGTAATCCTTAACCTTCTGGGATGTTGAGAAAAATCTCTGTCCAACATGGGGCTTAAATTCATGACTCCCTGAGATCAAGAGCCAAACGCTCTACCCACTGAGACAGCCAGCCACCCCTCCAGGAGTCACATTTTAAAAAGTAAAAAACAGGGGCGCCTGGGTGGCGCAGTCGGTTAAGCGTCCGACTTCAGCCAGGTCACAATCTCGCGGTCCGTGAGTTTGAGCCCCGTGTCGGGCTCTGGGCTGATGGCTCAGAGCCTGGAGCCTGTTTCCGCTTCTGTGTCTCCCTCTCTCTCTGCCCCTCCCCCGTTCATGCTCTGTCTCTCTCTGTCCCAAAAATAAATAAACGTTGAAAAAAAAAAAAAAAGTAAAAAACAGGGGCGCCTGGGTGGCTCAATCAGTTAAGCATCGGACTTTGGCTCAGGTTCAAGCCCCACATTGGGCTCCACAGCATGGAGCCTGCTTGGTATTCTTGCTCTCCCTCTCTCTCTCTCTCTCTCTCTCTCTGCCCTTCCGGTGCATGCGTGCACTCGCACTCTCTCTCTCTCTCTCTCTCTCAAAATAAATAAATAAACTTAAAAAAAAAAGTAAGAAACAGTTCCTCAGAAAGTTAAACATTTACCATATGACCCAACAACGCTGCTACATAGAATTCCAAGAGAAGTGAACATGTATGTCCACACAAAAGCATATACACAAATGTTCATCGCAGCCTTATTCATAATAGCCCAAAAGTGGAAGCAACTCGGATGTCCATCCACTGTTGAATGCATAAACAGCCTGTGGAATCTATCCATACAATGGACTATTATTCAGCCATAACAAAGAATGAAGTACTAATAGATGCTAGACGAGGATGAACTTTAGAAACAATATGTTGAGTGAAAGAAGCCAGTCGCCAAAGGCCACATAGTATATGCTTCCTTGTATAGGCAAGGTCCAGCATAGGCTAATTCTAGACAGAAAGTAGATCAGGGATAGTTGGGGCTGAGAGAGGAGGAGTGGGGAGTGGCGGCTAATGAGCATCGGGGAGTCACGCAAATACCCCGAGATTAGAATTATAGCAATGCTGGGGCACCCGGCTGGCTCAGTCGGAAGAGCCTGAGACTCTTGATCTCAGGGTGGTGAATTCGAGCCCCACATTGGGTGTAGAGATGACTTAAAAATAAAATCCTAAAATATATATATATATATGTGTGCGTGTGTGTGTGTGTGTGTGTGTGTGTGTGTGTAAAAATAGAACTGGTGACATTAATTTTATTTTTTTTTTTAATTTTTTTTTCAACGTTTTTTTAATTTATTTTTGGGACAGAGAGAGACAGAGCATGAACGGGGGAGGGGCAGAGAGAGAGGGAGACACAGAATCGGAAACAGGCTCCAGGCTCCGAGCCATCAGCCCAGAGCCTGACGCGGGGCTCGAACTCATGGACTGCGAGATCGTGACCTGGCTGAAGTCGGACGCTTAACCGACTGCGCCACCCAGGCGCCCCTAATTTTAATAATACACCTTAATTTAACCTAGCTATACCCAAAATATTATCATTTCAATAAGTACTTGACATAAAAAGTTATTGATGCTGGGGCGCCTGTGTGGCTCAGTCGGTTGGGCGTCCGACTTCAGCTCAGGTCATGATCTCACGGGCCGTGAGTTCGAGCCCCGCGTCGGGCTCTGGGCTGATGGCTCGGAGCCTGGAGCCTACTTCCGATTCTGTGTCTCCCTCTCTCTCTGCCCCTCCCCCGTTCATGCTCTGTCTCTCTCTGTCTCAAAAATAAATAAACGTTAAAAAAAAATTAAAAAAAAAGTTATCGATGAGATATTTTATTGTTATTTTTTTTCCCTTTTTCTTTTTGAGAGATTCAGAGCACAAGTGCGGGAGGGGCAGGGGGAGGGAGGGGGAGGGGGGAGAGAGAGAGAGAGAGAGAGAGAGAGAGAGAGAGAGAGAGAGAATCTCAAGCAGGGTCCACGCCCTAAATGGAGCCCGACACAGGGGGCACCATCTCACGAACCGTGAAGTCATGACCTGAGCCGAAATCAAGAGTCGGATGCTTAACCCACTGAGCTACGCAGGAACCCCTCGTTTTTTTCTTTTTGAAAGTCTTATATAAGTAATCTCTATACCCAAGATATCAAGAGTCATACAATCCTTAGTGAGCCAGCCAAGTGCCCCTTATTTTTTCTAAGTCTCTGAAATCTGGTATAGATTTCCCACTCACAGCATATCTCAACTTAGATGTTAACGTCTTTGGGAATACTTGATCTGCATCTAGATTTCATCAAACTTACCTTTGAAAAAGTACAGTCAAAATGTTATCATGAGGTGTTTAAATAGCATCAATATATATTTCAAATTCCCTTGAAAACAATGTATAAATTTTTTATTAAAAAAATTTTTGGGGGGTGATCCTGGATGGCTCAGTCGGTTTAAACGTCCAACTTCGGCCCAGGTCACAATCTCTCAGTCCATGAGCTTGAACCCCACATCGGGCTCTGTGCTGGCAGCTCAGACCCTGGAGCCTGCTTCAGATTCTGTGTCTCCCTCTCTCTGCCTCTCCCTCACGCGTTCTCTCTCTCTCTCTCCCTCTCTCAAAAATAAATAAAACATTTTAAAAATAACAAAAAATAAAAATTGTAAGTAGGCTCCATGCCCAATGTGGGGCTTGAACTCATGACCCTGAGATCAAAAGTCGATGCTCTATGGACTGAGCCAGCCAAGTGCCCCTATACGTTTTTCAAAAAGTAGAGCGGCATATCCAAATTGTCCCAATCAGACTTAAAAGTTTTCCAGTAACAAAATCAAGCATCAGTTTTTTTTTAACTGAAAATAATGAGAATTAAATTCAATCAAGTTCAATTCCTCAGTAACACTATTTTCATTTCAAAGGCCCAACTACAAGTGGGGTGGTGGCTCCTGCTTGGGGAAGCCCAGACAAAGACTATTTCCAGGGTCGTCTGCCTGGTTCAGTTGATGGAGCGTGAGACACTTGATCTCAGGGTCCTTAGTTCACGCCCCATGTTGGGCCTAGAGCTGACTTTAATAATAACAGTAATAATAAAAAGACCATTTCCGTCATCACTAAAAGTTCTTTAGCATCCCTCTCTTAGAAGAGGGTCATTGTGAGACTTAACAGAATTGATAGACTTGAGGGATCACCGCTATGCCTGCCCAGTTCTCAGTACTCAATCCCATGTAATTATTTCATGGCTGCCTCATCTAGGAAGCCCATTCTTCCAGGCTGGGCAAGGTCCAAGCCTGTCATCCTGCTTTTTCCCTCCCTCTTCCCACTTGTAACTCTCTTCCACCTCCCAGTAACTCGTAACTGATAAACACCGTCCCTTCCATCCCTGACGGCTGAGTGCAAGTTTCCTGAGGGCTTCCCGCGGCCTACCCTCGCGTCCCCATTCCTCCAAGCAGCAGCCAGTGTCATCCTTTCAAAAGGTAATTTGATGGAGTAATTCCCTTTCTTAAGAACTTTCTAGATCTGGCCTTGTTTGTTCTGGCCCCTCCCAGCCTGCCTTTCCACCCCACCTAGAATCTGGAACTGCCTCTGGCCTCCAGGCCTTGCCCCCAAATGCCATCCTCTTCCTTCCAACAATCTTTGCCCCAAGTGGCTCCAGTCATTTTCTTAGGGTCCTCGCTCGCCACCCCCCCCCCCCCCCCACCGCTGCGCCTCACACCTTCCCAGCAGCTGCAGAGGTAGCCATCTGCGTGTGACTGTTCTGATTAAAAGCGTTGATGAGTTAACATGTGTTATTGTGTGCTTAATGGCTTTCTTCTGCTAAATGTGAATTTCTTGAATGAGCGGGGCCCCATCTGCCTCATCTGTCCCTCAACCCCAGGGCCCGGCACACATAGGTGCTCAATAAACGTATGTGAGTTGAAATGTTTTCTTAATGTACATTAAAAAAAAAAAAAAAAAAAAGTCTGTCTGCAATAGAACTGTATCCTCCAAGAGGTAGGAACTGCCCTTATCTGTTCCGGGTAGAAACTGCAGGAAAGACTCAAATATCGCCCGAAGGAAGAAACCGATGCATTTCATTTGCTGGTTTCTAGGAGCCAGAATGTCTGAAACAGCGGTGGTCAGCGGCCTACCTGCGCTGGAGAAGCCCCGCCCCCTTCTCCGGGGCGACCCGCCCCCCGCAAGCCCAACAGGCGCACGCAAGCCTCTCCAGATCCGCACGCTGCCCAAGGGTATGGATTCTCCGCCAGCTCAGAGCAAGCAAGGGCACCCTCTGCCCCGGGAACCGCAAGAATCTATGTAGCAGGAAGCTCTCAACCACAGAGGAACAAGGGGGTAAGGGGGAGGGGGAGGGAAAGCACCTTGCAAGTCTATGGAGCTAGAACAAATGTCCAATATTTTAATGCTAACTTACAAAACTTCACCTCTGGACTGATGTGCTTCCCAGATTTGAAGGGTTTTATTGGTTTTGGGGGGGGGTATTTTTGGAGGGGGGGATGTAATGACATTTCTAAATACAATGGTCAATTGAGCAGTACTTGTAAGGTGATCTGTTCCTACTCTGCAAGAGAACTGGATTTTAAAAGATGACAAAGGTGCCTTAAGGGATTTTCAGGGAGAATTACGACCGCACTTCTGCATCTGCGCCGATCGCGGAGCCTGGGTTCTCATAGGGGCCCTGTCGCCAGTTATTCTGGTTCGACCTTGTTAACAGCTCACCCTTTCTTTGCTCTCCACTCGGCCTCTGGCCTCTTCCCCAAATCCATCCTTCCGCTAGTTACTGAAGGACGCAACTCCTTTTTGGTCAATCCAATCAGCTTGGCACGAGAAGACCAAAGGCACGAGAAGAGAACTCAGGCTCAAAGTGCAAAGGAAGCGGTCAAACGTGCATTTACAAATCACAGGCTTGCCTACCTAAAACCCTCGGCAGAAGAGACGAACCAGCTCGGGAAGGCAAGGCCAGATTTCCGTAAGGCGGCGGTCGGCAGACCCCACTCCGCACCCTGAAATTTACGGCTTCCTCAGGAACCAGCAACAGAGTCGGAAAACAGGATTCTTAAACAAAACAAAACAAAACAAAACAAAACAAAACAAAACAAAAAACATACCTTGTTTTTTGCTGTTTTCCCTCCAGCTAAAGCTAGTCAGGAACAACCTGGATTGGAAGCTGGTGCTGGGGACGTGAGGAGGAAGCTCCCTCAAGCACCTGGGGAGGGACCACCGTGGGAGAGACCCGGCTCTGCGCCTCCTGCTAGGCTTACAGCCCTGCGCAGGCATCTGCTTCCGAGGTGGCCTTGACTGCTTGGTGAATCTCTTGAGACCCAGGCCTCTGGGGCCTCTGGGGCCTCGCTTACCGTCCTGCGACCGCTCAGAAGGACCTAGCCCAGAAGGGAAAGCGATCTGGTCCTCTTCTTCCCAATCTCCAGCCTTTTATAGGCCCCCTCCCAGCGGCCCACCCCTCCTCCCCCACTGGCAGGTCTAAAGGCACGGGCCGGAATCCTTGCTTCATTTGCATAACCTAAAGGTTTACTTAAGGCGTGGTTCCAGAACCAAAGAGCTAGCTATTCTAAAGTAATTTTGAAGGCTCCACCTATTCCTTTTAAGATGTATTTATTTAAATAATCCCTACCCCCAATGCGGGGCTCGAACTCACAATCCGGAGGTCAGGAATTGGAAGGCTCCAAACTCTGAGCCAGCCAGGAGCCCTTTCACCTCTTCTTGAAGCATAGTGACAAACCCCATAATGTTAGGACTTTCATTCCAACCACAGTAGCGCCTGCTCCCCCTTATCCAGGGGGATACAGTCCAAGATCAGCCCCGTGAATGACTGAAACCGTGGATCATCTCGAATCTTACATACACTGTTTTTACCTGTACACATATACCTATGATATGCTTAATTTTTTTAAACATTTTATTTTTAAGTAATCTCTATGCAAAGGTGGGGTTCAAACTCATGACCCCAAGATCAAAAGCCTCATGCTCCAAGACTGAGCTAGCCAGGGGCCCCCACACATACCCATGATAAAATTTAATTTAGGGGCCTCTGGGTGGCTCAGTCGGTTGAGCATCCGACTTCGGCTCAGGTCATGATCTCCCAGTTTGTGGGTTTGAACCCGGCATGGGGCTCTGGCTGGGCTGACAGTGCAGAGCCTACAAGGGATTCTCTCTCCCTCTCTGCCCCTCCCCTGCTTTCTTTCAAAATAAATAAATAAAATTTAGAAAAAAAATTAACTTATAAATTAGGCACAGAGATTAACAATAACTAATAATAAATAATAGTTAAAACAATATACTAAATATTTTAATAAAAGTTATGTGAATGTGGTGTCTTTCCAAATACCGTATTGTACCCTCCCTTTTTTTTTTTTTTTTTTTTTTGGTTTTTAACTTTTTTTGTTTTTGAGAGACAGAGAGACACAGAGTGTGAGCAGGGGAGGGGTAGAGACAGGGGGAGACACAGAATCTGAAGCAGGCTCCAGACTCTGAGTCGTCAGCACAGAGCCTGACACGGGGCTCACACTCACAAACTGCGAGATCATGACCTGAGCTGAATTGGGTCCCTCAACCAATTGAACCACCCAGGAGCCCCTACACTCCCTTCTTCTTGTGATGATGTGTGAGACGATAAAAAGCCCACATGAGGAGATGAAGTGAGGTGAATGAGGTAGGCGCTGTGATATAGTACTGTTAGCTACTGTTGACCTTTTGACCATACTTCAGAAGTAGGATCATCTGTTTCTGGACCAAGATTGGCCATAGGTAACTGAATCCTGAAAAGTGAAACCAGAGATAAGGGGGAGCTACTGTATTCACTAGAACACTTTGTTAGATGGATGAATGGATGGATGGATAGATAGAAAGAATGAATTTAGCTGTGCTACAAATAAATGTCTGCCTTTTTTTTTTAATTTTTTTTAACGTTTTATTTATTTTTGAGACAGAGAGAGAGACAGAGCATGAACGGGGGAGGGGCAGAGAGAGAGGGAGACACAGAATTGGAAGCAGGCTCCAGGCTCTGAGCCATCAGCCCAGAGCCCGACGTGGGGCTCGAACTCACGGACCGCGACCTGAGCCGAAGTCGGCCGCCCAACCGACTGAGCCACCCAGGCGCCCCTAAATGTCTGCCTTTTAAATAATGTATGTTTCTACATCTCACGGTGGGGAGTTTACATTTTTTCTTTTTAATGTTTATTTTTGAGAGAGACAGAGACAGAGCATGAGTGGGGGAGGTACAGAGAGAGAGAGGGAGACACAGAATCCGAAGCAGGCTCCAGGCTCCAAGCTGTCAGCACAGAGCGTGACGTGGGCCTCAAACCCATGGACCGTGAGATCATGACCTGAGCCGAAGTCGGACACCCAACCAACTGAGCCACCCAGGCGCCCCTCAGGGTGGGGAGTATAAACCCCACATTGGGCTATGCACCGGGCATGGAGCCTACTAAGGGAAGGACGGAAGGAAGGGAGGAAGGGAGGAAGGAAGGAAGGAAGGAAGGGTGCCTTTAATGGGTCCCAGTGTTGGCTTCTGCCATGTACCTTGGGGCTAATGAATCACGCCCACTTTAGATAATATCTTTATAACCTTTAACATATTTTTGCATTGTTTAATTACATTACAGTACAGGTTCTTTGCAGGGTTAAAGGAAACATAATTTAACATCATAACATGAATGCATGTCATACATACTGTATAATATCCGTGCATACATCACATCGCTCCACTGAGTTCATTAATGTGAAATAATCAGGTAATTTTACTCATTTTTATTTTCATTTTTTTAAGTAGGCTCCATGTCCAAAAGGGGGTCGAACTCACAACTCCAAGATCAAGAGTCACATGCTCTACCGACACTGAGCCAGCTAATCGCCCCATATTTTCTTAAGTAATCATCAGCTGGTTGTAAATGCTTTATATTTCTCAGAAATCCTTAGTAGGTTGTTACATGAGTGTTTCAGAATGTTTTAGCAATATGTTTGGGGAGCATATTACCTGGGAATGCATCATTATTATTATTATTTTTTTAAGTTTATTTATGTTGAGAGAGAGACAGAGTGTGCACAAGCTAGGGGAGGGCAGAAAGAGAGGGAGAGAGAGAATTCCAAGAAGGTTCTGCATTGTCAGTGCAGGGCCTGAAGAGGGTCTCAAACCCATGAACCAAGCTGAAATCAATAGTCAGAGTCTTAGCCAACTGAGCTACACAGGTGCCCCCGTATTATTCTTTTTAAAATAATGGGACATGCTAATAACAACAACAAAACTAGAAACAACCCAAGGGGCCATCAACAGGGGAAAGGTTAAACTGGCTATACTACAATCACAATGGAATACCCTACAGCAATAAAAAAGAGTAAGTCATTGAGACACAAAAACATGAATGACTGTCACAAGCATGTGAGATTCTATGTATACTGAATACAAGAAGAGGCAAAACTAACCCATGGTGCTAGAACTTGGTTTATAGTTCCCGCTGGGTGGGGAATGGGTGGTGCCTGGGGAGGCCATGAAGGAAGCTTTTGCTGGACAAGTTGTTAGTTGGCGTTGGCCTGCATGGTGGTTATGGGATGCGTCCATATGCAAAGGCCATCACTGTACTCTCTGTAAATTCATTCTCCTTGTCCCCTGTAGCTGTGTTCTATAAGGTCACCACAAACACTGAATTAGTGAACAATGAACAATTGCTCTTAGGGAAAACATAGGAATTGGTTCCCGCAAGCCTTAGGTCACATTTCCCAATCAATACATAATCTCATTTTATGTGTGTTTCTGTTTAAGGACACCTGACTGAATAGACATTGTTGACTCATAAACATTGAATTCAGGGACAGCAGCCACACAACGTGTGCCTGAGTGAAGCTTATCTGACACCCGTATTTTCTCTGTGAGGCCCATCACAGCATTCTTGCACTTAGGAACACACTGGCCAGCCCCACCACGTTAGGGGGCCATTCTAGATACCAAAATCAACAAAAAGTACAAAAATGCAAAAACCATGGTGCTTAAATAGACCACGAAGAGGACACCTGAGGACCATGACAGTTGGAACAGGAGGCAGAACGTCATTGTCTCGTTGGACATCAGCTCGAAACATGCCTGTCAGGCGACTCTGTTACTTTGCACGTGTCCAGGGATGACCTCCCAAAAGCACCGTGAGTATTGATTTGGGGGTTACAAACAAATTTAAGTGAGTGAAGACACAAATACAGAATCCACAAATAATGAGGATAGACTATTTTATAACTCAGTGAGAAAAAGTTTTAAGAAAGGAGAGCGTAGGCTCTTGCCATCAGAAACTTTGCTATCCAACACAGTGTCAAGAACAGATTTCATTGGTTGCCCACGCTCTTCTTCTTTTTTTTTTTTTTTTTAAGTTTATTTACTTATTTTGAGAGAGAGAGCACAAGCTGCGGAAGGGCAGGGAGAAGGAGAGACAGAATCCCAGGCAGTCCGAGCCATCAGCGCAGAGCCCCATGCGGGGCTCGAACTCACGAACGGTGAGATCACGACCTGAACCAAAATCAAGAGTCAGACGCTTAACCAACTGCACCACCCAGGTGCCCCTCCAGTGCTGTTCCTAAAGATCTCTCTTCTCATCTTCTCCCTCTGTGGATCTCACATTGTATCTCCATTCGTACTACAAACATTTATTGGGCACCTTCTGTATTCCAAGACACTGCCTATTAAATCAATGGCAGTTCCCAGAAATCAAAAACACGGTCTTGAGTACGACTCCTTGACATAATCACAGTACTTTTTTCCCCTCTTAAATAGAAAAACTATGGACATGTGGTGAAAAATCACAATTGTAAGAGTATAAAAAACAAAAGCTACCCCTACTGTCCCAAGGTTGTACGCAATACATATAAATGGTGATTAGCGGAGCAGGCTTCACAATGGAACTCCCTAATAAGCCTCAGTTTCTTCACATGTAAAACAGGGACCCACCATGGCATCTAACTCAAAGGCTTAACCCACCTGCCTGTACATGGGAAGCCTGTCTTCCTGTCATCACTGAATAAGTTACTGAGCATCTGTTACAGGCCAGGTGCTGTTGTAGGCAATGAGGCTATAGCAGAGATTAAAAAAAGACAAGTACTGGGGCGCCTGGGTGGCTCAGTCGGTTAAGCGTCCACCTTAAGCTCAGGTCATGATCCTATCTATAGTTCGTGAGTTCGAGCCCCGCATTGGGCTCTGTGCTGACAGTTCAGAGCCTGGAGACTGCTTCAGATTCTGTGTCTCCCTCTCTCTCTGTGCCTCCCCTGCTCATGTTCTGTCTCTGTCTCAGAAATAAATAAAACATTAAAAAAAAAAAAAAAGACAAGCACTCATACAAATCCCTGCCCTCATGGAACTTATGTCATGTGGGGGGCAACAAAACAAGTCAATTATTGTCTATTAAAAGCTAAGATGTCTATGGAGAGAAGGAAAGGAATTTAGGGGTCTAAAGAGTCTGGTTACATACAGCTTTTGAGGAAATGGCAGCTTTAACCAGACCAGGTAGGAAATGCTTTTGTGGAGGTAACCTTTGCACAAAGAGAATCAGTCAGGAGGCTATGGGGAGAAGAGCAAGTGCAAAGGCCCTGAGGCAGGATTATGGAAGGTTAACTGGTAAAAAAAACAAAAAACAAAAACAAAAACAAGGAAGCATAGCAGATGAGCGGAGAGGGCAAGAAGAGTAGGCAAGAGTCAAGAGCTGGGGAGTATGGTAGGCTTGCAGACTGTAATCAGGACATTGGCTATTACTCTGAGTGACATGGTGTATCAACCCAAAATTTTTGCACATAGAAGTAATATCTGACCCCTTTCATACAGTATTAACAATATTTGGTGTCTCCTTCGAGAAAATTTGCCACGCACATATAAACCTACATGCAAGGCTGCCTTTCTGGGCTTGCAATCTGTGCAGGTGCACACGGGTTTGCGCTCACAAGCGCTACACTCTGGATTAATGCTCTGCCGTTGCCATCTTGAAATTCTTTTCTTTAATGTTTATTTATTTTGAGAGAGAGCACAAGTGAGGGAGGGGCAGAGAAAGAGAGAATCCCAAGCAGGCTCCACACCATTAGCAAAGAGCCCAACTTGATCTCATCAGCCATGAGACTGTGACCTGAGCTGAAAACCAAAAGTCAAGACGTTTAACCAACTGAGCCACCCAAGTGCCCCACCATCTTGAAAAAATTTTTTAACTTCATTTTATTTTTTTTAATTTTTATTTATTTTGAGACAGAGTGAGTGGATGGAGGAGAGCAGGTGGGGGAGACAGACAGAGAGAGAGAGAGAGAGAGAGAAAAAGAGAGAGAGAGAGAGAGAGAGAGAGAGAATCCAAAGCAGGCTCCACACTGTCAGCACAGAGCTCAATGCCAGGCTCAGACCCACACACCGTGAGATCACAACCTGAGCAGAGATCAAGAGTCAGACGCTCAACCAACTGGGCCACCCAGGCACCCAGCATATTGAAATTCTCAATAATTCTTGAAAAAAAGGCCCTGCCTGAGCACCTACCATACATGGGACATGCAATAATTACCATGGATACAAACTTGAGAGGTTCTCAGTTGCCACCCGGCTTCATTGGCATCTACTGTAATATTATGTGTGCAGACAACCCCAAGGTCTATTTGTTATCAATTGTCCCATTAATAGACAGGGAGAGGTGGGGGACAGAGAGAGAATTTACCACCATTATACCATTTCGGCCCAAACCAACAATCCAGGAAAAAAATAAAATCCCTACTGACTAAATTCTATATTCCATGCAAAACATTAAAAATGCCCCAAAATGGGGGTGCCTGGGTGGCTCAGTCGGTTGAGCGTCCGACTTCAGCTCAGGTCATGATCTCGCAGTCCGTGAGTTCGAGCCCCGCGCCGGGCTCTGGGCTGATGGCTCAGAGCCTGGAGCCTGCTTCTGATTCTGTGTCTCCCTCTCTCTCTGCCCCTCCCCCGTTCATGCTCTGTCTCTGTCTGTCTCAAAAATAAATAAACGTTAAAAAAAAAATTAGGGGTGCCTGGGTGGCTCAGTCAGTTAAGCATCTGACTTCAGCTCAGGTCATGATCTCACCGTCCGTGAGTTCGAGCCCCGCGTCAGGCTCTGTGCTGATGGTTCAGTGCCTGGAGCCTGTTTCAGATTCTGTGTCTCCCTCTCTCTCTGACCCTCCCCCCATTTATGCTCTGTCTCTCTCTGTCTCAAAAATAAATAAACGTTAAATAAAATTAAAAAAAAAAAAGAAAAACAAATTAAAAAAAAAATGTCCCAAAATGTTAAACAGCAAACGTATAAGCTGATCAAAGTGCACGCTGTAGGCTCTCTCTCTCACAACTCCAGAAACCCTGATTTGAGCACAAGAGGTTTTTGCAAACTTTGATCACTTTTCTCAACAGTTTCTGACACTATTGTTTTTTTTAAAAGGGAGAGACTCTACCTTATGGGAAAAGACTTCACTGCCTGAGATTTTTCCAGAAGGACCCAAATGAGGGTAGATTTCAAGTTTCCAAAGGCGCACAGGGCTTCTGAGAGTGTGTGGTTAAGGGCGTGGCCCCTACAGGCTGACAGTTTCCCTCAATTTCCCTCAATTTCCCTCAATTCCACCACCAAGTGGCCTTAAGGCCTGAGGCGGGGACAAGCCACCCTCTGCACCTTCTTAAAGGAGCACTTCTCAGGGTGCCTGACTGGCTCAGTCAGTAGAGCAGGTGACTCTTGATCTCAGGGTCATGAGTTCAAGCCCCACGTTGGGCATAGAGCTTACTTAATAAATTTAAAAAAAAAAAAAGCACTTTTCAAAACAGTATGGGCAGTTTCTTCTCTTTTCTACTGTTTTTTTTTTTTTAATTTATTTTGAGAGAGAGAGAGAGAGCACAGGGGAGGGGCAAAGTGGAGAATCCCAAGCCATGCCACACTGTCAGCATAGAGCCCCATGTGGGAATCAAACTCATGAATCATGAGATCAAGACCTGAGGCGAGATCATGAGTCCGATGTATAACCAACAAGCATCACTTTACCATACGGACAGTCATTCCACTCCTAGGTATCACCCCAAAGAAATGAAAACAGGGGCGCCTGTGTGGCTCAGTAAGTTAAACATCCAACTTTGGCTCAGGTCACAATTTCATGGTTCATGGGTTCAAGCCCTGTGTCGGGCTCTGTGCTGACAGCTCAGAGCCTGGAGCCTGCCTCGAATTCTGTGTCTCCTTCTCTCTGTGCCCCTCCTCCCCTCGGCTGTATCTCTCTCCCTCTCTCAAAAATAAATAAACATTAAAAAAAAATTAAAACAATTCAAAACAAAACAAAACAAAAAAACACAAAAGCAATGAAAACATACTGACACACAGACTGTAGGGGAACATTTCTCACAGCACTATTTCTAGTAGCCAAAAACTGGAAGCAACTAAATGTACATGGGCTGGTGAATGGGTAAATAATACATAGTCCACCCAGGGGCACCTGGGTGGCTCAGTTAGGCATCCAACTCTTGGTTTTGGCTGAGGCCATGATCTCACAGTTTGTGGGTTCAAGCCCCACACCAGGCTCTGTGCTCACAGCCACAGATCCTGCTTGGAATTATTTCTCTCCCTCTCTCTCTGCCCCTCCCTTGCTTGCACTCTCTTTCTCTCTTAATAAATAAACTTAAAAAAAACAAACAAACTAGTGCTCGCTTCGGCAGCACATATACTAAAAAACAAACTATAGTCCATCCACACAGTGGACTATTATACAGCCCTAAAAAGGAACTGAATGCCCATACTTGATACAATATGGATGAACCTTGAAAACATGATACTTAGGGAAAGAAGCCAGACACAAGACACCACGCACGGTAGGATTCCATGTATATGAAATGTCCAGCATAAGCAAATGCACAGAGACAGAACATGGATTCGAGGTTGTCGGGGCTGGTGGAAGGAACAGGATTCACTGCAGAAGGACCCAAGGATAATTTCAGAGTGAAAGAAAGGTTCTAACCAGAGTAATGGTCGCACGACTCGATAAACATACTGAAAAATCATTGAACTGTGCACTTCCAATGGCTTAGTTTTATGGTATGTAAATTATGCGTCCATAAAGTTAAAAAATAAAACCCTTCTCACGTGGATGTGCGACGTCTGCCGCAGGCATGACCGTTAGTTAAATATGTAGCCGCTGGAGTAATAAGTACTTACAAAAGGATCTGCTGGCGAGACAAACTGCTATTCCCTAGGAAACCCCCCTAACCCCGCTGCCCGAGGCCCCCGCAGGCCCTGTAGTCCACTGCACATCTCCACCTCTGTTCTGGCAGTCTCCGCCGTCACGGGCATGAAGTGAAATCCTGGTCATTTTTCAGGGTCTTGCTCTAGACCGCCGCTCCCCTTGAAGCCCTCCCCAATGATGCCCTGCTCCCGCCCCCACCAAAGAATCCATGATTCCCACCTTGAACTTCGTTCAAATTACAAGCAAGTTCTAGAGATCTGTTGTAGTTAACAGCACCACAGTGTTGAGCACTGAAAAGGCGCCAGGGGGGCTCAGTTAAGTGTCCGACTTCAGCCTAGATCATGATCTCGCCATTCTGGAGTTCAAGCCCTACATTGGGCTCTGTGCTGATAGCTCAGAGCCTGGAGCCTGCTTCGGATTCTGTGTCTCCTTCTCTTTCTGCCCTACCCCACTCATTCTCTTTCTCTCTCTCTCTCTCTCTCTCTCTCAAAAATCAGTAAACATTTAAAAAAATTCTTAAAAAAAAACTTGCAAAGAGGGTAGATCTGAAAGAGGGTACATATCAGGTTAAGTGTTCTTGTCCACAAAAAAAAAAAAAAAAGAAAAAAAGAAAAAAAGAAGAAGAAGAAGAAGAAAAAGGGGCGCCTGGGTGGCTCAGTCGGTTAAGTGTCCGACTTCAGCTCAGGTCATGATCTCATGGTTCGTGGGTTCGAGCTCCACGTCGGGCTCTGGGCTGACAGCTCAGAGCCTGGAGCCTGCTTCAGATTCTGTGTCTCCCTCTCTCTCTGCCCCTCCCCCACTCATGCTCTGTCTCTTTCTGCCTCTCAAATATAAAGAAACGTAATAAAAAAAATTTTTAATAAAAAAATAAACAAAAAAATTTAAAACTTAATGTTTATTTATTTTGAGACAGAGAGAGAAATTGGGGGAGGGGCAGAGAGAGAGAGGGAGAGGGAAAGAAAGAAAGAAAGAAAGAAAGAAAGAAAGAAAGAAAGAAAGAAAGAAAGAAAGAGGATACCAAGCAGGCTCCACACTGTCAGCACAGAGCCCGATGCGGGGCTCGAATTCACAAACCGCGAGATCATGACCTGAGCTGAAGTCAAGAGTCAGATCCTCAACCGACTGAGCCACGCAGGCGCCCTGAACTCATTTCTTTCTGAATCCAATTATTTTCAGCCGTGTGTATCATGCCACCAGCAGAGGATGATTCATTCACAAGCATTCCTTTGGCCTTACCTTCTGGTGGAGGAGACGGACAAGAAATGGATCCATCTGTAAGTGCCGGAGGGAACACGAGGCAGGTTGGGGTAAGAGTGTGGGGAAGGGGCCCTCTCAGAGACGGTGGTCCAGAGTGCCTTCTAAGGAGGTCCCAGAGAAAGTAACCCTCCGTCAACCCTGGTTTCACGGACCACCAGCCCTGCTACTTGTCGGGGGTTGGAGGGGGGGGCCCGGGGCTCAGTGTGGGTTCTGAAAACTGGACATACTGATGCTAGCCCCTGGCGTCACTCTGCAGATGGGACAAAGCAATGCACAGACAACTAGCGAGATGGCTGTCACTGTTGTGAGTACCTAGGCAGGGCAGGGAGCCCTGTGTTTCCAGGAGGCCTCCTTCAGACGCGGACACCGTGCCACGGATTGAGGAGTAAGGTCAACCCACATCTATGGAGAACATCCAAAAGAATAATGATAAAAATTTGTTCAGCTATTTAGTTAACGGCCAAGTGTCCTTGACTGTCATGACTGTCAGCTCTAGGAGGCAGAAACAGCTCTTTCTGCCTCCTCACCAGCTCTGTGGGACCTGCGCATAACTGGAGCTCAAAAACAATCCGGAGAATGAATGAATGAACGAATGAATGGATCTAAGACAAATGCGAGAACGCACCCGTGGGTTGTGTGTTTTTTCTGTAAAAGCAAATGAGGAAGAGGACCAAGGCAGGCAGGGCCTCTAGTGGAGGGGAGGACACATGTGTGCTCCGCCCTGCCCCATGTCTGCACCCCAGCATACAGCAGGAGCTGAATAAATGTGCATTGGACAGGGGAGTGCATGTCCTGCTTCGTCCTTTCTGTCCTTGGAGGTCGGCAGCCTATCCCGTCATGCATCCAGGTAAAAGCACCTCTCATGCCCCATGCACGGGCATTGACTCAGGTCTTCAAATTCATTCATTTCATTCTACAGATTGTTTTTGAACCCCAGTTATGTGCAAGCCTCGCAGACGTGTTCAGGAGGCAGAAAGCAGCTCTTGCTGCCTCCTGGAGCTGACAGTCAAGGGGGAGATGAGAATTAACTATCTAACAAAAGATTATGATTATGATCCTGGACGGATGTCTAGATGTGAGTTGGCCTAATCCCTCAGTTCAAGGTCGTACAACATTGGGATGTAAGCAAGGCCTCTGTTTTCTGTTTCCTCCTTCCCTTCCCTCCCGTCCCCTTCTCTTCCATCCCCCCCACCCCCCCACCTCCATGCTTCTTTGAGGACTTGACTTTTTTTTTTTTTTTTTTAATTTTTTTTTCAACGTTTTTATTATTTTTTAGGACAGAGAGAGACAGAGCATGAATGGGGGAGGGGCAGAGAGAGAGGGAGACACAGAATCAGAAACAGGCTCCAGGCTCTGAGCCATCAGCCCAGAGCCTGACGCGGGGCTCGAACTCACGGACCGTGAGATCGTGACCTGGCTGAAGTCGGACGCTTAACCGACTGCGCCACCCAGGCGCCCCGAGGACTTGACTTTTAAGCTGTGCTTTGAAGATAGGCAGAGAAGGAGCAGAAGAGCCCAAGGGCTAGGGGGCGCAAGACCTGGACGGGGGCAGTGGGAAGAACAGGACGGGTTCTCAGAGGGTTGGTGGGATCAGACTGGGCCTCGGAGTATTGACTGGATTAGGTTTCTAATCTCAGGTCTGCTCCCACACCCAGCTTGACCCTGGGCCATCTTTCCTCCAAGAAGGAAACGTGTCCTTCTCTTCCTTACCAAGGTGATCCTCAGAAGCCTTCTGGGGATGCTCCCAGTCATATCTGGGATGTTCCCTTGTCTCTGCAGCCCAGGGTCCAAGTGCCATTGTCCCACCCAGACCCCACTCTACTCCAGTACATCCCACAGACACACTTGTTCCCTCCTGTCTGCAGGGTGACATTAGGACTTCATCCAACAACTGGGTGTCTGTTTACTGAACCCCTACCAAATGCCGGGCCCTGTTTTGTGTGCTGGGGACACTGTGAACAGCAATGTCCTTGGCTTTGAGGAGCTTTCATTCTGGTAGGTGGAGAGAGAGAAGCAGAGAGGTGAGATACGTGGGGTCCCGGGGGAGTGGTCTCTGGAGAGGAATACAGTTGAGGGGGACGCAGGCATAGAGGGCTGTGTGCAGGTCAGGTGGGCTGTGTGGTGGGGAATGAGGGTGTTGGGAGCCAGCAGACCTCCGGGACTCCTCATCGCTGCAGGCAGGGTGTCCAGGCTGGGGAGAGGTGGTCTTCCCGGGGCGAATTAGGTCATGGTGTTCCCTGGCTTCAAACCCTCAAAGGCTTCTGTTACTCTTGGGACAAAGGCAAAGCTTCCCAAGGGGCAGCCTGCATGTGTGACCTGGCCTCTGTGGTCCTCCCGCCCCTGGCTCCTTCCATCTCCTTCATCCTCTCCTTGCCACAGAGGCCACAGGGCCTTTACACGAGCGGCTGCTTCCTCCACCCAGAATATTCTTCCCTTCCCACCTCTGCTCAGGGACTCCTATTCCTGTCTCAGATCCTGACTGTCACTTCCTCCAGGATGCTGTCCCCAGACTCCCGTGACCAGGGGGAGTCAGTTATCCCCCCGTCTCCAGGTACTTTCCTTCTCAGCACTTGTCTAGGTTGGAAATGTACATGCATGTGCGTAAGTGTCTCACATCCATCTCTTGCTGTCTGCTGAACACCAGCATCAGGGACAGGACCTGGCAACAGCAGGGGGGTGGCTCATGGTTCTCGAAGGAAAGAACAGAAAGATGAATGGATTGGATGAGGGGGCCGCCGCGGGAGGGCCCAGTGGGTCTTTGTGCTCCCGACAGGGTCAAGCACACTGGGGTACGAGGCAGACTGAATTGTTCCCAGCTCTGTGAGCCTGGGCAAGCACAGGTGTCTCCGAGCCTCAGTTTCTCTCACTGGTAATGTGGGTGTGATCACAAATGCCCAGGGAAATGAGCAGGCATGTCTAGTTTCCCTGGCCCGCCTTATGCCCAGTGTGTGTGCGTAGGTGGCAAAATAGACATAACATTGTATTTATCATTTTAATCATTTCAAGAGCACAAGTCACTATTTGGTGGCGATGAGAACATTCACAGTGTTGTGCACCCATCATCGCTTTGGGTATTTCCAGAATTTATTGTCATGGTTTTTTTTTTGTTTTTTTTTTTAAGCGTTTATTTTTGAGAGAGAGACAGAGACAGAGACAGAGAGACGGAGCACAAGTGAGGAAGGGGCAGAGAGAGGGAGACACAGAATCTGAAGCAGGCTCCAGGCTCTGAGCTGTCAGAACAGAGCCCGATTCAGGGCCCAAACCCACAAACTGAGGGATCGCCACCTGAGCCAAAGTCAGATGCTTAACCAACTATGCCATCCAGGCGCCCCAGGTTCAAGCCTCATTGGCTCAGGGCTTGAACCCACCAACTGCAAGATCGTGACCTGAGCTGAAATCAAGAGTCAGATGCTTAACCTTCTGAGCCACCCAGACGCCCGTGTGTGTGTGTGTGCATGTGTGTGTATGTGTGTGTGTGTGTGTGTGTGTGTGTGTGTGTGTAATCTCTATGCTCAAATTCACAACCTCTGAGATCAAGAGTCACATGCTCTATGGACTGACCCAGCTGGGTGCCCCCAGAAGCTATTAGGTATTTATGAAGGTTGTGTCATGTACGTAGAGTTTCCAGCACAGGCTCAGGGGTTCGAGAAGTGCTCTTTAAACACGCTTACTTTCTTCCAGTCCCTCTCCCCCGCTCGTGTGCGTGCTCTCTCCTTCTCAAAACAAACAAACAAACACCCTGAAAAAACAAAACAAAACAAAACAAAAACACACGCTTACTTATTATTAGCAGCACTGACAATGGTACTCAGAAACTAACTTCTCACTTGCTGAACCTCCGGCAGCAAGTGCTCTGGGCCCCTGACATATGTTCACACTCATTAACTCATTCAGTCCTCACCCCAACGCAGGGGGGTAGGCTCCATGATCCCCATTTACAGAGGAAGAAAGCGAGGAAACAGAGTGGTTTGTTAACTTGCCCAACGTCACACAGCAGGGCCAGGGTTGATCCTGGCCCCGATATCCCCACTCTTGACCTCCATGCAATGCCAAGCTCAGGTGAAGCCAGGGCCACAGGTGTTTTCCCAGATGCAGGGAAGGGCAAGGAATTAAAGTTTCCTAAGTGAGAATGGGCGGTGGGGGGGGGGGCAGTGTTTTCTGCTCACCCCAGGTGCTACCTGGAGGTGACACCTGGCTGCTCGAGGGAGAGCCAGGTAGATGCACAGAAAGCGTCCTCCTCCCTCCTTCTGCCCGCCTTCCCTTCGATGCCTGGCCTCTCATACCTCAGCTGTCACCTTGTTAGGCTGGTGACAGGTCCCAGGGCCTTTTCACTGGGGCCCCCAGGGGCCGGCTGTGACCCTGACAGGCTGACTGCCCGAGCGCAAGCTGGGAAGCACCCGGCTAGTCGTGCCGTGGGCAGGCGGGGAGCTCAGCGTCGTCCCTGCACGCCTGCCACCAGGGGGACGCCAGGGAGCAGCGTCCCGAGGAAGGAAAAGGAGCAGGCGTGTCCAGCTTCCCAGCCTACTTACGCCCAGCTGCTCATAACATCCCCAACAATGGGCTGTGACTTTCTTCCACCCACTGAGGTTCCCTATGAAGAGAGAGCAGTTTGTCTATTCACTAAGCATAAGAATGTCTGGGCAATTTTTGGGTTTTCTGAAGAGGCTTTTAAGACCAGCCTAGTTTTTTGTTTTTGTTTTTAGTTTGTTTATTTATTTATTTGGAGAGAGGCAGAGAGAAAGCAGAGGAGGGGCAGAGAGAGAAGGAGAGAGAGAATCCCAAGCAGGCTCTGCCCTGTCAGCACGGAGCCCGATGTGGGGCTCGATCCCACGAACCATGGGATCATGAGCCGAAAACCAAGAGTTGGGTGCCCAACTGACTGAGCCACCCAGGCGGCCCTGGGAACTTTTTTTTCTTAATGCAGATTCCGAGGTCCCATGTTTGATCGGCCTGGGCTGAAGCCGGGACACCTCCAGTTTCTATCCGTCCCCACCACAGCCAGACACACACACACAGACTCTGATAGATGTGGTTTTTGGACCACCCCTAGGGAAACGTAGGAATACAACACGGATTTTTATTTTATTATTATTATTTTTGGCATTTTTATTTTGAATAGGGATAACTAAACTAGCTATACATTTCCTCTCCCTTTATTCACGTTTATACCAGCTGATGGGATCACCTCGGTCTAGAGAATGCATGGGCTCTTACTGAGATAATAGTAAAAGCAAGAGCAAACATTTATTTAGGATCTACTAGGCAAATTTGCATGGCATTTGCATCCACATTTGCATTTTTACCCTCGCAACACTCCCGGGAGACGGTGCTATAATTATCATCTCCATTTTTTGAGAGGAGGAAATAAAATAACCTAAGCAAAGTCACCCCAGCGAGTAAGAGGCAGAGCAAGGATTTGAACTCTGGGCTGTCTGAGTGCCTAGCGGCCACGCCATGCTTCCTTCACCCCTGAACAGGTGGCACCCTGAACAGGTGACAGGTTCCAGTGTGCACCACAGACAGGAAGTGTGGGCATCCCCAGGGAGATGTTTCTCAGGGCCCAGGGTTGGTGCCGAGACCCGTTTGTCTTATCCTCCAGTGGTGACTTCTCTCAGATGTCCCTCTAATCCCAGGGACACTGTCCACGGTAGGAAGGGAATTGGCTGCAAAGTCTCTGTGTGAGGCTGGGGTAGCCGGGGCCACAGTTTGGATCCAAAAAGCACTAGATTTGTTTTCAGCACGGTGCTACCCAGAATTAGGTGGATTTTATTGCTGTAAATGTTCAGACACACAGATCTAGTTGCCTGAGTGGGAAGAAAGTGCAGATCCCAGGACGGCTGCCTGTCATCTCTGCAGAGGTCAGAGATGTCTCAGAGAGACAATGTCTCAGAGATGTCTCAGAGAGATGCTTGTTTTCATGACTTCCGGTTTGGGAAGGCCACATGCATTCTGTGTGTAGGGCAGCTCATGGCCACCAACAGAGTCCAGTCTCTCTGACACTGATAGAAATGAGGACATGTGATGTGCTCCCAGCTAGTGACTTCCTCACAAGGGTGCTGTGGTGAGCAGGATCATGAACCCTCAAAGAGGTCCACATCCTTATCCACAGGAGGGAACATGCAAATATGCTGCTTTACATGGGACAGGGAATTGAGGCTCCTAATCTGATGACTTTAAAATTTTTTTTTTTCAACGTTTTTATTTATTTATGGGACAGACAGAGACAGAGCATGAACGGGGGAGGGGCAGAGAGAGAGGGAGACACAGAATCGGAAACAGGCTCCAGGCTCCGAGCCATCAGCCCAGAGCCTGACGCGGGGCTCGAACTCACGGACTGTGAGATCGTGACCTGGCTAAAGTCGGACGCTCAACCGACTGCGCCACCCAGGCGCCCCTGATGACTTTAAAATAAGGATGGGGAGGCGGTGCCTGGGTGGCTCAGTCAGCTGAGCGTCCGACTTTGGCTCAGGTCATGATCTCACAGTCTTTGAGTTCGAGCCCCACGTCAGGCTCTGTGCTGACAGCTCGGAGCCTGGAACCTGCTTCCGATTCTGTGTCTCCCTCTCTATTTGCCCCTCCCCCGCTCACACTCTGTTTCTGTCTCTGTCTCTGTCTCTCTCAAAAATAAACAAACGTTAAAAAAATTTTTTTTTAATTAGGGATTGGGGAGCACCTGGCTGACTCAGTCATCAAGCATGCTACTCTTGATCTCAAGGTCATGAGTTCTAGCCTCACTTTGGGTGTGGAGCCTAAGTGTAAAAAATAATAATAATAAAACAAAATAGGGATTAGAGACCCGAATGACCTGGGTGAGACCAATGCAGTCTCAGTTCTTAGAAGAAAGGTGAAGGCAGAGGACCAGACCCAAGATGGACATGGTGGGAGCCACTTGGGAGCCGTGGCTGCCTTTGCCGAAGGGAGGGGGCCAGGGGCCAAGGAATGTGGTAGCATCTCAGAGCAGCTGAAAAGGGCAAGAAAACAGATTCTCCTCCGGAGCCTCTGCAAAGGCACACAGCCCTGCTGACGACTTCATTTTACCTTACGAGACCCACATCAGACTTGTGACCTGCAGAGCCGTTCAATAATGATTTTGTTGTTTAAGCCATGACATTTTTGGTAATTTGTTACAGCAGCCACAGAAAACAGAAAGCATGGGGTGCCGGGTGGCTCAGTTGGTTAAGCACCTGACTCTTAGTCAACTCAGGTCATGATCTCTAAGTTGCTGAGATCGAGTCCCATGTTGGGCTCTGCCCTGATAGCACGAAACCTGCTTGGGAATCTCTTTCTATCTGACGGTCTCCTGCTTGTGCCTGTGCTCTCTCTCTCTCTCTCTCAAAATAAATAAACTTTAAAAAATTATATGTGTGTGTGTGTGTGTGTGTGTGTGTGTGTGTATTTTTTTTTTTTTTTTGACCCCTTGAACTATATCAGTCAGGATAGGCTGAGTTCCACTGCAGTAACAAATGACCTCCGGAGCCCAATGACCCAGCAGCCCCAAACGACAAAGGTTTGCTTCTTGCTCCTGCTACACATCCATTGTCCAGGTGTCAGAGACTCTGTTCCGTGTGGTGACTCAGGACCCAGGCTAACGTGATGGGACGAGGTGCCAAAGAGAGCAGGAGCCGCTAAACGTCTTCCATGGTCACTTGCACACATGGCTCGCTGGCCAGACTAATCACAGAGCCTCGCGTACAGTGCAGCAAGGGGCCAGGAGTGCAGTCCCACCATGCACTCAGGAAGAGGGAACTGGGAACATCACTAGCAACTCATCACACAACCCTCGTCACCCTGAGCCAGGAGTCTCTGTCAGCCACGTATGGATGGCATGCCTCCTGTACCACTTACGGGACTAGGGTTGTACAAAACGACAATAGTACCTACCTCACAGGGCTGTTGTAAAGAGTCTACACAAAAAGGCTTTGAACAGGGCCTGGCACATAGAAAGTGCTCAAATCTGTCTGTTGTTGTTGCTGGTATAAATTGTGGTTCTTTGGTTATAAGCAGGATACAACTTGACTGTGATTATCTTAAGCAAAAAAATAGGCATTTGTTGGAAGGAGAGAGGATAGATCAGACAATCAAAAAGAAAGATGAACAACCCAGACCTCAGCCAGGGATAAGGGCAGCCGCGGGGATCCAGGAGGTAGGATCAGACAGCCTCTCCAGCCACCCCTGCTGGGCAAGGCTCCAAGATTCAGATTCCAAGACAGATCTAGCTCTGCACATCCTCACCCTTCGACACCTCGATCGACAATCCTAACCAAGCCGCAAGGAGCTGGGAGAGAGCAGCTCTTTGAAGGGGTCAAGGGCTGTGGTTGGAAGATGAGTCCACAGTTCACTCTGGGTGCCACTAATGCATCCAACAACTTCACTGAGCTAGAGGAAGACCTTCCCTGTGGGTGGATGTGCCCCTGAACCTGTGCACATGGCTTGACAAGCAGAGGAGGGTCTCCTAGCTCAGGGGACCTTATACAGTGCAGAACCTGCTTAACCATCCATGGCCACCCTATATCTTTTACCAGTCCACAGAGAAAGATAGAGAAAGACACAATGTGGCCAGGACTGAGCTCTGGAGCTGCCACAGTCCTTGGAGTGGTCTAGGAGCAGAGGAACTCAGACTGGAGAGAGAAAGAAAGATAAATCCAACCTGCAGAAAGAAACAGAGCCAAGAGGCTCCCTGAAATGCAAATCCAGTCTGCATTTCTGATGGGTTTCCATTTCTGGACCCTCCTGGGGCCTTTACGGTCTGCAAGATGCTCCATATCTTTATAGTAAGCCCCCCCCTTTTTGCTTCAGCTAGCTGCATTCCAGCCCCAGCAGACTTCTAACAAAGGAGGAAGCATTTGGTTACAGCTATCATTCTCCTGGGTTGACAGGGAGACTCTTTTGCCAAACACCCCTGGGAGGTGAGACTCAGACTATACCTGGGGTACAAAGGGGAGATGTGTGGTGGAGCCAGTGGATCCTGGAGGTAGCAATAAAAAATGACGTCTGATTCTCTACAGATGATGGATGAGAATTTAGCCACCTCCACCCCCTGAACTGTAGTTATTCTAGGAAAGCGGCTCTGGCAGCAGGGAGGGTAGCTTCCACAAGGAGAAGCCTCCATGGGTGTATAAAACAAAATGCTTTTGAGGAGCCCCCCAAGAGTCCCACTAGACAGTCTGACACCAGGCCCTTCCCATCTACTCTGGGTCACAAAGCCCAGGATGATGAGTCCCCATCAAGCATCAAGGGGAACATGGCACTTTCTCCCTCCCCCTGTAAAACATCCGAGCATGTCGGGATGGGATTATCTTATATCAGGTCCATGATTTCATAATACTGATTGATCAACTGTGCAAATACAGGGTTATCTTGGGTAAATCTAAATTTCCCTTCCTCCAAACTCCTCTCAGAGGACTTCATGTGATCCTGGGCTGTCCTCTCTTCTCTCCACGTGGCTCAGTCTGGCCAGAGTAGCCCTGGCCGCTGGATTGGCTCACAACGTACGCATGTGACCCTTGCTGGGCCAATCAGAAACCTCTCTGGGATTTTTTTTCCCAGATTTTATTTATTTATTTGTTTATTTATATTTATATTTTTTAATGTTTATTTATCTCTGAGAGAGAGACAGAGGGCAAGCAAGGGAGGGGCAGAGAGAGAGGGAGACACAGAATCCCAAGGGACTCCAGGCTCTGAGCTGTCAGCACAGAGCCCGACAGGTGGCTCAAACTCACGAACTGTGAGATCATGACCTGAGCTGAAGTTGGACGCTCAACCGACTGAGCCACCCAATCACCCAATGTTCATCTATTCATTTTTAAAGTAAATGCTACATTCAGTGTGGAGCTCGAACTCATGACCCCGAGATCAAGAGTCACATGCTCCTCCAACTGAGCCAGCCAGGCGCCCCTTCTCTAAGCTTGATCCGTAGATACCGGGAAGCAAAAGTTCTCCTTCTGATCGGCTGCTAACCTGGGAGTCTGAAGCCACCACAGGTCATTGTTTCTGCTACGTGGAGAGAATATCCTCGCAATGAAGCCAGGCAGCAACTCACAGAACAGAGAGAGAAAGATAGAAAAAGCACATAGCCATTGCTAAAATTCCCGGTGACTTTCACCCATCAGTTTACCGTCTGGCTAAGCTCTTTGGGTTTGGGTTCACACTCAAAGAAGAAAGTTACATTTTGTGGGGACTCAAGTTGATGTGATTTTGGGGAGGTCCTGCTAATGGAAAAACAGTTTAGGGACACCTGGATGGCTCAGTCAGTAGAATACTCGACTCTTGATCCCAGGTTGTGAGTTCAAGCCCCATGCTGAGTGTAGAAGTTATGAAAGAACAAAGTAGGAATGAAGGAAGGAAGGAAGGAAGGAAGGAAGGAAGGAAGGAAGGAAGGAAGGAAGGAAGGAAGGGAGGAAGGAAGGAAAGGAGGAAAAGAAAGGAGGAGGGAAGGAAGGAAGGGGGAAGGGAGGGAGGAAAGAAGGAAAACAACAGTTTAATTATGACTATAAAACGGCTAGTGGGGTGCCTGGGTGGCTCAGTTGGTTGAGTGTCCGACTTTGGCTCAGGTCATGATCTCGCGGTTTGTGGGTTCAAGCCCCGCGTCGGGCTCTGTGCTGACAGCTCGGAGCCTGGAGCCTGCTTCGGATTCTGTGTCTCCCTCTCTCTCTGCCTCCCCCCACCCCCCACTCACACTCTGTCTCTCTCTCCTTCAAAAATAAACATTAAAAAAAATTAAAAAAAAAAAACTGCTAGGAAATGAACAGCAGCCCAGACTTTCCCCAAGAGTTAGTTTGTTGACCCTTGATCTAATAATTGACTTAGGAGCAAAACTTCTAAAACAAAATAATTACTAGGGCCCCTCCCAGGGCTTAGGAGGACATAAGCAAATGCCCCAAAACTCATGTTTCATGACCCTCACATTAAGTCACCTCTGTTTGTATCCACTTAGGGTCAGTCCCTTAATTTGTTTGCACCTATCACTTCTTTCCCCGGTGTTATACCAGACTGCATGCGAGAGCTGCCTCATCACTGTGTTAGTCTCTGTCTGTCTACACCACACCTGAGAGCTGGCAAATAGCTAAGGATATTTATGCTCATTCTCTTTCAACTATATATATGTAGTTATACACAGATTTAGATAAATTGATTAACTGATATACAGAGAGATTGACATATAAATATAGAAATCAATCCTGCCTGTACTCTCTCTGTTCTCTTTTGGAAAACAATTTAGCAGGTCTGTGCACTCAACTCAGCTCCCACTGACAACATAGACAAGCTTAATAGTAAGTGTGAAGCACTGTGCTTAGTGCTTTAATGACATTTTCTTATTTAATCTTCTTGATAAAGGGGGGAGGGGGGGTCCGTTCCCTGCCTGTGATTGGTTCAGGAATCCAGACCTAAGCCACTCAGCTTCAGGCACTTCCCAATGAATGGATTCTCAGTCCATGGGTAGGTATGAGACCAATTACACTGAAAAGAAGAAGGAATCGTATTCCATCATCAGGAGGGAGGGGAGGGCTCTCCATTGCTCATTAGATATGAACAACAAGGCACATACCCTCAACTCCCACAAGAAGCCAGAAGCCACCTAGTGACCACAAAAGAAACTCAACCTTAGTCTGAAGGCAAAGCCTGGATAGAGAAGGAAAGCTTCAGGGTTGGGTCAGATTCAGTTGCTGGATTAGCCACACCTTGAGGACACCCCACCACCGGGCTCTTTGCTATGTGAAATGATGCATTTTCTTGTGGTCGACATAAATTTGTGTTCCTTCCAGCCACGAACATCTGGTTGATATATGTTCATTGTACACGTGAGAAAGCTGAACTCAAAGATATTATGTAACGCAAGTGAGTCACTCAACGAGTAAGTAGCAGACCTGGGTCTGACTTCCATACTAACGCCTTTCGTCATACCAGTTTGAGGCTTAGCCTGAACATCCTGCCCCACTGCCCCCGTTTCTGCAGTGCAACCAATGACACATCAACAACAACTCTAATAATGGTAGCTAACACTTGATGAATGTCTGTGTCAGATACTGTTCGAAGTGACTCACTGTTACCAGTATCCCCATTTAACAGATGAGGAAACCGAAGCAGAGGATTTAAGCAACCTGTCCAAGATCATAGGAGATTCCAATTATCCATGCTCTTACCCACTACATTAAATAAAGTAATGCATTTTAGTACCGACTTCAGTTGGAGAAACTGGTTGCCACAGACCCCACCAACACCCTATTGTTACACCCGGGCTGCTTCACTTATTTGCAAAACCAGCCTAGCTCCTACAGGCATAGAATTTCCAAACCTTGGGGCACAGCAGGGCAGCAAAGACTAACGGCCATTACTTTGCTATATCCATTTATTTCCCGGTTTATTTTGCTTGTTGGCTAACTTTCTCCAGTTTGCTTTTCTATCTGCACTGCCACCCACTTCCTTATGTTACGACTTTAAATGAATTACATTCTTGGCACATTCACCTCCCTTCCTCCCTCTCCCGTCTGAAGCTCAGTAAACCCAGCTGGCGATAGGTTCGCCTCCAACTTGTTTCTTCTTGCACGTTATCGACTTAGGAGCTGAAAACAATTCCAAGTCTATAGCCAGTGTCCAAAGGATGCTTACCAAAGGCCCAGCACGTTCTGAGTGCTTAACATTAATGCTCCTTGAAACAACCTCTGAATTGTTCTATTGTTATCATCCACCCTTTGGGAACGGAAAAAAAACCTGAGACACAGAGAAATTAAGTGATCTGCCAAGGTCACACAGCAATACAAACCAGAGCAAAGACTTGAATGTCGAAAGTCTGATTACGGCGGCCCTCGGCATTGCACTTACTGGGGGGGAAATGGCTACTTGTATGATATCAGAGAACTTTTGAAATATTAAAGTGGGCCACCCCACCCCCCGCCAGGCCAAGCCTGTGTTTGTTGAAGATTCTGTCAAGCAGAGAATTATATTAACTCAGACCCAATCTTTTCAACCTGACCCTTTGTCCTCAGCCTGATTTCCTCAGCTTAAAATGAATGCTCTTTGCAGGATTTCTCATTGGCTCTCTCATCCTTCCGGAGCTGGGCGGTCCCGCATGAAAGCTGCCAGCCACCTGTGGCTGCTGAGAACCTTTAGAGGGGCTAGTCCAAATTGAGAGGTGCTGTGAACATTCAATGCACACTAGATTTCAAAAACTTCGTACAGGAACAAATACAATTTCGATAATTTTCGTATTGATTACAAGTTGAAATGACAATATTTTGCACGTATGAAGTGAAGCAAAATGTATTGCTAAAATTATTTTCGACTGGGGGCGCCTGGATGGCTCAGTCGGTTGAGCGTCCGACTTCGGCTCAGGTCATGATCTCGTGGTCCGTGAGTTCGAGCCCCGCATCAGGTTCTGTGCTGCCAGCTCAGAGCCTGGAGCCTGTTTCAGATTCTGTGCCTCCCTCTCTCTGACCCTCCCCCATTCATGCTCTGTCTCTCTCTGTCTCAAAAATAAATAAACGTTAAAAAAAAATTAAAAAGACAAAAATTATTTTCAACTGCTTCTTCTTACTCTGTTGCTTTTTAATTTTTAAAAATTTTTTAATGTTTATTATTTAGAGGGAGGGAGACAGAGCATGAGTGGGGGAGATACAGAGAGAGAGAGAGGGAGACACAGAATCTGAAGCAGGCTCCAGGCTCTGAGCTGTCAGCACAGAGCCCGAAGTGGGGCTTGAACCCATGAACCATGAGATCATCACCGGATCCGAAGTTGGACACTTAACTGACTAAATTACCAAAATTCACCCTTTTTTACCTGCTCTGTGAAAGCAGGTAAAGTGCCCCATTTTTTAATTTTTTTGTAAATTTTTGCTTCTTCTGCCTCTTCTTCTTTTTTTCTTTATGTTACCTTACAAATGTGGCTACTAGAAAATTATAAATTATATGGGGCGCCTGGGTGGCTCAAGCCCCATATCGGGCTCTGTCCTGACAGCTCAGAGCTTGGAGCCTGCTTCTGATTCTGTGTCTCCCTTTCACTCTGTGCCCCTCCCCCACTTGTGCGTGCTCTCTCTCTCTCTCTCTCAAAAATAAATAGAAACGTTAAGAAAATAAAATAATAAAAAAATGCAATCGTGATAATAGTGTTTGAATTACAAGTAAAAAAACCACCTCTCTCATGACACTTGAGGCATAAGTCTGGGCCCAGCCAGGACAGCAAAGCCATACGGCAATTAGAATAGCAAAAGTTTAATTTAAAGAATTATTGGGGCGCCTGGGTGGCGCAGTCGGTTAAGCGTCCGACTTCAGCCAGGTCACGATCTCGCGGTCCGTGAGTTCGAGCCCCGCGTCGGGCTCTGGGCTGATGCCTCAGAGCCTGGAGCCTGTTTCCGATTCTGTGTCTCCCTCTCTCTCTGCCCCTCCCCCGTTCATGCTCTGTCTCTCTCTGTCCCAAAAATAAATAAACGTTGAAAAAAAAAATTAAAAAAAAAAAAAGAATTATTAACTCCCATGGGCGATTGGTGTAGTGATGGATCGGATGCTAGGGATGAGACATAATGCCCAAAGAAGAGTCTCTCTCTACTGCTTTTGGCAGCAGCCAGACCTTGTTAGTGAGGTGTTGCCTCTGGAACTTGCTAGAAATTTGCTACCTGGGATGCTGGGGAGAGTCTCCCTGGAGGCTCTCACCACAAAACCATCTGACGGGGCGGGGGGGGGGGGGGGGGGGGGGGGCTGTCAAGGGGAAGTTGGGTGCTGCTGACCACAGTGCACGGCAGGTGCCTGGAAAACTGCTCACACCAAAGGAGCTGGACTCTGGCTAAAGCTACATGCGCAGCTGGAGGCAAGCCCTGGAGGAGTCGGGGCCCTGGAGAAAAGTCCAGACACCCTCTAAGCGCCTGCCTGGTAAGCACAGGGCACCAGGAAGTAAAACCCTTTGCTCCTGAAACGTCTCTCTCTGGCGCCCTCTACTGACAAAGCTTCAGGGCCAGCTGGCGCAGGAAAAAAAGTTGGTTTTTTTTCATTTGTTTTAAATGTTTGTTTATTCTTGAGAGAGAGAGCCAGGCGGGGGCAGAGAGCTGGGGGGGGGGGGGGGACAGAGGATCAGAAGCGGGCTCTGCACTGACAGCAGAGAGCCTGACGTGGGGCTTAAACTCATAAACTGACAGATCATGACCTAAGCCGAAGTCGGATGTCAGACACTTAAGAGACTGACCCTCCAGGCGCCACTGGAAGAAAAGTTTTAAAGGGCCCAGATCCATTTTCATAGAGCAGGTAAAAAAGGATGAATTTTGGTAGCGGGCATACACTATAATGATGAGGATTCTTCTGGATGCAAGGGACAGATATCCCATTCAAACCTGCTTTTTCAAAAGTTATGTGTATGTGTGTGTAGGAGTGGAGGTATATACAGTCTTAAAAGCATCGCCCCACAGATTACTTATCTATCAAGTACAAATGACAGAAGGGGCCTCTATGGTGGATAAATCTAGAAGATGCTACCTTAAAACAATGATCAAATTTAACACCACCAATGATAAGAAAAACCAACACCAAGTGCCCTGTGTTGGTGAGGAACTGAGGGACACAACATCACTTAGGAAGTACTCTCACCAAAAACATTTCATCAGGGGGTGCCTGGGTGGCTCGGTCCAATTTCAGCTTAGGTCATGGTGTGTGAGTTGGAGCCCCACATTGGGCTCTGCGCTGACAGGTCAGAGCCTGGAGCCTACTTCAGAGTCTGTGTCTCCCCTGCTCACACTCTATTTCTCTCAAAAATAAAAAACACATGATTACAAAAAATATTTCATCAGAATGTAAACAGTGGAGGGGCACCTAGCCAGCTCAGTCTTGGTGGAGTGTGTGAGTGTTGATCTCAAGGTCACGAGTTCGAGCCCCGTGTTGGGGGTAGAGATTACTAAAAAAAATAATAAATAAATTAAAAAAAAAAAAAAAAGAATCCAAGCAGTGGAAACCAATTTCACAAATCCAAACTGAGCTATTCTACAAAATAACTGTCTGGACAGAAACGCCAATGTCATAAAAAGCAAAAATGGTTGGAGAACAGTTCTAGGTTGAAGGAGACCGGGGATCCGGCAGCAGAGTGCAATGTGTGATCCTGAATTGTGAGATAAGGACATTATTGGAACAGCTGGGGTAAACTGCACATGGGCCATATATCAGAAAAGTTTTTTCAAGTGAATTTATTTATTTTCAGTAATCTCTACACCCAACGTGAGGCTCGAACTCAGCCCTGTGATCAAGAGTCTCATGCTCTTCTGACTGAGCCAGCCAGGTACCCCAGTGTTAAATTCCTTCCCTTCCCTTCCCTTCCCTTCCCTTCCCTTCCCTTCCCTTCCCTTCCCTTCCCTTCCCTTCCCTTCCCTTCCCTTCCCTTCCCTTCCCTTCCCTTCCCTTCCCTTCCCTTCCCTTCCCTTCCCTTCCCTTCCCTTCCCTTCCCTTCCCTTCCCTTCCCTTCCCTTCCCTTCCCTTCCCTTCCCTTCCCTTCCCTTCCCTTCCCTTCCCTTCCCTTCCCTTCCCTTCCCTTCCCTTCCCTTCCCTTCCCTTCCCTTCCCTTCCCTTCCCTTCCCTTCCCTTCCCTTCCCTTCCCTTCCCTTCCCTTCCCTTCCCTTCCCTTCCCTTCCCTTCCCTTCCCTTCCCTTCCCTTCCCTTCCCTTCCCTTCCCTTCCCTTCCCTTCCCTTCCCTTCCCTTCCCTTCCCTTCCCTTCCCTTCCCTTCCCTTCCCTTCCCTTCCCTTCCCTTCCCTTCCCTTCCCTTCCCTTCCCTTCCCTTCCCTTCCCTTCCCTTCCCTTCCCTTCCCTTTCCCTTTCTTTTCTTTTCCTTTCTTTTTTTTAAGATTTCTTTCTTTCTTTCTTTCTTTCTTTCTTTCTTTCTTTCTTCCTTTCTTTTTTTCAGAGAGAGAGAGAGAGAGAAAGCAAATAAGGGGCAGAAAGAGGAACAGAGAGAGCAGAGCCCGAAGTGGGGCTCAAATTCACGAACCATGAGATCATAACCTGAGCCGAAGTCAGATGCTTAACTGACTGCAAAAACCCAAGTGTCCTCCCCAATGTTAAATTTCTCAAATATGATAATTGAATTGGAGTTGTATAGGATAAAGTCCTTGTTTTTAGGAGGTAAATATTGAAGGATTTAGGATGAAAGTGTGTGATAAGACTAAGTCACTGTCAGATGACGGGATTCAGTAATAAATACCCAGAGACAGATATTAGATAGATGATAGATAAACATAAAGAGATAGATAGATAGATAGATAGATAGATGCTAGATAGATAAATGCTAGATAGATAGACAGACATATACATAGATGATAGATAGTAATAGATAAATATAACAGAGAGATCTAAGAAAAATATAGAAAACATAATTTTTAAAGGAGGAGCTGAAGAACGGACCCACACAACCGGAGAGGAATCCACTAGCTTCAGGAGCGGTTGGATACGTGTGCTCAAATAACGTGTCAGCAATCTGTCTTTCTCCATCTCCCAGCTCTGCTCTGCTCAAATTTGTTCTCCAAGTTCATACCCTATCAGCTAGCCTAGCCTAGCACACAGACAACACCTCTTTCCAGGGCTGATGCTCATTGGACACTCGGGTCACATGTTCATCCCTGAACCGTGAGGATAGGATGCCCTGATTGGTTACACTGGGTCATGTGCCCACCCTGGGAATCTAGGAATGGCAGATCAGCTCCACATAAACCACATGAGCTAAGAATGAAGGACTGGTCATGCCCCAAAGAAAATTTGGGAGGTATTAACGGAAGAAAGAAGAATCAATGAAGGATGGATAAAAAGAACATTTGTAGGACATATATATATACATTACATATATATTTAACCATCCATACTTTGCATCTTTTTTGGAGACTAACATTTTTCATTCACCAAGACACCACTGTCTTATATCTTCCCCAAGATACCACTGAGTTATATCTCAATAAAGGTAGACCAAAAAATATATATTGTAGACAAAAACAAAATCACAGACAGTAGAGAAACCTGAGAGACATTACCTCATCCAGGTCATGGTCAAGGTCAACACCAACGGCGAGAAGCTATGTTGGTAATCTGCCTCCTTGATTTGGTGTGATGAGAATGGCACTTCCATCTGTGTGGTCCTCCTCCCCAGCTGCATCATCTCAGGCTCGTCACGTTCTGTACATATCTGACCGGTACTCCTCAAAACTGTCAAGGTCACCAAAGACAAGGAAAAGACCTGAGGGGAAAAAAGGAAAAATGACAAATCAATGTAAAGCAGTGTTCCGGATGGGACCCTGGGGCAGAAAAAAGACGTTAGGTAAAAACTAAGAAAACTGTGAACAAAGTGTAGATTTTAGGTAATAACAATGGATCAGTATTGGTTCAGTAACTGCAACAAATACATGATACTAATGTAAAACAGGGATAGGAGAATTGGAGTGCAGGTGGATGGGAACTCTTTGTGACAGCTTTGCAATTTTTCTGCATGTCTAAGTAAATTTTTAAATTTTTTTAAAGTTTATTTATTTTGAGAGAGAGTGGGGGAGGGGCAGAGAGAGGGGGAGAGAATCCCAAGCAGGCTCTACGCTGTCAGCTCAGAGTCCGAGGCGGGGCTCAGTCTCCAGGGCTCAGTCTCACAAACCATGAGTTATGACTGAGCCGAAATCAAGAGTCAGATGCTTCACTAGCTGAGCCACCCAGGTGCCCCATAAATTTTATTTTATTTATTTATTTATTAAAAATTTTATTTATTTATTTATTTATTTAAAAAAAATTTTTTAACGTTTATTTATTTTTGAGACAGAGAGAGACAGAGTATGAACGGGGGAGGGTCAGAGAGAGGGAGACACAGAATCCGAAACAGGCTCCAGGCCCTGAGCTGTCAGCACAGAGCCCGACGCGGGGCTCGAACTCACAGACCGCGAGATCCTGACCTGAGCTGAAGTCGGACGCTCAACCGACTGAGCCACCCAGGAGCCCCTATTTTGTTCAATACATTATGGACATTTTGTACCACATCAGTTTTTAAATGACTGCATGGTACTCCTTTGTATGGCCGATTCACGATTTTTGCTGTTTTCAAAACTTGTCACTTTCTTCCTAGGCAGACATGATTCTAGAAGGGAAGCTGGTCTCCCTAAAAGTGGCCATAGCTTGACAGAATGATCTGAAAACATGCCACCCCTTTGTCAGATCCCACGGGGCTCCCCCTTTCCGGCGGGGGGGCTGGGAAGCAGCAATTGGTAGTGGACAAGCTCAGTTCTAGAACGCAAGACAGTCCCCAGCCCCACTACTGACCGGAAGCTCTTTCTCTCCCTAGGTCAGTATCCACCTCTGTAAAAACAGGTCATTGGCCTTGACGGCCTTGGTTTGGATCAAGCGAAATCCAATGTCTGTGTCTAGACCCTGGAGGATATGTGACCTGGGAGCACAGTAGGCCCAAGAAAGAATAATCAAAGAAGGGGCCAGAGCACCCTGAGGTTAAATGACATTCCCAGCTTCCTAGCTGGCAGTATCAAGCAGGCCTGGGACCTGAACTCCGGTTTCCCTGAATCCCCAGCTAAGCCCTAGGAAGCCGAGCACTCTGGATGTACCAAGTGCCTGCCTGGCGCTTCGGACGGGACTATGTGCTTTGTTATGGTTGGAGTTTGCCATGTGATCCACTTCTCTTCATTCATCAAAGGCCAGACACAGACACAAAATGAAGGAGGCACCTGTCCCTCCCTTCACCAGTTGACTGCTACTTGTAAATTTCTCAGCTCAGCTATCACCTCCTCCAGGAAGCCCTCCCTGACCACCACACACCGTGTGTGCCTCTGTGTAGTTCCACAGCCCCTTGCCGCGGTTCTCGCCATGGTGCTCTAACTGCTCGTTCAATATGCCGTCTGCCTCTGTGACTTCAGGAATGGAGTCTCTCTTGTCTGCTGCCACATGCCCTGGGACAGTCACACTATTAGGCCAGAGCATCAGTTCACTAAATGTTTGTCGAGAAACAGATGAGTTTCAGAATGAACTGTTCGTGGAAATAGAGCCTGATTGCTATGCCTTGCCTCTTCAGAACTCCACTGTCGTGTGGCTACGACACATTTCCCCAAACGGGGTGGTTTGAAACAATACGAATCTATTTCCCCAGGGTTGTGGGGCCAGCAGTCTGAAATCTAGCAGAGGTATGTTCCCTCCAGGTGCTCTGGGGCAAGCTCTATTCCTTGCTTCTTCCAGTTTCTAGTGAGTTCTGGCATGGCCTTCCTGGGCTTGTGGCTGTGCCAGTCCAAGCCCCCACCTCTGTCTGAACATGGCCTTCACCTCTGTGTGTCTATCCTCCGTGCATCTCTGATTAGGATATGTGGCACTGGATTTAGGGCGCATCACATTCAAAGGCTCTGGGGATGCAGGTGTGAACATATCTTTTGGGAGACTACCATTCAACTCACTACACCCACCCCACTGTAACTGTTGCTTTTCTCTCTGTCTCCCCATTACAGCATTGTGTCCCTTAGGAATATATTAGCTGCAAATGATAGAAAACCCCACCAGTGGGGCTCAAGTCACAAGGGCATTTATTGTTAAACAAGAAGTGTGGAGAGAGGCCACCCAGGGTTCATTTGGAAGCTCAGTGCTGTCGGCAAGGACCCAGGCTCCTGCCCTCCTTCTACTTCACCACCTTTAGTACTGTGGCTTTTCAACTTTGAGTTCATCTTCTCATGGTCACAAAATGGCTGCCACAGCTCCAACCATCAGACTCTTACATACCACTCACAGCAGGAAGGGGAAGAAGGCAGCAAATACAGCCACTCCTTCCTCATGGTCATTATATCCAGGCGAGAAAGCTTTCCCAGAATCCCCCCGGTGGACGTTCCATTATAATTAATTGACCAGAGTTGATTTTCATCCCCACTCCACACCCAAGCCAATTCTTATTAAAGAACAACAGAATTGCCATGACTGGCTTAGACCAGTCTCAGTCTTAGCAGCCTAATAAAATCACCTTAGTAGCTTTTAATAAATACTAATGCCCATGCAGGCTCAGCGCTGTCAGCCCAGAACCCCAAGCGGGGCTCAAACCCACAAACCAGGAGATCATGACCTGAACTAAAACCAAGAGACAGATGCCCAACCGACTGAGCCACCCAGGTACCCTCCGTCATTTAAACAAATTTTTTTTAAGTTTATTTTATTTTTGATAGAGAGAGACACAGAGACAGAGCACGAGCAGGGGAGGGCCAGAGAGAGAGGGAGACCCAGAATCTGAAGCAGGCTCCAGGCTCCCACCTGTCAGCACAGAGCCCGACGCGGGGCTCAGACCCATGAACTGCGAGATCATGACCTGAGCTGAAGTCAGACTCTTAACCAACTGACCCACCCAGGCGCCCCTGGCATTTTTAAAAAGATAGTTTCCCCAAATGATTCTAATGTACAACTGGGGTTGAAAACCACTGACTTAAACCGAGGGTTAGCACATTTTTCTACATTGGGCCAGAGAATAAATTTCTTTGGCTTCGTAGGCCAGTTTTTCCTGCAACTATTCAATTCTGCTGTTACAGCACAAAAGCAGCCACAGACACTACTGAATGAACTGCTGTGGCTGTGTTCCAATAAAACTTCATTTACAAAGGCAGGTGGCAGGCTGAACTTGACCTGTGAGCCATAGTTTTCTGCCCCTGGCCCAAACCAACGCTGCATCAGGAATGCTGTGAACCAGAAAAAAGAGAAATGGTCTGCGGGGGGCAGGGCGGGGGTGGGGGTGGGGGTGCTCAGTCATGATCTCACAGTTTGTGAGTTTGAGCCCCGCCTTGGGCTCTGTGCTGACAGCATGGAGCCTGGAGCCTGCTTCAGATTCTTTATCTCCCTCTCTCTCTGCCCCTCCCCCACATGTGCTCTGTGTCTCTCTCTCTCTTCAAAATAAACATTAACAAAATTAAAAAAAAAAAAAAAAAGACGGGGAAGGGGCCATAAAGCAAGGAATGTCGGTGGTCTCTAGAAGCTGGGAAAGCCAAGAAAAAGGATTCTCTCCTAGAGCCTCCAGAAAGGGAGGCTTCCGGGGCACAGTCTGAATTTAGCCCAGGGAGACCTATTTTGGACTTCGGACCGTCAGGGCTGTCAGACGTTAAATGCGTGTTATTTTAAGCCGTTAACGTTCATGGGGACTTGTTAAGGCGGCCCTGGGACACGGATACACCAGACCCCACAGTGTCCAGACCCCACAGCAGTTCTCTGGGAGCCGCCCCTCTGGGTAGTTTCCTCCCACAGGGGGTCTGTGCTGCCTGGGGCTTACCAGTGGGCAATGACACATGAGATTCGCCGTCAGCTCCAGACCCAAGCCTCGGGAGGGCTGGCTTGCACTTTTGGGAGTCCCAGGATGCAATAGTTCAAGCTCTGGGGTCGTGTCAGAGAAGGCTGGGCAGAGAGGAGAGGCCGGAAGAGCTTAGAGGGGAGGGAGGCCCAGTCTTCTGGGGGGGGGGGTCTCCGTTTAGCCTCCAGGTGACCCCAGCCCCTCCGGCAGCCACCACGTGACACAGCCCCCAGGCAAGATCAGCTATGGCACAGCCCAGCCAGCCCGGTCCACCCACAGAAATGGAGGGATAATAACACGGTTCTTTTAAGCCACTGTCTAATTTTAGCTGCCGTGAGTTAAGTTGAGGCCCTTCTGTGGTGAGTGCTAGGAAGCCATCAGCTCCTAACACTGTCCTGAATGTCACCCCCACTTTCAAGATGAAGAAACCGAGGCCCTGAGAGGGAAGGTAAGGAGAGCGGCTGGTAGATGGGAGAGCTGGGTTTAAACCCAAGTCCTTCCACCTCCAGAGCCCCAGGCCCTTAGCACCTGCCAGAGCCAGCTCTCCTCAGAGCTCTCTGGATTATACTTGGAGGCCTAGGTAGGCCCCAGTCACTGCTTTGGCCGCCATTGTCGGCCGCCATGTTGGTTCAGGCAAACTCATTGCTAACCTCCTGCCCTTTTCCTCCTCTTGCTCTCGAGTCTCATCGGAGGAGAAGCGGATTACTTACAGTAAGTGAAAACCAAGACTTGCACAGGAAGCGCAGCCTGATCCATTACAGGGTTATTCTAGCCTGTAATGGACCTGCACACTCTCAGACACAGCCAGACTGTCTGGAGAGGGGCTGGGAGGGTTTCGAGCTACCCCGTGGCTGCTCCGGGACGGGGTCAAGGCTCAGGCGTGCAGAGGGAAGGGACCACAGGCCCTCGGTGGCTGTTGCTCTGGGTCTCCTGAAACTGCCTCCCCAGACTGTCGTCAGCGTGGCTGGAACAGCGGCCAGCAGGTGCTCGGACGCGGAGTGTTTACCTGCAGTCCTGGGGCTTTCCAGAGACTGCTGTTCCTTCCCCCGGAGGGCAGGGAGGGCCTCCTGGGGCTGATCGCTCGCCCCGGGCCTCGACCCCAGCTGCCTGGGCAGCGTCAAGGTCTAGCACCCTCTAGTGGCCGTGGGGAGAAAAGAGCCGCTTCGGAAGCGGTGGGCGGAGACTGGGGAGCTAGGTTCCAGCTGACGTTGGAAAGTCAGACTCTCCTGCCTTCAGTAAATGCAGGTGTCCGTGGCCTTATCAGATAGGTGTGTTCCAGCCATATTAGCTACGAAAAAATCTTGCTTTCTCACTGGTTTTTTTTTTAATTTTTTAATGTTTATTTTTAAGAGAGACAGAGAGAGCACGAGCAGGAGACGGCAGAGAGAGAGGGAGACAGAATCTGAGGCAGGTTGCAGGTTCTGAGCTGTCAGCAAAGAATCGGACGTGGGGCTGGAACCCACGAACCATAAAATCATGACCTGAGCCGAAGCCAGGTCCTTAACCATCTGAGCCACCCAGGCACCCCTTTCACCGTTTTTTCTTAAGACTGTATTATTTACTATTTTTAGAGCAGGTTAAGGGCCACGGAAAAATTGAGGAGAAGCTACAGAGATTTCTCCTACACCCTGTGCCCCTATGCACGCACAGCCATTATCAATAGCCTTGCCAGAGTGGGGCATCTGTCACAGTGGATGAACCTGTATGGACACATCATCACCCAGAGTCCGTAGTTTCCATCAGGGTTCACTCTACGTAGTGTACATTCCGTGGGTTTGGACAGATGTATAATGGCAGGCGTCCATCACTATGGTATCATACAGACTGGTTTCGCTGCCCTAAATATCCCGTTCATCCCTCCCTCCTCCCCACCGTGGCAACTGGGATTGTTCTCGCTGTCTCCATTAGTCTTTGCCTTTTCTAGCTTGTCACAGAGTTAGAATCAGACGGTATATAGCTTTTTTAGTCTGGCTTCTTTCTCTTAGTGATGTACATTTAAGGTTCCTCCGCGTCTTTTCATGGCTAGATACTTTCTTCTTATTCTTTTTTTTAACTTTTTTTTTTTTTTGAGAGAGAGAGAGGGAGAGAGAAGCGAGAAGGGGCGGCAGAAAGAATTCCACAAGGGGAAGAGAGAGAAAGAGAGAGGAGAGAGAGAGAGAAGCGGGGCTCACCTGGGGCTCATGTTCACCCGAAGTGGGGCTTGTACTCACCTAACGCGGGCGGGACTCAAACTCAGGAACTGTGGGATCCTGACCTGAGTCAAAGTCAGGTGCTTAACGACTGAGCCATCCAGGCACCCTCTTCTTTTTTTTTTTTTAATGTTTATTTATTTTTGAGAGAGAGAGAATGGGGAGAGGGGCCGAGCGAGAGGGGGACACAGGATTCAAAGTGGACTCTGAGCTGTCAGCACAGAGCCCAACTCAGGGCTCAAACTCACAAACCGTGAGATCAGCCCCTGAGCCAAAGTTGGACGCTTAACCGATTGAGCCACCTCGATGCTTTCTTTTCAGCGCTGAATAAACATTCCCTCATCAGGTTGTACACAGTTTCTCCATTCGCCACCTGCTGAAGGACGAATCGGTTGCTTCCCAGTTTGGGCAACGATGAGACAAGCTGCTGCACACATCTGTGTGCAGGTCTTTGTGTGGACATGAGTTTTCAACTCATTTGAGCAAATACAAAGGAGTGCGATTACTGGGTCGTACGGTAGGAGTGTGTTTCATGTTGTGGGGAATGACCATGCTGTCTTAAAAAACAAATTCAAAACCCTTAGTTGACTACTAGGAAAAGGTTCTCTAGGTACCTCTGACATGACTTTCCTTTTTAAAAGTGGTTCCCCCGGATGCTTGGGCGGCTCAGTCGGTTGGGCGTCCAGCTTCAGCTCGGGTCATGATCCTGCAGCTCGTGAACCCAAGCCCCACATTGGGCTCTCTGCTGTCAGCACAGAGCCTGCTTCAGATCCTCTCTCCCTCCTCTCTCTCTGCCCCTCCTCCACTCATTCTCTCTCTCCAAATAAATAAATAAACTTAAAAATAAATAAATAGTGGTTTCCCATCACCCAAAACATTTCTTAATCTGGAGCCCATGGAGCACCTGTGTATCCACAGATGGGCTTTGCAGAGAGAATCCTCTGAAATCATCTGTTAAATTGTTTGAATGGATCTGGGGAAGAAGAGGGTCTGTAATCTTCATCAGCTGCTAGTGGGGGGGGGGGGCGGTTGTCTGACTCCAAAAAGCTGAAGAAAATCGCTGAAAGTCCTGGTTTCCTAACGTGGCCTCTGCCTGTTCCTACCTCTGGTCACCTTCCTAAAACCAAAACAGAGAAACAGAAGTCACCCTCCTTTCTGGGCTGCTGTACTAGTGGGGAGAGGACAACTGTGTAAATCCACCCCCACCCCCCACCCCCCCATCTCAGGGCTTACCCAGAGAGAAATTTATTTCTGGCTCCTTGGCCAGTTGGGAGCCCCCTGGCTAGGGGCCACACCATCAGTCAGGGCCCCCGTTCTGTCCGTCCTCGGTGGCTCTGATCTCCTCAGTGTCCTCTCCATTTGGTTGGCCGACGGGGAAAGAGCAAGGAGGATCAGCACGTTGGAGGTTTTCACGGGCCAGGCTTGCAAATGGTGCCCCAGGCTTCCCTACACTCGCAAGGGAAGCTGGGAATGTGGTCTGGCCCCAAAGGAAGAAGCAGGTTGGCAGAGCACCCACCGGGTCTCTGCCGCCCATGGCTGCCTCCTACTCACACGTTCAGCTCACCTGTCATCTCCAGGCAGTGTGCTCAACGCCCGCCCCCCCTCCCCCATGCACACATCACGCCTCAGCCTGCCTTGCCCCTGATTCGGTTAGATTCATGCTCTTCAAACTTCGGTGTGCAGTCAAACCACTGTGGGACCTTGAGAAAATGCAGATTCTGAGTCAGTAAGTCTGGAGGGGCGCCTAGAATTCTGCACTTCTTTTTTATTTTAATGTTCATTTATTTCTTTTAGATAGAGAGCACCGGCGGGGGAGGGATGCGCTGTGGGGGGTGGGGAACGTGGACAGAGGATCCGAAGGGGGCTCTGCGCTGACAGCAGGGAGCCCCATGCGTGTTCGAACTCAGGAACCACGAGATCGTGACCTGAGCCGAAGTCGGATGCTCAACCTACGGGGTCACCCAGGCGCCCCTAGAATTCTGCATTTCTAACACTTGCCCCGGTGCTGCTGGTCCACAGACCAAACTTGGTGGAGCAGAGAGGCAGATACCTGTCATGTCGTCTCCTCCATCAAATCACCGTGTCGTTGGGGCACCTGGGTGGACGTCTGAGTCTCGGTTTGGGCTCAGGTCATGATCTTGTGGTTTGCGGGTTCGAGCCCTGCATTGGGCTCCACACTGGCAGTATGGAGCCTGCTTGGGATTCTCTCTCCCCCTGCCCCTCCCCTGCTCGTGCTCGCTCTCTCTTTCTCTCTCAAAATAAATAAAATAAAATAAAAAATCACTGTGGTAGACGTGGCTCGTTTCTGGGGCTGTCCCCCAGGCGCCCAGAGACCAGGCGGCTGCATCCGATGGTTGTTGGACGCCTCTGGTGCCGAGCACAGTACCTGGCCCAGAGCAGGACCCCAGTGACTGCTGCAGAGTGAAGGACCGGTGAGTCTCTTTGCTTGTAATCGAGGTTCCCCCTCCCAGCCCCCCTGACTGAGCCACACTGGACTGGGGGACAACTTGAAATTGCCAAATTGACCGGCAGCAGAGCCGGCCTCTTGAGGGAGGTTACCACGTCGGAGGAAGGAGGCAAAACCCTCGTCTCAGGATCCCAGGTGGGCTTTGCAGCACCCATCCCACCCCCCGCAGTCCCAGTCTGGGCCTATGCTTGGCCCAGAGCATCCTCTGGCCTCGAGATGCTGTGTTTCTGATGGCTTTTTGTTGTTGTTGCTGTTTATTTATTTTTGAGAGAGAGACAAAGAGACGGAGTGTAAGCAGGGGAGGGGCAGAGAGAGAGAGGGAGACACAGAATCAAAAGCAGGCCCCAGGCTCTGAGCTGTCAGCACAGAGCACGACGTGGGGCTCGAACTCATGAACTGCAAGATCATGACCTGAGCCAAAGTTAGGTGCTTAACCAACTAAGCCACCCAGGCGCCCCTCCTGCGGCTTCTCCAAAGCCCCATAAAAACTAAGTTGTGGCATATGAAATTGCCTATATTCAGTTATTTTTGACCCGTGAAAAGTCAGTTTCATATGATTCAGCTTGAGAATCCCACAATTCACATATTTACTTATTTCCTCAAAGGTATCTACAGATAGTCCTTCCTGAAATATTATGACCCAGAGAGGGCAAAGATGTCAAAATAAAGAAAAAAGAGTCACCTCTAACCTCTTAAAAGGAAGACAGGATCGTTGTACTGGGAGCCCAAGACAAGATAATCAATGAACCTGATGGTGTCTGTACTTAAGTTCAGTTGTTTCCAGAAATCTGGGGTAAAAAGGAAAACTCAGAGTGTAGGCTTTTTTGCTGTCAGATAAAAGGAATTAAGTTCAGAAGGAGAGCCAGATGTCACCCTCAACCCAAATTCAGGAAGAAAATGGTCCCGTTAAATCCAAGTCTGGGTGAGCTGTCATTTTCTAAACTTTGGCTCCTAGAAAAATCTCATTTTCCTTTAAGCTGGAGGAAATAAGAGTGACTTTCGGTTCCAGCAGTGAGACATCACCACAGCAAAAGGCAATTATTAGATCAAAGGCACAGTTCAATGCATCTTAATTTTATTTTATTTTTTTAAATGCATCTTTAAAAGCCACTAATTCGGGGCGCCTGGGTGGCGCAGTCGGTTAAGCGACCGACTTCAGCCAGGTCACGACCTCGCGGTCCGTGAGTTCGAGCCCCGCGTCGGGCTATGGGCTGATGGCTCGGAGCCTGGAGCCTGTTTCCGATTCTGTGTCTCCCTCTCTCTCTGCCCCTCCCCCGTTCATGCTCTGTCTCTCTCTGTCCCAAAAATAAATAAACGTTGGAAAAAATAAAAAATAAAAAAAAAAAATAAAAGCCACTAATTCGATGCAGAGGCGACCATTCAACCCTGCTCCCACAACTGGTTTGCTTGACCTTAAACAAGGTCCTGTCATTTTTGTGCCTCGCTTTACATTTTCAAATATATGTCTCTTTTATTCTCACAGCATTAAAATATAACCAAACAATAGCAAAGACCCAGAAATCTTCAGGGACTGAGAGGAAGGGGTTTCATCGCAGGGTTTCACAAAATCAGCACCAGGAATCTGATCTCCAGAGAAATCCAGATTCAGGATCCATACACTCCTTCTCCCACTATTCCTTTATCTCACAGGTAAAGGTTCTTCCTTTAGGCCAGTGGTTCTCAAATAGGGGTGGGGGGGAAGGAGGGATGATTCACACACACATCCATTCTGGCAATGCTTCAAGTGCATTTTGGGTAGCCACAACTAGTGTTTCTGTGTGCTGTTCGAATCTACTTAGTAGAGGAGGGGACTGAGGGGGGAGGAGAGGGAGGAAACGGGAGGAGACTGGGGATGGGGAAGAGAGGCTAGAAGAGATAAGAGACACAAGATGAGACAAGAGAGAAGAAGAGACAGATGTGGGGGTGGGGCAGATGGGGGAAGTGCAAAGCCTCACATGAGTGCTGGATCCAGCCAGACCTGAAATCCCTCCCTTGGGCATTCCAGTTATGTGAATCAATCCCTTCCCTTTTTAGTTTAAGTCTGTCCGCCCTGGGCTGCCCTTACCTCGGGTCACCCTGAAAGCTGGAGGAGCACTCTGGTCCAGGCAATCATGTTGGGTTTACGGTGTCACATGGGAGTGAAGCAGAGAGACAGGGACCCTGGGTTGGTGAGAAGGGACAGCAGGTGCATGAGCCACCAGCTCCTGAAGAAGTGGACTGCAGCCTGTTACACCTTTTTCTTTTTTTTAAGTTTATTTATTTATTTATTTATTTATTTATTTTGAGAGAGACAGAGCACGAGCAGGGAAGGGACAGAGAGAGAGGGAGAGAGAGAGAGTCCCAACCAGGCTCGGAGCCTGATGAGGGGCTCGATCCCACAACTGTGAGATCATGACCTGAGCCAAAAGCATCAAGAGTCAGACGCTTAACAGACTGAGCCACCCAGGCATCCCTGCAGCCCTTGTTATACCTTTAATTGGAGGTGGGAGTCCCATATTGCCTGAATTGGGGGACATTTTCCTCCGGATGACTCCAGAAAAGGAGAGTCCTTGGGGCCAGCTGCTTGGCTTCCTGGGATGCAGAATTCATGCTGTATGCACAGCAGCCAGAGGGCTGGTTCGCAGGTTTTCCCTCCCGGCACTGGGCAGGCTGGGGGCCACCGGGCGGGCGGGCAGAGGAGGTGAGCTGGGTAGCACTCCATCTGCACAGCCTCCGCCCGGGGGGTGAGTGGGAGCGGGGGTTGGACCACCGTGGGCATCGGGATTAGGAGCAGGCTCCAGGGAGGAGGCGGCCCCAGCAGATGCCTGCCTGCCCGCCCAGCCAAGCCCGACTCTGGTTTCTCACCTGGTGGGAGTCCTAGTGGAAGGAAAAAAAAAAAACAAAACCCAAAACAGAGGAGGGAAGATACTCTCAGCAACTTTTCTTGCAAAGGGATGCAAAGATGTGGGAATAAATCACCCAGGTCTCTGCTGCTGCGGCACAAGCCCGGGCTGTTCTGCTTCGGCACCCCGCGTTAGGCAGGTATGATGACATCGCGTGCATCCGGACAGTAGGAATAAGAAACTGAGGGGCACCAGAATGTGCTCTAGGCTATGGGAAGGTCATCCACCAGGTTGTTCCTGATCCTGACTGCACCTCAGAATTACCTGGGGAGCTTAAAAAAAAAGCACTGATGCCTGAATTCGACGTGCAGGGAGTCTGGGGTGTGATTTAACGCAGAGAAGAAGATACGAATGGAAGCTTTAAACTGCAAGCATCCTATAAACATGAGTCTGGGTCCTGACTGCACCCGGACGTCACGGGGGCCAGACTGTGACAATGGCCAGATTGTGTAACCTCCCTGATCTGCAGTTACCTGTGTAACGGGGAGAGTGGGGCAGCGGCACCGTCTCCAAAGACTTCTCTTGCTTTGAATTCTCGTGCGTCCTCTGAGCGGCTCACCCCTCATCAGTCGTCAATATCCAGTTCAAGTATCATTTGCTCTGAAGCCCCTTGTGAGCACATGCAGTTCCCTCTGCCTGGGAAGCTCTTCCTCTTGCTTGTGGCAGAGGCCACAGTCTCCTCGTACTGCTTCTCTTCTTCCTTTAGTACTAGACCCCTGAGTGACAACTGGGCATACAGCTACGCAGAGCAAGACTATATTTCTCACTTGATTGAATTGTGGCTAATGGAATGTGAGCCAGGTGATGTCCACCTTCTAGGTCGTGGCTTTAAAGGAAAGAAGCATGCTCTCCATTTTCCTTCCTGCTGGCTGGAATGTTGGTATGATGGCAGGTGCTAAAGCAGCCATTTTGGACTCCCTAACAATGAGGAGCTGTGCTATCAGTCCTGGACAGAGGTAAGTTACCGAAGAGAGAGAGAGAGAGAGAGAGGGAGAGAGACTTTCATCTTGTTTTAACCCCTGTTAATTTGACCCTTGGTACAACATCCAAATCAATACCCTAACTAACACACCGCTCAATCCCTGGCTAATATCTACTTACTCTTCAAACCTCAATAAAAATATCACTTCCTCAAAGAAGTCTTCTCTAACATCTTCCTACCTAAAATAGGTCCCCATTCATACCCACGCCTTCATCCAGTATGCTAAGCATTTTGTATTTCAGATCTTGGCGGGGGGGGGGGGTCCTCATGAATCCCATTTTACAGATGAGGAATTGGAGACACAGAGAGATGGTCTCCTAGGCCAGTCCGATTCCAGGACCCATTACTACAGTGCACAAGCCACAGATGCAGGTGTGCGGAAACAATCACTTCCTTAGTGTTGTAGAATTCAAGTCCACCCAGACCCTGGTCCTTCTGGGGACTGCTCTCTCTCCGTGGTTGTGCTATGGTCCCGGGATCTTGCACCATGCCAAAGTGGCCCCTTGTCATTGATCCACACAGGTGGCCCTGGAGACGCCCACCATCTTGGTGTATGTGACCCCTAAGGCTCCAGACTTCTCTGCTGCCTGTGTGCCTCGTGCTTGCGGCTCCAGGAAGCCTGGGTTCAATCCTAACTCTGCCCCTTGCAAGTCATTTCACCTCCCAGGGGCTTCGGCTTCCTCACCTATAAGAATGGGGGTTCCAGGATCTGCGGTGCTGTTTGCTGGGGTGCACCATCCCACTGACTGCTCCCCGGAGTCCGGCGTCCCTCTCACTACGCTGCTTGCGGTGGAGAGCCCTCGATTCCAAGACCTGCGGGCCTCTGCTCCCACCACCTCTCTTTCGCCCACCCTCAGCCAAGGGAAGTCTGTTTCTGCTCTGGGGTCAAGCCCCACCCTTTCTGCTTCTGCCTCGGGGGCGTCAGACTGGCAGAGTAAGTCCGTGTGACTTTTTAAGGTAAGCCGTTTGCGTGCTGAACAGCCATAAACGAATGCGACAAAAAGAAAAGAAAAGAAAAGTCGATAAACGAATGTGACGAAAAGAAAAAAGTCGTCCTCCTTCACCTCTCTCTCTCCCCAGCTCCTCACCCCAGATGCCAACATTGTTACCAATTCCAGCTCAGGTCCTTCCAGAGACGATCCAGGCATAGCCTAGCAACTAGTTCCATGCAGCTTTGCTCTCCCACGTGGGCGCTATTATTTAAACGTTTTAAGGAAAAATCCACACCTCCGCCAAAGTCCAGAGAACAGCATAACGACCCCACCCTGTGCCCATTGCCCAGTTTCAACCACCGCCAACTCATCAACTCATGACCAGTCTTGTGTGCTGCGTACCCCCACCCACTAGATCAATTTGAAGCAAATCCTAGACACTTGAGTATTTCATTTGTATGTATTTCATAACTGACCTCGAATAACTAAGTACTCTTTTTTTTTTTTTTTTCAGCATTTATTTATTTCTGAGAGAGGGAGAGAGACAGAGCATGAGCAGGGGAGGAGCAGAGAGAGGGAGACACAGAATCTGAAGCAGGCTCCAGGCTCTGAGCTGTCAGCCCAGAGCCAGACGCGGGGCTCAAACTCACGGACTGTGAGATCATGACCTGAGCCAAAGCTGGACGCTCAACTGACTGAGCCACCCAGGCGCCCCAGGACTCTTTTTTTTTTTAATATTGTTTATTTATTTTTGAAAAAGAGAGCTCGTGCATGAGCAGGGGAGGGGGAGAGAGAGAGGGAGACAAGGACCCCAAGCTGGCTCCATGCTATCAGCACAGAGCCCAATGCAGAGCTCGAACTCACGAACCATGAGACCATGACCTGAGCTGAAGTTGGATGCTGAACGACTGAGCCACCCAGGCGCCCCCATAAGGATAAGGGCTCTTTTTAAAGATCATAGTCACAATACCTCCATCTCTGTCTTTTTTCCTTGTAAGAGTTTGCTGGTGACGTGCCTGGTTGTGTCACTTCATGTGTTCCTCTGTTCCCTGTCCCCTTGTTGAGTTGGTGTGTAACAAGCCTGTTAGTGATGTAATCTATGCCGGGGGCTCTCACAATTTAGAGAGCTAATGGCTTCATCAGAAGCAGATTCCAGGGGCGCCTGGGTGGCTCAGTCGGTTGGTTAAGTGTCTAACTCTTGATTTCAGCTCAGGTCAGTGTCTCACAGTTCGTGAGATTGAACCGCATGTCAGGCTCTGTGCTGACAGCTCACAGCCTGCTTGGGCTTCTGTCTCTCTCCCTCTCTCTTTGCCCCTCCCCTCTCTCTCTTTCTCAAAGTAAATTAAAAAAAAAAAAAAAAGAATCCAATTCCAGTTTTTAGCAAGACTCCTTCATCACCGTGGTGTCCAAATGTACAGTTTGTCTCTCTTTTTGTCACGTTGGACGCTGTTTATGTTCATTGCCTCGATCTATTATTGATCCATCCAAAGTTGCAAAAACAGTAACGTTCTGACTCCATCTATCTGTCTTCCTGTATTAGGTGGAATCTTCCTGTAATCAACTCTTTGGTCATCCTGAGGTTACTCTCAGAAGACAGAACAAATACTTGTTTCTTCCCCTTTATTTGGTAGTTTCCAAAATAATGAGTTGGTTTGTTAGCATCTGCCAAGGTGAAGCTTTTTTTTTTTTTTTGTCTGATTATGAGATTATAGATTTTTAAAAATTTATTTATTTTTGAGAGAGACAGAGGGAGCGAGCAGGGGAGGGGCAGAGAGAGGGAGGGCAAGACAGAATCCCAAGCAGGCTCCGAGCTGTCAGCAAGGACCCCGACGTGTGGCTTGAACTCACGAACCATGTTGACCTGAGCTGAAACCAAGAATCGGAAGCTTAACCGACTGAGCCACCCAGGCGCCCTTGAGTTTGTAGATTGCATTATTTATTCTTATTTTTTAAAGGACAAAGGCATGTCTTGTCTTCTTTTTTTTTTTTTTTTTTTAAGTTTATTTATTTATTTTTGAGGGGAAGAACAGAGAGAGAGGGAGACCCAGAATCTGAAGCAGGCTCCAGGCTCTGAGCTGTCAGCACAGAGCCTGATGCAGGGCTCCAACTCACAGACCGCGAGATCATGACCTGAGCCGAAGTCGGATGCTCAACTGACAGAGCCACCCAGGTGCCCCTGAGTTTATAGATTTAAATATATTTGCTATCTTTCACCCTGTTTCAGTTCTCCTATTGGATACTCACATCATTCCCTCATTGGCCTATGGGAGACTTTTTTTTTTTTTTTTTTTTGGTTTATTTGTTTTCGAGAGAGAGAGAGAGAGAGAGAGAGAGAGAGACAGAGCATGAGCAGGGGAGGAGCAGAGAGAGGGAGACACAGACTCCGAAGCAGGCTCCAGGCTCTGAGCTGTCTGCACAGAGCCCGACGCAGGGCTCGAACCCAAGAACTGTGAGATCATGACCTGAGCCGAAGTCGGACGCTCAACCGACTGAGCCACCCAGGCACCCCATGGGAGACTCTTGAACTTGGCACCGTTTGCCATGGCTCCTGTCGCCGTGCTCCCCAGGCATGCTTACTGCTCCAGACCTAAAATCAGCCGTTTCTCCAAGGAGCCATTTGGCCACTAGGGTTACACAGCTTTCTTTTTTCTACACAAACTCTAGCAAACAAATGAAGCCATGCTGCAGTTTCACAACAGGTGCATCTTAGTCCCCATAACTGACTTTGGAAAACAAAAGCTCTGAGGATTTCTTCTACTTTACCCCCTGCTATGCCCCACCCCCAACCCCCCTCAGGCAGAGAGCAACAGGCTGACTTTAGTGTGAATTCAGGAAAGAAGAAGGCGGGGAGACCCAGGGAAAAAACCCAGGGTATGTAAAGCTCATAGCACGTGAACTAGGTGATCAGATAAATGATTAATCCCATCCTTCTGATTTGTTCTTTCCTCCTGTCTACAAAAACATACCTTTGAATTCAATAATTCTTAGCAGCGTTAACACGACTACTTCTCATTGGAGAGGAGGAAAATGCAGAGAATCAAGTAGTTACATTGTAACGCACGTTGCTGAGAAATGCCTCTTCTGGTGTTTGTGCAGCTCCTGCTCCCAGAGCCTCCGGGAGCTGGCTTTCCTGCCCCAACATGCGATTTTGCAGCAGCGATGTATATTTGAATCCTGGAAACTTCTCCGTGCTCTCCCTCCTCTCTCCACACCCGGCCCCTCCTCCTCATCTTGTCAGAATCTAAAGTTCAGAAAGACAAGTTCATGGAACACAATGCCAGGAAGCCTTGAGTAATCTCGCTTTGCATAATACAGTTCTTAGGGTTACTTTTCAAATGCCAAAACGCCTTGTCATCTAAGTTTCTTTCTTGTTTTTGATAAAGAAGTGGGTACTAAGGAATATTGCTGTGTGGAAGGAAGAACAGTGATCCAGGTAAGGTCATTGGTTCTTTTTTTTTTTTTTTTAATGTTTATTTATTTATTTTGAGAGAGAGACCACAAGCAGGGAAGGGGCACAGTGAGAAGGAGAGAGAGAATTCAGAGCAAGCTGTAGTCTCAGCGCGGAGCCGGACACAGGGCTCGATCTCCCAACCGTGAGATCATTACTTGAGCTGAAATCAAGAGTCAGACGCTCAACAGACTGAGCCACCCAGGCACCTCCAGGTCAATGAGTCTTTGAATCGACCTTTTGTATATGGTGTGAAATAGGGATGCTCTTTCATTCTTTTGCATACGGATATCCAGTTGTCCCAACCTATTGGTTGCTTGTCTACCTATGTACCTGGTGGTTCCCCTCCCTGTATTACAGCGTCTAGGTGAACCTGTTAGATAAATGTCTCTGGGGTGCCTGCCTGGTTCAGTCGGAAGAGTGTGCGACTCTCGATCTTGGGGTTGTAGGTTAGAGCCCCACAATGGATGTAAAGGTTACTTAAGAAAACAAAATCTGTTCAGTGTCATGTTCCTCGTGTGCAGTCAAGACTGAGATTCACTTTACTGAATCATTAGTCAAAATTATTTCACAAATTATTCTTATGATTCCTTTTAAAAAAGATACAGCAGCAGCAAGGGATGTATCTCGAGGTCCCGCATAATTCCCTTTCTACTTTGAAGTCCTCTGATGAGGATAAGGGACGTGGATGCAACACGGTTATTGTTGCTCAGTAGCAAATGGAGCTTTAGTTTCACAAAATGTGAAAGCAACACTCCTAACCCTTTAAAAAATAAATCTGGGGATGCCTGGGTGGCTTGGTGGGTTAAGTGTCCAACTTCAGCTCAGGTCATGATCTAAATGGTTCATGGGTTTGAGCCCCGTGTTGGGCTCTATGCTGACAGCTCCAGAGCCTGGAGCCTGCTTCAGATTCTGTCTCCCTCTCTCTCTCTGCCCTTCCCCAGCTCATGCTCTCACACTGTCTCTGTCAAAAATAAATAAACTTAATTAAAAAAAATTAAAAAAAAATTCTTAAAAAATTTTTTAAATAAATAAATAAATGAAATATTTTAAAGAGACAGAGACACGCATTTTGTAGGGGAGAAGCAGTTCTGAACCCTGATTGTGGTGGTGGTTACACGAATCTGTGCACGCGTGATAGAATTCCATAGAACGGAGCACACACACAGAATGTGTGCAAAAGCTGGAAAGTGGACGCGGTTTGCAGTTCGCTGAAGAGCATTATAGCAGGTGTTCATTTCCTGGTTTTGATAACAGACAACATTTATTTATGTGAGATGTTATCACTAGGGGAAACTGGGTGGAAGGTATTCGGGAAATCTCTGTACTATTTTTTTGCAACCTTTTGTGAGTCTAAAATTATTTCTAAATAAAGGCTTTATTGAAAATGGGGAGGAGGGGCGCCCGGGTGGCTCAGTTGGTTGAGCGTCCAACTCTTGGCTTCCACTCAGGTCATGATCTCACGGTTCCTGGGATAGAGCCCCATGTTGGGCTCCGTGCTCACACGGTCTCCCTCTCTTTCTGCCCCTCCCGCCCCTCAAAATAAATAAACTTTTTTTAAAAAATGGGGAGGAATGCAGGCTCAGTTGGTGGAGCCTGCGACTCTTGATTTCAGGGTCCTGAGTTTGAGCCCCATATTGAGTGTAGAGATTACCTACAAAAATAAAAAGTACATTTAAAAAAGTGGGGAAAAACTGAAGGACTACTTTGGGCATGGGGTTTTTGAAATAAACAAACAAGACAAAGAAAAAAAATAGCAACCTTTCAATGGCTTCATGCTGCCTTCAGGATTCAGTTCAAAGCCCTCAGGATGGCATTCGAGGTCCCTCCTGATCTGGTCTGACTACTGTTCCCAGATCATTCAGGGTTTGGAACACACAATCAAAGTGTCCCATCAGTCGACACCCTAGAAACCCAGGTGGTGAAAGACAGTTAAGAGTCGTGTTCCTCGAGGCCAATCAGAGAGCTGGGCTGGGTCAGAGCCCGGGTCATGGGGACAGCTCATCAGATCCACAGTTCCCTTTTCAAACAACATTTTGTAACCTCACTTTACTGAAAGAAAATCTGTGAATAATGGAGACTTTCTCCACACATAATTTACAAAAACATTATAAGGCCCCAACTACATTCTAAAAAGGAAAAACTTAGGGCCATCTGGGTGGCTCAGTCGGTTAAGCATCCGACTTCAGCTCAGGTCATGATCTCACAGCTCATGGGTTCGATCCCAGAGCCTGGAGCCTGCTTTGATTTCTGTGTCTCCCCCTCTCTCTGCCCCTCCTCTGCTCACTCTCTGACTCAAAAAATATAAACTTTGAAAAAAATTAAAAAAGAAAAATTAGAAGAAAGCCATTTAAAAAAATAAGAAAGCAAGCCATTTATAATAAAAAGAACATGCATTTTTTTAAGAGATGAGTTTTTTTTAATGTTTATATATTTATTTTGAGAGAGAGAGCACGCACGTGAAAATGTGAGCAGGGGAAGGGGAGAGACAAGGGGAGACAGAAAATCCCAAGCAGCCTCCATGCTGAACCGAGCTGACAAGGGGCTCGATTCCATGAACCATGAAGTCATGACCTGAGCCAAAATCAAGAGCTGGATGCTTAACTGACTGAGCCACCCAGGTGCCTCAAGAACATGCATTTTTAATTTTTTTTTGAGAGAAAGACAGAGACCGACAGAACATGAGCAGGGGAGGGGCAGAGAGAGAGGGAGACCCAGAATCTGAAGCAGGCTCCGGGCTCCATGCTGTCAGCACAGAGCCCGATGTGGGGCTTGAACCCATGAATGTGAGATCATGACCTGAGCTGAAGTCGGACACTTAACCAACTGAGACACCCAGGTGCCCCAAGAACGTGTATTTTTTTTTAAGTAAACACTTAGAGTTTATCTATCTATTTATTTTATTTTATTTATTTTTTTTTTTTCAACATTTATTTATTTTTGGGACAGAGAGAGACAGAGCATGAACGGGGGAAGGGCAGAGAGAGAGGGAGACACAGAATCGGAAACAGGCTCCAGGCTCCGAGCCATCAGCCCAGAGCCTGACGCGGGGCTCGAACTCACGGACCGTGAGATCGTGACCTGGCTGAAGTCGGACGCTCAACCGACTGTGCCACCCAGGCGCCCCTCTATCTATTTATTTTAAAAATCTCTATACTCAATGTGGGTCTCAAACACATCACACTAAGATCCAGAGTCACATGCTCTTCTGACTGAGCGAGCAAGGTGCCTGTATAAGTAAATGCTTAGCCACAACTGTTCTGAAAGACTTAAGAGAAGCAGTCAGATGCTCCAAGTGATAGGGATGTGTCTTGTAGCCATTCAGATATCACATTTGGGAAAATATATATACATATACAATATAATATATTTTTTAATGTTATTATATATTTCTATATCTCATGTTTGGGGATATGAGTTTCCAAAATGGTGGACGACTCTTGGTAAAATTCCCCCCCAAAAAACAAAACATAACATGATCTTTCCAGGATTTAACTTTCTGGAAAATTCCCGATATAATGAAACAGTACAGGGGCACCTGGGTGGCTCAGTCCATTGAGCGTCCGACTTCGACTCTGGTCATGATCTCATGGTTCATGAGCTCATCCCCTGCATTGGGTTCTCTGCTGTGAGTGAGGAGCCTGCTTTGGATCTCTGTCCCCACCCCCTCTCTGCACCTACCTTGCTCTCTCTCAAAAATAGATAAACATTAAAAAAAAGAAAGAAACAGTACAAAAGATACTTTGTGATTATGCATACAACAGAAGTAGGTTCAAAGCTTATAGGATTTTTTTGAGTTTTTTTTTTTTTTTTTTTTTTTTTTTTTACCACCTTCATGAAGGGTCAGTGGGATGTTCAGAAGTCACATAGGGGACCCAGAACAAGTCTTCATTTTGTGGCACTGTCTGATGCATTGCAAGACATTTCCCATCCCCAGCGGGTACCTACTGAATACTGGTGGTGCCCCAATAACTATGGAACCAAAAAGGGCTCCTCAAATTTCCCAAATGTTCCCTGGGAGGGGCAGCCACTTCTCATTGAAAATCAGTCTTTTAGAGCTGTGCTTACCCCATATGGGAGCCAAGAACCAACCTAGCCCTTGAAATGTGGGGAGTCCCCTAAAGTGAGATGTGCTGATGGTATAAGAAACACACAGGATTTCACAACTCAGTGTGAGAAAGAAGACAATGTTTGTGTCCTCCCCAAATTCATAAGCTGAAATCTTGCCTCATAATGTGATGGTGTTAGGAGGTGGGCCTTTGGGAGGTGATTGGTCACGAAGGGTAGAGACCCCATGACTGGGATTAGTGTTCTCATAAAGGGGACCCTGAGAGCTGTCTCTCCACCAGGTGCGGACACAGAGGGAAAACACCGTCTGGGGACCAGTAAGAGCCCCTCTCCAGACACTGGATGTGCCAGCGCCTTGATCCTGGACTCCCCAGCCTCCAGAACCGCAACAAGTAAATGCGTATAAGCCCCCCGGCTGCGGTATTTTTGTCATAGTAGCACGAACGGACTAAGATAGCACATATGGCTCCAATTCTGTCTCACTTCTTTTTTTCTTAAGTTTTTTTTTTTTTTAATGTTTATTCATTTTTGAGAGAGAGAAAGAGAGACAGAGCATGAGCAGAGGAGGGGCAGAGAGAGAGGGAGACCCAGAATCCGAAGCAGGCTCCAGGCTCTGAGCTGTCAGCACAGAGCCCGACGCGGGCTCGAACTCACAGACCGCGAGGTCATGACCAGAGCTGAAGTCGGACGCTTAAGCGTATGAGCCACCCAGGCGCCCCCGTCCCACTTCTTGTTTTCTTGCTCAGGTAGGGAGAGGTCTGGCCTTTGCTTCTTTGTACCTTGGGATCTGAGGCCTCCGAAGATTTGGCGTGTCTGTAGAGGCAGGTTAGGAGACACTTCTACAAGGTGGAGAAGAAAGGAAGGCGCACAGGGGAGGCTGTGGTCATCAGAGTCCTGGGGCTCTCCCAGTTCACCCAGGGAACTGACCCAGCAAGGGTGTTTCAGGGCCTCCTGGAGAATGGCGTGTAGCTCTGGGAGGGCACCAGCAGAGCAATGTCCTACTGCTATGGACGGGCATGGGAAAGATGACAAGAGGTGCCAGGTGAGATTAGCTGGGAGACCTGCCAGGAGCTGCAGAGAAAGCCTCCGCATCAGGAGACAGGCTAGCTGGACGACGCTGACCGTGGTGGGGCACGGGAGCCCTCAGCAGCCTGGCATCCCCACACTCTCAAGTGGGAGCAGAACAGGGATCTGGAGTGGTCGGCAGGCTCAGTGCACGAGGGGGGCCTGAACACCAAGCAGGGGGAAGGGGCAGGATGCTCTGAGTGCCCCCCCCCCCAAGTCTGGCAGGTGGCCTGAGGAGGGTCAGATAAGCATTTGCTTAAGACAGATGATGCTGGGGCACCTGGGTGGCTCAGTCAGTTGAACGTGTGACTTTGGCTCAGGTTATGATCCCACGGTTCCTGGGGTTCGAGCCCCGCATCGGGCTCTCGGGCTCTGTGCTGACAGCTCAGAGCCTGGAGCCTACTTCGGAGATTCTGTGTCTCCTTCTCTCTCTGCTGCTCCCCTGCTCATGCTCTGTCGCTCTGTCACTCTGTCTCTTAAAAAATAAAAGAAAAAAACAAAGTTAAAAAAAAAAAAAAATGACGCTGGCTGCAATACGGAAAGCAGACAGCAGGGGGTGAGAGGAGGCCAGCAGAGGTCATCCTGGGATGTCCGCGAGCAAACAGGCCGGACACCCTGAACAAGTGCGTCCTGCTCTGGACGCCTCCACACACAAACGCCGATGTAAGATGTGGTTGTGGCCCTCGAGGGTGTTACAGCCACGTCGGGCCACGAGACACGTGTTCATTGTCCCAGTGCTAAAAAAAGTAAAAGATGAGTGGGTTTCAGCAGAGTCTTGCTGCAGCATGAATAAACAGTCAGACAACAGACGAATCTGTTGGGAGGATGTGCTTTAACCTCTGAGGCCAGTTGGCCCAGTGTCATCCCTGGCCACAGGCACTGACCTCCCAGATACCGTGTCTCGAGATTTTCCTGGAAGGCAGTATGGTGTGTACCTGTAAGGTCACAACCTTTCACTCCTGTTAATTCACCTTTCAGAGCTTCTGTTTCTTCATCCATAAAATCAGATCGCCATTTCCACCATAGTGTGGGTATGAGGATTCGCTGAGGCAACGCATCAGAGTGCTTAGCCCAGTGCACTCAAGAAATGTTAATGATTCTCTTTATGGGCATTGTTTTCTTTTCTCGAGTAAGGGTGTAATCCATATATATTATTTTTTAATTTAAAAATGTTTTTTAATCTTTATTTTTGAGAGAGAGAGAGAGAGAGAGCATGAGCAGGGGAGGAACAGAGAGAGTAGACACAGCATCCGAAGCAGGCTCCAGGCTCTGAGCTGTCAGCACGGAGCCCGATGCAGGGCTCAAACCCACGCTCTTCGATATCATGACCTGAGCGTAGTCAGATGCCCAACCGACTGAGCCACCCAGGCGCCCCTATATCATTGTTTTTTTTTTTAAGCTTATTTTCATTTTTGAGAGAGAGAAAGAGAAAGCACAAGCTGGGGAGGGACAGAAAGAGAGGGAGAGAGAGAATCCCAAGCAGGCTCCGTGCTTTCAGTGCAGAGCCTGACGTGGGGCTTGATCTCATGAACCGTGAGATCGTGGCCTGAGCTGAAATCAAGATTCGGACACTTAACCAACTGAGACGCCCGGGCGCCCCTACATGTATAATTAAGTTATTGTTCAAGAGTACCTGAGAGCAACGTCTACATCTCAGTCATCTGTGTCTGCCATAAACCTACTTCCTGGAGGGAGAGTGGAGGAGGGAGCCTGCCCCTGTCCACAGTGCTGAATCTTCCTGGTGTGGGTGTGGCCTGTGATGCCTCCTCTCCGACCCATTCACATCTCTCATGGCGTTCTCCGCCCAGATGCCCTTTGGAGTGATGCGACACGGTGTCCCTGATCTCCCAGACATGCTAACGTGTAGTGAAATAGCACACACGGCATTATCTCACTGTGGAAAGACACACGTTGTGTGCACGTTCATTTTTGTAGAACACACATTGGGCACAACTCATCGAACAAGTTTATAGAAATAAATAGAAATTTATTAGAATTTATAGAAATATATAGAAGGATGTATATCAAACTGTTAATGGTGTTTGTCACGTTACAGCGGGATTGGTGACGGCGAGAGCTTTGCTCTTAGTGACTCACGCTCTTTCGTGGTGTTTTTTTATTGTTTTAACGATAGCCTCTACATTATTTTTTTTTAAAGATTTTATTCTTTTTTTTTATTAAAAAAAATTTTTGTTTTCAACGTTTATTTATTTTTGGGACAGAGAGAGACAGAGCATGAATGGGGGAGGGGCAGAGAGAGAGGGGGAGACACAGAATCGGAAACAGGCTCCAGGCTCTGAGCCATCAGCCCAGAGCCCGACGCGGGGCTCGAACTCACGGACCGCGAGATCGTGACCTGGCTGAAGTCGGACGCTTAACCGACTGCGCCACCCAGGCGCCCCTATTCTTTTTTTAATTTTTAATTTTAAAAAAAATTTTTTTAACGTTTATTTATTTTTGAGACAGAGAGAGACAGAGCATGAATGTGGGAGGGACAGAGAGAGAAGGAGACACAGAATCGGAAGCAGGCTCCAGGCTCTGAGCCATCAGCCCAGAGCCCGAGGCGGGGCTCAAACTCACGGACCGCAAGATCGTGACCTGAGCTGAAGTCGGACGCTTAACCAACTGAGCCACCCAGGCGCCCCTAATTTTTAAATTTTTAAAAATTTATTCATTTTTCAGGGGGAGAGAGAGACAGAGAGAGACAGAGAGAGAGAGAGAGAGAGAGCGCGCGCGCGCACAAGCGGGGGAGGGGCAGAGAGACAGGGAGACAGAGAATCCAAAGCAGCTCCAGGCTCTGAGCTGTCAGCATGGAGCCTGACGCAGGGCTCCGATTCACAAACTGCAAGGTCGTGACCTGAGCTGAAGTCGGACACTTAACCGACTGAACCACCCAGGTGCCCACCAATAAATTCTAATTTTCACTGACCACTTGCTATATCACAGGCACAGTGCTAAGTACTATAAATACATTATTTTGCGTGACTCTTTCTCTACACAGTAGATACCATTATTATCCCCATTTTACTGATGAGGAAACTGAGGCCATTGAGATAAATCAACTTGCCTGGTATCTCGTGCAGTCAGCGTGGCAGACTATAATTTCCAAAAATGGTCACAGCAATATCTCCGGTCCCATGTGCCTTTCCAGAACCTTCTGGCTCCCTGGCAAGAAGCAGAATCTATTTCCTCTCCATCTGACCTGAGGCAGAAGCTTGTAACTGCTTCAATTAATACAATACGGGGGAAGTGATGTTAGTTAACTTCCAACACTAGGTCATGAACATGATACAACTTCCAGCTGTTTCTCTCTCTCTCTCTCTCCTCTCTCTCTCTCTCTCTCTCTCTCTCTCGGCATGTTTGGCCCTGCAACCCAGCCATGACGCTGTTTGAAGACCCAAACCAACCACGCAGAGAGACCCATGTGGAGAGAAACTGAGGACCAGCCTACATGCAGCTTCGACCACCGAACGTGGGAGTGAGGGAGCCTTCAGGCGTCTTCTAGCAGAAGCCCTGGATAAGGAGGAGCAGACACAAGTCCTCGTGGCTGACGCGCCTTCTGAACTGAGCCACGGCACCTGGGAGCAAAGTACACAGCGTCCCAGTGGCAATAAGTTGGGGGGCACTGGAGCGGCTAACACGTCAGGGGTTGAAATCGGGAATCCCCGGCTCTTTCCGCTCTACTTCCGCCCTTTCCCAGCTCTTGCTACCTGCTGAACCACCAGCAGTGTTCTCAGCAAGTCGGCAGGCTCCCATCTCCCAGCCTGGGGACCTCTGACTAATCTCAAGAGCAGTCATTTATATTTGGAGAAGAAAAATCAGAATCCAAACACAATTGTTCACAGAATGTGGAAGAGGCTCCCCTGTCTTTGGTGAGAGCTCTGGTTCTTTCCAGAAAGGAGAGGCTCCAGCCCACGGATGGCCCACCCCCATGCCAGAAAACCTGAGTCAAACAAAAAGTAATGAGAACGTCTGTTCGTGCCTGCCGCCCTTGTTGTTTGCTCCGATCACAAAGGCTCCTTTTTTGTTGTTGTTGCCGTGCTTAATAAGCCTCTAAGCATCTGCCAAGGCAAGCATTCTCTTTTCTATGCCCACCTTACCTCCCTCCAAAACAGTGGGTCTTCTTCCTTCCATTTGGTGTAGCATTAAAAAAAAAAAAAAAAAAATTGCACTTAACTTTTCCTGGGCAGGCCTAGAAGCGCATCTGTGAGCCTTCAGGCTGGAGAGCCCAGTTTGGCTGAATGTGAATCTGTTTTCTTCCTTCTGGGCATGAAGATCCATTAGGATGCATTGCAAGATGGGAAATGAAAAAAGAAAGAAAGAGAAAGAAAGAAAGAAAGAAAGACCCAACCATGTCGTCCTAACCTCTTTAAAAATAATGATAATTAAAACAACAACAAAAAATAAGGATAATTGAAACAGAGAATGTATTCATTTATACACCACCAGGGAATTCAAGCGTAGTTTGTCTCTGGACGAGGCTGGACCCAGCAGCTCAGATAATACCATCCGGACTCAGAATCTCTGCATTCGTCAGCTTTGCCTTCTCTGTGGTGCTTCATTTCCTGGCTCCTCTGGGTGTTACATGGCCACTTCACTGAATCAAATGTAGAGGAAGGCAGAGTTTCTCTGTCCAATAGCTTGAAAAGACATCAAGGAATGGGGACTTGTTTTCTCTGGCTGACCCTTCATGGGTCATGAGCCCTGTCCTCAACCAATCAGCATGGCCCGGAGGAGTCCACCTGTTGGCTTCCTTTAGGTCAAAGGCTGTGAATCTGACTTCACAGGAGACTGATGAAACAGAACACAAGTGGCCACTACCGGATGGAATTAGGATGCTCTGAGAAAGACACGTTAAATATCCACAGACTCTCATAGAAGATTCCACTCACAGAAGATGATGCGGAAATGGTCCTTATGAACACTTGAAAAGATGCCTGAGCTCATTGGTAATCTGGGAAATGCAAAGTAAAACATCAAACAAGAAATAACATTGCCACCTCTCCCATCCAGGGGTGATAAGTGAAAGCTGGACCCAGCTAGCGTTGGTAAGAGTACAGGAACGGGGGGCGCCTGGGTGGCTCAGTCGGTTAAGCGTCCGACTTCAGCCAGGTCACGATCTCGCGGTCCGTGAGTTCGAGCCCCGCGTCGGGCTCTGAGCTGATGGCTCGGAGCCTGGAGCCTGTTTCCGATTCTGTGTCTCCCTCTCTCTCTGCCCTTCCCCCGTTCATGCTCTGTCTCTCTCTGTCCCAAAAATAAATAAACGTTGAAAAAAAAAATTTAAAAAAAAAAATAAAATGTATCAAGTGCAGGGGCGCCTGGGTGGCTCAGTCAGTTAAGTGTCTGCCTTCGGCTCAGGTCATGATCTTACAGTTCGTGGGTTCGAGCCCTGCATCAGGCTCTCTGCTGTCCATGCAAAGCCCGCTTCAGGTCATCTGTCCCTTTCTGTCCCTGCCCCTCCCCTCCCCACCCTCTGAAGTAAATAAATAAATAAGCAAGCAAGTAAGTAAGTAAGTACAATGTATCAAGTGCAAACAGCAACATGCAAACAATGCAGGAGGTATGATCCCATTTGTGGAAAAGAAAATATTTAAGAGATGGTCTGGGTGGCTCCCTCAGTTAAGTGTCTGACTCATGGTTTCGACTCAGGTCATGACCTCAGGGTTTCAGGAGTTTGAGCAGTGAGTTCACAGGCAGCTCGGAGTCTGCTTGGGATTCTCTCTTTTCCTCTTTCTCTCTGCTCTTCCCCCACTTGTGCTGTTTCTCTTTCAAAATATATAAACTTAAAAAAAAAAAAAACTTTAAAAAATTTCTAAAATGAGAGAGTAGAATGCAATGGTCATGTGTGTAGAATCTGGGGCCGGGCTATCTGGGTTCGAATCCCAGCCCCTCGTCTCTGAAGCCGTGTGGCTTTGGGGAGGTTACCTCACCCCTCTGGGGGTTGGCGTTTCCTCCTGTGTAAAAGAGAGATTATGGAATTCGTGGCATATGGTCGTGTAGATTAAATCAGTTCATCTACGTAAATTGCTTTCAGCAGTGCCTAACATGTAGTCAGTGCCCAGTTGGCGAGAGCTGATAGCCCTGTGCACAGATCCACATAAATGCAGAGCAAAGAGGCTGTAAGGATGTGCTCCAAACTGTTGATGGCAGAAGCTGATGGCAAGGAACTTCGTACTTTGCTGTACATCGATTTGAATTGTTAGAGTCTTTCACAAAAATATGTTTGTGTATGACCAGAGTAATAGTTTTAACCCCCTGCCCTCAGATCCCCCACCGTGATGTCCCTTCACAGGCTTCCTTTTATGGAATACTGTCATTCTGTGAGGGACAGGGCAGGGTCTAGCACGGCCCAACCCCCACTCTTGTGGGGATGGAGAAAGGAAAGCTGCCAGAGATTAAACCACTTGTCCAGCCTCAAGCTTTGACTCACTGGCCAGACAGGGGCCCACGCCCAGAATCCCGTTAACCTCCAACTGCCCCCCCCACCCCCCAAATCTGCCTTGGGCCTCAGGCCTCAGCAGTCCATGGTCTTTATGCCCTTAAGTCACATTTTCCTCCTTCTTTAGGCTGAACAAACTGGCTAAATGGCCCTCACTCCAAATGTCCTGTTGTAGCAGAGCCTGGGTGGCTCGGTTGGTTAAGCTTGATTTCAGCTCAGGTCATGGTCTCATGGTTCATGAGATTGAGCCCCACAGCGGGCTCTGTGCTGATGGTGCAGAGCCTGCTTGGGATTATTTCTCTCCCTCCCTCTGTCCCTCCCCTACCTCTCAAAATAAATAAAGTTAAAAAAAAAAAAAAACAAAGAGGGGCACCCGGGTGGCTCACTCGGTTGAGTATCTGACTTTGGCTAAGGTCCTGATCTCGTGGTTCGTGATTTCGAGCCCCACGTCAGCCTCACTGCTGTCAGCGTGGAGCCCACTTTCTTTGGATCCTCTGTTCCCCGCCCCTGTCCCCCCCTCTCTCTTTCTCTCAAAAATACATAAACATTTTTTTAATGAAAAAAAAAAAAAAAAAAGAAAGAAAGGTCCTGTTCTGTCCTCTTGCCAAACCTGGGAAGCAGACAATATTTCCTCATTTTTCAGGTGAGGAAATTGGAGAACAGAATGGTCACGTAGCATGCCAAGGGCACACAGCTAATAAGCAGCAGAGCTGGGTTTCACAGCCATCTCTTTCTGATGTTAAGGCTGTGTTCTTTTTTAAAAAGTGACTTAATTAGTGGGGTTTTTTTTTTTTTTACTATACTTATTTTTATTTCCATGTTTTGCTAAATAAGTTTAAAAAATTTTTTTAAATGTTTATTTATTTTTGAGGGAGAGAGACTGAGCAAGGAAGGAACAGAGACCGAGGGAGACACAGAATCCGAAGCAGGCTCCAGGCTCTGAGCTGTCAGCACAGAGCCCGATGCGGGGCTCCAACCCACAAACCTTAAGATCATGACCTGAGCCGAAGTCGGATGCTTAGGTGACTGAGCCACCCAGGCACCCCAGGGTTTTTTGTTTTTTTAGATTTAATTAGCGTTTTTTAAATTTAAATTTTAATTTTTATTTTTATTTTTGAGACAGAGAGAGACAGAGCATGAACGGGGGAGGGGCAGAGAGAGAGAGGGAGACACAGAACTGGAAGCAGGCTCCAGGCTCTGAGCCATCAGGCCAGAGCCCGACGCGGGGCTCGAACTCACGGACCGTGAGATCGTGACCTGAGCTGAAGTCGGAGGCTTAACCAACTGAGCCACCCAGGCGCCCCTTAATTAGCGTTTTTAAATAAGTTACTCCCGGCACCATCCATCCAATAAAACCTAAAAGCTGGACTGCTGTCTGAGGTTTTACCGCTGCCAGCATTCAGACCTTACAGGGGCCTCGGATTCTTGCTTCCAGGATCTACGTGTCTCTCTGGGCCCTGCTGGCCTGGACCGAATGTGTGGTTTTGCCTGGATCAGACTGTCCCAGCCAAGAGGGCAGAGTCAAGATGAGAAAGGAGCCTTGGACTATGTTGAGCCCCTGGCTTCACCCCAGGGAAGAGCCCAGCGAGGCCAAGAACCAGAGTATGAAAGAGTCAGCACACAGGGAAGCAGAAACGATGACTCAGCTCCGGGTCATGATTTCCCTCTTCCTTGCCTGAGACATGAGTCATGGCCTGTACGTCTTTAATTTTCTGACTTCTAACTCATCCCAGCAGGGAATGGGAAGCTGATAAAGGAAAGCTCCCTGCAGCATGGGCCGTGGCCCCAGATGGCCCGACTTCAAATTCTGTCTTCCACTTACTAATCGTGGGACCTTAGCAAATCACTGAGCCTGCATTTCCCCGTCTGTGAACTGCAGATGCTAATGCCTATCTTGCTAGGTTCCTCCGCCTAATCAGGATTCACTGAGCACCTACTATGTGCCAGGCAAGGGGATGTGGTAGTAAATAAAACAGACAAAACTCCTGCCCCCATGAAGCTTACATTCCAGGGAGAAAAAACAACAATGAACAAATTTGTGTATGTCACACTGTAACGTATATGTCACATTGTAACATATGACATTGTAATGTCAGCTGGAGACCAGCAGAGGTCTCCAACGGTGAAGAATCCAATGGTGAGGCAGGACAGAGGGTCAAGAAGGTTGATGGAGACAGTTCTATAAAGTAGCAGGGGAGGGGCAGAGAGAGAGGGAGAGAGCATCCCAGGCAGGCTCCACACTGTCAGCACAGTGCAGGGCTGGAACTCACAAACTGTGGGATCATGACCTGAGCCGAAGCCAAGAGTCACTCACTCAACTCACTGAGCCATGCAGGCACCCCAGGGTTAATCGCTTTAAAGTGAACAATTCAGGGGCGCCTGGGTGGCTCAGCCGGTTAAGCATAGGACTTCGGCTCAGGCCATGATCTTGTGGTCCATGAGTTCGAGCCCCGTGTCGGGCTGTGTGCTGACAGCTCAGAGCCTGGAGTCTGTTTCCGATCCTGTGTGTCCCTCTCTCTCTGCTCCACCCCTGCTCATGCTCTGGCTCTCTCTCTCTCTCTCTCTCAAAAATAAATAAACATTAAAAAAATAAAGTGAACAACTCAGTGATGTTTGGTGCATTCACACTCCTGTGCAACCATCACCTGCATCTGCTTCCAAACTATTTTATTTTTTCTTTTTCTTTTTTAAATTTTTAAAAAATGTTTATTTTTGAGAGAGAGACAGAGTGTGAGCGGGGGAGGGGCAGAGAGTGAGGGAGACACAGAATCCGAAGCAGGCTCCAGGCTCCAAGTTGTCAGCACAGAGCCCGACGCGGGGCTTGAACTCAGGAGCTGTGAGATCATGACCTGAGCCGAAGCCGGATGCTCAACTGACTGAGCCACCCAGGCACCCCACCAAGGTATTTTCATCACCCCAAAAGGAAACCCTTAACCCACCAAGCAGTCACCCCTCATTTCCCTGTTCTCCAAACTCCCCCATCCCCTACAACCAAGAGTCTGCTTTCTGACTCCATGTATTATGTATTTCTGGGTTTGAATCCTGAAATATTTTATATTTCATATAGGGGCGCCTGGGTGGCTCAGTCGGTTAAGCGTCTGACTTCGGCTCAGGTCGTGATCTCACAGTCGGTGAGTTCGAGCCCCACGTCGGGCTCTGTGCTGACAGCTCAGAGCCTGGAGCCCACTTGGAGTTCTGTGTCTCTCCTTCTCTCTCTGCCCCTCCCCCGTCCCTGCTTACATTCTCTCTCTCTCTCAAAAGTAAATAAACATTTAAAATAACTAAATATTTCACATAAACGGAAGTACAGAACCAGTGGACCTCTTGTGTCTGGCTTCCCTCACTTATGGTAATGTTCTGGAGCCTCAGTCTGCCTTGTAGCAAGTATCAGACCTTCTTTCCTTTTTATGGCTGAATACTATTCCATCATAGGGATGGACCACATTGCTGATTCCTTCTTCCTCAGGTGAAGGGCCTCCACAAGTGTGACTCTCAAGAGGGGCATCTGGGTGGCTCAGTCGGTTAAGCATTCAACTCTTGATTTCGGCTCAGGTCAAAATCTCACATTTCGTGAGTTCGAGCCCCACATCAGGCTCTGCGTTGACAGTGTGGAGCCTGCATGGGATTCTCTCTCTCTCTCTCTCTCTCTCTCTCCCCCTCCCTCTCCCTCTCTTTCCACCCTTCCCCTGCTCTTGTTCTCTCTCTCTAAATAAATAAACTTAAAAAAATGTTTGACCCTCCAGACTCACGGAGTCTCATCACCGCCCCAGGAGGTGATTCCAGGAAGCTCTGTGAGGTCGTGAAATGAGACAGGGCTCGCAGAAGGACCAGCAGAGGGTTCTCTTGAGGAACGCAGTAGGTTTGTGCCGTGTGCCGCTGGCGGTCAGCTTAACCGGGGCTGGTGCAGTCACCTGAGGGACCATGCAGGCTACAGGTCAGGGGGCTGGGTGCAGGGCGGAGAGACTGAGGCCTCAACCCCCAACTGCTGTCCACACCTGATGCGTGTAACGTTGGAACTTCAGCTCCCCGCGTTTCCAGGCTGAGCCGGAGCGCGCCCCCATGTGGACAGGAGGGATGCAGGTCCTGCAGGGCGGAAGCAGGGAGAGAACAGGAAATGATCTGGCTGCAGGACAGCCAGGGGAGTGAGGGGATGTGTCGCACCGACACCCTTACGTCCACGGTGATGTGTGATCTGTGCAGGGCAAAGCTTCAAGTGCTTCACAAATAGCCCTTCGCTGACTCTCCATGACAGCCCCACGAGACAAGTGTTGTTATCCCACCTCTACAGATGGAAAAACTGAGGCGTGGAGGAATGGCGAACAACTCACACAAGATCCTCCCGTAAGTCAATGGCAGAGCAGGATTCAAACCCAGAAAGTCTATGCTGGTCGTGAGCGCTTCACCACCCTTGCCCGCCCATTGTGTTTTCCCTCCTGTCGGGTCTTCCATATAGATTCAGCCGCCTATTTCCTTCAGGTCTCAGCTTGCGGACCACCTCCTCCAAGAAGCGACCGTGATCACCTCTCCTACTAGTACCTTTGGCAGAGATCTGTTTGTTTTCCTCATAGCACTTAACAGTTTGTAATAATTTTCTCTGTTGCTTTACTTACTTACTATCTGCGACTATAAGCTTCATGAGGACAGGGGCCCATCTGTCTTGTTCACTTTGAATTCCTACTTCGTATCTCAGGGACTGGCTCCATGTAGGAGCTTAATAAATAGTATGTGCCCCTGGAGAGTAGTTGAATGATTAAATAAATGAACCCAACATACAAAATATATTGACGTCATGTTTCTATAGGCCTGACATACACACATTGCGTTGTTTTCCAAATATTAATTAATGGGGCCTTTGGAATTTCCCTGAGGGGTTGGCCGAGGGTGCTTCCATGTGGAAGATGCAGGACACAAATAGAGCGAAATGATTTATTCTGGGTCACTGATGACTCAATGTCTGGGAATAGAAACACACTCCAAAACCTTTGCTCTAATTAGTCAAGGTAATTATTAGGCACAATAATTAGGCATGAATGACCTCAGCCAGGCTGTTTTGTAACCTCTGGAATTTAAGACCTGTACTAATTTTGCTTTAATGGCAGGATTTGTTGTGGCTTGCCACCCCCACCCCTTCTCTGCTTTTTCTGAGCAAACAAACATTTGTCTCAAAACATAATCTTTTGGGGGCATCTGGCTGGCTGAGTCGGTAGAGCATGTGACTCTTGATCTCAGTCTTGGGGTTTTGAGTTCGAGCCCCACATTGGGTGTGGAGCGTACTTGGAAATAAAACCTTTAGGGGCACCTGGGTGGCTCAGTCGGTTGAGTGAATAACTCTTGATTTAGGCTCAGGTCACGATCCCAGGGTTGTGTGACCGAACCCCATGTCAGGCTCCACGTGGAGCATGGAGTCTGGTTAGGATTCTCTCTCTCTCCCTCTGTCCTTCGCCCACTCGTGCTCTCTCTCTCTAAAAATAAAAATAAAAATAAAATAAAATAAAATAAAATAAAATAAAATAAAATAAAATAAAACTTTAGAAAACACACACACGAACACACCCTTTTCAATGAGATGCTTGGCCTCACCCACTATCACATTCTGGAGTCGTCCCTCAGATTACTGCCCTCTGATACAGCTTTTGCTTTTGTGGGATTCTTTTGGTTTGGGGTTATTGTAAGAGGTGGACTCTGGTCCCTGAGAAACTCCTCTCCTGGCTCCTTCGCTTATTGAAGCGATATTTACTGCGCCCCCTTCTGGGAGCAGAGGTCTATGCACCCCAACAGAGCCAACAGGGAGTAAAACAATTCCCACCCTGGAAAAGAATTCTCGGGGCGTCCCTGGCAGGGTGAGGAGGGTTTACGGCATTTTGGTTTCCTCTTTATCTTACTCTTGGCTCGTCATCGCAGCTAGCATTTCCCATGATCTTCCTCTATATGATGCATGGTGTTATGTGAGTTTACTAGAAACACTCCTAGAAATAGTCCTATGAAGAATGTTATTACTATTAGTGCTAGGATTACCGCCCCCGTTTTACAGATGCACGGGGGCTTAAGTGACTTGCCCAAATTCACACAGTTGGTAGGTAAGTGACAGTGGCAGGACCTGAAACCAGTCTTCAGAATGGGTGCTCTTACCCACTATACCAGGCTCACTATAGCAATATTTTGGATTCTCCAGAAAGGTCTCCAAATTCTCTGACATTGTACACCCACTTCTTTTTCTGTTTTATTTATTTATTTAGAGGGAGGGGCAGAGAGAGAGGGAGACAGAGAATCCCAAGCAGGCTCCCCCACTGTCAGCACAGAGTCTGACACGGGCCTCGAACTCACAACCTTGAGATCATGACCTGAGCATTACTCAACTGACTGAGCCCCCCAGGTGCCCCTGCTCACCCACTTCTATACTCACAAGACAAACATTTCCGGGGGACCCTCTGGCTGATGGCAAGGCCCCAGTAAGGCAATGAGTAGGGATATGGAGATGAACCAAAGCCAATGCTTGCCTTAGAGTTGGGGCCGTTTGGAGGAAGGACCAGGACTTTGGAGTGGGACCCTGGCCTCAAATCCTGGCGGGGTCAGTAATTAGGGTTGCCAGATTTAGCAAATCAGAGCATAGGTCACACAGTTACATCTGACTTTCAGATAAACAGTGAATAACTTCTTAGTATAAGTATGTTCCATGCGTGTGTTGCATTTCATCTGGCAACCTTACAGGTAATTAATTGCTGTGTGACCTTGGGTCCTTCACTCAATCTCTCTGATCTCAGATTCCCTGCTTTCCCAATGAGGAAACCAATTCCCATTGCACAGGGTTGCTTTCAGAAATAAGATAGGGTGTGGGGCGCCTGTGTAGCTCAGTCGCATGAACGTCTGACTTTGGCTCAGGTCACGATCTCACGGTTTGTGAGTTTGAGCCCCACGTCGGGCTCTGTGCTGACAGCTCAGTGCCTGGAGTGTGCTTCAGATTTCAGACTCTTTTTGTACCTCTCCCGCTCGTGCTCTCTCTGTATCTCTCAAAAATAAATAAACTTAAAAAAAAGAAAGAAGGAAGAGTGACTATATTAAGCACTAGGAATGTGAGGTGCTTCCTAACTGGTCCATTTTCATAGCCTGCTCCAACTTGCCCCGTGCAGGAGCTGGGGTAGAGGGGACTTTGAAAACCAGCTCAGTCCACGGCCTACTGAAAACCTTTTGAGGTTCCCAGGGCACCTGGACTGAAGCCCAAAGGCATCTGGATGTACAAGTCCCTTCGCAGCAGGTGGTGTCCAGGGCAGAGACCCTTCTCGGAAACCACCGCAGTGGCTAACCTAGGATTCTATTCTCTCTGCGTCTCCCCAAGTGCCCAGCTCCAGGCGTGAAGCTCCCAAAGTGAAGGAGGAGCGAAATGCAGGGGATTTCAGACCTGAGATGTGGAAACAGTCCAGTGGGCTACCACCAGATATCCCTCCGTTTCTCTCCAGCCTCCTGAATCTTCCCCATCTCGACCACCCCTCCTCAAACGGCTGTTTGCTGCCGAATTGCGATAACCTTCTTGCAGGCTTACTGGCTTGCAGATTAAAACTAACCGTAGCAGAATTTTTAATCTGAAAATTTTAGAGGGAATAAGGGCGCCTGGCTGGCTTAGTCGGTCGAGCATGTGACTCTGGATCTCAGCATCTTGAGGCTGAGCCCCACGTTGGGTATAGAGTTTACTTAAAGAAAAAAACGGGGGCACCTGGGTGGCTGAGTCAGTTGAGTCTGACTTGATTTCAGCTCAAGTCACGATCTCACAGCTGTGAGACCAACCCCCGCGTCGGGCTCTGTGCCGACAGTACAGAGCCTGCTCGGGATTCTCTCTCTTCCTCTCTCTCTCTCTGCCCCTCCCACTCCCTCCTCTCCTCTCTAAAATAAAATTTTAAAAATTTAAAAAAAAAAAAACCAAAACAAGTACAAAGAATAGAAAAATGGACTAGCTCATCAGCTCACGGTCGATGCTGTTTTCCCAAGTCTAGCCAATCCAAGAGACATTAAAAAAAAAAAGTCTCTTTTGTGAATCTTGCACATCAAAAGCCTTGGCTTTCAAGATTATCATCTCTGCCATGAGTTTCAAAAGCCCGTTTAGCAACTTGGTGAAAGCAAGAATTTGACTGTTTGGCCACTTTCTGCTTTCTTTGTTTGAATTGGTTTGGGTCAAGCCTGTCCAAGGGATATGTAATGATTCAGGCCTCAACCTCAGGACTGGGTTTTGTGGGGAGAGGGGTCAGAGGGTTTCTTTTATAAAGGGAACATAGCATTGGTGCGTGTGCAAAAAACATGCTAGTCATTGCTATTTTTGTTGTCAGAATAATTTTAGTGAATTTCAATGATTTCTCAGAACACTCACAGATGTGATGGCCACTCCTTTGTTCTTCTTTTGTATTATTATTTTTTACATTTTAAGTGTATTTATTTTGAGTGAGAGAGAGAGAGAGACAGAAATGAGTGCCAGAGAGGGGCAGAGAGAGAGGGAGACAGAGAATCCCAAGCAAGCTCCACACTGTTACCGCAGAGTCTGGCTCAAGGCTCAAACTCACACACAGCAAGAACATGACCTGAGCCTAAAGCAAGAGTTCGATGCTTAACTGACCACCCAGGCGCCCCTCCCCCCGCCAACCCTGGTTTTTTTTCCCTATGTTTTTAAGCTCTTCAACTACCATTTCTCCTAATTTAAACTCTTGCCAGATCCTAACTCCCAACCCTGGGGTGGTTATTCTCTGCAATGAATAAGTCAGTATCCTAGGTGTTTCTGCAAGAGCACCTTCTCAGGGCTGCACCCATCCAGGCTGGCAAATCAGTGGCTTGGCTGTCACCTGAAGCCCCATGTCATCTGAAAATCTGATGCTCCTGCTTTGCGTTGCATCATCTGATTTCCGGTCATAAGCATTGGCATTCATGTTGAAGTCAGTCACCTGTTTAAAAAAAAGCACGAAGTCCCTTTGCAGCCAAATCCACTGAAATTTCCCAATGTTTTCCAACACCAGAAGTCTCCCAGAATCAGGACTTAGCCAGACAGGATAATTCAGGCCCAGACATGATACACACTGAAGGGGAAGGAAGGATGGTTAGGGGTGAGAGCCACTTACTGAGAATAGAATCGCTGGTGTTTATCCTCAGCTCAGCCAACAACTTCCCTGGTGCCCCCACAGGCCACAGCCAGGCTCTGTTTCCAAACAGCAGTTTTCCTGATGACAAAATCGGAAGAGCCTTGTGTCCTTACAGCTAGAGGCAAGAACCCTTGTGTGTGTGTTTTTTTAAAGTGGACCAAATGATTACAATTGGTTGAGATTTTTTTTTTTTAATGTTTATTTATTTTTGAGAGAGAGAGAGAGAGCTTGCACAAGGGAGGGGCGGAGAGAGACAGGGAGAGAGAGAATCCCTAACAGTCCTGATGTGGACTCAATCCCACCAGCCGTGACATCATAACCTGAGCCAAAATCAAGAGCCAGATGCTCAATCAACTGATCCACCCAGGCACCCTGGGTGATTTTTTTTTTTTTTTTAATAATAAAGTTTTAGAACAGTTTTAAATTTACAGAAAAGTTGTGAAGATAGTGCCAGCAATTCCACACCGTCTGCGTTTCCCGCATGATTTTCCCATATTACAGACACCTTACATTATCATGTATTTGTCACAATTGACCAATGTTTTTATTTATTTTGTGGAATTCTTTTCAATGTTTACTTTTGAGAGAGAAAGCGAGAGACCGTGTGTGAGCAGGGGGAGGGGCAGAGAGAGGGGGACACAGAATCTGAAACAGGCACCAGGCTCTGAGCTGTCAGCACAGAGCCTGACGTGGGGTCCGAACCCACCAACAGTGACACCAGATGCCATTGAACTGCAGGGTTGTCGATTTTAAAGCTAATTTCCTATTTGGGGCACTTAGGTTATTTTCAGTTTTGGGTTCCTACAAATAATTCTGTAATAAGCTAGGTTGGGTTTTCTGCTAACCAAATCTTTGCATACAGATTTTTTTTCTTCACATAAATTTCTAAACATAGAATCGAAGGGTTAGGATGACATATTTGAAATCTTTGGATGCTAACTGCTGAACGCCCTCCGCATTTCCACTCTCACCCCGGACAGCGTATGAAATGCCTATTTCTCTATATCCCCACCAACACCGCATATTAAATAGTTGTTTAAAAATCTGTGCAAATTGCTTTGGTGTGTTTTTAAAAAAATTTTTTTAAATGTTTTTATTTATTTGAGCACCTGGGTGGCTCAGTCGGTTAAGAGTCCGACTTTGGCTCAGGTCATGAAATCGCGGTTTGTGAGTTCGAGCCCTGCATCAGGCTCTGTGCTGACAGCTCGGAGCCTGGATCCTGCTTCAGAATCTGTGTCTCCCTCTCCCTCTGCCCCTTGCCTACTCACACTCTGTTTCTGTCTCTGTCTCTCTCAAAAATAAACAAACATTTAAAAAAATTTTTAAAGAAATATCATAAACAAAAACAAGTGTTCTGTGGATAGGAACTTCATTGTGCCTCAATTCCTCTTTAAAATAGGAATAAAAATATCAACCTCCTTGAGGAATTATGGGGATCAAATAAGTTAATACAAAGGCGTTATGATAAATATCAACACATGTAGAATCAAAATTAACAACTCAGGAAACAACAAACATTGGTGAGAATGCAGAGGAAAGGGAACACTTTTGTACTGCTGGTGGGAATGCAAACTGGTGTAGCTACTTGGGAAAACAGTGTGAGGTTCCTCAGAAAATTAAAAATAGAACTACCCTAGACCCAGCAATTGCACTACTAGGTATTTATCCAAAGGATACAAAAAAATGCTGATTCGAAGGGGCACATGCACCCCAATGTTTATAGCCAATAGCCAAAGTATCAAAAGAGCCCAAATGCCCATCGACTGATGAATGGATAAAGAAGATGTGGTACAATGGAGTATTACTCGGCAATGAAAAAGAATGAAACCTTGCCATTTGTAAAACGTGGATGGAACTAGAGTATATTATGGTGAGCGAAATAAGTCAAAGAAAGACAAATATCATATGATTTCACTCATATGTGGAATTTAAGAAACTCAACAGATGAACACAGAGGAAGGGAAGGAAAAATAAGGTTAAAAACAGAGAGGGAGGCAAACCATAAGAGACTCTTAAATATAGAGAACAAACTGAGGGTTGCTGGCAGGGTGTTGGGTGGGGGAATGGGCTAAATGGGTGATGGGCATGAAGGAGGTGCTTGTTGGGATAAGCCCCAGGTGTTTTATTGTCGATGAATCACTAATTTCTATTCCTGAAATCATGATTACGCTATATGTTAACTAACTTGGATTTAAATAAAATAGGGGCGCCTGGGTGGCTCCATCAGCTAAGCATCCGACTCTTGGTTTCGCAGGCCATGATCTCAGGCTTTCGTGGGTTTGAAACCCACGTGGGGCTCTGCACTGAGCATGAAGCTGCTTGGGATTCTCTCTTCCCCCCCCCTCCCCTGCTCACACTGTCTCTGTCTCTCTCAAAATAAATAAATTAAAAAAAAAACCTAAATAAAATAAAAAAAACCCCACATGTGAAATCTTATGTGTGGCTGGGCGACCTTCTATGAAAATGTTATTATGGATTGCTGCAATATCCAGGTCTTTGTTCTTGGGTGTCAGGAGATAGTGTTAGGCAGGGTCATATGACTGGCTCTGGCCAACAGATTATGATCAGAAGTGATGTGTCACTTCCTATTTGAGAGAGCAAAAAGCCACCGTAAGTAAGACTCTCCAGGCTTTGTCTTCCCCTTCGCGGAGGGTGGAGTCACAAGACAGAAGCTGCCTGCATCCCTGAGTCACTGTGCATCATCCCGTGGAGGGCAGCAGCTGTGATGGATTGTTGCCTGGACCCAGAGCAGGCTCTGCCTGAGCAAGGAATTCACTTCCGTGAGGTTTAGCTGATTCGATCTTCTTGTCATTGTGGTTCAGTCACTGGCAGTAGCCTGACTACTAGAACAGATGTTTGAATGCTCCCAGACAATAACCCACACGGTGCATTTGGAGGATGCAGCGTACCGCCCCTCGAATCCTTCACCCCACCCTGAGCCTGGGCCTCTCCTGTTCTCTTACAAAAGGCTGTTGCTTCAGCTGCTGGGAGAATTCACAGAAACACAGTCTGCCAAACATATTGGTACCATCAGCTCTTAGCACCCCTGGGGTACAGGGGACATGATTCTAATTTTTTTTTCAGTTGAGATCTAACTGGCAATTGACATGTAACACTGTATTAGTTCCAGGTATGCAACATAATGATTCAATATTTGTATATATTGTTAAATGATGACCACAGTAAATTTAGTTAACATCCATCACCACACAGCTTTACAGACCCTTTCTCCTTGTGAATAGAACTTGTAAGATTTACTGTTTCAACAACTTTCCAATGTACGACACGGTATTATTAACTCTAGTCTCCATGCTATACAAGTGCTGTATTTTTTAAGAAGGAAAGAAAATGTCCTTGTGATTTTGGGATTATGGTCTGCCAGCGCCATGGTTAACGCACCCCCGTTTAGGAAGAGCTAGGGAAGATGCACGTATTTGCACCTGTTCCTTGTGCTGGGCAGCCTCTGAGGGGGTCCCCAAAGATCCACACCTCCTGGTATTCATGCCCTTGTGTAATTCCCTTCCCCATGGTGTGGGCTGAACTCACTGACTTGCCTCCAGTGAATAGAATACAGCTGAAGTGATGGATGTCACCTCCAAGGGTAGGTTATAAAAAACTGTCATTTCTGTCTTGGGCACCTCCTTTCTTTTCCTCTGCTGAAAAGAATCCAGCTGCCAGGTCCTCAGCAGCCCCGTAGAGGCTTAATTAACATAACTATCACCCAAACTGTTTCCTTTCCCAAAGGAGATTACAATAGAATCTTGTAATCCCTCCTTCTGGTCCTTCCCTGTCCTCCCACACATCCCCAGGCAACCTTTCATCTGTTTTCTGTGGCTATAGATTAGTTTGCATTTTCTATAAAGGGAATGAATCATAAGGCACACACTTTTTTTTGGGGGGGGGTCTGGTTTCCTCTACTTAGCATAGTTATTCGGAGATTCACCCGTGTTGTACTGTGGACCGAGAGTTCATTTCTTCTCACTGCTGCATAGCAGCAGTGTATGGATGCACTATGGTCTGTTTATCTTTCCACCTGTTGGACATTCGGGTTGCTTCCAGTTTCTGCCTATTGCAGAGAAACACAGGGGGGTGCCTGGGTGGCTCAATTGGTTAAGCATCTGATTTCAGATCAGGTCATGATCTCACACTTCATGAGTTCAAGCCCCGCTTCCGGCTTGCTGCTTTCAGTACAGAGTTTGCTTCAGATCCTGTGTCTCTGGCTCTCTCTGGCCCTCCCTCACCCAAATAAATAAATACTAAACAAAAAAAATATTTTAAAGAAGAGCATGTAAGTGCGGATATAGGCTTTCTTTTCTCTTTGGTAAATACCTGGGAGTATTGGTGGAAATGGTAGAGTATTATCGTGAGTGTATGTTGAATTTTATTTTATTTTGTGAAGTTAATTTTTATTATTTTTTATGTTTATTTTTATTTTTGAGAGACAGAGTACCAGCGGGGGAGGGGCAGAGAGAGAGGGAGACACAGAATTGGAAACAGGCTCCGGGCTCTGAGCTGTCAGCAAAGACCCCAACATTGGGGCTCAAACTCAGGGAGTGTGAGATCATGATCTGAACTGAAGTCGGACTCTTAACTGACTGAGCCACCCAGGTTCCCCTATGTTTTTATTTTTAAAGTAATCTCCACACAGTTGGATATTACCTATGTCTCTAAACTCACAATCCCAAGATCGAGAGTAAGATTCCCTACCAACTGAGGCAGCCAGGCATCCTGTATACTGATTAACATTTTTTTTTTAAAGTTTATTCACTTATTTTGAGAGAGAGAGAGACTACGGGAGGGGCAGAGATAGAGGAAGAGAGGATCCCAAGCAGGCTCTGCACCATCAGCATGGATCCTGATGGGCTCAAACTCATCAACCATGAGATCATGACCTAAGCCTAAACTAAGTGTCAGGTTCTTTTTTTTTTTTAATTTTTTTTTTTTAACGTTTATTTATTTTTGAGACAGAGAGACAGAGCATGAACAGGGGAGGGGCAGAGAGAGAGGGAGACACAGAATCTGAAACAGGCTCCAGGCTCTGAGCTGTCAGCACAGAGCCCAACGCGGGGCTTGAACTCACGGACCATGAGATCATGACCTGAGCCGAAGTCGGACGCTTAACCGACCGAGCCACCCAGGCGCCCCCTAAGTGTCAGGTTCTTAATGGGCTGAGTCATCCAGGCACCCCCTGTATGTTGAATTTTAAAAGAAACTCTTGGCTTATTTTTCAAAGTGATTGTACCACTCTACAGTCCCACAAACTACTCTGTACGATGTTTAACCATTCTGGAACTAACCAGTAAACACCAGAAGTCCCAGTGTCTGTGACAGCCATCTCCCAGCACCCCCCATTCCAAATGCTTCCCAGAATGGGGCGATACCCCCACCTCTGCTAGACCAGAGGCATTCTTGTTCCAGTGGTAGGAACCCCCATTTATGAACCATGGAAGAAAGCTTGTGAACCCATATTTCTTTTTTTACTTCTTTTTTTTTTTTATTTTAAGAAAGAGAGAGCGCACATGAGCAAGGGAGAAGGGGCAGAGGGAGAGAGAGAGAGAATCCTAAGCAGCTTCCATGCTGCGCGGTGCAGATGAATCCTGACATGGGGCTTGATCCCACAGGCCTGGGATCATGACCTGAGCTGAAATCTAGAACCGGAGGCTCAACCAACTGAGCCACCCAGGTGCCCCTGTGAACCCATATTTCTGAACTGACTTCATGGTAGCCAATGTACAAGACGGTAAGAAGACCAGGAGGCAGCGACTAGCGGTACATCTTGGCTTGGCTTTGCATTTTGTGGTTCTTTGGTTTCTGAAAAGACCAAACTGCTCTTTATTTAGAAAACCACGGTTTACATGTAGTGGAGAGACACCCCGTGGCGGTTGGAACTTACAGTCAGGACCCATTTGCTTTCTATTCTTAACTTTGCCTCTGGCCCTGGAGCCTCCCAGAGCCTCCCTGGGGTAAAAATAAGTGGTGTTTGGTAATCTTGGGCTGAAAGGTGGTACTTAAGTCAAAAGTACACCTGAACTCAGCTAATTTTCTCTAATCACCTGTACCAGCCAAGGATCAGCAGGTGCGGGAGGGCTTGGGGGGGGGGGGGGGACATGATTATGATGCAACCACAACCACGCACTGCAGGACGGCACGGAACAGTGTTGTGATTCCGAAAACCTTCATCCCTGGACCTTATCAAGCTGGAGTGTGCATCAGAATCCCCAGGAGGGCTTGTTAAAGCACAGACTGCCTGGTCCCACCCCAGAGATTCTGATTTCAGGTGTCTGGAGAGGTGCCTGAGAATTGTCATTTCTTTCTTCCCTTCCTTCCTTCCTTTCAGTATGCTCCACGTGGAGCCCAAAGTGGGGCTTGAACTCACAACCCTGAGATCAAAACCTGAGCTGAGATCAAGAGTCAGATGCTTAACTGATTCCTACCCCCCCCTTTCTAAAAAATTAAAAAAGATTTTTTAGGGGCGCCTGGGTGGCTCAGTCAGTTAAGCATCCAACTTTGGCTCAGATCATGACCTCGCAGTTCGTGAATTGGAGCCCCACATCGAGCTTTCTGCTGTCACTGCCCACTTGGGATCCTCTGTCTCCCTTTCTCTCTGCCCTTCCCCAGCTCTCATGCACACTCTTTCTCAAAAATGAAAACAAATTTAAAAAATTTTTATTTTTTATTTATTAAAACTTTTTATATTAATTAATTATAGTTTTTATTTTATTTATTTTTTTTTAATTTTTTTTTCAACGTTTATTTATTTTTTTGGGACAGAGAGAGACAGAGCATGAACGGGGGAGGGGCAGAGAGAGAGGGAGACACAGAATCGGAAACAGGCTCCAGGTTCTAAGCCATCAGCCCAGAGCCTGACGCGGGGCTCGAACTCACGGACCGCGAGATCGTGACCTGGCTGAAGTCGGACGCTTAACCGACTGCGCCACCCAGGCGCCCCTATAGTTTTTATTTTAGAGAATCTTCGTTTCTAGTAAGTTCCCAGTTGGCACACCTGCTACTGATCATGGGGCCACTCTCTGAGATGCGCTTCCTTCCTGGAGGTCTTTGCTAAGGTCAAGTCCAGCTGAGTCAGTGACCTTCAGCTGGGGTGATTTTGACCACCAGGGGGCGAGACTTGGAGACATTTCTGGTTGCCACAGCTGGTGTGCAGTGGGCATTGCTACTGGCATCTAGTGGGTAAAAGCCACGTCTCAAAGCATGAGACAGCCCCCCACAGGAGTTATTCGACCCAGAATATCAACAGTGCTGAGGCTGAGAAACTCTGAACTGCCGAGGAAAGCATAAATACATCAGTAAATAATACGCAGCCATTAGGAAGAATGCCCTTTAGACCTTTTATTTCTTTTTTTCTTAGGCATTTTTAAAAATGTTTATTTATGTATTTTTAAGAGAGAGAGAGGGAGTATGAGCAGGGGAGGACAAAGAGAGGGAGGCAGAGAATCCCAAGCAGGCTCCACTCTGTCAGCACAGAGCCCGACTTGGGGCTTGAACTCATGAACCAGTGAGTCGGATGCTTAACTGACTGAGCAAGCCAGGTGTCCCATTTTCTTAGACCTTTTTGAAACTTGAGGAATTGTTTGTGATGAGGGGCAGGGGAGAAAAGGAATACATTCAACATTATCAGTGGTTTCATTAATTTTCTTTATACTTTATCACTTCCTAGAAGTTTCTTGTTTCTGTGTTTATTTATATGGCATCCGTCTCCATTTAAAAGGACCTAATCTAGTACACTTTAGGAGAATGTTAACTAGTCAGTGGATACGTGGCTGGGGAAACCCAATGTCTTATAAGTCAAATCAATGGCGAGTTGATGGGTTCTTAACAACTGACTCCCTGAAAAGAAAAGCTCTGGTTTGCGGTATTTGCTGATTTTCATGCTGTAAACATCCCCCCCTCCCCCCCCGTGGCTGATTTCAAGCCACCTCATGATGTCACCGGAGAAGCAGTTGGGTAGATGAGCACAACTGGCTGGCCAAGCCCATAGGAGCCAGGGGCCCTGCTGTTAATTATGGAAATAATTATGTTAATATAAAAGACTTGAAAAATATATACATTTTTTAATGTTTATTTTTGAGAGAGAAAGAGAGAACGAGTGGGGGAGGGACAGAAAGAGAGGGAGATACAAATCTGAAGCAGGCTCCAGGCTCCGAGCTGTCAGCACACAGCCCAACGCAGGGCTCGAACCCACGAACCGTGAGATCATGACCTGAGCTGAAGTCGCAGAATGCTCAACTGACAAAGCCATCCAAGAGCCCCAAGACTGGAAAAAAGTATTAAAAGACTGGAAGGAAAAATGGCAAAAGGCTAATAGTAGTACACTGGGATTATGCAAACATTAGAAACTATGAAGCTTCAGCTTAATACGAAATGAATTTGAGAGCGGGGGGGGGGGGGGGCAGGTAGGGAAACAGAGGTGGCTCCTAGGCTGGGTTATGTCCTGGGTTATGGAGGAATAGAATCACCTAGCCATGCAATCGACGGAATGGGAAAAGATATTTGCAAATGACCTATCAGATAAAGGGCTAGCATCCAAAATCTGAACTCACAAACTCCACACTCCCAAAATAAATAATCCAGTGAAAAAATGGGCAGTGGACATGAATAGACACTTTTCCAAAGAAGACATCCGGATGGCCAACAGGCACATGAAAAGATGCTCAATGTCACTCCTCGTCAGGGAAACCCAAGTCAAACACAAGTCAAAACCACACTCAGATACCACCTCACACCAGTCAGAGTGGCTAAAATGAACAAATCAGGAGACTATAGGTGTTGGCAAGGATGCGAAGAAATGGGAACCCTCTTGCACTGCTGGTGGGAATGCAAACTGGTGCAGCCTCTCTGGAAAAGTGTGGAGGTTCCTCAAAAAATTAAGAATACAATTATCCTACGACCGAGCAATAGTGCTACCAGGCATTTACCCAAGGGATATAGGAGTGCTGATGCATAGGGGCACATGTACCCCAATGCTTATAGCAGCACTTTCAACAATAGGCAAATTATGGAAAGATCCTAAAGGTCCATCAACTGACAAACGGATAAAGAAGATGTGGTTTATATATACAATGGAATAGTACTTGAGAAAGAATGAAATCTGGCCTTTTGCAGCAATGTGGATGGAACTGGAGGGTATTATGCTGAGTGAAATAAGCCAGGCAGAGAAAGACAGATACCATGTTTTCACTCATAGGTGGATCCTGAGAAACTTAACAGAAGACCATGGGGGAGGGGAAGGGGAAAAAAAGTTACAGAGAGGGAGGGAGGCAAACCATAAGAGACTCTGGGATACTGAGAACAAACTGAGGGTTGATGGGGGGGTGGGGGAGAGGGGAAAGTGGGTGATGGGCATTGACGAGGGTGCCTGTTGGGATGAGCACTGGGTGTTGTATGGAAACCAATCTGACAATAAATTAAAAAAAAAAAAAAAAAAAGAATCACCTAGCCATTAATGTTACTTAGCTCCCAATTTCTGGTCTCCACCCAAATTCTAAATTTGTGACTGAGAGAACCAGTTGACATGATCCTATGTCAATTGTAGTAGAGGTTGGGGGCGGGGGGAAGATGCATATAAACATGCGGTGCATGGAGGGGGGGGCATGTGCTGCAGGTGAAATGTGGGTGAGGTAGAAGTGATGGGGGCTGGGAGACTCTGCTGTGGAATGCCTGGTCAAGGAGGACTGCTCAGAGGAAGTGACATGTGAACTGAGACCTAAATGACAAGAAGGTGCCTGACAGCCTGGGACTGTGTTTTGAGAACAGCCAGCAAATGCCTTCCCACTCAAGATGCCGTCTGTGCATTGGGGCACGGGCATCGCTGGGGGCTTATTGGACGGGCACCCACCCAGGGCGCACCCCAGCTGTGTGGAACTGGACTGTGCATTTGAATGAGATCGACTGGGGGGGATTCAGGTGAGAATCACAGAGCTGGGGATTGAATTCGAGAGCCTGCATTACTGTTTCAGGATGCTGGTTTCGGTCAGATACTGTGACTCCACTGCATAGACATCTCACCTCAATGAGAAGCTGTTTCTCTAGTGAGACCCAGGCTGGCAAACGGAACTGAGCCTTTGTTTTTCAGAGCTGTGCCATTTTATTACTTTATTTTATTTTATTTTATTTTATTTTTTAAATGTTTATTTTTTTTTTTAATTTTTTTTTTCAACGTTTATTTATTTTTGGGACAGAGAGAGACAGAGCATGAACGGGGGAGGGGCAGAGAGAGAGGGAGACACAGAATCGGAAACAGGCTCCAGGCTCTGAGCCATCAGCCCAGAGCCCGACGCGGGGCTCGAACTCACGGACCGTGAGATCTTGACCTGGCTGAAGTCAGACGCTCAACCAACTGCGCCACCCAGGCGCCCCTTAAATGTTTATTTTTGAGAGAGAGAGGAGAGCGCGCACACAAGTAGAGGATGGGTAGAGAGAGGGAGAGGGAGACACAGAATCTGAAGCAGCTCCAGGCTCTGAGTTGTCATCACAGAGCCTGACATGGGGCGCGAACTCATGAACTGCAAGATCATGGGCTGAGCTGAAGTTGGATGCTGAACCGAATGAGCCACCCCAGCGCCCCTGAGAGCTGTGCCATTTTAAAACTGGTTTTGGGGGGCACCTGAGTGTCTCAGTCTGTTAGGCATCTGACTCTTGGTTTCAGCTCAGGTCATGATCTCATGGTTCGTGAGTTTGTGTCCTGTGTTGGGCTCTGCGTGGACAGCATAGAGCCTTCTTGGGATTCTCTGTCTCCCTCTCTCTCTGCCCCTCCCTGGCTCATGTTCTCTTTCCCTCTCTCTCAAAAACAAACATTTAAAAAAACCCCACAGATTTTAGGAAAGTGAAGGAATCACTTAGCAGGCAGAAGCCGGAGGCCTGAGAAACAGCGTTATCATGAGACTTTTCACAGTGACATCACCACCGGGCTGAAGCGTGCCTTCAGCCCAAGCCCTGGGCACCACAGGCAGAGTTCTCACAAGTCGGAAAGGCCACGGGCTGTCTTTCTGAATGCACTTAATTGCCTGTGATTCACCCCTCAGAGAGGAGCCAGAAAGAGAGATCGTTCCTAACCGGAGTACTATCTGATAACTGGCAGCAACTTGCAGCTACAGTTCCAGGTTGAACACCAGCTCTGGAAGGAACACGCTGTTGTAATGGGGCAAAGTTGCATAAAAGGTGGGTAAAAGCAAAGAGGAAGCACAACCAGCAACCTCAAATTTCCCCAAGCTACAGGAGATTACATTTGTTTAGCACTGCGCAGATTACTACGTCCTTTACATATAACGAGCAATGGATTGCATTTAGCTGTTGGTGCAGAGACCCAACCACAGCTGCTTACATAAACTAGAGGGCTTTTCTTTTACTTAAATAGTGGTCTGAGGACATCCACAAATTCATCAGACTTCCTCCTTTCTGCTCCACTATTCTCGGCATATGGCTTCCTTCCTCAAGGTTACCTCATGGTCAAAGATGGCTGCTGCAGCCCTGGCTACCTTGTTTGAGTTCCAGGCAACAGGAAGGAGGAAGTAGCAAGAGCAAGAGACCAAGCTAAATCACTTCCTTTTAAATAGCTTTCCTGGAAGCCCCACCCAATGACTTCCTTTTATGATTTCATCATCCTCCCTTCCTTGCAAAGGAGGCTGGGAAATGTAGTCCTTAAGCTGGGCACACTGCCCACTTGAATACAATTTAGGCTCTGTTTGCAAAAAATAACTGTGGAATGGATATTGGGAGAGAAGCATGCGGTCTCCAACATGCTTACATTATCCCATTCTGTGCTCAGTTTTGAGAGACCTTTGGGAGAATCTATAATTTCCCCCACAAGGTCTGAGATTCTCTGACACTTTTTTCTGTGTTATAAACAGACTAGCAGTATTTTTTCTTTCTTTTTCTCGGGGGGGGGGGGAGGGGAGAGAGAGACAGAGAGACAGAGAGAGAGAGACAGAGAGAGAGAGAATCTTAAGCTGGCTATATCCCATGACCCCGGGTTCATGATCTGAGCTGAAATCAAGAGTCGGATGCTCAATCAACTGAGTCACCCAGGCACCCCAAGACTAGCAGTATTTTCTCTTTTTCTTAAGAAAGGTAGAATTATTTGCCCAAGGTAAGCTGCATTTCATAGCAAGGGGAGGAGAACATATAAGGTTTCAAATCTGTCGAAAATCTTCTGTCACAATTTGTTTTCTGTGTTTCTACAGAAAACAAGAGTTTAGGGAGAAACACGTCCCTTTAATTTACCAAGTGAGGTGAGTTGTGACCACATTTGATCACAGGAAAGGCATGAGAAGGAATCAGAACACATCCCTCCCACACTCCTTCCCCCACCTGCCAGAAGAGCAGATCATTGTTCTCATACACGGTGACTGAAATGTTAGTGGGGGGAGTCACCTGCATCTCCAACAAGCCACCCCACCTTTGGAGTCCAGGACTGCACGGTCAAAGAATCTCACCCTCAGTAGGAAGCTGAGTGCAGCACGGGTACAATCGAGATGTGGTGTTTTAAAGTATATCCCCATTTCTATAGCATGCCTCCCTTCAAAGGTGGAGACAATCCCCCTGGCCTTGAGCGCGACCCAGAGTTAGTGGCTTGCTTCCATGGAAGAGACTGTACACATGCTGTATGACTTCTGAGGCTAGGTCATAAAAAGGAGAACTTCCTCCTGGCATTCTCCCTCAGCTCACTCCCTCTGGGGGAACCAGATGCCATGTCTGGTGAAATTCAGAAACCAACTCAAGAGTGTACTTAATAACGCCAACACTGGTGCTAAACTTGAGCAGGCAACGTATTAAAACCCAAAAAGGACTGCCTTTTTTTAAATGTATGTGCGGTGAAATGTTAAGTAAAAGATGTTTGATTTTATCTTATTTTTATTGACCTCTTGTGCTCACAATGTTATTTGACTTTTCTCATGTCTTTTGACTCATGCCCTTCATTCTAACTTTGAGCTTTCCTGGCAGTAATTGATCTATGAGGCCGCGTGTATGGCCTACTGTGATGAATGCGCGCATCATGTATCACGAGAAGCTGTGGGTATCACCCATTCTCTTGACGTTGCTGTGTGGTAGTCCAAGAGAGAAGGAAAAAGATGGGCTTCCATTTCAGTTTTAATTCAATCACATGGGGGCGCCTGGGTGGCTCAGTCAGTTGAACGTCCGACTTCGGCTCAGGTCACAATCTCGTGGTTCATGAGTTCAAGCCCCGCGTCGGGCTCTGTGCTGACAGCTCAGAGCCTGGAGCCTGCTTCAGATTCTGTGTCCCCCACTCTCTCTGCCCCACCCCTGCTTGTGCTCTCTCTGTGTCTTTCAAAAATGAATAAACATAAAAAAAATTTTAATTCAATCATGTGAACAAATAATCTTGGGAGTGTGGAAAGCCTTTCTAAGCCTGATGCAAAACTCAGGAGCTATAAATTCAAACACTGAACTCTTTAAAAAAATTTTCAAAGCAAGAAAAATGGAAAAGGATAAACGAAACAGAAAGCCAATGACAACCTGGGAAACTAGACTAGTCAAAGTACAGCCATAAGGAGATAACCTTTTTTCATTTCTTTGATCAGCGAAGTGCAGAGTTTTTGGTTTTTTTTTAATACCATTAGTAAGACTATGGAAAAATGGCACACATGTATTTATGGGAGCCAGTGCCAATTGCTCTGCCTTTCTGAAGCACATTTTCTTTTTCTTTTTTTGTATTTTTTTATGTATATTTATTTTTTTTTAATTTTTTTTTCAACTTTTTTATTTATTTTTGGGACAGAGAGAGACAGAGCATGAACGGGGGAGGGGCAGAGAGAGAGGGAGACACAGAATCGGAAACAGGCTCCAGGCTCTGAGCCATCAGCCCAGAGCCCGACGCGGGGCTCGAACCCACGGACCGTGAGATCGTGACCTGGCTGAAGTCGGACGCTTAACCGACTGCGCCACCCAGGCGCCCCTATGTATATTTATTTTTGAGAGAGACAGAGCCTGACATGGGGCTTGATTCCATGAACCATGAAATCATGACCTGAGCCAAAGTCAGGAGTCGGCTGCTCAACTGAGTGAGCCACCCAGGAGTCCCTTTCAGAATATTTTAAAAGGATTTATGTACTGACAAGGAATGGCGTCAAACTATGTTACGAGAAAGAAGAGTGTGATAGTACTCATAAAATGATCGCGTGTTTTTCCTTAAACGGGGGACATACATGTGTATAGTTACATACACACATACACAAGGACACCATTTCCAAAGGTTACATGTTAGCTCTTGAGTATAGGATTGAGACACATGCCAGACAAGGTAGGTGGAATAACTTTTCACTTCTTACTTTCTGTTCTTCTGTGCAATTGGAATTCTTCCGTTGAAACAAGGAGTACTTGTTAGAACCAGTGAATACAGAATATGGTGCTCTTACAGGGGATTCTACCTCATGGAATGTATAGGAAAGGAGGAATTAAAGGATGGCCAAGATGGGTTAGTTGTACAGAGACCCTGAGTACGTGTTCCTATAGTACTAAAACACTGAAAACAGCCAAAATGCTTTGTGGTGATGAACTGATACATTATGATGGGCCTATACCATGGGGTACTATGTGACTGTTAATAAGAAGTAAGCAGGTGACTACCGTTGACCTTTAAGGAACATGGGTTTGAACTGCGTTGGTCCACTTATATGCAAATTTTTTTCAGTCAATACAGTACAGGTCTGTGAATGTATTTATTCTTCCTTGTAATGTTCTTAGTCACATTTTCTTCTCTCTAGCTTCCTTTATTGTAAGAACACAGTATATAATACATACATAGCATACAACCTACATGTTAGCCAACTGTATATGTTATGATGGATGAGGCTTCCAATCAATAGAAAGCTATCAGTAGTTAAGTTTCAGGGGTGTACAAAGTCACATGGATTTTCAACTGTGCGTGGGGTCATACCCTTAACCTCCACATCGTTCAAGGGTCAACGTAGTATATTGTTGGCATGGAAAAGATGTCCAAGATATATTACAAAATGGAAAATAAAAGGTCAGTTTCATAACAAGCTGTGTAATATATCTTTTGTGTTCAAAAGTGTTTACATATAGGGGTGCCTGTGTGGCTCAGTCAGTTAAGCATCCGACTTTGGTTCAGGTCATGATCTCGAGGTTTGCTTGAGCCCTGCATCGGGCTATGTGCTGACAGGTCAGAGCGTGGAGCCTGCTTCAGATTCTGTGTCTCCGTCTCTCTCTGCCCCTCACCCACTCACGCTCTCTCTCTCAAAAATAAATGAATGTTGGGGCGCCTGGGTGGCTCAGTCGGTTAAGCGGCCGACTTCGGCTCAGGTCACGATCTCGCGATCCGTGAGTTCGAGCCCCGCGTCGGGCTCTGTGCTGACAGCTCAGAGCCTGGAGCCTGTTTCAGATTCTGTGTCTCCCTGTCTCTCTGCCCCTCCCCTGTTCATGCTCTGTCTCTCTCTGTCTCAAAAATAAATAAACGTTAAAAAAAAAATTAAAAAAAAAATAAATGAATGTTAAAAAAAAAAACTTAAAAAAAAAGTCTTTATGTATACATACCTAAAAGTCTGGAAGGTGTTAAAAATCAAAGTGCAGTGGCACCTGGCTGCCCTAGTCTGTGGAACATGTGATTCTTGATCTTGGGGTCCTGAGTTCCAGCCCCACGTTGGGCATGGAGCCTATGGAAAAAAAAAAAAAAAAGAAGAAAGTATACATTAACTCACATTTTCTTCAGTCATCAAATGCTACTTACTTTAAATGGATGTGAAGTTTCCAGAGTTTAGCTGAGAAATGTCACATGCACTGTGGCTCCTATAAACCTCCCAATTCCAAGGTTGGAGGCTAATCCAGGATCACTTTCTCAGGCCCCTTGAGGACTAATTTTTTTTTTTTTTTTTTTTTTTTTTTTTTTTTTTAGTGCCAGTCTTTATTGAGTAATTTCGTGGATGTGTGAGGAACTCAGTTCTTTTCTCATTTATTCTCATTGAATCTTGAAAGCAAACCTCAGGAATTTGTTATCATCTCCATTTTTGATGCTCAAAGAGTCTTACTAATGTGCCCAAGGTCACTCAGACAGGAAGTGCCTATAAAGTTATTTAGAAAGCCAAACTAGATGGCACTATCTCATCAATAGAAAAAAAATGTGGTCCAAGTCAAACTAGATTATTACTGGTTTTGTAAGCCTTTTCCATGTCTGTGCCTTTCTTTTTATTTTATTATTATTTTTTTAATGTTTGTTTATTTTTGAGAAAGACAGAGACAGAGTGTGAATGGGGGAGGGGCAGAGAGCAAGGAAGACAGAATCCGGGACAGGCTCCAGGCTCTGAGCTGTTAGCACAGAGCCCGACGCGGGGCTCGAACCCACAAACCGTGAGATCATGACCTGAGCTGAAGTCGGACGCTTAACCAACTGAGCCACCCAGGCGCCCCTTTATTTAATTTAATTAAAAAAAATTTTTTTTAACGTTTTATTTTTGAGACAGAGAGAGACAGAGCATGAATGGGGGGAGGGTCAGAGAGAGAGGTTGACACAGAATCAGAAGCAGGCTCCAGGTTCTGAGCTGTCAGCCCAGAGCCTGACGCAGGGCTTGAACTCACGGACCGCGAGATCACGACCTGAGCCGAAGTCAGACGGTTAACCAACGGAGCCACCCAGGCGCCCCATCCCTTTATTTTATTTTTTAATGTTTATTTATTTTGTTTTGTAAAAAAAATTTTTTTTAGCGTTTATTTATTTTTGAGACAGAGAGAGACAGAACATGAACGGGGGAGGGGCAGAGAGAGAGGGAGACACAGAATCGGAAACAGGCTCCAGGCTCTCAGCCATCAGCCCAGAGCCCGATGCGGGGCTCGAACTCACGGACCGTGAGATCATGACCTGAGCTGAAGTCAGACGCCCAACCAACTCAGCCACCCAGGTGCCCCTAATGTTTATTTATTTTGGACAGAGACGGAGTATGAGCAGGGGAGGGGAAGAGAGAGAGAGGGAGACACAGAATCTGAAGCAGGCTCCAGGCTCTGATCTGTCAGCACAGAGCCTGATGTGGGGCTTGAACCCATGTGGGGCTGTGAGACCATGGCCTGTGCTATAGTCAGACACTTAACCAACTGAGCCACCCAGGTGCTTTGTATCTCTGTGCCTTTCAACTTATGTGTCCCAGTGCTCTGAGGGGCCTCTGCCTTCCAGGAGCCTTGGCTGTGCTTCATGGTCTAGCAATGCTTCCCCCCCCAGGAAGTCCTCTGAAATTCCACCACTGGGAAATACCCATTTATCCTCCTTACAAATCTAACTTTCCGCCATCGTAGCATAGGCCATATACTGTTTTTACAGTAGCCACAGGTGAGCCTCATCCCACAGCCCTTGCAGGTTGGCTATGAGCACCCAGCAGGTATTGACGTGTAATAATGCTGCTTAGGTTTTATAAACAGCAGTTTAGAATGAAACTGACCAATAGCTTGGGTCTCCAGAGTCATCTCTGTGTGTCTGGGGGTAGGGAGGGGGAGGAAGAGAGGAAGAGAGAGAGAACACTCATTTAAGACCTTGGCAAGTCTCAGAAAAATCTCTATGAAAATACCCTCAAATTAAACATTTTTTGCCACACAGGCGCCTGGGTGGCTCAGTCGGTTAAGTGCCCAACTTTGGCTCAGGTCATGATCTCGGGGTTTGTGGGTTCGAGCCCTGTGTAGGGCTGTGGTGACAGCTCAGAGCCTGGAGCCTACTTTGGATTCTATGCCTCCCTCTCTCTGCCCCTCCCCTGCTCCTGCTTTGTCTCTCTCCGTCTCGCAAAAAATACGTTAAAAAAAATTTCTTTGCCATAAAAATAACATATTTTCAGATGTTTTTCTATTGTAATCATTGAAAAAAATTCTTTTAATACTACAGAATCAACAGATAGTTTTTGCTGTGCTGGTGCAAAAGAGGTAAGCCCCAGGCTGTGTGCCTCTGATAGTGGATGGACAAAATGCATTCATGGCCTGCTGCTCCCACTCTGGCTGCCTGAAAACTTGGGGTTCCCCTCTAACACCCACTTTTGCCTGGCATGTACTTTCTGCGTGGCCTCCAACCCCCTTTCTTCCTAAACCTTACCTATCTTTTTAAAGATTCAACCAGGAAGAAGACTGCCAAGATTCTGACCTTGAAGAAGTTACTTTTTGGAGACAGCAGTCCTGTAAGAAAACACATCAATAGTAGATCATTTCATGTAGTGATACGGGGTATGAAACAGTAAAACCAGGCAATAGGAGAGTAGGGGGCTCTACTTTAACAAGGCTGCTATGACAAGAGCTCTGTGCTCACAGGCCGTTTGAGCTGAGCCTTGAGAACTGAGGGGCGGGGGGAGGGGGAAGAGTCCAGAGAGCGTGTACCATGACAGCAAAGGCCCTGTGGCAGAAAAGAGCTTAGTGTCCTGGGGAAACATAAAGAAAGCCAGTGTGAATGGGCAGCACAAGACAAGCAGGGGATGGTGTCAGGTGAAAATAAAGGAGGCGGACCCATATCCTGTAGGTCAAAGTGAGGAGGGTGCGCGAGGTGGCAGCTAGTGGGGGATGGTGGCCTGGCCGACTTCTCCAGCATTGGGTGGCTCCTGCCCCTGACGCCGGAGTCTGGGGTGGCGGGTTTGCCTCTGTGCGGTCATGGCTCGTTTGCGTGGCTGCTTCCACTGGGGTGCCCCGGGGTCGCAGGGGCAACAGGGTCACCGCGCCGCGCGGGTTAACTGGAGGCCGCGCCGTCCACTCGGCGCGGCCACGCGGGTTCCGGCCGCGGGAGGCGGGGGCTGGCGCGTGACGCAGGCTGCCCGCACTTGGCCCCGCAGCCTGCTTGTCGGGACAGGTGCGGGGCCGCCACCCACCCCGGCTCGGGCTCCCCGTCCCGCGCTCCGTTGCGCGGGCGGCCTCCAGGGTGGACTGGCGGCCGCGACACGGGACGCTGTCCCCGAAGACCAGCCCGCTGGCCTTGCCACTTGCGAGCTTTTCTTAGAGCTCGGAGGCCCAAATTGCCCGTGAGAGAAATGGGACACTGAAATAAACAGATGGGGGAACACTCTGTCAAGCTGGACACAAGTTGGGCGTTTCCTTCTCTTTCTCCACGTCCCTCCTCCCCTTTGGAAGCCCAAAGGGCTGGAGCAGGCTGGCTGCCACCCCCGACACCCCAGCGACTCCGAGGCGCGGAGGCCCGACTTACTTTTGCTTCCCCTCAGGCCGGGAAGCGCCTGAAAACCCCCGCGGGGCGCGGTCGCTAGGGCGGGTCACGTGACCCCGACTCGACGCCCCGCGTGGTGGTTGTGCCCAGCGGCGAGCAAGCGAGTGCGCATGCGTACCTTTTATCTCACCCCCACCCCACCCCCGGTTGGCTTGGACGCAACCACTGTCAGCTCCTCCCCCTCCTCCTCCATCCTTCCCGACATATACTCCCTTTCCCCCGCCCATTGGTTACGTCAGGCAGACAGGCCGGAGAACCAATCACGGAGCTGTATTCAGAGGCCGGCACGCGGAACCGGTCGGATCGGGCCAATGGGGGTCCTCGAAGCGGGCGCGCCCCAACCGGGCCGGAGAGCTGAAGCCGAGTGGGCGGTGCTTCCTCAGTCAGCATGTGGGCGGGGGAGGGCGGAGACCAGCAGCCGCAGAGGCGTCGACGGCGGCGGCGACGACGACGTTCCTCAGTTTTCGGGGTGGGCTCGGCGGCATAGGTCGGGCTGTGCGGCGGGCTAGGCGATCAGCGGCGGCGGCCTTAGGAGGGCCGCGGCGCCATGGGCGGGCGGTAGACGGGTTCGGGCCGGCGACGCGAGGTGCGGCGGCAGTCGTCTGGGCCGCGGCGACCTTCCGCGAAGCCCGGGGGTGGGGAGGCCCGGGGCGGGGGTCGTCCCGGGCTGCGTGGGGCCTTGGGGCGGGGCTCGCAGGCCGTCGGGGTGCAGGAGGTCTGGGGCGCCGCGAGGAGCCGCCGCCGGTCGCTGGGCCCCGTCGCCGGGCCGCTCGACGACGACGCTCCCGCGGGGGCCCAGCCTGAGGAGGACGCGGCGGCGGCGGCGAGGCCGCGGGAGGCCGCGGAGGATGGAGGAGCGGAAGGAGGAGGGCGAGGCCGAGATCCAGGAGCACGGGCCCGAGCACTGGTTCTCCAAGTGGGAGCGGCAGTGCCTGGCCGAGGCCGAGCAGGACGAGCAGCTGCCCCCTGAGCTGCAGGAGGAGGCGGCGGCCGCCGCGCAGCCCGAGCACAAGCAGCAGAAGCTGTGGCACCTCTTCCAGAACTCGGCCACCGCCGTGGCCCAGCTCTACAAAGGTGAGGCCCGCCGCCGCCATCTTGCCGCCGCCGCCCCGCCGCCGCCGCCGCCTCGGGGCCGGCCGGTCGGCGGAGAGCCCCGAGGGCGGCCGCCCTGGCCCTGCCGCCGCGCCACCGCCCCACCGCCCCGCCGCCCCCTCCTCACAAGATGGCGGCGCGGGGGGCGGGCCCGGCGGGCGGGCCGCGGCTGAGCAGGGGCCGGCGCTGGGGGCGCCCCCGTTTGGGGCCGCCGGGGGCCCGCCCGCGCCTCGGGCCCGGCTGCCGGCGCCCCTCGGGCCGGGAGGGCCGGGGAGGGGCTCCCACTCACAAAATGGCGAAGGCAGGCGGCGGGGCCGGCCATTGTGCCCGGAGCCGGCCTCGGGGCGGGGACTGGGAGGGGGCGCCTCCGGCGGGCGCGGCTCGGCCGCGGGGGGCTGCACCTCTGAGCCCCGCGGCTCGGCCTCGGCCCCGCCGCGACCCCCTGCCTGCCGTCCTCGCAGCGAGTGTGGGATCCCGAAACCCTGGAACAAAATGGCGAAACCTAATATGGCCGTTCGGAGTGATTGACGCCCAAATAACATCTCATTCTCTGTGTCTCTCCCTCTCTCTCTGTGTCTTTTGTGTTTCTTTTTTCTCCCCTGCACCCCTCACCCACTTTTTCAGACCGAGTGTGTCAGCAGCCAGGACTTTCTCTCTGGGTCCCCTTCCAAAACGCAGCCACCGCCGTCACCAACCTCTACAAAGGTAAAGATAACCTTGCTGCATTGCCGCCTGAGGGGAAGGGCAGCCTGCGTCAGGGCTTGAGTCCTCCGTTGCTAGGGAGGTAGACACCCCGGCCCTTTTCTGCTGCCGAACCCGGCCGCCGAGTGCCTGGAGTATTTGGTGGGTAGAGAGCTCCGGGGGTGGCCTGGCCAGAGCACGGATTCTCAGCTGGGGCGTTTGACCCCCTCTTCGCCTGCCTCGGGTATACTTGACGGTGGGGGGCAGTTTTGAACGTCATCGCCGAGAGGGGGCTGCTGGATATCCTGCCCTGCAGGAGACCGTGCTCCCCCTCCCCGAGTGTCAGTACTGCTGAGGTTGAGAAGCCGAGAGGGGTGCAGCTTCTCATCGCAGAAGTCGCCCAGGGAAGAAAAGGGTTTATGGTTTGGTGCCACAGACCGACGTGAGCAGCTCCTGGAAAGGATTCTTGAGAGTTAGGCAACTTAGACCAAGGTACTTTGGTAGCACTTAAGTGCGTTGAAAATCAGCTGATGGGAATAATCTGTGCGCACGTTAACGTACTGTTCTTCCCTAGCAACCTCGAATAATTGCTTTCAGAGCTGCCATCTACCTGATTGTATATTATTGGCAGGAAACGTGTTACCAGAGTTTGTGTCGGTAGATTTCTGCTTTATGATAGTGTTTTTTTGGGGCTAATCTCCCGCCCCCCAGTGACCGGAAGATCTGTAAGTAAAGGTTCTTGCTCTTTGTGCGTTCTCAGTAACCATGGCATTAGATTTTGTGTCTTACGATTTTGAAGATTTGGAAATTTGGATTTGATGTCTTTTGGGGTTAAGGTTCCTATGGAGAAAGGATTTGAATTTGTTAATCTTAGGAAAAATTTAATTAAATCAAACGTTTTGAAACTTGTAGAAGCTGCTGGTAACAGTAATGGACTTTGTGCACTTCAGAATTGTCAAAACAAGTTGAAGCACAGGCTGTGGAGTGCCTTTTCAGGTTCTCATTTTTGTGTAAGAATGTGCAAATGGTGGCAGCATTCTATAGGAAAAATGTCCCTTCTTGTGAGATTTCCTGGGTGGAATTTGCAGTTTTGGGGGACAGTAATTTGAAAACAAACTGGTGAATGGAATGTTAATTCTAGGGAAGGAGGAACTCAGTCTAGGCTTGCAAGAAAAAGGAAACGATTAAATGTTGTCTCAGTGGTCAACTTTGATTCTATGTAGGTGAGTTCCTTAAATTTTGATTTTTGAGTGAATTACTCTAACATTTATCAGTGCTTGAGGGTGTTAAGCATTGTCTGGAATGGCTCTTGTTTTCATCCAGAGAATTTTGAAATATTTAATACCTGTTTTAAAAACTCCTTTCTTGGAGTATAATTTGGATATTGTGTAGTCAGTCTTCTTAAGAATCGTAGCTCAAATTTGATAAACCTACATTAAGAGAAAGCATCTACCTCCAACCCAAGCCCGCGGCACCACTGATCTGATTGCTGTGTGTAGTATATAGTTTCTCACTTCCATTAGGTCATGAGTAGAGCTTTATGGTATGCGGTCTTTTGTGCCTGGCTTCATCCACTTCCCATGTTTCTGAGATTGATCCCTTGAGTTCATACTGAAGGTGTGAATTCTGCCCCTCCTTTTTTATTTTTTACTTATTTTTTGCTGAGTAGCGTTTTGTTGTGTGAGAGGTACTACAGTTCGTTCATTTGTTTGTTGCAGTTGCTTTTTGTTTGAAGCTGGGGGATGGCACCATTTTTGGTGCTTCTGTATGCCAAGTTCTTTGCCTAGGTCATGCAAAAATACGAATGTCCCCTAGATTTTCTGTTCAGTTTTTGGTGCTGTTGTGTGTTTTTATGGTGTATCCGTTTAGAATTAAAGCTGGCAGTTTTGTATATTGCCTTAGGTAAGAAGATGCGTTCAAAAGCTGAACTCTGAAATTATCCCTAATTTGATTACTGGATTTGAAATTACTTTTTGTAATATAGTTTCTGTTCAGAAGATTTAATGAGAGCGCTTCAGTTTTTTAAAAAATAAAATCACGTGATGTTCTTGGGTTATTGTATTAGATTGTTAGAACTCGTTGTATTTTGTGTTGTGTTACTGTAAAGGTAAATCTATCTTTCTTTACCTGTTAGGAAAGGTAAGTTGTGGTTTGTGGTATTTGGTAGTGTGGCAACATAGTCTTAACTGATTGACAGAGAAAGGATCATGCTCTGCAGAGCCTCACGTTCCTCTTTTTCAGGGTGAAGTGCTTGGGGACCAGGAATGCAGCTGTAGGAATAATTAGGTACCTTAAATAGAACTGGTACAATTAGCAAGGTAGTGTCACCAGTGCATGCAGCCTGGAGTAGTGGTAAATCTAAATCATCTTTCATAGCTCTGATCAAATGTTTACATGTAATTTACAAGGGGAAAGATTTGGAGGGTCTCTTTAAGTGGACACTGCTTCAGTATTTTATATGATGAAACACTAAAGCTAAAGCTAAAAATGGCTCCTTTTCCAGGCCGGGGACAGAGAGGTTGGCACTTGTACCAGGTTCTTGATAACCCCTAAAGGGAGCACATTGGAAGCTCAGAATGGTGGTAAAAGCTTAACTGAGGATCTTTTGATTGCTTGTGGGCTTTTTGAAAAATCAAGTGTTAGTGTGGTTTGGCTCGGCTCGAAGGATTTAGAGGAGAGTGAGTTGTCCCTCATCATGGACAGGATTCAGCAAAATGGAGTGTGTGGTTCCTTCTACTCCACTGAGTAGGGCCAGACTTTGGTATCCTCTTTTGGAAAGGGGAAGAAAAAATCTTGATGGTCGGTTCTCATCTCTACCTTGTTTTGGTAAATATAAAGAGGACGATGTTTGTTTAATTTTCAGTCAGGTTCTGTTCCTGGCCTGGTACAGTTTCTGATGTCTGCAACTGAAGAGGGGAGTGAAAAGTTACTGAAGTTATTTCAATCCAGCCCAAGTTCATGCTTAACCTGGGAAATACTGGACCACACCTAGTGGTTTGCTTCTGAAAGTCCTCCCTTCACCCCCCTGCATTTTCCTGGGTGCCAGTCGCAATCTGTCTCCTGATTCCTCAGTAGGAAAGTACTGGTCTCCTTATCTAATGCTAACTTTTTCTGTTTTGGGGAGGGGGGGGTCCTTGCCCAGAAGAGAGGTTGGACTGGTGGTTGTCCTGGGATAAGGCTAATCCCATGGGCCTCAATGGTGAGTCTAAAGTGGCTGCAGGTACCTTAGCTCTTCAGCAGAGCCCTTGAGCCAATGCTTGCTCTCACCCTACAGGGCTACTTCTCAGCATTTCCCTAGCTGACTTTTCTTCTTTAATGTTTTTGAGAGAGAGTGAGTGGAGGAGGGGCAGAGAGAAAAAGAATCCGAAGCAGGCTCAATTCTGTTCCCACAAAGCTTAATGTGGGGCTTGAACCCATGAACTGCGAGATCATGACTTGAGCTGAAGTTAGAGCCTTAACCTATGGAATCACCCAGATGCCCCTCCCGTTTATCTTTAAAATGTTTTTGTTTTTTTTTTTTTAATTTTAAATTTTTTAGTGTTTATTTTTGAGAGTGTGAGCAGGAGAGGGCCAGAGAGGGAGACAGAATCTGAAGCAGGCTCCAGGCGCTGAGCTGTCAGCACAGAGCCCGATGTGGAGCTCGAATCCACTAACCGTGAGATCATGACCTGAACTGAAGTGGGATGCCTAATTGCCTGAGCCACCCAGGTGCCCCTTAAAATAGTTTTTAATTTTAATTTTTTAAAGTTAGGTCTACACCCAGTGTAGGGCTTGAACTCATGACCCTGAGGTCGAGAGTCACATGTCTCACCGACTAAACCAGCTAGGTGCCCTTGTGTTGACTTTTAAAAACTGCATCAGAAACTTGAATTGCATAGTGAGTTCTATCATCTGTGTTGGGAGGTTTCTCTTGATGCTCTTCGGGGGTTAAAGATGTTTCTGGTTCTCCCCGTGAGCACTGTTTGCCCAGGGGGCATGTCTACTCTAGCAGTGCTTAAAGAAAGCCAGCACTGCAAGAATGGCAGCTTCTGCTATTGTCAGAGTTTGGATTTTGGGCTGTCCATACTTAGTTGTGTGGTTCTGAAGACAGGTAATGGAGGGAGATGCTTCACCATTTGTGCTCCTTCATTTTTTCCCCTGTAACTGGGGATACATTACCCATACCTTAGAGGACAAGATCTGAGTTTAGTGCTGGGGTATCTGGGGCAAGGTGAGTGTTGACCTTGTTGGTATTAAAGTTCTGTTTTTCAGCTTTTTCTGGCTCTGGGAAGTCCTTAAGATAAAGGGAAGAAATTCTAGGTTATTTTTTGCCTTTGCATTTTTTCTTTTTTTTTTTTTTTTTTAATTTTTAAAAATTTAAAATTTTTTTTGCCTTTGTTTTTGAGAGACAGCATGAATGGGGGAGGGGTGGAGAGAGAGGAAGACAGAATCCGAAGCAGGGTCCAGGCTTTGAGCCAGCAGCACAGAGCCTGACGTGGGGCTTGAGCTCACGAACCGTGAGATCATGACCTGGACCTAAGTCAGACGCTTAACTGACTGAACCACCCAGGTGCCCCATGTCTTTGCATTTTTTTCTTGTGTTGAAAAAAGCTTAGTGGAAAGTACTTTCCTTTTTTATCTTTCCCTAAAAGGACTAAATGTAAATTGGATTGGCAGGTGAGAAAAATAGCACGATGCCCTTTAAGTCCTTATTTTTGAGATATCTTGATGCCAAATCCTTTTTATAATATGCTGTCTCACTTCCGTGTAGCCATCTTAGACCATATGTGGAGTGAGGGTGAGCAGGATGTACTGAGAATTTGGGCCCAGTGGTGAGCAGTTGGTGTCTAAATCAGTGGTCAGAGAAAGCATGTTCTACTTGGAGATAAATAGAATTTCATCTCCTTAAAATTTGACTTTGTGGACTTGGTTTGTGACTCACCTGTAAAAAACCCATTATTGACCTTTGAAGCTTTGTTCAGAAACGCCTTAATATGGATTATTGTTCTCTAAGTCTTAAGTTTTATTTTTAATATAAGGAGTAGTGGCCTCAACCGCTAATATCCCTTGTGGATTCTGTCAGTTTTTGTAGAAGACAGTCTTTTTTTCCCTTAAGTTTATTTATTTTGAGAGAGCGCGAGCAGGGGAGGGGCATAGAGAATCCCAAGCAGGCTCCACACTGCCAGCCCAGAGCCAGATACAGGTATTGGCCGTACAAACCGCAAGATCAGGACCTGAGCTGAAACCGAGTCGGACCCTTAACTGACTGAGCCACCCAGGCACCCCGACAATCTTTTTCTTATATACAACTTATATATAAAAGGATGTTTTGGTTGCAAATAAAGCAGAAATTACAAGGCAGACAGGCTTCAGTGATGTGGGCATGGTTTGGCTCCTCTCTGGCTGGAAGGCTGAGGATAGGATGGATTTAATTCAGTCTGCCCTGCTCTCAGCTCTCTACACTGTGTGTGTGCACATGTATGTGCAAAGCACGAGCTTTGTTTTGGGGCTAGTTTCAGTTCGTTGGCAGCTTGCGTCTTCGGGTCACTCGCTGACGCTGACGAGCCCTGGCGCTTCTTTTCCGGGAGCTGCCAGCAGATGACTTCTTTCTACCGGCTCTTGGCCAGAGTTGGGTCACATGCTTAATCTGAACCAGTATCATAGGTACCGTTTGGGGCTGTGCAGATGAGATGAGCACTAAACCACGTGTTCCACCTCTTGAGTGAATGTGAAGAAAGCTCGCCCTAGAGCTCTCCAAACAGAAACTTTGGAATCCCTTTCGGAGAGGCAGGGTGAGGACCGGATGCCAGGCAGATGAGGCCACTGCATTTCTTCCCTGGCTCCTTTCCATTGTTGTGTGTGCTGGGTGAAAATTGAGTATCTAAGTAGCTACAAGGGAGTGCTTCTTTTTGGATACACTGCTTTGTTAGGGAATATAGGAGTCCTTTTCTCAAAACTGTTGGAAAAGGCTTTTATTTTGCCTGTAGCTCAGATCTTTGTATGTAATGAAACCTTTTTCATACTTATTTGCCCTGTGGCAGACTGGTTGGTTAGTGCCAACGCGTTTCTAAGTTCAGATATTTAGTCATTAGTATTCCTTGCAAATGTTACTTTGGTCTAGCAGTATGTTCTCACAGTGTGTAGACCCTCTAAGGAGAGTGGGAGACGGTTTCTCTTTGGTTGGGGAAGAACTGTGTCCCTTCACCTGACTCCCAGGCACGGCCCTCTGAGCCTCAGCTCCAGTTCCTTGTCTCTGAAATGGGGAGGTCTGCTCTAGCTAACTCCCATAAGGTTTGTGAGTGTCAAAAAGCTATAAACAGTGAGATTGGGTTAATCTTGTCGGTGTCGCAAGTAACAAAATTGTGCATTTGGTCTTCATCTCGGTAATCAGATGATTCTGTGCCTCTTGTCCCCTGCCAGTGGGGACAGGATTAGACCTGTAAAAATCTGGAATTCCGTTTCAGCTGCTTATATAAAACCCCCTTTTTTTTTTTTTTAAAGTATGAAACATGGGACATCTACCATGACTTGTCCAAGTCCATTTGTGTTTTGAATAAGGAAATAAATGTGTTGCGCTTAAAGGTTGGGTTGACATTTTGATGCCCTTGGGGTTTGCCTAACCTTCAAGCTTCTGGCCCTGCTGCAGAGGCTTTTTGGCTTCAGTAAAATAGCTTTGCACATGAGACTGTCCCCACAGTTTCTGTGCTCTGCATTTCTAGAATTTGGATGTCTGTTTGTCAAGGTTCAGATGTAGTCACAGCAGTCTTGGGCTGAGAGCCTTCAGAAAGCCATCCTTGCGCATGTTTACGGTGCTGCTGTTCACTAAATCAACCTGTGATGACGTTAAAATCTACCCTAGTCAGGCCTAAGATTCTTCAGTAAGTATTCATGTGTCTCCTGTTTAGTGCAAGGTATGATGGGAGGATTTTATTTTCAACCGAGCAACAGTTTAAAGTCCTAAACATAAGGACTGTATTTGAAATGCTTTAGGGTCAATCAATGTGACGTTTTCTGTTTAGGGAAGTAACTGAGATTGGGTTAATCTGGGTGGTGAGGTGATTGGATTCGCCTTGCAGGATATGCTGTTAATGGTACAAAACCAAATTGGGCCTGGCAGTGCAAAAGGGTGTACCTGAAGACCTTACATGTCATTTTTTGCTTTTCTCTTCCTGTACCTTCTAACCTGTAAAAGTCCATGTTTTAGAAAATGCCTCATATTTAGTGTGTTCTTGGTTGGTTCTGTTGTTTCAGACTCAGAATTTCTGAGGTGAAATAATTGGTCAATTAGGAAGACATTTTTTTTTAGTTGTGTAAATTTTAAAAGAGCTTCACGACTTACATAACTGTCTTTCATCTAAACCAGTGAATAATTGCATTTTCCAACTTTGTTCAAATCTGTGATTGAAGCATCAGGCCCTCCTTTGGGGGGCCTGGCTGGCTCAAGTTCGTAGAGCATACAGCTCTTGATCTCAAGGTTGTGAGTTCAGGCCCCATGTTGGCTGTGGAGCCTACTTCAAAAAAGAAAAAAAAAATCAGTCCCTTGCAGATCTGATTTTTGGGATTTCCTTGTGTTCTCAATCAGAACAAACCAAAATTTAGCTTTCTTCCCTGAATTGCCATTTTTTTTTTTTTTTAAATAACCGCTTCTGGTGGCCCCCTCCCTTTGGCCCTTGAGTTTTGTATCCAGTTTATGGAGACTTTTTTGGTGTCTGGTTTGCCAGGTGTACATTTACACGACTACTTCATCTTGGTTTGCGCTGTGCAGTCCTCTTTGCACTTGTTTTTTGTACTCCTTTTGCACTTCCAACTTTTCCCCCCTCTGTACTTCCAATTCTGGGCCTGCTTCCATTTGGTTCTTGAAAAATAAAATTTCCTCGCTCTGTTTGGAAACCCCCTTCTCAAGTTATGAGCTTGAGTATAATCATTCTTTTAGGTAGGGTGGGTTTGTAGAAACCTGGTTGCTTCTAGGTACACACGTATGTTTGGTGCTGTGGCATGGGACCAGTTTTCGCGCAAAGACGTGATTTCTCTGAAAATGCTTCCGGTGCTTTCAGAATCTCTTCTTTTTAGATCCGGCTTTCGCAAGGTCATCGTGAGATTAGCTTCAGTGGAGTCTTTAAGAGATGGAAAGTGCTGTAGTATCCTTCTAAATGCTGTTTATCTTTAAAATGAATTTCACGCTTGCTTTGTTTCTGATGAAAGGAGAAATCAGAAGCTGTTCGTTCACATTGTAACTTGGTGTTCTAGTATGAGATACTAGAGAAATTACTTCGTTCCCAAGCTGCTTTCTCTATCTTTAAAATAAGAATAATCTTCTCAAAGTTGTGATGGAGTTTACTTTTTTTAAAAAAATTTTTAAATATTTTTATTTATTTTTGAGACAGAGACAGAGTGCGAGCAGGGGAGGGGCAGAGAGAGAGAGAGAGAGAGAGACACAATACGAAGCAGGTTCCAGGCTCTGAGCGTCAGCACAGAGCCCGACACGGGGCTCGAACTCACGGACCGCGAGATCATGACCTGAGCCGAAGTCGGCCGCTTAACTGACTGAGCCACCCAGGCGCCCCTGGAGTTTGCTATTTTTTTTTTTTTTTTTTAACGTTTTATTTATTTTTGAGACAGAGAGAGACAGAGCATGAATGGGGGAGGGGCAGAGAGAGAGGGGGACACAGAATCGGAAGCAGGCTCCAGGCTCTGAGCCATCAGCCCAGAGCCTGACGCGGGGCTCGAACTCACGGACCGCGAGATCGTGACCTGGGCTGAAGTCGGACGCTTAACCGACTGAGCCACCCAGGCGCCCCTGGAGTTTACTATTTTTTTTTTTTAATTTTTTTTTTTTTCAACGTTTATTTTATTTTTGGGACAGAGAGAGACAGAGCATGAACGGGGGAGGAGCAGAGAGAGAGGGAGACACAGAATCGGAAACAGGCTCCAGGCTCTGAGCCATCAGCCCAGAGCCTGATGCGGGGCTCGAACTCACGGACCGCGAGATCGTGACCTGGCTGAAGTTGGACGCTTAACCGACTGCGCCACCCAGGCGCCCCTGGAGTTTACTATTTTTAAAGCGTGCTCCCATGGACAAATTCTTCCATTAAAAAAACTTTTTTTTTTTTTTTTTTTTAACAGGGATTTGTCATCTAAAGAACAGGCCTTGTTATAAAGTTCTGCTTGTGCTGCCCTCTTGCCATCTTGTTTAATAATGCAAATTCATGGCAGTTTGGGATTCCCTGTGATGTCTGGATTATTGTGTTTCTTTCTGGAACACAGCTCTTTTTTCTTTTTCTTCCTTTCTTCCCTCCCTCCCTCCCTCCCCCTTCCTTCCTTCCTTCCCTCCCTCCCTCCCTCCCCCTTCCTTCCTTCCTTCCTTCCTCTTTTCTTTCCTTTTTTCTCTTTTCTCTTTTTCTTTCCTTTCCTTTCCTTTCCTTTCCTTTCCTTTCCTTTCCTTTCCTTTCCTTTCCTCTCTTCTCTTCTTTTTTTTCTTTTCTTTTCTTTTCTTTTCTTTTCTTTTCTTTTCTTTTCTTTTCTTTTCTTTTCTTTTCTTTTCTTGGGAGAGAAGGAGAGAGCAGAGGAGGGGCAGAGAGAATCCCAAGCAGGCTCTTCCCACTCCATCAGCGTGGAGTCCGTTGCAGGGATCAAACTCCCAAACTGAGATCATGACCTGAGCTGAAATCAAGAGTTGGACACTTAACTGACTGATCCACCCAGGTGCCTTGGAACCATCTTATTTTCTTTAAACTTTTTATTTATGTATTTATTTTTGAGAGAGAGACAGAGCACAAGCAGGGGAGGGACAGAGAGATGGAGACAAAATCTGAAGCAGGCTCCAGACTCTGAGCTGTCAGCACAGAGCCTGACTCAGGGCTCGAACTCCTGAGCTATGAGATCATGACCTGAGCTGAAGTTGGATGCTTAACCAACTGAGCCACCCAGGCACCCTGAAACCATTTTCTTTAATGTCACTAGAAGTATACTCATGATTTTCTGCTAGCAGAGCAGTCCAACTAAAAATAAATTGCAGTGGCTTAAATTTCCCAGTTCTTTTTCCAACTGTATAAAATCATGGGAAGAGCAGGGATTGTTTTTTTGAAAACTTGGGCTTAGTATATACAGGGAGGGGTAGTACTTACAGGGAGACTGGGAGCCCAGTCGGAGATTTTAGATGCAAGGTCTTTTGGGAATGATTATGAATGATGGGAAACTTGGGGGACTGGAAGCGGAATCCAAGTGTATACTAGGGAAAGGAAGCCTTTTCTGTTTCCACTGTGCTGTTTGGTGTTGGTGTTGACTCGTCAATCAGAATTAATTTTTCCTCACTTCTAAATTGTTTGCTGCTGCCTTCAGTGTGTTCCCAGTTCTTGGTGCTGAACTGATCTGTAAGAGTGTATCCCCAAAATGACATGGTAAATGTAGGTGGCCTGAGTGCTTTGTAATATTTAGTTCTCTGTTGAATGATGTGATGCTCCTATTTAGAATTGTGAGAATTCACTCCTTTTATTCTTTTTTAAAGTTAATTTTGAGAGAGAGAGCACGACCAGGGGAGGGGCAAAGGTAGAGAGATTCCCAGGCAGTCTCCACCCTGTCATTGCAGAGCTCAACGTGGGGATCGATCTCACTGAGCCAAAACCAAGAGTCCGACGTTTAGCTGACTGAGCCACCCAGGCATCCCAGGAATTCACTCTTTTCTGAAAGAGTGTAGAGCTTAGTGGTTAAGAATCCTGGACTCTGGAGCAAAATTCGAGCTCTCGTATGTATTCTTACACCTTGGTAGAGTTACTCGGTGTAATTCACTTCCTTGTTTCCTCATTTGCACCAGGGGGACCATAGTACCATTTTCAAGGTCATCTTGGTATTTTTTTTTTCTAAAGTGAAGCTGAGTATAGTACTGATACACGTTGAATAACGTATCCATCAGAGCGCCTGGGTGGCTAAGTCAGTTAAGCGTCTGACTTCAGCTTAGGTCATGATCTCTGAGTTTGTAAGTTCCAGTGCCTTCCAGTGCCGCGTTGGGCTCTGTGCTGACAGCTCAGAGCCTGGAGCTGCTTCGGAGTCTGTGTCTCTGTCTCTCTTTGCCACTTCCCCACCCATGCTCTGTCTCGAAAATAAACATTAAAATAATTTTTTTAAAGTAATGAATAAAACTATTATTTTTTTAAGGAACAAGGCAGAAGCTCTAGGACTGTGTGATGTTAGCTCTGAATTTAGACCGTGAAGATTTAATGCCACGTATAACACTTGAAACATGGATGAAATACCATTCAGTTGACTAAATTACTGATAGATCTCCAGAACCCCAATCTTCATGATGCTCATTTTGGTTAGCTCCTGAAATGGTTTTCTCTTAGGAGAGAATGCTGCATGGCTCTGCTGATCATGATGTATCTTTTTCTTGTTCTTTTTTCCTAACAGAAAGCGTGGATACTCATCAGCGAAGTTTTGATATTGGAATTCAGATTGGCTATCAACGACGCAATAAGGATGTGTTGGCTTGGGTTAAAAAGCGCAGAAGAACTATTCGTAGAGAAGATTTGATCAGCTTCCTGTGTGGGAAAGTTCCTCCACCACGAAACTCTAGAGCTCCCCCAAGACTGACTGTAGTGTCCCCTAACCGAGCTACTTCAACGGAAACTAGCTCATCTGTAGAGACTGATTTGCAACCCTTCCGGGAAGCCATAGCTCTGCATGGTAAAGCCGTTTAAACATATTTCTTTGGAAAAGTGGTTAAGAGTGTGCCTGTGGACCCCTTTATGCATTTAGGTTTAGGTCCAGATATATTGTCTTGTGTTTTGTCTCTTATTAGTAACTAAATGCTCCAGAAATGTTTACGCAGAATGTAAGCTAAGAACTTACCTGGGCCATTTTTGAATGTTAGCTAGCCTATCCTAAAAAATGTTTTTAGAAAGTTAGTTTGAGCTTATCAGTGTCACAGTAACAGAATCTTGCAACGTTGATTAGAATTTATTACTTTATACTTCTTATTGTACATGTTTTCCTATTATTCTGAGTCAAACAGGAAGTTCTTGTGTCTTCGGAATTCTGTTATATTTCCAATTGCCTGGAGAACCTGGTTAGCAGCAGGCAAGTGAGGCAGGAAATTGTTGGGCTGTTCTCCTGGGGACTCCCTTTGGCCCTGTAAGTTACTGAGCGTGCCTGTCAAAGGTGAGAGTTGATGACCCAGGTGGGAATGGACAAATGTAAGAATGATTGATTTTCCTTATGTCTCTTGTCCCTTAGGTCCTTGATTTGATAGTCAGGACTGTCAGGACAGTCCATCACTATCTCCCCAGGCCAGACCTGCCAGAAGGCGGCATTCTTGGCCAAGGGGTTTAAGTATTACTGGAGAAGCCTGGGATATGCAGTCAACAAGTCTGTTGTTTGTTCCTCTCTAATACAGATTTCCAGATAGAACTGGGAGAGGTACTTACAGGACATTTAATACTGCTGTGAAAATAAAAGAACAACAAAGTAATGAGACTTAGTAGATACAGAAAAGAAAACTTGAATGGTGCAGGTGATTGAGCAGAGAGAAGCAATTAGTGAATTAGGTCAGGAGTCCTGTTAGAAGTCAACATTTCTGGGCCACAGTATAGGCCATCTAAAAAACCAAGTAACCTTGTAGTAAAAAGGGTGGAATATATATGCAGAGGACATCTATATCCTTGAAGCTTTAATGCTTATGTTCTTGTTCTCTTCAGCGGACCTTGATTCTTTACCTACAACCCTCATCAGAACCTGGGGTTGGAAACAGTGTTTTTCCCTTTTGATAGTTTGATAAGTTAAAAATACATCTGTTGCAAGAGAAAGTCCCTGATGTATGGATGCAGTACTTAGGACTGCCACTGTCTCATGTAGTGGAATAGTCATGCATCAGAACCTCTGAAACTCAGGCAAAAAAGAGGTCCATCTGGTCTTTGTTACAGAGTTCACATCTTTTACCATTAAGTTTGGAACAAATGATTGGAAGCGTGTGTAGTGTCAGGTGACTGTCCTGTCTGCGCATGGTAGGGCCGTATGCGGTTGTCTCTCTAAGCATTCTGATTTTCTTTATTGTCAAGTGCAATTTAAGATTCATTCCATACCTGTCTCGTTAAGATTTCCTTTTTCTCTGTTCTACTATACTTAAGAAGATAGTTTTAAGACACACAGATGCCACTCTTGTTACGAAATCTTAGTGCAGTTGTATACCTTGTAAAAAGGGCCAGCTTCCCCCTAACCCCTGTTTAGACTGTTCAACTTGTGGTTTATTATTTTCCTGAACTTCTGTTGGAGTTTTAGTAACAGTGTAGTTTTAAGAAGAGATTATTTATAATTTTGACTTAAGTTTAAATTGTGAGGTTTGAGAAAGTTCATAATTATAAAGCTATGTAGAAAAATAATCTTTCCCTTCAATAAAGTTACCCATTAGCACAAGTCCAGAATATAGTGGAGACTCAGTGTACTCTTTACTCTTACTCCTAAGGTTCATACCCTGAGTTTGTGTCTTAAAACAGTCTAGTAATATGGCCTCTTGAAAGAGTGTACAGAAACATAAATTGCATCGTGTTTTGTCCTATAGTGGTTTGTAGAGGACATCGATGTGTTGAGAATGCTAGTCTGGTTTGAGTGTTTACAATGACTGGAATGATTTCTAGTAATAGGGCATTGTTAACTAAGTTGTAAGGCAGATTAATGACCAACTTTGTAACCAGCTGTCCTAGTGATCTGATTTATTGGATAGTCTATAAATTGAAGTGAAAGCTGTTTAGATGATCGTTTAAAACATATTTGGAGACATCTCAATTAGGGCACATACTTGTCAGAATTTAGTTTTGCATATAATTTGCTTAACCAGATCTGTGAAATGTAATTGAAGTCAAATTGAAGTTCTTAGGAATCTGCATTGGAAGGAGAGTCTAAATTTATGAAGTTTTAGGGTATGGGGTGGTGGGGGAGGGGTGCATAGGAGAAGCACTGTGTATTGAAGCAAACTTCTTAAGTTTATAAACCGCAAACATGAGTGTAGGGGGTTCACACCATTCTATCCCTTTTTATAAGACAGGACGGTTCCCCCCCACCATAGTTTTTCTTTATCAGTTCCTAAACACCTGTACGAAGCACCCTAAATCTATCTAAAATACACATTTTTATTTGAAGAAAAATGGCAAAGATGTAAGGTACTTACAGTACATTTATTTCTTACACTGTGTGTGATAGTAAGATCCTCTGATTAGTACCTCATCTGCCTCAGACCGAACCCAATTTCAGTTATACATCCATCAGATGGTTAGCAAGCAATTTCAGTCAGATCTGCTGGTTACTGAAGCTTACAGAACATAATCAGTCCTGTGCTTTGTTCTGGCTCTTGTCTGCAGCATAGGTTGCTTTTTTTCTGAGTACCATGGCATCTAGTCATCTGGATCTTAAACTCACCAAGAAGTCCGGGAAACACAGGCTTGTGCTGCACGTGCAGCTAGGACCTGCCGCCTCATTTTTAATGTAACAGAAGATTTCAGATGGACCTAAAATCCTGGACCATTTTGGTGGTTCTCAGTCTCCCTTTCTGATGATGTGGCTTAGGCATGCCTTCTCATCTGGAGTTTTTCTTTTCTTTGGTCTTTTTTTTGTCTGCTCCTTCAGCCTCTGCCGTTTCCTCAGGTTCTTGACTGACTTAGATTTCACTCCCGCGGTTTCGAGCTCTCGCCACCTTCTGCAGGCTCCTTGCTTGCAGTTTCGCCCACTTCCGGTCTGCCGGGCGCGCGTGTTCTCTCCTGTCCACCACGCCACCCCTGCAGGCAGGGCTCTCACACAGGGCTTTACGCGGACTCCCCTTCCCGCCCCGTCAGCAAATACCTGGCTTTTCCTCATGGAGCCATCCAGATGCGTACATGGCAGATTCTGTGCTGTCTCTGGGAATATATAAATGAAGAGTGCTTCCTTTTTTACTGAGGCCAACACATACTTGGAAAATTTAATGTCCTGAGCATGGTTTGTGTATGATGTTCTAAGGGCAGAAAGGGACATTTTACAGTGCAGACTGGCTGTACGTTAAGGGAAGGCTCTTTGGAGAAGATAAACCCTGGGCTCTTGGAATAGCTTCCTGCTCTTGCTTCCTGGCCCTGAGATGACCCAGTTGCCAGTCCGTGTTTCCTGAGGCCACTGGAGCAGTCCTTTCTGTCTCGTCACTTGACTGAAAAATGACTTTTGTTGATGGAGAAATAAGTTGAAGTCAGAACCCAGCACTGAAAGGCCCTTCTGATTGGATCTTCACCGTGGGCCAGATATCTTAGCTATACTGTCTCATGTGTGAGACATGCTCATACTCTGCCTGCTCATACTTTAAGACTGATCAAATGCTTCTTCCCTAACGAAGCTTTCGTTCTCCCTTCTGAAGCCTTCCTTGAGCTGTTAATCTGCTCTTTCTCTTTAGATTTGCTTCTTTGGCTGTCCTTTCCAACATGGGGCTACCTTAGGGCAGGGCCTGGTCTTAAAGTTTCTGCCTTTACTAGAACCTGGCAAAGAACCTGGTGTTAGATGTATTCTAAGTTGAACAGAGAGTTCAGAGGTCTGTTATGTGAAAATATATAGTACAGTGGGTGCAGAGAACCTTTAGAAAGAGTTGAGGATCACAGATCCCCAGATGACTATAATAAGGGTAGAAGTAATGGTGTACCTTAGGAGAGCTACAAAGTAAACTCCTTAAATTAGAACATCCAAGACTTGAATGGGTTTTGAGGATGATGTACCATTACAGCTATTTTAGTGTTTACTTAGTGCAAGCAACTCAGGAGGTTCTCATTTGACCTTACACTTGCCCGGAGTTACTACCATTTTGTTGATGAAGAAAGGGCGTATCTGGCTGTGATGGAACAGATGAGTAAGTGGTAGAATAGGTATTCCGGATCTGCCTGTATACACACTCTTAACCACTGTGCCTCCATATTTGTGCATTTATGGTCCTTCCCCCATGGGCTTAAGGGTGGAGTGGGGTGGGAAAGATCCCTAGGCTTATTTTTCTTCTCTAAAGACATCAGAAAATACATGAATTTTGTATCTTGGGGTTTTCGCCATGGGTGAACCTTGAGAAGTAGGCTTGAAGGTGAATGGTTCGGGGCCTGTATTTCTGGTTTATTTAGTAGGAAGAATATTTATTTAGGCTTTTGTGTGTAGGCTACATTCCCGGTATGACCTTGGGCAAGATGGTTTACTTTTCCAAGGCAGTCTTCTTTGTAAGGTGTTAGATTAAATGAGAAACAAGCAAGGTACTTACCCTTTCATAATACCTTTTTACCTTGGGAGAAGCGGGATTTTCGGTTAGTTCTGAGTCCTGTGCAAAGAGTGCTCTCTTTGCCTCTGGGTGGCATTTTATTGCAAAAGTAGACCTGGAGATCAGGTAGCCTTTGAGGGTACTTTTTCCCTCCTCTTTTCAGTAAGGATGCCCTTTTAAATTGCATATATTACTCCAGAGGGGAAGGATAATTTAAAACTTACTGTTTATAACTTATGTTGCTTGCTAGGATCTTGCACTTTTTTTATCTTGCTATAAATCTGTGGAGTTAGTGAGGTTCTCTTTCTACTGGATGGACAGATTTTGACTTGACTTGCCCAAGCTAGTGTTATATCTGGAAAGCCTTAGATGAAATCTGGTCTCCTCCTTCTGAGTTCTGTTCATTATCATGCGGGTTAGGAAAGGGTCGAGAGTAAGATTGGGGCATACGTTCCTGGAAGGGGGGAGAGAGCTGATTGGGAGAAGGAGCTGGATATCTTCGAAGTCGGACTTCGCTCGCTCTTTTGATACCGACATTAAAGCCTCCTCACATCTTGTGGATGGTCTTTGTAGGTTCTGGCCCTGGTTCAGACTGTTCTGTAAAAAACAGAAACACTTGGTTTGTGTTCCAGAAGTCATTTTGATGGCATTCTTGACTGAAGTACTAGGAATTAACATCACTGGGCCTGGGTCGTCCTGTAGAATTCATCAGTTCAAACTCAGGCCCCTAGCATGCAGGGTGTCGTGTCATAATAGGCACTGCTGTTGCTGTCATTGGCATTTGGCTTTAGGATCTCCCATTGTCCAGTTTTAAGTTCCTTTGGTGTTTAAGATAGGAAGTTTTAAAAAGGCAGTGGGATGCTACATTCACCAGTGTAAGTACTGAAAGAGGCTTAGGCAACCCAGCATTTACATGACCCTGGAGAATTTCAAACAAAGGAAAGTTTGTTTTTTCAAAGAAAGCATTTTGTGAGTTAAGCCAGCAGCTCTTTTAAGTATTGAAGTCTGAAGTCTGAATCCTTTTTAGTTTGAAATCCTGCCTTTTTTTTTTTTTTTTTTTTTTTTGTGGCTGTGGTCTTTATGAGTTCTGATTTCTGCAGTTCATGTCCTTCCGTGTAAGGGGTGGTCATTTAAAGATAAAGTATATATTGTCATTATGCAGCCTTTTCTATTGCCCAGCATTTTACTGAAAGTAAATACCATGCAGTCTATTAGAGACTAGTGGTAGGGGCCTGTGTGATACAAGGAGGAGTTAGGTAATGTCTTTGAGGAATTTCTAGCCTGATAGATTTCTATGAGAGCATTTGAAGTGTTCAAACCTAGGCATTCAGATTGACGCACGGTACATTGCCTTCGGAGTTCATAGACTCCATTTATGGCTACTTGCTTTTTTTGCCTTTAGTCTTCTCTGGGCTACGTAGATGGTGATTCTTGTTCTCTTAAATCATTAAGTTGCTTGACAGATTCTTGGACATGGAGAAAACTGGGTGTAGGGCTTTTCAGAAAATTGTGTAAGGTCAGGTAGGAATTTAACTTAGGAAAAATGTAGGGCCTATTCCTAGTTTGTCATACTCAGGGTATAAAACTGATACCACCTTCTCCTAGGGTTTATGGAAAGCTGTGATTCCAGGCAGCTTGAACCAGTAGGGTTTTCGTACTCCTCTGAGCACAGGTTTTTGTAGCTTTGGTTAATTTGGTCAGCACATCGTTTGGCCTGTGTGCTCTAGAGTGGTACAGAAGGGAAGTTAGGAAATTCCAGTGAGAGCAAAGCTTCTTGATAAAATTTCACCTGAGATCCAGTACATTTAAGAAGAAATTAAGTAATTGTGCTTGGTTCTGTCTCTTCCTTAATGATTCTTGTCCCCTTCCATCCTAGAGCTAAATGTTTAGAAATATTCTGACCGCACCGGTGCTTAGGTTAAGCGATTTTACACTGGTGGAGTAGTGTAAAGGAGACTCTTGTAACACTGCAGAGGACTAACTGGAAATCCATGCACCTGTCAAGGTGCTCCCTTCTCTTGCCCACACTCCCTGTGCAGCGTGTGGGACAGTGCTAGAGACTTACTGTGTGCGTGTCTGCATCTTCCTGAAATAACAGAACTGTCAGTAGTTATTTTAACAGCAAAATATTTTTTAAAAAACTTATTTGGAAATAAAGATGTAAGAGATTTAATGCACCAAAACAATCGCCTCTCTTAAATGCTTAAAAAAATGATTATTTCAAAGAAGCTTCTTTAATTAAAATTCATCTCTGAAGGCTGGAATCTCTAAATTACGGCCTTTGTTCAAACCAGCTTTTGGGAATGAGGAAAACGAAGGCAATTAACAGCATTAAAATTTTTGATGAAAACTTGGCATTTCTTTATGTTAAGATTAGATATTAGCTGCTGAAGTTTCTGGGGTAGGACTTCACTAAAGCTACCATCAATGATACAAAATTGTTTGGAAGTTGCAGGAAAATTTTCTTGGACAGTTTTTCATTGATGTGAAAAAGGAGTCCATGCAGCCATGCCTCAAAGCCAGTTCGTGCACCTAGTACTTAATGTCCTCTGGTAGTTTACGAAGCACTTGAACATTTGAATTTAAATTTTCCACTAGTCTTCTGATTTACGAATAACATTCTCTTGGAAAGTTTGAAAATTTCCGAAAAGTAAAAAATTCAGTATCTTGTTATCTGACTATACAGAGATAACCACAGTTAAATGTTTGGTGCATTTTCTTTCAGTCTTTTTTTTTCAATGTATAAATATTAAAATTATTTCATAGTTGAGATCATACTGCATATATGGTACTGTATCTTTTTTTCATTTTAACGTCGTGAGCATTTTTCCCATGGCATTAAAATTGTTTTTGAAAAACTGAAAGCATTGGGCTGTCAGCATAACTGAAAATGTTTTCTTGGTGTGACACATGTATCTTTGTAATTGGTTTGATTTAGTGTGCTTTACTTCAATAAAAATTCAGTATTACAATTTACATATTGGGGTGGGGAGTGGTATCTACTTCAAATTACTAAAATCTTAGTAGAATTCTTTTTTCAGTGATTTGAACTCCTTCCTTGGTGCATTTCAAACACGACATTTACACACAAGTGCTTGCTTGCTTCAAAACCTCAGAACACCACTTTGTGCACAGGGAGCTCTGTCCATTTGAATAGTGCAATTCATTTGAAATGCAAGAATGCCAGTTTCCTAGGGTTCCAGTCAGGAAGTTCTCACTTGGTTCAAATTGTGGGGATTTCAAATCCCCTCTCATGCTGCAGATGAAAAAAACTGGTGGAGCGTATCTGCCGAGCATTCTGAGCCTGTGCTGAGTGGATCGACAATGAGAGTCCTCCGCCTTTTCTCCTCTGGGGCTGGCCCTCTGCTCTCAGTCTTAGGGAGTTGGGGAGCAGGTAGAGAGTGTAGAGGCGGCCTCCAGGCCACGGGCTGCTGGACCGAGGAAGGGGGGGGGTGCATCGGTCTGCATTTGCTCTTTCTGTGCCTATATGTGATCTAACTATGTGCTGGTAAACTGGAATTACATGTAATTAATTCTGAAAACAGGATTATCTTATTATCTGAAGCATGAACTTGGTATGAAAATAATAGTTATGTGCTGCTCTTAACATTTGACCATGTAACCTAGATACCTATAACCTGGACTGTAACTGTTTTAGCTCCAGTGGGAGCTTTCTTTTTAAAGTATGATTAAATCATCCTAATCTTTTTTTTTTCCCCTCCCTCCTGCACTAATCATTTAAAACGAATGCAGAAACTTTAAAACTGCTAAGTTTATCTTGTATTAAGCAATGGAGACTTTTCTGTCTAATCATACTACTTGTTCTGCTTTTTGTCAACTGATACTCCCATAGCCCTTTTGAAAAAGTGTGTTTTGGTAGAAATTAAGTTGTATGCCCTCGGGCTGTACAACTTAGTTTTTAGTTCTGAAGCATGTTCAGACTCTCTGTACTTGTATAGGCCTGATTGTTCATGTGGCTTAGCTAAGGTTTCCTGAAGCATCTTCCAGTAGCTGTCATTGGTTTGTAAAATAAAATTTGGGCTGTTTAAAATATATATTTTTTGGTTGTTAATCTTAATTTTTTTTTTTTTTTTGACACGAAAGTGTTTTTGGGGAAGATTTTCAGCTAGTTAAATGTTGAAAAGAATTTTCACTGCTGAGAGTAGGTAGGAGGAAGCTCATGTTGCACATTGTGGTTGCACTTGAGCTGCCCAACTAAAGCCCCCAGTCATACACTCAACAGAAGAAAGATGGCAGTTGCCCAGCAGTTACTGGGGAATTTTCAAATTGACCAAATTGATATTTAATGTCTCTTCTTTTTCACGGAGAATAGCAGTGGAAACAATAGAAGTGTTTGCTTGATGTGCCTGTTCACTTCTGGTGGAGTATTCTGTGAGCCTTGGGTATTTGTCCTTAGGTGTTAATAAACATGTTGCTATGTTAACAAGAGGGGTTCAGGGTGGGGGGGGGTTGTTGAGTTCTTTTGATGGTTTCAAATGATAAAGGGGATTAATTACTGAAGTTAGCCCAGTTTCGTGCTGAAGGCCTACATTTTGCAGTCTAATTATCTTAGGACTTCCTGTATTATGAACCAGCTATGAAAAGGTTCTTGTTTTAATTTCACGGACACCTTTTAGTAGTTTGTTTCAGGCCGCTAGGTTGGAAAAAAGAAAGCACAGCACACAGAACTTGGGGGAAAAAAAACATGCCAGCAATTTGGGAATAACTTGAGTTTTTAAAAACTTGATGGCAGAGATTTAAGAGACAAGAGCCACCTGGGTTTATTTCCTGGCTTTGGAGAGGGGATGAATGCCAGCAGGTTTGGGTTTCAGTGCATTTCAAAATGGATAGACTTTGAAGCACTCCCCTGTTTGCAGAATTGAGCGAATGCTGTGTGTGAGGCACCATGTACGTTAGATGGAGATGAAGCTACACGATTGTACCGCGTTGCATGAAATGAGCTCAAAATGTTTCTTTCCCTTTTATTTATTTTTTAATAAACCTGCATGGCCTGAGGAAGAAGCAGCGTGTAGCGCCTTTTTGATGTTAAATGGGAGAGGTCCAGCAGGCAGTTAGAACTGTGGATGGGCCCATGTGCACAGGAGAGATCCCCTGTGCTGTGGAAAACGATGCCCGTAGGTAAGCTAAGGGGTAGAGGACACCACCCTGCGTGGCACCCAACTTGTCCAGTGGAAGTGAACCCTGCAGAGGCCACTGAGGAAGGAGCTGGCGGGCTGCGGACAGGAAGGAGTGGAGAGTTTCAAGCAGGAGGGAAGCGGAGCCAGCCAGAGACTAAATAGGAGAGAGGTGGCAGAGTCAGGAAAGGAGCCTCAGGGCAGAATAGGTGCCGGAGGAGCTGGGGGCCAGGCGTCAGCAGGTGTACACGGTGGAAGAGAGGCGCTGGCCAACCTACCAGAGCTACTTGGCCATGCGCATCCGCTCTCCCGGTGGTGTGGGAGCACGAGGCCTGAGAGAGGCCAGGCGCACACCCTGTAGCCGCTTCATGCTAAAATCATGTTGACTTGAAGAGTGTAACAGTCAAGGGGAACATGAGATTGTGCTTAAGTTTTGAGTCGCAGCTCTTGCTTACTAGCTGTGTGACCTTGGGTCGTTACTTAACCTTTTAACCTCCATTTCCCATCCGCAAACAGACTATACGGATGTCGTAGGATCACTGTGAGGATGAAAATTAAAAGTACTTAACGTAGCACCTGCCTCACACAGGAAGTACTCCCAAGATTAGTGCCTCTATTATATTTTTTTAAATAGGCACCAGCCTTGCAATGGCTTAGAGCTAAGGAGTGCCGTGCCCACCCTTCCTCGCCACCAGTGGGAGGGAGGACGCATCTTCCACAGGCAGAGCAAGGAGGGGGCTGATGGCTACCAGGTAGGGAGTTTGAGAGCAGGAAGAGGTTTGGGCTGCAGAACACAATCAGCATAAGGGAGGCTGTTGAGGCCTGCAGCCTGAGAATGTTCACAGAGTATTTGTAGAGTCAGAATAATGTCAAAGTTGATGTGGTAGAAAGAATTTTTTCTCAACATTCAAATTTAAATCACATTAACAGTATAAACTAGAATGGGCCCCTACCAGACCAACCTCTAAGCTCATTTTAAAATCTGAGAAGTTCTGTTCTTTGGGAACATGGAGTATCCTAGGTCATAGTCTGTGAAGTTAGCCAAGCAATAACAAAAACCCTGTGTGAGGCTAGAATAACGTAAGGGGAAGTTCGTAAGGGAAATCCACCGTTCGTGATGTTAGGTTTTCAAATTCAACGCTGTGGTTAATGTTTCCTGGCGTCTCTTGGGCCTTTCACAGGTTCATCCTGAACATTTCAGAGTGGAACATAATGTTTGCCTCCTTAACTGTTCAGGAATCTGAGGGATGAGTGTCCAGCGTTGGGTGCTGGGTCTATTCTGGATTTAATTCAACCTTGAAGGCAGCAGGATTTTTTTATACCGCCATAGGCACTACCTCCTTCTCAGAGGGATCATCCATGATGATAAGTGAGGTTGTCCCGAGGAGACCAATCAAGTCCAGACCTTGGGCGATCGTATAGCTTGTTTCATCCAAGGGCAGACTCACTTTGTGCTTGAGGTCCCTGTGTACTTTTTCAGTAGTGACCCCTTTTTTGGGCTGCAGCATGCACGGTTTTGGATGATCATTTGGGGGAAGTTGGAATGAGCCCACTCAGACCTAGAAATCATCGCTCCCCTTCGTGCACATACACACACTATAGGGGGATCTATTGGGGGTGGTGACTCTGGATAACCAAAATGTCCTATTTAAAGCATGCGCTTGCTGTCCTCAGCCATAAATTATAAGCAGTATATACCCAGTAGAGTAGACGGGAGGGTTTTGTGATCTGTGTGTCCACCTTACACGGTGCTTGCGACAGAATATGCTTCCCAGAGTTGGTAATTACCAATATTGTAAATAGTGGTAGTCTTCCCAATGAAACATCTATGCCAAAAGCCCGACGATTCGTTTTTCCAGAAGAAAACATAACTGCCCCCTGGTGACTCCTTAAGAAAACAGGCAGACCTCCTTTGACACTATGAAACATTGAAAGTAAAGTGGGTTGCTTTCAAGAGGGTTAAATAATCGAGCAACTCTAAAACCTTTTTTCTTCTTCCTAGGTCTTAGTGGTGCAATGGCTAGTATAAGCGTGCGTTCGAGTACCCCAGGCTCTCCTACACATGTAAGCAGTGGATCGAATGCTAGTCGAAGGAGAAATGGACTCCATGATGTCGATTTGAACACTTTCATATCAGAAGAAATGGCACTCCACTTGGACAATGGTGGAACTAGAAAGCGTACCTCAGCCCAGTGTGGCGATGTCATTACAGACTCACCAACCCATAAACGCAACAGAATGATCTAAACTACAGACATTTTCACACCCACCATGCTGCTTGAAAGCCACTCGATCCTCCACATATACTCTTATTGCAAAGGAAACATGAGGCCATCTTCCCTTGTTCACTGTTTAAGACAAGTGAATTCTATAGTGGTTGCCATAAAAGGAAGCTCTAGGTATTTACAGTAGATGCCTCTTGTAACCATGGCTTTCTTAAAACTATAATCCTAGCAGAGGACATCAGACATTGTGTAGTCATTAGCAAGATCATCATAGGCAAACATATTATCCGTTCCAAGGCTAAAAGTGACCTTAACTGTATTTATTCTCAAAGGGAAAGGAACTATCAGATGTTATTTGGTTATATAGAATGCTTCCCCCACCCCCTCCCACCCCCACCCCCCTTCTTCTTCTTTTTGGTCCATTTCCTGCTGCGTTGAGTATTTTGCTTCAACAGTATTGCCAGGTTCCTAAAATGATCTCAGACCCACGATTTGGCTTCCTCGTCAAATCTGCAGGCTTCCAGTTTTTGCAGCGGCCCTGTACCGTGCACCTGGTCTCTCTGTAGTCCACAGTGTGCAACTTCTGATGATGGGACTGTGCCCTGGTTTTAGTTTTCCAAGCAGTTTCTAATTCTGGTGATTGTGTGATGTAAAGAGGTGCTATGATGGTCATGCAATTAATACTTAATATTGAATCAATACACAGAACTTTATTGGATTCACTGTGTGTGTTAGCGCTCTAAAAGTAGCAATATGATTATTAAAGTGCCCCCCCAGATTGACCCCGTAGGCTTAAAATACTCCTGTTTTAAGACAAGTACTACTTCCCATGCAGGGTACTGTTCCTTATGGTAAATGTAAACTTGTAGACTGCATTCAAGGGGGACCTACAGTAGTGAGGTCATAAACTTGGAGGATGGGCTTCCTTTTTGGCTCTGCATTAGCGAGAGGGAGATGGATGGTGGGGGAGGGTAGGTATTCCAGTCTTTTGTGTCCTTTTCTATCTACATTTTTCATGAATGCCCTACTTTGTGCAGTTTTCCATTGGAGTTGGTGGAAGATAAAGGTCTTCGATCTGCCAATAATGTGATCGCAACTTAAGTAGCAACCCCCCCACTCTCCAGTCCCCCCTCCCCTAAAGAGTGCAGTTTGGAATCTCATTCTGGAAAAGATGGAATCGCATGGAGGCTTCTCTAGATGTTAGTTAGACCTAAATAAAGGTTCTGAGTAGATTCCTCTTTTGGTCCCTTATAAGACCTCTTGTAGCCACAATGTTTTAGAGCATGCTTCACCTTCATTTTTAATATCTTGAACTGAATGATAGTCTTTTTTAGATGAAGAACTGATGTCAGCCTGCCAGGTACTGTAATTTATTCTATCATATTATTATGTTATATATCAAGTAGGACAGTGAAAATGTTTCCTTGCAAACTTGTAGTCCAGTATCAGTTAACTTCCTGTTTTTATCCTTAAAAGACCACTGCAAATCAGTGGAAGGGTTTTTCCAGTAATTACTCACAGCACTTTGTTAAAGTTTGCAATTCCTTCAGCCATTTAATAATATCTTTCTGTGAAGAAACTTTGCTAAGTTAACCATAATATTCATGGACTGGGTGGGAGGTGAATGGAATGTTAGAAATGTTCTGTATTCGTATAGATATAGCCCTATTTAAAACAAAAAAAAAACCCCAACAGAACAAAAGTCAATTCCATAGTAAAACTTAGGACTGAAAGTGAGGTATTTGAAAATTTTTGCAAAAAGTGGATCATTCTTTTTTGTTTGAATATAATAGCAGGAAGAATTATACCTGAAACAAACGAGCCTGTGTCTTAGGAATACTTTTAAGCTTCCCTTTGGAATATGCCCAGAAATGCATTTGGAGTTACCATTGTTTTTTTTTTTTGTTTTTTTTTTTTTTCCATCGTTGTAAATTTAGATTCTGGAATTGGCGTTTGGTGTGGTGTGAAGCGTAGCTCACAAGTGGCCAGACCCCCTGTTCCTGAAGGATTTTGAGATTGAGGAACGCCTGTATAACCCTCCCTTTATGCCTTGGTTCTCTAGTTCCTCCTTCCGAAGAATAACAGGTTTTTTTAAATTTTTTATTTTTGGTTGTTTTTTGTTTTAGTTGGTGCTCTGACGCTGAATCTCAGTACCCTTTACTCTCGATTGTCAAATTTTGATAAAACATGTGCCATTTTCTTTGGTTAGAGAAAGCAGGTCTTAATGTCTGCCAGAACACGATTTATATGCCTTATTGGCTCCATTAAACTTTTTAAAAACTTTAGCATTCGTTACTTTTTTCCACTGCATTGAATCTCAAATGCGATTTGTCAACCTCCTCGTAACTCCCCCCACCCCCGCTCTGTGTCCCCTGCTCTCTCCCGTGCCCCCTGAGCACAGAATAACTCTTCACATTTAGGAGTAGAAAGGGAAACGATTTCTCTCTCATAGGAAAACTTAGTTCTGACTGCTAGAATTTTGAAGCCTTTGATTGTGCCATTTTAGATGCAGACAAATCATGGAAGATTGCATATTGTGTGGTACTTTTTAAATGACATTGATTTTCTTTTTTTCAGTCTCTTGAGAACAGTGTAGGCTGAATTTTAAAACTGAACGGTTTACTCTGTGGGAACAGAACCTCCCTTCATCTTAAGCTAGATCCTCGGATTCTTTCAGACCTCATGGCTCATGAGACCTGTTGCTGTCGCCCTCACTTGGCATGAGTGGGTTGAGCTCATCCTTACTTACCCTGCAGTGTTCCGAGCATGGCTGAAGCATTCAAAACTTAATTACAATGTTTAGTATTTTATAGAGCAAAATTAATGGAAAGCATTTGGCTGAACTAAAGACCCACAGTCAAATTCTTCAATGTGGTTTACCCAACTGGAGTCATGGTACACACCTTAAATCATTCAACGAATAAATAATTTAAAAATCCAAAAAACTATGGGGCTTGTCTGCGGTTTTGTTTTGGTCACCACATCCGAGTTAACTTTTTTGATCGAGTCAAGTTCAGTCTTTTAGAAAAGAACCAGCCTTCCTACCATCCCCCCCCCCCCCCCCCCCAAGGCTTTTGAGACCCATTAAACTCACACAGCTGTGTCTTTGGGCCAGAAGGGCTCCCTGCAGCAGTGAGAGCTGGGCTGGCTGGCTCCCCCTGTAGGTCAGGGGTGGGGGGTGGGGTGGCCAGGGCCTGACGGGGGCGGGGGTGTGGGGGGGAGGTTGAGCCAGCCTCAGTGCAGTGAGGACACAAGAGGCTGAGGGATGATCTGGAAATGGAGAGAGTGGGGACCTAGTTGGGAACACGGGCTACATAGTTAATTTTAGAAAATTACCATGAATGAATCACTAAATTTTTGTCATGATTTTTTTTTTGAGGGGTATTGTGACTATGTCAGTATATTTATCTCATTGCATCAGATTTCGTATTGTTTGTTAGAGCTTGCCACTTCATTAGATGCATGACTCAGGTGTCCATTTGCAGGGTGGTGGGGAATCTTCACAGATGTATTCCGGACTCTAAGGGTCGCGGGGTGACTCGAAAGTTTCTGCCAGAAGAAGAAGTTTTACTTTACGGTTCAAAGAAACTGAAGATTCATCCCTTTAATTGAGTTACAGGAGGTTGATGTGGTCAGATGCTCATGGTACCTGCTCCCCCTGCCATGAAAGCTGTTACTTTTCTGGTGAGTTCAGGTGACCTAACCTCATGCTGGCCAGCTTGCAAACGCCATACTTCAGGGTTTCCGAGCTGTGTGATGGTCGAGAGGGGACCGTATTTTGAGAGAGGAGCAGGCCTTCACGCCCAGGCTGGCCGTCACATCACTCCATGTGTTGTACTGACGCATTGGACTTCTTCCTACAAGACGTGCACCATCTTCACGGAGTTCAGCAGACGGCAGCCTTCGACACGCACAGGTTTGGAGGGTCCGACGCACATCCTGTGACCCTTGGTAAAGCCGGGAAGTCTCACTGATGCTGTTGCGAGTTTCCAGTGGCCTCTCATTTCAGTTGTATTGCATTAATGCTTTAAAAAAAGTTAAAACTCCCCCCAAATCCAGCCACACAGCCACTTAACCGTGTATACACATCTTTCTGTGCCAGAGTACGTATGCTGATACTTGAGCAAATAGTAGCTTCTCAAAATTGGTGCTGTGCAGTAGTGAATATTCTAGTTTCGTTAAGTTTCGGTAGGATACGTTTCTGCAGGTAAAATGGTTCAAAGGAATTCATATTTAAAATATTAACGGGTCCTACCAAAGGACCTTCTGCAAAGTGTTGGTTAAGGCTCACGCCAACACGGTTCTCCCAGCACCTGAGCCAGCATTGGGTATCTGGACTATTTGCAGGCAGGGGTGATCTTACCATTTTCATTTGCTTTTTTGCCCCCTTGCATGAAGGAAGAATCTTTGCTTGAAATCCTGTGGATTTGAATGCTGGCTCCACCAATTACTAGGTGTGGGAACCTGGGTAAGTTTGCCTCCCTGGGCTGGTTTCATCATCTGTGAAATGGGGTGTATTAGGGGGAAAAAATGTGAAGCTCAGTGACTTGAATTTCTTGGGTACTTTACATCTACATCTATAATCTGCCTCTCATCAGTGGTACCTTGAGCACTCTGGAATGTGGCTGATAATATTTGCAATGGCATGTTAAGAAAAACGTAACACATGGTTTTTTTTTTTGTTGTTTGTTTTTGAAATGGCACACAAGTCGGGGAGGGGGAGGGAGGGGCTGGAGGATCCAAAGATCTGAAGCAGGCTCCTCACTGACACCACTGAGCCCTGTGTGGGGCTCAAACTCAACGAACCGTGAGATCATGACTTGAGCTGAAGTCGGACGCTCAACCAAATGAGCCACCTGGGTGCTCCAACACGTGCATTTTTGTAAGGAAAATTAAAATGTCAGACCTTAGTAGAGAGGCCGTTTTAATCTCTCCTCCCCAAAGGTAAAAGCTGAATGGTTTTGGAGAGTAACCTTTCTAGTATTTGTGTTTTATGTATGTAGCCATTAAAAATACGCACGCTGATCGATAGGTGTTTAGGAGTCAGTGTCGGGTAACCCACCTTGGGGACATCAGTCGTGGGAAATGAACTTGGGGTTTCCAGTCTTGGAAGTGGACTGATTTCACCGTGTTCTGGTGCAGTTTGAAACCTGACAGCTTCAGGAGTCTTAGGTTTTATCCAGCTTCAGCAGTGAGGAGCCTCAGCAGCCTGAATACCATGAGAAAGGTGGCCCTGGGGGGACTCGGGGCAGTCTGCCACCACCAGCGTTCCCGGCCGCTTTCAGCACCTGAGCCGGTGGACGGATGCTCGATCCAGATGTCCTCTACACATCCACCAAGGTATGTGTCACTGTGACTTTGGGATTCGAGGAAGATTCTCAGACCATCGGTTCTCTTTAGGGGTGGGGTGGTGGTGCCAGGGCTCAGATACCTCGGGGGACGGGGAAACACCTACCAAACTGTCCTTGAGTGCCGTGGGCAGAGGTTGGTGGCTTCCCCCATCTCTTCTCTCAAGGCGAAGCTCCTAATCACAGTGGTGAGGTTGGTTTCGAGGTGTATCTAGAAATCAACTACCAGGAAGTTCTGATTTGGTGTTTGAGGCCTAGGTTGACATAAACCTATGGACCCGTATTTGCTTACACTTTTTATTTGGTATCTTAAGGCTTTTCTCTTGTCCATCTTCATTGTTTCTCTGATGTTTTGGGCTGTGATCCACAGTATGAAATACCCGTGGCATCGAGACCTAGTGTGGAGACATACACATAACACACAGTAACCAAAAGAAGTTAGAGCGCTTCCTCTCTTTCCGTCCGGTGCACAGCACTTCACAGTTTCTCACTGGTTCACGAAACAGATTGCTGTGTGTGATCCTACTACATTGACTTCACAGCAGCTTGAAAACCCAGGCTCTCTGGACATCAGTGGCTGGCACAGAGTAGGTTCCTGGACGTTTCTTGAATGAGTGAGCAGATACAAGGTGCCTTGAGATTTTCTAGGTTTTCGCGAAGAGTCCTATTTTTCCTTCTGGGCTTTCACAGCGTCTCCAGAACCAGGGTGTGGTGGTTAAGAGCTGAACTTTGGGGTCAGTGGGGTCTGGATGGGCCCTGCCATGGGTCTGGGGAGATTAAGGCGCCTGGGACGACCCCTGGCTCGTAGTAATAATCACACACACGTTAACCATTAAGTATGGTCACCATCATCCATCTGGTTGGATAAAATTCTCTTTTCAGAGTCTGAGAGGGATCTCTTCTGACCTCTGTGCTCCCCTGCAGCCTTGGTTCCCCCCCCCCCCCGCAATTTCCTCTCTTCCTCAGATTTCATGGTTCTCAATCTGTGCGCACACCAGAACCAGCTGTGCTCAGGCTGTACCTGAGACAAACTAGATGGCACTCCTTGGGGTTGGCCACAGGTACCAGCATTTTCCAGGCCCCTCCAGTAGAGAAACACTGTCCGAGGGCCTCAGTGTGTTCTGCAGAAGGGAGTGTTGCTCTGGCCCTTTTCCAGATTGTTTACTGGGCAGGTGTCCAGTGACATTGGACTCTGCCCGCCCTCCCTCAGTGGGCTGCCTGCCCGTCCACCTTCGGTCCCTCAGGCTTTGAGGAAGTCTGGACTTGACCAGTGCATTCCTCTGGGGCAGGGTGTTTTCCTGGGCTTGCTTGGCAGGAGGAAGTTTGCACCCACAAGGCTTCGGGGCGTGGCGCATCCTGGCTCACCAGGAGTGACCCAGCAAGTATGCCGTCCCCAAGACAGGCTCTCCACCTGGTTGGGAATGTGTCCCCTTGGGAGAGGTTTCAGATAGATTCCTGGACTCTCCTCCCACACACACACACTGAACGCAAAGGGTCTGAGTTGGGGACAGGGTATCTGAAAGAATACCTAAAACGGATCCTAAGTCCTGCCACCTCTGTTGACATTTAAAAAATTACATTGCTAGTACGTGCACCTGGGGGGAGATTGTACAGAAAGGTCCTAGGTGAAGAGTTGTCCTCTCCGGAGCCGTCTCTCTGGCACTAACCTGTGCACGTGTGGCCTGGAGCTGAGTGGGGCCTGGGGCCAAGGTTGACAGGACAGGGAAGAGCCTGGGCCTCCAGTGTGTGGGCTATTGTGTCATCTAAACCTGTAACCCTGTCACAGACACGTATCATGAGGACCAATCCCAGGATATCAGGGCGGATCAGTCACCTCCACCCCCCTCCCCCAAGTCTCCCTATCTCGTCTAGAGGTGCTGGGTGTACCTTATAAAACAGCCTGTGTATCTTGTACTGTGCCCTTGGGGAAGGGCTGGAGACACCTGGGTGCTCGCCCACACATCCACTCTTCTGTCCATTTACCAGGCGAGAAGCTGAGACTTCGGTGACTGGCTTTGTGGCCACCGCCCTTGTGCTGTTGCCACTGCTGGGGGAGCCTAGGGCCTCGTGGTCATGGTGTCACCTGTCTTGGCAAGTTCTTTAGCCACCCTGCTTCAGTTTCCCCATCTATAAGGGGGTTGTGAAGATGAAATGAGGTAATGCCTAAACCTAGAGGGTCCCTGGCATGTGGTGAGCCCAGAGGTCTTAATCCTGGCAATATGTCTTGGCTGTGAGACCGTACGTGCTCCATTTCTCCACGGGGGAGCTGATGAGGTCCTGAGGCTGGTAAGTGGTGGGTTGGAAGTTGCCCTCAGCAAGAGGAGAGTGCTCTGGGGGGAGGACTGGAGTGCATTGAGGTCAGTGGACTGTTTAGGTGCCGAGTGTCACCAGGAAGAGTTTAGGTGACACTCCTGGGTTCGGCATGGACCCGCCTCAAAAGGCAGGAACTGTTCCCACCAGTGCCCTCAACCGGCCCACAACGTGAGCAGGTGGGTTCCCGCGGAGCTGCCTGGGACCCAACAGCCCAGAGATCAAGGTCAAGTTGACTCGGCTTCCTGGACCGGGCGGCTTCTGTCTACTGCGTGGGCTTCCCTCCAGCTGTGGAAGCCAGAGCGCCAACAGATGTCCCCAGCATGGGTAACTGGCCGGGGGGGTCGGTGGCCCCAGTGCTTGTGTGCAGTCCTCCTGGCCCAGCCTGCGGGGAGGCCCCATGAAGGCAGGATGGGGGAGTGGGGGTCAGTTTGCAGTCCCCCAGCGTGGAACTCGCCCTGTCTGAGGCCGGGGGGACCAAGCTTGGGGCACAGGTGCTGTCACCCTTGCTGGCATTCTCAGTGGGTTCCATCAGTGAGGATTTCCCATTTTCCTTCCCTGGGAAGGATCTGGCAGTGTCCGGGGTCCACCCCACTGGAACCTTCTCCTGTAGAGGTGTCTCCTTCCTCCTAACGTTTGCTCCTGCTGCAAGGTTTATGAAGACTGGAAGTCTTTGGAATTTTCTCCGTGTGCCCCTGGGATGTCTTTCTTCTGCCCCCTTTATGAAAAGGCTGTCCCCTTATTTTCTGGTCCATCTTCCTTATCCTCTTGCAAGAGAGCCCGTCTGACCCGCTCTGGCTCTTGCATTGTTCTCTGCTCTCTCATTTATTCCTGGAAGGTTTATTTACTGGTCTGCTTTTGTTTGGGGTCTGCCTTTCCTGAAGGCTGAGTGTGTTCCTTCTAGCTCATCTCTGCTCCTGTCTCCAAATAGACTACCAGTAAGTAGTGGCTGAAGGGATGAGGGCATCTCCACTGAGACGGGAAGGGAGTGGCCAAACCAGGTCAAACCACATCCCAACCCCGGGTCTGCCTGGCTTCCAACCTGTCTAGAAGGCACTTGCACACATTTCTTGTTGAACTGGCACTTGGGTTCCAATTCACAAGGATTAGGGGCACCTGGGTGGCTCAGTCAGTCTAGCGCCTGACTTCAACATGAGATCATGGTCTCGAGGTTTGTGGGTTCGAGCCCTGCTTCGGGCTCTGTGCTGACAGCCTGGAGCCTACTTTGGATTCTGTGTCTCCCTGTCTCTCTGCCCCTTCCCAGCTCGCGCTCTATGTCTCTGTCTCTATCAAAGATAAACAAACATTAAAAAAAAAATTCAAATTCTCGAGGACTGGGGAGTGTGGGGTGGTGTAGGACTTGGGCAGGTGATCTTCACCCGATCCTCAGTTTGCTCTTCTGGAAAGTAGGGATGACACAGGTGACGACCTTACAGTGTGCGAGCCCATGTAAATGATTGAGCTCTGTCTTAGTATGTGTGCAACAACCCCTGCTGTGGGGGTCCGGCCAGCAACCAAAAAGAGATGCCTGAGTGATCTGCCTGACCCTGGTCAACTCCAATGAACTTGGGTGGAGTGTGAGATCTTGTGTCAGCTGCACCCCAGCCAGCCAAGCAGTATGAGCAGATGCTGAAATCTCGTCACACTTCCTGCTGAGCCAAGCACCCCAACGATGCCTGACCCCAACAGGGGGACCTCTGAGGTCGCCCTTGAGCGGCAGCTCCCTACGGCTGGGAGCCCTGCATTTTCCTGCGGTGACTCATTTCCTGTTTGGGCCTGGAATTCGGAAGACTGTGAAACAGCTCAGCGAGCTCCATGGAAACTGGTGGGCCCGCCCACCAGAGCCTTAAAGGGGCAGTCCTCCCAGGGCAGGACTGGGTGGAGGTGAGGGTGGGTGGGAGCCCTGGTGGTGAGCGGGGTGTCGATGAAGTTAGGATTTGAACCCACGGGGTCTGTGGCCAGATCCCACAGCCCTCCCCTTTCCCCCTAAGGAGCCCCCCCCCCTCGCTCCCAACCCCCCTTCTCTGCTGCCCAGTCCAGTTGCTGATCTGGTTTGGAAGGACCCTCACTGCCAAGACCTCACTGAATAATTTGGTCAAGCTGGCTTCTTGTCTTGCCCTGTATCCTCTCCTCTCAAGTTGAGTGACAGTATCCCAGGCTGCAGGTGAAAATCCCAGGAGATCCTATTTGTTGGGGGTGGCACACACTTAGGATGTTGATGGGGACAAGTGAGTGAATCTGGCAGCCCTGAGACCCCAGTGAACTGCAGAGTGCACTTCTCACCAAGGACACTCAGTTCCTGTGTTTAAAGACCTACCCTGCCTTTCCATCCGAGCCCCTGTGGATGAGGCTGTCCTTGGGGCAGGACCCAAGGGAAGCAAACGGGTGGATGCTTTTCTAGGCTCCTTCAGAAACAGCTGCCCGGTTCTCTGGGCCTCCGCTTGTCCACCTGTACATGGCTCCTCTCACCAGCCCTGGATTTGGGGTCCAGCGTGCTGAGCAATCTGAACTGTTACTTGCAGAAGCTTGTTCTCAGGCTTTAGACCCTGCTTCCTGTACCTCTAACTCCCTCACGTTCCCAGGCTGTGCCACATGGAGTGCTGGTGGTGCCCTTGGCCTGGCCTTCAGGGCTGTGCCTCGAGTCCCTTCCTGGGATGCCGTGATGGCTGTAGTTCTTCCCTTAGCCTTTGGCAGAAGGTGAACCCCGGCTGTGGACAAAGCAGGCTCTGGCTTCTTAGTGTGGAACAAGCTGGGGACCAGACAGATAGAATCAAGTCTGCGAGTCCTGGAGGAATTGATGTGATGGCACATGAGGGGGGCCAGGCATCCTGATAAGCACATATCTCAGCTTCCTCTTGGGTGCTTTATGTGCAAATCCCATGGTGTGATGATGGCATGTGTGTGTGCCTGTCCTGCCAGTGGAGAAGCTGGGCTCAGAGAGGTTGTGTGACTTGTGTGGGAGAGGCCCAGTGGTGACTCCACTGTGGGATTGTGTTTCTCTGAAGTCTGGACTCTCCTCTCCTGTGTGACTTTCCCTTACCCGAAAAAGGCACAATCCTTACTTCCCTGGAACTTGTGATCCAGCAGGCAGCGTGACATTGGCATCATTTCACGCGTTTAACTTTGCTTTTTATTCGCGCCAGTTAAATGGTATTTAGTGGTCTCGGCGTAGAGAGAGAACATCGCTTCTTCTCCCATGCAATCATGCTCTTTATTACAAGAATGGGATTCTTTATTAAAGCGGCTGGTTTAGAATATTAAAACCCATTATTTAAGGAAATGGAACACCATAGAAGGACTAAAAATAAGTAATGCTGATGTGCGGTCTCTGGACGTAGGCTGTCTGGATTTGAATCCACTGGCGAGCTGTGTGACCTTGAGGAAACCTGCTTGACTTTTCTGTGCCTCCGTTTCCTCCTCTGTAAGTGGTGGGGAATGATAGCTTTTATTTAAGTTGTTAGGCTTACATGAGTTTAATGACTTAATATTTATACACTCTTTAGAATGACACTTGCCATCTAGTTAGTACAGACCTTGACCCAGAGCAGAGCTAATGGCCTCCTTTGTCCCCCCGAGTCCCAATCCTGGTTCTTTTGCAGAGGCAACCTCTGATACAATTTTGGTAGTTTTTTTTTCTAGGCCAGGAGTCCGCAAACTACACCCTGAGGGCCATGTCCAGCCCACTGCCTGGTTTTGCCAAGTTTTATTTACACCTGTTCACATTGTTGTCTTCTTAGGTGACAGATACCTTTATGGTTCACAGAGACAACAGTATTGACGATCTAGTCCTTTACAGAGAGTGTTTGCTGCCCTCTCTTCTGAAGCATTTCTTATGATTTAAAAAATAGATGGACTGGGGCGCCTGGGTGGCTCAGTCGGTTGAGCATCCGACTCTTGACTTTGGCTCAGGTCATGATCTCATGATTCATGAGATTGAGCCCCATGTCGGGCTTTGTGCTGACAGCACAGGGCCTGCTTGGGATTCTCTCCCTTTCTCTCTGCCCCTCTCCTGTGCACTCTCTCTCTCTCTCAAATAAATAAACATGGGGTACCTGGGCGGCTCAGTAGGTTAAGCGTCCAACTTCCGCTCAGGTCATGATCTCGCCGTTCCCAAGACAGCTGGAGGAGCCTGCTTCGAATTCTGTCTCCCTCTCTCTCTGCCCCTCCCCCACTTCTGCTCTGTCTCTCACAAAAATAAACAAACATCAAAAAAAAAAAAAGCCTAACAAAAAATAGATGGACTCCTACCATAAGCATTTGTTTAGCGTGTTTGCTTGTCTTAATGTTAGATCGACAACCTCCTTCCTTCTCTGTACATGGTGCCCTGCCTGCCCGCTGCTGGTCTTTCACATTTGGCCACACCATAGCTTATTACCCACCTCCGTGATGTCATCTAGTTTATTTCTAGTCTGTTGCAAAAAGTGCTACAGTGAACACCTTTCGTGCCCATGTGTGAGACTTCTAGATCTCAAGAAGTGGACATTCTGGGTCAAAGCATACATCCATCTAAGAGTTTATGATTGAGGGGCGCCTGGCTGGCTCAGTCGGAGGAAGGTGTAACTCTTGGTCTTGGGGTCGTGAATTTGAGCCCCACTTGGGGTGTAGAGATTCCTTAAATAAGAACTTAAAAACAAAATAAAAGTTTATGATTGAGACTATACAGTTATCTTCCCCGAAGGCCGGTTTTTACTATCTCTGGCTCGGTCCTCAAGTACCCACTTCCCCATCTTCGCCCTGGAGTGCTGATTCTTTTCAAATTAACTTACAGTTGGATTTATGGTTCTAATAAAAGTCCAAAGGGATTTTTGGAAACAGGTCAGCAGTATTTAAGTTCAGCTGAGTGAATTCACAGCTGAGAATAGCTAAGGCAATTTTGAGAAACAAAAGAAATTAAAACAAATAGTAATAATTAAAAGTTAGGTATCGGGGCACCTGGGTGGCTCAGCCAGTTAAGTGTCCGACTCTTGATTTCGGCTCAAGTCATGATCTCGCAATTCATGAGTTCAAGCCCCGAGTTGGGCTCTCTGGACAGCATGGAGCCTGCTTGGGATTCTCTTTCTCTGCCCCTCCCCTGCTTATATGCACACGCTCTGTCTCAAAAATATACAGTAAAAAAAAAAAAAAAGGTTAGGTATTAGCAGCAGGATAAAGACAGGATAGAACACTCCAGGAAATACTCTGGTTTATATAAGAACTTGGTGGTCCATGAGGAGATAGTGCAAAATAACAGGGATGGACTGGTCACAACAGGTGGCATCAGAAAAATTGACTCTTTGGAGAGATATTTTTGTTACAGCATCACTTCATGCTCCCTGACATATTGACGGAGTTAAATGTAAATTGACAGAGTTAAATGTAAAACCTAAACCATGAAAAACTGGAGGAAAATATATGTGAGTATTTAACTTTATAAGCATCAAGTTATTGGGGACAATATTTTTTAAAATAAAAGCTTGACTGTAAGAATAAATTTAAACTTCGATATAAACAAAATGGAAAGGAAAATCAAACTGTGACAAGGATTACAGATTTAATCTCTGTATATCCATATATGTATATCTATATTTATATACACCTCCATGCACATACTTGAATAAGAAGGTAGTATGCCAAAAAGGAAAAATTAAAAAAAATATGAATAGAGAGTTTTCAGAAACAGAAATAAGAATGACCGACCAACCTGTATATGAATAGAAATTGCAGCCTTTGTGAAACTAAGATTTGAGAAGGAGATACTGTGTTTTGAATACAGTTTTTTTTTCTATTTATTAATTGAATTGAATAGAGTGAGAGAGCGAAGAGTGCACAAAGTGCAGAGAGAGGGAGAGAGAATCCCAAATGGGCTGTGTGCTCACAGCAGGACTTGAACTCACAATCCGGGAGACCACCTGAGCTGAAGTTGGACCCCTAACTGACTGAGCCACCCAGGTGCCCCTCCCCCCTCGAGTAGTTTTGAAAAGATGAGTGGCTGGTACTCAGCCCTGGGAAGTGTGAGATGATGTACCCTGGCGGAGTTAGAGAATGAGAATATATATATATATAATTATGTATGATATATTAATAGAATATTAATATAATAATTATAATTTAATTTAATATAAATTTAAAATATAATTTAATTTAATACAAATTTAATATAATTAAATTTATATATAAATTTATATATATTATATAAATATATATATAATTTATAAATTAAATTTAATATAATTTAATTTAAATTTAAAATATAAATAATATATTATATTATATTATATTATATTATATTATATTATATTATATTATAATTTATATATATTTATTATATTATATTATATTATAATTATAATATTAACTATATTATATTATATTTTATTTATTATATTATAATTATAATATATTATATTATATTATATAATATATTATATATTAATATTAATAATATTATCAATATATTAATAAGAATTAATATATTAATACTAATAATATTAATATAATATTAATATAATATATTAATATTAATCAGGGGACTGATTAAACATACCAGTTTCACTAGCTGGGAAAACGTGAAGCCTGTATAAAGCATGTTCTTGAGGAATATGGTAAGAAACGGGAGGGGCCCCTGGGTGGCTCAGTCAGTTAAGCGTCTGACTTGGGCTCAGGTCATGATCTCACGGTACGTGAGTTCGAGCCCTGCATTAGGCTCACTGTCTGCGCAGAGCCCCTTTCAGATCCTCTGTCTCCCTCTCTTTCTGCCCCTCCTCTGCTCGTGCCGTCTCTCTCCCTCCCCACTCTGTGTCTCAAAAATAAATAAAAAATTATTTAAAACACGGGAGAATGCCCATAACATGTACAGTGTGATATATGATCTTAGTTTGACTGGAACAGTGCCAGGCAGCAAGTTTTCAATAAATGTTAGCTACAATCATTGTTGAGAACTTCACCCCCTCAAGTGATCTTTCGCTCGTGTGTTCATTCATTCCTCTCAGTTGACAGGCATCTGAGTATCCCACCAAGTATCTGAGCTGCCTTCTCCCTCCTTGCGGTTCGGCCTTTCTGGAAACAGGCTCTGTTTCTGGCGAGGCACTGCCACCTAGAGGCTCCTGGCCTACAGGGCGGCTGTCCCTTGCAGCCCCTCACTTTGACCCTAGGCCCAGCTGATGAAGGCCCTCACTCACCGCACATTGCTCTCCCTGGGAGAGCTGCTTGTTCTCTGGAAGCCTCTGAGAGTGTCAACGCTGGAAGGGCCCTTCCAGCTCCCTTATGGCAAAATCTTTATATGGATCGAGGGAGCCTTTGGGGCAGTGTTTCTTTGTTTTTTTTTTTTTTTTTTATTTATTTTTTCAACGTTTATTTATTTTTGGGACAGAGAGAGACAGAGCATGAACGGGGGAGGGGCAGAGAGAGAGGGAAACACAGAATCGGAAACAGGCTCCAGGCTCTGAGCCATCAGCCCAGAGCCCGACGCGGGGCTCGAACTCACGGACCGCGAGATCGTGACCTGGCTGAAGTCGGACGCTTAACCGACTGCGCCACCCAGGCGCCCCTGGGGCAGTGTTTCTTAAAATGTGGTCCTTGAACCTGCATTAGTGTCGGCGGGTGGGGAGCTTTTTTTTGAATATATATATTTTAATGTTTTTATTTTTGAGAGAGAAAGAGTGTGCAAGTAGAGGAGGGGCAGAGAGAGAGAGGGAGACACAGAATCTGAAGCCGGCTCCAGGCTGTCAGCACAGAGCCCGACGCAGGACTTGAACCCATGAACTGTGAGATCATGACCTGAGCCGAAGTTGGACGCTGAACTGGCTGAGCCACCCAGGCACCCCTGGGGAACTTTAATAGTAAAAATCTAGGACCCATACCAGTGCCCCTGAATTAGATCTCGCTGGAGGGAGGCAGGGGTCCTGAATATCTAGGCTTTTTTTTTTTTAAGTTTGTTTATTTTGAGAGAGACTGAAATCAGGGGCAGAGGGAGAGGGAGAGAGAGAATCCCAAGCAGGCTCCACACTGTCAACGAGAGCCTGACTCGGGGCTTGAACTCACACACCTAGAGATCATGAATTGAGCCAAAATCAAGAGTTGGACTCAACCTACTGATCCACCCAGGTGCCCCTGTATAGAATTTTGCCACACTCCCCAGGTTATTCTGATGCTGGCTGGAATTTTAGAGCCAGCCACCCAGACCAGTGATATTTTATAATTTAAAAGGGGGCTGGAGCTGGGCACAGAGCCTTTGACTTTCTCCTTCAAAACATACACAGATACATTTCACAAGGTTCCTTGACTCTATTTTAAGATTAAGAAAAAATTAGTTTCAAACAGAGAGGGAGGCAAATCATAAAAGAGTCTTAAATACTGAGAACAAACTGAGGGCTGATGGGGGTAGGGGAGAGACGAAAATGGGTGATGGGCATTGAGAGGGACACTTGTTGGGGTGAGCACTGGGTGTTGTGTGTAAGTGACGAATCATCAGAATCAAACCAAATCTTGACCAAAGTCAAGAGCATACTGTATACACTGTATGTTAGCTAACGACAATAAATTATATATATATTTTTTAAAAATATTTTTTTAGGGGCGCCTGGGTGGGTCGGTTGGTTAAGCGTCCGACTTCGGCTCAGGTCATGATCTCACGGTCCGTGAGTTCTAGCCCTGCGTCGGGCTCTGTGCTGACCGCTCAGAGCCTGGAGCCTGTTTCAGATTCTGTGTCTCCCTCTCTCTCTGCCCCTCCCCTGTTCATGTTCTGTCTCTCGGTGTCTCAAAAATAAATAAACGTTAAAAAAAAATTAAAAAATATTTTTTTAGAGCAGTTTTAGGTTCACAGCAAAGTTGAGAGAGGGGGTACACAGATTTCCCACATAACCTCCTTCCCCCCAACACCTGCACAGCCTTCCCCACTATCAACATCCCTACCAGAGTGGGACATTTGTTACAACTGGTGTAAAAAAAAGCTTAGAGTTTATAGAGGAGTTCATCTGGTGGTGTAAGTTCCATGGATTTGGACACATATCTAATGACATGTATCCATCATATGGCATAATACAAACTAGTTTCACTGCCCTGAGAATCCCTTGTACTTCGCCTATTCATGAGCCTCGGGCAACCACTGATCTTTTTACTGCCTCCATCCTGTTACCTTTTCCAGAATGTTCTACAGTTGGAGACATACAGTACGTAGCCTTTTCAGGCTGGTTTCTTTCACTTAGGAATGTGCATTTAACTTTCCTCCATTTCTTTTCATGGCCGGAAAGCTCATTTCTTCTTCGTGCCAAATAAGATTTCATTGTCTGGGTGTACCACAGGTTAGGGATAGAGATGCTGTAAACGTCTTGTGCGGGATTTGGTGTAGACATAAGGGTTCACCTCCTTTGGTAAATACTAAGGAGTGTAATTCCTGGATCATATGGTGGGGGTATGTTTTGTGTTGTAAGAAACTGCCAGACTGTGTTCCAAAGTGGCCCTGCCATTTTTGTCTTCTCATGAAGGAATAAGGGTTCCAGACGCTCCATATCCTTGCTAGTATTTGATGGTTTTGGTGTTCAGATTTTGGCTATTTTCACAGGTACTTGATGGTATCTTACTGTTGTTATAATTTGCATTTCCTGATGATATGTGATGAGGAGCATGTTTTCATATGTTCACTGGCAATCTGCATCTTCTTTGCTGAGGTGTCTATTAAGGTCTTTGGCCCATTTTTTATTCAGGTTGTTTCTTTCCTTATTGTTGAATTTTTTTTAAGATTTTTTAAATTAAAAAAAAATTTTTTTTTTTTTAACGTTTATTTATTTTTTTGAGACAGAGAGAGACAGAGCATGAACGGGGGAGGGTCAGAGAGAGGGAGACACAGAATCTGAAACAGGCCCCAGGCTCCCAGCTGTCAGCACAGAGCCCGACGCGGGGCTCGAACTCATGGACCGCGAGATCATGACCTGAGCCGAAGTCGGCCGCCCAACCGACTGAGCCACCCAGGCGCCCCAAGATTTTTTTTTTTAGGTGCACCTGGGTGGCTCAGTTGGTTGAACATCTGACTTTGGCTCAGGTCATGATCTCACAGTTTTTTTAAGTTTTTTTTAATGTTTATTTTTTAGAGAGAGACAGATAGAGACAGAGTGCAAATAGGGGAGGGGAAGAGAGAGAGGGAGACACAGAATCTGAAACAGGCTCCACGCTCTGAGCTGTCAGCACAGAGCCTGATGCAGGGCTCGAACTCACGAACTGTGAGGTCATGATCTGAGCCAAAGTCGGACGCTTAACTGACTGAGCCACCCAGGTGCCCCTAAGATTTTTTTTTTTTTTTTAATTTTTTTTTTTTCAACTTTTATTTATTTTTTTTGGGACAGAGAGAGACAGAGCATGAACGGGGGAGGGGCAGAGAGAGAGGGAGACACAGAATCGGAAACAGGCTCCAGGCTCTGAGCCATCAGCCCAGAGCCCGACGCGGGGCTCGAACTCACGGACCGCGAGATCGTGACCTGGCTGAAGTCGGACGCTTAACCGACTGCGCCACCCAGGCGCCCCTTTTTTTTAAATTTTTAATGTGTATTTATATATTTTTTTATTTTTATTTTTATTTTTTTTCTGTTTTTACTTTTATTTGCATGTATTTCATGCAGAATTTACTCCCGGGCCATAAGTTTTTGTTTCTTAAGTTTCTTCTGGGATATCTTTTTCTTCTGTGCAACCTCCTCTTCTGGTTTAGGAACAATCTGCTCTTTTTCAGTAAGGATCATCTCAATGTGGCAGGGAGAGCTCATGTATGGGTTAATCTGACCATGAGCCCTGTAAGTTCTACGCCGCATTTTGGGGGCTTTGTTCACCTGGATGTGCTCAATGACCAGAGAATCTACATCTAAACCCTTAAGTTCAGCATTACTCTCTGCATTTTTAAGCATGTGCAGTAAGAATTCGGCACTCTTTTTGGGCCACCGACCCTGTGTCCAGCCCCACTGTTTGGCCTGGGCACACCTACCAACTCCACCATTGTAGCGTCGGAATGGCACACATTGCTTCTGCAAAGTGACATCTTTCAGATATTTGGTGGCTTTTCGGATATGCATACCCTTGATGGCCTGGGCAGTTTCCCGTGTGTTCTTAAAGTGAACACGAAGATTTGAACCTCTTGATTTGCATGATTTTGTCGGGTTTTCCGGGTCAAGTGAATAGCGAACCATTTTCAGAGATCACCTCAGGCCGCTTACGGGAAGAGGAAGAGCGGTCAATGTGTATTTATTTTTAAGAGAAAGAGTGTGAGTCGGGGAGGAACAGAGAGAGGGAGACACAGAATCCGAAGCAGGCTCCAGGTTCCAAGCTGTCGGCACAGAGCCCAACGGGGGGCTTGAACTCATGAAGGGTGAGATCATGACCTGAGCCAAAGTCGGACGCTTAACTGACTGAGCCACCCATGTGCTCCTTTAAGATTTTTATTTTTAAATAATCTCTACACTCAATGTGGGGCTCAAGCTCAACCCCGAGATCAAGAGTCAAATGCTGCACTGACTGAGCCAGCCAGGTGCCCCCTTATTGTTGAATTTTAAGAGTTCTTTGTATATTTTAGATAATGGTCTTTTATCAGATAGGTTCCTTGCAAGTATTTTCTCTTGGTCTGTGGCTTGTTTCCTAATTCTCTTGGTGTTGTTTGTTTGTTTATTATTTTGAAATGTTTCTTTATTATTTTGAGAGAAACAGCTTCCCTGGCAACTACAGCTGTGTGGCCATGTGACCAAGCTCTGGCCTAGGGGGCGTAGGTAAAAGTAGAAGGAAAACTCCTAGGGAGTATTGCCCTTCTTGTCTTTCCTCCTGCCCCTGAAGAGGATTATAGGTGTAATGGCTGGAGCTGGAGCAGCTCTATGGAACACGAGGACCTTTTAGGAGTCGAGAATGGAAGGTGTGCATATTACTTCTCCAAGATAGAAGAAAGTCACTTCCCTAACACCATGGAGCTGTCACACCAGCCCTGGACCCTTTTATCTCAGATTTTTATGTCACAGAGAAGTAAACATATCTTATTTAGGTCACTGTCATTTTGGGTCTCTGTTACTTGTAAAGTGATCTTCATCTTAATAAATGCATGACCTCACAGATTTCTTGGGGAGACTCAATGAGATATTGTGTGCAACGCACCTGTCATAATACCAGGCACATTGTAAACACTCTGGAAAACTAGTAGCTTCTGTAGCGCTCAGTTATAATAAGTGTCCTTCATCTCCAGTGAGAGCTCCGAAGAGTTCTTCTGGAAAGAAAAATGGTCAAGATTGTGTTGTTACCTTCCTTTTGCTTCCAAACAGTTACAAAAAGGAAAACAGGATCATCATAAACAACTAATTCAGCTAGAAATGACTTCACTTTGAGCTCCTCTGTTCTCCTGTTTAGTCATTCTAGCTGACAAAGCCAGGCCTCACAAATTTGTATGGTATTTTCATTGGGAGCTATGTCACACGTTCTTTTAAATAGCTGTATTTACAAACACGCAGCTCATTTGTTCCACATTTGAAACCCAGCCTTTTAAAAACAATTTGGTTCCATTCTTCTTGGTTTTCTCTCTTTCAAAACACAAGTCGGAACATCTTCCGGGAGTCGGTGGCCCCCACCCAGTTCAACTTTATGCTCTAAGATCGTCCCCTTTATCGACTGTTTAATGATTTCTCCTGTGTCTAATTAATGTCTGTTTTTTTAATTTTTTTTTTAATGTTTATTTTTGAGAGAGAGGGAGAGAGAGAGAGAATGAGAATGAGCAGGGGAGGGGCAGAGAGGGAGGGAGACACAGAATCCGAAGCAGGCTCCAGGCTTTCAGCTGTCAGCACAGAGCCCGATGCACGGCTTGAACTCACAGACTGCAAGGTCATGACCTGAGCCGAAGTCAGATGCTCAACCGACTGAACCACCCAGGTTCCCTTAAATTAATGTCTGTTGACTCCATCATTCTAAGGTCCTGTTTAAGTGTCAGGTTCTCTGATTCGGCAAAATGTTGCCAGTCTTCAGGACACAAACCTTGATTCCTAAGGAATCCCGAGGGTAAAAAAGCAAGGACAGTCAAGCTGAAGAAAATCGTCACAAGGTTTATTATCAATGGTTGAAAGAAAAGAGAAGAGGAAGATCAAGATGGTTACTCTTTTTTTTTTTTTTAGGTTTTTTTAATTTAAGTAATTTCGACATCCCATTGGGAATTTGAACTTCTAGCCCCAATATCAAGAGTTGCACACTCTACCGACTGAGTCAGCCTGGTGCCCTGGGAGGGTTACTGTTTAATGTTTAAAAAAACACAAAAATTGGGGCGCTTGGGTGGCTCAGTCAGTTGAGGGTCCGACTTCGGCTCAGGTCACGATCTCGTGGTCTGTGGGTTCAAGCCCCGTGTCGGGCTCTGTGCACACAGCTCAGAGCCTGGAACCTGCTTCGGATTCTGTCTCCCTCTCTCTTTGCCCCTCCCCTGCTCATGCTCTGTCTCTCTCTCTGTCAAAAATAAATAAACATTAAAAAAAATTTTTTTTAAATACAAAAATTTAACAGTATTAAATATAACGTGTGGGAGGAAGATGATGCCCATACTACTTTACATTGATATAATTTTTAAAAATGATATAATTTATAACTTCATTATATTGTTAATAATATTAAATAATATAAAATACTATAATATATTAATAAATACAAAAATAACGTATACTATTTTGTTATTGCATAAGCAGCATTTTATATGTTAACTCCATTTTATTTTATTTTATTATTTTTTTAAATTTATTTTGCAAGAGAGACAGCATGAGTGGGGAAGGGGCAGAAAGAGTGAGGGAGAGAGATAATCCAAAGCAGGCTCTGTGCTGTCCGCACAGAGCCCGACGTGGAGCTCGAACTCACGAAACTGTGAGATCATGACCTGAGCTGAAATCAAGATTTGGATGCTTGACTGACTACATGTACCACTCTGTTTTACAGTACAGGGAAAACACTTCATGCAGGATTGTAGAACTTCATGGGCTGTGTTTGGGGTTCCTGGCTGGCTCAGTTGGTAGAGCATGTGACTCGATCTCGGGGTGTTGAGTTTAAGCCCCACGTCGGGCATAGAGCTGACTTAAAAAAAAAAAAAAAAGAAAAAGGCTTGGGGCACCTGGGTGGCTCACTCGGTTGGACATCTGACTTCGGCTCAGGTCACGATCTTACCGTGAGTTCGAGCCCCATGTGGGGCTCTGTGCTGACAGCTCAGATCCTGGAGCTTGCCTCAGGTTCTGTCTCTCCCTGTCTCTCTGCCCCTTCCCTGCTCATACTCTGTCCCTCTCTGTCTCTCAAAAATAAATAAACATAAGAGGCGCCTGGGTGTCTCAGTCAGTTAAGCATACACCTCGTGATTTCAGCTCAGATCATGATCTCACGGTTGTGGGATCGAGCCCTGAATCGGGGTCCATGCTGACAGAACAGAGTCTCTCTCTCTCCCCATCTCTCTGCCCCTCCCCTGCTTGCACTTTCTCTCTCTCTCTCAAAGTAAATAACTTTAAAAAAAAAAAAAAAAAACTGATATTCACATACAGGCAGGACCTTGTGTCAAAGACCAAGAGTGGAGGTGGCAGGCGGCATCGAAATGATTTTAGTGTGTATGCAGTGAGTGCTCTCGGTGACCATGTCCTTCGTCCTGCACTCTCCACAGAACCCCACATTTCTTTGCGCTGTCTATAGTGGTCTGCTAAGGCTCCCGCTGCTGCAAAGCACCATGAATACGTTGAAACAAACTTTTCTCTTCTCACAGTTCTGGAGGCTACATGGCCAGAAACAAGGTGCTGACCCAGCTGGTCCCTTCTGAGGGCAGTGAGAGAGAATCTGTCCCAGGCCGCCCTCCTGCAAGCACTCCCTGGCTCGTAGGTGATATCTTCTCTCTGTGCACGTCTTTGTGTGCAAATTTCCTCTTTCTATAAGGACATCACTCGTACTCAGGGCCCACCCTCACGCCCGTATCTGAACCCGGTTACCTGTGTGGATCACATAGCTCCACACATGGTCACGTTCCAAAGTCTCCACAGCTTTTTTTTGGAGCAGGGCCCAGTGTGACCCATAACATCCACCCCCTTCAAAGGGAGATCCCACAGGTGCGTGGCCAGCCAGGGCTGCCCCCTGCACTCTCTGGCTTTCCATATTTGCACATTGTGTCTTTCTAAACGTTTGAGCTCCCTATTCATCCATGCAGGGCGGTGGGGGGGTGGGGAGGGCAGTGTTATGCAATGTTTAGTGCAGGAATCAGTGAGGGATCTTTGACCCAGTCCAGATGGCCCCCATTCTGGGTGAAAAGGTGGAGGACAAGGAAACTGTCCAAGGTTCCCTGGACCCAGGGACCCAGGGACAGAACAAGATTCTCAGGAAAGTCTTTGGGAGGCTGCACAGCCACGTGGTGGAGAAGGAGGGCCTCGGGGACACCTGCCTGAGCTGGAATCTGGCTCTGGGACTCCGTAGCTAAATGACCTTGAGCAAGTCACGTGACCTCTGTGCGTCTCCATTTCCTCACGTGTAAGATGATGGTACCTACCTTGTGAGGGTTAGAAGACGGGATATGTTCAGGGTGCCTGGTGTCTCGGTTGAGCACCCGACTTCAGCTCAAGTCATGATCTCTTGGTTTGTGGGTCGAACCCTGCATCTGGGTCTGTGCTGACAGCTCAGAGCCTGGAGCCTGCTTCCAATTTTGTGTCTCCCTCTCTCTGCCCCTCTCCTGCCCATGGTCTGTCTTTCTCTGTCTCTCAAAAATAAATAAAACATTAAACAATTTTATAAAAAGAGGACACATGTGGGGTGCCTTGTGCCACACCTGCACACACATCTGCACACACATCTGCACACACACAGTGCCCACTAAGGGTTAGCTCGGTGTTGTCACTTTCAGGGTCATTCATTCCTCCTGTGTTGAGCCTGTCCTGTAGTCCTGCCCGGCCTGATCGTGGGACCTCGGGTCGGGGTGGGGGGATTGGGCTTGCAGTCAGGTGTGCTGAGGCAGAATGCTGGCCTCTCCCCTTCTTGGATGTGCAAGCTTCAGGTCCCCGAGGCTCAGTTTCCCCATCTTTAAATGGGGCCGATGGTATTACTAATCATAGTCATTGTGAAGCGTAAAGACCATTCCTTCTTTCAACACATACTTCCTGTGATCCTTTTCTATACACCCTAGGGTCTGTCTAGATATTGAATACATTCACAAGGGAATTATTTAGCAAGTTGGGAGGACATAAGTGCTATAGGGAAAAACAAAGCAGAGAATGGGGAAGAGAGAAAGTGGCAATTTTGTGAAGGGACCTTTGGACAAAGACCTGAAGGGGAAGAGGGAGTGGGTCATGAGGAAACAGGAAGTGTAAAGGCCCTGGGGCAGGAGTGTGCCTGGTGGGTTTGAAGGAAGGCATAGAAGCCGGTGTGGCTGGAATAGAACAGGGGAGTGGAAAGGAGGAGGTGAATGCAGAAAAGGACAGAGGCTGCTGGAAGGACCTTGGTCCTACAAAGAGGTCAAGTGTAGTCATTAGAAATACTGCACATGTTTTGGGGGCATTGCTTTGCCCCAGGGATTATGCTGGGTGTTGGGGCCTCGAAGAGCTCAGCCCTGCCCTTGGAACCACTGGGGGTTTGCAAAGCAGCTTTCTGGGGAGTCCTTGGATCTCCATCTGGGTCTGCTTATTTTGCGACCAGAAATGGGTGTTCTGAAAGCCTTTGGAAGTGGAGCAAATACACCCTTTCAACATCTCGTGGCTTATTTATTAGAAATGACTTAATTGGGGCCCCTGGGTGGCTCAGTTGGTTAAGCGTCTGACTTCAGCTCAGGTCATGATCTCGCGGTTTGTGGGTTCGAGACCCGCGTTGGGCTCTGTGCTGAGAGCTCAGAGCCTGGAGCCCGCTTCGGATTCTGTGTCTCCCTCTCTCTCTGCCCCTCCCCTGCTCATGCTCTGTCTCCCTCTGTCACAAAAATAAATACGACATTAAAAAGAAAAAAAAAAAGAAATTACTTAATTTATTTTTTTCCCTAGGGGTGGCTGAAGCCCCCTGCTTGCCTGGCTTTCTTTTTGTTCTGCCCCCGATGATGGCTGAGCTTGGTTCGTCTGCTTTTTCTGTAGCCCTCCAGGAAAACGCTGCCAGCGTTCGGGACCGGCACGGATAATATATTCTTATGAAGTGCATTTTTATTATTATTCAAATCTTTAAGATGTCAGTCCATTGAATTTGGAACTGGAATCAGATGGGGCCACTGGACTCAGCTGTTCTCCGCCCCCTCCCCCTCCCCCCCCAGCCCCTTCCTGGTTTTGTTCACTCCAGATGATGCCACTTCCTGTGTCTTTATCTCTGTGTCCTTCCCTGTTTCTTTGCTGCCTCCTTATCTCTGTGTTGACTCCAGCAATATCGACATTGGGACTGGGTGCTGCTGTGTTAATGGCGTCCCTGGTCCCCACGCACTAGATGCCAGTAGCACCTCCTCCCCAGTCGTGACAATATGACACATCACCAGACACAGTCACCTGTCCCCTGGGGGACACAGTTGCCTCGAGAACCCCTAGTCTGTCCCCTTTTCATCTGTGTGTGTCTCTGATTAACTTTCTTTCTCTCTGTCTCTGGCCAACACGAGCCGGTAGTTAGCGTGGAACTGTCCCCAGGCCTGGGAAGCCAGGCTGTGCCCTGTCTCTTGGCTGTGCTCTGCCTCGTCCTCAGTTTCCATGCGGTGGGGCCGTGAGCTGGTGGAGGGGTAGGAGTGAGGCCAGAGGCCCGTGGGAACTTTGGGAGTCTCTCCTTGCATGAACCTGGGAACCTGGAGGATCCCAGGCTTCTCTCCAGCCTCTGGTGGTCCGTTCGAGACCCACCGTATTGGGCTTGGATAGACACATGATAGTGGCCCGTGGCCTATGTCCAGGATTCCAAAAGATGCCCGAGCAGTCGAGTAACTACTGCACTGGGGCTGTCCTGTCTCTTGCTGGAACCCGAGTCTGAACAAATCAAGTGCCAAGTGTCTCCTGAGTCCCCCATGGTGTGGGTGCTGGCCTGGCCCTGGTCAGCCGCTGGTAAATTCTGGGCTGTCACATGAGCCATGCTGGCCCAGAAACCCAAGCGTGTGCCTGCTCCGTGCCCTGGGCGGGCACGTGCTCCCTGCCAAGGGCATTCCCAGAGCACCGTCACCTCCTGCTCTCTTACTTGCCACATCTGGCCCTGACTCCCATCCCAGGAGGGCTGGGAAGTGGCTGGTCTGAGGGTCTTGGTTGTGAGCACCCTCGGGTCCCTGAACCACAGAGGGAGGGGCCAAGGCAGGTGCTGAAGACTGCACAATGGCAGAGCAGACGGGACTCACAGACCCTGCTTGGAATCCAGATTCTGCGGCTCACCAGCTGTGTGATCTTAAGCAGATCACTTCACCTCTCTGAGCTTCTGTTTCCTCTTCTTTTTTTTTTTTTTTAAGTTTATGTATTTTGAAGAGGCAGAAACTGCACGAGTGGGGGAGGGGCAGAGAGGGGGGGGGAGAGAGAGAGGATCCCAAGCAGGCTCCGTGCTGTCAGTGCAGAGCCCTGTGTGGGACTCAAGCTCATAAAACCTTGAGATGGTGACCTGAGCCGAAACCAAGAGTCGGGTGCTTAATCGACTGAACCACCCAGCTGCCCCTGTTTCCTCTTCCACAGTATAGCAGTAATACCACCCAGTGTTGTATGTGGCTTATGTACACCCAGAGTGGATTGTTTAATACCTTTTACTTTCTTTTTTGGGGCAGCTTTATTCGGCTACAATTCACATGCCATATACTTCACCCACTAAAAGTATAATTTGATGGTTTTGAGCATATTACATTATTGATTTAAATATTTGTGGTAAAATATGTATCACATAAAATTTACCACGCTGACCATTTAAAAAAAATTTTTTTTAATGTTTATTTTTGAGACAGAGCATGAACGGGGGAGGGTCAGAGGGCGAGAGGGAAACACAGAATCTGAAGCAGGCTCCAGGCTCCAAGCTGTCAGCACAGACCCAGATGCGGGGCTTGAACTCACGGACCGTGAGATCATGACCTGAGCCGAAGCTGGACGTTCAACCAACTGAGCCACTCAGGCACCCCTAAAAAGTTTTTTTAAATGTTTATTTATTTTTGAGGGAGGGAGAGAGAATGCGAGCAGGGGAAGGGGCAGAGACAGAGGGAGACACAGAATCTGAAGCAGGCTCCAGCCTCTGAGCCGTCAGCACAGAGCCCACTGTGGGACCTGAACCCACGAACTACGAGATCATGACCTGAGCCGAAGTAGGCACTCAACCAACTAAGCCACCCAGGTGCCCTCCCACACTGACCATTTCAAAGTGTGCAAATCAGTGGCATTAGTTACATTATGATCTGTGATAGTAGCAATCACAGACACTTGATTTGCGTTTCATATCACGAAACACTTAAAAAATTAAATTTTTAATTGAAGTACAGTTGGCATATAATAGTATATTAGTTTCAGGTGGACAGCACAGAGATTTGACACTTGCCTACATTACGAAACGCTTAGCATGAAAAGTGTAGTCACCACCTGTCACCATAGAATGTTAGTATAACATTATTGGCTGCATTCTGTCTCTTGTACTTTTCATCCCGGTGACTCATCTGTTTTATAACCAGAAGCTTGTACCTCTTCATCCCTGTCCCCTATTTCACCCCTCCCTGCCACTCCCCTGCTTCTTTCCTTTTGAAACAAAGGATTAATAGGGCTCCTGGATGGCTCAGCGGGCTGAGTGTCTGACTTCAGCTCAGGTCATGATCTTGTGGTCTGTGAGTTCCAGCCCTGCGTCAGGCTCTGTGCTGATGGTGCAGAGGCTACTTGAGATTCTCTCTTTCCCTGTCTCTCTGCTTCTGCCCCACTCCTGCTCACTCGCTCTCTTTAAAACAAAACAAAACAAAACAAAACAAAACACGAAAGGATTAACAGCTAAAAGAGAAGCGTCCAGTTCAGTTTTAAACATGTTACTCGAATTCACTAAATTGTTCCGTATGTGAATTGGAACTCACACTTGCTGAGCAAAAAGAGCTCACCGCGCAGGTCCCACCATTTCGAGGTCCTAAGCTGTAAACACAGAGTGACAGAATGGGAGTAAGTCCAGCTCTGTCTCCCTGTCACTGTGCCCTCCTTGAGCGTGTTGACTCTGCTGCTTGCACCCAGGGACACTGAGCGCCACGCGGGTGTTGGAGATGTGCATTGTCCCCTGACGGAACGCCGAGGGCCCCCAGAGACCAGGAATTTTCTCTCCAAACAAACACGGAGCCGGGTCTGTTTGGCTGTGTAGCTGGGCGTTCTCCGAATTAACTTCTGGAGAATGCGATGTTTATTAAAAGGTGAGTAATAAATATGTGCTGATTTGAAGTTTAGGTATATATTATTAAAACTCAGCAGCGCCCTGAGTAATGTATAGAATGGGGAGTCACTATGTTGTTCGCCTGAAACTAATACAACACTGTATGTCAACTGTACTTTAGTAATACATTGAAATCCCCCTCTGAACAGAAACTCAATGCTACCTGCAAAGACGAGGTAGCCCCCTTATTGTCTGCCCCAGGGGGCCATCCCACGTCCCACCAGGCTGTGGATTGAGGGTCAGCGTTCACTTGCAGGAAGGACCCAGTGTGCTCACTGTGTGTCGTGGGCATTTGATGGATGACGCCTCTGTCATGGTCAGTATGGGCTAATGGCCTTTCCATTGACAGAGTTTCCACGGCCTGTTTAGGAATTTCTGCATTTTTTCATCTTCGGTGTGGTCCTCATGCAAGTGTAGGTCATTGTGTTCCCGTCTGAAACCCTTCTCCAACAGGACAGGTGTATGGAATGTTCAAGAATCGAACTTCATGCTGTTTTTCTGTGTAATTTGCTGGGGAAGAAAGAGTAACCTGGGGGATATCGGTTGGAGCTCATGGAAGATCCCCTTTTTATTAAAGTCCTCAAAGTAAATTCCGGGGACCAAGCGTCCACATGTCACAGCCAGGAACAGAACAGCCAGGCATTTAAGGCTAGGCTGGGGCGGTGACGTGGGAAAAGGCTCTGTCCCAGAGTAACCCTGGATCAAATCCTGACCCCACCCTCCCAGCCTACCCCTGCCCCCCTCCCCTCCCCTGTCCCAGAGCCTCCCCTCCGCACCACACTTGACACGGCCCAGGCTCACACCCCACTTCAGGGATGAAGAGACGCTGATGTTAAGTGAATGGCGTCTGGATGCCCTGTGCAAATCTCCCAGCTCCCGAGTCCCGGGGCGCCCCACATTTGGACACCTGGATTCCTCGGAATTGTATGTCTGTGTGTGTGCCTGTGGGGCTCCCTGGTAGCTCTTGGTCCCAGGCAGGCCAGTTGCTCCGGGCCAGCTGCCTACCTACCCCGTGGCTCCTAGAAGTCTGAGGCTGGCTTTGTTGGAGATCCATTTGGGTGTCCTTTTTGCCCTGCATCCGTTTCCTGGGGTGGCCTGAACAAAAGACCAGGCATTGGGTGGCTTAAACCTCCGGAAGTTATTCTCTACCGGTCTGGGGGCCAGAGTGTCTCCACAGGGCGTCCTCCCTCCCAGGACTCTGGCTCCAACCCGCCAGCTCCTGGTTCGTGCCCCCAGCCCCTGGTGTCTTGGCTTGTAGCTACCCCACCCCAGCTCTCCCCATGACTCTGTTCGACCTCCCGTCTTATACAGACACCTGTCATTGGATTTAGGCCTCTCTCCTCAATTTAGGTCTCATCTCAACTCTTGCACCTGTGAAGATGCTATTTCCAAATCAGGTCACATTCTAAGGTTCCAGGTGGACCTGAATTTTGGTGGGGGACCCTCTTCGACCCATACCAGTCCCCACCTCGTCCTGATCCCCATCCCGAATCTTCTCCGTGACCCATCAGGGCAAAGGGCTCTGATGAGGTGTCTTCTCTGAGGGGTCATTTGGATCCAGCAGCACAAGGATCCAGGCCTGGGAGCCGGATGACCGTGAAATGGTAGCTTGGTGGGGGGAGGGGATGAGAAGGGAGAGGCCGGGTGGGGTCGGGGTCCAGGTCCAAGTCCAGGGCTAGGATGGGAAGCCAGCAGGGCAGCTGGAGACACTTTTTCATGTGGCTCCTGCTTGTGATGAGAGAGTGACAGAGAGGCAGGATCTGAAGCTGGAATATTCTCTGGGCGGGGATAGTTCTCTGCTGGGATCTGGAGCTGGGTCATGGAGGAGTGCTGTCTGTGCAGCGGTTCTCAGCCCCACACTCAGATCCTTGCAACCAGAATTGCCGGGGAGGGGAGTGGGGGTGGGGCGGGCTGTCCTGGTGGCTGCATCTTGCAGGGGAGGCTGAGCATGGCTAAGCTGGAGGTCCAGTCCCTGCAAGGCTTGCACAGCCTCCCCCAACCCCAACCCCCCCGGGGGGCCAGGGTGGATTGCTCACATAGGTGACCTTGAAAAGCCCCTCATATGGAAACATACTCGCCTCTGCAGGGCCCAGAGTGGGGGCTGAGGGTCCCCGGGTGATAACTCATGCAGCATCGGGCGCTTGGGCAGGGGGGGCATGGCTGAAATACTGTTCTTGGGCTCTGCCCCTGACAGCCTGCTTCTTTCCAATTACCCTGGTGACTGCAGTGATAAATCCTGTCTGCCCAAGTCTGGATGCTGGGCACGCTGGGCCCTACCTCCTCCCTTCTGAGTGGACCCTGGGCCTTCTTCCTTGCAGACCCTCCTGCCCCTGACTCTGTAGGACAGAGGAGCCAGGTGCCCTAATGCTTTTTTCTGGGCTAAATTGTGCCCCCCTCCCCCACCCCATTCATAGGCAGAAGTCCTAGCTCCCAGCACCTCCCAATGTGGCTGTCTGTGGAGGTGGGGTTTTCAGAGACGTGATTAAGTAACAAGAGATCACTAGGGTGGGCCCTAATTCAGTATGATTGTTGTCCTTGCGGGAAGAGGCAATGTGGGGACACCTGGGTGGCTCAGTCGGTTGAGCATTGCGACTCAGGTCCTGATCTTGCGGGTTCGTGAGTTCAAGACCCACGTCCGGGGGCTGTGCTGACAGCTCAGATCCTGGAGCTTGCTTCAGATTCTCTGTTTCCCTCTCTCTCTGCTTCTTGCCTGCTCATACTCTCTCTGTCTCTCTCTCTCTGTCTCAAAAATAAACAGAAACAAAAAAAAGAAGAGGAAATTTGGACATAGACACGTGTAGAAGGAGAATGTCATGGAAACACGCACATGGCTGTCTGCCCACCACAGAGAGAGGCCACAGAAGAAACCAGCCTGCCTGACACCTTGCTCCTGGACTCCCAACCTCCAGGACTGTGACGGGACAGGAGAAATCCCTGTTGTTCAAGCTGCCAGGTCAGGGGCGGCCCGGGCCCGTTAAGTGGCACGTACTCCCACCCGGCCCTGGGACATTGGGGCCAGCCCACGATGACGTAGCACTTGTTTGCAAGCTTTATTTCCTTGACCGCACGGCTGATTTTTCCACGTGAAACCCTATGTCGCTCCTCAAATGTATAACAGAAAAGCGGGAGTGTTCTGGCTGTGCTGTTCAGCGTCCTTATTCTCAACGCCCCTGCAGCCCCGGGCGCCTTCCTTAGAGGACCCTGTAAACACCGCTGCACAGAAGAGTGCTACTCATTTTGCAGAAGAGTAACTTCTGCAGAAAAACGTGAAATGTGTTACTTCTTTTCCTCTCGGTGCTGCTACATGCCTCACGGCTCCAGAGAATCAGTGTAGTCCAGAGTCAGCCGATGCGGTGTAGAGTGGAACGCTGGGTTTGCAGGCCCATGCCAGGGCTCAAGTCCCTCCTCTCCACTCCCTGGCCGAGTGCCATTTGAACAGGCCACCTGAGCTCTATGAGCCACGTTTTCTCCTCTGTAAAGCGGCACAAGGTGCTGGGATTGTGCGTGAGTCCAGAAGCCGCCTTGTAGAATAAACGTGAGTTTCGGAGTCAGACAGTTCCGCGTTTGAACCCGGCTCTGCTGCCTCGTAGCTGTGTGGCCTTGGGGGGTAAGTCGAGTGACCTCTCTGAGCTTCTTTCACGTGTCACAAAATATTCTTTAGATTTTTTTTTTAATTACGTTTTTAATTTTGATTCCAGTATAGTTGACATACAGTGTTACATTAGTTTCAAGTGTACAATATAGTGATTTAACAATTCTATATATTTCTCAGTGCTCATCATAATAGATAAGGGTACTCTTTGGATTTTTAAAACAATCGAGAAATGTAAAAACCATACTTACAGGTGGTTGCACAAAAACACAGCGGGCTAGATTTGGCCGGTGGGCTGTAGTTTGCTGACCCACAGGTTAGACTGTGAAAGCCTCCAAAGCGTGAGCAATTTCCTTTATATTCTCAGCGGACTCCCTGTAGATCCAGCAAATGGCTGGTGAATGAGAACGTCTTGCTACCTCTTACAGATAGTAATGTAGCTACTGGCTGGAGATATGAATGTGAACATGGCATGTTGCCGGTACAGAAGGTTGTTCTGGAAAGACAGAAGCCCCTTCCGGGGGGAATTTGCATCTTAGGAGAGAAGGCAGGGAGAACTAACAACCTTGGAAGTTGCTGCAATTCTGGAAAAGCTGCCCTGGCTTCTCAGCCACTCCCCACTCCGCCAGCAGGGGGCGCTAGAGGACCGCTTTCCTCTGCGTGTCCAGGCAGCTGGGAAGCCTTGTCTGCGGCGCCCTGCCAGGAGGTGGGAGATGCTGGGGATGGCCCAGACGACCTCCGAGTGTCTTTTCTGCCCATTGAAGCTTGGCTTTTTTTTCTTTTCTTTTCTTTCTTTTTTTTTTTTTTTTTTTGCCGAGGAATCCACAGGGATGAACTTCCCGGAGCTGGCTGGCAGCTGTGAGTTCTGCAGGAGCAGCCCCCTGGCCCCAGAAATGCAATAAAATGAGAACACGCCTCATGTTGCAGGGGGCTGTCTGTCATCCTGGAGTTTCAATGTTTCAGAATCGCAGCGACCACAGCTTTTGGTGTGTATGTATGTGTTGATGGAGGGATTAGGTGGAGGTGGGGGGGAATGGGGGGAAGCCAGGGCTTTCTTCAGATTACAGGCAGGCCCAGGAGACACATGGCAAACACCAGGCAGGAAGGAAACGGTCAGATTGGGCTGTTTTGGGTGCTGAGGACCCACGAATGACACTCTCTTAGTCTTGAAAACCTCAGAGAAAGCCGAGAGGTGAGACCATCTGAAAACCTCTAATGGCTGCCTGTGCTGGCTGGGCCCGTGCTGCATATGGTCTGCTCTGTGATTCTTCGTGTCCCTATTTTACAACAGGGAGAAAAGATCACAGGTCCATGGTGTTCAGCATGGTTTTCTCAGCAAGGATCCCGACCAGTAGGAGCTGCTCAGAAGTGTATGTCCTGCCCACCCTGCCCCTTCCGGGGCCCCCTGCATTAGACACTGCAGTTGGGGGCCAGCAGCTGACCCCTGACAAGCCCTCCAGGTGAGTGGGATGCATGCATCATGGGCGAGAATCACGGGTGACGTGTAGCTGTTTTCAGCCTTGGCTGCACATTGGAACCTCTTGGCTTTCAAGCCACAAGGGGACCATGCCTCAGACCCATTGCATCAGGCCCTCTAGGCTTGGGACCGGCACCTGTGGTTGATTCGAAGCCAGCCAAGGTCAAGTGCGGTGGTGCACTGGAAGGTGGTTTTGGGGTCAGCCAGACTCAAGTTCAAATCCCAGCTTTCTCACTTGCTGGCTGTTTGACCCTGGGCAAGGCACACCCCTTTCCTGGCCCCCAGGAAGTTTCCTGTGCTGGACAATTGAAATCCTCTTTCCTGCCTGGCAGAATTTGAGGACTGAGCAAAGCGTCCTGTGTATGGAAGCACCTAGAACAAAACCTGGTGCCCCAAGGGAGTTCAGTACATGATGGTTCTTCTCTGCCCCCTTCTGTTGGACTCTGGGATTTTTCCAGAGCAGGGACCACATCCTAGTTTTCTTTGCATCCCCAGGGAATAATTCAAAGCGTGTGCCCTGCACGGCTGGGAGAGAGCTGGGGAAGTGGCCATGTGAGAGGCTCAGCTACTGGTTTTCTTCCCTTACAGCCCGGCTGCCATGGGCTAGGATCACCTTTCTCTGCATCCTCTTAACTAAGGTCAGCCCTGGTGTCTGTTCAAACGACAAACGCTCGGTCCCCTTGACCTTCAGGAATCTATCCTGGTACAAACGAAATGGCCAGAATGCTAGGATATGTGTGCAAAGATATTTATTGGTGTGTCGTCTGCCCTGGCAATAATTGGAAACATTACCAATAGGTGAATAATAGAATCAATTCTGGCACATTCAGTATTATGGAACATCATGGGTCATTACGAAGAATTAGGTAGATCTCCCTGTATTGATCTGGGAGGCACACTATCTATTGTTCAGCAATAAAGCAACTTGCTGATTCATGCCTGTGACATGATTCCTTTTTTTTTTTCTTTTGAGGAAAAAGAGCCTCCATGTTATATGTGCATTTGTGTGTGTGGTGCAGGGTTCGGAGGAGGGGGCAATAAAGATAAGCAGAGCATGGAAGAATATGGAGAATTTACCTTGTAGGATTGCAGGCAGGGCTGAAACCCATTCACTCATTCGTTTCGTTCACGGTTTTGTTCAATTCATAGTTATTTATTAAAAAAAAAAATGTTTAATGTTTATTTATTTAGAGAGAGACAGAGCGCCAGCAGGGGAGGGGCAGAGAGAGAGGGAGACACAGAACCCAATGCAGGCTCCGGGCTCTGAGCTGTCAGCACAGAGCCTGAGGTGGGGCTCGAACTCACCGACTGCGAGATCATGCCCTGAGCCGAAGTTGGATGCTTAACCCACCGAGCCACCCAGGCGCCCCTCACTTAATATTTATTTAGGGGCACTACAGCTCTAGGGAAACGGCTCTGAACAAAACAGACCAAGTCCTTGCTTTCAGGTGGCTGGAGTGTCCCGGGACACTCCATTTGAGCCCCACGAGGAGTGTCCCTTGGTCCTAGACACCCTAGGGTGGGGAGGGTCCCCCACGGAACTTGCACGTCAGCACAGGGAAGACGGGAGAACAGGTGTTAGGGGATGCAGATATTTTGGTGGGAAACCAGCGGTTCTGGAACTCTCTTGATTTGCTTACAGTGAGAATGCCCCCCCGCCCCCCACTGCGGCTGCCCCTAAGTTCCAGTGGGCTGTCAGAGATTGAGGAGAGCGAGGGCTGAGCAATCCAAATGTCCCAAGAGTCAGCGGCCCAGTCTCGCTTTTGCTGAGTCGGCAGCAGGACCTAATTTGTTAATTAAGAGGCATTGAGAGCTGTCCTCGTGTTTTGATTAACCTGATGGCCTTCCCAGCACCACTTGGGTTCAGCTGTAGACGTCGCCGCAGCTTTTAATGAAATGATCTGGAGGGCCATTTGGAGGCACTTGCCATTATTAGGCAGCTCATCGAAACCGATAACTGAGCTGGCAGCCGAGCCGGCCGGAGCCGTGCCCAATGAGCACTCGGGTCCTGGTTTTCAGGCCCCACGCTGCATGTTTTAGTCATGCTTGAGGGATCGCTGCCGGCCTTTTCAGCTTTCACCCGATTTGCTCTGCACTGGAAGTGCAGCCCGGAGACGGCTCATGAGCTCAGAGGCTGTGGCAGACGTGTTGGTGTCCTGCCCACGTCCCCCTGGCCCCGGGGTCTGCCATCTGTGAGTACCTGTGACACCCTAGACTCTGTGCAGGGTTTTCCTCACTGGCCCGGGCGCGGCTGGAAGTGTGGGGGGTCATGTGGAGTTGACTTGTGTCCCCCACAAAGATGTTGAAGTCCTAACCCCCAGGAAATAGGCACTTTGCAGATATCAAGCTAAGGTGAGGTCACTGGGGTGGGCCCTAACCCCGTATGACTGTGTCCTTATAAAAGGGGGAAGTCTGGGGTCACCTGGGTGGCTCAGTTGGTCAAGCGCCCAACTTTGGCTCAGGTCAAGATCTCACGGTTCAAGGGTTCGAGCCCCGCGTCGGGCTCTGTGCTAGCAGCTCAGAGCCTGGAGCCTGCTTCCGATTCTGTGTCTCCCTCTCTCTGCCTCTCTCCCGCTTGTGCTCAAAAATAAATAAACATTAAAAAAAGGAGGGGGGCAGTTATCTGGACACAGAGGCGGACAGGAAAAATGCTGTTTGAACCAGGAGGCAGAGATCAGGATGATGCCCCCACCGGCCAAGGGACGCAAAAGATGCCAGCAAGCCCGCGAGGCCGGGACAGACACCCAGAGCAGATCCCCCTCCTGGCCTCAGAAGGACCCAGCCCTGTCCTCACCTTGAGCTCACACTTCCAGCATCCAGATTGGAAGACAGTAGATGTCTGTGGTTGAAGTCCCCGGTTTGTGGTGCTTCCTTGCCGTGGCCACAGGAGACCAGTAGGGGAGTTCCACACACTCCTGCCCCCACGGAACCTCCTTCCAGGAGGGGCGGACAGGAATTGGTGGACAAGTGCCCTGGAGGGATGCTCTGCTTCCCCAAGAGCCCCCTGCTGTGGTGTGGGCTGAGGCCCACTTGCCCAGAGCAAGACCTGTTGACAGGCGTGTCCTGTATTGACCTCTGTCCTTCTTTTCCCGTCTCCTCCCTGTGTTTTCCTGGGATCATGTCCCAGATGAGCAACCTGCACCAGAATTTTCTTCTCAGGGTCTGCTTCTGAGACAGGCCTTGATAGTAGTATGCTCACGTGCACGCGTGTGTGTGCATGTGCGTGTGTGTGCACGCTGTGTGGTGGAAAGACGCCGTTCACAACCTCCCGTGTGCAGAAAAGGTAGCTCTGTGTTCCGATCCCTGCACGGCTATGATCAGTGTCTTTCTGGAGGAGACAGAACGGCAGGGCACGGGGCTGATGGGCAGTGTGAGATCCCTCCACCCTATGCTCCCCTGTCCCCAGTTCTCTCTCTCCTGGGACGCTTGCCAGGACTGACGTTCTTGGTGCAATTGTGGCTGAGAGACGCTAGGGCACAGGCTTATTTGAATTTTGAAAACTACGTCACTGTTATCCAAGTATATGAAAACAACAACGTGGAAACATTTGGAGTCAAGATGCGCCTGGGTGGCCCAGTCGGTTGAGTGTCCGACTCTTGGTTCCAGCTCAGGTCATGATCTCACAGTTTGTGGGTTCGAGCCCCGCGTTGGGCTGCGTGCTGACAGAGCAGAGCCTGCTTGGGATTCTCTCTCTCCGCTGCCCCTCCCCCACTTATGCGCATGCATGCGCAGGGGCTCTCTCTCTCTCAACATAAATAAATAAACTTAAAAAAAGGTGGAGGTGCCCTTCACCTTGTCTGTTGCTATTTCCTTTCTTGACTATAAACTGATTTGGATATAGATACCGTCACAGACAGATACAGGTACAGACAGATGCACCTGTAGATAAGATATACACATAGAGACATACGTATGTGTGTGGATATAGGTTTGGATAAACACGTAGATATATCTGTAGGTATACATAGACATAGGTAGTGTATTTAAAAATACTTTTTTAATTTGAAAGCGATAGGGAGGGAGTGAGCACAAGCAGGGGAGGGGCAGAGAAAGGGGGACAGAGAGAGAACCTGAAGCAGGCTTGGTGCTGACAGCAGAGAGCCTGATGCTTGGCTCAAGCTTACCAGCTGCGAGATCATGACCTGAGCCAAAGTCAGACGCTCAGCCTACTGAGCCTTAAGTGCCCTGGGAGAGAGAGTCTTAAGCAGGTTCCATGCTCAGCGCAGAGCCTGATGTGGGGCTTGATCCCATGGCCTTGGGATCATCATGATCTGAGCCAAAATCAGGAGTCTGACGCTCAACTGACTGAGCCACCCTGGCACCCCTAGGCAGTGTATTTTTAGATTTACATATCGCTGTGTTGTCTGCGTGGTCCGGCGACTTTGCGTTATCGTTAGACGGTTGTCTTGGATGGTTTCTGAAACTCGAACGTCTGTCCCCGCCTCGTACTTTTCATCCAGTCCTCTGTTAATTGTCAGTTAAGTTGCTTCTATTTCTTCTGTGGCTCTTCCCTACAGTGCTACAACCATACACATTTTAACAAACATGGAGATATTTTTGTATTTGTGCAAGGATTTCTGTAGAACGGATTCCTGGAAGTAGGATCCCCCAGTTCAGAGGGAAGCACACTTAAAATTTGGGGAGGCATTATCCAGTTGCCCTCCAAAAAGGTTGAACAAATTTTTGCTCCCGGAGTAATTTAATTTGAATATTAAAAAGGACTGTGACCTCATTTTTGTACTTTAAGCTGGTGAAGTGGGGCAGATCCGTGACACGTAAATAGGTTATTATGGATCCAGCAGGCCTGAACCAGCTCCCACTCGGCAGTGCCTTGCTGTTTATTTCCACTGCATGCACTTGAAAGAGAAAATAACCTGCACTCCTTTAATATGTCTTATAATCTAAAATTCCTCTGAGAGATGGCAAGGCTTTCCGGCATGGCTGTGAAAAACACACCCTGGGTAACTGCACGTGTGGAAGTCACGTGGAACAGAGTCACTTCGGGCCCTTGTAGTCCTGCGTCTGGAAGCAGATCTGCTCCAGCTAGTGCCGTGTACCTCTAGGGATGCTTGTTCGGCAGCAGTAGCTGGCTGATACAGAGCTTTTTTCCTGTGCTCTCCTCCACCTTCTATGTTTTACCCCATGATCTCTGTTACTAAGAGACATTATAACGATCTGCTTACCTCTCCAAGATCGCCACCAGACTGTTTCACCAGAAGGTTGGTGGTAGCCTGAGTCTACATCACACGCCAACGTCATTCCCCTCATTTCATCTCATCACGTACCCATTGTATCCTCTCACATCATCACAGGAAGAAGCGTGAGGGCGGATCAGTCGGGTATTTTGAGAGAGACCACATTCACATAACTTAGCACAGTACATTGTTATAATTGTTCTATTTCAGTATTAGGTATTTGTTGTTCATTTCTGTGCCTGATTTATGAATTTAACTTTATCGAAGGTATGTGTGTATAGGGAAAAAACATAGTATGTATAGGGTTCAGTGCTGTCTGCGGTTTGGGGTGTTCACCGGGGGTCCTGCCACGTATGCCCCGAGGATGGGCGGGATGGAGAGATAAATGAACGACAGAAAGAATCAGTGAGCTTAAGGTGCTCCCATTCCTTGGCTGTCCTGGATCTTCCCAAATACATTTCTTTTTGAAGAATCGCTCTAATCTTGGCCAATTTTTATTATCCGCCAGAACCGAACATGCAGAAATCCCGAACCTTAGCTAACGCATACGTGCTCAGTGCTTGGTTTACGAAGCACTCCTTCCCCACTTTTGCTTTGCTTCGTGTTTACAACGCTCTGGTGTGAGGTATTGTTCCTCCCCCTTCCCTGGGAGGGCCCTGAGGATCAGACGGGCCGGGGCTTGCCCTCAGCTCCCTGGCTGGCAGGTGGCCTGGAGGAGGCTTGCACTTGGATCTGTTGCTGTCTCCAGGGTCTTCCCCCAGCGGGTCCCACCCGTCACCGAAATGACCCTGGGGTCCTTCTCCGAGAATGTGTGTGTGGTGTTTGAGTCTGCTCTTCTCTCCAAGAATGTGTCTCTTGTCCCCTGGGGTCCAGGAGAACAGAGGGTTACTTTTTTATGGCCAGGAAAATATTAATGAAAAATGAACCATCGGTGAAATTAATTTCAAAGATTTATGCATTCCCTGTGACTAACAAGCCTGCACCTGTTCATTTGACACCTTTTAACAGCTCCCCACTCACCCCCCCTTCCCAGCCTCTTAAAATTCTCCTCTTTCCCTGAAGGCACCTGGTTGGTGTGTCGAGCAGTGAAATAAATGTACAGTGGGATAGAGACACGACTTGTTAATTAAAAAGGCTGCTCTGCGGGTTCACAGTCAGGAAGAGATGAGCCGGACCGAGCAGCAGGGGATCCCGGTGGGGAGACAGCGGAGGGGTTGTTCTGGGCCGGTGCAGTGGGACCAGAACAGACATTAACGAGCTTTCCCTCTGAGCCCCCTCCGCCTGCCCACACTGGATCACCCTTCCTCTGCGTGGTCGTGAGGGGGAACGCTTGTTGAATAAACGTGCAGCAGGGGGTCACCCGCAGGGGGTCACCCGTCCCGTCGCCCCGCCCCCATCCATCGCGGGGGGGGGGGGGGGGGGGTGGGGGGGGGTGGGGGGGGTGGGCCAGCATTTTTCTCTCCCTGCCCCTGGGCCTAGATCCTGTGGTGTTTCCTTGTGCGCTTTGATGGATGGACGCCTCCGAGAGACTGACTCGATGGGTCCTTTCTGGCTGCCGGCTCTCAGAGGTTGGAAGCTTGCATTTTGGACTTTGTCAAAAGCTACTCTGAAATCTAAAATTTGGGGAGCCCCCGGGTGGCTCAGTGGGTTAAGCGTCTGACTCTTGATTTCAGCTCAGGTCGTGATCTCATGGTTCGTGAGTTCAAGCCCTGCGTCAGGCTCTGCACTGCCAGTGTGGAGCCTGTTTGGGATTCTCTCTGTCTCTCTCTCTCTCTCTCTCTCTCTCTCTCTCTGTCTTCTCACCCTGCTCTCCTTCTCTCTTTCTCTCTCTTTCTCTCTCTCTCTCCCTCTGTCTTCTCCCCCTCTCTCTCTTTCTCTCTCTCCCCGTCTTCTCCTCCCCCCACTCTATCTCTCTCTCTCTCTTTCTCTTTCTCTCTCTCCCTCTGTCTTCTCCTCCCCCTGCTCTATCTCTCTCTCCCTCTGTCTTCTCCCCCCGCTTTCTCTCTTTCTCTCTCTTTCTCTCTCTCCCTGTCTTCTCCTCCCCCCGCTCTATCTCTCTCTCCCTCTGTCTTCTCCCCCCGCTCTCTCTCTTTCTCTCTCTTTCTCTCTCTCTTCTTCTCTCTTCTCTTCCCCCTGCTCTCTCTTTTTCTCTCTCCCTCTGTCTTCCCCTCCCCACACTCTATCTCTCTCTCTTTCTCACTCTCCCTCTGTCTTCTCCTCCCCCTGCTCTCTCTCTCTCACAAAATTAAAAAAAAGAAAAGAAAAGAAATCCAAATTTTCTATCTGTGTCAACTGGGCTTTCTTTGGATGTGGCCCCATCTGTGACCAGTCGAATGTCTGCTTCATTCTCAGTCTCCTTCTCTCAGCAACATGAAAGTATTTCTAGAAATTTCTCATTTTCTAGCCTTTCAATGATCTTTTGCCTGAGGTTGATTACCCATCTCCTTCCTTAAGAGAAGGGCGCCTGGGTGGCTCAGCCGGTTAAGCATCCGACTTCGGCTCAGGTCATGATCTCGTGGTTCCTGGGTTTGAGCCCCGTGTTGGGCTCTGTGCTGACAGCTTGGAGCCTGGAACCGACTTTGGGTTTTGTGTCTCCCGCCCTTGGTGCCCCTCCCCCACTTGTGCCCTGTCTCTTTCTCTCCCCAAAATAAATAGACATTAAACATTTTTTAAAAAAAGCTTAAGAGAGATCGAGGGATAACACATGTAGCGTGCATGCCTCGTAGTATGTGGCTCAAATGCATGCCTCCTAGTATGTAGCTGGGTGAATGTTTACAGATGTATACACCTGTGCAAGCACAGCCCAGATCAGGATGGCATATGGGATACTTCCACCTTCCTCAGAAAGTTCCCTCAAGTGTGTAATTGAATGTGATAGAAGTCAGAAGAGTGGTTCTTTCTGGGGAAGAAGGTACTAACGCAAGTTTCTGAGACTTTTCAAGGTGCTGATTCAGTAAGTCCCAAAAACCTTAGTGAGAGGTCATTGTCAGGGGCTGGGATTTCTCCAATGCACATAGGTCATAGACCCTTCCCCTGGCAGGTACGATCTCCCAGCGAAGGACTGAGGGATTGCTGCTGGATGGTTTCCCTCTGTAAATACCCTCCTGCCTGGAGTCCCATCGACCTCCTCCTCCCCAGTGCAGGTTTGCTCATGGCTGTTGCTCTTGGGTGTGGAGGCAGAACCAAGGATGCTGGTGACCTCCAGAGACCCCCAGGAGTTGGGGGACATCATCTCTGGTGTTGGGGGCCCTTCCTGGAGGAGCTGCAGCCTGTTCCCACGGTGGGAAGGAGCACAGGCTTGCACAAGTTGGAATCCCAGCCCCGCCATGGACGAGCTGTGCCACCAGGAAGGTGCTCAGCCTCTCTGTGCCTTATGTCCTTCATCCACCACATGGGACGGTGATGACAGCTGGACCTGTCTCATGGTATTGTTGCATGGCTGAAAGAAGCTAATGTGTGTGTCTGAGACCCAGTGAAGACTACGTTTCTGCTACTGTTATTTAGTTTAGGAATAACACAGACTCAGTTTCAGTCCCCCATCCAGTATTCCTCGGCTGTATGACCTTGGGCAAGTCCCGGAGAGCTTTGGTTTCTTCTGCTGAGAAGGGGGAGCAGTCCTATAATCTCATAGGACTGCGGGAACAGTGAAAACATGACCACCACCCTTAAGGACTGCACAGTGGGTACTGAAGAAATGCTACTCCTCGCCAAACACGTGATGGGCTGAGGTCTAAAATTGTGTTCAGAGGCCGTGTTTTGAACTAGAAATGCTTTTCCAATAGACAGCAGGCTCCAGGGGCTCTTGGGTGGCTCAGTCCATTGAGCATCCGACTTCGGGCTCAGGTCATGTTCTCGCAGTTTGTGAGTTTGAGCCCTGCATGAGGCTGTCTGCTGTCAGTGTGGGGCGTGATTGGGATCCTGTCTCCCTCTGTCTTTTCCCTTTCCCTGCTCATGCTCTCTCTCTGTCTCTCAGAAAGAAATAAAACATTAAAAAAAAAAAAAAAGAAATCACTCTCCAATGAACTGGTAGTGTCCCAAGATGGCCCGCTACATTCTGTTTCTAAGGTTGAGAACATTTGCGTTATGAAATATTTCAAATCTTCAGAAAAGTACAGGAAATAATATGACACGCGTGTACCCACCCTCTGGAGTGAACAGATGTCAACATTTTGTCATATTTGCTTCAGATCCCTCCTTTACAAGAAGAAGAAAAAAATATTCTAGTTCCAGCTCAGACAAGCTATTTAATCGAGAATGTAGCTGAATTTTGGTTCTGATGTGTGGTCTTTGATGGGTACCGGGGTCGCCGGTATGAATACGTGAGTTCCCCGGCCTCTGTGAGCTCACACATCAGTGAACAGTGAAGGTAACTTGAGAACAGAGACTTGTCCCACCCTGGGGACGTGTGATGCAGCGATGGAAAGCCCAAGAACCATGGTGGCGATGGGAGCACGGGTGGTCAGAAAAAGTTTCTTGAACAAAGCGCCATCCAAGTTGTGCTTTGGACAATGAAGTCGAATTTTGTTGGGTGCGTTAAGGGAGAAGTAGGCTTTCCAGGTGGAGGGAACAGCACTTGCAAAGTCACGGAGGCCAGACGTCCTGACTCTTTACACCGTGAGATGTATTGGTTTCCTGTGGCTTCCATAACAGATCAGCACAAGGCGAGTAGCTTAACAAAACGGAAATGTGCTGTCTCACTGTTTTGGAGGCAGGAAGTCCTAAATCGGGGTCAGCCAGGCCGTCTTCTTTCTGAAGGCTCTGGGAGAGCCCGTGTTTGCGTCTGGTGGTTCCTGGAAATCCCTGGGGCTCCCTGAGGTGCTTTATCTGCCTCACTCTGGTCTCTGCTTCCCCCACCACATGGCCACCTCCTCCTTGCCAGTCTGGTTCTCTCTTCTGCTCGTCTTAGGGGACACCACTCCAGCCCCCTCCACTATGATCTCATCTTAATTCGACTAATGACATCTGCAACAACTCTGGGGCTCAAGGATTTTTTTCCCCAGGATGTCTCTCTCCATACGGCGAGCATGTGTGCATGTTTGTATATACACATGTACACACGCATGTGTGTGGGGATGGAAACACGTATCTTGTAAGTTTTCCTTCTGCTCTGCTCTAAATGTCACTGCTGTAGTTTGTAGGCAGAAGGAGGCATTTGTGCCCTGGCTAAGGGTCAAGAGCATGCATTCTTGCATTGATTTTTTTTAATGTTTGTTTATTTTTGAGAGACAGAGTGAGCACCTGGGTGGGGCAGGGGCAGAGAGAGAGAGAGAGAGAGGGAGGGAGGGAGACCCAGAATCCAAAGCAGGCTCCAGGCTCTGAGCTGCCAGCACAGAGCCCGATGCAGAGCTTGAATTCATGAACCGTGAAATCATGACCTGAGCCGAAGCTGGATGCTCAACCGACTGAGCCACCCAGGCACCCCTGTATTGATTTTTGTTTCCTTTTATTTGCAATGATTTTTTTTTTTTAAACAAAGAAAATTTTCCTCTGGATTTTGCCAAGCCAGGGAATCAAATGGACTATGGAACGTGTCTGGGGCTCGGTCCAGTTAATCCGATATTTCCAGGCATCTGGTAGGTGCCACATGATTAGGCTGTGGCTGGTTCCTTTGTGCCATTTTTAGGTGGCTGGTTGTTGAATATGGCAGGTGCCAGGAAGACCTAATTCATAAAAATGGGCTGGTGGTATGGTCTGAAAGTAAATGAATGCCAAGTGTGGGCAGATGGTTTCTGGAGCATTTATGGGTCTGAGACAGTGCGCAGAAAAGGCAGTTGAATTTTGGGGTGTTGAAAGGAGCGTCTGGAACTGTCAGAACCTGAGGACCGGCTGGGGACGGCAGAATGCTCCAGGACGAGGTGCCAGCATACCCCTCATCGGCGTGGCGCCCTGGGGTTGACCGAGACGTTGATTTTGCACCCGTGACCCCTGGGCCCTGCAGCATCTCTGTGACGTAAGCAGTTGCAGATTTTATGGTTCACTCCAGGGATGAGAAAACCGAGACCCTGAGTGGTGATGTTGTGTAACGTCAGGGCTTCTCTAGATGAGTACGTCGGGGGGCGCTTGCCCCCACCCCCCCTTTCCCACATCCTAATGGTGGCCTGGGCCTCTTTCTTCCAGTCTAGGAGGAGGTGTTGTTTTCTCAGGAAGGACTCACAGGGAGGACCCCTCTTGGTCACAGGTTGGGGCGTTCCGGGGCTCCCCAGGCATCACATCTCATGCCTCTTTCCTGCCAGTCATCACGCCCTGCTCACGAGGCACTTCATTTATTCCCTCCACACCTCCTCACACCCCGTATCGCCTCCTTTCCTTAGTGGGGACCTGGAGGACTGTTCGCTCCCACCCCCCACCTGCCAGGTGTGGTGCAGAGCACTTTACATCCCTTTTTACTTTTTTGTTTTTGTTTTTTTAATGTTCATTTATTTATTTTGAGAGAGAGAGAAGGAGAGACAGAGAGACAGAGAGAGAGAGAACATGCATGTGCCCAAGAAGGGGAGGGGCAGAGAGACGGGGGAGAGAGAATCCCAGGCAGGCTCCACACCGTCAGTACAGAGCCCAATGCGGGACTCAAACTCATGAACCTTGAGATCATGACCTGAGCTGAAATCAAGAGTTGGATGCTCAGCCAACTGAGCCACCCGGGCGCCCCAGTATCCATTTTAAAACACATCACCAACAGGAGGGGACTGTTGCTTGTATTTGTAGATGGAGAGATTCGGGCAATGGGAGAAGTTGACTGTCCAAAGTCATTTAACTGGATTAGTGCGGCAGGGTAAGTAGGCTTAGTGTTGGCTGGAATAATTTCAGTGGCATAATTTCATTGGGCTCTGTAGAGTGATTCGGGCAAGGGGTGGTGGCCTGGAGGGAATGTGTGAGCCTGATGAGGGGGGTGGTTGGGGGATGGGCTTGGGACTGGCTGCTTTGCTCGCGGAATGTGTGTTCCAAGGTGAGTTGTTGGCTACCTTTAGGAATCAAGTAACCCTGGGAGGGCCAGCCCCTTCTGAATCAGCAAGGCTCAAAGATGTCAAAACATCAAGAATATAGACTAAAAAAAGAGGCATGATTAATACCGAGCCCAATTCTTTTGAGCACAAAACCACTTCCTTTCTCCTGCACCCATCCATCCTTGTCAGAGACCAGGAGAGACTTCCTTGAGACTGAGAAGAAAGCAGCATCCTTTTTTTTGTTTTTTTTTTTTCCCTGCCTCTGAAGCATTATTTCCACGTTCCAGAGTTCGTGTGCTCTTTCTCTCTCTGCATCTTTCGCCTCTTGAAACCACTTCTTGTATCACGTCCTCCATGGCGTGGGAGCGTGGCTGGGCCCAGACTGGGTGGCTCTCAGGTCTCTGGGTAAAAAGCATTAACACACTGGCCAAAGGCACCATGACGATAATAGTGAACAGACACAGGATATTCAAACCTTGGACAGTTTGCCGCGTCTCTTTCCTAGGGCTGGAGCCCAGGCTGGGGATACTGCACTGTTAACTCTTACAGGTCGGCAGGGAGCAGGGCTCTGGGGATCAGAGACTTTCTCCGCCCAGTGCTTGGAGGTGAACTCCAGGGGCTCTGTCTGCCCTGCCGTGGTTCCCCGGGAACTTGGCCACGGAAGTTTCGGCTGAGCTGCAGAGAAAGGGCAGAGAGGTCTATATCTGAGATGAGAGCCTGTCTTGGGAGCCTGTGTTCACATAAATCCTTGGTCTCTGTCTGGGAGTCGCGTAGTAATAACGAGAATAGTAGCTCACACTTATGGGGCTCTTGTGGAGCTAAGCACTCTCCGTGCATCATCTCCTGAATTCTTACAGTGACTCTGTGTGGTGGGCATGAGTGTTGTCTCCGCCGTACAGAGGAGGAGACCATGGAAGTAGCAATTAATTGGTGGAGGCATGATTCAGAATCAAGCAGGCCACGTGGGGGACCCACGCTCCGAATGCCATTTAACAGATGAAGAGTCAAGACTAAAAGGTTAAGTGACTTATTATCTGTCCTGCCAAAGCAGACACAGTGAGTGACTTATGAGTTCCTGAAGGTTCTCGACCTTCAGAATCACCAGGGGTGATTTTGCGCTCGTTCTTCCCGGCCCCCGGGACATTTGGCAATGTCAGGAGAAACTTTGGGGGGCAGGCAGGATGAGGGATACTAGCAGGTGGAGGCCAGGGGTCCTGCTAAGCATCTTCCAGCACATAGGACGCTCCCACCACAAAGAATGACCCAGCCACAAACAGCAATACTCTGGCTTCAGGTCACATGCTTAGAGCCAAGCCAGGACCTGAGTTCTGGACTCCAGAGCCTTGGCACAGTGCCTGTCACGTGATTCCAAGCAAAGGTGCTCACTTGGTCCCCTCTGCTTGTGCCAGTATTGGTTATTGGCTCTCCACTCAAGGCAGAGCCTGCAACTCTCCCAGGGAGACTCTCCTTCACCCCCTGCGCTCAGTTCCTCACTGGGGGTCTCTGTCCCAGTGCTCATCTGTTCGCTGTTTATTCTAGGAGCTTCTCCACTGGACAGTGGACCTTTGAAGGGGAGGCTGGCATGAAGATGGTGATGGTGGTGATGTTGTGATGATTCTTCCTGGAAGGTGAGAGGGGAGCCTCTGGGCTGAGGATCCAGAGTGCAGAGGGCTCTATCAAGAGGAAGCATAGCCCTCTTGGCTGTGGCTCGGGAGCTTTCCCCGTGTGTGACCTCCCTGTTGTCTTCCTTGCCCATCCTCAGACAGGTCAGACCTCGCCTTTTCCCCTAACTCAGGACTTGGTAGGCACAGCCCAGGGCTCATAGCCTGGAAAGCGACGTGCGTGAGCCGGGTTTAATTTTCCACCATGTTAATATTAGCAGGAGACAGTTGGCTGTGGGTGCGGTTGGTGGGGGGGGGGTGGGGGTGGGGAGCACCCACGGAACACAGCGCTCACATTTCAGAAGGGTGGGAGGGCAAGGCTCTTGGCCAGGCCTCTGCTTCCTCACTGTAGCCTCCAGTTTAACGCTCTGTAACATGGGGGCGCTGGTTCGGAATATACCTCCCTCTCCCTTGTCCGTTCTACTCTGACATTTTATACCGGTCTTGCCCTCCACCGTGTAACGTGTGGGTGTCCGGGGATGAGTCGGTGGCAGGACGTAGGTCGGCCCCTTCTCGTGCCGGGGAACTCACCACCTTCTCGAGCAGCCCCTTCTTTGTGGGTGATGGTAACAATAAGAGCACCATTTTTGGGCTGCTGGGTCCTCCGTGGCATGATTCCTCTTGGCTTCACGGCGATGCCCTGAGGGAGGTGTGACGAGGCGGACAAACGTCAAGAAGTTTGCCCACGACTGCACGACGAAGAAATGGCAGCACCGGGACTTTAACTCCAGCTTGTTTGACTTTATTTAAAAAAAAAAAAAATTTTTTTTTAATGTTTATTTATTTTTGAGACAGAGAGAGAAAGAGCATGAGCAGGGGAGGGGCAGAGAGAGAAGGAGACACAGAATCTGAAGCAGGCTCCAGGCTCCGAGCTGTCAGCACAGACCCCGATGCGGGGCTCGAACTCACAGACTGTGAGATCATGACCTGAGCTGAAGTCGGACGCTTAACCGACTGAGCCACCCAGGCGCCCCCAGCTTGTTTGACTTTAAAGCCCTCGGTGTTTATTTAAGGGAATTAGCTGCGGGACACAGGTGCCCAGACGGGTACCAGATGGAGGGGAGGTGAGTCCCGGCCTCCTTGGAGAATGGCGTTGTCCCTGGCGGGTGGGTGACAGCAGAAGGGTGGAGAAGGCAGACCCTTGGTGTGACAGTACTGAGTAACCCTGATTGAGCACCTGCCATGTGCCGGGTACTGTGCTAAGCACTCTGTGGCCGCTATGCCGTTTAATTTCTCCCACACCACCAGGAGGCAGGTACCGTTATTTCTGCCTTTGGTCTTAGCTTTCTGTGGCGACAGAAACCACACGCTCGGCGGCCTGGACAACACACAGTTATTATGATACGGTTCTGGAGGTCAGAAGTCCGAAGTGTGTCCCTGGACTAAAACCAGGGTGTCAGCAGTGCTGTGCTCCTTCCGGGGGACCCCCTGGGAGAGTCTGTTTCTTCCCCTTTCCCAGCTTCTCCATCCGCACTCCTTGGCTTGTGGCCACTTCCTCCATCTTCAAAGCCAGCAGCATTGTACCCTCACTGTTCTTTCTTCTCTGGCTCTGACCCTCCTGCCTCCTCTCAAGGACCCTTGCGATTTCCCTGGCCATCGGGTAATCCCAGGTCATCTCCCCATCCCAGAACCCTTCACTTAAACACATCAACACGTTCTCTTTTGCCACCAAGGTAACATATTCGTAGGTTCTGGGGATTAGGATATGGACCCCTTGGGGGCTGTTAGTTTGTCTCCCACATCCATTTTATAGGCCCAGAGAGGTTATGTGACTTGCTTAGAGCTGCATAGCCTGTAGGAGGGAACCGTGGGAGCCGGGGTTCTGATGCAGACGGTCTCATAACCACCCGTTGTGTCCCCTACCTGGCATGTCGCCACCGCTCCTGGGAAAGCCATGTTCACAGAGCGACATGTGGACATAACCTGCCCGTTGGGTGGGAACAAGTGGCTATTTCTGCAGGGAACAACCTGCCTGTTGGGTGGGAACAAGATGCTCTCATACTTGGGCGTAATGGTGGGACCTCAGGACTAGTCATTTGGTGCATTGCGGAAATATTTGCCGAGACTCCTGCTACATAGTAGACAGAGATCCCTATTGCCGTGGCGTTTATAGTCTGGAGAGAGGACACTAGACCGTAGATCGGGAGCCAAATAAATAAGCCAGTCATCTAGGAGGCAGAGGTGATGGCTTGGGGTGAGTACCTGGGCAATGAGTCGAGCCCTTCTGACCAGTGGGCTCTGTTAGGCGCTGGGCTGGGCTGTGCCTTCAGGAGCACCCCCCGCTGCCTGGCACGGAACTGGGGGGCCGTTGCCACGTTTTGACTCTCGCGAGCCAGGTGGCTCTAGAAACAGCAGACAACGGGCAGAGCCCAAGACTGATCCTCCCGTGTGTTTTGCAAAGAGCTGGAAACTGCCATGGTTTATAACTGTCAGCGACTGCCACTGCACAGAGCAGCGTTGCTGAGCCCGCTCTTTCTGGGAAAAGGAGAAAGATGATGACATTTCCCATAGCCGCCTCCCCCTCTTCACGGAGGCCGGTGTTCTATACCCAGAAGCTGCCTTGAAGAGCTGGCACGTAGTTACGTTTGAGTTTGCAGATGATGAGAAAGAGAGGTTCAAAGTGGGTCTGACCTCGTGCCAAAAGGTCTTCCTTTTCTAACAGGACGCTTTGGGAAAGGTTTGGGCTTTGGAGTCAGAGACACCTGAGCTTGGATCCTGGCTCTGCTGTGGGCACTGAATGACTTCCTTGCCTTTCCGAGGCTGTTTTTGCATCGATGGTGTGGGGGGAGACTGCTTACCTCATGTGGTGTGGGGAACGTTCAGTGAATCCGTGTGTGAGGTGGGCAGTGTTGTTGTAGTGGGGGGGTCCAGGGGGGAGACAGAGTCCCACAGCAAGTAGCTTTTGGTCTAATGCAGGAAACAGACAAAAACAATGAATAAACACAGAAAAACAATGTCTTAATAAGTGCTATTTGGGGTAACATGCCCTGTGTTAGAGTCAAGGGGGGTGGGAACCCGCTCTTGCAGGAGGGATCAGGAGAAGCCCCTTTTATGAAGGGAGACTTACGTGAAGCCTAGAGGGTGAGATGCAGTCAGTCATGGGAGTATTGGGGAAAGGGAGATGGCATGTGCAAAGGCCCTGGGGCTGGGCACACATGAGCTTGTTCTAGCAATGGATAAAAAGTAGCGAGTGAGGAAGACAGGACATCGTAAGATGAAGCAGGACAAGGAGGCAGGGAACAGTCATACAGTGGCTTGTGAGAGTTTAGATTTTATTCTAGGTAAGATGGACGAGTACATTGAAGGATTTTAAGCAGGTGGAGTGGCTTGACCAGAATTATGCTTTTATTTTTTTATTTTTGTTTTTTAAAAGATTATTTTTTTGACAGACGGAGAGAAACAGCACCAGCTGGGGAGGGACAGAGACAGGAAGAGGGAAAGAATCCCAAGCAGGCTATGCATTGTCAGCACAGAACCCACTGTGGGGTTCCATCCCCTGAACCGTGGGATCATGACCTGAGATGAGATCAAGAGTGGACGCTTAACCGACTGAGCCACCCAGGTGCCCCCAGAATCATTTTTTTAAAAGCCCACTCTGGCTGCTGGGTATTGCATGGATTGGAGGCAGCAGGTGTCCTACAGGTGTGGGGTGATGGTGGCCGATAGTGGCAGAGATGGAGAGCCAATGTCTAACTTCAAGATGCAGGTGTGTTTTATTTCTTTATTGAAAAAAATTATTTTTACTGTTTGTTTATTTTTGAGAGAGAGAGAGCACGAGTGAGGGAGGGGCAGAGAGAGAGGGAGACACAGAATCCGAGGCAGGCTCCAGGCTCTGAGCCGTCAGCACGGAGCCCGACGCGGGGCTCGAACTCACGGACCGCGAGATCGTGACCTGAGCTGAAGTCGGACGCCTAACCGACTGAGCCCCCCGGGCGCCCCCAAGGTGCAGGTGTGTTTTAGAGTAGAATCAGTAGGAATCGATGTCTGGTTGTGTACAGATTCTTTTCAATAACAGGCTGGTATTTTTTATAAGACAGTCTTAAAAATGTATGCGTCACCACTAACAAAAATGCCAGTCTTCAGACCATGTCTTACCAGCACTTTCTTTTTGACACACATCGTGGTTTCTCAGTCTTGTGCCCTCGTCGCTTGGGGCTGGGTCACTCTCTGTTGCGGGGGGCGGGGCGGGGGGGTCCTGCGCACTTGTAGGCGGGTTAGCGGCATCCCTGGCCTCTACTCACTGTTTGCCTCTTTCCGTAGTGGTGACAACCAAATGACCAAACTGCCAACAGTCCCTGGGGTGCAATACTGCCCCCCGCTGAGAACCAATGACCCACATTGTTGAAATCAAAGACCATGTCCTTGCTCTTGGCCCTGGGATCACCTAAACAGCTTTGTGTTGGGGTCGGAATGACAATGACGGTGATGGTGTTGTGACCATTAGAGTCAGTGCTGATTCTGGTTCGAAGCCCTGTATCAGACACTGTTCGAAGCCCTGAACAGGATTACCTGCTTTAATCTTGTCAGTAGCCTTCAATGTCGGTTTCATCGTTACCCCCATTTTACAGACCAGGAAGTGGAGGCAACAGAGAGGTGAAGAAGGTCGCCCAGGTCCATGCAGGGATTAAGTTGTGGGGTGGAGATCTGAAGGGTTTGTGCTTGTCCTAAAGGCACTGGGTGGCCACTGGAGGGTGTTAAGGATGCGACAGGCCGGATTTGCACATAAGAAACGTGACCCCGGAGGCCGGCGTGGAGGATGGATCCCCAGTGGGCGAGCGAGGCTGTGGACAGGGAGGCCAGCCTGGAAACTGATGCCAAAGCCCAGGCATGGAGGAAGAAGCTACCACACTCCCCGACAGAGAAGCAACTTACCTGGGAGAGTGAGGCCACCCATTTATTCATTCATCCGTTCATCCGTTCACTCGTTCATTTCATGGCTCTCGACGGAGGATTTCTGTGCGCCTAGTGCTGTCCTAAGGCACCAGGATGATGCTCTTTATAATGTAGTGGGACGAGATAGACACAAAATAAATATAGCAAAGCAGCAAACCAACCACCCCAGCAATGCCGAGGTGTGCTGGCATTTTCTGTGAGGGAAATGAGACATCGAGGCAGATGGGCGTGAAGGGGACCCTCCTCCAGGTGGGGTTGGCTGTGGAGGGGTGCTCTCTGAGGTGGTGGCTTTTAAGCCAAGACTGTAGAAGGAGAAGGGAATGTTCAGGTGAAGCCTGGGGAGGGGGGACTTTACAGTGACAGATCTCTCTGGCAAGAATGACTTGGGCTGTTCTAGAAGGAGTGGGGAGGCCAGAGCTGGGGAGTGGAGGTGGGTGGGGACTTGTGTGCGAAGGCCGGGAGGCTGGCCTTTAGTCTAAGAGCAAGGAGGAGCCGTTTGGAGAGTTTGAAGCAGAGGGGTGCTGTTGCCCAGTTTAGGATGACGAGGTCTCTCTGTGGCAGCGCTGGGGGAGAACGGACCATCCCCAGCAGCTCCTACGGCCGATGCCTGCGGGGACCTGGGGAGATGCGATCTGAGCCCGGAGGGAGGGCAGGAGCCACGAGGAACGAGGGCATCGCCCTCAGACTCCAGAGCTGCCCGGGGGGAGGGCAAACCCTCCCACCTCCAGGAGGTCGAAAGCTGGGACTCAGACCCGGTGGGGGCACCTGGAGACACGAAGTCACGCGGCCTCATCTGCCGCCAGCACATCTGCCTGCTGGAACCTTCCTCACCGAGTCTATTTCTGCTCCCCTTGGCAGCTCTGTGGAAATTAAAAGGCTATTTGCAGTGACTAATGTTGCTAATTCTGATCAAACAATTTAAAATTCATCCTTCGCCATATCGGAGACCCGCTAGGGAACAGAATTAACACATCATTCGTGGCAATTTTCAATGACGGTTGGTGGAAAACAAAAAAAGGCATAAAAACTGGTCCTAATTCAAACCACTGCTCATTAAACAGCCTCTTCTATAATATTCCATCTTGATCCATATGATCGCTCCCTGTCTGCTGCCAGCTTTGTAACAGAGAGCGGGGACCCTGACAAGCGGACTGCTGGCTCCAAGGCGCTAGAAACTTCCCCGGAGCCTGGCAGGGATGCAGCTCCACCTGGCCCTGCCTACCCCCGCCCCCTCTTTCCACCCAAAGCCACCTGCTTTTTTTTTTTTTTTTTACTTTTTAAAAATTTTATACTTTTGAGAGAGAGAGGCAGAGACCAAGCAGGAGAGGAAGAGAGAGAGAGGGACACACAGAATCCGAAGCAGGCTCCAGGCTCTGGGCTTTCAGCACAGAGCTCGATGCGGGGCTTAAACTCATGAACCCTGGGATCGTGACCTGAGCCAAAGTTTAACGCCTAACAGACTGAGCCACCCAGGCTCCCCCAAAGCCAGCTGCCTTTGAGTCATCCTGTCCTGAGACAGGACGTGGCCCCTGTCGCCAAAAGTTAAAATTCAGCAAGCCAAGTGTTAGAGAAAGAATCAAGCTTCCCTGTGTTACTCAAACTTGAGTCCTTCTTGCATCACCGTGCTGTTGTGACCATGTGCATGTTCTATTATTTCCTTAATTAAAGCCAACCCATTTAAGATGTGATGAATAAAAAAAAAAATGTGATGAATATATGCATTTGATGTGTACAAGAATTTTTGTAACGTAGATCGTATATATTAGTTAATATATTCATTGCATTTTAAACAGATAATTTGAGAGCATGATTATAAATGGAAAGCCAACATCACAAACGATAGATAAACAGTAGGTGCAAAATAGATACAATGTTTTAAAAACATTTGACAGTTGACTTTATACCCTTTGGGTTTTGTTTCCTGTAGGTTTCTGTCCTGTCGGTGCGCGCGCGCGCGCGTGTGTGTGTGTGTGTGTGTGTTAAAATACATGTAAAAAATGGGCAGTTCAAATGCAATTAACTACAGATTTGCAAGCCTTTGGACCATTAGATAAATAAGAAAAAAGTTAAAAAATGAATTGACAGTTGCAAAATAAAAGCTTATGTGTGAACAACAAGAACAAAAATAAACAAGGTCTTAGACTCCAGCTGGATACATCTGCCAGTGAAAGCTACTCTGGGAAGCCAGGAGGCAGAACACAGACTCCTCTGGAGCATCACGGAAGATCTCCCGGAGGAAGTGACCTACGATCCCAATGGCTGTGTTTCTTGGGGGTTCTGTGGGAGGCTTTTTAGTCAGTAGAATCTTAAAAGATTTAATTGATTTTTTTTTTATCCTAAATACTGAGTGCTGGCAATTGTCTCTGGCAGGTGTGTGTATAAACCAACCTAGATATTCTAAGCTCCAATATTATGATAATGTCTAGTCTTCTTCGTAATTCTGCCCTTCCCATCACCATGGCAACCCACAAAACAAAAAAGGCAGGAGGACTGGTGTTTGATCTTATCTTGCCTGGGCCTTTGTCACATCCTTTGATATTCCCTGAGACCCAGCACCTTTGGGAGTGCAGCATTGTGTGTTGAATACCCTGGGTTACCTGGAATGGTACCACAATTCCTATCAAAGAGATGCGGGGAAATAACTAGAAATTGTGAAGCAATTAACTGGAAATCACAGGAAAGCCATTATGCAAACTGTGGCAGGTTTTATTTTCCAAAGATGGCATCCCCTGGCCCATGGACTCTGCTAGAACCTTGCCAGCCCCATGACCCTGGATGGGCATGGGTGGCTGTCCTGACCAACGGAGGATGGCGGAAATGGTGGTATATGACTTGAGGTCATAAAAATGCTTGGCACATCCACCTGTTTTCATTCTTGGAAATGAGCTACCAGGCTGGAAGGATGCCCAGGCGTCGTATGGAGAGGCCCAGGTGAGGCGGAACGGACGTCCCCAGCCCCCAGCCCTGGCTGGCGTCCCAGCAGGGAGATAGCCCACACTCATCTGTCATGAAAGCCCTTGGTCTGCCTGCCCCAGTGGGTGCTGCATGTAATGGAGCAGAGTCGTCCGCACTGAACCCCCCCAAATTATATATTTGTGAGCAAAATAAATAAATCTCGTCTGAAGCCACTGAGTTTTGGAATGGTTTGTGACTTGGAAATGGAAACTCCAAACAGGGACATGTCTCGCCAGCGTTGTTGGCTTTGTGGATGGAGAAGAGGGTTTTTTACCTGTTGCCTGCACTTCGGTTCTGTTTTATTTTGTTTTATTTTATTTTATTTTTTTTAATGTTTATTTATTTTTGAGAGAGAGAGACAGAGTGCGAGCAGGGGAGGGGCAGAGAGAGAGGGAGACACAGAATCCGAAGCAGGCTCCAGGCTCTGAGCTGTCAGCCCAGAGCCCGACGCGGGGCTCGAAATCACAGACCGCGAGATCATGACCTGAGCCGAAGTCGGATGCTTAACCGACTGAGCCACCCAGGCACCCCTTCCAGTTCTGTTTTAAAATCAGACTTCCCTGGGGCGCCTGGGTGGCTCAGTTGGTTAAGCGTCCGACTTCCACTCAGGTCACGATCTTGCGGTCCGTGAGTTCGAGCCCCGCGTCGGGCTCTGGGCTGATGGCTCAGAGCCTGGAGCCTGTTTCCGACTCTGTGTCTCCCTCTCTCTCTGACCCGCCCCCGTTCATGCTCTGTCTCTCTCTGTCTCAAAAATAAATAAACGTTAAAAAAAAATCAGACCACCTTGGGGTGCCTGGGTGGCTCAGTCAGTTGAGCGTCTGACTTCGGCTCATGACTTTGGCTCAGGTCATGACATCCCCGTCCGTGAGTTCGAGCCATGCATCGGGCTCTGTGCTGACAGCTGGGAGCCTGGAACCAGCTTTGGATTCTGTGTCTCCCTCTCTCTCTGTTTCTCTCCTGCTCACCCTCTGTCTCTCTCTCAAAAATAAACATTAAAAAAATAAAATGAAGTCAGACCTCCTTATGATGCTCCACGACAGTTGTCCACAGTGATACCCAAGCAGTGGTTTGAAAAATGAGCTCAGATAAAGCCTGGGGAGTGGCATCGCGGGTGACAGGCACTGCTGGGAGGGAGGCACCAGGCACCAGCAATGAAGAAGGCACAGTGTTTCCGCAGTGTGACGGAGGAAGTAGAGGAAGGGGGAGGAGGATGGATGGGTCAGTAGGGCCACAGCCTGGACAGCCTGCCGGGGATGCTGACAACCAGAGAAACCGGTGACCTGCCCCCAGTCATACAGTAAAGTCGTGTGGGTCTGGATCCCAATTCTGGGTCCCCTGGCCCCCAGCACAGAGCAGTGTCATAACCAGGACCTTGAACTTCAAGTTCAAACGCCAGCCTCCTGCCCCGTGTCAGCATTCTCCTTTCAAAATAAGACGGGTGGGGCAGTGATCATGGCGTGTACCCCACAGGACTGTTTTACAGATTCAGTGAATGAGTTAACATAAAACATTTAGCACACAGTAGGTGCTCAATAAATGCAGCTCTTACAACTTTGGGGGTAGAGGGGGTAGGAGACGGTGGGTAGGGTGAGCACACCCAAGCTGAGAGATTCAAACCTGTGCGTTTTCTGATCTCGCCAAGATGTCTCTTCAGATTTTCCAGGCGTTTCGGAGTTGAGAGGAGGTGAGCAGTGGACTTTGAAGTAGGAAATGCAACCTCACGCTCACAAGAATCCGCCTGCCCTGCAGGAAGGAGGCTGTGCTTGATTATATTTAATTGAGGTCAGGCAGGCTACACCGGGCTGAGACTCCCCTCCAGACTTCTGGGGAAATCTGTGCTTCTAAGCCCCTCTCTCAAAGGCTCCTTAACGGACTTTAATTGTCTCTGGACTGGAATGAGGATTTTTCCTGCATAAAATGGAGATGTGACTTGGAGGGCATACCCTGTGCCCAAGGGGAATGCTCCTTCAGTGACAGGAATCCCCTCGGGAATGGCAGGAGGGGTGAGGCGGTGCAGGGATGATTGAGTGACAAGGTGAGGACACGAATGGGTCAGTTAGTGAGTGAGTCAGCAATGCTGGTGAACTCCTGCTTTGCTGGACTTTTGCTCCAAACCCAGTTCTCCCACCATGACCTGACTAGGTTTGAACATTCCCAAAAGTGGAGCCTGACTTGCAGGGGCTTGGGCACAGAGCAGGACAAGGTCTTGTTGCTGGTGAGGTGCTGTGCGCCCGGGCTCGCCTTGCTGGGATTCTGGATGAACCACAGAACACAGAGTGACACCTCCGTGTACACCCGAGGAAGGATGTGGGATGTGGCTGGCGCCCCTCACTGCCTGGGCCCGTCAGGTGGGCCCGGAGAGCGTGGTGTAAGGCTGTCTGAGCCCCTGTGTTAGCATTTCTGCTCTTTCCCTCTTATCTCTGTTCCGGGTCAGTGGGCTCCCTCTCAACTCAGCAGCCTGATTGTGGGATCATTCCATCATGGACATTCCCACCCGCTCCCTGGCTTGAAACAGTTCAATGGACTCCCTTTTCTCTTGGGATAAAGACAAAATGTCTTTTTTTTTTTTTTTTTTTAATTTTTTTTTTCAACGTTTATTTATTTTTGGGACAGAGAGAGACAGAGCATGAACGGGGGAGGGGCAGAGAGAGAGGGAGACACAGAATCGGAAACAGGCTCCAGGCTCTGAGCCATCAGCCCAGAGCCTGACGCGGGGCTCGAACTCACGGACCGCGAGATCGTGACCTGGCTGAAGTCGGACGCTTAACCGACTGCGCCACCCAGGCGCCCCAAAGACAAAATGTCTTCAAAGGACTTCATGGCCCTTTGTGATCTGGCCCCTGCCTACCTCTCAGCCTCAGGCTATGCCCAGCTTCCTCTTTGCTCCCTCAACTCCAACTGTACTGGCCTTTTTCCAAATTCTTGCCCTCGCCAATACACACATCCTGCCTCAGGACCTTTGCACATGTGTCTCCCTTTGTGCCAAATGCTCTTTGGGTCATTTAACTCCACTGTACCCTAGAGGTCTCAGTTCAAGCGTCATTTCCTCAAGGAAACCCCAAACCGGGTCTCTTTGCCTTGGTACCTGCTCTGATGGTTCCCGTACTTCTCCGTTCTGAGCCTGGTAATGGTTGGTATTTTACATTCATTCGTGTCCTCCTTTGATTAACTGGTGTCGCCCACTGAGCCATGAGCTCCACAAAGGCAGGGAGGGTGTTTATTTCTGCTTATTCCTGTCTCTCCAGTACATGTCCTGTGCCTCGCATACAGTAGGCAGTCAATATCTGTTGATATATGCACTGTACTTCTTACTTCTCCAGCTTTTGGATCTTGCCTGTTTGCCTGCAGGGCTCAGATTTGGCTGTGCTGGTCTTCCTTAGAAGCAGCCTTTTTTTTTTTAATTAATTTTTTTTTTTTTTTTTTTATGGAGAGAGCATGTGTGTGCATGGTGGGTGGGGAGGGGCACAGGTTGGGGGGGAGAGAGAATCCCAAGCAGGCTCTATGCTCTGTGCAGAGCCTGACGTGGGGCTCGATCCCAGAACCCTGGGATCAAGAGTCAGACACTCAAGTGACTGAGCCACCCAGGCGCCCCGACAACACGTGCTATTCTTAAGCTCTCCTAAGAGTCTGCGTGCCGGGGCTTGCCATCACTCGGTGGCTGTGTGACATTGGGCAGGGGACCAGCCCCTTCCCACGTGGGTTCCCTCATCTGTAAGACAGGTGGGACTCCACTCTAAGGCTGTTTATATTGGAGCAGCTGGAACATCGCCTGCACCGCCTCTCTGCCGCCACTTCCTGCCCCTTGCTTCGTCTGGTTCCCAGGATCTCAGCCGGAGAGAGGAGCGCAGGGGGCTGGGAGAGCTGGGGGAGCATGCTGGAGGATCTCGGGGGGCTGCCTTTTCACCCCTTCTCCTTGGCTATCGATTGCTGTAACAGCTGCACTTTTGGCTTCTTAAAAAAAAAAAAAAAGTCAGTACTCCATGAGGTAACACCTTTTATAGGCTGCCTGACGCAGGCCACAGGGGATGAGGTGGGGGACGGATCCCTGGGGCTGCAGGACCAGGACCTAGCCCCCCGCTCCTTCAGCAGCCGCCGTCTCTGGGGCATGAGTTGCTGATGGCTGCCTGGGACACCTCATTCCAGCTGCCCTCGGCCAGGAGCTCTTGCCAGCGATAAAGTAGCTGTGGAATGAACACTTGGAAGGAATTCATCCATTCAACAAACAGTGATTGAGTTCCTGCTCTGAAGGGAGCGGATTGGGTGTGAGACAGGTGCAGGCTTGGCTCCCGGATCGTCTCTGCTGTCCTGAGCTCCTGTGGTGCTCCTGGTGTGTGCCTGGCATACATCCGGCACCCGATGAGTGGGTGTTGAATGATGGACTGCGTTTGGCTTTGATCGGTGAAGCCTGTTACTTCTCTGAACCTCAGTCCTTCGTCTCTGAAATGGGCGTAGGAATAGCCTGTCCCCAGGGCTATTGTGCAGAGCTGGGACCCCACGGGTCCTCTCTAGGTGGCAGCTTTGACTGTGATGCGGATTTGAAATCCCTAGCAGAAAAGTACTATTGTTTGGAATCGCACTATACCTTCACCTCCTCACTTCTGCGGCCAGGAATCCAAATGGTTTCTTCTCTTCCCTAATTAAATGTATTTGCTGTTCTCTTTCTTTTGTTACGTAATCTGAGATATTAGACTCTGGCTGTGACGGTTGAATTCTCTTCTAGTTATAAAAAAAGGGCTCGCTCTTTTTTCCATTAGCTCTGACGGAAATTAGCTGCCTACCTCTCCTAGCTCCGGGGTAAAGCCTAGGCATCTAGTGCCAATGCTGAATACAGACATTGGAAGGGAGTGGGCAAATGTCCCTCAGCTGGTGGAGACCAAGAATTGGGTCGTCCTGAGACTGAATCTGGTAATGAGCTGTGTGATCCGGGGCAGGCCACCTCACCATTCTGGTGTCAGTGTCCTCATCTGTAAATGGGCCTCAGGATCCCCACTCTGTGGCGTTAGGGTGTGGTACTGGGCTGTGCTAAGATTATGGACGTTGAGGATGGATGCTGTCGATAGGACACCTTCTTCCCTCCCGCCTGTCACCGGCTGCGTTCCGTAATGTCACACACCTGGGGGAAACACGGCCCCCTCTCCGGGCCTTTCCGATGTGCCCCATGGGGTCTGCGGTCAGAATTGCCACAAGACCAAAGGAGCACACGACACTGTTTTCCTAGCTTCCCTTTCCCTATGGTGTTTGGATGGATAGATCTGGGTGGTGGTTTCTGGATCTGACTTATACCCGCAGACTTTATTCCTTTCCCTTTGCCACGGCGTCTCCCCAGCAGGATGGGAGTGATGGTCCAGCCTTAGTGATGGTCCCAGAAGAGGAGCCAGACACATCTGGCTTCGAGGGCACATCTGAGAGATGGCTACACAGCAGGGCTCCCAACAGGACAGAAGGGAGACAGGGTGTGGCTGTGAAGCTGAGTGGTGGGAGAGAGAGGTCTGACGATCCCGCCCCCCACATGTTAACTGCGAGGCCACAGGGATGTGGCTCCCTTTCTCCCCTCATCACGTCTTCATCCACACTGCTATGGGGGATTCCCTGGCCCCAGGCTCCAGATCTTGAAAGAGAGGCAGGGCCGGAAGGGGATCTCAGGAGACACCAGGTGGAGCCCACGGGAGTTTTGACGTCTCAGCTCCGCGGACCTTCACCTCCAACGCCATGTCCTGTGGTCTGTGCAGAAGGAAGCTGATGGCTGGCTGTCGTGAGATCCCTGCATGGCCTCCTGAGTGAGTGCAGCCTACAAGTCCCCTCTGTCGGCCCAGTCCCCAGAGTAGCCGGAGGGCAGAGGTGGGCAGGAATGGGCAGTGGGGACTGGGCAGAGGAGGAAACCTATCTTTCCAAAGTCTTTCCTTTGCCACTTGACAGGGCTGCGCGTTGGGGAGAGGCTGATGTCTTTAGAGAGGCTGTTGGTAGCCTCCCCTGGGCTCGAGCCCGAAGGAGCCTGCTTGCTCGAGGTCTCCGCTCTGTCTGCGGCTTACCTGGTGGGGGCTGGTGCCTTCTCTCGGGTTCAGAAGATGGGGTGTGCGCGTGTGCATGCGTGTGAGTGTGCATCCATGTGTGAGTGTGCATGTGTGTGTGTGTGTGCACGTGTAAAGGAGGGAGAGAATGGTCCACAGAGAGGGAGTACACAGCATTAAGAGGGAAGGAAAGGAGGAGGAGAAAGACAGCAGAGAAGGGAGTTGAAGGAAAGGGAGAGCGCAAACGGAGAAAGAACATCCCTTTCTTGGCTCCGTTCTTTCCCTGCATCTTGCAGGGGGAGGGGGACCGCACAGCAGGGTGGGGGCGGCTGGCTCTGGACCGTCCGTGGGCCACACGTCTGCTCTTTCACCTTCTGCTGGAGGGGGTGCCGATGGGGGACCTGGTCATTGCTAGTCTGTTCAGGAAGCAGGACGCTGCTGGCTCACACAGAAAGAACCTTCCAGCCCACTGGGCCCAAAGCCCCCGGCCGGGCAGCCCACCAGCCCTGATGATGACACTGGCCAAGGAAAGGGAGCAGCCTCCTGCGTTGGTTCTCGGGGTGCAGAGCCAGGGGGAAGGGAGGCAGGGCTGAGTGGTAGGTTCGATTCTCATTAGCTGCTCTATCCCTGCCCAGCCATCCTTTCCTGCGTCCACTCGGGAGAGGAAATGAGAATCTAATGATGTCGGAGTCTTGGTGGGGGAGGTGAACTTCCCACAGCCTGTGCACGGGCTTGCAGGAGGCTGTGCAGCCGCAGGCATGGCCGTTAAGCAGCCTGGCAGCACCCAGGCCAGCTGCCGCAGAAGTAATGCAGCTACATTTGTTTCTAGCAGGGGTCGAGGGGCAGGAGGCAGCCCGGGGCTGCGGGAAGAGCTGCGGTCAGGCCCAGCTGGAGTTGCATCCCAGCCGTACCGCTTTGCAGCTTTGCACGCCCCACGACTGCCCTGAGTCCCGGCTGCCTCATTTGTAATGTGGAGCTGATCATACTCAAAGTGCATTTGCTGACGTTTATGGGATACTTACTATTTCAGATGTGTTAGGGCATTAATTCTAATTTATCTTCCTAACAAGACTGTCTGGGTTTCTATTTCTGCCGAGCTTCGTGGCAGGATCATTGTCTCTCCCACTTCTGGGGGCCGGCTGGGCTCAGCCGGGCGCTTCTGCCCTGGGGTCTGCCATGCAGGTGTGGGTCAGGTGCAGCTGCCGGAATCAGTTCTGTCCCCCATGGGGCGGGCTCAGCTGGGCTGGATGTCCCCGGAGATTCTTCGCACACAGGCACCCTAGTGCTCCTGGTCTCTCTCTCCATGGGCTCCCAGCCTCCAGGACCTTCCCCTGTGACCCTGTCACAGCTCGGGAATGTGTAGTTGCTCCTATGACAAATTACCACACATTTGACAGCTTGGATAAGACCCATTTATAAGGCTGCAGGGGTGCCTGAGTGGCTCAGTCGGTTAGGTGTCTGACTTTGGTTCAAGTTGGAGCCCTGCATGGGGCTCTGTGCTGACAGCTCAGAGCCTGGAGCCTGCTTTGGATTCTGTCTCCCTCTCTTTCTCTCTGCCCTTCCCCGGCTCATGCTCTGTCTCTCTCTCCTTAAAAATAAATAGACATTAAAAAAAATGATAAGGGGGCAGCTTTGGAGGCCAGCAGTCCAGATAAGGGTGGCTGCATGGGTCCTTTTTGTTTGGAGTCTCACAAGGCCAGAATCAAGGTGTAGACGGGTCGTTCCTTTTAGAGCCTTTGAGAGTGAATCCACTTCAAGCGCATTCAGGTTGTTGTCTGAATTCAGTAACGTGTTGTAGGACAGGGTCCTTGTTTCTGGCCGGGGTCTGGTCTTGGCTCCCATAGGCTGCCTGTGTTCCTCTCCATGCAGTCCCTCCAGCAAAGGCGGGCCAAGTGCCTTATGTGCTCCAAATCTCCCTGACTTCTGTGTGTCTCTGCTTCTAGCCAGAGGAAGTTTCCTGCTTTCAGGGCTCATGCGATAGACTGGGCCAGCCGGATGATCAGGACAGTCTCCTGAACTTGAGGTCCATAACCTTAACACACCTGTGTTCACAGGTTCTGGGGATTCTTCTCTGGACAACTTTGGGGACCGTTCTGTCCCCCAGAAAGAGGGGGATAGGTGTGTGACCCAAAGCGAGGCGGATATAGCTTCCTTCAGAGAGGGACAGTCTGAGGGATAAGACAGCCCACTGAGGGGCACCTGGGTGGCTCGGTCGGTTGAGCGTCCGACTTTGTCTCAGGTCATGATCTCATGGTTTATGGGTTTGAGCCCTGCGTCGGGCTGTGTGCTGACAGCTCAGAGCTGTCTGGACTGTAAGCTTTTCTGGACTGTAAACTTCAGGAGCATGGCCTGTATCCTCTTTGGTCCCCTCTGTATCCTCAGGATTTGCTGAGCCTGGATCCAGGGCCATCTCCCTCCTCTGGCCTTTGTGAGCCCCCTTCAGGGAACCAGTCTCCCCAAGACTGAGGGGGTGCCCACAGTACTGGCATTGCTTTGGATTCAAGTCCGCCATGTGGGCGTTCACGGCAGCCCCACTGGAAGAGGCATCCTGATTGCGTCCAAGCTGGTGACCTGTCCCTCCCTCTAGTCCTGGGAGACTGGCATAGTTGTTGGAGGCTCAGGAGATTCCTTGATGCTCCTGAGACTGACGTACCAGGGACTGTGTCTGCTTAGTGGCTGACCACAATGACACCAGCTGGAAGCAAATGCATATTACCCCATTGATAGATTGCATTTGCAAGATCCGCTTCTCCTGCGGTCTGTTTGGTAGCATGGCACTGCGGGGGCTTAAGGCACTGTTAGCTAAGTTTTGCAGACTGGCCTTGGCCAAATCACAACAAAACAGAGTTACTTTGGAAGCGGAGAATCGGGTTCAAATGTTGGCTCTTTCGTTTCCCAGCTCTGTGGCCTTGGACGGGTGACTTCACGGCTCTGAGCCTCACCTTGCTCATCTGTAAAATGGGACCAATAACAGGAGGAGGAACGGGGAGTGAGGTCAAGATAGTTATTCTCTGTGTTTCCCCCTTGCAGGGTCAATCGGGGTCCATCGCATCTCTGGACTGAGGGTCACAGCCCCCGTCCAGACAGCCCTCTGCTTTCTTCTCTTTCCCTATCCCTCTCTCTAGATTCTGGTAAAGGCTTCCTCCTCCTCGCCCCAGGATTATCTTCCAACAGACCAATTTCTTCTTTCTCATCTTTCTCATCCTTGTGCCCTCTGTGCTGCTTAAGCTCCAGTTCCCTCTTACCTCCCTGACCCTCCTGGGGCTTCTCAGCATCTTTCTCTGCAGGGCCTACGTTCTTGCCACTATGAGATAACCCTTCCTCTCAACCTGCTTACTGAGGAATCAGCTGATAACAGATTCAAGCAGGGGTTCTCTCTCTGGGGTCCAAGCATCATGTAGGATTTTGCATCTGTCCACATTTTTCTAACAAGAGGGTCCCTAGCCTCCTCCACCTCACCCTCCCCATCCTCAAATCATAAAAAGGTGAGGAAGCACTGGATATTAGGTATCTGTCACTTCTCCCAGGGTCCTTTGATTTTACAGATGGCTTTTCAATGGCCAAAAGAATGAATCTCTAATGGTGGAATTATGCATTCTTTAGTGGTTGGGAGCACACAGATAGCAAGGCGTGGGGTGGCCGGTAGCCTCCTCCGGTAGGTGGTCCTACCCAGACCAGGCTTGCCCAACAGTCGCACTAATGCAGTTTAATGTACAGCTGCCAACTTTATTATCCCAAAGTGGGAAAGCAAAGTCTGAGAGATTCCTGTGGGATTCTAAAGAGACCAGGTTTGCTGTTCTCTAAAACTTTTCCAGGGGCGCCTGGGTGGCTCAGTCGGTTAGGTGTCCGACTTTGGTTCAAGTTGGAGTGCTGCGTGGGGCTCTGTGCTGACAGCTCAGAGCCTGGAGCCTGCTTTGGAGTCCGTGTCTCCCTCGCTCTCTGCCCCTCCCCTGCTCATGCTCTGTCTCTCTCTGTCTCAAAAATAAATAAACATTAAAAAAAATTTTTTTAATAAAAAAATTTTAAAAACTTTAAAAATAAAACTGCTCCAGAGCGAAGGAGAGAGACAATACTCATAAAAACCAACACGCTAAATAAATTAAATGGACCAGACAACAGAGAACAAAATAAATCTCGCAACCAGGGAGTTTGGCTGGCTGATATGGGCTGGTGAATATTTAAGTGGGGGAGAAAGGGAGAGAAGAAAGGAAAAGGGAAGTTGCTCCCTCTTTTGCTGGGGCGATTGGATGGCTATCTTTAAGGATTGGGAAGCAGAGCTCACACGCCCTGGTTTCTTAGCGACATCAGGCGGCATCAGGTGGTCTGGCATGAGTAAGAGGGTAGGTCTTTTGGGGATGGAATCCTTCCTTCTTTTCCTTTCTCCCCCCCCCCCCTTTTTTTTTGTTCCCCTCCTCCCGCACTGTCTGCCTGTTTCTGTTTTTGTCTGTGGCAGCAAGCCCTGACAAAATGCTAGTGTGGAAGGAGGCAGTTTTACCAACATTGTCTCAGATTTGCACCTTGCCAGCTACCCGACCTTGGGCAGGTGACATAACCTCCTTGAGATTTAGTTTCTTTTGTTGGTGGAGGGGCTGTGGGGCTTGCATAAAATGATGCATCTTTTTTTTTTTAATTTTTTTTTTTTAACATTTATTATTGAAAGACAGAGAGAGACAGACCATTAGCAGGGCAGGGGCAGAGAAAGAGGGAGACACAGAATCTGAGGCAGGCTCCAGGCTCTGAGCTATCAGCACAGAGCCCAACACAGGGCTCGAACCCACAAACCGAGAGATCATGACCTGAGCCAAAGTCAGATGGACTTGGCTTAATAGACTGAGCCACCCAGGCGCCCCATAAAATGATACATCTAAAGCCATGAGATACTGTCTTGTCACCACAGTCCATTAATAAATGTTAGCTCTCCTCCGTTCTCCTCCTAACAAAATTAGCCAGCCCCTAATGCATCTAATTAATAAATGTGCATTTGAAAGATAGTGACACAATGAGCAATGAACTGTATGTGTCTCTTGTTAAAAGGAGGGTACCTGGACACAAAGGGGTTGAAGTTGCCTGTTTATAAACGTTGTGTGGGGAGGTGGTGATTCTGGTTTTAAGGTGTGGAGTAGAGAGGGCAGTTTTTGAAATGCAAATGTGCCTTGTGTTGCCATGACAAAGATGCTGGGAGGAAACAGAAAATCACAGAACTCCAGAGGCAGAACAGGTTTTCAAACAAAATACCTCTATTTTCTCAGCCCAGATTGGGACAGAGGGTCAGAAGGGTGCAGGCGTTCTCATGGGGACAGCAGGACAGAACCATATTGTCTAGAGTTTGAGATGCTTTCCTCTAAGCCTTTTAAGAGGTCTGAACCCAAAATGCCTTTTGTGTGTCTTTAATGTTGATTTTAAGTCCAGAAAAGCTGTTATATACCTACCGTGCATCTTACAGGCAATGGTATCTTAACAATCAAGCAAATATGAGTTTGAAATCAAAGCTGCCTGAATCAAAGATTGGTGCAGAGTTCTCTTTTGTGCTAGAAAGAGGTAGACCAGTTGCCCGCTAAGAGTCCTCCTGGCACTGGATGGCCGAAGGTGTTGGCACTCTCTTAGCCCTTAGCATCTATTTCTACCTGCTCCCCTCTTCCTGTGTTGGTATCCTGAGGGCCCTCTGGGCTAACAGCATGATCTGCCTGTGCATGGGGAAGGTTGCCAGTGTTCACACTCCTGGCTGCTTCCTTCCGCCCATGAGGGCTGGGAGAGGGGGAGAAATACTGCAGGTGCCTTGCCCCTTTGATGGGAAACTGAGGTATGTTCTGCACTCTCTTGCTAGGGTTGCCCAGTGGCACTGAGCTCTATTTTGCATACAGGGCATCTTTCTGGGTAATGCGTGCTTGGTTGTCTGCCTCTCTTTCCCTGTCTCGCGTTCCTGTTGATGCGCCTGCAATCCCTCCCAAAGAAACTGCTTTCACTAGTGTGAGAAATAAGTCCACTGACCCAATCAAAGGAGGGACGTGGAGACTCAGAGTGCAGTGAAGTGAGGCTTTAATCAAGTTCTTGCAAGAGCAGGTGTCTGATAGCCACTCACTCTTGGGGCAGTTACAGCAGACAATTTATCTCCTAGCATTCAGGTCCCTCCCCTGGTTCCTCATTGGCTGAGCACTACAGAGGTAAGTCCCTCCCCTGGTTCATCATTGGCTGAGCACTACAGAGGTAAGTCCCTCCCCTGGTTCATCATTGGCTGAGCACTACAGAGGTGAGTCCCTCCCCTGGTTCCTCATTGGCTGAGCACTACAGAAGTCACAGCCTTACCCAGAAGTCCCCTGTGCCCATGTAAGGCAAAACATAGTCTCATTGGCATAAACGTACATTCCTTGAAGTGATAGAGACTACAGTTCTTTGCCTCATGCTCATTGCAAAGCCCGCGAAAATAAGCTCTCGACAAGGAAAGGGGAAGAACCAGGAAATGGAGTGTCTAAGGGTTTGGGATTCCATTTTGGGGATGGAGAGGTTTGTACATTTTCCAATAGGCTGTAAATCTGTTGTTAACTAGACAGCACAGCTTGTATTTGATATTTCTGAAAATGAATCATCTCCCTTCTCACAACTAGATCACGTGTTAGTTAGTTGGTTAGTTGTATGTGAAAGGACCTTGTACATTGAGGAAGTGCCTGCAGCACGAGTCTCGTAATTGAGAGGCACCGTGACTTGGGGGAAGGACACAGACTTTAGGGTCAAACACAGCTTTATTCTGTCTCTCATTGGCTGTATCTCATCTGCATTCACTTGGTCAAGTAACTTAACAACCACTTTGAGATCCATTTCCTCATCTGCTGCATAGACATGCTCATCAGGGTACTAAGGATGTATTAGTTAGCGTACGAAGCTGTAACAAAGAAGCCCCCAAATACAGCAATTTTAAGTAGATAGAAGTCTGTTTTCTCTCTCACACAAGGGTCAAGGTGCTTCAAGGCTGACATCTCCATGAAGTCTTTCAGGGATTCAGGTTCCTTTTACTTTGTTGTTCTGCTAATAGAGGCATGGCCAAGTGGAAGGGGGACTAGCAACTCCTTTTAAGGAGGTGACGTCGAAACTCATCACCTCTGTTTATTTCCCACTGGCGAGAGTTAGTCACATGGTCTCACCCAGTTGCCAGGGAGGTTGGGAGATCTCATTTCTATCTGAGCTCCAAAGCTATGTGTCTTGCCAAAATTTGGAGAAGAAGGAGGGATCGCAGGAAGCAGGTAGCAGTTTCTGCAGTTAGCAGTTTCTGCAGTAGGGGTGATTTCTACCTCATTGGGTTGTTGTGAGATTCAGCGAGATCTTGTCTCCAAGAGCTGTCACGTGATAGAGCCTTATTGATTTAGTTATTATTTATCTTTATTGTTACGGTGGCAGACAGGAGGTTCTGGATCCTAAGGGTGAGCCAAGAAGGGGGCATCTGTGCTAAAGCTGGGATCCTTTCAGGGACCCCTTGGCGAAGCAGATGTTTTCACTTCCTTGTGCTGCTCCTGTGAGTTCTGTGAGCATCCCAGCCCTGGTCCCCGGGAGCCCACCTTTGTGAGTGAATCTATCCACGATTGGGCAGGGTGGTGGAGTAAGCTGGCAGAATTCAGCGTTGGCTGGGATGACCATGCCAAAGACATTAAATCCCAGCTCACCTGTCTAGCCCACCACGTCAGTGAGATCCCACTGAGGGGTGTTCGTCCATGGGCTAAATGAGGGAGAGAGGATGGGGATATGGTGAATAAACAAGGAACCCGGGTATGAACTCTGACTCCTACTGTCTTTGATTTGAACCTGCTGGGTGGCGTTAAACAAACCTTTGTGTCTCTCTCGCCCTCACTTTCCACGTCTGACTCTGGTCTTTTAGGAGTCTAAGGCAGACCAACCATTGAGTGGTTATTCACTTCCCCTGGCCTGGCTTTCTCCAGGTTTATTTGGGAGGAAAAAATTCATATTTGGGGTCGGTTTAGCTTGGGACTTAGGAACGAGGTCTGCGTAGTCATTCATTCTAGTGGTGTTTATTGAGCACCTACTGTGTACCAGACTGTGCCCTTGGAGGCTCACAGTTTGAGGGATGTGGAGAAACAGACAGGCTTCCCATAGAGGCCCACTGATGTGGTTTTGGGGTGATGGGGTCCGGAGCGAGGGCCAAGAGACGTCTTTGGTGCCAAAAGGTGATTTTATTAAAGCACGGGGATCCCCGGGCAGAAGAGCTTCCATATCCTATGGAGTTGGGGGAGGTAAAGGCAAATGAGAGGCCTCCAGAAGGACTTGGATTTGCTAAAGAGGACTCCTAAGACACCCGAGGCCTTGCTGTTGTCAAGCTTAGTTTGTTTTCCCTCTAGTAAGGCCTGACCATGGACGGTAGGGGTTTCTGGAGAAATGTTATACTCTGTATTTGCCTCAAGTATTTGTCAATGGGCTGCAGGTTATAAAGAAATTTAATTTTACCTGCCATTTCCTTCTTGCCTTTGTTCCCCACATCACTATGCAGGGGAAGGAGATATTGGGGGCTCCAGGAAACTGAGTCTATAGGTTTCTGGAGATTAGGCTATTAGTAAGATTGCTTTTTTCTTGTAATTTACTAAGACATTTGTAAACTGATGGGGACTCCTGTCCTGCATGGCTGTGATTGTTATCAGTTAACTGTTTGTTTTCTTATCTTTCCTTTGTTCCTGGGCAGCCTGGAGTGCCTGAGGAATGTCACACAGATCCCACCTAGTCCGGAGAGAGGGAGGGGTGGGTGTTGCCTTCAGCTCCCTTATCACCCTGAGTGTGGGAGGGTGGACTGTGGGTGTCAGGGCTGACCACGCCCAAAGACTTGAGGAGAAACAGCAGTGGTTTGCATTAGTGACAGGAGTGGCTGATGTTTGCTGAGCCTTTACCAGGTGCGGGGCTCTGTGTGTAGGGAATTATAGGCAGTAACTCACAGGTCTTTCCATGAGCCCTGAGAGGAAGGTTGTATTATTCACACCAGTGTGCAGACGAGAAGGCCACGGATCAGAGAAGTTAAGTAACTTGCATCAAATCACACAGCTAGTAAGAGGCACAATTGCGGGTGGCAGGGTGGCACCTGGGTGACAGTTCAGAGCCTGGAGCCTGTTTCGGGTTCTATGTCCTCCTCTCTCTTGGCTGCTCCCTGTTTGTGCTCTCTCACACTCAAAAATAAACATTAAAAAGAAATTTTAATAATAAGAAAAGGAGTCACAAATTGGGATTTGAAGCCAGGCCTCTTGTCAGCAAACTGCAGTCCCATAAGGCAAATCCTGGCCCATGGTTTGTTTTTGTAAATAAAGTTTTATTGAAACAGAAATCTACATTCATTCATTTACATATTTTCACTTGTTCATTTACATGTTTTACATTCATTTACATATTTTCTGTGGCAGACTTGGTCCTGCACAGAGAGGTTTGCTGAGCCCTGCCTTATTACATTATCATTGAATTTCTGGTTATTCAGAAACAGTCTGGTTATTGCCCCTTCTTACACCAGGTAGGGAAACCAAGGCACAGAGAGGCAACGTTGCTTATCCAGGGTCACACAGCAGAGCTCTGGCCACAGTCTGGTCTGGAAGTTTTGCTGTAACAGTCCTCCCAGCAAGGGCTGCTCCTTCTGTTTAATTTTCACGTTTCACATAGCATGGGGAAGAGAAAAGGTACTTGTTACAGCTGCCTATGAGCAGATGTCAAAATATTTTCGGTAGCACCAGAAATGTGCATCGGGAAGGAAAACCTCAAGGACCGGAACTTTCAATATTTTTCCTTGTGGTGACCACATATCGGGAGCTTTGGCAGCCTGCCCAAAGTGGTCCGTCCGCGGGAGGCTGTGGGGACAGGCTGGAAAAAGCTGGGAATGATAGCACCGGGCTCATGGGTGGCCGTAAGGGTTAACCAAGGAGATACATGCAAAGGGCCCAGACTGTGTCTGACAGCTAGTGGGGGTCCTCAAGGAATATTCTTAGTTCACAGCAGTATCCGATTCCTGTGGGCTGCTCTCCCTGGCTGAGTTCTGTCACCTGCAAGCTGGCTGTCCCTGCTTGTGTAGCCTCAGATCAGTAGTCAGGGTCTCCACCAGGTAAGGCTGCAGGTGGCCCCCTCTGTCACAGCTCGAGGTCCCCATTCATTATAATTGTTCCTCAACTTGCCTGCCTTGTGCCCTCAGGGCTGTAAGCTGCTCCCCGCCCCCCCCCCCCACCAGTGCTCAGGCTGTGAGTCACTTAGCCCCAGGCAGCACAAGGTGATGTTAAGAGCCATTCAGAGCCTGAAGAGGATATGGGATGGAGGGGCCCACATGCCTTTCTTGTTGCTGTTAGTATTTTGTTACAATTACTTCTTTTTTTTTTTTTTAATTCATTTCATTTTATTTTTATTAAAATTTTTTTTTCAAGTTTATTTATTTTGAGAGAGAGAAAGAGAGGAAGCAGGGGAGGGGCAGAGAGAATCCCAAGCAGGCTCCGCATTGTCAGCGCAGAGGCTCGAATCTACGTGAGACCGTGACCTGAGCCGAAGTCAAGAGTTGGACGCTTAATCAGCTGAGCTACCCAGGCGCCCCTACTGTTACTTGTACTTGGTGCAAAGTGTGGTTGAAAATGCGGCAAGCTTGGGAAAGATTTTTTTACGCCCCCCCCCCCCCCCCCCCCAGGGTCAAGCACCACACCTTACATCATTATAGGAACTTTAAAGAAACAAACCGAGGTTCAATTCTGAAACTTGGTCCCCCGCAGAATGAACGCCTTAGAGGAGATAAAAGGGTCGGCTCTTTTGAAGCAGGGTTATTGCCTTACGTCCTTGAAAGCGATCAAATTGTGGATCCTCACGGGAGAACGGCTGGTGGGGGAGGGGGCGCGCTCACTCCCAGCCCCTTCCAGATGGTGCCACTTACCAATTCACGTGTCCTTGTTCTGCAGGCACTGAGGGCCCCCGGGGGGGATGGCGGTCACACTTTCAAGTGCTGAGGGGGAGCAAATTGTGAAAGCCCTATAACTGAGCTAGTGAGTGGACATCACTTCACACAATGCCTGGCACGCAGCAAACACTTCGGGACCGTTCGCTGTTATCCCTCCCGTGGAATGAAAGCAGTTCCTGCCTGGGGTAAGCGCCTTAGGGGCCTGCAGTGCGTTGAACATCAGCCCTCCCCCTCCCCCTGCCCCACCAAAAAAGGTTTGTCCACCCAGAACAAGTGAATGTGACCTTATTTGGAGAAAGGATCTTTGCGGGTGTAATGAAATCAAGATTTTGAGGTGAGATCATTCTGGATTACCCAGTTGTCCCCAAATCTAACGACCAGTGGATTTGAGAGGGGAGAAGATCCAGATGGAGGGGAAGGGATACCGAAGAGAACACCATGCAGTGATGGGCAGAGATTGGAGTGGGGACATCTACTCTCAGGCCAAGGAAGGTCAAAGATCGCGGCCGCCACCAGGCGCTAAGAGAGGAACATGAGTCAGGTTCTCCCTCCTAGCCTCAGAAGGAACCAGTCCTGGCCGTGCCTAGATTCAGACATGTCGCCTCCAGAACTGTGAGACGATAAATTGCTGTTGTTCACAGCTGCCCGGTTGCCTGTAACTTGTCGCAGCAGCTGCAGGAAGCCAATATGGTACCCGACTTGGATGGTGCACTTTTCTTTTCAAATCAACCTGCTTCACAGTGTCACTCATGATCACACAGGGGGTCACTTTATAAAAAAACAAAAACAAAACAACCAAGAACCATGCCCATTAATTACCCTGCCTTTATGGATGAGGCGCCTGAAGCACAGAGAGGTTGAGTAAGATGTTTGAGGTTACACAGCAGGCAAGGGGCAGAGCCAGGTTTTAACCCAGTCGTCTGCTTCAACTTCAGGCTGTTAACCACTTGAGACTGCTACCTCTCTCACCCCCTGGAGCTCTCAGCAGGTGGGAGGGTTCACAAGGACATCTCAAATTCCTCCTTGCTCATGCTTTTCTTTTCTTTTTTTTTTTAATATGAAATTTATTGTCAAATTGGTTTCCATACAACACCCAGTGCTCATCCCAACAGGTGCCTTCCTCAATGCCCACCACCCACCCTCCCCTCCCTCCCACCCCCCATCAGCCCTCAGTTTGTTCTCAGTTTTTAAGAGTCTCTTAGGCTTTGGCTTTCTCCCTCTCTAACCCCCCCCCCTTTTTTTTTCCTTCCCCTTCCCTATAAACTTCTGTTAAGTTTCTCAGGATACACATAAGAGTGAAAACATATCTGTCTTTCTCTGTATGACTTGTTTCACTTAGCATAACACTCTCCAGTTCCATCCATGTTGCTACAAAGGGCCATATTTCATTCTTTCTCATTGCCACATAGTATTCCATTGTGTATATAAACCACAATTTCTTTATCCATGCATCAGTTGATGGACATTTAGGCTTTTTCCATAATTTGGCTATTGTTGAGAGTGCTGCTATAAACATTGGGGTACAAGTGCCCCTAGGCATCAGCACTCCTGTATCCCTTGGGTAAATTCCTAGCAGTGCTACTGCTGGGTCATAGGGTAGGTCTATTTTTAATTTTTTGAGGAACCTCCCCACTGTTTTCCAGAGCGGCTGCACCAGTTTGCATTCCCACCAACAGTGCAAGAGGGTTCCCCTTTCTCCACATCCTCTCCAGCATTTATAGTCTCCTGATTTGTTCATTTTAGCCACTCTGACTGGCATGAGGTGATATCTCAGTGTGGTTTTGATTTGTATTTCCCTGATGAAGAGTAATGTTGAGCATCTTTTCATGTGCCTGTTGGCCATCCGGATGTCTTCTTTAGAGAAGTGTCTATGCGTGTTTTCTGCCCGTTTCTTCACTGAATTACTTGTTTTTCGGGTGTCGAGTTTGGTGAGCTCTTTATAGAGCTCTTTGTCCAATATGTCATTTGCAAATACCTTTTCCCATTCCGTTGGTTGCCTTTTAGTTTTGTTGATTGTGTCCTTTGCGGTGCAGAAGCTTTTTATCTTCATGAGGTCCCAATAGTTCATTTTTGCTTTTAATTCCCTTGCCCTTGGGGATGTGTCAAGTAAGAAATTGCTGCGGCTGAGGTCCGAGAGGTTTTTTCCTGCTTTCTCCTCTAAGGTTTTGACGGTTTCCTGTCTCACATTCAGGTCCTTTATCCATTTTGAGTTTATTTTTGTGAATGGTGTGAGAAAGTGGTCTAGTTTCAACCTTCTGCATGTTGCTGTCCAGTTCTCCCAGCAGCATTTGTTAAAGAGACTGTCTTTTTTCCATTGGATATTCTTTCCTGCTTTGTCAAAGATGAGTTGGCCATACTTTTGTGGGTCCAGTTCTGGAAGCCCTATTCTATTCCATTGGTCTTTGTGTCTGTTTTTGTGCCAATACCATGCTGTCTTGATGATTACAGCTTGTAGTAGAGGCTAAAGTCTGAGATTGTGATGCCTCCCGCTTTGGTCTTTTTCTTCAAAATTACTTTGGCTATTCGGGGCCTTTTGTGGTTCCATATGAATTTTAGGATTGCTTGTTCTAGCTTCGAGAAGAATGCTGGTGCAGTTTTGATTGGGATTGCATCGAATGTGTAGATAGCTTTCTTGTGGAGGATCAAGGGCTCCACCCAAGCCCAGCTCTCTTTGCTCACTCCCACCCCTCCCTGGTCTCTGTCCCATTTTCTGATGCCCTCCTTCCCTGGATGGGGGCCTTCGTCTCACACAGGAAGGTGGAGAGAAGCCTGATCACACCTCACATGTAAACCACTTCATCAGCACCTTGACCTTCACTTGCTACACCCTCTCCTCTCTTTCTCCGAATGTAGAGAAAGATTGTAGTGCATGAACTTGGGTGCTGGCCATTGGGATGGAGGGCAAGGGCTGAGGGCAGGGCAAATCTAGGATGTGCAAGGCAGACCCTGGTTCGACTGGATTGGAAGGGGCTGGGAACATCAAGAATGACTTCTCAATGCTCGGTGTGGGTGACAGGGAAGATGATGGGAGAATCTCTCAGTCTGTGGGAGCTGTCATAACAAAATACCACAGACTAGGGCAGGGGTGGTGGATGCTCAAACAACAGACATTTATCTCTCTCAGTTCTGGAGGCTGGGAGTCCAAGATCAAGGGGCAGGCAGACCTGGGGTCCGGTGAGAGTCTTTTCCTATAGCTTGCAGATGGCCACCCTATTGCCGTGTGTCCGTATGACTTTTCCTCTGCCCCTGTTCAGCTGTCCCCAAACGGGGACATGAGTCCCATCGTGAGGGCACACCCTCATGACTCAGTCCAACTCTGAGCGCCTCCCACATACCTCACCTCGGAATACCAAATACCATCGTGGCGGTTAGGGCTTTAACACAGGAGCTCTGGGGACAGGGTTGGGGGTATGCAGACATTCAGTCTGTAGTAGACAGGAACGCGGTTTGGGAAGGGAAGGGTGGGTGGGATGTAGATTCAGTTCCTTCAGCTAAAAATAGGTGTTCGGGGGTTGGATGAACCAGACCCGAGGTTGGCAAACTTTTTGTGTAAATAGATAGTAAGTTTTTCAGGCTTTGTGGCCCATGTGGTCTCTGTAACAGCCACTCAATCAGCTGCTGTGTGCGGGGGTGGGGGGACGATCCGTCCACAAATCGATGAGGCTGTGTTCTTTTTCTTTTTTAATTTTTAAATTTTTAAATCTTTAGTTTTGAGAGTCAGAGCACGAGTTGGGGAGGGGCAGAGAGAAAGGGAGACACAGAATCCGAAGCAGGCTCCGGGCTCTGAGCTGTCAGCACAGAGCCTGACATGGGACTTGAACTCACGAGTGGTGAGATCATGACCCGAGCTAAAGTCGGACGCTTAACCTACTGAGCCACCCAGGGGCCCCTGCTGTGCTCTGATTTAATGCCGTTTACAAAAACAGGCAGCAGGGAAAACATCTCAAATGTCCAGCAGACAGACAGACACACAGATGAACAAAATGTGGTTTACCCACATGATGGGACAGTATTGAGCCATGAAAAAGAATGGGGTCCTGATGCCCGCTCTGATGTGGATGGACCCTGCGGTCTTCGTGCTAAGGGGAAACAGCCAGACGCAAAAGGGCACACAGTGCAGGGTTTCATATCAGTGGAACAGGCAATTCCATAGATAAGAAAGCAGGTCACTGGTTGCTATGGGTGGGAAGGCAGAGTGGGGAGTGATAGCTTCACGGGCACACGTCTCCTTTTGGGCTGACGAAGATGTTTTGTAACTAGATAGAGGTGGCTGCACAAGCCACATGGGAATGTGGGGTGCCTGGGTGGCTCAGTTGCTTGAGCGTCCAACTTCGGCTCAGGTCACAATCTCACGGTTTGTGGGTTTGAGCCCCGCGTTGGGCTCTGTGCTAACAGCTTTGGATTCTGTGTCTCCCTCTCACTCTGCCCCTCCCCTGGCTCATCCTCTGTCTCTCTCTCTCTCTGAAAAATAAACATTAAAAAATTATTAAAAAAAAAGAAAAGATGAACACTACTAAATTGTAACTGTACGATGAGTAACTTTGTATTATATGAACATCACCTCAATAAACAAAACCAGAAACAACACACAGGCAGTGGACTGGATGGGGCTCTGGGCTGTGGTCTGCTGGCTCCTAAACTAGGTTAATCTTTAAAGTGTCCTGCTGCTCATCTAAGATTCTTTTTTTTTATACAATTTTTTAAATGTTTCTTTCTTTATTATTTAAAAAAATATATATTTTTTGAGAGAGACAGAGACAGCATGAGTGGGGGAGGGGCAGAGAGAGAGAGAGAGAGAGAGAGAGAGAGAGAGGGAGAGAGAGAGAGAGAGAGGGAATCCCAAGCAGGCTCCATGCTGTCAGTGCAGAGCCCGATGTGGGACTTGAACTCATGAAATTGTGAGATCATGATCTGAGCTGAAACAGAGAGTCAGACACTCAACCGACTAAGCCACCCAGGTGCTCCTGAGGTTCTTTGATTGAAGGATGGAGTGGGGACCAGGAAGGGGACATTTGAAGACATCTCCTCATTCTTTCCTCCTTTTTCCATCCCTGTGGGCTCCACCTTGGGGACTGTGCTACCATGAGATTACAACACCAACCACAGACCCAACTGGCAATTTAAAATATTCTAGTGGCTACATTAAAAAGGTGAAAAAAAAAAAAAAACCAAACCCGGGTGAGATCAATTTTTTTCTCTTACTGATATTTATTCATTTTGTTTTTTTAGCCCCCAAATAAGGCATATGAACATATTTTGTTAACTTTACATTTTTTATTCCAGCCAAAATCTGATGGCCTTGATTTTTCTTTTCTTTAAAAAAAATTTTTTTAATGTGTATTTATTTTTGAGAGAGAGAGAGACAGATTCTGAGCAGGGGAGGGGCCGAGAGAGACAGAGACACAGAATCTGAGGCAGGCTCCAGGCTCTGAGCTGTCAGCACAGAGCCCGATGTGCAGCTCGAACCCACGAACCACGAGATCATGACCTGAGCCGAAGTCGGACGCTCAACTGACTGAGCCACCTGGATGCCCCTCTTTTTTTCCAATTATTATTTATTATTTGATTTTTATTTAATTTATTTTTTAAATTTACATCCAAGTTAGTTAGAATAAAGTGAAACAGTGATTTCAGGGGTAGATTCCTTAATGCCCCTTACCCATTTAGCCCATCCCCCCTCCCACAACCCCTCCAGTAACCCTCTGTTTATCCTCCATATTTAAGAGTCTCTTCTGTTTTGTTCCCCTCCCTGTTTTTATATTATTTTTGCTTCACTTCCCTTGTGTTCATCTGTTTTGTATCTTAAAGTCCTCATATGAGTGAAGTCTTATGATATTTGTCTTTCTCTGACAAATTTCACTTAGCATAATACCCTCTAGTTCCAGCCACATTGTTGCGAATGGCAAAATTTCAATCTTTTTGATTGCCGAGTAATACTCCATCGTATATATATACCACATCTTCTTTATCCATTCATCCATCGATGGACATTCGGGCTCTTCCCATATTTTGGGTATTGTTGAAAGTGCTGCTATAAACATTGGGGTGCATGTGCCCCTTCGAAACAGCACACCTGTATCCCTTGAATAAATGCCTAGTAGTGCCATTGCTGGGTTGTAGGGTAGTTCCATTTTTAATTTTTTGAAGAACCTCCATACTGTTTGGTTTGCAGAGTGGCTACACCAGTTTGCATCCCACCAGCAGTGCGAAAGAGAGCCTCTTTCTCTGCATCCTTGCCAACAACTGTTGTGGCCTGAGTTGTTAATGTGAGCCATTCTGACAGGTGTAAGGTGATCTCATTGTGGTTTTTGATTTGTATTTCCCTGATGATGAATGACGTTGAGCAGTTTTTCATGGGTTGGTTGGCCATCTGGATGTCTTCTTTGGAGAAGTGTCTATTCATGTCTTTTGCCCATTTCTTCAGTGGATTACTTGTTTTTTGGGTGTTGGATTTGAGAAGTTCTTTATTGGATGCTAACCCTTTATGTGATATGTCATTTGCAAATATCTTCTCCCATTCCATTGGTTGCCTTTTAGTTTCCAGGCACCCCTCTTTTTATTTGAATAACTCCCCAAAATTTTCACTGAGGTCGTCCTTATATAGAAAATAAAACACATAGAAAAACAAAAATTGAGGAGTGTGTCAGTGTTTCAGTACTTTGAGTACATTGTATGTAACCCCACGCTCACTCTTACGTTGAGGAAACAGTTAAATCTTACTCTTCTTTGTATACGTGAGGCTTTGCTAAGGTGAGATAAATTTAAAAAAATTTTTTTAATGTTTTATTTATTTTTGAGACAGAGAGAGACAGAGCATAAGCCGGGGAGGGGCAGAGAGAGAGCAAGACACAGAATCCAAAGCAGGCTCCAGGCTCTGAGCTGTCAGCACAGAGCCCGACATGGGGCTCGAGCTCACAAACCGCGAGATCCTGACCTGAGCCCAAGTTGGACACTTAATCGACTGAGCCACCCAGGCTCCCCGGTGAGATAAATTTTTAAATATATTTTGCTTAATACAATATATGAAAATTGTCATTTTTTACAGGAAACCAGTGTAAAAGTTATTAATTTTGCATCCTTTTTGGGTATGAAATCTTTGATGTCTGTTGCATATTTTACCTCTACAATTCAAACAAGCCCCGTTTCAAGTGCGTGAAAGACTTACGGGGCTTGGGGCTACCGTAATGGACCACAGACAGGCTTAATGTTCTAGAGCCTTCTCTAATATGATCACTCATCCAGATCACACCCACTGCATGATTGGGGAGTCTTTGCTTGAATGTATTCAGTGACACTTTTTGCCGTAAAAGGCAGTGGACCCGATGGTTGGAAAAAGTTGATTAAGAACATGCTCCCTTATGTAGAGTGGACCTTGTTTCTCTCTGTGGTCCTCGTCCTATCTCCCGGGCTGAACAAATGTGCATCATTTTCTTCTTGGAAGTCTCTCGGGCGCTTCAGTGTGGGGATTTGCAGTCATTCCTCCCTGCCAGCATCAGTGGCTCAGCTCAGCAAACATTTATCCAGCTCCTGCCGTGCTGGGCTCACTGCCTGGAAGGTTACAACAGACAGAGATGTGCGGTGGCAACTTTCTCCTCTAAGACCCCAAGAAGCATCCCTGTGTCTTAAGAGTTTCGGAGAATCATCGTGCAGAGCTGAGGCCGTGACATGCCTGAGGAGGTGGCCTCTCGGCAGTTCCAGGGGATCGTCTTCATGGCTCTCGTTGGTTTCCTCCTCCTTGGGGGACAAATCTGGGGTCAAAGCTCCGTTGAATTGGGGAGATTGCTCAGAGGATAAAGATACTGATGTAATTAGTTTCAGGGACAAGAAGGAGGTAGGTCTTTTCAACTATGACCACACTAACGTCAGTGACAACAAGACATTCATCATGCCCTCATGTTCTCTTCAGAGTCTCCCAACGTCCTTTGGGATAGATGTTCGTTTCTACTTTGTAAGGACCACAGAATTGCAGCCAAGAGAGGGGAGGTGGCTTGCCCAAGGTCACACCTGCACAGGGCGGGGGCCGGGAGCTGAATACTCACCTGTCTGAATCCTAAACCCATATTTGCCTCCCATAGGTCTCCAAGTCACCCACAAGAGAGATTAAATTCTGCATTTCTGCCTGGCCTGGGGCCCCCCCACCACCTCCTACCACTGAGGAATTTTCTCATCTGTAAAAGGGACGTGAAAAGAAAGGAAGGAAGAAAGAAAGAGACTTGCATGGAAGTTCACTTCCGGGACAAAGCGAGGTGGTGGTGTGAAGGATGCTGGATAAGCGGCGAACCCCACCGGGGATGATGTGGGTGTTACTGATGATTGTTGCTGGGCTACGTTCCATGAGACCACTAACGTTAGATCATATGCCATCTCCAAACATGGTAATTTTGATATGCTTCAGCCTTAGTTCTTGCTGAGGTTTTTCCCAGCTCGCCATCCATCTGGCACAATATGTTAATCAAGTTTTCCAAACAGACGCTAGAATACGTTGTCGAACGTAAGGATTGATCTTTGCGTAGTGTGTTAAGAAAAACAAGACAAAAGAAACCACCCCAAACAGGAAGACTGGTGTTTGTCAAAGGGTAGAGTGTGTGGGCACACATTCTGTGGGCGCCACAGATCATTCCAGGGGGTCATCGGACCCGACGTTAAATAACTGCACATCTTGTGGTGGAAAACTAATCTCTCTCCAGTTCTCTCCCATTCCCCTGCGGGCTCCCAGGCGAGAGTCTCAGCGTGGTCTCCTCGGTCTTTAACTCTTGCCGATCTCCCGTTTAAACCAGAAGGAGCAGGCCTCAGGCTTATCTCATTTTTATGGCTGATTATGGAAAGTCATGCCAGCTCTCTGTTGGTGGGGATAGAAGATCTTATTGGAAAAGTTATTTATTTTGGTAAGCAAAGCAGTGTGGTTTAAATGAAAGTATTAAGTCAGTAATTATAGATATTGCCCTGAATGGTGAGGGTGGTATGAACCTTGTGATGTTGGGAGACACGGTCCCAACTGAAGGTGTGCGTGTGAGTTGTGTGTTGGAATCACGCAGCCCGTAAGTTTGCTTTTCTAACCATAGAGGGAGTCCCTGTGATGCAGCTGTTTATGAACCAAGGTAAATCATTTTGAACAGCAAACAGCAGTGCACAATTAAAATCCCTCAGCAATTAAAGGGCAACTCTGTCACCTGTTATGAAACACCCACAGGAATTAATAAAGCAGCAAGGAGGTTATTTTAGAAAGGCGTCAAAACTATACCAACAGCCCCAAACCTAAGTGAATTTTCTCTCCTCTTTGGGGAGGCAGTGGCCAGCCAGATGACCTTCACTTGATTTTATCAAGTTTTGTTTATTTTTGAGAGAGAGAGCGTGAGTCGGGGAGAGGCAGAGAGAGAGGGAGACACAGAATCCAAAGCAGGCTCCAGGCTCTGAGCTGTCAGCACAGAGCACAACGTGGGGCTCAAACTCACTTGCTGTGAGATCATGACCTGAGCAGAAGTTGTACACTTCACCGACTGAGCCTCCCAGATGCCCCAACCTTCACTTGATTTTATACTAAGCTAGTGAGGCTAGCCTTGTCTTTGGCAGCCACATCTAATGAAGACAGTGTGTGGAGAAGAGATAGGTGTCTCGAATCCATTCTTAACTGGAGAATCGGAATTAAATTGGCTGTGCATAGGATGCTTGCTGAAATCTCATAATTGCAGGCAGAAGGGTGGGAAAGGCACTGAGAAATCGATACCGTAAAGCTTTCTTCAAGAGCTGTGCCCCTTTCAAAAAGAGGGGGTCCTTCCATAAGACACAACGCAGCTAGCCTAGACTTTGATGTAGCATCGATGAATGGAGGTGAAGACAAGGCAGCCGGATCGTTCTTGGGTGCAGAGACTAATAAGACGTGACAACTAAGTAAAGTATTTGAGCCTTGATTGGATTCTGGGTTAGTTAAGTAATTAATAGAGAAGAACATTACTGGGTGTATTGGGGAGATTTTCATATGGGCTGCATCTCAGGTACTAATATCGTATGACTTAAATCTCACGGGCGTGCCAATGATGTTACTGCACGGTGGTTGCATTGGAGAATGTATTTGTTCTTAGGAAATATATGCGGAAGTATGTGAGGATGAAATGTCATGGTGCCACCAATTATTTAGTTCAGCCAAAAAAAAAAGAGATAAGCAACATGGCAAAGTGTTAATACTGGTAAATCTAGATGAATCTATGTGTTTATGAGCCTCTTATTAAAACTTTTCTGTAGGGTGGCAGATTAAAGAGGTGGGGAAGGTTTTCTGACTGCACTAATGGGTTGTGGGGAGATGGGGTCAGACGCGTCACTCCGTGGTTTTCCTCGCCTCTGTGGAAATGAGAATTTGGCAGGTTAAGTGTATCAGTGGAACTCCTTAAAGGTTCTGGTTGCAGTGAATGGTTTCTGGTTAGCACACCTTCTGTGTGAAAAAGGCTCATAGCGAAAGAGATTCTCTTCTGGGCTTCAGAGGCATTAAGAGAGCACAGAAGCTCCCTTGGCGTCGGGATTTTTTTCTCTAGAAAGAAGATCATCTTGACCTTCTGGAACAAGATGATTCTGCTCTCCCTGCCTCAGGTGTCTCAGGCTTATGACATCTTCTTCTTGTACAAGGGCAGTGATTCTGAGTGTGTAAGCAGGGCTGGTGAATAAACAGCACACCTTGCTTTTGTTCCTACTCCTGAATCCATGCAAGACATCACTAGTCAATTTCAACACAGTGCTCCAGCCAGCCACTACTAATCAATCATGGAGAACTAGTCCCTTGACATTCTGGACAATTTTGTTCCCCCTGAAAGTTTTCAAAGCAAAGTAAGTATAAATTCAAGTTGCTCTAAACCTGTTACCAATGGTGTCCTGGTCCTTGTGGCCACTCATCCCTCTTCACAGCCTTCTCTTGCCAACATAATAAAACAGGATATTATCTTGCCTAAAATCACGTTTTAACATTTTGTGGGATGCCAAGAAGCCGGCTTCCACACCTGGGGACTCCACTGAGCTAATGCGTTGTTCTTTTTCCGACACTGGAACTTCTCCTGGTTGATCCACTGGGACCCTTGGTGCCAACACTTAAAAAAAAAAGTTAATTGAAGCATATTTTACATATTGTATAATTCGTGCATTTCAAGGGTATAATTTAGTGATTTTTAAAAAAAAAATTTTGGGGCGCCTGGGTGGCGCAGTCGGTTAAGCATCCGACTTCAGCCAGGTCACGATCTCGCGGTCCGTGAGTTCGAGCCCCGCGTCAGGCTCTGGGCGGATGGCTCGGAGCCTGGAGCCTGTTTCCGATTCTGTGTCTCCCTCTCTCTCTGCCCCTCCCTCGTTCATGCTCTGTCTCTCTCTGTCCCAAAAATAAATAAAAAACGTTGAAAAAAAAAATTAAAAAAAAAAAATTTTAACGTTTATTCATCTTTGAGGGACAGAGAGAGACAGAGCGTGAGCGGGGAAGGGGCAGAGAGAGGGAGACGCAGAATCGGAAGCAGGCTCCAGGCTCTGAGCTGTCAGCACAGAGCCTGATGTGGGGCTTGAACCCACGAACTACAAGATCATGACCTGAGCCGAAGTTGGACGCTCAACCGACTGAGCACCCAGGCTCACCCTATAATTCAGTGATTTTTTAAAGTGAATTTACCAAGTTGTGGAGGCCCATCAACCGAGGTGTTCAGACTCAGACCGGGACTCACATCATTGGCTCCTCTGGTTCGTGGTCTTTGGGTTTGGTCTGGAACCATACCACTGGCTTTCGGGGCCTCCAGCTGGCAGGCGGCAGATCCTGGGACCTGTGGGCTCCAAAATCCCTCATAATAAACATCTCTCTCTATTTACGTATATCCATTGGTTCTGTTCCTTGGGGCAACCTGGCTAATACAGAGGTCACACGGGGGGACTAGTCATTTCCCTTCCATCCCTGTGGGTGCACATATGTGCTCTGGGGCTCCTTTGTGACCATCACATGGCTGGAGTCTGCAGAAGGGCCTGGGGCTGGACTGTGCGGCTGCTGGTGTCCATAAAAGGCTTCTTTTGGTTTGTTTTTCTGTGGCTAATCCTGGCTGCAGAATGTGCTGGAGACGCCCCAGCAGATGGAGTGGAAGGAGATGGCAGTGGAGACAAATACCTGGAGAAATGCTCCGTGGAAGGGAATTGGGGTCCTTTTATCCACAGCACATACCACGGAATTACAGGATCTTGGAGCTGGAGGAAATGAGGGGTACACGGGGGAAGTTCCACAGATCCATCTGGAACGTTCATTCAGCCCCTCTTGTTTGCTGCGCCATATTGTTTTCTTGCTCTGGAGAGCAGTAACTCCTAGGGCCCAATTTTGATATCCGAGGCTGAATCACCCCTATAGCATCCCTGAAGGATGACCTTTGTTCCTTAACTTGATCACCTCCAAGGACAGGGTGCTCACTGCCTCACGTGGGTCAGGGGAGCCGAGACAAATGTGCTCCTCTGTAACTGTCGCCACATGTGGACATGATGCCTGCATTTTGATAGAACCACGAGGAAAAAAGGACGTGTCTTTTTTGCTCACCTTTTCTAAATGCCAGGTTCCTGTTACAGGTGAGCATACAGATGGCGGGATTTGGATCTGTTTCCTCTGGCTGTGTTATTTTTTATTTCCTTGGTAGTTTCCGGAAGAATTTTTTAATTTTGCTGCTGGTCTTGATAGTTTTCACTCCCCTCCTTCCTAGAACACTTTCTTCTCTTGGCTTCGGTGTCCATTCTCTCTCTTGGTTTTCTTCCTAGTCACTGACAGCTAATCTATAATTTCCTTTTCTTCCCCTCCTCTGCCCCAGATGTGGAATCAGACATTTCTCCACTGATCCCTGGTTTCTCCTGGTGGGGAGCAGTCCTCGGAGTCCACAGCTAGGACGCTGGGTTTTTTTCTTAAATTTTTAAAAATTATTTATTTTTGATAAATAATAATACATTTTAATAATTTATTTTTGAGAGAGAAAGACAGAACATGAGCAGGGAAGAGGCAGAGAAAGAGGGAGTCACAGAATCTGAAAAGCAGGCTCCAGGCTGTGAGCTGTCAGCGCAGAGCCCTACGCAAGGCTCGAACTCAAAAACCGTGAGATCATAACCTTAGCTGAAATCAGTCGCTTACCTGACCCAGCCACCCAGGCGCTGCTAGGGGGCTGTTTTTGAAGATAGAATACATTTTGAGATTATATGGAAACTTTGAATGCCATTTCGGGACTAGCGGGTTTTCACTCAACCCCTGCAATCTTACATCAGTGCCTTATTTCTTTCATACCCAAATTCCTGATTCCTGAGGAAACCAGCTTAATTACTCATTCGCTTTATATTATCACACACACAGAATGGTCTCAGGAAAACAGGAACAACACTACCGTGGATGATCTGATGCATGCAAACAGAATTTTTTTTCTCTCCCTCTTTCTTTTTTTTTTTTTTTTTTTTTTTTTGTCCTTCAGGTATATCTTACTAGGGATGTTTGAAAATCACTATGCTTTAAAGTCACTCGAGGGGCACCTGGGTGGCTCGGTTGGTTGAACATCCAGCTCCCGATTTCGGGTCACGTCATGTTCCCACGGTTGTGGGATATGGAGCCCCACTTCAGGCTCTACACTGAGTGCTGAGTGTGGAGTCTGCTTAAGATTCTCTCTCTCTCTGTCTCTCTCTGCCCCTCTCCCCTGCTCACGCTCTCTCTCTCAAATAAAATAACAATGAAAAAATAGAGTCATTCGAATAGCTTTTTTCCCATGTGGCTACATCGCCGAGTCGACACACGGTTCGGCCCCTTTCTTTCCTTTGCCTTTTCATTTATTTATTTATTTATTTATTTATTTATTTATTTATTTATTTATTTATTTTTCAACGTTTATTTATTTTTTGGGGGGACAGAGAGAGACAGAGCATGAACGGGGGAGGGGCAGAGAGAGAGGGAGACACAGAATCGGAAACAGGCTCCAGGCTCTGAGCCATCCGCCCAGAGCCTGACGCGGGGCTCGAACTCACGGACCGCGAGATCGTGACCTGGCTGAAGTCGGACGCTTAACTGACTGCGCCACCCAGGCGCCCCTTGCCTTTTCATTTTGAGGAATTAAAACAATTAATTGTAACATTGAAATTAATTCTCTGCATTTAAAAATGTGTTATTTAAAATAGTACAGTATTTGAAAATCAAATTGAATCGATTTGTTCAGCGAAATCCAGTTTCTGTCTCTTCTCTCTTCAACTCTTTCCTCCCCCCTTGGTAGGTAGAGTCAGTCTTGCTTTTGTTTTTTCTTCCCATTAAAAAACATGTGTTCACATTCCAGCTCTTTCTTAGGTAAATGGCAGTATAATAGATGCATTTTTCTCCACCTTGCTTTTTCCTTTAATAATACATCATGGCAATCAATCCGTAGCGGAATGTTGAGACTCTCCGCCTTGCTTTTTTTTTTTTTTTTTTAAAGTTTATTTATTTTGAGAGAGAGAGGGAATCCCAATCAGACTCTACACTGTCAGCGCAGAGCCTGATGTGGGGCTCAAACTCACAAACCGTGAGATCATGACCTGAGCTGAAATCAAGAGTCGGACACTTAACCAACAAGCCACCCAGGCGCCCCTCTCCGCCTTGCTTTGACGGCCGTGTAGTGGATGGGGTTGGGTGAATGTGCAATATTAATGTAACCAGGCTCCTTCTGATGCCCCCAAATAGGTGATTCCGTCTTGTGCTCTCATCATTGATGCTGCAGTGAACAGCCTTGGGCACACTTCTTTTTGTCTTTCTGCCAGTGTAATTTTGGGGATAGATTTTTAGGAGTGGGATTTTGAGTCAACAGATAAATGCATATGGACTTTTGCTAGATATCACCAAATTCCCCTCCACAGGAGATGTGACCTTTCGCACATAACACCCGAGAGGGCTGTTCCCCCACAACCTACAACAGTGCGTTGTAAAACTTTGGGGATGTCCGCCAGCTGGTTAGGAGCCGAACCCCTGAGCTGGTCTTTGCTCCCACCCGACGATATGCTCTGTCTGCGGCAGCCAGGGAGCTCTCTTTGACAAAACATTTTTTTAACGTTTATTTATTTTGAGAGACAGAGACAGAGCATGTGCGGGGGAGGGGGAGGGGCAGAGAGAGAGGGAGACACAGAATCCAAAGGAGGCTCCAGGCTCTGAGCTGTCAGCACAGAGCCCGAAGTGGGGCTTGAACCCAAGAACTGTGAGATCATGACCTGAGCCGAAGTCGGACACTTAACGGACTGAGTCACCCAGGCACCCCCAGGGAGCTCTCTTTATAAGGTTCATGATACCATGTTACTCCCTTGCCTTGACCCCCGATGGCTTCCAGTTTCAGTATCCAACCCTCTCATCCAGGCAGTAGAGTCCTACGTGGTCTAGTGTCTTTCTCCTCCTCTGACCTCGTCTTGTTACCCTCTCCCACTGGCACGCTTCCTCCTGGCCATACTGGCCTTCTCTCTCTTCCAGCAAGCACCAAGGTCACTCCTTTCTTAGCGCCTTGGCATGCAGTTTGCTCCCCTTGGGGACGACCTCCTGCTTTTACACACCGTAGCTGCTCCCTGTTCATATACAAGTTCCCGTCCTCAAAGAAGCCTTGCCTGACCCACTGTCCTAGGTATCCATGCAGTCATTCTAAACCACCTCATCCTGGTTTTTTTTTTTAACTTTTTTTTTTTTTTTTAACGTTTATTTATTTTTGAGACAGAGAGAGACAGAGCATGAACGGGGGAGGGTCAGAGAGAGGGAGACACAGAATCTGAAACAGGCTCCAGGTTCTGAGCTGTCAGCACAGAGCCCGACGCGGGGCTCGAACTCACGGACCGCGAGATCATGACCTGAGCTGAAGTCGGCCGCTTAACCGACTGAGCCACCCAGGCACCCCATCCTGGTTTTTTGTTTTGTTTTGTTTTTGTATCGATCGGTTGACTGATTGACTGATTATAAGCTCCTCGAGAGAAGACTCCCACCCTGACTTTTCATCTCGGGATCCCTGGTGCTTCGCACGTAGCAGGTGTTCCATACACGTTAGTTCGATGGATGAATGAATGAGCAGCAAGTTAGTTACCTTTGCCTGGGAAATGATCCTCATGCCTATTCCCAATGTCCCCCAGTAGAGGGCGCTGCTTGAAGTCAGGCTGACCCGTTCTGCGTCTCTGCTGCGTAGTACCTCATCGCCTGGGCAAATCCAGCTTTTGTGCAGCCTCAGGCTTCCGCGGTCCGAGGGACGATGTCTTTGAGTGAAAGGACAGAATCCCAAATATCAAATTAGGTAGAAGCCTCTGGAAGAGACCCATCTGACAGCCCCTGAAGCTTGAGTCGGGTAACTTTCGGGGAAACCCTTCGGCTGGGCTCATTAAATGTCTGTTGAGTGAGTAAATGAGTCGAGGGTAGATTTTCAATGCCTGATTTTTGCCAGTTTCATTTTTCAGCGGGTAGACGTGCAGAGAGAGCCGTAGCAGGAGGACAGGGTGGCCTGCTTTACTTGATTCTTGCACATAATTAGGATATTTTTTATCTTTCCAATTTAAGGCTGCTTCAGCCTCAGGTTTGTACCCAACGGGGAAGAAAATAATCAGGTATTGTGGCCTTTCGCTGAGGCCACCGTGTGAGGCAGCTGTTATTTTGGCCTTTCTGCTTGCTGTTCTCCTCTCTTTTGTTAACGGTACCTCCATATCCTTTTGGAGAACCTTCCTCGGCCTCTTCGCCAGTGTGGTGTAGGTGGGGAAGAGCCAGGTTCCAAGGGGGGATGCACTCCAGGCATGTCAAGGTAGCGTATTTCAACCCGTAGCTCCAGGATTTTAATTAACACTCACTTCCGTATCCTGTGGGCTGTGTATGTGGCACGACTCTAAGCATTTTATAAACGCACGGCATCTCATTACTTGTTAATCACTACAAGCCTTTGAGGGAAGTACAGTTATTACCCCAATTTTACAGATGGAAAAGTAGAGGCACAGAGGGGCTAAGGCTGTTGTCCAAGGTACCCAAGCGGGTCAGGGATGGAGCAAGGATTTGAATGTAGGCAGTGTGGCTCTGGACCACTATGTGGCCTACATGTCGGTTCGTTCAGGCAAGAGGGAAGAGGGCTGAGCCAATCCCAAGGGTCTCGATGCCAAGCCTTCAAAGTATACAGGAGGATTTCTCTTTCCCCGGGAGCTTCTGGTTTCACGTGGAAGCTGGAAGCTTCTGGGGCCATCACGTAGAGCCTGAGAAAGCTGTGTCACCCAGAGGAGGGACAGGCACCCTCTGGCGGAGACCCTGATGCTGCCACAGGTGCCCGTTCTCCGTGCGCGTGAAGCTCTACCACTGGGCCTCCCACGCACTTGGACCAAGACGCTCTCTTTATTGCTGAAGAGACTTTGAGATGGGTTTTCCATCTTGTGCCACTTAAAAAAAGTGCATCTTAGTTTCTGACCTCAACGGCGTCCCGTAGAAGGACTCAGGAGGCTTTCCCCTTGGGATTCTGGAAAGGAATGATGCCCCCCGACTTTCAGGTACCGTCTTCCTGCAGGCAGCGTGGTATTTGGAGAGTAGGGATGGTCACGGCAGATGGCACAGGGTTTGATTCCCAGCTGTGCAACCCTGGGCAAGTCACTTAAGCTCTCTGAATCCCGGAACAATGGTGCAGTCTGCCTCTATGGGTGGCCGGTGAGGCTTTCCCAAGATAACAGTGCAAGGGCTCGGGGAACAGGATGGGGCTCCATTCCTGGGAGTCCTCTTGTCCTCTCCAGCCTCTTGGGCTCTGTCTGTCCTTACCTGCTCCTTTGATCTTCCAGAGAAACAGAACCAGTGTATTTGACATCATTTTCTTTTTTTTAATTTTAAGGAATTGGCTCACACAATGGTGGAGGTTGACAAATCCCAAATCAGAAGGGCAGGCCAGCAGGCTGGAGTCTCAGGTGGAGTTTCTGTGTTGCAGGCTCGAGGCAGAATTTCTTCTCTAGGATACCTCAGCTTTGGCTCTGAGGGCCTTCAACTGATTATATGAGGCCCACCAATACCATGGAGGGTAATCTTTACCTAACATCAACGTTAATCACACCTACACTGTATCTTCACAGATGCACCTAGACTAGTGTTTGACCAAAACATCCAGGCACCGGAGTGCCTGGGTGGCTCTGTCACTTAAGCGTGTGAGTTGATTTTGGCCCAGGTCATGATCCCAGGGTCATGGGATCGAGCCCCAAGTCTGGCTCTGTGCAGATGGTGCGGAGCCTGCTTGGGATTCTCTCTCCTCTCTGTCTGCCCCTCCCCTGCTCAAGGCTGCTCATGTGCACTCTCTCTCCCTGTTTATCTCTCTCTCAAAGTAAATAAATAGACATTAAAAAAACATCCAGGTACCATAACTTAGTCAAGCTGATGCACACAATTAACCATCATATTTGCTAGTATAGTTTCCACGGACCTCAGTTTCCCCATGTGTTAACTGGAGAACAGACCCTCCTTGATCTTCATGCTTGTCCTCTGTAAAATGGGAATAATGGACCAGGGGAGCCCTGAGGGGTGGGTGAGGGAGAGAGCCCAGGAGCAGGATGAACATGATTTCTGGACAGTGTCCTTGTTGCTATGGGATGGGAGATCCTGAAAGTTGAAGGCTTTTGTTCCCTGAATTCCTGAGTTATTTCAGGGGAGCACGTAACATCAGAGCGTGAAGGTGGCTGTTGGCATGTACCAGAGCTATTTATATGACTTTCCAGATCTTCTACGAAGACAGTTTCAGCTCCAGAAGGTAGAAGCCCCGCCCTCCTGTATAGCAGCAGCTCTGAGCGCGTAGACATGCATAGTTGATCTGTCATAATCCTATGGAGAGACCTCCTTCCTTGCTTGGATGCCCACGCTGGAGGCAGAGGGGAGGGAGCAGAGCAAGAGGAGGAGGAGGAGGAGGAGGAGGAAGAGGAAGGTAACAGATGATAACCTATTTTGTGGGAAAGGACACACACACACACACACACACACACACACACACACATCCATTTGTGAAATGGAGAACAGGGTTTGCATCCTGGTTCTGACATCGCCTCGTGGTTCATGCTTGGGCAGGCAAGTCAAGGGGAGCTCCCTGACCCTCAGTCTCTTTATCTGTGAATGGGGAGTCATGGTGAAAAATATCTAGCTTGCAGAGATGTGGTGAAGATGACTCCAGATAAAACATGTGCGGGGCCGTCTGATTTCCTGCTGCCTCTACATGGCCTGGTGGATAATCAACAGATTGGCCTCCGGCTGGATTTGGTCATGCCTACCCTACTGTTGGCTCCCAGGTCCCACCCAGTGCTGCTGCTGGTCAAGTTCAGCTCTCAGCCACCCGGGCTCCTGGTGTTTGTGTTTATTTTTAGCAGGGAATGTTATGGTGAAGGAGGGGAAGAGCTATTAATGAACATATTATTCAATAATAGGAGATAATAAGTAGGTACCCTAATTGTATTATGAACCTGTCACTTGAAGTTCGTACCATGATTCAAGCTCAATGTCTGAAGTATTTTAAGTGGGAGACCAGGTTTTCAAGTACAGGAAAAAAAAAAAAAAAAAAAAAAGAACAATTACCTAAGAGTGGTAAAATTAGAGTCCCTTCATTCCTGGCCTTCGGAAGAGCTTTCTGATTATATACCTTCATGGTTCATCCTGGCCATCGAGGCCAGGGGAATGAGAGTTTGAGAATGGCCTGGTGATGGGAAGCTTCCACGGGATAATTCTCGATGCCTGGAAAAGGCCGGGTGGTGAGCACAAAGGCGCATTTACCTGTATCCCATCCGGTCCTTTCAGGGTCACCCAAACCCTGAGAGGCAGGTGTTCTTGCGCCCACTTTTCTGAGCGTGTTCACTGAGGCTCGGAGAGGTGACGTGACTTGTCTGAGGGGCGAGGGCCTGTGCAGGGAGTGGTCCCAAGCATACCTCCAGCCTGCCTGCGGGAGGACCAAATTAGGTGAGAACAGAGGCATCTGATGTACCTGTTGGGTGAAGGGCCACGCCGTGGAAACTTACTGCCTCCTGCTGGTTCTACCTTAATGGCCCGAGGGCACAGTGTGATGTGTTTATATCGGGGCTGGAGTCCAGGCGCACATCAGTTCCGAGCCCTGGTTCTACCTCATCTTGTCCTTCCTGGTCTCCCAGACTGTTTCCACCGGTCCGGAATGACTGGATTTCCAAAGGGTGTCAGCATCGCCGAAGTCGGGCCTCAGCCTTGGTTCATAGCTATGCATTCGTTCTTACAGTTACCTGCTATTTATGGCTAAAAGTCTGGCTCTCCAGTTAGGGTAGCGATGTACAATTTCATTTTACGGTAAATGCATTTAAGCCTTTTAAGAGTGTGTAGATTTAAGAGATATTTAAATAGACAGCAGACCTGGCGGCAGATACGCTAACAGCAATATGCAAAGGTTTATTGAGTGCTTACCGTGGGCCAGGCGTGATTCTAGGTGCTATTTATTAGCTCACTTAATCCTCAGGACCTTTGAGCTTGGTTTTATAATTAGCTGTACTCGCAGTTGAGTGTCGGGTGGCCCCAAAACTTCACTCTGTTGTCAAGGCTGTGTGATGAGTATGTGGTGGAGGCAGGATTTGAACCCGGACCCCGACTCCAGAGAGTCCATGCTCCTAAGTGGTTATGCGTGTGGGGTATGACCGAGCGATGTTTGGGGCACACTGACGGGGGTTGTGCCTGGGGTGGCCCACTTGACCAGTGTGCCTGAGACTTCCTCCGTTTTAAACCCGAAGGTCTCTTTGTCTCTCTCATCCGTTTCACTTACGTCTTTAAGTCTGCTCCAGACTCTTCCGGGATTGCATCACGGGATCCGCCGGTGCTGTGAGCCAAGCATATGTAACCAACCCAAACATGCCAGGTCTGTATGGATCGCGAGGAGTAAACATGCATATCTCCGAACCACATACATAACATCCAGAAACCCTTGCCTAAAAATAACAAAGCGCCTGATTGCTGTGTATGTTACCAACAGTGACACTTGCCTTATTGGTATAAATAACAGAGTGAAAACATCCTATATCTCTATCTATAGCAGAGTAAAAAGTGCCATATCTGGATCTACAGAAATACTAAACCCTGGCACCCTGGCATATATCATGCAGAATAAATAGACCTCACTGGCACTTGGAAAATGACAGCGATGTTAATAATTATAATTCTAGTGATAGCTGTCCAGTTATCAGCATCCACTCTGTTCAGCAAAGAGCTCAGAGTTTTGTGTGCATTATTATTTCTTTTAATGTTTATTTAATTTTGAGAGAGAGAGAGAGAGAGCAAGAGAGAGAGCAGGGGAGGGACAGCGAGAGGGAGACAGAGGATCCGAAGCAGGCTCTGTGCTGACACCAGAGAGCCCGATGTGGGGCTCGAACCCGTGAACCGTGAGATCATGACCTGACCTCAAGTCAGACACTTAACTGACTGAACCACCCAGGCACCCCTCTTAAAAAAAATTTTTTTTAAGGTTTATTTATTTATTTTGAAAGCGAGAGACAGCATGAGCAGGGGAGGGGCAGAGACAGGGAGAGAGAGAGAGAGAGAGAGAGAGAGAGAGAGAGAGAGAGAGAGATTGAGCATCTCAAGCAGGCTCCACACCATCAGCGCGGAGCCCGATTCGGGGCTGGAACCCATAACTGTGAGATCATGACCTGAGCCGAAACCACGAGACGGACACTTAGCCGACTGAGCCACCCAGGCGCCCCTGTGTGCATTATCTTAATTAACCCACACAATTATTATTATTATTACCTCCACTGTATAGATGAGGAAACAGAGGCACGGAAAGGTTTTGAAAATCTCCATGCTGCCACAGGTAGGAAGCAGTGAAGCAGACTCACTCAGGCAGCCTTTCTCCAGGGCTGGTGCTCAAACCTCGGGAGAAGACATGGCCCACTGTGTAGATTCTGCAGGTGAAAATGTGCTCCGTGGCCCTGCCTCCTTCTGTTTCACGACTGTGGAATGTACCCGAGTGTGGCTATGCCGTCGCTCATACATCTAGTCTCCCACTGATGGACCCGCGGGTTGTTCCCATGTTTTCCTGTTACAAACAGTCCCGCAGGGTGCACACACGTCCCTGTGCCCGTCGCACACCGAGTGTTTGTCTAGGATGGTGTGGCCGGCGGAATCATGAAGATGCTCCCAGATTCCCGCCATCTTGGCTCTTTGGACATGCATCCAGGTGTTGCTGGGAAGGGACAGCACAGATATCATTGGAGTCCCAAGTCAGTTAAGTTCAGATACGAAGATTATGCAGGTGCCTAACCTGAGCGCATGCGCCCTTTAAAAGCAGCGGGTGTTCCCCAGCGGGGAGCAAAAGAGGAAGCAAGAAAATGGGAAACACGGAAGGAAGGGTCCGCCATGCTGGTATGAAGACGTAGGGTCTACGTGGGGAGGCAAGTGAGGCTTCTAGAAGCCGAGAGGCCCCACAGAGGACGGCCAGCAAGGATTTGGGGACCGCATTCTGCCAATACCAGGAGTAGGTATAGAAGAGGACGCTGCGCTCGGGATGAGAACGCAGTGGTGGGCAGTCGCCTTGACTTCGGTCTGAGCGGGGACTCCAGCCGCACCAGGCTGGAGTTCTCACCTGTGTAAGCGCGAGCTGATACCTGGGTGTCGTCTTAAGTTGGTAATCTGTTAGGCAGCGATGGAAAACAAGTACAGGTCGTTTCTTAAAAGCGAAGTCAAAGGTTGCCTCCATCTGAACTCTTGACTCCTGGGACACCTGGGTGGCTCACTCAGTTTAGCCTCTGACTCTGGTTTCGGCTCATGAACCGAAGGTTTGTGAGTTCAGGCCTCACGTCGGGCTCTGTGTGGACGGTGCAGAGCCTGCTTAGGATTCTCTGTCTCCTCTCTCTGCCTCTCCCTCTCGCGAAAACAAATAAATAAGCTTAAAAATAATCATCTGGATTCTTTCAACAAATACGTATTGCCCATCTGGGGCGGGCCCCCTGCAGGCTCTGGGGACACAGCAGGGAACAGGTAAGTCAGGAAGTCCCTGCCTTCTTGGTGCTGACATTCTGTGCAGGTGTGTGTTGGGGGAAGCAGACAAAAACGAAGGAATACATAAAACATATGTATATCTGGTGATCTGTGGATGCTGTGGAAAAAGGAGCAGGGAGGAGGGACTGGGTGGGGGGAGTGTGTGTATAAGTGTGTGGGAATTGAAATATGGCTCAGGATATGTGTGACCTGTGACTAAAGACTTAAAGGACATGAGCCATGTAGGAAACTGGGAAAGACCATTCTAGGCAGAGGCAATAGCAAGTGCAAAGGCCCTGAGGCAGGGGCATTCCTGGTGATGTTGAGGAGATTTTAGGGCAGAGTGGGAGAGCAGTCGGAATTGAGGTCAGGAAGGTAATGACATCCAGATCTGCCGTGTTCCCCAAATGGTCGTATCAGTCACACTCCCCTCTGCCACGTTTGAGGGAACTTCACTTTCCACCCTTCCGCTCTTGCCAGTTCCTGGTAAGAGCAAATGCAACATGTTTTATCAACTGGATGGATGATAATGGTGCCTCCTCCTCCTCCTTTGCATCTGTGGGTCCGTAGTGAGGTTGGGAATCTTTCCTGACCTCTGTTAGTCATGAGTACCCCCTTTCCTCCCTGGGGTCTACCCCCCGTATGTGCATCTGTGTCTGTTACAAAGAAGGAAGCATGATGTTTCTGTGCGTATCTCACAGGGCACGGGGCACAGAGAGGCTGTCCCCGGGCTGTCCAGTCCAGCACTTGTGGACTGCCTCCCTCCTGGCATCCATGCTCTGGCTGTAAATTCCCTTCTTCCCTCTCGCACTGAAGAAACGTGATCAGAATGCAGTGAGTGAGGCTGATGTTTCACAGGAATAACCTTGAATCTCTACTTGCACATATATTTGTAAGATTCGGCGCTTTATTATTAGCAACAGATTACTTGGTGATACATCTCCCGGCTGGTTGCAACATACCATCCCTTGGTTGAAAATCGCTGGCAGAGCATGGGCAGTGTGTGTGTGTGTGTGTGTGTGTGTGTGTGTGTGTGTGTGTGTGAATGAGTTAGAGCAGACTGGCATTGACTTCTCCCCCAGAGCCACGAGGTCACTCTTCCAATTTCCAGCGATTTCAACCTGCCTCATTAGCCTGTATCAGGACGCTGGGTGGTGTTGGAAGTCAAGTCTCTAAGAAGCTAGTGTAGGTGTCCTCGGGGCCTTCCCTTTGCAATCAGTGGGGACCCTTCCCGGGAAGTCTTCCCCAAGAACTCTCCAAGAAGACCTTTGCCGGCTGCTGAGTACCTTGGGACCCCGGTTGTGGCCATGTGAAGACAGAGACAGAGGTCAGGGTTAACTCCCTACAAGCCAAGGGGCTCCAGGATGGCCAGCACGACATTGGGAGCTGGGAGAGAAGCCTGGAACAGATTCCTTCTCCCAGCCCTCAGAAGGACCAGACCCTGCCATCGCCTCGATCTTAGACTTCTGGACTCCAGATCGTGAGACAATACATTTCTGCTGTTGAAATCATCCAGCTGGGTGTGCTCTGTTATGATGGCCCCAGGAGACTGATACACAGAGGGATGCAAGTAGTTTGGAAGGGTGAAGTGCAGAGTTTGGGAGGGGGCATCTCATGGACGTAAAGAAAGAGGCAAGGGTCCTGCATGAGATTTAAAACGTCAACTAGGGGGGCACCTGGGTGGCGCAGTCAGTTAAGCGTCCGACTTCAGCCAGGTCACGATCTCGCGGTCCGTGAGTTCCAGCCCCGCGTCAGGCTCTGGGCTGATGGCTCAGAGCCTGGAGCCTGTTTCCGATTCTGTGTCTCCCTCTCTCTCTGCCCCTCCCCCGTTCATACTCTGTCTCTCTCTGTCCCAAAAATAAATAAATGTTAAAAAAAAACAAAAAAACAAAAAACGTCAACTAGGGATCACATGAAGGGGAATTACGGAGTGGGGGCAAGTTGCAGTAGAAAGTCAAAGGCTTTAGGGTCAAACTTCCATTCCAATCCCGATTCTCCTGTGTGATCTTAGGCTGGTTACTTAACTTCTCTGAGCCTCTGAGCACCCATATTTCCTAAAAGCACTATGCAATAAATCGGTAATTTATTCCCAAGGCCCATTTTATAACATAAAATGCTGTAACTGATTGGGAACATAAAATACAGTGGAACTCCATTATATGTTTTTAGAGATGTTTGTTGAGAATGTAAAGAAAGGCACTTGCTATAAAGCTACAAGGTGATTGTTTCCTTCGGGGCATCTTTTCTTCCCCGGCCAGGACTGCCTGAGGCATTAAAAACAGGAATCCGAAGCCAAATGGACTGACATCAGTGCCTTCTTTTCCTGGTGACTCACCCCGCAGGCCAGCAAAGTCCTTCTGCATTCTACCTTGTCCTTGGAACCACGCTCAAAGTTAGGGTCACCTATGTGGAACGGATCAATGTCATTTTGACATATGTGGATGTTTTTGAACGCCAGAAAAGTTTTTGAATGGCGAGTGCCGGGTGGCCTGGTTTCCATGGTGATGTGAGAAGCCCATGCCAGTGCTGCAGGTGCTGGGAGGCGGGTTTTAAATACGCTGTTTGGCCTTTTCTTTTCTTTTCCTTTTTCTCTTTTCTCTCCTCTCCTCTCCTCTCCTCTCCTCTTTTCTTCTCTTCTCTTCGTTTCCCCTTTCTTTTCTCTTTTTAACTCAGGAGACTTCTTTGCACGGAGAATGGTCCCCAAAGTGTCATCATTCCAAGTGATATATATGAGTTGAGAGTTCTCTTGTCCTCAGCAGCTTACGTAGAGAGCCCTATATGTGTGCCTCTGGGTCCCCTGTGTACACATATTATAAACGCAAGTGAGTGTATGTGTGTCCATGGGCCTCTGAGTATATGGGGTTGTGTGTTTGCACAGGTGTGCCCAGATGCTTGTCTCTGTGCAGGTGTATATGTGTGTATGTGTCTGTGTGTGCAGAGGTCTGTGTGGGTCTGTATGCATGGGTTTACTGCACGCAGTTATCTGTATGCATGTATTTGTGTGTGCATGTGTGTGTCAGGTATGTGTCTCTGTGTGTATGTATATGTGTACGTGTATATACGTGTTTGTATGTGTCACTGTCTGTCTCTGTGTGTGCACCTGTGTGCACACTGTTATTCCTCACTCCCACACCCAAGGCGGACGTCCCTGGTCAATTTTATCCAGCCCCACGCCCCACGCTTTCTCCCGACGCTAGCATGAATCGGGGTCGACCACGAGAGGAAGCCGATGTGCCTTTGCAGGTCTCCACTGACAAGATCAAGTTGCTCAGACTGACATCTCATCCTCTCAGAGCCCATCTCTTCATTTCCTGTGAGAAAACTTTCTGTCTCAGGCAATTCCCTGAGCTCTAAAAATGCTCATTCCTCGCTGGGCTTTTGAAGTTTTCTTCTCCGCTGACGGGAGTTGTTAAGCATGTGGTTTCTGCAATCAGCCTCCATGGGTTTAATTCCTGCTCTGCTACCTCTGAGTTGGGCAGCTCTGAGTAAATCGTTCAGCTCGGGACCTGCACCTTCCTTATCTCCAATTTGCAGATGCTTATAATGACATCTGCTTCACAGGGGGTGATATGAGGGCAAAACGGGATCAGCCGAGTCAGGTCCCCAGCACAGAGTAAGCCCTACGTGGGGGGTGTGTGCTAAAGTGGCACTGACCCTTTGCTGTGTGCTGGCATTTCACGGGGCTGCCATGCGGTCAGTCCTGGGGGAGGTCACCTTCACCTGTGTTCTGGAGCTATGCTTTAGGGGGCTCAGGGTGGGAGGGGGCTCCCCCTGGAGTTGTGCCTCTGGTAAGTCTGTTTGCATGGACCTCCAGCCACGTGAGGGGACCAAACCTTGCCTTATCCGGGAGACTGTGTGTGCCTGAGGGCAGGGGTTGGACCCGAGTCACCACTGTTTGCCCGGCCCCTGGCCCAGTGCCTAAGACACACTTCGGGTGCTCAGCCACTGTGCACAGAATGGACGGGGAGCAGGGAAGGGCTGAGACACCCCCGATCTTTCTCTTGCAGGGATGGGGCCCGCCTTGAGGGTCAGTGACCAGGTAAAAAATTAAAATCGTATGCAAGACTGATGTGCTAAAGTGGAAATAAAAGCCGAGCAGGGGGTGCCCGTTCAGTTGGTTGATTTCGGCTCAGGTCATGATCTTGCAGTTGGTGTGATCGAGCCCCACGTCGGGCTCTGTGCTGATGGCATGGAGCCTGCTTGGGATTCTCTGTCTCTCACTATCTCTCTGCCCCTCCCCCTCCTCTCAAAAATAAATAAACATAAAAAAAGTCGAACAGAAAACTTCCCTGCCCCCTCTGTCTGTCCAGGAGGGCTCTGAACAGCCAAGCCCCTGACCAGGGGCCTCCTCCAGTGCCGGCCGTGGCCAGCCACACGAAGGCAGCTTCAGCACTGCTGATGTTTTGGGCTGAATAGTTCTCTGCTGCGGGGCTCAGCAGCACCCCAGCCTCTGCCCACCGGATGCCCGGAGCACCCCCCACGCCATCTGTGATGACCAGAAAAGGTCTCCACACATTTCAGATTTTCCCTGGAAGACGGTATGACCCCAGTTAAGAACCACTGGGTCACAACTCCAGTGACTAGCTGTGCTCACGGGTCCCGCTGGGCCATAGCCTGCCATTCTGCCTACCTACTAAACCAATGTAGGATTTTTGAGGCTTGGCATGGGGGTTGCAGAGATTCTCTAATGCCCTGTCCAGAATCTTAGGCACGAACTTGGACCTTTGAGGACAAGGACAAAGGCTATGAGCTGTCGGCTAATGTAACGTGCCCTCTGTGTTATCAGGTGAGTAGAGACTGGGTTGCATAGGGAAGGGGAGGGGGGGCCGGGAAGTCTCTGGGATTTGGGAGACTGGAATCTGGTGAAGCCTCCCTCTTTTGGGGGTTAGGCTGACACTCAGGGCATTGGCTTGTTGTATGGACAACAACTTCTGTCTTCCCTTCTCCCCTCCCTTACCTGATTAATTCAGCTCTGTGGGCCCACCTCGGATCAGATGCTCCCAAAGGCTTCTCAAGCTGGGCTAGGGTCCGTTGGTGGGTTCCCCCTCCTTCCCCTGCCCCCATGCTTACTCTGTCACAGCCCTTTAACGCAGCACATTCTACTTGGCAATGTGGCACAGCCTCTGATGTCTTGTCCGCTTTTGTACCCCCGGTGTCTAGCAAGAGGCCCTGACACAGAGGTGGCCATCTCTTCACTCCCTGTGGTTTGCTCATCGCCTTCCAGGGGCTGAGTCCCCAGCCAGACACAATGACAATCAGACAGGACTGTATCTACTTGGGGAGGCAGATGCACAGTTATATCACGCCCAGCCATGGAAAGGGCCACACAGGGTGTCAGTGTGTGACAGAACGGGGACATTGAGTCCGGTGGCCAGGGTTCAGCTGTGTGGCCTGTAGGGTGACCAATCATGTCGGTTCACCCAGAACTGAGGGATTTCTTGGGACACACAGCATCAAGGTTAAAACGGGCAAAGTCCTGGGCAAATTGGGATGATGGTTACTCTAGTGCTGGCCCCTGCCTGGGAAGTTTACCATCTAGTATGCAGTTTAATCCTTAGAGGAAACCCAGGTCAGCCCCAGAATCAAATCCCATTTGACAGGTGAGAACCAGGCCACAAAGGTGAGTAAGGGGCAGGGCTGGGATCGGAACCCCAGAAACTAGGGGCTGGACTGACTTGCTGTATGGATTCCTAGGAACTAAACAGAGACAATGCCCATTGTAGGGGCTCCTTCTCATGCTGAGTTTATTTCCATCTATCTCCTGGAATCCGTAGAAGAACCTGAGAGTCTGGGTGGCCCCCAGGTCAGGGAATGGAACCACTGGCTCAAAGGATGTCAGGTTTTATTTTTGGATGCTCACTCAGCCTTCAGAAGCAGAACCTATGAATACCATGCCTGTTTCACCATAGAGGAAACTGAGACCCGGAGCGGTTAATTGACTTGCTCAGGTTCACACAATGAGTTGGCAGCAAAGTGTGGATAAATTCAGGACTTTCAGCTCTTTGATCCATTGTTTTGTTTGGGTTCTGTGTTAACACAGAGACTCTGGGATTCAAATCATGGTTCTGCTAGTTACCTGCTCTATGACCTTGGCTAAGCCGTTGCACTTTTCCAAGCCTTGATCTTTCCAGCTATAAAATGGGTGCAGTTCTCTGCTTCCTCTTAGGGTCTGAGATGCTCCATGTAAAGAAAGCTCTTGATAGCACACGGCAAAGCTCCCAGGACGCAGTAGCTGCTGCCTCGAAAACCCCCAAATACATTTTCCTTTGTAGGGCCGGGTGCAGAGGCTGGACCCCAAGGGATCCATAATCTCACACCCTCATGGGCCAGGACCACCCTCCAGGTTCTAGGTTCCCAGAAGCTGCCCAACTTCCTGGGAACCACGCATCCCTCCTCCCTCCCGGGAGCCCAAATTCCAAGACATGCAGCTAAAATTGGCCCTCGAACAGCTTTTGCAGAGCACGTCGCAGCTTTTTTTGGGTCTAGAGAGCCGGTTTCCATGATGAAAGTGGCACAGAAGGAGAGACCCAGCTAAAAACAGCCTCCGCCCAGACTGGTGTTCGCAGGATGCTGCCTCCCCTGCCGCTCCGGGGTTTGGACGCTTCGCTTCCGCAGCAGCCGCCCCCCGCCCCTCCGTCGCCACTAGGTGGCAGCATCGCCGCGCGCGGCGGGGTCCGCTCTCCGGGGTCGCTGTTGCCGAGAGCCGCTTCTGAAGATGATGCCCATAAAATCCGCAGCGGTCGCAAAATTCCCCACTAAGTTATTCCCCTTTTATTTGGGGGGACATTTATGTGCATTGCAGGAGCGCTACGCAGGTGTCTCTTCTCAGGGCTGTCGTGATGCCACTGAGCACCGTTCGAGATGTGCGTGAGCGCCCTGGTGTCCCTGCGGCCCACTCCGGCTCGGCAGGTTCGTTTCATGCCTTGGGTCCAACGTCACGGCAGAAGTTTGGAATTTTCCAGGAGAGGTGGCCTAGTCTGGGGCGGGCTGGGCTCCTGCTATAGGGGGTCAGTTGCTTCCCTCTGTGGGCGGGGAGGGAGTTTTGGCTCAGGAGCGGGCCTGCCTTGTTCTTGGGTAACCAAATCGTGTGGGGAGTGGGGCACTTGTGGGACCCACCTCCTGGAGCACAGCGAGGAGTCAACGAGTCACCAGGTGGACAGAACAGTGCCTGTCACATCTCAGGGGACTCCAATGTGAGCTGCTTTTCAGATTTGCTCAGTGTCCCCAGGTTCCGGTATAGTGCTCCCCCCATCCCCAAATAGTAACCCAATAGGCCTCACTGCCCGTTTGGGAGACAAGATCGGGAGGTGGGGTTCTCCAAGGCCTCGCTTGTCAAAGCCTCGTCCTGGACCAGCGGCAGGCGCCCCTGGTGCGCGTGTTGGAATCGCGGGGGCTTGGCCCCCCGTTCGCCCCACCAAGCCAGTCTCTTCCTTAGCAGCATCGCCAGGGGTCCACGGGCACTCAAGTTGGAGGAGCGCTGCTCTGGGGCTCCTTCCGCCTCCAGTCCTGGGTCAGTTCTGTCTCCCAGATTCGCATCCTTCAGAACAGCAACCCTAGGGCTAACCCTGCACGTGAGCCTTTTCTCCTGCTTTTCCAGACCGTCTTCTCCAGGTGCCCCGGGCACTCAGGTACGACAGGGGTTCCAGCTGTGACGCACACTCTTCCCTGAGCTCCCAGACCCGGCTCCCCACCCGCCCGCAGGTGCCGCTGGCTTCCCTGCACCTGGCCTGGCCATGGCATCCATCACTCCAGTGACCCTGGGGCCAGGAACGGACTTTGTGAGTCCCCCCCCCCCCCCCCACCTCGGGGCCCCATGGATCCCACAGCCAGAGAGTCTCCCAGGAAGCAGGCCTCCTGTGCAACCTCTTACTCTGTCGTCCAGCTCTCTTGGGAACCACCCCCACATCCACCTGGCCCCTGCCTGGCTCCCGATGTCCCCAGACAAGCTCCTGCCACGTCAGTCTCCCCAGCCTGGCCTCTGAGCCTTCCGCTGCGCTGGCCATGCCTGGCACCAGCTTGCCACTCCTGTTTCAAGGTCTGCTCCCCTGTGCTCGGTGGGGAAGGCCTCCTATGGCCTGCGAATGACGACCTCCGATTCGCCCTTGTGCCTCCTCCTGGCTCCGGGTCAGGGGCTGCGTGCCACGGCCACACACAGCCCACAGCCTGTTTGTTTACGGATCGTCGGTGGAGGCCTCCACATTATAGGGGCAGAGCAAGAGACCACAGGGTCCCCCAAAGCCTAAACTATTTACTGTCTGGCCCTTTCGTGCTCCAGCCTTTGACACCCCTGGAGCCCTTGCCCATTTGTGCCCGCAGTGACCCTGTCCACCTCGGAAGGTCCGGCCCCAAAGCCGCTGCACTTGGCACTCCTCAGACAGCATTTATGGAGAGCCTGCCATGTGCCTGGCGTGTCACGTGCTGGACGGTGTCCTCGCACTGAGGGAGCTCTCGGGACACCGAGCCAGGAAACAGCTCAAGGCCTCTTGTTTTATTATTGTGTTTTGATGGCCTGAGGCCGGGTGCCTGCCTGATACTGTAGCACTTGACCCAGTGAGGGTCACACGGTGAGGGTCACTCAGGATCACACAGGGCGGGCCACACAGTGAGGGTCACACAGGGCTGGGCACACACTCTGGGTCCTTGTAGTCCATCTGAATAAACAAACGCATCCCTCTACTCCCCTGGGTCTGTTCCTGCGTCGTCACCCTGGAGTCTGGACTCCCATCTCCCCCATGATTCCAGCTGCTTCTGGAATCCTCTTTCAGGCCAGGTACTACTTGTCAGTATGTCTCAAACTCTGACGCGTAGCACAATCACCCAGGGATCCTGTCGGAATGTGGACGCGGATCGCTGGGGCTGGAATGCGCCCCGCGCCTCTGCATTTCCAACGTGCTCACTGCTGGTGCTCCTCCGACCGCCCACGCCTAGAGCAGCAAGGATTTCACCCTGGAATCGCTTGGGGGCTCATGTCCAGGCCCTAGCCCAGGCCAGCTGAATCATGCAGGGGCGGGGGGGGGGGGGGGCGGTGAGGCGGCCGCAGCGTCTTGGGCTACTTGAGGGTGCAGCCACCGCTGAGAACCGTGAAGCTGCTTTGCAATCTCCTCCCCTCACTTCCAGTGTCACTACGGCCCACAGCAGCTGTCCTCAGTGTTCTCAGAGTAGCTGCATCGGCACCACCTGGGAACACGTGGAAATTCAGGGGCTCGTTTTCTACTCCAGAGCTCCCGAATCAGACACGCTGGGAGCTGGGCACTTTCCGGCACAGAACCACCAGGGTCCCGGAAATGCCTGACCTTGGCTCCACGCATCAGTTGCTAACTGCTCTTCCTGCTTCTGGCCACGCCCATCGAACGCATTCTTTATTCCCCAGGGACAGTATGGTTGCAGAAATGTCAGTTTGTCTAGATGACTCCTCTGCTTAAAACATTCCAAGACTTTGGGGCGTCTGGGGGCTCAGTCGGTTAAGCGTCTGACTCTTGGTTTCAGCTCATGTCACAATCTCAGGGTTTCAGGAGTTCGAGCCCCACATTGGACTCTTTGCTGACGATGCAGAGCCTACTTGGGATTCTCTCTCCCTCTCTTTCTGCCCTTCCCTTGCTTGTACTCTCTCTCTCTCAAAATAAATAAGTAAACATTAAAAAAAACACACAAACACCAAACATTCCAAGGCTCCCCGTTGCCCTCAAGCCTGCCACAGAACTTAAAGGCTCTTTGAAGTCTGAACTTTCCCGGCCCCCTCCCACAACATTCTGTGCCCCCTGCCCCTAGCCCAGGAACATGGAACCACAGGTGGTCCCCAAAGTCAGAATGCTTTTTCTCTCTTATATCTGGCTGTTAAATGTGCCTGATCTCAAAGGACAAAAGAAAAAAGGGAGTCCTTATTGCACAGGTGTTCTGTTCTGCTGACCAAGGCAGAGACTGATCTGAAAAGTTTTCTGAACTGCCCTGCGTTCACTAGAAAGTCCACTTCTGGAGAGCTTCCTATGACCTTGTTACTGGAAAGTGTTTTTGGGGAAAAACTCTGGCTCACATGGCCCTTCAAGCTGTTAGCAGATGTTTTGGGGGAACGTGTGTAGGGAAAAGCCATCCACACAATTTTATACCCTCTACCACCCATTAGCTCCAGATGTTTGAAACCCTTTCTGTTCACTGGAATCACCCCAGAGCTTAGGAAAATGCCGACATCTGAGTCCTGTGCCCAAAGATTCTGTTTTGGTTGGTTTTGACGGAAAGCCTGGGCACTGTTTTTTTTTTCAAAAATTTTTTTAATTTGAAAGAGAGAGAGAGAGAAGAGAGAGAGCAAGCAGGAGGGGGGGGGAGAGAGAGAGAGAGAGAGAGAGAGAGAGAGAGAGAGAGAGAGAACCTTAAGCACATTCCACACTCAGTGCAGAGCCCAAAATGGGGCTCAATCCACAACCCTGGGATCATGCCCTGAGCCTAAATCAAGAGTTGGATGCTCAATTGACTGAGCCACCCAGGCATCTATGGCATTGGGGTTTTTATTTTATTTTATTTTTATTTTATTTTTTAATTTACATCCAAGTTAGTTAGCATATAATGCAACAATGATTTCAGGGGTAGATTTCTTAATGCCCCTTACCCATTTAGCCCATCCCCCCTCCCACAACCCCTCCAGTAACCCTCTGTTTGTTCTCCATATTTAAGAGTCTCTTCTCTTTTGTCCCCCTCCCTGTTTTTATATTATTTTTGCTTCCTTCCCTTGTGTTCATCTGTTCTGTGTCTTAAAGTCTTCATATGAGTGAAGTCATATATTTGTCTTTCTCTGACTAATTTCGCTTAGCATAATACCCTCTGGTTCCATCCACGTAGTGGCAAATGGCAAGATTTTGTTCTTTTTGATTGCCAAGTAATACTCCATTGTATAGATATACCACATCTTCTTTATCCATTCATCCATCGATGGACATTTGGGCTCTTTCCATACTTTGGCTATTGTTGATAGTGCTGCTGTAAACATTGGGGTGCATGTGTCCCTTCCAAACAGCACACCTGTATCCCATGAATAAATGCCTAGTAGTGCCATTGCTGGGTCGTAGGGTAGTTCTATTTTTAGCGTTTTGAGGAACCTCCATACTGTTTTCCAGAGTGGCTGCACCAGTTTGCATTCCCACCAGCAGTGCAAAAGACGTTCTCTGTCTCTGCATCCTTGCCAACATCTGTTGTTGCCTGAGTTGTTAATGTCAGCCATTCTGACAGGTGTGAGGTGGTATCTCATTGTGGTTTTGATTTGCATTTCCTGGATGATGAATGAAGTTGAGCATTTTTTCATGTGTCGGTTGGCCATCTGGATGTCTTCTTTGGAGAAGTGTCTATTCATGTCTTTTGCCCATTTCTTCACTGGATTATTTGTTTTTTGGGTGTTGAGTTTGATAAATTCTTTGTAGATTTTGGATATTAACCCTTTATCTGATATGTCGTTTGCAAATATCTTCTCCCATTCTGTCGGTTGCCTTTTAGTTTTTCCTTTGCTGTGCAGAACTTTTTATTTTGATGAGGTCCCAACAGTTCATTTTTGCTTTTGTTTCCCTTGCCTCCGGAGACGTGTTGAGTAAGAAGTTGCTGCGGCCAAGGTCAAAGAGGTTTTTGCCTGCTTCTCCTCAAGGATTTTGATGGCTTCCTGTCTTACATTTAGGCCTTTCATCCATTTTGAGTTTATTTTTGTGTAAATCTCACTTGGTCATGGTGGATAATTTTTCTTTTTTTTTTTTTTAAATTTTTTTTTTTTTCAACGTTTATTTATTTTTGGGACAGAGAGAGACAGAGCATGAACGGGGGAGGGGCAGAGAGAGAGGGAGACACAGAATCGGAAACAGGCTCCAGGCTCTGAGCCATCAGCCCAGAGCCTGATGCGGGGCTCGAACTCACGGACCGCGAGATCGTGACCTGGCTGAAGTCGGACGCTTAACCGACTGCGCCACCCAGGCGCCCCGGTGGATAATTTTTCTAATGTATTGTTGGATCTGGTTGGCTAATATCTTGTTGAGGATTTTTGTGTCCATGTTCATCAGGGAAATTGGTTTCTAGTTCTCCTTTTTAGTGGGATCTTTGTCTGGTTTTGGAATCAAGGTAATGCTTGCTTCATAGAAAGATTCTTTCTATTTTTTGGAACAGCTTCAAGAAAATAGGTATTAACTCTTCTGTAAATGCTTAGTAGAATTCCCCTGGAAAGCCATCTGGCCCTGGACTCTTGTTTTTTGGGAGATTTGTGATTACTAATTTGATTTCTTTACTGGTTATGGATCTGTTCAAATTTCCTCTTTCTTCCTGTTACAGTTTTGGTAGTGTATATGTTTCTAGGAATTTGTCCATTTCTTCCAGATTGCCCATTTTATTGGCATATAGTGGCTCATAATATTCTCTTATTATCATTTTTATTTTTTCTTTGTTGGTTATGATCTCTCCTCCTTTCTTGATTTTATTCATTTGGGTTATTTCCTTTTTCTTTTTGGTCAAACTGGCTAGTGGTTTGTCCATTTTGTTAATTCTTTCAAAGAACCAGCTTCTGGTTTCATTGATCTATTCTACTGATTTTTTGGTTTTGATGGCATTAATTTATGCTCTATTCTTTATTATTTCCTGTCTTCTGCTGGTTTGGGGTTTTATTTGCTGTTCTTTTTCCAGCTCTTTAAGGTGTAAGGTTAGGTTGTGTAGCTGAGTCCTTTCTTCCTTTTTTAGGAAGGCCTGGATTGCTATATAGTTTCCTCTTATAACCGCCTTTGCTGCGTCCCAGAGGTTTTGGGGTGTGGTGTTATCATTTTCATTGGCTTCCATGTACTTTTAAATTTCCTCTTTAACTTCTTGGTTAGCCCATTCATTCTTTGGTAATATGTTCTTTAGTCTCCAAGTATTTGTTACCTTTCCAAATTTTTTCTTGTGGTTGATTTTGTGTTTCTAGTGTTGTGGTCTGAAAATATGCCTGGTATGATCTTGATCTTTTTGTACTTGTTGAGGGATGATTTGTGTCCGAATATGTGATCTATTCTGGAGAATGTTCCATGTGCACTGGAGAAGAATGTATATTCTGCTGCTTTAGGATGAAATATTCTGAATATATCTGTTAAGTCCATCTGGTCCAGTGTGTCATTCAAAGCCATTGTTTCCTTGTTGATTTTCTGATTAGATGATCTTTCCATTGCTGTAAGTGGGGTGTTGGAAGTCCCCTACTGTTATGGTATTATTATCAATGAATTTCTTTATATTTGTGATTAATTGATTTATATATTTGGGTGCTCTCACATTTGGAGCATAAATATTTACAATTGTTAGGTCTTCTTGGTGGGTAGACCCCTTAATTATGATATAATGCCCTTCTTCATCTCTTGTTACAGTCTTTAAAGTTTAGATTGCCTATATAAGTATGGATAGTCTGACTTTCTTTTGTTGACCACTAGCACGATAGATGGTTCTCCGTCCCCTTACTTTCTTTTTTTAAAAAATTTTTTAAATCTTTATTTATTTTTTTGAGACAGAGAGAGACAGAGCATGAACGGGGGAGGGTCAAAGAGAGAGGTAGACGCAGAATCCAAAACAGGCTCCAGGCTCTGAGCTGTCGGCACAGAGCCTGACGCAGGGCTTGAACTCACAGACTGTGAGATCATGACCTGAGCCAAAGTCAGAAGCTCATCCAACCGAGCCACCCAGGTGCCCCTACATCTCCTTACTTTCAATCTGAAAGTGTCTTTTGGTCTAAAGTGCGTCTGTTGTAAACAGCATATAGATGGGTCTTTTCTTGTCCATTCTGTTACCCTATGTCTTTTGATTGGAGCATTTAGTCCATTGATGTTTAGAGTGAGTACTGAAAGACATGAATTTATTGCCATTATGTTGCTTGTAGAGTTGGAGTTTCTGGTGGTGTTCTCTTGTTCTTGCTAGTCTTTGTTGCTTTTGGTATTTATGTATTTATTTATGTATTTATATATTTATGTATTTATGTATGTATGTATTTATTTAATCTTTTCTCCCCTCTCAGAGAGTTCCCCTTAAATTTTCTTGCAGGGCTGGTTTAGTGGTCACGAACTCCTTTAATTTTTGTTTGTCTGGGAAACTTTTAATCTCTCCTTCTATTTTGAATGACAGCCTTGCTGGATAAAGAATTCTTGGCTACATATTTTTCCAGTTCAGCACATTGAATATATCTTGCCACTCCTTTCTGGCCTGCCAAGTTTCTGTGGATAGGTCTGTTGCAAACCTGATCTGTCTTCCCTTGTAGGTTTGGGACTTTTTTTCCCCTTTCTGCTTTCATGATTCTCTCCTTGCCTGAGTATTTTGTGAATTTGACTATGATATGCCTTGTTGATGGTTGGCTTTTGTTGAATCTAATAGGTGTCCTCTGTGCTTCCTGGATTTTGAGGTCTGTGTCTTTCTCCAGGTTAGAAAATTTTCTGCTATGATTTGCTCACATAACCCTTCTACCCCTATTTCTCTCTCTTTCTCTTCTGGGACCCCGATGATTCTGATGTTGTTCCTTTTTAATGAGTCACAGATTTCCCTAATTCTTAAATTGTGCTCTTTTGCCTTAGTCTCCCTCTTTTTTTCTGCTTCAGCATTCTCCATAATTTTGTTCTCTATATTGCTGTTCTACCTCATCCATCCTTGCCACCGTGGCATCTATTTGAGATTGCATCTCAGTTATAGCATTTTTTATTTCATTCTGACTAGCTTTTACTTGTTTTATCTCCACAAAAAGGGATTCTACTCTATTTTCAACTCCAGCTAGTATTCTTATTATCATGACTCTAAATTCTGGTTCAGACATCTTGCTTGTATCTGTGTTAGTTAATTCCCCGGCTGTCATTTCTTCCTGCTCTCTCTTTTGGTGTGAATTCTTTCATTTCATCATTTTGAAGGGAGAAAAGAAATTAATGAGGTAAAAAAATTGAAATTAAAAAATTAAAATTAAAAAATTAAAAACAACACACACACACACACACACACACACACACATCAAATAAATTATGGTAGATCCTAGGGGTGTTTTGGTCTGGGTGTTGAAAGGGGCCTGATAGATTAGAGAAAAAAGGGGAAATAAAAAAAAAAGGAACTTGTTTGAAAATTTGAAAAAATGAATACAGTGAAATAGAATAAAATGAAACGATGGAAGTAAAATAGAATTTGAAAAAATTACACAAAAGTAAAAAAATTTAGAAAAAAATTAAAAATATTTTTAATAAAAATTGAAAATAAAAATAAAATTTTTTTCTGTATTCAATAAAAAGAAAAGAAACGAAAAAGAGGAAAAAAAGAAAATTAAATAGCTGGAGCAGCAAACAGACTGAAATATGGTTGAAATTACATCATTTCCCCCTAGAAGTCAAACTATGAAGCGCTTTACAGTCTGTAAACTAAGCAGGCGGAGAGACTTGTGTTCCTGAAGAGCGAGGTTGGCCCAGTTAGGCGGGGTTTAGTGTAATGGCTCTGTTCGCCACTAGATGGCGCTGCTTAGCTTACGGGGGTGGATTGTTGTGGTGCTTGTAGGTGTGTATGCGCATGCGCGGCAGTGGTGAACATGGCGTCACCCAGGTACTCGGTGTCGAGTGTCAGAGCTCTGTGCTCACCCTGACCTGCAGTCGCACACCGGTTCTTTGTCTCCGGCTTCCTCTGCTCCAGCTTTTACGCTGAATGTTACCAAGCCTGCAGGGTGTCAGGCGGCACCTCCCTCCTGAGTTTTATCTCTGTCGCGGCTGTGCTTCGACCCTTCATGGAGGGACCGCGGCTGGGACCGCTCAGATCCTCTGCGAGAGGGTCTCCCCAAGCAATGGCCGGTGCCGGCCTCACCCCGGAACATTTGCGGGACTCTGCTGCTGCCGTCGCCAGAGACTGCGGCTGGGCGCCAGCCCGCCCCATAGAAGGTTCACGCGATAGTGTAGCAGCAGAGTTTCAGGGATTGTGGAAAATCACAGCATGCATCTGGCCCCAGGCTTCACCTTTAACGACCTTGTTCCAGCGCCAGCGAATGTGGTTGTTCTCTGGGGTCTGCTGGGACCGGGCAGCCACACAGCCTTGACCAGATGTCCTCCCAGCAGGGAAACCACCTCTCCCCATGTGGCCCGAGGATAACCGGCCTTCACTCTGCTCCTGGGGATCCGACCTTCCTACCAGAGCCCCACCAGGTAACGAGCTGCAGAGTTTCAGGCTCTGCGATCCCCATTTATAGAGTCTTAATGGAATTTAAACCCTCTCCTTTCTCCCTTTTTGGTTCAGTACCTGCAGCTGCTTCCACTTTTCCACTTTCTTTCCAGCTGTTTTTTTTTGGGGTGTGCTTTTCCCATATCTGCCCCCCCCCATCTCCATCCTCTAGCCGGCAAAAACAGCTCCCTACCGTCCGTGGCTTCTCTCTCCCCCAGTTCACCTCTCCGTGCAGTGTATCTGCTGAGTTCTGTGGTTCAGGTTGTGCAGACTGTTGTGTGAATCCTCAGATCAGTGTTCTAGGTGTGCCGGATGGTTTAGTGTTGATCTGGCTATTTCATGGACGCCAGATGCAAAAAAAAAATTCCATGCTGTTCCTCCATCTTGACTCCTCTGGCGCTGGGGTTTTCCAAAGAACCCTACCCCCACTCTGGATGATCCCAGGGAACAGCTGAGGTTGAGAACTTCTCAATTTGTCCAGAGACCTGTTCTTTGAGTCCAGAAAGCCTTTTTAATAAAAGATGGAAGAATTGTTTCCTGTACCAAGAACTGGGTGTCTGGGTCCAGCTGAGCCCCAGTCCAAATGCCAATCCCACACAAGGTTGTGGTTCCAGATCTTGGAGGCGTTCACTCAAGCCCACCCATAGGGGCAGGTGGTTGGATCCAGCAGGAACTGCATTCCACACACATTCATTCTTGGTCTTTAAGGACCCTCGCCAGGTAGATATTATCTTGATATCTCAGACTAGTGAACCAGCGTTTGGAGAGCATTCTCTTTATTTATTTTTTAAATGTTTTTTTTTTATTTTGAGAGAGAGAGAGAGAGAGAGAGAGAGAGAGCGAGCTTGCACATGAGCAGGGGAGGGGCAGAGAGAGAGGGAGACAGAGAATCCCAAGTAGTCTCCGTGCTGTCAGCACAGAGCCTGTTGTGGGGTTTGAACTCACGAACTATGAGATCATGTATGACCTGAGCTGAAATCAAGAGCTGGATGCTTAACTGACTGAGCCACCCAGGCGCCCCTGGAGAGACTTTTAAAAACTACTTTTCATCAAGAACTTTAACCTGTGCTAAGTACTTTACATTCAGTTCTTTATTAAATTATCACATGAGATAGAAATATTCTCATGGATGGAGAAATAGAGGCTCAGAGAAGTAAAATTACATGACTAAGGTCACACAGCTCTTAGAGACAAATGAACCTGGATTTGAGATCCCTTTTATTTTTTTTTTTTTAACCTCTCGCGCGTCTTTTTTTTTTTTTTAATTTTTTTTTTTCAACGTTTTTATTTATTTTTGGGACAGAGAGAGACAGAGCATGAACGGGGGAGGGGCAGAGAGAGAGGGAGACACAGAATCGGAAACAGGCTCCAGGCTCCGAGCCACCAGCCCAGAGCCCGACGCGGGGCTTGAACTCACGGACCGCGAGATCATGACCTGGCTGAAGTCGGACGCTTAACCGACTGCGCCACCCAGGCGCCCCTAGATCCCTTTTAAAAATAACCCCAAACTCTCCTTTGCCAGACCTCTCTAACCTTCATCTCCAAAACCAAGGAAACATTAAAAAAAAACCCAACACTTGTTAAGTTGGATGCAAGGGATCTGCACCATAGCATTGCGTTATCTGTATGCAAATTTCCCCTTATCAGTTTCAGCTATCGGGAGAGATACTAATCCTCATTTGAGCGCGCTCAAGTTGTGCGGGTAAAAATTACTTTATGTAATGAACTCTTAGATCAATTCTTATTGAAATGAGCTGGAATTAGATTTTTGCTGTTCCCATATGCAATGCCTTCAATTCGGTGATGAATTACCGAGTCAGCAGCTCTGTGACATTTCAATGCCGTGCACGGCGTGTTACAGCTTTCTTGTTTGCTGGCCCTTTGCGGAGCCAAAGCAGACCTATGGAAGTGCATTTTTTTAATTTAGTGGGGCTGTTCGATAGAGGTTTTTCTTTCTTTCTTTCTTTTTTCTTTATTCAGGGGAAATGTGCCATTTTAACGTTTAGATTCATTTGTTTTCAAAACCTCTCTTGGGTCACTGTGTGAATATTAATGATTATTTGCACACACAGATACATTATGTGTGTGACTTAGGACAAGCTCCTCCCCTCCCCGGGCTTCCTGTTCCTCCCTCTCTGAGACGGAAGGATTACATCAGGTCGCTGTTTTCCTGAATTCTCTTCCTCTTAAGGTGCTAAGAAAAAAAATTGGAGAAATGTCGGGTGTGGCAAGGTCAGGACCTCTGCCTTCAGAATGCGAACTTGCTCCTTTATTTTTTTCTGTGTTCCTGCCCCAGCCCGCAGAGTAAGAACTCCTCCTAACACGCCTGGCCCTCTCACGAGGTGTGGGGAGCAGCTCTGAACCCAGGTTCTTCGGGTTAATGTGCCTGGAGAGCTGAGCAGGGCTCGCCAGGCTGTGGATCGTTTTCACGGGCTGTGGACCGCGCAGCCAAAGGCTGACTGGGCCACCTGAAGGCGTGTCCCTCTGTGCGGAAGGTGGACAAGCGCCTGTGGTTCGTCCTGCAGAGTTATGATTAGGTGCCTGTTCTCTCGAACTTGCATCTTCCCGGTAAAGTGAAGGGTTATCATTCTGTGCTGACCCTCTCTATCCTGAATCACTTCTTTTATGACTTAGAGACCATTTTGTCTGATACTAATGTGGCTGCTCTAACTTTATTTGCTAGTATTTGCCTGATGCATTTTTCTCCATCCCTTCACCGTTCATCTTTCTGTGTGTGCGTGTGTGTGTGTGTGTGTGTGTGTGTGTGTGTGTGTGTTTTGTAAATAGCATATAGCTAGATTTTCCCACACTCCAGTCTGATAATCTCTTTAATTGGGATGGTTATTCTGTTTACATTTGTTGTAAACATTTTAATATGTTTGAGCTAGTTTCTCTCATTTTGACTTTTTTGAATTTCATTTGTCTTTATCTATCATCTATCCATATATCCATCCATCCATCTTCTCTCCCTCTTCCCTCCCTCTTTCTCTTCCTTCCTTCCTTCCTTCCTTCCTTCCATCCATCCATCCTGTCTGTCTTTCTTTCTCTTTCTTTCTTTCTTTCTTTCTTTCTTTCTTTCTTTCTTTCTTTCTTTCTTTCTTTCGATCTATAAATCGATTTATCTATCTATCTATCTATCTATCTATGAGTCTATATATAATTTTTTCTTTTCTGGTTGGTAAAAATGAAAAAGTTTTTTCTTACTAACTTTTCTCTCTCTCCTGGGAATGAAAATTATAGCCTGTGTGTTTACTCTTTAAATGATGATCTTTGAAATTTTACTCTGCACCTGAAACTTGATAATCTTGGCTGAGTGTCTTGGCCGTCACCACCTCCCTGCCCTGCCTGAACATGCGAACACCACGGACGATTTTAACCCGAATCCCCTTCCCGCTAATCCACATGCCTGTGTTGCCAGGATTTTAGTCCTCTCTTCAGTAAGTCTGCTTACGAGGCAGGAATTTTTACTTTACGTACACGATGTCCATCTGGATTCACCTGCACTCATCTTTCTGCCCCACCTTGCATTCCTTCTTGTATCTCAGACCTTTCTGTGTGAGGTCATTTTCCTTCCTCCTGAACAGTATCCTTTAGAAGGTCTTCCCTTTGGGCGACTGGTAGTTAAAGCTTTCAGCTTTCATTGTCCTAAAAATGCCCTCATTTGACCTTTGTTCTTGAGACATAGTTTTGTTAAATTTATGCTCCCACAGACGGGATGTTTGTGTCCCTTGAAAAGTTCTTACTCTGAAACCTAATCGCTAATGCCCTGGTGTTAGGAGGTGGGCCCTTGGGAGGCGGTTAGGGTGTGAGGGTGGGGCCCCCAGAAATGGGATTAGTGCCCCTATAAATGGGGCCCCTGCCCTTTCTGCCACGTGGGGACGCAGGGGGAAGGTGGCCATCTGGGAACAAAGAAGCTGTATTTGTATTTCTGGGGTATTCTGTTTCCACTGGAGATTAGCTGAAGAATTCCCTGCTAGTTCTTGTGAGACAGTCCTTGAGAATTACATACTGACTATACCAAGGTGCAGGGGCGGGGCGGGAAGATGCGCTCTCGCTGAGGCTCTGGGCGACCCCACAGCTGGACCCGTGGAAGAGGGGGAGGCCGTGGGGCCAGGAGCACCCTCTGCTCCTTTCGTGGGACATTCACGAGCGTGTTGTGCTGAAATGGCTTGGGGAATCCTGTTTCCAGGAGGCCTCAGCACTTCATCAGGAGTCTGGATATACAGAGAGAGGGTTGTATTTTTTCTGAGCTCACCGTGCGCCTGGCACTGTTCTAGGTGCCGTGGGGAGGAAGGATGAACAGAGTCCCCTCCCTCCTGGAGCTGACGTCCTGGCGGAGGAGACAGACACTCTCAAGGAGGTACGTGAGTTAACGGGATAGTTTTAGATGGTTGTGGGCTCCACGAAGCTGAGGGAGGCATAGGGAGTGATGAAGGCGGTTATGTGGGGCGGGAGAGAAGGGCATCTCTGGTGGGGCTTGAGTTGGAGCCCGAAGTGGGGGGGGCATCGATCTGTGGGAAGCGGACGAAGTGCTCCCGGAAGACAGCGGTGAATCAGGAGAAGGGGATACAAGCGGAGGCCCTGAGGTGGTCCCCTCTCATCCGCGATTTCTCTCTCTGTGATTTCCGCCACCTGCAGTCACCCGTGGTCTGGAAGCAGATGGTCCTTGTCCTAGCCATCGTCAGAAGGTCAGTGGTCACCTAACGCTATGTCAGAGTGGCTACGTCACCTGCTCTACCCCACTGCATCTCCTCATGGAAGCATTGTGTCCTCTCACATCGTCACAAGAAGCAGGGCAAGTACGGGACGATCAGATGCTTAAAAACTTTTTTTTAATGTTTATTTATTTTTGAGAGAGAGACAGAGCATGAGCAGGGGGAGGGGCAGAGAGAGAGGGAGACACAGAATTGGAAGCAGGCTCCAGGCTCTGAGCTGCCTGATGTGGGGCTCGAACTCTCAGACCGTGAGATCATGACCTGAGCTGAAGTCGGTCGCTCAACCGACTGAGACTCCCAGGTGCCCCTGGGACAATCAGATGTTTTGAGAGAGAGAGAGAGAGAGAGAGAGGGCACGTTCACATAACTTTCATTACTCTATAGAGTTACAATCATCTCACTTTATTATTAGTTGTTGTTAATCTCTTACTGTGCCTGTTTACAAATTAAACTTTATCATGGGAAAGTATGTATAGGAAAAAAACATAATATGTACAGGGTTTGGTGCTATGTGTGGTTTCAGGCATCCGCGGGGAGTACCTCCTTGCGGATAAGGGGGGACCACTGTGCTTACAACCAAGCGACAGAAAGAAGACCTGCATGTTTGGCACTCTGTTCTTTATCTGCTGCTTCCTAACACATGACCGCAATCTTGGCAGCTCAAAACCACAGGCACTTGGTATCTCGCTGAGGGCCAGCGGGTCAGAAATTTGATCAGGGCTCAGCTGGGTCCGCTGCTCAGGGTCGCACAAGGCTGCCGTTGGGGTGTCGGGCAGATGGCATTTTCATCTCAAGGCTCAACTGGGGAAGGCTCCTCTTCCAACCTCATTTAGGTTGTTGGCAGAATCTATTTCCTTATGGACGCACGACCTAGGGCCCCGGTCTTCTGCTGGCTGGTGGCTGGACACAGCTCTCAGGTTTTGGAGTCGGAAGTACCCAGACCCCCCTGCATCCGTTCGCCACATGGGCTTCCTCAACACGACCGTCCACCTCATCCAGCCAACCAGGAGGGTCTCTGCTCATGGAGGCCCCAGTCCTTTTTGAGGGCTTTCACCTCATTAAGTCAGGCCCACCCAGGATGATCTAGCTTTTGAGGAGCTCACAATCAACTGGTTTGGGACCTTAGTTACACCTGCAAAGTCTCTTTACTGTTGCCATGTTCTATTGGCCAAGGCAAGTCCTTCCCATCCTCAAAGGGAGGGGACCGTACAGGATGTGAGCCTCAGGGTGCAGAGGTCATGGGGCCTGTCTTCAACTTCTGCCGACCACCGGCACACTGAGTGGGAATGGCAGCCATATGGCAGATGCTGCTCGTCCCCTGCCCAATATCTAACTCCCCTTTCTTCCTTATCAAGAAAACCTGGCTTTGTTCCAGAAGCAAAGTGCCCATCTTCCCAGGCTCCCTCGAAGCTGCTCCTGGTGATGTGACAGGGCTCTGGCCAATGACTTGTAGCAAACTAAGGAAAAGTTATGTTTCCTGATAACAACGGACAGACCCAACTGGCGCGCGCCTTTTCTCCTTTGCTTCTTTCCTTTCTTCCTGCCTGGAACTTAGACACAAAGCCTAGAGGTGGGGCAGCCATCTTGTGACCATGAGGCTTCTTATTTTAAAAAAAATTTAATGTTTAACTTTTGAGAGAGAGTGAGTGAGCAAGCGAGCATGAGTGGGGGAGGGGCAGAGACAGCAGGAGACACAGGATCTGAAGCAGGTTCCAGGCTCTGAGCTGTCAGCACACAGCCCGACGCAGGGCTCAAACCCTGTAACTGTGAGATCATGACCTGAGCCCAAGTTGGATGCTTAACTGACTGAACAACCCAGGTGCCCTGAGGCTTCTTATTTTCTGAGGCTGGCAGAGTAGGAGGATAGAAGGAGCCTGGGCCTTCAAGGGCATTTTGGAACTTCTCTGGACCACTCTTGGACTTCTTGATATGTGAGAAAAGTCTCTCCCCATTTGGTAATGCAAATGTACTTAAGTTTCTGTTACATGGACCCAAATACAATCCTAGCATGCTGCCATTATCAGGCAAAAGTCAGGTCATAGAGGTCCTTGTTGGACACATCATGGAGTGTGGGTTTTATTCTAAGTTAAATGGCAAGATGTTGAATCAGACGGGTGCCTGGATTTTGATTCATATTTTGGGAGACTCTTCTGGCTACTTAGCAAAGAATGAATCTTGGGATGGGGCACGTGTACAAGATTGGAAGCGGAGGCTCGGGGAGGGTGAGTAAGTGGCCCAAGGTAACACAGCTGGAGAGGGACACGAATGCGAACCAGACCGCGTGTTTATTTGACTTGACAACATCGGCTTTGGCTGTTGTCTTGGAGTTTGATCAAGGTCTCTTGTCTGCCTGCTGTTGCTGGAGGAGCCCCAAAGCTACCACTCCGCTTATCTCTGGAGTTTCATTCTCTGAAAAACCTCATGATTTTCAGTCTTAAAAGGGAAATTCATTCTGGGCCTGGAAATTTTTCCAGATCAATCTGGGTCAACCTAATTACAGCTAATAAAAGAAAGATGTGTGTGTGTGTGTGTGTGTGTGTGTGTGTGTGTGTGTGTGTATGTGTGTGTGGGAGAGAGAGCTTTTCTTTCCATTATGATTTGCTTACAGTTCCTTTTAAGTCCCTGTTGACTGATACCGATACCACCTGATACTATTAGAGCTTGGAAATAAAAATAGTTTTGCCTTAGAATCAGAACTCCTATCAGCTCCAACTGATGCTAAATGTTAAAGGAGCTTGCAGTGGGACACCTTCCTTGGACATGATGCTGAATTTCATCCAGGGGGCTCCAAGGGAATCGTGCAGGACTTGACATGGTAAGGTGGCATAGTGGCCACGTATGTTGGACTTCAGCCCCTAGTCCCCACCGATTTATGGGGTGACCCTGCTAAGTCATTTCCCCTCTTGGGTCCTCAGTCTTCCCATCCTCTAAGTGGTGCTCGCAAGCCAGAGCGGAGGTTCCCAATCCATGTTGCCCAGAGTCCAGGGGTTTTAGGGGTTGCTCCTGAGAAAAGGGTTGCTCCTCTTTGGATCAGCTGATTCTGGAGCTGAAGGTCATTAGAGGACAAGGAAGAAGCTTCAGAAGTAGACACCTGCAGCCTTGTCCCCGAGAGAGCTCACTTTGGCTCCAGTGTTTTGCTCCAGGGGAAGAGGTGGGAAAGGAGAACAAAGCTCTGTAAGTCACAGAAAAAAGCATCTGCCCTAATTAGACCCATCATGGGTGAGCAGGTGGCCTCCCTCCAGTCCTCCTGGGGGGCTGGAAGCTAGACATCTGCTTGCTTCCCGGGAGCAAAGTCTCCTTTGCTCTCTTGAATCCATGGGCAAAGCTGACCTGGTGAGTCAGGAGGAGCTGGGGCAGCCCCTAGAGAAGAGGAACGAGGAAATGATGGAGAGATTCAGTAAGAGGGCTAGGAAGAAATGCTCTAGAGCTTGGAAACATTAAACCTGGAGGAGAGAAGCCCGGGGGCCTGGGGGTGGGGTAGATGTGTGGGACAATCCTCTGTAGGATACCAGTTGTGGAGAATTCTGAGGGTATCATTCACTTCCTTCATAACTTCAGTCTGATCACATCAACCTAACCTAACCAACCCAACACAACCCATCCCACCTCAACCTAACCCAGCCAACCCAATCCTATTTGTCCGTCCGTCCATCCATCCATCCATCCATCCATCCACCTAGCCTACATTTCTCCACTCATGCATCCACCTACCCACTGGTCTATCCAGCCATGCAACTGACTCATTTGGTTGAACCCCTTCCTATTTCCCTCTCTGCCTTATTCATGTGTTATTTCAACCACTCCATCAATATTTGCTGAGCACCTACTATATATACCTGGGAGTGCAGCGAGAATGAACAGCTTGGGTGGCTCACAGGCCAGTGTTGTAAACAGATATGCAAACAAGTCTGAGAAGTGATTGTAATACAGGGAGGAGCAAAGGGCTATTACAATTTGGAAGGGGGAGGAACTGTTTAGGGAAATGAATCAAGGAATGCTCCAAGGAGGCAACAATATCCAAATTGGCTCCTGAAGGAGGAGCTTCAGTTTTATCAGCTGGACAACCAAGGAAAAGGTTTATTTTTGGGGTGCACAGCCAGTTTGAGGAGTTCAGGCCACGCTTGCCTTTTGCAGATAATATTAGCTTTACTTCCATTTCCTCCTCCTTCTGAGCTTCAGAAAAAGTCTGGATCATTCAACTCAAATTTCTGGGCTGTTCGAATTCAGGTTTAATTTAACAACTGATTATTTTTCAAAACACTGGAGGGAAAAAAAAACATTCAAGGAAAAATCCTAGAAGCTCACAACAGGAGGTTATCTTAACCCACCTGTATGTGGCGTCTCTGGAAAGTGAGCATCCAACACACCAGCGAATAGCCATTCTTTGTGCTGAGAGGCCGGGTGTGTGTGTGCACGTGCGTCCGTGTGTGTGTGACTTAGAGACGATTCTGCTTCCATCGGACTGTTTCTTAGTGTTTGGTACTATCTCACCAAAGGTGTCCCTTTTGGGTTAGCAGGTCACATTGTCCCAGAGCTTGACTCTTTTTTTAAAAAAATATTTGTTTTTGAGACAGGAGAGAGAGAGAGGAGGGAGGGAGGGAATGTGAGTGGGGGGAGAGGCAGAGAGAGGGATAGAGAATCCCAGGCAGGCTCTGTCGTGTCAGCACAGAGCCTGACGCTGGGCTCAGACTCATAAACTGTGAAATCATGACCTGAGCCGACATCAAGAGTTGGATGCTTAACTGACTGAGTCACCCAGACGCCCCGAGGTATTAGTTGAAACAGGAATAGGTGACAGACACTTACTTGGGCCTTAGCTCATCTCACAAGGACTGCAGGGAGGGTCAAATGCCCTAATGTGTGTGAACTGAAGCCTTGCTAATGCTGGAGCGTAATAGAAGCGAAGACGTTTCATAGCTCCTCTCCTCCAGTCTGCCTTTCCCCTCTCGTCTGCACCCCTTCCTGCCCTCCCCCTGCCCCTCCTCACACCAGCCTTGTAAACCTGGATTAAGCAGTGTTCTTTGCTTTCTGGAACCTTTGGAAGAAAACTGGTATAGATTACTCTTACAGAAATGGGCCTCGAGGACGAACAAACCTTGGTTTGAATCCTGGCTATCGTCATTTACTAACCAGCTACTTAACTTCTGTAAGAAGCACCTTCCTTTAAAAAGGAAATAATATTGGCGCCTGGGTGGCTCAGTCAGTTAAGCGTCCGACTTCGGCTCAGGTCATGATCTCGCGGTCTGTGAGTTCGAGCCCCGCATCGGGCTCTGTGCTGACAGCTCAGAGCCTGGAGCCTGTTTTGGATTCTGTGTCTCCCTCTCTCTGACCCTCCCCTGTTCATGCCCTGTCTTTCTCTGTCTCAAAAATAAATAAACGTTAAAAAAAAATTCAAAAACAGGAGATAATATTTCTGATAAATTTCCCCCTGGCTTATTGAGACAACCTACATCATATGCTTATTCATACTGTGCCTGGCACGAGTGTCTTTATCAGTTTTAAATTTCAGGACCTGGCACGTCGTAGGCACTTACTTAATGTTTGTTGATGACTGTATGATTGCTTACACAATATGCAGAACATCGTATTTTTAGATTAATGTAACTACCAGCTTTAGCTTGCTAGCTTGCATATTGCTTATAGGACAGCTTTCCTTGCCTATGCAGTCAAATCCTCAGCTTGCTTTCCTCCAGTTCTGTGGATTCTAGGCTTTAAACCCTGGTATGAAATGCCTTGCCTGCACCGTGGACCAGCAGGTCCCACTTCCTGGCCATTGGTGTTCACGCTCCATCCGCCCACCCGGCTGTGGACAGCTTGGCCATCCTCAAAATGAAAAGTGGTCTCTGTATCCTGCTTAGTAAACAATGTTGAGGACACTCTCAAGTCTAAACTTCCTGCCCTGATCGGCTCTGTGAAAGCTTCTAGTTCCGTGGGTCTCGACCGGAGGTGATCTGAACACCCTGCCCCTCCAGCAGGGGCCATGTGTCAATGTCTGGAGACACTGTTGACCATCACAACTGGGGTGTGTCTGTGCTGAATAAGTGAGTAAAATATGAAAACTAATAAGCGTTCAAAACAGTTACTCTTAGGTCCTGCACTCTTTTGAGATAAATACTCTGGATGGACACGTAAACACGTACTTCTCCCCCTCCTCGGCATCTTGCCCATCTTCCAGGTGAGTTTTCTGCAGACCACCTTCAGAAACTTTTCTGAACTCTGAGATGACCGCGTTTCACGCCTGAGATGATTCCATGCCTCCGGAACCGGCGCAATCAGGAACATTTTCCGTCTTGCTGCAGAGCCGTGCGTGTTGCTTGGAAACGACTTCCTTCTCCTCCACCCTGGGACACATTTACTGCCACCAACCCAGGGTCTTCCTTTCTGGGAACGGAAGGGGTGCTTCCCATGTGAATCTGCCGGTGTCCCACTCACACTCAAACCACAATCGTGCCCACCTGGGATTGTGCCGAGGTACCGTGAACACAAGGATCTGACTGGCCTTCTCCGCTGCTGTCTCTCTCATGGGTCACACGGGCCCTGGCCCGTCGTAGGTGCTCAACGGAGACCAGGTGAAAAAATGCTAAATGCATGAGTTGTTCTAAAGCTTTGGCCTGGCAGACCAAGATCGCTTGCGAATTGCACAGAGTTGTGGAGAGAGTGTAGACTCTGGGTCATCATTCGTGGGGGCGAGTCCCAGTGGTGCCTTTTGGCGTGGTGACCTTTTAAGGGGCTTTGCTCATTTTTCTGATGGGCCTAATTTATACCCATCTCCCAGGGCTTCTGTGGCAAGTAAAATAATTCGCGCGTGGTAGGGTGTTTGATAAATGGCATCTGTTCATAGTAACAGGAGCCACCAGGCCTGGCTTGTTCCATGGGACCAGTCAGGTAACTGCACAGTCACTCCTATAGCTAGAGGCTTCTCTCCTGCTTTCCTGCAGGGTCCTGTTTTCCTTTCTTTCTTCTCCCTGCATCCCCCTCCCGCCCCCCCCGGATTCTTTCCCCATCTGGGCCCCAGTCATGTAGGTCTGAACCTCAACGCACAGAGGGAAGCTCAAGCCAGTGCATCATCCTCTTTGCTTCAGCACGTGGCACAGGAGTCCCGGGTGCCGGCGGCTCAGAGAGGTCAAGTAACCTGTGCCGGCTTCACACAGCGAGGCCGTGCCAAAGCTCCAACTTGATCCAAGATCTCCTGACTTCCACGCCCTTGCTCCTCTTCCCGTACTGAGGCCAGGGGTTTACATTTGGTGCTTTAGTGGCCAAAGCACAAATGCTCTTAAAGTTGGACCTATTGAGACTCACACGGCCGCTTTCTGCAGCATTCAATGAAGTGGCTGCTCCGAGTGTTCGGGGCCTCGTGAGGACAGGACGTGCATGAGAAACGCTTACAGAACGGGCTTCTCAGAGCAGTGCTCCTTTGAAGAGCGGCACCGGCCCTGGCTCAGATGTCCTTGTGCTTCAAGGTCGGCCTCTCGAACACAGGCTTTGATGGTGGAGCTGCTTTCCGCAGGAAAACAGCAGCTCCTGGGATGAGCCCCGCCCCAGGGCCCTCGGCTCCTCTTGGCCCCAACCTCAGTCCTTACTCTGCAACGGGGGAGTGCTTTGTGCTCAGGGTCTGTCCTGAGACTGTGGCTTCCCCACGCCTCTGGAGAGGAAGAGGCTTGGGGGCCAGGCTCTCCAGGTCCACGGTCTTGCTCCACTGCCGGTAGCTGGGTGACCCCGGGCAAGTCGTCCAACCTGTGCACCTGTCAGATGGGGGTGCTCCTCCTGGGGCTGGGGCGAGGACCAAGTGAGTCAAAGACCAGCAGTGCTTACGGTAGTGTGCAGGATGTGATAAGTGCTCAGTAAGCATCATCTATTGTTAGTAAACACAGATGCTGAATCTCACCTTGGATTCACAGCTCAGCTCTGCTTCTCACGGCCTGGGTGACTTTGGGGGAGCTCCTTGACTGCTCAGAGTGGCAACATCCCAGCAGACAAGCGAACAGAATAATGCTTCCGGTAGCTTCCGGTTTGCGCATATCCATCTGTGGGACAAACCGTACTCTGGGGGCATTTACCCCGAAGCCCACATAATCCTTCAGTGTGAGTTTTTGTACACCAGCTGGTGCAAGGACATCTTAACATCCATGTGATGATGCCTTTTGGCAAACATTTCCTCTCCGGGAGGGTCTCCACCTTTGTGGGCTGCAACAGCCTTTGTGCCAAGGACGTTAATATTTTATTGCATTTTTGCAATTACTGTACAAAACCAAGCAGAAAGAAGTGCTGATCCTACTGGCGAAGGAGCACGGATCTCATAAACTAGATACAACTGAGCCAAAGAAAGAAAAAAAGAGAGAGAGCGAAGATGAAATCACAGAAGCCACCAGCACAGCAGATCTTTAACGTTAGCCGGATGATCTTCGGGCTCAGCTTGCTGCCTGTCACTCACTCGTGAAAGAAAAGTATAAAATGCACGAACAAGTATGAAAATGCCAGAACTTTGTGGTCGAAGGCAGCCCCGGAAAAATGAGCTTTCATTAAAGGCTACATACAGAGATTTTCTTTCTCTTCCCCCAACAGGACCCCGCTGCTCAATTTCTGCAAACATCTGCACTTGTACATCGCATATGTGAGCAGGGCCGGCGACGGCTCTTCAGGTAAAGGGCCCCCCACATTGCGTGGCACCAATGGGTGCTCCCTAATGGATGGCGGTCGTTGCCACCGTCACCCTCATCATCCTGTGCTGGCCTCAGAAGATTCAGAGTCAGCTGAGTGTAGATGGAAAGCTTTAGAACATCAGCCATCACTTAGGTGATTCAGAAACTAATGATGATTTCCCTGACAAGTGTCCACTCAGCTTCTGCTGGGAGACCCCCAGTCTTGGGGAGCTCCTTGCCTGCCGTGCAACCCACCCTCTTTGTTAGGTGTGGCTGAGTGTAGCTATTCAGTGTCAGTGTATGTCTCGAGGACCATTACCTACTAGTGGGCTTTATGTACTTTATGGAGCCACGCAGTGAGATCTCTTTTCACATAGAAGGGCACCCACACAGACTACCCACCCTTCAAAAACTCATCCATTCATTCATTCATTCGTTCCTTCATCCACAAATGTTTCCCGAGTGCCTACTTTGAGCTGGTCTCTTGCTTCAGTGTGGGAGGTGTTCCAGGGCCCATGGACAAGACAGACACCTGCAGTCTGGCATTGTAAGTACGGGGCCATTTCAATCTGGAAAGGGAGGGGAGCAGCATGGGGGCCCCAAAGAGGCTTCAAGCCCAGCTGGGGGTGGTGATGGCTACAGAAGGCTTCCTGGAGGAAGTGACATCTGAGATGAGTCTCAGAGGATGGGTGGGAGGTGGGGACGGAGAAGAGGAAGGCATTTCAGATGGAATGGAGAGAGTGTACAATAGATATGGAGCTCTGGATACAGAGCAGGTTCATTGTGTGTGTGTGTGTGTGTGTGTGTGTGTGTGTGTGTGTGGTCTGTCTGGAGGGTGCCTGAGGATGGAACCAGTGAGGTTGAAAGGTCTAGGAGAACCTTCATGCCAAACTAGTTTGGACTTTCTTTGGGGGCTGCGGACCTCCTCTGGCAGTCCTTCTGGTGGCCCTGGCCCTGGGCTGAGGGGTCCCTGCTCTGGTCTGGAGCTCCCCCGGTGGGTGCGGTTGCTGTTGGCTTTCAGAGTGACGTAGTCTATTGGCATTGCCTATTGCACGGCTCCTTTGCCTCTCTGTCCCTTCCGGCCCCTTCCATGGTCCGGTGGCATGAATTTAGCTCTGGAGCCAGACACACCAGGGGTAAGTCCCAGCTCTGCTGCTGCCAACTCCTGAGCCTCAGCCCGGCTCCTTGACCCCCAGAAACCTCAGTCTTGATTGCAAAGTGCAGAAAATGACAAAAGTAGTGAACATTTCTATGCGGTTTTGTGCGGCAAGCACCGTTCTAAGCGTTTTACAAAAACCACTCACTGAATCTTTACGACGACTCTGTGAGCTTGCTACTGTTATTATTATTCCCATTTTATAGATGAGAAGACAGATGCACGGAGAGGCCCAAAGTCTTCCAGCTGGTAAGTGGTGGGGCCGGAAGTCACCAGAACCTCTCTGCTAGAGTTGACGTGAAGATCAGAGGAGCTGACACAAGCAGAGTCCTTGACATGCTGCCCGGCACAGCAGGTACTCAGTAAGCAACAACTGTCATAGGTACTAGGGCTCTGAGAAACATACAGAATGGCACCATCAAGGACAGAGGCAGTCCCCAGCGGTAAGCAAATTCCCTCCATCCAAGGAAACCCATGGAAGGCCCACTTCAAGCTCATTCGCTCCAGACAACAGAAATGACAGGTCAGGTCTCTGGTGAAAGAGACCGGAACGGCCACTGATGAGAAGCCAGACTTGTTTCTTTCTTCCCCGATGGACGGACCAACTTCTGAGGGCTCTTCTTTCCGTGGGACTGGAGAGCTGAGCTCTCAGGCACGTTTCCCTCATTGGCTCTAGTCATGGCAGCGGGGTGGGGGGGGCAGCTGATAAGCCATAGAGTTCCCCCTGCCCGGTCCCTCAGCTCCAACTCCAGCAAAGCACTGGGGTTTCCAACCTGTCGTTGTTGAATCCCTGAAGCCACATGTCACCCTGTCTTTTACAACACACATAAAGCACTGGCAAGTGGAACCAGCAACTGCACGAGCAAACAGGATGTGGATGTGAGATTTGGTGTCACTGGCAGAGAAGGAAAGGGGGTGGTGGAGGCGAGGAGACTGCCCTAAGCTGGGGACAGCCGAGCAAAGTGTAACTGGTCTGTGCTTTGCAGCCTGCAGACCTGGGTTTGGATGCAGGCCTGGCCACTTCCTGGCCATGTGACCTCGAGCACGGCCATTGGGGTGCATCCTTCATAATTCCTGCCCAAATTCAAGCCCAGGATTGCGCACAGGGGGTGATGATCCCTTTTCAATAGATGCTGCATGGTGTGTGGGACGAGGGCTCAGCTTGGGGTCAGACCTGAATTCACATCCACGGGGCCCCACAGGAGCTGCGTGCGGGTGGGGACTGGCTCCTCTCCGGGAGTCTCTGCGTCAGGCTGAAGACAGGGGATAACAAGTATTTGTCATGTAGGGACTAGAGGAGCTGCTCTGGGATCGGGCTGCCTGGATTCAAATCACCGCTCTCTTGGACTGGTTCTCAAAACCCTGGTGATTTCGTGCCCCCTTCCCCAGGGATGCATGTTTGTCGTCCGCAGCCTGGGGGAGGTGCTACTGGCCTCTGGCTGGTGGAGACCAGGGACACTGCTACCCACCCTACCATGCACAGGACAGTCCCCACAGTGAAGAACCACCCCGCCCTAAAAGTCAAAGGGGCTGAGGCCGAGGAAGGTGCTCTGGTGTCTACCAGCTTGTGAAACTGCTTCACCGGGTCAAGACCGTTCCCTCAATGGGAAAAGGCAGGTGATAACAGGGCTCGATAACAGTGGGGGGTTGCTTTAAAAACAGGCCGTTGTGGCACCTGGTGCAGAATTGGGCTCCTGGAAAACCCTTAATACGCGTATGCTCAGATTTTTGTGGCAATGGAGGGGCCATAGCATATGTCAACTGCTTGGACACAGGAGGCCCACAAGGAGTTGGGGGATGTGATGACGATGATGGTGATTATGTTCGATTTGCTCAGGATGCTGGCGGTGCCCCTGAGATCCTTCTTCAAGCCTGTACTTCATGGTGGATCCCCATCTCCCCACACCTCTGCCTCAAGGTGATTTTTTTTTTTTAATTTTTTTTTTTTTAATGTTTATTAATTTTTGAGACAGAGAGAGACAGAGCATGAACAGGGGAGGGGCAGAGAGAGAGGGAGACACAGAATCTGAAACAGGCTCCAGGCTCTGAGCTGTCAGCACAGAGCCCGATGCGGGGCTCGAACTCACAGACCGTGAGATCATGACCTGAGCCGAAGTCAGATGCTTAACCGACCGAGCCACCCAGGTGCCCCTCAAGGTGATTTTCAAAGCCATTGTCAAAAGGAAAAAGGCAACGGGCTTGTCCCTGGGGAAGTTGATGATGGCTCTCGGCTCTGCTGGTGCCGAAAATCACAAAAGGCACCTGACTCCCCTGGGTTTTCTTCTGCACTAGTTTTTTGAAAGTCAACTCGAGCAGTTCTTGTACTTGGAAGTTATTTTCCTGGAAAGGCGGCCTGGGGGGCGGTCTTCCTCCTCCCAGCTCATATTCTGCCTGGGTCTGTTATGAGCTGTTATGAGCGGACGGTGATCCTCCCGTCCCCGCTCTGTCAGTGCTCAACTCCCAATGTGATGGTGTTTGGAGGTGGGGCCTCTGGGGTCAGACTAAGCTGGGGGTGGGGCTCTCACGGTGGGATTGGCGCCCTTGTAAGAAGAGGAGAGACCAGAGCTCTCCACCCGGGAGGAAGCAGAGAGAAGGCAGGGCTTGCGAGGCAGGAAGAACACTCTCACCAAGAACTGAGTTTGTCCGCACCTGGACCTTGCACTTTCCAGCCTTCAGAACCGTGAGGAATAAATGTCTGTTATTTAAGCCACACGCTCCATGGTGTTTCGCTAGAGCAGCCCAGCTGAGACAGGGCACTCACAGTGAGGAGCTTGCCCTATCTCCCTCTTTCAGGGGGCCCCTGGAGCAGGGTTCTCTCCTCTCCCTTCACCCCGAACTCCCTCTTCCCTGTGAGAAAAAGAGTGGCTTTTCCAGCTGGAGCTTGATGTCATGGGCCATGCCAGCAACGGGAGCACTGTCCCCTACAGTTGGGGACGAGAAGCAAAGCAAGAAGCCGGCCCTCTGTCTCCTCCCTCTCTAGTGCTGACACCCTGTGGCCTGGGCCGTTATCCGGGATCACGTGGGCGGCCTCATCCGATCAGCTGAATGCCTCAGGAGCAGAAAGAGATTTTTTTGGAGAAGAGAAAATTCTGCCTTAAGACTGTAACATGGAACTCCTGCCTGAGGGTCCAGCCTGCTGGCCTGTCCTGCAGAGTTTGGACTTGCCGGCTCCCACAGCAGCCGGGACAATTCCTTGAGATCTGTGTGTGTGTCTTGTTTTCTCTGTCACTCTCTCTTTGTGTGTGTGTGTGTGTGTCTGCCTGCCTGTCTATCAATCAATCAATCAATCAATCATCTATCTACCTACCATCTCCTACTGGTTCTTGTCTGTTCGGGGTGCTATAACAAAACAGCAAACCCCGGGTGACTTGCAAACAACAGAAATGTCTTCCTCACAGTTCTGGAGGCTGGAGGTCCAAGACTGGGGTGCTGGCAGACGTGGTGTTTGGTGAGAGCCTGCTTCCTGGCCATGCACCGATCCATGGGCAAATCCATCCACCCGTGAACCCGTGGCTTCATCTGCCATCTCTGTTGGTGTTTCGGAACACTTCCGGGGCACAGATCCACTTGAGAAAATGATGCAGGACTCGGACCTTCTCTCCAGAAAACTGCACTTGCGTACAGAACGTCTCAGGCAGGCTCAGGGATCCAGAGACCCCTGACCTGGATGCTGACGGATCCCTGGACCCCACCCACCCGGCCGCTCTCTGTGCTCCTAACCTACTCAGCATCTCGCCTTGGCTGCTCCTTGGAAGCCCCAAGCCCAAGTCTGAACCCAATGCTTCATTTTTCCGCCCTACGTGTTCTTCCCTTCGTGCTCATTTTGCAAGGCAACGGCACCACCTAGGAGAGAAGCTTGGGCCATCCTTACATTTTTCCCCTCCCCCTCTCCGCCCACATTCAAACCATCACCGGGACCCGCCAGATCCACGCCCACCGCCACCGCCAATTTCAGGCCACGTGGCCATCCTCGCCCAGATGAGCGCGCCGGTCTCCTACTCGGGCCCCTGCTTCCAGCCCCGGTCAGGTCCACTCCGTTCCTCACTTGGAAGCCAGAGTTGAGCTTAAAAATGAAGATTTTATTGTTTTATTTGATATTCCCCCCGGCTTGAGAATCAAAGAACACACCTCTCTGTACAACTTTAAGGTGTAGAGTGCGCTGATCTGATACACGTCCACACCGTACAGCGATTACCACCCTTGCGTCAGCTGACAACTGTCATGTTACATGATTACAGGTGACTGTGTAACAACTGCTTTCTGAAACGTGTCTCTCCCCTGATGAAAACATTCTTCTGTGGCTCCACCTGCCCTAAGGACACTGCGAAGTCCGTCCTGGGTTAGGAGGCTCTGTAGCCGGCCCTGCTTCTGTCCCCCACGACTCATTCCTTCCACTAACATTTGTTCAGTGCCCCTGCGTGCCAGGCTCCGTGCTGGGTGCTGGGGGACAGGGGAGAGGGGTTTTGTCCTCCAGGACCTTATGGCTCTCGTCCTGCCTTTTCCAGCTGTGCTGATGACGCCACTACCACGCGCACGGGGCGGTATTTCCATGGTGCTGATGACGTCACCACCCACCTGCATGACGCGGTCTTGCACCTCTGCCTTTACATCTCGCCACCTGCAGCTCTCCACCCTTCTTCACACGCCAAGTGGGACATCTCCCCGGGGAGGTTTCTGTACCTTTGATCGCCATCATTCAACTCTGCCTAGTGTGAGGGCAAGAACAGGAGTTTGTGGCTAGACTACAGGGTGGAAAAGCTTCAAGGACAGACAGCTGGGGCCGCTCTGGGGCATCTCAGCAAAGGGGTTTAAAGAGGAGTCTCTCTCAACTGCCAACTCTTTGCTGCCTTTGTATCACTCTTCTCCATCACTTTGCTTGATATTCCCAGCCTGAGAGATTGATAGGTGAGATGAGTCAGGTGCCCACCCCTATCAGTGACGCTGGATGGACAGCTTCCAAAAGGCTGTGCAGACTTGAGGAGTGAGGATTCCCCAAAGGGAATGGGATTCTCTAGTAGCAAGGTGCGGGGGGCGGGGCGGGGGGGGGGCGCTGGCTGAGCTAGGATGGCACGTCTCCCAGACCTTCCTGACCTCTCTGCTGCAGAACTAATTATTTCTCCTTTTGGTCTTTCCCTTGCACATGAAAAAAAAAAAAAAAGCAACAACGACAAACTAATCTCTTACACATAGTTTCACCGCCCACATTGAAATTATAGTTCTTTATGTACTTTGCTTTTGCACTTGACTCTACGTATCCTTGTGAACGGGATCCCGACTGGTGCCAGGCACTCAGTAGGTGCTCAGAAATGCTTGTGGCCTCTGGTGAACGAGCACTAAAATGAAAATTCAAAACCTGGCTGTTTCAAGGTCCACCTTTAAATATGGACTTCTCTTAAAGAGAGCAGAGTCGGGGCGCCTGGGTGGCGCAGTCGGTTAAGCGTCCGACTTCAGCCAGGTCACGATCTCGCGGTCCGTGAGTTCGAGCCCCGCGTCGGGCTCTGGGCTGATGGCTCGGAGCCTGGAGCCTGTTTCCGATTCTGTGTCTCCCTCTCTCTCTGCCCCTCCCCCGTTCATGCTCTGTCTCTCTCTGTCCCAAAAATAAATAAAAAACGTTGAAAAAATTAAAAAAAAAAAAAGAGAGCAGAGTCTGGTTTTGACTTCGAGATGGCAGCTTTCAAACATTTTTTTTTTCAGGTCTTGAAACACCTCTAAGGAGAATCGGGGTTTAACAAAATCGATTTGCTGAATGGTTATAATGATCATAACTGGATATATAGTCCCTCTGGAAAAGATGAGGCCTGAAGACAGAAGAAGAAATTAGCCCTTGTTCATATCAGAGATTTAAGGGAAAATTTAAAGGAGATTTAGAGGCAAAAGGATTATTTTGTATAAAATATATAACGATGATACATAAAAAGTGATAGAATATAAATGCAAAGAAGCCTGGGTTTATATTATGCTTGGAGGAAAAAGGGAAAAAAAGAAAAAAGGAAAACCCAAGATTAAGTCTGTAAATGGATGGAGCACCTGGCCTTGAAAATATCCCCTCCCCCACCAGCTCCTGACACCTACTATGTGCCAGCCTTGAAAACATCCTCTGTCTCTCCCAATAGCTCCTGACACCTACTATGCGCCAGATGCTAAGTCAAGCACTTACACACACAATCACCTTTAATCCTGACAAATCCTGTTTTGCAAGTGAGGACACTTCAGCTCAGTGTATTTATGCCACTGGACCCAAGTTCATGGACTAGGAAGCAGGAGAGGTAGGATTTGAACCCCGGTCTTCCTGGTGTCAAAGCTGCTGTGTTCGCTCCCCTTTCAGCCTAAGGATTGGGCAGAGGTATCACTTCCCCAAAGGGAGCAAAGGATGTTGACTCCATCAATAGTCCCAGCTGTTGGTCCGGGGCTCTAAATCCAGGGTCAGGACTGGCCCCAGGGTCCCAGGAGGGCTGAGCTGTTTTGCTGAGTTTGGGGGATCCACTGGAAGATTCTTGGTGGGATTTGCAGGTGAAATGCTTTAGGTCTGAGGACAAATCCTGGAGGAGAAAATCCCCTCCCAGTATGGAGACGATTTCTCTCTGCCCACCTGGGGTTGATGAGGGTGAGTCTGTGTATGCATGCAAGAGTGTATTTGCATGTGTAAACATGCAAACATCTCGTGCTTGCACAAGAGGGCGTGCATGTCTCTCTGTGAATATCTATGTGTCTCCATGTGTATACTTTCCTTTGTGTCTTGGTGTTGTACATTTCAGGATCATTTATGCCTGTGTGTGTGTGTGTGTGTGTGTGTGTGTGTGTGTACATGCTTCTCTGTTGCTGCACATGTCAGTAAGTGCATGCATATGCTGCTGTGTGGCAAGCAGGTAGATCTCTTGTTTACCTGTGTGATGCCTGTGTGTGCACTTGCCCATAACCCTGTGTGTATATTGTGTGTGTGTGTGTGTGTGTGTGTGTGTGTAGAAAGACTTACGATAGGAGGAAATGTGTATATAGATACCTCTGACTTCCTGCCAACCTATTTAACAGGTTTTGGAGAGTGTCTATTTACCTCTTATTGGAACTGCTCTGCTCTGCAATTTCATTTTCCATTTGACCAAATGGGTTTTGTTTATCTTCCATAAATCTCGCTTTGGCAACTCCAGTGCTGCTGATTCCCACACATCTCTTATGCTTCTCAACACTGGAGCATCTTTTGTGAGGCTTAATATTCTGCCCCAGTCTTCGTGAGGTGCTAATTTCCTTCTGGGCCACAGTCCTGGTTCGCCTGGACATTGAGGAGTCTGGCTTCTGTGGCTGATGTCCAGGCCTGTCCCATTACCTCTCCTGAAATAGAGCTGACCTTGGACAGTGGCAGATTTGGCATCACCTTGGGCAGCATGATAGGAGGCACATAGATGGGTTTTGAATTAAATGAAGCTATTTTCAGTTCTGGCTCTGGAACTTATCAGATGAGTGATTTTGGGCAAGTTCCTTTGGTTTCCTTTCTGCAGGGAAACCTCTTATAAGAAAGAGAATTATAAATTCTTAGTTGCGAGGATCAAAATAATATATCCAAAACACTGTTTACTTAGTAAATGTATCAGATAGGTATCGCTATTTGATAAACCATCTCAAAACTTAGCGGCTTAAAAACTACGGACGTTTGTTTTGTAGGATTCTGTATTCTGGCATCAGAGGGGGTGTCTGCTGGGCAGATCTCCTCCTCCCAGAGAGGGTCCCTCATGTGTCTGTGACCAGCTGAGCACCTGCTTGCTGGCTTTTTCTGGGGGTTGGCTTGCTGTTGGCTGAGGTGGTCTCCGGGTTCCCTTCCACAAGGTCTCAGCCTCCAGAGGGCTAGCCTGTGTGTGTCCTCATGGTGAAGGCAAGGGCTTGAGAAAGACAGCTGACACCTGCAAAGCCTCTTAGCCTCAGCTCGGATCTGGAACAGTCAGATCCACTGCAATCTATTGGCAGATCAGATATAAGGCCAAGGAACGAGACTACCCCTTGTTGGGAGGGCTGCAATGTCACACTGGAAAGATGTGGAAGCAGGGAGGCCATGAACTGGGCACTCAATGCAATCCACCTGCTGCAACCGACACTCAGTGTTGAGCTGCTTGGAACCTAGGAGGCTTTTAATGAATGTTAATTACTGGCACTTAGGGTAGCCTGTAGAAGTTCCAAAGTGTATGTGGTCTAGTCTCAGCACAGGTTTGCATTAAAAGAAATTGCATGGGGGCACCTGGGTGGCTCAGTCGGTTGAGTGACCAACTTCGGCTCAGGCCATGATCTCACGGTTTGTGGGTTCGAGCCCCGTGTCGGGCTCTGTGCCAAAAGAGCCTGGATCCCGGATCCTGTTTCGGATTCTGTCTCTGTCTCTCTGCCCCTCTCCCACACTTGCACGTGCTCTCTCCCTCTCTCTCTCTCCCTCTCTCAAAAATAAATAAACATTTTAGAAATAAAAGAAACTGCATGAAGAGAATTTATGGAAGAAAATTTAATTGGGAGAAATAAAACTCTTCACTTGGTCTTTAAAAATCTTCATGTGCACCCTTCGCAAGTCTCTGTCTCAAACTTTGCACTGGCGTGTGGGAGCAGACCAAATCCTCGCTCCTTCTCTGCTCTTCATTTCCAGAACCCTGACACACGGTCCAGACAGCTTTCTCCTCTCTGCTCTTGTCTGTCTCCGTTCTTTCCCGTGTAGATCAACTCGGCCTTTCTGACTTTTGAAGGTTTCTCTTCCACTCTGCCCTTTGAACACATGAATAAACTTTATCCATCCAAGAACCGACCCTGGAGGAAAGAACTCTCTCTATAAAAGGTCAGAAGCGGGGGAAGAGGAGAAGAGACAGGAGACTGCAAATACTTCTCATGTAATAGTATTTTTTATTTCTGCCACCGAGGTATGTTCTGTTTAAAACATCCTTGGGGCGCCTGGGTGGCTCAGTCAGTTAAGTGTCCGACTTTGGCTCAGGTCATGATCTCACGGTTTGTGGGTCCGGGCCCTGAGTCCAGCTCTGTTGCTGACAGCTCGGAGCCTGCAGCCTGCTTCAGATTCTGTGTCTCCCTGTCTCTCTGCCCCTCCCCCACTCGCACTCTGTCTCCGTCTTTCAAAAATGAGTAAATGTTAAAAAAAATTTTTTTGTTTAACATCCTTCTACCTCCCGCTCCAAGCTATTCCTTCAGCTCCTTCTCTCTTTCCAGTGTGACTATCTTTGTCCATAGAAGACTCTGCTGGCCAGTCAGTTTCTAGGCAGCGATCATCAGGCGCTGGGGGAAGTGCTCCCCAGGAAGGTCAAAGAGGAGGGTGGGCGATGCCTCCAGGTCGCGGGCGGCTTATGGGGGTCCATTTCCTCCTTCCAGACTCGAGAGTCTTCCTTCTCCATCGAGTGGGAGCCTGGAGCTGTTGAACACAGGGCACATTACGGCCATAGCACGGAGTGTGAGAGATTAACCCTGAGTCTCGCCCCATCGCTGTCCCACCTCCTCCTATGGCAGCCTCCCCCCCCCCCCCCCCCGCCCCACAGGGGCTTCTCTGACCTTTGTCATCTGCTCCGGACCTTCACAGCCTTTTGATTTCCCTGTTTCCCCGCTGTCCTGCTGCACCCCCACATTTGGCTTGGTTCTTTTCCCTTCTAGCTTGGTAGGTGTCGACATGCGCCCCGGTATCTCGCTTTTTCAGAACGATGAGAATAAAAGCCCACCTGGTGCTCACTTGCTCTGGGCCCTGGGCTGCACACTTTGTTTGCATTGTTAATCTTTATCTTCCTGCAGCCCAGTAAGGAGGCATCTTAGCCGGTCCCGTGCTACAGGCAGGGGGAGGTGAAGTCGCCTGCCCAAGGTCACTGAGCTAGTGCAGCTGGGATTCAAATCCCTGTGCCTGACTTTATTTATTTATTTATTTATTTATTCAATATATGAAGTTTATTGTCAAATTGGTTTCCATACAACACCCAGTGCTCATCCCAAACCTGTGCCTGACTTTAAAGTCCATGCTTGGGGAACTGTTAAACCGTGTCTGTGACCGAGAGTGACAAACTCATTCCAGTTTTCTGGCGGACTTTCCTGGTTTTTAAATGGAAGGCCCTGCAGCCTAAGAAATCACTCTATCTTGGGCAACGTCGGATGGTCTGTCATTCTACCCCAGCTGGAGACTTTTTGTCTCGGGCAGCCCTGGCCTGGCATCTAAGACTTGTCCTACTTCCCCGGTCCCGATCAGAAGACGGGGTTCCCATGTGCTGCTGTGTCTCCTGCTTCCTCTCCAATTTCCAACGCCCGTCTGACTTTGCTGCCTGTTTCCTGCCTGTGCCGTCTTTTGTGCCGTCAGCATCCGGTTTGCTCCGCTTTTAGAAATGCGCACAGCACTGCAGGCTGCCTCCACTCGGATTCCCTGTCTGTCCCCCCCCACTCCCCCCCCTCCCGAGTACAGGCTCCCTGGGGTCCCTAGTGATGAAACAAGGTGGGAGTCCTGTCTGGCTTGTGGAATCTTAGAACACTTGCTGTTTTCTGGATGCCCTCCCAGTAGCACCGGGGGGGTGGGCAGTGCCTTCTCATGTGACACCTTTTGTAAAGCCCTTGCACCACCCTCCAACTCAACCATCATGAGAGCCTTGGCTATTAACAGGAAAGAGAGAGAAAAACAAATATCCAAGGGACACCTTCCCCACCCCCCCCCAATCAAACTTGTTTGCCTTTAAGGATCTTGCCTTCTTTTTATATATTCCTGGATTCTTCTTTTATTTTAGAGAGAGGGAGAGTGAGCGCCACGAGTGTGAACAATTGGGGGCAGAAGGGCAGAGAGAGAAAGGAAGAGAGAGAATATTATGTAGGCTCCACTCAGAGTCCGATACGGGCTCAGTTCCTCAACCCTGGGATCGATCATGACCTGAGCCGAAATCAAGAGTCGGATGCTCAAGTGATTGAGCCACCCAGGCACCCTTATACGTTCCTAGATTCTTAAAATAGAACGGTCCTGTCAATTATATTCACAAACGTCCGGGTGAATCAAAGGACTAGGAGGCTCTTGGCACCACACATCCTGCTCAGAACATGGTTCTCTCCCACGTACAGCATGGACAGCTGCCTAGTGAATATGGAGAATGCCAAGAAGGAGAAAGAGGGACGTCAGCTATCCCTGAGCACCAGTGCAAAAGCACAAAAGGGCAAATCCATCAGAAGCACAAACCCAGACAGGTCTGCCGTGGAGAGGCACTGGAATGCGCCCTGTTCCCAGTGAGCAAGCACCCCCTTTTCTGCCTCTGCTAGCTTGCCCTCCATGGGACTTCACAGATACCCAGCAGAGCACGGGCGACATAGCCCAGCCTCCTGCACCAGCCACGGCAACGACTCTTCTGTAACAAAACGTTCTTAACAAAGACATCTGGGGGAACAACAGGTGGAGCAAGCAAAACAGAAAATTACACGGGCAGACTGCTCACAGCTGAATATTAACCAAAACCCTCGGTGCCCCACGTGGCTGGGCGCTGATGTGCATGTGTCCCACACAACAGGCGTCAAATCAATATTCACCGGGAGAAGCAAATTAGGAATGAGTGGTTCCATACTTGGCCAAGCGTGCCAAGCTCTCCAAGGAGGCAGAAATGAAAGATTTCCCTGGTCCTCTGTGCACGCATGGCCCAAAGAACACCTAACGGCTCCCCAAGGTTAACTCTCGAATAAAAGAGACCTTCGGCAATTGAGATACTGTGGGGATTTCCATTAGATAAAGTTAATGGGATCTTTAAAGTACTTTTCGGTCACGATTAGGTCCATGCTGGGAAAATAATGGAAAAAAAATCCAGCAAAAATGCTTTTCAAAATTAATGGGAAATAATATTGGGGATAAAAAAAAAAATCCTCTACCGAGGAGCGCAATTTGATTTCTGGTAACGGCCATCGTGTTGGGTGGAGTTTCCATCATGCCAATTTCCAGTATGGTTAATGTCAAGAGTGACCGGGAATGGCAGCTGACAGGATTCGAGAGAGCTGTCTAGTCACAGAGCCCGGGGAGCGGTCTGGGGATCATGCTCGGTCTTCTCCAGCAGCTCAGCTCACTTCCTGGTCTCACTCGCTCGGCAGGTTCTGTGCGCTGAGGGCAAAGCGGGGATGGTGTGCACCTCCTCTCCCACAACGAGAACCAGAATGACGGTTTCCGGTTTCCGGGTGGGTGGCCAACTGGAGGCTGGCCACCCTGCTTGTTCCCCAACATGGCTGCCCACCAGACGTCCCTGGAAAATGTAAGAAACGGATTCTCTGAAGTCCCTTCAGACACACTGAATCAGTGTCTGTGGGGCTGAGGGCCCAGCCATCAGTATATATATAAAAAAAATTACTATGACAAAATAGTTGTTACCTGGGGTATGAGTGTGTGTGTAAGTATATACACACATTATATTTCAATTTAACTGAACAACCCAGGTGACTCTGTAGCAGGAGCAGGTCTTTGGAAAAACAGGGCTAGTCTCTTTTACAAAGAAGGAAACAAAGTCTCTAAGAGAAAGGGATTTGCTTAAAGCCACCCTACACAAAGCCGTAATTACAGGCTTGTATCTCAACTCAAAGTGAAGGCCTTCTCTAGGCCAGGCTACAGCTCATGAGGTGGTTCTGGGAACTTCTGTCATTCCCCACAAAGCCCCCAAGACATATCTATGGAGGAGGTGGCTAATTTGGCAGACCACAATGGTGTTATCAACTCTGATAGCCATTCCTCCGGATCATTCCCCACAAGTCCCCAGACGCAGAGGTATGACCTCCTCCTCCCACTGAGTGGTCTCCATGGGCAACTGGACAAAGCATAGTTCTGCATTAGTGGATGGTTTAACACAGGGCATTGATCAAGCATTTACCGCGTGGCAGACACCTTTCCGACCCCCTGACCCTCACATCAACATCCAAAGGATCAGGTATTGTGAATACCATTTCACAAAGAGGCTCAATTTACAAAACTTACAAAATGGAAGACGAGAGAGGTAGAGGGCCCCGACCAAGGTCACGCAACTCAAAGTTTTATCGAATCATTACGTTGTTAACATTATTATTATATATCTCAAGTTAACAGAATATTATATATCAATTATATATCATGAAAACAAAAGGACCTATGAAAAAAACCGACCCGACACTATCAAAGATTCACACCCAGGTCCTTATGGCTTCTTTGCTTATATGGTGCCCTTTGTAACTGCCATCACGCTCAAAGAATTCCAGTGATTCTCATCTAGTTTAGAAGCCAACCCACTCTCTGGGTTATTTATTTATTTTTTTCAGGTGAAAGTAAGCTCCGGAGATATTATTTAATACTTGGTAAAACTTGCAAATGTATCGAGCTAAGAAGAGAATACCGCCATGCAGTGAATTCTTTCCAGTGGATCTCAAAGAACTTTGAAATCAGAGAATTCTCAATTGCGAGTGAGGCCTTGGTGAGGTCGGCGTTAGTGTTAATGAAGTCTTTCATGCCCGCGACGTTTTCCCGAGTATGGGGGTCAAGTTCAGGCATTTGTAATCAGTTGATAAAAGACATGTGTGTGCAGCCACGTGGGAAATCTGGGAATACTATCAAATAATGATGTAGAGTATAATTAAGGTTGAGCTATTAAGCACTCATTAATTAAGCTGTCAGATTTTAATCAAGGAATTGATTGTTTCTGCACAGAGCACTGACGGTTCTGCACCCTTGCAGAGGTCTGGAACTCTGATTTGCAAAGATTAACAAATTAAAGGGCCACACGTCAGCTCCGAGAGGCAATGAGCTTTCCTGCTTCCCAGAGTGCAGACCCAACAACTTTGCGATTCCTACGGAAAGCCAAGGAGGCAAGTGGGCTCTCTCGGGAAGGGCCAGATCTGAAGGCTGCACTTCAAATTCAGTCCTTGGTGGTCGTTATTCATATTCAAAAGCTGCTTCTTGGGTACCTACTACTCTGTGCTCGGAATGTGTGTCTCCCTTTACCCTCAAAGCACTCTGGTGTACAGAAGAGGGCATGGAGGCTTAGAGAAGGGGCGGGTCCTACAACTGAGGCCACACTCTCAGGGGCGGGGGAGTGGGGCGGACTTTCTTTTCCCCGGGGCTCAGTGCACTGTGCTCTCTTTGCTTCTGAGGCTCTCTCTTCCCATCGCACAGAGACCCCTTGCACCATGGAAAACACACCTGTTCTTGAAGTCACTCCAGAGAGGTTTAAATCTGGCTTTCCTGCTTACTGGCTGTGACAGCTTGAGTAGGTTATGGTCATCCCAAGGTGCCTCAGCTTTCTCATCTGCTAAATGGGAGCAATGCCACCACGTTGCAGGGAATGAAATGCTAGAATAGCCTTGTGCCGAGCACTTCCTGTCTGCTGGGCATGGTGCTAAGCACAGTACGTTCACTGAGGCATCTAATCCTCACATAGCCCTCTAAGTCGGTGCTGCCCAACAGAACTTTCCGCAATGAGGAAAATGTGCTATATGTCTGCTCTGTCCAATATGGTAGCCACTAGCCACACGTGGTCACTGGGCACTTAAGATGTGTCTCATGGATCTGAGGGACAGAACTTCAAACTTTCTTTAATTTTAGTGGATTAACATTTAAGAACATCCATGTTTGGCTGGTGGCTGCCGTATCAGCACAGCTCTAACTACAGACTCTCCTGTCCTCATCTGCCCGACGAAGGCTCAGAGAAGCCATGTGACTTGCTCTGGTCCCACAGCCTGTAAGTCGTGGCGCTGGGATTTGAACACAGGCGAGGTGGCTCCTCACCGCCACATGGTACCAAATGAGAACTCTTCGGGAGGTCAGGGCTTCTAGAAGCAGGGGTTGAAGCACATGTTCGTGGCCCGGTGTCCATGCGCTGGCCCTTCACAAAGCCTGAGGGATCCAGCAGAGGCCAGGCCGTCTAACCGTGCTCTGCACCTCCAACCTCGTCCTCCCCGCGTGAGTCATCTGTTTCCAGTCAGGAGAGAGAATGGATGTGGGCAGTGGGCCGGCTGCCAGGGTGGAGCCGAACTGCACGGGCTGAGTTTGCCTCTTGGCTGTCATGATTCCACGCTTTGGCTTTCGGTCAGCGGGGGAAGGGAGCTGGCGTCGAGTGCCAGGTGGATGATCTCACTGAAGGTCATAAGGCAGGTGCCCCAGAGATGAGAAAACGGAAGTTCCAAGAGGCTCATGGCCATGGGGAGGGGCCAACAGAGGGGTCTGAAGGCAGGCACCTGGCTCTGTTACATTTCAAGCCTTCCCTTGCTTTCTTCTTTTTCGCTGAGCTTTTGATCTTGGCTGCCTTTCCCCATCAGTCTAGGTGTAGTGCAGGGCGGGACAGGCCTTTGGGACCCATCTCTGCAGGCAGGAAAGCAACGGAGTAAATGGGGTTTTGTTGAGTTTGGCCGTGGTGGCTGCGAGAGGGGCAGGAGAGGGGAGGCCGGAGCTGAGGAGGAATGTGAGAGATAGGGAAGGACACCGAAGGAGGTCATTATTATAACAGTAACAATAATTATGCTGATTCTCCGAGCCCTCTCCCTGGCATCCTGGGACTCCCCCATGTCGACGCCATGGCCTCCTCTGGAGCCGTCTGCAGGGGCGGGATCCGTCATCCTCAGAGAAAGGATTATAAAACCTTGGCTGTCATATCTGGACCCAAAGGAAACAAACCCGCTAAGATTTAAGGAAATGTGCCTGCATTTTATACTTTGTTTCTTTTATGAAGCAGTAAGAATGCCAAGATTTACACATTTCGGGATTCCTAATTGAATCATAGAAGTGTGGAAAACGGGAGCTCTGGGAATCTTCAGAAAAGCGAGCGGGCAGTTTGTCAACATCAGTTTGCTACGACTGCTTCCTTCCTGGACAGCTTGGGGGCCACGCTGGTGACTGAGGAGTCTTCTGCACTGAGGCGTGTCTTTTCTGGCTTGTTGCCTTCCGGGCGCTGCTGTTCCCCTGCAGGGAAACTCTGAAGAAGCAAAGGGAAGCAAAACAGGCTTTTTGGCTCTTGGAAGGTAGTGCCTCCCTGCCTTCTGTCCCCGCCACATCTGACTTCCAGGGCTATGATTTTCTGAGATTTTGAGGGGGCGGGTAAGGAGTCAAAGTCTTGGGGCTTGAATCCTGGGTCTGCTATGTCCCAGCTGTGTGACCTTGTCCAAGTTCCCAAACCTCTCTGAGACTCACAATCTGGTTCTGTGAAACGAAGAGCATTCTTTAAGGGTTGTTACAAGTTAAGTTGTGTCCCTCCAAAAGATCTGTTGAGGTCCTAACCCCCGGTACTGGAGAATGTGGCCTTATTCAGAAATAAGGTCTTCGCAGATGGAATTTTAGTTCAGATGAGGTCATGCTGGGGTAGGGTGGTCCCTTAGTCCAGTGACTGGTGTCCTTATAAGAGGAGATGACACATAGAGAACACAAGGTGACAGGGCCATGTGAAGACAGAAGCAGAGATTCGAGTGTTTTGAGCTTCTAGGGCTGCCAGAAGCTGGAAGAGGCAAGGAAGGATCCTGTCCTACAGGTTTCAGAGGGTGCCCGCCCCTGATAACACTGTAATTTCTGACTTCTGGCCTCTGGGATTGTGGGGGACTAAATTTCTATTGTTTTAAGCTACCCAGTTTGGGATGCTTTGTTATGGCGGCCCTGAGAAACTAATACAAGGGTGGGTGATTTTAAGGAGTTTAAAGGATCTGTGTCAGTGCCTGGCAAGAGTAGATGTTCCGAAAATGAATGTTTCTCTCCTTCTTTCATAGTTGTTGGAGCCCTGCAATGTCAAGAAAGTGAGGCAAGACAATGTGTGGTTTCCTTTTTTTTTAAGTTTATTTATTTGAGGTGGGGAGGGAGGGAGGGAGACCGAGAGAGAAAGACAGAGAGAGATTGAGAGAGCATGCAGGGCAGGGGCAGAGAGAAAGAGAGAGAGAGAGAGAGAAGCAGGTTCCAGTGCTCTAAGCACAGAGCCCAACACGGGGTTTGAACTCATGAATGTGAGATCATGACCTGAGCTGAAACCAAGAGTCGGATGCTTAACTGAGCCACCCATGTGCCCCAAGGCAATGTGTACTTTATTTATAAATTTTTAAAAAATGTTTATTTATTTTTGAGAGAGAGACAGAGTGCAAGTGGGGGAAGGGCAGAGAGAGAGGGAGACACAGAATCCAAAGCAGGCTCCAGGCTCCGAGCTGTCAGCACAGAGCTCGATGCGAGGCTCAAACCCATGAACCATGAGATCATGACCTGAGCTGAAGTCAGACATTTAACTGAATGAGCCACCCAGGCGCCCCAGGCAATGTGTACTTTAAATCACATACTCTAGAGGCACACTGTCTTGACCTGTATCATAGCTCCAGCTTTGTGATTTGGGGCAAGCGGCTTGACCCTTCTTGTGTCAGTTCTTTTTTTTTTTTTTTTTTTTTTTTTTTTTTTTAATTTTTTTTTTTTTCAACGTTTATTTATTTTTGGGACAGAGAGAGACAGAGCATGAACGGGCGAGGAGCAGAGAGAGAGGGAGACACAGAATCGGAAACAGGCTCCAGGCTCTGAGCCATCAGCCCAGAGCCCGACGCGGGGCTCGAACTCACGGACCGTGAGATCGTGACCTGGTTGAAGTCGGACGCTTAACCGACTGCGCCACCCAGGCGCCCCTTGTGTCAGTTCTTAAAAGGAGAAGAGCAGTCCCTGACATCCTGGCCTGGAAGGATGCGTCCTGTGCCGGTACTATGAGCAAAAGCATGGTGTTGCTAAGAGCTGGCTTGGCACTCACAGCTGGACCCTGGTGTGCTCTCGTGAGCATGACCTTCACAGAACATCAACACCAGAAAAGGCCCTCTGTGACTTGTAAAAACAGCACAGAATGGTGGTCACTGGGAGCTGGAGGGTGGGGGCCCTGGGGAGATGCAGTTTAAAGGTGCAAACTTTTTTTAAAAATTTTTTTAAATTTTAATTTATATTTATGTATTTATTTAAAATATGAAATTTATTGTCAAATTGGTTTTCATACATCACCCAGTGCTCATCCCAACAGGTGCCCTCCCCAACACCCATCACCCACCCTCCCCTCCTTCCCACCCCCCATTAATCATTACTCAGTTTGTTCTCAGTTTTTAAGAGTCTCTCATGTTTTGGCTTCCTCCCTCTCTAACCTTTTTTTTTTTTTTTCTTTCCTTCCCCTCCCCCATGATCTTCTGTTAAGTTTCTCAGGATCCACATAAGAGTGAAAACATATGGTATCTTTCTCTGTATGACTTATTTCACTTAACATAACACTCTCCAGTTCCATCCATGTTGCTACAAAGGGCCATGTTTCATTCTTTCTCATTGCCACATAGTATTCCATTGTGTATATAAACCACAATTTCTTTATCCATTCGTCAGTTGATGGACATTTAGGCTCTTTCCACAATTTGGCTATTGTTGAAAGTGCTGCTATAAACATTGGGGTACAAGTGCCCCTAGGCATCAGCACTCCTGTATCCCTTGGGTCAATTCCTAGCAGTGCTATTGCTGGGTCATAGGATAGATCTATTTTTAATTTTTTGAGGAACCTCCACACCGTTTTCCAGAGCGGCGGCACCAGTTTGCATTCCCACCAACAGTGCAAGAGGGTTCCCGATTCTCCACATCCTCGCCAGCATCTACAGTCTCCTGGTTTGTTCATTTTAGCCACTCTGATTGGTGTGAGAACTTTCAACTAGTATGTAAATAAGTTCTGGAGAGTAACACCCAGGATAGGATTACAGTTAACAATACTGCATTGTAAACTTCAAAGTTGCTACGAGACTAGATCTTCATTGTTGTCACCATAAAAAAGAAATGGTAATTATGGGATCCCGATGGAGGTGTTAGCTAAACTGAGATGGTCTTTGCCCTGCAGTAAATAAATGTATCAAACCAACAGGCACACCTTAAACTTACACAATGCTATATGTCAATCACAGGTCGATAAGATAAATACATTAAAACAGAAAAGGGTCGCCTCTAACTGTGATGGGTCAAGACAAAAACAAGCTCGCTTTGCAATCTTGTCTAAACACAGCCGGAACATAAGCGTTGTCCAAGCCACAAACAGGACCAAACGATTCCTTTTCCTGGCTACCACGAGTGACTGCTTTTCTATACCAATCCCAGCTTCAGGCTTGGTTTGCTTTTGCCACCTTCTAGAGGAGACGAATTACAATAATCATAAAATACTCCCACTTCCTGACGGTATCCAATCCAGAGCAAAGCCCGGCTTCGCTGAACTCTTCCCCAAATCGCTTAACACGAGCCTGTCCCACTGTGCCCCGCTCCCAACACCCCTTTACCGAGCTACTTCATGACTGCCCACGGGGTGTGCGCTCCCTTGTCGCACGGAGTCAGTAAGCCTACCCTTCTCCGCGGCAGGTGGCTTCGGGGCGTCTTTGGTTCTTGTCGGGATCAACGAGTTTTGATCCACTGGATCGAGTGTCCGCTGGAATCGTAACTGCTGCGGTCCAGACGCTTGGGTCCATTTCCTTCTCTTTCGGTAATAGCACTCAATACTTTCACGTGGGCGCCACATCTCCTGCACTCTCGAGTCACGTGCTTTGGTTTCCAGCCCCAGGAGGAGACATGTGACTGAGACCTGTCCAATCAGCGAGTCCCATCCCCTGGCTGCAGTGATTGGTTCAGGGAGAGCATGTGACGCCAGTTGGTCCAATCAGAGCACATCCTAGGAGTCGAGCGTGGGGGGCGGCCCGGAGGAGAGCCCCTCCATCTTCCAGAAGACGCTGGCGGGCTGTTGTCGGCGCCTGCTGGGGGAGACGCCGAACGCGGCCTGGGGAATGGAAGGTACCCCACGTTTTGGGCTTGGTCCCTTCCCCTGTAAAATGGGGAGCATGACGACGTTCTTAAAGAGCTAGTGCCATGTAGCGGTGGTTTCTTGGGTGTGCAAATGGGTGATTATCTTGCTTTGGAAAAGCAGCAAAACCAACCGGGAATGTTGTGTTTTGTTTTAAAACACCGTCAGGGGTACCTGGGAGTTGGTCAAGCGAGGGACCCTGTAAGAATGTCTTGAATGTGTGAATTCACTGACCTTTGTCTCCCTAAGGAGGGAGACATAATAACAGCTTGTCACCAGTGTCCTTACTGCGCGGTGGGGGGGGGTGCCCTGTGACCAGGAGCGGCAGGGTAGGGGGCACATAGGAGCACCGAGCCCCAGGGCGGGTGAACCTGTCACCGTTGCTCTGTCCTTGCTGCCTGGCGATCCTCGAAGCCCAGCCCCACATTTCAGGCTTTCTCTTGGGTCTAAGAAGTCACCATGGTCCAGGAGAGGTCACTGACGTGGCCTCAGCCCCCCGGCATGGTCATCCAGAGGGGACAAATGCCTAACCTGTGAGAGTGGCCTGCCCCGGGGACCAGGGAGGGAGCCTGGATGGGTGGGAGGCAGGTGTCAGCTGGGGCGGGAAAGCGGAGTGGGCTATGGGGCCACTTGCTAACTCTTCAGGCTGGTGTGACAGACCTAACGTCGGTTTCTCCCTCTGCACAACGGGGACCAAGGAAGGGTCGCTGTGAGGCTTGTCTGTGACACACCTTTGGAGCACCCAGCATTGAGCTGGTGCATCAGGTGCTCAACCAGGGACAGTTCTGGTTCTGGCTGCAAATGGGTCCCTGTCCTTGTCATAAATGCCTGGTGATTAATGCTCATGTGGGTTAATACTGTGGGTGACCTATGGAGGGTTCCAGACATGCTCTTGCATCTAGCTCAATTCCTCTGGTTAATTTGGAGAAGGTGCGGTGGATATTGCTTCTCTGCGTGTCTTACCCCTGTCCTCCTGCCCTCCAACCTGTCTTGGGACTCTTGGACTCAACCGTCGAAAGGGCCTTGTAGGAGCTGGGGCAGACTGGACTCTTGAGACTTCAGATGAGCTCAAACACAACAGCAGGGCCAGGGCGGCTCATGGCCCTCAGGCATCCCACCTGATCCGGCCTCTGCCTTCCTCTCCAGTTGCACGGGTGCCCCCTCCCCCTGCCCATTATTCATGACACTCAAGCCACCCAGGCCTCTATGGCACCTGTGGAACTTTCCAAACATGCTCTCAGCCCTCTGCCTTTGTAGTGCCTGTTCTCCCTGCCTGGAACATCCTGCCTTCGGCTCTTCCCAGGACTTCTTGCTTTTCATTCAGCTCTTGGCTCAAACATAACCTCTTATGCAAGATTTCCACAACCTCTGTCTGGTTCCATTCTGCCTCCTGCCCTTCAGGGCTCTTAGAGCAAGTGTTTAGAGATGTGTTTGTTGAGTGTCTTCCTCTCCCAGCAGGCAGGGGCCTGCTTTCCACTGTGTCCCCAGCACTGAGCACACAGCCTGGCCTGCAGGGAACTTCCGTCTGTGTGTCTGTCCATGTATGTGTGCGTGTGTCTGACTACCTATGTATCTGTCTTTCTATTTTATTTTATTTTATTTTATTTTATTTTTCAACGTTTTTTATTTATTTTTGGGACAGAGAGAGACAGAGCATGAACAGGGGAGGGGCAGAGAGAGAGGGAGACACAGAATCGGAAACAGGCTCCAGGCTCCGAGCCATCAGCCCAGAGCCTGACGCGGGGCTCGAACTCCCGGACCGCGAGATCGTGACCTGGCTGAAGTCGGACGCTTAACTGACTGCGCCATCCAGGCGCCCCTGTATCTGTCTTTCCTAAGGTGTGCAACCTGATGATTTGAAATACGTATCCGTTGTGAAATGATCACTAAAATCAAGTTAATTCCCGTATTCAGCACCAAACATCGTTACGAGCGTGTGGGGGGTGGGGTGAGGACACTTAAAATCTACTCTCAGCAAATTTCAGGGGTTCAGTAGAGTATTATTACCTATAGTCATCATGCCATACGCCAGATCTCTAGAACTTGTTCATTTTGTAACTGGAAGATTGTACCTTTTGACCTACATCTTCCCATTTCCCCAGCCCCAGAGCTTGACAGCCTTCTCTGGTTCTGTGAGTTCAACTTTTTTAGGTTGTACGTATGAGTAAGATCATACCGCGTTTGGCTTACCTCACTTAGCAGAATGTCCTCCAGGTTGACCCGTGTTACTGCCAATGGCAGGATTTTCTTCTTTTTTATGGCTAAATAATATTCCACCGAAGTATACACATTTTCTTTATTGAACAGCTCAGGGCTGGCAACGTGTGGCCCGTGGGCTGGCTGGTTGTTTTTGTAAATAAAGATTTATTGGCACATAGCCACGCCAGTTTGTTTACAAATGGCTCATGTTTACAAGCTGCTTTTGTGCTTGACTGGCAGAGCTGGGTAGTTGGGTAGTTGGTAGTTGGGGCAGCTAGGCAGTTGCACCAGAAACCATACGGCTGGCAGAGCCTACAGTGTTTGGCCCTTTGCAGAAAATGTTTGGTGAGCCTGGGTAGGGACGGCGGTTCTGTTTCTGCGTGGGCTGTGCAGAGGGTTTTGTGCACGCGGCACAAAGGATGAGGCTGTAACTGTTAATACGGCCCAGTGTGCGTCTCAAATTGGGGTCCGTATAGCAGGACACAGCAGTGCTGAGTCCGGATTAGAGGTTCCCAGTCTAGAGTGATTTTGCCACCCAGGACATCTGGTAATGTTTGGAGACATTTCGGGTTGTCATGACTCAGGGAGGAGAAGCGCTATACTGGCGTCTGTTGGACAGAGCCCAGGGATACTGCTGAACCTCCTACAATGCACAGGACGGCCCCTATGACAAAGAATTATCTGGCCTCCCGTGTCAATAGTGCTGAGGCAGATACCCTGGACAGCGGGACAAGAGACACCTCTTGTGTTGTCACTTTTGCTCCATGGTAAAAGGTTGAAGACATCCTATTTCTGTTATAACAGATGCAAATGTATTATGGAGGAGAAAGCAACGTTTGCATGACTTTTCGAACAAAAACCTGATATTTCCAAAAATGCCACTCTGGGAGTGGGCTGCTTTGGGCTCTGCTCCTGTGTCCCCACCTCCTGTTTCTGGGAGTGCTGGGAACGCCGCTTTCTTAGAGATGAATTCCAAATCCGTAACACTGCATCGGTGTCTTCCACATTCGCTGCTTTGTTCCTCTCCCCAGTCCCTGTCCTCGGGAATATTCTGTGGTCCCTCTGTATCACGCAATAGGAAGTCACATGTTTTCTGTGGGACAGGCAGCCAGCCAAGCATTTTATAGACGGTTTGTCTTTTATCCAAAGTGCTTTGTCTTTTATCCAAAGCACTAGGAGTGCCCCAAAACAGACATTCATTTTTCTGCCTTCGAACTCAAAAAGTCCTCCATGCTCCCTTTCTTGATCACATAAACTCCTGCTCATCCCTCAAAACCCAGTTCTCACAAACCTTCCTCCGTCAAGTGGTTTAGAGCATGGGCCCTGAAACCCGCTGCCTAGATTTACATCCTCCTTGGCCTCTTACTTGCTGTGTGTTCTTGGGCAGATGGCTTTATTTCTCTGTGCAATTTCCCTTACAGTGGTGTTTTGAGAATTAAAGATAATATGTGTGCGAACATACATGCTTGGAACGGTAGGTGGCACATAAGAGCTGCCTAATCAACGTTAGGCTTTCTTTGACCTCCTTCCCTATCAGCAGTCCATCGCACCTCATAGACCCTGGGTCTCGGGCATTTTTGGATTTGTTCATAGGTGTTCATACGTGGTTGTGGAAAGAAAGAATGTGATATGGAGGAGATATCCAGTAGCCATGTTTTGTAGGCGTGACTGCTAAGCCCTGAGCAAAAATCCCAGCCTTCAGCAAACTTCTGAGCCCCAAATAGGCTGAGGGGAGGCCACGGAAGACATCAGTTACACAGTTGGCAAGAGATACGCATGGTCTGTTCTTGCGAGCCAGCACCAACACATCCGGTTAAACCTCTTACGCTAACTCTGCTTGGTTGTTCGGTGGTGTCCTGTGGGGTGGTGTTGAGAAGGCTTCTGAGACTGTCTGGGTGCAGAGAAGAAGGGTGACCTCATCATTTATGGCCGTCTGCCATGGGTGACGCAGGAGAGACGGCGTATGTGTGCAAGTTCTTCTCATCTCTGGACTGATGAGACTATGGGCAGAGGTCCTTTCAGGGCTGGGCAGCCAGGAGGTGGTGCATACTAGAGCTGGGCGAAGCTGTCTCATGTTTGCAAAGTACGCGTGGACTGATCAGCTGCACCAGAAGTTGATGAACACCACGGGGGCACGAGGCAGTGTGGCACCAAGTGTGGGTTTCAGAGTCAAGCTGAGCTGGGCTGGTACTTCCAGGCCATTCGTGGTGCCGCCTTGGGCAGAATTGCTTCTCCTCTGTGACCCCCAGTGTCCTCATCTGACAGGAAGGGGGCGCTATTGAGAGGACTGGTTCTGTGCAGGAGGAGGAAGCTGGAGGCTCGTTGCTGGTGTTTTCTCAGGAGCGGTTGCCTTTCTCGGCTTCAGTTGGAAGCTGCAAGCGCATTGCTTGAACAGCAGCCAAGTCAGCATCATAAACCCCGAAAATCCTGTGACTGATTTCCAAGCAGCGGTAAAACTCAAGATCGCTCACAAGACTTCTCGCTCCACTTAAACATTTTCCCTGAGTTATTCTTTTCCTTTTGCAAATAGAGACAGAATAAAACGGATAGAGAGGGAAAAAAAGATGCCGCTTACCCGCACTCTGCAGATAAACATCCACGAGTAGTTGGGCCGCAGGCACGGTCTTAAGTGAACGACAGGGCGGGCTTGCGTTCACTGTCGTCCCCAGACGGACCAGGTTCCGACGAGATGCTGACACAGGCTTGTCTCTGTGTGGCCTTGTGTGCTACAAACAAATGCATTACCCAGGTCAGATCCTCGACTATGGAAGCTGAGCTTTTAATGACCAAATTGCTGCCTGTTTTGCTCGGGAGCCTTGGTCACCGTGTCCTTCCAAGCACTGCCGTTTATTTTCGTTCTCTGATAGCTAACGAGACTCATTGACTGTGCCCACAACCTAGCCTCCCTCCACTTGGAAGGTGTGAGCAGGAGCTCGGACTCCGGGGGAGGAGGCAGTTCCGCAATGAAATGGATGCTCAGGAGGGCAGTCCTGGGCAGCAAGGGGCCAGGTGTGCAGGCCCCGTTCTGCTGTGTGTCTTTAGACGAGTCACTTAGTGGTTCTGGTCACAGCAAACCAGAACCTTTCACCTCGGTTGATTGGATCAGGCGTTCTAAGGTGGTGCCTCTTGAACTCTGATGTGCGCATAAATCACACGGGGTCTTGTTATAATGCAGACTCTGGGTGAGCGGGTCTGGGCTGGGGCCTGAGGGTCTGCATTTTTCTCCGAAAATGGCAGTGCTCTGGTTTTTCTTGCCACTTCAACTAGATGTGTTTAAAGATGCACGGAAGTGCTTTGCAAACGGAGTGTCTGTGCCGTTGTCAGGAGTTTAATACGGGAAATAGAGATGCGCAGTTTTCATCAGCTGCTCTGCCAGGCGGTGCTTACCCAGTGCCTTGCAGGTACTTGACAGTGCACTAGATTCGGGAGCAGTGACGTGGGTTGGAGCTCCCTAACTCCTCCCGCGTGGTGATCGGGCAGAGAGAGCAAAGGTGTCGGTCCCAGACAGGCTTCGGTCTGAATCCCCGCTCTGCTGTTTCATGGTTGTGTGATCATGAGTAAGTCACCTCACCTGTCATGGCCTCAGTTTCCTCATCTGCTCAGTGGGAATGGCGTCACCATCACAGGGGTTGCAGAGAGGTGTGAAAAAGGCGATGGATGCGCTGCGCCTGGCTCAGCACCTGCCAGGTGGTAGACACTCCTTCTGCACTTGTCACGGGCACACACCTGCTTCCTCAGGTCAGGGCTAAAAGGGGAGGGGGTGATAATATCCCCAAGGCACCCTTCAGCTCTCGCAACCTTGGTCTGGGGTCGGGATTTCTCTCGGGGGACTTGGAGGCCATTCCTGCCAGGTCAGCACAAAGGGCTTCAGGGAGTCAGAGTCCATGTCCGTCGGTCCCGAGGCACATAGTGTGTCCTCATGTCCCTGCCAGCAGTCAGCAGGCTGCGCTCCCACAAGGACCAGCAGCGCTCACACTGAGGGCAACAGCGTTTGAGAGCGGATGACACAGATTTCTGTGTCGGACAGACCTGGGCTCAAGCCTCACCCAAGGAGCCTTGGTCTTCTCATCCGTAAAATGGGGTTCCTCCTGCCTGCCTTGCAGAATTAGGTGAGGATCAGCGAGAACAGTGATGATAAGCAGACAGCCCCCTCCTTATGTGCCAGACTGGGCTCGGTGCCTCGCGTGAAGCAGAGTCCTCAAAACCCCCACGGCCCTGACCTCGTGAGGCTGCCCCACTGCATACAAGTAAGGAAACTGAGGCTCAGAGAGATTACGTTACATGCCTGTGGGTGTCGTGCTGGCAAGGGGCAGAGCCACGACTGTACTGTCTCCGTTTTCTCCAGAACTGATTGTGGGGGCAGGGCTGAGCTGGGGTGGGGCCCGTGCTGCTGCTTGACAGGGGAGCAAACACACACCAAGGCAGGTGTGTGTGTATCTGATGACTTTCCGTCTGAGACCCCGGGGCTCCTTTTGGCCCGGTTTCTCTAATACCTTTTTACTAGACATCATGGTTGTGTGATCGTAACTGAGGGCCATATCCCCTGGCCCTACTTGGCTTTGGCTTCCCGTCTGTCCGTGGGCGTGACGTCAGCATCAGAGGACAGCCCGAGAGGGTGAAGCCACATGGTGGGCGCGAAGTGCCTGAGCCGTCATATCAGGGTATTACCTCGACAGCTGAAGGATACGCTCAGCACCTGCCAGTGCCTCCTTATTCTTGCCTGGACCCCAGCCCTCCAAACTACACTTCTCTTCCTTACGTGTGTCTGAGAGATTGTCTGGGGTGTGGTTAGGAGCTCCGCAGTTGTAAGTTATATTACGGGAGCCGTAAGACCGACGCCCTGGGTGTCTCTAGCCCTGACTGTATCCTGTGTTGGCAGACGGAACAGCTTCCGGGGCCCTGTCGGTCTTTCTAGACAGGAAGAGAGAAAGGCCTGAGAAGGGTCCCGAGGGTTGTGGACACGGCAGTCAGGTTGATAGCCCGCTGCAGAAACCAGCCTGCTCTGCAGCACGAGGTAGTGGCTGCAGCTTCCCAGTGCTGAGGAGGGCCTGCTTCCCAGAGCCCCGCTGCACACTGAAGCAAGTCAGGATGGATCATGCTGTCAGGGACGGGCTTCTTCCCGCTAGCAGCGTGCGAGCCTCAGCCGCCCCAGGCTGGCCACCGTGTGTGCGCCTTTGCTCCAGCACCTGGCCTCTGACTCGCCCTCGGGAACTCCCCGCAGAGAACAAACATCACTCGCCTCCAGGAGTTGGGGGGTGCAGAGGCCAGTGTGTGGAGCAGCCAGGGTGCAGGGCAGAGAACAGCAGACCCGGAGACTGACTCCAAGTGGCTTAACCCTCTCTAGACTCAGCTTTCTCATTTCGAAATGGGATCACAGACCTTGATTCTGAGAGGCAGGGCATGTAGAAGGCTAGAGCTCGGCACGTCTGGACGTGGACCTTGGCTGGGCCAGTGCCTTCCTGGAAAAGTTACTCCATCTTTCTGGTCCTCAGATTGCCCTTCTGTGACAAGGGAGATGATGATGGCATCAGATCTCCTAGAGTTACCATACAGATTAAGACAAAATAATGTGTGCAAAGTGCTTGGCCTGTTACTTGGCAAACTGAGTGTTTGGTCTTGTTACTCTTGGACTCATTCTTTATTCCTTCCAGGTGGTTTGTGGGAGTTGGAGAAGCAAAAAGGCCACTAAGAACTGAATGGATGTTTCTAGAGTTGTTGGGAAAATTAGCTGAGGTGATGCCTGTGAAAGACCCATCCCCGCTGCTCAGGAAGCCCTCAGGGTCAGCAGAGGCGTGTCCCCTTTACCCACTGTCACCTGCTGACAGTCTAACCGTAACAGAGAGCTAACCCTTCTGTGGCTTGTACTATGTACCAGGCATTGTTCTAAGCACTTCATAAATGTTTATTCATTTAATTCCGTGGCATATGAGGTGTGTATCATTATTATCCCCATTTTATAGACGAGGAGACTGAGTCAGGAAGTGAAGGACCTGGAGAGGGTTATACCGATATTGAAGGGTGGAGCCAGGCATACAACCCTGCTCCACCAGAGACAGATTCCCAGGATGTAGGCCGCGCTCCTGACGTGGATTTCCACATCTCCCCTCCCGTGTACTGCCCACGAGACCATGCTGTCCATAAGACTGCAGCCCTAAGAGCCACCTGCTCTTAGGTGGCTCCAATTCAGCTCAATCCCTGAGTTCAGTGCCACTCAGCTCGACTCAAGCAGAACATGTGCCCCAGAGGATCTTAGGCCAGATGTGAGTGACTCCAGTGAACGATCCAAAACCTGGAGGTCATCTTCACGCTCGTCTGTTCCCATGGCTCTGATGGGAATCTTATGTCCCCCATTCACAGAGAATAACACCAAGACGTTACATGCGCAAAGCAGCGTAGAGTTTTGAAATCCTTTTATGTTTGAGCTTGTTTGTAACACATGTTTGCTAAGCCAGGCCAGCTTGGAAGCAGAGAAAAAGAGATGATACAGAGAACACTTAATAATTCATACTATTAACGGGGCAGCTACTGTGTTCTACACACCATGCTAGGTGTTTAGCAAACATGATCTCATTTAACCTGGCAACTCGGGGAATGAGATTATTCTGGGTATTTTTAAAGATGAGGAACTTGAGGTGTGGACAGGCTGAGTGACTTTTCCAAGTTACAAAGCTGGTCGGAGGCCGAGTGGTTTCCGAGGGCTGTGTCCTCCCGGAGCTCTGCCCTGCCTCCATGGGCAGGTCATTTAGGGAAACCAGAAAGAAATCGGGGTGCAGGGGAATAAGGGATGACAAGAGGTGTGTCCTTCCATTACCTGTGAACTGTAAGTTCTAGGCTGGATGGAAGCAGGTTTCCCGCCCCCGGACGGAGTCAGGGCCACTTTTTGGACCTGGCATGATTTCACGCCTTCCCCAAACGCGCGATTCTTCCTGAGCTGACACGATGCTCGCAACGCTGTGTTCACACTGCAGGTGTCTTAGGGTTTGGGTTGGAAGGAGACCACAGAGCAGCGCCCTCAAGCTCCTCGCCTTGGGCTGTGCGGACTGTGGCTACCAGAGGGGACCCCTCAGAGCCGGGTAGCCGAGAGACCAGAGCTGGGGCCTCCATGCAGCGTTCGCTGGGTTAATGAAATCAAAAGCTTTAGAAGGAAGGAGAATTGAGATTTGCTTTTTAAAAATGAACATTAACCACATTATCGATCCTTTCTTCGTTTTTTGCTTCCTCTTTGTCTTTGGGGTCCCTGGGGTGTGCTTGCTGTGGGCTTCGCGTACAGTAAAAATCGTGGTAATTAAAATGCTAACTTAGACCAAAAAGGAGAGCTCACCGTGGAAAGGGGTAGAGAGTCTGTCTAGTGAGCCCAGAAATGGCATGCTGCTGGTTTGAGCTCCTCCTGCTTCAAAGGGAGGTGGCTTCTGCTGAGAACGAATGGCCGGCCGCTCCAAGGCCTATCCGTTTTTCTTTTCTTTTGTCTGGATCCCCGTTCGCATTTTTCCTTTGCTTTGAGACGTTAGCTCTGGGAGGTGGCATGGCTCATTGGAACAGCCGCTTCAAACAGCCACTGAGAATCCCTTGCTCACCATTGTCCGAGCATGTGATCTTGACCGTGGTTCTTAACCTCGCTCAGCTTCAATTCCCTCATTCATTAAATCAGGATGGGGACACCCTACCTGCTGGATGTCGGGGCCTGCATCGCTCAGCAGTTGGTAATTTACTTTTAAGATGATTTTTGGGGTGGGCATCTTAATAGCCAGAGAACAACTTGATGGGGACAGAACAGACTTTTCCCCTTGGGGGACGTTAGCACGTCACCTCTCAGCTCGTAAATTATGAAATATCTTCTCCCCCCGCCGGGCCGTCAGACAGCCTGGTGGAGCCGCAGACCTCACAGGGCCCGAACAGGAGTCGGATTTGTCAATGAGCAGGACTGACGTGTGCACAATGTAGCTGCCACAGTCTTTCCTCTGCTGTGCTCCACGCTTTTCCCTGGAGCCGCGCTGTGGCTCCAGGACGGCCTCCTGCTGTCCTGAGATGGTAGGGTTCCTTCAGCTCTTGGCTCATGGGTGATGCCTGGTTCTGTCTCTGGCCAAGCCAGCAATCGTCCCCTCGTTTCTGTTCCTGCACACAGCTATTCTGATCATGCACAGAAGGGAGGGAGAGGAGGCATGCGCTGCAGTGAGGCAGAGTGGGGTTTGCCCTCAGCTTCCAGACCCGCCTGTGAACTCTCAGCACCCACTTCCTCGGTGGCACGATAAGGCAGAGTAGTCCTGCCTTCCCCATAGCTTTGTCATAGGGAGTAAATGAAGTGCCTGTCAGACAAGCACTTAGCTGAAGGCATACATGTTAGGTGTTATTATGTCTGCCTTTTTTTTTTTTTAACGAGAAACTCTTTGCACTGTTTCTTTGCCCATCTTGCTAAAATTCTCTGAGATAGAACACAAAGAGATCCCTAAAAGAATCCTCAGAGTCAGATGTTTCACTCTCCATTTGCCTCGACAGTCAAAGATCAAGCAGGACCTCACGCTGCCATCTTCCTCATCGAATGAGGAAGATTCAAGTAGGCCATTGCTTTCAGACAGGATGGCAGGTGTCATTAGTCTGAGAAGTCAGCAGAGGGGAGATGTCAAAACCTCCTTGGCTTGGTTTTTGAGACCTTCCATGATCTGGCCCTCACCTGCCTTTTGGCCTCCTTGCCCTCTGCTCCCCCTCAGGGGCACACAGGGTGACTGCGGTGTATGGGATCACACTTTCCCACGTGGCCAAGGTTGGGAGTTTAAAGTGATTAGAGAATCAAGCGCTGGACTTCAAGGTTGATATTCCTTGGGTATTCCTGGAATCAAGGTTGATTTCGTCTTCCAGCCCTCCTTGGAGACTGGAAATCAGCATGGCCTGGGGGGAAAGCTCTCTGGAGCAGGTCACTTGGCCTGGATTCTTCCTTCTGCTTGGTATGACCTCAGGCACCCTCACAGCAGAGGGATGAATGGTGGCCTCTCCAGTTCTTTCCATCCTTCTGGGATTCTAATGGAATTGCCTCTCCCTGTCCTGGTTCCAAGTTTCTGTTGTCCCTAAGCTTCTTACCATTGTCTTCACCTCCCGCTTATAAATGTTTAAAAATATTCACTTGACGCACAGTGGGATTATAGACTCTCTCATTTCCGAAATGAAAAGCAGCTCATGCATTATTCAAGAAAAATATTGTATTATTGAACAAAGGATGCATGCGTTCATCCCTTATTATGCATTCCAGTCTTTGCTATCTTATTAGTAGATGTGTTCTGTGAGCATTTCACTGATGGGGTTTGTAAACAAAGGCAGAGATCAAATGCTAGTGTGTTTCGATAGCAAGATTAAGAGATGATTGTGAAGCCGTCAGTTGGCATGCCTGGGAGGTCATCTGGTCTACCCAGTGCCTGGGCTCCTCCCTGTTCTTACCCACTGGAAGTTCACCCTTGGCTTAAACTCTTCCAGTGATGGGAAGCTTACCGCTCTGATTTCCTCTTTGTGGAGTTTGGCAGGACGTTTCTTTCACATGGGCTGAAATCTCTCTTCCTGTGGCCCCTACTTAGTTTCCACACCAGACAGTTCTGTTCCCATTTCTCCATGACAGGTCTTATGTGAAGACGGTGATTGCCATCATCCACCCAAGTTCTTTGAAAGACTAAATACTCCCTGAGTCTTCAGCAACTGCCCATTGCACAAAACGAGAGCCACCTGGACCTACCAGATATTCAAAGAGCATCTTCTTTATGTTCCAGGCACTTTGATAAACATGTTTATAGCTTCTAGCAGGGATCAAAATTCACTCCACATCTCTCCAGCCCTGTCTCCCAGTGCTCTCCCCTCATCCTCATTCTTCAGCCTCCCTGGCTTTCTAGTCCTCCAGCACACCGAGCTCCTCCTTGCTCAGGGCCTTTACACATGCCCTCTTCACTGCCTGGGAGGCATTCCCAAGGTCTTCATATCCGTTGCCCACTTCTCACCATGCAGCTGTCAACTGAAAGGACACCTACTCCGAGAAGCTTCCTTGGACTTCTGTCTAAACCAGAATCTCTGTCCTATTTCTACCCCAGCACTCTCCACCCTATTATCCTGTTTTATTTTTCTGCAGCACCTTGCATTAAATCCGTCTATTTGGCAAATCTTTACTGAACACCTACTATGTGCCTCCGATTGCTAGGAAGCTGAGCTACATTGAAGAATGTAACAATGATTCTTGCCTTCACAGAGCTTACGTTATCTCAGGAGAGACAGAAAATACACAGCAAACACGGATGAATGATCATTTCGTCATTTCAGAGATGTGATTTCCGCAAGGACAATTTTAATACATGAAATAATCTTTTTTTATTTGTTTATGTATTTATTGTTTGTCTCTCCTCCCTAGAAAGTAAGATCTGTGAGGGTAGACTTTGTCTTATTTCTGTCTGAACCCAGTATCTGGCACATTGTAGGCACTCAGTGGATTTTTGTGGCATGACTGTTGAATGCCTATCTGACAAGATAAGAGGCCACGGCAGAGATTTTTGTCCAAGGTATAACATAAAATCCATGCCATTGTTATCTGTACCCTCCATTTCTCCGTGTGAATTTTGTGGTTTTTTAGGTCTTGCCTCTCTCCTTCCTTTCCCATCTTTCCCATAGAGCTGCAAGAAGAAAGGATTTATATCCACGTGCAGCTAGCACATCCCATGGTATGGCTTGACAGAGCAAAGGCTAGCATTCCCATTTTGCAGATGAAGAAACTGAGGCTCAGGCCATGCAGGTTTAGGGGCAGAGTGTGGACTTGAACCAGGGTCCTTTCCGCCAACAGGAAGACCAGCGGGAAGACCACCCCCTTTGGCGTTCCCGCGCCATCCCCAGGCCAGAGCTTCTGTGAGTGGCACAAGCGATGGGTTGTCCGTGAGGACTCTCAGGAGAGTGGACTCCTCACCCCCTCCTCCGAGTCGAGCATGGAGGTGGAATTTTCCGGAGAGCGAATGTGCTGCTTCACAGCTCCCTCTGAACCAGTGCGGTTAGGGGCAAATCCTGCTCTGCCTGATGGAGCCTCTTAAACAGATCCAAATAAGTAAGCAGGAAGCTTTGAATAATTGGCTTTTGCTTCTCAAAGCCAATTGTTATCAGAATGATTCCTTCCTTCTGCCTCTTTCATTACATTTAACTAAATTGTCTCTGGGTCTCGGCAAAAAGGTTAATTAACTCTTTTACTTCCAGATGTTTTCAAGACGACACTCCCTTCCCTTTCTACAGAATTTTAGGATTCACACGGTCCTTTCCTACAAACGACAAGTGTGATTTCAGTCCAGGCATACACACCGTCCTGTGATGTGGGAAGGTACTTTAAAGGCCGGGCATCCACGGATGATGCATACGTTTTTCAGCAACAGAAAGCTTCTTTCCAATGGACATAAAAATAAAGGGAATTTACTGATATAGAACAGAAATGTCTAAAGGAAGTACCAATTTTGGGTGCGGTGTGATTATTACTATGCCTTCATTTCTCTGTGATTTGTTTTTTTTTTTAGTTATTTTGCAAGTCAGATTCACTCTTAAGCTGGTTTCTTTCATGGCTGCGATATGGATACAACAAGCAACGCTTCACGCTTTCTCATGCGCATCCTCAGGGCAGAAAGAGCACTACTGTTTCCACATTCCATGCAAGAGGCTGGAGATTCGGCTCCCTTGCACCTGCGAGGGTCACATGCCCGCCCCGAACTGGGGACCGTGGCTGGGGACTGACCGATACTGGTCGGCTTCAGCCAGTCAGAGCTCCCCCCCTGTTTCAGGGCGTGAAGTCGGTTTCGCCCAAAGCATATTGATGCTGTCAGGGGGAGGGGAGAGGCTACAGGTGACGGACAGGGAGCTGACACGTTTGTACTGCAGGTCCACGTTAGGGTAGGAAGAATTGAGGAGTGAGTGGTTTCTTTAAGGGCATTTTGGTTACTCGGTAGTGGAGCGGAGACTGGAAGCTAGAGTCTCATCTTTGAATTCAGAGGTCAGTCCAAACACCAAATCCTCCTTTGTCCTTCGGCAGTGCTGAGTTTGTGGTCTTCCTCTTGTTCAGAGGCTGGACAGTAGCAGCAGAGTAGGACGTTAGGCATGCGGGACGGCTTCCTTCATGGCTTGTGGATACCAGAAACCCCACGTAATTACCTTCTTTTGGGCTGTAACGTTGCTCATTTAGGCATCAGCCGATACTCACTGGGCTGGGAACACTGGCTGGCCTGGACCATCTGGAAACCTGTCTTTTAATCAAGCATCTTTTAGTTGCAAATAAGAGGAACTGATTCAAGCCAGGCTGAGAAAAAAAAGGAGGGGCTTCACTCTAAGTATGGGATTCTCCATCTCATCCCCTGTCTTCCCATAACATACGATTACAACGTAATCGTGGATGCCGAAAAGTTTAGTAACAGTACACAGATAGCTGTGGACATTCGATTGACCCTCAAGGCTCTTGCATCCTGTTCGGTAGCTCATGTTGGTCTTTCAGGGTGATACTCTGTTCCTGTTGTTACATCTGGGTTTAGGCGACTTCAGCTAAAACCTAACTCAATTTGCATATACTCCAGCTAGCTCGTTTAGGCTTAATTAGATGCATGTGTTCAAGAGCAGAGGGGAGCCTGAAGAGTTTCTCAGGAAATGAAGGTGAGGACGAATCGGAAATCTGGATGGCCAAGTCCATTAACCTCCTTATCTGGCTCAGATGCTCTGTCGCTGAGGCCTCAGCGGTGTGCCGCCTTGTCCCAAGCTTGCGTTCAGCTTCTGGTCCCATGGGTCCAAGCCAGAGACTGCTCCGGGCTGCCAGGAGGCTTGCTGGTTTTGTAAAGTTCCTTCCACTCACTCTCCTGCAACAGCTGGGGGAATGGAGAATTTCTTGGCTGTTCAAATATTCAAACAGTACAAGTCAGGGTGAGCTGTCTTCTCCATGTCCTTTTGAAGACGCCGGATGGCCCTTTTTGGAGGTGGTAAGAGAGTGGCCTTCTTGTATATGCGGATTAAATAATTGTGAATGATCCCTTCCCATTCATGGATTTCATAATTTCCTTCTCCTCCCCGAAAGATCCCAATGCTGAGATGACCCTATGAGGAAGCAGGTGCCTTCTCCCAAGGATGAATTAATTCCTCCTTTGCTTCCCCCATGAATTCTCTAGAGTTTCTTTGCTCCAGCTGCACAGCCTCAGCATTAGTTAAGAGCTTGCTGGAAATGTAAACTCTCAAACCTCATCCCAGACCTTGAAGCAGAATCTGTATTTTAGTAATATTTTGTAGGTCGCTCACATGTGCATTGAACTTCGAGATGCGCTGCTGTAGAAAATGTCTCTATTATGTGCAGTCTTTCATTGCACTTGTTGTATTGCTTACCTGTGTCCAGGAGGTCATGTCTTACCTGCGACAGTCATGTCTATTCACAAGGGTATCCCCATCTCCTATGGAGGAGCTGGTATCTAGGGGATATTCAGTAGCTATTGGATGGATGGATGGATGGATGGGTAAAGCAAGTTTCACTGCCTGTCTGGGAGGTCACCTGCCCTAGTGGAAGAAGGAAACAGACAGATGGGATAGCTCTGGGGATGTGTTCTACCCTGTCTCCCAGAGTCCCTTTTGGGATGGAGCCCCAGTTGCCCACAGTGGTGACCTACTCACAGCACACCCTGTATTGGTTCCTTTCCCTTCCCTGACTTATTTCCCTCTGGTGCTTCTTGGGGTCTCCTTACAAATGCATGGCGTTCAGACCCTTACCTTAGGATCTTCTCAGAAACCAAATCAAAGACAGCATCCACTGCAGCCAACCTCTTCTCATCATCTGACATTATGGTAAGCACCTGTGTGCATGATCTCATTTAATCTTTGCAGCAGCCCTGGCAGGTAGGGACCACTAGTTCTCCATACGAAGAAAATGTAGCTCGGGCAGGCAGAGTGATGTGCTACAGCTCCCCAGCTGGTGATGGGTTGAGCCAAGGTTTGGACCTGTTGATGTTTGGTTTCACACCTCATGGTCTTTACAGACTTACCTCCCAAGACTTCGTGTTTTATCATCTGAGATCACGAATGTGAAGATGCTTGGTGAAGGTTACCAGCTCAATTGTCATTATCGTGTTTCTAGGATGAGCAGACTTTGTGAAAATCTTTCTTTCCAAGCGATTAGGACAAGTCAGCCAGGGCTTGAGTTACAAGGGGGTGTGATAAGGATACTTTGGAGGGTCCTCATGTTAGGATTCCGAGGGACCACAGGAAAATGGGGAAGTGCTAAGTCTAGGGACAGGGGAGATCTTGTTGGTAGAGTAGGATGCGGCTGGATAGTTCAAGAAGATGTGGGAAAGCCGGAATGATCTGGATCCCTCTGTGGACGCAGTCTGTGTATGGTGCTTGGGTGTTGAGGCACAGCTAAGGACCATGGTAGACAAGAGTGGAAGTAGGAAGCAGGATTTTGTGTCGTTCAGGGCAGTCAGAGTTGGGTGCCTGGTATAAATAAATTCTCCATGGCAGAGTGGCAAACAGCTTTTCTCTCACATGTCAGCCCCCAGGCACTGAGAGTGACTTCCTGGAGCCCTGTGCAGAGGGCAGTTCCGAGGCTGCTTCTCACCTCAGAGTGAAAGAAAGGCACGATTGATTAGTGATGTCTGCCAGGGGCACAGGCGTGGAGTGTCGGTGCATGTGCCACATGGAGGGACAGACTGGATTCCAGCGTGAGTCAGAAGTATTCCTCCGGTTAGGACTGAAGCAACATTTACATTTCAAGTAGGCTTCCACTTTTGAAAGGGACGGTTTCCCCTTGAAGAGAGTTTATCTTTAATTTGAACATATGTGGCTAAACTCAGGCAATATGCAGAATCAGAGCTTGATTGTAATTCCCGAGGACAAGGAAGAGGAAAATCAGTGCATAATTTACTGAGTAGGACTCATACAGAAGAGGAACCTGTACGCATTGATGCATTGAGTGCCTGCCTTCCTCCCTCCCCTCCCCTCCCCTTCCCATACCTTCTTTCCTCCTCATGGTGCCTTCTGTTGGGTGGGCTTTGGTGATGCTGAGTCTTACCATAACCTTTTCTGAGTCTGTGATCTGCCCCTCCAGACACTCTGGCTTCTTTGTCTTGCCTAAGCATCAGGGACAAGTCCTGACTGTTGGAATTTTATTTTCTTAACTTGCTGCCTTTAGGGGAGGGAGGCAAAGTTCCCCTGCACAGGTCATGGCGTATGGTGCATCTGCCTGTGAGGAATGCTGCACAGGAACTATAAATAATGCAGGCACTTGTGCCCTTGAGTTTGGAGTGCATGTAGAATCTGCTGCATCATGTAACTTACTAAAGCTCCGTGCAGACCTGCATGGTGGTGGAGGTGGGGGTTGGCCAGGCTCACACGTAGTTTAACCCGGGACTGGTGTCCTTGACTTCACAGTGCCCTTGGGAACCAAGGTGAAGTCACACGGAATGGTCTTGTCATGAATTCACGTTGGGACAATTTCTGTTCATATTTAATTAATAATTGTCAGGGTAGATGCTTTCACAGTGTACTCCACACTCAGGCTCTGGAATAGGAAGTGGCTTTTCTAAAATGAGCCTTGCACTCAGCACATTCCTGGGGGAGAGGGGAGATACTGCTCTTCCGGTGCAAAAGGATCGTTCGGAAGTGCAGTTAGACGGAGTATTTTGCCACAGAAGAAGGATGGGAAGCGGATTTCTTTGGTTGGCAGTAGATGCGTGGTACTTAACTAAGCAGAGGAGATTGAGGCTGAGGCTGGGATCGGTGGGCTGAAATGCCAAGACTGATGCAAAATGTCTGCCATGAGCAGAGCTGGGGAAGAACCAGGAGATGCCCGTATGTGCCAACCCTTCTCCAAGAGGAAGCTGTCTCGAAAAACAGGGCACGTGGAACAGACACCAACTCTTCTGGAAGTGAAAAAGAATTGGACGAGGTCCATCCGGACCACCCGTCACTGGAGGGACAGTTTGGATTTAGACATTGGCAGTCTCCAGGAAGAGCTAGCCTCTCCATCCTCCACTGTTTCCTAAGAGCATGAGCCAAAAGTATTGTTTAAGACCTAATGCAAATGAGGTTTTCAGGCAGAGGAGAGACAGGAGAGAGGAAAGCAAATACCTCCTTTTGGCACTGGGCACTGACTAGCAGAACCGTGAAGGAGATGGCTTTGTGGAACCACCTCAAAAATAGCGTGTCATTTTCCTGGAATTTCCATGTCTTCTAAAGCAGCGCAGTGAAGAGAGTTCGCTCAGCTTTGATGCGGATTCAAATCCTGACTCCATCATCTGTTGCCTGAATAACCTTGGACAGGTCCCGTGAACTTTTGGAGTCTGATTTTCTTCGTGTGTAAATTAAGACTAAGACCACAAGACCCGTTTAACTGATAAGATTTGGCCAAAAGTAGAATGTGACTACCTTCCACGTGGAATCGACAGGTGTGGACGCAACTACGACGGTGTCCGGGCAGATTCACAAAGGGACGGACCACCCTGGTTTTGCCTCCTCTTTTGCTCCTACCCTTGAGGTCCTGGATCCCCTCTGAGAGGTCACGCCTTTCAGAATGTCTCCAGAAGAGACGAAAAGAGCTTCCGATCTTGGGGCATTTGGTCATTTTATCAGGAGACTCTGCAGGAAACAGCAGTGTGGAGGTTTAAGCCTGTCTCGCGGGCGATGATTCAGCCTGGCTGTCTGGGTCAGCGCCTCCCCTTCTTTGTGAATGTCCTGCGAGTGGAGTTTTGCCCCTTGCTTTTCTGTAGCGGGGAGAGGGAGACCAGGACCGCTTCCCACCCGGGTCTCTGTGAAGCCCCAGAGTGAGGATCGCTGCCAGATGCTTTCCTGCTGTCTGGTTCTTTCTGGAGCCAAGTTCTGCCTCTCCTTTTTGAGGTTCTGGAATCACGCAACCCTTACAGCCCCAGGGAGAACGAGGTTTCTGTTAGAGCCAAAAAAGGCCCCAGACAGGAAGGACCTGGGGGGATGGCAGGGCGGTCCTTACCCAAGTAGCTCTACTAGCAGATGGAAAGTCTATGCAGAGGTCTGGGCCCATGACCTTCTCTGCCTCAAGGCGAGCCAGAAATCTCTAGCAGCCAGTGCATGGGTAAGTCAAGGTTTCCTAGCTTGTGTTCTTACAACCCTCCATGCCGGTTAAATATAGTTGTGCTCCTGTGATAGGAATCCATGCCAATAGTAGGTTTTCCTTCTCCTACTTCACCTAAGACCCACCCACCATCCCTCCATCCTTGGCCCTAGCTGTGTAGACACTAGGTCTGTCAGGGTCCGAGGTCTACCAGGGTCTTTCCTCACTCTGGAATTTAAGTCGCAGTAATTCTGTTTTAGTTTTTGTTTCTTCCCTCCTAGCCTGGTTATGAGACAGGATCAAGGCTGGCATCCAGCTCTTGCCTCCTGCTTCTCCTCTTGCAAGCCGAGATGCCCGGCTGTCTGTGTCCAGAGTCAGGCACCTGCTGGGCTTCGGGGTTGGGTTTATTCCCCTGTCTCGCCCACGGAAGAGAAAGGCCCTGGTCACCGGGCCTCTTTGAGAGCACTGAGACGTGGAGCCCGGGAGGCATCTCCCCACGGGCAATCAAGGCAGACGCTAAAGCCGATTTTTCTGTTTTCTGGCAGCAGCCGTCGCTTGCCTTCTCCCTCTGGGGAAATTAGCTTGCTGGCTCAGAGTGAGGGAAAATAAACAAGTCCAACCTGAAATATGCATTAGGGTTTGGCTATTTTTGGAGGTTTCCAAGATTGAAAATGGCTGACGGCTGACCAGTTCCCATCTGTCCCGAATTAAGTTTCAGCAGCTTTGCAGGGAGTGTGCGGGCGCCCATCAGAACCTTGAGCTGAGATTGGCAGTGACCTGTGGATCTGGTCGAAAGAACTGCGGCCCTAACTGGGTCATTTCTCTTAGTGACCAGCTCCGAGAGGAGGTGGACAAGGGATCTGGGTCAGGATGGGTCCATGGTTTTGAAATCAAGGGAGAGCAGGGGCTGGTTGCGTTTCCCCCGACTGATGGACTTGGAGCTTCGGACACGTTTTGGTCCTTCTGCATCAGGAGGAGGGGCGGTCTCATTCATCTACCACCAGATTGTGAGTGTGCCACACACAGGGATTACCTCTGCTATGGACTGAATGTCTCTTCCCCCCGGCCCCCCAAAACTCATATGAGCCCTAATGTGACAGTTTGGGGAGGTGTGCCTTTGAGGGGTGATTAGGTCATGAGGGTGGAGCCCCCTGGTGGGGAGGAGAACTAACGCTTTCTTTTCCCCCCTCTGTGTGAGGACACGGTGAGAAGATGGCCATCTGCAGACCAGGAAGAGCCAGCCCCTCACCAGACACCAGATGTGCCGGCACCTTGACCTTGGACTTCAGCCTCCAGAACCGTGAGAAATCAGTATTTGTTGTTTCAGCCCCCAGTCTGCGGTGTTTTGTTACCACAGCCCAAGCGGACCAAGGCAGCATCTCTCTTATCCACAGCCCTCAGTAAAATGCCTGGTGCGTAGTAGGTGCTCAATAAGTGTGTGTTCAGTAAGTGGGGGTGAGGTCGGGGAGAGCAAATACTGAACGTTGCTGTGGACTTGCCGCTGCGCTTTTTACGCTGTCTCACTCACAGACCCATTTTACAGATTTGGAAATAGAGATGAGAACGCGTTTTATCCGTGTCTGCCCTTTGCCCTCGTCACTGACTATGCCTGTCCCCACCTTGGTACCTGTCGCTCTCTGCATGAGGGCTCTCTCTCAGCCCACGTGTAGGGCAGCCCGCAGCATCATGGAGTTGAAGCCCCAGGAGCAATGATTCCTGGGAGACTGGAGGATGAACACCCCTTCAGATGGGGCAGTTCAGGGGCACCATCTGTACCGTTTTGCAGAGCCACCTGCTGGCTACCAGAGAGGTGCCCACAGCGATGGGCACCATGGGCATCCGTGGGCCCTGTCTTGGCTCCTTTCCTTCCCTGTCTTTCTTTCCCACACCCTTCCTCGGGCTCCTGGGCTCACCTCCTGAGTGCACTAGTTGCTTTGAGTGTCTGGTCTTTCTTGCTCCTGGGGGTGCCAGCCTGAGATTCTGGGGGTCCCGTGGGCCGGCCTGGGGCAGGGAACTGAGAGACTGGGAGGCCTGTCTCACTCCCCACCCTCTGTCTGGGTGGGGACCGGGTGTGCTTCTCACTCCCCACCCTCTGTCCTTTCTCCCATCCCTCCCCGTGGGGGAGCTGAGCAGCAGACGGAGTGCTGCTCACACACACAGACGGCCCTCAGGTGCCCCTTTCAACTCACCAGGGGCTGGCACGCTCAGCGGGGGACCAGTGCACTTGTCGGGGGGGTGGCACACTTACCAGGTTGTTGACACACTCGCCAGGGAGCTGACACACTCATGGGGGGGCAGTGCACTCCTGGAGGGGCTGACACACTTGCTGGGAAGCTGACACGCTCAGGAGGCTGACAGGCTCACTGAGGAGGAGAGCAGCGGAGCCAGAAGTGACGTTGAGTGTGAATCGAGAGACGAGGCTCCAAGCCGCGGTCTGCCTCCCAGAGCCGTGTGGGTCCCGCAAGCTCCCTGTGCTCCCCGGGCCTCCCTTAGAAGGAGGTGACGCAACACCGTCACTGGGTGACGCCCAGGTGTCCTCTGACGGACGACTGGATAAACACAGTGTGGGAGGTCTGTACTTCGAATACTCAGCCATGAAGGAACCTGGTACTGACATGTGCTGTGATGTGCGTGAACCTTGAGAACACGATGCTGTGGGAGGACCCCAGACATGAAAGGTCACAGATTGTGTGATGCTGATTCAGTGAAATTTCCGGAGCAGCTAAATCCATGCAGACAGAAAGTAGATTAGTGATTTCCAGGAACTTGGGCAAAAGGGATTTGGGGGTGCCTGCCTAACGGGTCTGGGCTTTCCTTCTGAGGTGCCCAAAGTCTCTTAGAATCAGAGGTGTTGGCTGCACGATATTGTGGACGTACTAAATGCCACTGAATCGCTCACGTTAAAATGGTTCACGGTTAATTTGACATAGGTGGATTCTCCCTTAGAAGGGTGTGACTGGGTAACCTAGTGGTGCTCGTTTCCTGGCTGCACATCTGGGTCACCTGGGAGCTTTCAGAATACTGATGTCGAGCCCCATGCCAGAGACTCTGATTCCATGGGTCATTTTTAAAAGTTCTCCCCAAGATCCTAACCTGCGGCAAGGTTCAGAATCACTGATCAGCGTCTGAGGTTCCTGCCACCTCTGTGTTTAGTGCGAATTTGAGTCAGTATACCCCCTCTCTCATACTATTTTATTTTATTTTATTTATTTATTTTTTCTTGTACTATTTTAAATCTTTGCAAATTGTGGAGTAAAAGCCTTAGGAGTTGTTGTCGTTGTAAAGGTGTTAGAGGCACGTGCTTGTAGGAGAGGCAACTTTTGGGGTGGGGGTTGTGGAGGAGGAGAGGAGTTGCTGGAGCCTGGAACCACCCCTCCCCCAGCCCCGTGCATCCAGCCTCTTTCAGTCACAGGACAGTGTCCCTCCCAGCAGCAACTCACCCTTGGCAGAGTTAATATGTCAGATCACACATACAGTGTCAACCCTTTAAAGATATTCAGGCTGAAGTGGATGCAGTTTCATTCACACATTTACACGGAGGACCTACTGTGTGCCAGGCATTGTGCTTGGTGATGGAGAGGAGGGGAGAGCGATTGAGAGGAATCAGAGCTCCGTTCAGGAGCTCCCTGTTGAGTTGTGCAAGATGGAAACGTCGTACAATAAAACAGTAACGTTCCTGATACTGCGATCCATTGGTTAACCTGGACTGATGATCTACTGCATGCCAGGCCCTTTAGTCAGACCACCTCATTACCCGATGGCTAAGTCACTGGCTCCAAGCGGTGGTTAATTTTGTGCATCGACCTGACGAGCTAAGGGATGCCTAAATAGCTGGTAAAACGGGACTTCTGGGTGTGTCTGTGAGGGTGTTTCTGGAAGAGATGAGCGTTGGAATCAGTAGACTAAAGAAGATGGCCTTCACCTTTGTGGGCAGGTGTCGCCCAATCTGTTGAGGGCCCACGTAGAACAAAAAGGCTGAGGAAGGGTAGGCTTGCTGTCTCTGCTGGAGCTCAGAGGGCCATCTTCTCCTGCCCTCACATGTCAGCAAGCCTGGTTCTCAGGACTTTGGACATGGACTGGGGTTTGTACCGTCAGCTGCCCGGTTTCTCAGGCTTCAGGTTGGGGCTGGGCTATGCTTGTCACTACCCTGGGCCTCCAGCTTGGAGATTGCAGATCGTGGGACTTCTTAGCCTCCTTAATTGCATGAGCCAATTCCTTATAATAACTCCTCCCTGCCTCTATCTGTCTTACTGGTTCTGTTTCTCCAGAGAAATCTAACAAACCAGGTTCCATGGCTGGGAAGTAGTAGAATCTTAGCTCCTGACCACCATGTTTTCCCACTTGGGTTTCACGGCTGACTCGGACCTTGCTGCTTAGAGACATAAGTGGCGCTAGGAGCACAGGAGTGTGGGCAGTTTGTTTCACATGAGGGAGACCTTCCTCCGTGTCCCGCCCACTGTGTAATCACTTGACACTTTGCTGCCTGACATAGTGGCCTCGGGCAGGTGGGAGGCAAGGCTTTGTGATTTTAAAAGCCTTGTAGGGTGGACAGAGGGAAGGCTTGCTGGAGTCACACTGCCTGAGTTTGAGTCTTGCATTGTGACCTTGGACAAACACCTCTGAGCCTGCCAGTTTCTTCACCTGTAAATGGAAATAAGGAGAGGACCCCCTCTCACATCATCACGGTGAAAATTAGAAGAGAGAATTCATGTAGAAGCTTGGCAGATTATAAACCTTCAAATGTCAGTTACCATTTGGAAGCTAAAAATGCCTTCACATTACGGTCTGAATGAGTTCTAGCTTTGAAAATAGCTCCAAATTCCATTTATGTTGAGAACCACATTCTGTTCCCCATGCCTGTGTGTGTGATGGCCCCTGGGAGTTGGGTGGTCATTAAGTGCTGTGTGGAACGAAGTCCTGTCCGTTCTGAAGGCCATTGCAGGAGGCTGGGTGACCCAAAGAAACCCCCTTCTGCTCTATGCCAGGAGATTTGGGGACTTGGAGGTCAAAAGCATGCAATGCTTCTACAAATCTAATGGAAATTCTTTCCGCCTCTTGAACGCAATGAAATTAGCCGGTGCTGATGTATTTCAGGAAATTCCTAGAATTCTCGGGTTATAGGAGAATATATTTGGACCGTTCTAACAATGCTTGAGTATTTTTTATGATAGTCCACTAAAATAGCCATCCCTGTTTAAATGGCCCAGAGATGGCAATTGTACTATGTTTTAAGTTAAAAAAAAAAAAAAAAAGATTAGGTAATACGTGTGCATGGCATAAAATTTAAAAGGGTACGTGGCCTGGCAATGCAGCCTCCCTGTTCAGAGTCAGCTGTCGATACTGGCTCCTTGTTTGTCCTTCCAGAGACAGCCCATATATTTATGCTCTGTTCCTCTCCCACTGTCCCCTGCATCAATGGTGGCTTACTATAGTCACCATTCTGTTCCCGATCTCCCCTCCCCTCCCCTCTCCTGGTCAATTTTAACAATATGCGTCTTGGGGACTGTTCTATACTGTTAGAAAAGCAGCATTCCATTTTAAGGTTGTCTCATAATCTATCTTCCCAAGAATTTATTTATAGTTTTTAGGTTATCCTCACTATTTCCCTATTGTAAGCAATATTGCAAATAGCCTTTGTATTTCACACAAGTTCAAGTGTGATTGTAGGATAACTTTCCCCCAGCAGAATTTCTGGGTCACATAGTACATGCGTTTTTTAATTTTAAAAGTTTGTGCCACTGTTAGTAGGGATGTAAATCGGTGCAGCCACCATGGAAAACAGTGTGGAGGTTCCTCAAAAAATTAAAAATAAAACTACCATATGATCCAGCAATTTAAAGGCATGAAATCACTATCTTGGAGAGGTACCTGCACCCCTATGTTCATGGCAGCATTATTTGCAATAGTTAAGACATGGAGACAACCTGAGTGTCCATCAGTGGAAGAGTGGATAAAGAAAATGATACACAGAGTGGAGTATCATTCAGCCATAAAAAGAAGGGATTCCTGCCATTTGTGAGAACAGGGATGGATCTTGGGGGTATTATGTCAAGTGAAATAAGTCAGATGAAGATAAATACTATATGATCCCACTTATATGGGGAATCTAAAAAAAAAGCCAAATTACAGAAACAGAGAGTAAAATGGTGGTTGCCAGGGGGTGGGGGAAGTGGGGAGATGATGGTCCAAACTGCAGGTTACAAGATGAACAAGTTTTGGGGATCCAGTGCACAGCATGGTGACTGTAGAGAACAGTATCGTATTACGTACTTGAAAGTTGCTAAGATCTGAATGTTCACACACACACACACACACACACACACACACACACACACACGTGTAGTTAGATGATGGATGTGTTGGCTAACCTTTCTCTGGTGATCACTTCACAATATATATGTCTATCAAATAAGAAAAGTTTAAGCCAAATTTCTCTTCATAGCGGCTTATCAATTACCACGTGTTTTGAACTTCTAATGGGCCAGAGTCAAAATGGCTGAAAACACAACGTCATTCATGTTGGGGGGAAATAGCAGCGATGGGGATCTCTGTCCCCACAACCTCAGTGACATTGTGTTTTCAGCCATTATGATTTTGGCCCATTAGAAGTTCACAACTCGTGATTACAGTTTTAATTTACATAGATCTTGTAATTCTTATGGATGAGCATATTTTCAGATGTTTGAGAGCTATTCATATTTTATTTTTTCTAACAATTTTTTTAAACGTTTATTTCTGAGAGACAGAGAGAGACAGAGCACAATGCGAGGAGGGGCAGAGAGAGAGGGAGACACAGAATCTGAAGCAGGCTCCAGGCTCTGAGCTGTCAGCACAGAGCCCAACACAGGGCTCGAACCCACAAACCGCGAGATCATGACCTGAGCCGAAGTCGGACGCCCAACTGACTGAGCCAGCCAGGCTCCCCTATTTGTATTTTGTTTTTAAATGAAGGACATTTGGTCCATTTTCCTATTGAGCTGTTGACATTTTTTTGAATTGATTTACAGGATTTCTTTCTATTTAGGAAATGACCTTCTGGTTTGCATGAATATTTTCCCCAGTTTTGTCGTGTCTTTTTAAGCTTGGTGTTTTGTTTTTTTTTTTCAACGTTTTTATTTATTTTTGGGACAGAGAGAGACAGAGCATGAACGGGGGAGGGGCAGAGAGAGAGGGAGACACAGAATCGGAAACAGGCTCCAGGCTCTGAGCCATCAGCCCAGAGCCTGACGCGGGGCTCGAACTCACGGACCGCGAGATCGTGACCTGGCTGAAGTCGGACGCTTAACCGACTGCGCCACCCAGGCGCCCCGCTTGGTGGTTTTTAAAGGTAGACATTGCTTGTTTATTTGTTCAGATGTACCTTTCTTTTATGTATGGATTCTGAATTTTAGTAGTCCTTAATGTGTTCTCTTCAAGATTTTACATATAAAAAAACCTTCGTGTTTTCTTTTAGTATTTTAATGGTTCCATTACCTGATGTTTAAATCTTGGCTCCCTCTGGAATTTGTTTTTGGTGCAAGGTCTAAAGTGAGGGTCTGCCTTTCTGTCTTTCCAGATGCTTTCCCAGTTGTTAACCACTTACGGAATAATCTTTCTTTCTCCCACTGATGTGAGTGCAACTACTATTATGTATCAACATCATGCATATATTTTGGGCCTGTTTCTGGATTTTTTTCATCTGAAATTCTCCACCCTCTGTCTTTGGAGTTCTCCAGTCTTTTTGTCTCCACCCTCCGTCTTTGGAGTTCTCCAGTCTTTTTGTCCCAAGTCCTCCACAATGTGAGAAAGGAAGTTTCTGTGTATTTTCGCCTGGATTCTGCTTTTGCAGTGGCTTCTATCTGGGACTAAACTCATGCTTGAGGTGGTGGCTGGCTAGAAAGGAGGCGTATGGATCAGGAAATCCCTCCCCTCCATTAGCGCAACCATATTCTCTCAGAATTCAGAGGTTCCAAACTGCTGCTGTTGGAAAGACAGAATGAAAAATGGGTTGACCTCCTCTCTTGTGGAGAACCAGCTAATGATAATAATGACATCGATGATTATAAACTACCATCCGGTGGTGCCAGGCAAGCTAAATATGTTATTCCATTGATTTCCTCCTGCATCCGGCAGGTTTGCATTTTTATCTGCACATTACAGAAGAGGGAAGGCCAGGGGTGGGGGTGTCGAAAAGAATACGAAATAGAGGTGGGATTTGGACCCGGGTATAACTGATTCCAAATATAGGATCTTCTCCTGTGTGTATTGCAGGATCTCGGGCACAATATGGCCAATGAAACCACACTTTGTTTACCTTTCCTTCCTTCATTAATTCATTCCAGGATCACTTTGGAGCACTTGGTCACTATTAACAGAAGTCAGAAAATCAGGGCAGGCAGATGGCATAAATGAATGAGGTTACCCAGATGGGACAATAGGGGGCAGTGAGGACTGTGGCAAACAAGAGAACACATACATGTCACGCCTCACATTGGCTCCTGTCCCTCGGCCCAGACCATTGTTACTATGGAGGAACGTAAGCCTAGTGTCACCTAATCTTCTGATTCCTACAAGGAACCAGAAATCTAGTTTTTATGTGAAAGGTGTTAATTTTTAGATGTCAGCGAACTGTAAAAACAATCAATGTATGCTCTTTAAAACTTAATACTTAATTCTAAAAGTTTCCCTGTAGATAGTGCATTAAACAAACATTTATTCAATCAAACATGACTCAGCGATGGGAACAAATTATGGAGACACGCAGAAAACATGAATGATTCTTGGAAACAAAGTGCTGAGCAGAAGGCAGGCACATGGAAGGGCATGTGGAATATATCCACTTTCTTGAAATTCTAGAACTAGCAAAATTCAGCAGTGATGAGGGTTAGGATTGACTGGGAAGGGAGAGAGGACCCTTGCGGGGTGGCCGTGATATTCCATATCTTCATACGTATTTGGGTTATGCTGATCCATGGTTTTGCCAAAACCTAGTGAACGTGTGCCTGGAATGTGTCCATTACACTGTATGTCAGTTGTACACCAAAACTCTAGAAACAAGTATTGAACTCTATTTAATAATAATCGTGCCCAGTATTTAGGAGGAAGTGTACTGATGTCTGCAACCTACTTTGAAATGAACTAAGAATGGGACAGATTAATGGATGGAAGGGTAGATAAGGAGTCCATCAAATTTAGTAAAATGTTAGTGAATCAGTGTTGCATTTGAAAATTTCCATCACGGGGCACCTGGATGGCTTAGTCGGTTGAGCATCCAACTTCAGCTCAGGTCATGACCTCCCAGTTCCTGGGTTTGAGCCCCACATCGGGCTCTGTGCTGACAGCTCAGAGCTTGGAGGCTTCTTCAGATTCCATGTCTCCCTTCCCCACTCACACTGTGTCTCTCTCTCTCTCTCTCTCTCAAAAATAAATAAACATTAAAAAACACCCAGTTACACAGTGCAAATTTCCATCATAAATTGGTGGGGAAAATGAGCAAAACAGACAGCATTGTGTGTAGGATAATGCACATACACACCTACTTTAATCACCTCTGGCTTTTGCACTGTACCCTTATGCTTCCCCACCAACCTGTGGCATCATGTCATCTGAGCAAGTTGGTTACCAGGGGGTTGTTCCTGCAGCCACGCTCTTTGTTCTTCCTTCCACCTTGCAGCAGGCTTGATAGATCGGGCACGGCTCACTGAGTGAAGGCATGAGAAAATCCATCACCTGATGACATCATTCACATTTCTCCACCATGACCTGTCCGAGACAGAAGCGAGCCTGGCCACCTTCTCATTAATCAACAGGAAAGAAGGAAACCATTTTGGCAACACAGCTTCTTAGCTCCCTTCTGCTAATCCATCTTGCCTCATTGGCATTCTTTCTCCACGTGGCATTTGAATTAAGAGGGGACAAAGATTATCCCGGAGCAGTCCCTTCACAGGGTTTAGGAGAGTGTTTGCAGGCCGAGTTGTGGTTCCGTGCACTGGTTGAGCAGGTGCAGCTTGTGGAGCAAGTGGCTGTGTCCATGTTGAAATCCCACTGTGTGTCCTTGGCCACAGTCGGCATCATAGAAACTATGACCAAGGAGTCTCAGAGTCTTGGAGACACCATCAGAATTGTGGGGAGAAGGGAACAGGGGAGCGTGGTTTCTCTATATACTCTCTTAGAAGTGGCACCGTTTCAGGAATTTTATTTTATTTATAATTTTTTTAATGTTTATTTATTTTTGAGAGAGGGAGAGAGGCAGATTGCAAGTGGGGGAGAGGCAAAGAGGGAGGGAAAGGCAGAATCCTAAGCAGGCTCTCAGCTGTTCAGCACAGAGCCCAACGCGGGGCTCGAGCCCACAAACCGTGATCATGAGCTGAGCCAAAGTCGGACGCTTAACCTACTGAGCCACTCAGGCGTCCCGATTTCAAGCATTTTACAAGGCAATTTGTCATCCTAACAATTGTTAGGACTATGCTCCCTGCAGATTAGAAGAAGCCAGGGTCAGTCTTGTAAACATGTGATGCATCAAAGGTCAAACCTGTGGGCGTTTAGATTGTAGTCAAAAGAGAGCGCCTTTTTATGGGCTTTCTCCCTAAACTAGTTGAATTTTTCACTGGAATATTTGCTCCTTCTCCCTGGAGGAGAGTAATGCTTCCCTCTCTCAATGGTGTCATGCTTTTGACTTGCTTTGGCCAATGAAACATGAGCTGAAGTGACCTGAGTCGCGTCCTAAAAGAAGATTTGGGAGCCGTGTTCCTTTTTCCCCCATTGCCAAAGTCAAGCCCCAGATTATGGCTGCTCCAGCAGCCTAGGTCCTAGGGAGAAGACCCGGACCACAGCTCTGGCTGGCCCTGATGGACCTGCGACTTGAGTGAGAGACAAATATTTGTTACTGTCAAGTCACTGAGCTTTTGGGGTCATTTGTTCCTGCAGCATACCTAGCCTGTCCTAACTGATTGACTCTGAACCAGCAAAGGGGGTTTCTGCCCAAGTCCCATGGAGGTGGTCCTCATGACATGAAGAGTTCTCTATAAAACTTCTGTGTAGCTTTTTGCTTTTTTTAAAAGAAAGTTAAGTTGTTTTTTTTTTTTTTAAATGTGTATTTTTGAGAGAGAGGAGAGAGGAGAGATTGGGAGACACAGAATCCAAAGCAGGCTCCAGGCTCTGAGCTGTCAGCACAGAGCCCTACTTGGGGCTTGAACTCATGACCTGTGAGATCATGACCTCAGCTGAAATCAGACACTTAATGGACTGAGCCACCCAGGTGCCCCAGTCTAGTTTTGAAATAATGAAAACTGCGCAGTATAAAGCACCTTGGATAAAGATAAAGATAAGACAGTTTGTGTGTAATGACGTGTTGGGAGGGTGGTTGCTAAGCACAGAGCCCAAGTGGGTTGGTGAGGATGCAGTGGTTGTCAGAGACGAGGGAGCAGGTGGAGCCCCGGACCTGCTCTTCTCTGGCTATGTGGCTTTGGCCCAAACCCTTGGCCTCTCCAGTCCTCTGTACCTACTAGGTGGGGTTGGTGTGGACGAGGTCATATGGAAGAACTAGGTCAATTGCGAGGCTTACCATTGGGGTTCTTGTTGCTTTTTTCTCCTCTTCTTCCTCCCTCCCCCCTCCTCCTCCTCCTCTTACTGGCCTGAATAGTGTGGAGGAAGGGTGGGAGATGGTAAGTGGAGCATGAACAAGATAGGGTATGCCTGCAGACTGAGAGGGCTCCAGCCGCCCCACGAAGGGCCTTGTGTTCTGAGTTCCTGGCAGACCCCTCTGAACGGCGACTTGGCCATTCACTAGCTGTTGTAACCTTATAGGCGGCACGGGCTGAAGGAAAGCTGGGTGAAGACAGGTCTCTTCTGTTTTATTTTAAATGAATAAAATAAAAGAATTAGAATTACATGGGGAACCAATGTTATCGCTGTCAAGACATTTGAAAATGCCAATTTGTGGGGCACCTGGGTGGCTCAGTTGGTTAAGCTTCCGACTTCAGCTTAGGTCATAATCTCCCGGTTTGTGAGTTCGAGCCCCACACTGGGTGAGCTCGAGCCCCGCTCTGGCCTCTGCACTCTCTCTCTCTCTCTGCCCTTTGCTCGCTTGTGTGTTCTCTCTCTCTCTCTCTCTCTCAAAAACAAACTCCAGTTTGTGATAGAATGAATACACACAGTTCCTGACTGCTGCATTAAATGACTAGATGTATTGGCAGATCTAGTAACTGCCAATATTTCCGAGTTGTGCTGAGCACAAATAAGATTTTACAGTGTCTGCGACTATTGTGATGTGACGGGTAGATATCTGTGGTTTTCCTTGGTGACAAAGTCATGATAAAGTAAGTACTGCTATGCCCAGTTGTTTACATTCATTTGAAGGAAATGAAAACTTCCAGGCAGAGGTCCCTGAAAATCTTTTTCTAATTCAAGTTCCCATTTAAGTTCATGAAGTCCCAGACTTATCCCCAGGACACCTTGAGGGTCTGTGGAACCCAGGTTAAGGACCCCTGCAACAGCTGTGTTTTTCTCAAGGCATTCACAGCCTTTCTCTGAGCTTCACAGGCCTTCTGTGCGAGATAGTGTTCTCTGTTCTTGGTGTTTTTTTTTTTTTTTATAACTTTTTCAGTGTTTGTTTATTTTTGAGAGAGAGCGAGAGAGCACAAGTGGGGGAGGGGCAGAGAGAGAAACACACATATGGAATCTGAAGCAGGCTCCAGGCTCTGAGCTGTCAGCACAGAGCCCGACGCGGGGCTTGAACCCTTGAACCATGAGATCATGACCTGAGTCAAAGTTGGACGCTTAAGTGACTGAGCCACCCAGGCACCCCTTGATGTTCTTTTTAAGTGTGGAATTTGTTTATCCTAAGGTGAGCAGCCCTTGTGGGGTCTTGATTCCCTGGATAATGGGTTTCAGGGGATAGTACCAAGGTAAGAAATGAGGACAACCAGCCGCTTCTCCTCTCTCCCCAAGTCCCTTGAAAGGACACAAGCAAGGGAGAGAGAGGAAAAAGTGAGAACTTAATATAAAGCAGCAGACCAAAAAACAAGAAAGGGTGACATCTACAAACCAGAATTATTTTTTTTAAGTTTATTTATTTTGAGAGAGAGAGCGAGCGAGCACGTGTGCAGTGGAGGGTCAAAGAGTGAGGGAGAAAGAGAATCCCAAGCAGGCTTTATGCTGGCAGCGCAGAGCCCCCTGCAAATTCTCAATAGTTGTAGACACTGTAAAATATTAGTTGTGCTTAGCACCACCCTGAAATATTGGTAGATACTAGATCTCCCAATGGATCTAGTCATTTAATGCTAAGGTAGTGTGTGTATTCATTCTATCACAAGGAGTTGGGTGCTCAACCAAGCGACTGAACCACCTCACAAACCAGAGTTCTTCAAGAATTCCTGATAGATCAAAACCAGACCACATATTTGTGGAAGAGCAGCCATTGGAAATCACAGCCTAGAACGTATTTAAAAGAATATCTGTCATTAGGGAGCACTTACTTTGTGCCAAGCTTTGGACTTACATTGTCTCTTTTAACCCTCATAATCATCCTGTGATGCAGCTTCTGGTACTGTCCCCAATTTATGGATGAATAAACTGAACCTCAGTGGGTTCAAGTCCTTTGCCCCAAATCACACAACCAGGCAGCTTCAAAGTCTATAATGTTGTCTCCTGCACTCTCCTGGTAGTTAATTGCTTCATTTAATTCTTATGCAGGAAGAAGCTTTCTTTTTTTTTTTTTTCCTTTCGTCTTTTTTTTTTTTAAGTCCTGCTGGAATCTGGAGGCTCAAGAACTGGGATGAAGACTGTTCTGGCACCACTCCTGGGTTGGGAAAAGCTTAAGCTGCTCCATTCCATTTTGAGGGCAACTCGGTCTTCATTAACCCTCTCCAGGTCAGCAATGCAGGCAGGAGCCGTCTGCCTCTTAGGGGGCCGCCAGGGGAACCCACGCGATTCCATTTGGGCATATCTGCACTTGAACACAATTACCTCACTGTTTCTCTTCATCTCTCCTCTGAATACCATTTGCCCTAAAAATACTCTTTGACATTATGCACAAACATTGGAGAGACACTTACTTGGCCCTGACCTTTGTACGGTTCCTGCTAAAACAGATTCAGTGACACACAAATGGGGCTGAATTATTTATAGGCCTGAGGGGAAATCAAAGTTGCTTTTATTCCTATTGAAAATGTGGTAGAAGGCCAAAGAGTGCCAAATTAGCTTTGGCTCCTCCCAGAGGGTGTCCAGCTAGACTCAAGGATGCTTATTAAGGTTAGGGGTGTGCTCCACAAATGGGTCTTTGGAAAGCCCCATCAACCTGGGCTGTTTTTCCTTTTAAATGCCCCGTTGGGGGACAGAGGTCTGCACCCTTCTTGACAGGAAGCTACCAGGATGAGAGTGGAGGTTTAAGGAGTGTCTGGGAGCTCAAAACACCCATGAGGTTGGCCATTTATGAGTGTATTGAGTAAGTCAGGTAACACTGATTGAGCACCTACTGGAGGCTAGGCACTGGAGACGGAGAGAGAAATTCATTAGCTCATTTGTGTAATGACTCAACAAATACTTATATGTGTCTTCCCTTGAGAGGTACTGTTTCCAGCACTTGGGAAGTGTTTAACAAGACTGACAAGGTCTGCACTTGTGAGCAAAACACTGTTCCTGTCCTCAGGGAACTCAGCATAATGAATGCCTCCTCCTTTCCCTCACCATCTTCATCATCACCATCATCACCACTGTCATCATCCCCACCACCCTCATCCCCACCATCATCACATTCATCTTCATCGTCATCATCATCATCATAATTTATTGAATACTTACTACTTGTCTGACACTATCCTAAGTTCTTTACATCTATCAATTCAACTAATCCCCATAAGCACTCAGTGACATAGGAATTATTAATGTCATCCCCTTTTCATAGTTAGGTGCGTGAGGACAGGGCCTGAGGAGCACACTTTTTCCCTCTCTCTGTTCCTCCTTGATGCATTCAGTCCCAAGTGTGATGCCCCAAAGCATCTCAACCTCAACCTTAGATGTCAGTCCCCTCAGCCTTCAGGAATGCCAGGTGTCACATGAAGATTATGATTTTCTACATGAGCTGTACATGAAAAGCTTTAATGAGAACACAGAAGGCACTCAATTCATTGTTTTCAATTGTTTGTTGATCTTGTTTGTGTAGGGTGGGGCAGAAATTTGCTCTGATGTCAAACTCTTGGGGGCTCTGTCCATTTGGGACCTGTAAACACAGCTGGACCCTGGCATCACCTGGGTCCAATGTGTGCATTTGAGCTGACCAGCCTGGATTATCATTCTGGGCTCATTCCCTCTGACACCAAGTTTGGGTTTTATTCCTTTCGGCTGTTTGGTGAATACAGATCAGAATGGTGGGAGTTTCCTTCTGGGGAAGTGCACTGCCTTTCCCACCATTTGAATGTCCCAACCAGAGCTTCATGGGGAGAGAAGAGGGCCAACCTTGAGCTTTAGAGAAGTTTGTACGCACTATTTTAAGCATCAGTTTATAACAGATATGGCGTGGAGACTGAGGTGGCCCTCCATTTCATGGGAAGGGAGCAGCATGAAGGTCTTGTGTCTTCTCCCTAAAGAGGAAGAGCACCCATGTTGTTTGTGTGGGTGTGGGGTACCTGTTGGGAGGAAATGCCGTCCAGGCATCTTTCCGGGGACCCAGAGGTAAGGGTGGTAGGCAGAAGGGATTCATCCAGGCCGGAGGTCCTTTGAGGCTGGGGTGGGGACAGTCATGCCCACTTTGCACCACTGTTTTGTGCATAAGTACCAGGAAGTGGGATCTTCCTGGGAGAAGGTGTTTTGTGTGTGTTGGGGGTGGGGTGGTGGTGGACAGGAAGGTTACATTGGTGCTCTGGCTCCAGTGGATCCAGGGTGTGAAAAATCTCCACCCAGAACAATGGATAAAGACACACAAGAAATAGGATTCTAGAAGCATTGCTGCTGTGTCTCTTATGGTTACTTCTCATCTGCTTTTCCCAGAAGATTGGCAACAAAACCCTTAATGCTTTTTGGAATAGGGGCATCCTAGCAACATTACAGCCAGGTTCCAGTGGGAAGCAGAAGGAATAGTGTGTGTGTGTGTGTGTGTGTGTGTCTGTGTGTGTCTGTGTGTGTGTTGGGTGGTGGTGGTAGCAATGCTAAAATAACATCAAGATAATAGATACCAAGCTGTGGGCAAGAAGCACTTTCCTGTTCTTTTCTGTGACTTCAGTGCCTAGCACAGTTTCTGGTATATTATAGGTGTTCTGGTGTGTGTGTGTGTGTGTGTGTGTGTGTGTATATATAACATATATATATACGTGTGTGTATATATGTATATATATATGTGTATGTATGTTTATATATATATACATATATATATTTTTTTTTGAGAGAGAGAGAGGGGGGCAGAGAGAGAGAGGCAGAGAGAGAGAGAGAGAATCCCAAGCATCTCCACATCGTTGGTGCAGAGCCCAGTGCAGGACTCGATCTCATGAACCTTGAGATGATGACCTGAGCTGAAATCAAGAGTTGGATGCTAAACCAACTGAACCACTCGGGTGCCACCCCATATATCTATATATTTATATTTGAATGATTAGAACAGAGTGATGGTGAATCAGTATTTACTGAACTCTTAATACGTACTAGGAATTGTGCAAAATGCTTCTTACTCCTTGGTAACTCTTTGAAGCATTGTTAGGAGCCCTATTTGACAGATGTTGAAACAGAAATTCAGAGATTTCACCGGATGCACCCAAGGTCCACAGAGCTACTGACCGGGCTGGGCTTCCAAACTCGGCTCGGCCGACTCCAGAGCTCTGCTTTTTTACTGGCAGCCTACCATGCGGAATAGATAAACCTGAAAATAGGAAGGGGGTATAGGAATGCGGCTGACAATCAAGGCAGCACCACAGATACTTTGGGGAAAGGCAAAGGTACGAAAGAAATGGTATCCCATTCAAATATTTCTGAGCATTCGGTAGAAAAGAAACCTAGAGTTCCATCCCAGCGTATATAAAATATAATTGCAGAGAGACTGAGGAGGTACATGCAAAATAAAAACCCATCTAAAAGCTCTTCTACGTGACTAGGAAGGTAAGAGGGAACTACAGAAAAGCGTAAGATGGATTATGTGTGACTTACGTTATTATGTTAAATTTTTTTTTTTTTTTATAAGCACGCGCTATCTTGAAGCCAGGAGAGACACAGGAATCTATCTCCTCGCTTCCTTTTCTTCCTGCTTTGTTCTTTTCCTTTTGTGCACTCACTCCGCCTTCTGCTGCATTCCTTAGTCCTTCTCCTTCCCTCTTTTCCTTCCTGTCCTGTCTGAAAGAAAAAGATGAGCTCCCGGTGGGTGTCTGGGAGCTGGGTCTGTGCATCTGTCAAGAGACAGGGGAGCAGGAGGAAGGTGGGAGAGGAGGTTGGTTTACACTTTTTGCTGCAGCTTCATGACTACTCTTTGCCACCCTGACTGTTTATTCCCACAGCGGAGGGCTTGGCGGCTATGGGTGGGGCACCTTCATGATGAATAGCACAGGTGCATCTGGTCCGAGTCTTTGGCACGACAGGACTCTAGCTCCCTCACCTGCCCTGTGCTCCCCTACAGCCGGAGTGGACATGACTTCTGATACCTCACCCCTCGAGTGCTTGCAGCCTTGGGAACCTCTCAGCTTGGCTCCTGAGAATCACAGCAAACTCCTTTTTACGACACACATAGGTTGTCTCAAACTTGTTTGTAGCCTTCGCCTGTGGGAAGCCCCACTCTTCTCCTTGAGCTTGGGCCTCTTGGGTTTTTTAAATGTGTGTTTATTTTGAGAGAGAGAGACAGGGGAGGGGCAGAGAGAGAGGGGGACACAGAATCCGAAGCAGGCTCCAGTCTCCAGGCTCCGAGCTGTCACCACAGAGCCCGACGTGGAGCTCGAACCCACGAACCATGAGATCATGACCTGAGTCGAAGCTGGATACTCAACTGAGGTGCCCCTCTTGGATTTTTTTTAAAAGTTCATTTACTTGTGTATATGTATAGAGAGTGCAAGCTAGGGAGGGACCAAGAAAGAGGGAGAGAGAGAATCCCGAGCAGTCTCCGCAGTGTTTGTGCAGAGGGTGCAGTCAGTGCAGATTAAGAGTCAAATGCTCAACTCACTGAGCCACCCAGGTGCCCTGGGCCTCTTGGATTTGATCAGAAAGTTTGACCAGGATTCTTTCCTCTCCTCTAAGAAAATAAAAACAAAACTGTAATTCTACCAGAATGTATAACAGGCCCAGATTCCCCCAAGCAGGGAGAATTCCGTGTCGAAGTGCCGTCACAGAGTGAGCCCCAAGTGGGAACAACTGAGGAACTGGGGGGGGGGGCAAGTGTGTGGCTGGCCAGGTGTGAGGGAGGCGGGGGGGTTCCTCAGCAACACTGGGCTCATGGATTTCCTGTGTGCACGCCCTTGAGTGTGCATTCGACGAGCAACGCCTGAATGTGTTCGGTGGGCCAGGCTGTGGGGATCTGAATGGGCGGCGGGGCCCAGGGTCTGCTCCCGTGGGGCCCAGGGTCTAGTGCAGAGCCTGCCTTGTGGACAGGCTGTCTGGGCCCGGGATGTGCGGAGCAATGCCGGGCAGGACACGGGGCTGGGACGTGTGGGGAGGTGCTTAGCCCAGGTGGGCTGGTACAGACCCCTCCTGTGGGTGAACTCAGCCCTCTATTCACCAGCTGCGGTCTTGGACTTGAACAAGCACTAACAAACATGGTTTCTGACGGCTCAAGGCCGCATCCTTGGGATGACTCCAGTCCCCTTAAAGTGCTGCCTGGGAAAACCTCCCAAAGAATTTACTGTTTGTTCCAGCCAGCATCTGACGATAGCCCCCCACTGCCGTCCGTCTCCCGGCCTCTGTGGGAGGGTGGCAGGCTAACTTCCACGAGCACCAGGGAGCACACCCAGATGGGCCTCACACAGGACAACCCACCTTCCCTCTTCCTTAAGCGTTCACGTCTCTGTCCAAGGTCCTGCCTTCCCCAGTCACCTCTGCACTAACGGGAGAGGACTCACTCTTTGTGCTCCTGGCTGTGGTTACCGAATAAAATCTGTTCTCACCGCTTCAGCCAGTGTCCACCGTGTTCATCTCTGACAGGGGGAGCACGGTCAGGGAGGATGTGTGGAGGAAGGGAGGCCGAACTGGGGCCTGGGATAGAATATTCTAGGCAGACACTAGCTCGTGCACATGACACATGATGGAGCCCAAGGAACGGAAGACTTTGATGAGGGCGGAGGAGTGAGTCATCGGGAGGGAAGAAGCCCGCTGAAGAAGCACACTAAGGGGCACCTCCTTTGTGGCACCCCGAGTGTGCTTGGAGCAGTGTGTTTCCCTAAGGGCCCATCAACGGGAGAAGTGGAATCTGTTTCTAGCAGGAGGGGAACCAGGATCGAGTCAGGAGGCATAGACTGATATACGTTTGTTTCTTCTCTGCTGCTGTGTTTTCCCTTGCTCTCTGAGACTGCATCGCTTGATGTCTGGTCTCCGGTCTGCCTCTTGACTGGTGACATTGTACTCTTGTAGCGCCAGGGTGGTGGGCATCCTTGGGGTTGCGAAGTCTTCCTTTATGATGTCATACCCCATCGTTTTGTCTCTTCCTGTGATTCATCTCCATTGGAAGCTGGTGTCTTCAACCCACGATGTCTCCAGCTTTGCTGAAACATGATTCCCCATGAGTTCATCCTCCTCTCTGTTCACCATGCCACCTGCCACAGAGGGGCCCTGTGGATTCCTCTTGGCTTGTTTGCTGAATGAAGAGGACTTGTAAGCCATGAACGCCTTTCTTTCTCTTCTTGGAGAATCTCTTGCTGTCAGGCTTCTCTGGGCATGCCCCATCCTTGGATGCCCCTTTTCTCTCTCTTTTTTTAAATGTTTAATTTTGAGAGAACGAGCAAGAGAGCACAAGCAGAGGAGGGGCAGAGAGTGAGGGGTGGGGGACAGAGGATCCAACCAGGCTCTGTGCTGACAGCGGAGAGCCCAGTGTGGGGCTTGAACTCAGGAACTGCGAGATCATGACCTGGGCCGAAGTCGGATGCTCGACTGACTGAACCACCCAGGCGCCCCAATCCTTGGATGCCCTTTACTACTAAACTTGACTAAGCTTCTGTTGAGTTTCTTACTGATATTTTCAGACACATATATTCCTAATTAAAAAAACCCGTTTATGAAGTATGAGCACGTGGAATTGGTAACTAGGCCTTGGAACTCTTTTTACACACACTGAAGCAATTTGGGGACTGGAACACATTTTTACAAGGTGGTCCCTCCCAGCGAAGTGTAATATTGGTGCCCACTCCTGGCAGGCGCTAGCAATTATATAAACAGAGAAAGAGAGCTGAACTCCAAAATTTGAAAACGGAGTGTCAGGAGATTATGTGGCCTGGGAGATAATTTTGTTGCATGAATAAGATAATTCTTTTCCTGGAAAGAGAGAAAAGGGATCTTGGAATTCATGCAAAATACCGCAAAGCTCTGGAAAACTCCTCAAAAATCACCTGTTCTATTAACACCACCAACAGAAAGCCTGAAACCTGGCTACCTGTAATGTGTACATATGTATATATATATATACGTGTATATATATATATATATATATGTATATATACACGTATATATATATACGTATATATATATATTTTTTTCCCCCCATCAAAGTTGAATTGCTTTTTTGCTTTGTTTCTGCAGGGAAAATCTAAGTCTAGTTTTATAAGAAAGTCGATGAAGAAGTTGGATTTACTTTACAGATCCCTTTCCCGAAATATATCTCTTTGCTAAGGCAACAACATGCCTACATGGAGATGCATAAAAATCCGTTGCTCCAAAGTCAACATGATCAAATTTGTCTAAAGTAGTATCTTTTGATTGTCACGTCTTCTTCAAGCTGTTCTGGAGACCCAGTGTGGGTCCCGGGACGCTCTTCAAGGAGACGTCCCATTGTGAACATGGAACAAACATCTGGCTATGTTTGGGGAGCAGCTGCTAAAAATACCTCCATATGCCAAGGCCAGTCACCCATGATGGGAGCATGTCAGATGTCTCTTCAGTAACACCCCAGGTTGATGCGTGCACGTGACAACTCCCGAAATTCTACTAATGGTCCAAGAACTAAGAGCCCAGAGGAACCCGGGCGTCACCAAGTGGATGGGATGCAGCTTTACAGATGTGCTTGGTGTCTGGTGACTTTTTTTTTTCCCCACTGTGCTGCCCATATGTCCTGCCTTAACGTTCAAATATAATTTAATTGTGTCTCATAATGTGGACTATGGGCTTCATGGAATTTGGGGAATCATTTTCAGCTAGGATTCCACTGGCCAGTGAACTCTTTACTCCTCGGGTACTGTGCTTGGTACCTTGTACACGCCATCCCACTTAACTCCACCTCACCCCACACGGTTAGGTGTTTGGGTTACTTCCATTTTACAGATGCGAAAATTGAGGCACTAAGGCTCCGTTCGCGCTGTGAGTCAGTGCTGCAGCTGCATTTGGGACACACCTCGTCTGATCTTCAGAGAGAATGTATTGGGTATGGCTACCCAGTGTTCCCGTAAATATCAATTAAGTCAAGTTGGCTGATGGCATTGTTCAGATCCTCTGTATCCTTGTAATTTCCTGTCTACTTATATTAATTATTGAGAGGACCTGTGACTGTAATTAGAGATTTGTCTATTTTTTCCTGTAATTCTATCAGCGTCGCTTTGTATCTTTTGAGCTCCATTTTCAGTGGTGAAAGCTTAGTATTGTTACATCCTTTTGATGAATGGACCCTTGCATCTTTAGGGAATGAACTTCTTCATCCCTGGTAATGTACTTTGCTCTGAATTCCATATTGTGTGGTATCCCAACTCTTTTTTGACCAGTGTTAGCATGATCTGTCTTTTCCCTTTTATAATTTGTAGGTTGCATTAAGTGAAGTTTGCTTTATTTTATTTTATTTTTTTCAGATCCAGTAATCTGTGCCTTTTAACTGGGGTGTTTAGACTGTTTACATTAATGGGATTATTGGCATTCCACGTTTTGTCTGCCGTCTTGCCGTTTATTTTCTGCTGACCTCATCTAGGGTTTGTTGCCTTTTCTCGTTTTTCTGCCTAATTTGGGGTACACTTTGGTGCCCTTTATGATTTCCTTTTATTCCTTTTGTTGGCTTATTAGCTGTGACTCTGTCATTTCATGGTTATACTTGAGACTGGAGAACTGTAAGCCTGCAAGATCGAACACTCTGCTTTCCAGCCCAGCCTCCAGCATTTCCTGTGCTACACTCCTCACTGGGACCATGCCCAGTGTGTGGGGGCCGGTTCTGCCCCAGATCTGCTCATGTGCAGCCATTAAAGTTTTGGCGTGTTTCCTTTCAATCCCATCAAAGCCCTTCTTTACAACGCTGATGTTGTTTTCAGTCACGTTGTCCTAATTTTTTTTTTTTTTTTTGCCTAAAGTGACTTTTACTGCTGTGATACTTTGTCCCCCATTCTCCCCTAGATTCTTCCCCATCCTTCATTTGTTCCTCTTTTGTGGTTACACAAACTTTTTGAACTTTACTTTTAAGTTTAAGACCTCTCTTATCTCCCATCATTTTGTGGTGATCACGGGGGACTCATCTTCTGTTTCCTTGGTTGATTTCTCTCGCAGTTGATATTTTTTTAAAAAGTACCTTTCGTCCTGCTCCCCTCCCTCTCCCCCTGCCTTTTTTGGCGGGGATAGGTTTCATGATCTTCATTTGCTTGCTGTTTCTAAATTTGAATACACCCAGAGCTGGGTCAGTCTGCAGCTCTGATTTCTTTAGTCATTTCAAGCTCTTATGCAGAAATCTGATTTATTGTTTTACTTTTTGGCTCTGTGGGCACATTCCCTACCATATTTTGTGCTCACCACCGAGCTGCTTTCTTCCCGGCCTCTCTGTGGTCACCCAGAGATGTTTGTCACTCCTGTTCACCTCTTTCACCTCCAGCCCAGTAGTGTCTCTGGCTAGGTCACAGGCAATTAAAATGGCCTGTCTGATAAGTTCCACCTTGAAGTTCACCTTCCTGACCATCCGGTGGGGTCCACTGGGTCAACACAGGGCCAGTCCTGTGGCCTTGACCATACCCCTGGGTTTTGTCCCGATTAGAGATTATGTATTTATTTTTGGATAAACCTTTCATATCTGTGACATTTAATTTCAAGGAAATTGGTTTCCTGCTTGATGTCTGAGGAGGTATTTGTTGAGATTCAGCCTTACCAAAAATAATAATAATAATAATGGCCATGGCATCTGCCGGGTGTGTTGCCTACATTATCGCTAATTCCCCAGCAGCCCTGCATGGTAAATATTATCTCTGTTTTGCAGATCCATTTTATTCATACCCTGCCATGTTCCAGGAAGGTTTCTAGAAGGCTTTATAAGGATTCATAAAGTACAGCATCATAATGAAAGGTAAAGGTAGAGAAAATAGTTTTTAAAAACCAGTTGTGGAAATGGATTCTCATTGCATTGAAGAATTTTGCCTGCAGCCATAGACGTATTAGGTAGCAGAATTGTGGTTTGAACCTGGCTCTTGCGGGCTGCCGATAGCTCTGACGTTTGTGCTGAGCTGGCCGAGTCGGACTGAGTAACAAGAAGACACAGGCAAACGCCAGAGGTCAGACCTCCTGCGGGACGGTCTGAAGGTGGGTTTTGAGCCATGTGTATGCGGGGGGCTGCCCCTATGCCAGCACCGCTCACCACAGCTGGGATCAGGGTGGTGGCTTCTGAAAGTTACCGCACACTGGGCTGTGTCGCAGGAGATGTGAGGGCCCCTCCGGCAACACGGGTCACTGGAATGGATAATCCCCGAGTTCCTTTACAAAAGCCAGGCAAAAATTGAGCATCTGCTGTGGCCGAGGCCTGCACCGCCAGAGTCTAGACATGAATAAGACAGGCATTGCCTCTGTCTTCAGGGAGCTCGTCCAGTGGGTGAAGCAGATGTTAAAGAAATAAATATACGCATAATCAACTAGTCACTAGTGCTACGAGGGGAAAGAGGTGGGTTCGTGAAACTAACATAGGGCTGATTTGGGGTGAGAACGGAGGTCCGAGGAGGGCTCTCTGAAGAAATACCTCGGGATTGGGCTTTTTAGTTGGCACCTGTTGTTTTTGCTTCGGCCTTCGCCCTTTCTTGGGTAACAGCTTTGTTCGGGGAAAATTGGGAACGGTTGTCCCTTACTCTCAGATGTGGGAGCGTGACCCGGATGTGGTCCACGAGAATGCTGTCATCCCCTGGCCATGGTGATGGTCCAGGCAGAGGCACATGGTCTGAGAGAAACCAGAAACCATCTGGGTTCTTCCTCTAGAGCCAATGGTGAGAATGCTGCCTTTCCAGTGTGGTTCTGCCGTAACTGTCTGCGTCCATGGCTTCTGATAGTCCTCCAGGACCCACACATCCAAGAGACCAGGCAACACTGAGCACTGAGGGCATGCTTCAAAACCCGAAATCCAGCCTTACCTGGAGACTGACTTTTTAGTTGCAAGAACCAATGAGTTTCCCATTTTGGCGGGGTGTGGGGGGGGGCATCCTGTTTGTGATACTTTGTTGGTGGCCCTAGAAAACAAATACACTGGGTAATATCCTAGATTCCTCATTTCCCGGTGGGGTGACTCAGAGGCTAACTTGAGTTGGGCTTCTGTTCTTTGTATCTGAAAGGAGCCCACTACAGATGTGAAACAGTAGAGATTAGCCACGTGGATATGGGTGGGAAGCGTGTTGCAGGCAGAGGGAACAGCTGTGTGTGTGGGATGAGATGAGAGAGACCTGGATGTCACCAAACTGAGGAGGCCAGTGTGACTAGAGTGAGTGGATGTGCGGGCAGTACTACTGTTGGGCTTGTGCACTGCACAATTCTGCCTGGGTGTGGGGCAGAGGGCGTCCGTGGAGGTGTGTGGGGTTGAACGGTGTCCCCTGGAACCTCAGAGTGTGACCTTGTTTGGCAGCAGATCTTGCAGGTGCAGTTAGTTCAGGTGAAGTCCCAGTGGATTCGGGTGGGCCTTAAGGGTGATCACTGGTGTTCTGAGGACCAGAGGGCCACGCCACATGTCCTAGGGTGGACTGGAGTGGTGTGGCTGCATGCCCAAGGATGCACAGAATTTCCAGCCACCGCCAGACCCTGGGGGAGGTCAGGAGCCACTTCCCCCCCCGGAGCCTCCAGAGGGAGCAGGGCCCTGCAGGCACCTTAATTTCTAGCCTCCAGAGCTGGGAGAGAATATCTGATGTTTTAAAACCATCCCGTTTGTGGGACTTGGTCGGGGGCCCTAGAAAACGAATACATCTCAGGCTCCTCGTTCCCCAGTGGGGCTACTTGGGGGCGTGTCCTCTAGTCACCCTCAGGGCCTCCAACAGGACCGAGCTCCCGCTACCCAGAGGGTGGCCCGGCCATCGCTGCATCCTGTGCTGTCTCTTCTCCTTTCTCCTTCACTTCGCTTCCTGGGATCACCTCCCCGACAAACTGCTTCATGCCCAAATCCTTGTCTTAGGACAGATGCCGTCTAAGCCGGCTGTGGCCTGGTGGAGAGGGGCTTAGAGGGAGGCTGGTGAGGTTGGCAGGAGACCCATCACGAAGGGCCTCGCAGACAGATTAGTTTGGACGGAATCCTGAGTGTCGCAGGGAGCGGTGTCTGGCGTTCATTTTTTGAGGATCCCGTTGGCACTTATTCGGGGAATGGCTCGTGTCGGGAGGTGAAACATTTGCCGAGGCCAATCACAGCGGCCCTTTTCCTTTTCATAATTCACGATCTGAGGTCAAGGCGCCCACTGGGGATGGTGTGACCTGCACGGGAGGGGTGTGGCAGGATGCAGTTTTCTCCCCGTGAATCTTGGGGACCTCCTGTTAACGTGGTCGACTCTCTTAGTTAAGGCTCAGTTGCCGGGTAATTCTCTGTACGTCTCCTCGCCGACAGACAGTGAACAGCTGTCAAGCTTGTCTTCCTCAATGAGACAATCCCCCCTCCTCCCCCCAGTTAATGTAGCTCAGAGAGGAGTAAGCAGTAATTTCCCTGCTGTCGAGGGGGGCACAGGGACTGGGGCGCGAGGCAGAGGTGACCTTTTGGACCTGCTTCCCGCTGTCCTTTGCAAAAGAATCCTAACTACAGCCCCTTTGGAATTCATGTATAATTTCCATCTGCGGTGAGATGGGTTATGCAGCACACTTTCCCCGGGGACTGTAACTTAATTGCAATCAGATGGGAAATGGTCTGGTCCAGAGTCTAAATCTGGGAGGGGACGGAAAGGTAACGAGGCTGTGGATGGCGTGCCCGGCACACGGTGGGCACTCTCTAACTCTATCCATCTGTCCTTCTCTTCCTTCCCTTCTGTCCTTTCTTCTTCCTTTCTGCCCCCACCAACTGTATTTCTGATGCCTGAATCACCTCTACAATATACCCATTAAATGGCATCCAGCCTCAGTTTGAATACTGACAGCGACAGGGAAGTCACTCCTTCTCATTCCATTCCTGTGCAGCTCTGACGATGAGAAAATGCAGTTTTTAGACGCTGAGGGGAAATTTATCTCTCTGTATTCCCCGCCTGCTGGATCTAATTGTGCTTCCCAGTAAAGCTGCAGAATAAATCTTGTTTCTCTCCCACAAGTGCTGCTCATACATAGGGAGATAGTGCTTATATCCTTGACAAGTCTTTTTGAGGGGGGAGGAGAGGTCAAAGAATAAAGACCATTCCTCATCCTTTCTGTCTGGTCTCCTACAAACAAGTTCCAGTAGGCTTTATCTTTTTTTCAAATCGCAGCCTTGACTCAAGATGTAAAACCTCACAGGGAGACCAGATACGGAATATAACCTCCTTTTTCCTGGGCAGTATACCTGTATTGATGCAACCCAAGATAACACAAGTCTTTAAATTTTTTTTTATTTTTAGTTTTTTGGTAGCAGCCACATTATGCTGCTAGCTCATTTTTAGCTTAGCATTGATTAAGATTCTTAAATCAGGAGCTGAAAAGCCAAATACTGTTAGAGGCCAAGCAGGTAAAACAAATGAGCAAAAACATTCTGGATGAGGCTTGTGGTGACCTGAAGAATTCAGGCCCTTTCATAATGGGCATCTGGTTGTTGCCATGCTGGACGTAGACTTAGTGTTAAAGATTAGGGACTTTCACCTAAGAATCCAGACTTACAACTTCTTTAAAAATAAGAAAAAATCCGAAGATACAACAACTTTGTGCTCATATTCCAACACGACTGGGGCTGAGTTGTGGCTGCCGGAGGCCCTTGGGCAATCCTGTAGAAGCCACCACGGGGGCGCTGGACCCTTAGCATGTAAGTATGCTGACTTCCTCTGTCAACTAGGTTGGGTCATACAGTGACCAGTCTTCTGGTGCACCAGAGCTCTGATTCCTGACATCATTTGTGGAGGTAATAACAACGGGAGGGGCCCCGTCTGAGGTGTTCTGGAATCTTTGCATCTTGCACTTTAGTGTGAGAAATTCTGCAAGCTCATTACTTTAGTATCTCTGGTGGCAAATCGAAGGGACGACATGATAAACATTCTAAATACATGTTTTAGGGGAGAGATAAGGATTAGGGTGGAACATAAAGCAGGAAAGGAGAAGGGAGTACGAGTGGGGTGGGGGCAGTACTTAGATATGGAGGTTGGGGAAGGCTGGTGTGACCAGGTGACTTTGACTAGAAGCTTGAATGAAGGGAGCAGATAAGCCATAAGGATGGTGGGGAAAGAGAATGTTCAGGCAGCAGGTGCAAAGGCCCTGAGGTCAGAGTGCTGTTGGTGTGTTTGAGGTGCAATGAGAGGCCTGTGACTGTGGAGCACAGTGAGGGCCCAGCAGTGCTGGAGGATGAGGTGCAAGGAGAGGGTGGGGGTGGGGAGGCCGCATCACGTAGGGTTGGATGGGCCATGGTGATGACTCTGGACTGTCAGTGTGATGCCAATATTCAAGGAATATTCATGAACTCCTTCTGTGTGCCAGGCATTGTGCGAGGTGTTAGAGACACATCAGTGAACAAAATGGATAAAATCCTTGCCCTCATAGGGCTTAAATTCTAGTATAGGGAGTGTGTGTGTGTGTGTGTGTGTGTGTGTGTGTGTGTCACATAAAATAAGGAGCATATGTAATGTGTGCACACAGAAAAAGCAGGGAAGGGAGACTAGCATGATTTTGGGCCAATGTTTCAGCCTCGCTGAACCTCAATTTACTTATTTTTCTTTTAAAGTTTATTTATTTATTTTGAGAGAGAGAGAGAGAAAGAGGGCGCGTGCGCCCATGTGTGCACATGTTGGGGGGAGGGGCAGAGAGGGAAGGAGAGAGAGAGAATCCCAAGCAGGTTCTGTGTTGTCAGTGCAGAGCCCGACGTGGAGCTGGATGTCATGAACGCTGAGATCACAACCTGAGCCGAAATCAAGAGTTGCCCGCTTAACCAGCTGAGCTGCCTGGGCGCCTCTGGCCAGTGTTGTTTCATTCCCACCGCAACCCCCAAAGGCTTCCCCTCCCTTGTTACTTTGGAGTTAATCCCAGAATTATACCCTCTCGTTTATAAAGCTTTCAGTATGGATCTCTAAAAGGTAAGGACAAGGAAGAACAACCACAATACCACGATCACATCTAAGGAATTAATCATTCTTTAATATCGGCCAATATCCTGCCAGTGTCTAGGAACTAGAATGGCTTCCTGTTCCTTCACCCTCCTCCCGCATTCGGGCCGGGAGCCCTGTCATCTCGCCGACTCCTGACCCGTCCTGAGTCCATCCGTTCTGCCGACTGCACGCAGTCCCCCAGCCAGCCCAGTCCAGGACCATCTCTGACCTCCGTCTGCTTCTCGACCCCACCTTCCTCCTCCTCTTACTGCCCACCGGCCACACTGGCCTCCCTGCTGGCCCCCAGGCACGCCCAGTGCTCTGTGTCCTCGAGGCCTCACATTGGCCCTCACGTTCTCCCTGCTGCTGGGATTCTCTTCAGCCAGCTGTCTCCAGGGCCCAGTCCTCAAGTTTTTAAAAAAGATTTTATTTTGAAGGGGTGGACACATGTGATCCAGTGTGAGGCTTGAACTCACAACCTCGAGATCAAGAGTCACACGCTCCACTGACGGAGGCAGCCAGGCATCCCCAGCCTCCACTTACCCAGGTCTCTGGCGTATGTCGCTGTCTCAGGGAGACCCTCCTGAGCGGCTCATCAGAACCGTCTCTCCCGGGCTCCACCCCCGTCCCTGGCCCTGATCGCTCTCTGAGCTCAGGCCGTGTTTTTGTCTTGCCGTTGCCTTGTTTGGGGTCTTTCTTCCTCACCAGAGGAACGGCTGGGTGAGTCAGGGGCTTAGCCCCTTGCTGACTCTGGATCCACAGTGTCTGACACAGCCCCTCGCACGTACTCAGTCCACAGTGAATGTTTGGTAAGGGAGTGGATCCACTGGGTGGATTCTTGTGCCCCAGGTGGGGAGTGGCTGTACAGACGTGGTACCAAGCAGTCAAGTGCCCCCCGGGCACTGGGATATCTAACCGAAGGATCAGCCGGTTCTGGAAAGCAGCCTTTCTGTGTGTTGTAAGGAGAGGCAGATGTGTTCTCTTGGGTTTGGAGGCCTCACCTCCCAGAGGGAGGCTGGAGAGCCTTGGAGCTTCTGGCCTCTGTCTGCCCCTCTCACTACCTCGCTCACCTCTTGTCTCATCTCGAACACGTCTCCAGCCCCCCAGTGGACACTGGGCTGATGAATTCTGGTCGCATCCCAGAAACAGCCCACCCCAGCGCCCATGCCAGTCCCACAGAGAGGAAGAGAAGGCCGCAGAGAGAACTCCCTTGGCCACGACCCAGACAGCCCCCTCCCCACCCCGACCCGGCCCCATAGCCCAGGAGACTGTGCAGAAGGGGTTCATGGTGTGGTGTGTTAGCACGTCTCCCCTTAGACGCAGGTTCACGGGGAACACACAGGGGCCTCTGCCTTGAGCCGGCCCCCAGAGGCTGCTGATGTAAGTGGTCCCCCGACCCCATGATGGGGAACACCAGACTGGAGCCAGTGCGGAGCTGGAGTCCCGTCTCTGTTAAACGCTGCCTTCCAGCAGACATGGGAGACTAACGATGCAGTTCTGTCGAGACCTTCCAAAAGTACTCAGCTACCTCGTTAACCGAAGCTCAACAAGACAGGGACTGCAGGTCAGGATGCAAATAGCTCTGTGCAGGTTAAAGGTAAAAGGAGCTTTGGCAGCAGGAATTTAATCCTCGAGGTTGGGGGGGGCGTGGTCAGAGGCGTGATTATTTGTGTCCTGGTGTCTGTGTGGGTCACTCGAAGCAGAACGCTGTGACGCACACCCAACATTGTGAGACAATATTGATGACATGCTGTATGAGTTCCCAGGCTGCTGTAGCAAATGACCAGCAGTGGGGGGCTTGGAGCAACAGAAATGTATTCTGTCATAGCCCTGCAGTTTGGAAGTCTGAGGTAAGAGGTCAGTAGAGAGAATCTGTGCCACATCTCTCATGGAGTTTCTGCTGCCGCTGGAAATCCTTGGATTTTAGAGCATCACTCATTCCCACGTTGCCTCTGTCACCAGTGGCTTTATCCCTATGTGTCTGCATCTGTGTCAAAATTGCCCGCTTCCTTTTATTTTTTTTAAAATATAATTTATTGTCAAGTTGGCTAACATGCAGTGTATACGGTGTGCTCTTAGTTTGGGGGTAGATTTCTGTGATTCGTCGCTTACATACAACACCCAGTGCTCATCCCAACAAGTGCCCTCCTCAGTGCCCATCGCCCATTTCCCCCCCCCGCCCTCCCATGTTCCTTAAAAAAATTTTTTTAATGTTTATTTTTGAGAGAGACACAACGTGAGCAGGGGAGGAACAGAGAGAGGGAGGCTCCGAAGCAGGCTCTAGGCTCTGAGCTGTCAGCACGGAGCCTGACGCGGGGCTTGAACTCATGAGCCATGAGACTGAGACCTGACCCAAAGTCTGATGGTGCCCTGAGCCCCCCAGGTGCCCCCAAATTCCCCTCTTCTTAAAAGAGCACCGGTGCTGGGTCAGGGCTCACCCTAATGATCTCATCTTAACCCGATTCCATCTACAACAACCTTAGTTCCAGACGAGGTCCCATCACAGGTTCTTGGGGGCTTTAACATATCTTCTTAGGGACACGATTCAACCTGTAACACACGTGTGCCACACGCACCGCCTGAGCACCGATGGTATGCAGAAGAGTGTGAGCAGGGCCACCTCACGGATTTTACAGGCTGTACCTGAGACACGTGCACAAGCTCATTCCGTTCAGAGGTGGGCGGAGCCCCCCGTCACGCCCACCCAGGGTGGCAGCCACTGGAATCCATTCCGCCTTCTGGCTCTGGTCCTAAGATCTTGGAGTCTCAAATACAGAGACAGAGAATTCAGCGTCAGTGTCGTAGGAAGTTGTGGTGGTTGCGTGACGGGCCCTCCCATCCCGGGAATCAAGTTCGTGTTCGGGACGAAACCACAGAGAGAGACAGGCTTTTCCAGAGACTCTGTGTTTCCAAATTCACTCCTTCCCGGGCTCTCTCCCACCGTTCTGTGCCCTTCCCCACAAAAGATCCTGTGACAAGACTGGCAGGAGGTGTGTGTGGTGAGGAAGATGAGGGAGCATCTGAACCCTCCACGTACGTGGCCTTGTGTGACCTAACCCTCGTCCTGTTCTGTAACTGTCTATTTACCACTGAACGATTCATCCAACGTTGGTTCTGGAAGCATTTGAGCTTGTGCTCTAGGCCAGCTTGTAGATAGCTAAATGGGGGCTGAGGCTGCCTCCGTGAACACGACAGACCCTGTCCTTACCGAGCCTTCACTCTATGAAGGAGCAGACGGCGACCCACAGAATGAATGAGGCCCCACTATTGGCTTCCACAGGATCTTTTTATTCTAGGAAGTCTGTTACTGCAGGAGGCCATGACCACAGGCCCCATGCCGTCCGGACCTGAGAGGGGAAGAGAGACGTGTGAGTCCTGCACACGCACCGGGTGTGGGGACGGCTGTGCTGCCCCGTCCCTGTCCCCCGCAGGTCTGTGCAAAGGACAGCCAGGAGGCAGGGGCTCTGCCTTCAAAACTACCTTTTCTTAAAGCGCCTAGTGGCAAATTGGGAGCAGGGACCCGAGGATGAATGTTGTCTCTGGTTGTTCTCTGGTCTCGCTGTCAGTATTCTGTCTTCATATCAGAAGTCGGCGTGATTAATAAAATCTCCACTGCAGGCAGGGAGGAGACAGCAGGCAGGGAGGGGGATGCAGTGCTTCCACAGCACCGACTTACATTCATCGTCCCCTAACGGGGCCGAGACCAGGGTGAGGCGAGTGAGGCACGTACCTTGGGTGCAGAATTTAAGGGGGGGTGCCCCAGAACACAGCAATCAAAATGAATACTGTTTTAATGTAATACTTTAACAAATCCAAAGTAATGCAGAAAAATCTCCGATGAACAAAATATGAAACTTAAAAAAAAGGTTTTCTTAATGTTTATTTATTTTGGGGGGGGGCATAGCGTGAGTGGGGGACGGGCAGAGAGAGAGGAGAGAGAGAATCTCAGGCAGGCTCCTGGCTGTCAGCACAGAGCCCAGTGAGGGGCTCGAACTCATGAAACTGTGGGATCATGACCCGAGCCGAGATCAAGAGTCGGACACTTAACCAAATGAGCCACCCAAGTGCCACCCAAATATTAAACTTTTAAGTGAGATCATATAGGCAAAGCTCCTAGCTCTGGACCTTGCATGTAGTAGGTGCTCAAGAAATCAACATAAGAATGGGGAAGTAGTAATAATGCGAAGTATTCCAAGTGTTCTTTTAAGGACTCTACACGTATTTGCTCAGTGACTCTTGCCAACAACCCTGATGAGGTGGCTTTTATTGCCCCCATTTTATAGATGAGGAAGACACAGGCACACGGACACGAAAGGATTGTTCATATTCTTGCAGTGAGGAAGGGCTGGAATGTATTTTTGGGAGGAGACCCAGTTCACCCCATGGAAGATGGATTTCACATGTATTTATTTCCCCCTGAAGTGGGATTGGAATGGAAACCCAGATAATCTGGTGCCAGCATGCATATGAGTCACCATTTACGCCATTGACTCTCACAGTAGGATAAAAGGGACCCCGAAGTTTCCACTGTTTCTGTGCGACTTCATTTTCTACTAATCTGAACAGAATAAGGCCAATGGGGACACTTCCCAATGCTGGTAAATAAGTAAAATTAAATAATAGAAGGCGCTTCTCTGGGGCCCAATAGCTTCAGAATCCCCATTCAGAGTGGAAGAGAAGAAAAACCTGCTCCTCTTGGACGTGTTATCATCCTAATCGATGACACTGTTGATTTGATTCACTGTAAGTCCTATGGCAGCAGCCGCCAGGGAGGACGACTTACCGGTAGGAAGGAGTACAGGACAAAGCAGGATCAATTCAACCCCCCTCGGCTGTGCGTCCTGGGGAGAAGTGACTGTCTGTCTTCCAGGACAGAGCCCGGGAGGTGGCAGGTCCCGAGTGGCAGCCCCCTGGGGAGGTGGCCTAGAGCAGTGAGGCTAGAAGAAAGACTTGTCAGAGCCAGAGAGTCTCTGTGATAACTACCGGAGCATAATTTGGATGGAGAAATTCCATTATGGCCTCTTTGAAAGTAGAGTGATAAGTGTGGCTTGCAGCGTAAACGAGATGCTCCTGTCTCCCTCTCTGAGCTCCTTGCACGTTTCCTTCACAAGGACCGGCTGGTTATTATTTCACTTAATGCAGCTTCCTCTCCTGCTTGCTTGTCTCCTGTCCCTTTTACCTCCACGCCTGTAAAGCAGTGGCGTTCTGGAAGTCGCGTGTCTTCCCAGTGCCATCCCTGGTGACGGGTGGCTCTAGTCGGCTGCCTGGGAGCATTTATACCAGGGCAGTCGGCAGAGGCTATGGCTCAGGCTCCATCCCCTGAACCATCCCAACCCCTGCTGTCTGTAAGAAGGTCTGGAATCCTTTTCTGGCTACGGGAGTAGGCTCCTCCGGAATGGACTCCACATCTGTCTCCTGGGTGCCACATTATCTCTGACTTGGGCCAGGTACACAGTCAGAGCTTGGTGAATACCGAGGTCAAGTGGCTTGAAAAGGCCACTGGGGAGGGTTTGCACCGTGGAGATGGGCATAGTGACGGGTAGATGTCTTGTTTGGCTCTTACTCTGAAGAAATCATTTCAACTCCGTTCTGTGATGTTGATTCTATCCCTACCTGTATCAGACCCCAGGGATCCCCGGTAGAAAAATCGCAGTGTCGTGCCTTCCAGAGGTCTGGACGTGGGGTTCAGGAGAGGGGCTTGTAGACAAGTGACCAGTACAGTGCAGAGAGCAGCCAGGGCGTTGTTCAGGGACACCCGTGACCAAGCGCTGACTTACAGTCTGTTCCCGCCCATTTGCCGATTGTAGCCATTGAGGTGTCAGGTCTGTGTTTTAAGCAGAATTGGACACCAGTCAGGCTCTGGAGCGCACAGCCACCTAGCCCAATCTTGCTGAGCATCTTGTGGGCATCTTGTCTGCACCTACTGGTCATGTAAGAACACTTACCCACAGGCATTGTTTAGAAGGAGAATTTATTAATTTTTTTTACACAAGAAATTTATTGTCAAATTGGTTTCCATACAACACCCAGTGTTCATCCCAACAGGTGCCCTCCTCAATACCCATCACCCACCCTCCTCTCCCTCCCACCTGCCATCAACCCTCAGTTTGTTCTCAGTTTTTAAGAGTCTTAGAAGGAGAATTTAAAGAATAGATGTAGGGGCGCCTGGGTGGCTCAGTCAGTTAAGTGACCGACTTCGGCTCAGGTCATGATCTAGCGGTTCGTGGGTTCAAGCCCCGCATCGGGCTCTGTGCTGGCAGCTCAGAGCCTCTGGAGCCAGCTTCACATTCTGTGTCTGCCTCGCTCTCTGCCCTTCCCCGGCTCATGCTCTGTCTCTCTGTCTCTCTCTCAAAAATAAACATTGAAAAAGTTTTAAAAAGTACAGAATAGATGTAAACATGGCATACCTCAGTAAAGTACTCAGTGAATTGAAATGCGATCTTCTGATGGAGGAAGAAGAAATGTCTTCTGTCCTCACACGCAGTACCTTCCAGTCTCAGGTTCTCTCTGCCCGCCTGCCCCCTTCCCTGTCTTCCCTAGTTCCCCTCTGTCGGCAGGGGCTAACACGTAGGGGTGTCTACCCAGCGCCGGGCCGGTTCTGAGTGACTTATGTGCTCAGCTTACCTCTGGCAATGATCCTGCAGGCCAGTGCGATTAGTAGCCCCACTGTACGGCCGAGAACAGGGAGGCGTGCAGAAGGAAAAGACTGGCCATTGTCACGCGGCGGCAGGTGGCAGGGCTGGGGCGGGAAGACAGGCCCTCCGTCTCATGCCGCTGTCAGGTCACCTGCTATTTCCCGCCCCGGTTTCCTCCCACTGTCTGCATGTTACGCATGCGGTTCAAGCGTAGGGAGAGAAGTGAGCTGCCGAGGCCTGCGCCCGGGGCTGCAGTGTGAACGGAGCGTTGGAGGGGCCGGCAGGCCGGGCAGGCTGTGAGGGCCCTTCCCTCAGAATTGGGAGAGGCAGAGAGACCTCTCATGTTTCCTCGGGGACAGCGGCAGCTGAGGAGAGATGTTGACCATTCCTGTCCCTAATGAGGGAGCCTCGGGGGCAGCAGCTAACAGCATCAGCTTTTATTATCTCCTAGGAGGGGCAGGGCCCGTCCTGTTCTCTCTCTGGGTGACACAGCCTCTTTTTCTGGTAAAAGCAGAAGGTTGTTCCAACAGCAGGAGCAGCAAACCTTTAGGTGAAGTCCCTGCACGCAGGATCCCCGGTCGCTGCCGCCCTGAAACACCCTTCGAGGGTTTCTAGTCTGGGTCCTGGGTGCTGGCAGGTCACAGGTCCCACTGGCCTTGGGTCCCGCCAGCCTTGCCCCCTCTCATCGATCTGCTGAATGGTAGGCGAGGAAGCCTTCTAGAATGCAAATGTCAGGAGCCTGGGTGGCTCAGTCTGTTAAGTGTCCGGGTTCGGGTCAGGTCACGATCTCATGGTTTGTGGGTTTGAGCCCCGAGTCAGGCTGTGCTGACCGCTCGGAGCCTCTGGAGCCAGCTTCACATTCTGTGTCTGCCTCTCTCTCTGCTCCTCCCCCACTCATGCTCTGTCTCTCTCTCAAAAATAAGTAAACAAACATTAAAAAATAAAAATAAATAAAAAATAAAAAGTAAAATGCAAGCCTGCATGTGCTGCCCCCTCAGTATGCAGGCCTCTCTAAGCCCCAGGACCAAGTCCAAACTCCCTGGCCGCAGCCACAGCCCTTCCCCAGCTGGCCTCTGCACCACTTTCCCTCCCTCCCCTGACCCTAGCCTCACGGAACTGCGCGCAGGTTAAACCGCGCAGTCGACTCTCCCGGGTCTTTGCGTGGTCCATCCTCCGTGTGAACGGTCTACCTCCCTGCCTCACTCAATATTCCAGTCTTGGTGGGGACTCATGTCCCCTTCCCCTAGAAGGTTCCCTCACCTCTTAGCCTGGGCTCCCTGTTGTGTGCTGTCAGAGCTCCCTGCATTATTTCCTCCCCACACTTGGCATGGTTAGTCACTCCATCTGTGTGTGTCACCACCTTCCACTTTTGCACTAGCAGCTGGTCACAGGGTAATTTGGGTGATACAGAGACAAAACCATACACATCCACATATCCACACAGACCTACACAAAGACATACACACAAACAACACAGACACACCTACACGTATGAGGTAGCAGGTCTTGTGCTTTCTTGAATGGGCAGGGGAGTATCCCAGGCATGACAGACAGAGAACAGAGAGTTTCTGAAGTCAAGGAAGTCTTCCTGGGGTAGCAGAACCAAAAGCAGAGCATTGAGCGAAATTTGCCGTCAAGTGATGTCTTACTTGAACAGTGCTCAAAGGCTTGCTGTCCCTTGGCATCCATGAATGAATGCTGTATCCTTTTAAAAAATTTTTTTTAATGAATATTTAATTTTGAGGCGGGGAGGGGTAGAGAGAGAGGGAGACAAGAATTCTAAATAGCCTCCAGGCTCTGAGCCATCAGCACAGAGCCTGATGCAGGGCTAGAAACCCATGAACCTGAGCTGAAGTCGGACGCTTAACCGACTAAGGCACTCAGGCACCTCAGCGCTGTATCCTTTTAATAAATGCTCCAGGTGTCTGTATTTGTGTTCACTCTTGCTTGGCTTGGTTTCTGTTTTGTGCAACCAAAGAGCCTTGGAAATACCTCTAGCACCTGCCCCACCCAGCCACTCATTTGGTGCAGGAGAGTGTCCGTAGATCTATTAGAGGGAATTACCCCCTGCTCCCCAAGAAAGAAGTGTGCTGTCCATCACTTAACATATTCTGGGAGGCCAACAACAGAAATAGCTTCTGGCTGAATTAAGCAAAGAGGGTAACTGCTTATAGGATACAGGGGCTTATAGGATCAAACAAATGTTGGCATGGGCGGGGACCAATGATGCTTCAGAGGCCAGAGGGAAATGACCACGGCCACAGTCATGTGTAGGAGCACAAGATGCCCCTGGTGCCTCATGAAACCTGGCCCCCAAATTGCCTTTTTTTTTGATGTTTATTTTTGAGAGAGAGAGAGAGTGCGAGTGGCAGAGGCACAGAGTGAGAGAGGGAGACACAGAATCTGAAGTCGGCTCCAGGTTCCGAGCCGTCGGCAGAGAGCCCGATGCCGGGCTCGAGCTCACAGATTGTGAGATCATGACCTTAGCCGAAGTTGAATGCTTAACCGACTGGTCACCCAGGCGCCCCTGAATTGCCCTTTGCTTTTAGGGATAAGAATAGGATTGTGAGGTGGTGGTTCAAGAGCCTGCCCCTGGCTGCGCCAGCTGGATCTTCACCCCGCCTCGGCGTTGCGTTCGGGGAATGGACTGGAACTCACACACAGTGGGGAGTTCTTCCCAACAGCCTCTTGGTAAATCACAGGAACATGGGTGGGCTTAGAAAAAAAAGTCAGAGACAAGTGCCTGCTAAGATGCTGACTTTCCAGTGCCTTTCCCAGGAGCAGCAGTCACGTCCTGTGTCTCCTCGGCGTCTTCCGTGGTCTATTTCTGTCTCCTGCTTAGAAAAGGGAACTTGACTGCAGGTCAAGTCTCAGAGCACCCTCTACCAGACAAAGAAAATCCTCTTTACAGCTAAATTTCTTTTCCTACCTTATACAAATCAACTCCTAAGATTTGGTCTCGGCCATTTCTCACCGGGGATCAGTCCAGGACCTTGACCTCCTGCTGGGTCCTTAGTAAACAGGTCTCCACCACAAAGAAAGATCTCACTGTGAGGCAGCTTGCCATTCACCCCTCTCGTCCCTCTCTGGCTGCCACATCCCGCATGAGCCCTGGTCCACGTGCATCCGTCGGGATCCCGGGTCTAGTCCTGGCAGCATCCCCGCCAAGCTGGGAGAATTTGGGTGATTCACTTACCTGTCTGGGCCTCTGTGCACCCACTGGTAAAATAGTGTCTACCACATAGGGTACTGGTTAGGATGAAATAAAAACAATGAGCTAATAAACTGTTTACTGAAACAGTAAACTGCAGAGACTCAATAAATGGTGATTATTATAATTATTGATAAATGCTTGTTTTGATCCCAAACTGACTGCTTGGGGTAGTAGAAAGAACACAGATTTTTCAGTCAGACAGACCTGAGTTAGATTCCGGGCTGTGCCATTTGTTAGTTGGGTGAGCCCCTTAACATCTTTGGACCTCAGCTTCTTCACCTATAAAGTGGGTAGGATGCTCTCTAGCTGCAGGACAGATGACTCTCCTCACTTGGTCTGGGGAAAGGCAGCTGCCGTAATGTGAGGACACACAGGCATCCTATCCAGAGCCCCGTTACAGAGGTGAGGAGGTGAGTTCTCTGGTCAGAAGTCAGTGAGGTCTCCAGCGAACAACCCCATGATTCATCTCGGAAGCACATGGTTCCCTGGTGGAGTCTCCAGATGGTTACAGCTCGGGCTCGCGTCTTGAGCTGAAATCTTACGAGACATTCTGAGCCTGAACCACCCTCCTAAGCTGCTCCCAGAACCCTGACCCACAGAAACAGTGAGAGATAATATTTGTTATTTCAAGCTGCTAGGTTTTTGTTATGCAGCAATAGATAAGTAACACACCCCCTGGTTAACTTTTGCTTACTTCTCATTGGTTAGACTGAGACACATGATCATTCTGTCCTCAAGGAATTCTGGGAAATGTAGTTTTAAACTAGGCAGTGGTCAGTTTGAACGAAGTGAGGGCTCTGTTTAACAAGGAAGAAGGGGAGAATGGATAACACATCAAGCAGTTTGTTTCCTGTGGCTTTATTATATTTCTTCTAGCACAGAGTGGCAAGGAGTTAAAAATGGGTTGTGGATGACATCTCCCTGTCCGCCCCCCTCCCTTTTTATTCTTTACTAATTTGGGCTAGAGGCAACAATTCAGCCTCCATGAAATGGGTGTGTTACTGCTTCAGGTGAATTGTTTCAAATAAGTTTTGTGGACAAGAAAAGTATGTAGAAGTCCTATCTTCCCCTGTAAATAAGTCCGTCACAAAGACATCTGCATCATCCATCAACCATTTAATTTCTTAAGAGGATGTTAATTTAAGAACCTTTCTACCAGCCGATTGTGTGGCTATGCACAGATTTGAAAGGATTTATAGTCTCTTAATTTTTCTAACTGGCACATTCTCCTCCATTCCTTTTCAAGAGGAAAAGACCAGGATGCTGTCGTAATATTTCATGGCACATACTTGAATATCTGCCACAAGAGCATTTTACTTTTTTTTCCCTAATTAAGCAGGGGAGTGCTATCCGGTTTTTATGTTCTCATAAAACGCATTAATCACACCAAACACCTTTTTGTACCATTTTCCAGCTGGAAGGAAACTAACAGTCACGGAAGACCTACTGTGTGCCAGGTGCTTTACATACATTAACTGCTTTATACACACACAGTAGGCCTTTGATGGGGTTTGCTATTGTTACGTGTGCTTTGCGAATGAAATTTGTAGACTTTCTGGCCCAGGGAAGAGCTGAGGTTTGGATCCCAGAAATCCAGGACTCTAGTTTCAGTCTCTCCATGCTGCTGAATTGTTACTTACCCCTGCCCCCCACCATTTAAGAAGGACAAATTGACCCTTCATGGCCAGGAGTTCACTTCCTCATGTTTGTTGGTTCCTTGACCCAGTTAAAAGAAAAGGTGATGCCGAAACTTTCAGGCACTTACACAGTGCCTAACTGCATTTTAATGTTTGATGTGCTCAGAAACGTATGAAGAATTAGTCCCAATTCTGAGCTGATGATCACATTCTGTCATGTTTTGTGGCATGTGAACTGTGGCCTTTGGGACATTCTTGAACTTTTACCTCTAATTATCCCTGTGTGGTTGTGAATGATGCTGCTGTTCAAGGATCCTGTCAGGACTTCATTTTTTTGTCATTAAAAAAAAAAAAAAAAAAAGATTTAGGAGAAGACAGATCTGGCTTTTCTGAAGACATTGGCTGAATGACTAATGGTGGGGTTCTGTTGCCTTATGATGGGTTTCAGTTGCATCCCATCAAGAAGCCAAGCTGTGCCCAGATTGAACTTGGGTGGCAGGGTTGTCTTTCACCAAGATTTTGTGTTTTCCGGTTTTTGTTTTTCTTTGGTTTATATTAAAATTTTTTTTTCAATGTTTACTTATTCTTCAGAGATAGAGACATAGTGCAAATGGGGGAGGGGCAGAGAGAGAGGGAGACACAGAATCCGAAGCAGGCTCCAGACTCCGAGCTGTCAGCACAGAGCCAGAGGCACGGCTCGAACCCGTGAACTGCGAGATCATGACCTGAGCTGAAGTTGGAGGCTTAATGACTGAGCCACCCAGGTGCCCCTGTTTTTTTTTTTTTTTAATTAAAAATTGTTGGTGAGATTATTTTAGATACACATTCAGTTGTAAGAGAAAATACAGAGAGATTCCTGTATCTTCTACTCAGTTTCCTTCAATAGCAACATCCTGCAAAACTAGGACAATATCACGACCAGGATATTGGCACTGATTGAGTCAAGATACAGAATAGCTGTATCATCTCAAAGTTTTCTTCTGTTCTCCTTTTATGGCCATACCTAATTAAGGCATTTTGATCGCAAGAATGAAGTCAATGGGAGAGCTTAAGCAAAAATTAAAAAAAAAAGGAAAGAAAAATTTCTTGGAGGAAGTAGTTAATGTTGGCTGTTATCTGCTATCATCTCCTGCTCCATCGCTTCCTCTTCAATCAGGTGATTCTGGTGTGGCTGTCAATCAATCACAGACCTTGCCCCCCTTGCCACAGAGGCTGGTCAGGTGACCCAAGCCTGGCCAATCACAAGAAGCCATTTCCTTGCTAACAGGGATTGCTGATGGGTGACTGTGTCTTCAATTCTGGCCTAAGGACGGTTCCCTGGGACTTTCTGATGTGGAGCTAGAGAAGGGGTTTGCCTCTGGGGTCCTGGACCTAAAATGATGGGAGGTTGCTGCTTGAGGCCTGTTTCTTAGCACAGGAAAAGCCGGTCTCTGGGAAAAGAGCATGAAGCCCACACACACATACAGATACTGGAAAGGTGACAGATAAGCGAGTGATGGAGATCATGACATTGTTGTTTCTCTGCACCCAGTCACGCCTACGGCCACTCCTCCTCTGTACTTACTGACATATAAGTCAGTAATGTTCATATTTTAAGTTGGTTTGAATTGTACCACTTTCCACACAAAGAATGCCATGAGTGCGAGAGGATCCTAGGAAATCCTTCTGTCCTAGCGCAGCAAGGCTTCTGGAGGGTCTGGAAATAGGAATTGAAGGCACGATGACCCAGCAGGACTCTCTTCCTGGTAGTGTCCTGCTTCTTCCTAGGTACCGGTCTCTTTCCTTTCTCAGCAGCCCGGCTTTAAGAAAAAATTCATGCTCATAGCTGGCAGAAGGTGACCACTACCTCACTGCCATGTGGCCCTCTCCTAGTCTAGATTCCATGTTCCAGGGGGAGAGAATCTGCCTGGCCCACCTAGAGCTTGACATCCAGTGCTGGTATGACAGTTACAGGCAAGGGATCAGGGTCAAGTGCTGCCGGTAGCCCTACCTTAGAGTGCTGTTGGGGATCATTATGAAATTTGCCTTTTAGGGATGCCTGCCCTCAGGGTGCAGACTTCTCCATGTTGGCCACACACATTAAAATCCCCAGGGGAATCTGAAAATATTTATTTTGAGCGCCATCCCCAGAGATTCTAATTTTATTGATCCGGCGTGGGGTCCAGGAATTGGTGTTTTAAAAATAATTTGCAAGGCGATGCCAATAGGAGGCCGGGGTAGGGAGTCACAGGGTTAGTAGAGTAGGCTTAAAGGGTATCCAACAAGAAACCTGGAGCTCACCTGGACCGCCTGATCAGGCAGTTAGGAGCCAGGATGCACTCTTCTGGTTCAATTTGTCTTCTTTTCTCGGTTCACAAGAGGAACACAGACAACCACAAAGAAAGATGGCCAACTGGTACTCCCGTATCTTAGCAAACTCCTTTTCCACAGCTTATTTTAGCCGACTTGTGGGATTTACATAATTTTGGTGTTTCATGGATTACTGATGCTGGAATCAACGTTTTGGGTGACGCTTGTGTCCACCAGAATCTTTCCAGGGCTCATGGAGTGACTGCAGGGACAAATACCCCTGAAATGAAAACAGAGGTTATATTTTCAAGGTTGAGTCTCTCTTGTTGGTTCTGATAATGCCCCTGCTTGTTGTCATAGGATGTTGGTTGTTATGGTAATGGAGCACGGACTGAACAGGAAGGGATTGTGATAAGAGATTTTCAGGAATTGACATGTACCTTGTCCAAATTCAGCTCCCTGGGTTGGGTATGACCCATCCATAGCGTGGGCCTATGGTGTTTGCTTATTTGATGTTTTCTCTGGCAGAGGAAGGACTGGAATGATCTTGTTTTTGTTCTTCCACTCATTTATTGCTGCATAACAAACTACCCCAAATGTGGTGGTGTCACAGAACAATCACGTCACTGTGCTCACTTAGTGGGATGGCTCGTCTCTGCACCGTGATGTCTCAGGCCCTCAGCTGTGTGACTCACGTGACTGGAATGGCTTGTTTGAGGCTCTGTGTCAGGAGTGACATGTGTCTGAGGCTACAGATGGAGCTGGAATGTCCATGGGGTGTCTTCACACATGCATCTGGAACTTGGGCTGGGCTGAACCGCTTGAACCGCCGTGGCCTGGCCACCACTGCCCTCTCTCCACAGCCTCACCATGTGGCTAGCTTGAGCGTCATTACAACATGGCAGGGTGAGTACGGTTGGACTTGTTAGATGGCAGCTCCCTCCAGATCAGTCATTCCAAAAAAGAGGATGTGGAAACTGCCAGTATCTTAAAGCTGAGGGTCAGAAACTGGGACAGTATCACTTCCATCATCTATTGGTCAAGCAGTCACAGAGCCCGCCCAAACGCTGGGGCAGAGCCCCGCCCCCGTCTCTGGAAGAGAAAAGTGTGAACCATTTTATAACCCTTTTTAACCTGTCTTTAGCGCTTGGGAAAGGACTTTTATAAAACACTCATGTGGGGGCTCCTGGGTGGCCCAGTTGGTTGAGCGTTGTGATCTCACTGTTCGTGGGTTCAAGCCCCGCATTGGGCTCTGTGCTAACAGCTCAGAGCCTGGAGCCTGGTTTGGATTCTATGTCTGTCTCTCTCTCTCTCTCTCTCTCTCTCTCTCTCTCTCTCTCTCTCTCTCTGTCTCTCTCTCTGCCCCTCCTCTGCTTGTGCTCTGTGTCTCTCAAAAAATAAATAAATAAACATGAAAACAAAAAACCATTCATGTGTTTTTGTTGAATGAATGATTCATGAGGTCCTCAGCTGCCCCATATACTGTGAGTTAGATTGGTCTTTATCTTTGTTGTGTTACCTCAGTCCTCCAGGGGACCACCATCCCTGAGGGAGCAGGGAAGATACTGTGCCGGAGTAGAAGGACATGCTTTGGGGTTATGTCCACCATGGGTCTGATACTCATTTGTTGTATAACTTGGTGCAGATTACTTCACGACTTAGAGCTCCGCTTCCTTCAAAATGAAGTGTAGGTGATAATGCCTCCTTGTCAGTGTTGTGTGGACTAAATAAGATAATGTGTAGAGGGCACAAGTGTTTCGGACAGTCCAATGGGTTGAATACACAATAGCCACTGCTATTTCTACCCGCTGTTTAACATCAAGGCAAATTAGTTGGCTTCTCTGAGCCTTGGTTTCCTCATCTGCTAAATGGGTGTAGCGGTAGGGTTGCTATGAGGATGAGGTGGGGTGGAATTTGTCATGCTCTTAGCCACATCTGTGTGTACCCTCGATTCCTCTTCACTTACTTACCTTGTTTTAAATGGTTACCCACCTAAAGTGACATTGGCTATCAAGAATATAAGATGGAAACTTCTCTTACAAGGGAGACAGTATCCGCCACGCTGGGTTGACTAGTGTATTAGGTATCGGTGGATGTATAACAAATGACCTCAAAATCTAGAAGCCTAAAATAATAAGCATTTACTTTTCCCATAGACTCTGTGGGGAGGAAATTTAGGAGCAGCTTAGCTGAGTGGCCCATAGTCCCTCATGAGGTCAAGATGCCAGGACTGCAGTCATCCAAGGGCTTGACGGGGGCTAGGGGAGCCACTTCCAACATGGCCCACATAGCTCATGTTAGTCCTGGATGTTGGCACAAGACCTCACCTGCCACAAGCGCCTGTCCGTAGGGTTGAGTGCCCTCACAACATGGCGGCCGGATTCTTCAGAGTGAGTGATTCAGGAGGAAGCAAGGGGGAGCCAATACCCTTTTTATGACTCAGCCTCAGAAGTCATAGGCCATCATTTCTGTAAAATCCCATGGGTCACACCGGTCAGCCTATTCCATTCAGGAGTAGACTAGACAAGGGCGTACATACCAGGAAGCAAGAATCATTGGAGGCCATCTTGGAGGCTGGAAAACATAATTAGATAAAATAATGTTCATTGCTTGTAGCTTGGCCTGCCACATAGTAGACACTCAGTTCGTTCCTTCACCCCTTAACCTTCTTTAACTACAATTTCTACATTCAGATCTCTCAGACACAGTCAGAAAGAACTTCTGACATCACCATTTTCTCTGACGCTCGTAAATGTAGGAGCTCATAAATCTAGAAATGTACTCTATTGTGGATTCTGTTTTCTTTCTCCCCATGAATATCTTCTTAATTCACAGGACCACTTACTGATTAACCTTTATTCTCTCACTGAATGGAAGGTAATGTCTTCCCTAGGAGGGCCTGGATTCGAAGAGCAGCTTAATTCTGAAAACCCGTGAAAAGTAGCAACACAAAGACAAGGGCCATTTATGAGTACCCATAGGTCCCACGTTGATTAGAAAAACGTTGTAAAGTAATTGCAGGGCTGGAGGACAAGCCCTGAGACACAGTAGGCCGGTGATGAGGACGTTGCTGAAATCAGCCTGAGCACAGAGTACTTGATGGATTGAACCAAGCCTGGGAAAAACAAGACGTCCAGTTTCCATTGACTGGAGGCTGAAGATACTGAAGGATGACCTCGAATTTAAATTTCACAGCAAAGGGTACTTTTAGGTTGATTTTGATGTGAGGGAAGGAGAGAGAGAAAAGAGGGAGGGAAATGAAAATATGGGGGAGAAGAGAACACCCAAAAAGCACATTGCTTAGTCATGCAGTGAGCATCTATCTGGCATCTGCATCTGGCATCTGGCATCTTGAGCTGGTGAGAAGTGATGCACAAGGTGATAAGACCTCATCTTATCATCTTGCTTTCAGGGAGCACATCTTGTAGGCAGGGAGATAGAGCTGTAGGCAGGTCAAGCAGGACCACCTTCCAGCTTGAGGATCAGGACAGATTTCCCGAAGGAAGCGATGTCGCCTAAGCTGAATTTTCAAGCTTAGCAGCAAAGAACGGAACCAGGAAGGCAGCTCAGAGAGGGGGGTCAGCAAGTGCTAGACACAGAGTTGTGGACGGTAGGAGAGATTGGGCAGATACAAAGAGGAAGCCAGTCTTCTCTCTCTCTCTCTCTCTCTCTCTCTCTCTCTCTCTCTCTCTCTCTCTCTCTCTCTCTCTCCAGGACCTCCAGTCTTGTGAGGAAGATGGATGTGGAAACCACCAGGTTGTTAACCTTGTGCCCTGTGTTCGGTGCACCCACTTCTTTTATTAGAGCCATGTGCGTGCTATGCTGCCCCATGCACCTGTTAAACAGTAGCGTCCTTGTTGCTGTTGACGTATTTGACACCAACTGGTAATCGACAGGCCATTTGGAGATTGGCCAAGAGGCACGTGTCTACTGTGGATCACAATATGCAGTGTTGGGTTCCAATAAGTCCTTAAAGATGGTAAGGTTTCGGGGCTCCTGGGTAGCTCAGTCGGTTAAGTGTCCGACTTCAGCTCAGGTTATGATCTCAAGGTTTGTGGGTTGGAGCCCTGCTTCGGGCTCTGTGCTGACAGTCAGAGCCTGGAGCCTGCCTCAGATTCTGTGTCTCCCTCTCTCTCTGCCCCTCCCCCACGCACACTCTGTCTCTCTCTCTCTGCCTCAAGAATACATAACATTAAAAAAAAACTAAAAAAAAGTATGGTAAGGTTTCCCTCCTTCTTCTGTTTTCCTCCCTGTACCCCTTTATCCCTCCATCTCTCCCTGTATTCCTCATTCTCTCCTTCCTTCTCCCTCTCTTTCCCTCCTCTTGTTCTTTCCTTCCTTCTCATCCATCCAACAAAAGCATCTCTTCGCCTGTACTGGGCATTCTGAGTAAGAGACACGATCCAGAAATGAGACGAAAGTAGAGGTGTAAGGAGCGGGACAGGTGGAGGAGTGGGAGGGAGACACTTTCTCATTTTTTAAGGTGTGAGGATGGGAGTTTCCTTTTCCTTCTAAATAAGAAGTAACTCTCTCCTTGCTGTAGACATCCATTATTGCTATAATTTTTTTAATGTTTACTTATTTTTGAGAGACAGAGTGCGAGTGAGGGAAGGACAGAGAGAGAGGGAGACACAGAATCTGAAGCAGGTTCCAGGCTCTGAGCTGTCAGCACAGAGCCCAACGCAGGGCTCGAACTCACGGACCGCGAGATCATGACCAGAGCTGAAGTCGGACGCTTCACCGACTGAGCCACCCAGGTGCCCCCATTATTGCTATAAATGGATAACTTCTTTGACAGAGATTGGTCCTCACCTGGGTGCTCAGGTAGCCTCATGTTCTCTGGGTCCCTTTGGCTCTGGAGGGGAACCATTTTTTCCTTTAAAGAAACAGGTGGGGTGTTTGCCTTTTCTCTGCTGTCCAGAGGAACGTGAAGCAGGCTTTCTCATCTACTCCTGGCACCAAGAATATAACTGGGTTTTATTCCTGATAAGGATATTTTAAGACCTTCTAAAAACCAGTAATGAAAACTGTTTCCCTTTCTCCTAAGTTCTGCAGCTAAAACACTTTTTTTTTTTCTTCTGGCCAGCCAGACTGAATGCGATCGAGTTTAGAATTTTTTTTTTTTTCTGTCTGTGTCATAATCACAGTACTGTTTAAACAACACATTCTGTGTTTAATTGCAGCAAACACAGATTCAGAGGCTTCACACTCGGGCAGAGGTGAGACTAAATGAATCACCTTGCCTCGGGAGGAAATGCATTTAGTGTTCTGTGCTGAGTTTCAGAAACGGAGCCCCTGGGAACCAGGAGATGGCAAGAGGCGGGGACCTCCGAGCCCTGAGAAGTGTCCACATCAGCAACTTGTGTCCTTCTCCTTACCCAGGCCCCACTTGCCCAGAACACCTGTGGGAGCAGCTTGCAGAATAGGGGAGCCCTGGGCCAGGAGATTTCAGCCTCCTCTATGCTGGTTACAGTACGAGGGTCACAACCTCCTGCTAGACAGGAGACACAGGGAGATGTATTCGCTCATGAATGTACATGCAGCTGTGATATGCCAGGCACTGTGCTAGACCCAGGGATGCAGGGGAGGAAATATCAAAACCAGGCAGCAGCTGAGTCTGAAAATTGCCTTTGCTCATGTCGTTCCCATGCCTGGAATGTCCGTTCTACCCCAACCTAGTGAGTTTCTACCTGCCTTCAAAACTTCACTTGTATCACTTCCCCCCTGACAAATTCCCCCCCACCCCCGACGTTTATCCCTCACGGACGATCGTTCTTCTTCCTTCCTTTTTCTTTGTTGGGTCATGGAACCTTGAACCTTTTTCCCCCTCTCTGTCTCTCTGTCTCTGTCTCTCCCTCAGACAGTGCTGTTCACACCCTATGCATTTGTTTATTTGTTTGCTAACACGTCAATCTCCCCCACTAGGCTTCCATGGGCTTTTTGAGGACAAGGCTGGTCTCTTATTTATTTCTGTAACCCTATTTTTAAAACTTGGTTCCTGGGATGTAGCAGGCACTCAAAAATGTTTGTTAAAGGAATGAATAAAAGTGTAATTTTGGATATGTCCCATCCATTTCTGGATTTTTATGTCCTCAACTGCCCCAAATAAAACTTGTCGTGATAATCCTGAGGCTCCTTTAAGGCCCAACATTCTTTGACTTTACAAAGTGGCAGTTTACTAGGCACTGTTGCATCCTGGAGAATGTGTGCCATGGATCCATGAGGATAGGAGACGTTTTGTTTGGTGATGGAGAAAAAAAGAAAGAGAAAGACAGCCCTACAGTGTGACCTCCAGCTTATCGATGCCACCTGGTGCATGTCCAGTGTTGATCTTGTTTTAAAAAAATGTTTATTTATTTATTTTGAGGGAGAGCATGAGTGGGGAAGGGGCAGAGAGGGAGAGAGAATCCCAAGCCGCACGGATCCCGACCCTGGGGCTCGATCCCATGAACTGTGAGATCATGACCTAGGCTGAAACCAAGAGCCAGATGCCTAACTGACTGAGCCACCCAGGTGCCCTGTCCAGTGTCCATCCTGAGACGCAGGGTTACATCTCTGGTGCTGACGCCAGTGGCACTGTGGGAGGCACTGTGATGCTTACCCATGCTGGGTTTTCCTCTCCTTCCCAGGCACATGGAAGGCCACCTTCCCAGATCCTTTGGAGTTGGGTGGGGCCGTGCTACTTGTTGAGGCTGGAAATGATGCAAGGAACTTTTGGGCTGGAGTTCTTTGGAGGCGGAGGCTGTGCCTCTCCCCCTTTCCCAGCTGTAGCAAATGAAGGGGCCTCATGTTCCAGGTGGTGCCTTTCCAGCTGGTGGGGCCTCCAGCGGCCTGGGTGCCCGAGTGACTTTGTGGAGCAGAGTGCCGTGATGACCCAGGGGAACGTGTAGCCTGACTGAGAAGTAAAATTCTGTTGTGTCAAACCACTGCGGTCTGGGGCTTTTGTTACCATGGCAAAAGCTGGCCTGTGCTTACAGACAGAGGCATGAGTTGCTTGTCGGCTCTGGGCTGGTGAGCAGGAGAGCTGTCGACACCTTGATGGCCTGCTGCCTCTCTCTGCCAGCCGACCACGAAACTGAGGAGAGGGAGCTTCTGACCTCTGGGAGGGAGGGACCAAGCTGTTGTCTGGGACATTGCCCTTCGATCTGCCCCCTGTTAATAAGCTCACAGGCCATTGCCGTTCTAATTAGGCAACGGCTTTCTCTCTAAGTGTGAGTGGAGTTGCCTACTTTTCCTTTCTGAACAAGGAGGGGCTGGCCATTTTGTTAACAAGTGAGTAAATCAGCTGGGTAGTAAATAAGGGTCCCAGAAAATAACACCCAGAATTGGAGTCTTCGGCCTGGATCTAAGCTGGCACCCCACAGTGGGAGTCCAAGCAGAGCCCTCGCAGACCCCTGAGAATCACAAGTGGTGCGGGAGATTGGAGCCTCATGCCTCAGGGGTCACGGGAGCAAGGAAGGCAGCATGGTGGAGGGGGTCTGAGCTGGCGTTCGCAGCCACACGGCCCGTGTTCCAATCCCAGCTGCCCACCTTCTAGCTGTGTGACTTTAGGGAAGTTGTTTTAGCTCTCTGAGCAGAGTTGCCACAGGTGTGAGTGTGTTATAATTCATGTGCTTGGCCTGTTCAAGGGGTCATGTCTTTGCGGTGAGTGGGAGCCTATGGCCATGCATCGACCTTGCAGAGACATCACCCTTTCTCTTTATATCTCAGTCTCATCTCTGTCACATGTGCCTCGTAAAGGCTTCTCTGCGTTCCCAGCCCTGATGGACATGTTCGTACTGATCTCCTCCCAAAGGAAATCAGCTGTCTGCTTCCAGAGCCAATGCTGTGGTAGGCGGGGGCTCGGAGGTTGCCCCAGGCCTCTGTATTAGTTACCTATTGCTGCAGAAACGATTGCCCCAAACTTACCAACGTCAAAACTGCCCTGAACGGTTATTTTCTCATCGTTTCTGAGAGTCAGAAATCTGCACGCAGCTGAGCCGGGTGCTTCTGGCTCAGGGTCTCCAAGAAGCTACAATCCAGGGGGCCTGCAGAAATCTCAGCCTCACCCACCTGGCTGTTGACCAGAGGCCGTTCTTTGCCACGCGGGTCTCTGTGGAGGGCAGCTCTGACATGGCAGCTGGCTTCCAGGAGAGTGAGTAGGAGAGGACCCAAGACAGAAGTAGCAGTCTTTTGGTAAGCTGACCTCAGAAGTGGCATCTCCTCACTTCCGCTGTGTTCTCTTCATCAGAAGCAGGTCAGCAGTTCAGCACAGCCTCGAGAGGAGGGGTTTACACAAGGGTGTGAACCCCAGGAGGCAGGAATGGTTGGGGGTCGTTTTGGACTCACTTTCCCCAACCTGCACTTGGGGAGAGATACAGGTGCCCTCTCTCAGTTCCCCAGATCCACCTTCTTCCTTCGAGTTCTTCCCCTGGGTCTGGGGCCTGGGAAGGGGGTGGATTCAAGGCTCTGTCAGAGCATTCATGTAGTCCCCCCTTCTCCCCACCATCCTGGCGGTCTCTGGCTCCTTGAAGGCAGGAAATCTTGCTCCGGTAGATTACGAATTCTCCCAAATCTATTATTAATGCCATCATTTCTATGCCCAGAGTCTGTCAGGGTCCTGCTTGGGATGCTCACAACCTAGGACCTCAAAACTCAGAAAACGATTCTCTCACATTCTCATTTCTGACAGGAGATTCATAAGCCGGTCTCGAAACTCAAAAGCCAAGAACTGATTCTTCTCGCTGTGCTGCGTTTCGGCTGTAACCTCCTTTCCCCAAAGCAGCGAGCACAGAAAACCCTGGCCTCCTGGGCTGGCAGAAGGGTGGGCAGGAGTTTGGGGAGGTGTTAGCAACATGTCTGTCAATGCGTGCGTGTGTTATTTTTCTAAATACAGGAAGCAATTCCTTGGCACATTGTCAAGTGCTAAATACATTCACTTTTTCCTTTTTGTCATCTTCGTTGGAAGTCAGGCAGATTCCGAAGGTGAGCAGACCGTGAGGTTAAGGGCTTGACTGAAACTCCAGCGTCTCATGCAGTTAACTAACTGGTCACTGGACCCGTGTGTCCCTGGATGGGGGACTTAGCTGACTGTAGGCAGCACAGTGGGCTGGCCTAGTGATACTGAACCCCATCTCCTCAAGGTGGTGACCAGCCCTAGGATGCACCTGTTATGGGCTCCTGTCTTTCCCGTCTCCTTATTCTCTGTATCCCATTCCTGTCCGCCATGCTCACTTCCTCCAATAAACCACTTGTCCGAAAGCTCTTGTCTTGGGATGGATTTTCCGGGGTAGAGTGGGAACCCTGGATGATGCAGCTTCTTCCCACGCACCATGGTCCTATATGAAGCACTTTATGCCTAATAAGTGCCTCGGTCCCTTCAGTTTGCACTAACAAAAAATCCCATTGACTGGGCTATTTATAAAAAACAGAAATGGATCCCTCACAGTTCCGGAGGCTCAGAACCCACTTCCCAGTTCACAGACGACATCTTCTTGCCATGTCCTCACGTGGTGGAAGGGGCAAGGGACCTCTCTCTGGGTCATTTCCATAAGAGCGCTGATCCTGTTCATTCATGAGGTACCCTCACCACCTAATTGCCTCCCAAAGGCTGCACCTCCAGATAGCATCGCATTGGAGACGAGGTTTCAATTCATGAATTTGGGAGGAAGGACACAGGTGTTTACCGTATGGCAGTAATTCATTTAATACTCATGACACCCGATGTGGTAGGTTCTCTTCTGTCCATTTAAAATTTTTTTTTTCAACGTTTTTATTTATTTTTGGGACAGAGAGAGACAGAGCATGAACGGGGGAGGGGCAGAGAGAGAGGGAGACACAGAATCGGAAACAGGCTCCAGGCTCCAAGCCATCAGCCCAGAGCCCGACGCGGGGCTCGAACTCACGGACCGCGAGATCGTGACCTGGCTGAAGCCGGACGCCTAACCGACTGCGCCACCCAGGCGCCCCTCTTCTGTCCATTTTAAAGACGTGGAAGCAGAGACTCAGAGTTGAAGTGACTTAGCCAAGGTCACACTGGCTGCAAGTGTCAGGATTGGCTTTCAGCCTGGGTCAGTCTCGCTCCATAAAGCATTGTTCTGAGCCTGCTCTCTGCCTGGAATCACATGTCCAGTGGGTTCTGTTTTGTGCTGTGGAGTGTCTTTCTCTGGGCTCTGGAGGACCCTCTTGCCAAGGGCACTGTGGGTGATTGCTGCCTTTGTCCCACGCCTGTGGCCTGTGTCTGCTCTTGGGAACTGATGTTCTAAAATTGCAGATTCAGGACCATGGCCAAGGGCTGTGAGGCTCCCACCCTTCTGAATTCTAAGTACTTTGAAACTCATTTGAGATTCATTGGCTGCTGAAAAGGGGGGAAATGTGCTTGACTTGCTCTTTTATTTTTCTTTTCTTAAAGAGACTCCAAAGTTATTCTGGTAGCAGGCCCAAGGGCCCTGGACCAGCCCGTTCCCGTATGGACACAGGGCTGCTGACGTCTGTCCACTGAGGCTGGCTTTGTTTTGCCCTTGCAGAGACCAAGGGAGTCGCGTTTTTAAAAGCCTTTTTTGTCCTTCTTCTGCAGCGTTGACATCTGGGATTCTAATAACATCCCAGCTAGACTTGGGATTCATTCATTGGCATCTGCCTTGAGTGTGATGTAAAAGGTGCCAGGAAACCTCCCGCTTCCCAAATATCTCACCCCTGTGTGCTACAGGGACTAGAATTGCATCTTGGCTGGAGACAGAAACTGTAATGTATGCAACATCAAACAAGCTAGGCACTGTGGGTCTTGTATGAAATTTCTCGTTACATCCTCACGTTCCCATTATACAGACAGGAACACAGAGGCCCAGAGGGTATACCTGGCTTGCCTGAGAACCATGAGTGCAGGGGGCAGCCTTTGGACTAGAACCCTCAGCTTTCAGAGTCTCGCCACCTCCCTGTGCTGCCTCTGTGTTTAGTGATTCCTTCCTTTGAATTAAGCCTTGCTCTCTCCCTGGGAACTTAGGAAGATTTGATTAGTGAATCCTTAAGAGTTCTCTGATTAGGGAATGTGGGTCCTCAAACCAAGGCCAGTGGCTAGATCAACAGTCATACTTGGGGCAGGCTCAGTCAGCCCTTGCCAGCGCCTGGGTCCTGTTGCCCTGCAGATCTTCCAAAGTGTGCGAGACCACAGCAGCCACTTTCCAGGAAACGGTGATGCAGTGCAGATAGTTGATTTGAGCCTTGGGAGGGGTGAGGAGCATTCTGGAAAGGACCGTGCAATGCAGGCAGCCAATCCAAGCCCTGGGAGAGGGGAAGAGTGCTCTGGTCCCAGTGTCTACAGAGATGGAGATGCTCAGAGTGCGGTCTGCAGGCCAGCAGTCTGCGAGCTTGCTAGAAACAGAATCTCCTGAGGGCCCCAGACCTGCTGCATCAGAATCTGCATTGTAACAAGGTGACTTGAATGCACAATGACGCATGAGAAGCTCTGAGCAGAGAGGCTAAACCAGCAAGCCTCCAACCAAGCTCTAGTCTGATGCCATGCATGTTCCCAGGAGCTTGCTCACGCCGCCCAACGACCCTGGGCTGAGTCTGCCAATGAATTATGTGCCACAGATGAAGAATACTGTGCCCCACCATTTTTACTCTGCTGTTTTGACCTTATGTACATTGTTAATGCACACGTCCATGGAAAGAGTCTTGAGACTTGTGAAATTTTCTGCAAGAGTGTTTCACGTAGCAAATTCCATTTAGTCATTTTAATCTAGGATTTAATTTTCTCTACAGCTCAACTAAACGGTTTCCATTTTTTCCCATTAAAACCTTTATTTGTAGTACAATTATTTTCATGGGATCAATTATTTTCTGTTTAAAATTTACAACAAACATCTGATTCATCCATATTTTCCCTTATACCGACTTTCTGCTGATTCTTCTGCTCTCTTAAGGTTTTCTGTTGGCTTGCTTGTTTGATTCTTTTGTGGTCATTCTTTCTATCAAGTTCACATGTCCTGGATCAAGTTTTGTGGATTTAAATTTTGTTAGAAGTACTTGTTTTATTATTTTTTCCCCCTCTGTTTGCGGCTTCAGCTTCTTACGAATTCTTGCGTGTGTCCTTTTAGCCCTGTTAGTTTTACTTGTCGCTGAGTATTTCTGCCAGTGATCTATGGTAGAAATCATCACTGGAATGTAAGTGAGGGCAGGATTTCTGTACTTCTCTGCTTTTCCTCCTCCTTTGCCTCTTCCTCCTCCTCCTTCCTCCCTTATCTTCAGGTCCTAACCAAGTGCCTGGTACATAGTAGTTGGTGTTCCATAAATATTTGTAGGCAGAACGAATAGTATTCACTCACAATCGAATCAAAGACTGATGATTTGCCTGTGCTTGTTGATAAGAAGCCTGTGAGCAGCACGAAGGGACAGAGATAGGCGGAGACCGTTGGGAAAGCAGAGGAGAAGGTGGAGAGAGGAGGTTCGCACATGTGCACACACGCACGTGGTCACACACAATTATGCAGGTACACACACATGCACGGAAGCGTGCATATGCACTCAGAGACACGTGCTTATGCAAGCACAAGTCACACATACTCAGGTGTGCACAAACGTGTGTGCACGGAGACACATGTATCAGCTCATATTTGCACACACATGTGCACACATGCACGTATTTGTAGGCAGACACATGTATGCACAGCATACGCATATACACAAATGCACACCAACGTATACATACCTAGACACGTGCACATAGACACAGACACTCATGGACACGCAGTCTGCCAGCCTAGGGACCGCTAAACTCTTCACCGCAGGGTAGAGCAAAATGTCTCTGGTGCGAGAACAGTGGACTAAAACTTGTAGGATCAAAACCTGCTTAACACACTCCTCCTTGGGGTGCCCAGCGTGTCCATTTTACTACTGGCGCTTCGTGAAACGCATATTGAGGTGACCTGAGTGTGGAAAACCGGTGGCGACCTTTGTGCGAAGTTGTTCAAAAATTGTACACGCGTCCTTTCTGCGGGTCAGAGCCTGTGAGCATCCTGGGTTCCGGGAGATGGAGAGGGCTTGGCCCTTCTTTTCACAAGCTCGCAGTCTGCTGGGGGGAGGGGGATGCGGAAGTTGAGCCATTAAAATGCAGCCCGGTTAGTGCTGTGCAGAGAAACCCTCTGGGGGCGGGGGGTGGGGTGGGGGGGGCAGCGGGAACCAGAGCAGGGATCTCACGCAGGTGAGGGTGTGGAGGCGGAGCTGAGCCACCACGCATTTGTCCCGGCTTCCTTTTGGCGTGTCGGGTACCTAATTATAAAATAATTCTTAACGAACGCCACAGGGGAGGGGGAGGCGCCTGAAAGGCAGGAGGGGGAGGATGTGCCGTTAGAAGCCCTGGTCGCCAGTTCCACCGGCATGAATGGAGGCAAGAGCCGCCCTGTCTTTCTGAACCTCAGTACCTCGGTTTACAAAACAGGAGTAAAAGCGTCTACTTCAGAGGTTTGCTGTGAAGGCGAAATGAGAAAATGCGTCCGAAGGACCTCTGGGAACCAAAACACTGCTCACAAGCCGGTGTTGTTATTCAGACGGGGCTGCAAGGGTGTGGGGTCTGTACTTGGACCAGCCGGTGTGTGTGACACACGCCCCAGGCCTCCGTGGCTCGCCACCCCAAGCATTATCTTCCTCCCTCCTGGGTGTGTGGCTCGATGGGGCTTTGGCGAATCGTGGCTGGATTCGGCTGAGCTGCCTCCAGACTGGGGATTAGATCTGAGCCTTCTCTGCATGTGTCCTGTTCTCCTTGACCTGGAATTTTAACCTCCTGGTGCTGGCAGAAGTGTCAGAGGGCGAGCCAAGCACACAGACACTTTTAAAGCCTAACGGCCCTTCGGCCATAGTGGCCAAACCCAATTCAGTGCCTGGGAGAATAGATTCCACCTCCCTTAGCTGGGACAACTGCAAAGTCACACGACCGAGGGAGGGGGGGAGGGACACCGTGTCACCTCCTGCATCCCCCAGGCAGTACTAGTGACGGTTAGTTGCCCGAGGTTGACAGACTGGGTTCCCATTCCTGGCAGTTCTGTTCCCCTTCCTAGCCATGAGTCTCTGGGTGAGTCAGCCCCTCTGACCCTCAGTTTCCTCATCTGTAAGATGGACACAGTAAGAGTTCCCATCTCAGAGAATTTTGGTGAGGACTGTGGTTTATTCTTACAGCCTTGTAATGGGTCCCTAGCTTTTTTTTTTTTTTTTTTTTAGCTTATTTATTTTGAGAGAGACAGACAGTGTGAGTAGGGGAAGGACAGAGAGAGAGGGAGAAAGAGCGTCCCAGGCAGTCTCCATGCCATCAGCACAGAACCCAACTCAGAGCTCGAACCCACGAACTGTGGGATCATGACCTGAGCTGAAACCAAGAGTTGGACGCTCAACCAACTGAGCCACCCGGGCACCCCACGGGTCCCCTAGCTTTTACCTTGCAACTCCCATACCTCCCTTCTTCCTCTCTCCTCATGAGCTGGAGACATCCTTTCATACAGAAACCATCCAGAAGGAGACCTCATACACATTTAAGCAGGTTAGTGGTTGCCAGGGACCAGATGGGAGAGAAGAAATGGGGCGTGGTGGCTAATAAGTTTGAGGATTCTTTTTAGGATGACGAAAATGTCCTGAAATTGATGGTGATGGTGATGGTGGTTTCACACCTCAGCGAATATGCACTCTCTCTGCCAGGACTTCTTCCTCCACACGCTCACCCTCATTTTTGGTCCTTGCCTAAATACCATAAGGTCTCCTATTCGAATGTGACTCCTGACTGCCGCTCGCTGTCTCCTGCTGTACCTTCTCTAGTATTTGTAACAATCTGACGTGTTCTGTAATACAGTTATACGCTGTCTTTATCATCTGCCCCCTCCTCCCCCTCCTCCTCCCCCCCTCCCCTTCCTCCTCTTCCCCCTCGTCCTCCTCCCCCTCCTCCTCCCCCTCCTCCTCCTGCCCCTCCCCCTCGTCCTCCTCCCCCTCCTCCTCCCCCTCCTCCTCCTGCCCCTCCCCCTCATCCTCCTCCCCCTCCTCCTCCCCCTCCTCCTCCTGCCCCTCCCCTTCCCCCTCCTCCCCTCCTCCTCCCCCTCCTCCTCCTGCCCCTCCCCTTCCTCCTCCTCCCCCTCCTCCTTCCCCTCCTCCTCCCCCTCATCTTCCTCCCCCTCCTCCTCCCCCTCCTCCCCCTCCTCCTCCTCCCCCTCCTCCTCCTCCCCCTCCCCTTCCTCCTCCTCCCCCTCCTCCTCCCCCTCCTCCTCCCCCTCCTCCTCCTCCCCCTCCTTCTCCCCCTCCCCCTCCTCCTCCCCCTCCTCCCCCCCCCCCCCCCCCCCAGTGCACCAGGAGAATGTAAACTTCATGAAGGCATGGCTATTTTTCTATTTGCTTCCTGGCTGATCTCCAAATGGTGCCTGGTACATAGCACATCCCTTTTACCCCTTTGTCAAATGGGTGATGTCAACAGCATGATGCTTATTAAGTGCTCAGGAGCTGGCATGTATGAGGGGCAAATCAATGTTCGTTTCTATCATCACCATTTATTTCAAATAAGCTACTTAATTGCCAGATTTTCTGTCTGAAGTGACTCTGAGTTTGAGTCAAGTATCTTCACCCTGGGAGTCCTTGCTTGCACACATGTGTGGGATGGGCTCCCGCAGTGTCTGTAGATGTGACTTTTCAGCCCCACATTCCTTCCTGCCGGGCATAGCGAGCCGTGACATTTATAAATCTCTGGGCTCTTAATCCCCCGCTGATCCTCAGAGAGGAGTAGCGATTTGTTGCTAAACTCATTGCCCCACTTTGACCAAAGGAATGAAGAGATACCCAGGCATCGATCCAGGGCTGTGACATTGCCTCCATTCTAAAGAGGAGGACAGCGAGACTCAGTGGTGTGAACTGACTTGCCCACAGCACCCGGCTGGGGAGGGGCCAGACTGGGCTAGGAAGCATGCCTTTGGGATCCTGGTCCTCCCACTGCAAAGCCTGAGGTTTGGGGCAGATCTGTTTCCAAGGCCTTTTCCTTACATTGAGCTGAGGTTAGTAAATCCTTTGTGGAATTCGTCCACATTCTTCACTACCAGCTGTCCCTTCTCCATATCAGTCTTTTAAGGACAGTGTTCCGACTGAGCAATTCCCACAGAATTAGGCCCAGAAGCCCCTGTTAGCATGCAAATGTGCTGCTTTGGAGCAAAGGCTGGTTGTAATCCACGGTGCACAGCATGGAGAGCTAAGCCGGGGCCCCTGCAATCCGTCATCGTTAAATGGAACAGCATGGCTGTGGACGGGTCGGTTGGGACAACGCGGGGCAGGGGTGCCCGGCTTGATGAGGAAGAGTGTGGGTGTCCTCGACAGGCAAACCTGGTGTTTTAAAGGCTCCCCAAAGCCTCCCGCAGTTACAAGAACCATCGAGAATAAGTATGTGGATGCCAAAGGGCAACTGAAGGGAGCCTGTGTGTGTAACCCACCATTCATGGAGAGACCTGAAGGCAGGTGTCTTTGTCCATTAGGTGATTACATCTCGCAGGACATGAACCAGTTAAAAAAGCTCTCGAGGCTGGATCAGACCCCGAACTGTTGAAGGTTCATGTGCCTGCGAGTGGCTGGCCTGTTATCAAAGTGCAAGCCACCCGGAGTGGGCCGAGGGGCCACGTTTGAGCGGCCCACGGGCCTTGGACCCCCAGGACTGCTTGCCCGTAGACCCTGTCAGCCATCGTTGGCAGGAAGGGAGTTCATTTATCTTCAGATCGGTGCGGCAAAACACGCTGTGTGCCAGCAGTGGGCTGGGGCTACAGACAGAGCCAGCTTGTTGACCTGCAGAAATTCACAGCCCTGCTACTGCCCTACATGACACTTGCAGCCACTGAATGTGCAGAAATCAGACTTACATGTTGTGAGCCTCTGTGTGTGGAGAGAGCACTTCCTGAAGAATTAGAAGCATGACACCATTTTCGGTTACTTCTTTTTTTGTTGTTCCTGTTTTTTATCCCCTTTACCTTTTTTCTATAAGCTCTATTGAGGTACTGTTCATGAGCCGCAGATTGTACCCAATTCTAAGTGTATTTTTCAGGGGCTCTCAGTATATTTACCAAGTGGGGCGACCATCACCCCAGAAACAGGCTTTATGCCCCTTTGCTGTCTCTCCATTTCTTCCTCAGTCTGAGGCAACCACTCATCTATTTTCTGTCTCCATAAATTTTGCTTTTCTGGAAATTTCCTATAATGAAATTATATAACACGGGGTCCTTTGTGTCCGGTTTCTTTCACTTAGCGTAGTATTTTCATGGTTCCTCCATTGGACACACTCGGAAACAAGGTTTGTAGCATCAGTATAGACTTTAATTTTGTCCTTTCCCTTCACAATGGAAGTGTGGGCAACTGGTCCAGATCCTGTGAAGTTGAAGGTTCGTCACTTCGGCATGCCTGCTCGTTTCAATCTCGATTGAGATTTGATCCCTTGTCTGTAATATTGGTGCTTCCACTTTTTTTGTTTTCAGTCACGTCTTACAATGAGTAAAATCTGGGGGCACCTGGGTGGCTCAGTCAGTTAAGTGCCCGACTTCGACTCAGGTCATGATCTCAAGGTTTGTGGGTTTGAGCCCTGCGTTAGGCTTGGTGCTGACAGCTCAGAGCCCAGAGCCTGCTTTGGGTTCTGTGTCTCCCTGTCTCTCTGCTCCTCCCTTGCTTGTGCTCTCTCTTTATCAAAAATAAATAAACATTAAAAAAAAAAAGAATGCGCAGAATGTGGTGGAACAGCTAAGTAATCATCTCAACAGGGACAGTGATGGTCCCGGAGCTCTGGTCGGCAAGCCGAGATCACTTACCAGGTAACTTGTCGCCTGGCAGGTGGAAGTCAGATCTGACTCAGAGCTTGAGAGTGTGAGTGTGGAGACTGCTTGCACATGTCATTGTCTCTCTATCTTCCCCCTCGTTCTTTTCTTAAAATAATTTTTATTTATTTATTTATTTATTTATTTATTTATTTATTTATTTTTAAACAAAAAATTTTTTTTTCAACGTTTATTTATTTTTGGGACAGAGAGAGACAGAGCATGAACGGGGGAGGGGCAGAGAGAGAGGGAGACACAGAATCGGAAACAGGCTCCAGGCTCCGAGCCATCCGCCCAGAGCCCGACGCGGGGCTTGAACTCGCGGACCGCGAGATCGTGACCTGGCTGAAGTCGGACGCTTAACCGACTGCGCCACCCAGGCGCCCCTTAAAATAATTTTTAAATGTTTATTTAATTTAGAGAAAGAGACACAGACAGGGCACGAGCAGGGGAGGGACAGAGAGAGAGGGAGACGCAGAATCCGAAGCAGGCTCGAGGCTCCTAGCTGTCAGCCCAGAGCCCGACGCGGGGCTCGAACTCATGAGTTGCGAGATCGTGACCTGAGCCGAAGTCGGACGCCTGACAGACTGGGCCACCCGGGCGCCCCTTCCCCTCCTTCTTCTGCCTTGTTCTGTCAAGGCCTTCAACAGATCGGATGAGGCCCACCCACGCAGGAGAGGGCATTCTGCTTTACTGAGTTCACTGATTCAGACGGTAATCTCACCCTGAAACACCTTCATGGACTCGCCCAGAAACTCCCGTTTAGTCTGAACACCCCATGGCCGCTTACATCGACTCACCAAATTCAGAGGAGTCAGTGAGTGGGCAGACAAGGGAGGGAAGGGCACTTTGGGCAGAGGAAACAGCCTGAATAAAGGTCTGGAGGCAGGAGATGGCAAAGGGTGAGTGTGGGATTACAGGCAGGTCAGGGTGTCTGGAGGGTAAAGGGTGGGAGTCTGAGGAGGAGGTTGGAGCACATTATTAATGTGATCCGACCCCACTGAGAAATGTATTTTTACCGTGAGGGCAATAGGGAGCTATTGAAGGATGTTCCTCCATGCAGGTGTGATGTGAACAGGTCTGAGGTTTGCAAAGATGAGTTCCAAGTGGGGATCTTGGTGCCTGGGGTCGAGGGTGGCTACTCCAAGTAGCACATGTGGGTCTTACAATCCTTCAGAGCTGTGGCCAAGGTCTCCCCAGCAGACAGTCACAGTTTGGAGAGGGGGAGGGCTAAGGCTCGCCATGGATGTCTTCGGGTTTCTAGAATCCTAGGCCGATGACCTGACAGGAGCCTGAGATTGGTCTAGTTACACTGCCTGACCGAGCAGTCACCGACAACGAATTCTCATTTCCTTAGCCGGCAAAGCCTTCTTGGTGCCAAGAGGTGTTTGTGGTTGCTTTTATTAGAAGGGCATTTAGAAGCCCTCAGCTGGGAAGGCAGGTGTATGGAGACGTGACATTCCTTTCCTTGTAAAAGTTAGGACCTTTCTCCCCTTCACTTTATAGTTGACTCTGTTGATGATGGAAGGGAAAGTGATCAGTATCTTTGCCTTCTGGGATCTGTGGCCTTTGTGGGCCAGGACGCCCTGTGTGGTCTCAGGCAGATTACTTAGCATCTCCAAGCCTCACTTGCTTAGTCTGTGAGATGGGAATGCAGACACCACCGCCAGCTCCCTCATAGAGGTGCTGTGGGATTACATGAGTGGATATTCATAGAGCATTTGGAATAGTGTCTTGAATGTAGGAAGCCTAGAAGTGTTTGTTCAATAAAAATAGATTTTGAACCACCGCTGGCTTATGTTATGGAGGGGGAGTTAAATACCCGGCTGAGGGACCTCGGACCATTTCCTCCAGCTTCATCCCCTGGGAGAGGTGGGCTCTAGGTGGGCTCTAAGGCCTCTCTGGGTCTTGTGGCTCAGGCTCTTTCCTCCCACTGTCCAGTGAAAGAGAGAAGGCTTGTTTATATGCCATGGAAACTGATGATGAAACAGACACAGGTAATACAGTTTGTCAGGAGGCTGGGATTTGAGCCAGCCCGAGAGGAGTGTTTCTCAGCTCTTCTTTGTCCCTGAGAAACATTTGTGGAGCTTCAAAAATGCCTGCGCCCAAGCCTTACCCCAGCACAATTGACACAGAGTCTCTGGGTGTGGGGTCAGGCACCAGTACTTGAAAAAGCCTCTCTAGAGGATTCTAATAGCAGCTGGAGTTGGATACCATTGGCTTGGATTAAAACCCAAGCACGTTTTCTTCTAGCCACAGATATGTGAGGACGGATGATGTGGGTCTGCAGTGCGATGGCTTAGGCGCCCCAGAGCTGAGTGTTCCTCTGAGTGGCAGCCACACACTGGGACACGTTGCACACCGCAGTCCATCGTACCTTCTCAGGAAAAGCTGGATGTTACGTTTCACAAACGAGGCTGTGACAGGGGAGAGGCATGTCTCAAGGGCCAGGGGTCAGTAAGTGGTGGGATCGGGTCCATCTCACCCAAAGCTTCTCATCACCTCTCACCACCTGGGTGGACGCAGCAGAGGGAGCCCCTTGGGGGTAATCATGCCCTTGACTCTTAGGCAGTTCAGGCCACAATAAATGTTTACTTCTGTACCTGTACCTCACTGGGGGTTGGGGACTAGGTTGCTCCTAGTGTGGGTTCATTTATTCCCTAGGTCAGCAGAGTAAACCAGAGGTGTTCTGAGTTTGGTCTCTGGACCGCTAACATCAGTATCACCTGGGAATTTGTTAGAAATGCAAATTCTCAAGCCCCATCCAGGATTTGGTGACTCAGAAACTATGGGGGTGGGGCCCTGCAATCTGGGTTTAATGACCCCCTCTGGGGGATACTAATACTTGTTAAAGTTTGAGGATGACTCTGCCGGACCCGTGTTTCACACCCTGGCTGCAAATGATAGTCATCCAGGTAGCTTCCGGACAGACTCATGCTAAACCAGTTGGAGTGGGGCCTGGGCACTGGTATTAAGGGAAACATCCTGAGTTAGTTTTAATGTGCAACAGTGTTGCTCAGTTTAGCCAAACAGCAATGGCAACAACAACAATGCATCCAGTTAAATTTGAATTTCAGATATACAACAGATACTTTTTTAGTACAGACATGTGCTGTGGTATTTGGAACAATGCTACCTGCAACCATTGGTAAGAACCAGTGGACTTGGAATCTGGAGAGACCCAATCTTTAGAAAGAGAGAGAATATAACAATAGCAAACGGATGACTCTTATGTGTACAGCTCAGTGAATTTGTACATATAAACAACAGTGTAACCACCATCCAGATCCTGAGCTGCTCAAAGTGTGGTCCGCAGACAAGCAGCATCACAATCACTTGGGAACTTGTTAGAAATTCTGAATTTCAGGCTCTTCGCCAGACCTACTGAATTGGAATCTGCATTTTAACAAGGTCTCCAGGTGATTTGTGTGGATATTAAGTTTGAGAAGTTCTGATCTGGTCTCTTTAAAAAAATTTCTTTTTAATGCTTTTAAAAATTTATTTTTGAGAGATAGAGTCCAAGTTGGGGAGGGGCGGAGAGAGAGGGGAACAGAGCATCCGGAAAGGGCTCTGTGCTGACCGCAGAGAGCCTGATGCGGGGCTGGAAGTCACAAACTGCGAGATCATGACCTGAGCCAAAGTTGGACACTTAACCAACTGAGCCACCCAGGCGCTCCTGGTATCTTTTTAGAACGGCACTGCCCGGGAAGGTAGCTACTAGTCACGTGGAGCTATTTGAGTGAAAATTAATTAAAATGAAATAAATTTTAAAAGTTTAAAAGAACTCTTCGCTCACGGAAGCCATATTTTAAGCGCGCAGTAAATACGTGGCTAGTGGCTACTGTCTTGCACAGTGCAGATACAGAACGTTTCCATCACTGCAGAAAGTTCTAGATGATGCTGATGTAGAAGAAGGCACCAAAAGTACATTCTCTGGGGGCCGACAGGTGGGCATCAGGGCCTTGTTCAAAGACAAATGGGTCAGAGAAACAAAGGTAGCAGACGCTCAGCAGAAATGCCTGACTCATATGAACAAGGTGGAAGAAAAGCCCCCAATCTCCTCTCAAGTTGGCACGTTTCCCAGGCGAGCATGTCACGGCTCTGCCGGCAGAAGTGCTGTGGCGACGCGGAGCGTAAGTGCATGTGACATGCACGTTATTACCCGACAAATTCATTAGCACGGATGCGATCACAGCGAATCCCTAATGCAGTGGCAGAGGCAGGACAATAAATTAGAGTGTTACGTAAACAGTGTGCACCCAGGGGGACGCCTCCCTCTGGCTCTCTCTCCTGTCTGCAGCTGGCAGGGGGCAGGGAACGCCTCCGAGGCGTGGCCACCGAAATGTCACAGCGCCTTGTTATGAGGGGTCACTGCGGCAGAGAGCCTGACTGGGCCATGAAGACGGTTGGAAAAACCAAAAGGCCCTGGAGAATTTGGATCCCCAGCGTCTGGGTCGTAGCAAGAGGGGTTGTCAAGGGCAATTATCACCCCTTGCGTTTACTTGGGATTTACTGTTGCAAATGGTTTCTGCAGCTGTTTCTCTCATTTGTTTCAGTGGGAGATACATCAGAGGAAAACCCTGAGAGCTGAAAGTGCTTAGAAAAATTCATTCCAGGGGCACCTGGGTGGCTCAGCCCGTTAAGCGTCCGACTCTTGATTTTGGCTCAGGTCATGATCTCGCGGTTCATGAGTTCGAGCCCCTGCACTGTCAGTGCAGAGCCTGCTTGGGATTCTCTCTCTTTCCTCTCTCCGTCTCTCTCTGTCACTCAAAATAAATAAGTTAAAAAAAAAAGATCATGTATGCTGAAATGATGAAATACCTATTTAAAAAAAAGAAAAATTCGTTTTGTTCTCTGGGTTGCAGTTCTGGATGATCTCTGGGCAGCTGTGATTCTTGGATGAAAGGCTAGCCTCTCTGAGCCTTAGCTAACTTATCTGTAAAATCCTTACCTCAGAGGGATGGTGGGTTGGCGATACTCTGTGCTGGCACACAGCAGGTGCTGCGTGAGTGGTAGGTGAGTAATTTTAGCCTCCATGTATTTTCTGAGAACCTACTATGTACCAGGCATGGGGGTAGTGCCATGCCGAGACGGACAAGACATGGGTCTTGTCATGTGCAGAAGGCTGCAGTTAATCATAGTGTTCAGAGATGAGGACAGGGATAAACGTGTTTACTGGGTGCTCTGGAAACGCAGAAAGAAATACGCATTTCTCCCAGGGAAAGCTTTGGCGGAAGTGGCCATTTGAGCTGGGTTGTGGAGCAGGGTGTGTCAGGAGGGGTAGGGGAAGGACATCGCAGAGGGAGGATAGCGTTTGAGATGGGGCGGAGGGGAGAAGGAGCATGCTGTCTGCTTTCCGAAAACTTCAGGAGGTCTGGTGGGTCAGGATGGGGGCGGGGCCCCAGGGGGAGGGAGGAGACCAGAGAAGGAGGCAGGGGCTGTGAGTCCCGGCGAGGCTCCTGTGTTAGGCCGAGATGTGTGCCATCACCGCTTACTGATGGACTGTGTCAGTTCTACCAAAGCATAACCAATCACCCCACAGCTTAGCAGCTTAAAGCATCAGTGAAGCTTTATTATCTCACAGTTTCTGAGAGTCAGGAATTTGGTCAAAGTCGGTCGGGGGGTTCTGGCTCAGGGTGTCTCATGAGGCTGGCGTCTGAAGGCTTGGCTGGGGCCAGAAGAGCCACGCTGGTGCCCTCACGCAACGGGCAAGTTTGGTGCCAGCTAGGGGCTGGACAGCACAGTCTTCCCCACACGGGCCTCCTGTTAGGGCTGCTGGTGTGTTCTTGTCACATGTCATCTGACTCACCCCAGAGCAGGTGATCCAAGGCAGAGCAGGGTGGGAGCTGCACTGTCTCTTGTGCCCTAGCACCGTAAGTCACACCTGTCATTTCTGCCAGACCCTTTTGGTTACAGAGGCCAGCCTGTCCAGTACGGGAGGGGGCTACACAAGCACGTGAGTGTCAGGAGATGAGAATCGCTGGGGCCATCTCGGAGTCTGGTGACCTCCAGGGAATGAGGGATTATTACATCCTTGCTCCCTTTATACCAGCGAGGAGTCTGGGGCATGATGTTGAGCGACTTACCCCAGGGTCTCGCAATTAGATGTGGGCAGCATTTGGTACCTTGCTGCCTTTGGGTGAACTCCTTCTTTTCCTTTCATTCAAATCCATTTCATCAGGGTTTCTGGAGATGTGGTTGGAACAGCAGAGAACTCCGAATTCTCTGTGGGATGGGGCAGGGCTAGGGAAGTTAACACTCATGGAAGAAACCATCCAATTCTCCCACCCAGAACCTACCACGCAGGCAAATACAAAGTGTTAGGTTCAGAGGTAGGCTGGTCTGTTCGTTAATGTTAGTTTGTTTATTTATTTATTTATTTATTTATTTATTTTTAAAAAATTTTTTTTCAACGTTTATTTATTTTTGGGACAGAGAGAGACAGAGCATGAACGGGGGAGGGGCAGAGAGAGAGGGAGACACAGAATCGGAAACAGGCTCCAGGCTCTGAGCCATCAGCCCAGAGCCCGACGCGGGGCTCGAACTCACAGACCGCGAGATCTTGACCTGGCTGAAGTCGGACGCTTAACCGACTGCGCCACCCAGGCGCCCCAATGTTAGTTTTTTTAAAATGTTAGTTTATTAATGTTGGTCTTCACGAAGTTCATGATTAAGCTAGAAGAATAATGGATCTAATTGTCTAGCTATAGATATATCATTGGATCCCAACTCAGAGTAAGCCCCAGATTGGGGTTACTTATAAAGGCCCAGCTGGCCTCACGGAGCCCCACTGTGCACTCTTTGCTGGTCTCCTGCCTCATCTGCTCTGATCGAGACACTCTGCCTCTGTGCATCTCACATTCCCCTGGTCTGTTGCCTCTTCATCATCTTTGCTGATCCCTCTGCCTGATGTGTTCTTGCCCAGATACCCCCCACCTCCTCAGTGAAGCCTCCCCTGCCGATCTAGCTGGGCATAAACTGTGTGTGTGTGTGTGTGTGTGTGTGTGTGTGTGTGTGTGTTTGTGTGTATGTATTTTATTGTACTGTAGTTGACACACAATGTTACATTAGTATCAGGTGCACAACTTAGTGATTTGACAAGTTTATACATTATGCTGTGCTCAGCACAAGTGTGGCTACCTGCTGTCCCATTACATCACTTTTACAGTGTCACTGACTGTATTCCCCATGTTGTGCCTTTTCGTCCTACGATTTTTTCATTCTAGAACTGGAAGCCTTTGTCTCCCTCTCCCCTTCATCCATTTTGCCCACCTCCCTACCTGTGTGCCATCTTGCAAACATCACTTTGTTCTCAGTATATATAGGTCTCGTTCTGCTTTTTGTTGATTCATTTTTTTAGAATCCATTTAGGGGTGGAGTCATGGGGTATTTGTCTTTCTCGGTTTGACTTACTTTACTTAGCATAATACCCTGTAGGTCCCTCCATGTTGTCTCAACTGGCATGATCTCATCCTTTTTTGTGGTTGTGTAGTATTCCACTGTATCTATCTACCTACCTATCTGTGCATCCATCCGTCCATCCACCCATCCATCTATCCTGTCTGTCATCTATCTATCCATCATCTATCTCACATTTTCTCATCTGTTCATCTATTGATGGACATAAGGACTTCTTCCATATCTTGGTTGTCGTAAATGATGCTGTAATAATCGTATGGGGGTGCATGCACCTTTTCGAATTAGTGTTTTTATTTTCTTTGGGTAAAATACCCCTAGTGGAATTACTGGATCATAGGGTCGTTCTCTTTTTAATTTTTTTAAGGTCCTCCACTGCAATGCTTTCACAGTGGCTGCACCCATTTACCTTCCCACCAGTGGTCCTGAGGGTTCCTTTCCCCTCACCTGTGTTTTGGTCATGGCTCCAAGCTCCAGCTTCTGGAAGAATGCTGAACGTGGAGCCAGCCTTCAATAATTACTTGTTGAATGAACGAACAAATGAGCAGTGAATACGAGTCAAGGCCTTTACATTCATCCTCTCATCTGATCAGGAAAGTAGGTATGACTTATTACTCCCCTCGTTTTATAGAAGGGAGTCTGAGTCTGGAGAGATGCAGTGGTTGGCGTGGTCCATGGATGAGCTGAGATTGAAACCCAAGCCTCTTGTCAGTCTCCCAGGCCCTTGTGCTGTTTGCCCCTCACCACCCCCTGGCATCCCCTGGGACATTGGCCTTCTGCCTCTAGGCTTCAGGGATTCTGGAATGCCAACTTTAAATTCTGATTTTCCCCCAAATTGACCAAGTTGTCAGAGAGGGCACATCAGGAGGCCATGGGAAGTGCAGAAAGCTGTGAATTTTGCTTTTCCTCTTTTCATTCCGCAATGCTCAGTTTCTTTTTGAATGCTCCCCTCCCCAGGCCATTAGTGATGACTTTCTCCTCCAATGTGTCACTGCGCATGTGCTTGTGGAAACCTTGTTGGCTAACTGTCAGCTCCAGCTGCCATGGGATGCTCCGGGAGAGGACTGGCTCCCTCGTTTCTGCTCAGGGTTGACAAAGCCATTCCGTCTTCCAGGCAGTAGTTGTGACTAAAAATAGCTGGGCTGCTGTTTTCTTCACTTTTCACTTTTAAGGGCGACAGGATTGTATTCTAGAAAGAGTTTCGGATGGAGGGGCAAAGGTACTCCTAATTCTGCCAAGTATCTTAGGAGCCGTGTTCAATCATGAGTGTCCTTCAGGTTCTCAGACCTCTCCCTGTGACAGGACTGGACGAAACTTTTGTTGAGCAGTGTCAGGGAGGGAGGCAGGAATAAAAGACCACTAACACACTCACACACGTGCACATGCCTACAACCTGGGACTCACAGCTAAGCCGTGTGGGAGTCAGGACTGCTCTTACCTGATATATGACTCCCCATGGAGAGAGTAAGAAGACAAGCAGTTAATGAAGAATTAATAATCACTTTTACCACTGGTCTAGACATTCACTCTCACCGTCTCATTTCATCTGGCAAGGCAGCTATTATTTAGTACTATCCCCATTTTACAGATGGTGAAACTGAGTCCAGTGAGGTTAAATGATTAGTCTAGTCTGTGACTGAGCTGCAACTCACTTGGTGAGGGGAAGCCCCAGACTGTAAACCTCTCTGCTTCCTGTGTGAGCTTCAGCTTCATTACAGGCTCGTTCTCTTGCATCTGCAACCTGGCTCTCAATCTGGGGAGCTTTTATACAATGCTGATGCCCAGACCCCACACTCTGGGGTTTTCATTTAATTGGCGTGCGTGGGGGCAAGGGTTATGGGTTGCACTGTGCAGTCAGTGTTGAAATCCATTGGGTTCAGTCGTTGCTGAGTTGGAGAGGCCACCCCTGCCCCGGTAGGTGCAAAACCTCCATCAGCTGCGCCCTACTGAACCCTGAACGGGTGCCAGCTTTCATACTCGGCGCTGAGCTGTAGCAGTGCTGGCGTGGAACTCACCTCACTCACTGCCCCCCGACCTCCTGCCCCCCGCCAGGAGCCCTGCTGGGGGGGGGGCGCTTTGGGAATCGACTGACCCTTGTGGCTCGGCATCACCCAGGAGTGAGTCTTGTTGGTGACGGAAAGAATGTTCTCTTCCTGCCTAAATGTTCACTTCATGCTTCCCCAAGTTAGGAGCACGGAGGGGGAAGGAGTTCGCCAGCAGACCAGACCGAGGAAGTGATGATGATGGGCTAGCAAGGAGAGAGCCAGGACCGTGGGTTCCGGGGTGGGCCCCGTCTGTCTGTCTGCATTTCACTGTGTCTCCAGTGCTTGGGACAGTGCTCAGTGCACAGTAGGCTCTGTGTCAGTGTTTGTTCAGTGGATGATGAACACACTCAAAAAAAAAAAAAAACACTTTATTGTTTTCTAAGAGCTTGTCATGATTGGCCTCTGGGATTTGCCTCTTTTTTTTTTTTTTTTTTTTTTTTTTACATTTTCTTATATTTTATTTATTGTGTGATATTTTCATTTTTAAAAAATTATTTCATTTTATTTTTTAAATTCACATCCAAGTTAGTTCGCACATGGTGCAACAGTGATTTCAGGAGTAGATTCCTTAGTGGCCCTTACACATTTAGTCCATCCCCTCTCCCGTAACCCTCAGTTTGTTCTCCGTATTTATGAGTCTCTTCTGTTTTGTCCCCCTCCCTGTTTCTATATTATTTTTGCTTCCCTTCCCTTGTGTTCATCTGTTCTGTGTCTTAAAGTCCTCATATGAGTGAAGTCTTATGATATTTGTCTTTACCTGAAAAATGTCGCTTAGCATAATACCCTCCAGTTCCATCCACATAGTGGCAAATGGCAAGATTTTGTTCTTTTTGATTGCCAAGTAATACTCCATTGTATAGATATACTACGTCTTCTTTATCCATTCATCCATCGATGGACATTGGGCTCTTTCCATACTTTGGCTATTGTTGATAGTGCTGCTATAAACATTGGGGTGCATGTGCCCCTTCAAAACAGCATCCCTGTATCTCTTGGATAAATACCTAGTAGTGCCATTGCTGGGTTGTAGGGTAGTTCTGTTTTTAATTTTTTGAGGAACCTCTATACTGTTTTCCAGAGTGGCTGCCCCAGTTTGCATTCCCACCAACAATGCAAAAGAGATCCTCTTTCTCTGCATCCTCACCAACATCTATTGTTGCTTAAGTTGTTAATGTTAGCCATTCTGACAGGTGTAAGGTGATCTCCTTGTGGTTTTTGATTTGTATTTCTCTGATGATGAGCGATGTTGAGCATTTTTTCATGTGTCGGTTGGCCATCTGGATGTCTTCTTTGGAGAAGTGTCTATTCATGTCTTTTGCCCATTTCTTCACTGGATTATTTGTTTTTTGAGTGTTGAGTTGGATAACTTCTTTATAGATTTTGGATACTAACCCTTTATCTGATATGTTGTTTGCAAATATCTTCTCCCATTCTGTCAGTTGCCTTTTAGTTTTGCTGATTGTTTCCTTTGCTGTGCAGAACTTTTTATTTTGGTGAGGTCCCAACTGTTCATTTTTGCTTTTGTTTCCCTTGCCTCTGGAGACGTGTTGAGTAAGAAGTTGCTGCAGCCAAGGTCAAAGAGGTTTTTGCCTGCTTTCTCCTCGAGGATTTTGATGCCTTCCTGTCTTACATTTAGGTCCTTCATCCATGTTGAGTTTATTTTTGTGTATGGTGTAAGAAAGTGGTCCAGGTTCATTCTTCTGCATGTTGTTGTCCAATTTTCCCAGCATCATTTGCTGAAGAGACTGTCTTTATTCCATTGGATATCCTTTCCTGCTTTGTCAAAGATTAGTTGGCCATATGTTTGTGGGTCCATTTCTGGGTTCTCTATTCTGTTCCACTGATCTGAGTGTCTGTTCTTGTGCCGGTACCATACTATCTTGATGATGACAGCTTTGTTATACAGCTTGAAGTCCGGGATTGTGATGCCTCCTGCTTTGGTTTTCTTTTTCAAGATTGCTTTGGCTATTCGGGGTCTTTTCTGCTTCCATACAAATTTTAGGATTGTTTGGGGGCGCCTGGGTGGCGCAGTCGGTTAAGCGTCCGACTTCAGCCAGGTCACGATCTCGCGGTCCGTGAGTTCGAGCCCCGCGTCAGGCTCTGGGCTGATGGCTCAGAGCCTGGAGCCTGTTTCCGATTCTGTGTCTCCCTCTCTCTCTGCCCCTCCCCCGTTCATGCTCTGTCTCTCTCTGTCGCAAAAATAAATAAACGTTGAAAAAAAAAATTTTAGGATTGTTTGTTCTAGTTCTGTGAAGAATGCTTGCGTTATTTTGATAGGTATTGCTTTGAATATGTAGATTGCTTTGGGTAGTATTGACATGTTAACAATATTTGTTCTTCCTATCCAGAAGCATGGAATATTTTTCCTTTTTTTGTGTGTGTGTGTCTTCTTCAATTTCTTTCATAAGCTTTCTATAGTTTTCAGTGTATAGATTTTTCACCTCTTTGGTTAGATTTATTCCTAGTTATTTTATGGTTTTTGGTGCATTTGTAAATGGGATTGATTCCTTGACTTCTCTTTCTGTTGCTTTGTTGTTGGTGTATAGGATTGCAACCAATTTCTGTGCTTTGATTTTCTATCCTGCTGATTTTCTATTCTTTGCTGAATTCATGAATCAGTTCTAGTAGTTTTTGGTGGAATCTTTTGGGTTTTCCATATAGGGTATCATGTCATCTGTGAACAGTGAAAGTTTGACCTCCTCCTGGCTGATTTGGATGCCTTTTACTTCTTTGTGTTGTCTGATTGCTGAGGCTAAGACTTCCAATACTATGTTGAATAACAGTGGCGAGAGTGGACATCCCTGTCTTGTTCCTTATCTTAGGGGGAAAGCTCTCATTTTTTCCCCATTGAGGATGATATTAGCGTCAGGGCTTTCATATATAGCTTTTATGATCTTGAGATATGATCCTTCTATCCCTAATTTCTTGAGGATTTTTATCAAGAAAAGATGCTGTATTTTGTCAAATGCTTTGTCTGCATCTATTGAGAGGATCATGTGGTTCTTGTCCTTTCTTGTATTGATGTGATGAATCACACTGATTGTTTTGCGGATATTGAACCAACCCTGCATCCCAGGTATAAATCCAACTTGGTCGTGGTGAATATTTTTTTTAATGTATTGTTGGATCTGGTTGGCTAATATCTTGTTGAGGATTTTTGCATCCATGTTCATCAAGGAAATTGGACTCTAGTTCTCCTTTTTAGTGGGGTCTTTGATTTTGGAATCAAGGTAATGCTGGCTTCATAGAAAGAGTTTTTCTATTTTTTGGAAGAGCTTCAAGAGAATAGTTGTTAACTCTTCCTTAAATGTTTGTTAGAATACCCCTGGAAAGCCATCTGGCCCTGGACTCTTGTTTTTTGGGAGATTTTTTATTACTAATTTGACTTCTTTACTGCTTATGGATCTGTTCAAATTTTCTATTTCTTCCTGTTTCAGTTTTGGTAGTGTATGTGTTTCTAGGAATTTTTCCATTTCTTCCAGATTACCCATTTTATTGGCATATAATTGCTCATAATATTCTTTTATTATTGTTTGTATTTCTGCTGTGTAGGTTGTGATCTCTTCTCTTTCATTCTTGATTTTATTTCTTTGGGTCATTTCCTTTTTCTTTTTGGTCAAACTGGCTAGTGGTTTGTCCATTTTGTTAATTCTTTCAAAGAACCAGCCTCTGGTTTCATTGATCTGTTCTACAGTGTTTTTGGTTTTGATAGCCTTGATTTCTGCTTTGATCTTTATTATTTCTTGTCTTCTGCTTGTTTTGGGTTTTATTTGCTGTTCTTTTCCCACTTCTTTAAGGTGTAAGGTTAGGTTGTGTATCTGAGTCCTTTCTTCCTTTTTTAGGAAGGCCTGGATTGCTATATAGTTTCCTCTTATGACCGCCTTTGCTGTGTCCCAGAGGTTTTAGGCTGTGGTGTTATCATTTTCATTCGCTTGCATGTACTTTTTAATTTCCTCTGTAACTTCTTGTTATCCCATTCATTCTTTAGTAGGATGTTCTTTAGTTTCCAAGTATTTGTTACCTTTCCAAGTTTTTTCTTGTGGTTGATTTTCAGTTTCATAGCGTTGTGGTCTGAAAATATGCACAGTATGATCTCAATCGTATTGTACTTGTTCAGGGCTGATTTGTGTCCCAGTATGTGATCTATTCTGGAGAACGTTCCATGTGCAGTGGAGAAGAATGTATATTCTGCTGCTTTAGGATGAAATGTTCTGAATAGATCTGTTAAGTCCTCCTGGTCCAGTGTGTCATTCAAAGCAATTGTTTCCTTGTTGATTTTCTGTTTAGATCTTTCCATTGTTGTAAGTTGGGTGTTGGAAGTCCCCTACTATTATGGTATTATTATCAATGAATTTCTTTATATTTGTGACTAATTGATTTATATATTTGGGTGCTCTCACATTTGGAGCATAAATGTTTACAATTGTTAGGTCTTCTTGGTGGATGATATATCCCTTAATTATGATATAATGCCCTTCTTCATCTTTTGTTAGAGTCTTTATTTTAAAGTCTAGATTGTCTGATATAAATATGGCTACTGTGGCTTTCTTTGTTGACCATTAGCATGATAGATGGTTCTCCATCCCCTTATTTTGAATCTGAAGGTGTCTTTAGGTTTAAAGTGGGTCTCTTATAAACAGCATAGAGATGGATCTTGTTTTCTTATCCATTCTGTTGCCATATGTCTTTTGATTGGAGCATTGAGTCCATTGAGGTTTAGAGTGACTACTGAAAGATAGGAATTTATTGACATTATGTTGCTTGTAGAGTCGGAGTTTCTGGTGGTGTTCTCTGGTCCTTTCTAGTCTTTGTTGCTTTTGGTTTTTATGTATGTATGTATTATGTATGTATGTATGTATGTATGTATGTATGTATGTGTCTGTCTATCTTTTCTCCCCTCAGAGAGTCCCCCTTAAAATTTCTTGCAGGGCTGGTTTAGTGGTCACGAACTCCTTTAATTTTTGTTTGTCTGGGAAACTTTTAATCTCTCCTTCTATTTTGAATGACAGCTTGCTGGATAAAGAATTCTTGGCTGCATATTTTTCCAGTTTGGCATATTGAATATATCTTGCCACTGCTTTCTGGCCTGCCAATTTCTGTGGATAGGTCTGCTGCAAAGTGCTCTGTCTTCCCTTGTAGATTAAGGACTTTTTTTTCCCCTTGCTGCTTTTTGATTCTTTCCTTGACTGAGTATTTTGTGAATTTGACTATGATGTGCCTTGTTGATGGCCGGTTTTTGTTGAATTTAATGGGAGTCCTCTGTGCTTCCTGGATTGTGATGTCTGTGTCTTTCCCCAGGTTAGGAAAGTTTTCCACTATGATTTGCTCACATAACCCTTCTACTGCTTTTTCTCTCTCTTCATCTTCTGGGACCCCTGTGATTCTGATGTTGTTCCTTTCTATTGAGTCACTGATTTCTCTCCTTCTTAAATCGTGCTCTTTTGCTTTAGTCTCCCTCTTTTTTCTGCTTCAGCATTCTCCATAAGTTTGTCCTATCGCTGTTCTACCTCATCCATCCTTGCCGCCGTGGCATCCATTCGAGATTGCATCTCAGTTATAGCATTTTTTATTTCATCCTGACTAGCTTTTACTTCTTTTATCTCCACAAAAAGGGATTCTAATCTATTTTCGACTCCAGCTAGTATTCTTATTATTGTGATTCTAAATTCTGGTTCAGACATCCTGCTAGTATCTGTGTTGGTTCATTCCCTGGCTGTCGTTTCTTCCTGCTCTTTCTTTTGTGGTGAATTCCTCGTTTCATCATTTTGAAGGAAGAAAAGGAATTAATGAGATAAATTAAAATAAAAAACCTAAAAGTAAAAGATTAAAAATAACGCACACACACACACACACACACACACGCACAAATCAAATAAATGATGGTAGATCCTAGGGGTGTTTTGGTCTGGGTGTTGAAAGGGGCCTGAAAGATTGGAGAAAAAAGGGGGGGGGAAGAAAGCATTTGAAAATTTGAAAAAATGAATACAGTGAAATAGAATAAAATGAAATGATGGAAGTAAAATAGAATTTTAAAAATTTACAAAAAAGTAAAATACATAGTTGAAAAAATTAAAGAAATATTTTTAATAAAAATTGAAAATAAAGTAGATTTTTTCTCCTTCTGTATTCAAGAAAAAGAAATGAAAAAGAGAAAAAAGAAAATTGAATAGCTGGACCAGCGAATAGACTGAAATACGATTGAAATTACTTTGGTTTCCCCTAGAAGTCAAACTATGAAGCACTGTATAGTCCGTAAATTAAGCAGGCGGAGAGACTTGTGTTCCTGAAGAACGAGGTTGGCCTGGTTGGGCGGGGCTTAGTGCAACGGCTCCGTTCTCCACTAGATGGCGCTGCCCAGCTTACCTGGTTGGAGTGTTGTGCCGCTTGTAGGTGTGTATGCGCATGCGCAGGAATAGTGAGCATGGCGTCGCGCAACTACCCAGTGTAGCTTCTCTCCCCGGCCAGCAATCACGCTCGCGTCCTTTGTCTTGGGCTTCCTCCGCTCTGGCTTTTACACTGTCCGTGACCAAGCCGTCAGGTTGCCGGGCGGGCACCTCCCTCCTGAGTTTTATCTCCGTCGCGGCTGTGCTTCGCGACCCCTCACTTCGGAGGGACCAGGCTCGGACCCACTCAGATCCTCTGCGGGAGGGTCTCCCCGAGCAGTGGCCGGTGCCGGCCTCACCCGGGAACGTTCGCGGGACTCTGCTGCTGCCGTCGCCAGAGACTGCGGCTGGGCGCCAGCCCGCCCCAGGGAAGGTTCACGCGATCTCGTGTAGCGGCAGCGTTGGAGGGATCACGCAAAATCACAACACGCATCTGGCACCAGGCGTCGCCCTTCCCACCAGAGCACCGCCAGGTATGGAGGCGAGGAGTTTCAGACTCTGCGCTCCCCGTTTACAGAGTCTTAACGGAATTTAAACCCTCTCCTTTCTCCTCCCTTCCTTTTTAGTTCAGTCCCTGCGGCTGTTTCCACTTTTCCACTTTCTCTCCAGGTGCTTTGGAGGGGGTGCTTTTTCCGAACTCACCCCCTGTCTCCGTCCTCTCTCTGCACAAGCAGAAACAACTCCTGCCCTCTGCAGCTTGTCTCTCCCCCAGTTTACCTCTCTGCGCCACGTACCTGCTGAGTTCTGTGGTTCAGGTTGTGCAAACTGTTGTGTTAATCCTCAAACCAGTGTTCTAGTGTGCAGGATGGTGTAGTGTTGATCTGGCTGTAGTTCATGGACGGGAGATGCAAAAAAACTTCCATGCTGTTCTGCTGTCTTGGCTTCTCAAAGCGATTGCTTTGTCCGGGATTTGGCTCTTGATCCTGCTGGATATCAGGATGAGGATGATCCAGGACTGGAGTATGGCTATGGGGTTCGGGGGCTATGGCTGGGAGGTGTCAGAAAGAGTAGAAGTGTGTGACTGCGGGCCGGGAATATGATGTGCATGTAAGATGCAAGGAGGAGGGGGTTGCCTGGGTGGCTCAGTCGGTTAAGCATCTGACTCTTGACTTCATTTTAGGTCACAATCTCATGGTTTGTGCGGGGCCTGTTTGGGATTCTTGCTCACACACACTTTCTCTTTCAAAAATAAATAAACATTTAAAAAAGATGCAAGGAGGGAGGGAATCAGTGCACATATGCCCAGCTTTGCAGTGAGAGAGCCTTCCGGAGAAGAGAAGATAAGATTGTCCCAGAGGCTGCAAACTAGAGGTCCACACAGAAAATCTTGCCTGCAGCCATCTTGTTTGGACCACTGTTTTATTAATAATATTTTCGTTTTGTTACTGATACTTAAAATGGGGGAGGTTTCCTTTAGAAATCTAGATTTCTGACTTCTCTTCAAAATTTAGTTGCTCTGATAGCCTTTGGCCAGAATTCCCACCAGCAATAACCACTTGTTACTGAGTAGCCTCTGACTCCTTTAGACAGATGGGGTATGCCCCCCTCACCCCCTGTTTTGCCTTGATGTCCACTTGGAGGGCTTCAGCCATTTTTGTTACCAACCTGGTGTTGGGAGGTATTTGAGTTCAAGACTCCATGTGTTATTTCTTCTGTGTGGTTACCTTCGCTCCTTTGCCAGGTATGTAGTCTGGGCTCCTTTCCTCACTGGGCACTTGGACCTCAGCTGGCCTGTGTTTCAGCATCACACCCACCCCAGGCTGCATCTGACTCCTCTCACCTGCCCGTTGTGGCAGGTACTGCTGGGCATCTTGCCCAACAAATATTCCCCCATCTTCGTCGTCGTCGTTGGAAGAAGAGGTGATGTGTTCAGCCTCTAGAGAGGAGCCTCAACTGGTTCAAATTATTTGTGGAAATCTTTCATTTGCCTGGGATTGGTGTAGGAGTGGGCATGTGACTCAGTTTTGGCCAGTGAGATCTAAGGAGAAGTCGACTAGGAGATTCCAGCAAAGATTTTTCTCCTTCATTAAAGAAAGATTCCTTTCTTTTGGAAAGCTGTCATGTGGAGAGGTGATACTTGGAACTGAGGCAGCCATCTTGTGACCATGAGGCAAGGGCTCATTCTGATACTGAGAATAACAGAAGTCAGGGAGATTCAGGAGCCCTCCTGATTCACTGAAGTACTTAACCAATCTGTAGGCCTCCTTATTACGGGCTTTTTGTTTGGAAGCCCCAAATGCATGTATCGTTTAAGACAGTGTGGGACTTTGAGAAGTATCAGTTAAAGCCAGAAATATTTCTCACCAGGTAGATTGTAAGCTGTATGAAAACAGGGCCATGTCTGTTTTTCCACTGGTGTATAAGCTCAATGTGGTGTCTAGCACATTGCTGGTATTCTAGAAATATTGGCTGAAGGGATGAATTACTCCATTTCAGACATTTCAAACTAACGAGACATGAAGAAGGCAGAAACATCCCCTTTATGTGCTCCGTATGTGTTCAGGTATGTAATCTATATGAATAAAATTCAGGTAGTCATTTCAGAGTAGTCATGTGAAGTGAGTAACGTATTTGACTTCATTTCACAGGTGAGAGTTTTGGGACTCAGTGATTGGAGAAATACCTTGCCTGTATTCCACGCTATGGCCACAGCTGGGGAGTAGTGGAGTCGGGGTGATTTGAGTCCGGAAGCCTTACTCTGTGGACTCTGGCCCATGTGCTAAGCTCCGCTGCCTGCCATCCTCAAGGGAAGGCATAATGTCTGCAGCAAATGAGGCAGCTTCTACAGGTTTTGTCTTGCAAAATACAACAGATGACAGAACTATCCAGCAGGACTTGGTTCCCCTGAGCCCTGATTCACCAGATGCTATTTTTGGGCCATTTATGAGTAGAGCCACAAAACTTGGCATCACAGAACCTGACAGTTAGGAGGGAATTTTGGCTTCCATCCTTCTCAGCTGCCAGCCTAGGAACCCACGCTGTGGTAGCTAGAACGTGGACCGTGGAGACCAACCGGCTTGATTTCAAATTCCGGCTTTGCCACTCACAAGCTGTGTGACCTTGGGCATTCAAAGTCAGCCCTTGGAGCCTTGGTTTCATCTCCTATAAAAGCAGGGTGGTCGGGGTGCCTGGGTGGCTCAGTCAGTTAAGCATCTGCCTCTTGGTTTCAGCTCAGGTCATGATCTCACAGTTTGTGAGTTCAGGCCCCGTGTCGGGCTCTGGGCTAACAGCACGGAGCCTGCTTGAGATTTCTCTCTCTCTCTCTGCTCCTCCATGGCTTGTTCTCTCTGTCAGTCTCTCTGTGTCTCAAAATAAATAAATAAACATAAAAAAAAGGCAGAGTGGTCATAATGAGACAAAATGTGTGTCGTGCTTAGCACATAGTAGGCACTTAACAAACATAAATTTCTGTGTGCCCCACCGTTCCGTCTCAGTTCTGAGGTCAAGTGTAAGCACATTTTCACATTTATAAAAGTGATTGCATTTTACATATAAGGCAGATGCAAAGGATGTGGAAAATTCTGTTGAAGATTTCATAACCCTTCTTTCTAGGTTCTCTGCCAGAGAAATAAGCCTCAGTTCACCCCACTGTAAAAGAGAATGAACTAAAACCACCTTGCACCCAATGCACAGTAAAGCCGAGAAATTCTGCGACTTAATTAAAAGCCGTAGAATGTCTTCCTATCTGCAAATGAATGACATTTAAATAGAGACTAGCATTCAGTGACTTCATTGCCTGCTTAGGTAACATGCCCCCCCAAACAGCATGCCTTAGTAATTACTGTACGCTTTTCTTAAATACCCTGTTTACAGATTGTCTTATACCCGGATAACATACGTAGGTAATTTTATATTTGTGGGTAAGTGCTCTTTGCTGACAACTTGAACGTCTAAATCAGGCAACACAAAATCAGGTAATTGCAGAGAAACATTTGTCGTCTGGCATGTGCCATCTCCAGGTAAATAGCATAATTATGCGGTATCTGTTTGGAATCAATCAAAGGTGGGTGGCCTGATGTTTATCAGTTATGTTTCCGTCATCCTCTCTTTTTTAAAAATCGAAATTCAAATTTACCTTAAGGAATGGCTTCTAGCTTTGACAGCTGTCATCAAATGTCCATGCCTTTGCTTTCAAAGCTTGATGTTCTTGGAGCCTGTGGGTACACATGAGCATGTTTCACCGAAGTAGGTAAAGACTACTTTAAAAAAGTGGTTTAAAAAAGACTATCCAGCACGATTTTGTGTCTCTCTCCTTCTGATAACAGATCTGGCCAATGAGATGGACATACGCCTCAGGTCTGACCAGTCACCGAGCTCTGGTCCTCAGGCATCATCAGTGATTGGTTCAGTGGGTGGGCATGTGACCTTAGCACAGCCAATGAGCCTTCTTCCCTGGATTTGATGTATAGATACTGCAGGAGAGACACTCTTGTTTTTGGCTGGACGTATAAAGAGGGATGTAAGATGTAGACACTGGCAGTTAGCTTTTCCCCCACCGTGTAGAGAAGACCTGTCTGTAGTGGAAGGTAATGAAGCTAAGGAGAGAAGAGGGAAATGATAAATTGATCGGGGAAGGAGAGAGAGAGAGAGAAGGAGAGGGAGAGGTTTTGGCAGTGTTAAATCCAGGTCAGTCCTACTGCCTGGGGCCTCATCCCTGTAACTCTGCTTTTCATTCTTTCCAGAGTATCTTCTCCAAGCCACAGGAACCAATAAATTCTCTTTCCCTGAGGATGGTGTGAATTTAGTTTTGGCCCCATTTCCTGCAACAAAAGGAAGTCGTATCTTCTCCCACAAATTTCCCTGGCCAGTTTGACGGTGAGAGGACCCTCCCCCCACAGTGCTCCCTGGGGGTGATCTGCTCTGAGCCCAGTGATTCAGGGTTATTTTCTCAGGGTCCCTGGCCATCCCTAGGGATAGAGAGTGGAGAACAGAAAGGTGACCACTGGACCAATTTGGAGTAAGGCCATTTCTTTCCTTACAAGTTTTGCTGCACTGAATCAAGGGCCTCACACGTTTTCCTGCCCTTTGATTCAGTAACTCCAATTCTTGGTTTTTATTCTGGAAACAATACAAAATGGAGTGAAGGTTTGTTTATAACAGTGCAGGGCAAGGCCCTATCGTGTGGCATATAGCATTTAGCTTGTCCTGTGAAGAATTTGAAATGATACTGTGTATCGTATCAAATATGCTATATTTGTATATTTGTATATGATATATGTATATCATATCATATATGCCGTAGTGTTGAATGAAAAAAGTAGGATAGAGGAATTGCAAAAAATACTATGTACATTATGTAAAGAGCCCTAAGTCCAGACCTGGAAGGAAACCTGCTATTATTTGTTGGTGGCTGAGTGGCAGGATTGAAAGGCATAATGTTGTCTGGTTTCCTTAAATTTTTCGTCGCCACTCAAACTTCCTATAATGATCAGGCGTTACATTTGTAATCAGAAAAAGGAAATAAAGCAAAGTACAACAAAGCAGAATGAACCCTGGCTTGGCCACGCTCTACCTTTTCCTCTTTGGTTCAGCAGACACGTGTGACTGCTTGCACTTTGGGTTGGAAATGGGATCTAGGAGAGCAAATATGCTCTGTGACCTTTCCGCAAGCTCCTTGACATTTCTCTTCCTGGGCCTTTCGCCTGTAAGTTGGGATATGAATTCCTGCGTGATTGCCATTCAGAAACCTAAGGAGTGTGGGATGGGCCGTCGATGAAATACTGAGTGCGAAGGGACTGATTTCGGGAGCTGCTTTGGTGGAAGTAACATGTAAGCAGAAAGCTCCTTGGGCCGAGCAGGTGGGGACACATTTCCAGGATGCGTCTTGAGGATGATGTCAGAACATCCCCCCGGTATGCAGCATGCTGGTTGCACATACAGGGCATGAGCGGAGGACAGAGGCTTCAGATTCACAGACAGGGCGTGAGCAGAGGACAGAGGGTTCAGATGGGAGAGGATGGTGGGATCGTGGAGCCATTCCCAGCCTGGTCAGGTGCTCAGCCATTTGGTCTCCCGTTCATGCAGCAAACACTCACTAGAGTGTCTGCTCCCTACCAGGGATGTGGCCTGGCACCAGGTGGCACAGGAGTGAACCCGGTCATCCCTCCTCGGGGCCGATGGAGGGACACAGCTCTGTAGGAAGCAATCGATCAGACCAGCGCTGCCTAACAGAAATATAAAATGGGCTACAAATGTAATTTTACATAATTATAGAATTACATAATTCTGTGTAACTTAAAATCTCCTTAGACACATGAAAAAAGAAAAAAGAAACAGACGAAATAAATTCCTTAATGTGTTTTATTCAGCTTGATAGATCCAAAATATTATCCCTTCCACATGGAATTGACATAAAAACATTATCTTTCATTTTTTTGTGTGTTTTTAAAATAGGCATTTTTTTTTTTTTAGAGTAGTTTTGGGTTCATGGTATTGTTCAGGGGAAGATGGAAAAATTCCCCACATACGCCGCCCCCGCGCGGGCATGACCTCCTCCACTGTCAACATCCCCATCTGTGTGGGACATCTGTCATAATTGATGAATCTACTCGGACACATCATAGTCCTCCACAGTCCGTAATTTAGGTTCATTCTTGGTATTGTACATTCTGTGCTCACTGTCTGTTCTGTTGGACAAATGTATAAAAAATGACCTGTTTTCATCATTACGGTACCATACGGAGTAGTTTCACTGCCCTAAAAATCCTCTGTGCTCCACCTGTCTGTCCCTCTCTTAACCCCTGGCAACCGGTGATGTTTTTATTCTTTCCACAGTTTTGCCTTTTCTAGAAAGTTACATAGTTGGAATCATGAAGTACGTTACCTTTTCAGACTGGCTTCTTTCACTTAGTGATGTGCATCTAGGTTTCTTCCATGTCCTTTTGTGGCCTTTCATTCTTATTTGTACTAAACCATCCAAAGCCTGTGTGCATTTTATACGTGAAGCTCATCTCAGTTTGGAAAAGCCACATTTCCAGGGCTTGTGAGCCACATGTGGCCAATGGCACTGCAGGACTGGAGGGTCCTCAGTGTCTCCTCCGAGCGTTGGCTGCTGTGATGGCCATGCACTCAGAACTAAGAGCACAAGCCAGGTGCCACTGTGGAGTTGCCGAGGGTCGTGCAAGAGGGTCTTGGCCCCTGGGGACCTAGGTGGGAAGGTTGGCCATGGCTCCTGCAGAACGGGAAGTGCTGAGTGTGCGGATAAGGAATTGTGGGCAGTGGCCAAACTGACCTAAGAGGACTTGCTGCCTCACCAGACACGTTGATGAATTTCTGACCAAGGGAGGTTGCACAGGGAATCTCAGCTTCCACCTGACAGGCAGAATACTCTGAACTAATGATTTGGGACTGATCCCTTCGCCGTATGAAATTGGAAAGGAAGGATTGTACTTGCTGATCTTTGGTAGACAGACTAAACTCTCCCCAAAGAGGTTCATGTTGTAATCCCTGAAGCCTGTGAATACGTCACCTTACATGGCAAAAAGGACCTCGTAGGTGTGATTAAGACAAGGGTCTTGAAATAGGAAGATGCTTCTGGGTGATCTGAGTGGCCCCGTGTGATCGCAGGGGTCCTTATAAGAGGAAGGCAGGAGGGTCAGAGTCAGAGAACGAGACATGATGAGGGTGGCAGATGTGAGGGGGCGGGGAGGGAGGAAGGGAGGAAAAGAGAGAGGGGGACATTTGAAGATGCTACACTACAGCCCTGAAGACAGAGGAAGGGTCTATGAGCCCAGGAGTGCAGGCACCTCGACTTGCAGGACAAAGCAGGGAAGCAGACCCCCCCAGAGCCTCCAGAAGGATCGCGGTTCTGTCAGTACCTTGGCTTCAGTGCAGTGGGACTCACTTCCCATTTCTGACCACCAGAGCTGTAATACATTTGTGTTGCTCTGAGCCACCAAGCCTGTGGTCATCTGTTACAGCGTCTCCAGGACACTAATATGCTGAGCAAGCCTCTGAAAGATGGAGCGTGGGGGGGGGGGGGAGCAGGGTTCCTCGGGAAGCCTGGGAATTCATGGGAAGAAATGGCAAGGCTTTATTTGCTAATTCTACCTCCTTCTGAGGTGACCGAGGTGGGTTTTCTGAAAAAGAGAGCCTCCAGAATTGGAACAGATGAAAGAAAGTATGTCCAGTGGCTGGGGAGGGGTCTGGGTTTCCAGGTGGAGTGAGGGGGTGAATCTGGGGGGAATGCCATAGGTGGTGAAGACCAGTGACCCTGTCATGATGTCCCCGCTAAGGTGAAAATTGAAAGCAGTAGTAGCCTGTGTGGCCGGGCTTGTGGTCCCTGCAGAGGACACTCCTGGCCGTGCTCCTGGAAGCTTGTCTGGGCGTCAGCATCCAGGGATTCATTGAACTGGGTTCAATGGAGTCTTTTTTTAAACCTATTTTTGAAACATTTTAAAAAATGTTTACTTTTGAGAGAGAAAGAACACGATCAGGGGAAGGGAAGAGGGAGAGAGAGAGAGAATATGAATCTGAAGCAGGCTTTGTGCTGTCATCGCAAAGCCCTGTGTGGGGCTCGAACCCACGAACTGCGAGATCATGACCCAAGTTGAAGTCAGACGCTCAACCCACTGAGCACCCCGGAGCCCCTCAATAGGAGTCTTAAAGCAGGAAGAGCAGTGCAGACTCCGAAACCCACATCTGTGGCGGGTCCCCGCCCCTCTTCCGCTTTCCAGGCACCAGGTAACGGGAGAATTTCCCACGGAAGAGAGAGGACAGAACCCCTAGCAACTTCACCTCTCGCTCCCTTGGCAAACGGGAGCTCAGAGCCTGATTCAGTTTGATTTGGAAGAAATAAATTTTTGTGACCGTTTTGCCCCTGAGGGTTGTGGAGCATTTTGAAACGGATTTTGACATTATTTTCTGCCTGCCAAGCTTCTGTCTTGATAACCTGACGCCAGGAGAGTTAGAAAGGGCATCCCTGTACTCTGCTCGCAGCTCTTGCCAGCAGCACTCGGAAAAGCGCTGGATTCATTGGAGGGACTCGGGGCGTCTAAACCAGCATTTAAAGAGGAAAAGGGATGTATTGTGGTGAGAAGATGGACTCCTCTGAAGGAGCTTTGAAGTCGGAGTCTAGCACCTCCCCCCAGCCTCCTGTACTTCCTGGTGTGTGGCCTTGGGCAAATCATATTGCCTTTCTGAGCTTCTGTTTTGTTTTCTTGCACAGAATAGATGTAGTAAGCTCTACTGTGCTGCATCAGGTGCCCTGGGAAAGAGTCTGAGGTAGGGATTTGCGTGCAGGTTTACTGGAGAACATTCTAGAAGTCTGCACTTGGTGAGGAGTACGGGTGGTTGATGGGGCACAGGGAGGAACTCAACCATTAGGCAGTTGCAGAAGCCACAACACCACCAGCTACCTGGAACAGGGTTGCCCCGTAGGCTTGTCCCTCCAGGAGGCAGGACGGTGGGGTGCCGTGGGGCCAGGCACCTGGGTGACGTCACCCCCCAGGGAGGAAACGTGTGACCTTGGGGAGGCCGGTCCCTTCCACCTGGGGAAGAACTTGGCCGAGAGCTGCCAGCCTGCAGTACTCATGGGAGAGGGAAGAATGAGTGGCCTGGCCCCGAAGGAGAGAGATGTGGGGCACAGGACAGCATTTGCTACAAGTACCAACCTCCAGCGGGAGGGTCAGATGCACGGTATGTGATTGGCATAGAGCGTGGCACATGCTAGGGTCTCAATAAATGGTGGTCGATGATACTGCTCTGATTATGATGATTATTCCCGCATCAAGAGTGTTCATGAAGACACTAATTGATAAAGGTGCGTTCCAAGCAGCCCTGAGGTCTGGGAGATTGAGAGGAAATGATAATCCTCAAAGAGTTCACTGGCCTTTGCAATGCCTCTCATCACCGTGGAGCTGACTGACAGTAGATTGGCTTCTGGAAAAAGCCTGGAGTCTGCAAACAAAGGAAGCCTTGCTCTCTGGAAGGAGAAAGCCAGAAAGGAGCAGAGGATTCAACAAAGCCGTTTTGCATTTGAACAGCCCTGGTTTGTGCTTCTCTGGAGGGAGAACCCTCTGCAACCCACCGGAAGGTGCTGTTTGGCTTTCCTTGTGGCACTTCAGCTCTGCGGCCTGGTCCTCGCTAGGTCTGTGCTGCCTGGGGCTTGACAGGTTGGTCCCAGCCTGAACTCCGTGAAGCCTGGAGCAGGAGCCTGTGCTCAACACTCTGAATTTACACAGGATGCCTTGAGGCCCCCACAGCAGCCTTCCTCCCTCAATCTTGACCCCTCGGGGGCAGCCTTGATCCTCCCTGGAAAAAGTGCTGGGTCAGCAGGAGACGCAAAGAAGTCTGCCAGAGCCACTAGGAGTTTGTCCTCAAAGCCACTGCCTTGTCGCCTCCCCCAGGGATGTGAGGGCTGGCTCTGAGCTCCATGAGGGTTCACCTTGTGGGTTTACTTTGTCATTTTATCCCCAGGATTATCATGGGGCTTGGCACATCAGAGCAGCTCAGTGAATGTTTATTACATGAACAAATGAACCAGTGAATGAATGAATGAATGAATGAAGGAAGGAAGGAAGGAAGGAAGGAAGGAAGGAAGGAAGGAATGAATTCCTCCCCAGAAGGTACTGGAAGGCCCAAACTCACCCTCCTGATTTTGGGTCCTGGGAAGGTGAGCGTGTAGCCAAGCATGGAGCTAGGACTGCCCATGTATATTATCTCCCAGTGCTTTACTTGCCCGAACACCCCGCGCCATGGGGTTGTGTGTCTTCTGGGGTCTCCCTTATGTGAGCGTCCTGTAGTGATGGACGGGCAGTCTGCAACATGCCAGAGGCTTTATGCATCCCTCTGCCCCAAGGCCCTCCCTCCTTCTCACTCCTTCTCACTCCTTCTCACTTATGTAGCCCGGAATCATCCTGGGCCCAGCATAGATTTGCCTCTCCAGGGAGTCCTCCCCTCGGGCCCCCATAGCCCCTCGGCCTCTCTTGACTTTCCAGCCCACACCCATCTGTGGGTTCTTTGAGGAGGGACTGACTTGATTGATCGCGAAGGTTCAGCACCCCCAGGGGACCCTAATGGAGCAGGTACCCTGTAAAAGGTTTTAATTTTTGTTTTTTTTTTTTTTTTTTTTTTTTTTTTTTTTTAATTTTTTTTTTTTTTCAACGTTTATTTATTTTTGGGACAGAGAGAGACAGCATGAACGGGCGAGGGGCAGAGAGAGAGGGAGACACAGAATCGGAAACAGGCTCCAGGCTCTGAGCCATCAGCCCAGAGCCCGACGCGGGGCTCGAACTCACTGACCGCGAGATCGTGACCTGGCTGAAGTCGGACGCTTAACCGACTGCGCCACCCAGGCGCCCCTAATTTTTGTTTTTAGAAATGTATGAACGAGGTCAGAATGGTGTTAGAAAATCCTTAGCCTGGGAAGTGTTCTGGAAAGGCAGGGGTCATGGACATTCCCAGAGGTACAAATTGTTTAGAACACCACCCTGGAGGGACTGGGGTCTGGGGAAGGCAGGTGGTCTGTGAATCACACTTTGAGGAATTCAGCACCAGTACTGCAAAAGCAATTTATAAAAAGGTCCTTTCTGGCTCCTACTTTTTGAACTTAAAGAGTGAGTGGAAACTGTTTCTTAGGCAGATCAAATAGACCATCTTCCCAAACGTATTGCATTTGATACTAGATAGCAAGAAGCAGAGCGGATTCCTTCCCAGGAGAGTTGAGGCTGCTTATGATAAACAGTCTGTTGCTGGGGTGAGTGGGAGGGGGAGGTCACGGCAGAGGAAGGAGGGAAGACAGGAGGGAAGACGCAGCCTGCAGTTAGCAAGGGAAGACCAGAAGGGGAGAGAGGTCCGGGAGGTCCCAGAGTTGTATAGTTTCTTCCAAACCTGGAGTGGGGTGGCATTTATGTGTGATAGCATAACTTTTTTTTTTAGTTTTATTTTTATTTGAGAGAGAGAGAAAGTAGGGGAGGGACAGAGAGAGAGAGGGAGACAGAACCTGTTATGCCCAGAATTCATGATCCCCAAAGACCACTAGGGAGCTGAGTCCGATGCAAAAGCAAAGAGCCTTTATTCGAGCTAGCTCGAGCTCAATCCCCTACCTGCACCGACGCAGGGGTGAGATACCAGGGAAAGAGGGCGAGTTTCAAAAGGACAAAGGTTTTATTGGGGCCTGGGGGCAGTTGGTGAGGTAATGGCTATGGCCTCAGCCGATTGGCTGGGGAAGGGTCCTGGGGAAGGGTCGAGTCCTGTTAGGCAGGTGAGGGGGGGTTACTCAAGGGGAGGAGGTGTGGTCAAGGTGAAGGACACAGAACAAGATGGAGTCGGCTGGCGTAGGCCCGCCCTTTCAAACCCAAGCAGGCCCTGCACTGCCAGCACAGAGCCCGATGTAGGGCTTGAACTCACAAACCACCAGATCATGATCGGAGCTGAAGTCGAGTGGGACGCTTAACTGACTGAGCCACCCAGGCGCCCCATGTGATTGCGTAATGGAGCAGTATCAATACTGTACTCACGGGCACGGCTGCAGAGACATAGCACGCACAGTTCACCCTGCCTCGTCTTGACCCATGACTGCTTCCCGTTTCTGTTATTTGCACTGGAATCTGCGGGGATGGGAGTTTCTGGGCAGTTCGTACGGTGGATAGCTCGAGGTTTGTGCAGCCCAGCTTCCAGCGTGCTTTAACCCTATGCGTGTGCTTCGTGGAGCCTCTCGGTAAACTGTGACGTCATGACCACTGTCCTCTCTCTCAGCCCTGCCCTTTGCCCAAAGAAGGAGAAACGAACTTTGTTCAGAACAGACGGTGGACGGCACAGCTCCTGAGGCGGGCATCGCCGATGGACCCTGGCGTGAGACTGGTAGCCTTCACCCCTGGTCCGGGCAGTCACTACGAAGCAAACGGAGATGAAAGCTGTCTGCCTTCTTCTGGACCGAGAGCAAGGCCCTGTTGCCCGGCAGGGGAGTTCGCATCCTGCCCCTGTGCGGTTACTTGTCTGGCATTGAGTCCCTCTCTCCCGTCGTGGCCAGAGGCTGCTGTTGTGGACTCTACCCACTAGATGCCAGTAGTAGTCCCTGTCACTCTTGTGTCGATCAGAAATCTCTCCAGACGTTGCCCAATGTCCCGGAAGGGTTAGTTAGGCAAATTTGCCCCTGCTTGGAGCTCTGCTCTGGAAAGAGTTCTCCCTGGCCGTGAACCCCCTGCTGTCTGTGCTATGAACATGCTTCAGGGCTGGCGCCTTTCACGGCGCAGCGGCCAGGCTGACTGAAAGTGCTAATCAGCTGATGCCCATTCCTGATTTAGAACCCGTCATGAGCTTCCTGCTGCCCTCAGGACAAGCTCTGGAGCTCCACCTTGTCCTTGGGGGCCCCTTCTCTCTACAGCATCATCTTGGACCACTCTCTTCCCGCATCACGTGGGATGGCACAGGTCACAGGTGCTTCTTGGGGGACTGCAACAGCGAGGGCCACAGATGCTAGCCTGGGACCTGCTGCTGCCGAGGCCGGGGTCCCAGTCCCCGTGCATGCTGATGGCTTCCTCTGACATCGTGGGTTGCTCTGGGGCCCCCTGCTGGGCATCCTGGGCCTGCGCCCTGGGCAGGCAAATGTGCCAGAGAGTGAATATGCCCCAGTGATCCTCAGTGGGCGAGGGATGGGGGTTGGCGGGTAAGTGGCCCGTGCCCTTGCCCGTCAGTGGGATCATTCTGATGCATTTTTCAGTCTCCGGCGGATGGATCCCTAGGTGCCCGTTGCAGGTCCTGCATGATTGCTCTCCCTGTTGGTTTCTCCCTGTCCCACCTCACTCTTCACTGCCTAGCCGAAGCTCCCTACCACCCCCAATAAAGAGTTTGCACCCAGGTCCTGTCTCGGGCTTGAGTTGTACATTCATGACTGAAGGGTGTCGAACGCGGAGCATAATGTGGACATGACCCAGCCCACCCCCGTGGCTTGCGAGCAGTGGCTTTTTAGGACCCCCAGCTGTCCTGAGAATGGCCTCACCCATCTCCCATGGGACTCTGAGGGCATGGAGCCCTGCCTGAGCCGCTTCCAAAAACACTCAGGGGAGTTGTAGAAGGGAAGGCAGGCAGGTGGGGTGGGAAGGGAGAGGATGGAGTTGGGTGTTGGCTGTGAGCCCTGCCCTGGCTGTCTTCTGTGATTTGGGGCAAGTGACTTCTCTTGCCCCAATTTTCTACTCTTGAGGACCATCACAGGATTTGTCATCTGGACAGGGGCACAGGGGGTATGAGGGGGACGCTCTCAGTAACTATGCCAGAACCATGGGCATGCGCCAGGATGTGGGATCCTCTGCCTCGTCTGCTAAGCAGGGATCATAATGCTCCCATTGGGGGACCCAGATTAAGACCTATGTGACTATGTTAATCTTTGCACACAGTACAAGACATGACACCATTATCACCTCATTCGACAGATGAATAAACTGACACCAAGGGGAGTTCACTGACTGGCTTAGGGTCCAGAACTTGCTCATGTGCAGGTACACGTTTGGTGCCCTTGACCATGATGTCACAATGGAGGGGTGGTGCTGCTGGCGTTGCTGGCCTGGTAGCCCCCGTTCTCCAAGTTCTGCACCGTGCTTAACATCATCTCGTGTGTCCTCACCACCACCTGGGGAGGCGAGACGTGACTGTTCTCCCCACCCGCAGACCCAACCTCCACACTTGCCTGCTTCAGTTTCTGAGATGTGCTACCCCCACCCCCCGCACTCCCAGTGTGCTGAGGTTAGAGGCTCCCACGGGACCTGCCTGGGTGGGCCTGGAGCCCTCCTGGCTGTTCTCAGGACTCGTGGGAATCATGGAGGAGCCATCCCTCACTGAGCTCATGGATGGGCTGAGTCTACATCATGCTCAGCCATCAGCGTCCTTTAAATATGAACGTATAAATTGAGCCTTTTAGTTTCAAGGTGGTAAAACTATTTGTTTAAAATAGCTTCCGCTCAGCCCATCTTCACAGATAAACATAAATAAATCATACCACTTTTCCATGAATTATGCATTAAATACATATCTGTAAAGCTTCCCCATCAATGGTAGGGCTTTGAACATATGGGCTTTTAATTGGACACTAAATCAATTTTCCTATCTCCATTGATGGAATTTAAAAAGCACTCCTAGCTTTATTTCAAACGTCTGTCCTTGTTATATGATAAAAAAATAAAACCCTCCCCCCAAACCCCTGTCGTCTGGATCCTGCTGCTTATGCTTATTTGCCATAATTCAGATTTCAGCCCGGGTACCTGTGATAGAGAGATTAAAACGGTTCTCGGTGAGCAGAGCAGTCAGATAGCATCGTCTGAGAGGCGGAAAAGCTATCGGATTAGTGAGCAGTGTGCACACGGGGTGTGAGCAGAGGAGCCGCGCTGGAGGGTTTCCGGATGGGGAGAGAAGGAAGAAGCGCTCAGAGGTGGGGAGGGAGGGAGAGGGGCCTGCATGCTGGGGGAGGTGAAATTGTCCCCTCTCTGCCACCTTCTTCAACTCTGTCAGGTCATTTTATTGGTTCCTTAGTTCCGTGAGGCACTGGCTCCATTCCACAGGTGAGAAGACTCAGACTCCAGGAAGGTCGTGGGGTTTTGTCCAAGGTCGTACCAAGTGACAAAGCCAGGGTTGCGCCCGCAGTGGTTCTGACTCCCGAGCGCTTGCTCTGTCTCGATTGAGGAGGCCTTGACGGTCCATTTTGTGAGATCCTGTTGGAGCCACATTCCCTGATAGATGCCAGTGTATCACTGCTAAATGAGTTTTAGGGGGTTGATGAGTAAGAATCTGCCATGTCCTATAGTTTCTCAGGGGTCTCTGGGATAAGATAGAAGACTTTATATTTTGTGAGGAAGTGAGCTCCATGTCAGTGGAGGAAATCAAGGACAGCCCTCTGGGATATTCTCAAGTGAACACGGAAGTCCCTATAAGTGCGTGAACAGTAGTAGTTTAGGCTCTGTGTACAACCATGAGGGAGAAGGAACTCTCTTTGGGTCCCTTCAATTCAGAGACCATCCCCCATCATTTAGGACATGTGTCCCATGCACCTTCATCCTTGGGCAGTGACAGGAACGTGAAGAACAAGCTTGAGAGTTGACATGGTAAGTAAAGGCTTGGCTGTGACTTCCAGCCATGTGACTGCAGGCAAGTTCCTGTGCATCTCCAAGACTCAATTTTTAACCTGTAAAGTGGGGAGATAAAAGTACTTACCATCTCTTACGACACATACATTATGTGTATCCCCAAATTCATATGTTGAAGTCTGAACCTCCCAGGACCTCAGATTGTGACTGTGTAGAGATGGGGACTTTGAAGAGCTAATTAAGGTTGGGACGCCTGGGTGGCTCAGTCAGTTAAGCAGCTGACTTCGGCTCAGGTCATGATCTTGTGGTTTGTGGGTTCAAGTCCCACATCGGGCTCTGTGCTGACAGCTCAGAGCCTGGAACCTGCTCCAAGTTCTGTGTCGCCCTCTCTTTCGGCCCCGCTCATGTGCTCGCTTGCTCCATCTCTCAAAAATAAACACTAACAAAATTTTAAAGAGCTAATTAAGGTTAAACAAGGTCAGATGGGTGGGCCCTCATCCAGTCTGGCTGGTGTCCTGTAAGAGGGGGAAATTTAGACACAGTAGGAACAAGGGAGGCACACATACAGAGAACAACTCTGTGAGCTCACAGCGAGAAGATGGCCATCTGCAAGCCAAGGAGACAGGCCTCAGGAGCACCTTGATCTTGGACTTCCTGTCTCTAGAGCTGTGAGAACAGAAATTTCTGTTGTTTAGGCCACCACAGTATGAGATTTGTGAAGGCAGTCTCAGAAGACTAATAGGCCACCTCCAGGGGTTGTTATGGGAATTCAGTAGGTCTGGGTACATATGACCCTGTCCCCTCTCTGGGGAGGCCCAGAGAGGTAGAGAGAGTATTTGGAGGTCACACAGCTGGTGAGTGGCTGCGTTCTGACTCTGAGCCCCTCAGGCCCTGAGTCTTTCTGCTGTCCCCCTGTATGCATGGCTATTGCTTCACTGCTGCTTGCTCTGGCCTCCTAGTTGCTCCCAGGTAGCCTTGAGGACTCCTCTGCCCTAAAGGTGGAGGCTCCTGGAAGTGGCTGGCAGGCAGGTGCTCCCGGAGGGACCGGCCTAGAAGGGCCCCGATGCTTATTTCCTCATTATTTTGATTCTGAGTTCCTGCAAATTGAGGATTCACCAGTGTGAGGATTAGGCAGTTTTCTTGCCTCCTGTAATGTACGTTCCCTGAGCCGCTCCTTTCGAGACAGTTATGTGAGGTCTTCAGATTCCTCCCGCAGGTGGGCTGAGGAAGTCTGACAGCATAGCTTCCCATTCAGATGCGTCTTTCATCCCTGGCGTGGACTCCCCGAAACAGAAGGGGAACACAAGCAAAAAGAGGAGTTGCATCTTAGACCAGAGCTGGGGTCCTGCGGTGCAGATCTTCCATGCAAAAAGCATGCATCCAGGCCGCCTTGATGTGCTCTTCCAAATCCTATTCTCCTAAATCCTCACCCTGACCCTCGGACATGGACACTGAGGAATCTCAGGCTCACAGTGGGGACCTGAAATGTCCCAGGTGAACAGACCAAGAGGTAAATGGCTGCTTTCCTGGTTTGGCACTTACTAAGATGTAGCCTTATCTTGTATTTAACTGTTTTGGAGAGGCAGCAGAGTGTAGAGGTTAAAAGGACAAGCCTTTTGGGGCGCCTGGGTGGCTCAGTCGGTTAAGCGTCCAGCTTCAGCTCAGGTCACGATCTCACGGTTTGTGGGTTCAAGCCCGGCATCGGGCTCTGTGCTGACAGCTCAGAGCCTGGGGCCTGTGTCCGATTCTCTGTCTCCCTCTCTCTCTGCCCCTCCCCTACTTGTGCCTCTGTCTCTCCTCTCTCAAAAGTAAATAACCATTAAAAAAAAGTGAAAATAAAGGACAAGCCTTTTGAATTGGAGAGAAGTGGGTTTGAGTTCTGGCTCCTCCTCTTAACTATGTAACCTATGAGCTACATGAACTGTCTGAGCTGGTTTCCTTTTCCGTAAAATGGGGATAAAAAGAGAACTTAACTCACAGAGTTCTTTGGGGGAGCATGCTGTATTTAAAGTAGGCAGAACAGTTCTGCACAGCGTGAACGCTTAGGGGAGCTTAGCCCGCCTCGTTTACGTGGGTACTGCCGATCTGTGTTGGCCTGGGCATGAAAAACGCTGAGTCGGACGCCCAGTCTCAGTTCTCTGGTCACAGATTCTAGCTGTGTGGCTGTGAGCATGACGCTCACATTGTCTGGTTCCCTTTTTATTTGAATTCTGTCCGGTAGGGTACTGATTTCGGCCCTGCTTGCTCAGCAGGAGGTTGGAGGGGGCTCCGAGGGCACCGAGTGCCTGGGGCAGCTCCCAGCAGCCAGGAGAGGGTTCATACAAGTGTGTGGGATGACTGATGAATCACGTAACTTGACGTGAACATTTCTGTTCATGTAAGGGAAGGAAGAGTAGAGGAATTGTAAGGAAGAAGAGGTCATCTCTTTGTGCGTCTGAGGGTGGGGGCTTAGAGTCAGACCTGGAGGCGGATGGTTTGGCTGGAATCCCCAGGGAGCCGTTTTCCAAGCTGAGTCCTTGGATACGTTGCATAACCTCACTGGGACTTGATTTCCCCAATTCTAAGAGTAAGGCTGCTGTAATAAGACAGTAACTGTGAGGTGTGTAGCACGGAGCCCGGAGCACCTGCTGGGCGCTGTGTTGTTACTTTCGCCACCATCACGGGTGCCGCGCGCTGTGCTGGGGGTGTACTTTGGAAACTAGCGTTTATGAGGGAGTGATTTTTTATTCATATTTTATGGAATCCTGTAGCGACCCAAGAGGGAAAAGCTGTGAGTATGCTCTGTGTGTTTACAGATGAGGATGTAAGGCTCAGAGGGATGAAGTGACAGACCCGAAGATGGGCAAGTAGGAAGTGGGGGAGACTCACTCTGATCCTGGCTCTGACTCCAAAGACCTTGGGCCCTGTTCCTCAGTGCAAGGACAGGAGCTGAGGAAAAGGAGGGGCAGAGGGGGGGGACCAGAACGGCCCACGCAAAGCAGCTGCCGGGGCCAGTCTTGTGTCACAGTGGCAGAGACTTCAGTTGCTCTGAACAACTGCCAGATCTGTGATATTTTAAATGCTTTCCTTTTTTAAAAGAGTTTATCAAGACTTTAACAACTTCCTGACCTTGGGAAGGCTCCTACAAACTCTTGGGAGCACAGCCTGGGAGGGACATCTCTGGTCTTCAAGCCTCAGTTGGAATTACGGAGATAAGGCGGTCCTCGGTGTTGGCCCATCAAGCGATGTCTTCCTTTATTGACCACCTGCCCAGTTACTCACCTGGACCCCAGCATCCGCCTGGTCCGGCTGTCAGCTCTCTGCATGTCATTCCAGTTCGTGCGGTGTCCTTTTTGGTTACTGTGGTCTTTTCAACATCCCGATATAAAGAGTAGGTACAGGCCAAGGGCCAGGTTGTGGTTTTATGGGCTTTTTCCTTGACAGCCTGTCCATGAGTGGATCCATTCAGGGCATTCTGACAGCGCCATGAGCTGACTTCGGAGTCCCTTGAATCAAGCCAGTTGTTTTGAGTTTTTCTCTCATAACTTGCGTATTGAGATTTACAATGACTGAGGGCTGTGCCCATAAGGCACTATAACATTACGGTACAGTTTGCCGTGACAGTCTCTTTTAGATGCATGTTTGAAAGGCATGAAAAAACCCCCACATTTCCCCATTTTCCTTCAGAAATGTATACAGAAAATGTTCCTGCCTCAAAAAGTCTGAAAAAAAGGATTTAAAATCTCTGCATTCATTTCCAAGAGACTGCCCTGAGCCACGCTCAGAGTTCAAGTGCTGTGTCACCGCCTGCGTGCACTGGGCTCTCTAGGGGAGAGGGACTTCAGCAGCATCTATGCTGCAGCTTCTTTGTGCGGGGACCTGGGCGAGCGCTGTGAGGGTATTTATAATCCCCAATTCGCCGTGGGGAGATTGGATTTTGGAGAGGGAAAGTGACTTGCCCTAGGTCATGCAGCTGGAGATAAAGGAGGCATACTTGAACCTAGATGCAGAAGTAATGTTTCTCTGAGCTGAAAAGAACTGGCCGGGTGGCCAGCTGAGTGGGCACTGGGGTAAGAGCTCTGGCGTCCTAGTCGGTGGTGGCCTCTGGGGCGTAATATACAGAGATGCAGCTGGTTATCTCTGAGTGGGGAGCTGAATTGAGCTCCCAGAGACAGTTCTGAACTGCACGGGCGGTCCCTGGCACCGGGTGCTGTCTAGGAGAGCTGCCCTGGTGTGGACGGACAGGGTACCACAAATCCTGTTCCTGGCCAGTGGTGATGGCTGTGGGGGAAGCCTCATCTGGTCCACTCTTGCACAGGGGCAAAGGCAACGTGCTCCCAGCGGCTCACCTCACATCCCCTGTGCGCAGTCCCTTACAGTTCCAGGAGCCAGGGTCTCCCCTGCTGGAGCAGTCCTCGCGTCCCTCTGGCTGACCTCCATTCGGCCAGGACGAGGGCTGGAGATGTGTGGTGTCCTGTTTCAATTGGGAACTGGTTCTTTTTTTTTTTTTTTAAATTTTTTTTTTTCAACGTTTATTTATTTTTGGGACAGAGAGAGACAGAGCATGAACGGGGGAGGGGCAGAGAGAGAGGGTGACACAGAATCGGAAACAGGCTCCAGGCTCTGAGCCATCAGCCCAGAGCCCGACGCGGGGCTCGAACTCACGGACCGCGAGATCGTGACCTGGCTGAAGTCGGACGCTTAACCGACTGCGCCACCCAGGCGCCCCAATTGGGAACTGGTTCTAAAAGCTGTGAGTGGGTAGTAGGGGAAAGGGAGAGATTCGTTGCTTTTCTGCATGGTATGTAAATCCTGAGTAGCTTGGGGTGCTGCCACAGGATGCTGGAGGAGAACACAAGTGTCCTCAGCACGTATGTTTGGGAGACAGAAGTATGGGAGCAGCTAAGGCTGTTCTGGGCTTAGACAGCTCCGTTGGAGGGTGATATATACTGTCAGATGGTTGTTTTGTGTGTGTGTTTTGAGATAGAACTGGGGAGGGCAGAGGGAGAGAGAATCTTAAGCAGGCGTTTTGAGGAGCCCAAAGCAGGGCTCGATCCCATGACCCTGGGATCATGACCTGAGCCGAAATCAAGAGTCGGATGCTCTTGAGTCGGTGTATGTATATATGTGTATGTGTGTGCTTATGTGTGTATATATATACATATGTATATGTATATATGTAATGGAATATTACTCAGCCATCAAAATGAATGAAATCTTGCCATTTGCAACTATGTGGATGGAACTAGAGAGTATTATGCTAAGTGAAATAAGACAAAGAAAGACAAATACCATATGTCTTCACTCATGTGGAATTAAAGATACAAAACAGATGAACATAAGGGAAGGGAAGCAAAAATAAGATAAAAGCAGAGAGGGAGACAAACCATAGGAGACTCTTAAATACAGAGAACAAACTGAGGGTTGTTGGTGGGGTGTTGAGTGGAAGGATGGGCTAAATGGGGGACGGGCATTAAGGAGGGCACTTGTTGGAATGAGCACTGGGTGTTGTATATAAGTGATGAATCACTAAATTCTGTTCCTGAAATCATTATTTCACTATATATTAACTAACTTGGATTTAAAAAATAAATAAATAACAACAATAACAAAAATAATTGGATGCTCAACCAACTGAGCCACCCAGGTGCCCCTTGTCTGATGTTTTAAAAACAAGACAAGGATTTGAGCTGTACCCTTAAGGAGACAAGTATCATATTGTTCCCACCTCTCTTGTTATTGACTTGATTATTTTTATTGGATGTAAGTTTTTTGGTAACAGGATTTGGGGGCATGGGGAGACATTTTGAGACGATAAGTCAAAGTGGATCAGAGGTCTTTTCTGAAATCTTTGTAGAAATTTGCATAGTGTGTGGTTAAGAGTTTAGCTTCTGGCATCAGAAGACCTGGTCTGGGATCCCTGCTTTTCCACTCACCATCCGTGAATCCTTGGGCCAAATACTTAATTGCTTTTGGCCTCAGTGATCTCATCTCTAAAATGGGTATAATGGCACATAGCTTCTGTGATAAATACAAGAAAGAAGAAAGATGTGTTAAATGCTTGGTTTAGCACCTAGCATATGGTAAAGTGGGCATTAGATGTCATCTATTGTTTTTTTTTAAGTTTATTTATTTTGATGGTGGAGGGGAAGGGCAGATAGAAAGAGAGAGGGAGAGGGAGAGGAAGAGGAAGAGGAGGGGGAGAGTGAATCCTAAGCAGGCTCCACCCTGATAGCACAGACATGGGGCTTGATCCCACAAACAGTGAGATGATAACCTGAGCCGAAACCAAGGATCAGACACTCAACTGATGAGCCTTCTGGGGCGCCCCCTAGCTGTTGTTATTTTTGGTACTTTCAAGAACTCAGGTTTGGAGTCCAGACGGATCTGTGCTCCAGTAAAGCCTTGTCATTTGCTTGTCAGTGGAAAAGCAAGTTAATAGCCCACTCTGAACCTCAGCCCCCCTGCTTATAAAATAATAACGATAAATATGTAACTTGCAGGCCTCTTGTGAATTTAAATGAAAGGCAGAGCTCATCACATGCTCAGAAATCCACTTGAAGCTTGGAAGCACTAAATACCTAGTTGGTACTGTTTCCCTTGGACCCTTGGTCTTGCTGGAGAAGGGGCACCGTCTGTGCCCCTGGTTTAGGAAGTTCTGAAGGCCAGTGCACGGGCAGAAGATAGGAAGGTGACTCGGTGCTCTGGGCACTGTCTGAAGAGCCCCAGAGACCTGGGCGGTCCGGGGTGCTTGTGGTAGCAGGGAAGACAGCGTCTGTGAAGCACAGAGCCTGGTCCCTTTGCGCACACACCTCAGTGGGGCCCTGGGAACTGGGGGGGAGGGTCATGGTCTGAGGCACAGAGCTGGTGTGGGGGGGCGGGGAGGGGCAGCTGCCCACCTTCCTGGCATTTTCCAGACACTGCAGCCCAAGAGTCACCTTCCAAAGAGAGGAGGATCCCACCAGGGAGTGGACAGTCAGTCCTGTTGAGGAGAGCAAAGCATCATATAAATATAGACTGGGCTTTTAGGAGCTCCCTGACAGCTGTGTGTGGATAAAGACGCATGACGGAGCGAGGTTTATGGTGTCTTTAAGGGGCATGGACCCAACAGGCATGCTCCAGTGCAGTTATTTATGAAATCCCCTTGAGGATTTGGTCTTTACAGCTGAACATCTGAGCGGCGCTCAGGGTGCTGGTAAGGTGCGTGTGTGTGCGTAAGTGTGCGTGCACAAACAGTGATTTTCAATTCCTGCTCTCTGGAGCCTCTCTTCTCTTAGCAGGAGTCCTCAGGGGCCACTTGGCAGATGGCTGCTGGTCCTTCTCTGCGAAGAGCTGTCAGTCTTGAGGCAGCTCAGGTCTGACAGTGTCTCTCACAAGGGTCCTCCTGCCATCTCAGGGCAGTCGGATCTAGGAGGCTCCAGAGAAAAATTGAAAAAACGAGAAACAGACCCAGACTCACTGAAGGTTCTTCATCTGACATGCTTCCAGAAACCACCAAAGTGGCTTCTGCCACGACGGTAATAACAGCACTAATAATGTTTGCTGCACAGTGGAGCTCCCCCTGAATCACAGGGCCACCCCGATACAGGAGGTTCGATTACCTCGGGGCTGAGCATGTTGGAGTCGAGTGCCTTCATCGAGGAAGGTGTCTGCCCCGCACGAGTTTGGGGACACTGGAAAGGAAGACAGATTTAAACGAGTTGGTGGAAGAGGGCAGAGCGGCAACTTTAATAAACAAAACAAAATCTCATAGAATGGGGTGCTGAGGCCAGGGGTCTGAGATCCCTGGAGGGTGAATGGCTTTACAGCAGTAGTGATGGTGATTATTCACTCGTCTGTTCACTCAGAAAAGCACGTGTTGGAAACCTGCTTTGTGCCAGGTTCTGCCCTCAGCCCTGGGGTTGCAGGCGTGTCCTGACCTTCAGGGTCTAGCAGGGGAGGCAGTCAGTCACCAAATGATCTCACTGACGGATGTAATTATGGAGAAGTTCATGGTGCTCTGACTGCACACAAGGGAGCCGAGTCTCGGTTGGGAGTTTAAGGGAAGCGATGTTTAAGGTGAGCGTTTACTAGAACCCTATCACCACCGTGTCTTTGTCCCCCTCCCGCTCCCCCTCCTTGCTGCTTTACAGATGAGGACACCCAGCATTTGAAATGTTAGTCTTACCACGAGGGTGCAGATAGTTAGCCATGAGGTAGGCAATGATGAGTCCTTATTAAATCACATTTGCATTATTTATTTACGTTTATGGCATAACATTTCAGAAAGTCCGTGGTGTTTCCCACTGGGATGTACCTTCTGGGGGGCAGGACTTCTGTCTGTTTTGCCCACTGATTGATTCAAAGACTCTGAGTGACGCCCAGGTACATAGGAAGACTCACAAATGAATGAATGTTGAACAAATGGATGAGGAACCTCCCTCCCTGACTTCGTGTGTGCCAGTGGAGGCCAGGGGTGCTACTAAATGTCCTGCGTGTACAGGGGGCTCCCAATGACAAAGAATCATCTGGCTCAGGATGTCAGCGTTGCTGGGCTTGGGCAGCTCTCTAGAGAGATTCCTTGTTTTTCCTGACCCATGAGGAGGCTCTCTCCCATCAGGATTTCCTCTGTGTCTGCAGGAGACTTGGAGAGTGCTCGGGGAACAGTCCCTGCATCCTAGCTCGGGTGTTTCTGCCTCTCTGCTCCCAGAGAAGTCAATGGTGTGGAGACAAGGGTGGATGATAACATGGACAGAGAAGGTTTCTGGAGGAAATCAAGGGCTCACTGGGGGCTTTTTCAGACTGACCCATTACTGATCCATTTCTTCCTCTTGTCTCTGCATAGAGGGGCAGATATAAGCCACATTTATTGGGATGGAGCTGGGTGAGATTTGACGTGCAAAGAATCGTATTTTGTGGGCAGCTCTTGGGGACAAGACTAGCTCAGAATTTATGCCAACTTGGAGACTTGGGTGAACTACTACGAGATAAAACTAGACAGTCTACAGCTGGTCATCGTGTGAGGTCTAGGGAGGTTATCTTTGTTTGGTGTTCTAGAATTCCATCCCCACGTTTTGACGTGCTAATGATTTCTTAAACCAGTGTTAATTCATCTCTATGTGCCAGGTATTATGTTGGGGCTTTGTCACAGCAATCCTAATTAATCTGGATATCAGCTGATGAGGCAGACACCGTCACTGCCTTCACTTTACAGATGAGGAGTCTGAGCCATAGGGTAGGAAAGCAGTTTCTCCAAGGTCAATGGATAATAACTTGCAGAGCTGAGATTTAAACCCGGTCCTGATTCACTCCAGTGACTAAACTTTACTGGCTGGCTAAGGGCCGGCCACATGTGGGCCTTGAATATTTTTGTTTGACTATTCATTTTTTTTTAAAGAAATTATTTTCGGGGCGCCTGGGTGGCTCAGTCGGTTGGGTGACCGACTTCAGCTCAGGTCATGATCTCGCGGTTTGTGAGTTTGAGCCCCGCATCGGGTTCTGTGCTAATGGCTCAGAGCCTGGAGCCTGCTTCAGCTTCTGTGTCTCCTCCTCTCTCTACCCCTCTCCTGCTCACGCTCTGTGTCTCTCTCTCTCTCTCTCAGTAGTAAATAAACGTTAAAAAAATAAAAAAAAAAGAAATTATTTTCTAAAAGTTAAAAAATTGAAGATTTTACAAAAATCTGGCCTCTTAACTCATCCTAAAAAAATACAAATATCTGCTAACGCTGCATTTTCCCACCTGGCAATGCTTGGCCGACACTAAGCCGCCCTCTGCAGCGTGGTGCTGTCACTCATTTATGTAACCAGCTTGGCACCTACAGGTCCTGGGATTTCAACCTTTGGTCAGAACCACAGTGGCATGTAGATGGAGTTAGAGAAGAGGGAACAATGCCCGCATGTGTTATGAACTAATTCCCTCTGGATCCTCTGTCTGTGGGCAGCATGACCCAATCTGACCTTGAACTTTACCAACTCCTTGGGCTAAAAGGATGGGAGACTTCATTGCCCATCACGGTGACTTAAGATGTGTAGAGAAGGCAGGGGTCAGGACCTCCTTAGAAGCCAGTGAAAAGGCTTAGGCATTCTCTTCAAGTCTTCCTTCAGCTTTTAAAAAGTCCTGAGTTTCAGAATTCTTCCCGGTATTTTTAAGCTGGATGTCAGGTCTGGGGCAACCCTTTGACTATCACAGCCATAATTCTGGTGCAAAGCCAGGTAAAGAGCCCCCTGTCCCCAGCCCGTTGGCAGAATTCTGACTTAACAAGCCTTATTTATGTCTCTGTGTCCTACAGGTTACAATAGTATTGTCTTTCCTGTATATAGTGTGTAATTTGTGTTGAGTCACTGTGTGTGCCTTTTAGTCCTTGGGGAGCAGAAGGACAAAGGAACAAACCTTACACAAATATTACAGGACATACATCTCTACCCTTCTTGCACTTAACACGGCGTTTGGCTCACTCTCAGGGGAATGTTTTTACATACTGTCATCAGGGATTCAATGTGGCTGCCAGTTAAAGGCCATAAACTCACAGCTGGATGACGATGATGGCAGTGACGATGACAATGAGATCGCACTCCCACCGAGAGCACCTGTTATGTGTTGTGTTGGATGCTTTCTACGCATCATCTCCAAACCTCATAACAAACCTCAGCAGTTGGTCTTACTGTTCACACTTTGCAAGTGAGGAAACTGAGGCTCCGAGAGTTTACAGGCCTGGGGTCAGAAGTGCGTGCGCGCGCGAGAGAGTCATAGTTGTTATTCACATGTGGTTTTATTTGCTTCCAAAAGTTTCCAGCCTACCACATATGTAAATTCTCCGGCAATTTAAATTAAACTATCTGGGCTGCCCAAGAGTACAGTTTGGAAGAGTTCTGTCTACCTCATTTCCTAATTATCCAGTGAAAATCTGAGTCCAGGAGACTTCACGCATTCATCATTGTATAAGGTTTGGGCAGCTTCATGAAGCGTAGGCTTAAGAACTCATTTGGAATGAACATGGTGAATTAGGGAGCTCATGAGTGGTGGTAGGCCACTTCCACCGTGCCCCCCCCCCCCCCCCCCGCCGGGGTCACCCCTGACAACACGTGAGCCCCTCCCCTCCGACATCGCCTTAATTAGGTAAAGCCCAGAGAATGCGTTCTGGAAACTGCTAGATGGCTTAGTGGCAGCTCTGTATTAAGAAATGTTAACCTTTTATCCAGAGGAGCTCAATTAACACGAGTCAACCAGTGGTTAATAATAATAATAAAACGGAATGATCGCTGAATGAAAGGCTTTTATTTTCATTTCACAGAAATCCTTTGTTAAATGTGAAGGGGTTTTGCTTTATCTTTAGTTGAAGAGTGAGGAAATGCCCTGAGTGTATCTCTTAAGATGATAGGGAAGGGGAGTGGGGGAGGGCACTTTCTGAAATCTTTGCTCTGAGGCTCAGGATGGAAACAGGTGCTAACTGGATCCTTCTTCCTCTCTGTTTCCTTCTCCTTGTCTGTTTCTGCATCACCACACGTTGCCCTCTCTCTCCAGGGCTTGGGGCATGACCACGCACAAGGAGTCTTGGCTCCCAGATGCTCAACGGAACGTCAGAGGCTTGGAGTCGCAAGATCTAAAGAGACAGAACAAAAGAGTAAGGGGCTTTGCTCAGTCCCACATGAGTCAGGAGCAGAACTGAGATGGGGAGAGCTAGAGACCACGGGCAGGCAAGGTGCCCTCTGACCCAGGCCTGGGGGAAGCCAGGAGCTCCCATTGCCTGACCACCTACACTACGCTGGGTATTCGGTGTCTCAGACTTGCTTGACTGGACACACCCAACAACCCATGGTGCAAGGTGTTATTATCCATAATTTACAGAGAAGAAAACCAAGACTCATTAATCGCCAGTGTCCCGGCTAAGGAAAAAGTAGAGCTGGATTCAAACTGAGGTCTTTTTCTCTGGCTTGGTTCCCTTCTGCCTTTCACGGGATGCCTTCTGCCACTGGGTGTGCCCAGAATGATTCTGCTCTTCTACGGGGGGCCTGAGGGAGGAGGAAGAGAGTGCAAGAAGGAATTTAAGGGGCAGGCAGGATGGGAGAAGGAACAAGAGGCCCTGAGACGGAGCAGAAGGAGGCTGAGTGATTGATCTGTGGCCTCAAGTGTCAGCTCCTGAACTGCACCATGGGCAGGGTCCACGCTAAACGCTGTTAGGTATGGCTCCACATTTAACTCAGCAAACCTGTGATGCTGGTATTGTTTTCTTGCCAGACACAAGCAGAATGAAGTTTGCCCAGATGGGACAGCCGTTAAGAAGTACGGCTGGAATCTGGACCCAGAAGACCCATCCCCCACACCCATAATCTCATCATTGCATGTCTCTGCTCTCTGCGAAAAGAAACCTGGTTCTTGCAATGGAAGTCTCCCCAGAACAGTTCTGGGCACAGTCTCCTCAAGACTCAGCAACAATGCACATCTTTAGTCATTATCAACACCTACAAAGACAGCACACATTGCAGGTGAGGGTGTGGAGCAACCAGAGCTCTGGCACATTTTTGGCGAGGACGTAATGTGGTGGAAGCACTTGGGAAGTGCTTCCCATTCTGGCAACTAAAAAAAATATATATGTATATTATACATATATATATGCAATATACATATATGTAACATATATAATATATATAGTATAAACACATATATGATATATAATACACATATAAAACATATACATATATAACATATATAATACACATATATAATATATATAGTATACACACATATATGATATACACATATAGTATACATATATAATATATATAATATACATATATAATATACATATATAATATATACATATATAATATATGTAGTATACATATATAACATACATATATAATACATATAATATACATATATATGTATTATGTATGTATGTATATGTAGAGAGAGAGCGAGCTCACGTGCGTAGGCATGAGCCAGGGGGAGGGGCAGAAGGATAGAGAGAGAGAGAGAGAGAGAGAGAATCTTTTTTTTTTTTTTTTTTTTTTGAGAGAGAATCTTAAGCATACTCCACACTCAGCATGTTGTCTGACGTGGGGCTCGATCCCTGGGATTATGACCTGAGCCGAAATCAAGAGTCAGACGTTTAACCGATGGAGCCACCCAATTCTGGTAATTTTTAACATCATCACTAAACATACGTTTACCATATGACTCAACCATTCCATTCCTAGATGTCTGCCCCAAAAGAAAGAAAAACATGTTGTTCACAGAGAGACTTGTACAAGAATATTCACAACAGTTTTAGTCATAATATCCAAAATTTAAAACATCTGAAATATCCTTCAGTAGGAGGAGGTATAAATAAACTGTGGTACATCCATACCTTGGGATGCTACTTAGCAATAAAAGGCATAAAGTACTGATATATGGAAAAACATGAGTGAGTTTCAAAAACATCATGCTGAGCAACAGAAGCTTACAAAAAGAGTGCACATACATAGTTACAGTTTTGTGAGGTTCTAGAATGCAGAAGACCAACCAACAGGAAAAAGATTCAAGTCGTGGTTGGGGTAGGGGTGGACTGGAAAGGGGCACCAGAGAGCATCCTGGGGGATAATAATGTTTCATTTTCTGATGGATGAATGTGGTTGTGAAACCCAATGTGTGACTTTGCTAAGGACGCCATAGCAAAGCACCACAGAGTGGGTGGAACTGATTGGTAATAGTGGAGGCTGGCAGTCTGAGGTCAAGGGGTCAGTAGCCTTCCTTTCCTCTGAGGCCTCTCTCCTGGGCTAGTAGGTGACCGTCTTCTCCCTGTGCCTTCACAAGGTCTCCCCTTGGCAGGTGTCTGTGTCTTAATTCTCCCTTTTTTTGAGGACACTGGTCATACTGAATCAGGGCTCATCCACATGACCTCATTTTAACTAAATCACCTCTTTAAAGGTCGTGTCTCCATGTACCGTCACGTCTGTGGTACTGGGGGCTAGGACGTTCAACATACGAATTTGGGGGAGACGCAGTTGAGCCCATAGCCACCAGCAGGCATACTCTTAAGATTTGTACACTGTGCTGGATGTAAATTTTCATCAGGAGAAAAAAAACTGAGAACAAGTATTGAAGTTAATGATGCGTATGCTGAAGTATTTAGAGGAAGTGTACTGATATTTGCAATTTACTCTGAAATGCTTCGGAAGAGAAGATGGATTAATGGATGGATAGGTAACAGGATGGTCATGTGATAAAGCAAACAGAATAACATTTTTTCCTTAACTCAGGGGTTCATTTTTTTTAAGTTCATCTATTTTGAGAGAGACAGAGAGAGGGCACAAGTGGTGGAGGGGCAGAGAGAGGGGACAGAGGATCCGAAGTGGGCTCCACGCTGACAGCACAGGGCCCGACGTGGGGCTCGAACTCACGAACCCTGAGATCGTGACCTCAGCCGAACTTGGATGTTCAACGGACTGAGCACCCCAAGCGCCCCAAGTATAATAACATTTTAATGGTAGACTCTAGGTAGTGAGTATAAAGGTTTTCACTTCAAAATTCTTTCAACTATGCTATGTTTGAAAACTTTTGTAATGAAATGGAAAAATATTTGTGAATCATCTAATGTGCATCAGGCACTGAGCAAGGTGATAAGAATTGAAAAATGAACAGTACAGATAGGATTTCTGTCTTAATCCATTTCAGGTGCTATAACCATAGACTGGGGGGTTTATACACCAAACACGTCTCTCTCACAGAGTTGGCAGCTGGAAGTCCAAGATCAAGGGCCAGAAGATCCCGTGTCTGGTCAGAACCTGCTTCCTTTTTGCTGTGTCCTCACATCGCAGGAGGGGTGAGGGAGCTCTGTGGGATCTCTCTTATAAGGGCACTAATTCCATTCATGGGGGCTCCAGCCTCATGATGTCATCACTTCCCAAAGGCCCCACCTCCTAACACTACCACCCTGGGGGTTAGGATCTCAGCATGTGAATTTGGGGAAGACACAAACATTCAGTCCGTCATGTTCTCAGTCCTCGTGAGGCTTGCATTTTGGAGTAATTCATTAACGGCAGTGGTTTCCAGGGGTGCGTCCAGTGGTACGTTCATTTACGAGTCACTCGGACTTGGCCCGGCCTCCATGTATATGCCGTCTCCTTCACGTTTAGCTGCTCAGTGAACACGGGCCCGTTGGTTCTCTGCCTCCCCTTGGATGATGAATGTCACCGCAGCCTCCAGTTGTGCAAAGATAAATCACTCCGGGTCCAAGTGGTGAAAGCACAGAAATAACAGCAATTTATATACACCCGAGAAGTCCCTTGTGAGAACTCCTTCACTATTTGTGATGCGTAGTGATGAAAGTTCAAAGCACAAATGGGAGTGGCAGCTTCATTTCATTACCATCTGCACATCGTAAAAGAAACGCGAGCGGAAGTGTTCATTGGAAAGCCCGTTTGGTAGCAAACCACCACGACACAAAATTTATCACGGAGAAAAATGGGCATCCGTACAAAGCTGCAGGAATATTTCCAACACTGGCAGAGCATTTCTGAAGTGAAACAAAGGGATTTTTCAGTATTCTCAGATGACTTTTAGGCTTATGGTCCAAATCCCAGGGAGCAAAACGTTGCACTGATTCAAGGCACAAGAATAGAAAATAAATAATCCTCCTGCCAGTGTTTATATTCAGGGTACTTGGGAAACCTGGACTGGGCTGGGAAAAAAGTCTATGCATTATGAAGTGTGAGTTTATTGTGACATCGTGACCTCTGGTTTTGAATTCTCATTTTTACCAGGCAAACTTAGGGAAGTTACTCTGTCTCTTTAAGTCTCAGTTTCTTTACCTGTAAAATGGGGATAAAAGTACCCATTCAGAATGTTTTAAGAATTTGAAACAGGGCATGGAGGGTACTTAACACATCCTTATTCTTAGTCTGGCTTATCATTAGTGCTCAGAAAGTGGTAGTGATGATGACAGTGATGATGGTGACAATGATGGTGACAATGATGATGATAATGGTGATGATAATGATGACAGTGATGATGATGGTGATGACGATGATGGTGACAATGACAGTGACAACATGACAATGGTGATAATGGTGATGGTGACAGTGACAACGATGATGGTGATGATCATGGTGACGATGATGGTGACAATGGTGATGATGGTGATGATGATGTGACAATGATGATGGTGATGGTGATGATGAAGATGGTGATGATGGTGACAGTGACGATGAGAATGACAATGGTGACGATGATGATAATCATGGTGATGATGATGGTGATGATGATGGGGACCATGGCAATGGTGATAATTACAGCCACAACAGTGGTGAAGAAGAGCAGGAGGACATGCAGGTGGAAATTGCCTAAAGCAAACAAGGAGGCAGCTATGCTGTCTCTCGAGGAGTTAAGTGGCATGGAGTCAACCAAGCCACATTGGACAGGGGAACTATTTTAAAGGCTTGGGTTTAGGCTGAATACTGACACAAGGAGACCATTTGATAGCTAAGGTGCATGTGATTTCTCCTCAGTCATCGTCAGCCTGATTTACCCACAGACCGCTTCCATCAGCTGAGGCTGCATGCCATTGGTTGGGTCCAGAGGCTCAGCAACTTGTTTGAGTTTCTGGACTCTGGTGAAGGAATCCCAAGCGGAGTTCTGATATTTTGCGCTTACAGATGCTCCCAAAGTTTAATATTATTTGGGTGTGTCTGCCTCTTTAGTTTTGAGAGCAACGGCCATCTATGTATTATCTTTTAATGCAAATATTAATGATGAGTTATTTTAATGTAAATATTAATAATGATTAAAATCTTTATTCCCTTTTAACCTCCAGCACGTAGACAACTCTTTGGTGCCCGGTGGATGTTGGATCAAATTACAACTGTCTTTCTGATACTGAGTAGTATTTATAATATTATGTTCTCTTTGGAGCTGCAGATGTTAAAAAAATTGGAAACTTTCATCCCTATACGAGGTGCTGGAGGGAAAATAAATAGGCCACTCTGTTAAAAAAAATTACGTGGAGCCCATCCTGTCATTTGCTCTATAGCAATGAATCTTTGTAAAGTCCTGGTGAAGTTGTTCCAGATGTGACCTAGTGACTGTGTTTGCCTTTTACCTTCCAAAGCTGTTCATTTGCTGCTCAAAAAGCCACCTTTTTGTTCTAGGGGAAATATGGCCCAAAAGGGGAATTTTCACTAAGATTATAGATGCGATAACTTTATAGGTTTTCTCTCTTTCTTTCCAATTATAATAATTTCCATGGGAAGAAGAGGGGAATTGTTTATGATGCTCTTGTGTCTAAGGGCCTTATCTTTGTCTCTTACATTCAAGATTTACAGCATCACCAATACCGAGGCAAGACCCTTGTGGGGGATTCCACCCAGTGCCCCATGAGTCATGAGGTCTTCCTGTCTGACTGGTGGGAACAGGCACTGTGTCTGGCCCTGTGTGAGTTCCAGGCACTCTTTTCTCTAATTTTCGGGGGCCATCTCTTCCCCAATCTTAGGTAGCTCCCTCACACCCAGATGCTCAGGGCCTGAAGGGACCCTCTGCGTATCCCCCGGGCAGGTCTCTGCTCTCTGGTCGATCCTGCAAACTCTGGCTGTCTTGGATTTGTGAACTCACAGCTCCGTCTTTCAACAGAGAGAGTCCCTGAGGCTCCCCCTCTCTCAGCTGCGTCCTGGAAAGTCTCTCAGAGCAGGAAGAACCATAGGGCTGACCTTGTTTGTTTCTGGCCCCATAGGGATCCTCAGTCTGGATTGTCTGCTGTCACAGTCTTTAAAACCATTGTTTCTTATACCTTGTGTGGATTTAATGGTTCTTTCTGCCACAAGGGTGTATCTGATCTGTGTGATTCCATCTTGGCCAAAAGCAAACTCAGGAGTAATAGTAGAGGAATCTTTCCCAAGTTGTAAATCCTGGCACATTAAGGGGTCAGTAAATATTTGTTGATTCGGTTTTCAGTTTTATTTAGGTAAATTGCTTTGTAGATGTCTTCAGAAACCATCCCAGAAACAGTCTCTGAAGGAGGCTGGAAGGAAGCTTCAGGGTCAACTTGTCCTGTCCTCTGAGGAGGTCATCGACATAGTGTGACGCTAGGTTCTGCCTTCTCTGACAAGCTTCTTAAAAGCACGCCGAGGCATCTGGTATAGAACAGTTGCTTCCGTTCTTGCCTTTCCTGCCCTCATCTGTGGGATGGGGGAGAAGACATGTGGAGGCAGCATGGCGTGAGCTATGATGTTAAAAACACCAGGCTCGAGGGGCGCCTGGGTGGCGCAGTCGGTTAAGCGTCCGACTTCAGCCAGGTCACGATCTCGCGGTCCGTGAGTTCGAGCCCCGCGTCGGGCTCTGGGCTGATGGCTCAGAGCCTGGAGCCTGTTTCCGATTCTGTGTCTCCCTCTCTCTCTGCCCCTCCCCCGCTCATGCTCTGTCTCTCTCTGTCCCAAAAATAAAAAAAAAAAAAAAAAAAAAAAAAAAAAAAAAAAAAACACCAGGCTCGAATGCTACTTCCACGACTTAGTAGCTGTGTGACCTTAGGCAACATACTTAGCCTCTCTGAATCTCTGTGAATTGGAAAGAAAACATGCCTCCTTGGAAGGGTGGGTGAGGGTTTGAAAGAGGCAATGTAACTGCCTTATGTTATGCCTGGAGCATGCAAGGTGCTCCACAGATAGCTTCTTTCTGGTATTATAATTAGATGAGGGGACCCTTGAGGATTCTGGGACTCAGGAAGCGGGCAGACTGCTTCCTTGTGCCCTCCTTGTAGCTACTGAACAGGGCGGAACAGAGCTTGTCTCTGTGAAAAAACCACCCAGTGAGCAGACCCTTCTTGGGAGGGCAGGAGTCTGGGCACAGCCCAGCAGCAGGTCGTGTTCAAAGCCAGGTGAAGGATGCTCCCTCGTCACTAACCTTCATAACCTCATCAGCAGAGGCAGGGAGCTTTAATAAGCTCATCTGGATATGATTGCTCTGCTCCTGAGTCAGCAGTCCCAGGCCTTCCCGGGGTGGGAGAGACGTGGTGGGGCTGTGCCAGTGGCCTTCCTGGAACTTTCCTCCGGCTTCAGGGAAGTGAGCCCTTCCAGCAATAACCTGTGCCCTGGAGGACACCAGATTGATGCAGCTGTGAGACCATCACGGCAGCCGCCATTTACCGAGCTCTTCCTACGTGCATTTCCACATGCAGCTGCTGTGTGATTCCTTCAACAGCATTATCGAGCTGGTGCCCTTGTGGCTACCCTGGGATAAGTCAAATTATGTCCTCCCCTCACTTCAAAACCCTTCGTAACATTCTAAAAACTACCTGTTACACTTGGAATCAAATCGAAGTTCCTAACCATGCCCTAAAAAAGTCCTGCGTGATCTGACCCTGCCCTGAACTAATTTTCTCCTCCCTCACTCCTGCTCTCAGTGCTTCAGCAACACTGTCCTCCCTGATTCGTGAACGCCCAGCTCTTTCCTGCCCAAGGGTCTCTGCCCCTGCTCTTACCCTCCTGCCTGGGGTATCCTATGTGATTTTTGTGAGTCCGACCTGGTCTCATCCTTTGTGTCTTACTCAGGAATTTAGTTGCTTAAAGAGGTCTTCTCTAAGCACCTAAAGCTGCTGGGGCATTTGACAGATGCCATGCTGGTAGGAACTGTTACGATTTCCATTTTATAGGTGATAAAACTGAGGTTCACTTTTTTCTTAAAGTTTATTTATTTTTGAGTGAGTAAGAGAGAGAGAGAGAGAGAAAGGGAAAGGCAGAGAGAGAGGGGGAGAGAGCCTCCCGAGCAGGCTGTCGATGCAGAGCCCAATGCAGGCCTCGATCTCACTCACCGAGAGATGGCGACCTGAGCCGAAATTAGGAGTCGGACACTTTCCTGCCTGCCAGTGCACCTGCCATTTCTATTATAGACAGGAACGGAGCAGCTCAGGCTGTGGAGAGACCACAATTGCCAGCACTAAATGTGTCCACTTTCTAAAGCAGTTTGTGAAATAAAATAGGCAGCATTTTCTCCCTCAGGGCCACTCCCGTTAGGGTACTAAAAATAGATCTTGGCTCCAAGTACGGGCTCCCTGACTCCAAGACCTCCCTGTCTGTGGGGCCACCGCTCTAGAAGCCCCATCCATTTCCACCCACTCAGGCCACACGCCTCTTCCGCCCCTTCTCCTCACTGCTGCCACCGTAGGTCAGGATAGGTCGGCGGTTGACGCCATTGCTGCCAGACGTTGGGAGGACAGTGCAGCACATCTCCCCCTGCTGAATCCCCTGGGGCTGCTGGGCTCTCGGCGAAGGTCAGAGGAAAAGCGCCCTGGGTTGGGATCAGAAAAACCCACATTTAGAGCTCGTGGACTGTACTCACCAGGGGAAGGAACTGGGAACGTTAACTTTCTCTTTTTGGGCCTCACTGAGATCCCTCGTTTGTAAACTAACTTGCATTATAGGTAGTCACAAGAAATAAAACAGCAATAAATTTGAAGTTTTCCAGTATGCACTGTACTGGGCGTGCAGGCAAAGAATGGCTGTCAGAGGCTCCCAGATTCTGTTTTTGCTGTTGATGTGGATTGACTTTGGGCCTTACTGACTTTCCTAGCACCTGGGTTAAGTTCCTCTGCAAAGCTGGGAGAGCAACAGAACTTTTGTTCTTAGGTTATTGTATGAATTACGTGAGCTAATGCATAGAAAGTCCTTTTAACTATGTCTGGGATAGAGCAGGCACTAAACAAATTTCTATTTATTTATTTATTTATTTATTTATTTATTTATTTATTTATTTATTTATTTATTTGAGAGAGAGGGGGAGAGAGAGAGGGTGAGCAGGGGAGAGGGGCAGAAGGAGAAAAGAGAGAGAGAGAGAAAATCTTAAACAGACTCCACACTCATCTCAGAGCCTGAGGTGGGGCTCAGTCCCACGTCCCTGGGATCATGACCTGAACTGAGATCAAGAGTCGGATGCTTAACCAACTGAGCCACCCAGGCGCCCCAACAGATATTATGGCCAATGCCAACATTTTGCAAAATGTCAAAAAATCGTGTTTTGGGTTGTTCACTCTGATTGTATTCCATCTTGCCATGATGCCAAGATCTGCCCACACTGCTGGGATGGAAGGAGATCTGAATGATGGAGACTCATTCCCCCTCACCAACCCTGGATCTTGGCCCTTAGTTACTGTCTTCATTTAGAGTCAGTTGTTTCTCACTGGGCACTTGTCTCCCCAGCAGATAGACCCCAAGCTGACAATCAGATAGGTCCCAGGAAATGCACAGCAGGGGGTTCCAATCCACAACATTAGTGGTCAAAGTAACTTGGTGGGGCCTGCCTGGGTGGCTCAGTCAGTTGAGCATCTGACTTTGGCTCAGGTCACCACCTCATGGTTTGTGGGTTCGGGCCCCACATCAGGCTCTGTGTTGACAGCTCAGAGCCTGGAGCCTGCTCTAGATTCTGTGTCTCCCTCTCTCTCTGCCCCTCCCCTGATTGTGCTCTCTCAAAACAAATATTAAGAAAGAAAAGTAACTTGGAAAGACAGGGAGTGGTTTCTTTGACAAGACTGCCTTCACCCAAATTGAAATGTCACCAGTCATTCCATGTGCAGCCTTAAGAGAGGAACTGACTCTGGATTAGCTCTTCCTTCTGTAAAACAAAGTTAATGAAGCAACTGCTTTCAGTCATTGGAGAGTTAGCATCCTAAAACCATGCCACCTGAGTGCAGGGATGAACTCAGGAAACAATGGTCCCATTTGGATTTTTGATGTCTTTTATCATCACTTTGGCTAAATGGATATTTATTATTTCATAATAAAAAATACTAATGGGGCGCCTGGGTGGCTCAGTGGGTTGAGCGTCTGACTTCGGCTCAGGTCATGATCTCGTGGTTTGTGAGTTCAAGTCTCGTGTCGGGCTCTTTGCTGACAGCATAGAGCCTGGAGCCTGTTTGGAATTCTGTGTCTCCCTCTCTGCTCCTCCCCGCTCATGCTGTATCTCTCTCCTTCAAAAATAAATAAAAAACATTTAAAAAATTAAAAAAAAATAGTAGTTTAGGTAACATCAACAATAAAATATTTAGGAATAAATTCAATGAAAGATATACAAAATTTCACTGGTAAAACTAATAAGCATTGTTTAGAGAAATAGAAGGAGGAGGAAGAGGAGGAGAGAGAGAGAGAGAGATCATGTCTACAGATTGGCATATTTAATATTATTATAACGGTTGACTTTCATGATGGCTTTCAGGGATCCCCACCTCCCAGTAAGCATGTCCTGTGTAAACCTCTTTCTTTAGTATGAACTGGACTTAGTGAGTTATTTCTAATGAGTAGAATATATCAAAGGTGAGAGGATGATATTTCTGAGATGAGGTTATGAAAGACCTTGCCTTCTATGTCCTTTTTTTTTTTTTTATTTTTTTTTTTTAACGTTTATTTATTTTTGAGACAGAGAGAGACAGAGCATGAATGGGGGAGGGTCAGAGAGAGAGGGAGACACAGAATCTGAAACAGGCTCCAGGCTCTGAGCTGTCAGCACAGAGCCTGACGCAGGGCTTGAACTCAGACCACAAGATCATAACCTGAGCCAAAGTCAGACACCCAACTGACTGAGCCACCCAGGCGCCCCAGCTTTCTATGTCCTTCTAACTCACTCACTCTCTCTTGCTTACTCTTTTTAAAGTTTATTTATTTATTTTGAGAGGGAGGGTGGGGAGAGGGGCAGAGAGAGAGGGAGAGAGAGAATCCCAAGCAGGCTCTGCGCTGTCAACACACAGCCCGATGTGGAGCTCAAACCCACGAACCTGAAGATCAGGACCTGAGCTGAAATGAAGAGTTGGATGCTCAACCAACTGAGCAAGTCATGTGCCCCTCTCTTGCTTATCTTGATGACGTCACCCACCATGTTGTGGGAAAGACCTACATGGCAAGGAGCTGAGGGTGGCCTCCAGCCAAAAGCCAGCAAGGATCTGGTTCTCAGCCCAACAACCAACAAGGACTAGAATCAGGCCAGTAGCTACTAAGTGAGCTTGGGAATGGATCTAGGCAAACACAGAGGTCACTGCATCCTTGTAGGAGACCCTGAGCGGGAGGATCCTGTTAGATCATGGCCAGATTACTGACCGACACAAACTGTCGGATTATGAATATCGTTGTTTTAAATTTGGGATAATTTGTTGCAGAGCAGTATATACCTAATAAAATCATCATGTTTGTTCCCCCCAAACTTATCTATAGATTCAACATAATCTTAATGAAAACCCAAGCAGGCTTTTTTGAGTGCAAAAGACCGAGAATAGCCAAAACAATTTTGAAAAAAGAAGGGCAAAATTGGAGGAAATATACGACTTGATTTCAAGACTTATTATAAAATGACAGTAATCAAGTCAGCGCAGTATTGGTGTAAAGATAGAGTCCAAAAATAACCCTCATGTATATAAGCAATTTTAGACAAAGGCACCCACATAATTCACTTGGAGAGGGGGATGTTTTTTTAAGAAATGGAAAAGCAGGATATTTTGAACCTCAATCTATGCCTCACACTATACACAAAATTTCATGTAAAATGTACCAGTGGACCTGAATGTAAAAGCTAAAAATAGAAAAATGTAAGAAGAAAACAGGAAAAAAATGCCATGACCTTGTGGTAGGCAAAGATTTCTTGAGACTGAACACAAAGAACACTATTAAAAAGAGAAAATATTGGCAGAGCATATATTTGATAAGGGATTTGTGTCCAGAATATAAAAAGAATCCTTACAAACCAATAAGAGGTCAAAAACCCAATTAAAAAATGGGCAAATGATTCGAAGAGACACTTCACTAAAGAAGATATACAAGTGGTCAATAAACACACAAGAGGTGCCTGTCTTGTTGGATATAAGCAAATTAGAACCACAAGATGCTGACCTATTGGAATGTCAAACTTTAAAAATACCACACTGGGGCACCTGGGTGGCTCAGTCGGTTAAGCATCCGACTTCGGCTCAGGTCATGATCTCATGGTTCACGGGTTCGAGCCCCGTGTCAGGCTCTGTGCTGACAGCGCAGAGCCTGGAGCCTGCTTCAGATTCTGTGTCTCCCTCTCTCTCTGTTTCTTCCCTGCTTGCACTCTGTCTCTGACTCTCTCAAAAATAAATAAAGATTAAAAATATAAAAAAAATAGTGACCACACTAAGTGTTGGTGAGGGTGTGGAACAGCAGGAACCAATCATACGCTTCTGATGGGAATGTAAAATCGGTACAAGCAGTTTGGAAAAGGCTTGTCACTTAGTTTCACAGTTAAACATACACGGTCATAAGACTCAGCAATTTCATCCTTAGCTGTTTATACAGGGGAGATGAAAGTCCACAAACAAACTTGTACATGAACATGCATAGAAGCTTTATTTACAACAGGCAAAACTCCAAATACCTGTCAACAGGTGGTGGATGCAGAAGCGAATTCTGGGGCAGCCCTCTACAGTGAAAAGAAACAAACTATATGAAGTGATCTCAAACTACATCCAGTGCAAACCACATGTACTGGATCTCAAGAGTATGCTGGGCAGAAGAAGCGTCACATTGAGAAGTAAATACCGTGTGATTCCATTTATTACAAGTTCTAGAGTGGGTCACACTAGTCTTTAGTGATGGAAATAACATCAGTGGTTGCCTGGGGTGGAGGGTTGGGGAGTCACTTCAGAGGGGCACATGGCGACTTTCCGAGGTGGCGAAAATGTTCCCTGTCTTGATTAGGGCCATGGTGACTGATGCAGAAATATAATTTAAATCAAAATCTCATGCCAACCCAGAAAACTTCTCCACAAAGGTAGAAGAGAAAGAACACAGTTTCATGGGTGAATAAGTACTAAAACAGAGTGCGATACCCATCACAAACAATCCGCCAAGAGATTGCAAACAAACAAACAAAATCTCTTCCTGTCCAAAGGCAACCAGGTACAACCCATGACTTAGATGTTCTCAAGATAAATGATAGCTTTGCTCACGTAAGAGGACCTGATATCACCATTTGTCACACACCGTCCATCCTAGATTCATCTGCTAATTGAGGTGGCCATCTGTGTGTGCTAATTGGCTTCATCCAAAGGAAGAATGAGCTTCTTATTTTGAGCACTTGGGACAGAAGGGAGTTGTGCAACTTGGAGGCAGGCTGCTACCCTCCCACAAGAAATGGGGAGCTAAAAAAGAAGGAAATGGGGAGCTAGAGGCACCGTCTCCCTTGATGATGTCTATTTCAAAGAGGTGGTTCCCATGTTCGTGAGAGAGAAATCAGTGGTTCCTAAAGCTGGCAAGAGACATATGTAGTCAAAAGATTTATGCATGTTTCAGAGTCAGAGAAAGAACTCGAACCTACAAGCTTTCCAGAATAAATTTACACTCTAAGAAAAGGGACTGGGGAGAAGTCACTTCCCTTATTTCTAACACAGAGAATTAAGCCTCTCGTTTTTAATTTGTATTTGCCCTTACATGGCATAAGTGTATGTGTTTGTCCAAACTGTCAGACTGTACAGTTACTGCACATTTATCACGATGAGCACAGTAATGTAGAGAATTGCTGAATTGCTACATTATACATCTGAAACTAACATAACACTGTGTTTTAATTATGCTGGAATGAAAAATTAAAAAAATTAAAAAACCAAACTACACTTAAAATGTGTACATGTTTGTATATGAAAGTTATACTTTTAACAAGGTGATTTAAATTATGCCACAAATTTGGGGCGCCTGGATGGCTTAGTCACTTAATCGTCCGACTTTTTTTTTTAATGTGTTTTTATTCTTGAGAGAGAGACAGAGCATGAGCAGGGGAGGGGCAGAGGAAGAGGGAGACACAGAATCTGAAACAGGATCCAAGCTGTCAGCACAGAGCCCGATGTGGGGCTTGAACTCCCAAACCATGAGATCGTGACCTGAGTTGAAGTCGGATGCTTAACCGACTGAGCCTCCCAGGTACCCCTGCATCCAACTCTTGATTTTGTCTCAGGTCACCATCTCACGGTTTGTGAGTTCAAGCCCCCATGTCAGGCTCTGCACTGACAGCTGGAGCCTGCTTGGGATTCTCTCTCCTCCCTCTCTCTCTGCCCATCCCCCTCAAAAATAAATAAATAAACATTGGAAAAAATATGCCACACATCATCTGGGACACTTGTATGCTTTTACCTAGAGCACTTTGAAAAGCCTTCTATGCTTTCCTTGAAATTATCACAGATTTCTTAGAGTTATTTTCACTGTCATAACAACGTAAGAAAAATTGTAGCTGCATTTAACTCCTGTTGAAGAAATCCAATATTTGTGGCAGTGGAGCCCAGTTCCTTTAAATAACAACAAAAAAAGAATAATTCAAAATGAATCTTAAGGAATCTTAAAAATAATTTAATACCGACCATTTGATGAAGCGTAAAGGGGGAGCCTCCTTTTTCTCCCCCTCCCCCAAATGTTATAGAGCATCTAGCCTAGTTTGTACTTTTGCTGGGAGCTATGCATATACTGGTGAATAGCCCAGATAGAGGCTGTGTCCTAGGGGAGCTTACAGGCTAGCCAGGTAGCCAAGGTAACCAGATATTAAACAGACAGTTGTTTGAATACTTATCTGGCTGTACTGCACTGAGTGCCAAGAAGAATGACAAGGTGCAATGGAAGTGTGTAAAGTAAGTGTGTGTGTGTGTGTGTGTGTGTGTGTGTGTGTGTGTGTGAGCGTGAGAGAGAGACAGACACAGAGAGAGACAGAGACCACTCCGGTAAGTTGGGAAATCTCCCCTGAGGACTGGGAGAAAGTTGCTCACCTTTCCAAGTTGTCATGTTCACCCTGTAACCTTGCTGTCTCTCCCTGTGAATCCAGACACCATGTGGTTTTTTTTTTCTTTTTTTCTTTTTCCTGTTTCTTGAACATTTGAATCTGTTCTTGACATGGGCCTTTGCACGTTCTGTTCTGTCTGCAACACCCTCTACCTCTTTAAAAGGTGAGCTTTTCCCTGCCACTGGATCTCCTCACAAATGCCCCAGAAGGGATTTCTCTTCCCATCCTGTGCGGAGACCTCCCTCTGTCACTCTCTCCCCACATGCTGCTTCCTTGAGTCAGGTGATGTACATGTTACCACACACAGACCACAGTTTGGGTAGCAGGGTCCTGAGGACTTTCTTCCCTTGGATAGAGAGGAGAGAAAGGCACAAGGTTGGCATTTTTGCCAGTGGTCATCGCGGTTGCAGGGAATGACTTCGGTCTCTCATTCTGTGGGTTCTGTGGGGAAACGGCTCTGCCAGCCTCCCATCAAGAGAAAAGTCATCTCTACACTTGCGTCCAGTGCTGAGCCAGGCGCTTTTCTTAGACTATTCCATTTAATTCTTAGTCCATCTCTCCCTTGCCCTGGAGAAATCCAAAGGTCGGAGAGTTTCAGGCATTTGCTTGGGATCTCACAGCAAGGAAGTGACTGAGCATGGATGTAATTCCTGGCTTGTCTGATGCTAGAACTTTCCTCTTTCTACCACAGGCCACAGTTGCTTTGGAAGGTGTATTTTAAAACTGCTTTTTCTCGTAAGAGTCAAACTGATGGACGGTCTTCTAGGATATATGGAAAATCGTGGAAAACATCTCCCTGAGATTTATCAAACACTGTCACATCTCTGTCTCCATTGTCAGGACAGTCTGTGAGGTGCGCTTGGATGATGGGATCCAAATTCCCATTTAAAGCCCACCTGGTGAGAAGGCCACATAACCCTTCCAGTCTTGAATTCCTCACCTGCAAAATGGGACTGCTAAGAGCCATTTCAAGATTTGCAAGTACTAAATAACAGTGCAGGTCTACTGTTAGGCACAGAGTGGGGCTCGGGTGGGTATTAGTTATCATTAACCTCACAGTTAATGGCTGTCATTACCGTTAATGGTTGGCATCAATTCTACGCTCATCCGCAGAATCTCATAGCCAACGTGTGGGGCTAGGAGGACCCTGGGGCACGGGTCCATGGAAGGTGGCATAGCATAGCCACGGACACCTGGATGTCAGTAGCCAAGTTGTAGGATGGCTCGGGTTTTATTTCCTTCTGGTTACCAGATGCCAACCCTTGGAAAGAGGCAGTCACACGAATGAACTGTGATGCTCTTATGTTACATGTGTCAGACTCCGATCATTTCTGGCCCAGCAGACACTACCACAGTCTGTCTGCCTGAACTCTTTGGCAAAAGGGTGATTTGTTCTCATCTTTCCCATCTGAATCAGAGGCACCCACGGATTAACCTGGCATTGTCTCAGAAGATGCAGGAGTGATTGATAAAGACGGTTACAACATAACCATCTCTATGACCTGACACTTCTCTTGTCTCTTTTCATTTGTCAAACAAATTAATCTGGCTGTGTCTTATAAACACAGCGGTGATGCTCACTCATAGAGCTCAGGCTGGAGAGGTTAGAGGAGAGGTCCATTCTCCTGGGCGAGGGGGGGCCTTGCCAAGTTTCATGCCATGACTGGCTACTCTATTCTTGTATTCTTTCCTGACTTAAAGGATGTTCACGGTCTTAGATCCCTTAAAATTTGGAAAGATGAGATAGTGGTGTCCGTTCGGCGAAAACCATACAGGATAGTGAAAATAAGTAAAAGCCTCTGTGTTTCCCTTTTTCACTGCATGTCATGTCATACTACGGCTACATTGCAAGGTAAAAAAAGAATTCTTATACTGTAGTATTGTTGAAAACTGAATATGCTTGTCTATATCTTAGTCTGCATAGAGGGCTTTAAAATTTTGTCCTTGTTTTTCTTTTCTTACTTAAAAATAGGGAAAAGTGATAATGCCACTGTGTCCATCAACCAAAAACACCCCACTTGTAATATTTTTATAAACAAGATTTAAATGTTTAATAATTTGCTAATGTTTAAAAATGTGAAATTTTTATACAAAAATATGGATTTCTGAATTGAAAAATGGGAAAAACCTGGCAAAACCTGGGTGTGCATTATTATGTGGTAATATTTGTCTGGAACTGAGCCAACTGCTCCCATTCACTAGCGTATGAAGTAGGATTTGCCATAGTCCCCACCAGTCCCTATTATCCTTCTACACAGCCTGCTTCTCTGTTTGACTCTTGTAGGTAATGTGTTTCTCATTTTCTGCTTTGGTCTTCTTTCCCCTCTTCCTCTCCTTGATGGTGCCCCTGGTTTCTTAATTTTTCTGATCTTTCCCCCACTTCTTCCTCTCAACCATTTTGGCCAAGATGTCTGTGCTTAAGTTGCACCCAATTTCCCCCTGGCTGGACTTGGGGGTGGATGGAAGTCTGAGAGCCTTCAGGTGCTGTGTTAGAAGAGAAGGAGAGGGTCTCTCCAGTTCAGCTTTGGGAAACACTCTAAGACAAAGCTTTCCTTCCGAGTTGGTCCCAGCCCTACACAAGTCTCTGTCTTCTCTGCCGTCCCCAACGCATGCTGCCTTCTCATCTTAGTTTGAAGAAGTTCCCAGAATCCAACCCAGTGGAAAGAATTTTATTTACTGGGAATGGAATGACTTTGGGGGGGTGGGAGTCTTCATCATGTTATAGTATAAACTTTGGAAGATATGAAAAATATTGCACAGTGGAAAAAATCATTCTTTTTTAAAAATTGTATTTATTTATTTTGAGAGAGAGAGCAAGCAGAGGAGGGTGGAGACAGAGAGAACCCCAAGCAAGCCTCATGCTGTCAGAATGGCCCTGATGCAGGGAGCTCGATCTCATGAACTGTGAGATCATGACCTGAGCCGAGATCATGACCTGAGCCGAAATCAAGAGTCAGATGCCCCAACCGACTGAGCCACCCAGGTGCCCCGTGGGAAGAATCATTCTTAAACACAACACAGCGTGTTGGCCACTCCAGTAATTTCCTCCAGTATATTTTCACTTTTTTCCTCTAAGAGTTGAGGACACAATTTTGCATCTTCATTATTTTGCTTGTCATTGCTGAATAAGTATTTCTCCATGAAATTAAAAATGCTCATAAACATAATTTTAATGACTGCATGACCATTCATCATATTAATGTGCCCTCATTTGTTTAACCAGTGCCACGTCGCTGGACAGTTGGGTCGTTTTCTATTCTCTGTATTGTAAATAACATTGTACGCATAGATGTGTTTCAGGAAATTTCCTTCTGTTTTCTAGAAGGTTAATTTCTGGATTGAAGAGTTGGACATTGTAAACTTTCTTGTTACCTTTGCCAAACTGAAGCTCACATTTCGGTATCTGTGGGCAATATCTTACTTGTACAGATGTTGTGATATTTTGGTATAATCCCCAAAGGCTCTAGATGAGCAAGAACGGTAAAGAGAGAGATGCAGGCATTGGGATAATTGATGAGGGATGTTGGACCTTTCTTGAATGGAAAGTAGAGCCAGATTCTGAGGTCCACCACGGAAGTGCCTTCCATTCCTGGCTAAATGACTTCCTGAAATTGGCTTCTGGTCTACTCTACTGCACAGTGTTAGCCAAAGAAGGCATGTCAGATCAGTTTTGAAGTCATTCCATGTTTCTGCCTGGATCTCGACATAGAAATCCATCCTTCCTTCCTCCCTCCCTCCCTCCCTCCCTCCCTCCCTCCCTTTCCTCCTTTCTTCCCTTCCTCCCTTCTATATCTGCTTTAGGTAATCTCCATGTGTTGAGTGCCCACAAAGGGCCGGGCACTGAGCATGGCTCTCTGCGCCATTATTCATTCAGTCCTTTCCACAACAGTACTGCTGGGTGGCCATCTCCATCCCACTTTTATGTGCAGGGAAGTTGAGGCTTAGAGAGGTTTTCCATTGTGTGGAACGTGATACCCCCGCGGATGAGCCAGAGGACTGAACTCTGCTTTCAGCTCAAGCCTACGCTGGCCCACCAATAAAGCAGCTCATAGTTCCAGCCTGAGCTGGGTTAACTGACGGAGGGCTGCCCCTCATCCTTTCTTTGAGTGATGGGTTACAAATGGGTCTGCTAGAGGGGATCCTGTCTGATCCTGAGAACACAGGCTTGTTGTCGTCATTTTTACATCAGTACGCAGCATGTAGTAGGCACTTTTAAATATATATGAAATAAATTCTGCTGGAGTACCTCAAAACCCCACTGCTCACACCCTTGGAAGCCTCTTGATTCATTGATTGACTGATTTGCATAAAGTCTAAAGCTTCTTGCTCAACAAGGTGCATGGCAGCTTCTGGAAGTTTTCCACCTTTTTTGCATCCACTACCAGGAAGACCCAACATGCTAAACACCCATAATTAGTGTGATGTTAGGAGCATGACATGACACACAAATCTCCGTTCTCATGTATGCCTTCCCCTTTCCTGAAAATAAGAGATTCTGGAGGGGATTGGCATTTGCAAACACAGACAAAATCCTATTTAGGGAGCGTGCACCAGTCAGTGATGGCTGAAACGATTTTACAAAGTGCTCTTAATTTTCCTCCCAGATTTCTCTGCTTAGGAAGGACAGACTCTCAACAGGAGAGATGGCGAAGCTAATGGAGTCAGTAGATCACACCTGTGCCTGCTGAACAGCCTTGCAGTGAAGCCAGGTTTAGATGAGGCTTTGTCACGTCCCTGGGAGTCACCTTGGAAAGTTTCCTAATCTTTCTGAGCCTCAGTTTCCTCATATTTAAAATGGGGACAAAATTCATATCTTGAATTACTGTAATGAAGATTTGAGATAATGAATGCAATTAATTTAGCAGGGAGTCTTGTTAAATATTGATAACACTATTATTATTTCTATCATCTATCTGTCTACCGTCTGTCTATCTATCTGCCATCTGTCTGTGTATCTACCATCATTCATCTATTTATCTATCTATCTATCTATCTATCTATCTATCTATCTATCTATCTATCATTTATCATCTATCTGTGCATCTTTTTCACAACATTCTTTTGGGTGGCTTGTCTTCCATCATTTTCTCTCCACTTAGTGGAGTTTTCTGCAGAGGGACAGCCGCTATCTGTCTGTAGGTGTTAAAGCCAGGTCTTCCTTCCCTAGCTTCTTTCCTCCTGCTGGCATATTCTTATGTGTAATGTAGGGAAATGACCAATAAGTAGATAATATAATGTCATGAGCTGATGGTGTTATGGAACAAAGATCAAGCCAAAGGGATAAAGGAGGTTGAGGGTGATATTTTATTATTTTATTTTATATTTTATTTAAATCCAAGTTACTTAACATATATTGTAATACTGATTTCAGGAATAGAACTTAGTGATTCACCACTAAGTGTAACACCCAGTGCTCATCCCAACAAGTGCCCTCCTTAATGCCCATCGCCCATGTAGCCCATCCCCCCTACCCAACACCCCACCAGCAACCCTCAGCTTGTTCTCTGTATTAAGAGTCTCTTATGGTTTGTCTCTGAGGGTGATGTTTTAGATCGAATGATCAGGGAAGGCTTCTTAGGTGAAGTGGCATTTGAGCAAATGCTTGCATCAAGGGAGGGAGCAAACTATGTGGGTATTCACTGCGAGTGTGTCCTGGGTTGCACAGAGGCCCTGAGGCAGAAGTAGAATGGGTGGCTTCCAGAAATATCCAAGAGGCATGAGTAGTTGAAGTAGAGTAATAAGAGATGATGTCAGCAAGGAAGGCCGGGGCCAGATCCCCTGGGGTGTTGTAGGGCATGGGAAAGACTTGGTCCACCTGTGCGGAGGTGCCACTGAGGGCTTTGGGAGGGAGGAGGAGGAGGGATGGGATTTGACTGGCTGCTCGAGTGGGTGGAGGGAGCAGAGTGGCTCTTCCAGAGATTCTGGCAAAAGATGAGGGGCTTGTGCCGCAGTGTTGTGATGGTGATGGTAAGGAGTGATCAGGTTGGGCGTGTGGTTTTGGGTGAGTGAGTGAGTGTGTGTGTGTGTGTGTGTGTGTGTGTGTGTGTGTGTGTGTGAGAGAGAGAGAGAGAGAGAGAGAGAGAGAGAGAGAGAGAGGGAGAGAGAGAATGCGTGAGTAATGTGGCTGGGTTTGAGATCATGTCACAGGAGAAGGTAGGAACAGTTCAGCCAGAGCCAAAGCCAGTCTAGGGAGACTTGATATTCACAAACCCAGAAAAATACAGAAACCCATCAGACTACATCTGCCCCAAAATGTAATATAAATTCAGCAAATGGATAAGGTAATGCTACTTTTGTTTCCGTTCTATGGGAGAACAATTACAGCCAGACACCTTGGAGAAAGTGATCCAGTCTCCGAGTTCTAAAATGGCTCTAAAGTCTTTGCTCAGTCATGGTGAGGGATAATTAAGACTAATGAAATGAATCTAGGGGTGTGCATCTGAGACTGAGCAGAGAGAATCTGACAGGGATTACAGATGCTGTGGCTTCTTTGAAGGTAGTTGTTGAGTGACCCTCCTTCATTTGTATTCATGGAGATAAGGAGCCATTTCTGTGAGGCTGGCAAACATTTCAGAGAAGCCATCCACATGTTACATTTTAGAATTCTCCGTTATATTTTAAGAGTTCCAGGATTTTACATACCGGTTACAAATGACTAAGCATGAGATGTTACATGTCTTAGATCCTTATTCTGAGGAGTGAATTTAAGACTGGAGAAGCTAGATGGGAGGGACAGGAGGGAGAGAAGAAACCTATTTATGTATCCAAGGTATAAATATTTACCAAGCACTTACGCACCAGACCCCGTTGTGTGCCAGATTGTGTTCAAGGTACTGAGGAAACGTGAACAAAGCAGACAGGGTCTCTCCTCTCACACACGTGCATTCTCGTTGGGAGAAAACACAGGAAAAATAAGAGTTGGTGACAGGTGCATGCAAGAATAAAAATAGGGAATGAATCACTCATGGGAGGGAGCTGGGTGGTCAGGGAGATCCTTCCAGAGGTTGTGACTTCCAACCTGCGATTCAGTGACAAGAAGAAAGCAGGCAGCTACGGAGCGCAGGGGGAGCCTTTGATGGGAAAGTAACAGGGAGCGTGGGTCCTGTTCAGGCAAAGGGATCCGAGTGCACGAGCCAGGAAGCCATGGCTGATGGAGAGTGTGGACAGGATGGTGGTGGGTTTGGAAGGGGAAAGGGTTGGGATTTTATCACAAATGTACAGAGAGGCCAGGGGCCCTCTCATTGGAAAGAACAAGATAAGTTTTGTTTTCCAAAGCTCTCTTTGGTATTTTGCAGAGGGTAGACTATGGGGGGGGGGGGGGGCGGAAGAATAGGCTGTAGAGGGGTGGGAAGGTCAGTGAGGAGGCTTCTGCAGCCGTCTGGCCAAGAGGTGATGGGTAGGAGGGATGGAGAAAAGTGAGCAGTCAGTCACCGGTTTGAAGGTGGGGTTGCCATGGAAACAACCTGTGTCCATCCACAGATGAATGGGTAAGAAGATGTGATCTAGACACACGCGCACACGCGCGCGCGCGCACACACACACACACACACACACACACGTTTATGTGAATGTTATTCAGCCATTAGAAAGAAGGAAATCCTGCCATTTGCAGCAACACAGATGGACCTTGAGGGCATTATATCAGCTTGTCTCAGCAAGGTAAGTCAGACAGCAGAAGACAAACACTGTATGATCTCACTTATATGTGGAATTTAAAAAGCCGAATCTAAAAGCTGAGCTGGTAAAAGCAGAAAGTAGAAAGCTGGTTCCCAGGGTTGGGGGGAGGGTGCAGGGGGTGGGTGTGGGAAGAGGAGAGGTGTTGTATAAGGGGACCAGCTTGCAACTAGTAAATAAATAAATGGTGGAAATCTAATGAGCATAGTGATGACAGTCAACCATCCTGTACTCTAACAACCAAACTTGCCAAGAGATTAGATCTTAATTATTCCCACCACACAAATAAATGATAGGTGCCGTGATAGAGGTTTAGCTAAGGCTGCAGTAGCGACCCTGGTAATGGCCATTGCAATGTATCAAATGAACATGTGGTATGTCTTAAACTGACATGATGTATGTCAAATACATTTTAGTAAAAAAAAGGTGGAGTTGCCATGTTTTGCTGATGAAAAAGGAATGAGGATAGTTTGTAAGTTTCTGGCTTGAGTGGCCCAGAGATGGGGGTGCAGGTACAGTGGCAGTGGGGGAGACCTCTGGGCCCAGAGCACAGCGAGAGGGGTGGTTCCAGCCCCCTGGTCTGACTTTGGCTGTCTCAAAACTGAGGTGCCAAGAAGACATTCACATGGGGAAATTGAAAGCAAACGATGATTCAGAGTAACAGAGACAAAGGGAGCAGAGAAGAAGGAGGAAACAAGGCAGAAATGCTAAATTCCTTCAGATTTTTTCCTTGTGATGCCTGGGTCCCTTTGACCCTTGTCTTCACACTGCAGGACACACAGCATAGGGATTTAAGCTGTCCCTTCAAATGCGCTATCCTTACCCTCAAAAAAAAAAAAAAATCTTTAGTTCTTTCCTGGTTAACTCAAAAAACGTGGCTTCGGCACCCTACAACCCTGGGTTCACATCCAAGGATTGCCACTTAGTAGATGTGGGATATGGGGCAAATAACATAACCTATCTAAGCCTCAGTTTCCTTGTCTGTAGAATGGGAGCAATAAGAAGACATATCTCATAGGGTAATCGAGATGGCAATACCAGCCTTTATGAAGCATCTCTTGTATTCTATGTGTCGTTGCATTCAATCCTAGGAGGGAGGGGCCGTTTTTGTTCCCATTCTACAAGAGGAAACTGAGGCTCAGAGACGATACGTGACTGATCCAAGACTCCACATCCAGAAACGAGGAGAGATAAAGGGACTTTTCCAAGTTTACGTCAGAAGTCAGTGCCTGAGCTGATCTTCAAAACGGGACAGTCCCTCCCTGTTAGCACAGCACTTGATACAGAATAAGGGCTCAAAACACAAGAGTCGCTTGTTTTTCATCATTTGTGTTTTTATTCCCAAGCCAGATGGAAAACCCATTTACTGGTTTGCTTCCCCATGAGGCTCAGTAATTGCTTGAGGTCAGGCGCTGTGAGTCATTCACGGCTGTGTCACCCGTGCCCCCCGCAGGGGTTGGCGCTCAGCAGCTGTGTGATGGTAGCTCTTGCTCAAACGAAGAACCCGCACGGCAGGACAGCTGGGCGCAGTCCCCTCATCCGGTGACGCGGACGCCCTCCGTGTTTGAGAGAATGCTCCCTCCTTTCCCAGGTGGGGTGAGCCATACCGGTCTACCGCAGGTGAGGTAGACAGTGGAATAAATATTCCAGCAGGTTCCTCCACCCCTGAGCTTCACCCTCGGTGAAGAGAGTGTCTCCTCAAAACAGGAATGAAAGCAGTAAGCTGCCTGTGGCCTGAGCCAAGTGCCCACACAAGTGCTAAACATAGCACAAGGGAGGGAAAGACTCTGTGAGGTAGAACAGGAAACTTCTAACTCATTCTGCATCCAGCATGCGAGACAGTGAGTGTGTCGTGGGCAGGACAGTTAAATTGAAATATGGCCCGTAAGAGCTGTTCTAATGGCAAAGTCAAGAAACCCAATGGCAGACTTTTTGGGGAGGTAGGCGGAATGAGATCCTTGAGGCGAGGTCTGATGGTCTTGGCTGTGTCCTTTTCAGAGCTGGGTGCTGGCCTAAAAAAAATCCAGATCCCCAAGCTCTAGAGAGGTGGTTATTTAATAATCAGAGGAATAGAGGTGGTTTATAATAGCTTTGCAATCAGTATCTGCATCCTAGACTACATATCACTTCGTGTGAAAAGGTGCAGCGTGCACCTCTCCTGGAATGTGCGTCTGTGTGGATCACGCCACTTGTGGGGGGGGGTCTAAGGGCAGGGAGGGCGGAGCTGTGGCCTTTCCACTTTTCCACATCTGCTGAGACCCTTCAAGCGCTTCAGAGAGGAAGCAAACTGTCCCAAAGTGGAGAGGAGAGCTTATAAATGCCAGGAGGCCGGCAACGATCTAACAATAACTCCCAGCACTTGGGGATGTGGGAGCACAGAGCCGTCAGGGAGGGGTGCACAGCTCAGAGATGCACCTGCTCCTTGGAGCGGAAGGGCTAAATGTCCCTGAGGCCACTTGGGGGCACACGCAGCCACCTGGCACTTGCTGTGCTCCCATCCGTTGCTATGAATCTCAGACTCCTACGTCAGCCTCTTGTCTCCCTCCTACACCCTACAGAGCCCCTACCAGCCTCGATGTGGGAGAGCGAGAAGAGGAACAACTCTGTGGTGCCTTGCGGGACCCCAGATCCATTTGGCCTGGATTCTAAACTGCCTCTCTTCCTGCCTCTCTTCTCTCTCCTGACTCCTACCACCACACGGCTGACTTAAAATCGTCGTTCTGATATTGCAGAACTTTATTGTACCCAGGGACTTTAGAATTTGGTTTAGGTTCCCATCCAGCACTTGAACTTGGGGGTTTGAGGTGAGTGTTCATCTTTTGCTGGACTACCTCTAAGAAAGGGTTCTTAGCCAGCATGATTTTGATAACCCCTGGGACATTTGATGACAGAATCTGGAGACGTATTTTGGTTGACATGACTCAGGAGGACAGTTACTGGCGCCCAGTGGGCGGAGCCCAGGGATGCCGCTAACCATCCTACAGTGCACAGGGCAGCCCATACAAAGCATTATCTGGCCCCAAAGTTAATAGTGCTGAGTCTGGGAGGCACTCCTTGTGGATCGAGCTCACTGCTGATCACCGCCACCAGGAGCTGCCTCCTTCACTTTCAGATATTTCTAGTTACTAAGAGAAGGGTAGGTGTATACAAGGCAGGTGGCTCTGATACAAATTTATAAGGAGAAAGTCAAGATCACACAATTCTGGGTATTGGCAATAGGATCTAAGAAATTTCTCCCAGTGATGCAAGAAGGTTGGAACAAGATTGCCCGAAGCTATTTGCAAGGCAAGTATCCAAATTACACAGAATCTCCGGGAACACAGTTGGTCCTAAGAATTGGAAGTCAATGTCTAAAATCAGAAATGCAGTGGACATTAGAATAAAAAAAGCAGACACAGAAAAGATACAGCTTTTCCTGGAGGGTGCACAATAAAAGGAATACACAATGAAATAACGCATATATCTTTGAAAACCAGGGCTTGGAGGTGGGGGTAATGAGCAGGAGATGGCCAGTGGAAAGTAGTTGTACAGTAGCCATAATTACTGATTTATTACATGTTAAACGTCCCTGATGTTTTCCCCTTCTCTCTCTCAGGCACTGCCTTTATTGTTGTGTTTTGGTGAGTGTAAAATGTATTAGGAGCAAATGATACTTCCTCCATTCTTGGAGGGGAGGCAGTTTTCAGCAGGACAGAATAAACATACTGAGGGGTCATTAGCATGACACCAATAACTACATTATGCTCACAGAGAATGTCAGTGTTAGCAAGAGAAGGTGTGTTTTGAAAAATAGTAGTCTACAAATGGTGTGTGTGTGTGTATATATATTTAAATATATTTAAATATATTTTATTGTCAAATTGGTTTCCATACAGCACCCAGCACTCATCCCAACAAATGCCCTCCTCCATGCCCATCACCCACCTTCCCCTCTCCCCCACCTCCATCAATCCTTAGTTTGTTCTCAGTATCCAAGAGTCTCTTATGCTTTGCCTCCATCTTTCTCTGTAACTTTTTCCCCCTTCCTCTCCCCCATGGTCTTGTGTTAAGTTTCTCAAGATCCACATATGAGTGAAAACATACGGTATCTTTCTCTGACTTATTTCACTTAGCATGATACCCTCTAGTTCTATCCACGTTGCTGCAAATGGCCAGATTTCATTCTTTCTCATTGCCAAGTAGTATTCCATTGTATATATAAACCACATCTTCTTTTTTTTATTATTTTTTTATTTTTTTATTTTAAAAAAAAATTTTTTTTTTTCAACGTTTATTTATTTTTGGGACAGAGAGAGACAGAGCATGAACGGGGGAGGGGCAGAGAGAGAGGGAGACACAGAATCGGAAACAGGCTCCAGGCTCTGAGCCATCAGGCCAGAGCCCGACGCGGGGCTCGAACTCGCGGACCGCGAGATCGTGACCTGGCTGAAGTCGGACGCTTAACCGACTGCGCCACCCAGGCGCCCCCACATCTTCTTTATCCATTTGTCAGTTGATGGACATTTAGGCTCTTTCCATAGTTTGGCTATTGTTGAAAGTGCTGCTATAAATATTGGGGTACATGTGCCCCTATGCATTAGCACTCCTGTATCCCTTGGGTAAACACCTAGCAGTGCTATTGCTGGGTCATAGGGTAGTTCTGTTTTAAATTTTTGGGGGAACCTCCACAATATTCTTTGGCTATTACTTCTTCTTCAGTATTACTTTGGCTCTTCGGGGTCTTTTGTGGTTCCATACAAATTTTAGGATTGTTTGTTCTAGCTTTGAGAAGAATGATGGTGCAATTTTGATTGGGATTGCATTGAATGTGTAGATTGCTTTGGGTAGTATTGACATTTTACCAATGTTTATTCTTCCGATCCATGAACATGGAATGTTTTTCCATTTGTGTCTTCTTCAGTTTGCTTCATAAGCTTTCTATAGTTTTCAGCATACAGATCTTTTATATCTTTGGTTAGGTTTATTCCTAGGTATTTTATGGTTCTTGGTTGCAATTGTGAATGGGATCAGTTTCTTTATTTCTCTTTTTGTTGCTTCATTATTGGTGTATAAAAATGCAACTGATTTCTATACATTGATTTTATACCCTGTGACTTTGCTGAATGCACATATCAGTTCTAGCAGACTTTTGGTGGAGTCTGTCGGGTTTTCCATGTAGAGTCTCATGTTGTCTGCAAAAAGTGAAAGTTTAACTTCATCTTTGCCAATTTTGATGCCTTTTGCATTTCCTTTTGTTGTCTGATTGCCGATGCTAGGACTTCCAACACTATGTTAAACAGCGGTGAGAGTGGACATCCCTGTCATGTTCCTGATCTCAGGGGGAGAAAGCTCTCAGTGTTTCCTCATTGAGGATGATATTAGCTGTGGACTTTTCATATATGGCTTTCATGATGTTTGGGTGTGTTCCTTCTATCCCGACTTTCTTGAGGGTTTTTATTAAGAGAGGATGCCGTATTTTGTCAAATTCTTTTTCTGCATCTATCAACAGAATCATAAGGTTCTTTTCTTTTCTTTTCTTTTCTTTTATTAATGTGATATATCACATTGATTGATTTGCAAATATTGAACCAGCCCTGCAGCCCAGGGATGAATCCCACTTGATCATGGTGAATAATTCTTTTTATATGCTGTTGAATTTGATTTGCTAGTATCTTGTTGATAATTTTTACATCCATGTTCATCAGGGATATTGGCCTGTAATTACCTTTTTTTTTGTGGGTTCTCTGTCTGGTTTGGGAATCAAGGGAATGCTGGCTTCATAGAATGAGTCCTGAAGTTTTCCTTCTGTTTCTGTTTTTTTGGAACAGCTTGAGAAGGATAGGTATTAACTCTGCTTTAAATGTCTGGTAGAATTACCCTGGGAAGCCATCTGGTCCAGGACTCTTATTTGTTGGGAGATTTTTGATAAAAGATTCAATTTCCTCACTAGTTATGGGTCTGTTCAAATTTTCTATTTCTTCCCGTTTGAGTTTTGGTAGTGTGTGGGTGTCTAGGGATTTGTCCATTTCTTCCATGTTGTCCAGTTAGTTGGCATTTAATTTTTTTTTAATAGTATTCTCTGATCATTGCTTGTATTTCTGAGGGATTGGTTGTAGTAAATCCATTTTCATTCGTGATTTTATCTATTTTGGTCTTCTCTCTTTTTGAGAAGCCTGACTAGAGGTTTATCAATTTTGCTTATGTTTTTAAAAAACAACTCTTGGTTTCATTGATCTATTCTACTGTTGCTTTTTTTTATTCTATATTTTTTATTTCTGCTCTGTTCTTTATTATTTCTCTTCTTCTGCTGAGTTTGGGGTGTCTTTGCTGTTCTGCTTCTAGTTCCTTTAGGTGTGCTGTTAGATTTTGTATTTAGGATTTTTCTTGTTTCTTGAGATAGGCCTGGATTGCAATGTATTTTCCTCCCAGGACTGCCTTTGCTGCATCCCAAAGGGTTTGCATTGTTGTATTCTCATTTTCATTTGTTTCCATATATTTTTAAATTTGTTGTCTAACTGCGTGGTTGACCCATTCGTTCTTTAATAGGATGTTCTTTAACCTCCAGGCTTTTGGAGGTTTTCTAGACTTTTTCCTGTGGTTGATTCCAAGTTTCATAGCACTGTGAGCTGAGAGTGTGCATGGGACGATCTCAGTTCTTTTATATTTATTGCGGGCTGTTTTGTGACCCAGTATGTGATCTATCTTGGGGAATGTTCCATGTGCACTCAAGAAGAAAGTATATTCTGCTGCTTTGGGATGTAGAATTCTAAATATATCTGTCAAGCCCCTCTGGTCCATTGTATCATTCAGGGCCATTGTTTCTTTATTGAGTCTCTGTCTAGATGATCTGTCCTTTGCTATAAGTGGAGTATTAAAGTCCCCTGCAATTACCACACTCTTATCAATAAGACTGCTTATGTTTGTGATTAATTGTTTTATATATTTGGGTGCTTTGAATTTGGTGCATAGACATTTATAACTGTTAGCTCTTCCTGATGTATAGACCCTTCATAATCTCTTGTTGCAGCCTTTAATTTAAAGTCTAGTTTGTCTGATATAAGTATGGCTACTCCAGCTTTCTTTTGACTTCCAGTAGCGTGATAGATAGTTCTCCATCCCCTCACTTTCAATCTGAAGGTGTCCTCAGGTCTAAAATGAGCCTCTTGTAGACAGCAAATAGATGGTTCTTGTTTTTTCATCCACTCTGATACCCTATCTCTTTTGATTGGAGCATTTAGTCCATTTACATCTAGTGTTATTACTGAAAGGTATGGGTTTAGAGTCATTGTGTTATCTATAGGTTTCATGCTTGTAGTGATGTCTCTGGTCCTTTGTGATCCTTGCAACATTTCACTCACAGAATCCCCCATAGGCTTTCTTGTAGGGCTGGTTTAGTGGTGATGATTTTCTTCAGTTTTTGTTTGTTTGGGGAAACCTTTATCTCTCCTTCTATTCTGAATGACAGGCTTACTGGATAAAGGATTCTTGGCTGCGTATTTTTCCTGTTCATCACATTGGAGATTTTCTGCCATTCCTTTCTGGCCTGCCAGGTTTCAGTAGATAGGTCTGCCACTACCTTTTGTGTCTACCTTTGTGTGTTAAGGCCAGTTTATCCCTAGCTGCTTTCAGGATTCTCTCTTTATCCTTGTATTTTACCAGTTTCACTATGATATGTCATGCAGAAGATTGATTCAAGTTAGGTCTGAAGGAAGTTCTCTGTGCCTCTTGGATTTCAGTGCCTGTTTCCTTCCCCAAATTGGGGAAGTTCTCAGCTATGATTTGTTCAAGTACACCTTCAGCCCCTTTCTGTCTCTCTTCTTCTTCTGGAACTCCTATGATATGGATATTGTTCCATTTCATTAAATCACTTAGTTCTCTAATTCTCCCCTCGTGATCCAGAATTATTTTATCTCTTTTTCTCAGCTTCCTCTTTTTCCATAATTTTATCTTCTAACTTGCTTACTCTCCTCTCTGCCTCTTCAGTCCTCACTGTGACCACCTCTATTTTATTTTGCACCTCATTTATAGCTTTTAAATTAATCAGGACTATTTTTTAGTCCCTTGATCTTGGCAGCAATAGATTCTCTGCTGTCGTCTATGCTTTTTCTAAGCTCAGTGATTAATTGTATGGCTCTTATTCTAGATTCTTGTTCAGTTATGTTGCTTAAATCTGTTTTGATCAGTTCTTTAGCTCTCACTTCTTCCTGGAATTTCTTTTGAGGAGAAATCTTCTGTTTCATCACTTTGGCTAGTTTTCTGTCCCTTATGAGTTTTAAAAACTTGTTATGTGCTCTGCACCTGTGAGCACTACTATCTTAAAGGGGGTTTATACACTGTCCAGGGTCTGGCCCTTCAGGAGGTGTTTTTTGGAGAGTGTTACTTGCTGTCTGTTGTTGTGACTTTGGTTATTTTATTTCCCTACTGTAGTGAGGTTTTGGACCCTCCACCAGGTGTGCTTTGATTTGTTCCTTGAAGCAGCCCTATCTATGGTCTCTCAGGTTGTCCCGTTTCTCGCTGGTAGGCTCAGTCTCTTTTCTTCCCAGACTCTTGGGGTTCAGAGTCCTTTGGCTTCAGCCCTTCTTTGTTTGAGAGATGCAGGAAGTATGGATCCCCCTACTTCTCCACTAGGTTGGCTCTTCCCAAATGATATTTTTTTAAAGAGGTGGTTGTTTATAGACCAGTGACCTCCAAACTTTTGTGATTGGACACCCCATTAGAATTTTTTTGAACCTTCTTCCACAATAGTAAAGGTTATTTATTAATTGCAAACATGTAATGCTGTATACATATAGTATATATCTTATAAAAAAATGATACATAAAAAGAAATTTAAAAGCAAATAACGTATTTTCTTTATGAACCCCAGTAAATTGTCCCACCCAACCACTAGTGTGGATGCCCACGTCTGAGTTAAAACAGATAACCCGAGGGGCGCCTGGGTGGCGCAGTCGGTTAAGCGTCCGACTTCAGCCAGGTCACGATCTCGCGCTCCGTGAGTTCGAGCCCCGCGTCGGGCTCTGGGCTGATGGCTCAGAGCCTGGAGCCTGTTTCCGATTCTGTGTCTCCCTCTCTCTCTGCCCCTCCCCCGTTCATGCTCTGTCTCTCTCTGTCCCCAAAATAAATAACGTTGAAAAAAAAAAATTAAAAAAAAAAAAAGTTAAAAAACAAAACAAAACAAAAAAAACAGATAACCCGGGCTGTATTTGTCACATGACAGCCACTTTGCTCAGACTTTATATATAGAAGAGCTCACTGAACCCTCATAACAATCCTAAGAGGTAGGAACCATTTTTATTCCTACTTCACAGATAAAGAAATGGAGGCACAGAGAGGTTAAATAAGTTTCCCAGCATCACACAGCCAGTACGTGGGAGATCAAAGATTGAAACCTCATCAGACTGGCTCCACAATGTCAGTTCTAACCATGGTGCTGACTGCTCTCACCTGAGGCCAATGAAAGGCTTGAAGCCTCTTCCTACCACAAAGGAAGGAATCAGGCATGATATTCAGAAGCTGAAGGCTTTAAGGGCTTTCTTCATGACAGAGCAAGACCCTGGCAGAGGAATGGTAAGAACCAGGAGATTGAGGGTGAGGAGAGCAGAGAAGGGCAGAGGCAGAGAGGACGTAGACCCTCCAAAGGTGACTCTGGTTACACTGAAAGGTTTTTTTTTTGTTGTTTTAATTTTTAGAGAGAGAGAGACTGTGTGAGCAGGGGTGAGGGGCAGAGGTAGAGAGAGAGAGATTGCACATGAGCAGGCATGAGCAGGAGAGAGGGGCAGAAGGAGAGAGAGAGAGAGAGAGAGCGAGAGAGGGTGAATCCCAAGCAGGCTCTATGCTTAGCCTGGAGCCTGATGTGGAGTTCAATCCCATGACTCTGGGATCATGACCTGAGCCAAAATCGAGTCGGATGCTTAACTGACTGAGCCACTCAAGCACCCCTGAAAGGCATTTCAAAGGGAAAGGCAAGGGACATCTTTGAACTATCTGCTGTGCTTTCCAGGGCAACAAGACTGTGAATTTGACTTTTTTTCTCCCTGGTAACAACCTGAACCTGCAGCCTGTTGATGCCAGGCAAGAAGGAAGCATCGCAGCAGTAGAGACTTTCTTGTTTTCTCACCACATTGATATCCTGACTTGTTGTTTTTCTCACATGGTTTTGGGGTCCTCCACCACCTGCCTGCTGCCACTGAGAACTCCATAGACCAGTGGCTCACACTAGTGTGTGGGCCAGGGGTGGGGAGGGAGGGACCAGACTTGTAATTTGTGTACGCGTCTTTATGGATCCTTTGGGGGGGTCTTGCGTGACTGTGCAGCTAGAGTCATAGCAGATGGGATCCTGGGTCCCAAGTGGTACAGTCCACGCCTGAATGAGGAATATGGTGAAGAGAACAAACTTGGCTGAGACCTCGTTATGCAGCCAGCTGGGGGCAGAGCCAAGACTAGGCCCAGGTCCTTGGCCTGCCTGCCTCTCTGTGTGCAAACAGACCAGGTTTGAAAAGCATCTTCTAGGTACAACATTTTACAAGGGTGAGCTTGGCTCAGGGCCAGTGGGAAGGTAAATATTTGGTTTTTCTTAAGCTATTAAACTACAATATGAATGGACTGAAGGTCTCCGTTATAGGCCGAATTGAGTCTCATAAAAATGCACATGCTGAGGTTCTAATGCCCACGACTTAAGCTGATATTTAGAGATAGGGCCTCTAAAGAGGTAAGTAAGTTAAAATGAGGTCCTCATCCAAGGTGACCTCTGTCCTTACAAGAAGAGGAGATCTGGACACCAGGGATGCACACAGAGGGAAATGATTTGAGGATACAGTGAGAAGGAGGCCAGGTGCAAGCCAAGGAGACAGACCTCCCCAGAAACCATCTCTGCTGGCACCGGGGTCTCAGACTTCCAACATCCAGGACGGTGAGGAATAAATGTCTGCTCTTGAGGTTGCCCCGTCTGTGGTGTTTTGTTTTGGCAGCCCTAGCCAACTAATCCAGTCCCTCTAACTTCTCATGGTAAGAACAGCAGTAGTTAATGTCTGTCTTCAAATGGATTTCCCCTTTAATCTCCATAAAAACCCTATGATACAGATGTGACTACTAGCTTCTACACATGAGGAAGAAGCTGAAGACAGCAGGAGTTAGGACAGAGCGAGGCCTGTTGGCCTTGTCATTACCAGGTTGCTGCAGTAATACCCAGGTAGGAGTGGTCAGGGATGTTCGGAGCAGGGAGACCATGCTGGGTGTCACTTCCTGTTTACAGGAAGTGGTGGACAGCAGTGGAGGCAAGCCAGAAGTCTGGGCCATCAGTCCCATCCCTGCCAGCTGCCTCTTTTTGGATCTTTAGTCAACTCAAGAAATACTTTTGGTTCCTACTATGTGCCACCCCTTGAGTTCCTACTGTGTGCACTGAGCACATTCAACATGGCTGGCGTTGCTATCATGGAGCTTAGTCTAGGAGCATTGCTGGCTCCTCTCTCTGCACTCTCCGAGTTCTTCATGCTTTTCTTTCTCCAAGTTAGAGAAAAGAAAATGAGACAGCAGTCCTGCTTCTTGGAGTGTTTTCCTTTCTTTCCATCTTTTGACAGCCATACTTCGTGTCTGACAGGAGAAGTGATTCTTCTTGACAGTGATAAATTTATGAGTTTTGACTGTTTGTGAAGTTCCCTAATTAATTCTTTATAGACTTCTATTGGCAACTGAATTTGTGTTTTGAGTTAAAAATGGGAGTTCAGATGAATTATCGTTGAACATTCTGCTCCCTTTGGAGAGCTCACACCCTGTGCTGTGTGCTGTTTATCTCTCTACTTTCTGGTGGCACCATTTGTCTTGCAGGTACACCCGGCAGGTGGTTACCACGGCATGAGCCGAGAGCGCCGGCATTCACCCCGTCATTCCTGAACTGCTGGGCTATCTCCCGAGCAACCTGGAGAGGGCCCCCAAACCAATGATACCCCTACTAGGGGCTGCTTTAACAATTTTTTGTGGGCGACCTGAAATTTCTCTCTGATAAGGAGGCTGATATGGCAACACAAATCTAGGAAAAGAGTGGCAGTGAATCTCTGTCCAGAAAGAGAGGGAGAGAGGGAGAGAGAGACAGAGAGACAGAGACAGAAAGACAGAGAGGGGGACAGATTGAGAGACAGAGAGGCAGAGGAGACAGCTACACACACACACACACACACACACACACACACACACACACACACACACACCAGAGTGAGAAATATGGAGAAAGAGAAGAATGTGACTGAAATAGAAACAGAAAGATACAGAGATGAAAAGAGATAGGAGAAATAAATAACGATGATGATTATGATGATGGTGGTGATGATGATGTTGATGATGGTGATGATGGTGATAAGAACACCTAACATTTTCTGAGTTCTCTGTCTGTCCCAGGCACCATATTAGGTGTCTAGCCGAGTTACCTGATTTATTCTTCATGACGACCCCATGAGGTAAATTCTGTTATTTTCCTTACTTTTGAAGTGAGAAAATGAGGTCAGAGAGACTAAATAAATCATCCAGGTTTGCACAGCTCTTGAAGTGGGGAGCCAGTCTGCACGTCCAGGCAGATGGATCCAGAGGCTATCCTTTTAATTACTGTGGTCGATGGAGGATTTGAGAGATGTAGAGACACTGAGAGAATTTACCACACACACACACACACACACACACACACTGAGAGAGGGAGGGAGAAGGAGGGAGGAAGAGAGTGGTTAGAAGCAAGAGACAAAATGAGACACAGAGATCCCAAGGAAGAGACAGAGAGATACATATGCAGAAACGGACTGTGGTAATTGACCTGTATGGACAAGGAGAAACAGACGGAGGCGGAGAGAGAGACCGTTCATAAGGAGAACACCGTCCCTTCATGTCAGATGAAGATGTCTGGGAATAGCATGTGTTGTGTGATTATCAAATGCCAGACACCGATAGGTACTTTTTTCTTCTTTTTATTCCATTCGCATTATCCTTCATGTTCCGGACATGCTGGAATGCACCACACAGCTTTCAGGGTGCACAATTGGTCTTCGGAGGTTCAGGTGTCTGAATCCAGAGCTCTGACTCCATAGCATGCAATTTCCCCAGTGGTTCTGAGTGTGCAGGGGGAGGCCTGGGAGAGGCAGCACGATGTTTTGCAGGGGTATGATGGGTAATGGAGGCCAGGGAGGAATGGAGGAAAGGTGGAGGTCATCAGAGCTCTTCTCCACCTTGCAGAGGCCACTGTGACCGTGCATTTGTTCTTGGGCCTCCCTGGTGGCTGGTAACCAGAGAGCTCTGTGGGGACACTGGCTGCCTGGGAACCAGGACCTGGCAGGTTTACATGATGCATCTCATCTCCGCCTCACAACAGACCTGTGCACTGGGATATCATCCTTATTGTAGAAATAAGGGAACTGAGGCTCAGACGGGGTAAATAACCTAACTAACTTCACATAGCTTTTAGGTGGCAGAAGTGGGACTGGAGCCCAGGCAGCCGAGATCAAGAGCTCTTGGCCGTGAGCTGCCATAGAAGCCAAAGAACGAGATCAGTGCTGAGGGTGTGCTTCTGGAGGGGAAGCCTCCCTGGCCCTGTTTACAGGGACACTCCGGAGGGCATGGGCATCCATCATGTGAACAGGTCAAACGTCTGGAGATGATAGTATGGAAAATAAATCTGAATTAATTGGAATGCAAACACTAGGAAATTTCTAATTCCCTACCAGGTGATGGTGGTGATGATGATGATGATACCTATCAGTGCTGAACCCGCCACAAGTATTATACACCATTGCCACATACACTTGGTATACACTTGACAGCAAATAAAATAGGCTAGGTATGGCCAGCCAGTTTCTAGTTGAATTCTGTGATGCCGAATCCACAGTGCTGGGCTCAGAGAAGGACAAGAATCTGTCTTCCACGGGTACCTGACATTGATTGGAGGCATAATCAATCAAAAGGCCCCTGGTCAGCAGGGCATTTGGCAATGCAACACTGTCCTTGTCGTCACCAGGCAGAGTGGGGCCAACACTAAGCTTAATTATTGACAGATAACATACTAGGGGGGGGAAGATAAACAGAAAGTGGCTGTTGGGGAGTAGGACAGACCTGCTTTTCAACTTGTTGGACTCTGCTACTTATTAGCTGTGTGATCTCTGGCAAATGACTAAACGTCTCTGAAATGCAATTTGGTTTCAAATCTTACGCTTTTAGCATCATGTGAGACACAGAAGCTACCTGAAGCATGGTCCTTGCTCCGGTGCTAACAGGCAGTTACCTACTTGGCCATGGAGGTGAGGACCACACCAAGACCACACCCCAAATTTGGGAAAATTGGTGAGGGAATGGCATTCTGGATGAGACAGACCTTGAGCTGTGATTACCATCACCATCGACACTGACAGCATTAACCACCACCTCTTGAATATTAGTTATGGGCTGACCTGACACCCGTGAACCACATCATTTACCTTTATCTCTTGGAGCCACCCTGAGTTATTTGTCTCACGTTATACAAGTCGGGAGCCTGAACTCCAGGACGAAAGGTACCTTGTTCAAGATCACGGAGCTGGAAAGCAGCCTAGAGAAAAGTTCAGATTCACCTGACTGTGAAGTTCAGATAGACTTGGAATGGATGCTTATTTATTGCTTTACTCTCTGGCTGAATTTCCACGCTGTTTGTATGCCGTTTCGCATTGAAATTGAATTGCACTTTACTGTTGGCTTCTGCTATAATCTTGGGGATAATTCATCTTCATCAGAGATAGCTCTTCAATCAGCACCACTTTTTCCAACTTCAGTTTATGTTACTTGTGGTCACAATGTCCCCTAAGCCTCTCTGCCAAGTCGTTAATGGTGGATAAACACAGAAGCTGAAGTGCACCCACGATCTTGCTGCTACATTTTCCTTTGGTGGAGTGATGATGTCCATTGCGGTGCGAGTACAGGTCCCTGAGTTCTCACAAAAGCATGTCTGTCCATCGAAGCCATGTTTAACTGACACCAACACACCGTTGCTACTCCACGGAAGAATGTTGCTGATTCTGGTAACAAAGACCTCAGTAGACAGGTCCCTCTGCATTCGTTAAAAGGTCTTTAGTTTTCAAAAAATGTTTATTTATTTATTACTTTTAAAAAATGGGAGGGAGGGGGAGAGAGAGAGAGAGAGAGAGAGAGAGAATGAATGAATGAGAATCTGAAACTGATGCAGGGCTCAAACCCACAAACCATGAGATCATGACCTGAGTGGAAGTTGGACGCTTAACTGACTGAGCCACCCAGATGCCCCCAATGTTTATTTATTTTTGAGAGAGAGTGCAAGTGGGGGAAGGGCAGAGAAAGCCCTTCCGAGAGAGAGCGGCGGGGAGAGAGAGAGAGAGGAACAGAGGATCTGAAGTGGGCTCTGTGCTGACAGCAGAGACCCAGTGCATGGCTCGAATTCATGAACTGCGAGAGTATTTCAATATTCCCTGTTTCTCCTCAGTCATGTGCTGGAGCTTAACTTCTACCAGTTCACAAGAACCAATTATTACATTTTCAGGGATTTTATGAATCAGTTGTTACACCATTGTTAACTTCACATCAGCCACTTGCGAGTATCCACACCAGGGGAGGTGGAAAATGCTACAAGGTAGAGCATTTCCTTTCTTGGAGAGATGACCTTTCTGGAGCACCCCTTCCACCCCAACCTTGGACTACATGGGCATTAATTGTCCAAAGTCAGGGTTAAGAATATGAACTTCTTTTTATTAAAAAAATTTTTTTAATGTTTTATTTATTTTTGAGAGAAGAGAGACAGAGAGACAGAGTGTGAGTCGGGTAGAGACAGAGAGAGAGGGAGACACAGAATCTGAAGCAGGCTCCAGGTTCTGAGCTGTCAGCACAGAGCCCAGCGTGGGGCCCAAACCCATGAACCGTGAGATCATGACCAGAGCTGAAGTCGGACGTCCAACCGACTGAGCCACCCAGGTGCCCCAAGAATATGAACTTTGAATCAAACTCTGGTTTTGATGTCTAGCTGTGCTCCTTCCCCGAGCCAAGTTTCTTAGCCTGTGGGAACCTCAGCTTCCTCCCCTGTAAGATGAGGACGGTCATTCTACACCAAGTGGAGTTTGTTATGAGGACTGAGTGAGCCAATCCATGGTGCTTGGCCCACAGAAAGCGCTCCACGTATGTTAGTCATTTCCCACGTTTCTTTGTCATCCCCATCTATTTGTTTACTATTTTCTGGGGCCTTGGTGCCCTGCACCTGTTACTTGGTAACCGTAAATACTGAAGCTGGAAATGAATGAATGAATAAAGAAGGAAAGAAAGAGAGTGCAAGCATGGGAAATATGCCCATTTGGCTTACTGGTATGTCCCCAGCCTCTAGAACTGTGTCTGACACATAGGTGGTGCTTAGTGAATATTTTTTTTAACGACTTAACTAGATGCATAAGCACTAAATCGTCTTTTGGATACTTTGTTATGTTCTTAATGTCAGGAAGACATCCTTCCCTTGTGTAAATTCTATTCATTATTCAATTTCCTGCCTTTTAAATAACACAAAGCGGGTCATTTCCTGTCTTTGCATAACAATATTGTACATATTTGAAATAAGATAATCGCTTCATGTTTTTATATCTCTGGGATGAGATTTCCAAAGAGTCAGTGCAGGAGTGGGGGAAGGAAATGTCTGTCTTTTAGGGTCAGACTTAGTAATGGCATCCTCATGGCCCCATAGATCTGGACTTCAGTGGAACATCTCCAGATACACAGGTCTGGTATTTCCTCCCTCCATAATCTTCCCCAGGACCCGCTCACGGGGCCAGGTGGATGGACCTGCAGAGACTTCTGAGCTCAGCCACCCTCCATACCCAGATCTAGACATACAACCGTCCCATCCTCTGTGTCCCAGCATGAAGAGCTAAGGCACATTTTGTGACAAAGGCCCAATGGAGAGATTTCCCAGAAGTTGATTATAAACCAGAAAATGTGAGAATAAGATAATAAGTTGATACTCTTGGGGCAGGGGGGTGTCAGCTCTGAGCCTGTGGTACACCAGGACCTTTCCCCTCACTGACTAGACCCTCAAGGGTCCTTAGAAACTTGAAAAGGCCAAGACAAAGCTGGCTCATAATGATGGGGGAAACTTAATATCCTTATCAGGTCTCCGGAGACCCACGTGATGTCTTCAAAGAGAACATTTCCAGCCAGGCTCCAGGGGGTTCAGAAGACCATCTCCACACAAGCGCAACGTGGGGGGAACCGGGGGTCGTTCTCAACAGACTCGTATCTTCTTTCTGTCGGTCATGGGGCATGCCACCTTTCCTGATTATTTCCATCTTGCTGGGGCCAGAAGAGGCATCTGGCTTTTGAAGATCCCATTTAAGTAATAAAAAAAAGACAAAAAAAAAAGCAAACTTTTACAGACCAGGAAGCAGTGTAGGACCCCACCGGGCAAGGTTATAAAGTGTTACAAGTGAGAAGGGTATTGAAGATTCTGAGGGAAGTCCTGCAACCGTGAGGACGGACCAAAAGAGCCAAGTGTCTACACAGACCCCTGGGTCTTCACCCTGAGATCCTTGATGTGCTCTTTCAGTCCCTAGGACAGAGGACAGTACTCACCGGGTGCCTCCGGCTGGGCTAGGAACCCCCAGTCTTGTCTTCTCGTCTAGTTACAGGACTTCTGTGAGGTCAGTGTTCCTGCCTCCATTCTACAGATTATGAAACAGAGGCACAGAGAGTTTAAACAACTTTTCAAGGACACGCACCTGGTACATGGCGGACCCAGACACTGAACAGAAACGTGTCTGTCTGACTCTAAAGTCCTCTCCCTGGTGGCTTCTCTGTACTTCATCCATCAACCATGTTCCAGAGAATTCTCTGACTCCTTCAAGACCTGGTCGCAGAATCTATAGGAAAAAAAGAAGTATGTACCTTTTGCATTCAGAGCTTTAAACTCCAGTGAAGCCTCGCAGGGACTGTGGCTGATTTTTCCTTCTGTGCAGTGGGGGTGGGGTGGTCACTGGAGGGGAACGGAGAAACAAATGTTGGTGGCTGTTGTGCCGGACAAAGCGTATCTGTCACCTTTTGTGGGAAATGGCCACGCCTGGCATGAAGCCTCATGCCCTCTAGGAGTGTTTTCCAGGGAAGCCCCCTCCGCTTCCGGAATGCCACCTGGAAGCCGCTTGGGGCGTGTTTCCATCCAGTGTTTAGAGATGGCAGAAGAACAACTGAACAGTCACTTGACCTGGCGGCACACCGGGGCTCCCCAGGCGGGAGAGAAACTTCCGGAAAAGGGCAGGGTGAAAGCCTCCATCCCTTGCTGGACGGGGAGCTGGGATGCTCCCCGAGGAGAGAGACGGGGTGCCTCTGCTTGGTCTGGAGCAGAGCGAGACCACACTCAACGCTCGTGAAGTTAGGAAGGGTAGAAAGCCCAGTGGAATTCCACGAGGGCTGAACGCCTAACATGTCGCGCCGTGAGGGGGCTCCTGGCTGCAGTGGCTGGTCAAAGCGAGTCTGCTGGTGCCTGTCTGGAGGGGAGCCATGTGCAGACCATGCAGCCCCCACACCCCCTGTCCTGCACTAAGATGTATTCTTGAGTTGTTTGCTGGGAACAGTCGGCCTGAGGAGGGAGGATTTTTTTCCCCTCTGAAAAATGAACTTGTAGGCAGTTAGGCTGCAGAGCTAATGTCAGCCTGGACTGGTTTTCCACACATTGAATCTGGAGTTTGCTGTGGAAACCAAGCCTGAACGTGGGCTCGTGTGTGGACGTCCCACTTCACGGGCGGAGCGGTCTGTGCCTCGGTGAATTCTTCCAGTGCCTTTAATCCCTGCAGGTCGAGTGGGACTCACATACTTACGGGTGTTCTGCCTCGTTCCCAGATGGACTGGAGGCCACCACGTGACGTGCTGGAAACTCCTTGCCCCAGCTTACAAAAACCAGTCGTCAGTTCCGTGAGTCAGTCCTTAAACCATGGGTGGCCTTGCATCGGCGTGGTGAGAGTCGTGACATCATCATAGGAATTGGCAAGTGACGCGAATTCAGGCTTTTCAATACTCGTTGCACAGCTGGTTTACTAGCACACCCCCCGCTGCAGAGTGTTAGTGCGTGAATTATGGGGTCGTGTTTAAGAATAGGAGCTTTCAGGGGAGCCTGGGTGGCTCGGTCAGTCAAGCGACCCACTCTTAATTTCAGCTCAGGCCACGATCTCATGGTTTGTGAGACTGATCCCTGAGTCAGGCTCTGTGCTGGCAGCGTGGAGCCTGCTTGGGATTCTCTCCTCTCCCTCTCTCTCTGCCCCTCCCTTGCTTGTGCTCTTCTCTCTCTCTCTCTCTCTCTCAGGATAAACTTAAAAAAGGAGCATATGAGCTTTGGAATCAAACACTGTGGGTTTGATACTTAGCCTTGGGGACAGTAAGAAAATGGGTGTTGAGGATTTGAAGATTTGGGGCTCACATGTGGTGCTGTCTTTTAATAACCACGTGACCTCAGGCAAATTGTTTCTCCCTTCCAAGCCTCAGTGTCTTCATCGGCACTTGAGACCTCATGGGGTGTCACGAGGTCAGAATGAATTAACTGCTCAGAGCTGCGTCTCAGTGCCGGGATGGCTCCTAGGTCTTGAAGAATACACGAGGAATGCGTGGAACTCACAAGATGGCTGATGTGTTGACAAGGTTCAGAGGTCCTACGCAAAGGCATCAGGAACAGCGCTAGATTGATTAGCAGTGTCTGTCATTGTCAGTGTCTGTCATCAGGGTGTGGGGAGGATGAAAACGCAGGGAACAGTGTCCCAGGCAGCAGGAACAGTATGTATGTAGATCAGTGTAAATAACTAACATTGAGTGGACACTTGTGATATGCCAGGCACTCTTCCAAGTGATTTATAGTACGTAAGGTTACCCTGGTTTATCCTCATAAGAATCCAATAAAACAGTGGTTCTCGGGGCGCCTGGGTGGCTTGGTCGGTTGAGCGTCCGACTTCGACTCAGGTCATGATCTCACGGCCCGTGAGTTTGAGCCCCGTGTCGGGCTCTGTGCTGACCGCTCAGAGCCTGCAGCCTGTTTCAGATTCTGTGTCTCCCTCTCTCTCTGCCCCTCCCCCGTTCATGCTCTGTCTCTCTCTGTCTCAAAAATAAATGTTGAAAAAAAAAACAAAACAAAAAAAACAAAACAGTGGTTCTCAAACGGGTAATTTCGCCATCCCACCCACTAATCCCCAGGGGATATTTAGCAATGTCTGGAGACTTTTTTTCTTTTTTTAAAAAAATATTTATTTTTGAGAGAGAGAGAGAGAGAGAGAGAGTCTGTCTGTGTGAGCGGGGCAGGGGCAGAGAGAGAGAGGGAAATAGAGTGTCTGAAGTGGGCTTTGTGCTGTCAGCACAGAGCCCAGTGTGAGACTCGAACCTACAAACCGTGAGATCCTGACTTGACCCAGAGTCCGACGCTCAACCAGCTGAGCCACCCGGGTGCCCCTGGAGACCTTTTTGGCTATCATGACCAGGGTTGATGGATGGGTGCTTGCTATGGCGTCTCGTGGGTGGGGGCCAGGGATGCCGCTGAGCACCCTACAACACGCACAGGGCAGCCCCACGCAGTGAAGAATTATGTGGCTTGAAGTGCCTGTTGTGCCAAGGCTGAGAATCACTTCAGTGAAGTATGAAATACTCTCATCCCCATTACACTGATGGGAAAAGTGAGGCAGAGAGAAGCTAAGGTACGTTCTCTAGGCTCTTGAGGTAGGAAGCTGCTGATGCTGGGTTCAGACCTGAAGCTCAGGCTCCTCCCCTCCATGGCCACACAGCCTCTTGAGTTTAGTAAGAAAGGAGGTGGTGAGGAGGGAGAGGAAGAGAGGAGGTCCAGGGCAGTTTCTGGGAAATAAAAGGCAGGTTGCAGCTATGGTGAGTTATTATTATCAGCTTGTGCTTTGCTGTGCCTACAGCAGCCCTCCCCTCCCCTCCCCTCCAGGCCGCTTCTTTGAGCCCCTGCTGAGAGAGTTCAGTTCTCTGTCACATTTCCTCTGGCATCGGGGTTCCCCTTCCAGACGCTGGCTGCCAACCTCCGTCACCAGCCGAGGGCCATGAGTGTGATTTGTTGTGACATCTGCTGTTGCCTACTTTTCTGCTGCCACTTCATGGGAACAAAACAGCACCGCTACAGTCCCCCTGGCGCTCCTGGGCCGCGTGGCTGGAGAGTGGCGGAGCCACTGAGCCACCTGGAGTCTCTAGGGGCGGGAGGTGGGAGGCAGCCTCGCCTGGGGTCGCCATTGAGCTCTGAGGCTTTGCTCTACCCTGTCCTCCCAAGTGAGTAGCAGGCAGTTTTTAAAACGAATGGAGGGGGAAGCGTGGTATGGGAGCTGTGTGATCGTGAGCGAGCTGCTGTGCCTCTCTGAGCCCCACTCCTCACCGTGCAGTGCGGTCGATAATGCCTGATGTGGGTCGGTGGGTGTCGTTGTGAGCATTGCAACTGTATTAGATGTGGACATAAACACAGATGTTGCCAAGACGTGAGCGGGCACATAGTCTCCTTGGTTATGAATGAAACCGATGCCATTGTCTTCACGACAGCTGCTGAATCGAGAAGGGCCCACAGATCCGGCCCAGCTTCAGGGAAGAGCACCCGATTGATTAGTGATGTCTGTCATGGGTGTAAGCACGGGGAGGGGAGGCAGGTGTCCCTGCTAGGCCCACCGCAAGTAAACAGCCAGTAGAAACCAAATGACCACCACTGTTGGTTATCTGTGTCCCCGTGAAGTCGAGGTGAGGGATACTTTGTTTAAGGCGGGCTAGGAATCAGGGCGGAGAAGAGGTTGATTTCCCGCACGGTGGCCATTCCTAGTGGTGAAGTGGCTAAGCTTCCACGTGCTGTGACCCTGGTGCTCGGAAGCTGTGTGATGCTATACTTCTCTCCCTCGTGGATAATCCTTTCCATGCAGGTTGGCACGGATGCGGTGGCTGGCTAGTGACAGATGCCTGGGGTCTCCCCCAGTGGAGGCGAAGGCTGCTGAGTGGCTGGCTGGGGTGCTGATCAAAGCAAACCTCTTCTTTTAAAAAAAAAATTTGTAATGTTTATTTTTGAGAGAGAGAGTGTGAGCAGGGGGCAGGGCAGAGAGAGAGAGAGAGAGAGAGAGAGAGAGGGAGACACAGAATCCAAAGCAGGCTCCAGGCTCTGAGCTGTCAGCACAGAGCCTGACGTGGGGCTCGATCTCATGAGCCGTGAGATCATGACCTGAGCCGAAGTCGGATGCTTAACTGACTGAGCCACCCAGACGCCCCAGAACCTCTTCATTTGAATGTGAGTAGGGGAGGAGGAGAATGTGAGTAGGAGAGAGAGCAGGGGAGGGGCAGAGAGAAAGGGAGAGAGAGAATCCCAAGCAGGTTTCATACTGTTGGTGCAAAGCCCAGTGTGGGCCTTGAACCCATAAACTGTGAGATTATGACCTGAGCCAAGATCAGGTCAGACACTTAACAGACTGAGCCACCCAGGCACCCCAAAGCGAACCTCTTCTATTAACAGGTAGTTTATGGGGAAGGGTGTTGATATTGAGGGGAAAAAGTGAAAAATACCATAGTGGGTGAACACAGAACCACTGTTGGGGTAAGGGTATCGTGTTTCGGTTGGGGACTGACCCCTCTCCCGCTCCAGGCGTGGACTTCTGACTCAGGTCTGGCCCATCAAAACATTACCTCCCTGGGCCCTGGGATACATTTAGGGATGGCCGCAGGATCAAAGTCAAATTGAGAATTAGGTCCAGGAATTTTTCTGGAACCACTGGAAAGAACAGTTTCCTTCTCTCTGTCAGCCCGGCTAAACAGACTGGCACTATCTTAACTTGGAGTTGTTGAAGCCCATTTTTCATCTGTACAAGGGGGACCTGCCTGAAAATAAGCTGAAGGAGAACAGAGTGGAAATGAGGGATGGCTAAAAGCGGATTCTTGACAACATTTGAGCAGCATCTGGATCCAGCCATGCCTGCAGCTAATGATAGCTGGACTTTTGTGCTCCGTCAATTTATATGATGAGTATTTTCATCCCTGAAAACAGAGAGTTCTGAAGCATTCTAAGTAATACAATATCCATGGTCAAAGTAGCATTTCCTCAAAAGCCAAGTGGACTTTCCTCCGTTTGCTGGGAGAGAGAAGGTAGACGCTCAAGACAGAAATAAGACAAAATAGTTCTAGTATGTTAACAATGCAGATAACTTCCATAAACCTAATACCTATGACTAAAGCCTGGGCCAAGAGATCTTCACAGTTTTTGCTGATCTGAACAATGAAGGTCTCAAGCAAGAAAGGTTGGCTTTCATTCAAGCCCAGGACGGACCGCTCACTACTGAGTGACACATCCCACTCTGTTTCCCGGCTAAGGAAAGCAAGCCCCGGGGAATCAATGAATCATGTCTGACAGACAACAGCTGGGGACGTTACAGCGCTTACGTTTGAGTCCAGCTCTGACTGGCTCCAAGACCCGTGCTTTTAACTTTGCTCTGCACGGCCTCTTGGCAAAGCTGCTAATATGAGAGACTTCCTGTGGGCTCTCCCATGAGCTGGGCACAGGGCTGGGCCCCCCCCACGCGCTTTGTTGTTCTGAGCGAAGTAGCACTCGAGGCCGCGGAGACGGACAACAGGCTAGATTAAGAAAATAAAAACCTGGAGGCAGGAAGCACAAAGTCTGCTTGGCCAGAGGAATGGAGATCCCTATGCAGCTTGTATTAAAATCGTTGATCAAACGCATATTAGCAGCCGCGGGGATATGCGGCCATAACAGCCGTCTATGGGTGCACGGCTTCCTCTCCCACCCCCAGGGGGAACCACGAGGAAGTCCGTGAAGGGTATTACTGCACATCGAGGCGCAGGCTGGCTGGGAGCCTTCACTGCTCTTTACTCTAGAAAGAGCCTGTCTCAGCGTCTGGGCAGGACAGCTTCTTGACAGTTAATGTGTCACTCAGTAGTGGGCAGTTTGTTCTGGGCTTGAATGAAAGCCAACCTTTCTTGCTTGAGACCTTCATTAAGCTCAAAGCACTAGTTGTAAGCTGCATGGGGTGGGTGGGTGGGGAGGGTGTTTTAAATCAACAACGTCGTAAGGATTTTAAAGTGTTTTAAAAATTAGAAAACGTCTGATCCAATTTCTCCCTTCTATTTCTTGTTCTCACCTGTGTGCGGTCTAGCTTCAGAAAAGACAGCGGTTGCTAGTAACTGATGAGGAGTCCTTGCAGGCACTGGAAATCGTTGGATCATCTTTCCTCCTTATTGCCCCGCCTCTCAGGGTCTTTGCTAGCGACGTCCCTCTCTTCTCCTTCCTTTGCATTTTTACCCAGTTCGCTTCTAGTCCTTCAGATTCCAGGCTCATTTCCCAGATGAGCTCTCCCATTACACATTTTCTTAGTTCCTGCTGTTTCTCCCAAGTAGATGTATCCCTTTGTAATTATATAATCACGATTCTGTAATTTTTCTTTATAGCGCAGGCTGTGTATGTATGTGGGTGTGCTTAATTATGTAATTTTTTACGATTGCGTGTGTGGCGATGGACCAGTGTCCAGCCCCTTCTTTGGAAGCTAAGCTCCATGCGAATGAGTGTTGTTTCATTTTCGCTCACTATGATATTCCCAGGGCTTATCAAAGAGCCTGGCATGCAGTAAGTCCTCAGTAAATATTTTACAACAGGCCTATGCAATAGGCAGACGTTACTGGTCAGATAGTACAGAGGAGGAAATGCAGGCAGGCACAGAAGTTTGAATAACCTGCCAGAACTTGAATCCCCAGCTGTGTTTCACGCAAACTGTGCCCTTAAACCACCTCGCCATTCTGACGCCTTCCAGAATTGACCTCCTGTTCGGTAGGGTTCAAAGAGCAAGGTGACCAGTGGTGGGTCTGGAGACCTCTTCCAACTGATCTGAAAGTATAATGATCTTTCTTGGATGTAATGATCTTCCTGGTGTCAGAAATCTTTTTTAAAAGAATAGCACTCCTAGGAATTTATCCAAAGGATACAGGAGTGCTGATTCACAGGGCACATGTACCCCAATGTTTATAGCAGCGCTTTCAACAACACCCAAATTCTGGAAGGAACCTAAATGTCTACCAACTGACGAATGGATAAAGAAGATGTGGTTTATATATAGAATGGAATACTACTTGGCAATGAGAAAGAATGAAATCTGGCCATTTGTAGCAACATGGATGGAACTGGAGGGTATTATGCTAAGTGGAACAAACCAGGCAGAGAAAGACAGATACCGTATGTTTTCAATCATATGTGGATCTTGAGAAACTTAACAGAAGACCATGAGGGAGGGGAAGGGGAAAAAATAGTTACAAACAGAGAGGGAGGAGGCAAACCATGAGACTCTTAAATACAAAGAACAAACCGAGGGTTGATGAGGGGTGGGGGGAGAGGGGAAATTGGTGATGGGCATTGAGCAGGGCACTTGTTGGGATGGGCACTGGCTGTTGTATGTAAGTGACGAACCACAGGAATCTACCCCCAAAACCAAGCACACTTTACACACTGTATGTTAGCCAACTTGACATGAATTATGTTACAAAAAAAAAAAAAGGATTCTAAGTCCAAATTCTTTAGATTGGTAACAAGACCCTTGATAATCCCGTCCAGTGTTTCTCAAACTGGCAACTCAGTAGAATCACCTGGAAAGATTTAAAAAACAAACAAACCTGTACTGAGGTCTGTGTTCCATCATCAAAAGATTGTGATTTAATTGGTTTAAGGTGGGGACTGGACATCAGCACTTTCTTTTTATGTTTCCCAAATGATTCTGCTGTGCACCTGGTTGAGAGTCACTGATGAAGCCGTGACCAACTTCAAGGGCCGCCGTCCTGGGGCATCCATGCTTCTGTTTTCACTCCAGCCTCCTCCTCCTCCAGTCCTAGGGAGAAGCTGTGTTTGCTTTCTCTCCTTCCATGGCTGCGGGTCCGCCCTTCTGGTTCTTCACTGACACCCTGTACATATTAGCTTCATGGTTCTTCTCACGCTGTACTCAAAGCCCTCATGTTACTGCCCTGATTTAACTTTCTTGGGGCCACCTAAGTGGCAAGTGATCCAGCTGAGGTCATGGACTGGTTCGTATCCAACATAATACCCAAAGTATCTAGTCTATTAACAGATGTTTGACACGTGAGAAAAAAGAAGAGTGAATTAATAAATAAATGTGGATTGATTTCATACATTTTATATTTCTTGTGCTTTCCCATTTGAAACACATTTCCCAGAAGTCAAGGAAGCCAATATCTGAGGCTGTCGAGATAAAAGATTTTAGCAGAACAGCTCTCACTCGTTCATTCAAATAAACCACAGCGCTAAAATCAGCATCTGTTTTTGGAAAGACTGTTAGGGCTATCTGATCATTCAGAAGGTATCTTGCCTGGAGACGGAGTCTAGCCCTGTGGTTCTCAAACTGGCTGCCTGCTGGAATCAGCTGCAGTGGGAGTGGATACCGCCTCCCAGCAGTGTCCACATGCCCTGTGCGCCCCCTGCGCGCCCCCTGCGCACCACGAGCCCGGGCAGCCCCTGGATTTCATGAGTTAGCAGAGGAGTTCCTCGCGGCACACACCATGAGCTCTGACCATACTTTCCTCTCCTTTTCTTACTTAGCACACATCACCCTACAGACATATTCTAGTAACTGAAATTGACTTTGTTTTCAAAAAGGGAAAAGAAAACCCCCACTATGGAGGACCATATTTTCTGAGTTTTTCTAACCGATTCTTTCTCGTCTCCATATGGTAAACACATTCATCACGCCCTTTATTAAAGAGCAAGAAAGGGAAGAGTAAGTTTTTTTTTTTTTTTAAATGGACTTTTTCAATTGCAGCCTGGCATGAATGTTTTGTTGCTATTGTTTTGAGGATAAAACAAAAAAAGTTGAGTGTGGAAATATATTATTGATTCCTGCCTGTTTTTCAGGAGCATGCACTATTGATTAAAGCCCTCCACAGCCCTAACCTTTGCTCCTTCATCCCGAGGGAGCAAATTTGTAGAGCGGCCAAGAACTGAAACTCTGGCATGGAGATTTTGGTACTCAGTGAGCTGGCTAGACTGGAGATGCTCAGAAAATTCCTGTCAATAGTCTGAGAGGCCTCAGTGGGGGAGATGTGAGGGGGGCAGACTGAGCTGACAGAAAGTTCTGGACGCTAACAAAGCACACTCCCGCCCAAGGACGGCCATGTCTTGCTCTGCAGGCACTCGGCCTTATGGGTCTGCCAGTGTGGTGTGATGCATCACTCCACTTGCTCTGCGGGCGACAGACACCTGACTCCATGTGACACTGGCAAAGTCATCCGGGGCTTTCTTGGCTTATGTAACTAGGGATAGCTGGGGAGAGCTAGTTGCCTTAGGCACAGCTGGATCGAGGACTTTGAAGACCTCAGCACTCTTCATTTCCCCCTTTTCTCTGTGTGTTGATTTCACTTTCTCCTGCAGTATTCAGGCTTCCCCTGGCAGTGAGTTTTGCTTCACAAGGCTTCTGGATTCCGTAGCTCTGTCTCCTTTCTTGTGAACATACCTCTCACCTAAGTCGCCCTGTTTGTCACGGCTCACTGATGATATTGGCGTTTTAACTGGTGGCTCTGGAACCAATCTCTCTCCCTCGGGAGGTGATATAGAAAGAACAGGGTCAGGTTCAAGTTCCAGCAGGGCCACTAACAAGCTCTGAACCACTAGGAGACTGCCTACCCTCTCTGAGCTTCAGTTTTCCTGTTTGCCCACTTCCCATGGAGGTTCAGGTGGGAACACATATTTGCAGGTAGCTTGGTGATGAACCCCAGATAGCTTCCTTTCCCCTCCTGGTAACTAACTTGGATGTTAGAAAAGAGACTGTCCTTTGGTGACCCAACTATGAAATCAACGTACGGTGGGTCAGGGCAGAGATAGACAGCAAAGAAAGACTCCAGTGTCTAGGCTGGACAAAGACTCAGCTGAGGTTGTTAATAACTAAAGACAATGTGTCAGTAAAATGCACTGGTCAGAAATAAAAACGTAAAATGGGGCACCTGGGTGGCTTAGTCGATTAAGCATCTGACTTCAGCTCAGGTCATGATCTCGTGGTTCGTGTGTTCGAGCCTTGTGACAGGCTCTGTGCCTGAGCCTGGAACCTGCTTCCGATCCTCTGTCTCCCCCCTCTCTCTGCCCCTCCCCTGCTTGTGCTTTTTCTCTCGCAAAAGTTAAGTATTAAAAAAATTTTTAAAAAAGAAAAAAATGTAAAAATAAAAAAGCGTCAGCAAGGCGATCGGTCATGGGTAGACAGTGTTCTCACCAGTGGGTATTGAGTATTTGGGCCCTGTGGGAAGGCTCTCATAGCGTGAAATGGATGCAGTCGTTTTAAAGGAGCCTGGTGCCATTACGCTTGGGCAATAATCCAGTGGACCCCATGTTTGCCTTTGACCTTCTGTTAATACTCAGTCCTGGTCAGGCTAAAACAAAACAGGCATCTTCATGTGTGGCTGGTATGCATGCATGTGCAATGTGTATCAAGAGACTTAACAATGTTCTTACCATGTGATGCAAAATTTCACTGCTGAGGAACTGATCATCAATGGGGATGAAGTTTTCCATAGACTATTCATCACAGAGCCATTTATATTAGCAAGAAGTTGAGATGCTCTCATGGTCTGACCCTAGGAGAATGGGTAAATACATTATGGGACAGTCTGAAGATCAAATAGTGTAATTTTGGAAAATACCAAATGACATGTGGACATACTGATGAACTGTGCTATGTCAAGAAAATTTGCATAATTTTAGTTCCCCAAAACCCAAGTAACAATACTGTCAAGCAAATACAAGTAGGATATAATACAGCTTTATAACGTGACCCAGAACTTAAGCGGTGATTTCCACTGTGGATATTTAAACTGTTTGGTTCCAAAAGTGACCCTCATCTATTGCCAGATGCCAGTGTGCTGGTGTCAGTGTGTTGGTGTAAAAGTGGAAGGAAACAGTAACTTGCACTTTTCTCTATTTGCCATAATTTCCATAAGGAATAGGTGTTACTTTTACAATGGAAATGTATAATTTTCAATTGTGTGACTGTAAGCCTTTCTGTAACAACCCTCTCAAGGTTCATGGTTATTTATGAGTCTCAGACTCATGTGCTCTGGCTAGAATTCAGTGCCCTCCGTCGATAGCACCTAGTAGCTCTCTTCCTCCCCGCCATCCTTCAAAAATTCCAAGAATCAGCTAGGCTTACCGCCATTTGATCTTTTAACATATACTCTTAGTACACACACTTTGTGCTGTTTGCCCAGCCCAGAAACCATTGTCCTTTTGCTGAGAACTTCCCTCAAACTCACCAGTTGGCGTCTCCAGCCATGGTGTTTGAGATCCCTTGGAGAAGCTCATCGTATGAAGGGTGGACAGTTGGCTCAGTCTGGGCCAGTCAGATTCAGTCTGCTGGGAAGATGGAGTTGAGTGGAGGGGCAGTCATCTTCCACCTTGTAGAAGAAGAACCAAAGGAAGCTTGTCTGTTGTGAAATAACCAAGCAGGGAGGAGAGACAGAGGGTGCCGGAATGGCATTTGAGTCCATGATTCCAATGAATCCCTTACTTCCTAGTGCACGGCCATCCTGGGTACTGTATTCTTATATTCAATTTGGAAGCCTGTCTGTTTGGCTTAAGTTGGCTTGAGTTGGGTACTCTTGCACAAAGTTAAAGAGACCTAGCCTTTATGAATTCCATGCTTATATTTTTCTAAGAAAGGTGTATTTCTTTTTTTTTTTTTTTTTTTTTAAGATTTTACTTTATTTTGAAAGAGAGAGGGAGAGAATCTCAAGCAGGCTCCATGCTCCACGTGGAGCCTGATGCGGAGCTCAATCTCACGACCCTGAGATCATGACCTGAGCTGAAATCAAGAGTCAGACGCTTAACCAACTGAACCACCCTGCTGGCCCAAAAGGTGTAATTCCGAGAAAGGTTATTCCTTTTCTTTGAGCCAGTCCAAATCCCACTCTTCCTGTAGCCCCCCTCCTCTGGGGAGTCTTCCCTGGTTAACCCTGTTCACACTCATCTTCCAGTTGCCCATAATTGCCTCCATCTGTCTCCATATCCACCTACTTCATTGTGTTTTGGCATCTGCTGTTTCATAACTGTGCATTTTGTAGGCATCCTGGGAGCTGAAAATTTGTCTTTTTCATTTCCTTTGAATACCACAATACCGACCACGCTGCCAGGCAGAAATTAATTTCCTGAATGGGAATACAACTTCGGGGCCATCTCTGGGCAAGTGGCTGGGGAAGACTTCAGCCTTTGTTGACAACCCCACACGAGTCCCCTCTTCCTTTCCGAACATGTATTCTGAAAGTGGTCCCTGCTCGGTGCTTGCTCACACAGGCTGATTCACCAAGCACAGGTGGGTACTGGTGCGGCGCAGGGGAGACGGATTTGAAGAGTGAGTCAGGTATCTCCATTTCCTATCTTTGGGATCACTTAGCCTCACTGAGGTTCAAATGTTTTTTGGAATCTAAGAAAGAGCTGGTAATAAGCCTCTCTTTACTTTTTTTTTTTTTTTTGAGAATTAAACGAAATCATGTATGTATTGTCAAATAGCATGGTGCATAAGAATGCAGGTTCTGGAGGCAGAATATCTGGGTTGAAATCCTTTCCCCACCACTTGCAAGCTGTGAGATATTAGCTAAGCAGCATAACCTCTGTGTGGCAGACCAAGGCAGTGATGGCCCTAGGCTTCTCTCTCTCTCTCCATACAGTTCGGGAATCCCTTCTGCTGGGTCTCTGGGATAAGCCGTGGAACTTGCTTTGGCTAATGGGTCCACAGCAAATGTGACACAAGCAGAGACTTAGGAAGTCCCTGTCCCCCTTTGCTGCTCTGGAACACTGATACCACGTGAGGGAGCTCAGGCCAGATGGCTGGATGGTGCGATAGGGTTGGGTGCCTTGTCTGCTGGCCAGTAGCCTTCCAGCTCCACTCACATCAAAATGAGTGACGGGTGCTTGCATGGCTCAGTGGGTCAAGCGTGTGACTCCTGCTTTAGGCTCAGGTCTTGGTCTCATGGTTCATGAGTTTGAGCCCTGCACCCCAGAGTCTTCTTGGGACCCTCTCTCTCCCTCTCTCTGCCCTGCCTCCGAGCATGCTTACACATGCTCTCTCTCTCTCTCTCTCTCTCTCTCTCTCTCTCAAAATAAATAAACATTAAAAAAATGAGCCTGATCCAGATCATCCAGCCATCAGCCAAGCAAAGTTGCAGGAGAGAGTCCAGCTAAGATCAGCTGAGCTGGCTTAGATCAGAATCATGAGGTAAATAAATGCTTGAGTTTTAAGCCATCATGGTTTGGGGAGGTTTCTGAGCAGCAAAAGATAACTGATGTGCTCTCCATGCCCCATTTTTCCTCATCTCAATAAACAGTAGTACCTGCTATAGCAAGTTGCATGAGAATTGAATGAGTTAGTATGTGCACCACACTCACAACATGTCCAGACCACACGGTGCATAAAATGTGTTATTTATCATTGCGTGAAAGTGCACACCGCTCGAGATGCCAAGCATCTACTCAGTGTGTGTTCCTTCCCTTTCCTCTTAAAATGTGTTCATTGCTGAACTAAAGTTCAAGTTAAACCTCAAGCTGATTTTCTTCAACGCTTTTTAGTCAGAGAGGAAACCATGGGTTTTCCCCCAGTGCTGTTTAAGCCAACTTGGTCTGAAAGTGTCCCTCATCTTCTACAAGACCCTCCGATCGAGCTCTTGCAGAGACTCTGGTATGATAAGTGCCCACCCAGCTCTTTCTTCGCCCTGCTTGAGTGATTTGTGTGCAACCACCTTGGGCATCTGGGCAGCAGGCCTCTGAGAGGAGTGGACGGGATGTGTCAATTCTCCATTCTGTTCCTCTGCTAAGTCATGCTGGGAGAGCACTCACAATGAGCAAGGAGGATTTTTTTTTTTTTTTTTTTTTTTTTTTTTTGTAACAAAAGGTAAGGCAAGATACCTATCTTAAAATCAAAGGGAGTTGAAAGGCAGGAAGCAGAATTTTCTTTGTCTGGGCATGTCTTGGTATAGGCAGAGGGAAAGAATGACCGCTGGAAGGTCCTGACGGAGGCACAGCTAACAGGCACGGACGGATTTACAACACCTTCTGTTTATTTGGTGGCTGTAAAATCCTTCCGCTCCTGAGATTTAGAGTTGTTGTTTTCAATTTGCCAAGAGGTTCTTTTCTCCAATGAGGGATGAAGTCTGCCTGGAAAAAAGGACTATTCATAAACCAGAGCGGCGTCAATAAGGGAATGGAGTCTGTCTCACTGACCTATGAAAGACAGCCTCCGGTCATACTCAGCTGGACAACTGTTAAGTGTTGTCTTCCAAGTCTGCCAAACCTACACTTGAGGGCTGGCTCTGCCCTTCACTAGTTTAATGACCTTGGGTTAGTTGTTTGATGACTCTAAGCCGTGGTCTCCACATTTGCAGAGGTTGAAAAGGCAGTAGCTCTAATTGAGATGTTGTGCAGATTAAGTAAGATAATAAATTACGCGTGGTTAGCTCAGCTCCTGGGAAACAGTGCTCAATAATGACACCTAATAATACTGTTGTATCAAATAATTATTGCATTGTGTACCAGCACTGACACTGAGGGATGTAAAAAAAAGTAAGTTATAACCTTTGTCCAAGAGCAGAGATTTAGCAAAGTTTTTCAGCAATGGCTAGAGAGCAAATATTTTAGGCTTTGTGGGCCAGATGATTTCTGTTACAAATGCTCAACTCTGCCGTTGTAGCAGAATAGCAGCCGTAGACAGCAGACACACAGGCATGGCTGTGTCCCAGTAAAATGTTATTTATAAAGATAAATTGTGGGGGGCACCTGGGTGGCTCAGTCAGTTAAGCGTTTGACTTTGGCTCAGGTGATTATCTCATGGTTCGTGACTTCGTGCCCCGCATCGGGCTCTGCACGGCCAGCACAGAGCCTGCTTCAGATCCTGTCTCCCTCTCTCTCGGCCCCTCCCCAACTCTTATGTGCGTGCTCATGCTCAAAAATAAACATTTAAAAAACATTCTTAAAATAAACGGTGGGCTGGATTTAGTCCACAGGCTATCGTTTGCCCACCCCTGTCCTAGAGAATAGCAGTTAGAAGTGTCTTTGACTACATGTAACAGGAAACCCCACCACTGTGAAGGCTTGAGATGGACAGCTACCGACGTTGTTGGCTCAATGATCCAGAGGTATCCACCAGAAGTTTTATGATTCTCTGTGTATTTCCTCCGTGCTTGTTAGCCACATCACATCCACATTCAAGACAGCACGGAGAGAAGGGCAAGAGCCCCTTTTATTAGGAGAGCAAAGACTTTCCCAAGATTTCCTTGCTGATTCTGCAACGTCAGACTGGCTGGCCCATGTTGCAGTGCAGGCTGCGGAGGTAAGTTTTTGTAACCTCTGTCACTTATAGTAAAGGTGGGCAGTGGGGAGAGGGAGGTGAGAGTGGTGTTAGGTAAGCCAATGAAAGTGTCTGTTACACCGCTGGGTAATGTCACTCATCCAGAAAGAGACACACACAGAATTACAATACAGCATGCTTAATAATTTCTCTCTCTCTCTCTCTCACACACACACACACACACACACACATACACACAAATGAAAGATATAATGGGAACTGAAAGGGGAGAACCTGATTCCTTGTTAGTTTAGAATGTCATAATTAGGTATTCATTAAGAAGGCTGTTTGAACAAGGAAATGCTGCAGGTTTCTAAATGGAGACTAAAACATTTGATAAGCAAAATGAATTATAGCAAGACTGAGCATTATCGTGTTAGATCAATGACGTATGGTTCAAAATACCCACTCCCTCCCACCTCCATGGGAAAAATATGCTGGACCCATCAACGTTGAGTCTGGCTGCGCAGCTTGCCTGGAATCATGAAGCGTAACGCACACTTGACCATAAGCTTGGTCATCCGACTCAGCCAATGAGGTGGTAGCAGGTGGATGTCATGAAATAAGCAGAGAGGCTTGAAATGAGTTTTAGGGGTCAGGCTTGTCCTCTTGCACCTTTGCCATCACCATGAGACAAGCTTCCCCTTGGTAGCTCTTGGCCCTTTAACTGGGGCTCAGAATGAATGTGTCTGGAGTAGACCTAAGTCAAGCCCATCTGAACCTAGGCTTGAAGCAGAGATGCTCAGCTGAGCTTAATAAACTCTCACCCTACCTACAGATACTTGCGGGAGAGTGAATAATTGTGGTCTTAAAGCACCGAGTTTTTGGGGTGTTTGTTACACAGCACCACCTGATACACCCGTGGAAAAGTACATGAATTCCAAACCCACTAATTCAGAAGCTGTGTTAGTGTGGACTGCTTATCCATTCACCATATGTTTTGGTTGGCACATGACATTCTAGACCCTCTGCTAAATTCTAGACAGATCTAGTGTCTGCTAGATACGAAGACAGATGAGACATGGTACGTTTTAACAGTGTGGTGTGTTTGAAGACACAAGACGAAATGGAGATCTCTGAGAAAGCGGGGGGGCGGGGGATTACTACTTCTGTGGAGAAGAGGAAAAGGAACCAGCCAGTAGGGAAAGCTTCCTGGAGGAAAGGGGCATCTGAATTGCCGTTTAAATTTTTTAGAATACTTTTTATTGATTTTTGAGAGACAGCGCTAGAGCACAAGCAGGGGTGGGGCAGAGAGAGAGAATGGGAGACATAGAATCCGAAGCAGGCTCCAGGCTCTGAGCTGTCAGCACAGAGCCTGATGCAGGGCTTGAACCCACGAACTGCAAGATCATGACCTGAGCTGAAGTCGGAGGCTTAACCGACTGAGCCACCCAGGCGCCCCTGAATTTCCATTTAAAAGCCAAGTAGAAGATCGCAAGGTGGATGAGATGTGGGGAGACAGGGGGAGGGGGACTCTCCAAGCAGAGGGATCAGCGTTATGCATAGTCCAGGGGCAACAGGGAGCACCCCAAGTGTGGGGGAGCCATTAGCAATTTGGTATTTCCAGAAGGTCAGGGGTGAGGGACCAGGATCAAGAATCTCTTGATTCTTCCAAGGAGTTTTTGCTCACCTGTAAGGATAATGGAGAGAATGGACATAATTTAACTTATTCAAATTCGTAATAATTACAATAGCTACAGCAACATTTACGCAGTGCTTCCTAAGATGCTCTATACCGGGCTATGCACATGTATTTCTCCCAACAACTCTAAGTGGGTAGGTGTCATTGTTATTCCCATTTAAAAGGTGAGAAACTGAGGCTTTGGAGAGGTCAAGTGGCTTGTCTGAAGTCACAGGGTGACCGCAGGAGTGGGTGTTTGACCAAAGCTGCTCAACCCAGATTCTTCCTCCGTAACCACTGCTGTTAGTTTTTTTCTGTGAACCAAAGCTGGGAGGTGGCCAGGTCCCTCAGGCAATTATTGCCAAGCACACTGGAACTCGTGTTCCTCACATCTACAGTTTCAGCACGCTGTATTGACTCTTGTTACATGAAAGTCACTGTGCTAGTCGACGGGTTCAAGTCTGAATAAGACTTGACCCCCGCCCTCAAGAACTTTGAGTGACGGGAAAACAAGGCAGAGCACCAACAATTCTTGCCTGTGCACCAAGGTCACTTCCTTGAGGCTGTGGCTTCTGAACATGGCTCTGGGTCAAAGCTCCTCGAGCAGGGAAGGGTTTTGGGGGTTTTGTTTGGTTATTTATTTACTTATTTAAAGTTTATTTACTTTTGAGAGAGAGAGAGAGAGAGAGAATAGGGGAGGGGCAGAGAGGAATCCCAAGCAGGCTCCATGCTGTCAGCACAGAGCTGGGCATGGGACTCGATCTCATGACCCTGAGATCATGACCTGAGCTGAAATTAAGACTCAGATGCTGGAGCGCCTGGGTGGCTCCGCCTTGGGCTCAGGTCATGATCTCCCGGTTTGTGAGTTCGAGTCAGGCTCGGTGCTAACAGCTCAGAGCCTGGAGCCTGCTTCAGATTCTGTGTCTCCCTCTCTCTCTGCTCCTCCCCCACTCACACTCTGTCTCTCTCTCAAAAATAAATAAAAACATTCAAATTTAAAAAAAAAAAATGAGAGACGCTTCACCAAGCGAACCACTTAGGTTCTGTTTAACATAGAGCTTTCGGTGTCACACCAGATCAACTGGACCAGAATCTCTGGGATGCGGGTCTTGGAAACTCTTTCTCTCCTTCTCTCCCTCTCCCTGCTACTCTGTCTTTCCTCTTCTCAGATGATTCTGTAGTCTCTGTGGAGGTGAGGTTCCACATGGCACAGGTAACCCTGTTGGTTTTCCTCTGCCTCCCCCAACATGGCGTGCGTTGGGCCAGAGTCCCCTCCAGCCAATGGTCAGGGATAGCCAGGCGGCCGCTTCCTCCCAGGTGAGTGGTGGCTAGAAGCTGATTATAATTCCAAAGGCACATCTGTACCTCCTGAATTCTAACAACTGCCAACCTTTACCCTCTCTCCCTGGACCAGTGCTTTGAAAGTGCCCACTTGCCTCAAGCCATGTCAAACCCACAGCATAATATCCAGCGTGGCATTGCTCCCGGACTCACTTGTGGCTCCTCCTGCTGTATCTGGTCAACAGCGTTCACCAGAGAAGGGATAATGGCAGAAGCCTCATCTAGGGTGCAGTCATCAAGCAGAGCTGTATCTAAATTGCGGTCTGCCACATCTTGTTGGACAAGGGAGGGACCCGCTCCTTCTGGATACAGATGGGGTACACTCACTCTGCTGTGCTGGTGGACCGTCCTGGAGAGAGGGATACACGATTACCCAAGCACACGCTTTTCTGTTCCCGACTGTTGTGGATTTGAAAGTATATTCTTTTTTAATACTAAAATATTTCTGGGACGAATAGCTTAGCAACCAATCGGTATTTTCCAAGATGGTCCTAAATGACGCAAGCCAGTGCATGAAAATACCGACTCCGCATTTTCTTAAAAACAATCTTAGATCACTGTCATTTCAGAAAAAGTCTTGTCCAGAAAGTTGAAATGGAGGAGATTTTCCTATCATTGTACCAGTTTAGCGAATGCAGGAACCACAGTGGGCTGAATGGTGTCCCCCTCCCCCAAATCTGTCCAGGTCCTAATGCCTCGAACCTGTGGATTTGACCTTATTGGAGAAAAGAGGTTTTGTCAATGTAACTGAGTTAGGCTTATCTTGGATTATCTGGTGGTCCCTAAATCCAATGACTAGTGTCCTCATAAGTGTGAGGCAGAGGGAGGAGGGACACTGACAGTCACCAGAAACTGGAAAGGCAAAGGACGGATCTTTCCCCCCAGTGCCTGGAAGCGTGACCCTGCCCAAGCGTGCTTTTGGACGTCTGACCTCTAGAACTGCCAGAGAATGAATTTTCTGTTGTTTCAAGTCACCCACTTTGTGGCAATTTATTACAGGAGCCATGGGAAACCGATACAGAAAGTGAACGTATCCTAGGTACAGACCAGAAAGGGCTGAAACAGTATGTGGGAAACCTTGGGAGGGGCTTGGGGATCTGACGGAGGTCCCCAGTAATGGTAGATGAAAACCAGACTGAGAGGGCATTGGAGTCCTCAGTGGAGGGACAGACTCCCATGTTGGGCACAGACCAAAGGCTGTGATAGACTTCTCCTGCACAGCCACCAGCCTCAGAGCTCTTGCTGCCTACTCAGCTAGGATCAAGTGAGGCAGCCGGGTTGCCTAGATATTTACATCCACAGTTAGGCCTGATTTCTGCCGATTTGGTGAAAAAAAAAATCTCTGAAAGAACACACACACCTGTATTCAAGTCGTATGTTCACGGGAGGATGGTTTTAGCTCGGGTTCCAGTGTGTGAGCCTGTGTTCAGTAAAGTGTCACAAAATTTTGCTGAATGTCTCTTCTTTTCCAGTCCCTGCGCTGAGCCCTGGAGCTACGGAGATGATTAAGACGTGGTTTCTACCTTAAGGTGTGCAGCACAGTGCAGCGATGGAGGGGACCACTCAGTGCAATACGGTACGTTTGAGCATATTTGTGCATATAGGGGATGCAGTAACTACGTCTGTGGTTCTGTGTGTGTGCGCCTGTGCACGCGTGTACCTGTTAGTGCGTGGCACGCACTTGCCCGTGTGTGGACGTATGCACGCTTGGTGTGCAGCTCCACGTGCATTTGCTTTTGTTCACACGAGGGTGTCTGTATCCACGTGCCATCACACGGGCATTTTCCAAGATGAATGTGTGATCTGACTTGGGGAAAGTTTTTGTAGTTTCTTCACAAAGACTAATTGCTTTCCTCTTTGTTCCCATTGTCAAGGTTGTTCCCAACCAAGGGCTGAGCACACTGACACCAGCCCACCTTTAGTTAATAGTTCATGCATAGAATGTCACATGCCCTTCTTCCCCTCCCCCCTTCCCTCCCCATACCCCCTCCCATCCTCCCCCTCCCCTCTCCTTCCCCTCCCTCCCTCACCCCCTCTCTCTCCACCCCCTTCCCTCTCCCCTCCCTCCCTCTCCTTTACCTTCCTTCCCTCCCTCCCCCTCCCCTCCTCCCCTCCTCCCTCCCCCTCTCCCACCGTCCTTTCCCTTCCCTCCCTCCCCTCCTCCCTCTCCCTCCCCTTCACCCCCTCCCCCTCCCTCCCCCTCCCTCTTCTTTCCCTTCCCTCTCCCTCCCTGCTCCTTTCCCACCCCCTCCCCACCTCCCTTCCTTCCTCCCACCTCCCCTTTCCCTCCTTCCTCCCTTCCCTCCCCTCCCTCTCCTCTCTCCCCTCCGTCCCTAACTTCCTTCAGCTAATCCCCAATTAGGAAAGGATGGATATCCTGCTGTTGAATCCAGGGAAGTTTGGTCCTTTGAGGACCCAACCCTGAGCCTATAAATTATATTGTGGGTTGGGTGTGTGTGGAGCAGGATTTTAAAGCACCCAAGGCCAGCCAAGGGCATCCAACTGAGGACCCTAAGCTCACTTGTGGGTCTTTATAAATGGCAAAGCCACTAAAAGAACTTGCTGTTTGACATTTGGAAGTCAAGAAAACATAGTGGAGGAGAGAGAAAGCAGTGAGGAGCAGATCCTTGCCAGGAAACATCACCAGTGAGAAGTGTTGTGCTCTAGTCTTGGCTCAGCTTTGCGTTGCTGTGTGACCCTGAGCCGGCTGTGTCCCTCTCTGCGCTTTAGAGGGGCTGGGCTAACTGATCCAGCTAAGCGTTAGAAATAACAGAAAGTACTGGTTAAAAAGAAAACTGCCTGGGCCCCACTCCACAAGTGCTTGCTGAATCAGAATCTCTAGGGATGAGGTCCAAGAACCTGTATTTTTAATATGCTCTGCACATGATTCCTTTGCCCTCTGGAGTTTGGAAACAAATGGACAAGTCAGCCTCTCAAGTCCTTTTCAGATACTCAGACTATTATTCCGGGAGAGAAAATACTGGCAGTGCGCAGATGGGATTTTCGCAAGGAAAAGAAATGAAAACCTTCTATCTTGCAAGAAATAGAGAAACAAAAAAATAAACCGTTGGTGGAAGAATCACATCAGGCCAGCGGGAGAGAGCCTGGGGTGGGTGTCCGACCCAGAATGTTAAAGCCACGCTGGCTGGGTTCCAGGACCAACGACACTGTGCCAGCCTCTCCTCAGCGATCTGTCTCCCCAGCCCCCAGATGAGGGGAGCATTGTGCTCCTTGAAGCGTTTTGCAGCTATAAATGAGAAGCTCTGTAGTTGAATAAACAGCGGTATTGTCCCGATTGGCGAACGCACTCAAGTCTCATCTTCCAGCTGTCGGTTTGCAGACTGGGTCACACAGGTGAGTCGGTCCACCTGCATCGTTAAGCAGTAGTAATAATAACGGCTTCAGATTTATTGAACGTTTATCATACCACATGCTCTGCCCAGCTTTATACAGGAATTAGCCCACTTACCCCTTCCAACAATCCTTTGAGATAGGTGCTATTGTTACCCACATTTCAAAGGTATGAAAACTGAGGCCCACAGAGGCTAAGTAACTTGCCCAAGGAAACACAGCGTAGGGCCTCTGTCAGCCTCTAAAAGCCTATGTGAAAATCAAAAAAGGCACCCCCTTTTGAACTGGAACAAAATCCCCTTTTGGGGCCTTATAACTAATATAAATAGCTCAGATTAGCACCTTTTTGTGAAGAAGCAGCATCCCCTAAATCCATATGGAGCCAACCACAAGCCAGCCTGCATAGTTTAGCGAATGCAGGGCAATCTGGAGTCAGCCCTCAGTCACCTCTTCATCTGTATGCACATGCACATGCACAGTGCACAACATGAACAACTGCACTGAGTAGATCTAATACCACTACTACCTGGTGAAGCTGGGGCTTGACCCTAAGTTGTCTGACTCAGAGCCTGTGCCTTCGACCATAACAAATTTAAGTTCTTGGCAACATGTAAAAATAATATTCACTTTTCTTTTCTCTTTTTTACAACAGGGAGACAGATGAGAGCTTTTCAGTGCACATCAGGTGGGCATGCATGGAAGAGAGAAGAGATCAGATGGGGTACTCACTGCTTAGTCACTACGTGGATAATCACTCAGCAGTATGCTGGCACTCAGAGAATTCTGGTCATTGTAGTTTAAAAATTTTTTTTCTCAAATCAGATATTTTTAAGGCATACCCACCTGGCCTGTTGATTTAAAGTAGGATATAAGAGAAATTCTGAGGCTGAACTATGCATCACTGAGAGGCATGATAATTCTGCAAAGGAGGCTCAAGATGGTCCTTCCCCACATCCATCTGATCAGAATTCTGCTTTGGCACATCCAGCATTTCAAAATGAATGTTAGAAAGAGAATCTTTTATTAAGAACTCTCAAACTCAGTGGTAAAGAAACAAACAGTCCCATTAAGAAATGGGCAGAAGACAGTAAGAGCCATTTCACCAGAGGAGAGATCCAGATGGCAGATATACCCATGAAAAGATGCTCACCGTCATTAACTAGGAGGGAAATGCAAATTAAAACCATAATGAGATTTCACTACAAGGCCATCAGCATGGCCAAAATAAAAAATAGTGACAACACCAAATGCTGGCAGGGATGCAGAGAAAGTGGACGGTCCCCACATTGCTGGTGGGAATGTCACAGGGTACAGCCACTCTGGAAAACAGTTTGGCAGTTTCTTAGAAACTAAATACACACGTGCCATATAATCCTGCAACTGCCCTGTGGGCAGTTATTTCAGAGAAATGAAAAACATACAACAGCCTGCACGAGAATGTTCATAGAAGCTTTATTTACGGGCGCCTGGGCGGTTCAGTCGGTTAGGTGTCCAGCTTTGGCGCAGGTCATGATCTCACCATTTGTGAGTTTGAGCCCTGCATTGGGCTACGCATCTGGGCTGACAGAGCTCTCTTTCTCTCTCTCAAAAAAGTTTTATTTAGATGAGTCCCAAACTGGAAAGAACCCAGTGTCCTTCCGTGAGTGAATTACTAAGCAGATTTTGGTACATCCGTACCACAGAATAGTATTCAGCAATAAAAAGGAGGAACCTATTGGTACAAATAACACACTGAATAGATTTCAAGGGAATTATCCTGAGTTTAAACAGTCTCAAAAGACTATATATGATATGGTTACATTTATATAAGATTCTTGAAATAACAAAATCATAGAGGACAGACCAGGGGAGCCGGGGATGGGCATCGTGTGGGGAGGGGTGGGTGTGGCTAGGAAGAAGGGGCCAGGGAGCCTCGCGATGGAACAGCCCCGTGTTTCCCTTCCGATGGCCGTCTAACGGATCCACACATATGAGAAACGTATAGAAACACACGCGCATGCACACACACGAGTGCATATAAAACTCACGAAATCTGAATAAGCTCCAGGGGTTCTATTAATGTCCAGTTCTTTGTTGTGCTAGATGTTCTTACTGGGAAAAAAAGGACGAAGGACGAACATCACTGAACTTCCCCCCTCCTCCCCATTTCCTATGAATCTATAATTACTTCAAGATACGTAGTTAAAAAATGTAATTGGGAAATATTTGCACAGTATTAGGCTACAGGAGCTATACAGTTCAGTATATAATTTTTTTTAACGTTTACTTATTAGTGAGCGAGAAACAGAGCATGAGCGGGGGGAGGCAGAGAGAGAGAGAGAGAGACACAGAATCGGAAGCAGCTCCAGGCTCCGAGCTGTCAGCACAGAGACTGACATGGGGCTTGAACTCACAGACTGGGAGATCATGACCTGAGCCGAAGTCGGACGTTTAACCGACTGAGCCACCCAGGCGCCCCTCTATAGTACAATATATAAACCATGCTGGCGATAGGAATACATAGTACAGTGAGAAGTAAAATCAAGAAAAGATACTTTGACCACAACTGTATTCAATTCAGGTTTTCATACACTAAAAACAAATATGATCCATAATCAGATGTGGGAAGGGCAGTCTCAATTTGTCACGAATGTATCATTCTTTAGAAATAAGACCTGTGGTAGAGAAATCCTCACACATATGCATGAAGAAGCGTGTGTGAGGAGGCTGATAGCTACATTATTTATAATAGAACACAGGACAACCTAAATGTCCATCACATCTTGTGGAGATCCACTTCAAGGAATAGTACGCAGCACTTAATAAGAACAAAGAAGATTTTTATGTGCCAGCATGGACAGGTACCAAGGATGTCCTTGGGGGAAACAGAGGCATGACATTTTTATTTTATTATTAAATTTTTAAAAAATGTTTCTTAAATTTTATTTTTGAGAGAGAAAGAGAGCATGAGCAGGGGAGGGGCAGAGAGAGAGGGAAACGATCCTAAGTAGGCTCCAGGCTCTGAGCTGTCAGCACAGAGCCTGACATGGGGCTTGAACCCACGAAACATGAGATCGTGACCTGAGCTGAAGCTGGACACTTAACCGACTGAGCCTCAGGCATGATATTTTTGAATAAACAAAAATAATTTGCAGAATGATAAATTCTGTATGTAATATATATAATTATATACAACTTTGTTATATATTATGTATGTGTTATGTATAATTATATATGTATAAATATATAATACATGTGTCATTGTTTTTTATGAGAAGAGGAGGAAACACGCACGACCGTGTACATGTTTGTGTAAAGGAAGAGAAAGATTGTCCAGAAAGATGTACCTCAAGCTGATAGTAAATGTTCAAAGATTAGGGCAGACATGTGCCAAGTACAAGCCATGCACTTTATAAACATCACGTCTTTCGCTTGCAACAACCCCAGGAAGCAAGCACTGCTCCTGTGGAACCCCATTTTCCAATATGGCGGCATGGAGGTGGGAAGTAGCTTACTCAAAGACAGGCATCTGAGCTGGGACTAGTCCCTGAGCCAGTGCACATACCTGTCCACCATGCTGATCTTGGACTCTCTCGGTGGTCAGTTCAGGTTGTGCAGGAAATTGACTTACTGCCGGAGACCACAGCCTCCGGCAAAGTGGAGCTAGCTGGGACGACAGAGGTTGAGTGGGGGTCCAGGTCCCACCGCTCTGAGGCCTTGTTTCCAGGATGCACCTAGGCCAAAGCTGCAGTGTGACAGGCTACTGTCTGCTCAGTGAAAGCAAATGACAGCACAGAGTTGCCATTGTCAAACAGCCATGCTGTGGCTAGGACACTGCCGCTAATCCCTGTCTGTGGAAGTCTGGAAAGAGTTGGCCGCAGAAGGGAAGCCCCACGCATCTCGTGTCTAAAGCATGGCCCTCCTGCCGGAAGTAACGTGGCTCAGGGTGGGGACAGGAGATGCTGGGGGAGGGCTAAAAGGAGGGCTTTCCATTCAGTGCTGCAGTGGAGGTGGCCTCCGTGCAACCTGGGAATTTGATGAGAATGGGCGGGTGGGGGAGGGGACAGAACGAACGAACGCTGTCTGGGTGCCCTGTACATCAGCCCTCACGGCGATTACCCCGCTCATCCCGTTCCGCAGCTGAGGGCCAGAACATCAGGCCAGAAGACTTGCTTTCTACATTTTTAAAAGAACTTTTACTCCTTCTTTAAAAAAAGATTCCCACTTCCCCTCCCCCTCTGCCCCGGACAATCACCATGCTACTCTCTGCTTCTGGGAGCCTATGTTAGAAACAGAAATGGAATCACCCAGTATTTGTCTTTCTGTCCTTGGCTTGTGTCCCTCAGCATAATGCCTTCTGGTGTCATCTGGTTGTTGCAAACAGCAGGATTTCCTGCTTTTTTCAAGGCTGGATATTCCTTAATTCTCATTCCCTCTCTCTCTCCTCCCCACTTCTCTCTCTCTCTCTCTCTCTCTCTCTCTCTCTCCCTCATTTCAGCTCCAACATCACCTCACGTGGAAGCAGCCTTCCCCGACCTCCGCACACCAGGTTATCTTTCTATGGGAAAGGCTCTCTTCCCACCGTGAACTTCACCTTTGTAGCACTTCCTCTCCCCTAAATAGTCACCGGAGAGCTAGTTGTGCAGGGAGCTTTGTGATCTCTTCCTCTCCCTCTGGAGCGGGAGCTCCACAAAGGTAGAGGCCAGATTTGCACCGTTCATTACGGAATCTCCACTGGCCCACACAGAGCCCCACACAGAACCCCACACAAAACAGTTGTCCAATTAACACGGATACACGGATCCCACGTTAAACATAAGGTCAAGGTTTCATGGTATTATGATGACAATGAATATAATGAAATAATCGGTGATTTGGGATCTTGTTTCACTCAGTCACTCCACTTCTCTTTATCTTATTTATTCCCTACAACACTCTAGGCTTTTCCAAGCACTGGAGTACCTCGTTGGTGACAAAACAGACACCATCCTTGACTTTAAAGGCAGAGCTCACCATCTAGGATGGAGGGGCCCCACGGGGGCGGGGGGAGGGGCAGTTCGGAAGCTGAAACCTTGTAGGAATGTTGCTCAGGGTGAGCACTGTGGGTCCCCGAGTTGGCGCTGGGCACAAGGTCCACTTGTAACCTTTCCACAGTCCCTCAGAGGCTCTCAGGAAAGCCCATGTATATTCCGCCTATCTGTCCTGGTCCTTGATTATCAGGGTATTTCACTGCATTCTCAAAGTTCCCTTCAAGGGAGCCCGTTTGACACCATGGAAGAATACTCAGGTTTTGATCCAACCTCCCCTTCTTAGAGCTATATGAGCTGCTGAGAAGACACTCCGATGCTCTGAGCCTTTCTGTCTTCATCAGCAGGAACAGGTTGACATGCGTATCCTAGGGTTATTGTGATGATTAATAAGGCAAAGCAGATTATGTGCCAGCCTTGTGGCTCAGCCCATGGATACGACCCCACAGAAGAGAGGCTAACTTCTCCATCCTTTTCTCACTGTGTCTTTCCATTGGGAGCTCCTATGCATTTTCAAGCCTCCGGGAGGACCCTGGGCATGGTGTTATCCACAGGGCAGACACGGAAACTCAACTCTAATGAAGCTTCTGGGAGTTCTGATAGCATTCACTCCTTGATCAGCCCCTGCCTGGGTTTTGAGAAACAGACAAACCCATGCATACATTCGGCTATGATTTCAACACCCTCTCCCTCCCTCTGGAAGCTGACTTTTCCTTAAGACAAAGAATCACTTTGCCATTTGAATGTCTAAAACTGGTGTTTATCTCCCTCCTTCCAACCCTCTCTTCCTTGGTTCCTTCCTTCCTTTTCTCTTTCTTGTTACTTTCTTTGTCTGAGCTGATTGCCAATATTCTGTCACCATCACCACCACCACCTTCTGCCTTTTCATTAGATACATTTTTCAGGGAGTCCTAGGACATTATATAATAGTCTTTGCAAAAGGCTGGTGCATTTTTATGTTCTCCCCTTTCATTCCCAAGTGTTTATAAGGAGAGAACAAACTGCAGCCAGGAACAAAAAGCAGAGAATTGGACAATATGCCTTTCCCAGACCCACGTACAGAACTGGCCACTGGGCATCTCCCCTGGGGGGTCTGGCAGGTACTTCAAATACAAGGAAGCCCCCAGATGGGCCTCCACACACCTACTCCACCATATCCTTCCCGTCTGAGGGCAAGCGCCCCTTCCCAAGTGTTTGGGTTCATCTTTGATTTCGCTTTCATTCACACCCCACATAACGGTCCATGAGTTCATCCTGTTGGGCTCTGCTTCCAAAGCACAGTCAGAATCCACGCCTTTTCTCCATTTCCACTGCTCATACCATGTTCCCACCCGCCAGCATCCCTCACCTGGATTCCTCAAAAGCCTCCCCAAAGGCTTCCTGGCAGCCTTCTTCCCTCCACAGTCTGTACTCAGCACAACAGCTCGAGCAAACCGTTCAAAACCTAAGTCAGATCACATTTTTCTTATGATATTTCCTTGGCTTAAAACCTTGCAATGTTGCCCTGATTCACTCAGCGCGAAAACCTCATTTCTTAAAACATCTGGCGTCCCATTATCTCTCTGACCCGTTTCTGTAGTCATAATAATAGTAATACCTAAAGTTTATCATGTGCTTATTACGTGCCAGGTCCTCAGGTTTTATAGGTATTACTCAATCCCATAATAATTCTGCGATGCAAGGACTGTGGTTATCCCTGTTTTACAGGTAAGGAAACAGAGTCACAGAGTGGATGGGTGGCTTGCTTGCAACCTACTTCTTGGAAATGATGGGCCAGGAGTCACCCTCAGACCCCCCACTATTTTGAGCACTCACTAGGGGGTCTTGCCCATGGCAGTGATCACTGTGGCATTGGGGGGAATATGTTTGGAACTCTAGCTTTGCCACTCACTCATCGTGTGACCTTAGGCACGTCACTTCACCTTTCTGCATCCTTGTCCCATAAAATAGGATTTAAAAGAGGGTTGGTATTATCACGATGATAAATGAGAACACTGGAAAAATGCTTGTCATGTGTTAAGGACTCCATCAATACAAGATCTCTTTGGCTCCTCTCTCTTCCTCCTAAGAAATGTGGAATGGTACACTCGTCCAAGAGACAAGACACTAAAAAGAACATCGTTCTGATACCAGCTGCCAGGGTGCACGGAGATTTCTAGACTTCCAGAAACACGAAGCACTCCAGAACTGCAAGTGGCAGCCGGAGGCTTCTCGCCTCTTTGACAGAAGGACACTTGAGGACACTTGGGGCTTCCTGTCTGCGCACCATAACGCACATTTTCTAGGGGGCATATCAATTATGCATTCTTGCCTCCATTAATATTTCAGGTTTCATAAGCATAAATAAAACATACATTAATTAGAAGTTTGCAATCAGACCATCCTTTCCCCATCTTCTCCCGCCACCAGCCTTGTTTCCAAAGCCAAGAAGGTGTATGGTCCGTGGTCATAAATCATCTCATACCATCCTTTCAGGGCAAGGGCGAGCTCCCCTGCTGGGTCAGAGCAATTGGTTCGAAGAAGCTTGCTGTTCAGTCACCAAGCACCAACAGCGACTGAATTCTATTGTTTTTCCCTTTTAGAAGAAATTAAAATTATTCATGAGGTGCCGCTTAGCTGAACACTTGGATCCTTCTCCCCCACAGCAGGGACAGGTTTCCTGGCCAGAACTTGCTGCCGAAGAATTTAACATTGGTTAAAAGCGAACATCTCCTCCAAGGGGGGACATTAATACACTTAATGTTCTGGGAGTCTTGGCATCTCTCGCTGAGAGGTTGCCAAATAAATTACATTAGGTAGGTACTTTTGCTCTTGATGGGATTAACAGGTGGCCCAAGGACATCACGCAGATGTATTCACTTGGAGCAGGTGCAAGCTGGTGTGCACTATTCATATCTCCAAAGCATGGAATGACCAGCACCTTCAGTAGGTCCTTGGACATGTGCAAGCCAGCAGGTGCTACAGAACTTGGGTATTGTTCTCACTTGTACCAACGAGGGTCTGGGCACCTATAATGGTTTTCTCCCAATGTGTAAACTGGCAGAGGACAGGAAGGAGGCTGATTCTTGGATTGCTCTCGGAGCTCCCCGAGCTAAGGGTGGCTAACTCCAATGCCTGCAGCCACACAATGGGAGGGAGCAAAACAGGCTGAATGAAGAGTCTGAGAACGAGAGACTAAGGCAGAGCAGCCAGGACACATGGATCATACACAATGGAGCTCGACTTTGAACGCAGACCTGTCTGGCTCCCAAGTTCTCAAAATCTCTTCTGTGCACGACTTGGATCATGAAATAAAGCAGGGCAGGCTTCAGAAATCCACAAATGCCAGGGAGTTCTGTCATAAATCATTTCCTGTGCCCAGCTCTCAATGGACAGATGAAAGGTCATCCTCTCCATTCTAGAAGAGAAAGAACTTATGTGACTGTGACTGCAGAATTCATCGCATGTTCCTCTGTTTCTGTCTCTTGTTCCTCTGAAGCACTGTGCTCAGGGAATTCCAACAAAGCCCACTCGTCCACCTGCCATGTTCTCTCCCTGATGGCATTCTGTCTTTCTGATACTTGGCTTTCTTCCTTCTCTGTGCACAGACCTCAGCTTCAGTCCCTCTTGCACTGAGTGGATGTTGGATCGAGCCCACAAGTCCCTTGCAAATTTTAGAACTCTGGATCTGACCACAGAAGCACGAGAGTCCTCTGGGCACCCATCACTGAAGGCAGAACGTTTTGACCATGACCCCTGCGCCCAGCACTGTGGTTGAATGTGACCCGTGTGAATCCTTCATCAGTTCATGAATCACTGCATTTTACCTGCCATACGACCCTCATTTCTGCCATCTTACATGCCACTGGTAAGGATCTGGTGAAAATTATTTACAAAACGGGTGCTTTTGTAAATTGCCAATAGCTGTGAAATTTGGTGCAAGCTTTTAGGGGGAAAATAAAGTTGGAAATGAAATCAAGAATTCGTAAGACTGTTGCGTGCTGTTTTCCTTGGCAGTTCTGGGAATCCATCCTGAGGGGAATCCTTCTTATATCCTTATGCCGTTTATTGAGCACCTTCTCTGTGCCAAGCCATAGTTTACATAAACATCTCATTTATATCCTCAACACTGCCACGGGGCAGATATAAATATCACAGTCACTGAAAGCCACGGAAACTACCATTCAGAGAGGTTGAGTTGCCGGAGTCCTTCGGCTGCTGGGTAAGAAAGGATCCAGTTTTCAGCCCAAAGCACTTTTTCTTTAGACAAATTGCCCATGCATTTGGCCACACTCCATAGCAATGCTATTTTGGAAGCTCCATTTAATAAGTTAAAATGAGTTTTATGGGCAGCTGAGTAATTATCTGACTTGAACTCAATTAAAAATTGAGTCCATTCTGCCTGAGTTTGAGGGATTCTTTTGATTGATGCTGGACAAATGGATTTCTCCTTTTAACCAGAACTCCGAGGTGCAGATGGCCAGGCTGGCTTCTGTACAGTGTGTCCACAAAGAGGTTCGCGTGACAGACCCACGCGCCCACTGGTCCACGTGAGTACGTGGTGTGCATGTGCACCAAGCAGGGAAAAGATGCCTGACTCCTGCAACCAGGCATCTGATTTGCATTCTCAGCAGCCAAGTGGTTTCATTGAAACATATTTCTTTTCAAAAGGTCAGTGAGGCTTGAAGTGCATGGGCTCCGGAATCCCCAAAGCTTGTACACATGCCTGGCCGCTTGGCAGCTGTGTGAACTTGGGCAGGTCACTTCCCATCTCAGCAGCATTTGTTTTCATAGGTGACTGACGGAACGGGTGGTCGGGGACTTCAGTCGCAGGCAGCAGGAGCCAAGCGCAGGAGTCACAGGGAAGGACCAGAGAAGACCAGAGGCAGGTGCAAAGCTGTGCAGGGGCATCAGCTCCCCCAGATGCCCAGAATTGGTGGTCATCACCCCTAGCAGCACTCGACAGCCTGCACGGGCCCCAGCGCCGGCCCTGGACGTCTGGGCACGGCGTTAGCCCGGTGCCCTTTATATGCCCGAGAAACAGGAAGACACGGCCACCAAGCCACTAGCGGTTTTCAAAACGATTTCAAAACGTCCCCCGTGTTTTTGGTGCCCGTTGCTCCGATTCCACTGTAGAGAAGATGCAGCCGATTTGCAGAGCCTGGAAGTCACTGAGACCTGAGAGAGCGGGCATTTGGCATTTTCACCTTCTAAAGTAGGGGCGGGCTCTGCTTCAAGAGGTGGGGAAGATGTGGGTGGCAGGAGCAGCTTCGGGTGCTGGATAGCCAGCAAGAGACGGGCAAACACCTACTCCACGTGGGAATAATCACACCCGTCCAGTTGCTTCCATCATTGACTCACTCATTGCATGAGCGTTTATTGGTCACCTATTATGCGCTAAGCACGGGGAAGCCGCCAAACGGCTTCCCAGTAAGACGGGCTTACTGGGAAGGCTTACATCGCTGCTCAGAACAGCAGCATCGCTGTTTTGGAGCACGAGTTTTGTGCCAGGCACAGCACTGGGCACTTGACTCGTCTCCCTCTGCAAGTTCATGAGCCATTACTGCCCAAAGATCACGGCATGGCGCCACCGTGCAATGATTCGCAATAGCAGGTGGTCAGTAAAAGTGAATTCTCTTTCTCCCCTGCTGGACAGTTTCGACGTGTGATCCCGGGAGATTAAGTTTTCTTGCTTTTCCTTTAGACATCAGTGAGCTCACGGGTCAAAACATGGAAACCTGGTGATTGTGTCTGAGTGCGTGATGTCAGCCGCTCCAGCTCAATCACTGGTGACAGCTGCCAAGCAGGTGACAAAGGGAATGAAGGGCACCAGCAGCGTTGACCCGCAGCTTGGAAAGGCTTGCCACTTGCAGACCCAGATCACCTGTCGCCAGACCCCCTCCCTGTGCTGAGTTAAGCTGATACAATTACAGGCATGTTTCCATTCGGGAAGTGATAGACCGAGCAGGCTTTCGGGCTGTCACATCCAGCATCCCGGCTCGTTGCTGTCTCGGGACCTGGGCTCTGGGCATGCTTCTTCCTAAATTTATAACCATCCTGAGACTTGGTCACTTACTTCTACGATCGTCACAAAAGTGATACCCAATCCTGTGGCTGATCAAAGTGAAATGCGGGAAGGCCAGCAAAGCGCCTGGCTTACGAGGGTGGTGCTAATCGGCAGCTGCCACTGCTGCTGTTGTTACTATCATTGTTATGCCTGTCCCCAGCTCTGCCACGTATGGCATGGGTTTAGCCAAGCCGCTTGCCCCATCGGTGCCTCAGTTTCCTCACGTTATGCCTAGATGCGTCTCCGGGTCCATCGCATAGAAACACTCCAAGGACAAGTAGGGAAAGAAGACCACTCAACACTGAGAAAATTACCTCCTGGGGACAAAGTGACTCCTGTGTGTGACAAGATATGAAGGGAAAGCCTGCCTGGTATTCGAGAGCCAGCCTCGGGCAACGTGGGTCACGAGTTTTCGGAGCACCCCTTGCTCATCTGTAAAACAGGGCTCTCTGCCTGCGTCTCAGGTTACCATGAAGCCAAGTTAAGGGAAAGCGTGAGAAAGTTCCAGAAATCCCAAGTCTGTGGACTTTCTAAGACTGCCGTTTCCTAGAGCAGAAACGAACCCCTCTGTCACTGTGCAGGCAGCCCAGCACTGGGCTCTCTGATCTTCTGAGTCCAGCCGCGGGCTGCTGAACCCCATCCCCAACGCCGCCTTTGCTCGGCCGTCTCCCTGAACCCCGGGACCATCTGTCCCGAACATACCGTGTGTGTCTTACCTTTGCACGTGTTTTTCCTTCCCTAGAAAGCCTTTGCTGGGCGCACCCGGCTTGTGTCTTCCCCTCAGCCCAGCACCTGGCTTTCTGTGCCCACACGTCCCGCTAATTTCTGGACTGCTGGTGTCGGTCCACCACTTGAGGGCAAGGTCCTTGCCCATCCACCCCAGACAGACACGAGTCAGCATCTCAGATGGGTTGAGCTCTGACCCTGGGTTCAGACCTCACCTTGTTCCCTTATCACCTGGGTGACATCAGGCAGGTCAGTTAAGCAACCTGAACCTCACCGCAAGGGTGTCTGATTGGCCCAGGCTCAGGGCTCCTTCCATTTGTTGAGCATTTGAAAAGCCTGGGGATCTTTCGGAATACCCAGATTCTGGTTCAGGAGGTCAGGGGTGGAGCCCGAGAGTCTGCATTTCTCACAAGCTCTGTCTGGTCACGCTGATGCCATAGGTCTGTGGACCACACCGAGCAGCGTGGGCGCAAAGGACGCTGACTGGAGCACTGGGCCATTAGGGGGAGTTCAGTTTGAGGGAGCAAGCTGACAAGTGAAGAGAGGCTGATATAAGGACCAATGGACACTATGCCCCGAAAGCCTCAAATCCACAAATCTTGGCTAATCAAAGCACTCCTCGTATTAGCTGTCATTGGCCAGTTTGGGATGAGGGTCCAGTGGTGCAAGCAGAAAAAAAAACACCCCATGCTCTGTGTCAGGCTGATTAATTACCACTTCATGGCTAATGAAAAAAAAAAAAAAAAACAAAACAAACCCTAAATGCTGCCATTATTCTAAGCTTGTTTTACTGTTCTATTTAAAAAAATTTTAAAGCTTATTTTTGAGAGACAGAGCACAAGGGGGGATGGGCAGAGAGAGAGGGAGACACAGAATCTGAGGCAAGTTCCAGGCTCCGAGCTGTCAGCACAGAGCCCGACGTGGGGCTCGAACTCACAAACCGTGAGATCATGACCTGAGTCGAAGTTGGACGCTTAACCGACTGAGCCATCCAGGCACCCCCGTTGTTCTTTTTTAAACACCGACATCATCGATATGATGGAATTATGATATTTAGCACAGCAGGCTGTTTTGGGGGAAGCACTCCGTACATGGTAGGTACTCACTAGGGAACGCAATTCCCATCTCACAGGGTGCCTCGTGTCCCCCACAGTAGTGGCTGAACAATGGCCCCCAAAGATACTAGGTTCTAATCCCTGCATCCTGTAAATGTGACCTAATTTGGGAAAGAAGGGTCTTTGTGGCTGTGATTGAGCTCAGGACCTTGTGACAGGGAGACTGCCCAGTGAGTCCTAAAGGCAATCGTAAGTGTCCTTACACGACAGACACAAAGGGAAAGAACATACACAGGACAGGAGGGGGCACTGTGACCGAGGAGGCAGACAGACTGGCAGGTGCTGACCTTGAAAACTGGAAGGACTCGGCCACACGCCGAGGGGTGACAGCAGACACCGGGACCTGGAAGAGGCAGGGAGGATCCTCCCTGGGAGCCTCCCGAGGGACCATGGCCCTGCTGACACCTTAATTTTAGCCCCGTGACAGTGACTTTGGACTGCTGGTCTCCAGACCTGTTACAGAATGCTTTTCTGTTGCTATAAGCCACCAAGTTTGCGGTATATTTGTTACAGCAGCCACAGAAGACAAATGCATCCACTTCTATTGTAGCAGATATATATATCTTCCTGTGCACTGCATTGCAGGAAGGCAATGCATTCGCAGTGAGAATGCAAATTCATCATCTCCTAGGAACGCATGCATCGGAGGAGAGAATGATGCTCAGCCCAAACAGGGAACTTTCTAAGCATTTCAGACCTTCGACGGCTTGAGTTTTGGCCATAAAGCCCAGCTTGAGACATTCGTGGCATTATCTGGGAAGGTTCCTGGGATCTTTTTCAGGTAAAACCATCATCTGTGTGTGTCTTAGTGCCTGAGCTGGGCTGGAGAGGCAGAGGCATCACCAAGAGGAGGCCACCTTGTTTATGGCATTCAGCTTCATGGAGCAAATACACGGAGCGAGTTAACGGATGAAACTGAAGGGTCACGGTGGATACATCATCGCTAACAAATGGTGCCAGATTCAGTTACTGGGTGTGGGGCAAGAAGCTATACGGTCGCTTAGAACATCACAAGCTTAATGCTCTCCGGTAAGTTCGTTTCTCAGTTAGGAATCTTAGGCTTGGTAAATGTGCCCAAGGTCACAGAGCTGGAAGGGGCAGAGCTGAGACTTATAGCCAGGTCTCTTGGATTTCAGTTGGCTTTCTCAAAGCTGGCCAAAGACAGGGGAAAATCTTCTAGATGTGCCTGCCTGGGGTGGGGGGACGCATTTCTGTGTCCTTCCCCCCATCTTGTTTCTGTTTGCTACATAGAAGCCTGGTTCTAGAGCTAAGAGTTCCCAGTGTTTTTTTTTTTTTCTTTTTCATGTGGACTCATACCAACACCGAGGTCTAATTTTTTCTGGAAGTCCTTTTCGGCTACTTTTATTATCCTTGAGCTGAAGGAAAGCGTGCGTGTGCCTGTGTGTGCACATGTGCAGGCACATTTGGTCTCATCAGCTCCCTCGTCTAGGGCTGTGCTAAACGACCATCTCTTGGAAAAGAACAACATTGCTGCTTGTTGTCAAGCTGATTAATTGCTGGTGCGGCTAGAATGGAAAACAGACCACATTTCTGTCTCAACCTTGTTACATCCCACATTTTCTGGGATTCTTTTTCCCCTTCTTAATCTAGCTTCAACATCTTAACGGCCTTGTGGAATCTACACAGAATCCTGTTGGACTTTCCAGTGTGACTCTCTCTGAGAGAATGGGGGAAAAGTTACATTTCTCTGGCTTCTCACAAATTCTCGGAGGTTGTGCACAGTTCCTCAAATTATGGGCCATTTCTAAGGTGGTTGGATGTTATAATGTCCTCAACCCTGCATCCAATTCTAGCAGCTTCCAGCGTATTTCATGAAAAAGATCATGAGAGCCAGCACAGTATCAGTTGCTGGTCACCGTTCACCGCATCTTACATGCATTGACTCATTTTAAACGACACAACTCTGTGAAAGAGGCACGATTATTAACTCTTGAAGATGGTACAGCCGGGGTTCAGAGAAGTTAAGAAGCTTTCCCAAGGCCACACAGCTATTAATTGTAGGATCTGGATTCAGGTGTCCTGGCTCAGAGTCCACGCTCTTGACCATGCTACAAAGGTCCTATATTTACCCTAAAGCTGTTCTGTTATATCCTTAAGCAGCTAACATGAGCGAGTCTTTATTATGTGCCCAGTAAATTGCGTGATGCTTTATATACATTTTGGTTTCCAAGTCTGGCTGATTATCACAACTGCCTGGGAACTTAAAAAAATTTCAGAGTCTCTGTACTCCATCTCTAACCTCCTCAACAGCTGTTAGGAGAAGGGAGAACAGGAATCTGTATTTTGAGTTCCAGTTTAGCCTGCCTACCAGACGGGTCCTGGGCAACTTAGGAGGGGGAATGAGATAGCCTTCCCTCCTTCTTTTCTGAGGAAGAATGATCATGGTCCCTGAAAAGCCCTCAGTTGGCTCAACCTCAAGAGGCCAGGCCCAGTGGGGCAGAAACAACATGGACTGCACGCTGTGCCCCTGGCCCCTGGCCCCACCCAACCCCGCCCCTCCACCACAATGCTCCAGCCACACTTGCCTTCTCTCTGCCTCAGGGCCTTTGCACTGGCTGATCTTCTTCCTGGACCACACGAGCTATTCCCCTAGCTGGCTCCTGCCCCTTTGGGTTTCAGCTTAAATACTGCATCCTCAGAGAAGCTTCCTTGGCCACTCTGCCTACATACATCCTCCCCGTTTCTTTCTTCTCCCTTCGAGGAGTTAGCAAATATTCTGCAAAGAGCCAGACAGTACATATTTTAGGCTTTGTGGGCCACCTAAAGTTCATGTTGCATTTTATTATTTTTGCTTACAACACTTTAAAAATGTAAAAAATTGGGGCATCTGGGTGGCTTGGTCTGTTAGGCGTCCGACTCAATCTCAGCTCAACCTCAATTTCAGGGTCATGAGTTTAAGCTCCATGCTGGGCGTGGAACCCACCTTAAACAAACAAAATAAAATATAAAAAATCATTTTTAGATTACAGTTTGCTGACCCTCCCTTTTTTAATTCGAGAGAGAGAGAGAGAGAGAGAGCGTGAAAATATTAAGCAGGCTACACACTCAGCATGGAGCCCAATGTGGCCTTGATCCCAGGACCCTGGGATCATGACTTGAGCCAAAATCAAGAGTCAGATGTTCAACCATCTGAGCCACCCAGGCGCTCCCATTTGGTGACCCTTAATTCAGCACCCTGAATTAATTCTATCCATTACTACCCTTCTCAGATTGGTTCCCTGAGAGCTCACTGCTGTATATTTACTGCCTGTCTTCTCCGCTAGACAGTGGGCTCCACGAGGGCAGACTTTGTCTCAGGATCAACAGTGAGCATCAGGCCTTAGTCCAGTGTCCGCCCATTGAAGATACTTAACAGGTACTGATTAAATAGTTTTTCATTTCATTTTCAATCTGCTGCCTTTTCTCCAAACACTGCCAGGAAGCTTCAGGCCAGGCTGGCTTGGAGTGACCAGAAGTCTCTATGATGTTTCTCCTACCCACTTTCATTGCATGCTAAGGGACTTAGGATACTTGTGTTGAACAAATAGGTTCCCAGTCTCTGGGCTCAGAGGAGGCTGCCCACCTCCATGAATAGAGGTCGAAGTGGGAAAAGGTGAGCACAGACACCTGCCCCACCTGACATATCAATTTAGATGCCAACAGCCAGCCCGAAAGTAACTTCCAGGTTCTGCTTAACTGAAAACCAGGCAGTTAATTCACCGGCTTCCCAGCTGGCCTTGCCACAGTGGCCACCACTAGACGTCAGACACCAACCCCACCAAATACGGCAAGATGCAAGCCTGCTAACCTGGCCACTACCTGATCTTATTTGCGATGATGATGATGATGATGATGATGATGATGATGATGAAGAAGAAGAAGAAGAAGAAGACGACGACGACGACGATGATGACAGTAATGATGATGATGTTTTTTTTTTTTCTCTTTGGAAGTGAAAATAACTTTAGTTTTTATTACCCAGGTAATTTGTGGGAATTTTAGAAACTTTAATCCAGGAAAGACTAAAAAGACAAGTTGCCCAAATTCCCATCAGCCCTGTGTAACCTGTTAGCTGCTTTCAATATTTTTTTTTTAATGCTTATTTTTTGAGAGAGAGAGAGGGTGGGGGGAGGGGCTGAGAGAAAGGGAAACACAGAATCTGAAGCAGGCTCCAGGCTCTGAGCTGTACACACAGAGCCCGACGCAGGGCTTGAACCCACAAACCACGAGATCAGGACCTGAGTCAAAGTCGGACGCTTAACCAACTGAGCCACCCAGGCACCCTGGGTTTCAGTATTTTACTTTCAATATTTTAAAGAGCACATTCAACATTCAATGATGGTGATTTTAATGGACAAGTAAAGGAGAACCAAAATAGGGGAAATATGTCCTCTGTCAATGTGACAAATAAAAGCTCAGGGCTCTCAGCCTAAATGTAAGCACTAATTCCAGGGGACCCGTCCAAGAAGGAAAGGACTATGTGCCAATTCCCTGGACCTTACTCTCTGGATTCTTTGGCCAGAAACCATCGAACCCAATATCTGTACCTCCAACAAATGTGTTCCCTCTTGCCATGGCCATGCAAGGCCACGTGCTGTTTACGTACAGTGTGAGCACTGATCATTTTCTTATCGGGGAAAACAGCTTCCAAAAGTACTCTGGGCCACCAGAAGCCGGAACCGGAGATAAAACGGTGGAAGTGACTGCTGTCCATTTGACTCAGATGAAGCCTCTATGTACCGCATCGTTGCAAAACTTCAACGGGAAAGGTCAGAAATGACGGGCATTGAGGCCTGTCCCGGGACTCCTCTGCCCGATGGAGTTCATCTCTGCACACTCGTTGGCTCCTCCCTGAACAAGGAAGGTTTGCAGCTAGTCTTGAAGATACTTCAGGAGACAGGCGCCTTTATCCAGGGAGGTCACGTGGTATTACACCCTGAATAACTGATATTTGCTCAGATATCGGGCATCAGGCGCTTGGAGAGCATCCTGCGTTTCCCATGCACGACAACACCCTGTGAGTGGCAGTGATCTCGTTCTGCACACAGAACAGAAGCGAACACCAAGGCCAAGAGCAGGCGGGTGACGTGTCCGGGTCCCCAGCCAGCAAGCCTGGGGGTCTGAGCTGCCCTCGGAGCTGCTGTACGGCCACTTCTAGCTACACCCTCGGTACAGCCTTCCTGCACTCGTGTTATGTGACCGGATTCCATCGTGACAGGGCCCTTCTGGCTGCCGTGTGTGTGCACGTGTGTGCGTGGCGGGGCCGGAGCAAGGAGACCAGCTGCAGTTTCCGGAGGAGCAGCCACGGGGCCCTGGGTCAGCGCATGAACACTGGCTGCCGCAAACACAGGTTCTCTAAGACGGCTACCGAGAGAGAGAGAAGCTGTAGGGACCGAATACCCCTTAACCATCATGCCGCTCCTCAGTGTCACCGTGCAGATGATACAAGAGCAGGTGGACACCCCGATCACGCTAGCCATGCACACGCTGTGGCCCCGGCCACAGCTCGAACCCACCGGAGCAGCTCTGTTTTCCCGGGACTTTGCCTCTAACCATGTCCCCACCTGTTAGACTGAGGCAATAATGTCAAGGGGCCTCCGTCAGGGCGTCTCAGTGCGGACCGAGGGCGATGGTGCACGCGCGTAGGGGGGCACTTGTGTATGGCGGGTACAAACCGGAGGCTAGTCCTCAGTCCTTAGCGCCCTGGAGGCCTGTGGTCTGGTCCTGGGGTGGAGTCCTTCCCGGGGGGTCACTGCAGCCCCACACAAGGGCTTGTCTAGCCCCGTGGCCAGAAATCAGAGACTGAGGAATCGATGAAAAGGTAGCCACGGCCATAACTGCTTGACCGCTGGGTCAGGGCACTCGGGCCCTTGGTGCCTCAGTCTGCTCACCTATGAAATGGGGGAATAATGGTTTCCCCGCCGGGCTGCCGAGAGGATGAAAGGAGGTGACGCGTGTACCGGGCACAGAGCCGTCCCTCAGTCACACCTGCCTCTCTCCTCCTTCCAAGTTACCATTCTTGGTTGCCTGTTACCTGCATCGAGATTTGCCCTCAGGCCTCACGCCTGCTCTGGGCTCTAGGCAATGAGGCTCCCATCTGCTGACCTATGGAGCTGCGGCCAGTTCTGGGGCTGGGCATGTGACGTCTTTGCAGGTCGCCTGATTCTGACATTTACCGTCCTCTCCTTGTCCTGGGCTGGCTCCTGTGTGGACAGACAGCTTCAGACTTTGTTCTGAGTAGGGGCCGTGCACTCTGCAGCCTGTTTGTGGGGCGTAAGTCAGAGGCAGGACTGGATTTTTTAAGTCACAGGAGTATCGGCAGTGAGTCCCCTCCTTCTCTCTCATCTGCATGTTGTATCTAGTCTCCCCAGTCCATGCTGGGTCCTTCCATTCCCTGCCCCATATGGCTGCCAGAGACCCCGGGGGGACACTTAACAATGCCCAATCACATCCTGAAGCTGTTCACAATCTTGCAATGGCTTCCAGTGGGTCTCAGGATAAAGACAAAGTCCTTCCCGGGACTCACGGGGTTGTCTCGAAACCTCCTCTGTCTCCCTCTCCCTGCTCAAGCCATCCCCTCCTGCTGCCTTGCTTCTATCCACTCTGGAGCCCAGAAAAGCCCGAGAGTCTTTTCCTGGTCTCTTTGCATTGAGGATTGCTTTTCTTTCTTTCTTTTAATGTTTATTTATTTTGGAAAGAGAGAGAGAGAGTGTGTGAGTTGGAGAGAGGCAGACACAGAATCGGAAGCAGGGTCCAGCTCCAAGCTGTCAGCACAGAGCCCAACGCGGGGCTCGAACCCATGAACCATGAGATCATGACCTGAGCCAAAGTCGGAGGCTTACCCGACGGAGCCCCCCCCAGGCGCCCTGAGCACTGCTTTTCTGATAAAAGAGGAGCATAAGTTGAAGCCAGCATTTCCCTTTCTTCCCGCAGGAATTGTCTGCCTTCAAAAGGGATAGGATGCTTATAGGTCCTGGGCGGCTGCTGCGAATGTGTGGTAACCATCACCAAAGAAAGACTCACAGAACCACAGAGAACCCGGTGCCAGCACAATCAAGCCATCGAATGAACACCAGCAGCTGCTTACCGCTGGATGTGCTGCGCCCTAAGGAAACGAGACCCTCATGGGTGGAAGCCATCAGATTTGGAGGACGTAGACCACCGCCATACTGTGGCTTTGTCGCTCGCAGGTGAAAACACACCTCAATGAACTGGACTCGGATTTGAAATATGTGCTCTGTGGATTTGGGGCAGGATTTCACGGGCAGATCGCTGTGCCCTGGCATGCTGCTGAGAAGTGGACCTGGGCTGGGGACACCTGGCCCTGCCATCCTCTGTCGTCGTAGGGGACGAAGGGCTCGGTCGTCCCTTCCCTACTTCATCTGGTGAGCAGGGAGACGAGAGAAGGCAGCGGGGTGTGGCGGCGGGACTGCGAACCAGAGGCGTCTGCGTCCAGGTGCGCATGGATGGGACCCCCGGGGGGAGTGGCCCGGGGAGATCTCCCCTAGGGAAGACACAGAGACACACAGGGTCAAGCCGCTCGCCTGTGTATCCTCAAGGAGTTAATCTCTTAATATGAACAAAAACTCTCCAGTGCACTTTCCACATCCCCCCCAAAGCCCGCATCTCCACCAGCTGAAAATGAATCACCCCCCACACTCAGAGTGCAATGGGGTGTCAAGTTCTTTGCTTAATACCAGCAGTAGTAACGCTCGAGCACCAAAAAAGCCCAAGTAATTATATGTCTGTTTCCTCCGTTGTTATTATTTGCGTGTAACCAAGGCACCTGCCACGTTAATTGTGCCCTTTTTATAAACATCTTCTCCAGCCAACCAACCAAAGATGCACTTTGGGGATGGAGGGGAAGGATTCGTTTTACATCAGGTCTTCAGATTTTTCTGGAGTTCAGTGATGTGCTCATTCAGATGCCAAGCCTTCACCCCGACTATGAGGGAAGATGAGTTGCCTAACTTAAGAAAAAAGAGAGGGGCGCCTGGGTGGCCCAGTCGGTTGAGCGTCCGACTTCAGCCAGGTCACGATCTCGCGGTCCTTGAGTTCGAGCCCCGCGTCAGGCTCTGGGCTGATGGCTCGGAGCCTGGAGCCTGTTTCTGATTCTGTGTCTCCCTCTCTCTCTGCCCCTCCCCTGTTCATGCTCTGTCTCTCTCTGTCCCAAAAATAAATAAAAAACGTTGAAAAAAAAATTTAAAAAAAAGAAAAAAGAGAGAGAATGTAAAGAATCCTCAGAGTAGGAGAATCTAGAAGGGAGTCAACCAAACCTCCCTGCCTGGTGTTCAGAGTCCTAACATCACAATGAGGATGAGGTTTCCAGAAGAAGAATAGAAAAAAAAAAAAAAAAGAAACGTGCCCATTATAGCTGTATCATCTAGGCATCGTGAAATAGTCCTTAACAGCTATCTTTTTTCCTATTTATAGACAGAAGCATAACATACAGTGAAGGGCACGCATCTTAACTATACAGTTTGATTACCTTTTTCAGATTTTTATCGTGGTAAAACGTATCCAACCTAAGACCTGCCATTCTAACCATTTTTACATGTAAAAGTCAGGGGCATTCTGCTACTATTTCCAAAAATCTTCATCCTCCCAAACAGAAACTCCGTAAGTGTTAGGCACAATTAGTTTTTACACACACACACACACACACACACACACACACACAGCCCAAACCCAGATGGGGACACAGCGTTTCCAGCTTCCCCAGGCACTCGTCCGTTCCTCCCAGTGAAAACCCCACTGTTCTGACATCTGTCACCATGGATTAGTTTTGCCTGAAAATTTGTATAAATGGAATCAAACAGTATGTACTTTTTCTGTGTCTGACTTCGGTCACCCAGTAGTGCCCATGAGGTTTGTACATTCCTTCCCCTTGGCCACCGTGTTGGTTTGCTGGGCCTGCTGTAGCAAAGAGCCCCAGACCGGGCAGCTGAAATCCTGGGGATTCATCTCACAGTTCTGGAGGCTGGAAGCCAAAGAACATGGTGTCGGCAGGGCCAGTTTCTGCAGACTCTCCCCCTGGATGGTGGGCTTCTCCATCTTTGTGGGGTCTTCCCTCTGTACGCATCTATGTGTTAATCCCTTCTCCTCCTCCTCCTCGTCTCCACCTTCTCCTCCTTTTTTTATTGTTGATTTATTTATTTTCAGAAGGAGAGAGAGTGTGTGAGCGGGGAGGGGCAGAGAGAGAGGGAGAGGGAGAGAAAGAATCTGAAACAGGCTCCACACTCAGCACAGAGCCCGACACGGAGCTCAAATCCAGGAACTGTGAGATCATGACCTGAGCCGAAACCAAGAGTTGGGACACTCAACCAACTGTGCCACCCAGGCACCCCAATTCATTCTTCTTACAAGGAGATCAGTTACACTGGATTAGGGTCCACCCCAGTGACCTAATTTAACCAAATGACCTCTTTAAAAACCCTCTCTGCAATCACAGTCATGTCCTGAGGTGCTGGGAGTTAGGACCTCCCCATGTGAATTTGTGTAGTGGGGGGACACCATTCCGCCCCAAACGGCTATGTACCTCAGTCATAAAGGGGCACATGCTTAGTGTTCGCAAATATTTCAAGTTGTCCAAAGCAACTGCACCAATTTAAAGTCCTACCAGCAGCTTGTGAGAGATCTAGGACTTCGTATCCTGGGCAACAACACTCAATGCTGTCGATCTTCACTTTGGTCACTCTGGTGGGAAAGTGGCAGCCTCATCCTGTGGTTTCCCCAAGCACCTCTTGAACGGTACCTTGGCGTCTGACTTCATGTACTATCAGGACATATTTTGTGGTCACGCCTTGGAAGCTGTGCAGCTCACAAAGATGCCAGTGCCATGCGTTCCTTCACAGGGCTGCAGAGCGCTTGTGGGTGTTCTAAATTTACAGCTTTATGAATTTATGAAATTTCTCAAAACTCCTCAATCAGTGTGTGTTACTTTCCTAAGTTGGGCGGGGGGAAGCCTTATTTAAAAAAGGAAGGTGGATTGGGGCGCCTGGGTGGCGCAGTCGGTTAAGCGTCCGATTTCAGCCAGGTCACGATCTCGCGGTCCGTGAGTTCGAGCCCCGCGTCGGGCTCTGGGCTGATGGCTCAGAGCCTGGAGCCTGTTTCCGATTCTGTGTCTCCCTCTCTCTCTGCCCCTCCCCCGTTCATGCTCTGTCTCTCTCTGTCCCAAAAATAAATAAACGTTGAAAAAAAAAATTAAAAAAAAAAAAAAAAAAAAAAGGAAGGTGGAGGGGCGCCTGGATGGCTCAGCCGGTTAAGGGTCCAACTCTTGATTTCGGCTCAGGTCATTACCTCAAGGTTCATGAGATCAAGCCCCGCATCAGGCTCTGTGCTGACAGTGCGGAGCCTGCTTGGGATTCTCTTTCTCCCTCTCTCTCTGCCCCTCCTCCACTCATGGTCTCTCTCTTTCTCCCCCCTCCCTCCCCTTGGCCCCTCGCCCCCCTCTCTCAAAATCAATAAACGTTGGAAAAAAAAAGAAGGTGGAAACATCAGGAAACATGCCTGCTTGGGCATTCGTGGCAGGAGCTCTGGAGAGGGGAGTAGGGGTGCAACAGTGAGTATGCTTTTTAATGTTTCCTCTTTCGTGGAGCTCAGTCATCAAAAAGCATCAGGCTGTTGGGGGAAGCACATGCCATTGGGGAAGCTTCTGGAAGAAGACAGAGCCTGATGATTGGAGATGTGCACGCACACACACGTGTCTATGCACATAATGGTTTGGTATACACATACACTTTGTTTTTGTCGAATGATGTGAACCAGATGCTGTGCTGAGAATCTTCTTAGCGATCTTCATAACATTTTAATGAACTTGGTGGTGGCACCTTATCAACCACAAGAATAGTTACCATCATCGTTCGTATTTATCGATATTCAGAGAGGTTAAGTGTCTCTCCCAAGGCCACACAGCTTGTAGCGTGCCGACTGAGGAGTCTGAACTCAGATCCACCTGGCCCTTCATTTGCTGATACTCTACTGCCTCCATGATGAGTCTGGGCCCTTCACGTGCTTTCCCTGCAGGGTCTCTGATGCTCAGGATGGTGGATGGTGCAGGGTAGGTGTTATTAAGGCCCATTTTAAGGACAAAGAAGCACTGACCCGGAGTCATGTGACCAGGTAACCGTGCAAGGATTCAGACCCAGGTGGTTTGACTCCCAACTACACGATTGCTGTTATTCTTCATATTCTTTCAAATCTCTATCTGGCTCGGGCCCAACAAAAGCCGGCTTTGCACACCCTTGAGGGACAGGTCCCTCCAGCAGGAAGTGTCCCTGGTACTGAGCTGAAATTGGCTTCCTTGCGACTCCAACAATTGCTTCCAGTTCATGGCCCAGAACTTAGTACTTAATTACATCGTGTCTTCTATTGTGTACTAATCATCTCTCGTGGTTCCTCCCTTCTCCGCGGCTCGCTTGCCAACTCCTCCAGGGCAGAGACCGAGTCTCGTAGGCTGCACACCTTCCAGAGTAAGAGCTTATTAAATAAATACTTGTTGGTGGAAAGTCCCACCAGAATTCTCCCCTGGGGCCTCATCCCAGGTGTGTGGGAGACAGCTTAGCCAGGTCACAAGGGATTTGCAATTTAAATATGTACGGAGTTTGTGGATAATTTGCATACTCCCTCAACAGACTGTGTGTGCAGTCAACACTCGGTAATTCTGCATTTAAAATGATCCTGCTCCCCCGAAGACTGTCATTTCTTCACAGCTCTTGTCTTAACTTTCCTCAACCCTGTGTTCCTATCAAATCAGGAACTGGGGAGTTTACACCCTGCATGGAAAGCGAAGACAGCCTAGGTGGCAGCAGAAAGGGTCAGGGTGAAGTTGCCTGGTTGAAATCGCGTTTGTCCTTTCAAGGCTAATTGCCACCCGTGTTTGCCAGTGTCCTCAGACGCAATTACTCCTATGTTACTTTGTTCACACGACCTGCGGTGCCCTTACGCTGTGTATCCTGGCTAGAAATTAGCATGCTTTCTGTTGCAAGTGATGGAAACCCTCTTGAAAGCAGTTTCAGGAAAGAAAGGGAATTTGAAGTCATTGGCTTCTGTCAGTGAACCATCTTGGGACTTCAGGCATGGCTGGATCTAGGGGCTAAAAGCAAGGTCATCCAGATTCCCTTGTCCCCACTCTGCTGCCAGCCCCAGTGTGGAAAGAGCTTCAATTGCCCAACAGAAGAAGACGAAATCTCAAGACGGCGCCTCGTTGGTCTGACACAGGTCAGATGACCACCCCTAAACCAAGTACCATGGATGAAGAAAAACTGACCGGCTAGATGTTGGATGAGCTCCCCCTACACCCAAATCACGTGGTCCGAGAGTGGGGGAGAGGGAGTTGCCCAAAGAGCAGTCTATGGGCTTCCATTAGAGAAAACACAGACATACCCACACACACCCACCTACGCAGCAGGTCCTGTATAGGTCTATCTTTCTTGCTGGCCTGGGGGCTCCTGGAGGGCAGGAGGAAGGCAGGAGATGCCTGACACTGAACGTGTAAAGGGGTAGGAAAAAGAAACCTTCCAGGCACCAGAGAGCCCTTCCTTTCCCAACTGTGCACTGACAGGTATTGGGATGCTAACGGATAAACAGACACGGTTCCTGCCGCCACGGGGCTTACAGTCTTGCTGGTGAGGAATACACACAACGGACTTGAACGGACAGCGACGTGCATCATGCTGGACGCGTGAACAAAGATTCTTGTTTGCAACCTAGAACACCGAGACGATGGGAGAGCAAGAACCGTAACGCCTCTGTCCTCCTCGTAAAGCTCTTTCATACACTTTTGCAGCAGCCTCTAGGACAGTAGATGCAATGTGGGGATGTTCCCCCTTTGTAGGTAAGGAAAGGAGACTCTGAAAGGGAAGTTTAGGTGCCGCGGGCTGGTAGGCAGCAACACCACACACCTTCCTGGTGATGACCCTATTTCCATCGATCTTCCCAGCAGCCCGGTGAAGTGTGATCTCATTTTAGACAAGAGGAAAACAGCGGCTCAGGGATGCACGAGCTGGATGGGCACCAGGCGGGACAGCAGAGACACCCCGGTAAGTGACTTTAGGGTCGCACAAACCCTGAGGCTAGGTCAGGACTCACCGCCCGAGCTCACGGCTCCAAGTCTGGGGCTTGCTCCTCGGCCCCACTGGGTGCCCACTGCCCTCAAGCCGTGCCCCTCATCGGGGGCCACCCTGGTAGGTCATTAAAGATTCTTACAGCTCAGCCAGTTGCTGTCGGTGGCCTCGCCCAGAACCCACGTGTCCTTTCTGCCTTCCTTGCCAGAGCCTTGCAGGCTTGCCCCAGAAATGCCAACCTCCTTTTCCCCGGGAGGCATTTCTGTCTCCTGCACTGCTCATTGCTAACCCTGTCCCAGAAGCTGGGTGGTGAGAGCAGCAGCGGCATGCGGCCAGCCCCACCGGGGCTCAGCTGGGTGAATGTGGCGGCCGAGATCTGGCCTGTTGCGTGCATGTGGCAAGCAAGGGCTTGCTTCCTATTCTGCTGGTGTGTTGTGAGGGTGTCAAGAAAGATGCCAACGTTTTTCGTGTCTGAACACCTAGAAGCTGCCGCTCACTAAGATGAGGAGACACTGGCCGAAGCAGATTTTGTCTAGTGTCGACGGTTTGCTTTTTGTACCTGGTACGTTAAAGGTGCTTGTTGGGCGCCCACGAGGGGGACGTTTGGAGGCACCTGGGTCTGGAAAGGCGATGGGGCTGGAGCTGGGTCGCCCTGGAGCGTTCCAGCCTTAGACTGGGGACTTAGCAAGGACTGGGGAGGCCTGGTTAGCAGGTGATGATAACCAAGGATGGGGCCACGGAGGCCAGGTAACAAGAGGTTTCCAGAAGGGAGCAATTCGTTGCCTCAAATGCTGTTGCTAAGCTGGGTTCCGTGGGACCCAGGATCTACCTTGGTTTTGGCATGTCACGTGCCGCTGTGACCTTGGCCGGTGTGGCTTCTTGGGGAACAGAGGAAGAAAGCAGGAGAGAATGAGAAGATCACAAGCAGAGACCATTCGTTTGACGTGTTTGCAATAAAAAGGAGCAGAGCGGTGGGCTGGCGGCCGGACAGACCAGGGATGATTCTTCTCCAGAAAAGACACAGCAGCACATGTGCTCTGATGGGAACGACAGAGCCGAAAGGACACTTTATGTAGGACACTAGGGGAAAAGTTGGCGCGACTGCAAGAATAGTGGCCCCGCACAGGCTGGAGGGGGTGGATTCAGTGGACGAGCAGGGTGTTTGGCCTTTGCGTCCAAACCTGTGCTCTCTCTGCCCTGCCAGGCGGCCTCTCCTCGACTTCTCTCCCCGGAACCTCTCCAGACTTCCTGCCGGATGCTCAGGCTGGAGAGAACAAAGCCTAGGACGGAGCGCTTGCTATTTCTGCTGGCGATAACCATGAATTAGAGGGAAGACAGAGACAGGAGGTGACAGGAGACTTCGTCTGAGCTACCGAATTTAGGTGTGTGTGCTGTGAGCGCAACTTGTGAAATCACCTTGCCGGAGACGTTCTCAAGACTGGAGGCAGTTTCAAAAGGAACTTGAGGCACAGTGAACAAACACTACTAAAATAGAAGCGGCAAAACGATCTGAGACATTTGCAAACGACGTGGCTTTTACCATCATCTCTCCAACTTAAGAACGGTTGACACTTAATAGGTTCCTTTCAACGTTACTCATGCAGCAGATGTAAAGTGAGGTCTGAGGGAGGCCCTGGCGGCAGAGAGAAGAGAGGCCCCTTGTCCTTAGGGAGGTGCAAGTCCGGTGTCGCAGCCCATGTTAAGTGTTCAGAGAGAGTCAGAGATGCACAGGGTTGGGTAACCCAGGTAAGGTGGAAGGAAGCAAGGCTCAGGCAAGGGGAAGAGTAGACTCTATGCTGGGAAGCATAAGGACAAGTGTGCTCCTGACACAGGGAACAGCATGTGCAAAACCTCTGTGGTGTGAGGCACCAGGGCCCATTCAGGAAATGCCAAGGAACTCCGGATGCCTAGAGTGGGGGCTTTATCCTGTGCACCACAAGGATCCACTGCAAGACTTTAATTGGGGAATAATCTGGGGGAGGGGCATGTTTATAATTCAGAACCTAGAAGCAGCATAAAAGCAGTGGTCAGGCTCCAAGCCACTCCTCCATGAATAGGACAGGCTAGGCTGTGTATCCTATGGCAGAGCTGAGTTAAAGAACGATCCAGGGCTTAGGGATACGGGGACAGGTGTGGAAGGGGGAGGAAGGGTTTTCTGTCTCATGACCCCGTACAAAGCCAAGGTCTTGTGCACAACTATAAACAACCATTCTTCAAACTAAGATTTAAAGTGAGGAACTAGGTTTTTTAAGTACAGGTCTCTAGTCCCAGGGGCATCCATTAAGCATGCACTATGGACACAGCAAATACCTACACAGGGCTGATCTGGCCAGGCCCTGGGAGTGCATGCGGGTAGGTGAGCATTACACGATAGAATCACTGGAGAGCCTGGATGGCTCAGTCGGTTAGGCATCCGACTTCGGCTCAGGTCATGATCTCACGGTTTATGGGTTTGAGCCCCGCGTCGGGCTCTGTGCTGACAGCTCAGAGCCTGGATCCTGCTTCGGATTCTGTGTCTCCCCCTCTCTCTGCCCCTCCCATGCCCATTTTCTGTCTCCCTCTGTCTCTCAATAATCAATGTTTAAAAATTTTTTAAAAATCAACGGTAGAATCACAGAGTGAGAACACTGCTCTTTTCGGGGGTCTTGCAAACCTTTCAAATGCTTCCGTGAGAAGTGCTCAGTGTGGGGCTAAGGGATCTTTGACACCTCTCTTTCTATCACTACCTGTCGGACACATACACAGTGCTACACAGAGTGGGAGTCCATTCGTATGAAATGTCCGGAGAAGTCAAAGCTAAGGAAGTAGATCCGTGATGGCCTGCAGCTGGGGGGTGGCAAAGGGGAGGGACCGAAATGATCAAGATGTTTCTTCCTGGGTGATGGAGAAGCTTCCAAAGTGGACTGCAGTGATGGTCGCATAGCCCCATAGATACGCTGGAAACCATCGTGCCGTCGGAACAAGTTAATCTTACGGTATGTAAATCACAGCTCAATAAAACCGCTTAAGAACTGACAGAGTGTGTGTGTGAAGGGCTGGAGGTTTGGAGACAGGGGGCCATGCCAGTAGGCTGGTTTTCAAACTGTGCTCCTCACAGCTGCCCATGTTGAAGAAGAACATACCAGAATGTGGCCAATCAGGGCGGGCTTAGTGCCACTCTGATCTGTCCTTATTTGTTGTATTAGCAGTTCACTCAGACACACAGAAATTGCTAGAAAAGAACAAAGCTCCCACCAGAGCCAAGGCAGGTTTGTCCCGCCCAATGCCGGTGGTGGCGTAAACCATCGCACGGGGCCGTTTAAAGTCTGGGTCTCATGGTTTATTTATGAAGGTGACTCATGCCTTATTTATGATAAAAAGAAGGTCAATGTGTAAACATCTCTGAACAAAACTTCCATGGGCACAGGGCAAGTGAGCATATAGAAGGGTCTATTTGCATGTACATCTGTCACTTGGGCAGTGTCAGGAAGGTGACACAAAGGACCCCATGGTCCATCTATAGATTGAGGAGTGTCCGATTTGGTGCCAGTAGACAGTTTCATTGGAGGACAAGGTCCCTAAGCTAAAACCCTGAATCAATCTGACTTTGATTCAGCTCAGGTCATGATCTCATGGTTTTGAGAGTTTGAGCCCCATGTCGGACTCTGTGCTGACAGCACGGAGTCTGCTTGGTATTTTCTCTCCTCTCTCTCTCTCTGTCTCTCTGCCCCTCCCCCACCCGCTCTCTCTCAAAATAAATAAACTTAAAAAAGACTAGGGGCACCTGGGCAGCTCAGTCAGCTAAGCTTCTGACTTTGGCTCAGGTCATGATCTCACAGTTCATACGTTCAAGTCCTGCGTCAGGCTCTGTGCTGACAGCTCAGAGCCTAGAGTCTCCTTGGGATTCTGTGTCTCCCTCTTTCTCTGCTTGTCCTCTGCTCATACTCTCTCTCTCCAAAATAAACAAAACATTAAAAAAAATTTTAAAAAGACTAAAATTCAGGGAAAAAATAGCGCACAGTAAGGTTCTATATGATCTCAACCTGTGTTGACCACACAGGGTAACTGAGCACATACAACTTGGCCAGTCAAAATTCAAATACCGTGAAGTTGAAGTATTTGGAGAGAAGGTGAAAAAAAAATGTGAAGCAGCTCATCACTACTTTTAGACATTGTTACTGTTGAAATAAAAATATTTTGACTATATTGGCTAAAATGACATATATGAAGATTAATTTCACCTTTCAAACATGGCGTGACTGGAAAATTTAAAATGACATTTGTGAACATACTCTGTTCCTATTAGGCAGTGCTGATCCAGCCTATGCTTGTTTCCTAAGAGTTACTGTCTGGCCTCTCATTTTACCTTGAACAAGGCAGACGCGCTCCGGGCTTTGGCACCTGCTCTCTGTTAACCCTGGAGAATGCTTCACTTACATAGCGTGACACATGGCTCCCTCCTTTGCCTCATCCTGGTCTCTGTTCACATGTGATCTTATGAGAGAAGGCTTCCCTGAAGCCTGGTTCCACTCAATTACCTTTTTCTTTTTCGGTTTTATTATCATCTTCATAGTACTCATCATTGATGTTACGCCGTATACCTGTTTCTCTGTTTATTTCTGGCTCTCCTGCCAGAACATAAATTTTAAAGGGAAGGGGCTGTGTTTTATTCACCACTGGATCGTCCAGTGCCTGGCACAGATGGGTGATCTGCCTGCTCATGCCGAGCTCTATCTCAGAGGGAGTAATAAAGTGGAATAAGCAGATTTCTTCACTGCATTATGGTGAGTGTTACAAGGAAGAGGTACAGCTTACTGAGTACGTAAGGCAGGAGGTTCTTGTTTGTCTAGCTTCCATCCATTCACCCTCTTCTTTAGTAACAGAACCCCCAAGTTCCCCAGGTATCCATGCTTCCCTGAGAGCCAAGGGACTCAAGGGAAGGAGACCCCATCCTCATATGGGCCTGATTCTCCTTGCCAGTGATTGGTTCAGGAGTGGACATGAGACCCGACTCTGGTCAATGGGGATAGGAGGGCATCCTGAGGGGACTCTGGGAAAATTGTATTCTTTCCTAAAAGAAGAGGTGGTGGTGATCTCTATTTGCTTCTTTTATTTTTAAAGGTTTACTTATTTTTGAGAGAGCGAGCGAGCGCACACACACAAGCAGGGGAGGGGCAGAGAGGGAGACAGAGGATCTGAAGCAGGCTCCCCGGTGACAGCAGAGAGCCCAATACGTGGCTTGAACTCACGAGCTGCGAGATCATGACTTGAGCTGCAGTCAGGTGCCCCTCTCTTTTGCTTCTAAGCACTGTCATGTCTGGATGTGATGCCTGGAGCTGCTGCAGCTATGCTGACAGCCCAAGGATGAAGCCAGCACCGAAGATCAGTTAAGCGGAGGGAGAAGCATCTGGGTCTCTGAGAACAGCACCGAGCTGATGAAATGGCCCACCATGAGGCCTGTATGACTTCTGGATTCTCCAGGAGAGACCACAAATGTCTAAATTCTTCCGTAATTTTGAGTGGAGATCTTGGTAACGTGCAGCTAAAAGCTGCCTCAACCTGACAGGTGACCTAGTTTTATGGGGTGTTGCCGAAGGCCTGTATTTTCCATCATGTTCTCCAAGAGGTGGACTCCAAAGTGGAGATTTTCATGCAGGAAATTTATCAGTGGATACCCTTGAGATCAGCACCTGTTGGGGAGGCGGTGAGGGAAATGGAATCTGTCAAAGGAGGTGAACTATAATGCAGTAGCGACAAGGTCTCAGCTGATCCCACAGAAAGTTCTGGAGCTGGGATGGCCCCAGGAGTTACAGGTCCTTGAGACAAAGGGGTTGGGTTGCTGTACAGCCATGGAAACAATTGGTAGATGCGGTTTGGGCCCAAAAAGGTGGAGTGACTTCGGGTGGGGCAGCTCTCTTTGGTTGAAGGCATTTCCTGGAGAGAGATATATGTGAGTTGTCAGCCACTGACATCGTAGCTGGAGGTGAATCCAGGCTGTTTAGCACAGCACGACGACAACCCACCGGAAGAAGTGACACCCAAGCCAGGATCCAAAGAGATGAGTAAGAGGTCCCAGTGGAGGGCTGGGAAAATGGGGACCATCCAAAGAATAAGTAATAGTATTTGCAAACCCTGGAGACAGCACAGAGCATGGTGGACTCCTTGGAACGGAGAGGTGATCCTTTCCTCCCCACCCCGTCATCTCTGGCTGGGTTTTCGGTCACTCGAACCCAATGAGTCCTGGTGGGTACATGCAGGCTCTAGACGGCAGAGCCAAGATCTGAAATCTGTTCTCTGTGACTGGAGAGCCCATGAACTTCCTCGACATGTCATGCTGTCTCTCCCGGTAAACAACATGTCCCTGTATGTGAGTCGCTGAGTCCCTTGAAGCGTCTCTAGGCAAGATCTTTGTGTGGCCACACTTTGAAAATAAGGTTATCTGGGTCATTGCCAATGTACTGAATCCTACATTTTTTGGTTCCACAGGTTCGCAAAGCAGCTTTTATTCTGTCTTTTCTACATTTAATTTCTGTTTGTGGGCCTCTCTTTGTCCCACCCCTGTGTGGTGGGATTCATAGGAAGGCAGGGCCATGGAAAAGGCTAGAAGGTCAGGCATTCAATCACAGCCAGAGTTCCATAAACGAATCCCAAGGATGGAAAGAGATTATTTCATTCACAGTAAATCAGTCACTTGCAGGCAGGGCTTTTTGTCACCTCTGAAGGCCAAGTGTGTTTTTGGAGTGAGTTCATCAAGTAAAAGTAGCATCTGGAGACCAATCAACATTATGTCGAGGGATGCAAACACCGTGGCTCCCAGTGCCCTGTCTCTGCAGAGAATGTGTCACTAAGAGCTATAGAATTTCCGGTAGGCTCATTAGCTGAGCACTTCCCCTCAAAGCAGCCACACTCCCAGGTCAAAAGAAATCAGGTTATAACCTGAGAAAGAAAACGCTCATCTCTTTGATGTAAACCATGATCCAGTATCTCCCCACCTCTAGGCTTCGGTACACGCTGCTCCGTCTGGAATGCCAATCTGTCTCCTATGCTTAGAAAACTCCGAGTCATCCTTCAAGACCCAGCTCATGAAACAGTCCTGATTGCTCCCAAGAGAAAGTTGTCCCCTCCTTGGAGCCTCCTCATTAATTTGCACGGACTATTTCTAGAGCATGTTTCTTGGTACACGAGACAATGTATTATCCTTCTTAGTCCCCTCTAGACTACAAGCTCCTTTGGGGGAGGGACAGGGGCCATTTGTCTCTACAATCTCAAGGTTGCCAGACCCATGATATGTCCTCAGTGAGGGTTCGACGAATAAATAAAAGCCCTGCACGAGTACGTGACAGAGGAAGCCGGTGCGACAGTACACGGTGAGCGTGCGTTGCCTGAACGGTGAGTCTGCGAGTGAGTGGTCATGTGTGTAAATGAGAGCCTGTGTGGAACCAAGTGGGTGAAGGAGGAGTCGGGGGATGAAGGAAAGTCTCTGAGTGAGCAGCAGACTTGGAAGTCAGTCTTTGTATCTGACCTTGGCAATGGGGTAAACTCTATGGGTCTTCTCATAAAGCACATATAATCATATCTAAACACACACACGCATACAGGCATAGTCATGTATGTGATTTTAGACAGTTAATGGTGTGCCTCAAACCCACTACGTGGCACACAGACCCTAACTTGGAGAGTGCACGTCCGTTTTAGCTTTCCAGGGATTCTGAGGATGCATCACAGAACCTAACACATACTACAGGGCAACACACATTTCTGCCAAATTGGATTGAACTGAAATGACCTAACTCGAGAAGCAGGGCATAAACAGCTGGCTTTCCCAGCCTCGTATTCCTCAGGAATCTCTGAACTACACACAGTGTGGCCCCAGGAACTGGCTGTCTACCGACAGAATAATCTTTCCAGACACTTCCCATCTTTACCCTGGCCAGGACATGTGGGTCTTTGCTTCAAAAGCCTCTTCGGGGAAAACACAAGAGTGTAAAATATGATTCACATCTGGAGGAGCAAACAGAGCTCCGTGTTGGAACATCTCCTAATTAATGGTGATGCCAAGCCCTTGGCCTTGGTTCCCCGGTGCCATATGCTATGCAAATAACACCCAAGCCTCTACTCCGAGCAGGACTCACTGAGCCCCAATCAAGAGAGGGCAGCCCAGATCAGAGAAGAAATTAACAGCCGAGGTGGAACGGAATTAGAATCCAATTTATCCTGAACCTGGCCCTTAATGAAGAGGGTTTAATTTCATTAATACAGTTTAGAGAGTCTTTCTGTTCAGAAGGATTTAGATGAGGGCAGGATGAGTGCCTGTCAAGCTACTAGGGAGGCAGAGTGGCAAAGATTGAAAATGACAGTAATGTACAGTCTGGCAAGGGTGTGGGAAACAGCCATTTCACGTGCTGTTGGAAGGAGTGTGCAATCAGCAGATATTCTGGAGAGCTATTTATCTTTTAAAATGGAAAAAAGGAGATATTTATTCTTTGACGGAGGCGTTCCGGTATTGACATGTTTTCCTACAAATGTCCTCATACCTGCACACAGCGAAGATGGTCTTTGTTTATAATAACACAGACTGGAAACAACCCAAGTGTCCAACAAGAGGGGGTTGGCCAAACAGCCCATCCTCACAATGGAAAGGTGACGGCATTCGGGAAGAGAACAGCCTATATGCCACGATGAAGAGTGATATCCGTGATGGATTTCTTTCAGTGGGCAAAAAACAAGGTGCTACACAATGCTTTGGGTATACTTTTAGTTATGAAAATGGGGATATGTGTAGGCTTGAAGTGTCTCGGGAAGGCTCAATACAACACGCTTTTCATAATAATTCCAGAGAGAACAGGGGGAGGGGGTCAGAATTAATTATTAATTAGGATTAATGGAACTGATGCCCCATTTTCATTGTATATGCTATGTCCTGTTTGAATTTTTGCTGTGTGCATGTGTTACTTTCATCAATTAAAATGCTGGGGTTTGGGGAGCGCCTGGGTAACTCAGTTGGTTGAGCGTCCGACTTCGGCTCAGGTCATGATCTCGCAGTTTGTGAATTCGAGTCACACATCAGGCTCACTGCTGTGACCCTGTCAGGGCAGAGCCCGCTTCAGATCCTCTGTACCCCTCCCCCACTTGCGCTTTCCCCAACATAAAATTTAAAGATGCTGTTTTTTTTTTTTTTAATTTTTTTTTTTTTTTAACGTTTATTTATTTTTTTGGGACAGAGAGAGACAGAGCATGAACGGGGGAGGGGCAGAGAGAGAGGGAGACACAGAATCGGAAACAGGCTCCAGGCTCTGAGCCATCAGCCCAGAGCCTGACGCGGGGCTCGAACTCACGGACCGCGAGATCGTGACCTGGCTGAAGTCGGATGCTTAACCGACTGCGCCACCCAGGCGCCCCGATGCTGTTTTTTTTGAACAAGGAATTCATTTTAAAAACAAGCACTGATTTCTTTTATTCATTTGTTCCTTCACTCACTTCAGCACTTACTGAACACTCACTGGGAGCTGAGATTTGATCATCCAGCCTTCAAAAAAAAAAAAAAAAAAAAAGTGGCCCAATATTCATCCACAGAGAGAATTGAGTAGAATTACATGCCTTTTATAGTGCTCCCTGGGCACAGCCAGATGGCAGGCCTGGTGGCTCCCCAGCTTTGTTTCGGGGAGAATGAAGGAGGAGAAAGGTGGTGAGGTTCTCTGAGCATCTTTTGTTGTCCAGGCACTGCACTGGGCCCTCCGTTTACCACCTCACCCACCCCGCACTTGTCATCACTGAACCCCTAGCACCTAAGGCGGGGCTTGTGTCTGAAAGCAATCGGATAACTGGACTTATAAAGAAATGAATTAGATGCACGGTCCCTCTGGGGAGAGAGTACAAGTGGCTTGTGGGAGGACAGACTCCTGGCTAAGCCTGAGGCTCAGAATTTCCAATGAGCTGCTGAGGGCAGGTTGAGACAGTTGGCTTTTATGGTGCTGCCTCTGGAGAAGACTGTGTAGTCATTACTCAGGGATCATGCCTGGTTCTGATCGAGGAAACGATAGGCAGTGTGTCTCTAGGAGGCCTATTTAATATTTTAATAGCATGTATTTTAATTTACTTTAATTTATATTTTTTCCTTTAAAAAAATTAAATCCAAGTTAGTTAACATATAGCGTAATAATGATTTCAGGAGCAGAATCTAGGGATTCACCACTTACATACAACAGCCAGTGTTCATCCCAACAAGTGTCCTCCTTAATGCCCATCGCCCACTTCGCCCATCCCCTTACCCAACACCCCACCAGCAACCCTCTGTTTGTTCTCTGTATTTAAGAGTCTCGAAACTAGAACAAGTGATCCTAAAATTCATATGGAACCACAAAAGGCCCTGAATAGCCAAAGTAATTTTGAAGAAGAAAACCAAAGCAGGAGGCATCACAATCCCAGACTTTAGCCTCTACTACAAAGCTATAATCATCAAGACAGCATGGTATTGGCACAAAAACAGACACATGGACCAATGGAATAGAATAGAAACCCCAGAACTAGACCCACAAATGTATGGCCAACTAATCTTTGACAAAGCAGGACAGAACATCCAATGGAAAAAAGACAGTCTCTTTAACAAATGGTGCTGGGAGAACTGGACAGCAACATGCAGAAGGTTCAAACTAGACCACTTTCTCACACCATTCACAAAAATAAACTCAAAATGGATAAAGGACCTGAATGTGAGACAGGAAACCATCAAAACCCTAGAGGAGAAAGCAGGAAAAGACCTCTCTGACCTCAGCCGTAGCAATCTCTTACTCGACACATCCCCAAAGGCAAGGGGATTAAAAGAGTCTCTTATGGTTTGTCTCCCTCTCTGCTTTTACCTTATTTTTGCTTCCCTTCCCTTATGTTCATGTGTTTCGTTTCTTAATTTCACATATGAGTGAAATCATATATTTGTCCTTCTCTGATGGACTTATTTCGCTTAGCATAATACACTGTAGCTCCATCCACGTTGTTGCAAATGGCAAGATTTCATTCTTTCTGATCGACTAATACTCCATTATGTATGTACGTAGATACACACACACACACACACACACACACACACACACACACACATCACATCACATCACATCACATCTTCTTTATCCATTCATCAGTCAATGGGCATTTGGGCTCTTTCCATACCTTGGCTATTGTCAGTAGTGCTAACAGCATGTATTTTAAACATATACCTCTGGCACACGAGTCAGTTTCTCTCCACTCTTCTCGTAATGCTTTGAAACCTGAGGGGTTTGTCTACTTCCTGGAACAGTTGCCTGTGTGGGAAAAAAAAGTCTTGCTTCTTCCACCAAATGTTTACTAGGCACTTTTATTAAGAATGTAGTTCAAGAAATCACAACAGACCCTTTCTCTCTTTAAAGAATACTCTATTCCACCCCCCTCCGGTCTTAGTGCTAGCTCAGTGTGCCTATGCTTGTTGCTTGTAGACACAGGGAATCATGGAAGATGCTGAGGTTCTCTTTTTGCATCAGCTGCTAGGAAGCTCAGAACCCAGCTGTGTTGTCTGTTTCTAGCAGTTTGGCTAGATGGCTCTTATCTCCATCTTTTCTACTACTTTACATGGCCTTTTCCTTAAACCTATTTTATCTTGTGTTAAATGAACCCTATGAAGACATTTTGGGACAAGGCAGGTGTATTAGTTTCCAAGGGCCTGCTCTAACAAATACCACTAACTAGGTGGCTTTAAACAATACACGTTTATTCTTTCCCAGTTCCAGAAGCCAGAAGTCCAACATCAAGACATCGTCAGGGATGGTTCATTCTGGACATTCTGAGGGAGAATCTGTTTCATGCTTCTCTCCTGGCTTCTGGTGGTTGCCAGTAAATGTGAGTGTTCATTGGCTCGTAGGCTCATTTCCCCCACCTGCAAACAGGGAGAGTGGACAGGACGTCCTGGAATCTTCTGGTTCTAAAGTTCAGTGGCTTCCACAACAAGGGAAGGCTGGCTGAGCATCGTTAGACTTCTGGAATATGGTTCTGAAGGCAGAGCGGCAAGGACTCTCTGGGCCACATTCTGGATGGGGCCTGGGGCATGGTATCCTGGTTGCCAAGGAATGTGGGTCAAGGTAAGCAGAGTGAGGGGAGAGACAGCACAAAGAGTGTAAAGGACAATATCTTCCACAGTGTTCCCAAGGGCATGCTGTGCCAGATGGAGATCCAGAGCAGCACAGAGTACAAAATCCAGGGGCAACTGGGACCTCATCAAGGTAAAAAGCTTCTGCACCGCAAAGGCAACAATCAACAAAACTAAAAGGCAACCGACGGAATGGGAAAAGATATTTGCAAATGACATATCGGATGAATGGCTAGTACCCAAAATCTATAAGAACTCACCAAACTCCACACCCGAAAAACAAATAATCCAGTGAAGAAATGGGCAGAAGACATGAACAGACACTTTTCCAAAGAAGACATCCAGATGGCCAACAGACACATGAAAAGATGCTCAATGTCACTCCTCATCAGGGAAATACAAATCAAAACCACAATGAGATACCACCTTACACCTGTCAGAATGGCTCACATTAACAACTCAGGCAACAACCTATGTTGGCGAGGATGCGGAGAAAGAGGATCTCTTTTGCATTGTTGGTGGGAATGCAAACTGGTGCAGCCACTCTGGAAAACAGCGTGGAGGTTCCTTAAAACATTAAAAATAGATATACCCTATGACCCAGCAATAGCACTGCCAGGAATTTGCCCAAGGGATACAGGAGGGCTGATGCATAGGGTCACATGTACCCCAAGGTTTATAGCGGCCCTTTCAACAGTAGCCAAATTATGGAAAGAGCCTAAATGTCCACCAACTGACGAATGGATAAAGAAGATGTGGTTTATATATACAATGGAATACTACTTGGCAATGAGAAGGAATGAAACCATGCCATTTGCAGCAATGTGGATGGAACTGGAGGGTATTATGCTAAGTGAAATAAATCAGTCAGAGAAAGACAGATATCATATGCTATCACTCATATGTGGAACTTGAGAAACTTAACGGAAGACCATGGGGGGAGGGAAAGGGAAAAATAGTCATAAACAGAGGGAGGGAGGCAAAGCATAAGAGACTTTTAAATACAGAGAACAAACTGAGGGTGGTTGGGGGGGCATGGGGGAGAGGGGAAAGTGGGTGATGGGCATTGAGGAGGGCAGTTGGGATGAACACTGGGTGTTGTATGTAAGCCAATTTGACAATAAATTATATTTTTAAAAAATCCAAGGGCCGGTGGGGCGCCTGGGTGGCTTGGTCGGTTAAGCGTCCGACTTCGGCTCAGGTCATGATCTCACGGTCCGTGAGTTCGAGCCCCGCGTCGGGCTCTGTGCTGACCGCTCAGAGCCTGGAGCCTGTTTCAGATTCTGTCTCTCCCTCTCTCTGCCCCTCCCCCGTTCATGCTCTGTCTCTCTCTGTCTCAAAAATAAATAAACGTTAAAAAAAAAATTAAAAAAAAAAAAATCCAAGGGCCGGGGTGGAGTCTGCCATGTTCCCAACTGTGTGTCTCTTGCCCAGAGCATGTATCAGCTGGCTGACTGGCTGGGGAAGTTGCAAAGACCTGGCTCAAATCCTGGCTCTGCCTCTTGGACAAATGACATTTTCAGCCTTGGGAGACACGTCTGTAAAATGGGTACGACGACAGCCGCCTTGTAGGACTGTTTAAGCCCCACGTCCAGAATCTGGTGGTTGAGAGTCTCGGTGTGAGTTCAAATGCCATCTCTGTTTCTTTTTTAAAAAAATTTTTAACATTTATTTACTTTTGAGAGATGTGAAAGACAGAGCACGAGTGGGGGAGGGGCAGAGAGAGAGGGAGACACAGAATCCGAAACAGGCTCCAGGCTCTGAGCCGTCAGCACAGAGCCCGACGTGGGGCTCAAACCCGTGAACCGTGAGATCATGACCTGAGCCAAAGTTGGACGCTTAACCGACTCAGCCACCAGGGTGCCCCTCAAATGCCATCTCTTGTACTTATCAGTTGTCAGACTTTACACAAGACCCCTGGACTCTCTGTGCCTTGATTTCCTGGAGATGATGCCACGCCACTGAGGACAAAGGGAGATGTGAGTGTGATGTGCTCGGCCCAGGGTCTGGCGCTCGCTAAGTGCTCAGGGTTTCTCTTCTGTTCTTTAACTTGCCCCGTGTGCAGGGCTGCAGGGTGTGGGTGCAGGAGAGGCTTCCCCGATGGTGCCACACTTAGCTGAAGCACTGGGAGACTTGTCCTTCCCTGGTCCCCAGACCCCAGCAGACTCAGGATCCCCCCCACTTGCAGCCAGTAACTCTCTTGCTGGGTCGGGAGGCCGGGCAACACCCTTTTAGTAAAAACTGAGAAAAGAAAGGTTTTTTCTTAGACGGGCTCGCTTGCTGAAGAACCCTCAGAAACCCATTAACTCCAGTATTACTGAACATCTGAATGCAATTTGCAAGCTATAATAACATCTCTCTAGTTAGCAAATGTTTATGCCTCTCTATAATTTTCTTTTCCGTATGAAAATAGACCTGTCATGCTAACGTGGTCGGCCAGCTGCCTCTATAATATCGTTAATAAGCAGGAAGGATCATCCGTTCTGCAGGCTGACGGGCTTGCTATGCGTTTCTGTTCCAGAGTGGGCTTAAGAAAGGGTGGGCCTGGAGCTCTGGGAGCTACTGCCCAGGGGTCGCTCAATAGGTAGAAAATGGAGGACGCTGGAAAAAAGGAATTAGGAGCCCGACATCTACTCCCATTTGGCAGGGAAGAGCGGGATTAACGTTTTTAAAGCCCCTACTTTGGGCTAAACATGAGACTAGGCTTTTATATATTTCAGTGGCACTCCAAATTGGGTATGGGTGCCCGAGTCCCCCACTGGCTTTCCTACACATACGGATTCCTGGGCCTCACCCCAGACGTGCTGGATTAGGGACCCTGTGGGTAGTTCCCGGACATCTGCATTTTATTTTATTTTATTTTATTTATTTATTTTTTTTTATTTATTTTTTTTTTTAATTTTTTTTTTTCAACGTTTATTTATTTTTGGGACAGAGAGAGACAGAGCATGAACGGGCGAGGGGCAGAGAGAGAGGGAAACACAGAATCGGAAACAGGCTCCAGGCTCTGAGCCATCAGCCCAGAGCCTGACGCGGGGCTCGAACTCACGGACTGCGAGAATGTGACCTGGCTGAAGTCGGACGCCCAACCGACTGCGCCGCCCAGGCGCCCCAAGACATCTGCATTTTAAAGATGCTTCTTGGACCACCTGGTGGTTTTTATGCTGTCCAGAGTACAAAGGGCTGAATTCTTACAGCAGAGAGGAAAATAAAATTATCTTTCAGGATAAAGGTTCCTTTTATACCACAGGTATGGATCACATAAGCTTCCCCTGAACGTTTACTTCCCACCAAATAACTGGATAATTTAGATCCCCAAACCAGCCTCCTAACGGATTTCTCTGATGTGTCAGTTCTGCAAAACTGAGCGCTTACTGAGTGCACTGGTGTTGGGGCTGGAGTATAAAAAAGACTGTGTCCCCGCCCCTGCGGAGTTTGCCCTGTGCTGGGAGAGCCAGGCGTGAGAACAGAAAATTACAAAATCTAACCCGTGCGGTGAATGCCCACGGTGGGGCAATGACCTAATCTCCGGGGCCTCAGAAGGCCACCGAGGCAAGTGACGGCTAAGCTGACAGGAAGGACAAGCAGCAGTTTACCAAGGGAAGGGCGTGCATGCCAGGAGGGAGGAGCACCACGTGACTGGGTCCCAGGGCTGGAGGGAGCTTGGAAGGTCAGAGAGGTGGCAAACTTTCTGCATGGCTGGCAGGTGGAGTGAGAGACAGAAAATACAGAAAAATGAGCTTGGGCTGGGGAGGGAGGATGGGTGGGACACTGGGGAGCCATCAGGGGGCCCCAGGGAGGGTTCAACATGGCCACGCGCATGCATTACAGAGATGGGTGAGGCGTGACTGGAGGGGGGCAGGCCCCACCTCTGGCAAAGCAGATGGGAGGCTGTTGCCATTGTCGAGGTGAAAGATGAAGGGGACCCGGGTCACAGTGTTGGCAGGGGAGTGGAGACCAGGGGACAGGCTCAGGCCACATTAAAGGAGCAAAAGTCCCTGTGTTGGAGAGTGGACACTGAACAATAAGGGAAACAATTAGGAAGCAGAGTAACCAACTGACCCCCTTCCCAAGGCAATGACGATGACCTCTATTACTTTTGAGTTCTGATTTCTTTTTTCATTTAACATGGTGTCCCATGCACTTCCCACACCACGATCAACTTTCCACAAACGTTCTTGAGATCGGCTGTGTGGTGTTCTCTTGTCCGGACACACAGCAGTTTTTTTTTTTTTTTTTTTTAATTTTTTTTTTTTTTTTCAACGTTTATTTATTTTTGGGACAGAGAGAGACAGAGCATGAACGGGCGAGGGGCAGAGAGAGAGGGAGACACAGAATCAGAAACAGGCTCCAGGCTCTGAGCCATCAGCCCAGAGCCTGACGCGGGGCTCGAACTCACGGACCGCGAGATCGTGACCTGGCTGAAGTTGGACGCCCAACCGACTGCGCCACCCAGGCGCCCCAACACACAGCAGTTTTAAAAAACCCATTGAGGCATAGTTTATACACAAAGAAGTGCATGTATGTAACGCGTACAGTAGGATGGGTGTGGAAGGATGCACGCACCTGTGATTCCATCACCACCATCAATGTCATCACGGACATACCCACCACCTTCCAGAGCTGCCTCCTGTCCCTTTGTGTTGGTGGTGAGAACATTTAACACGAGATCTACCCTGTTACAGATTTTTAAGTGCCCGGCACAGTGATGTCGAGTGTGGGTACCATGTTGTGTGGGAGATCTCTGGAACATTCGTCTGGCATAACTGAAACTTTATACTCAGTGACTAACACCTCCATCACCATTATTCTCTCTGCTCCTATGAATCTATTTGAGGTTCCTGAGGTAAGTGGTGTCATGCAATGTTTGTCCCTCTGTGTCTGGCTTATTTCACTTAGAATAATGTCCTCCAGGGTCAACCATGTTGTTACAAATGGCAGGATTTCTTTCTTTTTAGAGGCTGAATAGTATTCCACTGTGTGTGTATGTATATCTCTTTCTAGATCTACATACACCATTTTCTTTACCATCCATCTGTTGATATTAGAATTATTTCCGTAAACCACCATAATTTATTTAAATAACCCTTGGTGCTAGACATTGAAGTTGTTCACATATTGTTTTTTAGTGCTATAAAAAATGCTACAGTTATGGGGCACCTGGGTGGCGCAGTCGGTTGAGTGTCCGACTTCAGCCAGGTCACGATCTCGCGGTCCGTGAGTTCGAGCCCCGCGTCAGGCTCTGGGCTGATGGCTCGGAGCCTGGAGCCTGTTTCCGATTCTGTGTCTCCCTCTCTCTCTGCCCCTCCCCCGTTCATGCTCTGTCTCTCTCTGTCCCAAAAATAAATAAAAAACGTTGAAAAAAAATTAAAAAAAATGCTACAGTTAATTGTATTTTGACTTAAATCTTTCCCCATATTTTATTATTTTTTAAAGTTTACTTACTTATTTTGAGGGGGAGGGGTGGGGGGGAGAGGGGGAGAGAGAGAGAGAGAGAATATCCCAAGCAGGCTCTGCACTGTCAGTGCAGAGACCAAGGCGGGGCTCGAACTCATGAACTGTGAAATCATGACCTGAGCTGAAACTAAGAGTCGGATGCTTAACCGACTGAGCCATTCAGGTGTTCCTTTTCCCATATTTCAGACTGTTTTTGAGAATCATGACTTGATACTATTAGAGGTTTGTTTTTTAAGAGAAGGGGGCCTGAGGCGGGGGTGGGGGTGCAGGGCTCAGTCCTGGTTTTATTGATGGACAGACCCCGTCTCCTCTCCATCCAGCTTCCCCATCTGTGGGGTGGGCTTTAAATGCAGGACCCCTGAGCACCTTCCATCACTATCATTCTCTGGGTCTGTTCAGACTGAGTGTAGGACAGTGGTGCACCCTGATCCTCACCTGGGGCTCTTGGGAGGCCATTCCAGCCGGTCCTCCTCTGGCTGGCTGTTCCCATACTGGCCCGGACAAAGCACCGAATGGAGATGAGCCTGTCTAGACTCAAAGTAGCAGAGGGGTTGAGAACATCCTCTACAGTCACTTAGACATGGATCTGAATCCATTTACTAGCTAGGTAATCTGGGTCAGGCTATTTATCTTCTGTGTGCCTCAGTTTCCTCATCTATAAAATGGCCGTAATGACAGGACTTAGTTTACCAAGGACCAATGAGAAAGAGCATGTAAAGTAACTGATCTCAGGCAACCAGTGACTACTAGCTCCTATCACCAACTTCCTGATTTCTATGCCGCCAGGGGTAAGCAGTGAAGCCATTAAAGTGATCTATTTACGTGCACAGACTGGGGTTTGAGTATGGGCTCTACCATTGCTAGCTCTGGGACCTGGGGCAAACTTCTGGAGCCTCAGTTTCCTCATATGTCAAAGGGGGATGATAACATTCCCATATTAAAGACGGGCTGTGAGTTGTGAAATCAGTTAACATCCGTGAACTGGTCACCCCCCCCCCCCCGGCCCCCGTTCCAGCTGATGTGAGTGTGGCTGGGGTAGTGACTGCTCTTCCTTGGGTGCCCACTGCCTGTCAGGATGCTCACACGCAGTGTTCAGAACTCCCACGACAACGGGTCAAGGCAGGAATTAGGATTCATGCCACTTCAGATTGGGGAGACAGGTTCAAGGTGACTGCCTCAACATACCCAAGTTCAGAGGGAGGAGCTCCAATCGTACACTGTGTCTTCCCCGTGACACCGCATGCCCTGCCCCTGAGGATTTCTGACCACGGACCATGGAGACAGGTGGAGGGTGGCCAGAAAAATGGTGTCCTTGAAGCCACGATGAAAAACGATCACTTTTCACTCTCCAAAGAGCTGGGATTCTAATTAAATCACCAGCTTCCTTTGCCCAAGGTGGGTCCAGGCTTAATAAAGGACCCTCTCCGCCGGAGGATCAATCTGGGGCTTGGAATGAAGCTGCTCTATCTTTTTGAGTCAGTGCCAATGGGCTGATTTGCTGTCACGGACCTCCTGATGAACGAGCTGGTTTACTCAAGGGCTCAATAAGCTTGCCAGGACCCGGGGAAGGGAGAAATGACAAAATGGTCCCTACCTTCTATAAAGTACAACTTGAGCTCCTTAGCATGGCCAAGTAGACACAGGGAGAGATGAGAAGGGACAGGAAAGGAGTCTCATGGTGACACTGCTTGAGCTTGTTTGAGTCCTTCCCACCCCCCCCCCCCGCCCCCACCATAATGTCTACTGAAAAATCCCAGAAGAAGATATCAACATGGTAGGCAGCACCAGAAGAGTTTCGTGGAGAGAGGACTGGGTAGGAGAAGTGTTTTGTAATTCTGACAAGACAGAAGCCCCCCTTGCCCACCTGCCTCTGTCCCAGCACCAGGTGTTCTGACGAACCGAGGCTCAAAATTCAGCGGAGGCCCGAGTAAAGATTCACATGAGCAGATGCCATGCAAACAGCACAGCTTTGCAGTGAGGCAGGCGGGCGAGATCCCCGCTCCATCCCTTACCGGCTGTATGGCTTTGGACAAGTGCTCATTTCCATTTGCTTCTTTATAAACAGCAGATATCCATACCAAACCTTCTGGGGTGTTCTGACAGTTACACTGGTTCACGCAAACAACATTCCCGGCACGCAGCAGGTGCCTAATAAATGTTAATAGATACCCAGGGATGTGCGGGGTCCCTGGGTCTCATTTTTAATGTGGGAATGGGACCAGAGATTCTATAAAAACCTGGCTGCTTCAGTCCCTACACATTTCAAGACTCCATAGCCTCCTCTGCCAAGGAGTTTATGAAATATTTGTAAAAAAAAAAAAAAAAAAAAAAAAAAAAGGACAGTCTATTTCCCTTCTGCCGCTGCAGGGAACGTTTTTGTCCATCAGCCTTCCAAAGGCAACAACGAATGTGCCTGTGCAGAAAGGGAGCTCCCCTAGCTGGCTGTCACCTCCCTTCGGGTCCCAGCTCACATATCACTTCCTCCAAGTGCGGCCCCTGGGCCGGCAGCAGCAGCATCTGTTATAAATGCTGACTCCCTGCCCTAGTGTGGACCTCGGGATGGAATCCGCGTGTTTGCAGGGTCCCTGCTGAAGCACACGTGTGTTGGAGAAACGTCTCCCCAACCCCAGAGGGGGCCAAGCCCCCCATTACACCCTCTGAAGGATCCTGTGCATTCCTTTGTGACATCCACCTTGTGTAAACGATCAGCTACCTGGTGTGATTTTTGCTCCTTGTCTGCCTTTCCTTACTGGGCAGCTGACACCCCCGAATCAAGCCCCATGTTTGTCTTCTTCAGCTTTGTATGAGCAGATGGCTGTGTTCCTAAGGACACAAAAGGAGTCACGTAATCATTTTGGATGGATGGATGGATGGATGGATGGATGGATGGATAGATGGAAGGAAGGAAGGAAGGAAGGAAGGAAGGAAGGAAGGAAGGAAGGAAGGAAGGAAGGAAGGAAAGGAAAGAAGAGTCCAGCTTCTTTCTCAGCCCCAACACATGCACCTTGGGAACCCAGAGAGTCTGTTACTGAGAAACAAACCAGAGGAGAGGAACCGTTCCCTCCCAGTATAAAAACGGATTGCCAATTTTCATCAAAGAAGGGTCACGTTGTGATAGTACCATTGGCATGGGGAGAAAGGAGTGGATAGATTTCACGAGATTTTGTGCGTATCACAGGCGCTGAGGGTCTCGCCTGTCAAAGTGGAAACAGAAACATGTGCGCCCCCTGAAAACTTCACATTGTGTGTGTGAGGATTTGTATGCAGTCGCAATCCTCAATGATTATTGTACTCTGCAGCCATAAAAAGGAACGGAGTTCTGATACCTGCGTAGGGGAGGAGAACTCCTTTCTTTGGCTCATCTGATAATGAAATTGACATAAGACAGGTGAAAAGGAAAAAGAAAAACAAACACCGTAATTTCCTACATTCAGGGGCTCACAGAAACACGAGACTCCAGGAAGTGACCACAGCCTGCGGCGTTTATACCTTTTAGACAAAGAAACAATACATTCGTGAGGAATTGACCAGATAAAGAAGTTTGAGCTTGGAGTAATGAACTACTCAAGGAGTAACAAGCTTTGTTCATACAGCCTTCTCGGCTTTGAACTCTCCATACCTCTGGGGATAAAGATGTCTCTCTAGTACCTGGTACAAAGAGAAAACCTTTCACATGGGAGATTATCTCCTGCTTCAGAGGGACAAAGAGGGTCAGAGTGTGTCCTTCTCACACTGGCTGCCTTAAGGAACTTTAAGATAATATGCCGAAGCGGCATATTTTGGGGGCAGCCTGCCCTGAACCCCGTCACCTGCTATGGACATGAATGAACTTTCAGAACATGCCAGTAAATCAGAGAAGACAGACAAAAAAAGGCCATATACTGGATGATTCTGTTCACACGAAATGTCCCCAGCAGGCAGATCCATAGAGACCGCAAGCAGATGGTCAGGGTCTGGTGGAAGAGAAATAGGGGAATGCCAGTCGATCAGGGGTTTCCTTTCGGGGCGGGGGGGGGAAGCAATGTTTTTTTTTTTTTAATTTTTAATGTTTATTTATCTTTGAGAGAGAGAGACAGAGCGTGAGTGGGAGAGGGCCATAGAGAGAGGGAGGGAGACACAGAATCTGAAGGAGGCTCCAGGATCTGAGCTATCAGCACAGAGCCCGACATGGGGCTTGAACTCATGAACCGCAAGATCATGACCTGAGTCAAAGTTGGACGCTGAACCAACTGAGCCACCCAGGCACCCTGTAATGTTTTGGATCTAGATAGAGGGGATGGATGTATTGAATGGCACCAAATTGCATACTTCAAAATGGTTGATCTCATGTTTTGTGAAGTTCACCTCAATTAAAAACAAAAATCACATGACGAGCTTTTAAAATGCCAGGTGACCAGCCCTCTACCTTACCCCACTGATTCTGATTCTTTTGATCTGAAAAGACGCCCAGACCTTGGTTATTTTACAAAGTTCCCTAAGAGGTTACAATGAGTTTAAAGAAATACATTGTCGCGAAGAGGGTGTGACTTTGGTGTCCAGCCCACCGGGTCCGGGTTCTGTCCCCACCTCCTAATTGCTACTTCCCTGAACTTGCTTCCTTGTCTGTGAAAATGCCAGCTAAATATTTACCACTGTTGTTTCAAACCACATTAGATCATGTTAGTAAAGCACAGGGGATGGGCATCTATTAGGCACAAAAGAAATTATTGCTGTAATTGTTGACAGTAGATGTCCAACTTGAACGGAAAGGTTAGAAGAGCCATTCAACAGAAAGTGATGGATCTTTTACTATTATTCCAGGACACTGGGCTTCCTCAGGGGCTGGGAAGGGCAAGCAAAAGAGGAATAAGGATACAAAGTTACCTAGAAAATTCTATTCTCTGCTATCAGTGGGTTTGTATAACCAGGCGTTTCAGGGAGAAAAAAAGCAGCCTTTCATCGCATAAAGGCCCTTGGAGCTTTCTTTTGTGTCTTTGGGAAAATGAAAAAAAAAATAGTGAGCAGAGAGGACCTAAGACTTTTTGGCACCAAGGTGGGTTTTGTTTCAAGGCAATTTTAATTCCATTTTTAACATCTGCTTTCTTTCCTCTGCTTTAGGTTGGATGAATTCAGGGGCAAATCGATCTCTCCTTCCATTCGCTCCAAGGGCTCAGGACTCTTTTCCAAGTAGTGCACAAGCTGCCTGATTTGAGATTCCTCTTCATGGAAGGACAGTAGGGGGCTCTCTGGGGAGGGCAGAGCTAAGACCTAAGGAATCTAGACCGAAGGAATCAATAGCTACAGAATGCTTTATTTTTTATTTGTTTGGTTGAATCCTAGATCTGGTTTGTTTGTTGATTCTCTTCCTCCATTGAAAAGAGATTTATTAATAATAGCGGTCGATGGCATTTGTTAAGCACATACAATGAGTCAGAGATCATGCTGAATGCTTTACATACAGCATCTCATTTACATCTCAAAACCATCTATTAGTCTGGTGTTTTAAAGATAAAGAAACTGAGGAGCTAAGCAACTTGTCCAAAAGCCAAAGAGCAAATGCATTTTAGATTGGGTTTGAACCTAAGTATCTCACCCCAGACCCCAGGTTCCTAACAATCACGCAAAGTGCCTTTTCATCACAAGGATCTTTTTGTCTAACACTCTAGTTTGACAAAAAGACGCAACAACTTTCCAAAGAGGGAATGTGACTTTCCTGAGCCAGAGACACAGACTGACCCAGGGCCAAAGCTAGAAAGAAGCCAGCTCTCCAGTCTCACCTGCAAGATGGTATCATCTTGCAGGCGGGTTCCAAAATGATGTGCCTTTTTGTGCAGTTACTATCTTCTGGAAGTTTCCTAGGATACTCCAGACAGCAATGAGCCCCCTGCCTTCTCTGACTCATTCTGTCTATGCCTTAATATGCAGACCTCAGGCCCACAGCATCATAGTTGGGATTCTGGTCCGTTTTTCTGGGATTCTTTCTCTACTACAGGCGGCCTCTGCATTTATGGAGCACTGACTGCATTCAGGGCTCCACAAAAGATGGGATCTCTTTTCCCAGATTTTCTCTCCTGTAATGCCTTCTCTGAGTTCCTCAAGCACAGAGTATTATTTAGGGCAGTGATAGCTGCTAAAACAAATAGATCCAAAGTATATGTTAGCTGAAACTCAGGAGAAGTTTATTTTTTTTCTCACACAGCAGCTCAAGGAGATTCCAAATCCGTGGAGAGGTTCTATTCCAGGCTGCCACTCAGGGCCAGTGGAAGCTCTGACTGTTTCAACAGGGATGTTGCAAGGTCATTCCTCACAGTGAAGTTCAGCCGGGGGACAGAGAACGGCTGGAGAATTACACACGACAATTTGGGGGATGTGCCTGGAGAAGACACGTATCACTCACCCCTGCTCAGAACCCAGGCTTCAGGCACAGTGGCCTTTGAGGGAGGCTGGGAGATGTAGTCTGTGTATCCAGAAAGAAGAGAAAATGGATTTTGGTTAACAGAACCCTGTCTCTGCCACCGAGAGCTCACTTCCTTCTTCTCTTTTGAACCCTACCTCCCTTCCCTGCATAGTGAACGTCCTCCTCTTAGAACGTCTTCCATCCCCAGGGGCCCGAGGAGGTGGTCAGAACAGGAGCCCCACTTCCTGGCAGAGGGAGGCGTCCGTCCTAGCTTCCTTCTATCATCTTCTTATGGGCATTTCGTTCTCTGGCGACCACCGGAGCCAAGATTCCGGTTGGGGGTGCTGGTGGGGAGAGACTCTCAAACGCTTGTGGTCCAGCTCTAACTGCGAGGTGGAGACTATCGAGCGTCTCAGAGTGCCAGGGGCTTGGTGCTTTGGAGCAAGATTTGGGTATCCCTTGTTCCTAACCGCTCACCACATCCTGGATCTTAATCATCAGACCACCGTGGAGGAGGGAAATTTTTACTATACCCTTCAAGATTGTTTTGGCTGGTCTAAGAATTGAACTGGCACGAGACAGAGTAACAGGAGAAAATCGAACTAAATTATCTAAGAATAGGAGGTCTACGGGATGTCAGGCGATTGAGGCTTACATGGCATCCAGAGTTGAGGACAAGGGGTAGGGGTCTGGGACTCCAGAGGGGGAGGAAGACAACTCAGGAAGAGGTGAATGTTCGGTAAACCAACGCATGCTGGATCACTCGGGAGCAATGGGGCAAAGAGAGGAACCCCAGATTTTGCCAGCTTCCTCCCTATCGCACCACGATCACCTTATACTGTGGTTGTCGGCGGGGACTGCTTCCTTCCCACAGCAGGTCCTCTAAATTCTTTTAGACAGTTAGGGGGAAGGTCAAAGGCTCTTCCAGAGCCTTCTGTTTCCGAAAAAAAAATCAGCCTAAAGTAATCCACGTGCCAAAGAGACACATTTTCAGGAGGCAAAGTTTGCTCCCCTACAGGGTTTAACTTTCAAGAGCAAAACCCAGCATCACGGAGCATCAGCCCTGAGTACAAAGCAGCAGCAATCTGCCGCAGCAGCTGCGGCTGGGCCCCTTCTCCCTCCCAGACCTGCCCCCCACCTCAGCTCCTGGGGAAGGGGCGCCCGAGTGTAACACAATGCTTCAGGCACAGAAACAGTGTTAATTCAAATGCAGAAGAGGGGTGCTAGCTAAGCACCCAGAGACCGGGCATTAAAACAGATTTGGAAATGAGCTCAGACCGAAGACTTCAAACCCACCAGAGTTCCCGAGCCTCTGCCAAGCCTGATCCATTGAACAGCTGTGCATGCATTGTGCACAGCTCTCTTTTGTTCTTCCAACTGCCCAGATCAATTGTTTTAGAGTCCTCTGCTGTGACAAGTAATCCCCCCCACCCCCAACATGTAGGACCCAATCCGTCGATGTGTAAAGTTTCGATAACGCGCTTCCTCTAAAGCCACTCTGATCTTAAAAGTGATCACGGGATGAAAAAAGGCCTTTGGAAAAGATGTCATCAGACATTTGCTTAAAATGAGAACAAGTGCTCGTGAAACATTTCAACGTTTATTTATTTTTGGGACAGAGAGAGACAGAACATGAACGGGGGAGGGGCAGAGAGAGAGGGAGACACAGAATCGGAAACAGGCTCCAGGCTCTGAGCCATCAGCCCAGAGCCCGACGCGGGGCTCGAACTCACGGACCGCGAGATCGTGACCTGGCTGAAGTCAGACGCTTAACCGACTGTGCCACCCAGGCGCCCTGAAAAATTTCAAATACTAATAGATTTTTTTTTTTTGATTCTTGGGCTTGGAACACTTTAAAATATGATTTAAATTGCTTAAATTTCAAGTCTACTTTCATTCAACAAATAAATGATGATATTTAGTCCCTCTTTACGTTCTCTGCTGTCTAGAACTCGTGTGTCACTGTTGGCTCTGGAGGTCGGGGGAGCTTTTATGACGGTCAGACAAGGGGGTCCATTCAGTCTGGGTTCTGATTTCAAACCATTTACAGCAATTTGGGATTCTTCTGGCACAGGACTTCCACAGTCTGTAGTTTGTGACTGTGTTTTGACATTATTTTTATTTTTCAAGTAAGACATGCCCTCGCAGAAAGGAAGCGTTGAACTCAATAGTCTTTACGTACTAGTCCCTCACCTAACCAGTATTCCAGTATTACCACAGTAACATTACCACGGTACCAAGGAACTGCAAATGTCATTCTTTGTGGTATTTTAAGTAAAATGTGAATTTTATAAACCTAATCAAGGTTTGAAAAGTTAGCCTGTAGGAAAGGAAGGAAGGAAGGAAGGAAGGCAGGAAGGAAGGGAGGGAGGGAGGAAGGAAGGAAAGAGGGAGGGAGGAAGGAAGGAAAGAGGGAGGGAGGGAGGGAGGGAGGGAGGAAGGAAGGAAGGGAGGGAAGGAGGGAGGGAGGAGGGGAGGGAGGGAGGGAGGGAGGAAGGGAGGGAGGGAGGGAGGAAGGAAGGAAAGAGGGAGGGAGGGAGGGAGGGAGGGAGGAAGGGAGGGAGGGAGGGAGGAAGGAAGGAAAGAGGGAGGGAGGGAGGGAGGGAGGGAGGAAGGAAGGAAGGGAGGGAAGGAGGGAGGGAGGAGGGGAGGGAGGGAGGGAGGGAGGAAGGGAGGGAGGGAGGGAGGGAGGAAGGGAGGGAGAGAGGGAGGAAGGAAATAAGGAAGGAAGGAAGAAAGGAAGGAAGGAAGGAAGGGAGGGAGGGAGGGAGGAAGGGAGGGAAGGAGGGAGGGAGGAAGGAAGGAAGGAAGGGAGGGAGGGAGGAAAGAAGGAAGGATGGAAGGAAGGAAGGGAGGGAGGGAGGAAGGAAGGAAAGAGGGAGGGAGGGAGGGAGGGAAGGAGGGAGGGAGGGAGGGAGGAAGGAAGGAAGGGAGGGAGGGAAGGAGGGAGGGAGGAAGGGAGGGAGGGAGGGAGGGAGGGAGGGAGGGAGGAAGGGAGGGAAGGAGGGAGGAAGGAAGGAAGGGAGGGAGGGAGGAAAGAAGGAAGGATGGAAGGAAGGAAGGGAGGGAGGGAGGGAGGAAGGGAGGGAGGGAGGGAGGGAGGAAGGGAGGGAGGGAGGGAGGGAGGAAGGGAGGGAGGGAGGGAGGGAGGGAGGGAGGGAGGGAGGAAGGGAGGGAGGGAGGGAGGGAGGGAGGGAGGAAGGGAGGGAAGGAGGGAGGGAGGAAGGAAGGAAGGGAGGGAGGGAGGAAAGAAGGAAGGATGGAAGGAAGGAAGGGAGGGAGGGAGGGAGGAAGGGAGGGAGGGAGGGAAGGAGGGAGGGAGGAAGGAAGGGAGGGAGGGAGGAAAGAAGGAAGGATGGAAGGGAGGGAGGGAGGGAGGGAGGGAGGGAGGGAGGAAGGAAGGAAAGAAGAAGGAAAGGAAGGGAGGGAGGGAGGAAGGAACAGAGGAAGCAAGGAGGTAAGAAGGGAGGGAGGAAGGAAGGAGGAAGGGAGGTAGGGAGGAAGAAAAAGGTGAAAAAAGAGATCTGTGTCCTTCTGTCCCCGTGTTCCACGGTGGCATGAGTGGTGAAATTTTACAATTGTAATTTTGGTGTTGAATAAAGCTTGGTCATAACTTTTCTGTCTCAGCTTATGGCATCCAATTCCACAGCACGAGGGGCATCCTAGGGCCTCCAAATCCTGACAAATGTTCTTTGTGTTAATGGAGGCTACTCCAGGGTACTAATGGTGGGTGGAAGGTTCTGGCTGCTGCAGTTTCCAGAAGCAAGGCTGCAGCCCCAAGGGCAGGGGACTACACCCCCATCGTTTACAAAAGTCGCCCAGTCGGGGTTTTCAGGATAAGCAGAGCACACAGGGCAGGTCAGGTGCAAACCTCAGCCTCAGCCTTCCAGCAGACAGGACATCCAGGGGCCCATTAAACCGCCAGTGCACCGTAACCAGAGCTTTAAACACTGCGTCGATACCGGGGGTGCATCGCCAGGGCCTGGGGTTCCGCCCTCCTACTTTTCCTTCCAGGTTCAGCTCAGGCCAAGGCAGCAGTGTGAATCCCACCAGTTATCCTCTGCCCTTGTCAGGTCATCCCGTTCACATCTACCCAGAGCCCAGAGGTGGACTCTACTCAGGATGAAACACGTCACAATAAAACCGAACTTGATGCAACCCTGCCTAGAAAAGTTTTGCCTCGGAGTGGTTTTCTGTCTACTCATCTATCTTGATTAAAACATTTTCTCAAAAGTTGAAACAGAGCCTGAGCTCAGGTTTCGCGGCTACAAAGAGCCTACCCTGTTCCCCCATCCGGGCACCTCGCGACGCTCTTTCCTTGGAGCACACGTTGTTATAGGACACTTCACTTCCGCTCTCATATCCTCCGCTACCTACAAACTCCTGCGAAGACCCTGAAATTACCAACAGTGACAGATCTCAGCTACTCCCAGGATTCCCACTACACAGATGAGGACGTCCCGTAGCCTCGGGCCTAGTCAGACGTCACAAGACTTCCTTTAGAGACGGCTCAGGGGGGAGGGGTAGAGCCCGGTAGCTTGGAGCACACGCTGTGGAGTGATGCCTGACTGAAAGCCCTGTCTCATTACTGGCTAGCTGTGGGGTCTTGGGCGTGCTGCCTAACCTCTCTGAGCCTCAGTGCCGTCACTAATAGGGATAATCGCAGCATTTCCCTTTGCAGCCTGAGAATCAGAGGAGACAACACATTAATGTCTGGAGGTTAACCCAGTATCTGGCTCATAGCAGGTACTCACCCTCAAAACGTCAGCAATTACTGTCACAGGTAAAGGGATCAGGCAATTAGGATATCTCTACTCTTGGACCAGGAACCTGAAGATGTCACTTACCTCCACCTTGAAAAATCCAGGGAGGTGTTGAATGGCCAAGACCCCAATTTATTCAAGCTATGATGTCAAATGGTTGGCCCTAAACATCAGTCCTGATACATGTTAACACCCAGAGACAGTCAACAAACAGGAAGGAGAAGAGTAGAATCCTTGCTTGGAGGGGACCATCAAGGTCACACCTTCCTTCTTCCCGTCCTCTCTTCCACGAGCCCTGTGGTTCACCTCATTCTAATGATGGAAACGTTAATTTAAGTGAGTACATTTCATACCATGAGAACTGAGATTTCCCCCAGTGCCACGAATGGTATATATTATAGTCTTCCTATTGCCAAGTTGGAAACTGAGGCACAGAGAGGGTAAGAACCTTTCCCTAGGTCACACAGCTCTTGAGCAGCACATGTGAAACCAAGCCCCAGGCCTCTCTGCCCTCACGTATTTCACTATGTCTCACTGCCTTCAGAAGAGTAAAACATTATTTGCTGAGCTGAATAAAGAGCCTTCTCTCCCTTTGGAAATGGAGGTACGATAGTCAGAGTCTGGATTTTGGTAGAATGCCATTTTAAATGTCCTCATATGATCCCACTGAACGCCTCTCTCCTCCTCTCTCCACTTTCCCAAAGGCCAGGGGAGCAGTTCATAAAGCAGAGTTTTCCTGTATGACACTTTCCTCAACGCAGGGGTCAACATCTTTGGTCCCTGGGAAATAGCCTGCTAACGAGAGTCTCCCTCTGAATCCCAGTGGATAATAAATAGCCCTTTGTCCTTTCTCTGCAGCTCCCGCCTCCTCGGTTTGAGTCAGAAGGCAGCGGCCCCTGATAAGAGTCTTCTGGAACCTGCCCGGAGTTCCCTCCTCCTTTCGGTAGGGGGTGGGAATGCCAGGAGAAGCTGGTGTAAACATCAGGGTCCAGAGGATTTCCCTCCCAGCTCTGCTGCTTCCGGCCTGTGTGAACACGGGAGAATCACGGTGGTCCTCTGAGGCTCACCTGTCACTGTGCCCGGCGGGCAGGCACTCAGCAGTGAGTCTATACAATCCCCGTTCTGTGTCCAAACCCCCTTTGCAGGAGACAGCAGAGTCAGGAAGGAGAGGCAACAGAGGCCCCCAGGGGAGCTGGTAAATTGCAGCCGAGTCAAGTCTCCCGGCGGAAGCAACACTGTGCCATGAGAACGTGCAACAAGGAGGCTGGCGGGGTCTGCAGGAGGGAGCGTTCCCGACCGTGAAGTGAGGACCTGACGATAACAGTTAGCCAAGACGGAGCAGAAAGCATTTCAAGCTGAGAAGACGGCATTTTCAGAGGCCATTCCTTGTAGGGTGCTCTGTGCAAAACTGAAATGTCACGGAAAGCCCAGCACGGCTTTGGGGTCAGCATAAGCTACGTCCCTCCACCCAGGCAGGGTCTCTCTTTCTTCTGTGTCGGAGCAGGTGTGGGTCTGCCTGATGCTCTGTCTCCGTGATGGGACAGTCCCACTGGGAGGCCATATATATACACACACGTTTAGGTAAATTAAAGTTCCTTTGTTTACCTGTTATTTCCCACATCATGCAAAAACGGGTAGATGCTTTTCAACCGCCTGGTGTTGGAAGGTGTGTTCGCAGTGGATTTCACAAAATATAGGACATGGGGCATGCAGAGAATTCCTCAAAGGAGGCACGGAGGACGCAGAGGTGCATCTCAAAGAGGGAGCCAGTCAGCCATCAGATAAACAGACTGAAATACAACCGGAAGCCAGCACGTCTGCCGAGTGGGGGAGAAATGCCGTGTGTGGTTTCTAATGTGAGCCCCTGGCTGTAGGTCAGGGACAGGCGTCGACACTGCACGGGTTGATCTATGATTCAGCTACTTCTCACTGGGGCGTCTCTACCTCCCAGGCTCCAAGATATGGAGCAGAAAGTATCAGTTTATTTCACGATCATGTGCACCAGAAAAGGTAGCTAGTTACGACCAGAAAAGGTAGCTGGTTACCAACGTGTCAAACCCCAAATGTATTAATTCATGGATTCCATAAACATCTGAGTATTTATTATGGGCCCATCCCTGTGCTGGATGTGAAGGATAAAGAAAAAAGAAGGCTGCTGTCCCCACCTTTCAAGAGAACACAGTTTGATTCAGATATAAAGGCATTTACCCTTCTGGAGGTCGAGCTGATATTGGACTCAAAGCCCTAAATTACATTGAAAGACTATCTCCTGGGGCTAGTCCCTACCCTAAATTCCATCTTGTGGGACTGAAGGCCCCCAGGCAAACAAAGAAGGTGCCATCAGGCACGCCAGGCCCACGGCTTAGAGATTACCCCTCAGAAGCCAATGACACATACCGGATCTCTCTTTGGGCAACATTAAATTCTGGACTACTCACCATGTGACTAACTGCAAATTCTTTAGCTTCTCTGAGCCTTTGGATTTCCTTATCTGTAAACTAGAAATGAACAGAACCATCATACGGGTCTGCTATGGTGATTACATGGGAGAGCAGATGCTCTCGATGCTTCAAAAATGGTACCCATGATGATGGTGATGGCCACCATGAAGGAGCAATGCTGAAGGAGTTGGTGATGTGGCTCCAAAGGCATTCCCAGAAGAGAAGATCATGGGTAGAAGCCACATTCTCACCACTACACCCTCATCCTTCTTATGCAACATCATAAACACCCTTCTCATCCTTCCTGGAGCCCCGCGCCAGTGGGCTATTCAGGAAGCTTCCCTCTTTATCTTCTCTTCACATAGCGGTTACAGAAACCATTTGCTTACCATGGCCCCCTCCCTGTATTTCAATGACAACTCATCCAACAAAGCCGTCTCAGAGAAATGGTCTTGTACTTCCTCACAGGAATACTGCTCTCTTTTGCCAGCCTGGGTTATCGCGGTCCATTGTTTGGCCTACACAAAGGAAGTCTTAATGGGAGACGCTCCTGGCAGAGCGTTTTATGCCTGAATGGTGTCCTTCTGTTGTTTTAAATGGGTCTGAGGAGCAGTTTCAAAGCTCCTTATTCACGGACCTGAACAGGCTCTAAGAGAGTCTCTGTCTTAGTTGTTTCCAGAGTCTTCTCTCCAATGACAGGGAAGTCCTATCAACTCCCAACATCCCCTTCTGTGTGGCTCAGAGGAGGCCCAGAGACCTGCCCAGGGAGCACAGCTCGAAGCTCAGACACAAACTGTCCACACACAATGCCCTTATTAAAGTGCCAATGCCATGCACAGAAAGCACTCCACAAGCTCTTGGGGGGCCTCCAGAGAGAGGAGGAGAAGCAGGTAGCAGAATGGCAAAGACAAGACATGACTAGCTTTGTTCGGATGGGGCTGGCTTCCTCCCCAAGTTCTGTCAGTAACTCACTGGCTGACATGGCCAATCACCTCACCTCTTTGAGACCCTTTCCTCATCTGTCAAATATGAGTGTCTCATAGCACAGTGGATTATTGTATTTGGTCCTGCATCAAATCTATAATGAGGTAGGTGCTACTGTTAGCCTCATTAAAAAAATTTTTTTTAATGTTTATTTATTTTTGAGAGAGCGAGAGAGACTGTGGATGGGGGGAGGGGCAGAGAGAGAGGGAAATACAGAATTTGTAGCAGGCTCCAGGCTCTGAGCTGTCAGCACAGAGCCTGATGTGGGGCTCAAACTCACGAAGCCTGAGATCATGACCTGAGCCGAAGTCGGACGCTCAACCAACTGAGCCACCCATGTATCTCTTATTAGTCTCATTTTATAGATAAGGACACGGAGGCTGGAAAGTCAGGTGGCTCACCCAAAATCACAGGCGGTCAGTGGTGGAATCAAAACTTGAACCCCGAACTGTGGGACTCGATCAGTCCCTGTGATTTGTCACATCACCTGCCTTTCCTCATAAACCGTAACTCCTGTCCGTGCCACAGCAGAGAATCCATGCCAGCTCAAACTGTCACCTGGAAGCTGCCACCCAAATCTCATTTTAGGCTCTAAGCCTGCAGGGATTTGATCCAAGGGCAACAGGGACACCAAAATCCGGTCGAAGAAAGACTGTGTAATTAACCCACATATCTACACAGAAGTTCCTCAAACTGACCTGTGCTTCTGTATCGATCAGGGTAATTAAGGTTAGCTGTTGCACCAAATAAGCCCTGAGGTCTCAGTGGCGTTTACATAATAAAATTTTATTACACAGAACAAGAAGCGTCAAGACCCAAAGCCCCCATGGTTACTACGGCAGGAGAAGAGAGAGTGTTGGGGCCCCACTGGGGCTGAGATGTCCTTCAAAAGAGGTAAGGGGCACACAGGAACACCATGGTAGGTCACTCGAAGCCTCTAGCCCAAGTGGGCAGCTCAGTCAAGAGGAATATGGCTCTGCAGTGGGGGCAATTTCTGATCGATCGTCTCCTCTCAGAGTGAGCTGCCTCTTTAGCTCAGTGTTGGGGGTGGGAGGTAAGAGGAGCTTGGACCGAGAGGCTCAAGGAAACCAGTAGGATATGCGTAGCGTGGAATAGTCCCCAAAAAGCAATTCACAGGAGAGAAAAGTGTGTTCAGAAAAGAGGGAGGTGATAGCCGAGGCGGGAAACAGGCTCGGGTGCAATAGAGATGCCCTCTGCCTGCTCTTTTCAGGGCTTCTCTGCCATCTTCCTTGCTCCAGTGCACCTGCCCTGGGTGGCACCTGATGCCTCGTGTCATACAAATAGCCTGGGCTTTGGGGTCAGACTAGAGCACAGTCTGAATTCCAGCTCCACCATGGTACCAGCTTTGAGATTTTATTTTATTATTTAAAAAAATGTTTTTTAATACTTGTTTTTGAGAGAGAGACAGAGTGTGAGCTGGGGAAGAGGCAGAGAGAGGGAGACACAGAATCAGAAGCAGGCTCCAGGCTCTGAGCTGCCAGCACAGAGCCTGACGTGGGGCTCGAACTCAACAACCGCGACGATCATGACCTGAGCCGAAATCGGACACTTAACCGACTGATCCACCCAGGCGCCCCAGCTTTCAGATTTTAAATACGTGTTTTAACTACTCTGAGCTCAGTTCCTTCATCTGGGAAATGAGAATGTTAACATTATCTGTGATCAGCCGGGCTCTTTGGGTTGTGACAGAAATCCGATTCAAACCCAACCGAACAAAAATAAGAGGAAATTTATTGGCACATTTAGTGGAAAAGTCCAGCAGAGGCTTCAGATGAAGTTAGATCTGTCTGTCTATCTCTGCCTGTGTGTCTTTCTATATCTCGTTCACGTGCATGCAGACACACAGACACATTCCTTGGTCCCTTGTTGGATTCCTTTTGAGGCAGGCTTTTCCTATGCAGCAGCAAGCATGTCTCCCTCAAACCCTGATTGGCTCAACGGCAATCACATGCCCAGCCCTGACCAATCACTGAGGTCCAGGTTGGAAGATTCTGAGTCAGGTGCTCAGCCTTGTGGTCCAGCCACTGTCAGTGCCCCAAATGGGAAGATGGCTGGTTCCCAAGTTGATGATGATGCTGAGCAAACAAAAAACAGTGGCGTTCTTTGAGGCTAGCTCATTGTGCTGTTGAGGAATTCAATGAAGCACTTGGCCCTGGTGCCCAGCACAGTACCCGGTATATGGTAGGTGCTTAATAACATCTGGTCTCTCCTTTCATGATCCGTTGTTATGTCTGTCAAAAGTTCCTTCTCCTATGTCCCACTACCTTATTCTCCCAAGGCCCTGTTATTCCCGTATTTGAGGATCCCAGCACCAGGCTGGCTTCATGGGCATGCCACCTGTGCGGCCACTTAAGACCCTGTGTTCAAGAGAGCCCCACACGTGGCTTAATGCTCTCTTGTAGCCATCTGGAAATTCTCAACTTCTTTTAATGTTTTTAATGTTTATTTTTGAGACAGAGACTGAGCACAAGTGGGGTTGGGGCAGAGAAAGAGGGAGACACAAAATCCAAAGCAGGCTCCAGGCTCCGAGCTGTCAGCACAGAGCCTGATGCGGGGCTTAGACTCACGGACTGTGAGATCACGACCTGAGCCGAAGTCCGACGCTCGACCGACTGAGCCACCCAGGCGCCCCCAGCAATTCGTGACTTTTGAACAAAGAGTCTTGTATTTTCATTTTGCACTGGGCCCTACAAATGACTCAGCTGGCCCTGCCCAGCATCCTATAACCAAGGCTGCCCCTGTGGGCCTGAGGTTCATCACGTTTAATGACTGTTATTCCCAAAGAGAAGTGTCCCCAGTCTCGGACCTTTTTAACTGAGGCTGGATAAACTGGTGAGGCACACCCACAGATCACTGACCATCTTCTTTCTCTAACTTCTAACCTAAGTGAGGCCCCTTCTGCTTTATGCCCTCAAGGAGTATGTTCTTTCCTTTGAGGACCCTGATCACAGTGATTCTTCTGTAGGTGAAAAGCTGTCTCCCTCACATAAGCATGAGTCTCGTGAGTACAGGGACTGTGTCTTTTTTCATTTTTGTTTTTAAACAATGTCCTCCTTGCCAGAGAGTTGTAAAGAGTGCAGAGTTTTCCACAGACCCTTCACCCAGCTTCTACTAATAACATCTTACGTAACCATGGTACCTTCCTCACAACTAAAAAATGAACATCGGTACAACACTACCAACTAAACTACAGACTTCGTTTATGTTTCGCTGGCTTTTCACGGGTGTCTTATTTCTGTCCAGGGTCCAGCCCAGAATCTCCTACGCAGGAAACGACCATGTTTCCTTCATCTCCTCTGATCTGTGATGGTTTCTCAGTCTTCCCTGGTCCTTCTTGACCTTGACACTTCTGAAGAGGGTATTTGTTTTTGCTCGCCACTCTATGCTCTGTGACTGGCACACGGTAAGGGCTTAGTGAGAGTCTGTGGGATGACTATAAGGGTCTCAAACTCTGAAGAGGAAGGAAGCAGCTCACGAGTGGTAGGTTTGTGGAGAACGTGAGGGTGCCTTAACCACGTCCCGAGATAAGTGCCCTTTTGGATTGGCTCCCACATGCTCTCTAGGCAGTGGTTAGCAGAATGAGGAACCGAATTTGGAAACAGGAAGAGAGGTGGGAACTTTTATCAGGAACTAATTGCACAGACCTTTCCTCCTGAGTTGTTAGAAGGGGAAGAACCTGGGTGTCCTTCACAGCCCTCCTGGAAAGGAAGGCTCCTGCTGCACTGGCCCCCTAACCATCTGCGGCTGATTGCATGGCATGTGCCAGAACTCATACGTCGTTCTTAAAGGACCCACGCAAGGCTGACAGCATCCTCAAAGGCTTGGGGAAATGACAAGGCCAAGGTGGGCGTTTGAGTCTTTCTCCCCAAGTCCATCCACGAGTTTCTCACTTCCACAAGCAAAACTGGGCAGAGGGTTGAGAAATCCGCCTGCAGGTCCCCTTGGGGAACTTGGGCTTCCTCTTTCGAGATAAAAGTCCAGGGGGAAGAGGGACATAACATGCTTGTGTTGACTGGGCTCATGTTGTCAGGGGGATGGTAATACTTTCTGAATTCTTCCCCAAATTTTTAGACGGTTGATGCAATAATTTCATGTACAGGAATTTATCATAAGGAAATCATCACACATGAAAAGAAACTGAGCATATATAAGGGTGTTCAAGAAACCATTATTTGTAATAATGGGACTGGAAATATTCTAAGTGTCCCATAGGCTAAAATGGCAATACTAATGAGTATTATGGGCTATCCCCTATGACAGAGTACTATGTAGCTGTTGGAAATAATGTTTTAAATCCTTTTTATGAGGTAGACAGTGCTTACCGCTCTCTGCAACTTATGAGCTATGTAAAAAAAGATATGGATCCCAATAAAACAGAACGACAACAACCACATTCCAATGGTACAATAATACATGGAGGGACTGTGGTTGATGTTTTATTTTATCCCTTAGATTTGCCTCGACCTTCCGAGTGTTCTCCAGTAAATGTATATTGCCTTTTGTAATTTAAAAAAAGAACAAATAAAACCACACATATTTTGGGATTGAAGGAGCCTCCTTAGGTGGAAAAGACAAATTATCATTTTGAATCTTTAAGCAGGGGAAGTATTGACTACAACATCTGCAACAAGGGGACTGATTCCACAAAAGAAGCTTCCCTTTAAAAGCAAGGCTCAGACTCTCTGACGAGAAAGGCCGGGGACACGGAGGTAGGTGGGGGTCGATCTGCCCTTTGCTCCTGAGTAACAAAGGAGCCTTGCCTGGCTTAGCTCTGGTTTCCTCACATCTGTGGACCCAACTACCTATTCAACACTGTGTCCAGCACTCCTTTGTGCCCGATAGTGCCCTAAGCCCTTGAAAATGGGGAATCATCGGAAGTCCTAAGAACATATGCAACAAAGACTGCTTTTGTTCCTAATAAGAAAGTGACTTGTGAATTCCCTAGTAAGCGACCCAACCAGCTGTATGATCCTATTTTCACTCCCTCCATTCAGTCCATCAACATTCTCTAAGCACACACAGTACTGGGCACAAAGACAGTGTTCTCAGATGTAAGAGTACATGAAGCTCCCCTGATGACTGCTAAAAATCCCTACTTCTAGGGGCGAGGTCTGGGGGTTCTGATTCAATAGGTGTGGGTGGTCTGGGAAGCCACGTTTTCAGCAATGACCCCAGGTGAGAGATGCGGGCAGCCTTACAGACACCCCTGGGAAACTTGACGCTGGGCAGGCTGAAAACCCAAAAATAATAACAACAGTGGTTCCCCCCCAGGAGATTGTAGTCTGGAGGGGCTTATACACAATTGTTCATTAAAGTTTATTTCTTTATTTTGAGAGAGACAGAGGGAGGGAGAGAGAGAATGACTGGAGAAGGGGCAAAGAGAGAGGGAGAGAGAGAATCCCAAGCAGGCTCTGTGCTCCAACACTGAGCGCCTCACTTGGGGCTAAATCTCGCAACTTTTGAGATCATGACCTGAGCTGAAATCAAGAGTTGGACACTCAACTGACTGTGCCAATCAGGGACCCCAACAGTTGTTAATTTATTAGAAAATTTTTACTAGCATGAAAATACCCCTAACATCACAACTAGAAAATCAGAGCTACCTTTGAATTAAGACTTCTGATGAACCAGGAATTGTATGAAACACTTTATCTCATTTAATCTTTGTAGCTGCTCTAAGATTCAGGATGGTAACTCCCATTTGAAAAATAAGGAATGCCCAAAAGACTCCACCAAAAAACTGCTAGAACTGATACATGAATTCAGCAAAGTTGCAGGATATAAAATCAACCTACAGAAATCGGTTGCATTTCTACACACCAATAATTAAGGAGCAGAAAGAGAAATCAAGGAATTTTTCCCATTTATAGTTGCACCAAAAACTATAAGATAACTAGGAATAAACCTAACCAAAGAGGCAAAAGATCTGTACTATGAAAATTAGAGAAAACCTATGAGAAGAAATTGAGGAAGACACAAAGAAATGGAAAAAACACTCCATGCTCCTGGATAGGAAGAACAAATATTGTTAAAATGTCTATACTACGCAAAGCAATCTACGTATTTAATGCAATCCCTATTAAAATACCACCAGCATTTTTCACAGAGCTAGAACAAACAATTCTAAAATTTGTATGGCATCAAAAAAGACCCCAAATAGCCAAAGCAATCTTGAAAAAGAAAAGCAAAGCAGGAGGCATCACAATCCTGGACTTCAAGTGGTATTACAAAGTTGTGATCATCAAGACAGTATGGTACTGGCACAAGAACAGACACTCAGATCAATGGAACAGAATAGAGAACCCAGAAACGTATGCCCAACTAATCTATGACAAAGAAGGAAAGAATATTCAATGGAAAAAAGACAGTCTCTACAGCAAGTGGTGCTGGGAAAACTGGACAGCGACATGCAGAAGAATGAACCTGGACCACTTTCTTACACCACACACAAAAATAAACTGAAAATAGAAGACCTAAATGTGAGACAGGAAATGATCAAAATCCTACAGGAGAACACAGGCAGCAACCTCTTTGATCTCAGCTGGAGCAACTTCTTACTAGACACGACTCCGGAGGCCAGGGAGACAAAAACAAAAATGAACTATTGGGACTTCACTGAGATAAAAACCTCTTTCACAGTGAAAAAAACAATCAACAAAATTAAAAGGAAGCCTACAGAATGGTGGAAGGTATTTGTAAACAACATTATCTGATAAAGGGTTACTATTCAAAATCTATGAAGAACTCACCAAACTCAATGGCCAAAAAACAAATAATGCAGTTAAGAAATGGGCAGAAGAGACAGAGACATTTCTCCAGAAAAGACATCCAGATGGCTAACAGACCCATGAAAAGATGCTCAACATCACTCATCACTGAGGTGGGAAACAAAGGCAGAAAGAAATAGCAGATAAAATGTAATTTCCTTATAACCTGCAGCCCACTGACAGATACTTGAGGCAGGCAGACTAGAACTATCTCCAGGAACTCCCTATGCCTTCATGCTAATGCTTTGCTGGTGGTGGTGGTGGTGGGGGGCACTCTTAGCTTGACAATACCTAGGCCTCTAGTCTCTTATGAGACTTCTTTAGAGTATGAAAATCTCACTGGAAACTTTCCCTGGACTTTACCTCCCCAACTCCCAAATATATATATAACCAGTCTCTCCACAGGGTCTAGGACAGCTCTTCCTGCCCACAGATTCTGTTCCTGTACTTTCATAAAATCACCTTTTTGCACCAAAGACATCTCCGCCTTCAAGAATTCTTTCTTGGCCATCAGCTCGGGATGAACTCCACTATCACCCCAAAAGCCTCATCAATCATCAGGAAATACACATAAAAACTACAATGAGATACCACCTGTCTCACACCTGTCAGAATGGCTAACATCAACAACACAAGAAACAACAGGTGTTGTGAAGAATGTGGAGAAAGGGGAACCCTCTCACACTTTTGGTGGGAATGCAAACTGGTGCAGTCACTCTGGAAAACAGGATGGAGGTTCCTCAAAAAGTTAAAAATGGAACTATCCTATGACCCAGCAATTGCACTACTAGGTATTTATCCAAAGGATACAAAAATACAGATTTGAAGGGGCACATGCACCCCCGTTTATAACAGCATTATCAACAATAGCCAAACTATGGAGAGGGCCCAAATGTCCATCGACTGACAAATGGATAAAGATGTGTCTGTCTGTCTGTCTCTCTCTTTCACACACACACACACACACACACACACACACACACACACACACACACACACTGGACTATTGGCCATCAAAAGAATGAAATCTTGCCATTTGCAATGACATGGATGGAACTAGAGAGTATCATGCTAAATGAAAGAAGAGAAAGACAAATGCCACATGAGTTCACTCATGTGAAATTTAAGAAACAAAACAGATGCACACAGGGGAAGAGATGGAAACATAAGATAAAAACAGAGAGGGAGGCAAACCATAAGAGACTCTTAAGCACAGAGAACAAACTAAGGGTTGTTGGAGGGGAGGTGGGTTGGGGAGATGGGCTAGGTGGGTGATGGGCATTAAGGAGGGCACTTGTGATGAGCACTGGGTATTACAGGTAAATGATGAATCCCTAACGTCTACTCCTGAAAACAATATGACACTATGTATTAATGAACTTGAATTTAAATAAAATCTTGGAAGGAAAAAAATAAAAAAAATAAAAAATGTGGAATGAATGAATTTACTCTTGGTATACAGTCTATAAATGGTGGATCCCAGATACGAGCTCAAGGTTCCTAACAACAAAGCTGTGTTCTTAGTCCAGCGGCCAGTGCTATGAATACACCGTGGTGAAGAGTGGTTTGAATTAAGCACCCTGGGGGCTTGGGGAGCCTGAGGGTGCTGGGGAGGGTTTAGGGTGCTGTGTCAAGTGCCCAAGCTGAGTGTTGAAGATGGGTTGGAGTCATGTGGGCAAAGAAGGGAGAGGTCAGGTTTGAGGCAAAGTCTGTGCTTGGCCCAGGGAGAGTGCAGTCACTCTGGACCTGGAGAGACTTGTGAGCCCATGAACTTTGGGCACATGCAACATGCAGGCTGTAGAAGGTGTGGCAAGATCACAAGGTACTGTTATGACCTCTCTGGGGATTGGAATCTTGTACTACAGGCACTGGGGAGCAACGAAGTGGAAATCATCAACTTTAGGTTTTTGAAGGATCACTGTGTTGCGAAAAAAGACACAGAACTAGCATTGTTTACAGGTAATGTGATTATCTAACCCAGGAAAGTCACCTGAAAGCGTCTAGGAACAATAGGAAAGGACAATAAAATGGCTGCATGCGCAAATAAATACACAAAAATCAATACCTTTCTTATATGTTTGTAATAAGCTGTTAGAAAATACGATGGAAAACAACCCCATTCCCCCATAGCAGCCAAAGTAATTTGCAAAAATAATTTGTTCTTAAACCCTCAAGGAATAAACTTAACTCTATGAAGAAAATTACAAAACTTTACTGAGGAACATTAACAAATACCTTGGCTTCATGTAGAAACACATCGTCCTCTTAAAAGGCAAGTCTCGGTATTATAAATAGGTTCTCTTTTAATCAATTTCCTGGTTTAATGCAATTACAATATACATCCCGGTAGGATGTTTTTTTGGCAAATCTGACAAAATAACTCTAAAATGCATTTGGACAAACGAATGGGTGAAAAGAGCCAAGAAAAAAAAAAAAAACTAAAGAAAGTAGTAAGGTGAGATTATAATATGTTTAATATCTGTGAGTGCTGGCATGGGGAAGAATAAATTTAAAAGCGTGGCACTGTTGCAAAAAAGTTAACATATAGTGTCGTACTGTTTTCAGGAGTAGACGTTAGCGATTCATCACTGATGTATAATACCCAGTGCTCACCACAAGTGCCCTCCTTAATGCCCATTACCCACCTAGCCCATCCCCCCAACCCACCTCCCCTCTAGCAATCCTCAGTTTGTTCTCTATACTTAAGAGTCTCTTAAGGTTTGCCTCCGTTTTTAATCTTATTTTATTTTTCCATCCCTTTCCCTGTGTGCATCCGTTTTCTGTAATTCCACATGAGTGAAATCATATGCACTCATATGAAATGCCTGTTCATGTCTTCTGCCCATTTCTTAATTGCATTATTTGTTGCATTAAGGTGTTGTTTCAAATTGGGGTGGAACAGAAGGATTATTCAATCTATAGTGGTTGAACAATTGGGTAACTATTTGGGAAAAAAATAGACGGCTCTCTACCTTACAAGTATATACCTAACAAAATCCCTGGCAGCTAACCTCACCATTTTTGTTTAGTTTATAACTTGCTTGCTCCAGCCATCTGAGTTTGGTGCAGCTCTATCCTGCTTAATAAATTCTGTTGTGTGAATGGGTAAATTATGCATCTGCCTCCTTCTGGTCCATAAACTCAATGAGGGCAAGACGGCTTGACCTGGCAATTCCTGAGCCCCGTAAACCACGTTTTAAATATAACTCTCAACAAATATTAATTGAGTGTGAAAATCGCAATCACATCGACAGCTGTTTCTCTTTCCCCCAACTTATTTTAGGCTTTGGTGTTCTATCATCTTAGCTATCATTCTTTTATCTCCTGGATGCAGTTAATTAGATCATGGATGGGAGGGGCACTGTGAGGAGAAATTCATTTCAGTATCTGAGACACATTCATTCGGTTCTTCATTCAACAAATGGATATCAAGCACTTACTACTTGCTAAGCAGGGTTCCAGAGGCCAAGGAGTCTACACTGTAATGGTCTGGGTTTGGGAAACTTTCTGTGTATTTTCCTGGCTCTTTTTCTGTTTTCTGACTCCAGACAATAATTAGTATTCCCGAGTCATTTCTATGACATTTCTTCTCTTTGGGTCCTGAGAAAGAAGAAAATCATTGGTGAAGTTCTTCATGCTACAATATCTACCTGAAATGGCATCTTCTGAAAATTGCCTTGATGGGTATGCAGAAGCTTTCCTGCTTCAGCTGGTGAGATGATACTATACTCATCAAGGCTTCAAAGCCACACAGGAGTTGCTGGCTTGGGGAAAGAGAGATTGGTTTCTACTTTCTCTTGTTTCACCAGCAGATCTTTTAATTGGTTCCCACCTGATGAAGCTGGGTCACTCCCATGCTCAGTCAGCAGGGTCTTGCCTCTCTGTGCCATGCCAAAAGACGCCTTGATGCCTTCACTGCTACTGGTTCTATAGCTCAGGGTCTCTGATCAAATCACAGTGACTATTTATCAGAACACATACTCTTGTGGGCGTCTCCTGTGGCAAACCGGGGCTTGCATTGGATTCACAGTAAGACGTGGTTGTTACATCTGAATTCTTCGTGTGTCTACACTACAATCGCCTCTACTGCTTTCACCACCTCCAGGGACTAAACAAGGAACCTGGGCTCAGTCTTGGAGGTTGTCTTGATTCCCCACCATCATCACCTCCACCATCACGACTACTTGCCCCGGGCTGAGCATTGCACATACATTACATCCTTTTATATATTAGGTCCTCACAACACAGCCTTAAGGAATGGACTATTCTTGAAGCTGTCAGCTTCACTTAGCAGACTTTAATTTTTGATCCATTTTGTATGTATATAATACATCCAGAGCAATGTCATTTCCTTTGATTTCTATAGGGGAAATCTATTTTATTACCCCTATTTTCTGTTTTTTTTAATGTTTATTCTTGAGAGAGAGAGACAGAGCATGAGTGGGGGAGGGGCGGAGAGAGAGGGAGACACAGAATGTGAAGCAGGCTCTAGGCTCCAAGCTGTCAGCCCAGAGCCTGACGCGGGGCTCGAACTCACGGACCGCGAGATCGTGACCTGAGCCGAAGTCGGACACTCAACCGACTGAGCCACCCAGGCGCCCCACCGGTGAAAAATGTTTTAGCACCATTGTGATTGCTGCTACGTTTGTGTGAATATTTAACCCCATCATTCTTACCTGGTAAATATTCAACAATTTTGATTTCTGGGAAAATTTTATGTACTTTTAAATACGGACCTTTAATTTGAATTATTCCCATAGAATCAATTTATGTTTATTTATTTTGAGAGAGAGAGAGACAGAGAGAGAGAGAGACAGAGAGAGAAGAGGAGGGGAAGAGAGAGAGGGAGAGAGAGAATCCCAAGAAGGCTCTACGCTCAGTACAGAGCCCATGAGAACCGTGAGATCATGACCTGAGCCGAAATCAACAGTCACATGCTCAACTGACTGAGCCACCCAGGTGCCCCATATATGGCATTTTCTTAGAGGAATTCTATTAAATCAGTTTACATCATAATTTTCTAGACATTGTGATTCTTTTTTTCCCTAAATTTCATTTTCCTTCATCCCCACCCCTGTCCTCCCTGACTTCATCCCACTGGTTTGGATTGAGCAAGGTGGGTGTGCAGGTTGGGGGTGGGGGACAGCTGCCTGCATAAGGATCAGAGGCTGGGCGGGATAAGAGGAGCATCTACACGATGATGGCAGGAGATCGGTGACACACAGGGAGGCTGATCAAGTAAGTAAATGTATCAAGCATAATATAAGCCAGTTTCCTTTCTGTAGGATAAGGGACAAAAAGGGAGAAAACCAGTATGAACCCTATGTGGTATTAGGTTGCAACAGAAGACAGTGTTGTAACTCATGGTCTTCAATATAGATAAATGTATATATGTATACACTATTTTGTAATATGTTTATCAAGAAAAATTTATTTTCCTAGTTCTGCCTGGCAATAATAATACTCCAATAGTAATAAGCACATTTCATGCCCAGCTATTGATTTCTCAATGCCATTTGGTTAATATCCAAAATATAACGCATGGAGAAGGATACATCTTCATTTCTGTGGTATTCCTGGCAAAGACTCACAAATCAAACCTAATAACAAGGAAATATCTGACAAACTCAAACTGAGGGAAAGTTGACAAAATAATTGCTTTGTAATCCTCAAGAGTATCAAGGTCATAAAGTCAAAGACAGACTATGGAATTGTTCTAGACTGAAAGAGACATCGTAACTAAATAAATCGTAAATAAATGTAGCACATGATCTTGAAGTTGATCCTTTTATGGTAAAGGACAGGATTAAGAGAATCGGCAAAACTAGAATGGCACCCATTGATTAGATGGCAAAAATGCATCAGTGTTAATTCCTGATTTTGATGGCTATACTGTATTTAAGAGAATATCATGGCCTTGGGAGATGATAAAATATTTGGGAATTATGGGGTGTTATGTTGTGAAGCATTTACAAATGGTCCAAAAAAGTCTTATTAGACTATTCTTATAGTGTTTCTCTGTATTTAAAATGACTTTGAAATACAGAGTCCGAAATTTGTAATTTTAATTGTTAAATACACAATATTTCACATAAACCAAGAGAGGTACAGAAAATTATTTTACAGAGCGATAAAAAAGGAACCAAAAGCATGGTAAAGTGAAATATATACTGGGGAACACAAACATTATGATCAAGTTTCCTGGGTTCTATTCTGCCATCTGCCTTTATTAGCTGCAGGATCTATCTGGGGAAGTTTCCTAAAACCCCTCTGCCTCAGTTTCATAACTGTAAAATGAGGTAACATTAATATCAATCTTCCCGTCTTATTTGAGAATTGAGTCAAATAAATCATGCAAAGCGTTTGTCATATTGGCTGATACACAGACAGCTCTGATTAGCGTTCACCATTTTAAAAGCATCGTTACTAATTTGTTTTTAACCAAATCAAATTTTCTCAGGTAAAAATTTTGCAAGTCTACATTTTGTCAAGAATAGTTGAACCGTGGGGCACCTGCATGGGTCTGCAGGTTCAATGTCTGACTCTTGATCTCAGCTCAGATCTTGAACTCAGGGTCATAAGTTTGAGCCCCACATCAGGCTCCACAGGAGCATTTGAGTCTTACAACAATTCTTTGTCAACGACAGATTTTACCAGTCAGGACAATTTCAACTGCGACCCGTTGTACTTTCTTTTAACCAAGTTACTACTAATACCAAGTCTATTTTTCCCTTCTCAGGTCATTTGTTCCTTTGCAGACTGCAGTGTTATTAAAAAGCTGTGATTCTGCCGTTTCTCTGCTGTCACAAATTTTGCCACGTGCAGATGTAACACTTGTCAGTTTTAGTTGGCATCACACATTTCTGTGAGTCGTAAGTATTATGAGTTAGATACAAGGCTGATGGTGTTTTTATTCAACTCTTGGAAAACATTCATCCGAAAACCAGGTGCATAGCCATGGATGAACTCAAGAGCCAGGAGATGCACAAAGCTTGTCCTGTATCCTATCACTCGTCTGGGATGTGGAGGACTGAACAAGGGAACTTGAAAACTCTTGTGATCTGAGATTCCAGGGAAATGCGACACATAGATAGCAAGTCCTCAGTGAGAAGTGGGTGATTACTGCAGAAAGAGCCCTGGCTTTGGAATCCAATCACCTTGGTCTTAAGATCCTAGCTCCACGGTGCCTAAGCAGCATGACACTGGGTAAGCTTTGACCTTCAAAGCTCTAGTCCCCAGAGCTGTAAAATGGGGGCACTGCTATTCACTTCCGGAATTTTGAGACTGGGGGAGATAATATTTGGAATGCATTACTCCTAGCGCATAGACACTAGACACTCAACGACTGAACAAGAAAGTGTTCTTAGCCCATCAGGGTGATGGGATTGAGTGACCAGAGGTTGGTGACTAAAAGAAGGCTTAGCCCTGCACTGTCCAAGACAAGTTTCTGTGGTGATGGAACGTTCTATGTCAATACTGCCCAATATTATTCCCATTAGACACATGAGACTATTGTTAAACATTTGAAACATGGCTGGTATGAATGATAAACTGAACTTTTAATTTAATGTAAACTAATTTAAATGTATATAACCACATAGGAGTTGGCTACAGCACAGTCATAGACGTATATACTTTCAAACTTCTCTCCAACACGCTTACATAAATACCCCAAAATTTATTCATGCTGAACCACATAGAGTCCGATGGAAGGAACCAAAAGTGCCAGTCAGACCCCAAATTCCAGGATTCAAATTATTTCACGAAATACCTACAATTCTACTCCTCTGTTTTCTGTACACAGTGATATTTTGTGACCTGCTTGCCAGACTTGCCACAAGTTTCCAGTGGATGGCAAAAATAAACTCCAGAGTGGACACTTCCTAGGTTATTGGGGTAGAAATCACATTTGCCCAGCTCGTGTGAGGCCTGTGTCTTTCTACAACCTCAGACCAGTCCCTTCTCCATTCCTGGCTTCAAGTGCGATGCACTGACTGATGGATAGAGTCAGTCATTCATCCATCAGACACTCACTGACAGGACACTGTGTTTCAGGCATAGCACTAGGCATTGAGACCAATCAGAAAGCCAAAGGAGACTGCTCTGCCATCGTGAAACTTACAGTCTCCTGGGGACTTGGCTTTACCAAGTGCCTTGAATGCCTTACTTCCATGCATAACTCACGTTGTAATTAATATTAAGGGTAGCAAATCTTCCCAAAACTTAGTGGCTTCACATCATACTTGGTTCTTTCATGGCTTCTGTAGATCGGGAATTAGAGAGCAGCGTGGCTGGGCCATCTGGCTTGGTGGGGGCAGTTGTGTGTCTGTGACAAAAATTGCGGTCAGATGGTGACTGGAGTAAAGGTCACTCCTTTACCAGTCCAGTGGTGCCAGAAGGACTCAAAGGGATGGAGTCCCAGCATGTGCGGCTGGACAGACACTGGTGTCATCTTTAGAAAACACAGCCTGCCACAGTTCCTCATTCCAGCCACAGCTATACAGGAGAGCTTTGTGTGACCTCAGAGTTGCCTTGCAAGGAAGAACTTCCATCTCAAGCACACACCACAGTGTTTTTCTGCTTTCCGTTCCAGAACCTTCTCCAATGCTGCAGGCAACTGTTTGGCCCATGTGCAAGCACAGCCTGTGATTGTGGGGAGTTGGCACTCCTTAGGGGCACCCTCAACCACTACAGAACGGGAGTCAGTGGCTAAATCCCCACCAACCTTTCTTTCTGGGAAACGCTCTCTGGAGCCTTCAGAGCGTCCTGTTGGAACGGTCTATTTGAAAAGCTTTGTCATTTTCTAGCCATGTGACGTTCTTTGTGCCACTTTATCTCCTTTAAGCCTCAGGGTCCTCGTCTGTAAAATGGGGATAATGAAATTATCTACCTTTTAGGATTGCCAGCAGATCAGATGGGATGTTCATGCAAAGCCCTGGGCACATAACAGTTCAACAGGGGGTTGCTGCTGTGATATTGATGATCCCTGGATTCTGGAAAGATCCCCAGAATCTCAGCTGCAGCTTCTAAATACGTGTTGGGTGAGAGTCACCGTGCTTGACCACTAGGAGGAAGCAGACCCTCTTTCATGGCCCCCAGACTGATGACCTCAGAGCTCAAAGAAGCGACAAGAGGATGTCTGGCTCAGAGGAACGACCACTGTATCGGATTGGAAACTCAAGAGAGGCAGCACGCCCCTCTGCTGCTTGCTGAGAAGGAAAAACATTTCTATAAAGATAAGAGAGAGGGGATTTCGTATCTACTCTGATGGGCTCTCATGGTTTTATAAATACTTTCTCTTACGGTAAGCAGTAGTTTATCACAATGCCTGGATTTGACAAACTGTAAGAAGCAGGTTTATCAGATGATGCCTTTTGCATGAACATTTAATATTCCTGCTATAGGAATGACACGTGTGTTTCAAGCATTTTTCTCATTTGAGCAGATTCTAAACCACATATTTTAAAAGGCCTTGCAACTGATCAAACTGAAGAGGGGGTGGGGGTCGCAACCACATCCCAGGCATTCCCCGAGAGCTCTGTGACCCTGGCTACATCACATGGCAGCTAAGTCACCTGGCTAAGCAACATACCAAAATGGGCTTTGGAAATAGAAAGGTCTGGCTCAAATCTTGGATTTACCATATTGTAGCTGTGTGACCTTGGGCAACATATCCAGCCCTCTTTTAAAAAACAAAACAAAACTTTTTTTTTTTTAACACTTATTCGTTATTTTGAGAGAGAGAGAGAGCACAAGCAGGGGAGGGGCAGAGAGAGAGGGAGACCCAGAATCCGAAGCAGGCTCCAGGCTCTGAGCTGTCAGCAACGAGCCCGACGCAGGACACAAACTCATGAACTGTGAGATCATGACCTGAACTGGTCGGATGCTTGACCAACTGAGCCACCCAGGCGCCCCTAACCAGCCCTCTTTGAAACTCACATGTGTCAGCTGGCAAACAGAGAATGAGAACACCAACCCCATAAGACTGCCTTCTGGATGCACCCAAATCATATGGGAAAATGCAACAGCATTTGACACGAAGAGGGCACTCCATTAACGTCCATCCATTTCAATTCTCTTTCCCTTCAACTCCCCCTCCCGCCCGCCTCATCTTAAAAATGGGACAGTTTCTGGGGCACCCAGGTGGCTCCATCGGTTAAGCATCCGACTCTTGGGTTTAGCTCAGGTCATGATCTCACGGTTTGTGAGATCAAACCCCGAGTCAGGCTCCACGCTGTCAGTGAGGAGCCTGCTTGGGATTCATTCTCTTTCCCTCTCTCTGTGCCCCTCCCCTGCTCACTCTTTCTCTCAAAATAAATAAATAGACTTAAAAATTTTTTTAAAAAAGTGGGGCAGTTTCTACGTTTCCTTTCAACCCAACATAATTCTGGCTAGTGCCGGGGGACTAAGTGTTAGGATACAGATGGGTCGCACAGGTGGCATGAAGCCACCTAAGAAGCAAGACGAGGGACAGGTGATAGGTGCGTGCAGGGGTGAAGGTGAGTGAAGGCAGCATAGGTTCAAAGATACACAGCGATGCAACTGTTTCAAGGGGCAAACTGGATGCTTCAGCTGAGGAATTTCGGACCTAGAGAAATCAGGTGCAATGGGGAGTTGAGTGGGCGGGTCATGATGGTATTATTGTTACATTTTTATTACGGGCCTGGTGCCTACTTGAGAGGAGGCGTGTGCTACATAAAGGCAGGGCCTGGGGTCCGCGTTATTCATCGGTTAAGTGCCGCAAAGGAGACCGGTCTCCGTGAGACTTAGACAATCACGTAAGAGCAAGCTGGATGGATTCTTTCGTGCCTGGTCGTGGCCCTGCTTCAAGCCCATTACGTGCACTGAGTCATTCCTGACAATTGCCTTCTAACACAGGGACCAGTATCAGATGGGGTACGGGAAGCTAAGAGGCCCAAAGTCACAGAGCTTCCAAAAGGCAGAGTGCAGAATCAGGTCTTCTGGTTCCAGGCAGCCTGCTTTTAATCACTGCTTCTGTGAGCAGGGGACCCGTATTTTAGATCCACAGTGGGCTCAGGCTCAAAACAGGTCTGCTCGGGTCCCCAGGGGTGTTCCGCGGCCAGCCTCGGGAAGGGTGCTACTGGCCACGTGGGCCTCCTCTCTGGCTGGGCCACGTGGGTCGTATCCAGCTCTGAAGCAGTGAGCCTCCCACTCACGCAGGCCTCAGAGGCCAACACGCTGAAAATCTGAGACTGTGCGTACCTTGCCCCGACTGTTCCGTGGTGGGGGAAGCTTCCCCTTGGTCATGGTAGTTAGTAACAGGTAGTAGTAGTTACTATTAGTGGTTAGTGTTAGGGGGTCACCTCTAACAAAACCCGAGCTACAGACAGACTCTGCACGTGAATCCAGTTCCAGAGACAAGGATGCTACCATGAGGCGATCAGCAGCGCCCATGTCTGGAAGATGATACAATTCCTGATGAAACTCTAAATTCTCATCTGTGATCAAAGAACAGGGAGAATGATCTTTCTAGAAAGCCCCACAGCCTTTCTGAGTAAGATTTTACAGGATTTCAGGGAAAAAATCAAATGGAAAAAAAGTAACACTAATCTGAGTCCTAAGAAATGGGTTTGAGTTCCAGTTACATTATGTTTTTTTTTATAAGTTTATTTTGACAGAGAGAGAGAGAGAGAGAGAAAGAGCACAAGCAGAGGAGGGGCAGAGAGAGAGGGAGACAGAAAGAATCCCAAGCAGGCTCTGTGCTGCCAGAGCAGAGCCTGATGTGGGGCTGGAACCCACGCACCGTGAGATCATCACCTGAGCCGAAACAGTGTTGGACGCTTAAGTGACGGAGCCACCCAGGGTCACCCTGGAACCAGGCAGACCCCCTCGGGGGCTGACGTCAGCAGAGAGGAGCCAAGTGGGTCATCCCACCAACCCCCGGATTCTAGCAGAGACGAACTATTTCCACCTATTTCACCTGTTTCACGTTAAGACACTTTGATAAAGTGTCTCTGCTCCTTAGCACAGACTGAAAAACCACCATCCGATGTCAACACGCATGGTAAATGCACACAAATCACTGGGGGATTTGTTAAAATGCAGATTTTGATTCAGTCAGTGTATTCGTTTCCTTGGGGGCTGCCGTAACAAATTACCACACACTGGGTGGCTTGAAACAGCAGAAGTTTACTCTCTCACAGTTCCGGAGGCCAGAACTCTGAGATCAAGATGCTGGGAGGGGGCTGGCTGCTCCTGGAGGCTCTATGGGAGAATCTGTTCCCTGCTCATCTCCCAGCTTCTGGTGGCCGCTGGCAAGCCTAGGAGTGTTTTGGCTTATAGTCACATTATTCCAGCTTTCCCCCTTGTATATCTGTGTGTCCCCTCTTCTTCTAAGGACACTGGGGTATATGATTTCGTCTTGAGATCTTCACGGAATGTCTAGAGTTGTGGCCTGAGACTCTGAATTTCTAACAAGCTCCCAAGAATGACACTGTGGGTCTACAGACCACACTTTTAGAAGCAAAGCTCTACAAGGCCACACTATTAATGAAAAAAAATTTTTTAAATATTTTAAAAATGTTTATTTATTTTTGAGAGAGAGACAGAGCACAAGCAGGGGAGGGGCAGAGAGAGAGAGAGGGAGACATAGAATCCAAAGACGGCTCCAGGCTCCCGAGCTGTCAGCCTGGGGCCCAACATGAGGCTCAAACCCACAAACCATGAGATCATGACCTGAGCCGAAGTCAGACGCTTAACCTACTGAGCCACCCAGGCACACCCCCACCCGTCTACCCACTTTTTAAAGATAATTTTCTGCGTTATGAATTCTTAAAGCACTTCAGGTGAGTTATTTACCACGTGGATGTGCACACAGACCCACTATAGGTTACAAGTTTTGTTAGCCAAAATTCTAGACCTTTTGAAGAGTGCAGAATGAAGGCACAGGGTGAGAACAGCAGAAGCATGACCTGGACAGGGATTTCCCTGGTCCCAGGCCCCTTAAAGTGACACTTGGCTGTCTGAGCAAGTAGGTCCCTGTCAAAATATGAAAGCAAGCATAGTCGTGTTTACGCTCTTGCTTTTTTATTCTTGGGGCTCAACAGAAATCTCTCGATCTGCCAGAGTCACTCATACTAATAATGTACGTGCTTCTATTTGTGGGGATGTTTGTGAATATCCAAGTCTCCTTGTTTAACTAAAGTCACATCAGCAAGGCCACATTTTCATCTAAGAGAGAAGCCAGGGTCACTGGCCTGCTGTCTCTACACTTCAGCCAGCTGCCCGAGTTTGAATCCCAGCTTGGGCGCTTATTAACTGTGTCATGTCGGGGAAGTTTATTGCCTTCTCTGCTTCAGTTTTCTCATAGGAAAAATATAGAAAATACTAGTACTTATTTCATAGAGCTGCTTTCAAGGTGTAAGGGCTAATGTCCAGTAAGCATTTGAATAATAGCGCCTAGCAGGTAGTAAACATTCCCCACATGTGGCCATTGTTATTATTATTTTTACTATTATTACTATTTCCTTGTGGTTCACTCTGTAGTTCTGATTTAATGCCACCTTCTTATCTGGGTGTTTTTTTAATAGAGAGTATGGTCCAGAGACCACGATAACAAAATCCATTTCCCTGTGCCTTTTAATATTTCATTTTTTATCTGTTGATTGCATTTATCACTTGGCTCATCCCCAGAAGGGTATGAGGACAAGAAGGAACTCTCTGATCTGTCACACGGACTATTTAGGGCCATCTCGTGATTGTTTTACGATCTTATGCCTTTGTATGTGTGAGTCGCCTGTGGACGTTTCATCCCAAGCAGTGCCACACAGATGATGGCACCTCCCCCAAGCCTGTGTGTGGACAGTGAGAAATAGAAGAAAATGTGACCACGGATCCCTTGAGAACTGTTATGGGGGAGGGGCTGTGACAGCCTTTAGACTGTCTTTAGGGGATCACGTCCTAAGTGACAATCAGGAAACAGACATATTGTAATAAGAAGTCCCCAGAAGGCATCCCTGCATCCCAGCCCAAATCTCTCCATCCCTCCATGGCACAGGCCACTTTCAGATCACAAGTGTTCTATTATGAAGAATTCCTCCTTCCCAGTATAGAGCTTTGGGGGATAAAGGGATGGTCCCTCCACTAAACTTTAAATCTTGATGAACAGAAATATGATTTCCATAATAATAACATCTTTAATTTATGCAGCACAAATTGTCTTTCAGGGACAATACCCAACATCTTGTGTGTGGATTCACATTACTGCTCATTACAACCCTGTGAATTGTGCATCATTTGTGCTCGTTCTGCAATGAAATAAATGAATTGTAGAAGATACATAATTTCCTCAAGATCACACAATTTATATATGGAGAAACTTATTTTTTTTTAATTTACTTTTTTATTTTTTAAAAATAATCTCTACTCCCGACATGGGGCTTGAACTCACCACCCCAAACAAGATCAGGAGTCTCATGCTCTACCAACTGAACCAGCCAGGTGCCCCGGAAGGAGCCTATGTTCGCACCTATGCTGCCTGACTCAGAAACTTCTAAGTTGTAATACGTGATGTGATATATAAATCCAAAATGCAATGTATGATATAAAATGTAATATATTCTGGATCCAGTGTTTGTTTCAATCAGATACTTTGTATGATTGTGAATGTTTCCCAATGGTTCTCATGCACATTTGTTTTTCTAATTGTATTTTAAATGTACCGTATTTATGTACATATATATGTATATATATGTATAATTACATGTTCTTTTAAAAAATGTTTGCTAGAGAGAGAGAGAGTGAGCAAGCACAAGCATGCACATGTGAGCAGGGGAGGGGCAGAGAGAGAAGGAGAGAGAGAATCCCAAGCAGCCTTCACGCTGTCAGCACAGAGCCCAATGCTGGGCTCAATCTCAATGCTGAGTCTGAGCCAAAATCAAGAGTCAGATGCTTAACCGACGGAGCCACCCAGGCGCCCCTATAATTACATATTCTTTTTCAAGCAACTAACACAAGGCCAGCTTGACAGGAGATGATGATAAATGATGAGCTTTTCATAAAATTCCAGGCAAATGAGTCTGAGTTCACCTGTGGATTCCAGAAATAATCTAAACAGGCTATTGAGTTTCACAGTCTGCTCAAAGTGAGTCTCACAGTGCATGATGGATGCTTTTATATATTTGTTGCATATGAGAAATCAGTGGCTAACTGGTAAAGAAAATTATCTGTCACTTTCCAGAAAGAACAGATGTCAGTAAGGAAACGATACTGTGGCACACACTGGAGCAAGTGAAACTTATTAGACATGTTTTGGACAGTTGCCGTCTCCTGGAGTCAGAGGTTTCTATTCAAACCATTTTGCTTTATTAGTTCACTATCAGGCAGACAAGAAGGAAAAGAAGGAAGGAAAGAGAAACATGGTTACAAACATTTATGGAGTTTTTATTACATGCCAGACACGGTTCTGAGTGCTTTCTAGATGATCAAGCATTTACTTCTCACAAAAGATCCACTAAGTGAGGACCATTCTAATCCTGGTTTTAGAGATGAGAAAACTGAGGCAGAGTGGGTGTGCTGGGTATATTCTCTGCTTGTCCCTCTGGGTTCCTTCTCCACCTTTCCCCACCCTGCTCTATGAACTGCTTCCTCCAGGTCCCCTGGTCCCCTGGCTTCCCATCAGGTTTGGCCAATATGAGGCATCAGCTAGAGACTGGGGTGTGGGAGGGAAGAGTAATGGAGATAAGTCTTCCCCCGTTTCCATCCCTGGTGGGCTGTGGGTTGACAGTGACTGAATCCCTCCACTGAAGACCGTAGTTCACATCAGCCGGCCCTTTCCTATGGCCCTTGCTGAATTCTGGTAAATGATCCCTCCTCCCTCACCTGAGGACAGCACGACTTTCTGCAGTTGCTATCCCAGGGCATTTCAACACCCCTAATTTGGGTTGTCTAATCCTTCCCACACCTTTGCACGCACTTCCACCGGGAGACTCTTTTCCATGGCCGCCTTTTTCTAGCCATGGCCTCACTAGTTAAGGTGAGCTTCTGGAACCTTCCCAAAGTAACAAAGGTAGTCAGTATAACAGGGAACTCTGGAGAATGAGCAGATTTGGAAGTGAGAGGAAAGGTGAGTTAGGTTTTGGACATGCTGAATTTGAAGTACTCCCTGAACAACCTAGGAGAGGATCCACGAGACAGCTGAAATCAAGATCCCGAGCCCTGAGAAGGGCACTGGTCTGAGGACACAGATGGAAATGGAAGGGAAGACATGAGGTTGTTTGAGAGTTCCCAGCGAACACATTCAGAAGAAGAGTAGAGAGGACAGAGCCGAGTCCTGAGAAAAACCAAAGTCAAGGGCCAGGGATGAGCCAGACAGGTGTGTGTGTGTGTGTGGGGGGGGGGGGGGGTGGGCGCTGGAGAGGGTAATAAGATAAGAAGCACCTTCAGGTCCTAGAAATTGTGGGATGAGTAGATATCAAAGGAGAAGGAGTAGATAACAGAGTCAAATCTCCCCGAGAGGTCAAATAGAGCAGGAATTGAGAAGTTTCCATGACATTTGAAAAGAACTGTGGTAAGATACACATACCATAAAATTGACCATTTCAAGTGCTTTAAAGTATACAGTTCATCATGATGTCATGCGACTAGCATCATTATCTAGTTGCTCATGTATGTGAGTCATTATACAGCTCTTTTATCAACACCTCATGGTCTCAGCACAGTGAAAGATTTCTAAGTCAATGGTGTGGTCTGGAGAGTCCAGAAACAGACTCGCACTTATGTGGTCATAGATGCGAAAACATTTCATGGGGGAAAGAAAAGTAAACCTTGGCCTCTTCTTTGCACTATACAAAAAAAATTATAATAATAAGTTCGGGATGGATCATGGACCTAAGCATAGAAGGCAAAAGTATAAAGTTTTAGAAAAAAAGATGGGTGGAAAGCCATACAACCTGGGAGTGGTTAAAAATTTAAGTAAGACACACACACACACACACACGCAAAGAAGAAGAAGAAGGAAAAAAGAAAAAGAAATGACAAATTAACTTCATGAAAATTAAATACTTTGGCTCCTCAAAAATGGCGAAGAACAATTTTACAAGACACACATCTGACAAGTGACTTGCCTGAGAATATTTAAGGACCTCCCGCAAGTCCCTAATAAAGAGATAAACAATCCAACAGAAAACGGACAAAGCCTTGAGCGTCCTCTCACAAGCAAAGACACAAATTTTAAATAAGCACATGAAAATGTGCTCAACACCATTAGTCATCAGGCAAAAGGAAAACCACGTTGACGTATCGCCACACCTTCACCTGAATAGCGAAAACTAAACAAGACGACAGCACCAAGTGTTGGTAAGGACGTGGAGCAGCCAGAACCCCCACCCGTTGCCCGGAGATGCATGAGACGGTACGTGTGCTTTGGAGAGAATTGGCAATTTCTACCCAACAATGTAGCATTCCATTGCTAGGTATAAACCCAAAAGAAAGAAAAACATAAGTCCACGAACGAACTTGCACAAGAATTCTGACAGCAGCTTCATCATAGCCAAAATCTGGAAATAACCAAAGCAGGCATTAACAGGAAAATGCATAAATAATGGGTAGCGTGCTTACACAAAGGGCTAATAACTCAGCAATAAATAGGAATGAACCATTTATCTATGAACAACATAGATAAATCACTTCGATATGCTGGTGAATGAAGCCAGACACAAAACAGCACATATTGTAGGATTCCATTTATAGAATGTTTTAAAATAAGTAAAAGTTGGGGCACCTGGGTGGCTCAGTCTGTCAAGCATCCGACTCTTGGTTTCAGGTCAGGTCATGATCGAGCCCGAGTTCGAGCCCCATGTTGGGTTCTGTGCTGACAGTGCAGAGCCTGCTTGGGATATTCTCCTTCCCTCTCTCTCTCTCCTCTGCTTGCTTTCTCTCAAAAAATAAATAAACTTAAAAAAATAAAAAATAAGTAAGTAAAACGTGTCTAGGGTGAGAAACACCAGAAATGATCGCTTTTTATGGAGAATTGACTAGAAATTGGGGCATGAGAGAACTTTCCGATGTGATGGAAACACTATACACATTGATAGGATTGTAGGTTACACAGGCACACACTTTTTCCAAAAATCATGAATTGTACATTTATGATCTATGCATTTCATCCTATGTAAATCTTACCAGACAAGGAATTAAAAACAACATTTGAACTCTAGTTAATTGGTTTGCTTTTTATAGTGACATGAGTTAGAAAGTCTGAAACTACTTTTCTGTGTATCCTGGACTTGAGAAAAAGAGTAAATATTTTGAAGATAATGCAATCTAGGTTTCTTACTGTTAGAAAAGAAAGCTGCAAACATGGGGGTAGGGAACCAGAATGTGCCCTGTGCTGTGGGATTAGAATTAGGGGTATCACCATAGATTCGCGGTTTTTAAGATAGGTGTGTGTGTCAGGGGGTGGGGGTAGACATATATATATATCCTAGTTCTATATGCTGAGAAGGTCTGGGAGCAATGAAAGAATAATAATAATGCACACTTCTGGACCCACCCACCCCCTTTTTTTAAGTTTGTATTTAAATTTCACTTAGTTAACATACAGTGTAATATTAGTTTCAGATGTACAATACAGCGATTCAACACTACCCAGACTCACATCTTGGTTTCCAAATAACGTTCTCCTCTGAAAGGTACCCGGTTCCTTGGAGAAAAGGCCAAATCCAGGGCTGGAAAGCTATTGTGCCAGAAGACAAGTAAGGGCTTGAGAATGATGTGTCTATGTCAAAAGGACATAGCACCAAATGAAAGAGATCTTGCTGGCCCCGTCTGGTACCATTTGGGCAAGGAAATAAATAAGGATAATAGATTACAACTCATTGAATAAAATGAGAATCCATGAGTCCAGAATGATACAAATGATAGATGAATAAATAAGTAAATGGAGGAGAAAGAAAAGCTATGCCTTATGACAGAATTTTCAACTAACAAACACTGAAGGATAGACGGATCGCAAAACCATCAATTTAATGTTAAACCCCAGGTGAATGTTTCATAAAGGATATGTACAGAGTTTCAAAGCATCTATGCACAGATTATTAATTTTAAAGGGAATACAGTGCATATAGTGGAGAAGCCTGATAGACACCACAGTAACCTTTGAGGAACACACTACAATATAACCAGTCAGAACTCTTCGAAGGAATCAAGGTCAAGGAAGACCAAGACTGAGGAACATTCCACATGAAAGACCAAAGAGACACGACCACTAAATCAGTTTGTGATCTTGGGTTGGAGGGTGGGGTGGAGTGGCGTGGGGGCTACAGGCGACCTCAGTGGGGAAACTGCCAATATTTGGGTACAGACTGGATTTTTCATGATATTATCACATCAGGGTCACATTTCTCAAATTCGGTAATTGTACTGTGTTTATGCAAAAGAAAATTCTTGATCTGAAGAGATACATCACGATGAATGACAAAGGGGTATGCTGTTTCTGGGTCTCAACTGCCTCAGAAAGAGTACCTATGTAGAGGGACAAGGCCCAGTGTTAAGAATATGGTTAAAGGGTATTGGAGTTTTTCTTAGACTTCTCTTGCAGCTTTTCTGTAAGTCTGACATCCGATCAAAATCAAAAGTTGAGGAAATGAAAGAGACAGCATGGCCCAGGAGGTGATTCCTAAAGCACTTGGCCTCAGGCCGGGCCCTTGACCTCCATAAGGTCTTGGCTAACAAGCAGAGGCTGAGCCTGGGTCGGTAGACGCTGACAGGCAGAAATTGATGACTGTAAGCGTGTAAATCAGAGAGCTGGCCCAGACCATAAAATTGGAAGTTAAAGAAACGCGTGTTGAGCTGTAGGCAATTTAATTCCTTTGCATATATTATTCTGAAGGTTACTTTATAATTACAAGCATAACTAATACAAAGTTACATACTTAGTTATTCAGGTTTGGGAGGGGAAGGAAAAAGGTTAGCAGCTGGAGATAGCACTTCCATATGCCTGGGTTCACACCTGCCACCAGGCGTCCACTTCTCTGTCTTCCCAACACCCCTCCCAGGTAGATGTCATCATCTGCATCTCATAGAGGAGTGTGCGTTTGCAAACTGGCTTTGAGCGCCAAGGGTGGAGAGAGAAGCAGGTCACTCCAGATGGGCAGGTGGCAGGGTTAATAAGGGGACTTAGGAGGTTTGTCCTGGGCTCTGCAAGATGAATGTATGTCCGTACCTGCTGCTCAGAATCTTCAAAGTTTATACAGAGGGCGCCTGGGTGGCTCAGTTGGTTGAGCGTCTGACATCGGCTCAGGTCATAATCTTGTGGTTTGAGCTCCGCATCGGGCTCTGTGCTGATGGCTCAGAGCCTGGAGCCTGCTTCGGATCCTGTGTCTTCCTCTCTCTCTGCACCTCCCCCGATCAGGCTCTGTCTCTATTTCTCTCTCTCAAAAATAAATAAACATTAAAATAAAAAAAAAGTTTATACAGAGGCCCTAACTGGGTTCAGTCACATCTACCTCCCAGATGGTCTCAACGACTTTGCTCTCTCAAGGCTGCATCATTGAGAATGGCTTCCCCTGTGGGACCAGGAGGTAGAACACACCTTCCAGGGATGGGAGGGGGTGAGGAGTGTGATGCTGTCCAGAGGCAGCACCATCAACCAGCTGTCCCACCTTCTCCATGACCTCCTCCAATGAGGAGAAAATTGATGCCTTTGCAAGTTTGTCTTGCCCCAGGTCACATAGCTAGAAAGTACTTCAGGAAGGAAGTGGGAGGGGGGCTGCAAAGAGAATGGAAACACTAATGGCTTCCTACCTCATCACCTCCTCTGGAAGGGAGGCTCCAAGGGGTTAGAGATCTTCATCTGTTTTGTTCAGAGATCTATGTCCAAACCGAGAACAAACATCGCCCCAAGAAATGCCCAACAAGTGTGAAGTCATATTTATATATCAGTGGGATGATCCAATCAAGGTGGAGGAGAGAAAGGGGATGCCAGGGTCACATAGAGTTCCACAGTGACTGAATTTGGGCAGAAAGGACGGCATGAGAGCAGAGCATGCCCAAGACCCTAAACAACAAACTATGGCAAATGTGTGTTTTGTTGATGTCCAGCCTGCCAAAGGAAACAGACAACAAGCCATGACTTTGCAATCCTGGGGAGAATGTTCAATGTCCCTGTGTTACATTATGCAATTCTTCCCTGCAAGGAAATCTTCCCCCATAAAAATCTCATTTCCCTAAGAATCTTCCGGAAACTTCAGCCCCCCAAAATAGATTCCTTCCTAAATATGCATTTTCCTACAATGTGTTGGGATTGTACCAGAGGCCTCATCGAAACCCCACATTGATATTATGAAGTCTCTATTATAAAACACTCTTGATGATATGGAATCTGAGGGACACAACATTGAAATAGCTTTCTAAACATTACATACTGAAGGGTAACTTCTAGGAATTGAACCCAGTTTGTCTGAGTCCATGGTTTTCTACTATACCTTTGTGTATTTCATTGATTATTTTAAAAAATGTTTATTTATTGACAGAGGGAGAGAGAGCGAGCAGGAGTAGGGGAGGGGCAGAGACAGAGGGACAGAGAAAATCCCAAGCAGGATCTGCATTGCCGAGTCCCACGTGGGGCTCGAACCCACGAACCATGAGATCGTGACCTGAGCCAAAACCAAGAGTTGGACACTTAACAGAACGAACCACCCAGATACCCCTCACTGCTTATTTGTTGATGACATTTGCCAGGCTCCCTAGACCAGACAGCCCCATCTGGGAGAGAAAACCACTTGCTTCAGATACTTTGCGCCAGTCTGCTTTTCCAGGAGAAAACCCAGAGAGTCTGTCTGCATTTCCCCTGCCAATGTACCGAGACGGGGCAAGACAGATCCAGCAAGTTTTAATGTCACAGCAGTGATGACATTTTTTTTGTTTGTTTCAGTAGGATGAGCTTTCTGTTTCCAGAGAAAACTTTCCAAATAACAACATTTCATCCTTTAAAATGTGCCTTCTCTCAACAGAGGAATGGATGTACGACCTGTAGTACATTCATTCACAAAAAAAAAAAAAAAAAAAAAAAAAACCACGAACTCTCTACATGCAAAAGTATGAGCAAGTCTCAAAAATATTATGTTGAGGGGCGCCTGGGTGGCTCAGTCGGTTAAGCGTCATGATCTTACGGTCCGTGAGTTCGAGCCCCGCATCGGGCTCTGTGCTGACTGCTCAGAGCCTGGAGCCCGTTTCAGATTCTGTGTCTCCCTCTCTCTCTGACCCTCCCCTGTTCATGCTCTGTCTCTCTCTGTCTCAAAAATAAATAAATGTTAAAAAAACTAAAAAAAATATTATGTTGAGCAAAGGAAGAAGACACAAAAGCTTGGATACAGTGTGATTCCATTTATATGAGGTTCAAAGACAAGCAAAACGGGTCTATGGTGGTGGAAGGCAATATAGTGATTGGTAATGACTGGAAGACAGCAGGAATAAACGTTCTGGTGGATAGAAGTATGCAATATCTTGATCTGGGTCATGGTTTCACAGGGGACTGTGTAGGATGAAATTAATTGAGCTGGGCACTTAAGAACTGTGTGGTTTGAAGGTCAATTATACCTTCATTTTAAAATATGACTTCCATGAGAACATGGTCTTGTGGGGAAGGGTGAACATCCAGAAAAAACATGGGTTGGGAGCACCTGAGTGGCTCAGTTGGTTAAGCGTCCAACTTGGGCTCGGTCATGATCTTGAGGTTTGTGGGTTTGAGCCCTGCATTATCAGTATGGAGCCTGCTTAGGATTCTCTCTCTCTCTCTCTCTCTCTCTGCCCCTCCACCACTTGCACATGTGGGCTCTCTCTCTCTTTCAAAATAAATAAATAAACTTTAAAAGAAACATGGGGTGGACAGTTGCTCATTATAAGAGACATGAGATGAGAGGGTGGTTGGGGGAACAACCAGTAGGGTCTCTGGTAGAGGTGAATGTGGGGGGGGGGCGGTCTCTGCATGCCCCTAGGGCACTGCCAGGAACCCAGATTCCTTGCACCAGATCTGGGCAGCTGTCCACACCCTCCACTTGGTCCCTGGCCAGGCTGCCCTCAGAACTAGAGATGGGTGGGAGAGTTTTCCCTTGTCCCTGCCCCTCCAAGTTGCTGTGGAAGGAGAGGGCTTGCAGCACAGAGCTCTGCAGGAAGCCTGCCAGGCTAAAATCCGTCTTGTGTCCAGCTGGCCAGGCCCCTGGGAAGCCATGGAGCTCCCCCGAGGGGAAGCTGAGGAAGAGTCAGCTTTGGTCAAACACCCACACCCAACACCCTCTCCTCTCCCTCTTCTATCACTTGGTCACCGATGCTGTTTTGGATGGGGTTTTGGCCAACACTGTTCTTCCACCTGGTGGGGCCATTATGTGGGATTTCATCAAAGAGCATTTTTCACAGAGCATTTCAAGCAAAATCAAGTCTGTGCTTGTGACCTTGCAAGGGAGTGGGGAAGGCGCAGGAGAAGCGGGGAGGAAGGGCAGAAGAAGGGCTTAGCAGTGGATGGAGCAAGGGGGTGATGGGCGGTGAGGGGAGGCAGGGTGGCCATAGGAGGGAAGGAAGGGGTGCAGGGGAGAGAAGACAGAGCTTAGACTACTCTGCTCTTCCCCCTGCCCACTTCTCTCTCTAACCCTGGCATCCTCACATCCATGGGCAAAGAATGTGGTGCCCACAGACCATGGAATGGGAATCAGCCACAAGAAAGGACGTCCACCATTTGCCCCAACATGGAGGGGCTCGAAGGCATTATGCTGAGATAAGCAGATGGACAACGACAAATATTGTGGGATCCCACCTATACGTGGAGTTAATTTTCTTTTTTTTTTTTTATTTTTATTTTTTTTAATTTTTTTTTTCCAACGTTTATTTATATTTGGGACAGAGAGAGACAGAGCATGAACGGGGGAGGGGCAGACAGAGAGGGAGACACAGAATCGGAAGCAGGCTCCAGGCTCCAAGCCATCAGCCCAGAGCCCGACGCGGGGCTCGAACTCACGGACCGCGAGATCGTGACCTGGCTGAAGTCGGACGCTTAACCGACTGTGCCACCCAGGCGCCCCAATTAATTTTCTTTTTTAATGCTTGGGGTGCCTGGGTGGCTCAGTTGGTTAAGTCTCCAACTTTGACTCAGGTCATGATCTCACAGCTCGTGAATTCGAGCCCTGTGTCAGACTCTGTGCTGAAGCTCAGAGCCTAGAGCCTGCTTCAGATTCTGTGTCTACCTCTCTCTGCCCTCCCCCCTGCCCCATTCAGGCTCTGTCTCATCCTTAAAAATAAACATTAAAAAAAAATTATACGTGGATGGGAATGCAAGCTGGTACAACTACTCTGGAAAACAGTATGGAGACTCCTCAGAAAACTAAAAATAGAACTACCCTATGACCCAGTAATTGGACTACTAGACATTTATTCAAGGGATACAGGTGTGCTGTTTCGAAGGGACACATGCACCCCCATGTTTATAGCAGCACTATCAACAATAGCCAAAGTATGGAAAGAGCCCAAATGTCCATCGATAGATGAATGGATAAAGAAGATGTGGTATATCTATACAATGGAGTATTACTCAGCAATCAAAAAGAATGAAGTCTTGCCATTTGCCACTATGTGAATGGAAATGGAGGGTATTATGCTAAGTGAAATTAGTCAGAGAAAGACAAAAATCATATGACTTCACTCACATGAGGACTTCAAGAGACAAAACAGGTGAACATAATGGAAGGTAAACAAAAATAATACAAAAAAAAGGGAGAGAGACAAAACAGAAGAGACTCATAAATATGGAGAACAAACTGAGGGTTACAGGAGGGGGTTGTGGGAGGGGGGATGGGCTAAATGGGTAAGGGGCACTAAGGAATCTACTCCTGAAATCATTGTTGCACTATACACTAACTAATTTGGATGTAAATTAAAAAAAAATAAAAAATAAAACAAGTTAATAAAAAAAATTATACGTGGAATTAAGAAACAGAGAGTAGAGCAGTGGTCACCAGGGCTGGCGGGGGTGAGGGGGTGTGAGGGAACTGCTTATACAGCACTGTGATGCTCTCTGAATTTTCAACCATATTCATTAAAGGTTCCAGACCAGAATCCTTTTCAGCCTCTTTGGAGGAGACAATAAGAAAAAGACGCAAACCTTAGGTTACCTCATCTTTACAGCTCCCCGGAGCTAAGCAATAAATGGCCCAATTTTGTTGAACTTAAGATCTTCTCTACCATATGACGCCGAGCACCTCCCTGTGTCCCCAAGTGTGCGTCGATTACCTACTACATACACAGCCCTGACATGTTACACCATGCGGAAGTACAAAAGAAATAAAAGGAAGAATAAAGACACATAAATACACCGTGTATCAGTCATGACAATAAACACAAGTAGATCTATTTCTGTATTATAAGGCAAAACCTCCTTATAAAGGCAGTCTTTAAAATTCACGTTATGTTGCTTGGGTCTTAAATGACAAACGAAAGCAGCAAATAAAAGAGAAACCAGCAAGTGAACCTCAGGAAAAAAAAAAATTAAAAACAAAAAGGAAACCAGAGTTGGCCATATTGCATACCAGACGGGTTAAGCAATGTATCTAGCATAAGGAAAAAGCATTTGAGTTTTGCAATTAGACCTCAGTTTCTATCTTAACCTTGACTGATCATCAGCCACCTTATTAAAAAAGTTAGAATTGAATAATACCTACATTTCAGGATGCTTAACCAACTGAGCCACCCAGGCGCCCCCCTACATTTCAGGATGATTGTGATAATTAAAATGAATGATAAGGCATATGGCTACAACTCACTAAGTTTTCTGACTCGTGGTGGCTACTTTAATAGAGGCTGATAGTTCCTGTTTCTTTTACTGCTATCTTAAAACAGATTTCTGCTCTACAACAGAAACGCAGTAGATCATTGGCAGTTTGAAGATCTAAGTCCTGAAATATGTACGAATCCTTAAATTCACATAAAGCAACAATTGGATGAGCGGATCTTATTGTCGGAGATCTCCCCAATTGCTCACGAACAGACCAAACCTCAAAAGACAAGAACTCACATGCTATCGAGCTCCTGAAACTAACCGCCTAGACCAGGGGCTGAAGAATCAAATCCATACAGAGATCAAGTGGGAAATGAAAATGAGCAAAACCATCTGGGTGTAAGATGTATGCTTTCGACACACACATACTGCATTTATGTATTAAACATGTAGGGAAGATTTCAATTCCACAATTCTAACTTCCTTGAAAGGCATAGTCTTGCCAGTCTATATTTTACAGAGATGGGTATAATAGATATCTTGCTTTTTCCTTAATTATCTCAAAAGGAAAAGAACCCAAGTGCAATTATAAATGTCAAGGTACACTTGGATTTAGGCTCAGAGAGGCAATGTGGGGGGTAAGCTCAAGTCGGTAAGACAATGTCAGCTCCAACAGGGGCTTGCCAAGTGGGCCTACCATCGCTAGATTTCCCAATCTTTCCAAAGACACAGGAAATCTCGGTTTTTATAGGGGAAGAGCCCAGTATTTAAATACAACTGTTTTTTTTTTTTTATTTAATTTAATTTTTTTTTTTACACATGATGTAGGCTGACACTCTGTGGGCCGAACAAAACACATTTATGGATGTCTGGCCAGCAGAAGCCCCTAATCAAAATTACCTGGCCATGGGAACACCTCCTAAAAATCACAGTTATTAATTTACTTCCTACTGCATTCAAAGCACTTGTGCTATCCACCAGAGGAGACCTCAGCTTGAGAACAGTGGAGGGCAGCATTTGCAACTACGGGTTTTAGTTAGAATCCCACATCCTTCTTCTGAATCCCGGCTGTGCCACCTTTGAGCTGTGTGCCATCGGGCAATATTCCTGTCATCCATCAGTAATATGGGGATTATTCTTAATTTTCTGGGGTGTCCTGAGGATTGAATGACATAATGCATTGATCGTTCATGGTGAACATGTATTTGTTCGTAGCCTGACACAAACAAAGGCTCACTCATGATAATTAACAGACCAGCAATAAGGTCCTGGCATTTTGTCCTGCATGTCTATAATCTCCTTCCCTGGCCAGCTTCCTGCCAGCTCTGGCTGGGGCTCCTTTTTTTTGTTTTTTGTTTTTGGATAATGTCTGCTCATCCAGCTATCACCCAAATTAACACAGCTGATGTAGATACAGATGCCTCTTCTCTGGACATTTCAGCCGTCATGTTGAATTATGTGGCTTAAGCCTCACCGTGCCACTGCACCTTATAACACCGTGTTACATCGGATGCCGCGAATCACCCAGTCCTGTTAGACCCAATTTATGTCCAACAGCAGAGCTGTATTTTCTTGTGTCACGTCATGTTATATGCATCCTAACTGACTGATGGAGGCGGTGGCTATGAGATCCCCTAAATTCAGAGTCCTGGACTGCACTGTCACATCAAAGAGCCTTTTCCCTCCTAGCCGTGTGCGTCCGCCCTCAGCTTCCCTGGAAGACTCCACCCTGTGCTGACTGGAAAGCTCACTTTCTAGCATCCCCTGATTCAGGCTAAGTGCCATTTCTACTTTGAGACTCCTCCAAATGCTTGTCTGATCTGCGTATCGTATCCATCTTTGATAAAGAATTGATGCTGGCTGTATATACCCTGACATCTTGAATCCTCTTTTCTGCCCTCGTGTATTTTTTCCTGTATTCTTACCCAATTTCAAGGACTTCCGGAACTCTTATTTTTGTGACATCTCTCACATTTGGGATAAGGGTCATTTATGTACAGCATGATGTAAAGAAAAGTCTAAAATCCCTGGGGTCAGATGGCCATGCATTTGAGCTCCACTCACCTGTCAGCTGTTTGACTTTTCCCTTTTTAATTTTTTTATGTGTTATTTATTTTTGACAGGAAGAGACACAGAGCACGAGCAGGGGAGGGACAGAGAGAGAGGGAGATGCAGAATTTGAAGCAGGCTCCAGGCTCTGAGCTGTCAGCACAGAGCCTGACTCGGGGCTTGAAGTCACAGACCGCAGGATCATGACTTGAGCCGAAGTCGGACCGACTGAGCCACCCAGGCGCCCTGACTTTTCCCCCTTGAGCTAAGACTCATCCTCTGTTACGTGAGTTTGTTCATGTCACTGGATTCATACGTTTGTAAAGACTGAGGAATTAGTGACAATGACCATCACCATTTCTGGCACGAAATCAGCACTCAACAGAGGTTTCCTCATTCATTATATCAGAAAAAATAATGCTTATTTTAATGTTTTTTTTTTTTATTTGAGAGGAGAGAGAGAGAGAGAGAGAGAGAGAGAGAGAGAGAGAGAACGAGCACAGGAGCAGGGGAGAGGCAGAGAGAGAGGGAGAGAGAGAATCCTAAGCAGGCTCTGCACCATCAATGCAGAGCCCAATGTGGGGCATGATCTCACAAACAGCAAGATCATGACCTGAGCTGAAATCAAGAGCCAGACGCTTAACAGACTGAGCCACTCAGGCGCCCCCCAAAAATAATGCTTATTATTAACATGTCACAAGATCTTAACTCCTGGGAGGAAGGACTGTGGCTTAATCATTTCTGAGCCCGTGGGGCTGTCTAACGCATAAAGAAAAGAGATGGAGAGATGGAGAGATGGACGTGTGGAGAGGAGGCACTGCTAAGCACTTCCGCTAGGGAGTCTAGTTACCTGGAGGTCATCAGAATCACCTGGAGGGCTTGTCCAGACACAGACTGTGGGCCCCACAGTTTCTGGTTCAGGTGGTTTTGGTGGGACTAATAATTTGCTTTTCTAACATGTTTCCAGATCTCTTGCTCTGAGGACCACACTTTGAGAGCCATTGGCTTTTTTATTTCCACTCCTCTCTACCTTACTGGTCCTCAACCAAGGATCAATTGTGCACCTCCCAGGGGACATGTGGCAACACGTGGAGACATTTTTGGACGTCATGATAAGACTAGGGGGAGGTGCTACTGGCCTCTAGTGGTGGAGGTCAGAGATGCTGTTGCACATCGTATAGTGCACAGGGCACCCCCTCCAACAGAGAATTGCGTGGCCTGAAATGTCACTGGTGTCCAATGAGCAGCCCTTCTCTTCCTCCCCATTCCAGGGAGTACTCGGAAGGACAACCGTCCACCTGGGAGTCAGCAGGCTTCCAGCTGATCCTTCCACCTCCCCTCTCAGAAACAACTTCAGGGTTGTTGAAGGCTTCTCCACTCTGCAGCCAGAGCCATGTGATCACACTGGCCTGCCCAGAGCCCTTCTGTGGCTCCTGTGGCTGCTCACTGCCTCTCTGACCAAGTCAGAGACCCTCCCTGCACTCATGGGGCCTCCTCTCCTGCACTCACCTCACCGACTCTTCCCATCAGCCACTCAGATGTGTTCTCAGATTCCCAACATTGTGAAGCTCTCTCTTGACCTGGACCTTAGCCCATGTGCTCACTGCTCTAGAACGTCCTTCCTCCTCTCTTCACACATTAGTCTGCTAGGCTGCCATAAGAAAGTACCTGAACAGGAGGCTTAAGCAACCGAAATTTATTTTCTCATAATTACAGAGACTTCAGCCTCCATATCAAGATCAAGGTGTTGCGTGGGGAGTAAGTTTAAGAATTTCCCGAGCTTGCCCCGATGAGTTAACAAGGCTTAGGGTGGAAAGTTGCCACAGGGCGAAAGCACCCCCAGCACAGAACAAAGCATAGCGTGGAAAGCCACATCCACAGGATGAAAGCATCTGAGAACAGGCAGAGGTGGAAAGCAGGGAAAAGATGCCCAGAGCTAATTAGCAAGAAAAATGCCTTATTAACCCTGAGGGAGCATGCTCTGTCTGTCTTATCCCCTAGAAAAGTTAAGATAAACAGACACAGTGCCTGGTGCCTGACATAAAAAGCCATCTGCTTGGTGCCAGTACTTTGATTTGTAATGACCCAAACCCCTAACATCACATACCTTCGAAACCCCCTTATCTCACACACTTGAGCTAATGATCACTGTTTTATTGTCTCTTTCTGCACGACCATCATGTTTGTAAGCCTTCCGATCCAAATAAATAAGGAGCAGGATCCTTACTCAGGGCTCTTGACTCCTCCCACACATTAGCCTCTCTCGTATTCGATTCTGCATCCACTCTCTTGCTGGACAAGAGAGAACTCCAGACTCAAACTCTGCAACAGTGTTGGTCTGAGATCAATCTTGACTCCAAGACCAAAGTGTTAGGCAGGGCTGGTTTCTTCTAAGGCCTCTCTACTTGGCTTGGAGATGGCTGTTTTCTCACTGTGTCCTCACATGGTGTTTCCCCCGTGTGTTTCCTATTTTCTTCTTCTTATAAAGACACCAGTCATTAGATTAGAAACCACCCTAATAACCTCATTTTTAACTTAACTGCCTCTTTAAAGACCCCAAAACAGTCTCATCTGAGGTACTTGGAATTAGGACTCCTACATACAAATTGGGGGCACACAATTCAGCCCATGACAGTGGACAACCAAAATTTTCCCTTGGCTTCAATTTCCTCATCTTCCAAAGAGGAAAGAGGATGCATGGAAAGCCCTTGCACCAAACAGAAGTTTGATGAATAAAAAAAGTCCTTCTTGGTACCAACTCAGTGGCCCCAACTCATGTAGCTTCTTTTTGAGGGGGCTGGAAGTGGGGGTGGAAGGAGGGACAAGGGCCTCGTGCAACATCACAGCCTGGAGTCTCACTCCTCAGAGTGTGGTCACTGAACCATCAGCCTCTTCTGGGAGCCTGTTGGAAATGCAGATCTTGGGCCCCACCCCAGACCTACTAAGTCAGAAGCTGCATTTTAACAAGGTCTTTCGATGATCCGTGCGCACATCACAACTGAGAGCATGGGGTCAGACGAAATAAGGAGTCATTCGATTGCCACCTATGGCCGACATGCCTCTCCAGCCCCAACAGCATCTCCAGAGCTAGAAGCTCCCCCAGCCCCTCTTTACCATGCTTCTCAAGTCATTATGCTTTGTCCTGGTGTCATTTTCTCCAGCAGACAAGAGAGGGAAACATTTTCTCAGGAAGAAAAGACTCAGTTCTGACTTTTAACCTTGGTGATTTGTAGCCCGTCAGTGGAGAGGGGTGAAGGTCACCTTCCTGATCTTCACGTGGTTCAGGCTTCCTCGCCCACTCTTCGGAAGGTCACCAGGCCCAGCTTTGAATTCATGCAGCAGAGAAGCAAAACCATCGCGATGGGTCATTAACATGCATCAAGCGGACAGTGTGGGTAGGAAATCATGGTCCAGAAAGTCAAACTGCTCTCAGATCAGATCAGGAGAGATACTCCATTAATTATGGCCTTTACCATCTTCCCGAAAAGTGCTGCCCAGAAGAGCATCCCATGCTATCAGTTCTTGGAGCTCACCTGACATGCTCCTGGCTTTGGCATCTGCCCCGACAATCTGAGGCTGCCAGCTCCAAACACGCCAAGCACATCCCGCTATGGACCAAATGCTTTCCGCTGCGGCCATGCGTTTGGAACCGGGAGAGCTTCTGGCCCCAGTTTTAAAAAGACTGCCTCATTTTTCAGCCTGGCTTTGGTCCCACGGCTCCTCAGGGCTGCTGTGCTCTCTGTAACACAGCTAACTCCCCAAAGTCCATTAGCATTTCAGCCCGCTACCTTCTGCTCCCCAGACTTAGCCGTCTGCAGTAGGACCTAGCTGCGGCTTCCAGCAGCCACAGATGGAATGGTTTAGGAGACAGTAAAACCATTTCATGTTCCTGTCCTCCCTGTCCACGGGGTTCTTATCGGCCTGGATGAACGGCTGAACAATTTCCTAGGCTCTTCGGTCTTTGCTCAGACACCTGGGAATCCCTTTGCCGTGTCCTATGCAACGCCTCATTTATGGCAACTCACAACACACTCACTGTTAAACAGCCATCCCCAAATGTCAGCCAGGCCTTTGCCTGATATCTGCTTCCCAGGGTTTCGCGCTGCACATCACTTCAGGCACCACAAAAACAGCCCCGACCCAGAGGACCCAGCCCTTTGGTTTCCACGTGGTTCCTTGCAGATGCCAGCATCGATGGGAGGTGCTCTAAGTTTTCACAGGAGCGACTTGAACCACGTTCACATAAGGTTTTTAAAGGTGAATAGTTTTGATTGAATTTGTCCCCTCAGCCCCTCCGAAACACTTTGAAGTCTAATCAATGGCCATCGCATAATGGCAACGATGACTTTGCCGAGGTCAACTGCTGTAGCGTGGGGCTTCCAGGGAAAATGTTCCGGTACCCCTCACTTTTGTAAATTAAACCTTTATTTTTAAAAAAGTATTTTTAATTTTTACAGAGAGAGACAAAGCACAAACAGGGGAGAGGAGAAGAGAGGGGGAGAGAGAGAGAGAGAAAGAGGGAGAGAAGGAGGCAGGGAGTGGGGGGGAGAGAGGATGAACTCAAGCAGGCTCCATGAACAGCAAGGAGCCCTAGTCAGGGCTTCATCCCATGACCCCGGTATCATGACCTGAGCCAAAATCAAGAGTCGAAAGCTCAGCTGACGGAGCCACCCAGGTGCCCCTGTAAATTAAACTTTTAATTCGGAGATAATATAAATTCACATGAAGTTGTAAAAATTCAATTCCAGCATACCCTTTATCCAGTTTCCCCCAGAGTAACATCACAGAACAATGTGCACAGTATTACAACCAGGATGTTGAGACTGATACAACCAACATACAGAACATCTCTGTCACCACAGGCATCCTTTATGATGTCCTTTTTTAAAAGTTTATTTATTTTGAGAGACAGTGAGAAAGAGAGAGAGCAAGCGAGCGAGCAGGGGATGAGCAGAGAGAGAAGGAGACAGAGAATCCCAAGCAGCCTCCATGCTGTCAATACAGAGCCCGATGCGGGGCTCAAACTCACACTGTGAAATCATGGACCTGAGCCTAAACCAAGAGTGGGACGCTTAACTGACTGAGCCACCCAGGTGCCCCAATGCCCTTTTAAATTAGAATTTTTAAATGTTTTTTTTTAAATGTTTGTATTTATTTTCGAGACAGAGAGCGACAGAGCATGAGCAGGGGAGGGGCAGAGAGACAGGGAGACCCAGAATCTGAAGCAGGCTCCAGGCTCTGAGCTGTCAGCACAGAGCCCAATGCAGGGCTCGAACTCACAGACCGTGAGATCACGACCTGAGCAGAAGTCGGACGCTTAACGGACTGAGCCACCCAGACGCCCCCCCCATGCCCTTTTATAGATACAATAGTTCGCTCTTCCCCCCTGAATGCTAATCTGTTACGATCTCCATTTCTATAACTTTATCATTTCAAGGATGTTACAGAAATGGAATCATATAGAACCTAACCTTTTGAGATGGATTTTTTTTCCCACTCAAAATAATTATCTAGAGATTTGTTCCTTTTCATTGCTGGGCAGTATTTAATGGTATAGATGCACCAGTCTGTCTAGCCACCCGCTGAAGGACACCTGGGCTTTTGGGTATAATAAACGAGACTTATGTACACATCTGTGGACAGATTTTGTGGGAACACATGTCTGCCTTTCTCTGGGATAAGTGCCCAGGTGTGCGATTGTTCAGTTATATGGTAGTTGTAGGTTTAATTTTTTAAGAAACCGCCAAACAGTTTTCCAGAGTCACTCTACACTCCCGCCAGCAATGTGTGAGAGCGGTCCAGTTTCTCTGCATATTCCCCAGCATTTGGTGTTATCATTACTTCTTAATTTAGCCGTTCTGACAGATGTAGAGCAGTATCTCGTTGGTTTTAACTTGTATTTCCCTGCTGGCTACTGACGCTAAACATCTTTTCCTGTGTTTATTCTCATCTGTATATCCTGTGCAGTGTAACATCTCTTTATAGCTTTTTCCCATTTTCTATTTCCTTTTTTTCCTGTTGAGGTTTGAAAGTTCTTTGCATATCTAGATGCTAGTCCTTTTTCAGATGTAGGGTTTGTAAATATTCTCTCCCTATCAGTAGCTTACCCTTATACCCACTTAACAGGAACTTTCATAGAGAAAAAGGTTCTTAATTTTGATAAAGTACAATTTATCAATGTTTCCTTTTATGGATGTTTTTGGAATTATGTCTAAGAACTCTGCCTGATCTCAAAGGTGGTCTTTTATTATTTTTTTAAATGGTTTTACATTTAAGACTGTAATTCATTTGGATTTTTTTTTTTTTTTTGTATAAAGTATAAGACTTAAGTTCAGGTTCCTTTATTTATTTTTTTATCCTGGAATGTCCAATTTCTCCAGCATCTTTTATTGAAAAGGTTATCTTTCTCTCTCAAATCGCTTTTACACCTTCTGTCAAAATAAGCTAGGTGTATTTGTCAGAATCTATTTGAGTTCTCTGTTCTGTTCCACTGGCCTATGTGTTCATCCCTCCATCAATTATCACCGATTCTTAATTCTCATATTATTATAGGCTACAGCTATAACATAAGTATTATAAAATTATATATTATAATTATTATAGGCTGTAGCTACATAATAGATCTTGAAATCAGGCTGATTTCTCCCCCAGTTTTTTTTTTTTTTTTAAATTTTTTTTTCAACGTTTTTTATTTTATTTTTGGGACAGAGAGAGACAGAGCATGAACGGGGGAGGGGCAGAGAGAGAGGAAGACACAGAATCGGAAACAGGCTCCAGGCTCCGAGCCATCAGCCCAGAGCCCGACGCGGGGCTCGAACTCACGAACCGCGAGATCGTGACCTGGCTGAAGTCGGACGCTTAACCGACTGCGCCACCCAGGCGCCCCAGTTTTTCTCTTTTTTGAAATGGTTTCATCCATTCTAGTTTCTTTGCTTTTACATATAAATTTTAGAATAATCTTATCCCCTGTAACCTTGCTGAACTCACTAGTTCTAGAGGTTTTTCTGGGGTTTTTTTTTTTTTGGTGGGGGGGGGAGAGTTTTTTAAATTTCTTTTTTCTACAAGCAATCATGTCATCTGCAAATAGGGACAACTTATTTTTTTCTTGCCTTATTATATTTGCTGCAATTTGGAGCAATATGTTGATCAAGGGGGGCGAGAATAGATGTTCTTACCTTGTTCCCAATCTTGAAAGATATTCAGGATGTTCTAAAGAATTATGAAAGTTTGTTTGTAAGCCCTATTTTTCAGAGGGTTTTTTTTCTTTTTAAATCAAAATTAAGTGTTGAATCTTGTCAAATACTTTTCCACTGCCGGTTGATATGATCATGTGATTTATTCTTTAGTCTGTTAATACGGCAGGTCATATTGACTGACTTTCAAATATTATATCCCTGAAATAAACCCCACATGGTCAGGTGTATAATTCTTTCTATAGATTGAATTCTGTTGGTTAATATTCTGTGAAAGATTTGTGTGTCTATATTCATGAAGGATATTGGTCTGTACTTTTCTTGTTTTGTACTGTCTTTGTCTGGTTTCGGTATTACTGTGTCACGGTAAGACAAGCTTCTTAAAATGAATTGGTCAATTTTCACCGCTCTTCCATTTTCTGGAAGAGATTGTGTGAATTTCATGTTGTTTCTTCTTTAAATGTGTATTAGAATTCTTGAGGGAAAATACCAGGGCCTGGAGGTGTCTTTTTTAGAAGTTTTATATTACTAATTCAATTTCCTTAATAGCTATTGGGCTATTCACATGATGTATTTCATATTGAGTGAGTTGTGGTAATTTGTGTTTTCCAAAGAAGTGATCCATTTCATCTAAGTTGTCAAATTTATGTGTATAGAGTTGTTTATAGCATTCCCTTATCCTTCGAATGGCTGTGGGGTCTGTGAGGATAGCCCCTGTTTTGTTCCTGATGATGATAATTTGTGCCTTCTCTCTCTCTCCTTTTTGCTTTGTCAGTTTTACTAGATATCGATTTATCTTTTCAAAGAAATAGCTCTTTGTTTCATTACTGTTTCTATTATTTTCCTGTTTTCAATTTCATTGATTTCTGCCGTTATATTATTTCCTTCCTTATACTTGCTTTCAGTTTACTTTGTTCTTCTTTTTCTAGCTTTTTGAGGTTGGAGCTTAAATTATTGATCTTAAGTGTATGCATACTGTGTTATAAATTTCCCTCTTAGCATTGCTTTGCTTGTGGACCACAAATTTTGATAAGTGGTATTATCACCAACATGTAGTTCAATATATTTTTTTAAACTTCCCTTGACACTTTCTCTTTACCCCACGGATTATGGAGACATGTGTTGTTTCGTTTCCAAGTGTTGGGAGATTTTCCTGTTATCTTTCTGTTATGGATATCTACTTGGATTCCATTGTGGTTGGAGAATATACTCTGCACGATTTTAATCCTTTCAGTTACTTGAGGATTGTTTTATGGCCCAGGACATGGTTGCCTTGGAACACGTCCCATGGGTACTTGAAAGGAATTTGTATCCTGGTGTCAGTTGGCATGCTGTATAAACGTTGATTAGATCTTGTTAACTGATGATGTTGTGTTCTTGCTAATTTTCTGTTTAACGGTTCTATCAATTATAGAGGGAGAGGTGTTAAAGTCTCAACTAGAATTATGGGCTTGTCTACTCCTTTCATTTCTATCAATTTTTTGTTTCACATATTTTACATTTCTGTTTCTTAGTGCTTATTTAGGGTTGCTCTGTCTTCTTGTTTGAGTAACACTTATCTTGATCTAATGTCCATATCTGTTCCTGGCATTTTTTTTTTCATCTGTGCTATGACGTCTTCTTTATCTGATATTGAGATTCTTCCTTTCCTTTTAGTAATGCTTACATATCTTTTCCAACCATTTACTTTAAATCTGCCCATACTGTTATATTTAAAATGAGTTTCTTGTAGACACCATATATTTGGGTTATGTTTTTAAATCCACTCTGCCAACCTATGTCTTTTAATTGGTGTATTTAGATTATTTGCATTTAATGTAATTATTGATTTGTTGGGGTGCTAGTCTGCTTTTTCCCTCTTTTTCTTCCTGCTTTTAATTTCTGTTTTCTTTTTCCCTTCCTGTAAGTTACCTGCACATTAGGATTCTGTCTTGATGTGTCTATAGTAATAAAAAAAAATAATGTTTTTTTTTCCTTTGAGAGAGACAGAGACAGAGACAGGACAGAGAGACAGAGAGGCAAGGAGATACAGGATCTGAAGGAGGCTCCAGGCTCTGAGCCGTCAGCACAGAGCCTGATGCGGGGCTCAAACCCATGAACTGTGAGATCACGACCTGAGCCGAAGTCGGGCACCCGACTGACTGAGCCCCCCAGGTGCCCCTACAGTTATTTTTTAGCGTAGTTCTTTGTACAGCTTTTCTGGTTGTTATATTTCACGATCCATACAAAACTTACCACAGTCCCCTGCTGTCATCATTTTACCAGTTCCTGAAAAGCACAGAAGTCTTGCCTACCTTTATGTACCTTTGCCATTCCCATTTATGATGTCATTACCTTTTGGTTGGGTGTTTTTTAGTCTGTGCCTATCGATACTTCCAGGTTTCCGACTTCTTCACGTCCGATCTGAGAACAGGAGACACACAGGAAACCCAGAGGACTCAGCTTTGTATCATTCCTCGGGCTCCAGGGTCCACTGCCTGCTTGACTTGTCCTCTCCATCTTTCAGAATCTTCTTATCCTTGTTTTATATGTAACTTCTAGAGTTTTTATTTGCACTCAATAAGAGGGACAGGGCAGAGTAGAGCCTAAGCCATCTTTCCAGGAACACACATCTACCCTCACTATTTTTGTGCTACCATATTTCATCAACTCTAAGATGATTTTCTTCACATATTTTTATAACAACCTTATTGCGACCCTATTCACACACTATGAAATTCATCATTTTAAGTGTACAATTAGTGTTTTTTTAGCACATTTAGAGACTTGTGCAACTATCAGCACTACGTAATTTTAGGACATTTTCATCACCCCAAAAAGAAACCTTATACCCCTTAGCAAGTTATTCCCCATGTCCCTGTCTCTCCCATCCATCCCTTCCCCACCACAGGCGACTGGCTTCTTTCACCCCTAATATTTTCAACGTTCATTAACATAGCAGGTATCAGTGCATCATTCCTTTTTATAGCTGAATAATATTCCTTTGTATGAAGAACACATTTGTTTATCCATTCATCGGTTGATGTATGTATAGGTTATTTCTGCTTTGGGGCTATTACGAACAACACTGCTCTGAATATTCATGTACATGTTTTTGTGGAGATAGAAGTTTTCATTTCTCTTGGGTAAATACTCCACAGTGGAATTGCCAGGTCGTAGACTGACTCTATGTTTAACATCTTGAGGAACTGTCAGACTGTTTCCAAGGCAGCTACACCATTTCGCATTCTTATCAGGAAGGTCTGAGGGTTACATCATACATTTTTTAACATCTCTGAAGTTGGGATGTATTCTTTTAATCGATGACACTGTAAAATGAGAATTGGAAACGTCTTTTTTCTTTCCAAGTGGCAAATAAAACGACCCGTTTTGCAATCTGGAGCATCTGAGATTTTTGATGGTATGTGGTAATTGTCCATCACCATATAAACACGACCAGTCTGGATAATGTAAAAATACAGGCAACATAAACTGAGCGGTGGGTGAGGGAGCAGGTTGACGGGTGGAATTTAGATTTTGTCCTTGGTTGACATAACAAGCAAAGAAGATACGTAAGGAATATTTGCAATAAAGGAATTAATAAACGTGATATATTTGAGAAGAGGAGAGAGGTGAAGTTAAGTGAAGCAAATCCTCATCTATCACAGCAAGGAATCAATCGATCATGTATCAAACCCCTTGATCCATAAATAGCAGAACCATCACGTTCCTTAGAAACATGGAATGAACTATCATAAGAAACAATGACAGGTGACAAGGCTGGTTGGTGTCTCTGTCACTATGTGTCCTGGGAGTGGGAAGGACGTAGGGTTGGTGATGTGCGGGGGGTTACTCCTTTATAAGCCTTTTTGTTCTGTTTGGTGTTTAGCCACGTATGTGGCCTTAATAAAAATGTCTAACACCCATACTAAAATGAATTTTAAAATACGCTGTATCAAACTAATCTCCTTGTGGACACTTTGACGGCATGAGGAAATATGATACGGATGCCAAGTCAGATGACACAAAGGACGGGAGTCACGCCCAGTGACGGTTGATTCAAACCGTCCACTTCACAGATGCTGTTTATCCAATGTGGGCTCCATTATATCTGTTACTTATGCTGTTTCCCCTAAACCCAAGGAGAGCGTGAGCTCAAGAAAAGAAAAACAGAGAAGCATATTTTCAGTTTATCACGTGCTAATGACTCCCAAGTTTCCAGGCAGAGGGAGGTGAACATCGGGATTCTGCTTCTGTTTCCAACATTACCCAGGTGTATGACTAAACTAAGCTATTTAATCTCTCTGTGACTCAGTTTTCTCGTCCCTACAATTGGCAGAACACTCGACTTAGCCCACAAGTCTGTTACGAAAATCAAACAAGACCGAGGATGTAAAAATTCCTTGAAAAATCTGGAGTGTGGGTAAGTGCTCCTTGTTAAGGCTTTTTGCACGCTAGCGAAACAGACGTTGCAATTACGACACGGGGCTCCCTATGCTATCCCGGAAATTATTCCTCTTTGGCGATATGCAAGCCACTGAGCTCTCAGTGTTGCTTCACTCCTCTGCCATCAAAGTATTAAATATGAAGATTCAAAACATTCACAAATCTTTTCTGTAGGAGTCATGATGTAAGTGGTGTAGGGCTTACATGCTAGTTGTAAATAAAGCGTGAATCTAAGGTCTTGTGCAGTGTTTCGTGGACCGGAAAACACTCCTTGGGCATCTGTGAAGTATTTTAGTGTGGCAAGTGACCGAGGGCTTCTGTGTGTGTACGTATTTTAGGATACTCCATCTGGTTCCCTCGTCCCAACCCAAACGGACGGGGACCATCGCAAGCAATCCACCGTCGCCCACAGTAAGACTGAAAGCACTTTCTAGACGATGATCATTTGTTTGGATTTTGGAAACATATGTCATGTATCAGAACAGAGTAAGCTCGCCCTCCGTGCCTGCCATGAACTCTAAGGGCTTTGGAGTAAATGTTTGTTGATGTGTGTGGCGTGCATATGGTGGGCCTAGACACTCAGCTATTTACTGGGCATGGACCCTCATCTTACACAGATTTAAGGCATGGTACTCCTCCCCTCCCCACCTTACAAATGAGGAAGCAGGATTAGAAAGACGGGCCTGGGGCACCTGGGTGGCTTAGTTGGTTAAATGTCCGACTCTTCATCTTGGTTCAGGTCACAATCTCACGGGTCATGAGTTTGAGCCCCATGTCAGGCTCTGTGCTGACGGTGCACAGCCTGATTTGAATTCTCTCTCTCCCTCTCTCTCTCTCTGTCCCTACCCCACTTGTGCTCTCTCTTTCTCAAAATAAATAAAATAAATGCATGCTTATTTAAAAAAAAAAAAAAAAAAAGAGGGAGAGAGAGATTGCCCAAACTGCTCAGAGTCATTGGACTAGAAGGAAGAAGCCAGAACTCACATGCTACTTTGGAAGTCTGAGCCCTCAATCCCAGGGATGTATACCTCTTACGTGTATGCCAGGAGCTGATTAAAACACACGATGGGAGAGGGCTTCTGGTACCTGTCAGGCATCTACACAGACCCTCAATCTTTGCAGTAACCCTGAGGGATTCATTTTATTATCACCGTTATTTATTTTTTTTCCACCAACGAGAAAATCAAGATGCAAGGAGATGAAGAAGAGAAGAGGAAGGTAGAACTGAATCAGGGTCAGAATTGGTGGCCATGCAGCCAATGGGGGTGGGGAAGGAAGAGGTGGAACAGCCTGTTGGTGGGTGGAAGCTGAGAGGCAGGTAAGGGGTGCCAAAGATCCTGGTTCGATACTCTGCTCATTATGATGTGTCCTGGCCTGGAAGTTATCATGAGCCACCTTACTTATAGGGGAAGCTGGAGCTGCATAGGGGGCAGCTAAGCCAGAAGGGAGCAAAGCTGGTGCCTTTTTGCCACCATGCGGGAAGGTGAGTCAACACAGAGGTAAGGAAGTCAACACGGAGGGCATCGGAGCCAAGAGGAGTGTGAGATACTGCTCCTGGTACCACTTCAGCACCTGGATCCAGCCATGCTTGGGGTCGTCACCGGGCTTGCTGTTATGTCGGCCAATGGCATTCTCCCTTGTGCTTAGTTTGAAATGAGTTTCCATGGGTCTGTAAGTTCCACGAGTCCTAAGAGCAGACACCTACAACTCTTCACGACACAGATATCCAACCGTTCTCTCTGTAGGATCCCGGTGATGTCTGGGACGCTAGGGGGGACAGGAGGGGTTTTGCCAAGGTCACACTGGTAAACACAGAGGCTGAAAGATGGAAACTCCTGATCTCTGCCCCCCCCCCCGCCCACCCTTGGTGAGGATGAAACAAGTAGGCCTTCAAGGTAATTGATCAGGAGGGTTGATCTTTTTAGTTTTATTTGGGGCTCTTCATATCATGTTCCATAACTAGAGTCTCCCGGGAAACTGGAAAGTTGCTCCTTTTTGCAGTACCTGTTGGAATTCTTTGGGGTGATGAAAGGATGAGGACTTGTGTAGGCATTTTCGTGTTGATTATCTCAGTTATATCTCAAAGTGACCCTCAGAGGTGACATTCCTCATCTCTGCTACGTGGATTAAAACACTTAAGAGTCTAAACTCAGCCATCTGGCTCCATATCCCACATCTGTAACAGCTTCGCTAGGGGGCTTTCTGTCTAGAAATAGTTTCACTACGGGGCCTTCTGTGTATACAGTGACATGGGGCCAAAGGTTCTATGCTTGATGAGCTCACGCGCATTCTGTATGACTTGTAGCAGAAAGCAGACGGCCCCCGAGAGGAGACCCAGCATGTCACATACCAGCTGGGATTTGGACAAGTGACATCACTTCTCCGAACGTCTCAGTCTTCCTCTCCATAAATTTGGGACACAGCAAATACCTCTGGGAGTGTTGTGAGAATTCTTGATTACATACATGTGTGACTACGGTAATTCTCACGACAAGATAAAGGAACCACGTGAAGTGATGGCTATGTAAATTAGCTTGGTTGTGGCAATCATTTCCCAATGTGTATGTGCACCAAATCATCACGTTGTACATCTTACATAGATACGATTTTTATTTGTTGATTATACCTCAGTAAAGCTCAGGGGGTGGTGGCGGGGAACAGCATGTCAGCAGAAGACGGTGGAGGGAACAGAGGAAGCAGGAGACATATTGGTGGAGAACAGGTGTCCCAGGGTCAAGGGTATTGCTGGCCAGGCTCGATCCCTATAAGTTGGATGATTATGAGTAAATCACACGGCCTCCTTAGACTTCATTTTCCTGCTGCGCAATACAGGGTTAACAACGGTTGCTTCCTTTTGGGATGGTTATGTAATGAGTAAAGCAATGCATATAAACTGCAAAGCCTGGACCACATAATAAGGCATCAATAAATATTAGGTGTTGTTGCTGCTACCAGACCTCAGCACTGGATGCCAAGGGGCTAGATCTCAACCTTCGGTTGCCTGCATATTAAGGTCACCTGGGGAGCTTTTAAAATTTTTGATTCCCAGCCATATAAGGCCAACTAAATAACAATCTTTGGGGATGAAAACCAGAGACCAATATTTTATAAAGCTCCCCAGGTGACTCTGAGGTGTTGCCAAGATGTACCTGGTGCCATGGAATCAAAGATGATTTGAGGGAAGCCCGCCCTGCCTCTGGGGAGCTCACAGTCTTTGTGGGAGGCCCAGCATATAATGAGATAGACAGAGATGATGATTCTATGTTCCAGGCGTGGGCAAGGCACTGGGGAAAACTGCCAAAGGACTGGTCAGTCCTAAGCTGTCTTTGAACCTAAGAGGTGTAGGAAGTAAGGAAAAAAAGGAACCTCGTACTATTTTTCTTGTTTCATTTTCAAAAGAAAGTAATTGTCCGTGACTCATATCCTGGCAAAAGGTGATTTTGGCGTAAGTCACCAGGTCACTGCAACCCAGCCTGACAGCAGCCCCTGACAGTTATAAAGAGGTCCCGGGTGTCTGTTAACCTCTCCGGGCCTCAGCTTATTCCTTCTGAGATGGGAGACGAACTGTAATGCTCTTTATAGGGACTGCCAGATGTTTTCGTGAAAAGAGAAGTCATCGTCACCCGCCTCAGAGAGGTGTTCTAGCATGAGATGTGGAGACAGGGACACTCTTTGCCATCCCCTCGGGGTGTCTGAGATCAGAACCATCCTCTGCAATAGGTGATGCCTTCCTACCTACATGCCCAGACTCCTCTGATCCTTTTTAGTGACAGACTCTTGATAAGTCAATGCCCACACAATTCAGAGTTCACACCAAGGACAAAGAAGCCTGATAAAAACTGGTTTGGTGTCGTGGTGGGGTGAATTGTGTCCCTCTGCCCACCCCTGGGTTCCCCACAAGAGATAGGTTGAAGTCAACTCTGAATACCTGTGAACGTGACGATATTTGAAAATAGGGTCTTTGCAGATGCAGTCAGGCCGAGTTCTTACTGGATTATGGGGAGCTCTACAGCCAATGACTGGTGTCCTGATTGGGGGCTACAAGTACTCAGAAACCAAGGGAGGAGGCACAGATGGGAATGGTACTGCTACAGCCCAAGGCACGCCAGGGACCATGAACAACCACAGGAGCTAGGATAGACAAGGAAGGACCCTCCCCTAGAGCCTTCAGTGACGCCACGATTCTGGACTTCTGTTCTCCAAAACTGTGAGCCCACACACCTCTGTCATTCAAAGCCACTCAGTGTGTGGTCAGGTGTTCCTGCAGCCCCTTGGAAACGAATACAGCTGGTGACCTATCCTTTTTCAAATAGGTATGGGAACCATTTAGAGCCACTAACTCTGATTCGAGAGCAGCGGAGCAGAAATATCAAGGTCCACTTGGGATTGAGGTTGAGTGGGTTGACTCTCGTTAGCCAGGATCTCAGGGGCCTAAAGCTTCCTCAGTACCTTTCAAAGGGTTCATGACCTTTATTTTGCTCAACGCAAAGGTGGAGCCTGGCTTTGGTAAAATTTGTTAACATCAAATTGGATTTTTAAAGACATTTCCTTTTTTTTTTTTTTAATTTTTAATGTTTATTTATTTTTGAAGAAAAGAGAGACAGAGCATGAGCAGGGGAGGGGCAGAGAGAGAAAGAGAGAGAGAGACAGACAGAATCAGAAGTAGACTCCAGGCTGTGAGCTGTCAGTACAGAGCCTGAAGTGGGGCTCAAACCCACGGACCGCGAGATCATGACCTGAGACAAAGTAAGACGCCTAACCGACTGAGCCACCCAGGAGCCCCCAAAGATCTTTACTTTTAAAAGTGAAGATTTCAGTTGGGTCTGGCCACGGTGCACCACAGGACCCTCCCCACATTCGGAGTACAGAAGGAGACTAATCTGGGTCAAAGAACCTTCTATTCTTCAGTTTCTTGAAAACAGACCACACTTGGCTTCAAGCCAGACTCATCCAGCATTACAATATTATCTCCAGTTTCTTCCCAATCCTGCCCCCTTCTGTAATCACAACACACGCAGAGTCCCTCATAAAACAGATGGCTGGTTCCACTTGTCCGGGACCTCCTAAATTGTCATGCAGACAGATTTCTCTCACTCGTGGTCCACAGTCTAAGTCCTGCTATTCTATTTGCATCTGGCATGCCCTTATTTGTTCATTCAGACATATTTATGGTGTGTTTTCTCTGCCTAGAATGGAGGGAGATGCTAGGGATAGATGGAACAGAGCAGACAAGCTCTCAGTTCTCCTGCAGCTCAGGGCTGGTGTTATCAGGAGTCCTACAATAGAGAGCCTGTAGATAACAAAGAGGGGCAGGTTAGACCCCTGTCAAGAGAGCTTTAGCACAGTAGATAAGAGGAAAAGCAGCAGTGGGAAAACGTATTTTAAAGTGCTCAGCTGGGAAAGCAGAGAGAAAAAGAAGAATCAATTATGGAAATAAAGGATTAGTTCTTGAGAAGCACAGAGACGCTTGTTAGAACACAAAGATAAGGGAGAGAGAGTTGGGTGTTTCTGGTCCTTTCATTTAGGTCATTTCCCATTACGCCTGAATACTAAGCCCCTGACTGGTCGGTGGGATTACGGCTCAAAAACGCTGACTTCCATAGAGAGCGACGTAGGAGAGCGAGGTGGTCAGGAAAGACCCAATCTGGGCCTCACCGCTTGCCAGGCCTGTGATTTCAACAATTTCCCTCACTTCTGTGTACCTTGTTCTCATCTGTACGCATTTTCCCAGAAGGACCTTCTTTAAAAAAGGAGATAATTTGCCACACACAGCCTTTGGGAAGGACTCAAGGAGATCATGCCTACAAAACGCACCTCAAGTGGTTGGCAAACAGTGTTAGATATTCTTTTCATGTGTTGTATGGGAAATATTTACCACAGATAGCATTCCCATTGAGCGGCTCTGTTTGCCATGCTCGGATTCACAAGCTCGATTTGTTTTCCCTGCAGATGCCAAGTACTTCCTTCTAATTCTCTCCTTACCTGACATCCGGAACTCGAGGTGGGCAGGTCCTCTGCAGGACTCATCAGGCTCCTTCCGGCTTCATTTACCCGACAACCTCTTCCTGGGGCCGGGGACAGAGCTCCAAACTAAATAGTCTCCACCGTCTTGTGGCTTAAACTCTAGGGAAAGAGAACAAGAAAATGCACATAAAGTAAGGACAGGTGGCATTAGATGCTATGAAAGATATACAAAGCAAAAGTGACCGGTAATTGTTAGACGCTGCCCCAGCTATCAGAGGCTGTGGAGGCTGGGGATACAGCCCCTGATGAACACAGAGACGGCATTATAAGCCGGACTGATGCTGTAACATGGAGCAAGCTTTGGATGATCACAGCTCTGACAGTGTATAAATAACCACGGAACATGCTGGGTCAACTAGCAAACACAAACACATGCAAAAGGCGAGGACTTTGCTAAGAACTCCTGTAATTCTGCCCTCTAATCCCCAGTTACATTTGCCACCTTTGTTGCAGAGGTAGGTCTGCAAGAAGGAGAAAGAAGGAAGGAAGGGCAGGAGGAGGAGGAGGAGGAGGAGGAGGAGGAGGAGGAGGAAGGAGAGGAGGAGGAAGGAGAGGAGGAGGAAGAGAGGGAGGAAGAGGAGGAAGGAGGAAGAGGAGGAGGAAGGAGAGGAGGAGGAAAAAGGGGAGGAGGAGGAAAAAGGGGAGGAGGAGGAAGGAGAGGAAGAGGAGCAAGAGGAGGAAGGAGAGGAAGGAGAGGAAGGGGAGGAAGGGGAGGAGGAGGGGGAAAGGAGGTGGCAGTGAGAATGGATACACACAAATGAAATTGACCTTGGTCTTTCTAAAAGGTCAACATAGGATTTTGATTTCTTCTCTATGCAGGAAATGGAGATGAAGTTTGCCCCAAATCATTTGAGAATATTGCTTCCTCATTTAATTAGGAAATTCCTGCAGAAGTATCCTCATTGAAATACATTCAGTTAAGTATATTTGAGAAGATAAGCATGCAGGTCCCGATGGAGGAGGAAACTCAAGGCTTGGGGGTGGAGGGAGCCCCTCAAAGTCCTGTGAAGGTTCTCCAGTGGCCTGTGTCTGCCTTTGCTCTCCAGAAGCTCTGCTCTACCAAGGACTTTCCTCTGTCAGCAGGTGGAGCGATCAAGGGGCTTTGGCAGGACAGCAGGCACTAGGGTGGTCAGTCTTGGTAGGCATTTGACCATCTCTGAGTAAAGGGCCCCCTGTGATGCTCTGCCCTGACATCCTTTCTCCCACCATCAGGTATTGGCAAATATAACATGCTCCTCCCCTGGGAAACAGTGTGCTGTCGGAAGAATCTGCTCGGTCACCTCCTCTGGCAATTAGCAGTGGTGTGGCCTGGGACAGGGAATGTAGCCTCTCTGGTGGTATTTCCTCTTTGGCACAATCAGGGTCTGAACACAGAGATTAAACCCCAGCATGAGTGTCAATTATCCGGCACATAGTAAGTGCTCAATAAATGGTCTCCAGGGTCTTCATTACTGACCTCGGTTAATGAAAGTCCAGTCTGAACCTGTGGGTCCTGAAGCAGAGAGGGATTCACAGCTTGGCTGAAGGTGGGGAGATAATCGAAGTGGGAAGAAGAGAAATGCAAGAGTGTGAGATTAGTCCCTCTGTCTCGCCGGCCGCCTGTCTCAATCTGGTAAGCCGCGGTAGCCTGTGCTCACCGGTTCTCCTAGATGAAGGGAAGACTGGAATAAGTGGAATGAACCCCGCCTTGCTTCTCTGTTATTTGATGCTCACAGGCGCCATAGGAAGTACCCTCAAGTTCAGTTACAACAGTGACCTTCGGAGCAGTACTTTTCAGCTTGCTGGGGGATTTTCACAAATATCATTTCATTGGATTGTCACGAATGATCTCATTTTCCCGATGGGTAGCTGAGGTCCAGGACCACAAGTGGACTTGTGCCAGATATCAGAGAGATGAAAAGCCAGACCTGCATCCAGTTCTCAATACCGAGGTTAAAGTCAAGATCTCGAATGGATTCTTCTCCACGGTGCCTACAGTGTGCCCAGCGCTCAGCAGGCACGGACCTCTGCTAAAACTGAATGAATCTCCCTGGGACTGGGACAAACTCCAGAGAGCCACCAAATGGCACTGTGAGACACATCTTTGTGGTTCAGAGCCAAGGGAGGGCGAGCTGATGCTCACCTGGGCTTGCCCACTCTTCCCTCAGTGCACTTTCCATACGTGATGCCCCGGCCATGTTCTGTGGCTCCTCTCTATGCCTTTGGCTTTGACTAATCATACTTTTCATGATTCATATTGCCCATCTGCTTTCTAAATGGGTTATTCCTGGGTGGTAACCTCAGGAGGGAGGTTGGTGGGTCTCCAAAGTGTCTTAGGTATGATGTTGTAGAGCCACAACTAAATGAGGCATGGTCTCCCGACAGCACAAGACAGACACAGGAAGTCTGTTGTGTGTTCCCCACAGCCACTCTTTTCCACAGAACTTTCTGTGCGGAGAGAAATGTCCCACAATATCCAGTACAGCAGCTACTAGCCACATGTGGCCACTGAACACTCTAAATGTGTGGAACTCAATTTTCAATTTCATTGTATTTGAGTTATTTTAGACATATCTAAATAGACGCCTGTGTCTGGTGGCTGCCATATTGGACAGTGCAGCTCTCGAGTGATCCAAAGCCTGATTTTGCAGAACGGTATCCAAATCCCAGTTCTGCCCATCACTGCCCACGTGACCTCGGACATGCCAGTTAAGCTCTCTGAGCTTTGTTTTCCTCATCTATTAAGTAGGCTAAGTAAATTCTTTTTTTTCCTGCAGCTCTCATGATAATTTAAGAATCTACTGTATACTAAAGGTCCTGATCAGTGCCAGGCACATAAAATGGAAGCCATTCAGTGGGAGCCATTAAAACTACAAAAGCAATTCCAGGTATGAGGAGATCCAAAGCACATAAGAAACTTGAGTGGTAAATTTGCTGTGTTGTCAGCTCTCGTGGGCTGAAGAAGGAATCCAGGACCAAGTTACCTGGGATTTATCCATCTGACATGATTCAAACTCCGATGGAGATTATGGAGTGAGGCCGTGAAGACGGCTTATAGTAGAGATTTTCATCTGCATAGAACACAGATTAGAGTCTGGGCATATGCTGGGGCCACTAATGCACCGTAGGAATCTTCTGAGGAGTCATCAGCTTTGCTCTGGCTTTGTGGTCCCCAACCAGGCTTTGTGCCAGGTCCTATGGCTCCCTGACTGCAGCTTGCTGGTCTGGGTCTTTGTGTCTGTCCTCTGCCTGCAGTGTTACCTTGTACCCTGAACAGCACCACCTTAACTGTCTTACCAATCTCCTCTCCTCTTGGACCTTATTAAAGAGTCAGTTTAAACACTCCCTCTTTTGAAAGTCTTCCTCTATTTCTTTTCTGGGTCCCCTCGAGCAAGCTTTTGTTAGAGAGCACCTGCTGATGTCTGCATACCCAACCTCTTGTTAGAGGACCCTATCTTTCCGTATGTAGAGAGTCTCTGAACCTAGTACAGAACCTGGTACGTAACTGGATTAAGTCAATATCTGACAAGACAACGATGACGACAACAAAGATGATGATGGTGGTGGTGACGATGATGGTGACAATGGTGGAGGCAAGCCCACGCCTAGTGGTTGCCATGTTCCAGGCACTGTTCTAAGCGCTTTACACAGCATTCATTTACACCTCCACCTCTAGGTAGATGCTACTACCTTCTACTTTTGTCTCCATTTTACATATAGGTAGAACGGAGATCAGGGAGTTTAAATAACCTTAAGGTTGACCGAGCCTGAAGGTGGACCCTTACACTTCCAGAGCGCTGAAGGCTCTGCTATCTCAGGAGATCTGTCCCTGTAGACCCCAGAATGCGGACAAATGTTGCTCTGACTCCTGTTGATTCAGGACCTGGAGGACCAAGACCTCTGCATTTAAGCGTCAACTGTCAACCCTTAGAAATAGCCCTGCATGACTCCTTAGGGTGGGAGCACGTCCCCACGTCCCTTCCCAATTCCCAGGCACTTATCAGGCAGACAGCTGCGGTGGAATGATTTACAGCCACTCGGCGTTTTCCAGCAGGAAGCTGAAAAATGTCCCTGCTGCGGAATACCAACTGCAGAGTCTCTCACATAAAGCAGCCACTGGTGACTTTCTGCAGACCTGCCTGCCTTTGCCCCCGACCCCACACATACTTTTTAATGAAGGCCTCACTCAGCTGGCCCTGTGGCAGTCCTGCCTTGACTTGGCTGTAAGCAGCAGGGAGGGAGACACTGAAACCATGGGGGTGCGGAGTAAAATGTATACATTGGTGGGTTTTCCAAGTCATGAAATCTCCCCATGTCTCCACTGAGCTTCACGTTTTTCCCTTCACATTCTCCTTCTTTTCTATAACAAACGGGCTCACTTAACAAGTACTTACTGAGCCCCTTTCATGTGCCAGATGCTGGGGACAGTGGGTTGGAAAAAATACCCAGCTTCTGCCCCCTGGTCTAGTAGGAGGCGCTCTGCTGTGCAGCATAATATATGTTATGGCAGAATCAGGGGTGCTATGGGACGCAAGGCAGTTGGGGGGGGGCCTCTCACTTTGCCTGAGCAAATCTGGGAAGGCTTCACAAAGGACGGGCCATACAGGTTGTGGGTCTGTGGCTGGCAAGAGTGAGAAGGCCAGGAGGGAGGCCCAGGCAGAGGTAACAGACTTGGGAAAGGTTTTGGGGGCATGAAAGGGTGCTGTGACGTTAGTTTTATGTTTCAACCTGGCTAGGCTGTGGTACCCAGCTACCCAATCAAACACCAACCTATGTGATGCTCCGAAGGGTGGGCTGTAGATGCAGTTAAAACCTATAACCGGCTGAATTTAGGTAAAGGAGAGTATTGGCCTCCTTCAATCAGTGGAAAGCACTTAGAAGCCAAACCCAGTTTTCCTGCAGAAGGAGAAATTCCGCCTCAAGATTCTCTCAACCTCTGCCTGAGCCTCCAACTTGATGGGCTGCCCTTTGGATTTCAGATTTAGCAGCCCCCAATTCCTTGAGGCGAGTCTCTTTGCTATGAATATGTGTGCATCTCTCCTTCTGTCTCTGCTCTCAGTTCTGTTTCTCTGCAGAGCCCTGGTTAACAGTGATGCCGCATGTGGGAGGATTACTTCCTGTTTCTGAGTGGCTGGGGTGCAGGGGATATGCTAAGAGTGGAAGAAGAGGGGCTGGTGGATGAGCAGGGAGATGTACCCTTCTTCATGAGGACAGTGGGGAGCCACAGAATAAGTGGGCGAGTGACTGCTTCAGGTGTGTGTCTCAGAAAGGTCATGGGGCAGCCAAGTGGATGATGGCCCTGTCACCTGCCACCCCTCCCTGCATCCCTGGTCACGCGATCGTTGCAATAATGCTTGTCCTCTTTAAGGGTATCATCACAACAGGAGGAATTATGAGCGGGGTCCTCAATCAGGCAGACCAAGGTTGGGTCCCTGCTCTGCCGCTCACCAGCTGGTGACTTGGATGAGGCTCCGATGCTCTCCAGGCTTTGGTCCCTTCTTCCACACACCCACACACAAGGGGACAACAGTCCCCACCTTCAGGGACAAGGTCTGTGTGCTCCGAGAGCTGAAACACCTCAGACTGTGGCATCCCCGGGCTCCCTCACCCCTTCAGGCTGAGTGGTTTCTGCTTTCTCAATCCTCTAGCCCTGGGGTACTTCATCCTATCTCTGAACTTGACCCCCATCCTTGTAAATAGGCCACTTACTAAACTCTCAATTACCTCTTTGGTGTTTGTTCATCACACACCAAGAATCCAAGGCATGGTATTCATGGTCAGCTATTGTTACCATAGGTTCTTACATTTATTATGACAAAACGGAGATACAAAGAGGCCATGTGACTTGCTGAAGGTCATAAAGGAGCTTGTGTTTAGGGAGAGCCCTATGTTTACTGCTTCACACACACAGCAAACGTGAGCCCTCATTATTGGTCTCCTCTCCACCGACAGGTGAGAAAACTGAGGCACAGATAGGTGAAGGCACTTTCCTGAGTTTGGACAGCTAGAGAAGGGAGAAGCCTGGATTCAAATCCAGAACTTTGGGACTTGCCCCATCCTGTGGGGATGTCACCTTGTTTCTCTGACCAGCCCTGAGACACAGCTGGTGTTCCACTGTGCTGTGTTCTTGCGTCAGCAGTCAAGACATCTCTGTTTTCGATCACAGGCACTCCCACCTTCTAAGTAGACAGAATCAGACTGCGGGTTCATCTGTCTACAGAAGCTCGGAGGGATGGGGAACGTGCATGGGGTCGGGACAGGCCAATCTCAGCCAAATGTATAATCTGTCCCTGGAAGATCCCCCCTCCCTCCCCCGGAATCAAATCAGAACACGGTCTCCAGATCTGCCAGAACATCTTTGCCGTCTGCCCTCAATCATTCTGGATCCTGGGGAGGATTTGTCAGGCAGTCAGATGTGTCAGCTCCCTGGCTTGGGGGCTCTCAGGGTCCGCCCCCAGCCCCTGGCTAACAGCCTCAGGGACTGGGTTTCTCACGCGAATAGCTGGGGTCAGTACTGTGCTGTCATCAATGATGGTCCAAGGCTGGCAGCTAGTTAACCATCATGCCTTTCCAAAGCCGGCCGGACCGGAATCGTGGGGACTCTGTAGTGTCTTTTAGCTTAGGGCACGAGATTTCGCCCTCACAATTAAACGGCTCCCAGTCTACCTGCTGATTTGAAATTTCTTTGCATCTGAATTGTTGGCATTTGTTGCGCTATAGCCTCAGAGATTGTTTTTATTTTTTTTAAGTTTTTATTTATTTTGAGAGAGAGAGACAGAGAGAGAGACAGAGGCAGAGACAGAGACTGATTATGCAGGGGAAGGGCGAGAGGGAGGGAGGGAGAGAGAATCCCATCTCTGTACCATCAGTGGAGCCCGACTTGGGGCTCAAACTCACAAACCGTGAGATCATGACCTACAATGGCGTCAAGAGTTGGACAATCAACTGATTGAGCCACCCAGGTGCTCTGGCCTCACAAGAGTTTAATGTCAGAGTAATAGGGCTCTGACGTTCAGAAATTCCTCTAATTACATTTCAATTTCTTCCGTTATATCTAAGAGAAAAATAATTTAATGTTGCATTTCAAAAAGTCAGGAGACTACAATCCCTTTTTTATAATTCTGTTTCTATCTGTTGCCCTCCTGCCTATTCCTACATAAGCTTAGAAAGATGTCTGGTGTGACCTTCCCAAGTGTTAACCTTGACTATTTCTGGATCGTGGGATTTGGCGAGAGTTTGGCATTTCTTCTCTGGACTTCTCTAAATTGTTTAAACGTTTTTCAACACTCCTATGTCGTTTCTACAAAGACAGTCCTAATGCTCTTAAGACAGAGAGAGTAAGAAGAATTCAAGTCCAAACTTCCATAACACAGATGAAGGAACAGAGGCTCAGAGTGGACAAGAGATTTACTTTAGGTCACATGGTAATTTGTTGAAGCAAGACTAGAACAAATATGTAGATCTCAGTCTGGGCTTTCTCCAGTGTTCGTTCATTCACTCATCAAACCTTGGGGCGCCTGGGTGGCGCAGTCGGTTAAGCGTCCGACTTCAGCCAGGTCACAATCTCGCGGTCCGTGAGTTCGAGCCCTGCGTCAGGCTCTGGGCTGATGGCTCAGAGCCTGGAGCCTGTTTCCGATTCTGTGTCTCTCTCTCTCTCTCTGCCCCTCCCCCGTTCATGCTCTGTCTCTCTCTGTCCCAAAAATAAATAAACGTTGAAAAAAAATTAAAAAAAAAAAACAAAAAAAACCTTTCATGAACACATACTTAGACAGAAGATGAATCCAATGCAGTCCCCGCTCTCAAGTAGACAGAAGGTTGAATCAAGGTTTACAGTGTAAATGCTGAAGTTATGGAGGAAGCCACAGGGAGGGTGACAGGAGGGACCTAGGCCAGGCAAGAGAGGAAAGGGGGGGTGCTCCAGGAAATCCCCCTAGGGTAGCAGTTAGAAGTCAGCTTGCTGTTAGATGAGTGAGGAGGCAGGGAGGGGTTCAAGGCTGGAGAACAGCCTGAGCACATCTACGGAGGCAAAAGGGAACATGAGCCACTTATTTCACAAGGAACAGTCATCACGTGGGCACATTAGAGTGGTGCTCCCTGGAATCTGCGTGGAAACCACACGAGGACAAGGACCTTGTCTTTCTTATCCACTGCAGTGCCCCAGCTCCTATGATAGATGCTCAATAGCTATCTGTTACATAAATAGCTTAGTAAAAACGGTACCCCTCCCTGAAGCCTTCTCCAGCTCCCTCCTCGCCCAACTAATTAACATTTTATCACCCTTTCGTGCCCAGAATTCACATCATTTCCTCAGGGAAGTCCTCTCCAACTTCCTCATCTAGGTTAGAACTTTCTAGTATCATTTGCCACTACATTATAGCCCTTGCCACATTGCAATCTTATGGATATTTCAGAAACGCTTGGTTACTACCTGTCTCTTCCAATAGACTCTAAGCCCCACGGGAGGAAGAGACTGAATCTTCTTTCACTCATCACTGTATCTCTAGCACCCATCATGGTATTGCACACAGCAGGGGTAGAACAAGTACCTTTTGTAAGAATGAACAAATAAATGAATGAGTTTTGGATTCACCGAGGATCTTCTTGGAGAGTCCCCTTCAGTTCTTAGCATACTTTTGAATGATAATTTGATTCCTGTTTCTTAAATTTCGCTGTAACCGAAGCTCCACGAGGACAGTAGTCATGTCTGCTTTGATCTGTTGTAATCCAACACTTCTCATGTTTTATATCATATTATAATTACTTTTGTCTGTGCTACACCTCATCTCCACTACGTCTGAGACCCAAGGGAGTAGGTATTGTACCCTCCCCCCGCATGACAATGAGTCAAAACTCTGCAACCAGAGCTCGGATTGGTTTCCCAAGCTTCAGCTCAGTGATCCTGTCTCTCTGTTGGACAGAGCTCGCTGGAGCCCCCCAGGCAATTTAACATGGACGTCATTCTTAAATTTGGACTCACCGTCCCTTCAATCTTCACAGAGCTCACTTGCTGAACCAATGAGGACACGTGCGTTCCTCTAGGACCCAGGATCTCCTTTGCTGTGTCACAAATGATGTACAAGAAGGCATGACCTTACCCCTGCCATTGTATTATCACGGTGACAGAGGACAAAGGCTCCAGGCAGCATGGAGAGGCAAAAAGAACATGGGTAGGGGATCTGGATTCAAGCTAAAACTGTTCAATACTATTAAAAAGAAAAAAAGAGGAGCAACTAGAAAAGGGATTATTAAGCAGTATATGTGATGTTAAGACCATTTTATATATGCTTTTATTCCATTTACAATAAATCCGTAGAGTGGGCATTACCATACCATTTTAATAACCAGGAAACGGAGATCTAGAGAGAATAAACCCCATACTCAAGGTCACCCTGCTGTTAGGTAGCAGAGCAGAGATTAGAACCCAGATCTCTCTGACCTCAAAGTAGGGCTCTTTCTTTGTCCATCAGCTTGCCTTCTACCCTAAGCCTGCTGTGCGGTCTTGAAGAAGCTGCCTAACCTCTCTGATCCTTCGCTTCCCCACCTGTGATGGAGAGGATTACCACACCTACCTCCAATAGCTGCCCTGAGGATCTAATGGTAAGACCATGCATATTTAAGGCAATATAGACATGCCAGTGATTCCTGTGCACAAAATCTGCCAACAGTTAGATCAGAAAGCACAAATTCTTTTGTTGGTGTGTTTAAGACAGAAGAGAGGTCTTATTATTCCTGAAAGAGTTATCACAGCTGGAGAAGCATCAGTATAATTCCCGCAATAAAAGGGAATGTATGGCGGGTGGCGGGGGGATGAGGTGGGGGATCGAAGGTAACACAGCTCTCTCCCTTCCAACCCAGGCTGCCTTTACTTTGTTCCAAGATGCAATTCCAGATTAGATTGGTTATTTCTTCATCCCAGGTATGAGTGTTTATAGCCCAGCTGTTGGGAACCAGAGCAGAGTGGTTAAATACTTAAATACTGCTCTGCACCCTGGCCCTCCGCCAGCCGCCCAACAGACAGCTCAGCCCGCCATGCTCATCTCTTGGGAGCACTGTTTCCCCCCTAAAATGTGGCCCTGGGCTGCTTCCTGCCACCCCCCCCCCCCACAACAGGGGCTGGTTTCCATGAAAACGTGTCGTCAACTCTCTGTACCGCGACCCGCTGAAGTCAATCAGAGTCACGGGGTTGGTGGTCGGCGTGAAATCCTACTTGGCCCCTGATGGTGGCACTTTGGCACAACTCCAGCCCCCTATCTTGACTCAGTTTACCTGTTTGCTGAGATTTGCTTCTGAATGGGTTTCCTCCCACATTGAGCCCGGGGGTTGTAAATGCTCATGATGATCAGAAACCCAGTCTCTCTTTGCAGCAGAGGAAGACAAGAGAGCAAATAATAAAGCCTGAGGGAACAGAGGGGGCAAGAAGCCACATCACTGCCCTCAAAGAGTCAACAGTTTATAACGAGACAGAACTGTGAATGAATAAAAACAACAGTCATCGCTTCTAGAGTGCTTGGTGTGTGCCAGACACCCCTCTAAGTGTGTTAAAGAATATAGCACATTTAAGTCTCACAATTCCAAGAGGAAGGTACTATTATTGTCCCCACCTTACAGATGAAGAAACTGAGGCTAGCTAAAATCGTGGTAGCAGTGGAAGGATCAGGAGGTTGGACATCAACAATCTGTGCACTACATTATAGATTCTGTGATTACTATAGCCTCAAGGGTAGGCTCACGAAAGGGGGAGTTTTAAAGATTGTGTATGGACAAAGGTGTTCCGGGCAGATGCAACCACACGTGCAAAGGCCCTGAGGTGCCAGAGAGCTTGCATATACAGGGAACAAGAAACAGCTCACTGCGCTGGAAGCATAACAAGGCATGGGGGAGACAGAAGACGCAGAAGGGCGGAAGACACGTCATTGGGTAGGCGGGTTCTCATTGGGCTGGAAAGAGCCTCAAATGTCAAGTTAGAGTCTTGGACTTTGACCAAGTAAGACAGGGACCTACTGGCATTTAAGAAGGGGAGTGACGTGGACAGCTTGGAGTCAGGAAAGATCTGTCAGGCAGTAAGTAGTGTCAAGAAAGGGCCTGAGGGGGAGACCAGGAGACAGGAAAGGTGGGAGAGGCTGTTCCAGGATGGTGACTAGATGGAAGGAGTCACCACCTCCTTCTGTTTCCTGATTTTGGAGATATGGGGGCCCCTAAGGATCCCTGCACCCCAAGTGAGCCCAACACCAGAAGGGCTGTGTCTTGGCATTCGCATGTCTATAAGTAATCAATACCTGCTTGTTAAGTGCTTTGTTAACTCGCCCAAGGAATGAGAGTTGGCCCATGATACCTTAGAGAAGCCTTCCAAATCTAGTGATTCAAGTCCATTTTCTGGACACCTGCAAAGGGTAGGGAGCCAATCCTAGGCTGGAAGGAACCTGGAGGGCTTCTGGGTTTGTCTGCCTTGGGGAAACGACTCATTCTCCACTGGGAGTAAGCGGCATGGTGCCTGCCTGCCCACCTCCCCTCAGCTGTGAGGGTGACACGGACTTGTGACACAACTTCACTTCCCCAACCGTGATTGGCCCAGGGGTGGCTCCATCAAGAGTTCTTCTGTGCATTCTTACACATGGGTGTCAGAGCAGGACCCTGCCGGTATGGTAGCCAGCATCCCAGACATCCCTAAGGAATGAATCTAAAAATGAAGCATCAGTGAGGGAAACAGAACCAGAGGTGGAGAATGACAGATTCCTGAGCCTATTGATACAGGTGAGTCTGAAGTCAATCTGATCTGTTTGCAACTTACACACCTCTTCTCTGGAGCCCCAGGCTGGAGTATGAGTTGGGCTAAGGGTTGGAGGCAAGGGAGAGCAACCACATGAGAATCGTGTAACTTGAAAGTAAAGGTCGGGAGGTTCCCAAGCAAAACCAAGCTCTTACTGTAAGAAGAAAGAAACGGTTTCCGGGCTGGCAGAAAAACAATAGATGTACTCTACCGACTTCTGCAATACAAATGTTAAAATGAGATCAGTGTTTCAGACTCATTAGTCCCTGGGCTGGGTTACGTGGATGAGAATTCCTACAGGGTGAGCGCCCATGCCCTAGGATGTAGGGTGGTAGGTAGGTGGCTCTCTTCATTTCAACCCGTTTTTAACCCTGCCTCCTTGTCACTCTGCCACCAAAAGCCACCGGGTCAGCGACAACACCAAGTTATGTTTCTCTAAGCCCCAAGGCCTCTGCTTCTGCCATCTCCTGACTTTGCCCTCGCATTAGCATTCGCGGACTCAAACTGTCACAGAGTCTCGGGTAATTAGAGGCGATAAACAAATGCTAATTAGCACTGGGGCTGTACCCACAGGATGCCAGGGACAAAGACCCAAGCCTGGTGTTTGTGTTTCCAGGGTCCCTTCAATGCCCACCTCTAAGAACGCTTTCTGAAGCTTCTTTATGAAAGAAGGAGGTAGAGACAGTACGGCATTTGGGGAAAAGGCTCTCTGTCTCCGTCTTCCCGCTGCCTAATCTGTAGGCAACTTACCTTAGTCTCCCTGAGCCTCCACTTCCCCATCCGTAAAATGGGAATAGTAACCATCGACCTTCACGTGATTTTATTGTGTGAACCAAACACTGCGTGCAACATGGGCAACACTTGGCACGTGTCATTCGGCAAGTGAGTTTCCGTGGGTATACAGTAAAACACAAGGGGGGAATCATGGGAGTTACACGTGGAAATTTGGGTGCAGAGCTCTCTCTGCTCTGTCTGTCCCCACCACCACTCTCTGGTTTGTCGCATTCACGGTTCGCGTGTGGACCACCGCATTGCCCTCCCGCCTGGCTGCAATTCCTTCTGTATCTTGTCTCCCCAGATCATTCCGTGTTAGTGTCCCAGGACTGCCGTCACAAAGTGCCACAAAACTGGCAGCTGAAAACACATAAACGTATTGTCTCGTGGCTCTGGAGGCTAGACGTGTGAACTCAGGCTGTTGGTAGGGCTGGTTCCTTCTGGAGGCTCTGAGGAGATTCCGTAGCCTGCTTCTCTTTGGCGCCTGCTGGCAAAGCCTGGGCGATGCCCAGCCTTCCTTGGCTTGTGGATACATCCCTCCCACCTCTAGCCTTCTCCTTGCCCTTCTGAGTCTTTCACTGTCTGTCTAATCTCCTTCTAGCCTTTGCCCTTATAAGGACGCCTATCATTGCATTTGGGGCCCACCGAGGTAATCCAGGGTGATCTCAGCTCGAGATCCTGACGTTAATTACATCCGCAAAGGCCCTTTTTCCAAAATAGGTCAGAGTCACAGTTTCTTGGGGTTACTGTGTGGATGTAGCTTTTCCTTGGTGGGGGGTGGCCAACTGTCCAACTACTACACATCTCAAACCCCACACCCCGTTTCCAGGTCAATCTGCCCCAACCCCACCGGTACTCCTGGCACCACACTGCTCCCTGACCAAATGGTCCACAAAGCCTTTTCATTTTCAACCTAAAAGACTGCGTTAATCGGCCACCTGTGCCCCCCCCTCCCCGACCCGGAGCAGACCCCAAGCCTCTCTTCCCCTCATATGCCCTCAACGGGAGGTGCTGAGCTATCCACCTCCTCCTCCATCACTTCCTCTTCCTGCCTCTTGGAACGTCCTTCCATCCATATTCCCAACCTAGACTCTGCAGTAGTTTCCTGCTGCTGCAAAGTAACCGCCAGGGTAGGGGCTTAACACAACGTGCACTTGTTACCCCATGGTCTCTGCACATGGAAGGACTGGGGACAGCAGAGTTAGGCCCTCACAAAACCAGAGCAGCGTGTCCACGGGGCTGTGTCCTCAGATGGAGGTCTGACCGGGGAAGAACCCACCACCAAACTCATGCAGGTGTCGGTGGAATTCACTTCCTTGCACTGGAGGACCGAGTGCCCGTGTTTTGCTGGCTGCAGGCCACCCTACTTCTAGGACATAGCATGCATCCTGCCCCCACTCAAAAGGAGAGGGTTGCACAGGACTTGGCAACCACCAGGCTGGAATCTTGGGGCCACCTTGAAATCTGCCTGCCACAGACTCTATTTTTTTTTTTTAACATTTATTTATTTTTGAGAGACAGCACAAGCAGGGGAGGGGCAGAGAGAGAGAGAGGGGGACACAGAATTGGAAGCAGGCTCCAGGCTCTGAGCTGTCAGCACAGAGCCCAATGCAGGGCTTGAACCCATGAGCCATGAGATCATGGCCTGAGCTGAAGTTGGATGCTTAAGTGACCGAGCCACCCAGGCTCCTATGCCTGCCACAGACTCTTACTTGGGCTTCAAAGGGGAGCATCCCTCTCTACCTCCCTGACAAAACCACTGCCGTTCCTATCCAGCTGAATCATCTCTCCCTCCTCCTAATTCCTGGTGGCTTTGTTTCTACCCGTCTTACAGCACTGATGGATTTATTTAAGAGGCAGCAACACAGCAGCATACAGGAGCAAAGGATAAGGGCTCAGGAGTTAGAGAGCCCTGGATCCAACCTGGCTCCTTTACTTCGCATGAGCCTGAGCTACTCAGCTTTCAACATTCAATTAGACACATGCAGAAGAATCTCTTCCTGGGTTATAATGATCAAAGGTGCTAATTTCCCTACTGCTGCTCATGGCCTGTGGTTCACAGCAAGGATGAGGGATATTTTGTAGGAATCAGGACAGGCAAGATTATATTGCAGTAACAAACAGCCCCTCGCCTGGAAAAACCCAGTGGCTTGAAACAAATGTTTCTTTGTTTTCACCAGCTGCATGCCCACTGAAAGTTAGCAGGGGAGTTCTGTGCATTTTAGTCTCTTGGGGTCCGAGAGATTGGGGGGCTCACCAAGCCAATCACTCTGGAATGATCCAGAAGTGAAATGGGGCACTCAGGCTCACAACACATTAGCCAGAAGGAGTCACATGATCCCACCAGGGGGCCAGGAAATAAAATGCCTCCCATGTACCTGAAGGAAGGAGACCCACGAGCAGGTAGTCATGATGTGACTTCTGTGAACTTAAAAGCTCCTTCTACCCTAAGGAAGAATATGTTCTCATCACCTTTTATCCATAAAAGCATGGATCACAGTAAGAACAAAATGTCAGGAAGCCTAACTTTAAGAAGAGAACAGTTTCAATGCACAGAAAAGAAGCCATCATCGTCTCTGTAATATAATTTGAGAAGACAGACGTTTCCATCTACCCTTAAATATTTCCCTTCTTCATGTGCTACCATGTCTCATATTTCTGCCATTAGCTTGATCCATTAGGGGCTTTCGAGGTGCATCTGCACAACCCAAGGCATTGGACTGCCCGAGCAGGGTAAGATATTCCCGAATACACCATTTATTCATTTAAGTTGTTACCAGGGCTGCTGTGCAACTTGCTGAACTCAGGGCCAGGCAACATGCTCAGTGCTGGGTCTGTGTCTCACATGGACCCAATCCTCCCTTTTCAGGTAGAATGGGACAAAAGGCTGATGTGTCCTGAAGGAGGAAATAATAATGCCACCCAAGAAAGTGCTTTCTGGGCGCTTGGCTGAGCAAACGCGGATTTGTAAGAGTTCATCCTTAGAGAAGGACGGGGACTAGAATTTCCTTCTATAGTAGGCAGATCTTAAAGGATTTTCCCTGCTTCTTTGTAGAATGGGCCCCTGCAGGGGATACAAGTACATTCTCAGGACTCAACTCACATGGGGTAAGAGGACAGAGAAAATGACAACAATCAAGGTTTTCCAGAAGCTGCTTCTCTACAAATCCTGCCTGTAACTCATTAGCTTAACTTCCCTGGGTCCCAGAATCTTCTATCATAACTGTGGGCTCCTGAGTTCTCCCCAGGGGTTTGACCCTGGTCCTTCCTCTTCTCAGAATAAGAAGAGAGCTACGGAGTTTGGAGACACTGAACAGATTCCCTGCTAAAAACTAAGAAACTTACAAAAAAATTTTTTTAATGTTTATTTTTGAGAGAGAGAGAGAGAGAGAGAGAGAGTGTGTGCGCGAGTGGAAGAGGGACAGGGAGCGGGGGAGACACAGAATCCCAAGCAGACTCCAGGCCCCAAGCTGTCAGCACAGAGCCTGACGTGGGGCTCGAACCCACAAACCGCGAGATCATGACCTGAGCAGAAGTCGGATGCTTAACTGAGTGAGCCACCCAGGCGCCCCCAAAACTAAGAAACTTTTGAATGAATGGATAATTTTTAAAAAATTCATTTTTGAGACGATTTTCAAAAAAGTTAAAGTTATTTTCAGAGCCAACTAATAGCACTGATTTGGACTGGGAACATGAGAGGCAAAGTCTCGGAAAACATAAGCTATTAAAGTCTATTAAAGACCCCGTGTGCATTTTTTTATGCAGACAAATAATTCCAACAGTTGGGTGTCGATGTGCGAACAGGGCTGGGCTCCCAGCACTTCGGGGGGTGAAAGAAAAGCCCCCGCAAACCGCGGAAAGCGCATCCTGCTCGCCTTGAGTGACACGCAGATGACGTGCGCTCGATGGTTTGGGACTTGGCGGCAAGGAGCAGTGGAAATAATTCTCTGGAAATGAAGAGAATCAGCAAAACATGAGGCAAAAAATAGACAAACGAACTGAGAGAGCAAAATGGAACAAGAGAAGAGACGGTCGGGAACGGGCCGCTTTCCTCTGCCTCACGCGGCTCTGGTGGCTTGCGGTAAATGAGTTTCTAACGATGTTTTTAAAGAACGGGTCTTATTCGGTGGGGCTGATGCAGCGCCTGTGGTTTCCGGGGCTGTGTCCTGGGGAACCTGATGAGAGCAGGAGGAAGAAACTTGGGCCCCGGTTGCCATTCCCTATGTCCTCCTGGGATGGACCCCAGCCAAACACCTGTCCCCACTCCCTACAGTGGAGAGTCAACCAGCCCCTCCTTCCAAGTGCCAGCAACACTGACCTTGGAGGATCACAGACATTCAGTGACAATGCTGTGCTAATAAAAGCTCCTTTTAGTGCCCATGGGGTGCTGGGTGAGGTATTTTTTGAATGAATGAATGAATGAATGAATGGAGGAATGAATGAGCGAGTGGAGCACAAGGTGCTCCGTGGTCCCATAGACAGAGCACTCTCCCCTTGGGAGGGAGGAGGGAAGACGGAAGGCTTCCTGGAGGAGGTGATGCAGGAGAACTCAGGAAAAGAAGACACACAGGAGAGTTTGAGGCAGAAGAGAAGACGTGAACGAATTCGTGAAGGACTGTTAAAAAGCACATCCCACTCCAGGAATCTCTCATCAATTGGATTTGGGGGGAAGGTGTTGGGGGAGGAAAAGTAATTTTCCCCCTACTCTTGCAGACTCTTGGCTGAAACCCCCCTGTGATAAAAGATTAACAAGAGACGAAGAAGCAGGAACTTAATAATATGCCTATCTCCTGTAGACAAGGGATCTACCCAGGAAAACCGAGTAACTCTCTGGATTGGCCCAAGCCATGAGCTTACACACCATCTCCAGCTAAAGACAAAAGAGATGTTGGGGGCAGGGGGGGGTGAGGCTGTCAGGAAAAGCACAAGGGTGAAGGCTGTTATGCAGATTTAGGTCTCTGTTTTCTTTTATGAAGAGTTTCTCCACTTCCTGGTACCAAGAGGAAGACCCCCCCCCCCCCCCGACAAATAGAGGTTTCCCCTATAAAGGTAAAGTTCTCTTACAAAAGGGTAACTTCTACTTGGGTCTTCAGAGCTTCTCCTGTGTCTGCTGTTTCTTAAAAATAATCAGCCTAAAGGGGAACCTGGGTGGGTCAGTCGGTTAAGCATCTGACTTCAGCTCGTTACCATCTCACAGTTCGTCAGTTCAAGCCCCACGTCAGGCTGTGCGCTAACAGCTCAGAGCCTGGAGCCTATTTCAGATTCTGTGTCTCCCTCTCTCTCTGGCCCTCCTCTGCTTGTGCTGTCTCTCTCTCTCTCTCTCTCAAAAATAAATAAATAAACATTTAAAAACAGTATTAGCCTAAAATAATCCTTATACCAACGTGGCATACTTTGGGGGTGGCACATTGTGACCCCCCCTCCTTCAAGGATTTTAGAGGCAGGTGTTGGAAGCTGACAAGATGGCCCTTCCCGAGACATACTGTGTGCCTGGGGACATATGGCAATAGCTAAAGATGGCTTTGGGTTATCACAACTGAAGCGGGGAGGCGGTGCCACCAGCATCCAGGGGGATATGGGTCAGGGATGCCTCTAAGCTTCCTGCTGTGCAAAGGACAGCCAACCCCTAAAGCCGGTAGTGCAGCGACTGAGAACCCCTGCAGGATGCCAATCTTGTGGAGAATCACATCTCATGCTTCAAATCTTTTCGTCTTTATCACAGCCCCACGAGTCATGGATTTACACCCAAATCTCAGACACAGAAAACGAGGCTCTGAGAACTTCAGTCACCTACCTGGAGTCACAGGGTAAGAGGCAGAGTGTGGATTTGCACTCAGGAAGCCACACTCCAGCTCCCTGCTGATAACGAGCAGGATAGAGAAACCCATGGCCCTGCTGTGACGGTCTTTGGATGCATGTTACAGAGTCTGGGCACAGAGCTGGTGTCTGCGACACCCGAATATGTTTCATGTACAGATTGGGCACCTTCTCACTCCCTCAAGTGCTTTGCCCCTAAGAAGTGAGTAGATTCAAATGAGTTTTCCATCTGTAAGCACAGAGAGCAGAAGATTTTTCTTTTTTTTAAAAAATATTTATTTATTTTTGAGAGAGATAGTACGTGAGCAGGGTAAGGGCAGAGAGAGAAGGAGACACAGAATCCAAAGCAGGCTCCAGGCTCTGAGCTGTCAGCACAGAGCCCGACGCGGGGCTCAAACCTACCAACAGTGAGGTCATGACCTGAGCTGAAGTCGGACACTTAACCGACTGAGCCGCCCAGGGGCCCCCAAAGCAGGGGATTTTTCAATACGCTCATCATGTTACCCCCCACCTCCCCACCCAAGCCAGGCAAGCACTAGCCTGTCACTAAATACAACGGGAAGAGCAACTTAAGCGACTTAAGACATAATTAATGGAAGTCTCCCCCTGTGGCTTCAGTCTTTCCCTCCCGTGTGGTAGGAAAAGCGAGTCCTCGTGTGTTCTGTTATTACGACTCTTCCCTGAAACGCTAATCACGTACAGGGTGATCTCTCTGCAGGTCACGCGGAGGTGCGGGGTTCCAGCGCGTGCCTGTCTGTCTGCCAGCTCTACTTATCCTCCTAGGGGAGTCACGCGGGCCGGCTCCCCCGAGCAGCGTGGGCCACCGCAGCTTGGAAAAGAGGATGCTGCCTCTGGCCTCACGGCAGCAGAGAGCAGCTCAGAGTATTTGCAGGCGGCCATCCAAAAATAGGAGTTCAGGACAGGGATCGGTCCTGCAGCCTTTCCCTGGAGGCCGGCCTCGGCATAGGACCTTCTCGGGCTAATCTCCCTAGTCTCCGCCACAGTCCGGAGAGGCGGGAATCAACCCTCCCGTTGTACAGATGAGGGGACCGATGCTCCAAGGATCCGAACTGTAAACGTGCAGCTCGCATGTGGGGTTAGGCACCTGACTCACACGGGGTGTAAAGAGTTAACAACCTGGCCATTCATTTAAAGGCTTCACAACACAGCGACTCCCGGCTTTGTACCTGGACTTGGCACGGTGCCTTTGCTCAGTAAAGATGAAACCAGTCACATAAAGCAAACAGATCACAGACAAATGACCCCTATAGGGAGGCCCCTGACTCTGATTTCATTCCTTGTTCCGTAAATACGTAACTCTAATGGGGTGATAGATGGCGGTGGGGTTTCTCTATTCATGACTCACTGAGAAGAACACGGGCTCTGACACAGCAAGGTTTCAGTTTGAATCCTGGCTCCGCCCCTCCCAGGCTGTGTGACATACGGCTAGTGCATTCACCTCTCTGAGCCTCTGTTGTGTTGCCTATAAAATGGAGATCACCTCCACTTTATGGAGCCACTAGGAGATAAACCAAGAGAAGAGGAAATTCTTTTATTGAACTTTTAGCACACACATGAGATGTGATTTAATTCCCCAACCATGTTTTTCTCAATGCTCTTACTCATTTCAACACTAAGTTCTATTTTCCCTTTGAAAATTGAAGAAAGGCTCAGAGAGGTTAAGTCACTTGCCTAGAGACACACAGCTTTGCCTCTTTCTGATATGCCTGGATGCTTTCGAGGAGAGCTTGAGAATCTGGAATTTTGATTCCAAATGTAGAGGTTTTGGGGTAAGAAGGGGTGGAGGAAATGTTTCAAATGGATGGGAAGTAGAGGAGAAAAATATCTGTCTTTTAAAAGTCAGAGTTTAAAAGGTCAGAGTTGGAGAGAAGCTGATTTGCCTCTAGGTCTGTTGTATCTGAGGCTTTACTCTCTGGAGGCAGTGAGTACAAGACATCAAATCCCTTCTCTGATGGGAAAGGATCACAGAACAACAAAAAGAGACAGATGGGATGAGAACAGAAGTATGTTATTGCCTGGAATGAAACACTGATATGCACTCTAGAGGAAAAACAGGCTGAGGGGTTAAACAGCTGATCTATAGAAACTTGCACCCATAATATGTAAAAAGCTCTTCCAAATCAATAATAAGAAAACCACCTGATTTTTAAACCGGCAAGAGACTTAAACAGACATATCTGCAAAGATGACATGCAGATTGCCAGTAAGCACCTGAAAAGACTCAACATTGTCAGCCATCAGGGAAAGGCAAATCAAAGCCACGATGAGATGCCACTTCACACCCGTGAAGATGGCTAAAATAAGAAAAGAGACAATACCAGTGTTGGAGAGGATGTGGAGAAATGGCAACACCCAGCCGTTGCTGGTGGGGATGTAAAATGATGCAGCCGTTTTGAAAAACAGTGTGAGAGCTTCTCAAAGTATTAAATGCAGCATATATGATCCGGCAATTCCACTCCTAGACGAATTGAAAACACGTCTGTACAAAAGCGTGCACGTGGATACTTACAGAAGCATTTTCATTATAACCAAAGCGTGGAAACAACTCAAATGTCCACCAACTGATGAATGGATAAACAAAGCATGGTCCATTCACACTGTGGAATATTATGCAGGCACTAAAAGGAATGAAATACTGCTCCGTGCTACAGTACGGATGAAGCTCAGATCATTTTCCTAAGCGAAAGAATTTGGGCACAAAAGACCACACGTTGTTTAATTTACGCGAATTTTGCAGAAGAGGCAAATTTATTGGGACAAAAGGTAGATGAGTAGTTACCTAAGAGATAGGGTGAGGGAGGGGGAAACGGAGAGCGACTGCCTGCCAATGGGCATCAGATTGCTTTTTTGGGGTGATGGGAATATTCTAAAATTAGAATATGGTAATGGTTGCATACTTCTGTAACTAGGCTAAACACCACTGAAGTGTAGCCTGATAATGGATGGATTGTACTGGATGAAAATTATAGCTAAAGCTGTTGAAAGAGGTCTGGGCCACTGCTACAGCCAATGAAGGTCACCACTGGACCCCAAGCAGTCTGACACCCCCTCTCTTGTCCACCGCACAGCACAGCCTTACTCCAGCATGAGGCTAAGTTCTAAACTCGCTGGGTCACAGAAGCTTTTTCTCATGGGGCCTAGGAACCCAACTTAGAAAAGGCCAGGAATGAAGAGTCCCCGGCTTTGTTGCTGATGGAGTGCTTCCAGAATGGCATCTGTCACCAGCCGGCCCAGAGGCCAGAGGGGACCCGCCCGATAACATCTCCAGTGTGATTAAGTCAGCAGTGTCCAACGTGCCTGCTAGATTTGTATCAGGGCTCCCCCCCCAGCCCCCACCGTCTGGCTGGCCATTCATCCAGGACTTTGCAGGACTGGACAGTCAAGTAATTCATTGCTATATCAATAAAACTGAGGTTTGGCCATCTTCTGATGAATTACATTGTTTAAACGAACTTAACAGCTGCATTAAAGAAAGAAAACAAGGGGAATCAATAAAGGCGAATCTCCTCCATCGGAGAGCCAGCATTTCCTGTGGACTGGAGGTCAGCGTGGACATGAGCACTTAGCACACAGCAGAGAGGCTGTTTGTCACCAGCAAGTCCTTGCGTGGGGTATGTGCAGGCTTGTAAAACAAGAAGAGCTGAATCCTGGGACCCGGAAGCTGCAGAATGTGGTTGCGACCGAGCCCAGGCTCTGGAATTACCGAGACCCTAGTGCAAATACCAGCTGCTCTATTTCCTAGCCATGGGTTTGGGCAAGCCACCTAATTCGGGCCTCAGTTTCTCTTACCTGCAGAATGGGGATAATAGCAGGACCCATATCTTAGTGCTGTTATAAAGATGACATTAGATAAAAATGGAGTAACACTGCAGTTCTCGCCAAACAGGTGCTCAGCAAATGTTTGCGATGCATCATGTAACATTGTTCTCTTAAGATGTTTCCAGAAGCAGAGCCTCGTCTTTTCCATCCTCCTCCATGACAGGTGACATAGTTGCCTTTTACATTTAACTTCTTAAACATTTGTGAACGTGCTACAGCAGAATACCACATACTCAGTGGCTCAAACAACAGACATTTCTTCCTTCCTGTTCTGCAGGCTGGAAGGCCAACATCAAGGTGCAGGCAGGGTCTGGTTTCTGGTTTCTCTCCCTAGTTTGCAGACAGTGCCTTTTCGCCAGGTCCTCGTGCCAGAGAAAGGAAGCTGTGTGTCTCTGCCTCTTCTGATAAGGGCATGATTCGAACCCAGGGGCCCACTTCCTGATACATCACACTGGGGATGAGGATTACAACATAGGAACTTAGGGACACACAACATCCAGTCCATGATGATCCGTATACAGATGTTAACACCTGATCCTAATTCTCTCATGCTGTCCTTCTGCAGGGACATCCCACCCTCTTCCCACCCTTTATCCCTGGCAATCTCAGACCCGGCTCCCTCCCTAAAGCTTTGTCTTCTGGAGAATTCCATATCAACAGGATTGCACAGAATGGAACATTCCGAAACTGGCTCATTGCATATCATTTTACTCTTTAAAAAAATTTTTTTTAATGTTTATTTATTTTTGAGAGACAGAGAGAACACGAGCAAGGGAGGGGCAGATAGAGAGGGAGACATAGAATCCGAAGCAGGTTCCAGGCTCCAAGCTGTCAGCACAGAGCCCAACGTGGGGCTCAAACCCACAAGCCGTGAGATCATGACCTGAGCCGAAGTCAGATGCTCAACCGACTGAGCCACCCAGGTGCCCCATCATTCCACTCTTTTTACTGGTGAGTCATATCCCACTATGTGTGGATATGCCACCCAGTTTTATCTGTTCCTTCAGTGGAGAACATTTGGGCTGTCTGGGTTTGGGATGTGATGAATGGAGTTACTATAAATGTTCACGGACAGGCTTTTGTACATAAACTTTCATTTCTCTAGAATGAGTAACCCAGCAGTGAGAACTCTGGGCCATATACTAAGTATATGTTTCTGTTCACTTAAAACTACCACTCTGTTTTCCAAACAACATTTTCATTGGCCCTAGCAAAGTGTTCTTGTTTTCAAATGTTTTTTTTAAGACATTTTAAATTTTATTTATTGTTTTAACTTATTTTAATGTTTATTTATTTTTGAGAGAGAGACAGAGGACAAGCAGGGGAGGGGCAGAGAGAGAGAGGGAAACACAGAATCTGAAATAGGCTCCAGGCTCTGAGCTGTCAGCAAACAGCCTGATGCAGGGCTCCAACCCACGAGCTGTGAGATTGTGACCTGAGCCAAAGTCGGATGTTTAAGTGACTGCGCCACCCAGGCACCCCTGTTTTTAGTAGGCTCCACACCTAACATGTGGCTTGAACTCATGATCCCAAGATCAAGGGTTGCACGCTCTACCGAGGGAGCCAGCCAGGTGCCCTAACTGGTTTGTCTGAAGCCAGTGTTTGATATGGACACCACTGTCTCCTTCTGCCATCTCTGTATATTTAGTGGAACGTCCTTGTAGTTTTAGGTTGAATTTCCCTCCTGGCTAATGGTCTTGAATATCAGTTTCCTGTGCTTATTTGACGTGCACCTGCCCTCTTCACACAAAGTGTCCGTTCATATCTTTTGCCCATTTTGTAACATTACTGTTTTCCAGCAGCTGGGTTTGAGAGCTCTTTTTACGTTGTGGATACGGGTCCTTCATCGATTACACGGTCTGCAACTCTCATGGTCTGTCCATCTTTTTGTTCTCTTCATGGCCTCTTTCACAAACAATGGACTGAAATTTTGGTGAAGCCCAGTTTACCAATTTGTCTACGGGAACATGCTTTTGGCATTGTGTCCCTCTCCTCCCCCATTTGCCTCTAGAAATTTTACAGCTTTGCTTTTTACACCTAGATCTATCATCCCCTGTAGGCTAATTTTCACATAAAGGTGTGAGGGGCAGGTCAAGGAGTACTTTTGTGTGTGAACATGTCCACCTGTTCCAACACCACTGTTTGAAAAGAAGACCCTTCTCCATGAAATGTCTCTGACCCCTTGCCAAAAATCGACTGGACACATTTATCTGGGTCCATTTCTGAGCTCTCCATTCTTGTTCATCGATCTATGTATGCCACTCCCATAGTGTGTTATTACTGTAACTTCTAGTAAATTTTAAAACGGGGTGGATGACTCCTCTAACTGTAGTGTTTTCAAATTATTTTGGCTCTTCTAGGTTCTTTTACTTTCCACGTAAATTTTAGATTGGGGTCGAGACATTATTTTTTGGAAGGTTATTCTCCATTCCTCTCCTCTCCTCCCCTCCCCTCTTTTTTTGTACATCCACCTCCATGCAGGTTATCTGTCAGTCTCATCTCGGTGAGTTTGGTAGACTGCGCTTTTTAAGGAAACCGGTCCATTTCCTCTAAGTGCTCGAATTTATACATATGGGTTTTTGTGGGGTTCTCATATTAGCCTCTTAATAGCTGTGGGGTCTGTAGTGTTATCTCCTCATTCATTCCTAACATTGGTAATTCGTGCCTTTTCACATTTCTCTTTTCCAGACTTGGAGGTTTATCCAGTGTATTGATTTTGTTTTTCAAAGACCCAGTATCTTGGTTTCATTGATTCCCCCCCCCCCCCAACTCCTCTTCTGTTCTCAAGTGCATTGATTGTTACTTTCTCTTAATCATTTACTGGTTGCAAGCAAATGTAATAACACTGTTCTATTTGCTTTGGGATATTTTGCTCATTACTTTCAAGTTTCTTAAAATGGAGGTTTAGACCACTGATTTAAGACCTTCCTTTTTTTTTTCATGTTTATTTACTTTGAGAGCGAGTGAGTGAGCGCATGTGAGCAAGGGAGGGACAGAGAGAGGGAACCCAACGCAGGGCTCGAAGGCATGAACTGTGAGATCATGACCTGAGCTGAAACCAAGACTCGGTCGCTTAACCAACTATGCCACCCAGGCGCCCCCCTTTCTTCTTTTTCAATGTGAGCATTTAATGCTATAAAGTTCCCTCCACATACTACTCTGTTTCCATCACACCAATTGTTATGTGCTGCATTTTATTTTCATTTGGTTCCAAATAGTTTCTAATTTTCCTTGAGATTTCCTTTGAACCTTTTTTTTTTTAGCTTCCCATTTCTGTTTATAAATGGCGGTTCTAAGTATATCGATTGTATAATTTTGTTTTTGTAGTGGTCGCTCTAAAAATACTTAACTTCACAGTGTATTTAAGAGTCAGTTTTTACCAGGTCAGGTGGAATATGGAAATAGTACCACCATTCAGGTCTCTTTACTCACCCCCTTCACAACATCAGGTGTGGCTTCAGTATCACATCTGCATACAATATAAATCACTATAAATCCCACCAGACAATGGTATTTTGCTGGGTTTCAGTAACTCTATTTTAAAGAATTCAAAAGGAGGAGACTAACTTATCATATTTTACCCAGATATTTACCATTTCTGTGGTTCCTTTCTTTCTTAAATTTTTAAAAAATGTTTCCTTACATTTGAGAGAGAGAGAGAGAGAGAGAGAGAGAGAGAGAGAGAGAGAGAGAGAGAGAAAGGAGGTGTGGGAGGGGCAGAGAGAGCGGGAGACACAGAATCCGAAGCAAGCTCCAGGCTCTGAACTGTCAGCACAGAGCCCATTGTGCGGCTAGAACTCACGAACCGGGAGATCGTGACCTGAACTGAAGTCTGACGCTTAACTGACTGAGCCATCCAGGCGCCCCTGTGGTTCCTCTTTCATTATCAATGTTGTAAATTTTTTTTCTGGTGTCATTACTTAACCTAAAGAATTTCCTTTGCAATTTTTTTTTAAAGAAGGTCTTCTGTGCTTTTCTGGGAACCCTCTTGCACTGTTGGTGGGAATGCAAATTGGTGCAGCCGCTCTGGAAAGCAGTGTGGAGGTTCCTCAGAAAATTAAAAATAGACCTACCCTATGACCCAGCAATAGCACTGCTAGGAATTTATCCAAGGGACACAGGAGTACTGATGCATAGGGGCACTTGTACCCCAATGTTCATAGCAGCACTCTCAACAATAGCCAAATTATGGAAAGAGCCTAAATGTCCATCAACTGATGAATGGATAAAGAAATTGTGGTTTATATACACAATGGAGTACTACGTGGCAATGAGAAAAAATGAAATATGGCCTTTTGTAGCAACGTGGACGGAACTGGAGAGTGTGATGCTAAGTGAAATAAGCCATACAGAGAAAGACAGATACCATATGGTTTCACTCTTATGTGGATCCTGAGAAACTTAAGAGAAACCCATGGGGGAGGGGAACAAAAAAAAAAAAAAAAGAGGTTAGAGTGGGAGAGAGCCAAAGCATAAGAGACTGTTGAGAACTGAGAACAAACTAAGGGTTCATGGGGGGTGGGAGGGAGGGGAGGGTGGGTGATGGGTACTGAGGAGGGCACCTTTTGGGATGAGCACTGAGTGTTGTATGGAAACCAATTTGACAATAAATTTCATATATAAAAAAAAAAAAATAAAGAAGGTCTTCTGGCAACAAATTCTCTTATTTTTCCCTCAGGTAAGGGTGTCTATATTTCACCTTCATCCTTGAAGGATATTTTCCCTATATATCGAATTCTGAATTGACAGTCCTTTTTGTAGATGTTAAGAATAATGTTCTACATCCTTCTGGCCTCTGTAGTTTTTAATGAGAAATCCAGTCACTCAACTTGTTGCCTTGTAAATAATACACATTTCCCCCCTATTCTTTCCAGATTGTTTCTTGATTAAAAAATGTGTTTAATTGAAGTACTGTTGACACACAGTATTACATTGGTTTCAACTGTATCACACAGTTGATTTTACATATATAGGTTTTGCCGTGCTCACCACAAGCGTTGCGGCACACAACACTGTTACAGTATCATTAACTCTGCTCCCTATGCTGTATCTTTATTCTCTGGACTTACTCTTTCCATAACTGGAAATCTGTACCTCCTACTCCCCTTCATCCATTTTGTCCACCCTTGTTTTGAATTTTCTGAAGTTTATGATATATCCCGGCAAGACATCTTGGGGGTCATCCTGTTTGAAGTTCACCAAGCTTTTGCAGGCTTATGTGGTTTGGAGGGGGGAGGAGTCTTCAGCAACTATTATCAGAAATATTTTTTTTCCACTCCACACTTTATTCTGTTCACAGTGTGAATGGCATACATTGAAGTATTACCTGTGCGAGGGTGTTTTCAAAAATCTTGTCTCTGTGGTTCAGACTGGAGCATTTCCACTGATGTGTCTGGAGGTTCAGGGACCCTTTCTTTCATTATTTCCATTCTGCTCTTCATTCTTCCAGGAAGCTTTTTAACTTTCTGCTCTATTTTCAAGTCTAAAATTTCCATTTGGCTCTCCTTTCTAGCTTCTATTTCTTTGCTGAGACTTTTAATATTTTCACTCATTTCAAGAGTGAGTGCCTCCTGGAGCAGCTTTGTCACCGTTGCTTTAATGTCCTTCCAACGGGCATGTCATCTTGGTGTTGACATTTGTTGGATGGTCTTTTCCCATCCAAGCTGAATTTTTCTCAGTTCCTCAAAGACTGGGTAATTTTGTATTATATCCTCATGTTATATTATGAGACTAAATGTGGTTTAAATCTTATCAAAAATGTTGATATTTTGGGGGCGCCCGGGTAGCTCAGTCGGTTAAGCGTCTGACTTCGGCTCATGTCATGATCTTGTGGTTCGTAGGTTCAAGCCCTGCATCGGGCTCTGTGCTAACAGCTCAGATCCTGCAGCCTGCTTCAGATTCTGTGTCTCCCCCTTTCTCTGCCCCTTCCCCGCTCACACTCTGTCTCTCTCTGCCTCTCAAAACTGAATAAACGTTAAAAACAAAAAAATAATGTTGATACTTTTGTCTTAGTGGACAAGTGACTGTTGGCTCGAGGCCACAGGTTGCTGGTGCCCTTGTATGGGTTATAGGTTCAATGTCACCCCCACTTTCAAAGCGTATGCAGTGCTATTTGGAGGAGCGCTTGCACAAGCCACCCACAGTCGTTCCGGGATCTAGACAATGGTCTGTTTCACTGTAAAGAACCAGGTCCACATGCACAGGGCTCATGGATGAGCCCAGGAGTTCAGACAACATCATGGAGGCATTTTCCCAAGCTCCTACCCCTCTGCCCAATACCTTTTGCTTCCTTGGTGCTCTGTCTTTTGGGCCTCCATCCAGAGTTGGCTTTGTTGTCCTTAGTCTGCTGAACGCTCCCATGGATGTGTGACAAAAACGGGAAGCAGCAAGCTTTTCCCTGGCCTTCTTGGGACCACAGCCTCCGCCCATCAGAGGCTCCCTGCTGCTTCTGCGAGGAGACCCTCTTCGGGTTCCCGGAGCCTGATGTACAGGACTTGTCCTGGCACTCTCTGTCTTAGCTGATGCCTGCATCCTGGTTTGGGGGCTACTTTGAGTCCAGGCTAGGGGACGCCAGAGGAAACGATGCCAAACGTACTGGTGATCCTGCGGCACATCCGATGACAGTCTTCCCTCCAATCCGCCTGCTACTTTTTACTTTTCCGAGTCCTCAAAAGCTGATCCACACCGTAGGCCCAGATTTTGCAGCTCTCTCTCTCCAGTGAGAGAGGCAGAAAGTTGCATACTCACCCTATGTTACCCAGAATTGGAAACTTTTGGCTTTGTTTTTCAAGCATGGCAATATCCTTAGAGACTAGAAATAGTTACGGGCTTTTTCATCAGAGTGAGTGTAACTCAACTTTGAAACCTGGTTCTTAACCTGGGTCTGTCCCAATAACTTGTGAAATTAATTGTAGAGAGTGATCTGATGGTCACCAGAGGGCAGGGGGTGGGGGAAATAGGTGATGTGGATTAAGGAGGGCTCTTGTCATGATGAGCACAGGGGGATGTATGGGACTGTTGAATCACTATGTTGTTCACCCGAAACTAATACAGTGTTGTATTCGTTAACTACGTATATGTTAACTAACTGGAATTAAAGCCTTAAAAAAATTTTTTTTTAATAAATAAAAAAAAGAATTACACCTTTTCATGAAGACTTACATAAGTGAAACAAATTCCCTGCAAGTACACAGCGGGTAAATGGCATAAGCAGAATCTGAACCGGGTTCGGGCTAGCCCAAAGACCCACTGTTCTTCTAGGAGCACACATTGCTATCACAGCATCGGCTTATTACGTGCAAGCACGAAGCTTATGCCTTCCTTTCTCAGATAATGGTGATTGATGGCAGCTCTTAAAGGCTACAATTGGATTATCAAGTCCCAACACAATTTTGTTCAATAAAGCAATAAAAACCTAAGACAATTCATTGCTTTCTGAGCCTTTGCTCTTCCGCAGAGATTTGTGGGGGGAAACGGCCACCTTCTCTGGCTTTACGCCTTATCCCCTGAAAACGCAGCTACCCTAGAATCCCGACCCTTCACTCCAATTTTGCAGATAACCATTTTGGAAAAGAGACAGAGCTGAGGCTCCTCATGTCAAATGCAGGCAACGTACTTAAGGAAAAACAATTCATTCCATACTTGTGAAAATGAGGGACGTGTAGCTAGCAGCTGAGACCCAGGGAGCGATTAGGTAATTACCACGTGCTCTATCTCTGGGAGACATCTGCCCAATCATTCTGGGTCTGATAAATATTGGCCAGTTTTAGGAGAACAGGTGTTAAATCACGGAGGCATCTTGCTGACCCACTGGAACAGCTCAGTGAATTGATACCTTTTCATCTGATGTCAACAAAGTCCTATTGTATTCAGACTATAGAGAAAGGGGGTGACCACGACACTAAGGATAAATGACAGAAAGCTCTAACATTCTCACAGAAGAGAATGGGGCTCTGAAAACTCTGCCAATAAGTTTCAAAATCACAAATACAAGAGGTAGATCCCTAATAGAGAACTCAGGAGACTGCATCAGTTAGGAGTCTTTTAGTCGGAGTCAGAAACCAAATTAGGTTAACGAGAGCAACGGAAGGTATTGGCTGAAAACAATGTCTCTTCACATTGTAGGAATGGGTCTAGCTTCAGGCATGGTTTGATCAAGGCACTCAACAACTTTAGGAATCTCTCTACATACTTTCCTCTATGCTGGCTCTATTCTCAAGACGACTACCCACAAACAACGGCAAGGACAGTCACCAGCAGCTCCTGACTTTCATCCTAGCTCTTTGGCAATCCTACCAGAAAGACAGCACATCCATTTCAATAATTTCAGAAAAAGCTTTAGACTAGATTCTCATGGACTGTTCTTTACCCCACCTGGGTTATATGCCTACTTTCAATCATCACTGCAGTCATGAAGTTGCCTTTCTCCCATTGGCTAAGCCTGAATTCTCTGGTCGTTTCTGTAGCTCCCTGAGAGGGACCAGCTCAGCATGAACCACAAGGACAAAGAGGGGAGAAGGAGTGGCATCCAAAGGAAAAGTGAGGTCTTGTGGCCAAATGAATGGATGGGAGGGAGGGAGGAAGAAAAGCCAGGTCTGCTACAATGTTGCTGCCACTTCCTACTTCTCTGCGCCCTTCAGCAGATCTATTTCCTTACTGACCCTCCAGCTCTTGGTGCTCAAATGAGGGATGCGTTCAAGTGTTTAAGACCTTTTCCAGCTCTAAGTATTCTTTGGTTACATGTCACGTACACTCAGATGCTCCTCAAATCCCAGGTCGCAGACAGTATGGGAGCTTGAAGGAGCACCACACCTGGACCCCAAAGGAGGCGGTTTTGGGGAAAAAAAGTTACAAGAACTGACTTTCTCACAGAATCTGTTTGAAGAATGTGGAGTCCGGAGCTGAGTCCTCAGGCTTGAATCCCAGAAGGCTGAGCAGCCATGGCAAGGGTTTAAAACTCAGTACAGGTACTGAGGGTACCATAACAACACCCAGCTCAGAGAGTTGTGACGAAGGACACGGAAGGCCAGGATCCTAAGACGGCCCCGTGGGTCCCAGGCCTTGACACCTGTGCTCTTTATCATCCCCACCCCCGAATGAGGAGGAACCCGTGACTTGCTTCTATCCAACAGAGCTCAGCAAAGGTGACGGGGTTTGTTAGATGAACTCAACATTTAGGAAGAAACCTAAAATGCAAGCGGTCCCACGGGTCTAGCCAAGTGGAGTGAGAGATTCCCCTAGCTCTTCTTATGGGAATTAAGCTGCCCAGTGAGGAAGGGAGAGGACAGTGATGGGGACAAGAGAAGAGCCTGCTTTGGATTCTGTGTCTCCCTCTCTCTGCCCCTCCCCTGCTTGTGTGTGCGCTGTCTCTCAAAAATAAATAAATAAACATTAGGAAAAAATTTAAAAAGAAAGAAGATGAATTCTGCCAAACAACCAGAGGGGAATTGGACATGTTTTTTTTTTTCCCCAGTCAAGACTCCAAATAGGAAGGCACCCAACCAATACTGTGAGGGCAGCCTTACAAAACCCCAAGTAAGGGAACCAGCTAAGCCATGCCCGGAACCCCAATCCAAGGAAGACAGGAGACAATACATGCTTGTTTTAAGCTGCTAAATCTGTGGTAATTTGTTATGTCACAATGGAAAAGGAATACAAGGAATAAATGAGATAATGCATGTAAAATGCATAAGCTTAGATGGTGCATGGCTAAGTGTTCAATATGAGCTATTCTTAAGATTATAATAAAAGAGTTGGGCATTGTACAGGCAAGACAATGTAAGGCTATAAATCTCCCTGCGTCCTTCTGAGACAGGCTTCTGGGCTGGAGGGAGCCCGCTCTGGGGCCACGCTTCCCTACAATGAATACAGCCAAGTGATGGCCAAGCTGATGAGCCATTATTTGAAATACGATTTATTATCATCCAATTTCAGCAGAGACTGGTTTAGTATAGTGGGAACTGGTCCAGAACATTAGTGTCAGAGAGGCACTGAATGTACCCAATAATGAAATGAGATCAGGTAAGGAGGGACAGGTGCTCCAAAAACCTCAGTTTAAAAATTCTACAATTGAGTTCATCCAGGCTTTACAGATGAAGAGGACAGAGAATAACATTCACCGAGCACCTGCCAGATGGTCTCAAACACAGTTAGTCTATAGGGAAGAACTTATCCTCTCTCCTTTATGGCTGAAGAGGTCAAGTTGAAGGTGAGCTCAGGGAAGTTAAATGGCATGCCCAGGGTCACTCGGGTCTCACGAACACTTCTTGATGACCCGAACGACTGGAAGAGGCCTGGGAGAGGACTCTACGGAGATCTCTGTGGAGAATCCACCATCATGGGATTGTAATGCGCATACAGGAAAGGAATGTGGCCCACAAAGGGGGAAATAAGAATGGATGAAAAGGAACAGAAGACAACCCTGAATCGAAAACTTTGACACTTGGCTCAACTTGTACCAAATAGGTTTCTGAGGAAAAAAAAAAAAAAACTTTACAGGAAACAACAGGGAAGTATATCCGTTCCTGAACCCCCAAGAAGAAGAAAGGAAATAAAAACCAGATACTGTCCTCGTTTTTAAGTTTACTGTGGTAAGAACACTTAAGATGAGATTCACTCCCTTAGAATTTTTAAAAATATTTATTTATTTTGAGAGAGAATGCACGTGCGTGTGTAAGCAAGGGGGGGGTGGAGAGAGAGAGAGACAGTGAGAGAGAGAGAGAGACAGAGAGAGACAGAGAGAGAGAGAGAGAGAGAGAGAGAGAGAGAATGAATCTCAAGCAGGCTCCATGCTGTCAGCACAGAGCCTGATGCGGGGCTTGAATTCATGAACTGAGATCATGACCTGAGTGGAAATTGAGAGTCAGACACTTCATCAACTGAGCCACCCAGGTGCTCCCATTGTCTTAAATTTATAATGTACGATACAGTATGTATTATGTATCCGTGTATGATTATGTAATACATAGTACGTATTACGATACAGTATGTATTATGTATCGTGTATGATTATGTAATACATAGTACGTATTACGATACAGTATGTATTATGTATCGTGTATGATTATGTAATACATAGTACGTATTACGATACAGTATGTATTATGTATCGTGTATGATTATGTAATACATAGTACGTATCACGTATGGATTATGCATAGATACAGTGTCGGACAGCCGAACTCCAGACCTCACTCATCTTGAATAACTGAAACTTTACACCCACTGATTAGCAGCTCCTCATTTCCTCCCCTCCCTAGGCCCTGGCAAGTGCCATTCTGTTCTTGGCTTCTATGAGTCCGGCTCATTTACATCTTCATGTAAGTGGGATCATGCGCTTGTCCTGTGACTGGGTTAATGCCCTCAGCATCATGCCCTCAGTGTTCACCCATGTTGTCACACATGAAGGGGCTGCCTTCATCCTTAAAGTGGGATAATATTCCGTTGCACATATATACCACATTTTCTTCATCCATTCAGCGGTAGGTGGACATTTAGGTTGTTTCCATATTTTTGGCTATTATGGATGCTGCTGCAAGTGAACACGCAAGTGTGCTGATACTTCTTCGAGATCCTGGTTTCAATTCTTTTGTATAAATACCCAGAAAGGGGATCTCTGGAGCACACAGGAGTTCTATTTTGTAATTTTTTTCGAGGGACCTCTGTACCGTTTCCCACTGTGGCCACATCATTTTGCATTCTTACCAACAGTGCACGAGGGTCCTCATTTCTCTGTATCCTTTTTTAATAATAGCCATCTTAATAGGTGTGAGAGGACACCTCCTTGTGGTTTTGATTTGCCTTTGCCTGTTGATTAGTGACATTACACACCTTTACATGCACTTGTTGGCCATTTGTATATTTTGTTTGGAGAAATGTCTATTCAAGTCCTTTACCCATTCTTTAATCAGGTTATTAAAAAGGCAAAGGCGGGGCGCCTGGGTGGCACAGTCGGTTAAGCGTCCGACTTCAGCCAGGTCACGATCTCGCGGTCCGTGAGTTCGAGCCCCGCGTCGGGCTCTGGGCTGATGGCTCAGAGCCTGGAGCCTGTTTCCGATTCTGTGTCTCCCTCTCTCTCTGCCCCTCGCCCGTTCATGCTCTGTCTCTCTCTGTCCCAAAAATAAATAAACGTTGAAAAAAATGAAAAATAAAAAAATAAAGGCAAAGGCAATAAAGGCAAAAATTAAAAAAAAAATAGACCAGTGGGACTACACCAAGCTAAAAAACAACAACAACAAACAAAACAAAACAACCAAAAAAAACCCTTTTGCACAGCCAAGGGAATAATCTAGTCTAAAGGCAACATATGGAACAGGAGAAGATATCTGCGAACATGTATCTGATAAACAGTTAATTTTCCAAAAGATACCTTCCATTTTTAGAGGGGGTATTCATCATTTCCTTTGTGGTAGCCTCTACATCAATTTTTTTTCTTCCAAATTTTTAAATTGATCACTGAAAATTGAAATACCAGAGCCTGTCAGGATCTTTATTTTTTTTTTTTCCTTTAATTCTGTATTAGAATGTTTCTACCCTAGGTTGTTTCAAGTGGGACTTGGGGGCAGATATGAAAGAAAACATACAATATTTCAGATAGAATACGTTATAACTAATTAAGAAGATGCAGATATATATAAAAAAAAAACCCACCTAAGAAACAAGAAAGTGAGGGAGAGCCCAGGGCAAGATTTGTTACATAAAATCCATGTGAAGAATCCCAGATGCTCACTGGTGGTTGGCCACAGATTTATTTCTATACCTCCCAGCATCGAGCTGTAAGAGGCAATGACAATTAATTATGAGTTACGCATCTAAGCACAGAAGCAAACACAGGGCAATGAGCATTTATTGAGCACAGACTAAATCCCAGGCCTGTGCACACATTATCTCATCCAGTCCTTACAACTAACCTGTAAGGTAAGTACTACCCTCTACATTAAAAAAAAAAAAATCTTAATGCTTATTTATTTTTGAGAAAAAACAGAGCACTAGCAGGGCAGAGAGAGGGAGACACAGAATCTAAGCAGGCTCCAGGCTCTGAGCTGTCAGCACAGAGCCCGACAAAGGGCTCGAACCCACAGACCGTGAGATCATGACCTGAGCAGAAGTCCGACGCTTAACTGACTGAGCCCCCCGGGCGCCCCTACCCTCTACGTTTGGAGAGGCCCGAGAGAGAGGCGCAAATTGATAGAGCTAAGCAGTGGTAAGGAGGAAATGGCATACCCAGGTCTAATCTCTCCAATACCTGCCCCCTTCCCATCGCCCTGTCCCGGACGTCCCCGCCAGCAACTGCTCTGGAGAAGTACCACCTTCCCTTGCTTTGGAAAGTGAACACAAGTTCTCCGAGGCTTCTCAGAGGACTGGCCCTGCATGAGGTAATGAGCAATGTTGTCAAAGCAGCCTCAGAGCAAACAGAGAAACACGTTTAAAGATAATTATTTCTCAACTGGTCCCTAAAGGCAAGTGGGTGGCATTGCACCAAGGTAAAGTTTGGCAAGAAGGCACCCTTAACGGGGCGGGGGGGGGGGGCATCCGATACATGACGGGTCATTACTATTTTGTTCTTTAAATGTGCTGGGGTGAAACGCTCCAACAGAGAAACTCCTGGTCCACCGCGCAGTCACGGGGGCCCCGGCGAGCAGACTCCACGTTCTGCGTCTGGCCTCCGACTAACGAGGTCCTGAGAGGTCAGTTCTGCTTCAGTGGACACCTGCAGGGAGGTAATGAGCTGCAGCCTGGGCTGAAGTAATTACCCAGGTTAGAGACGGAGGCTGAGCTGGGCCCATTTCGGCCGGACACAGAGCTGCCGGGAGCAAGAGCGAGACAGGCGTTGGTGAAGGGAACGAGGGGTAATGAGACGTGTTTGGGAGGCTGTGAATTGCAATCAAGCACAGGCTTAATTAGAACTGAAACAGCTAAAACAGTAAAAAAAAAAAAAAAAATCTTCCATGTACTCCCCTAAGTGCCAGCAACGTACGTCTTGGCCTGGTGCTAGACCCCAGTGCTTTCCCATCATTTAATTACGAAATACGTACCGTGCACGAGGACCTGCCTCTATGGGTGCAGAGTGAGCCTTGCCCTCGGGGGAGCCCCCTTCTGGAATGCCCGGGCTCCGTCCCTCCACTGGGCAGCGGGGCAGAGAGGGAGACAATCTCAGGAAGACAGAATGGAAATACGCTTTGCCCAGTGGACGGAGGTTTAGGCGTCTAGCTTTTGTGAGTGCCACGCACTTGTCATCCATAAGCCTATACACCCCAAATCCTGGGGATGAGGGACCACAGCCTTCCCATAGTGTTGGTGGGTAACAAAGGCTGGAATCGGAATCTGGTTCACTGTGGCTGGAACGCCTGATTCATCTCACGGCATCTCACTGCTCTTGACCAGTCAGAGGTCTGGGTCGGGGTCTGGCAGGTGCATTCAACAGCCTCCCTTAGGCGGTCAGCTTCTCCTGGGTAAATCTCAAATGAGATAAAACCCCAAACCTTGTTATACGAATGGGATGGGCTGTTCACATACCAGTGGTTATTCTGCCCATCGAATCCCCAATTCGGAGCAGAAATTAAGCCGGCAATGGGCCGCCAAAATATAACAGAGGATCCCGAAGTCATGTGGTAAAGTGTTCACACTTTAGACCCTGAAGTCTGCGCTGGAGGCATCATCTCACACTTTGCACCCAACTAAAGAAGGGGGTGAGGACAGGCGTGGGGAAGGAGGTGGAGAGGGGCCGCTGACAGCCCCACGGGGAAGGACTCCAAAAACCCTGAAGAGCAGACCAAGCTTAAAAAGCCCATCATTCCCAAGAGCCAGCCCACTCAGCCTTGGACATTTCCAAACCCTCACAGTATCATCAAACTTAAAGTTCCCAGAGAGGTCATGTGCTGAATATTAGTAAGTCAGGGTTACCTGGGCCTAGCATTACTTATACTGAGGTTCAATATTAGTTAAATAGGATCGGTACGGGGAAAAATCTTGATGATTTTTCCTGGAATTCTCTCTCCCTCCCCGCCGCTACTCAGTGACATCCTGGGAGATAACTGATGCTACCTCCAGGAAGATGGCCATGCATTAACAGAATTGATTTTACTTCCATCCCTTTGGGCATTTCTGTTGCCCCAATTAATTGCTTTAAAATATCTGTATTGGGGCGCCTGGGTGGCGCAGTCGGTTAAGCGTCCGACTTCAGCCAGGTCACGATCTCGCGGTCCGGGAGTTCGAGCCCCGCGTCGGGCTCTGGGCTGATGGCTCAGAGCCTGGAGCCTGTTTCCGATTCTGTGTCTCCCTCTCTCTCTGCCCCTCGCCCGTTCATGCTCTGTCTCTCTCTGTCCCAAAAATAAATAAACGTTGAAAAAAAAAATAAAATAAAATATCTGTATTATTTCCATGCACCCTTCAGACAGGTGCGTGGACCCATCAGTATGGGAAACATCGACTCATTAGACATCCTCAGAGCAGACAGCTGAAAGCAAGAGTGGGTGCTGTGAACTTTGGGGGCAAAGGAGACCCTTTTGTCGTGCGGGTTCCCATGGTGACGACAGCTGAGGCCGGGAGGAGACTGGGCGATACCAGTAAGAGATGCCATTTGGAGAGAGATTATTGTCCGCTAAGCATGGTGCATTCACCTTTATTTTTTTTTTTAATGTTTGTTTATTTTTGAGAGTTGCATGAGTGGAGGAGGGGCAGAGACATGGAGACAGAAACCCAAGTAGGGGCCACACTGTCAGTGTAGAGCCTGACGTGGGGCTCGATCCCATGAACCGTGAGATCATGACCTGAGCCGAAATCAAGAGCAGGACGCTCAACCGACTGAGCCACCCAGAGGCCCTGTCCGTTCACCTTTAATCCTCAGAAAGACCCCATGGTCCACTTTTTACAGATGAGGAAACCGAGGCACAGGAAGTCGGGTGACGTGTACCAAGTCTTGCATCTAGAGGAGGACATGAGCCGGGATGCGATGCCAAGTGGTCTGGCTGCAGAGTGGACAGTGACCCATCACTATGTGCTGCCTGAGAAGGGGGTGAAGCAGGCAGAGGTTGCCGTGTGAACGCGCCGCCTCGTTTCTGACTCCCGCAGCGGGAGAGACACGCAGGGACCCTGTCCCCCCTCCTCCGGAGCCAGCACCGTCTCTCCTAGTTCTCTTGCAACCACAAAGGGGTCGCCATTGCCCAGAGGAAGGTGCCAAGCACACCCACCATCTCGACTGAGAAAGAAAATCCGGATTCTCGATTCCTCAACTGTGTTGAAGACGGGAAATGACCAAGGTAAAAATCAGTGGGTCGCCCAGGAGGACAGCTGAGGGGTGAAGAAAGAAGAAAGGACAGGCGTTTGAGCTCTATGACACACACGGGCAGCCATTCCACAAGTAACTAGACGGAGGGGATCGTCTTCTTCCGGATGCATCGTCGATGGATGCATCGTCTTCTTCCGCGACACAGAGTCTCATTATCCAAGATCTGCTCAAAGACAGCGCCGTACCTACGACCCAGCTGCTCCGCATCTAGACGTTTGCCCAGAAGAAATCAAAGCTTATGTCCAAACAAAGGCTTGTACGTGAACGTCCACAGCAGCTTGAAATGGAGCAGCCCAAGCCAGCAACCCAAAAGTCTACCAACAGGTGAAGGGGTGAACACGTCGTGCTGTATCTGTTTTCTGCACGACGGGATGTGTTAGAGTAGAAGAAGCAAAGTGCTGACACTTGGCAGCAACCTGGATGAATCCCCAAAATAATTACATCAAGTGAAAGAAGCCAGACCCCAAAGAGCCCGTGCTGTATGGCCCTACTGATCGAAAATCCCAGAAGACGCAAACTAGCCTCTAAAGGCAGAAAGCAGGGACGCCGGGGTGGTTCAGTCTGTTGAGCGCCCGACTCATGACTCGGGTCATGATCTCATGGTTTGTGGGATTGAGCCCCACCGTGGGCTCTGGGTGCCGACAGTGTGGAGCCTGCTTGGGAGTCTCTCTCTCCCTCTCTCTCTGCTCCTCCCCCACCTCAAAATAAATAAACATTTAAAGGCCAAAGCAGACCGGTGTCTTCCTGGGGGCCGGAGGGAGGGGAGGTGGGGGGAGCTGCAAAGGGACAGGAGGGAACATTTAGGGGGACTCCTACTCTTACTATGTAGATTGTGGCCATGGTTCTCCAGATGTATTCACTTGTGAGAACTTTTCAAGTTGCACACTTGAAACAGTGCTTTATCTTACGTCTGTGACATCTCAATAAAAAGACAAGAGAGCGCGATGGGCCAACCAGTGGAGGCAGCTGCTTGCGTAAGACAAGGGGCAGGAAACCCAGCGGTGCCGCGCGGAGCTCAGAGGAAAGAGAACAAATAGAAAAAGTCACAGAACAAAGCTAGAAGACCAGGCAGGACGAGCTGAACTGAGCCCGTGGCCGTGGGGACCCAGGCAACGAGGCAGAAACCGAGGGACAGAGTACAGGTGTGGGCTGTGGGCAGATCAGGAGTATGCCTGTGGCGTCTAAAGTTTCCATGAAACTCTTCATAGGCAGTGGGCGCCCAGCCAGGGGGCCAGAAGGTCTGGCCACTGGGACAAAAAGCTTCCTCAAAGGGCTTTGGTTTTCCTTTTCAAGGCAGACCTGCCGTGTCCTTGAAGTGGGCAGGTGCTGACCACCCAAGGTCACCTGAGAAGGCGGAATACCCACGCTACGCTGATAATGCAACCACACGCCTTTCTTGCAGGAACTCCCACGGCTTTCAGAGGACCTTGCATTCAGAGACCTTTCCAGAACCTCCTGCTCCGCCCTGCCTCGTGAGCTATTTAATGAATGCTGCTTTCTTCCCAGGGTAAAGTCGGCTTCACAAAGCAATGGGGGGACCGCCACCTACTCACCAGGAGCGCAGGAGACCCAGGGAGCTGGCTGAGGGTGTTCAACGCCCCTGGGTGACTTCCCGCCCCCCGCCCCCCCAGCCCTGCTGTCTCTCCACACAAAGAAACTCTCCAGGCAGCTTTCGGTCAAAAGCCACAGTTTCAAGAATGGGTCTCAGGAAACAAAAGCAAACAGATCTGACAAAGGTGGGATGGACCTGGAACTCTCACTCAGTCATCACCAGGGGATGGCGGGACTGGGTTGCTGACCTGCGCTCGCTCCAAAAATGCAAATCATTTGTCTGTTGCCCACCCCCCAAAAGAGTTTGCGTTTCTCTCCTGGGTTCTTAGAGGCCGAAAAGATTTTTCTGCACAAGCTAGCCAACGACCAGCGAGTGCAAGGCAAGGAATTACGGAATGACCTGGAACACTGGTGGACCTTCCCTTCTGGAGGTGGGAGGGGCAGGACGGAGTCGCAGGGTGAGGGGCGGCCAGGCCCCAAGTCATCAAGGGGCTGGTGTGCTCACCTTCATCCTAAAAGCTTGGGAGTAATGTTTTTGGTTTTGTGATTTGGAAGGTGCATGATGGCAGACTTGTGTAAAATAAAGCCCATCAAGAGACAGGAAGACCGTAAAACTCCAGAGTCTGGTCGAAGGTCAGAGGGATAACTAGGAATGCAGAAAGGGCCAGCCTGAGTACGGGACTATGCTGGCTGGCTCAGAGGCCACCCCTCCAACCAGCCAACCTTCACGGCTCTTCTCGGTGCCTGCAACTTCTATTACTTTCTAGGTCTCCCTTGTGACCTCCAGAGGTCCTAGCCCCTTGGGTATTCTGCTGCTGACAGTGACCTCTTCCTGATTAGCCTAAACCAGGACCTCCTGCAACGCTTCTGTGGCTGGACTCCAAGCGGTTCACCTCTGTGACATCATCCTGTGGCCTAGGTCCTCTCAACACGAATACAAGCACACTAGCCTTTTGGTTCCTTAAAGTGCCACACTCATTTCTGCCTCAGGGCCTTTGCACGTGCTGTCCAAACTACCCATCTCTGCCAGAATGAACTTCCACCTCACTCTGCTTCTGCAAATGTTGCCTTATCCTTAGAGCTCAACATTTATCTTTAAAGCAGACTTTTCCTGTTAACCCCTTCCACTTCCCCACCCTTCACCCCAGCTAAATTAGACTCTCCCTTTGTTTTTCCTAAGAGTGCTATTCACAATCTGAAATGATAGAACCCGTTCTACGTTTAACCACAGTGCTATGTGCTACACTTTACAGGGCAGGGAGTATATCTGTTTTGTTCAACCCTGTATCCCTAGCATTTATTCTGACGCTGGGCACAGAGCTGATGCCTGACAAACATCTGAACATTCAGGCCCATCTTGCAGCCTTGAGTCTTCTCCTCCTCTTTCTGATGCACCATCAGTTATAGGAAGTATCCTCAAGTGGTTTCTATATGTTAGAACAGCCCTGAGAAAGAAACCCTATTTGGTGGACCTTTGGCATCCCTAAGACCTGGGTTCAAATCCCAGCTCTACCTCTGAGTGACTGGGAACATTACCTAATCTCTGAGACTCACGATTCTCCCGAGGGGAAAAAAAAGTAGATCTTGACTTTATTCACACGGTTTCTCCAGAGTTCAAATAAAAATATACATCCGCCCCTACGGCAATGCACAACGTCCGCTAAGCACTTGGGAAACACAGGTCCCCTTCGTCAGTACAAGCCATACAAGGACAGGAATGGCTTCTATTTATTAGAATTAAACATCTGTGATATTGACAAGAACTTGAAGCTTTTTTTTCCTGAAAATACAAGAATATTTGAATTCACTTCCACCTTAAAAATTGAAAGCATTGAAGGGTCTGTTGAGGTTTGCCTCCTTCTGTTTTTATCTTATTTTGCTGCCCTTCCCCTGTTCTGTCTCTTAAATCCCACATAGGAGTGAAATCATATGGTATTTTTCTCTCTCTGACTTATTTTGCTTAGCATAATAGCCTCCAGTTCCATCCACGTTGTTGCAAATGGCAGGATTTCATTCTTTTTGATTGCCGAGTAATACTCCACTGTGTGTGTGTGTGTGTGTGTGTGTGTGTGTGTGTGTACCACATCTTCTTTACCCATTCATCCATCGATGGGCATTTGGGCTCCTTCCATACTTTGGCTATCGTTAACAGCGCTGCTATAAACATTGGGGTGCACGTGTCCCTTTGAATCAGCATTTTTGTATCCTTTGGATAAATACCTAGGAGAGCAATTGCACAGAGAACAAACAGGGTTGGGGGAGGAGAGGCAGGTGGAGGATGGGCGTCCAGGAGGGCACTTTTTGAGATGAGCACCGGGTGTCCTGTGTAAGAGATGAATCACTGAGTTCTACTCCTGAAACCAAGACTGCACTGTACGTTAATTAACTTGAATTTAAATTAAAAAAACAAACAAAAAACAAACAAAAAAAGCAGTTTTCTCATTCCCACAAAAAGCACGTTAGCCACATACAGAAAGCTTAGGTCCCTTCAATTGTTTATAATACACATGTCTGGGGCGCCTGGGTGGCTCGGTCAGTTAAGCATCTGACTTCGGCTCAGGTCATGATCTCGCGGTCCGTGAGTTTGACCCCGCATCGGGCTCTGTGCTGACAGCTCAGAGCCTGAAGCCTGTTTCAGATTCTGTGTCTCCCTCTCTCTGACCCTCCCCCGTTCATGCTCTGTCTCTCTCTGTCTCAAAAATAAAAAAACAAAACAAAAAAAACACGTGTCTGTATCACACGTCTACATTCACGTGAAGCATACACGTTCATAGAATTGTATATATTTGTAACTTCAACATCGGGCTTTGACATCCGACTCTGCCCGCTCACCAGCTCAGGGACCTCGGGACTCAGCCTCTCCTCAAATGTACCATGTAGATGATTACTGACCTCGCAGCGGTCAATTTTTGTATCAAGCACTGAAGCTGTCCCACACACAACAAAGGTCTGTACGTCTTGCAGTGACGACCACTAATGTACTTTGGGACGGCGCCTGGTATGCAGTAAACAGACTCACGTGAGCCGTGACCAATGCGCTCTTGCTCAAGTCTGTTGGAGGGGACCCGGTAGCAGCGAGAAATGGCAGGGCAAGGGGTCTCCGGGCAGCTGGGGGCAATGCTGCCGGCTGGTTCCCCAAACCGTGATGGCTCAGCCACGCAGGCGCTGAGGCGGTGCTGTTGCTTTAAGGGAGGATGTCCTCTAAAACCCACAAACGGGAGAATGCCAGGGCTTGGGAGAAACCCAGGACTCACACGCACGTTTCACTTGACGTGTTCTAACCTCACGAGTGTGAATCCACATCTCCTCTGAGGTGCCCTTGCACGGATATGTCAAGACCGTCTGGGGCGCCCGGGTGGCTCAGTCCGTTAAGCGTCCGACTCTTGGTTTCGGCTCAGGTTATGAGTTCATGGTTCATGAGTTCGAGCCTCACATTGGGCTCTGTACTGACAGGGCGGAGCCTGCTTGGGATTCTCTCCCTCTCTCTCTGCCCCTTCCCCTGCTCTCTCTCAAAATAAATAAATAAACTTTACATACGATTAAATATAATTTAAATAAACTATATATATGCATATATATATGCACACACACACATATATATAATAAAGACTGTCTAATCAGCAGTGTTTTTTTTTTTTTTTTAAAGCATCTGGAAATATTTAAGGCTTTTAAGCTAGAGCAGAGATGGGAGCGAAGGGTAGAAAAGAACTCTTATTTTCCCTCTGAGATCTTAGAGCAGAGCCTCCTCCTGAGAAATAAAATGGGAACAATTTGGTGGCCAGTGTCAGGGGCAGGGCACCTCCATCTGGTTGAAATTGTTTTCTAGCTTGTAACGAGTAAATTAGCACATGCTTAGACTGCCCGGGAGGTAATTCTCTTTAATGGCTGGTTTCCTTCAGCATCTCAGAGCGGATCGTCCAAGAGAAAAATCAGAGGTGCTGAAAGAACACTGCTGTTTGCTCAGTTCTGACTTCTCAGGCTGGAGAGGCTGTGCGGCGAGAAAGAGCTAGGGCCACGGGAGCTAGTTTTCAGTCTGGCAGGGAGGAGGCCACAGCCTAAGAGGCCACCAGGCCACAGGGCAGATAAGGCAGCCAGAGCCAGTCAGAGCCGGAATTTGAACCCAGGACACTGTGGTCTCTGGGTCCAGGGCTATTTTCTTGAAGTTACAGATAAAGGAGTCTTTATTTACTGACTCTCCCTGTGCCAGGGAATCACCATCCAACAGCACTGTATTTATCGTGGTGCACATGTTACCTGGCCCATGAGCCGTGAAGGCTGAGTCAGCTCACGGTGGACTCTGGGAAAGCTCTCCTTCCACAGAGAAGAGGCACAGGAGACATTCACAATCTCTTTTTTGACCCTGGGTGGCACTGCTTGTGTGTGATGCCTGGAACTGTTGCAGCCATCTTGAGGCTGTGAGGTAAGAGTACAACCTGTCTGCTGATGGCATATCAGAGAGAGGGAGAGAATGTGAGCCCTTGTCATTGCGTTTCTTGAGTTTTCAATCCTGGAACCATCCAGAAGACCCCATGCCCTTGGATGATGGAACATGGACTAGGCTTCCCCTGTGTGACTGCCAGTGGGATAACTTTGAAAGAAAAATTACAGAAGTGACACATGCATTGTAATCTCTCCACAGTCATACAGGGGAGGTCTGGCCCATATTCCACAAGGACAGTGCCACCCAGGGGTGGAAACCAGTATCTTTCTGTGTGTCCTTTTTTCCCAGAATGTCCCCAGCTGACTTAGCCTCGTGGCTTATTGGCCGGGTTTAATGCACATGCCTGGATTACGGCATGAATCACTAGACAAAAAAGAATGGAGTCTCCATGACTATCTCAGGTCAGTGGTTCTCAGTCCTGGCTTCCCATTAGTACCACACTGATGTCTGGACTTCACCACAAGTGGGTTCTCCCTGAGGACACAGTTCTCTCTCCTTTCTCCGTATCATGGGGTCTCACTTCTGGACCCCCCTCCCCCTTATTTTGGAGGTCCAGACAATTCCTCACATTAGGGACCTGACTGTGTGTTACCCAGAATGGCACATACGGTCACTTGTCCCTCAACAACTCCCCACTGAGCATCTGGAACGGGGCAGAAAGTGCTCAGATCAACGCAGATGCTATTTTCATAAGACAGAGGGGCCCATGAGCTCAAGCAACTTTATATTTCAGTGAAGGGAGACGAGAGAATCAAGAGATGCCCGTGATAATTTCAGATGGCGATAAATGCCGTGAGCAAAATAAAACAGAAGCATGTCATGGACGGAGACTGGAGCTGGAGTGCCAATTTGTACAGTCAAGGAAGGTCACTTGGAGACAGGGACAGCAGAACGACCAGGGGGCAAGATATCATTCTTGGAAAAGGGGGAACAGCATTCCTGATGAAGCACCAGCCCAGCGTGTCTGGGGGATGCACATGAGGCCCCGGGGCCAGGAATGAACGAGTGACGGGAGCATGGGAGGAGAAGGACCCTAGTCCCTGAGAAGTTACAGTGGGCTGAGTGGAGGCCCCCAAAATGTATGCCCAGCCAGAACCTGTGAGTGCGACCTTAACTGAAACAAGGATCTTTTCAGATATAATTAGTTAACAATCTTGAAGTGAGATTATCCTGGATTAAGGTGGGTCTTAAATCCAGTGAAAGTACCCTTATGAGAGAAAACAAGAGGAGAAGACACACAGATGAGGGGCGCCTGGCTGGCTCAGTCGGAAGAGCATGTGACTTCTTTTCTTTTTTTTTTTTTTTTTAATTTTTTTTTTTCAACGTTTATTTATTTTTGGGACAGAGAGAGACAGAGCATGAACGGGGGAGGGGCAGAGAGAGAGGGAGACACAGAATCGGAAACAGGCTCCAGGCTCTGAGCCATCAGCCCAGAGCCCGATGCGGGGCTCGAACTCACGGACCGCGAGATCGTGACCTGGCTGAAGTCGGACGCTTAACCGACTGCGCCACCCAGGCGCCCCATGACTTCTTTTCTTTAATGTTTATTTACTTAAGAGATAGAGATAGAGAGAGAGAGAGAGAGAGCAGGGGAGGAACAGAGAGAGAGGGAGACACAGAATCCGACGCAGGTTCCAGGCTCCGACCTGTCAGGCTCGAACCCACAAACTGTGAAATCATGACTTGAGCCCAAGTCAGACGCTTAACTCACTGAGCCACCCAGGCACCCCAAGAGCGTGTGACTCTTGATCTCTGGTTGTGAGTTTGAGCCCCACGTTGGGTGTAGAGATTACCTTAAAAAAAAAAAGAGAGATACACACATGAAAGGGGGATATGAAGACTCAGGAGGAAATTACAGGGATGCATCTAGAAGCCAAGGAATGCCAAGGACTGGCGACAGCCACCAGGAGCCAGGAAAAGACTGTCCCTCAGAGTCTCCAGAAGGAATCAGCCCTGTAGACACCTCGACTTTGGACTCCCGGCTTCCAGGGCTGTGTGTCACGTTCCATCACCAAACATGCGGGACTTTGTTACGGCAGCCACAGGAAACTGAGGCAGAAGAAGTCACGGCTCACGGGTGACCGGAGAGCCCGCCATTGTGCTGCTCTGAACTCCTGCTACATGCTGGCACCCTATCCGGCTCCTGATGGGCCAGGCCAGACTCCCCCGAGCCTGTCCCCTCCCTGGAGACATCTGCCTCTCCGTTCCTAGGAACGTTCAAGAGACCATCATCGCTTGAATGCCCGCGCCTGGAAAGACGACATCTGTGCGTGTTTGGAAATTCAGCCCGACTGTGGAGTGCGCCTTGGCAGCCATCCTCACGCTAGGCTGAAATTATCTTTCTGGTATCATCGAAATCCAACAGCAGCATTAATTGTGCTGGGTCCAGCTCTAATGGCTTCAAATAATTATTAGCGGTTGCTCATTATCTCTTTTGGAAATCCTAAATACGCACTTATTTTCTAAGACGTTGGCTCGTGGGGACGGGGAAAGGACAAAGACGTGCGTTCTCAGGGCTGATGTGAATCGGGGTGTCGTCAGGAAGACTGACATTCGGGGCCCGGGGGATGCCAACGGGAAGTACTGAAGGCTGGGATATCAAGCCTCCGCTTTCGGACGCGACGCCCAAAGTAAGACGCAGGGAACGAGGAGGGAACGGTTTCCTTGTGTTCCCTGAGCCATCCGACTTTCTTTTGGGGTGGCGTATCCCCCATTTGTCACTTGCCCATCATCTCCTACCTTAAAGTGTTTGAGCAAACTTGGGCCTCTGACTTTGGCTCAGGTCATGATCTGTCTGTGGGTTCGAGCCCCGCACGGGCTCTGTGCTGTCAGCTCAGAGCCTGGAGCCTGCTTCAGGTTCTGTGTCTCCCTCTCTTTCTACCCTTCCCCTGCTCACTCTCTTTCTCTCAACAATAAATAAATATTTAAAGAAAAAAAATGTTTACACGAACTGGTCTCACACATGCACCTGCGTGGATGGCAGGGGCTGGCCTAGAAGTCTAGAACAACCTCACTCATGTGCCGGGTGGTTGGTGGGCTCATGGCTGGGGTGGTCAGTGATTGGGTCACGTCACCTGCCATTCAGCAAGCTAGCGGGGCACCTGAGTGAGTTTCCCAGAACAAGCGTGGAAACATCCGAGGCCTCTTGAGACCTCAGCGGCGAACTGGTACTCACTGCTAACCTCTGTGGCACACTATTTGCTAAAGCAAATCCTGAGGCCAGCCACACCCAAGCGGTGGAGAGAGGGACGCTCCTTCTTGAAGCCAGAAACGGCAAAGTCACATGGCCACGTTATGGGTGCAGCGGGGGGTAAAGACTTGGGACAATTTTGGGATCAATCCAGCACACACACACACATCACAGATAAGGAAGGCGAGGCTCAGGGAGACCCAAGGCTCCGGATTTCCGACCCGGGCAGTCTGCACCCAGAGCTGAAGCCTGGAATGTGATGTCACCCAACGAGCATTACCGCGCTTCCCCTATTACCCGCCCCCGTGGATGGGATCATCTTTGCCCGACTGGTAGAAAGCACGGAAAGAAAGCCACTAATTTATCTGCCCTGAATCACTCAGAGTCTGCAAGAGGCTTCAGTCTTGGGGAGGAGGGAGAGAACGGCTTTTGGACTTTAAAGAAAGGGGTCAAAATCAATCTAGAGAGCAGAAACAGACACTGTGGGTTCTGCTTGTCCACACTCAAGTCCTGCACCAACTTCCAAGACCCCGACTTTCCTTGGGGGAGAACCCCTAGCACGCATTCCATCTCTTGTCCACACCCGGGGATTTAATAATGCCGGTCAGAGCCACTGAGAGTCAGCCCTGGGACTCTGGACGTCTTGGGGACCAGAAGGTCCCTTTCAGGTGCTGAGTGGCTACAGGAAGAGGCTACAATTCTTGGTGGCATCTTATCACCTCATAGGCAGAGCACATTTTCCAATGGCGCAGACACAGAGGAAAGCAAGGATAAGAGACGGAGGGAGCTAATACCTGAGCAGCTGGATCCATCCATGCCTGAAGCTGCATATTACTGAGTTAGTTATATCAGCCAATACAGTTCTCTCTCTCCCTGTCTCCCCCTCTATCAGTTTTTCTTTTTTTCCTCTCTCTCAGCTCATGCAAGTTTAAGTTGTGTTTCCGTCCACTGAAGCCAGCAACCCTACCCAACACAGAAATTCAGCCATAACGGTCAATCTGTTCCTAATGACTCTTAGACAAAACTCCTTCTTTCTTGCCCAAATAAAACGGTCCTGCAGATCAATGAAGGCAAAGAGTCTGTGCTGACTGCGAGGGGCGCAACATAAGGAAGCTGCAACCTGCAATGAGCTGTGTCTGCCCAGCTGAAAGTACTTCTCGCACACACACACCCACCTGCACACGCTCATCACACGCACACACTCTTTCCCTTGGAAACTGGGGTAAGATCAACTGGAATTCGCGGAAGTCTGGGGCCCTTTCTGGGTTTGCCATCAATTATTCAGGAGGGAAGGGTGGGTAGGGTCTTGAGGTCACCTCTGACTTCAGGATCCTGATTCTCTCCAGCCTCCTCAGCTCCAGCCTTCATTGAACAGTGTGAGATTCGCGCGCGCACACACACACACAGCACCTGCCAATGTCATCGGTTAAACAAATAAAGACAACTGCATAAACAGCTTTAAATGGAGTCACACGGATCCCTTTACGTTCGTCCACCTCTCCCTAGAGAGCCCCTGCCAGCCCAGAGCCTCACACCGTCCTGGGGACTCCTTTCCTGCTCTTTCCCCCCTCATCTCCCGAGATATTATACCTCCCTCATTCTTCCACACAAGGAGAGCCTCCCTCCCTCCCCAAACCACACCAATATCCCCAAAGCTCATCTTCTACACCAAATAGCTCTCCGATGTATGATTTCAGACACTAAAAGGAATTCATGGCCAGATATGAAGATAATATTTTCCCTTTATATCTTTGTGGAGAAATATCAGATAGGAAATGCTCCAACATATTACAAGTGGGTGGTTAGGTTACAAGTGGATTTTATTTTCTTCTTTAAATTTTTTAAATGCTTATTTATTCTTTTTGAGAGAGAGAAAGACAGGGCATGAGCAGGGAAGGGACGGAGAGAGAGGCAGACACAGAACTGGAAGCAGGCTCCAGGCTCTGAGCTGTTGGGACCTTAGCCGAAGTCGGATGCTTAGCTGACTGAGCCACCCAGGCACCCCTATCTTCTTCATTAACAAACTGTATTTCTAACTACTTTCAGTGGGTGATGAATTACATTGTTGTATAAGTGTTCCAGAAAAGAAAACAAGGAAGAATAAAACTTTATTTGTAGCCCACACAATGTTATTAACTGGTTATTCTTAGACGCATAGAACGTGGACTTCTCTGACAATACATGGGCTCAGGGAGTAACATCGGAGACATCTGATTCGAGCTTTACTTTCTAGAATGACTTCAAGGGCACCTTTTCCTGCGAAACACTGACACAGCTCAGAGAGGTTAAAAACAATTTCTCCAAGGTCACACAACCAGAAAGAAACAGAGCCAACATTCAGACTCACAGGTCTGACTCTGGAGATGATGGTCTTTTAAATGTTGCACATCTCTACCTGGAGAGCCTGAAACCGGAGATTCAAGGACCCCAGCTGGTGGGGAGGAGCATATCCGAAGAAGCTGGGAGATCTGTGGTTTCTCACAGGGCTCTCTGACATCAATGGCGAGTGTCCAGGCACACGAACGTGCTGCTGGAGGCTGGACAACCTTCATGCCTCACCCCCAGGCAGCAAGCATATCTGAGAAGATATGCCCAGCTCTCCTGATCACCACCAGGGGCATTTTAGCTACGTGAAACAGGGCTGGGAAAGAGCCCTAGAACAATTATTCCTATAAAACGCTGTGCTTGAAACATAGTCTTTTAAAAATGAATGTGATCAGGCCCGATTTGGCTAAAGTCATTTGAGATACTGACTCATCAGTCTTTTATTAGAGCCAGAAGATGGTCGCCATGGTTTTCTGCTTGGGAGTTGATGATCAACCTCCCCACCCAACACACACACCATTCTGGAGCAAGAAATACGTAAGCCATGGATAATGTGTGTCCACCCATGTGCACACTTGTGATTGTGTGTCTGGTCCAAGGGGCAGGGAAACAGACCCCACCCTGGGAAGGCAGGGTCTCTTTCCCCAATTCTTCCTCCAAGTTTGGGGCTCCATTTTATCTAGAAGGCAATAAAATAAGCATCAAAGCCCAAAGTGATAAGGCCTTGATAGTAACCAGGCAAAAGGCAGTAGTGCTGTATAGGGCAGTGGCTATGCACTTGACTCCGACTGTGGGGCTCCTTTGAGTACTCCATTTCTCAAACATTTATTATACACCTACTGTGCACCAGGCACTGTTTTAGGGGCTGGGTCTACACCAGTCACAAAGACAGGCTTTCATGTCTACACCAGTCACTAAGACAGGCTTTCGTGATGTGCCAGGCCACGCTGAGGGAGAGAATCAACTTATAAGCAAGAACCTAGCAGATAGTCATGAGTGACAAGGGACAGAAAATCAGGGTGGGGTCACGGAGGGGCTGGGGGCTGCTTTCACTGCGGCAGGGGACGGGTCAGGGAAGATTCCTCTGCGGAAGTGACGTTCAAGACAGAACCCGAGGGAAGAGAATCAACCAGCGTGGGAATTTCGGGGAGATGAATGCCATTTACCACTTGTGACCTTGGGAAATCTCCTAAGCCCCGTAGGGCTCAGTGTGCTCGTTTATGAAATGGGGGCAATAAAGACTGAACGCTGTGACTCATCTGCAGCCTCAGCACCCTGAGTGAGGCTGAACCACAGGAAATTAATGACGCTTGTTTCTGGCCTATGCGACGGCAGGTTATATAGTCCAGCTATATCTCTGTTTAATTAATGACAGCTATTAGTATTCATGATTACTGTGTATTGAGCACTGGCTATATGCCAGGCACAGTCTTGTTTACTTTTTCTTAACATGGCTTCTAATCTCTACAATTTAACAAAGTACACATCATGAGCTGTGTTTTCTAGAACAGGGAATGGAGAGTCAAAAGGTGGGTAATATGCCCAGGGCCACAGGGTGAGTAACGGGGACTGTCTGCCCCCAAACTGATGGTGTCTCACCACCACACGCCCAATGCCCATGGGGGTCCCAGCACAGCGGCCCCTGCCCACAAGGGCCCGTGTGAGATTTGTTGAACAAATGGAAGCTGGTGCTTCCTCCCTACATCCGCGATGACCAAGAATGCCTTTAATAACCCTGAATGGTCAACTCATCTTCGACAGAGCAGGAACGAATAGTCAACGGAAAAAAAAAAAGACAGTCTCTTCCAATGGTGTTAGGGAAACTGGATGGCGACATGCAGAAGAATGAAACTGGGCCACTTCCTTACACCACACACAAAAAAGAAATGCAAAACGGATGAAAGACCTAAATGTGAGACAGGAAACCATAAAAATCCTAGAGAAGAAAACAGGCAGAACCTCTTTGACCTTATCCAGACCAACTTTGTATGAACATAACTACTGGGACCTCATCAAGATAAAAAGCTTCTGCACGGTGAAGGGAACAATCAACAAAACTAAAAGGCAACCAAGAGAATGGGAGAAGATATTTGCAAATGACCTATCAGTTAGCATCCAAAATCTATAAAGAACTTTTCAAACTCCACACCCCAAAAAACAGACAACCTATTAAGAAATGGGCAGAAAACATGAATAGACAGACATTTTTGCAAAGAAGACATCCAGATGGCTAACAGACACATCAAAAGATACCCAACATCACTCACCACCAGGGAAAGAGAAGTCAAAACCCCAAGGAGATACCACCTCACACCTGTCAGAGTGGTTAAAATCAACGACACAGGAAACAAGAGTCGTTGGCGAGGATGAGGAGAAAGGAGAACCCTCTTCCACTACTGGTGGGAGTGCAAAGTGGAAGAGCCACTCTAGAAAACACTAGGGAGTTTCCTCAAAAAGTTAAAGATAGAACTACCCTATGACCCAGCAATTAAATACCAGGTATTCAGCCAAAGAAAACAAGAATACTGATTTGGACAGTACATGCACCTCGATGTTCATAGCAGCCCTATCAACAACAGCCAAACTATGGTGAGAGCCCAAATGTCCACTGACTGATGAATGGATAAAGATGTGGTGTGTGTATATATAGATATATATATATATATATATATATATATAAACATATATATATACCTGTATATGTAGTGGGATATTACTCAGCCATCAAAAAGAATGAAATTGTGACATTTGCAGTGATGTGGATGGAGCTAGAATGTATTATGCTAAGCGAAATAAGTCCATCGGACAAAGACAAATAACCATATGGTTTCACTCATATGTGGAATTTAAGAAACAAAACAGATGAACATACGGGAAGCGGGGGTAGAGGAGAGAGGGAAACAAACCACAGAGACCCTTAACGACAGAGAACGAAATGCGGGTTGATGGAGGGAGGTGGGTGAGGGGATGCGCTAGGCAGGTGACGGGCATTAAGGAGGGCGCTTGTCATGATGAACACTGGGTGTTATATGTAAGTGATTAATCACCGAATGCTACTCCTATAACCAATAACCAATATTGCACTGTATGTTAACTAAAATTTAAAAACAAAGCTCAAGACTTCCCCAGACATCGTTTCCAAAGTGTCATTTTAAAAACGCTCAGGAATTTCCTGCAAGTGTTGTGTCACATCTGGGCTGGGCTGGTATTTGTCACTAATCCCAGCTAGAAACCCCTAAATGAACCCTAACCCTGAATGCACATGGAAACCATCTGGAGGCTTTATTTTTTTTTTTTTTAATTTTTTTTTTCAACGTTTATTTATTTTGGGGACAGAGAGAGACAGAGCATGAACGGGGGAGGGGCAGAGAGAGAGGGAGACACAGAATCGGAAACAGGCTCCAGGCTCCGAGCCATCAGCCCGGAGCCTGACGCGGGGCTCGAACTCACGGACCGCGAGATCGTGACCTGGCTGAAGTCGGACGCTTAACCGACTGCGCCACCCAGGCGCCCCAACCATCTGGAGGCTTTAAACGGGATGCCCGGGTCCCAACCCTGGGGATTCGGATTTGATGGGGCCAAGACAGGTAGTTTTTAAAGGCCCCCGCCCCCAAGAAGATATCATGATGTGGCTAACTTTGAGAAACTGTCTTAGATACAAAATGACCAGGAAGCATCCGGCTAGGCCAGCAGGGGGTCAAGGCACTGGGCCACGTGGGAGGTGGTTAGACCATTTAATAAACAGGACATTTATCTACAACAGCCAAATTATGGAAATGGCCCGACCGTCCACTGACTGATGAACGGATAAAGAAGGTGCGGTACATATATGACAATGGAATATTACTCGGCCGTCACAAAGAACGAAATCTTGCCATTTGCAATGACATGGAGGGAGCTGGAGGGCATAATGCTAAGTGAAATAACTTAGAGAAAGACAAACACCATATGATTTCACTCCGGCGTGGAATTTAAGAAACAAATGAGCCAAGGAAAAAAAGAGAGACAAACCAAGAAGCAGACTCCTCACTATAGAGTACACACTGCGGGTCACCAGAGGAAAGTTAGGCGGCAGGGTGAGTAAAACAGGTGATGGGGGATGAAGAAGGGGGGGGTACATATTGAATCATGATATCGTGCACCTGAAACTAAGATTACGCTGTATGTGAACTACCTGGTGTTTAAATAAAAACTTTGAAAAAAAACCAGGACTTTTACTGCCAAGCTAAAGCAGCTTGGGACTCGTACTCCAGAACACCACTCCTTAGTTTCTTCTCTGCACTCTGCCCTAAGAGAAAGCTGGAGAAGGAGAGAACAGTATATCCCCTGACTGAAACATGTGGATCTCAGCTCTGCTTGTTACCTGCTGTGTGACCATGAACAAGTTACTAAGCCTCTCAGACTTCAACGTTCTTATGAGTGTAATATGAATAGTGAAGCATGCCCCATGAAGATACTAGTCTCTCTCTATACATACATGTATATGAACATGTAGATGCATGTTATAGTTAGCACAGTAATATATGCATATCTCTCACATATGTATTATAACTATTTTATGTAAACACGAACTATATTTATGTTATAAACATAATGGATATTACCGTATATATTTAGCCATGTGCCTGCCTGACACCTAGAAAGAACTCAAATAATGACAGGTATTATTTTTTAAAAGACACAGCGGGGGTTCCGAGGTAGCCACCCGCCCGGCTGCTGCAGTGGGCACTTCTGTGTGATATGACATAGACCATTCTCACTGCCGTCCTGAAGCTGGCTTTCACGTCCATTTTACAAATCAGGAAACCGAGGCTCAGACTGGTTCCCTGGCCGTTACGATCACACATTTCCCAACAGTAAAGCTGGAAATTGGATGAGCCATGACTTTTTACTCCACCACTGAGCCTTTCAAAGATTCAGGTTAAAATACAAAAAAACTGGAATTACTCCGAGCCTGACCAGGGTTGGGTAACTGTTCAACCTGATTCCCTTCTCTGGCAGGGCTGTGCCTCCGGATCAAGGGCATTTTCCTTGCCTTGATGGCCCCCATTTCTGATGCAGGAAGGTGAGGTTCATGCTTTTTGAGGTTCCAACAATGAAAGATAAAGCTGGAGGATGTCCCTCATTAAAACTCTTCTCTCCTGTGCGTACTCCAGGACATCTGAGCTGTTATGAATTCATTTAGATACAGAGCTAAGTCCAAGGGAGACAAAGAGGAAAGGCACACAATTAGGGGAAATCTCTGAGCTTCATGTGCCTCCGAATCACCTGTGAGAGCCTTCCATACGCTTTTTAATTCTGCATTCAGTGAGGTCTTAGTAATTCTGGCTCAGTATATATAGACGGGGCCCACAAGTCAGGGGTTTTTTTTGTGTGTGTTTATTTTTGAGAGAGACAGAGCGCGAGTGGGGGAGGGGCAGAGAGAGAAGGAGACACAGAATCTGAAGCAGGCTCCAGGCTCCGCGCTGTCAGCACAGAGCCTGACTTGGGGCTCGAACCCATGAACTGCAAGATCCCGACCTGAGCCAAAGTCGGTGACCGACCAAATGAGCCCCCCAGGCGCCCCCCATAAGTCTATTTTTAAGGGGCACCCTGGGTCTGCTGCCCGTGTTAACAAACGCTGCCTGAAGAAAAACAGCAGACCTCCTTCTAAACAGTGTGCACCTTGCACTGTTTCTACAGGCACTTTAACGAGCGTCTATTATGTGCCAGGGGTGACATCGAATGTGCGGGATACAGATGGTAAGGCAACGGAACCCACGCCCTTCCAGGTTCCTGTCGTTCAGTGCATGGTTATGGCCATGTCCTGCTCATTGACCTCGGTTAAGTTACTTCTTCCCTTCAGAACCCTCCCTTTTTCAGCTTTGTCGAGATGCAATTGACACACAGGAATTGTAGGCATTTAAGATGTTCCACTCGATGTTTTGGCAGCTGTCTAACTAGTGGAGCAGGACGATCTAGTCAATGAAGGTAGGCATCAACTCCCTCACCCTACACGGTTACCTACTTTCTTTCCCTCCTTCCTTTTTCGTAGTGAGAACACTTAGGATCTGCCCTCTTAGCAAATTTCCAGTATGCAATATGCTATTGTTAACTGTAATCAGACTGGTTGGCAAACTGGTCCCGGAGCATGCAGGGAGGGCAGGGACACAGCGAAGAGAGAGGCAGGCCGCTCCAGACTGGCGGACAGCAGAGTTAATAAGCAAGCCGACTTAGCTGCAAGGCTTGAAGACCAGGGGAATCTCTGCACCTGCTGCCGGAATCCTGACTTTACAGAGAGGCCCTAATGGGGCTCAGCCACGATAGTCTCCACCACACCTCACTCTCCAGGCTGCTTCCTTGCACCGGCTCCCACCCTGGGGCAGTGAGCAGGCGCACATTCCCCCCAGCGCTCGCAGGTCACCGGGGTCATGCCCTCTGGATGACCTCTTGCATCGCTTCCCCGGGAGCCCACCTATTCGCGCTCAGATCCGGCTTCGAAGGGTTGGGACCTCAGTTGCCGGGGCCTGTGCCCTCTTAGCTTTGCAGAGGGCCACTGAGGACTCCAGCTTCTCCTCCCGCTCGCCCACCTCGCGTGCCAGCCCCGGAGCCGCCACGCCTCGGCCAACCCCGCCCTCCAGCCAGCTCTCTCACCGGGCTGCAGCCTGCTAGGGCCCCTGGGGCCGCGAACCCACGGGAGACGCCGGCCCACCTGTCGCCGGCGCCTCTCTTCCCCCCCGGCGGTTCCAGAAGCGCACAGAAGCCGACCGGAGACCTTTGCCCGCGTCCCTCCCGTGCTCACCGGGTCCGCCGGCATCGAGGGCCGGCCTCCCTCCCCAGATAGAGGTCACGGCCGCCTCAGGATTTCCCCGCGGTGCCTGCTTCCCAGGACCGGTTCCTCGTCTCCTGGCCGCCCGGCCACCGGGCTCGCAAACCAGCCCCGGACGCAGGGCCGCGAGGGCAAGAGCGCCGCGGGTCGCTGAGCGCGCGCAGGTGCAGGTGGCACGTTAACAAGCGAGGGGACTTACCTGGGAGGCTCGGCCGGGGACACCGCCAGGGAAGCCGGTCTCCGCACCCGCCGTCAGGGTCCTGAGTTCGTGGAGGAGCCTTCACGGGGCTCGGCCACGTCCACAGGGCGGGCGGTCTCCGCCAGGGTACCACCACACCTCGCCCTCTGCTTGCAAGGACGCCGCGGTGGGAACCACAGGTGCAGCTCGAGTTCCGGAAAGGGGCGGGGTGAGGAGCCTCCCAACGCGGGGTCAGCCAGGGTCACGCCTTCTCCGTGACCTCCGCCAACAAATTGCTGTGCTGCAGCGCGGGGTCTCCAGAACTCCTTCCTCTTGGGTAATTGAAGCTCTGTGCCTTCCACCGACGACTCCCGGTTCTGGCCCCTGGAAGCCGCGGGTCTGCTCTCCGCTTCCGTGAGTCCGGTGAGAGCCTACAGCACTCACCCTTCTGTGTCCGATTTCGTTTTGCAAAATAGTTTACGGATCCGTCCATGTTGTTACAAACGGCAAAAAGTGCTGCTTTTTATTTATTGTCTTAAGTTTATTTAGTTTGGAGAGAGAGAGAGGAGCATGCGGGAGGAGTGTGGGGGCAGAGACGGAGGGAGAGAATCCCAAGCAGGCTCCCGGCTGTCAGCAGACAGCCAGTTACAGGGATGGAACTCACGAACCGTGAGATGGTGATTGGAGCGGAAATCAAGAGTCTGAGGCCTAACGGACTGAACCACCCAGGTGCCCCCTTCAATCATATATTTCATTATGCGTGTCTTGATTCATCTGTTGATAGACATTTGGGTTGTTTGCATATCTGGACTATTGTGAACGTGGGCCTGTGGATACCTCTTTGAGACCCAGAGTTCGTTTTAATACCAAGAAGCGTAATTGCTGGATCCTATGGTAGTTCTCGTTTTAATTTTTTTGAGGAGTCTCCGTACTGTTTTCCATACGGGCTGCACCAGTTTGCACACCCACCAACAGTGCACGGGGTTCCCTTTTTCTCCACATCCTCGCCGACACCAGCTGTCTCTTGTGTTTTTTGATGACACCCTTACTAACAGGAATGAGGTGATAACCCCTTGCTTGGATTTGCGTTTCCCTGATGATGAGTGATGGTGGGCACCTGTTCATCTTACCTTTTGGCCACGTGTCTGTGCTTGGCATTTTGTATGTTGGGAAATGTCTAGTCAGTTCCTTTGCCTCGCTTTTAATTGGGTTATTTCTTTATTTGTTTTGCTATTATGCTGTTTGAGTTCCTTCCATATTTTGGAGATCAATCCCTTATCAGCCAGCCCCACGGGCAGCAGGTGGAAAGGCCGGGGCCCCAGATGTACACTCTGACCCTTCCAGGGAGAAGCTGGTGGCTGGGCTGTATGGTTGGAGTGAGCTGTGAGGGGGGGTCATGGGGCACGCTTGTGCCTGGGACGTTTAAAACCACTGGTCTGTTCCCTGCGACCCTAGGGGACTACGAAATGCGGGGCCACCAGCTTCAAGAGGCATGTGGCTGGGGAGCCAGTGCCTCAGGGAACAGCCTGAAACGGAGCGCTAGATGTGTGTTCCAAACCCTTCGATTCTCAGCGACCAGTTGAGAGCAGGGGACCCCTCCCCCAGTTGTATGGCTGTGCCAGGGGTGGGGGTGGATTACGTCACAGGTTTTCCTACCCATTTGGGTGTATTTTCTGAGTCGTCCAGTGTGCAAGAGTCTCGCTAGAAGTTTCTGGACATTTCCAAGGGACCAGACCCGGGCCGGGGCTGCGTATCGGGTACATCCATGGGTGGAGGGCGAGCCCAGAATCTCCTATTCCGGCTCGGGAGTGCCACCCCCTTTAGAAGTATGTTGACTGCCCCCTGCTGCACGGTGCACGAGGGGAACTGGCTTTGCAGGGGCAGGTGAGGGAGACGCGGCCTTGCCCAGAGCCGTGTGAGCTGGAGTGAATGAGAGACCAGAGCGAGTGAGCACACGCAAAATACACTCCATCGCTCAGGACAGTGGCAGACATGGCCAGGCAGCTAAACTGAGACCATGAGGTGGAGAATTACAGGGAAGAGCAAGCCTCCTGCCAGGCCCCATCTCCTCATCTGCAAAGTGGGTCAACAACATCACCTGCGTTGTGGCTTCTGCCTAAGGGTTGTACTAAACAACAGTCACAAGGGCTGAATTCACTGCCTGGCCCCAGACAGATCGTCGGTGATAGGCAGGGCCCCACCCTGTCCACGGAGGGCTAGTGTCCACAATACGCCATAGGCTTTGGACCAAATAGAGTTGTTATCTGGCCTTGGGGCCGGCCCTCCTGTCTGCATTGCCAGATCTCACCTGCAGGAGGGCACCTTTCAAAAACCCCAGTTTGGGTGACTTAATAGACTCCTTTTCCTTTCCCTGAACCCCTTTTCCCACGTTGGAAATGGCCAGATGGGCAGAGATGGAGATTATATATCATTTCCAGTCGATAGAAGTCAGTAGTGCTACTTACTCAGTGGGACTGTTTTGCATTCATAGCAATTATCATTACCACTTTCACAAAATCACCATCACCATCTAAGAGTTTTCCAGCATGCTCCCTGACCAGAAATCCTCTGCACAGCCAGGTGCATGCCCTGTGGGCCAGGTGGTGAATTGAGAGTAGCTGTGCATTCCAGCCACACTTCTGCCACAGGGTCTTTGCACGTGCTCTCCTCCATATCCAGCGTGGTCTGGTCAAACCATCTTTATCCAGTTGACTCTGCTCAGCCTTTACTTCATCATAGAGGTCTTTCCTGTTCTCCTAGTCCAGATCGGGTTTCTTTGCTGTTCTCCATTCCATAACAACATTCTGCAAATACATGTCAATGAGTGACATTGTTGGCTTCTTCTCCGTTAGACTGGAATCCATGGGAGCAGGGACGGTGACTCCTTCCACTCACCATAGGGTTCCTGAATCATGCGTGGCATTTGATTCATAGAAGATGTTCAATAAATATCAGTGAAAAGAAGGTAGAGAAGATTGAAGGAAGGAGGAAGGGAGGCAGGTTAATGACCAACTAAAATGAAAGCTCTGGGCGTTTGGAAGGAAGACTCGAGAATCACATTCTCGAGTTATTTGCGTCCTGAGATCGCTGACTTAGAATGAGTCAAAATGATACAATCTATTATCTTTGGCTGGCCTGAGTCGTACTCAGAAATTGGGTACCAGATGAATGGAGAGCAGTTTCATCAGTAATCAGATCTCTTTGGTGGGCTATGTCTGAGATGGGGCAGTTTGCTCTGACCCTCTGCTTGCTGAGCCGTGAGCCCATTATTACAGAACTTACCATACTGTATAGTAATTGTTGATTGTCAGTCTCCCCGACTGGACACTTGGAGCCCACAGACCTTCGCTAAGGGGGCCCTGGGCTCCATATTGAACGTCTCAGTGCAGTAAATGAATGGGACGCAGATGTCTCTATCCAGCGTCCTACGCAACATGATAGGAGGACCCTCAGAGAAAGAGCCCCCGACAAAGAGTTCAGAACTGTTTTTTTTTTAATTTTTTTTTCAACGTTTTTATTTATTTTTTTTGGGACAGAGAGAGACAGAGCATGAACGGGGGAGGGGCAGAGAGAGAGGGAGACACAGAATCGGAAGCAGGCTCCAGGCTCTGAGCCATCAGCCCAGAGCCTGACGCGGGGCTCGAACTCACGGACCGCGGGATCGTGACCTGGCTGAAGTCGGACGCTTAACCGACTGCGCCACCCAGGCGCCCCCAGAACTGTTAAGTAAACGAAGGAATGGCACTCCCTGGAAGCCCCCTTTTGTAAAAAAAAAAAAAAAAAATTTTTAACATTTATTTATTTTTGAGAGAGCGTGAACAGGGGAGGGGCAGAGAGAAAGGGAGACACAGAATCCAAAACAGGCTCCAGGCTGTGAGCTGTCAGCAGAGAGCCGGATGTGGGACTCGAACTCATGAACTGTGAGATCATGACCTAAGCCCAAGTTGGATGCTTCACTGACTGAGCCACCCAGGAGACCGCCCCCCCCATCAGCCCCCTTTGTGAAGAAGCTGAGGGTTCATCTGAACAATCCCAGTTCGTTTTACTAGCGCAGAAGAGATGAACAGAGCACAGAGGGCTGGTAATGTGCACGTTCAGTTAAGCTATAAGTCGCTGAGTGAGGGAGAAGGAAAAGAGACGTATGTGACACTGAGGGCACCCGTGCAGCAGGCTGGCGCAGTGAACAGGGTGTTGGTTCTGGAGTCAGGATGGCTTGGGTTCAAGTGCTGCAATTTCTTAGCTCCACAACCCTGGACAAGTTACTAAGCCGCTTGGTTTTCTCCTAAAACGGGGAAATATGGCTATTCCATGGAGCCATTGCAAAGAATAGTAACTCAATGGTCCATGAGCAAAAAGAACCAAGGATTAGACCGGACAGCATGTGGAAAACGCCTCGCATCCTGGAGATTCTGCGCCTGGGGGGGGACTCTCGGAGAAGATGACATTCGCTTGGAGATCTAGAGGGAGAATAACAACCAGTGGAGAAAGCAGGAGAGGTACAAGATTAAATTCAGGTTATGTGATGACCTGATGTGTAAAGAATGTTTGTGTGTTCAGGAATTTGAAGTAGAGGGGTGCCTGGGTGGCTCCGTCGGTTAAGCATCCGACTTGGCTTGGGCCAGGATCTGGTGGTTTGTGGGTTCGAGCCCTGTGTTGGTCTCTGTGCCGATAGTTTGCAGAGCCTGGAGCCTTTTTTGGATTCTGGGTCACCCTCTCTCTCTGCCCCTTTCCCACTTGCACTCTGTCTCTCTGTCTCAAAAATAAACATTAAAAAAAAAAAGGAAAAAAATCTGACGTGTGGCCAGTGTGCCTGGAGCACAGTGAGGAAAAGGGCTATCTGACTCAGATGGAGGTTCAAGGTCATTTGAGGAGGTTGCATTGCATTCCAAGGGGTGAGTAGGGAGCAGACTCCAGAAGAGAGCTGGGGCACTTGGGTGGCTCAGTCGGGTAAGCATCTGACTCTTGATTTCGGCTCAGGTCATGATCTCACGGTTCGGGAGTTTGAGCCCTCCGTGGGGTTCTGTGCTGAGAGTGCGGAGCCTGCTGGGCTCTGTCTCCCTTTCTCTAAGTCTCTCCCCAGCTTGTGCATACTCTCTCTTTCTCTCAAATTAAAAAAAAAAAAATGACTCAAGGAGGGGAAGAGTGGAAGCAGAGAGAACTTGCTGTGATGTCATTGAAATGGAGTGATGTGGCCAGAGGGAGGAGGACAGGCCTGGCTGGGTGGTGGGTGTGGGCGAGGCTGAGCGTGAACGGCGTGCTCTCTGCTGTGAGCGTGGATGACGGAGGGACCGGGCTCTGCAGCGGGGAAGGCTGCCGGATGAGGGAGCTTTGGGGTGAGCTCAGGAGTTGAGTTCGGGGAGTGTCGAGTCTAAGATTCCTGTTGGAAATCTAAGTATTTGGAGATGCCAGGGAGGCACGTGAAAATTGCAAGCCTGAAACTCTCAAGGGAGGTCTGGACTAGAAAGAAATCCGAGCTGGAGGGTGGTCAGCCCACAGCTCGTACTGAATGCCGTGAGAGTGCGTGGGGATATGGAATACACAGAGAGGAGACAGACCTTAATGCTCTGTAATTACACACGCCGTAACATTGGACTTGGGGACATGGCTATGTGCATTCTGCCTCTGCCCTTTACAACTGTTGTGACTTTGGGCAAGTTATCGTGCCTCCTGAACCCCACTTCCCTTATCTATGAAATAGAATGTGAAGGTTTCCAGGAGGGTGAGAAATGATAGGCCAGCGCCCCTGGGTGCACCCTCCGGGCACCCTTAAGGATAGCAGGCTTGTTGGGGCCCCTTGTACTTCCAGACCCTTCCCCGACCTCCCAGCCCGCGCCCCCATCAGGAGACACCACAATGGTCTCCTGATGTCATTCCAACCCACCCCCCCCCCAGCAGCAAAGGCAGACCATTGATCTCTCTGTGGGGTTCCTGTGATTTTCCTTTCTCCGAGTAATTTCTGGCTCATCTGAGCCATCTCCAGACTTCTCATGTGGAAAAAGAAGAGACTTTTGGGATGAGCCACTTTCTAAGCTGCATGCTAATAAGTAGTGTTCTTATTGTTATTATATTTGCTTTCAAATCAGCAAGAATTCTGATTAGATTGTGTAGCTGGGGGACAATATTAGCCAATGGTGTGAAGAAAATAAAGGCTATTCTTAGAAAATCTCTCTTGATTAGACCCTGATGCTTATTGGATAGTGGATGGTGTCAGTAACTGAGCCGGAGAAGTGCTGGTGGGGAAGCCGTAGGCGGCAGGTGGGGGTGCACGCGTGTGTGCGGAGTGGGGCGCGGGCTTCCTTGCTCAAGGCCGCCACCCTCACCAGCAGGTGCTTCCAGCCCGGGACCCCCACCTGCTGCCTCTGAAGTATCTGGCGTGAGGCCGAGGGAAAGACGATGAAGGGCTCAGCTCGGGTCCACACAGGGTGGGTTCCAATGTGGTCTCTTCCAGTTCCTGTGACCTTGAGTGGGATACCAATCACCCAAGGTTTCCACGTCCTCCTCTAGAACACGGGAGACAGGATGCCCCCTGCCTCGTGGCTTTGTTGTGAGAGTTCAAGTGGGACAATCATGGGAAAGACTTAAGGACTTTAGTTGGAACATGGTCACTGCTCTACAGATGTCGTTTTTTTTTTTACCATCTTATGATTTTGGGCAGGTGGTAATATCTTCTCTCCCAGTCTGCCCTTTGCCCACCTCGCCCAAAAGGAAGCTCCAAGGTGTTAAGGACTGATCTGGAGACCCAGAGAAGATCCACAGGGCTAGTGTCTGACTCAGGTTTGAGTTTGGGACTTCCCTAATCACGGCCACCATCTTTTCTTCTAAACCCATAACCTGAATGCATGCTGGCAAACCACTGACAGTGTCACCGGGGTGACGTAGAGCTGACGGGTGATGGTGTCTTGGGTGTGTGTGACCTGCCTGAAGACAGGCCTGCCGTGCTCGATGTGCACATTCACATGTGCGGCAAATACCCACCGAGCTCCCAGGAGGGCCACCTGCTGGGCCAGACGCCGGGGGAGTCAAAGTTGGGGAGTAAAAGGCAGCTCGAATCTCCGTCCTCCTGGACTTTACAATTTGTGGAAGGGGCTTGTATGATGCACATAATCACCAGATAAGGGTACAATTACAAAGCAGATAATTTCTACACTGGGAACATGCAGGGTCTCTATTTTAACATGTGTGCGGACACACACACACTCACACTCACACACTGTGTCCCTGACTCCCTGCCCTAATCTGAGGGCTCAGAGAAGGCTCTCCCAAACAATGTTACTATGTAATAATAATTACTAATGCTTTCATAGCATTACTATGTGCGAGACTGAGTTTTCTTGTTCTGCGTTACACGTTATTCTCGCAGCAGCCGTATTATATATTGCTGCTGTTAGGCCCATTTTAAGAGGTGGGGACGCTGAGACGCAGAAAGGTTAAGTGGATTACTTGCCCAAGGTCCCATGGCTAGCGAATGGCAGGGCCGGACCAGGCAGTGGGCTCCAGAGTGCATGTCCTTAGCCTTGCTGAGGTCTGGGGATATAGGGCGATCAAGCAAGCAGAGAGAGGAAGTAGGGGGGTGCTCCGGGCTGAGGACGCCACGCATGGATCCCCTTTGCAGTAGGGGCCACAGTTTCCGGCACTGGATGCAGCTGGAGCTCGGGGAGCCAGGACAGCAGTGCAGCAAGAGGGGTCCCCCAAGGGTCTCTGAGGAGAGAGGCACCAGGGGGACCGTGAAGGCCTCCAGGTGGGGTTAGAGGTTTCGGTCGTTGACCTGAGAACTGTGGGTGTCCGTGAAGGGTTTGCAGACAGGAGCAAGGTTTGCATTTTCTAAAGTTCACTCTGGCTGCTTTGTGAGGACCAGGGTGAAGAGGTGAAACGAGAAGAAGGGGGAGCCCAGCGTTAACGAGAATCTCATCCTCGTCTGGGACCGGGTGACAGGGGCCCAGACGGCAGGGTGATGGCGGAGCCAGAGGGAAGCTGGCAGATGAAACACGCTGAAGGTGCGGGACAGACGGGATTTGTGGTTAACCGGTGCTGTGCGTGAGGGCGAAGCACCAGTCAGTATTTCCTCACTGGGTCGAGGGCATGGCGAGCTGGTCTCCAAAGCCAGTGCTGGTCCACAGAGAAAGGAAGAGGGATGCAATTGTCAACGGTTTGTGATCTAAAGACTCAAGAGGTTCTAGTTAACTGGTATGAGCATAGATCATTGGAATCAGGCCCCAAATACAAACTGTCCAAGAACATGACGGGGCTGTTAGTTCTCATCAGAGCACATAGAGGCAGGACCTTGGGCTCTGAGTCAGTGGGGCACGGGTGAGTCATCTGTGTGACACAGCCACCGGAAGATCTCCTATCATCTCTGGGTGCCTCCCCTGGGAAAGGGACACATACCCTTGTCTCTTTTGAGATTATCAGAGGACACAGTATGATGCCCAGTCCTACATATTATGCATTCAAGGAACTGACCCACTCTGGCCTGTTGGACCGGCATCTAGGACACTGATGGAAATCTAACACACATATTCTTGTTTTAGTTTTTTAAAAGTTTATTTATTTTGAGAGAGTGAGAGCACACAAGTGGGAGAGGGGCAGAGAGAGAGAGAGAGAGAGAGAGAGAGAGAGAATATTCCAAGCAGGCTCCACACCGTCAGCACAGAGACTGATACAGGGCTCGAGCTCACCAGCTGTGAGATCATGACCTGAGCTGAAACCAAGAGTCGGATGCTCAACCGACAGAGCTGCCCAGGTGCCCCTCCAAGTGTTTATTCTGCATCAAGCAAGCATTTGCTAGGCTCTTCACAAACAACCCTTAATTTTCCTGACCTTACCATATGTCATCCCTGTTGACCAGGGATGGCCACAGCTCAGATATTTAAGTGACTGCTGCTTGGAGGTGGTACAGCTCACAAGAGGCCAGGAGAAGTTTTAATTTGGGGCAGCCTGACTCAAATGATTACTCTTTGTCTACCCTACGGGGTAAAATGGAAGTATGGTTAGCCTTGAAAATACAGAGTTGGTATTTGTTTTTTGATACATGATGCAGATTCCCCATCTGTAAACTGGGGATGCTAATTGTAGGATAACCCCTACCTCGTGGGGTTATCATAGGAATCAATGACATATGTACATAAGGCACTCAGCCCCATGTCTGACACAGAGTCCTTCAGAAATGTTAGTTTTCATTCCCATTATTATTACTGGTGGTGGTATTGTTGCAAGGGACTTGAACTTCTTTCAGACAAGTCCAGAAAAGAAGATGAAGGCAAATGGGTAGAAGGTGTGGAGAAATTCATTTGTCTCTGTGGGGCGAGGTCGGGGGGGGGGTCCTTCCAAAGGTAGAGCTGACCCACCGTGCAAGGAACAGCCTCAGAAAGGGGTGAGCTTCCCATCACAGGAGCTGCCCAAACCTCGGCTAGACAGCCATTCAAGGAAATGCCAGACGGCAGATCTCCTCAAATTGAGTTGTACAAACCCCAGTGGCCCTTTAAACTGAAAATCTGATATTATCTCCGCCCCCCCCCACTCTAAAGTGACAACTTTTATTGTGACGTGGAGTAAATCTAGGGCACCAGTTCCCAAAATAGCCTCAGAGTAAGGCGGGAGGAGGGATTGGGCTTGTGCACGTCACCATCACTTTGACTCCCTCCCCTTGTCTGTCCCAAGGCCAGATGGGAGCTGGGAACCAAGGGGACAGTCCGTGACTTCCCCCACTGTCTCAACTTGGTTGGGCACAGCTCACTCCATCTGGTCCTGGGAGACCTGGCTCGGTGACTGCCCCTGAGGGACGGGCACTCTAACTTTGACTGAGGCATCTGCCCCAGGGACGTTGGCCTGCCCTCCCTAAGGTCCTGATTCTGAATGTCAGGAAGCTGTCATCCTAAAAGGATGCCAGGCTTCTGCTCTTAGGAACTTAGGGCTAATTGAGACTTCTTGAGGATTAATTGATACTAAGCCAACTGAGGGCTTCTGAAAGATAGGGATTATATTTTGTCTTCATATGCATCACCATTTAGTCCAGGACCTTGCACCTAATAGATGCTCAATGAATATATATGAATGAATAGATCAGGTAATGAGAAAATACTTGAGTGTTGGAATCCATTCACTTGGCAAATATGGATCTATTCAATGCAAGTGTTAGTGTGTGGCTACAGGTTCAGGCAATATCTATAGGCAGGGAAGAGTCCCAAAACTCCAAGGGGTACAATTGTATTTCTGTTTCCATGTGCAGGGCTTGGTTGGATGTAACACCCACTCCATGCAGCGAAGACAAGAAACAAAAAGAGTTGACCTACTCTGAGTAAAGTGAGGTCACACGTACTTGGCTGTCTCCTGTGCTTCACTCTGTCTTGATAGTGGGCTAGCATATGGCCATAAATTCTTTGATACTCCTCATTTCAAAAAGCAAAGTTTTGGGGCACCTGGGTGGCTCAGTCTGTTAAGCACCAGACTTCGGCTCAGGTCATGATCTCACGGTTCACTTCATGAGTTCAAGCTTCGCATTAGGCTCTGTGCTGACGGCTCAGAACCTGGAGCCTGCTTTGGATTCTGTGTCTCCCTCTCTCTCTGTCCCTCCCCCACTCACGCTCTGTTTCTCTCAAAAATAAACTTGAAAAAATTAAAAAAAAAACAAAACCAAAAGCGAAGTTTGATTCCCTCTTCTTGAGTATGGGCTGGATTTAATGATTTCCTACTCTTGCATAGACTTTGATGGAAGAGTGGGGGAGGGGGGATCCAGTTCTGAGACAGTGTCCGGGAAGGCATGACAGTCATCTCGCTCATCACCAGCTCTCCCTGGACAAGCAGATTTCATGTCATGAGCATGCTCCAGAAGCCTCTGCAGAGGCCATGTGGCGAGGAGGTGGAGCTTCCAGCAGGCATGTGAGTGAGCCTGGAAGGGGATCCTCCAGCCCCAGTTGAGCCTTCGGATTACTGAAGCCCTTGTTACCCTCCTGACTGCAGCCTCGTGAAAGACTCCGAGTTAAAACACCCAGCCGAGCTGCTTTCAAATTCCTGACCCGCTTTGAGGTATTGTGTGCCGTTGCTTGAAGCCGCTAAGTTTGGGGGGTGGTTGGTTTTGCAGTTGTAGATACCAATGCAGCTGTCATCCCCGTTCTTGGTCCACATTCTGTATTAGCCAAGGTCCAATCAGATTAGAAGCACAGGAGATGGATTTGTTACTGGGACCTGACGTCATGTGCTTGTGGGGGCTGATTAAACAGCGTCTGTCGGGTTTTGTTCCTCAGGGCTAATGCCGAAATCTGCAGGGAAGACGGCGAGGAAGGTGCAGACTGGTGTCATGGGAGGAAAGGGGAAGAGCACTGGGGAGCCTGTAGCATGAGCCCGGTACCCACACTGGGAGACTGGAGCCCGTGGTGGTTCTCACCACCTGCAGCCACGACGAAGTGAGCGGTGTCCTGCTGGAGAAACGGGCACCTTTGCCGTGGAGCCCCCAGAGTCAGAGGAGTGAGGGGGGTTCCTTGAGGGTGGTGGAGGAGTTGTGGGTCGACATGTGACCCACCCCAAGGAGGGGAGTGGCAGATGAGCAGCCCATGTGAGCCACCCTGACCTTGCAAGCATAAATGCCATGACTGCTTTCCCCCTCCATATCTCCCTCCATTTCTCCCTCCATTTCTCTCCTGGCCCAGCCGGTCCAGAGAGTCCACCCAGTGCAAATCCAACCCACTCTTTCAAGTGGGCTCAGCCACACCCATGGATCACGATCTCAGGGAACTTCCAGATTAGCTCAGCTTTTGTCCGGTGCCTCGTCTAGGTCACTGTCTTTTTTGTTGAACCACTTTATTGAAGTATGGTTGGCATGTAAAGAGCCTTACATATTTAATACATACAACTCGATGAGTCTGGGGATAAGTATGCACGCATGTGGCCATCACCACCATCAGGGCATAGACATACCCATGGCTTTCCAAAGTTGCTTCCTGCTCCCTTCTCCTCCTTCTGCTGCTGATTCTCATCATTACAAGAACACTTCACATAAGATCTATCCTTTTACAAAATTTTAAGCATATGATGCAGTGTATTTAGCTAAAGGCTCCCTGCAGTACAGTAGATCTCCACAATGTTTTTATCTTGCATAAATTAAACTTCCTATTCTTTGATTAGTATCTCTCCACTTTTCCCTCCCAAGCTCCCACCACCCCCCATGCCACCATTTTGCTCTCTGCTTCTGTGAGTTTGATTATTTCAGAGTCCACATATAAGTGAGGTCACACAGCGCTTGTCTTTGTGTCTCTGGCTCATTTCACTCCATATGGCGTCCTCCAGGCCCATCCATGTTGTCAGAGATGGTAAGATTTCCTCCTTTTTGAAGGCTGAGTAATACTCGATTGTGTGTGTGTGCCATATTTTCTCTACCCATTGTCCCACAGACAGACCTGTTGTATCTGTGTCTTGGGTGATGTGCATGATGCCACACAGAAGCTTGGCATTTAGGTTCTCTACAAGACAGGGATTTCATTTCCCTTGGATCTATACCCAGAAGGGGGATCGCTGGATCAGGGGTAGCTCTGTTTTTAGTGTTTTGAGGATCCTTCATACTGTTTCCCATAGTGGCTGCACCAATTCACCTTCCCACCAACAGGGTAGCGGAGACCCCTTTGCTCCGCATGCCCACCAACATTTACCTTTTGTTTTGTAATAATGGCTGTCCTGACAGGTGTGTGTGGGGGGTGGTACGTTCTCGTAGTTTTGATTTGCATCTTCCTGAAGATTAGCGATGTTGGGCATCTTTTCACATGTCTGCCGAGTCATGCTGGCCATCTTCTTTAAGGGGAGCCTCACAGCAGTAAACCTATAAAGGGGTAAGTGACGTGCTACTCTGAAAAAATACACAAAAGGTCAGAGGAGCTCAGAAGATGGTGCCGCTACCTTTGGGGGGGTGCCGAGAAAGGGTTCGTAGAGGTGATGTGCGAGCCAGGATATCTGTGTTTGCCAGGTGGTTGCAGGTTATTTATGAAGAGGAAACAGTATCTTTGGGGGACCATTTGGAAGGTTCCAGAGGTTCCTTTTGGCTGTAGGTGCCTGTGTGTGCAAGGAAGTAGTGCGAGACGGGGTCAGAGTGCCTGCGTCTGCAAGAACAGACCAGGAGCATCTTTGCAGACACGTCACAGAGATGGGTCTTCACATTCTAGACACTGGGGAACTATTAGCAGTGCCTCCGTTGGGGATGGTGTGGTCAGAGTTGCACGGTAGAGCAGTTCCTGCGGCAGGTGCACAAATAATGAAATGTGGGTCCATATCGGAGGCAGGGAGACCCGTCACTATAGACTACCACAATCCATCACAAGGGAGAAGGTCAGAGATGGAAGGCCGGCAGTGGGGGTGGAGGGCTGGAGGCGTGTGGGATGCACAGGACAGGAAAATTAACTAAAATGGGGGAGTGACGAGAGAGAGGAGAAGAAGGGAGGGTCAGGACTTTGACCTGGTGACTGAGGGGTGATGTTGCTCCGCTCTGACACCGGAGACCCTAAAGGACAAGCAGGTGCTGGCCGCAGGGGGCATGGATGCGTTTCATTTTGAATGTGTTGAGTTTGGGGTGCCTTTGAGGTATTGAAGACACAGCCAAAAATGTATTTCTGTGTTAGTTTTTTTAGGATTATATATGGTTTGTTTGTTTATTTTATAGTTTTTATTCTCAAGATAGTGAACATTCAGTGTTGTCTTGGCTTCAAGAGTAGAACCCAGTGATTCACCTCTTTACTTACCTTATCTTTGGTGAACGGAGGTGAACTTTAAGGTCCTGAGCTTTATCCCTTACGGCCAAACATCAAAAATGCCCAAAGCCACTTTAACACCTTCCCATGTTTAAGGCAATATCACTGCTCATGCTTTTTTCTCTCAATTACTCTCCCCTGCATCTCATGATGGGAAGGATGGGGGAAGGTGTGGGAAAGGCTTTGCGGGTGGTGGATTTGGGATGCCCTGGATTCTCAAGTGTCACGTGCTTGTTGGCTACGTTGCAACAGGCTCATGGCACCACATCCCCTACTCTGATGATGTGTGAACAGTTTCAAGTCTGTCAAACAGGCTGTGGTTCTGTGAGCCAGGCTGGACCCAGGCCTCTTTGTATTACTCTGAGCACCATAGGGAGGCCACAGAGAATCACCTTCTTGAGCAACAGTTGTTTTTAATTGTTCAAATTTACATCCAAGTTAGTTAGCACATGGTGCAACAGTGATTTCGGGAGTAGATTTCTTAGTGGCCCTTACCTATTTAGCCCATCCCCCCTCCCACAACCCCTCCAGCAACCCTCTGTTTGTTCTCCATGTTTAAGAGTCTCCTATGTCCTGTTCCCCTCCCTGTTTTTATATTATTTTTGCTTCCCTTCCCTTGCGTTCATCTGTTCTGTGTCTTAAAGTCCTCATATGAGTGAAGTCATATATTTGTCTTTCTCTGATTAATTTCACTTAGCATAATACCCTCTGGTTCCATTGACGTAGTTGCAAGTGGCAAGATCTTGTTCTTTTTGATTGCCGAGTAATACTCCATTGTATAGATATACCACATCTTCTTTATCCATTCATCCATCGACGGACATTTGGGGTCTTGCCATACTTTGGCTATCGTTGATAGTGCTGCTATAAACATTGGGGTGCATGTGCCCCTTCGAAACAGCATCCTTGTATCCCTAGTAATGCAATGGCTGGGTCATAGGGTAGTTCTATTTTTAACTTTTTGAGGAACCTCTATACTGTTTTCCAGAGTATAGAAAGCTGCACCAGCTTGCATTCCCACCACCAATGCAAAAGAGATCCTCTTTCTGTGCAGCCTCACCAACATCTGTTGTTGCCTGAGTTGTTAATGTGAGCCATGCTGACAGGTGTGAGGTGATACCTCATTGTGGTTTTGATTTATATTTCCCTGATGCTGAGTGATGTTGAGCATTTTTTCATGTGCCTTCTGGATGTCTTCTTTGGAAAAGTATCTATTCATGCCTTCTGCCCATTTCTTCACTGGCTTATTTGTTTTTGGGGTGTTGCATTTGATAAGTTCTTTATAGATTTTGTATACTAATCCTTTATCTGATATGTCATTTGCAAATATCTTCTCCCATTCTGTCGGTTGCCTTTTAGTTTTGCTGACTATTTCCTTCGCCGTGCAGAAGTTTTTATTTTGATGAGGTCCCAGTAGTTCATTTTTGCTTTTGTTTCCCTTGCCTCTGGAGATGTGTTGAGTAAGAAGTTGCTGCAGCCAAGATCAAAGAGGTTTTTGCCTGCCTTCTTCTCGAGGATTTTGATGGCTTTCTGTCTTACATTCAGGCCTTCCATCCATGTTGAGTTTATTTTTGTGTCTGGTGTAAGAAAGTGGTCCAGGTTCATTCTTCTGCATGTCGCTGTCCAGTTTTCCCAGCACCACTTGCTGAAGAGACTGTCTTCATTCCATTGGATAGTCTTTCCTGCTTTGTCAAAGATGAGTTGGCCATATGTTTGTGGGTCCATTTCTGTGTTCTCTATTCTGTTCCATTGATCTGAGTGTCTGTTCTTGGGCCAGTACCATACTGTCTTGATGATGACAGCTTTGTAATACAGCTTGAAGTCTGGGATTGTGATGCCTCCTGCTTTGGTTTTCTTTTTCAAGATTGCTTTGGCTATTCGGGGTCTTTTCTGGTTCCATACAAATCTTAGGATTGTTTGTTAGAGCTTTTTGAAGAATGCTGGTGTTATTTTGATAAGTATTGCATTGAATATGTAGATTGCTTTGGGTACTATTGACATTTTAACAATATTCTTTCTCTCCAGGAGCATGGAATATTTTCCCTTGTTTGTGTGTGTCTTCAATTTCTTTCATAAGCTTTCTATAGTTGTCAGTGTATAGATTTTTCACCTCTTTGGTTAGATTTATTCCTGAGTATTTTATGGTTTTTGGTGCAGTTGTAAGTGGGATCGATTCCTTGATTTCTCTTTCTGTTTCTTCATTGTTGGTGTATAGGAATGCAACCGATTTCTGTGCATTGATTTTCTATCCTGCCACTTTGTGGGATTTGTGGATCAGTTCCAGCGGTTTTTTGGTGGAATCTTTTGGGTTTTCCATTTAGAGAGAGTATCATGTCATCTGCGAAGAGTGAAAGTTTAACCTCCTCGTGGCTGATTTGGATGCCTTTTATTTCTTTGTGTTGTCTGATTGCTGAGGCTAAGACTTCTAATACTATGTTGAATAACAGTGGCGAGAATGGACATCCCTGTCTTGTTCCTGACCTTAGAGGGAAAGCTCTCAGGTTTTCCCTACTGAGGATGATATTAGCGTTTCTCTGCACAACGGCCGGCTGCTGGCCACACCTGGGAACGTTCGAGGGACTCTGCTGCTGCCGTCGCCAGAGACTGAGGCTGGGCGCCAGCCTGTCCCAGAGAAGGTTCATGCGATTGTGTAGCAGCAGCGTTGGAGGGATCATGGAAGATCACAACACACATCCGGTACCAGGCTTCGCCCTTCCCACCAGAGCACCGCCAGGTATGGAGGCGAGGAGATTCAGACTTTGTGCTCCCCATTTATAGAGTCTTAATAGAATTTAAATTCTCTCCTTTCTCCTTTCTCCCTTTTTAGTTCAGTGTCTGTGGCTGTTTCCACTTTTCTTCTTTCTCTCCAGCTGCTGTTGGGGTGGGGGGTGCTTTTCCCGAATTCTCTCCCTGTCTCCGTCCTCCACTGCACAAGCAGAAACAACTCCTGCCCTCTGCGGCTTGTCTCTCCCCCAGTTTACCTCTCTGCACCATGTACCTGCTGAGTTCTGTGGTTCAGGTTGTGCAGACTGTTGTGTTAATCCTCAAACCAGTTTTCTAGGTGTGCAGGATGGTTTAGTGTTGATCTGGCTGTATTTCATGGACACGAGATGCAAAAAAACAACACTTCCATGCTGTTCTGTCGTCTTGGCTCCTCCCGCACAGTTTTTGTTTTGTTTTGTTTTTGAGAGAGAGAGAGAGAGCGAGAGAGAGCGCAGAGGAGGAGCAGAGAGAGAGGGAGACCCAGAATCTGAAGCAGGCTCCAGGCTCTGAACTATCAGCACAGAGCCCAAGGCCGGGCTTAAACTCACGCACCTTGAGATCATGACCTGAGCTAAGTCAGATGCTTAACTGACCAAGCCACGACTCTAATTTTCCAGGTGGGAAGTCTGCTCTGCTCGGTGAAAGGGAAGACGGAGTGGGATCAGGGAGCGGATTCTTAGGGGCTGGCCCGCTCTTCCTTCTCTCGCTGCACATCCCCATACTGGGCTCTTGTTCTGGGCTCTTGGGGCATTAGAGGCCCCAAGCAATCAAAGTTAACAGTGGCGGTGAGCACATCGGATCCCATCATTTCTGGGGCCCCTGCCTCTGATGTGGTGACTAGGATTTCTCCTGTGCTCTGGAAGGAATGTGAGAGGAGGAAGCTCTCCCCCTTCGAAGGGCTGCCCGCAGTCCCCTGAGTTAAGAAAAACAAGACTGCTGCTTCTTCCTTGGGCAGGAGCAGAGGCAGAAGAGACAGAAAGGGGAGGCTTCCGAAACACAAAACACGCTGGTATGTCAGCGAGGGTTGGGAACTGGGAGAGACGTGGGCTCTTCTTCCAGGCAAAATAAAGAAGTTCAAATGGAAAGTCAAAGCACGGTCTGCTCCTGGTGTCTGTCAGCATGCAAGCTGGACGGAAGTTCTTGCCGAACCAGAGAGTGTAAGCGTTTGCATCTACCTCCCTAGAAATTTTAGCCCCTTGGAGCTTTCAGAAACAGAAATGTGGACCTCTTTTCTATCTGCCGTCTTAGGACAGTAGTGAGGGCTTTGCACAGTCAGCCCTGGAAATTTCAGCACCCCGGAGAGCTCAGGAACAAAGCCTGTTTTTCTACCTGCTTCCTTGTGGGGGGGGGGGGCGGGGAAGGCCTGATCTGTGACCTCTGATTCACAGAACCATTGTCACCTCCAGTCAAAGATACTCTGTGTCTCCGGTAAAGCTGGCCAGATGGCATATGGACTTCCAGCCACTTCAAAAGGAAGTTGTTTCTCCTCGGATGTGCCCTGAGCACAACTTTTAAGTTCTGGAACTGAGAAAAGTACAAGGGGGAGTTATGTTTTGTATTGTATGGTTAGAAATGTTTCTGCGCATGCCAGTGAGGAGAGCAGGTTAGAGCCGAAGATGCTATTGTACAGATATGCGTGAGAAGAGCAGACAAAAAAGCGGAGGAGTAAAGGGATTGGCCAGAGGTCAAGCAGCTAGGATGTGGCCAAGAACCTAGACCTCCTGGCTCCTCTTTCTGTTACTTACCGAGCATCTACGGTGCATAAGGCATTAGGCACCCAGGCAGTTCCTGTCTGCTCTCTATCAGAATCGACGTAATAGCACACAAGTAGAGATGAGGGGCACCTGGGTGGCTCAGTCGGTTGACCCTCGACTTGGGCTCAGGTCACGATCTCGGGGTCCGTGAGTTCGAGCCCCACGTCGGGCTCTGTGCTGACAGCTCAGAGCCTGGAGCCTGCTTCAGATCCATGTCTCCCTCTCTCTCTGTCCCTCCCCTGATCGTGCTCTGTCTCCCTCTCTCTCTCTCTCAAAAAGAAATCAACATTAAGAAAAAAAAGTCGACACGAAAGATCACAGCGTGTGGAGTCCAGCGCAAAAAGAAATCAACATTAAGAAAAAAAAGTCGACACGAAAGATCACAGCGTGTGGAGTCCAGCGCAAAAAGAAATCAACATTAAGAAAAAAAAGTCGACACGAAAGATCACAGTGTGTGGAGTCCAGCTGACAGGTGCTCACCACTGACCCTAGTGTCACAGCCACCTGGGTCACCTCAACTCTCTGAGCCTTGGCTTCCAAATATGTCAAATGGGGTTTATAATCTCAGCTGCAAAGAAGTGCTCTGAAGCACTTCTAAAAGGGTTTTGTTTTGCTTTTTCTTTTCTTTTTTTTTTTTACAAAGTTGGGTTAGTTTAATGGCCCCAAACAAATTTCATCAGACCTCTTGGAAAAGAAGACAAGTGACCCCAAAACTGCATTTCTAGCAGAAGACTCCAGGGTCTCCCAAGAGAAATCTTTTCTATCCTCAGAATTCTAGCCACCTTGACTGATAAGTGGGAGCTTTTCCTCCCCCAGGACTGCCTGGTAATTAGGTTTGCTCGGCTGTCTGGCCATCTGACTTCAGCCAGCAGAATCTTGGGGCGTAAAGGCAAGAGCGGAGCCGTTCTGGACAGCCGCGTCACTGGCAGGAGCTAACGTCCCAAGTTCCAAGTATAAATCGCCTTCTAATTAGGAAATAATTATGTCCCCAAATGGGGCTACACGGATGTGAAGGCATCTCGCAAATTGCCGATTAGTTTCGTAGCAGCGATGGTGTTTAGTGCCACTTCTGTTTGTGGAAAATGTGTTGGAAATGGCCCATCTTCAGCCACTCAAAAAAGAAAAGAAAAGGTCACGGTTGAGGGAAAGCTCAGAAGGCAGGAATGAAGGAGGACAGGGAAACACTTGGCGTTTTTCTCGCAGTGAGCTGTCTTGTCAGAGTCTGGGGCGTGGCGTAACGGAGGGGGGGGGCGGAATTTTCATTTTCTTCTGGCCATAACGGAAAGTGGTGTAGGCGCCAGAGCAGGTGAGGGGTACGATCTAACGCCTGTCTTTAAAAGATGACCTGCGTCTTCTGGAGAACGGCGACCCCAGGAGGCAAGAGTGGAAGCAGGTGGAGGGTTGGAGAGATACCCCAGTTACATACGTGGGAGGTGGCCGACTGCGGTGATGGTGCTAGAAGAGATGAGAGGCGGTGGCTCCTGAGGGGACTTTTTTAAAAAAATGTTTATTGATTTTAAGTGAGAGCTCACATCCAAGGGTGGGGAGGGGCATAGAGAAAAGAAGAGAGAGAATCCCAAGTAGGCTCTGTGCTGGCAGCACAGAGCCCGAAGCAGGGCTCGAACCCACAAACTGTGAGATCATGACCTGAGCTGATACCAAGAGTAGGATGCTTAACCGTTGACTGAGCCACCCGGGTGCCCCACTCCTGAGTGGATTTTAAAGACTATGCAGACTGGGCTGGCCAATGCATTGGATGTGATGGGGGAGAGACTGGTGAAGGACGACCAGTGGGTTTCTGGCCTGAGAACTCAGGTCATTGGCAGTGCTGCTTCCTGAGATGGGGACCCTGGGGAGCATCAGGTTTCTATTGGGGGAGGGTGGTCTAGAGTAATTTTCAAAACATTTTAAAATGTGAATGTCTGGGGCACCTGGGTGGCTCAGTCGGTTAAGCGTCCGACTTCAGCTCAGGTCATGATCTCGCGATCTCGCGGTCCCTGAGTTCGAGCCCCGCGTCGGGCTCTGGGCTGATGGCTCAGAGCCTGGAGCCTGCTTCCGATTCTGTGTCTCCCTCTCTCTCTGCTCCTCCCCCGTTCATGCTCTGTCTCTCTCTCTGTCTCAAAAATAAATAAACGTTAAAAAAAATTTTTTTAAAAATGTGAATGTCTGTGACATCTCTAGGTGGAGAGATAAACTATAGGTGTGGATATATGAGTTCAGAGTGTATAGAGGAGGTTGGACCGCACATACGAAACTCGGGGTAATCCATGACATTTGAAGTCAAAGGATTAGATGAGATACGGTAGATGAAGCAGACAGTGAGGGAAACCAAGAACAGATTCCAAGGCACTCCATCTGTCTGCCCACCCAGCCCTCCGCCCACCTGTCAGCCACCCACTCTTCAACTAGCCATCCCTCTATCCGTCCAATAGTGTTTAATAAATGCCCTGTTTGGGTCAGATGCTGGGCTGAGTGCTGAGATTCAAAGGTGAATAATTTTATTAGCTCCCACCCTGAAGAAGCTCCCGGATAAGGAGGGAGAGCACACATAAACAATATAGCGAAGCCTGGTAAGTTGTTTGGTAGAGGTGTGTACACGGGGCTGGATCATGGAGAAGTCACCTGTTAACTCTGCTGCTGGGGAGAGTTGAGAAAGACTAACAGGTTTCATTGAAGATACACCTCAAAGGAGGTGGGACCGGTGTCCCAGGAATAAGGAAGAGCATGCGGGAAGGCAGGGAAGCAGAAGAGCTTATGGGGTCTCTTCGGAGGAACACAAAGACCTTTGATCCTAGGAAAGGCCGTGGCAGGGACGGAGGCCGTGTGTGCTGGGCTACGGAATCCAGGCTTTTCCTGTAAGCCACTGTCTTTTTTTTTTTTTTTAAATGTTTATTTATTTTGAGAGAGACAGAAAGCAGGGGAGGGGCCGAGAGAGAGGGAGGGAGAATCACAAGCAGGCTGTGTGCTGACAGTGCAGAGCCTGATGTGAGGACTGAGCCCACAAACTGTGGGATCATGACCTGAATCGAAATCAAGAGTCAGATGTGTAGCCAGCTGAGCCACCCAGGTGCCCCATGGGCCACTGCTTTAAGCTCAGGATTTTAAAAGGGGCAGTGGAGCGGACATGACTGGATTTGGGTGTTAGAAATGATGCTTGATCTGGGAAAAAGAGTGGTCAAATAAAAATCCAATCTGGATTTAATAAGGAGAGATCCTACTGAGGAAACTTACTTTAAGGGGGAGACAGGGACTATTACAGTGGGATAGGCCGCAAGAGTTTTTCTGCTACAGGGAGGAGGAAACAAAACCAGAAAGAAGGGAGTCAGGAAGTTATGTGCATTGGCAGCAGAGGGGTGGGGGGGGGCGTGTGATTGGATGGATCAGAGGGTGTGAGATCAGCCTAGTCCTGGGGGAGGGTGTGTGTTGACTCAGGCTGATGTTGTTCAGGGACCTGGGAGGAGGAGAGAAGCTTAACCAATGTTCACTTGACAGGCATTTTGTTCTGATCGATGAGTGGGGACAAGAGGTTTGGCTAACCATTTATGAGCAAAGACAGGGATCTTGGAGGGTCTGTGTCTGGCCGTGGCATAGGGAGCCAGGGAGGGGGTGTCCAGGGGTCGTATCTAAGTCCTATTGAAAAGGGTGGTTCTTTACAGTAGGCTGTTTCCTGGAATTCATAAAGGAGAGAAGGTCTTTAACTGCCCCCTTTTTCCCAGAATCATGAGTCACGGAAGCTTGACGAAGTTCAACATTATCAGAGTCAAGGCCGCGAGCGTGGGAAACTGCACAGGAAGAGGAGAACCAGGTAAGGGACGGTGGCAAAGCTTGCTGCTAAAACCTGAAAGCCGATCCCTGGATTCTTCTGATTCTCTGCTTCCTTCTGCACTCCTCCTTTGCACAGAGTGGGAAATCAAATTCTCTGCCCCTTGTGCAAATACCGAGCCTGCTCGAAACATGCCCGATGGCCAGCGCAGCAGCAAAAAAGACCACAAAGACCACAGCAGCATTTCTCATTTTCATATCAATCGGCAGAAATTATCTTTATTAGAAAAATGAAATTTTCCTGTATTTACATTTTTACACCATAGGACTGGGCACTTTTGTTGCCTCGGGAGTTATGTACATATATCAGTTTGCACACACAGTTTCAAACCCCATTCCTTAAAACAGTTGAGAACACGTTGAACAAAAAGAAAAGACATACTACAAGAAGACAACCATAGTATATACTTCCTCTATCATAGAAAGGTGTTAAGCAAACGTGTAATTTTGTAGCTATGCTTGGAAATATTTAATACAGTTATCAGCACTTCCTCATGCGGTTGATTAAAACATGACAGGTATAAACTGCTGGGATTGGTAAGTGAGTGTCTGTTCCCAAATGAGGACCATTGAGTGGAGCACACAGCTTGCTTTGGGCCCCACCATACAAGAGATCAAGCCAGTTCTGATGTGGGTTTTTTTGGACTGGGTTTGGGTGTCGCTGTGAATGGGAAACGCTCTGCATATGGAGTGTTCAATCCTGCCCATGTTGGGTGAGGGATGGACTCAGACATGGGTCTTCAAAGCTGCTTCCCAGTCCTTCCTTGTGGGTAAATGACCAGCCTGTGTGTTACGCAACAGGTCGTCATGTGTCTGGAAGGTGAATAGTTGACCCTCTTTTTCTGTCTGAGAAGGCCACTGTTGGTGACTCTGATGGTCTATTTCTTATTCCAACCACCCGTGAAACTCACCTCATCCTTTCGGAATATTCAGCTTGAAATATATATACTATACATAAACACATATGCACAAACATCCTTTTGTGATCAACAGCAAATTCTACCGACTAAGTGATTTGGCAAGTGTATGCTTTTCAATTTGTTTTAGCAGGGGAAGGAACCGAGACTAAGACTCATAGCTTAAGAACAACTGATAAAGAAATCTTTGAGGAACCTCAGGCTTGGAAGGCCTCTGAGCCCCATCTAGCCGTGTAATTAGTTGTTACCGAGTAGTTTCCTGAATTTTCTAAGAAAATGTTATTCTTGGCCTTATCTCCGATTTGGGAAAAAAAAAAAATACGCACTTGGCATCCTTTCCCAGTGAAAAATGTGGGGGAACGTGAAAGTTAAAGTGCCATTTTCATCTCTGTAAATCCACCAGAATTTTCAAAGATGATCGTCTGAATTTGACCCCAAATACTCCGAATCTTCAGTTTCTAAACTGGAACATTTCCTTAGTGGCCAGGGCTTCAGAGCTATGTCCACAAACCTAATAAACCTAGAGTTTTTTTTTTTAATAAAATAGTTTTAAAAAGTCAATACCGCTCATTTATTTGAATTAGCTTAACTGAGAATAGAAATAATTCGATAGGTCTTAGATGTAATGCAATGTAAAAACCTCAGTTGAATTCAAAAGGCTATGATTATTTTTCATGGAAAAACTGACAATGTTTTTATATTTCTGGACCTTCACTGTTTGCTCAGATATCAATAGTCTTTGATTTGAGCCCTTTAAAAGCTTGAAACAGCAAAATGTCAGATCAATGAGAAGCATTTAAAATGCCAAAGACAAACTTATGTTTGCTGGAGAACAATTAACCTTATTAATTTAAAAGGCAGCTGTGGTATTGGCTACGTGTTACGTTAATATTCTTTAGAAGGCTCGTCTTAAATCCTTCCCAAAGGTGTGAGAGAATTAACTGGAGGAGGTTATGACCCAGGGCTACTGCTAATGAGGAATGTTCCAGAATCGTGAAAATGCAAACTTACTGTTTCATGGACCTGGTCCCTAAGAGGGGTTTATATGAGTGATAATCTCAGTTTTGTCCTGTTTGTCTCTGCACACTGCAGACACCTTATTTGAGGAAGTTGATCTGAGAAACAATTCTACTGGAGACAGTTTGGTTCTGGCTCCCTGGAGAGCTGTATGCTTTGAAATACAGCCCCAGAGAAGAACCCCTACCAGCCAGATGGTTCTTTGGAGTGTTCCAGTTTCTGCACAGCTCATCATCCCCTGGAGAATGTTGTCATGCCCTTGTAGACCCAATGACAGGATCTCAAAAGAGCTATTAAATCATAATAACTTTTCTGTCTTAAGAGACTTTTGACTGCCAGCTTGGAAGATTGTAAACAGCTAGAGAACTTCTCAGGGACGAGGACACGGGCGCTCAGATGCACTGGCCCTCCAGAAGGACTGAATCACAGAACCTCCCAGAAGAACATTCCTTCAGATCTCAGCTCAGTTTCTTCATCTATAAAATGACCTTAATGTGTCCCCAATTCATGGTAAACACCAAAGCCCGCTGTTCTGTGGCTCAGAACACAGGAGCCGCGCAAGAAAGGAACACATGGGCTCAGGGTCTTGGCCTCCCCGATGCGTTATGCACGCTGTCATCTTGGACTCCCAGAGAGCCCGATGGAAACATTCCAGATCGACACCCTTGAAGGAGGCAAACGGAACACTCCGTGGTTCAGTAGTTACCTTGGTGCCAGTGATGACCCTGCAGAGACGGTCCCTTGCAAGTAACAGGACCTTTCTGAAAATGGGCCATAATGTTTAGGGGAGCTTGAATGGGAGCACCCCGGGGCAGCCTGTGTGCCCGCACACACGTGGGAGAATACGATTGGCCCATGTTGAATGGAATGAACCCTGATGTCTACTGAGAAAAAGAAGAGAGGTGTGGAAAGGGATAGTTGAAAGTAGGCACGTGCCAAGGAGAGTTAGTAACTCCCCAGGAACCAAAAAAAGTGAATGCCGAGTGCAAGCGTATGGGGAGAGACGCAAAACCGCATTCGAGTCTCAAAAGGGACCTGAACAGAGGTGAGATCCCCAGGAGTTCTCAACACACCCCAAACCAGACAACGGGGGGGGGGGGTAGGACACTAACAAACCTCCTCCCCACAGAGGCTGAAACTCCAGAGAGAGCCCCGGGGACCTCAAAACAGCACATCTCTCTTTCCGACTCACATTCTGACCTCCCTGGCAGAGATCAGGCACTTCAAGAATACACCCAACGTTAGGGGTTTATTAGCAAATTCCTGTTGCTGATGAGGCTGAGACCAACCTGAGCCTCAGTTTCCTTATCTGTAAAATGGGAGCAATCACACTTCTATCCTATGGTTATTTTGAGGATCTCGTTCTAGGATATGCCTAGGATAGTCTACACTCTGTGTGGAGACATTTTGGTACTTCCAAACTCAGGTGCTGACTGACCCAAGGCACGTAGCTGGGACAAGGAGAGACTCCAACATCCTGGCAATGCACAGAACAGGAGGGACAGAGAGAAAAGAAGCTCTGCCCCCTCCCCGCGCCCCCCCCCCCCCCGATTCCTGAAACACATCCTGATTCTTCTCACCATCTGTTTGCCCCATTTTCTCTCCAGGGAACCTGATGAGCTCTCTTCTGTCAGCCACACAGTAGGCACTTGGGACTCAACAAGGAATTCTCCCCACTCCCTTCCCTGATACATTTATACCCTGAACTATCGAAAGTATTCTTCATAAGTCAAAAATAAAACCAACCAAACAAAAAAACCTTTCAGGAAATAGTTTTTTTATATCACGGTCTGTTTTCTAATCCTTTGGCGATTTCTTTCAACCTTTTCTTGAAGCACACATCATAAAGTGGGGCTGCAAGGAGGCAGGATTTGGCAAGAGCTGGAGAACCCCATGGACCCAGATCTGAGTCTCCTGCACACAAACGTGAAGGGTAAGTCTGGTCACCTGTTTAGATGCTCTTGGCTTTCCCAGGCTCTGTCTTGGAAGGTTAAAATCATCCAGGGTATCTCCGGGAGACTGTATTTTCCAGAGTTACTTACAGGTCTAAGGAAGGAGGGGTCTGTTTGTTTGATCCTGGAAAAAGTTAGATTTTTATTTCCTGGCAAGAACTTGATTTATCATTTCCAGTTTTTACACTCAGTCTCTGCTTGCATTTCATGGGTCCTCAGTTATCTTTTGTCCTAGGGAACTGAATTTCTAGACCGTAAGCTGCTCATGGGAAGAGACTATATATTTTCTATCACCCTTGCATCTCCCAAACCCAAATTGGTCTTAAAAGGAGAGTAGATCCTTAGGCAAGTGCTATCAGCTGGTCAGTGTCCTTTGTTCATCCTTGGCTCATGAGAAACAGGACTGTTACCTCCGTGATCGCTGCCAGCTTTCATCTTTGGTTTGAGGTTTTAAACTCTATTCCTTGTTGACTTTCCAGGGAACAGGTCCCTGAGAAAAGGTTTCTCTTCCCCAGGAATCTGAGGCAGGGAGTGTTGGGGAGCTTAAGGGAAAACCGAATTCAAAGAGGGATGTATGGGTCTGTATAAGGCAAGAGGCAAAGAAGGCGGGGTCAGTTCTGTGAGGTTCTCTGGCTCTTATCCCAGAGGTGCCCGGAGACCACTTGTGAGAGAAGCCTAGAACTGAGTCACCTGGTCCAGGGAACCAGATGAAGAATTACGTGGACCATACGTGTGGGTCTTGGTTTCCAGACCTGGCTCTGATACTGTCTGTCTGACCATCTTAAACAGATGGTGCCTTTTTGGGACCTTCATTATCTCTTGATTTTCTCACCTCCCTTCCCCCCAAATCTTGGTGTGGTCCTATAAGTTCTGTTTTTCTAAGACCCTTCTGGGCAGGCATCTTTAGCTGATGCCAGATCAAGAGTACTTCTGGGCACACACATGGAGATGGGGAAGACGATGGGGATGATGCCCTTTGACGGGTTTGCAGAAATCACACACACGTCCGTATCGGCACTGTCTTCAGAAGTAAGTGTGAGTAGAACGTGTGCTGTGCCCCTAACCCCACATACCGTTTTTGAACAGAATCCAAGGACACCAACCCCCCAGATTCCACTTGGGCCCTGCCATCCCCCCTAGAACTGAGTTGTTGTTGTTTTTTAAAGAGTGCCCTCTCTTCCTACATATCCTTGCACCGATAACCAGAATGGGTTTTCCGCGGGTCCATAACCATCATCGTCACATAATTTTTAACATAAACTTTACACTATATACAATGTTATTTGGATAATACACTTATGTGTGAATTGTAGAAATCAAGCATGTGTATGATATGTACATGTGTACCCGAGCATTGGTATTCACAGGATAAGTGCATTTTACCACGTCTGATGTCTATCGAGTGGGAAGCTGACCTCATCGGATAGGACTAGATGTGAACACAGCATGATGTGAGGGGGTTGAATGGAAAAGCACAGCTGAATTTTGGTACAGACCCCACCAAACCTCTCATTCAGCACTTCCAACCCTGTTGGCCAAAGGAATGTGAGGCATCCGGAAGGCCTAATTTTGTCTCAGGTGGAAATAAACACTGCTTTTGCATTGAAGACCGCCTTTACGTGGAACCCTGGACTCCCATGAAATACCGACCAATAAGTTTTGTTGCCACACGTGCCATTTTTTTTACCCCTAGAACTCTGAGTTCTGCCCACGTTCGTCGCGGTCAAACGCACACAGCCTCTGTTTCAGAAACAACTCCTCCCCTTCGCAAGGATTCCTGAACAACAGCTCTGCACAAAGAAACAGTACAGGGATGTGCCTGAAGTTAACAAATATATTCAGCTCTTCTGAAAGATATTTTGGTTTCTCAAATGAGTATTTAGGTCTTATGCCATAAGGGATTTCAGTGCAAGGTATTTATTTATACGGCAACCGATTATTAGAGCTGCACTTCTTAGGTTGAAAGGACATAAATTTTTAATCACCATTTAATTAACACCAACTTTGTTTTTTTGTTTGTTTTTTTTTTCCTTTTTCATTAGCAATTCTATTTGCCAAGAATTCAGGGCATTTGTCATTTCCTGAGAAGGACGCAGAATATTAAACACACATCACTGGCAGACATATCAAATAGAATAAACAATGTGGGGCTGTATGACTGCTATGGATCTGTTGACTAATTAACAGCCTTGGCTAGAGTCCCATTTAAGTGAAACTATTTCATTTGTAAACAAGGTGTAATTTTCTTGTTCCTTCCTTGAAAATGAGTGTGAGTCGATTTGACTGATTTTTGCTGCGATGATCGGTTTCATCAGAACAGCAGAGGGTGAAAACTTCTTAGGCTCTCTGCAACAGGGAAGAGAAACCTAGTCTAATCCACGAGACACCCAGTCACGTGGCTGGCTGTAATGACAAAGTGAGATGTGCAGAGGACAGAAGAGTGGGGAGATCATAATCCCGCACCTCTCAAGGAAGCCTCACTGGCAGAAACACAGACGCACGAGGAACCTGTCTTCTCAGATCAGTGAAGCCAGAAGTGGCCTAAGGCTGTAAGGATAGTGAGGACTCTTTTTGAGAAACTCAAAGGTTTCCAGGGTAGAATTCATGCCCTAGAAGGCCCTCCTCTTACAGACTGTTTTAAGCTGGGCCTGTGTATACTGTTACCGATCAACAGGAACGTATGGATCTGCATTCAGAAGTACGAGCCGGATCCCTCTCAAGTAGAGAAGGCCAGTTAGGGTGGCCAAAGTACCATTATGGTGACTTGAGTCCGGTGAAACTCAGGCACAAATTTGGGTTCAGAGATTCTGGCTCTTTGAGATCTAAGATCTCAAGCTGGAATGTCAGCGGAACCGTCTGTGATGGGTCCAGAGTCAAGGGCTTCCTATTTATGCCTTGATAGGCTTCTGCAAAGAACAGAACTGACTTGATTACTTTGGAATTGCTCCGCGTCATTATCTTTCTCTTGGCAATTGCCCATCTGATTCGACGGTCAATTTTCTGATGTTTGCGATCATCACCGTTGAGAGTCAACAAATTTGGAAAAGAGGGAAATTATACATTCATTATATATAGCATTCCAATCCTCATTGTTTAGTTTGTTTAAAAAAAACACTTTGGGTATTAAAGGAAGCACGTGTTTTTTTCAGTATGTTACTGTTGGTTCTTCCAAAAGCCCCATCTTTAGTTTCTTTACCTAGATAAACATGGGGTTAACAGCGGAAATTAGGCTGTTGTTAGCAGGAGGGTTTTTGATCTATGGGATGTTATGAGTGTAAGTCACCTTCTCCCTGGAGGTCTCTGTCACAGTTGGCAGCCCCCTTGGGTTTTGAGGACACGGGAAGAAGACAGAAAACCTCTTTGGGATGATGACACAACACTGCCGTGTGTGCTGGGGAGACTTTGTAATTCATTTCATGTCATGACACGCCAGTCTTGTGAGGGAAGGAGGTGATCCTGACTGGGGGGAATGTAGGTCTGGAAAGCAATGGGAGGGCAGAGGCAGAAAGTTCTAAAAGACAATACAGTCAGGGCTGTGCCTAAGACCGGAAATGGATATGGGGCTCTCGCAGTCTAGGCTTCTCCACTGTTGGCTCTTGGGCAGCAGAAGCATACCATCTGAGAAAGAAAATACAATGTCTGAATACGTTTGTCCTCAGCGCCTAGCCAGCCTCTTGGGCCTCTCAACCGCAAAGGTGAAGAGAGGACTTTTGGCCCCTCTGCCTCCCCACCGATGACCCTGAAACTTACTGCGACCACTTCTCATTACTGCTGGGTGCACTGGCCCAACGATGGAGCTATTCAATGAATCCTGAAGCTCTGAAAGAATCGTTCCTGGCCCCACCCCCTGGCAGGAAAACCCTGCCTACAAGACAGAACGTGCCATGTGTAAAAGAAACAGGGTAGCTACCCCTCCGTCCCCTTCTCTGAGAAACCGAAGCAAAATGCGGGAGGAAACCAGGAGACTGTCAGGTTCATCTTAGCTTAGGGTTTCCACAGTATCTTGTCCAGCAGACTCAGCTACTCTACAGAACCTGAGGCCTAGTCATCCCAGAGATCTCAGGGGCGATAATGAATGTAAAATAACCTAAATCAGAACTATATAAAATGTGCAACTAACATTGTTTGTGGGGGTTATAATATTTAGTTTTTAAACTAGGAAATTCTGATAAAGTGTCAGAACATAACAACTACCTTTTTGAGGGGGGGCACTTGGTGTGAGCGAGGCACTGTGCCAAGAGCTTCTGATGCTGAAGCTTCCCCTCCTCCCCGCACTGTTTTTTAAAGGTGTATCATTTCATATCACACACGCACAGATCTGAGTAAAGCAAGAAACGGACAACGGGGGTGGCTCGGAAATGACAAATGCTCTGGGGAGTTTGTCATAGATCTCTGTTGGTGCTGGTGAAGCACTGTGCCTCCAATCGAGCGAGTATTTCAGAAGAGAGTAATCGTGTTTGCCACTAAAGTTTATCCACGATTTTGGAGGATGCTCAGGGTCGATGCATGAGGGTCTCTCATGTTTTGAAGGCTTTTGATCTGAGGAGGTTGGGGTGGGAACGAATGTCCAACTGAATTTCATGAGGTTAAGGACAATTAACCTAAACGCGTGCCAGCCTTCAGTGGACAGACGGCATCGTACTTTTTACAGATCACGGTACACACGTGGCTGCTGGCATATGCCACGATGTTGACAACCCTGGGAACAGTGACACACACTTGGACTCCACCATAGCTGTTCGGGGACTGAACGAGTGATGGTCACTCTAGGAGGTAAGGGGTAACAGATACTATACAACCCTGAGTCGTCACCAGAAGGGGGGGGGGGGACACAGACTTACGTACATAGGAATCTTCGGGATAAACTACAACAGCCTCTGTGTCCAGAGACAGAAGATCCACAGATTAGGTGTCGGAGACATACACGTATCGGTTTGTGCAGCTCTGAACAAGACCATCGAAGCCAAGGGTGAGAGAGTGTCTGTGAAACACACATGTTGACATCCAGAGAGATTCTCGTCGTTCTCCGTCTGAGGGCCCTCCTGGCCTTTTCCTCCAGATGAGTCTTGGAAACAGACTCTAGTGAAGGTAGCATGGTTACTGTGAACACGGGAATTTGCGATTCTTTGTGTGTGTGGTGGTGGTGGGGGGCGGGGAGCCTGGGGTTGGTTCTGGGGTCGGGCCGGGGCAGTGACGGGAGGCATGACACTAAAGCTGGGACGGGTACAAAGCCAAACTTCCTCATCTCTTGCACGTCCATCTCGCTGCGGTGCAGACGCGTTCGTAACTGCTGTGTCTGTGTCAGGTTTACATGCGTACCATATTGCTTATTCTGGATGAGAGAGACCGTTAGGCATTTCTGATGAGGAAATCACATGGTGGACTGGTCTTCGTGGACTTTGGAATATAGAAAATCATAACATCACCACTGGCCTCCGACGCATCGTTATTGCCAACATCCCTAGAGGGCGTGTCCCGGAGACCTGCCCTATTATTTATTATTTATTTGCTTTGCTTTTTTTTTTTTTTTTTTTTTTTTTTTTTTGGTTAAGGACTCACCTATCCGGTATCTGCTATGCTCAGCACACGCCTCACAAGATTCCTTGAGGGGAAGACTATGTATGGCGTGGAGCCAGGTGCAAAAGAACCAACAAAAAAAATACCTTCTCTTTGCAGGCACCATCGGACATCCGACATTTACCCTCCAGAACGTTGGCCGTTACGTACGTTTCCCTATAGATAAAACATTAATGGAAGGTTCTAAACATCAGATTCGATACTAGGCATTTTCTTGTACACACGTCTACTGCTGCAGGAATTCAAAACCCTGGGGGTGGAGTACATATTGTTCTTATTTGCAGCATAAGGCCTGACATGCTCTGAGATATACACGTCGTCGTGGCCTCTACTGTCCCTGGAACAGTACGACGCTGTGGACCTCAAGGACGATCGAAGGTAGCTGTCATTCACGGCCTGGGATGGCAGCGAGTGTTTGTAAGGGTCCGAGGGGCATCTCCCAATGACTAAGCGTCGCTCGTCCCCATGGCAGCGGAGGAAAGGGTTCTCGGAGGTGTGGTCCGGCAAGAGAGACTTGCTCCGTTTGCTGTCCTGCAGACCCTGGGGTAAGAGGGAGCTTTTGTTCCCCAAGAGTTTGCTTGAGGGCACGCTACAGAGACTCCCATACAGGTTTCCCTCCAGAAGCCGTTCCCGGTCCTTGAGGCTTATGCTCCTGGAGGGCCTGCTAAGGTCTGTCTCCCGAGGTTTGTCGAGAATGTTGTCGTAGGAGTGCTGACGGCTGATCCTGAGTTTGTTCTTCTGGAACTGGAGGGTGCTGTTCTGCGCCCAGTCCTGCTGGTAGACCTCCTCCTGGGCGGCCGGGCTCCCTGTCTCCTGGAGCATCTGGTCTTCGTCGATGTCGTACAGGTTCCCCATCCGCAGGCAGGCGTCGCACTTGAATGGGGACCTCATGGTGAAGTGGCCGGAGTAGGTGGGCAGGTTGGAAAGGCAGCTCCTGCAGTGGGTGGAGTTCTGTCGGTACCGCTCGCTGCCCTCGCTGTGAGGGGGACTCTTGTCTTTCAGGGTGAAGTGCTTGGAGTAGAACTTATACTTGTCATTGTTGGGGGGTCCGTCTTCATTGTGCAGGGGGTTCCTGGTGGCCGGCAGCGCGGGGTCCCCCTTGCGGAAGTTCTCGTCGTGGTCTGGGTAGGCGTCTGTAAACTCCACGTTCTCGGGAAGGGCCATATTCTCAACGAACTGGGGAGGGTCTAAGTGGAAACTGGGCTCCTTCTCACCATCGATGGTGTAGATCTTGTCCCTGGGGGAGCTCGCTTTGGTTTTCAGGTAGGAGCGCTCGACCTCACTGCAGTCCTTGGGGTATTTGGAGGCTGCTGACCTTTTGAAGTTGTCCTTGGTCTTGTGGTTCTTGTTGTTGTCTGGCTCTCTGTGGCACGTGGCCCGACTCGAAGTTTCCGAGATGTCCGAATGGGCCACCTCTTCTGGAAGGTATCTAGGACTCTTTAGGGAGTGGGTCCTGTTCTCCACTGCTCCCTCGTCCCTCTGGGAGACAGGGTTCTGGCTCAGGGAGTCTTGGCGCAGTGACTCCATGGATTTCTTCCAAAGCTGCCGGGGCCTGGAGTTGGCTTTGGATTCTGTGCTCACGGCCACCTCCACCGTGTTGGGGTTGGACTCATTGAGCGTGAGAGGGTGCTGTCCCTGGAACACATAGTTATTGAGGCTGTCCTTGTGCCTATTGGCCACGAATGTTTGCAGTTCGTTCATGTTGTCCCCAAAAATGGTGTCTTTCCCCTGAAAGGACCTGTTGTCTGAATAGATCAAATTTCCCTTATCTGAAACCATGTCCATGATGAGGGAACCTCTTTGGATGAAGTCTCCAGCCCTTTTGGGGGAATCCATTCTTGAGGAGTTCATGTTGGACATGTCGGAGATGTTTTTGGCTGACCGAAGGAGTTTTAACATGTTGCTCTGGGATCCGGTCAGGTTGAAGTCTGGAGACTTCTTCTTCTCTTCGATGTGCACTCCATGAATGCAGCTGTAAATGCCCTGTGGGAAAGAACACGAGACATCATCAGTGGCAGCAGGGACAGAAAAACACTGCACACCCAGGCTTTACCTGCGAAGGTGAGATGTGTCCTTCTGGGAGGAGCCTTGGAGAGATGGCGAAATCCAATCTGAATCCTGGTACTGTTTCTTAAATGTACCAGACCAGTGGCAAAGTGCCCGGCTTCTCTGGTCTCCCTGGCTCAAGATGATCTGACACTTTTGCCTGCGACACTCACACACAGAGTTTGAGAGAAGCTATCGACTAACGGTCACGTAACCATACAGGTCTCAGTGCCTCCACGGTGGAACCTGGGGTACTGGATTGATATGTGGGTTGCTAACTCATCTTTCCCCATGGTTTCTCAGGATCATCTTTGGAGTGTGGATACCAGGGTCAGTTATTAAACTGGCATGGGGCCCCTGGGTTGCTCAGTCGGTTGGGTGTCTGACTTCGCCTCAGGTCATGATATCACGGTTCGTGGGTTCGAGCCCCACGTTAGACTCTGTGGTGATGGCTCAGAGCCTGAAGCCTGCTTCAGATCTGTGTGTCCTTCTCTCTCTGCTCCTCTCCTACACACACACACACACACACACACACACACACACACACACACTCTCTCTCTCTCTCTCTCTCTCTCTCTCTCTCAAAAATGAATTAAAAAGCATTAAAAAATAGAATAAACTGGCATAAAAGGACCACCCATTATTAATTCTTCAGGGGAGCTGCCCCAGCAACACACAGAAGCTGTCCGTCAAGGCACGAGACCCAAGCAGGTCAACCAGAAAACCCTTTGTGGTCACTCTAAGGGCGGACATCAAATCCATGGGTGATCAATCACACATTTTGGGGAAGGATAGATACAGAAGCTGGAATAAAAGGAGCAGACGCGGGGAACTAGTCTTGTCACCATGTGGGGATGTTAGCCTGAGAGTGAAGCCATCATAGGAGGGAGCACGGTACAGGGGATGGAGAGACAGGACATGGTAGGAACCCCTGGGGCCGCCACTTGGGACTTTTTGCTTATGCCGCTTAATATATTCCGTGTCTGTGTGTGTGTGTGTGTAAGAGAGAGTGTTTCTGTGCATCTCTGTGCCGCGTGTGGTTCCTGCTTACCTGCTGCCAGGAGGCAGGGTCTCCAGTGTGCGCCCCTGTGGCTGCTGGGTGATGGGATCACCCAAATGCACTGTGCAGTTCACAGCACGGTGCTTCTGAACCTGGCCTGTGAACCCGCACCTCCCACCCAGCTCAGTAACATGGGAATCTTACACCCTGACCCAGCGAGATTCGGCTTGTGTGGGTGAAAACTGGTGTATCTCTTGTACGTTTGGATCAACCCAGATCTGTGCCTTGATTTCATTTTGTCAGTATTAAAAAAAAATAGGAGTTAATTTTTGTTGTTTTCTACAGGCGCCCGGCTGGCTCAGTCGGTAGAGTACGCGACTCTTGGTATCAGGGTCGTGAGTTCAAGCCCCACATTGGGTATGGAGCCTACTTGAAAACATTTTTTTTTTTTCTAAATCTGTCATTTTGTTCTAATGAGCTCCCCCCACACTGCTAGAGATTTTAAGAACTTCTGTCCCCCCCTTCCCTGACAGAGCAATATGTTAAAACCAGCTGAGATGGGCTGGCTGTCTGTTTGAGGGGGGCCCACAGAGGTGGTCAGGGGGCTGAGTTATGTTTCAGGAGCAGGAGGATGGCTGCTGACTGCTTTCGCTCTTCCCCAGTTTGCCCTAGGACTCACAGGATACTGGGAAGGCACTTCCAGCTGCTGGAGTGCATGGGGAAGCCTCGGAAAGGAGGCCACGCGATGGACCCAGCCCATACCCCAGGCTTGGGTGCTAGTGTTCTCCCACTCAGTTGACCCACCTTCTTGATGGGCTGCTGAGGAGGAGGGGGTGCATATCAGAGACACACGGAAAGAGCCGGAGCCTGGAACCCACTGGAAGTGAGTCCCAGCTCCACCTGTTAGTAGCTCTGTGACCTTGGATAAGCTCCTGCAGCCTAAAAAAACTGTGTTTTAATATATATTTTTGAGGGGTGGGGAGGGACACAGGGAGAGAGGGACACAAGAGAATCCCAAGCAGAGCCCGACGCGGGGCTTGAACCCATGAGCCGTGAGATCATGACCTGAGCCAAAGGCGAAGGGTCAACTGACCGGGTGCCCACCTTTTCTGGTGCCCTTCTTTTCTGTCACCGTTTACTCCCTCACACACTAGCATGAGACCCCACTGCACACTTTCCCACGGCTGCAAGAAGACGCATGCTACCCTTTACTACCGAAGGTTCGTTCTCCTCGGACAGCAGCCCAGACCCTCCCTCGGCCCTGCCGTGGCTCTCCTCAAGGGCCTCTGACCCCTCAGAACAACTCCTGATGGGGCATGCACCCTACTGCCCTCTGTGGTTCCCTGGAGTCTGGGCTTGACCCCTGATGTATCTTCCAAGGCCTACACGCTTGTGTCCCCCCAACAAATTCACATAATGAGATCCCAACCCTAAAAGTTGATGGTGTTAAGAGGTGGGGGCTTTGGGAGGGGGTTAGGTCATAATGGTGGGGCGCTGGCCAGGCAGATGACTGCCCTCGTAAGAGAGGCCCCACATTGCTCACGGCCCTTCCACGTCGTGAGGACACAAGGAGAAGCCTTATGACCCAGAAGGGGACTCTCACTTGACCACGCTGCACCCTGATTTCACACTCCCAGCCTCCAGAACCATGAGAAGTAGGTGTCTGTTGGTCACAAGCCACCCAGTGTGTGGTGTTTGGTGATGGCGGCCCTGGCAGACTGAGGCAGGGTTCTGCTCTCTTGGTCCTGACTGTGGGGGAGCCAGAAGCCCGTCACTGTCCCCAGGATCCCCTCCAAGGAGCCCACGGGACAGGCCGCCACAGTCTCCATCCCGTGGTCTCTGTCTTTGCCACGTCTCCAATTCCTCATGGCCGAAAACCGAGGTGGGTTCTTTTTGCTGGTGACACTGACTATTTTCTTCTAGGGGAGAGGGAGAACATTTTGGAGAGAAAAATTAAGAGCCTCCTGGAGACTAGAGGGCACATTTATTTTTTAACCTGGAAAAGCCAAAGGCCCTGACTGTGGGAGAAACTGGGTTCTCATGTGAAGTGAATGACTTCTTCAAGCTCTGGCCCGCCCCCTTGGCAGGCCAGGAGTGCCCATATGTCCAGTCTGTATTTTGCTGCACTATCCAGGAGCTTCCCGAGGGACATCGAGCCCACGGGGACAGCTGCATGTGTCTGCTGCGTGGCAACAGCTAGGTCCACAGGCTGGGTGTTGAAGGTGCTACCAGAACTGGTGAGTGGAGACCCCTGGCTGCTGTGCAGGAAAACACCTGCCTCGGGTGCAGGCACATTTCAGAGCATCCTGGATCCACGTTCCTACACTCAGAAATGGGCGGAAGCATGCGACCCAGCCCGGTGCACAAGACAGTCCTCCTCTTTCCTGCCTTGTTCTGGCATGATAGGTGAAGCAGGAGACATAACGTGAGGCCGAAAGGGTCCTGTTCCGCCCTTCTCAGCCTCAGTTTCTCCATACCCATAGGATGGGTGTGGTCATGTCACACACACACAGGTGCTGTCAGGATTAGAGATGACAGGGAGACGTCAGTCAGTCACCTGGCCCTTATTCACGTGCTGGGCATGATTCGTTGTGGGGTTGTGATCTTGGCTTGGTAGGAAAGTGGGTTCTTGGCTTGGGGATTCCCCACTGCACGTTTGTTCAAGAAAATGTTGGGGCGCCTGGGTGGCGCAGTCGGTTAAGTGTCCGACTTCAGCCAGGTCACGATCTCGCGGTCCGTGAGTTCGAGCCCCGCGTCAGGCCTTGGGCTGATGGCTCAGAGCCTGGAGCCTGTTTCCGATTCTGTGTCTCCCTCTCTCTCTGCCCCTCCCCCGTTCATGCTCTGTCTCTCTCTGTCCCAAAAATAAATAAACGTAAAAAAATAAAAATAAAATAAACATAGGGGCGCCTGGGTGGCGCAGTCGGTTAAGCGTCCGACTTCAGCCAGGTCACGATCTCGCGGTCCGTGAGTTCGAGCCCCGCGTCAGGCTCTGGGCTGATGGCTCGGAGCCTGGAGCCTGTTTCCGATTCTGTGTCTCCCTCTCTCTCTGCCCCTCCCCCGTTCATGCTCTGTCTCTCTCTGTCCCAAAAATAAATAAACGTAAAAAAATAAAAATAAAATAAACATAGGGGCGCCTGGGTGGCGCAGTCGGTTAAGCGTCCGACTTCAGCCAGGTCACGATCTCGCGGTCCGTGAGTTCGAGCCCCGCGTCGGGCTCTGGGCTGATGGCTCGGAGCCTGGGGCCTGTTTCCGATTCTGTGTCTCCCTCTCTCTCTGCCCCTCCCTCGTTCATGCTCTGTCTCTCTCTGTCCCAAAAATAAATAAACGTTGAAAAAAAAAATTAAAAAAAAAGAAATGGCCATGTATTGGGGCGCCTGAGTGGCGCAGTCGGTTAAGCGTCCGACTTCAGCCAGGTCACGATCTCGCGGTCCGGGAGTTCGAGCCCCGCGTCAGGCTCTGGGCTGATGGCTCGGAGCCTGGAGCCTGTTTCCGATTCTGTGTCTCCCTCTCTCTCTGCCCCTCCCCTGTTCATGCTCTGTCTCTCTCTGTCCCAAAAATAAGTAAATGTTGAAAAAATTTAAAAAAAAAAAATGTTTACGTGCCTACAACGAGGGCGCTTCTGTTTCTGTGTGTATGGCCTGCTCGGTGTGAAGAATATACATGTAAGCTGGCATGTGTGTGAACGTGCCCATAAGACGAATTTAAGAGATGTGTGTTAGCCCTTGATCAGAAAGGAGGAACATTTTTCTTGAGCAATCTGAAAGGCCTGCTATGCGTGAAATTGGGTGCTGAGCTCATTCTGAGTTCCCTAACAAATGAGAGAGGCAGGAAAAGTATATTAAATATGAAATCCTTCTCTTCACACATATTAGGGCTGCACTTATTTAAAACATAGTATCTGGGGAGAAGGAGGGTCAGTGCTCAAGTAGCATTCCCTGCAGCCTTTGAGGACACAGGAATGCTGGTGGATGGGAGTCCCCAAGGGGCACAAAAGTCCTTGCAGTGCTCCTGTGAGGCACGGGTCCTCTCTCCCCCAGGGAGGGGAGACTGAAGTTCAGATTCCAGCCTGTAAAGCTGACGATGCCTACTCCTGTGTGCCCCACTGCCCCCCATTCCTGCTCAAGATGCTTGCAAGGGAAGCGGGGGATTTAGTTCATGCCTCATAATGACAGTCCTCTCAACTGGCTGCCTTAATGGTATCTCAGAGGAAACGCTCTTCCAGATCCAAGCAGGATTTACAAGGAAATGCAACAGTGTGCATTTGCTCATGATAATCCCAGAGTCATTTGGGTATGGAAAGCCTTTAGTAATTGGTGGAGAGAATTAGCTTAAAGTTGGCATAATACCTAGCTAGATGCGTGCACATTGTTATTTTTAAGCAGTCTGTGTTTAGATGCCATCAAGTTAATTAGGAAATATGTATTTGCACAGAATGCAAGTTAAGAGTGCCACTGAACAGAAAAAAATAAATCTTCCTCACTAAGCTAATATGTGCCTTCTGAATCTCCAAAGTTCTTAAAATCACCAAATGCTAAGAAAACACAAATTCCTTTAAAAATGATTATTTAGTTTTCCCAATAACCATTAGCATATAAAACCAGGTGTTTGTACCCAAGTGTTTTTCGCCATGTTTCATGTCTCAATTCATTAAATTCTTTCAGAGTGAAAACATTCCAAGGTGAATAAATGGGAGAAATAGGTAGATAAATAAATGGACCGGATGGATGGATGGATGGATAGGTAAATGGGTGTAGGGATGGATGTACAGATGGATGAATGAAATGGGTAGATGGATAGATAAAACAGGTGGGTGGATGAGATGAATGGATGTATGGGTGAAATGGGTGAGTGGATGGACAGATGGATGGATGGGTGGGTGAATGGATAGATGGACGGATGGATGGATGAAATGAATGGATGTACGGGTGAAACGGATGGATGGATGGATGAACTAGGCAGATGGAGGGAGGAATGACTGATGGGCTGTGAGGTAAATAGATGTTATATTCTGTTAGAAGATGAGTGAATGATATGTACATATGATGTAAGTGATAAGATCATGTCAGTTGCGTGCACATATGTGTCATGTAGTATGATCTGTATCAAATCTCTTGTGTTGCTTGTATTTGATGTTTGTTGCTTGTGTAGGAACCTGTGCTCTGGCTGGTACCACACCACCTCGGCTCAAGTCCCGGCTCCACCAAGGCTGGGCAGCCGTGGATGATCCTCTAACCTCATTCCCCATCTGTAATCTGGGATGAAGAACAGTTACACGCCTCACAGAAATGGCTTGTAGGTGAAATGAGAGGAAGAGGATGAAGTCCGTACAGGGTGCTCGGCACCTATCTGTGCTGCACAAATACAGGCATTTTCCATGATCGTTGCTATTACTGATGACCCATATGTGCCTTTTTATGGTAATATACACATGCCACATTGCGTAACAGGAGAGGGGTTTTCCTTGCATTGTGGGTGAGTTCGTTATAGCATGTGTGTTTGTGGCTGTAGTTCATGCTGGGTTGAATGTGTATTTTGTTTTCTGTTTGACATGTGTGCCTTTCCTCGTGGCCCTTCATGTCTTTGTTTCGTTGGAGGCTCTGTTGTAATGCAGACGCTCTTTGTGTTTTGTTAGATGTGCGGATGCAGAGCATGGCATGGGATGTATATTTGGTTTTGGCATATGTGTCCCAGGGGGATGTGTGCATCAACTGTAACATCCTGCACAGGAATGGTAGTCGTGTCGTAAAGCACATCGGCTGCTAACGGTGGATGCCACAGACTACTTCGTTTGGCCTACGTGGTATTTTGGTGTTGTATAAAAAAAAAAGGAATTAGTTACTAATACTTAAAGAGTGGAAAGGCTTCACATAAAATCAGATGACTACTTTCTCTCTGACAACCTACAAGACCTGATAGTATTGCCCTTGAATTCCCATGAGACCATACTCAGCAGGACCTGAGGACTGCCCCCTCCGGGTGTGGTAGGCATTCTCACGTGTTCCCTCACCTTGAACCCCAGGGACATTGGCTGTTTTTATCTCGCTGGTGCTATTTTTCTCATGCCCAGCCTGCATTATCCATTTTCCTTCCCTCTCTGGCTTCCGTGGTCACCTGGGTTCGCTACCCCTGGGTTAGGAACACACAGAATCTGGATGCCTTTACGACAAGCCCACCAGGGGTTGGTGAGCGAGGGCAGGATGTGCAGACCGCCCCCCACCCGGGAGTCCGGCGTCCTCGGTTCTCTGGGAGCCCCGTGCTCTTCTGGACCTGCCGCTGCATCGAGAACGAGCCGCCCGAGGTACTGACCCTGCTGATGGAGAACAGCAGCCCCGGCCGGTCGGAGCACACGCCCGTGAAACAGAAGCGCAGCTTCCAGTAGAAGAGGTGTTCCCAGATGAAGGTGATGAGGCTGAGGGCCATGGCAGCCGCCAGCATGTAGAACACGCCCGCCATGTTGTCGATGTCCAGCTGACTGCTCATCACCTCGTTCTTCTCGTTGTGGCAGATCCCCGTGAGCCACAGTGTCTCCAGCTCCTCCATCTCGCCTGGACAGAGGACAAGAGCCACAGGCAGTGAGGAGCACGGCATGCACTCTGGTTCTGGACACACGCGGGTGACCCACAGCTGGACATGCAACCTGCAGGCAAGTTCCTGAGCGCACCATGTCTGCGTGCACTCACTGGATGGGCGAAGCTAATAACGGTAACAATACCTACCTGGTCTCGTGAGGAGGATGAAGTGAGATAATGGATAGTTACGTTCAGTCCGGGTCATGTTTTTGTTTTTGTTTTAGTGTCATTGCGTTCTGCCCTTCCTGCTTTTCTCTACCTGTGTCTCTGACACCCACCCAAGCCTGGAATAGGGCCCTACCATGGAAAGGCTCATGTTCCGGGTACGACTTCATCACTTCCTAGCTCCTTCAGAACTACATCTCTCCTGTCTATAAAATGGATATAATAATAGTGCATACTTCCTAGACTTCTGGGGAGGACCAAATGAGCTGATGGGTGCAAACTTTCTAAAGGTAGTGCCCGGCTTATGGTAAGTGTTCATAAATAGTAGTGTTCACAGGATGGAAACGCCCAGCACCATGCCTGGCACACGGCAGTCCTCGAATATATGTTGCTTCTTTCATTTTCCTTTAGAACATCTGGGGCTATTCCAGGAAGTCACCCACCACCAGTGCACTTGGGGCAAAAAGCACGAATGGAAAAGAGGCTTCTCGATCAGCTCTGAATGGCTCCTTGCAAACTAAACACCTCGCCACTTGAGCAGGCAGCTAGAGAAGCAGGTGGAGTTTTCAATGGAAAAGAAAAAGTAGGCGTGCGTAGCATTATTTTATCTTTTATGTGCGTTTCATCCAATTGCCATTTAGGAGGAAATTCTCTGATCTAAACGTCTAGCAATTAAACTGTCTAGCAGTTCACGAAACTATGGCACTTACGCTATGATTCAGACTTTAAAAATTATCCTTCAAGGACAGTGAAAATCACAGAAGACGTATATAATGTTAAATGGAAAGTATGATTTTGGGGCATGTGTGTGTTATCTAAGATATAATATGAAACAGGCAGAGAAAAGTAAATACTGCAAATGTTTCTTTGATTCCCTTTTGAAGAGGTTAGCACAATTAATGCTTTCAAGTTGCTTTCTTTCTCACTCTTGAATGATTTGGCTGAACAGAGCAATCTAGGTGGATAATGATTTTTTTCTGGACCTTTTGAAGATGTTACTGAGTTTTCTTCTGATCTGGATTATAGTCGTTGAGAAGTCGGTGAGTAATCTGTTGCTACCTTCTACGCACTCTGTGCTTTTTCTCTGATTGTTTTTGAGACTTTCATTTTGTCTTCGGTGTGCAATTGAAATGTGGATTTGCTTTAGGATTTTTTCTGCTCTGTGACCCGGTGGTGTTCTTTGACGTGTGACTTATAACTTCAATTCTGGAAAAATCTCACCCATCCTTACTTTGAATATCGACTCTCCCTCTCCCCCCCCCCATTTTTAAAAACTTAATAGAATGCACTTTTTAGAGTCATTTTAGGGTTACAGAAAAATTGAGAAGTACAGTGGGTACAGCAAGTTCCCATACACTCCTTCCCTCATCCTCCCTCCCAACCTGCCTCAGTTTCCTCTATTAAAAAATTACCACCCCAGTGCCAGATGTTTTTTAACAATTCATGAACAGGTATTGATACATTATTAATTAAATTCCACACTTCACATTACGGTTCACGCTTTGTGTTGTATGGTTTTGTGGGTTTTGCCCAATGCTTAATGCCATGTTATCTGCCATTACAGTATCGTATAGAATAGTTTCACTGCCCTAAAATTCCCCTGTGTGCCCCCGATTCACCTCTCCTCATGCCCCATCCCAACTCCTGACAAGCACTGATCTTTTAATGGTCTCTATAGTGCTGCCCTTTCCAGAACATCCCATAGTTGGAACCATAATGCACACAGTAGCCTTTTCAGACAGGTTTCTTTCACAGTAACAACATGCATATTTTTTATTTATTTATATTTTTTTAATTAAAAAGTTTTTTTAACATTTATTTATTTTTGAGAGAAAGAGACAGAGCATGAGGGGGAGAGGGACCAAGAGAGAGGGAGACACAGAATTGGAAGCAGGCTCCAGGTTCTGAGCTGTCAGCACAGAGCCCGACGTGGGGCTCGAACTCACGAACCGTGAGATCATGACCTGAGCTGAAGTCGGACACTCAACCGACTGAGCCACCCAGCTGCCCCAACATGCATCTTTTTTAAATGTGGGCAGTCATCTGATTTATAAAAAGATGCAACAAAATTTAAAATGATACAAAATATCAATTTCAAAATGTCAAAAAGTGAGTGTATGTAACCATACTCAGCCCATAACAGAGCAAATGGGTAAGTGTAATAATTCAAGCTGGAGCATATTGCTATACGAACTGGCAGCAGTAAAAGTTGATAAATGAAGGCAGAGGAGCTCTATTCAGAATTAGAACCGAGGGGCTTCGTAATCATCTGGCGTCTGTTCCATGTTGTACTTATGGCTGGAAATGCACATGATGGGAACTTCAGAGATCTTTTGGATCCTTCCTTTAAGCTCCTGGTCAGCAGTGGCTACAGTGCAGGGCTTGTGCTGAGAACAATATGCATTTAAGTTCCTCCACGTCCTTCCGTGGCTTGACAGCTTGCTTTTATTTGTGAATAATATGCCATTGCATAGATGCACAGTTTGCTCATTCCCCTACTGAAGGATATTTCGGCTGCTTCCAAGTTGGGGCAATTACGAATAATGCCGCTTTACATAAACATCTGTGTGCAGGTTTTGTGTGGACGTATGTTTCCAGCTCATTTGGGTAAAGACCTAGGAGCACGATGGTAGGATTGTGTGGTAAGAAGATGTTTAGCCTCTGGGGCGCCTGGGTGGTGCAGTCGGTTAAGCGTCCGACTTCAGCCAGGTCACGATCTCGCGGTCCGTGGGTTCGAGCCCCGGGTCAGGCTCTGGGCTGATGGCTCAGAGCCTGGAGCCTGTTTCCGATTCTGTGTCTCCCTCTCTCTCTGCCCCTCCCCCGTTCATGCTCTGTCTCCCTCTGTCCCAAAAATAAATAAACGTTGAAAAAAAAAATTAAAAAAAAAAGAAAAAAAAGAAGATGTTTAGCCTCGTGGGCAACTGCCAAGCCCTCTTCCGAAGTGGCCGTGCCATTTCGTGTCCCCTGTTGAGCTCCCGTCACTCTACATCCTCACCAGCATTTATCAGTGTTGTCAGTGTTTCGGGTTTTAGCCGTTCTAATAAGGTGCGTAGTGGCATCACATTGCTCTGAGCTGCAAGCCCCTAAGGACACGCGACAATTCTCTTTTCTTCTGATTGTGTTTTAAGTATTCTAAACCTTCTCATTCTGTTCTCTAGGTTATTCACTTTGCTTTAGTATTTTCCATTCCTTTATCACTCTGTCCTGTGGTTAGATGCTTCCCGCAGATCTATTTTCCAGCTCATTTATTCTTTCATTAGTAATATTTAGCGTTATGCTCTCATTTAATCTATTCTAGTTCTTATATTCACCTGGCCATTTAAAAATTCTGCCCGTTCATTTTTATCATAATATCTCATTCTTCTGTTATGACTTAAAAAAAACTTCTATATTTAATAATTTCAAACCCACCATCTTTCAGATTATTCTCTGCCTTGCCTCCTCCCCCCAGTCTTTGTTGGGATTCACATACGTCTGGTTGCTGTGTGTGCTGACCTCATGGTGGATTTCTTCCTTGTGCTGTTTGTAACTTCTGAGTCTGAGCTAATACTCAGCAGAGGTTGTTTTCCCCCCTAAAGCATGGGGCCCCCAAGCACACTGGGCTATAGGAATGTTCCTACAGTGGGGTTGAGTTAGCTTCTTCTGTGGTTCCCAAGGTACTCCCAAGGTACCAATTTCTGTATGAAAAAAAAAATGTGACTGACTTTGCCACGCCATTTAGTGTACATTTGGACTTCCATACTCATTTAGGTTTTTAAAAAGTATTTATTTTGGGGGGCGGAGAGCACAAACTGGGAAGGGGCTGGGAAGGGGCTCAGCCCCACAAGCTGAGAGAGGAGAACAGAGGATCCGAAGCAGACTCTGCAGTGACTGACAGCCGTGAGCCTGCCGTGGGGCTCACAAACTGTGAGATCATGACCTGAGCCGAAGTTGGACACTTTGCCGACTAACCCACCCAGGTGCCCCGATACTCATTTAGGTTTTAATTTCTTACTCAAGAGCTTCAAAGAGATGGCAAGGCGACTTTTACTTCTTTCACTTTTATGGACAGTTTTTCTAGTCTTTTCACAGATGCGCTGATTCACTGGAGAGCTCAGATTTATGCATCCACATCCCTTGGATGTTAAAGCCACGGCCTCCACCCCTGCTGCCTAGGTCCCCTGAGGCTGCCGCACCTCAGCAGGAAAAGTGCCGTGAGAATATCCCATCCCCCTTGGTTTCCTTTCCCTTTGCTCTTTACTGTGCTTTGTGCAAGCGTGCATGTGCATATGCATGCGTACGTATGTGCAGATGTGCATGCGCGGGCGTATGCGTGAGCATGCCCGGAAGGGTGCGCATGCACAGTCGTGTGTGTGCGCATGCGCCTACTTCTAATCCTGCGCTGTGATGTGTTTGTAGCCCCAAGGGGTCTGCTGCTGATTTAGTCTCCATTGTACCGCAACCATAGAGGCATGTATACGTTTTGGTATCAGGGCTACAAAAGCATTGCATTTTTGAGGGGAGACAACAGAAAACCTATCCGTTTGTAAGTTCATCACCTACAAGGAAGGGTGCTGGCTCACCAGTGGTGCAGGCTAAGTTATGGGAAGGGGCAGCTCAGTTTCAATTCCTTTCCTTCCGACAGCCTCCAGAACTTGGCACACGATCACATTTGTCTCGGGATCCTGTGTAGCATCATCTCATCGTCTAAGCCGACACCCCCACTGCTCATCCAAACCCTTCTACGTTTTCGCTTCCTCTTCTCAAAAACACCAGTGCCGTCCCTTCGAAACTACTGCGTGCTGTTGACTTTCCTCTCTCTCCCTTTGGAGTTTGCGAGGACACAAAAGTGAGTCTTCTCACCATGTTTCCGTCCATGTTTTGTATGCCCAGAACAGGGTCAGTCTGGGTAAGGAAGAAACATCATTAGATTCCTTTCACGATGTAAATACAAAGACTGCCTTCTCACCAAACATCTCTGAATAAGTCACCTCGGTAAACCAGACCCGTGTTGCAAAAGGAGGGCAGACGCACATTTCTCAATCCCAATTACAGCCTGTTCCAGTCATTTTGCAGTTACTCATTTCCTGCCTTGTGGCCTTCTACTAGTTCACTGAACTGTAGTTCAAATACTTTCTTATTTCGTTTTTAATTTACTCAAGTATATTGTAATCTCCTTGGGGGAGATCAGGGACCGTGTTTCATGATTTTGATATTTTTCATGGCCTGCAGCACACAGCAAGCACTGAATCCCTATTTTCTGTTTCTATTTCTTTCCCTGCATCCCGGGGCTTAAATTAGGCAGCACTGCAAACGTGTTCAGATCTGCCGGGTGAGTTTTTCTGCCATATAAATAGAGGAAACACAGATCAAACGGGAACTTGCCGTGGGCTTGGGAGTAAGAGGCTGAGAAGTATGCATGTCCTCAGCTGGGGTGAAGCGGCGAGGGTCATTTTTCGAAGGAACAGCTCTAAGATGTTCATTCCACCGTCCGTTTCTTCCATTACAAAGAGGCCGCGATCTTTGTCAGTGTGGTCTTGTGAGCTGGAGCTGGTAAGTGGGACAATTAAATCTGTTTCCTGAAGCAGACTCATTCTTGCTGGGAAGACAAAAGCTAAGTGCTCTCCTGGGAGCACAGAGAGCCTGGGCCACTGTGGGTTTGCAGCCAGGCTCCAGTGTCGTCCTCCTCGGACCTGAGAGGACAGGTCCCTGCATGAAGCTGCAACCTACCCCCCCCCCCCCCCCGCCCCGCATATATACATTTAGGGGCAGGAGGCTCACGAGCACCTGAGAACACCTCTCCATCCACGTACGTCACACCTGTTCGAAAGTTCTTCCTGTATCTGTCTTCAGGGGGCACGATGTTGTCTGCCACAGGTAATCCCTGCCAACCTCTGAGTTCTGTGCCACCCTGAGGAAGGCTGTAAGGCCCATACACAGAGCAGCCATCCCAGCTCTCTCCCTTCCCAGTGTGGCCATGAAAAGGCAGAGTGGTGGGGCTTTAAGAGGCAAGGGCCAGAAAGATGTAAAATCTAAAAGGGAACAGGTGAGAATAATTGAGACAGAATCAGGCATATGCCTGAGACTTGCTTCCATCAGCTGCTTGGATGATGCTGTGAGGCTGCTGAGTATGTATCCAGCCGCTCACTCAAAAGGTACACGCTCGTTTCTAGTTTGCAAAAAGGAAGCACTGCAAATTCAAATAGACACCTTCCCCAAAAGCACAAGAAAGAACGTTGCACGTAGAAAACACTAGGATGAGCCTCACGAGGGAGGGCCCTTACCTGACAGGTTTGAGGAGCAAGTCCAGGCATGCTGTCGGGTGGAGACTGCCCGCACTGGACTGCCTTCAGCACTTAGGACCCATTTAACCTTGGTCCCGGTACTCTGCTTGCCTACCCATCCACTCATCCATTCCTTAACCTATCTTCCTATTCTCATATTTAACAAAGTTACATAAATTCCCTTCCATTTCAGGCACTATGCCAGGATTTTCCAAAATTAACCCACGCAACCCTCATGTCAACCCAATGTGTTTGGAGCCATCACCACACCCATTTTACAGACGCACAGAAAGGAATCTGCGCACTCTCTCTAGCGCCTACAAGCAGCACGTGACAGCATCTCCTAGGAGTTGTGCTGAATTCATTGAGGTCACGTGCACACCCATTGCTCAGGAATCGTTGGAGATACTGTTAGTTCCTGCATGAAGCCAGGGCAGCTGGGGGTGTTGGTGGATCTCATTCCCCCCGCCCTCTGCCTTGCCAATTCGTGGAGTCTGTGATCCCCGGAGGGCACGTCCAGAGAGAAGGCTTCGCCCTCCAAGAGGAATCTGTTATGTCCAAAGTAAGAGAAATCAGTTCCTTATCTGTCCTCAGACTCCTCTGCACTTCCAGAGGGACTGAAGTAGCTTTTCAGATTAGATTTCATTCTGCTCCATAAGACTGTCTGAGAGCTGAGGGGATTGCTTCGGGAAGAGATTTTATAGCATGTGGTGTGCCTAGCCTTCAGACTTCCTGAGCATTTCTCCCCCGAGGTCGCTTGTAAAAAGTTCATTTTGGACCTGTACCCTTTAGGCTTTGTCCGGGGCCTGAAAATATGCTGCAGTACATCTTGTGATACCAGCCCACACACAGACCCTCGCTGGCACATATCCACATACTGCTTTTTCTTGGTGTCGGGCCAAAGCACCTGCCCCTAGGCAATGACGCTATGGAAGGATGTAGCGTGTGGTTTGAGGAAGCTGAGTGTGATGTCCTCTTTCATTTCTAGTCAAGGAAGCTGATGCTCTTTGGTTCTCCGAAGGCTTCATTTGGTCTTGCCTTACTCCCTCCTTCATTTGCTCGCTCTTTCATTCACTGAGAAAAGAACATTTTTAAAGCATTTAGATGGGGTGCCTGGGTGGCTTGGTCGGTTAAGCGTCTGACTTCGGCTCAGGTCATGATCTCACGGTCTGTGAGTTCGAGCCCCACGTCCGGCTCTGTGCTGACAGCTCAGAGCCTGAAGCCTGTTTCAGATTCTGTGTCTCCCTCTCTCTGACCCTTCCCTGCTCATGCTCTGTCTCTCCCTGTCTCAAAAATAAATAAAACATTAAAAAAACATTTAGCACGTGGTTGGCGGCATCCCTGTATTTTCATGTAGAGACAAATCCTACGTAGTCTTTGGGTGCCGCTAACTCTAAGTCCTTTGGGAGGGAGCATCCTGCAAACCAGTAATTCTGGCAAGATGAGATGCCTGTGCATGGGGCTGGAGGCAGGAGAAACGTGGGGCACCTGGACATCAGAGAGAGGTGCAGAATTTTGCAGGGAGGAAGAAGTGATCGAAGGGGGCCCAATCACAAAGGACCTAGCTTTTGTGAAGAGCTAGGGTGTCCAGGGGGTGGGGGGGGGGGACACCAGATGAGACCAGCTGTATGTTTGCTGCATCCAAGATTCTTCAGTGGCCGTCTCCCCACACATAATGTAAGGCAGGCTGTTACAGGTGGGTGGGGTGGCAGATTTGAGTGATGGGGCTACAGTGCAGAGGTCTCCAGTAAATTCCATCCCGGTGACAGAATCACTGTTGGAGTCCTGTCCCGGTCTCGGGGGCAGGCAAGCCATGCGGATGAAACTCTCCTGCTCTCAGGATATATGGTAACTACAGAGAACTCTATCCGCAGGAAATCACTGGTAAGGATCCATTGTGAATTGTCATCCCTGTCACCAGGGCCCATGACAGTTTACTCTGGATGTACCAGCTGTGTGGTATCATGCTGAAAACTGGCCAGTGGGTACCTCTTCAGTGCAGCTCAGAGGTCTCCACTTGCAGGAAGTCTTCCCTGAATGCACAAGGATATGGGTACGCGATCACGGTTTCTCCTTCTACAACAGCCTGGGTCTTTCATCACCAGAGAATCTGCCGCACTCCAGTATAGTTGCCACTTGCTTCTAAGTCTTCTCCATTGGGATGTGACTTTATCCCCCCATTTGGGGACTTTATTCAGGGTGGGCATCCTGCCATATTCTTCTTATATCCCCAGTCCCTGGCACAGGGCTCAGCACATAGAGGATCCGTACAACTGTGTTGACTGTAGATGACACGAGGCTCCTTTCCTTGATCAGCTTCTGATACACTGTCTGGAGCATCAGCATAAGACGAAGAGAGGAAGCAATCTGTGAAGTCCCAAGCAGAGGGGTCAGGAATAATTTCTGAAGCCCAGAAATCAAGGCCAACTCTCAGGGCAAGCGAGTTCCGATCAAAGATCCTAGCATAGATTTTGGTGGTTCCCCACAGGGAACCAACTTCCATCTATAGCCGAAAGACGTCAGGATGATGTCGCTGCTGATCCCATTAGGGTTTTGCTGTGAACGCCAAGAGGGGAGCTGACCCCGTTTCAATCCTGTTTTCATGTCTTGCCCAGGGACTGGGCACTTCATGTTTCTCAGAAGCCCGAATGGAATTGGAAATGGCAAAGGAACAATTTTCTTTGTCGAAATCTAGGGCACCGTCAATGACAGGCTCATGCTCTAGACGATAACAGATGCGGTCACTGTGAGCTCTGAACTGTGGTCCCCAGAGTGAGGACAGCTTGGGGTCTGCAGGGTTGACACCACGTGTTCTCTTTGTCCAGTTGCCCTGGAAGGAAACTGCTGGTCAGGTCTGGGATGGAGTCTGTGGGCCTGGAACAGAGTGAGGTCAGCTAGATCGTTCGATTGCTGACCTTGGTGCCTTACCTTTGTTAATTTTACACTCTTGACTCAAAGCCAGGTGACCTTGGATCTGGAAATAGCATTCCAGAGCCTAGAACCTCTGTATCCATGACCTATGAGGGTCAATGAACAATTTGCTGGAGAGAAAGAATAAAAAAAAACCTTTGGTGGTGGTTATAGTACAAGAATCTGGACACAAACAGACTAAATCTGGAAGATGCATCTCCCTTATTTAAGTGTCAGAATATTCCATTTCTGTATAATGCTGAGAAGTCACAAAAGCAAAATAAACATAGGGCCAGGCTTAAAAGTATCCAGTCAGATGCAGAGACAGGCTGTCTTTGGCATCAGTGTTTTACTACCACCTTCCGGCTGAGGTGTCTGCTCTGTGGACAGAGCCCGGAGCACTGCATGAGGCAGTGCTGCTGGTCGCCATCTGGCTGAGATTTCACAGGCCACACGATCAACGGTGCACTGTGGACTTGGGGACTTGCATGCACACAGGTCCCCAGCCTGTGTGTTCCTGAAGAAGGGGAAGGAAGAAGAGTGTAGAGATGGGGCAGCCCCATCAAACATCAGACAACATACATGGTCGCAATTCTCCAACAGATGGTGGGGGTGGGGAGAAATAATTCTCTAGAGTAAAACTGCAGAAAAATGGCAAGATGTCCAGGAAATTCTGTGCGGGCCAAGCACCTGTGGAGTCTGCTTAATGCATGTGCCTCACACATGTATGGATGGCCAAGGTGCCATGGCTTAGCAGGCATATGCACTTGTGAGCATAAATGAATTCACAGTAACTTTTTGACGACTGCTCATTTCCCCCATCAATAGTCCTGAAAATCCTATGACTCATCTTGTATGAGTAGGGGGCTTTTTAATACCACAAGGGGGTCCTTGTGTCTTAAAAGGCCATAGACATAAGGGGCCGGCGCTGGGGGGCAGGTATAGAAAAGGACAGCAATAATCCCACATGCCAGGTTGAGGAAGATCTTTGAGCAAGTAAAATGGTATTGCAACTTCCTGGTTTCCTTTTTATTGAAGGGTGGTCAAAAGGCTACCCGAGACTGTGGAGTCCTTAAGCAAAGGGGATCCCATCCATTGTCCATTGTACCCATATTCCTCATCCTCAAGGACAGGGCAAGGACTTAAAGGGCACTCAAGACTTGGTTGTGGCATGGAGGAGAAAAAGGAGGAGAGGTAGGAAGGAAAGCGGAAGGGAGGGGAAGGAGAGAAGAAGAGAAGGAAGAAGGAGAATGGAGAAGAACAGAAAGGGGTATAGACCTTTCTAGGAAGTCCCCTGTATCTGCTGTCACTGCTGTCCATAACCAGAGTGGAAGGAAGACCAGTCTGTTGATGGACAGGGTGGGCTACAACTTAAGAGAGCTCTGAGAAGGCTTTGACGACAGCTCTCTTCCTCCATTAGGAGCAGCGGTGTTCCTCTGGGCTCCTCTTTCTTCTCCCAAGTCTGAAGTACCAGATAGGGGTGAGACCATTGCCAGAGAAGAGTGGGAGAGTGAACAGAGATGGTTAGATTAGATGTCAACTCAGGAAAGTGTGTGGGGCAGACACCACAGTCCTCTTGCTCCATTCTACACAAGAAGGAAGGAAGATGGAGAAGGAATTGGGGGTCTCTAAACTATGAGCTATGATCGTACAAGAACATCCAACCAGTGCCATAATGCACACACCTAGCAATCAGTTATACAAGCCCACTCTGCCTCTCTCCTAGAAGGGAGAAACAGGGCACTCAGAAGTTTCCAGAACCACACGCTCTGCTGATGGGAACGTAAACGGGTTGTACTTTCCCTGCAAATTGTTTGGAAGTGTCTACTGGAACAGAGTATATGCACACTCTGTGACCCAGCAATTTCATCTGTAGGTATATTCCCAATTAAGTGCCTACCTGCACCAAAAATGTACACGAATGTTCAAAGCAGACGAAATTGCAAAATAACACAAATGCCCATCGACAGCAAATGTATAAATAAATTCCAGTATGTTCATATAACAGAACGCCATGCAGTCCTAAATAAACGATACGCTTTAGTTATATGCATTACTATAGATTAATGTCCTAAAAGAAAGGTCAAAAGGAGGCAAAACCTGTCCGTGTTCATGAGGGGCAGAGTGGTGGTCACTGTGGGGGGAATACTGGCTGCAAGGGATATTCTAGGGTGCTGGTCATGTTCTAGATCCTCATCTGAGTGGCAGTTACACAGCTGTATAAAAATTAATTGGACATGGAGATTTGTGCTATATAATGAACATATGTTCTAATTTACAGAGGGAAAAAATGGGCAGCCGTGGCAAAGTAGAGGTGTAAAGCATTCTTCCATTTTGGGGGTCAAGAGAGAAAATAGTAAGCAGAAGAAAAAAGACTTTCTAAACCAGAAAGAAAAAAACCCTCATTTTTTTTTTTTTTAGAAACATTAAATTTTTTTTTACAAAGAATAAGTTCTCAAAGGATAAAGAGGAATGAGTTAAATTAAATTCTTCCATATTGTTGGAATTATTTTTAAAGAACATTTTGGACTTTAATGATTGGAGCCGGAAGCCACCAATCTTTCTATAAAGGTCTAATTAGTAAATGTTCTCAGCTTTGTGGGCCATCTGGTGTCAGTTGTAACTACTCAGCTCTGCCCCTGCAGGACAAGAACATCCTCAGACACACATGGTGAATCAAAAGGATGTGTCTGTGTTCCAATAAAACTTTATTGACAAAAATAGGCAAAAGGCCAATGTGGGCCATAATTAGCAGAATCCTGATTTAAGCAATTTTAAAAAATGGGAAAAAAAAATTTTTTTAAAGTATATATATGAACAAGAATAAATCCCAATTTAAGGAGACGCTTATCACTGTTATGATCTTTGATAACTTGCTGAGTACTTACCATTTGATGGGTACCATACCTAGAAGTTCTTATACATTATACGATTCAACTTGGTGAGGTCGGTGCCATTATAATCCCTAATATAAAGAGGAAGGTGGCCCTTACAAAGGATAAATAACTCTCCCTAGACCGTGGAGCTAGAAGACATCAGTTGTTATATTTGAACCCAAAGCCTTTGGTCTTCACTAGACCCCGTGTTGCCACATTTATGACTTTTTTTGTGTGTGAAATATTACAACTAGAGTCTTAATAAATTACTTAGATATACAAACTGTCCATAAAAATCTTTATGTAAAAATAGTTAAATGTTCCAAAAAGAGGAAAAGACAACTCACTTTTTTTTTTTTTCCATTTTCACTACTATTCAAAGGAACTCCAATTAAGGCAACTCTAAGATAGCACATGCTCCTTCTAAAACAGCACAAAGAGCCATAATGCTCGAAGCTGCTTGACTGTTTTTTTTTTTTGTTTTTTTATTTTTTTATTTTTATTTTTGCGACAGAGAGAGACAGAGCATGAACGGGGGAGGGGCAGAGAGAGAGGGAGACACAGAATCAGAAACAGGCTCCAGGCTCTGAGCCATCAGCCCAGAGCCTGACGCGGGGCTCGAACTCACGGACCGCGAGATCGTGACCTGGCTGAAGTCGGACGCTTAACTGACTGCGCCACCCAGGCGCCCCTGCTTGACTGTTTTAAAACTGGTACATTGGTGCATTATTAATAGTACTTTTAGATGGAAACAAACTTTTGGGGTATTAATAGGATACTATAGATCAAGACTCCTAGACATGTTTATAGCCATTAACCCTTTGAATTCTACCTCCAAGGGTCTGTTACAAATAGACAATTAAAAAAAAAAAATAGGCATGGGGGCCCCTGGGTGACTCAGTCAATTAAGCATTCAACTTTTGGTTTTGGCTCAGGTACTGATCTCCTGGTTTGTGAGTCTGAGCCCTGTGTTGGGCTCTGTGCTGACAGTGAAAAGCCTGCTTGGGATACTCTCTGCCCTTCCCCTGCTCACACGTGTGCTCTGTCTCTCAAAATAAACATTTTTTAAAAAGGGAAAATAATGTAATAAATTATGGCTTCATAATGTTTATGACATTTTATACACAATTGGAAAGAACCGTGAGGACTAGACGATGTAATGACCTGAAAAAAAAAGTTTAAAATGCAATATAAATGAACACAGTGGAATATAAAAGCGTATATAACTAATGCTTATATATTTACAGCAGTGTTTCTGCATGAAAAAGGACCAGGAGGTATAGCTAAACTGAAAATAATTCTGTTGAGGTAGTAGGCTGGGAAATTTTGTATGGACATTAGATTGCCTTTCCAAATACGGGTTTTACAAAACGTAGACGGAAAGGGATTCGGGGCCACTGTTTATGCATCCTGTAATTCCCACACTGGGTTCTGTGACATCAGGGTTTGACTTACCAGCAAGCTATTCATTATGTCTTATTTCAACTCTGACGGTTCTCTTGACATTTGACTTTCCCTGGTTTGAGCGATTCACTGCTTGTCAGGCACGAATTTGGCACTGCTGACCTTGTTCTAATCCTGGCATCAGATTGATAATAAACACTGCAGCTCTGAATCTCAAGGGACCTATTGGGAAATTCACTGCTAACTTAGGCATATGAAACCCCTCCAGCACAGAGGGAAAGTCAATGGCCCTTCAGGATATTTATGGATTTTATCTGTTTCTTAAGTAAGTGCTGCTCCATTATTATTCCAAATATGTCTCTAGTTAAAATTAGGAGGGAGATAAACAAGTCTAATTTTTATGGTACCATCTGGTCACAGGCCAGTGAAGAAGCACTTAAACCCTTTATGGCTAATGTAGGCTTAGGACTGACACATTTCTTCCTTTCAGAACATTTCATTTCTGAATGCATGGTTTGCCATGCGGTTACGTTTTACATCCTAGGAGGGTCAAAGTGACTTGGTTGCTGGGGCGTCCAAATGGCCATCGATCACCACGCCCTATGGGTGGATGGCATCAAAGCTGCCATTCTGTGTATTAGTGACGTCCGTGTGCCTGTCACAGTCATCCACGCACACGATGTCCCTGTGTTCATACTGCGGTCACTGTGCGGGCTGACGCTTACACGTTCTACAGCACTTACTTCTTGCGTTTTCACCATCTCCAAGGTCTCTGGATATGGAAACCCAGCTAAGAGCCTTGAGAGACGAGGTTGGAGAGAACTCACGGTGAAGACCCAATTTCATGGACCCCACACGAGTGATCTGTTGGCCCCTGGCCTCTGTATCCAGTACTGACCAATCAGAGACGCGTGCTACTAAGGGCTAAATACTGTTATTCTAAGGAGTGGTTCTTACATCTTACTGCGTTTTAGATATCCCAGAGAGGATGTGAAAAAATGCCCCATGGGGTAAGAATCAGGTATCTATATTTTCCACACGTTCTCCAAGAGAGTCTGACGGACACAGTGTGCCACGAAAGCACTTTGTAAGGAAAGTAACTATTAAGAGCAATAGAGCAGGAGCCTCTCATCATTTTTATATTCCACCACCTGGAGTTCAGAAGGTGCTCAGTTATTGTTTGTGAATGAGTGTCTAGAGGCAGACTGAATGAATGAATGAACAACTGGGTTAATAAATCAGGGGGCTTTGTCAATGGCACCCGGTCTCGCTAACTTGATTATAAAGTTCATGATTTATAGAGTAGCCTAGCTCAGCCCAAACTGTGATTTCTGCCTTTGAAGTCTCAATTTGATTAAAACACGTTTAGCAAGGAACAATAACCTTCTGAAATGCTGGGGATTATGCAGCTCCGAGGAGCTCTGTGGGGAACAAGCAATTCCGGCAACCAGGACGGGTCTTTGTGAACCTGGAGAGGCCTCTCTGCAAGCCTGTATCGGGGCCAAACATCTGACTCCTCTTAATTACACTCTGTCCTTGCTCCATTCCTTCTCATCTCTGGCTTCTGGGTCCTAAGTTTTCCCCAAACTGCCAGGGTTGAATGATCTCAAAAATTAGGCTGAGCCTGTCCCCGTGGTGCTGGGGCCTGGGGCATGGACAAGTTTCCTTCTCCGTGGAAAAATGGGAAAAAAGCCTAGGTCGCTTGCTCGCCTACCCTCAACCTCTGTTGCCAAGTTATTCTGCCCAGTGTCATCTGCAGGGAACCGATGCTGTGCCTTCAGTGAAAGAGGAATGAACGCTGAATATGGATTCTGGCCAATCTGCATTTAAATCACAGATGTGACCCTTTCCAGATGGGAAACCTGCTGTAGAGATGTCGACGACAGTTGGGAGTAGACAAAAGGAGAAGCAGTACTGCAACATGGTTAAAGCCAAGGCCCTGTGGCCCGTTTGCCTACATTCCGATCCCAGATCTGCCACTTAGGAGCTTGTACATATTCCTTGACCTGCCTGTGACTCAGTTTCCTCATCTGCAAACAGGCGTTAATGATCATAATTCATGCCATTTAGCCATTGTGAGGACTGGGTAAAATTAATACCTAGACAGAGTGAGATTATTCTGTGACCCATAGGGCTCCCTCCCTAAGTGTCATCTCTTACTATAAACATCTATAACACCAGTGATCATGGTGGCTGTTGACCCAGGGAAGCATTTAGAGAAGTGGAAACTGTCTCTTCCCCTGAAACGGGGCTCTCAGATCCTCGGCACCTCCTCTCCTCCAAATCCTCCCTGCTCACCCACCCCAGCCTTATTCTGGCATTTATCTCTTTAAACCGGTTGAAGCTGCTGGTTGCACTAGGGTGTTGCTGAGTCATCTGAGGACACGGGGACCTATGTCACGAAGAACTGCGGGCAGGGAGGCCAGCGGGAGACAGATTAGAGGGCTCCGAGGCAGGAGTGAGTCAGCCCGTGGTCCGCGCCTCGCTCCTGCGTGGAGCCGGTCGAGATGGGGCGGCCGTGGGCTCTCAGACTTTTCCAGTTTCCACCGCACCGAGGCTAATTGCTCAGCGGAACAAATGCAGCTCGCTCTGGAGATGCCCGGGCTGAGTCCTGCCTCCCTCTGGCCTGCTCTCCGTGGCTCCTCTGTCTCCTCCTCCCTCCCCTTCCTTCCTGTCTCCTTCCTGTTTGACTCTTTTCTTTGTAATTCCTCCCTGCTCTGATTTCTGGCTTCCCTTCCTCCCTCTTTTCCCACCCTCACCTCCCCCTTCCCTTAGGAGAACTGGAAAACCTCCAGTCTTAAGTCTTCTCTGCCCTCTCGTCTTGCTCCAGACAGCCTAAGACCAGGAGCCATCACACTTTTTCTATGAAGGGCCAGACAGTAAATATTTGGAGCTTGGCAGTCTGTGCGGTTGCTCTTGTGGCATCTCGACTCTGCTGCGGGAGGGTGAAAGCAGCCACGGGCAGTATCTGAGTGAGTGGAGATGGCTGTGTTCCAATAAAACTTTATTTTTAAAAACAGGCAGCAGCTGGATTACACGCCACGGCCATAGTTGGCCAAACCCGGGGGAAGATACTATTTCTCCTGTTTACTTCCTTGATGCAGAGACCACAAACTCGTTAACAATCGATGATCCATTTAGGTGCTAAAAGCTAGGAAATATTTAATTTTGCCAGTTATGTCCATCCCAGAAATTCGAGTTAAAAAGACAAGTGCACGACAGATATCTGACTACAAGAGCACACAGATTCAGCAAGGCAAGAACCTGCCTCCATCTTATAGTGAATGAGGGGGTCAGAGGCTTGGGGAGATTTTCAGACTGGACAGTGATTGAGTGATTACTTTTTGCGACTCCCTCCCTAGAGAGGCACCTAATGTCCTTCCTAAAGAAAATGGCATCCCCTTCATCAGAAGAGATATTTGATGAAGTCAGCCCTGTAAAAGTGTGCCTGTAGTGTTTTCTTTAAAACAATGTTTATTTTGAGAGAGTGTCAGTGGGGGAGGGACAGAGAGAGAGAGGGAGAGACAATCCTAAGCAGGCTCTGCATTGTCAGCGCAGAGCCCAACACGGGGCTTGATCTCACAAACTGTGAGATCATGACCTGAGCCGAAACCAAGGCTCGGACAGTCAACAGACTGAACCACCCAGGTGCCCCCGCCTGTAGCGCCGGCAAATCTATGCGTTCGTTTGTCCATGCACCAGTGAGTTCTGTGTCAGCACCAAGCTCAGTCGTGGGTCCTAAGGGAGACAAAGGGGCAGCAAGAATGGACACGATAGCGTCTGCCCTCCAGGGACTGAGAACGCAGTGCCCCTTAGTGGCACAAGGAAGTGGGAGGTCCGCAGTGAGCAGGCATGTAATACGTGCCAAGCACTAGATTAGTTTGTGTTTGCTTTCACATAAGCCCCGAACAGCTCCAATAGGTAAGGAAACTGGAACGCCGAGAAATTAATTTGCCCAAGATCACACAGCGAGGGAGTTGGGGAACCTTCCACCTTTCCCCTTCACGCGTGATGCTCTGCCAAAGGCCACAAGAACGCCGTGAGCGCGGCGCTAAAGGGGGTCACGGTTTATGAACGCTATCTAGTGGAGAGCTGTGGTCTCTAAGGAGACCTTAAAGGAGGACACATGGGCTGAAGGGTCAGACACCCAATCAGCAAACGGGTTCAGGAGCAGATTGGAAGAAGGAACTCCATTTTTAAAGGGGGTTTCATGCAAGAGTCCGTGCTTATCTGAAAAAACTTCTGTAGAATTTGAGACACTGCAGAAAGTTGAATGAGGAAAATGTTTACGGGTCCCTCAGTGATCTCCTCAACCAGCGCTGCCCACACATTCCTAAGTCAGCCTAAGAAGACAGGCCAGGCCACCCAAGCTGTGGGGGTGTCCAGCTCTCCCCAAGACTCGGACGTGAGCGCAAAGATATTAAGCTGGGAAGTTGGACTAGGGCGGGGAGGAGGATATTAACGACCCATCCAGTGGCTCAGAGCAATTTATGAGAATCCTAATTAGATACACAAAGAGCTTCTGCAATCACAAAACCACTCTCTACTCTGGCTGGCAGCATGGGGGCCCTTCCCACCCAAACCCACCCTGCCTGCTTCACTGAAAGAGAGGCCAACAGATAAAAGAATTGGGAGCACTGATGGACCCACTCAGAAGTAGGGAGTGGGCTTCCCCACCAACTCCCTCCAGCACTCCCCAGTCCAAGGTCTGTGAGCACTGTTCTCCTGGAGTGGTGCTTTCCAAAGCTTTAGAGAGTCTATTGTAGCAAGATGTCTTACTGACACAAGAGCAGAGTGTGCGGACCCTTCAAATCTCACATCAATCTGGATGAGTCTTTAAAACGATTGCTGGTGGGGGCACCTGAGTGGCTCAGTCAGTGAAGCGTCCGACTTCAGCTCAGGTCATGATCTCACGGTTCGTGAGTTAGAGCCCTGCATTGGGCTCTGTGCTGAGAGCCTGGAGCCTCCTTCAGATTCTGTCTCCCTCTCTCTCTGCCCCTCCTCACTCATGCTTGGCCTCCCTCTCTCTCTCTCAAAGATAAATGAACATTAAAAAACAATTTAAAACGACTGCTTGCAAAGTTGCAGTTACAAAGGGGCAAAGGGCCCCCAACGTACCTGTCCAAGTGAAACGATATATATGGTATCTTTCAAATATGTCACATATGATATCTGTCATATGTGCTCAGATAGGATATAACTGGGGTCACTAGTTTTAAACTGGGAGAGTCCCAACAAAATGGGTTGAGTTAATCACCCTATTAATGCAATATTAACACAGGGGCTGTATGTGTCATACCGCTCAAATATTTGATATGATATCCATCATATAGATGTAGATATGATATAAGTGCAGTGGAATATAGCATATAGCTTATAAAGATGTACGATATACATACATATATTTGGTTTTATTTGTTCGGTGAACTCGGACGAGATACCAGGGACAAGTAATGTACTTCTGGGTTTAAAAATAAACCAACAACCATGAAAACTGAGCAAAGTACAAAGAGGAAGATTAAATGTGTCTCTGTGCTAGAGCATATTATTTATAGCTAAGGTGATCTGGCCACTAGCAACTGAGGATTTGCCCCTGGAGCATGGCCCCTGAGCAAGACGATCAGAACCGGAGTTACACGAACCATAAAAAAATCCATACAGGGTGTTGTCCATAGACCAGCAGCAGCTTGTTAGAAATGCAGAATCTGACCGGTGCGCTTGCTCCCCCCATCCCCCGACTGACCCACCGAACCAGAATCTGCACTTTAACAAGATCCCCAGGTGATTCCTGTTTACGTCAAAGTCTGAAAGCTCTGCCTTGGCTCTCTGAACCCAACAGAGCCTCATTTTCCTGCTCTGCAAAATGGGGATAAGATCTGCCCCAGAGTAATGTGGGAAGGGCTGCTAAGAATATTTGTGAGGTACCTGGCCCTGTGCTGGGCCACTGACAACAGGCTCCAACAACAACTGTTTTCCTTCCTCTTCCCAACATCACTGGCTGCTGAACAGTATTATCATACAGTCTTGTTCTCCTCAATATCTACTTGCTGGCCTCTATACGCCCACAGGGCTTTAACCTCTATGATCTTCCATCCATCTCTTCAAATCCCAGGATCACATTTTTAAAAAGTACAAAATCCGGAAGATTGATGGGACCTAACATCTCTCATTCAACCTCTCCTGTGAAGCCAGAAATGCCGTTTTTTAGGTCCCAGACTTACTCTTTATTTCTCACTCAAGTGTCACCTTTTAGGTGCCAGGGAGATACCAGATACTCAACAGATATTTGCCACTTGCTGGATGAATTAATGAACGAGGCTCTATGAACTCAGGCCGTTCTATTTTTTGTCTAAATCTTACTATACCTATTCTTTATGACTTACTCTGCCTTTTCATTCTTCCATTAAAAAACTCAAGTGTATCCCATATTTCCCCTGGACTCCCCTCTCACCTATCCAAGATACCTAAGAATATATAGCCACATATATGTATATGTTACTTCATATTTATGAATTATTATAATAAGCTTGCATCTTGAGATTAGATATTTTAAGTTTGTACATTGCCAACCAACTGGACTGTAAGTTCCCTGAAGGAGAGAAGAAAAAGACCATGACATTCCCCTCTAGGAAAGTGTGTTTCCCAGTAAATGTTGGATACTGATGATCAATGCTGAAAAGTACTCATGAGTGTTGTTACTAAAGTACTGAGAAGCAAAGATCCCCATGGGGCACTCCACTATTTCAGAAAGGATACAGCAATTAGACAGGAAAAGGAAGGTGAGCTCTTATTGGGATTCTGTGTACCTCTTTTTTTTTTTTAATTTTTTTTTTCAACGTTTATTTATTTTTGGGACAGAGAGAGACAGAGCATGAACAGGGGAGGGGCAGAGAGAGAGGGAGACACAGAATCGGAAACAGGCTCCAGGCTCTGAGCCATCAGCCCAGAGCCCGACGCGGGGCTCGAACTCACGGACCGTGAGATCTTGACCTGGCTGAAGTCGGACGCTTAACCGACTGCGCCACCCAGGCGCCCCGGGATTCTGTGTACCTCTTAAGGGAAATCAGCAGTCCATCTCCTAGGGAAATGCCTGGCAGGCTTCACGTAAGAGGCTCCCCCAATAACTAAATGCTCCACTCAAAGGTTGCATTTACACAGCTCATTAGGAGAATTTTTTATACTTTTGACACACATTAGACTCGTAATCGTCCACCAAAGCTACTCTATAACAAGAGATAAACACTCCATTCTAGAGGATGAATAATAATTAGGTACTGCTTAGCACTGTGCTCTTTACAGGTCTAATTTTAGAGCATAATTAATCCTGCTGAAGCTGCATAAGATAAGTGAAATATTTATGCAGTTGTGTTAATTCATGTATTTACTCCTAGAGAGACATTCAGAATTGGACGTGCCTTTGCGAGAAGATTATCTTAAGACACCCCCTGGAGCAACGTCATTTTCTCTCTAATGTCTTTGCTTCCAGATGGCCGCTAGAGATGAAGCCGAGAAGACACGTGTCCCAATCCTGACAGTCTGACCAGGAAAGCAATGATTGAGGACAGAAAATATGTGTAAGAATCTAGATGCTCTGCTACTACCAGAAACACACTTTTGACCTATCTGGATGCCTGTATTTTGTATTTTTTATTTGCCACAAAGAGCGCATTTTATGTTCAGCACCATATAAGTTGTTTCCATGATACTATTAACCACCAATACAATACTAAATAGGCTACACTGAATATTGGAGTTGTGGATGGACAACAATGAGGAGGAGGTGGAAACTGGTAATGATGAGGATGGTGGTGACGATGATCATGCTGGTGATAAAATGGTGATGATGATGATGATGATGATGGTGGTGATGGTGATAAGGACAGTGATGATGGTGATGGGGATGGTCGTGATGGGGATGGTGGTGATGATGGTGATGGGGATGGTCGTGATGGTGATGGTGGTGATGATGGTGATGGGGATGGTCGTGATGGGGATGGTGGTGATGATGGTGATGGGGATGGTCATGATAAGGACAGTGATGATGGTGATGGGGATGGTGGTGATGATGGTGATGGGAATGGTGGTGATAAGTACAGTGATGATGGTGATGGGGATGGTGGTGATGATGGTGATGGGGATGGTGGTGATGATGGTGATGGGGATGGTCGTGATAAGGACAGTGATGATGGTGATGGGGATGGCGGAGATGGTGGTGATGATGATGTGGTGATGATGGTGGTGATAAGGACAGTGATGATGGTGATGGGAATGGTGGTGATAAGTACAGTGATGATGGTGATGGGGATGGTGGTGATGATGATGGTGGTGGTGATAAGGACAGTGATGATGGTGTTGGTGATGATGATATAATGATAATGATGGTGATGACAATAATGGCGATGGTCCTGATAATGATGATGGAGATGATGATGGTAATAGCTAGCATTTATTGAACCACTTCTATTTCCAGGTGCTGGGCCTAGCTAAGCTCTTTACAGGTCTCCTTTCATTTCATCCACATGCCAGCCTTATCAAGGAAATATTTCTGCAAGCATTCATTCACAGATGAGTAAACTGAGGCTAAGGAAGATCACCCCCTTCATAGAAGTATTTGTCAGTGGGGCAAAAGATATCAGTTCAGAGGTATACTAGATTACTTCTTCATGAAGGGTCTATAAATCTCACGGATACAATTATCCAACTTTGATAGACATCGTTGGGAATTAAATGAAACAGGAGTGTGACATCATCGATCCCCTTCCAGATTAAGGCCCCTGACATAGAAGCTCTACCACTTTCCATTTCCCCCTCTGTGAAATGGGCATAAGCAACACTGAACGTCATAAAGTTATCATGAATATTAAAGAACACAGGTAATGTATGCAGTCTGGCAGCTGGCTCCCAACTCTCCACCCCTCTCTGTGTCCACACCCCTGGTCATATAACTCCAAACTCCTCCCATAAAAGGCAGAGTGTACCTCTGATCCCTTTACTTTGGGCTTGGCAATCTGACTTGCTTTAGACAGAAGGGTGTTAGCAGATGTGAACACGGCCAACCAGAGACGTGAACAGCACGTGTCCAGTTAGATGTCCTTCTCTGTGCCTGTGACATAGAGAAAAGAGCTTCTGCCAGGCAGCCTGCTGCCCTTTTAGCCTGAGACCCAGAATAAACACACGCAGAGCAGAGACCACACATTTGGTCCACGGATGCACAGCAGGGGCCAGAGCCACCAAGGCCACCACAGCCTGACACAGAGCCCCTCCACTGAACCTGTACTCCCACAGGCAAAACAAATGCTTACCGGAATATGCCTCTAAGATTTCACAGCCAGAGCTGACCGACACAGCCACAAATCACGATTACACAACAGAGAACACAGATCGTGATCAGAAGAAGGTGCAAATGCCCCACAGGGAATTCACAGGATCAGACGTTCTTATTTGGGAGTTAAATATAAACACATTTAGATGTTTGATGGTACTTTGAGAGTCAAGGGCTTAATTCCGGGAGCAGAGAAGAGGGTGCATTGAATGATGCACCTTGTTCAGATCCACACCATGCTGTGTACTAACCTCTGCCCATTTCAATATTCTGTCTGACTGCAGTGTTGACAGATCTGCCTCTCCCAGCTGCAGAGGCACAGCATCCTGTGTAACCATCTCTGAATAGGGCCTCCAGCCGTCCTTGAGTACAGCTTCTGCCCGGGGCCCGAACTTCTGTACCCCGCTCACACCCACTCAAGTCTTCAGGCGTCACTGGCCATGAGGCTCACTTTGCTTTTCCCTTCTCAGTGTTGGCAATTCAAAGGGACACCCACATGCCATTGGAGCCAGGACGGGATCCTAAAACCCATGGCGTGGAACTCTCGTGTGCTGAGGTCACCGACCAGGGAGTACAGAAGGCCAGACTGAAGGAAATGTTGGCTGGAGACACAGTCGGCCCAATTACCTACACCGATCCGTACATGCCAAAGTCCCATTAGACTCTAAGACCCACGGGGGTGGGATCTATCTTTTGGTCTGTTGAGCAAGAGGCAGACTTTATTCCTTTCTACAGACTGCTTCTCCTTCACCCCTCCACAGGATAATAACAGGAGCTGTTTGTGTTAGAACAACATAACCCCACCCCTCAGGCACTCCTGATGGGCCCAGGAAAAAGAGGTTGATTCAAAATGCATCAGGAATCCTTCCTCTGCAATGTGAAATTTAGAATTTAGAGAACAGAGCTTAGGACTGGAGCCGAGTTCATGCAGAGTCATGGTTTCTCTGGCCCAGCACTACTAACATTTGGGGTCAGGTGATTCTGTGTTTTGAGATGTGGAGGGCTGTCCTGGATGCCGTAAGATGTATGCCAGTACCCTGGCCTCTACCCACTAGAATCCAGGAGCAAACAGCCTCCCAATCATGACAAAGATGTCTCCAGACATAGCCCAATACCCACTGGGGGCCCAAACTGTCCCCAGTGAGACCTGGTGCTCTAGGACAGATCTACGAATTCCTGCTATTAAGACTCCAGGATCGCTCTGGTTCCTGTTTTCTTTTCTCTAAACCTATTTGCTCAACCCTTCCCTCAATTCACTGAGATAGACACTTCTGCATCCTTAAAATAAATCCCCTTTGACAATTTCATTGTTTAAAACTGGTTTCTGTTACAAGCAACCTAAAAAATGTGGTGTCGTGTGAGAGGCCCCTGACCAAGAGTGGGCGAGCTCACCCTACCAAGGTCTACTGGAAAGCCAATCAGAAAACAGAGCGCAAGGGTGTCACGTCCCCCGAAAGTTAGGGGGTCACCCAAGGTCTTACCATCACCCACAAACTGGAGCAGGGCCAGGTCAATCTGCCTCTTCCAAGGGGAGCCCTTCTGGAGAGCAATTCCGTAGCCAGTGGTGGCGAAGATGTACCCGCTCCCGATGGTCACCAGCTTGCAGCCTTCATCCCTCCCGGCCTTGTAATTCAAGACCGCAGCATCGTAGATGAAAGCGTCCAGTTTCCTGCAATGATAAAAAACCAGGGGGTCATGGGGATGGCGGGGTACCATTTCGGGGCCCAGCTCCTGGGGCCCGAGGCAGCACCTCACACTGTCTTTCACACCACACGGGGTGACTCATGGCCACTTCGTCCCCTCGTCATAAAAGGATCTATTTTTAATGAGGAGATAAAAGCCAGAAGCTTTTCTCTCCAAGTTACAAGAGGCAGCTAAATAAAGACATAAAGAATCCTTATGCCTAAGTGAGTAAACAGTTGAGTTTGCTGGTTTGTTAAGCACTTAGCACTCCCAACAGTGGAGAACAGCGGCCTATTTAGAAAGGTTTGCATCAGACCAAAATAAACCATTAAGGTACAGGAGAATTTGGTGGAGGGTGCAGGAAGGGAGAGCGAGTACATAGGAATGATGTCTTTTCCTCCCAGAGGAAACATGTTTACTGTCTATGTATATTACAGAAATTATTACATGATAATTTTTAGAAACCTCAATAATATAGAAAGTATCAAAAATACAATTAAAATTTAAATTGCCCATAATTCCATAATTCAGAAGAAGACGTTAACACATTGGTGAACAGCCTTACAAATTTCTCAGGCAGGTATACACATGTATGCTTGCACACACACCCACACCTTTAAAAAAATTCTTTTTAATTTTTAAAAATGTTTTATTATTTATTTTTGAGAGAGAGAGAGAGAGCGAGAGAGAGCAAGCGTGAGTTGGGGAGGGGCAGAGAGAGAGGAAGACACAGATTCCTAAACAGGCTCCAGGCTCTGAGCTGTCAGCACCAGGGCCTGACATGGAACCTGAACTCACGAACTACAAGATCATGACCTGAGCCAAAGTCAGAGGCTTAACGAACTAAGCCACGCAGGCGCCCCCATACCCACGTGTTTTAAAACAGGGGTTGGCAAACTTCTTCTGTAAAGACAAGATAATCGATTAAGCGTTGTGGGCCACACAATCTCTATCACAACCTCTCAACTCTGTTGCTGTAGCATGTTTTGGGCTGGTCCCCCCCCCCCACCCCCAACAAATTCCTATGTTGAAGCCCTAACCCCCGGCATGTCAGAATCTGACCTCGTTTGGACATAAGGTCATTGCAGATGTGATTCGTTAGCCTAAGGTCACATGGGGGAAGTGTGGGCCCCCAAACCACTATAAAAAAAAGGGGAAATTTGACTACAGACACACAGGCAAGGAGACCACCACCATGGGGAGGCTGGAGTTCACACTGCCACAAGCCAAGAAGCTACCAGAAGCTGAGAGAGAGGCCCCGGAACAGATACTACCCTTGTGCCCTCAGAGCCAGCACAGCCCTGCGGACCCCTTGGTCTCAGATTCCAGCCCCACAACAGTGAGACCGAAAAATTCCTATTGTGTAAGCCTCTCAGTTTCTAGTACTTTGTTCTTGCAGACCTAGGAAGTGAGTACACAACACAAAAGCGGCCCTAAATAATGCAGAAGTGAATGAACTCAGCTCTGTTCCAATAAAAGGTTATTTATAAACACAGATTGGCCTGTGGGCCATAGTATGTCCTTGTTTCAACCTGCAAATTATCATTATTCCATACAAACCACTTCCCAAGTTGCCTTCTTTGCTTGTTGCCATGTCAATAACATAGCACATTTTTTTCCCTTTGTGGATGTATTTATTTTTATTAAGGTCGAATGAAGTGCCACATAAATTTGTACCCATTCTACATCCTGGAAATCACCACACAGATTAAGGCATCAAACGTTATCATCTCAGAAGTCCTGCATGACCCTTCCCAGCCCACGCCCCCAAAAGGCAAGCATCAAATCGTCCCTCGATACCGTGGCTGTACCTCTTTCATTAACCAGGTCACTGTCAGTGGGTATGAGTACCGTTCGCAATTTTTAAAAACATTTAACAAGGCTGAAGTGGTCGCCCTTGTACATGGGGATGGATGGCTCAAAACTAGGTAGGGATGGGATGGGATGTCCTCAAGTAGATAGAAAAGCTAAATTGGAGATTACTCGACGTCCTGGTACTTTCTCAACTCTACTGCCTTTATTTATTTAACAAGAACACATAAAACAGTGAAGCAAAGAAAAATAAAAGTGGCAGGGAAAGGAGGTAAAATGTTGCATTCTTTCAGAGACAGCTGCTGAAGGCCTCCCGATGGGAATAAAACTATTTGGAAGGTTTACAGCGGCATGCTTCATTTTAATTTTTCGTTTCTGTAATGGTTAGAGGTGGGGCAAGACTGCAAGGCTCATCTCACCAACACAAAGACTCTAAAGTCTTTCTCCCAAGGCTGCAGAACTGAGGGTTTGGGATTATAGTCAGAGAGTATTAAAAGGGGATGAGATCATCCAAGTGGAAGGGGAAGGAAACTAAGCATTGTTAATGGTGATGGTAAACCAGAGCTGATGAACCAAGAGGAAACAGCCTTCTGGACAGCCAGCAATGCAGAGAGCTGTGGAAATAGGAGATGGAGAGTCAAAAACAATTTGTAAATGAAGGCGGGGGAGCGTGTGACAGGAGCAGTGGATGGGCAGGTAGAGGGGCTTGGGATTCTCTAGTAGACTCAGAGACGGTGGGACCTCGGGAAACTCACTTCCTTCTTTTGGATTGCCAGTTCCTCATCTGTGAGGTGGTCACTGGGGTGCTGCTGAGATACTCCTCTAGCTGTGGCATTCTGATTCCACAAGCCAAGAGTCATCTTCTGTGACTATCAGTAGGGAAACTGAGGCTCTTGATGACATGTGTATCCTGAGGACTTGGGGCCATGGATGGTATCTGTCTTCTTCATGAAACTTACGTGCTTGCAACGTCAATACCTTAACATATTAAGGTTGCCATGGAGATGCTGGGAACGTGGGTTTTGCTGAGACTTCCTAAGCCTCATCCCACTCTCTCAATTCTCAAAAAGACATAAAACAAAAAACAAAAATACACACATACATGCATACAGGGGCATTCAAATGTTAAGACCATCTGTATGTGTGAGGTGAAATCTCTCTCTATCCTGGTAAGCCACCACACATTGAAGCGTTTCTGGGATAGAAATCCCAGTGCGGTTTTAACCGGTTTTTACTGGAAATCCCAGTGTGGTTTTAACTGCACCTGGCAACCATCGAGAGCTATCCAACAGCAGCTTAAATCACCATTTTATGGACAGGCACAGATTTTTGCAAATCATTACCATTATCTCATGACAAAATATTCTTCAGCTGAGCACAAAATGACCAGATGAGCAGAGCAGAAAGAAAAAAGGAAGTTTTCTCAGGAAACAAAGTTTGCAAAAGTAAGATGCTGTTAAGGCAGAGGGAGGACAATCGCAAAAGACCCGAGTGAATGAAGCAGTTCCACACACTGGTGTGTCTGGTGTGGGCTGGTGGCCAGGAAGGGCCACAGAGAGGCCTGGCGCGGGTCTCAGGCCCGCATCAGAACCAAAAGGAGGACAGTGCAGGAAGGAAACTGCAGGGCCCTGTGATGTTGGTTTTCTCTCCCTCATCAGTGATTCTAGAGAGCTGAGGTCTAAATGCAATGGTCACAGACACCTGCATGTTTACAAACATCCTGGGGCTTGCACAGCAATCCCCCCCACACCCCCCATAGATAGCTGGTCCTCACAGTGCTTTGCAAAAGAGAAGGGAGATATACAATTGGTATTGTTCTTTTCCTATGTGGTCTATGAGCGGAACGGGTCCCATGGGGTTAAGGCAAACAGAAGCCCATCTATATCACTGTCTCTGTGACAGTGCTGCCCAGTAGAGCTTCTGAAACAAACGCTCCACGTCTACTCTGTCTGATGTGGCTATCACGCATTTGAAGTGCGGTTCGTGCAAGTGGGGAACTGAGTTTTTAGTTTTATTTCCTCGCATTAATTTAGATTCTGTCGTTAAGTGGTCACTCACGGCTGGTTGCTCCTTAAGTGGACGGCATAGCTGCAGGTGGGCAGGGGAAGGCTGTGGGGAGCAGGTTCCCTCCTTGCTCTGACCCAAAGAGGTATACCTGCTCTCTTTTCAACTGAGAGAAAAATGTTCCTATTTTTTAAAAGAAGAAATTGAGACGTGCTGACATCCTCAAGAGTGGGCTCTGTGCTCAAAGACTCGGAGCCAGGGGCCTGTGTTTCCGAGCCCCAGTCTTCTCTCTGCAAAGCGGGACGGACAATCTCTGCCCTTGGGGGGCTTTGGGAGCAAGGTGAGGTTACGTGAGTAAAATGTGTGCACCGTGTCTGGCACAAAACAAATGCTCAAAACACACCGATGCGTTCAATCGAATTCAGATTTTATGGCATTTTCCACGACGTTCTGTGCACTGCCTGTGACCAATCCAGTCCCGGGTACTTGACACGCATCGTCTCATCCCACTGAGTCCTGCTATCAGGGCACGGGTGGATGTGTGGCTGCCGTCCCCATCGCCAGGTGAGGAAACGGAGGCAGCGGAGGGCCACGTGACTCACACCGTCTGGTGTCACCACAGTGTCTGGCCTTCCACACAGTCTGACGCCAGAGGCCACAGACACAACCACTGTGGCCACGACGTTCTGTGACACTTGCAGGGTAGACCAAGGCAAGTCTGTATTTTGCTCATGAAATTCATACCGGCGGGCACAGCTGTGAGTCAAGCCCGGCGCTACGAGAGAAGAAGCCGGGATCGGAGCCTGGCTGCAACAGCCTCGATGGGTCAGGTTCACGTGTCTCTTTCCCAACAGATGCACAGCCACGGAGGGTCCAGAGTCTCCCCGGCAGAAACCTTCTCTCGCCCCCAGCACACCCCACCCCTGCCTTCAGGACACATGTAGGCACAGAGGCCACAGCTCCTGTTGGTGCAGGGTCCGGAAGAGAAAAGCCACCTGAAACGGAAGCATCTGGGGGGCCCGGAGCTGAGATTTCGGGAGACAGCCAGCTATCAGGCCGCAGCGTGGTAGCTGACAGCCCCTGGGTGTGAAGCGGCACGAAATAAAGCCGACCCAGCAGGAAAGAGGCCCCAGAGCTCGCAGGGGTCCCCGGGATGCTGGGGGGCTCACAGGTAAGGAAGCCAGTCATGCTTCGCTGCTCCGTGCTTTCCGTTCCTGCTTTTCAAGAGGAAACCGTCTTCGTCCCGCCTTCCCAGCTCCTGCCCACGTCCCATGGCTGTCACAGGCTGGCAGCTTCTCCCATGGGCCGGGGGAGGCCTAAAGGAGGGGATCTGAGAATAGCCATGGGGCAAAGCCCCTACCTCATCTACCTCTCTGCCCGCCCTCCCCACAGAAGGGCCATCTCTTCTCCAAACATTTGTGACAAGTGAACGGCCACCTTGGCTCCCCAACCTGAGGCGCGGAACAGAACTGGAGCCCAAAATGAATGCAGTGCTGTGCTGTGTGTGCTGTGTGCATGTTTGCTGTGCTGGCCCACCCCCTGCCATGCATTGTAGAGGTGGTGTGGGTGCCCTCGCTCGCTCCCTGTCACTGGCAGTCCTCAAGGAAAGCAAAGGATTAAAACCGACAGCCATTCGGGATGGGGGTGGGGGGAGCAGTAACACTTCCGTCTGCCAATGTGCCAACAAGCAAAGTAAGGAGGATGTCACACGTGCCCCGTGCTACTTTCACCGAGCACTTTCCTGCCAGAGTTTTCGACGGCTCTGAAGAGGCTGCTACAGCTTTCTCGAGTGTGTCGATCTGACGCTGTCACTGGGGTCGGTGTCCCTTCTGCCAGCGTGGTGGCCTCAGAGTTCACTCCTTGCCCCAAGACTGCCTGTCGGCCAATCTGATGCCCCCAACACGAGGGAAGGCCACGGCGGGAGGCAAGGCCTGGCCCTTTGGGGAAAGGGACTTGTATGGCGAGGCAGCTTGACATTTCCTAACCAAAAGTTTCCGGTTTTAGCTCATCATCTCCTTCTGCATGTTTTCAGATGCTCTCTGGGGGTCTCAGTACATTTAAAGGCTAATTATATCGTTAGAGTTAATTATTCATCCATTAACATTCAAGAAGTCTTTAACGAGACACTGACTTGTTCTGATGAATTAATGAATCTGGAGTGTGGACGGGTGTGTGTGTGTGCCTGCCTGCGCACGTGTGTTTTGGAGTCTAGTCTAAAGTGTTATGAAAATTAAACACCTCTTGGATGATAACTAGATGTACTTTGGAGGTCATGTGCGAGCCTAGCAGAGAAGGGAAATGCAGGGGCCAGAAATTCAGGCCAATCAGGGCGCTGGGACGCCTGGGGGTGGGGCTCGGGTGACTCGGCAGGCCCCACCAGGGAGGCCCCCTCAGGGGACCTCTGTGAGCTTGGGTTTTCCCACGTGGAAGAAGGGGAAATGACACCTCTTTCTCGGGGTGGCTGTTGGATGGACGAAGACAGGTGTGAACATGTTCTGTAAATTCAGGCGCAAGTTCAGGGGCTGGCGTGGGCGTGATGACGTCAGTGTGCGCGCAGGCGAAGGCGGTATGGATCCTCAGCAAGCACCCAGACACAAGGCTGTTGGGGGGTTGAGGGTGTTCATGGGCCCAAGAAGTGGTACCACTGAGGCATGACAACCCTTGGAACTACCTGCTTGGGGAAGAGACCCTCAGCACGCACAGGCTGTACCTGCCGTGGGCACGGGATGGTCTAAAACTGGCTTTACGAAAGTGGCTTAGAATCACATCTGGACTCCCAGTTTGTGAATATAAGCTGTAAAATTAGAGTTATATGGACACGGATGCATTTTCACTAGGGAAGCATTTTTTTTTTTTTTTTCAGAGCAAACTCCATTAAGCTAATCTAATTCCTAGATCGATGTCTCCTACAGCCTAGTTATTGTTTCCAACTTTTCTGGAAACTGTTTTCACTGGGATCAATTCTTTTGTGTTTAAATTTTATAAGGATTTGACTCACTGATCAGTGTTTGGACCACAACAAACTTGACTAATTTATAGCTGCTGCCATTTTGAGTTCCTTGTATGGTTATTATTTCTATTAAAGTTCAATTCTCCTGAGTCAAAATTGTGCAGAGACCCAAACTTGCTGGGGAAAGTTTGAGTCATCCATGGATTTTTAGTCAATAACAAATTTCACCCTGTGTGCTTTTAACTGTTGTCAGTTTAATTTGTATGGATTATGTCTATTGGTGATGATAGTGGCCGGGAACTGGGTTTAAAAAAGACCGATAGTTAATATTTATTTTTTAGCTGAGAAAATTCTTAGCGATTTTGTGAGACAGAGACAGAGAAAGGCAGAGAAGGAGGGAGAGAGAAGGAGGTAGAGATATGGATGGAAGCGGGCACCAAGGAAAACAGGAAGAGAAAGAGAAAGAATGAGAGAGGGAATCAGAAAAAGAGATGGTGAACGGGAGACAGTAAGTCACAGACAAGGAGAGAATAAGAAATGGGGAGATGGGAGAGAGAGAGAGAATAAGAGACACAGAAGAGGGGGTGTACCCTTTGCCTACTGATGAATAACCTCAAAAGTAAGAAACAGTTGGAAAAAAAATACAGCAAATCCTTGCTTTGTTTCTGTTCAATTCAACAATGGACCCAACTAGCCATGTCCAAGGAGTTGACAGGTCATGTAACGCTGTCTTTTTCTTTTACTATCTTCCAACAAGGCAACCGAGGCCCTAAGATCTCTGCCTAAGGCCTCCCACAGTCCAGGATTCCAGACCAGTCCATGACTTGCCCAAGTAATGCGCCTTCAGAACACCGCTGTGGGGCTTCCTCACATGGGATGTGGGGTCAGAGGAACAAGACCGTGACACGTAGAGTGAGTCTGTGTGTTTCTCTAAGCCTTGATTTCCCCACCTGACCAGAAGGAAAACAATCTCCCTCACATGGCTGTATACTGGTTGGTTGAAGTAACAACTATAAACATGTTCTGGTGAGTTCTAAGGCGCTAGGCAAATGCTATGCTTCTTCACCTCACAACTCACGTTCTGACATTGGAAAAATACAGATTCCTTCTGGAATATAAAGCTTTTATACAGAGTCCCTTCGATTACTCTCTTCAAGGGTTGGGATCATGCTAACCATTTCACTACGAATTCCGTGGCGCATGGCCTGTTATAAAGAATGCTCAGGGGCACCTGGGTGGCTCAGTTGAGTGAGCACCCGACTTCAGCTCAGGTCGTGATCTCACGGTTTGTGAGTTCAAGCCCTGAGTCGGGCTCTGTGCTGACAGCTCAGAGCCTGGAGCCTACTTTGGATTCTGTGTCTCCTTCTCTTTCTGCCCCTCTCCCCGCCCTCAAAAATAAGTAAACATTTAAAAAAAGAGTGCTCAAAAATTTTTTCTTTGTTAGACTTTTCTCGAATGTCTGCCGTGTGCCAGACACTATGTTATTTGCCTACATATCTCATTTAACCCTACCTACCCTGTTTTCCTAAGCCGAGGAGCCAAAATTAGCATCATTTTATGCATAGGAAGACTGGGGTGTATGGGGTTGATTGACTTGTCCCAGGCCCCACAGCTGGACGTTGGCAGAGTGGGGATTCCAATCCAGGACACTCAGCTTGGAGGCATCACGTTATACTGCTGCTAGTGACAATGACACTGCTGAGCCTGTCACACCAAAACTGAAAGACGGGCAATCACAAGGACCGAAAGCCATATGAAAATGAAGGAAAGAATAGAAAAAAAAAAATCAACATTTCAAAAAATGCTGTTATGCATCAGATACAGTGCCGTGTACTTTCCCTAGAGCCAATTCACTTAATTTCAGGGGATGGGACTGTACAGATGAGGGGAAAGCTCAGAGAGGTTATTTATTTGCCAGAAGTCACAGAGGTGGTCATTATCACAGCCAGGGTATGCATCTAGTTATTTCTCACTCCCAGGCAGATATTCTGCACCAAGAGTCCACCCAGAAAATAAGCCAATCAGTCACCCAAATAAGACTGAGCTTTTTCAAGAAGGTATATATATTTTGACTCAGATATTCTCCTTCTTGAGATTATCCCTAGAGAACTACAGAGGACTCATCCGGATTTTTCTTTCAGATTTTAAAATTTTCTTTCTTTCTTTCTTTCTTTTTTTTTATTAAATAGAACTTATTGTCAAATTGGTTTCCATATAACACCTAGTGCTCATCCCAACAGGTGCCCTCCTCAGTGCCCATCACCCACTTTCCCCTCTCCCCCATCCCTCCATCAACCCTCAGTTTGTTCTCTGTATTTAAGAGTCTCTTATGGTTTGCCTCCTTCCCTCTCTGTAACTTTTTTTTCCCTCCCCCCACCCCCATGGTCTTCTGTTAAGTTTCTCAGGATCCACATAAGAGTGAAAACATATGGAACCTGTCTTTCTCTGCCTGACTTATTTCACTTAGCATAATACTCTCTATTTCCAGCCATGTTGCTGCAAATGGCCGGATTTCATTCTTTCTCATTGCCAAGTAGTATTCCATTGTATATATAAACCACATCTTCTTTTTAAAAAAATTTTTTTTTCAACGTTTATTTATTTTTGGGACAGAGAGAGACAGAGCATGAACGGGCGAGGGGCAGAGAGAGAGGGAGACACAGAATCGGAAACAGGCTCCAGGCTCTGAGCCATCAGCCCAGAGCCCGACGCGGGGCTCGAACTCACGGACCGTGAGATCGTGACCTGGTTGAAGTCGGACGCTTAACCGACTGCGCCACCCAGGCGCCCCTAAACCACATCTTCTTTATCCATTTGTCAGTTGACAGACATTTAGGCTCTTTCCATAATTTGGCTATTGTTGAAACTGCGCTATAAACATTGGGGTACATGTGCCCCTATTCATCAAACAGTCTCTTTAAGATATGGTGCTGGGAGAACTAGACAGCAACATGCAGAAGAATGAAACTAGATCACTTTCTTACACCATACACAAAAATAAACTCAAAATGGATGAGGGACCTGAATGTGAGACAGGAAACCATCAAAACCCTAGAGGAGAAAACAGGAGAAACCTCTTTGACCTCAGTTGCAGCAATTTCTTACTCGACTCATCTCCAAAGGCAAGAGAATTAAAAGCAAAAATGAACTACTGGGACCTCAACAAGATAAAAAGCTTCTGAACTGCAAAGGAAACAATCAATAAAACTAAAAGGCAACCGACAGAATGGGAAAAGATATTTGCAAATGACATATCGGATAAAGGGCTAGTATCCAAAATCTATAAAGAACTCATCAAACTCCACACCCGAAAAACAAATAATCCAGTAAAGAAATGGGCAGAAGACATGAATAGACACTTCTTCAAAGAAGACATCCAGATGGCCAACAGATACATGAAACAATGCTCAACGTCACTCCTCATCAGGGAAATACAATCTAAACAAAACTAAAAGGCAACTGACAGAATGGATAACAATATTTGAAAAGGGCATATAAGATAAAGGGTTAGTATTCAAAATCTATAAAGAACTCACTAAACTCAATACCTGAAAAACAAATAATCCAGTGAAGAAATGGGCAGAAGACATGAATAGACACTTTTACAAAGACATCCAGATGGCCAACAGACATACGAAAAGATGCTCAATGTCGCTCCTCATCAGGGAAACACCAATCAAAACCACACTCAGATACCACCTCACACCAGTCAGAGGGGCTAAAATGAACAAATCGGGAGACTATAGATGCTGGAGAGGATGTGGAGAAATAGGAACCCTCTTGCACTGTTGGTGGGAATGCAAACTGGTGCAGCCGCTCTGGAAAACACTGTGGAGGTTCCTCAAAAAATCATCTGGATTTTTAATGGAGCAATATGACTGCTAGCCCACAAAGAGAAAGGGTTAAACAGACCGTGATGTGGATACCACCCAATTCTGTCCAGTAGTCAAAGAGAATGAAGGCAAAAGACACCTACAGATATGGAAGGTTCTCCAAAACGTATTATTAGTGGGACACCAAACTGTGATATAACTTCATGGCTTGATAGCATCCCACAGAATGAACTGATAATGATGTGTGGACATATAAATACATACCAATGAATCTACCAAAGGTCGAGGAGAAATGGCCTGGAATATCAAACAGACAGCGGTGCCTATCTGGTGGTGTGTGTGGGGTGGTGATGGTGGTGGCGGTGGTGGCTTGGGGTTGGGACATGGTCAAAGGGATGCTCCTTTTTCTGTGGTTTTGAGTTTTTACAGTGAGAATTTACATTTCAATGAGAAGCAATGCAGCACAGCAGTTAAGGGCACAGGTGCTAGAGCCAGTCCGAATCCCAGCTCTGGAGCTTACCAGCCCTCGCCTGGCCAAGAGCATTGACCTCCCCGGTCTAGTGCCCCTGCCTTATAACAAAGGCGTCCATCTCTCCCAGAACTGTCCACCTGTCGGGACAAGCCGAGAGTTAGCACGTACGGGTAGGAAGAGATGCTGGGCTGAGTGTGAAGGCTGGCTGTGACCCTCACTCAACCTCTGGACAAGCTGCCTCTCCCCCTCAGACTTGGCTTGCTCTTCTGTAAAATGGACAGAAGGCCTACTTGGCAGAGTTGGAACAGAATGAAATGAGATCACACAGTCGAAGCCTCCGTGTGAGTTGGGCAGGCAGTAAGAAGAGGCGGTCCCTCAGGAGAAGGAATCTTCCAGAAACCCCCTGCCTCTTCACAGTCTCCAGGAGGAACTTCTAACCACGTGTATCCTAATGTAAGAAATATATCCTTTGCAGGGGGGGTTGTTTTGTCTGTGAGTCCATTCCCCCCATCTCAATGGAAGGAGAAATAGTGCCCCCTTTTTAAAGCAGCATTAAGATTTTCAAAGGAAAAAAAAAGACATTTTAAAGTATGAACAAAATTAGTTCTGGGTTTTGTGTAATAGTGGGCAATTTAGCAGGCTAATTGTACAGTGTTATGGGAATGTTCATATTGATATTCTAAGTCATGGCTCGAAGCATGGGCTCTGGAGCAAGTGTGACCCAGACAAGCTGTTTATTCTCTCTACGCCTATTCCTTCCATTGTATATGGAAAAACACGAGAGTCGTTGGCTCGGGGTGGCTGTGAGGTTTAAATAATGCAGGCACAACACTCAGAGCAGTCCCCAGCACATAGGTGAGCGCCCAGTAAATGTTATGGGCTAGGCAGAAATACCTCGCTTAGATCCCCCAAACCATTCAGGTAGCTTAATGCAATAGAGTAAGGTTTAAAAATATGGACAAAGAAATCCGATTGAGTTACGGGAAGTCAGAGGTGGGATAGTGGCTAAAGCTTCAGGGAAAGTCAGGAAGCAGATATTCAGGCCCTAAGCTCTCCACAGTTGCCGACAGAGGATCACAAGTCGAGCTCTGAGTTATGTAGTAGCCTGGGCCAAAAGAAAATCCCAGAGACGGTGCTGTGCACAAGGTAGAAGCGTGCCTTAAGGTGAAGGAACACGACACTGTGCGTGACGGAGACGTCTGAGAGGCGGTGGAGGGCAGCAATGTGAACAAACTGATCTACGATGATGGTACCAGCAAGCTTCCTAAAATAGCTGTTTCTTTAGGGGGCTCCCATGCCAGCCACAGGGTGATGGAAATGCAGAGCAGTGAGTTACATTAATTTATATTCCTCTAACTCGGCGAAATACTGTCCAGTCATTAAATGTGAAAACAGTCCAACACCACGGTACAGGTCGGAGAAAAGCAAAGCGCAGATGTGCACGCACGGCGATTTGAGGCGTGTAAGCCGCACAACGCGAGGACAGACACCGGGAGGAAACGGAGCGTTGTGTTCAGAAGAAACTTTTCTCTGATTATTACGAGTAATACTTTTGTTGCAGAACAGTTGTGACACACACAAAGATGGAAAGAAGATCAGACTCCCGGGCAATGGGCAGTATGTCTGATGCATTTTGATGTATTTTCATTTCTGCCTTCTTTTTACCTCTCCCTCTCCCTCTCTCCCCACTGCTGAGTTTACAGAATTAGGATCCCACCTCTAAATCCCCCCCATTCTTTCCTATTTTTAACATTTTATGGGTGGCCTTGAAAATCCATTAATATAGTTTTAATTGAGTTTAACAAGAAATAATTGCAACCACTAAAACCCCCCCCCAAAAAAAAACAAAACAAAAAAGTGCCTGTGCCTCCCTGAGTTTTTATTTTGGAAAAAAAAAAAATCCTAACTCTGTGATGTGGTAGCAATTATTTTTAAGCTTTATTTGCAGTGTGGGGGTGGATCTCAGAAACCAGGTCACTGTCGATCTGACTTTTCTCTGGAGATGAGGCTATCCCATTTAGGAGAACGGCTCGTGGAGCCCTGTTGTCTATGCCTGCTTTCAAACTCAGGAGCTGGAAATGAACCCTCTGAGTTTGATCCTGCCTGACTGATAAAATATATCTAATATTTTAGCCACGTATGCCACTCAGATAGCATCCTGGAAAGAACGTGCCCCACACAACAGCTAATCATCGATGACAATCCTTACGCCTTCCCAGGCTACCTTTGCCTTGGCAACTTCAACATCTCCCAACCAGTTTCTTGTGGGGATAGAAAGGAGGATGCTGTGATCTTATCAACTCTCAGGTAGTCAGTTGATAGATATGTAATTTAAAATATCTGTATCTTATATGCAGTATTTTAAATATGCCTAGATACACACACACATATGTATCAGAGATAAAACTGTGGGCTCCAAGTCTTTTGAGCTCTAACCTCTTACACCCAGCTGCCTCACTGGCACGCCGCTGGGGAGAGGCAACCCCAGATACCACACTTAGTAACTCTACAAGGTAGTGACTTGGTTAAATAGCCTGTTGAGTAATTTAGTTAACCTCAGTTCTTCATCCCTTAAAGGAGACACCCAGCTCGGCAGCATGCTGTCAGGATTAAACGGGATTATTATGCATGTGAAACGTTTGGGGCTGTGTCTCACCAACTGCTGGGTCTCAACAGATGCCGAGGGGAGGTGGGTGCCCAATGATGGGGTCCCAGAGACACTTCCAATTAAGCCTGCACAAAACCTCCTCCATGCCTCGTCTCCTCCAGGGCACGCCTTCTGAAATGCCCTTCCTCTTCAGACGGGACACCCTCTCCCAACATTCAATGAACCTCTCAGAAGCCACGGACTACCTCTACCTGAGTCACCAGAAGTGCTAATAAAAGCATGGATTCCTGAGCCCCAGAGGCTTGGGGACCCTGTGCTCCAGAACAGGGGCTCAGTGCTCCCCTTTACCGCGAAGGCAGTGCCGTGAAGCTACGCAAGTTAGCTGCCTGATTTTATTTTTACAGACACATCCCTGAGCACGACGTGAGGCCTGCAGTAAATGTTTATCGGTCCAAAGGCAACCCTCCCTCCCCATCCTTCTCTCCAAATACTCAACGTAAGGGAAGCCGAAACATGCCTGCCTGTTTCCCAACTCTCTTGGGCGGGACAGGAAATCAGATAGATAGGGGACGGCGTGGCCAAGGGCTAAAGAAGGATGCTTCCAAAGGAAATTAGGACTTTTCATAAACGTATATACAAATAACTGTACACGAACATCAGTGAAGATAAATAGAAACCATCCCACTGTGTCTTGAAAATTAGGCTCTGAGGAGTCCTGGGGATGTTGACGGTTTAATTTAAATCTGCCGTAAAATGCTGGGCTTGCAAGTTTGCCCATTTGCTAGAACCGCTTGGAGAACATGAGCTTCTCATGACGGAGCATTTGTAAATCTAAATCTGCCTCCGCTCATTTCAGCTCCCTCTTCTAGAGCGGACGTCTTCAAACCTGGATGAGCGCAGGTCAGAGTTACCCAAGAGCTTGCTCTGGAATGCCACTTCCCAGGCTGCCGCCCCCGGACATTCTGTCGGCTCAGTGGGGCTCAGGAACCCACACTTTTATTAGCACCTCTACTGACTCAGACTCAGGCCACCCTCGGAGGAATACTGGTCTAGAAACCCGGGGTCACAAACCGCTCACCCACCTCTGATTCAGGAGAGCCCCTACCTGTCACAACAGACCCAATCCTGAAAAACCCTACCTCTGTCCATGTTTGCACGTCAAATCTTGTTTCCTCGTTGATTTGCCTGCTGATTTCTGGAATGGTTTATCTCGACTTAAAGTTTCAGTAAACAATGAAACTTAACTTAGTTTCAGGTTTCTCTCTACCTCGGTTTTAAGGCAATTAGGGATCCCAGAGATAAGCTACGTGGTTACATTGACTGGTCTACTTTTTATATGTTGTCTCAATAGAATGTGTTTATGGAATCCCTTTAGAACAGTTCTCAAAGTTCAGCATGTATCAAAATCACCTGGAGAAGAAGGATGCTTGTTAAAATGCAGACTCACAGGGGCGCCTGGGTGGCTCAGCTGGTTGAGCATCTGACCTCGGCTCAGGTCATGATCTCGGAGGTCCATGAGTTTGAGCCCCATGTCAGGCTCTGTGCTCATGGCTCGGAGCCTGGAGCCTGCCTCAGATTCAGTATGTCCCTCTCTCTCTCTCTGCCCCTCCCCTGCCTGCGTTCTTTCTCTCTCTCAAAAATAAATAAAACATTAAAAAAATTATTTTTAAAATGTCCTCAAGTTTAACAATTCAGGGGTGCATAGGGCACCTCTCTCTACCTTCCAGAAGATTGGAATCTTCTGGAGATGCTGCAGTGAAGGAGGGGAATGGCTGGGTGCTGGGTATGTGAGGAGTTCATTTTGTTACTGTTATTCCTTCAACAATACAGCCTCATGATATTTACTCTTGTGAAATTATTGCCCAAGGCACATCATGTTTTAAAATAACCTATTTCCTAGTGGCAAGTTTTAAAAGGAGACGAGAGGGGCGCCTGGGTGGCGCAGTCGGTTAAGCGTCCGACTTCAGCCAGGTCACGATCTCGCAGTCCGTGAGTTCGAGCCCCGCGTCGGGCTCTGGGCTGATGGCTCAGAGCCTGGAGCCTGTTTCTGATTCTGTGTCTCCCTCTCTCTCTGCCCCTCCCCCGTTCATGCTCTGTCTCTCTCTGTCCCAAAAATAAATAAACGTTGAAAAAAAAAATTAAAAAAAAAAAAATAAAAGGAGACGAGATGTGAGAGGTAAGGAAAAGATAAGAAGGTGAGGCAGACACTTGACTTTGATGAAGTCTTGGAGGAGGAGCAGATGAGACCCCCATGGAGTTGCTGGGATCCTGGTACCATTCTGTGGTGGCAGGTTCCCACATTTTGCTTCTCACAATCATGTTGAGGGGTTGAAGTAATATCATATCAGGTCGTGCCCCTTCCCTGCTCTATCTTTCTAAAATAAAAAAAAATGCAACTGGGATAGAAGAAAATTCAAGAAAGGAATCTCTCTTTTCAGAGTAGAGAAGGACTTCTGAATTACAACTCATAACCCAGAAGACTTAAAAAAAAAAACTGATAAATTTGACTACAAAAAAAAAAAAAAAAAAAAGGCATGGAAAAAAAATACCATCTGGAAGCTCCAAAGACCAGAAAGCTGGGAACACCATTTGTAACTACACCACAAATAAAGGGCTTATTTCTGCACTACAAAAATTAATAAGAAAAAGACCAAGAGACCAATAGAGAAAATAATGAACGTTTTCAAAAAAGGAGCTGCAGAAGGCTTTTAATTATGCATAGATTGATCTGGAGGGACACAGGATGGTCAGGAGATGTGGTTGCTGTTGGGGATACTTGGCAGAGGAGAAACAGTGTGGGGGGAAGGTTCTTCACTGTTCATCTTTTTATACAATACTTTTTGATTTGGAATTATGTAATGTATTCTCTATTCAAATTTTAATTTAATTAATTTAAATAATTAACCAAGCAGTTCTTTAAAAAAGATCCATACAGGGGCGCCTGGGTGGCTCAGTCAGTTAAGCGTCCAACTTTGGCTCAGGTCATGATCTCACAGTTCATGAGTCCGAGCCCCGTGTTGGGCTCTGTGCTGACAGCTTAGAGCCTGGAGCCTGCTTCGGATTCTATGTGTCCCTCTCTATACCCCTCCCCTGCTTGTGTTCTCGCGCTCTCCATAAATAAATAAATAAATAAATAAATAAATAAATAAATAAATATTTTTTAAAAAAAGACTCCTACTCCTCCAACTCTGGTTTCTGAGTTTGCTGTAATAGCACAAATTATTTCTCACATGGAAAACTGAGTCTAGAGTAAAGCTGCCAGCTGCCCAGGTTTGCTGGGATGGATGTCGTAATTATTATATGGCTTCCAGAAAACAATGTGTACGATTTACGGCTAGGAACCGTTTCCATTCCGCGACTCCCTTTTGTTCATATTGTTTTTTTTTTTTTTTAAATGCGAAAGCAAGAAAACAACCCATTTGCTGCACTGGGTGACAGATAGATAGAGACGGGGCCAGCGAGACTCCACTCACTCTTTCTAACCACTATCATCCACATTTGTGTTCATGGTCCATCCAAACCGACAGTGTATGTTGAAGAAAAGACCATGGCAGAAACAAACATACAAAACCCATATCTGGGGCTCAACTGGAAAGTCATCAGAATTTTCTGGTATCTACCGAGATCAAACACACGTGCATTTTACAGCTCGGCGATTCCTGTCTTAAGTATGTATCAAGGGCGGTGTACTCCCTTGTGCAGCGAGGGCACGTGTGAGAATGCCCCTAGAAGCATTACCCCAAACATCCCCGAATGGGACGCCACCCCAACGTTCACGACTAGCAGACGAGGATGACTCTGTGGCATGTCCCCACAGTGGACTTCCACACCGCCATGGCAATGACAGACCTGCTGTGACATGCGGCGATCTCGCAAACAGACTGCTGGGCTGAAAGAAGGCGAGTGGAAAAGAAGACGTCCGGTGTAATCTTACTGAGATGCTAGAATAACAGGCCAAATGAGTCTATGGTGTTAGAAGCGAGGCTGGTGGCGGGGGGGGAAAGGGCGTGGCAGGGTTTCTAGGGATTGGCCACGGATGGTCAGTTTGGACAAAGTCATCAAGCACTGTCCTTAATGTGTGTATCTTCTCTGCATTTGTGTCCAGCCTCGATGAGATGTTTTAAAAATCACTCTGAGCTAGAATGCGCAGCACGTGAACGAGTCTGGGGTAAGCCATGGCCTCGACTTCTCAAGACGTGTTGTCCCAGCCCCTGCTGAGATACCAAAGAGATTCCAAAGAGACTGAAGGGACAAAATGCGACCGGCCAAAGCTCCTGGAAATTGTGCGGAGGTTGGGCTTGAGGGTTTAGACAGGGCCCCTAAGGAAGAGGCTGTGGACAAAACTACGGGATGATGCACAACAGTCATGTCTCACACCCCCCAAGACGCATTTTGCACATCCTCAGCATTTTGAAGAGGCCACAGAAGAGAACTTAACCTTTACACCAAATAAGAGCACTGGCAGTCGGGTCGTGTCTGTGCAAAATGCTTTCCGGCACATCTTCCCTCAATCCTCACAAAACCCCTATGAATTAGGTCCCGTTAGGATTTCCATCTTACATATGAGGCTGGGAACAACTCAGCGTCTGTCCCAAGCCACACACGGTATCAACAGGGGGAGGAGAGGCACACTCCAGCTTCACCTCCCAAGATCCTAGCCTCTGCGGTCTTTTCTCAGCAGGTCCTTCCTCCGAGTGGGCTACACTCTGCAGTGCCAACAGGTGGACGGGGACATCGGCTGCACCTTTAGAGACACTGCTCTTCTCTCCAGCTTTCCTTTCTGCTTCATCAGTGCTACACTATCAGCTTTTACATACGGCCACTCGCCAAAAACTCCTACCCCAAATCAGATAAAAGTCTGCAGCACTTTGTTTTCAGCACTTTCGAGAGGCTAACAGACCCTTTAGATCTTTCTCTCTGGCTGAAATATCCCACAGGGTTGCACCAACTTCTTTATCAGTTGAAGAAACCCCTCTGGTTCTCTGCATTTTCAAGTGTCCTGGATTTGTGTTTCCTTAACACGACTCAGAAGGAAACCTGTGGTGCTCATGAGATTAACAAAAAGAGCCCTCACGTGGGGTTCATCTGAACCACAGCCACTTTCCAGAAAACACAGCTGCGAAGGCAGGTAAGCACCAAGGCACGCAGAGTCATTTTCTGTGAGGTTTATGGGCTGGCAGGCCTGCAGAGAAGAAAACAAATCCCCATCATCCTTACCCAGTTTTCAAGCTGACCAAGGCATCTTCCACTCCCTTCTGATTGAATTTGGTCATGTACTGATGCATGTAGGGGTAGTTATTACGAATGTTTCTCTCGGTACTGCCGTTAGGCACCGTGCCAAATCGGAAAGGTGGGGAATAGTCGTGAGGTCTCTGAAACTGGAGAGACAGACAGACAGACAGACAGGACAGAGACAAAGAAAGAAGGAGGAGAAGTCAGCCACCATTGTGTCTTGTGTCGGGAGTTAAACATATGCACGCCCTAGCACAGGACAGCTGAAAAACCATTCATTTCTGTTTCCTTTTTTATTTAATCCCACCTGCCACTGGCCCGTGAGCTCTGAGAGGTCAGAAACAGTGTGTGTCTCGTTCCCAACTGTCCCCCCAGTGGCGAGCACAGGGCCTGGCTGCGTGTGCGACAGGCATTTGTTGGATTAACTTTTTTCGGCCCCATTATAGACTGGCCTTGCGGTGGGCACACGGGCCGTGCTCAGGAAACACTAACTGTGCCGAAATGAAGGTGTTACTTTAACTCAGTTCATTTTATCTACCTTCTCATGAAATTTCTCTGTTTTCCCCACCAATCACTCCCTTGTCTGAACCTCATTCACAATTACCATGACCACCCCTGGGCAATGATGAACAACTCAATGTATCACGCCAGGATACGCCTCCTTGGCCTAAGGATTCTCTTCGGCTGGTTATTTTTACAAACAGCAGACACAGGACAAGGTCTGAAGAGTAAAAGCCCTTTTGTAAGAGACACACTGATATTGGTAGGGGTGTCTGCCTCTCAGCACCTAGAGAAGGAAGATGGCTCATCTCTAGAAACTCTTATTGTTGAAGGCACCAACTTAAGTCTATAGAACAGCCCTCATCCTTGTTTACTGTGCTTTTCCTGACAAGCTCCCCTAACAGGACTCCTCACCCCCGCCCCCCCTTGTCTCTCTTTTGTCCTTAGCTGGTGACAGTGGTCAAGTTGGTGGCTTGGGCCATCGCAAAGAGTTACTTGGCTTTCCTGGGCATGTCCCACGTCTACAGAATGTATCCATGCTATTAAACTTTTGTTTGTTTTTCTCCTGTTCATCTGTCTTTTGTTATAGAGGTATCTCAGCCAAGAACCTACAAGGGTAGAGGGAAAATTATGTTTCCTCCCCTACAGTAACTCTGTGTTTGCCATTTACTCATTCCCCACTCGCTCATTCATGCATGGCCCACTTATTGGGGGCCTAATATATTCCAGGCATAATGGCAGCCTCCACAAACGTTTCTTGAGCTGGAACCATTAGCTTCTTGGGGATGCCCATATCTTGAATGGCTCTCAAGCCTCCATTAAGGTTGGCTGTCCATGCTCCACTGTCTTCCCTGATTGACTGATATTGTGTTCATAAGTGCAGTGCCTGGACAGCCCAGTGAGATTAGGAGTCAAGAGTACTAGGTCTGAGTCCCAGAAACAGAATTAAAATCTAGAGTCAGCAGAGGGCAATAGGTACAAGTGTGAGCTCAGGTTCAAAAGTTAAAAAATCAGGTTCTATCATTTATGAACTATGAGACCCTAGATAAGTCACTTTATACTGCCTCCATTTATTTTCCAGATCAGTACTCCTCTTGTAGGCGTTAGTGGGGCATTCTAAAATTGTTAAAATTTGTCAAGTAATTAAAATAGTGCCTGCAACAGAATGAGCACTCAAAAATAGTTATTATTACTTTTCAATTTTATTATCAGCATGGACAAAAAAAAAAAAAGTAACTTGGGCTTCATTTTTCCATGAAATAGGAAATTCTGGAACTATACAGTAATGATAATGACTGGCACTTTTTGAGGACTTGCTTAGGGCCAGCGTTGTGCCAAGGACTTTACAGATGCTGTAGCATTTAATCTGCACAACGAATCTGCCAGGTAACAAATCTTAGAGGCTCCATTTTACAGATGGGGAAACTGAGGCTGAGGGAGGTTACATGACCTATTTAGGATCACACTGCTTGCAAGCAGCAGCCCAGAATTCCATCGCACCTATGCCTGACCTCAGGTTAAAGTCTGAACTCTGTCCTTCCACAAAGTCCGTCGCTAGTAACCACTCCTCTTTTAGAGGGAGGACCGTGCGACCCACAGAAGGGAAGGATGCCCAGCAAACCCATGGCGGGACCAGGGCTAGGATCCAGAGGCATCTGAGACTTCTAGGTCAGCATGTCTTACACGCAGCTAAGAACTGCTGGAGAAGGCATCCAAGTTCACCCGAGCCAGACCAACCACAACCATCATTCTTCCTTCCAGACTCACACTTCATTTCACCGTTAATTAAAATTTCCACTTGAAAATCGTGTCCCCTGAGTTAGGCAAGCTGCTGTGTAATAAGCAGCCACCGCTGCATTTGGGGGGAAGTGGCCATACATTGGCCAAATGAGATCTTCCTGCTGGGTGCCTTGCATTGGTAGAGTGTGTGTGCATGTGTGTGTGTGTGTGTGTGTGTGCACATGAACAACAAAATGCTCTTTGCACTCCCTCTGGCGGGCAGTGCCTCAATTCATCACCAAAAGAGGAAGAGGCGCCAGCCCCGCTCGTGGGCACGGCAGCCGCCTGCTCTGGGGACACAGGTAAGTACTCTGTATAAATCCAGGTGCTGTGTCAGCTGCTTCCGATCTCCAGAGGCATGGGAGATGGTCCACTTGACCAGATGTCGTCCCCTTCACTCCCCGTCTGCAGCAGAGGGGCCACGTAGCTCTTTACAGGTTTGCTTTGGTCCCTACCTTGGGTTTGCACAGTGACAGAGGCAGATGTTCAGCCTCAGTGGTGAACTTCCACACTTCTCAGGCCTTAACTGTACCATCACCCCCACAAAATTCAGCCCAGCACCGAGATCCAAAAACCTTTCCCACTAGAGTAAAGGATGTCAAACTTAAAAAAAAAAATTTTTTTTTATGTTCATTATGCTTATTTACTTTTGAGAGAGAGAGAGAAAGAGAGAGAGAGAGAACAAGCAGGGGAGGGGCAGAGAGAGGAAGACACAGAATCTGAAGCAGGCTCCAGGCTCTGAGCTGTCAGCACAGAGCCTGACGTGGGGCTCAAACCCACGAACAGTGAGATCATGACCTGCGCTGAAGTTGGATGCTTAACCGACTGAGCCACCCAGGTGCCCCAAGGCTGTCAAACTTTTTACAGCATGACTCTCAAAACACACTCTATGGACTAGGACATTCTTCATGTATACCCTGTCCACACACACACACACACACACGTGCCACTTCCCTGCACTCTTTCTACATGTGATCTATTCTGATGTCACTGAGATGTTCTATTTCTTTAATGGCCACAACCCTTACATTAATTTCAGGGCTCACTAAAAAGCTAGGACCTACAGTGTGAAAAATAGACCGTAGGCACACGAGGCAAGTGTGGGTCATCTCTTAAATCCCGGGGCCTCCCACTGAGGACATCGTCCGTGTAGTTTTCAGAAATGATTTCTTGTGCAACTTTCTCCCAGAGAGTTCTGTGTCCAAAGAGAACAAAACAGATGTGGGCTGTAGCAGAGGAAAGGGTGGTACAGAGATATCCATGGTCAGCAAGACCACAGAGCAATGTAATCACGATGCCGGGGGTGGAGGGAGTCAGTGGAACTCCCTGGGGCTTCTCTCTCTGAAGACTATACTCCCTGGTCAAGTTCATTGCCTTCACTTGGTCTTAGGCTTAGACAGTTCAGCTCCTCATCTGCCCCTTAGGAATTGAGTCATTTGGGGCAGCTGCCTAAGTTCTCCAAGCCTCAGTTTCTCTATGTGTAAACTGGGGACCGATTTTGCAATTAATCATTTGGTCCTTCAAAGAATACGTGGCTTGATACACATTGCCTCATCACCTGCTGTCACCCAAAGTGACTTTAGCCAAATAATGGAGCCAGTTTCCTTCTAATCTGGAGAACAAAGGATTAGGAGGGTTATATTCTAAACTTTTCTCCCATCCAGTATGTGAACAAGTCTGGAAGTCATCCAAGGGGGCAAGACAAGGCAAGCCCTTCAGGACAGAGCAAGTACAGATGCAGATCTGGGGAATAAAATGCTTAGAGCAAATGTGGCAATGGACCAGGACATTTCTTTATTCCTCTTACACATCCAAACTACACATTTATTAAAAATAACTAGGGGAGCCTGGGTGGCTCAGTTGGTTGAGCGTCTGACTTCTGCTCAGGTCATGTTCTTGCAGTTTGTGGGTTCGAGCCCCATGTCCGGTTCTGTGCTGACAGCTGGGAGCCTGGAGCCTGCTTCTGATTCTCCATCTCCCTCCCCCCCACCATCTCTGCCCCTCCCACTTCCCCACCCTGCACTGAGCTCTCGCTCTCTCTCAAAAATAAATAAAGACTAAAAAAAAAATTAAAAATATATCTGTCTTCTGTGACTACAGATAAGGGTCACTGGCACGTGGAGCTGTATTTCGAGTATGGTCTGCAACTGCTGGTGATGCCCCACGAGCTTCTGGAGGTCAGCATCAACCGACTGCGGCCCTTAGAAGGGAGGAGAGGCTCAGAGGCCTCTGTGCAGCCGGTGCCCACCCAGCAACAGAACCGCAGCACTCGGGGACAGCACAACTCCACGGGGACACATTCGTGGGCTCCGCTACCGAGGCAGGCTCCTGAATTCCCCCCATTGTCACAAGAGGCCAGCTGGTGCAGCGACGCTCCCAGCCCCCAGAGGTGCGGAACAGCTCATGAGGCAGCGAGGCTGAGGAGGAGGAGGAGGAGGAGGAGGAGGAGGAGGAGGAGGAGGAGGAGGAGGAGGAGGAGGCTGGAAGGAGGAAGTAGCAGTTCTAACAGGACAACCTACCAAGTGCCGGGCACGGTGTGAGGATTATTGCTAATACTCATATTAACCTTGCCAGAAAGGTATTAATACCCGCCCCCACTCCTATTAGGTAATTAAGCCTTGGGGATACTGACATACCGAAGGCCATACAACCATTTTATGGCAAGGTCGAGGGTTGGAACGCAGGTTCATTTGACCCCAAACCTGGCGTTGCTCTCGCCACTACATTCACCTTGGAGCTCCCCCACCCTTTTTGGGAAGCTTCCCCATCAACATTTCAACTTTTCTTTAGTATTTCCTAGGGGAACATCTACCTATGAATCTGCCTATTTAGAACCGAAGCCTGAGCTCATCTGAGTGCGCCACGGGCTTCAACGGTGCTTTTCCCAGCAAGCACTAAGACTGCAAAATGCTTTAAAAGCATCATAAACCTGAGTTGTTACATAGGTAATCATGATTTAAAAAAAAAAAAAAAAAGGAAAAAAAAGGAAAAAAAAAAACCCTGAGTGTGTACAGTATTAAAATAAATTGATTCCATATAGATTTTTTTATTTTGTAAACTTTCTCGGTGTATCTGCTATTACTCTTCTGGGAGCATTTAGCTTATTTACTCCAAGAATTTTGCTGTTTATCTAATTGTAGCAAACATTTAATTAAACGAACTATCTGAGTGCCACTAATGCTCTGAGCTTGGGAGCTGAGCTGTGTCCCATGAGGATGTGGTATCTGTTACGAGGTGTCTCAAAGCCAGAGAAGGTCAGTCAAATTATTAGTGGTTCTAATTAGTTTTCCCACAAGCGGCCATGTTATTTAGACCCAAAACTACGTAGCAAGGGATTTTTTTTTCTCACCCTTGCCTTTGAAAAGAGCAACAAAAAGCAAAATAGGCTGCGAACTACTTTCCTGAAAAATCCTGGTTCCCGATGCTTCTGCTGTACCTCAACCTGCCTCTTCGAGGAAACGTATTTTCGTTCCCCTGATGTGACGGAGGCACGTACCGGTGCCGGTGGCCGTGGGGGATTCTATGGACTACAAGGCACATTCACGACTGCTGTCTGCCTCTTTCGCTACAATCTCTTCTCCTAAACGTCAGGGAGGAATGAGGAGGCACAGCCAGGTTCTGTGACTATGAAAGCATGGAGTAAATCGCACCTCTGAGTTTGCCCTGCCCAGAAGCAAAGGAACGGCTGGGGTTTTGTGCTCCCACACTGGTTAGCTGTTGTTTAGAGGTAACCGAAGGGATTGTGGGAACTTAACCTTTCCAGAAGTTTACCGTTCTAGTGCCCCAAGGTGATCCTCCTGTGAAGATCCCCCTTATGAGCCTTTGTCAGCAAAAGTGGGATGGGTACACGGAGCTGGAAGACGGATCCCAGGAGACCCAGGTGAGATGCCTACAGTGTCCTACACAGCATGCATTTGTCACCCAACAAACATATCCTGAGCACCTGCTAAGTGCCAGAGAACTCTCTCCTAAGCATTCCCCTGATAGCCCCTCCAGCCACGTCAACGTTAATCTCACAGGTTTTAGCTCCTTGATAATACTTGTTCCTGCCTGGAATTTTGTTCCCCGTTTACATTCATGCGTGTGTTGTTTATTTCTCTCTACTAGAACTGAAGTATCGTGGGATTATGAGCGCAAGCTGCCAAGTTCGCCACAGTGGCTGGGAACACCCCTCCCAAGAGGTGACATTTTCCCTAAAAGACCTGAAAGTCAAGGAGGAGCCAGCCATGGATGATGGGGAAGAACATTCAAGGCAGAGGGCCGAGCAAGTGCAAGGGCACTGTGGTGGAAATCTGCTTGCGGTACTGAGGGCACAGGGAGGGGGGCTGTGCGAGCAAGAGGGAGGGAACACTTGAGGGGTGCACCAGATAAATAGAGGGCTCTGTCGCCATGGTAGAGTGGCATTTACTCCCGCCACAGTGGGAGGCGTTCAGAGAGAGGCCAACCACTCACCCCTGCCACTCATCATCTTTCTGATGACAGGCCTTCTCTCTACCTCTTTCAACCACGGCATATGTCACAGATAAGCTGTTAGGGCCTTTCATGGTTGATTTTCTATTCAGCGGTTTGTTGATGAATGCCAAAAGAATACATGTAGACTTAAGTCAGCAAGACATGCTGGTGAGATTTTATGAAGAGAGACAATTATCCACGTACGCGAGACAGAAAATCTTTGTGAGGCAGCAGTCCCCACACTGCTGAGCTTAGCAAGTCAGGATATGCTTCCCGAACCTAAAATTTCAACGGAAGGCTGCACCCGGTTTACCTCTTTTCTTCCTCTGGGTGCCTTTCTGAACAGCCACTCCCACCCCGCCTCCCTTGTGACATTCTAGCAGAGACTGGAGACAGCAGGTGTGACATTGGAAGCACGGCCCCGCCCCGAGAGGGAGGGCTGGAGAGGCTTCTGAGTAAAAAGGAGCCGGTGGCGAATGAAAAGCCTCTCTGCTCCTTTTGTGCCCTTGAGGAAATTTCAGGTGAGTCAGGAATGCAGACGGTGGGGCTGGCCGGCTACACGGGTACAAAGGCGCTGTTAGTTTGTCTCTGGGCAGGCCTTAGAGACGACTTTCTTTCGTGTCAGAGATGAGAAATCCAGGCGTGGGGCACATTAGAGACTCAACCAATGCCAGAGAACGGGGACGTCGCTACAGGCTCAGAGCACCCCACTTCCACCCCACCCAAGTTTCTCCTTGTCCAGGCTCGTGGGTCTCCTCCAACACCACGCGCTCTCTTACGGGGAGAACTCCAGCCTGAGCTGGAACGCAGTGCCACCGTCATCGTTCTCTAAATATGACAGATGACCGTTTGGGGAAACGGTGCTTCCAAATTAGACCCGGAATCTTTTAGATCTGGGAGGGCTAAGCCTCAGGTTCTGTTTCTAAAATTTTTAGAAAGATGCCAATTCAAGTTAAAAGAAAAAAAAAAAAAAACCCAACCCTCTGGCTTTGTGCTTTAGAGTTGATGGGTTTGGATGGGCCCTTCTGAGAAGAGAGCATTTAAGATCAGCCCCTCGGGCAGTGAGGGAAGTAAGGTGACCTTACCTTTTTGTCACTGAGGCCGGTCACTTGGTCCACAAACTCCTCCTGGATCATGAAAGCGGCCAGGTTGGCCGTGTAGCTGGCCAGGAAGATGACGGCGAAGAAGGCCCACACGGACACCATGATCTTGCTGGTGGTACCTTTGGGGTTCTGGACGGGCACGGAGTTGTTGAACACCAGGCCCCAGAGGAGCCATATAGCTTTTCCAATCGTGAAAGAAGGCCCATGGGGTGCTGCGAATAACAGGAAGGACATTCTCAGAACTTTCTCGAAAGGGCAATGCGGCGGCTGCCAGCCATCCTGCCGGGTGCCGGAAGATGGGACCGTCTCACAGTGGTACTTCATTGTCCCAGAACCACAGCCACCACACTCCCTGCATCTTTAAAAATGAGCATTTCCCCCACATTTCTATCTAGCTGGATTTTTTTTTTTTTTTTGCCACATTTCTTAAAAGAAGGCGAAATAAAAAAAAAAAAAAAAAAAAAAAAACAAGGGAGAAAGGAAAAGAAAATGGCTCTGCAAAATGTGGTTTTAAATTTGGATTCGATTTCCATCTGGGGGAGCCAATCTCCTTAATCAGCCTAGCAAGGCTTGCAGAAATGCATGTGTGGGGTCGCTTCAGTTCTCACAGGCCGTGCTACCGGTAAGAACCATGCGGTCCAGTGGGACTGACATGTGGCAGTCTAATCCAATTGTCCCTCGCAACTGCTCCTGTTCAAACTCAGACGTAAAGTGTGCACAATATAGGAATTAAACCCAACTTTTCAGTTGTCTGCAAGTGGAGACATCAAGGAACCCGAATAACAGCTGAATTCTCCCACCACTTCACAGATGAAAGACATTTGGTTGCAGGTCACGGAAAATGAACTCTGATATCACAGCACTTTTTCTTCCTCGGTGTATCCCCGCAACAGCTACGTATCCCTTTTAAGATTCTTAAATGTTCTTTGTAGCAATCTTCACAAAAGAGGCAGAACAACATGGCACAATATATTGGGGTGGGGGTGGGATCTGCGGGCTGTAAAATGCAAGCCTTTCGGCTTTCATGTCTGTTTTGCACAAGGGGGAAAAAATCAATTTATGCCCTCATTTCATGGGAAAAAGGACTTCCTTTAACAGAAGGTTAATTTTTATGTCATTTAAGTAAATGAAGATATGAAAAAATGATCTACTCAGACTTCGGTTGGCAACAGCAGCAGAGTGGGCAATAAATAAAGTAGCAGAAGTGAATCATTGACGGGTGGTATGAAGTTCTGGGCAGGGAGCCTGGGAGAAGCAAGCTTTCTGCACACTGGAGGCCAAACCCAGGCTGCAGCAATATTTATAATAACCCCATACAGCACATCAAAGGGAAGGCAATTAATTTTGTTATTCTCAATCTCAAGCGCTTCTGTTTCTCTTTGCCTAGTTTTATAATCTTCTGGACTTATTCCCAAGATGCCAAGAACTCTTAGGAAAAAAAATAATAATTAGAGTCAATCCAGTTAACTTCATGAACTACTTAATTTTATTAGCGAATGAGGCTGACCAGAAGTGATGGCTATTTGGGAATCAGAAATAGGCAGCTGCAGGGGTTCTGTCCAAGACTTTTGTGAACTTCTGATTCATGAATACTATTACTGAGCCGGACATAAAACCTTCCCCATAACGTGCCGGGAAATGTAACAGAAAGCCATTTTGCACAAAGAAACCTGTAGCTGTCATGTCTGGAGTTTCCACAAGCAGATGAGCAGGAAACAAAAAGCCTCGAGGCGACGGAAGGGCTGGGGAGTTTGCTTGCTCAATTCCTTGCTTTACAATAGTCTTCCAAGTGTGAGCTTTGGCCAGAGAAGGAGTTGTTGCATGTGATGGCCTCTGGATTGTTTTTTTGTCTTGAAAGATATATACCTGATTTATCCACTAATCTCCAGCCAAGTCCAAACCACTGTAATCCTTTCTCTCAGAAAACTAGCACCTTCCTTCCACTCCTGCCTGCCCTTCTCATTATCCCAAGAGAGCAGCCCCGTGATCCTCCTACGCTGTACATGTTTCGTCCCGCCTTTCCCGCCATCTTGTATCACTGTCCACCGCTCTCACTCACGTCTTTTCTGTTTCATCCAGATTGATTCAACGTCAAGGTCTTTCTTTGTATTTGCTGTTCCATCTGCACAAAATGCTTGTCCTTCCATTTTTCACATGACTTCTCACTCCTTCGGGTCCTCAGCTCCAATGTCCTGTCTTCCGGAAGTTCTTCCCTGCTTGGCCATCTTATCTAAAGCAGTGCCCCCACCCGTCACCTCACTTTGTCTTTTACTCCCCTTGACACTTATTACCATCCGTGATTATTAATGTTACGTGTTCATGTGTTATCTTCACAAGTTAAGTTCTCAGCTCCCCGGCAGGGGGAGGGGGGAAATCAGGAAGTCTCCACCCAGATTATCATGTTGTCCCTCTGTGCTAGCACAGGGCCTGGGACATAGTACCTCCTCAATAAACACTCGTCAGAGAAATGCATGAATTTACAAAACAGCACAAACTTTGATTCTACGAATGTAACTACAGACTCCACTCTGGTGCAATCACTCCCAGAAAACCCTCCCAGACCCCACTCTGTTGGAACCTCTGTACTGGTTACTTCCATTGCCCTTTTAGTGGAGGCTGGTGATTCTCCCATTTAAAACACAATTTATGATTACTTATGGCATTTTCACTATGTTAGCTTGACTGGAGATGGTTCATGTAGTTACCATCACTCTTCAGTGGTTAAGAAGTGGGAGGATTTCAAGAAAACTAAGTTCCTAGCAGATTCCCATGACCTGCTGACTGTTTCCAATAGTGAATCTTCCGGATAAGAATATGTGGCAAGTTGAAGCACCCTGATGTTGAATGGCTGTATGCCTACTGTCTTCCACCAACCTAAGTCATTTTTCAGGAAAGGGATTTGGTCCAAGCAGCCTTCCCGAGGCCATCCACTTAGAACGTGCTGTGCACTGAGGAAGAGTCACTCAGAGTGATGTAATGTGTTTATGTCTCTAACATGAATATTGGTTTGCACAGGGGCCTCTTAATAAGTTATAGCCAATGAATGTCTCCCAGTGCGATTTTCTATCTACTGATGGCAGCTTTATCAAGTACAATGCACTAAGGTCAGGCACTATCAAGAGGAAAATGTAATTCTTTGGGGGAAAATACCACTTTATAACTATTTTTACCATCAAATGAATTCAAGTGTGATTCAGTAGTCTGGAGAATGTTCTTAAACTAGTATCTATAAAAGCCATTTCCTCTGCCTGGACTGAAGTCGAGACTCAAAACAACCTGAACATTTCTTCTGACACAGATTTTAAATGTTAATTGCTAGAAAAACTTCTTCAAATCTGCTTTCTCAACAAATCGCCAGTGGTTTCCACCTAACGGTGACAGACTGCCACAGGATAACACGATTAAAAGTGTTCCGTTTTGTTTGATCCCCTCTTTAGTTGAAGCAAATAACCTGCAAAGTGTACAGGGTTACCAATAGCATCGGTGACCTGGCACCGTTCATGGAACCCAAGAGCAAGCCCACACAGGAGGATGTGCTCTCCACCTGAAATCTTTGTCGAAAGTCAATGAAACAGGGTCAGTGTGAGGGAGGTCTCACCTTTCCCTTTGGCTAAGCTCCTGTTGTATCCAACGGGACTGAAGTACTCGAAGACGAAAACAGCTATGGCGGACACGATAAGCAGCATCACAAACATCATCACCCACACGGAGGCGCTGAACGGTTCTGCGGATGAACAGGCCAGAGGAGTGGAACACGGTCAGTTTGCGGATCCTCACAACCAGGGCCAGCGGGAAGCCCAGAGGTCTGTTGGCAGGCTCACCCCTCCCTCATGAGCATCTGATCATTCAAAAGAAGCTATGAATCCCTGTCGGTTCATACGTCTCCACCATTCTTCATGCTGCAGAACATTTGAGGCATTTTACAAGACTGTACATAACAGGGTAAAAATAGAGAAGAGCATAGGACACCGTCCAAATCGGGTCAAGGAAAGTAAAAACAAATGGGAAAAAGAAAGCAAATAGAGAGTCCGTCGGGTCTGATATGATTATAGCATCATCCTGGGGACCAATGCTATGGGGAAGCAAGACCCGGCCCAAAGAGTCAATTCTAAGGCTTCTGCTGACCAGCATGGGTTTTATTCTTATTTTCACTTGGATTCTTACATGCTGGAGGGACGATGTGTGGGGAATTCCAGAAGGAAAGGGCACACTATAACCTGGTAGAAAAGGATTGTAAAATCAGGGGGCTGACAGCAATCAATATTGGAAGGTCAACGTCTGCCACCACTGCTCGGACTACCACACTCTCCCCTCTGCCGTCTGCTCCAGACAGATGAGATCTCTACAATTTTAAAATCTTGTTGATGCTGTAAATGGGCTTGAATGCATTTGAAAAGTCAACTGAGGATATCATATTCGCATGGTAATTGGGTGAAAAAAGCATTGCTCAAAGAAGAGAGACAATGAAGGAGTATTTGGAGAGATGGTAATTTCCCCTAAAAGTAGTTTACATCAGCTCATTTTCATATGGATGTCTCAGAAGGGCAGGCCAAGTCACAAGGTTCTAAATCTTAGAATGCTCTAGAAAGTTAAGAGATTTTATGTAAAATAAATTAACGCTTATATTCAGTCTGATTGAGGATATGAAAATGGGCTGAATGGAGCCATTGTATTCACACAGGTCACAGATTTGCTAGAAAATCAACACAGACAAAAATTTTGGAAAATGAACATATCTCCACCTGAATGCATCATTGGGAAGAAACTGCCCTTGGGTACCAATAAAGTTATAATCCTTTTCATCACAAGCAAACATTTTCTGAGGGTAAAATATAAGAAGCCCAATAACACCCTGAATAGTAGGCATTTTATTATTTTTAAATTGTTTTTCTGATGAAGCTGGTAATAATCATAAAGAACTAGGCTGGTAGCAAGCCACCCTATCATTAAAGCCTGTGACTACCTAACACAGCTAGGGGTCATCATAAATTCCAGTTTAATGAGCTTACTATATAACAAGAAACTAATACGTCCGAAGCTTTAACTACATTGGATAATTTAAAAACTGGCAGGAATGCTTTGCAATGCAGTTTCCATGGTGCAGATATGTTAAAAAGGATCAGGTACCAGCACAGGCTACTTAGGTTAAATAACACATGGTGAGTTGGAAGAAATCAATGAGGTTGCAACCATGATATATCTTAGTTGAAATTAGCTTGGGTAATAACAATATTATATCCCTGAAATCATTGCAATTGGGTATTGAGGTGTGCCCAAAAGGGAGAAGAAATAAAGAAATAATTAGGAGATTAAACACACTCAATATTCAAGAAGAGAAATGGTGAACTAATTCTCCAAGCTGGGTATGTTAATGGCATGGTGCATCTGACGGGAGGAGGGTCACCATGATGAGTAAAAGAGCACAATCATGGAAAGCAGTTGATGGTGTGTGAAGTTTGCTGTGCACACACACACAGTACATCCAGTGGAAGCACTATTTGATTCCGCGGGTAAAGCCAGAACCAGCAGTGGCAATGGCGGTAGCGGTGTGCTGTTCGTGGTCCTGAAAAAGGTGTCCTGGTTTCAAACATGCACATTTATTCATCGGATAACTTCACTGCCAGTGCAGGTGGCAGTAACATGATACAACATATTAGGGGCCATCCTTACTGAATACTTCACGCACATGGCTTCATTTGGCAGTTGATGCATCCTAATGCTGACACTAACTGTTCCAAAAGTAAGGTGGAGGCCTGATCAAGCAACTGATCCCAGACGTTTCCCCACTTGGAAGCGACACCTGCCCCTTGGCTCGTGAGCACGGCAGAGAGATAAAAGGATCCTGCTCTAGTGTTCTGGTTTTAAAAAAGTTTTTTTTTAATGTTTATTAAAAAAATTTTTTTTAATGTTTGTTTATTTTTGAGATGGAGAGAGACAGAGCATGAGCAGGGGAGGGACAGATAGCGAGGGAGACACAGAAGCAGAAGCAGGCTCCAGGCTCTGAGCTGTCAGCACAGAGCCCGAAGTGGGGCTTGAACCCACAAACCGCGAGGTCATGACCTGAGCTGAAGTAGGCTGCTTAACCGACTGAGCCACCTAGGCGCCCCCAGTGTTCTGGTTTTGATAAGTTAGGTGCCTATGAAGTGCCCTTAAGGATTGCTGTTAACACACCACCGCCACCACCACAACATAGAAAAGCACTGGAATAATGGTGAAGCGCCATCTATAGTGTCTAAGGAATGACCCAGAAACATTTGGGATAGCTCTGGATTACATCCTCGACTGGCTTAAAACAGATTCAACATTTGTCCATGAAGGGGCTTCCATCTAGGAGGCTCCAGATCAGCATTTCTTTGGCTCAAACAATCCAACCTGCTTGGAAAGTCTTTGGAAGTAAATGAATGAAAATACTGCACCAGACGCCACCTCTGTCCTTGAAGAGTGGCTGGTTACGTTTGCACACAAAGCCTGGGAGGCTTTACCTGCAAGCGTTTCCGACGTGAGTTAATGGAGTTAGCGGAGAGAGGACAGGAAGTAATGAAGAGCAGTGCAATCAGATTTTGAATGTTTGGGCTCTTCCAGAAGACTGAGCCAGTGAATGGAAAAATGTAGCTTAGCATGGCTCATTATGACTTTCAAAACCTGCAGATAATGGCCATAAATAAGGGGGTGCACAGTGAATCGAACAGGGATGTAATTTAGTGACTAGAAAACATATTAAGCCTACTGTGTAAAAACTGCTTTGAAAATAGTTTCCTCTGGCTGCAATTTATTTTACTTTATTTTTAAAGATACAGGAGGAAGAATAAGGGGGGGCAGGTAAGGAGGCTTGGCTAAACTTAGCAAAAATGCTTGACTTTTTATGGAAATGTTCAACTAATGCAGGTAAGATAAAAATCTAGGTGAAACTGGGTTGAGGCCAGATTTGATATCAGCAACCCATTTTTTTTTTTTTTTATGAGACAAGCCAGTTGTTGGCATTTTTTTCTTCTCTGATTGAATTGGAAAAAATGTTCTCTCACTATGGAGGTATGTCAACAACTTGTGAAACGAAACACATGTCTTTCCATTCTTTCCATGAACTCACTTCCTCCAACCTTTTCTTAACCCCCAGGGCCAAAGAGCTCTGTTACAGAGTCTGCCAGGTAATGGGAGATTGGTGATAAGCAGTGGCTTGTGCATGAGGGTCTCCCGCTCATCGTTAAGATTCTGCCCGTGTCGTCTCTATTGGGCGGCTGCATTTCTCCTGGCGTAGTGAAGCTCTGTTGTTAAGATATGGGTGCATTATCCATATCAGACAAAGGCACAAAAGGAACATAATGAGGTGTGTGTGTGTCAAGGTCCATGTTACTCCAACAAAGGTAGGAGAATGGAAGTAAGGAGTGCAAAATCAAATCCAGGGAGTGGTAAGGATTTCAACAGCTTAAATGGATTATCAGAAACGAAAATGGCAAATCCATAGGTCTCTGTGAGTGAGGCGGCACCCAAAATCCTGTTAGCCAATGTTCCACTGAAGGGAATGAAACACAGACGGTTTCACCGGATGCGCCATGACATATAAAAGAAGATGGTGGACAAGTAAGACTATGGGCTTGGAGCCAGTGTCCACAGACTGGCTCTCGTCTGCAAGTTTTAGCTCTCTACCAGACAAGGGTGTGTGTGTGTGTGTGTGTGTGTGTGTGTGTGTGTGTCTGGAAAAATGTAACAAATTTCAGTGACTTTAATAGTTCCCTCTGTTATGCAGTTTGCTTTTGGGGTCAATGTTCAATTTCACCTTCCCAAATCTGGGACAAACCCACTGATGGGGGTGCCAAGGAAAAGGGAATTTAAATCCCACCATCTTCAAGATAGCTACTGTCAAAAACCACTGATGGTAACCAAACACTCCACACAATACCATCTTTTAAAGAAAAAAAAAATAACACTTGGGTATGTCTCATGCAGTTTCTACACCTGTAGTCAGGCTACTTAATGCATAAATACTGACACTGCTAAGGAAAACAAGATAGAAAATAGAGATCTACCTTGCTCTAAAACAAACCAAAACAAAAACACAAACACAAATGACAAAAAAGCAAAACAAAACAAAACAAAACTTATGTCAAAACATACATTTATGGAATAGTTAAGAGTAAGGAATTTCCTCCCTTCCAAACCATTCAGCTTGAAGGACAGTCACATTTAAAATACGATTCCATTAATTTTCAATCAGTGTATGCTCTTTCGGCTACTTCTATTTTGTTTATCAGAGTGCTGGTATAGATCACGGCACGTTCATCATTATTTCACCTTTACAGCCAGTAAATAAATGGCTGTCACATCAGCGAGGGGTGGAAGATGGGAACGAGGATACCATATAAAGGCGTATGGGCTGATTTAAATGAACTACGGACAGAAGATTTATTTTTTAAATGTTTTCAAGGCTCTAAGACATATATCTACTAATCTACATTGCACACAATCAAGACCAGTATCTGAATACATGCTTGTATTTTCAGCCAATAGTTCCAAGTTAGAGATAAATGAAAGATGTTAATGGGGTGACAGGGGGGATGTGAATTGGGATCACTCAAATATGACACACTTTGGGGGCGCCTGGGTGGCTCAGCTGGTTGAGAGTCTGACTTCAGCTCAGGTCATGATCTCACAGTTCGTGGCTTCACGCCCCGCGTCAGGCTCTGGGCTAACAGCTCAGAGCCTGGAGCCCTGCTTCAGGTTCTCTGTCTCCCTCTCTCTGCCCCTCCCACATTCACGCTCTGTCTCTGTCTCTCCTTCTCAAAAATAAACCTAAGAAAAAGAAACACACCAAATACGACACACTCTGGAACGCACTGATGTTGTTAAATGGAAGTGAGCAAGGTCCTCCTTGGTTCCATCCTTTGAGCCAACAAGACAAATACCTATAATTCCTCATAGGTAAATGGCAGCGACCATGGCGTTCACATACCTAGAAAAGCAGAAGGTGAGACCGTGCCGTTGCTTCTTGAAACCATGACGCTGATCCCCGTCTCCACAAAGGGCACAGAGAAGTCCACCACCTCAGAACGCTCCTCATTGATGGTGAGCGAGCCGACCGCCATGACCGCCCGTTGATAGACCACCTGCACACGAGGCAAAGGAGCACAGCGCCTTTATTCCTCCTTCCCACCGCCCTTGAGCACTGCGGGCCCCAGTCTGGATGACAGCCCTAGGGGGAGGAAGACCACTTACCTCACCGATCATTCCGTTCCACACGTTGTTAACTTTCTTGCCGTGCTTCCCGTTGGTCACCAGGTAGAGGTCATAGGTGAACTTCACGGTACGGGAGAGCTTCTTCAGGATATCGATGCAGAACCCCTTGCAGCACTTTTTAACATTCATCCCCTCGTTAGTTGAATTGCTGTAGGAAAACACCGTGAGACCGTAGAATATTAGCGCCGGAAGATTTGTTGGCAGTCATTACCTATACGCTTCCACTATATCCATGTGGGAAATAGAGGCTCAAAAATGAGAATGTGGCTTTTCCAAGGACATGCAGTAGTTTACAACAGCACAGGTAGAAGGTGTTCTTAAGGATGAGCGTAACCATGACAATGGCTAACTTTTATTGAGTGATTATTATTTGTACCACGTACCATGCTTTCTACTAATTGTTGGATTACCCTTCATGACATTTCTCTTAGGTAGTATTTGTCTCCCCCATTACACTGATAAGAGTTACTGCCTCTTATTCTTTTTTTAAATTTTTTAACGCTTAATTTTGAGACAGATAGAAAGGGGGAGAGAGGGAGAGAGAGAGAGAGAGAGAGAGAGACAGAGAGAGAGAGAGAAAAACATAGCGTGAGCAAGGAAAGGACAGAGAGGCATAGAGGGAGACACAGAATCCGAAGCAGGCTCCAGGCTCTGAGCTCTTAGCACCGAGCCTGACACGGGGCTCACACTCACACCCTGTGAGATCATGACCTGAGCTGAAGTCAGACACTTAACTGACTTATTCTTAACTTTATAACACATACAACCTCTTTTGACCAGAGTTCAGTAACATGATCTAAGCCACACTATAAATGCTTACAGGAAAAGAGAAGAAGGAAGGAAGACATAAAACTCTCAGTGGGAGGAGAGTTTTGCTTTATCCTACCACTGCAGATAGAGGTTTGCAACCAAAGAGAAGAAATAATGGCTGCCTTACATAGTAGGAAGGGCACTTTCCTTACTGAGGAAAACTTGGCTGAGAATCAGAAGACTTGGGGTCCACCTTGTGCCTGAGTCCACGGACTTAATGTGTCTTGATAGAGTCATCTGTCAAATGAGGGCTCGTTCATTTCATTTTCCCTCCCTCCCTACATAGCACGAGTGTAAAAGGTGACATACTAAATAGCAGTGTCCTTGATCAGGAAAAAGCCCTGTTAAAATACACAGGGTACTGCTTTCTTAAAAGCTATCATCAACTACCAAGGTGACATATGTTGCTTTGCACCAGCCACCTTGCTTTATTAACCTGGCCGAGTCATATTCAAAGGACACCCATACAAATCAGAAATGCCTTAAAAAAGGAAGGAAACAGGGTTTTCCCAGTTCGACAGCTCGTGTAGGACGATGAACAGCTCTCTGGGCAATACACTTGGGCTACCTTGTGATGGGGCATCCCATTGGCTCAGCTCTCTGACTTATGCATGTCACGAGATACGTGCTCTGTCTGAATATTCTGTTGCTGGCTCATCTACACAACAGACTGTTACCTAAGCACCACAGTGATGTTTGTGGAAATCCAACATCACAATAGGAAATCACTTCCATTTCCATATCATAGAAAAAAAAGTAGGTTACACAGTGATGTATACAGAACAGTCCTGGCTATATAAAAACAGATGAGCTTATAAACCATATCTGGATGGAAAAACAATGAAATATGAAGCAAAGCTATTTTTGAATGGTGAGAAATAACTTTTTCTCTTTTTCATATTTTTAGTCCTCCCCCCCCCAAGAACAACTGCAGTGAGTATATACTACATATATAATCAGATATACACATACATCAAGCACCATTGATGTATATCTTTGTCCATGAACATGGGTTCTTTTGACAATGTGACTTTGAGTAATGGAAGCAGGTTGCAAAATGCCATAAACATGATAGAAATGTGTCCTAGGTACATTAAATCAATGGCATGTCCAAATAACGATTTCCTGCTGGGTATTGATCTGTGGCTCTTTGAAAAACATGGTCAGATCCAATTCTCTCTTTTTCTTCCTGGCCACCATGGGCCATGCATCAATGCTTCTTCTCTCCCTCTTCCCACCTGCGTCTCCTTCTCTCTCTTCCCCCTCTCTTCGTCTATCATAGGGTCTTCTTTCCCCTGGTCAGGATTCCTGGGAGAGTCTGGACAGGAGTTATGAATGCCCCAGGCTTAAGATTCAGGGTCACAGGCATACGGTGGTATTCTTTGGCATTGCTGGGAACCTCGGCCAGTTAATGAGTTAATTATCTCCCCTATGTCTCCTAATACTAGGTATATTTATAGATACCCATGGTCATTAATGCATTTTCACCCAACAAGCACCCACTGAGTACCTACTGTGTATAAGACATGGAATTAAACCCTAAGGACACAGGGTGAAAAAGACACATGCAGCGAATGCAACAGATGAATTTATCATGGGGATTCTGGAAACACAGACCCGCTTGTAAGTAGAAATTTTCAGTTGGTTCCCATCACAGCCCTTGTATACGTGCGTGGGGTGGGGGGGCGTGACTTAACTACACAGCCATCTAAAAAATGTGCCCAATGCAATCTTTCCCCGCTCCCCACCCTCATCCAAAAGAAAGGATGACCCATAGAAGCCAATGTGGGGAAAGGGATCCAATAAGTGACCCAGCTCTCCAGTTCTGCAGTTTCCCAGTGTGGCGAGTGGACAGGATCACGGCCATGCAAGTCAGACGGAGCCATTTTTCAGGTCCTAGGTCTGCCCCTAACAACCAGGAAGATGCAGATAAGTCTCCTCACTCGTAAGCCTCAGTTTACTTGTAAAGTGAAAAGGTGAGGGCTTACCTTGTGGGATAGTTGGGAAGATGAAAACAAATATGCAAAGTGCCTCTCAGGTAAGTGCTTAAGAATACATATCCTCTCTTCTTACCAACAATTTGGCAGTTTGGGGGATTCACTGGCAGTATGGCCGTTTTTCCCCGAAATATCAAGCCAGCTAATTTTTCCTCAATTCTCTCTTTATACCCTAACACCCAACTAACAGATGAAAAGAAACGCTTGGTTTCTCAGCTCATTTCCTGTCACCTATGTTTTTAGAAGATTGATTTGTGTCCTCAAGACCCCACCATTTTCCAGAAGTGAGAGACAAACGCTTTACCCTGGGAGATTATCACCCAGAAAAAATATAATCATGTTACCTCACAGAATCCTTCTTAGAACCAACCGGCCTGCCTCAGAGATATTACCTTTAGGAAAGGCAATTGATCTGCTATGTGTTAATGTTGGGACGAACGGGTCCCAGTAATTGTCTATGGCTTTCAGACACTTCGATTTCACCTCGATGTTCAGTAAACTTGTCCTGTTGCCAAGCGGGAAAAGGGAAGCCGCAAGCTGCCACCTCCCACAGGAACCAAAAAGGTGAATTTGAACCTGTTAATCTGTTTATATTGTCCAGTAAAAAAAAAAAGTCAGTTCTATTAAAGAGAGTAATTTATTGGGGGGTTCATTTTCTCCATACGAATGTGGCTCAGGACTTGGCGACCTACTGTCGTCAACTCCAAGGCTTCTGATTTTAATTTTTTTTTTCAACGTTTATTTATTTTTGGGACAGAGAGAGACAGAGCATGAACGGGGGAGGGGCAGAGAGAGAGGGAGACACAGAATCGGAAACAGGCTCCAGGCTCTGAGCCATCAGCCCAGAGCCCGACGCGGGGCTCGAACTCACGGACCGCGAGATCGTGACCTGGCTGAAGTCGGACGCTTAACCGACTGCGCCACCCAGGCGCCCCCAAGGCTTCTGATTTTAAAGATTTGAAGCTCCTGTTATTGACTGTGGATCCCAAGAGGCCCTACTGGATTGGCCCTACTGAGACAAAGCAGGCATTGCTGTCATAAAGGGGGTGCCCTACTGAGGTCACAGTCTTGGCCTCACACCCAACACTCTGCCTTCTCCATCGGACCACGTTGTACTCCAGGAACACCCGTCCAAATCAAAATCTCCTGGGACAACGTTCCCACATTTACTCCTTCCATCTCCCCCCCGACCCCCTGCCAGCTCATCACTCTCTAGCCCTGCACTGGGCTTCTTTCTGTTGCCCAAACTTGCTAATCTCTCTCCTCCCTTGGGGACTTTGCAGCTGCTGTTCCCTGTACCTGGAAGGCTCCTCCCTGCCAGCCCCCCAGCTTTTCACATGTTCGTCATCTTTTTCTGGGTCATCTTGCATCTCACCTCAAGTTAGTCTCTTATCACACCGCCTTATTTATATCCTTCACCAGGCGTATCGTAACACGAATCTGTCCTTCCTTTCCGGGCTGAGTTGTTTTTGAGCTGTGTACATGCTATACCCTAAGATCCTGTCCTTTGTCGTCCCAGCTCAGCACAGCTCTATGCCTCACACACGAACTGTGCTTCAAGTATATTTATTTATTGACTAATCTATTCAGAATTTTAACTCCAAAGAAGCTTCTCGTTGATAAAAAATAATTTTTTTCCCCTCTAAACCAGAATCTGCCTTCATAATACATTTAACAATCATATTAAAAAAAAAATCTTTGTCCCAAGCGCTGAGCTCTGGGGATTTGCACCTTGTGTAATGAAGGCTTCGGTCAGAATCTGCAGAGTGGGACAAAAAGTATCCAGGTGCTCATCTGTTCAATCATTATCAACATTACCGTGTTATGTTTTGTGGGTCCCTGGCTGTACAAAGACTAAGAAGCCATGTTTCCTGTATGTAGGCAGCTTACCCTCCAGGGAGGGTATAAGCCATAAAATCGGGTGATAAAGAGATCGAGTGGTAGGGACTCCATGTTTGAGTTCCTTCAAATTCATGTGTTGAAACTCTCAACTCCAATGTGATGGGGTCAGGAGGTGGGGCCTTTGGGAGGTCATTAGGTCAGAGGGTGAGGGCCTCATGAATGGGATTAGCGTCCTTGGAAACAGACACAGGAGACCTTGCTTCTCTTCTGTCCGTTCTCCACCATGTGATGCTACCGTGAGAGGATGGCCGTCTCAAACCAGAGGCCCCTGGTTGGACACCTTGACCGTGGACTCCAGCCTCCAGAATTATGAGAAGTGTCTGTGTTTAAGCCATGCAGTCTGTGGTGACTTGTCACAGTGCCCTGAACAGACCAAGGTACAGAGACACTCCAGGTTTCTTTGGAAGGAGGGGGAACAAACCCAACTTGGGGAGGGAGTGGTTGAGACTTAAAAGACACAGGAGAATTATCCAGATGAAAGGACACACTCAGAAAATACTCACAGAAATATTCCAATGGTAGGTCTTTTCCTTTTGGTGAAATCCCCCACAAGGGCCGTGTCTGTGTTTGCCCCAGAAAACTATAACCAGGGCCTTAGACCTGGTCATGAAGCTTTATGCTTCACCAAAGGGCCTACATATTAGGGAGAAACTTAACCAGAAGCTCTCATAAAAATGGTCAGTTCTTCCTTTGATTGTTAATAAATGAGGAAACGGCCCAGAGGTGATGTGGGCTTGCTGTCGGTGAGCTGGGAAACTTCCAGAAGGTCAGTTCCACGCTGATCACATCATAAGGTCATACGTGAGGGGTACAGCTGTACCATGACCTCCACACAGAGAGAAGTTTTCAAAGTTTTTGAAAAGTTTGTGTCTGGGATATATACAAGAGATGGAAGGAAGCAGATGTGCAGGGCTGGAGGAGGGAGCAGCCAGAAAAATTAAAACATAATTTTTGGGGGGCGCCTGGGTGGCTGGGTCGGTTAAGCTTCCCACTTCGGCTCAGGTCATGATCTTGTGGTTCACGGGTTCAAGCCCCACCTCGGGCTCTGTGCTGACAGCTCGGAGCCTGGAGCCTGCTTTGGCTTCTGTGTCTCCCTCTCTCTGCCCCTCCTCTGCTCGCACTCTGTCTCTGTCTCTCTCTCAAAAATAAATAAACATGAAAATTTTTTTTAAGGAAAGACCAAAGGGGAGGATCAGTTTGGCAGAGAGGTTAAGGACTGGCAGTGAAGCAGGTGGACGGCGTCTGGGTCCTAGGTCCTCCATTTACTAGCTGGATGGCCCTGAACATGTTTCTTAATCTGCCCATAACTCAGTTTAAATCTCTAAGACGGGTAATACCACCTACCTGCAAATGCCGTTGCCGGAAGTAAGTGAATGCAGACCAGCTGGCATAAGTCCCGCTATTTACTGAAGTCTTTAAAAAATCTAGTATCACAGGTTATGATGTACTATTATAATAATCTATTGTGTATTAAATTTTACTACTATATTACAGATACCACTGTTGTCAATGATACAGGCTGTGTTAAAGGACTGGGCACATCCAACCGACAGCATCCCCGGACTCACTTGATTTTGACGAACTTCCGACACGGCACAGTGTTCCTCACGCACGTCTCGGTCAGCGGGTCAATGTCTTCCACGATGACAAAGGGGGCCTCCTCCAGGGTGACGATGCTCAGATGATTGTCGTCCGGCTCGCAGTCTGAGAAGGACTTGTACCTCGGCCACACGGCGTGCCTGAGGCTCAGGCTCTGGTTCTCCCACTTGCCCACCTGCATCAGGAAGGCAAAGGCACACCTGTGATTTCTTGCAGCACCTTCTAGAAAGGCAAGTCCTTCCCCCTAAGAGGTCTGGGACAAGAACCCTACCCATCCTTAGGGCTTTTCTGCTACATACTTCAACATACACTTTGGTGTAGATGCTAAGAAAAACAGACATAAAGGAGAAGAAGAATTCTGGACGGCCCCCAGGCCCGCCTCTCCCAGGCTAATTAATATGGAGGTGGTACCCAAGCACTGAGATTGCTAGATCTCCCCAGGAGATTCCAAGGTTCTGGCAGATTGCGGGACCACTGGCGGCGGGAGAACAGCATGGACCTTTAGCATCAGAGAAATCTAGGCTTGGATTCCCACCTCTGCCATGTACCAGCTGCACAACCCTAGTTAAGCTCTGAGTCATTGTGAACCTCTGTGTGTCACCTATAAATAGCACAACTCCACCTACTGTTACAAGGATGTTGTGGCAATTAAACAAGACTGTCTGTGACGAGCAGGCAGCGCAGAGCCCGGCACGTAGTAGGGACTCCACACTTTTTCTTTGAAGTACAGGAGAGAGACAAGGACAGGGAGAAACTTTTAGAAGGTGTCAAGAGAAAGGGTGAGGAGACAGGGAGATGATGCGGGAGAGCTAGAAGGAAGGAGGACGGACAGGAAAGTCAACACAAGGAGGGTGAGCAGGAGAGGAAATGAAGGGCTTCATTTCAACCTCAGATATCGTTCTACTTAAGTTGCAAATTAAGGTGAACTGCTATTAATTCGGCCTGGAGAGGAGACTTTCAGCGCTTAGCACCAAGACCCGTCAAAACAGCACCGACCTGTTCCCTCTCTAAGCGGCAGCCGGCATGTTAGTGAAATCAAACTGAAGCCTGTATGTTTTGAACCTTAATTTTATTTGACAGCTTATTGGCATTATTCAGACATGCACCGGGAAGAAGCCACTCCCGGTATCACGCTTTTTCCTTCTTCCTCTCGCTCCCACACACCAATTGCTTGACACCGCGGGTCACAGCTTCGTTTGTAATATCAACCTCAAGGAAACACCTTGTCTGAGATGCTAAGTGCCAAGTCCAGGCTTGTCTGCATTGATGTGACCTGCTCACCTCCCCTTCTGTAACCTGAGTGTCGCCAGAAACGAATTGCAGGCCCATAAAGAGAATTCAAACACGTCGGACGCCGAAAGGGGTGACGGCGTGGAAGGAGATAAGGCAGACGGAGTGCCCTCAGATCGCCTCATCATTTGGACTGGAAAATGTTTGCTGCTTAGAGCACAATGTTCCATGCGGCCAATGGCAAAACTGTCCAGCTTCGGTGATACCTTCTGTTTTATGGCAGTAGCATAAGCAGTAAGGTAATCTGGGCAAACACACTTGTTCATCTGCCTGTGCTGCTATGTGTAACACAGGCTGGGGAGAATGTTGAGCCCATTACGTTCTTCATTCACTCAACACAGATTTATTGAGCACTGACTATGTCCTGGCACCAGCCAGGAAACAATGATGGATAAACCTATCCATTGGCTGTAGGGCAAAGACAGAACTAATACCAATACATAAGCAAATAGGAGATCTCCAAGCTTTTTCTTTTGGGACAAGTTCCATCAATCCCTTTTCTTTCCACTTCTGTTGGAAAACGCAAACCTTCAAGAGCAACTGAGTAGTTTAGGTGGTAAGAGAATGGCTTACTGCAGTCAAACAGAACTAAGGGTTGATCCCAGCTTCACCCATGAGCTGGCTCGCCTTAGGAAAGTCACTTAACCTCTCTGAGCTTTATCTGCAAAATGCAGATGGCACCAGGTTATGCCTTTCAGGACTGTGGGGAGCTCTGGATGAGCCAAAATGAACATGAAGCACTGAGCACAGAACTCAGCATGTAACGTAGATGGTGGCTGCCATCACTTTTTTATTGTTGTAGTTAGTGTTCAAGACTTGGCTCAAATATCACCTAATCGGGAAGGGCATTCCTGCTCTCCCCACTAACACAGAACTTTGCACCTCTCCACGGCAGCTCTTTCATGCCGTCTCATAAGGGTGTCACTTTTGAGCACTCCTGTGTAGGCAGGAAATGTATCAATATTGCCAGTTACTCTGATCCCCACAAATCCTACAGGGTAAGGATTATTATTCCAACTTTACAGTTCAGAGAACTGAAGCACAGAGACGTTGTGTAACCTGCCCAAACTCAAGCAGCTGGGAAGCGAGGGAACCAGAACCCTACCATAGGGCTGTGTGAATCCAAACGTGCTTCTATTAAGTGATCCGTGGTAACCGTAGTATAGCTCCAAGACCCTTCCTTCCCAGCAGAGACAGCCCCGGATGTCCCAAGAAACATAAATTAACGCAAAGACTGTTTAGCTAGCAGAATCTTTGGTGATGTCATTGAACACATCTTGTCCCCTACACCGTGGAGTCAGACAAAGGTCCCCGCCCAAGGCTGACTGCTGGGGAGAGAGGTGGCGAAGGTTTCCTGGAGTGCAGTAACTCCCCAGATCTCTCTAAGTTGGTCTCTCCCTTCCCATGTCTACGTAAGCACCCACCGGTCAGCCAAGGAGGGTGGAAGCAGGTGGTGGCTGGAAAAACTTGATCAGGGCCGAAGCTGCTGTTTCCATGCTGCCCTACATCTTGAGAGCCCCCTCCTCCTCTGAGTCTGACAGGCTGCTCTGGTAGGCTCCCCAGATCCCCAAATCCTGGCTCCAGGATTCTATATACCACATAGGAGAAAACAGAGTGTCTTCACTTTACCCTCCTATATGCATTTTCACAAGGGATTTGAACGGAGTCAGTCCAGTGTTTGTAGACGGGATTAACAGAGATTTTTTCACTCCATTAAGTATTTATGGAGTGGCCCTTCGGGTATCAAGCACTACACTAGACACCAAGGAGAATGTCAGGCATGCAGTGAAGTTTCTACTTGCATGGAATTTTTATGCTAATTGGGAAGACAGATATGAGTCAAATAATCACACAAAAACACACCATACGAACTGGGAGGAAGAAAGAAAAATTGGGTCTAAGAGAGCAAATGGGGGGGAAGAAATCCCAAAGGGGTTCCCTGAGGAGGTGGCACTGAAACCAAGATTGGAAGTCCAAGATGAGTGGTGGGGGGCTGGTTTGGGGGAGCGAAGGAAGGAAGGGAAAGCACTCCACACACGCAGGGGCCAGATGATGCAAAGCCCTGCAGGTCCCCGTGCGGAGCTGAGATTTACCTCAAGAGTTCATCCAGTCTGTTCGCCAGGAGGGAAAAGATGAATGGAAGTCACTGGGGATATATGTCCCTCTGTAACCTGGATGAAGGTGGGAGTTCTATGACCCCTCAATTCATCCTTGTTTTGTTTTCTTTTCTTTTTTTAGAATGTTTATTTATTTTTGAAAGACAGAGTGCAAGTAGGGGAGGGGCAGAGAGAGAGAGAGAGGGAGACACAGAATCCAAAGCAGGTTCCAAACTGTCAGCCCAGAGCCCGATGCGGGGCTCGAACCCACAAACCGTGAGATCATGAGCTGAGCTGAAGTCGGGAGCTTAACCGACTGAACCACCCAAGTGCCCCCATCCTTGTTTTCTTTTTCTTGACGGGAAATTTTAAACTTATGCAAAAGTGGACTAGGGTAATGAATCACCATCTTTCCATTCTCTAGTGGCAATAATTACTAACTCATGGCCAATCTTGTTTCATTTATACTGCCACCCACTTCCCCTGTATCACACTGAAGGAACTCCCAGACATGGTAACATTTCATTCACAAATCCTTAATTCGATGTAAATATCCAATTTCTGTTTGCGTAATAATATTATACCTCAATAAGCTGTGTGTTTCTCTGATGAGATGACAATATCCCAGGCTAGGAGGGATTTTCAAATACACACTGATGGATTTTGAGGATCACAGCTTCTAAACTCAGGGCCTGGCGAAAGGAGGGAGTGAATGGACAGCTGCTGATCGAATCAATGAGCACCTGACCTGAATTCTTAAAAATCTCCGTGAGTCGGAAACTACTAGTAGACTGATCAGTGCGTGCACGTTCGCCTCAGCTATGGAATCTTGCACCCTCAGCAAAACACTGAGGTACCGAAACCTATATTCTCCCCTTCACTCACGCTTCACATCGACTTCAGTCCCCCAGACGCAGAGCCACTGAGAGAGGCTGCCGAAAAGCCTCTGTGTATTACATTTTCCAGACACATCCAAGACCATCATGCCAATGCCAATGTAAAAGGGGCTCTGGCCGCTCTCAAGTGTTTGACAGGACATCAACAGTCAAAGGAATAAACCCTGAATTGAGAGGAACCTTCAGTCACATCACCTATGCTTGCTTCAGTGTCCACAGGCACTAAATGGGCACAGAATATGAATTCCGCACATGCCCTTCTTTAACAGTCGTGTCCCAAATGGAAGGACCCCGTGTACCCTGAGGACAGTAGTGATCCAGCACTCTCCCGGCTCCCATCTTTGTGCTGAGGGTGACTGTCCTGCTATTCTCTAAACTGGACCTTTTTCTTGCTCCAGGGTCATGCATACCCCACGTGGCAGAGTCCATAACTTTAGGTCAGCAGTCCTGCCTGACCTGGAGGAGTCCGTACATTTCCTGGCCACGACAGTCCCCCTGGGGTAAGTTCTCAAGGCATCAGAGCAACTGAAGTGATACAGTCACCGTGGAAGCCATGGTCCTGTCTTTGGAGCCCAAAGGGAAAACGAAGTTCCACGAGGCCTTGTCAAACTTCCAGTTAGATTACACACGATCAGGACAGGAAGCCACACTTGTGTGTGTCTGTGTTGGATACATCCATGTGGACGCGCACATACCGACCCATCAACTTCCCAGGGATCAGCCTCATCCCCACAGGGACCATTCTTTTCTCTCCCTCACATGGCACAGAGGGAGAGGAGACAGAATAATTAATACCATGAGCCTTGGGGTCAGAGAGACAGGCTCAAATCCCTGTGACCCTGTGCAAGCCACAGCATCTTTCTGAACTTCAGTTCCCTCAACCACCAAATGAAAATATTTCAATTTCATTATGGTGCCTTGAGGATTAGCAGCGAGATGATGGTGGCAAACGTCTCTGGATCCACAGCAAGTTCTCCCTATGTGGCTCTGTTATCGTTAATCCAACCTTTCTTAAGCCTCTCTTTGGGAAAACGGTGAGCCTCTGCAGCAGAAGCGCCGGCTGAGGAGGCAGAGACCCGACTTCCCTTGACAACACGCCCTTGACCTTTGATCTCATTGGGTCTCAGTCTCTTCCCCTGTGACAGAGATGGGGAGTGAGGGTGGGCCCGATGATCTCTAAGGTCTTTCGGATCTAAAGCTCCATGCAAAGCACGGGAGAAGTTGCCCTCCAGCTCCCTCCTTATCGGGATCAGGGTGACAGAGAATTAGAAAGGGGTGAATGAAGGCTGTGCAGCTTGCAACTTGATGTTTAACTATGGAGAATTCTGAACAGTGGCCGTGTCCCCACAGAGGCCCAGGTGACATGCCCAATTCTGAAGAAGACACGATGGCTCGGAGAACCAAGCTGGAAGACGGAGAAGAAAGAACGAGGTCACCAGAGCCTTCTTGGTCGGGAGTTGTCTGCTGCACAGAAGCCAGTGGTGCCCAAATCTGAAGCTTTGCTCAAAGCTGACTCTTGCTGGTTCTCTGCAGAGGGGCGTGGGTTCAAACCCTGACGTGGCCAAGCCCCAACTGTGGGAACTTGGACGATGATGATGATACAGCCTATCATTAACATTTATTGGGGGTTTTACTGTGTGTTTCTAAGCACAGTGCTGAGAATTTTCCACGCATTATCTGACTCAGTTCTCAGAACAACTCCAGGAGGTGAGGAAGGATGATTGTCCTCATTGCTCGGTAGGTAAACTGAAGCTCAAAGAGACCTGTTTTGTGCAGGTCACAACGTAAATGGCAAAGCAAGAACTGAAACTCTGTCGGTAAAACCCAGCGTGCTGCTTAATCTCTATGAAATTTGGTTTCTCTCTTTATTTTTATTTTTTTTTTTGAGAGAGAGGGCACAAGTGAGTGAGATGAAGAAAGAGAGACAGAGAGACAGAGAGAGAGAGAGAGAGAGAGAGAGAGAGAGAGAGAGAAACAGAGAAGTGATGTCACCTGAAGCGAGGCTCATGTTTTACCTGAAGTGGGGCTCTAGCTCACCTGAGCTTTCTTTATATTTTAAAGGTAATTAATAGTGCCCTCCTTACAGACTGGCTGTGAGGATCACACAAGATGATAAAAATAAGACTTCCCGTTTCCACCAGTCTGGGGAGCTATACATATTAATTCGCGTAATTCTAAAAATAGACACATGAACAAGATGCTACTACTGTTATCTCTGGGTCATCGATGACGGGACCGAGGCACGGGCACAGGGCTTAAGCAGCTTGTTCAGTATCTACGGCCTGAGAGTGGGATAATCAGGATCTGAACCCGGGACTCACTTTTAAATCAGGGAAGAAATGCAACTAGAAGTTTTTGCTGGAGAAAAAGAAAGAAAGAAAGAGAGAGAGAGAGAGAGAGAGAGAGAGAAAAGAAAAGAAAAATTTGATAGTGGAGAAACCCAATAAACACCTCCTCAGCCAGATGATTAAGATAAGTATCAACAGGGGTGGGCCAGTTTGGTAGTAGGTCCCCTGGATACGACACGAGGGCAGTGCTGCCCCACCTCTGTGGTCTCTTCTTCCCAAGACACGTAACTCAGTCCGATGATAAGAAAAATATCAGAAAAATCCCAGTGTAAGGACATCCTTAAAAATAGCTGACCGACACTCCTCAAAACTGTGGAGGTCATCAAAATACAAGGAAAGGCCGAGAAACCGCCACAGCCAAGAGGAGCGTGGGGAGACCTTGTGATTAAATATCGTGGGGTGCCCCGGATGAGGTGAGGGGATGGAACAGGAAAAAAGACATTAGATAAAAACTAGGCACCTGGGTGGCTCAGTCCATTAAGTGTGTGCCTTTGGCTCAGGTCGGGATCTTGCAGTTCATGGGTTTGAGCCCTGAGTCAGGCTCTGTGCTGACAGCTCAGAGCCTGGAGCCTGTTACAGATTCTGTGTCCCCTCTCTCTCTGCCCCTCCCCTGCTCATGAGTGCGCGCACGCTCTCTCTCTCTCTCTCTCTCTCTCAAAAATAAACTTAAAAAGAAAAGAATAGGCACATGGCCCTTACTTGGCAAATCAGTACACTTGGCGCCTGAGCCACAGTGATTGGCTCATGAATGTGCATGTGACCTAAGCTGAGCCAATGGGAGTTTTCCCTGGGACTTGTACTGGGATGATTAGCATAGGGTGGTGTGACAGAAGAACCTATCAGAGACTACAGAACTAAGAAATAAAGAAGACGGCAATAAAGTCTGGATGGCATTGCTTGAGCTCTTATAATAATAAAAGTTGACATTCACTGGGCACTTAGTATGTATTAGGCACTATTCTTAGCACTATTTTAATTCTTATAAACACTCTATATACAACAAATAGGCACAGGCAGGCAATTTTTTTAATCTCTATCATGAATTTTTTTTTTATAATTAAAAACAGTCCCAAACTCACCCAAATAGACTGTGTGGGAGGAGAAAAAGAATCTTTACCTTCAAAATAAACTGAATTTTGGTGATAAACCTTTGAGTGTTTTCTGCAAATATACTAAGGTTTTGAGGACAAAGAAAAATAATTGACCTCTGATGGAGAAAAGTGATTCTGTTAAAAGAACCATAAAGAGGGAAAATTAACTTTGTAATGATTTTTTTATCCATTTTTATTAATAAAATTTAAATACAGTGCCTTTAGAAAGCTAATCTCTCTTCAGCTCTTGGAAAATGTTTTGTGAAAGGGCACCGATTACTTATCAAAATTTTCAGCTGCTGTTTTCTCAGGGCAGAGACAATTTCATCTCCAGAAACTGTCATAAGTTAGCATTCACCCCTTCGTGTCTGGGTAAATTTGGAGAGATGTCACAGAGGCCACAAGTGGCTGGAAGAAATTAGGTGATGAAAAGATGTTTGTGGCTCTCCTTTCAAAGTGATATGTTTGATCTTATTTGATCTGTTCACGAAATGCTTACAAGAGACAATTAAAATCTCCTCATAACTGGTTTTCTGGGCTCCCAAGCCACCCCCTAAGAACATATCAAAATGCCAAAATCATACATCTACCTTTACTCAAATCCTTCCATGACTCATACTGCTTACACAATCAAATGCAGACTCCCCTTAACATTAATGGACCTTACAACAATCAATCAATCTCACCAATTTCCCTGCTCTCTGCTTTCTGTCCTTTTCCTCTCTCTCAGACACCCCAGACATACCCTCATGCTAGGACATTTGCATGTACACCTCCAAACACAGATACACTCGCACCTACATGTACTCATATATGTATACATATTCGGATATATATCAGTCTACCTAAACATCTACACATAAACCCAAAGACAAACCCACACCTATACATACACACACTCACACCTACCCAAATTCCCAATGCAGGCATATATCCACTCATATCCACCCATACATGCACGACGACCCATATACACATACCCTGCACACACACGCACACCTCTACGCACCCGCAACAACGCATACACTTTTCCCTTCTCGTAAACGCTCCCCGATCGGCACCTACTTTCCTGCCTTTGCCTGCACCGTTTCTTCTACCTGAAATCCCTCCCCTTGTCACCTCCACAGATTGAAATCCTGCCCATGCTTTCCAGCTCTTGCATGGAGCCTAATCCTCCAGCTGGAATGCCTTTCTGCATTTCCTGTGCCTTTGGAACATCCCCTCCCGCCCTTGAATGCTCTCACTTCTTCATGCGTGGCTCGGTAGGTGCATCTGGTGCTTTACTGCTGTACACTCTTCCAGGCACCGCAGGAGGCTCTGGGACCACACCAGTGAACAGGGCGGGCCCGGCCCCCATCCCCAGAGTTGCCAATCTGGCTGGAGAAGAGGAGTCAAAGCTCCATGGCAACAAAGGGAGATAACGGTCACGCTGGGAGTGAGCACAGGATGCTGCCGAAGACACAGCTTCCTGCTCTGGAAGGGAACCAAAAAATGCTTCCAACAGGAAGTGACTTCCAACTCTGAGCCAGACCAGCAGGGCCGGTAGGTGGCTTGTTAAGGGGTTCCGTCTTTATCCTCAGGGCGAGTGAAGTGTGTGGAGGGGTGGGGGCAGGGATTCTTGAATACTTTTAATCAGGGGAGGGATAAAATTGGTCTGACGACGTATTAGGACACTTCTTCCCAACGCAGCGCAGAGAAACGGTTTGGGGCTCAAAGTTTCTGGATGCAGATGGGCTGGGAGGCAGCTGCATTGATCTGGGACACAGGACCCCCTGGTGAGGCCGGAATGAACTTGAGATCTGCAGGGGGAACAACCAACACAACTTAGAGACTGACTGAATGGCTGGGGGCGGGAGCTGAGACCCAGGTTGTCTTGACTGGTAATTCTGTTGAACAGTCTGTCCTGGCCCAGCTTCTACAACCACACAGCCCACTTCGGCCGCAGCACAGGGCTCACCCACCAGCCAGTTCAATAAATATTTGCTGAATGGAACTCGATTCAGACTGTAGCATACTGTCCTTTTTCACTTAGAATTCAAAGTTAAAAGAGGAGAGTAGCCTGTTTACCCAGCTCCTCTCCTTGGAGACAAGACAATAGGGATTGCTAAATTAAAAATCAGAGAGGAAATTTATTAAAACCGACAATGGAAGCAGAGTTCACACTGCCTCTGCTCCAGGTTGACCGGCCCTGCTTAGCTCATTTCATAACCAAAGGGCAAACAGGCCTTAAAACAAACACTTGGCGTGTGCGAAACATTGCAACACATTTCACTCCAGATAATAAGCAGTGATTTACTCCCAAGCTGGAGAAAATATGAGTAATTAACTCTTCAGGAAGATGAATTTAAGGAGAAAAACAAAACAAACAGGAGGCCAATTTCTCTCCACCTGAAATATAAAGTCTTCCAAAGGACATGAGATAAATGGCCGTGAAGGGAATTTAAAATGATTTAATGTCCATACTTAGCATCAACAGCATCATCGATTAGCATCACTTCTTGCCTCGGCATGCAAATCTAACACAAAAACAAGCTGATGGCAGCTTTACACACGAGTAATTTTGTGTCTTGGGCTGATGCTTGAAAGCAAAAGCGGATGTGAATTCGGTTGATCTGGAAGCCACAATAAGGGTGTCTGAGTCACGACCGTGGCCTGATAGGAAGTTGAAATGTGTTCTACCTGGAGTGCATCACAGTTGAGCCCAGTGGCTTCTGTTTTCAACCAAGACCCAATCTAAAGCTCATCCCAGATGGTTACAGTCTGCTTAAACCAGAGGTCACACTGACCCCAGCTTTCTCCTGCCCCGTATACACGAACAAGCTTCTACACAGAAATTGCTCAAGGGGCGCCTGGGTGGCCCAGCGGGTTAAGCGTCCGACTTCGGCTCAGGTCATGATCTCCCGGTTTGTGAGTTTGAGCCCCATGATGGGCTCTGTGCTGACAGCTCAGAGCCCGGAGCCTGCTTCAGACCCTCTGTCTCCCCCTCTCTCTGCCCTTCCCCTACTCATGCTCTCTCTCTCTCTCAAAAATAAATAAACATTAAAAATAAAATAAAGTTTAAAAAAAAGAAAGAAACCACTCAAGAGCAGTGTGGGTCACTTTGTCTTCGAGGCCATGGGGCCTCAGATGGCCGCTGGCAGAGTGAAATAGAGAGCTGCTTTTTGCATAATGAGGCCCAGGGTCTGCTTCTTTTAAATGCAAGTATTCAAGGGGGGGGACCATGAGCCTTGGGTGTGAACAAGACCTTCTTGGGGGCCGATTAAGAATGCGGCCTCCTAGATCTCTGGAAGGCTTGCATCAGTAGGTCTGGGAGAAGGCCTGGGAATCTGCCTTTTCAGCCGGGATCCTAGGTCACTCGGCTCAGGGTGCTTGCTGTGAGGACCATATGTTGGGAAGCACCTAGAAGGATAAGACCTCCGGCTACCAGCAGGATTAAAAAACAGAAGTAAGTAAAAGACGGGGATCTTTTTTCTCAGGTTACTTACGTAACCAGTGGCAATTGCCAGCAGATCTAAAATGAGTTTAATCAGCTATTAGAGCCTTAATTAAATTCCTCTCAGTTGAAATTTCAGAACTGCCTAATTGTTACACAGCTCACATTGGAGGAGTTGATTTTTTTTTTTTTTTTCTCCCAGAATAACCGCTCTCGGGATCATCTAGTAACTTTACGGATAACAGCGTCACCTGTCTGAAAATCCAGCACTGATCTGGTCATTCACGGAGACACGCTTTGATGGCTGCTACCTCCAACAACAACCCGCGTATCTGCTCCCTTTCTCTTGAGATTCAGGAGAAGAGCGCAATGTTTGTTCAGTCTCACATTTAAAAGTGAAAGTCTCGGGGCGCCTGGGTGGCGCAGTCGGTTAAGCATCCGACTTCAGCCAGGTCACGATCTCGCGGTCTGTGGGTTCGAGCCCCGCGTCAGGCTCTGGGCTGATGGCTCAGAGCCTGGAGCCTGTTTCCGATTCTGTGTCTCCCTCTCTCTCTGCCCCTCCCCCGTTCATGCTCTGTCTCTCTCTGTCCCAAAAATAAATAAACGTTGAAAAAAAAAATTAAAAAAAAAAAATAAAAGTGAAAGTCTCTGGAACAATGAGCTGCCATGTTCTCGCGAAGTGCATTTATAATCTTCAGGCCTCCAGAGTCCCTCTGTTCCCAGGTCCCCAGGGATGGATAAAAGTTCTATTTCTTTGGTTTACTTTTAATTTTTTTTTTGCGGGCTCTTAGAAGCGATGGGTCCTGGTAATTAGCTCAACAGTTAATAGCGTTTTCTTTCTCTTCTTTGGCTCCACATTGGAATGGTACAACATTAGAAACTTGAAAAATCAGCAAAACATTAAAAAGAGCTCTCTCATAATTAGTAATTAACTTTTTGCACAGGCTCTCGGGATGTATTGGTCGGTCCTGCTCCCCGCTGCAGTGATGACGATTAGATAATTAATAACTATAATAACCACTGTCTTGAGGTGCTGTCATCACCTGACATGTCTTTTGTCATCTCAGCCTGAGATGAGAAACCCAGAACAGGGCGCTGTGCTGAGGGAATATTCCATGGATTAGTCTGAAAGATCCTGCCGCAGAAAGAGTCATGTCCTGGGGAGATGGGACTCCGGAGGCATGGGAGGAGGGGAAAGAACAGCTAGAGGTGGTGGCCTCGTAGGTCTCTTTCACGTACGCCAGCTTTGTTTCCTCAGTTTACCTGTGAGCTGATGCTTCTGAGGGCTTTGGATTCCTCCACGGGAAAGGCTCTTACCACAGGACTGCAGTCAGCCCTTGACGTTGAATCCTACTGCTACTAACACCCATCCAAAAGGCGATTAGAATAATAATAGATCAGGGGGGAAAAAAATCAACCTCTCAAATGTGAACTGAGTGACAATTAGGTAATTTGGGGATTTCAACCAAGAGGAATCTAATTAAGGCTCTAACAGCTGATTAGACTTCTTCGCCTCTGTGGTAATCTCCAGCCATTACATAAGGGGCCATGGAAGGGAGGGTTCCATTGTCCCTTTGTATCACGGTGTGCTTGAGATGGTGATGGTCAAGACCGAGCGACTCTGTTTACATTGCTGCACGTGTGGCTATCATAACTCGAACATGAACTTGGCTGAGCTCTTCAAAAGGCTGTTGCCTTGGACAAGAAAACCAGAGTGGATGCAGGTCTGCAGAAAGAGCCCAGGCAGAGATGTGAACGGAAATGAGACAATCACAGGGTTTGGAATGGAGTGGGGGGGATCGGGTGGGGGGGGGGAAGGCACATAACACAGAATGAGAACCTGACCCATGGTCGGACCTCTATAACACTAATAGCGGTAACCGCGGTCATTTTTAACCCCTTCGCCAAGACAGTTTTGAAATACACTCAAGGTTTCCCTTTTGACATTCCAGTGTACTTTTTTCCGGGCAACTTTGAAAGATCAGTGTGGCTTCTGCTTGTAAGTGAAATGAAATGCCACTTGTGATCTGGCAGAGTAAAGAGCTCTCTGTTGATTGCTTACCGGAATGGTATTTAGCATTGTCAGCAAACGTTAGGGTGAAGTCTGGGCTGATACCTGGGGGGACCCCTCGTTGGTTGGGATTATCAAGTCATTCTTCATTCTTATCAGCCTGCAGATTCGGACAGGACTGGGCATGACTATGGATGGGACTCTTCCTTTTTACTCTTGGGCAACTTCTTCTTTTTAATGAAAACCTTGAAAAGTGGCAAAAATTTGGGACCGAGCGTGTAACAGTTTATAAAAGGAGATAAGTTCCAGGTAATTAAATTGCAGACCAGGGAAGCAAGAGACTTCAATGCATCAACCTGTCTGGAGGGATGGAACAGGCCAGAAGCTGATGGTTTTCCTCACTCAGCATTATGTAAAAAAGCCAATTCCAGTTGGACCTCTGCCCTGAACGAAGTTAACCTCATTGATGGCGTCTGCAGAGTTTTAAAATGTGGTTAAAAGACCTGAGGGTATCGATTCACTGCAAGGCATTTCAGCCCCTTGCCTGAGAGGCTCCTGGGTCGTCAAAGTGGGGCGTTTGGAGCTTGGTGTCAGGTCTCTGCTGGGCATTTGTTCTTCAGTATCTGGGGCAAAATAATAAATTTAAACCTTTGAGCTGCACGGTTTCCTTCTTCCAGACAAAAAGGGCGAGCCAGGGGTTGGTGTGTGAGGCCCTGCTGGTTATCATGAGGACACTAACCAAAGCCCCTGTGAATGGCTGAAATCCATTGCTCTGATGAAATGCACTGATCACACTTCCAATTCTCCTTAGGTAAGACAGTATTTTGACAATCATTTTTCTTTGCTCAGCTCTGGCCCCAAACTACATAGCTCCAGGCTTGTCTGAGCCCTAAAGTATTCCAGTGAGAGGATCCTTTGAAATACTAAAGCCAACAGAAGATTTAACAGGGAGGAAACGTAATAAGCTTATCCACAGCTTTGCCCACTATTAAACTCATGATTAGTAGGAGGCAGTGGGGGAGAGGAGGATCCCCTTAGGATGGGCTAGATGAGACTCGCTATTGCAGAACACTGAGCCTAAGCAACCCTCCACTGTCAATCCAATTTCACCCAAACCGATTATTCTCATCTTGGACGCTAATGAACAATTCCAGAGCCCTGGAGTTACTCGGATGAAATTCGGATCTTGGTGACCAACCAGACAGCTACTTGGCATTTTCCATTGAATTATAATGGCAAACTCGTATTTTAAAAAACTCTTGGAGTCAGAAGACCCAAGTTCAAGTTCAACTACAGGGCCTACAAGCTGTGTCACCTAACTTAAAGCTTTCCAGATCTGCACAAATTGTTTCCAATGATTCTTTTTTTTTTTTTAATTTTATTTAGGAGAGAGAAAGAGAGAGAGAGCATGTGCAAGCAGGGGAGAGGGACAGAAGGCGGGGGAGAGAGAATCTTAAGTAGGCTCCACGCTCAATATGGAGCCCAATGCAGGGCTCAATCCCACAACCTTGGGATCAGGACCTGAGCTGAAATCAAGAGGCAGATGCTCAACCAACTGAGGTACCCAGGCGCCCCTGTTTCCAATGATTCTGAGCATTAACAACTGATCGGCAAAGCTAGTCTCTAGGCTTTAAGCCACTCAGGGTTGGATTACATGGATACATAGACAAATTCATTCAATAAATGTTTACTGCATGCCTACTATGTGCCATAAACTGTTCTAACACTGGTGATACAGTAGTAAGGAGACTCAACACTGGGGGTCAGCAAACTTCAGCCAAAGGACCAAACGTACTTGTACAGCCCATGACCTAAGAATGGATTTTACATTTTTATTTATATATTTTTTAAGTTTATTTATTCATTTTGAGAGAGAGAGAGAGAGAATGAAAATGAGTGGTGGAGGGGCAGAGAGCTAGGGAGAGAGAGAATCCTAAGCAGTGTCCACAATGTCAGCATAGAGCCCGACACTGGGCTTAAACTCACAAACCTCGAGATCATGACCTGAGCCAAAATCAAGAGTTGGGCGCTTGATGAACTGAGCCCTGAAGCATCCCGATGGATTTTACATTTTTATTTTATTTTTAACTTTTTTTTTTTTTTGAGAAACAGAGAGAGACAGAGCGTGTATGGTGGAGGGGCAGAGAGAGAGGGAGACACAGAATCCGAAGCAGGCTCCAGGCTCTGAACTGTCAGCACAGAGCCCTATGTGGGGCTCGAACCCAAGAACTGTGAGATCATGACCTGAGCCAAAGTCGGACGCTCAACTGACTGAGCCACCCAGGTGCCCCTGGATTTTACGTTTTTAAATAGTTGAAAAGCATCAAAAGAATCATATCCTGTCACATGGGAAAATTATATGAGATTTGAGTTTGTGTCCATAAATAAAGTTTGATTGGAACACAGCCATGCTCACTTCCTTGTCTGTTGTTTACGGTTGTGTTCACGCTAAAACGGTAGAACTGAATACTTGCCATATAGACAAGTGGCCCACAAAGCTTACAGTATTTACTAGCTGCCTTTTATGTAATGTGTTTGCCAACCCCTGATCTAAGATCCTGTCTATACGGGACCCACCGACTAACCAGAAAAATGAAATTAAAGCTCCAAAGAATTAGTTGTAAAATAAAATAGAGAATGATAAGTACCAGAGGCAGAAAGGTGGAATAAATTGGAGTGGGCATCACAGGTCGGGGAGCAGATCTGCCGGGAGAGGTGAGAAATTACAGGGGTAGAATCAGGGGGGAGCTGCTGAGGAGGCACAGGGGTTGGAAAAACCAGACTGGGGAGATGTGACTTCTAGATTGAATGAATTGTGTAGACAAATGCACCAAAGTTGAGCTCAAGGGACATGTTTGTTGAAGGAAGTTCAACAAACTGGATGAAGGAAGTTGCCCGTATTGGATAAAAACACACACAATATACAAAGGGGAAGAGCGAGAGGGATAGATAAAAGGAAACATCGGGACAGGATCACAGAAGCCCTTGGGTGTTGGGCTGAAATACGCACACATCAGAATTTGGTTGCATAGGAGTTCAAACTGGCAATTTGCCTTGGGGTCCCTGAATGATTTACTCAACACCTGGGGAGACTCTGGTGATTTCATCCATGTCTGGCTGGTATTTGTCATCTCCTACCTCTTTTGGGATTGCCCTATTTTCCAATAATTGTGTCATTTCCTTCATAAACACATTCATACTCGTCAGAACACATGGACACAGTTAGAGGTGGGTTTTTAAACTTCTCTCCATTGCCCTCCTCCAGGGCACGTTAGCCACCCTTTCTCATGGGGGAAAATTCACTTAGAATTGCTTGACTTTGATGATTTTAAATTTAGAAAATCCACAGCGCTCTCTTTCGGCTACTCTCATCTCTCTTCCCCAATATCCCCCTGGCCATGGGTCCCTGGGACACGCTGTCTTCCCCCAGTTGGTCTGCTCGTCACTCACACCCTCACCCCCTCCCTGTTCCAGCCTAGACCTCTTTGTCTGTCACATCACTCGATGTTGTGCCACATGCCCACAAGTATCCCAGCCCGCTTTGTCCTCTGGTCACACCCTCCTGGCACCAAACCCAGGTCATCAATCCAACCACTACCTTACCAGTAAGCCACTGAGTACAGGCGGAGACAACACACAACCACACAGATCAATACCATCCCAATGCAAGGACTCCCTCTCTGGCCAGAAATCCTTCTCCCCTTTCTTCTCTCCAATTCCCTGGAAACTATTTCAAACCTTAACACCTGCCCATGAGACCGAAGCTCCACCACCCCCATGCCGGCGCCCAGATGATGGATCTGTCTCTTATTTCATAGAGTCTTAGGGACAATCCACATAGCCCACAGACTTACCTGCCCCTGCACACATGTCTTCCTTCTTCTCTCCTCCAGTAATGCAAGAGGCCTCCCTCTCTCCTCTAGCCTAACACCATCATCTGTGCTCTGGACACAGTCCTCTTCTGCAACCAAGACCACCAGTGGCTTTCTCATTCACCAAACCCAGCAGGTGCATCACATGTGACTCTGAGAGCCCCTCCCATTTTTCATGAGTCTCCCTGCTCTGTGCTGTCACAACCCTACCCTTTCCAGATTATTTCTCACTTTTTGGACTTTTCCAGCTCTGCCAAAATGCAAGTTCCTCTTTCTCTGCACAGTTTACATGCCCTGCCCCCTCTCCTGGCCTCAGACCTCCACACTCATGTGTCTCCTACTGCCCACTCTTCAAGTATTACCTCTATGTTGACCACCCTCAGATCTGTCTTAGACCAGCTACTCTCACCTGCCTTAGGAAACCTCAAACTCAATAGACTTAGAGTAAAAGTCACCATGGTACCTTGAGTAAAAAAATAAAATGCACAACTTCTCTCCCATGGGTCAAATATGAGTTCTTGAAACCCCAACCCAGGAAATACTCAATTCATCCGTCTCCCTGCACCCCCATATACATATTAAATCAATCACCCATCTTTGATAGTTCTAATGTTTGAATATTTTTCCTTGTCCATTTCTTTCCTAACTCAAGATCACCACTCAGCCCTGGCCTGCACTGCTCACAAGTTTCTGCCACAGCCTCCACACTGGTCTCCCTGCCCCAGACAGTGCCACTCAGCCTGTCCCCCAAGCCAGCACTCTAAATATCTCCCTTAGAGACCATTTTTTAAAGTTTATTTATTTATTTTGAGAGAGAAAGAGAGAGAGAGAGGCTGAGAGAGACAGAGACAGATAGAGAGAGAGAGAGAGAGAGAGAGAGAGAGAGAGAGAGAGAGAGAGAATGAATCCCAAGCAGGCTCCATGCTATCAGCACAGAGCTCGACGTGGGGCTCAGACTCATGAACCATGAGATCATGACCTGAGCTGAAATCAAGAGTCTGATGCTCAATTGACGGAGCCACCCAGGTGCCCCTCCCCCTTAGAGCCTTTTGATGGCTTCTCACTACACTGGGAATCAAGGGGAAATGCCTGACCACAGTCTTAATGACCCAGCCTGTTCCCAGGTCTCTGTAGCTGTCTATATCCACGCCAACCTCATTTCTGACAACCAAATCCCTGTTCTGCCCCCACCCCCTACATAGGGGCTCTAGAATCCCACAGGAGTAACCACAGCCTCTGAGTACATCACCTGCCTGCCCCAGAAGACCCACTGAGGGTGGGGACTGTGTTCTGTGCTTTAGTGTCCCTTTTACCCAGCCCAGAGCCTCTTACAGAATAGACACATAAATGGTTAGTACATAAGCAACTGAGTAAATAAATGTGCCAATGTGACCTCCATAACCCTGACCTCCCTGCAATCAATTATCAACTTCTTTTGGGCTCTGTTGGTAAAATGTACTGAGAATAATGTGGGTTCTAGAGTTGGCTGAACCTGAATACCAGGAAGTTTACTTCCTGGGCCTTAGTTTCCCCCTCTGTAAAGTGGGCATAATACAAGTAATCATATCCTCTAATTATTGTAAGAATTAAATAAAATAATGCCCGCAAAGCCCTTATTATCCTGTTAGCCTCATGGTCATGGCTCACCCAGTGTCAGCTGTTTTATTACATACAGGGCTCTTAATTCATTCATACGAACCTCCCAGCCTGGCCCATCACAGGTATTCAGTCAAGGTTAGGGCCATCCCATCTACGACGGGCACGTCTTCCTGAGGTTGAAGTTAACCCCTGAATGTAACTCCAGAACAGAAAAGAGCAAGGCATTAATTTGATCAAAACTCTAGGCTGAAGGCTTATGTACCAAGATGACACTTAGGAAATGCGTTTTGCTTTCTTCCCTGCGAGGGGAGACAGATATGATCGTCCCTCACTGCTCTCTTTTTTAGATGGAACTGATATTATCTATTAATAAAATTCTGTGCACAGAGAAGAAGGTCCTGCCAAGAACAGCTTGGTGTTATTTTAGCTCTATCCATAAATCCAAAGGCCTGACAATTACTTTTAATTCCATTTGCTAGTTTGAGGAGCTGCGCAATTAATCCATACCATTAATTTCATAACTATAAATACAACCCCAGCTTCCATGGAGCCTTATGCCAAAAAGCGCAACCTTCTGAATGTACTTGTTAGCTCCACTGGCTAAGAAGCTGTATTGGGGGATAAAAGAGGAAAGAAACAGAAAAGGGAAATTTCAGATAATAGACACACTTGGAAGGGCGTCCTGGCTAAATGCTCCATGTCATTACAGGGATAATAATATAAAACCCTGAGTTTACACAGGCCTTTATGGGCTACCTGTTGCTGTTTATGATCTCATTTCATTTGACGCTCATGGTAGATGGTCACATAAAGGTGAGGAAGATGTTTTCTACCATGTTTTCAGAGGGGTAGCACTAACGTTCATTCAAGGAATGGGGACCAGAAAGTTCAACACATATGTGAAAGGGCTGGAGGCGGTTCTGTGACCGCCAGACCAGGACCCGTGGGAGTGTGTGTTCCCGAGTTATCTCCTCGTGTGGGAGGCAAAGACAAAACAAGGGGATGGTGATGCTTGAATATGCTCATCTTCAAAGTCTGAGCCCAGCTCCTTCGAGAAAACAGAATGCCAGCAACAGGCTTCTAGAAATCCACTCAAAATGCAAATAATAATAATAATAATAATAATAATAATAATAATAATAATAAATCCTAATAATTGCCATTTAAAAATCCATATTGCAGGCGTGCCCAGGTGGCTCATTCCATTAAGTGTTTGACTCTTGATTTCGGCTCAGGTCGTAATCTCACGGTTCATGGGTTTGAGCCCTGCATCAAGCTCTGGGCTGACAGCTCGGAGCCTGGACAGCCTGCTTGGGATTCTTGGTCTCCCTCTTTCTCTGCCTCTCCCCAGCTTGTGCTCACTCGCTCGCTCTCTCTCTCTCAAAAATAAGTAAATAAGCATTAAAAAAAAATCCATATTGCACTTTGCACTTGTCATGTCCTCAACTCTTTCTATTATACGCCAGGCCCCATACCAGATGTTTGACATGCATTATTTATAATCCCCACAAGTTATAAAGTGCCTGGGTGATCATGTTCCAATAGATTAATTTCTCTGGTCCTCAATTTTCTCATCTATAAAATAAAATTATAGTATTTACCATTTAGTGTTCTGGTGAACATAAAATGTGGTAACGTGCTAATATGTTTGGCTCAGAGCTGATGTCTCTGTCAATGCTCAGAGGCTGTTAGGCATTTTGTTCTCACTGTTTGGAACTGTATAGGAAAAACAAACTCCATGCTTTTCTCACTCAAATCCTCTGTCTCCTGTAACACTAGGTGATGTCACCTGCGTTGTAGAATTTGGCTGAGAAAAATAATAGAACTTAGTGGTCAGAATCAGAATTAGACAAATGGGGGTCCAAATCCAGTTCACATTCTTGGAAATTAACTTGTCCCCTATATTCTTTAGTTTTCTCATTTATCAAATGGGGACAGGGGTGCACAGATGGCTCAGTTGGTTACGCGTCTGACTCTTGATTCAGCTCTGGTCATGATCTCGCGGTTTGTGAGTTCAAGCCCTGCATCCTCCCCTGCGCTGACAGCACAGAGCCTGTCTGGGTTTCTCTCTCCTCTCTGCCCTTCCCCTGCTTCTGCTCTCTAAATAAACAAACAAAGTCGGGCTAATAATAGTACCAATCTCCTAGAATTTTTGTTTGAATTAAGAGAATCTTAAAGCTCTTTCTGGAACACAGAATGCACAGGAATCATTTAATAAATGGTAGCATTAATATCCTCACAGAAAGTCCATGGGGTGGATGTTACTGTTAGTTCCATTTGACTAATGTAGACACTGATTATATGAGAAATACAAAGAATGACAACTTTTTAGGGTTGGTTTGGGTCTCAGAACTGTTACCCACGGCCAAACTCAATCCTATAAAGTTGATTGAACCCCCTTTCCTAAATGTCTCAGCTGCTAACCAATGCCATGCTCTAATTCCTGCTTTGGCAGAAGGAAAAAAATAGCCTCAGCCCATTTCTGCTGGCCATGGCGCTAACCTTTCTTTGTCTGCATGGACCCCTCCCCTATCTTTTGACAGTGATTTGGGATTTGGGGCTTTGTTTCCAACTTCTGTCCAGTTTGATTTATAGTATGACTCGATGAGTGTTCCATATTTTTGAAGCCTCATCCATTTTCAAAGACATGACAATTTCTGAAGGCAAAGCCTCGGGTGCCATTTTGGTAATGAAGCTCAAATCTCACGGTGATGATTCAAGTTACCAACTCAAATGTTACTTGGGGAGACAGATGTGTTCAGTCCTTGCCAAGAAACCCTGCACAAGTCTCTGATTCTGCCTGAATCTTGGTGTCCTCACCTGTCAAAAGGAGTCAAATGGTCCCGCTCTCCTTACAAAAATGGTGCTTGTCAGGATCTGATATCCACACCTGATTCTTGCCCTCCCTTCCCACCTTATATATGCCTGTCCTATTTTCTTCAAACACAGTTTAATCACAGAAAGAAAAAACCATACCATCAGCTATAATCTGCTGGTGCACATGGATGCCAGCACTGCGGGAAATAACGTGAAGAATCCAAATTCTTCCAACTCAGACGGCCCGCTTCAACGTGAAAATGAAACACAACATAAGAGAGAGGCCATCGGTTTCTTCACGTCACTCTAAAACTCCCTTCAAGGGAATAAGAGTTGATTATCTCGTCTTTTTTCAGTTTCAGATTTCTCCCCCTCATACGCATTTCCAATGGAGTCTTTATTTGCACACTGAGAGCAACCAAGATGGCTCAGCCCCAGCCTCGTTCCTTCTCAAGCAGGTCCATTCAGTCTGTCTAATTTGCAGAATTATAATTCAAATGGAAGGAAAATAGACTCCGGGAACTCTCTAGATATGATTGCGGTGAGTTTTAAAACACATTTTCAGAAGACAGTGGCTGTAGATAACGAACCGTATGGTGGAGTAATGGGAAATGAACAAGCAGCACACTGCGGGAGTCGGGGGCAATTTACATCTTCAGGTTTGCACAGGGATGCTGACTGCCTGTGCACAAAGATGCAAGAGACTGATTATGTGGCAGATTTGCATGTGGCTCAGTGGGACGCTCTGAGCGAAGCTCAGGAAGACGCCTGGTCCAGCAGGGAACCTTGTACCTGTAATAGCTTTTCCTGCAAACACTGGGAGCATGTCAACCATGCAGGGATGGGGGTCTCCCAGGGTAGCTGGTCATAATTAAACCAAGGCCAACCTTCACCACCGATACACAAAGAACCTCCTTCTCTGCCATATGGTGTCATCAGAGTAAAATGGACTTTAGCATCTGACGGACACGAGCCGGAATCTAGAAGTTGCCACTTACTTGCTCTCTAACCTTGAGCAAGCCACCATATCTCACAGAGCCTCTGTTTCTTTATACATAAACTAGAGGGGGTGCTGATGGTACTCATGTTGAATGTCTGCTAAAAGAACAATCAGGGGCACCTGGGTGGCTGAGTCGGTTGGGCGTCCGACTTCGGCTCGGGTCATGATCTCACGGTTTGTGGGTTCAAGCCCCATGTCCGGCTCTGTGCTGACAGCTCAGAGCCTAGAGCCTGCTTTGGATTCTGTGTCTCCCTCTCGCTCTCTGCCCCTCCCCAGCTTGCGCTCTGTCTCTCTTTCTCTCTCTCTCTCAAAAATAAATAAAAATTAAAAAAAAAACTAAAAAAAAAAAAAAGAATCAAAGTGACCAATACAAAGCCTCTGGGCTCTAGCCAGGACACAGGAAGTATTTTTTTTTTTATCATTAATATTTTATACAACGTGGGGAATTATCTCCAGGTGCAGATAGCCAATTTCTTTGTCTCCAGAGTCTGAAAGCACTGTAAGTCTTCCAGATCTTAGAGCTCGCCACGGGGAATATCCTATCCCTCTCTATCTCTGCCTCTCCCTCTGGCCCACCCAGGCTCCAACAGCGAGACAAACAGCCTAAGTGGGGAGCGAAGCTTCTGCTGCCAACAGCACAGATGAGAAAGCCACACTCCGCACCTACAGAAGGCAGCCCATCACAGCCACTTGTAGCCAGAAGCAGATTGCTGGGGTAGAGCACTTCACTGTTCTGTCTCTTTGCTAACAGACAAATGTCATCCCTGTCTGCACCAACAGCGTGTGCATGGGGAAATAAGAGAGACCGACAGAGACAGCACGGAGAGAGACAGGAGCAGGTCCAGACAACATACCGCTGAGGTCTGGTAGTTGTAGGTGGACTTGGAAACAGTCTACCTGCTGCCCACCACATGAACTGTGACATGAGAAAAATGGGAGGGGCCTCAAATGTTTGTGATTCAGTTCAGAAAGTGGGTCACATGACCCACATCCCTTGGAGAACTCGCCCCCGATCTTTAGGACTCAGGACACATGTTAGCTCTTTCAGGAAGCCTTTGTCTATCATTTTCCTAATAGCCGGGCTTGGTAGATGTCTTGCAGGGCCCAAGGCTTGTCTCTACTATTAGCATTCAACTTACTATGAGTATGTTGCAACTGCAAGTTCATTTCTCTGTCTCTCCCTCTAGACCGTGAGCTTTGCGAGGGCAAGGACATTGTGTGATTCATCTCTCCTTCACCCATACCTACCACACACTTGGCACAGCTAGGTAATCTGTAAATACCTGGCAAACAGATCAGTAAGGGTGAGTGGGTGGGCTCAAGAATGACGCCCCACGTGGATGGATGAAAGACAGCTGGCCAAAGGGTTGACGGCCAATGGGCAGACGGAGGGTTTATTACATGACTGAACACTGGATGACTGGAGAGATGGACGTGTGGATAAATGGATGGATGAACAGTTCAATCGCATCAGACACCTGTAGTTAGTAGTCACTTTATCCCAAAGAGTAGTCACTTACCCCAATGTAAAGGCTAGGTATCGTCCTTTCTCCCCTCCACTCAACTTCCAAGGCAGATACTAGCCACAAGAATCTTTTGGCCCTTTCTAAAATTTCACCCTAGAAACTGTACAAAATGGTGGAATGAGCACCAGACGTGGAGGCTCAGAAGACCCAAATTTGAATCTTTTCGCACTATTGACGAAAAATGTCACTGAATATCTTCAAGTATTCCCTACTCCAAAATCAGAGAATACCACCCACTTCACAGGGTTATCATGTAGCTAAAATTAAATTGTGAATACGAAAGCTGATATTGTAAGGTCTGGCATAGAACAGGTGCTCAGCAACGCTTATGATTATGTGCGTTATATTCAGAGGGTCGCTAGAGTCAGTCTCCTAGTCTATTCATGTTCAGATTTGGAAATATGCTTTAGAAATATCATATCTGTTCCCCAAAATGAGAGCTCACTTGGAACACCAATATACTAGACAGATAAAGCATTACCATCTCTAGTTAAAGCCAGATCCTGTCTCATTAGCTCCTCTCCACTCAGAGACCACTGTGGTACTCTGAAAGAATCTGGCAGCCCAGGGAACAGAGAAAATAAAGCTCTGTCCTGTGTGATGCATGGGAGTCTCATCCTACGTTGTGCAGTGTCGAGCTGGAACCATGCTGTTCTCCTTCTCCCTCTCTCCCTCTCTCCCTCTCTTCCCCCTTCTGTCAGAGGAGCCCAGGGCCTTGCCTTCGTCTATGCATAGATGAGTTGATGACCCTGTCAGAGAATAAAAATGGTTTTCATCTGTCTCTTCAGGAGTTGCTAGAAATATTTCTGACTGAGAAGCTCTCTGAATAATTCACTCATTTGAGATCATTTAAATAATCTATTCACTCATTTTCATAATTGATGGCAATGGCACGCTATCAAGGGTACAGCTTTTGTCTTACATTTATACCATCTGTCAGCTTACTCATGCCCCCCTCGCCCTCAGATAGCTTCCTTATCAAGTTGGGTTTAGGAGTTCCGTAGACACAGATACTCTACATGACATCATGGTCGACTCTGGCTCTCTTGAGAGAGCTCCTGCTTGGGTTCCGACTCTGCCTTTCTCACCGACCCCTTGGGCAGGTCATTTATCCCATGTGGCTTCCAGTTTATCTCCTGTGACATGGAACCCCAATTATAACCGAAGCTGGTATTTATTGACCATCTACTGTGTGCCAGTCGGTGTTCTAAGTACTGGATCAACATATATTTAAATTTTCTCAACAACCTATGATGGAGGTACTATTACCAGATCCCTTTCAGATATGGTAAAATGCAGAGAATGTTGTGGTATTTAAATGAGATAATGCACTGAAAACATATAACTGCATCACGCGACAGGAGCTCAACGAATGGCATCTGCCACAGTCATGACCCTCACATCAACCAACATCAGCACAACCTCTATCATCATTAACAATTATCCTTATTAACTTTCCCATCAATGCATGCTCCCGCAGAGATATCTTGTCTGGGAATTGTTTGTTTTTTTTTTAATTTCTGAAACCAAGAAAACTTTTAGCAGAATGTTGCCTTGCAGGAGAGAGTACTAGTTTAAATGCTGTTCATTTTGGAGTTGGTTTGAAAAAAGAGAGAGAAACAAGGTAAGACAGAAGGACACACACACACACACACACACACACACACACACACACACACACGGAGACGGTATCACTTATTTCAGTTTGAGGTGTTAATTTGCTAGAGACCTACTATATTTTCCCCACTGTGACCTAACATATTGTACTGTGTAGGTATTTAAAATAGCCATGCTGCATGACTCTAGGGAAGTCAGATGATCATTTTAAATCTTTTGTGATGCCTTACCTTTCCCTCTCGAGGGCTCACATCATTTGAAAAACTTAATGATCATTACATAAGGAAAACAAGCTAAATTTCACACTTCAACTCTGCTAAGGTAGCAATACCACCAAACCCATTTTACAAAGGGGACTTTGTCTTTAGATGTAGACTGCGGAGAAAAAGGCAAGAGTGGGGAGGAAGTGAAAGGGGGTGGGGGAGGGAGAGAAGAAAGACGAACAATGTCATTTACGGGCACGACAGATTGCTCTGGAAGTACTCAATCCAGAAATGCCGAAGCACACACCCACGCCTAAAAATTAAAAAAAAAAAAAATCTGATGCTTCTGCTCTGTCATGAATCTCTCAGCAAATCATCCAGTGAATTCCATGTGCTTCCAATCCCCTTCTGAGGTGCCTCTCAGGTGGCACTACCACTGTCCCTGTTCATGCCTATACTCCCTCTAACCCGAGCGACTTAAACAGCCCCTGAGAAATTTCCCCAAAGATCCATGCCAATCACCATTTTTAAAGCAGCAGCAGAGTGCATGTGTAAGCGAGCTGGCTGTGGGGTCGGTACCCTGGTTTTGCACCTTTCCAGCTCTGTGAGCCTGAGATAATTGTCGCATTTGTCTGGGCCTCACTGTCTAATTTATAAGAGAAGGTAACATGGCTTCTGTATCACAGTCCTCGTATCAGGATGAGATGAGTTTATATATTTGAACGCTTAGCGCCTTACGTGGTGCTTCAACAATACTAAACAAATGTTAGCTATTATTATTATCATCATTATTCTGTTTTCTCTTCTTCTTCATTGAATAAAGTGCCGTAGCCCAGAATTCACAATCCAGCACAGTCCCTCTTTCCCATAATTCCCCTTGCAACAATCCGTATTCATTTTCTATTGTGTAAGCAACTGCCCCAAATTCAACTGCCTGAAACGGCACCCCTTTTTACGGCACCTCACAGCTCCGTAGGCCCAAAGTCCAGCAGGGCTCAGCTGGGTTCTCTGCTTGGGGTCACACAAGGCCAAAATCAAGGTGTCAGCCAGCCCGGGGTCATGGCTGGGGGATCTGGGAAGAACCCGCTTCCAAACTCGTTCAGCTTGGTAGCCGACAGCCTTGAGTCCCTGCTGGCTGTTGGCCAGGGATGAAACTCAGCTCCAGGTGGCCCCCCACATGCCCTGTCATGTGGCCCCTCAGTCCTCAAGCCTAGCAGTTAAATCCTCCCCACGCTCGAATCTGTCTGGCCTCCCCTTCTGCTAGCTGTTGCAGAAAAATCGCTACTTTTAAAGGGTTCGCAAGATGACCTTTAGGTCCACACTGATAATCTTCCTCTTGATTTACTCAAAGTCAGCTGACAACCCCTTTGGCTCCCTCACCTAAGCATCATGGAAGGTCTATCTCATCACATCCACACACCGTCCGAGGGGAGAGGATTAGGGGGAGGGGGCGGTGAGGGGCACTGGGGGCCATTTTTAGAATTCTGCCAACACACGAGCTATGTTTCAAACACATTGAACTCCTTGATTCTGGGCTTCACCTTACGATGCTTCTTGCACCTGGAATGGCTTTCCCGCACATACTCACAAGTCTGGATCATGCCTGTTCTGTGACACCTTGTTCAAGTGGGAAGTCCTGTGACCGAGATGCCTTTGATCCTTCTGCCTACAACATAACATGTATCTTCTCTAAATACTGCAGGGTTTTATCAGAACATCTTTTGTGGCACGTATCACACCGTCTTGCATTTATGAGCCTCTCCGAGTGCCCTGTTAGACTCTTTAGTATATTGAAGGCTGGTCTACATGTTACTGCAACCCTCAACAATGACTTGCACATGGTAGGCGCTCAGGAAATGTTGTCTGATAGAATACGTGTGTGGATAAATAAGGGTTATAGACCCCCAATCCAACCATGTCTGCTTATGGGAGACAGATTTAGCAGAAAAATAAATCATTCAGTAACAATACAAATGGAGGACACACCAGAGGCAGGAAGTGATCTACACCCATAAACAACATTTCACTGGACATCGATCGGTACGGTGTCATTCACCAGAGATGACTCAAGGGGCAACAAGACACCAATTTCCTTGCTTCCTTTTCCCTCATTACCATTCCTCTTAAACATTGCTACTATGCATTATATTCCAGAGGAAGAAAGAGGCACAGAGACTAAGATGCAAAAAGTCCCGACAACCAGGACAACATAGACTAAACCATTTCTTCACTGTCATAAAGAGTAAATCTATGCCCTAAAGCAGCACTCTACATCCTTAATGGGCATGAGAATCATGAGAAGAGCTGATGAAAAAAGCAGAACAAGAAATGATCATTCCACAGGTTTGAGGTAGGGATAAGACCTTTACCTCGTTCCCATGGTGACTGTGATACAAGTTGCCCTAAGAACTACACTTGAATGGCCAACACTAAAAGATGTTCCACATGGGGGGAAATTCTTGAAAACCAATTTTTCCATCCATTCTCAAAACCATTCTACAGGTATTTTAAAAAGATTTTAATGTTTTATTTATTTTGAGAGACAGAGAGAGAGAGAGAGAGAGAGAGAGAGAGAGAGAGAGAAAGAGAGCAAGCAGGGGAGGGGCAGAGGGAGACAGAGAATCAGCACAGAGCCTGATATGGGGCTCGAACTCATAATCCAGGAGGTCATGACCTGAGCTGAAATCAAGAGTCAGATGCTTGACCAACTGAGCCACCCAGGAACCCTTCCATTTTACTAATATTGACTGAGTCTTGGCTATTGAGCACCAGGCATAGAATGGTCAAAGGGCAAGTGAAAGCTTGAAAACCAACTTCATTCTCTCAGTGCTAGTCACAGCCAGAGCACATGGCTTCATCAATTGGGCTGCCATTGTTTTCTAAGTGAAGCGGGCACATGGTGGAAGTCAAAACGTGCTTGTGACGGCTTGCAGAATGTGCAAATGGTGCGCTTCAGCAACGCACACAATTGCTCTATTGATTGTCACTTACTAGTCGCCTCTCGATTATAATTTTCCTCCATGACTTCCGTCACATGATCATTGGAATATGTGTCTGCAGAGGCCAAACACAATGCTTGCATAAATACTCCAATCTTTCAGCAGAACGAGCTTTTTCAGAGATTCTTGATATCAGACAAAAACACACACTAGAAATCTTCTGCACATTCTCAAGAGTTCCTGAGACTCACGGGGTCATTCTGGGCTAAGCAAGGTGGGAAAGTGGGGAGGAGTAATAAAATACAGTGATCTAGAAGGGAGAGGGCTGGAGCATTCCATAATTGGAAATGACATCATGTCACAAGTGCATGTGACAGGCAATTGTTTGGCCATCACCACCGTTGATGAAAGCCTCCCTAAGTCTGAGGACACAATGACATGCTACATCATGTCTTGGGTGGCTCAGTCAGTTGAGCGTTGACTCTTGATTTTGGCTCAGGTCATGATCTCAGGGTGGTGGGATCGAGCCCCATGTTGGGCTTGGTGCTAAGCATGCTCTCTCTCTAAAATACATAAAAACAAAAAAGAAATTAAAAGGAAAAGACTACCCTGTACCAAGAACTAGGGTGATAATCTTACATGCATGATCCCATTTAGTTTTTTCAACAGCTCATCTCAAGGAGGCATTCTTAGCTCTGCCTCCCAAACAGAAATTCAGGTTAGTGACCTGTTTCAGGTCCCAACACGCTCTGCCAGGTACTACATGATGGAAGCTGGAGGCCTGGGAGCTCTCCACCTGGGGATATTCTGCAAGCAAGTCTAGAGATCGGGAGGTCTGAGCTGCAGTGAGCAATCTGGGAGTCATCCTATGCGGAAGGCAGCTGGTGCCGAGGGCACCAATGAGAACACAAGCAGACCGGAGAGAAGGAAGGGGAGGAGGGTGCTTCAGAGCACCAGAGTGGGACTCTGGGTTTGGGAAGACATGATATGTGCCTCTCATGTCTTCTGGAGCATTACTATCATCCTTAATTAGTGCTTCTCTGGAAAACAAGAGGGTTCTTTTACGTCAACAGGTATGGGTTTTGTCCTATTCCTGCTTGAGGTCAAAAATTCCAAACTGCCTTCAAAATCTTTCTTGGAATCTCTCTCTCTCCCTTTCTGTCTCTCTTTCTAAATCTATCTCCATTGTAAAGCTAGTATGTACATATGTGTATATTTGTGTGTGCACATATACATATATACATTAATTTAAAATTAAAAATTTTAAATGTTTATTCTTGAGAGAGACAGAGACAGAGACAGAGAGACAGAGAATGAGCAGGGAGGGGCAGAGAGAGAGGGAGACAGAATCCTGAAGCAGGCTCCAGGCTCTGAGCTATCAGCACAGAGCCCAATGAGGGGCTAGAACCCATGAACCATGAGATTGTGACCTGAGCCGAAGTCAGATGCTTAACTGACTAAACCACCCAGGCACTCCCATGTATATGTTCATTTTAAAGCTAGTATAACCCAAAATGGTAAATACAATTATTCCCAAAGCATTGCTTTCAAGTAGTTAAGAAGAAAATGATTCCACTTGGAGAAATGCAGTCTATACTCAAGCCCAGCTCCAAAGCCCCTAACTTCTTGAAAACTACCCCAACTGGCCAAGTCAAGTTCACCCTTCTCACCCCGGTGAAGGCTTGGTTATGAGCTACCTGAAGAGGGGGATGGTTTCTTACTCATCCTTGGAATGGCCCCGGTGCCTGATGGAATGGTGGCCACAGAGTTGGCCCGTAGTGGGCACTGGGGTGTCAATTGCCTTGTATCTATGGCACTGTTTTCAAATATCTCTGGGAAGCCTTGGACCCACCAAGCTCCAAGGAAGAGCAAAACCACTGCAGAAAAGGAGAGGCAAGGAGCATGGAAGTCCTGACTGGCAAGAAGAAAGCCTGCTTAGCACCGAGTTCTAGATCTGCTGAACACAGGTGGGCACTGTGCACAGCACTGGAATAATGCCCTCCAGCCACACACAAAGGTCCCGCGGAGAGCAAATCCCCTCCAACGGCTTGTCACGATTTCCAAGACACCCTCCTTACATGCGGCTGCTCCCATGATGCCACTGGGTGACCTCAGAGACAAAAAGAAGACGCCTCCGAGCCCCAGAATAACAGCTCCCTCCTTCGGCAGCCTGTCCCCTCTGACGACCTGCTGTACTGGGTCTCCTGCTGGGGGGCAGGTTTAAGGATGACATGACTGGTATTTAGCTGCTCCACTGGCTTCCTCTTTCTTCAAGACAGAAGCACAAGGAGTTTTTTCTGAAGCACTGGATCCCCTGAGTGCCGAGAGAACAGACCAACCACAGGAAGCAGTTGTACAGTCTAAGCTCCATTCGGCAGTAATTCCCCGAGCTGCCTTTTTGAGAAATTGTTATATTTCAACAGGAATTGGAAGGAGAACACACAAAATATTAAAAGGGCACTTTCTGCGTCTGGAAACAGCACATCAAGGGCAGCTTTCTTTTATGCAATGTTATCACCTGGGCTGCAGTGGCCTCCCTGTACACAGGCTCTCTGGCAAATGAGCCGGATCCACGGGCAGCACTGAAAATTCACAGGGGTGAGCCAAGTCGGACCCAGGACAGGTGAGATCCAAGCAAGGAGATGGATTTCACAGCTCCACAAGGGATCCTCAGGTTGTGTAACTTCAAACTGTTGAAAAAGAACCCCAAAACACAACACCATAAGGCAGAAAGGCCCACGTTCCCTACCTCCTATTAAGAATAAGAAGAAGGCAATTTGCATGTTGGCTTTGCATTTGTAAGAGGAAAGAAAACCCAGAACTTGAAGGATAGATATAAGGAGTGGGTCCAGGAAAACATTACAGGTTGAAAAAAAAATAAAAAGGCATGTCCTGTGTCCCAGATGCATTGAGCCCAGCTCAATGATGGAGATGTGGGCCACAGGGTATACCAGGTGCCAGTTAACTAGAATTCAATTCTTTCCTAAAACCTCACAAAAGTACACAGACTCCCACCCCACCCTCCTCCACATGCAGACTAGAATCTGAGTTCCATGAGTACAGAAGTTGTTTTTTTGTCTGTCTTGTTCACTGATAAATTCCAAGTATCAAGAATAGTGCCTGGCATGTAGTAGGCACTAAATAAGTATTTGTGGAAGGAAGGAAGGAAGGAAGGAAGGAAGGAAGGAAGGAAGGAAGGAAGGAGGGAGGGAGGGAGGGAGGGAGGGAGGGAGGGAGGGGGGAGATTCGGTGCTTGGGTGTACCTCCTACAGGAGAAATAGAGCAGGTGTTCAATAAACAATGGCTATTGTTGATATAATTAGTATTTGTTTCCGGGGGTTAAATACAAAAACTTAGGCAACACTGGTAGTTAGTTGTGCTGGGGATCTCAATATGAAGGGTTTCAAAAATTGTTGTTAATTAAGGTACAACAACATGCAAGGAAATAAACAGATCCTGGGTAAAAGTCTGATGCACTTTGACAAATGTCAAGATAGAGAACAATGCCATAACTTGAGAAAGCTCCCTATGCCCCTCCTCCACAAAAGCAACCACCATTCCTGTTTCTAACCCCATAGACTGGTTTTGCCTCTTATTGAACTTTACATAGATGGAATTATATAGTATATTTCTCTGTGTCTGCCTTCTTTTGTTCAACATAATGCTTGGCAATTCATGCATGTTGTAAGTATTACCAGTTCATTCCTTATTAATGAGTAGCATTCCATTTTGTGAATATACCATAATTTATTTATCCATTCTTGTTGCTGCACATTGGCATTCCTTCTGATGTTCTATTATGAAGAAATCAAGTTGCAATGAACATTCTTATACAAATATTACTTTGGGGGTATATGCTTATATTTATTTACAGTAAATACCTAGGAGTGGAATTACTAGGTTGTAAGGTTTGCATATGTTTAGTTTTGTAAGAAACTGGCAAACACTTTTCCACAGTGATTGCAATTTTGCATTGTGATCAGCCATATTTAAGAGATTCAGTTGCTCCATATCCTTGTCAACACTTGGTATTGTCAGTCTTTCATTTTAGCCATTCAGTGGGTGTGAAGTGAAATATCATTCTGGTCTTAGTTTGCATGTCTCTGATGATCGACAATGTTAAGCATGTTTTCATTTACTTACTGGCCATTTGAGTAATATCTTTTGTGAAGTGTCTAACTTAATTTCACACTTCTGTGTTATTTTTCTTTTTTATTATTGATTCATAGGAGTTCTTTGTGTGTATATGTGTGTGTGTGTGTGTGTGTATGTGTATGTACATGAATAAAACCATAGTTAATATTCTTTTCCCAGTCTGTGGCTTGCCTTTTCATTTTCTAACCGTGTTGGTACATGAGCAAAATTTAAAAATTTTTAAATTTTGGTGGAGTCCAGTTTATTATTTTTACTATATGCTTAATGCCTTTTGCATTCTACTTTCTCAGATCACAGCAATACCCTCCTAAATTTTCTTCTGGGAACTTGACAGTTTTAACTTACATTTAAGTTGGAAATTTATGTTAAGTAATTTTTATGTATGATGTGAACTATAGGTTAAGGTATTTTTTTTCTATATGGATATCTGGTTGATCCAGCAACATTTATTAAAAGGACTTTCTTTTCCCTCACTGTCATAATTATTCATCACAAATCACTTGAATGTATGTTTATAGATCTATTTTCATCACTTTATCACTATGCAAAATGTTACTTACAGGGCTTTCATAGATAACCTTTATCAGATTGAGAAATCTCCCTCTTTACCATGAATGGGTATATTAGATTTCATCAAATGCTTTTTTGGCATCTGTTGAGAAGACCATGCAATTTATTCATTTATTATATTAACACGGTAAGTTAGACTGATTTTTTTGAACATTAACCAGTTCATAAGATAAACATCCTTTATCCATGATATATTATTCTTTTTTAATATATTGCTGGGTTCTGATTACTACTATATTGAAACATTACATAGAGTGGTGTCATTTCTTTTTAAAATGTCTCATGGAATTCACAGTGAAGCCATCTAGGTCAGGAGTTTTTCTTGTTTTTGAAATGGGAAAGATTTTAGTTATGAGTTCAATTTCTTAGCAAGTTTAGAGCTTAGAAACTTAGGGAATTCAGACAGTCTATTTCTTTTTATGTCAGTTTTGGAAATTGGTGGGTGTTTGTTTTTTTTTTTCCAAAAAAACTTTGCCCATTTTATCTACATTGTGGAATTTGTTGGCATACATTATTCCCAATTTTTTGATCGTTTTAATGTCTACAGGATCTATAATGTCTGTGTTAATATTCCCTCTTACATTTTTAGTACTGATTATTAGTATTTGTGTTTTCTATGTTTTGTGTGATCACTCTTGCTAGAAATTACGAGTTTCATTAACCTTTTCAAAGAACTAGCTTTTGGCTTTGTTGATTTTTCTCTATATTTGTATTTGACTTTGATTTTTACTCTTATATTTATTGTTTTCTTCCTTCTACTTCATTTGGGTTCCCTTTGCTCTTTTCCCAGCTTCTTAATGTAGAAGCTTCAATCACTGACTTTACACTTCCCTTATTTTTTCTATTTATAAGCTGTCACAGCTATGAATTTCCCCCTTAACACATCTTCAATTTTATTCTTCAAATTTTGACATGCTGTGTTTTTCAAGGTCATTTCATTCAAAATATTTTCTTATGTCTTTTTTTCTTTGACCCGTGGGCTATTCACAGGCTGGACCTAATTTCCAAACATCTGGTGATCCTGTAGATATACTTTTATTATTAACTTTTGTTTTAACACTGTGTGGTCAAAGAAAGCATTCTGCATTATTTCAATCCTTTTAGATATATCGAGACTTGTTTTATGCTTGAGAACACAGTCTACTTTGGTGAGTTCCCTAAGTGCACTTGAAGAAAAGTTTCTTTTGTAGCTGTGGGGTGTAGCAGGCAAAATCTTCCAAAGCTTTCTCTTCATCTTCCCTTCTAGGAATGCATCATTGATCGTCCAGAGTCAATGCATCTGTTTGCACAGAACTTTTTTCTGATGCTAGTTAATTATAGGACGGTTCCTCACCACATCCTGCATCTTCCTACCCCTAGGATCTCTCAAGCCCATCTGATGTGCAAAGTGAAAAGAAATCTCAAGCTGCTGAAGCAATTTAGAAGCCATGCCTTGCTTGTCAAAAAAGACAAGATAAAGACACAGGCTTCCGTTTGATCTCTTTTATTCTGCTCTTTATGTGATAGTATGGCCACTGACTTGGAACTTGATGGGAGAGTGGGAAAGTGGGACAGATACTGTCATCGTTCTCATGGCGTCATCTGTAAATCCTATGACATCTCCCCTCTCTGACTCAGGACACGGCCTTGGGTAAGACGTGTGATGATTTTTTTTTCCCTGCAGTGGTGTTTTTCATTTTTTAATAGTTAATATACATATTCTATAAAATGTGCTTTACAAGAAATATAATCAACCTGTGATTTGTAGAAGTGACATGCTTAAGTTTCGGAAATGGGTTGATTTAAAGTAAAAGACTACAGAGATGAAAATACAGGGGTTCCTCCATATGGCAAAATGTGTAATTATGATACATAATATGGGGTTTAGGCAGACTCGTGTGATCACTGCTCTGTAGCAAACGTGTACTATTGTACCAACATGAACCAAACTTTAGTCTTTACATTATTTATCCTAAGTCCTTCAAGGACCCTTCCTAATGAGATGTGAGAAGCTGACACACAGAACAGCACACGATCACCACAGTTTACCCAGGAAAAGCATTCCGCCTGCACCTTATGATATTTGGTCTGCCTTGTTCCAAGAAACATCTGGTCCTGGTCATGGGATGGGATCTGGAGCCGCTCAGCAGAAAACATGTGAGGAAAAGGAGTAAGCCGAGCCCCTCTGTGGCCCCTGCTTTCATCCTTCCCCGATACGCGGCATGCCGAAGGATGCTCACCTTTTCCCATTCTCTGTCCTTGTTCAGCACAATCACCACCAGCCTGGGGTGCACCTGATAGCCTTCCTCAGTGAAGGACAAGTCTTTGCCATCCCATGTCACGTTGACCATAAATCTAGAGAGAGGAAGAGAGAAAGACATGTTTTTAAGGAAGAATTCAAGAGGTCAGATGAGCGGATGCCACCATCAACATAACACTCAGAAAGTGAAGACTTATGTGGCTATCATCACGTACGACAGGTGGCCTCTATCCAAGGAAGTATTAGTACCCGCGTGGGCACTGCTAATTGGCCAGGCACTCGTTTCCATGAACCTGTAATCACTCTCAGAATCCCCAATCCTGTTTAGGCATTAGTAATTGTAATTAGCACATGGGATGGACCCTTCCATCCTGCCATGCCCATAGACTTCTGTTCAAATGATAGTACAGGAGGGTCTAAAAGCATGTTCTATTATGTTTTAATAAGCTTCCCTAAAGGAAGCTGCTTGCTCATAAACCACATGGTATACAGCTTCCAAGAAATAGTATCCCATCTGTTCATTACTCATTCTACTAATACTTATCAGGTATTTGCTACAGGCCAGGACGCAGCCACTTGGATGAAGATAAGTAAGGAAACAGATAGGATCCCTCTCCCCATGAAGCTTAGAGTCTAAAGGACAGGACAGGCATTAATTAATTACAGATCTATGACAAGTGATATAGTAGAGAGGTGAGTGTGCCATGTGGAAGTGAAACAGGGGTCAGGCAAGGCTATAAGGAGTCAGTATTAACTAGGTTAAAAAAAAAAAAGGACATAAGCATATTCCAGGCAAAGGGCAGCAGCAAGTGCAAAGGCCTAGTACTGGTACACATGAGGGATTGACTGGGAGCGAGACCAAACCAGAGACCAGCGAGACCAAAGCAGACAGAGAGACAGAAGAACGTGGTATGTGGTTTGGCTGAGAAGATGAATCGGTGAGATACAGCAAGACTTTTCAGGCCATGTTAAAGACTTTTGTTTTTGTTTTAAAACAGTAGGAAGATACTGAAGGTTTTAATCAAGGAGGTGGTAAATCAGACTTTTCTTGTATAATATGAGTTGAATGTTGTGTACAGAATGAGTTGGAGGGGACATAGGGGGTTGGTTACATTGTGCTTATTATCCAGGTCAGAGAGGATGTTGGCCTGGGAACTGTTGTGGCCCCAAAAGAAAGGGAGGAGAAGGAGAAATACCAGCTGCCACAAATAGGACCAAGTGGAGAATATTTAGCAGGTGTTTAGTGATGTGGAGGTTGGGGGAGAGAGAGGCATCAAGGACAACACCTCGCCTCACCATCCGCCTTATATAACATCCGTATGGTCAACCCTTAGCCTAGGTGTTTTCATTGCACAACATCTGTCTTCCTTATGATACTCTTATCTCTAGCACCCCTCAAAGCCACCTTGCCTGTAGGCAAGGTGGATGCAGACAGGGAGGGAGGGAGGCAGAGGTCAACTCCCATGATTCAGGTGGGAGGGTCCCCGGGATTCCACTTCTCCTTGCAGCTTAAGAAAAAGGTGAAGCTGTCAGACTTGCATGGGAACATACCACCTGGCAGATACTCAGTTAATGTAGTATGGTGGGTTGAAATATTCAGAGATCCCAGACAGACAGACAGGCTATCTCAAGACCATGGCATTTTCTTGCTTCACATTCCCTTAACACCAAAAGCAGCTAAAGAAGTAAAATATTAAGGAGGAGAAATAGACTATGAAAAAAATTCTAAAACCAGGGACTGTCCTAACTGGTCACATGTCTGCCCCTGGGCAGCCATAGTGGATACTGTGTTGTGAGGAGGAAGAATCAGGTCTCCAAGGACAAGGTGAAGAAACTGGGGAAAAGGCAAAAAAGCAAATATTGTGTATCCATTCAATGAACTATTTGTTTTTTTTTCTAAATCGTGTTTTGATGACAAGTTAAGGGTGAAGAGAAAATGCTCACTATTTAATGTTAAACAGAAGAGAACAAAAATAGGGTTTGTCTATGCACAGAGGGATTGCAGGTACCTTTTATTTGTGTGTGTGTGTGTCTTTTTGTTCTCCAAGTTTCTTGCAAATAGTGTTTGTTAAAAAACAGAAAAATAAAGCACTGCGATTCTAGAAGGAGCAAAGAGTAATCACTCTATTTGGTGTGCATGCAAGGTATCTGTGATCATTTCCTCATAGGTATTTTGTTGATTCAACAACTATTTACTGAATGTCTATTATATGTCAGACCCTATGGGGAGTCTTCTAGATACAGGAATAAAAACCGCAGTGGCTGTCCGCCCTCCTACAGGTATCTTTACCGCTCAGTGACACAGGCACATAAACAATGACAGCACGCAGAACACCACTCATGCACAAATGCACAGTGAGTGGGAGATGTAAGAATGCCGAGGAAGGCCCCTCACTCAACCTAAGGGATACAGGTGGCACTTCCTGGGGAATCTAGGAGAGTAAAAGGGTTAAGAAGAGGTGGGAGAAAAGAGTTCTGAGCCAAAGAATCACCCTGAGTAAAGAAGAGTCAGCAAAGGCAGTGACACATGCTAGGGAAAGCAGGGAATAGCTTAGTAAGCTGAGGGGCAGTGGGATTTGTCTGAAGAGAATCCCTGAAGCCAGATCGTAAACGACTTTGAATACTGCCCTAAAGGGTTTGGATGTTGTTCAGAAGACCATGGAGATCCATGAAAGGTTTTAAGTAAAGCAGTCATGCAGTCGGATGTGCTGCCAAGAGAAGAAGTAAAAATGCTTCTCTGCATTGAAGGACAACTCCAACATTTTTGTTTATGTCTAAAAACCTCTCACTAACTAGGGGGACCTAAATTACTCTGTTTGTATTTTTCCAGTTTGACTTTTGCTTTTGTTCCCCATGATTAATTTTAGTTGTGGCCCATTGTAGCATTGGAGTTTATGTCTGGTGGTTGAGTATGTTGACAGATCATCACCACAAGTGTCATCCATCCGTGTATACATCCATCCATCCATCCATTCATCCGTCCATCAGTCCATCCATCCTTGTATCCATCCATCCATCTATCCATCCATCCATCCATCCATCCATCCATCCATCCATCCATCCATCCATCATTCTGTCAATCTGCCCATCCATGCATCTATCCATCCATCCATCCATCAATCCATTCATCTATCTGTCCATCCGTCAGTCCATCCATCCTTATATCATCTGTCCATCCGTCCATCCATCCATCCATTATTCTGTAAATCTACCCATCCATGCATCTATCCATCCATCCATTTATCCATTCATCCATCCGTCTGTCCATCCATCCATCTGTCAATACACCCATCCATGCATCTATCCATCAATCCATTCATCCTTCCATCCATCCATCCTTTTACCGTCCATCTGTCCATCCATCCATCATTCTGTCAATCCACCCATCCATGAATCTATCCATCCATCCATCCGTCAGTCCATCAGTCCATCCATCCTTGTATCATCTGTCCGCCCATCCATCCATCCATCCATCCATCCATCCATCCATCCATCCATCCGTCAATCCACCCATCCATGCATCTATCCATCCTTCCATCCATGCATCTGTCAGTCCATCCTTGTATCCATCCATCCACCCATCATTCTGTCAATCCACCTACCCATGCATATATCCATCCATCCATCCACCCACCTACCCACCCGTGTATCTATCCATCCATCCATCCACCCACCCACCCATCCACTCATCCATCTGTCCGCCCATCCATCTGTCCATCCATCCATCCATCCATCCATCCATCCATCCATCCATCCATGTATTGATCCATTCACCCACCCACCCATCCAACCTATAGACATATTTGAGTACCTACTATGTGTCATGACCTGTGCCAAGAGATGTGATAGGAAAAATGATACAAAAGTAAACAAATACATTCCTGCAATAAATAATTGGAATAAAGACAGTAAGGATGAAATTAGAGATTTGTATTAAGTAGGCTGGTGAAGAGCGTAAGGAATAGAATGGCTCTGCTCTGATGGCAGAGGTGGAATCAGGAAACAAAGTGGAAATGTTTGGATTGTGTCAGGAAGGGATAATAAGGGCTGGCTAGGTGAATGGCCAGGGGAAAGGGGTGGTGATGCGCTGCATGGAGGAAGCCATAAAGCCAACGGCATAGAACCATGGAACAGGATGGAACGCTATTCATGGAATTTCAATATAAATAATGCAGACAAAGACCACCAGTGAGTAGAAGCTAGTATGAAATCAGTTGCCAAGTCACTCTGTATTTGCTACCCAAAACTTAGGGTTAGGCCAGCCAATTCACTAAGGTCTTTTATTTATTATCACTGTTGTTGTTGAATCAAATTAGCTACCAAGCCAGGTTTCAATTTGTCCATCCCTTTGGGATGGAAAGAGCTCAGGATGGATCTATCTAATAATGGCCCAAATGTGGATGAACTGAAAATTTCAGTCAATTATCAAGAGGTTTAGAAATATCCAGTTTGTTATCTTTTTGGAAAAGGCAGACCAGAGAGCAAATGCTTTGGCTCTGACATAGACATGAGGCCCGGGAGGGCCGCTCACAGCATTACGTATCACGACTGAACACCACAGTCGCTGTTTTATCCACGGAGCTGGCGTGTACCATGGAGTATCCATATCTTCTTTTGATATGCCAGCTGAATTTACTTAAGCCTCCCTCCTCTTTGATTCCCCATCATTATTTCTTCCACCCATTCCTCTTCTCCCCTCTTGTAGTGAGATAAGATGGAATGATCAGGGTGATTATTTCGATGTGATGGCTCTTCTTCAGGTTACATGGAAACAACTATACGGACGTTCTCACACTCCCTCATTTTCTGTGTTCCTTTAAGATTTAATATTCTGGACCAATGAGTCTGTATACTCAATGTTAATATAGGTTCTTTACTTTTTCCTTTTTTTAAATTTTATTAACAGTCTTCAATCCCTTGTGTGTGTGTGGTTGGGGGGGGGGGAACCTCTACCAAAATTTTTTGTTAAATGGTAATTTCATTATGAAGTTGGCAGGATGCAAACACCTATTACCTTCAATTCCCCCATCCAATTTCTAGGAAGGAGAATCCATATTTTCTCAGGCTTTCTTCCCATTTAAACCAGCTCCAGAGCAAAATCCTTTACCTAGGGAAATGCCATTACACACCCCATTGCTTGGTCCCCATTAACACCTGCTGGGTACTTGTATTAAACAGCAAAATCTTATCATTGTTTTGTTTATCTCTCTAAAATGGATTATAAACTTTCGGTGATCAGATAAAATATTAGAAATTCTGGCAGCTGCTAAGCTTCAAATTACATCTTCAACATTTCCATCAGGAGCAATAAATACAGGAAAGCATGCTGGCAAAATTGAGCAGGGTGGAGGCTCCAGGGGTCTCCCGAGGGTCCACTTGTGTGTTATTATCAACGACTGATGGTAAAGCCAACTAGTTGGGGTTTTCATCGTCAGTGACATACACAACATTAAACTAGAAAACATGTAAATTACGTGACATACATACGAACAAGTTTCCTTTAGTATCTACTTAGGTGTATGAGGCTGAAGTCCAGATCATCACTTGTCTACTGCTAGCATTGTGTGCCCTATGAATGGGTGATACGAAGAGATCAGAAATAACACTGAAAACCAGAGAGGGCCATTTTTCCTGTATCATGACTGCAAAGAAACTAGGCCTGAATTTCAAGTTCTCTCTAGACCTGAAATGTTTACTGTAACAGCCACCAAGTACAGGTGGCTATTGAGCACCTGAAGTAGTCTGAATAGAGGTGAGCCCTAAGGACATAATACACAGAAGATTTGGAGAATCTGTATAAAAAAAAATCATGTAAAATATCTCATGAATAACCTTACGTTGATTTCATATTGAAATATTTTAGACAGCTTGGGTGAAATAAAACAGATTATTAAAATTAATTTCATCTGCTTCTTTTTCCTTGTTTAATGTGCTGCTAGAAAACATAAGATTCCATGAGGCTTACATTCTACCAGACAGCTGCTCTAGACTGTCTTTGGTCTTGGGGTATTTTTTAACCAATAGATGGTGAGCATCATGAAGGCCTTTAGTATGGCATTTCCAGGGCCAAACAGAGTGCCTGGAACAAAGCCGATGCTGAATAAATATGTGGACGAATTGCTATTTCTCTGTTGTGGAAAACAGAACAGGAATCCAAGCCTGGCTTTGTGTTCCCGGCTGTGTCACTTTCGGCAGTGTATTTAAAATTCTCTGAGCCTTCATTTCTTTCTTTGTAAAAAATGGATCAGGTTACACTGCACGAACTAGCCAAGACAGCCGCATGTGGTTTGAGCTAACAGTTACCTAACTCCCGGGTTTAGGGGTAGCATTAGGGATAGTGCCCTTAAAATACTGTTCCAGGTTTACTATGCCTGGTTTATAGCTATCACCTAATAAATAGTAGCTAATATTTACAGACATTTCCTATGCATTTTTTTTACTACTTTTCCACCCCATCACATTTTCTAACACCCCCACTCCAAATGCAATTGTCTTTTTAAGGCCATGCTTATGGTGGCCACTCAATGCACTTACTTCCAGGGTCCCTCTGTTCTCCCGTCAAAAGCTACCCATACATAGGCTGCAGAAGCTCCTCGCACTATCGCTTAAAATGTCTCATTCCCGCTGATTTCTATTTTCTCTTTTTTGCCTGTATAGTCCTAAGTCTCCTTTAACTTCCCAAATCTGATTATTTGAAATGTTCCCTAGACATATTTATTATTCACCATTTGCCTTCAGACTCTAATTCTCTTACTGTCTCACAAATGCCACCATAACCCATTTAGTGTTTCTCAATTTTTGGTTAATTTTCCATCTGCTTTGCCATTTCCCACATTCCCCTGGGGCTTTGGTTCCCCCCCCCCCCCATCACACTCTGCCTTCAATGCCTCCTCGAACTGCTTTGCGTATCACCCTTCTCCGTCTGCCATGTAATTTACGTGTTTCTGAAAACAGAGTCTCTGTTTTCTTCAACCTCCTCAAGACACTCGATTCTTGAAAACGTTTTTTGCTCTTGGCAGCATTCTCCTGGCGGCCGGAAATCCCTTCAACTCTGATGCGTGTCTGAGCGCCCCCTCATCTTCCATGAACTAGTCCCCGATGGCCACCGAACTCTTCCTTCTTTACGCCCCACGCATAGCGCTTTCACCCCGCACGCCAGCCCTTCCCAGCATGCAGCGTGCCCTGCTTCTCTCCAGCAAGCCTCCAGGTGTCCTGGTGCTCAATTTCACAGGCTCATCGGTGCCCTCCCATTTCCCCTCAACAATTACCAAAAAGCACGACCTCAGGGCTACGACTTAAATGTCAGGACAGAAATGTAATCACTCCAACACACAGATTTCCATATTCTAGGCCGGCAGCATCCCAAACGGGCTCAGAAACGACAGCATAAAGACCAAGAAGGAGAAAAAAAAAAAAAAAAAATACTGGGTTAAAAAAAAAAAAAAAGAGGTAAGTATTTAGTATATGTGCTGCCCAAGCGAGCACAGGAAGTATTTACTCTCTAAACTCAAATTCTCTTGTGGCTGATTACAAAATGATAATGTCATTTTGTCAATTGCCTTGGCTGAGCAATTATATATAATATATACATATACATATATGCACACATATATTTATATATTTAATGTGCATTTATTTACAGAGAGAGAATAGGCAGGGAAGAGGGGCAGAGGGAGAGGGAAAGAATCCCAAGCAGGCTCCACAGTCAGTATTGGAGCCCCACGTGGTGCTTGATCCCACAAACCATGAGATCATGACCTGAGCCGAAACCACAAGTTGGACGCTTAACCGATGGGAGCCACCCAGGCGCCCAGCAATACTATAGTTTCAAAAATTGCCACAGGAGAGGGTAAGCTCCATCAAGGCAGGGAATCTTTGTCTGGCTTCATCACCGTGCTTCTAAAACACCGACAACAGTGTGTGTTCCAGTAGAAGCTTAAAAATATTTGTGGAATAAACGAACAGACATAGGCCTCCGGCACCTTGTTTGGTCAGTGCTTATTTTCCATGCGACAGCCTCACAGAGACGAGTCTGTGAGGCAACTGCTGAGTTTGCAACCACTCGGCCGGGGCTACGAGGTCTTGCTGTTGCTTCCAAACCCAGGAAAGCATCCTACATCCTCAGAGCTTCTGTTTCCCCTTCCGTAGAAATCAGGTTGTAACAGCCACGCCACTGTGTAACTGCAGGGATGAACTTCGATGGACCATAATGAGGTCAGTGAGGGGTGTGCAATGGCAGCCAATATCTCGGTTTCACAGAAGTATCTTTTCTCCTCCGAACATTTGAGATTAAGGGGCTTTAATCTTTTAGATGCTGGAGGACTGTTTTGGCTACTAATCCCAGTCCCTCAAGGGAGGTGATGTGCTGCCTCAGTCCCTCACCCCAGGGAAAGAGAGGTGCTGGTCTAATTGCTTGGAGCCCGTGGGACCCCTGGACCAGGCTATCATGCACAAAGGGCTGCCATCCTCCCCTTCATGCCTCTTGGACTTCCTGTCTCCATTTGGTGAGCACATCTGAGCTGACGGTGGTTTTGGGGGACATGCCCCACATGCTGCCTTTTGTAATGCAACCTCCAAGTCTAAGACTTGTAGTACGTAATCAGGGAGAAGCTTTCTCTGTGAATATGACCGTCCCCCTGCCTCCATCGCCAGACAGCAGAGCCGAACCACTTGGCCAAGGCTTACGTGGGGAGCAGGACATGTCCAGTAGGCTCTAAGAGACATGCCCTAATTGTACTTTGTCAGGAGTCGTCAGAAGCTTGAGTGTCCACGAATAACGTGGTTCTCAGGATCTCACATATGTTCTTGTTCCTTATATGATGGTTCTCTCAGGAACCTGATGGGGGATCTGGAAGTTTTAGAAATGCTGGATCGCATTTTATAACACCACCCACGGAGCACCAAACGTATCACCATTAACCTCTAGTGACTCTGCATCACCTAACCATTTGGAACTGGCTGGCACCGGGGCTCATGGAGCCATTTCACCTAATGAGCTTCTATTCCAAGAGACCCCACAAAACCAGGTAAGGTGGCAAGCAGTTTCCAGGAGCTCACTCAATCACCTGTGTCTATGCAGCACAGGTCTTCAGGATCTCGAACAGGCAGATGTGCATGGAAGGTGCCTCCTCAGCACCCCTGACCCCACTCCCACCAACACAATATGCAAAATGACTTGATGTGAATCAATTCAACGTGCGATTTCATCCAAGAATGTCTGGATAGCCCCATCCGGGAACATGAGCCCCACAGGGGCAGGCCATTTGTTGCCCATTCTCTGCTGCACCCCGTTCTAGAACAGGCAATGGTTCCTGGCATAAAGGAGATGCTAATCACCCACTTACTGAGGGAAACAAAGGTCTCTTCATTTTTTCTCACCTTCTGACAATGACCCTCCTCTATCTATCTGTCTAGTGGGTGCCCACGCGTGCTCGGTGGATCCCGAGGGATCCGATGAGGTAACCCAAAGGCACAGGAGGAAGTTCGGGGGGAGGGGGAAGCCAGTGGGTTTCTAGGACACCCACCTCTGCTCGAATCACAAACACACTGCACTTCCTGAGAAATTATTGGAAAAAAAAATCCTACTGCTTCTATCAGTCAATTAAACTAACAAACCAGAAAACAATTAAGAACCTGTCCCTCCGTGCCACTGCATACAAAGACCCCGATCTTCAAATCAGGAGGCCAACGATCTTGTCCCATGTCCTTGGACATGTCAGTAATAACAACCGCTTTTTTAAAAAAAGGGACAAAAACATATTTAGCAACTAATATGTGTTAAATGTTGTACCAGATACTTTCCATACGCCTGAAATTTTACCCAAACAACTAAGTGTGGATTTTCTCCTTTCATGGAGAAAGTACAGAGGCTTGGAGAATTTTACGATGGTGCCACAGGCCTCACAGGGTGTCAGACACTTCTGGTTGTTCTTCAGTCCTCTCTCCTCTCTGGCCTTAAGTCATCAATACCCCCATTTTTAGCTGTGCACATAGCCTTCTATAATAAAGTATACATTTTCCAGCCTTCCCTGTAGCCAGGCATGCCCATGGCTATGTTCTGGCCAAAAGCAGGGGAGAAGGCATAATATTTATAACAGGTAACATGTATCATATAAAGGAGGGGATGAACCCTTCTTTACTCCTTCCTCCTTCCTGATGGCTGGGATACAGACATGATGGCAGGAGCACTCGCTGCCAGTTTGGACTGTGAGGTGGAAGCCACCGGCTAAGGATGATAAAGCCAGAGGCAGAGGAGGCCGGGTCCCTGACATCATGGAACATCATGATGAAGCCTTGGACAACGCTTGGATTTTGTTTACAGGAGGGACAAATTCAATGCTTCTCATGTTTAAGTGACTTTTAGGTTTTGGGCTTTCTGTTGCTTGAAAACAAAATTAATCCTGGCTGGTTTCAGTGCTATAGGGACTATGTGAACCAAAGTAGAGTCCACAGACTTTGAATTAAATGGTACCAATTCCCGATTAGCCTCTCTGCACCTCAGTTAACCTTCTCTGAAAAAAAGTGGGCATGGTCCTACAAATTCCTCCGTTTCCTTCCTAGCTCAGCAGTACTTGATCCTCGCTCCTGGCTCCCCCTCCCAGCACACAACATACTTGGTCTTACCCCCATCTCTTACTATCTCTGTCTCTCTCTCTCTCTCTCTGCTCCCTCTCGCTCTCCCTCTCACTCTCTTCCTCTCGAGGAAGAGAGGAAGAGAGCGAGAGGGAGAGCAAGATCCCTCTCACTCAAAGTGTCTTCCCTCCCCACTAACTTCAACCCAAACCCAATATTTTTTTTTGGCGGGGCGGGGGTGTGCACAAAGCTGAGTATCAAGTTCCATTTCTCCCATGTGGCCTTTCCTGATAATCTTTCCTTTTCTTAGCTCATTTTAATCCACACCTCACATTATAAGCCCTTAGCAATCCATAGTCCCTGACTGTTTCCTAAGAATTTCACATTCACACATTTGCTCTCAACAGAAGCAAAGATAAGGACTTGGCTTCAGTCGTTCATGTTTGTCTAGCATCATGCTATCGGGCACAGCGTGCTCAACAATTATTGACTTGATTCAAAAAGCAGCACATTAATCTTCAAGCCAGGACCATGTTTCTCCCCCTTAACACCAAACCCAAGACAGGGGTGACAAGAAGCCAGGCCACATGTCTTTGTCCACACAATATTCGGTGGCTATAGCTCCTTCTCGTCCCCTCCATGTTTCTTGGCCACCCTTCAAGGCCATCTCTAATAATGCCTCCCCCACAAAGATTTCCCCGACACCTCCAAATCAATACCACCTCTCTCAGTGATAAACACCGATTGTTCACATGGTGTGAACCTTAGAGCACCAGCCACCCCCATTATTTATGTGTAGTCCCAAACACGTGGAGGGAATTTTTTAAAGACACCTCTTTCAGAAAACCCTTGGGATGGTTAGCTTTATGTGACTGGGCTATAGGATGCCCAGATAGTGGGTAAAACACTATTTCTGGCTGCCTCAGTGAGAACGTCTCCAGGAAGAGATTAGCATTTTTGTCGGTAGAGTATGTAAAGACGATGGTTCTCACCAACGTGCGTGGGCTCATCCAATCCACTGAGGGTCTGAATGGAACAAAAAGGCAGAGGAAGGGGAATCTGCCCTCTCTCCTCGAGCCTGGAGAGCATTTTCTCACGCCTTCCTTGTTCATCTATGCTTCTGCCTGGAACCATGCCACTGACTTTCTGGGGCCTCCAATTTACAGCACATTGGGGGACCTCTTGGCTCCACAATCCTGTGAGCCAGTCCCTCGTAATAAATCTCTGACTTTCCAGCTTCTTGGTTTTGCCTCTCTGGAGGACCCCAGCTAATACAACCATCTGCTGGAAAAATAAAAGATGAGTCTTTGATGAAGGTAACATGGAGGGAGATTCCTGGCCTGATGTCATTCATGACCTACGTGACTTTACCTGCTCTGCTGGACTATAACCTTCCTGAAGACAACAAGTCATAACCCAGGACTCTGAACTCGGGAAACACTGTAGACACAAGAGCAGATGTAGGGTAAATGAGCTGAGGTCGAGTTTTAAATCCACCATTTATGGCACTGTCCCCATGAGCAAGCCACCCAAGTCCTCGGGGGTCCAGCTCAGTCGCGTGTCAAATGGATAACACCGCTGTCTGAGGCTGCTCGGGCTGCCCTAACAAACTACCACAGGCTCTGTGGCTGAAATAATGAGAATTTGTGTCTCACAGTTCTGGAGGCTGGAAGTCCACGATGGAGCCCTGGCAGATCCCACATCTGGTAAGAGCCTGCTTCCTGGTTTACAGATGGCCATCTTCTTGCCATGTCCTCACGTGGCAACTCGAGAGAGCATGCTCTGGTCTCTCTTCCTCTTCTTAGAAGCCATCCCATCATGAGAGCCCCATCCTCATGACCTCATGGGACTCTAATCAGCTCCCAAAGACCCCACCTCCAAATAACATCACATTGGGGGTTGGAGTTTCAACATATGAATTGTTGGAGGACACAAACATTCAGTGGACAGGAACCACCCAGCGTAGCTGAGAACTTCACGGCAGTACTCGTCAGAGCTTGATGAGGGCTTATCATTAATACATTTTTCGACTGACTTCCATAACTAAATGTGAACAATTCTCCCAGTTTTTCCAGCACTAAGGGCTTTCCTGGGGCATGGAACACTCAGTATTAAACCCTCCAAAGCACATCTAACTGAAATGCTTCAAATCCATTTCTTAGCAAACACAGCCACTCAAACAAATATTAGGGGAGTACCGGGTATATGCCAGCAACATGCAGGCGATCAGACGGTAAATAAAAAACTTGGGATCCTTTCTTCAAAGTCACTTAGAGTTTAGGGAGAAATACTTATTATCAGGATGTAATTACAACAATATAAATAACGGTAATATATTTGCAGCTGAAGCCCCTGATACTGTAGGAATATTAGCAGGAAGTCCTAACCTTTCAGAATACTGCTTAGACTCCCATTATCCCATTTCTACTTGTTTGTTTTGTTTTCAGGGAAAACACCAAGTTGAGTTCTCAGGAGGAAGCACAGAGTCTCATGCTTTCTAGGACAGGGCAGGTAAAATCCATGAGTGAAATGGGTTAGGTGCAAGATTACCTATGGACAGCAGGGAAAATCCTAGCGAGAGGCATTTGAGTTCATTTAAAAATAATACTTTAAATGAAATAAGCCACATCTGCAGACCCTTCATTTGAACTTTGTTCTAATTTCAAACTTAAGAATATTCATGTTCCTGGGGCACCTGGGTGGCTCAGTCGGTTAAGCGTCCGACTTCGGCTCAGGTCATGATCTCACGGTCCGTGAGTTGGAGCTTCGCGTCGGGCTCTCTGCTGACAGCTCAGAGCCTGGAGCCTGTTTCGGATTCTGTGTCTCCCTCTCTCTCTGGCCCTCCCCTGTTCATGCTCTGTCTCTGTCTCAAAAATAAATAAACATTTAAAAAAAAAAAAAGTATATTCATGTTCCTTCCCCTAGCAAAACCCAGGCTTCCTTCTATGCTGGTACGGTTCACAGGATTGCATCCCTCCTATGGTGGCTTACTGATATGCAGTGAGTCCTCTCCTTTGACAAAGTCCTCCTTTCTATATACCTGAACACTTATTCTTCCTTTGGACACAGAAAACAGATCTGGTGGGAGAGAGGGTGTGGCTTCCCAAACTCCAGCCACCAGATTCTCCTTCTAAGGAATTTGAAACCTGATATGTGACTGGGTGCCTGGGTGGCTCAGTCCCTCAAGCGCCCAACTTTGGCTCAGGTCAAGATCTCACGGCTCATGGGTTTGAGCCCTGTGTCAGGCTTTATGCAGACAGAGCCCAGGAATGGTCCCATCTGGCACAAGGTAACAGTAACTTTCCTCCATCGATGACTATGCCTCACCTTCTGACCTTTCCAAACCTGGGCTGCTCAACTTCTACTTCAAAGTCCCATTATTCCTTCTTTGTTACGTCCTTTTGTTTAAATTAAGTCGTTCAGAGTTTATTTCCCTCGCTTACCACCTGAATACTTTCAACAGTACTCACTTTGCTCCTGGCTGACGGGTATAACTTCTTACCTGGTCTCCAGATTCCCTGTATATCATCCCCCCACACTCACATCAAGTCCACCTGCCACATAAATGTTCCGAAACCTCACTTCCGATTATGTAAAATTCTGTTCAAAAGCCTAAAGTGGGTCCCTATTGTCCAGAAATAAAATCCACACTCCTTGGCCAAATTTAACTTCCAACCTTGCTTCCTAAAACTATTCCTCACATATCCTGCATTGGAGCAAACCCAAACAACTCACCATGTCCTTGTGATTTCCCACTCTCTGGCTTTTGCTCCTATACACTGGGAAAGCAGTCAGAGCTGTTGATTCTGGCTATTACTCATCTCCTTGGAACTTCCCCTACCTGGCCAAGAGGAGGATCTCAGACCAAGGTGATGGGTTTCAGGGGTGGGTACGTGACTCAGGTTCATCCCATCTGGGACCAGTTGCAGGTAGAGGGGATAAACTGTGTCTCTTAAGGAGAAATGGTCACAAAAGTATGTGAATCCCACACCTATTTCAGATAATGCTTTTCCGCATCTCATGGTGGGAAATGAACCATCTCAGGCAGAAACATAAAAGAGAGAGAGAGAGAGAGAGGGATCCGAAGACGTCATTTGAATCTGAATCTAGATACGCCGGATGACAAACACACCTCATCCACTGTAGGTGAATGGCCCCAGAAATCTTTCTGTTGTTATTTTTGTTTTCTGTTTTTTTTTTTTTTTTGGGGGGGGGTTGCTAAAGTCAATGAGAGTTGGTTTTCTATCACTTAAAATCACAAAAGTCCCAACTGATACACAAAGATTTTTATCCCCTCAGTAGTCCCAGGTTCAGACCCTCTACAGGTGAGTTCACCTCTTCCACAGAGGCTCACTGAGCTTCCAGCCTCCATTCCAGCCTCGGAACTGCCATGGCTTCCTCTGCACCCCCCTCTCTACCCTGTGATTCGACTTTTTCACACACACACCATGTCCTTTGCTGGAGGCTAAACTCCTGGGGAACAGAGAGACCGCGTCTGAACTATCTCCACATGCCCCGCACCCTGGGCACAGCGTCCAGCATATGGCAGGGGATCGGTGACCATTCGCTGAATGAACAGGAGCAGATTTTCATCTGGCCAGTGCTGGAGTCCTCGGCAGCGTGGAGAATGTCCCGTTGTGCTAGACGGCACCTCAGAACCATCAGGACAGAGTTAAATATGTCTTGGCCTAAATAGCAGTCTAAATGCCACCCGGTCTCGTAATGAAACTTGACAGCTCTGTGTAAATTCAGCAATAATAATGTCTCACATCCCGCCACGGATTTCTGGTGTGGAAATGTGTCCCCCAGAAGACTCCGCTTTGCAATCCCAGCCAGTGCCCTGATATCCTATCTTCGCCCAAAATTGCTAAGCCACTTCCTTTGGTGGGGAAGAAAATGATATATTTTCCTGCCAAGGAGCAAAGAAGAAATGTTAGATCAAGGAGGATTTGGCGGCTTTTTGTGTGTGTGTAAATTATAGAAAGAATATAGCTTGTTTCTCCTTCTTGTAGAGCTCTTCTATTTGTTTTCCAAATAGTTAAGGGTTAATTTTCGAACTACAGGGAAATAATTGTGGGGAGAATAGAATGAAGGGGGGGGAGAAGGACAAAGAGGAGTAAAAGGACCCAAGAAGGAAGAGAAGTTACGGAGAAGGAAAAGCCAGGGAAAGGGAGAGAAAGACAGACACAGCAGTGTAGGGGGGAAGCACGGAAAAAGGAGGAGCTATGTCTTCTAACACTCAAATAACAAAACAAAATGGAGTGTGAAGCCGAGCGGGGCCCTTCAGGAAAGCTGGAAAGTGCTATGTGGGAGGAGATCCTCGCGTCAGTGGCACGAGAGGGTGAGAGAGTGGCAGGATGGAGTGAGGCCAGAGCTGGCTGAGGACAAGCAGGAAGGGGAGCGGCAAGAGGAGGTCTCACACTGTGGTTTGGCCCCAAGCCCTCCCTGGTGACATTGGAAAAGTAGGTCAGTTTCAGAACTGGCTGGGGGATGAATGGTCAGCCAGGAACAAGTGACAAGAAGCGAGAATGCTGAGTGAGAGGCCGACTTAGGCACGGGACCTGGGGATAAGGTGCTTCCCTAGTGAAAAAGGAAGAAGAAAATTCAACTCTAGACAATACTGTCCAACTGACGTCTCCCCAAGGATGGAAATGTCATATATCTGTGATGTCTGGGATGGTGGCCACTCGTCACCTGTGGGTCTTGCACACTTGACATGTGAACGGTATGACTGAGGAAATGACTTTTAAATCTTACTTCATTCTAATGAATTTAGATCTAAATAGCCACATAGGGCTAGTGGCCGCCATATCGGACAGCTTAAATCTAGAAAAAGGAGCTATGTAGATCACATTCAGGAAGGAACCAATTGCCAAGTGGAACCGAAAGGTTGTTTTCCCAAATGACATCAGTGTATATGAGATGGTACACAGACAGGTGCATTTAGATGGCGCATGGGTTACCTTTAGTTTTAGAATTAAATTTGCTTTATTTAGTGCATATTTAAAAATGGAACTAACATTATCAAACCCATTATTTTATAGACTTCATTATCTACGAAGAAACTGTGGTGAAATTTTCTATCTCCAAAAAAGTGAATCCATGTAAATAAAAAGTACTATGTGAAAAATATTACAGAGGACTTACAGAGATGATAAAAAGTACTGAACATATTTCATATAAGTGGAATCATAGATATGTGGTCTTTTGTGTCTGGCTTCTTTCACTTAGCATCATGTCCTCAAGGTTCATCCACGTAGGAGCACGTATGAGTGTCCCATTCCTTCAGGGCTAAATAATATTCCATTGCATGGGTGGATATACATTAAGCTTATCCATTCATCTGTCGACAGACATTTGGGTTGTTTACGTCATTAGGTTATTGTGAATAGTGCTGCTATAAACATTTGTGTACAAATTTTTGTTTGAATGCCTGTTTTTAATTCTTTGGGGTATATAACTTTTGGGGTAATGAAAAAGATAGCAAAACAAGGTATCTCTTGAAATGAGTACCTGGAACTAGATAGCCGTGATGGTTGAACCACATTAGGAATGTACTTACCGCCAATGAACTGTACGGTTTGAAATGGTGAAAATGGAAAGTTTCATTTTATATGTATTTTCCCACGCTGAAAAAAAAATTTTTTTAAAGGAACGAAAGCAGTATGTAGATGGCTGAAGAGACTGAGCCAATTTGAGTTGATAGAATAGTTGTCTAAATTGGGATATGAGGTTTATCAGAGATCCAAGTTTTTTAGAGTCAACATTCTACCCAAGAGTCATTTCTACAATATCTCTGACAGAAAGGTGAGCCTGGACACCAAAAGCACAAGCAACAGAAGCAAAAAATAAACAAGTGGGACCACATGAAACTAAAATGCTTCTGCACATAAAAAGGAAAAAAAAAGGGGCGCCTGGGTGGCGCAGTCGGTTAAGCGTCCAACTTCAGCCAGGTCACGATCTCGCGGTCCGTGGGTTCGAGCCCCGCGTCGGGCTCTGGGCTGATGGCTCAGAGCCTGGAGCCTGTTTCCGATTCTGTGTCTCCCTCTCTCTCTGCCCCTCCCCTGTTCATGCTCTGTCTCTCTCTGTCCCAAAAATAAATAAAGAAAAAAAAAACGTTGAAAAAAAAAAAAAGGAAAAAAAACCCAACAAAATGAAGAGGCAGCCTACAGAATGGGAGAAAAGTCTTTGCAAGCCATATAGCAGGTAAGGGATTAATACCCAGAGCATGAGAAACTCACACAACTCAGGAGCAAAAATATTAATAATCCAACTTAAAAATGGGAAAAGAAGTGGAATTTGTTCATTTTTCTCAAGAAGGCATACAAATGGCTAACAGGCTCATGGAAAGATCCCAACAACCCTTGTCGTCAGGGAAGTATGAATCCAAACCATGATGAGATGTCCCCTCACACCTGTCAGAATGGCTGCTACCAAAAAGACAAGAGGTAAGTGTTGTCAAGGATGTGGGGACAAGGGAACCCTGGCGCACGGCTGGTGGAAATGTAATTGGTACAACTATCCCACTTCTGGGGACAGATCGGAAGGAAATAGAGACTCTCAGAGAGATCCCACAGCCCCAGGTTCCCTGCAGCATTATTTACAACAGCCGAGACGTGGAAACGTCAGTGCCCATCTACAGATGAATGGATAAAGAAGATGTCACACACACACACAAAAATATTATTGAGCCACAAGAAAGAATAAAATCCTTCTGTCTGTGACAACACAGATACGCTTTGAGGGCATCATGCTAAGTGAAGTAAGTCAGACAAATTCAAATGCCATATGATCTCACCTACATATGGAATCTAGAAAACCAAACCAACCAAACCAACCAACCAACCCTATAAATACAGAGAACAGATCGGTAGTTAGCAGAGGCAGGGGGTAGAGGGGAAGAGGTAGCAGAATGGGTGAAGGAATCAAAGGTACAGAGTTCCAGTTATAAAGCCAGTAAGTCCTGGGGACTTACTTACGCTGTAGCATGGTGACGAGTTAACAACACCATATTCCATGTTGGAAAGTTGCTAAGAGAACAAATCTCCAAAGTTCTCACCACAAGGAGAAAAAAAAAAAAAAATTGTAACTATGTAACAAGATTAACTAAACTGACTGTGGTGATCATTTCCCAATATATAGATAAATATCAAATCATTCCATTGTACACCTGATTCTAATATAATGGAATATGTTAATTATCCCTCAAGTAAAAATAAATACTCCTCTCCGGGGGCAGCTGTCAGTATCTAAGGAGCAGCAGGAGCTATGCTATTCGGCAAAAGTGGATGAGGGAGATTCTGAGGCAGAGAAATTAACGGGCCCACACGGTCTCCACATAAAAGGGTCTTGGGGTGCCCGGGTGGCTCGGTCAGTTAAGCATCCTACTTCAGATCATTACCTGAGCCACGGTTCATGAGTTTGAGCCCACATCGCGCTCTGTGATGTCAGCACAGAGCCTGTTCTGGATCGTCCGTCCTCCTCTCTCTGCTCTCCCCCCCCCCTTCCTCTCTGTCTCTCTCTCAAAAACAAACACGAAAAGAGGGGGTCTTAAGGTTATTTATCTAAACCGAGGAGCAATCTCGCTCCACACGCTGCAGAGCCCCTTCCTGACAGAGGTCCACCCGTTGAGATGTTCCCAGGGTCCGAGGGATATCCCCCCACTTGCGATGACAGTCCCTCTCACTGACAGCTCACAGTGTTTAGCAAAGACCTCCTGTCGCTGGGCCAGGATGATTTCCTTGGAAACTCACCCTACTGGGTCCAGTTCTCTGTTATCAGCAAAGGACACGTACTCCACTCCTGTTTACAGATGACAAACCCTTGACCCTCCGAAGACAACTCTTGTGTCACCCCTCACAGGCTCTTCCGTGGGGCCCTTCAACCCTTCCTTGGACAGATGTATATTAGACATGGAGTGCTGCCTCCCGTTCGAAAAACAAACTTGTCGGTTCTTCTCCCTTTTGTCCAGACAGGCTCCGAAATTTTCAGAACATTTTCAGAATGAGGTCTTATCCCAGGGACCTTTTGGTAAAGATTTATTAGGCATTCATTACAAGAAATTACACCATGTTGCATTTCTGGTCAAAGAAGTAACTTAAATGAGCTGCTTTATATTTTCACCTCTGCCGGGGTGAAATTAATAAATTAATAAATGATGTTGAGTTGAGGGTCCAACATGTGCCGGGCACGGTGCTGAATGCTTAACGTGAGTTACTCCATGTTAACAGCCCCGTAGCTAAGCAGCTAACATAACCGAGAGAGTGTTCACGTGTTTTGGAAATTGGGGCTTGTATCCAGCAAAGCAGCTCTATCCTGTGCTTCATTTGCACTTCACTCATAAAAACACCATTTGATAAGAGCTATTTGATGTACAAGGTCCCTTTTTTTTAGCTTTTGGCTTTAAACTAAGAGGTCACGTTTTGCATTCTCTGACTCAATCCTCAAAGGCTCTCAGCCTGCTTAAAATGTAGAAGGCAGATCACATTGATGAGGGCTTGAAGTCGGGGAAAACATTTTTTTCCTCCGTCCCTTCTTTGGGAGGGATACTGCATTTCATCCACAAGGGTGCTTTCTACCTGTTGCTAATTTTCAAAAGAAAAAGGGAAAGAAAGGAAGAAAGAAAAAATACAAAAAGCCATTAGGTGAGGGCATTAAAATCGAGTGTGAGAAAACCATTAGGAACAGAGAGGCTCTTGAGAAGCTGTGACTTAAAGAGAAATAGAAAATCACTCCTGGTCACAAAGATGATGCACTTCCAATATTAACATGAAATCAGAGAGTAATCCCTTCTAGTTGGAGTGGACCTCCCAAGCCATCATTAAAAAACGGCAAATCTTAGTATCTCTCTCCTTGACAGGAACACCTAGAAAGACAACAAAACTTTCAGAACTGCCAGTTTCCACCACGCTGGTGGCGAACCCCGCAGCTGCAGTCGCAAGAAAGGCCGACCCAACTGGCCCAGCAGGGGCACCATTTGGCAAACGGACCGCCCTGCCACCATACTGCTTTCTATTTCAGACAACAACATTGTCCAACACGGTCTAATAGAGTTAACTCAACCAGCTGTGTGGCTGACAGGTCCGCACCTGTTTTCAATGTCAGATCCGGCTCCTGAACAGCACGGTCTATTCCGGGCTCTTCTTACCATGCTAAAACACAGTAGAAAATTTCCCGGGGTACACATTCAGGAGCAAGCTCAGTGCCGATGATGGGCTGTGGCACAGAATTTAGGCTTATCAGAGATGTGCAAATGGCCCCAGAGTAAAAGGAGCTGGAGCCTAAGGGGCTTTCGGACCCAAAGCGGAGGGAGCCGTCAGGAACCGAACTTGCCGTTAATGCCACGTTAGCTCCCTCACCTGGATGTGAGGGTGGCGCTCAGACCAGGCCCCGGAGATGAAAGATACCCAACTGGAAGCTAGCGCTTGGCCCCGCGAAGGCAGCTAAGCAGCACCTCGGCCAACAGCGACATTTCCCACATGCAGGGAGGTGCATATGTTTCCATTTATTTGCATCCTATTGAGTATGCAGAATTCTTAATAAGGCAGGAGGAAGCGGCAGCAGCTGACAGCAAAAACAAGTCAGGAAAATAGGAATCCGCTGGTTAAGAAACACACCAAAACAGGGAAGGCTGGCACCGAGTCGCGATCCTTAATAAGAGCAGCCCCTTCCTCAGGAAGAACGGCAGGGAGCTGATCCAAGTAGAAAATATGCAGGAATAAGTTTCTCTATGATGGCAGCTTTAGAGTCCGGTTGTTTATTGAGGCAATTTCTCCAATGACTTGTTTCTATTTGCCTGTGTGGAAAGAGCATAAGAGCAACCTGTTCCTAAGACTCTGACCTCTTTTTTTTTTTTTAGTGCTGATTTATTTATTTATTTATTTATTTTAATTTTTTTTTTTTAACGTTTATTTATTTTTGGGACAGAGAGAGACAGAGCATGAACGGGGGAGGGGCAGAGAGAGAGGGAGACACAGAATCGGAAACAGGCTCCAGGCTCTGAGCCATCAGCCCAGAGCCTGACGCGGGGCTCGAACTCACGGACCGCGAGATCGTGACCTGGCTGAAGTCGGACGCTTAACCGACTGCGCCACCCAGGCGCAGTGCTGATTTATTTTTGAGAGAGAGGAAGACACAGTGCAAGCAGGGGAGGGGCAGAGAGAGAGGGAGACACGGAATCTGAAGCAGGTTTCAGGCTCTGAGCTGTCAGCACAGAGCCCGACACGGGGCTTGGATCCACAAAACGTGAGATCATGACCCGAGGTGAAGTCAGACGCTCAACTGACTGAGCCACCCAGGCACCCCACTTTTTATTTTTTTTTACACCAAGAGTAAGAGAAGAAATTCACAACCAGGAATATGGTCGATGCAATGAACGGGTGGGATTCCTATAAAGCAAAGAGCGGGGCATGAATAGAAGCAACATAGGTGGTGATAACAGTACTGTTGTGTAATTAAACTGAAGTCTGAACTGTCCCCGCAACGTTCCGGTTATGTCAACTGGGATAAGTTGTCCCTTTACCTCTCTGAGCCTCAACTTCCTCATCTGTTAAACGGACAGAGCAGCATCTACTTCATGGTGGTGGGATGGGGAGGGAGTTGGTTAATTAGTAGCAAGAACCTAGCACGGTATGCCAGGCACACTCAAGGCTCTCCATAAACGCCAATGGTTGTACTAGTGGGAATTCTGTTAGTTCTTGTTATTAATTGACATCTTTACTCCCCCCTCCTCCCACCCATATTGTTGAGAGAGGAGGGAGCACATCAGGCTTCCACTGCTTTGCAACCTGTATCTTGTGGATTCGGAGGCAGAGAGTTCGGTCACTGTCTTTGTGTGGTCTAGATGACATCACATTGCCCCTGTGAACTTCATCACCTCCACCTGTTACGTGGGAATATACGCCACATGACTTACAGAATTGTTGAGGATAAAAGGATCTTTGTATTTGAATCTAACAAGCTCTGAGTAATACTATTGTGACAGTTATTTGACTATGTCTCTGCAGAAGGGGGGCCGGGCAAAATGATGGTCCCGTTAATCACAGATCCTCCCACACGGCGCCAAGCTCCAGGACGTGACTCCTTGGGAAAAGCAAAAAGGAAAGTGACTTTAAGGTACCACCCGACCTTTCAAGGGGCCCGAGAGGTGGAGGGTGGGAGCTTTACCAACACCAGGAACGTGCAGCCATTTATTAATCTGGGTCTTCTTGTTCTTTGCTTAGTTTCAGCACCTCCTGTGGGCAACGCAGGTCCTGGAGGAAGCCACCTGATGTCTAAAAGGCCCAACTTTAAGAGCCACGGGGGCAATGTGCCTCCTGCTCTGTGGATTAACAGTGACACCTCATGCCCCAGGGGGAAGCTGGGAGCTGGCCCGAGACGTGGCTTTGACTAGGGGTTGGCTCAAGTCAACAAGCATCATTCACCCCAGCTCTCCTTCTGCCATCTTCTGTGTTCCCAACTCTTCAAGGAAGATTCCCGCCTGCCCCCAGCACATCTTCCATGGAAGGTCTCCAGATACCTCCTCCTGCTGTCACAGCACAGGGATGGGGCGGGTCAGGGGATGTCTGAAAGGAATTCGCATCTGGAGGATGACGTCCTTGATGTGAGGAGACAACTGGAATCACTCTGACAGCCTCTGCTCTGTGCTTTCGTGACCGTCACTTAACAGTCCCCTGGGTAGAGGCAGTGTGGCCTCATGGTCAGAAAGACCTGAAACTGAGTCTACCCTCATCACATTTATGGTTTTCATTTCCTTATATACCCTAAAGGCTTTCCCATCTCAGAGACTTTGCACGCTCTGTTCCCTTTGCCTGGAGGGACTGTTTCGGCCTTTTCTCACGTCTGGTTCCTCTTTCACCTTTCGGTTGTGATGTCCCCTCCGGAGAGATGCGTCTTCTTCACCCGCTCAAGTGAAGCCTTCCTCCCATCCTTGGAGTTTTCCATCTCAGGGCCCTGTATCCTTCCTTCTCAGCTGACATAACGAAGTGCCATTATTTTATCTATTTGATCCCCTTCTCACCTTTGTCTAAATTCCCTAGGAGACCGTAATCTCATGAAGGTAGGGACCCTACTCTGGTTTTCCCTCCAGTGTCCCCTGCAAGGCTTGGCAATGAACACGAGATAAGTTCTTCAAACACATGGACGAATGCAATTATGGCTCTTGCTCGCTCATCATATGACCTTGAAAAAGCCCCTTTCCTTTCCTGAACCTCTGTTTTCTTGTGTATAACATGAGGGGATCATCAGCTTATAGACAGAACACTGGATACTGTTAGTCTAGAGCAGCAATTGTGCAGATACTCATCTTTTGCATTTTGACCTTTTTTGAAATAAAGATCATTTTATAATGGCTTGGGTCTTAAGACTCTATAAAATACAGGAATATCTCAGGCAGGGACCAAGGTCTTAGACTTAAAAGAAGTCCTCTGGAAAGCCACGGCGATGTAGCTCCACGTACGTGTTTGTCATTTACGGAGCAAGTAAACAAAAAACGCTGATGCACTCTACTCCCCAATTTCCCCATCACCTCCCCCTCATTTCCTCTCTGAGGACTGCCTCCTCCCCACTTTCTTAGTTAATGAGACTACTTTCCAAAATTTTAAAAAATCCATTTTTCCTTCAAAAGCCCCAGGGAGTCCACATAATGAAACACACTTAATTAAGCCATGCAGAACAATCCTGCCACCTAGGAGGTATTTTTCATTCCATTTCCTTCAGTCTTTCGGAGAATCATATTCGTATCCAAGAACTAACATTCAGAGGCTCACAAAGCACAGGCAGGGCAAGGAGCTAAGTGCTGTTCATGCCTTACTGAATTCTTACAAACTCCCCACTGTGAGAGGGGACCAGCATCATCTGTCCCTTTTACAGATGACAAAATGAGGTCCAGATGTAGTTAGTTACTTGCTCAAGTTCTCACAGCTAACATGTGGCAGAAAAAGCTAGAATCTGATTCCAGAGACTGTGGATTTATAGGCTGGAATCCTCCAAAGGCTACAAATATATACTGAGCACAAATTATGTCCATCAAGGAGTCTTCTGTCTGGAATTACAGAGCCATAGTTGTCTTGCGTAAAATAATCTTTTAAAAGTATTTATACTATTCCACTGTTGGTTAAATTCAGCTTCACCAAAGGCAACCACATTAATTTAAAGGGTATAATCCATGAATTAGTTAGCATAATGCTACAGATTAGCTGCCAAACATGCATATCCATCAAAGTTCTTTTGGTTGCAAGCAGCAGGAAACAAACTTAAACAACTTAAACCACTAAGGGAGTCTGGTGGTTAATATCTGAAAAGATCAGTGATAGGGCAGACTTCAGGTACAGTATGATCATGGCTTTGGTCTGTTCTCCATGCTATGCCTCTCTTAGTTCTGTCTCAGGTATGAGTCACCTCTAACTGCAGCCTGATTTCTTTCATGGTAGAAAACTGGCAACAGAAATTCCAGGCCTCACAATCTGCACATTTCCTATACATCAAATGGCTACGATCTACGACCCATCAGACCAACTCAGACCCTGTCTACTCATCAAGCAATCAGCATGGTGAGACGGACGGATGGATTTTTGTTGTTGTTGCTGTTGGCTGTGGCCAAGGGCCTGCCCAGCACACGCTGCACAACGGAAGAAGGGAGGATTGCAATCTGGAGAAGCCAAGTGCCTTACACTCCACACCAAGCTCAGGGGTCCCCGCAGAAGCCTACCCCACTCCCCTCCTAACACTTTCCAACACCTTCCCATAGCACTGGAAACAAAGCTCAATGTGCCCTCTAAGACCCCCGTCTACCTCTCCAAAGGCATGTTCCACTGACGGACCCATCCTGCTTCTGCTGTTCCGACCTGACTGCTGTGCCTCAAGCCATGCAAGCAACTTCCCAGCTCCAGTCCTTTGCCCGCACTGGCCCCCCCATCCAGAACATTCTGGACCCAGATCTTCCTATCACTTTCTTATTCGCTTCATTCGGATACGGGCCTAAATGTCACCTCCCCAACCATTGTATCTGAAACAACACCCTTGCATTCTCTGTCCCCTTATCCTGCCCTATTTCTCTTCCTACCCCACGTCAATACCAACCTGACATTATACGTTTGATCATATATTCTCAGTCTTCCCACCAGCCTGGGAACTTCAGGAGGGGAACCTTTGTCTGTTGTGCTTGTGGCTGCCCGTGTCCCATACCTACCACAGGGTTGAATACATGAACAAATGCATGTGGGAATTAAAGGAGGAAGGGTGGGAGGGAGGCAGAAGGGAAGGAGGGGAGGAGAGAAGGAGGGAGGATGGAGGGAAAGAGGGAGAGAAGGAGGGAAGAGGGAGGGAGGGAGGAAGGGAGGGAGGAAGCAAGGGAAGGAGGGAGGAAAAGAGGGAGGGAGGGAGGAAGCGCCAAAGGGAAAAGGGAAGGAGGAAGGAAGGGAAGCATGAAACGCAGACAGTCAGGGGATGAAACGTGTAACAGATACCGGGGACTCCTTTTGTTCTATTTGTTTTGTTTTGTTTTGTTTTGTTTTGTTTTCACCTAGTCGGCTGAAGACAAACACTTTCTCCTAGTTCTGTGTTTGGAGCTCAGAGTCTATTTAAGAAAGGCTCTGTTTTGAAAGCTTAAGGTTTATTAAATTCAAGATCTGTAAAGGGCTCAGAGGCAGGCATGATGACTTCCTCCCCCATCTCCTACACAGAGTGGAAGATGTTTGCCAAGGCTTCGGCCTCCCTGCATATGTGTGAAGAGAACACTTTAAAAACCAAGGCAAAGGTGCCTGGGGGGCTCAGTCGGTTAAGCATCTGACTCTCGATCTTGGCTCAGGTCACTATCTCACAGTTTGTGAGTTCGAGCCCCGTGTCAGTTTCTACGCTGACAGTGTGGAGCCTGCTTGGGATTCCCTCTCATCTCCCTGGCTCTCTGTCCCTCCCCTGCTTTCTCTCTCTCTCAAAAATAAATAAATAAACTTTTAAAAAAGATGTTAAAAATCAAGGCAGACAACTCCACTGGGACCTGCCCTACAACCAGCATCAAGATTAAATATTGCTTCTCTCTTCCTTTTTACCTTCTATTTCTTTCCTTCTGCCTGGTCAGAATTACTGAGACTCCCTTGCTGATGTTTTTGCTCAATTCTTTGCATCCAGCTAATATTTATTGGTGCTCCTCAGAGATGCACAAAGTCTGAAGGGACGCATTCTAGAACTCATTTAAAGGGAGCTGATGACTCTGCAACTGAGCTTTCGACTATTCTCATAAAAATTCTCCCAGGAAAGGTCAACCTCTACCCTTTGTTCTCTCCTCTCTTCATTCTTGGCAACATGCCAACGCTGATCTCTGTGCTAATGACAATAATAATAATTGATGTTGACGGTAAAACTATTAACGTTTTCAGGGGAGGTTTTGTGATTTATAAAATGAAACCCCATGCATTGCATTTCTGTGACAAGTCAACTTGCAAAGCACGCCAATGACTCCTGCCCCAAATGGGGAGATCTCTGTACACGCTTTGGGGGCACTGGGAAACTTCCCAGGGCCTCATGAAAACACACCTGGAGAGTCCTCTTTCCTGGGGCTGCCAGAGGGTCAGAGGAGCAGGTGCTGAAGTCAGAGAGGCCATCGTGGTCCTGGTTGTGCCACTAAATGACCCTGGGAAAGTCCTTTTTCTCCCTGAGATTTTTCTTTCTCATGCAAAAAGAGGAAAGATGATACTATGGGTCTCATGGAGCTGTTGTGAGAACAGAATAAGATAATACAGGTCAACATCCTTAACACAGCATCAAGACCAGAGCAACTGCTGTGTTAGCAACTATCACCACTCACCCACTGACACACATTTAAGTGTCTACATCATGCTAGGTAGTGGTGTATACAGTAACGATGACTAGGTCCCTGGAGATGTTCTTCTTCATCTCCACCAGCACCACCACATTATTATTATTCATCACAAAGGACCTAGAAGGAAAGAGGATACAGGTGCAGTGGAAGCAACCCATCTATCTCTGGGAGAAAGAAAATCTGGGTTTCCCATGTTTCTGCCATTAACGAGTCTCTCATCAGTGAAAAATGAACCCTGTGTCTTCCAGGCCTCAATTTCCTCACCTGTAAAAAGGAAAGAGAAGCAATGGACAATCTCGATGTTACAAAACCAGCTGAAAATAATTTGTAACAACTAATAACATACTTGGCGAATTTGGGCCATAAACAAGGAAAAATCAGATCAGAACCACATACTTGACAAGGTGTAGGTGATCAAGGGACCTTTCCAGCAGTGACTGGTAACACACAGCATGGGCTCCATCAGACTCCCTTGTTTGCCGTTTATTGGACAGGTTCTAGGATATTGCAAAAGGCTAGATCCCTGCCCCACCAACACTGAGAACAAATCTCTCTTCCCAGCTTTAGAAGAACATCTATGACTTGATCCACTCTGATGGGTGGGAACTCCCCGTGGGTAGTTCAGGAAGTACTTGTCTTTGGGCAAAGTCAAATTCCCACCGGTAAGTTGAACAGAAAAGTAGGTTTAGGACCCAGGGCCACAGAGAATGACCACTTAGCCCCTGATGACTATGTCCTAGACACCCCCAGCTGAAACTTTTAAAACACTGTGTTTGTTTGTTTGTTTTTGAGAAAACGTGAGTGGGGGGCGCCTGGGTGGCGCAGTCGGTTAAGCGTCCGACTTCAGCCAGGTCACGATCTCGCGGTCCGTGAGTTCGAGCCCCGCGTCGGGCTCTGGGCTGATGGCTCGGAGCCTGGAGCCTGTTTCCGATGCTGTGTCTCCCTCTCTCTCTGCCCCTCCCCCGTTCATGCTCTGTTTCTCTCTGTCCCAAAAATAAATAAAAAACGTTGAAAAAAAATTAAAAAAAAAAAAAAAAAAAAAAGAAAACGTGAGTGAAAGATTAGGGGCTCCTCTCCAATATTACAGGGTGTCTCATCGCAGAGAATCACAGACTAGCAGATTTTTTTACATGACTTCTCTAGAATGTCTGTCCAATAATGTTGAAGGCATACAGAACGACAGAGACCTATGTTGTCCACAGACCTACTTATTTGGACCCAGGTGGAAAGATCCCTGGAGGTGAGGTACCAAAACTTCCTGTTACCACTCATTCTGTTATCTACCACTCTTAAGGCTCATCAAGTTCTTATTTGGGTGATGATTATGAATGATGATGATTATGATAAAATAGCAAAATACAAGATGCATAAAGAGGCCATTGATGTAATACAAGTAAGTAGCCCAGGAGGGGATGAAAATAAACTGGGCAGGCCTTCTTGATAACACCCAGTTGACCATCTCCAGGTAGGAGGAAGGTTCCTATACAAGATGGCAGCCTTGGAGGCTCCTGAACTTACCTCCTTTCATGCACACCAAATCTAGAATTACACATGCAGCAATTACCTCTGAAAGAAATCCGGAAACTAGATCAGTGACTCCTATATATCAAGTGAACAATACCCACATCAAAGTGGGTAGGAAAGGCCGAGATACTCTTGCCATAAACACTACCACCTGCACAGCAACATACAGCTGGGACTCCCGACTCCCAGCTTCCTCCTGAGGAGTGAAGGGTTTGGACCCAACACGTAGAGCTCCAACCTTTAAAACTTCCAGATAGGCATGTGGAATTACCGTCATCAGTGTTTCATATTTTTTAAGATTTGCTGAAAATATAATTTTTTGTGACACCTTTCAATTTTTAAATGTTGGGATTTATTCAAGTTTTGAAAACAATAAAAACATTCTGAGTCAAAAAAAAAGGAAAATACAACTTCAGGTCAATTTGCCACCTCAGAAAGTAGTGTAACAGGGTTTCGACCCAAACAAAGCTTGATTGCAATTCTAGCTTCATTTTATGTTAGCTGTGTGCCTTTTGTCCAGTTATATAATTTCTCTGGTCCTCAGTTTCACCAACTAAAATATGAGTTATTATGATTTATAATTGGCCTGCTGGTAATAAGTCTATTCAGCATCCATTGTCTTCTTCCTTGTTCTTAACAGAATTCACATTTGTTAAAACATCATGTTTGCCATAAAGCTTGATGGACCTTGGGGGGAACTTCCCCCATCTCCAATTCTTAGAGTAAGTCTAGATTGGTCTAATGTATTCCTATTTGCCTTTTCAGTGACTGGACTGGGAATCCAGAATTAAGCCGGTGAGTACATGGCATTTTCAAAATGGCTGTTATTGGCCCAAATATGGACACATGACCTAATCTGGCCATGAACAAAGAAGTCATCCGAGGTGTGGCTGACAGCAAACTTAAGGTCCCAAAGAAAGAGGTTTGATAACAAAGACTACAATTACCAAAGAGCAGAGTCAAGAGATCATAGGGAAAAGAACAAGAGCCTTGATCATACTGCTTCTGAAGTCCACCCTACCTATGAAATTCCAATCAAATAATTCACTCACATACTGAATTTAGTTGACAGTTGCAGCAAAAATATCCTAGATGCACATCTAAGGATTATAGATAATTTATTGAAAGTGACTAGCACAGAAAAGACACTTAATACATGGCAGGGCACTTTAAAATTTCCATTACATCACATTTTAAAATATATGTTTCTATAAGGTAACTTATGAAACTTGCACACACACACACACACACACACACACACACACTGATGTATTAACTAACTTGCTAAAACTTCCTTTTACTAATAGTGATGGAAATATAAAGGAAATGAGTCCACATCTCAGGAGAGCTGTTCTTCCTCACACAGGAAACTGAGTAGTGTGTGTATTTATTCCTTGTGTTTGGACAGGACTTAACCAAACGAAGCAAATCTCCGGAACTGGTGGTGGGGATTTGGACAAGAGTACACCAGACATGAGAAGATCAGCCAGTTCAGTCCCCAAACTGTGAAGCCTGGATAAAAACATGGCTGGCCTCCCCCCATGCCCATGCCAAACCTAGCTGGCAAACTAGCCTAACAGGGGCTCCTCCAGCCCTGGGATCCATGACAGGAGGTCAGGCACCAGGAGGCTGCATGGGGGCTCAGTCACACTGCAGGCAGGCAGCATCTAAGTGGAGTCAAGAGAAGGGGACCAAGACAGAGAACAGGTGGAAATGCCCACCCATACTGGCTGTCCAGCACGAGGAGGGCTTCTGTCCTATATACAAGGAGGTGCATAGACAGACACTCTTCCAGGAGAGCCAACAAAAGACAGCCTGTAAATAAACTGGCCCTTCACATGTGCCCTTTACACTGTGGCACAGGTGCCCCCCTTGCGGCATAAAGGGTTTTTAACTTATTGTTTTGTATTGCATCAGATGTCTTCCAGATCATGTTAAGAATGAAGCAAAAGCAGGGGCGCCTGGGTGGCTCAGTCAGTTAAGCGTCCAACTTCAGCTCACGTCATGAGCTCACAGTTCGTGGCTTCCAGCCCCGTGTCGGGTTCTATGCTGACAGCTTGGAGCCTGGAGCCTGCTTCAGATTCTGTGTCTTCCTCTCTCTCTCTGTCCCTCCCCTACTCATGCTCTCTCTCTCTCTCAAAAATAAATATTAAAAAAATTCTTTTTTAAATGAAGCAAAAGCAGAGGTTTTGCCCCCTTCTTGAAGTATCACTTTCTCATCTCTCCAGATGCAAAGCTTGGCTTGCCATCTGTGTCCTGACTCCAGCCGAGTATGGTATTGGCTTCTTCTGACTCCAAGAATTGGCTGCTTGGATGATTTGCCTGGCACTTCATCGTGTGATTGGTCTTACTTTCTCCATGTATTGATTAAAACTGCTGGTATGATTATCTAACTCTCCTAGGGTGCACTCAACCTGGGCATACTAGCAATGGCCATAGATTATAGAACTCCGCAGGGCCCACAGTGCCTGCCATGATGTCTAGCATACAGCAAACACCATAAAGACACCCACCAGGCTCCATAACAGAAGCAGGGCACAGACAGTCTCCATGGGAAAAAGAGGCGGCTGAAGTTCCCAGCCCAACTCTTTCTCCCCAAGATTCTCCTTTCCCTTGGGGCTTATTTGCCAAGGAATGCTGGAGTTCCTCAAGGTTTCAGCCCCCGGTTAGTCTTCTGATTCTTCCTTACCCACCCCTAGGTGATGTCACCCAATCCTAGGGTTTCAACTGCCACCAATAAGCTTTGAAATGTGTGTTGCATATTTCGGTGTCAACTGAGACCCTCTTCTCCAATTGCCTACGTGAGATTTCCACTCGGGTGTCCAGCGTGTGTTCCATGAACACGCTCGAAATTAGATGCTCTTCCTGACCCCCTCCTCTCTACACCTGCTGCTTCCCCAGTTTTGTGAAAGGCACCACCATCTACTCAGCTGTATAAGTGCCAAATTCTTGATTAATATCTTTTATCACTTTATGTTCATCTGTGAAGCCTTGTTCATTTTACTGCACAACGCACATTAAGCTCACTCACTCCTCTCTGAATACACGGCCATTACTCTCACACAAGTCTCTGCCTGCTCTCCCCTGGACTATGCCACAGTCTCCTAACTGATCCCTGTGCATACACATTAAGATCCTCTGCCCCCAAAATACTGTCTGTCAGCAGGCACCAGAGTAATGAGGAGGGTGCTTTTTCTTTGCTTTATCTTCTCACAGAAGAGAGTTGCAGCAAATTATCAGTATACGTCACCAAATTAACAAGTTTCAAGATGAAAACTGTCTCAGCGTCCAACCCTGGGGGAAACAGATCGATCCATATTCTTGTTAGGCATGCGGGTCCCCAAATCCAAAGACTCGCATCGGGCAAATCTGAACAATATTTGTGCTGCATGTATGACCCCGAAACCACCTTTCCCTCAAGGTAAAGGCATGGCCAATTTCTGGTCCTTTCAAGTTGCCAGCATCCAGTTCCCACCATTTGTCAAGCTATTCATTGGATGCCAGTTGGAAATGATTGACTTGCATTGCAGGGTTGGCATACGGTACTTTTGACTTCCAGCCAAAAAAGACACGGCTGTGTTCCAGGAGAGATGCCACAGGCAGAGATGATGCTGAAGAGAGGCTGTTGACTTAGCTGTCAGGCTGAACACCCAGGGAGCAGAGACCACCTCTCATGGGTCAGCTCAAGCTGTGCACCCGGCCCTGGGAAGGAGGACAACTAACAGATCAGGTGCCAACTGTAGCCTAGATGCTTGGCTGAGTGTATTACATGCATGTAAGTGTCACCACAGTCCCCTAGGGCTAGAATGATCTCTGTTTGCAGTCAAGAAGTGGAGGCTCAAAGAAATCAAGTAACTTGCCCAAGATAACCATGGCACTTTCCGAACTCACGTTCCACAAAGTCACAAAGTCTGGTGGAATGCACTTTGCGTTCTCAATCTGGCACTTGCACCTGGATTCTCTCGAATCTCATTTCTATATATCTCTTGCTGATTTGCTTTGAGGCTCAGCCTTTCTTCCTCATCACGGAGTCCAGAGCCCCAGTCAGATCTGCAGCACAAGCCCACAGGACGGCCGGGTCTCGTGGGTGCCTGGTGCCATTGCCAGAAATGTTTGTCGAGCATACAGTAATCCCACAGATAAATATTTGCAAAGAGTTATCACGTTCACCCAAGGAAGTTTTAACTCCGGTCAGGCTCAGAGACTTAACGGAGTAGGCTCTTTTATTGGCAATAAAAAAAGAAACCAACAGTGTTAATTCTGACTTCTTAAAAACAAACAAACAAAAAAACCAAAAAGGCAGCACAGCTTAGTGCAGTCTGTTAATGGGTCGTTAAGCCAGGAACTTTTCCTGTGGTTATTTTAGAAATGAAGACTGAAAAAAGTATCAAGGAGGGGGGCCTGGGTGGCTCAGTCGGTTAAGTGTCCAACTTCAGCTCAGGTCATGATCTCGCAGTTTGTACATTTGAGCCCCGCGTTGGGCTCTGTGCTGACAGCTCAGAGCATGGAGCCTGCTTCAGCTTCTGTGTCTCCTTCTCTCTCTCTCTGCCCCTCCTTTCTCTCTCTCTCTCTCTCCCTCTTTCAAAAATAATTAAACATTTAAAAATTTTTAAAAAGATAAAAGTACCAGAGTAACTTGGAAATGAATTAAGCTCACACATATAGATCTTCCTTCCATTTCGTTTTCTGTCAGGGTCATAATTTACAACATTATTGCTTCTTTTCGTTTAAATTTTTTGTTTGCTTGTTTGTTTATTTTGACAAAGAGAGAGAGCACAAGCTGGGAAGGGGCTGAGTGAAGCAGAGACAACCGGGCTCCATACCATCTGTACAGAGCCTCGTGTGGGGCTCAAACTCACGAACCATGAGACCATGACCTGAGCCAAGATCAAGAGTCCGATGCTTAACTGACTGAGCCACTGAGATGCCCCAATGTCGTTGCTTCTTAAAGCAGAAGCCTGATAAATCACGAAGTTAATTTAAAACACGTAAGTGTTCAAGCCACATATCGTCAATTAAAGTCAAATAACTTCTCTTCAATAGGAATCCATTAACTCTCCTGGGAGAAGATGTTCTTTCCCCACTCATCTGGGCTAAAGATCTACTTGAACACTTCTGACCTCCAAGACACTTGTCCACATCCTGCTTCCTTAACTAAAATGGAAGCCACGGGATGTACAGTCATAATTCAGTCGTTAAAAAGCAAGGTAGAAATCTATTTCTCACTTCCCTGCCTGTAAATAGCTTGCAGTCTAATAAGTATAATTATAGAAACAATAATGACAATCATCACCACAATAATAATAACAACAGTAATTTTTGAAATGCCTCCTACCAGCCAGGCTTGTGTTTCAACATATATGCTTTCACTTAATTTTGGTACAATAAGATGACTATCCCCCTACACACACACACACACACACACGTGTGTGTGTGTGTGTGTGTGTGCATTTTAGAAAAAATTATGGGTTTAGCATGGTTAGTAACTTAAACTTGGTAAGCAGTACGTGGCTAATTCCAAACCTGGCCATACGGACTTTTCTCTGTACCGAACTGCCTTCTTCCCACTGGCCATGCTCCTCCCAGGGTAAGCCTTTAGCAAGAGAGTTTAGGTCTAAAAAGAATCCACCTTTTGGGGTGCCTGGGTGGCTCAGTCAGTTAAGCGTCTGACTTTGGCTCAGGTCATGATCTCACGGTTCCTGAGTTCAAGCCCCGCATTGGGCTCTGTTGTAACAGTTCAGAGCCTGGAGCCTGCTTTGGATTCTGTGTTCCCCTCTCTCACTCTGCCCCTTCCCTCCACCAAAAGTAAAATAAACATTAAAAAAATTAAAAAAAAAAAAACAAAGCTACCAGAAATATGTTTGGGAAATGTCAGCAAACACTGAGCCATCTCAACCCCAATCCACTTCTCCTTAGGTGTCATGATTCCCCAGAAGGACATCCCTTTCCTCCTATACCTCCAACCTAGTGAGACGAGCCTCCGCTATGAGATATTGCACTGCCCCTTAGGCCTCAAAGACAAGTCACAAATGGCAACACTGAACACTGCCTGACCCAATATTTATATGGGGGCTTTCTCTGTCTCGCCATCCAGGGATAATTGGTGTCTAGCATACAGAGGGACTAAATGCCCCGTGGGGAATGAATCAGTGGCAATCCTGTGGACTGTGGCATACAGACCCATCTGTTCCACTACCTGTTCTGTATCTACAAGTTATATTATAATAGTAACGACGTATAGATTGCAGTCCATATGTCAGGCTCCGGGCTAAGAGGCAAATACTTCTCTTGTCCCCATGTTATGTCTCAGGAGGCAGCCGTGGAGGAATTAAGAGACTTGTCCAAAGCCTTTGATCTAGAAGAGTTCTAATCTGGGATTCAACCCCAGGCTTTGGTGCCAGACTTTTCACCCTGAGGCCACATTGCCTCCCAGAGGGCCCTATCCACCAGAGGCCTGGACGGACTCTTGGGACAGGACTGGACCGAACAGCCTCGGTTCCACACCAGCAGAACAGGTAATGTTCTACCTTCACAGCTCCAGGAATTACCAGTGACGTGCTCTGTGCTTGGTGAAGGGACAGATGTTTAATAACTTTGCAGTAGCAAGGAGGAGGTTACATAACATGGCTGAGCTATTTTTGAACTTTATAAAATGCTGACTGCTCTTTTCAAAGTGCCTTCTGTAAAACCAGGAATATTAAACATAAAGAACATTTTCCCCTTTCCCCCACCTTTTTTTCCTCCTGAAATCCCAGGGACAGAAACAGGTCCACGGCAAGATCATTAACACGTCATCCTGAGCAAGCAGTCTTTTCTACCAGGTCGCACGTCATAAGAAGTCATGGTTACAGTGCCCTAATGACACAAGCTCTGGGTAGGAGATTACAAGTCACGTCCCTGAAGACCACACAGGGACATGTGTAACTGGTTCCAAGATGGCACACTCAACCAGTCAAAGAGGGACCCCAGATCCCCACATCAATGTAGCACGACAGCCATCCATGTGAGTTTATCCGAACTTCTTCCAAGGTATTTGCATCCTCCTGACTACGTGGTGGGAGTAATGACACCTACTTGGTGACTGGATGCTCTGTGGAACCCTGAACTGGAGAGTCCTGGGATTCCAACTCGACTACAGACACTGAGGATCCCTTACGTTACCAACCTAAATGTCCATCCGAGGGGGATGGTTAAACAAACAATGCAATAGTTACATGCACAACAGAACGCAAGACAGCACCTAAGATGAATGTGCTAGAAGGACACGGGTCCTCATAGATGGATCTTGAACCACAAGGTTGACGTAAAGGAAATTGGAATGTATCAAACACCACTCGTGTGCATTAGAAAGAACTGTGCCTTGGGTCTGAGGTTGCAGAGACGTCTGTACTAAAAGTAAAAACATGCACACAGATCTGGATTCCCACCAAGTTCATGGCAGTGTTTTTCCCTCCCAGGGAGAGAAAAGAAAGAAAGTGGGACTCGGGAGAGGTATATCAGGACTGCTACGTGGTCGGTAATGCGTATTTCTTTTAAAAATTTGAAACCAACGTGACATATTGGGGTGGGTGTTTCATCAGACTCTGTACTAGCTTTTTGTTCTTCCCTCATATTTTTAAAAAAGCCCTTGTTACCTGAGTCTGTCGCAATGCAAACCTCCTTCTTCAGCACACTGTACGTTCTTTGAGGACAGAAGTTATGTGTTCATTCCTGTGTGTATTTTGGGGGCTAGCATGGGTTCCACTGGAAGGAAGGAATGACTGATAGAGGAGAAGAGAATGGTGTCCTTAATGCGTTTCTGAAAAACTGCCATTTGGGGGCTTTCTCCAGCTCCCAGCCCTTCCCTTGCCTGGCAAACTGCTCCTCTGGCCTGGATGAGTTTAAGAAACACCGTGACAGTGGGCAAGTATAGTAAGAAGCCACCGCTTGCACCACATTCCAGCCTCGCACACAGGGCGAGCATCGCCAGCGGTCCACGGAAGGAGAGAGGCTTCATTAAACACCAGGCAGTGGATGACGGCTTACCACACTTGATCCATTACTACTCTGGGGCTGAAGCACCATCTACAAAAATCGCTGCATTCAAAACATAACTCCTAGAAACAGCATGACAGCATTTCACAGCAGTGGGGTTTTGTTTTTTTTTTTTTTTTTAGGAACAGAATTCAGGATGGTCACTCGAAGGAGCTCTGTATGTCTTGACAATTATCCTTCTCCAATTCCTTTTCCTGTATACATTATATTTCAATTGCCCTAAAATTGAGTTATGTTTTCATCAAAATTATACATTTCTGAATATTCCAGCTGCAGGGCATTTTTGATGGGAAGTGAGTACTCATTAGCCCAGCCCTCGTGTTTGCGCTGGCAGAAATCCTGCCTCTGTAAGAGGCTTCCAGGCCTCATAGTCATTTCCCGGAGTTCCCTCCTGATCTTTAGGCAATTCTTCAAAACGCTCAAAGCGGTAATGGAGAAACAGGATGGCTAAAGAGAGAATCCGAGGGGAAGGGGAAATTCTGAAGGACCACAATTTCTTAATTCAAGAGTTTATTTTCCATGTGTATACCAATTTTACTTTTTTTTAATGTTTTTATTTTTTTGAGACAGAGAGAGACAGAGCATGAGCAGGGGAGGGGCAGAGAGAGGGAGACACAGAGTCTGAAGCAGGCTCCAGGCTCTGAGCTGTCAGCACAGAGCCCAACGTGGGGCTCGAACTCACAGACTGTGAGATCATGCCCTGAACCGAAGTCGGATGCTTAACCGACTGAGCCACCCAGGCGCCCCTGTGTATACCAATTTTAAAGATGTATAATCTTTCCACATGTGCACACCTCTGGACTCAGAGATAATCCCTGCACTGTAGCAGATTCAAGGTCCTAAAAACTCCCAGAGTCACTTTGGAGTGACGTGTTACTCTGCTGGTAATAAACCTACCTAGTCTGCCTACTGTCATTTCTAATGACCAAAAACAACGTCACTGGTCATTCTGACAGGTAGTCAATAATCACTGGGGGCCAGGCACGGCGCTAAGCAGTACTTTTCACGCATCGCCTCATTTCATACTCAGGACAATCCATGGAACATTGGTTCTCAGTGCATGGTCCCCAGACCAGCAATATCAGCAGCACCGAGGAACCTGCTACAATTGCAAATTCTGTCCCCGCGTCTCCCGTGGCCCCCGGAGCTACTGAATTACAGACTGAGTGTGGAGCCCCGAAATCTGTGGTTTAACAAGCCCTCCTGGTGATTGGGATGCACACTCAAATTTGACGAGCACCCCCTAGGAAGCAATGCTATCATCACCACTTGGCAATGAACAACTGAGGCGCAGAAAGGTAAAATGGTTATCCGAGGCAAACAGAAAGTGAGCCAGACAAGATTTGAACCCTGATAAATCGAGGCCTGGAGTCCAGGCCCTTAACCACAGAACTATACCACGCATTACGTACAGAAGGAGCGTGGATTAAATCACCAGACGTCAGGCAAAAGCATGCAAAATGGGTGCAGGGGTGATCATTCTAAATGTCAACAGCCAAGCCATAATGATGGGTCACAAGGAACAATGACACTCCTGAGAAACACCGAACTTAAACGTCCACCAAGATGCGAGTGGTTGAATACATTAGGATACGTCCATGTGATGGAATACAATGAGGCTTCAAAAGCAGTATCTGCCAAGATTTCCAATGACCTACAAAAATAGGACACAAGAAGGGAAGAAATTCAGACACAGACTCAAACTGAGGATGGAACACCCAGCGTGGGCAGTTTTCCCAAACTGTGACATGTTGGTGGGGACGTGGGAAGCCTGGTGACTTCACAAACTGCTTGCGTGGATATAAATTGGTAGAGTTACTTTGTGGGACAAATTGGCAACAGACACTTCAATTTTTAAATGTGTGTGCTCTGTGACCCCAGAGTTCTACTTCTGAGGATCCGCCCTGGAGAAACCCTGACACATGTGCACAGAGACATGTGGGAGGGTGATCCCTGTGGTTTAGTTTGTGATGGAAAAAGAAAAATCAGAAACAACCTGAATTTCTATCATTATGGAGACTGGATAAACAAACCATGGTATATCTCTATGGAGAGAGGTAATGTGCACAGGTTTGAAAGAATACACACACACACCCATACGTATGTATACCGACACCCACAGATGTATCTGCATACATTCATACATATGTATGTGTGTATATATATACATCTTTGTACATATATTCATATATGTGTATATATCTATATATAAAAATATATGCATATGTACACACACATGCACGCTGGAGATACGGTTATAGATAGAAAATGGATAGATCGAGAGATACGTAGATAGATACGGAGACAGGTCTCGTATGTAGGTTTCCAAGGTGTATCATTGAGTAAAAACAGAAGGTTGCAGAGAATGAAGCATGATGGAACTTAAAAACCAAAGATGAGCCGGGGGGTGAGGGGAGGAGAGACTAAGATCAATGGTACAAAGCAAGTCCCGTAAGCGCACGCACAACACTCCCTACCGTCAGCGCACATTTCCAGCAGCAAGTACGTATGTGTTGCTCTGAGTATTTCAACAACCAAAGAAGCAAACAAACAACAAAACACTGGTCCCATTCTGGGACACAAGCAAAGACGGCCCTCTTACTGGTGCAGGGTGTGTGGTGGGGCCTCCGGCTTCTCTGTCTGCCCGTAGCAGCTGGCCTTGGCCTCAGGGATATAGGAGAACTTCTCCAACATGGAATACGCGGCAGTGGTTAGGATGCCCAGGCCGTCCCTCACTCGCGCCTCCAGGCTGTAGTCCCAGTCGTCGTAGGAGACTGAAATGAGTCCTGATGGAAACTCTTTGGGGATGAGCTCCGTGTTCCCAGAAACCAAGCTGGGGACAATCCAGAAGAAATCATATCCAGTGAGGCCCAGGGAGCGGGCCTCACTCAGGATGAGGACGGCCTCATCTTTGGAACAGTAGAGCAGGATGACGGAAGAGTGGATCTTCTTCAACTGGACTTGCGTCTTTGCGTCCTCGAAGGAAGTGTCCAGGGTGATCACGTTCTGCATGTCCCAGCCCACAAAGCTGTTGTCCACTGTGGTCTTGATGAAGCTGATAAAGTCCCTGTAGCCAGGGAAGATGGTGGTCACCAAGGAGAAGACATGCCAGTCGTAATCCTGCATGATCTTCAGCATGACCGTGGCTTGTTGCTGGATGGACGCTCCAAATTGGAAGAAGGTTGACGTCGGATCCTGCCAACAGGTTAAAAAAAAAAAAAAGAAAGAAAGAAAGAAAAAGAAAGAAAAAGAAAAAGCAAAACAGAGGATGAGGCAGAAGGTGGTTTATATATAACCATCTGTCTTTATAGGCTTTAAAAATGCCTTCTTAGAAGGGAGGGAAAACATATCACACACGTATTCATCCCCAAACATTCTTGAGCACCTACTATATGCCACACTTGGGAACAGATGCCGGGAATACACTGAGGAGAGAGACCCTGAACTTGGGAGCCCACATTCTGGTGCCTGAAGGACATCTGTTATTTGTTCCAGCTCATTTTCCTCTAGTTCATTCCACAACCTGCCCCCCACCCCCACCTTTGGGCCCATGTGGCTTCAACACAATGAACTCTATCTGGCCCCAGGCTCTGGACTGGAAAATGAATTCAGGGGAGACAATATCAGGACACAGAGACACAGTCCTGATGACATACTTGGAGCACCTGGAGTCTGCTATGCCTAAAGACTTTCACTCTAGACCTGTTGGCTGTGTGAACCAACAAGTCCCCAAGTTCACCTGAGCCACTTTGAGTAGGATTTCTGTCATGTGGACTCTAGACTCCTATGTAATATAAAGTATAATAAATGCTAGGTGGACATCTATCTGGATGTCTACGTGAATCAGCAAGTATCTGTTGAACACTTACCTAACTATGCAGCAACACCATTTTAGAACTTGGGGAAACCATGATATATAAGACAGACAAAGACAGGGTCTCTGCCTTTGTACATGTGGCGGGAATTTGAGGAAGAACAATTTCCAGGGACTAGAGGCTGAGAGAGGCACAAGGAGATGCCGAAGGAGTATAGGGGTGAAGAAGAGGGGAAATGAGTGGGCATTAGAGTCAGCGGAGACCTGCAGATACACCTTGGCTATTCTAAGAGCTGGAGATAAATCATTATGGCTCATGACGTAGGAGGGAGATGAGATGATGGTGAAAAGGCTTGGCAGAAATCCCATCATGTGTGGCTTCAGGGATATGTTCAGAGGCTGAGACCTTATTCAAGCATAAGAGGGAGCTGCTGGATGCTCTTACTCTGGAAAGTGACATGGCCATTTGTGTTGGGTTAAAGGGCCCCTTAATAGTCCTGGCATCTCCCCATGTCATGATCTGATCATGAGAACATACTTCCCTTTAGAAAAGGTAGGCGATGCCTACGGTTGTGTCATTTACAAACCACCTTCATGCCTCTTAACTCGTTAAATCCCCCACGAGATCCTACGAAGGTGGTGTTATTGGCAGGGGAAAATGAGGCTCAAAATGAACTCAGGTTCTGGTTCCACGGCCAGCCCCCTTTCCAAAACACAGCCACGACTTTCTTGGGATCATTGAAGATCTACAGATAGCAGATGCCGAAACCATGCTGTTGACTGGCTGGCCTGGCACAAAGATGCCAGCTAAACAGAAGGTATGCCTGTGTGTTACAGCAAAACACAATTTGACAAGTGCTGAGATAGATTCCTCCCCCTCCCCCACCCCAGGGAACTAAAAGGATTCTCAAGGGGTCCTTATTATACTGCAGCCATGTTTTCATTTTCCATTCTGTAGTTACCATACGCATTAACCTCAAAACTATGAATACAGGGGTTCCAGTGCGCGCGCGTGTGTGTGTGTGTGTGTGTGTGCATGTGTGAGTGTATTAAGAGTGGATGATTCCGTTCGTCTTTTCAAACAATACCTTGTAGCTGTGCATGGTACTCCTTTAAGAAGTCTGCAGAGTTTTCCCCCTGGGTGCCCACAGAATAGAAAGTTTTATCTGAACGGGCCAAAAGCTACATAGTTCTTCGAAATACTTCCCTTTTCTAAAATGCATGAGTTTGGGGGATAATTCAAGTGCAATGTGGCCTGAAGGCAGAGAGAAAAAACACAGGAATAAATGCCTCTGGGCTCCTTCTAACAATACAGTTTTATGAATTTTACCTCATTAAATCAATTAAAGTGGGTAACAGATTTAAAGACTTTGGATAATTATCTTTTTCCCTACAGTAGCTTTTGGAGAAATCCAATGTTCGTGGATTGATTAAACGTCTTAAATCGTGCTTCGACAAGACTGAATGGCTCAAGGGCAGAGATTCTGCTGTGTCCTCATCTCTCTGTCCCCCAGCACCCAGTGGAAGACTTGGCACACGACCCATCAGTAAATGGAGGATGAAGGAATGCATGAGTAGATGACGGTGTGAATGGAGTCTAAGAGGAATGTCCTTGGTTTAAACATAATGCCAGACGGGAGAAGTCCACGACGGAGCTTTTGCATTTTTTTACTCTTCAATGTCACGCCCAGAAATTAAAATCTTTCAACACCACCAACCTACTACTCCTCCATCCAATGTCTGAAATTAGTGGAGGGTGACCTTCATTGATCAGAAGAGGAATCGAGAAGACCTACAAGGCTCAACAGCTGTCCGGGGAACCTCATTAAATATCAAAGACAGCGACAACATAAAGAACCAAAAGAAGACACACAAGTGAAGTCCCAAGGCAGTTATAGCCACCAAACTTAGCACTGCCAAGTGTTTCCTGGGAGGGGACTGGGAAGTCCCAAACTTAATTACAAAGGGTATGTAATAATTCCCATGGAACCAAGATGTTCCAAGGACGCTGGTCAGCAGGGTTACACTATGACTGCACAAGGCAGTGAGATCAGCACCTTCCTGTGAGCACACGAGGAATGGAGAAAGATCTCAGGAGGGCATATGCTAAGAGCATGGCTGAAACCCAGTAAAAAGGATCTCTGAGACGATCCGTATGTACACACACACTTCCTAGGGATAACCAGTACTGGTGGAGAGGTGGAGATCGAACCTGCTAGGGGGGTGCTGGTGGTGTTGGGGTTGCACCAGCACCCCTGCTCCATGTGCTGTGAGCAAATGCAGCCTCATCTGGCTCTCCATGTAGAGAGGAGGGTATGGCTGCCTTGTGAACTTCATGAAAGAGAGAGATTATGGGACAGCAGTCCATTAGCCGGGAGCTCGCCTGGCATAGCCGTCTGTGTAAAAATACGTGCGGGTTCCTTTGCCTGTGGCGTCCCCAGTCCCTGGTCCTGTGGTGCTTTAGTCCAAGCTGAATCTCTCCTGTTACCCTCTTCTGATCCCCATTAACGTCTTCACCCCAGGACGGAAAACAGTCTAACTTCCGGGGTCACGCTGTCCAGGCACCAATTCTAATTGTAACCTTGGGAAAAATCACTTCACCTTTCCAAGCCTCAGTTTCCACATCTGTATAATGGGTGTGGTAATGCCAATAATTATACCACTTAACGTGCCAGAAGGACTTAGCCTATGAGAGTCACGTGGCTCAACACTTTCAATGCAGTATCTCATTTAATCCTAGCCCCAACCACCTTCCTAAACTGGTAATGGTATTGTGCCCATCATACAAACGAAGAAAGACTCAGAAGTAGAGGGAGTCCTGCAGGGTCATACAGGCACTGAATCGGGCTTGCCTGCTTTGGGTGCAAGCTTTTCACCCCTGCACCACACTGTTGGTGACAACAGCACTTCCCCATTGAGCTGCAAGGATTAAATGACCTCCTTGTATAAAAGCTTCCAGCGCAATAGCCATCACATGTCAAGTGCTCAACAAATAGATGTCACTGTTATTCTCCCCGTGGGTCAAGACTCTTGGTATTTCACATCAGGGGCTTATGCTACCCACTTCCCACTCTGGACTTGGACATCCCAACAATTCACCGCATTCATGACTGCCTGATTGAAATTCCTAAACGCTGCTTTAATCGTGCCACTTGTCTCCTCTATGGTCATCAATGGCTCCCCTAGACCCTTCATCACATTAAGTACAGACCCTCCAGCCTACCCCTTTATGCACAACAGTCAAACTCTATAGCTGAAATAGTATGGGCCCCCGGGTTTGCTGGACTTGAATTCAAGTCTCAGCTCTGCGTTAATCAACCGTGTGACCGTGGGTAGATTCTGAAACTCTCTGCATCCGAGTTTCTCTGCCTATAAAGTGGGTATAATAAGCACCATCCCAGGGTGGGGCTGGGGGCTGCCATGAAGAATGAAAAAGGGCTGAACTGGCAGGCTGACAGACTCATCTATGGCTGCCCCCAATAGGCTGGGGACTCCTCTCCATCGTCCTCATTCCTCCAGACAACATGGACTGTGCCAGAGACCTAAGGGGACCTGATCCTATTTCAGAAACTGGTGTGTCCGGATCTACTGACATGCTGGTTTCACATTGCCCCTCCCCTCCGCAAACCAGCCCACTCATTCTGAGCCCAAGGAGGCTGCATGAAGAGAAGGAACTGTCTTTCCTCACGGTGATGAATCATGCTTTGGAGAGAAACCATCACTCATGTCCTTCATAGACCTCCCACAGTTACCCTACACCACTATGGTTTCCACTGGCATCTGAAACTCCGGAACGCATTATGGACCAAAGGCACCCTATACCTTTTGGAGGAATGTAAGCGAGAAGTTATTTGCCAGATAGAACTGCACAGCGAGACACTGAAGAGGCTCACGTTCAGCTCTGGATTTTTCAAAGGTATTTTTATGGATTGGCAGGAGGTGATGGAGGAATTTGGCCACAGTCCCAGGGCCTGGCATCTGATATGCCAAATGCTGCCCTCTTTTTCAAGGCCCTGAACGTTCTTCCCGCTGCCTACCTGAACGGCAGAGGCTGTCTCTCCTGCTCCTACCACCTCCTGCCATCACTCAGCCTGTCCTTTTCGGATTCTACAGATCCGTCTCTGACCACCTCTGGCACCGGCTTCCTCGGCAGTGTGCAGCGGGGGGAGAGGAACAGATTTCAGACACCCACTTTGGTTCTGAAGCGAAAGCAGTTCTCTCCCCGGGCTCACTGCTCTGCTGAAGACAGAACAAACTGTTTTAAACACAGAGCGAGGGAGGCAGGGGGTGTGGTAGATGAGAGTTCCTGATCTAATGTTCTAGAATGTTCCAGAGCTTGCTGAGTGCTCAGGGGAAGACCTGACTACCGTGGGTATCAAGGCATGATGTTTAATAGGAGTCTAACCCCAACTTTCATTTCAGTTACCCACTCACAAAGGCTGTTCGATTCTAACGACCCAAGGGATGAGGTATTGTAAGTGGTTATAACCCTCACGGATGGCGTTTCTCATGAAGACACAGGAAGAGAGGTTAAGTGACTTCCCTCAAATCCACATGGCGCCATGCTGACAACAGCTTTGTTACTGCAAGATGTCATTCAAAGTTCCCTTACACACACCAGTGGCTCTCACTCCTGGCTGCATAGGAAAATCACCTAAGAGTTACAAAAAAACAAACAAAAAACCACTGCTTCTGCCCCATGCCAGTCCAAATGAAACTGAATTTTCTGTGATCTGAGTATATGAACTCCAATGGTTTGTTTTCCTTGGTCTCATCTCAATGGCAGCATAAGTAGTATCCAAGTTAGTATCGTCAAAGCCTAGAACAATGTTTGACACATAGCAGGGGCTCAATATATATTTGGAGAGGAAATAAATGAGCAGGAAGTTCATTCCTAGGAGGCATGAGAGAATTGGTCACCTGTTGTCAACGCTGCACACATTTCCATAGCTTATTTTCCTTTGGGTACCAAAACAAACAAAATATAATGATGTAGGTGACCCAGCAAACATTGAGAGGGACACCTTGGGGATTTTCTTTCTCTTGGTAGAGGACTGTCCTGGTGAGCCTTGATGTGTTTTCTGCCGCTCTTACTGTGTATGGACTGAGCTTTTAAATATATTTTATTTCTGTAAAGGCACCAGACGTGATAAGCCTGAGGATTCAGAAGAATAGCACTCTCACATACATATAAGCTCTGTCCCACTGGAGGATCTCTATCCCATCATCAGCCATTCTCCTCTTCCTCTTCCTCTTCCATCACCACCACCACCATCTATCATCACCATCATCATCATCTACCATCATCATAATCCACCATCACCACCATCATCATCCATCATCACATCATCTATCCATCTCCCTCTCCTCCTTACCCGAATTACCATCATCATGGCCAACATCACAGCTAACCTTTACTGGGCATATGCAATATGTAGGACAACGTAGCATGTAGTAAAACGTCTTAATATTATCCATGTATTACAGATTTTTAAAACTCAGGTTGAGAGAAAGTAACTTGCGTAAACTCATACAGCTGGTACATGGCAGGGCCAGGATTCAAGACCAGGCAGTCTGAATGCAGAATTTGGATGCTTAGCTACTAGGACACCCTGATTTCAGGTGTGCAGAATAGGAAACAGAAGAGTGTGTGTGTGGGGGGGTGTAAATAACCACCACTTCATCATTTTTGAGGCATCCAACTAGAAAAGAAAATGCCCCAGAAATGGAAAGCCATTGCCAATGATCTCCCATCAACTGGCAATCAGGTGGTGCAGAAGACTGGGGCTAAGAGAGGAAACCATACCCGGGTACCATCTCCGAAAACACATCAGCTTCATGATTCACAAACACAAAATTTCATTCCAAGCAACCTCTACTTATTGAACTGTTTCACGATTTGTGTTTTTTTTTTTTTTTAATTTTTTTTTTTCAACGTTTACTTATTTTTGGGACAGAGAGAGACAGAGCATGAACGGGGGAGGGGCAGAGAGAGAGGGAGACACAGAATCGGAAACAGGCTCCAGGCTCCGAGCCATCAGCCCAGAGCCTGACGCGGGGCTCGAACTCACGGACCGCGAGATCGTGACCTGGCTGAAGTCGGACGCTTAACCGACTGCGCCACCCAGGCGCCCCTCACGATTTGTGTTTTATCCCTCATTTTTTTCCTTTCAGGATAGGAGGGATCTCTTCCCACATTTAGTACAACAGGTAACCACCATTCAAGCTAGAGGCATCCATTATTTCTTTATCACCCCACAGGTTTCTTTTTCCTCTCCCTATTACACGTGCTCATGTTCCAGTCCCACGGTGGTTCTCTCTCAAACGACACCAAGAACCTCCTGTGTGGAGTCCCTATCCCAGTCCTGTCCCTCTCCCACCCACCTTCCACACTGCTGCTCTAGTTACTTTTTATAAAGTTCAAACTGGAGCATGATGTCCTCCTGCTTAAATTTTTTTCAGCAGCTCTCACAACCTTCAGGATAAAATAAAAACACACACAGCCCCATCACAGTTTGGACTCAAGGTCTGGGGCTTAGCCTCCATCTGAGTACCCCGAGTAAGGTCAGGTACCCTACAAGCACGCGACAAGACGAATCGAGTGAGCTAATGAAGATAACAAATGCGTGCTCGGAAGGAAAACCGAAGGAAATCTTCCTCCCTCTGGCTATCATTTCCCAAAAGCACATTCTCCCCATCACCCACCAACAAGGAACTCCTCTATCAGCAACCTGTGATCATTGCACCATTTCATCATGTCCATTCTGTCCCCCATTTGGCTTCTCCCAGAAGCCAATCCACCATGACTCTTCTAAAACGACCTAACACCACCGTTCTCTGTTCTCTCCTTCTCTCTTCAAATGAGAAGTTGAATCTCAAGTGTCTGCTGACTGGTGGGTTCCCAACTAGGGTGGCTGCTGGGCTCTGGGTTGAAGACCAGGACAGACACTCCAATCTTAACTCAGAGTCTGTGCTCTAGGCTCTCACACTGGGCTGCAGGAAATGAGGAACACATAAGATGAATTCTAAGATGAGCTCTATGGTTGGGGATGGAGGAAGGAATGGACCCTCCTAGAATGACCAAGCCTTCAACCTCTTCCTAGCCTGGCTGCAGGTGAGAATTCAGCCTTACTTTACAAGAACTGAATAAAATTAACTATGGCTTCTCAGGCACACGAGCCACATCTCAAAGCTAGTGCTCTCCCACCCCCACCAGCCCCACACCTAAAGATGCCAACTGACTTGGTCTGGGATAGGGTCTGGGATAGGGTCTGGGACTTTTTAACTCCCTGGGTGAATGTAATGTGCAGGCAGGGTTGAAGACGCTAATCTCAGTCTGGTATCCAACCTTGTCGCTGTGCTCCCTTGGGGAATTTCTCAGGCCTTCAGATCTCTGGGCTCCGGGCCACCCCCACTGGATCAGAATCTTTGTCTAAAATATGTATTTTCTCCAGAATATGCTTATGTTCAGCAAGACTTTGTACCTCTGGGTCCACTTCCTCTATCTTCTAGGGGAGGAAACAGGCTTTAAAATCTTAATGACTTGCTTCAAGTTTCACATAAATCAGTGGGATCTCAGCAACAGACTCAGGGTCTCTCACCTCCTAATTCAGAGCCATCTTTACTGTGTCATGATGCCCTCAAGGGGGAAATGTTTTCTACACAGAGAAACCACAAGGAACAGGGGCTTTGCGGACAGCCTGACCAGGATCAGCTTTTTTTTTTTTTATTTTTTTTAACATTTATTCATTTTTGAGAGACAGAGCCAGAGCATGAGTGGGGGAGGGGCAGAGAGAGAGGGAGACACAGAATCCGAAGCAGGCTCCAGGCTCTGAGCCGTCAGCACAGAGCCCGACGCAGGGCTCGAACTCATGAACTGCAAGATCATGACCTGAGCTGAAGTCGGACGCCCAACTGACTGAGCCACCCAGGCACCCCAGGAACAGCTTCTTAATGCAAGAAAGTTCCTTCACCCAAGCCTCTGTTTCCCCATCCAAGAAATGGAAAATGACGGTAACGGTCACCACCCCAAAGGGCTGCTGCACATATTTTGTGAGGTGATGTACATAAAGCCCTTGGCATATAGGAAGGGCTCGGTCAGGCTGAGTTGGCCATGACTGTGGTGAAGATGCCGGCCTTGACCATCAAGCCACGACTCCCACATCCATCATGGAGTCCTTAGCACTCCCACTTGTGAGTTTCCAGCATCTCTGCCTTTACACGTCACTCCTCAGCCCTGACTGGTGGGTGGTTGCCTAGTTACTGGGAGGCACACATCTTGCCCGGCTCCTCAGACTAGAATTTCTAAGGGCAGGGCACAATGTCCTTTCGAGTCCCTCTTAGCACCCTCAGGGCACTGGGCCGCTACTTTGGGGATAAAACTGGAAGCATCATTCTGCATCTGCAAGGTTGCCCGTGGGTAGAAAGAGAGAGACTAGTGCTTTATGCATTTGAGCAACCCACTGCTCCAGAAACATTCATCTATTGATTGCTTTTCATCCATTCAACGGATTTAACAAACTCCAGCTATGTGCCAGGCGTTGTTCCAGGCGAGGGAATCTAGGGAAAGAGGCTACCAAAAGTGAAGGTCCCTGCATTCTCAAGGGAACAGACAGAAGAGAAAGAATGACATCGACACACAGAATAACTTCAAGGAACTCCGATGATGTAACAGTTCAGGAGTGGAGAGGAACACCACTTTAGATCTGCCGGTCCGCCGCGCTGGAGCCGATCAAAAGAATGTGAAGCAGGAGTCAGCCAGGCAAAGCTGAGGGCCAGGGCGGGGTAAGGAGAGCCATCTGAGAAGAAGGAGCGGCATGTGGTAGGAAGGGGTTTGGCAAGTTCAGGGAACAGAAGGAAGATCAAAACAGCTATAGTTTAATGAGCGAGGCAGAGAGAGAGAAAGGTGAGAGATGAATGCGGGCAGAAGGCAGAGACCGTATCACACAGCACATGTCCTGAAGATCATGGTAAGGGGTCTGATTTAATTCCCAGGTCAGTCTCACTCCAAACAATTCATCTACTAAATGCACCAAGGAGTAACTTCTGGCAGGGAAGCTGGGAGATGACCTGGGGGTGTGGGGGTTTCATGTGAGGCAGCCCAATTCTTTCCTTTGTAATTCTGAGCTGTGCCAAGAGAGGAGCCTACATGGGTGGTACAGTGAGGCACAGAACTGTTTGCACATAACGATCTACTGTTGAGTCCACTGGTACCCTAACGTCCATTGGTGTGCCTAGAACTCCCATGTCTGCCTGGGCATTCCAGACCCAGTCACAGTCCGTCATCCAGACCCAGGCTCCTCCTCTAGCAAGTGATGCGATGCCAGAGGAGAGAATACACAGAGAATACACAAACGCATGGGGAGATGCATTCCTTGAGTCCCACTGCAACTAGTTGGGGACAGCCCAACACCCTCTACGTGCTTCAGAACCACACGATGATTGCTGCTCTGGGACCCAGCCCTGCTTTCTAGATCGTTAGCAGCCTGGCCAAGAAGAGACACCTGCTGAGACCGAGGCTCTTATTTCTGTGCAAGGACACAGCAAAAGCCCAAACTGGCTTCACCCGGTGTTCTGTCAACCTGCGGGTGAGTGTCTGACTTAAGGCTCCTAAACCGGGTCGTTCGTGATGATGGATTGTCTGAGGCTGGGTCCAGCCACTCTCACATAGAAAGCCACAGGGAGATTCTACCTGACCAGAGACCAATGAGCACTGAGTCAGGTCTCCGAGCTACTGATAAACCCAAGTATGGGGCATCTTTTTTCTTTTTCTCCCAGTCCCAACCGTGACTGAGCTACCGGCCTTGCTCTATGCACCAGAAGCCGTTTCTTTCAGGTTTGTTTTCTTAGAGAAGCACAAGCCTCTCTGAGACACGTGACGGGCACCTGTTATTCCAACCACCGAGCATCCCCTCTCTTCCCTTCCTGGTAATAGTGAATTTCCACAGAGAGCCGTCAGCCAAACCCACTGGCTCATCCAAACCCCACAGTGCCAGCCATCAGTTCAGGGGGAGGAATGTGGCCTAACAGGTCCAATCAGAGTGGCTCTTGGGATTTCTGGAAAAAGTGACTAGGCAAAGACAGTTTCTCTTATTGTTAAACTTGAACCTGGAAGGATGCTCAGCCAGGATTTCTGGCAGCCATTGGCCACCATGCACCATCTTGAGCGCCAAAGGCGAAGCGGAAAGATAGTTACCAAGTCCTGATACGCTTGGTGAGCATCTTGTTCCGGTCACACCTGAAGCCATCGCACCCTCGTTGTCACTGCATGTCCCAATTAATCACCTCATTTTGCTTAAGCCCGTTTGAATGAGCTTTTCTGTCACTGGCAAACAATGATTTCTGACATCACGTTGGCTAGGAAAAAAGGTGGGAGAGTGACGGCGTTCATTCTGAGCTTGGATTACAAAACTACGCTGTCCTTCTGCTTGTCACCCTTCCTGTCTCTGACCTGCACTTTTCCCCCAGGATCAGCTGCCTCTCCCCACACAGCTCCCTCCTCCCTGCGTGAGCCCTTCATCCTTCCTTTGTTTCTGTTTTTCCTTTAATATGTCACCCAGACTGGCTCCCGCTCGGGGACTCTGACAGCCACCGCTGCCATGACCCAGACGAAAGACAGGACAAGTTGCCACCAACAATAATCGCTTGTTGTTACGCTGTTGCAGCAAGGAGAAAACACAAACAGGTCCTGTTTGTTAAGCTTTTGTCTCTGGCTGTCACACTCAGAGGGCCACTGCCGGACTGAAGGAGGCAGCTTTGTTTGTGGAAAAAGGAGAATTTCAGGCTTTCCCATAACCCTTGTGAGGGGCGGGCCCCGGCCGTAAACATTAGAGTAGAAATGTCTTCAAAATGCCCCTGGTTCTCTAACAAATGTCTACAAAGAGCTCTGAGAGCTGAACCTCGGGAGGTAATTACCTCTCCCTTTGGGGGTCTGTCTGTAGGCGTGACTGAAGGCACAGAGGGCTCAGCCTTGGCCCCTTCCTCTTACTCACGTCAGAGGCCTGGGCAAGATATGGGGTACCTGCGAGGCTCCATTTTCTCGTTCGTGAAGTGAAGGGAATTTGTTCCCTACTTGAAGGAGCTTGTTGTGATTGAGATGATGCATGTGTGGCTCTCGCACGTTAAGAGCTTGATTCATGAGAGCTCGGATTACGGGGGTTGTTGTCCTCACGAAAGAATCAACTGGGCTGGCGACAAGGAAACCCACAGCACTACCACCCGCCAGCGCAGCATTAATGCAAACGCAAAGAGCCCTCCTGTGGCTCCTCCCCATGTGTTTCCTAAATGTCCCAGTAAGGACACAGGACTCCGCAGCTGCTTTGACTGTGTGCCGGGCACTGAGCTGACAGCAGGTGGACAAGCTGTCCAGGGCTCACGCTGAGAGCCTAGCACCCCCAAGCCCCGCAGGGCTGGGCAAACCAGGATGGCTCGCCAGCTAAGCAGAGAGCCTTGCAGCCATTTAATCTGCAAAGTGACCTTTCGGGAGAAGTGCTTCGGTTCCTATTTTACAGGTGAGGAAGTTGAGGCTTATCGAGAGGTCCTTACTTATTTTAATGAGCCCAGGAATCCCTGGGGGATCTTGCTCCACGGCAGATGCAGATTCAGATTCAGCACACGGTGACAATGAAGATGCCGGTCCACGGACCGAGCTTGGAGGAGTGGTGCTACAGGGTTCTTTCCATCCAGCCTCCCCGGCTGAGACAGCCACGTGTCACAGCCTGTCAGTCCCTGTATCTCACCTGACAAAGGGCTTTGGGGCGGTGGGGGCCCGTGAGTCAGAACGTACCGTGGGGAAGCCAAGGAAGAGGGGCTTCCCCAGGGTGAACTATCCCCACTCCCGGGAGAGAGCTGGAGCCACCCAGGAACCAGGGGAGTGGTGGCCGCCACCCAAATGGTGTCCGTGCCCGTGTGCCGTGCGACAAAGGACTGCACGGGGCACAGCCACCCTCTCTCCTGCTCTCTGGCCCGGCTGCAGGCTGGAGCCAGTGGCCGAGTCTCTCCACACCTCCACGTTTTCATCTGTAAAATGGACCTAGTGGGACTCTGGTTACCTGGAGGGGTGCTGGGTACCCAGGACTTGGCGACAGGCAAGAGCCCCGTGAACCACGGAGTGCAGACAAACGAGCCAGCTCACCCACCGCACGTGGAGCGGCCGCCTCCTCTTTTGTCCTCTCCCCCCCCTCCACCCCCACGGCGCTCGCGGAACACGCTGTCCAGGCCTCTACCGTCGATCTCGTCAGCAGGTATTCCGAGTGTCTATTTAAGAATCTGTCTCCATGCAACTAGATTCATGCTAATTCATCTCCGCAGCAACAGCACCCAGCCCGGCTCCGCGTATCTGGTGGAGCTCGGAGCGCGTTAGCGGAAGGTATGAGTAAGCGGAGGCATGAATGAATGAATGACAGAGTGAAGGAAGGAGTGAGAGAAGCAGCGGCTGAGTTAGGGGCGCGGATGGAGCCGGGGACGTGTGGCCGCCTGCGTGTGGCGCGAACGCGGGCGTAAGTCGAAGGAGCCGGAGGCGGATCTCAGGAATCCTCTCTTGCCCGAGCTCTGACAATCTGAACGCGGGAAACAAGTGCACAACTTCGGGGGAGGCTGGGCTCGTATCCCTCGGTGTCTCCACTCTTGCCACTTGCTGTCCGGAGCTCGGGACTCAACAGGTTCAGACAGAACGGTGGCCCCGCCCCTCCACACCCAGGGAACAGATCCGACGTCCACACTGCTCAGGGCTCTCGTGAGCACAGGGCATCTCGCTCCCCTCCCCAGTCCACACCTCACTTCCGAGCCCCTCTCGCTACCTCTCCTCGGCACAGGAAGCCAGACGCAAAACGCGTGACGCCATGTGCGCGACGCGACCGGAACAGGCGAACCGCAGAGGCGGGACGCGGAGCCTGCCCGGGGCTGGGATGGAGACAGAAATGAGAAACGTGGCCGACGGGCCCTGGGTTTCCTTTGGGGGCGATGAAAAAGTTCCGGAAATAGGACGGTAGTTGCATCACACGGGCCGTGTACTTAATGCCACCGAGTTGTACGCTTTAACAGGATTGCACGGTAAACCTTACGTTATATGGGTTTTACTGTAATAAAAAAAAAAAAAATCCATGAAGCAAGCAAGCAGAGCCTGAAGCTGAAACTAGAGAGGCTTCTCCCAGGTTCCTCCCTGGAGTGAAGGGGGACCTTTGGACCTCATGGACCTCCCTGGAGTAAAGGGGAGCCCTTGGACCTCATGGTGGCCTGAGGCGCTGGACCAGGTGGAAGGAAGAAGCTCCTGGGGGCGGGGGGTCCTTTCAGAGAGCACACTGCCACCCACCTCTCTGTTCCCCAGGGACCCAAAGTCCCTGAGCAGCCTTGCGGTCATCAGTCACCCCTGACCCTGCGGAGCCTACAACTTAGTGGGCTATGACAACAACCTTCTCTGGACGGGGCCACCGAGCAGGCATGGCCATTCCCGTTCTTTCACACGCTGTAACAGGGGGGCTGTAACTGCTTTGCAAGAGCGCAGACCCCGCAGTCGCGGGAAGGGAGTCGTGTGGTGGCAGGCACACTGATCTGGCGATGAGACAGAGCTGAGTTCAAACCTCTGCTCTCCCACATAGCAGCTCTGTGGCCTTGAGAAACTGACTCAACAGCGTTAAGCCTCCGTTTCCTCCGCCGAGAGACAGGAAAAGCAACCGCCACCTACCCGCCTCATGGATGAGATGAGCCCTGCGCACAGCCCGTCAGCATCGTGCCTGACCCACACTGGCTGCTGTCTCCAGATTGTTGATTGCAGAGCGCTCGCCTTCCCCACGGCGTCTCATTTAACCATTGGTACAAACACATGCAGGAGACAGTGTTCACGTCCGAGGGCATTAATTTGGATTTTGTTCGATCCCAAAGCATTCGCTCCCCACCACCGAGCAACGGCACCCCTCCTCTTTATGAATTTTAACCTGCTTGCTAGGTTAAACGGGGCGGGTGGGGGGGTGCGGTGGGAGGGGATCCTGTTACATATATTCAAATACCGCCCCAAGATCATCCTTCACTGTCTTCTTCCTCTAAAAGGGATGTTTCCAGATAGCAGAACGAGCCCCAGACCAACACCAAGAGATTTAGCCACCTCTCATTGGCCCCATTCCACTAGGACATAACATTCTGCGTGCTAATCGCTTCCCCCACAAAGCTAACAGCACGTGGAGCTTCCTGTAACACACACAGACCCAGGAATTTTAAGAGCATCAAGCTTGCTCATCTCTCATACTCTTGAAGACCAGGAGACCAAACATGGATGCCACTGGCCCCTCGAACAGGACGACACTCCATTCTCACGCGTCCGCTTGTGCTCTGTGTGCACACGCACGCATCCAAAGGCTACGCCCGTCTGTTTCCCCCAACGAGTAGGAAGCAGGACCCGCTGGAACTCAGAAAAAGAGGATGGACTCATTGTGACCTGAGTTCACCATCACATTGAACCCCGCGCTCAAAAGGCATTAGGAAATGGTAAACAGGGAGTGGGAAGAGAGAGGTTTTAACAGAAAAATTGACGGTTTGAGTGTTTTCCTAAGAACTGGCATAAAAGGGAAAATTGAATGTCAATTCAATGTGGATTCAAAGTGACGTGCAGCCTCTGGAAAGGGTTCCAAATGACTGTTTGAAAGGAAGAAAACACAATCGATGACGGCCCATTTGTGTTCCTGCTCAGCCCCGGGGGCTCCAGTTCCGGCCACACTCAGGGCTGGCGTTGGGCCAGGACCCGGTCGGCTGTGGAGCTCTGCAGGCTCAGTCTGGTTCGTCGTCTCCAGAGTCGTTGGGCATGGCAGGGACCCCTTCTTCAGAGTCTCTGAGGCAGGGAGCACCCCAACATGTCACCCTCAGGCATTCGGTATTTGCTGCAACCCTGTGGCAACGATGAGAAACCCGTGGATGGCTTTCTTCCCGCTTTATACATGAGAAAATCAAGACCAGAGATAGGTGAGGGAACCTCGCTGGCCTCCTAGACTCACTCGGTGACAAAGCCACAGAGCTTGGCCCATCCTCAGGGGGCCCACAGTCCAGAATGGCTGACAGCCAAGACCCGGGAATGAACAGGGAACCAGGGGTGGATCCAGAAAGAGGGAGTCCACCTGACCCAGCGAGAGGGGGCATAAGGGTCCAGAGCAGGTGACCCCTTCTCTGTTTCCAAATGGAAGGCAACTGGGCACAGGCCAGAGAGGCCCATAGAGAGTGTCCATGCAAAGGGGACAGTGTGCAAACTGCAGAAGTATAAAGCATATGGTGTGCACAGAGAACAGCAAGCAGCTTGGGGCCAAAGAAACGTAAGCAAAAATGCCTGGACTAGGGGAAGCATGAGGCTGGGGGGCAAGGGGGGAGGTGGGCCGAAGGGGAGGCCCGTGCTTCTGGTTCAGATGTAGAGCACCATAGGATCTGGTTTCAAACACTTAACACCTTCACGTTCCATATAACTCCTATGGCTTCCTTACCATGTTTACTGTTTCCTGTCTGGTTGTCCCTGGTAGAATATAAGCTCTATGAGGTCAGGAATATCTTGTCTGATCATTTGCTCGTTGATGTATCCAAGGTATTTGTAGTCGAGTCTGTCATATAAGGGAACTTAGTAGATAATATTTTGGCACTGAGTTGAAGATGTTCAAATCCTTGCTGGAAGGAGATGGGGGGGGGAGTCAGCTAAGGAGAAAGTGGGGGAAGGAGAGAGAAAGAAGAAAAAGAAGGAGAGAAGAAGAAAACAAGGAAGGAGGGAGGTGAGAGAAGTATGGAGGCAGGGGTGGGGGAGGAGAGACACAGAAAGGGAGCAGAAAAAGCAGATAAGGAGCTAAGGTTTTCTGGGGTTGATGAGAAGAATCCTTACAGAATTTTAAGCAGAGATGTGACGGGACCAGATTTCTGTTGTCTGAAAGGACAGCTCTGGCTTGAGGACGAATAACGGAGACAGGAAGGGCATGCGGAAAGGCCACCAAAGCAATCTCAGGGCAGGGAGAGACACCTGAACTTGGGTAGTGGTGACGGGGACAAAGCAGAGGAGAGAGAGTCCGGGGGTCCTAAGCAGGTGGCATCCAGTGGCTTCGGCAACCAACTGAGGGGACTGGCAGGGGGTTCTGGGGTGTGGAGGAGAGGGGGACTCGAGGAGGCCAGCTGGGTGAATGGCAATGTCACTTAGAAACATGGAGAACAGGTGACACAACTTGCTCCCTACCTCATGGTTGCACCCCTGCCACCTGGCACCATGCCAGGCATAGAGTGGTGGCTCAGTGAGGGAGTGAGCCAGGGGGCCAAGAGGGTCCGAGGCTGGGGTGGGGGGGGGGGGTCCCTGGGTGGCTCAGTCGGTTAAGTGTCTGACTCTTGATTTCAGCTCAGGTCATGATCTCATGGTTCATGAGTTTGAGAGAGGGTGACAGGTGTCTTGAGGGTCCAGGAGCACAGAGACTGGAAGGTACTGCTGCATGGGGCAGGGAGAGGCTCACTGGAGCATGAGTGGAGGGGACAGAAGCCAGGCCTCAGAGTGACCCACAGGAGGGAAGGAGACACAAGAACAGAAGGAGACCATAGAAGAAACCCCCACACCTCCTAACTGAACCGTGCACCATGCTTCTTGTCAAACATGAAGATATTCTGAGACAGAAGAAGCCCTCTCGATCATGGGGTTCAAACGGGGGCCAGGCGGCTGTCCCACCCCTTGTTCTCTCTTCCCGTTTGCGAGGTCCTCCACACCCTTCCTGTTGTGCTGGGCAAAGCAACGCACGCAAGGAAACACAGAAAAAGTCCGAAAGTAGCTCCCTCCATGCAGAAGGACGCCGAATGATTCTCTTTAATTCCGAAATGTACGCTCGCAATACACCTTCGATGCTGAAGGAGTGGCCTTCCTTAGCTCTTCTCTCTGGACATCCCTCTTTCTTCACAGGGCAAACAGACAACCTAGCTGGGATCTGCTCCCAAGAGCACGAGGAAGGTCTGCAGAGGGGGACCACCTCTCAGACGTCCTCGGGGGCAGAGGCGGCGGCTTGTTCCAGCTCGCACACACCGCATCACCTTTCTGGGGCTGTCTCCTTGATGGCTGCCAGCACCTCCTCGTCTGAACAGGACGGACAGACAGAACACCGAGGGGCCATCCGACACTCGGCTCATTCACAGCTCGCAAAGGCGTCTCCTTTCCTGAAACTCATGTGAGACTGAGTTTGGACGGTTCTGATATTAGAGCCCAACTGTCTTCGTTTTGCTCACCCCTGGCCAGGCGAAGCTTTCAGCCCACGAATCAGAAAAGCAGAGATACCACAGGGACGAAAAAAGAGTTGGGGTTTTAATGAACCTTCTGCCTCTAAGGGACACTACCTTCCCAACACTCCGATGCGGGAGTGTGGGGAGGGATGTGGTTTCCCTCACCTGGGATCATGAGATCCTTATCCCGCAGGCTGTCTGGGTGGGCTGGGGGAAGGATTTGGTGTTGATCCTATGGACACTCAAATCCCTACAGCCAACTGCGTAAATCAGGAGAGAGTTTCACCCTCCTGGCCCCATGAGTTTACCTCCACTCTGGCACTGACCACTCACTGTCAAAATGCTCTACAGTGTGGCCTGTAGGTGCCAGCAGGGTCCGAGTCTTGTCACCTTGTAGGCTCGTCCCAGACCACATGCTGCCTTGCTTTCTCCTCTCGCACTACAGTGATGACCCCTCATCCCCTCGTGCTCATGCTGTTCCATTTCCCTTGGAAAGCTCCCTCTGTAAGCAGATAGGGTCAGGGGTTTCCAGAGAAAGAAAGAGGAGACACAGTTTTCTTAACATAAGAGAAGTCGTTTTAGACCTCCAGACATTTTGTGATTGATGCCTGACTGGCACTACTTGCCTGAGCACATTTCTTGCGGAACTTCCTGGGACATGTTACAATTGCAGAAAAATGGACCTCAGGAATTAATGGTTTTAAGGGAACAGAAAAATGTAAAAACAAACAGGACTACCAAGCCAGGAAATGCCCTAACTATATCAGAGACAATAAATCAGTGATAAAACTCGTGATGCTGTTTCAAAAGTAAAGATTGACCCAACACACATTTTGCAGTCATTTTTTTTTTTTTTTGCAGGATTTAACCCTCTTTGGGCAAACAATGGACCAAACGAAGCCAGAGAACTGATGATGCCAATTCTTGCTGGCCCCCAGGACTTTGATCCACCAGGACCCCAGGATTTCGACCCTCCAGATCCCTGGGACTTTGATCCATCAGGACCTGGACTCTGTCAACTTACTGGATGACTTGTGCCCCAATTCTAGACTTCCCTTGCCAAGCCCGTCACGAATGTGCATGCATCTTTAGCTTAAAACTTGCCCAATTTTGTTGTTCGGTGGGGAGGGCACCGTTTGGGGAAAAATCCCCAGTAGACTCCCTATTTGTTGCACGCAAACCACTTCCTGATCCCAGGGTCTGGCTTGGTTGTGTCTTTTGGCCCCACTTCTGCCAAGAGACAAACCCACTTTCAGGTGGCACCTTCTCATTTTCACTCAGCCTTTATTTCATTGCCAAATTCTCACTTGTTAAGAGATGCTCTTCCAGACCTCCTTGGTTAGGTCAACGTCCTCCCTCCTAAGGCTCTTTCTTGTATTTTCATAGCACGTCATGTGGCTGTTAATTGACATTTATTTATAGGCTGTTTTGAGTGAGTGCATGAGACTGAGTGTGTGAGTGTGTGTGAGTATGTGTGTGAGCGTCTGTCCCCCACTGGAACTTACACTGACTGCAGACAGGCAGGCACCACGTGTGATGTTTTATTTCATCTGTTCTACTTCGTCTTACTAATCACTGTATCCCCAGCACACAGAGGGGTCTGATTCAATTTTTGCTTCGGTTTTGGTTGACTGGTTTGTTTTGAATGAGGCGAGGAGTCTTGCCCGGGGTGGGTCAACGTGAATTAGGTTCTCAAGTCACACAGCACCAAGGAAGACACTTAACTCAGGTTCCCTCCCCACCTCCAACTTCCCTATGCCAGGAAGCCTAGCAGGCTGCATGGCCTTTGGGCAGAAGTTCCGGCACCTTATGCATCATGCTCACGAATCTCGGGCAGCCACTGGGTGTTGGTTCCTACCACCGTTTCCACGTCGTTCCTGAAAGTCGCTGCATCATCCTCAGAAGGTTTTCTGGCTCAAAGTGGTGGTTAAGATGCAAAACTATTCCCGGGGCTGGAACCAGCCCCTCTGAGCTGCTGGCCAGAACACCAAGGTTTGTACCAGGCCAGTTAAAGGCAACAGGCAGACCTTCTTCACGTATAGCTGATCCTGGAGTATGGAGCTTGAACAGAATCCATTGTCGTCTGTCTTTCGTTTTTGTTTCTGTTGTTGTATGCTTGTTTTCGTCTAAACGTTTAAAACTTCTACTTTCGCCAAAAAGCAACATGATGCCCGTGCTTAAAGCAAAGAGGAATAAAATCTCCGATTCTCAAGGGTTCTGTACAAATGCCAGTTTATAAGGCATGTACATGTCTTGGGAAAGTCACTTGATCTCACTGATCCTCAGAGCCTCAGTTTCTTCATGGGAATGACAAATAGCAACAGCTTCACCAACTTCAAAGATCACTCAAGTGTGTCTTTAGCTAATTAATTCCATTATTTGTTCATCTCTGTACCAGGCACTGTGCCAAAGGGTGGGGATCCGTGGTGGAAAAAAAAAAAAAAAAAAAAAAAAAGAAAGAAACCAGCCATGGAACCTGTATCCACAGAGCTTATGGTCTCAAAGGGAGAGACAACCATTAATCAAATAGTCACATGAATGTAAAATCAGTACTGACATTCATAATTTGAAGGAAAGCTTTAGGGTGCTTGAAAAACCCACACTGAAGGAAACTGAACAGTCTAGATGGTCAGTGATACCCCCAAGGAAGGGAGGCTGGAGTAGGAGTGATGTAGGCACAGAGGAGAAGAAAGAACATCGTGTGCAAAGGTCCTGCGGTGGGAGGCAAGTGTGAGGGTCTGAAAGGAAGCCACTGGGGCAGCAGTGGGAGAGATCCATTCTCCACTTTTAAAACACATATTGATTCCTTTATGCACAGAGTACAGGCTATTTGCTTTCTCTCACTTCTCAGTTGCCCACGATCTTTTCACAGCTCTGTTTCATCTCTTTCGAGAATTCCCTGGCGGCTAATCGGAGAAAAGGTGCTAATTACCTTATTAGCACTCTGCTTTTCTGTGATTGCAAAGCGCTCTTAACTTTCTCCACCGTGGGAGTATCACTGGCTTGTCACTCTGGCCCTGCGTGCTCCCTGCCCCGCACCTATTCTCAGCTAGGAGTGTCGGAACTACCTGGCTCCGGACCCTCGCGGTTCTCGTGGGAAAGATACATCAAAGGCTCTGCCTCGGGTCCACCCACAAATGGTGGATCCAGGCCGGCCCTGAAAAGCCAGGGCTGCTGGGGCCACACGGCACAGCCACCGCCTGCCTCACGGGCCATCCAAGGAGGAACAAGGTTTTTCACTTCTAAAAGCCCTCCTCAGCATTTGGATCCAATACTGCGATTTCCTTCAAGGAACCTTCTTTTTCACGCCTCCTATCGGGAACAAAACTGCAATCCACAGTTGTCCTCTGCTTATACCGAGCAACCAGAGCAGCAAAAATGAAGCAAATACAGACCATGAGAGGCAGCTGATATGGGACAGGACATTACTAGGACGATGCAAGTGCATCGTGCCCAAACATGGAGCCAGAAATCCCAGCCACTGGAAAGGCAGCAAGGGTTGGGGCAATTCCAAGTCTTCTTTAACTGGGCAGGTTGACAACACCGAGGTGACCAACGACAACTCAGAAGGTCTGGGTGGCTCACAGAGGTATTTCTTGGACCTCTCTTAACCTTGCCTGAGAACCATTCTAGAGCCCCAGGCAGGAGAACATCGCCTGAACCTCTTCCCGGAGGTTTCTATCAACCACACTCTTAGGGTTTCAGAGCATGACACAGGTCACCCTCATGAGAGGCACTTGCCAGTGAGATGACGGTCCTCCCCAAAGGGCAGGTTGGCTTGTTTTTGACATTTATGGTGTGTGCCTCTTGAGTCTTTTCTCTCGCTTGCACTGGAAGCATAGTAGGATCCCAGCTCTGCAATCTCCAAGCTGGGTGACTGAGAGCAACGTGCTTCACCTCTCTGTGCCTTGGTTTCCTCTTGTGTAAATGGAGATAACAACTATACATTCTGCATCGGAGACTAGGAGGATCAAAGGTGGCGATGATGCAAAAGCACCTGGCATGCAACGAATTCCAAATACATTTAGTTGTTACCATACCTGCCATCTTATGTCATCCAGTCTACCCTGAACTTCCTACCAAGTCCATCTGCCTTAAACACTGACTTGCCCCGGGACTCTAGCTTCCCCTTGCTGGACTGGGCAGTGTTGGGTCTCTAAAGCCACCTTTGTTGCCACACCACAATGCAAGGTGCCAAATGTATTACTGACTACTCCTCACACCTATCAGTGGCCACGCATGCAAACACACACACAGATACACACACACACACACACACACACAGGCATATATATGCATTCGTGCACATAAGTTCAGCATGCCCCTCCATATTTTTATCCGTGGTCTCCGAGGGACCTATTCCCATAGATTTTATCTGGTATGAGAGCCTGCGGTGTGTCACAGAAATATTTATTTTGTTTTTTTTTATAAAATATTTTAATGTTTACCTTTGAGAGTGACAGAACATCAGTGGGAGAGGGGCAGAGAGAGAGGGAGAGACAGAATCCCAAGCAGGTTCTGTGTTGACACCACAGAGCCCGACGTGGGGCTCGAACTCACAAACCGTGAGTTTGTGACCTGAGCTGAAATCAGTCGCCCAACCAACTGAGCCACCAAGGCACCCCAGGAATCTTTATTTTAAAAGCAGATTCTCAGTCACCTGGTCCTCAAATTGGCCCTACGACAGACCCAGGGGATGGAAACCTTCTTGCCAAAATGAACTATCAAGAATTACAGGGAGGTGAGGAAAGAGTATTTACTACACCTTGGGCATCGTTGCATATCTTAACTTTCACACCAGATTGCGAGCTACTTGAGGGGCGAGATTAGAACTTGAAGAGCTTTCTACGTCTCCCTCCCCCCCGAGCCCCATCTATCAGGTGCTCAGGAAATATCCCAAGGATTTATTTGGGCAGCTGCTCTACCCCAGCAGACTACAGAGTCCCCAGGCATGGTGCTGCTCACAACTGTACTGGCTGTGTGGACATACGGGAGGTGTTCAACACAACCTGCTGAATGAATTAACGAGTGGATGAATACAGAGGAACTGGTATGGAAAGGGCACCAAAAGAGACGAATGAGCACTAATTTATGTTGGTACAAATGTTCAGTTATGCCCCTCAGCACACATTTGTACAGCCACAGAGCCTCTCGGCAGGCTCAGGAGTACCTGTTGTCCATTCCAATATTTGGTCCTGAGCGTCATGAGGATGAGTAGCGGTCCAGGCCACAGAAATAGGCTGGATTTGCATTTATCTGCTGCAACGCGATGAAATCTGCCTCGCAGGACTCAACAGCCCTCTCGAAAAGAGCTCCTTCAACCCTCTAGGGGCTAAAAAGACTAACTTCATCGGCCCGCCCCCGACCCATGCACCAACTCTCCTCTCTGAACCAAGGGGGAAATTAACTGACATCTGTCCCCTAGTTCAATTCCTCCTGCAAGCGTTCCCCAGGAAAAGCTCATAATAGGCTGGCGGTTCACACCTGATTTTGAAAAACAAGTTAGGCACTCGGGGGTTTGGAATCCCTTCAATCTATTTGCAGAGCAAGGCTTGTTAGTATTTAAATATGCAACCCGAGCTCCTGGTGTGTGATATCTGAACTCCTCACCTGTGATGATGGATTCCAGACTCCCTGCTCCCATTTGTTACTCGGGATTCCGGGTGAGCAAACCAAAGGGCCCAAGGAATCTGCAGGGAATCGGTGATGGTGTTCTTGTGGTTGAGTTCTCTGATTAATTAAAAAGGTAGCACACAGCAGCAAACCTAGGAATCCATTAAAGGCAATATCCAGTAATGCCCACAACCTAAGCAAGAGCTGGTGTGGCTTCCCGGTTGGGACCTAACTACACTGGCTCAGGTAGGGGACAATAGAGCCTAATAGTGAAGAACATGAGTTTCGCATGGTGCCCTGCACACAGGAGGGGCTCAATAAATAATGTCACACAGTAAGTAATCCACAAACAGCAGTCGAATGAATATTGAATGAAATTCATCACAGCCACTGACTTTATAACAGCCCAGGAAAAAGTTACATAAAAAGGTAAGATAAAATAATAAAGATTACAGCAGAAATAAATGAAACAGAAACTAAAACAACACAAGCAAAAACAAAACAAAAAACAATAGGACAGATCAATGAAACCAGGAGCTGGGACTTTGAAAAGATCAACAAAATTGATAAAGCTTTAGCCAGACTCCACGAAAAAAATAAAAAAGGTCTCAAATTAACAGTATCAGAAATGAAAAAGAAATACAAGGGATTATAAGAGAACATTATGAAAAATTATATGCCAATAAATTGGACAGACTAGAAGAAATGGACACATTTCTAGAAACACATAACCTTCCAAAACTGAATCAGAAAGAAATAGAAAATTTTAGCAGATCAATTACTAATGATGAAATTGAATCAGTAACCAAAAAACTCCCAACAAACAAAAGTGCAGGACCAGATGGTTTCACAGATGAATTCTACTGAACATTTAAAGAAAAGTTAATGCCTATTCTTCTCAAACTATTCCAAAAAATAGAAGAGGAAGGAACACTTCCAAATTCATTCTCTGAGGCCAACACTGCCCTGATACCAAAACCAGATAAAGACACTGCAAAAAAAAAAAAAAAAAGAGAGAGAGAGAATTACAGGCCAATATCTCTGATGAGCATAGATGCGAAAATTCTCAACAAAATATTAGCAAACTGAATCCAACAATCCATTTAAAAAATGATTCACTATGATCAAGTGGAATTTATTCCCGAGATGCAAGGGTAGTTCTATATTTGCAAATCAAACAACATGATACATCACAACAAGAGAAAGGATAAAAACCATATGATCATTTCAATAGATGCAGAAAAAGCATTTGACAAAGTACCACATCCATTCATGATAAAAACTCTCAACAAAGTAGGCTTAGACAGAATATACCTCAACATAATAAAAGCCATATGTTAAGAAGCTACAACTAACATCATACTCAGTGAGGCAAAACAGAACTTTTCTCCCAAGGTCAGGAACGAGACAGGGATGTCCACTCTCACCATTTTATTCAACATAGTACTGGAAGTCCTAGCCACAGCAGTCAGACAACAAAAGAAATAGAAGGAATTCACAATGATTACGGAAAGAGTAAAACTTTCACTATTTGCCGATGACATGATACGATATATAGAAAACCCTAAAGACTCCACCAAAAAAACCGCTAGAACTGGTAAATGAATTCAGTAAGATCACAAGATACAAAATCAATATACAGAAATCCATTTCATTTTTATACAATAATGAAGTACCAAAAAGGGAAGTTAAGAAAACAATCCCATATACAATTGCAGCAAAAAAAATAATAAAATGCCTAGGAATAAACTTAACCAGGGAGGTGAAAGACCTATACTCCGAAAACTAGAAAACACTCATGAAAGAAACTGAAGATGACAAAAACAAATAGAAAGATATTCTTTGCTCATGGATTGGGAGAACAAATATTGTTAAAATGTCCATACTACTCAAAGCAATCTATAGATTTAATGCAATCCTTATCAAAATACCAACAACGCATTTCACAGAACTGGAACAAATAATCCTAAAATCTGTGTGGGATCACAAAAGACCGTGAATAGCCAAAGAAATCTTGAAAAAGAACAAAACCGGAGGTATCACAATCCCAGATTTCAAGCTGTATTACAAAGCTGTAATAATCAATACAGTATGGTACTGGCACAAAAACAGGCACATAGATCAACAAAACAATACAGAACTCTGAAATAAAGTCACATGGCGACCTAATCTTTCACAAAGATGGTAAGAATATGCAATGGGAAAAAGACAGTCTCTTCAACAAATGGTGTTGGAGAAACAGGACAGCCGCTTGGAAAAGAATGAAACTGGACCACTTTCTTACACCATACGCAAAAATAAATTTCAAATGCATTAAAGACCTAAATGTGAGACATGAAACCATAGAAATCCTGGAAGAAAGCACAGGCAGTAATTTCTCTGACATCGGCCATAGCAACAATTTCCTAAATATGTCTCCTATGGAAAGGGAAACAAAAGCAAAAATTATTGGGACTTCATCAAAATTAAAATGTTCTGCACAGCAAAGGAAACAGCCAAAAAAACAAAAAGACAACCTATTGAATGGGAGAATATATATGCAAATAACATATCTGATAAGGTGTTAGCATCCAAAATACATGAAGAACTTACACAACTAAACACCAAAACAAACAAACAAACAAACAAACAAACAAACAAACCTCCTAAGTAACCCAATTAAAAATGGGCTGACGATGGGGTGCCTGGGTGGCTCAGTCAGTTAAGCGTCCGACTTCAGCTCCGGTCATGATCGGCTAGGTCATGATCTCGTGATTGGGGAGTTCATGCCCTGCATCGGGCTCCATGCTGCCCACTCAGAGCCTGGAGCCTGCATTGGATTCTGTGTCTCCCCTCTCTTTGCCCCTCCCATGCTCATGCTCTGTCTCTTTTTGTCTCTCAATAATAAATAAATGTTAAAAATTTTTTTTAATGGGCAGAAGACAAAAATAGACATTTCTCAAAAGAAGACATGGAGACAGAACCACAGACACGTGAAAATATACTCAACGCCACTGATCATCATGGAAATGAAAATGAAAACCACAATGAGATACCATCGTCACACCTGTCAGAATGGCTAACATCAACAACACAAGAAACAAGAGGTGTTGACGAGGACGTGGAAAAAAAGGAACCCTTGTGTATTGTTGGTGGCAATACAAATTGGTGCAGCCACTGTGGAAAACAGTATGGACGTTCCTCAAGAAATTAAAAGTAGAATTACCATGTAATTATCATAGAATCTAGTATGGTAATAGAATTAGTACATAATCCAGTAATTCGACTACTGGATATTTACCCAAAGAATATGAAAACACTAGTTCAAAAAGATACATGCACCCGTATGTTTATTGCAGCATCATTTACAATAGCCAAATTACGGAAGCAACCCAAGTGTCCATCCACAGATGAATGGATAAAGAAGATGTGAGATAAATATGCAATGGAATATTCCTCAGCCATAAAAAAGAATGAAACCTTGCCATCTGCAACAACATGGATGGATCCAGAAAGTATAATGCTAAGCTAAGTCAGTCAGAGAAAGACAAATACCATATGATTTCACTCATATGTGGAATTTACGAAACAAAACAAAGAAAAAGGGGGGTTGGGGGATGGGTGAAACAGGTGATGGGGATTAAGGGTACACTTAGGGTGAGGAGCACGGAGTCAGGTATAAACTGCTGAATTGCTACAGGATACACCTGAAATAAACTTTAAAATAAATAAGTAAGTAAATATAAGTAGACAGCTCAGATAGGTGACGGGAACATATTCGTTGCTATCAACCTGTCTCTCACTTTTTAACACAGGACCTGGACCCAACTTGCAACTTTCTTGGTCTCAGTTTCCTGACTTACATACTAGAGATAATAACATCTACCATAGGAGTAAGTCATTGTTTCCATTTACATGAGATAATGAATGTAAAATATGCAGCACTACAGTGCCCGGGGTATAATAAACACCCCACAGATGTGAGAGCTTGTTCAATGTACTCACTTATTTGGTGGCCCCTTCATTAAGTCTCGATTAGGTACCAGCAGCCACTTTCTCACTGATGCTGTCACCCATTTGCAAGACATCCTGAGCCTGAATCACCAGCTGCCATTCAGATGTGCGTAAGGAGCCATAATCCAGTAAGAGGCTCACCGTCCAGACCGGGACTCACCTAATAGTATGGGGATCCCTGGTGGAGAGCAGCAGTCAAGAGCTTTCTACACTCAACATTACGGGTGAACCTCAAAAACATTCCACTGTGTAAAAGAAGCCTGCGACAAAAAGAATGCATACTACATAACTCATTTGTCACAGAAGAGGACAAAAATTTTATATAAAGTTCAAGAACGGTCAAAATTAATACATGGTGATTGAATTCAGAGTAGTAGTTGTCTTGGGTTTCATGAGAAGGGAGCAAAAGAGAACTTTCTGGGAAACTGGGAATGCTCTGTGTCTTGATCTGGGTGCTGATGCTACAGCTGTATACACATGCACAAATTCAACGAGCCGTGTGCTTCAGATCTGTGTTACACTATATGTAAATTATACCTCCAGAAAGTCTCATTGAGAAAATGAGTAAAAGGATTGTAAGCAATTACCACAGGTTTACTAACTCTCATGCTCTGTATATTTATTAAAGCCATGCTACTCACTAAGTCGTCCATTCCATAGACATTTATGGTGTACCTACTATGTGCCAGGCACTGTTCCAGGCACTGGAACACAGCAATGATGGGCAGGCCAGATCTAGTGCTATGTCCTGATAAAGACAGGTACTGCAATCCAGGAGCTGGGAGAACTCAGTCTGGTGGGAAGACAGACACAGGCGATGCCATTCTGTGTGGCAGGTGCTGTGATGGGACGTGTGGACTTCTTCGGTGCTACTGATGAATAGGAGAAATGGGTCCTGTGGCCTGACCGCAACTCTGGAGACACATCACAGCCTGAGAGTTGAGCAGAGCTCCCAGGTGGGTCTCGGGAGGAGGCGGGAGTGTCCTCAATGGCCCGAGAGCGAAAGCACAGTTTGAATCAAATGGCGGAGGATGGACACTCAGGGGTCTACACGGAGTTTGATACCAACATGAAGTCTCAGGACCAGCGAGGCTCTGGAACCCAACGGTCCAGTCTCGGCTCTACCACTCGATAAACACGTAACTGTGCAATTACGTGGCCTTGGATTCCGCTTCCCAAAAATGTGACTGATGCTAATAGTTAACTCACAGTGATCCACTGAGGATGTAGGGAGATCAACCACGGTGTATTCGTTTCCTCTTGCTGCTCTAACAAACTACCATGACTTTGGTGGCTTAAACAGTACAAGTTTGTTATCTTACAGTTCTGGAGGTCAAGAGTCCCTAAAGGGTCTCTGTGAGCTACGATCAAAGAGTTGCATTCCGGGGGGCGCCTGGGTGGCTCAGTCAGTTGAGCGTCCGACTTCGGCTCAGGTCACGATCTCGCGGTCCGTGAGTTTGAGCCCCGCGTCAGGCTCTGGGCTGATGGCTCAGAGCCTGGAGCCTGTTTCCGATTCTGTGTCTCCCTCTCTCTCTGCCCCTCCCCCGTTCATGCTCTGTCTCTCTCTGTCCCAAAAATAAATAAACGTTGAAAAAAAAAATTAAAAAAAAAAAAAAGAGTTGCATTCCTTTCTGGAGGCTCTAGGGGAGAATCCACCCCCTTGCCTTCCAGCCGCTAGAGGCACCTGCGTTCCTCAGCTCCTGGCTCCTTCCTGACCTATCTGTCCTCATCTCTCTCTCTGCCCACAGCCTGGAAAGGTTCTCTGCTTTTAAAGACCCATGTGATTAAATCAGGCCCACCTGGAAAATCCAGGCTAATCTCTCCATTTCAAGGTCCTTAACCTTAGTCACAACTGCGAAGTCTCTTTTGCCATGTAAAGCAACAAATTCACAGAATCTGGAGATGAGGACACGAACAGCTTGGGGACCATTATGGTGCCTACCACACACCATATTCACTTAGCACAACGCCCAGCTTGGAAAATGTGCTGGAGAATGGTTAGTTGCTATGATATTACTCTCGTTATTATGACACCAGATTCAAAGAAGGAGGAGAAAGAAATGCCAGAGCCCCGGGGGCCAGTAAGCATGCAAATGTGAACCAAACTAGCTGTCAACCCTGGGAGTGCTCAGGTCTTCAGAAACGGCTCCAAAAGGTGGGCAAATGTGGGATTTCCATTTGGACAAAGTTTTTGCTGAAGTAAGACTTTCTCATGCAGTACCATCTAGTGCGTGCTCATGAGCTAGCAGAACAAACACTGAGAGTGCTTCAGCATTTCCATACCAACAGCAAGAACAAATTCCTCTCCTCACTCCCCTTGCCGGATCAACCAGCTGGTCTGGTCTGACTCACAGATGATGATGGCCTGGTGGTGGGTGACAAGAGCCATGTGAGCCATTTGCAAAGAACCCCCAGCAACTGATGGGGTGGAACGAAGCATGCGTCCCCCCAAATTGCCTCAACCTCCTTAAAAGTTGGGCACTAGGAAGCCAAGAAATTGAGTACAAGCCTATTGGGCTGGGCTACAAAGTAGAGGGTCTTTGGATAGCTAGTAAACTCTATTCCCTGCATTATAAGCAGACGTTTATATAGATTTGGACACCGTTTAACTGTCTCCCCCCAACACACACACACGTACTTGATGAGACCACCAGCTCCATGAGAGCAAGGACCTCAACAGGAATCAGCAGCCAATCTCCCTGTGTGCCTGGTTCAGTGTCAGGCACACGGCTGGGACCCACTAAAACGTGTTGAACTAAAGAATGAATGGATGGGTGGGTGGAGAATGACTGATGGAAAGATGAGCAAACCAGGATCACACCCAAGGGTGATACTTAGATTCTAAAGCTGGGGTTGACAATCTGGCCCACAGGCCAAATCCACCATCCAGCCTATTTTGTATGGCCCCCAAAACACAGCCACACCCATTCTGTAATACATTGTCAGTACTTGTTTTCTGCTACAACAGCAAAGCATGTGGTCTCTTTGTCTGCCAAGCCTAAAATATTTACTGTCTGGCCCTTTACAGAAAACATGTGTAGACCCATGCTTTAGAATACATTATTGTAGCTCAACAGAATAACGTTGGGACATTTTAAATATGTAGTCACATAGGGCCAGGGTCTGTATTTTAACTAGTTTTGTGCTAAAAGGGTAGTGAACTGCTTTCACAAGGACAGGGTTCTAAATGCTTATATTGAACCACAATCACCCGAAAGGCTTGTTGAAACGCAGGTCGACAGGCCCTGCCCCCAGAGTTTCGGATTCAGTAGGACTCGTGTGGGCCCAAGAATGTGTACTTTTTGGTCCTATCCTCAAGTGATGCTGATGTTGCCGGTCTGGGGACCACACTTGAGAACCACTGCAAGCGGGTGACCCAGGATCCATTACTGTTCAAGCATCACTCCTGTTCCACACTGTCAGCAGTAGAGCCTGGGTTGAGCAGGGGTGAAATCTGGGGTAAATTCTTCCTGCAACTCTGTGGCAACAAAGAGCACAAACTGAGTCCATCAGGAGGTAGAGGTAGCAACCTGGCAGAGAGGTACTTGGTGACTGTGGCTGAACTACTTTCATCCAGTGTTTCAGCGCCTACAAGGCTGATCTTCAGCTATCATTTCATTTGAGTCCCAGAATAACCCTGTGGGGAGGCATTATTATTACAGGCTCCTCATCCCATTTTGCAAGAGAGAAGAATGAGCCTCAACAAGGTTGGGGGGAGAGATGGAGAGACAAGACCATCTCCCCTCGATGCCACCCATCTGATCAATGACACTATTTCTCGGCCTGTCTCGCTTCGTTCTTTCTTTGCGACTCACCACCACTTCTTCTCTATTGGCTGTTTTGCCCTTGGCCTCAAACACGCCGCCCAAGCCTCCCTTCCTAAAAATACACTCTGTAGTGCTGCCTTTTCTTGTAAGGTAACAAGAAAAACATAATGCCAGCCACATATGTAATTTTACATTATTTTGCACAAACAGGTGGAATCAATTTTAATCATGTGTCTTATTCAACCCAGTATATCCAAAATATTATCATTTCAATGTGCAATCACCATAAAAATGATTAAGGAGGTATTTTATGTTCTCTCTTTTTCCTACAAATGTGAAATCCAATGTGAATTTTCTATTTACAGAACATCTCAGCTCAGGCTAGCCACGTTTCCACTGTTCACGAGCCGCAAGTGGTCAGTGGCCATCACATTAAATAGCTTTAGTCTCTATGTTCAAGATGATCTCCTGGTGGACATGTTCCACGAACCCTTTTCAGATCTGGTGTTGGTGAATCTTTTTTCTGACTGTTACCCCTTTTTTTTCTCCTTGCCCATTTTCCTCTATTGTTTTCTGTGACACTTATTCTCCTTGTCCTTCTCCTATATCCCTGACCATTCCTTCTTGCAGGCACCTCTTCCTTTACCCACCTCTGAAAGGGTTGATGGTTCCCCAAGTTGATGGTTCTATTTTCCACCCATTGTTCCTCTCAGTTCACATTAACCTGGAATTTTTATTCATTCTTTGTGGTTTCAAATATTTGCTGATGGATCTCAAATCTGTATCACTAGACCTGACCATTTCACTTGGTTTCTATATCCAAATAACTGGGCTTTCATGGTACTCTATTAGCCAATTGAACTCAACAGGCTCTAAAACTGACCTTATAATCCACTACCCCAACGTGTTTAGTGAATGATATATCAATCCATGGGCCATCCAGACCAGAAACCCTCAAGGTGTGGTTCTTAGCAGGGAGTGATTATGCCCCCTACCCCCCACATGGGGACATTTGGTGACATCCAGAGGCATATTTAGTTTCCATAGCTTCGGAGGAGGCAGTGCCACTGGTACTAATGGGTGAAGACCAGGGATGCTGCTAAACACCCTGTAATGCTCAAGAAACTCCATATGACAAGAATTATCTGGTGAAATTGGGTCCTTATCTTACGCCATATGCAAAAATCAACTCAAAATGGATTAAAGGCTTAAATGTAAGACCTGAAACTGTAAAATTCCTAGAAGAAAACATAAGGGGAAAAGCTTCATGACATTAGTCTTGGCAGTGATTTCTCGGATATGACACCAAATCACAGGCAACAAAAACAAAAATAAACATGCAGGGCTTCATCAACCCAAACAGCTTCTGCACAGCAAAGGAAAAAAAAATCAGCAGAGCGAAAAGGTGATCTCCGGAATGGGAGAAAATATTTGCATAACATGTATCTAATAAAGAGTCAATTTCCAAAGTATATAAGAAAGTCCTACAACTCAGTAACAAAAACCCAAATAACCTGATTTTAGACTGGGCAAAGTACTTGAATAGACATTTCTCGAAAGAAGACATTTCTCCAAAGGCCAACAGGTATATAAAAAGATGTTCAGCATCACTATTCATCATGGAAATGCAAATCAAAGCCACAGTGAGATTTACCTCACACTTGTTAACATGACTAGTACTGAAAAAAAACACAAAAGATAGCAAGTGTTAAGAGGATGAGGAGAAAAGGGAGCACTTGCTCTGGCACACTGTTGATGGAAACATAAATTGGTGCAGCCGCTGTGGAAAACGCTAGGGTTGTTTTGCAAAGAAATCAGAAAGAGAACTACTGTCTGATCCAGCAACCCCACTTCTGGGAAGCTCAACAAAGCTATTGAAATCAGGGTCTAAAAGAGAGATTTGCAAGCCCTTGATCACTGCAGCATCATTCGCAGTAGCAAAGATACGAAAACAATCTAAATATCCACTAATAGATGCATACATAAAGAAAACGTGGGGGGCGCCTGCATGGCGCAGTCGGTTAAGCGTCAGACTTCAGCCAGGTCACGATCTTGCGGTCCGTGAGTTCGAGCCCCGCGTCAGGCTCTGGGCTGATGGCTCAGAGCCTGGAGCCAGTTTCCGATTCTGTGTCTCCCTCTCTCTCTGCCCCTCCCCCGTTCATGCTCTGTCTCTCTCTGTCCCAAAAATAAATAAACATAGAAAAAAAATTAAAAAAAAAAAGAAAACGTGGGATATATACACAGTGGAATATTATTCAGCCTTTAAAATAAAGAAATTCTGCCATTTGCCACAACATGGAAGAACCTGGATTTTGCTGAATGAAATAAGCTGGACACAGAAGAGCAAGTACTACATGATAGCACTTAAATGAAGAATCTAAAATAGTCAAACTCATAAATGCAGAGAGTAGAATGGTGGTTGCCAGGGCCTGGTGACGGTGGGAGACGGGGAGTTGCTGTTCAACAGGTATATTCTGTTATGCAAGATGAATAAATTCTAGTGATCTGTTGGATAACACCATGTCTATAGTCAACAATATTATGTAGCACACTAACTTAACACTCATGTTAAGTGTTCTTACCATAATAATAGTAATTTCAAAAGACTACCCAGCCTAAAATGTCAAGACTTCCACTGGTGAGAAACACTGCTTTAAAGCCTTGTCACTCAAAGAGTAGCCTAGGGACAAACTCCACATCAGAGCCTAGTGGATATGCCTATTCGTGGGCTCCACCCCAGACATACTGGACTGGTATCTCTGAAGTGGGGCCCAGAACCAGTGTTTTAATGAGATCTCCAGGTGATTCTTAGGCATTACTCAAGTTTGAGAGTCATTCCTTTAGGTGAGACAACCTGATGTCAAAGACATCTATTGAGGTTTTGTTCTGTGCCCGGCATCAGGAAAGTGATACAGATAAAGAAGCCCAAATTCAAAATCTGACGGAGAACATGACGTCAACCTTCGGGATTCAACCTCCTGGGCCTCCAGGTGAATAATTTAACTCTTTCTTTATTATCATTATCCCGGAAGAAATTAACATGGAAGTTTTGTGGTCCAAGGTAACTGGTATTTGATGCACACGGTGCTTCTTGGTCATAGAGCTCAGGGCTGACTTCTTCAAGTGTGAAGCCAAAAAGAGAACAGATGCTTGGTGCATTGCTCATTAAAGAGACTGGGGTAGAGACCAATGAAGGAAAATCCCCAACCCTTTCCACCCCATTAAACTCAGTTCATATTTTCAAACATGAAGGGAGGTGCTCTTGAGAAATAGGATAAAGGTGTAAGCTGGATACATGAAGGAAAATGGACCTTGAGGATTGTTTAGACTCACTCAGCTGCCAGAGAGCCCTAAAAGGAATTAACTTAGAGGGAAAACATATCTGGAATCTACTTCTGGTTCTGCCTTAACTGACTGTGTGAATTAAAAAAAAAATCGATCTAGGACAAGAAATGTTTACTAAGCATCTTGATGAGCCAAGCACAAAGCGAGGCACTGGGGACATAATCACCAAACCACGCACAGTCCCCAGCCTTAGGGAGGTTACAGGCTGGTGAACTCTCAACTGCAGAAATGTTGGATGTATCAAATATGGTTCCTTCCCCTGAGAAACTCAGACCAGTTAGTGAGGAAGACAAATAGATCTTATAACTGCAGAACGATGTGGTAAATGCTAAAGTACATTCAGGATGCTGACGACAACAGAGTGATGGAAAGTTCATTCGCTCTAGGTGATAAAGAAAAGGCTTTCTCGAGAAGGCAAGGAGTGGTGCAGGTAGACATTTAAGAGAGGCAAAGAGGAAGGGAGGGAAGGGGACAAGTTAGTATTTCAGGGTCCTGTAAAGAGAGGATGAGGACATGGACAAAGGCCATGTGGCAGGGATAGGGAGGAGCTGTCAGTATCCAGTGGAGTGAATTACAGGTGGCCATGTATTTTTACCAGCCTCCGTACTGAGGTGGTTGATTTCTCTTTCCTCCTCTTAAAACTGGCCCTCTGACTGTGGGACCAATAGAAGGGGATCTGAAATAAAGGATTTTACTGGGTAGGAGAATAAAGATGACATAAGAAAGAATCAGAGAACTTGGAGATGGATCAACAGAAATTACTCAATCTGAAAAGGGGGTTTTTAAAAATTAAGAGTGATGCCTAACACTTTTGATTAAAGTGCCTGAAAGAGAGAGAATGGAGTAGAAAACAATACTGAAGAATAATGGCTAGAAATTTCCCAAATTTGTTGAAAGACATAAATTTACAACTGCAAACATCTCAGGGAGCCCCAAAAAGAATTTATGTGAAGGAAACCATGCTAGGCACATCAAAGTCAAACTAATGAAAATCAAGGGCGCCCGGCTGGCTCAGTTGGTTGAGTGTCTGACTCTTGATTTCAGCTCAGATCGTGATCCCAGGGTTGTGGGATCCAGCCCTGCATCGGAGGTAGCCCCACGTCCATGGTGACATTGGAGCCTGCTTAGGATGCTCTCTCTTTCTCTCTCTGCCCCTGTCCCCAACTCATGTGCTCTTTCTCTCTCTCTCTCTCTCTCTCTCTCTCTCTCTCTCTCTCTCAAAATTAAAAAAATAATAACAAACTAATGAAAATCCAAAGAAAAAAGAAAATCTTGAAACTAGCAAGAGAAAAAGGACACGTGATACCAAGACAGCAACAGTTCAAAGCTTCCACAGACTTAACACCAGAAACTATGGGGTCCAGGCGACAGTGGAATAACATCTTTCAAGTGCTGACAGAAAACCAAATTCTGTATCTGGTGGAAATGCCCATCAAGAATGAAAACAAATGAAAGGCTTCTCAGATAAAAGAAAACGAGGAGTATTCATTGTCAGCAGACCAGCACTCGAAGAAATGCTAAAGGAAGTTCTTCACGCTGAAGGGAAACGATTACAGAGGGAAACCCAGATTCTTCCAGGAACAAATGAACAGCATTAAAAATGCTAAATATCTGAGTAAGTGTTAAAGACTATTTGCCCTCGATTTTAAGAAATACATATGCATAGGAACGTTTAAAGCAAAAATTCTTAAGTTGTCTCCTGGGGTTTTAATGAATGTGGATGCAATACAGATCACACTATCGTCTGAAGGATGGGGAAGGGTGGTAATGGGTTTATACAGTGAAAGGTTTTGACTTTTCACAGTTCACATGAACTGGAGCAATATTAACTCTACACAGCCTATGAAGAGCTAAGGATATTTATTGGAATCCCCGGCACAATCACTTTAAAAAATGCAAGATGTGTAGCTAACACTAATAAATAAGTTAAAATGGAATTCTCAAATGTCCTACAATTTTTTTTTCTTTAAAGGCAGGCGTTCTAGATAGAACAGCCCCCAAAGATACCCACCCTAATCCCTAGATCTCATAAATACGTGGTTACATGGAAAAAAGACTGCAGGGGCGCCTGGGTGGCTCAGTCGGTTGAGCGTCCGACTTCGGCTCAGATCATGATCTCACGGCTTGTGAGTTCAAGCCCCGCATCAGGCTCTGTGTTGACACCACAGAGCCTGGAGCCTGCTTCAGATTCTGTGTCTCCCTCGCTCTCTGCCCTTCCCCTGGCTCATTGTCTCTCTCAAGAATAAATAAACATTAAAAAAAAATTTTTTTTTAAAAAGACTGCAGATGTATCTAAGGACCTTAAAAACTGGAGATTATCCTGTTGTGCCTTATCTAATCACACATGTCCTTAAAAGCAGGGAATTTTCTCCATCTAGAAGCAGAGATATAGCAGAGAAGCTAGAGCCTTTCAAAGATTCAGTTTGTGAAAGGAACACAACTCGCCATTGCTGGAGGGGCCACATGGAAAGTCTGAGACAGAGGTGGGCAGCCTCCAGGGACCAGTCCCCAGCCCCCAGCCCACAAATAAGTGCCGACGTCAGACCCGCAACCTTTTGTGGTAATTTGTTACAGCAGCGATAGAAAATACCACAGCAGGACAGGGAGAAGGGAGGAAGGAAAGCAAGTCATGAAAATGGTATATATAATCCAAACACATCAACAGTCACATTAAATGGCAGTGGATTACAAAGGCAGATATGATCATAATGGATCATAATGGATCAAAAACTCCTTGCTCTCTCCAAGGTGCACTTTAAATATAGAGACACACACAGATGGAAAGTAAGTTAATGGGACAAGATATTCCGCACAACCAGCAAATGCTAGAAGGCTGAAGCCTCTGTATCAGATGAAACAGACTTCAAGACAAAGAGTACATACAACCAGAGGGATGTTGCATAACGGTAAAAGGGTCGATTCATCAGGAAGATATCACAATCACAAGTGTGTGTGCGCTTAATTACAGAATCCCAGAATGTAGGACAATATTAAAGGGAGAAGTAGACAACTCCACAGTTTCTCTTCAATGTCAATCACAGATATTTGCAATGACTTACTATTGTTTATAAATTGACTCAGTTTTTAAAATATAATTAAAAAAATTTTTTTACTGTTTATTTTTGAGAGAGAGACACACACAGAGTGTGATCAGGAGAAGGGCAGAGAGAGAGAGAGAGAGAGAGAGAGAGAGACAGAAACCGAAGCAGGCTCCAAGCTCTGAGCCATAGGCACAGAGCCTGACACGGGGCTCGAACTCACCAACTGTGAGATCATGACCTGAGCCGAAGTTGGATGCTTAACTGAGCCACCCTGGCACCCCGAATTAAGGTATTTTAATGTAAATTTGATAACCTTGTATAAATGGGAGACTGCATCACTTAGGTAGGTAATCGCCACAAAAACAAAAAAGCACACATACTGTTAGGTCTGAGTGTTAATGCATGATCCATGCCTGCTCTGTGAGTTCATGTTTTTCCATTTGGGCCACACCACCCATAACTACTTCATTCACTGGATGTATCCCACATTCTGGGAAACACATTCTGGACCCAACTCCCTCACATGTGCAGAGAGCGGGGGACGAACTGGTCTCGTGTCACACAACAAGTTACTGCCGGACCCCCATCTCCAGATCCTTTACTAAGTGCTCCTTCCTCTGACCTGTTCAACCTATTAGTAAGGGAACCCGAAGACTCCCCCTTGAAGTTGGTATTTAGAGGCCAACAGAAAACCCCAAGATCGAGGATCCAGAACCAACTCAGAGTCAGGTACATGTAGCGCATATGCTTCTAATTTATCTGTATATTAGAAATGACATCTTAAAAAGCTTTCCAGCTCAGGAAAGACTGCCCATTCTGGGGCTAGCCAATTCCTGGAGATGACCAAGGGCTCAGTGGGAGCACACCCGTGATCTTTAGTCCAGCTTTACCTCCTCTATCTGGCCAGGCGCCCTAGGACATTCCTCTGCCTTAATCACCCAAGGACCAGGTGCCAGGCAACTAAGGACCACTCCCACAGTTTAGAGGCCACCGAAATTATTCAAACTAGCCAATCCTAAACTGTTTACCCCGTCCTGTCATGCCTGTCTCCCAGAAACCCCAGTAAAAGCTCCAGCCTGAATTAACTACTTCTGTTTCTTGATCAAAACCTGGGCTTCCTCCTACATGGTGAGCCGTGTCTCTCTGTAAGTAACAGGAAAATTTTCTTTCAACGGCATTGGCCTCTTCACATTGTCGCCCGGTCCCCTTTATAAATTAAGACCCGAGCACAGAGCAGCATGCGGGCGGCAGTCAGTATCCAAGAATGCTCAGAGTCAGGTCTGCGCTGTCTTCCTAACACGACTGATGTCATCAGTGGAGTTATAGAACACCAGCAGTGACCACTCCAGTTCCAGAAAGGGACTCTCAGGTGGGCAGACCCCACAGGAACCTCGCAAATGATGCACGTCCTCCAAAGCTGTTGGGCTGGCATGACTTGTGAACTGATCCCTGGGGGGGGGGGGGGGGGGGGGGGGAGGCGGGCCACTATTCATCAGGCGAGGAATGAGATCTCAGGGCCCAGGTCTTAGTGGGCAAAGTCCGCCGCACGAGTGGAACACGGAAGAGTTCATCCTGCTGACGCTCAGCTTCCTGCTGTAAGTGAACTTTGTCTGAGGCCTGATAGGGAGAGCTTAAAACAAGCTTACTTCTGTTTCCAGCAACAAAGAGGGAAGTTAATTCCCGAATTAACTCCCAATCAATTCCCAAATTGATCGATCATGTGATTAATTTCTAATTTGTGACCCGGCCCTCACTCGAGGTGAAGCTGGCGGCCAAGGTGCCAGTCTCAGAAAGCAAAGCAGACCTGGGTTCGGGTCCTGGTCTGTCAGTTGCTAATTTGTGTGGTTTGGGGAGGTTGGCCCAATCTGTCAATCTCAAATTTCCTAAACTTCAAAAGTGAGGATGGGAAATTAGGGTAAAAACTAACTGCATTCATTGCACGCCACCTGTCAGATGCGAGGTGAAGCCTCTCACGTGTACCGGGGCGCCTACGCAGAACAAAGGGGAGCGGTGGGCACACAGGTGCTCAGGGCACAGTACGGTGCCCCCGCCCGGGCTGAGCGTCGAGGGCCGAACTCAAGCACGTGTCCAGGCAAACCGGCCTCTGAATCTCAACTAGTATGTGTGAAAACGTGCCCCGTCCCCTCCCTGCCCCCACTGCACGTGCACGCACACACAGACAACACACACACACGCACACATACACACAGAGCTGGTTGGCTTTCCCTGGCGGAGCAGACCACGGTGACTCTACGCCTCTTTTAGCCTCAGTCCCCACTCCAAGCAAAGTGAAAACCCTTTCCGTTTCCGAAACGCAGCGTGTCCTCGATGAGGTAGACCCTGGAGCCTGACCACGCCGTGCTGAGCCTCTTCCCGCAGGCAGCACGAGACCGCCAGACGCTCCATCTCTAGGATGGTATGATGCCACGGCATAAGCCGAGCACCAGCCCCTCACTTCTCAAAGCGCTCACGGAGAAGCTGTGGGCTGCAGGGAGTGGAGGTGCAGAGGCCAGGCTTGACCTCCTCCTGGCTGTGTGAACTTGGGCAGGTCACCGACCTCACTTAGCCTCAGCTTGTAAAAGGTGAGTACTGATTCCTAGCCTGGCTGGGGTTTTGTAGAGATGAATGGAGTACGTAACGTGCTCCCTAAGTGTCCTCCTCCCCTCCTCCTCTCCTTCCCCCCACTCCTTCCCCTCTCCTCCTCCTCCTTCTCCTCCTCCTTCCTCCCTCTCCTCTCCCCCACTCCTCCTTCTCCTCCTCCCCCACTCTTCCTCCTCCTTCTCCTCCTTCCTCCCTCTCTTCCTCCCCCACTCCTCCTTCTCCTCCTCCCTCTCCTTCTTCCTCCCTCTACTCCTCCCCCACTCCTCCTTCTTCTCTTCCTCTTTCCCCCTCCTTCCCTCTCCTCCACCTCCTCCTCTTCTCCATAAAGGAAGGGTCTACTCTCAGTGACAACATCACAGTTCTCCCACTCTCTGACCTGGGTCAAGTTCACCATGAAGACAATATGTCAGTAGGAACATTGCTCTAGAAGGCTTTCTATCACTTTTCTCTTTGAAGGAGAGCGAGCCAGGAATCAACAGGTGGCGTCTCTCAGAAGATGAAAGTTGCTCCGTATTCTGAGCTGAGACTCCACAGGCACCAGAGAGATGCCTTCGTCTCTGCTCTGATGACAAAATGTGTCTCTGGATCTTCGTCTCGAGTGGCAGGTTCCTCAGCAACACAGAGGGACAGCAGTAGATGGATGTGACAGTAAATTCTGCTATGTGCCCACAGACACTCCTAAGACATTAAAAAGTTGTGCCCACATTTCCTCCTCCCGCAGCAAAACCTGTGCAGAAACCCTGATGTCAGCTTGCAGAGCACACACGTGGCACCTGGCTTCTCCGGGCCACCCGAGTGCCTCCCTCTGGTCCCGCGAAGCACAGCTCAAGCTGACCTCTCTGGCTGTGACACACAAAGGAGCCCAAGACTGTAATGGACTTGTTCTGTTTGGGAGGAACACCAGCTCTGGAGTCTGAGGAAAAGGATTCGAGCTTTTGTTCTACGACGTGCTGGCAAGGACACGGGAGGGCTGTCTTATTTCCGCCATCCGTAAAACGGGAAGAACGAGAGAGCAGCCCACGTGGTTATTCTGAAAACCAAGGGAGACCCCTCCCTTGGGCCACTCACCCTCTTGCTGATTATACTCTAACCACAACAGACCTCGACGGTTTCCAGGCTGTGATCAGCTGGTTCCCGGCTCAGCAGCTCTGCACTGGCTGTTCCCTCTGCCTGGAATGCTTTTCCCCCAGCTCTTCCCATAGCTAGCGGCCCCTTTTCATCCTTTGGGTTTTAGCTGAGGTGTCACCTGCTCTGAGAGGCCCTCCTTTTCTAGAACAGGGCCTCTGCCCATCAGTCTTGACCACAGCTCTGCTTTTTTATTCCCCATAAGACTTTTCCAAACCTGTAATTCACTTCCTCACTTGCATATCGATGTCTCCCTCCACTAGAATAAACTAGAACCTAGTCTTTTCAACTGTAGCCTCATCATCTAGCACCGTGCCAGCCACCGAAGCATTTCATAAATCTTCACTGAGTGACTGAGTGTACTAGAAAGCACTTGGGCCCCGTAAAACCCTATATACATGTAGGGGACACACACCCTCGTACCCGATGGAGACTGAAATCACAGACTCGTGCTGGTGATCCTGGAAACCCAGAGACCACTTCACCCAGTGGTCCCTCCGCCCACGCAGACTCAGAGGAGGGAAAGAGGCAGACACAGCTGCAGATTGAAAAGATACCAGTCCTGGTGACTGCCCTGCTCCCAGAAGGAAATGTACAAATTAGCATTAGGATAAAAACGGAAATGCCATCCGGTTGTCTGATATCAACTTCCTGACTCCCTGGATTCTCTACACTCTGAAGGCAGCATGGCCACGCTGTTCAGCATTTCCAGCGATGAAGAGAAGAAACTGGGTTGGTAGATTTTTACCCATCTGCACGGCTTCGTGACAGCCCAATTAAGTCGTTTACAGGAACATTTACATAAACTCAGGTCACTATACTCTTTTTAAACTTGCCATGATGAGAAATGGCAAACACGGGAAAGAGAAAGAATATTGTAATGAACTCCCACATACCTGATGAGGGAGCGTGTTCCTCTAACACTCCTGGCTACCCAAGAATAAAGGAAGGGGGCTAAGTGCTTGCCACGGTAATGTGGGAAACTAAGGCATATGACAAATTAAATCCCCTTAATGCCTGCAGCCCATTGACAAGTCCTTTAAACCGGCAGAGTGACCTCCCTCTAGGAGCCCAGCTGCCTCGGTGATGACACTTGGCTGGGAGCAAAAGAGAATCTTGGCTTAAATTATCCCAACCTTGAGGAGCCTCTAAAGTCTACTTCCTTTACCTCAACTGCCTGCCCCAAGTTATATGCTGGCAATCAAACTCCAAGCTTATGCCTCCCCCCCACCCCATATACACGAGGGGTTTCATGACTGAGGTTTTACTAAACGGTAATAAATGACGTTTTCCTAGCGACAGCTAGACCCTCAAGGTCCTAGAAACCATGCTTCCAAAATACCTTAGAGACCTACTCTACCCCTGACCGGCTCCCAACCTGAGGGTATATAATGACTTACCTGGCTCTACCCCAGGGCAGCTCTTCCTGCCGATGGGTCCTGTCCCCGTGCTTTAATAAATTCACCATTTTGCACTAAAGACATCTTCAAGAATCTTTCTTGGTCGTCGGCTCCAGACCTCCCCACCATCACCCCAAAACTTCATCAATACCCATCACCTAGTTTCAGTAATTTTCAGTGTCTGACAATCTTGCTTTTTGTCCATATTCTTACCAGTGACTTCGTTTCCCTGGATTATTCTAAAGAGAACTGGCCCCCCTCCTCCCCAGACATCAGGTCAGTACACGCGTCAATATTTTAGTATCTCTAAAAGCCAAGGACTGTCCTTTTCAGATATCCACAATACCATCATCACACTAGAAAAAGCTTTTAAATCCTTAATGTTATCAAGTGTCCGTTCTATAGTCACAATTCTTGCATATATGTTTTATTTTAATTTTACTTCTTTTAATTAGAAACAAACAGGATCCATATATTATGATTAGATAATATGACTCTTACCTCTTTGAATATATAGGTTCCCCTTCCGATTTTTTATTTCATTGGTTGAGAAAACCGGGTTTTTTTTCTCAGTTTCTCACCGTCTGGATTTTGATGATGGCATTCCCGTGGTGGTGTTAAAAAGAAAACCACAGGTCCCAACTGGAGTCATTGAGGCCAAATCACGAAACTGGGGCTCAAAGCCTAATCTGATTTCAGTTACAACCACCCCCAGAAATGTAGTCTTCACTGGTCAGTCTGGCATTTTCTGAGAAGCACCAGTGAGGTATTGTCACAGGGGCCCTCTCCAAGCCTCCAAAGGAAGATGAGGTCATCTGCAGGGTAAGACCCCCGCTCCTCCCCCTAAGGGTAGGTGACCTTGCCTGCAACAATCCTTTCTTTCTTTTGGCTAATAACTTCCTTGCCCCACCCTCCTTTCCATAAAAACCTTCCATTTTCTACAACTCCTGAGCTCCCCTCTGCTTGCTGGATGGGATGCTCCTGGGTTCATCAATCACTGAATACAGATCTTTGAATTTACTCAGCTGAATTTTTGTTCTTTAACAGACTTATGTCCCCTCCCGTGTTTGTTAGAAATTGGTAGTTTAGGGGCGCCTGGGTGGCGCAGTCGGTTGAGCGTCCGACTTCAGCCAGGTCACGATCTCACGGTCCGGGAGTTCGAGCCCCGCGTCAGGCTCTGGGCTGATGGCTCAGAGCCTGGAGCCTGTTTCCGATTCTGTGTCTCCCTCTCTCTCTGCCCCTCCCCCGTTCATGCTCTGTCTCTCTCTGTCCCAAAAATAATTAAACGTTGAAAAAAAAAATTAAAAAAAAAAAAAAAAAAGAAATTGGTAGTTTAAGCTAAAGGTTTGCTCAGATCCAGATTTCATTCATTTTTCCAAGACTATGTCATAAATGATATGCATACTTTCCTTAGGAGATGAAAATTTGTAGTTGGCTCTTTCTACAACATGAACAAGCACTGATGATCATTGCCTGGATCCATTAATTCATTGGAGTTTGCAATGCAGTATTATTCCAATTCTATGACCTCTTTTCTTCATTAGCTAGGAACAATACCAATTACTACCTTTGGAACAATGACAAAACGAGAAGAAAATCCCTCTCCTCAACCATTTGGTTAGCCTGAAAGATAGTTTATCTAAGAAAGGCAGAATAAACGCTGATGCTTTCCCTTTATATAGGTTTTAAAAGCAAAGAGTTGGTTTCTTAGCATCCTCCAAAGGTTCGCTGTGAGGTATCTTTTAAAATATTTTAGGGGCGTCTGGGTGGCGCAGTCGGTTAAGCGTCCGACTTCAGCCAGGTCACGATCTCGCGGTCCATGAGTTCGAGCCCCGCGTCAGGCTCTGGGCTGATGGCTCAGAGCCTGGAGCCTGTTTCCAATTCTGTGTCTCCCTCTCTCTCTGCCCCTCCCCCGTTCATGCTCTGTCTCCCTCTGTCCCCAAAATAAATAAACGTTGAAAAAAAATTTTTTAAATATTTTATTATAGGGGCACCTGAGTGGCTCAGTCGGTTGAGCATCTGACTCTTGCTTTCATTTCGGCTGAGGTCATGGTCACATGGTTTGTGAGATCCAGCCTAGCACTGGGCTCTGTGCTGACAGCCAGGAGCCTGCTTGGGATTCCCTCCTTCCCTCTCTTTCTGCCCCTCCCTCACCTCAAAATAAATAAATAAACATAAAAAAGATAAAATATTCTATTTGTAAACTCATGAATGTCTTATTATAAACTCATGGATTTTGTGTGTTTCAGTCCCTTGCAGTTTACTGACACCCACATTGTCCCATCCCTGGCTGACCGGGCTTCACTTAGCTTCCAGCTCCTGAGACCCATCGTTTTGGGTAACCGCTGTGTTCCCTGCTATGGGCATCTGCTCTAAGAAGGATCAGCCCCTCACCTTGAAACAGCCACTTTCCTCACTAGAAAATGTTCTCTCAGTGGAAAGTCGTATTTCAAAACCCCAAACTGAATGCTAAGGGTGTTTATTGTCATGTGGCTGATCACTGCTTGAGTAAATATATTTTAAGTTAAAATGCATCACACAGGACTGCTGACACTTCTTATTCAAGTTCAGGGGCTCAACCTCACAGGTCTCTTCTTTCATGACAAAATGTTCATTCTTAATGTTGAAGGCGGAGCAAAATATATGACCCCAAAATATGCCCCTTTGGCTGATGGATGACATTGGGATGGTTAGCTTCAAGACAACAGCAGACACGGAGAAGCTCTGAACCCCAAGTAAATAGTAAAAGCTACCCTTTTGTAAGAGGCGTTTACATTTATAAGAAAGTCTCTGTTTGCAGGGGTGTCTCCCTCTGGGTACCTGGAAGAGGAGTAACAAAATCTCTAGAGAAAACAAGGACCGAGACCTGCATAGCAACCTCACCCTTTTTATGGTGCTTGTCCTGACACCCTCCCTCACTGCCTCCTCATCCCCACCCCCCACATCTCTCTTTGGTCTTTAACTGAAGATGGTGTGTAGGCTGGCGGCTTGGACCATTCTGGGGAGTTATTTGGTTTTCCTGGCCATGTCCCCTGTCTACAGGAGGTATACATGTTTGTTTAATTCCTGTTTGGTCAATTCCTGTTAATCTCTCTTTTATTACAGGAGGGTCTGAGCCAAGAAGCTGGAAGGATAGAGGAAATATATATACATATTCCCCTCTATGTACAGAGGACTTTGTAGTTCTCAAGTGTTTCCTAATGCATTCACTGGGTATTCTAGTCTGCATTCTTTTTTTTAGCCTAAAGCCTCTGTATGGGATTCGACCATGATCCTTTGTTGTCCTTGTTGCTCTTTTAAAAGGGAAATTCGATACTTTCGGGAGGGACAGGTGGGCCATGGTAGCTTCTTGACCTCATGGCTCTAGAGCTCCCTGTTTTTATCATGGCGTGATTAAAAATATGGCCTCTAATTTCTTTGAGAGCTTCCTCTCTGTTCCTGTCATCTTTTTTCTTTTTAATGTTTATTTATTTTTGAAGGAAAGAGACAGAACATGAGCAGGGGAGGGGCAGAGAGAGAGGGGGAGACACAGAATCCGAAGCAGGCTCCAGGCTCTGTGCTGTCGACACAGAGCCCAGCGTGGGGCTCAAACTCACCATCTGTGAGATCATGACTTGAGTGAAGGCGGTCGCCCAACCAACTGAGCCACCCAGGCACCCCATCCTGTCATCTCTTTTCATCTGGACGTTTTCTATGGCTTGTCCATACTGCCTCTGTCCTGCCTGCTCTGGTCCCTACCCCCAGCTCTTTCTCCTCAGTGCAGGAGACAACACTCAAGCCCATCACTTCAGAGAGTTTGTAGGCCTGCGCCCTCTAGACTGTTCGGGTACCTGCAGCCCCCTTGCCCTCATTCTCAATTAGACCCTGCAAGACACTCTCCCCCATCCTCACCCCCTCCCCACCCCTCCCCACCCCCCGCAATTTCTGCTGTCATCCTAGAATGGTCTGCCTAGCTTTCCAGGAGGACCTGACAGTGATTTGGGACTTCTCAAAAGCTCAGCGTCACCGTCACCGTAAGCAACTGTCTTACCTCGCCTTTCTCGCATACCCTTTCTAATGCCACACCTTTCCTAACAGGTGGGGTTTATCCACACACTCATTTGGGGCGCTGGCGGGGACATCCTATCTCGTAACTTTTTTGCAGATATTACCCTTGAGTGTTGTTTGTCCGTTTTATTACTTTTGTTGCTCTTTTTACAGAAAGTGGTTTCAACAATGTTCAAAAGCTAAGCCGCTACTCCATTCCAGATGTCCCCAGTAAGCCTATTCTTAATGGGACACTCTTCCGGCTACAAACACACGTGTACCAGTACGCTCTCCTTTTCTCACATATACACACATGTGCACACACGCGCATGCACGCTTCAAAGGAACAACTCTGTGAGGCTGTTCCAGAAATGAAACTAGGGACCAAAGCTGCCAGATTCAGGAACCTTCTGACTGTGCCCCTCAGTCGATCTCCTAAGGAGATCAATTCCCTGGCCATTGGTAAGAATAAACCAAATGATGTTATTACAACACCCAGCTATGGAGCCAAATAATCTATATGCTCATTTCTATTTGGTTCTCCATACAGAATGGGAAGAAATTTCAACTTATCCTTCTGGTTCCTATCTGCCTTCAGCATTGGGAAGTAATGTTTTATTACTAAGTGCTGTAAAAGGAAAATACACTGGAATGAGGCTGTTACCTGGCCAAAGCCTTATGCAATCACAGTCATCTTGCTCCTGGCAAATGGAGCGTTCTTAACCATTTGGCTGGGATAACAACCTTGAAAGAAAATAGAAGCAACTATCTTCATTTGGAAACAGAAACCATCAACACCCGCACCCCTTCTGCCTGGGTACTAAGATAGGCTGATAAGAAAGGAAATCCCCCAAAGGAATATTCTACACCCAATAAAAAGGGATTCCACAGCCAAGAAAAAAGGGTTGGTGGAAAGGGTATAATAAAAGGGGGCATGCTACGGTATCAGGTGACTACAAGCAGGTCACAAAATGTATGTACAAGACAATCTTAAAGAAAAAAGAAACACTGAAGACTAAACCACAATGTTACAATAGTGATGAGATTACAAGTGATGTTCTTGTATAGTATTTTTTAGTACTTTCGTATTTACCAACATTTATTTATAGCAATAACCAAAAGTATTTTTAAAGAAATAAAATATGCTAATTTTGTCAACATTTTGTTCGTCCAGCAAGATCTAGATGTTACTCACCCTCTTCCATAAACCCTACAAGCCCACATAGGGATGTCCCCTTCCCCACATTTTGCAAGTGCCGAAGGCAATAATTCAATAATGTGATGAGCATCAGAATCACCCAAATGAGCTCTTTTGAAGGCATGTACCTGAGTTCCGCTCACTCCAGCCCCACTGAATCAGGACCTCTGAATATGGTGCCTGTATTTTAAACCAGCATATCTGGTGTTAATAATGCAGGTGTCCCGTGGACCCCACTTTGAGACACTGTAATAAGGACCTGACTTTTCACTGGGCATATAATTTGATACTGGGATAGCCATTTGTTATTGCAGAGGACATCTAGTGCCTGCAACCAGGTTAGCAATTATAGGAAAACAGCCAAAACTTATCCCCGAATCCTCTAAAATGATCCTGGGTGACAGACCAATAAAGATGACCCACAGATGTGCTTACCTCTTCCTTTTTTTTTTTTTTTTTTTTATGGAGTTGCATATCAAAGTCTACTCATTTCCATCTGTAATTCGGAAACTACCAAAAGTGGGGAAAACAGATAGAATAATGGGGTTTTCTTTGTATACCTTCAGGCACAAACGTGGAATTCTACCTCTTCACTAACAATAGTATCTGTCTGATAATAGCTACTTTTGAGGGCATATGAAGGTAAACAAATACGCCCACACATATTTTAAATGTGGCCTATTAAAAATACCTACTCACCTCTGTCTTGAGCTAAGTTAAGAAAATAAAACCAACAGCCCCAAAGAGAAGCAAATTGTTAGACAAGTTGTATACACTGGGCTTAAATAAAAGCAAAGCAAAACAAAACAAAAAAACAGACAAGTTCTCATTCACATGAGATCTGTTTATTCTGCCCAGCCCAATTCAGAAGTCATGGTCTTACACAGTCCTAGAAGGACCTAGATGAACTCACACCCAGATTGGGTATATATTCACCCATTCCGGGAGGGGAAACTTCCCAAGCATGGAGACAATATAATGAACATCAAGACGCTGTGCTACAAAAGTCGATGTGTTTCCAGACTGGGGGTAGGGGGTTGGCTCTATCCACTCTTAAATCTGAAAAGTATGAGGCTAATATTTTAATGACCAGCACTGTGATAAATGGTTTACCTGAGTCATCTCTAATCCTCCAGGAGCCGTTCTGCAGACAAGACATCTGAGTCTTGTACAAAATAAAGTGAAGATTCAAACCCTGGTTTCTCTGCTTCCAAAGTCCTTGTGGCTTTTCCACTACACCAACCTACCACCCAACAGAGGCAATGGAAGAATGCTGGGCCCAAAGAAAAATATGAGCCTAAGTCACAACCTACATCAGGGCAGGAATCAACAGTGCAAGAAAGGAGGTGCCAAGATGTTCTAGGATTGTGTCTCTCCTGGCCAATGAAAGGAAGAGGCCCATTGTTCTAAATACTCCTGTGTAGGTGTGATAGAGCTCACAGACACACATTTTTAGTCAAATTTTAGTACATGAGGACAGTGGACAAATCATCATGGAATACCGCTCAATTAATTCTTTACAAGCTGGACACATCACTGAAACCACTTCCCAAACCAAGATACAGATGGAAACTGCCTCTGAGTCTATCCTACCCAAAGGCTCTCTGTGACTCTCCAGTCGTATCTCTCTCTCTCTCACGCACACACACACACTCACACACGCAATCACACACACACACACACTTTTAACAAGGACAAAGAATATGTCAAGAGCAACTTCAGTTTACCTTCAGCTTGGCAACAGCCCTCTAAAGAAGCCAATATTACCTTCCTCACGACCAAGAGGGAGTTTAGGTTGAAGATGCCAAATAATTTGCCAGGACGATGCAGCTAAAAAGAAGCCAAGGCAGAATTTGACCTCAAGTCAGACTAACCCCCAGCCCATGGTCTTTCCACAACACCAGAGAGGCTTTAGCACTCCCACTTTTAGTGTAATGTAGCTTAAGACCCCCCAGAATCAAATGTTGTCAACCAGAAAGGCAAGGAGGAAGAAAGGTATCATCAACATACCCGTCTAGCCAGTAGTTTTCATCCTACAACCAGCCCCTATTTTTGCTACAAGTCAACGTTGAAAACTTTGTATGTTGGTCCATTTCCCTACCTTAATAAGGAGGTGAAATCTTAAGGTGTGATGGTGACTCCAGCACGGCTTGGGTACCCTTACTCTGAACGTCACCAATCTTTGGCCAGGGACCAAAAATAAGGTTGTGGCAAAAATGAACACTGACACGAGATTCTGTCTAGATACAGAGAATCTGTATCTATGCTTATATTCTTTCAACCCGCCTTTCTCATAAAGGTCAAGTGTAGGAGAAATTTTGCCTAGCAGAGCTTATAATGTACGTGTTAGATAATACGATTTTCTTGTTTTAACAAATAACCTGATATTTATAAGATGCCAATGTCCTCATTAAAAGGAAACCGGAAAAGGCAAGGGCCTGGCATTTCTTAACGAGGCTCTACGCTCAGCATATCACAGGAGTTATCAGATTTAATGTTCCCAACAATCCAATAATACCACGTACTATTAACTCCTATTAACTATTTCCTAAACTGCAAACAGTTAAGGAAAGACAAGAAATGACATCTCCAGGGTGGAAAAAACAACCGAACCTTGGTCATTGGACCTCAAAATGTAGCTCTGCATGATTAAACGGCCCAACTGGTAACATAAATGCTGAAATTTCAAGCTGCAATCATGGTTTTTAGGAAGAAGGCCTCTCAGTTACTCAGACAGCTTATAGAAAGAGCGGACAGAAGTGGAGGCGGGGATTTACATGCCTAGAATCTCCTGGAGCTTATGTTCCCATGTGAAGATAGACCAGGGAAGAGATATTCTATTTGCTCAGCAGGAAAAGGGCCCTTGGCCAGTTAACTACAAAGTGTTTGTGTCTTATTTCTTTGTGCCATCAAAGGTAAGAAACAGGTCAATATACTTCTCAGTCCCCAACGTGCAGGAGGAGGTATCTGTGGCGAAAATAAACTGTTCTGCTTAGCTCCTTCAACCCGAGGCAAAGCTCAGGACCAACTAACTCATTTATTGTGAATAATGTCCTGGGTATTTGCTGATGGGGCAGGTTATAAATCGTTGTTGATTTCACACAGAAGTTCGCTTTGCATCAAGCAAGGCTGATAAATCAGGCCAAAGAGGAATCAAAGCAGCCATACAAAATGCAGTTCATGGGGAAATGGTGACACTGGACAAATCTGAGACAGAGAGGCACCGTTCCACTAAGCAACTGAACAGGACACAACAGGAAGTACAATGCTCCCATGGTCCACACTGGGGCCCCAATTTATCTCCTGTCTTTTTAAAAAAATTTTTTTTTAATGTTTTATTTATTTTTGAGAGAGACAGAGACAGAGCATGAGCAGGGGAGGGGCAGAGAGAGAGGGAGACACAGAAGCAGAGGCAGGCTCCAGGCTCTGAGCTGTTGGCACAGAGCCCGACTCGGGGCTCAAACCCATGAACCGTGAGGTCATGACCTGAGCCAAAGTGGGACGCTCAACCGACGGAGCCACCCGGGTGCCCTCCTTCCATCTTGTTTCCAATACCACTTCTTCATGCAATAGATAATGGTGATATACTCTCATGTTGTTAAAAAATACTGCTTTCTCCAAGAGCTGAGACTCTTCTATTTCAAATTTCTCCCATGCCTGGGCTGCGTCTCTGTCCTATACTTCAGGTAATGGAACTGTGACACAACCGGGTAACTGGGTAACTTCCCCAGAGGCACTGAACAAGTCTGCCGCAGGGAGAACTAAGTAAGGGCATAACCTAAAACCTACCGCGTTGCCAACCCCCTCCCCCACTGGCAAAGACCCCGGGCTCCAGATCAACAGAGGCAAGAGACCTCACAGTACATTGTGACTCGGTAAGATGGCCCGCGGAAGGAAGAGAATACAGTCCCTGTGCTTGTTATCACCCCAGATTTCAGAAACGTCAGGGCAATTGGCTGCTGCTCTGTTGCACTACCATTTCTACTCACTTGCAAAGATTAGTAGTTTGAGATCTTACAGGAATTGCAGGTGGACTTATTCTTGAACATTCCGGAGCAAGTGAAGGAAAAAAAAACCCGTTCCACAGGTATCATCCTGCATCCCATAACCTGATCTCTTTGGCGAAAATGTCCAGCAGTAAGGATTACGCTGTGAAAAGCCTCCTTTCCCACTTAAGAAAAAAAATTTCTAGATCTTCAACTACGAGGTTCATTTTCCCAATTTCAAAGGCAAACTGCTGAAGAGGACCTCACAGCTGTCAGGATACAAAACCCGTTGGTCGGCTCTTGGAGAGTTTCTTTCAGTTATTTGAAGAGGTCACTTGGGTTACTCGTCTCATACTGCCTGTGCCTGTGCCTCGGGTCTCCTTCTCTCCAAGGCAATAAAGCAACATGTCATTGTTCGGGGGACCATGGAGCCCTCCACATCCCAGGTGAGAGGTGGAATGAAAGGTCCTCAGAAAGGGGATCCAATCAGTTAGGAGGAAAACATTCTCTTAACTAAGTTTTGCCCTAAGCATCTACTTCCCCAAGATGCTAACCTTTGTGTGTCAATGGAAAGGGGAGACTGGAGAGTTGATTCACTTTTCTAAATGCAGGTGTGAGATGAAGGGAACTATTGATTTCTATCAACATAGACAAAGAGCAAATAGAAGTGAAGACTATGGACACAGACAGACTGGAATACAAATGGGAACCACCAGGTGTAACACTGAGAGTTTCTGGACTCGGTTTCATTTCAGAAACCAGGGAGCTTAAATCACCACAACATGAAAAAATAGGAAGCAAAATTCTAGGCTCAATAGCTCCATGTCATTGGATTTCCTTTATCCTGAATGTGTTTCCCATTATCTGTGGTTGCTATGGTAATGAAGGTGTTCTTGGCCAGGATCTTGATGACAATAAGTAAGCAAACAAACAACCTGGTTTCAGCTAGTTATAATGGTTAAGAAGCAAATGAATCAAGCTGATGGCATACAGGGTGACAAGGGAGGGGGTCACTCTTAGAGACGGATCTGGCAGTACAGATGCCCAAAAGGTCCAGGGATGGGCTTCAGGGAGCTAAGAAATCCCTTGAGATTGGGGAAAATGAAAATTGATATGTGTACGTGCACATTCCTCTGAAGAGAGTCCCAGGTTTTCATCAAATTCTTTAAGAGGTCTCCGCTCCACACCCGCCCCCACTGCCCTCCAATAAAAGGATAGGTAGGGATAACTGCAAGAAAGAAGCATGAGAGAAGGCCACTCCCAGGACCTGGATGACAGGAAGAAACCAGGCAGGTTTGGAGAAAATCTAAGGGAAAGTAAGGCTAAGCTGATGACACAATTGATAAAGAGATGGTCAAGAGAAATTTGGGAACCAACATGAGATGAGAGATTTTTAAGCAGGTTCATGGAGGAGACAGAGGAGGAAACAGGATTCTAAAAAGACTTTCTAGGAGTGCCTGGGTGGCTCAGTCGGTTAAGCATCTGACTCTTGACATCATCTCATGTCATGATCTCACAGTTTGCAGGATGAAGCCTCACACTGGGCTCTGTGCTGACAGTGCAAAACCTGCTTGGCATTCTCTCTCTCTCTCTCTCTCTCTCTCTCAAAATAAACATTTTTTTAAAATTCTGAAAAGACTTTGAGGTGTTCATCCCTCGGGAGTTTCAACAAGGACAAAAAATTTGTTGTTGCTATTTGGGCTAAGATATGATGAGGGAGTCCCACTTTTTCCAGCTACACAGGCCAGATTCAAGAAGGAAGGCTTGGACACATGTGAACAAATAGAGGAAAGGTTCAAACCAGTGTGACCTGTGGCCAGAATGAAGCCTCTTTAAATAGATAACTGTACCCAAGGTCCTGGTCATCTAGTTAAACACCTACTATGTCCTTGTCTCCCTGACACACCCCAACATAATGAATACTGTGCTTAAAATGTTGAGGATTCTTGGGGCACCAGGGTGGCTCAGCTGGTTAAGTGTCCGACTCTCAATTTTGGCTCAGGTCATGATCTCACAGTTTGTGAGTGTGAGCCCTGTATTGGGATCCACGCTGACAGTGCAGAGCCTGCTTGGGATTCTCTCTTTGTTCCTCTCTGCCCCTCCCCCACTCACACACACTCTTGCTCTCTCTCTCTCAAAATAAATAAACTTTAAAAAAAAGATTTGGTGGGGGGGGGCGGTGCGCCTGGGTGGCTCAGTCAGTTAAGCGTCTGACTTCGGCTCAGGTCATGATCTCACAGTCTGTGAGTTCAAGCCCCTCATCGGGCCCTGTGCTGACAGCTTGGAGCCTGGAGCCTGCTTCAGATTCTATGTCTCCCTCTCTCTCTGCCCCTCCCCTGCTCATGCTCTGTCTCTCTCACTCTCAATAATGAATAAATATTTTTAAAAAATTAAAAAATTAAATAAAAAATTTAAAAAGTTTTTTTTAATGTTAATGATTCTTGCACTCCACATTCCCTCCTGTTCTTGCTTTTCTTTGAGTGGTTCTCCTAACCCTATAACCTCAGAATGCTTTTTCAATGCAAGGGGTAAGTGGTCCCTAGAATGCTAACTGGCACCTGTGGTCAGAAAATAAATTAATGCTTACAGGGTCCATGTGGCACCTTCAGTGCAACTAATACACAGTGGGGGAGGGGCTTGGAGGGACGTAGAGAAATAAATGACACAAGGATGGCTAGAAGTTCGCTGAACAAGAGTGAGAAAGGAGGCAAAATAAGAGACTAAGGACCAAAGGGGATGGGAGGGTCAAAGAGAGCGCAAGGAGTAAGAGGGAAGAGAGAAGGAAGGAAGAGAACAGAAGGAAAGAGAAAGACAAAGAAGGATTGGGAGGGAAAGAAAGTGAAGGAGCAACCAATGTGGAAATGAAACAATGAAAGCATGGAAGACAAGGACGGCAGAAAGGGGAGAAGCAAGACAAGCAAGAAAACCCAGAGCTGGGCACGGTGGAAGGTCATCGGCAACGACTACATCCACCTGTGTCATGATATGCATCTTCCTGCCTTGAAGGTTCAGCTGTAGATGGAAGAAACCCGAGTCTCTTCCATAACATTGCACTGGGTGAGACCACTCCGGCCATCACTGCCATGATGCATGTTCCCCACACTCCCCCAAACAGCCATTCGCTCTGACTTGGGCGTGCATGGAAACTGAGTTCAACTAAATGCACACTGACCTCCACAGGACCTGCTCCTGCCATCACTACAGTCATTAAGGGAGAAAATTAATTGCCTGAGGCCAGAGTACGGAAATCCAACTAGACATCTCCTCCTAAGTGATCTGTCCCCGAGTGGACACTGGTGGACACATTTGTAAGTAATATTCCAAATTCACTTCCCTACACAGAATTTCCCTCTTCGGGATTTATAATAGTTGTGGTGGGGGTTGTTGAATATCTGTCTCCCCCAATGCACTACAAACTCCATCCATGGGAAGAATCCATGGCTAATTTTTAATCCCCTAGCATTTGGTGCCTACTAACTACTCATTAAGTAATTCTGAAGAATGAGTAAATGAATAGGGGTGGAGATCCCAACCCAAAAAAGTAACACTGCTCATTTTTTCTGGTCTGATTCCTCTAACAAGTTTGTTTTTTTTTTTTTAATCTTAAAATTAAGGGTACCTGGGTACCTCAGCTGTTTAAGCATCTGACTTGGGCTCAAGCCATGATCTCATGGTTTACAGGTTGGAGCCCCACATCAGGCTCTGCAATGACAGTGTGAAGTCTGCTTGGGATTCTCTCTCTCCCTCCCTCTGCCCCTCCCTCACTGGCATGTGCTCTCTCTCACTCCCCCAAAAATAAATAAATAAAACTTTTTTAAAAATCTTACAATTATTTCTCACAATAGTTAATGGCCATAAAGTTGTAAACAAAAGGGGCCAATCTTTATACAATTCCTAAAGCTATGCTCTTCCGTTATTTTAGGCAAACCATAATTTTTTTTTTATCACCGCCATCCCCCAAATTTATCATCCTGACAACACAGAAAGAACAACTTGATTAAACATGGAAAACTTTCTCCAAAATCGAAACACTGATTGTTGAGTCGGACTTGAAACAGTACATTTGTCCTGAACCGGCCTCTAGACTTTCTAACACTGGAGCAAACCAATAATCACCAGCGTTGGAGATGCTATAATTAAAGTCGGTTTTTACAATGGGGAGAAGGCCGAATCTAAAATCTCTCGCTGTTTGACACTCCCCCACTCATGTTGTTCCGCTCCAAAGGGTAAAGTAATGATGTGATGGATGGTTTCACCCAAACTCCACCCCAGGGCATCTCTGCCTCTCCGCGGGCTTCCCTCTGTGCCTCTTTGTTGGTAGTGCTGGGTTCTTTCTGTCTTTCACTCTCTTTTTCTTCTTTCAGTCACATTCAGTATATAAATATATTCTCCTCTAGCAAATCCAGACATTGAGAGACAGAGCCAAAGTCCCCTTGACCACCATCCATAATCCCAGGTCAACCCCCACAGCCACCACCACTGTGTTACCTATTTGTTGTATATCCATCCAAACCTCTGCCTGTGCGTTTATGTTCCTATATTTATACGGAGAGTTATGTCATCCTGTTTCATAACTTTTTACGTAAATAATAGGATATACTTTTTGTCCTATAACTTGCTGCGTTTACCCAGAACAGTGTCTTAGAGACCTCTGTACATCAGCATAAGACTCTACTTCATTCTACCGAGTGTGTTTTCCCATGGTGCAGGTGTGTCATAGACTAGCCACAGCCCTACAGTTAATATCTAGTCCACGCCTAGTTGTTGTTGCCATTGGCACACACAACAACACTATGAACCTTGAAAACACTGTGCAAAGTGAAAGATGCCAGACGCCATGTTGTAGGTAGGATTCCATTTACAGGAAATGCCTAGAACAGGTCAACGTATACAGAGAGAACACAGATCGGTAGTTGCGAGGGGCTGGGGGAGGGAGGGAATGTGGCGTGACCATTTGATGGGCATGGGATTTCCATGTGGGGTGATGAAAAGGTTCCTGCATGACACGGTGAGCGTACTTACTGCCACTGAATTGTCCACTTCAAAAATGGTTATGATAGTAAATACAACAAGTATAGACCTGCTGGCTCACAGAGTATATGCTCTTTTCATTTTAATAAAGACTGGTAAATTGCCTTGCAAAATCTTCCTCCTTTTCTCTGGTGTTTGTATTACTGTATGTCCCTTTCTTCCTGTGTGTCTTTCTCAATTTACTCCAATATCTGTCTCTCCCTCTCCCCTTCCTGTGCCTCTCTCTCCCTCTCTCCCTGCAGCCCCAGTGTTCTGTTCAAATACCTCCTCTGACCTTCCTCTCTGACTCTATGAATGGTTCTGACCAAAATCAGATAGTCACAAATGCTCCCTCCATCCCCCCCCCCCCACCAAATTCAGATGACATATTGGTTCAAATTACACACATGGCATTCCCCTTCCGGTGGCTCACAGCTGACTCCCTGGACAGCTAGTTGAACAACATAAACATGCTAAGCGTGGGGATGTGTGGAAACATTATCCCTGTAGTCAGGTCAGAATCAGGGGGAGCACTACATCAGTAGAAGAACCAAAGTTAAGTCATGGTCCCAGTGTACCACAACTCCTATTACACGGGAAGGACTTCCCTAAGAACAGCACAAAACTGCGCACTTAAGGCCATTTTCCAGGTACCTGCTGGCCTAGAAAGGGTGTTTCGATGTCCAAGATGTCCCAGATATGTTAGGGAGGTAGTATACAGTGCAGTGGTTAAGAACCCACGTTCTGGTATTAGACTGCCTGGGTTCAAATCCTGACTCAACCACATAACCAATGAAGTGACTCTAGGTATATTAACTTACATCCCTGAGCAGTATTTGGTGATCTTTGCAATGAAGGATTGGTTAAAAAGTAAGCAAGAATGTATGCAAACCATGGAGCACAGGCCTTGTCACATGGAGTATTAGTTACCATTTGCTGCTAGAACAAATTACCATAAGCATAGTGGCATCAACCAACACATACTTATCCTACAATTCTGCAGGTCTTCAGTTATAAATGAACTCCACTGGGCTAAAATCAGAGTGTCCTCAGGGCTGTGTCACCCTGGATGCTCTAGGGGAGAATTCACTTCCTTGATTTTTGTTTTCCAGCTTCTAGGATTTGCCACATTCTTTGGGTCCTACCCTACGACCTCCAGCAATCTCACTACTCTGACCTCTGCTTCTTCTGCCTCTGTTATCATGTCTCCTCCTCTGCCCCTGACCCATCTGCCTCCTTCTTTCACTTATAAGGACCCTTGTGATCACATGGGGTCCACCCAAATAATCTAGGTTTATCTTGCAATCTCAAGATCTTTAATTTAATCGCATCTTTGAAGTCCCTTTTGCCATGTGAAGTAACATATCCACAGATTCTGAGGACTAGGATATGGACATCTTTGGGAACCCATTATGGCGCCTACTACCTATGGGGAGACTCATGTATCACCTGCTGCTTCTTCTGTGTTCCTCCTACTACTACAGAGAAAGAGAATTCCTTGTCCTCCTAAAAGGGAAATGAGAAGCAGTTATGGTTCAGCTATCAAGAAACAATATCCTTCTCTCTTGACATTTCTCTCAAATTACTAAATACGACATATCCTTTCTTTTCACCCATGGGCCACCTGTTGAAGTACTAACCACTGAGTTATGTTATAAAGCATTATTTCATGGCCCTGAAGTACCAGAAGGTACTTTGGCATAAAATACCCAAGAAAACAGATGAGGGAAGAAGTGTTCTGGGTAACTCAGCCTAGCTGAACTGCACTGATTTCATTGTCAAGGAAGAAAAAGGTAAAGATTCTTTTCCTTTATCCTTCATCCTTCTTTTGGTTTAAAAAAAGAATTTTTTTTTTACATTTATTTATTTCTGAGAGACAGAGCGTGAGCAGGGGAGGGGCAGAAAGAGAGGGAGACACAGAATCTGAAGCAGGCTCCAGGCTCCCAGCTGTCAGCACAGAGCCCAACGTGGGGCTCAAACTCACTAACCGTGAGATCATGACCTGAGCTGAAGTTGGACGCTCAACCAACTGAGCCACCCAGGCGACCCAAGAATACCAACTCTTTTTTTTCTTTGAGAGAAATAGAGACAGAGCATGAGCGGGGGAGGGGCAGAGAGAGAGGGAGACACAGAATCCAAAGCAGGCTTCAGGCTCTGACCTGTCAGCACAGAGCCCGATGCAGGGCTTAAACTCACAGACCGCGAGATCATGACCTGAGCCGAAGTTGGACGCTCAACTGACTGAGCCACACAGGCACCCTTCTTCTTTTCTTTTAGATAGCATCTCATGAGCATCTTTCTCCTCTTTCTCTCTCCTTTTTTTTCTCTTTTCCTTCCCCAATGTCTTCACTCACTCCCTTCTCTCTCACTGTCCAAAACCTGTTGCAATACTGGGTATCTTCCGCACATAAACGCCAGACTCCTGCTGGCCCCAGGAAGTTTGTCTCCTTCCCCAGTGTAACTGTGATCTGTAGACAAGGGCTCGGGATAAATGAGAAGAAACCATTTAACTAGTATGATAAACAGAAAAAGGAATAAAGGTGCTGTCATGTTGAAAACAGCCATGCACCGGGGTCCAGCCCACCTTAGCCTTGAACCCAAATTGATGTGGACAAGTTACTTTTCCTTTCTTGGCCTCAAGTTCCTTGTGTGTAAACATCACAAGTTGAACAGTAGAATCTCGCTGGTCTCTTTCAGCCATGAAACTCTATGATTCTATGGAAAAAAGGTCTATCCAAATCAAGCACAGAAGAGCAGAGATGGCATCAACTTGGGAATCAGATGGTCCTCGGTGTGAATCATGACCCCAGTGCTTACCAGCTGACCATATCCATCAATCAGGATTCTCCTGGCTGCAAATGACAGAAAATTCAGACCATCTTAAACAATAAAGAACATCATCAGCTCATGTGACTACCACGCTATCATGTGAGCATCAGTTCATATGACTGAATGACCAGTGACAAAGATAGCTTCAGAATTATTTTGAGTTGGTGGACGAATGATGCCATCAAGATTTTGTTTTTTTCCAACTCTTTGTTCTGCATATCTTATGCTAAAACCATGCCTATGGACACAAGATAGGAACATGCCACCATTCCAGAAGCCATATGCAAGCTTCCCCATGTCCTGGATAAGAAGAGGGTCTCTTCAGAAGCTTCTCAGAATTCCCCTGACCAAATCTTCTCCAATGCCTTGTTCTAACTGTGCCCCAGGCTAAGCAATGAACCAATTGCTGTGGCCAGTAAATGGGAATTGTACCGATTGGATGAAGCCTGAGTCACATGCTTCCTTGTCCAAAAGACATGAACTATGTGGGGCGAGGGTGGACATCCAAAGGGAAATTTGGCAGTTACCAGAAGACAGAATAATCAGTTCTGGAGAGACAAACACAATGTCCGCCACAATGGAGTTTGAGAATACATTTAACTGCTTTGAGATGCAGTTTACTCATCTATAAACTAGGATGATACCTACCTTTAATTAGAATTAGATACAACAATGCTTATTAATCAATTGTCTTGGCATATGGTTTACCCCAGATGTACTTTTCAAATTAAAGGTAGCTACTAATATTATCATTATCGATGCCATCATCACTATATATCATTATCAATATATATCGTATTATAAAACACTAATATATCTTCCTTTGGGTCCTAACAAGTGAGCCTTGAGAAATCTCTCAGATGGATTCACACATCAGACTGGAGCTTTCAAATGGCATAAAACAATCAGATAAAGAACGTTATAGGATGCAGAGGCATCCCCTGGTGCTTCATAATTAACATGGTGCAAATGCTGAATTACAGCCCTTAATGGGCCTGAGCCCTGGGGAATGCAGTGGAAATCAATTTTGGGAGGCATACAATAATCCACATCCATGCCCCACAAGTATACCTTCAACCAAAGGGTAGAAGGACTCAAGAGGTGAAAAAGTTACTTCAGTCAGTAGAATAACTTTCTTCCAGGCAGATCCAATTATAAAAGGAATAGCTACAATGGAGAAACAATGAGCACTTCATCTCTGGAGGCTGAATGACCAGCTTCAAGGTGTAGGAAAGGGACCCTGGTGGATCGGGTGGGTGCTGGAGGGATCAATGCAGATGTCTCCATGGTGCCTTCCTCCTGTGAGCCCACAACTCCATGAGAGAAACTGCACACACCCACATCAGGCAGGCAACATAACCTAGCAGAGAAGGGTAGATCACTACCAGATCAGAAAGAACCAAAGAATGCCACCTTATACCCACAGACAGCGGGGATATTCAACGCCAGCTACCTGTGGCCACACGAGACTACAAGCTTAATGTTGCCTGATCTTTCAGTATTTTAAGAGAATCCAAAAATCAGGATTGTGTAAGAAGTATTCCTATTTTAAAACTGGGCACCTCAATCACATTTATGATCTCGTGTAGGTCAAAGAGAACCATTGGTGAACCAGAATCATCCAATGGGCCCCCCATTTTGTGGCCTCTGTAAGAGAGGTAATTTCCTCATATGACACCATGAGGTCTTTTATTCATGTCAAAATTCATCAGCACTTTACAAAGCGTAATAAACTTATAAGCTTAACTGCTAAAAGTGTCTTGCATATTGCTACAGAATGAGTATGTAGCTGCAGAGACTAACACTTACAGACATTAAGCCCCAACCTAGCTCTTGATGCATATTTAAAAAGAAATAGGGGCGCCTGGGTGGCTCAGTGGGTAGAGCGCCTGACTTGAGCTCAGGTCATGATCTCATGGTTCCTGAGTTCGAGCCCTGCATAGGGCTCTGTGCTGATAGCTCAGAGCCTGGAGCCTGCTTCCAATTCTGTGTCTTGCCCTCTCTCTGCCTCTCCCCTGCTCGTGCTCTATCTCTGTGTGTGTGTGTGTGTGTGTGTGTGTGTGTGTGTGTCTCTCTCTCAAAAATCAATAAACATTAAAAAATTTTTAAATAGAATAAAAAGAAATGAAATTTATGGCAGTCAATGTAAAATTAGAACCACATTTCTTGGGAGGCCTCCATTTGTCTTTCTATACGGGGAATGTAGACTCCCTAATCCTCTATCCACTTGGATTCATGCAGTCCAGATGGAGGGCAGAAACAGAAACCTTGGATTCCAAATCCAATGGCAGGGGCATGTAGCGGTCAAGAGTGGAGAGGAAGAAAGAGAAAAGCCCGTGTTGAGGATGTTGAAGGTGGTAAGTATCCCAGAGGCATTTCAGATAGCAAATCTATTACAAAGGAAAAGACATGATTAGCTAGGAGGAATTAAAGAATGAAGTCAGTAGATTCAGGAAAAACTGTACAGACCTGCTAAAACATTCATTAAAAAGATAACAAAAATGAACAGGTTTGACCACGGAATGGTTTGCATTATTTTGGCTCCAGGAGTTAGGAAAACCAAGAACACAGTGGGAGCGTACCAAGTGGGTCTGAGTTCTTGGACAAGATTGAAGTTGTGCAGGCTTGCACTTCTGGTTGCCTTGGCAATAAGACTCCTACTTTATACTAATGACATTAGAATGAGTAAAACCCCATGCAAATGAAGTACACTGTAATTAGAGGCTTCACCGCATGTAATCTAGATAACACCATGTCAAAGGAAAGTTTAGAAAATAGTTTGGCTGGGCCTGTGCAGCAGAGAAGGAGGTCATAAAAGCAAGGAAATTGAGTTAGGAAAAAAAGGGGGAAATGCTTGAGACAGACTGAGTTTTACTGACTTGTTGGCTCTCCCATTGATTTCGGTCATATAGTCAATCGCCCGCAACACCTCATCTGCTCTGTTTGCCTATGTCTCTCCTGGGAAGTAACCAAGGAATGGGGGAAGATGGTGATTTACTGTCTTAGCTCCCTGTATGCGCTGCCTGCTTGTATCCATAAAGGAGAATCAAAAGGAACCTGGAGAAGTTTCGTGGAGTGGCTTACAAACACGTACGAGGCCGGTTATGGAATGTAATGCTTTCTTACGACGGCTGTAACAAACTACCACAAACTCAATGGCTTAAAACAACACACGTTCATTCTCCTATGGTGCTAGCCGTCAGAAGTCCTAAATCAGCAGCAATGAGTTAGAATCATGCTATCAGTACTCTCTCCAGAGGCTCTGGAGAAAAATTTGTTCCCTTGCCTTTTCCAGCTCCTAGAACTGGAGTCCTTATATTCCTCAGCTTGTGGCCCCTTCCTTCCTTCATCTTCAAAGCAAGAAATGTACCATTTTGTTTCAGCCATCAAATGCCTTCAGCCATCAAACGCTGTTCCTGTGGTGGAATCTCCCTTCGCCTTCTCTTGTAAGAATATTTCCGATTATATTATCCTGCATAGTCCAGGATAAGCTCCCATCTCAAGATCCTTAATTCAAACACATCTGCAAAATCCCTTTTTGCCCCATAAGGTAACACACTCATAATATTCACACAGTCCAGGGATTATGACATGGACATTTTAGGGAGTTATTACCCAGCCACACCGTGGGGCAAGAGAGAGCAGAAGTGGAGAGGAGACGTGATTATAAGAACTGTTCCTTAAAGTGCATTGCAAATTAGATCCCCATTAATGTTATTGGAAAGACACAAGTAAAGATGGGAATTTCTTTTTAATAACTGTTAACTAGGTTTCTCTGGATTTGATGCAGTTCTGATACTGGACCACAATGAGCACCAGCATATATGTAGGTTACACACACTAATCCATTAAAATAATCATTTGAGGGGCACCTGGGTGGCTCAGTCAGTTAAGCGTTCGACTCTTGATTTCGGCTCAGGTCATGATCTCATGGTCATGGGACTGAACCCCGCCTAAGATTCCACAATGAGCGTGGATTGGGATTCTCTCTCTCCCTCTCTCTCTGCCCCTCCTGCATGCTCTCTCTCTCTTTCAAAATAAATAAACACTTAAAAAACATTTTTAGTTTAAAAAACACCATGCAGGCCAAATGAAGCTCCTGTAACCTGTGGCTTGACACTTGATAAACTCCATTATAAATTGTTAAGTATTTTTGACTTTTCAACCTGGGCATACAAAGAGTTTCACCCAGTGGCAAGATACAGCCATATATGCATCGGCTGTGTTTGTTTTTAATGCAACCATGTGCATGCACACATAAGCACATGGGCACATGCACACACATGTACACACACACACACTCATACATAAACCTATGACTGTGTGACTTAATTACTTTTGAAACCATAAATTCTTTAAAAAAAATTTTTTTTAAACATTTATTTGTTCTTGCGACACAGGGAGAGACAGGATGTGAGCAGGGGAGGGGCAGAGAGAGAAGGAGACACAGAATCTGAAGCAGGCTCCAGGCTCTGAGCTGTCAGCACAGAGCCCAATGCAGGGCTCGAATGCACAAACCTCAAGATCATGACCTGAGCTGAAGTCAAACGTTTAGCCACCTGAGCCACCCAGGAGTCCCTAAACCATACATTCTTAAAAGACAGCTTTTACCCTCATCTTACAGCTGTGGCCAGCACTGACCAATCACTGTTTGCCTACATGAAGATCTATACAGGCCCAGGGGTTGTTGTAACATTACCCAACTTCATGTGAGAGAAATGAGCCCCCCAAATGCAGTGTGAACCACCTTAGAGGTTAACCTAGGTAAAAGACCTGGCCAGTGAAGCCACTGGTCTTGAATGGAACCATCTCAGTCATAGAAGCTTCAACAGATTTCAACACAGTTTTTAAAAAAGTGACTCCAGTGTCCACACCAACAAATAAAACCTGCGAACCATGAAAACAATTTTGTCGGATCGTGAAAAGAGATCTGTGCAAGAGAGAACAGGGCAATGAGCTAGAGTGCGATAAGAGGATGAAGTCGAGAAAGGTGTGCCACTCCTGAGGAGGTGACACGCCGTGGAAGAAACCAACCATGTAAAACATAGGGGGCTAAACGTTCTTGGCAGAGGGAATTAGAAATGCAAAGGCCCAGTGGTAGGAACGAGCTTGGAGACTGACATGGCAGGAAGAAGGCTATGGCACCTGGAGCGAGATGGGAGAGGAAGTAAATGGGAGTAACAAGAAGCTGAAGCCACTGGCAGAGGCCAAGTAAGAACCTGGGAGCACCTTCAACCGGAAGGTCTCAAGCAGGAAGTGACTTTGTCTTACTTACGTTTTGGAAAGCTCACTCTGGCAAGTCATTCTATTTCTTTGAGTCTCTGTTACACCCTAAGACACAGCTAATACGCTTACTTTACAAGGCTCTTCACACAGATAAATTGGATCTTGGGCAAGAAGGCACCTGGGGCATACGAGGCACACTGAAAATGAGCTGAACCTCAACAAAGTGAGGGGATAAAGCACTGACTCCCCGGAGAGGAGGTAGGGGCTGCAGGTAATAGAGGAAAATGGGTCTCCTGATCCCTCACAGCACCAGCTCCTAAGAGAGACTGTGATTCCATAGTCGCGCCTCCCCCCACGCTTGATGGGACGGCTCATGCCTATGCTACAGCTGTGCCCCAACTAGCATCCTATGGTGGCTTCCAACAGGAAAACTAATTTAGTCGTATCACACTGAGAAATCCATCTTCTAATACCAACCTAACAGGTTAGCACACAAAGAATGGACTGCTGGTGACCACAGGGGTTAGCAAGACAGACTCCAGAAGACTGAGCGGTGTACAACCACTCTCCCCCCCCCCCCCCCCGCCCCACTGCTGCCCTGCAGAGCCCAAGGAAGTGTGTGGATTGTTTCTAACAGTAACGACCCACATACGATGTAACAGTCAGGCAGTATCTACTCAAAATCACAACACAACCCATCAGTTCATTTTGTAGGACATGTCATATAGGTACAGAAACCCATAGATGAGGAGATCTGTGCAGAGATGTTCAGGGCATTTTGTCTGTGACGGCAAGAGATTGGGGACAATCTAGACGGCCATCGGAAGGGGATTAGTGGCATCAGTTAGGGTACGTCCTCATCGTGGATGCACATTCTCTGCAGCTGATTAGAAAGCACAACTGATCCACCTGCACTGACAAAGAATAATTAGAGAAACACAGCACCACATGAGGAAGGCAAGATCTGGAACGGTGTCTAAAGAGGGCTACCATTTGTGAAAAGGGAGTGAGTAATATGTTCACCTACCGAGTGAGAGCTTTTCCTGCTGCCAGGCACTAGGGTTACAGCAGTGGGCAAAACGAGACCTGAGTACATGGAGTTGACAATCTGATGGAGAGAGACAGACAATCCGCATGAGAATCCATCATGTATCAGGTGGTGATACAGTACAGATGCCAAATTTCTGCTTGAATTCAACTAAACCACGCAGACTTTCCAGCCTGTGACTGCCCTGCCCGATAAATAGTTTCATAAGGTCTAACCTGACACATATACAGACTGAATGATGGAAAACAAACAGCGCACCCCCCTCCCCCTCCCCCAGGTAGGGAGACCAAAGAAGAAAAAATGCTTCTCTGCACGCGGTACGCTAATTATCACACACATGCACCGCCTATTCAAAACAAGTAAATATCTTAAAATACATAATCATAGGAGAATAGAGTTGGTGCACAGAGAGAGGGGAGAAGGTAGATATGGACGGAGTGACGATTCAGAGCTAAGAAGGGGTGGAATTTTTTAAATGCAAAAGTCAGCACATACAGTGACATAGTGCAGAAGGGTACACTCAGCTCGAAACCAAAAGTAGTTTTTTCTTTGTGATTCAACTCAGTCCCCAAGGACAGCATAAACCCTAGACACAGATCAGGAGAGACCAGTGGTAAGTGGGGAGAGACCTGGGCAGGACGGGATGCGGTGGGCTCTGTGGCTCAGCTCACCAGTGCACCTGCCCCAGATGACCCTCGTCATGGGGCTGATTTACACCGGACTCGCTGATACAAAAAGGGACTGCAAAAGGCCACATCCCATCGTCACCCTCCACATCTTCTCATGAGCAAAACCTGCTGACGGATCTTTCCTGCAGGAAATGAAAACCAACACATTGTTCCAGCCCAGAACAGAGAAGCGTCCAGGCAGCAAGGTCTCGTGGCCAGAGGCAAACTCGGCAGGGAGACGATCTTGTGGCACAGAGATGAGCAAGAGGGAGAAACAAGACAGGATGACAGCCAGACAGACACAAAGACTGGACGTGAGGTTCCTGAAGATGCGGCCTGGCATGGAGCGGCCACTTCTCCAGGGCGAGACACAAACCCAGTCCGCCCTGTTCTATGAGTGAGCGGCGAGGGACACGAAATGTGTAACTTTGAACCTGGTCCACATTCCTGCTCTCTACTTCCTAGCTTTGTGCCCTGGGGCACACTGACGAACATCACTGATCCAGTCTAAAAGGCAGCTAAAAACAAGCCCTATCTGGGGCACCTTGGTGGCTCAGTCAGTTGGGCGTCCGACTTTGCCTCAGGTCATGATCTCACAGTTCGTGGGTTTGAGCCCCGCGTCAGCTCTGTGCTGACAGCTCAGAGCCTGGAGCCTGCTTCGGATTCTGGGTCTCCCTTTCTCTCTGCCCCTCCCCCACTCACTCTCTATCTCTCTCAAAAATAAATAAACATTAGAAAAAATTTAAAAAAAAAACAAGGCCTATCTGATTAGTGTCCTCATCTCAATTGCCTAGTTATTCATTTCAGCATGTGTGTCTAGCTTTTTATAGTACTCTGTATGCTTCTGCAAAATAGACTCCGCCTAGGCAAATACCCACATCCTTATTTTTCTGAGCCCGGAACTCTCAAGGTAGGCACATATTGTAGAAACAAGATAGTATTTAGCCTTGAAAGAATTAGCGATTGTATCTACCTGAAAATTATTGTAAAAATGTAATGAGATGATGCATAGGAAGTGCGAAACACAGCTCCTAGCATCTAGTAGACTCTTGATAAAGGCATTAGTCCCTATCTGTGAATACCATGGGCAGGCAGCTTTAACAAGTGATAGCTAACTGAAAGAACAAAACCTGAACCCAAGGCACCCTTCCCTTGCCCATCTATGGCTCTTCCCCTGGTCCCCAGGGATACCCTTTTGTTCTACATTGTGCTAGGCTCTTGGCCAGGACTGCCATTTTGCACAAACCCAAGGGGAAGCATTTGGATTGTATTCCACGAGCACTGTCTCCCACTGGCATCTGGGGTTGTGCAACATGGCAGCCCTCGCTTGTCCAAGTTTCAGGTTCACTGGGTTCTCACCACAACATCCGCTTCCATGGAACCCCACCTGGACTCTTCAAGGCCTTCCGTCAATGCCACCTTCCCTCCATAGCAACCATCACTCCACAAGCAACTGGGCAGATACACACCTACCTCTCCCCCTATTTTTCTGATTCATGAATCAATTAGTAATTATCAGGAATATCTGTGCCTTTACTGAGAAGATGGCTCTTATCGTTAATTGCAGAAAAATGCTAAACTAAAATTTTGAATGCTGAGATGATCTACCCAGGGCCAATGCCAAATAGACCTCTAGGCTGGGGGGTGAGAGTCATCTTAAAAATGCTCCAGGCTGCACCCCCCACATTTTTTTAAGAGGAAAAATTGAAGCCCAGGGAGGAAAATGTATTTGACCAAATCCACTGAGCTCACAGCAGCTCTCCTCACTATTTCCTCATCACCAGTTCACCCTTCTGGACTCAGATGCTGAGGGACCTTGGATTCATCCGGGCCTCGACCTAAAAGCCTTTTCAAGTAAAAAGCTGACATCAGTATCCAACCCTTCTTGGAGTGTGGAGACATCCTGTTTCCCTTTGGGACTCACCTCTCCCCATTTACGTTGGTGAGAGCATCAATCAAGGCTCCTGACCTCCTCAGGTCAAGGTGGGACCCACATCAACCCATCAGACTCATTCCCCCAAGAATTCACATCTCAAGGGGGAAACACAAGTTCGGGGCTGATTCACCCTGAATGCTGAGCGCAAAAGTAACTGCCCATCAGATCCTGCCTCCTTAGTCCCCAGAGCAGCCCTCCTTCCTGTTCTCATAGAGGTAAGTTTTGTCAGAGCATCCCTGACACCGGCCAATGAATCATTTTTCAATCCGACCTAGCCAAGCGCTTTAAATCAGAGATCACAATTGCGAAAGGTCTACGGTGGGGAGGCAGGGAAAGGAAACACATAAAACCCTTTCAGCAGTCTACAGGGGCGGCCACATGGGGTGCACAGAGTGATGGCCCCCAAAGATGTCCATACCCTTATCCCTGTTACCTTGCATGGCAAAAGACCCAAGGACAGAGACCTGGGGCATACCACCAGAGACCTGCCTTCAGGTGACTAATGTCAAGTCAGTGGCAACGACTAGCTCACCCAAACAAGGAAAAAAAAAAAAAAAAAAAAAAAGACTTGCTGCTGATTCGGAAAGCAATTCTAATGTCTGAATATCCTTAAATTTGGAAAATCAGTTTGCCCTTCTGCACACTTTGCATTAGATTGATTTGCATGCATTTAACAGTGCTGTGTGAGTGTGCTCCTAAGCCCTTCACCTGCTCAATCATCCATTCACTGCATGACTTTGGCAAACATTTACTGAGCATGTACTACTTACCAGGCTCTGGCAATCGCAGGGGACAGGGAGGCCGAATTACTTAGCCCCAGCTCGCAGGGAGCTTAGGGTTAGGGTCCGCGTGGGAAATGGGCACCCAAGCAGACCCCCTCCGCCGTGTTCATAGGGCAGATAAACATCCAGCAGATGACATGTGACACGTGTTCAATAGATGACAGCTACTGTTTATTTTCCTTTCGAAATCATTGCTGTCATCGTTATTATGAGATTGTGAGGATTAGGTCATGCATGTAAAGCATCCATAACAGTCTGGTGCAAGGCATTTCAGAGAGGAAAGCTAAGATAGTATTTCTAAGAAGAATCTGCGGGCACACTTCGATGTAAAGCCAAGATGCATTTATAATTAGCAGCATTATTTGCAAGTAAGACAACTTATCTACCCACGGCAAAAAACAAAACAAAACACTGTTTGCTCTCAGGTGGATTAAACCCGCCCCGCCCATGCCCCAGTTCCTGATTCTGCTCATTTGCTTGGCAAATGCTTTCCTCTGAGACTGCGGCCAGATCAATTTCAGCCTAGCTTCAGGACTCTGGGTGTCAGAAGTGGCTGCTGGATTTGCCTCATACTGACTTCCATGCCAAATTAGAAACCATCCCGAAGAAATGAAAAGTCTCTGTAGCTCCGTGCTCAGGGTCTGAAACCACAAAATTGTACTTTTTCCCCATGGGTGGCTGCTTTAGAACATTTAGTCTCCGATTTTCAAGGAAAATTTTTTTCACAGATGCCACTCTGGGCCAGAAACGTGGGGGAAACGTTCAGTCTAGGAGATGTTGCTATAAAACAGCGATCTGCGTTTTTCCATGTTGGAGACGGTTCATCAATAAAGAGGGAGAAGAATGAAGCGGGCTCACGTCACCCAGGCTGCTGAGCTCAGTGATGATGGAGTTACAAAAGTGGTCCAGCTGCTGGCTGGGCTGGTCGAGGCCCCCCTCCTCTGCAAGTCCCTGAGGATACACACAAACTGTCCCTACAATTACACCTCACCTTCCTGCCAGGTACTGACTTCCTTATTCCTTTTCCTTTTCCACCATCCAGCCGGGGTTCCTGGCAATACATGAGGACCCCCATGGAAACGGGCCCCAATGAAGCAAGGGGGCCTCCAGGATCCTACAAGAAGGAGGCTTTCTCTGTGCTACAAAAAAAAGAAAAAAAAAAAAAAAAGACAGCCCTGAGTTGGGATTGGAGATAGTGGGTACCAGACCTGGCTCCACCATGAACCCAATCTCTCAGCTTCCCTGTCTGTAAGAAATGGGGGAAAGAGGGAATAATCTCTGTCTGCCACCTTTAACGAACTATTTCAAGTGAAATACTGGACATAAACATTCAAAGCCCATCTCAGCCTTCCCTGCACATGAGCATCATGTAGGGTACATTTTAAAAATTCAGATGCCTGGGCCTCACTTCAGAACCATGAAATCAGAGAGCGTTCTAGGGTGGCTAATGTGCATGTGGGGTCGGGGGCCAGCAGGCAAGGAAAAGACGAGAGACTGGAGAAGCGGTGGGTCCTTCTCAAGGAGTGCTGCTAAGTGTGGCTCGTGGGCCTGTTCGTTATGGGTCCCTGACGAGATGATGCAGAAACCGAGGGTTTAGTGTGAAGAAACTCTCACAAAGAAATGTAGCACTGCTTCCATGTTGAACTGTAGGATCATTTTGGTAGTAATTCATGTTTATTGCACATTATAAATGTTTCAGACAATGAAGAATTAGTAATTTAAAAAATAAAAGCAGGGGCACCTGGGTGGCTCAGTTGGTTAAGTGTCCAAGTTCGGCTCAGGTCATGATCTCACGGTTCGTGAATTCGAGCCCCGCGTCAGGCTCTGAACTGATTCTGTGTCTCCCTCTCTCTCTGCCCCTCCCCCGCTCACGCTCTATCTATCTGTCTCTCTCTCAAAAATAAATTTTAAAAAACGTTAAAAAAAATAATAATAACAAGTAGGGGCACCTGGGTGACTCAGTCGGTTAAGCATCTGAGTTTGGCTCAGGTCACGATCTCGCGGTTTGTGGGTTCGAGCCCTGCATCGAGCTCGCTCCTGTCAAGCCTGTCAGCACAGAGCCCACTTTGGATCCTCTGTGCCACTCCCTGCTTGTGCTCTCCCAAAAATAAGTAAGTATTTTTTAAAAATAATAATAATAATAATTTTTTAAAATAACATTGAAAACAATTTAGAAGCACTGCTGTAGCACTGGGTGACCAGCTGTGAAGTCAAGTGAACCCCTACCAAGACCCAGGCTCTGTCCTTCATTCGCTGCATGCATGCACATGCTCACTGAAGCTCTTTGGGTCTACTTTCCTCATCTGGAAAATGAGAATCTGCATACCTGCTCTCTGCTCTTTTTCCAACAAGTCCAGGGGTCATTTATGTAGAAAACACCTTTAACAGTGCCAATACATGATGACCAATAAATCTAAAACAGAAGTCCTGCATGTCACTTTAGTACAAGGGGGAAGTTGAATGCATTGGTACACAGTAGGTGCTCCATCAGTGCAAGGTTAGAGTCTTTTCCTCACTGAGTTTCTGCACAACCAAGGGGAATGTGGCCTCTGGAGCCAAGAGATCAAACGTGCTTACTAGCTCTAGGATACAAGGTGGGTTAATTAAGTGTTCTGATCCTCAGCTGCAAAATGAGGGTAAGTAATCACGGTGTAACCCATGATGTTACAAGGATGAAATAAAATTAAGCGCGTATAAAGCACCATGCATAGTGCTTGGCCCCTGTTAAGTGTTGAGCAAACAGCAATGTTGTTCTGTAATAATACTCATCAGTGTCATCCTTCCTTCTCTCCCGCCAGGTAGGGCGGGGATCCTGGCTGCCGTAGCCCCAGCACACGGGAGCGTGGACGGAGAGTCGGGACAAGTCACTGAGCTGCTGTGGGTCTCAGTCAGGGCCCCTGCACTTCCACAGCCTCTGATTGGTACCATCCCATGGGCTTCTCTCTCTCACCTCTCAGTATGTGCCAAACAGCTCACCCAACAGCCTCAGACTCATTAACATCTCATCGGTCGCAATGAGCTGCGATCCAGCAGGCGGGGCTCCGAGAGCAGGCCTTCCAGGGCGCAGGTGGCTGCCAGAATCCCCACAGAAGCATACCCATGGCCTTTGGGGACCAGCCACTCAGGGCGTGGGACAGGGAAGCCCAGAATTTAGGTCCTTTAACAAACCCGAGGCAGCCACAGGAAGTAGGCATTGAATGAGGGACTGAACGATACATGTACTGAGCATAGTCCCACTCCACACATATTTATGGAGCACCTACTATATTCCGGGTGTTGTGCTAGGTACTGGTGTGTACCCCTGAAGGGCACAGATGGAGTTTACAGTCCCGTGGGGGAGATCGATCAAAAACCAAGGGAACAAACTCATCGAAACGGTCAGCATTTATTGACCACCTATCGTGTGTCAGACTCTGCCCTCCTGGATGACCCTATGAGGTCACGTGTATCATCATCCCCATTTTACAGAAGAGGAAAATGGAGCCCAGGAAGTTGGCCCAATATCCCAGCCATTGATAAGTGGTGAAGCCAGGAGTCTAATCTCGGCGATCTGCCGCAGAATGAACCACCACCAGACATCAAGATGGGAGGTTCCAACTAGGCTCATCTCATGCCACAATGTAAACAAACAAAATGATGACCTCGGGTTGTTCGGGCATATTCCGGCTGCATTCCAAAGCTAGACACTGAGGCACTTCTGAACTGGGAGTAATTCGGCCAACCAAGGCAGTGGTTCTATAAACACCACCAGAAGCCCAGTAGAAAACACTGGATAGATATCACATGGCCTATTTGCTATTTTCTCTAGGACTTGTGGTTTTTCATAATGCCTCTTTGGCGTCTGTATTATGGTGACAAGTTTACAGATGAGGAAACGAAGGACAAGATTTGTTTGGTGGTCTGGCAAAATTTTAAAACCAGTAAGGGGACACACCAAGATTTAAACACCAACACAAACTCATTTTCTACTGTTACCACGGACGGTTGAGTACTGACAAGTCCTCCGTAACCAGTGATGAAAGAAATAGGCAGGACAGAATTAACACAAGCAGAAAGCCTTCTCATATTTCCTCTTGCGCTGGCTCAAGGGCCTCTCGTGGAAGGAAAGCTGTCAGTGTAGACTGATCTAAATGGGCAGTGGTGTCCTGCTAGTTGAACCTACAGACAGAAATAATAGCAAGTCCATGGGTTTCCATACGCATTCTGAAGAGGTCTTTGATATATGGCCCTGGGAGGTAGGCTCTGGTGCCATTTTGCATATAAAGAAAATGAGATCCCAAAACAGTGAGAATCGTGATGACCAATATACATTAAGCAAGTGCCTTACGCCAGGCACTTTACGCATTATGGCATTTAATCCTCTCATATGAAGCTGTCACAGTGCCCACTGTTTAGAAGAGCAGATTGGGGCTCAGAGAGGTGAAATGACTCACCCAAGGTCATCTGGGTGGTCAGCAAGGCCTGAACTCTAACCCAAAGATACGCTCTTAACCAGCGAGGCCTCCTGCCTCTTCCCAGGACAGACAAGGGCTCAACCTGCATCCATCAGACTCCCCGTGGACACCGGCCAGTTCATTTGGATTTGTGGCTCATAGAGACTCTTGTGAAGACTTTACTGATGCCATACACGGTCCCGAGCAAAGATGTGTTTCAGTCTCAGCCAACCTATGTCCCTGCCACCTCTTTCCTGTCTCCTACTGCCTGTCGGAAACCACACGATGGACCACGGGGGCCTGGCTTTCAGACACTTTCATGCTGCTGTCCCATCCAAGCCACAGAGTTAGAGTGGCATCTAGATGAGAGGCGTCGACAATGCTGGGAAGGCCCACAGTTGAGCACCACCCCCTACTCCCCACTCACTGAAGAGGTAGGCACAATAGCTTTCCCACTGCTTGGCATTATTTTATGTCAAGTGAGAGTCATTGAGTGGCATGGAGACCACTTGTCGTCACAGAATGGCTCTTGGGTTCATTGGTTGTTCATTTTTTGAGGAAACAAAGAGAGCTCTGAATTCAAACACAGCCTCCAACAAATTAACCCAAGAGTGAATGAGGAGGAAGTGATAGCTGAAGTGGGGGAAGAGTCTGGGAGACCAAAGAATTTGGCTGCGAGAAGGGTCAGGGAAGAGGAAGAGAAAGGGAGGGGTGAGGAGGAGAGAGGGGAAGGGAGAAGGGTGGGAAGAGATGGGGGGAGACCATGGAGGAGAAAACAAAGAGACGTGGCAGAGATCGGGGGGCTGACAAGGAATAGAAATGATCACCGGTGCAGCTGAATCATGAAATTTCCACGTTTATTGGAAACGTGGCTCTGGGGTTTAACAAAAGGTGTAATGTCTCAACTTGCCAGATTGGGGAAACAGCAGGACTTCTGGAATCTGGTGAAGGAGGCCAGAGTGCCTTCCCATTTGACTCCAGGAAAGGGACAGTTTGCCCCAGAGGTGACAATGAGAACACAAGGGTAGCATATCAGGCAGGGTCCACCCAAGGGTACTGACAACAGCCACCACCCCGCTGTCTCAGGTGGCCGCGACAGGCAGGCCAGGGGGTGCAAATGCTCCCCGGTGGACACACAGCCTTTTTTACAAGGAATCTTGCTGCAGACCCAAGAGACTCCCAGACCAGGGCTTTGGACAGGATTGCAATGACGTTATGTATCCCAGGCAGTGGAAGTTTCCTCCAAAGGAAACAGGAAAGCAAGAGGCTTCAGCAAGTCAGGCAGCCTCTCCGACTCACAACGCTGTCTCACTCCACACCATTGCTGCTCCCAGCCCTGCCTCCTTCCTGGTCATAACAGCTCTGTACAGTCACATAGAAAGCAGACACAAAGGCAGAAGGATGCGGAGAAGGTGTCCGGAACCCCCCACCCAGTGGCGACCACTAGGACACAACCCAGTGGGTTGAGAGCAGGGTTCAAATCCTGACTCAGGTTCTCACTAACTGGATGGTTTGGGGGAAAGGTACTTCACCTTCCGGGGCCTCTCTTTCCTCATCAGTTCCACGGAAGTAACAAAATACGAAACAATAAAATGCCGGGGGCACTGTTTGGCGCGTATAGGAAGCTACTGCTGTTATTTATTAGTGTTACTATTTGCACCTGTTCTTTCCTCTCTTGCACCTTCTCCCAGTTAATCTGTTTTCAAAGGGCTGCGGCCCAGTGAAGTCCCCTCTGATGGCTCTGTCCAGAATCAAAAACCCATGCACCAAGATCCTAACCTTCCCTTCAGCCCTCCCCTGCTCTGTTTCTGCATAGTATTTACCGGTTGACATATTATACATTGTCCGTACTTATGTCTCTCTCACCTTCCCCCCACCACTAGACAGGAGCCCCCGAAAAGAGACTTTTGCCTATCTTACGTATCTGCAGCACTCGGAGCTGAAAGAGAGAGAGAGAGAATATATGAATTGCTTATAGCTCCCCCCAACCATGGCATCTGCACGAAGGTTTGCAGGACCTTACAAAGCAGCTGTCCATATTACAGATGAGGAAACCAAGACCCAGGGAGGAGATCTTGTCCAAGATCTCACAGCAAAGTTTAGCAGTTCGGCCGGCAAGAATACCCTGATACCAATGGTGGAATGTGGCGCATTTCCCCTCGGTGCTGCCTCATCTCAGAAACGACTTCCGTTATCGAAGCAGCCCGGCTCCCAGTCCTGGGTCTGCAGCAACTAGCTATGTGAGGCTGGCGTGTCCCTCAGTGATTCCATCTGGCCATCTGCAAAATGGAACAATAAATCCTGCTCTTACCATCAACTGGTGCTGTGCTGAGCATCGGTAGGACATTTTGGAAAGTTTCTTGGCTTCCGTGGTGAGAAGGGAACCTAGTGACACAAGAGGAGCCCTTGCTGGTGTGCTACAGGGAGTGCAGAAGTCAGCGTGCTCCCAGCGGGGGCTGGCCCAGTGCCTCGGTGACTTCCCATTCAGGGACTCCCCCGCCACTTGTCACAAGCAAGGGGATGCTGTCTCAGTAAAGGACAGGACCGAAGATGCTGCTGCTCCCACGAACCAAGCACTCTCTCTGCTTGGCTGTGTTCCTGCCCTTCCACTTCCCAGGCATTCCACAGACACCGTGTACCTTACCCTCTGTCCATCCCCCCTGCCTTGGCCTGGACAAATCTCTCCAGGAAGCATAGCCTTTCACATCCACGCGGCTTCCCCCAGGGAAGAGCTCTACTTGTTACAAGATGCCCTAAAGGGCGTGGCTCACACGCCTCTGGTTTTCTGGCAAGTCGCTGGAAATGCCATCATTATCGCTGGTGGCTGACTTTTTCTCTGTATGGCCCCAGGCCATACCTGTGCCAAGCACTCCACACGGCACACAGGACCGCTCACTCCTACAACAACTCCATGAGGCAGGCACTGTTGTTACACCCCATTTCAAAGATGTGGGAACAGAGGCACAGAATGTTTAATTAAATTCCCCCAAATTCCACAGTCAGTAAGTGGCAGGGATGATTTAAAGCCAGGCATCCAGCATAGCCAGAAAAGAGTAGGACGGTGATAGCTATCTGTCCAAACTACGTGTGTGCTCCCGTTTACACGAATAGTATGGCCTTGTCCCTGGAGGCAGTTGCCTAGCCCAGAACTACATTTCCCAGCGCCCCGTGCACCTGGGTGTGGCCATGTGACTCATTCTTACCAATAGGATGTGAGCCAGAGTTTAAAAAGGTAAGAAGATTTCTCTTCTCCTTCCTTGCTCCATCGGCTGGTGTGGGACATTCTGAGGTACTGAAGGATGGCTGGGCCACAAGACGATAGGGACTGCCTTCCTAAATCCCCACATGATGGTAAGCTTCCTGCTGACCTGCACTGCACCACTGGATGAGCAAGAAATAACTTTGATTGTTAAGTCAGAGGTCAACCAACTTTTTCCAATAACAGGCCAGAGAGCAACTATGTGCAGCTGTATGGTTCATAAAGTCTCTGTCACAATGACCCAACTCTGCCATCATACCACGACGACAGCTTCTTCAGGCAATCTATAAACAAACACGTGCAGCTGTGTTCCAATAAAACTTTATTTACAAAAAAAAAAAAAGACAACGGGCCAGACTTGGCCCACAGGCTGGAGTCTGGGAAACTCTGTGTTAACCCGCAGAATTGGGGAGGCGGGGAGGAATGATCACAGTCCTCAGGTCCCTGGTCACCCATGACCATACACACATCCCCATCCTTCCTCCCCAAAGCTCGAGCAGGCCATGAATCCAGGCCATAGGCTTCACTGCCTGCGGAAAACCAGAAGGGGGAGTCCCCAAAGGGGACCCTCCATTTCCCAGCCAATTCACATAGCTTCCCAAAGGCTGCACTCATGTAGATTCAAATGAAAAAGGGCATTTTTTAAAAAGAGGACAGAAACGCTGAATAAAACACTAAATAGGAAAACCCAACGCAGCACTTAAAAGTTAATGTCCCAACATTTATTTGGGGATGAAGCGTATGTCTCACTTCATCTGTGGTGAAAAAGTTCCCTGCCTTACTCGTGCGGTGGCTTTTTGGTTGTCTGCACGACGCAGCCGATGAGAGTAGAAACTGCACGCGGCGATGGGAACGGAGCGCAGGAAAGGTGCCGCACCTGACTGCCCGCAGGCGGGAAGGAATCCTTCCAGAGCCTCTCCGACTCATCTGCACACTCTTGCGAGACTTTTCCTTTTAATCATTAAAGGCCGTACAACGGCGTTTCTCTCGTCACTCAGCTTTCCTGACAGTTCTGGCAGAAAACATAATAGACACGTGCTGAGTTTCCCCACCTCTGCTCCGGACGGCGATGCGATTGCTTAGCGACGTCTTGACAACCAGGATGTGGCCTGTCAGATGCGGTGGCCGCGGCTCTCTGCAGCCAGGTGCTCTGTGGGCAGGGGGATGCGGAATCCCGAGGGTATTCATTTTGGTCCCCTGCCCACACTTTCTCCTGCAGATCCATGCATCCTGGGAAGGTCCCAAACAAGGACCAGGGCATTTTCAGACAGAAAGGTGTGTCTTTTAAAGCTTTTTTTTTTTTTAAGTTTATTTATTTTGAGAGAGAGAGAGAGAGAGAGAGAGAGAGAGAGAGAAAGCAGGAGAGGGGCAGAGAGAGAGAGGGAGAGACAGAGAATCCCAAGCAGGCTCTGCACTGTGAGTGCAGAGCCCAACTCGGGGCTCAAACTCATGAACCGTGAGATTGTGACCTGAGCCAAAACCAAGGGACCGATGCTCAAGTGACTGAGCCACCCAGGTGCCTCCAGACAGAAAGGTTTTATCTCAGGTTCTTTCCGCGTGCATTCTGTCTTTTTCTTTCGCACGTTTATAGTGATGTGTTACAAAGGGGCCTGTCTTCCTTCCTTGTCTTTTTTCTAGCCATCTCCCCCCGCTGTTTCTCTGCCGAATCTCTGCTTTTGGGCTGGGAGGCATTACCTAGAAATGTAAGTGCAGCGTGATCATCTATTCACTCAGCAAATAGTCACTGACATCTACAATCTCTGAGACTGTTTCAGGCTCCGGAGATACAGCAGTGAGCAAATCACAGTCACTACCAATGTGCCTACATTCTAGTGGGGAAAACAAAACATTTATAATGTGTCACCCAAAAACTTAAAAAGTAAAGCCTCTTCGGTTTAACGTTTCCTACACTGTTCAGGGGGTGGGGTCTGCCACCCTGGCTTCTGGTGTTAAAATATGCTAATGTTCATGGGGCCAGGGAGAAATCTGAGCTTGGGAGAACGGTGCGGGGGGGCCTCAGAATTGGAGATTGAAAGGCCTGGGCTGGAGTCCTTCTGCCACTGAGTTCACATCATTTCCCGGTTTCCACAGGCTTCTTTTCGCTCCCAGAATAGAATCTAACTCCTCGACATGGACTTCAAGACCCCACATGATCTGCTTCTGCTACTTCTCCACTCATACCTTTTATTCCCTCTCTCTGATCCACTGGCTTCTTTCCTGTTCCACACATACAGAGCCTATTCCCACCTCAGGGCCTTTGCACCTGCTGGGCCCTCCACATGACTGCTCTTCCTCAGACACCCACGGGGCTGCCACATTCACTTCCAATGTCAGCATTTTTAAGAGGTCTTTCCTATCTAAATGGACAGTCGTTATGTTATTGTCTTGCCCTTCTGCTATGGACTGAACGTTTGTGTCCCCCCAGAATCCATGTTGAAATCCTAACCCTCCATGTGATGGTATTTGGACCTGGGGCCTTTGGGAGGCGATTAGGTCATGAGGGTGGCACCTGTGAACGGGATCAGTGCCTTTACGAAAAGACAGAAGAGCTTTCTCTCTCTCTCTCCCCCTGTCCCTCTCCCTCTCTGCCCTCCACCATGGGAGGGCACAGCAAGGAGACAGCCATCTGCAAGTGAGGAGACGGGTCCTCACCCAGAAGTAAATCTGTTGGCACCTTGACCTTGGACTCCCCAGCCCTCAGAACTGAGAGAAGTAAGTGGTTGTTGTTTAAGCCACCCAGTCTATGGTAACTTGTGGCAGCAGCCAGAAAGGGCTAAGACACCAGCTTTCAGCTTTTCCACCCAGCCCACATCACTCCCTGACACGTTATCTGCACTCACTGGCCTCTGTGGCCTGTCCTCCTCCTCTAGAACATGAGTTTGTGAAGGCTGATCCGGGGATGACGAATACCACTCAGCAGCTGGAACTCAACGTGCCCACTCTCCTCACCCCCTGCCAGCTTTCCATGTGGCTGTCCGAAGGTGCTTCGAGAAGGTACCTCTGATGCTTACCACTACCACCGCCCCCCCGCTCCCCGCCACGGCTGTGAAATCTTCGCCGGCTTCTCTCTCCTCTTGGAATAACGATGTAAGTTCCCAAGGTGGCCTGCAAGTGCCTGGGCCTCCCTACCTTCACCCTCACCCTTCAAGCGGCAGACTCTTCTGCGGCATGTTTTTCAGACGTGATATTCGCGCCAGTCCCTCCTGCCACAGGGCCTTTGCCCAGGCTACTCCCACCACCTGGGACACTCATCCAGTCACCACCTCCTCGTCCTCATATGCCAGCTTCTGTCCACGTCCTCAGGCAACCTCAGACCTCCCCGACGGGTCAAAGCCCCTATCACCTACTCTCACAGTGCCTGTGGTTTCACAGGACTTAGTATAGGAATTGTATTTTTATTTAGGTGACACTTTTTCTCGTGTCTGCCCCCCTCTCCTGGACTGTAAGCGCCACGTTAACAGAGAGACTACTGCTTTTACTCCTGTTGTACACTCAGAGCCCAGCACATAGTAGGCTTTCCAGAAATGCATGAACAAATAGCTAAAGGAACATGATTTTCAAACAAGCTACTTAATGCTTAACGAGCCCCAAACAGTAATAGCCGTATGTCGGGGGTGGGGGGGGCATTGATGAGATAAAACTCAAAAGTCAGGACGATGCTTTGTAAAATGCAATGGGTAGGGTTGCACGAATTAAGTGGTTACTTAAAAACGCGGGCCCAAGCATCTCTACACCTCCCCTCTGACCCACTGAATCTGAAGGCTTCCAGAAGACACCTGAGCCCAAATACCACTTGTGCTCAGTGTCCTTAGCAGACTTTTGCTCTATTAAAAGTCAGTATATCAGAGGCTCTCCTCACCAACCCAGCAAGTCGGGCATTCACCACGTGTTCTAAGTGCTTTGTACAATGAACGCATTTAGCCCTTGCAGGCTATCATTATCCTCGTTGTACAGAATGGGAAACTGAGGCATGAAGCAGCGAGAGCACTTTCCAACATACACGTAACTAGAAAGTGGTGGATTCGGGGTTTGAACCCACACCTTCAAACGCTAGTCCCTGCAACCATCATGCAGTAGGGCGGAACCCACACGCAAATGACAAACAAGGAAACTGAGGCCCAGGCAGGGTTAGTCGCACGTTCTACCTGACTCCCAACCAGAACTCAGAATATGAGACCAGTGTCCAACGCCCTAGCCAATGGGGACCCCCAACCCATCACCATGCTATCCTGCCCAGCACACCAGGATCCCAGGACCCTCCCAATGCCCCAGCAAGGTTGCACCTATGGGTGTGTTCACCTGCACTCCTGGGTATACGTTTGCATCTGTGCTGGGCCATTTCTGTGACCTGCCGAGGTGCCTGTCCCTGGTGTCCCCACCTGTCATGTCAACCTTGGACTGTAATTCAACTCCATCAACATTCACCAAGATTCTAGCGCACGTAACTGGGCAGAGAGGGAGGGTTACAGTCAGGCCTGTGTTCAAATAATTCATTCCTTCACTCCTTCATTCATTCATTCAGTTGTGGAAGCCTGGCCAAATGATGGGGCTTCCTGATACACTCAGGGTACCAAGGAGAACCCAAGAGACAGGGACGCTGCCATCAGCAACTCAGAGCCACTAAGACCCTAATCACATGAACAGACAAGAGAACTGACTTGCAGTGATGGAAATCAGCAAGGTGATGTGACAGGAGGAAACTGAGTGGAAGGCTGGAGAGATCTTTAAAACAGGGCTGGGATCGGTCCTGGACAAGTTCCAGGCCTTTGTGCAAGTCTCTTAACCCTGCGAGCCACGGTTCCCAAATCCATGAGTGGGGACGGTAACATCTCTGCATATGTATAATGGTCAGAAATGAAAGCTACGCTTTTGTTAAGCCAGGCACTAGGCATTCAGGTGTGAACAGGACGCTGTCTGCAGCCCAGAAGGGGAGAGAGACCACAGGAAGGCGTGTGCCACCAGCATTAAGGGGACACCACAATCAGTCCCCTCCGGAGCCCTGCCCCCTGCTCCTCCCAATGCAGCCTTCTATGCCCAGTCCAGGCCTGTTCACCCCCCACCAGAACCGGCGAGCTCTCCAGCCCCAGCCAGCCTGGCAGCCAACCGGAAGAAAGGCACCCACCTCCTCCCACCTCGCTGGGTCACCGAACAAAGAGGAGAGACAGAGGCAGATGGGTGCACTTTCGGCCCCTTCCTTGGTTTTTCTCTCTTGCCCCAGGCCGAAAAACCAGCAAGGAGAACCTGCTGAGAGTCCTCACAGGAAGAGGCCAGACGTTGGCAGAGATGGATGTCTTCATGAAGCCAGGCTGCCACGAGAGCCAAGATTAGCAGGGCGACGGGGAGACAGGGCTACGTCCCGTGTGACCAAATCATACTGCTCCAGAGACAACGGCCCGTCGTTCTCTGCCTTCAGGCTGGGTCGGCGATCGGGGCAGCTTAGCAAATTGGGTCAAAACCGACCCAGGTAGGATAGAGCCAGGCTCTGACGGGGGAAGAATCATGGTTTGTTGGCTACTGGCCAAGGTCAAGAGACAAAGGAGTCACTCATCTTTTAATAGCCCCAGGTGGGAGAAAACAGGTGTATCGATTTGGCAGATTTGCTGGCTTGTGGCCTTCTTAAAGACTGCCCAAATCAAGGCAGTCCTGGCATCGGCACTACACACAGAAGCGCACACACACACACACACACGCACACATACAGACACACATGCGTTGTATACAAAGAGATATAAACGTGTGTGTATAGACACATGCATATGTATACAGTGTAGAGACACGCGTATTGTACATAGACATATGCAAACATTTATACATAAATACACACATGTGTCTGTGTAAAGATATACATGCATATGAACAGAGGGACATATGTATACATAAAGACACACATACATATAGAGACAGACATACAGATATGCACACAGACATATACCTATATATACAGACATATATATATGCAGGTGCTGGTGTCATATTCTACATCAGCATCTCCTCAACTTCCATCGTTCGGACATCATCTTTGAGATTTTTGCCATGGGTGCAAACCACCTATTTTATTAGTGACATGATACCTTTTTTTTTTTTTTTTCAACGTTAATTTATTTTTGGGACAGAGAGAGACAGAGCATGAACGGGGGAGGGGCAGAGAGAGAGGGAGACACAGCATCGGAAACAGGCTCCAGGCTCCGAGCCGTCAGCCCAGAGCCCGACGCAGGGCTCGAACCCACGGACCGCGAGATCGTGACCTGGCTGAAGTCGGACGCTTAACCGACTGCGCCACCCAGGCGCCCCACACGATACCTTTTTTAAATTGAGTTGGGTTTCATCTAAATCAATTTATTCTGAAAGACAGTCAGTGAAAAACCAGCACCATTCACCATGACACAGAGGCAGCCATAAAAATAAATACAATGGATACAAGATAATGCCGGCAGATCCCAGCTGGGGACAGGAGCCTCAGTCCCAGATCTACCAATGGTTTGTTAAGAAGGGAGGGCAAAAGCTGGGGCGGGAGGTGGGCAACCTCCAAGTAAGACCTTCTCCTTGACCTGATCTGGAAAGAACTGGGCAAGAACTGAAATGGGGGTCTGTGATTCTGCCGATCTAATGTGGTGCTGGCCTAAGCCCCTGCCTTCATCTCGGGAAGCACCTGTCTGCGGCCTCCGCTGGGAGAAACGGGCCGGGGGCACATGCCCAGGGACGTGTCGGGTGGCGCATCCGAAGGGGTTGAACCGGCCCGAGTGTCGCTCGCACCAATTACCCAGCGACGCGTCCTCCTACCATAATCGTCCTGAAACTCCTTCAGGGGCTCCCCCGATTAAGTCTGAGCTCTCCTGGCTTTCGAATCCTTTACAACTTGACAACTTCTTTGGCTTTGTCCTCACTTCCCACCGTGTGCCTGTGCTCATTTCCTCTCCTCTTCATGTGCTCCGCCCCCAGGCAAACCGGCCGCTCCGCTTCCAGACACGCAACTCAGGCTTCCACACCTCCCTGCCTCTGCACCATCTGACGTGTCCTTCCCTGCTCCTCCTGAAGCCCTGCCCATCCTCCAAGGTGCATCTAGAAGGCCACCTCCACTGGGAAGCTTCCCCTGCCTTCTCCCGGGTCTCACATACCCTAGGCCAGTGCTTCTCAAACTTGGGCATCTGGCGGCACCACTGGGGGTTTCCAGTGCAGGAGGTCTGGGGAACTTGCACTCCCAGGAGATGCTGCTGCTGCTGGTCTGGGGACCACACTTGGAGAACCAGTGCACTAGGTAATTAATACATTTCTGCGGAATTTAATTTCCTTTCTGCCTCCTGGTTCAAGGTGAGAGTGGCAACCGCATGGTTGGTCAGATGCCCCTGCTGACAATCCCTCGCTTGTGACCCTGAGGTCTGAGGGTCTCTCTGAAATACACCAGGACCTCCTCTGTTCGTAACCACTCTGCGTGCCCTGATATATTCATTCCTGGGGCTCACACAGCAAAGATCCACCAACTGAGTGGCTTAAACAAAAGAAACATATTCTCTCACGGTTCTGGAGGCTGGAAGTCCAAGGTCAAGGTGTGGGCAGGGCTGGTCCCTTCCAAGGCTGGGAGGGAGAATCTGCTCCAGGCGCCTCTCCTGACTTCTGGGAGCCTCAGGAGTTCCTTGGCCTTGTAAACGGCACTCTCCCATATAGGCCATAATAAAAATATCAGTACTCGCTTATTTTTAATTTAAAAACAATTTTTTTAATATTCATTGTTTTGAGAGAGAGACAGCGAGCAGGGGAGGGGCAGAGAGAGAGAGAGGCAGACATAGAATCAGAAGCAGGCTCCAGGCTCTGAGCTGTCAGCACAGGCCCCGATGCGGGGCTTGAACTCACGAACCACGAGATCATGACCTGAGCCGAAGTCAGATGCTCAACCGACTGAGCCACCCAGGCTCCCCAGTACTTCCCTGTTTTTTAAAAAAAACTGTATGAGGGGCGCCTGGGTGGCGCAGTCGGTTAAGCGTCCGACTTCAGCCAGGTCACGATCTCGCGCTCCGTGAGTTCAAGCCCCGCGTCGGGCTCTGGGCTGATGGCTCAGAGCCTGGAGCCTGTTTCCGATTCTGTGTCTCCCTCTCTCTCTGCCCCTCCCCCGTTCATGCTCTGTCTCTCTCTGTCTCAAAAAATAAATAAACATTAAAAAAAAAAAAAAAAAACAAAACTGTATGTGCCTTCACATCATCTTCCCCCTGTACGTGTCTGACTCTGTGTCCAAATTTCCCCTTTTTCTAAGGACACCAGTCATTTCGAATTCAGTCCTACCCTCATGACCTCATGTGAACTTGATTCCCCCTGTAAACACCCATCTCCAAATGAGCTCCTACCTGGGGTCCTGAGGGTTAGGACTCCTACATGTTTTGGGAGGCTGGGGGACACAGGGGGACCCATGATACCCCATCAGGTCACCTCCGATCCCAGGGGACCCATGTTGTAGAGACAAACAACTCACTTGCCTTGATGACACATCATCGCACAGGTGTCCCTTGTCACCAGTCCAAAGCATCGGGGTTTGGGCGACTGGAGACTTCTGCTCAGGTTAGCAAAACTGAATTGTTCATGTCATTGTGCAATGTGCTGACCTGGTTGGTAACTTAAATGAAAGGGCGCTGGCAACCATGCAAAACGGTGGATGCACATCTCACCAATGCTTGTCTTTCCAGAGCTTTCTTCTTGAAACATAAAAAAGACCCTGTTATGTAACTGCGTTCCGCTGCATTGAGTTAACTGAGCCGATTCTGAGCCCTTCTGTGGAGGCAGTGATTGCCTCCGGGTTGCCTGCAGTGAGGACCCCCTGGCCTGGGCCAGCCCCGCCCCCTCAGCACACCTGCTGGTCCAGGTGCAGAGTGATCTAAAACCAAACTTGACCCTGACACTCCCCTGCTGAGAACAAGTTAGGAGACCCCCCACCCTAAGATAAAGTCTAAAGTGCTTAGCAGGACGGTCAAGGGTCTTCCTTAACCGGCACAGGACAGCTTCTCCTCCCATTTCCAAGCCCTTTCCCACACTGGCCAGTCCTTCCAGAAAGACCCAGCTCCCTGCAGCTCCTCTCACGTTACCTGGAATGCCTTTCCCTCCTGCTTTGCCCGGACCGGGGTTTCTCAACTCAGCACTGTTCACATTTAGGGCTGGATAATTCTGCCTCCTGAGGGGCTGTGCTGTGCACTAGAGGCCAGTAGCAACTCCTCCCCAACCCCAGTATTGACAAGCAAAGATGTCCCTAGACATTGCCAAACGTCCCCTGGCCTGGGTAATTCCAAGTGGTCCTTTAAAAATCAGGGCCGTGTCACCTCCTCCAGGAAGCTCTCCAGGCCCCAGGGTGCAACGTCCTGTTCTCACTGTGTCCAGCACACTGCTAGGTGTTTACTTTGGGTCTCCCCCAAATCAGAAGGAACCACGTCTGCTTCTATTTTGTGGCCCTGGTGCTAACAGGGTGCCTGCCCAGCGGGAGGCAGATGCCATTTGTGTACCGAGCAAATGAAAGACCTGGAAGGGGGGCAGGTCCTGCTCACCCCTCCCCCCACCACACCCCATGCCAGGACTGAAAGAGGTCCTACGGCGTCTGGGATGTTTCTTCTGAGCTTCTCACCCTCCCCACTCAAAGGCAAGTAAGGAGCTACCTATATGATAGCACTCGGAGCCGACACCAACCAGCTCTCTATTCCCGGGGCTCAGATAAAGGTTGCCTCGTTGCAACTACACTCACTAGGTTTTCTTTTCTTTTCCTTTTTAAACTTTAAAAGATAGGGCTTCTTCTTCTTTTTTTTTTTTTTTTTAAGGCAAGAAGCTGAAGTCTCCAAGGCTTTTGCTGAGGCTAATCTCCCCAGATGCAAAGATGGGAGCAAGGCTTATCAACGCTGCCACCTACAGAGTGGTATGGCGGCAGCCTTGAGCTCCACAGGAGCAGGAACAGGCTGGAGAGGCCAGGCGACGGCCCTCCAGGACCGGGGTGCAGGGTCAGCGCCACGGAGGTGGTGGGGGGGCGGCTCCTGGCCCCTCCACTAGCAGGAGGAGACTGTCTCACAAAAGAGCTCGGAGAACAGGGTGCTGGGCAGAAATCGGTCCCCTCTCGGCTACGAAGACGCTGGGCTAAGAGGGGGAGAGAGAGAGGAGCTCTTTCTCCACTCACTCAAAGGAAGGGGGGGGGCGCACACACACACTCATACAAAGCCAGATTCTCACACACACACACACACACACAGAGGCCCGCACGCATACCACACATTACAGGCAAAGCACAACACACGTTTGCACACACGTTCACACGGACACACGGAGACACAGAGGACACTCACACATTCGTGCCTCTGGTTGTCTTTACATCTGCCTCTGTTCCTCAGGAGGTCATTCTGGAGGCTGAAATACAGCCATGGGGGGGGGGGGGGGGCGGGGACACAGCCGGGAGGCCCCACACTGCTTCCAGGTGAGGCGTCCAGGCCAGGTAAGCTTCCCTTCTGCCTCAGGTTGTTGGTGGTTTGGGTCTGGGTTGTGGTTGCAGCAGAGGGTTTTCTCGGTGCTTTCTGTGAGCCTTTTCCAGCCTCTACACCTGATGCCAAAGCGTCTTGACAAACTGATCAAGGGTGACGCCTTCTGTCCTCCCTCCGGTGCTCTATTCCCATTCCCGAGTGAGCTCCAAGGGAGAGGCTGGGGTTCTAGCTGTTAATTAACAACAATGAATGGGTTTTTACTTCAATAAACCTTATCATCTTTGTAATTAAAAAAAAAAAGTGAATTCACTTTTTAAGACCTTGCTTCTGCCACGAGGCCGTCCCAGTCTTACAAGCTAATTCTTCGAAGCTAATTGTTCTAACAACCAAGCCTACAAAAGCTGGAACGCAGAGTAGGAACTCCAGGGGGACAGATGTGCAAAGTAAATCTTAATCACTTTTGAATCCTATTTCCAAATCCACTGGGTGGGGGCGTGGGCTTGGTGATCAGGGAGACTCTTCAGTAAAGGTTCAATAAAATGACAACTTCTTTTGTAAAGAGATTACTCACTGCTGTACCTACTCCCTAAAATGAAATTATTATATAAAAAGCCTGACTTTGAACAAGCTAGCCACGTTTCTCAAGGTAAGACGCTGGCCCCCAAGCTGGCTGAAACACAATCTGAGTGGAGCCTCTTAGAGGCTACTGGTCCTCTGGGGAGTCACTTTATGCCTCCGAACTTGTTCTTTCATCTGTAAAATGGGGATAATATTGCCTCTCCCAGAAGCGTCATAAGGGTTAAAAATATGCATGTGCTGTGTGTGGTATATATTAGGTATTCAATAAATGCTGGCTAACACCCTTGGTGTCATCACGATCCTCACCAACCCCAACCCCATCTCTGCCAGTTTAAAGCCTACCTCCTCCATGAAGTCTCTCCATGAAGATGCTTATTTGAAGTAAGCCAGTTCCTTCTATAATCTACACCCACCCTTTGGGGCTTTATCTGTCCCTTTCCTGAGACCCATTTAGCTTTCTAGATTGTGCTACAGTCCCCAGTATGTCTTACCAGAATTACCGGGGTCTGTGCCTAACTCACCCCCACGGCTCCCTCGGCACCCAGAACAACGAGACGCACATGAGCACTCCATGTGGGCCACTGATGTCAGCAGCGGTAACAGCATGGCAAACAGGGTGGTTGGTTCCCCGATGTGCACTCCACCCCTGACCAGCAGACCACTGTTCTAAGACAATCATGGGGTTTCTGTTGCATCGCCCATGCGGGAGTTTTAAAACATGTCCACAAAATATTCACATACTGCTCCCCCTTCAGAGGGCGGAGCCGGATCCCCTCCGATGCGGTCAGTGATTCACTTCTCATAGACAGAACGTGGCAGAAGTGACAGTCTGGGGCTTCTGAGATGAGATTCACAAAAGCACTGTGACTCCTTTCTCTCTCTCATTCTGAGGGAAGCCAGCTGCCATGACACGAGGGCATTCAAGTAGCCCCTGTGAAAAGGTTTCCCAAGGGAAGAAGGGAGGCCTCCTGCCAACAGCTGTGCGAACAAGCCATCTTGGCAGCAAGGGTTTCCACCCTGGTCCAACCCCTAACCAACTACAACCCTAACCAACGTACCAACCTCAACCTCATGAAATACCCAAGCCAGACTCCACCAGCTAAGTTGTTCCCGAATTCCTAATCCACAGAATCTTGAACATAATAAATGTTTGTTGTTGCAAACAGCTAAGTTTGGGGATTGCTTGTTACGCGTCAATAGCTAGCTAACACAGCCCATCAGTACGTGGTTCAGGAAGTTGATCCAGTCCTGGATGATACACTTAGAGGAAGCTACTGAGGGAGAGGGGTCTGCAGAAGCCTATTTACTCACTCCTCAGGGGGCCACAGGAAGATAAAGTCTCTCTTCTGCTACGAGATGTTTGTGTCTGGATGTGATGCCGTTTGGTACCAGAAATCCATTGGTCCAAGCTTGTGAATGGAGCCAACACCAAGGATGGCAGGACAGAGAGAAGGAAGGAAGCTGGGTTCTTGATGATGACAGTGAACCACTGAGTCCACCAACCCCAGAAGCCTGATCTACTCCAGTTTCTGGTCACGTGAGATAATAAACTGACACACTGTACAAGCTACTTCAAGTAAACACACTCCAACTCATTCAAAGAGCTACATGTAATCCCTGCCTGTATTTTACATTAAATACTATTCTTTTTTTTTTTTTCAACGTTTTTTATTTATTTTTGGGACAGAGAGAGACAGAGCATGAACGGGGGAGGGGCAAAGAGAGAGGGAGACACAGAATCGGAAACAGGCTCCAGGCTCCGAGCCATCAGCCCAGAGCCTGACGCGGGGCTCGAACTCACGGACCGCGAGATCGTGACCTGGCTGAAGTCGGACGCTTAACCGACTGCGCCACCCAGGTGCCCCAATTAAATACTATTCTTGACACTTCCTACAGATTATTTCTAATCTCCCTAGGATCCTGCAAGTTAGGATCCTTATCCTTATTTTAAAGATGAGGGGGGTGCCTGGGTGGCTTAGTCAGTTAAGCGTCTGATCATTATTTCGGCTCAGGTCACGATCTCATGGTTTGTGAGTTCGAGCCCCATGTTGGGCTCTGTGCCGACAGCATGGAGCCTGCTTGGGATTCTCTCTCTCTCTCTCTCTCTCTGCCTCTTTCTCTCTCTCTTTCCCTCTCTCTCTCAAAATAAACTAACAAACATTTTGTTTTTAAGATGAGGAAACTGAAGCCCAAAGAGGTCAAATAACCTGTATGAGGTTCACACAGCTAATGAGAGGCACAGCTGGGATTCAGCAATTGCCTGTACTGAAACTCCAGGTCTACATTCTTCCTGACATACCATGCCGATGAGCGCACAGAATGTGAAAACGCTTCTCCAAGATTCACCCAGACGGGCAGCTAGGACTACGTCAGCAGCAAGACTGAGCCTTAAATGTTAACTTCTTATCTTTGTGTGGAGCTGAACTCTGCCCTCTGCCATGCTGCCTCCCAGAGCTGGACAGGTCTTGATGTGATTCTCCGCTTCTCACTATATAAGGTATTATTTCTCAATACCCTCCAAAGACACCACCAACCTTCAATGATCTCAGCTGGGTACGCTTCTGCAACCACTGCAGCCCACAGAAGGTCCCCCACTCTGAAATCCTACTGTATGAAAACCGGAACCACATTGTTTCATGCTGAAAGGGTTTTCAAATTGCTTCAAGCATGCAAACCTGCCTCCATCACTCCAGTTGTCTGCTTCGTAAGATCAGATCGCTGTGCGGAATGCTTCTCGCGTTTGGCTTCCAATGTAGGTGTCAAAGTATTAGGCATAATGTGGGTACCTAATATACGTTTTCACACTGTCTGATTGATGGAAAGTGGCTGCAATATTTTTTAAATCATGTCTACATGGCTTTTTTGCTGCATCAGAAACTCTAACCTGCCTGCCCTCCTTTATGTTCTCTCCCCAACGCCTTTGCTCAACCCTTGTGAAGTCTTCCCTAATACCATCCTCAACCCCCAAATCAAGTTATTTTCCTTCTAGGCTATCATTGTATTCTATATATTTAATACAGCAAGAATTGTATTACTTGGGACACCTAGGTGGCTCAGTCAGTTAAGCATCCAACTCTTGATTTTGGCTCAGCTCATCATCTCGTACAGTTGTTAGATTAAGCCCCACATTAGGATCTGCACTGGGCATAGAGCCTGCTTGAGATTCTCTCTCTCCGAACTCTCCCTCTGCCCCTCCCCACTCATGCTTTCTCTTGAAAGAAAGAGAGAGAGAGAGAGAGAGAGAGAGAGAGAGAGAGAAGAAAAGAGAAAAGAAAACAATCCTATCACTTTATGATTATCTGCCCTTGAAAAGCTCTTGGTGAATCAGGTATGTGAAAACAACAACAACAACAACAACAACAACAACAACAACAACAACAACATATTTTCAATTCCCCCAGTACCAAAGGTTGATATTCAGTAGATACTTAATAAATGTTGGGGAAACGAATGAGCACAGTTATGATTCAAATGACATCCACTGTCTGCTGTGTTTCTGTATCAGTTACCACCTGTCTCAGACCACTACACTGTAGTTGTATGTTTGAGACTGTCTCATTGGACCCAGTTTCTAAGAGCAAAAAAAAAAAACAAAAACAAATTCTTTTCACCACTGTGTGTCTAGAGTCAAGTGTAGGGCACAAGGCAAGCATTCAAATGCTTGGACATAAACGTATCATGGTTATTACCTGTTTCATTAAGTGTAAATGAGTTATCATCCCTCAACTGGTGACCAGTGGATTACTGGACAATACAAAGAAAATGGTCTTGAATTAAAAATTTACTACACACAATAACCTGGTGGAAATAGTTCAAAATTTTTAGGAAACTGTTTCGGAGGGAGCAGTTGATGGCATAAACTTCTTGAGTTGGTGACAGCTCCTTGCCAATTGGCCAAAGTCTTTCTTTTGTGGTACCTTTCATCACAAGGTAGCAAACCGGGCTCAAAGGTCTCTGATAAGGCCTGCCTATGAAAACGTATCTCAGGAGTTCAACACCACAGAGCGGCATCTGAAAAAATACAGATAACTCTCTGCCAGGAAATTATTATTTCCTTCCCTGACAAAGAAGCAAGTTAAAGACGTTCTGCCTTCCCGTTACGCTCACCAGGGGTCTCTAGCTGGTTTGGGGCCTAGAGCAGGCTTCATCTCTGGCCTACTGGAAACCGGTCAGTACTGCTCAGGCTGCAGAAGAGAGAGGTTCAAAGTGGGACACAGCTTCACCATCAATTAATCCTGACTGATCTCCTGCCAGAGGTGACGTCCTATCCCCGGGGTCTGGCAGCAAGCCTGACGGAGATAAGAAATGCCAGACTGGGTCAGACCAATGGCCCGTTCGGGCCACGGCAATGTCTGACAGAAGAATCCAGAGATGTTGTGGAGACAAAAACTGTATGCATCTCCTGTGACCTCAGTCATCAGAAATGTGCAAAGTCCTTCTGCAGTAGACGATCCTGGTGGCCCATCCAACTTCCGTGCCTCCCTTCTCCATGCTGATGGAGTCCCCGTTTTGTTCAGGCGCCCACGCCCCTGCCACAAAGCTTGGGATTAAATCCCTCTTGCCCCACACCAGGGTATCTCAACCTCTGCACTACTGTTATTTTGAACCAGATAATTACTTGCTGTGGGGACTTTGTAGAATTGTGCATGACAGGATATTTTGTAGCAGCCCTGTCCCTTCAGGCTATCTACTGGGAGCAACCCCCACCCCCCAACACCAGTTGTGACAACCAAAAATACCTGTAAACATTGCCTTTAGGGGAGAGGGAGACCAATTCTCCTCCGGCTAAGAACCACTGCTCTAAGCTAATATGGTAGCCCCGTTGCCTTAGCCAGCCACTGGTCGAAGGGTGAACTTGTGATCCAGTTCTGACAATGAACCATGAAGGAGGAAAGTCATCTGAAGGGCCGCTTATGACCACCCTGTGGTCATAATGCAGCCAGTGAAAAGGATACAAAAGTTACTTTAAAAAAAATTTTTTTTTAACATTTATTCATTACTGAGAGAGAGGGAGAGAGACAGAACACAAGCATGGGAGGGGCAGAAAGACGGGGAGACCCAGAATCTGAAGCAGGCTCTAGGCTCTGAGCTGTCACCACAGAGCCTGATGTGGGGCTCGAACCCACAAGCAGTGAGATCATGACCTGAGCTGAAGTCGGACGCCTAACCGACTGAGCCACCCAGGCGCTCCCAAAAGTTACTTTTTAAAAACCATGCTTCCCAATTCACTTAACCAATCTGAGGGTCACCACTCCTCCAGACTTTCTGTTATTTGAAATAATAAATGTAGTTATTGATAAAACAAATTTGAATTGGACCTTCGTTCCTTGTAGCCAAAAGCATCCTAATGGATATACCTTCTTATCTTGTCCATAACGAACCCACTTTGCCTCACTCACTCAAAAGTAGATCCAAATGTCACCCTAGAATGCACTCAAAAGCCATGGAGAATAAAGGGCCCAGGATGCTGCATTAGTAAACACAGTACAATCTGTAAATGTAAGCCAAGAGGCACGCCTCAATATTATACAATGTTATATGTCAAATATCTCAGTTTAAAAAAAAAAATTTTTTTTTTAAGGAGTCCTGGATTCTGAGTCAGACAGAGCTGAGTTCAAGCACCAACTCCACATACAGCTCTGGCATCTCCAGAAGTCACTTAATTTCCCACCTCTTTACGACAGTGGTCACACCATCAACTCTGCACTCCTTTGGGATCTTATGATGGCCAAATGAGATAATGCATATAAATATGCCTGGCAAACTCTACATTCTTCATGAGCACATTTTCTTCTCAATCCCTGCCATGCTATACATTCATCATCCAACATTCAGACATTCAGCCGACGTGTATGAATGAAGCCTGACGGTGAACTAAATAACCACTGAGTACATCGGTTTCCCAGAGCCAGCACTGTTGCCGTTTTGGGCCAGATACTTCTGTGTGGTACGAGGCTGTCTTAAGCACTGTGGGATATCCAGCCACCTCTCGGGCTCTACCCACTAGATGCTGGTAGCCTCCACTCCCCCAGTCATAACAACCCAAGATGTCTCAGGCATTGCCACATACGGGACGTCTGTCTCTGAAAGACAGAATGGCTCCTCATGGGAAACCACTGGTGTGGATGATGATGGTGACATACGGATGAAAAGATTTGTTCCTTGACCTCAAGGAACTTACATTCTTGTGTAAATCGTCATTTATTTCCACACTGCAAAACCACCATAACCATTACTTGGCAGCAGATAGATCACAGATCGAGAATCAAATGTGGATTCCACTCTCTATCAGCCCGAGGTGTTACTGTCTCGGGCTCAGTTTCCCCACCCAGAAAACGGGGGTAACAAGGCCTACCCCTCTGGGTCATTTTCAGACTTCAATAAGAAAGCATGTGCGAAATGCCTAACAAAATGCCCAGCATACAATTAGTACTCAATACACGTTGGCTTTGCTTATTATTATGTTCTTGGTTCAAAAATTGGTGCCTGGTTTTGGGAATGAGGACTCAGCTCTTGTCAACTTTCTTTACTTGGTCCTGTGACTTTACAGACCTGGGTCCCACACCTGACAAAACAGATGTTGGTGGTCCCCTGAAGGTCTTACCATTTCAGCAAGGCTGGCTTGATTCCCACCAGCCAATACCTGCCTCTTTGCCAGAGGGCAACCCTGTAGATGTTGGGCCCCCATTCCCCAGATCCTCTGACCCCCATGCCTACTCCACCCTGGAACAGCTTTTAAGTGAGGACTGATGATGGCTGTGAGAGTATAAATACCCCCACTTATCCCCCTTCTTCAGCAAGGATAACTCTCAGGCACGTGCTTTACATGGATTCCCAAAACTTCCCCGCGGGATTCAGTTTCAGATGCCCACCACACTATCTGGCTTATGAACATACCCCTCCCTGTATCACCTCTACTCTCCCCTGCTCTCCTCGGCATGCCCCAGATGAACAGCCACACACGATCTTCAGCTGTTTCTAGGGGGAAGGCAAATAAGACACTCTTCCTTGAGTTTCGTGATTAAGAGTCCAGCCTCTAGAGCTATACCATCTGGTTAGAATCCCACTTCCAACAGTCATTAGTTCCGTAGCCTTGGGCAAGCTATGTAACCTCTCTAGGATGCCGTTTTCTTTATATAAAATGGAGAACATAACACCTACTTCACAAAGTTATTATGAGGACAAAATGGGTTAACATTTGCTAAATACCTAAAACAGTGCTGGATAACTCGTCAGCCCTACATAAGTAGTTACTCCTTTAAACACCTTCAGAATGAATCTCAGTCTCCTTGGCAGTCTGGGTCAAGTTTCCTTCCCACCATCTGAAGCCAAACACATGAGGATTGTTTAAGAATCTGATTTTCAAACACAGCCAACAGCAAGCAGGTAGCTTCTCCCATTTGCCCCAGTCATCGTTGGCGGAGACATATGTGGGGACATGTTGCTTGCAAACTGCCTGGGTTTCTGAACTTCAGTTAACACTCAGGAAATGTGCCCGGCAGGATCTGCATGTGCTGAATAATCCCTCCCACCGGGGAAACAGACTCCTGCTATCCGTGTCCCCGGAGGCTGACACACCCCAGCACTGTGCCCTGAAGACGTGGGCATTTATTTCTGGGGTGGTGGACTAGTCCATACTGCAAGACAGCAACACCACCACACTTAACCTTTCTTGGGTGGGTGCTGTAAGGGGCTCAAACGTCTCGATCCATGAGGGATCTGTCTCCACACTTCCTCTCTCCATGTCAACCCTGTAGGAGTTCTATCTCCCCAAACCTTTCTACGCTGCAGTTTGGGGCCTCACTGCAAGCTCCAGGGCCAAGTTCCCCAAGTGTGTTCCCTGCTGACACAGGGGAAGGAGCAGGAGGCCCCTACTCCGGCCCCACCTGTCCAATATTCTGGCCTCAGAAACTGACTTTCCCTACTCTGAGCCTTCCTCCTAGTTGTTGCTATTCCAGAAGAGAGCCAAGGGGGAGGAAAATCTCTAACAGTATTTTAATTTTCTGGTATGTCATACTCCATACAGAAATAGCCCTTCCAAAGTTAAGAGTGCCTCTTGGCAAAAGCCCAGTGAATTTCAATGAACGTCACCATCCAGAGAGACCAGGATTTTGTTTTATGGGGGGGAGGGGGTGACAATAAGGGGATGGATTACCTATTTATGTGTTTAACTTAATTTCTTTTTTTTTTTAATTTTTTTTAAACATTTATTTATTTTTGAGACAGAGAAAGAGCATGAACAGGGGAGGGTCAGAGAAAAAAGATGACACGGAATCTGAAACAGGCTCCAGGCTCTGAGCTGTCAGCACAGAGCCCGACGCGGGACACGAACCCATGGACCGCGAGATCATGACCTGAGCCGAAGTCGGACGCCCAACCGACTGAGCCACCCAGGCGCCCCGTATTTAACTTAATTTCTAATCTACATTTAAGAGGGTTTACTCTGTGCCGGGCACTGTACTAGGCAGTTTATACTCATCATCTCAGCTGTCACCTCCTCAGTGAGCCCCAGCGGGTCCACCTTGTTTCAATGGGCAGCACCTTACCCAATACTCTGAGTTCCCCTTCCTGCCTTGAACTTTGTGCATCACACTCAATACCCTCCCATATATTGCATCATGTATAGCTTTTAAGTTTTTTTAAACTTCAAATTTTATTTCACTAACTTAAAATGTGAGCAAAAGGTATACTTCAAATCTTATTAAAGTCATCTATCTAAATATGTTTACATAGAGGACAAAAAGATACAAGATTTCAGGTAACTTATTGTAGAGTCCACTGTGCATTTAAAAACAGGTTTCTTTCTCTTTTTAAAAATTTTTTTAATGTTTATTTAGTATTGAGAGAGAGAGAGAGAGAGACAGACAGACAGAGCATGAGCATGGGAGGGGCAGAGAGAGGGGGCGACACAGAACCGGAAGCAGGCTCCAGGCTCTGAACTGTCAGCACTGAGCCCGACACGGGGCTCGAACTCACAAACCAGATCATGACCTGAGCCGAAGTTGGTCACTTAACCGACTGAGCTACACTCTTGTTTTCTTTTTAATATTTATTTATTTTTGAGAGAGAGAGAGAGAGAGAGAGAGAGAGAGAGGGAGGGAAGAGAGAGTGAGCGAGAGCACACAAGCAAGGGAGGGGCAGAGAGAGAGAAGACAGAATCTGAAGCAGGCTCCAGGCTTCGAGCTGTCAGCTCAGAGCCAAACATGGGGCTCAAACCTACCAACCTTAAGCTCATGGCCTGAGCCAAATTAACTGAGGCCCCCAGGCACCCCCAAAACACATGCTTTTCTTCCACAAAACCTCTGTGTTGAAAGGCAAAAAAAAAAAAAAAAAAATTCTCTCCTACTGCATAAGAACTAGATGCAAACTTCTGATGTAAATTTCCTCCGCTGTCCAGTCTGCTGCTGAAGCTGGAAGAGGCACCAAACGGTCGTCGTCCAGTTAGATGACGCAAACGAAAAGCTTCTGTTTCTCCCAATACCAATCAAAAGCCTCCACTCATGCCTCCCAGTGAAAGGACATATTTGGCTCTCGTGTCAGGGCACTTCTTTCCTTCCCCTTTCTCACTTCCTTCTCCTTCCTGGAGACCTTGGTCACCACCTCGTGTGGTGGGGGTCCTCGTGTTTAGTTGACGTATCATTTGCACTGCGCACGACATTACCGACTCCAGACGGGAGCCGTGTAAGACGGGGGATGCCCTCTCCCTGTTTGAGCTGGACCCGACTGCCCCTGTACAGAGCACAGTCCCATTCTCTAGAGTATATTGTATTTTTCTCAAGAAAGACATGAAATGCAGCTACTGAGCATGCATCTTGAACCTCTGCAGCTGCAGGATCTCAATAACATTACTTTGGTAAGCTGCTTCCCCTCTGCGATGGTCTTCTTTTATTTAAATAAGCAGGCCACGTACAAGTGAATCCGTCCTGGTCAGTGCACAGACATCTTTACCAGGGCCCACACTGCACCAACCCAGGGCCAGCAGCGGAAACAGCGGCCCTGCTCCCGTATTTTGCTTGTCTGTTTCCCCTGATTCCGATGGAGGCTCTGGGAGGACATGGAATTCTGTACGTTTTTTGTGAGTAGTGCCCAGCTCAGAGGAAACATTCAATTACTATCTGCTGAACAAACGGATAAATCAATCTCCTGGGACCCTTCTGATAGCCCAATAGAGAAGCCAGGGTTATCATGATACTTTGCCATTTATAGCTGCTAGGAAGAATGATGCCTCCTCCCCCCGCCCCACTTAAAGATGTACATGCCCTAATACCAGAAACCTGTGAATATGTTACCTTTCATGGCAAAAAAGACTTTGCAAATCTGATTAAGGATCTTGATATGGGAAGGTTATCCGGAATTTTCTGAATGGGCTCAAGGTAATCACAAGTGAATGTCCTTGTGGCAGGAGGTTCAGAGGGAGAGACATTTGAGGACGCAATGTGGCTAGCTTTGAAGATAGGTGTCATGAACCAAAGAATGAATGCAGGGGCCTCTAGAAGCTGAAAAGGGTAAGGAAGCCTATTCCGCCCTAGTTTACAGTGAAACACAGTCCTGCTTTTACACACCTTGATTATAACCCAGGAAGACCCATTCTGGACCTGGGTCCTCTAGATCGTGTAACTTGTATGAAATGATAGGTATGTGTCACTTTAAGCTAATACATCTGTGGTCATCCGTTACAGCAGCAAGAGGAAACTAATACCCCCGCTACTGAGATGAGGAAGCCAGGACTCAGGATGGTGTCCCAGGTCCTGCAGGCAGTTAGCTGGTGGGTCACAGATGCAAACACAATCACCCCAACCCCCTAGCTCTCCCTCTTCACTACTGTACAAAATAGATCAGTTGGAGCTCAGTGTACTGGTCAAATGAAAAGAAATAAACTGTGTGTAACATTCAGCTCCCGGGATGTTGGTGCTAATAATACATCATGATCATTCACTCCGCAGTCACTTAGGCACCTACTATGCCTTCAGGGCACACTTTTTCCTCCGTGTGGCACTGCCCACCTCCCAGTGCAAGTGCCTGCAGTCAGCAGCGAAAATGTAGAAATATGAACAAGACACTGCCCAACGAGGATCTCAGAGTTTAGGGGAGCAGAGTCATAAGTGAACAGGCATAAAGTTCTGGAAAGATAAACCCCGTGGGTGCAGGGACACTGCCGTTTCAAAGAGCCTAGATCGATGCCTGACACATAGTAGGTGCTCAACGAATATTTGTTCAATGAGCAGATGAGTGAGTGCAATTCAAAGTAATTTTTTATTATAAAAGGCTTTTTCCGTTCAGCAGATAACATTTCTTCTATGGTTGAAAATTTTAATATGTATGCACTCAATTCACAACACTGCATTGTCTCGTTCTTGATAGTAAAGCTGTCATAATCAAAACACCAGCAACACTGGGGCCGTGGTATTTGCTTCTGTCTCCTCCCTTCCTTTTACAGAAAGTCTACTTCCTTCTTAGACCTCAACAAACAATGTTAAGTCTGGGCATACAAGAGGTCAATGTTCCTAAGCCCTTGTGACTCACTATTCCTTCCTCAGCTACACCGAAGTATAACTGACAAATACATTTGTATATATCTAAAGTATACAACGTGATGTTATATGCATACACTGTGAAATGACGATTGCGATCAAGTTAACAAATACACCCATCACCTCACATAGTTACCTTTTCTATCCCCCCTTTTTAACCTCAGAATATTTAAGATCTATTCTCTTTGCAAATTTCAGGTACACGATACAGTATTGTTAGCTCTAGTCACCATGTTTTACATTAGATCCTCAGAACTTATTCAGCTTATAAATAAAAGTTTATACTCTCTGACCAACATGCCCCCACTGGCCCCCACCCAGTTACTCTCTATTTCTATGAATTTGACTTTTTTCTATCTTCTTTTTTTAAGATTCCACATTTAAACAATACATATACAACATCTGTTTTTCTCTGTCAAGCTTATTTCACTTAGCAGAATGCCCTCCTGGTTTACCCATCAAACTATTTTTTAAAGTGCTCTGGGCACATAAAGCTGGAAGAAATTAATTCTTCCCTGGGTGTGTATATGGCTAGGGGCACAGGAAGGGGAGATATCAGGGAATGAACCATTCAAAGTGAAATGTCCAAGATTCCTAAGATTCATCGAGGAGAAAGGGCATTCCCAGGCAGAGGAACAGCATAAGCCAGGGCTAGGAGGTTGGAAAATCCCAGAGGAAGGATATTCCGGGGCAAGTGCAACGCTGGACAGGTAGCTCAAAGGGCAGGACTGAGGCTGACAGGTCCTACCTGACCAGCCACGGGGCCAGCACAGATATCCAAGCAGAAGGTGACACAGATCGGTATTTTATAATAAAAAGACTACTGTTAGAGCAGTGTGGACATCCTCATGATGCATTTCCATTTCTCAGATTAAAAAAAAAAACTTTTCTTGTGTGCTGAGAGATCCCAAGCTACCTGTTTTACTGAAGACATTAGTAGGAAAACTGCAGAATCATAATGGACTGGAAAGGTAAGTCCCTGAAGGACAAAGATTGAGGCCAGAAGACATCACGCATGCTGAAAACAATGTCGTCAGGAAATTCGAGAGGTTATTAAATCTTACCGCAGAGGAAAATAACAGAAAGATAATCTTAATGATAGATGTATTCTTGTGATAATTTAAGCCATTCCCCATTTGGAATAGGAGAAAAGGAAGCAATTCTTCAAAGAGCCTATGATGTTCAATCTTTCCCTGAAGACCAGCGAGGTGGACAAAGCTATCACCACTTTATACTTAAGACTGAGCATCCACTATGGAAAACAGCACGTAAGTTCCTCAGAAATTTAAAAGAGAACTACCATATAATCCAGCCACCCCTCTTGTGGGTATGAATCCAAAGGAAATGAAAACAGGATCTCGGAGAGATGTCTGCCCCCCACCCCGCTCACTGCAGCGTTGATCACGATAGCCAGATATGGAAACAACCTAAATGCCCATCAACGGATGAACGGAGAAAGAAGTTGTGGTGTGTGAATACACATACACACAGACACGCATGCACACACACTGGAATATTATCCAGCCACGAGACAGAGGGACATCCTGCCATTTTTAACACGGATGGAGCCTGAGGATGTAAGTCAGAGAACGACAAGTGTGTATGATATAACTTACATGTGTAATCTAAAGGAGCCAAACTTGTACAAATAGAGAAAACAATAGTGATTACTAGGGGTTGGGAGGTGGGGGACAGGGGATGTGTTTAAGGGTACAAAGCTGAAACTACTGGATGAGTACATCCTAGAGATCGAACGCACAGCAGAGTAATTACAGACGGCAATGCTGTATTATAAACTTCAAAGTTGCTGAGAGGCTAGATCTTAATTCTTCCCACCACAACACAGAAATGATAAGTATGTGATGGAATCAGAGGGGTCAGCTAACACTATGGTGGTCATCATATTGTAATATATGAACATACCAAATCAACACAATGTATACCTTAAATTTATAGCTATATGACAAATATAAGCTATATATCAATTGTATCTCAATAAAAATACATTTTTAAAAAAGAAGAGGTTGAGCCAAATGTACCAGATCAGAGCCAGGATATGAACCTGGGTAGTGACAAAGTTGTGTCTGCTCCACAGCTATGGCTATCCATCTCATTCAAAATATTTTTTAAAAATGATAAGGCACTCAGGAATGTCAAATAAGATAGGTGAGACAGTTATGTAGAAGTTTTAAAACTCCACTGAATGACTTAAAACATGTCTGAAATAAATGAAAAGGCTATACCATACTCATGAATAGGAAGATTACCTATCAAATTCTGATTTGCTCTAAATTGATCTGTAAATTCAATACAACTCTCATCAACCAATGGAATCAGTGGAATGTTTTATAGAATATGACAAGCTGAATTCAAAATTTATATCTGAGGATAAAGGCCAATGAAGAACAAAGGACATTATAATAAATACAAACAAGAAGGGCTTACACTCAGAAATCAAATCTTATTAAAAGCTACATTAATGCAAAACAAGCAAACCACCAAACCCGCATGAACAAGTTAGGAGGATAAACAAATAGTTCGATAGAACAAAAGAGAATCCAGAAAGAAGTGTATCACTAAGGAATCACTGAAAATTTGTGAGAAAATGTTGTCGATTTAAGTGATTCACATTTGCCAATGTGAAGTTAGTGACTCTTTGCATGAAAACCAGATCCCTCATTCATGTCACATACATGTTCCGGATGGCATAAATATCTGAATGCAAAATGCAAACCTTTAAACTTTAAAGGGTCTACCTTTATGTCACTGGGACAGGAAATGAGTTCTTTTGAAAGATGCAAGAAGCAAAGCCCATTAAGAAAAAGTGTGATAAATTCTCACTTTTTAAATTATGAGACTCAATTTATAAGTCTAAAAGACAAAGTAAAAGATTGGGATTTTAAAAATGTGCAATGGAGATTTTTTTTAGGAGATTCAAAGCCTAGGATCTATGATTTATTTAAAAATGCCTCCAAATCAATAAGAAAAAAAATAAGCACCCCAATTAAAAAGAAACCCAAATGGCTAAAAGACATGAAAATATGCTCAATTTCCCAAGTAATAAGATACATGCAAATGGAAAAAACAGTGACTCCATCTCACACCTATCCTGGAAGCAAAAAGGGACAAGATTTGAAAAGAAGGCGGGAAAGGTGCATTGCTGATTCTTTGCTGTCGGACAATAAACTGGCTAAGTCATCTTGCAGAACGCACTGGCCATCTCCAGTGATACTGAAGATGCCCACGCCTTATCTCTCTGAAACTACCTACAGGTAGATTTTCTTGAGAACATCTCTCATATGTGCAAGGATCTTCACTGCTTCATTGCTTGTCATAACAAAAAGGTGCCCACCGTTCAGATTACAGATGGGTAAAATGTTTACACATTTGTTCCATAGATACTATAAAACAATGAAATCAGCCGGAGCTGGACATAATTGAATCTCAGTAACACACTACTGAGGGGAAAAAAAACAAGCTGTGGGAGGACATGTAAAATACAATATTGTTCATAAAAACCTTTAAAATACCAATACCAAACACCCTCTAGGTTGGCACACACATATGGAAAGACATGTTTATCTGCTTCAAGTGAGAGGTGTCCTCTGAGGAGGGAGACAAGGAAATGGTATGAAGGTGAAAGTGTTCAACAATATCTTTATTCATATTTTTTAAACTGAAATAAAGACGACAAAAATGTTCACTTTTGTTAAATCTAAATAGTTGACCCATGGGTGTTTGTTATTTTATTCTCTGTCCTTCTCTGGATGTCTGAAAAAGTCTAGCACTTATAAATCTTTCCTCCTTGAACAGAAAAGGAAAAGTTTTCAAGCGCAGAGATAAGAGTACTTCTCTGAGACTTCCGAGTTCACGTACCTGGACCAATGCTAAAGAATGCTCTGAGCAGACAAAACACCTGACATCTTTGGCATCTGATGAAGTGCATCCATCTGGCACCAACCTGCAGCCCTCCTATTAAAAGAATGCTGGCAAATGCAAATCACTTCAACAGACAACATCGGAGCAGGTGCTTTTAAATTCAACTAAGCCCTTCTTCAGACAAATAAAACCTTCAGGAGAAATCAACACTCAGGGCGTCTGGGTGACTCAGTCAGTTAAGTGTCCGACTTCTGCTCAGGTCATGATTTCGTGGTTTGTGAGTTCGAGCCCCGCAACGGGCTCTGTGCTGACAGCTCAGAGCCTGCAGCCTGCTTGGGATTCTGTGTCTGTCTCTCTCTCCGCCCCTCCCCCGCTTGTGCTCTGTCTCTCTCTCAAATATATATAAAAACATTTAAAAATTTTTTAAGAAAAGCAATCAACACCAAAATTTAGAATTATCAAAACTGTAACATTAATCATTGTCCAATCTGAAACAATAAGAGCAAATGTGCATACTTACTGGCATATTTATCAGATTTAAATTTTGAAATACATAATCACTAGGATATGAAACAGGGGTGTCTGTCTATGTGTGTGTGTGTGTATGTATGTATACATATATGTATGTATACATATATTTAGTTCCTAAAAAACAAATTATACCCAACATGTAATTTCTTAACCTAGTTGTCCCAGATGCCAGAAGCACACTCCAATCTGCACATAAATCCAGACTGGATATCACACAAGTGAATTCATACACGCGCAAGCATATGCGTGCGTGCATGCATGCGTGTCCACACACACACACACACACACACACTTCCTATAGAGGTTCACAGACCAGGAAAGCTGTCAGTAGTCACTCCAGTGAATTTCTGAATGCAGAGAAAACAAGACAACAAATATTTAATAAGCACTTCCTAAATGCAAAGAATCATACTAGGTAATAAAGACAGAAGATAAACATACATGCCATGAATTCTACTATGAAGAAGTTTATAGTCTAATTGATTCATCCATACATCTATCCAACAAGCCATATCTCCACTCATTTACTCTTCTGCCCACCCGACTTTCCACTCTCTACCCACTCAATCCTACATCCTTCCAGTCATCCATACAACAACCTCTTCACCCATCCATCCTTCCAACCTTCCAACAAACTTGATCCCCTCTTACAACTTTCTAGTCACCTACTCAACTCCTTCCATTGAGCCACACATCCATCCCTTCAACTCTCTGACCATCTGTACTGGGTTAAATAGTGTGCCCCTAAAATATTTGGAAATAGAGTTTTTACAAGTTTGATTAGTTAAGATGACATCATACTAGATTACAGTGGGCCCTAATCCAATGACTGGTGTTCTTACTCGAGAAGAAAACAGACACAGAGAGACACACACAAGGGAGATGCCATATAATAAGGGCAGAGAATTGCCAAGGAATGCCAAGATTTGCTGGCAACAACTAGAGACTAGGAGAGACAAGGAAGTATCCTCCCCTAGAGTCCTCAGAGAGACAGCACCTGCCAACACCTTGAATTTGGATTCCTGAACTCCAGAACTCGGGTGCAATAAATTTCTGTTGTTTTAAGCCACCAAATTGGTGGTACTTTGTTTCAGCAGCCCTAGGAATCTAATACACCACTGTTCCTATCAACTACTCTTTTCCACCTCCAACCCCTAACATGTAACCCTTCCAATTATCCAACTCTCCACCCATCCACCCCATCCACCATTCACTCCATCCATCCATCCATCCATCCATCCTTAGTCTATTTAGGGTATATCTGCCAGGTATTGTTCTGTGTGCTAAGGTATACAATGGTAACAATAGCAGGGGCAAGGTGTCATGAGTTTTGCCTCCCATACATGCTAAGATCCACACTAATATCACCAGACCCCAAGTATAAATACAAACTAAGTAAATATCATGGCTTGCTAAGCAAAATGAGCTTCAAGGCAAGTGTCCCAGCCATCCCTGCCATCCACAACACAACATTGGCACTTAGGCCCTTCTAAAATAAAAATTCTGAAGCATCCACCAGGTGATGAGCAAAACACCCGTGTTCTCTTCTATAGAATAAAGACATTAAATAAAAAATCCCACAAATAAATACACACTCGTAAGCTATGCTAAAGTCTATGATGGATGGAGAAATCTCAATTCTGTGAAGGAGATAGCAACACTGCAGGGGCCAGGGTATAAATTACAAATGGGAAGGCCTCTATGAGTTGGAAAATGGAACACAAACTCATAAAAAGTGACACATCCCCTCCCAAAAGGGCTTAATGCAGGACTGGGTATTTCTTGGGTTTGCCAAACATATGAGTAAGTGCTGCATACTTTCAGAGGAGGAGGAATGTACTGCGGGATGCAAAGATTTCTTGGAGAAAGACCTGTCTGGACCCTGAAGGATAAACAGGACTGAAGTAATTGCAGGGGGCGGGGTGGAGGGGGTGGAGAGAGATGTTCCTGTTCTCAGTGTGGTCCTCAATAAACAAACGTACAGAAGCTACTCATCCATTTGAAGGGATCTTGACTTTCTGAGCCAAGGACCACTTTGGCAGGCTGGTGAGGCCTCAGATTCTTACTCAGAACAAAGCGATTATGTGACTAAAAACACGTGAGATTACAAGGGAAGCCAGTTATGTCAAAACACACTCATATCAACAACGTGAGAAATGATAATAAATTTGTGCAATGTAGATGTCTGCATTAGCATGTCAAGTAAAAAGATCTGTGCTGTCTACTGACGACAGTGACTTCAAAGATAGGTGATCAAAGTATGCAATAATTCTAAGCTATCTGCAATGATGGTGATGTCATATGAAAATATAAGTGATGCCTCTTGGTGAAAAAAAAATCACAACTATGGTTTGTTGCTACTATCATGGTGGTAACACTATCACGGGGGTTTGTTGGTACCACTCACAAGGAAACAAAAGGGAATTTTCAGTTCCAGGTGAGTGGCAATAGGTAGTTTTCCCCACATCCAGGCTCACAGATCACTGAATTCTATCCACAGGCCCCTTGGGGACCCCTGGACCCCAGGTTAAGAACCCCCAATGACGCGTTTAAATATTTATTCAGTGACCCAATCGTTTCTCCACTCATTCGTTCCCCAAGTCCCAAGAGCTTAGGACATGCTTGACAATGTGCTTACGCACTAGGAACACACTGGTACAAGAAGACAGATGTGGTCTCTGCCCTCGGAAGGTTATATTCTAGGAGGGGGAAACAGTCAATGCAGGTAGATACACAAGATGGCTACAGACCGTGGTAAGTTCTGGGAAGGGAGTCCACAGGTGACATGGCAGAGATACACCGCGCTGGGGAGAGGGCATACAGTTGGCGGGAGAACCCATGAGGCTTCAGCCACGCCAGAGCCTGGGCAACCGGCAGGTGGAGAAGACTGCACAACACAAGGGCCCCACGACAGGAGAGGAGCGTGGGTTCTGAGGCACAGGAAGAAGGCTCGTCCGGCTGCAGTGAAGACGGCACTAGGACAGGCAGGAGGTGAAAGCAAAGACAGGTCAGCGGGACCTCGAAGACCATGGGAACAGGTTTGGTTGCACATGCAGGGCAGTGGGTAACCGCCACGGTCAAGCAGAGGAAGAAGAGGACCTGATCGTATTGTTTTCAAATATTTCTTTGGCTGCAAAGTGGAGTGGATGGTAGAGGGAGAAACATGACTGGCAGGAGTCACTGGCTCAGAGACACTTGTATTCATCCAGTGACAGGCAATGTGGCTTGGGTTGGGGCTGGGGCTGACGTGAGGGAGGCATCGCGGGTACAGAATTCAAGGAAGCACTCACTCTCGGGGCCGTGCAAGTGCAGGGTGCAGTTAGCTGTGGCTTGCCCTGGTGGCGGAGATAGAAAAACATGGGCCGTTTGAAGATACGTTTTGGAGGTAATGGGCAAGACAGAAAAAAAATTATTCTGGGAACATTAAGGTCAGAAGTGAGTAATAATTTCACAAAGAAGCTTATGCAACAGTCCATGGAGGGTCTGAATAACAGAAAAAAGGAATTTTAAAGATTCTCCAGGAGCTAATGAAGACTCGTGGAATTAAAGAAATTAAATGACACTCATCGTCCTGACAAAAGGCTGTGGAGCTCCAACAGCCATTTGGGACCAAGAAGCAACTTTGATGATGTAAACCACTTGCCCAGGAATGCAACAGAAATACAGAGGGGGCCCTGATCTATGATGACAATGGGAAGCCACCAAGCCACCATGCCAGCCGGAACCACCTACCCCCAGGCTGCTTTAAGCTAGAAGGAAGTAAGCTTCTATTTTGTTTTAGCCACTGACTTCCAGACCTGCCCACTGGCAAACACAACTCCTAACCGACGCAGGAAGCTGCCCACGGTGCTGACCAAAACCCAAAGGAAGAGAGATCTCTCTACATACCCATTTCCGCTCACGCACTCTGCTTTACAGGCAGTCAACCAGGTGTCTCCTTTTGGTTGACTGGGTGCCATCTGAAGGAGACCTTTTCCCCTGTTGCTCTCTGAAACACTCTCAAAGCCAGAGTGAAATAACAATGGGGCACAGAGAGGTGGTGTCATATGATATTTGTCATCATCAACTCTGACTCGGCGGAGGTTAGCATTGGCGAAGGCACCAAAAAATCACAGCGATGAAGAGAACATGGTGGAAAGGGGTTGGGGAAAGTAGGAACTGAGAAGCGTCAGCTCCCACAAATGCCAGGCGTCAACCAAAAGCGAAGAAAGTGAGGTGTTGCCTCCAAAGGTGGGGATGGGGACCCCTTCATGAGCAGAACACAAAGAAAGCTCCAACCCAGCCCTGAATGGAAGGCATTCAGCCCGTGCCTGTCATCCTGTAAAGCCATAAAACCAGCTTCTCTGCTGAAGTCAAGGAAGTTCTGCAAGGGGCTTCTGAAGCCAGCTGCTCAGTGCCCCCCATTCTCTAAGTGAGGAAACTGAGGTCCAACAGGGTAATGGCCTGACCAAAGTCCACACTGAAAATCAGTGGCACAGGACAGGAACCTGGGTCCCACGCTTACACACTTCTCTGTTGATATACCACTTCCTCATGGATCGTGAGAATCCCCTTTTACCCAAGGCGGGGTCTGCAAACCCTCCTGGAGGGGGTCAAATAGTAAATTCTTTGGCTCTTTGAGCGAACTCTCAACTCTGCCATTGTTGGAGTAGGAAAGCACCCTAGACAATGGCAAATAAACGGGTGTGGCTGTGTTTCAACAAAATTTATTTACAAACACAGCTGGATTTGACCCATGGACCACAGGCTGCCGCCCTGTGACCTAAGTCATCGTATCCATGTGGTCCCCGGATCAGTGGCATCGGCAGCATCTAGAACTTGCTAAAACTGCACATCCTCAGTCTCTCACCTCCAAACCTAATGACTCATAAATGCCAAGGGTGACATCTAGAAATGTATTTTCGCGACCCCTCCAGATGATTCTGGCCCACACCAAAGTTTGAAAACCATCAGGCTCAAACAGAATGTGAGCAAATCACTATCCTGCATGGTCACGCCTAGTACAGAGTCTGGTGCCTGTGACAGCAAATACTAGCTTCCCACCCAAAAATATCTATTCTCTTCTTTCTTACTGTTAGAATCCCAAGTCTCACCTGGACTTAAGAGCTACCCAGAATAAAGCCTACATTTCTACGTTTTTCAGGTTCCCTTATAGCTCGGTTTTGCCGTAGAACTACATTCTGTCAAGTAAGGTGTAAGATAAGTAGTGAGTGGCAGCTCCTGGGGGACTCCATTAAAAGACAGCCTCTTTTTCCTCTTTTCTCTGTCTGAAATGTAGACCTCATGGCTGGAGCTCTGGCAACCATATTGAACCATGAAGTAGCCTTGGGAATAGAAGCTATCCAGTAAAGAACAACAGGAGAGAAGGAACTTTACCCTCCTCATTGTGTGAGGAATTGAGTGAGCTGTCGACAGGTTTCCTTTATGCAGAAATGAAATAAAATTCTGTCTCACTGAAGCCACTGTAATTTGTGTTTTCTACCGTAAGCCACCAGACCTAATTCAACTGGCTCATTGTCCAGTGAATATTTGTTGAATGAACACATCAGCTGCAAGCAAATTAGAAGAATCTGGATTGCAAGTTAGAGAAGATTTGATTAGGAGAAACAATTCTTCAAAGCAGAATGTTGCACAGAGGCCAAAATAAGAACTGCATTTGGTGGTGAAAACATTGGAAATTTCTACACATATGGGAGCCTTCATTTCTTGCACGGCCCAAAACCAGGCTGGAAATGGAACAAAACCCCCCTCCTCAGACTCCGAGAGGAAGAGGCCGCTGTATTCCTGACCCCACAGTCGCTTCACCCTGGAAGCCTTTCCTAATTAGAGCATTCCTAGCATTCTGGGGTTCTGTGTCTCAAAGCAATATGCATGGGATTGTTGTGTCCTGTGTCATTAGACTCACACTCATCTGTCACTTGGCAGTGATTCTCAAGTTACTTCTCAAGGAGAGAGCTCTGCTAACCCAGCTCGACTCTCAATCGATACTGTAGAACTAAACTAACTCGTTGGTGAGCGTTTTGTTTCTCCCGCTAGAACAGAAATTCCTTGAGAAGCTGGGACTGATTTTTCTGTTTCCACAACAACCCCCCCACTAGCCACGAGCTCTGCCCCGGTAGGCATTCTATGCTCCTCGGTGCGTCCCAGGCACTTCCCCTGCCTTGCCCACCTTCATGCATCAGAACAACTTCCCAAATGGCCTCTTTTCATCTCACTTTCTGGGGACTAAAGCCTGGCCTGATCCCCAAGGCCCTGCAACAGAGTCCTCTAACATTTTCAGCAAGGACCTTAGGTATCAACCAGGAAAAAAAAATGAATGGTTTGCTCTGTGTCACCCCCAAACCTACAACAAACCAATGCTTATTTCTACTGTTCATGCCTTTACATGCGTGTTTCTCAAGCTTTTATAACCCATGCCCCTTTGATACATTTTCAATAGGTTTTCAACAGCTTTACTGAGATCTAATTGAATCTACAACAAACTGTCCAAAATGAGAGCACAGAATTTGATGTTTGGATATATGGATATACCTGTAGAACCACCACCACAATGTCAAGGTAACTGGAATAGGAAAAAACCTTGCATTTCTATGTGTTCCTGTGCATGTTTGTTTTGTTTATGGTAAGAAGACTAACAATTTAAGAGGACAGACCTCGTGTTAAGTGCATAATACGGATCTGTGGACCACAGGCACTGTATCTCTAAAACGAATTTGTCTTGCAGAACTGAAACTTCATACCAATTGAACAAGTCCCCAGTTTTCCCTCCTCTTGGCCCCTGATAACCATGGTTCTATTCTCTGCTTCTAAGAGTTTGACAATTTTAGGTACCTTCTATGAGTAGAATCACACAATATATGTCCTTCCAATGACTGGCTTATTTCACTTAGTGTAATATCCTCCAGGTTCATTGATGCTATCACAAATGTCAAGATTTCCTTCTTTTTTTTTTAAGGTTGAATAATACTCTATTTTATATAGAATATATACTTTGTATATACAGACAGTCCCTTTTCTTCATTCATTCATTCATTCATTCATCTTGGTACACATTTGTTATTTGCATCTTTCACCAACGTTATTTGAAATTTTCAAGATAATTGACATTGTGACTAAAACATATCAAGTCAGGTCAATGTTCAATGTTCAGCAGCTCCTACAATCAGCACCCCAGGATGGTCTCAACCGAAAATCTTTGCTAACGGTGCTATTCTCTGACTCTTGCTCAGTCTCTGGTTTCGTTTTTTTGTTTTATTTTGTTTTGTTTTAAGTTCATTTACTTAGTTTGAAAGAGAGAGAGTGTGTGAGCAGGGGAAGGGCAGAGAGAGAGGTAGAAAGAATTCCAAGCAGGCTCCATACTGTCTGCACAGAGCCTGATGTGCGGCTTGAGCCCACAAACCATGAGATCATGACTTGAGTCGGTGTTTAACTGACTGAGCTACCCAGGTGTCTCGCTCAGTCTCTTTTTTGACTCCAGAGACTAAAGCAGGGGAAAATCTCCACTGCTTTGGGGCAGAACTGATATCCAGCCAGGTGTTGGATGGCTGGAATCCATTCACCTGGTCAGTGCATCCATTCAAACTGACCAGCGCCCATGGCTGACCAATTGTTGTAACATATAAGGAGGCTCTCCACACGGCGTCTTACACAAAGCAAGAGCGTAATAGATCTCGGGTGCAACTGTGAACTCAAGCAAGCCAGTTAAGTTCTGTGCTTCATTTTAAATAAATATATGCCTGCTGCTACCCACCTGGAAGCCTGCTGTGTGGAGGTACCCACATGAGACACAACCAGTTAGCAAAACAACGCACCCACAACTCACAGTGTCTACCCTTATGACTTTCTATTTAGGGCTCCTTGTTCGAATCACGGTTTCTTTCTCCATCACTGCCCACCTCTCCAAGGTGGCTTCAGGATCCACCCACCCCCAAAGTTCATTTAAGGTTCGTTTAGATAGTTTAGAAGTTCATTTAATAGCCTCTACCTCCTAGGGTTTAAAAGAGTTCAGGGGGATCATGGATAGGAAGCAGCACTCAGTGTGGGGCGTGGTGGACAGCATGTTTTCAACAGTGTCAGTAATGATGGAAGATTTCATTGGCCACCAAGTAGAACAGTAAACTGGAAAAGAGTTGGACGCACCATTTACTGGGACTTTGGCCCAAAGCAAGAGCATACAGCATGCTGAAAGCGACCTGCCCATCCCGTAAAGCCTGTTTCTTGAGACACCTTTTGGAAATGGATTGAGACATCCTAACTTCAACGGCCAGGAAATCAATTCTCCTGTCCTCCCAACACCTTCTATAGCCCCTCATGTGCCCACCCCATCTAAGAAGCTGAATGGAAATGTCCTTCAGGCTCTAGAAAGCATAGGACACTCTGTCCTGCCGCAGGATTTCATATCTCCCAGTGTCAAAGCGGGAGCTTGACAGCCTTCGAAGTCTGGGATGTGTCCCCCTCTCTGTGCCTCTCAGGGGTCTTTACTTCTGCTACACTGCACTTCTGGGGAGGGTTTGCTGAATGCTAGCTCACAAAGCGGCCCCCGGGGTCCTCCCCAGATTCTGATCCTGTCTGTCTCATCATGTCCTTCTTCCAAAGAGATCACCAACTTATTTATCTCCCTGCCATAAAAAAGGAGAGAGGAAAGGAGTGGCAGAGAGCGTCAAGGTTAGCCAACATTTGCCGAGTAAAAATGGTATGTTGAAGGAAGATGTGTGCTGTGCAAATACGGGGGGGCGGGGGGCGGCATCGCCAGCAGAGTCAAAACTATGGGCCGTCGCATTTTCTCCACTGAATAACACCTCTCTCACAGTTGCTTATTCTGCTTATAAAAAGGATGAGCCACATGGGGCACCTGGGTGGCTCAGCTGGTCAAGCATACAACTCTTGATTTCGGCTCAGGTCATGAACCCAGGATCGTGAGATCAAACTTCACATCGGGCTCTACACTGAGCACAGAGCCTGCTTAAGATTCTCTCTCCCTCTTCCCTTCCCTGCCTCTCTCTCTCTCTCTCTCTCTCTCTCTCTGTAACATAAAAAAAAAAAATAAGTGATGAGCCACAAAGAGACTAGTGTTCCCACCCAGGATCTATCACCTCGAGTCCTTGAGACAAGTGGCAGGACCAGGTTAAGCCTCCAGGTCATCCTCACGTGGGAGTAAGGATCAAATGAGAGAATGTGTGTGCACACAGTAGGCACGGAGCAAATGTCAGCTGTAACACTGATTAATAAAATCAGCCCATTGTAGCACACTACTCACAACAGCCGTAAGGTGCAAAGAACCCCGATGGCCATCAACTGATGACTGGATAAACACACTGTGGTCTATCCATCCAGTGGAATATTATTCAGCCTTAAAAAACAAAGAAATCCCATCACATCCCACAACATGGATGGACCTGGAAGACATTATGCTAAGTGCAGTCAATTACAAAAGGACAAATAGTGTATAATTCCACTTATATGAGGCACCTGGAGTCATCAGATTCATGGGCACAGAAAGTAAAATGGTGGCAGCCAGGGGGAGGGAATGGAGACTTGTTTAATACAGACAGAGTTTCAGTTTTCCAAGACAGAAGGTTCTGGAGACGGATGGTGGTACCACAGTGAGTGTACTTAATGCCACTGAATTGTACACTTAAAAATTATTAAAATGGTTAAAAGGTACTGGGAAGGCCTGAAACAACCTCCAGATTTTGGCAGAGAAGTCGGGGGAACACATTCCAGGGCTCTTCCTCTTTACCTCCCACTCCGAGTTCCAAGATGATGGGGAAAGTGGCCCTCACCAAAATACCCACTCAGCAAACCAAAAAAGCAAGCCTCAAGTCAGGAATGGACAATACAGATCACAATCAATCAAGGCTGGAGAGGGGGTGTTCTAAAACCAATGACCGTCATCGGACACTCACAGGGATGGCTCAGGACCCCTCAAGAAAATCAGTTAAAAAACAAAACTTTAGCCTATAGACCCTCAGGTTGCTTCCTGAAGAGTACAAAGAGGGCAGCTTTGATCTCAGAAAAGGAAGAAGAGGGTGAACAAGCTATGCTCAGCAACCAAGGGACAGTTCCTATGTTAGCAGAAGAAATCCCCACGGGTAATAACAATAATAATATGAAGCAGGTATTGGGCACCAGAGACTTTAAATACATGCCCCTAATTGTGATCATAACCCTGAAAGGTAAGTACAGTCATCTCCACCTCTCGGGGCCTCAGTTTTACCTGCTGGTAGTGCTGACCTCATAGGGAAGCTGTGAGGGCTGAACCAGATCCCCTGTGGCTAAGCATGGCATTCAGGAAGCTCTGAGGACACTGGCAATGACAGCAGTGAGTCCAGACGGCTTGCCCTCTGCCCCCTTCTAGGTGGTCTGCTGAAAGTGAGCAACTCTCTACTCAAGGCATTTCCTGCAGCTACAAGGAAGGGTGAGGACCCCTGGGGAACCCGCAGTTTACCCCTTCCCGGAAGTTTTCCCTGATTTCCCCAAGACTGGGCCTTGACCCCTTCCCCTGACTACCCTAGTCCCTATGCTTCCCTCTATCCCACCATTTGACAGACTGTGTTGTAATGTAGTAAGTGCTGACTTGTATGTCTTCCACAAAATATACCTAGAGAGTGGGAACAAATTTGTGCCCAGCCTCCAGCACCACCACACTCCCTAGCATTATATATTTGGTAGGTGAATAGATGGACAGAGAGACAGATGTATGTGAGGACGGACGGATGGACGGAAGAATAGATGGACAACGCATGGATGGATGGATGGATGGGTGCATGGATGGATAAAAGGAACGAAGGAAGGAAGGAAGGAAGGAAGGAAGGAAGGAAGGAAGGAAGGATGGATAGATGGGTAGGTGGGTGGATAGATGGATGGAAGAATAGACAGAAGGATAGAAGGAAGGAAGGAAGGAAGGAAGGAAGGAAGGAAGGAAGGAAGGAAGGGAGGGAGGGAGAGGGACAGGGAGAGGGAGAGGGAGAGGGAGAGGAGAGGAGAGGAGAGGAGAGGAAGAAGGAAGAATGGATGGAAGGATGGATGGATGGAAGGAAGGAATGGATGGGTAGATTGGTAGGTGAATGCATGAGCATTATATACTTGGCAGATGAATAGATGGACAGAGAGACAGATGTATGTGAGGACGGATGGATGGACGGAAGAATAGATGGACAACGCATGGATGGATGGCTGCATGGATTGGATAGAAGGAAGGAAGGAAGGAAGGAAGGAAGGAAGGAAGGAAGGAAGGAAGGACAGATAGCTAGGTGGGTGGATAGATGGATGGAAGAATAGACAGAAGGATGGAAGGAAGGAAGGAAGGAAGGAAGGAAGGAAGGAAGGAAGGAAGGATAGATGGGTAGGTGGGTGGATAGATGGATGGAAGAATAGACAGAAGGATGGAAGGAAGGAAGGAAGGAAGGAAGGAAGGAAGGAGAGGGAGAGGGAGAGGGAGAGGAGAGGAAGAAGGAAGAATGGATGGAAGGATGGATGGAAGGAAGGAATGGATGGGTAGATTGGTAGGTGGATGCATGAGCATTATATACTTGGTAGATGAATAGATGGACAGAGAGACAGATGCATGCGAGGACGGATGGATGGACGGAAGAATAGATGGACAACGCATGGATGGGTGCATGGATGGGAGACCTAGGGAGACCTATCTCTCTCTGGATCCCCTGGCTAGAAACTCACACACATTCTCTCTCTGGCATACACACTCCTTTTCTATGCCTTTCTTCATCCCTTGGACTTAATAGGACACTTGCATTTGGACCTTGTTCTGAAGCTTCGTCTCTTGTGCTTCAAAAGACCCTTGCATAGGGGGCTTTTATCTGCCCCCCAAAAGGCAGGAAATAAATTCTTACCTTAATTCCACATAAAATGTCCAAGACAAATTCACACTCGTCTTTGAATGAAGAAAGGCTGGGAGGCTAGGCTGTCCCAGCGGTGCAGCCACGAGTGTGTTTTGACAAGTTATCTCCTCATAAACACACGGGTTTATCTCATGCTAAACAATTAGACGTGCCATTTAGGCAAAGGAAAAAAATATACTGCACATTTTCTACACAGTCTGTTAGTGTCCATGCCAATGACACAAGCTTCTCAACACAGGGCTGATGTTAAATAAACCAGAAAAGCAAATGTTTATTGCAACACTTGGAACACACCATCCATTTGCTGCATTCCCAGAGGGCTGCGCGGGAAGACTGCAGGAAATGAGGGGAGGAGGAAGAGCCCACAAGAAACACAGCGGACCGGGACAGGCAGGGATCAAAGTAGGGGGCTTGTGAGAGGCCGAAATTATCCACGGGCTGAGCTAGTGATCCTCACCCGGGGTTAGTTTGGCCCCCAAGGGGCGTTTGGCAGTATCTGGAGACAACTTGGGCATCCTAAGTTGAAGGGTGCTACCAGCATTGATAGGGTGGAACCCAGGGACTCTGCTAAATGTCCTACAATGCACAGGACAGCCACCTCTTGCACCCCACAGCAAAGAACGACGCAGACCTAAATGTTGTAATGTCAAGGTCAAGAAACCCTAGGCTGAGAATAAGGCAGGTGCAAGCCAGCTGTGCTGCTCACAGGCTGTGTAACTTGGGTAAGCTGCTCTAAGTCTCTGGGCCACAGATGAATATGACAGCAACCAGTGGGGGAGAGTAAATGAGAGAGGAGAGGTGTAATCCACGCACAAGTAGGCGCTTCAATGACCATGAGCCTCTTTCATGCACTCAGCCCTGTCCCCCGCCTTCCCAAAGCTTATTTGTTCATTAATTCACATCCTCCTTTAATCAATATGTGTTGAACATCTACTATGAGTATAGACCTGGGCATTTCGACAGTAGACAGGATCCCTGCCCTCATGGAAGGAACACCCAAGCAGGGGAAGGAGGCAATCGATGATGCCAAAACCAAACTTCTGGTTAATGCCATGAAGGAAAATTACAGGTGTTAAGAGATGCATCATCTCTAGGGAGGTCAGGGGAAGCCTGAGGAAAAGACACCAGAGAGCTGAAGGCAGCAGGAGCTAACAGTGAAAAGAGATACTTTATTTTTTTTTTTATTTTTGTGTATGTATGTATGTATGTAGGTATGTATTTTTGCTGGTTCTAGGCTGAGGGAACAGAATATGCGAAGACTCTAAGAACACAAGGGTGCGTTGGAAACTGGCAGAGAGCCAGTGTGGTGGAGCACAACTGGCAAAGGGGAGAGGGGTAATAAGGGTGGGGCTGTGAAGGTCAAGAGGAGGCACCTGGATTCCAGCCAAGATGTAGTGAGAAGCCTCTGGAGGCTATCAAAGAGGGCAGTGACCTGACTGCAGTGGGAAAGACCGAGTAGAGAGGGATGGAGGTGGGAACAGGGAGACCAGGTGGAAGGTGACACCAGAGGTCCAGGGAAGTGGATATGGTGATGGGGAGGAATTTGAGATACATTTTTGAAAGACAGTAACTATAAATAGCACTAGACTAGGTAAGAGGGAAGAGAGAAAAGAGATATCTCACTGTTGACTGGGTGCTCAGGCTGTGTGACCAGGGTTAAAAGCCAGGTAAGTGTCACCCATGGAAGAGATAGATGCATGACTCAAGATCACTGGGAACAGAAAACACACACACCGTGTTCAAATGGTCCAGTATTTACTTACAGCAAGAGGAGAAAGAGAATGTAAAAGATCCAATCCCTTGCAATATGTCAATCCCCACGGCCAGGGGATCCACGCCAGAGCCGATGCTGCTGTGTGGCTGCATATACCCCACTTCAGGCTGCAGGAACAGATCCCAATCCCTCCCCACTGGGAACAAATATAGCAGTGGGGGGTGGCCCGGTGGCAAACGACACACATGCATAAACAGAACTAAGAAGTGCACATCAAGCCCAGAACAGAGGAAGATACACCCAAGCAAGGAGACAAACCCAGCATAGGCTGTGAGGGCTCTTTATCTCGTTGCGAGAAAATGTTCCAGGCCCAAGGCCACTCTTATGCAGCCATGCAGGAGTAGTGCAAGCCACGCAGGACTGCCTTTCCCAGCAGCAAAAAAAGGACAGCTCCCACATCTCCGGCTTACGCAGCTGGATGAATGGTGGGTGCAATTATTGAGCAAAGAAAAAAACTTGAGAACAAAGAGTTGGAAGCGGGAAGTAAGAGGAAAGACCATCAAGAAACAGTATCTATGGGTTCCCTCCTCCCTGACCCCCCCTCCTCTCCCTCTTCCCTTATCACCCTCTCTTCTCCCTCCTCCTTGACCCTCCCCTACTCTCCCTCCTCCCTGACCACCCCCTCCACTCCCTCCTCCCTTATCACCCTCTCCTCTCCCTCCTCCCTGACCACCCCCTCCTCTCCCTCTTCCCTTATCACCCTCTCTTCTCCCTCCTCCTTGACCCTCCCCTACTCTCCCTCCTCCCTGACCACCCCCTCCACTCCCTCCTCCCTGACCACACCCTCCTCTCCCTCTTCCCTGACCACCCTCTCTCCCTCCTCCCTGACCACCCCTCCTCTCCCTCCTCCTTGACCCTCCCCTACTCTCTCTCCTCCCTGACCACCCCTGCTCTCCCTCTTCCCTTACCACCCTCTCCTCTCCCTCCTCCCTGACCCCCCTCTCCCTCCTCCCTTATCACCCTCTCCTCTCCTCCTTGACCCTCCCCTACTCTCCCTCCTCCCTGACCACCCCCTGCTCTCTCTTCCCTGACCACCCTCTCCTCTCCCCCCTCCCTGACTATCCCCTATCCCCTCTCCTCTCTTTCCCTAAGCTCAATGGCAATGTTCTCAACTCCAGCAGCCCTGGGATTTCAAGAGCAACTTCTTCCTGACAGATAGCCAGAGAGGCTGACTCTTCACGCTTGGCTAAAGGCGGTCCCCCAGCCCTCTCCTTGACAAGGGCCCCAGAGACGCCAGCAATGCTTTCTGGGTACCCCAGCTGCTTCCCTGCCACCAGGAAATGCCTCCAACTCAGGCCCCTGCATCTGTTTACCAAGCATTCCCGTAGCCTCACTACTCCTGGTATGATCCACGGACCAGCAGCACTGCATCTCCTGGGAGCTCCTTACAAATGCGGAGTCTTGGACTCCATCTCAGACCTGCTGAACCAGAATCTGCATTGGAACCAGATCCCAGATTCCTGAGCATATTCAAGTCTGAGAAGCGCTGGGCTACAGCTCGGAAGCCAGCCATCTATAACGTTCCTGTATGTCAGGTGTTTGTAATTATGGTAAAAAATGCTACCGGCGTGGCCTGAGATGATTTGTTCTTAAACTCCAAGCACCGCCTGGGGCCCAGGATCCTGGTGACATGGAGAGATTTACGAATTTCCCCCTCTTGTGTTGTCTAACCACTAATCATCAGATTTCCCAGGTAGTAAATTTTAAGCAGGTCCTTCTCTTCCCCCTGCTCCCGTCTGGCCCTCCGTGGCTCCAATCTGAGATTTCGTGAACTGGCTCAAATTGCTGGGCCTGTGCGTTAGCCAGCTCTGCAGGCTGCCTCACACGCAGACCATCTGGGCCCTAACAAGAAGACACGTTCCAAGTGCCCTCTTTCCTTCATTTGTTTTTCCCAGGGGCTGTTTCCCCTCTAAGAAGTCAGCTCCCTTCAGTCTCTTTGGGTCTGTCCTCCTCTGCTTCTGGGGGAGCCGCTGACATCAACGTGGGTGTCCCCTGCGAGCCAGGGGCGTGGACATCGTGGGGATTCCATGTCCTCCCCGAGTGAACACTGTCATCTATCCAACACTTGCCTGGTGTGAAGCGACAGGCAGTTATCGATCAGAAGGGGAAATGTAGCACGTTGGAACTGGGAAATCAGCTGAACTGACTGTACATGAAAGAACCATGCCAGGCACACGGTCAAGGGAGAACTCGGGATCTGTGGTCAGAGGTTTTGTAAAAGCATAGTCATGCAGATCCATACAGGTGGAGATACTCTAAAAATTACATGAGTAGAAATGCAGTGCTGCAAATTTACCAGCTCTGGGAGCACATACCGTTGTCAGTCACTTGGACCCAGAGCCAGGGGAGGTGAGGGGAGAACCATAAGGGGTCTACACTCTGTAACTACAATATAGTCAAGCAGGATCGTTGGAATCTGACCAGATGAGGCATGGGTCTCCCCAAGAAGAAGGACATGTGTCTCTTCTGGTTGCCTCGACATGAACAGCCCCTCCTCACAATGTGGACATTACACAGAGTGTAACTTCAAGTGCACTAGGAGGCCAAGGTCGGAGTCCACAGTGTTATCACAAGCTGTGCCTTCAGGGAGGGGCTGACTTGGAACGTGGGAAGGTGTTAAATAGGGGGCCGATGACAGTGTCACCAGGCAGGGCTGGGGCAGTAAACGAGAGGGATCTACCAAGCCTGTAGATCAATGACCCCTGAGATCATTCTGGATGAGGTACTCAGCCACTGTTTCTGTTGCTGGCACGGTCCTAAGCACCTGCCCTACCTGTCAACGCAGCTGCTTGGAAGGTAACCCTAGAGAAAGAATGGGAGTTGACATCAGCCATGGGGCTAAATATTTTACATCGATCCCCTGTGTTTCATTCATTTTTGCTTTCTTGCTTTCTGGAAACTTAATCACATTTATTCGTTTGTTTGCTTATGTTTAATTTTATTTTATTGTGGAAAGAAGACTTCACACGAGACCTACTCTCTTAAGACACTTTAACTACACAGCATAGGATCACTGGCTGCAAGTAGAACGTATTCACCTTGCTTAACTGAAACTTTATTCCCATTGATGAGTAACTTCCCATCTTCCCCTTATCCCAGCTCCTGGCAACCATCATTCCACTCTCTCAATCTATGACTTCGATAGAATAAAAATCTATTTTATTAAAAAAATTTTTTACTGTTTATTTTTGAGAGAGAGGGAGCGACAAAGTGAAAGCAGAGGAGGGACAGAGAGAGAGAGAGAGAGAGAGAGAGAGAGACAGAATCCAAAACAGACTCCAGGCTCTGAGCTGTCAGCACAGAGCCCGATACGGGGCTTGAACTCAGGATTGGCAAGATCATGACCTGAGCCAAAGTCGGATGCTGAACCAACTAAGCCACCCAGGCACCCCTATTTTATTTTACATTGTTCAATGCTTATTTATCTTTGTTGGGGGTGGAGGGGCAGAGACAGAGGGAGACACAGAATCTGAAGCTCCAGGCTCTGAGGTGTCTGCACAGATTCCACACAGAGTTTGAACTCACCAACCATGAAATCATGACCTAAGCTGAACTTGCACACCCAATGGACTGAGCCACCCAGGTGCCCCTGACTTCGACTATTTTAGATACTCCATATAACTGGAATCATGCAGTGTTTGTGACTGGTTTGTCTCACTTAGCATAACGTCCTCCGGGTTCATCCAAGTTGGCCCATTGCAACATTTCCTTTTTTTTTTTTTTTAAGGCTATTATTCCATTGTATGTTTATACAACACTCTCTTTATCCATTCATCTACTTAGGACAATTCTTCAGTACTTTTGCGTGCCCCCACTGCACAGATGAGGACACAGAAGCTCAGGGAGGACCACTAGTTCACCCCCCTGAGCAGTAGAGCAAAACTTCAAACCAGGCGGCCTGACTCCAAAGCCCACACTTCGACCACTTTGTAGAACAATCCCCAGAAAGACCAATGTGCCACGGGTTCCTGATCAGAAGGTGACAATCCCTTTATCTGGGGGCTGGGGATATCAGTGGCCCCCTCACAAAGTCCAGGTCAATCTAGCATCGTCATAACAGGCAAAGGTGTGTCAAGGGATGCCCTGTGCGGCCGGCCAGCCCCCTGTTGTAGGAACTTGGAGAGGTGTTCACACTCCCTCTCCCCCAGTTCTGCACCCTCCACATGCAGCACGAGGACAGGGTAAATAGCAGCATGGGTAAAAGGGAAGAGCAACTTGCAGAGTCCAGCTCACCTGAGGGGGGTTAGAGGGCTTAGCAAAGGAAAACAGCACATAAAATTTTATGGCTGCCGGTCGAGGCCGGTTGTATAACCTCTGATTCTCAGGCTTAGCTGCACCCTGGAACCACCCAGGGAGCTTTAAAAACTATTGATGTCTGGGTCCCATGCTCAGAGATTCTGATTTGACTGGTCCATGCTGTGGCCTGGCTGTAGAGAGGTTTTAAGTTTCCCCAGGTGATTCTAATATGCGGCCAAGTTCAAGAACCACTAGGCTTACCCTCTCTGGGGTCTCAGGACACATTTGAGTGGGTAGCCTTCTGGACCAGGGTGGGGCCTCTCAAGAATGTGGCCTGTGGAGCCCCAACATCTGAGTTGCCCGGGGGTCTGGTCAAACAGGCCCATCCCTGGGTCCTCCCCCAAGAAATTCAGATTCAGTGTTTGTGGGGAATGGCTCAGGAACCTGCACGTTTACAAGTGTGCCGGGCAGTCCTAACACACACTGGAGCTTGGGGCCCCTGAGACTTGAGCACAGGCCGAGTCTGCAGCTGGTCTCCATCGCGGAGGCTTGGGGACACAGAGAAAAAATGAGCTGTGGCAGATACAAGGAAGGACTGAGGAAACGCAGGGACGAGACCCCATATGGCTTGAGCACTCCCGACACCCAGGGAGGGAAAGAGTTGAGGGGCTCACACGCATGGCCCAAGGGAAACAGACAAAAACGTTCAGACAGGTGTTTCCAAAGACTCGAGGGGCCGCCTCCTCCCACACTGATGTCATACAGGGTTGGTCTGGGACAAGGATTCTGAAGCCGGGGGAGGTGACGGAGGCCAAGAAGTCCTAGCCTCGAGGGTCTCTTGTCCCGTGTCATCCTGAGTCTGGGGTCTGGCAAAGCACAGAGGGTTGGTCTTCCTCACCCCCAGAACTAATATTGCACTAACAAACTCCCAAGCTGCTGTCTGAAGACAAAAAAAGGAGGGGGACCACAGGGGGAAATGGATCATAAACAATACTAGGCATGCTTCATCCAAACTAAAATTTTCTGCAAAGGGTACTATCAAGAAGTGAAAAGACAACCCACAGAATGGAAGGACATATTTGAAAATCATATATCTGCTAAGAGTCTGTTATCCAGAACATATAAAGAACTCTTACAACTCAATAAGAAAAAGACAAACGATCCAATTAAAAAACAGGCAAAGGAATTCAATAGACTTTTCTCAAAAGGCAAAATACAAATAGCTCATGAGAAGACAGATGCCCAAGGGCACCTGAGTGGCTCAGTCAATTGAGCGTCCAACTCTTGATTTCATCTCAGGTCACGATCTCATGGTTTGTGGGTTCAAACCCCGCATTGGGCTCTACACTGGCAGTGTGGAACCTGCTTGGGATTCTCTCTCTCTCCCTCTCAAAATAAATAAATAAACTTAAAAAAAGAAAAGAAAAGATGCTCAACATTGTTGGTGATGAGGGTGGTGCACCCCCGCATCCACCTCAGCATTATCCACAAGAGCCAAGATACAGAGATAGGCAGAGTGGCTGTCGATGGAGGAGTGGAAAAGAAAATGGAATATTATTTAGACCTTAAAAGAGGGGAAATCATGCCATTTGCAACAACATGGGTGAACCTGGAGGAAATTATTCTAAGTGGAATAAGCCAGACACAAAAAGACAAGTATTGCTTATATATGAAATCTAAAAAAAAAATAATAATAATTAATAATAATAATAAAAGCTAAATTCACTGTGACAGTAAAAATGGTGGTTACCAGAAGCTAGGGTGTGGGAGAAAGGGGGAGAGAAGAAAAGAAAAGGAAAGGAAAGGAAAGGAAAGGAAAGGAAAGGAAAGGAAAGGAAAGGAAAGAAAAGAAAAGAAAAGAAAAGAAAAGAAAAGAAAAGAAAAGAAAAGAAAAGAAAACAAAGACAAGACAAGAAAGGAAGTCTGTAGGTAGGTGGGCAGGTGCAGGGGACCGGAGGGAGGGGAAATGGGGAGTGAGTGTGTGTAACGGGCACAGAGCTTCGGGTCTGCAGGATGAAGAATGGCTATGGACGGCTGGTAGGGGTGGTTGCACAGCAACACAATACACTGGATACCTTGGAACTTTACACATAAAATGGTTAAGATGGTAAGTTTTACATTCTGTATATTTTACTACCATAAAAAATTGGACCAAAAAAAAAAAAAAAAAGCCCTCAGCCCTGACCTTGCTGGCTGTAGGACATTACATTGGCCATCTCATCTCCCCATGCCTCAGTTTCCTATTCTGTATATTGCGGGAAACATTAGTGCCCAGTACCTGGCACACAGTAAGCATCTAGTAAGTGCTGCCGATTGTTATTTTCACAACCACCCGCAATCGGGCGAGGAAACTGAGACCCAGAGAGATGACAAGACCAGTCTCGGGTCCCGAGGCCAGCATGTGCAGATCTAGGCTCTGCATGAAGGCAGAGGGACTCCAGAAACTGTTCTGAGCCACCGTGCTTCTAGAAGGACAGTGTGAGAATTCAAACATGAAGAAGTCCGTCCCAAGACCCACGTGCAAAGGCAAAACAGGTGCCCGGTGCGCTGCCCTGAGAAGGCACAGAAAACTCCAGAGGCTGCTCACGCCGGCACACAGAGCAGAAAACACCACAGACTGTCCCAGCTCTGCACTTGGGACGTCAGTTAGCAAAGTGGGGGGAGGATCCCACGCCCACAGGCCTGGCTCTGAGTCACCGGGAGGAAGTCTCTCCTGCTGTTTGTTTGTATCTACCCTCTCCGCCGTTGGGCACTGTGACACTTTGCAGAGTACCTCCCGGCAGGATCCGGTGGGCCATGGAGGTGGGCTGGGACCCGAAAGCCATCCACAGGAGTGTGTCCGTGAAGCAACATCTGCTGCACCCGCCCCACAGAACTGCGAGCCACGGTCCAAGTTCGTGTGCAGCGACAAAGGTGGGGACTTGGTGGGGGGGGGTCTTTCCGCTCTGCCAAGAACAGGTGTTGGTGGCTGCCCCAAGAGCTAGGACCTAGATCTTCCCTGGGTGAGAGATGCGTTTGGTGCAAATTTGGTTTCAAACTATATTCATGTCACAGCCCATCTGGAACATTCTTTGGGGTATCGTTCTGAGAAAGACAAAAAGGAAAAGACACACGCTCTCACTGTGCCCGTGGTCTGGAGGAGAAAGAGCTGCGGGCACAGGACAAACACAATGTGTGAGTCTGGGAGAGTGGAGTTGAGAGGACTATGGTCGGTCTGCTGTCCGTCTGTCATCGGTCTCTGAGCCCCCGCCTCAGTTGCTCAGGCCAGACACTTCAGAGTGTCTCCGACTCCTCCCTTCCTGTGGCAGCTGGCATCCCATCCACCAGCAAATGCACCCAGCACTCAGCACAGCCACTAGCAGCCTGGTGCACGCCATCTCACCTCTCCCCAGATGAGCATTCTGTTTCCACTTTTGCCCTACTGCAATCGAATACCGACAGAGCAGCCACAATCGCCCCACCTCCCTTATAGGCCCCAAACCCTGCAATGGTTCCCCAGGCAAGACCTCACCCCATCCCACAAGGTCCTCTACAATCCAGCTGGCCTCCAACCACCCTTCTGCTATCATTTCCCCTCCCAAGCGATCCTGGCCTGAACGGTCTCCAAACACACCTGAAATGCCCCCCCACCTCAGGGCCTTTGCACGTGCTGTTTTCACTTCTCAGAATGCTCTGGTGAACAGTGTACTCCCTCACCTCTTTGGAGTCTCTATTCAGATATCATCTTCCTCGACATCATATTTAAAACTGCAGCCTCATGTCTGACATTCCTTGTCTCTAAGGTGAACATGTAATTGTCCAAACTAAGATGTTTCTGAGACTATCAATAATCACCCTGTAACAGACCTAACCTGGGACATGATCCCAAACCTCCCTCCCTGGTTCATTTTTCTCCATAGCAATTATAACTTTTTAAACTACAGATTTTACTCATCGGTCTTGTTTATTTTCTGCCTCTTCCACCTCAAGAAGGGAGGCATCATCACAGCAGGGATTTGTGCCCACCTTGTTCCTTTCCCCAGCACATAGTAGCTGCTCAATAAACATTTGTTGATGGAGAGAATGAATGGGCATCAGAAGAGTTCCCAACCCAAAGGGTGAGTCATGTCAGAGGAGTCTTCTGGAAAAGGTAACACCTTGAAGGGCAAACAATGTGATAGTCACATGGAGGGGGAGGAGGAGGAGACAAGAAGAGGTACCAGCTGGGCAAACGTGTGGTATTAATAACAAACACAACCACCGACAGAAACAATAACGGCGGCAACGTATCCCGGGAGCTTTGCTCTGCTCCTGACACCGTACTAAGCATCTGTCGTGCGTTGCCATAGTTAGTGCATGTAACACGCACGCGGGGTCAGCGTTGTTACGATCCTCACTGATGAAATGGAGGGCCCAGAGACTGAGGAGCTTGTCCAAGGTCATGAAGCTAGCAAGTGGGGATTAAACCAGGCAGCATGTCTGCATGGATTAAGTCGAGGAGATGGATAAAAGATACTTCGGGGAAAAACAGCAGCCTAACCAGTGCATGGAGTCTCAGGAACGCATCCAAAAGCTCTCCAGAGTCTGAGCTGAAGAACACGCCCAGGGTCTGGGACAGAAGGGAAGCTGCTGAATGGGCACCAGGTCTCATGCCTTTGCAGTTTCGAGACCTCTGGAATCCAGCGTTCTGAGGCTCCGGAAGTGGGATGCCACGTCTGGTAACACCCGTAAGGTTTTCCCAAACATTCCCACGTGTCACTGCATTGAGGGGACTGGAATCGATCTACGGTGTTCAGACACACACAGCAGGCCTATTACCCACCGGAAAAGCTGGAAGGCGTCGCTCTCAGCGGCCTGGCTTGCTGAGGCCATCCTGTCCCCTCACAGAGTAGCCTGCTCATTGGGAAGTGAGCTCGGGGACACGGTTTCAGGCTTGCAGGTCACAGCGCCATGGCTAAGGGGACCAACTGACATGACTCCGGTTGTTCTGCCCTTCGGCGCTCCAGACCTCCAAGCAGGTGTGAGCAACCACGCCTGCTCCAGCATCATCAACAGGGACCATCCGCTATGGGGGGGGGGGGGCGGGCAGTGCACGCAGTGGCCAGGAACTCGGGCCCAGATCGGACAGCTCTGCCCCTGGCTGCCCTGGGATCCAGGAGAAGACACGTGTATCCCTAAGCCCCTGTTTTCCTCATCGGCACCAGGGGGATGTGATGAGGCTTGATTAAATCACAGTGATGGTTTCCTAGGGGCACGTGTGTGTCAACACTTGCAAAGTTGGACAACTGTGCCTCAGTAAAGCCGTTACAATTGCAGACTTTAAATCTTAATGATAATGAGCTTATTCCAGTACCTGAAACATCTTCATTCTACGTAAGATGTTGATTTGTTCTCGTCAGTAGCATGGGACGGGCACCTCAGAACTTTACCGGCCGAGTGTCCTAAATGGTGTTGGAGAAACGGCAGCCCTATCTAATCCCCATGGCAGCACCACCAGTCAGCTCAATCCCCATTTCACAGAGGAACAAAGTGAGGCTCAGTGGCCATGTTCGAGGATGTTCTAAATTTTTTTTAACGTCTACTTATTTTCGAGAGAGAGAGAGAGAGAGAGAGAGAGAGAGAGAGAGAGTGCAAGCAGGGCAGGGGCAGAGAGAGAGAGGGAGTCACAGAATCTGAAGCAGGCTCCAGGCTCTGAGCTGTCAGCAAAGAGCCCTACACAGGACTCGAACCCATGGACCATGAGATCATGACCTGCACTGAAGTCCAGCATTTAACCGACTGAGCCACCCAGGCGCCCCACAGAATGTTCTAGAACAAAGTCCTGTTTCTAGCATGTACTAGTGACAGACGATGTAAGGCGTAAAAGAAGAAACCAAAACCGAGGGCTGCAAAATAAGGTGCTGTGAGGGAGGCAGCGATTAGAACCAAAGATTCTCCGAACGCTGGGCGGGTCCCCAGGTCCTGAAGTTATGTCCTTAGGGAGAAGGCAGCCTGGACCCCCAGTTCTCTGTTCCGTCACTGCTGCCCTGCGGAGGCACCGCCACAGACCGGGACTGCTCCCTCTCTCTGCCTGCGGCAGCCACAGAAACCTACCAACCCACCTTGCGGTGGGCTGACGGAGTCCCCTCCTGTCACCCTAGGGAGAGGGGCCCATTGACAGACTCTCATGACGCTGGTTCAGCACTGCAATCCCACATGTTCCGTCACGTTCCATTGTGCCTTTGAGGTCTCCTGTGCCCTCTCTCTTCCCCAGCCGTGGCTAACGACAGCAGTAACGATGACCACACAGCCTCACGCTCACAGCTTGTCATTCTAACGACAAGGCATTCATGGTGCCTGAAATGTGGTCTGTACCTGTGTCCCTCCCTGACTGCCCGGTAGCCATTTACTGAGGACCTGTCACGGGCCAGGCTCCACCGCAGGGCTGCAGATGTGAAGATAATTAAGGCACACAATGTCCATGCGTCTGGGAACTTCAATTCCAGCGGGGACGGTCGGGGAGGGACAAGTGGATTAAAGCAAACGTGGGGACGTCACAATATGATAAAGGTTATGAAGGAGATGAAGTGTTGACGGACAGAGTGAGATGGGAGAGCTTAGCAGATGCTCTGAGAAGGCCTGCAAAAGAGTTGAGAAACTCAATGTTTCAAGGAGGAGGGAAGCCCCTGGGGTCAGAGAGTTCTGGAAAGAAATGACAGAAGACCATGGTGATGCCGGAATGGCATAAGCATCGTGATGCTTACGTGGTTCGTATCAGAGAACCCCGGGTTCAGTTCCCGACACAGCTACCTAGCAGCTTATATGAGCTCGAGCAAGTTACCCTCTGTACCCTATTCCTGTGGTTCTTAAATAGCAAACGAGGTTCCTAATGGCACCCAACTCCTTGAACCATTGTGAAGATTGATCTAGTTAATTCAAGTGAGGTGCTTAAAACACAGCATGTAGTAAGTGCTCAATAAATGTCAGCTATTATTTTTATCACGCCCCTGCCTGGTTGCCAGGATTCAATACCAAAGAGTATGTCCAGGGCTAAGCGCTTAGATCTGATTCAACCTCTGCGCGATTCCCCCCATTGAGTTTCTTGTTGTGCTTCTTACTTACAAGGCAGTCAGCAAATATTTGTTGAATGAACAACAAATAAGTGAATGAGGGACTTCCTGATTACCTTATCTTTAAGCCACTGAAATGCACCATCAGGCCAGCCTGACGATCAAGGTTTCCCTTTGTAAGCAATGTGATCTGGCCTGGAATTTTGCGTTCCTGCAACTGATGGGAAAGAAAGGTGGAAGGGAGATGGTTATTAGCCACTGTCTCTGCAAACACTAAGCCATCTGCACCCCGTTACCTAAGCACAGACCTCTGTGGGCGCCGAACTTCAGAGCCCTGAAAGTTGGAAGGGATTCCGAGCTTGGATCCCTCGGGCTAGGCTATTCTTGGAAGCTGAGTGCCGCGCCTGCCACAGGGAGGTGAGTCATGTGCAGGGTAAAGGCTTGATGGATTTCTCCGCAGCAGCAGCAGCAGCAATCTATCAGGGCAGATCTATAGGCCACAGAGCACCAGAACACGAAGTGGGGGGGGTGGGGGTGGGGGGGCTCTGATTCGATGCTGCTAAAAACAATACCACCCCTGCCTGCATCCTTGCACTGTTTCCAGGTAACGCCAGGGACCCCCTCACCAGGTAAATGCCCACCCCAAGGAGGCCAAATGCGGATCTGTGACATACTGTTCCCCCATTATATATACACGCAGTCCTCCGAAAAGCTGGTAAAGTGGGTGCCCGGCCACATCTCCACCCTCCGGGCCCGAGTAGCCATTTGTGAATCCCTGTCATGTGGCTTCTATCCTGTGAAGGTCCTCACTTCCCTGGGGGACTCGGAGTTCTTGGAAGGTCTTTTTACGCAGAGTTCACCGTTGCTCATAAAACTGAGTTGTGACTGGAGGCGGAATAACAGGGGTCTTACTTCATTTTGTTTTTGCAATGTCCCAACCGTGGAAGAGAGGGACGTGCCACGAATGGCTTAAAAATCCAGTGACATAAATAGCCACTATGGGGCAGTTCCCTGACATTCCGTGAGCTTGGTCCTGGGTTCAGCGCCAGGCAACCCCACCCCCCTTGAGGCTTCGCGCACTCCTTACAAGGGACAGCAGGCTGGGACCTGGGACAGACTGGGAGGTGGCACACCACCGGTGAGTCCCTCTTTCCTGGTGTCCTTTGTTCTTCCCAAACTGCCTGGTGACGCGTCTCTGAAGTCAGCCTCCGGTGGCACTTCTGAAGTTGTGCTCCTTACATATGTTCCCGGAAAGTTGTTCCAAGTGAAAGCAGCTTAATTAAAACCACATTCCATCAAACTGTCACTTTGTTTATGAAAAAGCGTCGAGTGGCTGGAAATGGCAGGAACAAGCACGGAAGAGAAATGCTCCAGATTTGTTCTGATTAAAAGTGCGATCGAGGCATTAAGAAAGCAAGCCCGTGACCCAGGGGGCCCCTGAGCCCGACACTCCACTCCACCATTTCCGAATACAACCGAGGACACTTGTCAACACAAAGAGAACTTTTCCCTGCCTAGAAGAGGGTCTCCGCCTTCATGAAGACAAAGCGTCCAGCCGGGACTGGTTAATTTCGAAGGGCAACATACCTGAGAGGTGCTCGCCCGTATCTCTCCGCATACGTGCACCTGCTTCTTAAATACGACATGCCCCGAATGTGCTAGCCCCGGACCTGGGTCACACCACGGAAGTGACACGGACACGAGTAGGAACCTGACACCCCTCTTACCCTACCCCCTCACCTTTCAGAGTGGGAAGCTGAGATGTATGGACAGAAAACAGCACGCTCAGGGGCACCCACGGAAACAGACCTGGAGTCGGGAGGCCGGAGGTCAACTTCACCTCTGGAACCCGTCAACTCCCAGAACCCTCGTCTTGCCACAGGGTTACAAGGTCGCTGCTCTGTTGTCTCCAGCAGAGAAATCAGTTCTGACAAAGCCCACCTAGAAACAGGTGGCCTTGACCTGGCTCTGGAAACCAGGGATGCCTCTTCTGCATCTGCCGGTTCCATTTCCCCCGTATCTCAAAACTCCAGAACATCATATGTCACACTCCACCTTCTCTGATGATGCAACTACGAGAGGGCTTTACGAAACAGCTGTTGTCCAAGCCACGCGCTTAATCCAAAGTTCGGAAGAACAGAATAGAGTCTGAGACTTAGGTTACCAGCTCGTGCAGGCAGAAATCCAAGATGACCACCCATGACCCACACCCTCACGGGGTCTCCTCCCCTTGAGTGTGCTCGGCACCTGGGAATATGATGGGGCATCACTCCTGTGACTATGTTACCTCATATGACAAAGGCGAAGGGAGCTACAGACGCCAGGAAGGGAGAGTAACCTAGGTGGGCCTGACCTCCCCAGGCCAGTGCTTTAAAAGAGGGCTTACACTTTCCCTCTCCTCCCCCCAATCCTGCTTTTGAACCAAGAAGCCTCTCTGAGCTCTAAAGCTGCAAGGAAATGAATCCTGCCACCTGCCAGCCACCTTGCGAGCCCGGAAAAGACCCCAAGCCCCAGGCCAGACCGCGTGGCCCCACCAACACCTGGACTGCAGCCCTGAGCGGAGAACCCAGCCAAGCCACGCCCAGGCTCCTGACACAAAATCTGTGAAATACGAAGTAGGTGTGAACCACCAAGTGCGGGGCAATTCGTTCCAGGGCAATAGGTGACCAATACACCAGCTGGGCACCAGCACTTTCTAAAGAGGCCAACGTGGGGATGATGTCAGCGGTACCAAAATGAGGCAATGGCTGGCAGCAAACATTCCCCTCCACGGGCCTCCTTCAATAACAATAAAACAGAAAGGACTTCAAAACCTCACTGGCCCATTTCCTTTACCTGTGGTGCTCCTTTTGAAAATTAAAGGCTAACACAGGCGCCCCGGGCTGACTTGATCCCACCAGGAATAGACAAGCTTCCCCTAAGAGTTAAGAGGACTTTGTTAGCTTAGGAGGAACAAGTTGCTCTTTGAGAGACAGAGAGAGAGAAAATACGTTTTCAAAGGAAACACTGGAGTCTCAAACCTAAAAAAACAACAACTTCAGCCAAGAAGAAACTCCCACCATTTGGCATTTGCAGGCGCTAGAGGCGATGATGCAAAAGAGACCGAGCTCTGCGTGTGCAAATCTCTGACAGGTGTGCAAGACCCAACACTCCCTGCGTCGAGCCTTCTCGCCCCGGACCCCAAAACAGGTGCCTGTGCATGTGGGAAGGCAGGCCTGGCTGCCGGGAGGTGGGATGGAGTGCGTGAGACGGCATTTAATTAAGTGCTAACCTGCTGGTCACGGGGTTTAAGCGGTGACCTTTGTGCGGAGCCAGTTTGATCGTGGGACACTTCCGTTCCAGAAATTACGTGCATGGTTACTCAGTGCCATCAAGATGAAAGTCCAAAGGACGGAGCTTGCGCTCCCCACCGTGCCCACCTCTCCACCCCCACCTTCCCTCACTTCCGGGTCTACCTTCTGTCCTGCAGGCTCCCCAAGCTCTCTCAGCAAGCTGCTTCCGCTTGCAGTGCCCTCCTTACAGTGCCCTCCTTGGCTCCCCTTTTCCCACCTGGACAGCCGCTAGACACGCTTCAATCACTGTCTCCAGGAAGCCCTCTCTGACTCTTTCTCCAGCTATCCTAGGACAGCCTGCGTTCGGTTTCCCTATCTGTTTGACGGATAGCACATCAGCTGTAAAAATTAGGTAAGCAGACACACATCAAGCCCTTACAGGCTGGTGACATGTCTGCGGCATATAATAAGCACTCAGTGAATATTTCTGTTATCTACTGAGCACTTAGTACAAAATATCGCATGGGCCGCTAATGTGCAAAGCAGGCATCGGCCCTTCCCTTCTCCCCAGGTCCTGATGTGTGGGGCCCAGCACAGTCCCCTGCACAGAGCAAGCCCTTCTCGTGTTGTCAGCCGGGCTCACCCCAAGCTGGTGCATCCTCTCCGGGAATCAGAGGCTGGGACAAAGCCCTTCCAGAACTCTGGACCCAACACCAACATCATTAAATCCAGAAATAAGCCCTGGGTCCCGATCTCATTTAGAATCCCTGTTTACAGGAGGCGAGGGAAAAAAGGAGGTGACCAACACAGCTTCTGAGGAGAATATTTCAACGTCCCAGTGAACTCTCATGTGAGACTGGAGGCTGTGTGGGCCTCACAGGATTAAGTCCTCATCTCGGTCACCGTCACCCCCTCTGGGGGGCTTTCCGCAGCCTCTGCTCACTAGGAGTTAATCCCTCCCTCCTCTGACTTTCCTAGAGTCTGACGGGTATCTCTTGTGCACATTTCTTCCAAGTCTTAATCGCTGGCTGATGCATTATATATTTATTTATTCTCTGCCTCTGTCGTCTGAACTATAAGCTCCACGGGGGCAAGTGTCTGCATATGGCTCATTGGTCTGTGATGAGGACCCAGGTCAGCACTTGGCCTGTAGTAGAGGCTCACTAAATAATCTGCTAAGCGAATGAATGACAGGAGGAAGAGAAGGAGGAGGAGTCGACACATCGATAGTGTTTCTTCGCATCAGGATCTGCTCTGAGTGCCTTTTGTAGATGAGCTCTATAAACAACAACTCTGTGAGCAGGATACTGTTATCAGCTGAAGAATGGGGGGCTTCAGTCACTTGTCCTGCCAAACAGCCAGGGAGTTAGAGTAAGGATTTTGAGTTAGGCAGTATGGCTCCAAAGTTTATGCTCTTAACCACAACACTGGCAGGCAGGCAGGCAGGCGGAGAAAGAAGGAAGGAAGGAAGGAAGGAAGGAAGGAAGGAAGGAAGGAAGGAAGGAAGAAGGAAGGAAAGAAAGAAGGAAGGAGGAAGGGAGGGAAGAAAGAAGGAAGGAGGGAGGGAGGAAGGAGGAAGGAAGAAGGAAGGAGGGAGGGAGGAAGGAGGAAGGGAAAAGGAAGGAGGAAGGAAGAAGGAAAAAAGAAGGAAGGAGGGAGGGAGGGAGGGAGAAAGGAGGGAAGGAGGAAGGAGGGAGGGAGGAAGGAGGGAGGGAGGAAGGAGGGAGGGAGGAAGGAGGGAGGGAGGATTTAAAAGTTAATGTCTATCACATCCTGCAAATATAATGCCCAGGTTGTTGAGGGATGTGCTTATCTGCTCCCCAGGTATCTTCTGAAATGTTGTAACCTCTACACAAAGCAAAACCCTATGTTTTGCACAGAGTAGGCACTCAGGAAGAGTTTCTTGAATTGGATCACACCCGGGCTAGTGCTGCAGCTATCCCAAGGACCTTTGCAGGCACCTCCCCAGCTTCCCTTGCCATGGAGATTCACAACACCTATGCCACGAGCTGCAGTGTTGCTGGTCCTTATCTGGAGCTTTTGACAATAAGCAAACCAAAGCCACCACGCCTCGCAGTGACACTGCCACCAGTTTCTGGACCATGAGAGTGTTTGATACTTGTGGACGAGTCTGGAGGAGCAATGATACTAGAGGAAATCACCACTCCCTGAGCCTTCTGAATCCTCATTCTCCCTGGGGGGGGGGGGGGGGGGGAGGGTGCATCCCGCTTGCCCAGGAGGGTAGGCGAAGCTGCAAAGAGAGAAGATGTCTGTGGCAAGAACCAGCAGCTTCCTGGCCAGACTCAACTGCAAGTGAGCAAATCCCACTATCTCAGCCGGCTCAGAAGCAGCTGCAAAATCACGGTGGGTCCTCAGGAGAAGCTACAACATACAAGGGGGAGGAGCAGCTCCGAGGAGGAGGGAAGCAGGGGGGGGAAAAAAAACCTGGCTACGTATCTACCTGGGACAATCTGTTTTCCCAAAAGCACAGAGGACTGTGTACCAGGACCAGGCGGGCAAAGCATGGGCATATGCCACTCCCGGGTTAATCCAGGGACCACAGGGAAGAGCAAGCGGCATTGCAAGGCTGCCGAGATCTAAAAATACCCAGCACATCCCCTCCACGGCGCGAACGGTAAGCTCTTAGCGGACAGGCACACTGCCAAACAACGCCTAGCTGGACACTCCAGAAGGAGTCTCGAGGCTGGGGACCAAGAAAACGTGGAAAGCAGCTAGGGAAGTGCACTGTCAGAGATTGATGAAGCTTTAAGAGACTGGTTTGTTTGGACTGACCTGAGCTGGAGAGAGGGAGCGAGGGAGCGAGGGAGAGAGGGAGGAGGAGAGGGGACAGAGAAGGCTGCTGTCGCTCTGGCAGTGGAAGTCAATGTAACGCAGAGGTTAAAGCCACAGGCTCTGGGGTCACACTGGGTCTACTCAAATCCAGGATCCACCACTTAATAATTACACAACACTAGAGAAAGACGTACTCCGTCTGAGCCTCTGTTTCCTCATCTGTAAAAAGGGAGTGATAGTGATAATCGACACCAGCTACCTCATTGATTTTTGTGAAGAGTTCAGTAGGTGACGTTATTGTTCAAATATCCACTGGCCCTCTCTGCAGGATCCCTCCGTGCCGAGCAGCTAGAGGGCCTCCCGATGTCAGCCCTGGAGCTGGGAGAAGTGATGTGTGCCACTTCCAAGAAGAACCCTTAAGATCCATCTCACGGTCTAATGCCTCTCATTTGCCTATGTGAGGAGACTAGGGCTGACCCAGACAGGGCTACTTCTTCAGCCTGAGTCCTGGCTCTAAGATTTGAATGAAGCAGAGCCACAACTAACCCAACAGAACCTGTGGGCAACAAATAAATCTTTGTTTTGTAAGCCGCTGACATTTTGGAGCTGTTTGTTACTGCAGCATAAATAAACTTAAACTGACACAATGATTAAATGAGATAATGTACCTGATACACTTACCACATATCTGGGATTTTCTACGCACTCAAAAAGGGCCACTTATTTTGACCATTATGCATATTGCCACCACTGGTTCTTACCCTTTGGAGACGTCACCTATCGCCAAAGTTTCTCGTTGAGAAACTAATGACAGTTCTGGACATGCTTCCTTAAGACACAACGACGCAGGCAACTACAGATGGTTCACACGTCCCGGGCTCAGGAACCCTGGGAGAGGGACTCAGGTTGAGCAATTCACGTGGCAATCCTGAAACAGATTCCCTAAGCTTCGGCATGGGAATTGCCATCATAGCGCGTCAAGTACCACTGAGTCCCGATGGGTAAAAATGCCACAGGGCAACCCTCTATCCTAGACCAACAGGCCATGATGCACAAGAAGCATGAATCAAGAGGTGTGTAAGGGGACTGGCCATGGCTAGGTCTTCACTCCTGCACTTGGGCTGTCTGTGAGGATGGCAAAGAGAAAATTCCACCCCTCCCTGGGACCCGTGGTAATTCTTGCTCTGCTCCTGTAAGATAGCTCCTGGCTCCTGATCCTGGTGCCCAGGGAACATGCGGTTCTTCGGTGTTTAGATGCCACCAGCCAATTTCTGTGTCTGATTTCAGAGGAACTGCTCTTTCCTGGGGGAGTTTCTACTCAAGGGATATGCTATCTTTGGCTCCCACCTACTCAGCTTGGTTGTGGGAATGGCTTCCCACTCACTGCCTTCCAGCCCTCACCTTTACCCCAGTCTGAAGCCACAGCATTAGAGTCCTAACAGATGCCCCAGACTTCTCCATACCTTGTAATCTCGTCCTCCCACCAAAAAGGCAACTCAACATTCTGTAGAGGCCCTATTCCCAACTACTAACAAAGGAATCACTTCATCCATTCCTTGTTTTTTTATTTCTCCATCCACTTTTCATTTACTTGTTTCAAACTTATTTATTTTAGGGGTGCCTGGGTAGCTCAGTCGGTTGAGCATCCAAATTCAGTGCAGGTCATGATCCTGCAGTTCATGGGTTGGAGCTCCACATCAGGCTCTGTGCTGACAGCTCGGAGCCTGGAGCCTGCTTTGGGCTCTGTGTCTCCCTCTCTCTCTGCCCCTCTCCCACTCGTGCTCTGTCTCTGTCAAAAATGAACATTAAAAAATTTTTTTTAAGTTTATTTATTTTTGAGAGAGAGAGAGAGAGGGAGGGAGGGAGGAGCAGGGAGACAGGGAGAGAGACAGAATCCCAAGCAGGCTCCGGCTGTCAGCACAGAGCCTGATGCAAGGCTTGAACTCATGAACCATGAGATCATGACGTGAGCCAAAATTAAGAGTTGGATGTTTAAATGACTGAGCCATCCAGGTGCCCCTCCATCCATTTTTTAAATAAATATTTATTGAGAAGTTTCTAAATGCCATCAACTATTGTCTGTGTGACTTTGAGTGACATAACCTCCCTCTTTCTCTCTCCATGCTTCAGTTTTCTCATCTACAAAATGGGATGTAGACTATCCCAGTGAGGTACAGTAGTGATTAAATATATTAATATATGTACAGGACTTGTCTGATTTCTATGTTGTGAGGCACTGTACCAGGCACGAGGGACAAAAATGGTGAGTGAAAGCAAATACCACCCCTATGAAGCTGATGATCCCTTGGGAGTGACATAAATTAACCAAACAACTGTACTAATTAGTATTTAATAAGTGTAGCTCTCATTAAGCGTTACCAAGAAGTACATAGTACTACGAGGGTATACGACACAGTAAAGGATCTAGGAGATTCTTCTCTAAGGAGGTGATGATGCTCCATTTTATCCTACCCATCCCCAGCCCCCAACAGACACCGGGGGAGCAATCTCCAATAGCTGCAACAAATAAGATTAAAATAAACGGCAGAGGAAGCCTTCAAATAAAAATGAAGGGAGCTGGGAGAAGTGAGGGCAAGAGGCAGAGACCATTACCCCCCAGTGAGGTGGAGAAGGCCCTACAGCACCACAAACTCGCCTTTTCTCTAGAGCAGGAACATGTAGTTCAAGTCGGACAATAAAGTTCCACGTGAAACTTAGGACTTTTTTGCCACTCTTTCTGTGAAAAATGCCCTATTTAATAGGTATTTCAAATTATCGCTTTGGGTAATATGGAGATTCTCACATTCTGACTGTACTATGTCTTGGGGTGATCTTCTTTGGGTTGATCTTGCTTGGGGTCCTTCGACCTTCATATACCTGGACATCCATATCTCTCCCAAGATTTGGGAAGTTTTCAGCTATGATTTCTTCCATCAAGTTTCTGCCTCTTTCTCGCTTCTCCTTCTGGGACTCCCATGATGCAACTATTCACTCGATGATAGCTCATAATTCGCACACAGCCTGTCTTCACTCTTTTCCATAAAAGTTATTTCTTTTGAAATATACTTAAACTAGACTGACCGAGAAAATAGGAAAAGACTTCAAATTACTAAAATCTGGAATGAAAGGAGACATCGCCACCAGCCATACAGAAATCAAATGGATTAAAAGGGAATATGATGAACAACGTTATGGCCACAAAGTTAACAACTTAGACACATTCCTTAGAAAGACACAAATTATAAAAACCGGCTCAAGAAGAAATATAGTATTTTTTTTTCAACATTTATTTTGGGGACAGAGAGAGACAGAGCATGAATGGGGGGGGGGCAGAGAGAGAGGGAGACACAGAATCGGAAACAGGCTCCAGGCTCTGAGCCATCAGCCCAGAGCCTGACGCGGGGCTCGAACTCACGGACCGCGAGATCGTGACCTGGCTGAAGTCAGACGCTTAACCGACTGCGCCACCCAGGCGCCCCAGAAATATAGTATTTTAATAGACCTATAGCAAGTAAAGAAATTGAATTAGTAACTAAGAATTTCTCAGAAAAGCCTAAGCCTCGATGGCTTCACTGCTAAATTCTATCAGTTATTTATAGAATACATAATACCAATCTTCCACAAACTCATTCAGAAAATAGAAGAGGACACACTTCCCAACTTACTTATGAGGGCTGTGTTACCTGATATCAAAGCCAAATGTGGACAATAAAGGAAAACCACAGCCCAATAACTCTCATGAACACAGATGCAAAAATCTTTAACGAGATACTAGCAAACTGAATTCAGTATATATTAAAAAGGATTATATACCATGACCAAGCTGGATTTATCCTAAGAATGCAAAGTTTGTTAAATATCTGAAATTCAATTAATGTAATACATCATATGAATAGAATTTTTTAAAAGCCTCGTCACCATCTTCATAGATTCAGAAAAAGAATTTAACAAAATCCTACAAACATTTATAGTAAAAACCCTCAAAAAAAAAAAAAAAACAACAAGGAAGAGGGGTGCCTGGGTGGCTCAGTCGGTTGAACATCCAACTCTTGATTTCAGCTCAGGTCATGATCCCAGGGCTGTGGGACTGAGCCCCACATCTGACTCCACGCAGAAGGTGAAGCCTGCTTAAGATTCTCATCTTCTCTCCTTCTGCCCCTCTCCCCCACTCACACTCCCTGTCTCTCTCTAAAATAAAAAGTTTTGAAAAATAAACTTTAAAAAACTAGGAAGGATACATTCTCAAACTGGTAAAGGGTTTCTACAAAAAAATCCACAGACAAAACCACACTCAAATAAATAATATTTAATTGACTAAATAAATATTATTTATTTAATAATTAGTTAATATTAGTTAATAATAATTAACTAGTAATTAAATAAATAATGTTTGATTAAAGCTTCAGGATAAGAAAGGAAGTAAAACCTAGTCTTTATTCACAGGTGACATAAGACCATATATAGAAAATCGTAAAGAATCCACCAAATACAAGTTGAACTAGTGAACAAATACTAGAAATAAAATTCAGAAAACACACTCATTCATAGTAGCATCCAAATGAATAAAATACTTAGGGACAAATTTAACAAAAGAAGCACAAGATTTGTACCCAGATGATGGCAAAGCATTCTCTAAGAGAATTAGAGAAAGTCTCAATAGAAGGAAAGACAATTCATGGTCATGAATTGGGAGACTATTAGATCCAATACAATCTCCATCAACATTCCACCAGCAGACTTGTCAAAATTGACAAACGGATTCTAAAATTCAAAGGTGAATGTAAAATATGGAAGAGTCAAACTACTTATGAGGTAGGAGAACAATGCTGGAGGACTTCACACCCCCCAATTTCAGACTTAATATCAAGCTACAGTAGTTCAACCAAGTGTGGTGTTAAATTAAGGATAGACATTGGCGCGCCTGGTGGCTCAGTCGGTTAAGTGTCTGACTTCGGCTCAGGTCACGATCTCATGGTTCATCGGGTTTGAGCCCCACATTGGGCCCTGCTGATGGCTCAGAGCCTGGAGCCTGCTTTGGATTGTGTCTCCCTCTCTCTGCCCTCCCTCCTTTGCTCATGCTCTGTCTCTGTCTCTCAAAAATAAACATTAAAAAATAAATAAATCAATGAAAATAAAATAAAGTAAGGACAGACATGTAGATCTGTACATAAATAAAAGTTCAGAAATAAACTCTTAAATTTATGTCAAATGATTCTTGACAAAGATGCCAAGACAATTCAGTAGGGAGAGAACAGTCTTTTCAGCAAACAATGCCGGGAAAATTCAGTATCCATATGTAACAGAGTGAACCTAATGCCGTATCTCAAATCACACACAAATAGTAAGTCAAAACGGATCATAGACATCAATGTAGGAGCTAAAACTATAGAGCCTTTAGAAAAAAAACTAGAGAAAATCTTCATAACTTTGGGTTAGGCAATGGCAATGACTTCTTAGACACAGTACCATTATTTTATAAGCCATAAAAGAAAAAAATGGATAAACTTCCATTCAACTTCACTAAAATTAAAAACCTTGGCACTCCAAAAGACATCATTAAGAAAATGAAGACACACCAGAGACTGGGGGAAAATATTTTCAGATCATATATATATATATATATGATAAAGCACTTGTATCAAGAATATATAAAGAACCCGTACAACCCAATAATAACAAAAACAAACGACTCAATTGAAAAATGGTTAAAGGAGTTAATGGGTACTTCACCGAGGAGGACCTACAAGTGGCTAACAAGCACGTGACAAGGTCCTCTGGTGATTCTCCATTAGGGCAATGAGAATTGAAACCACCCCGAGATCCCAATTACATATTCAGCAGAAAGGCTATAATGAAAAAGACCAGTATTGGCGAGGAAATGAATGCGGATGTGAAATGGGAAAGCCACTTTGGAAAACAGCGGCAGTTTCCACTCCTAGATATCCACCCAACAGAAATTAAAACTGTCCACACAAATACTAGTGCGTGAACGCTTGTACACTGTTACTGACAACACACAAAGGGGGAAGCAGGAAGCATCACAAATGCTCAGGGGCCGATGAAAGGATACACAAAGTGTTGTACATCCATACAATGGAAGAATATTCGGCAACAGACGTGGATTAACCTCAAAAACGTTATCCTAAGCCAAAGAAGCCAGACTGGAGAGACTACATCCTGTGTGACTCCATTTACGTGAAATGTCCAGAAAAGGCAAATCTAGAGAGACAGAAAGCAGATCGGTGGTGGCCTGGGGGCGGGAAGCAATAATTGACTATGAACATGCTTGGGGGAGTTTTGGACGGGTGATAAAAAATGCTCTAAAACTCCCTCGTAGAGATGGTTGCAAAAATGTGTAGATTTACTAAAAATGCATGGAATTTACAAAGAGTGTATTTCATGATTCGTAAATTGTACAGCACTGGATGTGTGAAAAGAGAGAAGGTAATTCACCGCCCCCTGCCCAACCCCCTCCCCCAATAATCTAGTGTTCTCTGTGGCTTACCATAAGCCCCAATCTGCTCGTTTCAACAAGGGGTAGGAGAGTTTAGTCAGAGGAGAAGTCTGTAAAGTTGGAGAAGTTCTAACCTCTTTCTCTCTGAATAATCCTCCCCAAAAAATAGTTAGGAAGAGGTTTTTTGTTTTGTTTTTTTTATAATGTTCTCCTTTCTTTAATGTTTACTCATTTTGAGAGAGAGAGAGAGAGAGAGAGAGAGAGCGAGCACAAGCAGGGGAGGGGCAGAGAGAGAAAGAATCTCAACCAGGCTCTGCACGGCCAGTGCAGAGCCTGATTCGGGACTTGAACCCATTAACCGTGAGATCATGACCTGAGTGGATATCAAGAGTCAAGCTTGGTAAATTCTCTCTTCTCGGAAATATCAGAACAGGAGGAATCCTCCTTTATCAGATACAATAACTTCGCAGTTCCAAGAAGAGAAACCGAGATTTTTTTTCTCTCTCAATGATTTGTCGTTTAATGATAAGTAACTCTTAATAACTGCTTACTATGTGTCAGGCAGTGCTCTAAGCACTCTCTCTATATTATCTAATTTCATGCTCATAACAACCCTGAGGTCAGTTGTATTTTATTCCCCTTCTACAGATGAGGAAATTGGGAGCATAAGATTAAGTGACTTGCCCAAGATCACACAGCAAGGTGGTAAAATGTATAGGCACCAGGCAGAAACTAACTCTGAACACCCTTTCTGTAAGCCCAGGACCTCTTGTACTCAGAAGCAGGAAATTTCAAGATGTGAGAAACTGGAAGCAGTTTTTTTTTTAGTGTTCATTTATTTTCGAGAGAAAGAGAGACAGAGAGAGTGTGTGTGAGCAGGGCAGAGAAAGGGGGGAGCAGAGGATCTGAATCAGGCTCTGTGCTGTCAGCAGGGAGCCTGACATGGGGCTTGAACTCACGAACCATGAGATCATGACCTGAGCCGAAATCAGATGCTTACCTGACTGAGCCACCCGGGCGCCCTATTTATAAGTAATTTTTAACACTACCTCCTACCCTTCTGAGACCAGGAAAGAAAAAAAAAAGCAAGTGGAACTGAGAGTTACAGTTTCCTTCCCTTGCTGGCGGGGTCAGTATGTTACAATCGCAGACTTAAGATGCTTTAGGTAGGATATGTTCGCAGCCTACAGGTCCTGGAAGAAAGGATATCCTTTTTTCCTTGCCTGGTCAGAACTCAACTATCCGAGGCACATCATGCGGGGGGCGGGTGTCCTGTTTTTCACCTCGTCTTCCCCCTCACTGGACCCCTGAGTTCATCCCTGACTTGCAGGAAGGGGTGGGCATCAATAGCTTCTAAAAGTACACAGCTAAAATTCAGTGTCACTCCCCCGTTTGCCACACAGCACTGGCACCTTAACTCAAGTGACTGTGTTATAATCATGTGGCATCAGCTAGCTTTATATTTAAGACCTACAGTCTCTGGTTATTTTAGGGGACACCCCGGCAACCAAAAAAGCAAAATGGGGGAGGCTTTTGTGGAAGATTATATTCTCAGCCCAATTCTTCACTCCTTGCGATAGATGCATGGATCCCATGTCATGTGATTCTGTGGTCCTTCCACTAAAGGAGAAGGCAGGGTGTGTTCCCTACCCCTTTACTTTGGGTTTTGTCACGTGACTTGGTGTGGCCACTGGAGTGAGGCAGGAGTGACCATGTGTTGGATCCAAGCCTGGGCATTAGGAGACCTTGCACGCTTCTGCTTCTTCTCTTAAGTCCCAATTATGATCAGGAGGAATTTCCCCAGAGAGCCAGCCCCTGCCTTCTTGGTCTCAGCCACAGAACAAACACACCTGGGCAGCCCTAAGCCCAGCACCCACAGAGGAGCTGAGCCCAGCCGAGATCAGCCAATTCCTGCCAACCCACAGGTATACAAGCGATAACAGCCAATTCCTATCTTCAGACACTAAATTTCAGGGTGGTTTCTTACACGGCAAGAGTTAACCAGTATACTTTGTTACAGTGTGGCTTTTGCTTGGGGGGGATACCCAGGGAGGGGACGGTCCTAGGGACCACTGACCAAGACATCCCCATAGAGCTCACGTAGCTTGGTTTCTCTCCTCTGAAAAATGGAGAATGCGGGGGCGCCCAGGTGGCTCAGTCAGTTGAGCGTCCAACTTCGGCTCAGGTCACTACCTCATGAATTGTGACTTTGAGCCCCATGTCGGGCTCTGTGCTGACAGCTCAGAGCTTGGGGCCTGTTTCGGATTCTGTGTCTCTCCCTCTCTCTGCCCCTCCCCTGCTCACACTCTGTTAATCTCTCTCTCTCTCTCAAAAATAAATAAACATTAAAAAAAACTTTTAAAAAATGAAGAAGGTGGCCCAAAGAAGAGAACTGATGTGTCATCCACGATCTATGGTGGAAGCCCACATCGCCTCTATTTGCCTAGAAGGTGGCTGCCTTCGTGCTGTGTCCTTACATGGTCTTTCGTCTGCACACATCTATGTCCTAATTCTGCTTCTTAAAAGGACACCACTCATAGATTAGGGCCAGCCTCATAACTTCATTTTAACTGAATTACTCTGTAATTCTTTTTAATGTTTATTTATTTTGAGAGAGGGAGCAGGGGAAGGGCAGAGAGAGAGGGACAGAGAATCCCAAGCAGGCTCTGCACCGTGAGCACAGAGCCTGACCCAGGGCTTGAACCCACAAACTGTGAGATTACGACCTGAGCCGAAATCAAGAGTCAGATGCTTAACCGACTGAGCCACCCAGGCGCCCCTGAATGGCCTCTTTAAAGACCCTGTCTCCAGATACAGTCACATTCTGAAGTCCAAGGGATTAGGATTTCAACATATAAATTGGGGGGTTGGGGGTGGGTACAAATCAGGCTGTAACAAGAAGTGACTCTCCGCTCAGCACTGTGACAAGCGTTATGAGGGAAACATATCATAATCAGAGACCCAGTCATGCTCTCTGTTAGTATCTCCCCCACAGCATTTGGCACATTAACCTATGACAGAGCAAATGAGTCACATGCCTGAAAGATTGAGACACTTACACAGAAAACGGGGCAGCAGGGTTTGATTTTCAACAAGCAGGGACCCGGGAGCCAGGAGATAAGGGTCCTGGGCTCAGTTCTGCCACCCGCCTGCCATGGGACTTTAAGCGAGTGCCTCCTGGTCTCAGCTTCCTCACCAACACACTCACTGTGGGTGCATAGGAGGGAGCTGCTTTAGAACTAGAGTTCTCAATTCGGGCTGTGTTTTATTCCCACCTGGGGAACGTATTTTTTAAAAAGGAACCTAGACACTTGGAGAAATCGCTGATTGCTGACTCCAGGGTTAATGCAAGGAAAGTACAAGACGAGCCCGAAACGTCTTGTTGTTCCAGAAAGTAAGTACGCAGAAAGCCACAGGGAATGGTGTGAACTGAACTGTGCCCCCCAAACTCATCTGTTGAAGCCCTAACCTCCAACGTGACTGTATTGAGAGACACGGCTCTTCGGAGGTAGAATTAAGGTTAAATGATGTCATAAGGGTAGGTCCTAATATGACAGGAGGGGTGGCTTTGTGAGGATAGGACGATGTTTTTCCCCTCTTTCCCTCTTTCTCCCTCCTGCCACCCCTTTACTGCTGTCCACGCACAAGTTCATGTACCAAGAAAGGCCATGTGAACACACAGCACACCAGACTCTAACCACACGAGAACCCTAATCTTAGACTTCCAGCGTCTGTAACTATAAAAGATAAATTTCTGTTGTTGAAGCCACCCAGTCTCAGGTGCTCTCTTATGGCGGGCCTAGCTGACTAAGCTACTAATAGAGCCAGGGTCGCCTGGGTGGCTCAGTCAGTTAAGTGTTCGACTCTTGGTTTCAGCTTAGACCACGATCTTGCAGTTTGTGAGTTCGAGACCTGTGTCGGGCTCTGTGCTGACAGCTCGGAGCCTGGAACCTGCTTCAGATTCTGTGAGTCCTCCTTCTCTGCCCCTCCTCCGTCACACTCTAAGTGCGTACGTGCACACACACACACACACACACACACCCCAGGCTGAAGAGGGGCTGATTGGCTAAATCTGGGAAAATTTAAGCATAAAAATAAATAATGATAGTAGCAGACTACTGCCCATGGAAAAAATTAAGAATCCTAGGTCCATACTGATATAAATAAATGAAGAAACTCTTCCTTTTTGCAGACTACCCACCAATGAAGAGAAGGAACGATGTATTTAGAAAACATCAGTGGATGTTAAAACTCGTGAGCAAAAAAACACGGTGGGGAACCGGTGTGCACCCAGTATCACCTCACCTCCCTGCACACCACGTGCGAATTACAAAGAGGAAAATGGTAACTTCGCGGTGAAGACTGCAAACACTGCCTGAACCAAGTAACCCAAACAATTCCCACCAACATCGGGGCCGGCGGATGTCGCGTGCCCCCGACACGAGGACAGAGCATCACTTCAGCGATCTGCCTGCCGAAATGCGTGAAGGAAACAGGGCAAAATGTAAACAGGGGGTGAATCTGGTCAAGGGTGCATAGGAGTTCTTTCTACTCTTCTTCCAACTTTTCTGTACACCTGAATTACATCAAAATACACAGTGTAAGAAAATACATAGGTCCAGGTCCCATCCCAGACTCACAGAATCAGAGTCACTGCGTGTGGGGCCAAGGCGCCCACATACATGCTTTCATTTGCCTTGTTTAACTTCCCCAGGTGCTCGTAAAGTGCCTCTTGGGTTGAGAACTCCGACAGGTCACGGAGGACACTTCCATTCTGACCTTCTCTAGAGCAGGGCACACCCAGGTGAACAGTCTCTTTCAGCATGGCTTGCACTACAGCCCCCAGCCAGCAGCAGGGGGCCCTGCTAGAAATGCAAATCCTTGGGCCCCAATGACAACTGATGAATCAGGCCCCAAAGAGGTAGACTGGCAAGTTTGGGTTTTTTCAATAAAAAATTAAAAAAAAAAATTTTTTTTTTTTTGCTGTTTATTTTCGAGGTGGGGGGGGAGGGGCAGAGAGAGAAGAAAGAACATCCACACTGTCAGCACAGAGCCCGATGCGGGGCTTGAACCCAGGAACCATGAGATGGTGACCTGAGCCGAAGTCGGATGCTTAACGGGCTGAGCCCCCCAGGCACCCCAGCAAATTTGTTTTAACAAGTCTCCAGAGGGTTCTTTTGCTCGGCAAAGCCTGAGAACCACAGTCTACACGCTTTCTCAATTATCTTTAAGGTGACTGACTATAATCCTCTTTACCTTTTTAATTTGTTTTAACCTTTCACTGTGGTTTAAAAGAAAAAGACTACATAAGATAAAATTTACTATCTTAACATTTTTAAATGTATAGTTCCATAGTGTGAAATGTATTTACCGTGTTGTGCAACAGGGCTCCGGAATTCATTCATCTCGCAAAACTGAAACCCTGTGCCCATCGCACAGCAACCCATTTTCCTCTCCCCACAGCCCCCCACTGTCCTACTTTCTGTTTCTACGAATGTGACAACTTGAGACACCTCATCTAAGTGGAATCATCTGGTGTTGGCCTCTTTGCGATTGGGTTATTTCACTTAGCATAACGTCCTCATGGTTGATCCATATTGCGGCATGCAACATAGTTTCTTTCCTTTTTTAAGGCTGAATCATATTCCATTGTCTGCATATACCACACTGTATTTATCCAGCACTGGGGCTGCTTCTATCCCTTGGCTACTGTGAATAGTGATGCCATGATCATGGGCGTCCAGACTCAACTGTAACATTTGCACAAATCACCTATGCAGAGTGTTAGAGTGCAGACAGCGACTCAAGAGATCTTGGTGGGGAATCCCCAGACTGTGCATTTCTAACAAGCTCTCAGACGATGCTGATACTGCTGGTCTATAGACAGCAAAGGTCTAGACCCAGTGGGAAGAGATAAAGTCACTCAGAAAAGTTTTAAACCAGAGTAGACCCCAAGCCCCAGATCACCTTTCCCAACTCTCTCCCAGAGGACAAAGTCCAGGGACAACAGTGTGATCACGGATTTAGCCTCTGCTATTCCAACCCACGCCAGATACCCTCCGGTCCACGCTCGAGACCCCCATCTCTTTTATTTCCCCTGCTGGTCTGCCCCCCATACACCACCCTGCTACAAGGACCCCTGATTCTTGGAAACAAACTCGCCATCATGCTCATGGCAGACCCCCTGAGCCTGCCTTGGAAACAAACAGTCTATAGAATGAACTGATTTGGGGCTGTCTGCTGGAAAAGGCTAGAACCCTTCTCCAAGTGTGAGGCTGTAACACCAGGGTTAATTGGGACGGTTTTTAGGTAGTACAAGGGTACAGAATTAAATAACATCAAATCACACGGTGAGAAAGGTGCTCCCTTTCAAGTCTGTCTCTACCCTTCTGAAAACGTGGAGGAAAAAGTCCCGGGCACCCTCCAATACTTGCTGATCCCCCTTCCGAACAGAGACCAGGCCTCGGGCTCACAGCCCTAGGCAGGCAGCAGTCTCCAGCTAGAAATGAAAAGCATGTTTAGTCTTTGTTGTATTTATTTTTGTGCTTACTTTGTATTTGTGGGAAGTGAAACTGATTTACCATGCATGGCTCTGATGCCAAGTTGCTTTTTTTAAAAATAAATGTACTTAAATTTAAAAGCAAGTGATTTAAAGCACACATTACACAAATAACTGGAGATGTCTGAAGTTGGAAATGTGAGAGGAGGAGGACCCGGGGGCCTCTTCCCTGCGAATGTTCAAACCACACGCGTGATCCTGTGTCTCCAAGATGGCATCCTCCCATGATGCCATGCATCAGAGGCATGGCTTCAGAGAAGGAACAGAGCCCCCAGCCTGGAGTACCCATTCCACTAGAGGGGCCAGCGGAACCTATTTTTGTCCCTCCTTCTGGTCCCTGAAACTTGGGGGCTGGAAAAGGACCTTGACCAAGTCGGCCACTGTGAGAGGACCCCAGATTCGTTAGAGCCACAGGTGGGCAGCGGTGGAGACAGGATACGTGTGGTCAGATCCTTCAACTGCAGACTGGCTTTCCACACTTCTCTCTTAAACTCCCCCCTCTACAGGAATTTGGATGAAAGCAAAGACGTTTTTAAAATTCTCCCTACCTTGTGCATCTGACCAAAGATTTCCTCCTTGACCTTAAAGCCTTATAAAGGGCATCATTATGGGTAATTGCAAAACCATTATGAAAATCAACTACCTATTTTGAGATGATGCCACACACATTCAGGATAAAAGATACATACTCTAAAGCTTTTGGTGTTTTCATTCCAATGGGAACTTCTTTTAATGCTCGGAGCAGCATTACAATTCTAAAAGAGAGAAACATTCTCAGTAATTAAATGCAAATCACCAGAGCTCCAAATTCAAGGCCCTGTCTCCGGAGTGCTTCGCCTGGATTCAGCACCAGGGGAAACAAATAACTCAGAAAAGGAAAGAGGATGTTGTCCTCCCTCTCTCCCTCCCACGCCCCTCCCTAGCTCACCGGTGCCCCCCTAGCTCGAGGAAAATAGGGAAGCAGGTGCCTGCTGCTAGCCGGAGCTGTTTTCTTCCAAGAGTCGGACGGGTCATTCTCTGCTTCCCAGTCCTGCTATCTCTAAGGTGCTGATTTGCTGACCTGTTTACTAAGGCCAAGAGACACAACGAAGTAACTGGCTTCAAAGGCCGGATTCCGGGGCTACTTGCTGCAGAATGCCATCAGGACCCTCTCTCGGTACCACACGAAGGGACTCTGGCTTTCCCATGGCGGTGAAGTCAGAACGTTCTCAGTTCCAGCGCCAGTACCAGAACATCTACCCTCTCCACGGAGCTCGTGAGCACCTGCTATGGACAGAACAGCGTGCTGCGTGTGCCTGATACGACGGTAAAGACAAATGGATAATTCTATATCCCTCTGGAGCTTAGAGCACAGGGAGACAGGAGCCGGTCAAATAATTCACCAACGTGTATAGAACACTAGAAATTGTAGAGAGGGCTATTAAGGCACACGAAAGGAATTTGCTCCTCAAGGAGGGATTGCAGAAGCAAGGCCAGGTGCAAAGGGCCTGTGTCAGAAAGGAGCAGGGGACCGTGAGGGGAACTGCAAGGCCAATATGACCTGTGCAGAGAGCAAGCGAGCAGGGGAGAGATGCGGCCGGGGGAAGAGCTGAGCCCCACCACGCAGTGCCTGGAATCCCACGGAGACCAAGTTTGCTCCAATCACCACGGCAAGGGAGCCATCAAAGGGGTGTAAGCAGAGGAGCGAATGACAGGTTTGCCTTTGAAAAGATCCCCTGGCTTCAGTGGACAGGGGGACGCGAGAGGGGAGCCAGCATGCACGTGGGACAGCAGGCTAAGGACGAGCAGTGATTCCGGCAAGAGGCACTGGGGGGCGGCTGTGGGGAAGAAGGGGTGATGGTGGAGACGGAGACAAGTATGTGTACGGGGGGTGCGAGGCCAGTGCACTCACTTCTCTCCACCCTCCATTTCCCCATCTGTAAAGTGGGAATAACCACACCCACATCTAATGACAGGAGATGCCCTGTGGCAGCTGGCCCATCGACAGGACTCATTAAGTGACAGCGACTGTTACAGTGACATTCCTCTCTGCACCTCTTGTAAGAACCTTGTCCGTTATGCTTTCGGTGACTGTCTGTCCACACGTCTCATGTCATCTGTGAGGCTTTCTGTTCTTCGAAGGCAAGGTCCCTGCGGGATTCACCGTATAGACAGCAAAGCAGACTGCCCACCAGGATGACCTGCATCCAGGAAGTGAGTAGCTATCTGTGGAGGGAATGGACTTGAATGGCTCAGATGGTGGCCCTCAGCCAGCCTCCCTCATCTTTTGAGTTTATCCATCACAGACATGCTGGCCTCCAGGTGTGGCTTCCAGGGAGGTTCCCCTCGGATCTGCCTTCCAGAATGCGTTGCTCGGCCGGAGGAGCACAGTTCACTCAGCCTCCAATGAGAGCGCCTTCCAGATGGTTTATGCTTTGGCCACGCTCCACCCGGGCCAGTGCCTGAGCACAGTGGGGGGCAGGGGGGCTGGGCCACTTCTCCCCAGTGCAGGACCCCGCCATGGGTGATCTCGGCTCCAGAGTTTTCTGTTGGGTCGGCTGAGGCTCCGTCAGATCTGCATCTGGGTCTCCCCCTTGCCCAATCCTGCTTGCTCCCTCCCTCATTTTATTTTCCACAGGCATGTAATGTCCCTCTGCCTCCTCCCAACACACCTCTTGCTCTCCTGACTCTGACTCAGCCTCTGCCTCCTGGAGGAGCCAACGGGCACGCACCTTGGGAGAAGAGAAACTAACCACTATCCACATGAAGAGACACAGAAGAGACCCAGGTGAGATAAGTAACTGAGTGCTGTCTGCTCACTCAAAGGATTAAAAGCTCCAAGAGCTGTAAAAGAGAACGGTCTCGTTAACTAAGTTGGCTCAAACTGCCAGGAAGCCTTCTGAGTAATAGCAGACGTTGAGGTTCCCTGCTTTTGGCCAGGATCCCAGGGGTCATTTAGGTCTGGGATTAGGCAGTTCTCCCTTTCTGGCCAATACCTCTCAATCCATTATTCTGGATACTAATTATAAACCTGGGACAAAAGCCTAATCTTTCAGCACGGCAAATCCAAAGATGTCAGTCTAATTCACCTCTCCCTGCCTTGAAGATGAGTCTCAGGCGAAAAGAAATCAGAGAGAGGGAAAAAATATATATGCATATTGTACCCCCATCCCTAACAGAACTTCCAAATCTCCTGCTGGAACGTAGCACCACTCTAAGAGGGGACTGTTGTTGGTATAATTTGGGGGATAGTTTGGCAGGTTTAGGGGGATCCATGCCAAGTTTAGTCTAGACTCAATTTCTAGGACATCAAGCCACCTTCGAGAAGGCAAAGGTAACAGGCAAAACTGGAAACAGGGTGGTAATCTTAAAGATAATATTAGCAACTAGTATTTTTGGAGCAACTGGTATATTTCTAGCACAGAGTGAGGTATTCACGTAATTAACTCATCCGCTGATGCCAGGAACTTCCTGTCCTTGGTAATCCTATCGCTCATTTTCTTTCAATAAGGACCCAGAGGCTCAGAGAGGTGAAGTCACTTGCTTGAGGTCACAGAGCTAGGAAGTAGCAGAGTTAGGATTCAAACTTAGGTCTCTCTGGAATCAAAGACTACATTTACCATCCTGCCTCCATGGTCCTAGAGCTCTCTCCTTTTGGGACGTCACTCATTCTCCGAAACAGTCACCCACACGCAGACATACAGGGGTGCTTTGGTTGCAGCATCATTTGACAAACATTTATTGTCTGCTCTGAGCCACACGCTATTCTACACAGTGGAAAGAAAGAAATGGGCGATCCTCGACCTCAAGAAGCTCACAGACCAGTGGAAGAGATGCTATGTAATAATTTCTCTTACACTCTCAAATGGGAGACCCATTCTCACTCCGAAGTGCTACATTTTTTTAAGGATGGAGAAACGGAGGATGCAGGGATGTAGACTTGTCCAAAGATGAACATCTAGTCTTAACAAGGCTACGGCTCAAGCCAGGTGAGCCAAAATATCACAGCCTCTGGGTTACCACTGCCGAAAGAAACAGCACATGTGGGGATGGGGAGGGCTCTCCTTGCACAAGTCAGAATGCAACCTGTAGACGTTTTGCGGAGCAGAAAATATAGGAGTCTCTGAAGGGTGGTGATCAATCATTTCAGCCATCCTAAGTGAGACCAGAATAGATCCAAAGAGAATCACAACAGTACATAATACTAACAGTCAAGGGCATTAACTAACCTCCAGAATCCTCCTCCTTGAAATTCTATGGCCACGGTTCTAGAATTTGGGAGGGTGGGGGGTAGAAGGAAATAGAAGTTTAGGCAGCTGAAGCAAAACCTGTTTATACGATGGGACTGTTGCCAGAAGTCCTGATACCCTTACAGAACCTGAGGCAAGGTTACACGTATGCAAGTGAAACCCAACACAAGAATACCCACCAGAGCCTGTGACATACGCTCATCATGCCCAATCAGCCTGATGATCTTCCAGTGACAAAGAACTCTAAACTTAATGAGCCCACCCACTGCTCTTCTCTATAGGTTTTGGAGCCAGATCCTAACTCGTCTGGGTTCCACTTCTCTTTAGATTCTAGAGCACGGCAGAATACATCTCTAGCCCTTCAAATAATCTATACACAAGCTACCGAATCTTCTCCCCCTTCTTTCTCCACTCCCAGAAACACACACATTTATCCTTCCTTTGATGTTCCCAGGAAACCATTTCAGGCAGCCTGCTCACCACCACCCCCCCCCCCCCAGACATTTTCCTTTTAACAAGCTCAGTTTATCACCAACCTTAAAATACAGAACCCAGAAATGAGCACAGCCAAAGAAAACATATTTGTGAAGGGGCTTTGAAATCTGTAATATATTAGGCAGAAGCAAAGGAATTTTTTATTCCCCTGTAGGACCAAGCAAGAATAAAAACGACGATTCTCAATACAAACCAGTTTGAAGAAACTATTAAATTCATTCATTCATTTGTTTGTTCACTCATTTCACAGATCTCTGCTGGTTCTAATCCTGTGGCCTAAGAGAAGGACTGGCCGTAAGATGGTGAAGAAACTCAATCTTTGTTCTGTACTGGTTATCATCAAGGCTCAGCCCACGACCTTCTTCTCATCCCTTCTAGCATGACTGTATCTACCTCCGGTGAAGCTTCCAGAACGCTCGTGTGCCACCCAGCTCTAGACTGCTTCCCCAACATCTCCATCAGGATCCCCTGCAGCCTCTTCCAATGCAGCACGTGCAATAAAAAAAAACCATTTTCTTCTCTTCGAACTAACAACCCCCGCTCCAGTACATGGCCCCACCACCCCACCACGTGCCCAAGCTGAAACTCTGGGGCTCTTGCCTCCTTCGTTTCCCTCACACCCATGCCCGATCACTAGACCTCCTATGTATCATTCCTACCCATCAATCCACTCTTCTCTTTTCTCTCTTGGTCCAACTCCCTGTAATCTCTCAGCTGGACAAGCTCAGTAATGTCCTAGCCTCTCTTCCCACTTGCGTGGTTGTCCCTATAATTCATTCCCTACCCAGCAACCAGAGAGCTCTTTTAAAGAATGAAAATGTAAAAAAAAAAAAAAAAAAAAAAAAAAATTAACTAAAAATTTTTTTTAAAGAACCAAAATGTGATTGTGTATCTTTCCTGCCTAAATAAAAAGCTTCATGGATCTCTGCAAAGGAGCCCGCTTACCTACCCTCCATGGCCTGGAATCATTCCATTCCCTCTACTCCTATCCCTTCATCATCAGCATCATCACATTGACCTTCTTGCAGCTCTTTAACGGGGTGATAGGCCTCCCGACCACAGGGCCTTTGCACATGCTGCAATGCCCGGCTCCTCTGCCACTCTCTCCTCTAAACCTTGTCTTTACCTAGCTAACCCCTCAGAACTCTTCAGAAGTGGTTCAAACATCACATCCTTAGAGAAGCCTTCCCTGAGCAGTACCTTCTACTACCCTGAAACCATACCCCCAAACAGCAGCCTGAAATTCCCACACACTGCAATATGGTAGTTACAATTAAATAATCTGTTGCATCATTCATTATGTGGTGTTTCTCTCCAATGAGACTGGAAATTCAATAAAGCCTGATACGTCATAGCTAGCACCTTGCACTGTACAAGACAGGTGGTGAGTAACAGGACGAACAGGGGTAACAAAGTCAAAAAATACAGATACAGCAGATGGAGAAAAAAAGCGTGAATCAATCCCATCAAAAGTACACCAGCTGGGTAAGAAAGTTGAGTTCAAACCTGCCTATGTATATAGACACGACCATGGTTCAGACACAGCCATGAACAATTTATATTCCCACCTCAGGACCCAAAGCAGTCTCACCAGACATGATGTTCACTTTTCATCGCGCCTAAAGAAACCCTCTCTCCCCCATCCTCTCCCAACTCCGAGAAAGCAGGAGGGCGGGAGATGCGTACGAAAGGACAAGCGGGGAGAGGACCCAGAACATCATGTTTGTTTGCATTGCTGTTGGAGGATTTGTGTTCCGCCTTGCTCTTTTGCCAAGAACCTGGCATGACGGCAATGCTGGTACCTTCATCATTCTGTTCCTACCGTGGGTGAGAGTCAGTGTGCTCTTGCCGGCTTGTTGAGGGACGTACCCCCGCCACTCAAACAGTGGTAAGCACTCCACAACCGTGTGCTACATGAACGACTTCAGATGCGAGAGCTGCGTGGGCAGGAGAACACAGCATTTTCAACCCTGGCGTCCCCGGTGGCTCGCAGAGGGCCCCGAATGTCACAGGAATCCCATCCACGCCAGCGGGATAAATGGTTTCCTAAAATAACTAAATAATAAACACACAAGCCACATTCCTTCTCCTGTGTCACTTCATTCCCATCTGATGAAACGCATTCTTTTATTTGGGGAGTTTCCGTGCACACGATTTTGGTTGTAGGGACAAATGCTGTCCCCTGTGTGTATACGTGTGTATATATATTTCTCCAATTACTAGAATTGGTCACCCGCACGACAATGCCAAGTCTCTACACGGAGGCCCGATTCCCTGGAGGAAAAGCGCAAAGAATATGTATAAATAAATAAAAACCCAACCTTAAAAATCAATAAAAGGATCCCTCAGCCCCCTGGCAAGTCAACACTGCAGACTCAACTGTGTGTACAGGTGCAGGGAGCTCAGAGTCTATGAGGAAGCCTGATGGGCAAGCCAAAATGAGATAAAATGGGAAAGCAGCACAGTGCGATAAACAGCATAAGAGAGACACGCGCAAAGTGTTACGGGAGCGCAGAGCAGGTCTAAGAGCCTGAGGTAAACTTTTAATTAATTGCCAAAAAAGTCTTTGGTCGTCTCCGCCAAGATTAATGCAGCGCTGCCCTGGGTCTGGGGCCTGCAGTCATGGTCCCAAAGGAGATAGGGTTCATCCTAAATCTTTTCTGTAGGTGAAGCCCGAAGAAGTTGGTTCACCAGAGGAAGGTTCTGGAACCTTGACAAAAGGCCTAGAGATCGTCACCCAGCAATGCTGATGATGACAGTGAAAACCTGAAGCCAGTCCCCCAGAAAGGAAAAGCCTTGCCTTTTAGTGAAGCTGCCAAAACCCTCCAAAGTTAAGCCTGTACTGAGAGGGGAAGCCTAAGGGTCACTTCAGAACCAGAAGAACTTTGGGTTGCGAGGCATCAGTCATCCCAGGCCGGAGGGGGTGGGGGGTAGGACCAGCTGACCCAACGTTAATAGAGATACATACTGACTGGGGCCCTGGGTGCTCAGTCAGTTAAGCCTCTGACTCTTGGTTTCAGCTCAGGTCGTGATCTCAGGGGTTTGTGAGCTCCAGCCCCGCAGCGGGCTCTGTGCTGATGGCATGGAGCCTGCTTGGGATTCTCTGTCTCCCGCGCTCTCTCTCTGCCCCTCCCCTGCTGGTGCTCCCCCCCCCCCGCCATCAAAATAAATAAACTTTAAGTAAGTAAATAAATAAACAACAAAAATATACAAACAGAAGGAAACCACATTTAAAAATCACAATGAGGGGTGGGTAAGTTAAATGCATATGAACCCAGCCACAAGAAGGAGCACGTGGTGGCCATGACAAACGTAGATAATTTTAATGGCATAGGAACTCCTTATGACATTCCTAAATAAATCAAGCAAGCTAAGAGTTATATAGCAGGCCATTGCATTAAAGTTTCTCCTATAGCCGCCTAGTACATATGAAATTATGAATGGGGAGAGACTTGCACCCCCAGAACTCTGGCACGGACACTGAGGCAAGCATACATCCCCATCTAAGACATCCAAGATGACAAGCGTCCTAGAGAAAGAAATTAATGGGAAGTTTTCTTGGTTTGGGGTTTTCTTTTTTTTTTTTAACTCCTATTAAAAAACTGGGGGGCAGGATGGGGGGTCGTCTGGTGGCTCAGTGGGTTGGGCATCCAGGTGGGTTGGCCCGGTTGAAGCCAGATCAGCTGGCTTCAAATCCACAAAACTCTACCCCTAAAGTAACATCATGAAGCTAGACAGCTTGGTGCCAGGGGGCGGGGGCAGGTGGATGACTGAGACCAGACTTTGCTACAGAAGGGAGGTCCAACCAAGCATTGTGTGCTGCAATCCTAAACCCACAGAGGGAAGTTCTTTCTGCATTTGGAAGGGATGGGTCCACAAGTCTACACAGCACTGTTTCTATACCCTGCTCCTTCTACTAGGTGACAAGACATGTGAATGTAGGAAGATGGGGGAGAACAGGAGTATGGGTCCGCGTGCACCAAAGGAGACCACGGAGTACGAACAGCAGCAGCACCCCGGCCCCCTTATCTGAGAACATGACCTGTACAACCTCTTTCCTCAGCTCTGCTATGGAAACTGCCAAGAGCCAAGCTTAAATTCACGGCTCGTGGTTGCATGAAGGGTGCTTACAGGATCCTGCTGGGTCTGTTTTTACTTGTTATCACTGAGTCCTGCAGCCTCGGAATAAATGCCGGGGCTCCTGCCAGGCCAGGTTAGCAAACAGCCACAGTGCTATGTCTGGAATTTGCAAACCCGGGCTGGAGGAAGATGGGCACACTCCTGTGCAAAGGAACTGCTGTTCTCCTGGTGTTTGCAACATCCCCAAGTTCCTGGCCCTCCACAGGGGTCCCAGCAGTCTAGAACATTCTTGAGAGGAAAATGAGCAGCTCACCTGAGATAAACAGGTGCCAGGGAAGATAACCAGGGGCTAGATTCTGAGGCTACTGTCCACCTGCTGGGCTTCAGGGCACTGAAGTCAGAGCACAGGCTTAATAAACAAGGAGAGGGGCGGCCGGGTGGCTCAGTCGGTTAACTGTCTGACTCTTGATTACGGCTCAGGTCATGATCTCACAGTTCGCGAGTTTGAGCCCCGTGTCTGAGAGTGTGGAGTCTTCTTGGAATTCTCTCTGCTTCTGCCACCTCTCTCTCTCTCTCAAAGCAAATAAAATAAACTCAAAAAAAAAAAAATAAACAGGAAGAATCCATTTCACAAGTACTTCTGAGAGCCTGCTGATCTGACCACACTGTTCTAGGTGGTAAGGATACAGAGATGGGCAAAACACACGACACTGACCTTCTGATGGGAAGAACTGATGTGCTGGGAGATGAAGTCTGAGGGAGCACTCCATACACACCGACCATGGGCGAGGGGCTCATGTGGGTCTCATGCAGGTCTCCCGACGACCCCATTGCTAAGTATTCTGTGTATGAAATCATTTTATTTATTTTTAATTTTTTAATGTTTATTTATTTTTGAGAGAGAGAGCGCGCACAAGCAGAGAGGGGCAGAGAGAGAGGGAGACACAGGATCTGAAGCAGGCTCCAGGCTCTGAGCTGTCAGCACAGAGCCCGACGTGGGGCTCGAACCCAAGAACCATGAGATCATGACCTGAGCTGAAGTCAGATACTGAACCAACTGAGCCACCCAGGCGCCCATGTGTATGAAATCATGTTAAAGAAGAGAAAGTAATTGCCTCCAGGGTCACACAGCTGGCAAGCTGGCAGAGACAGACGTCACACCTCAGGCCTCCAGATCACAGCCAGTACTCTTGGCTGCCCACACGGCACAGCACTTATCTTGGGAGGGAACAGAATCCACAGGAAAGGACTTGGTGATTCACAACATTTGTAACCTGTGCCATGGTGCAAAATTCTTGGCATCAGCTTCCTGTAAGATGGGAATAACTGTACCTGTGGCTTGTCACAGGAATCATGAGATCCCTAAGCCACACCCCACTGGCACATTCTGGATGCTCAGCTGGGCTTCCCTCAGTTACAAGCTTTAAGCAGCAATGATTCAGAGGATCTCAGGCCATTTTTGTCAAAATCATAAACATTCAGGGCAAAAATCAATTTCCCCAAATGCTTTCCATGTAACTTTATTCTGCAAGATGCTTCTCAAAGAGCTGTAAATAAAAAAAGGCAGCTTGCCATTTATTAAGTTCTTACTGTATACCAGGTACCCGTGCTGAATACACATGAACTCATACATTTCCCACAACCCTGTGAGATAAGCACCATTATATTTCCATTTTACAGATACAAAAACTGAGGCCCAGTGGAGTTGACCAAACTAAGGTCACACATCTAGTGAATTGTAGAGCCAAGATTCAAGTCCAGATTGACAAATTCTAGAGCATACACTCTTAATCACTGTAAATAGTGCTATTCCAACACATTCAGAAACTGCCTTGTGTCCCTGGAAATCTGCAAGGCACATTAGCATGTTGGGTAGAAATATTACTGTTCACAAATACCTGAAAATTATATAACAGCAAGGAAGGTACACAATGAACAGATGATGAACAAATAAAAAATAATTACACATGCCACTTTAGGCAGAATGGAAACATCCTTCTGAGAAGACATTTAGGCAGACAAGTAACTAAAAAATAGCAGAAAAACACCAATGAAACCCAAAGATGGTTCTTGGAAAAACAGTAAAACTGATACACTTAGATTGGACAAGAAAAAGAAGACAGTAGCAAAAATAAAATAGGAGACATCACTACAGACCTTTTGGATATTAAAAGTATAGCCAAGGAATATCATGAACAACTTAGAATACTCTGACAGCCTAGATGAAATGGACAAATTCCCGGAAAGGCACTCTTTTGGTGTTCTGAGACAAATTTCAACTCAACTTCAACTCAGTTTCACCTGTGTCTACCCACAGACTGCATCAGATCCCACAGGTAAAGGTCTCAGTCCCACACCATTGCCCCCCTACCCCCTTGAGACGGGTCGTAAGTCCAAGTTGTCAGATGTGCTTTGAACCAACCAACCATAAATCAGTGGTTCCCATAACATCCTCCCTGCTTTGATTAACTTGCTGGACAGGCTCCCGAACTCAGAAAAACAGTTTACTTACTAGATTGCCAGTTTGTTACAAAGGATGCAACTCAGGAACAGCCAGATAAAAGAGAAAGAAGCATAGAGCAAGATCTGGGGAAAGGCTGCCGAACTTCCCCGCCCTCTCCTGGCACGCCTCTCCTGGAATCTCCTGGAAGGTCTTTTGTGTTTTTACAGAGGCTTCATTACACAGACATGACTGGTTAAATCACTGGCCCTTGATGACTGATTCAACCTCCATCCCTCTTGTCCCTCCCCAGAAGTTGGAGGGGGTGGGGCTGAAAGTTCCAACCCTCCAATCACAAGGCTGGCTCCAATGGCAACCACCCCACCTTCGCCGTCTCTAGCTTTCCAAAAGCCACCTGATTAACATAACTAAGGATACAGTTATAACACTTAACACGTAGATAATTTCAAGGGTTTTAGGAGCTCTGTGCCAGGAATGGAGTTAAAAACCAAAAATATATTTCTGGGGCGCCTGGGTGGCTCAGTCAATTGAGCTTCTGACTTCGGCTCAGATCATGATCTCATAGTTTGTGGGTTCGAGTCCCATGTTGGGCTCTGTGCTAACAGCTCAAAGCCTGGAGCCTACTCTGGATTCTGTGTCTCCCTCTCTCTTTCTGCCCCTCCCCCAGGCATTCATTCATTCTTTCTCTCTCTCTTTCTCTGTCTCAAAATAAATAAATAAAAATTTACTAAAAATTTATAAAATTTGAGGCACCTGAGTGGCTCAGTCAGTTAAGCATCCGACTTTGGCTCAGGTCATGATCTCAGGGTTTGTGAGTTTGAGCCTGATATCAGGCTCTGTGCTGAGCCTGCTTGGGATTCTCTTTCTCTCTGTGCCCCTTCTGCACATGTGCGTTCTCTTTCTCTCAAAAATAAATACACATCAAAATATAAATCATATTATCTCAAATGTAAATTACCAAAACTCTCCCAAGAAGAAACAGAAAATCTGAACAGCCCTAGATCAAGTTTAAACATCAAATTATTCATAATTTAGAGCCTTCCCACAAAGAAAACTTCAATCCCAGATGTCTTTCCTGATGAATTTTTATCAAACACTTCAAGGGGGAGAAAAACCCAATCCTACACAAATTATTTCATAAACCAGGAGGGAGCGTTACACTCCCCAATTCATTCTATGAAGCTACCGTTACCCTGAATGCAAGGCCAGACAAAGCCTTGGTAAGAAAACTGGAGCCCGATATCCCTCACGAACACAGATGCAAAAATGCTCCACCAAATATCAGCAGATCAAATCTAAAAATATATCACCACCAAGTGGGTTAATCCCATGAATATAGGCTGAGATGGATGAGTCAAGGGATACTTTGAAGACAAAACCAACAGGGACTAGATGTTGGAAATAAGAAGAAATTGTGTAGCAGAGTCTGTATAAATGATCACAAAACCCACTTTTCCCTCTTGGGCACACTGGGTCCTTATAAAACCTCCTGTGCTCCACCCATGCCATACTCCATGTAGATGAGCCCAGTAGCCCCAGAAACCACATATGGTAAAGCAGGCAGAGACAGAAAATGGAACAGAGTCCCTAACTTACCACTTGACAAAACAAAACAAAACAAAACACTGCCCTCTGAACATAAACACCCACGTCAGACTTCCAGTGAATAAGAAATAAATTTCTACCGGGCTAAGTCCCTGATGTTCAGGGCTTTGTGTTTTACAGTAACCACTCTTTACCTATTCAATCTAGAGAAAAAAACAAGAAAAACTAGTTTACTGGCTTGAACAGTTGACCAAGGAGAGCTTAAGAGTACTCTCACTTCAGCTCTTATAAGAAGAAATGATTGGATTTAACAGAAGTTAGACGGTTGAGGCACTCTCAAGAGATGAATCTGATCCCATTTCTATAAGGAATCCATGTCGAGAAAATAATGAGATATGTAAAGATTTATGCACAGAGATGTTTGTGACAGTATTATTCATATTTAGTGAAAGTTTCCATGAAAACAGCCAAGACATCCAACACTGGATAAGTGGTTGAATAGCAGTGTGAGGATATGGCCTTAGGCAGGCATTAAAAACGATGCTTACAGAGAATTTAATAGTAAGTGAAAAAGGCAGACACAAACTTTATGAATGAATTATTCTCAATTACTGCTATACGTTTACATATGTTTACAGATGTCTATAAACACACACACGCATACGTACACATTGCCACAGACTGAATGTTTCTGTCCCCCCAAATCGTATGTTGAAAACCTAGCCAGTTGGGAGGGGAGGTGCCTGAGAGGTGCCCGGATCAAAAGGGCAGAGCCCTCATGAATAGGAGAGCGCGCTTAGGAAAGATGCCCCAGAGAAATGACCTGTCCCTCTGCCGTGTGACGACAGGAGGACCAGACTGCCATCATCAAGGAGGCATGTCCTCACCAGACACCGACTCTGTCAGCGCCATGATCTTGGACGTCCCAGGCTCCAGAACTATGAAGAGTAAGTGTTTGTTGTTTATAAGCCAGCCAGTTTATAGTATTCGGGTCATGGCGGCCTGAACAGACTAAAACACATACAGGTGCACACCAACAACACATATTTAGAAAGGAATGTTTGGGGCTCCTGGGTGGCGCAGTCGGTTAAGCGTCCGACTTCAGCCAGGTCACGATCTCGCGGTCTGTGAGTTCGAGCCCCGCGTCAGGCTCTGGGCTGATGGCTCAGAGCCTGGAGCCTGCTTCTGATTCTGTGTCTCCCTCTCTCTCTGCCCCTCCCCCGTTCATGCTCTGTCTCTCTCTGTCCCAAAAATAAATAAATGTTGAAAAAAAAAATTTAAAAAAAATAAAAAAAAAAGAAAGGAATGTTTAACACGTATGGCAGGATTTTTGACAATTTTCATTTATTCTGTACTTCCCAAACAATGAGCACGTGACATTCTTGGGATCAGATGAAAATAAGATAAATCAATGAGTATCATTTGTAACTTCTTTAAAAGACCATCTCGTGATCTTGAGAAGCGGCGATTCGATCCTTCGTAAAACCATACGGCGGGACCCAAGGTCGCTGTGCCCTGCATACTGTTGCTGAATTGTGCTCCTGGGAAAGCCCCCACAGTGGGAAACCTGCTTGCATACCTGAGAGAGGCGTGAACGGGTTATTTTTTATCTGCCCAACAAGGTAGAGGTATGCAAAGCCAAGAGAGCTCCAGACTTGGAAGGTCCTGTCTGGACGAGATGAGCCAAAGGAAGAAGGGCCAAAAGAGGATGCCACAGGCCAGTCGCCCACAGAGGAATCCTAACCTGTGAGCCTTTGAGAGGTGACTGTGTAAACACATGGGGCGGGGGGAGGGTGTAGACTCTGTGTCCCCAGCAGTCCCCGGGCCCCAGCCATATGGATCCCTGGACGTCCACGGTGAGTTTGTTCGGGGGAGCTAAAAAACACTGCCCACTTAACCAAAATAAAAGCGACTTCTGCAAATGGTTATGCAGCCATCGATGTCTCCAGCAAGTATTTCCCAAACAAAACCCAGAGCTCTGCTCCAAACTCTGGTGATTCAACCAAGGAATCACAAATGAAAGCATCCTACTAGAGTCAAGTCAACTCGACACCAACAACATGGAGAATCCATGCCTCCTCTGATAGCGTGACGTCGGGCCCCCAACCTATCAGGTCTGAACACTGTTTTCAAAACTGTTTTGTTTTGAAATATGTGTGTGTGTGTGGGGGGGGTATGGGTATTTCATTTAAAAATCCCACTTGCCAGTATTTCCCTGGAAAATTGGAAGAGCTGGCAATGGTGGACCCATATTCCCATGTAGCACTAATCAGTTGACTGGCCTCTTTTCACTCACAGTTCTCGGCTGTTTCCTTTAATTTTTCTGAGTTTGTAGCCCCTACTGTAGGGGACTTAAAATGTGGTGCTCAAGGGGCACCTGGGTGGCTCAGTCGGTTAAGCACTAGACTCTTGATTTTGGCTCAGGTCATGATCCCAACGGTTTGTGAGTTTGGGCCCCGCATTGGGCTCCAAGCTGAGAGTATGGAGCCTGCATGGGATTCTTTCTCTGTCTCTCTCCCTCTCTGCCCCTCCCTGCCCCTCAACAATAAGTAAATAAATATTTTTTAAAATGTGGGACTTCCAATCCTCTGTTGGAATTGTGTGTCAAGTCAGAGGATTCTCCTTTGAGTAAAGTTCACAGAGCTTAAGACGGTTGTCCACCATTTAAGATTGTTTTCCCCTTTCTCATCTTGCTTTGTGGGTTTTCATATGAGCCCAAGGTGCTGGATAACCGGTCTCCAGGTTAGTGAAACGCTGCTGGGACCCTTCAGCGAAGCTGATGGTTGCATCGCCGACTTGGCGTTTGTGAGCACGTTTTCATTCACAGAGAGTAGGAAAGACACCTTTCTTAGAGGATCAGGAAGCTTGGTGGCCAGGCTCCACAGCACAGAAGGAGAAGACGACGGGCTTCTTGGGACGACACTCAGGCTACCCCATAGCTCGCTTCCTCCTCTGGAGTCACAACAGCGTCCAGCCGGGGTTCTCGTCCACACATCTTGTTCCGGGTCCCTGTGACCATGGAAATCAGGCAGCTCTCTAGAAGCTCGGGGACACAAAGCCACAAGCTCATGGACTGCCAGAACACCGACACAAGTGCGGCACTGGCTGGGGCCAGCTGCGCATCAGTTTCCAAGCCACTCTGCCTGAGTTGAGGTTTCTTTCACTGCCCAGGAATGCGGGGGTTTCTCTAAACTATGACTCACAGCAGAGCATCCAGGCAAACATGAAGAGAAACCTGTTTTCCCGGGGAAAGGAGGTAAGCAAATGTTAAAACTTCTGACACTTGAACACAGCACTGGCTTTGGCGAATCGGACTCAATGTGAAAGGTGTCAAGTCATGGGAACACATCAGGCAAAAAGAAAGGGGTGGGGGGAGAAAAAGCAGAAGGTGCATAAAGTCTCCTAGGGCCCTGCAAACAAGAGGGAAGCAGTGGTTTCATTAAAAGAAAGTTAAAGGTTGTTTTCCAGGCTCCTGAATACCCTCTCCGCAGGCTTCATGCCAAAGGAGTTTCATTCACCCTGCAGCATGAGTCCGGCTGCCATTCATTCAATGCCTTTTCTTCCTGGGCACTACCCGCTGTGAAATTGGTAACCTATGGATAAATATGTTATTTTTTTTTCCAGCTGCACCTGTACTCAAGAACTTAAGCAGCAAAACTCCCTAATAATATTTGGCCCCAAGTCAGAACGCATTATGCCCCTCCTGCAGCCAGAGCCAAGAAACTCAGAGGAAACCTGGCTCTGTGCAAAAGGTCCCCTTTTTAGCACTGGCTGTCCCCTTTTGCAGTTTGTTAAAGCTGGAGGAATTGTAATCCAAGTAAAATCTCTTTCAGGAGATTCTTGGGAAAGAAGCTACAGGGGCAGGGGGTGCGGGGGGCCTCTGCAAAGTAAAAGAACATTGCAGCAGGTTACGTTATTCAGAACAAACTATTTTCTCCCCAATCCTGTAACTGCCTAGAGCATGTGATCTTCCTGAAGGTCGTTAAAGACAGGCTCCTCCCAGAAAGTTTCTGCTTTGATTAGTTTCCTGATGCTTATTTCCTAAAAGGCTCTTTTTGTCCCTAAAAAAAAAAAAAATGAGGAGCATTAAAATGTTTAAAAACGAATTTGGTGAGTAACCTGCTACAGGTAACTCGGCAAGATGAAAGGAAATCGCAAAGTAATGTGAAAACGGCACTGACCTTCCTGGGGTCCCCCACTGGCTGGCCAACCTTAGAGACACCGACGCACGGTCAGCATATCCCCTCCCCCAAAGTAAGACGCCTCAGAGGTACATGACATGAATCATCTTCTGCACAACCACTCATCCCTGACTCGAGCATGACCACATACACCTCTGGTAAAGTTCACGCGGCCTCACAGCCCACGGGGCATTTATACACTGGAAACGATAAAAAAAAACCCCAAAAACCTCTCCTTGTCTGTAAAGGTGCGGGTGTCTCAGGGTGCATCTACAAGGCCCTAATGAAAAAGCTCGGAGACTGTCCAGTGATGGTGATTAAATCTACAGCTCACAATGCCCATGTTTTGAATCAAAGAAGGAAATCAAAGTATTTCCCCCAACACAATAAGATAGAGCTGTTCCTCTGGGATCAAAGGCTCCTTTTGTGCTCACCACCTTTGCAGATGTGTGAGTCACAGGCAGACCTGACGCGACAGTTACCTCTCTGGTCCATGGAGATACCGTTTGCCAAAAATCAGCCTGCAGCAATCCTAGTTCAGGGGCTCCCTGGTGACCTGGATGTAACACTGTGTCAATAGTGTCCTGCAGACGATAGCAGCCTCCTCTTATTTATTTTTTTTTAAGCCTTGGATCAACTTTGCAAGTTCAACTGGCTTTTATTTTTGTTGAAGGCAATAAATTAATTTGTTATGACTCATCCCTCGAGCAAAGGAGGCGACTGCTCATTAATGCCATAATTTGTAAGATCCTGAACTCACGGGTTGTCTCCGACAACCCACACCCCCTAAACCCCCAGCTTTTGACTCCATTGAGGACACATTTGCTTCACGTTTGCACGGCTTCTGGAGCAGAGCCTCTCAAGACTTCAGCGGCACACGGATCACCACCGGGGGACTAGCCAACATGCAGATTCCTACCCAGGTGTTCCAGGGCAAGGCCTGAGATCGGGCATCTCTAACACGCTCCAAGGGCTGCTGGCCCACGGATCATATCCTGAGGGGTAAGGGCCTGGGAGGCGGAACTCCGCTAGTTAGGAGGTACATGGCGGTTGAGCCCTCAAGCTCTGAAATCAGATCGCCTGGTCTGACAGCCAGCCTCTGCTACTCACCCTCTTGAACCTTCCTTTTCCCCCTTTTCCTCACTGGCAGCATGGTGCCCAAAATAATAGCAAAAATAGAGTTGCCGTGAAGATCTAATGAGGCAATACGCATAAAGCGCTCAACACTGCATGTGGCCCACGGCAAGCATCCAAGATGTGGGCTGTGGCCACTCCAGTACCTTCGTGCGGTTCCCTTGGGTCCCCTCCTTCCTGGCCGGAAGAAATCGGTAGAGTCCCAGAGGGAGAGGAAGTGAAATCGGAAGTTTCTGACCCCCACGACTCTATCCACCAGCTCAGTCTTCTTGAAAAGGAAGGTGTTGCCAGAGTATGTGTTTGCGTATGTACACGTCTTCCCAAAGCCACACTGTAGAGTGGAGAAAGAACGTGGGCTTTGGAGCCCAGCAACACCGTGTGCAAAAGAACCTCTGACATCTTCTATTTCCTTTTTTTTTTTTTCCCCTTCTTTTTTTTAGAGAGAGAGAGCAGGGAAGAGGCAGAGGGAGAGGGAGAGAAACTTAGGCAGGCTCCACACTCACAGTGTAGCTCGATCTCACGACTGTGAGATCATGACCTGAGCCGAAATCAAGAGTCAGGTGTTTAACTGAGCCACCCGGGTGCCCCAGCTTCTATTTCGTCACCTGTTCCATGCGGATGGTAAAACCCACCATACGGGGACACCAAGAGGAGCAGGGATAATGATGCCAAGTGCATCCACCCCCCCCCCACCACGTACAGCAGACATTCAGTAAATAAAGTCTGTAATGCGCTGCCACCAGAACATCCATATGCATGACGGCAAACAGGAGAGGAAGCCGGCATTATTGGCGACACAGCCCGGGTAACTCGGTCCATCCAGGACAGGCAGAGGCTATTCGCCAACCTGTCCAGAATGACCGACGGGGCCAGGACTGCTTGGTGTTGGGCACAGAGTGTTTCTGTGACCTCAGATACAGGGGCACCGAAATGAGTGGATGTGAGTGGCTTTTCCCTGTGGCCCCGGTGTGATGGAGCTGGGCGAAGGCAGGGAAGATGTACTCACGATGGTTTTCCTGGAGAGTTATCCAGTCATTCATAATAATTTCAAGTTGGCCCATGTGCCAGCTACTCTAGCAGACATCCCGGGGTGAACGAGGCAGAGGCCGCACCCTCACAGAGTGCCCACGTCATGGAGGAGAAAGAACCACGTAGAGGAAACAGGTGAGAGTTAAAGTTGTAGAACAGCCCGTGACGGCAGGGCTCCTAGGAGAGCAGTTAACAGGACTGTCATGGAGGGCCTTTCTGAGGAAAATACCTTCAAACAAGACAAGGGAAGGATGATTCTTGAAGGATGGGAAGGAACCAATCAGGTACAAAGCAGAGGAAGAGCATCCTAGGCAGAGGGAACAGTGAGTGCAAGGGCCCTGGGGTTAGAAAGGAGGAGGAGAACGGTAGGAAACAGCCTAAGGCAGGTTTTAAACAGGAGAGTGCCACACATCTGTCCCACAAACCCACAGACTGAGCACCACAAGAGTCAAGTCCCATGGACAGTGGCCTGAAACCATGGTTGTCCGGACTGGTCCTCCTCCTCCTGGAAATGGACAGTCCTTGACCCTGGGGACACCACCCTGGCATGGGATTTCGGAAAGCCCTCTGCATTCACTGCCAAAGGAACAGGAGAAGCAAAGTACACGCAGAAGTCCCGGAGGCGCTGGACAGAGTGGCCCCGAATGCTGGTTTGCGAGACGAGAGCCTGCGGGAGAAGGTTCTGAGCAAACACGCCTCTGACCATCCCTCCATCGCGGGCCCTGCGCTCCCGAGGAGGAAGCAAATCCCGACGTCAATTGCCCTGGCAGCCTCCCCAATCACACAAATCCCAGACATTGACAGGGAGCTGCAGAGAATCTCCTCCAGTGACTCGGAAAGCCGAGAGCAAAGCGAAGGAGCTAAGATCTAATCCCTGTGCCTCGAGCAGCCGGAAGGAAGCGGGGCTCCCCGGGGGTCCCCTGTGCCCCGGCTGTTTAGCTCAGCCCTAGGTCGGTCTACCTGACGCAGGGTCGTCAAAGGCAGGGGGGCTGCTTTACCACTATGGCGATGTCTCAGGCACCCTGGGGCGGGGGTGGGGGGTGCTTCCTCCTCTGCACAGAAGCTCTGGCGTCCTGCGGGAAGAGGCTGGGGGACAAGGATGCTCAAAGGCGAGTCTTTCCCTGTCCTCGCCTCACAGGAGTGCAGAGAGTTCTTGCCCACTGAGAACAGAAGGAGGTCTGACACACGCACACCTGCCAGGGAACCAGCGGGAAACTGGTGGGAGACAAAAGGAGGGCACGGGAAGCGGCCGAACCACAGAGCGGGGGAGCCCAGACCTCCGTCCCCTGCCCCGCTTCCCGCCAAAATGAAGTAGGGAGGCCGGGGAGAAAACCCCTTCCCAGGGCCTCATGTCGCTTGCTTACGATTTTGCTTTCCTTTCGTTGTAAACATAACACGGCGCCCCTCTTTTTAAAATTGTTTTAATGTTTATTTTTGAGAGAGAGAGAGAGACAGGGCGTGAGTGGAGAGGGGCAGAGAGAGAGGGAGACACAGAATCCGAAGCAGGCTCCAGGCTCTGAGCTGTCAGCACAGAGCCCCTCGTGGGGCTCGAACTCATCAACCGTGAGGTCATGACCTGAGCTGAAGTCAGACGCTCAAGCAACAGAGCCACCCAGGCCCCCTAACACAGCGCCCCTCTTAACCACACTTTTGTGTTCACAGATGGACTTCGATGTTTCATTTAGAAAATCTTCCATTATTAGCGGGCCTTAACATTTCCTCTGAGGGGTTATTAACCTTTGTGTTTTTATTCTCTAGCCACGTATTAATTTTCCTGGCCTGTTTTTCATTTGGCACATTCGCCCCTTTCTTAATTTGTAAGTAATCTTTTTGTATAAACAATACTAATCCTTTGGCCAATACTGCAAACTTTTTCCCCTCCTGTTTGTTGGTTTCTATTGATTTTTTTGGGTATTTCTTGAACTCTCCGAAAGAACTGCAAAGCAGCCATCTAATTCCCCCCCACACACAAAAAAAGCACATTCTCTGTCTTTGAGATACAGTGTTAGAATCCCCATGAATCACCTGCTCCTATGCCCAAAATATCTCAGAAACCCTTTGCTTTCATAAGCAACACTGTGGCCCACAGCACCAGTCTACTCTTTTTCTTCTGTGGAGGCTGCGACCAGATCTGGGAAACTTCCTAGTCACAGTCTGAAGTCTTGAGGTCACTGTAGACCAGGGACAGTCCCCTGATGGCTTGGAGAAGCCTTAGAGTCAATGAAAACCACAGCTCCGATCGCTGGCCTCCCTCAACCCCTTTCACTCACCTCCATTTCTTTTTGTCTAGAAGACAGCCTAACAACAACAGGACCAAGAATCCCTCACAGAAACTCCACTGCGTTGGTTTCCTAACCCAACTGCGCTGGTTCAAGATGGAAGAAGCTTCGATGGTGTTTACTGACCATGTGCCGAATATGAATCACCTGTGAGCTGTGGCATCCCCCAAAATAAAAACGGAGAGCTCCTCGTGCCCATCACATGCTTTCCCATCCCCATACCTTTGTAGGTGATCTTCCTCTACCTAAACACCACCTTCCACCCCCATACACCAACCGGGGTTGGCCACCTTCCAGTCATCTGTCCAACCTCAGCTTAACCATCACAACTTTTGGAAAGCCTTCACCATCAACCAGTCTGGAACAGACACCCCTCCACTAAGAACTTTTAGAATCATTTCTAGCACCATAAGTGTATAATTATGTACGAGTATAATTGCCTGTTTACCCATCTGTCTCCCCAGCCTTTGATGGCTTGAACTATGTCTTTCACCACGGTATCCCTAGCAACTAGCAAAGAGCCAGGCTCGTGGCTCACAATCCATATACATTTGGGGAATCGATGGATCTTGTCAAGCGTTAGAATAAGAAAAGGGCTAGCCCCATTGCCATCTGCACAAGTCTACACCAGGAACATCAGGTTTCACTTTTGCATAGTCAAGAATTGAACCTTGCCCAAAAGGAGATCTGGTCATTCCCTAACTTTTCACTCAACCCTTGGGACGTCATGGCTAATAGGAGTGTTTTTGTCTTCCAAAGTCTCGGCTCACACTGGAGAGTCTGTCTAACAACGTGATTTAGGGTGGGGGCACTGTTGAGTTTAGGACTCAACTGGAGTCTGAGATTAGCCATGTGGGTTGTCAACCGTTCTGAGTCCATACCCTGAGCGTGAAGGCTCAGGCACGCTTCTCTGGTTGGCAACACTGCACGCTTATTGTCACATTTCTTTGCTGGGAAAGTAGCACTATGCATGACTCCTTGGCAACAGTCAAACGGAGGCGCCACATTCGGAACCTTCCTGGACTCTGCCCCTTGGTCAATTTTAGTCTGAATCCTTAGCTATAATAAAACATATCCTTGGGTGTAACAGCTTCCAGGGAGTTCTGTGAGCATCCACTGAATTGTTGATGCCATGGGTGTTCTTGGGGAGTCCCAAACTTGGAACTTGTACCAGAAATGAGGGTGGTTTGGGAGACTGTGCCCCACCCCCCTCCTCCAACTTTACAGTTCCACTCCTAAGGACATTCTGAAGACAGTAGCTGCAATAATAACTCTTCTGGAAAAAGTGAACCATAAAGGGCAGGCCCAACGCATAGAAAGTCGAGACTCACAAAGCCGCTATTACGGATGCTTCATTCATTAAAACCAGCCTTGGAAATGCAGACTGTTCCCCTGTGTCCCACCCTTCCGGGACCAAGATGGGCAGCACCCTCCAGGCAAGAGAAGGAATCATGAGTAGCTGCTCACCGCTCCCCCTCTCTCTGACAGATGACTGGGCAAAAGTAGATGAGAATTCCTCCTTTATAAATATCTTTACGTGCTAAATGTCTCTAAAAGGCACCATGTGCCAAGCTAGTCTGCTAAGACACAGATGCAGAACAGATGCAATGGCCCATGAGGTAGCTGAGAAGTTGCAGAATTTTTCTTCAACAAGAGGCAGGAAAGTTTCTTGGGAGGAGAATACGATCCAGGACAGGCCCGAGGCCGCTGGCAAGCCATGGAAAGTCTGGCTCCCAGCTGTGAACATAGCATTTCTTACCACGGCACTTTCAAAACCTACCTACGTGTATACTTTTATCTCCTCCCCAAGTTCACTCTGCACCCATTTGTTTAAAAGATATTTACTAAGCACCTACTATGGGCAAACTCTCTTCTTAAAGGATACAGAGATAACCAAAATAAGTACAAAGGACACACATTCTAATAGAAGGAGTCAGATAAAAATATAAACAGAATAATGTTTATAATATTATCATAAATATAAAGTATAAACAGGTAGACCTATGCTGTGGAAAAAAGTGGAGCTGATGTTATAGTAATGCTGAAGGAGGAAGCAACTTGAACTTGACTGATCAAGAAAGGCCTGTCGGAAGCAGCAACGTTTCAGATCAAACTTGAAGGATGAGAAGAAGCTGGCCAAGATCCCAGGCAGAGGAAACATCAAGTGCAAAGGCCCTGAGGTAGGTGTTAGGATTGTTTCAGGAAAAGGAAGAAGGAACAGGGGAAAGGATACCTTCTAGAAGAAGGTCTGCTATGTGATCAGGAGATTATGGCAAGCTCTCTAGGCCACGGCAAAGAACTGATTTTCATTCCTACATGGAAAGCTGCAGGAAAGTTTTAGTAAGTTAATATGATCAGACTTAGGGATTTTGTTGTTGTTCTTAATCACACAGTCAGCTACGTCATGTATTGACCATAGGGTATTGAGGCTGGAAGCAGAGACCCCCTGAAGAGGTTGCTGTCATCGATGGTGGCTTACAGAGTTGCAGTACAGATGGAGAGATGCTTCATGGCTATGTTTTGAAGGCAGACCTAGCCGCACTTCCTGATGACTTGGATGTAGCCTGTAAGAGGGAGAGACAAATCAAAGAAGACTCCCGGTTTGTAGCTTGAACAGCTTAATGGGAAGTGAGGTCGTTTACTCAGATAGGAAAGATAGAGGGAGGCATACATCTGGGGACAGACTAAATGAGAAAATGAATCTCAGAAAAGCCAAGAGACTCGTTCAAGGCCACACAGCCCGGACACGATGGAGGCAGGGTTTGAACTCTGGCCCACGGGCCTCCAGGGCAAAATTCAAATGGCAAAGCAAACCGAATGTCCAAGCCAGGTTCAGAGAGGCCTTGAAGGAAGAAATCAAATCGGTAACCCAGGCAAATTCAGGGCATGCCATGTGGCTGATCTATTTTCGGCACCCACTCTCGTGAAGGCTACTTGGAGAATCAGAGAATTAATAGAATTTTCGAGCTGAGCAGATCCTTAGGCTCAGAAGGGCACCTGCGTCTTTGCAAACATGATTCACCGAACATCCCCTGAGTAGGCAGATGGGTCAGGCTGCTGAGTAGACTTTGCTTTGAATGGAGCTCTGGACACAGACCCATCTTCCGAACCATCCTATCCGCTTCCTCCCCCCCACTCCTCCCCCGCTGTCAAAAGGAACAGGACATTATATAAACCTTCTGAAATGCCAAAAGGAGGAATTCTATATTTAACTCCCCTCCCAGCATCCAAACATCACGTGACGGGACGGTGAGGATCCAATTCAACAATGTTGAGTAACAGGGAGATAACTGAAGGGACTCTCCTCTTCCCCCTTCTCCTCTGACTTCCTGTCTCCTGCCACCCACGGTCACATCTTCATTAAGGAGGTTCGGGAGCAGCGTGGCTCTGGCAGATCCCAGGGAAAGCAAACCGCTGAGGGGGGTCAAAGGATTATGCTAATAGAGATGCTATTAACACAGGCAGCTGCTGCCACCACCGCTGCCCGTTGCCTGCCGGGGACGCTGGAACTCAGAGCCAGTCGTGGGCTCTTCCCGCTCATCAGCCTTCCCAAGAAGTGTGGGGACTGAGGAACAGACAGCAAGGGGACTGCTAAACCAGTGCCCTCAAGGCTCAGGAGACAAATAAAATGGAACTTCAGCGACTGTATCTCCACAGCTGGGACGTCGGTTAGAAACGCGCCCCGTAAAAAATTAATTACGTAACAAAAAAAATCAAGGCATGTCTACAAGGTTGCAAGCGCTGGGGGATGGAAGGAGCCTGAGGGGCAGATGGGGAAGGCTGGGAGAGAGGCTCCCAAGCTCACTTATTGACCAGCCTGCACGCTGTGGGCGATCGATAAATATTAAACACTGAGGCTGGCGGAGAACAGGTTTTAATGAGGCCAGGAACACGGATAGAGCGGGCCGTCGTGGTGAAGGGGCCATGGGCAACCAGCCTCATCTCTGCAGGTCCTGCGTCCACGCCTCTCCCAGGGGTGCTCTCGTCACAAAAGGAAAAGCAAACCAACTCAGGGGAAATCCACGGGAAGCTGGAAGGCGAGGGGCCCTCCCTGGCATAGCTTAGGTCTCATCTTGTCTTTCGTTCAATTAAAAAAACAAAAATCCCCCAGGACACAGCAATACAGGAGAGACTGAGGGAAGCTCCACCCTCAGGAAGTTTCCAGGCCCCTGGGGGAGGTGCCAAGCCTACCGCCAATAGCAGAGTACCAAGCCCACAGGAGAAGGGCGTCTATTCCAGCCAAGTCAGGGAAGACTTCCCAGGAGAAGGGGCCCTGGAATTCAGAAATGAGGACTCCAGGGGCGCCTGGGTGGCGCAGTCGGTTAAGCGTCCGACTTCAGCCAGGTCACGATCTCGCGGTCCGGGAGTTCGAGCCCCGCGTCAGGCTCTGGGCTGATGGCTCAGAGCCTGGAGCCTGTTTCCGATTCTGTGTCTCCCTCTCTCTCTGCCCCTCCCCCATTCATGCTCTGTCTCTCTCTGTCCCAAAAATAAATAAACGTTGAAATAAAAAAAAATTAAAAAAAAAAAAAAAAAAAGAAATGAGGACTCCAAACAGAGTAGCCAAGTAAGCAGCAGAGAAGGGTGGTCCGTGGGGAACGCGGCATTTGCAAAGGCTTGGAGAGCCCATCTTCCCCTTTGCTTGTGACATGCGTGTACCTCTTATCCGCCAGGGATCCTGTGTCCTTTCCCCCCCGTGTCACTTCGCCTAGAATTCTGTGACAGGGGAGCAATCCACCACTGTTATCATACAATTTGGTTGTTCTGTCATTGCTATTACTACTATCGTTGATGTGAATTACGTGCCAGGCACTGTGCTAAGCATTTGACCCACGTCGTTCTCTTTTAAGCCCCACATCCTCGTAAGAAAGATGCAGCGAGCATCCCCATTTAGAGGTGAGGAGAGACTGAGGCCAGAGAGGTGACAGCTCACCTGGCCAGTAAAAGTGGCAAAGCTGGATGTGAGCAAGGTGATGGGCCTTCAGTGCCCTTAAACATCTGTTCTAGCACTTTCCACTGAGCACCACACACACCCTGGGTAAAGCCTCCAGTGAACTTCGTCTTCACGGCTCTCTGGCATCGCTGTGTGTGCCCCTGGTGGCCCTCAGCATCTATCATTCGGGACCTAGTCCATAAACACTGGGATCAGTTGGACATGAGGTTAAACCCCTGGCCCACGGCTTACGGGCTCCACCATTTGAGGCAAGCTCTCCAAACTCTCAAGGCTTCTGTCTTCACGGTCACACAGTGACTACGCGGGGCCCACCCGGATAGCCAGGGTACGCTTCCTATTTCAAAGTGGGAAGATTCTTCACTTACTCATGTTGTCAAAGTCCCTCTGCCATCAAAGAGAACCTGTTCTCAAGTTTCTGGGATTGCAAGGTGGATATCTTCGGGGGCCTGTGATTCTGTCTACCACAGTCCACTGTCTGCCCCAAATGGGTCACAAGTGGCTCACACATAGAACACATCCACCCCAGCCCCGAAAGTTTCAACCTGTTCCAGCACCAACTCAGAGTCTCATTTTAAATCTCATCTGTTCATCTTGCTCAGGTGGAAGTAGGAGACTCTGGGTATACGCCACCCTGGGGCACGATATGAAACGACAAGGCCAGGTACCCCTCTGTTCCCAACATCCAATTGTGGGGCAGGCATAGGAGCCCAGCTACAGGCATTCCTGACCCGAACAAAAACCAAAACCAGAACGACAACAAAGCGATGGAAAGAAGACACGTGTTACCACACCCGAGCCATTTGGAAATCCAGACAAAGAGTTTGCCTTCCTTTTCCATGAGGGGTGGCTTGTGTTGCAGCCCTAGTATTTTTAGCAGTCTGTTTCCAGCCTGTAGAACTTGGAGAGCGCGTGGCCTTCTTTCTCTCATCCTCTGTTTCCTTCAGTCAAAGTTGGCCATGTTTCCGTGGATGTGAAATTTCAAGAACCTTGCGGGTCTCCTGTGTATCCCACAGGGACTCACTGCATCAGACAAGAGCTTGCCTCTATCTTTCCTAGATAATTCTATCTCTATCCTGACTGCTGAGTAGATGACTGAGGGGTTCAGGAGTCACGTACACCTGGTCTCTTTAACGATCCCTCTGTATGATCAAATACTGTTACTTACTTTAACTTTGTTTATTCTGAGAGAGAGAGAGAGAGAGAGAGAAAACATGAGCAGGGGAGAGGCAGAGACAGAACGAGAGAGAGAATCCCAAGCAGGCTCCATGCTGTCAGTGCAAAGCCCGATGCAGGGCTCGAACCCACAAACGGTGACATCATGACCTCAGCCGAAATCAAGAGTCAGAAACCCAACCGAATGAGCCACCCAGGCGTCTGAATACTGTGACTTCTTGATTCTTTCCAGGCACTCAAGAAAATGTCATCTAGCCACACCCTTGGCTTTCTCTCCAGACTGCCTTTCCGGGCAGTGAGTCTCCTAATTTTAGCATCTTTTACCACTTGGATAGATGGAGAATTTCCCAAGTCAGCCTTTCTGCCTTACCAGTTTTTCTCACAATCTATCTCTTTCCTCTCACATTTTCCTAAAAGCAGCAAGAAGAAATCGGGCTGTACCTTCAACACTTTGTTCAGAAATCTCCTCGGCTAACTATCCAAGTTCACTGCTTTACAATGGGATTCTCTCTCTCCTTCTCTCTCTGCCTCTCCCCTGCTCATGTTCTCAATGTTCAGATTCCCATGGAACCGTAGGACACGATTCAGCTAAATTTTCTGCCACTATGTAAGAAGCATCCCCTTTCCGCCAGTTTCCAAAACATGTTCGTCATTTCCATCTTAACGAGCCCTCACTGGTAGTGCCTTCTGTAACAGCCATATCTCTATGAACATTCTGTTCTTGAGGATTTAGGTATTCTCTGAGGTGATACATTTTTCTCTATGATGCCTCAGTTCCTTTGGAATCCTTAATACCAGAGTTATTAGCACCCCTATTTCTACTAACAGTATGTTCAAGGAAACCTAGGGGTTTCCTATGATGGGACTCAGAATTCTTCCAGGCTCTGTCCACTGTCCGACTCCAAGGCCACTTCACTCTTGTAGATATTTGTTACAGAAACACCCTGCTCCTGGAACCCAAATCTGTATGAGTCACGGTTCAGTCGGAGAAACAGACCGATGGGAGATGTATATGAGGAGATTTATTACAAGGACTTTGCTCGCATAATTGAGGAGAATGGGTAGACATGTCTGAAATCTGTAGAGCAGGCTGCAACCCTGGGACAGGAGCTGAAGCTTCTATGCTCAGTGGAATCCCTCCGGGGAAGCCTCAGCTCCACTCAAGCGACTGAATCAAGCCCGCCCGGATTATCTCGGATCATCTCCCCTAGAGCCAACTGATGGGAGCCTTTCACCACATCTGCAAAACCCCTTTACAGCCACACCTGGATTAGTGTTTGACTGAATAACTGTAAATGTAGCCTAGCCAAGTCGATGCAGCAGACGGATGCAGAATACCCATCAAACAGGTGTTATATTCATCACACTGTGTTCTTAACCCTCAAGACAGCCTCTCCGGGGGTGCCTAGGTGGCTCCGTCGGTTAGGCGTCCAACTTCGGCTCAGGTCATGATCTCACGGTTCATGGGTTTGTGCCCCGAGTCGGGCTCTGTGCTGACAGCTCGGGGCCTGGAGCCTGCTTCCGATTCTGTGTCTCCCTCTCTCTGTGCCCCTCCCCTGCTCACTCTCTGTCTCTGTCTCTCAAAAATAAATAAACATTAAAAAAACTTAAAAAAGAAAAAAAAAAAAGCCAGCCTCTCCTTCATTTCTACATCCCCTCCCTGAGAGCCGGGGTCCACACCAAGCACACATAAGTCAAATGGGTAAGTTCACGGGCAAATGGGCTTCCTTTATCACTACTTTTTATCACCCTATCTCTCCTGCTCCAGCACCCAACCCCGCCAGTTTTAAAGACTCCTCGTCCGTCCCTCCCGGCAGACGCATCATCTTATAACTGTTGGGAAGCCAGTGTCGCAAACGCTGGAGCATTACAACCCACAGCACAGACCCTACAATCCCACCTCTTCAACAGGTAAAAGCTAAAGCAATAAAAACGCGACAGTAATTCTCTCTGGCCCACGACAAGGAATACAAGCTCGAAGAGCAACAGCAACTTCCAAGATGAGGCTCCTTTGCAACTAGGTTCTAACGAAACCAGTTCCCCTTCCAAGAAAATCAAAATGGGGAACTCAGAACGACCAAATTAGGATGCAGAAAGCATCTGACTAATCATACTCCATTGGAGACCTGCTATCTGTGGTGCTGCACAAGGACTGAAGGTTACAAATACTGATTAATAATTAATAAACTGCCTCCTTAAAAAAAAAAAAAAGCAACAATTTCAATACTTTGCAGCATACTGCTGGGTGACCTTTTCTATCACATTTTTCTTCGTAATTTCGGACGAACTTATCTGTCAGCGCAAATGCCTTGAGAGAATGAGCTCATTCTACCTTCAGAATGATGAGGATTGATGACGATGATCATGACCGTGACCGTGGTGATGGTGATGACAGCGAGGTACCATTTACCTTGTGCCAAGTTACTGTGCTAAGCGCTTTACATACAGCATTTAATTCCATTGCTTTTACAACCTGTCGTACGTTGACTTCTCCCAGCAGGAGACACTGAGACAGAGATTTGAGACACCTGAGAAATGATCCCAGAAAACACTGGTAGGGGCGGGCACACAGATGTGACAAAGGGAAGGAGAAAGAAACAATTAGTGATGTTTTTTAAAGCAAACTCCGGGCAACTGCACCTTAATACCAGTGGGGACATTTTGACCCGAGCATAAAATATCTACATCTCGGTCATGCCACTTAAGAGGCGAAGGCCTGGCGGACTTACCCGCAGACCCCTGCCTGTCATTGGCTGCTTCCCTCCCCTCCCTCCCCTGTACAGCCTGAGGTGCTGGGAAGGGGCTGGATGTAGAGCAAGAAACCAGAGGCCAAATCTGGCTCTGCCGGTTTCTGACCGTATCAACCCCAGACCCCGGTTTTGTCATCACCAAAGAGGGCCCAGCACCATCCCCGTGGCAGGAGCAAGACTTAAAGACTGTTGCTAATGGGGGCGCCTTGATAATGGGGGTGACTCAGTCGGGTAAGCATCCGACTCTTGATTTCGGCTCAGGTCATGATCTCGCGGTTCATAAGTTCGAGCCCCACGCCGGGCTCTGCACTGACAGTGTGGGGCCTGCTTGCGATTCTCTCTCTCCCTCTCTCTCTCTCTCTCTCTCTCTCTCTCTCTGCCCCTCCTCTGCTTGCGCTCTTTCTCTCTCTCAAAATAAAGAAATACGCTTTCAAAATTAAAAAAAATAAAGACTGTAGATAATGTTTCCTGAACAGCAAGTCCCCTTCATCCAGTTGGACTCATGTTCGTGTATGACATGGTGTGCCCCTCTCTGACTCACAAGTCAGAGACAGCTGGGTCTGGATCCAGGTCCAACCACTTAGCGGTGGTTTGGGTGCTCTGTTTCACATTGACCAGCCTCAGTTGTGTCACCTGCCAAATGGGGCTAAGAATACTGATAGCATCACACAGTTGTTTTGAGGGTTAAATGAGATATTTACAGCACTTGGTACAACGCCTGGCACATAACACAATTCCAGGACGTGCCAAATATCACCATTATCATTAGTATTGGTATGCCGTCATTACCAGAATGCGCTGAATGAATGAGAGCTGAGAAAAGAACATTATCAGCTCAGGGCTGGCAGTGCCTAGATTTCAGAATTCTTCATATGGAAGTTCTCCGCCGGGGAAACAGAAAGCCTCGCAATTAGGAAAACTGAAAAAGAACAGGACGGGCCTGGCCAAATTGCCTAAGCCCAGTCGTGTGTGAAATGCTTCAGAACAATTGATGGAGACGATGCAGAGCCTGTGCCAAAACAGATCATGAGACAGGCCCGGGGCCTGGAGTCTGCACACAGCCGGAGGACCTGGGGGTCAAGTCTGCCTTCTCTAACGAGGCAAGAGCTCCAGCTGTTTAGATTTTTCTCTTTAGATTCACAGAGCACCTTTCCAGGTCATCTCTGAGTGGCGGGAGGTCGGGGTGAGCATCCCCCAGGGGTGGGACAGGTCTCTACTCGCCTCCCCCCCCCCCCACCCCCAAAGGCGGGAGACACGGACTCTTCTGAAGAGGTCCGGGGCAAGGAAGGCTGGTGAGGAACTTACTAAAATGAAAACAGAAAAGAGGTCAAATCAAAAGCCAACGTACTACGCTGTTCAAATGCCGATTCTGGTTGTCTCGGGTAGGGCTGACATTCGTGACTTAAACAAGATACCCCAGGAAATACAGACCCTGCGGGGCTACTGGTCCCACTCCGAATAGCGTGATTTAGATATTACTTAGTCCCATGTTTCCAAACTATCTTTTGTTTTTAAGTTTATTTATTTGAGAGAGAGAGGAGGGAAAATAGCATACAGAGAGGGAGAGAGAAAATCCAAAGCAGGCTCCGTGCTGTCAGCATAGAGCCAGAAGTGGGCCTTGATCTTATGCACTGTGAGATCATGACCTGAGCCAAAATCAAGAGTCGGACGCTCAACTGACTGAGCCACCCAAGTGCCCCCTCAAAACTTCTGGGACTGGGGCACCTGGGTGGCTCAGTCGGTTAAGCGTCCGACTTCAGCTCAGGTCACGATCTCGCGGTCCGTGAGTTCGAGCCCCGCGTCGGGCTCTGGGCTGATGGCCCAGAGCCTGGAGCCTGATTCCAATTCTGTGTCTCCCTCTCTCTCTGCCCCTTCCCCATTCATGCTCTGTCCCTCTCTGTCTCAAAAATAAATAAACGTTAAAAAAAAAAAAAAAAAAACTTCTGGGACTATGTCATTAAAAAAGCAAATATCCGGGGGCACCTGGGTGGCTCAGTCGATTGATCATCTGCCTTCAGCTCAGGTCATGATCTCACAGTTTGTGAGTTCGAGCCCCATGTTGGGCTCTGTGCTGACAGCTCAGAGCCTGGAGCTGCTTCAGGTTCTGGGTCTCCCTCTCTCTCTGCTCTTTCCCTGGTTGTGCACTCTCTCTTTCAAAAATAAATAAGCATTAAAAAAAAATTTTTAAGGCAAACATCCAGCCTCTGCAAACCCACTGAGTCAAAATGGGTGGGATGGGGGATACCCCAGAAGCTGTGTGTTTAAAAAGCACCCCCCCAGTTATGTTTAACATGAAAGTTTAGAAAAATGCTGATGTGGTCTGTGTCCGGCATAACGAATTCAAATACCCTGGAACCCAGACATGAGATATGAGCGATCTAAACTGTCCACGTGTAACAACAGATCACGATGACGGTAAACTTGGAGGGGCAAGCCCCAGCTAAAGGAGGCAGCCAGTTTTTTGCTCACATCAGACGCTGCCATGAGGAAATTCAGGCTGCATGTTTGCAGATCTTTTGAGTTTTCAGCAGAAACTCCAGATTCAGATTTTTCGGTGAACTGTCTTGACATATTTTAAGACTCCGGCATGAGCAAAACAAACACATCTGCAGGCAACCATCTGTAAGTCCTGGAGCTCAGTCGATGAGAAAGAGAGATCCATGGCTGTTTGAATATTCATAAGGCCTGGCAGAACTCAGGCTGCCCCTGGCCAATCTGTGCACTCTGTCCCTTGGTCACAGTGACTGGCTCAGGGATGGTCACATGATGCAGAGGAGTCCAATCAGAGTCTGCCCTGGGTCTGTGGATGGAGTTACCATGAAGAAAACTCTCTGCACTCTGTAGTTTCTCTGAGTCATTTTATCGGTGGAATGAGGGTCCAGAGCTTTCTGGCAACCATCTCGCTACACTGAGAGTTGGGGGGAAGGGTATTCCCTGGGAATTAAGCCAATACAGAGAAAAGCCAAGCTGAGAAATGGGAGAGGCCAATGGCATGGGGATCTAGCCAGGCTAGAAGATGATTCCTGGTATTTTCAGGTACATCACCCACCTCGTCTGACTTTGTACAGCTGCCAGCGGTTAATAACCGCCAAAGCGGATTTTTTTTTTTTTTTTTGTACTTAGATTTAGATTTTACAGATAATGTTCATTTGCATTCTGGCATGCCACTCTGAAAGCAGCTCTATGAGGGAAACAGGCCACGGGCTGTTTTCCACATTTTACCGATGAGATCCCAGGGCAGAGAGGGGAGCGGTGCCTTGCAGAAGATCACAGCTCACCAAGGGCAGGACGGGGGCAATAAATCTCATCTGTTGATCCCAGTTCAGAGTGCTTTCCACCCTCTCTTCCCTGCCTCAAATAGGACACGTGTCCGTCCCTACTCTAACACTCAACAGGCATGTGTCTGGGGGGCTGGCTGCGGCTCCCAGCTCCACTGCAAAATCCTTCCCGGCTACTTGTTCCGAGAGACAGAAGGAAGATAGGTACACCCGCAAATGCCCATTTCCACACATTCCAGGAAGTGGAAGGGCACAAGCCCACAGTGAGAAACTGGAAGATTTATGGCATCACAATGAGTCGAGAACAAAGTAAGTGGGACAGAGAAGACAGAGCCCAGAGTCCCAGTCACCTGAACAAACGGAACGTCAACGCTTACGTTTAGAAAGGGGAGCAAGTTTTAAAAACAAGTGAACAGTAAGGACTCGGGGATCCACAAAGGCAAGAGACCCACCTTACCTCAGCCACCCAGGCTCAAGTTCAACCCACCCTAGACATCCCAACACTCTCCAGTTCCCTCCCTGGTGCACACAACCCCTGCCTCGGAATCGGGCCCCCTTGCCATGATGTCCTCCATCATGTTCCCATGTAAAATCCTCGGGTCTCGTCCCTTTTCCAATTAGGTACTTAATACAACTTGGATCCCTGTGTCACCACATAATAATTTACACAGAACACTTAATTAGCTTCTTAGATAAAAATAACATGTAATTTGTTTGGTAATTATATGTTTCCACAACTGCTGAAAGCAACTCATTACAGGAATTTGGTACACTTAGGATAGATTACCTTAATTCTATTTTCTGTTTATCCAATTCGATCTGTCGGTCTTAATTGTATTGTAAATTGTGTGGGGCTGGTGAAGGTGACTGTGAAACTGTTGTTCCCTCAGATTTTGTGGTTGGTTGGCATGTCCCTGGTGTTCGCTCCAGGCACTGGCTGGCTCTGTCGGCCTGGTGAAAACGAGGGCAGGCTGAGACCCTTCACACGAGCGAAGAAGAGAGTCAACACAACTTCCTGCCAAGCGCCTCCGTTAACATGGCGTGTTCCAACCTGAGGGTACATGGATACATTTTCCTCTCAAGTGTTTAATAATTCAGGAGTTCGTCTAATGTGTATGAGAAAAAAATTATAAATGGCACTTCCAGACCATAATTCCAAGCAAATTGTTGCTTGGAATGAAGCTTCAGTGGGTATTTATGTTTAAAAACATTGAGGCAATTTATGGGTAATTGATGGTATTAGGGATTTATTACCTTGTTAAATGTAATAACAAAATTACGTTTATATTCAATGAATGGAGCCCTTATCTTTTAAAACATATACTGAAATTTTGTAATAAAGTGGCAATAATCCCTGGAATGTGCTTTAAAATAATCGAGGCGGTGGTACTGAGGAAGATAGAATATTAAGAAAATAAAATTAACCATGAGTTTAAAGCTGCATTGAATGTCCATGAGGGTTCATTGTATTTTCTCTCTACTCTTTTGTGTTTGATAATTTCCATAATAATCTAAAGATCGACTCAATTTAAAGAACAAGTTGGTTAAAAAATAATGTAGACCAGGGGTCAGTACGCTTTTCGGTAAAAGGCCAAATAGTAAATATTTTTTAGGCTTTGGGAGTCATACAGACTCTGTGACAACTACCAACGGCGACGTTCCGCGAGAGCGGCTGTGCACACCATATTCATGGATGGGTGCCATTCTGTTCCGGTAAAACTTTATTACCAAAACGGGGGCAGGTCACGGTCTGCAGATCTTTGATGAGGTGATACAATGATATGGCAAAAATCATGAAAGCAGTCTAGAAAAGGCTGTAAGAGGGAGAAAGGTGCCCAATTCTTGGGACCCTGAGACTCCTTCCTTGAGGGTAGCAAGTTCTTACCGATTCAGTCTGAGAGGCAACAACCAGCCAGGCCCTGTGCTAGGCAGGGACACAGATGGAACGGAAATGGGGATAAGGCGGGAGCAGAGAAGTATATCCATCCATCCATCCATCCATCCATCCATCCATCCATCCATCCAACATTTTATAGAGGACATCACATCGTGACACCATCAGGGGATGGTGAAAGGGGAGGTATTTAATCCATTCCTTGTCATCTCCGGCTCCTGCTGAGGTCAGCCCACAGATATCCCTCCACTGTGTCTAACCAGTGTGGGAATAAAGGCTCCCTGACGGAGTTTAAATTGCTACAGCTATTGCAGAGTGAGGGTTATTAACATTATTATTGTTCTGGCTCCAAAAGGCCGTTCACCTTTGGGTTTCTGTCCAGAGGTGAAGGACAGATGTTGGCGAGGTGACCCCAGGGGGGTTTCAAGGCACCAGTTTGAATACTAGAGCTCACAGTAAATAATCACACTTGAGATGAAGAGTTTCCCCATCTCTGATGTCCACTTGCTTCTGGAGAGACTACATGACAGTGGCACTCCCCAGGTGCTGAAGGAGGCATGAGGCGAGAGGCCTCAATAGTCCAGAAAGTGCAAGAGTAATGACAGCAGGATGTGGCTGTCCCCATGATGATGTCTACGCAGCCCTCTCAGGTGCAACCTCAAATCCTGGATCCCCAGCAAAGATCAGACGTGCTGAACTCTTTCCCGTACACCTCCATTTCTTCCCCATTAGATCAGCCAGGTATGATGTGGCTTTGATATCACACAATCAAAACACCACTCACTCAACAAAATACTTGCTGAGCTGTTAATATGCACCAGGCGCACGAGTGGGAACCAGAGCGACCAAGCAGAATGCATTGAGTCCCTGCCCTCCCAGAGCTCACCTTGTGACTCAGCGGTTCTCAACTAGGAACAATGGCATCCCCCAGAGGTACGTGGCGATGTCGCGACACATTTTTGGTTATCATAACCAGATGAGGGGGGGCTACCGTCATCTAGTGGGTAGAAGCCAAAGATGTTTCTAAACATGCTACAGTGCCAGAACGGCCCCCTCAGCAAAGAATTATCCAGCCCAAAATACAAAGGCACCAAGACCGAGAAACCCAGCTCTCAAAGAAGACACAGATTTTAAACAAATGGCCGTGTGAAAGATTCAGTTATAGAAGCGTGTGCAGCATGTGGCTGCAGCACAGGGAAGAGATCAGTGCTGAAACACAAACATGGTTTCGACCTTAAAAACAGAAACAAAAGCCCTTATTTGGTCCCGTGCCCACCTCTGGATAAGTCTGTTTCTCTGTTCTCTTTTATAGCAAAATGGGTCCTAGTTGTCTATAGCAACCACCTCCACTTTTTCATCTACCATTCTCTCCCCTACCAATTCCAGGCAGGACTGGTCACCACCACGCTGCTCAAAGTCTGTCATTAAGGGCTCTGCACCTCCATGCTGTGGATCCCACCCGACATCTGACCTTGTGGACCCTTCCTTTCGGTGACTCACCGGCCCCCAATTGGTTCAGGCTTCTTGCTGATTCTTCCATATCCTCCTGACCTCTCAACATGACCAGCACCTAAGAGTTTACAGCCTAAGGGCCAAATGTGGTCCACCACCCTGTTTTTTGTAAATAAAGTTTCATTAGAGCCCAGCCATGCCCGTTCATTTAGATATTGTCTAGACTGCTTTCTCTACACCCCAGAGTTGAGTCATTGCAAAAGAGACTGTATGGTCCACAAAGACTCCAATATTTTCGATTTGGCCCTTAAAGAAAAGTGTGCTGACCCCTGGTCTAAATTATTATTTAATTTCATTATTTTTGTTTAAATTGACTTGGGGCGCCTGGGTGGCGCAGTCGGTTAAGCGTCCGACTTCAGCCAGGTCACGATCTCGCGGTCCGTGAGTTCGAGCCCCGCATCAGGCTCTGGGCTGATGGCTCAGAGCCTGGAGCCTGTTTCCGATTCTGTGTCTCCCTCTCTCTCTGCTCCTCCCCCGTTCATGCTCTGTCTCTCTCTGTCCCAAAAATAAATAAACGTTGAAAAAAAAAATTAAAAAAAAATAAATAAATTGACTTCATTTTTTTTAACATTTATTTTTGAAAGAGAGAGAGAGAGAGAGAGTGCACACAAGTGGGGGAGTGAGGGGACAGAGGACCCAAAGCAGGCTCTGCGCTGACAATAGCAGGCCCAATGAGAGGCTCGAACTCACAAATTGTGAGATCACGACCTGAGCTGAAGTTGGAAGCTCAATTGACTAAGCAATCCAGGTGTCCCAAAATTGACTCCATTTTGAAATGAATTTCTCACTATAGAAATTATGAAATAGGGGCACCTGTGTGGCCCAGTCGGTTAAGCGTTCAACTCTTGATTTCAGCTCAGGTCATAATCTCATAGTTTGTGAGATCGAGCCCTGCGTTGGGCCCCATGCTGACAGTGTGGAGCCTGCTTGGGATTCTTTCTCTCCCTCTCTCTCTGCCCCTCCCAGGCTCTCTCACCAAATAAGTAAATAAACTTAAAAAAAAAAAAAAAAGAAATTATGAAATGTATGAGTAGAGAGTTCCGTGACATTAAATACCATGTAGATGCCTGCAGCAATGTCTACCACCCAGGCTCTCTCCTGACTTTCAGATTCACACATCCAGCCAATTTATTTGACATCTGTCTTGACTTGGATGTAAAAACGACATGATAATAGGGGCAAAGCAGAACTAGAGACACCCCATCTTCTCTACATCTCCCCCCCATCTCAATAAACAGCAACTCCACCCACCATGTTAACCATATTAAAACTGGGGAAGGGAAGACTGGGTGAAGGGTCTACTGATACTGTATTACTTTTGCAAACTTTCTGTAAATCTGAAACGACCCCTGAATCAAAAAGTTTGCTGAGCAAAAACCCTAGGGGTCCCTCTTTGTCCCTCATCCTTGATCTCTCTCTCTTACTCCTCACATCCAACCAGTTAGCAAGTAAGAGCTGTCTACCTTCCAAGCATATCCCAAATCTGATTCTCACCACGCCCACCAGCACGGAGTAACCACCAGCCCAAGTAACTCTGCCCAGCCTAGTCTCCCGCCCAGATTACTCCAATCCCCTCCCAACTGGCCTCCCTGGTGCCCCTCTTGTCCCCTTTGTCCCCTTCTACTGTCAACAAAGCAGCCAGACTAATTGTGAGAAAACATAAATTAGGTTATGTTACCCCTTTGTTCAAATTCCTCCGATGGCTTCCCATTGCCCTTGGAATAAAATCCAAACCTCTCTTCCTGGCCCACAAGTCCCATGGGAGCTGCCTCCGCCCACCTCTCAGAACTTGTCTTCACCCACCTGCCATCTGCTTACTCTGCTCCAGTCACCTGGGGGCCTGTTCCCTGAACGTGCCAAGCCTACCCACTGCCACCCCAGGGGCAGGACACTTGCTGCCACCCTCAGATCACACAACACCCCCGCCCCCCCTACGCTGGTCTCTACTGAGATGTCACTTCCTGGAAGAGACCTTCCCTGGTCAGTGTATCTAAAATCCTGCACCTCACCTATCCCCGGTATTGCGTCTCTCACCTTACCCTGCTTTGTTTCCACGCCTAGCACTTATGGTTACCTGAATTCATCTTAGATGGTTATTCATTCCTTTATGATCTATCTTCCCCACTAGAAAGTAAATTCCCTGTTGGCAGGGGCCTTATCTATCTTGTTTATCGCTGCACCTGGTTGCTTTGAACATATGTGTTGAATGATACATGTTGAAGGAACTCTGCCTGGAGAAGTCAGAGAAAACTTTCATGAGGAGACGATCACTGAGCTGGGGCCTGAAAGATGGTGAAATGTTCATATGTTAATTTCTTTGGCAGCATAGCAGCCATCACTCCCATGAATGCCTTTGGGGAATCTTCCCTCTTGCCATCCGCCATCTTGGTGAATCTGTTAAAGGCCCTTCCTGGTCAAGATCTGAGACACAGGTTTGGGAGGGAGGGGTGTGTGGGTTTTGAGTGGTTTTTGTTCCCCTAACTTCAGGGGCTACCTTGGCCCTGCCCCTTCTGCCTCTCAATTTTATGAGCTAACCCCTCTTTTCTTTTTTTTTTAATAAGTTTTTTTAAGTTTGTTTATTTTGAGAGACAGAAAGAAGGAGAGGGGAAAAGAGAGAGAAAGAGAGAATCCCAAGCAGGCTCCACACTGTCAGCACAGAGCCCAATGCAGGGCTCAAACTCACAAACAGTGACATCATACCTGAGCCAAAATCAAGAGTCGGGGGAGGGTAGATGATAGGTATTGAAGAGGGCATCTTTTGGGATGAGCACTGGGTGTTGTATGGAAACCAATTTGACAATAAGTTTCATACATTAAAAAAAAAAATCAAGAGTTGGACACTTAACCGACAAAGCCACCCAGAAAACTCTAACCTCGCTTTTCCTGGCCAAAGAATATGCTTACAAGTGAGTTTGCCGATTGGGTGGGGAGGGGCATTCTAGACACTGGAAACAACTTGAACCAAGGCACTGAAGCATAACACAAAAGGAAATGATGAGGCATGAAAATCAAATGTGACTTCAAGGTACAGATGTATTGTCCCCAAACTCTCGGACTCCCTAGGGACCTGATTCAAATGTTTTGGAGCTGTTTTCCTAGAACATCTCTTACCTGAAGGAAATCTGGACATTTTCTGCAAGATCAATGTTGGGCCAATATCATCAGCCTCCACTTTGACTGATATCCACTGGACAACTGAAACTTTCCTCTTTATCATAATTATTAACAGCCATTCCCATCCTGTGTTGGTCTAATAAATTCAGCTTTTCAAAAGCTTCCAAATCCACTAACATAGAGGCCTCCCCAAAGCCTCTGAGTTCAAGGCATTAAAGGTTCTCCAGGCAGCTATACCAACACATTAAAAAAAAAAAAAAAAAAGCCCTCAAAGTCACCAAGACTGCCCACCCTTGATCTGACCCCCAACCCTTCTCATCAGACACTAAAGCTTTTCTCAAGGAAGCTGCAGGTGAGACATTCATTCAAGCCAGCAGGAAGATAAATGCTGAGCCTATATACTCAGAACCTTCTGCTGACTTAGCGTCATGCCAACAGAGATGCTGAACCTGTCACTCATCCTGAGAAGGAGTCACCATATGCCCAAATGAGCCTGTCTCAGGCAGCCTCTCCCTGGCAGTGGCCACCAGGGAAGCTGGTACAGTGGTGGTCTGAGTAGACAGGCCTACAGGACTGAGCAAGCTATCACGAGAAAATCAAGACACCTGGCAGATCCAGGAACATGGCTGGTGCCATTTCCACTTGCCCCAAATGAGCATCAAAGTCAAGAAGACTTAGGGGTAAGATGAAAAGACACCACGTTCCAACCACAACCATCTACATGCGGTTCCCCATACACATGGTATACTTGGCCACCTGCATCTTTTTTCTTTATTTTAATATATAATTTATTGTCAAATTGGTTTCCATACAACACCCAGGGCTCATCCCAACACGTGCCCTCCTCAATGCCCATCACCCACTTTCCCACTTGTCCAGAAGTGGGACCCCCACCAAACCTGTTTGTTGTCAGTTTTTAAGAGTCTCTTATGGTTTGCTTCCTTCCCTCTCTGTAACTTTTTTTTCCCCTTCCCATCCCCCATGATCTTCTGTTAAGTTTCTCAGGATCCACATAAGAGTGAAAACATATGGTATCTGTCTTTCTCTGCCTGACTTATTTCACTTAGCATAACATTCTCCAGTTCCATCCATGTTGCTACAAAGGGCCATATTTCATTCTTTCTCACTGCCATGTAGTATTCTGTTGTGTATATAAACCACAACTTCTTTATCCATTCACCAGTGGATGGACATTTAGGCTCTTTCCATCATTTGGCTATTGTTGAAAGTGCTGCTGTAAACATTGGGGTACAAGTGCCCCTATGCATCAGCACTCCTATATCCCTTGGGTCAATTCCTAGCAGTGCTATTGCTGGGTCACAGGGCAGATCTATTTTTAATTTTTTTGAGGAACCTCCACACCGTTTCCCAGAGTGGCTGCACTAGTTTGCATTCCCACCAACAGTGCAAGAGGGTTCCCGTTTCTCCACATCCTTGCCAGCATCTATAGTCTCCTGATTTGCTCATTTTAGCCACTCTGACCAGTGTGAGGCCACCTACATCTTTATTCATGCTGTTCTCTGGCTGGATAAGCCAGGGAAATGCTTATTTTTGCCAACGTCAGCACTTAATATGGACATAATTATGGTCAAACACCATGGATCCAACGTGTAGCTCCTGAAGCTCCACAACTGAAATTCTACTCATCCATCAAGCGTGTTCTTCCTCCCCAGAAGCTCTCACGGTTCCTTTCCCTGTGGCCTCAGCTAATTGTTCTCAAGCTGCATCATCCTCCTTGATTTGGTGTTCAGCTCACCATTGCCTTTCCCAGATAAATTCACTCTTCCTTGAGTCAAATCCATTTTGCCAATTGACAGGCCATGGCGCTAAAGTCAGAGCCCTCTCCATACCCAAACCCTGAAAGATGCATGGCATCCTCTTCCCTCAGCCAACCAGTCCACAGGTACTGGATATACTGGTGGTCCATCCCTTGTCAGACACTATTCTAGGTGCTGAGGACACTCAATGAAGGAGACAGACAGACACACCCCTGCCCTTCTGGGGTGGGTAACAGGTCTTCTGGACAGACAGAGTCACTACAAACATGATAAACTCATCAGGTATACACATGGATAAATACTCGCTTTCTTTTTTGTATGCATTTAGTAAACATTACATGGTTAGAGTGACTTCACATGTTTCTTGTTTCATGGCTAAAATCTAAGATCCCTGAATGAAAAGCCCTTGGTCAAAGGACAGGTGAAAATAAATCATGCAGCCAGAGACAAGTTCAATTAACTGACTGTAAGTCTTTTAGGTGAGAGCCTCCCAGTATCAAGCAATCCTTGTTTGGGCTGGTTAGATGTGCTGTTCCCCAAAGCATGCATTCACCTCTGTCCCTTGGTCAGCTAGAAAAACAAGATCTCATGAATGGAGGAAGTCCAGGAATTCAAAACAGTCCTTCAACAAACATTGTCTGCTCACCTGCTCAGTGCTAAACCCTGTGCTGAGGGGTGAAGGATCGGTCTTTGTACGTGCAGTTTCCTCCACCAGGAAAATGCTCCTCTCCCGGGGCCCACCTGGCTCCTTCCTCTCTCATTAAGGTGCCTGCCCACACAGTCTCCTAGCAGAGAGGGTTTCTGTGTGCTCATTACTGCCATCCACCATCCACTACAGTTTCTTCTTTCCCGGCACAAGGAGGACAGCGCTTTCCTCCGCCCTTTAGTCAGTTGTGGCCAGCCCAACATGAGCCCTTAGGAGCCAGTATGGGACTCACTACCCCCTTTCTCCTCTGTCATGACAACTGGCCACACTCCATGTGGCCTAGGCCCTGCCCACCTGGGTCCCCAAGTGAAGGGATATGGAGCAGAGCTCACTGTCCCTTCGTGGGCGTGTTGCATAAATGAGCACCAGGCCATGGCTATTATAAGCCGTTGAGATGTGGGGACCATTGTTTCTGCAGCAAAACCTAACACATCCTAGCTGACTCAGCTTTTCTGAAATCCCTAAGTCAAAGGGCATCTCCTGTCACCCTCGGTCTCTTTCCCGGCTTCTATCTTAACTCTTAACAAAATCTAACAGTATCTATTCGACTCCTTGGATGTAAGCTCTCTGAGGGAAGGGACTCTGTTCCCCGAGGAACCCCAGGATCTTCAGCAGTGTTCCTGGACACAGAAGTCACAATACGAATTTAGGGAATGACTCCATGAGTGAATGAACAGAAATAGGTAACATGTGGCTCCTACCCTCAGTGAGAACATCACCTGCAGAAGCTACAAAAGCCCAACAGCACAGCAAACACACCTCATCCCACGGGCTTAGCAGCACATGTTTTCCCAAAGGGCCTGCCTTCTGAGATGAGTTTGGAAGGACGCAGAAGCAGCAACACAAGTGCCAGACATCGTGGAAGACGCCCAGAGTCCTGACACCACCAGAGCAAGAGTTCCTGTTACCTTTTATCAAACCACCGACAACAAACACTGGATGAGAAACAAAAGGGGACTTTTGTGATCAAATCGATGTAGGAAACACGTCAAACACAGTTTAAAAGCGTAGGACCTCTCAGAGCCTTGAATGGGCCAAAATGTACTGTAAAGGTCCAAGAGTTTTAAGACATTCAGGATCCCCTAACCTTATTCTGGTTTAACCTCTTCTCTGGAGGGAACACCTTCCAGAACTCTCTTTGGGGAATACAGGACTAGAGCAAATTGCAAAAGGGGGAGAGAACTGAGCAGAGTCTGGAGACGTAGGCAAAGGTCAGAAATCAGGGAGAGAGGATTCGTGTGGCCAGAGGTTTACATTTTATCTGAAAGCAATGTGGGGTAAGCGACGAGTTTACGGTAAGAAGAGATTTTCTCACTATCCCCTATCACAGGAAAAGGATGTCCTTGTGGGCCCTTTCAACAGCACCATTAATCAACATCTGATGGGCCAGGAGGCTCGTGGGCTGGGACTCAGGAAGAAGGGTGCCTTTCAGCAAGTCCCTGGACCTCTCTGAGCCCCGTCTTCCACATCTGCATAACCACTCAGCTAAATACATGCTCTCTATGGACCCTGCCGATTATTATGTTCAATAATGTGACTCTGATACCATCAGTGATTATGGTGTTGGGTGGAAAGGTCTAAGGACCCACCTTTGCCCCTGAAAGAGCTCAAAGGCTCAAAAGACTTGAAAAGAAGCAAAGAGAGTGAATAACCATGCAAAAAATCTACTTTAAGTGGAAGAGACCCCACACAACGAAAGGGATGGTCTAGCCTAAGTTTTGCAGTCAGCTTCTCGGAGCGGGGGAGCCTCTGCACCTGCATGCATTCTTGCCTCCTTCCTCCCCAGGGGTGCTCGGGTCCCCCAGGGCAGGTGAGTTTCAACACTCCTGTCACTCACAGGATCAGCGGCTCTGCGGCTCCACCCGAATCTTCCAAGGCAAAGAGCAAGAGGGAGGGAATCACACTACGGGGCTGGGCTGCCTGCACATTACATGTGGTCAGCGGCGTAGCAGAGGATACATTTTTAAAGCCCAAATGATTAAATCGTCACTCCCTATTAGAGGAAACACATTCAAAGGTACAGCTAACAGAAGAAGAAGAAGCAGGAAAGAGGATGGAGCCAGACAGCGGCAGCTTCCTCCACTCCTGGTCTAGGAGACGGGATGCTCTCTCACAGGCGGGCACAGATTCGCTCTTTCAAACTGCAGGTACTAGGCACTGGGGACGGACGGAGATGGCTACAGCAAGGACAGAGAAAAGGCGTATGTTCAGCCACGTGGGGAGGCCGTGCTGTGTGCCACGAGACATGAAAGATATGGAGCGCACATGACACAGGGAAGACAAGTGTTTCGAAATTAAGGGGTCGAAAAGGCAGCTTGGAGCCCCTGACGATAAAAAACCTAAGGACTGCAGAGAAAGCAGGACCAGCGGTGACGCGTTTTGCACATGTACTTCTTTTTAAAGGATTCACCATCTCTGTATGCCCTACCTCATTTGATCTTCCTAGGAGCCCCTGGGAGTTAGGTCAACCGACAGGAACGCAGGTGAAGGGGGGAGCCACTCGGCGACAGAGAACAGCATGCCAAGCTCTAGTTCACGTGATGAGGACAGCACTGGGAGGTGGAAAGAACTGGAAGGTGATGGGGAGCAGAGTGTGGTGATTCTTGGGCACCTGGCTAAGGGTTTAGACTTCATCCCAGAAATAATGGAGATATCACTGAGTCGAGAGTAATACGCTCCAAACCCCCTTTTGTGATGCGAGTGGTGACTGATGGTGAAGGAAATTAGAAGACTCAGGTCAGGATCTGAGTGAGAGGTGATAAGGACCTGGCGACACAGAGACTGAGGGAGGTCGCCAGGAGTTGGGGAGTGGAAGAATGGACAGAACCAGAGGGCCAGAGGTGGTAGCAGAGATACTTCTGTCCTACATAGACAAGGCACGCAGTAAGATTAAAGCATACTAGGTAAAAAGCCCTGATTCTCTTTCTTTTTTTTAATGCCTATTTATGTTTGAGAGAGAGAGAGCAACAAAGCGCAAGCAGGGGAGGGGCAGAGAGAGAGGGAGACACAGAATGTGAAGCAGGCTCCAGGCCCTGAGCTGTCAGCACAGAGCCCGACACGGGGCTCGAACCCACGAACCATGAGATCACGACCTGAGCCAAAGTCAGACTCTTAACCAACTGAGCCACCCAGGTGCCCCACGCCCTGATTCTCTTTCGATCCTTCTAATTAGTTGATAAGAAAGTCTCATTTTGGAGCTAACAGATCTTCAATACCTTTCTAACACTTCCTAATTTCCTTTTTAAGGAGCGTGTAATATGCTGAGCCTTGGTAGGAAATAGCACCTAGTTATATTTTAATAGCACTGTTGTATTTCCATTTTCATTTTTGAGTTTTTTTAATTTGCATGATTTTATTTGTAAGTTAACTGTTGCCATCTATTAATGGCGAAGGAAACTGGTTTCTTTTTCTTCCCCCCCCCCAAGATTTTATCTTCTTTTAAATAATGTCTATACCCAACTTGGACCTCGACCTTACAACCCTGAGATCAAGAGTCACGTACTCCACTAAATGAGCTAGCCAGGTGCCCCAAGTGAATCTGGTTTCTATTTTTTTAGTGATGATATAGCATTTCCTTTTTCAATATATTTATTTTAATATGTAACCAAAAGCGCTGTGGGAGGAGAAAAAGGAAAGAAAAAAAAGTCAAACCCCAATAAATTCAACATAGCCATTTGACCCCCACCTCACTCCTGGATAATATATCCAAATAATTGAGAGGAGGTGTTCAAAGAAGAAAGTTTTGCTAACATGCATAGTGGCATGACTGACGATCGCCACATGGTAGAAACAACACACGTGTCCACTGAGGGGTGAATGGACACACTAAATGTGGTCTATCCCCACAATAGAAGAGTATTTGGCCATAAAAGGGAATAAAGCACTTGCTATAACACGGATGAACCTTGAAAACATCACATTCAATGGAAGATGCCAGACCCAACACGTCTTACAGGATTCCATTCCTTTCCACCTGGAACAGGTAAATCCACAGAGACAGAAAGTCCAGCAGATGCCGGGGCTGCAGGGAAGTAAGTGGGGGCATGACTCCTTCATGGTTATGGGGCCCCTGTGGAACAAGGAAGATGTTCTGGGACTAGAGAGAGGGGAAGGTCACACAACAGTATGAATGTGCTAACCACCAATGAACTGTTCACTCTACGGTGGTTAAAATGACCTATTTTATGTTATGTGTACTTTACCACAATTTAAGAAACAATAGTCAAAAGGGTCAAAAACTCGTGAAGGTGGGGAAGGACTGAAGCTTAAGAAGCTCTGGGGGGGAAAAAAAAAAACACAGGCTGTGGAGTCAAGAGACCCGAGCTCAAGTCCCAGCTCCGTTACCTCCTAGCTGCGTGGCCAAGAGCCAGTGGCTGGTACCCCCTGGGTTTCCCTGCCTTCCACACGGTGAAGGCGGTACCTCCAGTCCCTGCCAGCAGCATGGTGCCTGCACATCTAGGAGATCAACGGACATTCACCCTTCCTTCCCCTTCTGAGAACAGGTGACTCCAACAGCAGGGACATCACTGACACAGAGATGGAACCGAATAAGAGGTTCTAGGCAGGTTTGGTTTGAGAAGCTTGTGGCTCAGTGGCTCAGGTGTGGCCTGTGGCTGGTGGATCACTGCGTAGGGTGTTCTACGTTACATCAAGGGGAGAAGCCCCCCCTCAAGCAACCAGGGGGATGGAACGTAACCCAGGGCGAGAGGTGGGGACTACAGGTGTGGACTGGGCATCTAAGCAGCTCCAGCCACGGAAGACCACATCTGGGGAAGGGAAGTTGCCAGGGATGCTTTGAGGAAGGCCCTGCCTCTCCTGCACTGGGGCACAGGCCCTCCTGAGCAGAGAGAAGGCAGACTGTCATCAGCCACGATGGAGTGATTCCTGACCCCCAAGAAGCAGCAGACACCCCATTGTCAAGGGGGGGTGGCTTAGCCAATCACAACCCCACTCTAAAGATGAGGAAAGGTAAGGTCCAGAGAGGAGAAAGAAAGGAAGAAGATATACTATCAGTGTATGATTTCATATATGTAAAACTCCTTTTTGACAGAATGACAGAATGTTGACTTGTAGAGGCCATCCCAGGCCTGCCTAACTCAACGCCCCCAAATGTGACCAATATGACCTGCTGTTCTGACCTCACAGAATTCCCCCAGAGAAGGCAAGATGTTAAAGCTGGAAGGGCACTCAGTCCCACCTCTTCACTGGCAAGTGAGGAAACTGAGGCCCAGAGTTTGCCAAGCCTGCCCACCCAAACTCATCCTACCAGCATGGTGACATAAATGACACTGGTTAGCACAATCTTGCCATGCCTCTACGGTGAGTCGGTTATAATGGCCCCTGTGGTCCACTAAACCATGGCCCCCAAGATACCCAGGCCCTAATCTCCGGAATTCTTAAATGTTACCTTAAGTGGCAACAGGGTTTTTGCAGGTATGATGAAATTACAGGTCTTGGGGGTGGGGGCCTGGCTGGCTCAGTCAGTAAAGTGTGCGACTTTTTTTTTTTTTTTAGAGCAGGGGTGAGAGCACGAGCAGGGGAGGGGCAGAGGGAGAGCGAGAGAAACTCCCAAGCAGGCTCCGCACCCAGCGCAGAACCAAACACCGGGCTCGATGTCATGTCTGTGAGATCATGACCTGAGCGAAAATCAAGAATCAGACACTTAACCAACTGAGCCACCCGGGTGTCCCAAAGCATGCGACTCTTGATCTCAGGGTCTTGAGTTCAAGCCCTAGGTTGGGGGTGGAGCCTACATACACACATACATACATACATACATCAATGTCTATTCACTTATAAAATAAGGATCGTGGGTTGGGGAGACTATCGCGGATATTTGAGTGAGACCTAAGTGTGATCACAAGCGTCCTTACAGGAGATGTGACAAGCGAGGCAAGATGCTTCTGGCTTTGAAGGTGGAGGAAGGGGCCACAAGCCAAGGAGTGGGACGCTGGGAAAAGCCAGGAAATAGATTCTCCCACAGAGCCTCCAGAGGGAACACAGCCTTGCTGATTTCGGCACAGTGAACCTGACTTCAGATTTGCCCTCTGGAGCTCTAAGAGGACGAAAATGCATTGTTTTTGGACACCACCAGGTCTGTGCTAAATTGATACAGCAGCCGTGGGAAACCAGCCTAGTCCTGGCCCTAGCCCTTCCGACTTACCTGCTTTTTTATTTAAATATCTATTGAGTGCTCACCCTGCCCCAAACCAGTGTCCTGGGTCCTGGGAACAGGGAAAGACAGAGTCCTAAATATAAGTGGGTACAGTGCTCACAAACCAAGTGACTGGGAGCACACGCCACATGGAAGAGTGGACCAACAGCAGGTGAATGGTGGATGAGACGTGGGCGAGCCTAGGTCCAGCGGAACTTCTTCTGCCCCAGCCAGGACACCAGACACAGCTTTGGGAATGACAGAGAAGGCTGCCTGAAGGGGCTTCGTTACAACCTGCATTCTAAGCAGGATTCCTGGTAACAGGTGGGATCAGAGATCTATCTAGATCTCTGATGTTGTCACCGTGCAGCTGATGATTCGTATTCTTTGCTTGGAAGGGGAACGTACGGTCAGGGAACAAAATCGTTACCATGTGCAGTTGAACCAGAGATCTTGGCTGCTTTAATGAGTTCTTCCAACCAATTGCACTCACCCAAATCAACCATAAAAGTTAACAGGTTCGTTTAAGAAATAAAATTTGATCTCAATCTATTTTGGAGAGATGCCCAAATTTACAGAAAGCTCGTTATTAATTTGTTTTTTTCTCTTCCCCAGGTATCCTGAATTTCTTGGTTCTCCCCCCCCCCCCCCCCGCCCGCCCTCATCCAGGTCCAAGAGTGATGGAGAAACTGTTCATAAAGAATTTGGTGGAGAGGCAGAGTAATCGTTCCGACAACTCCCCATAAGGCCACGTGTGAGCTACGTGAATCATCCTTCTCAAAAGAATATTAAGCGCCTATGTGCACAAGCATCTGTGTCTTTTGCAATCTGCTCCGTGCCCTTACGCACTGTGTCTCAGCATTTCTCAGCTGCCAGAGGAGCCAGAGAAAAGTGTTAACACCCTTGTGCAAAACGTCTCTCTTGGTCTTGACACCAGCCCCCAAATAAGGGAGTAGATTCCACTAGAGAAAGAGACAGGCACATTGACTGACGCTTGTCTGGTCCAAGCTGCAAAGGTTTTATGAAGCGTGGAACCCCAAGTGTAATGATGACTTTACTTATTAAGCACCCGCTGTGTCTCCAGGATCACACAGAGACCAGACCTCAAACCCTGGAACCATGGTTCTCCACCAGGAATGAATGCGACCCGCAGGGAACATTCATCAGCGTCTGGAGACATGTGGGGCTGTCACAACTGGGGGTGGGGCGATGCTACTGGAATCCAGTGGGTGGAGGCCAGGGGTGCTAACCGTCCTACAACGTACAGAACAGCTTCCACAACAAGAGACTACCCAGCCAACACGTCACGAGTGCGAGTTTAAGGAACCCCGCCAGAATGCCAGACTAGCCGGGTTCCGATCCTGGCTCCACCTGTGGATTCACACACAGGCCAAAATAATGAAACCTACTGCATCACACTGTTGCAAGATGCCAAGTGTTGATACGCAGAAAAGATTTGTATTAGAGCACGTTCTGCTTTAGGGGCCAAGCAATGTGCTATAAATGCTTCTCACAGATAATTATTGGTCTTCACGAACGAGCACAGGAGGTTGTTGCAAGACAGAGGTTACTATTAACCCATTTGATAGCTAAGAAGTTGAGGCTCAGAATGGTGAAGTGACTTGTCCACAGACAAAGAGCCAGTACGTTCGGGAGCCAGGTTTTGAGCTATCTGGATTCAAGGCACACACTCTCAAACTGAGGCAGGCACAGCCCAGCAGGTGCAGGGAATGAATACAGCAGTTTCCTAGAGTATCATTTTGCTCGACTATTTGGTGAAGGGAAAAACTGACCCGTGTATCTGGTAGGCCATTTTCAAATTATTTTGGCCTTAATACCAACAGAGTTACACCATGGGATGGGATTCATCACCTGCATCAATCTCCAAGGTCAAGTGCAGTGAGAAGGCCACCTGGGCCACAGCCTGCTGTCCACACATGCGTACCAGACTCTCCACTGTACAGGATTCCAACAAATCCCCACAAACTTAGTGGCTTAAAGCGACACAGATGTGTCCCCTTACAGCTCCAGGGTTCCAACGTCTGGAATGGGCACCCCTGGACGAAAATCAAGGTCTCAACGGGGCTGTGTTTCCTCTGGAGATTCCGGTGGAGGATCTGTTTCCTGGCCTTTCCCAGCTGCTGGGGCCACCTGTGTGCCTTGGCTCGTGGACACTGCCTCCACCTTCACAGCAAATCACCCGCCCTCTGCTCTGTCATCACCTCTCCTTCTCTGGCTCTTCCAAGGATCCCTACAATTCCACGGGCCCCACACGATGATCCAAGAGAATGTCCTCAAGTTGGAAGATCCGTGACCGCATCCTATTCGCAAAGTCCCTTCTGCCATACAAGGCAATGTATTCTTGGGTCCAGGGACTGGGACGTCTTGGGAGGGCCATTATTCTGTGTGTCACAGCCCCTAAGGCTCTCAGAGTAAAAGTTTTTGGGAAGCACTGAACCTGGACGTCCTAGACGCGTTCCAGGAAGGATTCCAAGACGAGGAAGGACTCGGTTCCTCACGCAGGAGCCCTGGTGCCAGCACAGAAGCCCCATCGTGATGAGGGGAAAGTCAGTTTTAGCACAGATGGGGGTCTGGGGTCTGGGCTGGGCACCTAAGCCCTCCCAGCTCAGGAGACGAGGGGCACTGAGGAGCCTTGGAATGAGCTACCTCCCAGCCTCTCCAAACCGGTTTGCTGGGGCCGCTGTAAGAGTTGCTGGGGCCGCTGTAACAGAGCGCAGCTCTGAAGGCTGGAAGCCCAAGACCAAAGTGCCAGCAGGCTGGTTTCTGCCGTGGCCGCTCTCCTTGGCCTGCAAATGGCCGTGTTCTCCCTGTGATCCTTACACGTCTTTTCTCTGTACCTGTCTGTGTCCTAATCTCTTCTTAGAAGGACACAAGTCACATCATATTAGGGCCCGTTTTCATGTAAATTAGGACCTCATTTTACCTCCTTACCTCTTTGAAGACATCCATCTCCAGATACAGTCACATTCTGAGTCGCTGGGGGTTAAGACTTTTAGGGCGACACAATTCAGTGCGTAACCTCGAAAACGATAAACTCCAACCTATTCCAGGCTCCTCCTACCCTTAGATGAAGTGGGAGACATGCCCCTTTCCCCCTGGAAACTATGAGAATTTGAAAACCTCCACGCACCAGTCTGAGAATGGAGAATTTCTCATTCTGAAGGAGAGAAGGAAGCCAGAGATACTACCAGCAAAGAAGCACATGATCCCACTAGGGCATCCATGGCCCTCCTCTGAAAGTTCTTTTTCTTTTTTTTCTAGAGACAGTGTGTGCACATGAGCAGGGAGAGAGGGGTAGACAGGGAAAGAGGGAGAGGGAAAGAGGGAGAGAGGGAGAGACATGGAGGGGGAGAGATGGGGGGAAGGGGGAGAGAGGGAGACAGAGGGAGAGAGAGGGGGAGACAGGGAGAGAGGGAGGGGGGAGGGGGGGAGAGAGGGAGAAAGGGAGAGGGGAGAAGGGGGAAAGGGGGAAAGAGGGTGGAGAAGGAGAGAGAAGGAGACACAGGGGGAGAGAGGGGGAGAGAGGGAGACAAAGGGAAAGGGGGAGAGAAAGGGGAAGAGGGGGGAGGGGAAGAGAGGGGGAGAGAAGGGGAGAGAGAGGGGGGAGAGGGGGGGAGCGGGGGGAGAGGGAGAGAGAGAAAGGGAGACAGAGGGAGAGAGGGAGAAGGGGAGATGGAGAGAGGGGGAGAGGAAGGGAGATATGGAGGGAGAGGGAGGGAGAGGGAGGGAGAGGGAGGGAGAGGGAGAGAGAGGGAGAGAGAGGGAGAGAGAAGGGGAGAGAGGGAGAGGGAGAGAGAGGGAGAGGGAGAGAGAGGGAGAGGGAGAGAGAGGGAGAGGGAGAGGGAGGGAGAAGGAGAGAGAGGGAGAGAGAGGGAGAGGGAGGGAGAGGGAGGGAAAGGGAGAGGGAGAGAGGGGGAGAGGAAAGGAGGGGGGACAGGGGGGACAGGGGGAAAGAGAGGGGGAGAGGGAGAAAGGCAGACAGAGGGAGAGGGGGAGAGAGGGGGAGAGGGAGGGAGAGGGAGGGAGAGACAGGGAGAGGGAGGGAGAGACGGGGAGAGGGGGGAGATGGGGAGAGGGGGAGAGAGAGGGAGAGAGGGGGGAGAGGAGAAGAGAGGGAGAGAAGGGGAGAGGGGGGAGAGAGAGGGGGGAGAGAGAGGGGGAGAGAGGGGGGAGAAGGGGGGAGAGGGAGAGAGAGGGAAAGAGAGGGAAAGAGGGAGGGAGAGGGAGGGAGAGACGGGGAGAGGGAGGGAGAGGGGAGAGAGGGGGAAAGAGGGGGGAGGGGGGAGAGAGGGGGAGGGGAGAGAGAGGGAAAGAGGGGGAAGGGGGGGAGAGGGGGGAGACAGAGGGGCAGAGAGGAGGAGAGAGGAGAGGGGGAGGGAGGGAGGGAGAGAGAGAGAGAGAGAGAGAGAGAGAGAGAGAGAGAGAGAGAATCCCAAGCAGGTGCCACCCTCAGCACGGAGGCCAACACAGGGCTCCATACCTCGACCCAGGATCTCGACCTGAGCCAAAACCAAGAGTCAGACACTCAACGGCCTGAGCCGCCCAGGCGCCCCCCAGGGTCCGTCTTTGACGAAGCTCATTTAGGTTGCCGAGTATTTCCACTGAGTTACAAGGTTATTTTTTGCTTCGGCAAATGGCCACGTAGCACCCCAAAACCAGAGACTGAAACAGACCCTTTCATCCCCCCCAGTGAAGACAGAAGTTTCTGGGGAAGGTCTGGCTGGGAGAAAAAGGGGGCGGGGACTGGGGACAAAAGCCGGCTTTCGGCTCCCTGCCTGGGAGGGAGGCGAGCTTGCCGGGGAAGGGCCTGGCAATTTCACAGCAGAGAAAGGGAAAGGGCCGGGCTCAGGGGTGGAAGCTAACGAAGCACATCTCTGCTCCGCGTTTTAGGATGGGAGCGCCAACATGTTTCCAGCCCCACCTCCCCATCTCAGGGCACAGCTGACCTTTGGCAGAGGAAAGAGCCATCCTCCGCCACGTTCTGGACGGTTCCTCCAGAAACCCACGGCACACGCTTTGGCATGAAAGACGCAAGAGATCTCAGTCCTGCTCTAGTCTGGGGTCCAGCTGATACACGAGGGCACAACCGTTCTGGTTGGTGATACGTCAAAACGCTTTGGTTTTGACAGTTAAGGGCCACAGTCTCCAGGGTCTTCAAGTCCCTCTGCCCCAGGAAGCCTCTACCTTCTCATAACCAGAACCAGAGGACTGACACCTGACCCAACAGGGGCTCCGGGGGCACCTGCTCTGATCGGTGTTGATTGTCTCAGTTGTAACAGAAGGCCACAGACTGGGCACGGGGGGATTATTAGCAACACACATGTCCTCAGATTCGGTGTCTGAGGACAGTCCACTTCCCAGTTCGCGGATGGCCGTCTTCTCGCCGGGACCTCACATGGTGGGAAGGGCGAGGGAGCTCTGTGGGCTCTCCTTTATCAGGGCACTTATCCCATTCATGAGAGTTCCACCCTCACCCCCCCAATACCCCCCTCCCAATACCATGCCATTAGCGTTAGGATCTCGACACAGGATGGGGTGGGCGGTGGGGGGGACAAACATCCAGGCTGTAATAAGGATCATTCTACACTAATAAATATGTTGGCGATTCCCCCCACGCCTGTTAATGTCAATCCTAAATCCCTTCTGCTTTCCTTTAAGATCCATTTCACTTCCCTCATCCCTGCCATGGGAAAGAACAGTGATGACGTGCCGCCCACATAATATCCCTTTCGGATCACAGGGCAGTTACCGTCACACTGTCACCCTGCCTTTGCTCTACTAGAGAAAGGAGCAAACCATAGCACCGCATCCCTACTGCTCACCACAAAGCCCGTGACATGAGCACATCCCAGGCCCACCACGACAAGGTTCTCTATCTTCTCTCCTGGCATACCACAATAGTCAAATCCCACAAAATAATTCTCTGCTGGGAAATCTCACATTTTAAAGCAATTCTTGAAGCGACGCTGATACAGACACAATGGTTGAGCAATGCCTAGTGACTAAGAATGAATAATCGCAGAACTCCCTGCCAGGCTTCAAAATATTTATTATTTTTTAGAAATTCAAATTATTTTACCGTACTTTCTATTGGAATCCATCATTTTCTGAGGCTTTCCATTCACACAATGAGAAATATCAAACAGGCTAAGATGTGCAACACCTAGGGATATAAAAGTCTGACTAAATTAAGATGCATTCTGCAGCAGGTGCCGTAAAAGAGATGCAAATTAAAATAATGAGATGACATTTTCACGGAACCAATGAGAATGACTTTTGTTTCAAGTGTGGGCCAGAGTTAGGTGAGGGAGCTACTTTCACATAGCTATCCGAAGTGTCCAGTGGTCCAATCCTTCTGGAAACCAATTAGCAGCATGTATCATGAACCTTAAAATTCTTCGCGCACAGTGGCCCGGCGATTTCAGACGTAGGAATCAATTCAAAACCAGTAATCTGCAACTCAGACGTTTCATTATAAACCTCTTGAGCTGAGGCGTTGTGTTTAACAGCAACGAATGTGAAGAAAGCTAAATCATCAAGGAAATCATGATGTGTCCACAGAATGGAAAAGGTGGCAGGTAAGAACGCTTACAAATAGTCTGTAATGCTAGTGATAGAATGTAAAGTAAATTAGAAGCTATACATGAAATTATGTAACCGATATGTATCTGTGTTTGTACAGCAGGCAAAGAAGACTAGAAGAAGAAGAAGAAAAAAACGACTAGAAGGAAATCCATGATGATGGCAACGGTAGCTGTGACGTCCAAGGTGATTTTTATTTTCTTTATACGTCTTTCAATCTCTCACGTCCTCTAAGTTGTACACTTGTTAGATTACTTTTATGTTAGCTGAGGTTTTTTTTTTTTTTTTTTAAGAGTTGTGGGGTTTTTTAACGTTTATTTATTTTCAGAGAGAGGAAGCAAGCAGGGCAAGGAGAGAGAGAATCCCAAGCAGGCTCCGCATTGTCAGCACGGAGCCCGATATGAGGCTGGACCCACGAACCGTGACATCAGGACCTGAGCCCAAACGACAGCACTACGCGGGCGCCCCAGCTGAGGTTCTGTCTTTTAACAGTCTGTAAAATCCTCATCCTTTGGAGATACACGCTGACGTATTTGTAGATGAAATAGAACAATATCTGGGATTCGCTTTAAAATGATCCAGCTGTGGGGCTGGACGTGAAACCAGAATGGTCATGCGTCAAAGCCAGGTGACGGGGACGTGAGGGCTCACGCTATTGTCTCTACTTGGGGACGTGTTTGAAATTCTTCACGGTAAAAGTATGTCTTTGAAGGCTACCAAAGGGTGTCACAAAGGAACGAAGAAAATAAGGAAACACCAACAGAAACAAAAAGCACCAATGAGCCAAGGCAAAATCAACAGCCATCAACCAAAGTGCAATTGGACCGTGAAGCTCGGCCTTCACCCAGGGGCTGCCTTTTTCAGAATCCCGCTGGCAGAAACCATGCCTATCACCGAGCACCAGAGCCGCGGCCAGCGGGTCGATTTCTAGAGCTCCACATCCTGTCCCCTCTCCCCGTGCTGTGGCTCTATTCACCAGGGTCAACCAAAACCACGTTCCTCAGCCCTACAAATATCTTAGCTTTAAAACAATTCGCCTAGAAAATATGTTGTTGTTTTTCAGCCCGAGGACTACAGACATGCAAGATGACAGGGATTTCAAATGCCAGTCACTCTTTCTGGCTAGAGTTTTCTAATTTGGAAGAGGCAAGATACAGCAGGAGACATTCAGCCATTTGTGACAACAAAACAGAGATCGGCAAAAAGCTCAATGTTTTGATTGTGAGAACTGCCATCCAGAGGAACATTCAGGAGCTATCAAAACCACACTCAAGCCTGGCAGCTCGGTGGAACACGTTAAGGGGAAGGAAAGGCCTAGACTGTAGGCCGGCACCTGGGCCTCCGTGAGCCAGCCTCCTCTCCTCTCTGCGGCTTGTCTTCTGCAGCCACGGATGTGACCTGCAGGGGCAGACACATGGGATGCCAGCCTCTTCTGGCCAGGAGTTCTCGAATGCAAATCGAGCCCAGATTTGACCTTCTAGCACCTTCTCTGACAAGCTCCCACCCTCACGCCTCTGGATGAGGTGCCCCTCTGCTATGTTCCCCAGCCCCCCTGGAGCTACCCCAATCACAGACACACCACTCTGGGCTTTAATTGCCAGTCTCCTCCAGCTAGATGCACATCAGAGCAAATCTGATCACTGATATATCTACAGAACATTTTGGGACAGGATACAGGCTCCATAAACGTTTGAAGAATGAACATATTTATAAACCAATAAATAAATAAATAAATTCCAAGGAGGTCTACGAATGAGTTTCAGGGGACCTGTGAACCCCTAACAATTGCACATAATATTGAATGCATGTTTAGGAATGGGCATCCCTCCGGGGGGGGGGTCCATACCTCCTATTAGTGTATGAAATGATCATGACTCCCCAGCGGGCTCACCCCAAATTGTCTTAAATATCTTGGGTGAGTATGTGGGCCTGGCTTTAAGGTGTCAGTGATTTGCACAAGTCACCTTAAATTCTAGAGTGAATTTTTATTTTGTTTTGCAGAAACAAGCACAGTTGGGGACCAATGGAAAATGATTAAACCTCTTTTTTGTTAAGTCAGTGAGACTTAAGAAGAAAAGATCCTTGTTAACATACCAATAGCCTGCAAAAGTTACAAATGGAAACAAACTTCCACTCCCATTTCATATTCTTCCTCTTTGAACCGGTGACCTGGTCACCCCCTCGGAGAGGGGCACGTGTGTGAGGACCTTCCATGCATGCATTGAGCAAACATTCTTTCTCTGAATTCTATATTGTATTCCTTGGATTTTTTTTTTTACTCTAGTTCTAATAAATAAATAATTTGAATATACCCATTTCCATCATATGGAATGCTGTAACATTTGAACGCAAAGACAACGCTTTTGCAAACCAATTCTGGATTTTGTTTCTTCCTGGGACGTGTGAAGGAAGAACAAAGGACGTGCCCAACAGTGGACGAGCACCCAGAGCCACTGCTGCCCTAAGGAAATGCTCAAAATGCAGGGGGTACAGCAGACAAGAAAGAAAGATTTGGCAACTGGAAATTCAGAGAGGGTTCTGGCTCTCTCTTTAGAATATGAACGTATTCTTACAATAACGTGTGCAAAAACGTGAATATACTTTCATAAGTAATCATGATTAACTGGGTGCGGTTCTAAACCGCCCCCCCCTCCCCATTTGGAGATCACTGGCAATTATTCTAAACATCATCTCTGGTAGCTGTGCTTCTTAGCCAAAAACATTCCCACTAGTAAATATGACGTCGGCAGACCTACTTATGTTTATATTTATATATGTGTGTGTGAGTTGATATATACATAGGTTTTCTGCTTTTCAAATACTGTCTACCCTTCAGGATGATGTAAAGTCCTTTGGAGATTTGAGGTGATGATGCCAGGATCATAAATTCCTCCCCCAAGCCGGGCAAGTTTATACTGAATTACTCACACGCTTGCAGAAAGTGAGGATGTTGGTTTTCAGCCAAATCCAAGGGCCTGAAGTACCAGGACTTGGGGATTTAAAAAACAAAAACACAAAAAAAAAACCCACAAGGATTTGAGAGGTGCAGAGCTTCTGAGTTACAAAGAACCTCAGAGGTGACCCCATCCAATATTTCCATGAGTCCAACACCCCCCCCACCCTCCCCCCCCCGATCCCGCTCCTAACAGACGACAGTCACTTTCAGCCCAGCCACGTCTGACAGACACTCATTATTCTCCGAACCATTGCGGTCTTCGGTCACAGACCTAATTGCCAAAGCTTATCTTACCATATGTCATTTCGATCCTACACAACCCTGAAGGCCCTTCCTCTGGACACACTGTCGTTGTTCAATATCTGTCTTTAAATATTATCCACCCCCCCGCCCCGATCCCTGCCAAACTAAGTCTATGGATCATGGTGTTTGTGTGGCTGGAGAGATCATCAGTTATACCACTCAGCCATTGCTCCTATGCTTCTGCTAACAGAAGCAAATTTTGCTTCATTGGCAATTATCCATTCTTGGCGAAGAATCTTGATTGTTAATCTCTATCAGTGATGTTCAAGGGGAGGCATGTGACCCAGTTCTGGCCAATAAAATGTAAGGGGAAGTCAATTCTAACAGAAGAGGAGAGGGCCTAGAAGAAAGCTTCTTTTCCCCCTCCTTCTTCTTCCCATTTTAAATGCTGGCATGTGAAGATGTGATGGCTGGAACAGAAGCAGCCATCCTGTGACCAAGAGGAAACAGCAAATAGAGGCAAAATAGAAAAATGGAAAGGACCTGAATCCTTGGTGGGTTACCGAGTTACTAAATCACATCTGGGACTCCTTGCTAAATAAAAAAAAAAAAAAAAAAAAAAAAAAAACTACCTGTCTTAATTGTTTAAGCCATCATCGGCCAAACATTCTGTTATTTGCAGCTGAAAGCACCAGTAACAACAGAAAAGGTATAATGCAGCTATCACCTCTCTTGATTTGGACATTATATTTCTAGAAATATGGACTTCACTTTTTCTAAGAGCGATATCACTACTTAGAATCTGCTGAGCATCGAGTGCAAAACAAACAAGCAAATAAACACAACCCCTGTGACTGGAGATCATAATCTCAAACGCTTCAGACACCACACAATTAACATAAATGTGTGAATCTGGATGGATGGCAGATAACAGGGAGCAAGGACATTAAAATGCAGGCATTTTAAAGAGCTTATTAGAAAAATAAAATACTAATGCATTTATGAGGCTGATCCAGTAGGCAGTTCATGACTCTTGTGAAAACCATCCTCAAATTGGGGAGCTACATCTCCCCCCTTCCTATGAGAAAGTGCCATTTCTTCTTAAATCCTTCAGTGTAGTCGGTAGTATCTGACTCTATCTCTTCAATCCGGAAAGACAGTTCTGAGTTTTAATTCCATCACCCAACATCTTAATCAATTTAGTTAACCAAAATATTAACATCAAAATCCACTGTCCCTCTTGAATGTAAGCCCCTTCCCTAACCCTAATGGAGTCCCAGTCATTAACTTGAGAAGGCAGTAAGAGCCAAAGAACAGTGGAAAAGGATTCTCTCATCAAATACCTTTGGGGCTGCCAGGTTCCCCAGGCTGTCACCGAGTCACTTAATCCTTGGCAGAGACCAAATGAGAGACTGTATCTGTGCACAGCCTAAAGCCCTAAGCCCAGCGCAAATATATAGTCTAGTCGGTGGAGTTATTTACTGCAAGGCTCACGGAGACAGTCTCCTGTGGTGGTCATTTTCACCCTGGCCACATCTGATCTTCAGTTTGCCAGGATAAAGCCCACGGCAAATTCGAAGAACTAAAAGCCCCTGGTTGTCCCAGGAAACTCATATTCCCATTCATGTTCATATTAAGGCAATAGGAACCGTCTCATGTTGGACTCTCCACTTCTTTTTAAAAATTTTTTTTTTCCAACGTTTATTTATTTTTGGGACAGAGAGAGACAGAGCATGAACGGGGGAGGGGCAGAGAGAGAGGGAGACACGGAATCGGAAACAGGCTCCAGGCTCTGAGCCATCAGCCCAGAGCCCGACGCGGGGCTCGAACTCACGGACCGCGAGATCGTGACCTGGCTGAAGTCGGACGCTTAACCGACTGCGCCACCCAGGCGCCCCTGGACTCTCCACTTCTAACACTTCTGTGGGATTCGTCCCCCGTTTCTTGCAGGGGTTACCATCACATCGCCACACGACCCTTCATCATTTTTTCTGGTGGTGAAAAAATGCAAGTGCATTGGACACAAATAAAAATGACATGATATAGACACAATAACAAAAGTGTTCCTGTAATAATTATTACGAGCCAAGCACTGAGCTACCTGTTATCTCATTTAAATCTTACAGCTCCATGAAGTACATACTCTTTCTGTCCCCTTTTTAAAAACAAAGACATTGAGGCCAGGCTGGGGTCAGAAACAAACAGTGAGGACACTGAGACTCAGAGCCATTAAGAAGCTTTCTCATGATCAGCCAGCTGGTAAGTGAAAGCCTGAATTTAAACACAGACAACCAAACTCAAGGTTCAATTTATCAACCACGCTATAATGACATTAACAAAACTTTTTTAATGTTTATTCATTTTTTGAGAGACAGAGAGAGACAGAGTGTGAGCAGGGGAGGGGCAGAGAGAGAGGGAGACACAGAATCCGAAGCAGGCTCCGGGCTCTGAGCCGTCAACACAGAGCCCGATGCGGGGCTCGAACCCACAGACTGTGAGATCACGACCTGAGCTGAAGTCAGCCGATTGAGCCACCGATTAACCGATTGAGCCACCCAGGCGCCCCAGTATAATGACATTTTTTAAAAAGACTGAAATAGCAGGAGTCCACCACTCAAAGCTAACCACGGCTCACATTTTGGCAGGTCTCTTGCCAGTCTTTCCTTGAAGGTGGTAAAATTTTCAGAGCTGGAAGAGGCCTCAGAGATAGTATCACCCTAAACGTCATTTCACAGGAAAGCCTAAGGACCAGAAAGGTGAAGGGCCTTTCTCCGGGTCACACTGCTATTTGGAAATGGAATTCAGGTCCTCGGACCCTCTGTCCAAGGTTTTCGGGGGCCTTTGACTCAAGTTGGTTGGTAGTGGCTTCCTCGAGTACCGTGTTGAGAAGGATTTAAGGTCCTTAAAGATTTAAGGCTCAGGAGATCAGCGATGGCAGCAGTAAACACAGCAGCACAGATATATGCACATCATGAGTTTGCCACTTGCCAAGGAACAGCCCTTGGGAGAGAAGCGGAGTGCCCAGGAAAGGCTTTCTTAATAAAGACCAGCTATATTCTTCACCTACACCAGGGTCTCAAACCCCAGCGCCTTCAGGGATGAGGTTCTAGCATGAATGAGGGAAGTGGGCAAGCAGAGGACCGAACATGGAAAGAGCGCCAGCCCTAAGAGGGTAAGGGTGCTATTCACCTCCAGCCGCCTGTTGCCTGCTGAGGGGAAGGGCGGGGCCCATGTTGCCAGGCCTTCTGAATTCTTGCAGTGAAGCATGAAATTTGGATTTTTAAAAATGTGAGGTCTCCGGGGCGCCTGGGTGGCTCAGTCGGTTAAGCGTCCAACTTTGGTTCAGGTCACGATCTCATCGTCAGTGGGTTCGAGCCCCGCGTCGGGCTCTGTGCTGACAGCTGGGAGCCTGGAGCCCACTTCGGACTCTGTGTCTCCCTCTCTCTCTGCCCTTCCCCCGCTTAGGCTCGCCCTCTCTCTCTCTCTCTCTCTCAAAAGCAAACATTAAAAAAAATTTTAACTGTGATGTCTCCTAACTTTAATGCTGGCAACGAATCCAAATCTGAATAAAAAACAGGGAGTGAAGAACAAAGAAAACCCACGAGCTAACAACATTATAACCACTCGTTTTCACTATGGGCTTACCAGAAGCCATCATTCTGCACTGCAAGCCCAAGATGCTATTTGTATGTCTTTCTCCCCCTCTTTCTTTCTGCCTCCCTCCCTCCCTCCCAGCCCCCTGACCCCTTCCATCGCTCCAGCTAGAGAAGCCTTTCCCATCTGGGGCTACCGAAAAGAACATCAACACTGTACCTTCCAAACCCACCAGAACACAGCTGCCAAGAGTCCAAGCGATGACCAATGACCCCCAAGGGCCACTTGGAAAGTGAGCCATGCCTCTCGGGGTGATGCCTTTTCCTCTCCAATGACTTATGGAAGGAGGGGTAGATGATTGCATCTGATACGCCTCATTGCAAAGGCTCAAGATAGGCCTCCTCACTCTCTCCGGAACTACCCAAAGCCTGAGTGGGCTCCACCAACATTCTGATGTGCACGTCTACCCTTCCCATGAGCTTTGAGGGTCTCACTCATAGCCTAACTCTGGAGGTGCCCGGTTACAAGAGCAAGTCCCACTTCCGGCTAATGACCTATTACTCAGCCGCACTACCTGGGCCTTTTGTACGGAACACCCCCAATTTCTGTTAATCCCAAGGATGGCTAGTAATTATCTGCCCACTAGAAAGAAGAGGAGACTGACACACACCTATGAGATCAGTCAGCAAGTAGGGAACAAACACTGCATGGGAAGCCCTGAACCACAGTGTGTTAAGTTCATCTGGAAACTGCAGCAAGCTGGCATTGGAACCAGGGACTTGATTCATTCAATCAACAAACATTTGCCAAGAAACAAACGCAAAGGGCGAGATCAGCACAAGGTGCTGAAAAGAACACACACGCGAACCAGAAATAAACCTTAATAAAGGTGGAAAATAGAAATATTAGTCACAATGACTGTGGTATAAACAGAATACTCCGCAGCCATTTAAAATCATGTTTGAGAAGTCTATTTTATTAAATAGGATTTAAAGGGAAAATTCCACAAATACATAATCAAGCTTGAAAAAAAAATGAAAGCAGGTTGTGAAATATAACTGGGTCAAAATCAGAGTGAACACACTCAGTAATTCCTCCCCTGCTCCTAAGATGCAGAATTTATAGATAAACCTTTAGATGTTTTAAATTTTACATAATACTGCTTGGAAATAAGACAAGGGAATCACGAATTAAAAATAAAGAGGACTCTCTAAAAATAAATGAATCAAAAGATGGGACTCTACAATCTCAAGCAGGACTCAAAGTCACATGGTTCATGGGGGATGGGTCCAATATGAGCCAAGGAAGCAGAGGTCTCAACATCTACCCAGGGAATTAGAGGCAAAACTGGACTCAGAATCATGCTTCCAGGAGTCACAGTCAAAAAGGACGCCTCCGTCTGTGCCAAGGAGCAAAAATGAAGCAACTTACATGAGCCTGGGACCCAAGCGGGCACCATAGGATATACAGAGCAGAGAGAGAGCTTTGAGTTGAGCTGTTGACATGAGCTCTAGTTGAAATGCACATATACCCTTGCAGACATAGGGCAGAAGATATCATACAATCACCTTGAAAATAAGTTCACAAACAAAACACATGAGGACATAGGAGACATTAGAGAACACATGAGGACATCCAATGATCAGAATCTGCAAAATGAAAGAATTCATATCTGAAGAAACAAAGATGCTAGAGCAATCAGAGAAGGACTTCACGGTATTTTTTTTTAATCCTCAAAGGGATAGAGGAAGAATTTACATTCACAAAGTAAAAAGAGGGTTTTTAAAATAAAATAAAGAAGCAGGAAGGTATAAAAAGGGGCCAATTATTTATCTTGGAAATACGGTGAACATTTGAAATTAAAAGCTCAACAGACAGGTAAAATAACAGACAAGATACAAATAAAAAGGGCTGGTTAAGGCAAAATAATAAACCAGATACAAATAAGAGTTGGTTAACTGGAGTACAGAACTGGAGAGACCTCCTCAAACATAACACAGAGAGAGAACTGAAAAAAAATGTTTAAGATACATGGAGAAACTACATACGGAGAGAACAGAGAAAATACTGGACAGGAAACAGCCAACAGATAATGGCTGAGATTTTTCCACAATTAAAGAAAAACCTGAATCTTATGACTAAAAAAAGCCCACAGAGTGCAACGTACAAAAACAAAACAAAAACAAAACATATATACAGTATAATCCTGAACTGATAACTAACTGAATACAGCTTAGAAGAAAGAGACCCTCATGTCCAACAGTGGCTGGCTGCTCCTGGTGACAGGACTTAGAGGGAAGAACTTTATTTTCTTCTTTAAAGGTTAATATATTTTCTAAACGCTCTCCGGTGAAATGACATTATTTTTATAAACTGTGGAAGAGTAGTATTCATTATTTCAAAACACATAAACACACTTTTTAAAAAGACTGTCCTCAAGGAACTTCCACTCGAGTAGAAGAGATGAGGTATGGATCGACACAACACAGAAAGTCCACGCAATAAGCGACATGGCTAGATGTAGCTAAAATCTAAGCCTTGTCTTTTCCCCCATGGACTCGCTAGAAATAGAAAGGGAGGAGGAGGTGAGGGCATTGAGCAGAAACATGAAGGTCTAATGCATATGCCTGATTTATTAGGGGCTATTGCTGCAACCAGAGTTGTGTTCCATTTGGAGGGGATCAAAGTGGCCAAACCAAGATAAGATTAGAACTTTATCTACATCAAACATTATTTTCACCTCTACTTGAATTATATTTCAGGACCACCCACTGATAGAAGCAAAAATTAACGTCTCTACTGTAAATGAACATCACACAAATCTGCCACTTAACACATTTCAGTTATTAGAAGGCTTTGTTCTTTCTCACACGGGTCAGGTAGACTGAGGGAAAGGTAAAAATGGGGGGGGGGCATGTTGAATTTAACTGATTATCAAGTTAAATACCATTCTTATCCACAGGGGCACTATCAACTATCGTGCTGCCAATTTGGAAGTGAAAACAACACAGGTACGTTCTGGGCTTTACCAAATGAACATCGTCTTAGCGGGGAGACAGAAAGGCCTGTTCAGTCTGGGGAGATTCAGACTTTGTGGCCGTAACGCTGTTGGCACACTCAACCAAGCAAGGTGGAGTTTTAGGCAACATCTCATGGCTGCCTCTTCAGAGCCAAACAAACTGCACTCGGTGTTCAGCTCCAAAGGAAACAGGCAGCAAAGGCACAAACCAGAGAGATGTGCTACTAATCTGGAAGGAAGGGCTGTTCCCATCTCAGATTATCTCTTTCTTTGTTTTAAGACATTCAGGTTTCTCAAAATGCCACTCTTTACCCACCTCCACCCAACATCACCTGCACATCCCACGCGTGGGGCCCAACATGTACCCCAACATTATCTCCGCTCCCTTCTTTGATTCCCTGCCATCAAGACCAACTTGGCCAGCCCTGACAATTCCCTTCACAATTTTTGAACCAATGGACTCTTTCATTTCTCTCCCAACACCACCTCGTAAATCTCTCTCTTAACGGGACTTCTCTGAAAACGTCCTTTCTTATCTTCCTCTTGCATTTCCGGAATCCGTTTTTCTTCTTTACTCCGAAGTGGGGCCACACTCTTGCCCAATCCCCAGAAGGTGGTTTCCTTTGATAGAAGACGAGGATACGTCCACCCACACCCTCCCAACTCCCTTTCTCACGGACCTTTAAGGGAGGAGCAGCCGCGGGTCCAGTTGGTCAGAGCCTGGCGTTCACAGTGGACAGGGTAGCCATCTACCAAATGGGTGCTCAACTCTGAGCCCACTCCCTGTTCCTACTTATTTGCCCACAGTCAGATGGATAAAATCAGATAAGAGCCTGAGCCACAGACCTGCCAGATCAGACCTCCCAGACTCAAGACACCGTCTCTAAGTCAGATTACAACAGATTTCTCCATTGATGGTGCTGGGCCCTAGTCAATCCACAAATTTCACTTTCCACATGGCAGTACTATCTTTCGTGTGCTGCTTTTTTGGTCAAAACTTCAGAAGGGAGGTGGGATCAGGGGTGATATTTAGATCCCCAAATCACCAACCCCCTGCCAGAAACTACAGTTCTCATTCATGCCTTCATCAGACGACTGGTCAGTCCTTACGCATGAGCCCTGGGCTCTGATTCACTGCACCTCTCCATGGCTCACTATCTCCTATAAAATGAGATTAATTCCTTGACCCTCCTGAAGTTAAGATGACAAAATTAAAGGACAAGCTTAATTTGCTGGAAAGTGAGATCACAGCTTGAGACCAGAAGACCAAGATCTAGTCCCATCACCCACTGTGTGGCCTCAGCCGAGTCTTTAACTGCCCGCGCCACCACCCCCCCACCGCTATGCCTCAGGTACTGCATCTGAAAGTTGCAGGATGCTCTAGGAGACTCCAAGACCTTCTCCAGTTCATACACTGGTGGCAGGGCACAGCTGTTCCCTACTTCGTCTTTTTTTATCCCAGAAAGGAGCTCCCCAAAACAGAGAGGTGGCTGGGAAAATGCTCGGCCGCACGGAGGAATTCTGCTAGACTGCAAGGCATTTCAAATGAATGTTTAATAAGATACTGCATTGGTTGTGTACTTCGGCTGAATGTGCTGCAGCCCAGGAGACCTGAAAGAATTAATACAGTTCCCAAAGGAGCTGGTGGGAATTGCTGAGGCAGAGGCAGAATCTGATTTGATGAATATAAAAGTGCTTTGAGAGCGTCAGAAGGAAAGTTCTCTGACAAACGCCTGCTCGTTCCATTAGCATGTCTCCCGCTATTTAAGGAACACATTCCAAGAAGGTCTCGGGACTGGGGACCACAGCACACAAGGGCAAGCTCCCTCTCCCCCCCACCCCCCTGCTTCCGACCCCATCTGAGGCCCTTCCTGGGGCTTAGAGATACAGTGCGCCCACGACTCCAGTTTTTTCTCCTTCCTCACTGTGCTTCTCCCTTCTGATCCTCAAACCAGGCCCTCATAACATCTCACCCAACCTTAAAGTCTCTCCTCTTCCCCAAACCAACACTCTCGGATGGTTCGCAGAATAACCTTCTCTCCCATCCTAAACCAAGAGATGGGGACACACCTTGTTTTGTTCGGACACTATCCAAGTTCATACCAAAACCCATCCTTGGGAAGCAACCCCTCCATCTGACGTTCTGGGCGCCCCTGACAGCCCCACCCAGGGAACATGCAGGAAAATGCCAGGCCCTCCATACTCAGGGTCTACAGTCAGTTGTCTCCACTCGCACCCACTCCTTAGAGGAACGCTCTGCTGTGCGCCTGCACAGGACTTCTCAAACTCTCCGCCCCTCTTCCCCCAACTGCGGAGTCTGTGGAAGCATATTTCTCTGCCCTTTTGCGCTTTACCTAAAGACTATGCGTTTTATTCCGTAACATAGCCACGTTTCAGCTTTTTGAAAATAGTTTTAGTCGCTTACCGCAAAGGGGGAAAATGGACACTTTTCCACAAATCAGGTAAAAGTGACATTCTAGAAATATGAGCTGGAGGGTTTCAAGTGTCCCCAAGCTCACCTCTGTGCACTATCTGGAAACCTCCAAGCGTTCCACCACTTCCTCACAAATCTGCATTCACTGAGTTCTCCCTGGCATACCCAAAGTGCCTGAGACCCTCAGAACCAAGGCAGAAAGCGTTTCCATTCATTCTGGGTTGGAAAGGCAAAACCTGGCTTTCACCAGAGCCAGTGGCCACGACCCTCCCTCAGATCAAAACAGATGCCAGAGGCTCCCCAAGACCTGTGGTGGCTGTGGTATGATCAGCACACTCCCGGGGCCTGGCAGCCTATCACCTCTCCCACTTACCTTGTCAGCCATGATCATAGATGCGCCCCCGTGGATGCCCAGGATGGGGATGAAAGTCTGCGAAGAGATAAAATCCAGCATCTGAGCCACGGCCTCCTGGTCGGTGTCGTCCCCAAACACAAGGCCATGGATGCGCGCCCCAGACATGAGGTCGCACACATGTGTGATGAGGCTCTTGGGGTCCGTGCGGTTCATCAGCAGGGCCACCACGTTCACGTCCAGGGGCAACCCTGCTGCCTGCTCGGGGCCCCACAGGTTTCGCAGTTCGCGCTCCGTCACGTCGTGGCTGTGACCCAGCAGCACCGCAATGTTCAGCGCCGGGGGACCCTTCTCCGCCGCCGCACCCTGCGCCGGACCGCGCCAGACCAGAAGGGCCGGCAGCACCAGCAGGGTCCAATAACCCAGTCTGCCCATAGTCGCCACTTACGGTCCCTGCAAGGCGGAGAGGGAGAGTCAGGGCCGCGGGGAGCAAAGGTTCCAGAGGAAAGGGATTACAGACCCAGCCCCTTGCTCTAGGAGCCGGGTATACAGCCCATCCCCAGAGCGAGCTGACAGAGTCACTGACTCCATTCCCCATTCCCGCCGCCATCCACATCCCTCCACCCAGCTCTATCCACAACTCCAATCGGAGTTAGGTCTCCATCACTATCCCTAAACCCATTTTTGCATCCAGCCTCCGTCTCATCCCCTGTCTCCAGCCTCCTCTCCATACCCAACTCTGCCCACGTTTCCCACCACACCCCCAAGTTAGCTGTGGACCACAGCCCCTGAGCGTAGGCGCACAGAGCAAAACCTCCACCCACCCCTCTCCCACCCGACTAGTTCAGACCAAGTTACCGACCCCGCCCCCTGCTGAAGGGAGCCAACTACAAAGCAGCCCCCGCGTGCGGAGGCGGTGCTGAGACTCCGCAGCCCTGCTCCCGCGCTGTGCTAGATGACTGACCCCGCCCCCTCTGAATCCTCCGGGTACAGCACAGACCTGGCTCCACGCGGCACGCGCTGCAGACCCCACTCCTCTCCTGCAGGGTGGCCCCCACCAAGTTCACGGGAGTGCAGACATTCACCCGTGCGCCCCAGGCGCGTGGGGGAAATTGGGGCCCCCCACCTCGCGCGGGGGTACAGTGAAGCGATTTCCACTCAACTGCAAGCGAGCCCCAGGACCCGCCCCCTACACGCACGCATGCACACACACGCGCGCGCACACACACACACACACACACTCCCTCTCTCATGCGCACCGCGTGCAATGCAGAATCCCAGAGCGGAGAGCAGGCGCTTCCACCCGTGGGCCGGCGCGTGGGAGCTGGCAGGGAACTGCGTGGGGGGAAAGGTAGGCTCCTAAGCGGCTCTCCGACGGACACGAACTGTACAGACCCTCCCCAGGCTTTCCACTACAGGTCCTGTTACCAAGTCTTAGATGCATGTGGGTAGTGGGCTGCACAACCTGACAGGCACGCGCGCCGTTCTGCGCACAGCCGCAGGCCGCTGTGGCGGTGCCCACGGCCATCCGGAGTCCACACACGTCCTCAGTCGGTGCACACACATGTATCGCGCCAGGTGCACAACTGCGCGTGCCTGCAAATACCAGCACAGTCGTGCACGCGTGCACAGGCGCGCGCCCCTCGGGCCCGGCGCTGCTGGAGCCAGGGGAAGTTAGGGAGAACTCGTTCTGGCCGAGGCACTCTTAGGGTGAGCACAGCGGAGCGCGGAGCCGCAGCGCCCCCTGGTGCTCCTCCCGCGCCTCGCTACAGATAATCCCTCTCCCGCTTCCTCTCTCCCTCTCTCTCCTGTTCCCTCTCCCGCTCTCGCTCTCTCTCCGGTTGAGTCTTCCTCTTCCCAGGCCGGCCGAGCCCAGGTCTCCCGCTGGGACGTACCTGTAGCCGGAGAAGGTCGAGGATGCAGTGGGGCGCGCTGCGCGCACGAGCATCTCGGCCGCCTCAGCAGCCACCGGGTTTAGCGGGTTTCCGCATGCTGCGGCCCCCGCGCGCTCCCCTGGCTGTCCCGCGCTGTCTGCATCGCCCCCACGGGGGGCGGCTATCCCAGCCGGAGGCTCTGCAGCAGGGCTCTACCGGGGTGGAGAAGAGACGGAGAGGCTGGGTCAGCCCGCGGGCAGGAGAAAGGGGACTGGGGGGCAGGCTGCAGTCTGCAATGCTCACAGCCCCCTGTGCGCACAGGGGGCTCAACCGAAGAGGGGGAGCTGAAGCTCCATGCCCAAGACCCCCTGTGCGGATCCTCAGACCCCGTGGTCGATATGGAGAGCTCCGCTCCTGGGCGCACAGGAGAACCCGAGCCCCAGGTTCGCCACGCACGAGAAGCTAACTGGGCATCTCCACCCTCACCCCCTACCACCTCCCCGGCGCCGGCTGCTGGCAGTTGTTCGGCCAGGAGCTGCTGAGCGAGGGGGGTAGGGAGAGAAAGAGGAGGGAATGGAGGGGGGTGGCTGGCTGAGTTTGCGATGAGCCGGCAGGAGAGGGGGAGGGAAGGACTCGGGCTCCCGCGATCCCGGATCCCCGAAGGAGGTGCGATCATTCCCACGCAACGACCCTCTTGCGGTCCTGCCGCCCCCTCCTATCCAGGCCTCCCACCATCTTTTCCCCCAAAGGGGCCTCCCAGGCCCCGCGTCCCGCGCCAGCACTCACCGCAGCCTCTCTCCACATAGTTCTCAGCAGTGGCCGCTCCTGGTCATCTCCAGGGCTGATGGCTGCGGCCGCGACTCTCAGCGCTCACCCAGCCCCATGCTCCGGCTAGCCCCGCGGCGCCTCCCTCCAAAAGCCGGAGCTCGGCTTCCTGCCCCACTCCGGACAGCAGCTGCCCGGTCCTCTAAGCGCGCCCGGGAGCCCTCTCCGCAGCCCAGGCTCCGGCTGGTGGTGTGCGTGAGGGCGAGTGTGTGTGTGTGTGTGTGTGTGTGTGTGTGTGTGTGTGTGTGAGTGTGGGAGCGCGCGCGCGTGTGGCCGGGGATCCCCGCGGTCCCCGTTGGAGAGAGGCGCGGGCGGGGGATGGCAGCTCCCTCTGGGCCCTTCGCTGCGGGGCCAGCTCGCCACCAGGCGTTCAGCTCCCCATTTCCCGACGGGAGTCCGGAGAGCGCCCAGCCACCCTGGTTCACAGCACTGACAAAACCGGGCTCCTGAGGCTTGCTTCTGCTGCGGTCGCCTCGGAGGAAGAGGAGGAGGAAGGCAGGGGCGCCCCCACGTCAACTTAGGGGACTTGTTCTCAGTCGGCTAGACGCAGCAGCCCCCGCGACAGCCAGGGAGGCTTGGAGCTCCGGTGGGCGAAAGCATCTCCCGCCCGCAGCCGCCCTCCCTGGAGGCGGGCCGAGGCAGACCCCGCAGTCCCTCGGCGGCGGCGGCGCGGAGCACTGCCACCCTTTCCCGGGGCGCACGGCGACGACAAGGCCAGGATAGGCGACTGCCTGGCGAAGTGGGTGCCTGCGGCGATGTGCCGCTGTCCCTGGTGCTGAAAACGCGCTCTCCGCCCGCTCCTGAGCGTCTGGTGCGGCTGAAGAATCAATTATTCAGATCTCTGCTACCGCTTCCTCCTCCCCCAGTGCCTTGCGCTGGGTACAGCAATCCCCCCTCCACGCACAGGCGCGCCGACACACACACACACACACACACACACACACACACACACACACACACACACACACACACACACACCACAGAATCTGCTCCAATGCTTCTCCCTGTGTCTCACCACCCCCATAAGGGAACCCACTCCTCTGATCTCAGGGAGCCAGAATCCTAAAAGTAAAGACATCTCTACATCCCCCACTTGCTTCCTTCTTGTTTTCTAAGTTATAACAAAAGTCGCCCTGAGGCTGCCACTTCTAAGCTACCAGCAGGGGTGAGCCAGAGAGCACGGGACTGCCTGGGTGTGTGGGGCCTGGCTGGCTTGAATTCTGGCAACTGAGCATGAAAAATATTGTCAAATGAGCACCTTTGCCCCTTTTACACTCAGCTGTATCTCTCCTTCCAACTCCCAGGTCCCTGCTTTCCTTACCTCAGGCCCTGAAATCAAAGAGGCCTTAAATTATAAGAGGTTTTGCAATCACAGTTTTTTCTAACCCTGTATCCTCCACTCATCAGCCTGATATCACCTTTGGGCTTGCTATATATTTATCTTTCCTTATCAACCGCTAATCTGAAAAGCAGAGAAGAACAGTAAAAGTATCTATTTCTTAGGGTTATTTGGAAAAGAAAACGAGATAGCTTCAGTAAAGTAGCCAACAAAGTCCAGCACACAGTAGGTGCTCATTAAACATGAGGTCCCTACAAGGTGGTCTAGGAAGGAAGGGCCTCTTTCCAAGAAGGCTGAATACTGAAATGGAAACAGTAAAGGTACACAGTTCCAGGAGACCTATGGGTGCATTAGTAAGCGGACTGTGTACGTTAAGTTCTCTAGAGTTTGATTATTCAAAAGACAGAACGGAAGAAATTCTGAAAGGTAAATGAAAATGGTGGCTTGTATGACATACAGCAAAGAATAGAAAAGTGTTTCATTTCTTGAGGCAGTAACTGGGCTGAGCTAGATTGAGTGAAGATGATCATTTCTTGGATTTTGCCACAGGTGCAGAACCCCGGTTTGGAGACTTACAGGGAAATTAGGCTCTTTGATTTAAACGATGTGGAAATTATATACAATAAAACACACATCTCTTAGGGCACCTGGGTGGCTCAGTCGGTTAAGCATCTGACTTTAGCTCAGGTCATGTCTCCCTCTCTACCCTTCCCCTGCTCGTTCTCTCTCTCTCTCTCTCTCTCAAAAAGAAACATTAAAAAATAAAAATTAAAAAATTAAAAATTGAAAAAAAAATCTCTAAAAAATTCAGTTCAAGTTTTGAAATTACACGCATCTGGGTAGACCATCACCCAAAACAAATATTTTCATCACCTTCAGATAAAATATTTCATCACCTTCAGATAAAATATTTTCATCACCTTCAGAAAGTGTCCTTGTGGCCCTCTGTTGTTAATCCCACATCCCCCTTTTAGAAACCACAATTTTTCTTTCTAACACCATTTATCAGCTTTGCTTTTTTCAAACTTCGTACAAATAGATTCTACATTGTACATTTTTTGGTGACTGGCTTTTTTCACTTAACCTAATGTCTGGGAGATTCATTGATGCTGCTGCATGTAACAACAGCTTTTTCTTTGCTGTTGGTGAGCAGCTTTCCATTGTATGAATAAACCACACTTTGTGTATCCATCTTTGATGGCTGGACATGTGGATTATATCTGTGGAGCTTTTTTTTTAATTTTTAATTTAAAAATTTTTTAATGTTTATTTTTCAGAGACGGAGCATGAGTTGGGGAGGGGGAGAGAGAGGAGACAAAGAATCCAAAGCAGGCTCCAGGCTCTGAGCTGTCAGCACAGAGCCCAATGTGGGGCTCAAACCCACGAACCATGAGATCATGACCTGAGCTGAAGTCACACCCTTAACTGACTGAGCCACCTAGGTGCCCCTCTGTGGAGCCTTTTAAAATACAAGCGGTTGTGCCCACTTTATAACTTCTCCATCAAAATCTTCAGGGGTGACATGTTTATTTGTTTTAATTCCATAGGTGATTCTGATGGTGCCCTGGTTAATAATCCACCATACTTTCCATATTTGCCTATCAATGCTGACCGTGAAATAGTCTTTGATAAAAACTATTGGTATGGGAGACTTTGAAGTCATTTGTGACCAGACTTGCAGAAAGGTAGATCAAACTGATATGGTCTCTTTTGAATAGAGAAAGAACGCAGTCCCCCATTTGAAGGAATAGTCTGTCTCTGCAGACACAGGCAGCTACAGCTGCCCCAGGGTGGACATCTCCCCAGTGTTGAGAACTACTTAGGGTCAGACATCTGGAACCCCACCATACAGGTGGAAACTGTAATAGTGTGCATGTGATCATGACAATTTGCCCGATGCTGTACTGCAAAAGCTAAACCCTCCACAGAAGTTAGGACACTGAGCAGGATTTTGCTACTCGACTTTCAGATGAAAAATCTTCATAGCAGCTATGCTGACAAAGACTATGTGGCGGGGGGGAGGGGAAAGCCCCTTAGTCACACTGTTCTGCAGTCAATTTTGCCGATTGGTTTTATTGCCAGTCACATCAAAGTAACAGAAATTACCTAGTCTAGTCTTAAGGAACAAATTGTTTCCGCTGTTTTCAATCTCATCGATTTATCTTCAAAAGCTTTACTAAAGAAATGAGCCCCCCTGGTTGCCACTTGCTTTGAGCCACTTGAACTCTGTGGTTAAAAACCAACCACCAAATCATGTCTATAGCAGAGAAGCAAATTAAGCCGATCACTGATGGTGCTTCTAGTGCTACCTCTATTCTCAAGGGAAAGGAGCAAAGAATGGGAGCATTTTGAAGCTGAAAGACCTTTAGAGACTCTACTGTATTGTGCATTCTGTTTTCAAATAAGTTTGGGAAGCTATCTTTTTTAAGTTTATTACTTTGAGAGAGAGAGAAAGCATGAGAGGGGGAGGGCAGAGACAGAGGAGGGAGTGAATCTCAAGCATTCTCTGCACTGCCACTTTGAGCCCAATGGGGTGCTTGAACCCATGAACTGTGAGATCATGACCTGAGCCAAAGTCAGACGCTTAACCGACTGAGCCACCCAGGCGCCCAGTACCGAGTCACTTTAGTGTGAATTCTGACATTAAAGGATCTGAGAAGTCCCATGGGTTAAGACAATATTTTTTTAATTAATCCAGCAATATTCCAAAAGAAATTGATCATGGAAACTTATGTTATTCCACATAATAGCTGTTAAAATCCTATGAGAATTTCAGACCTTGACCAAAACCTTTATTTTGCATATGGAGAAAGTGAGACTAACTTTAGTACTATATGAGGCTAAATCGAAGGCAAAATTTGGAGTAGTATCCAAAATTTTTGTTTTACACGTCTACTGTATAAAACAAAGTACATGTGCATTCTCATTCTACAAGGTTACGGGGATTCCAAAGCAGTATAATACAATCCTGAGAGAGAAAGAGTAAAAAAGTAATTTAGGGTGGCCAAGAAGCCTAAACACCAGCCTAGCCACCACTGGTAGTCCTTGGATTGTCACTGGTGATCTAGCTTCACTGTCCCTCCAAATCCCAGCCTGTGGGTTCTACCTCTTTGGCTATCCACAGTCCCAGACTTATTGATGTCCTATTTTACATAGTAGCAGATAAATAGTACTCATCTGTCCTGTGCCAAGGCAGACGTCATTAATCAATTCATGAACTATTTCTCTCAAAGTTTACGTGGAACATTCTAAGCTTGCTCAGTTCTAGGTTCTGGGTAGCCCCATCCATTGATTACGGTTGGTTCCAATGTGATATTCCTAAATAAGTTCTCATAGATTCCCGAGTTTAGCATAACCTGACTCTGATGACATGTATCTCCTTTACTTTCCCTTGGATCCCAACTTCCATTTAAAACCGCCTCCTCTTCAGACCTCAGTTTATCCATTTGCTAAATAAAGGCTGACACTAGCCATGATGAGCTGCCTTCCATATCTGATGTTGAATGATTCTGTAACTTATTTTGAAGGTCTTGACCTTGGGATCAACCAAGGTGCTAGTTAACTCTCCTATATCTTATCCAAAAGGTTAAAAATCCCTTCCTGCTCCCATTAGCCATTCAGATATCAGTAGTTCTAATCAGGGAGGAAGGCTTTTTCTAAACAAATCCACAGTTAGTCTTGAGAACTAAAATTAAGACAGCAGCAAAAGATTGAGTACCTTACTGGTTTTCACCCAATGCAACCCACTGTCCGCCCTTGTATCAGGCAGGAGCCTACACATACCATTGGGGAAAGAATAATGGTACATTCTAGCACTTTGGGAGAAGTCATTTTTGACATTTTGAAAAGGCCTCAGTTCCTTCATCAGGAAAATGGGAGTAAAATCACCCTGCCTCCCCCAGCACTGTAGTGAAGGTCGCATAAGTTAGACGTCTTAGTGTGAATCCTTCCACGAACAGTAGGGGTTATGCAACTCTTAGACACCAGTGGGTGTCCCAAAATTCAACTCAAATCTGACCCTATGTGGAGATACCGTCAGACTCCACAGGTTAAGGGCTCCGTCCCACAAGACCACCTTCCACTTCAGATGCCCGTTTGAAGTCCAGGTTGTTTCCTGTGCTTCTGACTGGTTATAAATCAGAAGTTCCCACAATGCCTTCCTTGGGGTTGATTAATTTGCTAGAGGAGCTTACAGAAATTAGGAAACCAGTTTAATGACTAGATTGCTGGCTTATTACAATGGATACTATTTTTTTCAAGTTTATTTATTTTGAGAGAGAGAGAGAGCGTAAGAGTGCACGCAGAGCGTGAGCGTGCAGGTGGGGGAGTGGCAGACAGGGAGAGAGCCAGCACGGAGCCAGATGCAGGGCTTGAACTCATGAACCACGAGATCATGACCTGAGTCAAAGCCAGATGCTTAACCGACCGAGCTACCCAGGTGCCTCTACAATGGATATTAAAGGATACAAATCAGATGAAGAGATTATATATAGTATTACATACATAATACAGATACATGGAATATAGATTATTATATATAGGGCAAGGTATGGGGAAAGGGTGCTAAAACCTCCACACCCTCCCTAGATGCCCGTCTCTCCCAACATCTCCACAGGTTCACCTGGAAACTCTCCAAACATGTCCTTTGGGTTCTTCATTACACAGGATGATTGATTAAATCACTGACCATTGGTGATTGAGTTCACATTTCCACTCCCTCTCCCCTCCCCGGAGATCCAGGGATGGGGCTGAAAATTCGAACCTTCTAATCACAAGGTTGGCTCCACTGGCTGGACGACCAGCCCCCATCCTTAGGTACAAGCCAAAATTCACCTCATTAGCATAACAAAAGACACCTTGGTGCTCTCATCTCTTAGGAAATTCCAAGGGTTTTAGGAGTTCTGTGCCAGAAACAGGAACAAAGACCAAATATAGATTTCTTATTATAAATCACAATACCACAAGCAGACCCTGAGACCAGGATTTGAGAACCTTAGTCTATTCGGGAGGTGATCCAGAAAGAGGAAGTGGGCAAAGAGGAAGCCAATAAAAGGCGTGTGGCCAATATGGCACTTCAGTCGCAATCCAGCTGAAGACCGGCTAGGAGACAGTGCACAATACACCTCAGGACTATCCCGCTTGGCGGCAAAGAATGAGGAAGGGTGGGTGGAATTAATCCACCTCCTACTCCTTCATTGGTTGGAGCTGTTAGCTGGGGCTGCACACAGACTTGCTACGAGTGACCTCATAGACAGGGTGGGCCAGGGAGGTCCAAGGGGAGCGAGGAGCACACTGCCTTCACCTAGAGCAGGTGAAGGCACCTAAGTGAGCAGGACACAGGGAGAGAGAAGGTCAGGCGTCCTCCATCGTGAAACGATCTGAGCCTTTTAACTACTTGGCTTCAGAGATAAGGAGCCCAACACGTGCATCATCTCTCAACAACCAGACATGCTGCTCACCAGAAGATATGGCTCCAGAGTGTTCCGGAATCTGACCAGCCAGATCAGCAGCATCCTGTCCGAGGGAAGGAATGAGAACAAACCCCTGCAGTGCCCACGCAGGCCATACTGTCGTACCCCTGAGGAACTGCCCTGGGTACACCTTCCCCACTCACCCACACAGGGCAGTTTCTGTGCCCCGCGGAAGGCAGGCCTCTCCTTTAGAAAATCTCTTCCCTTACAGTCTCCCACCTCCTTGTGTGGAGACTCTGGCCTGACCTAAAGGTCTCTCAACCTGGCTGTGGCTGGGTTGTCCAGAGCAGTCACTCAGGATAGCGCTTTGAAAACCCTGCAGCCAGACCATTTGAGGCCAATTTCCCAAGGCCAGGAATACTCAAAAAGTCTCATCACTCACCCCACAGATACAGAGGGAGACTCAGTCTATTATGACTGCCTGATTCATGAGTCTGCACGTAGGGAGGAGACTTCTCAGAGAAATGTCTGGATGCCAGGGAGAGAGGTCATATTTCCTGGTGCCTAGGATCACTGAAGCATGCCATCTTGAAGCTTCAGGGGCCATGGGGATCATCAAACCTCCTACACTGCTCTTTAAAGGTGAGGCTGCTAAGCCTGGAGACGTGAAGCACGGTGCTGAAGGTCAGTTATGACGGGTCACACACAGTCTCTTACCTGTGTCTTCTTGTCACAGGGACGGCCCTTTCCCTACCCAAGAACACAGTCCCTGTGGGGCATGAGTTCCAGGAGAGGCTGCCACACGGAAAGTCACTACAAATTACTCCTGGAGGTGGTGACGGTCTTTGGGTACCCCTGGCATCTGCACCTAACTGGGCAAATCCAAAGGCCTGGGGTTGGGGGTGAGCAAGGGAAGCAAAGACGACCCAGTTACCGAGTCCTTTCATCAGAGAGGTGACTTGGGGCCTCACTACCCCACTTGGAGCACTGAGTGGTAGTAAAACAGGGATTATGTAGTAGTCGAGAGCTGCCCTAGGGCCAGGGACACCTCTAGGGCCAGGCAGAGGTAGGGCTTGCACCCACCTGCATCAGGTCCCAGAACCTGCACTTTGAAGCACTCCATTTTCTGCCTGAATCACCAATTTGCTGGACCTCTTCTGATGGTCTCTTCCCCTCTCTGAGGCTTACTTTCCTCCTCTCTTTGGGGACAAGAATGTTGGATCGGCAAACGCTAATGCTCAAACTTATCCTAAGCAGCAGAACCCCTTCTGCACGCCATCCCTCATGCATAACCCTCCTACAGGAAGCAGGGAAAAGAGGAAAAGGTCCTCATCCTCAGCTTTCCATCGCCCCTGCCCCAACTCCACCCCAACCAAAATAGCTACTGATACAATGCCAGCATTCTGATGAATGCAATTCAAAACTTTATTATTTTTTTAATGTTTCATTTATTTTTGAGAGAGAGAGAGAGAGAGGGTGCAAGTAGGGAAAGGGGCAGAGAGAGAGGGAGACAGAGTCCAAGGCAGGCTCCAGGCTCTGAGCTGTCAGCACAGAGCCTGACGCGGGGCTCGAACTCACAAACCGTGAGATCGTGACCTGAGCCAAAGTCAGACATTTAACCAACTGAACCTCCCAGGCGCCCCCTGATGAATGCATGTTGAAAACGTGGTCCTACCCCCACATTGCACAGAAGAACTGTAAGGGACCGCAAAGATGTTACTCATCAGTGACAGACTGAGCAAAGATCAGAGGGACTCATGAGTGAGCCAGGCATTAAAAACAGAATCTGAAGTCTGGCTCTTGTAACTTAGAAGCTGCATGAGCATGGGTAGGTCCCTTAGCCTCTCTGTGCCTCAGTTTCCTCATGTATAAAATGGGGATCATAATAGTACTTAAATGTAGGTGTGTGTAAGGAGTAAATTAAGTAAGACAACACACACACCGCACTTAGCATAGGGTTTAACAAACGTCAGTTATTAGCTTGCTTATTACTGCCTGATAGGGCCCTGTGGGGCCTAAAGAAGAGGTTCCCCTGGGATGATCTGTCCTCTGACAGATCCCTCCCTCAGCTCAACACTCCTGGTGGGTGCTCAGGGAGGTGAGGCCCGCAGGGCGGGGGAGGCAGCCATTGGCCGGCCCTGGCTCCCAGGCTCAGTGCATCCCAGATGGTGCCCGCAGGGGAGCTGGCCAGGGACACGCTGGCAGAGTCTCCCTTCCTTACACAGTTCACTGAGCCACACGGGGCCCAGGAGCCTCAGGCTGGAGCCCACTGTGCCAAGGAGGCAGGCTGCCCGGCCCGGCCCGATGGAAGACAGGCGTGGTGAGCCCCAGGAAGCAGCCTGTGCCTGCAGCCTCTGGGGAAGGTACAGGTGGGACACTAGTGCAGCCACCTCCCGAAACTCCTCCCCAGCTTCTCTCTGGGCGGGACAGGGAGGGACACAGACAGAGGCCAGCCCCCACTCCACATGACTGGAGTCCATGGGCCGCTATCTACCTTTACTCTTTTTCTCAAAGTGGTAGCTCTTAGAAAACAGCCGTGCAGAGGAAAGAGATAACAATAACTCATTTAAAGAATGAGAGGTCGGGGCACCTGGGTGGTTCAGGGGGTTAAGTATCTGACTTCGGCTCAGGTCATGATCTCACAGTTTGTGAGTTCGAGCCCCATGCCGGGCTCTGTGCTGGCAGTGCAGAGCCTGCTTGGGATCCTCTCTCTCCCCCTGTCTCTCTCTGCCCCTCCCCCATTTGTTCTCTCTCTCTCTCTCTCTCTCTCCCCCCCACCTCAAAATGAGTAGACTTAAAAAAAATATATGAGAGGTCGATTTCTTCAACTGAAAATGGACATATGATAGCTACTACATAGAGTCACTGAGGGGATTAACTGCCATATTGGATACAGTGGCTGGAACAGTATATGCCACATAGAAAATGTCCAATAAATGGTAGCCACTGTGTCTGTATGACATTCATATTTGTGTCAATACTGTAGCACAGTGATAACAACACGGACCTGGAACCCCTCTGCCCAGGCCCAAATCTTGGATGTATCTCCTACTTGTGCGGCTGTGGGCAAGTGGCTCCATACCTGAGGCCTCAGTTTCCCCAGCCTCAAAATGGGAAGGATATTTTTACCTCTCTCCCTGGCAGGATTTCTGAGATGAAGTCAGGTGATACACATAATATCTTTAGCACAGCACCTGCTACATAATAAGAGACCGATAAGTAAAGGCTATCACTATTATGGATGAGCTTAATATTATTGCCCAATGTCACACAGCCAGTTAGGACTGGAATAGGAGTCTTCGGCCTCCCCATTCAGTGCTCACTCTGCTATTTGCTGCTGCCTCTCCCCCAGATGAAGTTCCCAGCTCTGCCTTCCCAGAGTCACTTTTCCTAAAAAAGAACTCCATTTTTACTGGGAAGTCACAAAATAAATTGTCGCCAAGTCCAGCGGTCAGGTCCAAGTTGCATAAAGAACATTTCTGTCCATTAGGCAAAGCTGCCCAGGGATCCAGGCCATGGGGAGAGGAGGAAAGACTGGAGTCCCACAGCCAAAGTTCTCTTGGGACATTCGCTATTGTAAAGCACGGCTTCCATGCTATGAGGAAGCCTAGCATCCAATGGAGAGACTTCCACATGGAGGAACCGCGGACCAGAGCCCACAGCCCACAGCCCTGGAAGGATACAGCACACAAACCTGCCAGCCGTATGAGTGATTCACATCCAAAGTGGACCCTCCAGGTCCCAGCTGAGCTGCCCCAGCAAAGATAAGGGGTTACTGTGGTGACCCTCGCTTGAATTGCAGATTCATTGGCAAAATGTTGTTTTAAGCCGCTCAGATTTGGGGCAGTGTATCCCACTGCATTTTTTTTTTTTAACGTTTATTTATTTTTGAGACAGGGAGAGACAGAGCATGAACAGGGGAGGGTCAGAGAGAGGGAGACACAGAATATGAAGCAGGCTCCAGGCTCTGAGCCGTCAGCCCAGAGCCCGACGCAGGGCTAGAACTCACGGACCGCAAGATCATGACCTGAGCCGAAGTCGGCTGCCTAACCGACTGAGCCACCCAGGTGCCCCTCACACTGCATTTTTAACTAGTCTCCCAGATGGTTCTGTCACAGGTGATCAGAAGTTAATATTTTGGGACAGAATGCCCTGGGCCAACCTCTGTGAACCCGGGAGGCACCTTAGTGAACCCACCATAGGGTTTATAAACGCCAAGCCCACCTTCACAGAGAAACTTCAAGAATCCCTTTCTCTGTATCGGTTGGTTTTTGTTCTTGTTTTTTCTACCTCGGTTTTGATGGGCAAAACCTGGGCCACTTTTGCACCCGTATGTGTTTGCACCAATGGCTTTCCCAAGAATGTCTGCAGCTCTCGCCCACTTGTGAATAAGCAAAGCCAATTTTCCATCCATATTTACAGAAGCATTTGTTACCTAAGCAAGAAGCAGCCTTGCAGATTCTTGGGTAAATAACACAAGTCCAAGAACAATACTCCCATGCCAGTAGCCACGAGACACTGGAAATTACAGACCTCTTGGGACTGCTCAAGCTCACTCACAGACTCAGCAAGGCACAGGCTCCAAGGAGTGTGTGGCCACTGCCACTCTCAGTAGAGGAGGAAGCCAAAGACAAGGCAGAGGGCCATGATCAACCACGAGGACTCGGGTGTGTGTTCTGACTCTGGGACTCATTAGCTGTGTGACTTCAGGCAAGCTGCTTAACTTTTGCAGACATCAGTTGTCCACTGTGCAAAATGGGAAAAACGGCATTTTCTTCACTGGGTTGCTATTAAGATAATGTGTGAGAACCACCAAACACAGGGAGGAACTTAGTACATACTCAGTAGATAGTAAGAGTTGCCATTTTTTCACATGTTTTATGATTAGATGCTGTCCAAATAAAAAGTAGGCAGAGGAGACCCTGGGATCAAAGTCAGGAGATCCGGATTCTTGTGTTGGTTTCGCGGCTTCGCTGGCGTACCCGAGCCAAGGTGGTTACCAATGCTGGACGGTGGGTGTAAAATGAGGTGGAGGGACCGGGAGGTGATCTCTGAGCTCTGGGTACACTCTAGCTTTCTCCTTCTTTGACCTGCTGAGAGGATCCTATTGCCTAGTATCTCAGACACGGTTTTAGACAACTTCAAAACCACTTAAGCCGAGAGAGAGAGAGAGAAATGGTTGGCTCGGAGAAGCCAAAACTGGGTTGAACAATCAAACCCCAGGAATGCAGCTTGATCCCAAGAACAGCCAGAACCTGGCTCTCACATGGCTGCCTCTCTCCCTCTCGCTTGCTCCCTGCATTCACCCTCCCTCACCAACCTGCCTTCCTCTATAGTCAGAGAGCGAATCAGTGTCCCTGTCCTCAGTTTAAACCCAAACCCAGAGGGAAGAATGACTGACCACGCTCCCTCCCCAAGCGCCAACAGGCCAAGGCAATGATTCATTGGCCCAGCCTGGCTCAAGTCATCAACACCTTGACCAATCAACCATGGCACTGGGGTAGGGTCATGTCAGAAGGTGACAGCTCTCCAGGAAACCACACGCTGCCACCTCCCTAGCCAGGGTAGTGCCTCTGAATTTGCAGCTCCTATAGTGCACCCTAGAGGGGACCTCTTATGTCTCCACCATTACTTTTCAAAGCACTCCCACTTGTATTCCCATATAATCCTTATAACCACCTCACGGAGGAAATAGAACTGACAGCTTTAAATCTGACCTAATGTAGGAGGACAGCAGGACGTGCGGAAGCTGGATGCCACGGCCAAAGACACACAGCCTGTCCACGGCAAAGGCAAGACTAGTCCAGAACCCAGGTGCCCGAACGGTTGTTCTTTCCCAAAAGGCACTGTGCACTGTGCCTGAGTTTTCCAGAATGAGCATGAAGGCAGACCCAGGAATGGAAGAGTTGGTGAATCCCATGTGTCCCTTACTCTGGCAGCTACGGAGACTCTCTTGAGGGCTGCTTTCTGGGTCTGATGTCTCTTCGCCTATAAATAGCAGACTCGGGAACGCTCAAGCTCAGACAAGGAAAAGCGCAAGCTTCTTAGAGCCCTCCCAATCTGCTAAGAATGGAAGAAAAGGAAAGGAAGCAGAAGGAAACCCTGGGAACGTCCAGGACAGCTCCAAGCTCCGGCTGAAGGAGAGATGTAATCATTGCAGACAGCATGCCATCCCCTCCATGGGCATCACGGCACGGTCCACCCCTGGGAGATGTCACCGAGCATCCCCAAGGGAAGGCAGCGTTGGCTTCCCTACCTTCCTCCTCAGCTTAAAGTGCTTCTTTCAGTTCTTTTAATGCAGCATGGCGGTTAAGCATGCTGGCTGGAGGGCCGGTCTGCCCAACTAGCCGGCCCTGGCAAGTTATTTCACTTGTGTGCTCATCTTCATCGTTTATATAACTATTGATTTAACACGAAAAAAGTATTTATGCCTTGGGCTTATCATGTTCTGTGCACAGGGCACATGTCATTGCTGTGTAGTTGCTTACACAGTTGGGACAGTGCCTGAGAAGGACAGAGGGGGTATTTTTTGTATTATATCATTTTCATATTAGAAAAGCAATGCAACCATTATGGAAAAGCTAATGCAGAAGTTGAGATTCAGGGGAACAAACGGCTAGGTCTGTTCAACAGTCAGTGGGATGGAAAAAAAGGCAGCAACTGTGCTATGCTTGATTTGAACAGAGTGAAGGGACAGGACAACCAAATGAAACCATAGTGCTTAATGGATCCTGGCTCAAACGAACCTACTTTAAAAAAAATGTGAAGTACAATTGGGGAAATTTGAATATAGACTATATATCAGATTTGTCACATGTGACCATGTTATCACGGTTAGGTAGGAAAATATTCTTATTTTTTTTAGAGATACATACTAAAATATTTAGGGAAAAAGTATTGTAATGACAGTAACTTTAAAATATTTCACCCAGGGGCACCTGGGAGGTTCAGCTGGTTAAGCATCTGACTCCTGATTTGGGGTCAGGTCATGATCTCACAGTCGTGAGACCGAGTTTCACGTCGGGCTGAGCATGCTTAGAGCCTGCTTAAGATTCATTCTCTCTCTCTCTCTCTCTCTCCCTCCCTGCCCCATGCTTCTCTCCCCTATTTATGTGCACATGCTCTCTCTTGAAATAAAAAATTAAAATAAAAATTAAAAAATACATATTTCACCCACAAAGAAAAAAAAGATGAAGCAAATATGGCAAAACATTAACAATCACTAAATCTAAGTGATGGGTTTATGTTCATATGTTCCTAATACTTATCTATTTAGGAGTAGGCTGAGAAATTTTCATAATAAACAAAACATACTTATGTAAAAAAAAAAAAGCTACAGAAACTACACTGAAGAAAATAATGGCTCTACAATCTAGAAGAAAAAAATCACCAAAAATGTTTTGCTGTATCTCCATCCTGCTTCTGTTTTAACATCACTGCAGTCACAAAGCACAAGACACCCTCCAGTCTGCTTTTTTCCTCAACTTATCAGAACATAAGCACTTTCCCCTGTTATAAAAATGTCTTTGCAAATATCCTTTTTGACGACTCTGAAATATTCCTTTGAGGGGATGAACCAGAAAAACCTTTCCATTCCTCTGCATACCAAGTTGCAACTGTCATGATAAGGAAGGTGCGATGTAAATTATGATAATGAAAATGGCCGTGATGAAACTGATAACGACTAATAGTCTCCGAGTGCTCTAACATACAACACCTCTTTTCATCTTTGTAAGCTGTGAAGTGGCTACAGCTGGTATCATTATCATTTCACGGAGGAAAAAACACTCAGAGAAGTTCAGTGACTTATTCAGGGTCGCACAACTAGCAATTAGCAGAGCCAGACTCCTGTTCAGAGGTACGAATAGAAGCTCACACCTTTAATTCCGCTCATTTATTTATTCGCCAAACAGAACAGGGGCAGGTACTCAGCGGGGTGGTGGCCCGCACTGTGACGGTCTGGGGCAGGAACGCTAACAATTGAGATTCGTGGGAACAGCAGTCTCAAGAGCCATGATTCCTGAGTCTCCAAGACTTGCATTCCTTCTCCAAAGGTAAAGGAGCCAAATCCCACACGTGCAGTAATGACTGTTCCTGCCCAGGGAAGAAGGGATCCCTGACAGCCAGAGAGAGGGTAGGGGTGGGGAATAATTTATTATTGATAATTAATGACACCCGAAGCTTTTTAATATTCATCTTATTTATTCTCCGTCCTGCCTGCCTGCACCGGCACTAACAGTTTGTTGTTAATGAGACTGAAGCATTTTTAAATCAACTTAATTGACATTTTTATGGTGTTCAGCAGGCCCTAAACGCAGGATTTTCAGTGGGGAGCTGATTATGAACTATGGGAAGGGACAGGGCCCTGCAGAGCCTGGTGCAAAGGAAGGTCACTAAGGAGCAGCCTGAGGGCCAAGGAGCCTCATGGCTCCAGAGCTGGTTATGCAGGAATTCTGTCCCATGGCTCCATCTCGGTCCTCCACCTCATCTCCATCACAGCTACGCTGCCCCTCCCCACCGAGCCCTGGAGGCTCCCCTCGTTCTGCAGTGTTGGGCATGGGACTTTAACTGCTCAAGGCCTCAACTGCCCCATCTGTAAAATGGGAACGATAACAGCACCTCCCTCACAACGTCGTTATGAAGGTTAAATGGGTTAACTTATGAAACCACGCCTGTACTGTGCTACTGTTAATATTGTTGTTGTTCACAAAATGAATTTTATAAAGTTTCCATGGTTGATTTTAATGGTGTTTGCCAGAGATCCTGGACTACCTCTTACAAGAGTTTTAGATCTCCAACCTAGAGAACTCAGCAGTGGCCACGTGACTTGTTTTGGCCACTCATAGGCAGGTGAAACTGACATGTGTCACTTCCCAGCAGATTTAACAGCCAATACGCTATTTACTATGTCTTTTTTTCCCCTCCGCCACAAAACTGGCAATGTTCCACAGACAAGTTCTTCCATTTGCCAGGTCCCAGAGTCAAGAGGACACGGAGAGAGGCCACTGCCAACCGACAGTGGATATGCAGTGTAGGGAAGAAATGAGCCTTTGTGGTTGGAGGCCACGAAGCTTTGGGGGTCATTTGTTACTGCAGTAAAACCTCGCCTATGGTAACTGACACAGTACCTTGCCTTCAGGTGCTCTCAGTCCAGAGGGGGAAAACATCATCAACAGAGAGGGCCGTGACAGTGGAGAGCAAAGGGGCTGCTGGAAGTCCCAAGGAAAAACACCAGCCCCAGCCAGGAAGGACAGGGGGGGAAGGGTCCCGGAAACCACCCTGCCAATTTGAGCTGGGAATAAAAATTACATCACAGGACTATGTGCTTTTATCCATTGCTTTCTCCGCTCCAGGGTAGTCTTTACCTGTTCTCTCATTTAATCTTCGAAACAGCCCTATGAAGTAGTTATTGTTATTATGATGCATCCTTTTTTTAAAATATTTTAATGTTTATTTACTTTTGAGAGAGGAGAGACAGAGGCGCAAGTAGGGGAGGGGCAGAGAGAGGGGGAGACACAGAATCTGAAGCAGGCTCCAGGCTCCGAGCTGCCAGCACAGAGCCCGACGTGGGGCTCAAACTCCCAGACTGTGAGATCATGACCTGAGCTGAGGTCGGATGCTTAACCGACTGAGCCACCCAGGTGCCCCGTTCTTTTTTTTTTTTTTTTTTTTTTTTTTTTTTAGTGGGGGTAATGAAACTTTAAAAGTGTAGGTAGCTTGCCTCAGGTTCCATAGGAGAGATCTGGACTCAGGCAGAGCGTACCTACTTTCCACCACATTGTATGCTCTCTTGTGCATGTCCTCACTTTCTGCCTCTATCTGGACCACTGGGAGCATGGTGGGTGGGGGCATTACTAAAATGCAGATTCACAAGCCCACCCCAGATCTGCTGTGATAGGTGGAATTTTCAGATGCCTCCCAGCACCTCTACCCCACGGTGTTACGCCCCATACAGTCCCTCACCTGAGTGTGACCAGGGTCTGCGACTTGCTTCTAACCATTAGAATACAGTGTCTATAACTGGGTACCTTACTGTCATCTATGAAGTAGGGAAGTAAGGCTACAGCTGTCCTTGAGGAAGATCTGGCAGTCACACATATTAGGCAGGATGGGGGCTGCTCGGCCACTTCCACGGTTTGGACAACGTTCCTGTTTTGGCTGTGTTCAGACGTGATTGCTTCTCTGGGTTGACCCATCACAGTCAGAGAGCAGCCTCATCTGATGTTGGTGATTTGTCAAACCGTTTCTGCTCGACACCCACCAAGGCCCAGCTATGAGCACCCGGCCTGCTCCCAGCCATCAGGGGCCACTTTTCTCTCTCTTGGGAAGGTTCAAAGTGAGGAACACAACAAGGTAAACTGAGAAAGGAAAGCAACAGCCAGCTACCTAGGGGCTTCCCCATCAAGACCTGGCCGCTTGGGGGCTGTTAAAGAGCCAAGGGCTGGCCGGTGGGAGCTCACCAAGGAAGAGAAGGGATCTCTCTTTCCTTCCCTCCCACCACTGCTAGGATCTGGCATTATTTAGGAATCAGTCAGGGAGCCTGTTGTTGTCCAAAGTCAATGGCTACCCACCTTAGAAATGTAAGTACGGACCACCCAGCTGGGCTTTAGATCTCCCCTGCCCTAGCCCTGCAGACTGAATAATCATGGATTCCTTAATTCATGCACTCATTACTTTATCTAATATTTATTAAAGGCCTACTGAGTGTCAGGCACTTTGCCTGCGCATTGCTGATAGAACAGAAAACAAGACCAGTGACGGTGTCAGCCAAGCTGTTTTCAACAAGACCCCTTTTCCCCAGATCACATGCTTCCCTCTTCTGGCCTGCACTGCCCTCTCTCTTCTCTACACCATGCCTGTCTGTGAAAACCCCAACTATCCTTTGAGGTTCTTGCCGGAAGCCTCCTTCTTCTCCATGAGGATTTCTAGATCCGTCCTGGTGCCAAATAGGACACCACCCCCCATAAAACCCTTTCCCCGAAACACTTTCCTATGAAAAGGTGCTGTGTGACAGGACAGGGGTCTGACGGTCGATACTCACTGGATCCGAAAGACAGACAGCCTAAACCAACAAGAAGAGAGAAAGGGCCCAAAGGGTCAGTGACGGCTGGGTGACATTGCGCCCTAATGACTATGGAGAGGCTGCACCCAACTGGGAAGCCGTAGGAACTCGGCCCAAAGAGCCTGCCTGCCCGGGAGCAGGGGCCCAGGGCACGGGGTTGCAGAGCCGCCCAGCTGAGGACTCCATGAGCTGGAACACCAGACTCAGACCTGAACGGAAGGACTTCGTTGTGCATTCTACTGAACACTTAGTCATAGAGACTGTTAAGCGTGGCCCTCCCTCAGGTGCAGAGCGGAGTCAATTATATTCAGGAATCGTGGTGGTTGCAGGGTTGAGTTCCCAGCACGCACCGGGCTCTGGGCCAGCCACCAGACAAGTTGAGATCGTGCTCCTAAGAGCTGAGACATTCACCGCAGGACTGGGGCTCCCCAACATACTTTTTGCAGGCTTCTTTTCTGCTTAATCAGCCCAAGCTGGCTTCTATTAAGAACTCTAATGGGTACGCCCACAATCCCACCTACTTGGGGATGATTGCCGTTTAACTCCATGGGATCCAGACTTCCAAATCTTTTTCTGGTCATATATGAATTAATGCTTTCTCATAAAAGCGGAATTGCATTTTTATATAATGTTGTGTAACCTAGCACAATTTATTTGAGCAATTAATCAATTGTTTGAAGTATTAAGCTTTTTCCTACTAATCCTCTATTTTTGAACAATTTGATTGTGCCACCTAATCCTTGACTATTTCCAGCGCTCACACTGAGGGGAACTATTTGATTGATAATGGTTTACAAAAGAAGAAAAGCCCCTCCCCACCCCCTAGTTCTTTAAGGCAGACAAAATATTAATGGCTGACCAGCAGGTTTTGAGTGTTTACTATGTATCAGGTGCTGTTCTAAATTCTTAACATGTATTATCTCATTAAATCCTCACCAGAATCCAGCATGGGTTGGAAGAGGTGGGTCATTCATTCTCCCCATTTTCCAGATGGGGAAGCTGAGACCTAGGGTACGTCTGATGCTTGCCCAAGGTCACACACACAGACTGTGAGTACCAGAGCCAGGATTCAAACCTGTATACTCCGACAAAAAGCTCTTGGCACACTGCAGCAGGGAGGACCCCTGTCTCTCATGGATGTTTAAAAACATCGGCCTAGGAACAGCTCTTTGGCAGCCCTGACCCCTCCAATATTCAAATACCTGATAAGGTCTGCACATACGCTCTTCTAAATTTCTTCCTAGCCCTGCCATTCCCTTCTCTTTTCCTCTCCAGGACTAACTCGGTAACAGAGAGAGCAGACCCCAGCCTTACATGCCAACCCTCCCTTATCTAAAACCCACCATGGACATTGCTAATCAATCATGTTCTTTTTCCTATTGAGTCCGAACTGATTCTCAGCATCTCTTTTAATACATTACCCCAAGCACCCTCTATCAGTCAGAGAGGACAGATGAGATGAAGCCTCTTGGCCATCTCTATTCTCGGCTGTGAGTGCTTCCAGAGCGGGAACTGGACATTATTCAACTCTTTAATACAATTTCTTAAAAATACTACCAGCAACAACATTTTGGATGCTTGTAATATACTTCAGACACTGTGTTTAGTGGTTTATATGTATCCTTTCCCTTAATCCTTACCAGGGAGATACTTATAATGCCCATTTCTCAGATGGGCAAAGAAAGGCACCGAGAGCTTAAACGACGCATGAAAAATTGTCCTGCTGGACCCCAACCCATGGAGTCTGAGTAACAAGAGACCTTCTTCACCACCATGCATCATCGCCACAGTCCCCGGGCTCCATACAGCAGGCCTCATGCAGTAAATGCAAAATCAGCGTTTCATAAATGAATGCATGCACACATAAATAAACGGATTGGATCCAACTCGGGCTCGAAGCGGGAAGGGCAGGCTGGGATCAGCCTCTCTAGGAGGCTGGGCTGTGGGAGATGGTTTCTGACTCAGACCCAGCTCCCAAACCCGGCAGGAAGAACTGCCTCCCTGCTTCTCAGCCTGAGATTCAAACCTTCCAAGATTATAATTATCTGGCTCGCCCCGCCCACGGCCCTGCTTCTCCATGGAGCCACCGCTCACGGCCTGGGGGGCTCCAGAGGAGAGGGGGCGGCTGAGGGTTGGCAGAAGGGGGGCCTCCGGGGTTCTCTTAGTCAGAGAGGGGGAGGAACCAGCCAGAGAGAGCCGCAGCCTGGGGTGGGGGAGGGATGCCACAGAGAAGGAGCCACAGGTCACCACGAGTCCCCCAGCAACCTCTAAGGATACAGTACAGGGCACAGGCATCATGGCAAGCATGTGCAGAGAGCCAGGACTCGGTGGGTGGGGCCCTGTTGCGCCCCAGAAAAGCACAGGGTCTTAGGCCATTCATTTCCGCCACCCCGGCCTCCGCTGCCCCGTCGTGAAAATGGCAGAGGAGCAGGATCATCTCAGAGGTCCTCTGAGCCAAATGTTCTCTACCTGGCGGTTTGTGGTTGCACAGGAAACACGTGTGCTTTGCCCGCACGCCCGCACGTGCGCTCTCCGCTTGGATCAAGCCCAGCACCTTGGTGCGCAGACCTGCCCCTGTACCGCCCTCAGCATTTTCACCACCCAGAGCTGCCTGCGACCTTGGTCGTTGCCAGTCCGTCCCCCGCCAGGCACACACAGGGAGGCCAGAAGGTCTGGCGGCACACGTTATTCAGGCATGCATTTTAACATCAATAAATCTAGGCATTCTCACCTGTGCTTCTGGACTTCATGGCCACGCTCCGGAAGGCACGCTGTACATGCTAGTGGGAACCTCATGGGCTTTGCGTTCACACAGGCTGAGCTCCAAACCAATTCCCACGCTTGCCACCTGCGTGGCTCAGGGAGTATCTCCACCTCCCAGAGCCTCAGTTTCCTCTTCTGTCCAAGGGGGACTGGACGGGTGCAAGGATGACGGGCAGACGTTACTGTGACTATCATGTTTCCTCAACCGTTTTTGCTAATTATCATTTTTGCTAACTCTTTTGCTAAGAGGTTTTCCTACACAAGATCAGGCAGGTTAGCAAAGGGACCACAAGGAACAAACATCTAGTGAGGCCCCGGGCTGCCCCCTTGAGCAACTGAGCACACAACACGATCCAAAGAGGCGAATGAATGCGTACCTGTTCGAGGGGAGGGGACAGGTGACGTGGTTGTGGCTTGAAGCCCAGTTGCACCTTGTGCCCGACTATGGCTACCTCTCTGAGTCTCGGCTGCCTCACCCGTAAACAGAACGCTAACAGAATCTAGCAGGGGGCTGGTCGTTAGACTTAAGTCAAGGTGAGCACCTGGCCCAGAGCCTGATTTACAGACTCAATTAATGTCAGCTGTAGCCACCATTACAGGGGAGACATTAGCCCCCAGGCCACCCGATGGAGCAAATAATCTGGCCACGTTCTTGGCTCACAGCATGGGTAATTGGATTCAGAAGAAGCAGGAGAAAAGAGAGGGGTCCTCTGAGCGCCGGTCTAGCCTGAAATGACCCTGGAGGGGTCAGGCGGCCAAGAATCCGCAGCTTTTCTAGCATTTTCGTCTGACCGTGCCCAGCTGCCCTGCATCTCCTTTTAGGCTGACACGAAGGGGAACGAGAAGAAAATGCAGAGTCACGGGAGACACAAGGGAGAACTTCCTGGCTGCAGTGGAAAGGCTTGGGACTCCAGCACAGGGGCTCTTCCTTCCTCTGACGTGGATCCTTCCTCCACTCCAGCCTCCCTCCACCACCACCTCTGGCTGCAGCCGCACCTCCTCAGGACTCCATGTCCCTCCACTTTTCCACAACTACAGAAGCTCACTCCGTTGGGTCTCCGCCCGCACACAGGGCAGGCTGGACTCTCAGAGGAGTTACATCCTGGTGCAACCGGCAGCCATCATCTGTCAGTGTCCAGGCTCCCATGCTCTGGAGGGACAATCCTCAAGTATATTCTGGGTCCCAGACAACCGAGGCCCCGTTGCCCACAGGTCAACGATACACTTTTTACTGGCTTCCTCCCTTCCAAGACATGCCCTGCCTTCTCCCTCCCTCCTGCCTCCTGGGGTCCTCTCCCAAATGCAATAGCTGCACCCACATCCTTGTCTTGGGTTCTGCTTTCAGAGAAGCTTGAACTAGGAGTAAACCTAGAGTGACATCACCTCTGCACCTGCTCCAGGACACCCCTGCTGACCTCTCCCCCAGGCCGACTTGATCCTGTGTCTCCTGCTCTGTCAGACATCTGTGCAGACACCTGCATGACCCACCCCATCACATCCGACAGTCACGGTGCATTTGTGAGCTCGCTCCCCGTGGGGCTCCGAGATGCTGGCAGACAGGACAGTCTCATCGCCATAAGGTCAAGGGGCTCAAGACACCCCTTATTGTATTGCAGTTGTGATCATTGTTATCAACAAACACAGGGGCTCTGGTGGCCTCCACACTGACATTTTGCTTTCCTAGATGGTAACGGGGTGCTATGTGGGAAAAACAGGGTTGACGGTTACCTTGATTGCCTGATTCTTAACTATTACCTGTGGGTTTAATAAAGGAGTAGTTACATGAAAAATGACATATTCACTCAGTAGACTACTCTGCAGTCACTTATGATTTTAAAGTGTTTTATTATAATTTTTGCTGAGCCCTTAATATATACCACACACTGGGCTGAAGGCTTTTACACACATTATCTCATTTAACCCCCACAACAACCCTATCATTTAAGTTCTGGTATTACTATCATTATTATCATTGCTGTTACTTCCATGTTACAAATGAAGAAACTGAGTCTTTTATAAGATCAACTCATGCTCATAGTGTAATACTGAGGTAAAGAGTAGGATATAAAATGGCTTATTCAATATGTTAACTGTTTATATATATGTGGAGGGGAAAAAAGACTAAAAGGTAATGTCAGCCATTGTCTCTGGATAATGGGGTTATAGACAACATTTCTTTCCTCAGAGTATACTAGCTTGGTGATTGAGATCATATACAATTAACACGTGGCGGGGGTGGAGGGGTCCCCAGGGCATCTTCTCCCTGACATGCAGTCTGGGTCCCCACGGCTCCTTCTCCTCCTCGCTGAGATTCAGGCTGGGTCCCCACAGCTCCATCATCTCCTCCCTGAGATGCAGGCTGGATCCCCACAGCTCCTTCTCCTCCTCCCTGAGATGCAGGCTGGGTCCTCACGGCTCTTTCTTCTCCCTGAGATGCAGGCTGGGTCCCCACAGCTCCATCATCTCGTCCCTGAGATGCAGGCTGGGTCCCCACAGCTCCATCATCTCCTCCCTGAGATGCAGGCTGGGTCCCCACGACTCTTTCTCCTCCTCCATAAGAAACAGGTGCCAGAGCCAAGAGTCCTGAGGGCCCTCCTTGGTTAGATATGTCAGGATTCTATAATTTCGGTGTGAAGAGAGGAAATTTCCAGGAGCCAACACCCAGCATATAAGAGAGGCTGCAGCAATTACAAACGATTCACAAAACCCAGTACGAGTCATGGAAGGTTTCGTTGTAGGCAAAGTGCACTGAGCGACAGAGTAAGGCAACTTGGAGAAACTTGAGGAAGATACACAACATCCATGAGCAGTTCCCCCTCTCGTACACACAGGCCTAGCTCGATCTCTGGAACATTATCACCTAAACAAGTATGGAGGGCCTCTGCCTCAGGAATGCCAAGGCATAACTTTCAATGAGACGTTTGTTCATTTTATCTCCCCAAACTGGCTGAGTTACCCCGCATAATAACTGAAATCAGGCACAGACCATCTATGTTTTTACAATAAACTATGTAGCAAGTTAGTACGGGGCACCTCCAGGCAGTTTTGGACTTCAGACAGCACGCTATAAATCACTGATTAATACATCCCATCCCTTCTTGGCCACGTCTATGGCTCCAGTGGCTCCGGAGACAAGCACAGAGTTACACAGACCAGCTGCAAGTTGGCCCTGTTCTTACAGAGGCCAACACTGAAGATTGGTCTTCCTGGGCCCCTGGAAGTTACACCCAGCCGCGCTTCAGATAAGAACAGCGCCAAGTATGCACGAAATATGGTCATGGGGAAAGCATTCAGATATGTCCCCCTGGAGCCTGAGTCCAGACTGGAGTGTCTCTTTCAGTCACCGCTGATCCTCTGAATCTGGCAAAGTGACAGCAGTGGAGATGGGGATAAAGCCTAATTTCCTGCCTCCTCACTCCCGCATCCTCTCCCTCCCCCCTCCCATAAAAGCCCTCTGGCAGAATAGAAAAGGCTTGGCATGGAGTGGGAGCCAACCAACTCGAATTCCATCTCCACTCAATAACTATTAACTATTCCCGTGCGTCAAGAACTGTGCCAGATCCTGTAGAGTATGGAACCAGGCAGAGGCCATCCCTATTTACATGGGATTTGCAGCCTAATAGGGGAGACGGATATTTAACAAACATTCAAATATACAAGTTCAAATCCATACAAGGGAAAGGAAACAGGTTGTCATAAGAGAATAAAGGGGGCTGAAGCCTGCAGGAGATCAGAGGCCAAGGGAAGTGATACTCTTTAAGGGATTGACACAGACAGGAATGAGGGAAGGGCATTCCAGTGGGAGGGGACATCATGTGCAAAGGCCCTGTGGAGGGAACACTTGTTAAGTTAAAAGAAGATTAACTTAACAAGGGGGAGGGGGGCGTGGGCAGTGTGGCTGAAAGGCAGCAGGTGCTGGGGAGGGTGGTAGGGGTGAAATTCGAATGACAAAATCCCATCATGCCTGGCCCTGCAGCCACAGTCAGGAGTTTGGATCTTATTTCAGGCCTGATGATATCGTGAATTGAGTTGCCCCCTGAGCAACTGCCCCCTGAGCAGAGCCTGAGACAAGGGTTTGGTGCAGGTGGTTTATTTTGGAGGTGATTTCAAGAAGTAAGAATGAAGCTGTGGAAAGATTTGGGAGGGAAAGCCATCCAGATTCATCAGTGAGGACAAGAGAAGCTCAAAATGCTGTTGGGACCTCTGAGAAGTGAGCAAGGAGCCTTCTACAAATCTCCTCCCGAAGGAGGGAAGGTAGTGCGTTTGTCCACAGGCTCCCTTTCCCTGCTGCTTCATGGGTGCCTCCTGGGCTGTTTACTCAGCACTTTTGCACAACTTGAGCTGGTACTGGCAGTATCTGAGAAGGCCCCGGGGCAGAAAACAGAAGACACTGGACACACTTTCGAGGTGAACAGCTGTGAGCAAGAGAGTCTCAGCTCCGAGGAGGACCACTGGGATAAGAAGCAGGCACAGGGGACCTCTGCTGTCAATGGGGAGTCTCAGATATGTCTTTAAGCAGAAGAGGCCCATGTGATCTGCAAGGCAGGGGTCATGTGCCCAGCTAAGCACACAAAGGAATCAGGAAGAATCTCAAATGTATTAAGCATGTCCTAGGCACCAGTACTGGGGCCTTCACGTACGTTACCTTTAATTCTTCACAGCAGGAATATTATCCCCATCTTACAGATGTGGAAACTGAGGCTCAGAGGCAGGAACTCATTTGCAGGAGGGCTCACAGACAAGGAGCAAAGGAGCAAGGAGCTCCCATCCCAGCCCCCACTGTTCTCGTCTGAGCCTCCAGCAAGACCAGGGGGCCTCTGCCACTGTGTCCTCCTCTGAGGGGCTTCCCTCCCCACGGGCTCTCTGCAGCCCAGGTGGCACCGAGAAGCCAGCTCTCCAGATCACCCAGGGCCCCACATCTTGACTTTCTGCCCCTGCAGGTGTTTGCCTCCCCCACGCGCAGAACTGTGCAGCCAGGAAGACTAATTATAAATGCCGGATATTTATAGTGAGTTTCTCCACCCAGTGCCTCCAGCACCTCGAGGGAACTATTTACAGAATCCTCCCAGCACCTCGGAGAGAAAGGCAGAGCCTAGGAGGGGAAACTGAGGTGAAGCAGAGGGGGTAAGGCGTCCCCAAGTAAGGACCCTGGGTGGAGGGGACTTTACAGGTGTCGTCTGGTGCAGCTCTGGGATTTGACTGGACAGCCACAGGGGAGAGAGCTCGAGAGGAAACCTGTGACTGCACACTTGCCCGTGACCACACGCTGGACCATTCCCAAGCATCAGCCCACTTAATCTCTCAGCCTTAATTTTCTCATCTGTGAAATGGAGCTAGCGTTGCACTGCTCCCCCCACCCCCAGACTTGTGAGATTTGAATGAGTTCAAACAGGTGAAGAAGAAAGCCGAGCAAGGAGTGAACCTCAGGACACAGTGGCTATTTCTTACCATCACTGTGATCATCCTTACCACTGACCCGATCATGCAGGTAAGTGCGCTGCGGGGGGTTTGAACTTCAAGAACTTCATAATCATAATGAAGCTCCCCAATGCTTTCCTCTGTGATGTACGGTTGTGCCACGAGGATATTCGGGAGCCAGATTAATCAAGGCAAAGGCAGGTGGTTTCTCCATGCCTCCGCCCAAGCCGGAGGAAAAAGAAAAGGAAGAAAGGACGTGGTCAGGGGATACACAGTGACTGGTTTCTGGTCTACGCTGATGGCCACAGCATGTGACAGGTGGGCTGGTAGAAAACGGGAATTGGGACAAGATCTCTGGGGGCTGCCGCACACCCACACCTCCCACCTTGTAACAGGGGCCGAGGAGAGAGCTGGGCCCAGGCCATTCAAGTTTTCAGCTGTCGCCCAGGCTCCAGTGCCTCAAGCACAGAACTCGGGAGATCCTTCCCAAAACGTGCAGAATGCCGCAATTATCACCTCCCACCTTGCCAAGAGCCAATGAGGACCGACCGAAAAAAACACGTACGAAGTTACTGGCGCATGGTGGGTTTTCCAAAAATGGCCACCATTATTTCCTTTATTATTTGTTTCTTGACCAGTCTCTAGTATTTTCTGTATATAAAAACTACAGCACGCTTGACATTAAAAACAATTCAGACTAAAGAAGGATAGAGGCAGGGGGAGAAAAGGGCTCGGCCTCCCCCCCTCGCCCGCAAACTGTCACTGATATTGTTACGACTCTTTCTGCTTCCCTGGGTAGGGGCAGGAGTCCTCGATCCAGAAAGTCAAGTGTCTCACTCCTCTCCTGGGATGGCCAGCAACCCTCTGGGCGACCCTGCGCAAGTCAGTTTTGCTCTGTAGGAAATGTCCTGTATTGCACCAGGAGGAAGCTGGACTAGACCCGGCAGTCCCAAACCGTGATGCACGTTAAAATCACCTGGGAGAGCACAACAATCCCAACGCCCAGAGGCCGCGCCCCAGGCTAGTGAGTCAGGTGGGGCCTAGGCATCAGTGTGGTTTCTTATTTATTTATTTTGAGAGAGACAGACAGCATGAGTGGGGGAAGGACAGCGACAGAGGGAGAGACAGAATCCCAAGCATGTTCTGCACTGTCAGCACAGAGGCTGATGTGGGGCTCGAACCCACAAACCATGAGATCATGACCTGAGCCAAAACCAAGAGCCAGATGCCTAACCGACTGAGCCACCCGGGTGCCCCAGCATCAGTATGTTTTTCCAACACTCTAGGTGATGTCCATGAGCCGCCATGGTTGCTGGGAACCACCCCAGGGCCTTCTCAAACTTCAGTGTGTGTGTAGATTGTCCTAGGCCCATGCTAAAATGTAGATTCTGGTTCAGCAGGTTCTGGGCTAGAGCTGAGATTCTGAATTTTTAGCAGACTGCCGGGGATATTCGTGCTGCTTTGGAGCCGTAAGGGACTAGACCGCTGGCCAAAAAACTGTTAGCCTTGGAATACTCTCTTCAGAGGACATTTTACATGGAAACGTATTTAACAGAACTCATCTAGTTGAAGCAAGGGATTGGACACGGGGGTCCCAAACTCAATCTCACCTCAACTCCCTGTATGAGGCAGAATCACGGTCCCCCAAAGATGTCCTAATCCTTAGAACCCATGAATATATTGTTATGTGGCAAAGAGGGAAGTGAGACTTCAGATGAAATTAAAGGTTGTTAATCAGCCAACTCTAAAATAAGATTATTCTGGATGATTTGGGTAGACCCAATTAATCAAAGGAGGTCCTTAAAACTGGAAGAGGTCAGAGAGATGATATGTGAGAACTCACCCCACTGTTGGGGGCTTTGAAGATGGAAGGGGCCATGAGTCAAGGAGTACAAGTAGCCCCTGGAAGACAGCATGAGGAGACAGTCTCTCCTCCTGAAGCTCCCAGAAAAGAGCACCTTGATTTTAGCCAAGTGAGACCCACACCAGACCTCTGACTCCCAGAACCGTAAGATCAATATATGCTTTTTTGTTAAGCTGGTCAGACCTTGTGTCACTTTATTACAGCAGCAACTGGAAACTAATACACCCCAACAGCATCTCCTGTGACGTCCTAACTCACTGAAAACGGCTGGACCAGATGACCTTCATCACCATGGATCCGCGGGGCTGAGATGCGCAAACCTGCCCTATGCGGCCTCCTCTGAGGCAGTCAGTTTTCCAGGGCTTGCTGGCACATCCTAGTCTAGTGGTATCAACTTCCCTGGGATTCCAGGACCCCGCTGCCCCCTTCTCTGGCAGGAGGGGAATCCCCAATAGCCTCCCTCAGCAAAATGGAAGCTATTTTCAGCTCAGTAGTTGAGCATCTCGGCAAAGAGCAGCTTGGAAGTGTCTCTTGGCCCCCCGGGGGACCTCTGTTCCTCTCCTTGTGGTATGCGTGCCAGATTTAGCCTAACACCTGCCTGCTCCCCACTGCCGTGCTACTCACAGCATCTCTGGTCCAGCCAAGCAGCCCAGGGCAGGGTTAGGAGGAGACCCTGAGTCTCCCCAGTCTGGTCTCTATCCCAGAGGTGGGTGCTGAACCGTTCTGTAGAAAAGCAGATGGACGGGGGTCCCAAGAGGATCCTGGAACAGACGAAGTCTCAACAAAAAGCACTAGAAAAGTGGTTCCCGGCCCTGCTACACACTAGATTCACTCAGGGAGCTTTTACACGGATGATGCCCAGACTGTGGCACCCTAAACCAGTTAAGTTAGAATTTCGGGGGCAGGGCCAATGTGGCGGGTGTTTTAAAGCTTTCAGTGTGCAGTCAGGGGTAAGACCCACTAGATCAATGGTTCTCGGAGAGTGGGCCACAGATCAAAAACACAAGCATCTCCGCTCTAACAAGCTTAGACCCGTCGGAGCAGGCTCTGCATTCTAACACGGTCCCCGTGAGTCCTTGGTACACTAAGTTTGAGAAGCATGACAGTGGGGCATAATAGTTCAGGCTCTGGGTCAGACTGCCTGAGTCTGGGGAGGGTCTCCATCACTTCTTAGCCACAAGGCCTTGGACACATGACTCTGAACATCTCTGTTGCTACCGTTGGCTTGTTCCCACATCCCATGGTGGGGTTGAGCCAGGAAACCTCGGGGTCCCTAATACTTCAGAAAGGTTAGTGGGGAAATCCCAGAGACTCAGGAGAACCCACAGCCTATCTTGGAAGAAGAGGTTCAGGTGGACCCGGAAGCAGAAACAATTTGGAGGGCCTCCTGCAGAAAATGAATATAGAATTCCAAATATAAAATCGGATGCATCAGTCAATGGGTCCAATTTTAAGTGCTCTGCCTCTCAGGCTCTTTAAATGAGCACCCCACCGGATCCCAGGTCCTGACTTCCGGTTTCAAAAAAAAAAAAACACCCCAGCCTTTGCGTATAAGTGGATTTACAATCTTAGCCTCTGGAAAAATTAACAACCCATCCATAGTAGCTGAAAAATACCAGAAGCTTCAGGATGTTCAAGGGAAGGATTACGGAAAGCACTTAATTGAAGCTCCTCCATTGATGTCATCAGAGACCTGGAAGAATGTTGGAAAAGCCAGCGCTTCAAGAGGGGGAACCAGGCAGCTCTCCGAAGAAATTTTTAAAACAGGAACAAGGATTTCTCAGTTTGCAGGGCTCTCTGGAAGCGGGCCCTTTCGGATGAAGGCAGGCAGGCTATACTTAGGCATGGTGAAGAGCAGTTCTGTTACTATAAATTCATTTCCAAAAGCCAAACATATGTGTGTGCACACACATAAATACCATATATATGGAGGAGATAAATCAGCGTATGACATTTAGCCCTTCCTAAATTGGGAAATATATAAAATTACTACTTTTTTTTTTTTCTGAAGGGTGGGGATTAGAAGGAAGGCCTCTCACTTCAGCAAGATCGATCCGATAGAGAATAATCTATATTCCCGAGGGGAGCTCATTCATTCACTCATTCAGGACACGGAGTTGACAGCTTCCGTGCGCCGGTGAGGAACAAGACCGGTGTCATTCGGGCCTTCGTGAAGCCCGCGACCTAGCACCCACCACTCCAAGTGTGGTCCTAGACCCAGCCGCGTCAGCCTCTTCTGGGAGCTTGTGGAAATGCAGATTCTCAGGGCCCCTCGTAGATCTACTAAATGGGAATCTGTACTTTACCCTGGCAGCATCTCTCGGAGACTTGGATGCACATTAAGGCTCCAGAAGCACTGATCTAGTACAACCCAGTTTCCAAGTCTGCTGAGCCACAAAGGAAAGCTGCCCGGGGTCGAGATTTCACCCATGGCCCACCGATAGGGTATCGTGAAGTGGGAACGCTGACACAAGGTTAGCTATGTCCAGCCCAATCACTGCCCCCACCGATGCAGACACTGCCGATTTATATCATTTCAGAAGACCATGGAAACTGGCAACAGTGATTTGGGAAGCTGGGAGGTATTATAAAACCATTTCATGATTCATGGGTCCAGGAACCGTCTCAGGAAGGAAGAGATGAGTTCGAGTTGCTGGGTAAGAGGGTCTGGAGGAAGAGCTTGCTTATCTCGGTACAGAAACTCCAAAGTGTCAGGTTCCAGCTCCAACACTCAAGCCCACTAATGGATGGCCTGGCTCCAAGATCGGCAGGGTAACAGATGGAAGTGGAAGGAAAAAAATATCATTTCCCCCAAACTTGCTGAGTCCGAGGAAGATGTCGGAAGATTTGGACGCAGCCAGCATGATTAATCTCACCGACTTTACCTTGAGTTTCGTTTTTGGCGGGGGAATGGCATCAGCTTAAAAGTTAATTACAAGCAAGAAACAAATCATGCAGCTGATGTGCACATTACAAACAAATTAAGTTCTTAAAATAGGCAACACACCACTTGGAACAATGGTTTATGAGCCCAAGGGTGCATGAAAATAATTGTGGAAGGTGAGCAAACTAATAGCTAATATATATGAATTAAATGAGGACAAATTGCAGATATCAACCAAAAAGGAAAGAGAAACATGGTCAACCTCTCATTTTATAAACAACAAGCCAAGCAGAACGATCTAGAATGCAGTCCCTCTGTGGAACGAGGAGGGGGGCCCCTGATGGAGACAGGGCTCCCCAAAGCTGTAGAAGCAGCCAGAGAACTGCAAATCAGGGCAGGAGGAGGGGCCGCCAGCGGGGAAAGCTCAGAGCAGCGCTGGCAGGCAGCATCCCACCGAGGGTAAATTCAGAGGTGTGTGGGAGAGGAAGTTTCAGATGTAGAAAGTTGGAAATTGAGTCCAAAGTCCCCATCATGATACGAAGAAAGCAGGCACAGAGAGGGGAGGTGATTTCCCAAGGTCACACGGCAAGTGTCGGGGAGAGCCAGGCCTTGAACCCTAGTCACCTCGCTTCCTTCTCATTTGGCAGGGACTGCAAATTCATGTGCCCACAAAGTCGGGCAGACAGCAGAAATGCAAGAGGCTGGCCTGAGGTGGGAGACTGTGGGCCGGCACTGTCCACAGGAATCCAAGGGAAATGCAAGGGCAATGGAGCTTTCCGGAGACGCCCTTATAAGGCACTAATCCCATTCATGAGGGCTCGGCCTTCATGACTTATAAGCCTCTCAAAGGGCACCCCCCTTCTAATACCATCACCTCTGGAGGTTAGGATTTCAACAGATGAACTGAAAGGGAGCAGAGGAGGACACAAACATTCTGACCACAGCACTAGGCTAGCCTAGGCTAGACTCCCACATCTGAAAGTCATCCGGTGGGCCGCCATTTTGCAAACTTTATCTTACACCATGCCGCCTCAGAAGCAAAAAAAACTTCATCAAATAAGCACCTTTTAAAAAAAAAAAATTTAATGTTTATATATTTATCTTGAGAGAGAGACAGAGAGAGAGCAGGGGAGAGGCAGAGAGAGGGGAGAGAGAGAAAAAATCCCACACTGCCAAAACAGAGCCCGATGCGGGGCTCGAACTCGCAAACTGTGAGATCATGACCTCGGCCAAAACAGTCAGATGCCTGACTAACTGAGCCACCCAGATGCTCCCACCAAATGAGCATCTTAAGCATCCTTAGGAACCCGATTAAGCCCTATCAACCACTTTTACTGAGAAGTTCAAGTCCAGCCCTGTCACTCCTCCACTATAGGAAATTTGGTGAGTTAACTCCTCTGGACCTCCGTTTTCTCATCTCCGAAATGGGAATAATCTCTTGCATGGGCATGTTTTAAGGGCCACATGAGAAAACCGAATGGAAAAGCCACTCCTAAGTGTCAAAACACTGTACAAACACAGTTGTTATGGAGACACTCTCAGAGAACAGGGCATATGGCCAACGGTCATGATGCATCTGAGACCCCACCTGCCTTTGTCACTGGGATTCCAAGCCCTGCCTGTACACACCCCATCCATGAAGAACGGAAGGCCCTTCTTCACTGACAGTTTTCTGCCCTTCTCGTCCCGTTGTATCCACGGCAATCCACACCAGTCTGGAATCTAGGACACTGACCCTCTTGTTCGTTCAACAAACACCACTGAGCACCCATGTGGCATCTGTTGTTCTGGGGACTGAGGCTAGATGGTGTGCTGGACACTGCCCGTGTTCCTCCCATGCCCTTTCTCAGTTCTCTGTTCCTCTCCTGGCTTCTACGTGCCCAGCTCACTCCTGCTACCGTCTTCAGAGGGTCACCTTTGAGCTACAGGATCACTATCACCCGCAGCTCAGCTATACAAGTGCCTGTGAACTGACATCCCCAATGACTCACGTGGGCAGGTGTGGACAAGCCCAGCTGCTCCATGGCTCCAGGTGGGACACACTCTAAAATGTCATTTATGTTCCAGAGCTCCCCATGGGATCAGACTGAATTGGTCTGAAATCTCACCCTTTTTGGCTGCGTCCCCTCCCCGGTCCTGTTTCCCCACACCTTGGCTGTCGATCTCTCCTGGGAACACTTTCCTAATGAATCACGTTCACGTGCTCTGGAACCCTCATCCCAGGATCCGATTCTGGGACCATGTGACAAGGACACAGACATTCACACACAGCCCCTGCCCTCAAGCAGCTCTCCAGCTAACCAGGGAGGCCGGCAGGCCACAAAGTGCAAAGGCTTTATTCACCGGATTCTTTTTGGGGGAACTACTGTATTTGGAAGGATGTCTTAATAAAGTCACCAGGGGCAAAACAGATTCCCTACGGGCATGACTGCTGCTGTTGCCAAGACTTCAAGAGAAGAGGACGGAACTGCTCTGTGAGAGGCCACGGGAAGGATTTGCTCGTTCCCCAGAGCAGAAAAGGAAGGAGAGAGCCAGGAGTGGAGGGCAGGCCAGGGGCAGTGTGATATGGTGCGATGTTCTCAGCTTCCACACGTTGTCGAGGCAGCACGCAGGTGCAGGGGCTGGAGACAGAAGAGACCACAAGGAGCCAGGCCCTCGAGAAACCTTGGAGAGGGCTTTGGACCCTCCCAGGCCATGGTGTCAGGGACCTTTGAGGCAAGTTTGCAAACGGACACCAATGCCCATGAGGAAGCCTGTAGTAGGCTCCTATGTGGGCTCCTGCTTCTATGCCTGCCACCTCCCAGCTGTCGGTTCCCGACCAGCAGCCAGAGGGGGCTTCTGAAATGCAACGAGGTCTTGATATCTACATTTATGAAGTCCAGGTCTGTTTCAAACCCTCCAATGGCTTCCCGTTGCATTCACAACAAAATCCTGGAGTTCTCATCCTGGCCTTCCTAACCTGTAAGGTCCTTCGTTCTGTTCCTTGAAAAGGCCCATCTTGCTACCTACCACCCCAGTGCCTTTGCACCAGCTGCTTGTTCTGCCTGGACCACTCTCTCAACTCTCATACCTTCCCATGGCTGGGTGTTTTTTGTCATTCAGTTCTCAGCTCAACTAACACCTCCTCATTCAAGTCCTTCCTCTCCACTCTGCACTTGGGCACCTCCCTCCTCAATTTATACCATGTAATTCTATATCCATTTCTTCAGAACATTCACCGTCAGCTGAGCTTGCACTATTGGTTCACGTGTTGTCTATTATCTCTCTGTCCCCAGAACACAAGCTTCATGAAGGGCAGTGACCTTATCTTACTTACCAATGGTCTACAGGATCTGACCCATACGATATGCTCAAGAAACACTTGCTGAGTGATAAAACGGGCTTCTGAGGGACAGGGGTTGGGGGAGGGGTGGGGACAGCTGGCATTTGGATGATGCAAACAAGCAATGCTGACCTAGAGTACATAAAGGAAGGATGTACCAAGTGCTGTGAGGGAACAGAAGGGCCAGAGGAGGTTCCGCACAGGAGAGGGTATCTGAGATGAGCCTTGGCATGCCACCCTTTACCTTGTTGAGAACGTTCAGATTGCTCCTCGAAAGCACAAAGCTCCTTGTGATTTGAGCCTTTCACGGATGCTGTTCCCTCTCTCTGGGAAGCTCTTCTCCATTCTTCACCTGGCGGATTTCTGATCGCACTCCAGGCTTCAGCGAGAATGCCACTTGCTCAGCCACACACTGATTTCTTGACCCCCCACCCCCACCCACCCAAATTAGGTCTCCCTACCCTTCTCTCTCCAGGCATCCTATCTGCATCATTCTCCTCCTCTCTGTGGATCCTCGGTTTAATGCCTGGCTCTCCCCACTAGACTATAAGCTCTGTGAGGACAGGAACTGTGTCTTCTTCACTGTGGTATCCTCCACTCTGACAGTACCACCCAGGTGCACAGCAGGTGTTCAATAAATCTTTGTTAGCAAATAAATCAATGGGAGCCCACAGGCAAGACAGAGGAAAGGGAGATTCCCAGTGGAGTTAAGAGCATATGCAAAGCTAGTAAGCTCTGGTACATTTGGGAAGTCACACATTGCTGAGTGTGCCAAGAGAGTAACGTGCACAAGGAGAGAAGACACGAGGTGGGGTAAGAGAAGAAGATATGAGGTCTGGGTGGAAATTTTCCATCACCTCTGTTTTCCCTGCTGGCCAGACAGATCCCTACAATTACGGGCTGCATCTGCAACTTTGAGTGATAAAGGAGAGAGTGGGTTTGCTTGTGCAAGTTCTCCTGAGACCAGAGAAGAATTCTGCAGCTACCAAAGGGAAGAAACATCCCATGTGCGAAGAAGGCAAAAATGCAGACAGAGCGAACAGTAGGCCACTCTAGTAAATTATAGGTTACCATGGGTCTGGACCAATGACGCCAGGCGACACACACACTTTGGAAGAAGACATCCAAACAAAACCCAAGCAAATGTGGGTCCATCTAGGACACTTTGGATCTGCTCGCTTTCCCCGGTGATGATGCTTTCTGAAAAGTAGGCAGACTATGTTGGGAGAGATGACTGGATGGGAATGTGGGCACAGAAGGTCCCATGAGAAGTATCTGGAATAATCCCAGTCAGAGAAGGTTCGGGTCCCAAAGGTGCCTGTTGTGGTCATCAGCACTGTTTCACCTGTGTTTTCCGGTTTCCGTCTTCCAAGTTCATGGCAGGATAGTACTTCCTGTGCCTTTGCCGTGGAGTGGGGCCACATGACTAGTTCTACACAATGAGTCAGGCACCGAATGACAGGTGTCGCTTCTGCACTGGGGCATTCGATCGACGGCACAAACACTTCCGCAGCTCTTCCAATCTTAGTGTTTCCGCAGGATGCACCATTATTTCTGCTGAACTCCCTTCTCCCCAGCCCCTGCCACCCAATCTAGGGAGAAGCCCCGGTCTCCTTAAACACTACACCAGCCACCTGGGAATTCTTCCGAATCCTTTTCACTCTCGCAATGGCTGAGATGTTTGAGCACTAAAGTCAGGCTCTTGCAGACTTTCTTCTTTATACTGCCCCATATATTTTTTATACCATGCTATTCCTCCCCCCCAGGAAATAGCCCAGCCATCTGTTTAGCTCGGGGTGAAAGAAGCATAGAGAGAAAAAGGAAAATGGAGACAAAGTACATCAACTAATACTTCAAAAATACCATTGATCTATTTTCAAATTCACGGACTCCTTCCTCTGTCATCTTTATTCTGCTGTTAACTCCTTGCTATGGATATTTTATTTCAGATATTATATGTGTTAGCTCTAGAATCTCCCATTTGCTTCTTTCCTATCATTTCTATATTTGGCTGAGATTTCTTATCTTTTCATTTATCATGAGCAGATTTTCCTTTACATCACTGAGCACAGTTACAGGAGCTACTTTAAAAATCCTTGTCTGCTAATTCCCACATCTGGGTCATCTTGGGCTCAGCCTCCATGGATTGTCTTTTCTTTTGAGAATGAGTCACATTTTCCTATTTCTTTGCATTTCGAGTAATTTTGGATTGTATGCTAGATATTTTGAACGTTAGGCTGCAGAGACTGGATTCTGTTCCACTTCCCCCAAAGAGTGTTGATTTTTTAATTAGTATTAGGAGGCAGTGAACTTCATTGAACTCAAACTGCAAATTCTACCAGGTGGGCAGCAATGCAAGTCTTTTAGCCTTATCTGGGCCACTTCGGGTTTGCCAGAAGCAAGGATGCTTCACAAGTCAGCCAGAGACTTGGGCAGGATTCACCCACAGATATGAGTCTCCCCACTCTGTCTCCTTTCCTGTGGCAGCAGTAGTCTGGGACACTCTGTCCTCTCCCTGTTGAGGCCAGAAAGAATGCAGGCTTCCTATCAGAGTTTCCTGCAGGCAGTTGGGTATTTTGTGTGTGTATGTGTGTGTGTGTGTGTGTGTGTGTAAGCTTCCCCCCCACTCCCCAGGGTAGATAATTGTTATCTACGGGAAGATCCGTTCAATCAGCACTTACTTAACCATTATTAATAGAGCAAAATTCCACATTTCGCTTAAGAAAGGATTTTAAGGGGTGCCTGTGTGGTCAGTCAGTCATTTGGGTGTCTGACTTTGGCTCATGATCTCACAGCTTGTAAGTTCAAACCCCGTGTTGGGCTCTGTGCTGACAGCCCAGGGCCTGGAACCTACTTCAGATTCTGTGTCTCCCTCTCTGTCTGCCCCTCCCCTACTCTCTCTCTCTCTCTCTCTCTCTCTCTCTCTCTCTCTTTCTCTCTCTCTCTCAAAAATAAACATTAAAAAAAGAAAGGATTTTAAGCTAAAAAAAAGTCAAAAGCACATTATCCTCATCAAAAAGGATATGCCTTGAGAGGTTTATGCATCTCTATTAATAACCACCATTATTTTTCATTTTGTTGCAAACCTGTGAAAACTTCAGCTGGGATACACGACAGTCAGAGAAGAAGTCTGGGAATGACTCTGAAATTTGTAACCATTTCCCACCTTCCCCTGCAAGCAAGGCTCCTCTTTAGAAACCAAAGGACAAAATTAGTATTTCTAGAGTACCTTCTAAGTGTCAAGGTCTTTGCTAGACGATCTGCCAGTTTAAGAAGCAGTCTCATCCTCATTATACTGATGAGAAAACCTGGGCTTTGAGAGAATAAGCGGGTTGGCAAAGTCTTGAAGTGCTGGCCCTGGAGTCTGCCCTCGGGTGATGAGGGTGTTCCAGAAAGACAGGTGCTATCAAAGAAGACACCAGCCAGGACACCCCCTGCACTGGAAAAAAATCACGTGTCCATCTTTTCTAAACAACGCTACCGAAGCTCAGCCAAAGGTGATCGGGCAGGTCAAGAGTATTGGGACCCCCTCAATGTCATTTTTAATGGAGCTCCAAATGAGTCCAGGCTGATGGTCCTGTGTGAGCCACAACCTCAAAGAGATCCCATCCCTGTTTGCCTGCTCTGCAATTTCCCCAGTGTGCCCTTATTATCAATTACAAATACCAACCCCTCTCCTACTCTGCTGGGGGGGGGGCACAAATTGCCCTTTCTGGGGGGCAATTTGGCAATACCTTATTAAAACTGTCCAGACCTTTTCACCACTTCTAGGAACATAGCCTGGGGGTACAGTCATAGAAGCACACTGAGATTTATGTACAAAGATGAACATTGCAGTATCATTTATAATGGTGGAAAAACTGCAAAAAATTGAAATGTCCAAAAGTAGGGAATGGCTAAATAAAATATGATACAGCCATACCATAGAATATTAATGTGCAGCTGCTAAGAATCATGTTCCTGGAGCATATTTAAGGACGTGGGGAAATGCAGATGGTATATAGCATTGAGCTAAATAAATAATGCAGAACACAGAGCTCTGTGTAATATGATCCCACGTACAGGGGTGTGTATGTGTGTGCATATGCATATATAGGTATGGATCTACCTCTGTATGTAGCTAAAAGGATATACAACAAAATGCTAACTGATTATCTCTGGGGGTCGATGTTACACACAACTTCAAATTTTTACTTTCTCATAGCATATGAGTACATATGAAACAAGTATGTATAGTTCTTAAAAAGAAATACGCAACCTATAAATGCTATCAAGAGAAACCAAAGTGTCAGAGGGTAGAGGAGATGGTAATATAGACCCTTAAAAACCAGAGTTTCAAATATTTCGGGAGAATAAAGGCATTTCAAATCAAATAATTAACAGGCATGTATCAATTAGCTCTGCCACATAATAACCACAAAATCTCATGAGTTATGACAAAAGGCATTCATTAAATTCATGTGTCTGAGTTGACTGGGGTTGGCTAATGGACACTGAGCTCACTCATGTACCTCTGGGCTGGCAGGGTCTGGATGATGGAGGCTGAGCTGCATTGGCTGGGCTGGGTAGCTACAATGGTTCTGTTCAACTTGGTTCTCATCCTCTCCCCGGGACCAGCAGGTAAGGGCCTTGCAAGTTTTTCCTATGGTGATGGGAGCATACAAGATGGCAAGTCCTTTCATGCAAGTACCTTTTTAAAGAAATTTTTAAGGTTTTATTTATTTTTGAGAGAGAGAGAGAGAGAGAGAGAGCATGAACAGGGAAAGGGGCAGAGAGAGAGGGAGACACAGAATCTGAAGCAGGCTCCAGGCTCTGAGCTGTCAGCACAGAGTCTGACGCGGGGCTTGAACTCACAGACCTTGAGATCGTGACCTGAGCCGAAGTCGGACTCGTAAACAAATGAGCCATCCAGGCACCCCATGAAAGTAATTTTTGACTCTTCGGTGATATCACGCATGTTGCCATTCCATTGGCTAAAGTGAATCACATGACCAGTCCCAAATTCAAGGGGCAATCCTGCCTCTTTAATAGGAAGAGCTACAAAGGCACATGGCAAAAAGTATGAAAACCTGGGGCTATCAATTCCATTCACACGTGGTCACCACTCTACTTTGATAGACGCTTCCATGTGGTGTTGAGTCAGAGACCATGACTTAGGAGGGCCATCCCGTGTGGCCAGAGACCGACTGCCCCAATTCTGCCACCTCCACCTCCACCAACGCCACCCAGCTGATCCTTCTGTGTTCCATGGATATCAAGCAACGCCAAGTTTCTCGATGCCTGGTTGTTTGAGTTTGTCTGTTGTTTGGTTTGCTGGTTGGTTGGTTTGGGCTGTTTTACATCATTCACGTTATTAATTGCCTTTGAGATGCTTGTTAATTTGTTCCACTGCACGTGTCACTCTAGCATTCCTGGTGACACAAAGAAAAAGAGCAGTGTTCTGAGAGATGTGTGGTGTGCCCAAGAAACACAGAAGTCAAAACCACAACTTTCAGCCACGCAGGCTGGGCGCTGTAAGACTCCAGGCCTGTGCATCCAAATAGTGGTTGCTACTGGGATTTCAATGTAAGTTAGCTAAAACTAGATGAGATTTCATGAAAATTAAATACAATTTATTTTTTATTATTTTTTTTTTCCAACGTTTATTTATTTTTGGGACAGAGAGAGACAGAGCATGAACGGGGGAGGGGCAGAGAGAGTGGGAGACACAGAATCGGAAACAGGCTCCAGGCTCTGAGCTATCAGCCCAGAGCCCGACGCGGGGCTCAAACTCACAGACCGCGAGATCGTGACCTGGTTGAAGTCGGACACTTAACCGACTGCGCCACCCAGGCGCCCCGAAAATTAAATACAATTTAAAGTGCAGTTTCTCAGTTGCACGAGATACATTTCAAATGCTCAGTGGCCACATATGGCAGGTGGCTGCCCTAATAGACAGTACGGACGCAGAATGGCTCCATGTTTGCAGAAAGTGCTGATGGACAGCACCGCTCCAGGTGGCACCATAGACGTGGACCAGGACGCGGATGGCGCCCCCTGGAGTTGTGCGATCCAGCAATCCTGGTCCAGGGACAGCTTACTTGTGTCTAGGTCTCCCGGCGCTCAGTCTGTGCTAAGTGTCTGATCAACATTTCTAAAGGCACTGGCTTCTTCCGTTCTTTCAATGCAACCAACGTGTACCTGCTGTCCTTTTAATTTAACCAGTTTCTGCCAACCCAGTTCAACCTGGATGTGTTTCAGGAAGTAACAGGTTTCTCTGACATTCTAGTTCCTCCGCTAGACAGCCCCTGGCCTTTGACCATCTCAAGGTTCCCACCCCCACACTCCCTGCCTCACACTCCTTTGCTCCAGCACTCTGTAGTTCAGTACACATGTTACACTGCTCTGTGTCTCTGGACTTGGGGGCCTCTAGACATTCTGTCCCTCAGCTAGAATGCATTTTCTCACTCATCACCTGGTCTTTTAAGACTGAGTTCCAGCCTACATTGTGGGGATGCTTTTCCTGACCACACTGGCTCAGATGCTTCTCTCCACCCTCAGGTACCCAGAGTATCTTGGGTTTACCTTTATCGTTGGTCCTTTGCTCTATTGTCTGGCTTCCTTTCTAGGATGTGAGCTCCCCCAAGACAGGATGTTCAGGTTATTATTATCTGTCCAACTCGTATTATTAAAATGGCCAGGAACCTGACCCGTCTGGGTATGAACTGCTGTTCTACCACTTGCCGGCTGTGTAATCATAAACAAGTCGCTTAAGCTTTTCTGTGCCTCATTTTCTTCATCTGAAAAATGGTGATAATAATAGGGGTGCTTTGAGGATGACATGGGATGACACCAGGAGGAAACTGAGAACAGTGCTGCACACACACTTTAAGGGTCTGTTAGTTATTTCTCTTTATATGGCAAGAGTCTGGCTTACAAGAGGTGCTCGGTTATTGCCACCTGAATTAGTAAAATGACAGAGAGACCCAAATTACTTTAAAGGATAGTCCCTATGGGTTATCATGGTGCTACAGAAGAAACAGGTACTTCTAAATAATCCCCTCCCGAGAAAAGCTGAGAGTTTTCCTCCTAAGGTCAGGAACAAGACAGGGATGTCCACTCTCACTACTTTTATTCAACACAGTACTGGAAGTCCTAGCCACAGCCATCAGACAACAAAAAGAAATAAAAAGGAATCAAAATAAGTAAGAAAGAAGTAAAACGTTCGCTATCTGCAGATGACATAGTACTATATATAGAAAACCCTAAAGACTCCACCAAAAATCTGCTAGAACTGACAAATGAATTCAGTAAAGTCGCAGGGTACGAAATCAGTGAACAGAAATCCTCTCTATACCAAGAGTGAAGCAGCAGAAAGAAAAACTAAGAAAACAATCCTATTTGTAATTGCACCAAAAACCGTAAGATATCTAGGAATAAACCCAACCAAAGACGTGGAAGACCTTTAAAAACTATAGAGCACTGATGAAAGAAACTGAAGATGACACAAGAAAACAGAAAGGCATTTCATGCTCACAGACTGGAAGAACAAATACTGTTAAAATGTCTACACTGCTCAAAGCAAACTACACACTTAATGCAATCCCTATCAAAATATCACCAGTATTTTCACAGGGCTAGAACAAACAATCCAAAAATTTGCATGGAACCACAAAAGACCCAAAATAGCCAAAAGCAATTCTGAAAAAGAAAAGCAGAGCTGGAGGCATCATGATTCTGGACTTCAAGCTGTATTACAAAGCTGTAATCATCAAGACAGTATTACACTGGCACAAAGACAGACATATAGATCAATGGAACAGAATAGAAAACTCAGAAAAGGACTCACAACTATATGATCAATTAATCTTTGACAAAGCAGGAAAAAGACAGCCAATGGGAAAAAGTCTCTTCAACAAATGGTGCTGGGAAAACTGGACAGCAGCTACATACAGAAGAATGAACCTGGACCACTTTCTCACACCAGACACAAAAATAAACTCAAAATGGATTAAAAACCTAAATGTGAGACCTGAAACCATAAAAATCCTGGAAGAGAACACAGGGAGTAACTTCTTTGACATCAGCCATAACAACTTTTTTCTAGATATGTCTCCTGAGGCAAGGAAAACAAAAACAAAAATAAACTGTTGGGACTCCATGAAAATAAAAAGCTTCTGCACAGCCAAGGAAACAATCAACAAAACAAAAAGGCAGCCCACTGAATGGGAAAAGGTATTTGCAAGTGACATATCTGATAAAGAAACAGTATTCAAAATACATAAAGAACTTAAAAAACTCAACATCCAAAAATACAAATAATCCAAGTAAAAAATGGGCAGAAGACATTAACACATGTTTCTCCAAAGAAGACATACAGAGGGCCAAGAGACACATGAACAGATGTTCATCAGGGGTGCCTCAGTGGTCAGTCGGTTAAGCATCCAACGTTTGATTTCGGCTCAGGTCATGATCTCACGGTTGGTGGGTCCAAGCCCCACATCAGGCTCTGTGCTGACAGCGTGAAGCCTGCTAGGGATTCTGTTTCCCTCTCTCTCTCCCCCTCCCCCATTCACTCTCCATCTCTCTCTCAAAATAAATAAAAATAAACTTAAAAAAAAAAGGATGCTCATCATCACTTATCAGGGAAATGCAAATGAAAACTACAATGAGATAGCACTCATGCGTATTGTATTATCTCACTGATATCTCATGTACAATGAGATATGGTAAGTATTCCATTATTTACAATAGCCAAGATATGGACGTAGCCCAAGTGTCCAGTGACTGATGAATGGATAAAGAAAATGTGGCCTGTGTATACAATGGAATATTACACAGCCATAAAAAAGAATGAAATCTTGCCATTTGCAACTGACCTGGATGGAGCTAGAGGGTATAATGCTAAGTAAAATGAGTCAGAGAAAGAAAAATACCATTATGATTTCACTCATATGTGGAATTTAAGAAGCATATCAAACAAGCCCAGAGTGGAGGGACGGGTGGAAATGAGAGAGAAACACACACAAGGTAACAGACTCTCAACTAAAGAGAACAAACTGATGGTTATCAGAGGGGCAGAGCAGGGGGGATAGATGATCGGGATTAAGGAGGACACTGGCCATCATGAGCACAGGGTGAAACGTGGAAGTGTTGAATTACTATATCGTACACCTGAAACTAATGTAACACTCTCTGTTAACTACACTGGAATTAAAATTAAAAGTAAAAATAAAATAAATAAAATAAAATAAAATAAAAACAACCCCTCCAAAAGGAATTAGGAACAATCGCTCCTTGCCAAGGAGAAAGCACAGCTCTTTGGAATGGTTTTCAAGCCACCCTAGCCAGAGAGCAGATTTCCCCAAGAGGCCGCCCTCCTGGCTGCAAGAGACATTACAGAATTCCCCAAAGGACCTTCCCGCAGACCAACTTTGAGATGGCTTCACGTCCAATCAGAATAATCGTCATCAAATGCCTACCAGGTAACAGAAACTCACTATGTGCCAGTGCTTCTCATGTGAGGGCAGTTTCTCCCCCCACAGTGGACATGTGTCAACATCTGAAGACATTGTCGGCTGTCACGACTGGGAGTGACAGTGTTCCTGGCACCTAGTGGCTGGGGCACACAGGACAGCACGCCCCCGGCGGAGACAGGTCCAGCCCCAAATGTCAATGGCGACAAGGTTGAGAAACCCAGTTATGTCCCAAGACACGGGGCATCGGAAGCACCATCTCACGTGATCCTCACGATGGCACTGTATGAGTGAGGCATGGTTGTCTTCACTGTCCCCATCCTCCAGTGAGGGAGCTGAGGCTCAGTGATGCAATCCGCCCACAGTCACACAGCCGGAAAGTGGGACAGGCTTGCTTCAGACCCAGACGGCCTGACACGGAGCCCAGCCCATGCTCTTAGCATCTGCTACACAGTGGGGGGCACCCTTGAATCCCCTGTCGTTTAACGGTGAGAACCCCGGGCTGTCATCACCTAAACCTGGGTTGGAGTCCTCACTCGGGCCGTGTGATCTTGGGCACACCATCTGTTAAGCCGTCTGAGCTTCTATTTTCCCATCTGTACAATGGGGGAAGGATGCCCACCTCCCAGGGTGCTTTAAGGGTTAAATCTGACCATGACTGTAAAGTGCCTGAGGAAGAGTCTGACACTCATTAAATGGCAGCTGCTTCTGTCACTGTTGTTGTCCTTGTTGAAATCACTATTACCACGCCCATTCGCCTTGGAGGCCTGGACTCCCTCCCACCCAATCCCGAGGAAACAAGAACTGGGTTTTGAGGCTGGTCCCAGTGCGCCAGCTGGTGCTGGGAGACCAGTGGGATGCTGCCTCCCCAGCACCAGATTTGTCCCCTGGAGAAGGGGGCCTGTGCTTCGGGAGTGGTGACAGCAGCAGCGGAGGGAGAGAGGCATGTTGCTCACGTGCCCGGGGCTGTGGGAGCCCAGGCGGGTGGCCGGACCCCTCGGGCTTCTCTCTCTCTCCCAGGGGGTGGTCAGTTCTTTCTGGGAAGCACTGGGGTCCTTCCACATGGGAAGCAGTCATCCTTCGGCCCGCCCCAGATCCACGCTGCCCTGAGAGGCTCTGTTCCCCGATGCGGGGAGGGAAATGGTGGCCAAAGGGGAGAGCGGAATTCTTTGAAGAGAAAAATGATTTCTCTGCTGTCTGGGAATGCCTATATTCTGGAAGGTGCCAAGAGGATGCAACAGCCAAACTGGAGAGAATATGCTAGAAGAGCTTCCAAAACATGGGAGCCGGGGTTGATTAAGGCAGTGCTTCCATGAGGCTTCGCAGACCTAAGGCCAGCTTCACGGCACGTTTCTGTTCATAACAGTGAGAAGCAGGAGGCCCGCCATTTGTAGCCCACTGAGTCTCAGGCACTGTTACAACCGCTTTGCGCACAGTCACCAACTTTAACCCGGCAATCGGCACACCCAGCAGAGGACTGTTGTGTCAACACGTGAAAGATGCTTACGAGGGGGCCAACGGGAAGCAATACGTCAGGATCCGCCATCAGCATCATTGTTCTCACTACAGCTGTGATCCTACTACCTCCCTGCAGGATGCGTGTTATCTCCACGGAACAGTGGGGCAAAGGGAGGCTCAGAGAGGCTGATTTGCCCAAGGCCACGAAAGAGGCAGGAAAGCACAGTGGCTATCGCACTGCCGACATTCAAACCCTGATCTGCCAGTTTACTAACCAAGCGCCAAACTTAGGCAAAGTTATTTCCCCCTCTGAGCCTTGGGCGTCTCTCCTGTGAAATAAGGTAATAGAATCAAGGCTAACACGGTGATTCAACCTGTTTGTTTCATCCTGAAAACGCGGCTCTCAAGTACAGGAAGTGGAAATCAGACAACCTATGTTTTGTGAAGACTGAGCCCTCCCCGCCCTCACAGAAACAAGAATGAACTTTTTACGGCCAATATTATGTGAGCTCCACTGTTAATGGTCAGAGAGGATCATCTTGCTCAGCCACAAAGGCTACCGTGAGAGACAAGAAGGCAGGAAGGACTGGGGTTCAGAGCATGCAAAGGGGCAGGAAGGAGAGGCCGGAGAGGGGTGGGGGAGGGACCCAACACCAGGGGCCCTGAACCAAGAGTGGTTCTGAGTGGGGCCAATCCCCAGGAAATGCCAGCCGAGCGGGACGCTCTCTCTCCTGCAGCCTGCCCCTCTTCAGGTCATCCTCTAGGGCAAGGGAGGCATCCGCCCAGGACCAAGGTCTTCATTCCTGCCACGTGTAGACAGCTCAAGAGCACACCCCTCCCCACCCCTTGACAGCCAAGAGACCAAGGTAACGTCCAGATAACCGGACACCTAAAAGGTCAGTGAGAAAGACACACACACACACACACACACACACACACACAAACACACGCATGCACGCACATCTGGTGGGTTAAAGTGATCTCAACTGGGGATTCTGAGCTGAGACAGTGGGGAGTGGATGCCACCAACCCATTAGCTGCTGTCATTGTCACTATCCTTCATCATCCTCTCAGGCTGGGCTGCAGGTTGAGGAAGAAGCCCCTGAACTCTGCTGTCAAGTCCCTCCAAAGCCTCTGACCCTCTAGCGCTGACCTCTTTCCTCTGCTCATCCAGAAGCCCGTCTCTCCCCCCACCCCACCCCCCTACCCCCGGCCAGCTCTTGCAGGCTGGTCAGCAAACCCGCCCCCAGCAGGGAATGGGAGCGCAGGAAGTAGCCTGGGCGCCCCCCTCGCTCAGCCTCTAAGGCAGGGGGTGGTGTTGGGGGAGGACAAGGCTTTTGTACACAAAGCAGATGCGCCAGAAACTCATACTCCCCAGGCACAGACACTCCGGGGGAAATGCTGCCGATTTTACCCACTCATTCCTCTGAAAATAACTGCACGCGCTCCCTGCCAAGTTTCCGGAGCAGAACGAGTGCTGAGGAATAGGGACCTGATGGAGAGATGGGGTTTGGGGCGACAGGAAGTCAACCACGTTGCTCTGCCCAACTACAGGTCTCTGACAGAGGAGAAGGATTTGCAGCGGACGCTCTCATGTCAAATGTTTTTAATAACGGCGATACTAACTGCTACCATTTTTAAAGCAGCCGCTCTGTCCCGGCTCCATGCTTTACATACACAGTTCCGCTTAACTCTGCTGCCAGTGTTAGTGTCCCCAGTTTTAGAGATGAGTAAAGTGAGGCTCAGACAGGTTAAGTTACTGGTCCAAGGTCACACCAAATAAAATCACGGAATCATGATTCAAAGCCAGGCCTCCTTGGCTTCTGAACTCTTCCTTCTAAAGCTGCCTCTCAAACAGTCCATTCACCTGTGTTTCTCAACGATAGATGGGTGGATGGATGGATGGATGGATGGATGGATGGATGATGGATGGATGGAGATTGATAAGATAGAGATAGGTAAGTGGTAGGTAGATAGATAGGCAGGCTATAGATGGATGGATCCATAGATAGATGATAGATGAGATAGATGGATAGACAGACAGATGGGTGATAAGGGAAAGAGAAAACTGGAAATACCTGTGATGAATGTAAGATACGTCTACCACCCACTTTTCTAGATGAGGCAGCTAAAGTGCCTAGAGGTTGAATAAAACTTGCTCTAAGTCACAGAGTCAGCTGAAATCAGAACTCATCTGTCTAGAATTCAATGACTATGTGTTGAGACCCTCAACGTGTCAGGCACTAATGACAAGCCCGGCTGCCATGGAGCTTAAAGTGTGCTGAGTGGACAGATTGAAACGAGTAATAACAGCAAAGGTGGATCTGTGCTGCAATAGGGAGAACGTCTCTGGTCGTCCCGGGCGGGGGGCGGGCATCCTTGATGGGGAAGGATTTAGCCAGATGGTCTCTGGAAGGGCAAGTGTTGGGGAAGGAGAGAGGGGCTGGAGACAGGGGTCAGCCGAAGCATCCGCTGGTAGGACCAGGGGCAGTAGAGAAGACTTAGTTTAGCAGCCGGACCACATAGGACCGTAGGGACCATGCTTATGCCTTGGAACATTAGTCTGAAAGCACTGAAGCCTTACTGCAGTCTGCCAGCTGGAGGCTAACATGACCAGTTTGCATTGAAGAAAGATCCCCTGGGCTTCTGGGTGGCTGCACAGACAAGTTAGGGGGCCACTGGAGTCATCCAGGGGAGGCACGAAACTGGCTTAGAAAGGTTGGCAGCCATGGGGACAGAAGGAAGTGGGAAAGTTGGAAAATGTCTACAGGAAGAAATGACAAGAATTGGTTAGATGTGGAATCAACGGTGACCAGATGGCCCAGACATCTGAGGAACGCCCTGCTTGGAATACAATGTTCTATTACTTGACCTTATTGACCTGATTTTTGGTTCAAAATCTACAGTCCCCCTTAAACAGTTATAGGTAGGTATCCCAACCCCTAGATTGGTATTTATTCCTATTCTATTGCCAGCTTTTGTATGAGGGGACATCCTCTCTAGAGAGAGATCTTTTGAACACATGTAAAAGCAATTCACCATGGGTGTGGCCCCACCATGATGACAGAATAATGTCCTTGGCCCATGATGTTCACATCTTAGTGCCCAGAACCTGTAAATACGATACCTTAAATGGCAAAGGGATTTAGCAAAAGTAGTTAAGTAACAATCATGAGATGGTGAGATTATCCTGGATTATACAGGCGGACCCAGCGTAAAGCAAGGGTCCTTATAAGAGGAAGGCGGGAAGAAAATAGAGATGATGAAGGAAGCAGAGGTTGGAGTGATGGACTGTGAAAGTTGAGGAGGGGCCAGGAGCTGGGGAAACGCACGCAGGAATGCTCCAGAAGCCAGGAAAGACCAGGAGACAGATTCTCCCTGGAGCCTCCAGAAAGAATACAGCCCAGCTGACCCCTTGACTTTAGCCTCCATAAGCCTCACTTTGGACTTCTGACCAGAACTGTCATGTCATAAATTAACATTGTTTTAAGCCGCTAAATCTGTGCTACTTTGTCACAGCGGCCATAGAAAAATAGTACAATGGGCTTCTTGGCTTAAAATAAAACTGCATTTCACAAAATAGCAAATACAAAGATATTTCGGGTCTGTATTACATTCATGCAAGGAGAGATGGAAAGGAGCAGCAGTGTGGGAGGAGATTCAGAAAGAAACAGAGAGACACCATCACAAACAGAAACGAGAACAGAGTACAATAGATACCTACCGTTACGGGGACTGAACTGTGTTTCCCCGGAAGAAATATATTGAAGCCTTAACCCCCCAGTACCTTCTGACTGTGACCTTATTAGGAAATAGGGTCACTGAAAACACAATTAGTTACTATTCAGTCTGATTGGAGTAGGATGGGCCCCTAAACCCATAGGACTGGTGTCCCCAGAAGAAGAGGGAAATTGGGCCACGGGCACACAGTGGGAGAAGGCCATGTGACGACAAAGGCAGAGACTGAAGGGATACAGCTGCAAACCAAGGAAGGCGAAAGATCGCCAGCCACCACCAGACGCTGGGAAGTCGGGAAAGGATCGCTACAGGTTTCAGAGGGAGCTCTGCAGACGCCTTCATCTCAAGACTTCCAGCCTCCAGAAACACACATGAGAGAACACACCTCTGTTGTCATCCTTTGGAAGGGTAGCCCTAGCGAACTAAAAACACCTGCTTTCATGAAGCCCCATCTACTGGGTTCTAGGAAGGCTGTTACTAAGCACGTCGCATACCTTCGGCTACAGGATGTATTTTTCAGGGCCCTCCAAAACTGAGACTTATATAGTTTCGTGTTTCTGAAACTTCTTACCCCAAGTATTCATGTTTAATAGAGACTGTCTCCTTTTCTCTGTTTTTTCCTTTCCTTTTACCACCAGGGGCCACTCTTCAACTCACGGTGCATCTCATAATCAAGAGCATTGTAGAATCAAGAAAATAAGAGGATACCCAGTAGACCTTAAGCAACATGAACGCGAGGGTACCTCTGCACCCCAGTACTTACAGCAAACACTGGCAGGTGGTGATCCTGTTTGATAAATAACTGTGTTGAAAGAGAGGCAAGAAGGGAGGTCAGGGAGAAGGGGGAGAGACAGAGTCTGGACGGTTTCCAAGGGACTGGAAGGAATTCAGATAAGGCCTGGCTGAGACCCCAAGTAGAAATATCCCCCACCTGCACGTAATACTGGTTTCTTCCCTAAGTGCCACTGAGCTCTGTGACTCTGTAATTCTAAAAGAACAATTAATTTCCTATTGGGAACACCACGTGGTCCCATAAACTCCCTGAAGGGCTGCAGAAATCCTCAAAGCCATACCAGTGTGTGAAGAACTGTACCCGGAAGTTAGGGGAAATGACAAACCCCCTGGGGTTGGGGTTGGGGAGACGGCAGCTGGAAGAGTCTCAGAGGTGCATAAATCCTGGGGGATGTTCCCAGGGGACATGGCAGTACGTGCACAGGCATAGGGAGCTCAGCCCCCCAGATACAGGCCTGGCTCTGTCCCCAGCCCAGCGGAAGATGACACTGGTTGGGACCCTCAGGGTCTTCAAGGGTTTGCAACTACAGCTGGGGCCATGCTGGTAACTTCACAGGGAAAGTAGGTCAAGTGTGAGGCTGGTAGTCAGGGGTGACAATGGGAGCGTTAATGGCCCACAGCAGGGGTTCTCAACCTGGGACAACTGTGCCTCCCAGAGGGCACTTGGGAATGTATGGAAACATCCTTTGGTTGCCACAGCTTGGGAAGGAGGTGTTACCAGCATCCAGTGGGTCGAGGCCAGAAGTGCTGTTAATACCCTAGGATGCACAGAACAGCCCCTCTAGATGACAAAGAATTATCTGGCCCAAGATGTCAATACTGCCAGCCTGGATAACCCTGGCCTCAGTCTACCAGCATTCAGATTTGTTTTGTTAAAAAAAAAAAAAAAGTTGGTGTAGGGGATAGGCAGAAAGATAAAATAGGTGGGTGGGTGGAGAAAGAAAGAAAGAAAGAAAGAAAGAAAGAAAGAAAGAAAGAAAGAAAGAGAAAGAAAGACACAGATAACTTCAGTGCCATTAGTCAACAGTTTGTAACTGGGACAGAGAGAACATCTCACATTCTACTTTGAGGACAAGCACATCCCAAGCAGGGTTACAAGACCTTGCCCAGGGAAGGTGTGCCCACTTACCAGGCTAACTCACAGCAAGTAACTGCTGGGGAGCAAGGGCGCCTGGTTAAGTCATCACAGCCACCCTCACTCTGTGGGCTCACCTCCATCTGCCTTGGTTGCATGTGGAAAGGACTCAGGGTCACAGAACCACCCAGAACGGTCCGCAGCTAGGCAGTGAGTTGGGAAGGAGACACACTCCCTAACAACTCCTCCAGTTTGAGTCAGGTCCCCCTTTTAATGCGCCCCCACTCTTCTTAGGGTGCATTACACTCTTGCCAGGGTGTAATACAGTAATATCCAGTATTATCATTTAAGGATTGTTTCCAGCCACACCTTAAGCTCCATGATACTGGCACCTTCTGTGTCCTGCTCACTGCAGCATCCCCAGCAATGAGCAACATGCTCATTAACTGTTTGTTGAGTGAATACGTGACCACAGGTGATGACGACTGCATCCTGGGAACCAGATCCCAATGAACATAGCTCCGACAAAGGAGATGCCCAGAGGAGGGCTGTAATCAAGGCTGCCTACCAGTATCTGGGTCACCACATTGCCACCCACGGGGGTCACCTTTTCTTCTCTCTGCTAAGCTTCATCATCTGGTGCCTCAAAGCCAAGGGGCTCACTTGGAGTCACTCCTGTCCCCAGCCAAATCCAACCTAGGGAGGAGCATGGAAAACAGCACTTGAGAACCCAAGTCGGAACGCTTGGGGCCACGTGAAATCAGGGTCTGAAAAAATATAAGCGTAACTAAGACATGTGTGGACATGTTTGGCATCTTTATTTTCTTCCTAAGTACCAATTACTCATCCCGAACCCAAATGGCGGCAAGTTTCCTTCCCAGGAGGACAGATTGCAGACGCCAGAGGAGAGGGGTGGGTAGAGGAGGGTTGAGGAGGGCACAGGATGGGAAGACTGGACGCCACCTTCGCCACAGACGGGGCGAGGGAGAGCGGCAGGAGTGGCTACCTTCCAGGACAGCTGCAGCCCCCTGCAAGGTTATCTGCGGCACAGGCTTGAAAGCGACGGGGCAATAAAAGTGAGTCATCGTCACCCAGCGAGAGCCGACTCAGCCGCCCGGGGCTCCGTGAAGTGTGTCCCCAGATGCAAAGTTTCTCAAACGCTGGAAGGAGTTTTGCCTGAATAAAAGGCATAAAAATGTCCGTGCCCCTAAAGACCGGCTGCTGTGGCTAGCCGGCGTGGCTGACTCCACCAGGGCGATCAGCTGACAAGCCCCACCTGAAATGAGCCTCGTGCTGGAGACAGACAGTGTCATACCCTTTGGAGACATCTGTCCTCGGGCTCCTAGCTTAGCTCCCTGGCTGCCTAGCTGTATGACCTTGGACAGGGACACCTCCTCTCTGATATTCACGTTCCGCACCCCTAAATGATCGCTAAAGTGCCCTTCGTACTCTGAAATTCATGCAACAGTTATGAATAGCTCTGTGCATTGTTCTTCCCAGGGTTGATGTGTGCACTTGAACCAGAAGTGTCTGCTCGCTCCAGTAGCCTATCGGTGAAAGTGACAGGTCCCAGAATCCAATGGTCCAGGTTCAAATCCTGGCCTCATTAGCAGGTACCTCCATGACTTCGGGAAGATCACTCAAGTCCTCTGAGTCTCCGTTTCTTCATGCTAAGGATAATATAACCAATGGAAGGGCAGGGAGTCTCCTCCCAAATCCCCATCTTTTGACTGGATTCCCCACGGTGCAACATCTTTGGGCTGAAATTTCTGGGCCCTAATGTTTGGGGCAGAAGCCAGAGCATCATGATAACCATGCCATTCGCTCCACAGATAACAGCTTGCAAGGCCCTTGGCCAACATGCTTTCTCTCTCTCATTACTCTGTGTTATTTTTCTTTGTATACCTATTACCACCCGGAATCATCTCCTTGTTTATTTACTCATTTGCTACCCATCTTCCTCCAGGGGATTTAAGCACCGTGAGATCATGGACTTTAGTGTAGTTCATGACTATGTTCCCAACAACTAACATATCCCCTGGCACATGGCAGGTGCTCGATCAACACCTACCATCGCATGAATGAAAAAATGAATGAATTGCCATTCACGGGCTGCTTCTCACATCAACCTTCACAAAGTCACTTTTCTCCATATTCCCACTTTGCAGATGAAGAAATGGAGCCCTGTGGGGTGGGAAGGACCCAAACTCACCGGGCAGGGACTGATACCCAGGTCTCCCTGACTCCAAATCCCACGCGTCAGCCCCTCCCAGCAAGGTGCATACCCTTTACCAAGAATGTTTTGATGAAGGCAACAGCACCAAAGAGGTTAGGGGTGTGAGCTTTGAGCCTGCCACTCCCAGGTTCCACTCACTTAGTCAAGGGACTTAACCTGGGCCTCGGTCTCCCCATGTGCAACATGAGGATAATACTGGGAATGTGTTCTTTAGGCTGGGATTATCAGGAAGATTAAGCACACTGTGCACCATGCACATAGCAGGCCCTCAATAAGTGTTAGCTCTTATGCGGTACTACTTCTAGAAGCTTGCGGAAAACCCCACAGGGCTCTTCCACTCCCCCCAAAGGCACGTGTGTCCCTGCGACAGCCCACACCAGTCTGCTGTCCACGTCTGGCCGTGCACTCATGCCAGCCCCCCGGCCCCCAGCCTCCCCTGCACCCACCTGCGTGTGCGTGGCACGCATGGGCACCTGCGTTCCCGTCAGGCCCGCACCCGTGGGAGGAGAGCCCCACTGCCAAGGCTGACTCGGGAGAGCAAGCCTCACTGCCCCTCACTCCTTAATCCATTGCAATGTGGCCTCCTCCCCGGGCCGCCCCGGACCTGCCTGAGCCGAGGCCATAACGCCTCCCACTCACCACATCCACCATCTTTTCCAGGGTCCTGCGTGTCTCCTGGGAACACTTAATTCCGATGACCACCACCTCACCACCACCTTATTCTCATCGCCTCCTCTCCCAACTTCTCGGACCCTGCACGCGCCGAATGTGCTGTCCCTTCCTGTCCAGATTCACTCACTCCCACACTCTTCCCTCTACTGAGGTTCCGCCCCGAGCTGCCAGGGCAAGGTGAAGAACAGGGCAGACCCTCGGAACAGTATGCTTCCAGGGCAGGAGACGGCATCGACACCACCTGGGATCGAATCCCAGCTCTGCCAACCTGCTAGCTGTGTGTCTTTGGGCCGCGTGCTTGCTACCCTCCCTCGGGCTCAGTTACCCGCCCTGTAAAATGGGATCAATTGTGGGGGTTGCATGCATGCCTATAAAGGCTTTAGCATGGTGGGTTTCCATCGTCGCCCCACCTTAATCCATTTTCTACACAACAGCCAGGATGATGCTGAAACATAAATGAGGTTTTAGCAAGTGCTCACCTAAAACTCCTCCAAAGGCTTCCTGCTGCTGTAAGCATAAAATCCAGAGTCCTCGCTGGTGGCTTCCCCAGCCCTGGCAATCGTCGAACCTCATGGTGGGCCTCTCATCTTGGTACAGAAAATTACAGCCACACGAGCTCATGCCTTCATCATGATGAATGCAGTGCTGTTCCCTCTGCTGGGAATGCTGAGCTCTGCCTTCCCCACCCCTCCTTACCACCTCAGATCTCAGCTTCAATGCCACCTTCTTGGGGGCCCTTCTCTGACCACGAGGAAGCAGATACCGTCCGCCCTTGGGAGAGGACCCTGACTTCTCTAGCTCTGGCAGGGACAGCAGGACCAATGCTGGAAGCCGGGGTGTCGCTGTTAGGTCGCTCAGCCCTGCCACGCTGCAGGCAAGAGGTGGCCCAGACGGGTCCAAGCCAGCACATCCACACCATCCTCTCCCCCACATTCTGTGCCCACAGCCTTCAGGCCAGCTCAAGCCTATGCACAAAAGCCCTGAAAGTCCACAAAGCCACGTTCCAATGCTTTGCCTTAGCCTGGCACTCAAAGCCCCCAGTGATAAATCCTCAAACCACCACTTCCGGGCTTTTCGAGTAACATCAATAGTGATAGAAAAGGTTTACAGAGCTCTACATTGGGGGCTGCACGCCTCCCTGAAACACGGATGGCACCTGCCCCCCACATGACAGCTACTCGATATAGATTCCATGAGGAAATTTTTACAATGTGCCAGGCATGTTATTTACACTGTATTTAATCTGCAAGATAAGCCTACAGGGTGAGGACAGTGAGGTTCAGAGACATGATCGCTTCCCTCCAGGCACCAAGCTGGGGCGGAATTCCAGGGCTGACCAAGCGGAGAGCTGGGCACTGAACCACTATGCTCCCAGCCGCAGCACCCCCGCCCCCTGGCTACAGCTGAACCAGGCTACATTCCCTATCTCACACTATACCCCACATCCCCATGCCTTCCAACCTTTGCTCAAACAAAGCCTTTGCTTAGAATGTCCTCTCTGTTCCTGCATATACAGACTCTGCATGGCCTCTCTTGGAAACATCACGTCCATCAAGAATTCTTGCAGATCTGTCCCCAGCCAGTGTATCTTCCATCAAATCCCCAGGGGACTTCTTTCCAATGCTTGCTCGTGGAGTCATACAGTCATTCAACAAACATCACCTGAGCGCCTACTCTGGGCCAGGCCCATGCCAGGTGCTCGGCAGAAAGAGGTGGATGTCACAGTCCCCTGCATTCAAAGGCCTCACAGTCAAGTCGAGAAATCTGTCCATCCATTGATCCAACTACCCACCTATGCATTCATTCGGCAAATACTGACTGAGCTCCTACTGTATGCCAGGCATTGCTCCAGGGGGTGGGTGAACAACAGTGACAAAAGCGGTCACAGTGTCTGCCCTCAAGGAGCTTACATTTTGGTGGGAGAAACAGACGATAAATAATAACCCCCGTGTACAGAGGAACTCCTCTAAACACCCCACACCCCACACCCCACGCTGACTTAATCCTTACAACCGCCTTACGCTATAGGTGTGGTTATCTCCATTTCACAGATGAGGAAACTGAGACTTGGTGCAATTCAGTAACTTGACCAAATCATGTCGCTTGTGAAGGCCAAGTGGACTGAGATCCTAACCCAGGACCAAAAAATCTAAGCTCTTAACCACCCGATACTGTTTCCCTGGTAATTGTCCAAACAAACAAGGAACATGTCAAATGATAGAAGTGCTCTGCACAGAAACAACATAAAGTAATGGGAAGGAGACAGGCAAGGCTACGATGGGTAGCTTTATTTTTCCTTCTTCCTCTTCCCCTTCTTCTTCTTCTTCTTTTAGTTTTTAAACAAACCCTCTAGGACATTCTGTAGTCTGGCTTACAAGCCACAGGTCAAGGAACAGACAGATAGATGGACAGGGAGACTTACAAGTCAGAAAGTTGTAATTATGATTCCCAGGACTATGTCCAAGCAGCTATGTCCAAGCCTTGCGATCCTCTCTCTCGGAAAACCCAAGGCATCAAGGAGGAGGGGACTTTCGAGCCACATCTTACAGGGGGAGGAGTTTGCAAAGCAAAAGAGGAAGAAGGAGAGCCCCAGACAGACAGAGCAGCCTGCACCAAAGGTCGTGGGCTGTGGCAGTGCAGGATCGCAATAGGGAGCTGGGACTTGCTTAGGAGCAAGGGTTGGGTGCAGGGGTATGCAGTGGCAGGGGAGGGGGCTGAGGCTGGAGCTGGGGCAGTGAGGGCCGGACGGGGATGAACTGTGGGGTCTCAGTAGGCTGGAATTTCTCCTGAGGTCGCCCGGAGGCACCATGGGTCAAGCTGGGGACTGGTTGGAGTAGCTTCCCTCGTCTGGGAAATGGCCCTGAGGGGGGCTGGTAGTGAGGTGGCTGTAGCAGGAGAGAGTTTATAAAGAAAGAAAAAGGCCTGACTGTGGGCTGTAAAGGCGATTTACAGCTCCCACAGAATGTCTTCTGGCTTGCATTACAATTAGTGTGCTCCCAACAAACAAGAGGCCGGGGGCCAGAGGGCTTTCCAGGGGAACTCTACCAAACATTTAAGGAAGACTTAACACCTATTTTTCTGAAGCTGGTCCAAAAAATAGAAATGGAAGGAAAACTTCCAAACTCCTCTTACGAGGCCAGCATCTGCCTTGATTCCAAAACTTGACAAAGACCCCACTAAAAAAGAGAACGACAGACCGATTTGCCTGATGAACATGGATGTAAAAATTATCAACAAGATACGAGCCAACTGTATCCAACAATGCATTAAAAGAATTATTCATCATGATCAAGCAGGATTTATTCCTGGGATGCAGCGCTGGTTCAATATCTGCAAATTCATCAATGTGATACATCACATCAACAAAAGACAGGACAAGAAACACATGATCCTCTCAACAGATGCAAGAGAAAGCAAGGTATTTTTGGCAAAATATAGCCTCATTTCTTTTTTTTTCCTGTGCTTGTTTTTTTTTTTTTAAATCTCATATATCGTCAAGTTAGCTAACATACAGCATATACAGTGTGCTCTTGGCTTCGGGAGTAGATTCCCATGATTCATCACTTACATACAACACCCAGGGCTCATCCCAAAAGTGCCCTCCTCAATGCCCATCACCCATTTCCCCTCCCTCCTCCCCCCATGAACCCTCACTTTGTTCTCTGTATTTAAGACTTTCTTACGTTTTGCCTCCCTCTCTGTTTGGAACTACTTTTCCCTCTCCCCTTCCCCCATGGTCTTCTGTTAAGTTTCTTAAACTCTATATATGAGTGAAAACATATAATATCTTTCTCTGACTTATTTCACTTAGCATAATACCCTCCAGTTCCATCCACATTGTGACAAATGGCAAGATTTCATTCTTTCTCATTGCCAAGTAGTATTGCATTGTAGACATATACCACATCTTTTTTATCCATTCATCACTTGATGGACATTTGGGCTCTTTCCATAATTTGGCTATTGTTGATAGTGCTGCTATAAACATTGGAGTACATGTGCCTCTACCAATCAGCACTGCTGTATCCTTTGGATAAATTCCTAATAGTGCAATTGCTCGGTCATAGGGTAGTTCTATTTTTAATGTTTTGAGGAACCTCCACACTGTTTTCCAGAGTGGCTGCACCAGTTTGCATTCCCACCAGCAGCGTAAGAGGGCTTCTCTTTCGCTGCATCATCAACATCTGTTGTTGCCTGAGTTGTTAATTTTAGCCACTCTGACCAGTGTAAGGTGGTATCTCATTGTGATTTTGATTTGTATTTCTCTGATGATGAGTGGTGTTGAGCATCTTTTCATGAGTCTGTTGGCCATCTGGATGTCTTCTTTGGAAAAGTGTCTATTCATGTCTTCACTGGATTATTTATTTTTTGGATGTTGAGTTTAGTAAATTCTTTATAGAATTTGAATACTAACCTTTATTTGATATGTCATTTGCAAATATCTTCTACCATTCCATCAGTGCCTTTCAGTTTTGATAATTGCTTCCTTCACTGTGCAGAAGCTTTTGATTGTGATGAGGTCCCAATACTTCATTTTTGCTTTTGTTTCCCTTGCCTTCAGACACATATCAAATAAGAAGTTGCTGTACCTGAGGTCAAAGAGGTTGTTGCCTGTTTTCTCCTCTAGAGTTTTGATGGTTTACTGACTCACATTTAGGTCTTTCATCCATTTTGAGTTTATTTTTGTGTTTGGTGTAAAAAAGTGGTGTAGGTTCATTCTTTTACATGCTGCTGTCCACTTTTCCCAGCACCATTTGCTAAAGAGATTGTCTTTTTTCCATTGGATACTCTTTCTTGCTTTTTCAAAGATGAGTTGGCCATACATTTGTGGGTCCAATTCTGGGTTCTGTATTCTATTCCATTGGTCTATGTGTCTGTTTTTGTGCCAATACCATACTGTCTTGATGATCACAGCTTTGTAGTAGAGGCTAAAATCTGGGATTGTGATGCCTCCTGCTTTGGTTTCCTTTTTCAACATTACTTTGGCTATTTAGGCTCTTTTGTGGCTCCATACAAATTTTAGGATTGTTTGTTTTAGCTCTGTGAAGAATGCCGGTGCAATTTTTATTGGGACTGCATTGAATGTGTAGATTGCTTTGGGTAGTATCAACTTTTTAACAATATTTGTTCTTCCAATCTATGAGCATGGAATGTTTTTCCATTTCTTTGTGTCTTCTTCAATTTCTTTCATAAGCTTTCTATAGTTTTCAGCATACAGATCTTTTACCTCTTTGGTTAGGCTTATTCCTAGGTATTTTATGGTTCTTTGTATGATTGTAAACAAGACTGATTCCTTGATTTCTCTTTCTGTTGCTTCATTATTGGTGTATAGAAATGTAACTGATTTCTGTACATTGATTTTTATATCCTGCAACTTTGCTGAATTCATAGATCAGTTCTGGTAGTTTTTTGGTGGAGTCTTTTGTAGAGGATCTTGTCATCTGCTAAAAGTGAAAGTTTGACTTCTTTTTTGCCAATTTGGATGCCTTTCATTTCCTTTTGTTGTCTGATTGCTGATGCTAAGACTTCCAATACTATGTTAAACAACAGTGATGAGAGTGGACACCCCTGTCGTGTTCCTGATCTCAGGGGGAAAGTTCTCAGTTTTTTTCCCATTGAGGATGATATTAGCGGTGTGCCTTTCATGTATGGCTTTTATGATGTTAAGCTATGTTCCTTCTATGCCCACTTTCTTGAGGGTTTTTATTAAGAAACGATGCTGTATTTTGTCAAATGCTTTTTTCTGCATCTATTGACAGGATCATATGGTTCTTCCCCTTTCTTGTATTGATGTGATGTATCACATTGACTGATTTCTGAATATTGAACCATCCCTGCAGCCCAGGAATGAATCCCACTTGATCACGGTGAAGAATTCTTTTAATATACTGTTGAATTTGATTTGCTAGTTATCTTGTTGAGAATTTTTACATCCAGGTTCATCATGGATATTGGCCTGAAATTCTTTTTAGTGGGGTCTCTGTCTGGTTTGGGAATTAAGGTAATTACAGCATCAATAAAACCCCTCAAGAAAGTAGGGATAGAAGAATCATACCTCAAGATCATAAAAGCCATATACAAAAGACCCACTGCTAACACCATCCTCAATGGAGAGAAACTGAAAGCTTTCCCACTGAGGTCAGGAACACAACAAGGATGTCCACTCTCACCACTGTTATTAAACACAGTATTGGAAGTTTTAGCCTCAGCAATCAAACAACAAAAGGAAATAAAAGGCAGCCAAATAGGCAAGGAGGAAGTCAAACTTTTACTCTTCACAAATGACATGATACTATGTGGAAAACCCAAAAGACTCCACCAAAAAACTGCTAGAACTGATCCACAAATTCAGCAAAGTCGTAGCATATAAAATCAATGTTCAGAAATTGGTTGCATTTCTATACACCAATAATGAAGCAATAGAAAGAGAAATCAAGGAATCGATCCCATTTACAATTGTACCAAAAACCATAAAATACCTAGGAATAAACCTAACCAAAGAGGTGAAAACTTTATACACTGGAAACTATAGAAAGCTTATGAAAGAAATTGAAGAAAACACAAAAAAATGGAAAAACATTCCATGCTCATAGATTGGAAGAACAAATATTGTTATAATGTCAATACTACCCAAAGCAATCTACATATTTAATGCAATCCCTACCAAAATAACACCAGCATTCTTCACAGAGCTAGAACAAACAATCCTAAAATTTGTTTGGAACCAGAAAAGACCCCTAATAGCCAAAGCAATCTTGAAAAAGAAAACCAAAGCAGGAGGTATCACAATCCTGGACTTCAAGCTATACTACAAAGCTGTAATCATCAAGACAGTATGGTACTGGCACAAAAACACTCAGATCAATGGAAGAGAGCACAGAACCCAGAAATGGACCCACAAACGTATGGCCAACTAATCTTTGACAAAGCAGGAAAGAATATCCAATGGAATAAAGACCTACCTACCCTATGACCCAGCAATTACACTACTAGGAATTCATCCCAGGGATACAAGTGTGCTGTTTCAAAGGGACACATGCATCCCAATGTTTATAGCAGCAACAATAGCCAAATTATGGAAAGAGCCCAAATGTCCATTGATGGATGAATGGATAAAGAAGATATGGTATATGTATACAATGGACAATTAATTACTCGGCAATCAAAAAGAATGAAATCTTGAAATTTGCAACAATGTGGATGGAACTAAAGTGTATTATGTTTAGCAAAGTAAGTCAGTTAGGGAAAGACAAATATGTGGAATTTAAGATACAAAACAGATGAACATAAGAGAAGGAGAGCAAAAATAATATAAAAACAGAGATGGAGACAAACCACAAGAGACTCTTAAATACAGAGAACACACTGAGGGTTGCGGGGCGGGCGGGGTTGGGGGGGCGGTGGGCTAAATGGGCAAGGGGCATTAAGGAGGGCACTTCTGGGATGAGCACTGGGTGTTGTATGTAAGTGATGAATCACTAAATTCTGTTCCTGAAATCATTGTTACACTATGTTAACTAACTTGGAAGTAAATTTAAAAAGGAGAGAAAGAGAGAATTAGTGTGTGCATCTATCACATCTCCCCACTAAACTGAGAGACTCAGGTGGAACTAAAACCTGTGTGATGTGTTGGCTAACGCAGGGTTTCTCAGCCTCCTCACTAATGACATTTGAGGCTGCTAATTCTTTGTTGTGAGGACCGTCCTGTGCATTGTAGGATGTTCAGCAGCATCTGTGCCATACCCATTGGGCGCCGAGAGTAATCCTATCTCAACGAGTGACAAGCAAAAATGTCTCCACACATTGCCACCTGCCCCCCTGGGGACAAAATCACCCTCAGTTGAGAACCTCTGGGTTCAAGTAAAGGGTTGTGGGGCTCTACCCAATCCTGGCTCTGCCAGTGCCCGGCTGGGTGCCTTCAGCAGACTGATATCCCCATCTTACAGATGAGGAAGCTGAGAGTCACTTCTCTGTGCTCTGTGTTCTCATCTATCAAGTAGGGACAATAAAGTCTTTATAGTCATTATAAGAATTACATACAGCAATTCATGTGACATGTACAGGTGGTGAAGAGCAGCTACCTTGGGCATTATATTTTAAGGGAACAAGCACTTAGCCTAAGGCTGGACATATGTGAAATGCTTAACAAATGTTAGCTACTGTCACTTCCATTATTATTTTCTTACTTACAACTGCTGTAGCCCCCCACCCCCCGTCCCCTGGCACCTGGATGGGTCTCTTGCACATACTAGCCAAAAGAAGGTCAGTGGATTGGAATGAGAAGGGAGGCACCTATTTTCTAAGACATGACCTTGACCCTACTGGCACTGTTTCGTCATCCTTGAGCACACTAAAATTTTGGGGTGGTTGTGGTACCCACGATGAAGCCACCACACCCCCAACCCAAGAATCTCCTAAAGGCACATTCCAAGGAACACTCAACTTGAGAGGTATTTCTCCTAGACAGAGTTTCCAGGCCAGAAAATATAAGACCCCCCCCCTTCCTTTTTGAGCCAATGAGGCATGTTAGGTGAACAGAAGCCCTCAGAGGCCTAGATTCTAAGCTCTGGAAAAGCAGGGGCCAAGCCTAGCTCACCACAGTATTCCTGCTCCTTGAACGATGCTGAACAAAAGGGGCACTCAATGAGCATATGATCAATGAATACATGAATATTTACATGAGGGCATGTGTTCGTTAAACAAGCCATTTTGGCTGCATCTAACGCAGTGCTCCCAAACTCTCTGGATCACCTCCCATGGACATTCCCTACAACTAGAGCCCCCCCACCCCACCCAGACACGCTGGAAAATGTGGCCCCACCCCCCCCCCGGGATGACAAAGCAAAGGTGACTGACTAGGAAAGCAGGAGTGCCCACAGTACACGTTTCTGGCTTCTATGGTTCACAGGAAGTTCATCTGCACCCAAAATTAATTGAAAACATTTTCTTTTAGCCCCAAAAAGAGCCCACAGCGATTGAAAAGAAAATACACTCTTTGGGACTCTTGACCAAAGGGTTCCATGTTCTAAGAGAAGTGTGGCACTCCGTGTGCTGTGTTGTGTACAGTGACATGGCAAAGCAGGTGTCATCCACAGAGGGGACATCAGCCTCACTCCTCACATCCACAGAAGCATCTGTCACAGCACAGGCCCTGGCCCCTACACCCCAAGAAACGAAGTTTTTCCCAAGGCCTGTTTCTACTCACTGGCAATGCTGTCCAACGGCACTTAGGGCAAAGATCAAGACACCGCCTCTTGCAAACTCAGTTCCAGGTCCAGAGTTTTCAGGTAAATATGTTTGGACAAATGCCCACCTTGTTTGCAGCTACAATGTCCACCGGGATAAACAGTAAGCAAAACTAACCACTGCGGGAAGCGTGCACAGCAGACATCCATCACTGGATGTCAGATTCTGTTCCAGAAGCTTCTCAAAGGCAAGCTCAGCAGACCCTCCCAGCACCCCTCTAAGGGCTGGATGCTGGCATCATTTCCATTTGAAAGAGGAGCCCATTGTGGCTCTGAGGGTAAAGTGACTGGGCCCAGGACACACAGCCAATAAGGCGGGAGCTGGCATTTGCACCATGGTCAACACCACACTATGCAGCCTCAGGAACTTGCAGTAATCGCGGATGCTATTTTTTATTTTTAAGAAAAGTGTTAACACGCACTTCAGTGACCCATTGGTACCACGAATGCCTGGGTTAATTATCTGCTAGGAGTATGAAATGTATGGGGAGAAAGAGTCCCTGTGTATCCCCAATATATACTAGATGGCTTCACTCCCCGTTGACCCAGACGACATACAAGTCAAGGTGTAGTTACCGTCTGGCGATAATAGGAGTTACCAAATCTATCCCTTGCCTTCTTTCATGCTCCGTGTATGTTCCAAATAGGTTGAAAACAAACAGAAAACTTCTGGGATGCCAGCCCAACTTGCATAATTTTAATGAATCAATGCCCAAAGACATTCAAAACAGTAATATCCCCACCTCACACACTGCCCTTCCCCCAATCCACCCCAAAATCACTTGATCCCTTTGTAAACAGAGGCATAGTAACATTGCCTGTTGTACCTCATTTAAACCCTGGCTTAATCTAAAAAGCAGAGCACAGTCCCCATTCTATAGATGAAGAGACCAAGGGTCAGAGTGGTTGAATGTCTTGCCCAAAGTCACAACAGCTAGTAAAGAATAGTAAAGGTTCTAAACCAGGTCTCTGTTCCAAAAACTCTAGGTCCTGCTGACTTACGTAGTTTCAGGTAAATTCACCCAAAAAGCCCAGGAAAAAAGGTTGTTTGTTTGTTTGTTTTAGTCAAATGTCCTCACAAGGGCTCGAGGTACTGTAAATGTTATTGAACTTGAGGTTCTGTTGGCTGAGAACTGTGACCAATTACATAGCTGTTTCTCTGTTCTGAGCTACATCAGGCTTGTTGATGAGACCAGCAGGTCAGCAAAGTGAACTTACTAGTAACTCTGAGGTGTAAGGCCAGGAATCTTATGGGGGAAGACAGAGGCCAGGTAATCAAACTTAACATGGGTGGGGCCCAATACCTTTAAAAGTACATTAATAGTGGGGCACTGGGTGGCTCAATCGGTTAAGTGTCCAACTTTGGCTCAGGTCATGATCTCATGGCTTGTGAGTTCGAGCCCCGCGTCAGGCTCTGCTCTGACAGCTCAGAGCCTGGAGGCTGCCTCGGGTTCTGTGTCTGTCTGTCTCTCTCTCTCTCTCTCTCTCTCTCTCTAAAATAAAATAAACATCAAAAAAAATAAAACTACATTAATAGTAACACTTCTGATATCCTTCCTGTCAATGAGAATGTGATACATATATATAAAAAAAATGTATCATCTTTCCCACATTAATTCAGATCCAGTGGAGACGTGAAATCTCTCTGCGAGTTTCATTTATTTTGGGTACAGACACATTTTGTCATATTCAAACATAAAATCTGAGACTAATGCTTGCTCTCGAACAGCTAATAACGATGCATCCACTGATCCACTGCTATAAAAGCTATTTCCTGCTCTGGTTGAAATTTTCCCAAAATCTCTAGGTGGACCATTTCTTCTAGGGCTTTGACAAGGTTGCCGCTGTTTTCCAGGGCACACATCCCAAACTGTGGGAGTAAGAGGGAGGCTGGGGATGTGTCAATGCCAGACCTTCCATCTGAATATTTCAATCTGAATTTCAAACATATTTATTAATTCAACAAACTGTTTCTGAGCAACCGTTTTGGGTAGAGAGCACGGTTCTGGCAGTGGGGCTAGCCGCAGGGAAAGGAGAGGATCAGGTCTGCCTCACGGAAGCTTACATCCTAGGGAGAAGGGGTGGGGTAAATATATAAAACAAGCTAACCTCTGTAATGGGTAGAATTATGCCCCCCCCAAAAGATATGTCCAAGTCCTAACACGGAGAACCTATGAATATGACCTTATTTCAATAGAAGGTCTTTGTTTATGTAATCAAGTTAAGATGAGGTCCTGCGGCTTTAGGACGGGCAATAAAGCCAATGACTTGTGTCCACGCAAGAGGCGGGAAATCTGGGTACAGACACACAGGGGACACGGCTGTGTGAAGACAGGGGCAGAGATTCGAGGGATGGAACTACAAACCAAGGAAGGCCAAGAATGTCTGGCAGCCGCCAGAAGCCACGTAGGAGAGAAGCAAAGAAGGATCGTCCCCTGGAGCCTCCAGAGGGAGCACGGCCCAGCGGACACCTGGCCTTCAGACCTCTGGCCTCCGGAACTATGAGAGAATAAATTCCTGTTGTTTGAAGCCACTGTGTCTGTGGTACTTTGTGACAGCAACCCCGGGAAAGGGATGCAACGCCTAATGAACGTGGTATCAGAGAGTAACAAACGGTGTGAAGAAAATGAGCAGGACAGGAGCCGAAGAGTGACTGGGGAGGGGGCTACTTCTGACAGTGGACTTGGGCGAGGGGGGAGGGCACCAAGTTGGAATTGTCACATCAGTGCCACCCGAAGCAGAGGTCATCTGAGCTCCAGCTGCCCTGAAAGATACCATAGACCCGATGGCTTGAACGCAGAAATGTGCCTCTCACTCTTCTGGAAGCCGGAAAAGTACCAGATCAAGGTGCCAGCGAGGTAGGTTGGACGAGGCCTCTCCTCTGGACTTGCAGGAGGGGAGCACACATCTGCTGTGTGCTCACTGACCTCCTCTTTGTGCAAGTATGTAACCTTAACTACTTCCTTACCCCACACACAGCCACACTAGGGGTCAGGCCTTCGACATTTGGAGGGGAGGAGGTGGGGGCGGCCACATATACACAGTCCCTAACAGATCTCACCCAAAAGTAGGCTCTACCAAGACTGCACAAGATTCAGGTGACTCTGAGACGCAGGTGCACAAGCAGGAGTCTGAGACCCCCAGGCCCTGGATTCACAAACGCCCCGGCCAGAATTCACATACGTGGCCTCTAAGCGATGCAGGCAGGACAATTCTGTGACACAACATCTCCACGTTATATGCCAATAATTACATGGTTGACAAGGACGTTTTCCAAAAGTCCATTCATTCCGAGTAAACTCAACCAAGCAAGTCTAGCCTGCTGAAAGCATTCCATTCCAAGAATAAGGCCCAGGACCGGCTACACAATGCCAGCCCCAGGGCAAAATGAAAAGGAGGGGTGCTCTGTTCAAAACTTATTGAAGAATTTCAAAGATGGTGACTGCAGAACATTGAACCGGGGGGTCGGGAGAGGGGTTTCTAACCACAGGGTCCTGTGTGACTGACAAGGTGGTGAATCCCACCAGGAGGAGTAAGAAGCTTGTTGGCTAGGAGGTCTGACCTGACCGTTTCTTTTATTATCTTCTCTCCCCTGGCTTCTTCAGGTCAAGGACGGTGGGCCAGAGGCCAGGGGTAAGGCTCCCTGAGTGAGCAGGCATTGGACCACAGCCTTCCGAGGGAGAGAAGAAAAGTGAGAGGTCCCTAGGGCCTGGCGGAAGGACTTTGGTCCTAGTTCATGATGATGAGGCCTCAGTGGCAGGCTTTGAACGCAGGGGTCACGTGATCTGACATTTGTGAACGCCCCCCAGCTGCTGTTGCGAAGAAGCAGCAAAATTAAGGCATTCCTCCTGCTCCTCAAGGTTATAATCATAGGAGAAACAGCCAGAGCTGCCATTCTGACCTAACACAGCAAGTGACACGTGGTCCTGTTGAGGGGCTGACTTTTGAATCGTGCTTTTTTTTTTTTTTTTTTAACGTTTATTTATTTTTGAGAGAGAGAGACAGAGCATGAACAGGGGAGGGGCAGAGAGAGAGGGAGACACAGAATCCGAAACAGGCTCCAGGCTCTGAGCGGTCAGCACAGAGCCCGACACGGGGCTCGAACTCATGGACCGTGAGATCATGACCTGAGCCGAAGTCTGACGCTTAACTGAACAAGCCACCCAGGCGCCCCTTGAATCGTGCTTTTACCCTCGGGGCCGTTTCATGTCTGCCCCCCTCCCCAGTCAACCCTTAGCTCAATGAATAAATCTGTCTCTAGAGCCCAGCACCGTGTCTCACACACGCTAACACTCCGTAAATACTTGTTGAATGAAATAGTCCTTTTGAAGCCAAATGCTCGTGCTGTTGTCTTTGTTATCATTATTAATTATGCTAAAATACACATAACATAAAATTTGGTATTTTTACCGTTTTTTAGTGGCATTAAAATACATTCACGTTGTCATCTCTAGAACTTTTTGTCAGCCTGAACTGAAACTCTGTCCACATTAAAAATAACTCCCAGGGGCACCTGGGTGGCTCAGTCAGTTAGGTGTCCGACTTCGGCTCAGGTCATGATCTCGGGATTCATGAGTTTGAGCCCCGCATCAGGCGCTGTGCTGACAGCTCAGAACCTGGAACCTGCTTCGGATTCTGTCTCTCCCTCTCTCTCTGCCCTCCCCCATCATACTTTGTGTGTGTATCTCTCTCTCAAAAATAAATAAACATGTTTAAAAATTTAAAAAAAAACCCACCTCCTATTATTCCCTCCCCTCCAGCCCCTGGTAATTACTGTCCTATATTCCGTCTTTACCAATTTGACTACTCTGAGTACCCCTATAAGTGGAATCACCCAACACTTGTCCTCTTGTGCAGGCTTATTTGATCCAGCTTGGTATCTTCAAAGTTCATTCATGTTGTAGCACATATCAGAACTCCCTTCCTTTTTAAGGCTAACGATTCATTGTAAAGAGAGACCCCATTGTGTTGACCCATTCATCCACTGATGGACTTCGAGGTTGTTTCTACCTTTGGGCTATTGTAAATAATGCTGCTCAGATGGGTGTGCAACTATCTGTTTGAGGCCTTGCTTTGGATTCTTTTTGTGTATTTTTTTAATTACACTTTTTGGTTTGAAAAAATTTAAAACCTCAGAAAAATTGCAAAATATCACAATGAAACCCAGGCACCCTGTTACTTCTACACTTCATGTTAGGTTGGAAAACAAATCTTAATAGCTTTTCTCAGTCACCTGGATTCAATTGGGGGTGGAGAGGAGGTAGGTAAGAGGGAGGGTACTGATTGCTATTTGAAAACAAAAGGAAGTTTCTTTTCTTTTCTTTTAATGTTTATTTATTTGAGAGACAGAACATGAGCAGGGGAAGGGCAGAGAGACAGGGAGAACACAGAATCCAATGCAGGCTCCAGGCTCTGAGCTGTCAGCACAGAGCCTGACGCAGGTCTTGAACTCGTGATCTGTGAGATTGTGACCTGAGTGAAGTTGGTTGCCTAATGGACTGAGCCACCCAGGCGCCCCAAGGAAGTTTACTTTCTTGTGCAATGTTTAAATGAGAATGGCAGCCTCATGGGGGCAGCATGACTTTGGGGACGATACAGTTTCTCTGAGCCTTACTTTCCTGGACTGTAGAACGGGAATAACTCCTAGAACCTAATTCACAGGATCATTATTAAAATGAACTGAGATGATCACAAGTTCAAGCTCCGTGTCAGGCTCTGTGCTGACAGCTCAGAGCCTGGAGCCTGCTTCAGATTATTAGTCTCCCTCTCTCTCTGTCCCTCCCCTGTTCGTGCTCTGTCCCTCTCTGTCTCTTAAAAAAATAAATAAATAAAACATTAAAAAAATTGTTTTTAAATGAACTGAGATGATACGGGTGCTGGTCTTACCCATTAGTGCCTAAATACCCATAAGTGTTAGCCATTCTGATCACTGAAATGATCGGCATTTCTATTTTCCACCCGATTTCACTCCACTGACCGCTCAGAGGAACTGTAACTTCCCAAGGTCGCTAGAGGCAGGCTGGGATTGGAACATAAGTTTGGACAGTGGAAAAAGGCTCCGAGAGACCTGAATGGTTTGCTTTGGATCTTTCAACATAATTTTGACATTTAACCAAGAGGGAGCTTTATTCTTTCCTAAACTCTGTGTCCTTAACTCATATCTTGATGGGATCCGGACAGTCAAGCAGGACTAAAATAACACATTTACAAGAACAGATGCCAAGTGGGACATAGTTTCCCTTTAAATATGAGAATAGTCAAAATCAGTAAGTACTAATTCCCCCCTGCCTATGAGCACGCATCCTGGACTCCTGGGCTTGTTTTTACTGAAGCAACAACTTCAGGTTCCAGAAGTCATCCAAGGCCACCAAGATTTTAAAACACCTCTTGACAGCCACACTAATTAATCAGACTCACCAAAAGTGGCTGAGCAAATTAGATAGGATAAACAATTAAGCACACTGAGTTTTCATACTGAGAAACCACAAAGCCAAAATTGCTTCCTCTGGAGTTGATGATCCATAGTCATCACTGGGTATTCCTAATTAATCCAAAACCAACTCAGAGAAATTAGAAAGCTTCAACTGACAGATTTGGGCTCTTCCATAAAGGAATGTAACATCTGCATGTATATCTTGCTTGTAATTTTTAGTCACTAGGTAGGATTAGTGTTAGATTAGCTGTATGAATTCACATGAGTCTGATTTGACACGTCAACTCCTTGCGCTGACACAATTTTCTTAAGGAAATTTTCTCCAAGTGAAAATTACATAAAATTTTGAAACTGAAAGAAACTTTTCAAAAATTGAAATTGAGTTTTTAGAAACTGAAATTTTGGAAGTGGGAGGACAAGTTTGCACCCTTAAAATTCTGATCCGTATTGCCAAGTTGTCCTTCCTTCGGGGAGTCTTAGCCATTTTCAGTGACACCCAACAGAACATAAGCATCTCCCCTCCACACATCCCCACACACTGGCTCCAGGCTCAGCACAAACTTTGCCACTGTGATCGGTAAACAAAGGTATCTCACTTCTGCAGTAAGAATGATGGGATAGTCTAGGGAAGAGAAGTCAACAAAGTCTCCCCAAACTAGGATGCTACTTCTTTGGAGGGGCCAGAAGAGCAGATTGACTGCCAATCAGCCATGCCCCTATATCTGCCTTCCCAAAGACCTAACCCTAGGCACCTGCCAACCACTGTCTCAGTTGTACCTACAAGCAGACTTTCAGTAAGAGCGGGAGCCTTTGGGCCAAGTGAGAGAGTCCCATGTGTACAGAAGCCAGAGCACTGAACTAGGGACAAGAGCCCCGGTTTTTGCTCTCTTGGGTGTGCCATTTCCCTTCTCTGGGATACACAGTTCCAGGGGCTAGCAGTCGTATAGTCCAATGAAATGGTTCAAATGAAATGAATTTCAGAGACAACTCTGCAAGTCTCCAGTTGTACAGAAGAGGAAACCAAAGCTCAGGGCATTTAAAGTTCATCTTTGATGAGTGATGAGTGATGGAGGTTTCATCACTCAAACACTTGCAAATAACTAACATATTCAGTGTCAGGCATTGTGCTAGAAGGGGACGGTGAGGGAAACTGGATAGGCTTGTTCCTGACCTCACAAAGCTCACAGTCTAGCGCTACAAAGGACCCCTGAACATAATTTGGGGTCAGGGACTACTTGGAAAATCTAACGAACCCTCTTCTCAAAAAAAAAAAAAAATTTAATTTAATTTAATTAAATAATTGTACATGCACATACCCTCACATAAACACAATTCAGCCTATGCATTCTGGTAGATTCACTGCCTCTTGGAAGCCCATCCATGGATCCCTAATTTACAAACCATTCATTTATATGAAACACACTGTCACTGCACCGAGCCGTTTCATTTTGAATCTTTCCACCAACCCATCAAGTAGGAACTCACAGCCTCATTTTACAGAGGAAGAAACCAACACACGGCGGAGTCAGCAAACCCGCTCAGATAACACTGCAAGCTGGTGTTACATTAGTGATGTTCTTTGGGTGCAAGTAATGGAAATTTGCTCTGGCAAGCTCACGAAGAAAAGAAAGGAATGGAGAAGGTATCAGATAACTTGAAGAATCAAAACAAAGCTGTAGAATTGGGCTCAAAACCGTTAGGAATAAGGGCCACTGTGCAACTCTACATTGTTTCCCCAGACCTCTGTATTAGTCTTGTTGAAAAACAGGACGACAAAGTGGAGTTGCTTATGCTAAGCCTCAGATAACCAAATCGAGACGGAACTTAATCACAGTGTTGGCCTCTCCCAGAAATGGAATTTTAAACCAGCCAATCAGGAATCATCTACTTGGCACTATTGAGGTCCCCCTCCTGAGAGACCCCTGCCATCTGCCAAGGGAAAATGACCTTGCAATAACCAACCTGGTTCTTGCCTAGTACAATTTCCTTGTTCCTGCTCCCTTCTGCCTGCGACACTCTCATTTTGTACGGCTCCTCAGAGCTCCTTTCTATCTGCTAGATGGGATGGTGCCTGATGCCAATCAATTTTTGCTCAAATAAACTCTTAAAATGTTTAACATGCTTTAGTTTATCTTTTAATGCAGTCCTTAAGCAAACTGGAGTCAGGTTCCTCTGAACCGTCTTCTCAAGTAGGCATGAACCTTTGGGTTTCCTTGCTCATCACTACAGGGCCTCATTTGAGCGAAATTCCGCACCTTCCGCGTGTGATCATATTCCTTGCCTGCCACCATCCCGGAGTGCTGTCTGCTCACCTGGGGCTGCCTTGGGCAAGAATCCCGTTAGGCCAGTATAGGAAGAATGACCCTACCTTCTTCCACCCATGCCTTGCTTTAAATCCCCACTTTTTGTGCTACATTAAGAGCTGAGCCAGGCTCTCTCCCCTGCTGCCACGAATCAAGTCCTTGGCATTGAATCAAGTCCCTTGAATCAAGTCCTTGGTATTGTTCTTCACCAAGTGTCAGAATAACTTTTTTTGACACCATGGAGCAGATTCCTCTGGGGTGGGTGCTATGTACACGCGAGGCCAAGGGAGGGCCTCCGCGTAGGGTCTATGTGCTCTATGGGGAGGCACATCTCTGAAAGGCAAGTGGAACGCAGTGACTACAAACCAAGTAAGGAGGCCAAAAGTACCAACAAACTTACAGTAAAAATGGCACGTGTAGAACCATGGTTTGGGAGTAAATCCAATAAGGCTATCTCCATCCTACTTTCGAGATTCTCTGATTTTACCAAAAGTAAGGCTCGTTGGTAATTAGTCAATGTATCTAATTGATGCTTCTCTCCACCCTGAATTTGTAATTCAATTATCCTAATGATATGCCAGAAATTTTGAACCTCTCTGACCTGTGAGCACTCAGAAAGTAAATCTAAAGCCAAATGGATTGTTAGGCTGTGTCCCAGGCCTTGGATGAGTCATGAATGTGCAGATGTCATAGAAGGATGTAGTTCTGCCTTCCCAGCATCTATCCCTCCTTCTTCTGATAATAGCATCCTGATTTTCCCCTGCTCTGTACTCAAGAGGGAATATAGGAACCAGGCAGAAATAACCAGCATTACTCCCAGGACTGAAAATATTTGGCAAATTATTGGGAAATGCATTTTTTTTTCTGGGTTTTCTAGACTCAGGCTAATGGGTGTTTATTTCATCATTTAAGCACCTAGATCCAGCCATGCATGAAGCTTCATGAACCTTTCAATTAGGTCATTTAATGGTGTGTGTGTGTGTGTGTGTGTGTGTGTGTGTGTTTTAATATTAAGTCTATCACCTGGATACAAATACATATATACATATTTTATTAGCACACACACACATACATGCATATATAAATATATATGTATATATAGGCTAATATAAAGGTGTTTTACCATGTCTAATCATGTAGTGATATCGATGATTTTAGTATGATAGTAAAGGCACTTTGTTTTCTTTTTTTAAATTGATCACATAATATAAAATACACAGAATAGAAGGAAAAACACAAGATAGCAAACACAAAGCCAGCTCGCTCTTTTCCTATTCCATCCCTGTCTATTTCCAGGCTCCTTTTTATAGGCACCCAATATTATTGATGCTGGGTTATCAACCACTCACAACTCCGAACCATGGGAATATACCGCTGATTTTAAATAAACTAACAAAATTAAATAACTAACGACCCAAGACTTGAATGTATTTTTGTCACTTCAATGGTGTGCATTTTAAGAGGCAGCTTTAGAGGCTGGCTCAGTCTCTAGCACCTGTGACTCTTGATCTCAGGGTTGTGAGTTCAAGCCCCACACTGGGTATGGAGCCTACTTTAAAAAGTGTGGGGGAACCTTTTAAGAAAGGGCATTGTAAAGGCGCCTGGGTGGCTCAGTCGGTTAAGCATCCAACTTCAGCTCAGGTCATAGTCACACAGTTCACGAGTTTGAGCCCTGCATCTGGCTCTGTGCTGACAGCATGGAGCCTGCTTCAGATCCTCTGTCTCCCTCTCCTTCTGTTCCTCCCCTGCTCACGTTCTCTCTCTCTCTCTCCCTCAAAATAAATAAACATTTTTTAAAAGAAAAAAAATCACCATTATAAAAAAAAGAAAAGGGCAATGTATAACCTAATGGAATCAATGAACAATGGCGAAATTTCAGGTAAGGGTCTAATGCAATGGACTCAATGTTTACGTCCCCCTCTGATTTCATATGTTGAGATCCTAACACTCAATGTGATGGTATTAGGGGGTGGGGCCTCTGGGAGGTGACCAGATCACGAAGGTGGAGACCCCATGAATGGGATCAGTGCCCTCATAAAAGGGACCCCAGAGGGCTCCCTTGTTCCTCCCTGTCTGCGAGGACACAGCGAGGAGACGCCATCTGTGAGCCAGCAAGGGGTTCCTGCCAGACACCGAATCTGCCAGCACCTTGATCTCACAGCCTCTAGAGCTGCGAGAAAGATGTTCCTTGTTTACACCACCCAGTCTGTGGTATCTTTGTTATCGTGGCCCAAAGACACAAAGGTATCTAAAGATTTACTGAGCACCTACCCTGTGCCAGACCGCATGCGTGATATGAGAATATACAGGTGTCTGCTCTCAGAGAACTCGCAGACAACTTCGGGCAGCAGCTAAGTAAGCAGACTGTTCCACAGCGGAATGGTAAGGGTTAACACGATGCTGGGAAAACATTCCCTGGACGCCTCACCTCTGGAGGAGGGCTACGGCCACCCACCGGGAGAAGCTTCCTCCAGCCCCGCACATTATGTCGAGCCCTGGCACGCACAGGGTGTTGGCTCCGTAGATATTAATTATGCAACGAAACAAGCTGATGTGAGACCTGGGTGTCCGGGGGCTGCTGGTCGGCCTCCTTTGCTGCCGCCCCTCCAGCTCTCTGAAGGGCACCCCGTCGGGCTGGGCAGTGTCTTCCTCGGCCTCAGAGGGGCTGCCAATCGGCTAGCTCTGTTTACTTGGCTGTCGTCCCCCTCCCAGTCATTAATGTCCTATTGTCAGGGCTGGAGGCTTTTGACTACCAGCAATTAGTCAGAGAGTTCTGCATAGGACAAACAAACAGGGAATTGCGTCAGAGCCAAACTCAGGCACCGGGCGTATGACTTTGAAGGCTTGAAGGGAGAAGGGCTGAGCCCTGGGCCTGGCTGCAGCTGCCCTAAAACGACTACAAGGGAAGCGGAGAAGGTAGAAACATGGGCCAGCAACCCCCTGATTATATTGATCAAAGTTAACAAGTTATGATGAAAAGGCACCTCCATGGGCCGGGAGGACCCAGTATGGATCCAACTGACAGCAGTTCTCACGTCCAAGAACAAATCCCACACATGAAAAACAGCATACGTGAATATTGCCAAGCAAAGGGAATAAATGGAGATGTAGGCAGGTCGGCAAAGGCTTAAGAGATGAACAGGAGGAAACACTCACGGAATTGGATAGAAGCTAAGGATGTGTAAGTGGGGGGGAGGGGCGGGCATGGTGGGGGCGGGGCATGTGTTCACACATCGTGGCCTAGTCAGGGCAGAATTCCCCATTAGGGGACACTTGGGTGGCACAGTCAGTTGAGCATCTGACTCTTGATTTTGGCTCAGGTCATGATCCCAAGAGTTGTGGGATCAAGCGCCATATCAGTCTCTGCACTCAGCATGGAGCCTGCTTGGGATTCTCTCCCTCTCTCTCTCTCTCTCTCTGTCCCTCTGCCCCTCTCCTCCACTTGTACTCTCTCTCTCTAAAATAAAAAAAAAATTTAATTTAAAAACAAAAAGAAAAAGAAAAAATTCCCCATTAGGCACAGTGCTCACAATACCTAGAGCCCATGATACTTTTAAGTATCATGTTTTAATTTTACTCCATGGTCACCTCAGTGACTCAGCTGGTTAAGCGTCTGACTTTGGCTCAGGTCATGATCTCATGATTCATGAGTTCAAGCCCTGCTTTAGGCTCTCTGCTGTCAGCACAGAACCTGAAGTGGATGTCTGTCTCTCTCTCTTTCCCTCCCTCCCCCACTGGTGCACATGCACTCTCTCTCTCTCTCTCAAAAATAAATAAACATTTTTTAAATTAAAAAAAAATTTAATAATTTTACTTTAAAATCAGAAGAAAGAAATGAATATGGCAATAATTATTCCAGCTTGCATTTTATTCACCTTTATGCCACCAGAGCTGCAAAATATTTTATATTTTTTTTAATTTTTAATGTTTATTTCTTTATTTTGAAGGAGAGAGAGAGAGGGAGAGCCCAAGCAGGGGAGAGAGAGAATCCCAAGCAAGCTCCATGCTATCAGTGTGGAGCCCTACTCAGGGCTCGATCTCATGAACTGGGAGATCATCAGCTGAACTGAGACCAAGAGTCAGATGCTTAACCAACTGAGCCACCCAGGTGCCCCCAATTTTATATGTTTTTATGGAGGAAAGGGCCTGTGACAGCAAAAGTGCCTAGAGCCCATAAAATCACAGACGGCCATGGCCCCCCAATCCCATCTAGAACAGCACACGTGCTGGCACTAAATAAACTGCTGAATGGATGAATGAACTGTCAGTGGTCCCCCTGACTGGAATGTGGGACAAGTATTAGATGGACACGAGCCGCAACTGTGGACGATCTTGACTTTTTGTTAAAGACCTTGGTGAGGTGAGAGGTGAGTGAGAGGTGAGTGTCACTCAGAATGGAGTTTGGAAAAGCCCCCTCTGGCTGTTCTAGAAGAAGGTAGAGGCTGGAGGCAAGGCAACCGCTGCGGTAGAAGCAAGGAAGACACTCAAGGAGCAGGAGGCCCTTCTGGTTGGACATCACTCCTGGCCAGCGTTTCCCATAGCATGGCCACCAAAACCTCCACCAGCACTTGGACACTCAAGGGCAGCAAGTTCCTGCGGCATCAGACAGACTCAGGTCATATGGTTAGGAAATCCCTCCCTTCTCGTTCATCTCCCAGTGCTGCCCATGACAGCACAGAAAAAGCCTGTTTGGTGGTAGTCTGTCTGTAGACCCTTCTCTAATCCTGGCTAACATCCCTTTGTGACAGTAAGAACAGGACCAATGTCTTCAGGGCCAAATGTATCCTACTATTTGATAACCTTATTTTTGTATCCATTGTATTTATTTGCAAAGCTGTCTTCCGACAGCAAGCAATCTAGGATTTCCCATTCATCATAGGGATGTCAAGTCTCTTGTTGAAAGAATTGTCTAAGTAAATACAAAAGCAAGTTGATTAAAACTGACATTACGGGGGCACCTGAGTGGCTCAGTCGGTTAAACGTCCAACTTTGGCTCAGGTCATGATCTCACAGTTTATGAGTTTGAGCCCTGTATCGGGCTCTGTGCTGACAGCTCAGAGCCTGGAGCCTGCTTCAGATTCTCCCTTTCTCTCTGCCCCTCCCCCGCTCATGCTCTGTCTCTGTCTCAAAAATAAATAAAACCATTAAAAAATAAAATTAAGGGGCGCCTGGGTGGCGCAGTCGGTTAAGCGTCCGACTTCAGCCAGGTCACGATCTCGCGGTCCGTGAGTTCGAGCCCCGCGTCGGGCTCTGGGCTGATGGCTCGGAGCCTGGAGCCTGTTTCCGATTCTGTGTCTCCCTCTCTCTCTGCCCCTCCCCCGTTCATGCTCTGTCTCTCTCTGTCCCAAAAATAAATAAAAAACGTTGAAAAAAAATTTTTTTTTAAAAAATAAAATTAAAATTAAATTATGGTAAGTAAAAAAAAAAAAAGAACTGTGAAGCCACCTGGGTGGCTCTTGATTTCTCAGGTCATGATCTCAAGGTTCATGACTATGAGTCCCACATCAGGCTCCACACTTATCGTGCAGAGCCTGCCTGGGATTCTCTCTCTCTTCCCCTCTCTAACTCCCTCCCATGTTCTCTCCCTCTCTCAAAATAAGTAAAATAAACTTAAAGAAAAAGAAGTGTGAAGGGTCAGAGATTTTAGCCCTCTTACATGCTAACAAGTTAGCCAACCACAATTTAATGGATGTTGGTAAAAGACACGATACTCCTGGGTGAGAGAAAAAGAACAATTGTTACTCTCGGGAGTAGCCAGAGTATTAACATTTTTGGTACCAGTGTGCCCAATCCAAATTCTCACAGCGCAACACAAAGAGGGTCAAATAACAGCTGTACCCATAGTAGATAATATAGGGAGAGCTCTTGAACTTGGGGAACCTAAATGTTTTATAACAAGCAGTAAGCAAGCTGGCCTTTTGTTCCAGAGAGAGCACCATTATCTTAATTACATTAGACAGTAAGCACGCCTGCCTTTTGACCTGAAGTCAACACCTCTATCTCCCAGAGCTGTTCACTACACAAACATCCCCGAAAAGTCCAGAATAAAAGGCAGTTACTTCCTTGCTTCATATGGTGTAAACAAGAGGCAAATGGAGAACTGTCTTGCGATAGCCAGCAGCTGATACTTTACCATAGTTTGAACTGCCTTTCAAGGCTGGCCCCATGAGCACATTGGAGAGTTTATAGCCAGGTACACATAGTTAACACTTACTGAAAATTTCCTGGGTCTTATGGGTGTGTTGTTTCCCTGCAATAGCTCTTTCGGGTAGATAGCATCCCCACGTTACAGATGAAGAAGCAAACGCTCGACTAAGCGGACTACATTGTCCGTGATCACCCAGTGAACAGTAGGAAGACTGGATGTGAACCGTGGTTGGTCTGATTTCATCCATCGGAACACCCATTACCCAAAGAAAGTTAGACAGCCAGGAATACTTATGCTTGTTTTTCACCCACTATACAATCTTGCACTGCATCTGCAAAGATGAGACTGGTCCAGAGAAAGCCTTTGCCCCGTGCCAGCTGAGCCCTGGGCCAGCCCAGGTGGTGAGCTAGGGGTGTGCAGCACCTCCTTGTGGACCTGGCTCCATGCAGGTCAAGGTTCCAGCAGAGCCATACTACTGTTAGCACCCCTGCAGCCAGGATGGCTCTTCATTGACTCAGGAGCAAGGAAAAGACTCAGGTGGGAACAGGGCACTAGGGTCAGGATTGGGGGGGGCAGGCACACAAGCCGGGGTGCATGACTGCCTAGTGTCATAAATAAATGAGGCTGCCTCACTGAGTTAGAAAAATGCTTAAAGGAGGGAAGGAGGAAGATTAGTGATGATGATACTTCACTCAATCACTACAAACTAATTATGGTTGTTTGTTACCCTAATAGCCATTTCTTTCCCTGGCAACATCAGCTCCACTTAACAGATGAAAACGTCGCTGCCCTGAAACAGACAGACCTGAGGTGATAGGGCAAGGTGGTGATAGAATGAGGGGTGGAAACCAGGTCTCCCACCTCTCAACCTCAAGCTCTAACATGCGACGCTATCTGCCTGAGCTACACTACCTGTCAGAGAGAGCCCTGAAAACAAATCACTGATGGCAGGAAGCAACATCTACAAATCAAGAATAACAGTTTATATGGGATGCAACACCATCATTTCATCTCTCAGATGATCAATGCATCATCCCTTTTGGGTCCTGCTCGGCCCCACGGTGACTTCTGCAGCCTGTGCTGATTAAACTCAGGATTCACTAGCACACAGGCAAGAATCTGTATCTTCCTAGAAATATTAGGATCATAAACTATCACCAGGGAGCTGAATACCACGGCTCCACCAAGCTTGGGGCCTCCTTCCTGCCACCTAAACCCAGCAGAGCAAGGTTTACGGTCACCACTTAAGGTGACCACCACCTGTAAACAGAATTCCCTTGAAGGCTCCATTTGGAGAGCACTATCCCGCACTATCTCTATTAGGCCCACTCCAGCCAGCATTGCCTACTTCCAGTAAAGAGAGACATCACCATCTCCTTTGTTATGTGTTAGATGGTATGGATAGGCTACATTTAGGGGCCAGGTTGCACCTTAAAACTAAACTAACCCTTCGTATGCAGCAATCGGCTTATCTATTCAAGTTCTCACTCTACAAGAGCTGTGCTGGCCCTGACTGCCCAAGGGGCCCGTGGTCACATCTCCCCATGGCACAGTCACCCCAGAGCACAGATCACAGATTGGAAGGTGGGATGCCCCACACTATTTTAAATTCCCTCCTTCCTTTTCTCCCTCCCTCTCCTCCTTGAGTGAGTATAGCTGACTTTACAGATGTTATTTGCATCTAGGATGTGACTTCACATTACTCAACAGAGTGCAGTCTTTGGAGCGGTCACCTCTGGGTTCAAATCCCAACTCTTCCACCTCCTAGCTGTGAAGCCTCAGAAAGGTGACCTTGCTCTGCTCTAAGCCTTAATTGCCTCATCTGTTAAGTGGGAATAACACTCAGGAATAATCTGTTAAGTGGGAATGATACAGGTTCCTATGAAGGTTAAAAATCATTTATGCGTTATCAGGTCCTTAGTGAGGGAAGGGCATTATGGCATAGCAAACTCTGTCCCACGGGCCAAATCCAGCCTGCAGCCCATTTTTATCGGAACGTGGCCACATCTGTTTGTTTATACATTGTCTACAGCTACTTTCCTGCCACAATGGCAAGAAATGAGTAGTTGCAACACAAAAATGCATGGCCCACAAAGACTAAAAGCTTTACCATCTGGCTCTTTGAAGAAAAAGTCTGCTGACACCAGGCATAGCTCATTGCAATAATAATAACATTAAATTAATTGAACAAACAGGCCTGGGCTAGGTTGGTTCTAATACCTTGGCACCCTACATAAGCAACCCAAAACCTAAGCCAGGCAGTCAGAATCCACCTGCTCAGCTGGATACCTAACCTGACCTAAAGGTCCCTTGTTATTCCAAATAAGGAAGGTCACGCTGCGTTAACCAATCAGGGTTTCCCTAGGATGACTTCCTTCCTCCTGCTTACCTTGGCTATGAAAGCCTGTTGCTTTGTGCTGCTCTTCAGAGCTCCTTTCTGTTTTCCAGAATGGATGCCTCCCGATTTGCTAAATAAAAGTCAACCGGATTCGAAAATTAAGTGTCTGTGGGATTTTAATCATAATAATTTTTTTAATATTTATTTACTTTTGACGGGGGTGGGGCAGAGAGAGGGGGACACAGAGGATCCGGAGCAGGCTCTGCACTGACAGCAGAGAGCCCGATGCGGGGCTCGAACTCAAGAACCGCAAGATCACCACCTGAGCGGACTTAGAGATCACACATGACACTTAACCGACTGAGCCACTCAAGCACCCCGACGATAATTTGTTTTAATGTTTTCAAGTGCAAAAGAATGTAAAGACCTTTTCTAGAAGGCCTAGTTGCTTTTGTAGGGGTTCAGAATATGTCCCCCAAAATACACCACTTTGTCATACTGATTATTCTGATTAAAGGTACTTCAGAAATAGCCAGAAAAACACTCTGAGCCTCCTATGTCCCCCTGAAAGCAGGACATAAACCACCCAAGTGAAAGGTACCCTCCCTGTCCCAGGCGGGGAGAAGGCATCTTTACTGATGAGGAAGCATAAGGCAAGCTGAGGGCAAAGTGCAAGCTAGCAAACCCTGGCCCCCAGGTGGGAGATGTGGGATGTTCCTCAGGTACTCCTGGCTGCCCAGGAACAAAGGAGAGGACAGAAAATGATTAAACTCATACAGTCTCCATGGGTCTACCAATATCTTAGTAATTTTACAAAAAAAGATCTGATGAATAGCCTAAAGTCTAGGAACTCCCTATGGTCTTAATGTTAATACTTTGCTAGAGAGAAAACAACCTCAGCTTGACAAAAGCTAGGCTTCCAGTAATCTAGAGTCTTCTTTAGCATATGGAAATGCCTATAAGAAACTTCCTCTTGGGGCGCCTGGGTGGCTCAGTCAGTTAGGCGTCCAACTTCCGCACAGGTCATGATCTCGCGGTTTGTGAGTTCGAGCCCCGCGTCAGGTTCTGTGCTGACAGCTCAGATTCTGTGTCTCCCCCTTCTTTCTGCCCCTCCCCTTCTCATACTCTGTCTCTCTCTGTCTCTCAAAAATAAATAAATGTTTAAAAAATTTAAAAAAAAAAACAAAAAGAAACTTCCTCTTGGGGCACCTGGGTGGCTCAATCTGGTTAAGCACTGGACTTTGGCTTAGGTCACGATCTCACAGCTTGGGAGTTCAAGCACCGCATCAGGCTCTGTGCTGACAGCTCAGAGCCTGGAGACCTTTTCAGATTCTGTGTCTCCCTCTGTCCCTGCCCTTCCCCCACTTATGCTTTGTCTGTCTCTCTCTCTCTCTCAAAAATAAATAAATATTTTTTAAAAAGGAGAAGAAAAGAAACTTCCTCTTGATTTTCCCTCCCCCAGCTCCATAGTATGTAAGCAGTCACTCTTCCCAATCCCAGGACAGCTCTTCCTGCCCATGGGTCCTGTCCTCATGCTTTAATAAAATCACCTTTTTGCACGAAAGACATCTTCAAGAATTCTTTCTTGGCCGTCGGCTTTGAACCCCCATCATTATCCCCAAAACCTCATCATTATCACCAGAGACAGGGAATTTAGGGCCAAGAAAACTGTATAGAGAAACAAAACTTGCTACTTCTTCACCATTGTACCACCCCTAGCCTGAACCCCTTTGTCTTGTCAATTCTTCACAAATCGTGTCTTTGCCCAAAAGCTATAAAAGCTTCCTGCTTTGGTCACTTCTTTGAGTCTTACATCTTTGTGGGGCTTCCGTTTGATTATAATGTAATTAAACTTCTTTTTCTCCTGTTAATCTGTCTTAATTATGGGGGAGGGGGGTCTCAGACAAGAACCTAGAAAGGAACATTTTTTTTTCCTCCCCTACACTTTCTCCAAATACAGGAAAGTGAATGGAGCCCCTCCTCTGCCTCTTTCAGCTCTGTAAGCGAGGGGCTTCAAATCTTGCCTCTGTCGCTCACTTGCTTGGAAATCTGGACCAAGATGTTCATTCTCTGTATAGCCTCCTTGCCTTAAAGTTACCTCAAGTCATCCCCCAGGCCCCCACCCTACCTGGCAGAGTCTTTCCAACAAGCACTCAACTCCCCAAACCCCTGGTCTTCGCTTGGGTAAGTTCTCAGTGTTTAGTGTCTGGCTTTGTACAATAGACCTTCATGAAGGCAACCTGGGACCCCTGGGGGCAGAGACTGGGGGATAAGAGTCTCATTCCCAGTTTAAGGTGGAGTTTCTACACACGGGTCAGACCTCCCAGGAAGCCAGGAGTGGTCTCTTCCCAACACCTGGGCTTTATTGTACTACTAGTCCCATCTTTCTTTTCTCCTCCTGAGTCGCCTTGTGAAAGACCCCTGCTACCTGGGCTGGGGAGGGGCTGACTCAGGGAAAAAGGGAGGGGGCTGGGGAGGAAAAGGAGGGATGGAGCTTTCCACCTCAATCTGGGTCACACAACTCCTGGCACAGACAACACAGGCCACCTTAACAGATTTGTACTTTGAGCCAGTCATGGCCCTAAGAGTCTTCACGGACTTGTCATCCCAGCACCACTTTGATATTGGCTCTCTTCTTATTCTTTTTCTTATGAATGAGGCCAAAGTGGTTAAATGACATGTGTCTGATCACAGAGCTGCAGTGTCAGACCCAGTCCTCAAAACCAGGATGCCTGAGGCCAAACCTATACTCCATCAAAGCGTTAAGTCTCAAAAACAAAAAAGTTTTTAAATAATTCACATTCAAACAGATATTATGCATGTGTCCAAGTCTTATTTGACTTATGTATGAGGGAAGCAAACTAATGACAAGACTACTGCACTGTGGGAAGTGGAAATGTTGGAAACACTTACAAAAAAAGAAAGAAAGAAAGTTAAGATAGGATTACTATTACCAAATTAGGACACAAAATCGGTTAATATCCCATAGGGCAATGAAACTATAATTTTTGGGTTAATGATCCCTGTTAGACAGAAAAGAAACATCACCAACCCTTACTAATTTTACAGAACAGTAAGATGTCTGGGCACGAATCGATTGTGCACAGTGGCATTCCCTGAGGGTGTCAGCTAAGCTTTAGGAGGGCTCTTTAGATGTTCTGGCAGGCTGTGGTCACTTTTTTTTTTTTTTTTGGCCTTATTTCCAAGTTTTAGATGGATCACCTTAGCAACTCTTAACCTCCATATTATTGTTGCTGCTGCTGTGGATGGTAACGGGGCCCTGCTCCTTGGTCCTCTCAATAAATCTCCACTATCCCTATCCCGGGCATTTCCTGTGGTCCCATTTCTCTACTGCTCCCAAGTCTGGTCAGGACCAAGATGTGGAACTATCTCACCAGGCAATAATCAAGTCTGACACTTGGTCAGGAGCCGGGGACATGAACTTCCTTCCAGCTTTCAAGGATGTGACTCATAAGGCAATCAGACAACAGGGAAACTTACGTACTGGGATCTTCACCCTTTCTGCTTTGGCCACTGCTGTATTTAAAATGACTTCTTCTCGCTGCCTGTCTCTATTAACCTCAGTTTCTGTTGGAAAGTCAAATGCCTCCAAGGAAAGTCATCATGTTCAGAGGCAAATGAGCAGAAAATCTGCTACTGGCTAATTGGGAAATGTACCGTGAGCATAAAGTCTTCGGCTCAAAAGGGGCCCTCTGGTCTTGCCCTTGTTTTCTGGGGAGGAAACTAAAGATGAAATTAGGGGAGAAATGGCTCTGTTTCTCCCCTTGTTGAAGTTCACATTTTTTCCCTTAGAATTAACCTCCCAGAATAATTTTAACCATCACTCATGTGATATGAATTTAAAACATTCCTGAATCTAAAACTTAATCCTGATGTTGTGGGGGTCGTCAAACACAATGGCCAAGAAAGAATTCTTGAGACACTGTATGGTGCAATTCAGTAAGTTTCTTTAAGTAGCTCGGGGACAGGACCCATGGGCAGAGCCGCACCTTTGCTGTGTGAAGCTGGTGGTTATATGCTTAGTGCTCAAGAGGGAGGGAACGTGCAGGGAATATTAGATCATAAATGTCTCCTTCAAATTTCTACTCATAAAACTACCTTGGCAACATTTCTCTGGTGCTTATCATTCACTGTGATTTTAACTATCAGTGACATACACAGGCAGTCCTGAGACCCTTTAAGAGGATAGAAACCAGCACTTATTTATTTGATCCTCATCGAAACTATGCATGCTATCAGTCAGCCTTCCACACTAAAGGTGGACATTTTCTGCTTCCACCCCTCATCACTGGTATTTCCTCTGATTCAGAAGATGGACCTTTGGACATGGTAACATGGTAACAACTTGTAATAATGTTCACAGTAAGAACAGACACTCGCCCATGAATAACAGAAACTCTACATTACAATGGCTTATAAGAGCAAACATGAAAGTGTATTTCTCTTTCCCCCCAAAAGGCAAGCAGCTTTGGTGGTTCTGCTTTGAAAAGCTGTCAGGAGCCTGGGAGCCTTTAATTTTATTGCGTTTTCATCTCTAAGGTGTTATCCTTGTTCCTGAGGCCCAAAGCCCACATTCCAATTGGCAGAAAGGAGAAAAATGACAAAAGGAAGATACACAGCTTACTTTATAAGGCATAACCTAGAAGCTATCCATAGCACTTCCTCTCACAACCTACTGGACAAAATGTAGTCACGTGGACATATCTTATCACAAAGGATCCTGGGAAATGTAGTTTTTATTCTGGGAAGCCTAACCAGCAACAACCTCGCAGACCTCTTAATAAAGAAGAGGGGGATGTCTTTTAGAGAACGGCAAGCAGTTTGTGCCATGGCTAGGTTGCTGAGTATTTGACAATTTCCAGACATGACTGATGATTTTATTGCTTTGCCAGGAGCTTCTTTAAGAGAAATTTATCCAAGACAAAGTTGTTAAATACTTGAAATTCTTTCCAGTGAATTATATAACAAATGAAAAAAGTGAGTTCTTTTTATGGATGTGTATGTGTGTGTGTGTGTGTGTACATATATATTTATCTGCCCTGGAAATTTCTGAAAGGATACTCCAGAGGCTGTTAAAAATGGTTAACTTTGGAGAGTAGAACAGGCTGTGAAGAGGAGGGAGGCTTTACATTTCATTTTATTCCCTTCTATGCTGTTAAAGACACTTACCATGTATATGGGCTTTCTTTATAATAATGAGAACTAGTTAATGAAAGTAAGTGAGCTTCTGGCTTTGATTCAAAAGCATACAATTTAAAGTTGGGAAAAAAGGGATTCAGAGGAAACTCAACTCAAGATATACTATCAAATGGAGGGGGAGGGGGGAGCAGTTGATGATTCGTTTGACTACTATGATCCTGTTCGGGTTTTTAAATTAAATATAGGCTATAAATATACATATGTAGATGTGAATATAGATAGACATCGCTACATTAAAAAAAAAAAGAGTAACGAATTGGAGGAGTACATATCAAGTCGTGAACTGTGCTTATCTCTGGAGATTAACCGTGTGGAGGAGTTTACTTCCTCTTTTATTTATTTTTGTAATGACTTTATTATTATATTGGCTCATATTTTAATAGGCATGAAAAAAAACCACCAGAGATAAAAATGGAAAGATTCCAAGGAGGCTTTTTTTAATTCCTTCCACAACAGCTCTAGCATTTAGGCTTTCATTAAATAATTTCAATAAAGAAGAATTCATTCATTTATTACAGAAAAAAACTATGAATTATGGCCCACGGGGCTCGGCCCTAGGAATGCAAAGAGGAAGTAAATCCAGAGGATTTCTGGAGGATAGTTCTGGAGCCCCAAGTAGTCAAACGAGGGTAAGGATAGAAGAGGAGGTGGGCCAGGAGGAGGAGAGTCAAGAGAAGAGCAGCGTCAGGGCGGATCATGCCTGTCTTTTCATGGTTGTATCCCAGTTCCTAGACTAGAAGCTGGCACATAATAGGTGCTCAGTAAATATTTGTTGAACAAACGAGTAGCAGAGGAGGAAGAGATGGCAAATTATGTGATCTGCCAGATGGAAGGGTCATTCATTCTGCCGGCGGTAGAAGGAAGAACCAGGGATAGGATAAATGAAGGCAGCAGGGATGGTCAGTTGGTGGCGGGCGGGGGGTGGGGTGGGGGCAGGGAACACACAACTGGACGTCAGAGGAAAGGAACTGGAAGAGAGACAGGGTTAACCTCTAATTCTCAGGCTGCCCTTTCTTTTGTGACACCTTCCTCCTTATGCCTTCCACTCACTGGTATTTTGCTACATAAATAACAGTGTTATGCTGGTATGGTGATCAGAAAATTAATGATAATTACAATCGCTTCCTTTGGTTCTCTTGCAATTAGTCTAGATAAGATATTTCATTGGGTATATACATTTTATTCAATTATAGTGAGCTAGCTTTGATGATGGAAAAATACAAAAGAGTTCACTGTTAATTATAACAGGATATTTACATAATTTCCAAGCAGTCCCAGATTTAGTTCATCCTTTTAGAGTGAACCTCAAAGGATGATTTTGAGTTTCCTTATATATATATTTTTTTTACTTTAGCAATCTCTTTACAGTGAAACTGTGTTACCTTTATAGTAATACTTTGGAAAAAATTGACCAATAAAAGTAAAACCACTTTAGATTTTATTTCTTCTGTTCTAATCACTCCTAAAGTTTGGGGGGCATTGGGTATCACCTGCAAAGGGGAAAAAAAAAAGAATTTTCCAGGCTGCTAAAATGGAAAGTGACCACTTATCCCCTTCCCTGTACCAGAACATTTCCATTTACAACCATAAACCCAGAGGTTGTAAATCCTTTCTCTAATCTTTCAGTATGCCTGTAAATCTCTTTAAAGGTAAAAAAAAGTCTCTTGACCATTTTACAACTCAGAAAAGTTTTTGGAAAGGTCTGGAATTCATCCCTTTTGAAATGTGAACTTCTGAGAAGGTAATGGTCCAGTCTCCCTGTCACTGTGGGTACTTTTCTCTCAGCTAGCAGGGAAGGAAAGAGAAGTTTTACTGCAAATTTTCAACCCACTCAGGCAAGGAAGCCCAAGGTCTTCACCATCTATCTAAATAAAAGAGAAACGCATCGATCCCTCAGTAAAAAATCGCACATAATCAATACCACTGGAAATGGATGGGATTCTCCACTCGACATCTAGAGGTTGGATCTTTCTAGCAAACCAGACAAGCTGTGCCCATGAGATTTCCTAAATCTGAACTGGAAACCAGGGCTCTCAAACGGTAGTCTCAGCTCTACTGCTGATGAGAAGAGGGACTGCCTCTCAAAGGTCTTCAATTTCATCCCCCATTAAGGGGAAGTGGTAAATCCTTTCCACTTAAATTACCATGAGATTCATTCAGCCTGAGCTGGGTAGTGCATCTGGTATCTCTTCCTCCCACTTTAAGGAGACAGTGGATTAAATCCTCAACCGACATTAATATCCCACAAGCCTCTGCCAAGAATTTGATTAATGTCTGCCTCGAAGTGCTACAGACAACCAGTGCAAAAAGTGTAAGTTGGCATGCCCCACCAACTCTAATGAATCCTCTCCCTCCTTTGGGTAATGTCTTTTTGAGCACTGTGGGCAAATAAGGGATTTACGACAAATAAGACGACGGTTTTCCTGTCTTGTCCAAAACCCTAGATGGTAATTAATAGCCAAATGACTCAAAAAGAAAAAAATGAATGGGTGGTATCATCCAGGCGATGCCTACCAAGCCGGCACTTGGTGTTGAGTGGGCTGGTTAATGCTGTAATAAATATTCATCATGTTTCTGGGAAATTCAACCTAGGAGAAATACAAATTCAAACACACACACATACACACACACACACACACACACACACACACACACAGAGTTTTTTAATTTATCTCTTATCTCAGTTTAATGGTCTTCGCAAATAAAGAGCATAATTTGGCAAAATGAATAAATCCAATACAAAGGATGAGGTAAGAAGTATCTTAACCAACCAGGTGCTCTGGAACAGGGACCAGACCAGGCCTCGGATGTCAACGGACGGTGATATTTGGAATAATATCAAAGAAACCGTAGGTCTATAAGATTCAGAGTTCATTAGGAGTGCCTGAGTGGTTCAGTTGGCTGAGCGCCCGACTTCAGCTCAGGCCATGATCTTGTGGTTCATGAGTTCGAGCCCCACGTCAGGCTTGCTGCTGTCACCCTATCAGATCAGAGCCCGCTTCCGATCCTCTGTCCCCTCTCTCTGCCCCCCCCCACTTGTGCTCTCTTTCTCAAAAAATAAAACATTGTTTAAAATTTTTTAAAAAAGATTCATAGTTACTTAGCTTTGGTGAACATTCATACAGTCAGCAAATATTTATTGAGCAGGGATCACTGCAAGATATGACGGTTAGTGCTGGAGCAAAGCCACACATGATCCCTGTCTTCAAGGAGCTCACTGTCAGATAAGGGAGACGGGCATTTATCAGACACCCAGACACATGTTTCATCTCCCATATACAGAATGAAAGGGTCTCAAGTAGGTGGTTTAAACCCAAGGAGAGAGCAGAGGAGTCTCTCCTGATGAAATGATGCTTAAGAAGGGTGAGAGCCGAAAGCAGAGAGGAAGCAAGAGGCCAGTGCCAAAGTCGTGGCCAGAGGGAGAGGGGCAAGTACACAGGACAGAAGGAGCTCATGCGTGGGCAGAGCAAAAAGAGCTGGAAGGAGGACAAGGACAGCTGATTTGCATGTTAAAAGAACTCTCAAAGGAGCTACCAAGCCCTGAAAAGACACAGAAGAACCTTAAATGCATATTACCCAGGGAAAGTAGCCAGTTTGACCAGACTGAGGGGGAAGGGAGGGATGAGGAGATGGAGCACAGAAGATTTTCCAGGCAGTGAAACTATTCTGTGTGACCCCATAATGGTAGAGACATGTCACTATGCATTTGTCCAAACCCAGAGAACATACGACACCAAGAGTGAAGCCTAATGCAAACTATGGACTTTGGGGGATAATGACATGGCCATGCTGGTGTCAGAGGACAAGAATTCTTGCCCTCTCACAGGTCCTTCTAGCTGGACTAAGAATCAAACTGACATGAGGTGGATTAACAGGAGAAAATAAAATTCAATAGGACACATATGGGGAATCCACACAGACATGGAAATTCCAAAGACAGGCAGGCAACGTGAGGTATAGGAGTCATCCTGAACTGAGGAGAAAGGGGCAGGGGCTCTGGGATTTCAGAGGAAGGGAATGCACTTCCCAGGGAGATAAGAAGAGTGGATGTTCAGTAATGAGATGTTTGTCCTGCCATACAGATGGGTCACTCAAATAAAATTTATCTCTGGTAATAACCCTCATTCTGGGAAAGACTCCCAATCTAGATTCTTCTAGGTAGTTGAGAGAGGCAAAAGTTTCTCAAGTCTGTAGGGTCTTGATTGCCTCCAGATCAAAATAATCTGCACACCGAAGTGGTAGCTGGGGGCAGGGGGCTGTCCTGAACTCCATCATAGGTTCATCAGTTATAAAAATGTGCCATTCTGATAGGGACGTTGATAACTCAGGAGGCTGTGTATGTATGGGGACAGGAAGCGATCAGGAAATATCTCTATCTTCTGCTCAATTTTGCTGTGAACCTAAAACTGCTCTTAAAAAAATAAGGTCTATTTTTTAAAAATGCATCTCTAGCTTCATAATCAAGAATGGGACCAGTGGGAAATGTATGCAAAATCAAAGTTAGAAGGGTGTCTATAACAATCCAGGCAAGAGACGGCCAGGTCTTAGACCAGAAAGGTGGCAATGAAGACAGACAGAAGACAATTGATTAAAGGAGATATTTCGGAGAGGAAATCAATGGGACCGGGTGATGACTGGATGCGGAAGTTGGGGAGAAGCAGGGGGGCATCGGCAATGATGTGCTGGGGCCTGATTCAAACTGTCTCATGTGAGCCAATGGTTACATTTCTGGAAATGTTGCAAGCTGATCGTTAAACAGCCACTATTAGAACTTATAAAATGGCAAAAATTATAGGTCATATTAAAAGAGAAAGATAATACTCAAAATGTATCACCTTCTAGTTACTTCAGCACATTTTACTATTATGTACACTCTCAAGATTAGTTATGCCCGCAATAGCTACAGTATCTATGTAGCGGGAATGCTGTATCACGGGTAGCTACTGCAAATTTCTTCCCAATTCCGAGTTCCATGACACCATGTTGGTAGCTTGAAAATGGCCGTGGTAGAAATATTTATGCCACAAAAGTTGGCAAAGAACACACATCGAGGCTTTCTTTTCCCAAAAGAGCAAGCTGTTGAACATTTACTTGAAAACCACTGGTCAGGGAATAAAACAGTAACAAGGTTTTCTGCAAATCCTCAAGACAGGAAAATCATTATAAGGGTCTCTGTACTAGAAACAAGTTATTATTACGCATCATGATTATTCTACCACCAAACATTTACCAAGCCCTTGCCAAGTGCCAACGTTGTGTTCACTGCTCAACACGGGAGTCTTCTAATCCTCACAGTAATCCTACGAGATCGGCGCTCTCGGTATCTCCGCTTTGCAGATGAGAAAACCGGGGTTCGAACATGTTAAGTGACGTGCCAGAGGCAACGTGGTAAGAAAGGAGCAGAGCCAGGACCGCTGCCCAAGCCGATGTGCCTGGAGTCCTACTCACTCATTCTCTTAAGGGATTAGAACCAAATTCCATTCTGAGACATCTTGAAAATGGATCCAGCGTCTCTTAATTCAGAGATCAGGTGAGCTCTAGAATCATCTACTTCCCTCCCCATCTATGTCTCTCTTCCTCTCTCCACTCCTTCCCCACCTCCCTCCATTTCTGTCTCTCTCTGCCTCTCTGCCTACAAAACGGCTCAGTTTCCTCACAGAGTAACTAAGAAATAAATGCTGGGGCGCCTGGGTGGCTCAGTCGGTTGAGTGCCTGATTCTTGATTTTGGCTCAGGGCATGATCCCAGGGTTGTAGGATCAAGCCCTGAATGGGGCTCCACGCTGGGTGTGGAGTCTGCTTAAGATTCTCTCTTTCTCTCTCTCTCTCCCTCCCTCTCTCTCACTCTCTCTCTCCCCCTCTTCCCCTCTGCCCCACTCACACTCTGTCTCTCTTAAATTAAAAAAAACTGTTTAGTTTAAAAAAGAGATTTAAAAAAGAAATTAATGCAAACTGTCATTTTATTCAATTAATAATAAATATTACAGTTATAAATTATCAAGGCAAACAACACTGAAAACAACTAAACATCACAGAGGGCCAAACTTACTTCTGCTTAAAAATTGACAAATGAGGGGCACCTGGGTGGCTCAGTCGGCTGGGCGTCTGACTTCAGCCCTTGGGTCATGATCTCACAGTCCGTGAGTTTGAGCCCCATGTCAGGCTCTGTGCTAACAGCTCAGAGCCTGGAGCCTGCTTCTGATTCTGTGTCTCCCCTCTCTCTCTCTCTCTGCCCCTCCCCTTCTTGTGCTCACTCTCTCTCTCTTTCTCTCTCTCTAAAATAAATAAACATTAAAAAAAAAAACCTGACAAATGAATCACATTTTTTTCCATGAAATGTGTATCTTTGCTAAATTTATCCCAGGAAAACAGGACTTGGCAGAAATAATGGTCTCAAAATGAAATCAATAGTAAGTTGTAAGCAGTATATGCAACATGGGGGGAAATAGATTAAATAAAATTCATTGCAAAACTTAAGTGGAAAAGAATCGATTCCCATGCTACTAATTTCAGCAAAATTAACAAATGAAAAGATTTAAGAAAAATTAAGACAAGCTTAATTGACACATGTAGATCACTGATCACAGAATTAAACTGGTTTAATACAATTCACTTTGGATAATGCTTTCCCACTCACTGGCAATTCATCTGTGTTGATATCGTTCTAATAAAAACATCTGTATTCAAAATATCCTTTGCATCACACTGGTATGTGAGAGAGGGTACAAACATTTTCCATCTCCTGGGGCCAGTTCTACCCTGAACATCCTTGTTTGTTTTAGTTTCTTTCCTCCCAAAGTGTCCTGACCAACCCAGAAAACAATGAAGACCTTTGGGTTTCCTGTAAAGGGATGTTTCCACAGTCAATACTGAGGAGGAGTGACAAACCATCCTGAGGTCTTCGGAATTAACTCTGGTCCAAAGCACTTCTGAAAGTTGAAGATGAATAAAGATGTTGCCGCCATTTACAGCCCCTGGCATATAGCAGCTGTTCAAAAACAGTAGCCGGATAGATGGGTGGATGGGCAAATGTATAGATTTGCTGGGAGAACAACAACCCCTTAAGCACCCATTTTCTGTCTTGTCTCTTTGGTTTACAGTATAGTTACAAAAGCTAAGTATGGAGGTACCTCGATCACCCAATCTAGCCAATAAAGTAGCGGTCCTAGAGATAGTAATGATCAAGTTAGCTAAAACGTCAAGGCTGCTCACACTTCAGACACCAAGAGAGCTTGAGGAAAAGTGGATTACTCACACGAGGACATCTGGGGAGAGCAGGGTAGGCACGGGCAGGTCCGGACTGGCAAGAGGGAGGCAGAGAGAGCAGGTGTGGCCTTTGAGGAGGCTGAGGGGTGAGGCTGGCGGAAAGTTCCTACACACAGGCTAGAGACTGGTGAAGTCGGAATTTCCTACCAGCACCAAAACAGGACCAGCATGGGGCCAAAGGAGAGAGGGAGGGCGAGGTCAAAAGAACACCACCAAGAACCGCAGTTGGGACTCTGTACTGTAACCAGGGCCCAAGGGTACAAGAGCACCTGGAGTCCCAAACACACCAGGCTTGGCCACCCACTCCTGACAAAATTCAAAGGCAGAGAGATGAGCAGAGGTGAAAACAAGGGGTTTACTGCAGGGGGGCCACCACTGGGAAGGCAGTGGACTAGCATCCCAAAGACTGTCTCCCAAGTGCTGACAGTACGTCTAGGTTTATGTGAGGACAATGTGGGACAAAGGCCAGTGCGTACATGCAGGTGGGCAGTGCAGGTGGCCTTGGGGTCAATTCATCAGCATCTTGCTGGTGTCAGGGGGCAGGTGTCACCGCGACCAGGTAGTTTTAGCTCCTGTCCTGAATGTTTGCCCACCAGTCTTTTGCTTGAGTTCAGAGATGTAAAGAAGAACTTAATCAGTTAGAAAGTACAGACGGAGGTCAGAGTGGAGGCAGCGGAAGTCCTCTCTCATTTTTACAATAACATATGCCCTAACCTATCACACTGGCTATCATGAAGATAAAAGGAGAGAAAGTAGGTAGCTTTGACTTTTTTAAGAAATTTTTTTTTCAGTTTATTCATTTTTGAGAGACAGAGACAGAGCTGGAGTGGAGGAGGGGTAGAGAGAGAGAGAGAGAGAGAGGGAGACACAGAATCCAAAGCAGGCTCCAGGCTCCAAGCTGCCAGAGCAGAGCCCAATGCGGGGCTCGAACTCACAAACCTCAAGATCATGACCTGAGCCGAAATTGGATGCTCAACAGACTCAGACACCCAGGCGCCCCAAAAGGTTTTTAAAATGTTTTTTTGTTGTTGTTGAGAGAGCGAGTCTGAGTGGGGGAGGGGCAGAGAGCGAGGGAGACAGAGGATCCAGAGCAGGCTCCGTACTGGCAGCAGAGAGAACCATGCAGGGCTTAAACTCACGAACCGTGAGATTATGACCCAAGCCGAGGTCAGACACTCAACCGACTGAGGCACCCAGGTGCCCTGAAAATATTTTTTATTTCGTATTTGCATGTGACTTTATCATTACCAAGAATGCCACAGATTAAGGGTCACCGATTTTTTCTGTAAAGGGCCAGACGGTAAATTTGTTAGGTTTTGCGAGCCACTCAGTCTCTGTCACAACTATTTAGCTCTCTTCCTGTAGTCCAAAAGCCACCTTGGATAATACCCAACACATGGGTGTGGCTGTGCTCCCCTTAACTAGGATGCATCAGGGAGTTCTCAAATAAGAGAGCTGAGTGTTATGGCAGAAGGGAGAAGGGGAGGGGGAAAAAGCAGAGAAGGGATGTGTTTTGCAGACCCAAGAAACCAACAGTTCCGGCCAAGAAGATGCCCACCTAGGTGTCTCGCCTGAGAGCCTCTTAGGTGAGCCAGTTTGAGCCAGCCTGGAACTAAGGACCCACGCAGAAGCTCCCCTGAGCTGACCCGAAGTGACCTTTAGCTCATCACAATACTGAGATCTCCTATGGGCAGTCTTCTGCCATTTTTTGAACACACAATGTGTGCACTAGCATGTTGACATGCTAGGCATGTGCCATTGAACCAACGGTGCCTCTCCAAGCTCCCTGCCCCTACCCAACCCCTAATGCACTGAAGAAGGGATTCCTGTAACCCTACGGGGAGACAGTATTTTGAGAGCTATCGCTCTGTCTGCTTACTTGTTAAGTAATGAAAGCTCTTGGCTTTCAACACTTCCTTGGATTGTGTTCCATTTGACATATGTGAGGCGGCGAACCTCCTGAGTTCAGTTACGTTCCTGTAAAACTGAAGGGGTTCAGAACAAGTCTCCCCAAAATGTGCCGCTGTGGCATGTGGACTATTTTGAGATGAAGGCGACAAAGACCCAGCAGTTTCTAGAAAAACTTTTACCTCGGCCTGCCTACAAGAATTTAGATAGAGGTCCTGGTCCAGAAAGAGAACTGTCACCAGAGACAACTACCAAAAATATGGACCAGGTGTGGTAAATGGCGGGGAAGGGGGGGTGTGGCTCAGCAGGGCCTGGAGATCAAAGGCCTCTCTGTGCCCCACTGCTTCTATATGGCCCAGCAAACATCTGTTTACCAAACATTTACTCTTCCTCACCTTCCTGTGAGTTGTCTCTCTCTCCTTTAAAGTCCCAGACCCTGACCCCTTCTGCTCAACTCTGGATGGCATAAAAGCCTCAAATGCCTGATCGTCTGTCTAGTCTTGAGGAACCCCAGAATTAAATTTGCTTTTCTCCTGTTAATGTGTCATATGTTAATTTGATTATTTGAACAAAGAATCAAGAAGGGTAGAGAAAAAATTGTTTCCTCCCCAACAAAATTTGATTGGTGGACACCGAAATCTGAATGTCACATAATTTTCACGTGTCTTGAAATGGTATTCTTTTATTTTTTCAACCCTTAAAAAATGTAAGAAACATTCCTGCCTCCTAGACCATACAAAAACAGGTAGCGTTGTTGAAATCAACAACACAAGAAACAGGTGTTGGTGAAGATGTAGAGAAAAAGGAACCCTCGGGCACTGCTGGTGAGAATGCAAGTTGGTGCAGCCACTGTGGGAAACAGTACAGAGGTTCCTCAAAACGTTCAAAAGAGAACTACCTTACAATCCAGCAATCGCACTACTGGGTGCGATCCAAAGGACACAAGAACACTAAGTCAAAGGGATATATACACCCCTATATGTATAGCCACATTATTTACAATAGGCAAGATATAGAGGCAGCCCAAGTGCCCACTGACTGATGAATGGATAAAGAAGATGTAGGTGTATATACGTGTGTGTGTGTGTGTGTGTGTGTGTGTGTGTGTATAATGGGATATTATCCAGTCATAAAAAAGAATGAAATCTTGTCATCTGCAATAACATGGATGGAGCCAGAGAGTATAATGCTAACCAAAATAAGTCAGTCAGGAAGAGACAATTGCCATATGATTTCACTCATATGTGGAATTTAAGAAACAAAACAAAGAAGCAAAAGGGGGAAAAGAGAGAGAGAGAGACAAACCAAAAAACAGATTCTTAGAGACAATAAATACGGTTACCAAAGGGGAAGTGGGGGGAAGGATGGCGGAAGTAGGTGATGGGGACTAAGGGGTGTACCTGTTGTGATGAGCACAGGGTGATGTATGGAAGTGTTGAATCACTTTACTGTATATCTGAAACCAATATCACTGTGTATGTCAACTACCTGAAATTAAAACAAATAAAAAAATAAATAGATGAATGATAAAAGCCAAGGGTACAGCTGGTTTCAAATTAAAAAAAAAAAAGCTCTGTAATTAAAAATATATATATTCTCTCCCCCTCTGCAATTTCCATTGATGGAGTATATTTCCCAGCTCCTTCGATGCTTCCTTTGGACAATGAGATGTCAGCAAACATGATGGATGTAAACAAAAATAGGGAACTGTGATTTATAATAAGAAATACATATTTTGGTCTTCATCCCCATTTCTGGCACAGAGTTCCTAAAACCCTTGGAATTTCCTAAGTGATTAGAGAAATGAAGCCTTCTTTTGTTATTCATAACAAGTCCCTTTCAACCACACCGGAGTTTATGGAAATGAGGTGGCTTTCAGAAAGCCTCCGAGGAAGGGAGCCGGTTGCCAGGGGGATCAAGCAGATTATAAAGTTAGAACTTTCAGCCCCAACCCCACAACCTCCAAAGAGGGGGAGGGTGAACCAAGGGCACGGTGGGATGGTGGGTGGAACTGCAGAGGCCAAGGGCAGGCCACTCCAAGATGAGTCACCTTGGCATGCAGACTGTTTTGACCTGAAAGCTATCAAGACCCTACAGGCTCAGGAGAAATTTTCTGTCCCTCCCTTAACTACACAGAAAAATCTAAACTAGGGGTGTTTCCCAGAATAACGGTTATTAACAGAGATAAATTTTATCCGAGTGACCCATCCGTATGGCAGGGCAAAGATCTGATTTCCCAAACATCTGCCCTTTGAATTGCCCTGGAAACTGCATTCCTTCCGGCTGAAATTGCAGACCCCCACCCTTTCTCTTTAGTTCAAGATGACCTATACACCTCATTCCGCCTGTCTTCGGAATTTCCATGTCTGTGTGGATTCCCCACACGTATGCTATTAAGCTTTATTTTCTCCTGTTATTCTGTCTCACGTCAACTTGATTCTTAGTCCAGCTAGAAGGACCTAGAAGGGGACAGGAAATTCTTGCTCCCCACAAATCCTTAAGCTGCGGGATCTAAGGCTATCTCCAGGGATCTAAGGCTATCTCCAGGCCGATAGTGTGAGAATCGAGTTAAATCTTTGGACCTCCAGTCAAGGTGTGCTGGGAACTGGAGAACTGCTTGGTGGGACTGACAAAACACCCCAGAAAGGGTCCGAACGGCACTGACACGGTTCTGCCGTCACCTGAGGGGGCTTCCCATGGGTAGCTGCTGACACTTGGCCTGGGCCCCGGAGTGATGACACACGAAGCAGACCTAACTAAGCCCAAGTGTCAGTCACAAGCCAGGCCCAGCTAGACCAGCCCCCCAGCCTGAAGCCCAGTCACCCAACTAAGTTCACCAACCCCTAGCCAGACCTGTAGATGCCTGAGAAACACACACTTACTGCTAAGTGCCACTGAGACTCTGAAGCTGATTATTACTCGGGAAATGCTGACTGATACAGGCAACATCATCATTTGTAAACTATACAAATGATATAGTTTACATATCGTTTTATTATTAGGCATCACATAGATTGCTTTATCTTATTTTTTCTTAACTTTTTTAACGTTTTTATTTATTTTTGACAGAGAGACAGAGAGAGCATGAGCAGGGGCAGGGCAGAGAGAGAGAGGGAGACACAGAATCCGAAGCAGGCTCCAGGTTCCAAGCCGTCAGCACAGAGCCTGACGCAGGGTTCGAACTCAAGAACCGCGAGATCATGACCTGAGCCCAAGTCAGACGCTTAACAGACTGAGCCTCCCAGGCGCCCCTACTTCATCTTATTGAATTTTCACTTCAAGAGACGAGTATTACTATCTTCCATTGTTATAAATCAAGAAACTGAGGCTCAGAAGTTTCCAAGAGGCTTGAAGAACCAGGAGACGAACCCAGGTGTATGTGGCCCCAAAACTACTGTCTTTTCTGTTATGGTCACAAACAGCAGTAGTGCTGCTCACTTGCAACCCACTTGCAGCCTCCCCTCGGAGGCTTTTTGCATCTGAAAAACCCAGGTAACAAACAGCGCAAACTCCAAGAGTTCCTTTGGGGACTAAGGAGAAAATGTCTATAAACCATTAATTTCATCACGTGGCACACAGTGATAAACAGAGTCGCTGTTGTTATGCTGAAAATATTATCAATAGGAATATTGTGGTCTATAAGTATTGTCTACACTGCTTCCTCTCCCTGCAATATCCTTCCTCCTCCACATTCTTGAGGGGAATAACCCATTACTTGCCCTTCCAGTTTCTTTTTTTTTTTTTTTTTTTTTTTAACGTTTTTATTTATTTTTTTGGGACAGAGAGAGACAGAGCATGAACAGGGGAGGGGCAGAGAGAGAGGGAGACACAGAATCGGAAACAGGCTCCAGGCTCTGAGCCATCAGCCCAGAGCCCGACGCGGGGCTCGAACTCACGGACCGCGAGATCGTGACCTGGCTGAAGTCGGCCGCTTAACCGACTGCGCCATCCAGGCGCCCCTTTGCCCTTCCAGTTTCAACTCCCCTGAGCTCTCCTGGCCTCCTGGACTGACCACCTCACAACACTTTTTCCCCATTGCACTTGTAGGAGATTCTTTCCAACACCAACCAGCTCTGACACCAACTTAGTGCAGAGGAATTCATTCCAATTCTGACACTAACTCCAGATCCCACGAGTTAAAAGGGCTCCATCCCAGAAGACTGCCCCCATTTCAGACGTTGAGTCACAAGCCCTGGGCCGCCTGTCCTTTGGACCAATCAGCTATAAATCAGAGCTTCCCAGGACTCCCTCCTCAGGTTTGATAATTTGGTAGAATGGCTCTCAGAACTCGGGAAAACACCTTATTTATGTTTACCAGTTGTGATAAAGGATACAACTCATGCACAGCCAAGTGGAGGGGACGCACAGGGCAAGGTATGGGAGACGTATGCATAGAGCTCCCACGCCTTCTCTGGGTGTGTCACCTTCCTGGCATCTGGAAGTGCTCACCAGCCCGGAAGCTTCCTGAAATTCATTTCTCAAGAGCTTTTCTAGAGCTCAGTCTCAGCTCAGCCTCCCCTCCCCAGGGTTTGGTGGGTGGGGTTCAAAGTCCCCATCTTCTAAACTGCTTGCTCTCTCTGGTGACCAGCCCCATCCTGAGGGGATCTAGGGGCCCCATCCTGAGGCAATCTAGGGGCCGCATCCTAAATTACCTTATTAGCATAACCTCAGGTATGATGGCAAAGAGCTCTTATAAATAACAGGACATTCTGATCACTCAGGAAAGTCCAAGGGTTTTAGGAATTCTGTGTCAGCAACCAGGAACAAAATCCAAATACTGTATATTTCTTATTCTTCCACCACATGGCTCTCTGTTTCTCTTACCCCTGGCTTTTGAATGCCCAAGGGATGAGTCTAGTCACTTGGAATTCCCACCGCTTGGCACACGGTTGAAATCAATACACAATTGCTGGTGTTATTAATCGTCCCATGATGGTTGTTCTTTTATTAGGAGTATAATGTCTACCTCATCGTTCAGTGACATGAGCTCTGTGAAGTTATTTAGTAGAGGATTTAATGAGTACTGCTCAATACGATTTCCATGGAAGTCCAGAGAAGGCTGGCTACCCACTGTCTGTCTTGGCCAAAGCACCCTAACTCTTTAGAACAGAACTCAGATTTCTTGACTCTGGAACACTGATTTCATCTCATCCTCAAAGACACCCAAAGAACCTTTCAGCATACTGGTGACTGAGACAAAAGAATTTCCAAGCCTAGAGACAGATCCCAACTCTGGCTTCCTGACTCCCTTTTTCATACCATCTTCCCAGGTCATCCTTTCCCCACGGCTGCAAAAAATAGATGGAATCAACTGAACCCCATGATACCCACTGCTTCTCTCCACTAGGGCCGGGAGCAGCCCAGCTGTACAGCACCAGCTGAAGACAGACCATGGTCAGAGGGCTAGGCTTCTCCTACCTCCAAATAAACGAATGAATGAATGAATGAATGAATGAATGAATGAATGACGTTTAAAAAAAAAAGTCACCCAAGTTCACAGAGAGACTTTACAGTGACTTTAAAGTTGCAAGAGTAACTTTACAGTGAAAAACCTGACAAATACTACACCAGGGTCAGCGTCAACCGTGATGAGTCGTGATGGGATGAAAAATGGCCAGTAAGGCGCCTGGCTGGCTCAGTCGGTAGAGTGTGCAGCTCTTTATCTCAGGGTTGTGAGTCTGAGCCCCATAGTGGGTGTGGCGATTACTTCCAAATGAAATCTTTTGGCGGCACCTGGGTGGCTCAGTCATGATCTCACGATTCGTGAATTCAGGCCCAGCACCGGGCTCTGTGCTGACAGCTCGGAGCCTGGAGCCTGCTTTGGATTCTGTGTCTCCTTCTCTCTCTGCCCCTCCCCTGCTCACACTCTGTCTCTGTCTCTCTCTCTCTCTCTCTCTCTCTCTCCCTCTCAAAAATAAATAAACCTTAAAAAATAAAAATAAATATAAAATTAAAAAAAACAAAGAGAATCTAAGGAACTGTCACAGCCCAGAGAAGCCTAAAGAGGCATGACAACCAGATATAATGTGGTATCTCGCATGGGTCCTGGAACAGAAAAGGGACATTAGGTAAAATCTAAGGATATCTACATAAAGTATGGACTCCAATGAATGATGCTGCATCAATACTGGTTCATTAATCGAAATAAATGTGTTACACTAACACAAGGTACTGACTGGGAAAATCGAGCAGAGGCGTAGAGGCAGCTTTTAGACAACAGGCTTGAGCAATGGAAACTTGATCAAGACAAAAGGGCCCATGGCAACGACCTGGTTGAATACAAACAGGCCCATCCGAGGACCCCCTCAAAGAATCCATGAGCCCTAGGTGACCAATGGGCTCCTTACAACCAGGCACAGTTACCAGAAAGGGAAATTCCATAGTTGCCATACCTTCATGGGTAGGAAATCTGTCAAGAGCAGATTAAAAAAAGGGGAGGGGGAGGGGCAGCCAGATATCTGAGACCGGATACTCCCCTTGCATGCTTTTGGCTTCCGTAATCTTGCTTGCCACCCCCCACCCCCACCCCAGCATCCACCAACTGCCTGTGTAGCACAACCGGTAAATCCTCCTCCCCACCGTTTTTTTCTTTGAGCCCCTGCAATCCCACCCATAAAAGGAGGCCAGCACCAGGGCTGGGGGCTCAGCCTGTGGAAGTGACTCCATTGGGCCCCCACCGGTGCGAAATAAACAGTCTTTTCTGATTCCCTGAGTGTGCGTCGCTTGTCTCCTCCTGGACGTCGAGTATTTGCTGGAACATCCTCACCTTCTCCCTTTAAAAACAGTTCCTCATAGCAGACAGCCTCTCCTCTGCTGTCCTGCCTGCCCGCCCACTCCCCTGCAGCGTATTCAGTAAACTTCTATTCTCCGGTGAATCCTTTCGGGGCCCACACCACCAGCTTCCTCCCAATCGTCGCCTCGCTTTTGGCGGAAGCCATCTGAACGAGAGAGAGACAGACACCACACAAGGTACATGTGCACCGTCTGTATTAGCCTCACAATTTTTCTTTAAATCTAAAACTATTCTTAAAATGTTAAGTTTATTTTTTAATGACTATTTTTTAAATCTCTCAAAAATACCGTATCGATCTAAAATATTCCTTAAAATATTTGTATTCAAGAAGGAGCTTCAGAATAGACCACATGAATAAAATATAATAAAAGCTGCAGAGGAATTGATTTCTCTAGAGAGTAAGAAAATAATAGCCAGGACCTATTTTACGATACGAGGGATCAAAGAAAAGAACATGGCTATGGAAGGGAAATTATTCTAACTGGTCTCCTCCTGCAGAAACCATAAATATAAAGATGAAATTGTGCTATGAATCTCTCTTTGAAAAAGAGGAGGTGATCAATAGCTTACATCTACTTTCACTGGCCTGCTGAGATGACACTCTTTCGAAAGGGGGAAAAATGAGCTGCCAATCAGAAATCATTCAGATGACTAAGAAAGACATTGCCTCAGTAACTTCTAAATGGAGTCCGTTAGCCCACGTATGTCGGTTTTTCTCCAGAAGATGGAGCTTTAATCTAAAGTATGGCTGCAAGACAAGTTGGCAAACAGAGCCCAGAATGATAAAGTTCAAAGAAAATGCATAAAAATGCAGTCTATATCAAGGAGGGTTTCAAAAGGGTTTTAAATCTCCTTGGAGATGAGTTCATTTGACCCGATTCTCCTACCCATTATAAACAGCCATTGCTTCAACTGTTTTATCCAGGCAAAAGGGAACATTGCAGTGGGAGTCATAAAAATAATTATGTATCATCTTTTCCTATGGCATTTCTCTACCTTGAAGTCTAAAGGCTCAATATGAACTTGTTGTGCACTTTGTATGTTGAAGGAGGTGAATTTAAGTTCATTGTTATGGTAAACTTATGACACAGATACGCGTTTTCTCTAAAATATTCAGGTGTAACATTCACCTCTCATGCTTTATTCTAAAACAGATCAATCCGATGGAGCCCGCAGCTCAGTCACATTTTTCTCATTTCTACCCTCACAGATAACACCCTAGGGAAGAATTCTGACCGGCATATGTTATGGACTGAATGTTTACGTCCCCCAAAAATGCACAGGTTGAGATCCTAACCCCCAAGAGTATGGTACAGGAGATAGGGCATTTGGGAAGTGATTAGGTCATGAGGGTGGAACCCTTATAAATGAGGGTTCCTTATGAATGAGGGCCCTTATGAAAAGAGCCCCAGAGAGCTCCCTTCTCTCTTCTGCCATGTGAGGACACAGCCATCTATGAACAAGGAAGCAAGACCTCACCAGACACCTCATATGCCAGCACCTTCATCTTGGACTTCCCAGCCTCCTCCAGTCTGTGGTGCCTAGGAATTCCCAGTCTTTGGTATTCGATCATAGCAACCTGGACGAAGTAAGACACATATCTTTATTCACTTGCTCATTTGGATTTATTGTAGTGACTGACCAGGGGGATGGTCCCTTGAGGAGCCAGGATGGTTCATGTGCCTGCCTGTCCCCACGTGTAGCCAGCAACGTGGGATAATGTGACTGGCTACTGCCCACCTTCTTTGAGGCCAAGGAATCTGAACAAAACTCACATTCTGTCAGTTGGGGAAGAGGAGAAGGAAGTAGATGTTTCCAGGCAATAAACAGTCTCCACCACATTCTACGTATCGGTTAGCAACTGCCCCACAACACACTACCCCAAAACCCAGTGACTTAAAACAACAGGCAGTCGCGTCTATACAGCTCGGCTGAGCGGTTCCGCTCATCTCAGCTGGGCTCACACAGACATCAGTTAGGTGGCTCTGCCGATCTAGGCTGGGCGCTCACATGATGGGAAGTGGGCTGGCAAGACTGAGGTACCCTGACTCATGTCCCAACATGGTCTCATTCTCCAGCAGGCTAACTTGGGCTCGTTCGCATGACGGGATCAGGGTTCCAAGGGAAACGGTAAAAGCCAAAAGGCCCTCTTGAGACCTCGCTCCCAAACCGGCATTCCCTCAGTTCTGCTGGAGGCCATTGGCCAAATCAAGACATCGGACCAGCCCACACGGAAGGGCCAGAGAAAGTACTCTGCCTCTTGATGGGAGGGGCTGCAAAGTTACACTGTGAAGGGGAGCCAGAGAATGAGAGAAAGAATTACAGCTTTTTGTGCAATCAGTTCACATAACTTTTTTCACATAACGTTTTTTATAGAGAGTAAACTTTGCATATGTTTATAACGCTACACCATATTTATAAGCGTAGATGGATCACAACTGAGACGAAAGACTGATCGTGCAAAGGGGAAGTGCACGATCCTGACAACCACCCACCACACACACACAAACACATATTTTATGCAATCTTATCATTTGGAACCCTGCATTTTGGTGGTGGTTTTACTGCATTTTTACACTGTGCACACACGGTCTATAAGGCCAGCCATCACCTCTCCAAGGATCGCAGATTAAGCAAAGCTAAATTTACTGTAGCCACTGGAATGAAGAAGGACAGCATCTTGACAGGGTCTTTGTAGAATCTTAAAGTGGAGACATTAGCGTCGGGGAGGAAAAATTTTTTTCCTCTACCTTCTTAAGTTTTGATCTGGGGCCTGTGAATTGAACTAGCACAAGACAGATTAACAGGGGAAAAGCCACACGTCTGATTAACCTTTGCATGCATGGGCGTTCACAGAAAGAAGTGAAAACTCCAAGAGGCAGTTAGACTCAGGGGCTTGGATACTCTTTTAACAAAGGAAAATGGATTTGGGCTCCAAGGGACAATAAAATATGGGGGAATAACTATGAAATATATGGAGAAGACCAACGGGAAAACAGTTATCTTAGTAGGTTCTGTTTCTACAAGTTCATGTTGCTGTAGACCCCCTGTCTATCATGATGAGAATTGCTTTTATCTCCCTGGTAGTGGGGGAAGGTGGAGAGGGAGGGTACCTTCCTCAAAGGAACATTCACACCCTGCACTCAGTCAGTTTAGGGGAGGGCAGGGAACTTTTCCTACATCTGTTGATTTTTTCTTTATTGTATTTTTTAGTAATCTCTGTGTCCAACGTGGGGCTCGAACTCACAACCCCGATATCAAGAGTCGTGCGCTCTACCAACTGGGCCAGCCAGGCGCCTCCATCTCCATAGTCCATATCTCCATAGTCCTTACACCAAAGTGATATATTTGAGGGTGGAATACTCTGATCTCCTTCGTTAGCAAAGGGCATGTGTAGGATTTTAGAGCCCGGGCTGGGTGATTTCAGGGTGGGGTTTGCAAGGTAGGGAACCATCAAGGATAGGCATAGTTTAGGACAGAACTGCTCCGGGTAGGCGGACCCAGTGACTCGAAAGTTTTAAGGCAAATCCTAAGGAGCAACCGATTTTCTCTGGTTTACAGTCTTTATCTCGCAAGAGCGGCTATTTCCTGGAATCAACAACTAAATGTTTTATGCCTGGTCTCTGTATTAATTAATATAAACATAGCAGAGTATTTCTGCTCCCGGTATGGTTTAATTCAAGGACAGGAAATTATGTCAGTTTCCATTCTCTCTACCTTCAACGTATTCTACTGAGCCCCTGCTTTTCTTGAACTCTGGCGGTCTCTGGGTAAAATATCCCATAACCTTACTTCTTAAAAGCATGAGATGATTTAGAACCACACAGAGTTTAAATTTGGGCAACAGAGTCAACAAAGTACTGAAAAACCGAGCTTGGTTCCAAGTAGGGAATTAGTTGAAAGGCCGGATTTCACTATTTTTGCAAACAGGACATAGACTCCCACACGACCTCTTTTAAAAATCACTTTATCTTCAGAAAAGCCAATTCTCTCAACCAAGGTTCAAGTACATTTTTACAGTAACCCTGTAAAAAGCTCTGACATTGACAGATTCCAAAGAAAATGAGGCAAGATATAAAACTCAGAATACTACTCATTGAACATATGGCTAGACACTTTATTTAAAGGGAAAGACAAGGCGTTCAGAAAGGATATAATTGGAAAATGACTTCATGTACTGCTCAAAGGAGCAGGGAGCTTTGCTAGGACCCTGAATGTTTGAGATAATGGCCTCTGACATTTTGAAAAATGGCCACATTATACCACGTCAATAAACATGAAGAGGCACACTCCATGAGCGGAAAACTGTGTAATGTGACATACTTTTTGTCATCTGTTGACAGAGTAGGATGATAGACTGTATTTTCTTTGTAGCTATGAGGCTCACTTCCCTTTGCAGGATGGACACCTGCACCATGATTTGGTGAGTTCAGCCAATACCAAAACACGCTAAGGTGGGTAGAAACCAGCCTCCTTTGCTCCTTTGCTGATACAATCAGGAAGGTCTACTATTCCCACCCAGCTCCATTCCGTTCTTGAAACAGCAATGAACACCATCTTTGACATGATAAATCATTATCTACAGAAGTCACACCCCTATTTACAAAACCCATTAGTGTTGCCTCCCTGGATTAGCCTAACCCCAAAAGCTGGTGCTCAGCAGTTCTACTTTGTGCCAGTCTCCCCAGAATCAGTTTTCCCATCACTGGAAGATGTTGTCTATCCCAGCGTAGTTATTCCTTCTGCTTGAAATGCACTCCCCCCAGATCCCTGCATGGCTGACTTCTACTATGCCCGAGGGTGGCAGGAAATCTCACCTTTACAGAAAGGCCTTCCCTGTCACCCTAGATACTGGAAGTCTTCCCCCAGCCCTTGCCTCCGTTTGTTTTCATCATCATTACCCCAAATTGGAAATATATTATGTATACATCCATTCACTAATTTATTGTCCTTCTCTCCTAATAAAACATGACTCCCACGAGAATGGGGACCCTGTCAGCCTTTTTCATTGAAGTATCCCCAGGGCCCGCCGCAACTAAACCCAACAGATACCTGGTGAATGAAATAGATGATAAAGGTCCAGCCAGCAAAGAAATGGAGAAGAGAGAGAAAGAGAAGAGAGAAAGAGTTATCTGATCCCATGATTCGAGCACCTATATCCAGCTGTGCCCGGATACAGGGTCTCTAGGCTTTTTAATTACATGCGTCAAAAATTCTATACTTACTGCTTAAGCCAGTCTGGCTTGTATTTCTGTCCTTTGCCACTGAAAAATCACTCTAAATATGTATTTTTGGTGGTGGTGGTGGTGGTGGTGGTGAATATCCTTCAATTTTAGTATCTTTCCATAGATTTTGCTTTTGAAATGGCCACTACTGAATCCCTATGTGCAAGCAAGTTTTTTGTCTGGTTACTGGGTCTGTCCACAGACACTCTCCAGAACTGGTTGTTGACGAAGGTCATAACTACAGATTTTTATTAATTCTGATTTTCTCCAGAGAAAAACAGCTGTAGCCATAAACAGCTGGAGGTGGGGGGAAGGGGTGCACTCTGGGGAGGGAGAGAAATCTATGACCCTGTCAGCCGTGAAAACTCAAAAAGGAGTACAGAATCAGTATAAAGTCCCTGGCTTTCCCCGTGACCTCAGACTTCAAAAACCGATTCGAAGGGAGGGGTCCCCAGTTAGGTGCCTTCTCAGTCCCCACTTCTCTCAAGCTTCTGTCCTTAAAGCTGCAAGAGAGTGTAGTTATTCTACTCAGGGGCAGGTGCTTGGCACAGGGAAGCTGGATCATGAGCCCTGCCTGTGAGGATAACAAAGCCGGTTGGCCTTGGGTGCAAGGGAGTGGAGCAGGTAAAAGTCCCTGCAGAAGGGAATAAGGAGCTGAAAAGTATCACGTGTCTTTGGGAAAAGAGAGAACATTACAGAGCAAGACAAGCGAACACTCAGAGCCTGGGTTGGGAGGGAAACCAGGACCCCACCTCTTGGGCAGGGAGAGGTGCCCCGGGGGTGGGTGTGCTCTGGGAAGAGCAACTTGGGAAGAGAAGGGAAAGGGATAGGTCTGCAGCTGGCTCTGGGACCTCAGGAGCAGGGATGGGTCTTTTTATCCATCAGTTGAGAGACTGATAAAAAGGGTTTCACAATAACAAAACTAAGCCACACAGGGCTTACTGGGTGCCGGGTAGGATTTTAAGTGCTTTTCATACATTTACCCATTGAACCCATCGAAGAAAACCCAGAGCTAGACAGCGAGGTGGCAAAAACCGATTTTACACAGTAACTATTACAACCGGGTGGAGAAGGAGGGGCTCAGTGTAAAACCAGGCTTGATTCCAAATACGAGAAGAACGAGTAAGCGGCAGTTTGTAGCCCAGGAGCAGGGTGGAGGTCAGGGGGTGGAAATTTCCTAAGAGGAACCGTCAGGGGTCAGGGGGCATTCTGGCTACAGCGACCTCACAGGACTCTCGCTGAAGGCAGGTCAGGGTGTCAGACACCAGCTGCGGACCAGCAGGGACGGCGAATGTTGTTGGGCACCGATGATGACGAGATATTGAGGTTGGGGATTCTGGGTCCACTGACGTACTTGACAGGATTCTTGCTAAAATTGGGTGAGGCACAGAAGAACACGGAAGTCCAAAGTGGAGGCACCTGGCTGCAAAGAGTCTGGAGGAGCTTGACTGAGGTCTGGTCAAGGAGAGCGTCTCTATCAACCCTTCAAACAACTCCCTGAGACAGACATTACCGTTCCTTCTACAAATGCCAGCACTGGGGCACAGACAGGCCCACTGGCCGTGGACTCAGCATTCCGTGCTCTGAAGCATATTTTACGGAGGGGTTGGGGAGTGGGGGTTAACCTGCTGGGCACACGGCCAGTTTCTGCCCATCAGCAGTCCATGATCCTCTCCTTGTACCTCAGTTCCAGTGGTGTAGACGATGCCCACTTTTTTGAAGTACCCCCCGCAAGGCCTCCCAAAGTGAAAACTGTGTATTCAAGTGACAGGGATTGGGATACGCCGCCCCAAAACACGTTACTTTGGCATAAGGATTGAGCCAAAGGCATTTATGCTCCTGAAATCCCGTATCAACCTAAAAGCAGAGGCTCCCAAAAGAACGTACTTGTGCTGAGAACCCTCTCAACCATACCCAGACTAACACCATCACAAGACTATCCTATTTCCCAGTCACCCTTTATCTTTCCAAAAAGTCATTTGCTTTTCCATAAAAACTCTTTCTCCCCCTTTCCTTTGCCAAACTAATTTGGGAGCATAGACCCCCAAATCCCAACCACCCCTTTGAACTACTCACCCCTGGGTATTCCCTTGAGTATGTGCGATGCCCGTGCCAATAAACTTCTGTTAGATTTTTCTCTTGTTTGCGTTTTGCTTGTTTGTTGGTTAATTTTCTCTTAATTTGTCTTCTGTCAGTCTAATTCACAAGGACCCAGCTGGAGAATCAAAGATTGATAAAGGAAAATGGTTTGGTTTTTTTTTTTTTTTTTTTTTTGCCTCCCCTGTATAAGTCAGACCATCTTAAACACTCCCTTCATGTTTGGTGGAAATTCATCCAGTCTTTCTTGCACAATGAAGCAACAAGTACTTTTGGAACCTGGTTTTCTCTCCACAGACAAGCACTCTCGTGGCATAGCTACATTCCCTGATGTCTCAGCTCTGAGGTTTGGAGCCTAAAGGGTTGAGACAATAGGTTACACTGGGTAACGGGTTATTTCTTCAGATTTTAATCCCAAGTGGTACCCAAATTTTACAAGGCCTTTGCATTTTAAACTGTCTTAGCAGAATTGATCTGGAGAACCGACCCAGTTATTTGCTCCTGTCTAACAAGACTCCACAAAACTTAGTGGCTTAAAACAGCAGTAAGTTATGATCTATCATGATCCTGGGAGATGACTAGGCCACTCTTTCAACTGGCCTCACCCGGGGTCACTCAGGTGGCTACATGCAGCGGGAGGCCCAACTGGCCTATGATGGCCCCGTCATGGCCCCACTCACCTATCTGCAATTGATGCTACCATTATCCAAGGCACCTTCATCCTCCTCCCCGTGGCCTCCATCACCAGGAACTCGCTAACAAGCTCCAAACCAGCCACAATAACCCACTTTTCTAGTTAGCCCAGCTTATAGGTCACCAGAAACTAAGGCCAAATGCCAGAAGCCATAAGCTCCAAAGATGCCCCCATGATCCAATTTTCAACCAGTATGATCCAGTTCAGAAGCTGCTGACCTTCCAGATGACCTTGAGATCACTGCCATCTAACTGTAATCACAAAAAACATACCCACCAGGGCCATGACAGATCTGACTGCACCCATTTGAGGGAAGAAAAGAGGGGGCGCTCTGATGCTGAGAAGCCTCCTCCCCTATCCCTAGAAAACCCCAACATCAGCTTGCTTACCAGATCTTTAATTGCCCTCACCCCAAAAAACCCTGACCATGAGACCTAATTGCAGTGAAGGTGTCTTTGAAGCACAAGCTCTCCCTTCTCCATTCTCTGCCCACTGAATAAATTACCCCCTTGCCACCAAATACTGTTTGGTTTTGTTAGAAATAAGCCCACCGACCCAATCAAAGGAGGGATAGGGAGACTGGAAGCACAATGAAGCCAGGCTTTAATCAATGTTCTTGCGAGAGCAGGTGTCTGACAGACAGACTCAGGGCAGTTACAGCAGACAATTTATCTCCTAGCACGAAGTCCCTCCCCTGGCTCCTCATTGGCTGAGCACTACAGAGGTGACAGCCTTACCCGGATGTCACCTATGCCCATGTAAGGCAAAACGTAGTCTGTTTGGAACAAATGTACACTTCCTGAGGCGAGGCAGAGACTTTCAGCCCCTCCTCCCTTTGTTCTTGGGCACACGCTCATTGCAAAGCCCACGAAAATAAGCCCGGGAAATGGAGAGGGGAAGAACCAGGAAGTGAAGCGTCTAAGGGTTTGGGGCTCCACTGCTGTACATATTTCCAATAGCTCATAGACCTATTGTTAATTAGACAACACAGCTTTTATTTGGTACTTCTGAAAATGAATCATCTCCTTTACTTCTCACAGTTTTGGGGGGAACAGACCCTACCGTAAGCTCCGTGGGCTTCCTTACCTGGTAGTCTCGGGGCCGCGCTCCAAGAGAGCAAACGGAGAAGCTGCAAGCCCTCCTGAGGCCTGGGCTCAGAAGTTACACAACATCCCTTCCATCACATTCTACTGATCAAGGCAAGTCACGGGCCAGTCCCAACTCACGGGCAAGAGAAACAGACTCTGCCTTTAGATTCAAAGAGTGTCCTATTGCAAGTGTGTAGATATACACAGCCAGGGGAGGAACTGTTGCAACCATTCGTGCAAACTACCACAAATCACAGGCATGTGTACGGTACTGTGGGCTTCTTAACAAAAGGAACCAACAAAAGCAAAAGGGTTATTTGGCCATAAAAAAAGACGGAAATCCTGCCATTTGTGATAACACAGGTGACCCTCAAGGGTATTATGCGACGTGATAAGTCAGAAAGAGAAGACCAATATACCGTAAGATCTCGCTTATACGTGGAACGTAAACCAAAGCCCCCAAACCAACGTCATAGATACAGAGAATAATGGAGTGGCAGGTGCCAGAGGCAGACTGCGGGGGAGGGGGAGGTGAGAAACAGTGAAGGGGGTCAAAAGATACAAACTTCCGGTTACAAAATAAGTAACTCCTGGGGATGTGAGGTGCAGCATGTTGACTACAGTGAATAGTACTGCTTCGTATATTCTAAAATCGCTAAAAAACTGGACCTTAAAAGTTCTCTTGGTAAGAAAAAACTGTGTATGGTGACCATATGTTATCCAGATTTATTGTGGTGGTCATTTCACAAGGTATACAAATAGCGAATCATTATGTTGCACACCTAAAACTAAGATAATGTTATGTGTCGATTACATACAATTTTTAAAAAAGCAAAAGGGACAATTTTATCTATATTTTAAATTCTTTTCAAGTTTATTTATTTATCTTTGAGAGAGAGAAAGAGCAAGTTGAGGAGGGGCTGAGAGAGAGAGAGTGAGTGAGAATCTCAAGGGGGCTCCATGCTGCCAGCATGGAACCCAGTATGTGGCTCCATCTCAGACCATGACCTGAGCTGAAACCAAGAATAGGAGGCTCAACTGACTGAGCCACCCAGGTGCCCTAAAAGGGACAATTTTAATTTTCTCAGCACATTCCCCTTTCTATCCCCAGCCACTTCCCATATCCCGGCTTCCTGGATAAATATACCAGTGTGAAAATTAAAGCCTGTTGAACACAGAACACATAAAATATTTCCCCCTAAGCAACTGTATTTGCAGCATTTTTCAACTCTTTTTTTTTTAAAGCTTATTTATTTATTTTGAAAGAGAGAATGAGCAGGGCAGGGGCAGAAAGAGAGGATGACAGAGCGTCTGAAGCGAGCTCTGTGCTGACAGCAAAGAGCCCAATGTGGGGCTCGAGCTCACTAACCGTGAGATCATGACCCAAGCTGGATGCTTAGCCAACTGAGCCACCCAAGTGCCCCTTTCAACTCTTAATAGTACATCTGTGTACATGTGAATTTGAATAATAATTCCCTTCCCTCTTTGGCTTTTTTCTTGGTTTGCTTTTAGTGGTTGTCTTGTCATTACATCAAATGCGATGGCTGTACCTGTTAGGATCCTCTCAGTATCAAGCAACAGAGATCCATATCTACGGTCTTAAAAAATAAGCAGAATGGGGGCACCTGGCTGGCTCAGTCAATAAAGCATGTGATTCTCGATCTCAGGGTCGTAGCTCAAACCCCACGTTGGGGATAGAGTTTACTTAAAAAATAATACTAATGAAAATAATAATAAACAAAAAGAATGTATTGCCCACCAAAATCAGTAAGCCCAGTGAACAGAGCAAACTTTAGCTGAGACCTGGTAGTTCAGCCATGGCACCAATGATCTGATTTCTTTTGAACTATCTTTTTTTTTTTTTTTTAGATATTATTTATTTATTAAATTGAGTTCGTACCAAAGAGAATTATGTTGCAAAATCTATGTGCATTTTCTTTTGAGACCTGTGCTGCATACTTTCTTTTTTTTAGGTTTATTTATTAATTTTTTTTAGTAATCTCTACACCCAACGTGTGGCTCAAACTCACAACTCGAGATCAAGAGTTGCATGCTCTTCCAACTGAGCCAGCCAGGAGACCCTATTTTGAAGTATTTTTGTCTTCTCTACGACTGTCTTCAACATAAGGCTATAGTGGCATTTACAACATGCAACCCCAAAATGTGCGGCTGTAGGGGCAGAAAATTTTTCATTTTACCCTTCTAGGTTCTTTGGAAAGTCTAACAATAAAATGACAGATTAATGGGAGAAAAACAGATTTAATTTTGGACGGCAGAGGCCCATTAAAAATAGGAGACCCAGGGGCGCCTGGGTGGCGCAGTCGGTTAAGCGTCCGACTTCAGCCAGGTCACGATCTCGCGGTCCGTGAGTTCGAGCCCCGCGTCGGGCTCTGGGCTGATGGCTCGGAGCCTGGAGCCTGTTTCCGATTCTGTGTCTCCCTCTCTCTCTGCCCCTCCCCCGTTCATGCTCTGTCTCTCTCTGTCCCAAAAAATAAATAAACGTTGAAAAAAAAAAAAATAGGAGACCCAAAGGCAGGCAGTTGAGGCTTAAATGCCTTCCTAATCTAAGTGATGCAACAGGGGCCTGGGGCTTCAAAAGAGAGGAGGATTCACAGGAAGATCAAAAGAGCAGATGTTTGATCATCAGGTTTAGTCAGATAAAAATTTATCGCTGGTAGTAGCTCTCTTTCTGAGCCAGACCCCCCTGATCTAAATTCCTGTAGGCAGTTAAGGAAGAGGTAAAAGTTTCTCTGGAGTCTCCTGGGTTTCGATGGCCCTCGGCTCAAAATCATCCACATGCTAAACTGGCACACTTGAAGGTGGCATGTTTTACCCTCCTTCACCACTTTGGCGTATTGATTACCTTGAGCTGAAGGCACCTGAGAAGCCAGCAGATGCCCAAAGAGCTTTCTGATGGCTCTTTCTACCTAAAATCAGGTCGTAAAGCTTCACACGGGAGAGGTGCTCACTCTTCCAGTAAGAGAAGAACACTCTTATCACAAAGACTAGGAGTCAATTCCAACACGGATCTGTACACACCAACCTGCTAACATAACCCTTGTCTTCCATCAGCTCCCCCCACATATTTCCTAGTCATGGTTCCACAGTTTACTGCCCCCAGCCCAAGCCCCTTGGTCCCTTGTCACATCCCCATGACTTACTGCTCCTTGCACACTTTTGGCTCCAATGGTTTCTTGGGGTCTTCATTTTCCTCTTGAAGACTCCTGTGCACACGTTAAAATATTACATAAAATACATAGGTTTTTCTCCTGTTAATCCATCTTATGCAAATTTAATACTTATACCCGACTACAGAACCTAAGAGGGTAGAGGGGAGTTTTTCCTCCCCTACATCTGCCTCCCCGTGTGGTCAAAAAATGGCTGCCAGGAGATCCAGGGCTACAGATTTCATCCTGATTAGAAGAAGCCTCTTCCCCTGCATTTTCTTGGGAAAGGGAAGAAATCTTCTTCCCAGAATTCACCAGCAGCTAATTGCCTCGTGTAGGCCAAATCTGGTCCCATGGACATATAGATTCTTAAGACAATCACAAGTTTTGGGGGATGAAATGGTTCTTGACGATTGTATTAAACTGAGCGTGTACACCTGCCGAATCTGTAGCTAATTTTGTTCCAGGAAATCCAGTGGACAAATGCCAATGGAAGGAAAGGGTGCCGGGCAGCAAGCAACAAGGTTCAGTTACAACAGCTTCACTTTTACAACTGTGAAGTTCTTTAGACTGTATCTCTGCCTTCTGAAACACAGTGGGACAAAAAAAAGCTTAACTGTTGGTAGAAAGCTTTGTAAAACTACTCCTGTTCCTATCACATGTGAATGATGGAGAAATGCTGTCCCTGTTTTACCATTTATTGCCTCTCATTTCCTCCTTAGAATATGCAAATAATAAAACACAAGTCTATTTTTTTTTTTTTTTTTTTTTTTGCCTCTTAAGTCATCAAATGACCCAGCTAATCCTGTGCCCTTTTCCTCTCTTAAATCTGTCTTGATGCCATGTGGACAGGCTCCTTTTGCTGTTTTTCTTCTTAACTTATTTTGGGGAACAGCTCAGATCACTTTTCATTCATTAAAAAGGTGATATGGGACCTTGACTGGTCCTGGGATGCCAGGAATTCAGGATGAAACAGAGAAATGATTTTATGGGTGTTATTGAGAAAACAGGAATTGGTGGCTGAAGGCACATGCACCAAGCCTGGAGGAGATCATAGAGATCTCCCCTCCAGTGCTCATGGCCATGTGGAGCAGAACACCGACTTATCTGAGCCAGATAGGGGTCCAGATGAACCCTAGCCTCTGGGCTTACCAGCTCTGTGGCTGAGGATGCATTATCCTCCCCTAGATGTGTGCTCTTGGGCTGTGGTTCAAGTCTTACAGATACAGCCATTTGATAGGACATACCCCTTCAGCTCTATTCCACCACATCAGCATCCTGCCAGAATGTTCATTCTTTCCATGCTCAGCTTTAACCAGTTTCCATAACCCATAGAGACCTTTTCCAAAGGAAGCCAACTTCCTCCCTAGGAGGCCAGTCTGTGGGGGAGCAGTCTCCGGGCAAGTTTATCCTTGCTTCTCAGTCTACATGATTTCAGAGGAGAGCTGCTGGGTGTCATATTCTATCCCACCAGCTGACTTCTTCCTGTACCTGTTGAGCCCATAAGGACTGTGGAGCCAGTGTCTGGCTTTGCTGTAGGAGACAATGAAAGATAATTAGAAGGACAAGTAGGAAAAGGAAGATCATAACACCTGAAGTCCTCCCCAAAACTAGGGATCAAGGGATCCCAGAGCAGACAAGAGAAGAGTTTCCAGGCTGCCGACCAGGGCCCCTTAGTCAGCTGTTCTACCTGTTTCTACATATAGGAGTCTCATTGCTCTACCTTGCTATCAGTGTTGACCTAAACATAATACAGTTTGGTCAGGGTACAGTCCACCCCTTGGTTGGCCAAAAGTGAATAGTAAGGAACAATTCTGTTGTCTCAGACCACTTTGAACCAAGACATCCAGAATGGCTTGCTTGGACCCTAAGACTTGAGCCACTTCACTGGCTACTTGCTCTAGCAGGGTAAGAGCTCCCATAGGGATGTCACCCGATAATTAACCTCCCCAAACCAGAGATAAAGCCCCACATGAAGCTGTAGTATCATGTATCACGTACAAAAACTGATTCCAGGCCTGAGGATGCATCGTTGCAGATCCCAGGAGGGAGTCCTAAAAAACTTGGAATGGTCACCCCAGAGTGATGATCAGATGAACTAAAGGCAGACTGGAGATGATTATTTGTCTAGATTCTTAGAACAGTCCAAGGACACATGTTCCATTCCAGGAAGTCAGAGCCATTTGCAGTCACTGTCAGAGGTGTTTCTATTGGTGAGTATAAGCTCTGAGTGTAGTTGAATAAGAATAAATCTGTAGCTATGAGTGGGGAGCATGCAGGTCTGGAAAGAAGACAAGGTGTTCTGAAGGACCCACTAGGCCCTGGGACCTAGGTCCATTCTTGGTGTTTTCATTGGCAGGCATCAGGCAGGACAGCACAATAAAGTATGCCAAGTGACCAGGAGAGCTGGAAGCAGACCCTGGGACAGTGGCCAACTTTCTCCCTCCATATCTGGTTCCAGACTGATGTCCCACCTTAGAGACCAGCTCTCTCACATAATCAACACAGAAAGTCCTTTCTCTGACTTTAGATTAGGCTGTACTCTCACGTACACCAGACAAAGTACTCAGTTTGTGTTTGGAGGCATGCCAAACAGAAAGGGCTGCTTTTCACATACTAGAGCCACGTTCTAGGCTACAAGATGTACATTGTGTGACAAGCATCATGTCAGAAGCGAGGCCTAGGAGAACAGCAGATTCCTGTATCCCATTCAAACTCAGGCTCGTTGGACACAGGTCATTGAGTGGAAACTGGGGTAGAATCCACTGAGAAAAAAATACATTAAAGGCCTGATATATAAGGGAAGCCATTTTAGGTTTCTTTCGAAGTCAGCATGACTGCACATAAAGTTTGTTTAAACCAAAAGCCTGATTTATGGCCGGTCGGACATGCATTGTACATCTGCTTTGTAAATGAGGAGACTAAGGAAAACATCTTGTCCTTCAGATATCGATGAATGTCCCTATTCCTTGCATTCCATGACGTTAAAACTTGTGACTCCTGCCTACATGTTAATCTATAATCTTTTTGAACTTTTACAGTAATGTACTTCTGACGTATTGATCTATGATTCTTTATGCCAAAATTCTACATACACACACACACATACATACATACATAATCCCTGTAAAAACTGTTCCTTCTCTGGAGCACAGTCTTCCCTGTGAAGATCATGTTTCCCAGGGAGCTGTCCCAGCTAGGCTCAAATAAAACTCTGTATTTTCTTCTTATATTAGAGTTCTTTCTGGTCGGTTTATGTACACGTCTTGGCATAATCAGCAGGGTATCGCAGAAACCCACATGAGGCCATCTAAGGTCCTCTGGAACCCAGCACCTGGTACTGGCATGGGCCCCCTGTACCCCTCCAGCTTCTCAGCAACCTTCGGGTGGATCAGTGAGTTCTCCTGATATTCAGACATCCTTATTTTAACTTGATGGTCTTGAGTTTTGTTGAGCTGTTTTTAGACTGATTTTGTTTGCACTGGTATAATTTTCTAGGTAGGAAATCTAGGGGAAAGAGGCTAATACTTGGGATGGCTAATTCATATCTGGCTTTCATTTGGCAATAAGACTTCAAAGGCTGGTCAGAAAATGAGAGATTGAATTATTTAGTTTCAAAGCTAAGGGACACTTGCTCCTTTCAGCCAAAGGGTATCCTCGGGCGACTGAGAATGTAGTGGAAGGGTCTGGGGTTATTCCTCAAGACAAGAAACAGTCCCATAGGGAACTGCATCTTCTTCACATAGTAAATAAAGTTTGGCTCATCCAGAGATGCACACATAAGGGTTTTTCATTGGGTACTCACTACCCACAAGGTGGTTTTAGACTACAGGTGGAAGAGACTAAAACTCCTAAGAGAGTGTTCCACAGCCTTCTAGAAGTGACGTTCATAAACAACACACTTTATTTTTTTTTTTAATTTTTTTTTTCAACGTTTATTTATTTTTGGGACAGAGAGAGACACAGCATGAACGGGGGGAGGGGCAGAGAGAGAGGGAGACACAGAATCGGAAACAGGCTCCAGGCTCCGAGCCATCAGCCCAGAGCCCGACGCGGGGCTCGAACTCACGGACCGCGAGATCGTGACCTGGCTGAAGTCGGACGCTTAACCGACTGCGCCACCCAGGCGCCCCAACAACACACTTTAATCCACGACATTCTTCTCTTCTCCCAGGAGAATAGCCCAGAGTTTATACCAAAACTAAAATCAAAAGAAGATAAGAAATCATGCTTCTAAAGCAGAACAGCTCCCAAACACACAACAGCCCCCCCCAAAGGAATTCCAACAGGTTTTACATACAATACAAATGGAATTTCTACTTGCAAGTGTTTGACTAAATGAGAACATTCAACAAAAGATAATCTAAGTGTTAGGTGGCCAAAATGGCCAAAATTTGATTTACCAAAAAGTTTTCTTGTGTGTACAACTGGAAAAAGCCATCTATAAAATTAAACGAATAGAATAGGAAGTTTATTTTAATAGGTATTTAAAATGTGGCAATGATATCTTTTGACAGGAAACTAATAAAAAAACTTTTAGAATCCATTGCTGAATTGGAGAAAGCTTCAGAAACAACTGCCAGTAGCCCTTTGCCCCCCTCAGCTCCCATATATCGCCTTCTTTCTGAACTCAAAGGATGAAGTCCGCAAAACTCAGGGGATAAATATGGAAGGACCAACAATTACTCTGGGCCTCTTTAAGGAAAAACCTGTGTCAGGGAGAAGTGAGTCAGCACTTCTTTATACCCCCTGGACAAGAACAGAGTTTAAATATTTAACTAGAGTTCCTGGACCCTTTCCAAGCTCCCACAGGCTTTGCTTCAGAATTCAGTTTAACTGTTAGGGCATATGACCTGGATATCCTGACCTATGCTGGCTTGAGCATATGCTTGCATCTGAGAGTAAAGCAAAGGAATGAATAAGGAAGGCAAAATGGAAAACACCGCCGGATTTCCCTAGATGTGAAGCCTTGAAAATTACAGAATTGCCCATACGTTACACCATGCCATCCCTGAGATGTCCCCCCAAAATTCAACAATGTAAACAAAAGCACGGAGAAACCATTTTTCACTATTTTGAAAGACTCAAAAAAACACTTAAACAATATTCTAGAAGGACTCCTGAGACTTTTCAAAATCATCAGAGTGATCTTCTCTGAAATTCAGCCTTTGTAGAAGGTCTAGATGAAGAACTGGCTTTATAAGGAAAGCAATCGGTCTTGAGATAGGGGACACTACCTCCCAACGTACTTGTTTCCCTTGTGGATCAACTTTCTAAGACTTTACACAATAAAGAAGAGGGGAAAGCAGTGAACGTTATAAATCTACAATAAGAGCCTAATAATGGTCCCACTCGGATGCCTTTCCAAACACCCAATCAAAGGCTTGTGAAGACCATCTGGGGTACTAATCATAGACAACCTGGGCATTTTGAGTGAGACTGTTACAAATGCAAATGGGCCACTGAGCATAATAAACCTTAAAATAAAGAATAGGGATGCTCCAAGGGAACCGAGAGGGCATTTCCCTTCTTCCTCACTGACACTTTAGAAGACATCAACGTCACTACTTGGGGGGGGGGGGTACTTCAAGGACCCTAAACATACACTGGGCTACCTTATTCTATTCTCATCTCTACCTTCCCCCATTGCCCTTTCCCTCGGAGTAAAAATTCAGTTCAAATGGCAGAGGTAGCAAATCTGACAATTTGAGTATTTGAATCAGAACCACAACTTTCCAGTTAGGAAATATTCCTGGAAATCATGTCTTTTTGTTGGCCAATTATTCCCCAAATCATCTTACATGGCAAGATTTTTTTAGAAACATATAATGTTCAAACATTTCTGAAAAGGGTAAAATGTTTTTAGATCTGGAAGACACTGATGAAGGGGCGCCTGGGTGGCTTAATTGGTTACGTGTCCAACCTCGGCTCAGGTCATGATCTCACGGTTCATGAGTTCGAGCCCCGCATTGGGGCTGACAGTGCATAGCCATCTTGAGATTATCTCTCCTCCTCTCTCTCTGCCATGCACCACTTGTGTGCTCACACACACACACACACACTCTCTCTCTCTCAAAATAAATAAATAAACTAAAAAAAAAAAAAAAAAAGACACTGATGAAGACAGATGAAGACCACAATCTGGTTTCTGAAAACTTAATGGTTACAAAAACAAGTAGACCAACCGGAAGATAACCATATGTTATTACAAATCCCCCCCACACCCCACCGCCCCAAATTATGGTCCTCTTCTCGTTCTGACACTGAAAAATTAAATCAGTAACTCCTACTAAGGTGACTGATGATAACACTAAACTATTACCTACTGTTTGAGTATATATATTCAAATCATAACAAACATACCTCTGTAATACTCCTTGATTTATTTTGTAACCACAGTACTTTCCATCATAATGCTACTGCTATATGGGTACTATTCAGGCTTGGCAACTCAAATTGCCTGATGCTAACAAAAATTATACAAATATTATACCAATTATACTAAATTTATACTATTATTGACTTCAAGGGCCAAATATTTTGGAAGATAGAATAACAACCACTACAAGATATACATCTATGGAAATGAACTTCCCAGAGAAATCATTACAGATAGTAACAGAAAATTTATTTACCATTTTAACCAATCAGCTCAAACAGATCACAAAGCACAAATAACTAGATACAGGAGGCAAACTGATACTCAAACTAATTCAAGATCATTAAAATACCTGTAACAGATTTTTTGGATTCTTCTCTTATCTAATTTTTTTTATTTATTTATTGAGAGAGAGAGAGAAAGAAAGAGAAAGAGAGAGAGAAAGAGGGGCAGAGAGAAAGGAAGAGAGAGAGAATCCAAGCAGGCTCCATGCTGCCAGTGTGAGATCATGACCTGAGCCAAAATCAAGAGTTTGATGGTTACTGACTGAGCCACCCAGGCGCCCCTTGTTTTTCTAATTCTGTAAATACTCCCCATTGGTTGCCTCAAATGTTATTAATTGGATTTTTATTGCTATTCCATATTTATGCTATAAATGTGTTGCTGGGTGAACTGGGGCAACCCCGGGGCCCTGAGGCCTCGATCCAGCCCGTCCTAAACTTGTGACCAAAGGCTCTTGGTCTCCTCACAAGAAAGAGTTCAAGAATTCAAGGAGAGACACAACACAGCAGAGGAACAACACAAGCAGGAAAATGTGAGTGCAGGTCTAGCAAGGGAGAGAGAGAGAGAAACAGAGAGAGAGAGAGCGCGCAGGCACTCACAAGCAAGAGCTACATGAGCCCCTCAGGGGTTGGGTTTCTATCTTTTAGGTACAGTTGCTAAATAGGAGGTAGAATATTCATTACTTAGGGGAGGACTTCTTGAAGCAGAGTTTAATGCTTTTTCTTCCGTATTTGGTCACGAGTTTCTGGCTGCTTTCTCAGCCATCTTGGGCTTGTCTGGTTTGATCCGGCTTCTTGTGGCCTTGTTTTGGAGTGCTGCCAGGACAGACCTCTGACTTTCCCAACAGGCCATGACTTCCTCTTTGGCCTCCAGGCACCCTGTGAGAATCTAACTGCCTCTACCAAAGGTTACAAAAATGCAAAGGCGGGGCCCCTGTGTGGCTCATTCGGTTAAGCATCTGACTTCGGCTCAGGTCACGATCTCACAGTTCTTCAGTTCAAGCCCCGCATGGGGCTCTGAGCTGATGGCTCAGAACCCGGAGCCTGCTTCAGATTCTGTGTCTTCCTCTCTCTCTGCCCTTCCCTCATTTGTACTCTGTCCCTCTTTCTCTCAAAAATAAACATTAAAAAAAATTTTTTAATGCAAAGGCAAAAGCTCATCACAAAGCACACATTATGATGTTTGCTCGACAATCCAATTCCATTGAAAAAATATATATAAGGGCGCTTGGGTGATTCAGTCGGTTAAGTGTCTGACTTCGGCTCAGGTCATGAGCTCACAGTTCATGAGTTCGAACCCCACATCGGACTCCACATTGACAGGTCGGAGCCTGGAGCTTGCTTCAGATTCTGTGTCTCCGTCTCTCTCTGTTCCTCCCCTGCTTGCACTCTGCCTGCCTCTCTCTCTCCCTCTCTCTCTCTCTCTCAAAAATAAACATTAAAAAAATTAAAAAGAAAAAAAGAATATATATATATATATATATATATATATATATATATATATATATATCAACTGTAATATTCCCCTGAAAGACCACACGGTTGATCCCCCCAAAGAAGACTCCTTGGTGACCTAAATCTGGGCGTGGAATAAACAGCAAGATGGAGCCACTCACATCAAGCAGTAACTTAAGTCCAGCAGTGGTGCAAGCAACCAAGGGCACCACAGCGAAGACCAGATATCGCTGAAACCAGCACCAGCTGACAACACACTCAGAACTGATGAGCAGCTGAACCAGAGGTCTGCAGTGCCCAAGACGGATCAAGTCACTTTACAAAGGAGGGATTTTTATAGCAAACTGTCAAACCTTCTAGACACTGACCCTTTTCACGTATGACCACATCAAAAAGGCAACTGCCGCTGAAGGTTGTACCCAACTAATCTCTGCACATAAGAGAGCTCCTCTACTGCCTGAACATAATCAGCAACAAGAGCTGAGAGCTGACCCAGACTGGACCAAGGCTTCACCTCAACTTCATGCTCACAGATAGACCTGGAGATTGGTTCCTTAACTTCTCATCCCACCAAGCCCACCACCTCCCCGCAGCCCTCAGCCCCCTCCCCCACTCTATCTTATCTTGTTCATTGTGGGACTGATCTTGTGCTTTGCTGTGTATGACCCGTAAGAAGCCAAGTAAAAATACCCAAGGAAACATCACTGAATCTGGAATCCTGAACCTGCTTTATGATTATGGCGACTGTATGAGTGAATAAAGCTGATGGTGTGGAAAGATACAATTTCACGTGTGTCTTCATAGCATGCTCAGGACACCTAGCATCAAGGAACATAACGAAACCAGGGCAAATAAGCAATCACCCTGACATCGAGGGACAAAATAATATGATCAATCAATTCTTTCTATCCAAAGAATTTATTTTCTATAATTTTTTTAATGTTCATTTATTGTTGAGAGGCAGAGACAGAGCATGAGCAGGGGAGGGACAGAGAGAGAGGGAGACACAGAATCCGAAGCAGGATCCAGGCTCTGAGCCGTCAGCACAGAGCCCGACGCAGGGCTCAAACTCAAGAACTGTGAGATCATGACCTGACCTGAAGTCAGACCACTCAACCGACTGAGCCACCCATGCGCCCCTCGAAAGACTTTTTTTTAAGTAATCTCTACGCCCAACGTGGGGCTCAAACTTACAGCCCCGAGATCAAGAAACGCATCCTCCACTGACTTGAGCCATACAGGCACACCTCTTTCAAAAGATTATTAATCAAAAGGGGGAAATGATGAGAGAAAAATTTTCGAAAGGCATGATATATATGGGAAGTCATTTTAGATTTCTTTCTAAGTCAGCATGACTGTATGTAACCTTTGTTTAAACTGAAAGCCTGATTTATGACCGGTCAAGCATGCATCGTACATCTGCTTTGTAAATGAGGAGCCTAAAGAAAACATCTTGCCCTTCAGATATCGATCAATGCCCCTACTCCTTGCATTCCATGACATTAAAACTCATGATTCCTGCCTACATGTTAATCTATGATCTTTTTGAGCTTTAACAAGAATGTACTTCTGACATATTGATTTATGGCTCTTTATGTAAAAAAAACATATAACCCTGTAAAAAAGTATTCCTTCTCTGGAGCAGTCTTCCCTGTGAAGATCATGTTTCCCCAGCAACTGTCCTATCCAGGCTCAAATAAAACTCTGTATTTTCTTCTTATATTAGAGTTCTTTCCAGTCAGTTTGCATCAATAAGTTGAGGGAGCATAAGGCAAGCTGAGGGCAAAGGGCAACCTAGCACACCCCCGCCCCCACCAGGTGAGAGATGTGGGATGTTCCTCAGGCACTCCTGGCTGCCCAGGAACAAAGGAGAGGACAGAAAACAAACAGTTAAACTGCCAGGAGTCGAGATAGGTATCATTGATGAGGGAGCATGAGGTAGGCAGAGTGAGTACCCTCCACACCCACCCCCCAGGTGGGATCTGTGTGATATCCCTTGGATACTCTGAGCTATCCAAGAACAAAGGACAGGGGTTTAAGTGCTTGCTGTGGTGATGTGGGAAACTGAGGCAAATGAAAAATTAAATTCCCTTACTGCCTATAGCCTGACAAGTCCTTGAAACAGGCAGGGGGACTTTCCTCTAGGAGCTCAGCTGCCTCAATGATGACACTTGGCTAGGGGCAAAAGGGAATCTTGGCTTAACATTATCCTGACCCCCCAGGATCCCGTGAGTCTCCTTAAACACATAAAAAATCTTTTGCAAACCTTATATCTCTAACCCCCAAGTGTATGTTGGCAATTATACTCCAAGCATATGGCCACTGATATACATCTGAAGGGTATCATGACTGAGGTTTTATTAAACAGTAATAAATGACATTTTCCTAACAACAGCTAGCCCCTCAAGGTCTTGCAAACCTTGCTCCCAACATTCCATCGGGACGTGCACTGTCCCTACCCGCCTCCCAACCGGAAGGTATATAACCAGTCACTTTTCACAACCCCTATGCGGCTCCTTCTGCCCACGGGTCCTGTCCCCATGCTTTAATAAAATCATTTTTTTGCACTGAAGAGTCTTCAGGAATTCCTTCTTGGTGGTCAGCTCCAAACCCCACTATCACCCCAAAACTCCATCAAATACATCCCAACGTGGAGGGGGTGAGAAAGTCTAAGAGAGCAAAGAGCGTTCCTAGACCCTCTTAGAGCAAGTCTCTGGCTGGATCTAAAAATTTACTCGGGAGAAGAGCAGACAAATCTATTTAAAGTCTGTTTTACATGACACAGCAGCCTTCATAAGGAAATGAGGACCTTAGGAAACAGACTTGAGGATCTTTATGCTGCATTTAAAGAAGGGGCATCACGGAGGACAGGGACAGGTTCAGCAGCAGGAGAGTCCACTAATCTGAGGGAAACTTAGCAAGACCTGTTTGTTAGGATTTTTCTGTGTCCCCTTGACTTGCTCCTTTCCTCCAGGTAGAGGGAGGGGGTCTCTCACAGGAGAATTTTATGGGCTGTTTCAGGGAAGAAGGGCAGGAGGGAGAAGCTCAGAGTGATCTTTCCTGTTTCTGCCATTTTCTCGAACTCCTCCAGCTTAAGATAGTCAATACAAGAAGGGGCCGTATTTTAGGGGAGCACGTCCTGAACTCTGTCACAATCACCTCCTTTGTCTTTACTAAACAGAGAAAGTCGGATCGCCTCACCCTGCCTTCCCTGCTCTGTTCTCACCTTGGCTGGCCTCTGGTTTCCCAAGCCCTAATCAAGAAACTCACCCAAGTCAACTATTTACGCAGAAAATTTACTGAAGGTGGAACTGAGGAGGGAATCCTACATTTCACCAGTGCGCCTTGAGTCAAAACACAGCAATAATTATTGTCACAGCAAGTATTAATTGCGTTGTAAGACAAATAAGAAGAAAGTTGCCAGAATCTACTATATATGGTATATGTTTATATATAGATACATTTACAGAATACATGAATACATTCCTGTCAAGTTTTCCTAAAAATACAGAAATATGTAGAATTAGAAGATAAAATGTCCTTTCCTTTCCTCCCTTCTCCACCTGTAGCCCCCCACCCCCACCTCTACTTCCCCCTTCAGAGGTGACTCTGACCTTTTTTATGCATATCAAGAAACAGAGGCCTAAGTGGTCTGACAGTTTTGGGTGGAAGCCTCTGGCTTCCTGGGTCTTTTGCACCTCAAAGATGGTCTCTGCCCTCCAATCAAAGCCCTGCAGGGGGTGGGGAAGGCTGTACTGAAGGCTATGTATTTGTGTGAAGGTTTTTATTTATTTATAAGGAACTTGACCTGAAAGTCAGACCTTGCCAGACACAAACCCCAACACCTTAATCAATAAATCACAATCTGCGGTGGAGGCGGGGTCTGGTTAGGATTCTGGGATGTACAGGTGAACTGTGATGTATTAAAAGATACGAAGAGTACCTCTTCCCCTTCTTTATTGTCTATCCCCCCCCCCCTTCCCTCCCTTCTTTCTGGAAACCTTCTTCAGGGCCCATCTCACACATTCCAGAGACTTCAATTACCACCTTCATGATAATGACCCCCAAGCTAATGACCCCCAGTAATCTAACCCTCTGGCCAAGAGCGATCCTGTTGTGTTTTAGCAAGAGTGGTGCTACCATCTATCCTGTCCTCCAAGCAGAAGCCTGAGTGACCCTTCCATCCCGTTCCACGTCTCCCAACCACATCGGCCGCCAAGTCCAGCGGCTTCTTCCTCCTTGGTAGCCCTTACATCCACAGCTTCCCGCCCAGCAGGCCCTACACACTGGTATGCCCTGGCCTGGATCAGGGTCACTGATGGGGCAGCTGGAGGTGAGGGGCAGCTTCCCAGGGCCTTCTCGTTAGTTCGGGTAGAAGAATGAACACTGGAGGTCATCGTCCCCAGGCCCGGCCGGGCCTGCCAAGGAACAACCCATTGGCCTAGGCTCAAGCGATGGGCATCCTCCCTTATCGTTCGTAGGAACCTGGAGGAGGAACGCACCTCGCTCGCTTACAAGTAATCAGCACTACCCTAAAGATAGAATTACCACATCGACCTAATGAAATCTCTAACATATGGAACGAAGATACTTTTCAGATTCCAAGTCTCTTGAAATGGAACAGAGCTCCCTGGTAACAGGCGAAGCCGCACTAAGTTATCCAGTAACATCTGCTAGCCTGACCTCCTGGGCCTCCCATCAGCTGCGCCCAGTGTCTCAGGAGCGCCACCCCCCCCCCCAAAGTCGGCCTTTAAAATCCTCACTTGCAAGCCATCAGGGAGTTGGGACTTTTGAGCACTAGCTCGCCCTTCTCCTGGTGAGGTTAAGCTCGTATTTTGCATTTACTCATGTTAAAAAGAAAACCTCGGGCCCAAAATGTATGCTAGACCACGACACCAAACCAGGGTTTAACTAATCTTACTAAGCTTTCAGCCTCCCCTAGAAACGTAGTCGTGACCTGTCAGTAAGGAATTTTCTGGTCAGAAACAATAAGGTGATCTGTCACATGGGGCCTCCCCATGTCCCCAAAAACGCTGAGGTCATCAACCTACCACGAGAAGCTTTCGCCTCTAAAACAAAGTTGACCTCCCCCAAAATAATCCTTTTTTTTTTTTTTCCTGTTTATGACTTCCTTGTCTTGCCTTTTAAAACCTTTCCCCTTCTGTAGCTCTGTGGAGTTCTCTTCTACTTGTTAGATGGGATGCTGCCTAATTCAGGAACCGATTCATAAAGCCAATTAGACCTTTAAAATTTCATTTGAAAATTTTGGTAAGACCCACTGGGGATGTTATGAAAATATGGTGTAAGTACCATTTCAAAAATTCCAAATTCTAAAATCAAAAATTCTGAATTGTGAAATACAGCTCACCTTGCGGATTTTGAGTAAGTGGGTATGAATCTGTACCAGATATTAGAATTGTTCGGGGCCAACACAACTGCCATTTCTTTGGCTCCCACATCTGTGCTGGGCTCTGTGTGCTGGGCTCAGGCTTCGGCAGGGGGAGCTTGCCTCTGCTCCCCACCGCATGGACTCGGCTGGTGGGAACGGGGACCGCCTGGCTCGTTCACCCGGCTGGCAGGTGGGGCTGACTGCTGGCGGGGACCTCAGCTGAGGCTGAGGGCAGGGGCCGAGGTGCCTTTTCACAGGAACCTCTCCACCAAGCCTTCTCCACCAGCTGCACAGACTTCCTCAAGCATGGCATCTGGGTTTCAAGGAGAGCGTCCCAAGAACAGGAAGTAGAAGTTACCCATTTCTGTTGGCACAGCATCACTCCCACCTTGTTCTGGTGACCGAATATCACATGGTATGTGTTGGCTGGCTGGTTCATACGAGCACACCCTGAATGCCCCTGTTAACCATTATGCTGAGAATGTACTGATCCCGTGTTCCCTCTGTATTCCCATCAAGCAGGATATGAAAAAAAACGTGTTGTTCAATATTCAAGGTCAGGACACCAGGGGTGGCCAACCCGGAGCATCTCCTTTCTTTTTTTTTTTTTTTTTTTAAATTTTTTTTTTCAACGTTTATTTTATTTTTGGGACAGAGAGAGACAGAGCATGAACGGGGGAGGGGCAGAGAGAGAGGGAGACACAGAATCGGAAACAGGCTCCAGGCTCTGAGCCATCAGCCCAGAGCCTGACGCGGGGCTCGAACTCACGGACCGCGAGATCGTGACCTGGCTGAAGTCGGACGCTTAACCGACTGCGCCACCCAGGCGCCCCGGAGCATCTCCTTTCTAACAAAGAACGTTCTGCATGGCAGGCCTTGACCTCCTTGGAGCGCTGGCCTTGATCTCCGAGGAGCACTGCTCATGCAAGGAGGGAAAAGGCTTCAGATAGTTGCTGGGCTAGTTGTCACACTATAAAAGTCGGCTGCGTGCAGATCCGGTAGAATGTTTTGTCAGTCTGCTGCTTCCGACCCCCTGTACGTAAGTTCCCCCAATAAACCAACATCTGGATCACTACTCTGGGTCATGGCTTTGGTCTTGAGTCCCCACACGTCCTCGGTTTAGAGTCTACAGGGATGGGGCCACACGGTAGCCGTGGGTAACTAGTTACACAGATCTTAAGGGGAGGAGTGTCACAGAATTTTGAAAACTTGCTTTAAAAATTTTTTCTAATGTTAACTTTTGAGAGAGAGAGAGAGAGTGAGAGAGACACAGAGTGTGAGCAGGGGAGGGGCAGAGACAGAAAGGGAGACACAGAATCTGAAGCAGGCTCCAGGCTGTGAGCTGTCAGCACAGAGCCCGACACGGGGTTCGACCCACGAACCACAAGATCATGACCTGAGCCGAAGTTGGACGCTTACCCCCTGAGCCACCCAGGTGCCCCCCCCTTTTTTTTAACGTTTATTTATTTTTGAGAAAGAGAGACAGAGTGTGAATGGGGGAGGGGCAGACAGAGGGAGACAAAGAATCTGAAGCAGGATCCAGGCTCTGAGCTGTCAGCACAGAACCTGATGTAGGGCTTGAACCCATGAACCACGAGATCATGACCTGAGCTGAAGTCGGAGGCTTAACTGAGCCACCCAGGCGCCCCAAAACCTCGTTTTAAATGGCCACACCACCCCTACTCATTCTTCAAAGAGCAGCTCTGACATCGTCACGTTGCTGGCACTCTTCAAACAGTACACAACAGACCTCCTCAGTATTTACCTATGGTGTTCAGAGAATTTCCTTTTTGACATCAGCTTTAATGAGGTATAATTTACATACAATAACATTCCCCTATGGCAAGCCTACAGTTTGATGGCTTTTGACAAATTATATACACCTGTATAATCACTACCAAGATCCAGATATACAATATTTCCATTACCTTAAGTCCTCTCGGGTCTTATTGATTTCTTAAAGAGCTCTGTTGAGACTCTCTTTGTTTGCTTGTTTGTTTCTGGCTAGGAAAAGGGGAAGTGAGTGTCAAAGAAAACCTGATTAGAAACTACTCTTCTGAGATAAGGAAGCAGATGTAAGCATGTATTTGTCAGCTATGGCTAACCACAAAAGTTTGGTAGTTCCAAGCACTGCTATGCTTTGCCTCAATAAGGAAGTTGGGTAGTGACCAGTGACAAAAGGAGCCCCACAGTAGCAGGATTCTCGCATAGAGAGACGAGATACTGGGGCTCTTCTTTCCAGGAAGCATGTTTATTTGTGCTGGCACAGGCTCAATGGGTTCATACCCAAAAAACAGCCCTGAGCGCAGCGGGGTATAGTCTTTTATACAATTTCTACTTCATGGTCTCCCATACATGGTAACACACAGACATCCAGTCTGACTGGGAGGTCTATGTTACAGAGTCATGAGGAAGGTCACATACATGCACATGGCCAGGTTGTCTTCCCTTGTCTTGAGGTTTTCATCACATTCCTTAGGGAGGGGCTCTACCACACCACCTCTACGAGCACAGTGCAAGTCAGATCTGATCTCCATTGAAGGTGATCCAATGGTTTTCCATTACCTTTAAAATGAAATTTAATCTTGCTCCAAACTATACCACTGTGATCTGCCCTATACAACTCATTATGCTTTGGTCACATGGCCTTCCTTCAGGTCCTCTAAATGCAGCACAGTCCTACCCCAGGGCCTTTGCATTAGTTGTTTCCCCTTCTTACCAATCAGATTTCTCTTTGAATGTCACCTCCTCAGGGAGGCTGTCCTTGAATTCCTGATCCAAAGACATTCCCTTGCGTATCAAGATATCAAAATTAAATCAAAGATTCTATATTTGAACAGGAACATAGAAAGATCTGGATTTCATGCTTTCTGTCTAGAGTATTTCCCTACTGTGTGTTTTGGCTGTGAGCTCTGTATCTTAGCGCTAAGGATCCCTGGTGGCACTCTATTAGTGAAATTAAACTATGACACATCATGTGATGGTAGCATTGATCAGACTATACTAATGTTATGAACTTACTTCTCCACCCTAACTTCCGATGGCAAATCCCTCGAGGACATGGACTGGTTCTTGCTCAGTGTAATCGTGACAAACCATAGATGCTCATTAAACATGTGTTGAGGGACTGAAGGAATAAATGAATAAAAACCCTATAATCCCAAACCACCAGTACAGTGTGTGAAGCCACTGTCACTGGATGACATCTGAACTGCATCCTAACAAGAATCTTCCCAGTTCTCCTGGCCTCCTACTCTAGTGGCTGCACATGATATTTAATTTTATGTGTCAGCTTGACTGGGCTAAGGGATGTCCTGAGAGCTGGTAAGATATATATGTTCCTAGTTTCCCGATATCCTTTTTGTGGCCCCTTGTTCAGATATCTACAACATCATAATACCACCAAGCTCTTGTGCAAAGTGGTTGTGCCATTTTACACTCCCACCAGCAGTGTACAAGAACCCAGTTGCTACTGGGGTGCCTGGGTGGCTCTGTGGGTTGGGCGACTGACTTTGGCTCACGTCATGATCCCACAGTTTGTGAGTTCGAGCCTCGCGTTGGGCTCTGTGCTGACAGCTCACAGCCTGGAACCTGCTTCAGATTCTGTGTCCCTCTCTCTCTCTGCCCCTCCCCCACTCATACTCGGTGTCTCTCTGCCTCTCAATAATAAATAAACGTAAAAAAATTATTAAAAAAAAAAGAATCCAGTTGCTGCCTATCCTCACCAACACTTGGTGTGGTGAGTCTTTTAAATGTTTGCCATTTTATAGGGTGTACAATGGCATCTTACCATAGCTTTATGTGGCATTTCCAACTGTGTTGAGTGCCTGTACATGTTTTTATAGGTCACTCCTAGATGAAGAGTAAAAAGCTAACTTCAATCCAGAGGCAAAAACGAAACAAAACACACCAAAAAAACAAGCTTTTGGGACAAAAAGGGAACTCTCATGAACTTTTGGTGGGAATGCAAAATGGTGCAGCCACTGTGGAAAACAGTATGGCAGTTCCTCAAAAAAATTAAATACAGAACTCCCATAAGACCCAGCAATTCCACTTCTGAGTATTTATCTGAAGAAAACAAAAACACTAATTTGAAAAGATAGATGCACATTTAGGTTCACTGCAGCACCGTTTACAATAGCCAAGATATGGAAGCACCTGAGGTGTACCCAGATGAATGGATAAAGAAGACGTGATATGTGTATATATAAAATGTAATATCACTATGCCATAAAAAAGCACAAAATTTTGCCATTTGTGACAACATGGATGGACTTAGGAGGTATGATGTTAAGCGAAATAAGTGAGACAGAGAAAGACAAACACTGTATGACTTCACTTATATATGTAATCATCTAAGTAATCATCTAAAAAATAAAACAAAGAACACAAGAAAGAAACAGACTCATAGATATAGAGAACAATCCAGAAGTATAAAGAATAATCTGGTCATTGCCAGAGAGGAAAGGGGTATAGGTATGAGCAAAATAAGGGAAGGGAGTTAAAAGGTACAAATGCCCAGATATAAAATAAGTAAAACACGTGAATATGATGTATGACTTAAGAAATATAGTTAATAATCTATGACTTTGTATGACGACAGAAGGAAGCTAGATTTATAAGGTGATTACTTGGAAAACACACACACACACACACACACACACACACACACACACACACTAAAGAACACAACTTGTGCTGTGAAACCTCTAACCAATGGGTTGAAAGGCCACATGCCTCAGATGGGTAACTCTGCCTCCTCAGAAGTGTGTAGAACCCCTTCCTGCTCCCCAACTCTTAGAGATGACTACACAATTTCTACCACTCCTATAATACAGTACAGCGACAGTCCTGCCCCCAAGATGCCTAACAAAATGGAACCAGACATAGAGCGAACAACCCATCGTTCTTATCCGGCTGCTCTCACTACCACATAGACCAAGACTCAGCAGCAACATCTAGTGTTCATCTCATTGATGTGGATATTGTGCAAGTATTTCACTTGGAAATATTTATAGAGTATAAGTGAAATCATTCTGTTATCTACATATTGTCATATTCCAAATATATTTCAGAAACTGCTATCTTTTCTTGAAAGAATCTTAAGTGCTAAGATTTTTTTCATGTGTGTCTTGCATTTAATCAGCTGAAGATGCCTGTGAATTCTTTTTTTTTTTTTAAGTTCATCTATTTATTTTGAGAGAGAGAGAGATAGTGAGCAGGGGAGGGGCAGAGAGAGAGAGGGAGAGAGAATCCCAAGCAGGCACCTCACCACCTGTGTGGAGCCCGATGCGGGGCCTGAAGTCACCAACCATGAGATCATGACCTGAGCTGAAATCGAGAGTTGGACGCATAACCAACTGAGCCACGCAGGAGCAGCCCAAGATGCCTGTGAATACTTAAGAAAAATGTCAAACTTCTTCAAATAAGTGGGTTTGACAAGATTAACAGAAGAGAGGATACTTCTGTTAGAGTTAAGTTACAAAAAGAGGAATGACAGTAAAGCAACTAAAACCAAAACAAAACAAGAATTGGAACAGATTGGATCTTGACAAGAACTCCATGCCTGTGAAATGATGCAATTTTGGACAAACACAACGTGAGGCAGGAACTTGTGACACACGGCAAACTGGCATGTGGCAAACTTGTGGAACTGAACTTGATACACGCCTCATCTGAATGGATGTTTTGAGAGCTATTATTTACTCCCACCACAAGAACAGCACACGCTGAGGAGGAGGGCCCTGTTCAGTTTGGGTCCAAGGATGCAAAGACACGTCTAGGAGGAGCAGAGCCACCACTGACCTGCAACTGTTATGAACTGAACTGTGGTCCCCAAAAAGATAAGGCCTAGTCCCCAGCACCTGTGAATGGGATCTTATTTTGAAAAGAGTCTCCATAGATGAAGGAACCTTCTAGGTCCTATATCTGTATACACAGAACTAAGCAAATGTTTTTGTGTGGTTAAGATTATACAGTATGGTGGTGCCTGGCTGACTCAGTCAGAAAAGCATTGACTCTTGATCTTGGAGTCAAGAGTTCAAGTCCCACGCTGGATGTAGAGACTAATAAGTTAAATAAATAAACTTAAAAAAGATTATATCATGCATTTTCACACACCATGATCATGAATATTTACAAATTCAAATATTTAGCAACTCAAAGTCCAAAAGCCATGAATATTTTGATAGCCAAGCGTATACTATACCAACTCAATCAGAGAAAAAAAGAAAGAAAGAAATCCTGCTTTTCTTGGTGTGATAGCTAATTTTATGTGTTAACCTGACTGGCAACAGGGTGCCCAGATTAAACATTTCTGGATGTTTACAAAATGAAATCCAATCAATCCATCAGTCCTACTCGTTCTGTTCTTCTGGAGTACTACTATTAACTACTACTAGTAGAAATTAATAATTCCCTGATACACTTGTAAACAAAAAAGTCATAAAAACCAAAACAAACAAACAAGCCAACAGGCCTCTATTCTCCAAAAAAAGGCATCCAAATGGCTAACGGAAATATGAAAAGATGCTCATCATCACTTATCATCAGGGAAGTGCAAATCAAAACTACAATGCGAAATCACCTCACCATTGGAATGGCTAACATCAACAACACAAGAAACAACAGGTGTCGGCAAGGATGTGGCCACAAAGGAACCCTCAGGCGCCACTGGTGGGAATGAAAACTGGTACAACCACAGAAGAAAACGGTATGAGGGTTCCTCAGAAAGTTAAAAATGGAATTACCCAATGATCCAGTAATTGCACTACTGGGTATTTACCCAAAGAATATGAAAACACTCATTTAGAGGCATACATGCAACTCTGGTTTTAGCAGCATCATTTATAATAGCCAAACTATGGAAGCAGTCCATGTGTCTGTTGATAGATAAATGGATAAAGAAGATGTAGTATATATATTGAATGGAGTATTACTCGGCTGTAAAAAAGAATGAAATCTTGCCATCTGCAACAACGTGGATGGAGCTAGACAGTATAATGCTAAGCAAAATAAGTCAGTCAGAAAAAGACAGATACCATATGATTTTACTCATGCATGGAAGTTAAGAAACAAATGAGCAAAGGGGAAAAAGAGAGAGAGACAAATCAAGAGACAGACTCTTAACTCTAGAGAACAAACATGGTTACCACAAGGGAGGTGGGGGGAAGGATAAGTGAAATAGATGATGGGAATTAAGGAGGGCAACTGTCGTGATGAGCACATGGTGACGTATGGAAGTGCCGAATCACTGTATTGTGTACCTGTGGGGCGCCTGGGGGGCTCAGTCGGTTATGCTTCCGACTTCGGCTCAGGTCATGACCTCAGTTCGTGAGTTCAAGCCCCACGTCGGGCTCTGCACTGACAGCTCAGAGACTAGAGCCTGCTTTGAAGTGTGTGTGTGTGTGTGTGTGTGTGTGTGTGTCTCTTTCTGCCCCTCCCCCGCTCGTTCTCTTTCTCTCTCTCTCCCCCCCCCCTCTCAAAAGTAAATCACATTAAAAAAAAATTAAACAGGGGCACCTGGGTGGCTCCGTCAGTTAAGCGTCCGACTTCAGCTCAGGTCACGATCTCGCGGTCCGTGAGTTGGAGCCCCGCGTAGGGCTCTGGGCGGATAGCTCAGAGCCTGGAGCCTGCTTCCGATTCTGTGTCTCCCTCTCTCTCTGCCCCTCCCCCATTCATGCTCTGTCTGTCTCAAAAATAAATAAACGTTAAAAAAAAAAAGGAATGCTTCTAAAAAAAAAATTTAAACAAAAAAAAACTATATTGTATACCTGAAACATTACAGGGTATGTTGACTACCTGGAATTTAAACAAACAAATAGATGAATCATGAAAGCGAAATCCTGGCATTCACTGCCTAGTGGTTGCCTCACAATTCCACCTTCAAAATGCTTTTTTTCAAGTTTATTTTTATTTATCTTTGACAGAGAGAGAAAGCACAAGCAGGGGAGGGGCAGAGAGAGCGGGAGACCGAATCCTAAGCAGGCTCTGTGCTGTCAATGCAGAGCCCAACCCAGGGCTCAAACTCACTAACTGTGAGATCATGACCTGAGCTGAAATCAAGAGTCTGATGCTCAACCGACCGAGCCACCCTGGTGTCTCTCTAGTAATTATTTTTAAAAGATATTTACAAGTTGATTAATTCACTAGCTCTACTTTTTATCATACATTGTCACCTCAAGACATCCCAAATCTTTAAAGTTGCAAAATAAAGACTGGGGTTTGTCCTCAGTAGACACCGGCCCTTTAAAAAAGCACACATACAGAACTTCGGACATAATCCACAACTATCCTCCAGCTGCGGAGACCGTAGCAAAGCATCCCTTTCTCTACCCTTCCTCTCTGACCGATTCCACCATGGCAGTGACTCAAGGACGGAAACCCCTCTAGCACCAGGGGGTGGATTAACCAAAAATTCAGTTTACTAACTCCATTTTTGTCACACACTGGCAACTTCTTTAACATCTAGAAAGGTGAGACATTGTAAAATTTGAACATGTTGATCTTTTCCATGTACTGTATACATCGCAGGTCAGAACAGTATACAGAGAACACAAGGGGGGGGGTGGTTACGCTTGTCTAACTATCAACAGACTGGCATCCAGCTCCTGGCACCTTCTGCCCTTCCCTCTTCCCTGAACCGACACGAACACAACGTGTTCTGCTCAGAGAGGTAGTTTGACCATTCCATTTCCAAAATACACGGTTCTCGTGTGGATTTTAACAATAGACGATTTATAAAATGTGTCATTTCACTACTCCTGTTTTTAACATACTTTGTGTCCTTCTAGCCACCTAGAAAAGCTATGTGTCTCAAATAAGGACTTAAGTTTGTCCACTATACACACAGTAGTGTTGAATAAACTACACTCCTGTGACAATGGTTATATCTGAAGGTGACTTCTGATTAGGGACGTTAGTTATAGCCTGGAGTCCTTCAACTCGCTCGATTCCTTTTCTCCAGAAACGACCCACTAAATGAGATGTGGTTTTACAATTTCACTCCCAAAGCCATTTTCAGAAGACAATCTTTCTACAGACTCCTAACAACGCAAGGTGAATAAAACGTGTTAGATTACTAACTCCACTCCACTGTTGTCACTGCTGGGGAAATACAATTATGAACAAAATCTCCGAACCCAAAAATCCTCTCTACAAAAGTCTTAGAGAAAGAAAACAGCTTTACGACTGAATGAGGATTAATCCAGAACGTGATACACATCACGGGCAAGCTGCTAAGAGACTGCAAACAAACGAAATCGCTCTCTGTTCTATAGCCAAGGAGATACAGCCCGTGACTTAGATGTTCTCAAGATAAATGCGAACTATTCTCAAGTAAGAGGACCTGATACCACCCTTTGTCACACACACATCCTAGATTCACCTGGTAATTGAGGTGGCCATCTGTGTGTGCTAATTGGCTTTATCCAAAGGAAAAATAAACTTATTTTGAGCGCTTATGACAGAAGGGAGTTTTGCAACTTGGTAGGCGTCCGCTGAAGCTAGGTTTCTACCCTCCCACAGAGACTGGGAGCTGTGGTGTGACATCATAGAAAATATATATATTGGTCTCTGCTCCCAGTTTCTGGTACCGAGCTCCCAAAACCTTTTAGTTCCCTAAGTGATTTGAGTATTTTTTGTTCTGATAATTGTCTTTAACCCCGTTCCTGATGCAGAGCTCCTAAAACCCTTGTAAATTCCTAAGCGATCCGAGTACTAGGTGCACCTCTTGTTGTCCTGAGGCGACTCTGGGTGGTCTCCTGGATGGGTGGGGGCGGGACTAAGCCAAGATCAGAAGCTTCGAAGGTTCAGCCCTATGCCCTATCTTCCAGAGAGGGAAGAGGGGTGGAAATGGAATTAATCATTGATCATGCCTAAGGGAGGCAGCCTCCCTGAAATCCCAATAGTGTAGAGTTTAGGGAACTTCCAGGTTGGTGAACGTATCCATATACTGGGAGGGTAGTGCAACCCAACTTCCTGGGGGCAGCAGCTCCTCCACTTGGGACCCTCCCAGATCTCGCCCTATGTATATCTTCACCTAGCTATTCATCCGGATCCCTTCGCATACCCTTTTTAAAGTATTTTTTAAATTAAAAAAAAAATTTTTTAAATGATCTCTACACCTCACATGGGGCTTGAACTCAGGACTCCAAGAATTGCATGCCATTCCAACTGAGCCAGGCAAGCACCCCTTATCATATCCTTTATTTAAAAACAATTTTTTTAACGTTTATTTATTTTTGAGGGGGAGAGGCAGAGAGAAAGGGAGACACAGAATCTGAAGCGGGCCCCAGGCTCTGAGCTGTCAGCACAGCTGACAGGGCTTGAACCCACTAACCATGAGATCATGACCTAAGCTGAAGTCAGACACTTAACTGAGCCACCTAGGCGCCCCAGTGGGATTTATCATTGTAATGCCCGAAGTTCCGAAACCTCCCACAAAAGACCACCAGAGCCGTAAGTCAAAGCCAAGCGGCAAGGGTCGTTTATTGCAGGTTCGAACCTGGACCTCCGCTCACTCGTTGCCGGTGACGCTAAGAGGCCCCGAGTGAGGTTTTTACAGCCTTTTTATAGACAGGTACAAACAAGTTATGGGGAAGTTAGGGATTCTTCGAGGTTACGCCAAGCAGTTGTACAGAAGCGGAACAAGCTGGTTAAGCAAGGGATTGAAGCTAAGTTTGTTTTTTACAGACCAGGATGACTAGGCAAACAGTTTGCCCAGGTCTCTCATTTCTCCCCTTTCTCAAGTACCTGAGGAACCAAGGGGAAGGGGAAAATATGTTAAGCAAGCAGGTTTACAGAAGCGAGAAATGCCGGTTAGTTCATGTACAATCACTTATTCTATTACATACCAGACTACATTTAGGAAGTTTCACAACTTACTCTAATTACATAGCGGGTTACATTCAGGAAAGGTTTCACAATGCTCATGGCAAACAGCAAGCAAAACAGACTTCTCAGCAATTGTATTTCTTATCAAAGATCCATAATAAGCAGAAAAGAGAACTTAGCTTTAAACAAAGGCAGGGCTGTCATTTGGATTTAAAGCTGTTCTTTTCATCATGTCCTTTAATAAACTGGTAAACATAAGTACAGCAGTTTCCCCTTATCTGGAGGATATATGTTCCAAGACCCCCAGTGAATGCCTGGGGACAGTACCAAACCCTAAATATACTATGCTTTTTCCTATACGTACACACTTCTGATAAAGTTTAATTTATATAGCAGGCACAGTAAGAGATTAACAATAACTAATAATAAAATAGGACAATTATACCAATAACAGTAATAAAAGTTATGTGCATATGGTCTCTCTCTCAAAGTATCTTAATGTACTATCGTGGCCTTTCTTCTTGGGATGATGTGAAATGATAAAATGCCTAAGTGATGTAAATGACTGTAGACACTGTGATGCAGCCTTAGGCGACTACTGACCATCTATCTGATGACCTGTCAGAAGAAGGATCATCTGCTTCCCTATTGTGGTTGACCACAGGTCACTGAAACTGCAGAAAGCGAAACCTTAGCTGAGGGAATCTCTGAAAGTGTTTCCCTGAATTCTGCGATCTGTTCTGGCAAATGTCAGACCCCATGGGAGAGGAGGTCATGGGAACCTCCAATTTGCAGCCAAACCACATGGAAGTTGTGGGCAATGTGGGAAACCTACCACTTGCAAATGGCATCTTAAGTCAGGGGTAGTGTCATTAGGATTCTCGAGAATCCTTAACCTACGAGATCTGATTCTAACTCTAGGTAGACAGTGTCAGAATTGAGTTGAATTATAGGAATGTGGTGTTGCAGAATTCTTTGGTGTGGGGGGCAAAACCCCACTATTTAGTGACCAGAATGTTATAAGGGAAGCATTCCACACGAAAATAAAGGAGAAGGACACAGGAGGAAGGAACACTGGAAGGTTTTCAGATACATAGGGGCTACCACCCTTGATGATTACATATCAGAGATGGTTGCCAAGCCCTTAAGGAAGATATTCCTGGATGTACACATGGTACAGAAAAGTTAAATGGGATGTACAAGGGGCACCTGGGTGGCTCAGTCAGTTAAGAGTCCGACTCTTAGTTCTGGCTCAGGTCATGATCTTGTGGTTTATGAGTTCGAACCCCCACATTGGGCTCTATGCTGACAATGCAGAGCCTGCTTGGGATTCTGTCTCCCTCTCTCTGTTCCTCTCCTGCTTGCTCTCTCTCTCTCTCAAAAATAAACATTAAAAAAAAACATTAAAGTAATAAATAAATAAATAAATAAATAAATGGAATATACATAACACATTGGCAATGTGTTATAACGTGAAATCTTCTAGAACATGCCAGTAAAACACCTCTTGCAATTTCTTCTCTCCCACTTCCCTCAACCCAATGAACAAGTACATAGAATATAGTGTCCACAGACGTGGTTTAACAATCCCATTTGCAAAGATAAAATTTCCCATCAATTTTTAAAAACTGTTTATTGTGGTAAAATATACACAACATAAAATTTATCACTTAAACATTTTTAATTCTCCAGTCCAGTGGCATAAGATGAATTCACCTTCTTGCGCAACCACCACCATCATCTGTCTCCAGAATTTTCTTCATCCCAAACTGAAAAGCTATACCCATTAAACGATAAGTCCAATAGCACACCCCTCACACCCGATAACTACCATTCTACCTTCTGTCTCTATGAATGTGACTATACCAAGTACCTCATATAAGTGGGATTGTATAACATTCCCATCGATTTTTAAAATCTACTTATACAATGTTATTCTACTACTTCTAATTGTAGATCAAGCACTTCTAAACATCCAGAAAGACTAGGTATTTCAATAAAGACTTAATTATTCACTATATTTACAAAGTACTGTAAAATAAAACGTATACACATGGCAAGGATTATGATTGAGGTATCTTCTAAATACGACCACTTGGGCCTTGACCATTCCTTCCTGACTTCCTTCTCTCTACCACAACCCAGTGGGCAAGCACAAGCTTAGAGGTGGTTGGACAAATTCATATCCAAAAGTCATTTATAGAAGACAGGCTTTCCTATGCTTTTCAACACAAACTGTACAGAACGTGCTGATTTTACTAACTCTACTCTGTCATACATTGGTAACCTCTTTACCATCCAGAGACTAGATGGCACAAAATTAGGACTCACTTGTCTACTGTATGCACTATATACACAGCAAAGAAGATGTCTATAACACACAAAAATGGTTTTGTCTGAAACTATCCAAATGCGGACACATTAGCATATTACCTTTTGAATTTCCTTCCCTCCCTCCTCCAAACTATGAAACAAGTACAGACAGTAGCATACTACTCACAGAGCTGGTTTAGCAATTCACCTTCTAAAAGATATGTCCTAAGAATTTTAGCACAAAGATATGTACAGAGCGGTATTTCACGACTTCTACTTTAAGCATATCTCATTGGATGTTTCAAAACATCTGGATAGACTAGCCGTTCCAAATAAGGACTATGCCCACTAGCGAGACAGCAGTGCTGAGTAAACTGCACACATAGGACACCCTTTATACTCTGAAAGTACCTTTTACATATGAACTTCTGGCCTAGAACCCTTCCTTCTTCTCGCCCTCCCCACCGACCCAGTATATGGAATGCGCTAGATGGATGGTTTGCACAAGCACACCCTGAATGCCCCTGTTAATCGCTATCTTGAGAACGTATGCATCCTGTGCTCCATCTATATTCCCATCAAACAGAATATGTAGAAGAACGTGTCATTCAGCATTCAAGGTCAGGGGCTCTGGGGGTGGCCAACCCAGACCATTTCCTTTATAAGAAAGAATGTCCAGATGGCAGGCCTTGATCTCCCTGGATCACTGGCCACACAAGGAGGGAAGAAGCTACTTATAACTTGCTGGCCATGTTATGCCCAGAATTCGTGATCCCCAAATACCGCCAGGGAGCCGAGTCCGATGTAAAAGCAAAAGAGCCTTTATTCGAGCTAGCTCGAGCTCAATCCCCTACCTGCACCGACGCAGCGGTGAGATACCAGGGAGAGAGAACGAGTTTCAAAAGGACAAAGGTTTTATTGGGGCCTAGGGGCATTTGGTGAGGTAATGGCTATGGCCTCAGCCAATTGGCTGGGGAAGGGTCCAAGTCCTGTTAGGCAGGTGAGTGGGAGGTTACTCAAGGGGAGGAGGTGTGGTCAAGGTGAAGGACACAGAACAAGATGGAGTCGGCCGGCATAGGCCCGCCCTTTCAGCCAGTCGCTAGACTGTAAAAGCTTGCTGCGTGTAGATCCCAGTAAGGGGGATTTTGTTTTGTCCAGTCTGCCACTCCTGGATTCCCTGTACATAAGTTCCCCCAATAAACCTGCGTCTCCATTGATATCACCATGTCGTTTCTGAGGTCTAGCTGAGCCATCACCCACCCTTGGCTTAGAGTCCACTGGAGTGTGGCTCCAAGTGGGCTATGTTAGGATGTCCTTGGAACCACAAGAGAGGGGACGGCCATCTTGCCAGCGCAACCCAACAAAAAGTTGCCAGAACGAATTGGAGGTCAACCAATCACTGAGCGACAGCACGACCTGACGTGAAAAAGGCCCACCCGGACCTAAACCCGGAACCGCTGCAGCTTAAAAACCCCACCCCACTACACCTGGGGGCGACTTCCCTGACTCCTCTCTCTCTCTCTCCCTGAGTCACAGGGAGAGCCTCTGACTCCTATCTTTACCCTGCCTTACACCTGACCCTAACAGGCTATACTGCTCAAATTCTCAGGAGACATTCTTTCCTAGGAATTTTAACACAAAGCATACAAAATGTATTAGTCTAACGCCTATAGTATAAACTGCCAACCTCCTTAACATCCACAAAGATGAGATGCTATGAGCTAGGACTCGGTTGTCCATTATACGCACTACATACACAGCAACGCAGAATGCAGAAGGTAACGTATAAACCAAAGGGATAGTGGTTAATCTTGCCTCTGTGTAAATACACTTAGGCCTTTGCTGCTCCTCTCTCCCCCACCAAACAAGTGCACAAACACAATGAGTACTCAAGGAAGTGATTTGGCCGTTCCAAAAGAAACAAGCTGTATTTCTTATTGTTAACCTTAACAAAAAAAGCCAGGCAGTTATTTTAACCAGCAAAATGGGTTTTTTAGGAACAGAAAAGTGTAAGGGGTAAATTGTAGTGTAGGGCTAACCTATAGCTTGAGAGATACCAGCTTTGTGTTGACACTGTAGCTTGAGAAATAACAGCTTTGTTTTGACACTGAAGGTTAAAGAGATAACACCTTAAATTACGCTTCATACTCTTGTAAATTAGGCTTCACCAATTAAGGGAACAAAAGTTCAAAGAAAAGTGGCATCAGAGGCAGGGTCAAGGAGATCAACTGGTTGCGACTTAACGGCAGAAAGTCTAAAATAATCACCCCCATCCGGGAACTGTTTCCACCTCATCTGGGAACTATTTCTTTGTTCTGTTCCCAGGTGATGATAAGACGATGTGGTCGGCTATAAAAACTCTGTACCTGGGCTGTTCAGGGCCGCACTCTGATCAAAAGTGTTGGTCCCGATTGGTAGGACTTGCCTCTCCTTGCAGTAAACTTTACTGTGACTGTCACTGGTGTCCATAGCATTCTGTTTCAGGAGTCGTGTGGATGCAACAAAAAGAATTGCAACCCAGGACATGCAAGCTATAGCAAAACTATAGACCAGTCTGACAAAACAAAAAAGAAAAAAAAAAGAGAAGAAAAAAGGAGACGAACATCATCCTATGGAGAAGAAAAGGGAATTGGGAGGAGTTGTCCATCAGAGAGAACAGAGTTCCAGGTGATGACGGGTTCTCACTGGCTGGCTGGCAGGGGTATATTTCTTGCAGGATATGCAATTACATCCGGGGCCTCTAAGTGACGGTTCTTTCCTGTTGGCACTTCTTCAGCCGGGGTCTGTGATTGACAGTTCTTCCTGTAATTGACCCGGAGTGGCAGTGAAGCCGGCATCCATCTTGTTTGTTCAGGTGAAGGAATGAACAGTAGCAGGGATACTGTCTAACCAAGGAACTTGGAGGCTTAGCGACAGCGGTGCTTGCTGAGGGTGCAAAGGAACACGCGAGAATGCAACCCCACTAGCTTATGCACATACAAGTAGTTAATCAGCACTACCCTAACAATACGATCATCACATGGACCTAACGACCTAACAAACAAAGGTATTTTTCAGATTCCAAGCCTCCTGAGATGGAACAAAGCTCCCCGTGACCAGAGGAAGCAGCACCAGGAAGTTGCTAAGTAACATCTGTTAACAGGACTTTATAGACCAATCAACATGGGCCTCAGGACATCTCTGCCCCAAACTATGCCTTGTAAAAATCCTCACTTACTGGGGTACCTGGGTGGCTCAGTCGGTTAAGCGTCTGACTTCAGCTCAGGTCATGATCTCACGGTTCGTGAGTCCAAGCCCCGCATCAGGCTCTCTGCTGAAGGCTCGGAACCCGGAGCCGGCTTCGGATTCTGTGTTTCCCCCTCTGCCCCTCCTTCCCTCGCACTCTGTCTCTGTCACTCGAAAATAAACATTAAAAAATAGAAAATTAAAAAATCCTCACTTACTAACCATCAGGGAGTTCAGGACTTCAAACAGTACATCCCCATCCTTCTGGGTGCCCCACATCAATAAGTAGCCTTTCTTCATGGCCAAAGCTCAGTGTTAAGTTTTTGTTTTTGCTTTTGTTTTGGCCTCCTGTGCAGCCGGTGGAGGAACCTCCTTTTGTTCAGTTACAGCATGTGCTCCCTTTCTTGCCTCCTGACACCCTTTTAGTGAGGCCTCACTTTATTTTCATATTATAAATTTGAACAAAAAAATTCACAAAGTGAATTTTTATGTGACTATGATAGGGAAAGAGAAGGTTAAAGAGGTAGCAAGGGAAAGGTTAGGACTTGAGGGCCCCCACCCCCCATGCAGAAGAAGGAAAACACATTATTTTAAAACAATGCTGGGAGCATGTGACTAGGAGAAAAACTCCCTCAGGCGTAGTGTTTCTCTTAAGAATGTAACAAACCACCTACTCCCCCCACCCCCAGGTCCCCCTCAGGAATTTGACAAACAGACTAAAGTAAACCATAAAACTTATGTTGTTCCAGGGACAGTATGATCATGGTCCTCACAGTCCGAGCCCTCACACCACGGAATCAAGCCCATCAGGAATAAACTAGTCAGCACCTACAGTTATCAGGCCAACGAAAAACAGAACCTGGAAAGGAACAAAGGGGAAAGAGAGGGGAGGGAACGCGATGTCCTATAAAATGAGTTCCTCACCTACAGTCGGGGCTATTCACTTTGCAATGCCCTCTCTCTGCAAAGAAACCTTTTGTACTATTCTTGCTTTTATTTAAAAAATTTTTAATATATATTTATTTTTGAGAGACAGAGAGCAAGCGGGGAGGGGTAGAGAGAGAGGGAGAGAGAAATCTCAAGTAGGCTCCACAGTGTCAGTGCAGAACCCTACGTGGGGCTCCAACTCCCGAACCACGAGATCACGACCTGAGCCAAAACCAGGACTCGGGACGCTTAACCAACTAAGCCACCCAGGCGCCCTGCTAATCTTGCTTTTTAATAAAATTCTTGCTGCCTGCTTACTTCCCTCCGAGTCTACCTCTTCATTCTTTGAAGCCACAGGAGACCACGAATCCCAGGTACTGAGGTAAAAGAATCCTGCAACACTACCACTGGTTTTATATCGCACTTCTGAAAATCTAAACAGAAAATATTTCAAACAAAGTATTTAGCAGTGTCAACCCTAGGTCAGTGAGCAATTCAAATGCACTGTACTAGAGCAATAGCTTTAATGTGACAATGTTTCCTGAATACAGCTGCTCTGACATAGAAGCTTCTTCTCTTCCTCCTTGTGACCTTATCGCTCCATGACCTCTAAGCCAGGGTGCCAACGTGCACCTGTGTCACACCTGATGCTGCTTCTAGAGGTGGTCCAACAAGGACCTGATGTAGCAGATAGTTTCTTTCAAAAGGCTGGGGGGGGGGGGATGGACATGGAGGGGGGACCTTTTTCGTATTTCATGCTTGAGCCAGCAGACCCACCCAAGGGTGGTGGCCCTCCCTACCCGCCTGGGGCCACGCCTTATTCTGCCACCTGAGGGCCACCAACGGTTCCAACCTTCATCACCCCACGCTCTGTTCGCTTCCCTACGGAGGCCTCTGTGCGCGCTGTCGGGAAGGGGGTGGGGGGCCGCTTCGTCTGACTGGGACCAAGCCATCAGCCCGGGCTCGTGGGCCTCATCCAGGCGGCCAAGCTCGAGGACCAGACCAGCCCTCTCGAGACTCTGCCCTGCGCTTCTGCTGTCGCCATTACGCTGTGACACCACGAGCTCCACTCAAACAAACGGCGGCCCCACGGTCCAACCAGAGCGTCACGGCCTGTGGGGCTGGGCCAGCTGGGACCCCGGCCCTGGGGTGAGGGTCGGCCGCCGCCTGAGGCCTGGGCCAGGAAGTGGGCCGTGGGCCGCCATGGAAGGCCCAGGTCCCCAGGGCAGGCTGCACGTCCCACTGCGCCGTGCGCCCCAAATCGGCACCTCTGTCGTTCCTTTCTTAACTACAGCAGAGCAAACACGATCTGCTGAATTTGGTACCACCAGACGACCTTGTGTTTCCACCCCACATTTTGGAGTTACTCTGAATCCGCAGGATCTGAGTCGGTGTACTGGGAAAGGAAAAGGAAGTGAAACTGGCATCCACGTGGACACTGCAGATGAAGGAATGGACACTAGAGGTCTCACCGTCCCAGGGCTGGGCTGGACCTGCCAAGGAACACGTAGGCCTAGGTTCACCAGATAGAAAGGCTCGCTCATTCAAAGCAACACGCAGGAATGCAAGCCTACTAGCTGCGGCAGGTACACGTAGTTAATCACCACTACCCTGAAGATATAATCACCAAATGTACCAGGTGAAATTTCTCCTCTAAAGAACAAAGACATTTTTCAGATTCCAAGTCTCTTGTGATGGAACAGACCTCCTTGTGACCAGACAAAGTGGCACCAGAAGTTATTAGCATCTGCCAACAGGACTTCGGAGCCTCCGGGAGCGTCCACCTTCTCAGGAGACCCCCGCCCCAAATTATGCCCTTAAAATCTCTCACCTGCAACCACGGAGATGTTTGGGACTTTTGAGCATTAGCCGCCACTCTCCTGGGTGGTACCATACCAATATATAGCCTACCTTTCTTCACTGCAAAAGCTCAGTCGTCAATTTTTATTGGTTTACTGAGTGATGTGGGAAGGAACTCTCATTTGGTTCAGTTATAGGAACACTACTTTGCAATTGCTAGCTTTTTCTAGATGTTTGGGCTACTTTCGTTTTTTTTTTTCTGTTACTTGCAAAACATCCCAACTGATAAAAGTGTGTTCCTTCTTCCTGGAACAACTTCCTTTTTAGAACAACTTCCCATCATTTGGCACTTACTGTCAAAATCTGATGTATAGATAGCATTTAACTGAACTTTTTTTTCACTCCTAGGTCTCCAATTGCTAGAATTAAGAGGAAAAGACTAAAAAGGTATTTATTATAGTAGAAAAAAGGAGAGGGCATTATCCTATGTCCTCCAGTTAGTAATTGGTTAAATTACATCAACATAATAGAATACAGTGCACTTGTTAAGAAGAATGAGCTAGCTCTACACTGACATGGAAAGAGCTTCAAGAGATATATCTTGATTGATAAACAGAATGGTAACATGAGCACATTCATGCAATAACCAAAACTCTAAATTTGTATACGTTTATGTATAGAGTTGTGCGCATGTGCGTGTGTGTGTAAATGGGAAAATGTCTGGAAAGTCACGTTCTGAAGGTTAGAGTAGGGGTGTGGGTAAATTCAGTTGTGAACAGGGGATTTCAATTTTTATTGTATAGAATGCTATATGGCTTGCATTTCATAAGGATGACATATGGGGGCGCCTGGGTGGCTCAGTTGGTTGAGCATCGGACTTCAGCTCAGGTCATGATCTCATGGTGTGTGCGTTTAAGCCCTGCATGGGTCTCTGCTGACAGCTCAGAGTCTGGAGCCTGCTTCAAATTCTGTCTCCCTCTCTCTGCCCCTCCCCCACTCACACTCTGTGTCTCTCAAAAACATTAAAAAGAAAAAAAAAGAAAAAAAAAGGATGCCTATGGATAGTGGCTGGGTACTTTTTAAAAATCAAAATCAGGGGCGCCTGGGTGGCGCAGTCGGTTAAGCGTCCGACTTCAGCCAGGTCACGACCTCGCGGTCCGTGGGTTCGAGCCCCGCGTCAGGCTCTGGGCTGATGGCTCAGAGCCTGGAGCCTGTTTCCGATTCTGTGTCTCCCTCTCTCTCTGCCGCTCCCCCGTTCATGCTCTGTCTCTCTCTGTCCCAAAAATGAATAAACGTTGAAAAAAAAATAAAAAAAAAATGTTTAAAAAATAAAAATCAAAATCATTTAATGGACTTGTGGGGGTTTTAACATATGCCTACAACTTCTAGAACATTCTTCCATGGATGAGGTAAAATGTCATTTCCCTCCTCATGAATATCAGACGTTCCAGGTTAACTTGTACTTTCCTATGTATACCTGGACTCAGCTATTTCTCCAAGCTCTGGTTTCTTGCAGTGAGAAATAATATGTAGAATGAACACTGGGAAAGTCTGTTGCCCTTATATTGGTCACAGTTCCTTGGCTTTTCTGTGAGGAAAGTTAGAAATACATTATTTCTTCTGTTTGCAAAAGAAAACAGATTACAAATTCACAGTGTACAAAACAGTTATTTGCATGAAGGTGCTTTCGTGATGTAGACGAACAGGCAGTTCCTTATTCTTTTTTCAATGATATTTTTAAAGTTTAGTTGCTAAGGACACACCATCAAATAATTTTTTCTTGTGGTAATGAATCTTCTATTTTAGTTGGAAAGACAGAAACAATTATCCTCTCTTTTTCTAATATAGTTACTTGTCTCTGAATCATTCAAATTAAATTGAGCTGTTGCATAACCAAAATTAGTATCTTTTTTTGGTCTAGCTAAATATTTTTAAAATAATATTTTTGAGACAGAAAAGTAAAAAGAACAAAAGTATTCTATAATCCTGGCACTCAGAGAATTACTATTAATATTTTTAATAAAAATTACACATATACATGATAAGCAGTACTTGTCAGAGTATTAACTACTTACAGATTAGAAGACTCAACGCTGTTAAAATGTCAATTCTCCCATATTTGTCTACGTATTCAATCAAAATTAAAATCACTACAGTTTTTTTTTTTTACATAATGTAATAAGTGGATTCTATAATTTTCATGGAAATGAGAAGGACCCAGAATAGGCAAACAATTTTGAAAAAGAAAAACAAAGCTGGAGGATTTATACCCTCAAATTCAAGGCCTATTATAAAGCCATAGTAATCAAAACCATGGGATGTTGGCACGAGGATAAATATATAAATCCATAGAAACACAAAGGGAGTCCAGAATTATATCCACATATATATGGTCAATTGCTTTTTTTTTTTTAAGTTTATTTATTTATTTTGAGAGAGACCACATGCAAGCAGGGGAGGGGCAGAGAGAGAGAGAGAGAGAGAGAACCCCAAGCAGGCTCCACACTGTCAGCACAGAACCGAACCCAATGCAGGGCTCAGTCTCATGAACCACCAGATCACGACCTGACCCGAGATCAAGAGTCAGATGCTTAACTGACTTAACAACTGACTTTTTTTTTTTTTATGTTTATTTTTGAGAGCACGAGAGAGCGTGAGCGGGGGAAGGGCAAAGAGAGAGAAGGGGACAGAGGATCTGAAGCAGGCTCCATGGTGGCAGCAAAGAGCCCGATGCAGGGCTCGAACTCACTGAACCACGAGATCATGACCGGAGCCAAAATCAGAGGCTTAACCAACTGAGCCACCCAGCCGCTCCTGAATGTTTTTTGATAAAGTTGCCAGAGCAATTCAAAGAGGGAAAGAAGTTTTTTCAATAAATGTTACTGAAACAAGAAAAAAGAGTATGAACAAAAAAATGAACCTTGATCCTAACTTCACACCATCTACAAAAATTAACTGAAAACTGATCTAGATCTAAGTATAAAAGCTATAGCTATAAAATATCTAAAAGAAAACACAGGACTGAATCTTTGAAACCTTGATTGCCAGGTTCAGCAAATTATAGACGACATCCCAAATCTGACCCACTACCCATTTTTTGTAGATAAAGTATTTTTTCTTTAAATATGAAATTTATTGTCAAATTGGTTTCCATACAACACCCAGTGCTCATCCCAAAAGGTGCCCTCCTCAATACCCATCACCCACCCTCCCATTCCTCCCACCCCCCATCAACCCTCAGTTTGTTCTGTTTTTAAGAGTCTCTTATGTTTTGGCTCCCTCCCTCTCTAACGTGTTGTGTTTTTTTTTTCTTCCCCTCCCCCATGGTCTTCTGTTAAGTTTCTCAGGATCCACATAAGAGTGAAAACATATGGTATCTGTCTTTCTCTGTATGACTTATTTCACTTAGCATAACACTCTCCAGTTCCATCCACGTTGCTACAAAAGGCCGTATTTCATTCTTTCTCATTGCCACGTAGTATTCCATTGTGTATATAAACCACAATTTCTTTATCCATTCATCACTTGATGGACAGTAAATAAAGTTTAACTGGGACACAACCGTGCTCATTCAATTATGTACTGCCTATAGCTGCTTTCACACCATAATAGCTGACTTGAGCAGTTCTAACAGAGACCATATGGCCCACAAAGCCTAAAATATTTACTTTCTGGCCCTTAGAAAAAACTTCTGCAGATGCCTAAAGTCAAGCATATATTTATATGACCTATAGCAGTTCCACTCCCAGGTAGGAAAAAAAAAAAACAAAAAGCCATACTTCCTGAATGACTTGTACACAAATGTTCAGAGCAACTGTATTTATAATAAACAAAACCAGAAACAACCCGAATGCCCATCAGCAGGTAAATGGATAAACAAAATGGAGTTCATCCATAAAATAAAATGTTATTCCCTATTAAAACAGAAAAAAAACCACACAGCAACATGGATGAATCTCAAAAACATTATGCTAAACAAAAAACATAAAAGAGGATATACTGTACAATTCCATTTATATTAAATTATAGAAGAGGTGCAACTAATATATTTTGATCAAAAGCAAATGAGGAGTTTCTTGGAACTGGGGTTCAGAGTTTGGGGATGACTGCAACGGGTACAAGGGAATTTGGGGGAAGGAAGTGATCTTGGCTGAGGTGGTGGCTACATTTCTCAGAACTCATTGTAACTTGAAATGTGTGTATTTTATGTACTTTTTTTTAAATGTTGATTTACTTATTTTGAGAGAGAGAGAGGTGGGGGAGAGGCAGAGAGAGCAGGAGAGAGAGAAAATCCCAAGCTGGCTCTAGGCTCAGCATGGAGCCCAATGTGGGGCTTGATCTCAAGCCTGCAAGAACATGACCTGAGCTGAAATCAAGAGTCACATGCTCAACCAACGGTGCCACTCAGGCACCCTCAGAAAGTTGATTTTAAAAGTAAAAAAAAAAAAAAAAAGTGAATGAATCAAATTTGAACTCATACAATAGAAACAAATAGTAAAGCAAAGTCTCACTGTAGTACAACACTTGTAATAATCTATGCAGAAATGGACCTCAGGTCTAAAGCCTATTTCTGATATAAGCACCTCGGAGATTAACCTTTGATCCCTTCAAGTAAATGGTCAGGAATGTGCTGAGTTGGTTTGTGCTAGTGACCAACTGACAAGCATAAAATAACATAAGTGTTTTGAGTTGTTTGAAGATCAAAGACTTAGGAGAAGCAAATGGTAAATAGGCAGATATATAAGTATGTCTTCCTTCTAGGGAGGGCCATAAGGAGAGGGGAAAAGAAAAGCCTTAAAGAATCCCCGTTCTAGTTGGGCCTGATCATCAACAGCCACACTACCACTGAGGAAGCCCAGGGAACCAACACTTGGTTATCTTTGCCTGTTTGCATAGTTATCACCCTGTAAATGTTTCCATAAACTTTGTCATCAAAGACACCTTACATTCTGTAGCACTATCTATGGACATCTTTTAATCACATGACTACCCTCAACTGTGATACCCATGTGTCCTGAATCCCAAAAACAAGACCTTTGACAATAATGGAATAATTTCAGAATTGGCAGGCTCAGTGCATCCTAAACATATATTTTGGTATATAGTGTTTTCATTTTTACTCAAAGCATATTCTGATTTCTCTTGTGATTTCTTCTTCAACCTATTGGTTGTTTAAGAACATGTTGGTTAAGTTCCACACGTGTTTTCTGGTTTTCCTTCTGTTTCTGATTTCTAGTTTTATTTTATTGTGTCCCGAGGAGATACCTTGTGTGATTTCAATCTTTTTAAACGTTCGTGAGTTTTGTATTGTGGCCTAACATCTGCTCTATCATGGAGAACTGTTCCATGTGCACTTGGGAATGTTTATTTTGCTGTTTTAGTACGGGATATCCTTCAATGGTCTGTTAGGTCTGGTTGGTTTATATTGTTGTTCAAGTCCTCTATTTCCTTACTGATATTTTTTCCGTTGTTCTATTCACTATTAAAAGTGGGGTATTGGGGCGCCTGGGTGGCGCAGTCGGTTAAGCGTCCGACTTCAGCCAGGTCACGATCTCGCGGTCCGTGAGTTCGAGCCCCGCGTCGGGCTCTGGGCTGATGGCTCGGAGCCTGGAGCCTGTTTCCGATTCTGTGTCTCCCTCTCTCTCTGCCCCTCCCCCATTCATGCTCTGTCTCTCTCTGTCCCAAAAATAAATAAAAAACGTTGAAAAAAAAAATTTCAAAAAAATAAAAAATAAAAAAAAAATAAAAGTGGGGTATTAAACACTCTGAGGATTGTGTAGAATTATCTATTTCTCCCTCACTACTGGTCATTTTTGCTTCATGTATTTTTTAGCTCTGTTGTGAGGTGTGAATATGTTTATGACTATTGTATTTCTTGATACATTGACCTTTTATCAATATATAATGTCCTTCTATGTCTCTTGCAATAGTTTTGGACTATAAATCTATTTTGTCTGAAATTATTACAGCCACCTCACTTCTCTTTAGGTTACTGTTTGCATGCAATATCTATGTTTATCTATTTTCAACCTACTTGCCTTTAGATCTCAGCTGAGTTGTGTACAGAAGGCATATAGTGGGACCATGGTTCTTGATGTTGTTTTTTAATCTATTTTGTCAATCTAACACTACTTTTGAAGAAAGTTGAATCCATTTACATTTAAAATAGTTACTGATAAGGAAAATCTTAATGCTCTCAATTTGCTCCTTTTTTTCTTGTTATTATTCAATTTTTCCATTACATCCTTCTTTGGTGTTTACGTGACTTTTTTTTTTTTTTTTTTTTTTTTTTTTTTTTTTTTGGTGTACCATTTTTATTCCATTCTCATTTCTTTTGCTGTGAAAATTTTAAAAGTTCTTTTCTTACTGGTTACCCTAAGGGATTACAATTAGATTCTTCAACCTATTACAACCTATTTTGTATTTATACCACCTTAACTTTCATAGCATACAGAAACTTTGCTCTTATACAGCTCCTTCCCTCCCCCTGTATGTATACACAAATTTCATTTTTACACATGGACTTTAAAGTCAACTGATTTGTAGCTGTCATTAAATTTACAAAATATATTCACAGCAACATCTAGAATAGTATTTGACCAAACAACTGGGCACGGAGTCTTGCCAAGTTGACATATAAAATATAACCACCATGATAATCATAGTAAAAATACATATATTCAAGATAATAATAAATTGCTTAACTTCAGAGTCATTTTTCACAGTTGACAGTGCTGAGTGCTATATATAATCCTGACTTCTTATGTTGTAAAGTACTTTGTGGCTGCTAAAACTCCCCAATACATAAAGTAGTGACAATGTGTATGGGTTTTTTTTTTTAAGATTTTTTAAAAGTAATCTCTACAGGGGCGCCTGGGTGGCTCAGTCGGTTGAGCGGCAGACATGGGCTCAGGTCATGATCTCACAGTCTGTGAGTTCGAGCCCCACGTCGGGCTCTGTGCTGACAGCTCAGAGCCTGGAGCCTGTTTCAGATTCTGTGTCTCCCTCTCTCTCTGAACCTCCCCCATTCATGCTCTCTTTCTCTGTCTCAAAAATCAATAAAGGTTAAAAAAAAAAAATTAAAAAAAAAGTAATCTCTACACCCAACATAGGACTTGAACCCACAGTCCTGAAATCAAGAGTTGCAGTTTCTCAGGGTGGCTGCGTGGCTCAGTCAGTTGAGTGTCCAACTCTTGATTTCAGCTCAGGTCATGATCTCATGGTTTACGAGTTCAAGCCCGGAGTCAGGCTCCATGTTGACAGGGCTGAGCAGACTTGGGGTCTCTCTCTCTCCCTCTCCCCTCTCTAAATAAATTAATTTAAAAAACAGTTGCAGCCTGTTCTATGATGGAACCAGCCAGACACCCCAGGGTGTACGTTTCTTTGTTTTTAATGTTTATTTTCATTTATTGTGAGACAGAGCAAGCCAGGGAGGGGCAGAGAGAGAAGGAGACAGAGAATCCCTAGGAGGCTCTGCGCTCAGCATGGAGCCCAACCCTGAGATCAATCTCACAACTATGAGATCATGACCTGAGCCAAAGTGAAGAGTCAGGCACTCAACCAACTGAACCACCCAGGTGCCCCCAATGTTTTCAAGGTAGGAATGTGGATGAGAGGAAAAAGGCAGAATAAACTGGCTTTTTGGTAGTGCCCATTTGGTGACCACATAAAGAGCCCTTTGGAAAAAATAATAATAAACATTTATTGAGCACTCGCTGTGTGTTAAATGCTCTACTAAGCACTTTAAATGGATTTTTAATCCATGTAATTTAATCCATGCAATAATTCTAAAAGGTTACTTTCTTTTTCTTAGAGGTTACTTTTTTTTTTTTTTTGGTAGAGAAAAAGAGGTTTCCTTTTTTTTTTTTTTTTTTTTTTGTAAAGAGAAAGAGACAGAATGCAAGTAGGGGAGAAGGGCAGAGGGAGAGAGAGAAAATCCCAAGCAAGTTCCATTCCATGCTCAGCACGGAGCCCAAAATGGGGGTGGATCCCATGACACTGATCATGACCTAAACCAAAATCAAGAGTCAGATGCTCAACCAACTGAGCCACCCAGGCAACCCTAAGACATCATTTTGTACTATGTTTCTTGTATTACAGGTAATTTCATTTCACAGATGAGGAAACTGAGTCACGGAGAAGTCTACCGATTAGCATACAATCATGAAAATAGAAAGCACTCCAGATGTTTCAAGCATAACGGTATTTGGTACAGAGAATAGGTACTTTAAAAGACTTTGGAAGGGCTAGAGGAGTTACTGTCACATTAGTTTTCATTTGTGTCACTGCTTCTGTGATCCAGAGCGTAGGGAAGTTGCTGCTGCTGGAAAGATCAGAAAAACCACTGTTGATTGTCCCAGCTGCCTTATGTCACTGCAGGGACTGGCTGTGAAGAGAGCCAAAGCCAAAGTGAAAAAACACAGAATGATAATTTGTGTTTCTTCTACTTTCCAAATCTCAGCACGTGCATCCACTGGGCAAAATGTAAATGAATCCAGAACGCTGGCCATAGGTTATCTAGGAAATGTAGCTCCCAGGATTCCAGCCCTGCCTTTGAGATTGCTGAGAGGGGTATGAGAATGCTAGTATTTATTTTCTGTTGTTGCCATAACCAATTACTACAAACTTAGGGGCTTAAAACAACACTCACTTATTGTGTCATAGTTTTAGAAGTCAGAAGTTCAGTGGGCTCACCAGTAGAGCATGCACCTCTTGATCTTGAGGTCATGAATTCAAGCCCCATGTTGGGCATAGAGCTTACTTTAAAAAAAAAATGGGGGGCGCCTGGGTGGCTCAGTCGGTTAAGCGGCCAACTTCGGCTCAGGTCATGATCTCGCGGTCCGTGAGTTTGAGCCCTGCATCAGGCTCTGTGCTGACAGTTCAGAGCCTGGAGCCTGTTTCAGATTCTGTGGTCTCTCTCTCTGACCCTCCCCCGTTCATGCTCTGTCTCTCTCTGTCTCAAAAATAAATTAACGTTAAAAAAAAAATTTTTTTTTAAATGGCACACGATATACTATTTCCCTAAATGGACATGATATTTCTTTTTTTTTTTTTTTTTTTTTTTTTTTTGGTAAATGTTTTTAATGTTTTATTTATATCTGAAGGAGAGAGATACAGATCATAAGTGGGGAGGGGAGAGAGAGGGAGACACAGAATCCCAAGCAGGCTCCAGGCTCTGAGCTGTCAGCACAGAGCCAGAGATGCAAGATCACGACCCGAGCTGAAGTCGGACGCTCAACCCACTGAGCCACCCAGACGCCCCATGGACATGATATTTCTAAAGGCTACTTATTCGCTGTTGACTGAATTAGGTCCATATTCCTTATCTGGCTCCAATTCACTTGCCTCCTACACCCTCTCTTTCTCTCAGCAACCCTATGTACACCCTTCAATTATGTGAAAAATTGTTTTCCAAAACATGGGGCGCGTGGGTGCCTCAGTCAGTTGAGCGTCCAACTTTGGCTCAGGTCATGATCTCACCTTTTGTAAGTTAAGCCCCACATCAGGCTCTGTCAGGGTAGCCTCTCTGTCTCCCTCTCTCTGCCACTCCCCACCCCCATTCTCGATCTCTCTCAAAAAATTATTTTCCAAAACAAAACATAAAAACTTGTGCAAAGATCGGTGTTATTTTACATTTTTGCCAATTTCCTTAATGTCTGACTTAAGACAGTTGGGTTCTTGTATCTGTTTCTGCATTTAACCTGTTGCAACATAACACGACACTTTCCTAGAAGTTTCTGGAAAACCGAAACGTCTGAGACCAACAGAAATGTCAATACTATTTTTATAATAGAATAGACACCCACCCCCTGGACCAGATTTTTGGGAACCCACTGGGCCAAAGTGTATCATTCTGTTCATGACCAGGCTTCCAGAACTTCCGTCCTTGCCTCATTTTCCCCGTAGCCAGTAGCTACTACACGGCAAGCAGTTGTCCCCTCGGCGATGAGAGACGCGTCATGGAAAAACTGACGGTTACACTCCCTGCGCCGAGCACAGAGAGGACACTCAGAACTGACGAACACACAGCGGTCACAAACAGAGCCATCATCTGCCTGGAGAAATCTAACGCAGCCCAGGGTGACAGGGTGCCGGGATAATTCAGGAAACTCAAGAAAACACAAGTGGGCCATGTCCTCTCGCCTGGGTGGCAAAATTTAAGGAGTCGTCCAAAAACTCCTTCATCCAAAGAAACGAAGCTTTAAAGGCAACATTTTGAAGATTCCAATCGGTTTTTATAAGGAGTTTCACGAGTCACGTCTCTCGGAAAACTACCGCGTCGCGCGAATCACCCAGAACGACCGCCCGCCCGGACGCAGGGCGCCGCCACCGGACCGGTGAGCACCACGGCCCGACGCGAACCAGCGCTCCAGCCCAGAGGCACCCCGCCGCCGACTTCCACTTCCCTGCCACCGCCCCCTCTCGCCCCGCCCACTCCACCCGGGCGCCCCTGATTGGCCGGGCCACGGCACGCTCGCGCTGCCATTGGCCCGGAGTCCGGCGGGGGCGGGCGCGGGCAGACTTACCCCCGAGGTCCGCGCGGGAGAGTTATTGTGCGCGGCGGTTACTGTTCCTTGAGCTCCCGTTGAGGAAAGCGGCCCGTGGGGAGCCGCCGGAGGTACGTGGGGACCGGGCGGGAGCCCCGCGCGAGCGGCGGTTGGCCGGGTCGGCGGTTGCGCGGCGCCGCGCGCCTCTCTGAGGGTCGGCGCAGGAGCCCGGGGACGCCTCGCTAGCAGGGCGGCAGCGACGGCGGGGCCGAGCGAGAGGCCCCCGCGGAGTGGCCAGGGCTCCGACGGGGTCGGGAGGACGCCCGCAACGGGCGAGAGCACGCGTCCGCGGCGCTTCCCCGGCGGGCGGCGCGGGAGGCGACAGCGGTGTGCGCTCGGCGGCTGAGGCGCCCCGCGTGGGTGGGAGTGGCGGCCGCGGAGGGGCACCGCGTCGGCCGCGGGGTTTTATCCTTCCGAGTAAGTACGGGGTCGAGGCCCGGCCGGACTACTTTAGCGGCCGCGGGGGAAGGCGGTCCCCGGCGCGGCTCACCAGGCGGCGGGGAGACTGCCGTCGAGACGTGGCGTTGGGAAGTGAGCCCGGGGACGGAGGGAGCCCCTGCGAGCCCGGGGCCTGGCGCGCACACGTGTGCCGGACACCTGTTGAGCTTAGCGGCGCTAGGGATCCTGCAGCCGAATCTTCGCGAAGATGGGTCTCCCTCCCACGCAGGCGCTCTGGCTTTTAGGAGCGCTTACAAATGTATATGTACATATTTTCGTATCAGAGACCGTTTTCTTCTTGGTGCCGCCGCCTGACCTGCTCTCTCTCCCCCATTTTGGCCAAGTCCAAGGATGTGCACGGTAGAGAGAGGAGGCGGTTAGTTTGCCTTGCCTCTCGGACCCCAGCCTGGCTGTACTTGGAAAACTTGTGCGCGTGACTGTTGAAGACGACGCTTCTGATGCTAGGAGCCGGCACCTGTTGTTGGCTCTGGGACAAGCTAGTCTGCGCTGCCCTGAAGACTTCTGTGTGACCAAGATCTAGAAAGAGAAGCGGACCGAATAACTCCAACCCCGTGGAAGTAAAACGTTGGAAGAATTTGTGTCCTGTCCACGTACAGAGTCTGTTAAGTCCAGGTTGGGATTTAATAAGGCTTTTCGTGACAATCCTGTCACGCGTTTATTTGTAGCCAGCAAACGGACCAGCAGCCTACTTACTTGCAAAACAAACGGTGAAGAACAGTCAAGGTCAAGATAATTTATGTCACAGGAGAGCTATTGAAAATGCAGAAATGCAGCCTCTGAATCAAGGATTGATGACGCTGAATTCATCTTTTGTGAAGTTTGCCTTGGTCGTGTGTCCTTCCCTTCGGTTTTCAGAGATGCTGAGTGTGACGCTAATCAAATTAATCTGCCTATCTCAGCTTTATCTGCAGATTTGCACAGACCACACCCTAAGATTAACTTCTGCCTCAACAGAAATGCAGGAACAGTGTCTTACTGGAAACGATTTGTGTCTTTTAAGAACTGGTGTGTCTAGGTACATCTTGAATTTTCTGCTCTCTTTACCTTATTGACTTGTACATACCTCAGCTTTCAGCCCACTGTTATCTCCTTACTAGTTAGTATCTTGAATTCTGGTGTGAAAATTGTGGATATGTAATTCTATCATCGTGGGTGTGGGAAGATTTATTTCATTTCATTTCATTTTATTTCATTCATTTCATGTAATCAGATTTTAAGTAATACATTGGATAGTTGTTAGTAATAAAAGCAAACTTTGTAACTTTAAATGTACAAGTGTTCTCATTGAGATATTAAATATAAAAAAGAACTGCATTCTGTTCTTTTCTGTCTCCTATTCTTACATCATTTAAATATTCTTTTCTCTGAGTTTTAATTAAACCTTGACCCATACCTTTATTTTTATTATTATTTTTTTAATGTTTATTTCGAGACAGAGACACAGCATGAGCAGGGAAGGGGCAGAGAGAGAGAGACACACAAAATCTGAAACAGGCTCCAGGCCCAGAGCTGTCAGCACAAAGCCTAACGCGGGGCTCAAACCCACGAACTGTGAAATCATGACCCGAGCCGAAGTCGGATGCTCAACCGACTGAGCCACCCAGGTGCCCCAACCCATACCTTTAAAATGCATTACTGTAGGCTCCAGTAGCTTCTTGCCCTTCAGCTTTACCAGTCTGAGTGGGAAAGAAAAGATTGTAGTCCGGCGATATTTGGAGAGAACTAACTATGACTCTCTGGGTAGGGGAGATGATCAGATTAGTTTGAATTTTTGAATTCCTGATAAAATTTCTTGGGATACAGGGATGTTCATAGACTGATCTGGTAAATGTAGAGACTCAATATAGTGCTGCTGATAAGAAGTAGCTTATGAGCTCCCAATGGCAAAAATTGCTGAGGCCTGTTTGGGTACTTAAAGAAAGACTAACCCTGGTTGACTTTCTGGATTAAGTTTTAGAAGTATACATTTAAGCAGTATTTTTTAAAGCTATATGAAAGCTACCTTCCTGAGGATATAAAAGTAAGTAAGATACACCTCTGACCTCAAAGCTCATAACTAAAAATATATGTAATGGCATCTTAAGAGGAGAAAGTTGTTATCTTGGGAGAAGGCTTTTTTAATTCTTTTTCTGACAGAGCAAGCCCGAGTGGGGGAGGGGCAGAGAGAGGTAGACAGAGAATCCCAAGTAGGCTCTGTGCTCTCAGTGCACAGCCTAACACAGGGCTTGAACTCCTGAACCATGAGATCATGACCTGAGAGGAAACCTAGAGTTTGATGCTTAACCGACTGAGCTACCTAAGTGCCCCAAGGGAAGGCATTTTTGAAGATGTGATCTTTAAACATGACATTACAGGTGCCTGAGTGGCTCAGTAGGCTAAGCATTTAACTCTTGGTTTGGGCTCAGGGCATGATCTCATGCCTCATGAGTTCCAGCCCCACATGAGGCTCCATGCTGACAGCAATGATCTACTGGTTATATAGAAAATACTTGTCTATAACAATGTATTGGGTTAGCTACAGATGTGATTTTAAGAAAAAAAAGAAGCGTAGGGTGTAGAAAACAGCTAAATCTCATTTGTAAATATATAGGAATTGATAATTACTAGAATTTGTAACTCAGGAGATAACTAGTGTAAAGATATTTAAAAATACTGAAATAGGGGCGCCTGGGTGGCACAGTCGGTTGGGCGTCCGACTTCAGCCAGGTCACGATCTCGCGGTCCGTGAGTTCGAGCCCCGCGTCGGGCTCTGGGCTGATGGCTCAGAGCCTGGAGCCTGTTTCCGATTCTGTGTCTCCCTCTCTCTGCCCCTCCCCCGTTCATGCTCTGTCTCTCTCTGTCCCAAAAATAAATAAAATAAAAAAACGTTAAAAATAAATAAATAAATAAAAATACTGAAATAAAAACAGGTTGTTAAATTGATTAAAATTGATTGCCACCGGGCATTAAGGAGTGCTGACAAGCAACTACATTTCATTATGAGCACTTTATAACTGTTTGATTTTAGGGCATTACATTGATGAAAGTTTTTAAAATAAAAGTAAAATTCTGCTAGCACTTAGAAAGTGGCTGGTGCAGCTGGTCCATGGACCACACTTAGAGTAGTAATTAGTTCATGCTCATTATCAGATAATCACCTGTCACAAATTGGTCAAGTTTTGTCAATTTGTTGACCATTGTATAGCCCTGAAGATAACCCTGTCCCTTCATAATTCCTAATCTGATTTGTACTTGTGATACAAGATTTCCTTGACTCTTAAGATCCTAAGATTAAATTCTGGCTCTGAACTATGTTTCCTTGAACAAATTACATAACCTAGCTCAGGTTGGTTGGTTTCTAAGTTTTACTTTTAGTAAAGGGAAGGTAAATATTTGGTTCAGTGGATTTAAAAAAAAATACAATTGACATTTATTTACTGTTGATAATGTATTAAGATACTTTTGCAGCAAGAAGCATTGCAAGAGATTTTGTAATGAAAACCAATCCATCACCAGGAATAGAGAAAATAAATCCGTATGTACTTAACAGCTTCAAACTATATAAAGAAAACCATGATTAAATCAAAAGAAGTGCACAAATCCAGTGTTTTTAATAGCTGGAAGGTTGTGAACAGTACAACTAAGAACATCTGAACTAGTTGGCATTTACATATAACAACATTGTACTCAACAGTGTTAGAATACAGGTTCTGCTCAAGTATATATGGAGCTTTTGGAAAAATTGACAATGAAGCTAGCCTCAACAAATACCATTTGGAAGATAGTCATTTTGGAAGATATTCTCTGACTCTGGTGCAATTAAACTAACTTTCAACAAAAATATAAATAGGGAATCTGCAATTGCATGGAAATTAATGTTTCGAAATCATCCACAGATCCTAGAAGAAATTCTAATGACAATTGGAAATATTTTGAACCAAATAATAAAATTGAGAGTGGGTTTATCAAAATGTATGGGACTCAACTGAAGCAGAACTAGAGAAAAATTTTATAGCTTTAGATGCAAAAAGTGAAGAGGGGAAAGCAGCTGAAAATGAAAGATCTGAGTTTTTATCTCAAGCTGGAAAAAGAGCAACAAATCAAGCCTGAAGAAAATGGAATTATGCCAACAGGAAATGAACACTACATACAATAGAGGGTCAACAAAGCCAAAATTTAGTGCTTTGTAAGTATTGATTCAGTAGATAGATTTCCAGTAAAAATGATGAAGGGGGGAAAAAAAACCCACATCACTAATATCAAGAATAAAAAGAGCTTCAGTGAAGCCTGACTGGCTACAAGGGCAAGGAAGGAGCAGTGGCAGCAACAACAGCAGACAGAGGCCCAGTGCTAGACAGCCAAGGACCAGAATGACTTCATCCTGCTGGACCACTGGGCCAGGCTTGCAGGAAAACCAACTTCTAGGGCCCATGGGTGCCAATATCCTCTGACTTCACTCACTGCCCTGACATCTGCCCAGATGAGCTAAGAAGCTAGTGTGGGTGGTAAGACAGCTAGAGACTGAACATGGCCTGAGCCACTACCCGCTCATCTTAAGAAAGGAAAAGAAAAAAAAAAAATACGACAAATCTTGCGGATGTTACAAATATAATTAGAGAAAATTATGAAGAACTTGATAAATTTGAAATTCTGTTGAAAGGAGAAAAACCACTAAAGTAACAAAAAGATGTAGAAAATATGAATGGTCCTGTGTCTCTTTTTAAAAATTCAATTATAATTGAAAACCTTTATTACTAAGTTAACTCCAAGCCCAGGTGGCATTATGGTAAATTATTTATAACATTTAAGGAAGAAGTAATAATCATTTGCAAACACAAACTCTTCAGAAAATAGAAAATACTTTCAATTTTCTTGATGTGAGACCTGTAAAACAAAATGTAAAATGTAGACACAAATCGAATTGTCAATATTAATGTCAGATATTAATGGATTAAACAATTAATGGATTAAACAGATTTTCAGACTGGAGGGAAAACCGCATCCAACTATATGCTGTCTACAGGTGACACTTTAGATTGAAAGCTACAAATCTGTTGAAAATGAAAGGATAGAAAAAGATCTATCATGCAAAGAGCCACCTTAAGAAAGAGTGGTTGGGGGCGCCTGGGTGGCGCAGTCGGTTAAGCGTCCGACTTCAGCCAGGTCATGATCTCGCGGTCCGTGAGTTCGAGCCCCGCATCAGGCTCTGGGCTGATGGCTCGGAGCCTGGAGCCTGTTTCCGATTCTGTGTCTCCCTCTCTCTCTGCTCCTCCCCCGTTCATGCTCTGTCTCTCTCTGTCCCAAAAATAAATAAACGTTGAAAAAAAAAAAAAAATTTAAGAAAGAGTGGTTATACTGATTTCAGACAAAACAGATTTTAGAACAAAAGATGCTACTAGAAGAGAGATGTTTTATAAAAAAAGGACCAGTCCGTCAGGAATTTATAACACTTATATACATACACCTAATAACAGTACCAAAATCTATGAAGCAGATATTGACAAGAATTGAAGGGAGAAATAGACAATTCAAAAAGAATGGTTGGAGACCAGTACTGCCCTTTCTTAATGTACAGAAAACTAGGCAGGAGACTGTAAGGTTTGAATAACGCTATGAACCAACTAGACCGAAGAGATGTCTTGCGAACACTCAACAAGATAACAGCAGAATACGTTCTTCTCATGTATGGAGAACATTCTCCAGTGTAGACATACTATGCCATAAAACAAACGTCAGCAAATTTAAGAGGATTGAAGTCAATGAAGTAGATTGATAACAGTGGAATAAAATTAGTATTTAATGCCAAGAAGAAACTTGAGCAATTCACAACTATGTGGAAATTAAACACCTCCTACTAAATAACCAGTGGGTAAAAGATGAACTCAAGGAAAAACAGAAAATACTTTGAAATGAATGAAAATGATATGCCAAAACTTTGGAGTGAAATTAAAGCAATCATTAGAAGAAAATTTTGTAGTGATGTATGCCTGTGTTGAAACATACCTCAAGTCAATAACCTAACTTTAATACAAAAACAAGAGCAAACTAAACCTAAGTCAGCAGAATGGAGGAAATAATGAGTGTGGTGGAAATTAATAAAATAAAAAATAGAGAAAATCAAGGAAACCAAAAGTTGTTTTTCCAAAAGATCAAAAAGATTGACAAACTTTTACCTAGACTGACCATGAAAGAGACTCAAATAATTGAAATCAGGAATGAAGGAGGGAGGCTTACTACTGACCTTCCAGAAGTTAAAAAAATAAATAAGAGAATAAACAACTCACTTGTATACCAGTCAATTAAGTAGTTGAAACAGACAAATTGCTAGAGACGCAAATGAACAAACCTGACTCAGGAAGAAATAGAAAACCTGAACAGACCTATAACAAGTAAAGGGATTGAATTAGAAGGCAAAGAAGAGCCCGGTCACAAATGGTTTTATTGTTCAGTTCTACAAGACATTTAAAAATACCAATTTTTAGGGGCGCCTGGGTGGCTCAGTCGGTTGGGCGTCCGACTTTGGCTCAGGTCATGATTTCGCGGTCCATGAGTTCGAGCCCTGCGTCGGGCTCTGTGCTGACAGCTCAGAGCCTGGAGCCTGTTTCAGATTCTGTGTCTCTTTCTCTGACCTTCCCCCATTCATGCACTGTCTCTCTCTGTCTCAAAAATGAATAAACGTTAAAAAAAAAATTTTTTTTTAAATACCAATTTTTAATACTTTTAAGAAATACAAGAGGAAGGAACACTTCCCTAATTCTGGGAGGCCAGTATTCCTCTGATAATAAAATCAGACAAAGACACCACAAGAAAACTATAGAACAATATCTCTTATGAATATAAATGCAGAAATCATCAACAAAACACTAAAAAATTCAATCCAGCAACACAGAAAAGATTATACACCATGACCAAGTGGGATTTATCCCAGGAATGCAAGGTTGGTTTCACATCCAAAAATACAATAATGTAATGTATCAGTGGAATAGAAAACAAAGCCATATGATTATGTTAATAGATGATGAAACATTCTCTGACAAAATCCGATGCTCCTCTATGACAAAAACACTCAACAAAGTAAAGATAGTTGGGAAATTCCTTATCCTGATAAAGGTTATCTATGAAAAATACACAGCTAACATCATACAAAAATGGTTACAGAGTAAAGGTTATCCCCTGAGTCCAAATAAAATGAGGATGTCTGTTCTCACCACTTCTGTTCTACATTATACTGGAGTTTCTAGTTAGGATAGGCAAGAAAATGAAATAAAAGGCATCATGACTAGGAACGAAGAAATAAAACTACTGACATATGACAGGATCTTATTTGTGGAAAATTCTAAAGAAGCCTCAAAAAAACTAGAGGTAAAAACAAGGTCAACAATGTTGCAGGCAAGATCAATATACAATATTCTGTTGAATTTCCATGTACTTGCAACGAACAATACAGAAATGAAATTAAGAAAAATAGTTTCAATTAAATAGCATCAAAAAGAAGTACAAAGCTCTAAAAACTATGAAATGCTTTTGAAAGAAATTAAAAATCTAAAAATGGAAAGACTTCCATGTTCATGGATCAGAATGTTTGGTAGAATTGAGGTAGCAATATTCCCTAAACTGATCTATAGGTTGAACACAACCCCTATCAAAATCCAGTAGGCTTCTTTGCAGAAATTGTTAATCTGGTCCTGAAATTCATATACACAGTCAAGGAACTCAGTCCAAACAATCCCCCTGTCCCCACCGCACCAAAACAAACAAAGTTGAGGACTCACATCCTAAATTTAAAACTTAGCAGAAACCTACAGTAATTGAGACTCTGTGGTACTGGCATAAGGACAGACCTATATGTCAATGGGATAAAATTGAGAACCTTTATGCCTTAACATTGAAATGAATTGGTTTTTGACAAGAGCGCCAAAACAATGGCCTTTTCAAATGGTGCTGGAACAAATGTCCACATGCAAAAGAATAAATGGACCCCCTTGATACTATATATAAATTAAAATGGATTTCAAGAAATAAAGCTATAAAATTTTTAAGCAACAGTAAATAGTCATGACCCTGGATTAAGCAGTGATTCCTTAGATACGATACCAAAAGCACAAGCAACAAATAAAAAACTAAAGTGGACATTATCAAAATTAAAAACTTGAGGTTTGCAAAGCATATCAAGAAATTGAAAAGACACCTACAGAGTGTGAGAAGTTTTCAAATCATATGTGAAAAGATACTGAAATCTAGAATATACAAAGAGCTCTTATAAGTTAATAAGGCAAATAACCCAATTTTAAAGTGGAAAATGAGCTGAATAAACAAGATAAACATGGCCAGTAAGCAGCATTAGCAACCATCAGGGAAATGAAAATGAGGTATCACATCACCCTCACTAAGATGAGTATACTAGGATAGAGATCATAGGGAGTGTTGAGGAAGTGATCCTAAAACAAGATCTGTCATTCACTCCTGGTGTAAATGTAAATTTGTCTAGATGCTTTGGAAAACAGCCTTTCTCAGAAGGTTAAATATGAAGTTAGAGTATATCGCAGCAATTCTGATGGGTATATACCCAAGAGAAATGAAAACAAGTCCACGAAAAACTGACACATGCGTGTTTATAGCAGTTTATTCATAATAGCCAAGTTTGGCTCTGAACCAGAATGTAAAGATCCAAAATTATTCTTGAAAGTATATATAACATTAAAGTAGGGTAAAATCCGGGATGTAAAATTCAAATACTTTTTAAATACTCTCTAGACCCAAAGTTGGGCTCAAACTTCAACCCAGAGATCAAGAGTCACATGCTCTTCCAACTGAGCCAGCCAGGCTCCCCTTGGATATTTGTTTTAATAATGTATATTCAAATAATGTTGCATTTTGTATTTCAGTGGTTACTGAAACATTGGCTGAAATGCTTTGGGAAAACTTTTAAATATACTAAAATCCATGGAATTGGAAAGCATGTGTAGACCTTAAAAAAAGAACAAAAAATAAAAAGGACATTTTCATAGTGAAGCATAATATGGAGATCACAAATAACAGAAAGGAAAACGTAACAGCAAAAAGCTGTGAAAACCAGAGAGGCATAACACCAATATAAATTAAAGCTTTAATGGCATTTATATTACATGTAATTTGATTAAATTATATTGAAAGATTCATTAGACTAAAATCAGTTTTACAAGAGACATCTAAAATTGATGGGATGAACAACAGTATGTTCAGAAGGAATTGCACCATCAGATAAATAAAAGAGACATTATGTTTTTAAAGTTAAAAATTAACAGGATACTGTCCAACAATTAATTATACACCTGAGGGAAAAACGAATTTAGATTCCTTCCTTCCAGTACATTCTAAAATCAGTTCTAGATGGATTAAAGACTTAAATTACAAAACACAGGTCTTTAAAACTTGAGGTAATATAGATGACTTCTCTTTTCCATCCTTATGCTGCAGAACAGTACCATGATTCCAATGATGTGTCAAATGTGGTTTATTTGACAGCAAAGGATCGAAGCACAGGATTCAAGGTTGAAGAGTGTCAGGAGCTCTGGTGATGGGAGGGATCCCCCAATTACAATTTTTTAAGTTTTAATCTACCAGTAATAAATTTCACTAAACCTCTCTACAACATGTAAACTGTAGTTTACCTTTTAGGTAGTTACCAGTACTTAAATTCCCTGAGCCCTTTACTGGCAGTGTTACTTATTTCTCCCTAAGCATACTGATACAGAAGTGATTTGTCTCTCTTTAGTGCCCTAAGTTTTATCAACGAGCAAGTTGCAGTTAATGACCCATTTTCTCATGTTTATAAACTTTAAAAATAATTCTGAGCAAGTATTTCTATCATATACTCACTCAGGTCTGCATTTATATCATACACTTTTATAGTTAACGCAGCCACGCTACAGGTCCATGTCCCGAGATAACCTATTTGGAAGAAGGCTTCTGTACCTCCAGTGGGCCTTATTATTTCATACATTACCATGGGGGTGGGAAAGGATTTCTCAAGGGAGATTAAACTTTGGCCATAAAAGAAAAAAAGAAAGAAATTTGTCAATATAAAAATTAGGAAGATCCAAGATACTTGTAACTCATTCAGCGAATGGTTGACAAAGGATTATTACTCATAATCTATTAAGTTTTCTTAATATGTAAATAAGAAAAGACAACCCAGGGCGCCTGAATGGCTCAGTCGGTTAAGCATCCCGACTCTTAGTTTCTGCTCAGGTAATTATTTCGGAGGAGTTTGAGCCCCAGTTTGGGCTCTGTGGGGACAGCATGGAGCCTGCTTGGAATCCTCTCTCTGCCCCTCCCCCACTCACACTGTCCCTGTCTCAAAAAATATAAATAAGCTTTAGAAAAAACCCAGTCAAAAAAAAAAAATTAAGATATAACCAGGAATTTTGCAGATAAAGAAAGCTGTATAGCCAATCAACATGAGAAGATGCTAGTAATTAGGGAAATGCAAATAAAGACAGTTGGGATATATATCTATATCCAGGTAGATTGATAAAAATTAAGTCTGGCAATACCAAAGGCTTGAGGGGATGTGGATAGTGGTAACTCTCATATATCGCCCATAGAGATGTAGATTGGTATACCTGCTTTGGAAAATAATTTGTCTATCTTGAAAAGTTGAACATTTGTATATCTTACCTGCTACCCAACAGATCCACTCAAAAAATTTATACAGATATGCCCCCTTGAAACAAGTATTCGTCAGAAAAAGAAAACTGGAAGTGACTCAGATATCTTCATAGAGAAGTAAATAAACAAGTTTTGTTATATTGACGCAATCGGTCATTATAATGCCATTAAAATGTATGAATTATTGCTATATACAATTGTGTGGATGAGTCTGGGATATTCATGAAGGAACAAGTGTTAGAAAACTATAAGTTACTCTAAACGAAATTAAACTATACTGTTTACAATGACATTTACAATGAAACTAACTTACAAAGGGTAATAGAAGTATAAACTCAAAACTTAGGATATAGAATTATCTTAGAATGGGTACCAGGGAGGAGACATGATATAGGGAAACTTAAGCAAATGAAAGTTACTGGTCGTACTTGATTGAATGAGTGGTGTGTGGTTCAAAGGTATTCAGTATTTTTTAAGTAATCCCTGCACCCAGGGTGGGGCTTAAACTCACAACCCTGAGATCAAGAGTCACATGCTCTTCTGACTGAGCCAGCCAGACACCCCAAAAATATTCAGTACTTTCAAATTGTTGTATTTCATAATTAATGGATATTACATGCCTTTTGGATGCATCATATGGAGGGGCATATTTCCCCCAAAGTTTTCAGGGCTTTTCACTATTTTCGGCCTTCTCTCAAGGCCATGAGAAAGGACCATGGCAGTGTATTCACATGGTTGGAAGTTTTTGTAAGATTTTAAAAAATAAGATGCTGTAATCATGTAAGACTACTGTCTCTCTTCATCTTCATTTCCCCTTACCTCTGTGTCACCTGGCAGTAGAACAGCTTCAGGCAGATTGTGATTAAGGATATCCTTAGCGTGGGTTTAATGGAATACATTTGTGGTTCATAGTCACTTTTGAGTGTAGGTAATTATTGCCTGTTGGCCTGATCGTGATGGGAATGTGGTCTTCAGTGCCTGGCACCTGAAATATGTGAGGAGTAAAGAAGCCACAAATTGAAATTTATGAAGCCAGAAGGTAGTCAGGAAGACTTCCCAGTTACCTCATGTTTAAAAATGTAAGTAGAGGATATAGCTCTCATGGATTTCCAATCAAAAGAACTTCTCTCTTTGTTAAAAAAAAAAAAAAATAACAGCATGTTCAATTAAAACGTCACCATAGGGGCGCCTGCATGGCTCAATCGGTTAAGTGTCTGACTTCATCTGAGGTCATGATCTCACAGTTCGTGGGTTCAAGCCCCATGTCGGACTCTATGCTGACAGCTCAGAGCCTGGAGCCTGCTTCAGATTCTGTGTTTCCCTCTCTCTGCCCATCCCCTGCTTGTATTCTCTCTCTAAAGTAAATAAACATTAAAAAAAAAATTAACCATGCTGGAAGAAAGCCTTGGTTTGATCATTCTTTCTATGGGAAATTCTGCAAAAATTATGTTCACTAAGAGGCAGATATTCAGTCATAGAGGCAAAACAGGATCCTATATTGTATCAGGCCCTTGATTAATGAAAGTATGCTATTTTTTCTGGATTTTGTGATGTTTATTCATACGTGACAGGTTTTTTTTTTTTTAATTTGAATTTGTTCTGATTTTTTTTTTCTTGCTATTAAATAACTATTTACCTCAACCTTCAGGTCTCACAAATCCTGGAACTGTTCGTGATCATATGAAATAGTGAATAAAAAGGATAAAAGCTTCAGGTAAGAATATAGTTACAAATGACAAAATTACTTAGGTAGTTTTGACTGTATCGTTTGTGCCTTAAAAAGTCTTAGATTCTTTCAGTTTAATAAGTTCTCTATAGTTTGCTAGATAACTGGTCTACCATGCCCGTATATATTATATATATCTATATTCTTTTGCTTTTATTACGCCTTTGATTGTCACTTGGCAGAGTTCTTTCCTTTAAGCCATTTACCTACCTGCAGTTTAGATCAGACTTGATATAGATACTGAGAAACACGAAGATATTTTTCTCTCTTATGGAGATTTTTCTTAAATTATGAGAAATTATTATTACAAAACCTAAATTGGCTTTCTTGTTTGAACTGGCATCACGTTGTGTATCTTTAGCATTTATTTTATACTCCTACTGGGAATTACTCCTGCAGTACCATTTATTTTGGAAATTTGAACATTAGGAAGGCTTTAAGAAGGTGCCATTATGTGGAGAAAATCCAAAATTCTTTGCAAAACATTGAGTTTTGTTTTTATGAAGAAATGCAGTTCATTCTTTAGATTATGTAAAGTATGGCCTGTTTGGATTGTTGACACCAGACTTTAATGGTTACAGCAATGAGGTAATACCACAAAAAGTGGCCGGATAAAATTATCAGACTTAGTATCAAGTAGAGGCTTACTGGCAATATGAAGTCTGGGTTTTACATAGTTTAGATTTATAGACTAAAATTAAAATTGTACATTTTAATGACAGATGGAAATGGATGTAATTTTCAAGAAAATTACCTGACTCTTCAGAGATAGTCTGACCCTAATTTTAGTACTGCAAATAAATAAGCTTTTGTCTATTAGAGAGAAGTACTTAAATATGGTATTTTAAACTCTAGGATATAAAAGATGGTAAGTCCAGATAGAAGTAAACGGAAGATACTAAAAGCCAAAAAAACAATGCCTGCAAGTTGCCGGAAGCAAGTAGAAATCCTGAATAAGTCAAAGAATGTCGAAGCACTGAAAACAGCAAGTGGGAATAATATGTCAAGTGGTAATCAGAATTCAAATACCAGTGTCGTAAGGAGCATATATGGACAGTCTGAAAATGCTGCTTCCTTGCTGGCCTCTAATAAAAATTCAGTATGCTCGGTGAAAAGTAAAGTTTTGTCTCAGAATGTAATGAAACCATTAGAAACTGTTGATTCAGAAACAAGATCAGAATACACTCAAGAACAAGTTGTGTGCCCTTCCCAAAAGCCAAGTAAAACAATAGAATCTTCTGGGAAACCCTTTACACAAGAGACAAAAGATTCACAAAACACTTCTAAAAATCATTTTGAATGTCAGACAGAGGTAACAAGGTCCTATTTTGAACAACGTGAAGAGGATTGTGATCTGAAATCCATTTGTTGTCCGTCCAGTTTATGCAGTGGTATGGTTCCAATACCAAAATCTACAGTAAACACCTTGGATGATAAGAGAATCGACAAGATTGTTTCCCATTTAGAAACGAACTCCATTTCCGAGTCACATGATAAAAGACAAAGTGACATTCTAAGTTCAGATACCCATTTTGTGCCTTTTGATAAAATACCTAAGTTGGTGAATTCAGTCATCTCCAGTAACTGTCCTGCTGACATCTTGAAAAGTGAAGAATCCTGTAGAACCAGTCATTCCAGCGTTTCAAATTGTGACAATGTAGACTCAACGTGGCCATCAGCACTCGACACAGATAGTAATAGCAGTAAGTGCATACTTAAGCATCTTTTGGAGAAGTGAGTCATTTTCCTTTTGGGGGATTTTTTTAGCCTCAGATGTAGAAACAGTAGACTACATATAGTCAAGAGAAAGAGTGAATAATGATAATAATTGTTATAGAGTATCTTGTTTCTGAACCATTTAGGGTGAGGAGGGGGAAATAGTATTATCCATACCCAAAGGAAAATAAATTCTGGCAAAGAAGGAATCAGTCGCTTTCCCTTAAGAGTACAAAGAAATCAAAAGGTGGTTTAAGGCAGTTGTTTGGTTTATTTCATCTACATCTCTTTTTTTTTTTTTAATTTTTTTTAATGTTGATTTATTTTTGAGAGACAGCACGAGTGGGGTAGGGGCAGAGGGAGAAAGAGAGACACAGAATCCGAAGCAGGCTCCAGGCTCCGAGTTGTCAGCACAGAGCCCAACGTGGGGCTTGAACTCATGAACTGTGAGATCATGACCTGAGTCGAAGTTGGATGCTCATTTGACTGAGCCACCCGGGCACCCCTACATCTTTTCTTATTTTAAAGATTTATTTATTAGGTTAATAAGGAGGCTAGTTGAAAGAGTGTGTTTTTTTAATCATTGGTGAACTCATTTCTTTCCATAGAATTGACCTGGAAATCATATGCCAAGTATAAGCTGATAGGTAATAAGGGTATATACACATGAGCATATACATGTGTGTGCATAGAGTGACAGAGAAACGTCAGATAATTAACCAGTGATGTTCTAGAGCTACCAAATCAAATAGCAAAAGTAAATTTCGTTAGAAGTAGAATGTTTTTGTAGGTTAGTGAAATATAAGAAAAAACCGATTTCGCAGGAGAAATTTTGTGTTCTTGCCTAGGCTTCATAGTGATGATTAAACAAGATGGATTTAAAATTAAAAATAATAATAGTATCACATATTAAAATAGGTCAGACTGCCTAAGTAACTTTATAAAAATACTGTAAGACCACTTAAGTAACTAGAGGATTAAATGCTATAATTCAGTTTTTGTTGGTGTTAAATAGGCACTAAATAAGGTTGAAGGGAAAGTGCATCTGAGACCAGAACGCTACGTAAAAACCTAAGACAATCATTTTTTGGGGGGGATTAGTTTGTCGGAAGTTTTTATACAATTACATTTGCTAAAAAATGCTGCCTTGGTCACATTTTGGTCACTAGATTAGAGAATTCCCCTGTTTCTTTCCTTAGAAGGAATGTTTTTACCTCTGATCTTTCCATTTCCCCAAGGCCATAATCAAAAGAAGAGGATGTTTTCAGAAAAAAAAGAACATGTTAAGCGCATGAAAACTTCAGAGCAAATTGATGAAAATATTTGTGTAGCTCTGGAAAAGCAAACAGCATTGCTGGAACAGGTAAAATATCAGGGCATATATATTTGCTTCAGAAACTTCTGATTAATAAAAAATGGTAAAAGTTACTTGATCTCCACAATGATGTATAGTACAGGTGACTTTCACTATGGTGCAAAGGTGGTATGTGAAAACGGAATCAACAGATGGAGGTATCAGGGAAAAGATCATTGTTTCCTTTACCATCTCTAATTAATCGAACATAGCCCTATGCAGAGCAACCTGGAGAATCACATGGAGGTAGAGTGCTGCAGTAGAAAGAGAATGGCCTTTTTAGTCATATTGCATTTAAATTTCCTTGAAAGACACTGCATGACCTTAAGCTTTGCTGGATCTCTTTTGTCCTGGTCATGGGGTTCTCTGATCTGCAGCTACAGCTGTTGGTATACCTTGTCACAATTGACCACTCCATAGACTCTGACAGCCCAGAAGTCTCCATCATAAAGTCCAGTTGCATTCAGTTTTACTTGCCCTGATTTCCAGGTTTACACAGAAATGTTTCATTGTCTGACCATTTGCTGTATAGCATCATCAAGTGCACGTTTTGCTTTCATTTTTGCCCCATTTTATTTCATTGTACTACAGTTTCCTACGTCTGATCAACTCTGAGTTTAAGTCTAATGAGCTTTAATTTTAATAAAAAAGGTCCTCATTACAGGACCTATTATAACAATCATATTTTACTGTTTTGCTACCACTGGAATTGTTCACCCAAAAGTCATTATATGGTAGATTAATGTCTGTCAACTATAATGGACCACAAAGCCCCAAGCCAAACTATCCTGCTGTTTCAGGAACAAAAGCACTACTGTTTTCTAAAAGAGACCATTACAGTTATATGGTTATGTATTATATGAATATATATTCACATAATAAATAAATGGAAACCTTATTGAAAGACTCATGCAGAACCAGCATGAAAGCCAGTCAGCAGTTTTTCCCTTTCCTCCTAGTCTTTTCTTCCAGGAAGACCAAAGGAAACTCTAATATGTACATAACTCTATTATTTGCAGGAGGTGGGTAGCAAAATTATGGTAAGCATAGATCTAGCTTACAAAAAAGGTTGTGGATTCCAGCTGTGTCTTACTTCGGTGATTAGTAGCTGAATTTAGAAAGAAGTTCTTTTTTTTTTTAATGGGTTTTTTTTGTTTTTGTTTTTTTTTGAGAGAGAGTGTAGGAGGGGCAGAGAGAGAGGCAGACACAGAATCCGAAGCAGGCTCCAGACCCTAAGCTGTCAGCACAGAGCCTGACACGGGGTTCGAACTCAAGAGGTGTGAGAACGTGACCTCAGCCAAAGTCGGACACTCAACTGACTGAGCCACCCAGGTGCCCCTAGAAATAAGTTCTGATAGGGACATATAAAGACAAAATTTAATCTTTGTATCATTTTGGTTTCACTGGCAGGGGAAGATTACAATTTTCATTCATTATTGTTATCTGTCTCACAAAATACTTGGTCTGAGTTGACACAGAAAATGGTCCTTCCAAGTGAGGTTTAAGGAATGCAGTCTATTTTGTTTTGTCAGCCCCCCCGCCAAAAGTTTTCTTGCACATTCTTCGCAAATATCTTGGGTTTCAACTAATTACTATCTTTTTACCTATCTCTAAACAGCTAGCTTTCCATCCCTTGATATTTTAATTCCTGTTCAAACAGTTAACTCTCTAAACCATACCTATTTATTTTTCTTGTTTGATTCCCAGTAGAATAGGTCCTACCATTCTGGCATCGTTCTTCCCTGAGAGAGTCCCAGAGCTGTTGACTCTTCTCTCTTGAGATTCTGTAAGGATCTTGGCCTCACTGATTTCAATTAAATTATTGAAGTGGAGAGGTTTTTCTTCTAAAGTCCAAGTTATTCATCTACCCATAGATAAGTGGAGTTCCTCATCCTAGGAAGTTGGGGCAGATTGGAAATGCATAATTGCCAGTCTTTCTCCAAGCTCTAGGCTACTTTGACTGCCATCTGCAAATTGTACCTAGGATTTGCATCTGATACCATAATTTTGGACACATTACCATCAGCACAAGACATTTATGAGGTATTTGGTGGAGGTTATTACATCTTCCCTGTTCTTCAGGAACATCACCACTAAATGAGAACAAATGTCCGCTCTAACCAAGAGTAATCACCCGTAGGTGGGCAGTTAGTCCTTTTAAATAACCAAATTTTAAGAGTAGGCCTCCATCTGAATCACCAGGAATACTTGCTTGGTTAAATTGTGGTTTTTACTGGGCTCACTAATAGTTGAAGACTGTTGTTTGAGGCTCCTTTTTTCTCACACTTACCTGAGAATTACTCGTGGTGCCTGTTAATTATACAGCTTTCCAGGCCTTTTTCCAGGAAGTTCTGGTTGGTGAATTCAGGGTAGGGCCTAGGAATCTGTGATGTTAACAAATGTCCCATAATGGTTCTTCGTCACCAGGGAAGGTTCGCAAATACTGTGTGGCCTCCACTTGTTAGCAAAACGCTATTTCCATATTCAAAACATTTAGATAGTTTCTCCAAGATTCATCTCAGTATGAGCTTTACATATTGACCCCAGCCATTGAACTGGCAAGTATGCAGTAACCCATAAAAACCACACATGGGTAATAGGTAACACCCGACAGTAAAAAATAGTATGTTTTTCTGAGCACTTATTTATATAATATACTTATTTTGAGCACTTACTAGTTTAATCAAATACTTAAAAGTTTGAAAGTGAAAATGACAGTCGTGCCTAATAGTGAGAAAACCACTGAAGAAATGTTAAGCATTACAGAAAAAATCAAGTAGATGATAATGTTGAAGAGTAAGAACGGTTGGAAATGTGAAGGAAGAACCTTAGGAATAATCAAATAAAATTGCTGAATATGAGAAATCATCCAGGTGATACCAGTATAAAAGAGTTAACATAGAAGCTTTGTGTTCTAATTTCAGACACCAAGAAACAAGAATTTATGGGGAAAAATACAAATATTACCAATAAATACCTTAAGTGTATCATGACAGGTTTTGTTATTAAGAGAGACTACTTACTGTGTTAGGAAAGTGGCTTATAGGAGGTTACAGGTTCAAAAAGGTACAGTGGATGTTTCTGAATATATGGCTCGACAGAGCTTTTCATAGCCATGGGCATTGAGATTAATTCTACTCCCTGAAAATAGGCCAGCCTGTTTTCTAAAAAACAGCCAGACAATGAAATGCATTAATGTTTCGTGTGATAGCTACTACAGACTGTTAGGATAGCATGTTTTATGCCAAACGGCATTAGTCACTACCTAATTGTTCTGGCCTCTTTCAGTTTTAACAATAGGAAAGTCACCCCCTAAAAAAACCTATGCAAGTAAAGTGGATTATGTTGCATATTTATTTCCTTTATGCCAATTCACTATTTTCTATTTTATGGAGCTCTTTCACATATTAACCTTTCGTATTATAAAAATCCTATGAGGATCATTTGTTCAGCATTGTATTATCTACCCCTATGTGGACAAAGAAAATGAAGGCGAGAGATATTGTGACTTCCCAAAGGTCATGTAGCTTGTTAATGACTGGGCCAAGGTTCAGACTTCCATAATCTGCTTCAGATTTACTACAGACCAACCAGCCATGTTCACTGGGCTCTGGTTTTCAGATAGGTAGAGATCCTTTTTATGGAATACAGGTTTCAGTTATGCTTATTAAAAAATATAAATGGGGGAGCGCCTGGGTGGCTCAGTCGGTTAAGCGTCCGACTTCGGCTCAGGTCACGATCTCACAGTTCGTGGGTTCAAGCACCGCATCAAGGCTCTGGGCTGACCGCTTGGAGGCTGGAGCCCTCTTGGGATTCTGTGTCTCCCTCTCTCTCGCCCCTCCCCTGCTCACGCTCTCGTGCCCTGTCTCTCAAAAAATGAATAAACGTTAAAAAAAATTAAAAAATATATATATAAACGGGATATAGGCTTTTACCTTTCCTTTAATATATATTATGGAATTCAGCTGAAACTACAGGAAACTAAAATTAGCATCTCCATAGATGGTGTGTCTTGCTGAATTTGATATTCGAACTTCTATAAAACTTACGCATACAGTCATATACATAGAAACATAAAAATATGAAAAAAAAAGCATATTTTATTGGTTACAGTAAATCCAAAAAAGAGCAAAGATCTTTTGAAGGGGTAGAAAATAAAATTGTTTTTCAACTTGAAACATGGGGTGTTTGGGTTTTGTTTTTTTTTTTTAATTCTAGGTCAAACATTTGATTCGACAGGAGATCTATAGTGTAAATTACAAACTATTTGATAACAAACTGAAAGAACTGACCGAACGCATTGGGAGGACACAGTGCAGGAATAAACATGAAGCAGTAGCTGATGAACTCTTCGTAAGTTTCTAATTTCATCTGATTTAATTTGGAAGTGGAATGTAGTGATATTTTACCTGTTAGGAAACAGAAACAATAAAGCAGACCCAAGTCTGATCCTTGACCACAAGCATTATGTACTATACCAGAGGCGATAGAATCTATTAGCAATAGTGGCCCTTGTGAGATACTTTTAGAAATATTCTTCTGTGCTATTCTGTTGTCAGTAATTCTGTGTCGATTGACCTAATACATAGGCAGTTGTTTTTTTTTTTAATTCAAAACATATTCTGTATTAGAGCGCCTACAGCCTGTTTCAAACTGTCTCGGGGGTTTTGTTTGGTTCTACTTTTCTAAGGTTACTTGCTGATTGGTGTTTGTACCGACATTAGTGTTACTGTGGCTCAGTTAGAAGTTTGGGGTTTTTATCTTCCATTCTTAAATGGTATATCAGCATCAAACATTATTTAAATCTTTGCTTATATAAGAATTTCTCATTTACTTGGGTGGCTACCTAAGTGTTAGAAGACTACTTTGGCAAATACATAGTTTTCCCTTCATCTCTATATATTATTTAGTACTCTGGTTTCATATTTGTTTTTCTCTTTCTCTTCTAGGCGAAAATATCCAAACTTCAAAGACGCATTAAAACAGTATTGCAAACTCAAAAGAATTGCTTGGAACCAAATGTATTAACCAATAACACGGCCCGTAAGGTTGGTATAAACATATAGGAGTTTTAATTACCTCACTGACCCACATTACAGGTAGTTGGATTTTAAGAAAGGAAATGTCAGCTTTAAAGACAATACATTTGTTTTTGGAATGTTCCTATGATGCTGTCTCTGGAGAAGATAGTCTGCAGAGTATCCTCCAAATGCCACTTATATTTCTTTCATCAAGTGAATGGAGAGGTAAAAAATAAAGGAAAATAAAGTGAGTAGAGAGGTGATTTGTGATTACCTAGACTGCTCCCATCCCCACCATTTTATCAGGATAAAGAATTTAAAACACACACTACAGCAAAGTTGAAAAAATGTAACAGTGAACACTTGTATACACGGCATCTAAATTCTACCTTTACTATTTTTATGTGTTGATTTTTGTCATATATCTGTCAATCCATTCATCTCCTAAGCCATCTTTATATTTGGTGCATTCTTAAATACTAACATGTTTTGTAGCAGAATGTATTTCCAAAATATTTCAGCAAGGGTATCATTGGAGTTTGGCATCTGTTTATATTTTTTATATAAAATTTGAATCTAATCTTCAATGTACGTTCACTGAGTTTTTTCCTTGTAGTGTCTTTATTTTCTTTGGTATCGTATTTATGGTAGCTAGCCTCAGTAAATGAATTGGGAAGCATTCCTACCCCTGTTCCCTGGAAGTTTGTGGTAAAATTTTTGTTACTGCCTTAAATGTTTGATAGAATCCATCTCTGAAGACTCTCTGGGTGAGAGCTTTTTTTATAGAGAGACTTATTCTCGAAATGCAACTCTTTAATAGGTATGGGGCAATTCACATTTTTCTCTTTGATCTCGTGTCAGTTTTGTAAGTTACCTTCACAAGGAATGTGACCATTTTATCTAAGTTGTTGAATGTGTTGACAAATGATTGACAAAATTTTCTTGTCCTTTTTTTTTTTTTAAATATTTTTTTATGTTTATTTCTTTTTGAGAGAGAGAGAGAGATAGAGCATGAGCAGGGAAGGGGCAGAGAGAGAGGGAAACACAGAACCCAAAGCAGGCTCCAGGCCCTGAGCTGTCAGCACAGAGGCTGACATGGGGCTTGAACCCACAAAACAGTGAGATCATGCCCTGAGCCAAAATCAGGAGTCTGATGCTTAACCCACTGACCCACCCAGGGGCCCCAACTAACACAGATATTTTAAGTACTGCAAGTTCTCAGGGCACCTGGCTAGCTCAGTCGACTTAAGTGTCCAACTCCAGCTCAGGTCATGATCTCACGGCTTGTGAGTTTGAGCTCCACATCAAACTCTGCGCTGTCAGCAAGTTCTCTCTCTCTCTGTCCCTCTCTCTCCCCCACCCTCAAAATAAATAAACTTAAAAAAAAAATACTGTTAAGTTCTCAACCAAAGCATGTACTAAGTACTTCAGCTTCCAAGTTTTAAACAAAACTCACCAACTGGAAGAACAAGTTGGAAATTTGATTTATTTCTGGTTTTCACTTATTATTAGAAATATAATGAAAGTAAAAATTTGCTTATTAAAGTTTAATGTTTCTGAGTTCCTATAACATAGTCTGATAGGAATAAAATGTATAAGTACTTAGGTATTTATTTTTCTTTTCCACGCAAGCTAACAAGTTCATTTGTTACTATCATTTTTATTTCCTAGAAGTATTTTTAAAATTCATTTTGGCAGAGAAACTGCAATCATGGTCATTAGCCATCGAAATACGTATAACTTAACGTATGTTTTGCCATATGTATTCGGGAATATCTTGAGAACATTTTCCAGGTGAAAGTTTACCTAGTAGTTGTATGTGGAAGAATACAAGTGGTAACACTCCACTCCCTTTCAGTGCTTTCCCCTCACCCAATTAACAGGTTACAAATTCAGAGACGAATTTGGATAAGAGCCCAGAGTCAGTCAGTAGTCCAGATAAAGGAAAGACTTCGGTGAACTCTGAATCTGCTAACCCTTCACAAAATGCGAGTGAAAAGATTAATTTATCAAGGAAACATGATGCTGTTTCTGAAAGGTAGGCGTTTCTATAAAAATGCATACTTAACTAAGTAGATGCTTGTAAACCTTTGTTTCTCAAGCGTAAAACAGCTTAAATGTTCACATTCATTCTTGTCTGTTGTGAAGGAATGGAATTGGTTATCCAGGACTTTTATCATTGTTGTTTTACATGGTGGTTTTTACTAAATATGGGCACCTGAATGGCTCAGTCGGTAGAACATGTGACTTTTGATCGCTGGGTAGTGGGTTCAAGCTCCACATTGGGAGTAGGGTTTACTTAAAAAGAAAAACAATACTAAGTCAAGTTTAGAATTGACTAGGGGATTGGGTTTTCCATTATGCTGTGTTCCAGCTTTGGTATGGGGACCAGAGTGGTCACTTGATCACTCCTGTGGTTTTTGTTCTACACACGGAAAAGTCAAGGTCCTGTGAAACAGTGGCTTACAAAAATTACAGAGAAGACTAAGGCTAGGAAAGTAAGAGTGGAGAAGAAGTGCCTGAAATTATTAGTTTCTTAGAGGTTGAAAGCAGTGTCATGGCAACTTCAAATTAGAGTGAATAGACTAACTTCCTTGTCTAAAAAAAACATCCAAGGGGAGCCTGGGTGGCTCAGTCAGTTAAGCATCTGACTTCAGCTCAGGTCATGATCTCACAGTTCATGAGTTCAAGCCCCGCATTGAGCTCTGTACTGACAGCTCAGAGCCTGGATCCTGCTTTGGATTCCATGTCTCTCTCTCTCTCTCTCTCTCTCTCTCTCTCTCTCTCTCTCTCTGCCCTGCTCATGCTCTGTCTCTATCTCTCAAAAATGAATAAACTTAAAAAAAAAAAAGCATCCAAGACCTGGAACCCCTGATCTAGTCTAAAAGATTTGGGGCTGGTAGGGAAGAAATCATTAGGTTTAACAAAGAAACACGATTACTGATTCCAGCCTAGATAGATGATGGGGGGAGGGGCATTTTAGTGAATTCTTTTCTTTGGTGATTTTGAACAGTTTTGGAGCTTTATAATACTATTTATTTATTCTTAACATTAACTCCTTAAAATGTCCTCAGGTTTTACTTTTATATGTTAAATTATACTCCAGCTTTTAAAAAGAGAAAAATATATAACCAAAAATAAATAAAGGATGGCCATTATTTGAAGAACAGCACCCTTTCTCCAGAGAACTGCACATACCCAAGGAGGCAGCAAAAGAAGGAGAAGCATCCCAAATCTACACCATTTGCAGTAGATTCTTGGTATTTGGGAATTTACATGCAGTTTTGACTCCTCGGAAGAAACCCTAACATTCCTAATATTCCTAATATTCCTAATATTCATTTTAGTTTTGAGCCAGGAGGCTGCTATGAAGAAAGCATTTATTTAGTTTATGAAGGCAGGAGTCCCATTTCTTTTTTTTTTTTTAACGTTTTTTTTTTTTTTATTTATTTTTGAGACAGGGAGAGACAGAGCATGAACAGGGGAGGGTCAGAGAGAGGGAGACACAGAATCTGAAACAGGCTCCAGGCTCTGAGCTGTCAGCACAGAGCCCGTCGTGGGGCTCGAACTCACGGACCGCGAGATCATGACCTGAGCCGAAGTCGGCCGCTTAACCGACTGAGCCACCCAGACGCCCCAAGAGTCCCATTTCATCGAGTCTTTGTTGTTACCACTTCTTTTTTTCTTTTCAATTTTTTAAAAATTATTTTGAGAGAGAGAGTGTGAGCAGGGTAGGGGCAGAGAGAGAGAGAGCAAGAGAGAGGATCCTAAGCAGGCTCTGCACAGTCAGTGCACAGAGCCGCACACGGGCTAGAACCCTCGAAACTGCCAGATCATGACCTGAGCCGACATCGGCCGCTTAATCGACTGAGCCACCCAGGCGTCCCTGTTGTTACTACCTCTTAATGTGTGTGCTGAAACTCATCAAGTGACAAAAAAGAAAAATAAAATGCTAGTGACAGAAGTTGAAAAGTGAAGACCCCATGAAAATAGCATTTTGTAGACCAATATGGCAAATTTGTTTGTGGCTTTATCTGATAAGAACAATCTACCTTATGCTCTGTCATGAAGAATCTGCCATTTATGGAACTTGTCCTAGGCAGCCACGATAACAAGTGTGTATAAGTTGACCTGGATGGATGGATTCAGTGGTGAGTTTTAAAAACACCGAAGAAAGAAACAACACCGGTGTTAAACTCTTCCAAAGAATAAAAAAAGAGGAAATACTTGAGTTCATTTTGTGAGACTAGATACTACAATCTAGCACAATTCTGATACAAAGTCAATTTTAACATTTTACAGAAATGGAAACCTACAGTCCACTTTTACCCACAAAACAGACACAGATATCCTAAACAAGACACTAGTAAGCCGAGTCCAATAATCTATAAAAGTTGAGTTTGTCACAGCAATGCTGCCAGGTTGGTTCAACAATAAAAAAAATCAGCAAATGTAATTTGCCAGGACAAGAATCATTGTTAACTCACAATAGAGGTCGGATTTGACAAAATACCTGTTGATGATTAAAAACCAAATTCCTGGCAAACTTGGAATAGGGAGGTAACATCCTTAATCTGATAAAGAATATCTACAAAAACCCTAAAACAGATCTGATGGTGAAATATTGGAAGTATTTCCTTTAAGATATAAAATAGAAGGATGCCTGCGGTCATCACTTTAACCTTCTACTGGATCTCTTGGCTAATGGAAGAAAAAGAAGTCAAAATACAGAGGGTTTAAAAAGAAGGAAGAAATATTATTGCTATCCTTGGATGATTAGGGTAGGATTATAATGTAGGAAATGCAACATAACTTACAGATACATTATTAGGATTACTAAGAGGTTAGCAACATTGCCAATCTCAAATGTGTAAGAAATCAGTTATATTCCTGTATACCTGATACAAACAATTAGGGAATTATAAGATTTTTTTTAAAGATACCACACCAATACAGTAGCACCAAATACAGCCATTAGCTAAGCTAGGAATACATTCAATAAGACATGTAATAACTGAAGAAAATGAACAAAACTTCCAGAGATTTTAAGAAAAATTCACTGGAGAAATGTACTATGTTTATGGGTTGCCCAATGCAGTATTTATAGAATGTACTCACTTTTGTTCAAATTAATTTATGGAGTGCAATTCCAATCAGTTCCCCAGTGTGTAATTTTGTGGAACTTGACAAGATGATTTGATTTCTAAAATGTGTGCGTAAATGCAGTAGATTAAGAAACCCAAGATGTCCATCAACTAGAGAAACACGAAGGAGTTTGCCATCAGATGTCAGGACACTACTAAACTGCAATAATGAGGATAATGTGATACAAGTGATAGAAAAATGGAGAATCCGGAAACCTATGTATGTATGTGTGTGTGTGTGTATATATATATATACACACACACACACATACACACACACATGTGATCAGTGATGGAGAATGTATGGCACATCATCTGGGACATGAGGGACTTAGTAAATAGTGCAGATACTTTGCTACTCTTGTTGAGGGAAATATGAAAGAAACTGGATCCCTATATCAGGCTATACATAAAAATCATCCTCATGTGGATTAGGAACTAAATAACGAAAGGAGAATTATAAAGCTTTTAGAAGGTAATATAGAATGTCTCCATGAACTTCAGATAAGGAAAGATTTCTTAAGACACAAATACCTTTGCAATAAGCGAAAAAATTGATCACATTAAATCTTTTTTTTTTTGGATTTACCACATTCAAATTGGAAACAACTTCTCTCAAGGCACTATAATTTTAGTGAGAAGACAAGCCATCAAGGTGAAGAAGACATATGCAGCACATAGAACCTATTGAGGACTAGTACCCAGAGTATATATATAAAAGAGTTTCAGTGAATAAAAGCCAGATAATACAAAAGGAAAATGGGCAAAAGACTTGTATGTGTATTTCACAAAAGAGGAATTCCAAATGACCAATAAACATATGAAAAGGTGCTCATTTTCATTAGTAATCAGGGAAATGCAAATTAAAGCCACAATGAGCTGCCATTTCATATCAGGTAAGGAAAAGTAAAACATTGAAAAATCCAACAACACCAGATGTATTGGAGAGGCTTTGAAATAAAGGGAACTGACTCTGTTTAAAATTTTGTTGTTAGAAGAGCAAATTGGTATAATGCTTTAGAAAAAATTTGGCATTATCTAGGAATATTGAAGATCTGACCATCATTTGACCTCACATTCCTATCCTTTGAAACATGCCCTTTAAATGTGCAATAGGATATATGCAGAGGAACATTTATTAGCATTTTCCATAATAGTCAAAAACGAGAAAGAAAAAAAAGCCCATCTACACTTGAAGTGAATAAATTACAGTAAATCCGCACAGTGGAATTCTGTACGTTAGTGGAAACGGAGGAACTGCAGTCACATGCAACTGAGTTACTCCCGTAAAAACATTGAATGGTTCCATTCTGTTCAAATGAATGTCAAAAATAGCCAGAAAAATAGAAGTACATTATGTAGGAATTCAAGGCTAGATGGTGAACCTAAAGAATAAAACAAATAAGCACTACAAATGCTATTTATGGAGGAGATTTGTAATACAGGATAGAGGCACATGGGTTTCTGAAATGCTGATCATATAAAATATATTTACCTAAGCGGTGGTTACATGGGTGCTAGCTTTTTAATTATTAAATTAAACATGTGTTTTAAACCCAATTTGAAATTAGTTGCCTATTTATTAGAAAATCTAGATTTATGTTTAATGTAATCTTACTGAAATACGTGGGTTCAGAACTACAGTCTTTCTTCTGTACTCTTTCATTCCATCTATTTTATGCTCCTTCTCCCTTGTCTGTGTCTGTGTGTTGGTCGCTATTTTAGCCTTTTGAATCAATCTTGTTTTCCTCTTTCCCCATTACCTTGTTAATTACACATCTTCATTGTTCTTTTAGAAATTGCCCTAAAGATCAGATTTGGATCCTTGACTCTAGTAATCAGAATCTCATATGAATTGCTACCTCTGCCATTTTGTAGGCAGTGCTTGACCTTAGAACCTTGTAACTCCGTTTACTGCTCTCCATCTTTTGTGTTTTCACACATTTTCATTTTACATTACAGTTGACACTCGAATAATGCGGCATCGACCCCACACACAAAACTTCACACATAACTTTTGACTCCCCAAAAATGTTAACTACTAATAGCCTACTGTTAACTGGAAGCCTTACTTAAAATAAACAATTAAACATTTTGTATGTACTATATATTATATACTGTATTTTTACAGTACTGCCATCTAGAGAAAAAATATTAAAAATCATAAGAGAAAATACATTTGGGGTACTGTACATTATTGATCGAAAAAATTTCCACCTGTAAGTGGACATGCACAGTTCAAACCCTTGTTGTTCAAAGTCCTCTGTATTTTAAATCTCACAAGACAGCATCACTGTTGTTTCTTTTTAATGTTTTTATTTATTTTTGAGACAGAGAGAGGCAGAGCATGAGCAGGGGAGGGGCAGAGAGAGAGGGAGACACAGAATCTCAAGCAGGCTCCAGGCTCTGAGCTGTCAGCACAGAGCCCGACATGGGGCTCGAACTCATGGACTGTGAGATCATGCCCTGAGCGGAAGTCGGATGCTTCACCGACTGAGCCACCCAGGTGCCTGGTATCACTGCTTTGTTACAGTCATTACTCAGAGTTACCCACATATTTACCACTCCTGTTGCTCTTCATTTCTTCCTGTATTTCTGTCTTTCGATCTGCGGTAATTTTCCGTCTGCCTGAAGAACTTTGTTCTTTGTTATTTCTTTTCTTAGTTTTGCTCAAGATAAATTTTGTCAGGTTTTTTTGGTTTGGAAACAATGCCATTCTGTCTTTTTTTTTTTTTTTTAAGTTTATTTATTTGAGAGAGAGAGAGAGACAGAGCGCAAGTGGGGGAGGAGCAGAGAGGGAGAAAGAGAATCCCAAGCAGACTCCACATAGCGCAGAGCCCGATGTGGGGCTCGAACTCATGAATTATGAGATCAAGACCTGAGCAGAAGTCAGATGCTTAACTGAGCAGAAATCAGATGCTTATCTGACTGAGCCACCTGGGTGCCCTCATTTTGTCTATATTTTTAAAGACTATTTTAACATAGGTATTGACTTGTAGGTAGTTACTTGCTTTCAGAACTTTCAAGATGTCTTTACCTCTGACTTCTATCATCTCTGTTGAAAAGTTAGCTTCAATCTGATTGTTGTTTCTTCAAAGATCGTGTCTGTATTTCTGCTTTTAAGATATCCTACTTACCTTTGGTTTTCATTAGTGCACTATGATGCTAGTTGTGGGGGCTTGGGTTTAGTGTTTGTTTGGTTTTTAATTTATCTAGATTGGGACTCACCGTTTTCATGAATCTGGTTTTATGTCTTCCACTATCTTTGGAAAAATCTTGGCCATTGTCTCTTCAGATATTCCTTCGGCACCATTCCATCTCTTCTCCCCTCCGGTATTTCAATTACTTGCTTCTCTGTAGCCGCCATGTCTTCTGTTCTCCAGGCTTCAGTCTGGATATTTCCTATTGACCTATTTTCCAGTTTATTAATCCTCTCTTCAGCTGGAGCCTGCTTGGATTCCCTCTCTCCCTCTCTCTGTGCTCCTCTCCCACTTGCGCTCTCTCTCAAAAATAAATAAATAAACAAACAAACAAACATTAAAAAAAAAAAACCAGCCATCACTGGTATCAGTCAGTAGAACAGTTTTATAAAAGTCACATGTCTTTGAATGGTCATGGGATTCCAATCTTCAGTGTGCAGATACACAGATTAGCTTCTCAGGGTAAGTATTAACAGTTTATATACACACACAAACAGACACACTTTTCTACATGCATATATATACACACACATTTATATAAATAATTTTTAAAAATTAAGTTAATTGACATAATGCCCACTGAAAACTACACAAGGTAAATGTATAGCTTGGCAAATGTATAGCTTAGAAAATAAAAACATTTTGTAACTATCTCTTGGGTCAAACCAGTGCCATCCATTCTGCCTCATGCCTCACTCCTAATCACCAATCCTACTCCTACCAGAGTGACCTAAGTAACACTATCTGAACTTTTAACCTAAGTTTTTGGTTGGTTTTCACCTTTATAGAAATGGAGTCAGACTCAGGGAACACTTTGGTGTCTTGCCTCTTTTGTCCAACATTATATGTTGTGAGGCTCATCCATGCTCCGCTGAGCAGCAATGATGTGTTCATTCTCTTTTCTGTATAATGTTCATCATATGAATATACCTCAGTTTACTTATTCGTGGGCACCTAGTTTGTTTGCAGATTGGGGAAATTATGAGTAGTGCTGTTATGAACATTCCTTTACATGTGTTTTGGTGAATGTACATACACACATTTCTGTTGCCTGGAAATGGAATTGGTAGGTCCTAGAGTATATATGTACTTTCAGGTTTAATAGATATTACCAAATACTTTACCAGGGAAATCATACGAAAGCTGTATTTCCATTAGAAAGGATAATGAGGTGGTTGTTCTCCCATATCCTTGCCATCACTTGATATTCTGTTTTTTGCTTCGCCACACTGGTACGTTGATAACACCACATATTGGTTTTGAATTTATATTTCCTTCTAATAATGTAGTGAAGTACAATGTTATGGTTGTGAGCCATTCTAATACCTTTTATGAAGTTTCTCTAAGACTTTTGCATGTTTTCCCTTTGAGTTGCCTGTTACGTTTTTTGTCAGATACGTTTACAATGAATACCTTTTTCTAGTCCCAAGTCCTTCCACTTTCTTAATAGTGTCTTTATATGAATTGACTTGTTAGTTTCAGCGTAGTCTTTTTTTTCCATAGTTTCTGCTTTTCTGATGAATGTTCCATCTGGCTTTAACTATATCTCTGTCTTCCCTCACTATTCTTAAAAGTATTAATTACAGTTTTTTTAATGTCCTTGTGTTAAAACTCCAGCATCCACATCATCTGTGTAACTGTTGCTATTGCTGTTCTGTCAGTTTCTGGTCATTTGATTCTGTTTTTTGGCACACTTGATAATTTCTGAAAAATTGGTGAGGCTCTGGAATGATATCATACTATACACAAGGTTCATTCTGTCCTCTGGCAGAGTAGGGCCTGGTCACCTAAGCTCCTCAGAGAATGGTATAAATTTAGGCTTGTTGTGAATGTGGCAAGGTTCCTTCTACCTTTCGTTCACTCTGGCTCTTAAGACATAGCCCTCTGTTTTGTTTTGTTTTGTATGGAACAAACATATGTGAAACTTAAAACAAAACAAAACAAAACAAAAAACCTAGCCCTCCATAGATTCCTGGCTGAAAGCTTGGAGCATTCACTAGGTCCCTCCACTTTAGTGGGTCTCAAATTGCAATCTTTACCACCCCAGCCCAGTGAAAAAGCCAAAAATTCCACTCTTTTAAAGTCTTCTGCTTGGTTTCTTAGACTCCTAAAATAGCACTGTACTGTATTTGGGTTGCCTAGGTGGCTCAGTTGGAGGAGCATGTGACTTAATAGTTTTCAAGCCCCAACAAGGGGATAGAGATTACCTAAATAAATAAACTTAAAAAAAAATACTAGAAATACTTTACAAATGTTAAATGAAGAATTTTGAGATTGATAAAGAGATTTTGACTCTGGTGTAATGAACATCTGAAAAGAATTGCTTATGGTTAAGCAACAAAATAAATATAGTTATCAATCTTTCAACCGTATGATCACTATCACTAGTAGAAAGAAATACATACAAAACAGTTTTGTTAGAGACCAAAAGTGGATAGAAGATTAAAATGTTCTTGATTAAATTTCAATCTAAACATTTGTTTTTATTTACTGAACTTAGAAATGATGGCTATTAGACTCTCTTATTGATAAATTTGGGGGAAAATTATTGAATTAAGTCTGCTTTAAAATGTGCATTTAAACCAGTTGATTTCACAAAACTAAAGGGAGCATGTAGGAAATGTTCACTTCTGTCCATGAAGTATTAATTACTACAGGAATTGTTCTTTGGTTGTCAACAAATAGAAAACCAAACTAAAAAAGAAAAAGAATTGTGTTCAGAAATGTTCGACAGGGAGCATAAGACTGGGTTCCCTGGGGAAAGGGAAGCACCTGAAATGCACCCTACAGTGTTCAAGCTTACTGCCCAGAGGCATTTCGCAGGTTGAAAGACAGGGGCAGGAAGAGCCCAAACAGCCTACAGGTCTTGCTACATTTATTTATTTATTTTTACATGTTAATTGTCTATTTTGAGAGAGAGAGAGAGTGAGCAGGGGAGGGACAGAGGGGGAGAGAGAAAGCATCCCAAGCAGGTTCCATGCTGTCAGCACAGAGCCCAACATGGGGCTCAGTTCACAGATTGTGAGATCGTGACCTGAGCTGAAACCAAGAACCCAATGTTTAACCTACTGAGCCACCCAGGTGCACCTGAGATCTTGCTACATTTAGATCAGAGACTTGGAAGTCTGAGTTGGCTAGAATTGTGAGGCAGAACAGTGATGAAAAGAAAGTGTGTAAAGATAGAGGTCTGATGACTTGCAGAGGGACCCTCTTGAGTTATTGTTTGAATACAGATCTTTACGTGCAAAGGATGAAACTTCAAGAGGCTGCGAAAAGAACCATTGCAAAGAAGAAGACCAAACATTTCTTGGGTATTGTACAGGGTAGGGACATTTTGCTTTCCCTCTGGCTACAATGAAGAAACTTAAAGTATGAACACCAGGTAGAGTCTTTAGGTGGGCATGCTATAGTGGGCCTGGCTTCATCCTCAAAACTGCAGTGGACCTGCTCCCAAAAACTGAAAGGACACCAAGGATGAAACTAATCCTGAGTATTTAACTCCATGCCGGAATCAAGTCCAGCATTCTTTGAAAGAATGAAATGTCATCCCTCACTCAACAGTGTAAATTTTACAATGTCTGGCACCTTTACCAGGGATGCAAAGTAGCCACAAATATAATTCATAGCAAGGAGAAAACTGAAATGATAGAAACAGACCTGGAAACTATGTTTGATGGACAACCACAACAGGAAACAGCTATTAACCTGTATAGCGTTCATGTCCTACGATAGAAAGGAAGATGGAGGATGTAAAAAACAACAACAAAAACACCCAAGTTGAACTTCTAGAGGTGAAAAACACAGTAAATGCAGAGTACACTGATTAGGATTAAGAACAGAAGAGATAATTACTCATTTAAAAAACAGTGGAATAGGGGCGCCTGGGTGGCGCAGTCGGTTAAGCGTCCGACTTCAGCCAGGTCACGATCTTGCGGTCCGTGAGTTCGAGCCCCGCGTCGGGCTCTGGGCTGATGGCTCAGAGCCTGGAGCCTGTTTCCGATTCTGTGTCTCCCTCTCTCTCTGACCCTCCCCCGTTCATGCTCTGTCTCTCTCTGTCCCAAAAAATAAATAAACGTTGAAAAAAAAAATTTAAAAAAAAATAAAATAAAAAAATAAATAAAAAAAAATAAAAAACAGTGGGATAGTAATAGAAACTGTTCACACAAAAGCATGGGGAGGTAAAAGACTAAAAAAGAAAAAAATGAACAGAGCATCAGAGACCTTTGGAACAGTATCAAGCAGTCGTGTGTGTGTGTGTGTGTGTGTGTGTATTATTTATTGTGTGAGAGAGAAAGAGGGTGTATGCAAGCGGGGAGAGGGGCAGAGAGAGGAGACAAAGAATCCCATGCAGGCTCCGCACCGTCACCACAGAGCCCTATACAGGGCTTCATCCCAGGAACCTGAAAGATCATGACTTGAGCTGAAATCAAGAGTTGGACACTCAACCGAATGAGCCATCCAGGCGCCCCAGTGACAAGATCTTAAAAGCAGCCAGAGAGAAAAGACTCATTACATAGAAAGGAACAAAAAAAATAAGATAAGGAGACTTGTTGCTGTGCACTATGCAAACTAGAAGGCATTTCTAAAGCATTGGAATGAGGACATCTCTAACACATTGAAAGAAAAATGACCCATTAAAATTTTTACACTCCTGTGAAAATACCTTTCAGACACGTAGGGGGAAACAGACACTTTCCCACTAAAAAAAGGTGAATATAGGGGGGTGGAGAATATATCAGCAGACCTGCACCGCAAGAAATGTTAAAGGAAGTTCTGTAGGCAGAAGGAAAACAAAACCAGATGGAAATGTGACTCTATGCAAAGGTAAAGAGGTGCAGAGTGCTGGATATTGTAAATATGTGGGTAATGTAAAGTATTTTTCTGTGTTTCCATATAGGGTATATATGCGTGTATCTAATATACTGTTCCTCTATATTACATGGTGTGTGTGTGTGTGTGTGTGTATATGTATATGTGTGTATATATGTTACATAAGTCCTGTTTAATACAGTGTTTCTGCATACAGGCCACAGACAGTTGGAATTTCAAATTTAAAATCCATCCTATTTACAATAATGTTCTTTGACATATACATAGGGCTAAGATTACTAAAATATCTGTAAGACCTAATTTCAAAACTACAAAGTAGATATCAGGTTTGTGATCCAGCATGCAGGGAGTCGTCACTCCTTTCTAACGACAAGTAAAAAGCTGAACAAATTGAAAAAATCAACAGCTCTTGTTAGAACCACTAGAGAAGAAGTAAGGTCACAGAGCAACGTCCCCCCCCCCCCCCCCCCAATGGAGAGGACAACAGGCAGAAATATTCATCACGACATCCAGGAACTAGAGCAGAAGACTCCGTGGGAACCAGTCCCAGGGTAGGAAGACCTAAACTGTAATTGCTGGAGGCTCAGTGTAGACAAATCAAGAGTTAGCAACTCCAGGTGGGGCTTTGCCAGGGCCTTACGGTGAATACTGGAGAAAAATCCCCTCGTGCTTATAGAGGCGGATGGTGAAAGGAAGCTTCTAAAATACACCAGAGCACTCTGTTCTTGACAAGGCCTGTCCTAGAGAGAAACTGTTACCAGAAGTTAACCTACCTGGGGGGAAGGAAATGTCCAGTTCCTGCTCCCTCTGGCCTTCCATCTGGAGGAAGTAAATACCCAACTCCACCTGCTCCAGCCATCCTGTCCCGCCTGAAGGGTGTCGGGGACTGAGAAGCACTGGTGAAGTGAAGTCCACACTCCAAGGGCACAGGCTTACTTAAAAGCTGAGAGCTAATCACAGGACCAGTAGAAGCTTCCCCTCCCTGCCCCGTCTTATTAATGCATCACCAACTTCCTTTTTATCATAGTTCCTTTCACCCAGTATATCATGTCCCCCTTTCAACAACAAAATATCACAAGACACACTAAAAGGCAAGAAACACGATTTGAAGAGACTTAAGCATCAGAAGCAGAGTCAGAAATGTTCAAACTATCAGACTAGGAATTTTGAAAAATTACCACTTTGCTAAGGGCTTTAATGAAAAAAAAGGTAGAAAAAAATGCAAGAACAGGTAGATAATGGAAGCAGAGTACTGGAAATTTTATGAAAAAGAAGTGCTGGAGATCAAAACAGCAACAAGAATGCCTTTGATGGGCTTATTAGAATAGACATCCCTGAGGAAAGCTTCACCCAGCTTGAGAATGACAATAGAAGCTTGAAAACAGAAAAGCAAAGAGAAAAAGACAACAGAAATCTCCAAGGAGTTGGGACAACTACAAACGAAGGCACATAAGCATAATGGGAACACCAGAAGGATAGAAAAGGGGAGGAGGCTGATAGAAGGAGTAAAAGTAATATTTCAAGCAATCATGACGAAGAATTTCTCCCAAATTAATGTTAGATACCAAGTCACAGAACCAGCAATCTCAGAAAACACCAAGCAGGATAAATATTTTAAAAAAAAAAAAAACACCTACATTTGGGCATATGATTTTTAAAATCCCGAAAATCAAAGATAAAATCTTGAAAAAAGCCAGAGGAAAAAAACACCTTACCCATAGTTGAGCAAACATAAGAATTACCTCCAACTTCTCCTTAGAAATGATGTAAGCACAAAGAGGGTGGAGTGAAATGTTGAGAGAACAAAAAACCACCAACTTAAAATTCTGTACTCTGTGACATTCTCCTTCAGTATCAAAGGAGAAATACAGACTTTCTCAGACAAACAAAAGTTTAGTGTGCTTGTTGCCTGTAGACCTGCCTTGCAAGAAATGTTAAAAATTCTTTACAGAGAAGGAAAATAAATCAGAAAAGCAGATCTACAGAAAGAAAAGAAGATTGTCGGAGACGTAATAAGCAAAGGTAGAGCGCAAGCTTTTATTCATCTTATCAAGTGATTTGACGAGTTTGTTGGAAAGAATGGCAACAGTGTATTTATGTATGTGTGTGTTTGTTTAAATGAAATGAATGATAGCAATGATACAAGGCAAAGGCAGGAGAGATTACGAATATTTTGTTGTTGGGAGGTACTTGCCCTACTTGTGAAGCAGCATAGTGTTATTTGCCAGTAGTTTTGGATTCGTTGTAAACATATAGACTCTAAGGGAACCATCTAAAAAAGAAGTATAACTGATAGGCTAAGAAAGGAAAGAAAATAGAATCATATAAAATGTAATTTTATTCGTCACTGCCAAAACTTGGAAGCAACCAAGGTGTCCTTCATTATATAAATAAACCGATACATTCAAGACAATGGAATATTACACGATACTCAAGAAGAAATGGGCTCTCCAACTATGAAAAGATCCAGAAAAAACTTAAATGCATATTGCTAAATGAAAGAAGTCAATTTGAGAAGGCTGTATATACTGTGATGCTAACTACATGACATTCTAGAAGAGACAAAACTATGGAGACACTAAAAGGATCAAATACCACCAGGGAGTTAGTGAGGAGAAAAGAATAGGTGAAGCACAGGGACTTTTAGGGCAGTGAAACTACTGTCTATGGTTCTATAATGGTGGATATATATCATTTTACATTTGTCAAAACTCATGGAATATTCACCACGAAGAGTGAAACCAATTGTAGAGTGTGGACTTTGACAATGATAATGATGTGTCAATATAGGTTCATCATCTGTAACAAGCATACCACCGTGATATAGGATTTTGATGGGGAAGTTGTGGGCGGGAGATTGGTTAGGGACAATAAGTACATGGGAACTCCCTGGACCTTCCACTTAATTTTGCTATAAACCTAAAGCTGCTCTTAAAAAACTCATCTGTTAGTTTTTAAAAGTACAAGAAATTGCTGAAATTAAAGGAGACCTAAATATAGGGTGAGATACGTCATGTTTACAAATCAGAAAATTCATTATTAATGTCACTTCACCCAAATTGTTCTATACGTTTAGTGGAGTCTCAATGAAAATCCTGGTGGCCTTTTTTTTTTTTTTTTTATAGATAGTAACAAGCTGATTGAAAACTTACATAAAGTGCAAAAGATCTATAAGATGAAAGCAGTGTTAGAAGAACAAAGTTGAAAGACATGCACTACCTAAGTTTAAGACTTTTATAAAGTTGGGGCACTTAGGTGGCACAGTCGGTTAAGTGTCCGACTTCGACTCAGGTCATGATCTCAAGGTCTGTGAGTTTGAGCCTTGCATCGGGCACTGTGCTCAAAGCTCAGAGCCTGGAGCCTGCTTCAGATTCTGTGTCTCCCTCTCTCTCTGCCCCTCCCCCACTCACACTCTGTCTCTCTCCCTCTCTCAAAAATAAACAAACATTAAAAAAAAAAGACTTTTATAAAGTTATAGTCATTAAGACAGCACTTATGTGGTGGTGTTTAGGATAGACCTACAAATCAGTGGACAGGTTAGAGAATATGCATATGATCCAGTGGTTTTCAACAAAAATTCCCAAGGTAATTTGTTGGAAAAAAGATAGTCTTTTCAACAACTGTTGCAGGAATAACCAGAAGGGAAAAGTGAACCTCCCCTCTTAGCTTACACCATATACAAAAATAATTTGAAATGGATCATAGACCTAAATACAAAAGCTCAAATTTAAAACATCTATAAGTAAGTGGTGTAGGGGTGCCTGGGTGGCTCAGTCAGTTAAGCATCTGACTTTGGCTCTGGTGAGGATCTCACGGTTTGTGAGTTTGAGCCCCACATTGGGCTCTATGCTGACAGCTTGGAGCCTGGAGCCTGCTTTGGATTCTGTGTCTCCCTCTCTTTGCCCCTCCCCTGCTCACACTCTGGCTCTGTCAAATAAACATTATTTTTTTTTTTTTTTAATTTAGAAAGTGGTGTAACTCTGTGCATAGAAAATTCATCTAACAATTTTATGGGCTTAATGAAATTTTTGTCAAGATTTTCTTAAAGATTCTGATTTTAAATATCAAACTCAGTAGTAGGGGCACCTAGGTGGCTCAGTCGGTTGAGTGTCTGACTCGTGATCTCAGCTCAGGTCTTGATCTCAGGGGTTGTGAGTTTAAGGCCTGTGGGAACCCATGCCCAGGGTGGAGCCTACTTTAAAAAAAAGAAAAGAAGGAATTATGTTTAGGCCTCTCTTATTTCAGGGCACCTGGATGGCTCAGTGGGTTAAGCATCCAACTCTTGATTTCAGCTCGTGGTTCATGAGATTGAGCTCTTTGCTGACAGCCCAGAGCCTGCTTGGGATTCTCTCTCCCTCGCTCTCTCCTCCTCCCCCATTCTCTCTCTTCCTTCCTCTCTCTCAAATAAATAAACTTTAAAAAATAATATAAACTCATGAAAGGAGTCTGGGTCAAATGGGAGCTGAAGACAATCTTCTGACTCAGGATATTCTGTAACCGCAATCAGCATCATTTACCAACTTTGTTTAGTTTAGTAAATGTATGGTAACTATTTCTACTATAGTGATACAATGTAGAATCATGGCAGAACTAATTTGTTATAGCTTTGTTTGTTATAGTCCTGTATCTGGAAGAGTCTAAGTGTCTTAATGGGTTTCTTTCAGTTATACTTTTAATTTTCATGAAGGCAAGTATACGTGTTAGAGTGACTTGTATGTGTTGAACACTTATGTATATTGTATACTTATCATCTCTCTCCCTCTGCCCCCAATTGTTAGATTAAAACGTGTCAGTTATGAAATGTTAAGTCAGAATTCTAACCACTGATTGCATGTTTCAGCCTAATAATGCATGTTTAGTTTATTTTTGTTTTTAATTTTCTTTATCATTTTAGTAACAATGATGATGTTATGTTGATTTCTGTGGAAAGTCCTAATTTGACAGCTCCAATTACATCAAATCCAACAGGTATCTGAAGTTGATTAAAATATCATCTATCAAATTAGAAAACCTCAAATCAGTTTTTTTTCTAATAGAGAATTGAATATTATCTTTCAATAAATAAATATTTTAATTCTGGTTCCAAAAGTGTTTTAATTTATGTCTGTGGTTAATAATATCTGAATAAGTAAATGATTCCTTGATATAACTGAGGTTTCTTTTTAAACTCGTGTTAATCAATTTATGGCCTTTTGTTTGTTTATTGTGTTTAATGGCTTTTTGAGTTTTAAAACTACTTACCCTTTCGTATACATTATTTTTCCATGTTTGCTCTGGCCTGTGTTGGGGGGACAGATTTGTTTTTTGTTTGTCTTTTTGTTTTGTCTTTTAAGTTACCTTACAGTCCACTTAAGATTTAAAGTCTGGCTGTTGTTTTGCCTCTTTGATGTTTTAACTTTTAGTTTCTGTGAGAATACTTTGTTTTTCTTTAGAGTTTCTGTCTTATTTCACTTACGTAAAAATCTTTAACCTAAGATTTCTAAAGTTCGTCTCTTTTAAAATGGCTTTCTTGTTGGCCTAGAAGTTCTCATTCAAAATTATCCATTTCCTTTTCACGTTTTACTATTTTAGAGTATTTGCATCTTGATTTCAGAAAGCTTTGCCTCCACTTATGTATCTCCTGAATTGCCCCCAGGGTTTGGACTGTTAAGATTGTGAATCAGATAGTTACAAGGGATATTAAGCATTGATCTGAGATTTTCTACTGGTTCTGGATAGAATGCTCTTCAGCCCTCTCCAGTAGTCTAGTTTAGAAATACGGTGAATAAAAAACGTGCACCTTTCCAAGTCTTTCCTCAAATGCTGTATTAATTTACAGATGGATTTTCAAAAAAGAGTCACTAATACAGTTGTAAAGTCACAGGAGAACAAAATCTTTTGAACGAAAATTAGATTTTTTGTTTGTTTGCACTGTTCCTTGGTCTTTGGAATAGGTATGTCCATTGAATTACTTTTTGTGGCTATGTACCCATACTTGGTAAATGGTTAATTAGGATCCTCATTATTGTGTTTTAGCATTTGTATATATTACAAAGTTCATAAATATTTAATTGCTTAATAAACTTGTCAAATGTTGGTATTTTAATAATTGTCTTTCAGATACTGGAAAACCTACATCAGGAAATTCTAACAGTCCACCAAATGCTGAAGCAGAAGTTCAGGTAGGTAATAAATATTGTTTCTGAGTGCTGTTTATTTGAATATGTTAGTTCTGTGAACTTGAGTGTTGCTACATGTTGGATGACTTAGTTTTGTTATTCATTCTTCGGGAGATTCATTCTCTGTGAAATTAATGTTTGACTAGTTGGCATACCCATGGTCCAGTCTAGCTTAAACATTAAAAAGCAAACAGGGCACTTGAGTGGCTCAGTCGATTACACATTCAACTTTGGCTCAGGTTGTGATCTCACAGTTCATGAGTTCAAGCCCTGCATTGGGATCAGGCTCTCTGCTGTCAGCACAAAGCCCACATCAGATCCTCTGTCTCCTTCTGTCTCTGCCCCTCCTATTCTCATGCACCCAGGCACAGGCACTCTTCTCTGTCAAAAATAAACATTAAGAGAGAGAAAAAATTTAAAAAAATAAAAGCAAACACTTAATGATAAACATATTTCAAAACCATACTTACTTACCAAATTAACTCAGACTCTGCTTAGTCATATTGTGAAAAACCACGTAGTATTTCCTGAGCTTCTCTCTCATAGTAGAATTAAATTAAACCTTAAGGACTTACAGGATGTTCTGTCTTCTAAATGGTAATTTAAAATTTGTGATTTATTTTTTAAAAAAATATGTTCTGTTATGGAGGCAAAATCTTGTTTCTTTAACAACAACTTTTCAGGCCACAGAGAAAAAGAAATTTGATTCTGTGATCGATCTGACAAAAGAAGCCCAATCAAACTGCAACGCAGGTAAACGAGTTGTCTTTCCTTCTTAAGTAGGATGGAAGCTAACAATTCAGAAAGCATTTGACACATTTATAAAGTTTGTTTCAGTGTGTCAGTATATGTGTGTGTGTGTAGTTCTGGGCAGTTTTATCATGTAGAGATTCATGTGATGGTCACCACAATCCAATCACACAACCATCTGTGGGTGTTCTGTGATGATATGCGTGTATCTTTATGAGATTGGCTTCTTTTCCTTACTTAGCATAATTCCCTCAGAGGGTCACCAGAGTTGTGTATCAGTAGTATTCCCTTTTGCTGCTGAGTAATATTCTGTGGTATAGATGTATAAAATAGTTTGTATTCACTCACTGAAAGACATTGGGTTGTTTGGGGCTATTATGAATCTCTTCCCTGGTACACACCTTTTTTCTTTAACTATAACAATAGCACTGTGAGAGGAATCTAGGGCATAACATGAAAGGGAAGAGGAACAGCGCCCTCTTTCTCAGATTTAAAGAGAAAGAAGTAAAATATAGTCATCTGGGACTAGTAATGAGTTATAGAGTTTCAGCCCTTAATAACTGCACTTGAATGTTTTTCAAACTCTTGATAAACTCTTGAAATATTACTTATTAGCATTAGTAAAATTGTGTAATATTTAAAAATGGAGATTAGCATAGGAAATATATAGTCTAACTCCTCCCCTTTCAACTGTGGACCCAAACAAAGGTTGGAACCATTGAAATCTCCAGGTACCTCATGATAGAATTAAGAAACCCTTCAATTTCCAGTTTAGTGATGAAAATTAGAAATACAGATCTGAAAATGAATTGGAATCTATAATAATCGGTTGTTATTAATTCAGATTACAAATTGTTTCTAAACTACATGGTGCAGTGCTGTAGACTCTAAGTCTAAAGTTCTCTCTTGACCAGCAAGAGAGCGGACACAGGATTAAAAGCGAGAGATGGCTAATATCCGGGAAAAGACAAGAGCCCCGATTAAGGGTCCTTGCTCCGTTTTTATTAGGATCGGAAGGCTTACAAACATGGTAATGGATGTGCACAAAGAGGCAGTGAAACTGTGAACAGTAACTCATGGACGTGAGGGAAAGGGGGTCTTGAAGGGGTTTAGGGGTTTGGGTTAATAACAAAACAAAATCCTGACACCAGGCAGATGGGTAGATGGTTGTTAAGGGCAGACAGGAGGTCCCGCGTCTGTTTATCTTGGCTAGCCTAGAGGATAAGACAGATAGAGCACATAACCTCAGGGTTAACAAGACACCTTTCTTTTGTTAATCAGCTCCCCTCTGGGCAGCTTCACCCACAGCACAGAGGTCTGTAGCCCTATTTACCTGTTTACCTAATTTGGTCCTTCCTTCCTGTGAAAGCAGCTTTCTGCTATAGTACTAAATTGGGGAGCCCTTTTGCCCTGAATACCTTATCTTGCTTACCTCATATACCTTTGTATTGGGGGCCTTTGCCCCCTCCTCTATTCTGGGGACCTTTGCCCCCCTTCTCTATCCTTATTCACCTAATCTTGTTTACCCATACTTGGGTGTGAGCATCCTATGGCTTTGTAATTCTTTCTGCCTTGTTAACTCATCAGTGCAGGCTCAGGGAGTCCCTCAGCTTATTCCCCAAAGTACAGGATTGGAGACACAATAAAATAAAAAGTAGGAACACAGATTTGTCACTGCTTGAGAAGATAAATCAGACCTCTAACTTGGGGGGCTTTAGTCTGAAATCTAGCAGTTGGACAGAGAGATCATGTTAATTCATGCTGCTGACCCATGATAACATCGAGTCTGTTTATCTTGTAGAATATCCAGTTCTCAATAAAAGTTTGTTTCTCAGGTCAAACCTAGACTGTCTCCTGTATTCCCAGTCTTGATGAATGGTATCACCAGGTCACTCTATTTTCCAAGCTAGACCGTTTTCCTAGACAAAAGGAAACACTTTTGACGCTTAGATCTGCCTCGTTCCTCAGTCTCGTCACTTTTCAAGCCCATCGGTTCTGTCTCCTGAAAAGCCAACCGGTCTGCTCCATGTATTTTCTTATTTCAGAATTCCATCACCTTTAGCCTGGTCTTCTGTCATAACCTAGTAACTAATGTTTCTGCCCTAAACTTAGTGCTTCTGGTGACTCTTGCAAGCTGTCACTGAAATACTGCTTCCTGTGTACACACCTGTGTACGATAAAATCAAAACCCCTTAGCACGACAGAAGCCTCAATGACGTAGACCCTGCAAACCTTTCGAGCTTATGTTCTGCACATCCCTTAGCTGTGCCTTAATCGCCTCTCAACAGGTAGCGCTGCTTCTCTCCTCACCACCTCCACGTGTGCGGTTCCCTTTGTTGGGACGCCTCTCCCCTCTGGGCTCCCTAGGCTTGTGTGATGTCCCCACTCTTCATCCTTTCATATTCAGTTTAGACACTGGCTACACTGTTCCTTCCAGGTTCTCCTTACCATTGGTATTTAGCGCACGCCCATATTCTAGCTTGATTACATCGTCCTGTAATCATTTCTTTACATATGTCTTCCAGAAAGCACTGGAACTTCTTTTCTACAGCATCCGTGTCTTTATTAATCTGTAAGTTCCCATCCTTTTAGCACAATGTTTATCACATAGTTTACTTTCCCACCAAAATGTTCAATTAGTGCGGCAGATTTTCCACTAAAGAGATTTAAAAGAAATATAATTTTGCACACTGTGAATGGGAGTGTGAATCTTTCTGGACGACATTTTTATCAATATCAAAAACTTAACAAATATGGAAGCCTTTTGACCCCCAAATTCTTTGAAAATGTTCATCACAGTGCTATTTGTGATAAAACTTTGGAAATCCTTAAATTCCTAGAAATATAGGATTGATTGCACACATTTATATGGTACAGCAGTATTCAGCCATTAAAAATAATGCTGTAGAAGAAGTACATGTGTTGATGAAAACGTGTTAGTAATATGACAAGAGAAAAAAGTTATAAATGTACGTATAGAGAGTAGTGATGTGAGTAAAGGATCCCAGACTTCCCTTTTCTGCCATAAACAAACTAAACTAAACTAAACAAGATGTAATTTTTAAAAATCTTTTCAGATATTGCAGGATAGGAACTACAACCCCTGAGAGAAGGCAGTCAGTGAGATGAGCTGTACAGATTGTCCCAACTCCCTTCCTAGACTGTGGTACACGGTAGGAGCTCCCAAACAGAGAATGTCTGTCTTGCTGAGGTCAGGAGACAGAACTTGGCCTCCAGAGAGGCTAAGGCAGCTGGAGAGAAGGGGAAGACTATAGTATCAGAATCAGGAAGCCACTCAGAGAAAGAGCCGCAGGAGGTTAGCATAGAATCCTCTTGAGGCCTCACTGAAGTATTAAGCCGCACATGGGTAGAGTGAAACTCAATACATCTGGGCAAAGAATGACCCAAGAGCTTTATGCTCACAGGTAGGAAATGTTTCCATTTTGACCAGCTATAGTGGCAGAGTCTTCTGAATATCTGGGTGTAAACTCGTCTTAGAGCAAAGGCAACTGTAGCCTTACCCTAATAAAATCAAAAAACAAACTTCGAAAGGATCAAGCTGAACTACATGTAACTTGATGGCTTACCACACAAAGCTCACTGTGTTCTGTTTAAAATGAGAGAGAATGGGGGCGCCTGGGTGGCGCAGTCGGTTAAGCGTCCGACTTCAGCCAGGTCACGATCTCGCGGTCCGTGAGTTCGAGCCCCGCGTCAGGCTCTGGGCTGATGGCTCAGAGCCTGGAGCCTGTTTCCGATTCTGTGTCTCCCTCTCTCTCTGCCCCTCCCCCGTTCATGCTCTGTCTCTCTCTGTCCCAAAAATAAATAAACGTTGAAAAAAAAAAAAAAAAAAAATGAGAGAGAATGGAATTCGACATACAGCCATTTACATTTTATAATATCCATTATCCAATTTAAAAGTCACTAGAGATACAAAGATAAAAAAAAAAAAAAAGTGGAATCCAGGGGCGCCTGGGTGGCTCAGTCGGTTAAACGTCCGACTTCGGCTCAGGTCATGATCTCATGGTCCGTGAGTTCAAGCCCCACGTCAGGCCCTGTGCTGACAGCTCAGAGCCTGGAGCCTGCTTCAGATTCTGTGTCTCCCTCTCTCTCTGCCCCTCCCCCGCTCATGCTCCGTCTCTCTCTCAAAAATGAATCAATGTTAAAAAAAATTTTTTTTTTAAAAATGGAATCCATAACCAAGAGAAAAATCAATCTATCTGAAACAAACTTAGAAATGACAGAGATGACAAAATTAACAGACAGGGACTTTGAAAGATGTGATATAAATATGCTCAAACTGGGGCACCTGGCTCTTGATCTGGAGTTTGAGCTCCAAATTGGGGTAGAGATTACATAAAAAATTTAAATTGAAAAAAGAAAAACGAAATATGCTCAAAGATAAAAAGTACCCAGGAACATAATAAGAGAAAGAAAATATATAAAATAGAACCAAATTAGAAAACAAAATTCAGTGACTGGAAAAAAAACAGCATATTAAACACAGAAGAAGGAAAACAAATTGGTAAATTGGAAGAAATAGTACCTGACCAGATAGCTTAGAAAGAAACTATCCAAATTAAAGGAAGATTAAAACGAGAAAAGAAAAAAGCCTGGGGAAAAAAGGAGTAAGAGTTTTTTAATGAGCTGTGGGATAGTACCAAGTGGACCTACATACATGTATGGTCAGAAGTTTTCTAAATTTAATGAAAAGCACAAACCCACATAATTACGAACTTCAGTAAATTCCAAGGAGGATAAATACAAAGAAAACCATATCAAGGTACCTCATAATCAATTCCTGAAAACCAGGGGTAAAGAGAAAAAAATCTTAAAAGCTATCAGAAAAAAAACAAAAATTGTTTTTAAGAAAAAAAAATGTATCATAAAATATAGAGAGAAGAACGAAGAATTCAGTTTTCTCATTTGGAACTGTGCAAACCAAAAGACAGTCAAATGACATCATTAAAAGGCCGGGGGAAAAATCCTTACCAAGTATATCTTTCAAAAGTGAAAGCAAACTTGAGACTTTTTTAGATAGGAACATGTGGGTGGTTCAGTCAGTTAAGGATTCGACTCTTGGTTTCAGCTCAGGTTCATGCATTCTCATGGTTCGTGAATTCGAGCCTCACATTGGGCTCTGTGCTACTGGTGGAGACGAGCCTGCTTCAGACTCCCTCTCGCTCTGCTTCTCCCCCCTCCCACACACATGCGCTTTCTCTCTCAAAATAAATATATAAAAAGACTTTTTAAGATAAAATTTGTTGCCAGTAAACCTTCATTATTAAAAATAAAGGAAGTTCTGGGAGGGGTAGAGGTCCCTAAACTTGCCGCCTCTCTTGAACACAGCTAGATAAATACCAAATCATTCTGAATACCCAGGAAATCGATCCGAGGCCTGACCGAGGAAAACCGCACAACTAAAAGTAGAAAAACAGCCATATTGTGGAAGGGGAGCTGCAGAGACTTGATTTAGGGGAGAAAAGAGCTGTGGGTGCTGTGAACGGAAGGGAGCCCCAATCACAGAGAAGGGAGCAACAGAGAGAGAGAGAGAGAGAGAGAGAGAGCACCTGCAGCGGATTGCACAAGAAGAAAATCTTCCTCGAAACCATCAACCAGGAAAAGAAGAAAGGCTGACTGCTGCAAGTTATCACAAGCAGTGGAGCGCAAAGTCTCAAGTTTTAGAGGTCTACGCCATCGCTGTGGCCATGCCTGGTGGGCTTAGCAGGTGGGGAAGGAGGGTGGAGACCCGGGAGCAGGCACCGTGGTCTGAGGATCCCTTGGGTGGCACAGGAAGAAACAGTTCCCCTGCTTGCAGTACGTGTGGGAGTGGTGGCATGGCCTCTCCGGGGACAAAAAGAACGGGTGGCGCCAGCGTGCTGCCCTGTTCGCTAGCGTAGGAGCAGACACCAGCTGGGGGCAGCAAACCTTGGTGCCAGCCTTGTTCTGCAGTTTACAGTGAACTCCGAACCGCCGTGCAGTTCTGCGACTGCTCTTCTGGGACGGACTAGCAAAAGGCAAAAGCAAGGCAAGACCCTCCCCCAGAGGATCAGCGGGGGTCTGCGTCTTGGAGTTTGGACTTTTGAAACCCAGGCATGCACCCAACATAGAACACAGCAGTACCGTGCTGCCTAGCAGGTGGACAACTCAGACACAGGCAGGGTGAAGGCAGGGATTTGGCAGTAGTGGGGCACACAAGAAAGGTGATGATTCACACTTCTCTGAGGGCGTCCTGAAGGGTGGCGGGCACAAACTCCCAGCTCCTAGGAGGAGAGAGCAAGGCAGTGCCATCCCCACCCCCTCACCCTCTACCCCTCAGTCCCCCCACCTCTACCCATCAGCACGGACCGACTTCAATGAGCAAAACAGTGCCATCCAGTGGAGGCTAGAGCCGCTTACACCAAGCAACCCCCCCTCCCCCCCCCCCCCCCGCAGATGCGTCTCCATTAGGGCAAGTTCACCTGAGAATCAGCATAGCAGGCTCCACCTCCGGGAGGCCAACACAGACCCCCCCCCCCCCCACCTCATGCACAAAGTCACTGATCTTAGACTGCTGCAAAGCTTTGGCTCTAGGGGATACTGGACCTAGCTTCCTTTTTTTGTTTTGTTTTTTGGATCTAACTTTTTTTTTTTAATTTTTTTTTTTCAACGTTTATTTATTTTTGGGACAGAGAGAGACAGAGCATGAACGGGCGAGGGGCAGAGAGAGAGGGAGACACAGAATCGGAAACAGGCTCCAGGCTCTGAGCCATCAGCCCAGAGCCCGACGCGGGGCTCGAACTCACAGACCGCGAGATCGTGACCTGGCTGAAGTCGGACGCTCAACCGACTGCGCCACCCAGGCGCCCAAGGATCTAACTTATTTTAACAAGCAGACCAAAGCACACCCAGGATTTACCTTCATTTTCTTTAATTTATTTTTAAATATTGCTTTATTTATTTATTTATTTATTTATTTATTTATGGATCTACTTCTTTTAAAATTTTTTTTTTTTTAACGTTTATTTATTTTTGGGACAGAGAGAGACAGAGCATGAACGGGGGAGGGGCAGAGAGAGAGGGAGACACAGAATCAGAAACAGGCTCCAGGCTCTGAGCCATCAGCCCAGAGCCTGACGCGGGGCTCGAACTCACGGACCGCGAGATCGTGACCTGGCTGAAGTCGGACGCTTAACCGACTGCGCCACCCAGGCGCCCCTGGATCTACTTCTTTTAACAAGCACACCAAAACACACTTAGGATCTAGCTTTTTTTTTTTTTTTTTACCCCCATAATAGCCGTTATTCTCAAGAGTAGGAATACAACAGACTTTCCTAACAATCACACACACAAACAGACCAGTGACCCAGACAAAATGACAAGACGGAGGAATTCAGTAATCACAAGGATACTAGCTGGGCTTGAGAAAAGCATAGAAGACATTTAGAGAATCCATTACTGCAGAGATCAAAGAACAAAACACTAGTCAAAGGCCAAAATAAAAAATGCTGTAATTGAGATGCAAACCCAAATGGATGCAGTGACACTGAGGACGGATGAAGCAGAGGAACAAATAAGTGATATAGAAGATAAAATTATGAAAAATAATGAAGCGGAAAAAAAGAGGGAAAAAATGTATTGGATCATAATTGTACATTTAGACAACTCAGCAACTCCTTAAATGTGTAAACTTTCGTATCATAGGAGTCCCAGAAGAAGAGAAAGAAAAAGGAAGAGAGGGTTTGTTTAAGCAGATTATAGCTGAAAACTTCCCTAATAAGGAAACAGACTTCAAAATCCAAGAAGCACAGAGAACTGCCATTAAATTCAGCAAAAGCTGGCCATCATCAAGGTATATCGTAGTCAAATTCACAAAATACATAGACAAGGAAAGAATCCTGAAAGTAGCAAGGGGAAAATGTCCTTAACCTATAAGAGAAAATAAATCAGGTTCACATCAGGTCTGTGCACAGAAACTTGGCAGGTCAGAAAGGAGTGGAATAATTTGTTCAACATGCTGAACGGGGAAAATGTGCAGTCAGGCTGCATATCCAGCAAGGCTATCATTCAGAATAGGAGGAGAGAGAGTTTCCCGTGCAAGTAAAAACTAAAGGAGTTCATGACCACTAAAACAGCCCTGCAAGAAATATTAAAGGGGCAGACTCTGAGTGGGGAAGGGAAAAAAGACCCAAAGGAACAGAGAACATCACCAGAAACACCAACTTTACAGATAACACAATGGCGCTAAATTCCTATGTTTTCAGTACCACTCTGAATGTAAATTGACTAAATGCTCCAATCAAAAGACATAGAGTATCAGAATGGATAAATAAAACAAGTCTCGTATATGCTGCCTACAAGAGACTCATTTTATTTATTTTTTTAATATGAAATTTATTGTTTAATTGGTTTCCATACAACACCCAGTGCTAATCCCAACAGGTGACTTCCTCAATGCCCATCACCCACCCTCCCCTCCCCTCCGTCCCAGCCCCCATCAACCCTCAGTTTATTCTCCGTTTTTAAGAGTCTCTTATGGTTTGGCTGTCTCCCTCTCTTTTTTTTTCCTTCCCCTTCCCCATGGTCTTCTGTGAAGTTTCTCAGGATCCACATAAGAGTGAAAGCATATGGTATCTGTCTTTCTCTGTATGACTTATTTCACTTAGCATAACACTCTCCATTTCCATCCTCGTTGTGACAAAAGGCCATATTTCATTCTTTCTCATTGCCAAGTAGTATTCCATTGTGTATATAAACCACAATTTCTGGGGCGCCTGGGTGGCGCAGTCGGTTAAGCGGCCGACTTCAGCCAGGTCACTATCTCGCGGTCCGTGAGTTCGAGCCCCGCGTTGGGCTCTGGGCTGATGGCTCAGAGCCTGGAGCCTGTTTCTGATTCTGTGTCTCCCTCTCTCTCTGCCCCTCCCCTGTTCATGCTCTGTCTCTCTCTGTCCCAAAAAAATAAATAAACGTTAAAAAAAAAAAATTAAAAAAAAAAAAAAAACACAATTTCTTTATCCACGCATTAGTGGATGGACATTTAGGCCCTTTCCATAATTTGGCTATTGTTGAAAGTGCTGCTATAAACATTGGGATACAAGTGCCCCTATACATCAGCACTCCTGTATCTCTTGGGTAAATTCCTAGCAGTGCTATTGCTGGTCATAGGGTAGACCTATTTTTAATTTTTTGAGGAACCTCCACACTGGACTGGCGTGAGGTGGTATCTCAGTGTGGTTTTGATTTGTATTTCCCTGATGAGGAGTGACATTGAGCATCTTTTCATGTGCCTGTTGGCCATCTGGATGTCTTCTTTGGAAAAGTGTCTGTTCATGTCTTCTGCCCATTTCCTCACTGGATTATTTGTTTTTCGGGTGTGGAGTTTGGTGAGTTCTTTATGGATTTTGGATACTAGCCCTTTGTCTGATATGTCATTTGCAGATATTTTTTCCCATTCCATTGGTTGCCTTTTAGTTTTGTTGATTGTTTCCTTTGCAGTGCAGAAGCTTTGTATCTTCGTGAGGTCCCAATAGTTCATTTTTGCTTTTAATTCCCTTGCCTTTGGAGATGTGTCAAGTAAGAAATTGCTGCAGCTGAGGTCAGAGAGGTTTTTTCCTCCTTTCTCCTCTAGGGTTTTGATGGTTTCCTGAAGAGACTCATTTTAGACCTAAACACATGTGCAGACTGAAAGTAAAGGAATGGAGAACCATCTATCATGACTAATGGCTGCCAAAATAAAGCCAGAGTAGGCATACTTATATCAGAATTACTAAATTTTAACGTTTATTTATTTTTGGGACAGAGAGAGACAGAGCATGAACGGGGGAGGGGCAGAGAGAGAGAGAGACACAGAATCGGAAACAGGCTCCAGGCTCTGAGCCATCAGCCCAGAGCCCGACGCGGGGCTCGAACTCACAGACCGCAAGATCGTGACCTGGTGAAGTCGGACGCTTAACCGACTGCGCCACCCAGGTGCCCCAGAATTACTAAATTTTAAACCAAAGACTTAAGAAAAGATGAAGGGCATTATATCATAATTAAGGGGTGTGTCCATCAAGGCGATCTAACAGTTGTGGGCCGTCTGGGTGGCTTAGTCATTTGACCATCCGACTCAATTTCAGCTCTGATCATAATCCCAGGCTCCACGTTAGGCTCTGCATTGAGCATGGAGCCTGCTTAAGATTCTCCCTCCCTCCCTTTCTCTGTCTCTCTCTCTCTCTCTCTCTCTCTCCCTCCCTCCCTCCCTCCCTCCCTTTCTCCCCTGCCCCTCTCCCCCATTCACACGTGTGTGGTCTCTCTAAAATAAATAATAAACTAAATGAAAAAATAAATAATAATACAATAAATTAAAAACAAAATCTAACAACTGTAAATATTTATGCCCCCAAGTGGAAGCCCCCAAATATACAAATCCATTAATAACAAACATAAAGAAACTCACAGATAATAACACAATAATAGTATGGGACTTCAACAACCCACTGTCACAGCAATGGACAAATCATCTAAACAGAAAATCGAAGAAACAGTGGCTTTGATTGGCACATTGGGCCAGATGGACTTAACAGATTTATTCAGAACATTTCATCCTAAAGTGACAGAATACACATACTTTTCAAGTGCATATAGAATATTCTCCAGAATAGATCACAAATCAGCCCTCAACAAGCACAAAGAGACTGAGATCATGCATGCATATTTTCAGACCACAGTGCTATGAAACTTGAAGTCAACCACAACAAAAAATTTGGAAAGACCACAATACATGGAGATTAAAGAATATCCTACTAAAGAATAAATGGGTTGGGGCACCTGGGTGGCTCAGTTGGTTAAGCATCCAACTCTTGATTTCAGTTCAGGTCATGATCTCATGGTTTGTGAGTTCGAGGCCCACATCAAGCTCTGTGCTGATAGCACAGAGCCTGCTTGGGACTCTCCCTCTTTCTCTGTCCCTCTCCCACTCATGCTTGAAAATTAAAGCACAACAGTGCAAAATTTTTGGGATGCAGCAAAGGCTCTGCTAAGAGGGAAGAATATTGCAATACAGGCTTACCTCAAGAAGCAAGAAAAGTCAAATATGCCACCTAACCTTAAGGAGCTAGAAAAGGAACAGCAAATAAAGTGAGCAGGAGAAGGAGAAAACAAGGATTAGAGCAGAAATAAATGATATAGAAACAAACAAACAGATCAATGAAACTAAGCTGGCTCTTTGAAAGAATAAAATTGATAAACTCCTAGCCAAACTTATCAAAAAGAAAAGAGAAAAGATCCAAATAAATAAAATTACAAATGAAAGAGAAGAGATCACCGCAAATACAGAAATACAAAAAAAATTTAAGAAAATATTATGAAAAATTGCCAAAAAAAAAAAAACCAGGGCAATGTGTAAGAAATTGACAAATTCCTAGAAACATACACACTACCAAAACTGAAACAGGAAGAAATAGAAAATTTAAGCAGGCCCATAGCCAGCAAAGAAATTGGATCTGTAATTAAAAATCTCCCAACAAACAAAAGTTCAGGGACAGATGGCTTCCCAGGGGAATTCTAACAGACATTTAAAGAAGAGTTATTAATATAATATCCCAAGACCAGACAAAGACCCCACCTAAAAGGAGAATTAGAGGCCAATATCCCTGATGAACTTGGACCCAGAAATTCTCAACAAGATGCTAGCAGATTGAATCCAACAGTACATTAAAAGAATTATTCACCACAACCAAGTGGGATTTGTTCCTAGGTTGCAGGGGTGGTTCAATGTTCACAAACCAATCAGTGTGATAATACCACATTAATAAAAGGATAAGAACCGTATGACTGTCTCAATAAAGGCAGAAAAAGCATTTGACAAAATACAGCATCCATTCTTAATAAAAACCCTCAACAAAGTAGGTATAGATGGAACATACCTCAACATCATAAAAGCCATATACAAAAGATTCACAGCCAATATCCTCAGTGGGGAAAAATAAGGTTTTTCCTCTGCAGTCAGGAACAAGACAGGGATATCCACTCTCACCATTATCATTTAACATAGTACTGGAAGTCTCAGCCTCAGACAACAAAAAGAAATAAAAGGCATCCAAATCAGCAAGGAAGAAGTCAGAGTTCTGCTATCTGCAGACATGATACTTACTGTGGAAAACCTGAAAGACTCCAACAGAAAAATTGCTAGAACTAATACATGAATTCAGCAAAGTTGAAGGATATAAAATCGATGTACTTCTGTACATCTCTGTACTTCTGTTGCATCTCTATACACCAGTAATGAAGCAGAAGAAAAAGAAATCAAGGAATCGACCCCATTTACAGTTGCACCAAAACCAGTAAGATACCTAGGAATAAACCTAACCAAAGAGGTAAAAGGTCTATACTCTGAAAACCAAAGAGCACTTACAAAATAAACTTAGGAGGACACAATGAAATGGGGGGAAAAAATCCATGCTCATGGACTGGAAGAACCAACATTGTTAAAATATCTACATGATCTAAAGCAATCTACACATTTAATGCAATCCCTATCAAAATACCACCAGCATTCTTCACAGAGATAGAACAAACAATCCTAAAATTTGTATGGAACCACAAAAGGCCCTGAACAGCCAAAGCAATCTTGAATAATAAAGGCAACGGTAGAGACATCACGATTCCAGACTTCGAGCTATATTACAAAGCTGTAGTCATCAAGACAAGATGGTACTGGCACAAACAGAGACACATAGATCAGTGGAACATTTCAATGGAGAATTGAAAACTCAGAAATGGACCCACAACTATATGGTTAACTAATCTTTACCAAAGCAGGAAAGAATAGCCAATGGGAAAAAAAACCATCTCTTCAACAAATGGTGTTGGGAAAATTGGACCACTTTCTTATACCATACACAAAAATCAATTCAAAATGGATGAACGACCTAAATGTGAGACAGGAAAGCATCAAAATCCTAGAGGAAAACACAGATAGCAACCTCTGTGACCTCTGCCGTAGCAACTTCTTACTAGACACATCGCCAGAGGCGAGGAAAACAAAAGTAAAAATAAACTATTGGGACTTCATCAAGATAAAAGGCTACTGCACAGCAAAGGAGACAATCAACAAAACCAAAAGGCAGCCTAAGGAATGGGAGAAGATATTTGCAAATGACATATCTCATACAGGGTTAGTATCCAAAATCTATAAAGAACTTACCAAATTCAACACCCCCAAAATAACCCAGTTAAGAAATGGGCAGAAGACATGAATAGACAGTTTTCCAAAGAAGACATCCAGATGGCTAACAGACACCTGCAAAGATGCTCAACATCACTCATCATCAGAGAAACACAAATCAAAACCACATTGAGAAACTACCTCACACCTGTCAGAATGGCTAACATTTAACAACACAGGAAACAACAGATGTTGGTGAAGATATGGAGAAAGGGGAACCCTCTTAACACTGTTGGTGGGAATGCAAATTGGTGCAGCCACTCTGGAAAACAGTATGGAGGTTCCTCAACAATGTTAAAATGGAACTACCATACAATCCAATTGCACTACTAAGTATTTATCCAAAAGATATAAAAATACAGGTTCTAAGGGGTGCATGCACCCTGATGTTTATTAGCAGCATTGTCAACAATAGCCAAACTATGGAAAGAGCCGAAGTGCCCCATCAATTGAAGAATGGATTAAAGGTGTTTGTGTATGTATGTGTACGATGATACACATACATACACACACCCAGACACAATGGATTATTACTCAGCCACCAGAAAGAATGAAATCTTATAATTGGTAACAGCAGGGAAGGAGCTAGAGTATATTATGCTAAGTGAAATAAGTCAGTCAGGGAAAGTCAAATGCCGTATGATTTCACTCATGTGGAATTTAGGAAAGAAAACCGATGAACGTATGGGAAGGGAAAAGAGAGAGAGGGAAGCAAACCATAAGAGACTCTTAATGATTGAGAACACACTAAGGGTTGATGGAGGGGGGGGGTGGGAGATGGGGGATGGGCATGAAGGAGGGTATTTGTAATGAGCACTGGGTGTTACGTGTAAACGATGAATCACTAAATTCTACCCCTAAAGCCAGTATTACACTATGTTAAGCAACTAGAATTTAAATAAAAATTTGCAGAAAAAAAAATAAAGGAAGTTCTTCTAGCAAAATGAAAATGATAGCAGATGGAAAGTGTTGTATGTGAAAGAATGTAATACCATGTTGTAGAGTTTATAATATATGTGGAAGTTAATATATGACAATAGTGGTGCATAAGACAGGAATGGATGTATGCTTTTGTGAGGGTCTTAACGTTTTATTAGTATGTTACTTGAAAACAGACTAAGTTATTGAAGATACATATGTTAATGCCTAGAGCAATAATTTTTTTAAGTGCAAGTATAGCTAATAGACCATAGTGAGGATAAAATGGAATTTTTAAATAATCTAAGAGAAGCCACAAAAAATGCAAAGAGCAAACGAAACTAATGGAGAACAGAAGGCAAGATGGTAGAGTTAAACCCAGCCATACTGATAATTAGAATAAGTGTTAGTGGTCTAAATACTACATTCACAAGCAGACCTTGTTGGACTGGATAAGAAAACAAGATCCAACTATAAGATAATTATATGATGCCCTTCAGATATAAATACATGGAGAGGTTAAAAGGATGGAGGGAGACAGCTATGCAAAAGCATACAGACACTAGTCGTGAGAAAGCTGGGGTGATGGTATTACCATCAAATGGACTTGAGAACAAGGAATATTACCAGGGGTAAAGAAGACTATCTCTAATGATAAAGTAGTCATTTCAACAGGAAGACCTGGGAAACCTACATGTGTATGTACTTAATCACAGCATTTCAGAATTCCTGATGCAAAAACTTATAGGACTGAGATGACAAATAGAAAAATAAGCCAGTAGAATTAGAGGTTCCATCACTCCATTCTCAGCACTTGACAGGGTATGTAGAAACCTGAGCAACACTACCAACCCAGCTTAAGCTAACTGACATTTGTAGAATGCTCAACTCAACCATGGCAGAATATACCTTCTCTTTAAGTGCATATGAAACATGCGATAGGATAGATTGTGTTCTGGACCATAAAACTAGTCCCAGTATATTTAAAAGGACTGTAGTCCTACAGGGTATGTTCTTTGACACGGCAGAATTAAATTCACGATCAGTAACAGGGATCGTTGGGAAATCCCTAGGTATTTGCAGACCAAACACGTTTCTAAATAACCCAGGAGTCAAAGCAGTCAGAAGGGAAATTTGAAAATGTTTTCAACTGAATGAAAATTGGAACAGCAAAATCTGAGGGAAGCAGATAGAGCAGTGCTTGGAGGGAAGTTACTAGCATTAAATGTTTATATTAGAAAAAATGGAAAGTCTAAAATGAGCAATCTGATAAGCTTCTCCCTTAAGATGCTTGGGAGAAAAAGAGCCAATTAAACGCCAACGAACGGATGACAGTTCACTGTAGAAGCTGTGGGGATGGTAGACTGGCACGAGAGAACATCCTCGACATCGTTACTCACCAGGCCAATGCAGACTGGAATGAGATGCCACAACATGGCTACAAAGGAGAACAACTGAAAATACACAGAGTTTGGGTCGGATGTGGAACAGCCTAGAATTCCCAGGCCGTAGCGGGAGGGACGTACAATGGTAAAACCACTTTCGAAGTGATTTGGCGGTTCATTATGTCAGCTGCACCCCTACCATGTGACCGTGTTATTCTAATCTTAGGTATTGATTGACCCAAGAGAAATGAAAACCCACATCCACAAAGACTTGACACGTATGTTTGTGGCCACTTTATGCATGTAGCCCCAAACTAGAAACAGTGCAAATGTCCATCAGTGGATAAATGGAGAAACAGGTTGCAGCATATCTATAATACAGCTAAATGCTACTCAACAGTAAATATGAACAAAATGTTGGGGTGTCTGGCTGGCTCCGTCAGCGGTGCACATGGCTCTTGATCACAGGGTTGTGAGTTCAAACCCCACTTAGGGAGCTTATTTAAAAAAAAATAGGAGCACCTGGGTGGCTCAGTTGGTTGAGCCTCCGACTTCGGCTCAGGTCATGATCTCACAGTTCGTGGGTTTGAGCCCCGCCATCAGGCTCTGTGCTGACCCACTTGCTCAGAGCCTGGACCCTGCTTCGGATTCTGTGTCTCCATCTCTCTCTGCCCCTCCCCGGCTCATGCTTTGTCTCACTCTGTTTCTCAAAAATAAATAAATGTAAAAAAAATTTTTTTAAATAAGCAAAATATTATTATATACAACTACATGGATACAACCTCAGAACATTGTCCTGGGCCAACTAAAACCTTCTGTCTCTCCCTTAGGCTCACATTTTCTCTGTTTTACCCTTTTCTTCCCTTCACCAGCTCTCTTCTGTTCTCCTTTTTCTCCTTTTTCCCTCCCCTCTCCCTTACCACAGTGCACAATTTATGGTTGACCCTGGGTAATGTGGGGGATAGGGACACCAGCCTCCACACAGCTGAACATCTGTGGGGTGACTCACTCAGTTAAGCGTCTAACTTTGGCTCAGGTCATGACCTCACGGTTTGTGAGTTCGAGCCCCACGTCAGGCTCTCTGCTGTCGGCACGGAACCTGCTTCGGATCCTCTGTATCCCCCTCTCTCTGCCTCTCTCTCTCTCTCTCTCAAAAGTAAATAAACATTAAACATTTTTATCAAAAAAACAAAAGAAAAGAAAAGAAAATCTGCCTAGGGGCACCCAGGTGGCTCAGTCAGTTGTACATCCAACTCTTGATTTTGGCTCAGGTCATAATCTCACAGTTCGAGAGTTCAAACGCCCGCATCAGGCTCTGCGCTGGCAGTGTGGAGCCTGCTTGAGATTCTCTGTCTCCCACTCTCTGCCCCTCCCCCATTCACACTTGCTCTCTTGCTCTCTCAAAATAAATAAACTAAAAAAAAAAAAAAAAGAAAAAAATAAAGAAAATCTGCATATGACTGTTGGCTCCCCAGAATGTAACTACTAACAACCCACTGTTGACTGGAAACCTTACTGATAACAGTCAATACCTGTTTGTGTGTTCTATGTCGTATATACTGTTTTCTTACAATACAGTAAGCTAGAGAAAAAATGGCTTGACAATTACAAGGGAGAGAAAATATTTGTACAGGACTGTACTACATTTAATGAAAAACAGCGACGTCTAGGTGGACCGAGCCTGTGTTGTTCAAGGGTCAGTGGTATATCCGATGCCCTCTAGGCTGAAGCAGCCTCCACAGCAGAGTCCTATAACCTCCAGGCTGCCTGATACTTCATTTGAATTCCTAGGACTTGTGTGTGTCACATATTTATACAGGATTGCAGATGGCTCTGTTTGCAAATATCCTGTTGGCCTGAGAGAGCCCAAGCCACCTCTAAGAGCCCTGAGCCAGGAGCACTCTCCTGTGTGTAGTTTTTCCTACTTCTAGCTTACATAGTGACTTCAGTGTTTAAGGGGAGAATTCTTGTCCCATTTGAAGGAAAGTTCGCTGTATTTAGCACCTTTGGGTCTTGAATTTTTATCAAAAGTTTGTCATCTTATTTCACAGTTTTGTAACTTTAGTTCACATTTAATTGTTATTTTTTTTAATTTTTTTTTTCAACGTTTATTTATTTTTGGGACAGAGAGAGACAGAGCATGAACGGGGGAGGGGCAGAGAGAGAGGGAGACACAGAATCGGAAACAGGCTTCAGGCTCCGAGCCATCAGCCCAGAGCCTGACGCGGGGCTCGAACTCACGGACCGTGAGATCGTGACCTGGCTGAAGTCGGACGCTTAACCGACTGCGCCACCCAGGCGCCCCTAATTGTTATTAAACAATATGAATATTATGTCATCTTCTGTTGTCTCAAGGTTCCTAATACTTGGAGTATATGTTTTAACAGTATAATTGTGATACAGAAAGTTAAGGTAGACGTAACTAGCTTTGCTTAAAGGCTATGGAATTGATTGTTGCAGATAAATTTTACTTCTTACACCTTGTGTTCACAGAAAGTTCAGTATCCACCCTGGAGTCACCCGCAAAAGCGGTTTCAACCTCAAAAGAGACAACCCCAGTGGCACAAAATGCAGCCCAGGTACTGATGCTCTATAAGGGATGCTCCTTCCAGATTGAGGGGAAGTACCCATTTACCTAGGCAGACACATTTGGGTCCCCTTGCAGCTTGTGCTTTTGAAACTGTGCTGTTGTACATCTCCTTATGTATGCAGTCAAAATAATGGAGTCTTCCAGAAGCTATAAAAGTTAAAGCAAATACAAATGTGTGTGTGTGTGTGTGTGTGTGTGTGTGTGTGTGTGTGTGTGTATACAAAAGGTTTTTAAGAGCAGTCGCTATTGTTGATGACGGTGGAGAGAAATGGGTGTTCATGTGCACTCACACCATTCACGTAAACTAGCACAGCGTTTGGGAACACAAGTTGGAAATGAGCTGGAATATTGATCCAGAACGTCTGGGACCTCACCGTTCTGGACTAGTGACACTGCAGAGTGTGCAAATCATAATGCCAAAAGCAGCTTATGCTTAAAAAGACCGGCCCTAGCCCCACATAGTCTTGAAGCATCCTTTTGTCCTGAGGATTTGGAGAAACAGACAGAAAACTGGGAAGTAGATTTAGAACTACAGTCGCGCGCGTGTAAATTACCAGAGCCCGCCGAGCCAGCTCGCTAAACTTTCTAAATGTGTTTTTAGGCTCCTGAGTCCTTTGAGCACCTGCCGCCTCTCCCAGAACCACCACCACTGCTGCCCGAGCTCGTAGACAAAACCCGAGACACGCTTCCCCCGCAGAAGCCTGAGCTCAAAGTGAAGCGGGTGCTGAGACCCAGGGGCATCGCGCTGACTTGGAACATCGCTAAAATCAACCCCAAGTGTGCCCCTGTAGAAAGCTATCACCTCTTTCTCTGCCATGACAACCCTAGTAATAAGTTTATTTGGAAGAAAATCGGAGAAATTAAAGCTTTACCACTCCCAATGGCCTGTACTTTATCTCAATTTTTAGCTTCCAACAAATACTATTTTACCGTCCAGTCAAAAGACATTTTTGGACGATATGGACCATTTTGTGATATAAAATCTATCCCTGGGTTTTCTGAAAATCTCACCTAAAAGTCTTTGGTGATTATTTATTGTATCGCGCTGTTTTGTTTTTTCATTTTTGAGTTGTTGGTTTACAGTGTTCCTCTAACACTATTTGCCAGGGGCCAGTTCAGATTGTGAACCCTTTGAACAGGGACAGGCCTCGTCCTTATGTTGTAAGTGACGTCTCGTTTCATGAATTTCTGATTTGCATTCAATAAGTACTTCCAGAAGATATGTTCTAAAACATACGCTTCCCTGGACTCACGTCATTTCGGCTGTGCTGTGTACATAACCTCCGGGACTGTGGAGGCACTGCTCTTCTATCTCCAAAGCCCTAGGATACGAGCAGCCACTTCTTGCGCCTTTGGAAATCAGCGTTCGGTGCCCTGCTTTTGTGGTCAGTGTAGGTACAAGAAAAATCAGCTCTCTGCTAAGGAAGGGTCATCCCTGGGGTGCTCACCAAGATTTTACGAAAATAAATGTCTTCTCCTTCTGTTCAAATCCTAAGGGCTAATCATTTGCCCTCTCCCTGTGTTTTTCTTTTTGGCCCTGTCAGTCATCTGGGGAAAGAGCCTGGAGGTTTTCCCTAAATTTGTTTGTATATTTTGATATCTATAATAAAATTAGTTACACGTTGTGTGCTGTGTATACAAAACACAGAGTATCTCTGATAAGAGCAGTATCCAACCCTCTATTTCAGCTCCAGAAAATGGAGTTGTCTGCCTGAGGTTCAAAGCTTTCCTTTGCTGACTCCTCAGTGCTACTCTCTGTTCATTTGCTGGCTGCCGTCATACTCGGAGAGAGGACGTAACCCTAGGGGGCCCCAAGAGATGCGGCCCGTGAACTCCTCTGAGGGGCACTAAAGTGAGACGGCAGCCAGCACAAGCTCCCCAGGAAACCGTGAGCAGACTGCATACGTGTACTTCAGGGCCCAGTGGGGTGGTGAGAAAAGGAACACCAGCTCTTAGCGTAAAGAATCGTCTGTTCGAGAGGTGTCCTTTCCTGGTTTGTAGTGAAAGCTCAGTCCTCTGACCTGTGAGGTTTCAAAAATTGAACGAGGAAGGGTTTTCCTTGGCATTTTGTGAATATCTTCACATCTCCAGTCATAAATAAAGCTGTTATCTTACGGTCTCCTGTGTCTTTATCTCCTAAGACATTTCTACTGGAAGAGCCCGATTCTGGCCTTTATGTGTTGTAATAGCTTGTGCTATGTCCTGCACCTGTGACAACTACTACATTAAAAAGAGGTCATACGCTGTCCAGGGCCTGGCATTTGAGGAAGTGTTTTTAGAGGGTCTTGCATGCACTGTTGTGTCTTTGGCTGCTCTATCTCGCTACTCGTGGTGGGAAGTTGGACCTTCCGCCTCATGTGCTTTGATTCGTTTGCTGAAGTAACCCTGGGAAAAAGGAGAAGCGGGGGCCCCGGGGAGAAGGGAAGAAACCTTATCCCAAACGAAGAAATGACAGGGGTGGAAAAAAAGACCAGGCAGAGAATCAAAGAAACCATAGGCTTGGGGCGCCTGGATGGCGCAGTCAGTTAAGCGTCCGACTTCAGCCAGGTCACGATCTCGCGGTCCGGGAGTTCGAGCCCCGCGTCGGGCTCTGGGCTGATGGCTCAGAGCCTGGAGCCTGTTTCCGATTCTGTGTCTCCCTCTCTCTCTGCCCCTCCCCCGTTCATGCTCTGTCTCTCTCTGTCCCAAAAATAAATAAACGTCAAAAAAAAATTAAAAAAAAACAACAAAAAAAAAAAAGAAACCATAGGCTTAATCCAGAAAGAGGAAAATAAGAAGGAGACACAGAAAAGGTGTAAAAAGACTAGGATAAAAATGCCTGATTAAATGACCAGAGGAGAGGAAAGAAATATATATTTTATATATAATAAGAACGGATCAAAAATCAAATCAGAAGCTCTGAGGCTGATTCCAAGGGGGGAAGAAAGAAGAGAATAGAAAGGTAAGGGAGAAGAGAAGGAAAGAAAAAAAACAGACTAACATAAAAAACCACAAGACAGTTATCTGTTGGTGCCTGGGACCCGTGACTGTGCCGTGTCTGGTTCCGTCAGTGTCAATCTCACCCCGGTAGATAAGCAGTTACCACGTACGGAGGGGCAGGGTTTGGTGTAAGCAGGGGCCCAAGTCCCCTGGGGGCCTCTGTCCTGGTCCCTGAAGCCCCACCCCTGGGTGAAAGGAAAATGACACCCCAATCTCCTCCCTGAACTGGGTGTCTCAAAGCATGCTCTTCAGGCCATCCTCACAGAGCCACCCAGGTGGGTGGCTTGTCCTGTTCCACAGTCCCCCATGCCTCCCAGGTACTCCACTAGGATTCAAAACCCGGTATCTTCAAGGATCCCATTGTGTGCAGGTGTGGTTCTGGAATAGCACCGCTCCACCCAGCCACAAAGGGCCTCTGGCTGACACCTGCAGGGGCTTCTGTCCTTGGTGGGGGGCAATACACTCTCTTCCCACGGCACTCCAGGGAGGAGACTGCTTTCTCCCAGTGCACCCCCAAGATCACTGGCTCCCCTCCTTCCCAGGACACACACACACTGCTGGCTCCAGTCCCAGACAAAGTCATACACCCCTGAAAACTCTGACCTAAACTCCTAAGGCTGTTTGCAAAGTAGAAACAGGCTCCCTTCATATTTTTAACTCCCTGGCCAGTGGTCGGGAGAGGGTTTTCTCTTATCCGAATATAATCCCACACTTCCACAGCCTCTCTTTCTCTTCCTTTTGTCTCTCCACCGAAGGGGATCCCCCCACGCTGTGTCTACACTGCCCATTTCATCTCCCCCAATTCACAAACATACACCTCTGTCCCGCCATGTGTCTCTGTACACCTGTGATTTTTCTGTCCCTCTGCAGACTGGATTCCTGGTATTCCAAGTGTTGTGACCTCAATACCGATGTGTTTGAGGGATGAGGGAAATTTGGGTCTCCCTACTTCTCCGCCATCTTGACTCCTCCTGGAAAAGCCAGATTCTGAACTGAATTTGATGAGCTGAGCTTTCCGTCTGTGAGGTCCCGTTTCAGGCTCAGAGCAATGGAGCGGGGCGGGGTGGGGGGGCATCCCTCAGCACAGGACGAGGGCTCCACTTAGGGGAGGACTGCACCCTTCGGCTGACGCGGAGTAGACATTCATGTGCTAAGCCAAGCTCCGAGTTGACACCACGGACAAGATTGTGGTGGGCATTCACCGAAGTGAAACACATCCCCAGCCAGCAAATCTTCTGGAATGTTGGTGAGTACACAAGCTTAAGCAAGAGTTTCACAATAACAGGATGAGGGAGGAAGGCCGATAGCAAGCATCTTAGAGTTGGTGGCTCAAAAAGCATTAATGGCTTTTGCCTTTTGGAAAGTGCAGGGGCGATATTCTCAACTGTTACCCTATCGGTGACACCAGAAGAGAGCCAGCCGAAGGAGATCACATGTGAAATGCCCCGATTTTAGGCAGAAAGGGGGAAAGCAAAGAGGTCTTCCCATGTCTCCCATTTCTCAGCAGCCTTCAGCTCACCATGATCCTTACACCAGAACGGCTTATTTTTTGAGGGGTGGCCTATTCGGGTTTCCTTCAAGGTGGATAAAAAATCAAGTTGCATCTCTCCCCTGACAAAAATCTCATGAGGCCAAAAGGTAGGAACTGACTGAATTGGATTTTAGGGATTTTTTTTTTTAAGTCCAATTTTACTCCACCCTCTGGATGTATGGTAATGGGTAATATGTATAAGTGTCAGTCGATCTCTGAGTGTTTGTCACTTCACCTTCCTTAAAGGTTACAGAAAGTTGAACAAATTAAGGCTGATACCAATGGACACACCTATAGATACTGTTACCAATCACAGGGGCAAGGACACATCTGGAAGTTCTTTTTCTTTCTTTGATGGAGGGAAATAATGTCTGATGTGTGAAGATAATAGTTCTGCACCCAAGATTTATTTATTGATTCCCCTGGATTTGGGGGCACATAGTGCATGCAGTTGGTAAAGTTTGATGGAATGGATTTAAGCCACGGTAACACAAGAGGCAGGTAATACTTGATTTTTGCAATATAGAGTGTTAACTCTTTGGATTCAAGGAAATACTCCATTTTGGGAGTACCTAATGGTAAGAGAATTCTGGAATGTCCAAAGTGCCTTGAAGAAAGGGTACAGACATAGCACAGGGGGTGAAAACCACATGTGATGGGCATTACTGGGGGTCATAGGGTATGTTCAGGACTACCTGCAAATTAACCTGATCACTGCCACGGCTTAAGCCAGCTCCCTTTGGGCGAATTATGCATCTCACTCCATGAAAAGGAAATCTTCCCAGGGACCTGGGTGGCTCAGATCGTGATCTCACAGTTTGTGGGATCAAGGCCCACATCAGGCTCTGCAATGACGTGAGGAGTCTGCTTGAGATTCTCTCTCTCTCCTCTCTCTCCGCTCCTCCCCCTTCACACACATACTCTCTTTCAAAAAAGATAAACTTTATATAGATATAACAAAGAAGAAGAAAAAGAGATTGTCCCATAAGCTGGAGTCACCCATCTCTTGCTCACAGATTGGGACCCACAAGTGGCAAGCAGAGACACTTGGGTAGTTCAGCAGTAGGGTTTGGAATCTTGTTTCAGTCCACATGGGCTCTGTATAAAACCAATTTGGTAGAGTTATGAGCAGGAGTTATTCCTCTGAGCAAACTAGAGGCCAAGCTTGGGTAGGCTGGGCTATAGCCCAAGACAAAGGAGAAATTCTTAGCAGTTTTGGCAAGAGGTTTATGACATAGTAAAGGTTTGGGACACAAAGCTCAGCCAACCCAAAACTGTTTTCACTGATTCGTTAAATTTCCCCAGTGAAATATTCATGTATTCATTCACTAAGGAATTATCGAACATCTGCCAGGTGCCAGACCTCAGGCCCGGGGCTGACATGGAGAACAAGAGTAGATACTGCCCCTGCCCTTTCGGAAGTGGCCTAAGGACATTAACGAGTAAGAAATGAACACGCAAGATTTCCCTAGAGCGCTGGCAATGTGATCCATGAGGAACATGAGCAGGGAGATACAGTGGAGCATGGTGGTGAGACAGACCGGTCCTGGAGACCGTCTGCTGGGAAGGCTTGTGCCAGTCGAGGGGTTTAACTCAGGGAAGTTCTCTGGAGGTAGAGGATTGCGTGGAAGAGGGAAATCCCATGGGCCAATGAAATGCAGTGCGTGATTCTTAGTGGATTGTGGATTTAGAAAAGCAGCTCTAAAGGACATCATTTGGACAACCAGCAAAGTCCCAACTATATAGACTGTGCAGACAACAGTGCTGTGTCTGCGTTAAATGATGGACATTTAACCCCATGCCTTGATGTCTGCAACTAACTCACAAATGGTTCATAAAATAATCACACACACACACACACACACACACACACACACATCACAGCAAATACAACCACAGAGTGTTAGTAGTTGGTGAATCTAAGTGGAAAGTGTATGGGCTCATGTCATTCTTAGATTTCTGTAGGCTGAAGCTTTTCAAAATAAAAAGTTTGGGGACAAAACAGTGGCTTGTTCAGGCCACGGAGAGTCTGGAAATCCTGATTTGGCCGTGCTCGCCAGGTTAAGAGCGCAGGGAAGCACATGTGTAAGAGGCAGGTGGTTTAGGATGACCTGTGCTTCTGCAGGGGCCAGGCCCTGGACAGCAGACCCACATGCTGCCTGGTCTCCCGCAGTGTGGCCTTGCCCCAACCCCACCTAGTGGACCCGTCTGTATCTCCACCGCCTTGACTCTGGGCAGGTCAATGACAGCTTTGACCGATGGAACACAGTGGGAGCGATGCTGAGCCAGCTCTCAGAGCTGGCTCTGGTTCCTCCCCTTTGGAAACCAGCCACCGTCTAAAAAAGTGCATCTACCCTGAGACCACCACGCTGCATGAAGACCCTGGAGGGCAAGATGTCACAGGGTGGCAGCAACCAGGGAGGAGCAAGGTGGCAGACCCATGGGTGAGGAGGGCCTCTTTGAAGCAGATCCTGGGTTTCAATCGCCTCCGTGGAAGCCATGTGGACCAAACAGCCTAGCTGAGCCCCATTCAAATTCCTGACCCACAAAACTAAGCAAAACCCAAGTTACTCTAAGCCTCTAAGTGTGAGGCTTATGAGGCAGCAACAGCACCCGGGACACTGTTAGAGACTGGTAGCCCATGTTAAGAAGTTGGGTCGTGCAATAGCACTGCTAGGAATTTACCTGAGGGATACAGGAGTACTGATGCATAGGGGCACTTGTACCCCAATGTTTATGGCAGCACTCTCAACAATAGCCAAATTGTGGAAAGAGCCTAAATGTCCATCAACTGATGAACGGAAAAAGAAATTGTGGTTTATATACACAATGGAATACTACGTGGCAATGAGAAAGAATGAAATATGGCCCTTTGTAGCAACATGGATGGAACTGGAGAGTGTGATGCTAAGTGAAATAAGCCATACAGAGAAAGACAGATACCATATGGTTTCACTCTTATGTGGATCCTGAGAAACTTAACAGAAACCCATGGGGGAGGGGAAGGAAGAAAAAAAAAAAGAGGTTAGAGTGGGAGAGAGCCAAAGCATAAGAGACTCTTAAAAACTGAGAACAAACTGAGGGTTGATGGGGGGTGGGAGGGAGGGGAGGGTGGGTGATGGGTATTGAGGAGGGCACCTTTTGGGATGAGCACTGGGTGTTGTATGGAAACCAATTTGACAATAAACTTCATATATTGAAAAAAGAAAAAAAAGAAGTTGGGTCATTATTGTAAATAATGCTGCTATAAATAGGGCTCATATATCCCTTTGAATTAGTGTTTTTGTATTTGGGGGTAAATACCCAGCAGCACGATTACTGGATCGTAGAGTAGTTCTATTTTTAACTTGTAACTTAACATACTATAGCAGCCTTATTTACAAGAGCCAAACCATGGAAACAGCCCAAGTGGCCATCGAGTGATGAATGGATAAAGAAGATGTGAAATATATATATATAATGGAATATTGCTCAGCCATAAAAAGGAATGAAACCTTGCCTTTTGCAATGACATGGATGGAGCTAGAAAGTATAAAGCTAAGCGAAATTAATCAGTCAGAGAAAGACAAATACCATATGATTTCACTCAGGTGCAGTTGAAGAAACAAAACAAATGAGCAAAGGGGGAAAAAAGAGAGACAAACCCAGAAACAGACTCTTCCTTATTGAGGGCAAACATGGTTACCAAAGGGGAAAGAGCGGGGATTTGGATGAAACAGGGGTTGAGAATTAAGGCATACACCTGCCGTGATGAGCACTGAGTGTGATGCATGGAAGTGAATCACTTTTCTGTACACCTGAAACTAACATAGCACTGAATGTTAACTCTACTGGAATTAAAATGAAAGCTTAGAAAAGAGAAAGAGGTTGGGTTGTTGTCTTGGGAGTTATGGAGAGCCAGTGAAGCTTTCAATCAAGATGTTAACACGATCAGGAGAGGTTGCAATCACTCTGGTTGCCACGTAGAAAATAAGCTGGAGACTGGGGTGAGGGTGGTGGGTAGACCAGGGAACGAGGGTGACTAATTACAAATCTATTGCAATGGTCAGAACAAGACGACAGCAGCCGGGCTGGGAAGTGATGTGGACAGAAGCCGTGGAAGTGATGTCCGGGGATAGGGGAATCAAGAATGAATACTTTCCAGGGAATCTTCAATGAATATACCAGGCAGACCCCAGCGTCCAGTTACTCTGCCCCAAGGCTACTAAGAAGCACAGAATAAATGTGCACACCCTTCTTCCTCCAGGAAAACATGGCAGAGGAAAATGTAGAATGGCCATAAAACAAATCATTGGAATCATTTCTCTTCTTTGGGGAATATCTGATTTTTAAAAAGAACAACTTTTATCAGACCAAACCAAACCAAATTTTTTTGATTAATACTTGAGAATTTAATTGAATATAGAGATGTATATATCCCAGGTCAATGGCCAGATTTTGAGGGCAGTGGAATTTCGCGTTTCGCCTCCTACATTTAATGCCACAAATTTCATCTCTGAGGCTTGATTACAATGTGGGGAAATGGCCACCAGGTGGCACTATGCCTCTTCTCCGCCTTTCTGAAACTGAAAGGAAACCTTTTTGTCCTTTGCGCGTTGAAACCAACTGTCACAATGCTACTAAATAATATATTTGAAATACGGTGTCAGTGTGGCAAGTGTTTTAGCTATTACCTAGATACAACACGGTCCATTTCTCCCAGGCCTCTACATTGATTCTGAAGGGGTTCAGAATAAGTCTCCCCAAAATGTGGACTATTGACATGTGGACTGTTTTGAGCGGAAGGCATTCAAGACCCAGCAGACTCAAGAAAAACTTGTACCTCTTCCTTAAACTACCTAAAAGAATTTAGATAGGGGGCCTGGCCCAGAAAGAGAGCTATTACCAAGAGGTCACTTGTTAATCTGAATGACATATCTGTATGGCAAGAAGAACGTTTCATTACCGAACACCTCCTCTTCTACTGCTGTGAGTTGAGTCACCCTCCCCCACTGTGGAGCCCCAGGCCCCTGTCTCATTCCTCAGCTCAAGATGAAACGTTAGCCTCCATTTCCCGGCTTGCCCTTGGGCCTCGTGGTCCCTGTGGCACTCTGCTGTGTACTAATTAAATCTGTGTTTCTCTTGTTAATCCGTCCTAGGTTAATGTGATTATTAGACGGGTCACAAAAAGCCAAGAAGGGCAGAGAAAAAAAAAAATATATATTTCTTTTCTAACACTTCTCCGTCGATTCGGATTCTGACCTTGATTCACACAATGTAACCAGAATGACCACAGACGCCCGCTGTCTTTCCTAACGAGTCAAAAGCCCTTCCCTGACGGCGTTCCCCATTCCAGAATGCCGCCTGCACTTAGAAACCACAGCCCTTGCGGGTGGATTTTATCACCCTTCCTCCTCTCTTCCTTTTTCCACCCTTTCGCCAAACTGGAGTCGAGTGAGGTAGATCAAAATCCATTACTTTTGGGGCGCCTGGGTGGCGCAGTCGGTTAAGCGTCCGACTTCAGCCAGGTCACGATCTCGCGGTCCGTGAGTTTGAGCCCCGCGTCAGGCTCTGGGCTGATGGCTCGGAGCCTGGAGCCTGTTTCCGATTCTGTGTCTCCCTCTCTCTCTGCCCCTCCCCCGTTCATGCTCTGTCTCTCTCTGTCCCAAAAATAAATAAAAACGTTGAAAAAAAAATAAAAAAAAAAATCCATTACTTTCAGCTGCAAACCTAACCCAAGTGGAAGACTGGTCTCCATGAGCCACATTCTCTATGTTGTCTGCGAGAAAAACCTCAGGCTCTCCTGGTGGACTCCATTGAATGTGGCAGAGGAATTGAAAGGCATTGACGCCCCTGATCATCCCTGCCTCCACTCCTTTCCTTTTCGCACGGGAAGCCAAAGCTTTCCAGAATACTGCAGCAGCATGTACACGTAGGTAAGGAGAGACCTTTCGAGGAGGCAAGCCGACCGGAACTTCAGGAGCAGGGGGATTTATGAGAGGCACCTAAGATGACCCACGCAATCGTGGTGTAGATTAGGGAAGGCCCAGAAAGAAGGCAAAGATAAGAAGCACCTGCTAGATGGAATAAACGCCAGGGTTGGGGATCCTCGAGGAGCCCAGGAGGGTCTGAGAAAGAAACGTGGATTGCACTGGCTTGGGTCACGCGCCACAAAACGCCCGCTTGACCTGCCCATCAGGTTGCCCACAGGGAGGGGGAGATGGCTTTCCAAGAGGCATTTGGGGTGTTGTTACCAAAGCAAAGGGGACTGAATATCAGCCAGTCAAAAAAAAAAAAAAAAGCAATAAATATCCGCATGGATAGGTATTTCAAACATGAGTGGACCATGGGTAGGAGGTGAGATTTCCTTTCTTTTTTTAATTTATCAGTTTTGGTGGGACTACACTGAAGTCAGGTCACTGCATTTCCAAACCGCCTTGGAGGTTCACTCGGCGTTTCATGACGCTCAACGAGACAGCGGACAGCCAGCAGAGAGGAAAGGAAGTTCGGGCGGGCAGCGCAATCACGCCTCCGAATTCGGGCTGTCTGGGTTGGTGGACAAGGCTAAACCTCCTGTGAGACATTCCCAGTTGCGGTCCACCCACCTCTCCGGATCTGGATCCCTGAGAGCCTGTCAAAGCGGCAGGTTCCCAGGCCCCGACCCTGGAGGGACGGACTCCAACAGTCTAGGGCGTGGCCACGAATCCGCAGGTCCGCCTGCTCCCCAGGGGACCCCAAGGCCATGGGTCTGTGGACGCTTCACGAAACCCTTTTCTCCCACCCGCAGCTATGCAGCCCTTTCCACGTACGATGAGAGAGAAAATCGACCAACCCCTCGAAACCAGGTGAGCCTCTGGCACCAACTGGCCATTGTTTTTGCCACGTTTTGCCCCGTCTTGCCCACGGGGCCTCTCCGCCTCCGTTGCCAGAAAACAAGCAGAGCAAGACGGAGGCTGAGAGGGAAGACTGAGTCATCACCCTTTCACAGGTAGTCTGGTTACTGTGTCAACTCACCGGGGGGTGGGGAGGCAGGAGCCGGCAGGCCACACCTTGCTCCCAGCAGGCAACTCCGAGATCTGCGATGTCTGCGGTTCACGGTTCACGCTGAAGGCTCCAGATCCCTGCTTGGAATTCCCAGCAGCCTGCTGCTCCCATTAACCCCCTTAAAAGGCCTCCCGCCACCTGCCGCTCCACAGGCTGGCTCCAAGCTTTCCTGCTCTCCCTGGCACCTCTCCTCCCAGAAGGTCCGTCTCCACCGTCAGCTCAGCCACCACCTCCTCCAGGAAGCCCCTCCTGATTCAGTCCTGCTGTTTCTGGGCTCTGCTCACTCTGGAGCCTTCCGTACTTCCTCGAACAACCCATCGCCTACCACTGTGTTTTTTTTTGTTTTTGTTTTTTTTTTATTGTAAACATAAGACACCTAACAGGAGATCTACCTTCTCAAAGTTTTGAGGGTATGCCATCATTTGCCACAAGCACTATGGCGTACAGGAGATCTCTAGAACTTTTGCAAGCTGCACGGCCAAACCTCCATACCCACTGAACCCCAGCCCCCCAGCCCCCTTCCCCCAGCCACTGGCAGCCGTCATTGTACTTTCTGTTCCTATGAGTTTGACTACTTGAGGCACCTCAAGGGATATCAACAGGTGGTAACCAACTAGATGCCCATCGACAAGTGAATGGATAGGGACAACATGATATCTACATACCAGGGAATATTATTCAGGCATAAAGAAGAAGGAAATCCGGTCACATGCTACATCATGGGTGAACCTGGAGGACGGTGTGCTAAGTGAAATAAGCCAGTCACAGAAGGTCAAATACCGCACGGGCCTGACTGTTACTTGATTGCACCTGACTTATGACGCAGACCAGAGACAGGTTCTCAGCCCCGGGCTACATGTTAGAATCACCTGGAGAATTTTAACAACTTCCACACCCGGGCTGCTCCCCGGGCCAATAAATGACCGCCTCTGCGGGATCCGGGCTTCAGAAGCTTCCCAAGTGGTGCTGGCATGTGGCAAGAACCCAGGATTTGGAGTAGGAAAATCTAATTTCTAGCCTGGGATCTACCACTTTACTTGACAGGTGGCCTTGGCCCAGTGACTCGACAATAACAATTCGAGATTAATAGCCCTCTCTGAGCACCGTCTGTATGCTTCCTGCACTTCCTGCAACAGCCAGTTTCGTTTTACAGGAAGCAGAGGCCCAGAGAAATCAAGCAGTTTGCCACGGGTCACCCAGCAAGGAGAATGCTGGGACCAGAGGCTCGGCAGGGTCATCAGCCCCCACGAGGCATGTCTCGTTGGTCCCAGTGAGATATTTCGTTGTGATCCAGGAATCACAGCTTATTCTGAAAAGGTCTGGGCTGGGGGTCTTTCGGGATCCTTTTTTTCTGGACCAAAGTCCACCCATCCCAGGCTGCCATAGGATGACAGAGGATGACAAACAGGAAACGCGGGCTTCCGGAAAAAGCAAACCTAAGCTTAGCTAAGAGGATAGAGGCATGGTGGGCCGCCTGTTAACCCTCCTCTCCCCTTCCCTCCCGGATGAGGCAGCAGCACGTCCAACTTCTTCTGGCCCCCAAAAATCTGTTATTTAAGGTAAACCTGTGCCAAGGTCGAGCCACACACACCTCTCCTTCCTCACATGCATGCGAGGCCCCGGGGAAACGGCACCGTCGCCCTTCCACAAACACAAAGAAGCGGTCGCTTCCCGGCTCCTCCTGTCTCTGTTTATTCCAGCTGATGACACATATTGAGCAAACGTACGGCTTAAACTCCGGGACCGGGAACGTCCTGTGCTGTTCTGCCGTGTGTTCCGACACGTGCCAAGGGCCACAGCCGGGTCCTCTGTCGTCGGCTCTGCCCTGTTCTCTTGCAGTGATGCGAGCTGCGTGGGGCCCAGCCACCCTCACGGCAAATTTCCAGCAGTGCCCTTGCAGCCTTCCGGGGTCACCAGTCACCGTATTTCCCGGTGTATGAAACTCTATGGCGGTGGTTCCCAACTGAGGGCAATTTTGGCAACGTCTGAAGACCTTTTACCTTGACGCAATTTGGTGAGTGTGGAGGGGGCAGGGGGGAGTGTCTCCTGGCATCCAGTGGGTGGATTAGACAGGGCTGCTGTTACATACCTGACACACAGAGGACAGCCCCCATGACAGAGAATTATCTGGTCCCAAATGTCCATCGCGCCAACGCTGAGCAACTTTGGTCTATACCACGGAGCTCTTGCGAGGACAGATTTTGAAAGAAAACATTTGCAAGGACTTCTCGTGATAGAATTATTTAAAATGACTTTGAAGGGGGCTGGCACTGAAAATATACTCTTTTCTCACGTGAGAAGAGTCATTCTATAGTGACACCCGGTTGTAACCTGCAGATCTGTGTCCGTGGGGCCATATTCTAAGTACCAGCATCACGTGGCTAAAAAGGAATAAATGGAGTTAATGAAAAGAGGACCATAGCAATGTTCTGGCGGTAGAGATTTCACTGTAGAGTAATGAGGAACAACTCACATTAGCCCTTATCAGCTGTGTTGGATTTGGCTAAAGTGGATATGAAAGACCCTATCTGCTAAGGGTGCTTTATTGCTATGTTGTATTGCCACACGCCGCCACTAGGGGGTGGTAGTGTCATCAGCTCTTTCACTTTCCAGCCGCTTGGCCTGCCCAAGTCCATAAAGCAAATACATTGGAAGCAGGACACTTTTTCGATACATACTGTTTTGGAGGGAGGCATAGAGACTGGCATACATGTTCCAGTGTTCATCTCCAAATGCAAAATTAAAACTCATCTGACTCCGGTACATAGGTCTGATCCCTTAAAATGATGACATGCAAACTTGAAAAACCTGGGAGTCCTAAAATTCAGATCCTGAGACAGGTCCTTAGAGATTTAACAGGTCGGCATTTTCATGAGCATTTCCCGAATGGTGTGTGCTCTAAAAGGTTCAGTTGCTACACACACACACACACACACACACACACACACACACACACACAACCTGTTCTCTACTTTATGCCCCTAAATGGAAGTTGGCACTAACAAATGACACGAATGGCCTCAATACTTTGCTCCCTCCCGCCTTCACCTTCTCACCCGCGTCCTCTGTAAAGTGACAGTGTGGTCCTCCCAAATGAAGGAGGGAGTTGTTTCCTCTCCCTGGAACCTGGGTAAGACTTGTAACCTGCTTGGCTAACAAAAGGCAGCAGAAGTGGTATCCCAATTCCGAGCCCAAGAGAACGTATGTTTCCAATTGGTCTCCTCCATCTGTGCCATCACCGTAAGTCTATACCCGAGTCATTTCGAAACGGGATGAGAGACACCTGTCGAACAAGGTTCTGCTTGTCATACAGCAGTAGCTAAGTCATCCGCTCCCATCTTGCAAGCGTCCACCGTCCATCAAAGGAGGTGGTTTTTTAAAAATGTTTATTTTTGAGAGAGAGAGAGAGAGAGAGAGAGAGAGAGAGAATGAGCGGGGGAGGGGCAGAGAGAGAGGGAGACAGAATCCGAAGCAGGCTCCGGGCTCTGAGCTGTCAGCACAGAGTCCCCAAACTGCAAGATCTCGATCTGAGCCCAAGTCAGACGCTTAACCGACGGAGCCACCCAGGTGCCCCAAAGGAGGTGGCCTTGGGGAGAGGAGAGACCAAAGGAAATGGCTTGGCTCCTCGCTATACTTCCCTGTTCTTCTCGTTGCTTCCCCACCGATAAAAGTGAATGCACGGTGTTTGCCTCCTCTGCCTGATGGGCTGCAACGGAATCAAACGAAATGACACAGTTCCCGTGACCGTGCTCCGTAAACCGGAGTTCCGGGTGTCTCCGCAAGCGCTCAGGGTCCCCCGCTCGTTGCCAAGCCCGGTACGTGCGCCATCTCACGGGACCCCACAACCCAGCCGGCTCTGCTGCTCGGCCCCGTCTGCCCTCAGCTCTCCTAGCGCGGGTCTCAGCTTCAACGGTCAGCCCTCACCTACCCCGAGTTGCTGTCTTCGTGCCACACGGCTTCCTTCACAGATTGTATCCCAATGTGTAATTTTTATGTTTCTCCCCACTACAACGTCAGCTCCTTTCAGTCTGGTACGTCCTGTGTCTCCGTGCCCAGCCCAGTGTGTGGTACACAGTAGGTGCTCAACGCACGTTGGCCGGGTGGGGGACCAGGTGGACCAAGCATTACTCCCATTTTGCAGAACAGGACACGAGGTTCACAGGGTCTAAGCTGCTTGCCGAAGCCTCTTAGCAACTAACTGCCGAGTCGGATTGGAACCCGGGCCTGTCTGGTTCTGAGGCCCGTGTGTTTTACGTGACCTGGCCTTGCCTCCCAGGGAGGGTCCAGGGCCATGACCTTGGGGTGGGAGCAAGAAATGCAGTGACCAGAAAAGGTGAACCAAAGCCCCTACCCTACGGGAGAGGAGTTAGGAACCTCAGCTCCTTAAAGCCCGACATGCTCTGTAATTAGCACACTGCAGACACCTGGCAGAGATGTGGCTCCTGCCGGCCACCTGTGCGGGATGGCGCAACGCCTTCCTGGGTCGCTGCGGTGGCAGAAGCTCGCGCAGGGATTGTGGTCAGAGGGGAGTTGAGAGTATGGGGCATGGCAGGCTTCCTCGGAGGCTGGAAGCTTCCGATCACACACCCAGGCGTGGCTAAACAAAAACACACGTTTCTAATCTCCTGTTGGATTGGGATGTCTGATGCGGCCAGCCTGAAAGAGGAAACCCGGCTCAGAAAGAGCAGACTCAGGAAATCCGATAGGATCGGAGCGTACGTGTGAATTCCCTTGCACCAGCAAAGATTTTAGTGTATGCTTTTTTATATTATCATGACGAGGCAAACACCCTCAGTGGTACCCAACTCATTTAGGTGATACCTAGAATCACATCACATAGGAGGAAGTTCCTGTCTCCTCCGTTCTCTTGTTAGCTTTCTGATTATGTCAAGCAGCTACGGTCCTGATAATTTTTTAACACCTATACGTCGGTTACTAGCCTCCTTTATTCCTTAGGAAAGAGCAGTGTTCAGGCTCAAAACCTCTGCCAGACAACGGTTTGCACTACACTTAACAGCATTCTTGTTTTTTTTTTTTTTTTTTTTTTTTTTTTAAAATTTTTTCAACGTTTTTTATTTTTTTTTATTTTTGGGACAGAGAGAGACAGAGCATGAACGGGGGAGGGGCAGAGAAAGAGGGAGACACAGAATCGGAAACAGGCTCCAGGCTCCGAGCCATCAGCCCAGAGCCTGATGCGGGGCTCGAACTCCCGGACCGCGAGATCGTGACCTGGCTGAAGTCGGACGCTTAACCGACTGCGCCACCCAGGCGCCCCAGCATTCTTGTTTTTAATTTAATCATATCTATGTCACTTAGGACAGCCGGGGGTGATTTTCAACTTACCTTAGAGTTTCCTTTTGAATAAATGTATTCACATAAAAACTAGTTGCTTTAAAGAAAAATGTTCAGCAAGTAACAGTCCAGGCCGTATATGCCAATGAGCAAGGAGCATGTGGCCGAGGAGAGACGGGTGAATAAAGTCTGGGAAGCACGAACTTAGCTGTGGATAAATAGGGAACTGGATCCTGATAGGATGTAGCAGGCATTTGCTCTTGGGTTTTGACTGCCCAGCCTTTGAACTTCCTTCCTTTGTTGGGGAATTTCCTTCCTTCTGAGTTTTGGTGGCTTGCAGACCTTACCTCCCACTATAGATACTGAAAATGCCTGTTGTTTCCCAGCTGCCCTTGCGGCGAGGGTGTGGTCACCTGACACACTCTTCGCCCATCGATCAGACGCACCGTGCCAGGCTCTGAATCCAAAGGAGTAGGGATAGCACAGATAGATGCTTTCCGGTGGAGCAGCGGGCTTCCTAAGGTCAAGTTCTCGGTGCAAAGCACCAGCTTGTGGTGACAGCAGTGGTTTCCTTACCAGACGGTTCTATGGAAGAATCGGAGGCAATCACTGGGATGTGACTGCATACATCCAAGCCTGTGCTTCACCGGTTTGCTTTCACCGAGCTCCCGTTCTGTTTAAATCAGCCAGAGTCCCCGTTGCTTACAGCTAAGAACGCTGACTGGGATTAAATTTGGGCACTACAAGTAACACTCTAAATGTGCAACTGGCCAGTGGAGGGGGCAGGGCAGAGGGCAGTGAGGCCCCGCCATTCCAGGCTGGAAAGCGGTGGCCCGTGCACTGTGATCACAAAACATTTGCTTTATACCAGGTTTTGGCAAGCTTCTCTGTAAAGGGCCAGATAGCAACTGTTTCAGGCTTAGCGGTCAGTATGGTCTCTTTGGCAACCACTCATCCCTGCCTGTTAAAGCAGGCACGAACAATGTGTAAGTCAGTGGGCGTGGCTGTGTGCCAGCGTTACCCTGTTTGCAAAATCAGGCGGTGGACTGGGCTGGGCCAGGACCAAACGTTTAACCCTGTTTTACACCAACCATGTACCTGTGGATGCTGTCGGACCAGCAAGGGTTGTCGAAACCTCTCGGGCTGTTACAGTGTTCAGCTTCCTAGAGCCGTCGAGAAGCTCCTTCAAGAAAAAGTCAATCGAGGGGCACCTGCGTGGCTCAGTCGGTTAAGCGATCATGATCAGATCATGATCAGATCAGATCATGATCTCAGAGTTTCTGGGTTCGGGCCCCACATCGGGCTCTCTGCTGGCAGCACAGAGCCCGCTTGAGATTCGGACTCCCTTTCTCTCTGCCTCTCTCCCTCCCACCACTATTTCTCAAAATAAATGTAAAACATAAACAAAACGTAAGAAAAGAAAAAGCCTTGAGCCAGAGATGGTTCACCCGATGGCAAGAGTGGAAGAAAACACGGCTTTCCTGAGATTCTTTCTGTCTGAAGCCTGCAATCCAAACTGACGGGGGAATCCGTTGATTCAGGGATGCGCAGTGACAGACGACTCGATGTCTAACCCGGGAAGCGGCACACTTTGCCTGCAAAGGGGCAGACAGTAAATCGTTTCCGTGTTCCAGGCCACACAAGGTCTTTGCTGCACATACTTCTTGACATGTTTTTTTTACAACTCTCCAAAAACGACAAAGCATTCTCAGCTCTTGGGCCACAAAAAAGCAGGCCTTTGGCCAGCAAGCCAGTGGTCTGTTAAGCCCTGCTCGAAACTACGGATCAGTGGTGTGGAGGCGGAAAGCCAAGCGCAATGGAGGAGATGACGAGAAAAGATACCCCAGATCCTAGCTTTTTCCACCAGACAAAGAGACAAGACCAGGGACGTAGCTTGGATTATGAAAGCTTGAAGTTACTGCCTCAAGAGACTGAGGGATGGGACCAGGAGACAGGACTTCTCAGGCTCAGAGATGAGGCCCACTTCATGAAAGATCGTCAGGCAGAACCACCCAGCTCCAGGATTCCTGTCAAAATTTGTGTTGTGTAGAAACAAGCCAAGAGCCAGGGAAGATGTCTGGCTGGTGTGGCCTTGCAGGGCCAAAGGAACCCCATCTGTGATTGTCCCCGCCCGAGGCTCTTCTGAGACACCAGGCCTCATGCCCACAGGAAGGAGGAAGGGGCCCTCCTCCCCACTGCCCATCTTGGATACAGCCTTGGATACAGCTTGTGCCACTGAGTGGAATCAAAGGCCATGGGTTGACCAACCACTGATGTCGCTCCCCATCAGGGAAGTTCTCGGTATTCACAACGGACCGTGACCCTTAGGTCACTGGGCATCGACTCTCCTTCTACTGATCCATTTTCCAAAGGGCATCACTTATTACAGAACAGGTCTTCCCCCATTACGTATTGGGTACGTTGGGCGTATATGACTTAGCCTTTAGTCACAGGAGCCACGTGCGGACCTGATAAAGAGGATGATAAACGTCACCAAGGGGCGCCTGGGTGGCTCAGTTGGTTAAGCATCTGACTTGGGCTCAGCTCATGACCTCGTGGCTCGTGAGTTCGAGCCCCGCGTCGGGTGAGCATGAGACCGGCTTTGGTAAACACGGCTTTGGGTGAGCCCCGCTTCTCTCTCTCTCCCTCTCTCTGCCCCTCGCTCATTTGCACCCTCTCTCTCTCAAATAAATAAAGTCACCAAACAACCCTGGAGCTGGAAGTACTAACTGGTTTTGGCTTCAGGGCGTGTACCTCTTGGGAAGGGGTTAGCACATCCCATGAATCTTAACAAGTCTTTTGAAGCTGTGCATGGACGTTGGGCAGCGAAGGGATGGACCGGGGCAGACACTGTTCCTCGCCTCTTCCTTTCTCTTTTCTGAGAGTGTGGTCCATAAGTATATCCCTCACTGAAGGAATGTGATCCCCAGCTAAGAGGTCAATACTAAGCGTGGTAATTTAATCCCCCCGCCAGCGTTTGGGTGAAGCATGAAAAGTGGAATCCTCGGGCCAGTGACATCGGGAGGAGTTTGCCAAAGGGCTCCGGGAAAACTCATCTTGTTCCTCAAAAGAGACGCAGAGGAAGTTCCCTTCTTGTCTGATCAGACCAGAGGATGGCGTATATTTTCTATAACGGGCCAGACAGTACTAGAGCCAGGCACGTTCTGCAACAACTGTGCCACTGTAGTGTGGACGTCACTGTAGCGTGAAGGCAGCTGGCACCATAACTGAACAAATGGGCATGGCTGGCTTCCAATAAAACCTTACTTATGGACACTGAAATGCGAATTGCATGTAATTTTCACGTACCGTCAAGTATTCCTCTTTGCACTTAAAATAATTGTTTTTTAATGTGTACTTATTTTTGAGAGAGAGACAGAGCCTGAGCAGGGGAGGGGCAGAGAGAGGGAGACACAGAATCTGAAGCAGGCTCCGGGCTCCGAGCCGTCAGCACAGAGCCCGACGCGGGGCTCGAACCCACGAACTCTGAGATCATGACCTGAGCTGAAGTCGGACGCTCAACCGACTGAGCCACCCAGGCACCACCCCCCCCCCTTCTTTTTAATTGGGACTAAGTCTACACCAGGGCAGGGACTAAGTTTATCATAATGTACCTGGCAACCAGCACAATGCTTATGCCATAATACATACACAAATACTTGGCGAAAAAATATTTACAATATCCTCGTGATGAATTGAGTCCTTTGTCATAAATATTAATGCACCCAAGATCGGAGCACCTAAATAAATAAAGCAATGTTAACAGGTCCCAAGGGAAGAACAGACAGCAATACAGTAATAGTAGATTTCAGTGCCCCACCTTTGGGAATGGGTAGATCATCCAGGCAGAAAATCAATAAGGAAACATTGGATTTGAACTACACTTTACACCAAATGGGCCAGACAGACATCTCCAGAACATTCCCTCCAACAGCAGCAGAATACACATTCTTCTGAAGCACACATGAGCATTCTCCAGGATAAATCGTGGGAGGCCACAGAAATTTGGTGAATGAATGAATGACAAGCTTTCTTCCAAATGGAAGACATACGTAAAACTGAGTTCTCTGGGGTGACCACCAGCTACCTGCCACACGGACCAAAAACCAAACGAAACCAACAAACAAAAACCCTAGACGCACAAAGAATACAGATAGAAACCCCTGGAGGTTTTAGTTTGCAACGCCCGTGTCAAGACAAGGGGATGTAGATTCCCCAGATAGATTGTTACTACTACTTTTGGCATTCCTTCGGTAAAAATTCAAGATCTCTCTCTCTTCATCTATCATCTGTCTCTTTATCTGCCTGTCAATCTATCCGTCTATCATCTTCCCATCTGTGTTTTGATCCACCCATGTCTCTCCCTACCTACCCATCAACTTATCTGCCAAGGTATCTATACTTTCTTTCTTTCTTTCTGGCTGAACTTTCATTTTTTAGCAGAGTATGCTCAAAAGATCTTTCATCATAATCCAGCCCTTTAACTTTTTTTTAATGTTTATTTTGAGAGAGAGAGAGAGACAGAACACAAATCGGGGAGGGGCAGAAAGAGAGGGAGAGTCACAGAATCCGAAGCAGGCTCCAGGCTCTGAGCTGTCGGCACAGAGCCCGGGGCGGGGCTCGAACTCACGAACCATGAGATCATGACCTGAGCAGAAGTCAGACACTTAACTGACTGAGCCACCCAGGTGCCCCTTGACCAAACCCTTTAAAGCAGAAGCATTTATTAAGCAAATTGGAGAACAGGACTGGCTACATAATTTTCAGGGACCGTTGCAAACAGAAATAGTGGGGCTGTTTGCTCAAATATCATTACGAATTTTAAGATGGCATTAGCGAGCGGATCGCTAACCAAGTGTGGGGCCTTCCAGCACGGGGTCCCAGAAGAAGCATGTTATTCTTCTGGGAAACAGATTCCATTGCAGGCAAAGGGGGGGTGGTGGAAATTGTCCTGTGGTGAACTGTCAGATATCAATGGCTCGCTGTAAACACTGCCCAGGATTATCTTGCCGGGAAATGAAATGGCGCCCCCGCCACTCAAAATGGCAGCCTTCTCCGCTAGATGGTTGGCACGGTTGGGAACATTCGAGTCTGTGGTTCTGGGCAGTTTGCTTCCAAACTTTATTTGTCATGCACAGTTTCAGATTATATAAAATATAGGAAATAGACTAAAGACACATTAAGTAGAAAGGATCTAACTACCTTAAAGTCCCATTTTGTCCCCAAGATTCAAATTCAGCCCCTAAGCCTTTCCGTAACACTGCCCCCCAAAACCACTGTCCCTCAATACACAGAACTGTCTAACCTACTGTATAGTAAGTAGCCTTTCAACTATTAGCAAGTCAATCTCTCGTCCAGGCAGACTTTAAAGGAAGCCACAACTCCTATCTTCCAGTTACTGTGCTGAGTGCGTCTATGTATAGGCTCGGGGGCAGGTCTTCCTTAGCGGCAAGTACAGAGCATACTAGGATTTGAGCTCTGTTGAAGAACGAATGCACCCAGGCACACAACTACAGCAGAGAGTATGTGGGGGGTGGTGTCGGGGGGGAGGGGAGAAGGCCCCCAACTTTCCTGCGTTCATCGACGAACACATACATCCACTCCGACCAACAAATCAATCCTCCAAACTCATCTGCACAGAGACCCAAAGGAATTTTAATGCAAATAACACAACAAGTTAATCTGTCTCCATCCATAGCCCCTCCACGAAAGAATTACAGTACTTTATAAAAATGTCCTAAAATGCGCAAGCTACACTCCCTTCAAATGCAGTTGTTACGAGTCATGTGTTTGGTCCTAGTCGTTGCTTCCGGGATGTCTCAGCTAAGTTTCTTCATTGGGGTTGTCCTTGAATAACTGACCCTAAGCGCCGAGTGAGGGCTGGTTCTGTCTAGGGCGAAGAAGGTTGGGCATTTTCTTCCTCCTGCTACCACCTTTCCCGATGCACGTCACACATCCCACCACGCGGGGGAGGAAGCACCTCTCGTGTTTCACAAAACCGGAGCATCACAGACGGATGTGGACACCAAACGGGCTCCACAGGAGGGGTGACAAGCCAGGAAAATCCACGGGGTCGTTTCAGACACTCACGTACCCCTCAAATTTGGGGAGGGAAATTCACACCCTGCCTGGGGAGCAGGCTTTCCAGATTTGGGGCTCTAAGACTTTTGTTTGTTTCCACTGTGGCTGCTAGAAAATTCTAGAAAAGCCACCTGGGTAGAAAGCCCCGGGGCACGCAGACCCACCTTCCTCCTTGAGGCTCATGTAGCATCTTGCAAACCCCGGGAGGTATGGCCCACACTCTTACAATGGGTTTTCCATGGAAGCAAGAGGTGACAGTTTTTCCCCGTGTCTGTCCCTTTGTCGCTGTGCTGGTGGCCTCTCCACGAGGAGGGAGTTCCTACCTCAAGTGAATTTGCCTGCCCTGTGTTTTGAGAGCCCCACACAGTGCCCGGCACATAGTAAGCATTTAATGCGCTGTTGAAAATGAACGAAGAAACGAGTGAGTGGGCGGAGAGAAAAGCCCATCCTGCACTGGCATCCGTGGTGGCCCTAAGACCACACCTGGGCATCTTCCCAGCTCCACGGGAACCAGGCTATGACAAGTCATCACTCCACTTAGCAGAAGGTCAAAGTGCCAGCACGGAGACACGGCAGATGGGTCCCACGCGGGGCCCCAGGCACATGTCCCTGGCGGCATGCCCAAAATCCAAGAGGGTACAGACCGTGAGGGGCAAAGAACTTCTTACAGGAGGCACTTCCCGGGGTCACCTGCCACACACTGTGCTTTCACTCCAAAGACAAACTCCCCATGGCCCTCTTCTGCAGGAGAGCCTCGGAAGCACCTGGCGGGCTCGTCCCCCGGACCCTACCGAAGCACGTTCCCCAGGCGGCACCGTGCACACCGATGTTCGAGAGCCACGGCAATCCGGAAGCCTGTCACGGCTGCCTTTGCAGGCGGGACCCTGGGACCCTCCACAAAAGTATCCTTGGGGTGTAATGAGACACCACCGCCCGACAAAGGCACTCTGTGTCGCAGACCACAGTGACGTTTCTGCCGGTCTAAGTGCCTCCTGGAGCATTTGAAAATAGGCAGGCATACAGCAGGCTCCCCCCTACCCAAGGGCCTCTCTCTCTTGAACCTGGGTTGTGTTCTCTGCGGCCTTCGTCATAGTTCGTGATTAGTTTTCCTAAGTAGTTTTTAATCTGCCTTTTCCAGTGGACGCTGAGCCCCTGAGAAGACTGTCCCCACTCGGCGGGCCCTGGGCCTGACATGTACCAAGCATTCCATGATTTATGCTGCTGAATGAATGAACGGCGGGTGGGCCCACCGAGGCTCTAGAAATGGGGGTTAGCGGAGGCTGGCCGGCCTCGGAAGGCAGGACAGGCTTTCCTACTTACAGGAGGAAGAAGGCAGCACCTTTAGGCCATCGGGCTGTCTGGACACTGGCTTGGGCACAGTTGGGACGATGACCCACATGTGAGCTGCTGTGGAAGAGACAAGAGCTAATGGAGGCCGGTGGCAGCCAGCACCTCACCACAACATCTTTACATCTCGTGACGAGGCCTCACCCGGCCCTGGGGCTGTGGTCCTCGGCTTCAACGCGAGGAGCCTGTTAGGAATGCAGGTTGCCAGGCCCCGTCCCTGAAGACACTGATTCTGTAGGTTCAGGGAGGGGCCCCGGCAGTCTGCACCTTACTAGGTTGCCGGGGGTCACACGCTGAGATTCTCCGCCTTAGGGTGAGCCTCAGCCCGACCCCCCTTAAAGTTCACCTTCCCTAAGGCAAGCACCTGACATCGTCAGCAAACGTGGGTGGAACTTTCTGGACCCAGCCCCTCACAGGACCATTGGGCTCTGGTCTGGATACAGACAGAACAGCAGGGGATACACATCTGTTTCTCGCATAGAACTTGGCTAAACATCTGAGGAGACTCGATCCCTCACCCGGACCCCCCACCCCCACCCCACCTCCAACACCAGCACAGACAGAATGGGGAGGGGAGGCCGAGGGGAGGGGGGTGCTCGGCGAGGCTCCAGCCTGGGGGGGAGGACGTCCCCCGAGACCTGGCGTTCTTGGTCTCTCATCACATCACATCACAGCACATCGCCACGGTCTAGAAACATCCCACTGAACATGTTTGGATTTGAGCATGGCTGGATTTTTGGCTTTGTCGTCTCGCGACTTTTGGACGGGCAGGAGTTCTGGGTTCCAGCCTTCATCGTCTATTCTCTCTCTGATCTCAAGAATGCAAAAACTCTTCTCTCTCTCTCTCTTTTTTTTTTTTTTTTTTTTTTTGGCTTTTAAAGGAAACGATATGTTTGCTAGAAAAACCACACGCACACACACAATTGATTATATACAAAACGGTTATCTGAATGTGGATTCTGTACTGCAGTAAACGCCACGTAGCTCTGGGTGTCCTATTTGCGCTTCCTCAGTATCAGGTACATGAGGCCGCTGATGAAGGTGAAAGCGAAGGCCACCCAGGCCAGGATGAAGGAGTAGCCATATCTGCCGTCCGCGGTCAGCGAATACAGTTGCGCGTTGTTCTTGTGGATGTCTTCACGCCGGTCGGTATAAATGGAAGCTGCTATCATGACGCACAGGCCTGTCCAAAGAAAGCAAATAAACAGATCACGGACCACTGACACGGCGTGCACCAGCCCCCCGCGGGGACCGCGGCTGGAGAAGAAGACGCACGTAAGCTTTGATGACTGGGGAGTAGCTACTTTTGGTCTTTTGGAAAGATCACAGCTAATGTTTTGCGACAGAATATTGCCGCCTACCCCGTGAACGCTTGACTTCGCCCTTGCTGCTAGCCGGACCCGATTTTGTTCGGGCGGCCGTCGGCATGGCCCGGAGGGTGAGTCAGAACCAGGTGTCAGCCAGACAGCGAAGAGTTTAGGGTTCTGATGCCACTTACGATCTCTGTCGCAACTACTCAGCTTGGCCGCTGGAGCGTGGATGCAGCCACACCGTGCAAGTGAGTGGCCGGGGCTATGTTCCAGTAGAATGTTATTTAAAAAAAATTTTTTTTAACGTTTATTTATTTTTGAGACAGAGAGAGACAGAGCATGAACGGGGGAGGGTCAGAGAGAGGGAGACACAGAATCCGAAACAGGCTCCACGCAGTCAGCACAGAGCCCGATGCGGGGCTCGAACTCACGGACCGCGAGATCGTGACCTGAGCCGAAGTCGGCCGCTCAACCGACTGAGCCACCCAGGCGCCCCTAGAATGTTATTTATAAAAACAGGCAGCGAGGGGCGCCTGGGTGGCTCAGTCGGCTGGGCGGCCGACTTCGGCTCAGGTCATGATCTCGCTGCTCGTGAGTTCGAGCCCCGCGTCGGGCTCTGTGCTGACAGCTCAGGGCCTGGAGTCTGTTTCAGATTCTGGGTCTCTCTCTCTGCCTCTCCCCCCGCTCACACACTCTCTCTTTCTCTCTCAAAAATGAATGAGCATTTAAAAAAAGATTAAAAAAGTAAAAAACAGGCAGTGAGCCAGATTTGGCCCGTGGACCACCGTTTGCCAACCATCTCTCCCTCCCCTCCCCCACCCAGCAGTCCTGTTCCTGTTTACTTGCTATACTTTATGGATCCATATGTGCCCCAGTTCTGGCCGCAGAAAGCCTTCAGTGAAAAATAGTACTCCCTGCAAAGAGACAGATAGGGAGGAGAATGCGTCTTCTGTTGCTGTACTTTCCCCTGTTACTGCTTTAGATACTGTGAGGTTAGGATGAATGTCTGGAGCTGCAGCAGCCTTTTGGGGGCCATGAGGAAGTCATCACTGACACTCTGAAGATGAAAAGCATCAAAGAACCGAGTGGAAGCTCTTGATGCTGCTGAGCTGCCAGGCCAACAATGGCTCCTTCCACCTTCAAGCTCTTTATCATATAAAAAAAGGTCTTTGTGGCTGAAGCCCTTGTTTATTGGATTTCTCTCTTACTTGAAGCCAAAAGCCATCCTGACCGAATCACCAGCACACACAGACATTAGTGGCATCTTCCCTGGGGGAACCTTTGCCTCTCCCCTCAGTATCAAGACAGCACGTTCTAGATGCCAACTCCTACTTATCCTACAGATCCCAGCTCAGACTTCATGTCCTGGGGACGCCTGCCCTGACCCTCCAACTAAATCCCAGACTCTGACGTATAGAAGGTTCCGCCGCAGCGTGGCGGCCGGCTTCTCCTTTCTAAGACCTCACCTGCCGCCGCTCCTGGCTCCTAGTCGTGGTGCAGTAGGGAGGGGAGCTCCCGGGAGGGGGGCGCTTATTCCAGGAAGCCCGTCGCTCTACTTACATGACATGAGCTGGATGATGGAGGTTAACACGAACCTCTCTCCCTGCTTGAGGCGAAAGAGCTGGAGCACGAAGATCAGGAAGGCGATGCAGCAGAGAATGGTGGACAGGATCATGGTGGCCTGGACCGCCTGCACCGTGGAATAATCTGCGGGGCGAGGGCGAGAGAGCGTGACCGAGGACCGCAGACCCCCCGGGGCCACAGTGACAGTGACAGCTCCCGAGAGAGGACGACAGGAGGTAAACGGACATTTGCACACTACGAGCACAAGAGCGGCCAGGTGTCCTCCCGGCATCCCCTCCCCCTCAGCGTCCATCTGTGCACTGGACCACATGATCCCCGACGTCCTTATCTGGAAAACGGAGCAAGAACCAGCTGTTGTGTTTTTCCTCTTGGTCTGGGTATTGCCCCGAAATGCACGCCTCGTGGTTGGGGAATTTGTTTTTTAAGTACAAACCCTCAGGTTCCAACCTGGCAGGTTGTGGTTCGAGAGGTCAGGATGCACGGGCCAGGATTACAGGCCTCCAGAGGGATTCTTGGGGACGTGGGGCTCACGGGCCCAAGGGACCTTCAGAAAGGGCTCTGAGAACTGACTACTGAATACCCCCTAACAATAAGGGAATCAGCCTTATGACCGCTACTTAGGAGAAGAGGAAGGGAGGGTTCTCGGATGAGCCTTGGAGAGCCAGGCTCGGCAGAAGGAAGTCCCAGCAGAGAGAAGAGCTGGGCTTGGATGGAGGGCATCGCACGGAAGGACACAGCGGAAGCTGCACACTGCCAGTGTAGACAAGGGGTCAAGGGCACAGGCTGGAGCCACCTGTGTGGTTCCCAGCTTTCCCCCCCCGCCCCCCGCCTTCAGGCAGGGCAAGCAGAAGGAATCCATCCACGTAAGGATTTTAGGGGGCGCTGCAAGCAGGGAGTCCCGCCTAAGGGCCGAACGTCATCACCAGGATGCAGCTAACACGGGTGAGGGGATGGTGGCCAAAGTTGCACGGGAAAACCTAACGACAAACCTTCTTCTTTTTCCCCAATTTTGCCTGAAACTGACTGGAGGAAAGCATAATTTGTAAGTACTTTTTTTTTTTTAATTTTTTTTTTCAACGTTTTTATTTATTTTTGGGACAGAGAGAGACAGAGCATGAACGGGGGAGGGGCAGAGAGAGAGGGAGACACAGAATCGGAAACAGGCTCCAGGCTCCGAGCCATCAGCCCAGAGCCTGACGTGGGGCTCGAACTCACGGACCGCGAGATCGTGACCTGGCTGAAGCCGGACGCTTAACCGACTGCGCCACCCAGGCGCCCCAGTACTTTTTTTTTTTTTAAGTTTATTTCCTTCGAGAGAAAGAACAAGTCGGGGAAGGGCAGAGAGAGAAGGAGACAGAGGAACCCAAGCAGGCTCCATGCCGACAGCAAAGAGCCCGTGGCCGGGCTTGAACCCATAAACTGTGAGATCAGGGCCTGAGCTGAAGTCGGATGCTTAACTGACGGAGCCACCCGGGCGCCCCAACTTGGAAGTATCTAATGAAATGCTTAGAGCAGTGGCTCACGGTCCCTCCTGGCTGTACATCAGGAGTGCCATCCACAGAGCACCCGGGCCCTCACCCCATTCCTTGCGGTGAGGAAAGAAGCCCGCCCCCCGCCCCCCGCCCACGAATACACACTGTACAACTCCATTTGTATCAAGTCCCAACAGGCAGAGGGAACTCTAGTGACACAAGTCAGAAGTGGTTGCCCTCGGGACGGGGCTGGCGGGAAACGAGTGGAAAGGGGCCCAAGGGAACTTTCTAGGGTGATGGGAAAGTTCTCTCTCTTGCACGGGCGTATATAGCATTGGGAAAACTCTTTGAACTGAGCCCTTAAGAAGTATGCAGTTTCTGATTCGTAAATTACAGCTCCATGAAGCATAAAAATCCAAGGGGCACCTGGGTGGCTCAGTTGGTTGAGCGTCTGACTTCGGCTCAGGTCACGATCTCACGGTTCGGGGTGAACCAGGGATGGTGCAATTTGGGGCTGCTGTGGGCTGACTATGCCTCCTCCAAACTCCTCTATTGAAATCCTAACCCCCGATGGGATGGCGTTCGGACGTGGGACCTCTAGGAGGGAATCGGGCCGTGAGGGCGGAGCCCTCGTGAGCAGGATGCCCTCCTGAAGACACCCGGCAGCTTGCTGGGCTCTGGGCTCTCTGCTCTCCGCCTTGTGAGGACAGGGGAGAAGGTGGCTGTGCCCAAACCGGGAAAAGTGGCCTGACACCTCGCGAGAAACAGAAGCTCTGATGGGCCAAGAACCAGGGCGGGGAGGGGGGGCGGCTTAGCTGGTTTCTGCACACCCCTCCTGTCTCCGGCCTGCACGGAGCACTGGGCCAGCCCCTTCCAAGTACCCCAAGAGCGCAGGAGGGGGTATGAAAGCAGCGAACAGGGGAGCCCTCCGCCTGAGCGTTCCTTTCTCGCTCAGTGTTTCTGTATCGGCTTCGCACTCACCCTTATAGCTGGCATCGATTTCTGTACAATTTGTGTTGTTGACACACACTCTCCAGACGTCTGCAAAAAACTCTTCTCCTACCCACCAGGCCTGGAACACAAAGCAGAAACACAGGGGAGGGCGGTCGGTTAATCACGAAAGCATTGACTTCTACCCAGGTGCGAGGCACAGCGGGAAATAAATATTCGGGACGGGACCAGCGCTTCTCAGTCTGCAGGGTGCATGTGGGGCCCCTGGGAATCGAGTTAAAATGCAGATTCTGGGGACGCCTGAGTGGCTCAGTGGGTTGAGTGTCCGACTTCGGCTCAGGTCATGATCTCACAGTTCATGGGTTCCAGCCCGTCTGGCTCCGTGCTGACAGCTCAGAGCCTGGAGCCTGCTTCGGATTTTGGGTCTCCCTCTCTCTGTGTCCCTCCTGTGCTCACGCTCTGTCTTTCTCTCGAAAAAATAAGTAAAGGTTTAAAAAAAAATTAGAAAACTGCAGATTCTGATTTGAGAGTTCTGGGGTGGGGCTGGGATTCTGCACGTCCGACAGGCTCCCAAGCGAGGTCCGTACTGTTGGCCTGCTTTTCAGCAGTGAATGAGGCTCATGTGGCAATAACAAGAGCTCACAGTGGCAAATCCACACGAACGATAGGGGCGACGTCAGGGGGCAGCCAGAAAGGCTGAAATCCAGGGGCAAAGGCTGTTGTGGAGGAGACGAGCAGGCCAAATTCTGCTTTCAGTCCAAATGCTTTCTTCCTCTCTGTGCCTTCTACAGCTCCCCGCCCCCAGTGGGCCCTTCTTCTGTCTTCTATCCATCCAAAGACTGGAATCCCCCCTCTCTTATCTGTCCAGTCATCAAACATTCACCGAGCTCCCATGTGCCAGTACATGCCAACAGTAATTCCTAACTCATAATGAACACCGTGACTTACCAACAGGCCAAAAAAAGCCTGTCCGTGTCTTCTTGGTAAGTGCCAGGGCACTACAAATGCCCACGGTGCCCCAAAGGACTAGCTGGTGCTGTGGCTGAGGGCTCTTCTGCCCTTCATGTCTGTCTATCCCTCTCATGACGTCTGCGACCCTTTCAGGATCTCAAAGGGGAAGTTGCAAAGCACAGAGAAAGGGGATTCTAAAAGAACACTCACTACCATTTATGTCACAGAGGCCCAAACCCTTTAAGCCACAGCATCACTGTGATCTCTGCCCTGGCCCCGCAGAGCAACTCCTCGAGACCCTTCTGGAACCCAGACTGATCACTGCAATCACCTCCCTTCCAGGATCCAGGGTCAGGAAGGGCTCCAATCCCAGTCCCGCCACTGACTGCAGGTGAGCTGAGCACAGGTGTCCAACTGCCCGGAGGCCCAGCTCCCTCATCATAAAACCGTGTCAGAAGAGGACCTGTCTCGTAGGTTTGAGGTGAGGACCAAATGGGTGGGTGCATGTGTAAGGGCCTAGCGCAGGACCTGGCCAGGGTGAGCGCTAAGGGGCAGGCGGTGTGATAATCTATGTTCCTACATGATGATCAATCAACAGGAGTCCTCGATGTCGGCAGCATCGGTGGCCACGCGGAAGGCGCACCCGTGGCTTGCTGAGCTGTGTTTCTGACTCTAAATGCTTCTGAGTTTGAAATGATCAGGATTGAAGCCAGGCCCGTGGGGCTAAGTGCGGGCCAGGAGGACCTCTGGTAGCAAGCTTCATTTCCTGCTAGGAGACCCATTAGTCTTTACTGACGGGTGGTTTCTCAAATGCATCCCTGCTATACGGCCGCAGGCTGGATATGGAAGTAAGAGTTCAGTGTTTCCGGGAGCACGGGCAGCAGGAAAGTTCCAAGCGTGAGCTCTGCCAGGGAAGGCATGACTGGGGGGGTCTAGCAACAGGGTTCCTGACTTGTAAGGTGTTAGAGGCAGGAGGGGCAGAAATCACCTGGGATGGGTCACCTGGGGGATCTAGGGCAGTGGGCCTCCACTGAGGGTGGTTTTGCCTGCCTGGGGACATTTGGCAATGTCCGAGGACGTTTTTGGTTGTCACAAAATGGCATCTAGTGGGTGGAGACCAAAGATACTGCTAAGTACCCTACATGACACAGGACGGCCCCACAACAAAGAATGGTCCAGCCCCGGAATGGCACAGTGTGGAGGTTAAGAAATTTACCCAGAGGAGGGATGAATTCAAGCGAATTCAAGGAAAGAGCTTCCTACACCCAAGGCATCACACCAGGCATGTGGGGGGATCAGGGACAAGAAGATCCAGGTGCCTGTGCACCCAGACCTAACCATGAGATGCTCTGAACCTCCACACTTGGCCGAGTCCCGAGGCCTGAGCTGAGAGGGGCATGTCCCACGGGGGAGGACAATCCAGTATCCTAATCGCCTTGGGCAAGTTCTCAATCCTGCTTCTACAGACTGTAGGATCCGGGGGCTCTGGGACGGTCGGAAAGAAAGGGACCTTACATTGTCAATGGTGGCGATGAACAGCAACGCTGCAGAGGTGATGTGGAAGACGATGATGAAAGCCAGGAGCACCAACATTTTCACAGGGCACGGTGGGGCGAGGGGTTGCGTTTAAAGTCCAGAGAAAGAGAGAGATGCTAAAGGGGGCGAGAGAGAGAGAGAGAAATACACGTGTCAATGGCAGAGCAAAATTAAGCAAAAAATAGGCAGTTTTTAGTGGGGGTTTTAGCAAATCAAAAACAGCTCTTCTCAGGGTGCCTGGCTGGCTCACTAGGTTAAGTGTCTGCCTTCGGCTCAGGTCGTGATCTCGCGGTTTGTGAGTTTGAGCCCTGCGTCAGGCTCTGTGCTGACAGCTCAGAGCCCGGAGCCTGCTTCGGATTCTGTGTCTCCCTCTCTCTTCGCCCCTCCCCTGCCTGTGCTCTCTCTCTCTCTCTCAAAAATAAATAAACATTAAAAAGTTAAAACAAAACAAAACAAAACAAAACAAAACAACCCAGCTCTTCTCTCATCTTTCCTTCCCTGTATAGACTTAAGTCTGGCATGAGGAGCTGATCCGTGTTGCATCCAAATGCCAAATATCGCTTGTGGAGGAAGACGGGTGAGGACAGGTTAAAATCGCTAATCAGAAAAGCACGCACCTCTTCAAAGCAGCACACTATGGGCGCTGGGGCAGGAACGACTGGCTCTATGTGTGCCAAAATGCTGTTCCCTGATCCCCCACCCACCAGGCAATGGTGGGAATGCCCTGGGAGGCTCACAGCTCCCAGGAAGCTAGAGGTCTGGAGGAAGCTGGAGGTATTCATGATCACAGCAATGGTGCTTAACAGAGCCAAAGTGATCCCAACGCGAACATATTTCCTAACGATCTGACCATTTATAAAATTAATCCCCAAACACCCCTCCTCTTAACATCCATCCCTATGTGAACGACATCTAACCACAAAATGAAAACATGGTGGATGGTAGACAGCTGCGACGGATTCATTTTCCTCTGGGCCTGACAGGACTACATTTCCCAGCCTCCTTCGCAGTTAGGTTGGAGCCTTGTGACTAACTCTGGCCAATGGGCTGTAAGCAACCCTGGCGCGCATTTCCCGGCTGAAGAGGAGGTGTGCGTCCTCCCACATCCCTCCCCCATGAAGTGTTAGGGATGGTGCAGCCACCACTCTTTGAAGCCTCACGCTCTGGACAGATACTGTGATTGACGAAGAAGCCTCTGGATGTTAAGCCCCTGAGATCTCAGGCTAAACTTTTTACTCTGGCTGGACAGTCTGCATACTCCGCCATAGGAAGCGACAGCAAAGTGAAATTGGAACTCTTGCCGAAGAGCTAGGGTTGTAGCAAGTGGATGAAAGTGATACTGGAGAGCTGCTCAAAAGCACCAAAGGCATTCGTCCCCGGGAGCTTATCTTTTCTGACCATGCTCTCTCACTCACGGGACTCATCATTCCCTCATGGGGGGCAGAGGCTCGTGGGCTCACACGGGGGGACTCCCCAAGACCTAGAACTCCCTAACAATGAGCCAGGAGCCGCGGCCCCAGAGTTCGGCCTGCGCGGTCCCAGCGGCGATTCTGCGCATCATCGCTCCGGAAGAATCCGTGAACCAGCTCAGAAATTCTTCCAATTCCTGTTAAAAGGACAAATACTCCTTTGTTTACGCCTGCATCATTTTTAGCCGCCATCGTAGGCTGCCTCCAAACAGATGTGTTTCTGACCCTTACCAGAAAGCCAACCTAATCAGGCAGGGCCATAAATGCCAGGGGATAATGGACTTAATATATTATCCAGTTCAGATGACACAAAAGCATATGGACACATAACTAAAACTTTCCAGAAGAGGGGAGAAAGGCTCTAACTCTGGTTTCTCCGAAGTGTGGAATTCAAATGCTATAGGGCATGGTTTGGGTTGATACGTTGATTGATAGGGCATTAAATAACACTGAACCACGAAGTGAGAAAGTCCCCACTCCAATCCTTCTGAGTCCACCAAGGAAAAAGAGCCAGTTCGGTGTTAGCCTGTCTCAAACAACTTTGGGTAGGTCATAGAGTGTAGCCAGAATTTAAGAATTTAAAAGGTTCTTTTCATAAGTAACACTACTTACAGTAGTAATATGAAATATCCTTTTAAAACAAATTTGAAGTTTTTTAAAAAAAGTTTATTTTGAGAGACAGGGAGAGAGAGAGAAGCAGAGAGGGAGACAGAGAACCTCAAGCAGGCTCCGCACCATCAGCATGGAGCCTGAGGCAGGGTTTTATCCCATGGGCTGTGAGATGGTGACCTGAGCCCATCCCCAGAGTCAGAAGCTTAACTGACTGAGCCACCCAGGCGCCCCAAAACAAATCTGAAGTTTCAAAAGTGAATCATTTAAGAAAAATATTATGTAAATAAAAGGACGGGAGGTCTTCAGTGTTAGCAAAAAGCCTGAGGGTGGTTCTAGAACGCCTAATGTCTGGAAGGCACTGCTTTAACACTTGTGAGTGAGTTCGGTTGGAATTCCAGACATTATGAAGGAGCTCCCGCAGAGAAGACGCTAGGTTTTTACAAAATGTCTTGAGTCCAGTGTAAGACAAAGATCTAGGGGCAAACAAGGGTGGCTACAGATTGGTTTGAACTGTTAGGTGTCCAGGAAAATTCGGGAATAGAGAAGTAAATGCAACCTACTTAGTGCTCCCCCACGATGATGTCTGGATCTCCCATAAAAGCAAAATGGGACAAAAAGAACTTGTGGACCTGACACACGGCAAGTGACCTCACCACAGGCTTTGGAAGAAACCATTTGTAAGTAGGAGAGATCCCAGAAACCTTTAAAGAAGGGCCCTTCACTCCTGCACCTTTACGTCAAGGGTCCCTTTACCACTATCTCTGAGGCCGGGCTCCTACTTCCTCTCCTTCAGGGAACCCCTCTTCCCAGTTTCCTCTGTGTCCTTCCAGAAATAGTTATGTGGGAACACTTATTCCACACTCTTCCGGTTTCCGTGTGGAGGGAGTTGCACCTGGGTGACACTTCCGGTCTCCTGCTCCGCCCCTCACCCGCTCCTCCGCTCCTGATTGGAGGGGGCATCCAGCGCCCACCTTCCGGATTGGTGGAGCTCAGGGCGCGCTTTGCGGTGCTTTGCTCTGCCGCACACCTCCTCCCTACCCAGGGGAGCGGGAGTGTCTGCTCCCCTCGAGCCCCACTTTCCCTTCACCGAAGGGGGAGCCGGGTGTGGAGTCGGGAGCCCATTCTCCAGCCTAGTTTCCCCACCAGTAATCATTCTCTTCGGGCGCGCAGGATTCCACCTCGTCGTTGGCATGGCCGCCTGGTGTTGGACTGTGTGGCTGAAGCCAGTCTGCTCAACTGGTTCCTTGCTGATGGCCATTCAGGTCCTTTCCGGACGTCCTGCTATTGCACGCCGGACTGCCCAGGGATATCCTTACACTTATTTCCTTTTAATATTTTATTTTTAAGCGATCTCTACACCCGGCGTGGGGCTCGCACTCACAACCCTGAGATGCAGGGGTGCAGTCTCCACCAACTGAGCCAGCCGGGCGCCCCCTTACGCTGCTCTCCGCGGAGTCCTAGAAGTGGGGGTGCTGCGTCAAAGGGTACGTGCAGGTAGTGGATTTTACTGTTAATTTTTTTGCTCAGTTGACCATACTGGACACTTAGTGCTGTGCCATACTCCATCTTCAAAGTTGACCTACTGGACCCACAGCTGTGCAGAGTCCGTGTGGGCGCAGAAGCCTCGATGCCACGTCTTTGACTTATTACCACCCTTAGTTCCCCGGGGAGTGTAATTCTGGCCAGCACAGACCAGCCTCTGGCATCCCCTGGGCCCTCCCTTCCCAGCGGTGCTCTCCTCGTGACACGCACCCATCTTTCACCCCGGCACGGGGTCTCCGTGCACCCTCTCTGGAGATACTGAAGGACAGACAAACCCCCCGGGGCTGGGGGCTGCATGAAGGCCAGCCCACCAAACCCAAGGTGGCACCGAATTTATCCTTGCCATTCACAGAGATTTATTTTCCCTCCAAAAAATGCCCTACTGAATGCCGATGCCTCTTGCTTTCCCTATTCTTGCGGCCTTCAGTGCTCTACCGGGCTGGCCTGGTCTCATTTTTCTGGAGGAGAGTTCCCTGGAGGACACCCTCCTTTCCGCCCTCAGCTGGCTCTCCCTCGCATTGTCTAGGTCTCAATTCCCACAGCCCATCCTCAGAGAAGCTCCCAGATCACCCGATGAGCACCTACGCCCCCTCTGGTACTGTCTATCCTGTCCCCCGGTTCATTTTCTTCCGAGGACTTTCACAGCCTCAGGGTACCTCATTTTGTTCACTTGTTTATTATCTATCTATCTATCTATCTATCTATTAATTATCTATCTGTTTATAGCTGTGCCCGGTGCACGGAAAGCTATCTGCTATCATTTGTAGCTCTAAAAATGCGTAACTATGAATGTTCTCAGAAAACTCAAAGCCCTGATCGCCCAGAGGCAGGAACCGAGACCAGGAACGGAGGCCACGACTTGTTCCGATCCCACAGGGGAGCAGGAGCAAGGTCAGGTCTGGAGGGTGTCCTGGCCCCCACTCCAGGTGCCCTTGTGAGCTCAGTGGGAGACCCCTGGGAGGACGGGAGACAGGTTTCCAATGTCCACAAAGCATTTTCCAGTAGCCTCTGCCACGTGCCAGCATGGCTTTCACCAGGCAGGAGGGCAGGCCACGGCGTACTTCCCTTTGGCGGATTCTCCAGCCACTGCTCGGGACGCTCCGAAAGGTGGGAGGCTGTACGGGTGAGCTTTTCAAGTCTCAGTCTAGAAATCAAAGTCTTAGCACTTGCAGAACTTCTCAAAAAATATGTTTTGATCTATATAATACAGGTGATGACAAGGAAAAACACACACACACACACACAAAAGATAATAGGATCAAAGGCGTGTGATGAAAAACCACAGCCTCTGCCCTGCCCTGCTCCCGGTCTCCGGAAGCAATCACTTTTAACCCCTTCAGCTGTGTTTTTCCCCAGGGTTCCATGTTTCCATATACACTTCTATTTCCTGATTCACCTACTGTATTTGTTTTTTGGGATTTTTTAAAGATTTTAGTTTTTAAGTAATCTCTGCACCCAACCTGGGGGCTTGAACTCACCGGCCCCGAGATAAGAGTCTCGGGCTCCACGGACCGAGTCAAGCCAGGAGCCTCCCCGCCTGATTCATCTACTGTAAACATCGGCTTCCTGTCCGGGGAGAGTCTCTTTACCACCGTCGCCCCCCACCTGCCCACTCTCTCCGTCTCCATACAGTCTTGCCATACGCCAATCATCGACCTTGACCTTTTGACCACGTAGCTGTTGTCAACTACAGAGACAAACAGTGTGCTTTGATTGCATTTTTTTTCCCTTGAAGAACCCTTCTTTTCCTTGGCGTTACTAGTTGCCTCTTCCACCCCTCGGGGGGCTCTGTCTGTTGTCTTTAGTTCTCGCCAAATGTTTACCATTCCGAGTCTTCTATTGCAGAACACTGTTACAGTTACGAGCCCGTGGTGAGACGTCCCTCGTGGGGTATTCGACCCAGCCAGGCCCTCTCTCCCAGCCCCGGCCTCCTCTGCCCTCTGCCAGCTGCTGTTGCCACATGACAAGAAAGACGGGCATTCTTCAGGGAGGACTAGCGAACTTGCCCCTGACCGCGACAGCGCACAGGAATGCACGCGTGCCCCCAAGACAGGGAGGAGGTCCAGCAGGTCCCTGGGGAGAGGGTGCGCCGAGGGGTCACCCACGTGATTCTTCATGATTAAAGGTCGAGCTGCAGTTTACACGGCGTGTCTTGTGTCGGACCTTCATGTCAGCCCTGTGAAGCCGGCGGGGCAAGGTATCATTATCCCCACTTTACAGATGAAAGACTGAGGCTCACAAAGGCTGCAGGTGATTTGCCAAAGTTGGGCAGAGCTGGGACTCCAACCCCCTATTTTCCACCTTGGGCTCCAGGACATTTTCTGCTGCCCTCCTGCCCGCTCACGTGGTTAGGGCCTGATGGAAATCACACGGCAGCCTAGTTAACATCAGGTGACAGGGCTCAGGAAGCGTCAAGCCATCCCTGCATCCTTGACCTTTGGTGGGACTTCCTTCAATCTTTGCAGCAGGCGGGAGGGATCTGGGGAGGCAGCATGTCTCTGCACAGGCCCATTAGCTACGGCTGGGATAGGACGGGGCTTATGAGAGAGGGTCTGATTAAGAAATACGTTCTAGGGGCACCTGGGTGGCTCAGTCAGTTCAGCGTCTGACTCTTGATTTCAGCTCAGGTCACAAACCCAAGGTCATGGGATCGAGCCCCACCTTGGGCTCAGCACTGACAGTGTGGAGCCTGCTTGGGATTCTCTCTCCCTGTCTCTCTGCTCCTCCCCTGTGTGCTTGCTCTCTCTCTCTCTCTCAAAATAAATAAATAAAACTTAAAAAAAAAAAACAAATACACTTTAGGGGCTCCTGGATGGCTCAGTTGGTTAAGCGTCCGACTTCGGCTCAGGTCATGATCTCGCCATTCCTCAGTTTCAGCCCTGTGTGGGGCTCTGCGGCGACAGCTTGGAGCCTGGAGCCTGCTTTGGATTCTAGGTCTCCGTCTCTCTCTGCCCCTCCCCCACTCATGCTCTGTCCCTCTCTCTCCCAAAAATAAACATAAAAAAAAAAAGTGTTTCTGGCATTTTTGATCCTATTGGCTCACTCACTGGCCCCACTGAATCGAACACTGTCTTTATTGATCTACTTGGAGGCTGGTCTGGATTTTGGATAAGGCTTCTTGTTGATCACTAAAAACACTCACCCAGACACTACACGGACTCAGTCCTGTTTTCAAAATGTATCCCAATGCACCCCCTTTCCACCCAGAAACTCAGGTGGGTCTCACAGACACTCTACAGCCTTGATTTTGGTGCACAGTAGGAACCACGCGAAAGTATCTCCAGATTGACGGCCTAAATGCTCTCTGTGCTATAAAATACCCACCAAAATAATCACATAAAATAACAGACAACCCAGGGTATTAGAACTGCAGAGTCAAAAGAATTATTTGCAAGAGAAAGAATCAGTAACCGGGGTAGGAAGAGCAGCAAATGGCTTTCGGGGGCGCCAGCATCCTCCGGGGGCGTCAGAACCAGAGCCAGTGTGGGGGAGGGGGCGGGCTATGGAGATTCCGGGCACACGAAGGAGGATTGGCAGCTCAGGGAGTTTTAAGTTCTGATGGCCGACGGGATGAGGGACGGCGCTCCCAGAAATGCCCAGCCAGACCTCAGACAACAAACAGGACACACCGAGGACTGGTAGCTCCTCACTGGCTCTTTAGTAGAGATGCTGTCCTGCTTTTGCCTTGGTCGGATGTTTGCTTGAAGTGTGTGTGTGTGTGTGTGTGTGTGTGTGTGTGTGTGTGTGTGTGTTCACGCACTGCACGTCTAACCCTGGGTGGGGACAAAGTCCTGCTGGTGACTCACTGGCCCTCCCTCTGCCAGAAGCACCATTTGGCTTGCCGCTGATGCTGGGACATCACCATAAGGCCTTACAGGTGAAAAGAAGGTTAAGGTCCCTCCTCTCCTCCCCTTCCTAGAGAGACACCCCCACCCCTGCAGCCCCTAAAAGGAAGCGGCTTTGGCATGTGCTCCCTTACGTGCTGGGGAGCAAGAGAGAGAGCCGGCCAGCTTCCCGTGGGGACAGGGCGCGCTGCTGAGACGACCACTCAGCCCACCCCCGGAGTCCTTCCTACAATTTAAACCAAGGCCCGTTCTCAGCCTGAGTTGGCGCCGTTCCAGGAACTGTGGGCAGGAGGTCAGCCCTGAGGTGTGGAGCTTTTCAAAACAGACCTGGGCTGCTTGGCGTCTGGAGGTCCGGGGCGGGGGGGGGGTTCCCTCGGCCCCGAAGCGCTCCACCCACAGCCCGGGCTGGACAGGCCCAGGACGCTCTGGGCACTGAGCCCCGGGGGACGCTGTGCCGTCACAGGGGCTCCGAGGCCCGCGCCGGAGCTGGCGGGCCGGCTGGCTGGAGCCCAGGCCCCTCCCAGCACCCGCGGCACTCAGAGGGGACGGTGGCTTTGGCCTCCGTTTGCAGGAAGGCAGAGGTCAGCTCGGCCTCCCGCCCTGGTATCTGGACACCAGCCACACTGGAATATCCAGGCGTCCGAGATGCCCTGACGCTGGCAGAAGCCCCTTTGCCCTGGGCGGCCCGGCTTTGCTCTCACCGCGGCTGGGGCTTCCAGGCACGGAGCCAGCACTGGGCTTGGGGCAGACACGGCCACACACAGGACACGGGGATTCGGCGGTGCTCCAGGGAGGAAGCCGCCGAGGACGATCCTGCCTGCGCAGGCCTGAGTCTCTCAGTCCGACGTCAACAATGGTGGCAGGCGACATTCGGTGCCTACCGTGTGCTAGGCACTGTTCTGGGCTCTCACTCATTCGTCACAAAACACCATGACGTAGGTGCTACAATTAGCCTCCTTTTAGAAGCGAAGGAAAGGCTCAGAGAAGTGAAGCGACGTCCCCAGGGTCACACAGCCAGTAAAGGCTGGGTCTGGGACTTGAACCCAGGCAACCCAGCACTAGAGAAACTACAACGTTGCCCACCCTAAATCTGAATTTCCTTTTCCTTTTGTCAGGGAGGTGACGGCCCCGTCACACGGATGGGCAAGGGCTAGGATCCCCTTTGCTGGCTAGAAGTCAAAATGAGAGGATTTGTTCATACCATCAAATTAGCAGGTGGCAGAAGCAGGCTCAGAGTCTAGCCTACTGCTCACTGCTTTTATTCAGTTGTTTGTTTTTTAAAAAAATTGTTTTAATGTTTATTTATTTTCCAGAGAGAGACAGAGCAAAAGAAGGGGGAGGGGCAGAGAGAGAGGGAGACACAGAATCGGAAACAGGCTCCAGGCTCTGAGCTCTCAGGACAGAGCCCGACACGGGACTCGAACTCCGACACTTAACTGACTGAGCCACCCAGGCGTCCCCTGCTCCTGAGTAAATGAGCATTTACTGAGCGCCCCCCATAAACCAGGCCCTGGTGATACACAAATGAGTAAGGCAGGAAGTGAGGAAGACTGTTTTTTTTTTTTTTTTTACTTTTTTTTTTTTAATGTTTATTTTTTGAAAGAGAGACAGAGACACAGCATGAGCAGGGGAGGGGCAGAGAGAGGGAGACACAGAATCCGAAGCAGGCTCCAGGCTCCGAGCTGTCAGCACAGAGCCCGATGCAGGGCTCGAACTCGCGAACCGCGAGATCATGACCTGAGCCCAAGTCGGACGCTTAAGGGACTGAGCCACCCAGGCGCCCCTTAAGGAGGAAAGTACCAAGATCTGCCTCTGGAAGTCAGAGGGTGGGTTAGAAGCAGGCCAAGGGCTGACACCTTTGGGGTAGATCCCTGGTGGGGAACAAGGGTCTGGACCGAGGCAGCAACAGGCCAGTGAGCACCAGCTGAGGCTGGAGGCACCGGCGAGAACTTCTCAGAAGCAGAGTCACCAGGCCTGGCACCGGCTGAGGGGTTGGGGGCCCCCAGCTTGAGCATGCTGATGCACGCGGGTCAGAGCGGGAGGAGCACGTTTGTAGGGCGAGGGCAACGGCCCAGCACGTTTAGCCAAGTCTGGGAACGATGTGGACACGTGGCCGGGCAGTGGGAATACAGGTGGGACCTTCACTCAGGAGAGAACAGGAGCACCCAGCAGAACCCGTCGGTGTGGTGGGTGGGCAGGTGGGACACGGAGCCCACGTGGAGAAAGCACTGGGCCAGGAGAGGGGACGGAGGAGGAGGGGGTGGTGAGCACAGGGTGGGAAGAAAACCAAGAGCGGACGGTGGGACCCAGAAACAGGCTGAGAGAGGAGACCTTAGAAAAGAAGGCGTCCGGGTGCCTGGGTGGCTCAGTCGGTTAAGTGTCCGACTTCAGCTCAGCTCATGACCTCGCGGTTCATGGCTTCGATCCCCGCGTCGGGCTCTGCGCTGATGGCTCAGAGCCTGGAGCCTGCTTCGGATTCTCTGTCTCCCTCTCTCTCTGCCCCTTCCCTGCTCACGCTCTCGCTCTCTCTCAAAAATAAAATAGACGTTAAAAAAAAGGCAAACTTGCTGAGGACAATCTTAGTGACGTACATTACAACCCTTCTTTATCTTTCTCCCACGGCACCTGCCGCGGCCTGATGCCACAATGCACCTGATTACCTGGGCATTCTCGCTCTCCTCCGTGACGGCGTCAGGGACCCTCTGTGTGGTGCAGACGGCCCTCCCAGCACTTAGAACAGTGCCTGCTTTGTCAATGGTGCTCAGTAAATAGGTACGGAGGGAATGACTGAACGAGACAGAGTTCAAGGAGCTGAACAGCTAAGAAAAAGAAACGGACCTAGACTTTTCTTTTCAAGTTTGCTAACAGAAGGAAGAAGAAATATTTATCAAGGGCCTGGAGCCCCTTCCCAAAGATAAAACTCTGGGCCTAGATGGCTTCCTTCGTGAATTCTGCCAAACACTCAAGAAAGGATAACACCGACCGAATGAAACCAAAGAAGAGGGAACCCGACCCCCCCCACCTCTGACATCCCCCCACCACACACACACTCATCCTTGGAGGCCTGAACTACCCCGATTCCAAAACCAGGCAAGACATCACAAGAATATAAAAAGGCAAACCAACATCCCTCATGTTCAGAAGCACAAACGATTTTAACAAAATTTTTGCAACTCGTCTCCTCCCTTTAAGAGGTGGAATCTATTTCCCCACCCACTGAACCCTGGCTGCCCCTGTGATTTCTTCTATCAAGAAAAGGCAGTGGAAGGGACACAGTGCCAGTGCGGAGCGGGGGCCTCCCGAGACCTCATGCACTTCGTCTCTCTCTCTCTGCTCAGCTACCACATGAACAAGCTGGAGGGCAGGAGACTGCACGGGGCAGAGATCAGCCTTTCTGGCAAAGACCACGCTCGACCAGCCAGCCCCCAGCTGACCCACCAGCTGACCACAGACCCAAGAGAGCGCCCAGCCGAGCTCAGCCCACACCACCCACCTGCAGAATCAGGAACTAAACCCGGTACAACCTTGGATTGCGAGGCACGTGTTCGGCGAGTGTTCCGCAAGACAAGCAAACGTTTCTAATAAATTTCAACTTGATAAACGAGCCAACGTTCCCGAAATTCGCCTTGGTACGCGAGCGCTTTGGATGACAAGCACGTTTCCGCAACGATCTGCGCTCGTGAAGCGAGGTTTCCCCGTGAACAGTTGCCATTTTATGCCACTACGTTTCAGAGTGGTTTGTTACACAGCAGAAGCTAACTGCTACAGTGGAAACACTGCTTTATCAGATTCGGTCCTCAAGGGGCAGAGACAATGTCTCGCTCATCATATCCCCAGAGCTCAAGGTTGCCCGTGGCTCGGGCAGCTTTCGCAGAAGACCTAGTAACTGTCATTCTGCCCATGACTGCTGCCTGAGCCCCTCAATTAAAGATCTCACCGCCGGCTGCTGGCATCCAAGGAGCTCCTTGGCATTATGCCACCCAGCAGACCCACACCCCAGCCCAGACAGGGCTGCTGGTGCCCCTGCAGGCATGCAGCATGTCAGCGTGGCAGGGAGGTGGAACCGGATTAGGCAGCCGGGGCCGAAGCCGGCATCAGATTCGGGGCGTCACCTCATCCTCACAGCCATTAGGCTGGGGACGTTTTTGCCTTCACAGAACACTCTGTACTAGTGACTTTCAAGTAATCCCCGGGAGATCGGAGGCATTCACGTTAACAGCTCGTCACCTTTCCTAAGTGACAAGAGCTGGCATTTCTTTTTTTTTTTTTTTTTTTTAATTTTTTTTTTTCAACGTTTATTTATTTTTGGGACAGAGAGAGACAGAGCATGAACGGGCGAGGGGCAGAGAGAGAGGGAGACACAGAATCGGAAACAGGCTCCAGGCTCTGAGCCATCAGCCCAGAGCCCGACGCGGGGCTCGAACTCACGGACCGCGAGATCGTGACCTGGCTGAAGTCGGACGCTTAACCGACTGCGCCACCCAGGCGCCCCAAGAGCTCGCTTTTCTGCATACGCATTGTGCCGCCAAGTCAGGGACCAGGAATCACTTCCTACAACGTAGCCTGGCCGAGGAGCCCCCAGACCAGGAAAGCCGGGCCCGCACCTCCAAGGGAGTTAACACGGGGAGGTGGATGGAGGGGAGAAGATGAACAGGAGGTAACGGGGGGGAAACATGCAAGAAAACAGCGCCAGACTGACTGGACTGGAGCCTAGCAGTGTAACCCCTCCGTGCCTCAGTTTCCCCACTGGTAAAACGGGGATGACGATGGCACACCTCCCTTCTAGGACCTTCTAGGAGATACTACAGCACGAGTGCTTAAAGCAGCGGCTGGGATGCACGCCAGCAACCACGACCATTATCATGGTCAAGGAGCTTCTCAGAACCACTGCCCCCAGGCCAGCCCTTCCCACAGAGCCAGGGTGCTCTCGTCCTGTCCACTGCCACCACTCTCCGGTGGGACCCTCCACATGGAAATCAACCACTCACATGGTCTCAGGGAACGTGGAGCATGAGGGGCTGTTTCGGGCACCGGCCCCACTATGCTTACGTCGCTTTCCCCTGGGTACCACCTTCGGAATTTCAGGTGGGTCCCGTCATTCCCTTGGTACTAGTGAGTTCCTCGCTTTCTAAGCTTACATCTTTATAAAAAAATTTTTTTAATGTGTATTTATTTCTGAGACAACGCGAGAGACAGAGTGCAGGCAGCGGAGGGCAGAGGGAGACACAGAATCTGAAGTGGGCTCCGGGCTCCGAGCTGTCAGCCCAGAGCCCGACGCAGGGCTTGAATCCACGAACTGTGAGATCATGACCTGAGCCGAAGTCGGCCGCTCCACTGACTGAGCCACTCAGGCGCCCCTAAGCTTACATCTTTATAAAAGGAAGCCTTGTACCAGGACTCAAATGGAAAGTCTGCGTTGCCTGCCATTAACCAAGGGTGTTGGGAAAAAGAAATACAATGGAAACAAAACAATGTTACTAGATGCCAGCTAGAAACCGGGCCGCTGAAAGCCAGGTCCCAAGCCAACTTGCTGTCTCCTTGCTGAAACAGGATGTCACAAGTGTTTGGGAAGTTTGAAGGCATATTGGCACAAAACTGAGACTTTCTCCTTGGAAGGCTGGAAGGGAATGATTTAAAAGGGATTCTGTTTTACATAATGCTATGTGCCTTGCCTCCCCTAAAGCAGCTGTGATCCTTAGCAGTGTCAACTTGGTTGAGCCACCGTATTTCTGTGAGGGTGTTTTGGGGTGTGATTAACATTTACATTGGTGGGCTTCGAGAAGAGCAGATTATCCTCTCTAATGCGGGTGGGCCTCATCCAATCAGGCGAAGGCATGACTGGAACAAGGCTGACCTTCTCCAAGCAAGAAGGAATTCAGCCAGTAGACGGCCTTTGGACTTGAACTACAGCATCTCCTCTCCCTGGGTCTCCAGCCCACCAGCCCACCCTGCAGACTTTGGACCCACCAGCCTCCATAACTACGTAAGCCAATTCCTTAAAATAAATCTCTCTCTATATATACACATCCTGTTGGTTCTGCTTCTTGGAGAACTCTAACCCAGCATCTCTCCATTGGGGTTCCTAGCCCATACAGATTTGCTAACTTGAGAGTTGGCAAGTCACGCCCCTTAACTGGGTGGGGGGGGGGGGGAGGGATGGGGACAAACGACAGGAAGAGATTCCCTCTGTGAAACACTCAAGACCAGTGATTATCGGGCCCTACATTCCAGAACAAGGTTTTCCCAACTTCCATTGCCATCACCTTCTCGAGTGCCACTCTGGGAATCGACTTCATCCTGGTCTTTAAATAAACCCACTCGCTAACAGAAATACACGTATTTTTAAAAGAAATGTTCTGGCTCCCTGGCAGTGGAAAAATCAGCATCACTTGCTACAAATAGAGATTGATTGTGAAAACAAACGCCCCCCCACCCCCGCCAAAGTCCCCGAGTTCTGGCTCAGTGCTGTTGTCTGTCCGAGGGCTACACCGAAGACGCGCACCGTCTGAAGAGGGAAAGCGAAGCTGGAAAGGCATGAAACGTGTCAGCGCCAACTAAGATTTTTCCCTCGATGGAATCAGGATTGTTGAAAGAGGATCGAAAAGGGAACCACCTCTCCCAGAGTGATTTCGCGCCATTTAACGTGTCCAGCGCCTTCGAAAGTCACTGCAGCGTCGTGCAGAAAACAGCACCTTGCACTGATTCCAACTCTACCCCGGGCAGGTGCCCACACAGCATGCACACGCCTCTTCCTTCCAGACCCCCCCACCGCCCACTCCCTTGGGTCAGCGGGTCCCAGAACCTTTGGTGGGTCCTCCCTTAGACCCAGAGGCCCCAGCCCCCAGGAACCTGCTCGAGACCCGTAGGGACCTCACGAGCAGAGGCCTCCAAGGAGCCAGAAATAAGGACAGGACTGGGGGTTGGATTAAAACCTGGGGAAGCAGAGAACCTGGAGCCTTCGAACCCTGCTGGTGGGAACATAAGAAGGTACAGCCACTTTGGAAAACAGGCTGGCGGTTCTTCGAGCAATTAAACACGGTTACCATCCGAGTCAGCAACTCCACGCCGAGGGATACGCCCAACAGACACGGGAACATGGGTCCAAGTAGGTACCTGAATGTCCACCGCAGTGTTACTCACCACGGCCAAGAGGTGGAGGCAGCCCCTGTGTCCAGCAACTCGTGAACGGATGAACACAAGCAGTGACACCCATATGACGGAATATTATTCGGCCCTGAAAAGGGAGAAAGCACTAACACGTGCCGCAACAGGGAAGAACCGCGAAGACGTGCTGTGAGGGAAAAGAAGCCAGACACAAAAGGCCACGCGACGCACGATCCCATTTGCATGGACTGTCCAGAACAGGCCAGTGTGCAGACATGGCTGAGCTCACTGGGGGCCGGTAACCCACCACCCCTGACGGCGCGAGGCCACTCCAGAGCCCTGTGCAGGCCCTGAGGCGGAAGGGAGGGTGAGTGGAGACTGGAAGCATCTCCAAGAAGAGGGCCTCCAGACGATCAGTGTCCTCCTTCCGCTTGGGAAGTCCCACCCAGCCTCTGGGTGCAGGGAGAGGAATATTCCGAGGCTCATCAGCTCTAGCCTGGAAAACCGTTGGGAGAGCCCCAGGGCCCCACCTGGGAGACGGCGGCGGGACCTCAGCCAGGGTCGTGGACACAGCTGGGCAGGTGCCCTGGGGTGTGGTCCATAGACCCAGGGGACAGGAGCACGACTTCCCGGCTGTCTCCAGAGGGGTGAGGGGGTCCTCGAAATTGCCCAGAAAAGGGGGAGCTTGTTTTAGCAGCCAACACTCGCGGCATCTGGGGGCAGGCGGGGGATGGGGGAGGCATATCACGGAGTGAAGGGAAACAGTGACAGACACAACACTATTATCATTTCTGCCCTGTCTCTGTATCCCCCCCCGGGGCCACACATGACCCATAACCGTCTTTAAAACACATGAGCTCGGGGCGCCTGGGTGGCGCAGTCGGTTAAGTGTCCGACTTCAGCCAGGTCACGATCTCGCAGTCCGTGAGTTCGAGCCCCCATCAGGCTCTGGGCTGATGGCTCAGAGCCTGGAGCCTGTTTCCGATTCTGTGTCTCCCTCTCTCTCTGCCCCTCCCCCGTTCATGCTCTGTCTCTCTCTGTCCCAAAAATAAATAAACATTGGAAAAAAAAAATTAAAAAAATAAAAAAAAATAAAACACATGAGCTTGAATCGATTCGTTTTTAAGCGTGTATCACTCCATCAAAGGAAAAGCCGTATCCCGGGCCAAGCGATGGATATTTTATTAACGCAAATTTTAAATAAATATGAGCACATCACAGTTTCTAACGTTTGCCCGTATGCTATAAAAACTGCCTCCTAACGCCCGTGGGTGTGCAGACCGCACTCTGGGCGTGGCGGCAATGAAGCCTCTTTCGGGCTCTGCCCTAGAAGAATGTGACCCCGTGTCACTCTGATACAAATGGACGCTGACCGTGCCATCCGGGGCCTGACGCGGCTCCAGGCGGAGCCCGCCACGGGAGGGACAGGGAACGGCTAGCTGTCCCGGCCCCAGGTATCTCTCCCACACCACCCCCAAGTCTCTCCCCTCCCTTCTCACCCCCTGCAGCCTCCGGCTGGCTCCTCACCCACCCCTGGGATCCTCCTCTGGGGCCGGCTGGAAAGCATGGAGCCCCAAGACTCCAGGGTGACTCCCTCTCTCAGCACTTCACAAGACAGGGGGTCCCCGAGCACCTGCTACTGCACGCTGAGCTGGGTGCTGGATGCCGGAGGCACCCCCGTGACCTCACCAGATGGGTCCCGGCATCCACCAGCCCTGGCCTTCGGCAAAGACCAGCAGAAAGAATGGATAACTTTAGACTCCAGGTTCCCGGCCAAAGTGGGATTCCCAGAATGCCATTCCACACACACCTGAAACAGAATCAAGACGGCCTGGGGGAGGGGCGGGTCCGTCCTCCGTGAGACAGGCTGGGGGGCAGCAAGCTCACGGCCAGGGGGGCCCCCAGGCCTGCCCAGATGGCTGGCTTTGGAGGAAGAATGCCAGCCTCCGGGACACCCACCAAAACACGTGCTAACAAAGGAACTTTCCCGGCTCGACGGGCCGGGATTATTCCAAGAGGAGGACGCCGATGTTTGTTTTCACAAAGACGGACATGGCGGGATACATCAAATGCAGCAGGGTCTGTGGGGTCCACAAGACCTGGATTCAAATCCAAAACACAGCCACTGGGTGATTTTAAGCAAAAATGTTAAGACTCCACTTTTCCATCTACTAACGGGGATTATAACAGTCCCTACCCTCACAGGGAGGTTGTTTCGTGTTTTTAATATTTATGTATTTATTTACTGTTTACTCATTTTTTAGAGAGGGAGAGAGCGCGCACGTGTATAAGCGGGGAAGGGGCAGAAGAGAGAGGGGGACAGAGGATCCGAAGCGGGTTCTGTGCTGACAGCAGGGAGCCCAATGCGGGACTCAAAGTCACGGACCGCGAGATCATGACCCGAGCCACCCAGGTGCCCCTAAGATTCCGTTTTTAAGCAATCTCTACACACAATGTGGGACGCGAACCCACAGCCCTGAGATCAAGAGTTGCAGGCTCCACCGAGGGAGCCAGCCAGGCATCCCGGGTTGGTGTTCATTTTAATTTTTTTTTTTTAACGTTTATTTATTTTTGGGACAGAGAGAGAGAGACAGAGCATGAACGGGGGAGGAGCAGAGAGAGAGGGAGACACAGAATCGGAAGCAGGCTCCAGGCTCTGAGCCATCAGCCCAGAGCCCGATGCGGGGCTCGAACTCACGAACCGTGAGATCGTGACCTGAGCCGAAGTCGGACCCTCAACCGACTGAGCCACCCAGGCGCCCCTAAGCCACCCAGGCGCCCCGGTGTTCATTTTAAATCAGATAAAGGATACAAAGCCTGTGGCCCAGGAAACTGCTCTGCACCTTACAAATGCTAGAACAGCAATGGTAATTATTATTATTGCCACGGACAATGGCGCCAGAATGCAAGCCATTTTCTACTCCCCTCAGATAACCAACCTAAAACACGGCTCCAGCCGCGGCTCCTTACGTGTCTCTGAATTCTCTTCAAAGCTCCCATTCCCCAAGGCCTCCTGGATACCCTTCGGGGGTTCTCATAATGGCCCTACTGGGGCCACTATATTCACTGTCGCCCCATTCTGTTAACAGCACCCAGACAGGAAACCCCTTACACCCACGAGGCGTCCACAGTGAGATGTTCCGAAGGGAACGCTCCCCGGGGGCTGGATGGCCCCCCATTACCCTGGCCCCGGGGTTACCGGAACTTACGGAACTTCAGGTACAGAGGAAGCGTGTGAATACATGCTCTCTGGTACAGACGAGGCTGGGGTTCCTGTGTCCATTCCTTCCATTGCTGTTCCTTTCCCTCCCCTCTCTCCAGAGGCAGCCACCAGACCTATTTTGATGTGTCCTTCCAGACACTCTTCCTTATGTCCACACGATACATACGAGGCCACAGGAAACGCTAGTCCTTGTTGGTTTTCATACAAAAAGAGTATTTCCCCACCGATCGCTTTGCTATAACAATGCCTTACGGATCTTTCTCCACAGGGACACACAGATGAATCTCGTTTCTTTTAACCTCTGTAAACTGTCCTGTTAACGACCGATGGATATTTAGGTTGCTTCTAGGTTACTTCCTCTTTCCCCCCCTCTCTCTCTCCTCTCTCTCTCTCTCTCTCTCTCTCTCTCTCTCTGCCTTTTCCACTGCAACAAGGTTGTGTGAACATCATCATGCCCGCCTCCCTAGCCAGGTTCTTGGGGATCTGGAAGAAAGCCCCTCCACCCGGCCCCTCTCTCCCCTTCCCGCTCTGTGCCCCCTGCTGCCCTCCCTGAACGGCAGGCGACCTGCACACTGCTCCTCGAGTGGGATCCCGCCAGCATTGTCCGCCGTCCTTCTCTGCTCCCGCCCGCACACCCAGGACCATCGCTGCTTGGGGAAATCCTAGGGACTCTGCTGAGCCCATCTCCGGTCCCACGAGGCTTAAGGAAACCCTTTGCCCACCACAACCACCGGTTTCCCCGAAACCACATCTCTCTCTCTGTCCCGGTCCCGGCACAAGCATCCTTGGACCAGGCTGCAGCCTCCCTGGAAGACAGCGAAATCCCTCTCTGCCTGTAGCAGCTCTCTGCACAGAGTTGCTAAATCGTACCCAGCAAGATGAAAGGGGGCCAGCCAGCCGCTCCCTCGCCCTTCCCTCGGTTCAAGCAAGCCACTCCTATCTACACCGACACACAACTCCTCCCATCCTCAGAGCAACATCCGAGGTCATCCGGGCAGCACAAGGACCCTCATTAAAGGGAGAGACTCCCTGGGAAGCTGAGTGGCTGCGAGGTCTGAGGCCAAACACACGGATCTTTCTGCAGAAGCGAAGCTGGGGCGGAGAGCTCACAGATACTCCAGGATCGGTGGCGTCGTCCGAAGTGTGAACTGCGTATCCATCCCGGTCACGGTGATGCCAATTCCCAAACGGCAGTCACTCCAGGGCTAAGCTTTTTGCTCTGGATCAGCCGGGCTGATCCACGACACCCTTCGATTATTTTTTAAAAAACGTGTTAAAGTTGAAAGCATCAACTGTAGTTTCACTCTACCAAACGGCATATCTGTGAACCTGTCTGGGTGCCGTTGATGTGAAACCCCAACTGACAAAAAGACATGATTACTCTTTCTTGGTTCACGTTCAGTTTGCAGAACTTCAAAAACTATCTCTCGTGCCGCCAGTGACGACACACTGTGAGCAGCATTCATGAGAACAAGACGAACGAGACGACTTTGAGTTGTATTTACTGACGGCGTGTGCCAGATAAATCTGTGAACAGAAGTGTCAGAACCAGAAACGTTCCAAGTGACTTCTCTACGGGGAAGCGATCTGCAGTGAGGGACTTAACTTCTCCGTCCCCACATCCCACACGGTGATAGGGAGTTTACACCCTTTACACCCGTATTCCTCAAGATAATCTCCATGCCAAATGTCGCCCCTGGCGACCCCTCCTCCAGCTCACCACCTAGGAATGCTAGGAAGCTTCTAGAAGCTGACGTCATCCAACCTGTCCACAGAGGGCAGGAATCGGGGCAATCTCTACGCCCTCACTTCCCTTTTAGATCAAAAGCAGCTCCACTTCCCAAGGACAGTGGGGGCTGTAGGAATTCAGTTATTCACATTAACAACTTACTCATTAGGCACAGCAGATACCTCTTGAACAAAACCAACAGTGTCTTAAGATGGGAAGGAGGGAGGGACTCATATAGCTGGTTCTCCTTCAGCCCCTCCTTCTCCCGACATCCTGCCCCAGGATGGGCAAACATCCCCCAGAGCCCAACGGCTGGGCCCGAGAGTGACCCAAGGCCCAGCGGGAAGTGACCTACTGCCTGGGCATAGTGTCTTGTCTACCTTTCTCCCATCAGTACGTGAGCACGGAAAACTCAGCATCCCAGGTGGATGGCACATGCCATAAGGGACCGTGATCCTGGGGACCTGGCCTGGAACCCCCATGACGGCTCCGATGCCATTGAGCTCCTGGGCAGTGCACCCTTAGACCCAGATCTGCTCCTGATTCTGCTGACAACCTGCCGGGTGACCTGGGGCAAGTCAGGGTGTCCCTAGTTGTCAAACTGGGATTTTCTAAGGTTCCCACGCCCTTGAAATTTCCCCATCTTAGCCCCTGGCTGCCCTGAATGCAGACAGCTCTCGCCCCTCCCAGGCCCTTGCCCAAGGCTCAGCTGCCTGGAAGAACCCAAGTGACTGGAACAGAGCTACGCTAGCTCTGCGTCACAGGCACCACCACCAGCCCCCACCCTGGGTATCCGGTTACTAGCCCAGCACTCTCGCTGGGTAGCAGTTCTGCCTCTGATATTTTTAGACTCCCCCCCTCCTTGGCCTGTCCCTAACGAGAGCCAGATGCATCTGGGGAGGATTCCACTCTGCACTCTGGGTAACTCCTGCAGGGCCTTGGGTAACTCCATCACGCCTGGGGCAAGAAAGGGGAGCCTCTGCTTCCCCCCACCCCCACCCCAACCCCTATTCTTCCCCAGACAAGCTGAAGCCAAGTCCAAGAGTCAGGCCTCCGGTCCGTCTAAGGTGCCAGGTGCCTCCTTTCCCCACTCCAGCTGCCACTACCAAGTGCCTGCTCTCCTAAGCCGACGTCCAGGGCTGATTCTCCCGCCTAGAAGCCCAGCACCAACCTTCACCTGCCTCTTCTCCAAGGACTCTGCTCCAGTGCCTGGGACCCCACCCTACCTTTGGGGCATGGCAGCCGCCACCCCTGCTCTGTGTCAGAGCCCCACTTGTCCACAGAGCTAGGCAGCGGCCACATGTTACAAAACACAGACACACACACACACACACACACACACACACTTATCTGCCCCCCCAGGGAGGGTGGTTGGATTCTTCCTCCCAAACGACTCATCAACCAGCCAGCAATCCAATGGCCGTCCCATCTGGCCTTGCAAAAGCACTTCTATATTTTTGTCTCGACAGACTTCCCCTCCTGGTCACGTCTGACTGAGTCTACTGCGACAGAGAGTTGGCCTCTGCTGTGCCCCCATCAACCAGGAAGGCCGCAGAGGGGCAGGACAGTCCCCAGGGGATGAAAACTTGGCCAGTTGAGTCAACCTATGAATCACTTGTGGCTGTAAAATGGAGAGTCTGAACGCACACGCACGTGGTTTCGGCTCCTGCCTGGAATGTACGTGCGAGGCTGAGAAAGGAAATCTAGGTGAAACGTTTGCTTCCATCGCAGGAAGACAGCGCCTTGTGAAGCCAGGGAGGGGTGACTGAATGGACGTGCCCTGTATTTACAGTTAGATGCCACGGAGCCCCGTTTGCCAGACAGGGTGTCACTTTGCTGGGTGGGCGGTGTAGCCGCAGCCCCCAAGCCTCCCCACCAGGCTGGCCACCTCCGTGGCTTCCACCCCAGACACCAGTCCCCAGATTTCAGGTGAGTCTCAGTTTCCCCACTTTAGGGACACAGCAGGCTCCAGGCTACGTGGCCCGCTCTCCAACTCCCACTCCTCAATTCCTGGCGGGGGCAGATCCCAAATCCCTCAGTGGGAAAACAGGTTAGGCGTCTTCCTGCCACCCCCATGCCCCTCCCTCGGCTCTGGGCTTGGCATCTGCCAAGGCCCCCGTGGGCATCTGGGCCCTGTTTTTCCCAGAAGGGTCTCCCCACCCCCCGGCCCCATTCCAGGAAACCCACCGGGGCATTTCCAGGTGGATAAGGGGAGGGCTTGGGGAGAGGGAGGTTCAAAGTCTGGCTCTGGGCACTCACTAGCTCAGTGCTCTTGAGAAATTGACTTAACGGCTCCCACCTGGCTCTCCCCACCTGCCACCTGGGAGCAGGGATGGACGCAGCTGTGTGAAGCTTCCAGAAGGGGAGAGCGTGGGCGCACTGAACGCTGCACAGGCGTTCCGCAAACACTCCATTAGCTTCAGTTCCCATCCCGGTCCCTCCCGCAGTCCTAGGGGGACCCGGGCTCCTGTCTCTTCCTCAGCCTCACTTCTACTTCCTTGTACCGAGGCCAAATTCTGAGAGAGGTGGCTTGCAATGGTCAGCAGCCTCTGAGACTCCACTAATTCAGACGGAAGTACAGAGGTGGCTGGAGACTTTTTTTTTTTAATGGTGGTAACAATACATACAATCGACCATTTAAGCACTTGTAACTGTAGAATTCAGTGACATTAAATACACCCCAAATGTCATGCAATCATCACCACTGTCTATACCCCAAATGTTTTCACCCTCCCCAACATAAAACTTACCCATTAAGCGATAACCCCCCACCCCGCCCCAGTCCCTGGCAACCTGTACTTTGTTTCTGCCCTATGATCTGCCCGTCCTAGGTGCCTTTCGACAGTGGGATCATACAAGATTGGGGCTGCAGCCTTCCCAAGCCCCTCACCCTTCCTCTGCCTGTCACTTTTCAGGCTTGCCTCTCCATTACAGACACCGCTAAATTACAAGATCACCCCTGAGCCAATCCCACTCCACACACACACACACACACACACACTCCACACACACACACACACACACGTCGTCTTTGGAGTTTGGAAGGAGGCAGGGTGACTTTCCCCAAACCTGACACCAGGCTGTCCGTCTTGTTCCAAAAATAAGGGGTGGCTTCTGCGGCCTGGAAGGAGGGCTTTGTTCTGTGGGGTATCCCTCATGTCCAGATACCCTCAACCGGCTCCCATTTATGATGTCCCCATGTGAGCCCCAAATCAGGGCCTCCTTGGGGTGTGTTTAGGACCCTGGATTTGGAGAGTGTATAGTCCCTCTATACTCGAGCTCCAGCCTCCACTTTCTCTGGAACCCATGGGTGGGGCCCCCAAAGACCCCCACCCCAACCAGAATGAGAAGGGAGAAGCGGCTTCCCAGCGGCGCCTCCAGGCTCCTCCAAGGAAGTTGCTCCTCGTCGCTGGGGGGCGCAACGGAGCTGCCGCCGAGGGGGTACCCATTGACCCGGCCTGGGCGCAGCCCGGCCCGCCGCTCGGTAAGATGGGGGACGGGGCGCCGAGGCGCCCGGGACCTTCCCGCGACAAACGGCTGCGCCGGACTCCGAGAGCCCCGGGAGTGAGGTCGGCGGGGGCGATGGGAGCCGCCCTGACTCCTCCCCGAACTTTTCCCGCCCGCCTCGGCGCAAAAGGCGCAGGAAGCGGTCCGGGGGTGGGGAGGTGGAATTCGGGGTGCGGGGCGAACTCGGCGCACGGGGAAGGTCCGCGCCCTGGTCCCCTGGCGGAGGACCGGGGGGGGGGTTCGGTACGGATGGGCCTCGGCCCCTCCCTGTCCCCCCCTGCCCCCCCCCCAACCAACGGCGGGACTCCCTCGGTCCCGTGCGCGCAGGGGCGCGCGGCCGGCTCCCGGGGCGCACGCTGCCCCGAGGCCCCCAGACGTGGCCCTGCGCCCCGCGCGCGCTTCCCGGGCGCGAGCCCCACTCACCGGGCGCAGGCGGCTGGACCGACGGACGGGCTGGGGCGCGAGGCGAGGCCGCCGAGCTGTTTTGAAGCTCTGGGCTGGGACTGCGCGCCCTCCCTCCTCCCTCGCGGTGGCGCGGAGCCTCCTCCCCGCGTCCCCTCCTTCCCGGATCCCGCCTCCCGGGGCGTGATGTCAGGGGCCCGGAGAGCGGAGTGGGAGGGCCGGCGGCAGGCGGGTGGGGGGACGCCGGAGGGAAAGGCTGCGGCCCGGGGAGCGCCCCCGGCCCCCGGCCGCCCCCGGGCGCAACTCGGGCCAAGTTTGGGGCGGAGTCTCCCGCGCAGTTCGGGGAAAGAGGGAGAATCGCGCCGCTACGGGCAGCCAGGAGTCCCTCCGCCGCGCTCGCCCGGACGGGTTTCCACTCCCTCGCCTCTCCGGTCCCTCTGCCCCCCTTTTCTCCTCCAACCTTCCCGTAAGGGTTCAGAACGAGGGATCTGGAATCCGACTTCCTGCTGGAGAACCCCTTCTCAGGCCCACTTCTCAACTTTGTGATCCTGTCCTTCCTACACCTTTCCTGCCTCGGTTTCCTCTTCTGGAAAGGGGAGTCACAATGGGACCTGTAGGGTTGTTGGAAGACCTGAAAGTGATGATACACGCGGGCCCAGCGCCCGGCACATAGTTAGTGCTCAGTGAATATGAACGGTTGTTATTTTTATTCTCCGACCTTGGTGGGAGGGAGCAGGGCAACCGGGAACCAAGTCTTAGGATTCCCGCCGAGCCCCCCCCCCCACTTGCTGCTTTCCCCACTGCACACACACCCTTGCACAAACCACCACCCACATCCTTTGAACCCACAGCCCTGGAATTTATGATCCCTAGAAGTGACAGCAGAAGACAAGGAACAGCCAGCCTCTCTTTCCAGCCTCAGTTTCCCCATCTGGAAACTGAGAGGACTAATGTGTTCTGGAGGTTCTTGGGGAGTTGGAGGAGGCCAGAGGTACCCAAGCCCCATGTGTGGAGTGGGGGGAGCATTTAGTATATTGAATAATCGAAGAAGTTCCAAAACAGGGCCACAACATAACAGTATATTTTAAGCTTTTAATTTAACAGGTTCATATTATTTGCATGCACCCCAAAATACAAGGCAGTAGACCGCGTTACGGAAAAGAAAATTAGAAACACTTTTAGGAAATACCAATCTATTCACTGGCCGATGGGGCCAGAATGCCATGTTTAAACTGACTGATGCCAGTCTTTTTTCAATCCTGCTGGGGAGCTCTGCAAGGGGAGAGCCTCCCTGAATGGAAATTAGGGATCCTTAGGAGATCTGAGAGCCCCTCTGAAGGGCCACGCCCCACCCCCAAGGTCCTGAGGTTCCCCAGTTGCTCCGGTGCCTGACCTGTTATCTCTCTTTGAATTTTGGAATTTAATGCTGCTCAAGACCGCTATCCGCTAAGCAGAAGGTTTTCTGTAGGGCTAGAGAGGAGGCAGAAAGGTGTTCATTTGAACTGAGGCCCTGCCTTAAAGGGAAGGAGAGTGGGGTCTGGCTGCAGCCGAGGAGGGCCAGGTGGGGCCCAGCCACCAGCAGGGACATTGGCATTTGCTGTCCCATGGCCACTTGGAGGACACAGGAAACCCAGGAGGCTCTCCCAGAATGGACGGTCCAGGTGGGTTTCTGCTTCAACGTTCCCTTCAATATGACCCCACAGCCCTGCAAAAGAAGTTGCCCTCGTCTTCTCCATAAAGAGGCTGAGGGTCAGATTAGCTACCTAAGTAACTTGCTCAAAGGCCTCAAGTGACACATGGAACGTGGATTTGAAATCAGACCGACTGCAGCAAAACCACTCTCCTGTTCCTACCACGTCACTGTTTACCAAATGCTAACCATGGCCAAGCTGTCACTACATGCCCCCTGAACTAGTATTCACTTATTTTTTTCCTTTAAATCAACTCTGTTTATTTAACTATATTTATTTTAAAAGGAAGCCCTATAGCATCACAGTAAACAGGAAACAGTGCCATTCAGCAAACATAGATGAGAACCTTATAAACACTACCCAACCCCCCACCCCCACCCCAGTGTCAGTATATTCTAGCCAGATCCTGTTGCCTGAAAGAACCACGAACCTGAAGTTGTGGATCTATCAGCCAGCCTGGGAGGTATTAGGGACACGTTAGCACAGAAGGAGACTCTCCTTCTTGTCATCAGAACCACTGCAAGATCACCAGGAAAGAGAAACTCCTTCTCACTGTGTGATTCAAACTCACTCTCACTCTAGGCAGTGCCTCCTCCCGAATCACCTAAATCACCTCCAGTGTGCCTGCTGGTGGGGCGTGCCTCACCCCGGGAAGCACCTGGCCAGACACCAAAGAGCCTTTCCAGGACCCAGAGAAAGGAGGGGATCCACTGTTCCTCTCTATTGTTCCCAAACCCTGCTCCAGAGCCCCACCTACCCGCCCATTCACCTGCTGCCTATGCCTCCTAGTTTTGTTTCTTTAAATACAGTCCTATCTCTCCGCTAAAACTGGGGGCAGAAACCTACCTTTACCCACCCGTATTCACACTCCTGGTGTTTCCATAATAAGCTGGAAACCTCAACATGGTGTGAGGGGAAAATAAGAATGTGTTCGATTGAGTTCTCGGTCCCAAATCTTCACCTGCTATAGAGCAGTGTGCATCCACACTCCAGCCTTGTGGCCAGAAGAGTGTACATCCCTCCCCCCGCCCCCGCCCCTCCGTTGACCTTGAGGCAGGCCACTGGCAGGCTTTGGTCAATGAGATATTAGCAGGCAGGGCACACGCAAAGGCTGGGAATGCGCTTGGCCAGTAAGGCTTACCCTCGTGTGCTTTTGCCATTTCCGTAAGCAGAAGACACCTCCAGTAGCCCACGGTTTCCAGAAAAATTAAAGACGTGGGGAGCAGAGCTACCCTAAGTGACCTACAGAACTCCCATCTGGGACACAGAGCTGTTCCAGCCAAGCTGCAGACGCGTGAATGAGAAATGCATGTCTGCTGTCGCACCTATGAGGCATCCTGGCTGATTGCTTCATGGCAGGAACAGGTTGACAAAAGGCCAGGGTGGGGGTCAGGGGTGAGGAGCACAGGGTACTGAGAACTCTGGCCCCTCTTGTGTGGCCTTGCTGGCTTGAACGTTTTAAGGTTCTGCCCGTTGCTCATAATCTGCTTCTGTTGACTCTTTTCTGTTCTTAGAAGGAATGACAAGCGGTGTCCATGCCCCGGGGCGAATGTGATCCCCAACCTTCAGGCAGTAGCAGAACTTGGAGTTGTAGCAGGATAGGTAGCGGAGACTAGGCGGGCTTTGGTCAAGAAGGGTGGAGACCCTAAAAGAAAATATCTAAATCCATAAAGTCCGGATGGGAACAGACGAGATGGGAAGGTGATTCGGCCAGTGAACCCCCCTTTTGGTTGGTGGGTCAGCTGAATCTTGACAGGTGTCGCAGAGGCTTTTCTCACTTCCAATCAATAGCCATGTCCTTTGCAAGCAAACTGGTGGACAGGCTGCTAGGGTGCCGCCCCTTCTCCATGTGACCCTACCTCCTGGGGCTTCACTCTTGTGTGATCCCCTCCCCCTTGAGAGTGGGCTGGACGCATGACTGGGTTTCCCTGAACAGAATAAGGCAAAAATGATGGATGTCACTTCTGTGATTAGGTTACAAGTACTGTGACTTCTGTCTGGCCAGCAGACTGTCTATGTCCTCTAGGTTAGCATGCTTTTTTTTTTTTTTTCCCATAAAGTAACTGCCATGTTAGAGAGATCCACAGGAAAAAACCAAAACAAAACAAAAAACAAAACAGAACAACAACAACAACAACAAGGGAAACTCTGGCCAACAGCCAGCCAAGATCTGAGGCCTTCCGTTCACCAGCCCTTGAGGACCAGAGTAATGCCAAAAACCATGTGTGTTTAGAAGCAGATCCTTCCCCGGGTGAACCTCCAGATGAGACCCTGGATCTGGCCACCATCTTGACTTGTGGGAAGTCCTGGGGCAAAGGACTCAGTTAAGCCTTGTCCAGATCCCTGACCCGTGGAAACTCTAAGTGAATGTAGGTGTGCTAATTGTGGGGGTACTTGGTTATGCAGGGATAGATAACAAACACACTAAGAATCAGCATCCGCTGACTCGGATTTGGAGGGATGAGTTCTAGCTGCAGTCTTTGTATCAGTCAGGATAGGCTGGGTGACGCCTTGGTAACAAATGATCCCACAATCTCTGTGGCCGGCAACACAGGTAATTGCTGTATCTTGCTCGTATTATATGTCCGTTACGGGTTGACTGTGACCACGTGTTCGTATCATCTTTGCTTCACGATGCAGGCTGGTGGAGCAGCCTCGATGTGGACCGTCGCTGGTCTCAGGGAGGTGGGGAGATAAGGGAATGAAGTTCACACCGGCTATTAAAAGCTTCTGCGCGCTCACATTTCGTGGGCAAAGCAAGTCACGAAGCCAAGCAGCAAAAAATCTCCCGCTGGCCATGTTATCCTGGCAAATCGCTTCATCTCTCAGGGTCCAGCTCTATCTTTGACCTTGGCTTACAGCTCTAGATGCCTCTGCAGGGAGGAATACAGCCAGCACATGCAAAGACCTCACAAGCGACATTTTCTCTCAGCTGCTTTTCCAGATGTGGAGCAGGATTGTTGGACGAGAGCTGCCCAGGAAAAATTCCAAGTATGAAAGCTATAGGAAACTAATGTTGGGTCAACCCCCCCGCCCCGCTAACCAAATGCCCTGCCATCAGCACTTTAGGCAAGGCTCAGCCGGCTGCCCATCTGCCATAAGAGAGACAGCTACGAAAGCCCTTACTGCCTGCTGGATGAACGGCCAAAGGACTTGAATTCCTGGAGTGGGATCTGAGAAATACATTCTCTGGAGAGACCATTTCCTCCTGTCGCCCACCTCCACAGACTGGGTGGGGGCGGGATGGAGGCAATGGTTTCCAGCAGAGAAGAACCCTCCCCCCCCACCGCCTCGCGTCCTCCAGTTACAGCTTGGAGCTCTGGATTTCATCATTTTTCCCTGTTGTGAAGCATCCTGCAAATATAAGAAGGATCCACAATACAAATCTTGTCCATTGGACCTACGACACAGAGGTTCAACTGTCACCGAAGTCCACGGCTGCAGAATCTCCAGGCCCCTGTAGATACGGCCCCTAACCACGTTGTAAGGGGCTTTCGGGTCTCTTGAAGACATCACAGACCTAAGGGGTCGTGTCTGGGTTTTTCCCATCATAGACATGTTTGGCACTGAGCCCCAAAATATCTGGCTGCTTGACTAAAGCTCCCGGGTTTTATCAGGAGGTTCGGCCCCGTGGGGACGGAGCTTGTGAGCCCTCTCACATTTGAATTACCCTGAGATACAGTCAGAAAGAGTGACAGGAAGCAGGGCAGTATGCTCTCCACCACCAGGATCATTACCACCCAAGCATCTGGAGCCCAGGTAGGCCCAGGGGACGTCTTTAGCAAGTCCCAGAAGAAAGTCCTCTGGCGTCTCCCAGCGTGGCAAGGCGGGCAGAGGTCCCCTGTCCTGGCCCGTCCTGAAAAGACGGAGTACAGTTTAACCCCGAAAAGGCAGAGGGGAAGAAAAAAGTCCCCGTTGTTAACAGCGTCCAGGGTGTGCTCTCATTTTCCTGGGATCTTAAGCAGAGTCAAAAAATATTATTTCTTTGTGCTTTTCTAAATATTTTTAATTTTTCAAAAAAAAAAAAAAACCTCCTTGCCTTCCTTCCTTTCTGCCAAACAATCACTCACAGAAATAATATATTTCCAATCATTCACTTAAAGTATACTTGATGTGGGGGTGGGGGGGGAGCGCCTGGGTGGCTCAGTCGGTTAAACGCCTGGCTTCAGCTCACAGTTCGTGGGTTCGAGCCCCGCGTCGGGCTCTGTGCTGACCGCTCGGAGCCTGGAGCCTGCTTTGGATTCTGTGTCTCCCTGTCTCTCTGCCCCTGCCCCACTCACACTCTGTCTCTCTCTCTCTCAAAACTAAATAAACGATAAGGCTGATGTCCCCGACCTCACAGTACTTTGCAAGTCGCACACTAAGTGTCCTTCAGAAAAACGAATAAAAAAAAGTGTACCTGGTGTGAATGTCCCACGTGCCACACACTGCTTGAGGCACTGGGAGTCCAGCAGTGAACAAGCAGGTCGAAAAACGCTTGCTCTCAGGGGCGCCCGGCTGGCTCAGTTGGTGGAGTGCGTGACTCTCGATCTCGGGGTTGTGGGTTCAAATCCCACATTGGGTATGGAGATTACTTTAAAAAAAATAAAACCTTTAAAAACAAAACCGTTTGGGGCGCCTGGGTGGCGCAGTCGGTTAAGCGTCCGACTTCAGCCAGGTCACGATCTCGCGGTCCGTGAGTTCGAGCCCCGCGTCGGGCTCTGGGCTGATGGCTCAGAGCCTGGAGCCTGTTTCCGATTCTGTGTCTGCCTCTCTCTCTGCCCCTCCCCCGTTCATGCTCTGTCTCTCTCTGTCCCAAAAATAAATAAACGTTGAAAAAAAAAATTTAAAAAAATAAAATAAAAACAAAACCGTTTATCTCATGGAACTTACTAATCAACACTGTTCCTTCATTATCCTGCTTGACACTGACATGGGTTTTGTTTTGTTTCTTCCTAAGATTCCTCGGTATCTTGGCGTGGGGGGGGGGGGGGCAGGGGGGAGTTGTCTCTTACACTGTAAGCGCATGGAAACATTCCCCTAAGCTGAGTGACCCCTGGCTCCGCCAGGGAACCCCAGTCTGAGGACTCAGGCCAGACTCCCAAATGCTTATGAACTTTGGATGTGGGGAAGGGAAGATGTCTTCTGTTTCCGGGGGAAGACACACACACACACACACACACACACACACACACACACACACACCCCGCTCATGGTGCCCCAGTTCCAAATTCAAACGACAACTTGGGAGGAGGAGGCCTAGAAATTCTTGTCCATTCCTATGCTTCTGGGCAGGATCTGGGCCATTGAGGCTCTTGATCCTGAAGTCCCTACACCTGAACAGTCTGAGAATTCTCTCCTTCTGTGGGACTAAAATCCTCTGGACACAGCCCGTCTCTGTTTCCTCTTGTTCATTCCTCCCTCTGCAGGACATCCCCCGAGCTCTGGCGGCCCCGCATAGGCAGCCTCGCCCGCCACACTCCGACCTCTGCCTCCAGCAGCCAGCACAGAGTAGGAGCTCAGTAAGGGGCTTTTCACCCCATAACGCTGTTTACAATCTGTAATGGTATTTTTTCATTCTTGTCTGTGCACTTTCTCCCTCTTTGTCTTCATTGTCCAATAGAACGTAAGCTCCTTGAGAGCAGAGGCCACGTCTATCTTGCTCAGGTCCTTTTCGCCAGCATCTGACACAGGGTGGGTGATGGGTCAGGGTGCCTGCTAGTCTTTTCAGCGCCTTTATGAGAATTTGAAAAAGCTTCCTCTTCCAAACCAATGATTTAGAAAAAGGCTTCCTGCGGCACCTGGGTGGCTCAGTAGGTTGGGCGGCCGACTTCGGCTCAGGTCATGCATGATCTCACGGCTCGTGAGTCCGAGCCCCGGGTCAGCTCTGTGCGGACAGCTCAGAGCCCGGAGCCTGCTTCAGATTCTGTGTCTCCCTCCCTCTCTCCGCCCCTCCCCTGCTCACGCTCTGTCTCTCTCTCTCTCTGTCTGTCTCTCTCTCTCAAAAATAAACAAACATTAAAGAAAAAAAATTTTTAAAGAAAAAGGCTTCATTTCAGCGCAGACAGCGTGGCACAAAGATGTCACCTTTGTGCAAAGGAAAAATGAAACGCCCTGTTCTCCAAGCAGACACAACCCCACGCCAGGCATGTGGCTTGCAGGACTGTCTGTAGGCTGGATTTTACCCTCTGCCTCTCAGCTACGAACTCTTGTGTCATGCACAAACGATGCGACAAGACAGAAGCACTGGAATCAATAAATATTTGAGGACTCAATTAATAAAATTCAAATTCTTGGGGATAGGCGGTCGCTTTAAAACATGCCTGCAAATTCTGACACTCAGCCCATTGAGAGCTTGGGCTCACTGACCGGCGTCCAGTTGACCCGCTGAAGATGCCGGAAGCGATGCCGGATCACTTTCAAGGATGGGTCACAAGTAGCCACGAAGGATCTGCCGGGTTCTCTGGAGCCAGGTGCTGGGAGCACAGTGACGAGCAGAAATAAGTAAGGCTCTGGTCCTTACGGAGCCTACAGTCGGGTGGGGTCGCTCCCACAGGGACGGCCATATAGCTCATCATCCAAAGTAAGCCACTTTCGAGAGCAGAGGGGGTGCTATTAATAAATGCAGTGGGACAATAAATTGCAAATCAGAACTGTCCCCGGGAAACCGGGGCACACAATCACCCTAACAGAATGAATTAATGAACCAAGGTGTCGCTCTACTAAATGCGAATGCCCGCCTGGAAAGCGCGCTGTAAAGGAAGAGGTTAGCCGGTGCTCCGAGAGCCTGCAGGGAGGGGATCTGACCCAGGCTGAGATGTCAGGGAGGGCTTCCCTGAGGAAGGGGCCTGAGACCTGAAGGACATCGAGGAGTTGGCTTGGCAAAAGAGAAGGGAGAGAGCCCCAAGTCGAGGAAGCAACAAGTTCAAAGACACCGTGGCTGGGTAGAAGGGTGACCAACCAATAGCTCAACGAGTGAACGAGTCATTTTTCTTCAATACAGCGGCGTGAAACCAAAACACGGACACGCGGCACCATGGTCTGACGGGCTGCTGTGCGGAGAAGGTTAAGGGGGGGCAGAGTGGGCTCAGGCAGAGAAATTACAAGGTGAAAAATGATAGGAGCACGGAATGCAAGGCTGCGCTCACACTCTAGACAGGCACCGGGTTTGGGAGAATGAGCCACAGGGGACTCAGACGTCCCTTCAGAGAAATGTGTAAAGAAAACAATATTATAGAGAAGGCTGAAGAGTCTGGGGCTCAGACGAAACAGCCAAGCGTGCAGGGCATGGTTTGGTCCATTGGGAGTGTTTGCCAGCACAGACACGTCTCAAAGATGGGCTGGCCTTGGGGACCGGCTGGCTGGATTCAGGTAATAAGGAAGGGCTCGCCGGGTAGCTTCTGTGCGGGCTGCACTTTGATGGCAGTTTCACTGGCAAGAGGCGCATCAAAGGGGCAGGGTGGTTCCTGGGGCACCTAGTCACATATAAAGCCTTGTGTATTTACTCTACTCTCTAGCTTCCAAAGGGGTTTGAGGCAGCTCATGATCAAAGATATGCACGCAATAGAGCTGACACAAAAGGAAATAAAAAAAACTACGTAGACTGAGGAGGAAGCAACTATAGGAGCCCAGAGACCTTGAAAGGTAAAAGCACATATGAATCATCCGGGGAGCCCATGAACCATGCAAATTCCTGGGCCCCACTTCCAAAGGCCGGGGGTGGAGCCTGTCTGCGTGTTTTACAAGCCCTCTTTTCCCATTCCCCAACTGCAAAGTGACTCTGATGCCAGTGGTGTGTGGACCACATTTTGCGAAATACTTAGTCCTTTAGCCATATATGGTCATGGTCTTGAGCATCCAACTTAACACCGATCTCCTGACACCCTAGGCATGTGGGGAGTGGCCATGTTGGCTGGTGGAGGGCCACCATACCTTCCCACAGATGTGGGCCCCTGGGAAGCACCAGAAGTTCAACTGAACAACTTTGTCCTGCGGTTGTATCGTTCTGTATTCGAAGAGGCCTTTGGGTGAGTCCACGGGTGCGGTGGAGACCAGACATTGTCACCAAGGCGATGGGGAGCGTCCACCTCTGGAACAGCCAGGCCAGGTCTGTTAAGCTGCTGGATGTTCATGATGAGATTTCATCGAGAAGGAGGACAGGGTGGTGAGGCATGGGTTCCCTTTTCCAGCCCTGGAACAGCCTATCACCCTGCTGGGAGAGATCCAGGGTGGGACTGTCTTTCTTTAGGTCCCTAACGTCTCCACAGATGGGCTCATGTGAGCTGGACACCTCTGAAAGCCCGGTGTGCCAACTCTCAGCTAAGCTTTTGGAGCTTCATTAGCTCTGGGCTCCTTGAAATGTCTCCTACTGCTTTACTAACCATTTCTTGGGTTTGAATAGCCCCTTCCTTGCTTCTGAAACACTGGAAACCTCCCCTCGGGTGTTGAGCAATGAGAAAGGGGACAGGGGGTGGTGGGGTGGACAACTGATGAGGACAGATTTTACCTAGGACATGGCTACTTAAGGCACGATCCACGGACCAGTGGCAACAAGATCCCATGAGAAGCCTTGAACAATGCATACTCTCAGGCCCTACCCACTTAATGAATCAGAATCTACATTTTAACGAAATGTCCAGGTGAACCCCCTGCATGTTGAAGTTCAGAAGCATTGCTATCCTAGTTCTTCATCCAACAACTACTTTTTGAGAGTCTGGCACCACGCCCAGTGCTGAGAGGTGAATGAAACACACAGGTGAATGAAAATGACACGGTCCCTGACCCAGTGGAGGGTGCAATTTGGTGAGGGAGCCATGAGATAAATAAGAAACAAACAGTCATATAATTATACGTTGTGGCAACTGCCATTAGGAAGTAAAGAAATACCAGTGATCATAGTATAAAAAAGGTTAGAAGATAAACAACAGACTTGGGAGAGAGAGTTATAGCAGACAGGGTAGTCAGATGGATCAGAGAAGAGAAGGACACTCTGAAGAGGTATCTTTTAAGCTTGGAAGGTGGCTGGTCCTGGAGGAGGAGTTGGAAGATTCTAGAATGGATGCCCACGCCCTGTCCAGGATGGCTCAGTGAGTTGCAATCTGGAGCGTCAGAGCTCAGGTTGTAAGATCCCTAGAGAAGGAGAAGGCACTGATCGTGCCTCGGGACTGGGTCATCCCTTCCCTATGCAGCCCGAGGGTCCTCAACTCACCAACATGTGGCATGGCGCCCCAAAGCCTATGTTGAAGCTCTCCAGGCTTACTCTTCTCCAGGAGTATAAAAGTCTGTTAGACACCGGTGCAATGGCTTGCAAAGTTATTCCAGCGTCTTCTTCATGGAGGATCCCAGATTTGGGAGCCAGGCCACTGGCAAATGAACCTTTGGTAAAGATTAAGGAAGGAGATTTCTCCCCCCCCCCCGAAATGGCCTCTAAAAGTCCCCGCTTCCAGGGGGACTAACCAGATGGCTCTGGTGCCTGGCGGGGACCCACGGCATCTGTTGTGATGTGCGCATGCGCCCAGCTCCTCAGGCACCCTCCCTCCCTGGCAGCGCCATCATCTGGGAGCTTGTTAGAACTGCAGTATGTCAGGCCCTTCCCTGCCTCAGAACCTGCGTTGAACACGATCCCCAGAAGGTGCGCGTGCCCGTAACACCGAGGAGCCTTGCGCTGCCCTGTGAGGTCACTGAGGGGTGGGTCCACGTGCTGAGATCTCCGAGGATGGCTTCCAGCGGTCAAGTCCAAGCAGATCAGCAGAGCCAAGCGTTGGCCCGAGGAATCTCAAGACGCTCAGCAGTAACGCGGAAGTCTAGGAGAGTCGACCACTGGGCATCATGGGCCCATGGGCTGTCATGGACCCAGGCTGGTCCCACTGGTCAGGTGGCAGGTTTACATTCCCCAAAGCAAGAAGCATACACCCTGACGGTCCAGGAGATGGTCTGAGTCAATCCATGGGCGTGGAATTCATACCATTCAATTATGGCAAGTAACAATGCTATTCTCTTCCCCAGTCCTGTTCAGTCTCTTTGATGAGCACAAGGAGAAAGTCTCAGTTGGGTGCTAGGATGCTCCAGCACCTACGGATGGAGCGTGGCCATTACATCCAGGCTCCGCCCCTCCGTGTGTGGCCTCCGTGTGAGGCCACAGCCAAGTACCACAGACTGTGTCGCTTGCACACCAGAAATTGACTGTCTCCCAGTTCTGGAAGCTGGAGGTCCGAGATCAAGGTGTCGGTAGGACTGGCTTCTTCTGAGGCTGCTCTCTTTGGCGTGTAGATGGTTATCTTCTCCCAGCGTCCTGACATCACCTTCCCTCTGTGTGTCTGTGTCCCCACCTCCTCTTATGAGAATGTCCGTGTAAGCATATTGGATTACAAACCACCCCAACAACCTTGTTTTAGCTGAGTTACCTCTCTAAAGAGCCTGTCCCCGAATAGAGTCACGTTCTGAGGTGCTGGGGGTTAACGACTACAACATGCAAATGGCGGGGGGGGGGGGGGGCAGCCACAATCCAGCCCCTATCAACTTCCTGAGTTGTGTAACGTCCACAGATCTCTCAACCTCTCTGTGGCTCAGTTTACCTCGATGATAAACGGGGTGATGGCACCCACCTCACAGGGCCATAGAGTTTCACAAATTAGCAGAGATGAAAAGCTTCAAACAGCACTTGGCACCAAGAAAGTCCCACAAGGGCAACAGGCGTTCATTATAATGCATGGCATACAGTTGGTGCTCAATAATTATCTGCTGCATTGAAGATGGAATGATACCCTTCTAAGGAAAGAAGGTCACAACTCAGAAGTTTGGTTAGAAGGGGGAGGGATGTGGGGGGGGTGCAAAACTGGCAAAGGGGATTAAGAGGTACAAACTTCCAGTTATAAAATAAGTCATGGGGTGTAATGTACAGAAGACGGAATACAGTCAATAACATTGTAATAAGGCGACAGGTGGTAACCAGACTTACTTGGGGATCAGTTCACAACGTATACAAATATTGAAGCGCTATGATGTACACCTGAAACGAACAGGGTTTTTCATGCCAATTATACTTCAATAAAAAGTCAAAACAAACAAAAAAAGCACTTTGGTTAGGCAAGAGCACCTAGGTAGAAATGAAAACTACTTTTTTGCTTTCATTATGTTTATTTTCTCCAGTGCACTTCCTCTCACAGGTAGGGAGTCTGGTTTTCAATCCATAGCAGTGATATAATTTCCCTTTTAAGTAAGTCTACTTAACTCAAAAACACAAGTGGAAGGGCACCTGGGTGGCTCAGTCGGTTAAGCGTCCGACTCTTGATCTGGGCTCAGGTCACCATCTCCCAGCTCGTTGAGATCGAGCCCCACATCAGGGTCTGCACCAACAGTGTGGAGCCTGCTTGGGATTCTCTCTCTCCCTCTCTCCCTGCCTCTCCCCTGCTTGTGGGTGCGTGCTCTCTCTGTGTCTCAAAATAAATAAACTTAAAAAAAAAACCCAGAAGTTGGTGTTTTGTTTTGTTTTGTTTTGTTTTACAAAACAAAATCAAGGGTCAGCAAACTTTTTCTGTAAAGGGCCAGGTAGTAGATGTTTTCAGCTCCGGGATCACAGACCTCACAGCATTTCTGACAGGAGTTCAAAGCTCTGAAGCCAATCCTAGATGAATGGGTGTGGCTGCGCTTCAAATAAAACTATTCACCAAAGCTGATGTGGGACTGCATTTGGCCCCCAGACAGAGTTTAACGAGCTCTTAACGAACAGCACAGGCAGGAGGTGCAGAAATGGTGGTGATGATCGTGATACGGAGATGACCGAATTTAGGAAAACTTGTTCTGGAATAAACCTAGGTAATTAAGAACAAGGACTCAGAGGAAGAGAGGGCGAATCTTGGGGCCTCTTCTCCCATGTAGCCCCCAGACCATTTTTCCTGGCACATCTTTTGATCCTGTCTCTGTGCAACCCACACACAGGATGTTGCAGGATCCCCAAAGACATGTTTTAGGAGTCTTTCTAGTGACCTGAAGCTTTCCTCTTTGCAGTTGTGTGAGTGGCCGCCCATTCAACACACCCAGGGCTGGATGCGAGTGCACTCCGGAGGGGTGGGAGAACCCAGGAAGTCCCGCTCAGGCCAAACTCCTTCCGTCTTTCCTCCCAGCCGCACCCTGGGCTTTGCAGAGAAAGTTCTTCCGGCTTCTCAAGCTGTCACTGGTTAATATGCAAATATTCTCAAATGGGGAACTTCATTAAGCCATTAAGGTCATTATCCCATTAGCCACCATCAGCCATTAACACCTTAGCTAGAGCCAATAACAACCAGCGTTCCAAAAGGATAGAATTTGGACAGGAGGGGTCCATAGGGGTGGAGCCCATTCCCAAAATTCCTAGACAAAGTAAAGCTTAGCTAGGAGAAAAAGCAAGAGTTAATGGGTGCAAGACGCCCATTACTTTGTACTTTGTACTCCTCTTTATGCTTAATTTATTGAGCTTGTACTAAGTGCTAAGCACTTTCCCTGTCCTGGCTCACTTAACCCTCACAACACCATGAGGAAGTGGGTACTGTGATCCCCATGTTACAGATGAGGAAACTGAGGCTCAGACAGGTTAACTAAATAGGTGGCAGAGGTCTTTGAGACTCCAAACACTTAATGACCACACCCAACCCTCTTAGCGCCCCCACTGAGGTTTCTCTCCTCACTGCCTCTTCGTTTATCTGCTTATCTCGAGCCCGTCTCTATGCTCCGGCTACTCCATTCCAGCCCGAATGCTTCCCCCTCGCCCTCCACCAGATGAGGCACCCTCAGGAAGCCCTGTTCAAGTGGCCATGGCATCCTTCCAGGAGCCAGGGACTCTCTGGGTCTCTTGTGTTGATGGTCCCAGACCAGAGTCTGTGCTCACGAGCCGGAGAGCCATCGGGAGACCGGCTGTCTCCCCGGAGTGCCTCTCCATCTCCAGATTGGGGGTATCACGGTTCACCGGCTGGCACCCTCCCCAGCCCACACCCAGACTCACCCAACCAGTCAGACCACACCACCCACGTGCCAGCCGGATCTGTGTGGACGGGCATGTGGCAGGACCCAGCTCGTCTGCCTCGTCTCCTCCCTTCTCCCCACCCCCAGGTGCTTCTCCACATGAGAATGTTTTGTGTTTCTCCCAGAGAAGAGAAGCAAAGGCTTCTTTCTTCCCAGAAGCTTGGGGAGACGAAAAGGGGAGGCCTAAGGCCAGGGACTCCCTGCTCCTGGGTAGCTTGGCTCACGATTGTGCAAAGTGAGCCCAAAGTCCAAGTGCACCATTTGGAGGTGGCTGGGGCATTTCCTTTCTCGGGGAAGGAAGACCAGGTTGAGTGAGTTCTGACATGGCCTCCTCTCCCCTCACCGGCCCTCAGCTTTCCCCTCTGGGAACAGGACAACAAATTCCCTCATGAACTCATTGAAGGATCCCCTGTGAGGATTCCCTGGGGTTAGACTTAACCCACGACCACATTCATTCCTTATTCCTTGAGCCCCAACCAAGCGCCCGGGGCTTTGCCAAGCTCGGGGAGGTAAGACTCCCAGAGAAGGGCTCTCACAGGGTTTATATCCAGCGAGGGAAGGCAGACAGAAGTAAACCAACAAGTCAGCAAAATAACCTGAGCCATCATTGTGCGCCATAAAGAAGGTACAACAGGAGGATATGGGAGACCCCCGGCCAGTGGGGTAGGGCGGGGGTTCAGCTGGGTGATCTCGGAAGGGCTCTCCGAGGACACCTTTGGTGGAGGCTGAAATGACAAGAGGAAGCCAGCAGGGGGAAGGAAGGTCTGGAATGGGATGTTCCTAGCGGAGGGAACAGCAAGTCCAAATGCCCTGGGGTGAGGAGCAAGCCCTGAGGAGTAAAAAAGTGACGTGGTAGCTGTCACTGCGGTGCGTGATGGAGAAAGTGGTAGCAAGTGGTCAGAGGCGTCGGCAGGGAATTCTAAGGACTGCGAGCACAGCAGGGGGCTCCGGGTAAGGACGTGCACACCCTGGGAGGAGTCTAAGGGGGTACTGCCTTCCTCCTCCCCTCCTGTCCTCCCCCCCCCCCGCCCCCACCAGCTGAAACTCCAGTCTGGAGAGGGGATTTGATTGGCTTAGGTTGGGTCACGTGCCCAGCAGTGGCCCGGGCAGGGCAAGGCACCTTGCCGGACGGCCACCTCCCTGCCCCTGCTCCAGTTCTGCCGGTTCAGATGGCCAAGGAGGAGTTCCCAAAGGAGAATGGGGTGCTGCCATCAGGGCCAAGGGCCGACGCCCTGCAGGCAGAAACTCTGGGTGTGCACTCTACGCCGCCCCCAAGTTCTGACCTAGACCCTCATGCCTTCCCCTGCTGTCTGAGCCCCACTCGCTATCACCACCCCGCCCCCTTGCTGGGGTTTGTGTGACACTTCTGGCTGATACCCATTTGTCACTTACAGAAACGCCCACCTCCTTTGTACCTTGGAAATGGGGAAACTGAGTCTGGAGTGGCAGGAAGCAGTTTGCCCCGTCATGGGATTCTGCTGCTTCTTTGAGGGTTTTCAGGAGAATCCCTTGCTCCCCTCCCCACCCCCCTGCCCTCTGCAGCCTTATTATGGCCATGTGGGGGTGGCCACAATAGAATGGAATGGATTTCCCCGGCCTGTGCAACCAATCCAGCTAAGCAGTTTGCATCACGCCTCCTGTTTCCCCATAGACAGTACAGCATAGGGGGCTGGCTACGCCTGGGTTTGACCAGCTGGGTGACCTTGACCAGGTCGCTAACTTCTCTGTGCCTTTATTGCCTCACCTGTAAAATGTGAACACAACTTAGTAGTGTTCAACGACCTCACAGGACTGTTGAGAGATTGAGCTTAAGCCCTTAGAACAGCCCTTGGCATGTAGTGCATTTGGGACGGTGACACGTGCATTTCTACGAACACCTACGGTACCTTGCACGCGCTACGTGCTTGGAGACGATGTCGATTTCTTTTGTTCATTTATTCAGCCAAAGTTTACTGAGCGTTTTCCAGGCCCAAGAACTCACAGCAAAAAGGCCAGACAAGGTCCCTGCCCTCAAGGAGTTTACTTTCTAGGAGTAGAGAGAGACCACAAAGAAAGAAAGAAAGAAAGAAAAACTAAGTTAAAAAATAAGACATTTTTCATAGTGATGTGTTGGGAAGAAATAAAAAAAGGGTGACCTAGACAGTAATGGGGGGTAGGTATTTTAGGCAGGGTGATCTGGGACTGAAGGGTAACAGGTAGAACAGAAGAATGACCACCAGTGGGAAGAGTACTTCATATAGAGGGAATTAATAGCAAGTGCAAAGGCCCTGGGGTAGGAAGGATCCGAGTGAGGAAAAGGAGGCTGTTGTGAGTGGGAAGAGTGGAGGGAAGAAGAAATCAGAGAGGCAGGGGCCACATTAAGCAGCTTTCACGGGCTGTGGTAGGAGTCTGGATTTATCCGCCGCGCAGCAGGAAGCCCACGAACAGTTTAAACCCGGGAGTTATGGATCCAACCCCTGTTTTCCCAAGGACGCTCTGGTCGCTCTGGGGAAAACAAATGGAAGTGGCAAGATCCGAAGGGGGAAGGTCAGCTGTGAGGCTCTCAGTTGTGAGAAATGGTGGGAACAGAGACCCACCCTTAGGTCCCTACAGACCATAGACACAGCCACCCGGGAGCATGGCCCACCAGCCAGAAGCCTGGGCCTTGTCTGCAAGCCAGCATCATTCCAAGAGGGACGGAGGACTCCCTGTATATTGTGGGTGCTCCCGGCAGACTGCTAGAGCTGAGCCTTCCTGCCTGGAACTCTCCTGCGGGATCGGCCTCTGGTCAGGTCAGCCAGTCCAGCCGGGGCCCCATCCTCTTCCCCTTCCCGCCTCCGGGGAGTGCCCAGGGCAGAAATCCGGCCCTGTCCACCCTGCACTGTGCTCTGATAACCTCCCCGAAGGGGAAGCCAGTTGTTTGGAAGGAAATGGTGCAGAATGAGGCAGTGGCCACGCTGAAAACAGGGCCGGGGCCTGTTTGCAGGGCCGAGCTGGGAACCTGAGGGCGGGGATCCCAGCGGGGAGAAACTGGGAGGCCTTCCCGGGAGGGCGGAGGTCAGATTCACCTAGGCACCTGCTCCACCTGGCCTGGGTGGGGGGGTCGGGGGGCTTCCGAGGACATTTACCACCCTTCGAGGAGCACCGTGCTAAGCAATGAGACGGCTCTTAATCCTCAGTCCTGGGAAGTGGGCTCAGGAGAAAGACCACGATCGCTTGGAGGGGTCCCTGGAGCTGACCCAGAATGCAGGCTTCCCTTCCCTGTCCCTGCTTCCTTCTTCAATCTGGCCTTCTCTTGTCCCCATCCCACCCAGTGTGATGGGGGGAGGACAGGAAGGGGCAGTTACCATCTTGTGTCTGCACGCTGCCAACCCCTGGAGAGATTTTAAAAGGGACCCGACCTCCATCCAATTCAGTTAGGCTCTGGGGTGGGGCTGGGCACTGACTAGTCTTTTGGGGGAAAAAAAAAAAAAAGGAAAACAACTTCCCAAGGGATCCTAAGGTGCAGCCAAGGTTGAGAACCTCTCAGCTTTGGAAAGTTTTGATTCTGTGCTTTTCAACCGTGACGGATCTGCCCAATCTCCACAGCAGGGTTTTTAAATAAACCCACGTCTGGGCCCCACCCCGGACCAATTAGGCCGGGATCACAGAGCATAGGGTGCAGACACCAGATTTTTCAAAACAATTTTTTTTTTAATTTTTTTTTTCAACGTTTATTTATTTTTGGGACAGAGAGAGACAGAGCATGAACGGGCGAGGGGCAGAGAGAGAGAGGGAGACACAGAATCGGAAACAGGCTCCAGGCTCTGAGCCATCAGCCCAGAGCCCGACGCGGGGCTCGAACTCACGGACCGTGAGATCGTGACCTGGCTGAAGTCGGACGCTTAACCGACTGCGCCACCCAGGCGCCCCTCAAAACAATTTTTTAATGTTTGTTTATTTTTGAGAGAGAGAGAGCAACAGAGAGAGTGCGAGCAGGGGAGGGGCAGAGAGAGAGGGAGACACAGAATCGGAAGCAGGCTCCAGGCTCCGAGCTGCCAGCAAAGAGCCCAGTGCGGGACTCGAACCCACAAACGATAACATTGTGACCTGAGCCAAAGTTGGACGCTCAAGTGACTGAGCCACCCAGGTGCCCCAAGACGCTATATTTTTTAAAAGCTACCCCAGGCGGTTCCAAAGGGCAGTCAGAATAGAGAACCTGTGATACAGTCCAATCTCCCAGGTGAACAGATGGGGAGACTGAGGCCCAAACAAAGGTGGCTGGCCCAAGGTCACATGGCCAGCTAGCGGCAAAGGCAGAGCTCAAAACCAGGACTCCGACTTCCCAGGTTAGTTAGGTGGTGCGCCCTCCCAGGGGACATCTTGGAGGAGGTCTGTGTGGACCATCCGGGACCCGCTGCTTGCCCAGGGAGGCAGCACGGAAAGAACGGCCCCCAGGGAGGGGATGTGCGAGACTCCGTGACAATGGTGAGCTCTGTGGCTCTCTTACCTCACGCGGCAATTTACTTTGAGCTCATTAAAAGGACCATTTAGCCTCACGTCATCACGAGAGCCCTTTAAAAGCAAGAAGGCTTCCCTGGCCGGCGGCAGAAGAGGAAATCGGAGACTGAGACGGGCACCGAGCGCCCCCTTTGCCGGCGCAGGCTTGGAGATGGGGCCACGTGGGAAGGAGCAGAGAGTGTCCACCGCCAGGTTCTCCTCCAGATAAGTCAACACCTTGATTTCAGACCCCCAAGGCCCAGAGCAGGGGACCCGGCCCCGTCACACCTGGACTTCTGACCTACAGAACTGGCAAGCTAATGAATGAATGTTGCTTATTGCTACGAGGTTTGTGGGCATTTGTGGGCTTTTTGAATTTTTTAAATTTATTTAAGAGAGAGAGAGAATGCACACGAGCAGGGGAGGGGCAGAGAGAGAGGGAGAGAGAATCCCAAGCAGGCTCCATGCTGTCAGCACAGAGCCTGAAGGGAGGCTCGATCCCATGAACTGTGAGATCACGACCTGAGCCGAAATCAAGAGTCGGATGCTTAACTGACTGAGCCACCCAGGCGCCCCTGTGGGAAACCAACAGACTCACTACACCTGAAGAAGGAGTTGAGGAGGCCTGACCCCAGCCCCCCAAACTAGACTTTCCCAGAGCACCAAGAAAGGAGGGAAATTCCGAGAAGAGAGACTGAGATCAAGTTGGACAGGCCCACTGCCAGAGAGGCCGGGTTGGCAGATCGGCCAAGGGGACGGGTACCAACAGGTGGGCAAGGAGCTCGGCCAGGGCCCCCCGCCGAGGCATGCCAGGGCGCCCCCCCCCCCGCCGCCCCTCCCCCGGTTCCAGCGCATCTCAGAACTCGTGTGGGCATGTGGCATGAACTAAGACTGATACCACGCCGTGATCTACAGGCCGGAGGGGAAGGCGTGGGCGCGGGGGTTGGGACACTGGCGAAGGACCAGTATCATTCCGTAGACCCTACCCCACGCCTCGCGCAAGATCTGGGGCCCCTACGGGCACGACCTCGCCTCCTCCTGCACTTGCAAGGTGGAGCAGCGGGGCCCCTCCGGGGTGCGAGCGAGCAGACAGGCGAGGCCAACCTTGAACTTGGGCAGGGCAGAGCCCCCTGCAAGAAGTTTCTGCTTCCTCCTCTCTTTGATCTTTCTTTGAGGGTTTCTAGGATGACTTCCTGTACCTCGTTAAGCTGTCTGAAATCCCACCACCTTTCCCCCATTTAACATCCTGCACCCCCAAGGCCACCCCGTCCACTCCCGTCCCATCATCCGGTCTCGTTCCCTCACCCCTGAAATCACCCTCCCATCACCTGAAATCATCTGCTTCATCATCTGGGGCTTCAGCATCTCCCACCGGCCAGGAGATCATCCGCTCAAGGCAGGCAGGTGCCGGGTCAGGCTGGTCCCTCATGTAGCACTCCGGGCAAATCCGTGGGACTGAATGACGGAGGCAGAAGGAGACCCCCGTGGGGCTTCGGAGGGAGGGGAAGGTGATTCTGGTCGAGAGGAGACATTCTTTCCTAGCCATCCCCTCCGGGATGTCCCTTCTGCAACCCTGCCCCCAGGGGCCTGAGATTCAGCTGACAGGTGCCTGCGTCCCCCAGACTTCCGCCAGGCCAGACCTACTCCCTGCCCCTCAGGGAAGCTCTGGAAATTTCCTGATGCTCCCAGGGACCCGAGCTCAGAGAGACAAAAGGAAGGAGGGTGAGGCACGCAGTCCTAAGCTCCCAGGGGAAGCTTTCCTGCTCTGTGATTCCCAGGGCTTGGTGCTTACCAAGCCATTTGCAGGGCAGGGCCGGTTTGCTCGTTTCCGTGGCCCATCCATCACATGCCGGTTCCATAACCTACAATGGAAACAACAGAGCCCGCCACGCGTCTGCAAAAGCAGCAGCAACGACTAACAGCTACCCGGATTTGTAAAGCTGCCCTCCCCGTGTGGCGCTCGGCTCTTTGTGGGCCGGGAGCAGTTCGTGAGGTTTGCAGATGGACCGCGCTTTGGACGACGGCAGGGGTGGGTGGGCGGGTGGGCGCTGGGCTGCTACGAGGCCCCAGACACCCGCCCAGAGGCTGGGAACAGCGTGACGGGGGAACCGGTGAGGGGACACCCTCATGTACACACAGTCTGTGACCGGGACCGGAAGGAGCCAGGGCAGGAAGTAGGAGAAAACCCTGGGAGGCGGGGCAGGGCGGGGTGGGGGGAGGGGGGGAGGATGGAAGGATCACCCCCTGACCCCAACCCAGACTCCATCTCCGAGGCCCTTCCCCAATTCAGGGGAAGCTTCTGCAGGGGAGGGAGTGCATTTGCCATGGTCGTATTTGTCACCGCCCTACTTTGTCCTGCAGTCCTTAAACTTCTCTCGAGTTGTTTGTCTTGTACCTTCTGGCTCGGATTCCAGTCCTAGAGGAATGCATACTAACTAGCGACAGGAAAGCAGGGTCGGAGGCCCCGTGTCTCTAGGTCCAGCCTGGGGACAGACGGCTTCATTCTGACGGCGTCGGGCCCCGCTGACAGGGTGGGGTGGCAATACCTTCCTGCCTGGTGTGCAGGGACATGGCAGCTGGAATTGCCCCGCCCGGCCCCTCCCCGGGCTCTCAAGGAGCCCCAAGACGCAGAGGAGAGGTGACCTCGAAACTCTCCCCGCTCCTTCCAGAGGGGGCCGGCCCCGCACCCTGCGGGCTGGCCGCCACGGTTTCTGGGCAGGGAGCTCAGGAATGCCTCTCCCCCCACACCTCGCACACAGTAGGCACTCAGGGTATTTGCCCATGCCCTACAGCCGGGCCCGGATGGAACCCGGCCCCGCCCGGCGTCACCTCCGAGCCTCGGCCCGCGGTGGCTGCATTGTTCCAATTCCTCCAGGTTTGGAATGTCTCTGTTCACCATCAATGTCAACCCGACTCTAGAACATTCAGCTCTGAGAGGGCTGCTGGGGTCTGAGGGGGAACAGCTCGGCACAGGGACCCACTCCGGCAGGGCACAGCCGGGGTGGGTGTCGGCCGGCGGGAGTCCCGTGGGTCCTTGCTGGTCATCAGCCCTGGCTCCCAGCCCCTTTGCTCTCCTGGTGCTTTTCTTCAGCAGGATACACAGAACGACAGCGCCTCCTCCAAAGGGCCGCCTCCTCCTTCCGTGTCTTGAATCACACAGGTGTCTCCACCGCACATGACCTCTCCCACTTCAGCCTGTCCAAACCCTGCGGTCCGTGGGAGACCTCAGGTCCTCCAGCTAGCCTAGTGGATGTGCAGCCAACCTCCACCGGTTCTCACTGTGTTGCCTCGGGCAAGTTACTCAACCTCTCTGAGCCTCCGTTTTCTCGCTTGTAAAGCGCAATTTCTCGCCTTCGTGGCTGCCTTCCTCTCCGCATGGCCTTCGGTCTCTGGGGAAGTGCCCGTGGTAGGAGCCCACTCAAATTTGCAGCCCCCGTGTATCCAGGACTGAGCACTAGACCATGAATAGATCAGACGTCCGTGGGAACGGGAGGGGGGGTTTAGTGAACCGTGGCATCGCCTTCGCTTTCGGTGAACTTGGGGTCAGAGGCAGCTGAGTCTTTGGGAACGGCAGTGGCCGGGCTCGTGTGTCCGTAGGAGGTCGGGAGCTAAGGCAGTTGACTGTCAAAGCGTCCCCCGCGGTATTACCTGTCGCCGTCTGCTAGACAAACCTCACTTGTCTCCCCAATATTGTTTTTTCAGAAAAACCTTTTCTGCTCACATTAGCCAGAGCGGATTCTGTCACCTACAAGCAAGACCTTACATGAATTCACGGGGGGCGATAATAACGTCTACCTCCAGGGGCAAGCGTGGAGATTAAGTACTCCCACAGCCTTGGCGGGAAATCAGGAGGAAGCCAGTTCAGCAAGGTGACTACGTGCCTTGTATCTGGGGTGCCAGCTTCACGGCTTGGGGGACAGTGTGCTCTGCCTGTGTCCCACAGCACGCCTGCGTTACAGGCCGGCTGTCCCGCCCTCCCTGGGGGTGCTGTATGCAAAAGACCCCCATTCTCTGCATCCAGCATTGAGACAAGACCTGTTTCCTGGAGAGGCCAGGGCTCCCATAGCTGGGAGCAGTCCCCATCCCCACGGGGAGTTTGGTGGTAACTGAGAGGCACTGAAGTTCCTGACCCAGGGGCGTGTCCCCAGGCCTAGGAACCGCTGTCTGGAGTAGACCAGGGACCCCAGGGTTCTAGCTAGTTAGGGACTTGGCCAGCCCTTACATGTGGTTCCCTCGCCCATGGTCGCTTCCCATGGGAGGCTTAGTGGGGGCATGACTTAGAACCTCTGCCTTGCAGCCCCGAAACTAGTGTCCCCCAAACTTCCACTTGTGGGAAGCTGTCCCCCCCCCCCCCCCCCCGCCACAGCCACTCGGGGGCAGGGCGGGCCCCTCGGGCATCCTGGAGCGACCTGCTGGTCACTGAAAGAAGTATCAGGGGTCACGCCCATGATGTTGCTTGTCCCCACCTGCCTGGTCACCTTGAAGACCACCTATGCCCTACCCGCGCAGGTCCCTGTGCCGAGCTGACCAGTGTCCCCCCAAAATCCATGTCTATCCGGAGCCTCAGAACGAAACCTTATTAGAAGTAGGGTCTTTGCAGATGGCATCAGTTGGTAGCTGAGAAGAGTGCACGCGGGGTTAGGGTAGGCCCTGGTGCCCCTGTAAGAAAAGGGAACTTTGGATACGCACGCGGGGGAGAAGGCCATGGGGTGGCGAGAGCCGTTGGGGTGATGCAGGGTGCGCCGAGGGACGCCAAGGACGGCCAGCCGCCAGCACAGGCTGGGAACAGACCCCCTAGAGTGTCAGCACAGCCGACACCTTCCTATCTGACTCCCGGCCTCCAGGACGGGAGAGAACGCACCGTTGCCTCTCCGGCCACCCCGCCGTGGTAACTTGGGAAGCAGCTCGAGGAGACTCACACAATTCCTTCTTTTACACATGGGTTACGGACGGCACGGAGGGGCCAGGGGAGAGGGACCGTGCGTGGCATTCTTCTGACCTGGGCTCCATAGGGAGTGAAGATAAGCCACCCATCCCTTCCTCCCCGGGATGCTCGTAACTTAAGGACGGCTCGGATACAGTTGGGACATTTTGCACAAAGGATTTGGATTGGATCTGGATTCCTTCTGGGAAGGAAGCAATCAAAATGCGGTCCAATACGGATAAAACAGCAGCCATATATATAATTTTATATTTTCTCGTAGCCACGTTAAAAACGATGAGATTAGGGGCGTCTGGGTGGCTCAGTCAGTTGAGCATCTAACTCTGGCTCAGGTCATGATCTCACGGTTCGTGAGTTCGAGCCCCACATCAGGCTCTCTGCTGTCGGTACAGAGCCTGCTTCGGATCCTCTGTATCCCCCTCTCTCTGCCTCTCTCTCTTTCTCTCTCTCTCTCAAAATAAATAAACTTCAAAAGAACGGTGAGATTAAATTTAATAATCTATTTTCTTTAACCTCATAGATCCCAAACATCATCATGGCAGCATGCTTTCGAGATACAACATACCAAAAAGATATTTTACATCTTTTTGTTTTTTTAAACAAAGTCTTCAAATTCACACCAGCCACGCTTCAGGTGCTCAGGGGCCACCTCTGGCTCGTGGCTCCCATATGGGACAATGCAGCCCAATTCCTTATTGTGGGATGTAGTGTGTTTTGTCTGGTGGGGAATGGGACAGTTCCGTTTCCACGCTTGTCTGTGTGATCACCCCAGCGGCCGGTAGGGCGGGCCAGTAAGTCTGACTGCTTATCTGCAAGCCTTTGTAAGTGATCTCCACAGATTCCTTCCCCTAAAACCCGACCCCGCCTCCCCCCAAGTCTGTTTCATCCAAACCTGCACGACAAGCAGGGAAACAGGTTCCACACGGATCTGGACCTGGCACCTTCAGCTGCACGTGGGACGTAGGGCAGGTAGGGAGGGGAGGGATGGAGGAGTCCCTAAGCTTCAGGCCCTGAAATGCAGGTGCGTGAGCCTGGAAGAAAAGCCCCATGTACAGTCTGGGTGTCAGAAGATGTTACACTGAGTCCGTTGGAGACAGATTCGTCCACGGTCACTCAAGACCAAGGATAAAAACTGAGCCTCTAGGGTCCCCTGGGCGGCTCAGTCGGTTAAGCACCGACTTCGGCTCGGGTCACGATCTCACAGTTTGCAGGTTCAAGCCCCGTGTGGGGCTCTGTGCTGACAGCTCAGAGCCTGGAGCCTGCTTCAGATTCTGTGTCTCCCTCTCTCTGCCCCTCCCCTGCTCATGCTCTCTCTCTCTCTCTCTCTCTCTCTCTCTCTCTCTCTGTCTCTCTCTCAAAAATAAACATTAATAAAGAAAAAAAACCTAAAAACCCTGAGCCTCCTGACTCCCAGGCCAGGGCTGTTTGCTAGAGTGCCACCCAGTTATTCTGAGTGGCCAGAGACTAAAGCAATGTTTCTCCAAGCATGGTCCCAGGACCACCACTGTGGTGGTGCCCTGCGTGAGTGCCCTAGCTGCTTCGTGCCTCAGTTTCCCCATGTATAAAACAGACATCATGATGGTCCCCACCTCATAGGGTTGCCATTAAGATGAAGTGAATTAATTTGGGGACGTGTTCATGGAGTAAGCACTCGGTAAGTAGCCGCTCTATTATTGTTGTTACCAGTAGCCAAAGCAGCTCAGAGTGGGGACATTCTGTGTCACGGGACATGCCCAATTTAGCTCACTCTGAGTCCCTCTGGAGGCTCAGCCAGTGGAGACCCTCCTGACCCACCACCAGTGTGTGGGGAGCGCAGGAAGGCACATCCAGTCCCTGTGAAGACGGAGATAACATGCTCCTTTGGGGACGCTGGGACACCGCCGCCTTCCCAGACTCTATGCTGAAAAGCTTACTTTGCAAACAGAGATGCTGAACGGTTCAGGGTGGTCCCGGCTCAACAGTGGACGGAGAGGGGTCCTTGGCTTCCCAGACGAAGGGGAAGAAAGGGCTGTGAGCGAGTGAGAGGTGTGGCTGGAACAGACAGCTGGCACGGGAGGGGGTAGGTGTGATAGCTCAGGCTCTGGGCCAGCCCACCCCCCACCCCAAGGTGAACTCGCTCCGTACATCTGCTCCCTTGCTTGACATCACTCCTTAACTATTAGAGCACTCAGACAAAGTCCATCGTCCTTAGCATTCAGGATCTTCCCGGGCTGCCCCTTCCTCTCTCTTGCCACCTCTACCCCTGGCTTTGAACTTGATGCTGGAGCTCCCTTCCTAAGACACCCTCTGTCACATACATCAGTTTGCACCTGCTGTTTCTTTCCTCTGCTCCGGAAGCTCTTCCCCAACTCGTCTCACCTGGCTAGGATTCTTGTTCTTCTGACAGCACCTCCTCCAGGAAGCCTTCCTAGACCTCCCCACTGGGGTCAACACTCTTCTACGAGGAGGAGGCAATTTCTGTTCACTTGGCCATTCCCCCTCTCTAGGCTGTCAGCATCGTAGGGGGTACGTTGGGGTACAGCTGAAGAACCCTGAACTCCATTCCCTACCCCCACCCCCCAACCTTGACTGTAAACAAAGATTATCCGAGACCCTCTGTCATGGGCCAGGCCTGTGAGGGATACAGGGGGAAGAGGCCGCCCTGCCTCCGAGGGGTGTTACGAGCCTAATGTGCCCCCGTCCCAAATTCATATGTGCAAGTTCTAAGCCTCATCACCTCACACTGTGACCGGATTTGGAGACAGGGACTTTGAAGAGGAGATTAAGTTAAAATGAGGTCATGTGAGAGGGTCCTAATCCAAGGTGACTGGTGTCCTTACAGGAGAGGAGATCCGGGGGCACCTGGGTGGCTCAGTCGGTTAAGCGTCCGACTTCAGCTCAGGTCATGATCTCACAGTTCGTGGCTTCGAGCCCCGCATCGGGCTCTGTGCTGACAGCTTGGAGCCCGGAGCCTGCTTCGGATTCTGTGTCTCCCTCTCTCTCTGCCCCTCCCCCACTCGTGCTCTGTCTCTCTCACTCAAAAATAAATAAATATTAAAAAAAAAAAAAAAAGAAGAAGAAGAAGAGATCCGGCAGAGAAGGGAGACATGGGGACACAGGGAGAAGACAGGTGTCTGCGAGCCAAGGAGAGAGGCCTCAGAAGAAACCAACCCTGTTCCTACCTTGATCCTGGACTCCCAGCCTCCAAACTGTGAGAAAATAAATTTCTGCTGCCCAGAATTTAATTATTAAAAATAAGTGGAAGTTACCCAGTCCGTGGTACTTGGTTGTGGCAAAGCATTGGACGAAGCTCATAGTTCCCCATTTCTGCCTTCGTGAAACAGCCAATGGTGATCCCCATCCCCTGAGGCGGCGGAGGATTGAATTAGTGAAACGCATGTCAAGCGGGACGGACGCCGACAGATGCTAGCTGCTGTCTATCATTATTGCCTTTGTCGATGTCATCCAGCTGGGACAGACAAGACTCAGCACGAGAAACAAGACGTCACGGACTCAGTCGGTTAAGCGTGAGACTGTTGATTTCAGTTCAGGGCGTGATCTCACAGTTCGTGAGTTCGAGCCCTGTGTCGGGCTCTCTGCTGACAGCATAGAGATTCTCTCTCCCTCTCTTTCTGCCCCTCTCCTGCTTGTTCTCTCTCTCCCTCTCTCTCAAAATAAATAAACTTAAAACAATTTTTTTTTAATCAAAAAAAATGAAAAGAGGATGCCACAGATAGGAGCTGAGGAACTGGTGTGGGTGAATTTAACAACTTCGTGTCCGCCTCCCTGCTCTGGTGAGGGAGGAAACCAAGGCCAAGAAGGGACAAGGGACCTGCCCAAGGTCCCATGGGAACAGGAGAACACCAGGGCTGGATCACAGCTCCAGGCCGAGCTCTGGCTGCCCCATCCTGCTAGTTGTGGGTTTCAGTATTAAGCAACATTCATGCAGTTCTTGATTGTTCCACTTGCCTAAGGCCAACTCGCGGGTACTGGGGTCGACCCTTCCTCCCAGAGACACAGGCCGCAGGGAGGAAGCTGTCCGGCCCCCAGGTTATGTGTGTGGGGCGGGGGGGAATGGTGCTCCTGGCTCTGCCTCCACTAACATCCTCCCTCCAAGGGCCTCTCCGTGGGTCCAAGCAGCCAAGAACTTCCCCCACATGTGGGAGCTCTGCCCAGGATCTGGGGCTGAGCAGAGAGCAGTGGGGGGCCCTCCCTCTAGACACTGGGGGCAGGAGAGAAGAAGGGCCTCAAGGAGCTGACCTTCAGCTGATCTAAGCCACAAGGACACAGAAGGCGGGCAGGGCCCTATCCTTCCTCTGGCCAGCTGCTGCCCCCTGAGCCAACACTGTGTCATGCTGGGCTCCCATGTGGAAGAGGTGAGTCCTGCTGGGCGGGAGCCGGGGCAGCGTGCTAGGTCACCTACAGACAGACGGTCAAGGTCAGCGGCTGTCAGCACGTGCTGGGCCGCTGCCCTAGGAGCTCCTCTGTGGCTAAGAGCCTCAGGCGTAAGAGACCCGTAAGTCCCCAGCTCTGTCATCCTACGCCTTCCCCACTCCCCCGCCATGCATCCTCAACCTGAAGTGCTCTTAGGATGGGGAACTCACTACCAACAAAGCATTCGATCCCACTGGCGCAGAGTCCTAAATCAACGTTGTCCAAGAGAAATATGTGAGCACACTGATGGTGTTTCCAAAAGTAAAATGAAATAAGTGAAACTCATTGTAAAAATGTATTTTCTTGAACCCAACATATGCAAAATGTGATCAGCATCTCACCAACATTTAAAAAAAGGTAGTGGCATGTTTTACATTCTATTTTTTGCACTGGTGTTTTATTTTACACTTATGCACTTCTCCGTGGGGTTGGCTCTTCTGGCGTTCCACGGTCACTCGGGGCTGGTGGCTATACTGCTGGACAGCGCAGCTCTCCGTCCTGGACTTTTTCCTCACGCTGAATTAAAATCTAACACCCTGCCATTTTTACACGTTGGCTTTCTTTTCATTCACGGTGCTTACAGATGGACCAGCTATTTGATAATCACTAGGAATGACAAATACACTGTTATGCTCTTAACTCTGTGCCAGCCGGTGAGCCCGGATGCCTTATGTGAGTTCCATTTAAAACCCACACAGCCCAATAGCGCCATTTTTCAAAGGAAGATGTGGAGCATTAAAAAGGTCGTATGGTTAGCCAGTGAGAAAGCCAGGACACGGCCCCAGGTCTGTGATCTATTCACTTAGTCTCTAACACCACAATGTCCAGCATGGTCGCTGCCACCATCTGTTACTGCCGAGCATTCGAAACGTGGCTGGCCTGAATCGAGGCATGCCATAAGTGTAAAATACACACCAGATTTCCAAGACATGGTATCAAAAACCAATAAATAATTTTTGTGTTGACAACATGCTGAAATATTAAGTAAAATGTGGTCTTAAAATTGATTTTACCTGTTGCTGTTTGTTTTTTTTTTTTTTTTTTAGAGTGGCTATTGGAAAATTTAAAGTTTCCTACACATCTGGCATTGTATTTCATTGGATAGCACTGCTCTAACCTGTTTCCTTCAGAGCTAAATATTTTCCTTTCCTTTAATGGTTCATGCATGATATCATTTCTGATCCCTTCCCTGAGGTGCTCCTTTGGATCAGTGCTTCTTGCAGTGAACAACGGTTCAGCTGACTATTCTCCTATGATCTGCCTGTTCATGTCTTTTGCCCAGTTTGGGTTTGAGTGGTCTTTCCTTTTTTTTCCTGTTGATGATCAGACTTCTTTGTAATTAGAGGCGTTTACATGTATGTGTCCATTGCCATGTTGCAAATATTTCCCCCCAATCATTATCAGGCTTTCAATTTTTTCTGTAGTATCTTTGGCTATGTACGTTTCTGTCTTTATGCAGCCAATTTGCAAATAGTTTCCTTTGGGGGCTTCTGGATTTCGTGTCATGCAAATCCAGGGCAATCTAAGATTTTGCCCACTCCCAAATTATCAAAAAGTATTATCTGCATTTCCCTCTGCTACATTCACTTTTTAATCCTTTTTGCTTTCATCCAACTGGAACCATTTCTGTTTGTGATATGAGGAAGGGATCTGACTTAATTTTCTACCAAATGTGTAGCCAATTGTCCTATTTAGTGAATAATTCATTCTTTCTTTTCTTTATGAAATGCCATTTTAAAAAATCATCTTTAGGCTCTGTTTTCCCTCTGTTGGCAGGCAAGTCAGCCACCAGCAGCTCCAAATTTACATTTCACCAGCTCAACAAGCTCAGCAAATAAAAGTTTTCCCTAGGTAGTCCCAGCATAAGTCCCAGGGCTGACTCTCAGTGGACATCTTGAACCAACATGATGGCTGGGGATGGATGATGCTGACTGGCCAAGTCTGACCTACCTGTCTCCTGGAGTAGAAGGGTGAGGACACTTGAAAAAATGGGGAGGGTGGTTCCCCAAAGGGAAATTGGGATGCTGGTGAGACAAAAACATGCCCAGCACAGTGTGCATTCTCCCAACTGGTCACTGGGTGCCCCAGAGCCTCAGCTCCATAGACATTTTGAGAGGAGGTCCTTAGGTCCCCAGTGTTCTAGCTTCCCCTTCAAACATCAGCGAGGGTGGTGTCTGCCCCAGGAATTGAGATCTGACTCCAGATGCACTCTTTGCAGGGGGATCCCTGTCAGTCTGGAAAATCAGCCCAGTGGGGTTGGGGTGGACTGTCTTGCCCACTCCTGCCCCAGGACCCTTGGTCAGGTTCCTTCTCCCTGCCAAAAGGGGTGGGGCTCCGGGAGGGCTGGAAGAAGGAAGGGTGACAGCAGGGCACGGTCAGTGTCTACAAACAGAAAGTGGCTCTTTCCTGCCTGTCCCTGAGAATGGTACTGTCTGGGCTGGCTCAGGAAGTTGAGCTTCTGCAGGGAAGGTCCCCAGAATGCCTCTCTGGCCTCCGTCCAAGGGCAATCCCTGGGCCACTAGGGAACAGCCTGAGGATCCAGAGATCAGGCTCTTCTGCAGAGACGTTTTACAACACAGGCCAGAGTGTTGATCTTGGGGAGCAGAAGCCTGTGTTTCTACATAGGATGACCCAGCCCTCAGAGCATCATGCCACTGAGGTGGGCATGGCAAGCCCCACCCTCTAAGCCTACACGGGAGCAGGGCGTCAGTGGGTGAGGCCAAAACCAAAATTCTTTTGGTAGCTCCCTGTTTCCACTGAGCTCTCCAAAGCACCCCCCCTAAATAATAATCATACACTAAGCAGAACAATAATAGCTGAAAACACTATATAAAATGAGAATAAAAGTCTCTTTAGAAAACTTTGCTCCATCGGGTGACATAAAACACGTCAATTAAACAAAAGCAGGCTGCTTGAGATGCAGGGTGAGGACACCCAGGTTCAAAGCTCAGCATTGCCACTTGCTGGCTGTGGCCTGGGCAGCTTGTTAAACACTTCATGCTTTTGCTGGTTGCTCTTCAAAATGAGGCTGAGGACAGCCCTGCCTCATAAGATTGTTTGAGGGGGCACCTGGGTGGCTCAGTTGGTTAAGCATCTGACTTTGGCTCAGGTCATGATCTCACGGTCCTTGGGTTCGAGCCCTGCGTCGGGCTCTGTGCTGGCAGCTCAGAGACTGGAGCCTGCTTTGGATTCTGTGTGTCTCCCTCTCTCTCTGCCCCTACCCTGCTTGTGCTCTGTCTCTCTCTGTCTCTCAAAAATAAATAAAGATTTTTAAAAAAAGATCATTTGAGGATCCACAAAACGAATGACTGCAATACATGACCAACACCAGCAGCAATGTGTTGGGCGACTGTAGCACATGGGAAGGGAGATGGATGGTAGCCATGTTGTAAGGGAGGGAAGGGAGAGTGTGGGAAGACTCTGGGAAGCCATGGAAAGTGGATTTAGATTAGATGTAAATATATCTTGCAAAACGTCTAGGACAGCCACTAAGCAATTTTTTAAAGAAGAATGACTGATAGGCAAGGAGAGGAAGAAAAAATAGAATCATATAAAACAATTAAAAATGCTCAGCACAGAGCTTGATGCAGGACTCAATCCCATGACCCTGGAATCATGACTCGAGCTGATATCAAGTAGCTCAAATGACTAAGCCACCAAGTGCCCCAGGATGCGAAGCTTTTTTTTTTTTTTTAAAGGAAGAAAAAGGGCACTGAGCATTGATTTTAATCCAACTGCACCATTATATTAAATGTAAATGGGCTAAATACACCAATGAGGAAACAGAGACTGGCAGAGCAGATAAAAAATAAGACTTGTCAACCAGGGGCACCTGGGTGGCTCAGTTGGTTAAGAATCCGACTTTGGCTCAGATCATGATCTCATGGTTTGTGAGTTTGAGCCCTGCATTGGGCTCTGTGCTGACAGTTCGGAGCCTGGAGCCTGCTTCAGATTCTGTGTCTTCCCCTCTCTCTCTGCCCCTCCCCCACCCATGTTCTGTCTTTCTCTCTCTCAAAAATAAACATTAAAAAAAAAAAAAAAACCACCCAAGACTCAACCATATGTTGTTTACAAGAAACCCACTCTAAACACCAATAAAGGGGAATGGAAGGCAAAGGACTACAGAGCGAAACTGCCCAGGACTGACCCAGCTACCTCCTCAACCTCACTGAGACTCAGTTTCCTCTGTTGTAAAACGGGGATAGTAGTTCTGATCACATAGAGGTGTCACGAGGATTAAATGGGCTAATTCATAGGAAGCATTTAGAATGAGGACTGGCACAGAGTAAGCACTGTAAGACGATAGGTTTTCAGCATCACCATTCTTATTATCCACGTGCAGGTTCACGACTTGTCGAGCTCTCACTTCCAACCAGCCTTTCACCGAAAAGCTTCCCCTAAATAGAAACTCTAGAGCTACCATTGTTTCCTTGAGTTTTAAGACCAGGATCAGCTACATAATTTTCAGGGCCCAGTGGAAAATGAAAATGCAGGGTCTCTGGCTCAAAATTACTAAGAATTACAAGATCATGCGCAGGCAGAACATTAAATCAAGCACAGGGCCCTTGTGAACTTAGGGCCTAGTGAGATTGCACAAACCAAAAGGACAAAGTCAGAATCTAGGATGCCAAACATCCCCCCTTCCCCCTCCCCTGGCCCAGCCTGCTCCTCCCCATCCAGATCAGGAATACGGTGACCTCCTGACTCTGAACACACCTCGCCCCTTCAGACCTACGGACCCTCAGCCCAGATGTAACCCCTGCACCCATTCGGAAGCAATGCTTTGCTGCCTCCTTTCTTTTCATATCCTGGACCAACCCACGATTTCCAGGGGGCTTCCTTTCTGGACCCACCCAAGCTGGGGGGCCAGATTTGGTAAGGGGAAGGACAGAGAACTAAGAGTTTTTCTGGGATCCTTATTTAGTGCTTAGCTGAGAATCCCTGGCCCATACCGTGCCCACCCTCGGTCACCCAGTTGGCCACTCACAGTCCCTACTCCAAGGAGTTAGGGCTGGCCAGAGACCCTCAAGGTTTTGGGTTGTGTTGTTTTGTTTTGTTTTGACCTCTGGGAGCCGTGTTTACCAGGCCTGGCAAAGTCCAGGGGCTCACTCACTCTGGTCCCTCCCTGCCCTGTCCCAAAGGTCACCACCCAGGGGCCTTTGGCCTTTGCGGCACTCTCAGGGCTGCCCTCGGGGATGCGGGATGCAGGCGTGGAAGAGGGGTGCCTACTGGCACAGGCACTGGCATAGGCAGCCCCGAGTGCCCAGCCTAAGGCGAGTCCCAGCAAGTGTGGGCAGGAAGCAAACAAGCCTTTAGTGTCAGGCGGCCCGCCAGGCTCTGAACGCGTCCCCTCGGTCCTGGGGGGTGGGGTCTGATAGCAACCCCTTGGGGGACTGCAGGGCAACCCGCCCCCACAGCCTGTCCCCCTCCGAGCCTGACCCCCTACACCCGCCCGTGTTTTGCACACCCATCCCTCCCAGGCTGTGTCAAGGGGGAGGGACTCCCTGCAGGCCTGGGTGCCGGCCAGCTGGGTTTTGATCTGGAAGATACCACCCATCCCAGCCTGGGCAGGGCACTGGGAAAGCCTCTTGCTCCTCCGCCTCTTTCCATTCTCTGCCCCCTCAGAAATGAACCTCCCAGGCGTCCTGCCAAGCTCAAAATCCTGAAATGCAGGCAGCTGCCTTGTGGGGGCTGGCTGCAGGGTGGGAAGCCAGGAAGGGGGAGAGCTGGGGTGGGGCGGGCTCCCTCTGATGCACCGTGATCCCTCCCCCTTACCCCTCCACGGCTGCATCAGACAGAGGGGCCCCCCGTTCCGGGGCGGTGGCGATGTTTTCAGAACCCCAAATCCAGAGCCCGGTGCTCGCAGGAACACTGGTGGGCAGAGAGGGCTGTTTGAAATCCGGGACCCAGCAGGGTGGAAGGCAGGAAAGAGCTGTTCGGATAGGGAGCTTGACACTTGGCAGAGGTAAGGAGGGAGGGAAGGGAGAGGAAGCGAGCGCAGGGCACCAAATCAAGGGACTGTCTCTGCCCAGCAGCTACTGGATTGCGAGAGCGGACTTGTGTAATCCCAGAACAGGGCCTAGCATCATAGGGGTGCCAAAAATGCGGACCTTAATGATTGTTACTATTCTAATTGTTGTTACCCTGGCCTGGTTCCTCGGTTCCCCACAGGTGTGAACGGTTCCTTGGCCTCCGCCTGCGTTGGGGGTACGATGTCTTCCCAGGGAAGGGGGAGGGTTTAGCCTCAGGATGGTCTCGAGGACACTTCTGTCCTCTACCGGGGCCTCAACGGCAGAGGCCGGCTCCCACTGCCTCTATCTCGGACCCCAGCGCGGGTGTGTCAGTGTCCACTCTGTCTCAGCTCACGTCCCCAGGGGTCTGTCAATCTCTGTGGGCTTCTCCAGGTGAGCTAGTCTTGTGTAGACAGGGCAACAAGTACACTTGGGATTGAATTAAAGTTGCTCACTGGAACTAATTCCATTCATTCTGCAGTCATCCATTCATCTGACAAATATTTCCCAAGGCCTGTCACCTGCCAGACGCAGCGCAGGAGGTACGGTGGTTAAGAATCGAAGAAAAACATGGAGCCCATTTCCTGGCACGGAGTCGACCAGGGGTGCAGGCAGCGACCTCCCACGGTGATGGACCAAACCAGCTGAGGGGTGCAAAAAACAGCACCCTGTTGGGTTCTGATGCCAGGGCTGGGGATGGGCCCAGGAAGCTGCATTTTTAAAAGTACTTCACGATTCTCCTTATTGAGATAGTTTGGAAACACTGCCCCAAAAGAACAGGGATTCTTTTTTTTTTTTTTTTTCCTTAGGGAGAGAGAGGATGCACGCTGGGGAGCAGGGCAGAGAGAGAGAGAGAGAGAGAGAGAGAGAGAGAGAGAAAATCCTAAGCAGGCTCCACGCTCCGCAAGGAGCCCGATGACACAAGGCTCAATCCCACGACCCTGGGATCATGATCTGAGCCAAAATCAACAGTCAGGCACTCTACTGACAGACACCCAGGCGCCCCGAAACAAGAATTCTCAACAGAGCTAAGCACTGGGAAGGAAGGGAAGCTGAGAGGGCCCTGCGGGGGGCTCCTGCTGTCCTGAGGCAAAAGGCTGGTATCTGGCTGAAGGAGGGAACAGGATGTGCAAAGGCCCTGGGGGGAAAGCGGGAGGCCAGTGTGGCTTGAGCTCAGGGGGAAGGCGGAGCTGGAGAGGTGGAGCAGAGTGAAGGTTGGGGTTGGGGGCACCCTAGGAGCACTGGGGAGCCCTGAAAGGTTTTGGGCAAGAGATGCCAACATGATTGGTGTTCGAAGGATTTTTCCTTCAGCTGATATGCACGCTGAGCCTTACAGCCAGATTGGCAAAATCAGGCTTCTCTCGAAATTCCCTTCTCCTGCGGGGCGCTCTAGAGGGAGGAGGGGGAGCCCAGGTAGCCTGGAGGCCAGCCTTGGCAGACAGGAAGCTTTGGACTTGGTTTTTGCTCCCACCTTCGGAACCCACCCCCGGGGGGGAGGCTCTGGAGGGAGGAGTTTGTTTTCCAGTCCCACTGCCAAGATCCACCCCCTGGCTCCCTAGGCCCTCAGAAGCCGGTGCCAGGACCAGCCAGCACCCCATTCCACCCACCTCCTCTGCCCCCCTGGGATCTCCTGCCAAGATGCTAACAGAGCACAAGGGGAACACAGAAAACCAGACCCTCAGCCCCACAGGACACGCTTTTCCTCATCCACGTACCTACCTGACTGAGTCCCTTCTCCCACCGCCTCGGGGCCTGCGGTGTGGCTGGCAGCCAGGAGCTGGGGGGGGGGGTTCCAGCCCCTCCTCAGCCCTGCAGAAGCCAGTGGGTAGGGAGGAGGCACTTGGGGAAGGTGGGCAGTGCCCACGAGGAGTGGGCTACCAAGGGTGGTTGGCACTGAGCTGGCCTACACCCTGTGTCCATTCAGGGACGCGGCGGAGGTGGGCGTGGCGTGGCTAATGGGGCGGGGCTACAGGCTGGGCCTTATTTGCATACAACCATGAGGGGTGGGGCCAAGGCTCAATTGTCTTCATCTGCGATCTCCCTACCTGCACAGTAGCCAGACCCACGTCTCCACTGCCTGGCCAGCATCTTTGCTTCTCTGGACCAGTTAAACGTGGAGGGAGGGCAGGAATGACCCCCCCCCCCCCCCCCCCCCCCCCGGTCCAGTGAACTGATGGAAACGCTCCTGGGGCCATTTCTGGGCAAAGCCAAGTCCCCTGGGATTTGTGAGCAACCAGGATGTGGAGGCAAGGTGGGGACGCACCAGCGTTTTCTGCTCCTCCTTCCATCCCAAGGGTGATTCACCCCCTCCAATCCCTTCCTGGGGGCTTCAAACCCGCTCCCCCTCCTCTTGTCCCAGGGGCAGCAGTGAGGACCCCCTCACCAAACTTACTGTGTACCGTATGCTAGCTAGCAAGTCCTTTGAAGGCCCCATCCCCCCGGCCCCTCCCCCCTTTCCAGCCCCAGAGCTCTCTGGGTGGTGGCAGGAGGTCCCTGACCGACAGTGGACAAGCAGGGCCAGCTAGCCAGCCCCTGCTGTGTGCCAGTCTCTGCGGCCTGCAATTCATGTACCTTATCTCCCATAACCCTGGCTGAGCCCCCTGTGAGTAGAAACCATGAGAACACTGTCCCCATTTTACAGATGAGGAAATCAAGTCCCGAGGCACTGAAGACACTTGCCCACAGTCACCCAGACAGTGAGCTGGAGAGCGCAGATTTAAACCCAGGCAAAGGGGCTTTGGACCCCTTGCAGGGAGTGCTTTTAACCCTCATGCTGACTCCACCTGGCCTGTGGGGAAAGGGGAAGAGGGTGACAGGAGACAGAAGCCCAGAGCACCCGGCGAGGTGACTGGGGGCAGGGCGAGGACCAGGTAAGGCAAGCCAGGAGCAAAGGGTCAGGAGGCCCTTGGTTCCGGCACGCGTGGACCTTGTCCCGGCAGGCCCCTGAGCCCAAAGGGCCTCCTTACACTCATGTGCGTGTATCAGTTTAGTATGTAAAATGTCAAGATATTTTCCAATTTTTCCATCCACACGTTTCCTTACATCTAATGGAAATGTTCCAGAGTCCACACAGACATTTACTTAGGGAGGAAAATGAGGCTGGAAGGAAGGAAAGGCCACAACTCCTTCTCCTTCTCGGCTAAAACCGAGGTGAAATTCACACACCATAAAATTCACCGCCTCAAAGTGCACCACTCAGGGGTCTCTCCCACCTCCACCGTGTTATGCCGCCACCGCCTCTGCGGTGCCCGGCTCCAAAGGAGGCCTGTGTGCCCATCGAGCAGTCCCCCCCACCCCACCCCCTTCTCCCCAGATCCCTGAGAGTGAGGCGCACCTGAGAGGGAGCCCCTGCTTGCAGTCCTGCCCTGCTAGGGCATGAGGGTTCCCTGCCTGCTTCTCAGTGCCCTATCAGGATGACCCCTTATTGGGACAGCAGGCCACACACCCCTTGGGAAGGCCAGTTCTCGGACTCACAACCTCGGCTGATGGGTCTCCTTTATCTTCTGAGACCACCAACAGCCTGTGGCACTCACTCCCGCCCTCCAACGCCACACACCCTGCCGGGCCTAAACCCGCCAGCCATGTGGTGGGGGGGGGGGGGGGCGGGGAGGAGTGGCGGTGCCAGCCTGGCTGCCCCCCACTCAGGCTATCCTGGCCTCCGCTCCCCACGGGTGCCCGCACCCCTGCCTGCTCCCACAGGAGCGCCAGGAATCCCAAGCAGCTTAGTTGGGTGGGGAGGAGGGAAGGACCAGCTGTCTTTGGGACACAGAATTCCTCCCTGGAGCCTGGCTGCAGTCAGTCACATGGCACCGGAGAAGGTACAGCAAGAGGCTTACAGTCCAGCCCCCAGCCCAACAGAGAGATCAAGAATGTTCTGTGTGTGTTTTTAGGGGAGGAATAGAAGGACTTCACATAGTTCCTTCGGAATTTTAATTGTGTGCTTTGAACCTGCCTCCCATTCCTTCCCCTCCGCCCTCAGCCTTCGTGAGGGGGACACTTGTCAAGAGTGCCCCGGGAACGACGGGAGCAAACAGCCAGGACTTTGTGTGATGGTGACGCACTGGCATTTCTGGGCAAGACAAACACGCAGCCGCCTCCCTCCCAGTGCCTTGTGGCCTGATGCTGGCTGCTGTGTGTGTGGAGGGGGGAGCGTCAGCGGGGAGCCCCCTGGGGGTTGGGTAGGGCCAGCTCATCCTGTGTCACTGCAGGCGAGTGACCTAGCCTCTCCGTGCCTCAGTTTCCTTGTCTGCAGGAACTCTAAAAGATGAGAGTGGAATGACTTGGGCCAGAGGGGGAGACACCTGGCATCTCACGAGCATCAAAAGGTGATGTTCGATTATTATTACCGACGTATGTTAGCCAAGGAGGAGAAATGCTGTTCCCCGGGCAGCCGCTGGGTGAGTAAGGCTGTGGGGGCCTCTCTTCCTGTGGGACTGGCCTTTGCCAGTAGCCTTGCCAGACCCCTCCAGGACTCTCGGTCCCCCTCATTAATACCTGGCCTTTATGTGGGAGGCTGTGGTCAGCGGTTCAGACCCTGAAGTCACACAGCAGGGCTGAAGTCCCGTCTCGGCACTTCACTACTGTCTGTGTGACCATGGGCAAGTTTCTTAACATCTCTGTGCCTCTATTTCCGCTTCCATAAAATGACATAAATAGAACCCATGTTTCAGGGCCGAGCAATGATTAAATGGGACAGCACTTGGAGAAACTGTCTGGGCCAGAGCAGTACTCAATATATGCAAGCTGCCATTTCTTTTCTTTCTTTTCTTTCTTTCTTTCTTTCTTTCTTTCTTTCTTTCTTTCTTTCTTTCTTTTCTTTTCTTTTCTTTCTTCCTTTCCTTTCCCTTTCTTTCTTCCCTCCTTCCTTCCTCCTTTTCTTTCTTTCTTCCTTTCCTTTTCTTTCTTTCTTTCTTTCTTTCTTTCTTTCTTTCTTTCTTTCTTTCTTTCTTTTCTTCCCTCCTTCCTTCTTCCTTTTCTTTCTTTCTTCTTTCCTTCCTTCCTACCTTCCTTCCCTTTCCTTTTCCTTCCTCCTTCCTCCTTTTCTCTTTCTTTCTTTCTTTCTAAGAGGAGTGCTTAGTGGGAAATTTATATTTATATTTATTTTTAAATGTTTATTTATTTTGAGAGAGAGAGAGCGAGCACCAGAGGGGAAGAAAGAGAGAGAGGGAGAGAGAGAGAATCCCAAGCAGGCTCCATGATGTCAGCGGTCAGCCCAGAGCCCAACACAAGGCTTGAATGTACGAACTCTGAGATCATGACCTGAGCCGAAACCAAGAGTCAGACACTTCACCAACTGAGCCACCCAGATGTCCTATCTGAAGTACTAGTTTAAACACTGTTTGAGATGTATGATGTATGTTTTCTGCCCATGTCTTGATGCTTGTGCGGGCTCAAGGAACTCCTCCTGGCAATGCTGAGGCTTCCCTGGGGTCCTCACAGAGGGCAGGCTTATTTATGCTGGGGGCACTGAGGAACGGAGAGGTTGGAATGGCCTGGGCTTGGTGAGTGAGGAGAGAGGAGGGGCCAAGGCTGTGGAGGGAGGTGGGGGCGATCATGCATTCGTGTGGAGTGCAGTCGGAGGCCTGGGTTTCACTAAAACCGCAGGGGGAGGGACAGCAGACTACTCAGCAATGACAAGCAACCAGCTATGGACGCACACAAACGGACGAATCTGTTCCGTCGTGATGCTGAGCGCAAGAAAGCAAAAAAGAGGGAGAGTACAGAGCATACGACTCCACTTGCATAAAATCCTAGAAACCACAAGCTAGTCTATAGTGATAGAAAGCAAATCCGTGCTCCGCCGGTTGAGGGGGAAGGATGATGGTGGGGGGCGGGGGGGCAGCACTTGTCAGGGTGATGGGTTCATTCGCTATCTTGGCCGTGGCTGTGGTTTCTTGGGTGAATACGTGTGTTAAAACTGATCGGGTTGAATTCCCTAAATACAGGCAGCCTGCAACTGCTCACACCCTTCCCTGAGGCTGGGGGAGGTCTCTGGGGGGGACTCAGGGGAGAAGGGAAGAGGTGTGGGATGGCTGAACGGACCTGGGGAGGGGTCTGGGTTGGAGCAGCACTTGGAGGAGCTGCCCAGGCCGAGCTAAGGGCGGCTGATCCCCGTGGAGCAGGCGGAGCTCAGCTTGAGGGAACAGGAGTAAGAGAAAACCCCGCAAATTCACTTTTTCAAGAGACGGGTGCACACTTGAAGCCCATTTTTTAAAAAAATCTCACTGGACTCCTCAGGGAGACAGTATGGTCTCCCCCTGGGATGCTGACAGCCAGCTGAGGACCTGAGTCCTGTGAAGATAGGACTTGGCCTGGTGTGGTCCCTGCTGGGGCTGCAAGTCCCCGGACAAGTGTTGGCATGTTCCAGATGCTCGGGGAGTAGGTCAAATGAAGGTGTGAATGAATGAATGAATGAATGAATGAATGAATGAATGAATGAATACAACCTCCTATGGAGTAAGGCAGCTTCCAAGGGCGGCCCTCCTGTGCATCCTAATTCCCAGCCAACTTCATTCCCAGACCAGATGGTGGTCCAACTCTTGGAGTCTTCAAGGTCACCCTCGGCAAAGACAGACCCAGTCTGACCCCTCCGCTGTCCTACGGGGGCAAGAAAGTGGACAGAGACCCCTCAGCAGGGTTCCTGCCAGCAGGCCCAGGAGTTCCGAAGAGAGTGAGAAGCAGTGGTTGCAACTCTAACTTGCTGTGTGACCCTAAGCAAGTCACCGTGCCTCTCTGGGCAGGGCTTTCTCTTCTCAAGAAAAAGGGGTTGAAAGTGACACCTGGGGAGGCCCTCACTACCTCCATCCGTTCACTGGTCCATCCAGTCATTCAAGAAACACCCTGTGGTTCTAAAGCCTTTGGGATCACCTTTGTTAACCAGAAAATGAAAAATCCCCAGGACTCTTGCATTGCTGTTGAGGTTTTACTATACTTTTCCTGGACTTGGCTTTGCCGAACTAGTGAAATAGGACTGGGAAAGAGAATACACGAGAGCATTCAAGTTCGTAAGCGTCTGGCCTCCTGCAGCTCTAGCCTTTGTGTCTTAGACCCCATGCTCCTTTTAATGCACCCTGAGTGGGAAGCAGACCACAAGGCTAGTCGCTTTGGGTGTCTGGTCCAATGATAAATGATAAAACGATGCACACGGGGGGGAAGCGAGGTAGGGCAGGAAGTCAACAGGACAGGAGCCAAGCACCGTGGTCCCCACTCCAAATTGGCTTCCTCTGCAGTCGTGTGACCCTACGTGAGGTCCCTTTTCTTCTCTAGCCCCTGGGTCTCAGTTTTGTAGGCTGGATCAACGGGTTTTTCAGGAAGCGTCAACAACCGAGAAGTAGCAAATCAGCTCCCTAAGTGGTCAGCAGGCAAGATATGGGGTGGGGGTCGGGTGGGGAGCAGGACCAGTGTGTGGCAATAGGGAGCAGTGGAGATTGTGCTCCCAGCTCGGAAGACCAGCCACACAGGGGAATGTGGGTGTGGGGTAGTCAGATAAGCCTGCCTTTAAGCGAAGCCCCCAAAACACATTTTACTGCAGAATTTATTATTTAAATGTTCGTAATGAGTTCAATACATTTTTGAAGGCTTCCTACAAATCGAGACTTAGGTCCACGCCCATCAGCCTTGTCGCCCCCTACATCTGCAATCCTGTCTCCTCTCTTGCGGCCTCTCACTTTGTCTCCAAAGTCGGCCGAGTTTCTAGCACAAGCCTGGTCTTCTGAAAGATGCTAAAATGCTGGATTAGTCCACGGGGGCAGGAGAAGGCTTCGATGGTGGGCACAGGCATGTGCGCGCGCGCGCGCGCACACACACACACACACACACACACACACACACACACCCCGTTCAGGGAGTGGTATGTCCCCTGGAGCCAGGAGGGATGGGGAAAACAAGTCGATCGGGAGCCCCCCCCCCGCCCCCGAGTTCTCCCAATTTGCCCCCAGGCCTGGCAGGGAGCCAGCACTGGGGGTTGTCTCTGGGATTTCCCGCCCGGGCTCCTGTGGGGAGACACCCTGCGAGGCTGCAGTCGGCGTGCCAGCTTCTGAGGGCCACACCGGGACCTCACGTCACGGGGCTCTGGTGTTGCAAACAGAAGATGGACTGGAAGGTTCACCTCCCCGCCCCCCCCACCCCCGGTCCAAACGCAATTACCCTTTCTCCTAAAACTCAGCCACAGGCCACAGTCCAAGACGGATACATATACATTTGCATGTGCTTTTTGGCCATTTGTGATTCTCTAAAGAAAGTGTTTATGGGATACACGCTATGTGTGGGGACTGAGGGTACAGAGGTGACTAAAATCTCACGGTGTCGCTGTTCCTCCAGTACACCTCACACCCCATCACTCTGCCAAAACCAATTCTTACAGTTCATCCAAAGCCTCCTGGCACCAAGTCTGGCAGTCTGTCTTTTTTTCTTATTAAAATTTTTTTTTAGTAGAATCCAAAGCAGGCTCCAGGCTCCGAGCTGTCAGCACAGAGCCCGACATGGAGCTCGAACCCATGAGCCCTGAGATCATGACCTGAGCTCAAGATGGACGTCTAATGGACTGAGCCACCCAGGCACCCCAAAATGTTCTTTAAAAAAAAATGTTTATATATTTATTTTAACAGAGAGAGAAGGAGAGGCAGTGAGCAAGCACACAAGCAGGGAAGTGGCAGAGAGAGAGAGAGAGAGAGAGAGAGGATCCCAAGGAGGTTCTGTGCGGTCAACATGGAGCCAGACTCGGGGCTTGAACTCACGAACCATGACATCAAGACCTGACTGAAATCAAGAGAGGATGTTCGATGGACTAAGCCACCCAGGAGCCCCTTATTAAAAAAATTTCATGGTGAGGGTTGATGGGGGGTGGGAGGGAGGGGAGGGTGGGTGATGGGTATTGAGGAGGGCACCTTTTGGGATGAGCACTGGGTGTTGTATGGAAACCAACTTGACAATAAATTTCATATATTGAAAAAAAATTTTAAAAATAAAAAAATAATAAAATCATACCTTCTTATGACGTTAAAAAAATAAAATAAAAAATAAACATGTTCTTTGCAAAAAAAAAAAATTTCATGGGGCACCTGGTGGCTCAGTCAGTTGAGCGTCCGACTTTGGCTCAGGTCACGATCTCACGGTTCACTGAGTTCGAGCCCCACATCGGACTTTCCGCTGGCAGCACAGAGCCCATTTCGGATCCTCTGTCCCCCTCTCTCTTTGCCCTTCCCTTGCTTGTTCTCTCTCTCTTTCTCTCTCTCAAAATAAATAAAGTTAAACAAACAAATACATAAAATTTAAACATTTCTGAACAACGAGCACACCCAACATCACTCATCATCAGGGAAATCAAAACCACAGGGAGGTACAACCTCACCCCCATGAGGATGGGTACCATCAAAACCCCAGAAAATAACAAGTGTTAACCAGGATGTGGAGACATGCGAACCCTTGGGATGGGATTGGTGGTTCCTCAAAAGATTAAAACTAGAATTACCATATGACCTAGTAATCCCTCTCCTGGGCACATATATACCCCCAAACAAGTGAAAGCAGGGTCTCAAAGAGATAGTCGTACAGCCACCCACGTTCATTGCTGCGTTACTTATGGCAGCTAAAACACGGAAGCAACCTGAGCCTTCATCGACAGACGGACGCGTAAGCAAAATGCGGTCTATACATACAATGGACTGCCATCCGGCCTTTAAGAAGGAGGAAAGTCTACAACGTGCTTCAACACAGATGAACCTCGAGGATATTATAGTAACTGAAAGAAGCCAGTCACAAAAAGACAAATAATGTACAATTCCGCATGTATGAAGTAGACTCGTCAAAATCATAGAGACAGAGAAGCGCTTGGGTGACTCAGTCAGTGAAGCGTCCGACTTCGGCTCGGTCATGATCTCACGGTCCGTGAGTTCAAGCCCCGCGTCGGGCTCTGTGCTGATGGCTCAGATTCGGATTCTGTGTCTCCCTCCCTCTCTCTGCTCCTTCCCCATTCACGCTCTGTCTCTCTCTCTCAAAAATAAACATTAAAAAAAATCATAAAGACCGAAAGTAAAATGGTGGCTGTTGGGGGCTGGGGCGGGGGGGGGGGGGGGCTGGTGAGTTAGTGTTTGACAGCTATAGAGTTTCAGTTTCACAAACACAAAACCAAAGCACGACTCTTCGGAGAACTGGATGATTCTAGGTACAGAGCAGGAAAGAAAAAATCAAGATGAGCCTGAAACATCTTGTAGGGCCAGAAAGTAAAGAAGTGCTCAAAGATCGGAAGGCGGGGGGGGGGGTGGGGGGGGGATGACAAAGGCTCACAAGAACCAACCTGAACGAGCTCCCAGTGGCCAAGGCAGGAACAATTGGAGTGGCACAGTAAATGACGTATTATTAGGTCATAAGCCAAAGCATAAAACCAACATCCCTGAGTGCATGGACCCAAATAAACGATAGGATAAATAAGGCCGAAAGGGCATACTGAGGAAAGAATTACGAATGATGTGTGTAGATACTCTCCCTCCAAGATGGCGGCCTTAGTCCCCCTGCCCTCCAGCGTGGGCTGGGCTTAGAGACTTCTAGAGCATGGGAAGGAAAACGCAGTAACACATGGTGGAGACACCTGGCAGGCACCACCTTTTGCGAGGAACGGAGTCACCATCACCGGAGTCATCACCCACCATGTGGATGTCACAAAAGCCCCGATGGGAGGGGACAAGACAGGCACTCAACCTCAGTGGTCTTTCCCCGCCCCCCAAAACCTGTAATGCCAGACTCATCGTGAGAAAAACATCAGACAAACCCCAGTTCAGGGACAATTGACAAACACCTTCAAATCCCCACAAACACGAGTACTCTTCAAAATCGTCAAGGTTACAAGAAACAGGGACTGGAGTTTAGTTAACAGTAACACACTAATGTTAATTTTTCTAGTTTTGGCAAATGCACCTTAAGGACAGTTAGGTAAGATGTCGCCGTCAGGGCAAGGCAGGTGAGGGGTACACGGGAACTCCCTGGGTCCTCTTAGAGACTTTTCTATAAACCCAAAGCTAGCGCAAAGGAAAGTCTATTTATAAAAGCACTTCCTCCTGATGAATAAAGGAACACATGTTCACTGCGGATAATTGTTCATATAAACAAATAAGAAACCAGCGCTTGCTTAGCATTGACCGCGAACATTCCGGTGTGTTTCAATACAGTCTTTTTTCCTGTGCACTTTTGGCACAATTGAGGATAGGTTAACACCACCATCTTGTGCTCTGGGCTTTCAGCCTTAGAAGCACATTCCCTCCGTATTCAAGCGTTTCGCATTTGCCGTTGTTTACGTAGCTACACCATATTCCACGCCTTGGCTGTGCCTGCTTGGCTGCTCTCTCTGCTGCTAGATAGAACAATTTTCAGAGGTCTCTTAGAGCAAATTAGCTGTGACGCGTACATCTGGGTCTGCATTTGGGATAGCTTTCTAAAGAGAGTCTTAACAAAGAGGTTCGTGAGTGGAAGGGCGTAGGTATTTTTAAGGCTCTTGACGTTGCCAATTTGCTTTCCAAAAGCGTGACACTCAAGGGTATCCGGGCCAGCGGGATACTTAGAACACCTGCTACTAAAGGGCTTTCTTTACCCCCACGCTTGCCTGTCCATCTGCAAGCCCCTGGACACCGTTTCCTCTGGATGCTGTTTGCCCCTCCCTGTGCCCCTGTGTCCCCGAATTCCGCAGCCTCGAATTCCAGCAGTGCGTCTCTGTCTCACTCTCAGGACCTCCCTACCCCGGCCAGTCTCTTCCGGAGGCTTTGGGTATCTCCCCGGTCCCCAGACGCAGCCTTGGTTAACCTCTCTGTTGCGCTCCGAGACCACATTCCCAACTTCCCTCCCCTCCGGACTCCTCGGCACCAAGGAATTATTTCTAAAACACCAACCTGCTCACTTCACATCCCCACATTAAAGATCCTACGGCCTCCTGCCTGCAAGAGGGCCTCCTTAGATCCATGCATTCAAGGCCTTAAACAGCATCGAAACTCATTAGTAGAAAAAGGGACTCTGTCCTCTTTCAAGCAAGCTTACCTCAAGGACAGTCTCCACAGGATGGTAGGTCGTCTTTAACACCTCTTTAGGACTTGATCTCCTTTCTAGAACAAAAGGAGAGACACTTTGAGACAAGATCACCTTGGGCGGACAATACTTCCTGAGCCAACGTCATTAGCAATATTTTGTTTTGTTCGACCCTGGGCACAGACTCCTGTCTGCAGTCATGCCACAAATTTGCCTTTGAAACAAATCTAAGTTGGGTTTTTTTTTTAAGTGTAACAATCTAAAAGATGGAGTGAATAGGGGCGTCTGGGTGGCTCAGCCGATTGAGCAATCGACTCTTGGTTTTGGCTCGGGTCATGATCTCATGGTCGTGGGATCGAGCCTTGTTGGGCTCCACGCTGAGCAAGGAGCCTGCTTGGGATGCTCTCTCTCCCTCTCCCTCTCCCTCTCCTCTCCCTCTGCCCCTCTCCCCCACTCCCTCTGTCTCTGAAATTTAAAAAAATTTAAAAAAAATTGTTTAAAAGATGGAGTAACAGTAAGGGTGGTGCTTGGTCATGGCAGACTGAGCAGGTATTACTTTTACTCCAAGTGTGGTCCCGGACTATCAACCCCACACGGCTGTTTGTCAGAACCTCAGGACTCAGGTTCTGCCTCAGACCCACGGCCTCAGAGCCTGCACTTAGCAAGGTCTGCAGGTGATCGTGCACGTGCACCAAACACTGGGAAGCACCGACGTGAATAACAAAGCTTGGGAAACACTGGTCCCAGGAAAAAAAGTTGAAACTCTTTCGAGATGATTCCCGCACCTCTCCAAGGGCTTCTGCGCCTGGGACCATAGCTGCCTGCCTTTATTCAGGCCGTTCATCTCACCAAAAATCCCACCCTCTAATAGGACTTTTTTTTTTTCCCATTTAATTGAGGTGAATTTCACGTGACATAAAATTAACCACTTAACGCGAGCAATTCTATGGCATTTAGCACATCTGCAATTTGTGCCACCCCCGGTATGTAGTCCCCAAACATTGCCATCACTCCCAAATAAAACCCTGTAGCCACGGAGCATCGCTACCCATTCCCCTCTCCCGGGCAACCACAATCGGCTGTTTTAGGGATTTGCCCATTCTGGACGTCTCCTATGAATGGAATCACACGATACGTGGCCTTTTGTGTCTGGTTTCTTTCACTTACCGTGATGTCCTCAAAGCTCATCCGTATTCTAGCAGATGTCAGCGCTTTGTGCGTCTTATTTTATGCAGAACAAAATTCTATTGCATGGACAGGGTACCTCTTGCCTATTTATGGACATTTGGGTTGCTTTCACTTTTTAGTTATTGCGATTAACCATACTATGAGTATCCGTGTACCAGTGTTTTTTTGAGTACCTGTTTCCAACGATCCTGGATATATACTTAGGAGTACAACAGCTGGGTGATACGCTAGTTCTACGTTTAACTCTTCAAAGCAATGTGACTTCTGCCTAGAGCTCTCTCTCAACCCTCACTTGCCTCTTCCTGCCCCCCCCGCCCACCAGAACTGATTTTACCTCCTTTTTCTCCCATAGCGATTTCCAAAACACCCCACATAGCAACGCTGGGATTCACACCCAGGACTTGTGGCTCCAAATCCTGGCTTTTTGCCTGGCCCCACACAGCTGACAGCGGCCTCCACCTTGGACTGACCTCATTTTGTACATGAGGGTGCTCCGGCTGGGAGCCCGTTCAAGGCCACCCAGCTCCTAAGTGACAGCTGGGTTCTGGCCAATCTCAGCTCTGGTATCCGGTCTTCAGATCCCGTGGTCTACACACTGTGCTCCTAAAGGGACAAATGGGTTGGTCTGTTTGTTTTTTAAAGGTAGTCTGTTCCATTCCCGGGGGTGCCGAGACCCTCTCAGTGCTCCGTCCCCAAGAAATCAGTCTGTCTCCTCCCGGGATCCGCTACGAGGCCGGTTTCTGCAGCAAAGAATGACCTCCAACATCTTTGGTTTGGGCACATTTATTTGGGCTCTTCATACATTTTATATATATAGTTTGGGGTCTTTCCCATGATAGGAGGAAAGGGAGGAAACGACACTTTATTTTATTTTTCTGCCTTTTTCATTTTCACCCTGTGCAGGGAATGGGCACAGAGCAGGATGCCAGGGGCCGGAGGCGGCCCCTCAGGTGTAGCCCACCAGGCGCGGGGTACAGGGGAAGGTCTTGCGCATGCTCATGCACTTTTCCTTGTCGATGCACAGCGTGTTGGCCTTGACGGCCAGCTCGTGCTCCAGCCGGCACTTGGTCATTACCAGCAGCTGCAGCGTGTCCTGGGTCTCCCGCAGCCTCAGCCTCAGGGTCTGCAAGGTGTCGTCGATGGTGAATACCTCGTTCACGAGCCTGGGGCGAGAGCAGAGAAGGCACAGTTGGCACCTGCCAGGGGCCAGGAACTGTGCCAGGCGCGGGGAGGCAGCCCTGAGCGAGACGGACGAGGCTCGGCCGTCAGGGAAGACAGAGGTGGGACAGGGAGACAAGGCGGTTCGCGACGGGCGCTGCTGAGGTCGAAAAGCGCAATGGAAGACATGGAATGTTTGGGGCAACAATCTGGTGGGTCCTCACTGAGTTCAGTGTCGACTTACCACGTGACCCAGCAATGCCGCGCCTCGGTGTATACCCACGAGAACTGCAAGGAGACCCTCGAACAGATATTTGGACGAATACCTGTGCGGCACTAATCACAAGAGTCAAAAGGTGAAAACAGCCCCACTGTCCTCCGACCGGAGGAATGGCCAACCGAAAGGTGGTCCATCCATATGATGGGATATTATTCAGCCCTAACACGGAGGAACAAAACCCTGCCACCTGCAATAGAGGGAGGACCCTTGAAGGCTCATGCTGAGTGAAAAGAAAGCAGACACAAAAGGTTATGTATTATGTGAATTACATGAAACTTCCAGAACAGGCAAATCCACAGAGACAGAAAGAGGAGTGGTTGCCCGGGGCTGGAGGGTTTGTGGGGTGTCCTTTTGGGTGGAATGAATGAAAATGTTCTGGAGCTAGACAGTGCGTGTAACTGCACAACACTTTGAATGTTGTTGGTAGATTTTATGTTGTATGTATTCTGTCCCATTAAAAAAACCAAAAAACTCTACTAGCTTGGCTAGCGCCATGTGGATAAAAGATGGTCAGGTGGGGTGTCCCTTCTTGGCGCCCTGCTCGGGTCCCCATTACTGGCTGGGGCACCCGTCCTCCCAGCTGCCGTGTGCACTGGCCGTACATATTGACCTTCATAGGCCCACGCTTCTCCAGAGAAGCCAACGGCTCACCCACATAGGGGTACAAAAGGCTGTCCCCTGCCTCCAGGTGGGACCACCTCCATGGTGCAATTCATGATGCAGAGACTCCGATGGGATCAGGACGAAGCCGGGCTCCCCTATCCTGCCTCCCCCCACTCCCTTTCTCCCGAAGCTCTGTTTCTGGGGAAACTTCCAAAGTCATCAGGAAAGGCCCTTCTGGGGAGGGAGCTTGTGACCCGAGAATTAAAGATGAGAACCAGCTGGCTGCATGAAGCCCAAGAGGGAACGCATTCTACAGGACAGGACTTCCCAACGCCGGAGATGTTCTATACCTGCACCGTGCTCTCCGGGCGCCACTGGCCACGTGGGGTCCGTGGGCACTTGCAATGCAGGCAGAGCAAGGGAGCAACTTGTTTTTGTTAATGGTATTTCATTTTAACTCACTGAAATGTAAATGGAGAAGCCACATGTGCAGCTGGTGGCTACCCAACTGGACAGAGGGCAGGGCTAGAGCATAGAGCACAGCAAAATCCAAAATAGAGGGGGCTGGATTGTCCTCAGGGCCGTCGGAGGCCCCTGGGGGGTTAAATGGTGTGCGAGTGTTGGAGGGGGTGTGAGTCGCTGACTCAAATTTTGGGAAAATCTCCGGGCCACCGCCTAAAGATGAGATCGGAAGGGGCAAGAACAGGGGCGGGAGAGGCGTTACGAGGTTGTCACAACATCCACATGGAGTGGGTTGAAGGGTGGCCCCCAAAGATGCGTCCAAGTCCAAAACCGCAGGGCCTGTGAAGGTGATACCATTTGGAAATAGGGTCTTTGCAGGTGTAGGTGATCCTGAGGTGAGGTCAACCTGCATTCAGGATGGATCCTAAGCGCAAAAACGGGGCCCCTTATCCCAGGAAGGAGGGGGAGATGCGAGGCAGAGAGAGACACGTGGGAAGAAGGCCGTGAAGACAGAGGCAGTGGCGGTGATGTGGCCCACGCCAAGGGCATCACGCACGCCCGGCAACACCAGAGGCCAAGAGGAGTCACGGTGCACACTCTCCCTCTCAGCCTCCAGGGGAGCCTGCCCTGCCACCGCGTCGATTTCACACATCTGGCCTCCGGAAGTGTGAGCGCATACAGAAGCATTGTTCAAGCCACCCGGTGTGCGGTAACTTGTGACAGCAGCCGTAGGGACCTGTGATAGCGGCCCAGTCTCGGGGGCTGTGCCGTGGGTCCCGCCTCTGTGCTCAGGCCCAGAGGACATGCTACCCAAAGGGCTTGAGTTGGATATCAGGGTGGGCTTCCCTGTGGCGGCCCTGGGCTAGGGACAGGTCACATAGAAGCCTGGAAACTCTTGGCTCCCTGGGCCTCTAGCCCAGCGCTGTCCAAAAGAACTTTCTGCAGCCACGGAAATGTTCTGCGCTGTCCAATGTGGTAGCCTCTGGCCACCCATTTGGACTGTGGCTCGTGGATGTCAGGAGCTGAGTTTTAGGATTTGTTTCATGTTCATTAATTTAAACGTAAATATAAACGGGTGTCCGTTCTCGGGAATGGGCATGGACGGGACCTGAGCCAGGAGAGGGGGCCAGAGGGGGAGGGGCTACCTATAGAAGAAACAGGAAAGAAGGCCCAGAGGTGGAGAAGGAGGGATGGGGGCGGGCGGCGAGGAGAGTAATGCATAGACAGGTACACTTCAGCTGCTGGAGAAGGTGGCTTGGATCCTATTATCTGCTGAGCTCCCAAAGCCCTCGTGCACACACATACATATGTCCACACGGACACATACAGACACACGTGTGAGTGCACGCACGCACATTGCCCGGGGCTCCTGAGCCAAACATGGCCCACCCATGCTCCCCGTCTAACCCCTTCGGGGGCACAGCTGGTGGACACAGAGGCAGGGAGCTTCTCCCCGAGGAATGGGCCTTCCGGGACAACATCTGGTCCCTGAAAGCCCTGTTCCGTGAAAGTCCCCTGGGGGTGGGCTATCAGACAGCCCTTGGCCCCAGAGGGTGCCGGAACCAACCTGAACATCTAAGAAGCAGGAACTTGTACAAGAGGGATCGGGAGAGCTTCCCCTGAGCCCTCACCTGGGACCTGGACCCCTGCCAGCCCAGCTGCAGGGGGACCCCGGGCACGGCACCCACTCCCAGGGTGAAGAACTTCCAGTCATTTCCAGGCCAGCAGCAGGCTGGGGAGCAGGCAGCCAGGTCTTCAAGTTCAAAGCCTGGGGCCACTTTCCCTGTCCACTCCCGGCCAACAAACACGCCCAGCTTTTCTGTTTCCTGAATGATTATCTCAGGCTGTGCCCACATCAAACACCGTCACCTGGAGCCACCCAGTGTTTTCTCTCAGAATGTTCTTCCTCCTTCCTCCCCGGCTCTCTTCTCCACATCTCGGCCCATCTAGCTCAGGAGGGGGACAAGCCACAGAGCCCTGGGGCTTTTGTCATGCAGCAGCAGCTAGCTAAGCCAGCGTCCCTAGCACACAGGGCACACACAACCAAGGGGCCTGACCTTGGTCACACAAATTTCCGTGTCTGATGGCCTGTTCCTGCTTTGCCCGGCCGTCATCCCATTCCAGACCCCAGCCCCGCGCTCCCAAACCCCCGTTTCAGGGCCTGCATGAGCTTTGCAACCCCTCTCCAAGGAGAAGGGCCTCTCCTTCACAAAGCGGGATGGGCGGGATTAAGCTATTCCAGCGTTCGTGGGTGACAACTTTACAAAGAGGGAGACAGAGACGGAGGGAGGTGTGCTGGAGCCCCTCCCAGGGGCTGGCAGGGGCACGGGGATCTCCGGCCTGGGAGGCTCCCTCTGCTGAGCTCTCAGGGGAAAGCTGGAGGGTTCCCAGAGCACAAGGTGGTGGAGACTATCCAGGGGACCCCAGAACTCTAGCCCCCCGCCCAGTGTCCTGCTGAGTAGTGGGGCTACACATCCTGACTGGTGGGAGGGGGGTCCATTTTTCAGACCCAGGTTTCCTGGGAGCTCGCGGGACCCACCCCTCTGCGTCCTGGCCTCCCCCACTCACTTGAACTGTGGGATGTCCCTGCACAGCTCCACGTTGGGGCGCCAGGTCCGGCACTCCAGCCTCGTCTGCGCCACCTTCAGTGGGCACTCCTTGGCCATGATGGACCTTTCCAGAAGCATGATGGTATTCTCAGCCTGGAAGATCTCCTGCAGTGTCTGCGGGGAACACGTGGGGTGTCAGGGAAGGAGGAGCCCTGGGCGGCAGAATGCTTCAGTGGCTCTTTCCCCAACCATGAGGGCTGTGGGGGGCAGGGACTGTGCTCCTCAAAGACAATCTCAGGATAACAGCTGGGGCACTTCTGGTCACCCAGGACGCTGCGGACACTGGGGAGGGGCAGGTGCCAAGGCTAGTTGTGTTTTCAATCTCCAATACCCACCGGAGTTATCCAATTAGTGTTCAGGCAAAAAAGGGACAGAGAGGGAGAAAGGCCTTTAAGCACAATAAGGGGCACCAGGGTGGCTCAGTGATTAAGCATCTGACTTCGGCTCAGGTCATGATCTCACAGTCCATGAGTTCGAGCCCCGCGTCGGGCTCTGTGCTGACAGCTCGGAGCCTGGAGCCTGCTTTGGATTCTGTGTCTCCCTCTCTCTCTGCCCCTCCCCTGCTCATGCTCTGTCTCTGTCTCTCTCTCTCAAAAATAAACTAACATTAAAAAAAAATTTTTTTTAAAGACTAACACAATAATCCAAAACAATAGCTAATCTCTGAACCGCTTTAATCCGAATTAATCTAGGTTGTTCTAGATCTTTTTATAATCCAAAATGCACCTTTCTAGTAACTAGATCAGTAAATAAACTAGAAAGGAAGAAAAGAAAGGGAGAAGAGGGGAAAGAGGCTCAACATTTTCTATTTATGTGTAGAAATATTTTCCCCACTCTAATGCCCTGTAGAGAAGACATCAGCTGTAGCTGGTGAAGTACAGATCCCAGGAAGGGACAGGAGAGAGGCTCCTGGGGACCCGGAATGTTCTATATCTTAACCTGAGTGGAGTTCCATAGCTGTAAACACGGGCGGAAGACCCTTGTCAAAATTAATCAAGCTGTGCACTTTACTGGAAGACTGTCATACTTCAGTAGAAAACAAAGCTAAAATCGGAAAAAGGTCATTTGCAGGAAAAGATTGGCAAGGCGTCGACATTCGTGTCGGGGGACTTTTATAGGATTCTCTCGACGTCTGTGTGTTGGAAATTTTCCATAATAAAAAGTAACAGCGTGAGAGGACGAATAAAGAACGGGCACCAGAAGGAACCTGATCCTGCCCTTGGCCGACATAAGCACACCAGAACTGAGAGTACTCAGCAGATGTCACCTCACTGAGGCTGACACGTCCCCTCTCCTCCCTATCATCACCGTCAGTGGCTCCCGTTTCCCTGGGGACCCCTCCTTCCAGAAGATTCTTTGTGGGTGGGCTGCACTAACACCCCTTCCAGACTTGGCAGGGCCGGATGGCGCCCCGTTCTGACAAGCCTGCCTTCCGCTGTCTGTTTGTCCATCTCCCCTGCTAGCACGTACACTCCAAGAAGTTGGGGGCTTGTCCATGCCGTACCCCCATCGCCAGGAACAGTGCTTGGTGCAGAGCGAGGGCTAGCACATAAAAGCCAGCACACCCAGTTAAAGGTGAATTTCAGATCGACAACAAAGCACCTTTTTAGTATATGTGTCAGCTACCACGCCAGATATACCTGCGCTAAAAAAAATTATTTGTTGTTACTCCAATATTCCTGTTCAACTGGGACAGGCTGCTTTTTATTTGCTGAATCTACAAACTCTCCTCACGGCAGGAACTCAATAAAGTCACTTAATGAATGAATGAGTGAGTGAGTGAGTGAGTGAGTGAGTGCGTGAGTTACAGGGAGCACTGGAAGTCTAGATGTTTAGCCAGCTCTCCCCCATCATCCTTGTCCACCCTGAGGCTTAGGAACAGGGTACCTTAAACTTTATAGTGGTCCAGTCCATCTCAGATTTCAGTATCGGAAAACACCACTGGCACATGAGTGTGCCTGCCTCCTGAATGGAGCAGGGATCACAAGCGTGAGACCCAGTCCCCGCCTTTAAGAACGTTACATTCATATTGTTTTCCCTCTTTTTGTGAGCTAGGAAATGCTCACAAGTCATAACCTATTGACTATAACCCGATGACATAACCTGATGACTATTGTAGCTGGGCTGAGCCCGTATTCTACGGGCACAAGAAATTAAAAGGCAATTTTTTTCCAAAGAATTAAAGTCCTGACTTCCCTATCAGCTTAGGGAAAAAGCCCGGAAAGAGCGTGTTTTGCTATTTCAAGGTAACAAAAGGATGTCCTTTTCCTATTGGGGTGGAGATGGGTGGCAGGGCTATGGGGGGTCAAGGGGACCACTGACCCTCCTTCAAAGCCCATGAGGAGGAAGCCTGGCCTCTCACCGGGTCCTCACGGAGCCACCCAGAACCAGAGTGCCACTGACCACATGTTGGTTAAACATTATCCCGTATGTTCTGCACCCGGCACATGAGCACATGTAAACACTCGAGTGCAGAGACAGCTGTTAGAACTTGTGGGGATTTTCCTTAAAAACCTGCCCCTTTGTGTGTGTGTTGGGGGGCGGGGGAGAGGGCTGGCACAGATGTGCAAATCTCCAAAAGCACCACCCCAGCCTGGTACAGAAGAAAATCAAGCCTTCTAGAGCTGAAAAATGCTTCTTGGCATCACGTTACCCCATGCAGAAAACAGCCCCTCCCTCTCAGATCTACGCGTCTGTGGCCTGTTGGCAAGGTGGGGTAAGGAGGACATCACTGAGGGTTTGGCTGCTGGGGTAGCTGCCAGCCGTGCCCCCTGCCTGAGCCCATGAAGGCAGCTCCCAGGATGCTTTGCTTCCTCTTAGCTGCTGCTAAGACACCCTTGAGCTGCTCCCAGGCTGTGTTTATGTTGGTTTCTCCCGTTGGCTCTCTTGGTCCCCTGGTCCCCAGCTCAGGGCTCGGCCAGCCTCCCTGGGGGCCTGCAACTTTACAAGAGGCCTGACTCTTGAGTCGAAGGGTGGTGCTCACACTCATTCATGTGCTCAATCATTTCTTCATTCACTCATTCTTCTACAGTCTCGCCGATCCACTCGTCGACTTACCAAATGTTCACTGAGCACCTATTAGGTGCAAAGCACTTGTAGGAATCAGACACAGCACTGAACACAACAGACAGAAAACCCATCCCGGTGGAGTTTACATTCTAGTGCAGAATTCACTCATTCGTGTGCTCCTTTATGCGATAAATATTTATTATACGCAACACACACCACTTGTGAAGCACCGACAAGGCTTTGCTACAACTGTAAGTGCTCCCTTGAGCATGGCAGAAATTCAAGTTCCTTCCACCCTCTCTCTGTTAGGAAAATACGCATTGGATGTGGTTAGTGTGCAGGACATTGGTGGGGGACGGGGCCACCCAAGGGGCCTCCACTACATGTTCTCCAGGAACTCTCTCGCCAGCACAGCGGAGGGACAGGGACGCAGCAGCCGCACCATGAACTGAAATTCACTGATTCTCTTTCAAGCCTGCCAACCACTTCCAGGGGGGTCACGCGAGCGGAGGTGGAATCCAGAGTCTTCCGCAGGCAACAGGCTGCAGCAACATTTTAACAAGTTTGCTCTACTTGCCTTATATGTATTCTTGTAGCTCCTTTCCAGTTATGGCAAGCACCGCCAGTCTTCCATTTACACAAGGGACGGAAACACGTTTTAAATGAATGTGTTTTTAAGCCCCTTTCAGGGACTGGATTTAAACTGAAATATAAATAATAGCCCAGGTGGCTGGTGGATCTGGTGACATCAAGAAGGTGGCCCAGGAGCGACTGGGTTTGGGAAACCCTGTATCACACTGTCTCCCAGGCACACGGATGCAGCAGGTGGAGCGGGGCTGGGGAGCTGGGCGGGTGGTCACAGCCCAAGTCCCCTGCCTCCCTCTGCTGGCGTTGTGGGGGTGCTGGGTGCTGAGTGTTGTTTGTATCTCCAGGCCACCACCTCCCGTCTCCCCTTTGAATTTCTTGAGCAGGCCTGCTGGTGCATTTTCCAGAATAGTAGGGGTTTTCCAGAATCGGCCCCTCTAGAATCCATCAATGACTCACACCCAAAGCAAATCTGCCCAAACTGTTCCCCATAACCTGGTGTCCAGCCTCTGTCACTCACAGCCAGGGTCCTAGAAGGGAGGAAAAAGCCACACACACACACACACACACACACACACACACACACACACACTCTCTCTCTCTCTCTCTCTCTCTCTCTCTCATTCTGTCTTGGGGACAACCCCTGTCGCCCACCCCAGTCCTACCCACGTGGGCAATGACTCAGCCTCCAAAAGTTTGAGGAATGTGACCTCCAAGGGCCAGGAGCCAGAGACCAAGTGGACTGACCAGGGGCAGGAGCCTGAGACACAGTGGCCTTGACCTTCATGCCCAAGAGGAAGCTAAGAATTTGCCCGGTGCTCATGGAGGCACCAAATGCCAGCCTGGCCCACCAAGCTCCAGGTCAGCCGGGTCCTTGGACCCCAAATTCCATAACATCCTGTGGGAGAAGAGCCCTGGGTCTAAGAGGATGACCCACATATCCCAGTATATCCCCTCCTGGGTATATACTGTGGGAACCCAAGACTGTCAGGAATAAATATATCAAGGATGTTCCATGCGGTATCACTCGTAGTGGGCAGTAAGCTGGCAATGGATGCCATTGGCCATGGAGAAGGATGAGTAAGAGATAGCAGACGGGCACTGCAGATGATTTTGGTGGCCATTAGGTGTAGACTAGGTGTGGGTAGGACCAGGGTTGGGTCTTTAAAACTACACAGGGGGAGAAAAGAAGGCAAACGAGTGAACTCTATTACACAATCCCTTTGGAGAAAATTAAAAATCCCTGCACCTACAACGGCCATGCACATTTTGTAAGAATACATCTTGACCAAGAGGTCCACGTTCAACAGTTAAAACGGCCATCGATGGGAAAGTCGTCTATGTGAGAAAAGGAGGAAGCAGGAAGGACAGGATAAAAGGAGGGAAAAAGAAATAAGCAAGGGGCTTTTTATAAACAGGATGCACCAAGAAGTGAGGAGTATGATAAAGTCATCTCTCTTCCCTGGGGTCAGAAAGGAAAAAATTCCCACAACCCTACCAGATTTAAAGTTTCCTTTTAAAATAACTTCTGTAGTTTAGGTTTTTTTTTTTTTTTTTTTTTTTTTAATGGGAGAAAGCCAATTTAAAAAAAAAAAACCATCTGATAGTAAAGGGTACTGATTCTGGACTTTGGCTGCATGTTAGAATCACTGGGAGGGTTTTAATTTTTTTTTTTAACATTTATTCTTGAGACAGAGATAGAGAACATTAGTGGGGAAGGGCACAGAGAGAGAGAGAGAGAGACCCAGAATCTGAAGCAGGCTCCAGGCTCTGAGCTGTCAGTACAGAGCCTGATGTAGGGCTCGAACTCATGAACCAGAAGATCATGGCCTGAGCCAAAGTCAGACGCTTAAACAACTGAGTCACCCAGGTTCCCTGCTGCGATGGTTTTAAAAAATACAGATGCTTGGGGTGTCTGGGTGGCTCAGCTGGTTGATCGTCTGATTCTTGGTTTCAGCTCAGATCATGATCTCACGGTTCATGGGATCAAGCCCCATGTGCGGCTCTGTGCTGACGGTGTGTAGCCTGCTTGGGATTCTCTCCCTCTCTCTCCGTCCCACTCATTCTCTCTCTCTCTCTCTCTCTCAGTCAAAATAAATAAACTTTACAAATATAGATAGATAGAGAGATAGAGAGATAGATAAATGGATGGATGGATAGATGGATGGATGGATGGATGCATGCATGCATGCATGCATGCCTGGGCCCTTCTGCCAGCAGTTCTGATTTCGTGGGTCTGGGTATCAGGATGTTTCAGGAGCTCTCTGAGTAATTCAGAAGTGCAGCCACAGTCAAGCCCCATTGGTTCAAGCGGTACAGAGACACATGAACATTATGTCTCCAAGGGAAGGAAGCAGGTCAATGACCACAGTCATGGACTTGGTGTTGTCAGTCAAGGCCGTCTGTCTTGGCAGGAAGCCCCAAGTGAAGTCAAGTGATCCAGTTCACCCCCAACACTGACCGAGCAGGTCGAAGGTACTGTTTGAGATGTGCACGTGGGCTTGGGCTTCCAGAAAGGGTCTGGGGAAGAAGCAGTAGCCTCATCGCAAGGCTGAATCCGAAGCCAACCACTTTAAAAACCTGACACTCCAACCCCCAGCCCAGAGCTGTGCCCTTCTTTCACCGTGGCCCGGGTAATCCAGACCCCGGGCCAGGCAGGCAGGAAGCTCAGTGCTCGGGCAGTCTTTCAAGGTGGGAAGGTCTGGGCAAACCCAATACCCTGATCCCAAGGTCAGGATCCCTCAGACTCAAGGCACCTGCTACATTCGTACGTGTGTGCATGTGTGCGTGTGTGCACACACACCCTCATACCCACCCACACACACAGAATGAGCGTCCCAGATACCGACACCTCCCTTTACACACCGTCTGCTCTGCCTGGATGCTCCTTCCCCAGACACCCACATCGCTCGTTCGCCTCCTTCGGGTTGTGCCTAGACCGCGCAGAAGAATGCAACCCCCCACCCTGGCCGGCACTCCCAACCACCCAAACCCCTCCTGTATTTCTCTCCAGTCCTTACACCTGCTGACATAATACGTGTTTTATTCATTAATGTTGCTCCTCTCCCCCGACCAGAAAGCAAACTCTGGGGCGCCTGGGTGGCTCAGTCAGTTAAGCGTCCGACTCTTGATTTTGGCTCACGTCATGATCTCACAGTTCCCGGGATCGAGCCCCAGGTCAGGCTCTGTGCTGCCAGCGCGGAGCCTGCTTGGGTTTCCCTCTCTCCCTCTCTGCCCCTTCTACGCTCACACACTCTCTCTAAAAAAAAATAAATAAATAAAGATTAAACAAAAAGAGGACAGACGTTGGCAGTAGCCTGCCTGACAATATCCAAATCCTAGCCCACACTGGGTGACCTCAGCAAGCGTCCTAGGATCTCGGAGCCTTTCCGGTAAGCCTTTCCGGTAAACCGGGGATGGTAATACCCCCACTGCACAGAGTGGAGGTGAGGGCACGGGGTGGCCAGCCCCGGAGGAGCTCCTGGAAACCCCAGCAGGCGTGTGAGCCCCCTCCACCGCCCGGCACACGGAGCCGTGAGACACACACACACACCCATCTCAGGAGCCACATGAACAGCAGGGGTCGTGACCTGCTCTTCCAAAAGGAAGCACGTGCGTGCATGTGTGTGTGTTTCTCCCACAAATACCCCTGGAAAGGACCACAAGAAAGTCATCACGCCCCTTCCCCATCTTTCCTTGGCCAGGTAGAGGCATCTCTCTCTCTCTCTCTCTCTCTCTCCTCTCTCTCCTTCCCTCTTTTTCTCTCTCCCCAGCCCCTGAGCTCTGAGGGTTTCCCAGAAGCACCTCCTCTCCCGCAGGCCTTAGGGGTGTTAACCTTTCTGCTCCCACAGAGCCCAAGAAGCAGGGGGTGGGAAGGAGCTCGCGGGGCAGGGCGCAGCCTGGCTCAGAGGCTGGGCGGGCCGCCGTGCGATTGGCCCAGGGGGGTCACCCCATGGGAGGAGTCTCAGCGGCCTGGGCCCAGAAGCTGGCACACGGTTGGGAAGGAGGTGGCGATGGTGCAGGGCTCACCTCACTCTGCTCCCTAGGCCCCAGCTCTGTGCCCTGTGAGCTGCAGGCCGCCTGCCAGTGGGCGCTGTGAGGCTGAGGGTCGCGCAGCGCACGGAGGGTGGGGAGGGGCAGGTCACTTGGTGCCACCGCGCCCCTGTGCAGTCACACAGAGCCACGTTCAAATTCCAGCTCCTGACCGGGAACGGGTCACTCGATCCCCCTGTGCCTCGTGCCAGAAAGTCCCCCACATCCCCTGAGCCCCTTCTCACTGAGCCAGACATCGGGGGGGGGGGGGGGGGGGCTCCTGTTCTCATCTGCAAAACCAGCATGACACTAGCTCACCCCCAACGTTGCTGTGGGCATTAACTGAGATAAGGTGGGTCAAGTGCTTCGTCGGGCGCCTGGCACTTGCACAACCCCCACCCTGCAATGTTCAGTCTGTTAGATTTGTCCTTTGGGATCTTTGGTCTTTTTCTTCTTCTTTTTTTTTTAATATAAGACAATAGGAAACTGAGATTCACTTGACAGAATTTGGCTTCGCAGGCAACTCAGACTCCCTCAGACCTCCATTCCAGGGCTCACACTTAACCTCCATTAACCCACTTATTTGGGCTTAAGGGGTCAAGGCAGGGGTCACCAGCGCAAGGGAGGAGGAATGTCCTCTTTCTCAGCTTCCAGAATGTGGCTCAGAGAGGGAGCCAGTGGGAGGCAGATGGTGGGCCACACGCCCTCAACCCTCCTCCCCCAACCGAAGTTCTTTCTGTTAACCGACCCCCCTCCAGGCAGATCCCCAGCCACCAGGGCCTCTGTGCAGGGGGTCTCAGAGGTGGGAGCCCCACGCGGGAAGTCAGGAGACCCAGATTTATGTCCAAACCCTAACACAAACCAGCTGTGGAACCCACACCCCCACTCAGCCATTGGGCTGCACTGGCGATTTCCTTATCCGGCAAATGGGGACCGGGGCCTATGCTCCCCCACCGGCTAGGATGCTACAAGGCTCCTGGACCAGGTGATGTGAGCTATACCTCAAAGCATCATGAGTCTGCCCCGTGCGCCTGGACCCACTTCCCTGAGACCCAGCCTGAGACCTGTTAGCTGCAGGTATAGCTCTCTGTGTTGTTGTTGTTGTTTTTAACGTTTATTTATTTTTGAGAGAGAGAGAGAGAGAGAGAGAGCAGGGGAGAAGCAAAGAGAGAGGGAGACACAGACCTCGAAGCAGGCTCCAGGCTCTGAGCTGTCAGCACAGAGCGCAATGCGGGGCTTGAACTCACAAATCGTGAGATCATGACCTGAGGTGAAGTCGGACGTCCAACTGACTGAGCCACCCAGGCGCCCCTTGATTTGGTTTTTAAGTCTTCAAGCCTTCAAGTCAAGCCCCTTCAGACGTTAGGGAGTCCCAGTACACAGCCTTCTGGAGCATCTTGAGGATGCTCTAGATAGTGAACAGATGTTTCCGGAAAGGTCTGTGGGGTAGGTATTTCAGGTTTTAGGAGCCACACGGTCTCTGTCACAACTACTCAACTTGGTCACGGCAGTGCAAAAGTAGCCACAGACAACAGGTAAATGTATGGGGGGGGGGGGGGGGTCCTGTGTTTCAATAAAACTTTATCTACAAAAACAGGCCAAGAGGGGGCAGAGTTGGCCCCGGAGCCAGAAGTTTGAGACCCCTGCCTGTAGCCCATCACAGAGGGAGCCCCAGTCATCAGAAACGGCCCATCTCATACAAGGCTAACGCTCCTCTGAGGTTTCCTGCATTTAGAGAATAATTTCTCTACTGCTCTGCTACTCAAAGTGTGGTCTGTGTACCAGCATCACTGGGTTCTGAGTGCTTATTAGAAATGTTGGGGCACCTGGGTGGTTCAGACATCCGACTCTTGATTTCAGCTCAGGTCATGATCTCACGGTTTGTGGGTCTGAGCCCTGAGTCGGGCTCTGCGCTGAGAGTGCAGAGCCTGCTTGGGATTGTCTCTCTCCCTCTCTCCCTGCCCCTCCCCCACCAAGATAAGTAAATAAACTTAAAAAGAAATGCAGGGTATAGGCCCTACCCCCGACCTACCAAGGGAATCTGCATTTTAACAAAACCCTCAAGTAATCCCATGCACGTTAACGTTTTAAGATGGCAGGACAGCGCCGGATTCGTAGCTGGAGGCAGATCTCTCTGGCCGCCATTTGCAGGGTGGACTGAGGGGACCAAGATGGCCAGTGGGCAATGGAGAGGCAGAGGACCCACATCAAGGCGGGATGGAGAGACACGGAAGTCACAAGGTCACGGGACTACTGAGAAAGCAAAGCAGGGGGCACTGGTAACGGATGGGAGCACGCCAAGGGAGGAGAGGCCAGATTTCACACACCTGAGCCTGCCCAGCCCCTTAAAATCAGTAGGAACCGCCTAGAAGACAGGTGAGGGCGCCACCAGCCTGTGTTCGAATGCCAACAGCACCCTGCTGAGCATGTGGCCTTAGCAAATCGCCAAGAGAAGGAGACAGAGAATCCCAAGGAGGCTCTGTGCTGTTAGTGCAGAGTTCAACCCGGGGCTTGACCTCACCAACAGGGAGCCGAAATCAAGAGTCAGATGCTTAACAGACTGAGCCACCCAGGCGCCCTGACCAGAGCACTTTCTGTCTGTTCACCTGTCCCTCCATGTATTCGTCTATCTACTTAATTATTTACTGCCTTTTTTTTTTTTTTTTTTTTGCCAAGCCTTAAGCCAGGAGACCAGGGCTCCTCAGCCTTTGCACTACTGACATTTGAGGAAGGGGAGTTAACACAAGAAAAGCCATGAGAACCCTGGCTACACACAGGAAGCTTAGTCTTTAGAGTTACGGTTAATCTTCTCTTTTTCCCTCTTGCACCCCGATGGCCAAGCAGACCGTGATCAGCCACCCTCAGCCCTTGCAGGGGAGCAGCTGAGGGCAAACCTCCCCCCCTACCCCATCCCTCTGTGTGCGCAATTGCCAGGTCTGCCTAGGCCAAAACCAACCTCGAGGCTCAGCGGAAAAGTGCCCTGATATTCCTGGCTGGAACAGAAATCCATCCAAAGGCTTTGAAAGTCGGGGGGAGGAGGGGAAGGGGTCCAAAGAGGTTGTTGGCCACGTAAAACTATCTGTCGGCGTCTTGTCTTGTGACAGCAGAGAAAGCATCTAAGGCCAGGAAATTATTTTTGATGTGGAGGAAAAAAAAATTGCATTTAGCAGTTCCAGCCGGCCTGAGGCTTCTGGATGCTTTGTGCAACCTTGCAAATTCATTGTTTTCCAAATTGCGCGAAGCCAAGGGGTTTCCAAGGAGATGCCTGGCTCAAAGGCAGCTTTCTCAGCTCAGGAAGGGAGAAGGCCGCTAGGAATCCTTTTGCTGGTCAGATGGTGGAAGGTTTTCAAGTGCAGCCAAGGCCAGGGGCAAGGAGAGTGAGGACAGGAGTGTTCTGGAGCGACCACACCAGAAACTCAGGTCGTGAAGACTCCGGAGCATGGTGTCCCAAACTCGGCACCTTGACACATGGAGACAGATATGTCTTTGTTGTGGGGGCCTGTCCTGCGCCTTGTGGAGTGTTTATCGTTATCCTTAGGTTCTACCCATTATCTGTCAGTCCCACGCCTGCCTCCCAAACCTCTCCAGACACCGGCGAATACCACTGGGGAGGAAATTCACCCCAGGTGAAGAGCAGGATAGATGTTGACTAAGCCCTGCTCCCGGTGAGGGCTGTCCAGAGGTGGCCAGCTGCCTTCAGGCAATACAAACACCAGCTGCTGAGAGGCTGTCTGAGGTCAGGGGTCCGGCAAGTCTTGGAGGGGTTTAGACACTGGTGGAGTCTCCCTGCTAGAGAGGACACTTGTGTGAGTAGGAAAATTCATGGCAATCCACTAGCGCAGGCCTTCAAGCGTCTCCTTAACATTTATCACAATTTCTAATTAATTGTTTATTTTTTTAAAAACCAGTCTCCCCCAGTAGAACGGAAGCCCCCTTCCGGGCAGGGATCTCACCCAGTTCGCATTATATCCTCAACACCTAAAGAGTCTAGTACATAAGATGTGCTAAGTAAACAGCTGCAAAGGGAGGGGATTAACACCCATCCGTTCCACGTCTATGCCTGGGATACACCTGGAGAACTTGTTAAAACTCAGATGGATGGGCCCCAGAGTTTCTAATTCAGAAGGGTTGGAAGGGAGCCCAATAATTTGAATTTCAAATACATTATTGGGTGAGGCTGATGCCTCTGGCCCAAGGACCACACTCTGAGAAAACACCGGTCTGAACTCGGAACCTCTGGTTCTCCATCTTGGCTGGGGGTAGCTCACAAGGTTGGATGCCCGGGGCCACACCCCAACCACTTAAATCAAAATCCCTAGAGGTGAGACCCAGGCATGTGGGTGGTTCCAGTGTGCAGCCAAGCACAAGAACTGCTCACCTGCCCCTTCCCCTCTGATCTCACAGCTGGCAGGATTACTCCTGTCGCATACATCGAGACACGGAGATTCAGAGGAGTTACTTTCCCAAGATCCCTTAGCTGCACCAAAATTCATCCCTGGTCTTCTGACTCCAGATGCCATGTTCTTTCTGCCACCTTGCCGTTCCTCCCTCCGGATCAGAGATCCGACTATGGTTTTTTTACCATCCTTCCAGCTGATACTCACGGGGCACCAATACGGTCACCGACACAGCTGTTTTTTGTTTTTTTGTTTTTCTCACAAACGTCTGCCAAACATTACTGCTCCCATTCGAGAGATGGGGAAACCGAGGCACAGAGTGGTGAAGCAATCCGGCCTTGGCCATTTAGCCAGAAAGCGCTAGAGCCAGAACTCAACGCAGCCATCCACACTGTACCTTGGGGCTGACACACGGGGGGGGATGAAGGATGTCGAGATGCAAGAAAATTCTGAACCTGGACAAGGCAAGCAGATGCAACAGCTAGGAGCATACAAGGGGCTGGGCGGTGGCTCCCGAGCAGACAAACAGCCAAGGACCCAAGAGTGGACAAGTCACACCTTGGAAGAAATTAGGAAACCGCTAGGTGCTCTCTGCCTGGGCCAGGCTGCCTCTTACAGGCTTCCTGTCTCCGCAGGAACCAATCCCAGCGATTGCCCCACCCCCGGCTTCCAGTCGAAGCGTGTGATTGGCTAACACCAACTAAAGCTCTGGCGGTGGGAGGAGGGAAGGAATAGCTTCCCTGAGCCTTGGCGGTGCTCGCAGAGTGACCTCAAGACAGCCTCCTTTGTATGGTTCCCCCCAACGGACCCTTGCTGGTTCTGTCCCATTCTCTTCCCACCTCTCCTGTCCCATCCCTCCAACTTCCTGCGTTTGTTGGACACCTTCCCAGCTCCAGACCTCTGCTCTGTCTTCCCGATTCCAGCAGCTTCTCTCCCATTTGTTCAGTGTCAGTGCGGACAGATAATGGGTGACACGGTCCCCCCACCCCCAACCATCACCTTGCCATTTGGCACAGGCCTCAGAACCGCCCATACCTGAGCTCTCGGGGGGGCGGGGGGGTGTGCCCCTCACGCTGAGTGTCCCCAGGCACACGTGGCCCAGGTACAGCAAGGAGACCTTGGATCCCTTCTGGGGCAAAGCGGAGTATCAGGCAGAGACCTACCGCATGCCGCCCCGAGGCTTCTCCTGAGTTAACCTGCCACAACCCACATACCATCCTCACAATTATTTCCGATTTTTCTTCAAATCAACTCCCTTGACAAGCGTTACTTGAAACGGGATCTTTATTTTATTGCCACAAGTGGAAAATGAATCTCCCTGGCCATTAACAGAGGCTACCATAACAAGAGAGAAAATGGAAAAAAGCAGCGAAGTCTCACTCAGTTCTGTTGCCTTTAAAGGTTCAAAGCCTGCCCGAGACTGGATGGCTGTCAGATAGAGAGACGGTCAAGGCAAATCAGTATCACGTCAAGGCCTGACGCCCTCGGCGTCAGGAGAGACCCCGCAAAGGGAACTTTCTCACCGAGCTGCAGGGGTGTTCAAGGCCTGGCCCTTGCCCCCCCACACCAGACTGCCCTCTAAACTGGGCCAGTTTTAGAAAGAGCCGTCAGTAGCTTGGCTGTGGGTACCCGTGCTGGACAGGATCCGGCTGCTTGCAAACCACGAAAGTATTTCCCACTCCACAATGGGTTCCAGACCTCCTTGGACAAACAGAGGGGCTGGCAGAGGGGTGAGGCCCTCACCCCTCAGACGCTGTGCCTTCCTGCCCTGGCCTGGCCTCCCAGGAAAGCGTGTTCTGCTGGTGTTAATGACCCCTTGGAAAGCAAAACTCCACAGACACCCCAGAATGAAAGCAAAGGCTTTCAAGGTTAAAACTCACAGTCCCTCTGCATTCTGTTAAACTCTTTCCGTGCCCGGCTGCTTTATTCATCTACTTTCTGGCATTTCCTCCCACGCACTGAACAAAACAGGCCAATGCACGATCCTACTGGAACCCGGGGAGGGGCCCAGATGAGCGAAGTGGGCAGTGATGGGATGCGGTGGGGACCCAGGCAAACTGCAGGGCCCGGGCCCTGTCCGAAAACGTGGCGGCCACTCAAGTCCTGCCCGCTGTTCCCCTGTGGAAACCTGAGCTCAGAGTTGCTAGAGCTACCTGTTTTTCAATGGAACCTGAACTTGAACTCACGAACCGCGAGATCACAACCAGAGCCAAAAACAAAGAGTCGGACGCTTAGCCGACTGAGCCGCCCAGGCGACCCTACCAAAATACTAAAAGCAAAAAAGCCAAAAAACAACTCTAGCAGAGTATGTAAAAACATAGGGACATAAATGTCCGTAGCACCTTTATAGGTTGCAGCCCGAACTGGAAACAACTTCACGTCCTTCAACAGGTCAACGGATAACTGCTGAACAATAAGGAGTAAACTAGGACCCTCCCTTGTGCTGAGTGAAAAAGCCAAATTAAAAAAAAAAAAAAGCGTACAGGGTAGGTGTCCCTTTATAATGTGGTCTACAAGATGCATGTACTTGTCTGTCTGTACTGACAGAAAGCAGATCAGTGGTTGTGGGGGGTGGGGAAGAGATGACAGGCACAAGAAAGCCTTTCATACGTTGACTACCTTGACTCAGGTGATGGCCTCGTGACATTTATTTGTCAAAACCACTCACATTGTACGCTTGAAATATGTGCGGCTAATTACGCATCAGGGATAAATAAAGCTGTTAAAAGAAAAATGTGAGGGGCCGAAGAGCAGGCCCAAGACTCCTAGTGTTTGTCCTTGGACTTAAACCACCCAGCCAGCCTTTACTTGATGTGCCGGGCGCCATGCATTTCGCGAGGCGCTACATTGCAAAGGGGAGGGGCTGCTGAGAAGTTCTCAGGACCACAGTGGGGCAGAGCAGCCTGCTCAGGGTGAACATGGGGATCCACGGACACTGGCAGTTTCTATCCAGACAGAGGCTGCACTCTCGGGCCAAACTCCCAAGGTTTTCGGAAGAATCCAAAGCGGTTGAACTTTTTTTCAAGGTAAACCAAATGCCCTCTTAACCAGCTGCCAGCTAGTCCATGGAAAGTACCAAAGGCAAACAGGGCAGCAGGGAGGCCACAGCAGTAATCCAGGCAAGACATGGTGGAGGCTGGGCCAGGGTGGAGGCAGAGGGGGCAGAGAGAAGCAATGAGATTCTGAAAATAGAACCAACCGGATTTGCTGATGGAGTGGACGTGGGGTGGGAGAGGAAGAGAGGCATCCAAGTGGTCTCCAAGGTTTGGGATGGAGCACCTGGAAGCACCTAGAAGCATCTGGAAGCATCTGGAAGCATCTGGAAGCCGGAGCCACAGAGGGAGATGGGAGGGCTCCAGGTGCAGCAGGGAGCAGGGTGGAAGTCCTCAGGGTGAAGCTTGCTCCTGTTTGCTGCCCTTGATGACAAGAAAGCCCACCACGCATGCAGGGAGACAGCTGTCCACGGCAAGTCGAGAAATCCGACTTCTCTCTTTGACAGGCTGACAGAGGCTGCGCTTCTGGCTTATCCTGGTCCCCCAGCTCCTGGCGTCCTCATTTGCTCCGACCACACCAACGCTCAAGATGGGAAAATGGGATTTTGACTCATCAAAATCATGACCCACCGAGGGGTGGCAGAAACCCCAGGAGGGGCGTTTGTCTCTGCACGAAGCAGGCTGACCCGCAGGAGGGGGTAAGCAGGCCCCATCCGTGGAGGGAGGACTGACGGGGCTCGGCTCAGAAGTTTGGAAAGCAGATGCCATCAGGGCAAATCTGATTAGACTGGAGGGCCGAGGTTTGCCTTTTAGAAGGGTTTGGTTCCCCCTAGTATTGAGTCTGGAAGGGAGGAGGACAGGGAGGACGAAGAGGGAGGGAGAGAAGGGGAGGAGACGGCTGCATACCCAGATGTCTGTTGAAGCCAACTCGCTCTATCACCTCCAGTCCAGCTATTTCCTCCTGGCAGCACTCACACCCTCGTCCCCCGCCCGCCCCAGCCTGTTCAAACCACAGACCCTCAGGCCCCTGACCTGCTCAGCCAGAATCTGCCTTTCAACGAAATACCCGGGTACTACCGCCATTAGCGCGCATGCAGAGATATTTGACACACAGGGGTCTACACTGCTGTTTTCACCTTCCCCCTCCCGCCACTCGTCACACAACTAACAACTCTTTCTTCAAATAAATTCAATTGTTAAAAAAAAAAAACAAACCTTAAATGCATTGATTCGAGTATAAAATTTTACATCACTATCATCAGGGGAAAATCAGCATCATCTGCCGTAAGTGCAAGTAACCATAAAAATGGACGAAACCATGGAAAACCATGTTGTTCACACTGGCCAGGGGCACTGGCCACAGTGTGAGCCACAGTCAGTTAAGCGTCTGACTCTTGATTTCAGTTTAGGTCATGATCGAATGGTTTGTGAGTTCGAGCCCCACATTGGGCTCTGTGCTGACAGCGCAGAACCTACTTAGGATTCTCTCTCTCTGCCCCTACCCAGCTCATGCGTGCATGCTCTCTCTCTCTCTCTCAAAATAAAGAAATAAAATACACTTAAAAAAAAAAAAAAACTGGCCAGACATTGCTGCCTGCCCCCAAGTTCTTAGCCGGAGGCTGGCGCTCTCTGTTTAAAACAGGCGAAGAAGGCATTCTAGCATCCAATCGGGACTTCCCTCTTGAGATTACTTAAAGGACTGAGAAAAGATGGAAGGAGGAATCACTTTCTTGCTTGTAACACACACAGCGTCACCTCCCCTGCCAGGGCCTGGCTCCCATACTTCAGGATCAGCACTGTTCTATCGCAGTGTCCCCATACCTCCCCCAACCCTGCGCCTTTCCCCCATATTGAGGGTCCACCTCCTACGAGGCATGTTCAACTCCATCACTGGATGCAGGTGAGGACTTATGCTGATCTGGAGCCCCCGGGGGCCCCAGCTCTCAACAGCAGCAGCCTGTTCCCAGGCCATCAACTGCTTCAGCCCGGAGAAGTCACCAGCCTCTCTCCTAGCAGAGGTCAACAGGACTGAGGCACATCACAGGCCCGAAAGTGCAAGGGGGAAATTCAAGGACGGGGCCCAGGATGAGTTACAAGGTTTGGGCTGTGGCCTCGGGGACAGAACCCTAGGATCATGGTACACAGCTAAGGCTGTCTTCTAAACCCGTGCTGGACTCAAAGTCTGCATGGGGAACTGTGTAGACGTGGCCATTCTAAGTGGATTCCTAGGACCACTTGGGCAAATACTTGCTCTGTAGCACAGGTGCGGATGGGGCCCTAGAATTCTCCGGAAATGCTTCTTGCCAAAAGCAATCAGGCTGAGCTCAACAATGAACAGTTAAAAAAAAATTTTTTTTTAAGTTTATTTAAGAGATTGAGCAAGCACGTAAGCAGGAGAGGGGAGGAGAGGGAGAGAGAGAATCCCAAGCAGGTTCTGAGCTGTCAGCGAAGAGCCAACACGGGGCTTGAACCCACGACCTGTGAGATCACGACCTGAGTCAAAACCAAGAGGCAGACGCTTAACCAATTGAGCTGCCCAGGTACCCCAGAACAGTTATAACTTTAAAGGGAGCACCCTCAGGGGCGCCCGAGAAGCTCAGGTGGTTAAGCGTCTGCCTCTTGGTTTTGGCTCAGGTCATGATCTCACAGTTTGTGGGTTCAAGCCCACGTTGCGCTGTGTGCTGACTGCTCAAGAGTCCGGAGCTTGCCTCGGATTCTGTGTCTCCCTCTCTCTCTGCCCTCCCCTGCTTGCACTCGCTCTCTCTTTCAAAAGTAAATAAACATAAAAAAAAAATTTTTTTTTAATGACTATTAATAAAAATCCACATGATTGCAAAACATCTCTGATCAGCGGGGATGAGACTGTTAGTAATAATCCCAAACTTGCCTGGAGAAATTTAGGGAAAAGCCTGTGCTCCCCACCTCCACCCAAAAGATAGTTTTCCATTGATAATATAAATACTTTGAGTCGGCTTCTATCGAATGTTTACCACACTCCAAGCACCACACCCAAGACTCCACACCTTAATCCGCTTTGAGTAATGTCCTCAAGGAGGAATTCTCGTTCCCAGTTTCACGGGTGAGAAACCAGCCCCTGAAACCCACCAAAGGAGCTTCCCGCGTCACCTCCAGGCCTCAGACTTTGTGCCACGAAACATGCCAACGTGCGGCATTTGACCCACAATAAAAAATGTCTCATTAAAAGAAAATGCTTGTGCAATAACCGAAGGGTGGAAGCGATCCCCGTGTCCCCCTGGGGAAATGGATCCACGGCGTACACATCCGATGAGATACTGTCTAGCCTTATGACAGAAGGACATTCTGACATGATCTGCACGGAGGGACCTCGGAGACACTGTACCCAGTGAAATAACCCCGTCACAAAAGAACAAAGGGTGTATGATTCTACAGGTGCAAAATACCCAGAGCGGTCAATTCATAACAGACGGGAAGTAGGATGGCAGCTGCCAGGGACACAGGGGACGGGGGAGTGGCCTCGTGGGGAGGGGGTTCATTAAACACAGGAGTTCTTTTCAGTTGGGGAAGACGCAAAAACGTTCCGGAGACAGACGGTGGTGGTGGTCGCACAACAATGAGCGGGAGCTTTGCACGAGTGAACTCTACACGTAATAAGGATTGTTACGGACTGAACAGTTTGTGTCTCCCAAAATTCACGGCAAAACCTAATCCCCACCGTGACAGTAAAAAGACGTGGGGGTCTGTGAGAAGTGATTAGGTCATCAGGAGGCTCACGAATGGGATGGGTGTGCCCTGAATAGAGAGACCTCAGAGAGCTGCCTCAAAAAACCCTTCTGCCGGGACACCACGAGAAGACGAGAAGACGATGTCTGTGGACCAAGAACCGGCCCGCCACCAGACAATGAATCGGCCAGTGCCTTGATACTGATGCTTAGGATCATGAGGGATAAATGTCTGTTGTTTCTAAGTCTATGGTATTTTTGTTAGAGCAGCCTGAACAGACTAAAACAATTGTACATTTTTTGTTATGTTTGTTTTACCACAATAGCAGGACAGTTCTTCCTGGAAGAAGGAAGGAAGGAAGGAAGAAGGAAGGAAGGAAGAAAGGAAGGAAGGAAGGAAGGAAGGAAGGAAGGAAGGAAGGAAGGGAGGGAGGAAGGAGGGAGGAAAGAGGGAGGAAGTGAGGGAAGAAAGAAGGGAGGAAGGAAGGAAGGAAGGGAGGAAGGGAGAAGGGAGGAGGGAGGGAGGGAGGAAGGAAGGAAAGAAGGGAGAAAGGAGGAAGGAAGGAGAAAGGAAGAAGGAAGGAAGGAAGAAGGAAGGAAGGAAGGAAGGAAGGAGGGAGGGAGGAAGGAGGGAGGGAGGAAGGAAGGAGAGGGAAAGAAAATTGAAATTAAAAGCATTATTCATGGATCATTTTTTTTTATTTTTTATTTTTTATTTTTATATATTTTTTTTCAACATTTATTTATTTTTGGGACAGAGAGAGACAGAGCATGAACGGGGGAGGGGCAGAGAGAGAGGGAGACACAGAATCGGAAACAGGCTCTAGGCTCTGAGCCATCAGCCCAGAGCCCGACGCGGGGCTCGAACTCACGGACCGTGAGATCGTGACCTGGCTGAAGTCGGACGCTTAACCGACTGCGCCACCCAGGCACCCCTGGATCATTTTTTTTTAAAAAAAACAACAGAAAATTCAACCTCGTAGGTTCCTCTCCTTCATCACACAAAGATTGAAGGGGTGTCTACTATGTGCTGAGAGGTACACCAAGCAGGGGGGCTCCCTTGCTGAAACGGGGGCGATGCCCTGAAGAGACGCAGACAGACAAGTGAACCAACCAATACAGGAAAATCACGGCCACCGACACAGCGCTTACTATGTTCCAAGCACCGGTTCAGCGGGTTTATATAATCCTTCTGGCAGCTCGGAGGCCAGAACCATTATCATCTCTATTCTACAGAGAAGGAAACTGAGACACAGAGAGGTTAAGGAACCTGTCCAGGATTGCAGAGATGGTGAAGCCAGGATTCACACCCAGGCATTCCATGCTTCTAACCCCACACTGTGGGCTGGAAGGAGCGATGATAAACTACATAAAATGCCGTTTGTAGTCAGCAAGCTACAACCTGTGGTCCACATCCGGCCCCGCTGCCTCGTTTTGTAAATAAAGTTTTATTGGAACACGGCCACGCTCGTTTGTGTGTCTACTGTCTGTGGCCCATCTACATGAACAGAACTGAGTCTGTGACAGAAACTGTACGGTCTGCAGAGCTGAAAATAGAATCGGGCCCTTAACAGAAAAAGTTCCTCAACCCTGTTCTGGAAAGATTAACAGAAAAATGTCCAGTAAAGAGGGGAGGGAAGGCATAGACGCCAACTCTGTCTTCTGAAGGTGTCTCACATCTCTCCCCTCCCCCACCCGTCTGAGGCTCCCACCCTGGCACAGGCAGCCATCCCCTCGCCCTGGACGCCTTCCAGAGCCTCTTAACCATTTCCCTGTGAGCACTCTTCTCCTCTGCAGCCCTTTTTGCATCCAGGAAGGAAAGAGACCCACCTGGGGATAAGACTGGAGCCCAGTGCCTTTTGCTTAAAACCCTTTGAAGGCTCGCTACTGTTCTCAGAGCAAAATCCGGACCCCTCACCAGGACCTGCCAGGACCGTATGACCCGAGCCTGCTCCGTGCTCCAAGTTCATCCTCCATGCGTCCTTTGCACTTGTTGCCGCTCTTGGGAATGAAGAATCTTCCCAACATCCCTTGGCTGCCTAACTCCCTAGTGACCTGCTCTTGATGAAACTGTCACCTGCTACCGGAGCTATAGAGTGGTGTATGTGGAGGGCTTACACCGCCCAGCAATTTCCATTGAACCTTGCCTGAAGGCCCCTCACTACCCCCCAAATATACATACAACATACCTTTGTGGCTGTAACTATTTTATGAATGCAGGTTCAAGGCTAGTCCCCTGCCCTCCCCCCCCCACCACACCCTGCAATCGGTCATCCCTAAGTCCTTCCTGTGTGCACATTTCACACCGCTCTCTTCCAGAATGCAAGCGCCAGGGGGATCAGGGCATTGTTTGCATGGCCCCTCCTTTCATTCCTAGCCAGCGGCCAGCACGCATCTGGCTCCCCAGGAGGCTCACCAAGTGTGTGCAGAGCAGGAAGCATAAAATCCATGCAGGGAGGACCCCCCCCCCCCCCACCCAGAGGTGAGGGGCGGCCTGTTGCATTCGCACAGGAGCAGTGGAGAGGGCAGTACGGGGGAAGCAGGAAGACAGTAACAACATTAGCCGGCCCTTCACCCCTGACGCTGGGGAAGCCTTTGAAGGTAAAAGGTTACATTTGCAAAGATGCTGATGTGGGCGGAGATCTGCTCGGGCCCATTTTCTGGGCCTCTGATAACCGCACCCACTCTCACTGGTCACGTTCAGCTGCAAGGCCCCGAGATGGAGTGAAGGACCCCAGGGCTGTCAGCAGCTTCTTGGGTGCTGTGGTGACAGCCGGGCCAAGCTCATCACCAGGGTCACAAGGAAAAGATTTGTCCCAGATGCTCGAATGCCCCTGGGACGCTCAGGGACCCTCACCTTTACTGGTGGACAAGTTGGTCGACCCGGGATGGTGGGATGGGGCAGGAGGGCAGGTTGGCCAGATGCTGCTGCCGCCCTCGGGAGGAGGTGAGGATTCGGAAGCGTGGACGGTGGCCCTGGGGCGTCTCGCTTACCTTAGCCAGCTGTGTCTGGAGCTTATTCTTCACGTCTGTCACCTCGGAGATGCGGGCGCTGAAGGCCAGGTTGGTGTTAGTAAACTGCTTCCACATCTGGTCTGACAAGGTCTCCAAGAGGTTCTCAGCCTCCTCCCGCAGCCGGATGGAGTTGGCCCGCATGTTCTGTGAGTGCCTGATGTTGTCGTTACTGAACTTGGCCCAGGTCTCGGGCACGGAGACCCTGCAGGGGGCACAAAGACGAACTGAACACAGGAGAGGAATCGGGGGGCTGAAGACAGGCCTTGGGGATCCCCCGATCTGGAGAGTCTCACCTTGGGCACCCCTGACATCTGGGTCGGGACCATTCTCTGTTGGGGGGTGGTTCACCCTGAGCCCCCCTCTACCCACTAGATGCCAGCAGTAGCTCCCCTCCAGTCGCGACAACTAAAAATGGCTCCAGACATTGCCAAGTGCCCCTTGGGGGAGGGGACAACCGTCCCCTCGCCCCGGATGAGAACCACAGGGCTAATCCAAACCCCCCACTTCACAGAGGAGGCGGCTGCAGCCTAGCAAGAGCGGATCTCCCAAAGGGCACTTGGTGCCTTGTCACAGAGCAGAGATTCCTTCGAGAAGTTCCTTGTCAACTACCCTCCCCGAAGTCACAGACACAGGCCACGAAGCAGGCCTCGGGGGCACATGCTGACTGCAGGGCTGCTTCCGTTCCGCATCGATCACTGCACAGACTCATTCATTTGACCAGAGTTCTCTGAATGCCCACCACATGCCATGCATCGTTCTAGGCACTTGGGAGAGAACCATACACAAGAACATCAACCTCCCTGTCCTCAGGGCGCGAAGTTGCCAGTAGAGGACGAAGGACATTAAATAAAGATCTGTACACACGGAAGGACTGTAGACAGAGAGGGACTGATGGAGGTGGTCATTACGTGCCCGTCAGGGTCATAGAAGGAAATAAAAAGGACGCTCAGAGGGCATTGAGGCGCCCTTGGTTGAGCAAGCTCACGAAACCGTCACCACCAAAGTCGGGAAGGGCAAGGGGAGAGGGCGAGGAAGGGGTTGGGGAGCCCTGGAGGAGCACACACCCTGGCGGGGGAGGGGTGCTGGAAGAATAAACCCCCAACATCCTTCTCTCCCTGCCCTCAGCCTCCCGCTGGTGCCCCCCTACTGGCTCGAGCCCGAGTGGGAACCCCACGGAAAGGCGGTCGGCAGCAGGCAGTCTCCACTATGGGACCGCCCGCAGGGCGGCTGAAGGATGGCTCTCAAGGCAGTCCCGGAAGGCTTCTCAGAGGCGGTGAAGCCTAAGCGATTCAGTTTCGACAACAGAAGATACTTCCTGCCTTCCTGCCTGCGTACGGAAATCCGTGCAACATACAACCAATGTGTTGCATGGGGGTCCTCTCTGGGAAGCCCATGAGAAAGAGGGACACGCACTTCTCTGAGCGGGCTCCAGGTCTGGGGTCAACCAGACTTGGTACCTTTATTTTTTTTTTTTTTTTTAATGTTTATTCATCTTTGAGAGAGAGAGAGACACAGAGCTCGAGTGGGGGAGGGGCAGAGAGAGAGAGGGAGACGCAGAAGCCAAAGCAGGCTCCAGGCTCCGAGCAGTCAGCACAGAGCCGGACGTGGGGCTCGAACCCAGGAATCCTGAGATCATGACCTGAGCTGAAGTCGCACGCTTAACCCACTGAGCCACCCAGGCGCCTCCAACTAGGTACATTTGTAAGGTCTTTTCTAGCTGGGAAGCCTCCAGTTCTTAAATAAATCATCTTTATTTTCAGGCAGTAGAGAAAAAAGAGACTCAGTTTTCTGAAAGAGGAGTCTCTTTTCAGACATTTTAAAGCACGCTTAGATTGCATGGTGAAGAGAAATTAAAAAGCAAACATATAATATGTGATTGTCTGGTCTGTCTTTTACAGGAGTTAAAAATCAAGCCGTAAAGGAGGTCTAAGCCTTCTGGAGATGGGAGAGGGTGCTGTGTCTGATGCTGACCTTTCATCCAACAAAGACTTGAGGCTCAGAGAGGTAAAGTGCCTTTGCCAAGGTCACACAGCTACTCACCATCAGTCCAGGAAGAGGGAGGCACCAGGGACAGCAGAAAGGGACTGCAGATTGACTCTGTCTCCTGCTGCCGACGGGGCACACTGTTCAAGGTCAGGAGCAGCAACCTCTAAGCCCTTGCCCTCCCCTGGAGCAGACAGCTGTGCTTCTGAGAGAAAATAACCAAATAACCTGCTCAATCACACTCTCCCTGGGGGGGATGTGCCAGAGGCAGCTTGTCGACTGGTGTGCCTCCGTAGGGGGGACGTGGTTTCTGGAGCCTGTGCCCTCTAGATGCAGGAGGCGGCAGGCTTTGCCAGGAGGCAGGAAGGTGCCCAGGTAAAACACACAGGCTTGGTGCCCAAGGTGGGCTCAGATTATCGCTCCTCGGCCTTTTGCCTAAGATCAAGTGCAACGTGGGCTCAGATGGGTCCAGTCACTTCAACTCTCTGAGCCTTAGCCTCCTCATTGTAAAAAGGGGATAATAATGGTGCCTACCGCCCCCCCCCACCCCCGCCCCGGGGTTCTTGAACGACTAAATGTGAAACCCCTATCTTGGCCACTGGCAACAGCAAGCCCTTGATAAGTGTTTATCGTTCACAAGATGCTGTTTGTAAAGTGCAGTGCCCAGCAGGCTCCGAGTCTCGGCCGTGAGCTTTCAGGAAGGCATCCATTTGAGAAGGGAATCCTCCAGACTCCAGCTGCGGCTGAGGGGGCCGAGGCCCCTGAAGTCCTGCTCGCATGGCCAGCCAGCCCCACAGGGGAGTCGAGTCGCCTTGTCAGGAAGAGGAGGAGGGTCCCCAGAAGCTGCTACTGCCGGCAACCCCAAAGGGTCATTTCAACCCTTGGGTATTTACTAAGGCCCAGGAGGTGGCCCCGGGCTCCAGCCAAGGAGATGAACAAGAAATTCCTCTCCTTTCTTCCCTCCCTCCCTTTCCCCTTCCATTCATTCATTCATTCATTCATTCAACAGTTACTGCACACCTACTAAGTGCCAAGCACAATTTTATGTGCTAGAAGTTTTTTGCTGTTTTTTTTTTAAGAGACCAAAATAGGGGCACCTGGGTGGCTCAGGTGGTTAAGCATCCGACTCTTGATTTCGGCTCGTCGTGATCTCATGGTTTGGTTCATGAGATTGAGCCCCAAATAGGGATTCTCTCTCTCCCTCTCTCTGCCCTTCCCCCACTCCATACATGCACTCTCTGGTGCGCGCCCTCTCTCAAAATAAATAAACTTAAAAAAAAATGAAACCAAGATAGATACCACCCCCCAGCTGTACCCAGAGCACCTCTCTGTCCAGCCATCATGACCTTGACTTTGGACTGCCAATCAGGAAAGCAGGCCCTAGTTCTGCATGAAATTCCATCAACAGTGACATGCCCATGACGTTGTCAGGCACACAGAGGCACCTAGCCCAGAGCTGCTGTGACAAGTAAATGGGGTCATGCAGCAAGCACTCAATAAATATTAGCTGCTGTCACTCCCCCACACCAGGCTCTGTGCTCTGCGCTCCCCACACCCACCTTTTTATTCTCATAGCAACTCTGGGAGGTGGGCACTGTTTTTATTCCAGTATAGATGAGGAGATCGGAGCGCAGAGAGATTAAGTACTTTGCCCCAAGCACTAGTGGGGAGGCTGAATCTGAAGCCAGGCATTCACCGGAGGGCATCAGTTACTCTCCCAGCTGAGCTTGAATGCCTCCTCCTTCTGGTTACACCCGTTCTGTTTTGGAATTTGTTTGGTGGAATTGCTAGTCGGGGTGCCCGGCACGCCCTGGCCCAACGGCAGTGGCTGTGGGACCCTCACTAAGCCAATCCCTTGCACCCTCTCGCTGGAATTTGAATCTTGGGTAAAAGGGGGCAAGAACAAAGAGACAGTAGTGCGCTGACAACACAGCTGATGAGCTCCCACTTCCTGGCTCGTTCAAGCTGCCAGGACCTTCCCTTCTAGCCTTCTCCTGGAGTCTGTGGCTCCCCCACAGCCTTCCAGTAAATTCCATCTTGTCTGAAGTTAGCCAGATTTGGATTCTGTGGCTTGCAACTGAGGATCCCCACTCAACCACTTTGCCTCTTACTTTACGGGTGCACAATGACCTTTTGTGGCTCTTGGCAGTAGCAGACCCAGAAGCCCTCAGTTCCACCAAGCTTGGCCAGAGAGGGGGACCAAGAACCCAGGACTTACGTGCCATCGACTTTCTCCATGCCGTGGAAGAAAGTGATGCAGTCTGACGTGTTCCTCAGATTATAGCACTTCTCATCGATAAACTGGGCCGAGCTTTTGTCCTCAAGGTCCCTCTCGAGAGCGTGCTGAGCATCTCGGTTATCCCTGTGGGGGGCAGGGATTTGTCCATAAACTGTGCACTTGCCCAGAGTCCCTCACGCGAGGTCAGCCAGGAGGGTGGTGCAAAGCCACCGGTGAAAGCCAAGTCTCTGGACTCCCAGGAGGGTGCTTGATCTACCCTCAATGGTTTCTCCACCTTTTTCCCACCTTAATGCCCCCACCGCATACCCAGCGCCTCCCTGTACTTCTTCCTTCGCCCCAATCCAAGCAGATCCGTTGTCATTTAGAACAGGGATGGGCAAACATTTACTGTAAAGGGCCAAATACGAAATATCTTAGGCTTGGGTCGTATGGTCTCCGTTGCAACTACTCAACTATGCAGGAAAACAGTCTTAGGTCATAGGTAAATGAATGGGCGTGGCTGTGCCCCAATAAAACTTTACAGAAACAGGCTACGGGCCAGATTTGGCCCTCCCAGCTGTACTTTGCTGACCTGACTTACAGGATACGAATTCACACTTTGGAAAAAGCCTGGAGTCAATTTAAATCCCTTCGCAGATCATTGTGTCTGACCTTCTGCCAGGCACAGAGGGAAAAGACATGATTAAGACCCAGTCCCTACCTTCAAGGTGCTCACAGATTTGTGTGAATTCAGTACAAATGAATAAAGAATGAGAAGGGCAACAGTAAAGGTTTGAAAAGGGTACAGAGTAACACAGAGAAGGAAGCCACCAACTCAGGGTGAGGAAGTTTCTGAGTTGGGCTTCCTAACAACAGCAGACAGGTGAACCGAGTTGGGTTGAGGGGGTGAGAATTCCAAGCTCAGGGCACCACGTGTGTAAAAAGCAAAGAAGGTAGAGACATCCAGGTGCTTGAAGACCTGTAACCAGCGTTATGAAGGCTGGCAGAATCAGGGACAGGGCAGAGTCAAAGATTTGTGCGGCACCAGGAGCCAGGTGGAGTCAGGAACTAACTGGACAGTCAAAAAAGGGTGGAATCTAGAGACTGGGGAGAAGTCAGGGATTGGGCAGAGTTGGTGACTAGGTGCAGCCAGGGATTGGGCAGCCAGGGATGGGCGGAGTCAGGGTCTGGGTTGAGTCCGTGGTGGGTGGAGCCAAGGAGTGGACAGTCAGGTATGGGTGGAATCGGAGAGTGGGTGGAGTCAGGGACTGGGCGGAGCCAGGGATTAGACCGTCAAGGAAGGTTGGAATCAGGGACTGGGGGGAGTCAGGGACAGAGCAGAGGTGAGGAGAGGACAGTTGGCAGGCCGAGTACTTGCACCTGCAGGGTTAGTATCTTGGCCAAGAAGCTTAGATTTAAAGGCCACCGTGTGCCAAACTCCAGACCCTGGAGAACCACTTCCGTGATTCTTGCCGTATTCTCAAAGTACCTGCACTATTATTTACTTGTTACTTTTCTTTTTTAAAATATAAATAAATGTGTTTTTTTAAATTTTTTTTTCAACGTTTATTTATTTTTGCGACAGAGAGAGACAGAGCATGAACGGGGGAGGGGCAGAGAGAGAGGGAGACACAGAATCGGAAACAGGCTCCAGGCTCCGAGCCATCAGCCCAGAGCCCGACGCGGGGCTCGAACTCACGGACCGTGAGATCGTGACCTGGCTGAAGTCGGACGCTTAACCGACTGCGCCACCCAGGCGCCCCTAAATAAATGTGTTTTAAAGGGAAAATCTACCTCACTGTCTTTAAAGGAACTTCAGTAGCCCTATTAATGGGTCACCTCCAACATAAATACTAAGTAAACACGAACAGAATCCTAGACAGATAGAATCTGTTGTCTCCAGAAGGTTCTAAGCCTGAACCTTTTTGTTTCTCTCTTGATTGAAATAAGATTAGTCCGTGTTAAAGACACACAAGCATCGACTAGGACTTTTGCCTTGAAGTGACGGGGAATAAAGAAGGGACTAACCTTCACTAAGCCAGGTGATGTCTACACCACCTAAAGTGAGTGTGCATGTGTCCGTCTGTCTGTCTCTCTCTGATCTTTATCTCTTTCTGCCTCATCTTTCTTGGTTTCTCTCTGTCTTGGGGACTTTGTGTCTCTCTTTGTCCCTCTCCCCTGTGTCTGTTCATCTTTTTTACACTTTCTTTTTATGCTATGGATCCGGATGCTGGTGAGGGGTTTCAAAGAGGCCAGAAGCAAGGACAGTAAATCCTGGCGGTGCACTCCCACCACCTATCAAAATGCTCAGGAAGTCATGCTGGGACAGGAGGAACCATCCTGAGGTTCCTGGGGCCTTCTGAATTAGCAAAGCCATGGAGAAAGGGGGCCCTGTCCTGCCTAATGAACATGAAGACCAGAATGATAGAAAACATCTATGCCAGAGCATCAGAGGGGACCCAGGGCCTCAGCATCCCTGGTCAGCTGGTCCAGCTTCCTAGCCCACGCTAATAAGCCTAGAGAAAAGGGGGCCGCCTCTGTCTCCCCTCCTTGGCCCATGACATAGAGCCCACCCAGCGCCACGGCTCACCCTGATGGCGGCCTATGAGGAAAAGCTCGAATATGGCCTCTGCCCCACCAGGAAGTGCCTTTTGTGCTTTGCCACGGAGCATCTGGTGAGGTAAGGACATAGTTCTGCCCAGATGCAGGCCTGAGGCCCCACCCACAAAACCCTGAGTCAGCAGCCCAGTGCCAGGGCGGCCGCCACCTGAGCAGGTCAGCGATGGAGCCTCCCCACAGGGGCAAGGCCACACTGAGTTCTACCCCATCAGTGAGGCTGTGGCCAGTTCTAGATTAATTAGGGTGCCCCGGAAGCCATCCTCTGACAAACGGGCCAGTGCCCGAGGTCAAACAGCCCCTATGGAGGGTGGCTGGTACTCAGTCCCAGCAAAGGGGAGGGACGCCTCTCCACCTGCTCTGGTTCTCTCCTCCTACCCTCCCTGCCTGGGCTGCCTTCACCTCTCTGCGTCTGTCCCCAGTCTCCATCTATTTTCCTCGTTCTGTGTCCATTCCTCTCCATTTCTCTGGCTGTCCTTACTCTCCCACATCCTGTTCATTGCTGGGGTCACACCGCAGTCCCCTCCCACCCCCAGTCCTGTCTTAGGACTTCCCTTCTGGGGCCCAGCTCCCCAATTCCAAGTTTCTGGGCTTTTCTTCCCCCTACTGGCTTGAACTCCAGCCCTCTATCACCACAACACCACGGTCTGCCATCGCTCTATGTCAACCACAAATGGAAAACCACTCTTTCTTGTCCAGAATGGGTGATCGTAAAAACAAGGGCAAGAAAAATACAATCAAGACATGTGCCTGCCCAAAGCGCTCTCTTTGTTAAAATGTTCCCTTTAAAATGCAAGTATGTAGGGGTGCTGGGTGGCTCAGTCAGTTGAGGATCCCACTTTGGCTCAGGTCATGGTCTCATGTTTCGTGGGTTTGAGCTCCGTGTCGGGCTCTGGGCGGACAGCTCAGAGCCTGGAGCCTGCTTCTGATTCTGTGTCTCCCTCTCTCTCTCTGCCCTTCCGCTCACGTGCTCTGTCTCTCAACAAAAATAAACAGTACATAAAAAATTTAATGAAAATAAATAAATAAATAAATAAATAAATAAATAAAATACAAGTATGTAAGCGTTTTTTTTTTTAAGCAAATTAATTTACAGACAAACATGTGGCAAACGATAGTGGAACATGGGAGTGGAAATGTCAGAAATCAGGACCCAGGCAAACAAATGACAGAACTCAACTCTGCTTTCGTCCACCCACCTGTGCCTGCAGCCACCGCTGTATTTGCATCTCATTTCGGACCCCACCACCTCTGACGGCGGCCCTGACCGCACCCTTAGGTCACCGCCCCGGATGCTCTCTTATCCCCGGTGACTATCTCCTGTCACAGCAAGCCAGAGCAGCAAGCCCCCAGGGCTCATGCGCAAGCTGCCCGGCACCCCTCAGCATCCCAGCCAGGCTACCCATATGCCCCATGCAGCTGGAGGGGAGGCTCGGGCTCTCTTGCCCTCGGTGTCTGAGTAAATGACAAGGAGAAACCAGCAGAGCAGCGTGGGCTGTTAAGGGTTAAAGGCAGTGCCCAGCTCCTGTGTCAGGAGTCAGGAGGGAAGGATGCCTCCAGGGGACCCGGGGGCCAAGGGCTCAGCTATGGGCCCCAAGACCTGTAAAATTCGGGCCTCCTTTTAATTAAGAGGGGAGCCTCCTGGCCTGTCAGGATACTGGCTATGTCATCTTCCAGGAACAAAAAGCCGATTTCTTTTGAAGACTCCTAGCTCCAGGCGTCCACCAGATCCCTTCCAGAGATGCCCTGGCCACTCACCTTGGTGCCTGATGCCACGCTGCTCTGCCATTTCCCACAGTTCAGAACTCACACGCAGAAGCCACAGGCTAAGAGGGGCCTCAGGGAGGCCGTTTCTTTTGTCATGACCCCAAGGGCAAAATCAGAGCGACCAGACGGGGCACGGCTGCCCACTGAAATTAGCCACGGGGAAGGGGGCGGTCAGGCATTTACAGCCCTGAAATTGGCAAATGCTGCGAATCTGAATTCTACTTTCTTTCCCAGAGAGCCTGTTGTCAAACTCTCACCAGTACACGCTGGCTGAAAGACCGAGTGACCGTCTGCTTGCCCTCGGAAGCCCGGGGAGACCCAAAATAGAAGGGAGAGAGAAGGCAGCTCTTACCGCATCTGGATATCAATTCTTTGAGCTAGTTTTCTCATGTGTTCTTGGCAACATTTTAGCAAATCCACTTCCTGCAATGAAAAATGTCAAAAGGTCAGGGCACTCTGCCTACCCCCCCCAGTGGCCCCACCCCCCTACCCCTCACTGCCCACCTTTGACCCCACAGGTGAAAGTTCAGGGTGGGATCCATTTCCTGCCTCATCGCAAGCACGTGATCCCTGGGCCAGCCGGCTAAGGGTCAGCTGTGGAGGCTCCACATTCTTTAACTTGCTTCCTTTGTTATATAATTCCAGATTAAAAGAAAATTTAACACCTGCTATGTGCCAAATGCTCATCGCTAGATTACTTTATCATTAGGTTAAATAATGCATATGATATGGTACAGCGTGTGACAAATAGTGGCTCAGGAAACGCTGGCTTTTTTAAAAAATTTAAATCCAAGTTAGTTAACATATGGCGTAATCATGGTTTCAACAAACGCTAGCTTTTATTATTGTTATTTATTGGTATTATTATCATGATGCCCATTTGGAAGGGTCCAATGGCCTCATTTCTCCCTGTTCTACCCCCCCATCCCCTGCAACCTCGGCCCCCACCAAAGCTTTCTGAGCCCTGACTTTGCTTGGGGTGACGTGTGACTTCTGCTCCTGACAGGCAGATCAGAGACCTCTCTGACCAGCGGGGGGCCCCCTCCTCCCCCCGGGGGGTGCTGGGCAGACCCAGGAGGCACCTTACCTGGATAAGGTTTTTCTCCACATTGTCGTGGACCAAGTCAATCCCTATCCTTTTCTCTCGATGGTACAGACACTCCAGGGCCACCTGTAGGGAGCAGCAGGAAATAGTGTTTTCCCCGCACCTGTATATAGACCCTGAGCGGAGGTGACTCACAAATACATTTGCCATGATCTGTCTTATCCCCGGGAAACCCGGATGCTTCATCTCTGTGCATGTGGGTACGCTTCCTGCATGGCTGTGCGTGTGGGTAGCTTCCACACCCCCCACTTGTCTCTCGGTGGGGACCGTGAGATGCCATGACTGAGGATGGGTATGATACTGCTGCATCTCTCACAGATTAGCTGTTTGGGTGAAGTCAGCTCGACAAATGTAAAGCCCTAAAAATACGGTCGATCGGTATTGCCTACGCATATACGTGAAAACCCCTTTGTGAAGATCTGTCAGTGGGGGGAGAGCTTTGGAAAGCGATCAGGCCCAAGGGAGACACAGGCAACCCTGTCGCACAGCCGCACACCTGGAGGCTCATGTCGTGGGGACAAGGGCAGAGGGGAACCGAAGACGGGCCTCCGAAGGGGCTGCTCAGGGGAGCTTCCGCAACAGGGGGCTGAGAAAGGGTGGTGATTGGGCCGCCGGCCTGTGATGTCACAAAGAGTAGCAGAAGTGTGAAGGAAGCAGCCGAGCACCGCATCTTGGTGCCGGGTGGCAAACACACCTGCAAACTCTGAAAGGAGAGGGGTTCACTGATTTCACAAGGATTTACTGAGCCCCTCTTCTGACCACACCCGATCAAGGTGCTGGGGATACCACAATCAACCGAGCAGATGGTCCCTGCCGTAACAGAGAGGAGACAACACACACAAGCAAACACACACAGAGACACAGTCCTGTGATTAGGGCTTGGATGAGAACAGTCAGGGTGATGTGAGTGCGTGGGAGGAACCGGTGGGGGGTTAGCCAGGAAGGACTTCTCCAAGGTGGTGACAGACCAAGACCTGAATTAGCAGCAGCGGCAGAGAAGAATGGAAACAACGTGCCCGGAAGAGGGAACAGCAGATGCAAAGGTCCTGAGGTAGGAGGGGAGCACACAAGAAGCCACTGGAACCGGAGACGTGGAGGCTAGTGCGGTGAGCACGGGCTGGGCTGCGCAGGCTCTAGAGTTGGTGACAGAGGGGGTTTTTGTGAGAGAGTGTGGAGACCCAGCTTAATATTTAAAATCGCCCCTCTGGCTGGAAAATAGGAGGGAGGGCAGGAGTGGGGAGGACAAGAAGGAGGCAGTCACCGTTGTCCAGGGGGGTGGAACTGAAAGGTCTCGGGAGCAGCAGAACATCATCCTATGTGACCGCACTTAGCCCCCAGGGCACGAGGCAGATAATGCCAGTTCCTTACCCAATGTCCACTCCAGGGCCCAGTGAAAACCACTCACTTACCCAGACTCCTCTGCAGCCACGGAACCCATGAGAGTTCGGGCACATGGGCCAGAAATGGAAACGCAGGGTGCTTCCTTCCAGAAAACTCTCCTTCCCTGACACGGTTGCACCTTTGCTCTTTGCCCTACCCCTATCTTTCTGCCTCAGACGAGAACATCAAAATGCTCCTGAAATCTCCTTGCGAGCAGTAGGACAAAAGCCGCATGCTAAGGATGGGACAGCAGAAAGACGGGCACCTGGGTCCCTTCCGGCATCACGTGGAAGCTGCAGCAGCCCGCTTTGTTTCCCTCTAGAATTCTCATTATGGCAGAACAATAAATTCCTTCTTGGCCGAGCTGCAGGCCAGTACCCATTACATGCAGGCAAAAGCAATCCCAACCGGTCTGGGATACGGTTGGAGCACAAGAAGTGTCCAGAATGCCCACAGGCAGGTATTTATTCGTCTAGTCAACAGATATTTACTGAGCACCTACTGTGTGCCATGCACTGTGCTATGTTGGGGAGACGTTCAAAACGTTGGCCCAGACCACGGGCAATCAACACAGACACTGTTCACTAAGGACCAGCACAGACACGCTGCCCGTCACAGCCGGGTATCAGTCTGGAACACAACGGTGACAAGGCAGACAGAAAATCCCTGCCCAGGGAAAAAAACAATCAGTAAATATATGTGCAGGGCGCCTGGGTGGCTCGGTCGGTTGAGCGTCCGACTTCGGCTCAGGTCATGATCTCACGGCTGGTGGGTTCGAGCCCTGCATTGGGCTCTGTGCTGACATCTCAGAGCCTGGAGCCTGCTTTGGATTCTGTGTCTCCCTCTCTCTCTCTGCCCCTTCCCCACTCACATTCTGTCTCTCCGTCTCTTAAACATAAATAAACATTAAAAAAAATAGAAAAATAAATAAGTATACGTGTAAGTTACAGAGTATGTTAGAAAGTGTTAAGGGCTTTGGAGAAAAACACGGCAGTTAGTTTAAGTATATCCTCTAAAGACCAGCACATGCGTGCACACACACACGCACGCGCACACACACACACACACGTGCGTGTGGAATGTCTCGATAAAACCTCGGCAGTTCTGATGTAAGCCCAAGGAACAAAGGAAATCCGGTTCAGTCTCAGGAACCCTGATTTGACTGGAATAATCCTGCGCCGTAGGAACTGATCACAGACGATCACGCAGCTGGAACCCACCTGCAAGGTGCCTGTTGCCTTGACCTTCCCTCGGGAGGAGCAGAAAGCCGGGGCTGCGTCTCAGCGGCGGCCTCGCCCCCCCCCCCTTACCCACACTCACCTGCAGCGGACAGTTGAGTTCGTCGGCCGCGCACTCCAGCCGCCTCTTGACCGTCTCCATGCTGTGGGTCTCGTTCAGAAGCCTCTCCAGCTCGTAGCCCAGCTCGGACTTCCAGAAGCCAATGTCCGACAGCCGCTGGCCCAGGTTCCGGCAGGTCCCCTCCTGCATCTGGCGCGTCAGCTCGTCCTTGTCCTGCATGAGCCGCATGGAGTCGCCCGTCAGCCGGCTGGCCCACAGCCGTGAGGCCTCGGCCCCTCGCATCTGCAGATCGTTGGACTTGTCCCAGTCGCGTGGGCTGTAGCGGCAGAAGAGCGCCGAGCGGAGCGCCGGCAGGATGGTGGGGGGCCTCAGGGGGCTGCGGCACGTGGCTGTCTCGTCCACGCAGGTCTGGGCGTTGGAGACCTTGTAGAAGAGGCTGGGTCTCCATGACTTCAGGTAGCGGTAGCCAGGCAGGGAATAGGGCTGGTAACATTCCTGGGTCTCTGGGGTGGGCCCAGCGGGGGGCAGTGCCCTGAAGGCACAGGCTTTCTTGGGGCCACAGTAACTGGCTGTCTGAGAGGTTCCCAGAAACTCCATCCTCCCCCATCAGCTGCACTTGGGCAAAACTCTGCGTGGCCACCGCACCACAGGAAGGGGAAGGCTCTTCCCTTAGGGATGGGCAGGACCTCTGTGACTCGGGACTGTTGTCATAAAGCCTGGGGGAGCGGGGCGTTGCTGGGACGCTTGCTCATTTCAGGCCAGCTGGGCCCGTATTGTCCCCATCAAAGCACATGCAAAAAAATAATAATAAAATAAAGTGAACTGAGTTTCTCAATCCACACAGAGGTGCAAAAATAGCCTTTGTCTACTTTTCCATAACAATTGAATGTGCCTGTCCCACCTAACTGCCTATGGGACCAAACGTGATGTAATCCACTCTGGCAAAGTCTTAAGGGCTTAGGGCCAGTCTGGTCCAGGTGAGTCGTCTTCCTGTCCTCTTTGTCCCCAAGACGGCACCAAAGTGGTGCGTCCATGGCGTGGCATAGTACTCAGCAATAAAAAGGAACCTCAGATGTATTAAGCTCAGTGGAAACAGGCTCAAAAGACCACGTCCTGTGTGATCCCGTGTAGATGGCATTCTGGAAGGACCGATGCATAGGGCCAGCAGACAGATCAGGGATTGCCAGGGGCTGGGGGAGGTGATAAGACTGACCACAAAGGATCAAAGGAGCGTGAGAAAACGAGAGGGTGGGGACAGCAGGTCGTGTTCTATACCTTGACTGTGGCGGGGGCTATACAATTGTCAGTATTTGTCAAAGCCCACAGAGCTGTCCTCCAAAAAGGGTGACTTTTACTGTGCATAAATTATACTTCAGCAAAAATTAACTTCATAAAGGGGGCTGGGGACGGATTGCAAGGCAGAGACCCTGTCTGTCCGGCTCCCCCCTAAGTCCCAGCACCCAGCACGCCGCTGCCTGAATGAATAGGCATCTAGAACCGAGAGGTTGTTGTGCCGGAAAGAGACTTCAACCTTCTGTTCCACACCAATATTTTGATCCATCAAGAAACTTGCCCCCTTCCTCGGCTGGCGGGAGCGGCAATGAGAGGTCAAGGTACAGAACGAGAGGGGAGCTTGATTTGTGGGGGCCTCTTCCACTTCTGAAACGGGAAAGAAACTAACCCTCAAATAAACGGTCCTTGTCAGTGAAGTGTGACGGTCCATGGGAGGTTTCCCCGACTTGCCTAAAATCCCTACAGTTGATGGTGGCTAGGAGAGACCTAAGGCAGAGAGGAATAACATTAAGCAACTTCTGTACAGCTGATGTTTTACATATACTCATTTATTCTCCGCAACGAACCTAGAAAGAAAGACTTAACACCCACCCCTATCTTGTGTGGTGGGCTCTCTACCCCCTCCATACTGACCATGCTTACTTTGTAGCAAACTTTGTACGATCTTTAAGATGAACTCTCATGGGGCACGTGGGTGGCTCAGTCAGTTAAGCGGCCGACTTCAGCTCAGGTTATGATCTCACGGTTCGTGAGTTCGAGCCCTGCGTCGGGGTCTGTGCTGACAGCTCAGAGCCTGGAGCCTGCTTTGGCTTCTGTGTCTCCCTCTCTCTCTGCCCCTCCCTTGGTTGCTCTCTGTCTCTCTCTCTGTCTCAAAAATAATAAACATTAAAAAAAAGAAGAAGAAGAGATACCCCACACAAGAAGGTCCTACACATTGAAGGCAGTCAAGAAACAGACCAAAAAGATTCAGGGTGTTTCTATCTTTCCCGAGATCCACTATGCATGTACAAGCACACACACGCAGATTCTGGTTGAGTTGGGCTGGGGTGGGGCCAGAGATGCTGTGTTTCTTACGAGTTCCCAGCTGAGGCTGGTCCGGGGACCACACTTGGAGTAAGGAGGCTCTGAAGGAAGTTTTACAAGGGAAATGACCTTGTTTTCGTGTTCCTTGTCATTGTATCCCCCGCGCTTAGTAAAATACCTGGAACGTAGTAGGTGCACGATTTGGGCTGGTTGAATGAATTTAGAAAAATGGATGGATGAGGGGGTGGATGGAGAGACGGACAGATGGATGGATGGATGGATGAGTGAAAAGAACTTCAGAAGCCATTAAGTGAGAAAGAGAAATTGAGGACAGTTGGCCACAGCTCAAGTAAAAAGGAATGGTAAATGTGATAACCCAGTCCTAAAGACTCAGGGAATCAACTTCCAAAAATTTAGCAAGTGAAAATACTAAAAGTCAGGCCTTTTGAGAATAACTTTCAGGGGACTTCTAAGCAGCCTCAGGTCAAGGGTGGGGCAGTGGCGTTTTCAAGGTCCATCCATGTTGTAGCAGATGTGAGTATTTTTATTCCCTTTTTAAAAACACTTATTTATTTTTGAAAGAGAGAGAGAGAGCAGGGAAGGGGCAGAGAGAGAGAGAGAGGAGAGAGACTCCGAAGCAAGCTCAATGCTGTCAGCGCAGAGCCCGATGCAGGGCTCGAACTCACGAACCGTGAGACCATGACCTGAGCTGAAGTCAAGAGTTGGACGCTTAACCGACTGAGCCACCCAGGTGCCCCTTTTATTACTTTTAAAGCTGAATAACATTCCATGGTGTGGATGGGCCACTCTTGTTTACTCATTCATCTGTCGGTGGACATTTAGGTTGTTTCCACTTTTCAGGTATCATGAATAATGCTGTTGTGAACATATGTGTGCGATCCTCTTGATTATATATCAAGGGGGGGGGGGATTGTTGGGTCCTGTGGTAATCCTTTTGAAGTTACTGTTGAGTTTTAATAAGATGTAAGGTTCAAATTGGCGCATTTTTATTGCTTCTTCTCTATTAAATATAGTACACGTAGAAGTTCATTCAGGGAACCCCTGACTACCCTGTCTGCCCTCCTACATGCAGACTCCCTGGGTTCTGTTTTGAGAGTAAGTTCCTAACGGTTGGGAATCAGGGCACTCTCTTTGGGTGCGGTTTCCGTCTCCAACCCCCCGGCGTGCCTTGTACACCTTTGTTCAGATAGCAGACCAGAGATACGCGAGGAGAGCCGAGATGGGAAGAAAACAAGACTTGGTTACCTCCATTCCATCATTCTGTGTGACCACTTGTGCCCACAAAGTACAATGGTGAAGCAGAGTGTGACCTTTGAGGTGTAATAATTTTATTTGGAAAGAGGACATTTAAATTTTTTTAAATGTTTTATTATTTATTTTTGAGAGAGAGAGAAAGAGAGAGAGCGTGAGTGAGGGAGGGGCAGAGAGAGAGGGAGACCTAGAATCCAAAGCAGGCTCCAGGCTCTGAGATGCCAGCAAAGAGCCCGACGCCGGACTGGAACTCGAAAACCGCATTATCATGACCTAAGCTAAAGTCAGACGTTTCACCAACTGCACCACCCAGGCACCCTGGAAAGTGGACATTTTAGTTCACACATGAAATCTTTCCTGAATGCAGATGTAGGGGCACCTGGGTGGCTCAGTCGGTGAAGCGTCCGACTTGCGCTCAGGTCATGATCTCACAGTTTGTGGGTTTGAGCCCCAAGCGGAGCTCTGTGCTGACAGAGCCTGAAACCTGCTTGGGGTTCTGTATCTCCCTCTCTCTCTGCCCCTTCCCCTCCCTCAGAAATAATAAATGAATAAACTTAAAAAAAAAAACAAACCTGAAATGTAATCTTGGTATTTGTCAATCATATCAACAGTAACCAGGAACAAAAGTACTACTGGGAACACTGTGGTTCAGAGGACCGGGGTGTTCAAACAATTACCCACTTCGGGTGTCAAAGATGCTAGGTGGCCACTGAGTAAAGACCGCTTATCCACCTCTTCAAGGTTTTTTTGTTTTTTTTTTCCAATCGTTTTCCAAGCATGCTGATGGGAAACGCATTCTCTTTCTGGAATCTCTGTGGGAGGTAGACGGGGTGGGACTGGGAAGATGAGAAGGAGGACACTTGAGAGACACCCCCTTACCCCCAGTGGGGCTCCCAAACTGGAGACACCATGTCCAGCACTGACTATTTTAATGCAATCTCTGCCTGCAAACCTGCTATTTTGTGATCGCTGCCTGGCTTCCACAGGCCGAGAAGGGACGGCTTCATGTCCCTGAATTGAATGCGAAACCCAGCCGTCTATCAGACCATCTTACTTAGGTGTTGCTGAAGCAGCACAGTCTGGTTAGAACTTTCTGCAGCGATCGAATCAAATCAGCAAGCATTCCTTGGGTGCCCCCTGTGGGTAAGCAGCGATCCTTCACCTGCGCCGAAATTTGTGACCGGAGGTGGCTGCAAGCAGTGCTGAAAAAACCAGCAAAATGTGGGGAAGATAGAAAATCCGGGAAGAAGCTGTCTTCAAGGCAGCCTCTGTGTGAGACCGTATCTCTCAAAAACAAAAGCGCATTTTACAGTAAGGCATTTCCCCCCCACTTTGAATTTCAAAAGGTGTCTTTTTGGTGCTTAGAGCACCAGCCCTGGCTTTCTGGTAATCTCTCTGGGAATCTCCCTGCAGATACATGCCTGCATGCGTGCTAAGTGCGTGCATATATGTATCTGTATTCCCGCTGCATTGACTGTGGCAGTGAGAAAAAAAGCAGAACTGACGTCCATCAGTACAGGATGGCTAAATAAAATACAGAACACTCGCTGTAAGAAATACGCTGCAGCATAAAGGGTAGATAGGCCTGTAGGTGCCGGTAGGAAGAGATTTCTAAGATATAAGCGAAGGAAGCAAGATACAGGACCGTTTACATGGTACGATACCACTTACAACAGATACATATGTACTTGTACAAACAGAAACACTTCTGGAAGGATACGCAGGAACCATTGCCAGAGTGCTTACCCCTAGCAGGGGCAAGAATGAAATTGGGGGGTTAGGGGCACAGAGGGAGGCTTTTAATTTTTGATTAAGCTATATATGTATATGTATATGTACATGTACATGTATATGTATATATACACACATACATGTACATATACACACATGTATATGTGTATATATGTGTGTATATGTATATATATATATAACTGAAAATAAAACTATAATATATATATATAGCTTAATCAGATTAGATTAGATTGATTAGATTAAGCTATATATATCATAGTTTTATTTTTGTGTATATGTTTCATATATACTAGCATATATAGTATATATTGTCTAGTGCATATTATATATGAGATACTTATAATTTATATTTATACTTATAATTTGCATACTTATAATTTAATAGGACTTCCACATTTGGTCAAGATCACATAATAGAGATTGGCTGTACCCCTCAACTGAAAAAATTCAAAAACACAAAAACACTCAAACTATATAAAGGAATGATTTTTTTTTTTTTGAGAGAGAGAGAGGGCACAAGTGAGAGGCAGAGAGAGAGAAGGAGAGAGAGAGAATCCCAGGAGGGGTGGAGAGACAGAGAGAGAGAGAGAGTGAGCAATGATTTTTTAAAGTTTATTATTTTGAGAGAGAGAGAGAGAGAGTGATCAGGGGAGGGGCAGAGAGCGAGGGAGAGAGAGAATACCAAGCAGGCTCCATACTGTCAGTGCAGAGGCCTACTCAGAACTCGATCTCCGGAACTGTGAGATCATGACCTCAGCTGAAATCAAGAGTCTGATGTTTAACCAACTGAGCCACCTGGGTGCCCCATAGAGCAGTGATTTTGACGTCAGTGGATATCAGGCCATGAAGGACAGTCATTCCTGAGGGACGAGAAACACATGAAGTGAGTCCGACAGTTACCCCAGCTCACTGCCTGGACACAGATTCCAAGCCACAGCACAGGTATGGGGAATGCCCTGCATGGAGGGGACAGAGCTGGGAAAGTGGAATGCCAGGGTGGCTGGAGTCTGAAGGACAGAGCTCCAAAGAGGAGAGGGCTACCTAGAGTGAGCTCCGGAGATATGCAGAGGGGGCCCCCTCCAGCAGAGCATCACCAGAACACAGGTGTGCAGACACAGCCCTGGGCTGGGGAGGGAATCATCCTGAAAGATTAGAGGGAACAATCCCCAGAGCTGGGAATAGCTCTCCATCCCACCAACCACAGTAGAAAATTTCATAATTTGGGCAGCCTCAAGTCAAATACTCAGAAGGGTTTTGCCTCAGTGTTAGGGCAAAATTAGCCACGGACTTAAATACCTCTCTGGTTCTGTCTAACAAAGCTTAAAAACAAGATCTCAAACGATAAAAATGTTTCTATGGGGCGCCTGGGTGGCTCAGTCGGTTAGGCATCCAACTTCCGCTCAGGTCATTATCTCACGATTTGTGAGTTTGGGCCCTGCGTCAGGCTCTGTGCTGATAGCTCCGAGCCTAAAGCCTGCTTCAGATTCTGTGTCTCCCCTCTCTCTCTCTGCCCCTCCCCTGCTTGTGTGCATGCAGTCTCTCTCTTTCTCTCTCTCAAAAATAAATAAATATTACAAAATGTACTTTTAAAAAATATACAGCTGCATTACACGTATTCGAGAGGTTAGGGAAAAGATAAGACTCGTTGAATGGAGACAGGGCAGATATATATACACACATACACACACACATGAATTGAACATCGAGAGAAGGAAGTATAATGTCTGAGATGAAAAATACACAAGATGGGATTGAAGGCGTGTTTCAGTTACCTGGGGCTGCCATGACCAAGTACCATATGCTGGGGTGGCTTATGAACAACAGAGACATATTTCTCACAGTTCTGGAAGCTGGAAGTCCAAGATCAGGGTACCAGCCTCCTTGGCTCTGGTGAGGCTCTCTTGCCGGCTTATCGATGTCCCCCTTCTCTCTTTGTCCTCACGTGGCCTTTCCTCGTGTGGAGAAAGTGAGAGGTCTGGTGTCACTCCTTTCTTATAAGGTCCCTAATCCCATCCTAAGACCTTACCTCATGACCACACTTATCACCTCCCCAAGGCCTACCTCCTAACTCCATCACTTTGGGAGTCAGGGCTTTAACATATGCATTAGGGGTGAATCAACATATGCATTAGGGGTGAATGTGGGGGAACAAGCATTCAGTCCATAACGAGGCAGATTAGACAATGCAGAAGAAAAAAAAAATCAGTGAGATTGAAGACACAGCAATAGAAAGTTTCCAACAAGTAACAGAGAAAAGAAAGACGGGGGAAAAAATAAGTATAAAATATTTCTGAGAGAAATGAAAAAGGACCTAAATAGAGAAATGTATTATGTGTTTGGAAGCCTCAATAGCATTAAGATGTCAGTTCTTCCCCAATTTAAAGTTAGAATCAAAGCAAACCCAGTGAAAATCCCAGCAGGCTCTTTTTTTGGGGAGGGGGGGTAGAAATTAATAAACTGATTCTAAAATTTAAATGCAAACTCAAAGGACCTAAAATACCCAAAAACAACTTTGAAAAGGAAAAAGTAGGAGGATTTAGACTTTCTGACTTTGAGACTTATTATAAAGGTACAGTATGGTATCGGCATAAAGATAGACAAAGATCAATGGAACAGCACAGAGTTCCAAGAGATCAATGCAGAATAGAGAATCCAGAAATATACCCACATATTCACAGTCAACTGACTTTCAACAAAGGCACAAAGTTAATTCTGTGGAGAAAGAATAGTCTTTTCAACAAATGGTGCTAGAACAATTGGATATCCATACATATAAAAAAAAATGGATTTCAACCCACATCTTGCACTGTATACCAAAATTCTATACAAAAACTAACTCCAAATGGGTCACAGACCTAAATATAAAGATTCTAGAAAGAAACAGAAAATCTTTGTGACATTATGTTAGGCAGAGTTCCCAGATGAGCTATTGAAAACAATCCATAAGAGAAAAAACGGACAAACTGGATTTCATCGAAATTAAGAATGTCTCTTCAAAAGTCATTGTTTTTTTTTCAAGATTTTATTTAAAAAATGTTTTTTAATGTTTATTGGTTTTTGAGAGAGAGAGAGAGAGAGAGAGTACCAGCAGGGGAGGGGCAGAAAGAGGGAGGAAGACGCAGAATCCGAAGCAGGCTCCAGGCTCGGAGCTTAAGTACAGAGCCTGACACGGACCTCAAACCATGAACCCAACAGTGAGATCGTGACCTGAACCAAAATCGGACGCTTAACCAACTGAGCCACCCAGGTGCCCCAAGATTTTTTTTAAGTAATCTCTACATCCAACATGGGGCTTGAACCTACAACCTGGAGATCAAGAGTTGCCTGCTTTACCGACTGGCAGCCAGGCACCCCAAAAGACATCCTAAAGAGAAGAGAAAGACAAGCCACAGACTAGGAGGAAGTATTTGCCAACCATATAATTGATAAAGGACTTGTATACAAAATATACAGTATTCTTGAAACACAAAATGAAACACTCAAAAAAGGTTTTTAAATGGGCTTAAGATCTGAACCGACATTTCGGTTTAGAAGATATGCTCACGGCAAATGAGCACATGAAAAGATGTTCAACATAATTACACACTAGGGAAATGCAAATTAAGGCCACAGCAAGATATCACTGTTCACCTACTGGAATGTCAACGTGTTTAATCCTCCCGACAACTAACCCTTTGCGGTAGTTAACATTATTATTGCTATTTGACGGAGCAAGAAGCTGTGGCCTGAAGAGAAGACACAAGAGCTAGTAAATGGGATTTGAACACAGACACCCGGATTCTAGAACCCTTGTTCTTGGAAGCCTACACCTGAGGAGGCTTCCCTATATACACGAGATCTGAACCTTATTTTTTGACTCAATTGTATATTAAGTGCCCACGGTGTGTGTAGATAGCTCTTTGTTAGATATTTTTGCTGGATCCAAGGGAAGAGGTAGAAAATTCTCTACACCTAGACTTAATTTTTCCGGGTCTTGCCTGACTACTTTGATCATAGGCGGGAGGAGAGCGCCACCCACTGGTCAAAGGCGGAACTGCAGGCACCTCCCTTGCACTTCAAAAGGGCATGTTTTCTCCACCTGCCTGTGTTTAAAATGCTCCCGTCCTGCTGAATGAGCGTCTAAATGTCTAACCAGTTTCACCCAGGTGCTAGTCTTGTTTCATCCACTGGCCTGCAGTTTGATTTCGGGCAACTTTCCCTGCCTAGGCCTCTGTCCCCCCGTTTGCAAAAAAAACTGTAGTTCTCACCTACAATCCTAAGTTTACTTAAACACGAGCCTGTATTGGAGCTTTGCTCTCGGGATGGTCTGTGCTTGGTGTTTTACCTGAATTATAGTGTTTTAGCCCCCACAGCAACCTCACGGAGCAAATGCTTTTATCATCCCCATTTTACAAACCAGCAAACGGAGGCTGCAGATAGGAAGGCACTTGCCCAGTGTTATTCACCTCATAAGATTTGTAGTCAGGAGCGGCACCTGGGTGGTTCAGTCGGTTAAGCTTCCGACTTTGGCTCCTGCCATGATCTCACGGTTTGTGAATTTGAGACTCGCGTTGGGCTCTGTGCTGACCGCTCACAGCCCAGAGCCTGGAGCCCACTTTGGATTCTGTCTCTGTCTCTTCCTCTCCCCCAGTCCTGCTCACTCTCTCTCTCAAAAATAAACAACAACAACAAAAGAATTGGAGTCAGCATTTTTCCTCCCCTTACCAACAAGGGGCTCCTAAAACCCTAGCAATTTCCAAAGAGAGCGATTAAGGTGTCTCTTGTTATGTTAACGAAGTGATCTCGGACCTCCAGGGGTGGAAGGGGCTGGTTGCCAGGGAACCAACTAAGCTTTTGCGGGGTTAGAACTTTCCATCCCTCCCCACCCAACCCTCCCAACACCGCCCAGGGGCTGGAATTTGAGCCAATCACCAACGGCCAATGATTTCATCTAGCATGCCTGTGTAATGGAGCCTAGATAAAATCCGAAAGGACCGAGTGTGGAGAGTTTCCAGTTTGGTGAACTGGGGAGAGAGCCGTGCCTGGAGAGGACACAGACGCTCTTGCAGTCTCTCCCCGTAACCTCACCCCGTGCATTTCTCTCGTCTGGCTGTTTCTGAATTCTCTCCTCCTTCTATAAAAACAAAAACAGTAATCTGGTAAGTGACAAGTTTTTTCTGAGTTCTGTGGGCCGTTCCAGCAAACTAATCGAATCCAAAGCGGGGGAGGTCCTGGAAAAGCTGATTGGTAGCTAGTCGGTCAGAAGACCAAGCAAGCAGGACTTTGGACCGGCGTCTGAGGTCCAAGGAGGTTGGGATCCCCACTCCACAGCCGGGCAGTCCGAAGCACAGGTGACAGCCTAGGCTTGCAACTGGCTTTTGGAGTCAGCGAAGGGGAGGGGTGCGGGTGGGGAGGCAGTCCTGTAAAAGTGAGCCCGCATCCTGCGGAATCAAATGCTATCTCCGGGTAAAGAGCCTCAGAATGGAGAAACTGAGTTGAATTGTTGGACCACCTGGCTGGCGCCCGCAGTGTTACTTACTAGCTTGGCGAAACCGCAACCCCACATTGGAAACGGGGTTCAGCACCCCTTTACATGCCCGGGCCCTTGCCCAAGACTCTAACTTAACAGGTGTGGGGGAGCAGGTCCTCGGCAGAGGAGCCCCCAGGTGATCATGGTATGTGGGTAGGTTGAGAAACACGACCTCCAGGAGGTATACACACGCGTGTCCCAGCCCTCCCCGTGCTCATTTGAGCCCTAACAACTTCAGAAGTATGAGACTTGGCTTTCAGAGCAGTTTTAGGCATACAGAACAATTTATCAAGAAGTTCAGAAAGTTCCCAAACAGTTCCTTCTCTGCCTCCCCACCCCAGTTTCCCCTGTTACTAACACCCGGCATTGGTGTGGTCATTTGTTACAATTGGTGAACCATAATATTGATACGTTATTATTATCTAAAGTCTACAGTTTGAGTTAGAGCTCACACTAGGTGCTGTAAGGTTGTGAGATTTGACCCCTGCATCATGTCAAGTGCCCACTCTGATGGTGTCACACAGTAAGTTTCCCTGCCCTGAAAATCCCCTGTGCTCTGCGGGTTTGTCCCTCCCTCCCCAACCCGTGGCAATCACTGATCGTTCTGCTGTGTCTCTAGTTTTCCAAACTTATTTTTAAAAGCATTTAAAAATGTAGCTAATTAAATCTTTTGGCACTTGCTAAGTTTTCTACATTGAAAACGACAAAATTTCCAGCTTTCGCTTTGTTGTTTTCGTCCTCATTGCCATCTTCAATCAGGGGGACCGAAATAAAAATCTTAAATTTAAAATCTATCAAACTCCCCAAACTAAGTAAATGTAAAGGAGATGTAAATACACTTTGAAACGCTGATTCTGGGAAGTTTGTAGCATTCACACCTCCCAAGTTACTAAAACAGAAAACTGGGCACAGGCTTCTGGAACACTCTGTGTTCAGGAAAGGAGAATGCCGTGGATTCCACAGGCCAGAAATGACTTCCGTGGGATGATGTGGAAAGCTGAGACGTCACAGGACGGGGCAAGGGCCAGCAGGGAGGACATTCCTGTCAAAGGACCTGTGTGAGCCACAGAGTGATGGCTTGGGGTGCCCGGGGAAATGTCTACTGGAGAGACATTTTAGATAGAGCTTGGCATGCACACTGGCACCCGGCGAGAAGTGGGGCCGGAGGAATAAACTTGGTCGTGGAGGCCACTGAAAACCACATCCAGATTGGTGCTAGCCTGGGCCATAGGGAGCCATTGAAGGTGTCAGAGTAGCAGAGTAACCCAGTCTGAACTGTAAGGGGAAAGGACCGTAAGACGTGTAGGAGAGAAACCCCGAGAAACCACAGAGATGATTCCGTGCCGGTCTGGGTTTCCTCTCCTTCCAGCACACGCGACTGACCACACTCCCCACACCTTTTTGGGTATGACCATGTGTTCGTTGGAACGGAAGGTATGCAAATAGAGGACACTTCTGGCTGGAAGCATTTCAGAAGCAGTGTGTACATCATGCTATCTGTTTTTCTTTTTTTTTTTTTTTTATGTTTATTTTTGAGAGAGAGAGAGAGAGAGAGTGCGCGCTTAAGAGAGAACAGGTTGCTGGGAAGGGCAGGGAGAGAGGCAGAGACACAGAATCCGAAGCAGGCTCCAGGCTCCGAGCCGCAAGCACAGAGCCCGCCGCGGGGCTCGAACCCACGAACCGTCAGATCACGGCCTGAGCTGAAGCTGGACACTTGGCCGACGGAGCCACCCAGCCGCCCCCAAATCACACGATCTTTAGAGGCTTGTGTTCAGACAGTGTCGACAGGAGATGGTCGGGCCTCTGTCCTCTGTATCGTCGAGGAACTACAACCAACAGGTCTCTGCCAGTGAAGGTGTACCAGTAGGAGGAGCAAGAAATAAACTGTTGCCTTGAGCCTCTGCGGTCTGGAGGGTGTTCATCCCGGCCTAGGCACAGCCTAGCGAGGCCTGCTAAGGCCCAGGAGGATGAGGTCTGGGAGGAAGGCAGCAAGGAGACATCACGGGTCTGTTGCTCCCCCAACCTGGAGGGCTCAAAACAACTAGTGTTTATTTGGCTCATGAGTCTGGGGGTCGACCGGATGGTCCTTCCGCACTCCCGCATCCGTGGTCACCTGTGGGTCTGGGTAGGTGGCTCTGTCCCACATCTTACCGTTCACAGACCAGCCCAGATGTGTTCTCCTGGCGATGGCAGAGGGGCAAGAAAGGGAAAACGGGCAAATGTCTGTTTTGTGTTAGGTCACGTTGGCTAACACATCACGTTGGCAAAGTAAGTCACATGCCTGAGCACAGAGTCCGGGAAGAGAAGGCCCTGTTCACAGTGGGAGGGCACAGATGCCCCAAGGGGGGAGGGACTGGGGCATTTGGGCAGGGAGGCCATCGCGTCACACACAGGTGTGTGCCATGGGACTTGATCCCTGATCGGACCTGAAGGGAGACCTCAAGAATGTTTCCAGCGATGGCCACCAGTCTTGACCGCCATTTCTTTTTTTTAAAAAAATTTTTTTTCAACGTTTATTTATTTTTGGGACAGAGAGAGACAGAGCATGAACGGGGGAGGGGCAGAGAGAGAGGGAGACACAGAATCGGAAACAGGCTCCAGGCTCTGAGCCATCAGCCCAGAGCCCGACGCGGGGCTCGAACTCATGGACCACGAGATCGTGACCTGGCTGAAGTCGGACGCTTAACCGACTGCGCCACCCAGGCGCCCCAACCGCCATTTCTTTTATGCACCTGCCACTCTACCCATCAAGATGTGGCCTCTGTTTCTCTGCCCCTTGAACCTAGTCTGTCCTTGTCACTTGATGTGACCAGCACGGTGTGGGAAAGTGACCCTGCACCTGTTTGCAGACTGCTACAGCTGCCGTGGGAAGGCGCCCAGGCTAAGACCACTGAATGATGAGAGACCGTGTAGAGATACGGGGGCCGTGTGGAGGGAAATGGAGGCGCACCTGAGCATCTTCTCCGTTCTCCTCTGAACGATGCCACACGAGTGAGCCCAGATAAAAACGGAAGACCCGTGAGAAATAAACCATTGTTTTAACCACTACATATATCTGGGGTGACTCTTTACACAGCAGTGGATGACTGATACAAGGGAGATGGTGAGAAGAAAGCAAGGCTGATGCTCAGATTTTGGACTCCAGTTCATAGGGCAGTGGTGGGACTGTTCTCCGAGATCAGAACTCCGGAAGGAGGAACTAGTTTGGGGGAAAAACTTGTGGATGGAAGTTGGTTACAGCTGAGGGACACCCATGGAGTAAAATCCATCAGGTGTTGACTGGGAGACATGTGTCTGAACTTAGGAAGAAACGAGCCGAAGACTGGAGAATGTTTCCTACTGGATAGTGGAGGATGCCATCAGCATAAAGCTGGTCATCCTGGGAGGATGTGGACAGTGTGACCGGAAATGGGCCAAGAACTGAATGTTGAGGTGTACTCGTCTTCAGAAGTGGTTCTCAAGCTTTAGTGAATATAATTACTACCTAGCGAGTGGGTAAAGAGGAGGACTCCCTGGCCCAGCCCTTGAAGTTTTTGATTGAGGAGGTCAGGATGGGCCTGGGAATCTGCTTTGCAGCCTAGTTGCTGCCCATCTGCTCCCCCCCCCCCCCCCACAGATGGAAAATTCCATCCCAGGTGAGACAGGAGTTTGGGGACAGGAGGAGAGACTTAGAGCAAAGCTGAGAGGTTTATTTGATTTTACTTAAACAAAAGAGTTTAGTTGGAGTACAAGAGGGAGGGAGGGAGGGAGAGTCCCAAGCAGGCTTCTTGCTCGGCACAGAGCCTGATGCGGGGCTCTATCTCACAAACCATGAAATCATGACCCGAGCCACAATCAAGAGTCGGACGCTCAGCCAACTGAGCCACCCAGACGCCCCGATTTCACTTTTTAGTGTGGAAGGAGATCGTTTCTATAGCCTGATGGTGAGCAATGAGTAGCGAGACAGGGGTTGAAGAACAGAAGATCTTTCTTCGCTGCCACCGAACAGACTCGCTGCGTGGGCGGGCCCCTGGGTCACGAGAGACAGAAGAGAGCTACGAAGCAGTAGGGCTAATGGAAAGAGCTGGGAGGAATATGCTGGAGATGTCTTGGGGGACATCAGTAAGGAAGATCTGAAGTGGGGGGCTGGCCTCAGCCCTCTGCTGTGTGGCCGAGGGGAAAAGGGCCTGTGGTCACAAGGGTCGAGTGAGCCCTGCTGGCTGGGAGGCCCAGGGCCAAGTCCCTTCGCTTCTCTGAGTCTCACAAAGAGGAATCTGCATCCTGGGTCCCAACATGTGGCCTAGTGGTCAAGAGCCCGGGTCCTACTCTGTTGGAAGCCTGGCTGTGCAGCCTCCTGGTTCTAAGACCTCGGGCAAGTCCCTCTCTCTGACCTTGTCTTACCTGCAAACTGGAGATCCCAACAGTCCCTGCCTAAGAGGTCAGAATTCCTCTCTGGGCTTGTTCACACTGTTCATTCTGTCTGAGACCCCACTTGTCAATGCCACCACCCTGTCCTAATCTATGTATCCTGCTCAGCTTTAAGGAATTCCTCCCTGACTCTTCCCCATTTGTGTTCTGCCACAGCATTTATAATTCTGTAATTCCCTGCTTTATTATCTGCTGTCCCAACCAGACGGGCACCAGAGCAACAGGAATCAGGGCACTTTGGTGGCACCAGCACCTCGCATGGAGTCACCTGGCATATGTTACGGATGACCTTGCAGGCTCTGGAGCTGGGAGGCCGAGGTTCATCCCTCTGGCTCCCTCGCCATGAACTGTGTGACCTCAGGAAAAGTAAACTATTTTGACCGTGAGCTTTTCTCCTCCAAAGGCACAATTTTGGAACACAGGTATAACAGATTTAGGCAATAACGATGCTAAAACCAGAGTGGCACGTTGATGAGCAGGCTAGTCACATGCTCTGAACAAATCACCTCCCTATCTTTATTCATTATAAATGGAAAAGGGTACCGTTTGCCGGAGTAACAGCAGCTTCCCCAGGTGACCAAGCCCTCACATTCCCACTGGGAATTCGGGGCATCGAGCTGTGATACAACGATAAAGCACATTACTCAAGTATGTTCTGCCGAAAACTTCTAACCTGAACCTAATCATAAGGGCAGGGGATCAGACAAATCAAGATAATGGGGTATTCTATAAGACAATTGGCCTGGACTATCCAAATGTATCAATGTCCTGAAAGACAAAACAAGGGCAACATGGGAAGGAGGAAGGATGTTCTCTATTTGAAAAGACTAATGGGGCACCTGAGTGGCTTAGTCTGTTGTCTGACTTTTTTTTTTTTTAATTTTTTTTTTTTAACATTTATTTATTTTTGAGACAGAGACAGAGCATGAATGGGGGGGAGGGCCAGAGAGAGAGGGAGACACAGAATCTGAGGCAGGCTCCAGGCTCTGAGCTGTCAGCACAGAGCCTGATGCAGGGCTCGAACTCACGGACCGTGAAATCGTGACCTGAGTGAAGTCGGACGCTCAACCGACTGAGCCACCCAGGCGCCCCCTAACTCTTGATTTCGGCTGAGATCACGCTCTCACAGCTAGTGAGTTCGAGCCCCCACTTGGGCTCAGTGAGGAGCCTACTTGGGATGCCCCCCACCCCGCTCTCCGTTTCATGTGTACCTGGGGAGGGGGGGTTCGCTCTTATAAATTCAAACACTTTTTTAATTTAAAAAAAGGAAAACAACTTAAAAGAGGCTAAAGAGAACAAAAGGAAGATACGACCTTTGATTGGATCCAGGATGGGGATGTGGAGGGCAAGTTTTATCTGGGACCGTGGATTAAATGGCTCTTTAATTTGAATATAAAGTGTATATTAGCTAACAATTTTGCATCAGTATTTCTTGGGTATGAAATGGCATTGAGATCACGTAGGATAATGCCTTTGTTCCCAGGAGATAGGTGCTGAAGAATTCCCAAAGGATCTCTGCAGCTCAGAACGCGCAGCGGCTCAGACAAGATCTGCGCATGCACACAGCCCTCTTGCTGAGACTTATTTCGCGTGGCTGGAGAGTCAGATTGGGCTCAAAGGGGCGGAAATACGTAAGGGCGGCTTCCGGTGACCCGCGCAGACGTCGAAGACAGCCGGAATGGAGGAGGTGCCTCAGGGTGAGCGCGCGGAGGGGGCATGGATAGGGGGGCTGGAGGGACAGGAACCCCTCTAACTGTGACCTTGTCCCCATGCAGGCTGTCCCGGGACCGGCAGCGCCCAGGCGGGCCGAGGGGCCTCATGTCAGGGGTGCCCCAACCAGCGGCTCTGCGCCTCCGGAGCCGGCGCCGCTCCGGACCCAGGTGAGGAAGGGGCGAGACCTGAGCCGGAAGTGAAGGGCGCCAGCCGGGAAGAGGTGGGGCGTGCGGGGACAGCTGATGGTTGATGGTGATGAGGGACGGCCCAAAGGTTGAGTGACAGAGGCGGGACCAGGATGCCTGTTAGGAGGGGTGGTCCCAGAGGAGGCGGGGCGTGGAAAAGTCAGGGTTGGGGCGTGGCCTTCAGTCATGGAAGAGTAAAGGGAAGTAGCGGGCTGGGGCGGAGCCTGAAGGATCAGTGAGCGGAGTCCGGGCGAAGCGTGGGCGGGGCCGGAGGTTTGAGTGACAGTGACCGGCAGTGGTCGGAGGAGGCCTTCAGCCCGAGGAGTAGGGTATAGACTTTGAACTTGGGGAGTGGGGGAGGCGGGGCTCGGGCTTATTCTTTGGACAACATCGTCTTCCTTTGAAAAAGGAGCCATTCTCGCGTTCATTTAACAAATATGCATCCATCACCCCCTGGGCACAATGTTCTGTGTTGGGGGTACTGTGAATGAGACAGACGGGGTCACTGCCCCAGTGGATGTTAGTTTAACAGGCGAGACCCACAATAAGCAACCAAGCAAATAACTTATCACAGCAATCAGTACGAAGGATAAATGGGAGGGTGGGGGAAGACTCCGGGGACTTACAGAAAGATCTTAAAAAGCAGGAGGCTGGGAGAATTTTGAAGGTGTTCAAAGAGACTTGGGTTTGGTTCTTGGGTCCCACAAACAGTATGACCTTGAGCGAGGTTCTTAACTTCTCTGAGCCTCCATTTTCTCCATAAAAACAGGCAAGGGGCACCTGGCTGGCTCACTAGAGCCTGCGACTGTCCATCGCAAGGTCATGAGTTCAAGCCCCACGTTGGGCTTGGAGTCCACTTTTTATTTATTTTTTATTTTTTTATATATATTTTTTAACGTTTATTTATTTTTGAGACAGAGACAGAGCATGAACAGGGGAGGGGAAGAGAGAGAGGGAGACACAGAATCTGAAACAGGCTCCAGGCTCTGAGCAGTCAGCACAGAGCCCGACGTGGGGCTCGAACTCACAGACCGTGAGATCATGACCTGAGCTGAAGTCGGATGCTTAACCGACCTAGCCACCCAGGCGCCCCAGGAGCCTACTTTTTAAATAAGTGTGTGTAGGGGCAGTAGTTCTCTCATGGGGGTATTTTAGGGATTTGCAGGAAGGTGAAACATTGAATGTGTAGTAAATGTGTAGTATGTGATCGTCATCCGTGGTCATCCTAAGTGCCTGCTATTTGTGAGAGTTTCTTTGCCTTGGCACTACTGAACTTTGGATCTGGATAATTCTTTGGGGGGTGGGGGACCGTCCTGCCCGTTGTTAGACATGTCACAGCATCGTGGCCTCTATGCACTACATGTCAATAGCACCCCTTCCTTGTGACAACCAAAAATGTTCCCGGGCAGATTTTGTCCCCAGTTGGGACGTGTTAATGTGGGTGAAGCTCTTCTAGAGCTGGGAATGTAGCCGTGGATGCTGCAGACAGTCTCTGTCCTCCTGGAGCTGATGTTCTAGGAAGAGGACACAGACCGGTCAACCGATAAACGAGATTTCAGATGTGCTAATTGCCTTATTTTCTTGGCAGTCCTTATTATCGCCGTTAGCTAGGTTGTATTTCACCCACAATCCCTTGAAAGAGCCCCAAGGATTTAGCTCTGGCAAGCCCCTTTGGTCAGAGGCTTCATCACCTGATGTGCTTTCTTTGCAGCCATAGAAGAAATCAAAGAAAAATTGAAGACCGTGAAACACAAAATCTTGGTGTTATCCGGGAAAGGTGGTGTTGGAAAAAGCACATTCAGCGCCCACCTTGCCCACGGCCTAGCAGAGGATGAAAACACACAGGTGGGACCTTGGGCAAAACTGGGAGAGACTCCTGTGTGAGCGTTTCTGAGGGTTTGTAGAGAACGGTTTCCTTAGACTAAGTTGGATTGGCTTCCTTGGCATCTAGATCCTTGCAGAGAGAAGTAGGAAAGCATAGCTGTTAAACAGTGAAGTGAAGTATTTTGTTAGGTTCTCCAGCTATGAAAATGGATAGCAGGCGGACATTTAATCTCTTGGTGTGCTGATGATTTTGTCAAATTCAGACTTCTTTCTCTTTATTAGCCCCTTTCTGCCTGTTTCTAGGCCAGGAGGCTACAAACTATAGCCCAAGGGCAAATACAGCCCCTCTCTTTTTATGGCCTGTGAGCTGGAATGGTGTTTACGTTTAAAAATGGTTGCTTTTAAAGTGGTAAATAGCATCCTTGATTTTGCCCACAAAGCCTAAAATGCAGTTTATCCTTGAACAGCAGGGGTTTGAACTGCATGGTTCCACTTACATGTGGGTTTTTTATGGTGCCATAAATGTATTTTCTCTTTCTCATGAGTTTTTTAGTAACCTTTTTTTCTCTAGCTGACTGTAGTGTAAGAATATAGTTACAATGTAACACAAAAGTTAGTGCTAATTGACTATTAATGTGTAAGGCTTCTGGTCAGCAGTAGGCTGTTGGTACTTAAAATTGGGGGGAGTCAAAGGTTCTGTATGGATTTTCGACTGCACAGGGGTTGTCTTGCTCAAAGGTCAACTGTATTTTCTATTTGGCCCTTGAGGAAGAAAACGTCTGCCAACCCCTGAACTGGGCCACTCACTCTTGGCCAAGTGTACACATGGGTGTGAAAACTCCCAGCTGCCTGGGCCTGCTCTCTGGATTTCAGCCTTAATGAAAGGTGTGATGTGGTGAGGAAGAGGGGGGAAAAATGTCTTTACCACAAAGTTCAAACGGAAATTTACAGTCCCTGCGATTTTTAAAAATACGTTGGATTATTCATGGGAGTCGAGATAATTTTGCAGTGACCTTAGAAAAATGACCCTCCTATTCACTTTGGTTGCCACTTTATGCCTAATAAAACCATGGGTACTGTGGTTTATGACTTGTGTGTGTGTGTGTGTGTGTGTGTGTGTGTGTTTTAACACAGAACACATTCTGTGTTTTTGGTTTTTTCTAGAATGAAGTTTTGTTTAAAATTCCAATAAATACTTAACACATCAGAGTTACTAGAGTGGCCTGGGTATCTCTTAGACTCCAAGTCTCTGGTAGGTTGACCCCGAAACGACAGCCCTCGCTGAAGGCTTGTGGCTTGCCGGGCCCTGTGCGTTCTGTGGGTCAGAGAGCTGCGCTCTGGTGCATCAGGATACTCTTCAGGGCCTACGTGGAAAAACAGTTGTATTTTGTTCGTGTTGAAAGCCATTTCTTCTCTCCGTTCTTCCCGTGGTCTTTGTGCCTCCTTTCGTACATGGGCTTATCTTTGGGTATTAGTTTTCTCTTCGTGCGTTTTGAATGTGGAGTAATTTTTTTTATATACGAGGGCTGAGTTTCAGTTCAGATTTCTTTTCTAACTCTGATAAATGGGCCTCCGCTTTTTGACTTAAAAAAAAAAAATAAAAAAGTGCCAGAAGGGAATGTAGAAGTGCAATTAATTTAATATCGAAGTTTCAAAACTGCCATGTGTTTATTTTTAAATTCTGAAAGCTGGGTGAATTTCAGCGTTTTATCCTTGTAGGAGATAAACCATTCTATGTTAGTGTGAAATACCACCGTAAGATCTTAACAGAAGGCTTCATTTCTGCAAAAAAGCCAGCTACAGTGGGTAGGAGATCAAGCCTACCATTTTGACATGCCCTCAGTATACACGGGGGCCACTGAGACACCTCACCAGTATCCAGGGACTCTAGGAATACATTTTTCAAATCACTGGATTAAGGAGTTAGAGTTTGCGGGTCGCCTGGGTGCCTCAGTCCGGTGAGCAGCCGACTTCAGCTCAGGTCATGATGTCATAGCTTGGGAGTTCAAGACCCACGTTGGGCTCTGTGCTGGCAGCTCAGAGCCTGCTTCGGATTCTGTGTCTCCCTCTCTCTCTGCCCTTAACTCACTTGCGTTCTGTCTCTGTCCCTCTCAAACGTAAATAAACATTAAACAAAAAACAAAAAACAAAACAAAAAAAAAGAAATTAGAGTTTGCTCCAGGGGTTGGCAAACTTTTCTGTAAAGAACATTTTACACAAAATGTGAATATTTTAGGTTTCGCAGGCCATAGGAAGGCCTACAAAGACTAAATCATTTCTGTAGCAAGTATTTAGTCCTGCCCTTAAACATAAGTGCAGCCATAGACAATCTGTAAAGAAACAAACATGGCCATGTTCTAATACAATTTTATTGTCACCGGTACTTGAATTTTATAGCATGAAACTGTGTAATTTCTTCCCCCTCTCCACCCTTCTAAAAACGTAATAACCGTTCTTACTTTGTGGGCTGTACAGAAACAGGTAACGGGCTGGGTTTGGCACCCAGATTGTAGTTTACTGGCCCCCAGTTTGGTTTGTAGCACCAGAAGCACCGGTGCTGGCAGAGGAAGTGCCTCTTTGGAGGAAGGCTGAACCCTTGGGGAGGCCACAGGCCGGGAGTGAAGCGGCTGGGCTGGGTCATCTGAAACGCTCGGTGTTCTCTGACTCACCCAGGCTCTGAATTCTCCCTTCTTCCTTCTTCTTGTTCTGATCGTTTGCTGGTGCTGGAGCTGTTCCTGCCGGCCTCCAGTGGCTGAGGTGGGCTTCTCTGGAATTTGGCATCCACCCTCCAAGATGTGCTCTAGGGATTTGGGACATAGGAGAGAGAACTTGGAGGGACCCCTGGGCTTGGAGAAGGCAGCCTCTGGACTCCGGCAGGGACTGAGGGAAGTGTGTGTGGCAGGCAGTCTGGTGGGGTTCCTCCAGGGAAGGGAGCCACAGACGAGGCTGAGCCAGACCAGGGAGGCTTTGAATGACCTGGTAAGACATTTGGCGAGCAAAGAGGTAGGATTTGAGCGTTGTGTTAAGAGCCCTGCGCTGAAGTCGGCCAAGCATGTGACTGAGTATCATTAGAGGGGACAGGAAGCCAGGCGGGAGGCGGTGTTTGTGGCTGCTCCTGGAGGACCCGGAGTAGGGCAGTGGGTGGAACAGTGGCCAGGGAACAAATGAAGGGAGAGTCCAGGAGACTGAAGAAGCAGGGCCTTACCGCTTTTGGAGAAAGGGCGGAATCGGAGCTCCAGGGTGGTGGGTGCCGTAGAGTGTGGTGGGCAGGAATACCGGCTCTGGAGTCAGACTGCCTGGGTTCCCGTCACAGCTTCGTCCACACCGCTTCTGTGACCTCGGGCAGGTTCCCAGGCTCTGTGCCTCCGTTTTCTCTGTAAAATGAGCGTCAGGACCGAAGGAAGTAATGGGTGTAAATGTGAAGGGCTCAGTATGGTGGCTGATGGCGTGGGAAGTGCTCAGTAAATTCTGTGACGGCCATCCTTACTGCTTCATCCACCAGTGGAACAGGAGGGGGAGGTGGTGACGATTTCAACTTTAGCCTACCCCAAGCACCGTGCTGAGGAGGTTCGAAATCTACTTGTTGACCGATTCTTCTGTCAGTCCCTTGCCGTTTGAGGATCACATTTACATTGGCCAGTTGGTCAGCCAAAAACTGTGACGGTTTCCCTGAGAGAATATCCACATTAACCAGAATGCTCTCTGCTTTTAGAAGCGGTCAGGCATATTCATAAACGGCTCTCCGAAGACGGGCTTTAACCAGGCCAGAGGCAAGTAACCACTTGGAAGGAGACTGTTGTTTACACACACAACGATGCTTCCACTAGTTACGTTCTGAAGTAGTTGTCTGGACTCCGCAACTGAAGGGAAACACACCATCTAGTGTGGAAATAGGGCTGATAGGCTGGATTTCTTGATGCACTGGTGGCTTACCCAAAAAAAAAAAAAAAAAGTCTGCACTTAGGAAAGTGTATTTCCCCATAGATCCTTCTCATGACTGGGAACGTCACTGTCTCCAAAGGCTGGAGGCTGTTGACAGACGGACAGTAGACTCTGCATCTATTGTGTTGATTAATCTCAAATAGCACATGTTCCTTCCTTCCCTAAATTCAGGGGGGGCAGTTCTGGTCCCTTTTCTGTCCACTGTCTCGGGGAAGCGCATCCCTGACTCTCAGCAGGACTGTTCTGTGTTAGCACTTAAGGCAGGCAGGTGTCCGAACAACTTGTTAGCCAAGGGTCTTGAGCCACGAGGGAACAGAACTAGGACGACGCACCCCCCGCTCCCACTGACCACCGGCAGTCTGGGGTTTTGTGAGTCGTGGTGAAGGGAGCAGGAGAAGCTTCGAAAGTGACGCCTCAGCTGGGAGACCTCAAAAGCTCACACACTGTCTTTCCGCGGCAGAGTCACCAACTGCCACAAGGGACCAAGTGGTCATCTTGCTTTGTGATCTGAAAGGGGATTGTAGCATTAGCGGGCCCTCTCTGGGGGCTTCTGGACTGAATAAGGCATGTGTCCGGGGCTTGTAGACTTGAGAGCTTGGAAGGGGTCCGATGGTCTCCTGAACATTGGCTTCTGGGATCAGGAGCTATGACGGTTGGGGTGGAGAGAACAGTCCACACGGGTGGCTGGATGGAATGCCATCAGGGCTACAGCTTACCTCCCATCACCTCTTTTTTTTTTTTTTTTTTTTAATTTTATTTTATTATTTTTTTAAGGTTTATTTTTGTGAGAAAGAGAGAGGGAGACAGAGTGTGAGCAGGGGAGGAGCAGGGAGAAGAGGGAGACACAGAATTCGAAGCAGGCTCCAGGCTCTGTGCTGTCAGCACAGACCCCAATACCAGGCTCGAACTCACGAACTGTGAGATCGTGACCTCATCGGAAGTCAGACGCTTAACCGACTGAGTCACCCAGGTGTCCCCATCACCTCTTCTTAAGGGGAAGTTTGGGATCCTGATGGTACCCTGTTCCCCCAGTCTCTGGCTGGGAGATCGTTGTGGCAAAGCCTGCTTGTCTCATCAGGCTTCTAGAACCTTCCACAGAGGCCCCAGTAAGGTTTACTCAGGCACGTTTGTCTCTACTAGGGTTCTGCTTGAGCAGAAAGGGAGTTAGTTGGATCGGTTCTGGGCTAGTGACAGGTTCAAAAGGAAGTGTGAAGGGGACAGGATACATGGCCGCCCAGAGGTCTGGATAGCAGAGACATGTCAGTCTTTTTGGACACCACCAGGGAAGAGAATGCGTGGGATGTGTTTCTTGCATTCCTGCATCTTTGCACTCAGGATTTGCCCCCTTGGTTGTGGGGAGCCTGGTTCCTCTAAACTGATAAAATCGTTCCCCTAAGAAAGGGTGCAGAGACTGAGTGAGTAGAAACTGAGAGTGCGAGGAAAGCCTGTTAGGATTGCAGTGATGGTGTGATTTCCTGAGTCGTGAGGCCCTGAGGTAAAACGTCTAGATCATTAACACCCACCAGCCTCGAGTGCCAGTGTGAAGGGAAGGAAACCGGGTCCTCAGCTTGAGAATCGTTGGGCTGCGTTCTCCAGGTGGCCCAGCAGGGGGCGGGGGAGCCAAGAGGCTGATCTGATCATGAACCGGTTCCTGATCCAGGGTGAGCAGAGTGAGGAAGTGGAGGCTGGGGTCTGCTGGGAGCAGCGAAGAGGAAGCACGAAGCGGATTTGGAGCAGGTTCAAAAGTTACCCGGAGGTGCTGCACTCCGGATTGTTGACGTCGCAGTCTTGAGAGGAATACCAACCCTCCTGCTCTTCAGAGGGTTCCTGAAGGCGTCTCCCAGCCTGTCCTGTGTCACGTGGAGAAGCTGGGGCGTTTGGGGTGGGAGGAGTCCTCCCAGCCTTCACACAGCTTCCCTCGACTTCCTTCTTACCTTCAGTGTCCTGTTAGGCGTTAAGGGGAAGCCATCACTAACTTTCATGATCACAGTGCAGTGCAGCTTGGTCAGAGGTCAGCGAGAGCCTCCACCCTGGCCCTCCTCTCCAGGCCCCACGGGGTCACAGAAGGGGGCCCGGTGTTGGAGTCGGGAGACCTTGGTTTACGTCCCAGCTCTTCTTGCTTACTGAGCAAGTCAGTGGACCTCTCTGAGCCTCAGTTTCGTTTTCTGTAAAGCAGGGATAATGATACCCACCTCCCCTTCAGGCACACGGTCAAGGCCGAGTGAACAGTGAGCAGTGGCTGCACCCGAATCTTTGACCGGACATTGGGTTGTTAGATCACCCTGGAGTTGGGCCAGACCCGGGGGCGGGTGCTGAAATCATTGGCGTTGATGGACTGTGCCGCGTTCTCTTTAGGAGTTCTCGACTGTGTCTCCGTCGCCTGGAAGATGCATGCTGTAACTCCCCTGAGATTCCATTTGGTCCACATCTGACTTCGTTTCTATCTTCTGCACTTCCTCTTTTCCACAAGCCCCGTTTCTTTCCCAGTAGTGCACATCTGGAGGGCTGCACACTCAGTTGCATCACTGCTCTGGTCTCTTCTTGTTTCCCAGGTCGCCCTTCTGGACATTGATATATGTGGGCCATCGATTCCCAAGATGATGGGATTGGAAGGAGAACAGGTGAGAACTGTAATGCACACCACAGCCAGTATCCTCACGGCAGACGGCTGGGCCGAGCGGCTGATCCCAGACGGAGCAGAGCCGTGCGTCTCCACCCGGCCATGCTGAAACCAGACAAACATTCACTGGTCCGTCTACGTGAACGACAGCTGTGAACGGTGGGGGGGTGGGGAGGGTGGGATTGTATATAAAGTCCACCCACGCCCTTTGAGAAGTATTAGTTTCAATGCCTTCTTGGAGGGGAAGGGAAACACGAGTGAAATGCAGAAGTAGGACACAGAGACTTCACTCTGCCTGGGAAAGCTAGGCCGGTCTTTGCCAGGGGTCCATACCCTTGGAAATAGGGGAATGTTTTTGCCCTCGTTGTCACCCCTAGGGAGCTGAGGCTGCGAGGCGGGCGAGTGACCCGGAGGAGGGCCTCAGCCCTATAGCAGTCTGTACAGGTGCTGATCTCTCCCTCCTAGGTGGTAAGAAGCAGTCCCAGAAAGGGTCCCCCTTGAAGACATTAAAGTGCATTAAAGTGAGGCCGGAGAGCTAGGATGTTCCCAGGGTGTTAGATTGGCTCATTCTTCACATAACTGCTGGGCACCGTGCGCGAGCTGGGGGAGCGTAGTCAACAAGGCAAATAAACATCCAGCCCTGGTGGGAGGGGGGCAGCTGACAGATCAAAGATAATGAGAGCAGGGTAGGGGGGATGGGAGGAGCAAGGGGAGCTGCTGCTTGGGAGGGTGTGGTCCAGCGCATCCTGCTGGGGAAGAGCCCCCTGGGCTGAGGGAGCCAGGTGCAGGAGCCCTGGAGCAGCAGTGTCACCAGCACAATGACTAGTGGCAGGGTGACGGGTAGGGGAGCTGGACAGTAGCCAGAGGCAGGCAGGCCGGGCCTATGGGCGCTACTCAGGGCTGGGATTTGCTACTGAGGGCACCTCGGGAAGGGGCATGACACCATCCAGGAGGGAGGAAGAGCCTAGGGGTCCAACACGTGTGCTCATGTGCCATCAGTAACCAGCTTCTTCGCACACGCCCACAGCACGGCTCTGTGTTTACTTGTCAGTTATGGGCACGTAGCACTGAATGTAGCAACAGGTGAGTATTTTATAGACGCTGAATTTTTTACATGGTGAGATAAAATAGAAGTGATGCTGTTTTCTTCTCACACCCTGTGGGGTTATTATGTTTTTTACCCCCTCTTTTAAGCCTGCCATTGTGGAGGATGAGTTTAAATAGGGAAGAAGGTTTGTTGTTTTGTTTGTTTGTTTTAATCTTTGTTTATTTTTGAGAGAGAGAAAGAGAGAGTACAAGCGGGGGAGGGGCAGAGAGAGAGAGGGAGACACAGAATCCGAAGCAGTCTCTAGGATCTGAGCTTTTAGCACAGAGCCTGATGCGGGGCTCGAACCCATGAACCGTGAGATCATGACCTAAGCTGAAGTCGGATGCTCAACCTCTTGAGACCCCGGGCACCCGTTTTTTTTTTTGTTTGTTTGTTTTTTGTTTTTTAAATGAAGACCTGGGTGAAATAGGTGAAGGGGGACCAAGGACACACCTGTTGTGATGAGCAGAGTCACAGATGGAATTGTAGAGTCGCTGTGGTGTATTCCTGAAACTGATGCAACGCTGCATGTTTGCTGGAATTAAAAAAAAGAAAAGCTAAAAAACCTTTAAAGCCAGTCATCAGAGACCACCTGGTTTATGGTTGCATGTCTGTGAAATGTCCAGAACAGGCACCTCTGTAGAGACAAGGGTGGGTGGTGGTCATCTAGGATAGGGGGGAGGTGGAAGGATCGGGGACGACCGCTAAGGGGTGACGAAAATGTTCTGAAACTGACTGGTGGTGGGGGCCCAGCTCCCACGAATATCCCGAAAGCCACTGAGCTGTTGGCTGTGGGAGACTGACGTGGCGTGGGAATGAGATCTCCGGAGAGCGTTTTAACAGTAGGGCTCCTGTGCTGCCCGGCGACACAGCTGCTAAGACTGCCGTGTACTTGGAAGTGGAGTCAGGTCCAGCTTGATGAGGAAGAGGCGGGCAGGGTTGAATGCCAGCTGTTAACGAACGTCTGCTGGAAAGAGAGTGTCAATCAGGAAGTGGCCCCTGAGCTTCCTGTCGACACCTCTCCCCTGTCCCCTCCCCCTCCCCCCCCCCCCCCCAGTTCTTGTGCTCACAGGCTGACACCCCGGCCGCCGATGGGCCAGGGTCTGTGTCACTGCTTCACACTTGGCCTTTTACAGAGACAGCCTTGCTGCGCCACAGTCCCCTGCACATCCTCGACAACCCCCGCCTGGTTGCTGTCACACCTGTAAAATACCCCCGGCCCCAGGTTATATTTGAACCTGACTAGACATAACCAGCCAGGGTTTCAAAATAACCCAACTCAGGGAGGGTGGGGGGTTGAGAAATAGAGCTTGTATGACCCATGGCCTCTCCCCAGCTGTTCACTCTCTAGTAAGGATTTAGTGGTAGCATTTGAGAGGATGAATTGTTTTATGAAGTTGTTTTCTTAATGTGTAAATCGGTCTGTGTGAGAAGTGTGCCTAAGCGTGTCATTTCTTATAAATGCGTGTGTCCATGTTTGTGTTTGTGCAGGTTCACCAGAGTGGCTCGGGCTGGTCTCCAGTGGTGAGTTGGTTTTGTTTTGTTCTTCAGTGTTTATTTTTGAGAGAGAGAGTGCGCATAAGTCGTGGGGGCGGGGGGTGGGGAGGGAGACAGATTCCAAAGCGGGCTCCAGGCTCTGAGCTGTCAGCACAGAGCCCGATGCGGGGCTCGAACTCACGAACCGTGAGATCGTGACCTGAGCTGAAGTCAGAGGCTTAACTGACTGAGCCACGCAAGCACTCTATTATTTCTCTTTGCCTTATTTTCAGGGTAGTGGGTCGTGTGTACGTAGCAGATGTGGGTTGGGCTGGCAACACTTTCCTCAACCCAACACTCAGCAGATACTTACTATCGAAGGACTGTTTTAGGTGCAGGGAATACAGTTAAGATCAGGGACTGGCAAACTGTTTCTCTGAAGGGTCAGATAGTAAATATTTGCAGTTCAGGGATGGTACGCTACCCGCTGTTGTAGTGTGAAGGTAATAATACGTGAACGAATGACCACGGTTGTATTCCAATAAAACTTGACGTATGAAAGCAGAAGGTGGGTGAGATTTGGCCTGGGAGCTAAGGTTTGCCAACCCAGGTGAGAGCAGTTAAAGGATGCTTCAACTGAGGTTAGGCTGCAGCACAGGGCCCCAGGGGGCCTCTTTCAAGTCCCCCCCCCCCCCATATGGTAACCCTTCTTCTCCCCCTGCTCAAAACGATTTGTGGGTTTAAAGAATGAATAGACCCAAGGCGCCTGGGTGGCTATCGGTTAATGGCCTCACTCTTGGTTTCAGCTCAGGTCGTGAGCTCATGGTTTGTGAGGTCAGGCTCCGTGCTGACAATGCAGAGCCTACTTGGAATTCTCTCTCTCCCCGTCTCTCTCTCCGTCCGTCCCTCCCTCTCTCAAAATAAATAATAAACTGGCAAAAAATAATGAATAGACCCATAAGTCACGTGGTCATTTAGTTCCCCAAATGGTTTTTTCATTTTGAGCTCAGATAAATGACAAGGAAGTGCCTTGCCCTGTGGTTTTAAATGTTTCTTGTTTCATCCTGTTTAGTTCTTGGAAGACAACCTGGGGGTGATGTCCGTGGGTTTCTTGCTCAGCAGTCCTGACGATGCCGTTATCTGGAGGGGACCAAAGAAGAATGGTTTGCCACTCCACTTTTTCTCTTTGCTTACCACCTTCCAAGGGCAGCCTGGCCCGTCAGGATGGCAACTGTGATCTGCCGGGCTTTTGCACTGTATCATTTGTAAGCATCTCGTGGCCTCTGTTGTTGCCTTCACTGGTTGAAGAGAGCCTAACAGAAATACCAGGGGCTGTTTGACAATTTTTAACATCTATGGTGGGATTTTTCTCCTTAAGACCTCTGTAACTCTGAAATTATTTTCACTGTGGTTTTATAGTAGCTTTTCTATGCCCGAGAAAGGTGTGAGGTGACATCATAGCAAGGTGATTGGGCCGCTGAGGCTTAAGGTAACCATGCAAAAGCGTCTTTTAGGACAGGGCTCCTGAGCCCAGGCCCTCGCGACTTCTGGGGCCAAGAGAATTCTCTGTTAGGGGAGGGGTGGACTGTGTTCTGCCTTCTCGGGTGCCGGCACCCTGGCCTCTAGCTGCCAGATGCCAGTAGCGCGCCCCACCCCAGCCGTGGGCAGACACCCCTGATTTAGAATACAGACCAAGTGTACGTGAAGATCCTGAACCGCCTCTAGAGAGTCGTGAGTACGGAAACGAGAAAGAGAAGGGCCTCACTGGATCTCTCTCCAGGCATGATCAAGCAGTTCCTTCGGGACGTGGACTGGGGAGAGGTCGACTACCTCATCGTGGACACCCCGCCGGGCACGTCGGACGAACACCTCTCGGCCGTCCAGTACCTGTCCGCGGCACACGTCGATGGGGCGGTGATCATCACTACTCCTCAGGTGAGCGAGCGCCCGGGCAGAGAGGGCGCCACGCTGTGCCCTGTCGAACGGTTTCTTTCTCGTGCGGTCTCGAGCCCCTTTTTTTTTTTTTTTTTTTTTAATTTTTTTTTTTTCAACGTTTATTTTTATTTTTGGGACAGAGAGAGACACAGCATGAACGGGGGAGGGGCAGAGAGAGAGGGAGACACAGAATCAGAAACAGGCTCCAGGCTCTGAGCCATCAGCCCAGAGCCCGACGCGGGGCTCGAACTCACGGACCGCGAGATCGTGACCTTCGAGCCCCTTTTCTTGAAGCAGCTCCCGCCAACACGTGCTCCGACTGCCCTCGGTTCGGATCTGCAGAAACTTGTGAAACGTTTTGTCTGTGGTCCAGGCGTTTGCTGTGTACGAAATGAGCATGCCGCAGTTCTGTCCACAGATGAAACAGCGGCTCGAAATCGCTTTGAAGTGTCCTTCACCAAGCCCGCAAGGCCACTGGTGCTGTTAGGATTCAGCCTGTCCCTCATGGTCACCTCCCCCCTCCCTGTGCCCCTGCATCCATCCCCCTGCAGTGCTTCTGTTCACGTCTCCGACAAACGGAGGAAGTCTGGTTTTCCGTACAGCCATCTTCGGGTATAGACAGGCTTCTGGATAAGCTGCTACAGCCCTTGCCCCTTCTTTAGCGACGCCCGGGTCCTCCTGTCCCAGTCGCACGCAGGCCGTGCTGGGAGCACGCTGAGGAGAGAGCAGTAGCGTCAGCCTGAGTGAGCCCAGCGGTGAACAAACACGGTCAGGTTTGCGATGTGCTCTGTTCTTGTCATTGCTCTCACAGGGTCCCAAGAAACGAGTTACGCCCGTCACGGTACTCTCCTCCACTCCTAAGAAAGCACAAGAAAGTAGGTTTTTGTCTGCAAGGCAGTCAGTATCACCCCTTGTCAGACCTGCGCCGAGCACCCACTACGAACACGCCCCGGGCCAGGCGCCAGGGAGGGAAAGGCCGGTCCTCCCTCAGGGCCTGTGCGGTTCACAGAGGAACGTGGGTGCCGGACGCAGTGCATTTGTGGCGCTCCGACAAGCGGGGGTGACCACGGCGGGCCACGTGGGGATGCCTGGGTCAGGGAGCGGACGACGCGACAGGCGCGAGAGAGGGCTCTGGTGCTGGTCAGGGGGCCTCTGCGGGGCGTGCAGAGGAGCAGATACGCCCCTCTGGTGGCTGCAGCGGAGGGAGCACCTGTTGCAGGGAGCGGCGGTGGAGGGAGGGTGGCTTTGTCCTTAGGCTGGTCGGGGCCACTCCAGGCCGGCCACACGATTGAGTGTGGTCCCAACAGGTTACCGCCAAGGAAAAGCATCTGTTCGGAATGCAGCGCCATGTCGTGGGATGTTGATAGCAGGGAGGCGTTAGGGGGGTGGGCGCAGGGAGCATACAGGAACTCTTGCTGTTCAGTTTTGTTGTGAACTGGTTCAAAATCATCTGTTGAGAAACCACAGAAATCCACTTTGCATCAAGGTGGCTTCTTCAGGGCCACCTGGGTGGCTCAGTCACTTGAGCATCCGATTTCGGCTCAGGTTCATGAGTTTCAGTCCCACGTTGGGCTGTCGGCTCAGCCTGCTTTGGATCGTCCGTCCCCTTCTCTCTGCCCCTAGCCCACTCACGCTTGCTCTCTCAAAAATGAAGAGACGTTAAAAAAAAAAAAAAAAAAAAAGGCTAAGGCAACTTGACTGTGAAAGAAAGCACAGACTGCCCCTTGGGCTCAAGAAGACAGGCACAGCAAGAGCAGAGGCTGGCCCTTCTCCTGGAAGCCATGGAAGAACACTCCACATTTGTGTGCCCTTCCTCCAGAACCTCTTGGCAGAGTGTGACATGACAGTAGGGTCTCCCGGTTTCTCAGAGCCCTTCACAGCCACCGTTACAGGCAGTGGACCCTTTTGGGGGGCGTTTTTGACACAGCGGCGCCACCAAGGAGAGAACGACAGAGGTGCAAGGAGATGCGGGGACTCTTACCAGCTGACCTTCTCGCTAAATGTCTTTGTGTCTCTCCCTCCGTGCCAGAGAGACCGAGAACCAAAGGTGTGCTCAGGAGAGAGGGAGGACTGGAAGCCTTGAGCCTCCGGGCACCCCCCACGTGGTAAAGCCACAGACGTGTCTGCAATACTGTGGCACCGGGGCGTGGAGAGGGTACTAAGCAAGGATTACACACAGTGCTCACGCTGTCAGACGAACTTTCAGAGTTCCGAAGTGAATCCGATCTCAATACGGGAATGTGCCTTAGTTTCTCGTCCATAAAGCTGTGTTCAGCAGTTGAGATCAGAGATTAGCAAACCTTTTTTTTTTTTTTTTCTAAATGGCCAGATATAAATATTTTAGGCTTTATGTCTCCTACATCCTGTCACAGCTACTCCCTTGTACCACTGGAGGACAAAAGCAGCCTGGGATGAGATGTGAAGGAATGGGCGTGGCTGCATCCAGAAGTTTATAAAAATAGCAGGCCCACCGTACCCTGATCTAGACAATGGTGCGCAGTCGTGTACTGCTGAGAAAACAACCCTGAGGTGTCTTAAAAGGTTATTATTCTGCACATTCATTGTACGTTTACCATATGGCTGTTCAGGTTTATCCTTTCGGGGTTTGTGGGAGTCCATGCCCCGAACAGGCGTCAGCACGTGGTCGGCCCCAAATACTTATTAAACGTGAGGCTTTCTGGTGCCAAATCCACTGCACTGCCGCCCCTGCCCGCACACGGTCTGTCTTCACTTTGATCTTGAAATAAATGGTGTTTTGAACCTTGACAGGAGGTGTCCCTCCAGGACGTCCGCAAAGAAATCAGCTTCTGCCACAAGGTGAAGCTGCCCATCATCGGAGTGGTGGAGAACATGAGTGTCTTCGTCTGCCCCAAGTGCAAGGTGGGAGTGCGGCGGCCCAGGCCTGGCCGCCCAGGCCCTTCCTCGTAGTGGTGGAGGAGAGCCCGGGACATGGTTTCTGTGTCACAGTTTCTGCTTTCCCCCTCATTTTGGGAAGTGGGATCACACCCACACAAAATACTGCTGATTTAAGGAAAACTCTGCTGGGGTGGTTACTGTTTCATATTCAAACAGCCATTTTTTAAAGTTGCTTTAAAATGTCCAGTTTTAATTCTGAAAACAAAGTCCTAACTCTTCCCTTTTAACTTGTCTCATAGAAAGAGTCTCAGATATTCCCACCAACGACTGGGGGCGCGGAGGTCTTGTGCCAGGATCTGAAGATCCCTCTCCTCGGAAAAGTGCCTCTGGACCCACACATAGGTGGGTGAGTCTGAGCGCCGATCTCAACTTTGTGTCGCCAAGCAGGGTGTTCACACCCCGCGCGGCCGCGACCGTGGACGGTGGGGCCACAGATGAAGGGCCCGCTCTCAGGTGCTCACCTCCAGGCGAGGGAAACCGTAGGCCGCGTGGGTGTGTAGTCAGAGCGAGTAAACCTCTGGGTCACGAGGGGGCCGTGTGGGGCCTGGAACATGGGTCACGACTGTCTGCAAGATGCTGGGAGGCCATGGGAGAGGAATTCACCCAAGGCGAGGGGGCCGGAGGAGGACTGGGCAGGGGTATGCTGGGCGGTCCCGTCTCAGGAATTAGGTTCTGAGGTGAAAGTCCTGAACACAGTTAGCCTGGAAAACCCCTTAGGAAGACTTTCTGCCTCTTGGGAGGTCCAGCACAGCACTGAGGGCCCTGTCTCTCAGCACTAGGTGAGGGTGTTGGTCTGCCTTCAGGGGCTATGTTACATGAAAAATGCCCCCTTTTTAAAAAGATTATTTTAATGTTTATTCTTGAGATACAGAGACAGAGCAAGAGTGGGGGAGGTTCAGAGAGAGAGGGAGACACAGAATCCGAAGCAGGCTCCAGGTTGCGAGCTGTCAGCACAGAACCTGACGCGGGGCTCCAACTCACAGACCGCGAGATCGTGACCTGAGTTCAAGTGGGACACTTAACCCACTTGAGCCACCATGTGCCCCCAAATGCCCCGTTTTTAATGCCAGAGTCCCGCACATCCCCTCTAGACAACCCCGTGAGCGGCAGTGAGCCTGGAGGAGGGAATGGTGGACCCCATCCCCATTGTGTGTTCACTGTTGCTAAGTGGCATGGTGGGGAGGGCAGTCCACACCTTTTAAGTTATACCTGCCTCCACATTTGTTTCCCGGGGACCACAGAGTTGAACTTGGGTATGTCGGCCGTGCCTGTGACGTGCAGAAGCGGTGGGGTGGGAGCACGAGCAGAGGGGCCTGGGCCTGCAGGAAGCCAAGGGGCGAAGGCTGGAAGGCAGGCTGGAGCCCAGCTGTGGACAGCTTTGCAGCCAAGCTTGGCCGCTGGGCCTTCAGCAGTTGGGAAATGAGAATCAGACCCTGAGCCAGGGCACAGGGGCGAGTGCTGAGAGGGAGACCTGCAGGCGGCTCTGCAGGGGAGTGGGGAGGAGGGTAGGACTTGCCCGGGGCTGGGCGTTGCCATGTAGAGGAAGGGACGTGCAGGAGGGGGAAGGGGACAGGACTTGATGGTTGGGGAGAAAGTTGGCTGAGGTCCCAGCCATCTAGGAGCTGGGGCCGATGGGCAGCCATGACCATGGGAGACATGGGTGGGGGGAGGGCCAGCTTCCTACTCCTGTGCTGCTTCTTAGAGGCAGGGGAGGCTTGAGGGTTGGCAGTAGGCTGGGGAGCTGTGTGGGCCACGCCCAGGCAGGCCAGATTGTTGGGGGGCTGGAGGGAGGTGGGGCCGAGAGCACGGGGTGGAGGGTGAGTGCGGGGCTGCCCCAGGACTGCGTGCCTCTCTGGAACCCTGGGGCCCAGGAGAATATCCCGGGAGCCTTTGCTCCCCCTTGAGAAGCACTCTGCGCTGGGGGCCCCCCAGGTACCACAGGAAATCCCAGCTGTTCTTTTAGGGAGGGGCAAACACCCAGGGAGATTAACCCCTTTGCGCCGACCGAAGGGTGATGCTGAGTTCTCCCTTTTCCCTTGGGTGGTCAGAGCACAGGTCTCCTGCTAAAGGTCCCCAGCGGCAGCTGGAGCACAGGGGCGCTGCTGAGGGACAGGCTCGGCAGTGGCTCCGGGCGCACCCACTGCTGTGAGCCTGTACCCTAGCTGGAGTCCGGGTCCCTCAGATCCCTATGATAGGATGGGAGAGGCCCGGAAGAGCCTGTCCAGGCTCGGGGAGCCCCAAGCCAGTGTGCAGGTCCCAGCCCCTGTGAGGGAGACAGGCAGGGAGGCAGCTGCCCTCCTGCCTGACTCCGTCCACTAGTCACAAAGAAGCAAAGTTCTAGCACTTTACAAGAGCTGCTAGCAGAGGCCCCCGGGGGCGGCTGCGGCTCAGTCTGAAGCTAAGAGAATGAAGTGTCTTCTAGGGAGCAGTCCCGTGTGACGTTACATGTCCCCGAGCCTCATTTGTCGTTGAAATCACGAGACCAGCGAGGAAAGGGGGTTAGCACGTTCGTACAGTGGAAAGGAGGACAAGGCAGTGAGGGCACTGTGACCCTCGGGAACTCTTTTGTCCAGCGGGAGCCAAGGTGGATGCCCGGACACAGACAGGAAGGGATGAAGCGTGCGCTCCAGCCTGGGTGGGAGCCCTGGGGCAGGAGGTAAGGCCACCTCACTCGCCCTGGGGTTCTCAGCCCCTCCCCGGCCTCAGAGTCCTGCTTCTCCCCCCGCTGGCTGGAGGCTCCAAGTCCTGACAGCTGCATCTGTAAGAGGGGGTGATAACAATGCCCCCCATCCCTGCCGGGGGGCTGCTGCTGCATCCATGTCCCCAGAGGACACCAGAAAGCCTCAGCAACAAGCTCTTCTGACAGGACTGTTCTTGGAGCACAGTCAGGAAAGGGGAGCCTTGAAAATGGGGAATGAACCAGGGTACCTTTGGAAGAGGAGGGCCTCCTGGGGAAGGGAAGACTTGGGAACATCGTGGCCATCACGGGACTCTGCTGGGATTCCCCAGACCTAGTCTAGCTACCACATTTCTGCCATGGTCCCCGGGTAGCCCGGGCTCATCTGGGCTCCACCTCTGCCAACCCCCTCTCCTCTTGGATGCTCCCTGCAACCCCCCCCCCACCTCGGTTTCCCTGGCCCTGTGCCCAAGTGCGAGGGGAAGTGAGGAAGGGATAGTTCAGCACTTGGCCTTGCCACGGCCCACCTAAGATTGGGGGAGCAGAACCACCGACCTGCTTCTCCAGCAGTGCTGGGTAGGCTGATGGGGTTCTGCCCAGGATAGGGGGAGAAAAGAGCACCTGCCTGCCAGGGTCTCCGACCACTGCCAGAGGTCCCTGCACCGTGGCACCTGGATCCTAGGACCCCACTGTGTGTCCTTGGGAGGGGGCCGGGAAAGCCCAGCAGACAGGTGGCCGCTGCCGTGGAAAACGCACCGGGTGGAACCCACATCTTGTACACTCCTGTTCATTTTGTGTGTTTCTCAGCTTTGCTCTTGTCTGGTGAGGCTCAAGGCCTTCCTAAGGTCACATGACCAGAAAGAACCCCCAGTTTGTGTGGCCACTGTCTTCACCGATGTTTTTTCATTTATCTCAAGGTAAGAGTTGTGACAAAGGACAGTCTTTTTTGATTGATGCACCGGATTCCCCAGCTGCTTTAGCCTACAGAGGTATCATTCAAAGTACGTGTGCGTGTGAGTCCCGGGAACTCAGAGGGCTGTGGGGCTGAGTGGGAGAAGATCCTGTCTAGAGTCATCTGTGGAGCATCAGGGTCACTGCCATGCAGCCTCAGGTGGGGACGGGAGGGCTAGTAGGGGCTGGGATGACCCTCAGCCCAGGAAGCCAGGCGTCTGTGAGAAACTGGTTAAAGGAAAAAAAAAACAAACCTGTGCCGACCTGACTACATTGGTGGGCGGCCATTGGAAGCCTGGATTTCAGGGGGGCTGGGAGGGGTCAGTGGTTAAAGCTTATAGGCTCATGGCGCACGGTGGAGTTCCTTTTACCTACGAAGATGGTGTCCGGGGCCAATACCAGCATTCCCAGGATTCTTGATCTGTGGAATGAGCCGATGGGAGACAGGGCAGCAGCAGAACAGGGCTGTTTTGGGAGTTAGGCCGTCTGGGGGTTCAGCCCTCACCAGCACAGGCACGGCTGCCAGAGGCACTGCCTCCTCGTCACTGCTTCTGTGTCTCGTGTTCCAGAAATCCAGGAGTTCTGTGGTCTCCATCAGCCAAAAGAAGAGCACCTCATCAGCTCCTGAAACACAAGAGAAGACTCAAGACGCAAGCCACACTTGCACTCCAGCCTGAGCAGCGTGGGGACAAAGTGGGGTCACAGGCAGAAAGGGACCAGACTCTGGTATGGCGTGAAGTCATTTTCTTAGAGATGCTTGAGTCATAGGATTTGTATACTTTTCAACACACATAAAGGCATTCTTTACAAACACGCCTCTTAAAAATAAGAACCTCAAACCTCTCCCCCAAGGCCTGCTTCCAGGAAAGAGCCAACGGCTTACTGGTCGGGGAACTCTCTGCTGGAAGCTTGTGCAGTTATAGAACTTCTCCCTCAAGACACTGCTGCCTCAGAAGATAAGCCTAAAAAAGAACCCCGGTGATGGATGTGTGGCTTCACTGCAAAACCCAGTCATGGCTTCAAGTAGCACAGTCCAAACGCTGCTTCAGAATGAGGGAAAAATTAGTCCCCAGAAGCCCTTGAAAAGCTCTTAAATCACCCATGGAAACAGAAGAGGTCATCTGTGTCTCTACCTAGTGCACACTATATCCTGTAATTTCCAGCATCCTGTAAGAGAGCTTATAGGGTTTTTGGTTTTTTTTAATTACATAAAAGGAGACACCCATGTAAACTCTAGAATTCTCTTCATTGCCAGGAGACGTGCAGGAATGGACACTGAGGGAAGAGTAAATTCCCGTTTCCCATCTCTCTCGGGGCGTGGGCAGACAGATGGGCAAATCCCTCGTTCTCTCCCTCTCTTTCTCTCATTTCCTGCCCCCTCCCTTCATGCCTGCACATATGGTTGATTTCGTATGTGTTCAGTGTGAGGAAAGGGCAGGGGGGAGGCCTGCAAAACCCAGAGGACACAGGCCGGCTCGCCCCTGGCTCTGTGCCCAGGCCCCCACCTTGATCCCACCTCTTACCTAATGCTTGTGAATCTCCAGCCCCTTGAGGCCAGGCTTCTGGAAGTCCCTTGGGCTGGCCTGCAAGGGGAAAAGTCAGCTGTGGCTTTGTCCTCACAAGTGAGGGGCCTGATTCTGCTGATTCAGGGGCCAGAGCAAACCCACGATGTAACCAAAAGCCCACAGAGCTCATCGCTCAATGTCTTGGTCTAAAGCAGCCCTGGTCAGATTTTACGATGGTTCAACCAGTTGTAAGAAGAGCCTGGTCAAATTTCAAAGGTTACTCTCACGTGTAGAAATATATGCAAAGTTAAAAAATATTTTTGGGGGGTACTGACAGGGTAGCTTGGTTGATACAGAAAATGTTAAAATTGCATTGGCTAGCGGGCCTCCTTCCCTTTCGGCGTCTGGAGTGCAGGGGTCTGGGAGGAAGACTCTAGTAACTCACCGTCTGGAACACCATCTGGGACAGAAAACTGGCTGTGATTTTGCCGATGTCCCTCTCACCTCCCATCTTACAAAGGATGTAGCCATAGAGGTTAGCAGCTTGGAGAGAAATCCCAGCTATCACAAGGGCCTGCGCTCAGACAAAGCAAATTCTTTTAAGAGCATATATTGAACCCCACCCACCCCCTCCCCCCAAACCACATAGAAGCAACTCTGGCCTGTACCTAGTCACAGCCAACCTTCTCTGAGCACTCGCCGATCATCATAGGTACCTTGTCAACAACCCAAGAGGTTGGTGCCGTTATCATCCCATTTTACAGGGAAGAAAGTGAAGCCCAGAGAACCAAAGTTGCCCACAGTCCCAGAGCCGATGCAGGGCTGGACTGGCATCCAAACTCCAGAGCCCCTGCTTTTAATTATACTGCTGCTCCTACGGTCTGTGGGTATTTTGTTTTCCCAGTAAGTGAGGCAGATCACAGCACTGAGACGGTAAGAAAACTGAAATGAAACTTCATAACTCTGAGGTGAGCTTATTGCTACTGAGGAAGGGCTCCAGAGTAGGCTAGCACATGCTTTTGCTTTCAACTCCTTCCTCAGCATTATTCCTAGGCATCCAGAAGATCCAGCCCATGGCCATCGGTGGGGGAGTGGATAAAGCAAATGTAGCGTGGCGGTATAGGGGGCTATTACACAGCCATAGAAAAGGAAAGAAATACCGATAAATGCTGCAACACCGACGAACTTTGAAAATCCCATGTTAAGTGAGAGAAGATCACAAGCAATCATGTTCTAGAATTCTAGTTATAGGAAGTACCTGGAATAGGTGAGCCTATTGAAACAGAAGAACGAGGAGCAGGGCCAGGAGGGAGTGAGGGCTAAAAGGTACAGGGTTTCTTTCTGGGGGGATGAAACTACCCCCACTCTGGCTGTGGTGTTGACGGCACCACAGTGAATCCCCTGGAAACCCGGCGAATGGCACACGCTAATGGGTGAATGGCCCGGTACGTGAAGCATCTCGGTAAAGCGGTTTCCAACCAATTGGCAGAAGACAACGGAACCCGCTCGTGCCCCGTTGCGCGCAGATGGCGAAGCCACGCCAGGGCCAGGCGGTGCCTTACCAGCCACTCGAGCTTCAAGGAGAACAAGGTGCTGAAGAAGAACATGGTCCAAATCAGCGGGCAGATGACGAGGCCAAGCCAGAAGATGCGCGCCTCCGCTTCTGTGGCCGCGCTGCGCTGCGGGGACGCCTGCGGGGAGAGAGGGCCCCGTCTTCAACGGGAGCGCACTCCCGTTCTCGCTCTTTGCATGCGGCGGCCACCAGGCGCAGGGCCGATGGGGGCGGCAACCAGACCCGCACGGAGCCCAGAGGGGACCCGCGCAAACTTCCACAGCCACGTCCCGGCTGCGAGGCGGACCCATAGCGGACGGTACCTTTCTGGCCTCAAAAATCCAGCGGCCCTTCCCGTCTTCGTCTATGTGGTTCCACCAGCGGAGGCCCACCAGCAGTCTCCCGGTCACGTTCTGGGGGACATGGACAGAAGGACCCCGGGCACGCAGTAAAGAACAAGTCGTCTTTTCACTGACAGACAAAAGTCCGTTCGTGTTGAACTTGTCCCGGGAGTAGGGGGAGAGGGGAACTGAACCGTGGCAGGTTCTGAGAATCCGTGGGAGTCTCCTAATTTTCAACTCAGTTTACCTGTAAGTGACTCCCCCCCACCACCACACACACCCCCCCCCAAAAATATGTGGCATATTTTAAATGTATGCCAGGTTTGCCAAAAATCCAAAGCCAGGTGGAGCTGTCACTCGCATAAGACACGTCCTTGCAGCGATGACAACTGAGGACCAGAACCATCGTTCAGCTCTGAACAATGGGTTTTAACTTGAATTTCAAGTAATGTCGGCTCAGTATGTATTTGCAGTTTCAACGAAAGTACCTCTCGGCTCAAATCGGCCACGTGCAGCAGGAGGGTCACCATCTAGAAACACAGCCCTTGTGTTTCTGGATCGATGGCATCATGAGCGAAGGGGCCTTACCTTCACAGACCAGAAGTCAAAGGACAGGAGGAGAAGCACAGTGACAAAGCAGCCCACAAAGCTTCTGCTGAACCAGTCACAGCACACATAGGTGACGATGGCGCTCACTCGGAAAAACAGATGGAAAAAGGTGGCCAACGGGTGCCTAGGAAAGAACCCAGAAGCCCCCTCACTGCAAAGGCCAAGAGGGCAGTCACCGAGCTCACTCTGTGGGTTCTGACTTTCCGCGTTGTCCCCAGTGCACCGCGAGCCCGACTCAGGCCGCAGCTCTGCAAACGTCCCTAAGTCACAAGTTCTGAAACAGTCATTAGTATACTAGCATCTCTCCCCTCTCGAAGAATCCAGTACTTTCCCCTAACTCGATTTCAAAGATCACTTGCCTTCTTCGAAACTTGGGTACCTCTGAAGTGAAACAGGACAGTGGTCACTGCCTCCCCACCTGGCAGTGATAAGGACCAGTTCCCTAAAGGTAAAGGTTGGGTTATTCCACCAGTAACAGAGCAGTCCACGTGCAGCCCATGGGTGCAGTCTCGTGTCACCGGGGAACGCGTGTTCCTGGAGAGAGGGAAATCCTGACTCGTCTCGCAGCAATTTATAAAGAAAAAAGTCTGAGAGACCAGAGACCCAAGGTTAGATGGATGACGAGGCCACCCATGTATCCAGGGTGGAGAGAACAAAGACCTATAGGGGTCAGGCAGGTGCTGGTGGTGGGTGACACGGACCAGGTAGGGGACCCTTCTGGCATCTACTTTGATAGAGCACGGGAAGAAACAAGCAGCCAAGATGGAGAAAGCAGCCCTGCAAGGGGGACGGTGGTTGGCAGTTAAAGCACCAGCCAGGGCTCTGGAGGGAGGGGAGGAAGGGGCAGGCCTCCTCACCCAGCTCTGCTGGACCTGGTATTTGCACAAGAAGCCAGAAATTAAAAGTTGCAACGGGAAAATATTTTTCAAGGACAGAGACTGATACGATTGATAAAATATCACAGGCCGTGTTTCATACTGGCCCATGAGCCTCCAACTGGCAGTGGCATCAGGCAGGCACCTGCTCGTTCTTTCCAAGAAGGACCGCACAGAATAAGCGAACTGGGTTCCTGTGTAATTGTGCGGTTTCTGACTCTCAAGGGAACGTGAACTGATTGAGAACCGGAACTCATAGTGGCTTCTGAATTTACTCCTGGTGTTCCAAAGGAGGAGCGAGAGGTGCCAAACCACCGGCCATTCGCCAGAACACTTCTCCTCTGTGCCTTTCATATCCTGAGCTCTCCTGGTGGCCGGGGTGCAAGCCAGCCGGGGACAGGTACCTAGCCCTGAAGAATCGGATGTGATCTCATAGATTCTCCAGATCTGGAATATTCCCGAACATAAGACCCTCAGCAGTCTCTGATGCCCTTTTAACCTTAAATCTTTTTTTTAAATGTTCATGAGGGAGTACACATACGTGAACGGAGAGGGCCGGAAACCGAGACAGGATCCGAAGCAGAGAGCACAGAGCCCGACGCGCGGCTTGAACTCGCAAACCTTGAGATCATGACCTGAGCTGAAATCAAGACTCAGATGCTTAATCAGCTGAACCACCCAGGCGCCCCTAACCTTAAATCTTGAGAATCTTTTAACTAAATGTCTTAATACAATCTTAATGCCTCCACCCTGAAGATAAAGAAGTCCTCTTTCCAGAAATGAAAGTTCTTTCAGGGAAAAAGCCATGTTTGAGATCATTTTACATGCCTGATAATCGTACCTGGCGTTTAAGATTCTCGGCAAATATTTGTCGTGCCAAGTCGTGTAGTTGAGTTTATATTGTAGAACAGTGTAGACCTAAAAGACGTAGGAGACACCCACCCATGTCCACAGATCCAGGCTAAAACTTGGAAGTTCATGCATTCGAATAAATCCCCTGCCCACCCACTTTTTTTTTTTTTTTTTGGCTGTGGTTTCCTAACGAATGCAGAAAAATTCCCATTGTTGGAAGGTTCTGCTTAGTTGGGTACCCGTCAAATGATTTCCTTAATTTATAATGGAAAGTACTATTATCGTGGCCATCATTACTCAAAGGCCAAAGTAGAAAAGGATGCCTCCTGCACCCTCAAATACGGCTTTCATCCTGTCCGATGCAGGCTGTCCTCTGGGCCGCCCTCCAAACCCTCCTTCGGTCCGCCTCTGTCCCCTGCCAGCACTGACAGGGGGAGCTTCCTGGTCTTGAGAGCAGTGAGGGCCATGGCTTTCGCCTGTCTGCCTTTCCCTGCCGGGGGACGGCGGGGAGGAGGGGGCAGTCTGCCACCCCCCGGGGTTCTCTCTGCCACCTCCATGGCCACAGAGCACCCTGACAGTCACCTCCACATCCCAAGGCCACTGGCTTCCAACTCCACCCTCCCAGACACCCACCCGCTTGCCCCTCAAGAGGCAACCAGTCCTGAGGTGCCAGACTGTCCGCGTTCAAATCCCGCTCCGACCTCGGAGCGGCTCCGCCGCCCTCCCTCAGCCACGCAACCTCTGGGCACTCAATCTCCACTTCTGTAAAATGGGAATGCCAACACCAGCCACATCCTAGCTATTAAAAGATCAAGTGGAAGCTGGCACATCAAAAGTGCTTGAAACAGATCGTGCTCAGAGTCCGTGGCCGGCTTACCTCAGCCCTCAGTCACTCGAAACCCATCTACCTCCAAGGAACCCAGCTGTGAAATTCCCCTCAAGACCACAACTTTCTCTCTCACTAGCCAGGGGCAGACCTTCGTCTCTGCAGGGATCCCCCGAGACTCCTGACCTCTCCATATCAAGCCCGCCCCCCCATCCCTCCATTTCACCGAAGAACCTTCTCCATTCCTCAGCTTGAACAGGTAGCTCTTTCCACTCGCTCGGTAGGCGACCCTCAGCAGGCCAGACCCAGAGGAGAGGAGGAGGAGGAAGGGAGAGGAGAGGAGGGGAAATGAAATTGCTTCAGGTGTGGTGGGGGGCAGTCCTTATGGGCGTGTGTTTTAGCGTAAATCCATGTTCACAGTTCACAGGAGGGGATGTGGAAGGTTCTCGGCCCGGAAGGCGCATGCAAGCCACCTGAGGAAGCATAAAGGTGTGCGCCAGGCTACTACCCCCTCCCAGGGCAGGCGGGGCCGGGCCTGCAGCGCAGCCCAGACCTGAATTTTGCAAAGGAAAAGCACCACTGTACCCTGGACTCATAAACTCTGGCCCAGGAGCCCAATCTGGCCCACTTCCTGTTTTGTAAGTAAAGTTTTATTGGAACACAGCCACGCTTACTCATTCGCTAGCCTGCCAAGTCGACAATGTTCTTACCCAGAAAGTATGCCAGCCTCTGCCCCAGACCGGCATGAACAATGATGATACTGGGCGCTATTCAAAACAAATCAAAATAGGGGCGCCTGGCTGGCTCGGTGGGTTGAGCATCTGAGTCTTGATTTCGATTTCGGCTCAGGCCAGGATCCCGGGGTTGTACGAGCAAGCCCTGCGTCGGGCTCCACGCGGAGCAGGGAGCCTGCTTGAGATTCTTATCCTCTCATTCATATTCTGTCTCCCTCCCTCTCTGTTCACTGGAGAGCTCATGCTCTAAAATAAATAAAAGTGAAAAAAATTTTTTTTTCAACGTTTATTTATTTATTTATTTTTTTTTTTATTTTTGGGACAGAGAGAGACAGAGCATGAACGGGGGAGGGGCAGAGAGAGAGGGAGACACAGAATCGGAAACAGGCTCCAGGCTCCGAGCCATCAGCCCAGAGCCTGACGCGGGGCTCGAACTCACGGACCACGAGATCGTGACCTGGCTGAAGTCGGACGCTTAACCGACTGCGCCACCCAGGCGAAAAAATTTTTAAAAACAAACCAAAATAAAGCTAATTGCTACTAATGGTCCCCCACCTCCCCCCCCCCCCACATCCCACATCTTTTTCTCTGGGGGTGGTTGAGGGGAGGGTGACTGAGGTGACAAAGGTGCCGGAGACACTCTGTATCTCCATCTCGTCTGGATACATGTATAAAAGTTCAAACCAGGGGCACCTGGGTGGCCCAGTTGGTTAAGCATCCAACTTCGGCTCAGGTCATGATCTCACGGTTCTTGGGTTCGAGCCCCACACTGGGTTCTGCACTGATGGTGCAGAGCCTGCCTGAAATTCTTTCTCTCTCCGTCTCTCTCTGCTCCTCCCCTACTAGCCCCCTCTCTCCTCCTCAAAATAAACAAACTTTAAAAAAAAAGTTCAAACCATCTACTTTAGCGTACTTTATGTACATTATACCTTTGAAAAGTTTTGCTTGAAGCTCCTGACCAGAGAAATCTTTGCAAATCACCCTAAAAACTCTACATGTGATACAATCCAGTAATCACGCTGCTCAGGATTTACTCAAATGAGTCTAAAACTTCAGTCCACACCTACCACAGGACACAGTTATTTACAGCAACCTTATGCATCACTGCCCCAAACTGGGAGTGACCCAAGATGTCCTCAATAGGTGAATCGATCGTCTGTGGGTCCTTCCACACAGGGGAATGTTATTCAGCCCTAAAAAGCAATGAGCTCTCAAGCCATGAAAAGGCCAAGAGGAACCTTAGATGCATGTTACAAAATCAAGCCAGTGTGAAAAGGCTGCTTACTGTAGGACTCCAACACTAGGGACATTCTGGGAAAAACTGAATGGTAGACACAGTTAAAAAAAAAAAAGTTGCTAGGGGTTGTGGACAGTGGGGGGAAGGGAGAGAAGAATACGGGGATTTTCAGGGCAGTGAAATACTCTCCACAACACAATGGTGGATACATGTCATTATGCTTATGTCAAAGCCTAGAAAATGCCCACCGCCAGCACTGACCCTCATGTAAACAAGGGACTGTAGGTAACAATGCCGTGTTGGTTTGTAACACATCCAAGACACTAATGCAAGCTGTTAATAGGGGAAACTTTGGGGCGGGGGAGGGCTCATGGGGACTCTGTACTGTTTGCTCATTTTTTCTGTAAACCTAAAACTACTCTAAAAAATGGACGCAGAGGGTGGTGGATGGGGGTTGGGGAGAGGCTGTGTCTAAACAAAGTAAAAAAAATAAAATAGGGGGAGGTCCCACAAGGACACAAGTCCCCTGTTCCATTTTTTTCTTTAAGGTTAATTTTGAGAAGGTGAACAGGGGAGGGAAAGAGAGAGAAAGAGAGAGGGAGAGAGAGAATCCCAAGCAGGCTCCGGGCTATCAGTGCAGAGCCCGACAGGGGCTCGATGTCACAAACTGTGAGATCATGACCTGAGCTGAAATCAAGAGTCAGACGCCTAACCGACCGAACTACCCAGGCGCCCCTCCCATACGCTTCTAAGGAAGGTCTGACTTGAGGGGGAAAGGTTGGTTTAATCCCAAATTCAGCAGAGATTGAACAGTATCTTAAAAAATTGTCTTGTGTTTGTTTAAATTACTTTGAAAATCATGCTCTGGTTTTTAAAGACTATCTCCAGCTTGAATTCCTCAGCAAACATTCTATTTTACGTTCTCTTCCTTCAATTTAAAACCTCCTCCTTCAGGGGTACCCGGGTGGCTCAGTCACTGAAGCATCCGACTCTTGATGTCAGGGTCGTGAGTTCAAGCCCCATATTGGGCTCCGCACTGGGCATGAAGCATACTTAAAACAAAAACAAAAACTATATATATTTAATTAGATTATAGAATATACATTTTATATATATCATATATATGATTTATATGATATATATGAATATGATATATATCATATAGATCATATATATGTCATATATATCATCCTTCAGACACTGGGGAAAGCTCTGCTTTTCACTGGGACAAAGGATGAGGAAAGACCGTATCTTTACTCCTCGGTTTACTCTGCCACAACCAACCAACCAACCAACCAAGCATATGAGGTTGTGCCTAGAATTTGCATCCCAACGACCCAGGGGCTGGAGTGGATGCAGGGGTGAGGATGTAACACTGGCCACGTGCTGATCCCAATGGAGGCTCACTGTCCTCTGTACTTTTATGTAAATTAAAATTAAAAAGTAGAAAAAGAAATCAGAGGCAACCTCAACTTTGCATTGAGGCAAGAATAAACCAAGCCCACGAACTGATATTCTGGGGGTTATCTGTGGTCAAAATAAAAACCCAGACCTAAAAATCCCCAACTGAGTAATTGACCATTACAGTTGGATGCATGAGGAAAATTCCAGAAAGCAGGTCCTTTCTTCTGGGCTTACCAACTCCTCGCACCAAAAAAAAAAAGGAAAGAAAGAAACCACCAACCAACCAACCAGCAAAAGGCCACTCCTACTTGCAACATAAATGCCTGCCCAGCCCCTACCCAGACAGTGGGGGCAGGGAGAGCCAGAGAGCCTAGACCCAGGCTCGCACACCATCCTTGCCGAGCGAATGTACGGCCCTGGCCGAGGCTCAGGGCCTTGGTTTACTCATCTATAAGATGGGAGGACAACATCTGCCCCAGGTGCCTGACGTTCCTGGACAGGAAATCCCTAGGACGCCAGACCAGAGGGGGCATCAGGTGGCTGTGGCTAATCACTCTGCTGTTTCTCATTCATGGTTACAATTTGTTGGGGGGGGGGGGGGGGTGGGGGGCGGGCGGGGAGAAAGCCTGGGCTGGGGATGCTCCTTTTAGACATCCTCTGTCAGAGGTTTTCCCCCAACTGTTAAAAATGAGCAGCGTGCTATTTATTTCTTCAGCCCCGACGCCCACTTAGAGTCAGGTGTCTCTTCCGCTCCCAGCAGCGTGCCAGCACGAAGACGTGGGAGGAAGGGGACCCCCAGGCGCAACGCCGCCTGCCCATCCCTCATCCGCTCCCCTCGACTGCTGGGGTCTCACTGGAAACGTGTGATCAGCAGACCCCCACCAGGCCTCCTGAGCCCCCATCTGCATTTTAACTACACCTCAGGGGACTCGTGGGCTCCTCTCAATCAAGGGGCCCTCTCTGTTCCTTCCTCAACATGGACTCAGCTCCAGGAGCAAAAAAACAAACAGCTGCGGGTCCCTCCGGCCTCTAAAAGCGGGGACCCCTCTGTGCCCTTCCAAAACCCCGTGGGCCTGGCCAGCCGGTGGGGGGGGGGGGGGGGGGGGGCGAAACGTCTGCACAGAATCGGAGGTTTCTTCTCCAGAATGCCCCAGAGGTAGCGTTCACACCTCTGTCCTGCAGAGTCACTCGTTGCCTCAAGTGACAATGTCCCCCTTCCACCTCTGTCAACTGAGCCCGGGACAGGCAGGTTTTCAGACAGTTGGGACACCTACACAGATGCGGACCGCTATGTCCTCACGGCTTGGATTCAAAGGTCAGCACGACAGAAGTCTGAGTGTTTTAGCAAATTTAAACAAACAAACAAAATAACCAGACTTCCCTCTGGTTGCCAGGGTTGTAACTTGTTTCTGTTCTTTATTTCTTCTTAAAGAGGCATCCCAACTTTAGAGGCTGGACAGGCTTAGCAGCAAGTTAAAGTGGACCCCCAGAGACAAGTCAGTGGGCCCCTGGCTGCTCGGCCCATGCGGGCCCTCTGGGGGGATCCTCCCCTCTTTCCCGGGAGGGCACCAAGGCAGAGACACCTGCCCCTCCCCCAGCCACAGAGCCCAGAGTTTTCACAACAACTGGAAAGCCAAAACAACGGAAAACCTGTCTTCCAGCAAAAACCTGCACGTGTGTGTGCACAGCAGCAACCTTCCCGATGGCCGAAACGTGTCCAGCGCTAGGCAGATGAACAAAATGGGACCGATCCACACAACGGGACATTATACGGCCACAGAGAGGAAGGAAGCATGGACACAGGCCATCGGGAGGACAGACCTTGAAAGCGTGAGGCTTAAGTGAAAGAAGCCAGACAAAAAGGCAGAGATACTGTCGGATCCACCTGCGCGAGGAATCTAGAGCAGGCAGGTTCACACAGCCAGCGAAGCAGGACGGCGAGGGAACAGAGTCATTGCTCAATGTGTACCGAGTTTCGGTTTGGCAGACAGACGGCGGTGACGCTTGCACAACAATGTGAACGTACTTACCAGCACCGAGCTGTACTTGGAAATGGTCACAATGGTCCATTTTAGATGATGCATATGTAACCACAATAAAAAACATGAAAAAAAAGAAGGGACGAAGGGCTAACACCTGCTACAACGCGGAGGAACCCGGAAAACAAATGGAAATGCTGAGCCAAAGCAGCCGGGGCACATAGGGTAGGATTCCACTCCTGGGAAACATCCGGAACAGGCCAATCTAGAGGGCAAGCACAGGAGAGGCTGCAGGGGGCAGGGGGACAGGGGAACGGGGAGTTTGTGTTCAATGGGCAAGGGGGTTTCCTTTTGGGGGGATGCAAAGGTTCTAGAACCAGACAATGGTGATGGTTCCACGCCTGTCACAGAATCGTTCACTTTAAATGGTTAAAAATGGCCAATTTTACATGATGTGTAGTTTACCACAACTTCCAAGCGAGAGAAAAGAAACGGGGAAGTGAGAGCCGCCCTCAGGAGCTCTCCCAAAGAAGGGGGCGTGGGGGGAGCGGTGAGTAGCGGCTCTGGGTACAAGTTGGGACACGCTGATCAGCGGTGTGGCCGGGTTCACATCCCAGCTCCACCACCGAAGACCTGGGTGACCCTGAGCAGGTGGCTTAACCTCTCCGTGAGAGTCCCGTTGTCCTCACCCATGAAACGGGGTGAGAAGGGCTGCTGGGGTGGGGGTGGGGGTGGGGTGCCAATCAGGCGTAGTTCACGTGAATCACGTGCCCCAAGCGGAGCAGCACGCGCACGGTGGCAGCGCTGACTGCAGGGAGATGCGGGGAACCCACGAGGGGACGATAAGCTCCCTGAGGGCTTGGGGCACTGCCTGGCGGGCAGCGGGGCTTCAATAAATGCCAGCTGCTCCCAGACACAGTGCATCGGGGACTCGCCATTCCACCCCTTCTTCCACAGACGGATCACCTGGGTCCCTCGTTCAATCAGGATTCTGATTCGGGAGGGCGGGGGCGGGGCGACAGTCTGCATCTCAATGAGCATCCAGGTGATGCCAGTGCTGCTGGGGCCTCAGAGCAACCTGGGGGTGGCAGGAAGCGGGGAAAGCAGCCACCCGCTGTATTCGTCTCCTGGAGCTACCGTGAACAAAGCACCGCCAGCGGGGTGACTTAAAACAACAGAAAGTTCTCCCTGCCCACCCGGAGGCCAGAAATCCAAACTCACAGCGTGGACCGGGCTGGTTCCGCTGAGGGCCGTGGGGGACGATCCGTCCCGTGCCGCTCCGCTACCTTCTGGTGGCGTGCCTGGGCTTGTGGCTGCCTCATCCCAATCTCTGCCCCCGGTGTCGCACGGCGTCCTCAACGGGCCTGCCTTCCCGGGGTTGGCTTTTTATAAGGACACCGGTCACTCTGCATTAGCAGCCCACCCTGCTCCAGTGTGACCTCATCTTAACTAATCCTATCTGCAAATGCAAAGACCCTCTTACCAAATAAGCTCACCTTTTGCGGGACTAGAGGTTAGAACTTCCACAGATCTTTTCTGGGGGGAGAGGAAACAAGTCAACCCATAACACCCACCTTGGGACAATTGAGCCCAAGGAAGCCAGGTAGGAAGGGGACACAGAGGCATCTTGCAGATGAGGAAGCAAGGTGAAGTGAATCACCCCAGGCTCTGAGCAAAGAAGCATTTATGTAGGTAACGGCAGCTGGAATCAGGCCCCACCTCCCCTCTCTCTGGCTTCACGCCCCAGAGGGAACGGGGTCTGCCCAAAGACGGGTCGGGAAGGCTGGCTAAGTGCTAGCAGCTGCTCTGAGCGGCAGACTCTGCACCAGAACCCAAGTCCTTCGTTTCAGCCTAGAGTTTCCAGGCTGCCGCACCTGTCAGCTGCCCCTCACTGAGCCACAGACATTGGTGAAACCTCTCCCCCCAATACATCCACTAAGAGATGAGTCTGGGTCCACCTGACACACTGTGTGGCCACAGAGCCTGGGAGCTGAGGCCAGAGACGCACCAAGACGCTGGCCTCTGGACTCCATGCGGGGATTCCAGGCACAGATGGACAAATGCACACAAGCCCGGGGCATCCGTACACCCCAGGTAGCAAGGAGGCTGTCAAAGACCATGGAAGTCGGACAAAAGACTCAGAAACCGGCTGGAAGAGGCTCCTGCCCGGCCACGGTGGGACCATCTGAGAAACAATCTGCAACTCATCTGATATTTACAAGCCCTCCGCTCACCTATGGGAGAAAAAAGAGGACGCGCTTGTGTCTACAACACAGGAGAATGAAGGGCAAGAATCTAACACACAACGTGCCCTGTCTCTGTAACGTACACCTGCCAATGACCAAAACGTCAACGAGGGGGAGACTGTAGATCACTACAGTTCACACGGAGAGGACTCAGGGAGGGACAGAGCTGAGGACAAGCAAGCATCAGGAGCCCCCGGTGGAAGGACACCCCACCCCCCGCCCCTTGAAACTGGCGTCAAATCAACCACACCGGAATCCCATCCAGCCTCCGGCTCCAACTACTAACATGCAAGAAATCTAGGGGGCCAAGGAAAATACTGAAGGACAAACAAAATGCAGACTGGAGGAAGCTCTGCAGACCATCAAAGCAATGGCAAAGGGTTAGAAAAGACAGAAGGAGACTGGGGAGCCTATGGGTTAAAAGGACCTAAGAAATCTGGCAATGTGGGAATGTTACTGGGCTGCAGTTCCAACAAATAAGTAAATAAAATTATGAGACAATCAAGAAACTTTGGACACTGGCTGGATATTTCACAGTATTTGAGAATTATTTTAAAGTGAGGAATGCTACTGTGGTTCTGCTTTCAAAAGTAAGTTTTCTCCAGGGGCGCCTGGGTGGCGCAGTCGGTTAAGCGTCCGACTTCAGCCAGGTCACGATCTCGCGGTCCGTGAGTTCGAGCCCCGCGTCGGGCTCTGGGCTGATGGCTCAGAGCCTGGAGCCTGTTTCCGATTCTGTGTCTCCCTCTCTCTCTGCCCCTCCCCCATTCATGCTCTGTCTCTCTCTGTCCCAAAAATAAATAAACGTTGAAAAAAAAAATTTTTTTTAAAAAAAAAAAAGTAAGTTTTCTTGGGGTGCCTGGGTGGCTCAGTCGGTTAAGCATCCGACTCTTGATTTCAGCTCAGGTCACAATCTCGCAGTTCATGGGATCAAGCCCCACGTCAGGCTGTGCACTGACAGTGCAGAGCCTGCTTGCGATTCTCTCTCCCTCTTTCTCTGCCCCTCCCCTGCATGCACTCTGGCCCTCTCTCTCAAAATAAATAAACTTAAAAAAAAAAAGAAAAGAAAAAGAAAATGTCCTTTAAAAACTAAAAATAAAAATGAGTTTTCTTTTAGAGAGAACATATCAGATTATGCTTGAAGTGACGTGATGTGGTGTTTGGGGTTTGCTTCAAAATAACCAGGGGATAATTCAAAGGACTGGCCATGAGTTTATCATTTCTGAAGCTGAGTGATGGGTCCATGATTTTATTCTATGTGGTGTCCGTGTTTGGAACTCTCTATAATATATATATATATATGTACATAATTTTTTTTTTTTAAGTAGCCAAGGAAGTAGATGACTGCCTTGCAAATTTCAGTTCTCCTATTTACTGTGTGACCTTAGACAAGTGACTCTACCTTCCTGGTCCAGCTTCCTCCCCTAAAAAATGGTGATAATCATATCTACTTCATACCAGTGCCTGGAGCCCGGGGGGGCACTCTGTGCCCACACGCACGTCCGTTCCTTCTTTGGGCTGGGCTCTGTAAGTACCCAGCCTCTGAGATGTTCCCCAGTGATCCCAATCTCCTGGTGTTCACACCCTTGTATAGTCACCTCCCACAGTGAACCAGGGCTGGTCTGCATGACTGATAGAATATACTACAAATGACTGTATGTCACTTCTGAGATTGGTCACTTTCTCTTGCTCTCTTCCTCTCTCTCCCTGGGAGAAGCCAGCTGTCTTCTGATGTCAGCACTATGGAGAGGCCCACATGGCAAGGAGCTGAGGCGCCCAACCAACAGCCATGTGAAGGCACCATCTTGGAAATGGCTCCTCCAGCCCCAGTTGGACCTTCAGATGACCTCAGCTTTGGCTAATCACTTGACTGCAGCCTCATGAGACCCAGAACCAGAACCACTCAGCTAAGCTGCTCCCACACTGCTGACCTTCACAGTGTGAGATAATAAATGTTTGCTGTCTGAACCCGCTAAGTCTGACGTAATTTGTTATGCAGCAGGAGCTAACTGATACAGGCTCTAATGTTGAAGAGTTTTAACTGTAACCCACGTTATGTTTTGTCAGGTGGTTTCAAAGGGAGGAAGGACAAGGAGAGTCAGGTTCCTCTAAGAATCCAGGTGGTAAAATGAAGGGTCCCAGGCTTACTTGGAGAGAGGTGGGGGCAGGGGGATGAGGCCGTGGGGGCAGGTGCTGTTACGCTCACCTCTTTTAAATGGGAGACCTAGAGTTATTAACCGAGGGAGAGAAAGGACTGATTTTCCAGAAGGCTGGAGTAGAAGCCAGCACAAAGGTACTTTAGAGCAGGTGGCAGGCACCTCAGAGAGGTCGAACAAGGTAAGAAATCCATATTGTTACTTGTTTTTACCCTGGATCTGAGTGGGGTGCTTTCTTTGGGCACTGAAAATAGAAAGCAGAATTCACCTAACTCACCCATGTATGAGCTTTTATTTCTCAAGAGCTACTAGATTTTGCCAGAAAGGGCAGCATGTGAAGGCATCAAATGTTAGCTATTGTGTGAGGTTGGGTCTCTTGCCTGAATCTCGGAAGCTTCAGCTGCCTCATCCACAAAATGGAGAGAATCCGGTCTTTCCTTCCATTTTGGCCATTCTAACGTTTCTGGAATCAGGACGTACGCACAAATGGACACAATTATTAACATGGTATTCATTTCTTGCCCCACACCCCCAACAGCTATAACTGAACGTGCATCTTACAGCACCTTGGAAACAAAGGCCGTGGGTGGTAGGGCCCAACTTGTAGGTTATTTAATGGGAGAACAGAAATCATATTAATTCATATTAATGAACTTAACTGTTAATTCATTCAGCAGATACCGAATCACCAGCACGGCCCATTGGAGCCCTGTTAAACTGGGTTCTTTAGAATTTGTGTGACATTTCAAAACATATTTGTTCTTTCTGGCAACAAAAGAATTTGCCACATGCAGACAGAGCAGTTTCTGCATCCAGATTTGGAACTGGCTCCTCTCTAAGGAACCCTGGGTTCTTTGGCGAAGAGAATCAAAGACCATTCTGGGGGCTGGGGTGCAGCTCAGAGGTGGGGGAGGGCAAAAAATGCCATTTCTGGGCCACCTATTCAATAGTGACAGAGCTTGAGAGGTGCCTGGGTGGCTCGGTCGGTTAAGCATCTGCCTCTCGATTTTGGCTCAGGTCAGAATCTCACAGCTGGTGAGCTCAAGCCCCACATGGGGCTCTGTGCTGATGGTGCAGAGCCTGCTTGGGATTCTGTCTCCCCTTCTCTCCGGTCTGTCATCTGTCTCTCCCTCCCTCTGCCCTTCTCTTCTGCTCGCACGCGTGCTCTCTCTCTAAAATAAAAAATTAAAAAAAGAAAGGCTAGGAATATTCCAGAATAACTCAATGCAGTGGGTAATCCTGGGTTGGTATGCATACACACCTACACACACACACACACACACACACACACACACACCAAAGTATTAACAGCTGGTAAACCCAGGTCAAGGGCATGTGTTAGTTCTCTGTACTGTTCTTGCTTTCTGGTAAGTTTGAATTTATTTCGAAGTAGAAAGGTTTTTAAGTCCTTTTCAGGATGTTGATTCAAAATATTTTCTTTAAAAAATTTTTTTCATGTTTATTTATTTTGAGAGAAAGAGAGAGAGAGAGAGAGACAGAGCACAAGCAGGGGAGGGGCAGAGAGGGAGGGCGAGAATCCCAAGTGGGCTCTGCACTGTCAGCCTGACGTGGGGCTTGATTTCACAAACCGTGAGCTCACAGCCTGAACCAAAATTAACAGCCAGTCGCTTAACCGACTGAGCCACCCAGGTGCCCCCCAAATATTATTTTCTATCAACGTATGCTGTTGCTGTGTTTTATGATTTCTTCATCTGGGGCCCACAAACCATCACATCGAGAGCAGTAGTTTCGTCACTGCTGCGCATGTGTATGTATGCAGGTGTTTGTGGGTCAATTTGGGGCCCAAACAACAACTAATGCTGCCATGAAAACTGTAGTTTAACTTGTCCAAGGACATGGAATTAAACTTGCAATCAACATACAAATGTTTTGAACTGGTCTTCAAAATTGTTTAAGAAATAAGTAATTTTTAGGGGCGCCAGGGTGGCTCAGCGATTAAACATCCGACTTCGGCTCAGGTCATGATCTCACAGTCCATGAGTTCGAGCCCCACGTCGGGCTCTGTGCGGACAGCTCGGAGCCTGGAGCCTGGAGCCTGCTTCGGATTCTGTGTCTCCCTCGCTCTCTGCCCCGCCCCCGCTCACGCTCCGTCTCTCTCCCTCTCTCAAAAATGAATAAACATAAAAAAATGTATAAATAAACAAGTAAATAAATAGGTAAAATCAAACTCATTTAAAATACTTTCCTGGCCTAAAAGAGTATGTCGGAGGCTTGGAATCAGTACCCCTGACTATTCCTCTGCAATTTCGATTGTAAAGTACTTTAAAATCCAGGGCAGAGAGTCATGTGTATTGCAACGCAGGAAGGAGGTCAGGATCTGCTACCACGAGCTGTGGCTGTGTCTGAGTCACCCTGAAAGTACCTTGCTCCTGTAACGAGCGAGGAGTGACTAGGCTGCCCCGGGACACCCAAGGCTGAGCCCCGGTGTGAGAGGATTCCCTCAGGGCCGCGGAAGGGCCAGCCCCGGAGCTGGCCCATCACATTCTCACCCAGACCCACTGCGTTGGTCTCTAGTAAGGAAATTCACGAGCACCACCTGGCACAATTGAGGGCTAAGCTTGGTATCTGTACCCACCCTCCCGTGCCGATGACAGTGGGCACACTCCCTATCATCCACAAAGGGACAACCGAGAAAAGTCTCCCGAGGGGCCTGGGACACAGAAAAGCTGTGCTGCCGGAGGTTTCCACACCCATATCCACAGGGACTGAGTCGGCACCTTCAGGGACGGGGCCTGAGGACCCGAAGTCTTGCCCCTTCTTTGAGGTTCTTGGAGATGCTGATGAAGTTGGGACCCCGAGACTCCAAGACCTGCATCTAGGCTCCCCGCCCCACCGCTTCCAACCATCTCTCTCCGACCTTGGACTCCCACCCCCGGAGCTGGAAGAATCTGCACAAAGGTCCGTCTGAGCCAAGTCCCCAAGTGTGTGCCTGGAGTTCAGCCAGTCCAGGCCACCAGCAACTTCCACTCTGGCCCCTTCACCAGCCTCTTAACCCATCTCGCTGCTTCCACCCTTGCCCTTTGGCCACATGCCAGTCACAGGCAACTTTCTCAAGTGTCGGTCAGATCACGCCGTCCCCTCCCTGCTCAAATCTCTACAAAGATCGCCCATCAGACGCAGATGAAATTCCAAATTCGCCACTGGGCTCTTCAAAGCCTCACGTGTCCATCCCCCTAATCAATCTCCAACTGTCTCTCCCTCTCACTCCTCACTTCCTACATTGCTGGCTTTCCCTTCCTGGGACTATCCCTCTCTAAAGTTTCTTTGTTTAATAGATACTTGCTTAGATGGTCACTGCCTTCTCCTTAGTTAAAATGTCAGTTCCGTGAGGACCAGAACCAGGCCTGTCTGGTTTTCTCTGTGTCCCCCAGCACAGTGTTCAGCACACAGAGGCTCTAGAAAGTTTCTGTTGATTTAACGAACAAATGAAGTGCACGCAAGAATAAACCAGTGGTTCTCAAAAGGGAAGTGATTTTGCTCCTTTTGCAAAAGCAATAAATATCTGGAGACATTTTCGGTTGCCACAACTCGGGGACCGCTACGATCCAGTGGGGTAGTGGCCAAGAAACGCTGCTACGGTGCACAAGACAGTCCTCTCAACAAAGAATGTCAGGCCCTGGGAGCAGCCGGTGGCTCAGTCGGTTCAGCGTCTGATTCTTGGTTTCGGCTCAGGTCATGATCTCACGGCTCAGGTTCAAGCCCCGCATCAGGCTCTGCGCTGACATTGCGGAGCCTGCTTGGGATTCTCTCTCCCTCTCTCTCTCTCTCCCTCTCTCTCTCTTTCGCTCTCTGCCCCTCCCCCACTCACACGGTCTCGGCCTATCTCCAAAATAAGTGCCTAAACTTAAAAAAATAAATTAAAAAAAGAACGTCTGGCTCCACACGTCAGTAGCATCAGCCCAGAATAAATGAATGAGTGAATTAAATCCTATGGGTCCACACGGTTAGCCTCCTGTCCGATATCAAACATCAGAACCTGACCACCATCCCCCAGTGCCCTCCCTGATTGTGTGGGCCACACTTGAGCAAAAATCTCCTTCTGGTGATTTTATTGTTGGCGGGGCTTATGCAATCGATTTCATGTTAGCAAGAAATGTAAGTAAGGGGAAGTTAGGCTGCTGTTGATACAGGAGTTAATTGCAAAATATGAATTCTGTGCTCTAATCAAAGAGAACCGAAATTTGTCCAGTTCCCTGATTCTGCAGGCTGTTTTCCTTGGCAATCATGGACCTTCCTTAAAATTAAGCCCTCAGCTCTTGGTGGGACCTGCTTACGTGTTGTATTTCTAGATGTTTAAAATAGATTTCAGAGTGGGGGGAGGGGCAGCACGACCTCCCCAAGGTCACTGGGGACAGGGGTCCAGGGGAGGGGTCCTCAATTACTGAGGCGAACACTTTCTGGGATAACAACAAAGAAAAACCGAAATTCTTCTCCTCCTTTCTGTGTTGGAGCATGGTGTGTGTGTGTGTGTGTGTGTGTGTGTGTGTGTGTGTGTGTGTGTGTGCGCGCGTGGCAATTAGAGATGCACCTGTGTTGATTTCAGAGCATTGCAGGTGGCCACCAAGGCTCTGTCTGTGGTCACAGGCCGACTGCTCCTTCCTTACCTCTCACCCTACCAGCTTCCCTTGGGTCAATGTCAAACGTAGAGGGGTTGGGAATGCTCTGAGTCCCCTCAAATGCAAATTTAACTTATCCAAATCCAAACCCTAGAGGGAGGGAGGGAGGGAGAATAACCCAATCAGGGTTCTCAACAGGGGTAATTTTGCCCCTAGGAGACACCTGGCCACTCTGGAGACTTTCCTGGCTGTCACTTGGGGATAGGGTGCAATGCTACTGTTGCTAAAATCGTACAATGCACAAGACAACCCCCACAAGGCAGAATTATCGATCCCAAATAGCAATTAGTGCTGACGTCAAGGAAACCCACTCGGAACACCGGGAGCAATGCAGCACTCCCACGGACACAGGGGCAATGTAACGTATTCCCCCCCACACGGAAGCCCTACAAGTGCTGTTCCCACGGTTCATCCCAAGTGTCCCTCCCTGCGTGAGCATCTGGCCCCCTCAGCAGGGTGTGATGCAAGATTCAGACTCTAGGGCTCAGATCTGCAGCCTCCTAGCCGCGCGCCCCTGAGCAACTCCCTCCAGTCTGTCAATTGCCTTCGCCCTGAAAACACTAAAAACCATCGTATCCATTTCACGGGTTCGCGATACAGATTAAATGAATCGTAATTGCTGGGTCGGTGTTTGCTATTACTATTACTTTTCATTTCCTCTAACTTCCCCTCAAAAACAGCCAACAATTCCATCGGTGGCTCATTTGGATGAACAGGCTTCTTATCCCGCCTGGGAACACAAAGCGACAGTGGAGAGGCTTCCTGAGAGGCAGAACATTACTCTGCTGGACGGACTGGTCAGGGATTTGCGGGGGCAGTTTTGACTCCTGGTGATTTTTGCCCGAGGGCCTGGCCCCCGCTAACATGTGACTCCCTGGGGCATCTGGGACCACGGGACAGCATCCTCCTCAACTCGAGACCCTGGGCCGGGTGAGGACCAGCCATGCAACACCGACTGAACCCCGCCAACAAACCAGCCCTGACAATTACGACCAAAATCAGATGTAAGAACTCTGTCCGCGGCAAGAGGAAACCACCCTACTCAGGCGGATCCGCGGGACCCCATGGCCTTTGGGTCTACGCGCATTGTGTAAAGACGGTGCCTTGAGAGTATAGACATAACTTTCAACAGGAGACAGTCTCCTGCTCCAGGGACAGCCGCAGTGTGATGTCCTGTTCCACCTGAGGACACGCCCCCACCCTGGCCCTGCCCACAGCAGCAGGACACAGAAGTCACACAGAAGGCGGATAACAGGCACCATTTATGAGCCACACAAGGCGCCAGGGGTCCCACTCAGCCGGCTATATATGTCTGTCGCCTCACCTAGTCCCGTTTACACAACCCTACGATAGAGCCAACATGATCCCCACTGGACAGACGAGAAGATGGGGATCTAGGAGGTGCTCTGACTTGGTCAAGGTCACTGCGAGTACAGGGTTACCATCAGGCCTTCCTGAGAATGTCCTGGGTCTCCCAGGGCAGTGTTGTTACTTGCCCGCTGGTAGGCGTGGAATTGCCTGTGGGTTGGAGGAAATGACCTGACAGGCAGGCCTGGACTTCAGTGAACCCTGGCTGGAGATCGGTGGACTCAAGATCCAAACCTGGGTCTGTCTGACCTTTTTTTTTTTTTTTTTCAACGTTTATTTATTTTTGGGACAGAGGGAGACAGAGCATGAACGGGGGAGGGGCAGAGAGAGAGGGAGACACAGAATCGGAAACAGGCTCCAGGCTCTGAGCCATCAGCCCAGAGCCTGATGCGGGGCTCGAACTCACGGACCGCGAGATCGTGACCTGGCTGAAGTCGGACGCTTTAACCGACTGCGCCACCCAGGCGCCCCTCAAAGTGGGTCTGTAACACAGTGTGGCTAAAACAGAGAGTCTGCTGTAGGGCTCAGCAATCTCCCTCCTAGGTTTACGCCCTAGAGAGCTGAAAAACAAATGTCCACAGAAACACTTGTACACGAATGTTCACAGCAGCACTTTTTGTAAGAACCAAAGAGCAGAGAGGCGCCTGGGTGGCTCATACGGTTAAGCGTCCAGCTTCCGCTCAGGTCATGATCTCAAGGTTTGTGATCTCAGCCCCACGTCGGGCTCTGTGCTGACAGCTCAGAGCCTGGAGCCTGCTTCGGATTCTGTGTCTCCCTCTCTCTCTGCCCCTCCCCAGCTTGCACTCTCTCTCTAAAATAAGTAAACACTAAAAAAAATTTTTTTAAAGAACTAAAGGGCAGAAATAATGCAAATGGCCATCAACTTACGAATGGAAAAACAACATGTGCTTTAGCCATACGATGAAATATTATTCAGCCATAAAAAGGAACGAAGAAATGTGCAAACACGGTCAAACCCGGAAAACACGACGCTTAGCAAAAGAAGAAAGACAAAAGGCCATATTCTGGGTGATTCCATTTCTATGAGACGTCCAGAGCAGGCAAATTAGTAGGGGCAGAATGTAGATGGATGGTCGCCAGGGGCTGGGTGGGGGGGAGACGTGGGGCAAGTAAGTGCTGAATGGGTACAGGGTTCCTGTCTGGGGAGATGAAAAAGTTCTGGAACCAGTCAGTGGAGACGGCTGCACAACCTTGTGAATATACTGAAAACCACACTGAGGTGTATTCTTTACAAGGGTGGTCTATGCGCTCAGTCGGTTAAGCATCTGACTCTTGATTTCGGCTCAGGTCATGACCACACGATTCGTGACTTCGAATCTAGCATCGGGCTCTGCACTGACGGTGTGAAGCCTACTTGGAATTCTGTCTCCCTCTCTCTCTCTCTCTCTCTGCCCCCTCCCCACTTGCTCTCTGTCTCTCAAAATAAATTAAAAAACATAAACTTTAAAAGCTGGTTTATGATATGTGAGTTATATTCCAATTTAAAACACACACAACACAATAGGACACCAAAAGCAACAATAACGGAGGTAAAAATAGACAAAGAGAACTACGTCCAACTAAAAAACTTTTGTGCATCAAAGGACACAATCAACAGAGTGGAAAGACAACCTATGGAATGGGAGAGAATATCTGCAAATCACATATCTCATAAGGGATTAACATACACAGTATATAAAGAAGTCCTACAACTCAACGGCAAAAACTCCACCTGATTAAAAAATGAGCAAAGAGGGGCGCCTGGGTGGCTCAGTCAGTTAAGCATCTGACTTTGGCTCAGGTCACGGTCTCCCGGTTCATGAGTTCAAGCCCCACGTCCAGGTCTGTGCTGACAACTCGGAGCCTGGAGCCTGCTTCAGATTCTGTGTCTCCCTCTCTCTGCTCCTCCCCCACTCATGCTCTGTCTCTCTCCATCTCTCAAAAATGAATAACATTAAGAACAATTTTTAAAAAGACATGAACAAAGGACTTGGATGGACATTTCTCGAAGGAAGACATACAAATAGCCAACAGGCTCAGTAGAAGATTCTCATCAACAATCACCAACGAAATGTCAATCGACACCCCATGAGACACCCCACATCCATCGGGATGGCTACTATGAAAAAAAACCCAGAAAATAACAAGTGCTGGTGAAGATGTGGAGAAATTAGTCCTGCCCGTCGCTGGCAGGATTGCCAAATGATACAAGTGTTATGGAAAATGGTACGGAAGTTCCCCAAAAAATTACACACAGAATTTCCTCAGGACACAGCAGTTCCACAGCTGGGTATGCACTGAAAGCAGGGTCTGGAAGATATATGTGTGTATCCACGTTCCTGGAGGTACTATTCGCAAGAGCTAAACCCAAGAAGCAAGCCAGGGTCCACCGACAGAAAAACGGAAGGACTCAGTGTGGTATATCACTGCTCAGCCTTTAAAAAGGAAGGAAATTCTGACACCTGCTAAAATATGGACGTACCTCAAGGACATTTATGTTAAGTGAAACGAGCCAGGCACAGATTCTATGTGATTCCACTTACACGAAGTATCCGAAGTTGTCACATTCACAGGGACTGAAAGAAGAAAGCTGGTTGCCAGGGACTGGGGCGGGGGAAAGGGGGAGGTGTTTAATGGGTACTGAGCTTCAGATCTGCAAGAAAGTTCTGGAGGTGTGCTGCACAACAGCACAAATATATTTAATGCTACTGAATGGTAGGCTTAAAAGTCCTTAAAACTGGTAACTTTCAGGTTGTGGGGTTTTTCCACAATTAAAAAAAAGGAAAGAAAGCAAGCGAGAGAGAGGGGGAAAGGAAAGGAAAGGAAAGGAAAGGAAAGGAAAGGAAAGGAAAGGAAAGGAAAGGAAAGGAAAGAAAGAAGGAAGGAAGGAAGGAAGAAAAGGGAGACAGAAAGAAAGAAAAGGAAAGAAAAGGGAGAAAGAAAGAAAGAAAGAAAGAAAGAAAGAAAGAAAGAAAGAAAGAAAGAAAAGGGAGAAAGAAAGAAAGAAAAAGAAAAGGGAGAAAGAAAGAAAGAAAAGGGAGAAAGAAAGAAAGAAAGAAAGAAAGAAAGAAAGAAAGAAAGAAAGAAAGAAAGAAAGAAAGAAAGAAAAGGGAGGAAGAAAGAAAGAGGAAAAGGAAGCCAGTGAGGAACACAGACACACACACACACACACACACACACACACACACTCAGAGAACTTGGCTAACAGTTCCTCTACCTGCCCAGGTGTGCTGTGGGATCGCATCCTCCCCCGATACAGCCAGGTGCCCCCCCAAGACCCCCTTCCACAACAATGCACCTCGATGACCTAGAACTGGGGACAGGAAGGGGAGGAACAGGTCTGGTCTCTACCCCATGGCTCAGCACCTGATATCCAGCAGATGTTGGCTAATTATTTGCTCAACAAACTGTATAAAATCCACACGGTGAGGTCAAGCTGGTACAATTATACCCATTTTACAGACAGGTTAAGGAGGCTCAGCGAAACAAGGTGACCTTTCCAAAACCACAAAGACAGCAAGCAGTAAAAGAAGTGGCCCCGATATCCCAGACTCCTGCTATAGGGCCCCTTCCGTCACGTCACCTCCCTTCAAAGTCAACCTGGCATCCATTTCAACAGGACATTCCCAAGTGATTCCTGCCCTGTACCAGTGACTCTTAACTTCTTTGGATCATGGGCTCATTTGGCAATCTAATAAAAGTCTCAATCCTTTTCCTAAAGCAACACACAGGAAACTTAGACACTAGTTTTCAGAGGGTTTCTGGACCCCGTGAAACCCCTCCATTGACCACGTTTAGAACCCCCTTTCCGCCCTGCTATCCAGGAGCTCATTTATCCTCAAGAATTTCCAGCCATCTCCATATCCTTGATCATCAGAGTCAAGGAGAGATGCTATTTTAAATTCGCGTTCCCAGGCCCGTGCTCTGTGGATCTGGTTAAGTAGGTGCAGAGCTGGGCCCAGAAACCTGCATGAGGCACACCAGAGGATTCTGGGATTGGCGGCTCTGAGACACATTTGGGTTCGTGAGCTGTGGCCCCCCTGACCTCTGAACGCTGTCCAGATGATCCCTCCAGCTCCCAGCCTCTCTCCCCAGCTGCCCACGAGACCCGGCTAGTAGCCATTCCAGTACAATCCAACAAGGACTTCCTGAACCCAACATCCGTGACCCCAGAAGTGTTCCTTTGCAGGTATCACTAGGCCAGAAACCCGGGCGTCGCCCTTTACTGTCCCTGTCCCCACCCTACATCTTGACCATCACCAAGGATGGCTGATTCTACTGCCTATGTGCCTCTGGGCACCCCTACTGCCCTCCATCACCCCTGCCAGCACCGCGGTCCAAGCTTCTGCTCCCTGTTTCCACCTTCCTCTACCGTCCATCCTCCGTCCTGCAACTCCGATCCTGTCACCGCCCGGAGCAAAACTCTACAGTGGTGACCAAACTCTGGAACTGCACTGTCCAATATGGTAGCTGCATGTGGTTAAAGAAATTTAAACACAATTAGGGGCGCCTGGCTGGCTCAGTTGGTGGAGCATGGAATTCTTGATCTCAGGCTTGTGAGTTCGAGCCCCATGTTGGGTGTAGAGATTACTTAAAACGATACAATCTTTACGGGCACCGGGGCAGCTCAGTGGGTGGAGTGTGACTCCTGATTTCGATTCAGGTCACGATCTCACGGCTTGTGAGTTCCAGCCCCATGTGACGCTCTGCGCTGATGGTGCCGATCCTGCTTGGGATTCTCTCTGCCTCCCTCTCTCTCTACCTGTGCTCACGCTCTCTCTCAAAAAAAATTAATAAACAATAAAATAAGATAATAAAATCTTTAAAAAATAAAGTAAAATAAACAAAGTAAGATCAAATGTCCAAAGTTCCGCCCAAAGTTCACACTAGCCACATACCAAATGGTCAAGAGCCACAGGGTGGCTGGTGGCTACCATATTGGACAGCACAGATATAGCACACTCCCGTCCCCAGAGAAAGTTCTAGCGGACAGCAGAGCTCTACAACTGTGCTTACGAGCCCTTCGGGGTCTGGCCGCATCCTCTGCTCAGACCCCTCCCGGCGTCCTTGGTCTTGAGTCACAGTGAACCGCTGTCAACTCCTGAAACTCATGGTCTCACCTCCAAACCAGGGCGTGTCATACGCTTCCTGCCTTCCCTGCTTGGCTAACTCCTCCCCACCCTTCAGGTCTGAGCTGCTGCCGCTCCCCTAACCAGGACAATTGCTCAAGCTCTTGCCCACCACGGCATTTAAACACTGAGACACAACAGCCACGGGAACACCTACGCCCATTACCCCCTCACCAGCAATTGTCAGCTAGGGGCAAGTCTGCCCCCAGGGGGACACCTGGCAGTGTCTAGATTCATTACTGGGAAGATAATACTGGCATCCGGTGGGTAGAGGCCAGGAACACCGCTAGTATCCTACAATGCACAGGACAACCCCTACAACAAAGAATCATCCAGCCCAAGATGTCGGCCATGTTGGGGTTGACCATCCCTGCTCCAGACTGGACAACTCCGTAAAGGAAGGGAGTGCGTCCTGTATGCTATGTTGTCCCGGCCACCAGCCCAGAGTTGGCCATATAATGAGTACGGATGCTCTATAAGATTTTCTCCCAGGATTCCAGTTCCCTTACAGTGTCTTTCCTGAAAGACAATTAGTCACGGGTCATTACGGCAGGCTGAAGAATGCCCCTCCCCAAATATCCAGGTCCTAATCCCTGGAACCTGTGGATGTCGCTTGACGTGGCAAAAGGGACTCTGCTTGTGTGATTAAGTGAAGGATCTTGAGATGGAGGGCTTATCCTCGACAATCCGGACGGGCCCCAAATGCATTCACAAGCAACCCTAGCGGAGGAAGACAGGGACGTCTGACACAGAAAAGGCAGCGGGAAATGGAGCGGAGAGAGATTCAGAGATGCTACAGTGCTGGCCTCGCACCCACCGGAAGCTGCAAAAGGCAAGGGCCAGATTTTCCCCGACAGCCTCCGGCGGGGTATGGTCCTGCCGACGCCTTTTTTTGGCCTAGTGACACTGATTTTGGACCTCCGGCCTACAGAAGCGTGAGAGAATAAATTTCTGCTGTTTTTAAGTCAACAAGTTTATAGTAATTTGTCGTAGTAGCCCAGTGCAGTCATATTCCAATTTGGGCTTCAGTGGATTTGGATCGAGAACTGAAAAGAAACGGCAGGTAGGCACCAGGCCCCCACCCCGCTGACTCGGAGGGCTGGAAGGAGAGATGGGAGTAAGGGTGGCTGAGCCATGGGCGTTTCTAGATGTGGCAGCTGCCCGGGTCATCGGCAACCATGTCTGTGGGTCATTCCTCACACCCTAGTCCTGCCATCTTCTGGGAAGACCTCTGGTAGGCAAGTGACTCAACCCAGGATACTATGTTAGTCTGCCTGGTGCTGACCCAGGGGTAAGAAGAAAAAGTTAAGCCCCTGTCCTGCTCTCCAGCCTCCTGCCAACCCCCTCCTTTCCCCACCACCCCCAGACACAGGGGCCTTTCTCCAACCTTCCAACACAGCCCCAGGGCCTTTGCACCTGCTGTTCTTCTGCTTGGAACAGTCTTCCTCCAGAGTCTCCCATGGCGGGCTTCTCAGCATTCAGGTCACAGTTCAAATGCCACCTCCCCAGAGAGGCCCTTCCTGACTGCACGGCCTTCCCTCATCACCCAAATTCTTCTCATACTTCCCAAATCTTCTCATACTCTGTCATTATCTCATGACCATCTTTATATGCCTGTTCACTGTTACTCCCCCAGCACCCCAGACTTCAGGCCCCAGGAGGGTAGGGACATTGTCTGATCTGCCCAGGGTATGTCCCTAGTCCTATGCCTGGCACACACTAGGTGCTCAACACATTCTGAATGAATGAATGAATGAATGGGTGTGTGAATCAATGTAATTAAGCGAATTTGCAGCTTTGGGTGATGCTTGCCAAAGCCGGGTCCCTAACATACCTAATCTTGGCTTTCCGAAAGGCCAGCTCCTCTTCGTTGCCAAAGTCCAGGGACACGTCCTCAGTATCGTCCACCAGGGCCTGGGGGACACCAAACAGAGGTGGCAGGCAGGCAGGCGGTGCACATCCCCACCCCACCCCCTCGCTGGCAGGGCCCCTCCCCCGCGGCTGCAATCCCAGGCCTTCCACCCTCCTGGGTCCAGGAGGACCACCTGGGGTCCCGCCCAGGACCAGGACCAGGACCAGGCCCAGGCCCAGGCCCCGGCCTGCGTATCCCTCCTCCTCGCTTCCCCCAGCGCTCCCACAGGCTCCGCCTGTCATCTCCCTCACCCTCCTGCCCCCGGCCTCCCGGCGGCCCTACCTGCTTCATCCTCTCCCCAGAGCCCACCTGGAGCCCACAGCCCAGGCTCAAGGACTCCGCCTCTCGCTGCCTTGGGCCCGGTGGGGAGCGGCGGGGGGAGCTTACGCTCCTTGGTGCTGCCTCGGTGCAGGTCGCGGGTGGAGGCGGGGCGCGCAGGGCCCAGAGCGCAGTCGCGGGCTGGGGGAGGTGGGCTCGGCCGACCGGGCGGGGGCGAGGCTGGCGAGGGTCCGGGGGCGGGGCTGGCGAGGGTCCGGGGGCGGGGCTGGCGAGGGTCCGGGGGCGGGGCGGGGGTCCGGGGGCGGGGCTCACTACGGACACCGCCTAGGAGAGAAAGAGTTGTCGCCTAGAGTGGAGGGATGGAGGACCGAGCACCCGCCTGGAGGGGACGATTCGGGCTCAGAGGCGCATTTGGGGACCACGAACTGATTCTGGGAGGCACAGAGCGGGTGGGCCAGTGAATGAGGCGGAGGTCCCATAACTGTCGTATGGGCTAGCGAACTAGCGAATCGTGAACGAATGCCAGTGATGGGCAGCCTCATTCGGCCTGGAGAAGGCCAATGTTTCCCAAACGTCTCTAATTCCAAGAATTCTGCGCCCCCCCCCCCGCCCCCCGGGCCCTTATGAAAAGCAGATTTCCAGGCCCAGCCCTGGAGATTGGGAAGGCCTGGAATGCAGACCCTGGAACCTGTCTTTCAACAGGTGAATCTGCTGCAACCAACAACCACTGTTGCACACAGTGAGATCTTCACTCATCCGGGGGCCAGACACACTGAGCACAAAATAAGTATTATTAGCAGTGATGGTAGTGATTCCGGATGTTAAGGCCTCCCCAGGTATCTCCCAGGAAGGAAGTCTGGCCGCCTGAAAGTCTTTCCTGGCCCAGGACAAGGACCCTCCCCATCTCCTGACTCCACTAGTCCCCAGCTGCCTGGGGTGGGACACTCAAGGGAGGGCAGGTGGAGGTGAGAAGCCGTTGCAAAACATTTAGGGGCTTTTCCTCCGACTCTGAGAGTCACCAGCTGTTGCTATCTGTTAAGTTGGGGCTCAGAGAGTCCCCACGGGGGTGAGAAGGTAGGAAACCCCCTTTGGAAATCCCATTTGGGGACAAACTGTCATTCTTGGCGATCTGGTTGGGGGGTGCCTTGAGAAATAGCTGTGCCTCTGCCACGTGGAAGTCACCCCACAAATACAAGGTCGTGCCACTCTGCCCCTTCCTGACCTGTCCACATCGGGGCACGGGCTGAGGGTGCAGATACCAGGGCCAGACCTGGGGGCTCAGCATTTGATCCCCAGGAAGAAACGCTCTCCCAGCTGGCCCTCGGCAGGGTCAGCCAGTAGAATTTGAGGGGTAGGCAGGGAACACCTGCGTTCTGCAGGGAATTAAGTCATCATTGACTTTGAAATCAGCTGCAATGGATTTACCTGGGTCTCCTGGTTCAAAGGCAGATTCCCGGGCCCCACTCCAGGCCTTCTGAATCTCCAGGGCCAGGGCCTGGGCATCTGCCTTTAGTATGAGCTCTCAGAATCTCTGAGGGCAGAGACTTTGGGGAAACACTGACCTTCTCCCTTCGCACTGTTACCGCTGAATATGGCCACTGGGATCCTGACAATTGTCACCTTCTGCCGGTCCAGGCTCAGGAGGGCGTGGAGTGCAGTTTCAAAGAGCGGCCTCGTCTCTGATCCCTGGCCCTGGGGCCAGACCAACCTCAAGGAAAGAGCCTCCGGGCTCAGGCGCCCACTGGCCTCTGAATGGTCCTTGGAGGTCAACACCTGGAGTTGGGCAGGCCAGACTGGGAACACGGGTCCACCATTTCCTGTCTGGATGGTCTCGGGCAGGGGACTTCACTTCTCTGGCCTCAGTCTCCACACCTGTAGAATGGGGCCACACCTTCCCTCTGCCCTGTCATCACGGATGATGCAAGACCTGGAGAAATCACATGGAGAATGCCCTCCTCAGAGCTGGGGCTCAGGAAACAGCGGCTCTGGTGACGGCCACTCGTGGTCATCAGCAGAGGGGCCTGGGGCAGCACATAGGAAGTGAGCCCCGTATCAGAATCACTCCTTCCACTGAGACACGTCTGTCTTAATGGGAGTACAGGAACTGCACACCCAGCTTGGTGGCCCTTTCCCAAACACCTACTGTGGGCCCCGGGGCAAATGGCCCCGGGGACAGAGGACTGAGCACCGTCCTCTCCCCCAGATGGGCCCCCAGGAGCCCTGGCTCAGAAAGCAGCAGCTTGGGTGTGAACTGACATGACTTAACTCCGGAGCCTAGAGCCCAACCAGGGAGGTGGGTGTGGTGGGGTGGGAGGGAGGGGGGCCAGCCTGGCTGGAATGTTCTGATCCTTACCCCGAGGGAGACAGACAGCTGGCACAGAGGCTTGGTGGGGGTCACCAAGGGCTGGAAAAGCCTGTCCCCCACATGGGGCAGGGCGAAAGCTGCAGCCTCCAAGGCCTGTCATCCCTAGGCCTGCATTGCCGTGGGTGGTACTCGTTAAGACCCACCCTGACAGTGGCCGTGTCATTCCTCCTCAGTAGGGCTGAGGATCTCCCAAGTAAAAAAAAGGGAGCCCGTGGGATGCCCGTGTGGGTCAGCTGGCTGGGCGTCCGACTCTTGATCTCAGCCCAGGTCCTGATCTCAGGGTTTCGGCTTCAAGCTCCATATCGGGATCCACGCTGTGTGAAGCCTACTTAAAAATAGTAATAATAAGGGATCTCAGTGAAATGGAACTTGAGGACAACAACAAACCACTTTTTAACATTTTTAATGTGTACTTATTTTTGAGAGAGAGAGAGAGCACGAGCTCGAGTGGGGAGGGGCAGAGAGACACCGAGAGGGAGACACAGAACTTCACATTTTCAGCTCACGAGCATCAGCATGTGTGGCGAACAAGTGCTGATGCCGAGGAAAGAGCAGGTGCAAAGGCCCTAAGCAGGGAAGGACCCGGCCGTGTCCTAGCATTGGGTGCAAACTGGCCAGCCGGCGGAGGGTAGCCCGTCCTGTCCCGCATGGCTTTGTGGGCCAGGATGGGAGTTTGGCGGCCACCTGATGGGAGGGCACAGGTGTAAGCCACCTGGCTGAGGACAGAGGCCCCACTGTCCTGCCCTGACCTCCACACAGGGCCAAGCATGGCCCCAACCGCAGTGGGAGGGCCGCGCGAAATCCACGCTCCATGGAAAGAAGGCCTGCAAGGGTCTGGTTTGTTGGGGACCTCCTGGTGTCCAACCACCAACCCCATTCACTCAGCAAATGCTTTACAGATACGGCCTAGCCCTTGCTGTTCACCTGGCTCCCTGTCGTCTACCAACTGGCCAGCCACCCCTCGGGGTGGAGTGGGGTGCCCCGCTCGGGCTGCCAGCCAGACTGGGAATGTGGGATCTTCCACCCCAGGGATACGACAGAACCCAGACCGTGGGAAGATGCAAAGGCAGAGGGCGTGGGTCCTTCCACGAACCCATCGCAAGAAAAGAGCTGGGGAGAAGAACCTTCTGGTTTAAAGACCTTTATCCATGTGTTAATCACACACAACGTGTGAACCTTGTTAGGATGTGATTCAAACAACAATGGGAAATAAAGATACTTATGGGCCAGTCAGGGAATGAGCCCTAGAAGGGGTGCTGGGCAAGATCCCTAACACTAAGGATGACGATTTATTTTTTTCTTTTAAGGCATAATGACGACGTGGTGGTTTTTAAAAGCTGAGATAGAATTCGCATACCATAAAATGTGACGCTTTTAAAGTATAACGTGTGGCGGGTTTTAGTAGACTCACAACGTGGTGTAACTATCACCACCATCTCGTTCCAGAACATTCTCGTGACCCCGAGAGGAAATTCGATACTAAATACTAGTCACCGCCCGGCCCCTGCCAACCAATCATCTGCTTTCTGTCTCTCTGTCAACTCATCTCTTCTGGATCCCTCGTAGAGATGCAATCCTACACCATGTGGCTTTTTGCTTCTGGCTTCTTTCCCTCAGCATCATGTTCACGGCGTTCATCCATCTCGTAGCAGGTGTCAGGGGTTCGCTCCTTTTTGGCTGTACGACTCCTTGTACGGATAGAGGGCGTTTGGTTTATGCCTTCATCCATCAGTGGACAGCTGGCTACCTTTTGGTGACGAGGAATCATGCTAGGAACATTCCCGCCCATGGCTGTGGCTGAATGTACCTCCGGTCCCCCCGGGCACTCACCTATGAGTGGAATTGTCCGCAGCTTTGTTTATCAAGATGTTTAGAGCTACATGCCCACATATTAAGGTGAAATGATAAGACACTGGGGCTCCCTTCAATATCATAAGGAAGGGGGTAGTACGGCGTGTGTCAACGTACAAAGATAGGCTGTATGCGGGGCGCCTGGGTGGCTCAGTCGGTTGAGCATCCGACTTCAGCTCAGGTCATGATCCCGCAGTTTGTGAGTTCGAGCCCCACATCGGGCTCACTGCTGTCGGCTCAGAGCCTGGAGCCTGCTCTGGATTCTGCGTCTCCCTCTCTCTCTGCCCCTCCCCTGCTTGTGCTCTCCCCTAAATAAATAAATAAATATTAAAAAATTTTTAAAGTAAAAAGAAACAGGGGAAATTGGTTTTAATTGTCCCTTTCTTGAACCTGTTGTAGCCAAAACATGATCATCTTTTTTTTAAGTTTACTTATTTATTTTGAGAGAGAGAATGTGTGCACTCGAGCTGGGGAGGAGCAGAGAGAGAGAGAGAGAGAGAATCCCAAGCAGGCTCCGCACTGTCATTGCAGAGCCCGACATGGGGCTCGATTTCACGAACTGAGAGATCATGACCTGAGCCGAAATCAAGAGTTGGATGCTTAACTGACGGAGCCACCCAGGCGTCCCCGAAAAGTGATCCTCTTAACATGTAATCTATTAAATTATGAAACATATTTTGCTTGTTCTTTTTCCTGGAGGTCTTTGCATTTGGCCTCGCCCTTCTCAGGGGCTCCCTGGTGACTTGCAGCCCCCACGTCGGATAAGGCGGCTTTGTCTGGGGCGTTGAGAGCACTTAGCCAGAAGCTCTGTGACTTGTTTTTAATTGCTTGTTTTTGTCTGTCCACAACTAGAATGTTGGCCTGGCGAGGCAGGCACCCATGTGTCCCTCTAGGTGCTGCGCCCATGTGCCTAGACCCGTGCATGGCCTAGAGCAGCTGAGCAAGAGAGTGAGTGAGTGGGTGAAGGGCCCCGGGAGGGTCCAGGGAAGCGATGATCTCTCCATCTCACAGAGGCCCGGGCACAGCTGAGCTCTGTCTGGGGAGAGATCCAGGGCTCACCCTGGGCACCACCTGCCCCCGACAAGGTGGACAGGGTCCCCCCTGACCCAGAGCAGCCCACAGGAGGGACCCACCTTCCTCCAGCTGCCCTGTGCTCTGCCTTCCTGGGCACACTGCCCCTGCCGCCAGCATGAAGGACAGAGGCCAGGTGGGGTGGGGTGGGAGGAGCCCTGTGAAGTGGGCGGAGCATCTGGGGGAGGCAGGAGGGCGAGAGGCACAGGGACAGCTGCCCAGACACCAGGGAGGGACCTTGGACACCAGGTAGATCTGAATGTGAGAGAAGCAACTGATAGTTTTTAGAATAAGCATGTCCCAAATACTGCGTGGGACATACACTAAAAAGTGATTTGTTGTTGGCCTCCAGGTCCATTTCACTGAGTTGCCTTAGCTTCCCCTGGGAGACCCTCAGCCCTACCAGGGGCCAGGCTGGCAGATCCTAGGGCTGCGGGGTCTCAGGGGGTGCCGCCCATGGGAGCAAGGGGTTGACCTCTGCCTAGTGCCTGGCATGGAGGGCCCGTGTGCCGACGCTCCCTCCTGCAGCTGCCACTTCTCGTCCCCTCCACGAAGTCCCTCCATGCTGAGGCCTCCTTCTCTGAAGTCCTATGAAGTTTCCTTCTGTGCCAGAAGCTCGCTTCCTGCTCCCGTCTGCCCTGGCCTGGCGGGCGGGCGAGGCCTTTGCTGAGGCTGGCGGGGCACTCCCACAAGAGGGGAAATTCCAGGCCAGGGGACAAAAGGGACACGAAGCTCTGCTGTGACTCACTGGCCTCCCAGGCAGCATGCCATCCCTCCAGGCCAGGGAGGAATCAGGGGACAGAGGGAGCCTCTTGTTGCTCAAGGGCTGGGACCAGGGACAGAGATGGTGGGTCCCCAGCAAGGCTGGGCCTTGTCAAGACGCTGGGAGGGGCGCCTAGGGGCACAGTCGGTTAAGCGTCTGACTTCGGCTCAGGTCACGATCTGGCAGTCCGGGAGTTCGAGCCCCGCGTCGGGCTCTGTGCTGACAGCTCAGAGCCTGGAACCTGCTTCGGATTCTGTGTCTGCCTCTCTCTGCCCCTCCCCGACTCACACCCTGTGTCTCTCTTTCTCTCAAAATAAATAAATGTTAAAAAAGATGTTTTTAAAGAAGCTGGGTGAGGGGGCAGTGGCTGTTACCCATCATGCATCTCTGGTCTCCTCCGGTAGTGGCAGGAAAGTGGCAGGTGCCTCCCCCAGGTCCCGTGCTGGGCGGGGGGGACCATCATGCTGGGATCTCCCTAGCAGCTGGAGGTCCAGTGAGTTGCCCCCTTCTAGGGAAGATGGTCTCCACCATCATACCACCCCAGGCCCCGTTTGGAGGGGACCTGCAGACCTTTCCCACCTCACCTTCCGTCACTCTTCATGCTCTGGTAACACTGGCCAGACTCTAGGGTTTTCAGAAACTGCAAATTCTTTTCCTACCTCAGGACCTTTGCACCTGCTGCTTTCCTGCCAGATCTTTTTGGGACTGAAAATATGAGGCCTGTCTCAGAGAGGCCTTCCCTAACTCCCGGTTCGTGTCTCACCGAATTGCTCAGTTCCTTCTTCAGGGTCTGGGATCTCGACATGTCTTGTCCTCTTTCTGGCACTTTCCATGATTTCTGGTTGTCTTGTTTTTTTTTATTAAACAATCTTTATCCCCCTTTATCTACCCCCCTCCACCATTAGGGTATTATCTCCATAAGAGCAAGTGTTCCTTCTGTCCACCTAGCCCAGGGCCAGGCACGCTACGGACGTTTGACAAGTGTCCGGTTTAAAGTAAGTTAATAAACAGGGCACAATTCTGGGAGTTGTGCCAGGTTGCAGATCTCCACTTATTGTGTGGTTGAGGGTGTTTGGGATCAAGGTGAATGGTTGCCTGGATTCCCACCTGGAGGGTGGGGTCCGGATCTAGGCTTTTCTTTCTTGCTTAAACTATTTTTTTTAATGTTTATTTATTTTTGAGAGAGAGAGAGACAGACAGACAGACACAGAGCACGAGTGGGATAAGGGCAAGGGGAGAGGGAGACACAGAATCTGAGGCGGGCTCCAGGCCCCGAGCTGTCAGCACAGAGCCTGACGCGGGACTTGAACTCAGGAACCGTGAGATCGTGACCTGAGCCGAAGCCGGACGCTCCGCTGACTGAGCCACCCAGGCGCCCCCGGATCTAGGTTTTTCTTACACCCACACGCCAGCCACACACTGGGGTGGGGTGGGCAGCGTAGCCCAGGTCCCAGCTGGGAAGCGCCAACCCTCCCTCCCCTGCCCCCAGATGTCATCTAGCCCCGTGGAGGAGGAGCCCAGGCAATCTCCTGACTGTGGGTCTTGGCAGGTCTGTGAGCCAACAGGCAGGGAGCCGCTGCTTACGGGAAATCCTCTGCTGAGGAGAAAAGGCGGTGGGTTGTTTGGCCCGGCACACTGGCTCCGGGCCAGACGGGTCAGGAAGCCTGTGCCGCCGTGACAACCCGCGCCCGGTTCCTCCAGGGGCAGCAGCTGCTGGCTGAGAGAGAGCTCCCCAAGAAGAAGCCAAGGGGTGCCCACCCCTCCTCCCCGTTTATAAAAACAACAAAGAGGACAAAACTGTGTGGAATTTCAGTGCCTCCCAAGAGGCAGCCAAACGCGTCGGCTAAGGGCACACACTTGGCCGTCCGCTCGCCTGGACGCAAAGCCCATTGCCCCCGCCTGTCAGCTGGGGGACATTTAGCAGTCACTTAGCCTCTGTACGAACGAAATAGGGTCTTCACGGCACCCCCTTCTGAGCGCTCTTGGGGTGGAGTAGAAGACTGGTTTGCCACACGGTCAGAACATTGCCGGCACGCACCGTTTGCTAAATAAACCGCGTCCCTCCGCCTTCATGACCACCCCAGGAGGTAAGCAAGGTGTGCGAGACGGTACCCATTTTATGCATGCGGAGACTGAGGCTCGGGAAGGTTTCTGAAGCAGGTGTGCACAGCCAACCAGCAGCAGAGCCTCACGTGTCCCGCGTCCTGCCCGCAGCCCATCCCGTCACCCAAGGCTGGGGTGTGCAGTCCCTACCAGAGGTTGCCAAGCGGGGCCAGATCTGATCTCCAGACGTGTTGGAGCTGGACCCAAGGAGGTGAAAAGGACAAAAGAAAGGGGCGTCGACTGCCAACATTCAAAGATCAGATGTCACCATTTGTTTCGGAAATCCACGTTTCTGGTTTCTCTCGAGAAACTGCGAGTTCAGGCAACACGGAGCCCGTGTCCCCCATGGCAGGAGCTGAGCAGGGACTGTCCCCCTTTAGACGGGGCTCACCCCACCCAGCCACGAGTTTGTTCATTTACGTTCTCTGATCTGTTAAGTTTGCCATCGCTCCTGAAAGGTCGTATCGCCCAGGAGCAGACCCCACCCTGTGACAAGGACTCGTGAGAACAGGAGGCAGCAGGCAGCGTCCCCAGGGAGGAAGGCAGGAGCGTGCTTCCAGAAGGAAGGCTGTGCAGGCATGTGTTTTTAGGCAATATCCCGCGGAAAGTGTATTCACGTCCTAGGAACGCCATGATAAAGTACCCCAAGTTGAGTAGCTTAGATGACAGAAAAAAAATGTTTTTCTCATAGTTTTGGAGGCCAGAAGTCCAAGATCAAGGCGTTGCCAGGCCTGCTGTCTCTCCAAAGGCACCAGGCAAGGATCCGTTCCGGGCCCTCTCTCCCAACTTCCGATACTTTTCTGGCACCGTGACCGACCTTCACCTGGCATTCTCTGTGTGCATGTCTGTGTCCAAATTTCCCCCTTTCCAAAAAAAAAAATTTGTGCACTGTTTATTTTTGAGAAAGAGGCAGAGACAGAGCGCCAGTGGGGGGGGGGGGGCAGAGAGAGAGGGAGACACAGAATCCGAAAGGGGCTCCAGGCTCCGAGCCGTCAGCACAGAGCCCAACGCAGGGCTCGAACTCACAAACCACGAGACCATGATTTGAAGTCAGACACTTAGACTGAGCCACCCAGTCTCCTCCAAATTTCCCTTTTATAAGGACATCAGTCATATTGGGTTGAAGGCCCACCCTATTCCAGGTGACCTTCTCGAACTCTGCTTCCCACCCCGCATCGAATGCACTGAAGGTGGATATGTCACCCCACGTCAGCCACCCACTAGCTGGGCTCGGGATGACCCTAAGTGTGTCAGTGGCCGCTCAGTGCCTTCCTTCGTCGACATACAAGCCACATTAGCGGGGACTGAAGCTGCCAGGGACAGAAGTGGGTCGTACCTCCCCCCCCCCAATCTGTATGTATCTCGACGTGCCTGTCACTCAAGGACTCTTAGCGGGTGGTGGTGTTCAGGGCCCTTGGACCTGTCAGCCTCATTTCCAGAGGGGCTGAGGGGCCCTGGGAGAGACAGGACCCCCAGCTCTGAAAGCTGGCTCTCCTGGTGGGTACCCAGGGTATCCCAACCCACGGGGGAAACAGATCATCTGTGTGCAGGAGGGGCATCAGCGATGAGGCTAACTGGGGAGGACAGAGGGTTCCGGTCTGGTGAATCTGACTCAGCCCGAACCTGGGGGCAGGGGAGGAACGGAGGAGCACCACATGGCACGGTGACAAAATCGGTCCCCGGCCCAGCCGCCTTGGCACTTAAGCGCCACGGGCAGTATACGGAGGCCCGGGAAGCCTCGCCACGGGCACCTGCCGGGAGCACAAAGCAGGGAGCGAGGGGACAAGCTACAAGGTGCATCCGCCTCCCCGGGTTTCTGTCTCCTGGACTCTGCAGTGGGAACTGTAACCACCCTTCCTCGGGTAAAGTGCTTCACACGATGCCGGGCACGGAGCAAACCCTCGCTCAATGAGTATCCACAGTTCCTGGACACTTGTAGCCGCGCTCGGGGTTCTTGGCTATAGCTGGGGAGGAGCGCCGTGGACAAGACGGGACCATAGGCAGCTGGGGTCTGGGCATGTCCAGATGGGGGGCGTTAACTGAAGCACGGCCGCACTCAGATTCCATCTGGAGACACCGCGCTCCTGGGGGCTCGGAATTCAAGTCAGCTTTCCTCACGGTCAGCTGTGAGTGCCGAGGCAGGGACACAGAGCTGTCGGCCACAGCCCCTGCCTCCCAGAGCCCGGACCCCCAGGGCTGGTTGGACACGGCCAAGGTGCCTCAAAGACTCGTCTTCACTTCTCAGACTCGGTTGGTCTATCTGCCTCCAGGACATGGCACTCAGAATTTACAGCTTTAGCTCGATTCACTTTGGGAAAAATTCAGCTGTTAGCAGAGACCTGGAGAAAGGCCTCCCCCTGAACTTGATGGGTCCAGGCACGGCCACTTCCGCCTGAGGGGCCTGCATCAGGACCCCAGCACCCCGCTGTGCCCACGGGACTTCTTGGGGATCTCCTCAGCGTCACCATGCGCCCTTCTGAAGGGACGAGGCCCAGCTAGGGGGCCTCCCTTTTCAGATGAGAAGCTGGATGACACAGAGCCCAGCCCTCCCGGCTCAATTTCTCCGTTTCGCCCTTGCCTGCCACTCCCTGAAATCCTGGATAAGACTGTTGTCAAACGGTAACCAGATCCTGCTGGACTCCCACTTAACACTCTCCAAAGGCTTCCCCTCGGCAGGATCCAGGATCAAATCTCAGCTCTTGACTCTGTGCGATGGGCCCCGGAAACTCCCCCATCGTCGGGCTCCAGGTGGCCACCCTGCACCCTTGCCGTCCTGGGAATGCAGGGAGCTTGCTCCTGCCCCGGAGGGGGGGAGGGGAGGGTTGCCCTTGTCGTCTCCTCTACCTGGCATGCCCTCCCTCCACGTGCTCTGGCACACTTGTCACACGGCCCTGTCGCATCCTCCGGGGCCACGGCTCAAACGTCATTTCTGCAGCCTCCATGATCTGCTTGGGGGTGTCCTCTGTCCTCTGGAAGCTGCTAGGCCCAGTGGCGGGGTGGGGGTTGGTAAGTCCCCACCAGTGACTTGTAGACCTGGTGTGTTGATGCCCCACATCCTTACCGGCAGGCGGGTGGGTTCCTGGAGGCCCCCTGGTGGGACTGAGCGCCAGTTGCCCACAGGGGTCATCTGCTCAATAGTGTACCCCAAACTGGTCCCTTCTGTCCCTTGCCTCACTCCCCTGTCCCCAGCAGCATTTCCTGTGATCCCCGCCCCCCCCACCCCCCCTGCCATCTTCGCTCTGGCATTGGCTTCAAGATGATTCCCACCAGAACACGTCCGCAGGGGCCTTCCCTGCCCGCCCATACCTGGAGGAGGTTGAGTTGTCGTCCCTGAAAAGATGTGTCCACATCCTAACCCCTGGAGCCTGAGAACGTGACCTTATTTGGGAAAAGGGTTTTTGTGGATGTCATGAAGGGTCTAAAAAGGAGACCATCCTGGATTATGTGGGTGGGCCCTAAATCCAGGGACCGGCGTCCTTAGAAGAAGAGAGGACACAGAGGGAAGAGAAGCAGGTGGAGACACGGAGTGACACGGAGAAGGCCGTGTGGACACGGAGGTGGAGGTCGTGTGTTTACGAGCCAAGGAGCGCCACGGATCCACGGCAGGCCCCAGAAGTTGGGACAGAGGTGTGGGACAGCGTCCCCTCCAGAGCCGCCACGGGGACCCTTGACTTTAGCCTCCAGTGCCTAGACTGGGAGAGAATAAATCCATGTTGTCTAAGCCCCCCGGTCTGTGGCGGTTTGTGACGTCAGCCCAAGGGAAACAACACCGCATCTGGGCAGCCGCACCCCCTGGTCCCCGCTCCCTGCACACATGGCTGAACAGAGCATCTTCCTCGGCACGTATCCAGGTGAACTCTTTGCTAATGGCCTGGTCCCCACGACATTGAACATGGGTCCTCACTGCCCTCTTCCCCGGCCCGCATCTCCAGCCCCAGGACAGGGCCTGACTCATGATGGGCACTGTCTGTACAAGTGGTGAATGAACGAATGACCGATGAACCCCGGGCCAGGGCTCCTCCTTCACCCCTCCTCAGCTCCCACCTGATCTGGAAGGGAAAAAACATCTATCCCCAAATGAACTCGGCACAGACCCAGGAGCTCCGAACCCCAGCTGCACATTAGAATCTTCTGGAGACTTTTTCGCCAGACCCGCGCCCCGCCCCACCCCGGAGACTCTGGAATGAACCCGTCCGAGGTGGGACTCGGGCAGCGGCATTTTTTTGCAAGTCCCTCTAGATGATGCCGATGTGCGGCCAGGTTGTTGAGAGACAGTTTGGGGGAGGGGGGCGGGGAGAGGGGACCGGACAGGGTCAGGGTTCTGGCGTGACCAACCCTCCCAGTCTGCCCAGACCCAAGGGATTGTGGACTTGCGGTGCAGGACTTCTGGTTGCTAAAACCAAGATGACTGCAGCAACCCGGGTTGAGTCGGACCCCTACGTGGTCTCCAAGCCACCCGGGTGGTATTCCACTCGACCAGCCACACTCCCGCCTTGGCCGCTTTCAGAGGGAGGGGTCCCCACTGCCTGCAGGGGAGGCCCGGGGTGCCGGCTCCACACTCTCGGTCATAAAAGAGGGGCAGGGATGTGGCCGGAAGGCAGGGAGGGGTGAGCTCAGGCAGCAGGTGCTGATAAAGGATGCGCGGACCCCGCCCACTCTCCCCCTCCCCCATCCCCCATGCTGGGGCAGACCCGACTCTAACCGAAGGACTTTCTCCACGTGGCTTGTGGACAGTGCCAACTCATCGTGAGAGTCTTTTGGGGTCAGGCTGGGTTTGTTTTCCCCTCCGTGGCGGGGCCGGTGAGCAAGAGACGTTCCGTAAGCAGAGGTGGAGGGACTGAGGGTGTGCAACACGCTGATGGTTGTGTCAGCTGGGAGCAGCAAGGCCTTTCTCCGCTTCCTCCTGCCCTGCACACCCAGCGCGTGTCGGCCGACAACACGAAAATATTGACCGTTTTGCCAAAGGCGCGCATTCCTCACTCCAGCCCCTCGCCCGTCAGCCTGCCGGGGTTTTGGGGGGCGTGGGGGGCTTCTCCCCACCCCACTCGATTAGTGTGTTCACCTAGCCACGCAGGTGAAATTATTCTGTCCTTCTGTTAGATGTGGCAAAAAGTACTAGCTGACCCCGATCCCTTCTTCCACCGAAAGCGAATTTTTCGCTGGCTCGTGCTCCCCCAGTCAGCTAAAGACTGCTTTCGTTGGCCTCCCCTGCGGTTAGTGTGGTTCCGGGTTATGTCTTTCCCCCTGATGGAATACGGTCGTGGCGACAGGAGCTGCGGCAGCCGCTTTGGATCACGAGGTGGGAGCTATGAGCAAAGCCGAGAAAGCCGAACAAGAGAGGGAGCCTGGTTTCTGAGTCACAGAGCCACAGGACTTACTCCGAATGGCTTACATGTGTACTTTTACAGGAGAGAGAAACACGCCTCTACCGGTCTTTGTTAGAGCGGCCATCCCTCCGTCTTCTCTCCCACACCGTGCCGTGCATAAATGGCTAAATGGATATCCATCCACCGTGCAAGTTACGTTTGGGATGGTTTGACTTAAAATGTTTGCTCTGTGCCCCAAGTTAAAGATACAGGCAGCCATCCAGGCTCCAGGGCTGGGCAGAAAGGGCCTGATCAGAGATCCTGGGGACTGCCACGCAGGGAGAGGGACCTTCGGTATTAAGATGCTGACCACAAACAACAACAACAACAACAACAACAACAAAACAGCGGTCTCCATGCGAGTCCTGGTCCAAGGGCAGACTCTCCAAATACAAGGGCTGCTTTGTAGAGAGGTTAAGCAGGTTGGCCAAGGCTCCACTGGCAGAGTGGACTTGAGTCCGGGTGTGTGTGACCTCAAGTCCTGCACTTACCTCCAAATCACGCCGCCTCAAAATGCAGGTTCTCAGGCGTCAGGGCCCCCAGGCCGATCCCCAGGCCCCGGCAACGGGGTTTCAGCCCGTTTCAGTCCTGGTTTCAGCCCCCACTGACCACTGGGGGAGCCCCGGTGTTGGGAGGGTGGGGGCAGGAAAGGTCTACAGCGGTGTTGGAGCCTCGGAAGGACAGCTGGGACCTCAGCAGGGGGAGGGGACAGTCACTCCTGACCAGCGTGAGGTTAACATCAACCTGCTGTGGATGCACTTGGGGTTTTGCGTGTTCCAGCTGGAGATGGCTTGTAGCTTCCCCCTAGCCTGGGGGTGGTCAACTGTGATGCTGTGGTCACATCGGGCCGGACAACTTTGTCCCAGAATTCTGTCCTGTGCCCTGGAGGATGTGTACCAGCACCCCTGTCCTCCTCCCGCGACGTGCCCCTACCCAGTTGAGGGGACAATTGAATATGTCTGCAGACACGGCCCGGGGTCTCCCCCCCCCACCTTAGGGGCACGATACTCAGGCTGAAAACACTGCCCTCATTGGTCCCTCTGTGGACTTTCCAGATAAGGACACTGTGGCCTGTGGGACAGGGCTCGCCCAGGGTTCCACGGCTCCTCAGGGCTCTTAGAGGCGGGGCGGAGGCGGCTGCCCTCCTGTGCCCGTTGGGGCACCCAGTGCCCCACCGCAAGCTCCTGGGGCTCCTGGCCCGTGCGCTCTCAGCCCGTGCAGATGACAGGGAGGGGGCGAATGTTCCAGGGCAGGCCTGGGCTGAAGGATAAACCCCTGGTCCCCTGGCCTTGGGGTGGGACTGACCCCCGGTTGGTCTTCGCCTGTTCTGGCTTCCTTCCCCTTCTGGGATTCCTTCCTAGAGAAATTACGTCTCCCCGAATCCTTATCTCAGGATCTCTTTCCAGGACCTTCTCAGGAACTGCCAGACTGTTCTCCAAAGCCTTACCGAAGTGCAAAAGAAATCTGTGAAAGCATAACATAGCATACACACAAAAAAGTGCAAAACCAAAAAGGTCGGGACGCCTGGGTGGCTCGCGTCCGACTTCGGCTCAGGTCATGATCCCACAGTCTGTGAGTTCGAGCCCCGCGTCGGGCTCTGTGCTGACACCTCGGAGCCTGGAGCCTGTTTCGGATTCTGTGTCTCCCTCTCTCTCTCTGCCCCTCACTGCTCACGCTTTCTCTCTCTCAAAAATAAACATTAAAAATTAATTAATTAAAAAAAAAAAAAAGGTCAACTTCATGCATTTTCCCAAGCTGAGCATCCAGCCCTCTGGCCCCTCCCTCAGGGAAGCCATTGTCCTGCCTTCCGATAGCACGGTTCCATTTTCCTTTCTGGATTTAAAATATTCTCCATCCTGGAGAGGGGTCGTGGCCCACGGCTCATAAGTGTGTCCCCATGCCCCCTCCCAGCACAGGGGGCCCTCCGCCCTCCAGGCTCAGAGGAATCCTTCCCAGGTCTGAGCATGCCTGCAGGTGGTTTCTCTCTGTGGGAAGAGCAGCCAGGCAAGTTCCAAGAAGGAACTGACCGCCTCGCCTCCCGGGGACTCCTCCCAGCTTCCACGCCCCCGGAGGGAGGAGGCAGGGAGGCTGGGGAGGCTGGGGAGCTGCCAGGAGGGAAACCACACTCCCAAGTCGAGAGGGAGGGAGGTCTGTGGGGCCTCCGCTATTGCCTGCTGGGAGTTTTAGGGGGTTTCCTGAGGCTGGAGACCCAGGACATCGCTTCTAAGGTTCTTGGTCTCAGCTCGGCCTCCAGCACCTGTACTCAGCCTGAAACCGAGAGCTGGGGCTCAGTCTGGGCTGCTGCCTCTCCTGGCTGGGGTTTGGGCACAGGCCAGACACAAACCTTCAAGGCCATGGTGTGTGGTCTGAGAGGCACGAGGGTGCATCTGCAAGGGTCTGGCATCAGAAGTCACCGGGAGAGCTAGATGATTTGGTGGGGTCAAGACAGAGCCGGGTGGGAGCGGGGATCCTGTGGTTGGGAGCAAGTTCTCCAGAAGTGGGGCCTTTACGAGGCCGGGCTGCGCTGAGGGTGCTGGCCTCCAGATGCCTCCGCACCTCCCCGCTGCTCTCCGCACAGGTGGCTGACCAGCCAGGACCACAGGCAGGTCCCGAGACCCCAGCAGTGGGGGGGCAGGGGGAGGCAGAGAAGGGGCAGTGGAGGAGACGGGGCTTACTTACGCGCTTGAGTCCTTGGAACCCTGAGTCAGAGACCAGCACAGCCGGAAGCCGGTTAACAACGTGGAGAGGACAAATTTATTCAGTTCTGCTATTGCAATCAGGAAAAAGGCCCTGCGTGAACTTGACTGGACTTGGCTGAAACGAAAGGCTTTGGCTAAGGGAAAGGCGCAGAGGGGCGGGAAGGAGGCCCATCTGGGTGACTGGACTTTCACACTTGGCTGGAGAGGAAGCCAACGGGGCCGCTGTCCCTGTGCCAGGAGGCAGGGGTGCAGCTGGGTGGGAGGTGCCTACAGAGTTGGGCCCTTAACCTTCCTCCAGGACTGGGAGAGAACTTCCTCTCCATGTTTGAGCTTCAGAGAGATGGCTCCCCCGGTATTGGAAGAAAGAGATCTCCGGGTGGTAGATTTACATCTCAAAGGGCAGAGAAGAGATGTAGAAAAATCTCTGAGATGCCAGGGACACCCCCCACCCCCACCCCCACCCCCACCAGGGCAGCCCATATCACACGTGAGCTTGTTGGAAACACAGAACCTCGGTTCCTGCCCCAGACGCCCCGCCCTCGAGTTTGAATCCGCATTTTAACAAGGTCCCTGTGGGATCTGTGGATAAATACCGCTGTCGACTGTCTCCACCAGTGGGTCTCACCATGGCTGCCCGCAACAATCACCCGGATGCTGGGGCCCACCCGTCAACAGAACCGTTGATCTATGCTGCTGTGTTTACTGACATCTAGGGTTAGGGCATCCTCTGTGGTGGGGCTGTCCTGGGCACCAAAGGATGTTTAACCGAGTCCCCTGCCTCCGCCACCTAGACGCCAGGAGGACCGCTTGCCCCAGTTGTATGAACCAAAGAGGGTTCCAGACAGGGCCAGTGTCCTCTGGGCCCGAAGCCGGCTCCGAATGAAAGCCACTCTTCTGATTCCCCTGCTAACTCCCTCCCAACACACAACCCACTGGCTTCCCTGCGTCTCTGCTCCCCTCCCTTCACTCAGCTCTTCCTAGTTTCAGTTTTCTGCCGTTTGTTTTTTTCTAATTGGCCCAGCTCTGGGGTCCTCCACAGCCACGGTCCTGAGACCGGCACCATCGGCAGATTCCCAGATCCGGAAAGTTCGGGGTTGGGCTTTCAAAAGCCCTCTAGGGAATTCTGTGGTGCTGGGAGAGAGATATTCTTGTCTCCATTTCCATTCTGGGCGGTGGGGGTGGGAAGCAAGGTGTCCTTGAGTGGTGGAGTCAGTTGTTTAAGGGCACATGAGTTTGAATCCAGCTCTGTCTTTAGTTTCTAGGGCTGGGTGGGTAATAACAATAGACATTGATTCTCTCACACTTCTGGCAGCCGGAAGTCTAAAAGCAAGGTGACAGCTGGACCATGCTCCCTCCGAAGGCTCTAGTGGAGAGTCTTTCCCTGCCTCCTCCAGGGTCTGGTGGTTGCCACCAATCCTGGGTATTCCTTGGCTCATGGAGGCATCACACCTGTGCCTCTATCTCTATGTGGCCGTCTCCCCTGTGACTGTGTGTTTTCACATCCTTCCTGTCCTTTCTCTCTTCCTGTCCTGTCACTGGGTTTCGGGCCCACTGCCCCTTTAAGCTAAGCCTACCTGGAGATCCTTCATTACATCTACAAAAATCATATTTCCAGAGGCACCTGGGTGGCTCCGTCGGTTAAGCGTCCAACGTTGACTCAGGTCATGGTCTCACGGTTCATGGGTTTGAGCCCCTTGTCAGGCTCTGTGCTGACAGGTCAGAGCCTGGAGCCTGCTTCAGATTCTGTGACTCCTTCTCTCTCTGCCCCTCCCCCACTTGCACTCTGTCTCTCTGTCTCAAAAATAAATAAACATTAAAAAAAATTTTTTTAAAGCACCTATTTCCAAATAAGATCAAATTCACAAGTACTGGGGGTTAGGATTCGGAGAGCCCTCACTCCACCTGTTTCTATTATTTCCACCATTCTGCTTTCTGGATAGAATAAGAGACATTCTGGGGACAGAAAATCGGGGCAGGTACATGAGACAGGTGGGCCTTAACCGTTCTCCTTCCGGGGAGGTCTCTGGGCATGGGCTTTATCACTTTATCTGCATACTGCATACATATACGTATACATGTACTGCATACATATACAGGAATAGACCAAAAAAAAAAAAAAAAAAAAGAGGTGAGAGGAACAGAGAAAGAGAATGGAAAGGAGATAAAAATAGACAAGAGAAACGAACACATTTTTGGAAGATAAAAGCTAATACATGGTGACTGACTGGCAGGGTAGGGAAAGGAGACACCGGAGATTTGGCAAGAAAGGAGGCAGAAAACAGGAGGGAAAGGGCAAACTCATGAGAGGGTCGATGCTGGGTGACCAACATCTGAAGAGAAGGGGTTCCAGAAAGAGAACTGAGAAAGCCAAGAGAGGAAATTACCAAAAAGATAACACAAGAAAATGTTCTGGAACCGAAGGACACAGAGACACAAATGAATGGTGGTTCTTTTTTTTTTTTTTTTTAATTTTTTTTTTCAACGTTTATTTATTTTTGGGACAGAGAGAGACAGAGCATGAACGGGGGAGGGGCAGAGAGAGAGGGAGACAGAGAATCAGAAACAGGCTCCAGGCTCCGAGCCATCAGCCCAGAGCCTGACGCGGGGCTCGAACTCCCGGACCGCGAGATCGTGACCTGGCTGAAGTTGGACGCTTAACTGACTGCGCCACCCAGGCGCCCCTGAATGGTGGTTCTTAAAATAGCTCGCTCCAACGAGTGGAGTGAGAGACCATGTTGAAGATGGTACGTTTGCAGTCGTGGGAGGTGGAGACTCGGGAGTAATTCCTACCAACACTTATACAGTGAAGGCAGAATGAAGAGGGAAATTCACAGCTATAAATGTTTACATTAAAAAACAAGAAAGGGGCACCTGGGTGGCTCAGTCAATGAAGTGTCTGACTCTTGATTTCGGCTCAGGTCATGATCTTGTGGTTGTGAGGTCGGGCCCCATGCCTGCAGTGGGCTCCATGCTAGGTGTGAGACCTGCTTAAGATTCTCTCTTTCTTCCCCCCGTGCCCCGCCTTGTGCGCAAGTTCTCTCTCTCTCCCTCCCTCACTCCCTCTCTCTCTCAAAAACAAAACAAAACAAGAAAGATCTCAGTCAACAGGCTAACTTTATAACTTAAGGAACTTAGAAAAAAGAGAGCAAACTAAATCCAAAGCTAGAAGAAAGAAGAAAATAATAAAAATTAGAGCAGAGATAACAAAATAGAGAAAAGAACAGTGACCGAGAAAGTCAATGAAACCCAATTTGGTTCTTTGGAAACATCAACAAAATTAATAAAACATTAGCTGGATGGGTTAAGAAAGCAGGAAGACTGAAATCACTAAAATCAGAAATGACAATGGGGCATTACTATCAATCCTACAGAAATAAAAAGGATTATAAGAGAGTACTGTGAACAAATGTATGCCAACATATTGGACAACCTCGATAAAATGGACAAATTCCTAGAAACACAAGACCCACCAAGACTAGTACCGAAGAAGCAGAAAATCTGAATAGATCTATAACAAGTAAGGAGATTCAATCAAAAAATTTCTCCACAAAGAAAGCTCTTAGACCTGACGGATTCACTGGTGAATTATACTAAACATTTAAAGAACTAACACCAATCCTTCTCAAACTTCTCTAAAATAGGCAAGAGGAGGGAACACTGTCAGGCAAATTTATTCCTTGAAGTCAGCATTACCCTGATACCAAAGCCAAAGGCGCTTCAAGAAAATGACAAATATCCCTTTTGAACAGCGATGCAAAAATCCTCAACAAAACACTAGCAAACCAAATTCAGCAACATATTAAAAGGACTATATACCATGACCCAGTGGGATTTACTTCTGGATTGCAAGGATGGCTCAACATATAAAAATTGATCAATATAGTATGGCCCACTAATAGAATGATGGGGGAGAAAGTCATGTGATCATCTCATTTTATGCAGAAAAAGCCTTTGGCAAAATTCCCCACCCTTCCCCCACCTTTTATTCCTTGATAAAAACATCCAACAAATCAGGAATAGCCGAGAACTACCTCAACACAATAAAGACTATACATGAAAAACCCATAGCAAACATTACAGTGAAAGACCAAACGCTCTTCCTCTAAGATGAGAAAAAGGCAAGGACACCTACCCACTCGTGCCGCTTCTGTTCAACATAATACTGGAAGTTCTAACCAGATCAGGCAAGAAAAACAAAATAAAAGGCATCCAAATTGGAAAGGAAGAAGTAAAATGATCTCTTTTATGTAGATGATATGAACTTATACATAGAAAACCCTAAAGATTACACACACACACACCCCACACACACTTAGAATAAATGAATTCAGCAAAGTAGAAAATACAAAACCAACACACAAAAGTCAGTTGCAGTTCTATACACTAACAATGAGCAGTCCAAAAGAGAAATTAAGAAAATAATTCCATTTATAATAGTGTCAAAAGGAATAAAATACTTAGGAATTAACCAAGGAAACAAAAGGCTTGTACAATGAAAACTATAAGACATTGCTGAAAGAAGTTAAAGAGTACATAAATAGGGAGCCTGGGTGGCTCAATCAGTTGAGTGTCTGACTTTGGGTTGATCAGGTCATGGTCTTCAGGTTCGTGGGTTCGAGCTCCACACCCTGAATGCTGCTGTCAGTGCAGAGCCTGCTTCAGATTCTCTGTCTCTCTCTCTGTGCCCCTCCCCCGTTTGCACGCATGTGCACTCTCTCTCGCTCTCTCTCAAAAATAAATATACATTTTAAAAAGTACACAGATAAATGGAAATACAGTCCATTTTCATGAAGTGGAAGACTTCATCGTATTACGATGTCAATATTATGCAGGTGATCTACAGATTCAATGCAGTCCCTTATCAAAATCCCAGTGTATTGGTTTGTTTTTTGGCAGAAATAGAAAAATCCATGCTAAAATTCATATGGAATCTCAAGGGCCCCCAAACAGTCAAAACAATCTTGAAAAAAAAAAAAAAGCTGAAGGACTCATACTTCTTCATTTCAAAGCTGGCTACAAAGCTCCAGTAACCAAAATGTTATTCTGGCATAAAGGATGACAAATAGACCAATAGAATACAATAGGGTGTTGGGGCACCTGGGTGGCTCAACTGGGTAAGCCTCTGACCTCAGTTGAGGTCATGATCTCGCCAGTCATGTGAGTTTGAGCCCCACGTCGGGCTCTGTGCTTAACAGCTTGGAGCCTGGAGCCTGCTTCGGGTTCTCTCTCTCTCTCTCTCTCTCAAAAACAAATAAACATTTAAAGATTTGGGAAAAAAACCCATAAAAAATTAAAAAAACAAAATAGGGTGCTTAGAAATAGACGCTCACATATATGATCAAATGATTTTTTTTAATGTTTTATTTTTATTTTTGAGAGAGACAGAGACAGAATGCAAGTGGGTTAGGGGCGGAGACAGAGGGAGACACAGAAGCAGAAGCAGGCTCCAGGCTCTGAGCTATCAGCACAGAGCCTGACGCGGGGCTCGAACTCACGAACCACTGTGAGATCATGACCTGAGCCGAAGTCGGATGCTCAAACCGACTGAGCCACCCAGGCCCCCCTGGTCAAATGATTGTTGATGAGGGTTTCCAAGACCATTCAATGGGGAAAGGACAGTCTTTTCAACATAGTGCTGGGAAAACTGGATATCTGCATGCCAGAGAATGAAGCTGGACCCTTACCTCACACCATATACAAGAAAGTAAATCAAATTTTTACCAGAGACCTAAATGTAAGACTTAAAACCATTAAACTCTTGGAAGAAAACAGAGGGCAAATGCTTCACGACATTATATTTGACAATGATTTCTTGGATGTGACACCAAAGGCACAGGCAACAAAAGAAAAAATAGACAAGTGGACGTCTCACACACACACACACACACACACACACAATCATGCCTCGATTGTAAAAGACACGACCAACAGGGTACAGAAGCAACCCATAGAATGGGCGAACATACTTGTAAATCATAGATCAGATAAGGGATTAATATCCAGATTATATAGAAGACCCCTCCAACCCAGCAACAAAACAACCAACAGCCTGACCCAAAATGGGCGAAGAATAAACAGCCCTTTCTCCAAAGAGCATATACAAACGAACCATAAGCCCATGCAAAAGGGCTCAGCCTTGCTAACCGTTAAGGAAACGCAAATCCAGACCACACGGAGGTATCACCTCACGCCTGTTGGGATGGCTGCTATAACAACGGCCACTAGAAAGAACTGTTACTGAGGACACAAGAAGGTGGAACCCTTTACCTCAGTGGCAGGACTCTCAGAGGGGACAGCGATCGTGCACAGAAGTACGGTAATTTCCAGAAGAAATTAGAAGTGGAATCATCACGTGCTCCAGCAACTCCATTTCTGCTGGAGGTGTTTGAGTGTGTACCTATGAAGAAAAACTAAGTAGCTACTTTTAGCGGGGGAGGGGGTCGAGGGGGAGGTGGAGGCTGGCCCGCCAAGGAGAACATTTCGTCTGTATCCGTTTGCTAAAGCCGCCTTAGCAAAATCTCACAGATTGTGCGGCGTAAACATCAGAAATGGATGCATATACCCCTAAAAAAAGCTGAGAGCAGGGTCTCAGAGAGATATTTGTGTCCCCATGTTCATAGCAGCTAAGGTGTAGATGCAACCCCTGTTCACCGATGAGTGAGTAAATAAGCGAAGCGTGATGCACACACACAATGGAATATTATTCACCCTTCAAAAAGGAAGTTCTGACCCAGGCTACAGTATGGATGAAACTTAGGGACAAAAAGTTAAGTGAAACAAGCCAGTCAGAGAAAGACAAACACTATATGATCCCACTTACGGGAGATCTTTGGAGCAGCCACGTTCACAGAGCGACAACATAAAACGGTGGTTGCAATCTCGAGGAGCTGGGGACAAGGGGGGAGAATGGGGTCTTCGCGTTGCACGGGTCCAGAGTTACAAGTTCACAAGATGAGAGAGTTCTGGAGATGGATGGTGGTGATCGCAGCACAACATCATGAATGGATCTAATACCCCTGAACAGCACAGTTAAACATGGTTACGATGAGAAATGCAAGGCTTCGCGTATTCTGCCACAATAAACATTCAGGGGGGAAAAAGCAGCCACTTGTGTTACTTCCACAAACGAGCGTTCCGTAGGTATACACTCAAACACCACCAGCACAAAAGAGGCCGTGTACAGGAGTGACGCACGCATGTGTGAGGTACTAGGGGGCAGTGGAGACTGTGGCCCGCCAAGGAGAACATTTCGTCTGTACCCGTTTGCTAAAGCCGCCGTGGCAAAATCTCACCGACTGCGCGGCTTAAACATCAGAAATGGATTTTCTCACAATTCTGGGGCCAGACGTCCAAGATCAAGGCGTCCACGGGGCTGGTTTCTCCTGAGGCTTCTCTGTGGGGCTTGCAGATGTCAGTCTTCTCCCTGTGCCTCGCTGGTCTTCCCGCTCTGAGTGCATGTGCTCCAATCTCCTCTTCTTACAAGGACCCCAGTCACCTTGGATGGCTGACCTCATTGTAACTCAGTTACTTCTTTAAAGATACAGTCACATTCGGAGGTGCTGGGGCTTTCGGGGTTTCAATGTAGGACTTTGGGGAGGACGTCTAACTCAGCTCATAATATTCTTCATGAGAACATTTCCTTTTGTGTTAAAAAAAAAAAGGGGGGGTCACCCGGGTGGCTCAGTCCTTTAAGCATCTGACTCTTGGTCTCCGCTCAGGTCATCTCATGGTTCGTGAATCGAGCCCCGCACCGGGCCGTGTGCCAACAGCTCGGAGCCCGCTTGGGATTGTGTCTCCTTCTCTCTCTGCCCCTCCCCCACTGGCTTTCTGTTACTTTCTCAAAGTAAATCACAATGAACTTGAAAAAAAAATCATTCTACCTGCAAACCACAGTCACCACACCCACCCCCTGCCAGGGCCCCTGGCTCTGCTACAGGGTGTTTGTTGATTGAAGAACCGTGAGCAATAAATAAGGCAGCTTCCCAGATGAGATGAGCCAGAGTTTGCTGGAACTGGGGTGACTCTTTGTCCCCCACGCAGTTCCGATTTGGAGAAGCGCATTAATGCATTTACTTGGAAAGGAGAACTCCCCGCTGTGGTTTCTCCGTCCTGGGAGGAAGTTTCATGAAAAATAAACAAACTCAACTGGTTTCTGGGACACTTTCTCCTAAAGTATGTTGGGTACTTAGAACCGCCACCGCTGTCACCCCTCCCCACCACCCGAGATCATGCGCGGAGGAACGAGTCCCCTGAGACTGGCTCGAGGACTCGAGAATTTCCCAGGGCTGAGCGCGTCTGAGGCTGTGGCTCCCCCCACCCGTCCCTTCTCCCGCCTCCCTCAAGGGTCTCTGTAGATGGCACCACGCACGTTGGTACACCCACTCTGGACGTGACAGCTTCAGACAAGCACGAGTTGAGGGGCTGTGGAAGGAGGATCCTTTTGGCGGCACGGGAGAGCGGACGAAATGCTGGGCTGCTTCTCGAGACGGCTTTTCTAGTCTTTCTGCCGTGACATCGTGAGCAAGCGGTTTTGCCTCTCCGAGCCTCGGTTATCCCGTCTGCAAAATGAGGATGTGCCCTGCCCGCCCCGTAGGTGGCTGGGCAGTTCAGGTGTGACAGCCAAGAGGAGGATGCCCTCGAAAGTCACGAAGGCCCGGAAGCCACAGGGCATTGTCATCACTGCTGGGTGAAAGCAGACATCGGAGAATGATTCAAAGATCACGGTGGGCCTAAAGTAAACTATCAGAAATGAAGCCCTAAAAGGTGAAGTCGAGCAGAAGGGCACGAAACCGGGCTCCAGTCCCAGCTCACTATTGCACATCTATCTAGCTTGCAGGGTCATTCTGGGATAGTAATAACTCATAATAATCATAATCATAATCATAATCATAATCATAATCAATACTAATCTTTACCAGCCCTTCACTATGTGCTGGGCACAGGTGTCTCACTTCCCATGTCTCAAGTGAGCTCCACGGTAGCCCTAAAACACACGGGTTTCTTTTTATTTCCGCTTCACCAACGAAGCTCAGAGAAGTCAACCAGCTTGCCCAAGGTCACACAGCTTGGGAGAGGCTTACCAGGCTCCCCAAAGAATGCTGTTTGACCCGTGAAAGTGCTTGGTGAGGTGGCAAGATTCGAGCAGAGCTACAATGTTGCCAGTGGACCAGGAGTGGAGGGGAGGAGAATATGGAAGTAGTGAGCAGTGGGCGGGGCAATCTGAGAAGGCTGCCTGGAGGAAGCACCAGTGAAGCCAGCGGCGCCGCGGGTTAGGGCTCCTGCCCAGAAGAGAGGAAGGGTGAGGGGATTCTAGATGGGGGGATCGATGGCGGTAAAACCAAGGAGGAGGGATTAGCAAACTCTATGAGCCGGGAAGCAGGTTGGCTCTGTCTCAGGAAGAAGGCTGAGGTGCGCTGAGTTGGTTGAAGGGGGGGGTGATAACTAAAACGACTACCATAGTGTTTTCGTAATGTTTAGTTACTTTTGAGAGACAGAGCATGAGCAGGAGAGGGGCAGAGGGAGAGGGGAGCAGAGGATCCGAAGCGGGCTCGGAGCAGACAGCACTGAGCGGGATGTGGGGCTCGAACCCACAAACTGCGAGACCGTGACCCGAGCCAGAGTCGGCCGTTCAACCGACTGAGCCACCCAGGGGCCCCCGCAGTAGCGTTAACATTAATCGAAGGCTTGCCCTGTGCTGGGTACTCGGTCAAGCTATGTCTAAGCGCCAGGGTCCTTATCTGGAAGTAGGTGAGTTACTCACCGTCTCAGAGGGCTGTTAGGAGGGTTATAGGAAAGAGGAAGGATCAAACCCTTGTTTGTTTGCCTTTTGGAGTGCATTTCCTTTTTTTCATAACTTCTAACACTCAGTGTGGGGCTCAAACCCACAACCCCAAGATCGAGGGTCACATGCTCCTCCAGCTGAACCGGCCAGACTTCCCGGGGTCGAGCTCCTGCAGTAAGCCTGGAAACAAACTCCCTGCTCCGGGCTTCCTGCTCCCCATCCTCTGGGGGGTGCTCCCCAACATCAGTCATTCACACATTCAACAGGCCTTTACTGGGGCGCCTGGGGGGCTCAGTCGGTTCAGCGACCGACTTCAGCTCAGGTCATGATCTTCGTGAGTTCGAGCCCCATGTCGGGCTCTGTGCTGACGGCTCGGAACCTGGAGCCTCCTTCGGATTCTGTGCCTCTCTCTCTCTCTCTCTCTCTCTCTCTGCCCCTCCCCCACTCACGCTCTGTCTCTTTCTCTCAAAAATAAATGAACATTAAAAAAAATATTCAAAAAAACCCAGGCATTTACTGAGCAACTAGGAGGTGCCAGGTCCCGGGGACTTAACAGTGGACAACACAGAAACATCCCTGTCCCTGTAGAGCTCCCACACACGCTACGGAGAAAAATAAAGCTGAGGGAGGAAGGTAGAGGAAGAGACAGCCGCAACAATAACCGGGAGGAAGAACTTTCCAGGCAGAGAGACTAGCAAGCGCAAAGGCCCTGAGGCGGGTCAGGTGGGTCATACTTGAGGAACGGCAGGGAGGTCAGCAGGGCTGGAACAGAGTGGGCGACGGGAGGCTGGGAGGAGGTCAGAAGGTAGCTGGGAGTTTGGGGCGTCAGGCTCTCACGGGTACAGGGAGGAGCTGGGCTTTGCATCTGGGCAAGACGGGAGCCACCGGGGCTGTGAGCCCGCAGAGGAGCAATCTACCCTTACCGCAGGGCCCTTGGCTGCTGGATGGATGATACGCGGTGGTGGCTACAGGAGAGGACGGGTGACACAGGCTAGGGGCTCAGACACAGACAGTGGTGGTGGAACTGGTAACAAGTGTTCGGACTCCGGAGGAATTTCCGAGGGAAAGCTCACATTCTTCATTGATGGCTTGGACGGAGGCTTTGAGGAACCGGGAAGAATACAGACAAAGGCAATGGTGGCCGCATCAGTTTGGAAGAGGAAACCGTTTGTTACACAAAAAAGGTTTTTTTCTGAAAGGGGTTTGAGAGACAGAGACAGAGCAGGCGCGGGGGAGGGTCAGAGAGAGAGGGAGACACAGAATCCGAAGCAGGCTCCAGGCTCCGAGCCGTCAGCACAGAGCCCGACGTGGGGCTCGAACTCACGGACCGCGAGATCATGACCCGAGCCGAAGTCGGACACTCAACCTCCAGAACCACCCAGGCGCCCCAAAAGGGGTTTTCACGTTTTAAAAAATTGAGATAAATCCACCTAACCATAAGATTCACCCTTCCGAAGTGTCCCCCTTCAGGGGTTTCTGGTACATTCACGAAGCGATGCGGCCATCCTCACTATGTAACGTGAGAACGTTTTCATCGCCCCGGAAGAAATCCCATCCGCAGTCCCACCTCTTGTCTTCCCGGTCTCTAGGAACCACTGACTCACCTTCCGTCTCCATGGACTTGCGTATTCTGCACATTTCATATAAATGGAACCATCCAGTATGGGACCCTTTGTGACCAACGCCTTGCCGCCAGCATCATGTTTTTGAGGTTCACCATGTGGCAGCGTGAGCCAGTACGTCGTGCCTTTTCGCGGGTGACGGACGCACCACTGCGTGGCTGTGGCACATTCTGTTCATCCCCTCGTCGCCCACGGACGGGCTCTTGGGTCGTAGCTACCTTTCAGCTATTCTGAACGATGCTAATGTGTACTTGTGCACAAACGTTTGTGTGGACCTGTCTCCCTTCTCTTGGGAACACACTTGAGGGCGGAATTGCTCGGTCACATGACAATCGTGTAACTTTTTAAAAAAAAATTTTTTTTTTAACGTTTTTTATTTTATTTTTGGGACAGAGCGAGACAGAGCATGAACGGGGGAGGGGCAGAGAGAGAGGGAGACACAGAACCGGAAGCAGGCTCCAGGCTCTGAGCCATCAGCCCAGAGCCCGACGCGGGGCTCGAACTCACGGACCGCGAGATCGTGACCTGGCTGAAGTCGGACGCTCAACCGACTGTGCCACCCAGGCGCCCCTCGTGTAACTTTTTAAAGTTTATTTATGTATTTGGTCCCAGTAATCGCTCTCCCCAACGTGGGGCTTGAACTTGTGACCCCGAGACCAAGAGTCACCCGCTCTTCCGACCGAGCCAGCCAGGCGCCCCTGCCTGTGTAGCCTTCGGAGGGGTTGCCAAACTTTTTTCCAAAGCTGCTGTGCCACTTTGCGTTCCCACCAGCACTGGAGGAGGGATACGGCTTCTTCACATCCTTGCCAACACTCACTGTCACTCACCGTTTCTATTGCCCTCGCAACCAGTGAGTGAGACGTGATGTGGGTCCGCATTTCCCCGATGACTCAGGATGTCAAGCACCTGCTCACGGGCGAGTGCATGACGTCAGCGCTGGTCTCGGGGGCATCCGCATGGAGAAGGTGCATAGACTGTTGCACGCGCAGAGTTCATGGTGGAGGCCTGGGATGGTGACGTCTATATTGGAGTCAAGAGCGTGTGTGTGGGGGGGGGGGTCTTTAAAGCCTTGGGACCGACTGGCCAGGGAGTGAGAAGAGAGCAGCTAGAGAGGCGGGATGTGGGGAAATCTAGGATCTGGCACACCGTTGGTGGGAAGGTAAATTGGGACGGCCGTTGTGGAAACAGTACGGAAGCTGGTTCCTCCAAAAATGAAGAATCAAACCGACATAGGATGTAGCAACCTCACTTCCGGGTGGACGTCCAAAGGAGATGGAAACAGAGTATCGAAGAGACACCCGCCCTCCCACTTTCGTTGAGGCATCATTCGCTTCGGCAAGCATCTGCCGAAAGACGAGGGGACCAAGATGTGCCGAAGATGTACAACGGAGTGTTATCGAGCCGCAAAAAGAGTGAAATCCGTTTTCTGCCGTTTGCACCAACATGGATGGTCCCGAGTGAGATAAGTCAGACAGAGAAAGATCTCACTTCCAGGTGGAAGCTAAAAGAGCTGGGCTCGTAGAAAGAGAGAGCGGGTTACCAGGGGCAGGGGCGTGGGGGAGACGGGGAGACGTTGGTCAAAGGGCACAGGCTTCCAGTTAGAAGACGAAGAGGTTCTGGGGATGTAATGGACCGTCAGACCAACACTGTGCTGTTTACCTGAGTGTGGCTAAGACGATACATCTTAAATGTTCTTGTCACCAAAAGAAATGGTGGTGGTGTGATATGATGGAGGTGCAGTGGCAGCCATGTTGTTACCGGACAGAACAGTTGCTTTAGGCAGGAAGCCGGCAACCTGGGAAGTCCTGCTGGGAAGGTGCAGGATCGCGTCAAAGGCTGCCTTCCCTGTCCAGGCGAAGCCAGAGGGGTTGTAAGGGGAAGGCCCTGGACAGGGGGGAGGGGAGAGGGGCTGCACGCAGGAGGAGCTGGTGCCCAGGGAGTGAGCCATATGTCGACAGGACCCTGAGCACAGTCGAATCAGCGGCAGCTGTTTTCAAAGACAGTCAGGCCTTATCTTCTGGGAAAGTCTGGTCCTTCCCTCCTCCAGGCCAGGGGCCTGCATATCTCAAGGAAAGAGATTAATTCTGCTACAAACCAAAGGAGTTGGGTCAGCCAGCAAGGAGAGCATAAGCTAGAAGCAAATCAATCTTTTTTTTTGTTTGTTTTGTTTTTTTAAATTATTTTTACATTTATTTATTTTTGATAGAGAGAGACAGAGCATAAGTGGGGGAGGGGCAGAGAGAGGGAGAGACACAGAATCGGAAGCAGGCTCCAGGCTCTGAGCCATCAGCACACAGCCTGACGCGGGGCTTGAAATCACAGACCTCGAGATCATGACCTATGTGGAAGTCGGACGCTGAACCGACTGAGCCACCCAGGCTCCCGGAAGCAAATCAATCCTTAAGGCTGGTTGGAGTTATGGTATTGCAATATACAAGCTTTCACGTCTTAAGTCTACACAATGCTGGATGTCAACTGTAGTCACAAAGCTGAAGGAATTTACAGATAAAGGATGCTGAGAAGCGGCACAGGGGCTATGGGGGAAGGCAGCCGAGCTCCTCAGGAGACCGCCTTCCCCTCCTGGTGGTCACCAGCTCCGGCTCTGCCCCCACTCAGCATCCAGCACTAATCTGGCACTAATTGTGTGTAGACTCAGTAAGGATAAGAGCAAAGCCAGTCCCCGGGTTCGCGGTCCCCACAAGGTTGTTAGGGGGCTGAAAGCGGCACGAAAAAAGGCCAAGGAAGCTCTTGGTCAAGGGAGGGTCATTCTTCTCCTGCTGTGGTGGCCATCATCACCACGGGGAGCGGGATTTCTTTTCGTTCCGAAAGACTCGGCTTCGTGGCCATTCGCTGAACTGGCGCATCCTTTAGGGAGGGCATCTGGCACCAGCCGGCACCGTCTGGGCGGTTTAAGTTGTGCGGCCATTGCTGTGTTATGTCAAAACCAAGTCAACGTCAAGGCCCGAAGCAAAGAGGAACTGTTTATGTGAACAGTGCTATAGCCATTCTGTGCCATATTACAGAGCTATTGAGAAGAACGGGGAGAGCGGGGTCCCCGGGGGGCTCAGTCAGCTAAGCGTCTGACTCTTGATTCCGGTTCAGGTCATGATCTCACTGTTGGTGAGTTCGAGCCCCGCGTCAGGCTCTGCGCTGACAGTGCGGAGCCTGCTTGGGATTCTTTCTCTCTCTCGTTCTCTCTCTCTCTTTCTCTCTGTCCCCCGCCCCCACTTGCTCTCTCAAAATATCAAATTTTGTTTTTTAATGTTTATTTTTTGAGAGAGAGAAAGACAAAGCGGGAGTGGGAGAGGGCCAGGCAGAGAGAGGGAGACGCAGAATCCGAAGCAGCCTCCCGGCTCCGAGCCGTCAGCACAGAGCCCGACGTGGGGCTCGAACCCACGGACCGCGAGATCATGACCTGAGCTGACGTCGGAGGCCCGCCTGACTGAGCCACCCAGACAGCCCCTCTCTCTCAAAATAAATAAACTTTTTTAAAAATTTTTTTTAATGTTTATTTATTTTTGAGACACGGAGAGACAGAGCATGAACGGGGGAGGGTCAGAGAGAGAGGGAGACACAGAATCTGAAACAGGCTCCAGGCTCTGAGCTGTCAGCCCAGAGCCCGACGCGGGGCTCGAACTCACAGACCGCGAGATCATGACCTGAGCCGAAGTCGGACGCTTAACCGACTGAGCCACCCAGGCGCCCCAATAAACTTTAAAAAAAAAAAAAAATAGAAGACGAACGGAGGAGATTCGCACGCACGAGCATGGAAAGATGTCGAAAAAATATTAACCATAAATATGAAAAACAAGTTGCGGTCCGGTGGGTACAGTATGACGTTAGAAGAGCTCCCTAGATTGCCCCTAGGGGGATGAGGAAGCATGGGGAGCGGGACTTATTTTTTTTTCGGGGAGAAGAAAGGAGGCCAGGACAGTGGGGGAGTTGATATACCCACCAGGCAGACGGAGTCGTGCTCGGGAACACAAGACCAGCTCCTAGTGCCCCTTACTGAGCCCCAGGTGAGCAGCCAGGGGAAGGGGCACCTTCCAGGGGGCAGTGGGGTGGCCTCGCCCAGAACTGGGCTTTCCCAAACATACCACCCCTGAAATTCCCCAAGCCCTCCTCACCGAGGCGTCCGCGGAGAAAGCCGAGCGGACCCTTCCGGCAGCCCCCCCATCCCCTGCGGCAAGTGTCGTCACGTCTGAGACTCAAACGCTTCGAGAGGAAACATCTCCAGCACCACCCTTCGCAGGGCTGAGCTGAGCGGGGACCAAACTGCGTCCCTGTTTTCCTTCGCGCACTCCCTCATTACGTTTTTACCAGAGGCTTCATCTGTGCCAAGCCCGAGGACGGACCCTGGAAACAGAAAGATGGGTCAGATACACCCCTGGGCTTTCAGGAGCTCACAGTCCAACGGGAGAAGGTGGGTAGTTACGGAAATAGCCACAGAATTCCATGGAAGGATTTCGTGAAAACTGAAGGTTCCGCAAGATTGCCCAGGAAGAGCAAAAAAGACCCTTACAAGGAAATGTTAATGAAGTATTGGGTCACTTGTAAATTTAAACATTAAAATTTTTTTTTTTTTTTTTGAGAGAGAGAGAGAAAGAGAGTGCGTACAAGTTGGGGAGGCGGGCAGCAGGAGAGAGAGAGAGGGAATTTTAAGCAGGGTCCACACTCAGCGCAGAGCCCGATGGGGCCCATGACCCTGGGATCACGACCTGAGCCGAACACTCAACCCACGGAGTCACCCAGGCGCCCTTGGTCACTTATAAGTGTAACTTCTGAGCCGAGGAGTTCTAATGCATTTAGTGTTCACGTTCCTTTAGGCTCCTCTTGGCTGTGAATTGTTTTGTTTTTTTTTTTAATTTAATGTTGTATTTATTTATTTATTTTATTTTATTTTATTTTTTTTAATTTTTTTTTTCAACGTTTATTTATTTTTGGGACAGAGAGAAACAGAGCATGAGCAGGGGAGGGGCAGAGAGAGAGGGAGACACAGAATCGGAAACAGGCTCCAGGCTCTGAGCGGTCAGCACATGGCCCGACGCAGGGCTCGAACTCACAGACCACGAGATCACGACCTGAGCTGAAGTCGCATGCCTAACCGACTGAGCCACTCAGGTGCCCCCGTGAGTTGTTTTTAGAATAGGTTTGACTCTTTATTTTGAAATTGTTATAGACTCATAGATGTTGCAAAAACAGTATCCCGCGGTGCACTGTGTTCCTTGCCCAGCCTCCCCCAAGGGCAACATCTCATGTAACTATAGTGTAACAGAGCCAGGAAATTGGCACTAGCCTATAGAATTAACTAGACTCCTAACCCAACCCTCCCTGCTGTACTCATTGTCTGGCTCTGTCCATGACATCAACACCCTCTTTCTTGGGTGTTGGTCAGGCTGTCTGAGGGTTTGCCACTCTTGCAACATAATCTTGCCATCCTTGTAAAGTTACAGAATTTCCCGAAGTTGACGTTGGAGAACCACTCAAGCCACCCGGAAGCCGTTGACAAATGAGCATTGTGCCATCCCATTCTTGGACCAAGGAACAAGGAAACAGTAGGATATTGATGAGGAGATAGGACAGGTGCTTACAAGAAAATAACTTCAGTTTGAAAAGGCTAAGAAGAGCAGGATGGGAAACGGACCGCCTATTATCATTATCTTTTCAAAAAATGACTGTGTGATCGTGGTGCATCACTTGTAGAAACGGGTGTCATATCATGACTTCGAGCACACTTTTGTCAGGAAATTCGACCGAAAAAAAAAAATATTAGCGCTGGCTTCATAATTTGATCTAAGAATTAGTACAGAATTTCAGTTGTAATTTTGTTAGCTAGAGCTGGAATGATACCCATACATTTTAGTTTCACTTAGTTTCATTTAAAAAAAAATTTTTTTTTCAACGTTTATTTATTTTTGGGACAGAGAGAGACAGAGCATGAACGGGGGAGGGGCAGAGAGAGAGGGAGACACAGAATTGGAAACAGGCTCCAGGCTCTGAGCCATCAGCCCAGAGCCCAACGCGGGGCTCGAACTCACGGACCGCGAGATCGTGACCTGGCTGAAGTCGGACGCTCAACCGACTGCGCCACCCAGGCGCCCCTAGTTTCATTTTTTTAAGGTGGTAAAGAAAGCATTAGTGAAATCCTTTTTTTTTTTTTTTTTTTGTTACTCAATATTTACTCTGAAACTGTAGTCCCGTTCTATCTGGATTTGCTCTCACACGAATTTTCTGGTACCAAGGATCCTCAGAGATCAAGAATGTCCTGCCAAGGTCTTATAAAGCGGAGTATACAATGGCTAGTTCTGCCTGGGGGAGATGAGGAGAGTCTTCCACAAAGTAACATTTGGGCAGGGTATTGAGGGATGCGTAGGAGTTCACCAAGTGAAGGAGAGGAGAGCAGGTAGACAGTTAGACAACAATGTGAGTTGAAGCCACAGAAGGATGGAAGTGCACGGTGTCCCTTCGGATGCTGTGAGGGGGCTGTCGTGTGGCTGAGACAAAACTGTAGAGGCTGTGAACATGAGCCTTACTAACGAGCTAAGGCTCGATCTCTTGGCAGCCGGCAACCCCTGGAAGGTTTGGGGCTGAGGCTGTACATGGTCAGAGCTGCAGTTTACAAAAATCCCTCCAGCTGCTCCAAGGGGAGAGCAAATTGGATGAGGTGGGGCTGAAGGCAGGAAAATGAAAAAAGTAGAGATTAGGAACTGGCACAATAAGCTCTGGGTTGGACCACTGTGTGGACGAGACTACCACTGAGCAGCCCCGGGGCCCTCGCTTCACCTTTACAAGCCTCAGCTTCTTCATCTGTATAATGGGAATGATAATAGGACCTACCTCATGGGATTTCTGGAAGATGAACTGCCAAATCAGGTGCTAGGAGATGAAGACCCAGAATAAGGTAGGCGCGAGGCGATGGGAAGGATTTAAACGAAGGATCGGGGTGCCTGGGTGGCTCAGTCGGTTTGAGCGTCTGACTTCGGCTCAGGTCCTGATCTCACGGTTCGTGAGTTCGAGCCCCGTGTCGGGCTCTGTGCTGGCAGTACAGAGCCTGCTTGGGATTCCCTCTCTCTCTGCCTCTCCCCTGCCCGCCCCCCTCCCAAAATAAACAAACTTTTAGAAGTAAATAAATAAATGCATACATCTATAAATTCAGGATTAAAATTTCACCATGGGTAGAGATAAAGGATGCATGTAGATGAGAAACTCCAGAAATACACTGGCCGAGTAATCAAACGATCTGGGGACACACCGCAGGGAGGGGGGAGATAGAAGGAAGGACGAAAACGGACTCCAGGTCATGATCTGGGTGCCCAGCTAGAGGGACCGCCCTTCACTGCTGCAGGGAACCAAGAGGGAGGAGCAGATTCTGAGCTCCGAAGCGGTGGGTTTGGTTTTGAGCAGGGTTTGGTTTTGGTTTGGTTTTACCTGTACGTCAGCTTTCATTTAATGCAACTTGTCACGTGAGTGGCTAAATCCACTGTTAGAAGTTATGCCAAGTGTTTCTAGCCTGAGGAACAACAAACTTTGTCCAAGGAGGGAGAGGAGTAAGAAAACAAATGCCACTAGACTTTACGCACCTTGAAGTCATTTCTACGGTAGAAGTAATAGGCGTGCCCGGCTGGCTCATTCGGCAGAGCATACGACTCTTGATCTCGGGTCGTGAGTTCGAGCCCCATGATGTGTGTGGAGATTGCTGAAATAAGTAATACTTAAAAAAAAAAAAGGAGTCATAAAGAGACATCTAATTCTAGCACTATGAGGGATTAGATACCCTGATGCTGTGCCCATCGAAACAACTAAAATACTGGATAAAATACTTGAATTCATCTTTTTTTTTTAAATTTTTTTTCAACGTTTTTTATTTATTTTTGGGACAGAGAAAGACAGAGCATGAACGGGGGAGGGGCAGAGAGAGAGGGAGACACAGAATCGGAAACAGGCTCCAGGCTCCGAGCCATCAGCCCAGAGCCTGACGCGGGGCTCGAACTCACGGACCGCGAGATCGTGACCTGGCTGAAGTCGGACGCTTAACCGACTGCGCCACCCAGGCGCCCCTGAATTCATCTTTTAAACACATTGCTGGTTGACACAAAGGTAGTGAATCCACACAGTCCCAACAGATATGAAGTCAGAGATGGTGGGTGGTGACCAAAGTCAGTCTTTTTCCTGAAGATTTCTTCCAAACTCTGGAAAATCTCAACTTCCCTTTCCAAGACTACAGAAGCCTAAGGACAGGCCACAGTGTCGGGCACGCACCCCTGGTGGGGATTTAACGGGAGGTCCCTTCATAGAACCGGACCCCAAAGAACTTACTAATGGATCTAAATTTGTTTTTCAATTTTTTTAATATTTATTTTTGAGAAACAGAGAGAGAGAGAGACAGAGAGCAAGCAGGGGAGAGGCAGAGAGGGAGGGAGACAGGGGATCGGAAGCAGGCTCCAGGCTCTGAGCTGTCAGCACAAGTGCTTGAACCCATGAACCGCGAGATCATTACCTGAGCCAAAGTCGGACGCTTAACCGACTGCGCCACCCGGGCGCCCCAAGGATATTAATTTTACACCAGGACAAAGATCACCTGCAATGAAGTTGTAAAGAAATGAGTAGCTCACAGATAAAACAAAACAAACAAGACAAAACAAAACAAAACAAAAACCCACACCCAGAGGGAAAGAGGCACAGCACTGAGTGGAAGTGAGTAGCGATAATAGACAATAAAAACAGACCCCCAGACGTCAGATGCCAGAATATAAACACAAAGCAAGTTTAGAATGAGTGATGGGCTTAAGCCGGCTCAGAACAGCTTATTTGGGCTGATGGTGAGTATCCCTTTCCAGCTTGGTGTTCAGCAGTACCCCACTGTAGCTTTAAATCAGCCACAGGGGGAGTATTGACACCATGGAAATTGGCCAACAGGGTAGATTAGGGTGGACCTTCCTTCCTTCCTTCCTTCCTTCCTTCCTTCCTTCCTTCTTTTCTTTCTTTCTTTTCTTTCTTTCTTTCTTTCTTTCTTTCTTTCTTTCTTTCTTTCTTTCCTTCCTTTCTTCTTTCTTTCTTTCTTTCTTTCTTTCTTTCTTTCTTTCTTTCTTTCTCTTCCTTCCTTCCTTCCTTCCTTCCTTCCTTCCTTCTTTCTTTCTTTCTTTCTTTCTTTCTTTCTTTCTTTCTTTCTTTCCCTTCCTTCCCTCTTTTCTTTCTTTCTTTCTTTCTTTCTTTCTTTCTTTCTTTCTTTCCTTCCTTCCTTCCTTCCTTCCTTCCTTCTTTTCTTTCTTTCTTTCCCTTCCTTCCTTCCTTCCCTCTTTTCTTTCTTTCTTTCTTTCTTTCTTTCTTTCTTTCTTTCTGTCTTTCTTTCCTTCCTTCCTTTCTTCTTTCTTTCTTTCTTTCTTTCTTTCTTTCTTTCTTTCTTTCTTCCTCTCTTTTTTCTTTCAAATGTATGTTTTAGAGAGAGCACTAGTTGTTCAACATTCACAAGACCACCGAATATATTTAAAGGTGAAAAGAGGAGTGTGGGGGAAGAAATTGGGACACTAGAGATGGTCAAGAATAACTAAACATATTTTGGAAAGAACAGAAAGGACATTGAAAGGGGTGCCTGTGTGGCTCAGTCGGTTAAGCGTCCGACGCTTGATTTCTGCTCAGGTCATGCCCTCACGGTTGATGACATTGAGCTTCACGTCAGGCTCTGTGCTAACAATGCAGTCTGTTTGGGGTTCTCTCTCTGCTCCTCCCCCACTTGTGCTCTCTCTCTCTCTCTCTCAAAATAAATAAATAAACATTTTGTGTTTTAAAAAGAAAGGACATTGAGGGGCACCTGGGTAGCTAAGCCGGTTAAGCATCTGACTTCGGCTCAGGTCCTGATCTCATGGTTTGTGGGTTCGAGCCCCGTGTCAGGCTCCCCACTGATAGCTCAGAGCCTGGAGCGTGCTTCCGATTCTGTGTCTCCCTCTCTCTCTGCCCCTAACCCACTCGCATTCTGTCTCTGTCTCTCTCTCTCTCTCAAAAAAAATAACATTAAAAAAATTCTTAAAAACTAAATAATAAAATGATAACTAGAAGAAGTAAACATAGACTTTGTATACATTCAAGAGAACAGCGATCTCTTTGGACTTTGAGATAATAGGACTTCACACAAAGAAGCAAAATGCACTCTGACTCAGAACATTTGACCTTACTTTCTTACATCCAACTAACCCACACTGATGATTCAGTCTATGTTCCATTAAATCATCAAGGCAGACAGTTTACTGCCCAGCACTGGGCATCCAAAGCTCCACGTGACTGTTCTTTGTTTTCCTTTAACAAAAGTTGATTTCCCTCTTAAGGGATACTCACAGTGTCGGTCTCATGTTCCCTTTTCTCAAAGCAGAGCCCTATCTTATTTGTATTTTTACAGCTGGTAAAGTATCTTCAAGAGGCTCCAGATTTAGCTTTAACTAATGAGACTATAAATTCCATGAGAGCCAGGACTTTTGTCTTTATCGATCATAGCTGGATCCCCAGCACCCGATGCTAGCCTCATGCTTGGGTTAGGCACTCAGTGAGAGAATACGTTTGTTGGATTCCTACTATGTGCCAGGCCATGTGTACGGGTTTTCTGCTACCTTAAGTAATTCAGACCTCCAAACAGGCCTGGAAGTTTGGAATATTAACATCATTTTGGAGATGAGGAAATTAAGGCGTGAAGGCACAGAGAAGCGAAAGGGCTTGTTCAGGCGCGTGTTCGGTAGACCAGGGATTCAAATCTACCTATACTAATGATCAAACCAGCCCCTGCCTCTTATCCCATGGCTTCTTTTCACTTGGCATGGGGCCCCGTGTGTGTCTGTTCAGTGTTAATGACACCGCGGTTGATTTATGACAGTTGTATAGCTTCTAGACGGAGCAGTTAATATATACTCACTCCACAGGGTTAAAGAGTGTGTGTGTCTACAGTCAGATCTTAAGGCCAGGAGGGAAGACAGACTTACACCTTTATGTCATTTGAGGTCCTGCAGGAAGCAGACACCGAGTCAGAGTTGGGGTACAAGAGATTTCGGGGGGGGGAGGCGGTGGTACCACTGAAAGATAAAGCGGGGACAGAACAGGAATAGGCAGGTGGATCTGACACTTTGAAAAGAGAAAGGGAAAGGAGGATTATGTAGGAAGAGCTTCAGACCGTGGTTCAGCTCCGGGAGGCTCGGCCAGGTCAACAGGGAGCCCGGTACGGAGGTTGCTTAGAGCAGAGTCCCGTACGGCCCGGAAATGGCGAGACCTTGTGTCACTGGCAGGCTCAGCCATTGGTCAGGGATTGCCTGGAAGCATCTGGCTTGAATTTGCAAGCTGAGGCAGAGCCCGAGGCATCCATGGCTGGCCACGGTCAGCCGACTCCCACCCTTGACTCCCTCCCATGGCAGGTTCTCTCAAAGAGAGCTAGGCGACACATCCCTGTGGCTGCCACAGCCTCGAGAGTTGTGAAGGACTTGTGTCACTCCTTGCTCTGTGGCGAAGGCAGAGATTAAGCTGTGACCCTGCAGGCTTCGACGGTAGACACAGGCTCCTTAAATCTTGGCAGTTACTGGCTGTGTGACCTTGAGGAGGGCACTTGTTGTCTCTGAGCCTCAGGTTCCTGTGATCCCCAAATTCCTTGCCTAAGTGTTAACCCTACAGTAGAGAACGATTGGATCCTCTCTGCGTCTCCAGAGCTGACCCACTGGGAGAAATGGGTGACATCTCCATACTGGGTCCAATTCTGTGTCGATAAGTGCTCCCAACATTCCCTTGGTAAAAGTGTTAGAAGGAGGGGGCACCTGGGTGGCTCAGTCAGGTGAGCATCTGACTTTGGCTCGGGTCCTGATCTCATGGTTTGTGGGATCGAGCCCCACGTCAGGCTCTGTGCTGACAGCTCAGAGCCTGGAGCCTGCTTCGGATTCTGGGTCTCCCTCTCTCTCTGCCCCTCCCCTGCTCACGCTCTGTCTCTCTCTGTCTCAAAAATAAATATAAACATTAAAAAATTAAGATAAGAGTGTCAGAAGGAATCACATAGACCTGGTCTTGACTCTTCTTCAAGCTTCGTAGATCATGGTGATAATAAGAACACCAGTGGTGGGAACAGTGCTTGCCACAAGGAAGTCTGGAGCTGGCGGAGGGGTGGTGGCTACGAAGGGCGGGATGGGGGAGCGGGACATGATGGCAGGGATCATGGAAGTGGTGGAGGCGTGAAGGTGGCAGTGCTGGCGGGGGAGATCCGCGGGACCGAGGTCTCCTGCCACCTGCTTCTGGCTCACACGAGCCACCGTGGATGGTGTCATCATGCTGCAGCCCTCAGCCAGCCCCCACCTACTCTTCCCGCTTCACCTCCACCATCACAAGGCAGCAGTAGACTCCCTGTGCCTTGGGGGGAAACCCAGGAAGTGCAGGCAGTAGGCGAAGTCCCCAAGCGCGGTGGCCAAGGTGACTCAGGCTGGGACCAGCCGCCCATCGCCCTGGTCTGTGGGCAGACACACGGCAGCCACAGGGCTCAGCCCCACCATGCTCACGGGGCCCATGGCCCCAGGGAGCTGGTCTCCTCTGTCTCTCGGGAGGAAGTAGCTACTCCAGCAGACATTGTGTTCTACCCTCTTCTCCTTTCACAAATCCACAGCCCGGTGTTTCTCACCAGCTTCCTGCTCAATCAACATCCGTGACTTCACGCCTCTGGGCCTCCTCTGCAAAAGGAGATGATTAACGCCTTCCTTGTGGTGCCCTTGGTGATAGCCAGACGTTCACTATTGTCACTCCAGAAATGGGATCTGAATATTTCAATACATCACTGTTCTCATCACCAATCCCCAAGCTGGAGGAGCCGGAGATAGAGGCAGCGAGATTGTCTCCTGCTCTGCAGGCTGGTGACCCCAGGGATGATCCGAACACTCACCCGGGTCCGGGGGTCTGCATCATGAGCCCGGTGGCACCGAATCCTCTCTGCAGACCCCTGGGCACCCTCTCTTTCCAGCCTCAGCCCACATATTTGCCATCCCCAAGGTCAGACCCCAGGCCTCAATTTGTGACAGAATCATGACAACATTGACTAAATCAACGCTTCCCCAAGTATGGTTCCTGCACCAGGGAACCGAAGAACGGGTTCACCAATAAGCTTTAAATATAGGAATCCCATAGCAAGAGAGAGAGCCTCCTTTCCATGCTTTACCAGAGCCATCATTCTCCCGGTATCAGATCTCACCGTATGAAATGGCTGGTTTTGTAAGTGTCAGCAATTTCATATGACTCAGCCTAATAGGATATTTTAGACGGACAAGAAGTTATGAAGACTGAGAACGTGAAGAGCCACATAATTGCAACTCTGCTAAAGAAGTCAAGCATTGAAGATTGGTCTAAGTCCCCTCCCTGATGCCATTCCGTGTAGTGTTGGTTCCTCTTTGCTCTAGAAAGAGCCGGTGCCCTGAAATGACAAGCGATCATTTCCATGCACAGGGGCGCCTGGGTGGCTCAGTCGGTTAAGTGTCCGACTCTTGACTTCGGCTCAGGTCACGATCTCACGGTTGGAGGGATCGAGCCCCGCGTCGGGCTCTGCGCTGACAGTGCGGAGCCTGCTTGAGATTCTCCCTCTCTCCCTCTCTCTCTGCCCTTCCCCTGCTTCTGCTCTTCCTCCCTCTCAAGATAAATAAACATTTTTAAAAAGACAATTTTCGTGCCCATCTCACCCCCCCCCCCCCCCGCGCCGTGTGTACGTCATCCCTAGATAAGACTTTGGAACGCAGGTTGGTTTTCTACTCATTAAGTTTTTCAGCTTTGCATGTTATACAATAGGTAGCCCTACTTGATGTATTTCAACTGTTAGGTAGGATTCTATCATGGCAACATACACACCTTGTGTACCTATTCTGCTCTTAAAGGATAGCAGAGTTGTTTCTAGGTTCTTGGGGAGATTTTTTTTTAAACATATTTTTTTTCCAAATGTTTATTTATTTTTGAGACAGAGAGAGACAGAGCATGAACAGGGAGGAGCAGAGAGAGGGAGGGAGACACAGAATCCAAAGCAGGCTCCAGGCTCTGAGCTGTCAGCACAGAGCCCGACGCGGGGCTCGAACTCATGGACCATGAGATCGTGACCTGAGCCGAAGTCGTACGCTTAACCGACTGAGCCACCCAGGCGCCCCTCTTGGGGAGATTTTTTTTTTTTATCATCAATGAAATGACGGTATTCTTTTACTGGTTTTTGTTTATGCCTGTTTGAGTTCAACATTCAGTAATAAAAGCCAGTCACATCGATGCCATAATCACAAAACCTTGCTTTACACGTTCTTCTCATGTTGTCAAAGCCTAAAGCCACACAAAACATCACAAGAGCTTAGCTGACTCTATGTGTGGTGATATCACACAGGAGGAGGGAGCTAATGGAGTGGCGAACATTGAAGAATGAAATTATAGATATGAACAGTGTTATTTGTCACCGTTCATAAACATTATAATGCCTTCCTCTCTGAGATGGGTGTTCTTTTTTTTATTCTTAAGTTTATTTATTGACTCTGAGAGAGAGAGAGAGAGCACAAGTGGGCAGAGAGAGAGGGAGAGAGAATCCCAAACAGGCTCTGCACTGTCAGCGCAAAACCCGATGCGGGGCTTGAACCCACGAACCGTGAGATCATGACCTCACGACACTCAACCGACTGAGCCACTCAGGCGCCCCAAGATGGGCGTTCTTAAACCTCACACACAATATACAGAAATTCGCAGTGAGCTTAAAAACCATCCAAATTTGTAATGAAAGTTAAATAATTTGAAGAAACACAGACTAGAGACAGAATCGGGAGTGGAATTCAAACTCTCCCAACACCTTGCTAGGCTCCAAATAGCTGTCCCCCACCAAAGTTCAGTTTGGTCATTTCACCATTGCAGGATGGTCAAACAGAAGCCATTTAAAGACACTATCTTTCAATACACAACACTTTTCTCTAAAATGACCAGTTTTCCTTGGAAGTGTAGTCAGATGGCTCTAACGACCCATGACTTACAATGATTCTGGGAGAAATTACAGACAAACGATCGACCCATGACTTATAATGATCCTGGGAGAAATTACAGACAAGCGATCACAAGTGACCAATGCCACAAAAGGTGAGGGGATTGTACTAGCTGTTGAGCTCATGAGAAGGTTCTGGATTGCCTGTATCTGAATTCTTAGCCCTTAGTAACCTATTTTAAGGGTCTCTTAGAAATAGGACATTCTCATGGATGTCACACCTATTGGGGTTTTTTCTTAGAGAGAGAGAGAATCTCTCAAGCAGGCTCCACACTCAGCAGGGAGCCTGACACGGGGCTCGATCCCACGACCCTGAGATCATGACCTGATCCAAAGTCAAGAATTGGATGCTCAACTGATTGTACCACCCAGGTGCCCCAGCTATTGGTTTTCATGTGTCACAGCACATTGATATGAAACAGAAGGAGAGAAAATTGTAAAAACTTAACCATTAAACCTTTAAAACTTACCCTAGATCCCAATGCATAATTGATTGGACTAACTTTATTTTATTTATTTATTTTTTTTAATTTTTTTTTTCAACGTTTATTTATTTTTGTGACAGAGAGAGACAGAGCATGAACGGGGGAGGGGCAGAGAGAGAGGGAGACACAGAATCGGAAACAGGCTCCAGGCTCCGAGCCATCAGCCCAGAGCCTGACGCGGGGCTCGAACTCCCAGACCGCGAGATCGTGACCTGGCTGAAGTCGGACGCTTAACCGACTGCGCCACCCAGGCGCCCCTGGACTAACTTTATTTTAAAGTAAACCATTAACTTCCTCACTTCCATTGGGTCCATTGCATTTAACTTATTAAAGCCACACTTACTCCAGAATGTTTATAGAAGACATTTATATCTCTTTTTGTGTTCATTTTTGTTTACCTATTTATTTTTGCCATCACAAATCCTGCTGCCTCATGTGTTACACGCACACGTGTAAGGATTTTTCCGCCGTGCACGCTGAGGAGTGGGCACGCTGGGTGTGCACTTCTCCCATTTTAATAGATATTGCATAACTGTTACCTTAGGTGATCGCACCATTGCACATGCCCTCCAAGAGAGCAGGACAGTTTCCACTTTTCAACTTTTTTTTTTTTTTTTTTTTTTTTTGGGGACAGAGAGAGACAGAGCATGAACGGGGGAGGGGCAGAGAGAGAGGGAGACACAGAATCAGAAACAGGCTCCAGGCTCCGAGCCATCAGCCCAGAGCCTGACGCGGGGCTCGAACTCCCAGACCGCGAGATCGTGACCTGGCTGAAGTCGGATGCTTAACCGACTGCGCCACCCAGGCGCCCCTGGACTAACTTTATTTTAAAGTAAACCATTAACTTCCTCACTTCCATTGGGTCCATTGCATTTAACTTATTAAAGCCACACTTACTCCAGAATGTTTATAGAAGACATTTATATCTCTTTTTGTGTTCATTTTTGTTTACCTATTTATTTTTGCCATCACAAATCCTGCTGCCTCGTGTGTTACATGCACACGTGTAAGGATTTTTCCGCCGTGCATGCTGAGGAGTGGGCACGCTGGGTGTGCACTTCTCCCATTTTAATAGATATTGCATAACCGTTACCTTAGGTGATCGCACCATTGCACATGCCCTCCAAGAGAGCAGGACAGTTTCCACTTTTCAACTTTTTTTTTTTTTTTTTTTTTGGGACAGAGAGAGACAGAGCATGAACGGGGGGAGGGGCAGAGAGAAAGGGAGACACAGAATCGGAAACAGTCTCCAGGCTCCGAGCCATCAGCCCAGAGCCTGACGCAGGGCTCGAACTCCCGAACCGCGAGATCGTGACCTAGCTGAAGTTGGACGCTTAACCGACTGCGCCACCCAGGCGCCCCCAGTTTCCACTTTTCTACATCCTAACTGACGGCTTTTACAGATTTCCCCAGTGCGCATATGCAGGCAGCTCCAATGGAGACTAGTCTACCTCTCATGTCTCTCTAACACCTGCTCACTGCACTCGGTCACAAAGGTTGGATGTCAGCAGCAGAAGCGTCGATCAGCAGGAGAACCTCAACTTTTGTATTGTTTCACTCTCCACGTGTTTGTCACAGTTGCTCACTCCTCTTGGGCATGTGACGTGACTTTCCAACTGTGACAGTGCCATGATATTGCCCTCTGCGATAAATAAACAAGCCAGAGTCAAGCAGAACATCAGATACATAATAGTACACACCGTGTGATTATGAGAGGGAAGAAAAGCCATGCAGGGGGACCTGAATAACTGGAGACATAACATTGTGACGCTCTGGGGCTGGCGGGCTTTGCAGTTAGATGATGCTTTCAGTATTTCAAAACTGAAAGACATCCTAGCGATCATGTAATCTGACCCACTTATTTCACAGGTGAAGACGTTGTGGTCCAGAGAGAGGAAATGTCTTGCCTGTGGTGACACAGTGAATCATTGGCCAAGTGGAGGCTGGCATTCAGGTTTTCCTGATGAAGCACATGACTGGGTGGTGGCTGCATTGATAGGAAGGAGGAAGGCAGTCTCACAAGTGGCTAGGAGAACCCACCCTTACCCCTGGTCCTGTGTCCCCAGTGTTTGCGGTTCCATTATCCGCCATCCCACCTCCCATGCTCAAGGATGGGTCCTCATGGCTTGGACCTCTCTCTCAAGTGCCTAAGAGATGAAGTATTAAAGAACACAGTTTCTGGGGTGTCTGGGTGGCTCAGTCGGTTGAGCATCCGACTTCAGCTCAGGTCATGATCTCGAGATTCCTGAGTTCAAGCCCCGCGTTGGGCTCTGTGCTGATGGCTCAGAGCCTGGAGGCTGTTTCACATTCTGTGTCTCCCTCTCTCTCTCTGCCCCTCCCCTATCATGCTCTGTGTCTCTCTCTCAAAAATAAATAACATTAAAAAAAAAAAAAGAACATCGTTTCATTATCCCTCCCAGTAACTGACTCCTTGTCTTCTCTTCCACAGCCATGGCTGAAGATGATAGATCATCTTTTCCATCTGTTAAAACTCCCTTTGGGCTCCTTCTTTTCCTAACTCCTCTAAGTTTGAAGCTCCTCCTTTTCTCTCAGGGCTAATTGGTGGGCGTTACCGCCTTGTCCCAGAAACTATAGGGTCTCCTAACTTCTGGGAAGAGAAATCTCAGAAAAAAAAAGAGAGAGAGAGTTTCCGCTTTGTCTCTGGCTGTAGCAGTCAGACACCACATCCCAAAGTTCGTTCTGATAAAGCTGAGAACGTTTGCCTAAGTATCCATCTCAGTGTCCTGTCACAAGAGAAGTGTGAAAAAGTAATGCTTTGTCTTATGACTGTAAAACTATTCTCAAAAATGCCGTTTGTACAAAGGAGTCTTTTAAAATACGCAGCCTGCAAGCATTATTGATTTGCCAAAAGTATGCAATTTTTATGATCCCAATCAATAATGTGTTGCCCTGGGAATAATATTTACATGGACATCTCTGCTTCCTGAAAAGTACAAACACTCCGTCAGGTGAGAAGAGCTTTGGAATCTCTACCTTCTGCCTTTATGGACAAAGTTTATAACATCAGGATCCTGGTAGACTGGTTATTCAAACCAAGAGTTGAGAGCCCACCTCATTGAGAATTCTGGGTTAATTTCTAGTTGCTCTTTAGCTCTACCTTTTCGCATTATGTTTTGGTGGGTGCCCAAGGGATTATAATCTACGTCTCCTATTTCCCCCAACCTGCATAGAGGTAATATTCTAACACTTTGATAGGCAGCCTAGAAATCTTGCAACAACTTAGGTCAATAACCACCCTCTAGGTTATAACATCCTTTATGCAATAGTCATCATATGTGTCATGCCTATTGCCAGAGACTATGTTCCAATTTTTGCTTTAAGTGGTCATGTTAAGAGGGAAAAAAACCCCAATCTCTTATATTTGACTTTGAATGTTCTTTAATCCTCCCTGTAGATCTGAGTTTCTAAGCGATATCATTTTCCTCCCGCAGAAAGAACGTATTTTCTCATTTGTTGAAATACAGGTCCTGCTGCAACACATTCTTTTAGTTTTTCCCTTACCTGAAAGTGTCTGTTTTTCCTGCATTCTTGAAGGGTATTTTCACTGGGTTTAGAAATGTGTGTTAAGCTCAGCTCTTCGAAGATATCATTCCACTGTCTTCCGGCTTCCATGGTTTCTAATGAAAAGTCAGTAGTCTTCAGATTCTCTCTTTGATGTAACCTGTTCTTCATGGGTTTTTCCTTATCTCTAGTTTTCAGCAGTTTGACTGTGTTGTACCTAGGTGTGGTTTCTTTGTATTCAGGTACCCCTCCTGAAGTTTCCTGAGCTTCACACATTTGTTTTCTTTTGGCCAAATTTGAGAAGTTTGGGGCTTTGCGTCTCCAAATCTTTTTCCTGCCTCATTCACTCTCTTCTCCTTCTGTGGTTCCAAATATGCAGAAGTTGGGGCTATTGATATAATCCTACAGATTCTTGAAGCTCACTTTTTCCCAATCTTTTCTCTGTTTTTCAGATCAAAGACTTTCTCTCGCTCCATCTCAAAGTCTGTTTCTTCTGTCATTCCCCGTTTTGCTGTTAATCCCATCCAGCGACTTAAAATGTTCTATATTTTACTTTCTCTTATCTTTCTTTCTTTCTTTCTTTCTTTTCTTGAAATGTTTTTTTTTTAATTTTATTTTTTTAAGTAATCTCTACCCCCTACATGGGGCTTGAACTCATGACCCCAGGATCAAGAGTCACATGCTCCACCAACAGAGCCAGCCAGGTGCCCTTCTTTATGTCTTTTTTTTTTTAATGTTTTTTAGTGTTTATTTTTGAGAGAGAGACAGAGTGCAAGCTGGGGAGGAGCAGAGAGAGAGGGACACAAAATCTGAAGCAGGCTCCGGGCTCCGAGCTGTCAGCACAGAGTCCAACGCGGGGCTCGAACTCGCAGACTGCAAGATCATGACCTGAGCTGACGTCGGATGCTCAACCTACTGAGCCACCCAGGCGCCCCTATGTGTTTTACATTCACGGTCACAGTCGCTGCTTTCAAAACCTTTGTCTGCCAGTTTCAACATCTGGGTCACCTCGAGGTCAGTGTCCAGTGATTGTCTGTTTCTCTTGAGAATGGAAGCCTTTTTCCTGTTTCTTTATAGTCAAGTAACTTTGGATATATCTTGCACATCATATGTTGTAAACACTCTGGATTGTTATAATCCGAACAGGGTTAATTTGTTGTTGCTGTTGTTGTTGTTTTAACAGGCTGGAATCAAATGCAAAGTCTCCTACCCCCTCCCCACCCTTGTAGTAGGTTACAACTCAACTCTCGCTTCAGTTCCTGCAGACTTAGCTGAGCTGTTTGGAGTCTGATGGTGAATGTGTACATGGCTCTGAAGTCAGCTAGATGTTTGGGCCGTTCAGCCACAGAATTTGGGGCAACTCCCCTCTCTCTCTCTTGTCTGAAATTTCGACTCCCACTTTCCAGCAGCTACTGTTACCCTAAATTCTGTCCTCTAGTTATGTAAAGCATTAATACTTTGCATTTTTTTAAAACAGAGTTTTAGTTGCCCCTCACAGTATTGATGGAGACCTGCCTTCAGGCTAAACCCACAAGCTGAGAATTCGCCAGTAACACTCTGGTCTTCTGTGTGTTGAATCCCTTCCAACATCTGGCCGCTCTGGTCACACTCCTGTGCCTTGAGGTAGCTGTTTTTTGTTGGTTTTGTTGTCTCTAGAATTGTTAGTTCTCCTCCATGGTAGGGTGGGTCAGAGAGGAGCAAGGCAGGCAAGCCGGAGGTCGAAATCCTTACTTGTCCCACTTAAATGAACAACAAAAATGGTCCCATTTGAGAGATGGTAAAGCTGAGGCCAGGATGGGAAATGAGGTCACGGGTGTGTTTTAAAATGGTCAGGGAGAGCAACGAGCTATGAGTTTTGTAAAAAGAAAATTGGGCTGGATGCCTGGGTGGCTCAGTCGGTTAAGCATCCGACTTCAGCTCGAGTCATGATCTCACAGCTCGTGGGTTTGAGCCCCCTGTCAGGCTCTGTGCTGATAGCTCAGAGCCTGGAGCCTGCTTCGGATTCTCTGTCTCCCTCTCTCTCTGCCCCTCCCCCACTCATGCTCTGTCTCTGTCTCTCTCAAAAACAAATAAACATTAAAAAAAATTTTTTTAATAAAAAAAAGAAAAGAAAAGAAAATTGGGTGGGAATTTTTTGAATAGAATCCTAAAACAGACTGTCCCCTACACAACACCTCTGTTTTGTGCATTAGTAAATCAGGGATGATATTCTTTTTTTTTTTTAAGTTTGTTTATTTATTTTGAGAGAGAGAGAGAGAGAGAGAGAGAGAAAGTACAAGCAGGGGAGGGGCAGAGAGACAGGAAGACACAGAATCCCAAGGAGGCTCCGTGCTTTCAGCTCAGGACCCAATGCGGGGCTCGAACTCACAAACCATGAGATCATGACCTGAGCCAAAACCAAGAGTCAGAAGCTTAACCGGTCGCTTAAAGGACTGAGCCACCCAAGTGCTCCAGGGATGATATTCTTATATAGCCAATGTTCACTAAATGCCTACGAGGTCCAAGGCTAAGCCCTTTCAGTGCATTACTTCTTTTAATCCTCAAGGCAACTTGAGATTGGATTACATACGACAGAGTCGGATGCGCTATTCATCGATAATAACAAAGGCAATAATAATAATAATAATAATAATAATGGCTCATATTTATTGAACTATGATTACGGTGTAGATAGTGTGTTAGGTGCTCTCCAGACATTATCTCATTCAATTCTCCCAGCAACTCCAGGTCAGCACGGTTACTGACACCCCACCTAACTCTGTGAGGTTATGTACCATTTCTGACATCCAACCTTCTCTGGCGGAGGAATGGAGGCCGGAACAGCAACGCCACGGTCGAGTTCACACGATCAGCAAACAGGTGTGGGGTGTGAGCCCCGGCAGGTCGGCTCCAAAGCCAATTGTCTTGAGCCGTCTGCCCCAGCAGCCTTCTTGTTAGGCTAAAGCATCTCAGAAGGACTAGCCCTGTACAAGACCCCTTCCGTTTCGTAAATCCCAGGCTGGATCCGGCGGAACCCAAGGCTGCGGGCTTCTCCGCCGCAGGCACGTGGGCGGTACCAGCAATATCTGTGGGGTCAGAACCATTTCCAGCCAGACACCAGGCACCCCAGCCTACAACGCAAATGAGGAAACCTTCCTAAGCGGGGATAGACGGCAACTGACTGCGGAGGTTCCCTCCTCCTGGTTTTCACTTCATGTTTTGGATGCCGCGGGCCGGGTGAGCAGAGATCCCAGGCTTTGGCCCAGGCAGCTGGCCTGCCTCCGAGCACTGCCATGAACCACTTCCAGACCATCCTGCCTCGGGTCCGGATGCTGCTGGCCGGCCATCTGCCGAGCCAGGCCCGGGCCCTCCTGGACAGCATGTTGGAAAGGGAGCTCCTCTCCAGGGAGTACCACTGCGCTCTGCTCCACGAGTCTGACGGCGAGGCCCTGGCCAGGAAGATCTCCTTGACCCTGCTGGAGAAAGGAGACCCAGGCTTGGCCCTCTTGAGGTGGGCATGGGGTACGTGGCAGGCCCCGCTGGCCGAGAGGGACCCCGACGACAAGGACCGTGCCGGTAAGTCGGCATCCTCTCCGCTCAGCTCTAGGTAGAGCAAGGATCTTCCCTCCTCTCTGGGAGGAAGTCAGTGTGAGCATCCCTGTCCCCGGATGGGAAGGCTGACCTGCACAGGAGCTGGGGCCTCTGGGTGAGCTGGCGGGAGGCGGCCAGTGCCCGGGGAGCTCCGTCTGGAATGCTGGTGTGGGGGGCGCATCTGGTGTGCTTGCCTCCCTGCTTAAGAGAAGCCCATCCTGGAGGCGTGCAATCAAATGCCTGCTCGATTTTCTCTCCGAGCGGCCCTGAGGGGTCAGGCACTGCGCTGGGCACTGGGGCTGGGGGCACAGATTGGCTCCCACCTGCAAGGGGCTCACGGTCCAGTGGGGAAGGCAGATACGGGCGCTCAGTGCGGTTCCAACATGGAGAAATGAGGCGCCAGAGAGAGGAGGGGCCACAACGCTGGAGAGCAGAGGATGCCATGTGTGTGCGCGTGTGTGTGTGCATCTCTGTCAGCAAGAGACACAAATCAAAAGACAGAGGGAAAGAGAAAGGAAGGGAGAGACAGAATACAAAGACAGAGACAGAGAGGAGGAAGGAAGGGACAGAAGGAAGGAGGGGGACAAAGAGGGACAAGGTGGGGGGAAGAGAGAGAGAGAAAGAGGGAGACAGAGACCCAAGAGGAACCAGATCAGGGCGCTTGGGTGGCTCAGTCGGTTGAGCGTCCGACTTCGGCTCAGGTCACGATCTCACGGCTCGTGAGTTCGAGCCCCACGTCGGGCTCTGTGCTGACAGCTCGGAGCCTGGAGCCTGCTTCGGATTCTGTGTCTCCCGCTCTCTCTGCCCCTCCCCCACTCACTAGCTCACTCTCTCTCTCAAAAACCAATCAAGATTTAAAAAAATTAAAAAAAAAAAAAAAGGAACCAGATCAGAGAGAAGAGAGGAAGAGTGTCTTACTTTCAGAGTATTGACGACACTTGACTCCATCTCAAATCAGAAAGACAAGCCTCCACCACGTCGCCGTTTCCACCCCCACCTCTGGCTCCTGGAACATTTTACGCCTTCCTCTCCTGTTTGCAAGAGGTTCTGGCTTTGCAGCAAACAAAGTTCCTCCTCCAGGCGCGTGTGTATTCTCTCTTGCTTTACCCAAATACGTGCTTTTCCGATTTTCTGACTCGGAGTGACAAGTTCCGGTCACGCTTGGTCCCTCTGTGGCTTCGGGGGAACTTGAAAATGGGAGAGGATAACAACGATCCACGGCGATCGAGTACTTACCAGCGTGCCAGGCACACCACTCGTAGCGAACGCCTGCCGCAGAGAACAGACCCCCACCCCCAGGGGGGACACCAACCCGGGTCCTCAGGTGGCAAGTGCGGGAGGCTGGACGGAAAGCAGACCAGCTCTGTCCCCCTTCCGGCTTTGAGGGGCAATTTTTAAATTTTAAATTTCAGTTTCAGTGATGGTCCGGCCACCAGGGCGGTGTGTGTTTCTTTCTCCAGCCCTTTGGCCGAGACCCAAGTTTACATGGGGTTGGTTTTCCTGGTGGTTACGTTCTCGCCAGGTGGTTTCTGTTGGTTTTTTGAATACGTCTCTTATTCTCCCTGTCTCCCCCCCCCCTCACCCCCCCAACGATCTCCCTGATTTCTTCACGGGGATTTGCAAGCTGCCTGCATGGTCTGGATGGGGGTGCAGTAGCCACCCCGGGGGGCGGGGGCGGGTGGGGTGGGGGGGCTCAAGGCCATCCCCTCTACCTGTAAACTGCGTGCTGCTTTAGGTGGGGACTGCCCCTCCCTCCTCTGTCTGCTGGTTCCTGTTATTTAACTCTGTTTCCTCCCCGGGGATGTAATATTTTTATTTCTGATCCCATGTGATTCTAGAAAGGGAACTAGGCTCGGGGTGACGTGTTCTTTAGGGGGCTGGGAGACAGAGGAGGGGCCTCCTTCCGCTGCTCTTTCCTTGTGTCCTCCAGGACAGCTCCCCTCCAGGGCTCCCAGGGGCGCGCAGGACTGCGGGGCAGATGCGCAGGTGTGGTGCAAGCCGGGAGGGAGCCAGCCTTCCAGGGGGAAGAAGGAGAAGAGGGAAGAAAACCGTGTGCTTTGTAAAGAAAGGCCCTGACTTTGGTTTCAGTGGGGGGTTCAGAAAAGGAAACCATCGTGTGAAGGTTTTGTCACTCTCTCCACAACCCTTAACGATCTTCACCCTCCACTGCTCTAAACCCTGCACTGGCGCCCCGTCATTCAGAGGAAAATCTAAATCTGGACCGTGGCCCGCAAAGCCCGTCACCGTCTGGTTCTCGTCGCTGCTCTGCTCTCATCCCGTACCTGTGCTCTGTCCTCCAGTCATGCTGGCACCCTCAGTGTCCCTGGGACGAGACTGGCATGCTCTCGACCACAGGACCTTAGCACGTGCTGGTCCCACTACCTGGAACCCTCTTCTCCAGAAAGCCTCTTGGTCCGCCTCCTCTGCTCTTTACCCAGATTTCACCTTCTCAGTGAGGCCTACCCTGAGCATCCCATTTAGAATCTCAGGTCCCCATCCACACTCTCAGCCCCCTCCGTAGACTGGCATTTTCGCCCTCCCTATATTTTACTTTTGTATTATGTTTGTTGTTTCTTTTCTGACCTTCCCGCTGGAAGATTAGCTCCACGTGGACAGGGATCTGTAGTTTGATCCCATCGCGTCCCAAATGTCTGGCACTGGGCAGGTGTGCAATGTATATTTGTTGACTGTTGGGTGGGTGAATGGATGCGTGGAGGGATGGTTGGATGGGTGAGTGGAAGAGGGAGCAGGTAGATGGGCGGCCGAAGGGCGGATGGTTCACATAGTATCGTTATTCTCACTTCACAGATGGGTTAACTGAGGCACAGAGAGGTTAAGAGATTTGCTCAGGTCATGGCCCGGGGAGGGGACTGTTGGATCTCACAAGTCCAGACCTACCCCTGTATTTTCTGCTTGGTTGCCTCTTCAAAACAACCCAAGGGGTACCGTAAATCTACCCCAGACAGGTTGGCCCACTGCAGACGGAAATCAGGCGCATGATTCAAAAGACATCTTCAGCGATTGCAATCGTGCAGAAAGCCTACCTCTGGGGACGCTACCGTGGGGGGTTGACTCTGTGTGACACGAAGCTGCACAGGTGCATCCAACCCCAGGCAAGCTCGGGAGGAGGCCTGGGTGCCAAGGTCCTTGTCCCGACGGAACAAAGCAGCTTCCCCGGGGAGTCCAAGCAAACGCTCAGGCATTCTCTGGTGACAGTGGGTGATGACACGTGGAAGGCAATCCAAGGACAGAGAAGGGAGAGTGAGGACAGCAGTGATGGAGAAAGACCAGGCCAGACACTGGGTAGCTCCGGGTCTGTGGCCACGCTCTGTCCCTTACAAACCACGTGACCATGACTGGATCACTCTGACCCTCGGTTTCTTCATCTTGAAAATGGGAGTGAGGATATAAAGCTCCCAGGACTATAGTGAGGGTTAAATGAGACGGTAGCTGGAGACTATCCAAGGCAGTGCTTGGCATTAGACAGCTAAGTCTAGTGGGGAGGCAGCGGGGAGGTTGGCACAGGGAAGAATAACCCAGGGGTTTGAGGTGCAGAGAAAACAGTTGTGTTTAGTCTCACTGGGGGGGGGGGGGCACAGAACATCTGGACACCTATCCCACGCTGAGTGCTTGCGGGCTGTGTATATCTGAGAAATGCATCACTGTGCCCCCACCGTTGGGCTGGCACATGGCTAATCGCATGGTCTCCTCCCTCAGACTGGTCATGGCTCTCTAATTCCAAGGGGCTAGGGCTGTGAGCACTTTCTGGAACCCCGCTGGGCCTCAGTTTCCAGCACTTGTAAAACGGAGGCGATAACAGTACCCAGGGTGGTGCCCTAAGGGTTCAGGGACCTCGGCGAACCTGGGGCACATGCATTTCCCGCAAGAAGAGAGCAGACTCCGACTCAGCAGCCTCAGTGGTGTTTGGGGAGCGACAGCCCCGAGGGGTGCATCAGGGTGACAGCCACCCCGGGGTTTGTGAGCGGAGTGTGGGCACAGCAGTGCCTTTGGGCAAGCGTCTCGAGGCTGGAGGAAAGTCCCAGCCCCCGGTTTTATCTTTGATTATTTCCTTTGGCGTTCTTTTGCTTGGAGTTCTCTGTTTTCACAAGGCGCTATTTTTGTGCACCAGGACTCTGTTCTAGGAACCGAGGAACCAAGTCTCCCTCTAGGATATTGTGTGATTTATTGGAAAGGGAGGGACATGCCTCAGGCTGCCAGATTTCTCTCCAGCTTCCTTCCCCATTTGGCCCTCAGCATGCGACAGCCACCAGCACCCAGACCTCAGAGAGGAGGGGCGCAGTGCCCTCCCGCCCTCCTCTTTCCTTTGCTTTCCAGACCCGCTTCTGCTCTGATCTGGGGGGGCTTCCTGTGCCCCCTGGGAGGAGACGTGTTGGCAAGAACCGCTGCTCTCCTTTCGTGGGGGGGCGGCTCCACAGCCACGTAGACGCGCTTCACCTTTATCCCCAGGAGTCGGGAAGCTGACACTTCCCCATGGGTTTTCCCAGGCTGACCTTTGGTCTGTTCCATACCCTGCTTGGCTCTAAGCCTAGCGCCTGACCCAACCGGGGACGGTTTCTGTTCTCTGTTACCTTAAGCAGCTTACCTGCGTCCTTACCTAGTCTCTATTCATCTCTCCGGCCACCTGCCCACCCACCTACCCGCCTGTCCTCCAACTTACCTGGTCCACAGAACCACCTACCAATATCGGCTTCCCAATCCAGCAACTTAGATCTAGAACCCACTTCTATGCACTTGTCAATTTATCTGTTCTTTTATATTTTCATGTATTAACTTACTCACCTGCCTGCCTATCAACTACTTGTGTATTTACCCACGAACGGGCCTGCGTTCTCATGCACTTTCCTACCCGTCCGATTTGGATACCTATCAGTTTAGTCATATTTATTCACCTGCGTTTCTATTGACCTCTTTTCCCTGCTTCCTTCCATCCTTCCTTTCTTCTTCCTTAATCACTGTTTTTGCACCTGCTAGAGATTATGGTGGTCACCAAAAAAGCATAAAAGGCGCTTACAACCTAGGAGAGGGGACCCGTCACCGTTTGGAACTTGAACCTGCCTGGATCGTTCAAATTCAAACTCCATTCCTTCATTCAAACAATCTTGGGATGGTGTGACTCTTAAAAAAAAAAAAAAATTTTTAATGTTTATTTATTTATTTATTTATTTATTTTTTAATTTTTTTTTCAACGTTTATTTATTTTTGAGACAGAGAGAGACAGAGCATGAATGGGGGAGGGGCAGAGAGAGAGGGAGACACAGAATCAGAAACAGGCTCCAGGCTCCGAGCCATCAGCCCAGAGCCCGACGCGGGGCTCGAACTCACGGACCGCGAGATCGTGACCTGGCTGAAGTCGGACGCTTAACCGACTGCGCCACCCAGGCGCCCCAATGTTTATTTATTTTTGACACAGAGAGAGAGAGAGAGAGAGCAGGGGAGGGGCAGAGAGAGAGGGAGACACAGAATCCAAAGCAGGCTCCAGGCTCTAGGCTGTCAGCACAGAGCCTGACGTGGGGCTCGAACCCATGAACCGTGAGATCGTGACCTGAGCCGAAGTCGGATGCTCAACGGACTGAACCACCCAGGCGCCCCGGGGTTGTGTGACTCTGAAGTTGGAAAATAAAACACTCTGACCTTATTGGAGGCCACCAAGTCTATAGTTATGAAATAGGAAGATGCTTTGCCAAAAACGTGGCCACAAGGTTGCTAAAAAAAGAATAAAGTATAAGATCTTTGTTAGCTGGATGGGTGATGAGGGCAGAAACTCAGGCCTTGAAGGATGGCTCAAAGGAAGGCAAGAGCTCAGTCCTGGCTGGGACCTTGCTAGAGCAGTGGTGCCCTCAGTGGTACGATGGCAACCTGCCCGCGGCTCTTCTCGTTGTTTCCACTGCCCCTGCCCACATCCAGGGCCCAAGAGCTCCTGGCTGGGCGGGCACTATAATGGCTCCTCCCTGGTGTCGATGGCCGAGGCCCTCCTTGTGCTCATCTACAGCCTGTGGCATCAGCCAATCGTGCAGGCTGGTACGTACCACCTCCTGGCTCAGAGACCTGTGTCGATACAGGCATGGCCAGATTCGGGTCTCGATAGTGGGCCTGGAGGGCGGCAGGGAGGACGTGGAAAGACCGGGTAGCAGAATTGAGGTCAGACCAGGTGACAGATGAAGGCATCCACACAGGCGCACCTCCAGCCTGACGGGACTCTCCTTGAGAGCTCGGCCCGGGCACGAAACCGATTCAGAACTGCCTTGGCCACGGCTGTCAGAACTGGCTGCTTCCGAGGGCAGGACAGGAGTCCCATAAGTGGCCTCGAGACGACCGAATGCCCAGGGGTACCTCTCCCTTGGCATCAGGTCATGGGAAGATGAGACTGCTGGAGATTTCTAATATCTGTCACGTCTGTTTTATTAGCCTAACAAGGCAAGACCCTGTTTCAAATTGACTATTAGCATTTCCCGCTTCTCTGCCTACTTCCTCCCAGGGACTTCTGAAAGCAGTGACTGTTTGAAAATAATCACCCAACAAAGAAATTATTATCTTGATGTCATATGGGGGCAACAGAGGCCCACACAAGGGAAATCGGGGGTCCAAAGTCACACCCCTGCTAATAACAGCAGGGGCTTGACGCCCGCTCCTGGGACTCCCAAAGCAGTGCTCTTTCATTAAAAACACAGGGGATGTTTTTCATGGCTGCCCAAACTTCCTTCGCTTCAGCACCACCCTGGTGATTCCTGCACACCCTCCATGCTGTTCTTTGCTTGGCAGGTGTTTTTTCAAAGCACACGCCTTTTCTTTTTAATCCAACCGCGTTTTCCAAGGAAGGCTTACGTCCACCATAAAGGAAAAGAAAGGCCACCCTTAGAAGGTAACTACGGGACAGGAAGGCACAGCAGTGTTTACACAACTCTGAGCAGATGCTATCTCTTCCTGAAGTCTTGAGGCTGGGGGCTGCGCTCTGTGAAACAAGGATTTCATGCATTTGAAGAGGTGTTAAGGACCTAATAGCCCCAGATGGAGACCCTCTCCTGGATGCCATCAGGAGCCTGGGGAGAAGCTTGCAAGGACACTAACTTTCTCAGTGGGAGGGGGTGTGTGCAGAGAGGGGGTGTGTCGGGGGGGGGGAGTCAGTGCTGTTTATAACCACATCTATGTGTCACCCCAAACCGTCTGGCTTGTAAACAGAGCACATTTGGGGTAGCATCCTTTTATGTGTAATTCATGTTCCAGTCCAATGTCTTGGAATAAAAATAATGAGTGGACCACTCACCATCTCCCAGGAAATTCAGGGCGATTTGGTGTGGGGGCGGGGTGGTAGAGGAAAGTGGAATCTGGGAAGTCTGCCGGACCCTAACCTTAACCCCACCCCCGCCTCGCTCAGCTTGTCTCGAGGCATTTGTGGGGCTCAGATCCCCGCCTCATCTTGCAGAGGATGGCAGAACTGTCACCAGTGCTCCACCATGGTCACCATAATTTCAGACCGTCATTGTGTCAAAGGTTCCCACCCCCCCACCCCTGCAAGAGACAACTCTCAACCTCCTACAGTCACCCCATTACCCCATTTGGTTCACAACAAGGAACTGAAATTAACATCAGAGGCTAGGGGAGGGCTTAAGGGAGTGTGGGCAAATTAGAGAGTTTTCAGCCTGAGCAATCTGACAGCTGGATGCCGTTTCATAGGGGGAGAGTTTTCTGTGGGTCCCTTGCTGGCTTCCTTTGCATGCTGGCTTAGGTTTGGCGGTCTGGGACTGGTGTGTGTGTGGGGGGATAAACTCGAGATGAAGCCGTCTGCCCCTGACCTGGGCATTCAGAGGCATCCCTGGGCAGGCTGAGGGCACCCGGCGGGGCTGCCAGACTCCAGGAGAGAGCCTGCCTCACTGCGTTGCCCAGACCATGCGTTGCCTCGCTCCACACCCTGCGGGGTCCTACCTGCCAGAGCCCCAAGGTAAAAAGGCTGGTGGAGGAAGTTGGGGCGGAGAATGCTTCTCGATTTAGGGTGAGGCCATCTCGGAACTGGGGGATGGGGGCGGAAAGAGGGTCCCTGGTCCCGTCGGGGCTGTTGGAAAAAGCGAGGCAGTTGGCTATTTCCTCCCACTTGAGGGACATTCAGATCGGCCCAGGTGCCTGGCACGTGAGAGTGCTTTATCAGGCTGAAGTGGTTCTCAAGGGCCAGTATTCGGGAGGCGTGTTGTTAGCTCTCAGCATCGAAGGCCTGGCTCAGCCAACCACAAGGTCCTTGCTCTACCTGGTAAACGCTGAGGGGTGCCCTTGAAGGACAGGATCCCTGCCAGACTGCACCCCATCCCTCGGGGAAGCCAGGAAACCGAAGCCAGGGGGCTGGCAATAGCCAGGCGCCTGGACAGATGTTACCCTCGCCCCAGTTTCCAGACTGTGTTTGGGGGAAGAAGTGGAGGATGAGAAAGAGCGGGAGGGAGACCCCAAAGCACAGATATCTGGCACCAGCTCTGAAGTCAGCACGGCGTGTGTGAATCCCAGCTCCATCGCTGGCTGGGTGCGAAGTGACTCAGAACATGTCACCAACCTTCTCCGGGACTGTTTCCCTGGGCTGTTAAAATAGAAGGGGAGGGGCGCCTGATGGCTCTGGCTAAGCGGCGACTGCGGCTCGGGTCATGATCTCGCGGTCCGTGAGTTCGAGCCCCACGTCGGGCTCTGTGCTGACGGCTCCAAGCCTGGAGCCTGCTTCGGATTCTGCATCTCCCTGTGTTGCTGCTCCTTCCCCACTCGTGCTCTCTCTCTCTCAAAAATAAATAAAAATTAAAAAAATTTATTTATTTATTTTTTTTTTAAATTTTTTTTTTCAACGTTTATTTATTTTTGGGACAGAGAGAGACAGAGCATGAACGGGGGAGGGGCAGAGAGAGAGAGGGAGACACAGAATCGGAAACAGGCTCCAGGCTCTGAGCCATCAGCCCAGAGCCCGACGCGGGGCTCGAACTCACGGACCGCGAGATCGTGACCTGGCTGAAGTCGGACGCTCAACCGACTGCGCCACCCAGGCGCCCCAAAAAAATTTTTTTAAATAGGAGAAGGGGAAAACTCTATGACGGCCGGGGGGTATAACAGTGGAGGGTAGCAGGGTCTATCTAGCACACTGCCTGGTACACTGTAGGAACTAAATGTCATCGTAGGAGCCCAACAGTATTGGTGTCGCTGCTGCGTGTTTGAGAGGGGCGGGACTGCCTCCCTCAGACACCGCTGAAATGTGTGGCTTTCTCTGAACCCACGCTCTGATAAGTTTTCCAGCTCTGTTGAATAGAGCTTGTTGGGTGTTTTGCTAGGGAAGGAGAGGTCAGAAGTCACCTTGACTCACCCCCCTCAATTCCAGACAGGAAATCCAAGCCTGGGAAAGGAGGTGACCTCCCCAAGGTCTCATGGTGGGTGGAGCTGGTGTCCAAGACCTCTGGAGGAGGAATGGGGAAGGCCGGTCCATGAGGGGTGTGGCGAGGAAGGCCGGTCCGTGAGGGGAGGCAGGGGTGCTGAGGTTCAGTTTCCAGCCCTTTAAGTTCCCGGAGGAGGAGTTTCCTCTTTCCTCTCAAGGGCATTTGGCTTCCCAGGCGTGAATGGCTCAGGGAGCAAGTGTCTGAGTCCCTGTGTCCTGCGAGGGTCGCTTGCCACCTTCACAGCTGGGCTGAGCTGGAGAGAAGGCCGTGCAAAAGCGAGGGGAAGCGAGGGGAAGAGGGAGGGGCTTGCAGATTTCATGCACGTGGGCGCCCGCTCCCCTCAGGCAGGGGACTGCCCATTTCCAGGAGGCGATAGACGCTCTGGGAGTGCCCAGGAGTGGAGGGATACAACCCAGGCGCTTCAGAGAAAGCACGTGGTGGGTGCAGCAGGAGGAGGCGTGGGTGCCTGCTTACTCCCCTGCTTGGCCCGAATCCCGAGTTGCAGAGAGAAAGTGAAAGAGAAAAGGGCGGCTGCAGGGGGTGAGGTGGGGTGGCTGGGTAACCGATCTGCCCCAGTCTGGCCGCAGCTCCAGAGCTGGCGGGAGGGCGAGGCCGCTGGCAGCCAGTGGGAGTCCGGGGAGCAGCGGTAGGTGACCAGGGTCCCCTTGCACCCCTAAAGTCGGCCGGGCAATCGAGGCTCAGAGGCTGGCAGCTACTTTCCTGAGGCCGCACAGCAAGGCTGGGAGGAGGGAGAAGGGAACGTGCAGAGTGTGGGCCCGGAAAGTCCTGTTTCCAGCATCTGTGGCCGGGAAGGCAGGGACGGGAGTGCAGACGGGGGCTGAGTTTGGTGCCGGTACCCAGAGCGCGGGGGGCGTGGGGGGAGCGGGGGGGGGGGGGCGGTGGGGTGCAGGAGGGGCGCAGAGCTGAGCCCAGCACAGGCACCAAACCCATGCCACATGCACTGTCTGTGCGTCCTCGAATCCGTAGAGGCGCGTGGGGATGCGCGCCGCGCTGAGGGGGACGCAAGGCTTTCCCTCTACGGGGGCCCCGGGGGCCGGGCTGCCCTTCCCTGAGCCTCACTTTTCCAGCTGGATCGGCTCAGCAAACTGACTCAGGAGTCCAGGTTCTAGGCCCTCCTGTGGAGTGCCCCTCGCAGGGAAGGGCTGCGGGGAGCCCGACCTTTAGCCGAGCCTGCTGGAGAAATCCTCACCTCTGTCATCCGAGAAAAGGACACAAACTGAGAAAGAACAAAGGCCTTTATTTGAAGGTCTCAGAATTGCAATTCGGGGAGCACAGAGAAGTGTTCTTGCTCATGTGGGGAAAGCCCCGGGGGTTTTGTGGGAAAGAAGGAAGGGTTATGATGTGCTTGAGGCAAAGAACAGAAGAGAGACAGAGAGAGAGAGAGAGAGAGAGAGAGAAACTCTGCTGATTTGGTGTTGAGCAGCTGAGCCGTTTCTGATTTGAATCCTATGATTTTGTTGGTACCATCGGATGAAACTGTGCTTTGTAGGTGTTAACTTTACTGCCCCCACAGGATCCGGAGGCCAGTTGTCTTTATTAACATTTCCACGAGCAACTGCTTGTGAAACCCTTGCCACTTGTGGCCCCGGTCAGGAGTTCCTTAGCCAGAAAGGAACACGGGGCTTTAAAATGGAGTCTCTTAGGTCCGGAAATGTGATACAATTCCTGGCCTCGCTCTGATCATCTCGCGCGAGGGGTGCCGCGTTCCGGGACTGCTTTAACAAGGTTGGCATCTCATTCTCACCTTGGGGACTTGAGCCACGCCTCCCAACCGGAGGAACCAAGGAGCCCCAGAAAGGGGGGTGTCTCTGGGGTCCCCAGAATGCCAGAATTGGAGCTGTCACGTCTAGCTCCGTCCGGGACCCTCAAAGCCCACAGCTGTGTTCTGAGTCCCACGCCCCCCCCCCATCCAAGGTGACACAGGGTGGGGGTCGGAACCCAGAGGTCCACAGAGCCCCACGGCACCCCACAGCACCCCACTCGCATTTGCCGCCTGGAGTCCCTAACTTTGGCAGGACGCCTTCCCTCTGTGAAGTCCCCCCTCCACACCAGCCAAGAAAAGAAATACTCCCGGCCAATCAGAAGTTGAAGGAAATGGGTGGTTCTTGCTCTAAGGCTTGGTGGAACGGTGGGGAGAGAGGGGGAGAGCCCAGCAAGGGATCACCGTCCAAACCCCAGGCTGCCTTAGGCAAGGACCTGTCTCCAAGATCCCAGGATGTACAATGGAAAGATCCTCAGAGAGAACTGAGCCAAGGGGTCCCCGGCTTCCTGCACACGGAAATCCTGAGAGGCTGTTTAGTGTGTAAGTCCCACCCCCCAAGGCTCCACTGGCTGGGCCTGTCCTAAACTGTTTATCTGGGTGACTCCTATGTCAGAGGTCCAGAGGTCATACAGGCATTGAGAGGCACTGAGTGATCCACAACCTGTACTGTCATCATGTTATAAAACCATGGGGACTTCCCCCGGAGGTTTTGTCAAAGGCCACATAGTAGAGTCAAGATTTGAACCCAAGACTATGGAGAGCCCAGGCCCTGGACTACAGTGGGAGCCTCTACAAATGCAGGGCAGGTCCTGGGTACTCAGAGAGAGTCTTCTTGGTGATACAACAAAGTCTGTCTGATGGCAGGGACCCGGTTTTACCTCTTGAGACCTCAGCACCTGGTACCTTGTGAAGAGTAGTCAGGAAATTAACAAAAGAACTCAACACCAAGGCCTGGGGTCAATCCCGGGCAGTCAGGGAAGTGACCTGAAGAGGAAGGGGAAGCTCCTGGAATTGACTCTCAGATTTGCCATCAGTCACCTTGAACAAATGACTTTCCTCTTGGAGGTTCGTCCGTAAGATAGATAAAACAAAGAGCACTGTTGGGGGCGCCTGGGTGGCTCAGTCGGTTAAGCGTCCGATTTCGGCTCAGGTCATGATCTCACCATTCCCGAGTTCGAGCCCTGCCTCGGGTTCTGGGCTGACAGCTCAGAGCCTGGAGCCTGTTTCAGATTCTGTGTCTCCCTCTCTCTCCCTTCCCCCTCCCTTTTGTGCGCGCACTCTCTCTCTCTCTCTTCCTCTCTCTCAAAAATAAACATTAAAAAACAAACACCACCAATAACAACAACAACAAAAACAAAGAGCACGGTCTTGGTGATTGACTGACATGCACAGAAGTACTTTGGAAAAACCACCAAAGACTATGCCTGTGCCAGGAGTAACCATTATAGCTTCTGGAGGAATTGCACAGAATGATCTGAGGGGAAGTTGTGGGCTGAAGGGAGGTTTCCAGACTTGGAGGCATATGTGATGGGTGGTCCAAAGACAGTTCTTAAAGAGGTATTACCTGACGCTGGTTCTCATGGAGCGGAGATGGTTGCTTTCCTGATTCTTTTCCAACTTTCTTCATTTTTGTGTGCTTGCTGATGTTTCTTGTTAACAGAACAACAGAACAGTAGAGCAGTTGCCTTTATTTTGATAACATTGTTTTGTTTTCAGTGGCAAGGATAGTTCCCCCCTGTGCCCCCCACCATGGGAGGTAGTGATTAAGTTTCCTTTTTTTTTAATGGTAACATAAAATTTACCAATGTAACCCCTTTTAAGTTTACAGTTCAGCTGCGTTACATGTATTCATACTGTTCCACAACCATCACCACCATCCATCTCCAGAACCTTCTCATCACCCCAAACTGACTCCCTGTTCCTCTGGCAACTGCCCTTGTATGTTCTGTCTCTACGAATTCGACGACTCCAGGTGCCTCCCATGAGTGGAATTATACAAAATTTGTCCTCGGGTGACTGGCTTCTTTCATTTAGCCTATCTTTCACGTTCATCCATGTTATAGCAGGCGTCAGTGTTTTATTCCTTTTTATGGCCACATAATAGCCCGTGTCTGGATGGACCACGTTGGTTTTATCCATTCGTCTGTTGACGGACATTTGAGTTGTTCCTACATTTTGTCTATCATGAATAGTGCGCGACGAACATTCACGTGTCAGTACGTGTTTGATTTCCTGACTTCAATTCTGGAAAGTTTTCTTTCATTTTTTTTAAACGTTATTTATTTTGAGAGAGAGAGAGAGAGAGAGAGAGCGTGTGTGCATTCCGCCGCACGCGGGCGAGCGGACGAGGGGCAGAGAGAGAGGGAGGGAGAGAGGGAATCCCAAGCGGGACGTTGTCAGCGCAGAACCTGACCTGGGGCTCTGTCTCAGCAACCTTGAGATCAGCGACCTGAGCCGAAATCAAGAGCTGGGATGCTTCACCGACGGAGCCACCCGGGCACCCCAGGGAAAGTTTTCTTTTAAAATAAATGCGTTCTTTTTTTTTTTTTTAAAAGGCTATTTCAAGGAAAATACAAAGGTAAATTATAGAACAGGTGCTTTGTAGAGGTGACCAAACAAATTGTAAAGCTGGCTGATGAACACCCGAGGTTTGGGAGACTGGGTTAGTGCAAAGGCTTGGTAGCTGTTGTAACAATCCAGGCTGTGGGGTTGGGGGCTGCTACGTCAAGGAGACGGCTGCCGGGGGAAAGAAAAGTTTTCCTTTCTCGGAAGGAAAACTGGAAGAACTGAGGAAGGGTTCATACCGATTCCAGGGTTCTCGGCTGGGGAGAAGTGGAAAGGTGGCAGAAATGGAGATTCTGGAAGGTTCACCTGCCGGGGGAGAATCGCAGGTTTCCCAGTGTTCAAAAAAAGTCACAGAAGCTGAGGGTCCAGGGTTTTCTTGGCAAGTGGAAATTCAGGCTGCCTTGAAAATAAAACCTATCTTAATTCCTGCCCGGCAAGTGTGCGCGTCAGAGGGCCGGAGCGGGTGCTCGTTGAAAAACACAGAACCCCTGGGAAAAAAGAAGAAACAAACAAACAACAGAGCCTCTGGGAGTCTGGCCCGGGGTTGCTGTGCGTTCAGCGTCCTTCCCAGGCAGTTTTGATTCGCAGCCAGGCCTGCCAATCGCATATCTCGGGGGTCAGAGCCTGGCAGGCAGGGCTGGCCTGTGATTCATCTCAGTGTGGCACTGGGTTAGGTGCCGTGTTAGGTCAAGCTGAGGGTCAGGCCTGGAGCTGAGGGCTTGGCTTCGCTGATTCTTGCCCCCCTCCTCTTCCCAGGACCTGGCTCGGGTTGTCTTCCTTGGAAAAACCTGTCGGACTCCTTTCCAGGTCATTAACGGCAGCAGCTAGGAATGTTGGGGTGTACAGAGGGAAAGCCACCTGGAGGCAGGAGAGGCCGGCCAAGCCGGAAGGGGACTTGAGCTCTGGACAAGCACTGATCACCCCTTGTCCCCCAGCTGCAGCCGGGTCTCCTGCCTTCTCCTCCCGGGTCCCCTGGGCCCTTCGCCCCCAGTAACCGTGCCATTTACAGGCATGTGCACCAGCCGAGGTATCACTTGAATCCCCAAAATTTTCCAAGTCACGATGAGGTGAATGTCCTTGGGGAGAGAGGCAGAGAAGATACGTGCCTTTTACCCGAGCTCTCAGAGGCAGTCTCTGGGGGGTCCTTTGTGGGGTTCCGTGTGATTTCCAGCCCCCACTTGCCGAAGAACAGAACGAGCTGGGTTCAGGTGAGGTTCCTAAGGAAGCGGACTCCGAAATGGAGATTTGCACATGTGGGGGGTTTACTGCGGACATGCACCGAAGGGAGAGGGCAGAGGCAGGATGGGGCAGAGGGAGATTGGGGTGCCGTAAATCTCGACAGAAGGTCCAGCACGCTGAAGCCGGGATAGCCTTTGGCGTTCCTGCAGACTGAGGCACGGACCAGACCTTTGCACCCCGATGGGACCTGTCATTGGATGTGGGCTCCGCTTGGAAAGCGGATGTGACTTGGAGCTATTCCCAGAGCTGTGAGCCCCTTGCCCTCCGGCAGCTGGTAGGTGGGCACCTCGACCTCAAGAAGCTGATCTGAGTAGCTCGCCATAGTATCTGCCCTCCCGGTTGAAATGGTCAAGTCCGACTGTCCAGAGGCCAAGGTCTAAACTTCCATCCGGAGTCGCTTTGAACTGTATTCTTTGTGGCGCCCCCCCTTGGGGAGGGAAGGTTGTGGGCCCTCCGTCCCCTTTAAGCACCTCCCCTGTTCTGAGATTTGCCTTCAAAGGCATTCGCGGTGTATCCTTGTGCTTGTAGGGGTCGGCTAGGCTGCTTTTTCTCCCGGGTGTTATTCTGCACTTCTGGATTTGGGCTCTCAGAGCTCATTCTCTTTCTGACTGTTTTGCTCTCTACTACGTTATTAAGTTCCACCTGCATTGCTCCATGTGCATGCGGCCTGTTGCTTCTTTATTTTTAAATTAAAAAAAAAAAGTCTATCTGTTTTTGTGTGTGTGTGTGTGTGTGTGTGAGAGAGAGAGAGAGAGAGAGAGAGAGACAGAGCAGGAGCAGGGGAGGGGCAGAGAGAGAGGGAGACACAGAATCCGAAGCAGGCTCCGGGCTCCGAGCCGTCGGCACAGAGCCCGACGTGGGGCTCGAACTCACGGACCTCGAGATCATGACCCGAGCCGAAGTCGGTTGCTCACAGGACTGAACCACCCCTGCGCCCCGTGGTCTGTTGCTTCTAATCAGGGCATCACCCCCCAGGGAGTGCCGTGGCTGCTTTTTACTGTCCTTCCCTCAGCAGCGGACACCCAGATGGCCTCCACACTCTGTCACCACAAACAGTACAGTGCGTCATCCGGTGGGTGTCTCCGTGGGGCCATGGGAGCATTTCCTTGGGACGTCTGTGCCCAACCTTGAACTGGAAGGTTGTAGGATCGCCACATCCTTAGGTCTTCTAAGTGGTGCTGGGTTGTTCTCCAGGGTGGCCACACCAGCCCGCTCCTACCCGCAGCCTTTGGCGTTTCCTGGCTTTCTAATTTTGGCCAGTCGCGCACTGTCAAGTCATGCCTTGCTGTTTCTATTTTGGAGCACTTTCTGGATAGGTCACTTGAGACAAGACACAGCAGCCTAGTGACATAGACGCCGTGCCAACCAAGGGCAGTAGATTTCGCAACCAGGAGAGGCTCAGTGACTTACTTACGTGAGGTCACGCAGTTAGTGGGGGGACTGCAATTTGAACCCAGAGCATGCGCTCTTAACCACCGTATTGTCATTATCATGTTTTCTCTCCCTCTTAAGATAGAATCGGAGTCTCGATTGCAAGCTTCTTGGCAGGGACTGTGTTTTAAACCTGTTTGGGGGGGGGGGGCGCCTGGGTGGCTCAGTCGGTTGAGCGTCTGACTTCAGCTCAGGGCATGATCTCACAGTCCGTGAGTTCGAGCCCCGCGTCAGGCTGTGTGCTGACAGCTCAGAGCCTGGAGCCTGTTTCAGATTCTGTGTCTCCCTCTCTCTCTGCCCCTCCCCTGCTCGCGCTCTGTCTCTGTCTCAAAAATAAACATTTAAAAAAAAAAAACCCTATTTAGAGCCCCCAGATTTTTTTTTTTTTTTTTTGGTAGGGGATGCTTAGTAAATCAATGTTTTACAGATTTGGAGGGGGGAAAAAGTGCAGCCTGTCTTTCAGAGTTTCTCTGGGGGTCTGCAAGGTGCAAGAGAAGAAGAACTTGTTGGATCTGTTAGCCCCACAGAGATACAGACTAGGGGCTGGTTGTGGCAGAGAAGTAACCCCAGGCTCCTGGCTTTCTGCCACCCTCTGACCTCCGGAAGCAGTTTGTCCTGAAGGCGGGCAGCAAGGTGGTCGGGGGCAGGGGGGCTTTGGGGGGGGAATGCAGAGGGGAAAGGCTGACAAGCCATGAGCAGTCTAGAATCCCCAAATGCCTCGGCTGAGTGGTGTCCGCACCCACTAGGGCTCGGAGGGGCTGGAGGTCAAAGGCGAAGCCGGAATGGAATGCCACATCGTTAGACACAGTTAGAAGATTTTCCATGCCTTCCTCTGGAGGAGAAATACAGTCAACGTACAGGGACGTATTTTTTCTTATTCTCTTTTATCACAGGGCAGAGCAGCGCTGAAGATTTTGGGGTTAGCAGAGGTACCCCTTTCTCCCTCTCGATGCCACCTTAGACCCCCAAGGACCCACCCCCCCCTTTTCTGCGAAGAAAGCATCTGATAAACTGAGTCTAGCCTCATTGTCATTGCCTGTCAAATGACTATAATAATACCGCTTTCCCAGACAATTAAAACAGGATAATACACAGAGAGTATCCAGCACAGCCCCAAACACAAAACAGTCTCCCAGCAGCGAAGGACCGTGACGCTGGCGGATGGGAGAGCCGTATACAGTGGATGTGAAGTTACTTAAGTAGGAGTTAGAACAGTTTGGCAATACTTGATTTCCCTCAGCCGGGGGCAGAGAGAAATGCATTTATTTTAGACACCATTTTGGGGCGTGCGGTCTTTCAAAACCCGTGGTGTTGTACAAAGTGGGGACAGAAGAGAGCCCCCAAAGGGGGCTTTTGGTGGCAAAAAGGTTAGGAACTTTTTCTCAGGTTGGATGTGGAAGGTGGTGGCCCGGATCGGGGGGGGTGGGGGGGGGTAGGGGGAGCTCAAAGAGGACCTTCTAAAAATATGGCTCGTTTACCAAAAAGACACAGACCACTTCTCTGCTGTGCCCCAGACAGCTCCTCAAAAGGAGAAACCATCATGCCACCCACGCCTTCTTTCACCAGGCGAGGGCACCTCCCCGGGGCGGCTGGGGACCAAGAGTGACTCGAAGGGGCTGTGACTTGGGAGCCAAGCAGTTGGTTCAGATCCCAGATCACTAGCCTGTTTCTTTACCCGAGAAATGGGAATACGGATCGCAAACGTGTGTGCTAGACTGAATGGGATGAGGTCTGCACATCATGGCATTTGCTGCCTGGCATTCAGCAGGCATCTGTGAATTCTAGTGACGTAGCACTTCTATGGAGGGAGAGAGCCCACTGCGTGCAGGAACATGCTGGAGCCTGGGGATCAGTGAGCTAGACAGGGCTAGGGCCTGTAGACAGGGCTCCTGCCCTCGCAGGACTCCTGGCCTGTATGATCTGCCCCGGGGACTCTCGGGGACTGAAGGGGACTCTCTCCTCTGCAGTGGGGTGATTTGAGCCATCTCTGTCCCCAGTCCCCTCTAGAGTGGCACTTTGGGGGAAAGAGTCCAATTAGGGGCCTCTGAAGCACTTCCTAAACATCTAGAGGCATAGGGAACATAGTTGTGGGAATACTGGGAGGTCCCAAGTCAAGATGTGCGTAGATCTTGGCATGAACGGGAGGCTCTATGGATTTGGGCGACTAGACTCTTGGGACTGAGTCCCAGCTCTGCAGTGTCCCAACACGATGGGATTCCTTTGCCCGTGGGCCTCCTGTAGGCCTCCGAGACCCCTCTTGGCCTTTCACTGGTCCCACAAGGGAAGTGTCATTATCCCGATCAAGTAGTGGGAAAATTGATACTCAGAGAGGTTAAGTCACCCACTTAATGCCTCCCAGCCTTGATTCAAACTCAAACCCTCCACCCAGGTGACCAAGGACAAGCCATGTCACCGAAGTTTTGAGTATCCTCCTCTATCAAATGGGCATTAATACTCCATCCTGCCTTCTCCCTAGAGCTCTTTGGAGCTCAGATGTAGGGGTAGGGGTGGAGGCAGAAGCCCACTGTGAACTGCAAACCCCTGTCTACTCAAGAGAAAGTGCATCTGGTGGAGGGTTCATGCTGGGGTAGCAGGAAGGGAGGTGCTAAGGCGTGTGTCGAGAGTGTCTGAGAGTAGATGTCTTCCTGTCTGGGCTTAGCCAATGACACAGAGTTTGGATGACTTTTCTCCCAGGCACCTTCTCAGAGGTAGTGATGGGGGACATGAGCAGACCTCCCAGGTCCCACTGCTGGCCATGGGGCTTTCTAGTTCCTGTGGGGTCCGCGGGGTCTCCTTGAGTCAAAGGACAGAAAGCTTGGCTTCCCCATGTGGTGACTTAGGCAGGAATGAAAGAGAAAGAGTCCCTTTGTCCACCTCCCAGAGGTTAGAAGCAAATTGATAATAATAAGGACGACGGTAACGATGGCCATCACCCACGTTGTGCGCACCACGCATGCGCCAATACCCTTCTAAGCCACAATTCACTAAGGGCCTACTAAGGGCAAGTCGCCTTTCTGAGGGCTTTACGAGAATTAGCTCACCTGATCCTCATGGGTGACCAATTATTGTTCCCATTTTACAGATGAGGAAACTGAGGCTCCGAGAGGTTTATACAATGAACTTGCCCTGGTTGTGGCGAGTTGGTAGGTAGGAGTGGTTTCAGACGCAGGCCGTTTGACTCCAGAGCTCACACAAGTTGGCTTTTTATCTCTTCCGTCAGGTGTATTTCTCTGGTGTTTGAAGGCATTTGGTGTCGCTGTCCAAAGTTTGGTGCTGAGTCCGTCAATAAGTGAGGCTGGGTTCACCTTCTCCCAGCTCCTCCCTTCTGCACTCCCTGCCATCACCCATCTGTGATAGGACCTGGTCCCTATTCCTAGGCCTAGATATGATCAGGGCTGTGCATTGAATGGGAACGTTTCAATTGACAGGAAACAGCAGTGGACTAAGAGTCTTGTTCTGGGGAGGGACAGGTGCAGGCTCGGCCGGAGACAGGCTGTAGGACCTTGTATGAGTTATGTGCCTTCTCAGGGTCTCATTTCCTCTGCAGAGTGAAGGAGGTTGAACTTGAAGGCCCCTGGCAGACCTGTTTGTTACCCTGTGAAAAAACAGTTTTGGTAACTTGACCAAAGTCACCCAACTCAGTCGTGAAATTACTGGGCTCAGTCCAGAGCTGTTGTCACCAGGTGACCCTGCTGCCTGGAAAAAGAGGCGGATTGCTACGATATAAGCTGTCGATAAGTAGCTCGGATTGAAAAGGGGAAGAAGGCCGCAGGCAAGTTTTAAGGAAGGGAGTTCTTTTCTTACCTCCCCAGAGAGAACAGTAGATTTTTCTGTGTGGTTCTCAGGCCAATGTGCTGGGAGTGGTGGAATTCTTCTCCCCCAACCCCCAGGCTTGGTCTCACGACAAGAAAAGGGAGGTGGCCCCATCTTTCAGTTCTGCTTCCTCCAGTCAAGGCTGGCTGGGCCTTTGAGGCAAGTCTGTTATGTTTGGGTTCCTGTTGGGTTATGATTGGGCTCCCACCCAACCCATTATCAACAGGCAGCCCCAGCCAGGGCCACATGTTGGACTGGAAAGTTCATTCTCTGTAATATCTGTGGTCTATATGGAGACCCTCTATAAGTGGTGAACGTTGTTAATGAGTCAAATGAAAAGAAGCAGCTGGAAGGTGTTGTGTTGGTGAGGTGTGTGTGTGTGTGTGTGTGTGTGTGTGTGTGTGTGTGTGTGTTTTCTCATGGTCCTACCCTCTGCTGTCCTTCCCACTTCAACCCCACTTTCTTGTGACCCAGGCAGGGGCACTCAGAAGGCTCTGTCAGGTCCTTTGGCCTTCAAGGCCATCTCTCCTGCCACCTCTTCCAAGAAACTGTGTCTGATTCTTTCAAGCAAGCATCTGCTTTTCATGGATAGGAGGTTGAATGGTGGCCCCCAAAATATATATAGAACTAGCGAATGTGACCTTATTTGGCAAAAGAGTCTTTGCTGGTAGAATTCAGTTAAGGCTCTGGAAATAAGATCATCCTGGATTATGGTGGATTTAGCTGGGCCCTAAATCCAATGACAGGTATCCTTTTAAGAGTTAGGCAGAAGATTTGAGACACGAAGAGATGACAGTGGGACCTTTGAGGCAGAGATTTTAGTGATTCAGCCACAAGGTCACAAGTAAAGGAATGCTAACAGTTTCCAGAAACTTCAAGAGGCAAGGAGTGACTCTCCCCTAGAGCCTCTGGAGGGACCACGACTCAGCCAACACCTTGATTTTGGACTTCCGGCCCCCAGAACTGTGAGAGACTAAGGCTCTGTTGTTTTAAGCTCCTCAGTTTTATGGTGCCACTTAGGCAGCTCTAGGAAATGAACCCTACATGGACTCATAGACCACTAGGAATGGGGCAGAAACCTGGAGCCACACAGACAAGGCTTCAGAGTGATGCTAGCCAGCAAGAACTGCGCATATCTGGGAGGCTACTTGGTCATCTGAAGAACGGAGATAATAATGCTTATCTTCCAGGGTCAGTGTTTCGTTTGTTTTTATGGCTTTATTGGGAGGTAATTCACATACCGGACAATTAACCCATTTAAAATGCACAATTCGCGGGCGCCTGGGTGGCTCAGTGAGTTAAGCCTCAAACTGTTGATTTTGGCACAGGTTTCAGGGTTGTGAGATCGAGCCCTGCATCGGGCTCTGCACTGGAAGTGGAGCCTGCTTGGGATTCTCTCTCTCTCCCTCTCCCTCTCCCTCTGCCCCTCCCACACTCACAGGTGCTTTCTCTCTCAAAAAAAAAATCTAAAAAAATAAAATGCACAATTCGGTGATCTTTTTAGTATATTCACACAGTTGTGCAACCATCCCCACAGTCAGCTAAAGAACACTTTTGGCATCCCCCCAAAAGAAACCCCACCCTCATGGTCAGTTGCTCCCCAATTTTCTCCACAACTCTCTCCTAACCCTAGCCAACCACTAATCTACTTATCTGTAAATATTTGGCTATTCTGTACATTTCAGATAAATGGGAATATACAATATATGGCTCTTTGTGTCTGACTTCTTTCACTTAGTATAATGTTTTCAAGTTTCATTCATGTTGTAGCACGTATCAGTACTTTATTCTTTTTTTATGGCTGAATGGTATTCCATTGTATGGATTTATCACATTTTTTAATTCATTCATTGGTAGATATTTGAATTGTTTCCATATTTGGGCTATTATGAGTTATGCATTTATGAACTTTCATATACAAGTTTTTATGTGGACATGTCCAGGGTATTTGGAAGATTGAATTGAAGTAATATCTAAGGTATCTGATACGCCCTTCACCAAACGAAGATTCTTAGAATCTGCCTCAACAGATTAGGAATTTTCAATTTACATATTAGGAAACTGAGGCACAGAAAGGAGCAGAGACTTGCTCAAGGTCACCCAGGGCAGTAGAGCATAACACTTAATTGCATATCCTTGCATCAGACTGTCCAGAACAAAATTCCAGTGCCCCTTGGACTTGGGTCATCTTATGTAAGTCACTTCACCTCTCTGAGCCTGTTTATTCATCTGGAAAATGAGGATAGTAATAGCGTCTACCTCATATGGTTGTTGATGTGAGAATTGAATGTGCTAGCCCATGTGTCTGACATATGGTAGGCGGTCTACAAATCTCACCTGTTGTCACTCATGGTAGTGCCATCTGTGGAACCCAAGACTCCTGGCTCCCAGGTGTAAGATGCCTTGAATCTAAATTTCCCCAGGCACATTTCCTGCATCATGGGCATCTTCCCAGAGTGACCATAAGTTCCTCAGAGGAAGGAAATATAGCTTCCTCTTTCCACTGCCCTGAGCACGTAAGAGGTGACGAATGAGCACCTTTGCTCACTTTCGTTGGCTCTCCCAAGCCCTGGCCCTCACCGAGTGACCCAGCTAGGAACTGTGGTAGGTTAACTGTCTACACCTTTCCAACACTCCATGCGATGACTGAACGTGTCTTCCTTTCAGGCAGTGGGCAGTGTGCCGCCATGGAGTTGGGGCCTCTAGAAGGCGGCTACCTGGAGCTTCTCAACAGCAATGCTGACCCCCTGCAGCTCTATCACTTCTGTGACCAGATGGACCCGGCTAGAGAAGAGATTGAGCTCTGCTCAGGTGGGCTTTCCTCCCTTTGGCCCCTCCCAAGTCCTTCCTCACCCCCTCAGCCTGCAATGGGCACAGTTAGCCGGCAGGGGACGTTCTGGCTGCTGAGCTCTGGTCAGCACCACGGACAGCTCCAAACCCCTGGGCTCGCTCCCGGCCCCTCCCCGCCTCTCCTTCCATCCCCACCAGCCCTCTCTCCTGCTTCATCCAAGGGACTTTTCCCTCCAGAACCCGACATGGACACCATCAACTGCGAGCAGTTCAGCAGACTGTTGTGTGACATGGAAGGTGATGAAGAGACCAGGGAGGCTTATGCCAATATCGGTGAGGAAGCGTTCTGAACCCAGAAAAAGGCCAGTCGAGGGGAAGAGTTCCTTTTTCTCTTTTGTTAACCTCATCCATTCACCAAGAGCCACAACAGGCCCCTCCCTCATAAATCAGGACCAGGGGGATGCAGACCAAGGGCTAGAAAACAGAGACTCCAGGGAAGAAGGGAGATGGAGAACAGTAAGGGAAATCGATCCCTTCGCTATTAACTATCAGGCAAACCAGATCTCACCTTTACATCCTCTGCCTCCGTATCTATACATTTTTTTAAATGTTTATTTATTTATTTTGAGAGAGAGAGGGAGGGAGCAGAGAAAGGGCAGAGGGAGAGAGAGAGAATCCCAAGCAGGCTCTGTACTGCCAGCACAGAGCCCAGTGCGGGGCTCGAACCCACGAAATGTGAGATCATGACCTGAGCCGAAACCAAGAGTCAGGCGCTTAACCGACTGAGCCACCCAGGCGCCCCTCTATACCCTTTTATATTTCTTGCCCTTCTTTCCTTCCTTCTACACAGTCCTTACCATGCACCACCCCCTTTCTCCCCAGCTCCTAAGCCAAACTACTCTAGTATTTGTCGTATCTACCATCTGGGGGGTCCTTGTTACGTGCTGCCACTGTGTGTGTGTTACTGCATTGAATCCTTACAGCGAAGGAAGTAGACATTATTAGTATCTCCACCTTACAAATGAGGAAACTGAAATTTAAAGAGGCGAAGCCGTGTACCCAAGGCTGCAGTAGAGATAGTGATGGGCAGATGTGAGATTTAAACCTAGGTCTTTCTCATTTCAAAGTCTTTATTTTTAGCCACAAAAAGGAAAGTGTCTAGGGTGGGGAGGTTCTCTAAGGCTTAAGCTGAGAGGCTGATTTGCAGCTTTAAAAAGAGCTCTGCTTTCCGATAAGGGCAGAACTCTTTGGAGAGAGGTGTTGCCATTGTTTTTGGGTTTTTTTTGTTTTTGTTTTGTTTGTTTTGTGTGTGTGTGTGTGTGTGTGTGTGTGTGTGTGTGTGTTTTGGAGGGGAGTAGGGTAAAGTCTCCCTCCTCAGCAAGATCACCACTATCTCATACAGAGGCTTTGTTGAATTAGAAAAAGGTGTCCCTTCTTCGGAGGATGCGGCCTCCATTTGTCCTCTTGCTGGGCACCCGGGTACAGTGAACAACCTGCACAACTGTTCTTAGCGGCCCTTTTCCTGGCAACCCAAGAACCACAACGCTGAGCAGGTCTGTGCTCAGCATGAATGTGGCCAGTCTTCCCCCAGTGCACAGTTAATCCAGTAGCACACAAAGCAGCAAATGGAGAGGAGTGGTAACTGTGTGTGTCTCAAAAATTACAGAACTGAGAAGGCTGCCCGCTTCCTTTCCGTCCTGGGAACTTACTTGAGGAAGCAGAAGTGTTTGGTGCTGAGGGCATTCATATTTCTTCACAACTGGGGGCACTGATGAAGGATTTGAGCATTCCTTAGGATTTAGGGGCTTTTCTGCTCGAGAGCATCTTCCCAGGAAGTTGAAGCGGCCAAAGCCAGGGAAGCAGAAGCTTCATCCAAGTCCGTCCCTCGAGTCTGTGGGCTTTCTCTGTGCTTCTAGAAGGCCATGCCCTGGCCTGAGCATGCAGTCATCTAAGCATCTTGGCATAGGTCTAGAAGAAGGCTTCCCTAGGTGCATAATGGGTATACTGATCACCTAATCACACCTGCCTCGTGGGATGTCTGAGGATTGGATGAGCTGCTTGGTGTAAAGTGTTTAGGGAAGGATTTTGCAAAGAGCACCTACGGTATGCTGGCTGCCTGCGCGTGATGCCTTAACTCGGAAGTAGAGCCTCTAATCCAGACCACCCGTCCCTGGATTGTAGGCATCAGGCGTTCTAATCACGCAGATGAGGAAATCGAGTCCCCGAGAGGTTAAGCGATTGGCTCAAGTTTGCACAGCTAATGGGGCTAATGGGTGTGGAGCTGAATTTAAACTCAAAACCCTGTGACAACCGTACTATACTGCACTGTACTACTTTATGGCAATAGGTGACTTTTCACGGGTGCGTATCATCCCTTCAGTGGGATTCAGAGCCCGGGAAGGTTCCGTGTCCCTTCGTTCGTGTGATCGTTCATTCTGCAAACACTGTGTGTGCCAAGCCCGGAGGGCCACCGTTCCTTGGTGCCTGCCCCAAGGTCTGGCACACAAGGCATTCAGAGAACTCATTGACCGACTGCCCTTTTCTCAATCTTGGCAGCGGAACTGGACCAGTACGTGTTCCAGGACTCACAACTGGAGGGTTTGAGCAAAGGCATTTTCAGTAAGTTGGGGGATTCTTGGTTCAGCCTGCGTCTCTTTCCTCCTTGTTCCTTGGGGAGCGTCGTAACACCTGACGGTCACCCTCTGAAGGGTGGTCAGATCCCGCCCCGATACAGGGACAGTGAAGGCTCACCTTGGACGCCCACTGACCGTATGTTGGTGTCTTGGGTTTTTCTCCAAAGTCGAGCATATAGGATTGGAAGAAGTGATCGGCGAGAGTGTGGAGACGCTGGAGGAAAAGAAAAGCCAGAAAAGATGTAAGTAGGCCCCTCGCTCATCTGCCCTCAGCCTGCCTGACTCCTGGCCGTGCCTTGGCTCCAGAGCCCGCCGTGGCTCCCGGCTGCTTCCCGTGTTAAGTCCTGTCTGCTCTGCTGGGTTTGGATGTTCCACCCACCGTTCCCCTCATGCTCCCCCCTGGTGACCCTGTGGTTGAGGGAGGTGTCTTCAAACACAGGTTCTGGAGTCAGCAAGAACTGGGGTCGAATCCTCCGTCTGCTGTTTATGGTCTGTGTGGCCTTCAGCAAAGTGCCTGCGCCTCTCTGAGCCTCCTGCTCAGTCTCCAGGCCTGCTTAACGTGTCCTCACCTGGCAGTCAACACGGGCTTTTCCATGCAAACCAGATCATTTTGCTGTCCTGCTAGCCCTCCAATGGCCACAAAACGCATACACAAGGCCTATACAGTCTGGCCCTCCCCACCTCTCGAAAATTCCCACGAGCTAGTACCCCCAGCCACGCTGGCTGCCTTCCGTTCCTGTAACGCACGTACGCTTCCCAGCCTTAGGGCCCCCCGGATTTGCTGTTCAGCCTGGGATGCCCTTTCCCCAGGTCTTCCCAAGCGGGCTCCTTTGCATTCTTTAGGTCTTGGCTAACCGGTCACCTCCTCCTGGAGGCCTGCTTTGACTCCCCTTCCACGGAGATCGCCTCACTCATTCTTACTTTGTGTCCCTCCTCGCCCCTTAGCGCTTGCCACACTCCGGACTTATTGTATGTATTGCCTTTTAGACTAGTCCCCTGCTCTGAGGACAGGGGCCGTGTCTTCCTTACTTATTACTGCATCCCAGGAATCTAACACAGTGCCTGCAGTAGCCCGTCACTAAATGTCCGCTGACCGCAAATATCTGTAAAATGGGCTTAACAGTTGATTACTTCCAGTGCTCTGGACCTTCTGTCGGACTCATACCTATGTCTTCATTTTTGGACAGGTAGAGCAGGGGCAGGCTAGAGAAATGCTGTAGAAACTCAGAAGGTGCAAAGAACATTCAGTGAAAACCGATCTCCCTCCCACCCCTGTCCCCCAGCTCCTCAGTTTCCCCGCCTGAAAACAACCCATGTTCCCACTTTGCTTTTTACCCTGTTAGAAATATTCTGTTTGTCTTGGGGGCACCTGGGAGGTTCGGTTGGTGGAGCACCCAACTCTTGGTTTTGGCTCAGGTCATGATCTCGCGGTTCTTGGGTTTGAGCCCCGCGTTGGTCTCTGTGCTGGCCGTGCTTGGGACTCCCTCTCTCTCTGCCTCTCCGTCTGCTCACTCTCTCTGCGTCTCCTTCAAAATAAATAATAAACATAAAAGAAGGAAATATTCTATTTGTCTATCAGCCAACTCTTTAAAAATTTTTTTTTTTCCCACACACATCATCACAGTTTTACTAAATGCCGTTCTGCACGTTCATTTAACGTGTCTGGGAGGTCAGTTCTGTGTCCCTGATGGAGAACACGTGGTTGTGCCTCTGGAAAGTTCCTCTTGCTTGCTGGCTTTTTTTTTTTTTTTTAATTTGATAAATATTTTCCCCGGCATTTTATCGTGATCTTTTTCAACATACAGTAAGGGTGAAAGAATCGTGTTGCCAACAACCACGTATGCACCACGAACATCCTACAGTTGATGTTTGGCTCTATTTGCCTTAACACGTCTCTATCCATCTGTCCGTCTTTATCCACCCACTCATCCATTCATTTTATTCTGGGGACATTCTTCTCGTTCTTTTTTAGGGCTGTGTGGAATGTCCCTGAGTGGGTGAACAATGATGTGTTTCATCAGCCCCTTGCTGAGGGACGCTTAGGGTTTTCCTCCCTTGGTGTGCTGGGGCTGGATGTTTACCTTGTGGGTTTCCAGTGTGCTCCTGCAAAGTAGGGATCCCCTCCCCCGTTGCACAGATGAGCCATCAAAGGCTCACAGAGGCCACGTTGCAAAGACATAAAGCTAGGAAGGGACCCAAAGGGACATACAGCTAGGAAGGGACACTGGCGTTCTGCCAGTGCCTCATTTCCCTGGGTGCCGCAAGCTGTGGTTTGGGCAGGGGCGCCTGAGTGGCTCAGTCGGCTCAACGTCTGACTCTTGATCTCGGCTCAGGTCATGATCCTAGGGTCATGGGATCGAGCCCCATGTTGGGCTCCATGCTGAGTATGGAGCCTGCTTGAGATTCTCTCTCTCTCTTACTCTCTCTCTCAAAGAAAGGTGGGGTTTGGGCAAGGCCGTACGGGCTGCTGGGGTTCATGAGCCGCTCATGGCTTGGGCCACACCTTCCTTGGGGCAGTTAACCGTGATGTTCTCTCTGCAGCCTTCCCAGAGGAGCTGCCCATGGACTCGAAGCACAGGAAGCTGGGTGAGCCGCGTGGGGGGTGCCCAGGGACACTTTGAGGCAGGAAAGCCAGGGCCTCTTTAGGTGCATGTAGAAACTGGCAGTTGAAAGCCAAGGCTCAGAGAGGTGAAGTCACTTGTCCGAGATCACAAGGCAGTGAGAGGCGGGGTTGGGATTCAGACCAAGATCATGATTCCATAGCCGCTGCTCTGCAGTTTCAGGGCTGCTCAGAGATTCAGCTTCTCCTACAAAGCCTCTCCCCCGACACCCCCTCTTCTTAATTCTGAGTCAGAGCTGAGACCCTGCCCCCTGCCTTGCTCCGCTGACCCTTCAGGCCACACTGGTCCATTTAGAGTACAGGGTCACCTAGAGTCAGCTGGTCACCCAGCACCCTCTGGCCTCCTGAGAGCCCCCGTGCCTCAGTGAGCCTCTCCCCCGGGTCCACGCCTTCTCCCAGCCAGTTGTTATTGCAAAGGTGGGGAGCCCAGCCCCTGAGCGGGGATGGAGTGAGGCAACAGCTCATAGTCGAATGGAGGAAGCCTAGTCCCGGCCCTCAGAAAGTTCTAATTCTGATAGGACTTCCTTCCTCACAGCTGAGCCCCTCGCTGTGCCCATGGTGACTGGCACTTTCCTGGTGGGGTCCGTGAGTGACTCCTCAGCTCTGCCCTGCCTGTCACCCCCTGCTGTGTTCAACAAGGAGCCAGCATCCAGCCAGAGGTGGCTGGAAGAGACCATCCTGATGCCTGGTAGGTTAGGAACTTGAGGGGGGGGTAGGCTTCCCCCCACCCCTGGGGGTGTCTGAAGAGTGGCCAAGGCAGGGGCGGCCGGGGACAGGACCCCCACCCCGTCCATGTCACCCGCTTCCATCCCAGCCAGTCCCATCCTCTGGGTCCCCATCAGCTCAGCCCGGGCCGGAGAATGTGCCTTGGGAGGAGACACATCCCTGGGAGACATAGCAGGGACTGGTCAGCTATGAACTAAGCACCTTCCCTGTGCCCGGCCACTCCGCTAGGTGTTGGGGACACCGCCATGGGCGAGACAGACACAGCTGCCGCTCTGGGGGACATCAGAGCCCTTTAGAAAGGGAGTCAGGTGGCAAGCAAATAATCACAAAAACAGGAAGACGGACACAGGTGCTCCAGAGGATCCCACCTCACCGCCTTTGTCTCTCACAGTGCCCCCTTCCAGTTCCTTGCTGAGCTGCCTGAGCCTTTCTGCTGGACACGTCCAGATCGTCCCCACTCTGCCCCAGGGGCTCTGGCAAATCTCAGGGGCTGGGACAGGGGTATCTGGTATGGTCATCTATCAAGGTGAGTGTTCGAGGCCTGGTCCCCCCACCCCTCTCCCTGCTACCTGACTACTCCCTGATCCTGTCCTCCCCAACCTCAGGCAGTAGACAACTGTAGCCTAGCACCTTCTCGTGAACCTCCCCAGAACGCCCTCCTCTGACCCCATTTCCCACAAATCAAAGGAGAAGAGCAGAGCCCCCCAAGGTGGTCTGGGTGAATGACCCGTCCAGTGCCTATGGCCTTCCAAGTGTCATTTCCCCCCACTAAGTCTGGGTTTTGCCTTTCTTTCTTTCTTTCTTTCTTTCTTTCTTTCTTTCTTTCTTTCTTTTCTTTTCTTTCCTTTCTCTTTCTTTCTTTCTTTTGTTCTTTCTTTTCTTTCTTTCTTTCTTTCTTTCTTTCTTTCTTTCTTTCATTAATACTTATTTTGAGAGAGAGCGTGATCTTTTCTTTCATGAATGTTTATTTATTTTGAGAGAGAGAGAGCGTGAGCAGGGAAGGGGCAGAGACAGAGAGAGAGAGAATCCCAAGCAGGCTCCACCCTGTCAGCGCAGAGCCCATTGTGGGCTCTGCGAAACCATGAGATCGTGACCCGAGCCGAAACAAATCGTCGGATGCTTAACCGACCGAACCACCTGGGCACCCCGCTTTTTTTTTTCTTTTTATTAAACTTTATTACATTTTACAATCACAACCTCAATACGTGCTCGTTCACAAGCCAAACGATAAGAGATGCTTACCAGAGTTGCTGGGGCTGTCCCTCGCTGTCTTTTGCAGTGTGGTGAACAGCGGTGTGCATCCTTGCACAGCTTTGTCGGAACTGCCTCATTTCTGATCCGCAGGATGGTCCTTGCTGACCTACCACGCTGAGTTGTCCTGGGGAAGGCTCGTGTGGGCTGTCGGGGACATGAGAGTGGGTGGAGCCGGAGGGGGGGTGGGGAACTTGCACCCAATTCAAGAGCATCCTTTAGAGGTTATATGCCAGTTGTTGTGTGATGTGCTGGGACCCCAGGAGGTAGGGAACATCCCTGACATCCAGGAACGTGAGCCCTGACCACAGTGCAGGAGGAGTGTTAGAAGGACCCTTGCCCTAAGCTCCCTATGAGCTGACTGTGTCTGTTTCACAGATGGGGAAATCAAGTCTCGCTGAGCTAGATGTAACCCCGGAGGCCCTTTCTCAGTCCTGTCCTGAAATCGTCTTCTTTTGGAAGTTCCCCTGTCTCCTCCCCAGACTTTCCAAGCCACACAGCCTGATGGGGATGGGGATGACCCGAGTGGGTTCCTGGGTGGGTACCTGGCTCTTCTGACACTTCTCTTGGTCCCGATGTAGGTGAGGTGCCCCAGGCCAGCCAGGTGCTTCCTTCCAGCAGCCCCGCCATACACAGCCTCCCCAAATCCCCAGAACGGCCCGGCTCCACCAGCCCCTTTGCCCCGTCTGCCGCTGACCTCCCCGGAATGCCGGAACCAGCTCTGACCTCCCGTGCAGATGTGACAGGTAAGGACGCTTGCGGCCCGGGAGAGTCACAGGAAGCAGGACTGAGGCGCTGGGGGAAGGAATCGCCCCGGTCAGGTCCGTGAGCTGAGCTTACCCACAGAGACAAGCAGGCTGCATTTATGGATAAAATGAGGCAGGGAGCGTCTCCAGGGAATGGGGGGCATGGGAGGGTGTGCGAGGACTGTCGCGGCCTTTAGCTAATTGCCCCCCGGCAGAAAAGCAGCCCCAGCGTGGCCAGATCTTCTGAATTGTCAGCAGAGTCTGCAAACCTCGATTTTTCCATAGCTATTGTGAGTTTTACAACTTTGGTGAAATTTTTAACAGTGCAGCTGGCCCAGAAAGCTGTCTTTGGGTAGGATACAACCTTAGGTCACCACCTTATGACCTTTGCCTGGGGGACACTCCTCCCCTGTCCGTTCTGCCTTTGGGACGCTCAGGGGACCGCATGCCCCCCTGGAAGATGGGGCAGTCCCAGGGCACGCCCCTTACCCTAACTTTTTCATCTTCAGAGGAGCAGATGTCCCCTACCCGATCCCCGGCAGCTCACGAGGTCTCCGGCCAGCTCCCCAAATGGCCTGGTGAGTGCTGGCTGACTCTCTGTGCCCCGGGGCGGGGGGACCCCACTTCCCTCATTCACTCAGCCTGTCTTTGTTGGCTTGCTCATCTGATTCTGCCCCACCCCTCTTGTTTTCCAGGCTGAGGGCATGAATGAGGGGAGAGTGGTAATTGGGTCAGTGGGCGAAGGAAGGAGCCGACACTGGGGAGGGGACTGATGGAAGGTGGGATGGGGGCATGGCCCAGTCCCTATGTCTTATGCCGTCCCGCGTACCCTCCCAAGCACGGTAGATAGATCGAATCACGCATGCCGTGAACAATCCTAAGGTTGTCCCCGCTTTGCACGTGAGGAGCGACCGGGGCCATCCCCCGAGACGTAGCGGGGTCCGTAACAGGCTCAAGGTCGCGCGAATTAGCGGTAGAGCTGGGGTTTGAACCAGATACGCGGATTCCACTGTCTTAACCCTTAACCCCGCCCCCCTGCCCTGTGGCCTTCCTGTCGCGAGCGAGCAAGAGCAGAAGGGGGTTAGTGAGTAAATGCACAGGTGGATGGATAAATGAGAGAGAAGACGAGCGAATGAATGATGGGTGCAGAAGTGAACGGACGGACAGATGTCTGGGTAACTGAATGAAGCAGTAACAAAGCAGGCAGTGGGTGAAGAAGCTGATGACGGTCGGGCTGGTCCCTGGGCTGTCCTCGTGGTGGCCGCCCCTGACACCGGCACCCTCCCCGCCCAACACACACGCACCCTTGGGTCTTCACAGAGCGGGTGGAGAAGTTCTGCAGCGCCCTTCGGGACATGTACCAGGCTGAGCCCGCAGGCCCGGAAGGCATCCTGGTGGAGGTGGAACTGGTGAGGGCGCGGCTGGAAAGGAGCAGCAGCAAAAGCCAGGAGAGGGAGCTGGCCACCCCGGACTGGGCAGAGCGGCAGCCGGCCCGCGGGGGCCTGGCCGAGGTGCTGCTGGCGGGGGGTGACCGCCGGCGGCCGCGGGAGACGCAGGTGATCGCTGTGCTGGGTAAAGCGGGGCAGGGGAAGAGTCGCTGGGCCCGGGAAGCGAGCCGGGCCTGGGCCCGCGGCCAGCTGCCCCAGTACGACTTCGTCTTCTACCTCCCCTGCCACTGTTCGGACCGTGGGGGGGACACCTACCGCCTGCAGGATCTGCTGTTCTCCCTGGGCCCCCGGCCGCTGCCGGTGGACGATGAGGTCTTCAGCTACGTCTGGAGGAGGCCCGACCGGGTTCTGCTCATCCTGGATGCCTCCGAGGGCCTCGAAGGCCAAGACGGCCTCCTGCACAGCGCATGTGGACCCGTGTGCACAGAGCCCCACTCCGTCCGGGGACTGCTGGCGGGCCTCTTCCAGCGTAAGCTGCTGCGGGGCTGCACCCTGCTGCTCACGGCCCGGCCCCGGGGCCGCCTGGCCCAGAGCCTGAGCAAGGCCGACGCTCTGTTCGAGGTGGCCGGCTTCTCAGCCGAGCAGGCCAAGACCTACCTGACGCGCTACTTGGAGCGTGCAGGGGCGACCGAGCGCCAAGAGAGAGCCCTGGAACTCCTCCAGGGTCAGCCTTTCCTCCTCAGCCACTGCCACAGCCCCGCTTTGTGCCGGGCTGTGGGCCAGCTGTCCGAGGCCCTCCTGGAGCTGGGGGGCGAGACGGAGCTGCCCTCCACGCTCACGGGACTCTACGTGGGCCTGCTCGGCCCTGCCGCCCGCGACAGCCCCCCGGGGGCCCTGGCGGGACTGGCCAGGCTGGCCTGGGAGCTGGGCCGCAGACGCCGGGGCACCTTGCTGGAGAGCCAGTTCCCGTCGGCGGAGGCGAGGGCCTGGGCCGTGGCCAAGGGCTTGGTGCAGCCCGCCCCAGGGGCCGCGGCGGTGGGGCTGGCCTTCTCCAGCTTCCTTCTGCAGTGCTTCCTGGGGGCCGTGTGGCTGGCCCTGAGCAGCGACATCAAGGACAAGGAGCTGCCGCAGTACTTGGCGTTGACCCCGAGGAAGAAGAGGCCCTACGACAACTGGCTGGAGGGCGCGCCGCGGTTCCTGGCGGGGCTGGTTTTCCAGCCGCACGCCGACTGCCTCGGGGCCCTGGCGGGACCTGCTGCGGCCACCCTGAAGGACAGGAAGCAGAAAGTGCTCACCAGGTACCTGAAGCGGCTGCAGCCGGGGACGCTGCGGGCCGGACAGCTGCTGGAGCTGCTGCACTGCACCCGTGAGACTTTGGACGCTGGGCTCTGGCAGCACGTGGTGCAGGGGCTCCCCGGCCGCCTCTCCTTCGTGGGCACCCGGCTCACGCCTCCCCACACCTATGTCCTGGGCAGCGCCTTGGAGGCGGCGGGCCGAGACTTCTCCCTGGACCTCTGCAGCACTGGCATTGACCCCCCTGGACTGGGGAGCCTCGTGGGACTCAGCTGCGTCACCCATTTCAGGTGGGGGCAGGGGCCGAGGGAGGGGGCTTCCGCTTACGGTCTTGGGGCTGTGCCCAGTGCTGGCTCTGCGGGGCGTCACTTCCTATGCACCGTAGCCGGGCAGGGGCAGGGGCAGGGGCAGGGGCAGGGGCAGGGGTGATTCCTTCCATTTTTTTAAGATGAGGAAGTCAAGGCTCAGAGAGGGATAGCAGCTCTCCCCAGGTCACACAGCGAGGGAAGAGCAGCCTCTTCCACCACTATTTGGAGGCCTGTCACGTGCCGGGCACGGGGCCACATTTAGAATCCAAGACTGATCTGGGCTCAAATTCATTTTCTTCTCGCTGTCCCCTAATCAAGCCACCATTTTGTTATGGGGAGATCGAGGCCACAGCCACCCCTTGGCCTCCCCCCACCTCCATTCTCTCCTTTTCCATTCTGCTTTCTATTCAAGAACTGACATCTGACCACACTCTACGTAGCCCTTTGATTCCTTAACTTGGCTCATTTAAATCCTTCAGGGATGTGTTTGATCACTTCAGCCTAATCTACAGAGAATCTCTCCCACCAGCCGCCTAAACGTACATTACCCAAGCTGTAAGGTCCTAAACCACTGTAGTGGTTCCACCAAGATTTTAGCACGGGGCTTCCTGGTAGCCAAAGCAAAAAGGGAAACAAAACCACTGGGAGAGTTGAGAAAAGGGAGGAATCAATAAGAGCTGGAGTGGTCTTGGGGGGCTTCCTGAAGTAGGGATGCAATTGAGGAACAGAAAGTATCTGAATGGGTAGGAGGTCCCTTCATGGAGCTGCCCCTCCGTTATGGTCTAGCCCGGTCCTTGTGCCTGGGTCTGAGGCCTTTCCTCCACAGGGCTGCGCTGAGTGACATGGTGGGGCTGTGGGAGTCTCTACAGCAGCGTGGGGAGGCCAAGCTGCTCCGGGCGGTGGAGGAGAAGTTCACCATCGAGCCTTTCAAGGCCAAGTCCGTGAAGGATGTGGAAGATCTGGGCAACCTCGTGCAGATCCAGAGGTGAGGAGGAAGAGGCATGAGAGGCGGCTCAGAACATGCAGGTTGAGGACAGACAGGACCCAATATTAACTTGGCCGTTAGTGTTCCTCCTCTCCTTTGGGACATCCTGTGCCCTCCTCCAGGCCGCGGCCACCCCTCCCCCTCCCGGGCGGAGCCTCCAGGACCGATCACGCTGTGTGCCATCCAAAACTTGCCACCACGAACCCCATTCGTTCTCAGCCAAAGCCAGCGAGAGATTCCCTGCTTAGAGTTAAGGAATTGCCTTCTCCTTCTGGTAACAGAAGTGATATCGATGGCCACCTTTCAAGGCAGCCGGGGCCCAGATCCTTCCCATTTTATGGATGACAGAGCTCTAAGGTCCAGGGGGCAGAGGAAACTTGAGGACAGAACAACGTTTTCTCATTCTGCCCACATCCATTGTTTGAGCACCTACTACATGCTGTCTGGGCTGGGTATTGTTAAGTGCTTACCCGGAGGCTCTTTTCCATGAAGCCTGCAGCAATCCTTCCTAATGTCCTGGTCTGAGGTTTTTTGTTGTGTTTTTGTTTTTTTTTTTTTAATGTTTATTTTTTTGAGAGAGAGAGAGAAAAGCAGAGAGAGAGGGAGACAGGATCTGAAGCAGGCTCTGTGCTGACAGCAGAGAGCCCGATGCAGGGCTGGAACTCACGAACCGTGAAGTCATGATCTGAGCGGAAGTCGGCCACTTAACCGCCTCAGCCACCCAGGCGTCCCCTCTGAGGTGTCTCTAACAGGACCACAACAGTCGCGAGGAAGGCAGACCTTCTGGGGAATCTGGGGACACGGGGGCAGGCGTCTTGCGATACTTAGGGGCTCAGTGACAGGCGAGGAGCCTGCTCCCCGTTAATATTGCCTGCCCGTTCTCTCCAGGACAAGAAGTTCTTCAGAAGATACGGCTGGAGAACTCCCTGCGGTCCGGGATCTAAAGAAGCTCGAGTTCGCGTAAGCAAAGGAGTGAATCGTCTCGGGTCCCCACGAGGCGTCTCATCTAGCATTAGCTGGGCCTGTGCCACCTGGATGGAGATGGGTCCCCCAGATCATTCTTAGCCTCTGGCCTCGCCCCTCTGGACACCAGCATCCAGCATCTGGGGCCTGGCCGGTCAAGGCTGGGGCTGCAGTTTCTCGGGTGTGAAGCTACATGGCCCGTTTACCGGTGAACGTCCTCCTTCCCGTTCATTCACTGGGCAGATATACTCAACTGACCCAGGCTACTGTCCTCGGTGAGGCTGCAGTCTAGTGTAAATAGACAATTATGACCTCCTGCGGTCAGTGGCAGTGACTCAGGGACTGGGAGTACAGATTTGAGGGGAAGGTCACAGGGGACTTTGCAGAGAAGGTGACTGAAGGGTTGAAGCTTGAGGACGGAGGAGGAATGAGCCAGGCGGGGAGGCCATGCAGAATGCAGGCATGGTTACTCTCTCCCCATTGTACAGATGAAGACACTGAGGCCTAGAGGGTGTCAACTCTCCGGAGTTACAGAAGTCAGGTCAGTCGGGCTCTTGCCCCAACAGAGGAAGAAGCTAAATTTGTGGGCGATCCTGGTTAGGGATCTAAAAGTCACCTCTAATGATTAGGAAGAAATTATTAAACGCCTACAGTGTCCTCAACGCATTTCGTAGGTGATCCGGGAGCTAGTCACTATCTTCCCCCGTTTTACAGATGAGGAAACTGAGGCCTAGCGAGGTTAAGCGACTTGCCCAAGGCCCCCCGCTGGTCCCCCACAAGCAGCCTGCCCCTCGTGGTCTCTGCTCCCCCGCGCCCCAGAAAAAGCCAAGCATTTCTTGTTTTGAACAGAGACAAGGTGCCACGTTTGTGCAGAGACAACAATGTTGCTGAAAAGAGGAAATGTATGAAAACAATCACCAAGGGCCCCTTCTGGCTTTGAAGTATTTTCAGCATAAAAAGCCCCTAGTTTGAGGCCGAAACTGTGTTCTGGGGAACAAGAGTTGTGAAGTGGAACGGCCCAGAACCAGGAGACTAGCCACCTGGAGGCCAGAAGCCACGAGAAAGTTCTGAGGAAGGAAGGAAGGAAGGAAAGACCTATTTCGGGTGTGTGACGGGCAGCCGCGGTGCCAGATAGCACGCAGGCCCCATCTGCCTGGAGATGAGGCCGTGGGTTCTGCTGGGGGAGAGGGTTCTTCCCGGATTCGGCCCCCATCTGCTTCCCCACCCGTCAGTTTCCCGGGCCGCCTTCCCTGCTCACTCCACTCCGGCCCTGTGAGTCTCCTGGTTGGCTTCCAACCTCACTAGGCACCAACTGGCCTCTGGGCCTTTGCACGGCCTGTGTCTTCTGCGCACAATGCTCTTCCCCAGGTATCTGCACTCCCCACGCCCAGACTTTCTCACTTCCTTCTGGTTTCCACTGAGCGAGGCCGTTTCACTCCCATGTTTCAAAGTACGATTTCACCCTCCTCGCTGCTGTACTTTTCTCTGTATTACTTATTGTCTCCCGCACCAGACAACTTACCGATTTCTTCATCCGTCTTGCCCCCCAGACCCCACCCCCAGACTGTCATCTCCATGAGGGCCAGGATTTCTGTCTGTTACATGTCTGTAGACACGTAATCGACATTTGATGCGTGAATTCTGTGATCCTTCCGACAAGCTCTTGAGATGGGGGCTGAATCTGAGGACACAGAGACGGAGGTGAAGGGAGTTGCTGCCCACGAGGCCCCACGGGAGCCAAGTGGTATCGCCCATAGTTCAAATCAGAATTTGGACTCCTCCCGCCTCATGACCTTTTAGTGAGGCTGGCGGTTCCCAGACTGAGATTTCAGTTACCATCTCTTCATCGTTATCAGAGGTGTTCGTTCAAACAAGCAAAAGTTTTTCTCTAGGAAGGGGCATTTTATGACATTTCAGAATCAAAGACCGGTCTTCACATTGGGGACGCTTAACCTTGTATTTTAAGAGCAGGACAAAACAGCCCTCTGGTCTTTATTTTTCTCATTCCCTGGAGGTCAGGTGTGGATGTCGATCCAGGCTGTGAGACCTTGTGTGGATTAGGTAACCTCTCTGTGCCTCGGTTTCCCCATCTGTAAAACGGGGTTAAGAAGCGCCCTCAGCTCAGAGTCCTTGTGCGGGTGAGATGAAATCTAATCTGAGCGAAGGATCCAGCATGTGCCTGGCACGTAATAAGGGCTCCATAAACAGTTTTATTTGTTAGTGAAATGTAATGGCAAATAAGTAAGCCGTGTTTTTTCAAGACTGGTGGGTTGTCAGGCCAGAATGTGGGAACCACGTCCGCAGGCCAGGAGCCCAGCTGGCCTCTTGGGGCCTGGGGGGCTTTGGAACAAAAGGGATCGGGTGGCATCTGGTGGGGGTCAGGGGAGGGAAGGCCCTAGGGAGGCAGGAAGGGGAAGAGACCTCGGGTGAGCCTGCCTTCTGTGCCATTTCCAGCCTACCCTGGGGCCAAATTAAGGAGCTATGGCTGTTCCAGGCTCTTACGTGTGCTCTTTGCCTCCTAGGCTGGGCCCCGTCTCAGGCCCCCAGGCTTTTCCCAAGCTGGTGAGGATCCTCGAGGCCTTTTCCTCCCTTCAGCATCTGGAGTGAGTATGGACCCGGGTACCTTCCCTGCGACCTCTGGTTTCAAAAACCCCAAACCCTGGCCCTGAGGAAGGTGTGCAAAGAAAGTCTTTCTGTATCTGGCCCTTCCTCCCTCTCTCCTGCTGCCTCCTCAGTACAGCTGGTGGGAATGGCCTGAGGCCCCCTCTGCAGGGAAGCTATGGATGAGAATCCCCAGTAACAAAACAATGGAATCCTTTCGTGACCTTTGAGACTCTTCCGTCCTGGATCTCAAGTGCTGTTCCCACCTTCCCCATGGGGAGGCGGGGTCGGGGAGCACGATCCCCTTGCACGATGGTGATCCCAAGAGGTTAAGGCAGCTGTCAAAGCTCAGGAGGCCTCCGGGGGTGAAGGGGTGGGGGAGGAATGATTCAGTTCCCTGGAGAGTCAGAACCTCGTCCCCTTGTTGGTCAGCTGGTGCCCCTGGGGGATGAAGACCGGCTCTCAAAAGTTTGCCTGTGGCGTGTCCAAGATGGGGGGTGGTGGGCATGAGAGGGGGCTGCTGGTCAGCTGGCCTCCAGGCTCCCGGCTGACGGCTCCTCCCTCTGATGCCACCTGCAGCCTGGACTCTCTGAGCGAGAACAAGATTGGCGACGAGGGTGTCGAGCAGCTGTCGGCCACCTTTCCGCGGCTCAAGGCCTTGGAGACCCTCAAGTGAGTGCCGGGGCTGCCCCTCCTGCGGCATTTGGCTTTCGTTTTCTTTCGTGTCCACCCAGCCATGCAGTCATTCACTTGCTCCCTGATGCAGTCACGCGTGCGCTCGAGCATCGTGCTAATTTAATCAGCAAATGCATGGGGCGCCTGGGTGGCTCAGTCGGTTAAGCGTCCGACTGCAGCTCATGTTCTTACAGTTCATGAGTTCGAGCCCCGTGTCGGGCTCTGTGCTGACAGCTCAGAGCCTGGAGCCTGCTTCAGATTCTGTGTGTGTGTGTGTGTGTGTGTGTGTGTGTGTGTGTCCGCTCCTCCCCCACTCACGCTCTCTCGCTCAAAAATAAATAAACATTAAAAAAAAAGATTTTAATCAGCAAATGCTGCAGGAGCACCTACTCTGTGCCTGTGCAGGCACCACTGGAGGGCCTGGAGACCCAGCTTCCCAGCTTTAAACAAAACAATGCCCCTGACCTCAGGGATCTCCTAGTAAACAAGTGAGCAAACAAATAAATCTATAATTATGAAGTGCACAGTGATGAACATAATTAACACGTAGGGAGAGAAAATGACAGGGAGGAGGGGGCTGGTGAAGGAGGAAAAACGGACTAGGATTTGTCACCAAAACATTACCAAAATAGCAGACGTTTATTTTTTTTAATGTTTATTAGACAGACAGAGAGAGAGGGTGTGGGGGAGGAGCAGAGAGAGGTGAGGGCACAGAGGATCCGAAGCAGGCACCACACGAACAGCAGAGAGCCTGACGTGGGGCTCGAACTCACCAACCATGAGATCATGACCTGAGCTGAAGTCGGATGCTTAACAGACTGAGCCATCCAGGCACCCCATAAATATTTATGAAAAAAACAAACTGTCCTGGGTTTCGGGAAGTGGATGGATACAGTGTAGGAGAATCTACATGGTCGTTTATTGAAACTGTCATCAAAGTCTATGCACGCTCCGCCTCGTAATCAGGACCCAGGACAGCCGCAGGATTCGCTATGGGATTTCCTTGAATGCAGGGACACTGAGGCGTCCCGTCTAATTTATAGCATTCTAGGTAACACTGTGGGGAAGCTGGCTCTCCCTCTCTCCCTGCCCGCCCCCCACCTCCTTCCTTCCCTCCCCGTCCTACCTTTCGTTCCTGTCATCTTTTCCCCACTTACGTACCGAGCACCTGTCATGTACTTTGCACCGATGTGGGCACAAGGGTACAGTCAGGAACAAAACAGATCTGGCAGTAAACAATACGAATACTTATTCACTTACAGTGTGGAGCTGTGGGCCAAAGGGGAAATGGGGATGGTATCCAATCCTAGAACAGGTGTGTGTGGGGGGGGGGGAGTGTGATCTCTTTCTCGTTGGTTCTCACCCTCGCCTCCCACTCAGCCACAGGACAGAACAGTATCTCTTTATTAAGAGCGCGCATTACCCACAGCGCCATTCACAGCCTGTTCCCCACGACCGTCCTCGAGGCAGATGGGCACGTGTTTGCTGCTCCGGGCCACCCTGTGAGGAGGAAGCGAGAGTTCCCCGGCTCTACCCCGGGGTGGGTGGGCACAAGTTTGGTGCTAAGCCCTTGCTGTCCCATCCCCGCAGCTTGTCCCAGAACAACATCACCGACGTGGGCGCCTGCAAGCTCGCCGAGGCCCTGCCCTCGCTGGCTGCGTCCCTCCTCAGGCTCAGGTGAGTTGGCACCCCCTCTCCCCCATCGACCAGGCGCTGAGCTGGCGGGCTGGGGGAGGGCTGAGAGCCCCGCTCTGTGCAGGTGCAAAGCCCAGCACTGGGGCCAGAGGCGGTTCCTGCAGACTGTTGCGTGGCTTGCCATTGTGGTAGGTGGTGGGGGGTTGACCGAAAATCCAGTATGAGCCCAGCCCCCTGCAGCTGGGCCATGCCACGACCCCCGCCCCCCCCCCCCCCCCCCCCCCCGCAACGAGAGGATAGCAGGTCCTGGGAAAAGAGCACCTGGCAAACTAGACAAGTTGCTTACTCATGCGAGACTGTTGGCTCCTTTGGAAAACAGGTACTATCCCAGTGGCCTATGGAAAGGGCTTGGTTCAGTGCCTGGCTGTGGTGCACCATAAATACTGGTCCTCTTTCCCCAGGGGAGGGCAGGACTGAGCCTTTGCCCAGGCTGCCGGTTTCTAGAAGGCAGCCTTGGCTGGCTCTAGTTGCTCACACAGTGCCTGCACCGCCACCTTCTGGTGGGCCTTGGCATAGCACCTCTTGCTCTCTGATTACTTCCCGCCTGGCTCCCTAATGGTCCCAGGACAGATTGGGGGGTGGGGGGAGCTTGAACCAGAGCCCCAGTCATTCAGCTCCGTCTCTCTCCTCTCTCCCCAGGCTGGGAGGAGTTTCCTGCTCCTTCCTCAGCCCTCACCACCCGCCTAAGACAGCCAGAGTCATGTTTCCAAGGGAGATGGTATCTGGTTCATCTAGTTATTGACACATCCATTTTTTATCCTTCCAGCCAGGGTTGCCATGTGCAGCTGTGTGGGTCGTATATTGTGCAACTTGCAGTCTATGGGATTGGCACTTCCTAGAGCTGTGCAGGGCATGTAACTGCCTCTGATATCAACCATGGGTCAGAACTTGTGCTAGGAACTGGAGATACGGCTATGAACAAAACAGATACGGTTCTTGCCTTCAGGCCTAATAAGTTCATGCATTATATTATTCATGCATAATAAATTCATGCATTATTCATACATAATAAATAAGTAGGCATAGGCACAAATATTTTAAACTAGCGACTCATGCTGGGAAGGAAACAAACAAGGGCCCAAGCGGGTACAATGGGAGTCGTGAATTCACCCAGGAGGTCAGGAGCCCCTTCCCTTTCTGTGGGAGTCGCTCAGGGACAAGCATTCCGGGAGGAGGTAACAGAAGATGCAAAGGCCTTGAGGTGGGAAAGAGTTCGAGTCTTTGCCAGAAGGGCCACTGTGGCTGGCTCCCGGGAATAAGGGACACAGGGTGGGACATGAGGTGGGAGAGGTAGGGGAGGTCAGATTGAGCAGGGAGGCCCTCGTAGGTCAGGAGGGGGCTTTTGATGGGGCATATCGGGGCAATCTCTGATCTCCCACTTTAAAAGACCTCACCCTTTACGCAATCTAAGATGCCATCCACTGTAAGACCCCATTAGGAGGACAACACGCTGCTAATTAAACATTCATTGTCAGACACATGCTGATCTCAACGATCTTCAAATATGAACCTGCATATCTTGGCATCAGTGAAATATGGGAAGAATCCTCTGTCCTTGGGCAGACGGGGAACCTCCTGGGTCCTACGACCCACCCCAGGAAGAAACTGCAAAGCCTCTACCTGTTTCCTCCCCTCGGTACCGGCCAACCTGTGACATCAGGGGATGCTGGAGCTTAGCCTGAATCCACTTTGCTGCAGTATAGACCTGCTGCTTTTTACATGCAGCTCGGCGGTATGGCCCTGAGGCTGAGTCATGGCCAAGTCATGGCCTTGAAATGAGGACCAAGGCAGACCCGGCTTGTTAAAAAGACGGTTGTTGATGAGGGTACAGCTTATCGCACCAGTGACACCCATCATGTTATTTACCAGCTGGGGATACGCCGCAGAAACCCGAGCTGGCCCTGAGTGTTTCTCTCCCCTACTATCCCCACAGCTGGTCACACCATCCACGGTCACTCATATAATCCTGAGCCCACGCCCCCTCCCCAGCCCCAGACGTAGTAATAACCACAGCTAGTATTAAGTTCATTCCACATGCCCGTCCTATTCTGGGTATTGTGCCATCGATAACTCATTTATTCCTCCCCACAATTACTCATGCCCATTTTATGGAGGAGCAAGTTGAGTCATAGAGGAGTTAAGTCATTTGCCAAAGGTCACACAGGCAGCATGCCCCAAGGCTGGGATTTGAACCTGTGAAGTCTCAGCCCAGAAGCTACTTCGGCTAAAGTCCCGTTGCTTCCCTGGGCTCACTGTGTGACCCCAGAGGAGCAGCCTCCGCTCTCGGGGCCTCAGTTTGCCCCTCCGTAAAATGGGGCTGGAATCCAGCTGGGTGTGGATCCCCCTGGGTCCTGACCTCCCGGCACCCCCGGCCCCTGCCCCGACCTCTGTTTTGGCAGCCTATACAACAACTGCATCTGTGATATGGGAGCCGAGAGCCTGGCGCACGTGCTTCCAGACATGGGGTCCCTCCGGGTGCTGGAGTGAGTATGCCCAGGGGCAGTGGGTGGCCGGGGTCTGGGGCTTGCGGGGGCAGGGCTGCGGGCTCTCCTGCTGGCACCCTGGGAAGGGCGGGGCTGAGGTCTGGTTGCTGAGGGTATGGTGGCCTGGGGCTGGATAGCCCCGCATGGGGGCCAGACCCTAGGATGGGTGTCTCTCCCCAGTGTCCAGTATAACAAGTTCACAGCCGCCGGGGCCCAGCAGCTGGCCGCCAGCCTGAGAAAGTGCCCTCACGTGGAGACGCTGGCGTAAGTATCAGCCCGCGGCGGGCAGAGGGCCGCCAGCCCTCCTGTGAGCCCTGAGCTCAAATCCCACTGTGGCCCTCGCCGGTGTGGCACCTGGCCTCAGTTTCTTTGTCTGTAAAATGGGAGCGAGAACAATGCTTACCCCCAAGCAGTTCTTTGAGGTTTAAAATAATCTAGGTGTATAAAGCACTCGGAACAGCTGCTGGTACCTGAAAATGGCCAATGCATTAGGGTGAATGCTATGAAGGCACTTGTTTTCTATTATTTTGCACCCGGAAAATGTGGCAGTTTGGTTCCAACTTATGTATTGTTTTGTCCCAACGATGTCTGATGTCCAGTGTCGGTACTTTATGCTGTTCCAAGGCGCTTCCAGTACAGAATCACTCCTATCTTCCAAGGTAGATCTTAAGAGACCCACTTTACAGACGAGGAGAACAAGGCACAGAGAGGCTCACTAACCTTTCTGAGGTCGCACAGCCAAGTCATTAGCAGAACCAGGTCTAAAGAAAGGGGCCTCAGGGTGGTAGGAGGGGATTGAGGGCTTGCACTGGGGACTCCGGGCCCCCGTCTCTGCTCTAACCCGGCCCCTGCATGCCATGGCCATCGCAGGATGTGGACGCCCACCATCCCGTTTGGCGTCCACGAACACCTACAGCAGCTGGATTCGCGGATCAGCCTGAAGTGACCTCCGCGATGCCCGGGACAAGGTGACTGAGGTGGGCTTGGACGGGGAGAGCCGCGGGGGCTGCTGGGGTCAGTGTGATGTCAAGTCCGAGTCCGTAAAAAGTGGGCGGGGGCGGCAGGTGGGAGCTGGACCGTGCGGCATCTGGGGCGTCCCCCTGCGATTGGTGGAGGTGACTTTAAAGGCTTTGGGGACTCGGGCTCTGGGCGTCCTCCCTGTGGCCAGGGGTGGGAGGTGGGGGCAGGGCGTGGGGGTGGCTGTCCATGGCCCACAGCCCTTAGCTTTGAGAAGAGTTTCTAGAGGTCCCCAAGCCACCCTGCTGCTTCAGCCTGCTGGCTGTCCTGCAGTGTCCTCACAGGCATTTGCTCTACAGGTTTCTGTGCAATGACGGTCCCTTCACTTCCGCGCTCCCCCAACCTGTGATGTCTCCCTCCTCCATCATCTCCACCTCATCCCATCTTTTTTATTAAACTTTTTATTTTTTTTGAGCGAGAGAGAGATAGGCCGTGAGCCGGGGAGGGACAGAGAGAGAGAGGGAGACACAGAATCTGAACCAGGCTCCAGGCTCCAAGCTGTCAGCACAGAGCCTGACACGGGGTTTGAACTCACAAACTGTGAGATCGTGACCTGAGCCGAAGTCGGACGCTTAACCGACTGAGCCACCTAGGCACCAACCCCCATCCTGACAGCACTCCATCCTGGGTCAAGCTGCCCCGTCTAAAGCTTTCTGACCTACCCCTTCTCCTGGCCTCTCACAGCATGTTCTCTGAGGACGCCGACCACGCTGGACCTTGAACTGGTTGTTTGTGGACGCGGTGCTTCTTGGGCCATCGCCCGTGAGCCTCAGCATCCTGGCGCCCGGCCCTACCGGCTCAGGGCCGGCCCCCACCCAGCTCTGGGAAGGCCTTTGGCCTGCTCTGCGGACGGACCCAGGCCCGGCTCCAGGCTCCTGCGGGGCCCAGGTCGATGCCGGCCCCGACGGACGGGTGCACAACCGGTGGTGACGCAGGCCACCCAGGGGCCCTGAGGCATCCCGCAGGACGCTCCTGGCAGCCGTGGCCGGGTCGGAGTGAGGGATTGAGGCGGCCACATCTCTGCCTCCCCAGGTCCCTGTCCGCCTGGGGAGAAGTCACTTCTCTGCACTGCTCTCCTAACAAGGATGCCGGGTGCTCTCAGGACACGGGCGGCTGGCCCCACCTGCCGATTTCCCTGTGACAGGCGGGGAGTCTGTGGCAGCTGCTGTCCGTCTCCAGGACTCACTGTTTTGCACTAACTTTGTCGAGGTCGAAGCTCCCCCCGGCCAGACACACCGGACTTGAGCCGGAAAGAGCTGACCGTGCCCTAATGGTGGGGGGAGGGGAGTGGGCCGGAACCACACCTGCCTCTCGGCCTTCACTTCTTGGGTCATTTTTTCACTACAGGATAAAGGGCCCGTTGCATCTCACAGGCATGTCCACGGCTAGAGTTTCTACCACGATCGCCGTTGTGGGGGGTGCCCGCTGTTCGGTTATCTAAATGCATCACAAACTACCCCAAAATGCAGTGGGTTAAAACAACACACACGTTTACTCTGCTCACACGCCTGTTATGTGCGCTGTGCTGGGGGGGGTTGGTGCACAACTCGTCTCCGCCCCACTCAGTGTCAGCTGGGGCAGCTTGAAGGCTGGGGCTGGCATCATTTGAAGGCCCGGTCACTCCGTGCTGACTGGGGGTCGGGGGCCTAGGGTCTTGGTTCCTCTAAGGAACTGCCAGAGGAGGACCTTTCCACGCGGGCTGCTTTGGGACTTCCTCCTAGCACAGTGGCTGTGCTGAAGGGCGATCACCCAAAACCGAAGAGAGAGACAGGGACAGGGACAGGAACCATGGACCACAGGGAGAAGCATCCTTTTTATAACCCAGACTTGGGAGTCACAAAGCATCACTGTCTCCTTATTCTTTGCTCGGTAGGACAGGGGCCAGGGTTCTACAGTCCCCCACTCCTCGCAGCACCCCCAGCAGAGACCACGTGGGCCCCAAGTCCTGTCTATTTGGAAAGGATCTTTCTACGGCATCCTGAGCTTTGGTGGACAGTTTGTTATTTGGGGATCAGTAAGTTGAAGCACCATAAGCCTTGCAGAGGGGATGTTTTCCTCTGCTCTATGCTGGGAGCCGTTCCTCAGTCAAGCTGCAATCCTGCCCTGGCCGAGGTGAGCCTGGAAGGGACCAGAAGCTTTGCCATCTGCACAGAGCGCTGCCAGCTCGGCTCTTGTTGTTGCTTTTTTGCTGGAGCATGACCCACTTGGTCAGAAGTCCTGATTCAGGAGAAGTCTGCTTTCTCCTGGTGGCAGGGGGAGCTGTCTGTTTGGCTATAGTTGCACCAGCCCTGATGCCTGGGTCCCAACTCTCTGTTTCCCAAAGTTGGGGGGCAGGAGTTAGGAGGGTCAGAGGGATTCGGTCCTTGCAAAGAGGTGGAGGCCTTTTTTCTCGGCCCAGCTGCAAAGGACACCAGGCGTTGTGACCCAGGTTTTTTTTTGTTTGTTTTTGAGAGAGAGGGTGCGAGTGGGGGAGGGACACAGAGAGAGGAGGACAAAGGATCCGAAGCGGGCTCTGCGCTGACAGCAGGAAGCCCGATGCGGGGTTTGAACTCACGAACTGCGGGATCATGACCTGAGCCAAAGTCGGATGCTCAACCGACTGAGCCACCCAGGTGCCCCCAGGGTTGGGTTTTAAATAGCTGGGGCATCACTCCTCAGGGGGTCCCGGCATTTGGGGATTGCATGCCATCCACGGGCTCCCGTTTGTATAGCTACAGGGGTGAGCACTGAGCCACCCCCCCCACCCCAGTGCAGGCCTCTGCTGGCACCCCTCAGCCGGGCGGGGGGAGGGGCACCATCATACCCACTGCTTTCGGTCTGTTCAGAGATGACACATTCCCATCAGAAGCCGTGATTATTCGTCGTTCGGACTCTTGAATGATAGCTGCCATTTATTAAATGAGCTGATACATGTAAAGTGCTTATCACCGTGCAAGGGATATAATAAGTGTTCGATAAATATCGGTAATGATCACTTTGTGCCAATACTGTGTGAAACCCTTCCTGCTCAAAGGGACCACGGTCTAGGGCCAGCAGCACAGACCCCCAGAGCTAGACTGCTTGGGCTCAGTGCCCAGCTCACCACTTGTGCAGATTCCTTCTCTGTGCCTCGGTCTCATCATATGAAAAGTGGGCATAGTTACAGCATCCCCTTCATGGAGGTTACGCAGAGATCCAGGGAGCTAATATGCTGACAAGAGCTGGCATACAGCTCAATACTTGTTAGCTGTCCCTATTACATAGGAATATGTGTTTTCTTCCTGCGTCTGCCTGGAATGTTCTTCCTGGCCCTTGGGACAACTTCTGACCCTGTAGGACTCTGTTTAAAGGACAGCAGCTCCTTAGGAAGGTCTACCAGACCACCCTATTGAATAGATGCCCCTCACTCCCACTCTCCAAATTGGTCTGTCGTTTCTTTTTCATGTTTATTTGTTGTGTTGTCTGCTTTTGTTCTGGGATGTGGGCTTCAGTAGGGCCGGTCACCTGTCTGCTGTGTTCATTGCTCTGTCCTCTGCACCCAGCAAGGTGTCTGAACATAGTAAGTGCTCAGTAAATGTTTGTGGAATGAATGATCCTCACCACTTTGCTTTCTTTCCTTTTTTCATTCCACAAACATCTGCTGAGGGCACGGTAGCATACTCAATAGAATGCTCAAGGTGCCTGCTCTGGGAAGTCATGTATTTTAGTCAATTAAAAAAAACTCCCCAGGTAGGGCTGTCTGGTGTGATTGGGCGGTCTGTGCACTGCACCAAGGCACCTGGACAAGGGGGCACATGGGGGCTGCAAACCAGTGTGGGCTCTGCTTGCCAAGCTGGGAGTCCTGATATGGAGCCATGGGAGCCCAGTGGGGACCTTGGTAATCAGCACCAAGTCACGTTATGAGGTACGTAAATTACTGTCCCCATTTCTCAGAAGTGGCTTGCCTAAGGCCACACCCCTGTAGAGGAGGGAGTCAGGAGGCAAACCTGCCTTCCGCTTTCCTTGGGGGAGTGGGTGTCCACAGGCATGGGCACAGCATGCTGGAATCGCTCCCAGAGCGCCACTCGCTGGGTGGGAGAAGGGGCCGGGGCATCTGTCTGGAGTCACGCTGTGCGTTGATGGCCTGATTCCACGTCTACTGCATCTTTTGAATAAATCCTCAGCTTTCCCCTCCGGTCTCTCGCCCCATGAAAGCATCTCCCTTCGCAGGCTCCCCTCTCTCCTTGGGTCTCTCAACTATGTCCTGGTCACCTTCCCTGGCGCCCTTTCTCAGCACAGGGCGACAGGGGGCGCTGTAGCTGCCTTTTCCCTGAAGATCTGCGGGCGGCCTGACCCCCCCTCACCTGTGTCCCCACCCACACAATGCACCAATCCTTGTACCTTGCTTAACACGGTGCGCACGTGATGGTGTCTCCTTCCCTCCCCGTGTCCTTCCATCATCCCTAGCACAAGTCTCTGGGTGCGTCTCTGGGATCCAGGCCACCACGCCCCGCAGGCTGGGCCCAGCCTCTCCGCCTGGACTCCCACGCCAGCCCAGCTTGGCCCCAAGCTGGAGAAGCCTGGCCTCTTCTGCCCCTTTGTCAAGCACGGGGTCCTGCATCAGGGCTGCTTTCCCGAATCTCAAAGAAAAAAACCCAAAAATAGGCAGGGCCCCCACAGGCTGGAGTTGGTTGCATACATTTTTTAATTGAAAGAAGTCAGCCTCCTAAGTATTGCTTTTACAGGCTTATCGACATCAAGTATTCATACCGCTCACATTTGCAAAAACATTTCTGGCCAGCGGAGCAGCGAGGCACCCCCCCGCATGACGGATCAGTCCTGGCGACTTGATGCAGAACGAGCAACTGGAAACGAATAAGTCAAGCCCGACCCTCGCCCCCGACACGATCCTTGGCTTCTTTTCCTTCTGACTTACTCCCTGAAATAGTCGCTGCATCTAAGACCAGCCTCGGGGCCAAACCTGGCCAAGCTTTGGGCTCCGCTGGCCTCCAACGGAGCTGGGAGTGGCTTCCGCAGTGGGTCCGCAGTTTGAAGCATCCTCTCGGAAGATGAAGTGTGGAGAAGCAGGAGCGGTCGGGGGTGAAGAGCGGGGAGGCAGACTCTGGCTGGGTTCCTGTAAACATCCATCGCCAATGCGAAGGTCAGAAGCCAAGGCAAGGCCATTTGTGCGACGCTGAGGGTGGGGGAGGTCTTCGGATGCCCCTGCCTTTCCCTGGGGACAGGGGTACAGGCCTTCCGGGCCTCGGCTCTCAGTCTCCATCTCTCTGCCCCACCCTCCTGGGTCCGGACAGAAACCTCTCTGTTGGCACGGAGCTCTCGGGGGAAGCAGGCCTAACGAGAAGGGAAAAGGGGTGTTACTGGCACAGAAGCACCGCCCGCCACCCATCTGGGGGTATATCTGGGTCCAACCTCCAGGCCCCGGGAGGCCAAAGGAGGGCAGGGAGGCCTTCCCCCATCTCTTGCATTCAGAAACCATCAGAAGCTCCAGACTCGGGCTGGGGGTGTTTTCCTACAACTTTTACTAATACCTTTTTTTTTTTTTTTTTTTCTAGTTTATTTACTTTCGAGAGAGACAGAGCGTGAGTGGGGGAGAGGCAGACAGGGAGACACAGAATAAGAAGCAGGCTCCGAGCTGTCAGCACAGAGCCCGAAGCGGGTCTCAAACCCACCAACCGTGAGATCATGACCTGAGCCGACGTCGGCCGCTTAACCGACTGAGCGCCCCACCCCCCACCCCGGCGTCCCATTACTGATAACTTTGTAACAATAAGTTCGCCTGATTTCTAAGGAGCCTGGACTGGAGAACCAGGGCAATTTCCCTTTGGAGAGGAAGGACTGTCCACCCTGGGAGGGACGAGGGGGATCGGGACCCGAAGAAGGAGGGCAGCCTGCTCAGGGGTCACCCAGAGCCTGCTGGCCCACTTGAGCCCCAGGGCAGCCGAGCAAGCTCGGGTCGTGGGCGGGGCTTGGCCCCGCCTGGAAAATGCGACGCAGGCTACTGGAAGGCTGCGGCCGTCGCCAAGCTACTCCGCAGCCCCACCGGGCTCGTCCTCCGAGGACATGGCATTATCCTCGCGGCCAGGCCCTTCGGCGGCTCCCCGTTTCCCGTAGCCTCCGCTTTCTGCGTCCGGCGGGGTGGCGGCGTCTCTGCGGCGTCTTCCATTCCCCACCTGCCCTCCTGCCCCAGTTCCGTGCCTCATCTCTGCCGGCTCACTTCTGCAAATGCCGTCACGCATCCGATAGACCTTCTATGCGAAACACGTGACACGGACTGTGGTTCACCGACATGTGAGGTGTAACAATTCTCTGAGGTGGAGGAGGGCGTTCTGGGCCCTGCAGGACGGTTGTCAGCACCCCCCCCCCCCCCCGGGTCCCTGACCACTAAATGCCAGTAGCACCCCCGGGCACTGCGACAACTAAAAATGTACCCTTGTCCCGTTCCCAAGGGTCACTGGGGGGAGCAGAACCACCTCCACTGAGAACCATGCATCTCCCCAAGGTTCAGAGAAGCCAAGTGACCTGCCTAAGTCACACACCTGTGACAGGCGGAGCTGGCACTGGATGTAACAACAACAATCACAATCAGTAAAAGCTCAGGAGGTAGCAGCCACCTAAGTGCCACGAGCCCAGGGCGGAGGCTGCGGGTGCCTCGCTTGTTTCCTCCACTCACCCCTCCAGGGCATGCTGACCTGCCTCTTTGCCCGAGGGCTGCCTGGTGTCCCGCAGGCAAAGCCAAGGTCCCCCCACAGCTGCCTTCCAACCAGTGATGGCCAGGAAGGTGGTGAATCAATACCCCAGCTCCTGCACTCCACAGCTGAGGCGACTGAACCATATTTGTCCCTACATTGGCCCCCAGAGTCCCTGAGCAGGACTGAGCCCAGGCCTGCAGTGGTGACCTACTGGATGACACAACCCTTTCCCGACTCACCGACTCACTCCCTACCAGTAGTTCCCAGGATCACCTCCCAAATAAGCGACTTGCCCTTGAATCTTTGTCCCAGGGTCCACTCCTGGGACAGCATGCCCAAGATGGCCTATGGCACTAAGTCATTTCATTCAGCTCTAACAACTCCTGGAGTTGTTAGACACACTGTTATGATTCCATTTTACAGATGAAGACACTGAGGTTCAGAGATAGTAAGTAACTTGTCTGGGATGCTCAGTTCCCCAGGGCTTTGTGCCCCTGGAGATTTTCAACCCTACCTAATTTCACACATCCTGTGTGCCAGGACCTGAGCCGGGGGCTGGGGACCCCGTGATAAATGCAGTCATGCCTTTGAGACACAACCTTGTGAGTAATTGCAGCCGAAGGTCAAAGACAGGACAGAGCACAGGGACAGATGGAGCCCAGAGTCTGGGTGAGGCCATGCATGAAGAACACGCCAGGTGGGGGGCGGGCGGGCTGGCGATGAGAGCACGGCAGGTCCTAGACCCGTGCTCCCCCCAGGTTCCTATGGGGTGGGGGAAGGGAGCAAGAAGGCAGGCCTTGGTGGAGGAGGGGGAGGGGCCAAATCTGCAAAGTTTCTCGTGTTCTCTGCCAGATTCTAGAGGCCAGCTGGGAACACATCCTTCCACTGCTCTGAGACCTTCCCTAGCTCCCACTGATGGCACAGGCCAAGTCCTCATGTCCTGGGGCCCCACCCCCCCTCCCCACTGGACCTGGCACGGAGAGGGGAAGACAGGGGTGTGGCCAGAGCACTGGGGAGCTCAGCCGTCTAGAAAGGTGTCCCTGGCTTCCCCTCCCTCCGAGGGACCTCTGGGGTTCCCTGCGGGGGTGCTCCTGAGAGCAGGGCTCACTCCAGAGCCCTCCAACACCGGGGATCATACTTAAGCCCATTTCAGACTTGTGTGGACAGGATGTCAGAGCACACAGTCACCCCCCAGGACGGGGACTCACTCCTCTCCCAATCCTGGTGACTACCACCAGCACGGAGTCCAGGCAAGTGGCGGTCTGGCTGGCCTGTGTCTCTCACACGGGCTAATCTCCCATCTGAACAGGCCTGGGGCTCCACAGGCACCGGCTCCAGCTGTATTCACCACGGCTCTGTTTTCACTGTGCTATCTGCAGGGTCACCTATTTATGGCAAATGTTGCTGGGTTTCACTTCTGATCGGAATATACGGGTCCGGTCTTTCCGGGACATCACTTCACTTTAAAAAGAGCTCGTTTAAAGAAAACAGTGAAGGGGCGCCTGGGTGGCGCAGTCGGTTAAGCGTCCGACTTCAGCCAGGTCACGATCTCGCGGTTCGTGAGTTCGAGCCCCGCGTCGGGGTCTGGGCTGATGGCTCGGAGCCTGGAGCCTGTTTCCGATTCTGTGTCTCTCTCTCTCTCTGCCCCTCCCCCGTTCATGCTCTGTCTCTCTCTGTCCCAAAAATAAATAAAAAATGTTGAAAAAAAATTAAAAAAAAAAGAAAACAGTGACACAAATAACAGTTCAGACGTTACGGCAGTGATTGTTGGTGGTGTCACATGGGGTGTGAGAGACCCTGATCAGTCGGTCTCACTCATTCCACAAAGGGCCCAGAGAGGGCAGTGACCTGCCCTAAGTCACACAGCAAGTTGAGGACAGCCCAGGTCTGTGTGTCCTCCGGAGGGTGTCCTGAGACCACTCATCTCTGCCACCTGCCGTGGCTGCTAAAGATCCCCTGGTTCCTTAACTTGCAAGTCTGGCCTCACAGCAAGCCCCTCAACGAGAATCTTGAGCATGTCAACGACAGGTGGTAACTCTACCTCGTGCTATGCGCTTTAACGCAGGTCCTAGCTCATTTACGCCTCAGAAGCACCTCCGGAGATGGGGCCAAGCAGGCTCATCATCCGGAATTTCAGACGGGGCTCAGAGAGGGTTCAGCAATTTGTTCAAGGCTACACAGCTCACAGAGGGCAGAGCCAGGACTTGAACCTCCCCTCCGCAGTCTGATCTGAGGTTCATTCATCGCCTTCTTCCAGGGCACCCAAAGCCTCAGGCTGAAAGCATCCTGGAGCCTCGGCTTGCAGAATCCCAGGCAGGGCATCCTCCAACCTTCTAGTATCTTTAGTGCAGGACAGACAGTTCATTGGCCAATGGCTGTTTTTTTTTTTTTTTTCTTTCTTTCTTTCTTTCTGAAGCTGTAACCTTTCATTCCGTGCTACTCCCTGGATCCGGACAGAGGGAGTGGCCAGCTGACTCATTTCTGTCATTAAGAATGACAGCTGGGCACTTGAGCCATTTTAGGAACAATGTGTCAGCTCAATACCTCGGTGGAGAAGCCGCCTGGTTTGGCATTTGGCTTAAGTGAGAAAATGGCCCTTGTGTCTTGAGGGCGCTGGTGGGGCGATGCCCTGGACGTGCTGAAAGGAGATTTCTCTTCTCGATTCAGCCATCCTGCGGGCTTCCTCAGGGGCAGTCAGGGCAAGGCCCATCTGTGGGGATTCAGGCTCTGCCCCCTCCTAGCCGTGTGACCTCAGGCAAATTAACTTAATTTCTCGGGGCCTGTTTATTCATCTGAAACCAGAGGACAGTGCCTACCTCCCTGGAATGTTTGTGGTGAGGCTATGAAATCACATTGGTGGAATGCCTACGATACACAAGGCATTGGTAAGTAGCGGCCCCTCGCCTCCTTCCATCACTTCCCAGGTAGAAAACACACCAGGCAGGGCACCTCTTCCGTGCTGGGGGCCTTCTGAAAACAGTAGCCCTGTCGTCCTCCAAGGACCTCGCCTACCGGAAACCCACTGCTCACCAACCAACCAATTAAAGCAGCTACAGACAGATGTCACCCAGAACCAAAACGCCCTGCGTCTCCGCTGTGGCCTCAGTGACGGGCTGTGCCGCAGAAGGACCTCTGCCTTGTCTGGTCCAAGAGTTCACGGCCGGAAGGGGCTCAGAAAGGAGAAGCCGCCTGGGTCCGTGTCCCCCAGGGAAGCCAGCGTTCTGGAGAAGCAAGGGTCGGTTTCTCGAACCCAGGTCTGGTTCACGTGCCAGATGCTGACACTCATCAGTTGTCAGTTTTGTGATGATTCTTGATCCAAAATGCGTCTCCAGTTGGTTGGTCCTAAGACATGGCAACTTTTGCCCTCGAGTCTTGCCTAAGAACTGCCTGGAGTATTATTTATTTAGTATTTTAAATGAATGCACTTTAAAAAAAAATTTTTTTTTTAAAGGAACCTTTATGTCACTCTCATGAATAAAAAACAGTATCATTCGTCACACACCAAAGGCAACGGTAAAAAAAAAAATACTATGAAAATGCAACGGTTAGTGCTAGCCAGATACCCCCGGCTTGTGAAGCAGCCTCAGCCTGGTTTCTCTGGTCTAAGGGAAAAGTAGCAGGTGCCCAAGAGTGACAGAGAACGTCAAGGAGGCACTGGGAGCGAGGCTAGGAGGCCCAACTGGCCACCTCATAGCTGGGTATCTGGGCTGAGTCACTGACCATACCCAAGCCTCAGTTTCCCTCCCTGTATAGTGGAGCTAATGAGCCCAGCCCTGCCTGCTTCATGGGTGACGCTTAGGGGAAGCTAGGAGATGTGAGAGAGGCAGCTATTTTTAACCACCCAGCCAAGGCCAGGAAGGAATCCCAGGAATGAAGCCTTCCCCTCGGAGGGGGTGGTGGGGTGGTGATTGGAACCGGAAGTCGGAAGTGGCTCCCAGCCACTCCCAGGCTTGGGATGACAGCTGTGAGGGCACCAGCATCGCCGCCTCGACTCACCGGGTGCCTGACCCAGGGCTGCTTCAAAGGCCACCCAAACAGACATATCTTCCTTGGTAATTGGCCCCCAAGAGGAGACAAGGACTGGAGGAAAGGGGAAGGCCCCGGGCCGAGTCCCCTGTGGGTCTGACACACCATCAACACTGTCAGCGTCATTCAGGATCTGACTACACGCCCCTTCACGCTCTCATCTAATGTGCATGAGCCTTTCCGCAGGTGCGACCCCTACCCGATCTTACCGGACAGTGGCTGGTCTCCCCTAACAAAGAACAGCCCAGAGGCCCCAGGCCTTTAGCTGGCTTTGGTATGCGGCCAGAGGTTAATGACTTTGGCACTCACTTTTTCATCCATGCCTAGTAATGTTGGTTTTCTGTGTTCAGAGATATAAATAAACATCCCTTTAAATTTAAAAATAAATTTACATAGGGGCGCCTGGGTGGCTCAGTCAGGTGGGCTTCTGACTTCAGCTCAGGTCATGATCTCATGGCTCGCGGGTTCGAGCCCTGTGTTGGGCTCTGTGCTGACAGCTCAGTGCCTGGGGCCTGCTTCGGATTCTGTGTCTCCCTCTCTCTCTGCTCCTCCCCCGCTCACGCTGTCTCTCTCACTCTCACAAATAAATAAACATTAAAAATAAATTTAAATAGGGGTGCCTGGGTGACTTAGTTGAGCGTCTGACTTCAGCTCAGGTCATGATTTCACGGTCCATGGGTTTGAGCCCCATGTGGCGCCCTGTGCGGACAGCTCGGAGCCTGCTTCCGATTCTGTGTCTCCCTCTCTCTCTCTGCCCTTCCCCTGCTCATGCTCTGTCTCTCTCTCTCTCTCTCTCAAAAATAAATAAACATAAAAAAGTAAATTCACATAAAAAAGTAGATTTTTGAAAGATGAAATACTAAAACTAGTTTGATCACAACGGCAGGTGATAAAGGGAAAAACAGGAACTTTACAGTGGAGAGACCCAGTAGACATCACCTTAGGCCAGAGATCAAAGTTAACATCACCAGTAGTGGGACAGACGTCCTGTGTCTCCTGATAACCATACACTCAGAAGGGCACTCACTCACTTCTCCGCGGGGTTCCTGCCAAAAGTGCATCATCTGAATCTAATCTCAAAAGTAAACATCAGATAAACCCAAATTGAGACTTGTGCTCCTCCAAAATGTCAATGTCATGAAAGATTAAGACAGAATGAGGGGCTGGTCGGGATCGAGGAGGACTCGAAAGACATAACAATTAAGGCCAAGGGTGATCTGGGATGGGATCTGGGACCTCAACTCAGCCTTTCTATTGTGAAAGGGCCACTATTGGGCCAATTGGTGAGATCTGAATAAAGTCACAGACTGAATCTGGTTCATAGGCTCGCAACGGTGTTAAATTTGCCGATGTTGACAACTGTGACTGTGGTCAAGGCAGTGAATGTCCTTGAGCTAAGCACACAGCCAGCGAAACATTTAGGGGTAAAGGAACATGAGGTCTGCAATCTGTTTTCAAACAGCTCAGGTGAGTAACTGCACACATACACGTATGTGCACACACACACACACACACGCAGGGCAAGCACGTGTTGCGTTCGGGAGCAAATGTGGCAACATGTCAATCAGTGCAACTGGTGACTTTGGGTGGGGACTACAGGGGAGTTCTCTGCACTCTTCTTGAAACTTCTGCCTAATTGGGAAATTACTTCAAGGTAAAGTTTGGTCTAAAAAACTCAGCAAAAAGGAGCGACAGCGTCTGTGCAGCAGGCCTGGGAGAATTGCGAGCACTATTCCAGGGTCGGGATTTGGGAGCCCCCCACCCCACCCCCACGAGCCCCTGCAAACCCAGCACTGGGTTGGGGAGCTCAGCTGTCTTCCTCAGCCTTGCTTCCTTGGCTCCTCACCCCTCCCTAATGGGGCCTTCTCCGCCCAGAGGGGCAGCCAGCACCCATGCGTCCCACGGCCAGTGGTCTTCCAGGTGAACCTAGCGGTAGGACAGAGTGGAAAGTCGGCCAGGCCAGGGGTGCACCTGCCTCCCCTTGCCATCAGCACCTGTCTCTTGCCTGGACCACAGCTATCTGGTTTCCCTCCTCTGCCGTGACACTTCTCCTCCCCCCCCCCCTCCACGAGCTCCACCAGCTGCCTGAGGGATCTCCCGAGACCTGAATCTATTGTCCACGTCCCTGCAGAAATTCTGGGTTTCTGAGCAGGGCACTGACACACCAGCCTGGGTGTTCTGCTCATGGCACAGGCTGCCGACTAGCACGGAGGGGGCCAGGGCGGGTAGATCAGAAGGAGCAGCCGTGGCACCCGGTCAGGACCCGGAAGCCAGGAGACCCTGTAATAGGTAGCCCGACGGTCTGGTTACCCGAGCTCCGAATCTGAGCTACACCAGGCCCCAGTGACTGACAGCAACATCCTGTAGGCTCTCCATTTCCGGTGTGGAGAGGCTCTCTCCCACAGCCCTCCCTCCGTGCCAGAACAGGGACGAATCAATCCAGCTGCCCTGCCTCTGCATCGGAAACGCTGGCATGTGAGGACTCTCCGAAGGCTCTCAGGCCAGCCGCAGGGGCCTTTCTCCTGGGAAGGAGGGAGCTCCTGATTCCCCACTTCCTGCTCCCGGGCAATGATTAACACTCTAGGAAAAGTGCAGCCTCGACTCTACGGGGCCCAGATCTGGTGGCCCTGGGAGACCACAGGCAGTGGGAAAGGTCTCCTGAGGGTCCTGGGCTGGGAAGACAGTGGGGGAATTCTCTTTTAGGAGCCCAGACCCGAACCCACCCAGCACTCAGGAAGGCAGTCCTCCGTGGCTCACTGGGGGATGTGAATATTCACGTAGGAGTGCACAGGCAGGTTTATACATTTGCTAAAGCCTGAGCATACACACTTTCCATTACATCTGTTAATGCTAACAGTGGTTAACATGAATATGATCACTGACTGGACACAGGAGGGCCTAGGAGCTTTACATCTATCCCATTTAATCCTCACAGTGAGATAGATTTCATTTCCCCCGCTCCTTAGAAGAGAAAACTGACCCACAGAGAGATACGTGACATGCCCAAGGTCACAGCCCGGACTGGGATTTGAACCAGGTACGTGCTCCTAATCACAACCCTAATACTGCCTCCTTCAAACAAATGTTTGATGAACGGTATCATGTTCATACACACATAAGAGGAAAAAGAGGAGAGAAAGTGAGTGCACCCTGAGATCCTCCCCAGTCCCTGCTGCCTGGCCAGCCCTCCACCCCCGTCAGTGCTTCTATGACCTTGTCGTGCGTAACATTGAGAATGTGTCCGCGTGAGAACGAGCCAGAAGGAAAGAGATCTGACTACTGATGTTCCTCTGCTTACAGAAAGGGGCCCACAGATGCGGTGCAGTCGGACCATTTTTAGATCTCTCCCAGAGGCTTTTCCTGTTACTGGCCACCCTCCCCTACCCAGGTCTGGGCTTCCCCGGTCCCGGGGCCAAGGCCGCCTAGGCCTGGATTCGGGATTGGGGAAGAAGGACCGCTGTGCGTGACTTCCCCGCTCCATGGGGCTCGAGTATTGCCCCCCAGCCCCAGGCCTTCCTGCTTCCCAGCTTGGGCCCCGCCACTCTGACAGCTTTGCAAGGGTGTCCCTGAGACATGCTTCCTGGTGCTTCTGCTCAAACAGCCTTTGCTGCGAAGTTTGATGAAGCATTTGGGCTTAAGTTTTGGGTTCAGAGCATGCCAATGTTTTCATTTGGAAGGGGAAGTGTTTCTGTTGATGTGGTGAAGAGATAAAATGAGACATTCTTCACCAACTTACGCTGTCTCAAAGTCAAGTGCTTGGCTTGGAGGCAGAGATTCATCTTAGGCTCTCCAAGGCCTAGCACTGGGGCCTGGTGGAAGCAGGTGCAAAGGGCCTAGCACCAGGCACGGTGAATGATCAATACTCAGGACAGGTTTTGAATACAGTCCACAGATTCTAGCTTCGCAAGGTGTTTTCAGTCTGTTTCTCCGTGTTCACGAACCTCGCCCCGGCCAAGCCCCCGCCGCCTCCAGCCTGGGCAACTACACACTTCCCAAACGGCTTCCCTGATCCACACTCGCGCCGACGACCCATTCTGCCCACAACTGCCGAAGTCATCTCTTGCTTAAAACCTTCTGCTGGCTTCCCGTTGCTCGTGGCCCTGGCCTCCCAGGTCCTGTAGGGTCTGCCCCCACCTGCCCCATTGACCTCTCCTGGGGCTGCTCTCCAGCCACAGTGGCCTCATTTTGGTGGCGGCACAAACCAGCTCTCCTACCCTACTGCCTGGGCACGAGCCACTGCCTGTGCCCAGATTGGTTTTCCCCAGATCTTCAGTCTGGCTCTGTCTACCAACTTAGGGCTAGCTCAAATATGTCATCTCCTGGAAGAGACCTTCTCTGACACCCCCTTTCTAAAGCAGCCCATCTCTATTCTGCTTTACTCACTCAACAGACATTTACCGAGTACCTACTAGATGCCAGGCACTTGTTCTAAGGGCTGAACTCAACAAGGATGGCCCAGGTCCTTCCCACATGTCTTAATGGCTCCCAGAAAATCTGATACCTTGCTTGGGAATCTGCTTGTGTCTTCTCTCCCCGTGCCAGGAGGGCCAGGGCTAAGTCTCTCTTGTTCACTGTGTTCACCCACGAGGCACAGTGTGTACTCAGTAAATATTTTTCTTCAATCAAAGAACGGATTGATGGATGGATGGCAGGCAGGTAGGTAGGCAGACTGGGTAGGTATGCAAGAGTGCTGACACTCTGCCTGGCACCTGGTTCTTGTTAAGGTCGCACTGAGCTCAAGTGAAGCTTTTCTCAAAGAAATGTCACTGTCAGCCCCTCAGGGGAGCCCTCAACCCCAAGCACTACCACCAGTGGGTCCTGCCGCATCCGGCATTCCCTCTGACTATGGTCATCTTGGCAAAGACAGGCAACAAGAGGAGGGGCGTTAACTCAGCTTGCGTGGGGCGAGTGGCATTAGTGTCTGTTTTCTCAAAGGAGCCCTTGCTACCTCGATATCCTCCCTTCGCTGCCACTCGGGTCCTGTGCTTAGTGATACTGCAGCACCGAACAGCGGAGGGGCTCAGCCAAAAAGTGCCTGCGTGTCCTCTCATCTTGTGCAGTCGCCTCTCTTCCCGGCTGGGAGACTGTGGCCAAGCCCTCCTCCTTCCTGGACCTTCATGTTCCTCCCATCGACACACAAGGTGGGGCAGGACACGCAGCTTCCTGGTCGCAGCCCAGCGGCAGAGCTTTAACACCTCAGTGCAAAGATCCTGTGGCCCCTATTCCTCCTTGAGATCTTGCAAACCCCGTAGGCGGAGCCAGCCCCAGCTTGCCTTGTCTGCAAAAGCAACCTGCAAAACTGGCAGCCCTGGCAGATCCAAGCTGCGGTACTGCCCGGCACCCTGAAACCCGACTCCCGAACAGCAGCAAACCCAAGGCCAAAAGGAAGTGCAGACTTTGCTGAAGGAGGTTTCACCTCCTACGCCCTCGGCCCTGAGCCCTTGCTCTCAAGTCCCCACCCAGTCCCCGAAAGGGCTACGGGACAAAGGTGGTCGTGCCCAGCGTGTTAGCTCTTCTGACACTCCAAGTCTTTATCCTTCCGGGACTATGGGAATTCCGGAAAAACCAAGGTCACCATCAAGCCAGATGGAGGCAGAGGCGAGGTGCTGACAGATCTGCCTCAAAGGGATCTAGGTGCAAAGGCTTTTCCACAAGCTGTGACAGTACGTACCGTGGCTAACCCAACACCATTCAGGCTCAGCCTCCCTTCCCCTCAACGACTGTCACCTTCACCGGGGAAAGCTTTGCAGCCCCAACTAAGGGCCTAACAGGGGTCTGGCCATTCCTGGCATCTTAAGTAGACCTCCAGGAGGTGGATGGAGGAATCCCAAGCCTGGGGGAAGGGTGTGTGTCCGGTGTGGAGATGCCACCCTCTTCTTCGCCAGCGCCCCAACCCATCCTCATCTGGTGCAGAAAGGGCACTTACAGGTCTTGGAGGCCAGTGAGGGCCTCGTCCTGGGGGTCCCATCCCTGGCCAAACGATGCCCCCAACCAGCAGCGGCGGCAGGATTTGGGCGGCCGGTCCAGGCCGAGGGTTGCGGGTCGTTGGGGGGGAGGGGAGGACGGTAGCCAAGCCTACTCCAAGTAACCATCGAAGACATCGAGCTCCGAGTCGGCATCGTAGAGGCCCGAACCGGGGTCGGAGAGCACGCCGAGGTCCACGAGCGCCTGGTCCATGTCCTCGGGCAGGAAGACGAGGCCCACATTGAGGACAATGTACTCCATGAGGAAGGCGTAGTATAGGATCAGCACATTGACGAAAAACAGGCCCACGTAGAACATAGAGGGCAGCAGCGACGGCGGCACGTAGGGGACCAGGGGGCCCAGCGCGTCCAGGTGGGCCGCGACCCGGGCGCCGGGCATGCAGGGGGCGGCGAGGGCGGCGGCGGCCCGGCGATCCCAGCGATCTCAGCCGCTGCGGCGCCCGGGCGGCCGGCAAAGGGGCAGCTCAGCCATGCAGGGACGCCCCGGGGGCTCGACCGAGGCGGCGCTGGGCCCCGGCGGTGCCCCCGCCGGTGTGCCGCGGCCCCTGCAGACGCTCCCTGGCCCCTGAAAAGCGCCCGGCGGGGTCCACGCACCCCCAGATGTGCCCACACGACCCTCTCGATCCTCCCGGCAGCCAGGGAGGCCCCCCTGAGGTGGCCGGCAGCTGCCCGGCTCCTCCGACGCGCCCCGCTCGCGCTCACTGGCCCTCCAAGAGCAGGCGGGGGCCCCACCGCAGCTCAGCGTCGAGGGCCAGTCCCGGCGGCTGTCTCTTCAGCCCCGCCCGGCAGTTCCTCGCGCCCCCTCCGCGGCCCCGCAGGCCCAGCACCCATGGCTGCGGCCGCCGCGTCGCCCTCCTGGTCGCGTTCCGAGCACCGCCTCCCAAGCGGCCCCGCGCTCATTGGCCAGCCGCCCGCTGCCCGCGCTCATTGGCCTGCTCGACGCCCGCGGTCATTGGTCCGAGACGTCCGGGGGCGGTACCGCTTCGCTCCGCCCCTCGGGGTGCTGGCCTCTGACTTGCTTTCCTGGTTCCGGGCTCCGCCCAGGTCTCAAATCCAATTCGCTCTGAGAATCCCCCACGGAGTAGCGGGAGGGGAAAGAGACAGAACACAGTTCGAACCTGCGCGTATCCTAAGGGCTACGAAAGCTGGAGGAAACCGCAAACTTCTCAGCAACCCCCTAGACTTGGGTATGGCGTCACGCCTCTTTGGGACTCAGTTTACTTGTCAAAAGGAGGCAGGATGGGGGGCGGTGAATTTACCAGTGAAACTCTCCGACTTCCCAAAGTGGCAATTTTCCGTGGTGGGGAAGAGCTCCTTGAGCTCTCCAAATTCTGGCTGCATCGCGGGGGTCTACATAATAGGGTTCAGGGACACCTGAATGAAGACATTCCCAGGCAGCTCAGACCTGCAGCAGTGGGGGTGCTTCTTGTTTTTACTTTGTAAAGCATGTTTAAAACCAGTCCGTGTTAGGGGCGCCTGGATGACTCAGTAGGTTAAGCGTCTGACTCTTGACTCTTGATTTCAGCTCATGATCTCATAGTTGGTGAGATAGATCCCTGTATCGGACTCTGTGCTGATAATGCAGAGCTGGATTGGGATTCACTGTCTCCCTTTCTCCACCCTTCTCTCGCTCTTTCTCTGCTCTCCTCCTCAAAATAAATAAATAAACATTAAAAAAAACCAGTACGTGGTTAAACATTAAAACGTCCAAGAAGTACGTAGAGAAGGGAGTCTGCTACTCACTGATTTCCCTTCCTCATGAGCACCCCCTGTATATCCTTCAGGAGACTGATCTTGCCCAAAGCAATCTTCCAGAGCAGTTCAACAGATCTTGACATCTCAGGCCACACTGAGCTGGGTGCTTTACATACATTGCTTCATTGTAGCTAGATGGGGTAGTGTAGTATGTTACCACTTTCTACAGATCAGGAAATCTAGGCCCAGGGAAAAGGGAGGACCCAAGAAGATGCTAGGTCCACATGCGTCTGGAGAACATACCTGCCCTTTTTCTCCATGGCTGTTTTCTTGCCCCTCAGATGAATTACAGAGAAAACCATTAATTCTCCAACTGCTGAAGGTGAAACCTTCATGCAATCATTCATTCACTATGCCAATATTTTTGTTGTGGTTTATTTTGGGAGAGAAAGAAAGCGCGAGCAGGGGAGGGGCAGACAGACAGAGAGAGAGAATCCCAAGCTGGAGGTCACCCTCAAGATTATGACCTGAGGGAAGCCAAGAGTCAGATGCTCAACCCACGGAGCCACCAGGCGCCGCACTCTGCCAGTATTTGTTGAGCACCTATGATGTGCAAAACTTTGTGCTAGGAAGTGGGGAGAACATTGGTCCTTAGCCCAAGTCTGAACACAGTTAATGGGACACCATAGATTGTAGAGAACTGTCTGGTGTAGAAATGAATGAATGAATAATGACCACGGCAGTCTTGCCTCCAGGGAGCCTGTCACTCCCCAGGACAGAAATTTAGATACACTTCTTGGCTCATGTGGGGAAAGAAAAAAATTGTTAAGATCAAGGCCATTACCAATGTGGTACAGATTAGTAGCTTATTGGGGCATTAAATAAGGGTGCCAGGGTTTGAACCATGAGCGTAGGTAAGTCAATCCCTTAAACCTGTGATTCAGATTTCCCGGGGAGGAGGGGGGCGGCATGGGGATAACAGTATCCGCGTCATAGGCTGGTTGTTAGAATCAAGTAACAATACATGCAAATCGCTTAGGACATTGGCACATAGTATATATAGTGCAATAGCTATTCTTATCGTAAAAGCTAATAATTATCAACACTGCGGTTACTTTGAGTCACCCAACTTCACCGATGCCCTCCTCAAGGCTCCGCGCACAGATTTCCCATTCCCGCCCACCATACGATACTGCGGGCTCTCCTCTCGCTCCGCCTCTTCTCCAAGGCCGCAGGTCCGTAGGTGCGTGATGCACGCCGGGCGTCGTAGTTCGTTTGCAGAGTCCTCTCGGCGGGGGCCTCGCGGGAGGACTGCATTTCCCAGCGTTCCCCGTGGCGGCGGCCGTAAAGCGCGGCGGTCGAACGGCCGGTTCCGGCTGAATGTCAGTGCGGAGCTGTGGGCCAGGGAGGAAGGTGGTTGGCGGTCCCTCTACCACCTCCGCCGCTGCCTCCTCCGCTTGTGCTGCCGCTGCGGGCGCTCGGTCGCTCGGCCGCTCGGGCATGAGGCCGTGAGGCGGGCAACGGGTCGGGGCCGCCGACATGTTTGGCCGCTCGCGGAGCTGGGTGGGCGGGGGCCACGGCAAGTCTTCCCGCAACATCCACTCCTTGGACCACCTCAAGTGAGTGTGTTTGTTGGGGGGTGAGGGGGGCAGGCCGCGGGGCTGGACGTGGGAATGGGGCGCATAGCCCCGGGCCGGGGCCTCTGCGAGGTGTGAGAGCGAGGTGGAGGGCGGAGAGAGACGCCCGGGAAAGACTGCATGGTGGTTAAGAGCGAGGGCTCTGGAGTCAGGGCGCTTGGAGTCGAACCCTGACACCGTCGCTCCTCGCTGTGTGACCTTGGGCAAGTGGCTTAGCTTCTCGGAGTCTCGGCACCCCCGTCTGTAAAGTAAGGGGAGGAGATTTCAGTTTATGGATGCAGACTTCGTTGTTGCCGGGGGGCAGCGGTGGGCACCAAGCTGACCAGGGTGGTACTTCTTAGGCTGGACTGCTTAGGAGTCCGAGGGCTGGACCCAGGAGTCAGATCAGGGTTTGAACGTAAGTGCGTGAATTTTTAGGCCTCAGTTTCCTCAGTTGTAAAACGGGTATAGTGACAGCACCTGCTTCTTATCGTTTTGAGGGGAGGATAAGAGAATGCACGCAAAACTGGAAGCACGCACGAGTGCTCAATGAACGGCAGTAATGAAAATATTTTTTTCCCCCCTTGGTGGAGACTACGGGGAGGACTAGCAGAAGTAGAGCTCTGGGGGAAGGACAGGTGGCAGACGTGGTCCTGGGAAGCAGGAGTGCATCAGACCTGCATTCAGATCCTGATTCCACCACTTAATAGCTGTGTGACCTTGGACAGATTACTTGGCCTCCTTGAGCCTCTGGTGCCCCCTCTGCAAACGGGGTTGGTGAACCGTTGTGCAAGAATTCAATCATGTCGTGCATGGAGAGACATTGATCCCGTGTCTGTTACACAGTACGTGGCTGATGGCGGTCACTGTGTCTATCAGCTAGGGAAGGCCTTCCTAGACCACCCTGCCTCAAGTGCTTACCCACCTCCATTCCTTTCCATCTGATCTTTCTCTTGATTTCATTCAATGCATAGCTCCACTGTCTGCACTTACCCTGCTTGTTTTCGCTCCTTTTCGGTCTGCTCCTCAACTGTTACTGCCAGGGGAGAAGAGACCCCTTTTTTTGCTCACGGTGGTATTCTCAGCATCTCGTGCTGTGTGCCTGGCACACAGTAGGAGCTCAGTGGCTACTGAAAGAATGAAACAACAAATGAATGAATTGGGACAGGTGCAGAACATGTAGACAAACATGGAATTTTTGGTGTGTGTGTGTGTTGGGGGGGGGGGTTTGGAGGTGCTGATGGAAAATAGAGAGTTGTGCGGAGGGAATGACTCCAGGGAGGAAAACATAGTGTGTGGGGCGGCAATGGAGTTGGGAGAAGGCAAACCTTTGGTGGTAAGAAATAGACTGGTTTCCGGAGGGAGCTCCCAAGATCACTAATGGGAAGGAAGAAGGATGGAGGGGGGAGGCGGGGAGCAGTAGAAGGAAGATGGGGGCCCAGGGAAAGGATTGGTGGGAGGGAAATTAGATGGGGCTTCTCATTTGGCCAGGGGCGGGGATCCTTTGCTTCTCAGCTGTGTCCTTTCTAGCATGGAGCAGGCGTTTAATAAATGTGTGTGAGTCTTGAAGAGTAGGAGGCAGCAGGGATCAGGATGTATCAAGGAATGGTTTTGGTGGGGGGTGATGAGAGAGGACACAGGGAGGAGAGAGGCATAGACAGGGTAGGGGTGTGTAGGGAAGCCAGGAATCTTAAACGGGAGGGCAGCTGGACTGGAAAGGGAGAGGCGTAAGGATTTCAGGAATTTAGAGAGTGGGTGGATGTGTCTGAGACAGGGAAGGATGAATATCTAAAGGAGGTTGGGCCTCCTGCCAGCGTCCAGGCACCTGCAGGCTTTCCCCTAGCTCTGCCTGACTCTAGCCCTTGTCAAGTACCTGAATGATTATTGAGTGCATTTTCTCTGCCAGGTCCTCGCTCAGGACTTCTGTGTTATTCCTGAGTCCTCGCGAGTCTCTGAGGTGTAGGAACTGTTACAGTTTTCCGTTTTATAGAAGGGGAAGCTAAGGTTCAAAGAGGCTAAGTCACTTGCCCCAAGGTGACAACAGCTGAAACGGGTCAAAGCCAGGGTTTGCCCTTGATGCCTGTACCCACTGCACTGTCTTTCTGAATGAAACTTCCTCCCAAGTCGGTTTGGGAAGCGACTCGCAACTTGGCTCAGTCTCTGTGCCCAACGGAGCATTTACCCTCCGGCCAGCCAGGGGATGGTAAAGGTTCACAGATTCCTTTTACGTATCTGGGCACTGCCCAGTTTCACTGTTTAGGTTAAAAGGCCATTGGGTGCTTTTGGAAACCCAAGCTGCCTGTCCTGGGTCAGGCAGATGAGCTTAATCCGTATTACAGTCTAAGCAACTCGGCGATTTACCTATCGGTGTGGGACTCGGAAGATCCCAAGATGACTTGGAAAAGAGTGCCGTAAACAGCTGGTCCTCACCCCAGCGCTTGTGACGTTCTTCGTTTGGCTCCGATAGTAAACATCTTGGGCCTTAGGTACACAACAGCTCATTCCCTGAGGGAGTTCACAGGCTGGTGGGGGAGACAGCCATAACACCCAGACTATACAGCGTGACAGATGCCGGGATCTCTGTAGGTCCAGGGTTCTGTAGGAACCCTTGGAAGCCTTCTGGGGGAGGCAACACCAGAGCAAAGTCTTCAGGGACAAGCAGGAGCCATCATGTGGGGCCGCAGGGTGTGGGGGGGGGGGGGTGGACCCTGGGTTTGTGGAGTTTCAAGGTGGCGCTGGTGGTTGTAGGAAATAAGGGTAGAGGTAAAATGGGACTTGGGCTTCACCTGACACGAAGGGTGACCACCCCGGAGTGACTGGGATGGAGGGATTTCCCAGGACGTGGCACTTTCAGTACTAAAACTGGGAAAGTCCTGGGCAACTGATACAAATTGGTCAGGCTGCCAGTGACAAGTGACAGTTCCTAATATATTCATGGCAGTGTGGGTGGAAAGATTAAGGTAAATAAAAGAATTTAGGATTGAAAAAAAAATTTTTTTTTTTTTGACCTGCAGGGCACCTAGGAGCCCTCCCCCTTTTCAAAACAGACTATTTTTAAGAACAGTTTGCGATGTAAAGAAAAATTGAGAGGCTAATAACAGAGAGAGCCGGAATTGCTTTTGAACCACGTTATTCGTCATAATGTTCTCCGCTTTCACCCTGGAAAGGAGGCAGCCTGTTAGGATTTTACTTTTGCTAAATAACGGAAAACTGTGTGCCTATGGTCTTTGTCGACCGACCTGAGTTAGCGATTTAGTTGAGGGAGACTGAGATAGTAAGAGGTTATTTGCTACATGTCACGGGTGGGTGGTGTGCTGCCCACACTGGTGGCACGGCTGTGACAGTGACTGCCAAATGCCCACCAGCAAGGAGAATCTTTGCTGACGCATTTGCAGGATTGCTACCGCGAGATCACCTTTAGCAGGAACTGCCAGTTAGCATGCTGCTGGTAGGACTGTTGTGGTGTTAGGTTATTTCGTTGCCTTCACTCTGATCACCTTTGCATGGGGGTCCACAGTCTTGGTCGCCAGTGACAGAAACCCACCTAGAACTGCCTTAGGCCCCAAATGGAAGGGATTGGCTCCGATCGCTAGCTACGCCACGGCTGAGTGCAGGTGTTCAGACAAAAGCTGTCAGAATCTGTGTCTTTACCGTTCTTGTCTCTGCGTATCTCCTGTGTTGGTGCCATCGTTAGCGGGCTCCAGGCTTACGTCATAGCCGTCTAGCAATCCATGGGGAAAAGGGAGCATCTTTTCTAAATATTGCCAGCAGAAGTCCAGAAGTGAGTATAGTTGGACCACCTGGGGATCTCATGCCCATCCCTGACCCTTAGCCCTTGACCCTTGGTGCTGTACTTGGCCCTTGCCTGGAGCTGGGGTGGCATCAGCCCCCCCCCCCCCCAAGCTGGTGGACAGAGAATGAGAGACAGGGGAGGTTCCCCCTGGGAAAATTAGGGGTTGTTACCCAAAGAGAAGAGGAATGTATACCTAGCAGGCAAATGGTCACGTATTCCTGGTACAGTCTACTTTTGCCTAAGAGAACACTGATGATTTTTAAGGGTACAGTGTTGTCAGATTAATTTTTAGGATATCATATTCACCATATCACTCATAATGAGCCCAAGCACCCATCGTGTCAGGTCCGAGTTCTTCCAGGCCGTCGGAGTGCTCTAGACTCTGTTCCCATCCATCCAGTTCGGCATGAGGGCCCTGTAATGCAGGCTAGGGAGTCAGGAGCCTCTTTGGTAGGCAGACACCCGTTTTTAAAAAGTTTTTTAAATTCTATTTATTTATTTTTAAATATATATTTATGAGAGAGAGAGAGAGAGGGAGCACGCACGAGTGGGAGAGGGGCAGAGAGAGAGCATCCCACACAGGCTCTGTGCTGTGCTGTCAGCACAGAGCCCGACAGGGGCTCAGTCCCTCAAACTGCAAGATCAATACCTGAGCCAAGATCCAGTCAGAGGCTCAGCCGACTGAGCCACCCAGGCGCCTGGCAGACACCCATCTAAATGGGGATGTAAAGAGTGAGGGGTGTGCCCGGCTGTAGGGGCGGGGTGGGAGGGATGATACTTGAAGCAGACCAAACCATGTTTGAGAAGCCTGGAGGAGAGAAGGGCTCAGGTTACTCACTAAGGGTGGTGTACGTGGGGTGAGGGGGCAGTGCGGGACCCCACAGCAGGCTCATGACGCGGGAGAGGTCACAGAGACATCTCCTTAAATTATGTGAAGGAATTCGGACATCAGGCTGAGAACAGTGGGCAGCCGTTGAAGAATTAACCAGAGTGCCTCGGTGCAGCCAGAGTTGGAGAGCCGGTTGGGGGAGGGCCCAGCAGGAGGCGGGCGTCCCCTCGGCCTCCTGGGAAGCGAGGGTGGCAGCCGGCCCTAATCCGGGGGTGTTTCTTGTGCAGCTTCACGGACCTCCTCTCTCGCTCCCTGTTCGACACACCTCACACGCCCACCTGTCTTCATCTTTGCTCTCCCCTGGAGCTCCCCTCCCCTTCCTGCCCGTCCAGACGCCCACCTGCATCGTTGAAGTACCAGTTCTTCCATAAAAACTGCCCTGTGACTTCAGCCAGCAAGAAGCTCTACTGTCGTCTCTAATGTCACTTGTGGTGCCCACTGTCCCGCTCAGTGTGCCCACTGTCACGCACAGTCTTACCGTCCCCAGAGGTAGACCAGCTGTTAGAGGCTCAGGGCTTTTCAGGCTTTATCCTGGCCGCGAGTTAGATGCCCGGGAAGCTGCCCCGGGTCCCTCAGGCATGTCCTTTTGCCATCAGAAGTACTCTTGCGTGATCATGTGTTTGTCTCTCCCCATTTGAACGTAAGCCTCATAAGGACAGAGACCGGCCTGTCTTGTCCACCTGGGAATTGTTAGATGCCGGCACAGGGCCTGGCACACGATAAGTGATCAAGGAGTGTTTATCGCAGGGTGAGTGTAAGAGGCAAGTCTGGCCAGGCTTTTCTCCACATCGGCCTGCTCTGGCCAATTTGGTTCCCAGTGCCCATGCTGGAGCTGTGGCTTTGTGTAGGGCCGAGAGCCCTGCCTACACCCTCGTGTGGTTGCCAGCTCCCCGAATCTCGGACCCGGTCTTGCTGGCTGGCCCAGTTTGGCATCTTTCTGGGGTGACTCATCGGGAGAAGCACCACCTGTAACACCTTTCCCCAATCCTCTGGTCTGGTTGCACCCCATGAGGAGCTGGGCCTTGTGCTGCTGGCCAGAAGGCTGGGCCCTGACCAGGGGTGGTTTTCAAGGCGCAGGGTGGATGCTGTTAGCAGTGGTCTCCCCCACAGTGCTGAGCAGACCAAATAGACAAAGGCTGTATGTCCCTCTGTCTCCCCCCCCTCCCCCGCCCCAGACGTTGTTATTTGGGGCCTGGCTTTGGGGGAGTGGACTTCTCATCTAGGCCTCTGCCACTCCTCTTACCCTTCAGCTTACGGGTCAGTTTCAGGATCTTCCAGTAGGAGCCTTCTAAGAGGCATATTCTGATACAAGTCATAAAACCCGTATGAACTTCGTGTATCCGTTTCTGAAGTGGACATAATTGTTGTTGACCGTAATGGTTTAACCTGTGAGATAAGTGGTTCTTGAGAGAGCAGGGTCTGTGGGGGCAGAATTTGTTTACAGCCCATTGTCCTTGGCGAGGAGCCTCCGGTGTGTCGGTTGCACACTGGCAATAGGCTGTGGTTTTCCACTCGCCAGGCATTTCAGGCTCTTCAGCTGGTCTCCAGGTAGAGGTCGCTCATGGGCAGGGTTTTGATCCTGAGAGCCTCCGTTCTACAGAGCCTGTGCTGGGGATTCCGTGATGTTGGCTGTTGTCCAAAGAAACAGAGTAAGAGTCAGTTATGAGGACTGACTTTACAATCTGACATGTATTTTCATGCCTTTTTGGTTTGTTGTTTATCTGCTAGGTTTTCTTGCATGTAGGGCATTCATAACTTCATGTAAATGCTTGGTTAATAATAGCGTTTCCTGCATTGTCTGCATTTTCTATACTCTAATGGTTCTAAGCAGGGGATCTGGAGTCAGGCCGTCTGGGTCCCCTCTATCAGGACTCTGTGCAGGCCCTGGCCTCCCAGAGCATGAGTCCTGCAGGATTATTGTAAGGGTTTAATTAGTGGTTACATCTGAAGCAGTCAGGAGGGCCGAGCAAAGTAGGCTGCAACTGTTTTGTGATGGTGATGATAAGAATGTGCACACGCAGAGTTTGAGAGAAAATGTTTTCCTTGTACCAGTGATCACTGTAAGAGAAAAATCTGTCCTTGTGCCCTTGGAAACTCAGGGTCACAGCCTTGCCCCCAAAGACGGCCATGGTAACATTGTTGATCATCTGAACAATGAGGAATCCAAATGTCCAGCAGAAGAGTAACTCCTGTGCTTGTTTTCTAAATGGTATACAATGTAGCCATTATAGATGCTTGCCGATGTTGTAACAAAAATGCTTTTATTACCCTAAGTATGGGGAAGGGGGAAAGATGGGCATGGAAATGATATATGCATGAGCTCCGCCATGTAAATATCCATGGCAAAGGAAGAGACCCAATACATTACACTCCAGCAGCGCTCATGTCTGGGCAGTGGCAGGATTGACATCCCCTTTGTTATTGTTGTTGAAGTGTTCAGCCTTTCTCAAATGAGTGTTAAACTCAAAATCAGAAAGTTATTAAACTTGAGGCACATAAACTATGGCACAGCCATAGTGGGAGTGAAAAGATGGGCAAGGTGCAGGTACAATCATCACAGAAATTTAGCGATTGAGATGTCGTGGGTATTTGCAACAACCGACAGCCAACATCGAGAAAATGAATGTTTCAGACACTGCCATTTACAACACCATCAAAAAAAATCAGTTACCTACAGATAAATCTTAACAAAAGATAGGCAAGATCTCTCTGCAGCAAACGCTGAAAGAAATGTAAATGTCATGATGTTACTTTATTGTAAAGATGTCAGTTCCCTCTATATTTAGCTATAGATTTAGGGCAATCTTAAAGGAAATCTTAGCAAGTGTTTTTGTGAAAGTTGAGTAGGTGATTTTCAAATTTATATGGAAATGCAAAGGGCCAAAAATAGCCAGTGTAATATTGGGGGGGAAAAAAGAAGGGAAAAAAGTCGGGAGCACTTCCATTATCACCTAGGAAGATTTATCACAAAGCCGCAGTCATCGGACATCATGGTATCAGCACAAAGGTAGTGAATAGATCAGTGGAACTAGAGCATTCAGAAAGAGTCCCTGCAGGTGCGGTCATCTGATAAACGACAGAGGGGACATTAGAGTGCATGGGAGAAAGCAGGACCTTTTTAGCAAAGGATGCTGACTCAACTAGATATCCATATGGAAAAAGTGAATTTTGGCCAATATCTTACACCATCCACAAAAAATCAGTTCCAGATGTACCCTAAGACAAAATGTGTGAGGGGCAAGGAGCCTCACAGTAATAGGTGCTACCCTGTCTCTACCTCCTGCCTCCCTCACCTGGGATGGAGAAGCGGGTCCTCTGGCTCATGGCATGACCCCTGCCCCCAGCTTCTGGGATCCATACGTAATAAATCTCGTGACTCTCCTTCCTTTGTGTGGGTGTTGAAACTACATCTTCAAACAAAATGATCCTCCCTCCCCCCCCCCCGCGGGTTTCACTTCCCCAAGGTGGGGGCTCCCGTACTAAGGGGGCTACCTGCCGCCCCCATGTGGGTGGCCGCTGCCTCTTCATCCAACTGCATATTTTTATTTTTTTCTAATGTTTACTTGTTTTTGAGAGAGAGAGAGAGAGACACACACACACACACACACACACACACACACACACACACAGTGTGAGTGGGGGAGGGGCAGAGAGAGGTAGAGACAGAATCCTCTGACTCTGAGCTGTCAGCACAGAGCCTAACATGGGGCTTGAACCCATGAGCTGTGAGATCATGGCCTGAGCTGAAGGCTGACGCTTAACCACTGAGCCACCCAGGTGCCCCCGGCTGCATATTCTTAATTCAGCACACCAGCTCCTGCTTCTCAACACAGAAGACTTCACCAAGAGATGTCAGGAGTTAGAAGCCAGGGCTGACCATAAGATTTTAAACTCTTCTCTCCCTACGGTGGTTTTTCAGAGCAGAGCCGCTTCCCCGGGCCCCCAGGCCGCTGCTTCCTACGAGGCCAGGAGTGTATTAGTGGGAGGCTAATGGATTCCATCCCCTCGGCAGAAGGAAACACCAGAGGGGGGAGGATCTGCACACCCCCCCCCCCCCCCCCGGCAACAGCACCTGCCCTGGCATGGTAGGGGGCACACTGTGGGTTGTACCCAGAATGACACTGATGGCTGTGGTGTGGGTGACACAACTACTCTGAAACTTTCGTGGGAGCTTATTCAGAATGCAGACTTGGGGGTCTGCACCCCAGAATCAGATTCGGTGGGTCTGGGGTGGGGAGCTAGAATCTGCAGCTGAAACAGGGGTTTCTGATGCCGGGGTCCCGTGAAGCACAATTTGAAAAACTCTGCTCTTTGAGCTTCTTGGCGAAAATGCGCTGGAAGGAAACGGAGGCATAGATTCAAGAGTGGGTCCCCCCCCCATCAGCTTCAGCGTATGGGGGTCCCTTGGCACAGGGGGAAGCTGGCCTCCAGGCCCATATTGCAGCCTCGCCTGGAGATTTGGGCACAGGTGGTGGAGATCTCTATTTTTGGAGAGCTGTTCTAGTTGTTGTGTTAAAAGTTGCATGCAATCTTTAATGAAATGATTAAGTAACTGATTATACGGTCTTTAAAATAGAACAAACAGCAACAATATTAATAAATAAAACCCAGTCCCCTGAAGCAGATTCATCCTGACTGTTCCATCTGCAAGGTTCTACCTCTTTAAGATACCCTACCCATTTCTTTAAAAAATTTTTTAAACATTTATTTATTATTGAGAGGCAGAGGGAGACAGAGCATGAGCATGGGAAGGCCAGAGAGAGGAGGAGACACAGAATCTGAAGCAGGCTCCAGGATCTGTGCTGTCAGCACAGAGCCCGACACCGGGCTCGAACTCACAAACTGCGAGATCGTGACCTGAGCCGAAGTCAGCCGGTCAACCGACTGAGCCACCCAGGCGCCCCTATACCCTACCCATTTTTAGAGATCTTCGATGGCAGGATCCTGTCTATTCTTTCCCTGCCTTGCTCTCACCAGCCCCACCTCCAAACTGAAGGTGGCCATAAAAGGAGTCAGGAGGTGACCCTTCTTGAGTCACTTCCTCTTAGTGTTCCCTTTTCCTTCCCAACCGTGACAGCTGAAGTTAGCCTGGAGGCGCCATCTTTTTTTTTTAACGTTTTTTTTTTTTTTTTTGAGAGAGAGAGAGAGAGATTGAACGTCCTCGAGAGTCACCATCTTTTTTTTAACTTTTTTTTTTTTTTGCGAGAGAGAGAGAGATCGAATGTGCTCGAGAGTGGGGGGTGCAGAGAGAGAGAGGGAGACAGGATCTGAAGTGAACTCTCTGCTGACAGCAGAGAGCCGACGCGAGGTTGAAACTCAGGAACTGCGAGCTCATGACCTGAGCCAAAGTCAGACGCTTTACCGACCGAATTACGCAGATGCCCCGCCGTCTTAACGACTCTTCAAGTTTTTATATAAATTCCAGTTGACAAGCATAAGAGTCATTTCAGGTGTAGAATTGAGCCGTTCAACACTTTGCACCTGGGAAAGTGCACGCCTTAATCCCCATCACCGGTCTCACCCATCCCCCTACGCCCTCTCCTCTGGTAACTGTCAGTTCTCTATAGTTAAGTGTCTGTTTCTTGGTTTGCCCCTTTTTTTTGCACCCCCCCCTCCCCCGCCGTTTGTTTGTTTTGTTTCTTAAATTCTACAGATGAGTGAAATCATACAGTATTTGTCTTTCTCTGGCTCATTTCACTTAGCGTAACACTCTCAAGCTCCGTGTGTGTCGGATGCAAAAAGACTAATTCGAGGGGGCAGAGGCCCCCCGGTGTTGACAGCCGCACTGTCCCTAATAGCCAACTTCTGGAAGAGCCCAAGTGCCCACTGACTGACGAACGGCTGAAGATGTGGTGTATATACAACGGACTCTTACTCAGCCGTAGAAGAGAAGGAGCTCTTGCCATTTGCAGCAACGCCATCCCTTACAAGCTGTGCCCCCCCCCCCCCCCCCCCCCCCCCCCCCCCCGCCCAGGGCACTTGGCCAGACGCTAGTCCCCACACTGCCCAGGACCAGCCTCGGTGATTCTTTCGGTTGTCCTGGTCACCAGTAGCGGCCTGAGGCTGGGTCCGGGTCGGCCTGCCTCTCCCCCGGCGGCGGGCTCAGGCCTGGTGCAGCCCAGGCCTTTGGGGAGCATGGGGCACAGTGCAGGAGCCTCCCTCCCAGACCCACTTAACTTTGATGGGCATTCAGCACCTGAGGTCGGTGCCTTGAACCTCGAGCCGCAGGGTTTAGTCCAGCTATCACTTCTGATGGGCATGTGATGGTCTTGACTGCGGGTGGCTTTTGCCCCTGCAACTGGTTTGGGGACCTACCCTCCCTAACCTGTGACTCCGCCTTTCTCAGTCCCTGCACCAGCCCGGCTGGCTGCGGGGTTTATGCCAGACTCTTGGCCTGGGCCGTGTGCCTGCACTCGCTCCACCAGCATCGGGATCATGTGGGGAGAGTGTGACAAGGCCCGCGAGTCCTGCTGGTTCCGAGTCTCCAGATGGGCTCCAGCAGCCCCCGCTGTATCCACCCTTCAGGTGATTCTCTTGCACACCGGAGGTTGAGGATGGCCGTCTTCAAGGGCTTGATGGTTCCCTGGCATCAGCTTGGGTTGGCGTGTTTCTGGTTAACCCTTCACAACACTGTCTGCCATGTGTCTTGGGTGGTGAGTAGCATCTCTGGATGGGAGTTGGGCTAACCACATCTGAGCTATGGCCGCTAGTTGTCCTCAGAAACGTCACCGGCGGTCACCGAGCCTGGTTGGCCATTTCAGTTGGTAATGCTTCATTTTCTTTCCTTTTCGTCAGGTATCTGTACCACGTTTTGACCAAAAACACCACAGTCACAGAACAGAACCGGAACCTGCTAGTGGAGACCATCCGTTCCATCACCGAGATCCTAATTTGGGGAGATCAAAATGACAGCTCTGTATTTGAGTAAGGGTTTCTCATGTGTTTTTTTGTTTTGTTTTTTGACTCTCCTCCCTTTGACTATTTTTCTAAATGTATCCCATGAGTCATTCTTGATGACATCAGGATCTGATACCAGCCTGGTCTTGCGCAGATAGCTATCTATATCTCTATCCATACAAAATGTCCTTGAGACACTGGAGAAATGTAAGCTGAAAATGGGAAAGGGACATGAGCGTCTCTCGAAAAATCTGAAAATATCATGGATGATTTTCCAAGTAGCATCTGACAGCCTCCCCAAAGGGCAGAAAACGTCCTGGGAAGTTAGCTTCGAAGTGAACTGACAGGGCCCTGCCCTGGAGAGACACGAAGGGCTCATATTTATTGTGTTAACTGTTGGGCAGGCACAGTGCTGAGCTCCCGATGAGATAATCTGAGTCTCCCAGCTGCCCCGGGGGCGGCGTCCGCGTCCCCATTAATCTCCTATCACACCGCTGGTAGGCAGGCACGAAGCTGCTCACGCCCAGAGTCCACGAAGGGGTTTCTCCTCGTTGGCGTACTTCCTAGATGGGCAGTTTTAGGCCAGCCTCACTTTCCTCATCTTTAAAGGAGAGTTCCTGCCTACTGCCCGGTACAGAGGAGGCGCTCCAGAATTGTTAGCACGTGGTAATTTGGAAAGATGTCCCTCTTGGACGGATGAAAAGCAAAGGCTGGAGGCCACGGACAGCTTCCCCAGGAGACCTGTCTCGGTGTCTGAGTGCAGAGGGACTCGGGTTACAACCACCACCAAAGACAGGTTTTATTTTTATATAAGATAATCTCAACTGGAAGCTTTGAGGCCCCTTAAAAAGCCCCTTTGAAACAAGTAAAGGAGTTCCATTTCCAGCCTGGCTTATTAGCTAATCTGATTTTCCAGATAGCTTTCTGTCTTCATCCGTACTTGTGGAAAATGCAAACCCGTGACGCCGGCCTCTTCCCCAAAGGAAAACAGGAGTAGGGAGGGAGGCGGTGCCTGCAGAGGGGACTAGATGCATCTCAGGACGCACGGGGAACTGCTCGGTCGGTTGCTGTCTGTTTTGGGGATGAGATAGACCCTTGGGTTAAAGGCTAGAGACCGTGTCCCTCTTGACTAGAGTGGACTTTCTGAGCCAATCTGTTGTCTCAGAACAACTGCCCCGTGCTTCCTAAATGGCCCCCCCATGGAGTGCCCAGGAGAATTTGTTTTTAATTCATTTCTTTTAGAATAACTTTAGATTTATGGAAAAGTTGCAAAGCTAGTACAGAAAGTTCCCCAGCACCCCTCACCCCGTTTCGCCCACTGTTAACGTCTTATATGACTGGGGTGCATTGGTCAAAACCGAGAAGCTAAGCTTGGTTCGTGACTGTTCGGTAGACCCCTGACTTGATTTGGATTTTGCCAGTTCTTCCATTAAGATCCCCCTTCTGCTCTGGGAACGCAGTCCAGGCTCTCACGGTGCCGCAAAGTGTCGCATCTCCCAGCCACCTCTGGTCTGTGACTGATTTTCAGTCTTCTCTTGTTTTCAGGAGAAAACCTTGATGTGTTTGAGAAGTACTGGCCATTCCCCCCACCCCGATGTGGGTCTCTGCGATGTTTACTCATGATTAGCCTGGGGTAGAAACAACTGTAACAATATGTCCTTTTCAGCCCACGGTATCAGCAGCCCCCACATCCACCTGCGCTCTAGTGAAGTTACTCTGATTGTTTGGTTAAAGTGGTGTCAGCCAGGTTCTTCCACTATAAAGTTACTCTTGTCCCCATTCCCTACACCATGTTTGAAAGAGTCACCCAATGTAGCCCACCTGGGGGCTTGGAATTAAGCTCCAACCTTCTGGAAAGGGGTGAGTAGCTATGTACAGTATTTGAAAATCTGCATAGATTTGTCTCTTTTCCCCATTTATGTATTCAGTGAGTTATTTATTTTTAAGAAACAGACTCTTTTTTTTAAAAAATATTTATTTTGAGAGAGAGAGAGAGAGAGAGAATGAGAGGGAATCCCAAGCAAGCTCTGGACTGTCAGCACAGAGCTCAGTGCGGGGCTCGACCTCACAGTGAGATTGTGACCTGAGCCAAAAGCAAGAGTCGGATGTTCAGCTGAGCCACCCAGGCACCCCACTCATTTATTTATATCAATATGGGCTCATGATGTTTGTTTTATACTTTGATTATTAACAAGTTCCCAAATTGGTCATTGTGCTGCACTGAGCCTGTCGGGCGACCCTTGGGAGTCACTGATTTATTCAACCTGAAGCACAGGTGGACAAAATGGGTCAAATGGTAGAAATATTCTTGGGATCAGCGTGACTGACATTTGTAGGCAGACAGGCTCCCAGAATCAGAGTTGAATAAGTTGAATAATGTTTACTTATTCATTTACCCTTTCAGGAATTCAAACAGAGGTTATGTAGCCCCGAGCAAGTGCCAGGCCCATGGTCCTGCCACCGTGGAGCTGAAAGCCGAGGGGAGAGAGACCCTCAGAACTAAGTGACAGATACATGTGACTGCAGGGACCTGTTGTGAGTGTCCCAAATGAGAGGTTACCTGGTCCTAGCTTGCATACAGAGAACATGTAGCTAGAAAACCCCATTTTCTTCCTTTAAAGAAAGGCATAGGGGGTTCTGTCTCCATTTCAAGACTAAAAGTTTAGCCAACATGTAGCCCAAAAGTGCGTGTTCCCGGGCTGCATGCAGACAGCTGTCCTGTCCAGAATAAGAAAGGCAGAAGCTGACTTAGGCACTGACGAGGGTCTCCCTGCCACATCGGCCCCTTCAATTGCCTCCAGTCTTTTTCCCTGGATTTGGAAACCCATATTCTTTTAGTAGCATTATTTTGCCCCATTGGAGGGAATGCTGGTTGTTACTAACACTCAAAGATACGAAAGCCAAGGAAAGAGGCCTAGTACGGAAAGCTGAGGATACAGAGTATTGGATGGAGAATGCTGCCTGTCGGGTTTCCAAGCATAGGTAGAATAATGTGTAATCACTTTGGCGGTAAAGATCTCGCCCTTTCTGTAGGAATCGAGGTCACGGCTTCCTAGGATCGGCCGTGTGCTCAGATTCTGGGGAGAGAGCGTGAGTGGCTGCATTTTGTGGTGGCGGAAGGAGGCATCGAGGGAGGGGAGGAGCCGGGGCCACGCAGCCCGTGTGACCTGGCTGCTCTCTGGATGCCTTTGGGGGCCGGGGGCGGCCCCCACACACATGCGGTGCACATAGCCAGGGGATGACGTGTATCTGCACGAGTAGCAGCAAACCTCTGATGCTTTCCCCTTCTCTCCCCAGCTTCTTCTTGGAGAAGAACATGTTTGTTTTCTTCTTGAACATCCTGCGGCAGAAATCAGGCCGCTACGTGTGCGTTCAGCTGCTGCAGACCTTGAACATCCTCTTTGAGAATATCAGTCACGAGACCTCACTCTGTAAGGATAGCCCCTGGTACCTGCCCCCTCACTGCTGAGCTTTGGCAGCCTGGAGTTTGGCGTGGTTTTCGTGTGGCTTTTTGAACGTCTGAGCTTACTGTGTGTGTTAGGGCGCTTGGGCTGCTGTCACAGAATGCCCCAGACCTGGTGACTTAGACAACAGAAATTTATTTTCTCCTAGCTCGGGACGTTAGAAGTCCAAGATCAAGGTGCCATCAGGGTTAGTTTCTGGGGAGGCCTTTCTTCCTGGTTTGCAGATGACTGTCTTCTCGTTGTGTCCTCACGTGGCCTTTCTGTGTGTGTGTGGGTGTGCACGCGTGTGTGTAGTGAGTCTGGTATCTTTTCCTCTTTTAAGGACACCCACCTTTGACCAGGGTCCCGCCGTAGGACCTTGTGTAACCTTAATTACCTCCTTAAAGCTTCTGTCTCCAAATACAGTCACACTGGGGGCCGGGGCTTGACTATGATAATTTAGGGGCCGTGCAGTTCAGTCCCTAACCATGTTTATCCCTGTGTAGTGGGGTACTGGGAAGGGCTGTGAGGGCTCCTCTCTGCTGAATGGTTCTGGGCTGTTCATATTTTTTTCTTTATAACTTGTTGGGGTTGCTGAATAACCAGCCAGCAGGGAGGGGCTTCTCTGGCTCACAAAGTCAGCTGCCCTGGAGGATTCCTGCGTGTTTGATGAGGTACCTTTGATGATACCGTGACCAGGTGGGCACGAGTTACTACCGCATGTAGTAAGAGACCTTTGGCTGCAACATCATGGGAGGACATGAAGGAAGGAGTCGTTTGAGGGCGAAGCCCAAAACCTACCAAAGGGTAAACAACTTGAAGCCAGTAGGCTCTCTGTTAAAAATGATGCGCCTCAAGCAAAACCCAAAAAGAAAAGAAAAAGGAGTAGTTAAATGAAGGTGTAAATGGATTTCTGGAATACCCAAGACAAAACTCACAGGTGGTTCATAATGGGGAGATGATAGCAACATTCAGGAGGTAAGGGAAGAAATTGCAGTTGCTTTTAAAAGGGAAGGAAACTAAAAAGACCAGCCGCAAAGAAAAATGCAGTGGTAGGTTTCCACTGTAGAAAACCTGGCCACGGGATTGCAGATCGCCCAGCCATCCTCGAGAATCAAGATACGGGCACTGGAGTGTGGGTCCACAGAGCATGAACTCACCTAGGGCGGAGCCAAAGTGGACCCGGCTCTTGGTGAATTTCCTCCCGCAGAATGTTTTGTTGGTGGAGAAATGGGGCATCTGCCCATATCTTGTCCTGAGAATCCCAGGGGACTCTGTGCTGATGGTGGTTGCTGTAGACTGTTGTTCTGTGGAACATTTTAAGCGAGATTGCCCTGAGAGAATTCAGACGGAATGGTCACAGCCGGCCGCTGGGCGAAGGGATCGAGTGCAGACTATGAAGAAAGTTTGGATGTGCCTGAACCACAGAAATCCAAAACAAAGATACCTCAAGTTGCTAATTTTTGGTAACAATTAGTGCCGTCGTTGGGTACCACCTCGTTAACCATTCCGAACTGGGCCTACTTCGCAAATTGGAGCTGGGCCCCCTTGGAGACCTGTGTTCAAGATACCAGTACGATCTGGGTATCGTCAAATAGCTTCCTGAGTGCTGTCCATTAAAGAGTGATTCCGTCCCTGGAGAAAATGACTCAAGAAAAGTAGAAGATGTTCACACTGGATTCTCCAAAAGAACATTTTTAACAGACAGAACTGAAGTATGGCTAAGTGGAAATGAAGTTTTGGTTATATTGTTTTCTTGGTTTGAGGTATCAATTATTATATTACGAATTTGTAAGTTGCCACAGAAACTACGGCATTCTTAAACTTTCAGTAAAAACTCACTTGCTGTTAAAAAAAAAAAACAGCCAACAGAATAGGCCCTGGAGGTAGCAGGGTGAGGAAGAACAACCCAGGAGCAAGTGAGAGTGAGACCCAAGCTCCTTCTCTGGCCTCACTAAGCCCAGGCTCCTCCTCTGACACAGCCGCTCTGGGAGACAGGTGCTGTGGGCACCCTCACTTTGTGCCGGGAGAGTTTGTGTCACGAGCCTGTGGTGACCGCTCTAGCGGTGCCCGGATCTGGAAGGGGTTTGAGTCCAGCTGTGTTAGTTCAGTGCCCGCACCCCGGGGTGACTGTGCCCCAGGAGGACATTTGTCGGTGTCGTGTTGGGTGAGGGGCTGGGGGTGCCGTTAGCCTCTGGCGGGTGGAGTCCTGGGATGCGCAGGACCGCACCCCACGGTAAAGGGCTATCAGCGCAGAGTGTCAGCAGAGCCCAGGGTGGGAAACGTTGGTTTAGGTCCTCCTCCTCCGGGCTTGACTGGCTCGCTTTGCGATCGGCAATCCCTGGGCCCTGCCCACCAGGAGTAGGGAAGAGAAGACAAGTGACCGGATGTCTGTGTCAGAAGCAGGCTCTAGGTCCCCAAGAAGGGTCTAGGAAAAGTTTCTGGTGGATGGAAGGGGATAAAGACAGTGGCATCCCTATCAGGAGGGAGCGGGGAGAGGCCGGAACCGGCTGCTGAGCGGAGGCTCTCAGGGTGGCCACTAGGTGGTGCTGCCGTCCCAGGAGCCTGCGCTCACACTTCCCGGTGAATGAATGGGAGTTGACAGATGTGAGTTGACTCACTCTCCCTAAGTGGTTTCCCGTGTTAACAGCTTTTGTTACCCTGGATGCGGATTGTGAGTGGTTTCTGAAAACTGACAGAGGGGAAGACCCAGCTCGGTGGTGCAGGCCCCGGACTCCAGCCCCCCAGCCCCCGGGCCCAGCTCTGCCGGATTCGCCCTGCACGTGCTCTGGGGGCGAACTGTCCTCTCCAGGCTGCACCTTCTGCTTCTGTGGAGCAGAGATGACACTCGTATCTGGGGAATGGGGTGGTTTGAGGACTAAGCGTGACCGCGGGTGTGCGGAACGTGGTGTGAGGTCTGGCAGGTGGAAGTGTCCACTCAGGCTGGTTTTATCATTAAATCCAGCGTCCCCCCCCCCCCCCCCCCCCCGCCAAATGTCTGTTTTCTGGTTACCCTTCCTAAGCCCAGCTCGCCCTGGGGCTCCTGGATCGAAGGTGGGGGTTGGGGCAATAGGAAACGCTGGAGTTCCTGGATCACATGGCTTTCTGAATTGGGACCTAGAAGGATACCGTGCTGTGAGGTACGCAGACAGATGGCACTATCTTTACAGGGAATTCACCAGAGTCCTTTTTGTAAGCCCTGCAAAAGCGGCCAACAGCACCACCTTTGACAGAACTTTGATTTGTGGGGGTGAGGAGGACGTGTGAGTTTTGCTTTTATTTTTATTTTCCAATTATAGAAAGAAAATATCCGGATTATAAAACAGCAACAACAAAAATCAAACGCCGTGAGAATATAGAAAGCAAAACTTCTGCAGAGCCTCACCCTACCCCTTGGGTAGACACAGCGCGTTCTGCCTTCTGCTTTACGTGGTCCCCACTTGCTGATGTATCTTAGATGTTCATACGGTCCGTTCACGTGTCCTCACCTCGTTTGGTTGACTGGTGGCATCTTGCTGAGCCCCTAGTGATTGAACTTGACCACGGGCATTTAGGTGGTTTCCGGATTTTCACTATTACCAGCAGCCATTTCACAAGTGCACCTGTTGCCCGTCGGGTTTGGGGACCTAAGTCACAGGAGGCCCGAGAGACCGAGATTACGTACAGACTCCTGGGTTGATTAGATAAAGGATACCACAGAAAGTCGGCCACACGGTGAGGGGGCAGTGGAAAAATCCCAGCCGAATAATAGAGGCACCGCTGCTGCCCCCATGGCGGCCCCCACCGCCCACAGAGTCATCGCGTGGAGGCCCTGGAAAAGTCCCCGCTGGGGAATGATTGGAGCTTGTGACTTTTCCAGCTGAAAGCGCAGCAAAGAGGCTCCTGGTTGTACGTCTGAGGCTGACGGCATAGACATCTGTGCCTCTGATGGCCCGGAAGCTGCCAGCCAGTCACAGTGGGGCTCCACGGGACGTCTCAGGAGTCCCTTGTCCTGCTAGCCAACGCATCCCCAACCATGGCCAGGAGGACAGTGAAAAAGAAGGGCTCTGGGCGTCAGCATCACATGGGCTGCTCCTTCCGAGTTAAGGTTCAAGGTGGTTAAATTGTCGACTGTTTAAAGAGTAGAATGCTGCATAGCAAAAAGGAGCAAAGGGATGCACTGTTACCACCGCGTGCAGCACTGTGGGTAACTCTCAGATGCGGTAACGAGTGACAGGGGCCGGACACAAGAGGCCTGTGTGTCGTATGATCCATGGGTATGAAGTTCAAGAACAGGCAGGGGCACCTGAGTGGCTTAGTCGAGTAAGCATCCGATTTTGGCTCAGGTCATGATCTCATGGTCCGGGAGTTCGAGCCCCACATCGGGCTCTGTGCTGACAGCTCAGAGCCCGGAGCCTGCTTCGGATTCTGTGTCTCCCTCTCTCTCTGCCCCTCCCCTGCTCATCCTCTGTCTCTGTCTCTCTCTCTCTCAAAAATAAGTAAATATTAAAAAAATAGGCAAAATGAGTCTATGTGATCCAAGGCAAACCAGAACTTGCCGTTGGGGAGAGGGTATTGACTGGACAGGGCTATCAGGGAGCCTTCTGGGGAACAAAACACATACTCTGTCTGACCTGGATGGTGCTTACGTGGTGTATATATTTGCAAAAATTCCTCAAGCTGGATGTCCAAGACTTGTGAGGTGTGTATATATGAATAAGTACATAGGTACGTAGACTTTATATCCACATATACGTACATTTCCACACAGATTAAGCTGTCCGCTTAAGATTTGTGATCCATGTGACCTCAATTTTGAACAGTTAAAAATTGTTGATATTTTTAAAAATTTGTTAAAAGTTGTTGATTTAAGATTTTTTTTAAAAAAATTGGCAATTAAGTCAATGAAGATTTTTAGGAACCCCCCCCCCCCGCCCCGCTGCCCCCTCTCTTGGAGCAGGCCCCAAAATTTGCATCCGGAATTGTGAGAATCTGGAGATTCTGAAAACTGTTCTGGGACTACAGACTTCTGTAAAGCCGAGGACACCCAGCGTGCTTTCCAGAAGGCAGCGGCTTTCCTGGAGAGCTGGCTTCTGAGGAGGACCCGGCTGTGGGCCCCGTGCTCCCGGATGGATCTTTGGGGCGCGTCTGGTGATGTCAGTCTTTCTGGTAGTACTTTGATCGGTTTACGTTGGATACCTCGTTGGCACCAAATAATGGTTTATTTCCGTTTTTTCTTTAAGTTTGTTTATTTTTTGAGAGAGAGAGAGAGAGAATGCAAGTGGGGAGGGCAGAGAGAGAAGGGCCAGAGGATCTGAAGCAGGCTCTGTCGACGCAGCCCGATGCGGGGCCCAAACCCACAAACCATGAGATCATGACCTGGGCCGGAGTCAGATGCTCAGGTGACTGAGCCACCCGGGCGCCCCTGCAGTTTATTTCCTATTCCCCCTGAGAGCACCTGTGTTCAGTCCTGGTGGCTGGAGGCTCCACGTGAGGGTGCTGGATGGAAAGTGGCCGCGGCCGTTACTGAGTGCTTGCTTTGTGCCCGTCGCTGCCCTTCGTACCTCATCTCCTTTAATCCTCACAGCCGACCCCTGAGGAAGGCACCGTTGCTCCTGTATTTAGACAAGGAGACTGGGGAGTGGAGAGGCTAAGTGGCTTTCCCGGGGTCACCCAGCTGGGAGGTGGCAGGGGCAGAGTGGATCCAAGTTCCCTTCAAACACACTGCCTCTGAGACGCGTGAGCACGACAGGAAGCCACGCAGGGCTCCTTAACCCACGGAGTGTGCCGGGTCCGCCCCTGAGATTGGAGGAGGTGGGCAGGGCTGGGGCCCGAGGTTCCACGTGTCCCACGAGCTCCAGGTGATGCCAGGCTACTTTGAGTAGCCAGGCTCCACACCACTCAGCTTCGCTGAGCGAAGGGGTTGATCACGTTCTGCCTTTAACCATTTGGGGTGCGTGGATGGGCTGGGTCAGAGCTCACAGGCTGGCCGTCCGAAGGACAGGGGGTGGCAGCGCCTGCTTTGCGGGGTGGCTGATGAGGATTCGGAGACATGCCTGGAAAGGACTCGAGGCCGGGACTGTGCCCCGCAGGCCGCGGCTGGCCCGTACCCCGGATGTTGCCACCAGAACAGCTTTAAGGACCAGGTGACCTAGGGGCCAGCGTGTCAGAGTCAGGAGATGGAACATTCACCTCTGTTTTCCAGCCCCTTGAACAGTTGAAGGCTCTCACCATGCTGGGTCTGCGTCTCTGCAGAGGCTGGGGGCTGGGAGGGGGTAGCCACTCTCCAGTCGGTCCCAGTGCCTCAGGCCCTCGGCACCCAGATTTCATTACTGGCTCCCATTAGTGCGTGCTGCTAACACAGGCTTTGACAGAGGACCCGCCTTAAATCCCATGTCTGTGACAGACTGCTGTGTGACCTCTGGAAAGTTAATCGACCTCTCTGAATTATTTTACTCTTCTGCAAAACGGGAAGAAGACCACCTGCTCTGCAGGATGGGTGCAACGATAATGTAAAGCGCTCAGCCTGGTGCTGGGCGTCCCCGGGAGGTTTAGCATAAAGTAGCTTTTATGAAACTGTGTTGCCGTATAGGGAGAAAAAAACCCACGTAGCCCTTTGTAGCATTCAGGGATGACAGTATGACTCCTGATGGCAAAATGGAGCAGCTTTTAATAAAATAGGTTGGTTTTTACCCTTGCCCGTGGGTGGTTTGTGCAAATGCCCACGCACCAACACATCTGCCCCACCCCCAGCTCTCTGGTGAACTTTGTCAGCAATGAAAAAAAAAGTTCAAATGTTTTTTCTATTTGGTGTAGGAGGGTGGGGTAGTCCGGGCCCTTCTGTCATGGCTCTTGAACTTTCTTGGGGCTGTGCGTTGTGCCTGGCTGACTTCTTTGCTGGTAGACAGGTAAAGCTGCTCCCTGGCGACCCAGAATCTCGAGGGGTTCAAGTACATTCACAGAGTCGTCTGTTACCCAGTTTTGTTGCTTGACTTTCCTTCGGCGTGAATTAACCTGCCTTCCTTTTTTTTTTTTTCCCCTCCCTCTAGATTATTTGCTCTCTAATAACTATGTAAATTCTATCATTGTCCATAAGTTTGACTTTTCCGATGAGGAGATTATGGCATATTATATATCATTCCTGAAAACACTTTCGTTAAAACTCAACAACCACACCGTCCATTTCTTTTACAACGAGGTAAGTAACTGCCAGAGGGGTGCGTTTGGGTGGAAAGCTAGCTAATCGGAGGGGGACCCTCGGTCCGGGGGTCTCGTGCCTGTTTACAAAGCGCGTGGGCACTCACCATTTCCTGATTTTTCACAGCAACTGTGTTTGACCTTGACAGGCTTAAAAAAAAAAAAAAAAAAAAATATATATATATATATATATATATATATATATATATATATATACATATATATATATTTGATTTATTTAAAAGTTACCTCTCTGTTTTTAACGTGAAATTCAGTTTGTGCTACTGAGGAACATTGCATTGCAGAAGTGCCTGAAAGTGAACTTGGGATTGAAATGTGGTCAGACCCAGCTTTGCCAATTCCCTGCTGTGTGACCTTAGAGAAGTCTCAGTCCTCTGAGCCTCAGTTTCTTCATCTGAGAAAGGGGATGATGATTTACAGCGAAGGATTTTCCGGGGATCGAATGAAGGGAGATGATGTCTTCGGAGCCCCTAGTATGTACCTAGCTCCTTAAAATCAGAGCTCACTAACTATTCTTCACAAGTGAATGTCCCTGGTATTCCTTGGGATCATTACTAGCAATTTTGAAAAATAAATTGTTGCCGTTTTCCAATGAAAAGGAGCTTGATAAGGTCAGTTCATCTCATACCAGAAGGTACGGATGCTGGCCGTCCTGGGTCTGATCCATCTTGTGGCACGATCACTTCACTGAGGACCCGGGCTTTTTCCCCTTCCTGCTCTGGTGACCGCACGGTTGGCATCCGTCCTCAGGCACGACCCCTCATGGTCTCAGGATGGCTGCAGCGGCTCCAAACATCACATACTCACATGCCGCTGCCCAGAAGCCTGAAGAGATCACTTATTTCCCTTCTGGTGTTCCTTTCTAACTTTCAAAAGCTTCTTTCCCAGAAGCGCCCCCCTCCCCTCCCCACCCAGCAGACTTCCTCTTGTGCCTTCTCGGTCACAGTCATGTCATGTTTCTCTTGCGGTGCATCCGGAGTTTGGGAGCCACCTGGTGGGACAGCTTGGCTTGGTCTTTCACGAGGGTAGTCACGTGAAGGCTGGGTGGGGTCGGGAGAGCTGCTTCCAGGGTGGCTCACTCGACGTGGCTGACCGTGGGTGGGAGGCCTCGGCTACACGGGCTTCTCCAGCGGCTGCTTGAGTGACGCCACGGCACGGCAGCTGGTTCTCCCCGGAACGAACGATCCAGGAGACCAAGACGAGCTGTAATGCCTTATATGACCCAGCCTCAGAGGCCACACTCCATCTTTTCCACCGTGTCGTCGAGGCCGCACAGGCCAGGCTTGAGTCCGTGTGGGAGCGGATGTCAGTGTGTGAACACAGGAGGTGAGGATCGTTGGAAATTCCTGGAGGCCAGGTGCTGTTTGCATGGCGGTGTCTTCCTGTTTTTTAGTATATTTATTCTTTTGAGAGAGAGAAAGCACAGGAGGGGCAGAGAGAGGGAGAGAGAGAATCCCAAGTAGACTCTGTCCGCGCTGTCAGCCCAGAGCCCGACATGGGGCTTGAACCCACGAAACGCGAGATCATGACCTGGGCCGAAACCGAACGTCGGACGCTTAACCCGCTGAGCCAGCCAGGCGCCCGAATGGCAGGTGTCTCCTGATTGGTGGTCACTTGCACTGCCCCGCCTCTCTTTGCAGTCAGATCATAACTCTCAAACGTACCTTCGGAGTCTGTGCAAACTCCATCCAGCTGTCCCCACGTGATGCGGCCTCAGCCTGAACCCCGATTTTCCTCGTGTAGTTTAAAAGTGGGGAAGAATTGGCCTCAAAGGGAAGACACACTAGCCATCAACCGCCAAATGTGTGGCAGTTTCAAAAATTGACATGGTGTGGCCCCGTGTCTGGCAGATAGTAGGTGCTCATTAAATGTGTCCAGAGACACGTGGATGAGATTCGGGCTGTCCTGGCAGCTCTCCCAGGTGGATGAAAATCTACCTGTGAACTTCAGACCAGAGAGAGGGTACCTCTGCTCAGCTGCAGCTGGAATTCTAGACACCAGGGTGGGAGGGCAGGACTCTGGGATTCCTGGACCCGAGCGATGGTTCTGGAAGAACGTCCTTCTGGTCACCAGAGGAGCTGCAGGGGCCTTATTTCTGAGGTGGGCTCCCTTTCCTCTTTCACGTGGCCCAGTACTGGAGCCACCACCTGCCACGGGTGCAGTTCTGGCGCTCACAGTGGCATCGTCCTCATTTGACAGTTGTCACGTTGCCGTAGGTTGGCTCTTGCTTCTTCCCCACGCTCCCGCCCACTGGTGCCCTCAGAGCATGCTCGGAGCCAAGTGGGAAGCCTGGCCACAAGAGGGAAGCAGAGCCCATCCTGCTTTTCTTGAGGCTCCCGCAGCGGAGTTCCAGGCTTCTGGACGGTCTCGATCCCTTCCCATGATCCCTCTCATGCCGGCTGGTTCCCGAGAGCCTCCTGCTCCTTGCGAACGTGTGTACTTCTAGTATTTCTAGACAGAGAAACGTGTGATAGCCAGAAGAGATTCTGCATGTGAGGAAAACCTCACGCTTGCCTTTTATTCGTGGACGTGGCGTCTGATGGCAGGAGCCAGCATTACGGCTGAGTGCTTGTTGAGTAGGAGGTCCCGTGGCGGGCTCTGCTCCTGAAATCCTCAACGTTGAATTCCAGCGGCTGGGACGTGGGAATTACTATCTCCGTGTTAGAGACGGGGAAACAGAGGCCCAGAACTGTTACAGCACCCAGCTGAGAACTGGTAGAACAGGTCACAGACCCCGGTCTGGCATTGTTGGACTCCCCCCCCACCCCCCCCCCCCCCCGCTTTTTTTTTTTTTTTTTTTTTTTTTTTTAATGTCCTGGGATGGTCTCACCTCCCTGTCCCTTCCCACATTCCGCACCGGGGGTGAACCCCTGGCCTAAGGTTCATGGGAGTCTGATAGGCTTCAGAAAGCTGGGTGGGGGCAGGCCTGCCCTACGGGCTCATAACTCATCTCTGGTACTTTTTTGTTTCAGCACACTAACGACTTTGCCCTGTACACAGAAGCCATCAAATTTTTCAACCACCCCGAAAGCATGGTTAGAATTGCTGTAAGAACCATAACTTTGAATGTCTACAAAGGTAGGCCTTCTTAGGAGCTCCCGCCTTGTCTGACTTCTGACTGGGGCTTGCTCCCATGAGTCTGCATTTAAAATTCTCTGATGGCACGGGGAGCTCCGTTATTACGGCTGGGGTTGCATGTGTCATGCAAGGCTCGTAATCGTGGGACATTTAACTGGCCCCTTGGGTGAATTTTGTGCCACTCTCTTGGTGCATACTCAGTTCTGCATGCTGAAGTCTTACACCAGATGCACAGTACTAGTGATGTCCTAAGAAAGGCACAGGTGGGACTCCAGCTGCCGTGTGATAACTAGAAAAGGCAAAGCTGCCTCTTAAACGTTATATTTACGTTTTTGTGTCTCCTGCGGTAAGATTTCCATACGGCCCTGGGGCTATGTTATCTTGAAATAACATTTAAACGAAGCATTTTGTGCTTCATTTTGTGTCACCGACAGCAGGGGGCAATATCGTACTCTCAACTGACTGCAAAGCCCAACCAATTCTCTCTTCAAGATGTGCTTAATGCCCACAACATCCCCTCCAGAGGAGGCCCTTCCTCGGGTTCCTGCCCGCATTGGCATAAAGGCCGGCTGGACGCGAGTTTCCTGGCCTGGCACCGCCCGGGGAGGGCACGCCTTCTCTGCGCGACCCGGGGATTGTTTCCCCGGTGGTCACCACGCCGGAGCTGGAGCTCCCATTTTCTCCAAGAATAAAGGGCTTTGACCTTCACGAGCATGAGTCATGCCGTTATTACTTGAGATGACCCTTACTGGGGTGGGGAAAGGTCCTGAGGGACTCACCCCAGCCTGGTTCTGGGATCGCACTCAATTGGAGAGTGTCTTTAAGAATCCAGCGGGGGCCCACCCAGGGTCGCAAACTGAGGGCCTGAGAGCCAGATCCAGCCCTCAGACATGTTTCGATTGGCTAAGGTGTTCCTTGACAAGATGTATAGTTGCCCGTATTTAAACATTGGGAGATCTCGGGTAACTATCTGCATTTCTGACTTGAAAGAGATTTGGCCCTTCTGGGCCCACAGTCCCGCAGAGCAGCTGCGGTGCCGGTGAACCGGGCTCCCCGGTTCACACACTGGGCCTCCCAGCCTCACTCACTGAGTCCCCGGCCCACCCAGCAGGCTTCTGAGTTTGCGCCCTGGTCCAAGCCCCGGTTCTGCGGCCCCCTGCTCTCTCTCCTCTCTTGTTCTCTTCCAGCCTGTATCTTTAGACACCTTCTGCCCAGCTCTCTGTTTTCTGAGCAACTGTCTCACCATCCCAGTTCTTAACCCTGTTAACTGTTGTCTGTTTTTTGCCTTTCCTTCAATGACGATTCCCGTGTTCCTTATTCCAGTGTCATGTAAGTTATTAACTTCTGGTTTTCTGCTTTCTTAACTTATCCTTACATGTTAACACAGGAAACTTGCCTGAGAATGGCATAGTTTCATTGTAGCCAAGCTAAATGCATTGCTGAGAAAGTAGGCTTTCTAATTGCACTATTGAGGTTTAGCCCAGTTAATTGTATTAATTATAAAAATAGCATAAGAACTGCCTTGATGAGTATGATTTCATGAATGAATAAGCTAACCATTTTCAAGTATTCCCAGGAAAGACAGAAAAGGTTCAGATGATAGCAGAGAGCTTTTTCATTGTGGTTTTCTTTTCTTTTCTTTTTTTTTTTTTTTTTCAAATCTCCCTAAGTTATTTTTGGTGGCTTGACTTTTTTTTCTTGTTCTTTTGTGAATTTTCTCAGTGGATAACCAGGCCATGCTGCACTATATCCGAGATAAAACTGCTGTTCCTTACTTCTCCAATTTGGTCTGGTTCATCGGGAGCCACGTGATCGAACTCGATAACTGTGTGCAGACCGACGAGGAGTAAGTGACCATCTGGGGGGCTTATCAGGCAGACAGAGTGGTTAGGGGAGATTTCCGTGTTCACTGAGGAAAAGTAAACGCTAGAGCAAAGTTCACCCACCCTTGTGTAGGCGGAATGTGAACTTCCATAGGCTGAAAGGTTCCTCGCACCATTCCACTTTTTGTAACGGCGGAATGTTAGAAACAACCCGCAGACCTCCTAGAGGGGAAGAGGACCAGTAAGTTCAACACCCCCATCGATGGGGTGCCAGGCAGCTGGTAAAAAGAGTAAGACGACCCGTCACCTGGTGGGCTAATAAACAAAATGCAGTCCTTGCAGGTGGCAGAGTAGTGCCCAGGAGTAAAAAGGGACAGAGCTCTGGCACGTGCTGCCCCGTGGTTGGACCTCGGGAGCATGAGGCTCAGTGAGAGAAGCCAGATGCAAAGGACTGCGTTTTACCTCACCCTGTTTTCTTTTCTTTTATTTATTTTCATTAAAAAAAATTTTTTTTTTTAATGTTTATTTTTGAGAGAGAAAGCATGTGAGTGGGGGAGGGGCAGAGAGAGAGGGAGACACAGAATCCCAAGCAGGCTCCAGGCTCCGAGCTGTCAGCACAGAGCCCGACGCGGGGCTCGAACTCACAAACCACGAGATCATGACCTGAGCTGAAGTCGGGACGCTCAAGCGACTGAGCCACCCAGGTGCCCCATATTTTATTTTATTTTTAGAGAGCGAGAGCCCGTGCAGGAGTGGTACGCCAGGGAGGGGCAGTGAGAATCTTAAGCAGGCTTTAAGCTCAGCATGGAGCCTGAGGTGGGGCTTGATCTTACGACCCTGAGATCATGACAGCCGAAATCAAGAGTCGGACACTTGGCTGACTGAGCCACCCAGGCACCCCGTGTGACCCCGTTTAAATGAAATGCCCAGAACAGGCCAGTCTGTAGAGACCGAGGATAGACGAGTGGTTTCCCAGGGCTGGAGGAGCAGACTTGCAAGGGGAAATAGGAGTACAGGGCTTTTTTGGGAGGGGGGGTTAAAAGTGTTCGAGAGTGGATCGTGAGGATGGTTGGACAGCTGTGTGAATGGTATGCGGATTATAGCTCAGTAAATCTGTTTAAAAACAACAACAACAACACACACAGGTTAAGGTGGTAATTCGGGCCCCAGAGCGATGAATACAAGTTCCAGAGCAGGATTTCTCCGTTTCGGCGGCACCACTGATCTTCGGAACTGGGTAACTCTGTGTCGTCGGGGGTCGTCCCGCACAGAGTAGGATATTTAGCGGCCTCCCTAGCCTCCGCCCACCAGATGCCAGGAGCACCCCTTTTCCAGTTGTTTCAGCCAAAAATGTCTCCAGACATTGCCAGATGTGTCCTTTAAGGCAAAATCACCACAAGTGGGCAACCACTGCCCCGGAGGGACAGCTGAGCAGAGAGACCTGGTGAGAGGCACATCTAGGCAGGCTCAGGATGACAGAGGGATCCATCCGGGAAGGAGGGGTGCTGGAGGAGGAGCCCAAAGCCATAGAACCGTAGCTCCCAGACTGGGGAAGTAGTGGTGGATCTGACGGGACATTCGGGAAAACCAGGACCTGTACAGAGATGAAGAGTCACGGATGTGAATGAAACATAACGTGGCACTTGATTCCAGAAAAGACAAAAAGTCATTCCAGGAAGGAAGTGGACTCCTTGTCCTCTGCGTGGCTTTCCCGTGAATGGTTGTGATGATGTCAGTATCAGTTCTTGGGGCCGGGTGGGGGGCGGGGGGAGGGAATGCAAAGTGTTCCGTCCTAACAGAAGGCCACCATGTGATATTGAAAATGGCTCAACTTCAAAGCAGAAGACTTTGCAGATTGTAGAGGTGGAGGAGGTGGGGGGTGGGGCCTATCCACAGAAACAAGTAAAAAGTTAACACCTGCCTTCTCTGGAGATCAGGCAGGGGTGAGGGAGGCTGGGCTAGGGCTGCTGTTTGTTATTATCAGCTTATCAATACCATTAAACTTTTATTTGTGTCTTATTTTATTTTTTGAGAGAGAGAGGGTGCAAGTGAGCAAGGGGGAGAGAGAGAGAGAGAGAGAGAAAGAAAGAAAGAGAGAGAGAAGCAGGGCTCGAGCTCATCCACTGTGGGACCCAAACTCATGAAACGTGTCGTCATGACCTGAGCCAAAGTCAGAGGCTTAACGATTGAGCCACCCAGGTGCCCAATACCATTGAACTTTAAAAACCCATCTGCATGTACTTTTCAAACTAAAGGTTTAAGACACGAAGTACATCAACTCTTCTGCTAAAGAAAAATTCCCACAGCATCTTTTTAAATGGGGGAAAAGGTTGCGAAACATTGTGAATAAGTATTGTGGGTCTCAGCTGGGTGGTGGGTTCATAGGTAATTATAGTACTATTAGGCTTACAGGGTGTATTTGCTATAAATATTCGGGATGTATCTTGTTAAAGTATGCTACGGAATAATTATTAAAGGTTACATAGAAGAAAAATTGATCCTATTATTTTTTTTTTTTAAAGCACGTTATGCGTCTTGATGGATAGATATTTAGCAAACGCCTTTTAGATGTGACTCTACGGAGGCATAGACACGGGGAAACCAGACTGTAGGGTCCCTCATTGACAAGTCACCAAATGTTCTCTGTTAGTGGCGGGACTACAGGAGACCTTCACGTCTTTTTGCTTCTATTTTCTTCTTTAATTTCAAGCCTTCTGAAATGGTGGTCATAATTACGATACAAACAAAATGAGTTACCCCAGCCCCGCTGCCCCTTGCAACAGATGCCAGTTTGGAGGGAGTGTAGGTGTGCCGACTAGCTCTTTTAGGGGTTCTGTCCTTGGCAGGCGTGCGGCTGACAACCTGAGAGGCCCAAGCAGTGTGCTTGTTGCTTTACTGAAAGGAGACAGAGACCTCTGGGGGCCTGGGGCTGGGGTGTCCCATCCCTGCGCTTTGCCCCATGTGTAGCCAGGGCCAGGGGGGGTTGGATGTGGCCGCCGAGGCCTGCTTTTCTCCCTGGAACCCCTCGGGAGCATTTTCGTCCTCCGGGATTTATTGCCGCATTAATACTGCTTATCTTGGGAGGCAGGGGGTCTTGCCACATTGAGTAGTGGTTGCTCTTGTGGAATGGCTTGCTAAGGGAGCTGGGTTTTGCTTTGTTTACCCATTTTGTTTTGGGTGGCGGTGGTGGGCGAGTTGTAGGGAGGCCCCCAGAGGGTGGGGGGATCCCAGGAGTCCCCTGAAATCGATCGTGGTGCACCTGCCCGTTTTCACTTCGTGCATGCCGCTGGGAGGGCCGCTGTAAGTGGCTCTTGAGCCTTTGTTTGTTGTATGAATATTTGTTGTGTGAATGAAGCACCCCCAGTGACCCCCACGGGCTCTGTGCTTCGGCTTCCCGGCTAAGGCTGTCGTTTTTCCTGGCAGGCACCGGAATCGGGGGAAACTGAGCGACCTGGTGGCCGAGCACCTGGACCACCTGCACTATCTCAATGACATCCTGATCATCAACTGTGAGTTCCTCAATGACGTGCTCACGGACCACCTGCTGAACAGGCTCTTCGTGCCCCTCTATGTGTACTCACTGGAGAACCAGGACAAGGTAGGTCTGGGCGCCTGGCCCTGCTGTGCCTGTGGGCTGTGGGCTGCGGGCTGTCTTCAGAAGGGGGAGGAACGGTCACCTTGAACAGGACCAAGCTTTGCCAGCCACCAAGGCTTTGAGCCCGAGAGAGATTCCTTTCAAAGCGTCCTGGTTTTCTGTTCCTTTCCTTTTATTTCCTGGGGGTGGGACGGTTAAGGTGGAGAGAGAGGGGTGCAAGGGAGTGTGTTTGGGGGTGGGGGCTGGCTGTAAAAGTGAATGAGAAGAGAACACTGACATGAGAAGGAAACAGGAAACCTCTATGAATTTAGATTTTTGGTTTCTGTTCATCCTTCTCTTGGGGTGTTCTAAAGCCTGCTAACTTTTCCTGACGGTCGCCAGAGCTCACTGATCTGCAGAAGACCCAGCCAGCCCCAGCACTTGCACATGATGGGTGGGAGGTGAGGGAGCGCCCTTAGGGAAACAGCCCAGAGCAGAGACTGCCTGCAGGTAGGCTCAGAATCCGGTGTGAGTGTTGACAGGCACGTCCTCCGGGGCCCTCTCTCCGTCTCAGGGATTCTGGCTCAGCGGGTCTGCAGTGCACCGGCAGTCTGCATCGTGAACCTGTCCGCCACGTGGCTCTGAGCTGGTGGCTCTCCGGTCCCACCGTGAGGAATTCTGCCCCGTCCTTCTCAGATTTCAGGGGCAGAGGCCTCCACAGGAGGCAGGATGGAGTCGGCTGGTTACTCTGCGGGGGCTCCAGCCTCTGCACATGTGCCTCCAGGGCTTGGAGCTTTCTTCTTGGAGGTGGAACATGGAGATTCTTCCTAAGAACAAATAAATAAAAAAAAATTGCAGCCCTAACTAGATCCGTCAGAGGCTGTGCGGGGGCGGGGGCGGGGCCGGGGGCGGCAGAGAGAAAGCACAGGACTTGGAGTTTGCAGACCTGGGCTCAAGTTCTGCTTCTTCCCTTTCCTCACTCTGTGACCTTGGACAAGGCAGCTGACCTCCCCCTCCCACCCCATCCCCCACCCCCCGAGCAAAACGAGGGTCCTGAGGGTACTCACAGGGTCGATGCGGGATGGAGCACGTTGAAGTTCAGTTACCAGCGCGGGGTTTTTCCTAAGCCAGAGTGCCCCGACGCCTCCCTGCCCCATTTTGAACGCTCTTCCTGAGAGCAGGCCTCCAGAGGCCCGTCCTGCCAGCCAGCCACTCTGTGCCCCAGCTGGGGGAAATTAACATTCCTGGTAATTTAAGGGGCTCAGTTTTCTCCTGGACCCAGCCTCTGGTCCGTGACTCATGGTGAAGGACTTCTCAGGTAGAAAAATAGAGGCCTTGAGACGGTGTTGGATGGGATCAGGCTGCGAATTTATTTTGCAGAGTGGACTTCTGACTGGTACCGGGAAAGAACAGCCTTAGGGTCACAGAGGAAGCGGGGGACGGGGCGCCTCTCCTTCAGACAGATGGCTTTTGGCTTCATGTCTTTTGTGCTGCTCACATGTGTGACCAGGACCTCTCTCTCTCTCTCTCTCTCTCTCTTTCTGCCTGACCTTCCCTAGGGAGGAGAACGCCCGAAAATCAGCCTGCCAGTTTCTCTCTATCTCCTGTCGCAGGTATGTGTCATCATTTGTCTATGTCCCCAGCCACATTTGGGAGTCCTTTGGAGGACCGGGCCACGTCACCCTGTCTTCTCTCTGTGTCCCGTCTTGAAATAAAACAATAAAAGGAAGGGCGGGGGGTGGTTCTACTTTTCAGACGCTGAGTAGAGGTGCTGCTATCTTCTTCATGGTAATAGATGGAAATTGAAAGGAAAATGGAAAGTGAATCAAACCTGGCCCTCACCTACTTGGTTTTTACCATGGGGACTGAGGTTTCCACACAACCAAGGGGCGTTCGGAATACTCTGGAAATGTGGACGGCATGGGTGTTACTCATGGCGTTTTGAAATAAACCCCAACTGCAAGACCCAGTGCGTGTATCTCTCTGCAGCAACCTCCGTTGAACGGATTTCCACTAACGAGGCTGTTTTCAAAGGCTTTGGTCGTGGTTGTACTTCCCAGATTACCTTCTGGAAGGTATCTTGTAGCAGCCTCCGTTCCCAGATTTGTGTCGAGCCAATTTGTCTGCTCCCCCTCCTTAAACAAGTGTGTTTCCTTCTCGTAATTATGTAATATTTACAAGAAAGGAAAAACTCCATGGTGACCCAGTTACATAACTTTAAAAATATTTTTATTACAAGCAGTCCAGACTTTCAGGCCATCTCATTAGACTGTCAAATAGTCAAACGTTTGACCAGAGCTCTGTTCCCACTTCTGCAATGGCACAGGTATTTATTTGCTTTGCTGAGAGAAAGTCCTTCTAACTTGGTCCCTGGGCCGTTTGGAGGTGGAGGACTGAGAAGAGAGAGAGAGAGAGGTGCAGCCGCAGCCTCCCCGTGGAGGCTAAGCCAGTTGGGGTCCGTGCGTGGCCTGCCCCTTTCTCCCTCACAGAGTCTTGTCCCGAGGGCTTTGTGCTCCGAGCCCTGTGCTGGTGCCCTCTCCTTCTGAATGCCTCTCCGTGCAGCGCAGCTGCGTGCAAACCCCCGCCTCTCCCGGCACCTTCCTCTGCTGCCTCATTACAAATCTGCCCGAATCTCCTGCTTGGCGTTCTGGGAGTCTGGCAGGACCTGAGCAGAGAGACGCTCAGCCCCGGGAATCCCATAGAAGGCGCTCCCAGGACCCTCTAGCTGTGGGAGCGTTGCACAGGCGGAGTCCCTGTGAGGAGTGTGGGGTCAGCGCTCGCCCTTTCTCGCAGAGCCCCTTACCTCCTCTTTTCTGAGCGAGGGCCTAACAGCTCAGGCACCAAATTACTCGTTTGAGTAGCTCACAGAAAGCAGACTTGTGAGCCGGTGCTCCAGGGCCCATTCTCCCTGTTCCTTCCGTGGAGCTTTTCAATGTTGTCGCCCAAAATGCACGAGAGCCTCCAATGGGGGGTAATGCCATGTCCCTGATCCCTACGTCAGAGCATCCTTATGTGTGATTTGACAGACAAAACTACAAAACCAAGAAAATTCCCATTGACGACATTAATTTAGTGTGGCCGGAGATGCTGTCCTTCAAGAAGTTTCCCTCTTACCTCTTACCCCTGTCCCCTGATCCTGCTTCTCAGACATAGCAGCATTTCAGCGTTTGGCTTTGCTGGGTTTTTTGTTTTTTGTTTTTTAATTATTTGTTTTTTTTTTTTCAATGTTTATTTTTTATTTTTTGGACAGAGAGAGACAGAGCATGAACGGGGGAGGGGCAGAGAGAGAGGGAGACACAGAATCGGAAGCAGGCTCCAGGCTCTGAGCCATCAGCCCAGAGCCCCACGCGGGGCTCGAACTCACGGACCGTGAGATCGTGACCTGGCTGAAGTCGGACGCTTAACCGACTGCGCCACCCAGGCGCCCCTAATTATTTGTTTTTTAAACACTGCTTATTTTTTATTTTTTAATTAAAATTTTTTTATTTTGGGAAAGGAAGAGAGCACGTGTGTGCGAGTGGGGGAGGGGCAGGGAGAGAGAGGAAAAGAGAGAGAATTCCAAGCAGGCTGCCAGCTGTCGGCACAGAGCCAGACTCGGGGCTCGATGTCGCGAACCATGAGATCATGACCGGAGCTGAAATCAAGAGTCACATGCTTAACCGACTTAGCCACCCAGGAGCCCCTAAACGATGGTTTTTTTTGGTCTTTTAACAGATTTTTTTTTTTTACGTTAAAAAGTTCAAAACAGGTGAAGACCAAGTTTTCTATCTACTTTTGTTTCTTCTCCTGATTTCTGTCCCCAGAGTCTACTATAGTTACAGGGTTTTCTTACGCTCTTCCAGGCACATTGTCTGCAGAGGTTTTCAACTGGGGGTGATTTTGCCTCCCTTCCTCCCCCACCCCCCTCCGACATCCGGAGACATTTCTGGTTGGGTCGAGGCCAGAGATGCTTCCAGACATCCTACAGTGCACACAGCAGCCCCCCACAACAAAGAATTAGGGCCGGATCATAGCGCCAGGGCTTAGAAATCCTGTTCCGTGTGCACGTGAGCAAATGCAGATGGGCGCACACGCCCTTTTTCTGTGTAAACGGTGCACGTCCCACACTGTGCTCCACTGCTGCTGTTGGCTTTATATTGTAACACAAAGTAGCCGGCGCGTCTGAGCCAGCTTTGCGAGGCACCTTTGAATACCCTGATTCCCAGCGCCATTGTCCTGAAGGTTGGGCCACGGGCTGGGGTGGCAGGGCCATCCCAGACAGCCCAGTGCCTTCTCATTCCACATGCTGGCCCGGCTGGGTCTGCTCTGGCTCCCGTGGCTTCTCTTCCCCACAGCGTCCACACCTCCCGACACTGCCACGGAATCTTGGTGCTCTGAGACCCACCGCGGGGGCCCCAGCGCATTCCAGCCGTGGGCTCTGTGTGGAGACGACGGTTTGCCAAGTCCTGGACGGGAACGAGACTCGCTGGCCCCTTCCTCCCGTATAACTGAGATGTTGGGTCTGTGCCTTCCAGTCTTAGCGTAATCAGATTCGACGCTGAGATGCCTGTGGAGAGGAAGGAGTGTGCTGCTTTGGCCGATGCTCTGCCACTTTGCTCCACTTCAGTGGGATTTGGCCTCCCCCGGCCATGAGGGACCGTCTCGCTTTGATGCACTTCCTTCCGCTGGGGAGCAGCCAGCCAAATAGGCAACAGTCTGAATGAAGGAGCCGCCAACCCTGGGAGGAGAAAGGCGTAACCGGTTTCTCCTAAATGAGACCCATTCTTTGGATTTTGCTTCACGGGAGTTGCTGTTCAATACGGGCCCTGGGTACCTCAGCCTGGTTATTTGTGATGGAGGAAGGAGAGGCGGAGAGAGCCCACGCTTTAATGCAAACCCGGTGTCTTCTTTCTCACCAGGTCTTCCTAATTATACATCACGCACCCCTGGTGAACTCACTAGCGGAAGTCATTCTGAACGGTGATCTGTCTGAGATGTATGCTAAGAGCGAACAGGATGTTCAGCGAAGTTGCGTAAGTCCTTAGCGTTGGGACCGTGTGTAGACATTGACAGGCCGTTGCTCGTTTTGTTCGTGCGTGTGTTTCTCTAAAACCAGAAACTGACATTCTGCCTGTACGGCAGCCATGATGGCGTATAAGCTGGTCTGAGACGCGAGGAACCCGATCGGCGTCTTGAAATGTGTCCCCAGGAACATCTGGGTTTGGGTACTGAGCGGATTTGATTGATCGGATGTTATTTATAACGGGGAGTTGTACTGCTCTGGGCCCTGGTTGCGAATCTGTGAGACACTGTTACTGGGACAGAATGAGAGCACACCTTGACGAAGGTACAAATGCCAGCAGAGACTGGACGGAGAACATCTGTGAATGACGCGGACCCCCGTGGGAGGGCAGTGGGGAGTGGTGGGGCCTGTGGCAAATTGGACAGCACACGCTCTCTGTCAGTAGCTGCGGTTCCTCCCCAGCCTGCGGCTCTGCCAGAACACAGATGCGGGATTGCCTGGTTTCCTCGCGTTTCCAGACAAGCTGGAAATCCTCATTTTGATGCACATGCTCCCCCGTTTTAAACGATCACGCACCTGTGGCCTAAGCACAGCACGTCTGCATTTTGTGCTCTGCTAACGGGAAACTCCCGAGACAGGGAGACGGGAGTCAAGTCTTCTTCCCGCTTGGCCCCTGTGTATCTCATCTGTCTTCCCTCCCACCATCGTCATGTGTGCTGAGCGCCAGGCTTCCTTAGTACTGGTCCAGCTTGCCTTTTCCCCTGCAGGCCCCGAGGTTCTGCCCGCACACCTGTACCTTCACCATACCTATGGCCTGGGAGGCCCTGGCTCCTCGTTCCCAGCCGAGGCAGGCGACTTGTCTCACTGTATCCGCTGCAGCTTGGGCCCGGCGGATGTGTCTGAGATGAGCTGGTGTTTCACACAAAGGCTGTTTCATGAGGACTCTGTCCCTGCAACCGGTTTCTCAGGCAGTGGGTAGAAAGCTCCAAGGGCTAGGCTTGCCCTTGGGCAGTCGGCTGTGTTGCCATATCTGAGGAAGCAGGTGGCGGAGGATCCCGTAGCGTGGGAGGCCAGAACTGCCTGGAGCGCAGTGACGGGGGTCCCTGCCCTTCTGGTTTTTCTGGCCTACGATGGCTTGGCCGGGCCCTTTTGCTGTTGAAGGGAGTCTTAGAGCCTTTGAAAAGGTTCCCAGACACTCTGTCCTTGTCAGTGGTGGCATTAGTTCAGCTGAATTGAATGGGGCCCTTTCACGGCCCCTGTCTGGTCTGTCCCTTCTTTGATTCATTCAGAAAGTATTTATTAAGCCCTTTCTTTGGAACAGGCATCGTGCTGGCTCTGGGAATGTACAAAATCCTAATGGTTTCTGTGTTTTTGGAGCTTTATAGTCTAGTAGGAGTGACAGATGTCACTCAAATAAATATACAAACAAATGTACTGTCTCGAGTTTCACACGTGCTCTAAAGGGAAGGAGCACTTTTTGGCGAGGGGATGTAACCTAGAGGGACAGGAGTGACGAGTACTGGACAGGACAGCCTCCCTTAGGGGCCCGTGCCACGACACTTCAGGCGGGGCAGCGTGGAGAAGACTTGGTATTCGTGGAGCCGGACAGTTTTCTTTCCAACTTTCTGAAACTCCCTGCTGCTGACCGAATGCGAGGGGTGGAGTGCTGACCCAGCAGAGTCGCAGGGCCTCGAGGGCAGAGCTGCCGATGACCGCCAGCCAGCGGGCCCCCTCAGGCGCATCGTCCTCCCTCCCCCCCACTTAGGAAACGGAGAGGGCGCGTCCTACTCTGGAGGGCTCTTGGTGGGGATGGGGAGGAAACACAGCTGAAGTGTCCATCAGATACCCGGCAGGTTGCAGCCTGGCCCTCAAAGCCGTTTGGTTTGGTGTTCGCGGTATTTAACAGAGAATTCTATGAGTGACCAACGTTAACAGGAAGTTTCACACACAAAAAAATCTGCATCTCGGGATTGTGTTGCAGCAGTCAGAAGGTCTGGTCCCCATTGTACACATGTTTCTGCTGCACGCTTCTCCGAGGCGGTCCCCATCGGGTCGGCACGTGTTTGCCATCAGACTCGCCCGGTCCCCATCCAGCCTGCTGCACGCTCCTAGGCCATTTCCATTCATATCACATTGGGCCGTGTTGAGTCTCCTTGGGCTTTGTTTTGTCGTGTGGTCTCCATTTCCCAAGATGGCTGCTCAGACTTCGTCCCACAGTGTCTTCGTGTGAGACATTCAGTGACGAAGTTGGACTTGGCGTTCAGAGGGACGGACACAGAGATCTCTGGGCTGCTGAGGTTTGCAGGCTTTCTCATTGCACTTGACTGGCCTGCGGCCACGAGAAATAATCACACCCTTTCGCTGGTTATCCCCCCGTGGTCACATCTTGCCAGAACTCCAGCACGCTGTCACAGCAGGGTACTGGCATTGATGCTTGGGGTTTGCAATTTGAGCAGAAGCAAACTGCAGAATGTTACTGGCGACCGCTCAGCCTGGGATACCCACGGCGGTTGGGCCCTCTGACGAGAGGGAGCATTCGGGAGACCCGTCCTTTCTCCCGCCGGCCCCCTTTTTGGGGACGAAGTTTCTGCCTCCATTGTGACAGACTCACAGCGGCTCGTCGTGGTGGGCGTCTGAACTGAAAATGAGATTCTTTTGAGCGTGGAAGGAATTGCCAGCCCCAAGTGAAAGTGTCTGCCTTCTGCTTCCGGGTATCACCTTTGCCTGGGTGCAGAATCGAACTGTGTCGCGTTCGGATGACTGCACTTGAAAGTTGGGTGGAGTGGAGGTGAGTCCCCATCGGTGCTCGCTCGATAACAGTCCCGGTGAGACCCACCTTCCTTCCCTCTGAGCAAGAACGGTCTCCTATTGTTTCCTGCCTCACTCGGATGTGGTTTGATCGTGCTTGTTTTAAGTTTCTTGGTCTTTTTTAACCTACTTTCTCCTTCCCGTAATTTGTAGATAAGTTACTGGTATTGCTTCATTTTTACCAGCAGACCTTTCACAAAACCAAACCAAAATTGAAGAGAGAGGAGCAGAGGGAAGAGCGGAGTTATTTGAAAAGTCTGTAATTTAGGGTTAAATTTAAAACACACCAGCATGGCGAGGTGAATGCCGAATTGAAATTCGTCTGTGCATTAAAAATCATATGGTTCCTGCTCGGGGATAGTTCTTGCTATAATTCTAATGCAGAGCAGATCAGGTTTCGTGTTGAGGGAAATAGAGTAAGAGAACACTAATTCTGAAACTGCTAACGTCTCATTATTTTTGCACAACGAACATATAGATTAGATTACGGGATATGCATCATTACCTATGGGTACCTTGTTGTTTTGTTGTTTTTTTTTTTTTGAAGAACCTTTTCTCACCCTCCATTTCTGTAGAATAGTTTCCTTCGTCTTGCACTGCTTCGTCCGTTCCTGCAACAGAGATGCGGTGGTGCGCAGGAGAGAGCGCTGGCCTCACTGGGCTTCCCACTCCCTGCGAGCCGAGGGGGCCTGTGCCATCACGGGCTTGCAGCCCATGCCCGGGGGCTCTCACTGCAGGAACAAGTGACTTGATGGGTGAACCGGGGGCGGGGTCACCGGGCTCTCACGATGCTGTTCTTGTTCACTCTCAAAACAGAAACAGCTTCAGAGCCTGACCCTCCCACGCCACCTGCTCAGAGGCAGGCTTCGGGGGAAGAGCGTCAGGGCGAGGTGGTCTTGGTGCTGTACTGTGTTCCGTCTTCGGGGACAGTCTAGTGGAGTGGACTCTGGAGTCAGACTGCCCCGGCCCCCCATATCCTGGCCCCAGGTCTCACTAGGTGTACCCCGGGGCAAGTTAGTCCATTGCTCTGGGCCTCAGTTTCCTCCCTTCTCTAGTTAGACTAATGCACACGGTGTCCGCTGCTTCTCCTAAAGCCTGGCGCATGTCAGGCCCTGATATTAGGTGTTATCGTCAGTTTCTGATGCCGCACGACAGCCCTGCGTCTCCTAGTTGGGGACCCCCCTTCCTGGGATGATTAATGTGGAGGCACACCCAGAGTACCCCTCGGGAGGTGCCTTATGACCAGACACAGAGGCACCGAGGGCCCGGTGTGAGCAGCAGTGGTAACAGTGACAGCACGAAGAGCAAGCTTTGCCATTTGGTGGCGGGGGGCTGACCTGTCTGTGTGCATCCCGGGCCCTCCAGCTCACGTTGGCCCCAGATTCGACCTCCGGAAAGTGCAAGTACATAGCCATTTCGTGGGTGCTCATGTGGTTGGCTGGCCGTGAATTCAGAGTGGGAACTGAGAATCCTGGGCCGGGATGGTTTGTCCCCAAATGATGATTTCGTCTCTGTGGGCACCAGTTCAGCCGGCTGGAATGGTCGCCAGATGATTCTCTGGGGATCCAGAAGAGTGAGCGAGTGCACACCTAAAACATGAGCCGCCGGCTCTCCACAGGACACCTGTCCTTCCTGGGAGCTGGATCCCCTGCTACCAGAACGCTCCGTCCACTCGTGGCCCGTGGAGCTGGTGGCCGCGAAACTAGCAGCCTGGCCCCTCTGGCTTCTGTGTTTGTGGAGGCAGCGCGCCAACGATCGACCAGGGCCCCCCGGTCACTGCTTGCAGGGCTCTCTCTCCAAACCAGGCTGGACTCCGACGGCCGCCAGGCCTCCTGTGTATTGACTGCATCACGCGGAGTAGCCCCCCTCTGCAGCCCGAATTAGAGTTCCCCTGAATCTTTCGGTGGCCCTGACCTTCCCCGTGCCCCCGGTTAATCGTTGCTGGTTCTGAAGGCCACACATTCTTCTTCCTGAAAGCTGTGAGAGGCTTCTGGGAGAGAGTTGATGGTGAACGCTGAAGGGAAAAAATAGACTGCTATGAATCAAGGGCCTTAATTGGCACAGATACAAACATTCCCACAAAAGAATTAGAACTCGTCATGTCTTGTCCCTTTCTTGCGGGGCCATTGTGGTCTACCCCATAATCCCTAAATGGAATTCTGGCTCCCAGTCGCCACCGTTGGCTGCAAAAGTACTGAGTGATTCATGCGTAAGTGGACGTGACAGAATGAAGGAGAATCCGGAGTGCAGCATTTCCCACTTACCAAGTACGGTGTTGTCGTGGATGAGAGACCTCTTAGGAACCGTCCTCTTCCTTCTCCTTTGCGGGTGGGGCCAGAAGTCCCCTGGTGTGGGGGCTCATGGAGGGACAGCCTTCAGCCAGGGCTACAGGTAATGGTACCTGGGGCCCAGGGATGCCGGTCCTGGTCCGGCGAGCCAGGGAAGGGCCAAGGGTTCTTGGAATGGCTATACCTTGCAGGAGCCAACAGGGAGAAGCCAAGTGGGCATAGGAGGGGTGGGTGGGGGTGGAGGAGATTCTGTGACTCAAACCCTACAGGGCTTTTCTGTGTTCACCCGGCAGTGTGACACAGAGTGGGCAGGGGTGGCCCCAAGGCTGGAGGCTGCTCTCTGGTGTGAGTTATGGCCATGCCGCATGCTGGATGGGGACTGTCCCTAGTCTGCATTGAGCCATTGGTGAATTCTCCCAGGTTTCTGTGAAAATTCGGAAAATCGAGGGTGGGGACAGAAAAATGAGGCACCCACGCTTCCGGTGTCTCTGTCCTGGGACTTGGGTAGTTTTCATCAGCCGCCTGGCCCCTATGGCCATTTTGAGGCTTTTAACCAGATTCTCAGGCCAGGTCAGCATTACTTACTCATCTGTTTAACAAGTATTATTGGACACATACCAGAGTCTGTTCTAGGCACGGACAGTGCAGGAGGAAGCAGAGCAAAGGCCCCAGACCTCCCGGAGCTTCTCTTAGAGTGGGAAGAGAGAGGGGAACGAGGAAATTATTAGTGGACATGTAGCATGGTAGAATTTGAGGCATGCCTTTGGAAAGCTGCAGCAGGAAAGCCGGGGAGGGAGAGGAGGCAGTGCTCAGAGGCTCGAGTGGGGTGCAGTTCTCCATCGAGCGGCCAGGGTATGACTCACTGGGAAGATGAGCATAGATGTGAAGGAAGCGAGGGACTGAGTCATGTCGATTTCTGCAGGGAGAGCGCATTGGCCAGAGAGAACAGCCAGCCCGAAAGGCCCCGAGGCAGTCGTGTGCCTGGTGTGTCCGAGGAACAGCCAGGAACAGCATGGCAAGGCAGAGCTTAGTAGGGTGGGGCCAGGGAGGGAGGGAGAGCCCGAGGCACGTGGTGCCTTTGGAGCCACTGGAAGACTCCGAGGTTTACACCAAGAGAAACGGGAGCCTCGTTTCCTTTGTGTCCCCAGTGTTTAGCCTGGCTCCTGCAGTAAACATCAGTTGTCTTGAAATAATGAATCACCGTGAGGGAATCGAGCATCTTGTCTCGAACGACTCCAGGAAATTCAGTCTCGGTCAGCGCCAAGGTCCTCCATCTGGGAAACTTGGTTTTGCTCAGGGTGCTTTGTCTGATGGGAGGCTGGGCGCGGCGGGGGGGGGGGGGGGGGGGGGCAGGGGGCGGCATGCGGGTGAGAAAAGGGCCGCTCCGTTCACTTCCCTGTCTGATGCTCCAGCGATTTAATAATGATGGGCCAGGAGGGGTGTGGTGTTAGTCACTCCCTGCCCAACTGAAGACCGCCACGCTCTTCTGTAACTGTAATCCCAGGGCACGGTCGGTAGGTTTTCCCCAGTGAGTTAAGAGTTTCTGGCTATCCTGAGATTGCCTGCCCGCTGACCATTTGCTGTGATGCTCATGACCTTACCCCCAGGGACCCTCTCGGAAACCTCCAGCTTCATGGACAGAGAGAAGGGAAAAAACCGCTACAGGGCTGTATGTGCTCACACAGTATCACCCTGGGGGTCACTCCCGTGACAGGTCATTCCCTAGTAAGAGCAGCACCTGTCCGCAGAGCACGTCATGCGTGCCAGGCTGCCCGGCTTGCTCACCCCTCTTGTCCTTCCCACACGCGTTTCTGGAGCACCCCCACCTTCCAGGCAGGTACCGTGCTGGCCTCAGGGCGTACAGGATGAATAAGACAGACAAGGTGGCTGTCATGACCTGTCTGGTCGGGGGAAACAGACAGTAAACAAGTGTGTCCACGTAGATGGGAGATTTGGATCTGGCAGGAAGTAGAAACCAGCTTTGAGAGATGCTGGTGACGAAAGGCTTCCCGGAGGAGGCCTGGGTTGAGGACTGAAGGACGAAGAGCTGAGTGGGGGGCGGGGGGAGGGGCGTGGCAGTGGGCAAGGCGTGGGAAATGGTGGGTCAGAGACCTTGGTGGGGATGAGCTGCCTGGCTGGGATCGGAACAGAGACCACTCTGTCGGAACCACTGGGTCGGGGGGGCGGGTGGGGATTTCTTCTTGTTCTCCTTTTAGGCTCCTGATGACCTGGTGAGGTGGCTTCATCGTCACAGTCTCCCCGTGAGCGGGCCGACGCCCCCAGAGGTTAGGGGATCATTCCGCTGTCCCCCAGCGTGAGGGGATCGCTGGCATCCCGCCCTAGGTCCCTATGCTGTTTCTGTTTCTTATTCTCCTGTTGCCGTCTGCAGCGAGATGTAGGCTTCTGGACTGAATGTTTCGGGTGGCGGGGAGTCCCCAGTGATCTCTTTTGAGAGAGTAGGACGTAGTAGAACAGTCCTTCTGAAGAAAAGCCAAACAAGGGCTTCGTGTGGCATTATGATGGAAGAGTGTACGTTATTTTGCGGAAACATTGTGTCCTGCAGCTCATTTGTTCCACAGCATTCATTAGCTTTTTAAAAAAAATTATTTTTCTTAACAGTTATTTATTTTTTTGAGACAGAGACAGAGCATGAACGGGGGAGGGGTGGAGAGAAAGGGAGACACAGAATTCCAAACAGGCTCCAGGCTCCGAGCTGTGGGCACAGAGCCTGATGTGGGGCTTGAACTCACAGACCGCGAGATCATGACCTGAGCCGAAGCTCAACAGCCTGAGCCACCCAGGTGCCCCAGCTTTTGATCGAATGTCGGGCCTGTCACGGAAGGGACGGACTGGGCAACGCTAGGCGTCGAGGGGACAGAAACGGTGGCCTGGGTGGAGCCGGCCAGGGATGGGAGGGGCCTGGCCTCCCACAGGCCTCGCGGCACCCTAGAGGTTGTCTTCCAGGCGGTCACGGCGCCTCCGGATGTGAGCTGCTGCTTCTGTCCCAGTGTCGGTGCCCGGCGTGTGCACGGGGCGAGTCCTCCGAGCTTGGAGAGCGCACCGGGTCCAGACCGACGGCACTGTTTTGGTTTTTTTGCCCCTGTGGCCGCGACGCTCCCCGACGATTGGCCGATTGATGGAGAAGCATGCACGTCCCTCTCGTTAATGGAAGTGGCCTGTGACTCTTCGTGTTTGTCCCCGATGGGTTTTGTTTTCCCCCGTTTCATTTGGCAATATCGCCTGGTCGCCTCGCTGACGTGGTTGCGGTAGCGTGTCCCAGACATGCCCTGGGGCTTCGCGTCAGCAGCCCCGTGTCACCGAGGGTCTGGCACCTGGCACGTGCACCCCTGCAGCTCCCCAGAGCTGATGGTCCCTGCCGTTTGCTTGCTGGTCCCCACATTCTGGAGCGGGAGGAGGCTCCCTCTGCGGCAGTTATCGGCCGAGCCCCCCTTCACTGCCACTTGCAAAGCCACGTGCTGTTGGTTATGGTTGGTGCAGGCCCCTGGGTCACCGTGACCCCCTGTGACACGTGGAGCTCCCTGCATACGAGACAAAATGGGGAATCTTTCCGCGTCGTGGTCGGTCATGACGATGGTCAGGTCGGAAGGCCGCCTAGTCACCTGTCCCTGAGTTTTTGCTCCACAGGTCCGTCCACCCGCTGCTCCGGTCAGCCTGACTGGGGCCTGGCCGGGCCCCACGTCCACCCTGCGGGGGCGGGGCTGGCCCCACGCCGGCAGGCTTGGTGGGTGCTTGTTGACGAGGGGGTGAGCTCTCGAGCGGTGCGGCCGGGTGGTCAGACAGGTCAGCCTGGAAGCCAGACTCCCTGGATCCGGATCCTGGCTCTGCCTCTGCAGGACGCCAAGCCAGTCCCTCCCCCTCTGCCGCTACCCCCCCCCCTTCTCTAGTCGTGTGACGGAGAGTCAAGCGCGTCGGCACGCGCAAAGTGATCACAGCGGCACCGGGCACGTGTTCGAGGCACGCTGGGTGTGAGTGACGGTTGTGAGTACCTGGAAACAAGTGACAAGGGAGTGTGCTCCCTTCTGCCACCTCACAGCGGCCCCGGAGCGGGGAGCGCTGATTTGATCTGGTGCCTGTGGAAACCGAGGCCCCGGGAGAAGGTGGTGGGCAGGGGGGCCCTGCGCCTGGGCTCCGGCTGCTCCGGCGTCTCCACAGGTCCCACCCCGCCTTTGTGCTGTCCGTCCCGCTGGTCCCAGCCCCCGAGGCTGGGTTGGGGAGGGGGCCCAGGGGCTGGGTTGGGGGCTGTCCCCCGAGGCTGGGTTGGGGAGGGGGCCCAGGGGCGCTTGGGGGAGGCCGAGTCTAGCCCATTAACAAACCAGAACGTTTCTAGGAGCTAGGGAGCCAGGTTTAAAACAGAATGGGACTGTTTGTTTTTAGAAGTTAGCCCCTCCCCTGCCATCTCTTATCTCTTCCATCCTGGTTGGTGATCCACCTGCCAGGGGTCGGAGGTGAATAAATATTTCTAGAGCGCCCGTTTGTGGCGGGCATTGTGCCCGGCGTGTTTGTGTTCAGGGTCTCATATCAGCTCTGTGGCCACATGTGCTGCAGCTGCTACTGTTTCTGTTTTACTGATGAGGAAACCGAGGCTCATTTGGTCAGGGCCACCGGGCCAGTAAGTGCAATGAGATCGTGCTCAGGTCTGCCCTTATGCTGGGCATGTTTCTGTGAGTCAGCGCGGCCTGCCTCCTTGCGTACGGGGAAAAGCTTTCTCCTCTTTCTCAAACCCCTCGGCGGAGCTGTTTGAACAGGAGGATTCTAGTTGCGTCCTCAGGAGGTGAGCGGGCTAGGCCCGGGAGAGCCTGGGAGGTGAGCTTTCTCAGATATCGCAACAGCTCCTACAGAGCCCGACACCGGAGCCACGTCATCTGTCCTTGTCCTTATCCGTCCCCTCTCGTTACCTGTCTCCTCCTCCTTTCCCTCTAAGCTAGGGTTCTTCACGAGCTCCATCATGAACGGGTGGCTGGAGAGGCCGCCCAGCTGGTCCAGCACTACCCCGACTTGCCACGTGTCTGCTGCTCTCTGGGGAGCTGGCCAAGCACATAGTGTCCTGGGACACCGCTGCGGTCACCAGACACACCAGCTGTATGGCCAGTCAAGAGCGAATGGCCAGAGCTCTGAGCTGGCCTTCCGACCATTGTCCTCCCAAGTGTTCTGGTGAGCTCCTGTTACCATTCAAGACTTGGATCCGTCATTTCCTTCTCCGCGAAGCCCTCCTGAGCTTCGAGCTTCCCCCTCATGCCCCCGCCCAACCTGGCACAGCTCCCCACTGCTTCCTCCCTGCCCTCGGCGTCCATGTGGACACACAGCGGAACGTGCTTCCTGCTGGCTGGGCTGTGGGCTCTGGAACGGTAGGCCCAGGGCTGCTTCACCATTGGTGTTGAGTGTGGCTCAGTGAATGAGGTCAGTCCCCTGATGACTGCAGTGAATCCCCCTTCCCGAGCTGTCTCATTTGCTCTTGGCTTGTATTTAGGGCATTAGGGCAGTCTGATTTTATTGAAAATTCTTTAGGTACGTGGTGTGTTTTGTTTTGTTTTGTTTTTTTAAATGTTTATTTATTTTTGAGACAGAGAGAGACAGAGCATGAACAGGGGAGGGTCAGAGAGAGAGGGAGACACAGAATCGGAACCACGCTCCAGGCTCTGAGCTGTCAGCACAGAGCCCGACGCGGGGCTCGAACTCACGGACCGTGAGATCGTGACCTGAGCCGAAGTCGGACGCTTAACCGACTGAGCCACCCAGGCACCCCTAGGTACGTGGTTTTTAAATTGAGGGATAACTTAAGGTGCAGTAATCTTAGGTGTATCAATGGCTTCATACTTACGATTACATTTGTATGTAACTTAGGTCAAGACAGAAGACATTTCCGAGGGGCGACTGGTGGTTCAGTCATTTAAATGTCTGGCTCTAGGTTTCAGCTCAGGTCACGATTTCATGATTCGTGGGTTCAAGCCCTGAGTGGGGCTCTGTACTGACAGTGCGGAGCCTCCTTGGGATTCTCTCTCTCTCTCTCTCTCTCTCTCTCTCCTCCTCCTCCTCCTCCTCCTCCTCCTCCTCCTCCTCTCTGTGTCTCCCAGCTCTTGCTTGCTCTCCCTCAGAGTAAATAAACTTGAAAAAAAAAGAGTACATTTCTGGCATCCAAAGACATTTCCGGTAGCTCCTTCTTAGCCTGTAATCTCCTCTCCCACCTTTCCCTCAGCAGCTGACTTCTAAAGGTGCCTTTTTGGTGTGTGTGTGTGTGTGTGTGTGTGTGTGTGTGTGTGTGTGTGTGTGTGTGATAAAACATATAAAAATAATGGATTCACCATTTTTAAGTATACAGTTCGGGGGCATTAAATACGTATCTTTAAAGGTATTCTTCACATTTAAAATTTTTTTTTTTTTTTAACGTTTATTTATTTTTTTGGGACAGAGAGAGACAGAGCATGAACGGGGGAGGGGCAGAGAGAGAGGGAGACACAGAATCGGAAACAGGCTCCAGGCTCTGAGCCATCAGCCCAGAGCCCGACGCGGGGCTCGAACTCACGGACCGCGAGATCGTGACCTGGCTGAAGTCGGACGCTTAACCGACTGCGCCACCCAGGCGCCCCGGTATTCTTCACATTTAAATGGCATTGGTCGTGCTTCCTTGGGGCACAGCGACTGGATGACATAGACACGACTAGAGCCGAAAGTAGAAGTTCCCCCAACCTCACCACCCTCTTCAGAAGGAACAGCTGTTTTCAGCATGTGTAGCCTTGCCGTGTGGACCATCATGCACACACCTGTCCACACGTACAGGTGTACATGCTTTCGCTGACAGTTTTGTTTTTTGATGGTAAGCAGACTCCTTGATGGGTTACCTGATTGCAACTTGCTTTTTCACGTGCCGTCTGCGCCTGGTCTAAGGGGGCGTCCAGACCTCGCGGAGGACGCCGTTTGACGTCCGGGCTGTCGGCGGTGCTGCTGCTCCTTGGTCAGCTGCCTGGGCCTCACGTGTTTGCGCCCTCCTTCCTGACACCTTGCTCCACACCCCTGCCTCCGGCCTCGCACAGCCTGCTCTCACATCGGGCAGCCCCAAAAGACCTGAGTTACTTCTGACCCCTGGGGAGTCTCCGTCTCTAGTATTTTCCTTTCATTTTTATTGTTTTAGGTTTATTTGTGAGAGAGAGAGAAAGCACAAGAGGTGGGGGGGGGGGGGAGCGGTGCAGAGAGAGAGAGAGAAAGAATCCCAAGCAAGCTCTGTGCCATCGGCACAGGGCCCGAACTCACGAAAATGTGAGATCATGACGTGAGCTGAAAGCAAGAGTCAGATGCTTAACTGACTGAACCATCAGGCGCCCCTTCATTTGTTTATTATTAAAAAAAATTTTTTTAATGTTTATTCAGTTTTGAGAGACAGAGTATGAGGGGGGAGGGGCAGAGAGAGAGGGAGACGCAGCATCCGAAGCAGGCTCGAGGCTCTGAGCTGTCAGTGCAGAGCCCGACATGGGGCTCCAACCCACGGACTGTGAGACCGTGACCTGAGCCAAAGTCGGATGCCCAACCGACTGAGCCACCCAGGCACCCCCTCCAGTATTTACCTTTCAAACAAAGATAGCAGCCTGAGGTTGGAGGGGGTGAAGGCAAGAGGAAGGTGGTGTTGACCTGCAGGCAGGAGCTGACGCTGTAGGGAGCAGTTCGGCCCTCGGGCCACCCCTGAAATCACACTGCTGGCCTTGAGCTGGCCCTGAGCCCGGAAGCCGGCTTGCGTGGCCCAGGGCCCTCCCACTGCATACCCCGGCTGGGTAAGTGGCAGAATCTTTGCTGTCAGCAGGGAGGGCCCCATATCTCCACATTCCTCTCGCAGCTCAGGCTCTGGGTCCCGGGGAGATGAGCCCTTGGTGACACCTGAGCTTGCGGCATTTGGGAAACACAGGCGTGAGGTGCAGAAGGCTTTCCTCTGGGGCACACGTGGTGTGCTGGCTTTATGAGAGGATGAACCCCAAAGCCTTCTGATTTGTGACTCTGATGTGAGCCTTTCCATTCTCTTGGTTCCTTTCACTGTGCTTGCTCTTGCCCTGGGCTAATCTCCTGAGGCTGTGAGGCTTCTATTTTCTCCTGTCCCTCACTTTTCTTTGTTGTCCTCTCACATTGGGTCCAGTCTGGTACAGGCAGCCCCCTGAGGCCCTGCCCTGCTGCAGGCACCTGGTTTAGTGCTGAGAGCGCAACAGGAAGGGGTGAGGTGGGCACGCCTTCGCCCGGGGTTTTCCATCCAGAACATCTGGGATTGTCCGCTGTCACACGGAGATTCCAGGGAGGCTGGCAGCCAGGAGGCTCTTGACTGGGGCAGCAGGAATGATCTTGAGTCTCTGTCCACATTTCCCAGCCAAGCCTGATCAGCTCCTCCATGTTAACTGTGGGGGTTTCGGTGCTGTCAGGATTAAGAGAAACAGGCTTTTAAACACAAAGGAAAATTAAAAAGGGAACATAAAGTCCATAATTCTAATGTCTAAATGATCCTCGATGTGTTTTTGTAAAAAGCTAGTATGAGTGCAGGATTAGAAATTTGAAACCAAAACAGAAAGGTAAAGAAATGAAAAAATTGTACGTGGACCACCTGCCTTCTTTTTCCCCCAAAGATGAAACCCCAAGATACTCTTAGGCAGCTTTCTAGGGAGAGCTGTTCACAGCATCACGCGTAGCTTTTGAAAACCTTTACCTGAAGGGGACCCCACTGTGTTCCCTGCTCTTGCTTTCTCATCCCGATGCCGGTCCTGTGTTGGTGTCCGTAGGTACAAAAGGCCTCAGTCTCTCTATCATTTACGTGGATTCCCATTCTATGGACAGGCCATAATTACCTAACCACTCCCCTTTTGATGGACATTTAGGTTATTTCCAGCTGTTTACTGGGTAGGTTGCATTTTAAAAGTTTGAAATTTCCCCAGTAAGCATGTCTTCCCAACACCTGATCGTCGAGAAAAGCAGATCCCTTTGGAAAGTTTTAAACTTTATTTTCACAGTTGACTCTTTTCTTTTCCTTTCTTTGCTTTGCTTTGCTTTGCTTTGCTTTGCTTTTTTAAGGAGGCAGGGAAGGGAAGGTGACTCTCATACGTTGGATGCATACTACAGGAACTTTGCGTCTGTGACTATGTTTAGTTCTAGAAGGCCACGAGTACTTGCCCTGTGATTTAGACAAGGACTCTGATGTTCAGAGTCGACCCCTAGCTCATGATAGCCTTCAGCCGGGGTTGCACGGCTCTGACCGGCCCTGGGCCTTGCACACCGTTTCACTCACCTCGTTCTGCCATTTCTGTGCATCCAAGTTCATACACAGCTCAAGGGGAAGTTTCTCTATCCACCCATGTGAATTTTTTTTTTACATTTTTTTTTTAACGTTTGTTTATTATTGAAAGAGAGAGTCAGAGCGTGAGCAGGGGAGGTCAGAGGGAGAGGGAGACACCGAATCCGAGGCAGGCTCCAGGCTCCAAGCCGTCGGCACAGAGCCCAACACGGCGCTCGAACTCACAGACCGCGAGATCATGATCTGAGCCGAAGTCGGACGCTCAACCGACTGAGCCACCCAGGCGCCCCCATCCATGCGAATTTTTGCTTGGACCTTCTAACTGGGTGGTATTTTGCTCTGCATTGAGTCTCAGGTCTCTGTTTCAGAAAGCTTTGATTGTGTATGGCATGCTCTAAGATTCAGTGGGAGTAGGTGGTGATCAGAGGAAGCAGGCATTTTATCTTGGGACCCTGTTTCCCTGGGCTCGAGTCCTTCAGCAGGAGATGGGGGGGGGTGTCTAGAGCTGTGTTCGATCATACAGCATCCTAACTGGGCTCTGATGGATGCCATCTGTCAAGGGGCGCATGCTCGGAGTGCTGCCACCTCTGGGCTCTTGGCCGTTGGCATCTGTAACGTGCTCTCTGGGTTTCCTGGACAGGAGGATCATGTCTCAATTTATCTGTCATTTTTGTGGATGAATAATCCAAAGTGAGTAAATAAAAATGAATGTTTAGATTTAGATGCTAATTCGGCTTTCTGTTAGGTTCTGCCTTGAGTGTTATTGAAATTAATCTGTTTTCCTTGAGCACATCCCGCTTAGTGTTGGCAAGGTACGGTGGGCCTCAGAGTGCAGTTGATGGTTGTTTGGGGTACAGTCAGAAGATGGATAAACCACATCAAGATAATAGAAACGTTCTCCTTAAAACGTTTTCCCTTTTTAAAGACAAAATGACGTCTGGACGTCGTGCATACCCCAAAAAGAGAAAAGCGCTTCATTCAGAATCCTGCCCCAAACCGATGAGTTTTCTTTTGTCTTGGTTCCTTTCTAGACGTGGTCCATTTGCATGTAACCACTTTCTGAGGGGTACTGAGTATGCAACAGAGTTTGAGCTCCTGGCGAGGCACCCTTCTTTCGGGAGGAGCTTGGGCTGTGGGGATTGGGCAAGCTTCGATTTGAAATCTGACTCTTGGCTCAGGAGCTGAATGACAGTGGGCAAGTTACTTAGCCTTTCAGAGCCTCTATTTTTCTCATCTATAAAATGGGAGGGGCGTCCCTGTATCTCATGTCTGTTTCTCAGACAGATGAGTGAGTGACCTTTGAGAAGCACAGAGCCAGTGTTGGTAATGTATAGAGTTTCTGACTTAGGACGGTGGGTCGGTAGTAAATGGTAGCTGGTGCTATCGTTTTGATTATTTAACAACGATGGGGTTAATAATAGTCGTAATGACGAAGTAGGAGGCAGCATTTTTTGTTTCGGAACCGCATTTCTTGGGGCAGCAGCTCTCGGGCAGCCGGACCATAGCATCCGGCGAGATTCCGAGGTTCACATCCGTCTCTTGATTTCCCTAGGCCAAGCCCAGCATTCGGTGCTTCATTAAACCCACCGAGACGCTAGAGCGGTCCCTTGAGATGAATAAGCACAAGGGCAAGAGGCGGGTGCAAAAGAGACCCAACTACAAAAACGTTGGGGAGGAAGAAGATGAGGAGAAGGGGCCCGCCGAGGACGCCCAGGAAGACGCTGAGAAGGCTAAAGGTACTGAGGGTGGTTCAAAAGGCACCAAGACGAGTGGGGACAGTGAAGGTGAGTGCCCCCCTGAACGCCACCCTGCGCCCGCACTGCGAGCCAGGCAGCCGTCTGTGTCTGGTCCCCGTCGTGTGTCCGTTCCCCACGCCGGTGTACCTCATTCTACGGGCCCAGCCATTCGCAGGCAGCTGCGGGCAGGTCCGCCGCGAGGCCTGCCCTCATGGGGCGGGGGACCCGGGGCAAGGTTCTTATTCGCACCCGGGCCCGCTCCCCTGTGGGTAAACACAGGGGAGCAGACCGTATTTACTTGGCTTTGACGGTGGGGACATGGTGAGCACGTGTGCCGCGCCCAGAATGGCGCCCGGCCCGCATCCTACGTGTTTGCTGCAGCGGCTGCTATTTCTGCTACGAGTGCCATCCTGTTTATTGGGGTTCTTCTTGCTCCCCATAACCCGCAGTGAGGAGTTTTGACACAAGTCATTCTTCCCAGCGCACTGCAGGAAGCAAGCCGCGTTTCGTGAAATTATATCCATTTGATGAGATCACGTTGTTTTGGAACCGAATAATCCAGTATCATCCCCTAGAGTCTCACATTGAGATTTGTTCAAAGTCCTGTGTAGGGTGAGGTACACTTGTGTGTGGTGCACATGTGTTCAGTAAGCAGAATCGTTCCTCCCTCTTTTGGCCCCTGCTGGGGATGATTCTTGTTTGATTTCCACCTTCCTCTCGTTCAAATGCTAACACCTTCTCAGTCTGGAGAGCACCGTCTGCTCTGGAACTGAGCAAGCTTCAGCTGTGGAGTCTCTTGTGTCATGGGCCGGGCGCACAGCCACGCAGATGGGGTCTCTGGCCACGGCCATGGGCGCTCAGGGTGGGGGTGGGGTAGATGTGGGGTGGGGGCTCGGCTCTGGACGTGAGCTCCCACCACGCTCCTGGGACAGACACGGGCCGTTGCCAGCGCCCACCGTGGGCCGTCCTCCTGGGTCCTGGGCTGGTCGTGGCTGCTCCCAAGCCAACTGTCCCTGGCCCATCAGCCTGGACTGTGTGATTCCCTAGTCAAGGTCATCTGAAGCTGGAAAACGGAGCAGAGCAGCTCAGTAAATCACCGACTGGGAACTCATTTGTTGGGGGAGTTTGCTGCGTTTATGGAGCCAAAACCCGCCCCCGTCCCCACCCTGCGGGCCCCATTCTGATTTTCTTGGCAGTTCTCAGTGAATGCCACGATCACATTCCGATAAGTATAAGCAAAGCGTCTCTCCAGTGCCACCCTGCTCTCTCTTCAAGGCTGAGATCCCAGCATGCTATTATTTCTGTGTAAAGTATACAGTAAGCATTTTGGCGTCAGAATTCACTTTTGGCTCACAAACAGAATCACTGGTGGGGAGGTGAGGGGCAAACGCAAGGTAAGCAAGCCGTCCTAGTTTGCTTATTGGGATCTTTTTTTTTTTTTTTAAAACTCAGGAGAAAACTGCTTCAGCGCTGGGGTTTAGCTGTCCTGTGGCCACAGTGGGGAAAAGGAGGAGGATTTCACCCCATTTTCCCATTTTGCACTCTGTGTTCCTGTCGATTTTGTTTTGGAAGGATGCTACCTCTTTCATTCCAGTCCTTTTAAGGGCTGCTCTCTAACCAGGCCTGGCCGTGACTAACCCTGGTGTGGACAGGGCAGGCTTGGCGGTGAGCACAGTCAAGTGAGTCAGCGGGCGGCCCGGTCCCGGCGTGCGGAGCTCCAGCGGTTCGGCAAGGCTACCGTTCCAGCTCACCGCTGGGATCGGGGTCACGACTCCCCAGATGCCGAGCCGGCCCGCCCTGTGTGGGGGGCAAGCGGAGAAATGTTCACAGGTCTCCAGAAGCCCGTTTTCTGGGTGGTTACTTGGCGGGGTTGTACCAGACGGGGCCCAGGAATTTTCCCAGAGGCTTTACTTGGACACTTGATGGTGACATTAGAGTTTGGTCGACCATGGCTCCCAGCAGCCCTCTTGGCGTTTTGGTGCCCTCCTCTATTTTCCCGGATATACATTAGTCATTCCAAAATATTACGGACCTGTCATCTTCCCCCACAGCTCACCGTAAATAAACACGAGTCTCTCAGGCCCGTCCAGCAGAGGCACCTAACTGGGCTGCGGCAGCTGTCACGTGAATGGTGTACCCGATCTCTTAGTTATTCTCAGGTTTAAGGTGCAGCTGGGGGTGTTCTCTCCTTAGACTGTGTTTGGGTGAAACCATTCATGACCTGGAAGGGTGTTAGGCATGGTGTTGATGCGGGGGGGTTGCCAGGAGATGGGGTACTGGCCTTGCAGTCGTGTCTCGGTTTCCTGGGAGCCTTGAGTGGTCTCCCAACTCAAACCGTGCCTCAGTTTCCCCATCTGGAAATTGAGTATAACAAATGTAATTCGTGGGGTGCTTTTTTTTTTCTTTTTTAAATGAGTATATGTTAGGAGTCTTGTGGTTGTAAGAGTTGGAGGAAATTCAACTCGAACTGGCTTCAACAAAAGGGTGATTATTGTTCCCAGAACTGGAAGGCTTGGGCGGGGCTGGCCTCAGGTGCAGAGATGACCACGGGCAGTGCCAGGCTTGCATCCTGCCAGCTCACCACCAAGCAGAGAAGGAGCTGAAGGCTAGGGACCAATGCTTGGTGACAGCGAGGGGCCTGGCTGGCCCACTGCTGTAGAGGGGCGGTCTGTGCCGATTGGCCGGGCTTGGGTCATGTGTTGACCCCACAGTGACACCCTCGGTGAGAAATAGGGTGTGTTTGTCAGAAGAAGGGGTCATGCGTGCTGGGCCCGCGGAAGCAGCAGACGCTCCACTAGAAAGCCACAGCGCTCCTGTGTGCCCCTCATCCCCCTCCTGGCTGTCTTCTCCCTCACTGTTTGGGGTGGATCTGTGGCTAGTTTGTCCTCCAAATTATTTTTTCTCTAGCAAGCTTCTTGCCTTGCCCCTGGATCTAGGGGTTCGTGGACCTCCTGGTTGTAACGAGCAGGCAGGGGTGACTTTGAAAAAGGAGATGGTGGTACCAGCTCCCCCTGCACAGCCTGCCACCCCCACGTTAGTGGGGGGGTCTTCAAAAGGCAGCATCAGGCACAGGCAGACAAAGGCATATGGTCGTGAGTCGGTCGCAGTTCTGCCTTGACCTGATTTAAATGTGGCATTAACGTGCTCTTTTTCTACAAATGCAACCAGAATTCACACGTCCTCCACATTTAAGCCCAGACAAGGAAGTAGGGTGAAATGAATGTGGACCTTCCACTCAGCCTCAGGTCCCAAATGACGGGTGACTCATTCTGAAACCAGAAAATCACAGGGCCCCTCAATCTGCAGCAGTTGCACACCGAAAGGAAAAAGACGGGTGCCCTAGTCCCTGTAGTCAAAGAAGCATTCACTCGATGCTCGCTGTGTCCCAGATGTCTCATCGGTCTGAAAGGATAGTCCTCTCTTTCTGGAGTCACTTGCAACAGTAGCTTAGTAAACAGACCCCAGGCACGAAAATGAATTGTTTGAACTTCTCGTTTGAAAAATAGGGTTTAGCTTTTGTTTTTTTTGTCCTATGGAAAAAGTAGGCACCAACCGCGTGGCCTGACCTTCAAAACCTACTCTTTTCTTAAATCGCAGCAGGGGCTTGGAATGAAGGGGACGACACTGACTTTGAACTTGCCAGGTCAGCTGGGAGTTGAGGGGTGCCTGGAAGTTTGGAACCCCGGCTTTGCTTTTTTTTTTTTTTTTTTTAATTAAAAAAGTTTTTTGAACGTTCATTTATTTTTGGGAGAGAATTAGAACGAGAGCAGGGGAGGGGCAGAGAGAGACGGAGACGGAGAATCTGAAGCAGGATCCAGGCTCTGCAGTGACAGCACAGAGCCCGACCCGGGGCTCGAACCCATGAACTGTGAGATCATAACCTGAGCTGAAGTCAAAATGCTCCACTGACTGAGCCACCCAGGTGCCCCCGCAGCTTTGTGTTTTGTTTTGTTTTGTTTTGTTTTGTTTTGTTGTTTTTGAAGCCTCCGTTGAAATGAAATGGAGCCCTGGCCTCATTTCTGGCTCCTCTTGGAAAGCCGGAGCCAACCCCAGGGCTGGCAGAGTTGGGATGAGCCACGGATTAGCCATTGGGAGGTTGCGGTCTGAACCCCCCGACCCTTGATGGACTGCTCCTGAGCAGCTCTGTGACCCTGGGCAAATCATCACTTCTCCACCAGTGGCAGGACATCAGGATGCCCGGCTCTCGGGTTGTCAGAAACACGAGCATCGGTGTCTGAGCCCTTCAGCATGTGTCACACGGGCACTGAAAAGAAAGCCTGGCCAAGGTGGAGAGCGGAGCGAGGAGCTGGGCCGGGGGGCACTTTGTGCTTGGGTACCCCCACCCCCGGCTGCAGGTTTCTGTGCAGCCAGCCCGGTTCTTTGTTGATTTGTATAATGAATCAGCGGGGTGAGTGAGCATGTGTGTGTGGTGGGGGGGCCGTGGGAAGGGAGGGAGGAGAGGACTAGGCGGCCAGCCCCACGATTGTAGAGGTGTGGGAGTGCCAAGTTTCCAGATAGGCCTAACTAGTATAAGGAACTTCCCAGGGGGGAAGAGAAACCCTCTGAATTCACCCTCATGCTGCTCAGTAAGACAAAGGGAGAGGCACCCCAAATACTCAGCCCTTGGACACCCTGTTGTTGTGGCCAGGTGCCGTTTGCCTCTCGAAAATCTGCTCCAAGGCCAGCCAATGGCACGTGGTCCTTCCCCTATTTCCTAGGTAACCAGCAAGGGCATCTTCCTCCTCCTTCCCCCAATGGTCTTGTTAGGGCCTTCTTCTCCCCTTCCCCCTTTCTATGGTCTGTCCTCGTTTTGATTCCTGGAATGTAGAACACAGAGGGCAACTCAGAGGATCCTTGAATTTGTGAAGTCAAAGACTGTTGGGAGGTCATGCCTGCCATTTCCCTGAAAAGCACTTCATTTACCAAATATTAATCAGATTAGAATGTACATCATCCCGGGCAAGTTGATGGATTATTGCTGTTATTTAAGAAAATCAGAATGTCAGAGCATTGGGGAAGCCCACGGATCTGGCCAGAGTTGTCATCTGGAGGGGGAGAGGTTGACGTCCTTGGTTGTGGAGAGTCCTCCGGCCTCTCCTCTGCACGTACACTGCCGTACGACCAAAACTGCCATCCGCCTCCAGAATTCTTTCCCTCCTCCTGAACTGAAGCTCTGTCCCCTTTAAGCATTACCTCCACATCCTCCCTCCCTGCAGCAGCTATCATGTTCCTCTTCCTGTCTCTGTGAATCTGACTACTCCAGGTAGTTCACGTCAGTGGGCTCACAACGGCGTTTGTCCTTTTGCGACCGCCTTATTTCACTTAGCGTCACGTCTTCAGGGTTCATCTGTGTTGTCACATGTATCGGGATTTCCTTTTTCAGGCCGAGCAATATTCCGTTTTTTTGGGCACACTGCATTTTGCTTATCCAGTTGCTTCCCCACTTTTGGCCACCGTGAATAGTGCAGTGTCCACGAGTGTGCAAATCCTCTTCTGCTTTGGGGGCTTTTGGGGAAGTGACAGAGGCCGAGGAGGGCTAGGGCAAAGGAGCTGGAGATTCGGGTTCCCACGCCCAGCTGCTCAGCCTCACAGGGACATTCCTCGACTCCCAGAGGCTCCAGACTCCAGTTGTGTAAAGGGGTCGCACCGCCCCCCAGGCTGGGACGCTGGAGCCTTCTAGATTATGGGCCATGGTGCCCGATGCCGGAACTGTAGCCACACGGGTGCTCCTTGCCAGCTCGTGGCCGGTGGGCAGTTTGGGGAGAGGAGCTCACAGCCGTGGGGGCAGAGGTCCACCTCCTCAATCCCTCTGTATATCAGTTTGCCCTTCTGTAAAATGCAGAGATCGGCCAGATCAGCCTTGCCCCAGCTGCGGGGTTTGGGGATGGTTCTGGGTGAGTTGGAGCAGTGAGAAGATTCTCGTTGAGATCAGCTCCAGGGGAGCCTGGCGTTAGTGTCCTTCACACCTCCCTTTTCCAGCACACACAGCAGGCCTTGCTCCTTTCGTGTGTGTGTTTTCACACCTGCTTTCTGTTGACACTGGCTTGATGCTTATAGTAGTAATGAAAACGTGTTTTCGTTTGAAAATATTTTCAAACTAGAAAAGTTTGGAAAAAGAAATAGTATAAAGATCACCTGTTTACCTTTTGTCCAGTTTCATCTTTTAACACATTCTAGCTCATTTGCTTTCTCTATTGGTTTTCCCTCTCCCTGCCCCTCCGCCCCACACTTTTTTTCTGGATAAGTTGCACCCATCATGTCCCTTCCCTCCTGTCGGTGTCAGCATGCGTTTGCCAAGGATAGCGGGTTCGCTTTGGTGAGCGCCGTGCAGCTGTCCGCCTCAGTGGAGTTTTCTGCTGTCTGCGGTTCAGCTTGTCCGTTGACCTAACATCCTCCAGAGCATCTTTCCCCCACCAGTAGAACATCTAGTCTAGGGTCAGGTAGTGCCTTTAATTGTCGTGCCTCCCTGGCCTTCATCAGGCTGGAGCGTTTTCCCATAGCCTTCTCTTTTACGACATTGACCTCTCTGAAGAACGCAGGACCTACCTCTCCCTCCTTTGCTTTACTAAAACGTTCCTCATTCTGTCTTTGATGTTTCCTTTGTGATAAGATGAAGGTTATGCATTCCGGGCATACGTGGTGGAATGTCCTTCCCCGTGTGTCCCATCTCGAGGCACATGATGTCCTTTTGACCCTCCCGGGTGACGTGAATATTGGTCACCTGGCTAAGGTATCTCCCGGTCTCTCCACCGTATAATTGCTTTCCCTCTTCTTGACGACTGATTAGCAACCCGTGGGGAGCTACTTAGAGATAATGCAGATGAATCCTGTGCCTCATTAAAGTGCCCCCCTGGGATTTGTTCCTCAATGATACTTGCCTGAGCCACTCTTTACCCGCATGGTGACAAAATGTTGATTTTCCAACGTCAGCACTCTCTCCACGTTTCAAGATCAGCCCTCAGCATTCTGCTGTAAGGGAGAGCCCTCCCTTCTCCCCGTTTCTTTATTTATCTCTTCTTGGCACAGGCCATGGATTCCAGTTTTTAGTGGTTTGTGTTTCGTTACTGATTTAATTAATTTGATGCTCAAATTGTCCCAGATTTGGCCGTTGGGAGCCCTTCTGACCTGGCTGCTGTGTCCTTGTGATACAGTCCCCTCGTTTCTTTTGAGCAGCCTTTATGCCTTCTGGCGTGACAATTTAACCAGGTTCATCTTGTACCTACGCTGCCCATCCCCAGGATGAACCCTTTCTCTGCAAAGCCCTGGTTCCTCTCCATGGGCAGTGGTGTTAGAGACCAAAATCTGGGTCCCAGATGTGCTGATGGCTCCCATGGTGCTTTGCTTTTTGGCTCTTTCAGTGGACAGAGCTAGAAAATAGACGCGTGTATAAACACAAAATACACATTTCCTCACGCATGCATATGCATGCGTACAAACGCGTATGCATGTGTGTATTTTAGAAATCGTGGATTCATACCAACACCTCTAATATTCATACCGATGCAGATCAGTACCCAGAAGGCTCTTTCTTGCCTTCTCCCGTTCCAGATCTGTGTGTCACTTCTTCAGCTGGAGCCTTGCCTCCCAACAGCATCAACACGTTTGTTTGCTCAGAACTAGAATACATCTAAAAAAGTTTCAGTTTGTTTATTGTGTAATAAACAAGAGTTCAGGATGGTTTGCAACTCCCCCTCCCTCCTCAAATGCTTCACCCATCTCCCAACTGAGGGCATAGAGTCATGTATCCTGTTTATAGCTATTCACATTAATCTGCCTCTCCTTTTTTCTTTCCCCTCCGTCAGGGTAGATATGGTATGTATTTGAAAAAAATTTGGGGTCCTATTTTTTTTTTTTAATCTTCTCAGTTTAGGGTTCTTCCTTCCCATTTTTTACTGATTCAATTTTTATTGAAAAAATATATGGACTGTGAACAAAAGTGTGCAAAAAGGTTTGTTCAGGAAGGGTGCCTTCCATATTCTTTCCACCCATTCCCCTACCTCTGGTAGATAACCACCTTGGATTATTTTCTGGGATATCCTTCCCGTATTTCATTTTGTAAGAAGAAGCCGATTTATATATGTTTTCTAGCTCTCCCTTCTCTCTTACACGCAGGGTAGCACGCTGTATATGCTTGCTCTTCTCTCCCGTATCAGTACAGCGGTTTTCCTCATTCTGGTTTGCAGCTGCCCTGTGTGTGTGTGTGTGTGTGTGTGTGTGTGTGTGTGTGTGTGTGGACAAGTTTATTCAACCGATCTTTATGCTTGGACATTTAGGTAGTTTCCAGTATTTTGCAACTACAGATAGTACTTCAGTGAACCCTCTTGTGCGTGTGCATTTTCATATTGTTAGGGGTGTATCTTCCAGATAAATCCCTGCAAGCGGGGTTGCTCAATTGAAGAGTATTGATAGTGACTGAAAGTTTCCTTTTAAAATGCATTGAAGTCAAAAGAAGAAAAATGAGGTCAAATACAATGATTAGGTAGGTGACAAATGGGACGGGCAACACATACATGTGGCACACATCGTAGAGGCATGCAAATGACCGAAGTTGGAGCAGAGCTGAGCTGGGTTATTGTCACGGTCCCTTTATATTCCGGAACAGAAACCTGGATGGGATGGGGGCTCCTGCTATATTATAGAAGGGTCAGGTGGAGCTCCCCGAGAACTCGTCATCAGAGCCTGAGTCCTGGCCTCAGTGAGCGTCAGTGGAAATCCGTGCATGCATGCCCCCTGATCCGCTCTCCTTGGCGGCAACAGCATGGTGCGTGTGCCCTGGGAGGGGAGCGAGGCTGTGCCCAGGCAGGCCTGTGTCTGCAGAGAGACGTGGGCCCCGGAGGGTTGATAGAACTATGCCTGATGATCTGTTCTGGCATAAAAGAGAGGTTCACTTTGACACTGAATCACCAGGAAAGGAAAGGTCAAACCTTCTTTCTCATCCTCTTTTAAAGATGGCTGTAGAATCCATTAAAAAATTTTTTTTTATGTTTATTTCCTCTTGAGAGAGAGAGAGCTACAGAGCATGAGTGGGGGAGGGACAGCGAGGGGGAGACAAAGAATCTGAAGCTGGCTCCAGGCTCTGAGCTGTCAGCATGGGGCTCGAACCCGTGAACCAAGAGATCGTGACCTGAGCCGAAGTCAGACGCTTAACCGACTGAGCCACCCAGGCGCCCCACGTAGATTCCATTTTAGAATGGTGAGAATGTGGAGAGACCGTCTCCCCAAAAACCTATTACCCACCCCTCTTTCACCCACTTGGCATTTTGCATGCAGTTGCAGGGAGTTGACAGACCCTGGGTAAGAATCACAGCTTTTGGGGGTTGTCTGTATAAGATGGTTAAAAAGCAGCAGTGGAGGAGCGGGGACCTGTGTTGGTGTTGGAAGGACTGTGGTACATTCGTCAAGAGAGTTAACCTCAGCCGAGCGGCTCGGTCCACAGCTGTGCTGGCTGCAGGAGGGTCAGGAGGCTGGGGACAGCTGTGGGAGCCAGGGTGACAGAACCAGAGTTCGGAACCATCGTTGCGCGTGGAGCGGAGAGGCCCTCGTGGGCCGGTCCCGCGCGAGGACGCGACCTGGGAGCCGAGAGGGCAGCAGTCCTGGCTTCTGCCGCTGCCTTTCTAGCTGTGTTAATTGTCACTGTGCTTCTGGGTTCCGTTTCCTCATGTTCAGTACCCGGGACCAAACCAGTGGTTTTCAGCAGTTCTGTGTGAAGCTCCACAGAGTTCCAGAAGGGAGCTTCAGGGGCGGGAGGGAACCCATAGTCAGAGATGTCTGGGAGCCCACCCACCCTTTACCTGGAGCGGCTCTGGTCCCATCTGCTCATCGTGGTGCTGTGCCATGGGGAATTGTCATTCAAAATTATTGTGCAACTCCTTAACTAAATTTGGTGAGCACGAGACAGGCTTATCTTTCGCTGCTCCTCTGCTCCAGAGTTCCCAGCGTCCAGGGAGATGAAACAACCCAGAAGGAATTACCACGTCAGAGCAGCGTATTCTCTAGAGTGAGGGGCTAGGGCTCGGCCCCGTAACCTCGGGGAGTCCTCGGAGCTGAGTTCCGCCCCGTCAGCTGGGCTGGGAGGCACAGGAGCTTGCAGCGGTACAGGAGGCGTGTCATGGGTCCCAGGGTCGAAGCCAGAGGCTGGCACCACAGCCAGCCTGCTAGTATTCAGATGTTTTCACTGGCATGCTCTATCAGGAACACAGAACAGTCAAGTAGATCTGCGATTTCAGCACGCGTCTTCCAAACACAGATCCGTTTGTTGTAAGTTGCACGTATTTGTATTGCCGTGTTAACGTTATAAATGACATAAACGGGACAGGTTTTTTAAAGGTGAGAATAATTAAAAATATAAGGTGTCTGCCCCACAGCAGGGAGGTGGGGCTCATTGGGAAGCCACTGAAGGAGGTTGGTGGGGGGGAAGGCGCAGACGCAGGAGGGCGCGGTGGTTCTCAGCCCCGAGTCTGTGCCGCCGCCTGCTCTTGGCGGCGGCCCTGGCTGCTCGGACTCCTGCTGACTCGATAGCTCCCTGTGAATCGACTCCCTTTCTTCCCCTTATATTTCGCCCCCTCTTAAGTGGTGATAGCCGCGGTGAAAGAACAGGTTCTCTGTGTGGTTAGAATTTTCTTCCCGTGCACGTGAAAATAAACACAGAACTACACAAACAAACTGTCCGGACACCACTTGAAAATCGTGGGTTGGCCCCCGCGTCTGTGGTGGGGGCGGCCCCGTGGGAGGCTCCGGTCTGCAGTGTCTGACTCCGGGCCACACTGAGAAGGAGGGGCTAGCGGTCGGGGCCCATGTGGACCGGTGGGGGATGCCCTCGTCCACGCCCGAGGACCATGGCAGGTGCAGCCGTGCCCGAGGGGGTCCCAGAGGGTGGTGGGCACGGGATGTCTCCCATGAGAACACGGTGCAGGCTCAGGGCAGACTGGGTGCGGCTCTGGGTCACCCGCTCCACGTTGTGGCAGCCGTGTGTGCATCGCTGCCGGCCCTGTGTGCAGCCAGAGCCTCGTCCCCCTGTCCGTCCCATCACTGAGCGCTTGCCCTGTGGTCGCAGGCCCTGGGCCCGACCCCAGAAGTCCAGTGGAGAGCAAGACAGACAAGGCAGCTGTTCTTACGAAGCCCCCATTCGAGTGGGGGAAAGCAGACGGCAAGCAAGCAAACGGATACACAGAACGTAGAAAATCCCGGCAGTTACAAATGCCAAGAAGTAAAATTGAGACGGGGCAGAGGGGACACATTCATGCAGAAGAATTCCACGTAATTGATGGATGCTACTGCCTGCTCCAGGAGCTGGAACACGGTAACTCCCCCTCCTCAGCTGTGGGCTGCGCTTAATGACTCACTCGCACTGAGTGTTGCGTGGAAGGAGGAGGGCAGGTAACTCTCCGGTGGGGAAGTGTGACCAGCGTCAGCTCCGTCAGGTGGTGTAGACGTCACATAGGTGGACACGGTCTTGTGTTGGGAGCCCGTACCCTCACTGCAGCGGGGTGAGAAGGGCACGTCTCCTGCGTGGGCTTCCTCCCGGAACCTGCAAGCCTAGTCTAGTGATGAGAAAACACCAGACCCAGGTTGGGGGACGTTCCGCAAAATACCTGACCAGTTCTGTCTCCTCAAAGCTGTAAGGTCACCAGAGGCAAGGAAGTCAAACACTTGGTCACAGCCAGGAGGAGCCCAAGGGGACGTGGTGACTGGATACAACCTGGTACCCTAGATGGGATCCTGGAACAGAAAGCGGACAGGAGGGAAGAACTAAGGAAGTATGAATGAAATACGGATTTTAGATAATAATAAAGAGGTAAAGGAAAAACAGGTGTAGAGGGTGTCGGAGAAGACCTCTCTGAGGTTGGTGGCATTGGAGCTGGGCCTCGAAGGATGTGATCGGGTCAGGCCAGGGTAGGGAAGACCGGGGGTGAAAGCGTCCCGGGCAGAGGAGGCAGCCGTGTAACCATCCTGGGCAGAAACAAGCTTGGGCCCCTCAAGAGCGTGGAAGAAGCTGTCAGCACAGCTGGAGAGGCGTGAGGCAGAGGAGGCCAGGCAGTGAGGTCAGAGGTGGACAGGGGCCAGGCCGTGCGAGGCCTCGACGCCGTGGAAGGCATTTGGATTTCATCCCGAGTGTGATGGGAAGGCGGTGGAGAGTTCTGAACAGAAGGGCGACATGAGCTAATTTCCACTTGAAATAACTTGAGTCTGTGTGGAGAACAAACTGGGGGTGAAGGGAGGCGGCGGCCAGGTGGGAGGCCCTTGTGCCGGTCCAGGGAAAGACCACGGCTGGCAAGGGCCGCCAGAGTCCTGGGCGCGCTCCCGCCCCTCAAGAAACAAGTGCAGGTTCACACGTCAGCGTCCTTTCCCTCCTCCGTCTCCTGAAGATGGGGGTTGACCTGAACTCTGGGTTCCAAGAACCAGCTGTTTGAAGGTCCACACCTCATGTCAAAGACCCCCATGACACGGTCACCTTACAGCCCACAGCTAACCATCTCTAATTCAAGATGTTTTCCTCTCCTGGTTCATATCTCTTTCGGAAAATAAACAACGGACGCCGTGCTTCAGTCGGTTGCTTCAAGTTGCCCTTATTTAATTGGGAAAAATACAGTGAGGTTTCTAACCTCTCCCTGCCTTCTGGAAGTTGTTGGGGGGAAAAGGAAAACAAAAGCTTCAGGCGCGTCAGAGCCTTTTGTACAGTGTAAACGGTTTCAGGATATTCTCAGTGAATCGGGTTATGATTTATTAACCACATACCATTTTTCTTGTGCTGCCTCCCCTCCTTTGTGAAGGAAGTGTGGTATCAGTGGAGTAGAATAAATATCTTAAAAAACACCTTGACATTGAATAAGCTGCTGCAATCTGTGCTTTTTTGGGGGGGGGGTCAAAGTCAGGGTCACGCTTCTTGGCATTGCCGGGATGAGACCGGAGACGGGTTCTGGCCTCTGTCTTCTTTGTCCCCGGCCTGTTGCCCATGTTCCCGTCACTGCCGGCGAGCCCTTGCTGGACGTGTTAGGAGCCGTCCCCTCGGGCTTTGTCTGTGGCCCGGCTGTGTCTGTAAATCTAGGTCCGTGAAGCTGTCTGGGCTCATCCCGGTCTCTGTGTTTGCTCCTAGAGATAGAGATGGTGATCATGGAGCGCAGCAAGCTCCCGGAGCTGGCGGCCAGCATGTCCGTGCAGGAACAGAACACCACGGACGAGGAGAAGAGCGCCGCCACGGGCTTGGAGAGCGTGCAGTGGAGCAGGTGCTGCCCGTCGCCCCCCACTCGGGCTGGTGCTGCGGGTGGGGCGCCTGCCAGTCGGGGTGGGGGGTGCTGCTCCGTCGCTGGGGCGAGGATGTAGGCTGAGCGATGAGGGGGGCTGCCTCGGCCGGGGTGCCCCCCAGAGGCAACCGGGGGCCTCTTCCTGCCACCCGCGTGGCGCCTTCTCCTCCGCAAAGTCATCCTGCTTCCTTCCTGCTCCTCCAGCCCCCCGGCCACCACAGGCACAGCCCCTCTCGAGAGGCCACAGGAACGAAGCTGCCACTCAACCCTGTAGCGCTCACCCCTTGGAAAGGGGAAGACTGAGACATGGCGCCCCCCCCCCCCCAAGTGCTTTGGGGCTGTGCCCTGTCCTAAAGGGTGTGGACCACCCGTGGCCGTGCCCTGCCGCTCCCAGGAGGGAGCCCCTTGGGAGCCGTGTTTGGATCTCCCTGGCTCACTCGTTCACTGCCGTGCTACCCCGCCGCCTGTGGGGCGTGCCCTTGTGGCTCAGCCAGCGTGATTTAATGCTGCTGTCCACCTTCGACTTTTCCCCTGATTTTTCATTTCACTGATGGCCCGTGGCAGCGAAATCCTCTTAAACCGTGGAGATGCCACATTTCCCGGAAACTTGCTGCAGCACCGCCCCTTCCAGAATGAGACAGGGTGTAAGCTTGCTCTCAAAGTGTGCGGTGAACTGTTGCGAGGGCTTCTTCGTTTCAGAGTTACTTCCTTAACAGGTGGCCCCCCAGGCTGACCCCCGCGCTGACCTGATCCTCCTTCAGGGTTCATAAACGCACGGCACGTCAGCCTACAGAGCACTCCCTTCCTGGCCTCTCGGGCCGGAGCGGCTGAAACACACACACCATCCTCTTTATTCGTCCAGCTTGAAGCAGAGAGTTGAAGCACACTAATTTTTTCCTCCACATCCCTTGGCTTGGCAAATGTTTCAGTTATCTAACAGACAGGATTAATTTCTATCAGATGCACAAGGGGGCCATTTTTACTTTGGTTTCAACAAAAAACCCTGGAGTGTGGTGCAGGCTATCAGTTGTTGGAACTCACAGAGACCTTTTTGATTTTGCTTGGCAGCAAAAAACATAACTCCTGGAGCTCTGAAAATGAAGGGAATCATTCTCAACACAGAAAGGGACGGGAAAACAACCTTTAGTTGCTTGGCACAGCATTAGTTAGGATAGGAATGATTGGAAAAACCACAAATGACTAGTAGCGGGGGGGGGGTGCATAAGCAAACGGGGGAGCGTCGGCTTGATAGAATATCAGCTGCTGCTTTTAAGTGAATACTGTCAGGATATGTTGGGTTCCTTAGGATCTAATAAATGGAAACAGAGCACATATTTGACATAGTATGGTAATAGTATAGCTTCGCTAAACGAAAGAAAATAAGCATGTATTCTTTAAAAAAAAAAGGGGGGACAGACCACATTGTTATGTTTTGAATGTTCGGTTGAGATTTCTTTCTTTTTTTGTTTTTTCCTGATTTTTAGTGAAGGGTTTTCTTAGAGTCGATTGAGATTGTTTCGTAACTTTCTTTGACTTTAACTGACATCTTTTACCACGTGGCTTGTAATGCAAGCTGAGCCTGGTGCCTTGAGTTGGGCCCACGTGCAAGCTTGCGGCCGCGGGAACCCTTGGGTCAGGGCTGTGCTTTGCGCTGAGACCCAATCCAAGGGGAGACTGGAGCAGGTCGATAGTTGCCTTCTCCTTTGCAAAGGTATCGAGTTGTTGCTTGTCAGAAACACTGCCACGGACTTCTCCCCTCCCGGTTCCGGGCACTGAGCAGGGAGGAGGGCGCTCCGGGGGAGGGAGGGAGCGGACTGTTCTCCTTGACATGAATCGCATCTTGACATTGGCCCACTTGTCTGAAGAAACAGCGGAGTACAAAGCGGAACTGTTCTACTCCTCGTATATCGTGGGCCTATGTCTGCATTCGGGGTTAAATACAGGCCTGAGAAACTGAAAAATGTTTAAAAAAAATTTTTTTTTTTTTTCTTAAAAAAAAAAAGTTAAAAAAAATTACAAAAGTAATACACATTCAGAAAATGTGAAAACATTTTGAAAAAGTGTATGAAGAAGGGGAAGAGGTCTCCGTGATGCCAGTCTCGAAGGCAGCTGTTACTAACATCCTGGTTATTTCCTGCCAGTCGTTTTTCATTGCCCGTTTAGTGGGAACTGTGCCCTCCGTGCCCCCAGTACTTACATTTTGCCATTTATCATTTTGTCTTCTTTCTTTCCATCCAGTACCTAACACCAGGCATCTTTTTCACTGCGCTGTACTCTCAGCAAACACAATGCTAATGGCCACACGACACTTCATCTCCTAGAAGATGTTATGTCCCCCCGGCCCTCCCTCTGTTCCTGGGCATTTGGTTATGTGTATTGCTCCCAAACGAAAATATAATCCACATTCCGAGCGGCTGGTTTACAAGAAAACGTTTTATCCTGCTCTCAAGTTTGGAAGTGTTATTGCCAGGAACTTACAGAAACCCAAATCCGCACATGGCAAAACTATTCAGGCATCTGAAAGGTGCCGGATCTGGGCCGGGGAAGGTCTGGGGCCCTGGAGAAGCAGCCTGGACCTAATTGTCCCCTTCTAAAAAGGGTTCTTCCTTCAATTTCCGAGTGTCCGGTGTTCCTTTGAAATGTTGCCACAAGAACATTTTCACTCCTTTCTCTTTGGCCTCTTCCAGTTAAATATTTTATTTTGAATCACTGGTATGTTTATGAGATTCAGATTTTTTTTTTTTTTTTTTGTTAAGTCTAAAAGGTTAGGCAGTGAAGCGTCTCCCTGTGTGTCTGCCACACCTCTTTACTGCCCCGTACACAGTGGTGTGGACGGTGGCTGTGTGACCTTCTAGGAGCTACGTATGCTCCGTCATTCACCAAGGTGCTCTGTTTTCTTGGCTTCGGCCTGGCATCCAGAGAGGCGGCCACCGTTGGTCACAGGCTCAGAGCCCCCTGCCTGTGCGGCCGTATCTGTGCGTGTTCTGTCATCCTTGTGATGAACATCCTTGTTCTATCTCTCCAGACCAGGCCCTTCCCCTGGAAGGGCAGCATTTGGGGTGTGCGGTTTGTGGTATTTCCACTAAGCATCAGAGTTGAGGCCTCACATCGCTTCTTGCCCGTCAGAGAAAGTCCGTCCAAGAAATTGCTGGGCCAGCACCTGCCAAAGCGAGCTCGTGGAGAAAGTGCCCTTGGAAAACACAAAACGGGGATCCTCTGTCCGCTGCTCCACGCGAGGACGCTTGGCACTGGAGCACCCGGGCCTGTGTTCAAGGCCCTTCGTGGTTTCACTTGAACCCTCACCGGAACCCTGTGAGGGTTTAATCCCTACTTTCCCGATGGGCAAACGGACAGGTTTTAGGTAGCTGACCCAAGGGTTTGCAGCTAGGAGAGGCTGAATCCGAATTGGAACCCAGGCAGTCTGTCTCCAGGGCCCACGTTCTGAAATTGTTCGGACTTGCCGGCGCTCTGTCTGGTGCTGTCTGTCTCCCTCGCCGCTTCCTGTTCTTTCTTTCCTCCTCACTCGTCTCAGCGCTGATGTGGTCCGTCTGTTCACCGGCATGGGAGTGCCCCAGGAGCAGGGCTTTGCGTCGTTTACCCCCATTGTCTCGAACAGCTGGGGCACGACTGTTGTGTGCCAAGGGGTCTGGTCCTCTGTCACTTTCCCCTGGAGATAGCTTCCCACGGGCAGAGCCCGTCCCCCACGCCTGGTGTTGGCCGCGGCACTCAGAGGGCTCGCCGCGCGCTGGTGGGAGAGAAGTGGTCACCGTGTGCGCCAGGAGGCTCATGCGTGCCCCTCCTCTTTTCCAGACCCTTCCTAGATATGGTGTACCACGCCCTGGACAGCCCGGACGACGACTACCACGCACTGTTTGTGCTCTGCCTCCTCTATGCCATGTCTCATAACAAAGGTAAGCCTTCTCACCTCGCCCCCCTCCTCTGCCTCGTGGAACAAAAAAAAAAAGAAAGCCGCTCTCCTTGAGGGATGCCCTTTCTGGTTTTGGCAGACTCCCCCGAAACTTCTCTTCAGCCTCGTCAGAATTTCTCAGGTGCTTTTGCACAGACCAAAGCCACAGGAATTGGTTACTCAGGCAATATGGCGGCTGGGAGGAAGGGTACTAGTGAGCGTCTAACCTGCTATGACTGTCTTCACACTGTGGTTTTCTTTCGACCCCTCGCTTTTACAACCGGCTGAGCACCCGACCTCTTTTCCTAACATCAGAACTGAAATCAGTCAAATTGTGATCTTGGTTTTGCTATTTATAATAGCTGAAGTTCTTGCTCTGGGTTGAGGGCTAAAATAGACTCTGGGCAGATTGGGTGGAATTGTAGGTTTCCTTTCTGAAGAAAGGTGTGGTTCTCTGGCTTCCCCCATTGAGGTGGAGTGGTCAGGATCAGAGTCCTGTGGAACTGACAGATCTGGTTAGGATTCATTCATTCACTTCCTCCCTGGGGACGGCCTCTGGTGTACCCCCCACCTGGCTTGACACCGGTAGGTTCTGAAACCTCCACATCAGAATCTCTGCAAAGAAATCAAGAACATTCTTTCTGGCCTCTGCCAGGAGCTGGGCTTGGCGTAGAGGAGACTTTGTAGCAGGTGACGTTTTAGGAGGTTTTTCATAAGCTAATTGGGAGGTGTGGAGGTGGATGTGGGTTTTACTAAGACAGCCTATGCCTAGAAACGTTTAAGAAACCCTCGACATAGTAAATATTTACTCTTAAATCTTTAACCCTGATAAATAAGTGGACTAGTGGCAAAAATATATACGATAAAAAGTAAAGCCTCCCCTCCCATCTCTGTCCTCCACCCTCTTCTTCAAGGCAGTTCGTGTTAGCAGTTTCTTGCGTGTCTCTTTAGAGATCTCCATGCAGACCCAAGTACGAGCGTATAGGATTTTATTTCTATGACTGCCCCGCACTGAACCGTAAACAAGGTGTCCCTAGTTGTCCCTACCCTGTTTTTCTGACATCGTCATGTATCCACGCATCATGTTCCTAGAGAACTTCCTTGTTCTTTTTGATCGTCATGTCTGTGCATCATTTATTCTGCCATCATCCCCTTATTGAACAGCACCGAAACTCCTTCCAGGCTTTTCCCACCGTGGAGAGGGCCCACCGTGATGGCTCTTGTCATGTGTAAGTCATTGTGCACCCGGCAGGAGACCTCTAAGAGGTGCCCAGCAGGCTCGGAATCCTGCTGACATTTCCTCCCATCTTGCTCGCTCCCGTGGCTTCTGCGATCCCCTCCAGCCCCTGGCGTGGTGAGTGGCACGCAGGAGCCCTCAGTTTCTGGGCGGAAGCAGAACTCCATGAGACCGACCGACTCCCGCCCAGGTGCCGCCCACCGCTCCCCGGCACCTGACTTCTATGCCCTCTGCAGTCCGAGCTCCTGCCTGCTGCATGCTGGAGACTCCTATTCAGGTGTTTCAGTGGCACCTGGAACAATGTGTGCTGTTCCCTGAAGTATACCCTGACCTCATCACGCTTCCTGCCGTTTCTGGTTCGGTTCAGATTGCCTACCAAGTTGAAACTACCATGACCTTTAGCTCCTTCCCTCCTTTGATCTAGCATTTAGTCGTCAGCCTTTGTCAGTCCTCCCTCTTCAGCTGTCTGATCAGCAGAATTTAACCAAGTGTGGCTTGGTGCCTGGCTCGAAGCTAGATGCTGCAGGTGAGAGCCAGAGGCACGAGGGCAAGAGAGGTCTGGGCACGTCATTCCAGTGGCCATCATCCCAGCCTCCGTACGGGTCTAACATACGGCCGTTTCGTAATCCGTGCTCCATGGCACTGCCAGGAGATCCTCTGTGACACGGTGTGGACCGTGTCCCTCCCGTTCAGAATCCCTTCGTGCCTTCATCTCTCCCTTAAACTCCTCCCTCCTCTTCCTGGCATTTTAAGTATCCAGACTGCACCCACCATTCCAACTTGATCTGGTTCCTCTGACTTCCCTTCACAGACCTTTGGCTCTAGGTGCAAATTTTTATCTAGTGGTAGAACTCTTTCATAGAGATAAACTTGGGGATACTGACACGGTACTCCCTGAACTCCTTAAAGTTCTGGTTACAAGCGACAGGAACTACTTCTCATTAACTTAAAGCAATAAAAGGGAAAGTCTATAGGAAGGCCCCTGAGCCAGCTCCCAGGATCTGAGCAGTTGCTGAAAGACAGAGGGAAGGGCAGGAACCAACCAGCTCTGGGGACTTCCTCAAGGCAGATTGTGATTTGGCCCCAGCAGATCCCAGGTTGGGAGTCTGTTTCCATTCAGGTTTCACATTCTTGGGCAAGAGATCTGATTGTTGCAGCTTTTGGTGGTGTGTCTAACTCTGGAACATTCAGTCATGGCTGGGGGTCAGGGTCATATAGCACAGACTTGGCCCCAGGGCCCTGGGACTGGGACTGTTCCCAGAGCAGTGAGCTTCTCTGGAAGCCTGGCAGCCATCCCGGTCAGTGCCAACACGCCTACCTGCTCCTGGCTAGTCTTCTACTTTCTTACATTCGTTTGTGTTTCTTCCTGCCATTTTCTCGACCCCAGTGTCCCCACCTGTTGAGATTCTGCTTGCCTGTCAAGGGTCTAGCTGCAAGGAAGTTTTTTCTGATCCCTTCAGGTGATACTCACTTGGGATTTGTTAGTCCCATCTAATGTGGCAGGCACATTTTATACATTACTGAATTTGACCTGCCTAAAATTTTGTTAAGGAGTTTTGCATTTATGTTTAAGAGTGATATTTGTTTATGGTCTTATAATTCTCTTGTTTTATTTGCTTTCAGAGTTATGTTTACCTTATGGAATAAATTCAGAACCATTTCCTACTCCTGGATTGTATACAGTTTTTATAGAACTGGTATGATTTCTTCCTTAACTGTTTGGTAGAATCCACCAGTGAATCCGTCTGGGCCTAGAGTTTTCTTTGAGGGAAGATTTTTAGCTACTCAGATTCTTCAGTAGATACAGGGCTAATGAAGCTTTATTTGTTCTTCTTGAGTGAACTTTGATAGCTTGTGTCTTTCAAGGAATTTGTCGTTACATCTAAATTGTCAAATTTATTGGTATACCCTTGTTCATTATGTTCCTTTATTATCCTTTCAATGTCTGTAGGATCTATAGTAATGTCCCCATTTTAATTCATGGTATTGGTAGTTTAGGTCTTCATTTTCTTTTTCCTGATCAGTTTGGCTAAAGATTTAACAATTTCATACGAATTTTATGGATACTCAAAGAACTGTCTTTTGGTTTCATTGATTTTTCTGTAGTCTTTTTCTGTTTTCTGCTTTATTAATTTCTGTTCATTATTTCTCACTGTTAGCTGCTTACTTCAGATTAATTTACTCCTCTCTTTGTAGTTTCTTAAGATGGACGCTGAGATCATTGATTTTTTAAGCTAATCAGTTTTTTTCTTTTTTTGAAAGAATTTAACATGTACTGAAATTAATCTTTTTTGTTCGTAGTTGTATGAATTGTAGCACAGGTGTGGGTTTGGTCAATACCACCATAATCAGGATTCATTACAATTCCATCAACCAAAACTTCCCTCATGCTATTATTCCTTGTCAGTCATACCCTTCCCATACCACTCCCAGATATTTAACTTTTTTTTTCTTTTGTGATGAGAGTTTAATACTATAAATTTCCCTCTAAGCACTACATTAGGTGTGTGCTTAGGCGCAATAAATTTTGATAGATGTGGTTTGATTTTATTCACTTAAAAATATTTTATAACCTCCCTTTTATTTATTCTTGTCTGTTGTGTCATCTGTGTAAATTCTAGTTATGTTTCTATTAGAGATTTTCCTCCTGGTTTGGTCTCTATTAGAGATTTTTCTGTCCTGGGTCATGGTCAAGTTACTTGGAATTGGTTTGATCCTTTGGAGGCTTTTAAGCTTTGCTGGTGCTGGTCCAGAACAGCCTTTTGTCTCAGGCTCACTTGGCCCCACTGCTGAGGGAGGCCCTTTCTGAAGAGTGTGCCCGGTGGGCCACAGTTGGGTGGTCTTTCCACACTGGCCGCTGGGAACACGAACTCTTGTCAGCGTTGTGTGAGCCCCAGATCGTTCCACCTGCTGCGTTCCAGAAAGTCCTTCCCTTCCGTCACATGCATGTACAGAGCAGGACTTAGCTGACGCCTCAGATGGACCGTCTGCAGCTCTCTGGTCCTCCCTCCTCTCAGTTCTAGTCACTTGGCCCCTCTGAGCTCCAAACTCTGCCTTCTCGACAGAGGGAGACTGTGGCCTTTCTTGGGATTTTCTCTTTCTGGGCCAAGGCCTGGAAACTCTTTCCAGACAGTGAACTGGAGCGGTCCCTGGGCCCGCTGCCTTCGTCTCCTCCCTCACAGGGTCACCCTCCAGCGCTGCTGCTTGTCCTGTCCAGTGTGTCGTAATCACTGTTTTAAGTATTTTGCGTAGTTTTCTAGTTGCTTGAATCAGGAGGCTAAATCCAACCCAGCCTGGCTGAAAGCCATGGCACTTGAAAAAGCTTTATTGTGGTCTAATCGATGTACAATAAACTGCACATATGGAGAGTATACTCTGTGATAAGTTCTGACCTATGTTTGCACCCATGAAACCATCACCACAATCAAGACAGCGTGCATATCCATCACCCCAAACCTCTCCTCCTGCCCCTTGGTCACCTTCCCCCTGCCCGCTTTCACCCCTCTCCCCAGGCAGCACCGAGTTGTTCCTTGTCACCGTAGATGAGTTTGTCCTGACTAGAATTTTACGTAAATAAAATCGTGCAGTAGGTACTCTTATTTTGTATGGCTTCTTTCATTGGGTGTGATTATTTTGAGATTCGTCACGTCGCTCTGTGTGTGGCCGATTCGCTTCTTCTGACTGCCGAGTAGCTTGCCTCCGTGTATTCATCCATTCGTGTGTTAATGGGCACTTGGCTTATTTCCAGTTCTTAAGGGTAAAGTACTAGGAACATTTATGTACAAGTCTTTTATGGACATATATTTGCTTTTTTCTTGGGTAAATACTGAATCATACAATTGGTCTAAGTTTGTTTTTAAACGTTTACTTATTTTGAGAGAGAGAGAGAGCACGCGAGCGAGCATGCTTAGGGGAGGGGCAGAGAGAGAGGGAAAGAGAGAACCCCGAGCAGACTCCATGATGTCAGCACAGAGCCCGACGTGGGACTCGATCTCAGGAACTCTGAAATCGTGACCTGGGCCAAAACCAAGAGTCAAGACACTTAACTGACTGAGCCACCCAGGCACCCCAGGTTTGTTTGTTTTTAAGAAAAACTGGCACATTTTTTCCCTAAGTAGCTGTATAATTGGCGTTCCATCACCAGCGTATGACGGGTCTTCACATCCTTGCCAATACTTGTATGACACTCGTTTTGATTTTTGTCATTCTAATAGGTACATAGCAGTGTCTCATTATGATTTTAATTTGCATTTTCCTAATGCCTAATGATAATGACTTTGTTTCTGTGTGCTTCATTTGCCACTCTGTGTGTCTTCTTCTTCTTTTTTTTTTTTTTTTTAAGTTTTTAACGTTTATTTTTGAGAGAGACAGAGACAGAGCGTGAGCAGGGGAGGGGCGGAGAGAGAGAGACACAGATTCAGAAGCAGGCTCCGGGCTGTGAGCACAGAGCTCGACACGGGGCTCGAACTCACACAACCGTGACATCATGACCTGAGCCAAAGTCGGACACCTAACCAACCGAGCCACCCAGGTGCCCCTTTTCTGTGTGTCTTCTTTGGCGAAGTATCATTTCAAATTTTTTTACGGGTTGTTCGTTTTCTTAATTGTTGAGACTTGAGTTTTTGGGTTTTTTTTAATAATACACGTTCTGGGTCCTTTATCAGATGAGTGTCACAGGGATTTCCTCCCAGTCTGTGACTTGTCTTTTCATCAGCTAACAAGGTCTTGTGAGGAGCAGACCTTTTTAAATTTCCATGGAGATCCTGTGGCACTTTTTCTATCTCTTTTTCTCTCCATATTTTCCCTTTCATTCTGGACTGCCTGCTCTTTAAAGGTAGAGACCATGTCTGTCCCGATGGCCTACCGTGGTACCCAACTTAATGGCTGGCAGCTGGTCGGCACTCAGCCAAAGTGTGTTGACTGATCGGCTCTCGGCCGTGCGGCGGCTTCGCTGGGCTGCTCTTTCTCTTTCTGGTAGCCCGAGCTCGGGGCCTCAGCAAGGGAGGTGTCGTCTTGGGGGTGGGGGTGCCAGGCTCCAGGGGGCCAAGGGGCACTTTGTCTTTCTGGTGGCTGGCTTTCCTGACGGGCTTCCTTCCTGGAGCCGGAGCTGTGTACCTGGGAGGGAGGCGCTCCCTCATCCAGTGCTGGGCCCTGGAGGGACCACCCCACCGAGGTCCTGCCTGGGGTGCCTCCCTTTCTTTCTTGAGGCTCCACCTCTCCCCTTCCTCCTCGACATCGAAGGGGATTTCTTCTTAAAAGAGTGGAAGTGTATAATTGAGGGAATTTAATTCCTTCTTCCATTTCCTGCTGGTGCTATTCATTTATTTCTTCCCTCAGCCTCCCAGCAGAGATCTCGGGAGCCTTATTTATTAGATGCCAGGCACTGTGGTTAATGTTGCGAATGCGGTGGTGAACCAAACACATACTTTCACAGACATGACTGTGGCTGCTGTGGAGGGAGCAGGGCGAGAGGGGTGGGAGGTGACGGCAGTATGACAGGCAAGTGGGGACACACGGCGGTGAGGAGCTTTGATTGTGTTCTGACGCAGTGGGAACTCCGAAGGTTGTTCAGGCAGGAATGCGTTGTGCAATCTACATGGCTTCCGTGTTTACCTTCTTTTGAAAGTGACCGCTTTGTCTCAAATCTCCTTTGGTTCTGAAAGACTGTCAGTCACGAAGAATTTGTTCCTGAAGTTACTCAGTTACTTAGGGCACAGCTGTGTGCCGGGCAGCGTGCTCAGCCTGGGGGCCCACAGACTCCAGGCTGACCGAGGCTGGGACCGCCGTCCGCTCATCAGGCTGGCGGGCAGCAGGCGAGGGTGGGCAGGGCACCCCGAGAAAGGGGTGGGCTGGAGCCAGTCTGCGGGCATTGGGTGGGCAGTGACGGTGAACCGCATCCTATGGGCTGGGGTGGGGGGTGCTGAAGGTGGGTTCATCCGGGAACTGATCTGACCTCTGTGCACCCCTTAGAAAGGGTTCACCGTAGTTCAGCCAGAAGTCGGGCAGAATGGAGAGATAATGGGCAGGCGTGGGCAGTGTCGAGGAGGTGAAAGCGAAGGGCTTTGTCGCCATCTCTCAGGTACGTGCCACACACTTCCTGTGTGCGAGGCGTCGTTCTGGGCGCTGGAACAATCTGATGAGCCTCCATCAAGTGAATGAGAAGAAATCGGGTCGTGTTGTGACAGAGAATGCACCAGCGGTGGTGGTGGTGGTGGTGCGGGGGTTACTAGCTAGGGGGGTCAAGGGACGCTGGCCTGAGGAAAGAATATGACAGCGGAGGCCTGAAGGGCGAGAAGTCCCCTCTGCCAGGATCCGGGGCAGGTGTGGTCCAGGCGAAGGGAACAGTGCGTGCAAAGGCCGTGATGTAGGCGAGAGCTTGCAGGTTCAAGAAGCAGAAAGTGAGGCCAAGCAGAGCGAGGCACTGACCAGCCGGGTGGGGACCAGATCTCGGAGGGCCTTGAAGGCTATGAAAAGGAATTTAGATTTCATTCCAAGAGCAGTGGGAAACCCTAAAGGACTTTTAAGTAGAAGAGTGACATGATCAGACGGACATCTTTGAAGACCAGTCTGGCTACCGGGTGGAAAGTAGACAAGGCGGGTGAGGGAGAGGGTTGCCGCAGGGGTTGTGGGAGGCCCAGTAGGAAGCCGCCACACCCGTCCAGGTGAGGGCTAATGTGGGTTGAATCAGCATGTTGGCTGTAGAGATGGAGAAGACTGGAAGGTTTTACGATATGTTTGGAAACTAGAAATAGGACACGCTGATAGAGTGAATGGGACGTTCGGGCAACTGTGTGGGGCCATTTACGAAGATGGGGAGACGAGGAGAGGAGCAGGGCTGGGGGAAGGGAGTCCTGCCTGGTTTGGACGGGAGGGAGCACCAAAGGAGGAATCTAGGTGATGCCCGGGTCCCTGACCCTGCCACTGGTGGTCATTTCTAGAATCAGCGAGCGTGGGCCATCCAGCAGGTTTGGAGAGGAAGCTGGACGCTTCATGTGTGGCACCTGGGAGCCCGGTTCCCGGGGGACCCCAAAGGAAACTGCCTAGTGGGAAGCTGCCATCTGGCTTATGCTCCAGCCCTGGCCTGTGGGCCCAGGGTCTGCATTTGATGGGGGTCTTTTGGCTGTTGGTCAGCTGGTTTTTTGGTTAGGCAGCATGCAGTTAGCCAGTTAGCCGCACTTAACCTTCAGCCTCTCTCTTCTAGATCCATACCTTCCAAGCAGGGCCCCTAATGAAATGGTCTCTCTCCGATAGATTTTTCATCATAAGACAATTTTAACATAAAAGCAATGTTAATAAAAACCAAATGTTAGCTCAGGCCTTCCAGTAAATCATAATAGATTAGATGCTGCACCGAAATGAATACCCCACTGTGGAAAGGGTTGACCGGTTGGAGGAAGGCACTCGTTGTGATTCAATTGGGCCACATAATGAATTCTGGTTCATATCTGTAATAGCAAATGCAGCCATCTCTCCTTTGTCAGGTCTGCAGAGGCCTGGCCCGAGGGAGGGGGGTGAGTTCTGCAGCTTTCGTGTTCTTCAAGGTTTCCCTACTCCACCCACCACCCTCTCGCGCCCTCCATTTATCATTGTTTACCCGAGAGGAATCTTGGGCTTTTTGGGTTTTGTTTTATCTTGCTGAGAAGTTACTGGAACACAGATGAGAGGTATGGGAAAGGTTGAGAGGTAACAGGATAAAGGGAGGCTTTCGCCATGCAGAGAGCTGGCAAAACATCATTCTGGATCTCCAGTGACACATAATCAGAACTGGAAGTACATTGGAAATCGGCCCAACATCTGGTTAGCTTTCGAAATAGTGGGTCTATAGTTTTCCAAAGCTGGCAATGCTTGCGTGACTACAGCCAAGGAGACCTCGGCCAAAAGAAAACAAGTTTTTTGCCCATCACTTACCCGGTTCCGTTGTGGTCTCTTTATCCAGGGTTGTCTGTCTCCGTCTTTCTCTGTACCTTTGGTCTGGGTCTTTTCTACCCCTGTCCCAGATGGGGGCTATTGCTAAGGAGGAAGAATCCAGAAATCAGAACTTAGAGGGGAAGCTTCTGACATCATGGAGCCACACCCTTGCCTTCCATTTCGGACTTGCTGGGTCAGTTGGGAGTTCTGTCCCCACCCTCCCCCCAACCCCGTGGTCCCTGGGTGGAAATAATGCAGAGGGAGACCCTTTCTGACTCACTTGGACAGAGAGGGATCTGACCCCAGCGGGGAGGGAATCCAGAAGCGTGTGGTCTGCTGGAAGTCTGAATGTGCTCGCACATCTTCCCAGGCCATGTGAAGTACATCTGGGTTTCTTTGGAATTTCTCTATTGCTCAGCACTTAAGGGTTGAAGCAAATAGGACAGTGTATTATCCACAGTGTTTACTTCAGTCGGAGTTTGGAAATGGCTTGCAGAGGAACTCAGGCTTGCAACAAAATCTGCCTTTTAGTGCCTAAAACCTGTGTGTGTGTGTGGGGGGGGGGGTGTGGGTGTGTGGAGGGGGTGCGTGTCCACGCACACATGTGCGCCGTTTTCCTGTTCACATGCATGTTCTGGTCATACCGTGACATTGGCCTTGTTAATAACAACCCTCAGCCACTAATTGGTTTGAACCCAGAAGAATGAAGCTTTTGAATTGCCACACGGGCCTTGAAAGCCAAGGTCTGGAATGGGATAATTCAGAGTAATGGGGCGGGGGACGGGGGTGGTGGTTAGAGGCCACGGTGGGAGAAAGAGAGAGATGGGGAGGAAGTGAGGCACGTGGCCCAGGAGGAACTTTGGGGAAGGAACAGAGACGTTCAAAGGGGTTTTTGCAAATTTTTCCATGTGTCGTATGGAGTCGATCCCGTTCTCTGTCTCCCTGTTGGCCGGCGGTAAAATCCACCTCACGTAGAGTGTGGGGAAGAGTGCCTTGAGGAGAGGGATCGCCTTGAGTGGCCGGGGGGCAGTGGAGACCACTCCAGAGTAGGCATGAAGGAGCACAACCGATTCACGTCGTCTCCCGCTAGCTGCCGTCCCGGGATCTTGGCGTCCAAGCCTTGCCCGTCCCTTTCCCCCAACGTCTGCCTCGTCGCTTCCTTCCAGAGTCCCCACCTCCACCCTCCGCAAGCTCTTGCCCACGCCTTGCAGCTGCTGCCTGTGAAGCTCGAGGCAAATGCTCGCTCCTTCAGGATCCTCCCTGGGTGGCGCATCCCTGAGTCGGCCCCCAAACAGCATAGCATTTAGAAGTTAGCTGCACCCTGTCCACCTTTGGAATCTTCCTATTCTAACTGTGCTGCTTCCTTGCTCTGTGGCCTCGGAGACGTGACTTAACATCTCTGGGCCCTCATTTCCAACTAAAGGGGGAAGTTGTGCTGGACTCTGGTCCTGTGAAGTTGTAGAAGGAACTGTTTCAGTCCCTCGGGGTCCCCTCCCCCCTCCACCCCCCCACCCCTCCGCTTCACAGAGAGTGGAGTCGCCACTTGAGGAAAGTCATGATAACCGTGGAGTGTTTTTCTTCCTGTCGAGAGAGGATTTGGCCACAGATTTCCTCATTTTTTGACAAATTCTCAGGGAGTGGGGGCCCTAATAGGAAAGAGACAAAATGGAGCTCGCCATGGAAGTTCAAGAACCGGTTCAAGTCCCTGACTGTCCCAGTTCTGGTGACCCCTGCTGCGTCCCCGAGGGAGCCAGCGGCTGGGCCCCTCCTGCCATCCTCGCTGAAGGGGGCCGAGAGATGGTCCGGCCCAGGAGCACTTCTCCCCTGGAACCACTGGCTGCCAGGTCCCAGGGAGCCAGAAATGGGAGGATTAGAGCGATGTCAGGATGGTGTTGACATCTCTGGGGAGGAAAAACGGACGCCAGAAAAATTTCCCTTGATGTTCTTTTTGCCATTTAATAAAGCAGCGTGCGTCGGAGTTAGACGTTTAGCATCAAGATGGGATCTAGAATCCGCAAATTGAATTTTCCTCGCCGTCAAGTGTTTTGACGGAGCCGCTGCTGGTGAGGCGGGAGAGGGAGAACGGCCCAGCTCCAGCCCTCAGGCCGTCCCTCACCCGTGTCATCTCCCCGGCATGGCTTAGCCTTTGGTTCGGAGCTGGAAGGAATTCAATAAAGCAAGATATATTGTTATGGTTTATTACGTCAATGCGTGTGTGGAGGAGTTACTTAGAATCCAGACAAGCAGCTCTTCAGTGCTGTCCTCCACTGTTTTGTCAAGGTTCTAAATGAAGCGTCATCTAGTACTCAAGGGGCCGTATTTCAAGAGTTCCGAGAAGTGTCACCTTCCCCCTTTGGTAGAATAACAGGAAGAGACGTGCTTCAAGCGCAAACAATCCATTCAGCTCTCCAGCCTTGGATCAGGCAAACCATTTGTCTCTGTAAGTGTATTTTTCCAGAGCCACCTTCGAAGGGGGGTAAGGATTCGGGGCCCCTCTCCGCACCTGGCCTGCCGGAGTCGCCCTCACAGGTCTTCTCCTCGCCCGGCCCCCCAGGTTCCACTTCAAGGAAACTGACACTCAGTGCCCAGCTGGACTCTGTGCCCTCGCATTTCCCCTTCACAGCCACCTCTCCCGTGTCTTGTCTGTTGTGTTCGAAACGCCGTCAGTGTTTACTGGCAGGAAAAGGATTCCTTTGCCACTTGAAGGTAGATCCGCGCCGTCGACCTCTTTGTATTTGCGCCTCTCTGTCGCGAGCGCTTAGCCCGGTCTCTCTTCGCCGGCCCCGCCCCTCGCCTGGTGCGGTGCCCCCCACCCACCGCCTGTGTGCTCGTTGAGTGACCTGCCCCGCTCATCGAGTTCTCTGCCAGGAGCTAGAGGCGCACCTGCCGGGCGTGACTGCGGTTTCCTTTCCGTCCGGTCGCTTCGTCTCCGTGTGCGTTTCCCCCACCGTGGAATGTGTCTGATAATGGGTGGCCTCTGGTGGCACACAGGCCTAGCATGAGGTGGCCGAGTGGCACGTCGTGCAGAAGTCACTCCTTTCCCGTGTCCCCCGATTATGTCCGGGAGCGTGTCACTTTTCAGGGCTGGCGTGCCTTCCGCACCTCCTAAGGATCCGCCGAGTCCCGTCTTTAACAGAGAGAGCAGGCCTGGGCCGCGATGAGTTGACGCAAGTCAACGATCCTTGACTAAAATGTAAAAGCGTAGTCTTTTTTTTTTTTTTTAACACCGCCTGTCAGCGTGGCGGCATGTTGATTTCCAGCTTACACGTGGGGATAGAAAATGTATGTTTTGATATGTACTGATTCAAGTTCCATTTCGGAGAACTGTGCAGTGAGCTCTAGTTCAGGCAGCACCGGTCATGGCAGAAGTCACGGAGATGGACCCTGGGTCGCCGAGGTTGGGCAGCGCCTCCTGGGGCGCCTTTCAGGATGAGCGGGGTTCTCATGAGGCTGCCCCCTGACAGCTCGCCCCTTTGTGCGTTCCAGGCATGGATCCTGAGAAACTAGAGCAAATCCAGCTCCCGGTGCCCAGTGCGGCCGACAAGACCACCTACAACCATCTCCTGGCCGAAAGACTCATCAGGATCATGAACAACGCTGCCCAGCCAGGTGCCTGGGGTGTGGCTGCTCACAGGGGCAGTAGAGTGAGAGGGACCGGGCCGCCGGACCACGCACCAGGAGCCCTGGGGCCTCGGCCTGGCCTTTCTGAGAGCGCAGGCAGATTTCAGCTCCTCCCTGGGCCACCCATACCGCTGTGTCCATCCGCGTCTTCTCCTCGGGATCTCCTCCTCCTTCCTCCCCTGTCTTTCTTCTCCTTCCGCACCCAACCCTTCTTGTGTCAGTTTTGCCAGCGTGTGTCACCCTCCTCTCGGGGAGGCCAAGGCCACGTTTGAGCACGAACCAGCCTGAGAGTGTGTACGAGGGAAGTTTGGAAGGTTCGGATCAGGGGCCCTTGATGGTACAAGACCTGCCCAACGTGTGGCACCCGTCAGCCCAGTTCTGAGGTTTTGGCCGAGGATCCTCAGCCAATACAAGGGCTAGAAATAACAGGAGGGGTGACCAAGCACAGTGATTCCTAAGTGGGGACAACTTTGCCCGCAGGGGACGTTTGACAGTGTCTGGGGACGTTTTCGGTTGTCACAACGTGAAGAGGTGTTACTGTTGGCCTCCAGGGGTCAGGGATGCTGCACAGGACAAGAGCACAGGACAGCCTCCAATGACGTAGGATTATCTGACCCAAAACATCAGCAGTGCTGAGCTTGAGGGACCCTGATTGCCAGGCGGGTTCTCTGCAGAGGCAGGGGGATGGGCCATCAGGGTGTGTGAGAGGGCACAGAAACGGGCCCAATGGAGATGTGGCCTGGTTAAGAGGGAACCACTGAGCGGTACAGTAGGAGCAGTCAGGCGATGAGCCCACGTCAGGCTCAGGAGAAGGGCAAGGGTGGGAGTCGTGATAACAGGTGAGGACTCCAGAAGTTAAGGGGCGTGGGCTCCACGAAGCGGCCAGAGCCCCTTGGAGGCCAGAGGGGCCAGAGCCTCCATGACCTCGGGGAGGGTATACAGAGGCTTGGGGGGATGGCTCCACGGAGAAATGTTGATCGAGTGCTTCCTGCATGCCAGCCACTGTGTGCAGATGACGAGGGTCCAGGAAGTACAGGACAGGTGTGGCTCGTGCCTTCCAGGAAGCCATGGCTGGGCATCCCGGACTGCTGCAACTCCACGAGGAGATAGAATCTCGAGCTTAGGGGCGCTAGGGGCTAGAACTAACACTGTGGCACTCACAGACATAGGGGTGGTGTTTAAAGCCACGGGAGAGAAGAGAGGCATATCGGGGACCAAGCCCTGGGCCACTACAGGTATCTCAAGGTGATGCAGAGGGACAGCCAGCACGGGAGCCTGAGCCGGGTCCCACACGGAAGAAGAGGGGCAGTGAGAGAGACAGGTGTGGCTCAGGACCAAGGGCACTTGGTGGGGTCAGTTTCTACCGAAAGGTCCAGTGTGGGGAACAGAGGTCGTCCCCGGGGACAGTGGCTCAGGGGGCAGTTGGCAGGGGCTCTGTCAGCAGGTTGGCTCGGTGGTTGAAGATGGCAGAGCGTGGCCTGGGTGTTGGAGAGGAGCTTCCGGGGTGGGGAGGGACGGCAGCCCCTTAGCGGGGCCAGTGGCAGGAAGTCTGCGCCTGCCAGGAGCTTGCAAAGGAAGAAAGGTCTTGGTGGAAGATCACATCCCAGTCGCCTGGAGGGGGCCGCAGGGGTGTCGTGGCTGAGCCAGGGGGGTTCCGCGGAGGGGCAGGCAGCAGCAAGACTGAGCCCCGGAGAGCTGGAGGTGGGAGGCGGGTGGCGGGTGGGCACAGCCTGCAGGGCTGTGTTCGTGCTGGGCCCGTGGGGCCCTGAGAGAGAGCCTCGGAGCTGAGACCAAGCAGCCTCTCCCAGTAGATGCTTCCCTCTTCTCCAGTTCCCCTCCTGACACGTGAAGCAGGAAAAGGATGGGCAGGGAGGTGAGCACTCGTGCGTCTGCCTCGAGTTTTTCCCGGTAGCCTGTCCCGGTCCTCAGGGTTCCCAGGGCCTCAGGGCTGCAGCCTTGAGACTTCCTCCTCTCTTGGCCCTTCTTCCACATCGAGCCGTCTCCCCAGAAACGAGCTTAAAGACGCAGGGAGGAGTCTGCCTAAGAGCAGGGTGCCCTCCCATCAGGCAGTCACAGATGCTTCTAGGAGCTGTGCTCCACGGGGCTTTTGGCATTCAGAGCCCCTGGAGTCCACTGCCGCCCGGGGTGAACCTTTGGACAAGTCACTTCACTTGTCTAAACCCCAGTCTTTAGAGTGCCCGTAGCGGTGGGTTTTTGTAGAGACTTCTGAGGGAGGGGTCCGTACAGTGCCCAGCACGGTGCCCGGTTCACAGTAGCATGGCAGGTGGATCAGTCATGGACAGAAACCCATACTCAGACTGGCCGAAGCAATCCAGACAGAAACAAAACTACTGGCTTGTGTGACTTGAGGTCTTGTGTAACTTCAGTGCCGGCTTCAGGCGCAGCCGGGTACCGAAGCTCAAGTGGTTAAAACTGTTTCTGGACTCTACCGCTGTGTGTGTGCCCTTCTCTCCTTGGGCTCTGGGCCTGCCAGACATACTCTGGGCGGTCTGGGGGAAAGGGTGGACTGTGGGGGAGGGGGTGGGCAGTTTGTAGAACCCCGAACAGAAGATTCGAAACTCTGGCGAGGGTGCGGGGTGGCCAGGGTGGATCCTGGTCTGGTGCCACTCAGGCCCCACCACTGTGCCCGTGCTGCTCTCGGCCCGGCGCGAGGAGAGGTTCTCTTGCCCGGTGGTTCCAGCACGGTGTGGAATTGAGCCTTATTGGCTGACTGGCTTCCTCGCCCGTCCCTCCCTCAGTCACCGTGACCAGAGGGATAGGGCATCTGACCAGCCTGGCCGATGTGCCTGTCCCTGGGACAGAGGGGAGGGACCAGCTGCACCCAAATTGCATGCCCAGGAGTGGAGTTGGTGATTCTCCAAACGAAAGTGGGGTGCTTGTTCCTGAAAAGAGGAAGGAACCCAGCCAAGCAGAGCAACCACAGACGGCCGCTTTTTCAGCCTCCAGTAATAAATAGTAACAATCTTTTTCCTGCCTCCTCTCCCCTGATAAAGGGGGTGCAGGGGAGTACCTGGCATGGGCGGTGTGGGTACATTCTCTTGTCATTGACTGGGGAGGGGTTGGCCCGTGGGTTTCCCTCCGTGTCCCCACTGGGTGTCCAGGGCCCGTCACCTGTTAACCTCAAAGCGATAAAGGCGAGAAGCTGTATTTGAGGGCTTCCCGCCAGGGTGTGCGAGGCTGACCCAGGTTTCCTGTGCAGATGGGAAGATCCGGTTGGCGACGCTGGAGCTGAGCTGCCTGCTCCTAAAGCAGCAAGTCGTGGCCAACGCGGGCTGCATCATGAAGGACGTGCACCTGGCCTGCCTGGAGGTGAGGGCCCCGCCCCCGCGGCCCGTGTTCCACCGGAGGGGAGGAGGCGGTGGGCAGGAAGCTGCTGGATCCAGATCGGAGCCCCAGCGTCCGCAGCACCAGCGAGAAGCAGGGCGTAATGGCCCCGATGCCTCTCCAGAAGAACTGCCCTTCCTCTGAGACTGGCCCGGTGAACCCGCCTAGTTACTGAATTTGTGTGGTTTCTGTTACAGTTACCGGCCTTATATTTGTCACCGGAATTGTATTATTCTCCTTTCTTCATTACAGAGATTTTATACATATTCAAACACACGCACGCTGCTTATTTACTTACGGTTTATTGTGCCAATACCTGCATCTGTTGTTTTTAAATAGTGTTTATTGCCTTTCCCCTTATTTTTCATGTTTATTTGAGAAAATTTGGAAAGTACACGGGGGAAAAAGTAGCAACCCGAGTCGACGCTTTGTTGGGTGTCTCTCCAGATACACACACATGTATAAAAATGGAGTCACCATGGCCATATTTTATAACCTGCTGCCCCCACCTAACTCGGTGTTACCCCCTTCCCCTGTCACCACCTTGAATCACCTCTCTTTTGCCCCGTTTTTATTTTGAGCTCACCCTCCCTCCCTCTCACATTACGAACCACTAGATAGATTTAAGGATATTAGCCCGGCCTCTCCCCTGTTTTACATGCTCTCAAATTTTGGAATTAGTAACTCACCCGACTCCCTGCCCTCCCTCCCCACCTCCCTCTGTTTTCACAGGGCGCCAGAGAAGAAAGCGTTCACTTGGTACGGCATTTTTATAAGGTACGTTACCAGAGCACAGGGGACGGCAGTGTGGTGTGGGTCACGTAACTGGGACTGTAGTGTGTGGGCATACGCACGTGAAGGTCACAAGTCCGTGGCTGCTCCGTATGCCTGTGCTTCCCTAGTGAACCGCGTGCAGCGCTGTCCCAGTCCCCAGTCCCTGGTCTCCCCAGGCTTCTCTTACCAGGGCACCTGTTGAGGATTCAGTGCTACTGCGGACGGTTTATCAGTCACATGTGAATTTGTGTATTGCTGAATTTACATATAAGTTGTGAATTACTTACACCTGCACATGACTAAGTCACATATGTAAATTAATAGGTGCATGAATTATGTTTTTCATGTAAAGTAACTTTGAATTGTTTGTGAATTTATGAATTATATTCATGTACATTATTTTTTTTTAATATTTTATTTTTGAGAGAGAGAGAGCAAGCATGAGCGGGGGAGGGGCAGAGAGAGAGGGACACACAGAATCCCAACGGGCTCCAGGCTCCAAGCTGTCAGCACAGAGCCCGACACGGGGCTTGTACTCACGAACCACAAGATCATGACCTGAGCCGAAGTCGGACGCTTAACCGACTGAGCCACCCAGGCGCCCCTGCATGTACGTTATTTATAGACCTGTGTGCCAGGAAACCTCGTACAGGCTTCTAGACGTTTATCATTAAGGGTAGTGAGATTTTGTAAAGGACCACCATGACTTTGAGTAAGAGAAATTTGTAGATTCCTCTTCGGATTCCAGATGTTTAGTTTTGAAATACCTCCTTGTGATGGTTTTGTGTCATTCTTATCTAGGGCATGATGTATTCCTTAGGGAAGCACGTAATTTGTCAGCAGTAGGTGGATTACTCCATATTCACATGGACCTAGTCCCTTCCTGGTTTTCGACCTCTGCGTCAGGTCTTTCCAGGTCCAGTTAGCCACAGTTTCCCCTTGTCGTTTGGCTGATGAGGAGAAACGTGTTAGCGCTGCCATTTTCTTGTTTTTTTGTATTCTCTTTAAACTGCCATGAATTATAGGCACATAGGCACCAGAACTCTTTTCTTTGCAGGAAGCTTTTTAAGCCACTGCCCATTATTGTCCATGTTCATTGAGAGAAAAGCAGGCCTTGTAATCTGGGATCCACCTCGTCAGGCTCAGACGACCCCGTGCAGCTGCAGCATGGTGGGCACACCCAGCCGAGGGTGGACCCCTGCGGGCCCCCACGCACGGGGGAGGAAATCCCAGGCTCCCCTTAGACCATCGCAAGAGGCTTGCCTCAGCGAGGGTACACGTCCTCAGCAAAGCCCAGGAGAAAGCGGAGGCCTCACGGCTGCATTAGTCATCTTTGGGTCTCTTTCCAGGATAACTGCTCTTAGTTTGTCCCCTGCCCCCCACCCCCCACAGAAAGTCTTGCATTGCAAAAACCGAAAGACAGAGATACATAGGTAGACATTTGCCCAGAGGGTTTTCTTCACCATTAGCGAAAGGAGAGCTACATTTGAATTGCAGTTCCCTTCTCCCCACCCAGGTCGTTCTTTTATCCTGTAAGTTTTACTTATAAGGTCTTACATATAATACAATCCTATAAGGTCCTAAGTATAATAACTCAGAAGGTGTTGGATATTTCCAGGGTCGTGATTTCTGTGGTTCTTACATAGAACTTATACTAGAAAAATGTATAAAGGATCTCCTCCATTCCCACCCTGCCCATGTATTTGTGTTTGTACATGTGTGATTCCGGACTTAGGAGAGAGACAGGACAGTTCCAATAGTCCAGATGCATTCAGCTGAATATCCCCTCCCCTCCCCAGCTGTGCTCCGTCCAGTGGTGCCCATAATGACCATGCTCGCATTTAGCAGCCCTGGCCGGGCGGCGGGCTCTGTGCTCAGGTTGACCCGTGTCACCCTCATGGCGACCCGCGTAGATGTGGGCTGTCACCCAGCGAGAGGCTCTGAGAGGTGAAGCTGGGATTTGGCCCCTGGTGTACATGTTTCAGACCCAAGTTCTTAGCCATCACAGCCCTGCGGAGCTACAGAGCCTCACAGGCGTGCCTCAAAAATGAACGGACCAGGCTGTATAATTTTAGCGTTAAGTATACTTAATTATACGCTTCCTTTCCGAGGTGTGGCGCCTCCTGGTTTGAACACGGCAGCTGAGCCGGGCTTCCCCATCTCTCCCACCGTTCTTGACAAATACATGATGTTGAACACTCGCCATTTTAACCACATTTATATTTTAATTATATGTGGTGGTGTTTTGTTGCTGTTTTAATTAGCTGCCTTGACAGAAGGGATCTAACTATACATGCTTAAAAAAGGGGGGGGGGGGGAGAGTCGTTGAGAGGCGCAACATGATATCCGGGCTTTCGTTTGAGAGAGCGTGTGTGTTCATGCTCACGTGTGTATTTTACTTCCTGGTGATTTTCTAGAACTCGCTAATGAGAACCAGATGGCCCCCCAAGCCGTGAAGTGGAGTTTATAATACTTTGGTGTTTATGGAAAAAATAGGCATAATCTCCCTCCCTTCCTTCCTTTTTAGGGAGAAGAAATTTTTTTGGACATGTTTGAAGACGAGTACAGGAGCATGACAGTAAGTGAGGGGCCAGAAAGCGCTGGCGTGGCCTGTGCGGCTCGTCCTGCGGAACCGAGAGAATTCTCACTTGGGCCTTTCTGACCGAAGGACACAGATTGGCGGGGAACTGAGTTGGAAACGGTGCCTCTGGCTCGCTGCCACTTTTGAAATCTCAGATGACACTCACTCCCCCTGTTAGGGTCGTGCCGTAGATGGGTCGGAAAGATTCACTTGGGTGCAAAATGGTCCCTCACTGAGGTCTCACGCCATGTCAGGAATGTAAAGCATGTTGTACGTAGTTCTGCCCTTGCTGCCCGAGTCACCCTGATGGGAGTGGCTGCTGTCATTCTCTCCCGTCACCGATCAGGAGGCCCCAGCCTGCCCAGCCAGGGAGGTGAGAGCCAGGATTCCAAGGCAGAGCAGTTCCCCTGCAGTGTCCTGCCCTTCTCTGCTGGGCCCCTGGAATGTTCCGGCGTGTTGCTTGCCCTCGAATCCACGGCACCGGCTTAGAGTCCTCCCTGTCTGCCTCCGTCCGGCAGGCACGGTCATGGGAAGAGATCGGGTCATGCAGCTCTCTCTGTCGTGTTTATTTCTCTGCATCCCTAACACCTGCCCCTTCGTTGGCAGTCAGTAATTAGGTGACAAACGTCCTTTTCGTGGACACTGCTCATCAAAGAGTGAAGCGATTCGGGAAGTTGTAATGAACCTCAGTGTCACAAACACAGAAGCAGCTTGCTCAAAGTGGCTCCTGGCTCCTAAGCCCATCTCACCGGGGGGGTGGACTGCTGGGCCCTCACCACACCCCTGCCCTCAGCACTTCCGGGCCCTCTGTGGAAAGGGAACGTTGTAAATTGGCATCCTTCGTCTCCAGATGTGCCCGAGTAGTGCCCGGGCCTCCTCCGGTGATGTGTAGGCCACCCAGGTGCATCTCACACCTGGTGGTGGCCACTGCCCCCCATCATTCCCCTGACCCCCCGGAAGAGTGTCTCTGTGTCCTACTCTTTGTTTGGACCAGTAATGGAAGTGGAGTGGATTCAGGGGTTAGCTACCACTTTATCTCACCCCCGGGATGTCTCCTTCTGCGTTGCGGTTCCCCTCAGGTCGGTTTCCTGTTTGAAACAGGAGGCTCGTATGTCACCTGACGATGTGGAGAAGCTCAGGGTCCTAAACCCCTGCTCAGTTCCTGCTCTTGTTACCTCCTGACGATGCGACCTTCAACGGGTTGCTTCCATCCTAAGCCTTCATTTTTCCCGTCTGTAAAATGGGACCCACACCACGCATCCGGCCTGGATGTGTAATACCGAAGGGGTGCCTCCCATAGACGGCGTGCACGAGTGCTTGGCTCCCCTCCCTCCCACCATAGGGGCCTCCCCCGGCCTCGTTTGTCTGTCTTGTCGCATGTTCATTGTGTGTCCTGCACGGTGTCTGGCACCCCAGAGAACCTGAAAGGGGGCACACCCCATACCTGAAAGTATAGTCCTTACTTAGGTCAGACTTCAGGAACCAGTCGCTGAGCTAAATGAAGCAGAGATAGACCCTTGGGTGCTGCTGATGTGCTCACGGAGACCCTTGTGCTAAATCCAGGCCTTCATTTTTGACCCTCATTCATTTCTGAATCACCTCCTATCTAATGCAGAAGGTGTAATGATGGCAGCCGTCTGCTGTTCCTGCGGAAGGTGGTGGAGACAGGTGGGGCAGTGCGGAGTGGGCTGCAAGGGGGCGGAGGGCAGGCCGGAAGGCACTGCGGGAAGGCGATGCCAAGGGCGGCCCCGGGGCAGGACATGGGGCTCTGCCACCCTGCCCTGGGATAAAGGGACTTGGGATGAGGGACCCCAGGCCTTTGGAGGAAATTGCTTACAGCGGCCCAGAGGAAGAGGCAGGCAGGGTGTGCTGTCTCCTTGGCTGCTTAGCACAGACAGCCGGGCCCTCACCACACATGCCGTGTATAGTTAGCTGTGTGTTCTAGGAGGGAAAAAAAGTGATAGCATTGAAGCCCACCTTCTTTAAAATAGATAGATAGATAGATAGATAGATAGATAGATAGATAGATAGATAGATAAAGGGGCGCCTGGGTGGCTCAGTCGGTTAAGCGTCCGACTCTTGATTTTGGCTCAGATGATGATGTCACAGTTCCTGGGATCAAGCCCCATGTCAGGCTCTGTGCTGACAGCACAGAACCTTCTTGTGATTCTGTCTCTCCCTTTCTTTTTGCCTCTCCCCCCCTTGCTTTCTATCTCAAAATAAATAAACATTAAAAAAAAAATCACTCACATATTAAAAAAAAAAAAAAAAAAAGACACCTAAAACAGCATGTGATGCTTGAAGCAGTAAAATTAAATCTCTAGGACATTTACCTATATAGGAAATCTCATTCCTTTAGGGTGTCTGGTAAATGAAGTGTCTGTGTCCAACGATGCATGCACATTCAGTGTCAGTACTGATGCAGCAAAGTTCCAGGAGGGGAGATGTTGTTACCATTCATCGTAGTCATCAGAGAAGACTTCCTGGAAGTGGTGTGGAGCTAGGCAGACAGTTCCGCTCCTGTCTGGCCCAGTGGCTGTGGGCATACGCGCTTTCTCAGGGCTTGGTGTTCCCCTCTGTAACAAGGGACAGCATCAGCACTCCCGTCCAGTGGTAGGTGAGCCCCACAGGTGCCCGGAACTTAGTAGGTGCTCACTGAGTAGCTTTGTTTTTCTGATCCCAGGTAAGATGCTGAGCGGCTGAGGAAAGAAGTAGGTTGGTGGTCATGTGGCAGGAGTCGTAGGGCGTCTGGAGCAAGGCGGGCCCGGGTCTGCATCTTAGTTCTGCCACCAGCCCGCTGAGTCTCCGTCTTGTCGGCGGACTGGGAAACATCCCTTCCGGAGTCTTCGGGGGGACTAAATAGGATCTGTAGCTCACCGCCTGCCTGCAGTCAGTGGTCTGTTCTCCACAAACGGGGGGCTGCCCTCGCTAGGTCTGTCGTTGTCACTCTGGGGAGTACAAAGAGAGGGAGGAGGCTGCGGTCAGGGACCTGCTCCCCGCTGGGTGGAGGGGCCCGAGAGGGGGAGAAAGCACAGCTTGCCACAGCACGGAGGCAACTCGTCAAGGGTGTCCGAGCTGTCAGTTCAAGGGAAGGAAAACTCTGCATCTCGGGAAACAAAGGCTCGCGGCCCGCACGTCTGGCTGCCTCGAGGCCTCGTGCCAGCCTTAACGTGGGCGCACTGTACCCGTTGGCTGTCGGCGGGTGAGACGAGGGGCCCGTGTAACCTGCCCCGGCCCCTCCCTCCCTGCGGTGAGGTTTCCTGTGATGTCTGTCTTCCAGATGAAGCCCATGAACGTGGAGTACCTCATGATGGACGCCTCTATCCTGCTGCCCCCGACGGGCACGCCGCTGACCGGCATCGACTTCGTGAAGCGGCTGCCGTGCGGCGACGTGGAGAAGACGCGGCGGGTGAGTGAGCGCAGGTGGGACCCACCTCTCCTGGGCTGCCGTCTGCCGGGGCCGCCACCGGGGCCGGGAGGGAGGGTCTTCCAGCAGGTCGGGAGCCCGCCGTCCACCCCGTGTCCGGACAGCGGGCGGACGGGCGCCCCCCTCGCGCCCTGCCGCCAGGACAGACTTCTCAAGGGGACCTGCCCCTTGCTAACGCAGGGTTGAAATTCCACGGCGCGGTGCCGGGCAGGCTGCCTTCGCCGGTGCAGGGCACGACCCCCAGCCCCAGGCTCTGAGAGAAAGCCTCCGGGCCGCTGCGGGCACCGGGGGCAGGGGGGTGAGCAGAGGGCAGACGGCGCAGGTGAGGCCCATGTGAAACTCTGGCCCAGAGAAGCTCAGCACCCCCGCCCGAGATGGTGTGGTGTTAAGGTATCTGAGGGATCTCCAGGCAGGCACCCGCTAAGGAGACTGCGATTCTCGCCCTGCCTGCTTGCTTCCGCGTGTGACGGGCACATTAGTTCTCAGAACCCCGCAGCAGCGCGCACCCCTTATCAGCGCTTTTTTTCTGAAGCAGTCTCACAGGGCTCTTCACGGTATGCTATCTCTCTCGTAAGATCAGCTTCTTTCTTAGAAAGCAGCGTCACCTTGGGGCGCCTGGGCGGCTCAGTCCGTTGAACGTCTGACTTCAGCTCAGGTCATGATCTCACAGCCCATGAGTTTGAGCCCCCCATCGGGCTCTGTGCTGACGGCTCAGAGCCTGGAGCCCCTTGGGATTCTGTGTCTCCCTCTATCTCTGCCCCTCCCCTGCTTGCTGTCTCTCTGTCTCAAAAATAAATAAAAACATTAAAAAAAAAAAAAAAACTACTTTAGAAAGCACTGTCACCTCTTCCTAGAAAAGCATTCCCTGGAGACATGAATCGATAAATGAGATGAATCCCTTGCCCTCTTCTTCTGAGTTAATCCCAGGCTAACCAGAGCCACAGAGGTGTTCGTTCTTGGATTTTGAGAACCAGGAGTCACCTGCTGGATCGGCCTCAAACAGGAAGATTCCGTGGGCTTCCTCTGCCCAGGCGGTGATTTCGCCTTGGACGCATGGGGTGGCGGGGGACGCAGAGGAAGTCAGACCTGTGTGTTTTAAGTCCATCCACGTTCCCTGCCGTCTGACCAAACCCGCAGACCTCACCGCAGGACCCACCCTGTCTGAGCCAGAGCGAGGTCCAGAAGGCTGTGAATGTTGAGAGCTCCTGCTCCGTGTTGGTACTGCCTTCTTTCTGGTTCGTGGTCCCCCAGTTTTCTTAATGCTTGTAGGAGCTCATGTCTGACAGAAAGTGAGTCTTCGTATCAGTTCTTAGTATGAACCTCCTCATGTAATTTTACAATCGTCCTAGGAGGCTGTGCTAAATTTAATCCATCTCACAGAGGAAAAAGCTGAGGCATGAAGAGGTCCAATGATTTGCTCAAGGTCCCCCAGCTGATAAGTAGCAGGAGCCAGGACTCGGCTCGGGCAGCGTGGCCTCCAGAGCTACCCTCTTAGCCACTCTGACCTGCCACTCCCTACTGCCACCTTCGTTGTATTTATATCAGTCCTACGTGGTGCTGGGCACCAGGGACGGGTAATACACCGCCTCAGTCATCTAGGAGTCAGAGTCTAGAGGCCAGGGTAGGAAAGGCAGCATCATCAGTTTAAGGAATATGGGGTCAGGCTCTTAATCCCACCTGGGGAGCGAGGTGGCACGGGCACCAGAGGGATAGGCCGGGCAGCCAGGGGGTGCAGAGTGCCAGGGAGATGTGGCTCATTCCAGCACCTCTAGGGAAGGGACATGGCTGGAGCGCAGAGCGAGGGAGGCCCACTGGGAAGTGATGAGGCTGGAGGGAGCTGATCTCAGGGGCCTTAGAGCCCAGCCAGGACCTTGGCCTTGGTAGCTGATTGCTGACATCAGGCCCTGCCAGCCCAGGGCAGACGGTCATGGTCCACAGGAGAGAATGGGAGAAATTCAGGGGTGGGGCAGATGGCAGAGGGAGGGTTGCTTGGGCTTTGGGGTTCCTTTACCCATCTGAGAGGAGCACGTCCCTGCCCTTACCAGAAGTATTGTGGGGAGTCCGTGAAAGGCAACACGAAAGGCCAGTAGTGGTCCTTTTTTTTTTTTAATAGCTATTTTTCTTTTCTTTTTTTTTTTTTTTTTAAGTTTATTTATTTTGAGAGAGCGAGAGAGTGCATGAGCAGGGAAGGGACAGAGAGAGGGAGAAAGAGAGAATCCCAAGCGGGCTCTGCAGTGTCAGTGCAGAGACCAAAGCGGGGCTCGAACTCATGAACTGTGAGATCATGACCTGAGTCGAAATCAAGAGTCGGATGCTTAACCGACTGAGCCACCCAGGCATCCCAGGCCGGTAGTAGTTGCTGGTGGTACGGGCCTCCTTCTTCTCTTTGCCCCTCACACCTCACTTGGTTGTAAGTAGCCTGCCTCCCTTGCCGCAGACAGGATGCGTAGCCCAACTAACTGAGTGCAGACAGAGCGCTGGGAATGTCTGCGCTTCCCCGGGGTCTCTTGTTCAGTCTTTGTCTGTGTGACAAGTTTATAAAAGCAACTCTGAAGCCTCAGGGCCCCTGGGTTTAGAGCCCATGAGACGGTGGCCGAATGGTAGAAAAGAGGGCCGGCCATCTCAAAGCAAAGCCATCTACCTTCGAGAAGCTTTCCTTTGTGACTTCAGATTTCTGAAGGGGAGTTTTGGCCACTCACCTCAGTTCGGTTCCTATTTCAAGGAGCTGTCTAGAATCCTCCAGAAGCTCCAGAATCCTTAGCCCATTTCAGACATCAGAACGCAGCAGTGTGCTTTGAATTTGAGCTAAAGGAAGTGTATGGTTTAGCAAGCAATTGAGGGCTTATGTGGTTTCTTTCAAGTTCTTTGCTTGTATCCAAAGAACATTCCATTTCATCCTTTTGGATTCAAAGGTTTTCTTCTTCTTCTTTTTTTTCCACCAAGGAAACTTTTTTAACTTTTAGGAGGCTGACCCTTTTCAGAAATCCCTTCTGTTTCCTTAAGGACTTGTTGAAGGAAGTTCAAACAACCCTTAATAATACATCATTCCTAACTTGTAAAACAGTCCTCCCTACATTCATCAGAGAGCCCCTGGACACTCACCGTATGCCAGATGCTGTGCCCGAGGGCACAGAAGTAAACTGGGCTGAGGGGACATTTGAGTACAGAGTTCAAGATGTGAATAAGCACGGCATGTTCAGGAAGCGGGGTGACCGGCAGGCTGAGTGAAGGGAACGGGATAAGACAGGAGGGTGACCGGGCCTCGCAGGCCATGGGGAGGCACCCAGCACTGAAAGTCACATTGTGCCTCCTGCGCATTCTTCCATTCGACAGACGTGTTGAGCATTTTCTAGGTACTGTGCAAAATGCCAGAATAGACAGTGAATGGAGATTATAAAACGAGACCAAAATAGCAAGAGAGCCACTGAGCCATGCCAGCTGGTAAGGGAAGTTCACATAGAAACGAAGGTCCTGGGAACTACTGGGGTCTGATGAGAACGTGTAAGCAGAAATGGGGACTTGGGCTGGGCCCCTCCCAGAGGCAGTGAGAGAAGCAGTTTAGAAAGAACACAGGCTGGTGAGACCAACCAAGGTTCAGTGCCGGCTCCAGCTGTGTGACATTGGGCAAGTTGTTCAACCTCATTGAGCCTCAGGTTGCTCATGTGTTCTGTGTCTCAGCTCTTGCCCAAGGTAGTTGGAAAGACGGGCTGCAAGGTGCCTGGCAGACAGGAGGTTTTCAGGAAGTACTTACTGTGCGGTGAAGCAGTCTAGCATCTCAGGAGGGAAGGAAAGAGAGTTTTTCATGGTCTCTTGAAGCTTAAGGCTAGAGAAGAGTTAGAGGAATTTTGGTGAACATCAAAATCTGAATTTAATCCAGTAGCTTCCTTTCCGTGGTAACCTGGGAAGCCATTAGGAAACACATGTATTTGTGTGAAATTTTATTTGTCCCTGAATTCTGTTCCCTATTCCCACGTAAAACCACACACAGGTTTTGTGTTTATCGCTGTTGACCGTGAGGAAATAGGATATTCTGCTTTCCTCTCTGGATGTGTATTATGCATGAAAGAACATCTTGTGAGGTTCTAAAAGTGGAGGGGAAAGAATTTCCCGTGATTTCATCACCCAAGACACTTTTCGCGTCTCCTCCCTGCCCTTGTTTGCAAGCGTGTCTTCTCATGGAGGCAGGAAGGGTGCCTCGTGGCCTCGCTTCCAGGCCCCTCCCTGCCCTTTCTCCGTCCTGCAGCAGAATCAGGAAGCTCTCCTTGTTGTGACGCGGTCGTTGCAAGTCGAATCTCTTACCGGGGCCTGAAAGTTTATCTGGTGACTTCTGCCATGACTTAGGCATCTTTCCGCTGGTTCGATATCCTGGTTGCTTCCGGGATCACATTATTTTCAGCTAAACTGTCATGAGCAGCTTCACGAATACAGTGTTTTCTTTCTCCTGGCTTATTTCTTTAGGATAAGTTCCCAGAAGTGGAGTTTCCGCTTCAAAGGGTATGAACGTTTTTTGCGTGACACTGTACATCCCGGTAAGGCTCTTTCCCAACGGGCTGTGCCCACTTTACACTGCTTCGGCGTCCCATTAAGAATGACTGACTCTTCGTGGCCACTTCCACAGCCTGGTGGGCTTCTAACCTGGGCGACTGCCCCCTAAACTCCGCGGCTTGCAGGTGTGGCAGGGGCAGTGGCGAGAGGGCTGGACCTGAGCGCTGTATACGGGGCGGCCCCAGGGCTCGGGGGCTGCGCCTCTGCGGTGGCCCCTGAGATTGGGGCCGGTGGGTACCCCCCATTCCCAGAACTCGCATCTGGGCTCGGGGGATTCGTGTGACTCACCTAGGTCCGTCTGAGCCCGAAGCCGTCCTGCCCCACTTGGCGAACTCGTTCCCCACAACCCCCTCGCAGAACTCGCTCTTGGGGGCACTGGAGCACGCAGGACGCGTCTCTTCTTGGTACTTGAGCGTGCTCAGCTGTCACTCCTGTCCAAAACGAATGTGTTCTTCCAGTGTCCGTCTGCCTTCCTGGCATTCTGTGGAAGCTTCAGAAAGAGTAATGAGTCCTTTTTCCTTTTCGGTAAAACTTGACAAATTGCATGTTTATTTGGCAAAGTCCAGAGAAGCGCTCAATAAAAGCCTGGGTCCCAAGCCTTAAATCTTTTGAAGGCAAAGGCGTATGGTTGGAAGAATACAGACTTTGGAGTCTGGTTATTAGCCGAGTCACTGTGGGCAGGCTGCCTCACGTCCCCGGGCTTTGCTTTCCTGTCTGTAAAATGGGAACCACGCAGAGTTGTTAAAAGGCTTCAGTGAGATGTCGCGGTCTTGCCTCGCTAGTACCTGGCAGGACTCCGGTGAGTAGAGGGGGTGTTATTGTTTAGGGGGCTGTGGGATGAATTTGAGGGCCTTGATCCTGGTGTTTTACCTCTCTTTTGTGGATTCTTGGACTTGTGTGGCTAGTCAACGTGCCTGGTGGACCCTGTAGGACCCCCAAGGGACCCCCATCTTTAGTCCAAATGGAGCACCTGGCCCTGTGGGGTCCGTCCTCCCTCGTGGGCATGGGCTTTTCACACCCTCTTCCTTCTCTTAACTGGGGCAAGAACCAGGAAAAGTATTTTCGGGGCGTTTATTTTATGTTCTGTATTCTTCATATTTTTATTATTCTATTATTATTGTTATTATTATTATTATTATCATTTGGTATTTCTGGAAATACCTGCCATTTGTTGCTTGCAGAGCAAAAGCAGATGTGTTACCAGAAAGGTCTCTCCTAGGAGCCAAGTTCTGAACTTTTATATTGGAAGGTTTTGGTTCTCAGAGTGATGGTCTGTAGAAAGCCGCACACATTTCTGTTCTCAACCCCCAGCGAGGAGGGTCCTGCTTGATTTCTTTGCCCTCAGAACCCCGGGAGGAATGGGTTTTTGAGACAGAAATGAAGCATTCATTCAGCTTCGACCTGACCGATGGGCCTTTTTTGGTCACATCCGAGGCCCGTGACTCATTATTTGAGAGTTCAGATGGCCGTATAGTTCAAATGACCACCCACATCTTGGGCTTTCTGCGCTCAGGCTGGCACAGGCGTGTGAATTTCTTCATGTGCTTGGTTAAGTGCCACAAGCATCAGACATTCCCGGTTCCAACCCCAGCTCAGGCATCATCAGCCCTGTGAACTTGGTTCAGTCTGCCTCTCCCCGTTCCGTCTCTTCCCGTGTCACGGCTTTGACACTGCACTGAGGTGCCCACGGTGCCTGGCACGCGGTGGCTGCCTCATAATTGCCGTTTCGATTTTAAGAAAACGAAGCCACGCTTCTTTCTCTTCAGATTGTTGCAGACGTCTTACGAAGACTGTACTTTAAAAAGCTGATAAGAACAATCAGACCGATACTGATGCAGCTGCCACTCTCACTGCGATATAAAAGCTTATCTCCCTCTAGTACTTTGGCGTGACCTCAGAATGCATCCAGGATGTAGGATTGTTCTTCTGGTTTTTTACGTTAGGAGATCAAGAAAGTGGCTCAGGTCTCTTGCCAGTTGCAGGCCACGGCCAGATGAGGCTTTCCACGTGCGGGTGGGTATCCTTGTGGCCTGGGTCATCGGGAGCCAGTGCAAGCCCCGTTCTTTGGAGGCAGAGGCAGGAATTTGCCTCCCCCCAGCCCCGCCCCCGCCTTGTTTCGGGAGGCACCTTGTCTTATGAAGGGCCGCCTCCCCGGTCAGTGGGCCAAGCCTGTAGCCTCAGAACTGTAAACAAGAAGACCAAAAGTGGGCTGGCGCTCATCGCCGTGTGGCTCGCCAGTGGCGACAGTGGTTTGTCCCCGTGCCCTCCCTCGTGCTCAGCTAGCGAGTGGCCGCAGTGAAGGATGGCTGCCCCTTTACTAGCACATGCTAGCCACGCCCCCGCCCCCCGCCTTATCTCAGAGCCTCCTAGCATCCCTGTGAGGCGGGGGCCACCACCCCCATTTCACAGATGTGGACATTGGAGCTCACGGGGGTCGGGGGCCTTGCCCAGCAAGTCCAGCGCAGACCTCGTGTGTCTGACTGCAGAGCGGTTTCCCTCAGGCCTCAGGCCCGTCAGCTACGCTTCAGGGGGAAGAGGTGGGAAGGCGGCCTGTGCGAGGGGCTGCCCCTCGGCTTTCTGGTCTCACTGGTGGGCCACTCAGCTCCAGTCAGGGACCCGAGGGTAGCTTGCGTGCTACCAGCACAAGCCGGGCCCGCGGTGAAGGCTGCTTTCTGCACAAACATCTCTGGTTCCGGGGCCCGGGATTCTGCTTTCTTCCCGGTCTCTGGGAAGCGTGGATGGCCATGCTGGATCCCTCCCGGATGCCTCTTTCGCGGGCCAGGGATCCCCATGCTCGCGGAACTGCCTCTGTTCCCAGAGAGCTGGCTGGGTCGGTGTGAGGGGCCCTTGGGGCACCGATGTCCCCGCACACCCGTCCCGTCCACAGTGTAGCCCCTGTGCAAGGCCAAGGGGCTGAAGCTTTGCTGTGCATGGGCTCGCCCAGGAGGGGCAGGGGTGGGCTTTTAATCGAGTCGGGCCGCCCTGAACCCTGCAGGGTTCACCCTCTGTCCTCTCTGCCCCCACGTTCAGTAGGTGGGACGCGGAACGCTGTCACTTGGGATTTGTGTTTCCAGATTCTGTGCTGGTTTAGTGGGAAGAGGCCAGGTTCCAGCCCTCCCTACATGCGTGCCCTGGGGCAGGGAACTTCACCTCCTTGGGTCTCAGTGCCTTGTCTGCAAAGCGGGCCACCTGCTGAGGACGCGGGGGTGTGGGGTGGAGGTGGGGGGGGTGGTCAGAAGGTCACGTGACACTAGGGGAGAGGTGCTGGCAAATGACAGGTGCTCGGTTGAGGTGAAGTGCCCTCACTTGTGGATAAGTGGGAACAGGCTGCACCTGTTGATTTTCTTTCTTTTTCTTGTTCTTTTTCTTCTTCTTCTTTTTTTTTTGTCTTGCTTTGCAAACACCAGAGCCCTGGGACTGGGACTGGGAGAGGTGGACTTCGTTTTGTTTGTTGAAATCAAGAGCCACTGTGTGATTTCTCCACATGGAGCACGTCACCTAACTAACTACAGGTTCATTCTTTGCTGCTCCCCAACTGTTTGTGCAGGCCATCCGGGTGTTCTTCATGCTCCGTTCCCTGTCACTGCAGCTGCGAGGGGAGCCCGAGACCCAGTTGCCACTGACGCGGGAGGAGGACCTGATCAAAACCGATGACGTCCTAGATCTGAGTGAGTCACGGCGTGGGGGGGGGGGGGGGGGGCAGGGGGCAGTGTCCGCTCCGCCCTGCCAGCTCAGACGTAGCTGGGAGGGTCAATGTGCCACCAGCATTTGGGACTCTGGTTGATCCGTCACCAAGCACCAACAGAGCGTGCGTGTCCCACAAAACTCCAAGAAAGGGCCCTGCCTTCTGGGCGCCTGGAAGCCCGTCATGGGTTCTGCTCGCCGCAGCCCAGGTGGGGCTGTGCAGGTCGTCCGCCGAGGGGTCTGGGCGGGGTGATTGGGGTCTCCGGCTCCAGGATCCCTGCCCTCCATATGACCGTGGCACTGCCAGTTTGATTGGTTTTCTGTATGATGCCAATGATTAAAGATTCTGCTGCTAAAAAGGGGGGAGGGTGACTTTCAAAAGTGACTGTGGGTGACTTGATTAAAAGCGACAACGGGCATCAGCCTGGTTGCGTTCCGATAACCCTTCTCGTACGTGTAGGGCTCTCTCTTTCCTCCCGTTTGCTATAGGGCACGTGCACAGGGATGGGCAAGGTGGCATTGTGATATAGTAGGATTCTTCGGTTAGAAGAGACGGAACGCACGACTTAGGCCGGCTTCAGGAACAGAAAGGGGAGTTGGCTGACGTCACTGGGAAGTCCAGGAGTACATTGCCTTCAGGCATAGCTGCATCTAGGGACTTAAGCAGCGTCGTCAGGAAGCTGCTGCCCTTTGTCTCCGCTGGGCTTCCCTTTGTTCTGGCTTCATCCTCAGGAGGGCTCTCATCAGATGGTGACAAGGTGGCCATCTGCCGTTCCAAAATCTACTGAACTGGCTAAGCAGCCCTTCCAGAAATAGGGCTGCTCTTTCCTGTGACTTGATGGAGGTCCGCAGCAGGGCTCTCATTGGTCTGGCTTGGGTCCATTGACCATCCCTGAACCAATCTGTGGTCAGAGGAATGTGGTTCACTAATGGGCGAGGCCGGGGTCTCGTGGCTGGTCCTTGAGCTGGGAGGTGGGGCCCATTTCTTTTGAAAGAAAAGACTCAGACTCCACCTGAGAGTGAGGAGGGAGGTTGCCCTCAAAGAAAACTCAAAGACATGGAAGTTGAGCAGGCGGGACCCGCAGAGGGCCACCCTTTGTAGCATATGGTAAAGACAGGGTCCTGTTGTTTTAAGTCCGCTTTATTGAGATCAGTTTACGTCTGATAAAATTCACCAAGGTTTAGCGTACAGTTGAATGAGTTTTGACAGAAGCGTTCCGTTGTGTGACCCACGATCCTGTTGTAGACCCCTGAGGGTTGGCACTTGAGCCGAATACCCCTGCCCTGCCGTGTGTTCCCTTGAACCAACGATGGAAAACACCCCCCCCCCCCCCGCTTCTATTTCCTCACCTGTAAAATGGCGATGAACTTCCTTATATTATGGGCCTGTGTTGAGAACCGAGCAAAATACCGTATGAAATATTATACGACTGAGCATTGTGTCCAGGGTATAACTGTGCTCAGGAAGCTGCAGTCCTCTGTATTACCTGCTAATTAAATAAGGTGACGCATAGAAAGTGCAGAGCTTCCTGCGTGAATAGAGGATTCTCCGTAAGTGATTATGATGGGTTTTACCTGTTTGTCTTAACTTCTTCTTCTTGCCTTCTTCTTGTTCTCTTTTTGTCTTCTCTCTCTTAGAAGAAGGGAGCTGTGTCCTGTATGGGCCGCTCTCTGCTCATCTCCTTTGGCCCCTTCCTCCTTGAGAGATGGCCACAGGGATTTCTTTAAGGGTTTAAATTGATTAAGCTGACTGGAGAGAAGATAAACCAGTCTTTCTCTGATTGGATTCAGGGAAGGAGGGAGACAGCTTGCTTTCATGGGCAGCAAGAATGTTCGCATCCATGAAATGGAATTAAATTTTATGCTGGGAATTCACGTCGCTTCCTTCCCCCTCCACCTAGGAGTGGCCCGCTGAAAGAAAGGTTAAAAGTCTTTCACTTATCAATTTTAATTGACTAGATTGCTAGTTGAGATCACTTAACTGAACCTTTTTGGGTAGCTGGCCATTAAGAAAGTAATGGCTGTCTGTCTTTACCCAGCCCCATCACAAATTATGTCTTCACTAAAGGGCACCATCCAGAAAGTACTAGGAATTGTGGGTTTTATGAGCACGTGATACTAGAATAAGGTATGCACGTGTTATTGTTTGACTTTTCTTTCTTCTTTTTATTCTTCCTGGCGATTGTTCCTAAATGCTGGATCTCCCCTTCCATTGGGGAAAAGTCAGCACGCTCTGCACATCACAAAATGCCTTCTGTGTACATAAAATGTAGGCAACATCATAACCTAGACGAAGGCATTCATATTTGCCAAGCGATTGGAAACTGGGCATCCTCCTTGTGAGCGTAGTGATTTGAGGAGGCTGACTTCGGGGAGAAATGCTGGGGGCTGGTCAACTTTTCCCCGAAGGTGATGTGATACGGGCGGACCTGCGCAAAGGAATGCCGGCTCCAACCGACCCACAGATCGCAGGAGGAGATGACTTAACCTGTGTTTCCTGACCTTGTCACACGTTGATAAGAAACCACAGCCCCATCGCATATCTCCAGACCAGCTGTGAGCCTCTGGGTCGGGTGTGGCAGGTGAGCTCTGACAGGCTGGCTCCTGAACAGGAGCCTCGTGGAGGCCTTCACCCCTGCCCCTCCGGAAAGAAGCCAGCTGCCCGTGCTCGAGCCTGTTTTGGTTTTGTTTTTGCCGGAGAGGAGAGTGGCTTGGGGCAGAGGTCACAGACTGGCAGCGTGAAGGAAGGGAGGGCAGGCGGGCAGGAGGCAGGGAAGGGGGAGGGGAAGGGAAGGCTGGCTTGACTACATGAAACAGATCAGACTTTTAGAGAGAATGGCCCCGTGAATCACCACCTACCCCGCCTCCAGCTTCAAAGGTTATTACTCTCACGGCCCCTACCATTTCTCTTTTTATATACCTGCACCCCGCGTATCGAAGCAAATGGAAGACGTCGCATCATCGCATCTGTACATACTTGTCTCTAGCAGACAAGGACGGGGGGCTGCTCTTACTAACTGAATTGGTTGCCACCCTTGCAGATGGTGAGCTTGCCCGGCCCCGCTGCGGCTCCAGATGGAGCCCGGGCAGGAGGGAGGGCTGGCGGCACCGTGCCCACTCCGACAAGCCATCGGGCTGGTGGCATCGCTCGGGGCCTTAGGGTTCCTGAGGCTCAGAGGCCTTGCCTCTAAAATGGTTCTAAAGACTTGCCGGGGAGCTGTTGAAAATCAGATGAGATCACGTTGGTGAAGCTCCCGGTGCCGTGCTGGGCCCACCGTAGGTGCTCGGTGAGGGGAGAGCTCGCCGTCGTCCCTGGTGCAGCTGCTGGAGAAGTGACGTAGGGCTCACGCTGCGGGGCTCTGCGGGGCGGGCATCTTCGGCTTTGACAACGATTTGGAGGAGCGTATCCTGACACGTTTAAACCAGTTCATCACTTGTATGATGGCCCCATTTTGGGGGTAAGAAAGGCCGCACTGGCTGCCTGCGTCCAGGTGAAGGGAGCTGCACCAGGCAGGGCACTCCTGCGTGCTCCCTGATGGGCCTCCTGACCGACGGGCCCCTGGAGTGCCCTGAGGACGGCAGGCTGTGACCAGAAGTGGCACCAGGGCCTTCTAAAAGGAGTCTTGCCTGTTTCTAGAAAATATGGCCAATCACGGTAGGGAGAAATTCCCCCCTTGTCCATATATCCTAAGTAGATACCAGGCGTCCTCGTGAAACTCCTGGATTCCTTCCCAGCCTTTTCCACGTGGCCACTTGACGTTTACATAGTGTGGCCGTAGCATGTGCGTCCCACACCTAATCTTGTCCCCTGATTTTCTAGACCCAGTCCGCAGATCCATCCATTCATTCCACGATGTGTTGGGTGCCTGCTGTATGCCAGGCACAGCGATGGGAGCTGGGATGTGATGGTGAGCTGAGGCCAGCTTGCTCTCTGCTCTGGTGGTGCTTCCAGTTTGGAGTGGGGGTGGGGGGGCCACCAACAGGTAAGGAAGTAAGTACACAATCACAGGTTGTCGGAGATGGTCTGTGGAGGCGGTTGGACCGGCTCTGTGCTCGAGAATAAGTAGGAGAAGAGACCTCCTAGGCTGGTTAGAGAGGCCTGTCTGGTCAGGCACCGTGAAGGAGGGACCAGAAGATTGTGGGAAAAGGCAAAACCGAGGCCTGCCAGTTAGAGGGGATGGCAGAGGTGAAGCCGGAAGGGGAGAGAGCGTGGCGTGTCCGGCAGCTGGTCTGGCCAGCAGGGGAGAGAGGGGTTGAGATGAACCAGAACTCAGGCCCAAGGCAGCAGGAACCCATCTGAGCATTTCCACAGGGACATCTGTCCTTAAAGTGTACTTCCAGGTCACTTGGTCCCAACAGAGCTCCAAGGGGCTGGAAAGGCCACGTGGGAGGTGGTTATGAACACGAGCTTGGGGACCAGGCTGTGTCTGGTGTGAAATCCCAGCTTTGCCCTTGTAACGAGCTAGCGTATGGCCTTCTACAAGCAAATTTCGTGTCTCAGTGCCTCAGTCTCCTCATCTGTGAAATGGGAGTCGGTGGGAGGAGTAAAGGAGTTAATGTGTGTGAAGTGCTTGGAGCAGTGCCTGGTGCGCTCGCCGGCCAGCCATTTGGAAGGCCCGGCGGGGTTCGGGGATCAACCAGCAGTGCGAAAAGGGGGATGGGAGCACGGACGGCATTTCGTGGCGATGCTGGAGATCCAGCTGGATTCTGGGCTCTGAGCTTGGCGACAGTGTGGGCAGCAAGGGGTGGGGGTGGGGGGACAGCGACAACATAAGCAGGGGACCGGCCCTGGAGGAGGAGACGAAGCCTAGTTGGGTGGTCGCAGAAGAGGTGCTGAGCAGCGGCCCGGCCGTGATGCCCAGGGCGAGGGTCGGGCGTTGGCGGACACTGTCCTCAGGAGAGGTTCCCCACAACCGTCACGAACTTCGCAGTTACCGTGTCGAGCAGTAGAACGTTGGCCGAGGCGTCTCCTGGGACCGTTGCATACCTGGTGGCATTTCTCCTTGTGCCGTGTCACCACACAGATGGCTGTTGCTCACAGGTGCCCACAGCAGTTAGAAACCTAGGTCACACAGTCTGTGCGAGGGGGTCCCAACCCTCCAAACACGGGTCTGCACACCAGCAGCTCTCTGTACTCTGGGTCTGCCTCCTCGCCCAGACTTGGACACACCTGTGTGGGGGCCTGAAAACAGGCCCGTGGAGGGTAGAGCAGTGGTTTCCTGTGGTTCCTAGACCTGGGGACTGCCCTGCCCAGTACTATGCCAAAACGATAAAACCCCAACAAACCCCTGGGGTTGGGATTGCCAACTTTTTATTTTACGAAGTCTTTTTTTTTTTTTTTAAGCATTTATGAACTACCATTTCATAAAAGAAAGGAATCCCAGATAAGTAGGAAGGGCGTCATTTCAGAACAAGGGACAGACTTTCCAAGAACTATGCCTACATGCTATGTTTTAATGGGGTCTATTCTTTTATTTACCTTTGAGAGACAGAAAGACAGAGTGCAAGTGGGGGAGGGGCAGAAAGAGAAGGAGACACAGAATCCGAGGCAGGCTCCAAGCTCTGAGGTGTCAGCACAGAGCCCAGCATGGGGCTTGAACCCACAAACCTTGAGATCGTGACCTGAGCCGAAGTCAGACGCTTAACCTACTGAGCTGCTCAGGTGCCCCAATGGGGTCTCTTCTTTAAGTAATTCAAGTGCAGGCCAATTACAAGAACAAAAGTGTCTCTGTCTTTTTTGAGCTCCGTCTTGTGGGGGAGGTAAGGACGGACCACCTGGGCACACAGAGGAAAGTCAGATGGCCACTGTGTTAAGGTGCCCAGGGGTTGCCTGGAAGTCACAGAGGTTTTTGAGGGAGCGACCACCCATCTGATGGCTGGGTATGCATGCAGGTGCCTGGCAGGAGCAAAGGCCCTGGGGTTGAGGGGGAGTTCAGGAAGATGAGAAGCAGCGGTGTGGCTGGAGGGCAGGGCAGGGTGGTGAGAGGACTTCGTTTGCCTGGGGCCCGGTGTGTGGGCCTTGCAGGTCGATCAGGGATTCAGGCTTTCTTCTAAGAACAGTGAGAAGTGTTTTTCACCTGGTGATACGATCGCATTTGTATCTCAGAAGGCCCTCTCTGGCCTCAGTGTGAGGGTGGGTTTACGGGGTGCGGGGCAGCGTTCCAGCCAGGAGTCCTGGAGAGAGGCCAGGCCCGTGAGACGGATCCTGCAGAAGCGTTGTCCGAAAGGTGGTGCCCACAGGCTTCTTACACAGCTCGGTTTGCCCCAGCAAGTGGTTCCTGAGCGCTCTTGCTTTCTGCTCTAGGGCCCAGGTACAGAGACTCTTGATTGCTAGGAGGCCCATCCTGTTTGATCCAGCCTGTGCTCTTGAACCTGACCCAGACCCGTCGTGCCTTCAGAGCTAATTATTAACTACAGGGATGTCATTTTGGTTGATCTCGTCTCCCGCTGCTGTGGGCCATCCTCCAGCGCTCCCGGCTGTTTCTAGGCCAGGACCTGCCTGTTTTGACAAGGGAGCTGAGGGTGTGGAGGAGGCCCTGGGTCCCAGAGCACTGCGGACTCGGGAGAGGACGGATCTGACATCTGGATCCCAGCTCTGCCTCTTCCTCTCTGTGTGACTGGAGACACATCGATCCACCTGTCTGAGCGTCGGTTCCTCATTTGTAAAATGAGAGGAACAGTGCCCGCCTTTGCAGGGAAATAGCTGTGCAGACAGGTTGCAAACATCCGGCCCTCAGGCCCACGGATGTAGTTGGGTGTCTGGCAGAATATGTGTAATTTTATGTTAGTTGCCAACATTTTATTTACTTACTTACTTATTTACTTATTTATTTTTATTAATTTTTTTATTATTTCTTACAACATCATATGCTCTGTTTTATTGCATCTCATGTTGGGTAGAAGACAACACCTACCTCAATACCAATAACACGTTGCCAACATTTTAAAATCGAGGTATCTTACTGCACAAACCCAGATACCTCTCACTTTGAATGTGAAACGGTCTGGTCCCTTGGGGCCGAAATGCCCGCAGGCAGCAGCGGGCCGCCTCTTTGCAGGGGCATCCTTCGCACCAGCTCGCGCTGTCTCCAGCCGCGGGCCTGCGCTGGACCCCAGCTGCCCACTCGGCACCTCCCGCCTGCCACCACAGCGGACTCGAGCTCCCGCACCGACCTGCCTCCTGCAGCCTGCCCGTCCCCCAGTTGGGGGCAGCTCCGTCCCGGTGCTCAGACCCCGGGCTCGTCCTTGATTCTTTCTCTCCAACCCGCCGTCCGGTCGGCCAGCACCCCTGTTCGGCCCCTCTGTCCAGCTGTATCCAGATCTGACCACCTCTCTCAGCTCCACCGCCGCGAGGGCCCTGCCATCTGTCACCTGCATTGTTGTAGTGGCCTCGTAACCAGTCATTTGCTTCTGCCTTGTCCCCTGCAGTTTATTCTCAGTGTAGCGTCCAGCGTCCTCTTCTTAAGCCAGGGGCGCCTGGGTCGTTCAGTCAGTTGGGCGTCCGCTCTTGACTTGGGCTCAGGTGGCGATCTCACAGTGTGTGGGTTCGAACCCCGCATCCGGTTCTGCGCTGACAGCACGGAGCCTGCTTGGGATTCTCTCTCTTTCCCTCTCTCTCTGCCCTTCCCCTGCTCATGTGCTCTTTTTCTCTCTCTCTCAAAATAAATAAATAAGCTTAAAAAAAAGCCAGGTCACGTCCTACCTTTATCACAGTGGCCTCCTTCCGACCCTGACTCTTCAGCGGCTGAGAGGCTGAGTATTACCTAGCGCCGTCTGGCTGGCTCTGCTCTTGCTTCTCTTCGGACACGCCGGGCACACTCCCACCTCAGGGCCTTTCCTCTGGCCGCGCCCCCCACCCGCAAACCACTCACGCCCCAGAACAAGTGCAGCTGTGGACACTTACACGGCCCACGGAAACCCGTGTGTGTCGACCGTGCTCCACATCCCACATGCGTGTTTGAGTTTGGACCAAGGCCCCCGCTCTCTGTTTTCCTTTCGTTTGTTGATGAATAGGAGAGCAAACGTCACGAGCGACCCTGCGGCATTTCCCATTTCCCCATTTCCTAGCATTCTGCGTGCTCATCCCAGTGCCCTGACAGGCGAGAGTTTGCAGGCCGCTTGGAAGTTCTGGCTGTATTCATCGCGTTGCTGAGATCCTCTTTTCCAGCAAGGGGATTTGTGAAGCTCCCCAAGCAAGTGATGTGGTTTGACCGTAAGTCCACGAAAATGTCAGCTCATTGATTTGCTTCTCTTGCAAGGCCAGTGATAGTCTTGCGGTCCCATCTGTCAGTTCTGGAAAACCCTCCGTGTTCTCTGGCTTTGTTGATGGCCTGGTCATTGTCCTGTGCCTCATCCTGCCAGAACTGATAAAATGATATCATTAATAAAGCATGTGAAACACAAATCCAGAGTGTGGGACATTCTAAAAGACAGCTGACTCGAACTCCTCAAAATCATGAATGCCATGGGAGACCAAAAGAAAAAAAAAAGAGGGGAGGGCGTCCATTCTATTATTGTTCTAAATTCTCGAAACGGAGGAGACCCCACTGTCCGTTTGGGTTCGGTCTGACTTAGACGGAGAGGAACAAATAGCTTGAAAGGACTTGTTTTTGAAAACTGAAATTGGGAAATTTGCACGTGGACTGTGATCGGGTCTTAGGATTGAGGTCCACATTACGTTTCTTAGGTGTGATAACGGCATCGTGATTCTGGGGGAGAGTGTCTTTGTTTTTAGGAGGCACAGGCTGAAGTGTTGAGGGCTAAGCTGAATGCTGCTTGCAACTCGGGAGTGATTCACAAAAATGTGAGTGTGTGGGTGGACCAGTGAGAGAGGAAGCAAACGCAGCTTATGTGAACAGTTAGTGAATCTAGGTGAAGGGCATGTGTGTGTTTGTTGTACTATTGTTTAAACCTTTCTGGACCTTTGAAATTTTTCAACACAGAAGCTTAAGAAAGTGGCAAGAGAGACATGGAGCCCTTGAAAATCATTTAATTAACGAGGAGTGGCATGCTTAGGGAAGGGGCCTTGACTTCAGGAAAAAAAGCTGAGTTGGAATCCCAGCTGTGCGCCCCGGGGCCAAGTAGTTAACCTCTCTGAACTGTTCTTCCTCTTTGTAAAGTGGGGATGATAAACTGCGTCAGGGCTGCTCTGCAGATTCAAAGAGAGAATCCCTCAGGAATACGAAAACCGTCCTTCGCATTCGTCAGCTGGACAGCACACGGGGTGTGGAACGACTTTTCTTTTGAGAATGTTCTCTGTGGGAGTGCTGACATACCAGAGCCTCATGACTGCTTCTGTCCATGGGATACATTGAAAAGCAGAGGTGGTCACACAGGCGCGTTGATTAGACGATGGTTTCTTGGAAGGATGACTTTTAGGAAAGTGGGTGCTGGCTGATTTGGCAAAGAACTGAAACGTGCAGGGGAGGCCTGATTCAGACTCAGATGGCTCCTTGGGGGCAAGTCAGTGCAAGCGTTGGTGCCTGGAGCTCAGGAGAACTGGCTTGTTCGGCAGCAACGCTGAAGCGGACTGATGTGGAATCAGAGGCACGTGTGGATGTGGCCTTCGAAGTCCCATCCGGAGCTGAGTGTGGTCTGTGGCTCTTCAGCCTGCACCCCCACTGCTCTGTGTCTCTGAAAGGTCTATAGTGCGGCAGAGCGCCCCAGTGGGCACCCCACCTGGGCGTCACCTGACCTGCGGACTGGGACCACTCTCGACCCAGCTCCAACCCCACCCCACGGTCCCAGGGTCACCAGCCCCCTTGCCTATGCCCTGACTGAAGTTTCTCTGTCCCTAGTGCCTCGTGCTGGGCCTGGCACACAGTAGGCGCTCTGAGAAGGCTTGCGGGTTTGAACTGATCAGAGCCTTAGCAGTGGCTTTAATTATTCGTAAATGCTTAAGGCACATTCATTAACACGAACGTGGCATTTCTGAATGTTGTCTTGAGCAATTTGAGGCAGTTGGATTGCAAGTTAAGAACCCTGCATTTGAACCGTCTTGACCATGCGTTTGAATAGCCAGGGCCCCAGTGCAGACTGCCCTCCCCACCCCCCCACCCCCCACAGGAGAAATATACCAAGAATCTTAAACTGACCTTGGAGGTTTCTAAAAATGCATATTGTGTTAATGTCAATAGTTGTGCCAGCCTACGTCATGTTACCTAAGAAGTAAAACACTGTGTTTCCGCCGACCCCCTTGCCCCTCTTTGATACTAGAACCCCGAACTCGATTGCCCAGAAAAAAGCGTGCTTGATTTAACCCACCAATTCTCTCAGGGAACAGAAAACGTGGGATTAACAGCATTTCCCACCCCCTCTATGAATCAGGCTGCTTCTCCGTGTGCTTGATGAATAATGTTGCTGGCCCCTTTTCAGAAATGAAGTAGAAATATGGAGCAGTGAAATTTGTATCTTATAAAGTGGCTGGAAATGTGGTTATAATACAGCTGTCAGTTTTGTTCAAGTGGAAAATTTTAAAGTAAACCCAATTGCAGCATTATTTGGTTCTCTTAAAGCAGGGTGATGTAGCCGTTTCCTGTGTATTGATTATTTGATTGGTACCTGTCTGCTGGACTAATTTTTTTTCTTCTCAGTAGCGCTCATTGATGTGGTTTAATGTATATTCCTGTAATCTTTCCCTGTTTTATAAACTTACAATGATAATTGAGCTACATTAGAGAGCCATGTCCTGCTGAAATCACAAGGTCACCTAATGACGGTGCCCTCTGTTGTCGGTTGTGCAGTCAGTAGTCCCCAGGATTGTTCTTCGGAAAAAGACAGAACTTGCAATTTTTTTCCCCCTCTAGGAAGCAGAATTTCTAAATTCCACTCTCTGCATTGGGGAAATGAGGCGTTCTGAGTAAAAGAGACTGGTTTTGAGCTTTTTCCTTCCTTGCCTTTGAGAATCGTCATTTCTGCTGAAGACACTCCACGATGCAAGTGTTTTTTCCCCACATCCCAGTCCTTCCTGTGTATTTGCAAACGGGGCCACGGTTTTGTTCCTCGGATCAGAGGGGACCTGCTGGCCTAGATTTGCTCAAGGAGCGCTGTCTTCTGAGGCACGGCTCGGCCATTGGGAAGTGGACGGATTTCGGACACGGCTCTCTTCCAGGGCGGCCCCGGCATTCTCAGGCTCTGTGACCCAGGCGTGTCCCCCTAACCTTGGATCTCTCTGTCTGTACCTCACGGGGCCGTCGGGAGGGAGGGGTGCTGCCTGCTGAGCAAGTGTCTGGTGCGACCTGATAGGGCCCGGCCAGCAAAGGCCAGCAGAGAAGCTACTCCGACTCGACAGTCTTCCCCAGTCAATAAATGGGAATTCCATCTGCGTAGTCACTCAGGCCAGAAGCCTTGGAGTATCCTGTCTTCTCTCTTTTTCTCACCCCTGCGACCACGCCCTCTGCCAGTCCTGCCAGTTCAGGCATCAGGTAGACCCACAATCTGGCCCCTGCTCACCACGTTCCAGGCCTGCCCCCTGGTCCAGGCCCTGGACGCTGTCCTCTGTCTGGTTTGCCGGCTTCCTCCCCTGCCCTTCTCCACCAACAAGAGCCCAGGGCATCCTTTCAGAGTGGCCGTCGGAACCCTCCAGAGCCCCCCTCCAGAGCCCTGCCCGTGGCCTACAGGTGCACCTCTGCCCCGTGCCCCCGTCTCTCGCCCCTCCACTACTCCTGTCACGGAGACGCGGGAGAGCCCCCCACCCAGACCGCGGGCATGAGGGTGGCTGATGAGCCCCGACGCCGCCTCACTCGAGCCAGCCTCCTTGATGACATCTGGCTGGCTGGCGGGGGCAGCGAGCCGCCACGGGAAACGGGAATTCGTGGGGTGCGTGGGGTTGAGGGTTAACGTTGAGTTTCAAGACATCCCTCACTCCAGCCCACTCGATGTGACTGTCTGGGGCTCTGCCCACACAGGGCTCCTCACCCCGAAGCTGTTGCTTTCCCTGCCACAACACGTCCCCTCCCCCCACCCACGGCCCCACCCGGCCACCAGGGACAACACTGGACTCCCCAGGCCTCAGATGGGGAGGATTGGCTTCTGGCTGTGCTAGCTGATCAACCACAGAACACCCAAAACAAATCTCTGGGGAGGCTGAAGCAGTGACATACAGCGTGACCTTTATTGAAGGTCCCCCGCAGGAACGGGACATCAGCCTTGGGCCTGTCCTCTCCCCTAGCCCAGGATCCTGGTGCCACTTTCCCAGCACCGGTCCTGCTATCTAGCCCTGTCTGCTTTTAGCCGGTCCTCACCCTCCAGTTCGCCCCAGTCCCCACTGGGAAGTGCAGGAAGCAGGGAAAGGGGACCAGCACCTTCTTTCTGCTCCCTCGTAGGAGGGAGTTGTGTTTCATTCAGATTGGTGTTATCACCTAAGTTCCTAAGGAGAGGTCAAAGTCAAGGCATAGGAAGCACCTGCATAACGTGGAGTGGCCACCAGCCCTGACTTCAGAGGCGGCTGTGACGGGGATTGCCCTGCTTCCCGGTGACCAGTGGGTTGTGGGGCAACGTCGGTGGTCTGGACTGATGGTTTCCAGATGAATGTCGAATGGTGTTTGCTCTGCTAGGGTATTAGTAACAATGATGTTCAGACATTCAAAAGTTTAAATTGGCATTTCTGCTTTGAGCTGCCTGAAAATAGAAGTGAAAATTGGTTTGCTCCGCTGCCCTTAAGTGCATCAGAGGAACTGCTTTCGGGCACTTGCCCCTGACTCCCTAGGCCAGGGCAGAGCCCTAGCCCTGGGTGGCTGGTAGGAGGGCTGGTGGTTTCTGGCCTGGGGCTCTCTTCCAAAAGAGGGTGACGGTGGAGATCCTCTGCCCGAGTTGTGCCTTAAAATCAATTTAGGAGCTTCAAAAGCTATCTATGCCCAGGCCCCACTCCAGAAAGTTCTGATTCGCTTGTTCCGGGGATCGGGACCTCACATCCCTATTTTTAGATGCTCCCTAGAGGATTCCATCATGCAGTCAGTGTTGAGAACCACCGGGCCAGCCTGAACGAGAAATGTTCTGGAAGTTAACACTGGGTCTCTACTTTGCCGCTCCAGTTCCCTCTTGGAGCTCTCTCCTTGCGAAGCCCCCTCATCAACCGGATGTTGCGGGGACGCTGGCTTTGGCGGCCTGATGCGGCGGTCACGCCTCTCTCTAGGTTCTGAGGTCTGCTTCTAAGGCAGAAACCTTGTCCTGTCCCAGCCAGCCTTACAAACCCCTTGGGAAGGTGGCATGTAGAAGGACGTCTCTCCATGGGTCCGACACAGCTGGTCGTGATGCCGGGGCTGAGACCGTGGCTGTCCTCCAGCAGCAGAGGAAGAGGAAGTCGGCTGTGCTGCATGAGGGGGTGTCTCTCTCCGGGAGAAGTCCCTCGGGCCCTGTGGGGGGCGCTCAGGGGAGAAGCAGGAGGAGCCGGGCCCACGAGGGAGGCAGAGTCCCGTCTGCCCCGCGGACCCACGGGGCACGTGCTCCTTCGGTGGGTCGCGGCCAGAACCGCGGTATTTGAGCTGCTCCATCGCTCTCCCGTCCCTTCCTGGATGCACACGGCTGGGTTTGTGTAAGCTAACCGCGCATGCGGTGTGCCTCTGCCTCCGTTGAACAGCGATTCACACCCGGGGCCCTTGTTCCAGAGAGGGAGGGGCCGGGGGGCCGGGGGGCCGGGCTGGAGCTCCCGGCCCGGCCCTGCAGCCTCCGGCTACACGTGTGCTCAGGCAGCCCCCAACCCGAGCCGTGCTGGTCCTCGTTTACGATGGATGCGGGCCGCACCGGAGCCACCCGTGGGAGCCGAGCGTCCCTGCGGCACTGCAACGCCGGCCCGTCCCTGACTCTCCGGTCGTCCTGAACCAGCGCCAGTCCTGGAAAGGGCCTGCTCTGTTTCACGCAGAGTCGTAAAGATGTCTCGGGAGCAGACAGTCAGACCAGGAGGCTGAGAAGTCACTGGAGCCGAGCCTGCCTTTCCCAGGTCTCCCGAGTGTTTGTAAGTCATTTGCTTATGATTAAGAGCTACAAGTTCTCATCCTGTCGTCTTCCCTTCCTTCCTCCCTGGGTCTGCTCGGGGCCACTATTTTTTATAGAAGGTTCAAGGTGAGATCGACCTTTCCTCTCATTGCCAAGTCGCGCAGAAAAGCCCCGTGCAGCTTCCTGGTTTTCGGTTTGGCATGTCCAGATTATCTTTGGCATCCACTGCTTTCATCATCGGTACCCAGGCCTTCCAGTTTGACAATCTGCTTTGCATTTTTCTAAGTGCATTCGGGGTTTTCCAGAGCCGTGCAGAGCCAGGAAACACGCATGTTATTTAAATGATTCCAGTTAACCTGTACCCTCTAACTAGTCGTTCACAGAACCCGCCTCTCCAGTGATAGGTAGGCTGCACTCTCCAGGGCAGCAGAATTGGTGAAAGTCTACAGCTTTCTCTATTTCGCGCTGGGCCCCTCCACTCTCATGAAGCCCCAGTCCCAGACTCTCAGGAGGCTGCAGGTGGAAGTCCCAGACAGTGTCTAGGGAAGGTTCTAGGCTAGGTTTGTGCCGCCTCGTCGCCACTCCCAGAGGTCTCCCTTGGCCCCCCCCGGCCCCAGCCCCAGCCCCTTCCCTTCCTGTCCCCGCATCCTCTGCAGTGATGATAGCGACCATTCCTCGGTCCGTTTCTCAGGTCGGCCGCTACTGTGAGCATTCTGCATGGGTTCGCTCATTTAAACCCTCTCATCCCGCCAAGTAGGTCCTGTTATTTTCCCATCTTGCAGAGGAGGAAACCTAAGCACAGAGAGGTAGAACGAGCCGCCTGGAGACATGCCGCCAGGCAGCAGGGGCGCCAGGGCGCGCACGCAAGATTCAGACAGCAGAACTTGGACGCCTGACTCCAGGCTAGGGCTCCTCCGTTCATTCACGCACCCACTCACCCGTCCGCCCGCCGTTTACCGAGTGGGCACCGTGCTAGGTGGTACGACACAGAGAAGAAAACACAGCCCTCCCTTCAGGCAGCTCTTGGTGTCCCGGCAGGATTTCCATCAACAGGTGGATACAGGTGCTCTGGGGGAAACTTCGGAGCACAGAGGGGAGAACTGGGGTGGGGGGCCGTGGTGAATGGGGACAGCGATTGCTTCTGGGAGCCCCAGCTTCTGAGCCAGTTATTCTGAGGGTGTGTTCAGCAGGCCAATGAGCTTGGCAAGAACGTTCCAGGCAGGGGATGTTCTGGGTGAGGGCACAACAGTGCCCGTGATAGCCCGGCTCAGGACCCCATGTCTGGAACATCAGCTGGCCTAGTCGTTTCCTACTGTGGCTGTAGCCGATTTCTGCAAAGTTGGTGACTTCGCGTGGCACGCATTTATCGTCTTAGGCTTCTGTAGGTCAGAAGTCTGATGTGGGTCTCACTGGGCTAAAATCAACATGTCAGCAGACCTGCTTTCCTTTCTGGGAGCTCAGGGAAGAATTCATTCATTTCCTTGCCTTTTCCAGCTACCCGAGGCGCCTGCATTCTTTGTCTCATGGCCCTCTCCCGTCCCCAAAGCTAGTAATGGTGGGTTGAACCATTCTCCTGTCACATCACTCTGCCCTCCTCTTCCACTTTTAAAGACCCTTTCTGATTAGATGGGGCCCACCCAGATACTCACAGTGTAACCTCCCCATCTCAAGGTCCTTAATTTCATCACATCTGTGAAAATCCTCTTATAAGGGAGCACGTTCACAGGTTTCTGGAATCAGAGCATGGCACCTTCAGAGGCCATCATTCTAGGTACCACAGGTGGGATGCAGAAACTGGCAGCAGATGGGGACAGAGAGGTGGGCGGGAGCTCTGCGTGACACCCTGCAGGAAGGAACCCCCAAGAACCATAGCAGATGCACAGGGTAGGACATTTGCCCCCTGGATGTTCTTGGGTCCTGGGCCCTGCCCTCTGCCACATCCTTGGCAGGTCCTTCTGACCTTCCCGCCCCACGGAGGGCTGCGGCATGCCCATAGGGCCCTATTTTAGTGGTATAGGCTAAGACTCTTCTCTCTGTGTCTCCCCACTCCCAGCCACTATCCCCGGGATGTCCCTGATTTCTGCCCACTGACACTCCCCATGCTGCCTCCCCCAGTTCCGGGCACCCAGCCACTTCCTGCCTTTTCTGCCAGTTTTGTCTGTCCGTCCCCTGGTTCCTGCTGCTGGGGCTCTTCCCATGGTTGGTGGTCTCCCAGGCAACCCAGGCTCACTTCTCCCCACAACTCTCCTTTTGCCCTAAAAAGCTCAAATGTCAGACCTCCACCCCCCCCACACACACACAAGGCACCACTCCCTTGGGTCCTCAGGCCCCCGGGGCCCTTCCTTTTTGTTCTTGCACACCGGTAGTGCAGGCAGAGCTGAGGGTGGTGGTTCTCTCCAGCGAGTTTGGGCCAGAAGGAATTTTAATCAAAAGTCCCAGTTTGGCTTTGAGAGGGACCTTTCTCCAGGAAAGGATCAGATAGTTCCAGTCATTAAACGGTCTGTTGCAGAACGTTAGTCATGGACTCAAGTGGTTGGATTTGAAAATGAAATAAAATAAATGTGTTTTGTTTTGTTTCAAGACATGAGAACATTGTTGACCTTGGTGGAAAAACATTCTGGTTTAGGCCCTAAGTATACGTATGGGAACTGAGGTTCCGCAAATTCTGCAGATGCTTCCCTCGATTTTGATGGCTGTCGCTAAAACAGAAACCCACAGTAGCCTTGGATACGACCTGTGTGCGCGCACACACGTACGTGTGTACATGTCATGGGAAAGCGCAATCACTCGCTTTGTGGAAATCCAGACCCCCTCGCACACCGTCGTTCACCCCTTCGGGCCGGGACCGTGGGCTCACGGGTGGTACCACTTCCCCGTCCGGGCCACCCTTCCCCAAGACCCAGGTCCAGCCTTTCGCTTCTCTGCCTGCCGTGAAGAAAGTTTCTCTCGAAAATAAGTGACAGCTCTCATCCCCGCCCCGTACGTGGCGCTGGGTGACACCACGGACAAGTACTCGTTTGCGTGAGACCTTGGGGTTGACGGTGAGACTCGGCAAGGCTTAACTTGATGGGTTTGCTGGAGAGTCGGGAAGGACTCTGAATGTGATCAGCAGTCATCTGCTGAAGCCCTACCGTGTGCCCGACGGGACCCTGGGCACAGAGACGAGGGGCCCTGCCTCTTCTCGTGAAGCCAAAGGGACGCACCCCTCCTGAGGTCGCTCACTCACAGCGGGGTCCAGGGGAGCGGTTCCCTCCCACCCTGGACACCAAGATTTAAAACTTCCATGTTTGGCAAATCTCCATCCCTGTTTGGCTGTTAGGTCGTGTGTGGGAGTGAGACTGTGTGTAGCTTTGGAAACTGTGGGAGGTAGACCGTCAGCTGCACATCAAGGGTTTCTTTGCCCAGTTACAGAGACGGTGGGGGCTCCCTGTTGGTCGCAGCTCCTCCCCCGGCAAGTCTTCAGGTTTAACTCCTGGCCCCAGCCCCTTGCGATAGCAGCGACTTCCTGGAGAACCCAGTCAAAGGCTCTGAGAAGTCCTGCAGACTCAAAGTCAGCCTGGAGCGTGGGGGTGGCAGAAGCTGCCCTTCCCCGGCGGCTCACCGTCTGCCAAGTGCTGCCTGAGGATTTACGTGTAGAGGTGCCCCCGCCGGGAGAGTTCCCACCAGCACCTGACCCTGGCCCACTGCGCTCCGGCTCCCAGGCTCACACCCAGCAAGCCCCCCGCTCCCCGACCTCTGATCCGTCCTGACGTCGCCTGGCCAGTCCCCACCTGAAGCCTGGTTCTTCCGCGGCGCATGTAATGACACCTCCAGCTTCCCCCACGCCGGTTGTGGTGGAAGGTGGGGCTGTGAGCCTGGTATAAACACGGTGCCTCAGCCCTGAGCCCCAGCCGCCGGTCCTGCCTGGGGAGCTCGTCTGTCGGCAGGGAGGGCCGGGCAGGCCGTCGGAGGGGAACCTGCCATGGGGTGTGCCCTTCCGAGGGAGAAGGGACGGCTCTGATCGGCTTGTGTGTGCTTTTGCTCGGCCAGGGATGGAAACGGGCACCGGGCTTTTCACCCGGCCCAGGAGGCAGGCACACATAGCCCCCGTTGGCAGCCCCCTCCAAGCTCTGCGCTCCCTCACTGTCTCTCTGTGCGTCGGCAGGGTCGAGGCCTGAGACCCCCCAGGCCCTCGGGCCTGAGCGGTCTGATCCTCAGCCGCTCTCCAGCCACACTGCTCTCTCTGGAACCCAGCTGCCCTCCTCTGTTTCCAGTCCGCGGCTCTGCTCCCCTCTGCTTCTGACTGTCGCACGGGCCTGCCCCTCTGTCTGGGACGATCTCTTCAGCCACTGCAGTCCCTTTGCTTGGCCATCTCCCCGGCATCCTCTAGACCTCTGCACATAGCTCACCTCCCAGCAAAACCTCTTTGGGATCTCACTGTCTTCGTGGCGTTGGCCACCATTTGTGCTTTTCTGAGTTTGTGTGGTTATTTGATTGGCGTGGGTACCGAGGTGCCTGGGGGCGGAAACCCTCACTCTTCACAGTTGAACCTGCTGCTGACAGCACAGTGGGCACCCGGTGAAGATTTGCTGGAGAGGGAGGAATGGAGGTGGCGAAGTGGCTTAGGAGCAGGGCCCATAAATGAGGACACGGGCCTTGTTTTCACACCCCAGGCCGTGATTCCAAGGGCACGTGGGCATCCTTGTAAATGTGCCGTCCCACAAACACCTGACATCGTTCCTCACGCCGGCTTGGTGTCTCTTCTCACTGGGAAGTCGGAAGGAGCTCGAGGCTGGATTCAAGGGTCCAGCGTTAGTCTTTGGAACTTGCCGGCCTTTGTGAGTCACCCACATTGTGCGCAGAGGCGATCTGAAACTCTTAAAGATCCGTCGGTACATCAGAATACCTAGTAAATCACAGTGCATTCTACCTGATGTTCCTTCCAGTCACTTGAAATGCCCGCCCTTGTGCAGCCCCCCTGGGAGATGCTGCTGAGGAAGCAGCAGCCCGGGCAGGGATGGTGAGTCCCTCGAGGAAAATTAATACCGCGCCATCAATTCTGGAGGCCAAGAGGGCCCGCGGCCAGATGGCTGTGCGTCGGCTGGAATAACTCACAGTCGTGTGGGCCCTGGTTTGGGAGGCCTCTCCTGGCCCTGCGTATAAATCAGTTCTTCTGCGGAGAGAGCAGGCAGGTGCCTTTGTCAGGGGTGGGGGAAGGGAGCCAGCCCCAGAGCCCCTCTTCCCAGAGTCTGTCGTGGTCCAGGGGGGCCTGAAATGCACCTCTCCAGCACCCGTTATCAGCTGGGCCAAGCGCAGGGCTCCTCCGCGGACGGGGCTGTGAAGCCCTTGTCGCCGCTCCTGCTGGGACCATGGGCAGGGGCTTTTGTCCCGGCTGTCAGAGCGTAACAGGACAGACCCGCTTTCACAGTGCAAGCCTTAATTGGATGGTCAGAGGGCACATCTGTGGCTTATAAAAAACAAACGGCCTGACAATTTTAGTGAAGGAGAGAGAAAACTTGCCTCGGAGTGAGCCCCCAGGGAGGGCAGACACACTTGTCACTCGCCACGAGGCCTCAGCTGCCCCCTTCATCTTTACACGTCTCTGCTCTCCCATCTGCAAGATGAGAGTCACGAGTCCCGACACCCTAACAGTGGCCCTAACGAGGAATGCGTGTGATAAACACTCGATTGTCGCCGATGTGCTTTGGGATGCCAGAGCCAAGGACACCTTCGTGGCGTTACCTCCAGGGGTTTCATCCCACTGTGTGTGGGACCCCAGTGTCAGGTGTCATGGGCTCTATTCTTCGGGTCAGGCCAGGCTGGCTTAACCCAACACAGACCTCTCTGGCACTACAGGGGTCTGTGGGGGGCGGTGGCGGGGGGGTGGGTACCTTGCTTCCCACATCACTCAGGGACCAGGTTGGTGGAGGCTCCACCAGCGGGAAGGGCATCCACATCCTAGCACGAGGGGCAGAGGGGACTGAAAGAGCCAGAGGGCCCTGACCACCCCCGTCAGGCCCTCCTGCCCCATAGGGATGCCCGACTGCCTTCTGGCTCCCAGGTGTGGGGTGGGGAGGGCGTGGCTGCTCGGCATCCGGTGAAGGTCTCGGCCACGTTTGAGAGTGCACACCCTCTCTGCTGGTCCCTGGGAACCTCTTGAGGTCAGCAGCTGGCGTTTGGGGATTTGGGGACCGGGGACACCCAGGCCTGCCCCCTGCTGACCCAGAAAGAAAGCTGGGGAGCTGACAGTAAAGGAGGCACAAAGACAGACTGAAAGAGAAAGGGAGGACCTCGGTGAATTAGGGCCTTGACCCATTTTGAAACATGAGGCAAATTCCGGGCTGGGCTGAGACGCACCAGGCCCGTGGAGGCCGGGTGGGAGGGACGGGATGTGGCCGTAATTTGCACACGATCATGTTCCTGAGCCATCCCCGTCGCTGGCTGAGCAGCAGGTGCCGGTGGAAGGCCCAGAGCTGACCTTGGGTTACCCCGGCGCCCCAGTACCACTGCCGGAAAAGAGGGAAGCTGGGAGAGCGTGAACACATCTTGGGCATTTTGGTGGCCTGCCCCCGTGGGGGCTCGGGACCGATTTGCACCCAGAGAGCTAGTAACACGGGTCGCGAGGCTGAGGCCTGCGTGGCGGGGGAGGCTGGAGAGCAGGGTGGGTGTGAACAGGAGCTTTGGGGGCCGGCTGGCCTGGGTCTTATTTCTGGCTCTGCCACTTGGCGGCTGTGTGCCGTGGAAAGTGACCTCGCCTCTCAGGTTTTCAATCTCCTCCCTTGTGCAGGAGGCGGGGGTGGGGAGGATAATAAATAACGGATTCTCAACAGGGGTGTCAGGAGGATAATGTAAGACCACGTATGTAAAGCACAGAGCCACTCTGTTGAAAGTACCCTCCTGCCTTCACTGCCGTCGTTCTTGGACTTGGTTTCCATGAAGATTCTGTCTGGGGAACTTTGGCTTCTGCACAAAAGCATCAAGCCAAGGAGAAGGCTCAAGTCGGGGTCCCTGGGCTCGCACCAGGGCCTGAGGGGTAGGGCCGTAGGTGTGCTGGTTTGGAGCATGGGCCCTGCGGCCCCTCGCGGCTCACTTCCTGTCTCTGCGCCCTGAGCAGGTCACTTACCATCACTTGTACCACGGGGATGGTAACCGTTTCCCCCTTTCGAGGTATCCTTAGGAGCGGCTCTGTGGGAGAATCACATTGTCTTTACAGTGCTTTGCTGTGATGAGTCCTGGGGAGAGTGAGTCCCGGGTAGTGGATTTCCCTGTTACAGACTCCGCCGAGACGTGTCACGTGTGCAGGTCCGAGAGCAGCGGCAGCCCGGTCGCTTTGTACCCCTGCCTAAGAGAGACGGGTGTGACCGCCTGGGTGCTCCCAGTCCCTGCCCTTCCAGAGCCTGGCGTCCTCTTCTGAATCGGTGCTGCCCTGTCTCTTCCATTCAATTCATGCCCATCCCAGCTCCGCAGAGACATTTCTGTGTCCAGGTGCCAGTGCCCCCCGCCCACTGGCGGCATTCAAGCACCACCTCGGAGAGGTTGGCCGTGTCAGAGAACCTACCATATTATCATTGATTTAATATATATATATATTTTAACATCGTCACAGTTTCTCCCTCCTGGGGCCAGGGTAGGCAGGGCGAATCCTCACCTGGACCCATGAAATGTGGGGATCCATAAGCCCAGTGTGTATTTTCCTCACTGCACACGGAGATAATAAGAATGACCAAAATAAAAGCAACCATTCACACGCGTGCCTTCTAAAACCCTCTCATGTCCCCTAAGGCTGCACATATGGTTTACTTGTCAGTTGCCTCTGGGACCCTGCCTGTCCACACAGCCCCGGCTGGTGCCCAGGGTGTCCAGGAAGAAGCCTCTCCCTCCCTAGGGGTCAGGCTGTAATTTTCATCCTAGAGCAGCAAGACAGAGGCAGTTTGTGAAACCACGTTTAATGTCCAGCACTGTCGTTCTTAATTTATCAAGTGAACGCTAAACTACTTTGGTGTTTTGTTTTGTTTTTTTTTGTTTTATGGCCACCTAGAGATATTAAACGTGGACAGATTTTGCTTGGTTGAGCGTTAGTTTAGAAGGCTGGGTTTCAGTAATAGTAAGATTCAACCCGGGATTCCCAGTTCGCCCCGGGGAAGAACGTTTTACTCCTGTCTCATCAACCGTTGAGGGAGGCAGAGAATATATACAAATTATGTATCATAGGCACACGGATAGGTACTGAAAATGCAGGTAAATTGGTGCAGGGTCGCGTTTGATGCAAAGCTCCAGGCGTTCGGGGACGCACCTCAATTCATTGGTCCCCTTTTACATAGGTTCACTGAGGTGGGGGCCGGGGGCATTCTTGTGGAAACTTTCTGCATCTTTGAAGCAGGTAACGTCTTCGTTTTGCGCCCTTGAGGACAGAGTCTCGCCTTGGTGCCAGGGTACGCGGCTAGGACGTGGTGGAACCGGCCACCCACGTTGAACTGGGGATGGAGAACGGGCCCAGAAAACCTCTGTGTTTTCTCACACCCAGAGAGCGCTGCTTGGAGAAGGCCCACAGTGACCCCTGCCGAGCCCTGCCAGGGGGTCCTTTGCCCTCTGATGCACCGCTCCAGGCTCCAGAGTAGACTTGATGGGCTGCTCGATTTAGTGCCCTGCGCACCTGCTCTCCCCAAAGGGCCTGGAAACGATGCAAAGTCAACTAGAGACGATGTCCTACGCACCTGCTCTTTTCCTAAGGGCCTGGAAACAACGCACAGTCGAAACCTTGGCATTGGGTGGAAAATTGGCCCGTTCATCATGCCATCTGTGGCCCCTTGCCCACCCACAGAGTGGGTACCTGTCCTGGGCCCAGTCAGGCAGAGGTCCTGCCATCGAGTCAGTAACCTCACGTCACCAAACGATAAGGAGGCACGTTCGCGTTGCAAAAACCTGAGTCGGTACGTTGTGTAAAAAATGAAGGTGCCCCTTCCACCTCCCAACCTTCCCGCAGCCGGCCTTCCCCGAGCCCCCAGCCACTCCCACGGCGACCCCAGCTCCCTCCAGACACGTGTCCTCGTAGATCCTGTTCCCTGTACTTGCCCTGAAATAAGTTCGTGCCTGTGCACACAGACTTGTCTCCCTCACCACCATCAGCCCAGCCCGACATGGGGCCTGGCAGTTAGTAGGCACGTGATAAATAGTTGTCAAATGTGTGACTGTCCCTGTAGTTTTTACACAAATGGTCCACAGCTTGGGTTTTTGCAGTTAAAAGTGGGGCTCTCCTGGGGCGCCTGGGTGGCTCGGTCAGTTAAGCGGCCGACTTCGGCTCAGGTCATGATCTCGCGGTCCGTGAGTTTGAGCCCTGCGTCGGGTTCTGTGCTGACAGCTCGGAGCCTGGAGCCTGCTTCAGATTCTGTGTCTCCCCCTCTCTGCCCCTTGCCTGCTCACGCTCTGTCTGTGTCTCTCAAAAATAACCAAACATTTTAAAAAATATTAAAAAAAAAAAGCGGGGGCTCTCCTGTGTTGGGAGACACGGGTGGGAGACAGGGGTGGAACTCGTCTGCGCGTTGTTGCATTAAACAGAAGTGCCCTGAGCGCCGCGCTCCTGCAGCCGCCCCCACCAACGGGTGTGTGAACCAATTCCAGGTGTCCACCGTCCCAAAGAACCGGGAGAGTCGGGCCTCTGGACCCGCTCTGTTCACAAGTGCCGTGCGGTGGTGGGAGGGAATCCTAGCTGCGAAAGGGTCAGGTGAGAGGTCGCTGTCTTGATGCTATGCGAGCTGCCGTCAGACTGCCCTTCACCAAAGCAGCCAGACTCCCGGGGCCTCCTGCTGGCAGTATAGGGGGTGCCCGTGGCCTCCACCCTCCCCCTCCCCAGCCACCACGAGCCTTCCGAGTCTGTGCCAGCGTGACCTCGGGGACGGAAACACAGCCAGCCCCTAAGCACCGTCAGCCTGCCTGAGTATTCAGAGGGAGCTGCCGTGGTCCCACCTCCCAGATCCCAAGCGGCCTGTGGGAAGACCCAGCTCAAAGAAGGGCAAGGCCGCTTGCTAGGGAGTGCAGTGCAGCTCCCAGCCTGGGTTCAGCACCCCCCCCCCCCCCCACAGCCCACAGTGCCATCCCAACCAAGCAGCCCTGTGGTCTCCCCCACTGTCCCTGTCTCCGCACATCAAAGGGGTGCTGCAAAAGCCCCGCAGCTGGAATGGCTGACTCTCTCTCTCATCCTTGTCTAAAGGATACACAGCTGTGTCCTCTCAAACCTCTGTCATTCTTCACGCTCCGAATATCCGTTCAGACGTTCCCGGTCTTCCGCCCGGCAGATGTTTGTTTTAAAATAGTACCAGAAATATGCTTGGCTCCTGGCCAGATCCCCGTCTTATAAAAGCGTACGTCCCCTGCGTGAATCTGGCTCCTCAGAAGCACAGAAGGGGCCCTGCCTCGTGAGAATGAAGCCTCGTCAGACCCGCGGGCGGCCCGTCGACGTCCTGTCCCCGTCGACATCCTCGGCTTCAAGAGCTTTAGGAGCGCGCCCTTCCTTTCCCATGTCTGTGGCTTTGCCGGATGGTGCTCGGGGACTGGTCAGGAAAGACAGCGTGGGGGACCAGAACCAGAATCCTGGCACCACGAGCATCCTCGGGGAACGCTGGGATGCTGGCGGGCCATTTCCAGTACCTCCCCACCCCCCTGCGCTCCCTGCCCCCCCTCCCCCGCCCCACTGCCAGCGAATCCGCAGTCCTGTGACTCGGGGGTCCGGTGGATTTTGCTTTTAAAGCTTCCGGCCTCCTTTCTTAGTAAAGTCCTGCGGTAAGCACTTTTTCCTTCTATGTTTATATCTGCCCCACCTCGCACTGTGAACTGCTGCTATTAAAAGAAACAGGAGACTGCGAGCCTGTGCGGAGGAAGAAATCATTTACTCCAGAGGGTGGAAGGAAGCTGTGTGTGCCTTTCTGTGAAAGCGCTCTGGCCTGTTCAGTGTCAGCCAGTCGAGGAAGAGGGCCGCTTTGGGGTGGGCAGAGCCCGGTGCCCCAGGTCACATAGGGAGGGGCCCTGCTGCAGGGGCAGGAGGAGTCGGAGGGTGAGCGGTGTGCCCCGGAGGCCGGCCGCCAGCCGGAGGCCCTCGAGCCAGCTCTGCCACTTCCCGCCAGATGACTTTGGCATGACACTGAGCGTGAGCCTGAGTTTCCATCATCTGGAAAATGAAAATTGTCAGGAGGGCCCCAAGCACAGTGCCTGAAACACGGCAAGCCTCTTTGACGTGTGAGCCAGAGTTTTACGACGGCTGCAGAATGTGACCTGCTGGGCCTTTGGTGACTGAGCCGCGGCCCGTCTCCTTTCTGAAGCACCTGCCTTTCTTTGCAGGAAAGGGGTGCCCATGTACCCGGTCCCAAGCAAGGGTGTTCTGACCCCCTGGGGGCGGTCCCCAGCCATGTCACATGGCAGCTGGTACTGCCGTGGGTTCCCTTGGTCGGAATGCTTCCCTCCTCGCTGGAGGGCCTGGTTGAGGCTGATACACAGGAGCCCAGCATACGTGGCTGGAAGTGAGCTCTTTGAAAACTCGCTCAGGCCTTTCCCTGGCTTGCGGGCATTTCCAGAATTTCCTTGGAACTTGATTTGCAAATGGAAATTTGAACATTTGAACACTTCCCCGTCCCCCCCCCCCCCCCCGCCCCTCTGCAAAACTTGTGCTTTCCTTGCTTTTTTTCTTCCCGTCTTTCTTTTGCTCTGGGCACAGTGGTATGAGCTGGGCTTGCTTCCAGAGTCAGAATCTATCAGGGGTTTGAGCTCCAGGTCTATCATCGGTTAGCGATAGGACTCCAGGCAAGTTCCTTAAGCTCTGCGGACCTCCGTTTCCTCATTTGTAAAACAGGGCTATCGTGAGGATTCCTCCGTAATAGAGCAGGAAGTGCCTGGTCCAGCACCTGGCCTGTAGTGTGAATGCCCAGCACCTGGCAGCTGTCATTACCGTCCGTGGAGCGTGACCTGGTGGTCCTTGTCTCTTCTCTGCTTCCCTGAGTGGAAGGAGGGCAGTGGCAGATCGGCCTTCTCTCTGCTTGCATGCTGCCTGGCACTGGGTAGCCACCACATAAATCTCTCTTAAGAGTAAGCTTGCTTCTGAAGAAGGAAACATCAGCCAGGCATTCAGGGGTGGGCGGGAGCACGCCAGGCAGGAGGCACCGTGTGGCCAGAGAAGGGCAGGATGGGCCCCGGGGCCGAGCGGCGTCGCGGGCGGGAGAGCAGAGGGCACAGAGGGCATGGTGGCGGCGAGAGGGGGTACCCTCGGAAGGAAGGACAAGCCGTGCCTCAAGCAGAGGCGTGGCACCCTGGGATGTGTGCTCCAGAATGGCCACTTTCACAGCCACAGGCGCGGGCACCCGGGAGGTAGCCGGCCTGGAGGCGGGGACTAGGGGAGGCACCTCCCACTGCACCTGGAGCCGGAGGGTGATGGCAGCGGCCCCTGGCCTGGACACCTGTCAGAGAGGGAGGAGCGGGAGCCAGCGCCTTTGAATGATGGGCCGGTCTCCCCGGCCCACGTGGGGCCGTGGCGGTTTATTTCTATCTTCTTTCATAGCGGTGGCTTCAGGAAATAGGACTGATCCCATTCTTCTAAGGGACGCCCCAGCCTCAGCCTTGTCTGGGGAGCCTGCTGGCTCTGTAGGGCCCTTCCCAGCCTGGGTCCTAATGAACCACCTTGTAACGGGCCCCACTGCTGTGTCACCTTTGAGTGGCACAAGACGCAGGCTCCAGGGCCTCAAAGGAAAACTCAAAGGTGACATGAGTCAGGGATTCCAGGGGCTTGACCCAGAAGGTCCACGCCAGTCCCGGTCGGGCCTTGCCTGAGAAGTTTCCAGCCTGGTGTGTGATTACAGTAAACAGTTTGAAGGGCCCCTACCCGATCCACGAAGGCCAGGCTTCACCTGCAGGTGCAGGGTTTGTGGGAGGAGGCAGACGGCGCTTTTGTGGCTTAACGGGCCCTCCAGGCACCAGCTGCTCAGGCAGGGGCCTCTGAGTCCCACAGGAGGCCCAGGCCGCTCAAGGTTGAGGCCTTTTCAGGCACTCCCTCCCCACCCCCAGTCCAAGTTCTTGTTGCCACAGCTGACCACACATAACCAGCCATTTCCCTTCTTGAGAACTGACCTTGTGCATCTCGTGTGCATCTGAGTTCTTTAGAAAATAACCCCCCCCCCTGCTTTTTCCTTCGGGGCCCTGCATGCCTGCCTTGGCCCCCACTGCCCAAATATGCCTTCTCTCATTTCCCTACAGCCTCTGCTGTGTATAGTTCATGATATAACTCCGCTGTAAAAAGTTAGCTCTGCGTGGTTGCCATGAATTTTACATGAATCACATTTAAATCGATAAAGTCTGTAGAATGAATCAAGTTATCCTTATTATGAAGCAGTGGGGGTCACTTTAGAGGGGCTGTGGGCCTTTGAACACGGCACCCCTCGTCAGGGCGGAAAAAGTGGTCCGCCGGTGAATTTGCACGGCAAAGCACATAACCTTTCGAGGCTCTGGGCTCCCTCGGTCCCCGGGATGCCTTTGAAGTTTCTACTTTCTTCTTGGGAGGTGTGATCAAGCAGAACCAGAATGAAAGTCAGATTTTCCATGACTTGTTTCTTCTTTGAACGGTTGCTAATCTTTTTTTTTTTTTTTTTTAAGTTGGTAATCTTTTAAATGACATTCTGTTTCAAATGTGTGATCTTGGGATCTTTGATGTAAATAGCAGGAAAAAGTGGGCGGTAATGTTATGGAACGTGGAAAGCTTGCCTTTTCTAGGCCACGCTCTAAGAGCGAAACCCAGAAAGAAGAAAGACAGGGAGGGTGGCAGGAAGAAAGGGGAGCAGAGAATGAACCAGAAGGAACAGGAAAAAGCCCCCGTAAAGGTTGGAGGCAGTATGGGCCCTAACCCCAGCCTGGCCATATCGTCTTCTAGCCCTGGGTCCTCAGCTGCCTCCGCTTGCCCGTCTTTACTGTGATCGGGCCTGGCATCTTCTCTAGGTCAGCTGTGTGCCCAGTAGGACCATCCTCCGGAGCAGAGGCCTGGCAGTCGGCTACATGCCATCGGATGGTCAAGAAACACAGAAGCTAGAAGCATGGCAATGATCTAAGGCTGGCCCCAAAGGGCAGTTCATGGTTTTCAGTAACTTCTAATTACACAAATACCATACAAATACATTGTCCTTGTGACAAAGCAAAACTAGGTGATGCCTGCCCTCCAGCCCCACTTCCCCAGACATAACCAGGTTTTAGTCAGGTGTGTGTCCTTCCAGAGCCATATCCCAAGAAGAACATAGGGACCGATAGGAGAAATACAGGACCACTAAAGTTTAAAAACATTTTGGGCACCTGGGTGGCTCAGTCAGTTAAGCATCTGACTAAGGCTCAGGTCAGGATCTCACGGGTCATAGTTCAAGCCCCACAACAGGCTGGCTGATATCAGCACAGAGCCCACTTCGGATGCAATGTCCCCCTTTCTCTCTGCCTCTCCGCTATTTGTGCTCGCTCGCTATCTCTCTCTCTCTCTCTCTCTCTCTTTCTCAAAAATAAATATTTAAAAAAAAATTTTTTTTATTATGAAAGTATTATTGGCTCCTGTAGAAAGTTTAGAAAATAGAGATTGCTTGCAATCCTACCATAACCCAGAGATAACCATGAGTTTGCGTTATTTACACGTAACGAGGTCGTTCTGTGCATGCTGTTTGGTAAGCTCCGTTTTTCACGTCCTCGGCCGTCCTTCTCAGCTGTCCTTGTCAAGGTGCCCCCCCACCCCGTGATGGCTTGGGTGGTACACCTGTGAATGTTTACTCCGGATGACTAGTTGTGCCCCTTATTGACAGATGATGCTAATTTTGCACTTGTGTAACTGATACAAAGCTTCCTTTTAAAATACATAGAAGTTAAAAGGGAGGGACAGATGGAACAACCGTGGAAAAATCCTTAGGGTGGTACGAAAATGAAACACGGTTTTAACAGCATTTTCCCCTACTGACTCTGTAATACCCAATGATGAGGGTCTGCTAAGATTTCATTCCTCTTAATTGGTGAGTTTTTCCTTATTTAAGCCCCCTACACACACTCTCTCTCTCCCTCTCCCTCCCTCCCTCTCTCTCTCTCTCTCTCTCTCTCTCTCTCTGTGAACTTCCCTATAGCTGAATTCCTGCGAGGCCACAGAGATTCTAGACATGGACTTGGAGGTTCAAGGGCAAGCCCAGTTGTAGGGTTTTCTTTCCCGGTGGCCAAGTTGCCCTCCAGGAAAGCCGTAGCTTGGAACAACAGTGTGAGTAACCCAGGGCTGTTTTCCTGATTTAAATCCACAGCTGTAAGGAAATGCCTCCCATCACTTACCAATCCTTATCTGAAAGATTTAACCAGTCCCCTCACCCTTGCCAGATTTCGTGCTCTCACTGTGTTCCGGGGGCCTTTGTAAGTGCCTTTTAATATTTCCATTGTGTGTGTTAATCTTTAATTAGAATTTGATGTATCAGAAATATTTTTAAAAGGCTTAGCTCAATTAATTTCTTCCCCTGCCCTATTATTTTACATCTTTCTTTACTTGAATCATTAATGGCAGAGAGCACTGACATATAGGACCCAGTTCAGGGCTGTTGTAATTAACTCCCAAGGATGCTGTAAGCAATCCGTCAGACCCGGGATGGCATTACAGCCTTGTGTATTTACTGGTGTTTTTTCAGTGTGCCCTCACTGTGCCTGAGAAACTCGCCAGCTTTCTGGCCCTGGTGGACATCTGTTTTCTGAAGGCCCTGTAACATCTTGCCCCAGTGTCTCAGAGTAAGATAAAGGAAAGGGTTTTGTGTTCCATTTTGTTTTCAATGAGCAGCGGGCTGCAGGTTCCTTGCATGCTCATGCAGGTGCACGAGCCTCTCCAGCAAGGCTGAGCTCATTGTTGATCGGGTGTGGCCTTGGCCAAGGCTTTCTCCCCCCAGCTGGGCCAGGGGAATGGGGAGGGGTGCCAGCCTCCTCAGGTGACGCTAGAAGGCTGTGGTCTGCAGCTTCCCTACAGAGCAGATTCCCCATGCCCGGCGCGTGCCCCGCACAGGGTAGGTGCCCCGTGCCCGGCTCGCGCCCCGTACTGCTGAAATCAGACTGCCCAGAGTGGGAGCTGGCATCGGTAGTTTTAAAAATCCCCAAGAGATTCCATATGCAGCCAAGTTGGGAGCCATCGCTGTAAGGTTTAGCTGAGGCCTCTCACGGTGACCATCAGGATACTCAGTGCCCGCTCGCAAAACAAAACCCACCCAGTTTAGGGAGACGGCAGAGCGTCTGAACCACGTCCTGCTCAGCCTCCTCTCTGTGGAAGGGACCATGAGCCTGCCTGCCGGGAAGGTTGCCTGTGCACACCCGGGACAGGAGGACCACGGGACGGTCTAAACAGCCACCAGGTATGTCCACCCCGGCCTGTGTCGCCGCTGAGTCCCTTTCCCCCTGGGAAAACTGTCAGGCTCCTCAGCAAGGAGGGTGGGCTCGGCTACAGAGCTTCTCCTTGAAGAGCCAGAAGTGCGGAGCCTCAGTGTAACCTTCATAATCGTGTTGGGGCTCTGTCCACCCTCTGCCGGGCCTGCCCCTGAGTCCAGAGTCCTGAGACCTGCACTGACCGCCGGTGCCTGGGCGCGTCAGGCTCTCAGTGGCCCTCACCGTGAGCACCGGGTCTCCTTCCATGGTTGATGTCTTCGTGGCAGCCTTTCCAGCTGTCCTTCCAAGGGCTACAAGTGTGGGAGGAACTTGGCAGCTCGTTTCTCCCACGGGCCTCTCCTGCCCCTCTGCTGCGCCCAGCCCCATGTGGAGGCCAGGACGCAGAGACACCCGGGCAGCAAACACCCAAACCCTGTGTGTCCTCAGAGGCCTCGCCGGAGAGAAGCAGATGGCCCAGGAGTGAGCCGAGGGGTGCCGTGACCGTGGCCGTGCCATCATCCCCAGTGCTCCAGAGGGCTGGGTGGGATGTGTCCCTCTGTGGGATCTGCAGGGGCCATGGGGCTGACACGTGGGCGCTGAGGCTCCCACGCTGAGTGAGCCGAGAGCCATCCTTTCTAGGTCCAGGAGCTCCCCGGCCCAGGGTCACGCCGTCTCCTGTCCCCCGGCTTTCCCGAGACAGGTCATTTTCACACAGAGCTTCTAGCTGGAGTTGAAGCCAGGCCGTTTCTCACAAGCCCTCACAGTGCTCGGGACTCCTTTCTCCTTGGTTCCCACTGCCTGCATGCAGCTGTCTATTCAGCGAGTGACGGGCACATTCAGTGTAAATAAAACTAAAGGTTCTGCCCCTCAACCATACCTGGCACATTGAGAAGCTCGGGGTCCTGGGTGGTTAGCACAACAGAGAACGAACATTTTCATTTTATTTCATTTTCACTGGAACAGCTGCCTGTGGCTGGCGGCTCCTGTCCCCAGACAGTACGCACGCAGGACGTTTCCGTCCGCGCGCGAAGTCCTGTTGGGCAGCGCCGTCAGGTGGGGGAGGGACGGGCTCAGGAAGCAGGAGGAGCACGGGTTTGGGGAGTCTCTTGGAATCCTGCTCCTGCCAAGCCGGAAATACCCCCGCATGTGGCCCAGAGGCAGGTGAAGCAGTGATGACAAGAACCACGATGTGTGCTGGGCACTGACCTCCGCTGGCTTATTCCCCAGTGCCTGGGAGCTAAGTGCTGTTATCGCCCCTATTTCCAGATGGGGAAGTGGAGGCCCAGAGCCCGCGCTGTGTGTAAACACCCCGCACGTGGCAGGCAGTAGAAACAGTGGGGCCTGTGATTTTTGGGGGCGGGGCGGGGCGGGGCGGGCGGTCAGAGGCATGGCTGCACCCCTGCCCAGCGACCGGGCAGGTCTCTGCAGCCTGGCCGTTCCTTCCTCTGCCTGGGCTTTCTTCTTTCTTACCAGGGGACAGCCTGGCGAGCTTTCAAATAAAGGCCTTTTCTTTGCTTCCCTCTTGCCTAACACATTTGAACCTCTGGCGTCCTAGCTCTGAGAACATGCCCTGTGCCTCTAGCTTAAGGAGGCACGGGGTTTTCGGCACCGGCCACGCCGTGGCAAAGAGGAAGATGTGTGGGGCTCTCCGCTCCTACGGGCTGGGCTTTCTCGCCACCTTCTGTTCCCTCCTACCATCCTGCCAAGATCTCTGTCATTCTTGAACCGTTCCCTTTCCCTGGTGGCAGATTTCCTCTGCCAAGAGATGGGCAAGGTAGCCAAAGGCAGCGACGTCCGTGCAGCCCGATCAAAATGAAGCCACCGCAGCTGTGTCTGGGCACGGGTGGTCAAACACCATCTCCTCCGCTGGTCCGGATTCACGTAACTGAGCGCAGAGCGTGACCCACAGAATCCTTTTTATACGACCGGGGGTTGGTTTCGAGTGTGTGGAGGAACTTGGCCCTGACTCACAATGGGCATTTCCTGCCTGGTGTCCTGGGAACTGACCTTTACTGAAAATCATAGCGTCACCACCTTGGGCAAGTCAGTAACCTCGTCAGGGTCTCCGTTTCCTCATCGGCAACCGGCAGGTGATAATAGCACCTTCCTCCTTGGACTGTTTTGAGGGCTTAGCACAGAGCCAAGTGCTTATAAAAATGTTCTATGAGCTATAACTTATTATTTGACATTGGTATAGGTGTGCGTTTGTAAGTGGAACTTTTGGAAAAGTCTTTTTGCAGGATTTGCCAAAGGAGCTTTTGAAACCAATCTTTTTTTTTTTTTTTTTTTTTGTAATTTTTTAATGTTTATTTTTAAGAGAGAGTCAGAGTGCAAGTGGTTAAGGGGCAGAGAGAGAGAGAGAGTGAGACACAGAATCTGAGGCAGGCTCCAGGCTCTGAGCTGTCAGCAGAGAGCCCGACGCGAGGCTTGAACCCACTGGCCATGAGATCCTGACCTGAGCCGAAGTCAGACGCTCAACCAACTGAGCCACCCAGGCGCCCCTCGAAACCAGTCTCTTTAACTGTAGGACTTGCAAATGAACTTTTGAAAAGACTGTACAGCAGGTTAAGCATTCCCTTCCCATTGTGTTAGTACAATTCCTACTAATAGATTTATTTCAGTTCTTCCTTTGTGGTCTGTCTGCACTCACCAGACTATAAGCTGCATAGGGCAGGGACCTTCTCTCTCACCCCTGCATCCTGAGTACCTGGGACTGTGCCTGGCACAAAGCAGAGACACAGTAAATATTTGTTGAATTAATAATAATAATAAAAAAGACATGACCGGGAAATCTTGTGAATTCTCTGTATGTCCTTGGTGAGCCCTTTTTTCACGTATCCTGTAAGACCCAGACTGGCTCTTCATTATAAACTTCCAATTAAAGACCCGAATTAAGTTTCAGTAAATAATCACAGGGAAAACCTTCAGTTGCCATGACAACCCTCTGTTAGCTCCCATTTCCTGGACATCTGTTTATAATCCTTGGCGGCATGGCTTGAATAAACAGCCCTTGCTGACCAGCCCGCAGCCTCTGGAGCCTTCACCTCCCACCCCGGCCCCTCTGCCTGTTCCACACACTGCAGCCCTGCCGGACGGAAGTTTCTCAAACTCACCTTGTCCCCACCTGTCTCTGATTCACGACACATGCCCCCCCTTCTGCTGACCCCACATCCTCCCAGTCTGTGTGAGGACCCGCACGCCTGGAATAACCAAAGTAGAATGAATGAGTTCCCCTTCCTTCTCGGATTCTTCGTGAATTTACTGGCGTCGTTCCAAGTTCCCTCCTCAAAGAAGAAAACCTCGGAGGGAAAAATAGTTGAGATTCTCGATTCTTATTTGGCTCAAAACAGCTTAATGATGTAAAGATGCCCAGGTGATTGGGTGCGTGGGATGATACAGAGTTGGGCTGATCAGACTTGGTTTCGCAGTAACCGTATCCCTTTAAATCCCGTGCCTTGGAAGTGTTGTCCTAGGGCCAAACGTTTTACTGATACTCAGTTTGAGCACGAGCGATTAAAAGCATAAAGCAGGCAGTTTGGTGTGTGAAGTATACAGCTTTTGTTTAAGCCCCAAGGTATGGCTTGTCTCCACCAGAGGCCTCCCATATTTTACTTTAATGTTTGATGTATACGGAATTCCCACAAGCTAATTAAAAATCAGACTGCTCTGCCGGTAAGCATTCACTCTGTGAACTAATTTCTGCCAAACGGCCGTAAATGTGTCCCCTGGTGTGAAATTTAGACCTTCTTTCCCATCAGAAAAGAGCCGTGCGGTTTAGTCCCCGTCTCTTCATTTGAGGGAGAAGGAAACTCAGGCCCCACCCAGAAAGGTCAGTTGCCTCCACTGAGGCCCCGAAGCCTCCTAAGTGCCCTGCTGGGATTCTCCTTGCTCCCACCCCTCTGTCCTCACCAACCCCCGCCCGCGCTCGCTGCTCTGAACTCGGAACAATCGTATGGTTCCCGAGTGCGGGGGGCTCTTCTAGCCCCGGACGGGTATCCTTAGTGCTCATGGCAGCCCTTCCGGGAGAGTGCCGTTCCCACCCTGCTTGCCGGGTGAGAGACCGGAGGACCCGAGGGTAGGCAGCAGCGTGCCGGGGTCCCCCACCCGTGCTCCTCGCCGTGAGGCTGTGCTGTTCTAGGATGCTAGGAAGCGTCCAGAGAAGGGACAGATGTGGAGGGAGGACCCAAGTGGTAGGCAAGGGAATGCGGGCCATTCCAGCCAAAATAACGCAGAGCCTGGAAACCCCAAAGGATTAGCAGAAACCGGGAAGCCTGTGCAGGGCCAGGAAGGGTCAGAAAGTATCTGAGGAGCCGGCCAGCCCTCCGGAGAGGGGCCTCAGCTCGGTTCCGGCCGGTGTCTGGGCTTCTTGGAGAATGCGGTTCAAAATGTCACCTCCTGCAGGAAGCCTTCCCTGATTCCTCTTCTGGCCTTTTCCCCCCCCTGCCATGGCCTTTGTCAAATTCTATGCAATTGTTACTTGCTTGGTCTCCCCAAGTGAGCAGGAGCTCCTGAGGGGGCAGGTCTTGTGTATCTCTGTGGCCTGCTTGGTCAAGCACAGGGTCTAGCACCAAGGAAACATGCCCCAGAAATGTTTGAATGGAAAGTCTGAGACAGTGAAGGGAAAAGCGGGTGTCAATGGTTCCAGCTACGAAGCCATTTTCTTCTTCCACAGCTGGCCTGGTTGCATCCAGGGTCTGGGTCGACCCTTAGCAAGAGAGAACATCCCCCACCCAGGAAGGGCCTCGAAAATCAAACTCAGAGCCATGGACCAGAGGAGTTCTCTGAATTCTAGTCAGCACCCGTGGGTGCACAGATGCCCCACAGATGCCTTTTCTAGTGGTATTAACAGTATAAACCCCACAGGTTTTGGGGAAAATGCTCTAGCTCATATTCCATGTCAGGAGGACTCTCCCTAGCCCAGGGAGGGACAGTCCCTTGGGTCAGGATCTGCTCACCAGAATACCCTTGTGCACTTTTCTGATGAACTGTCAGGGGAAAGAGAAGATTTGACCCTGTCTCCGAGAACCTTCTATCTGAAGGGAGAAAGATGTGCCCACACAATCATGCTCGTGGAGAGAAATCGCAGGATTTTTCTGTACCTCATCTCCTCTGCTCCTCACAGAGCCGCTGTGAAGCAAGTGGTGAATCCATTCTTCAGATGAGGGGAAAACACCTGGGGCTCAGAAAGGTCACCCAGAGCAAGGACGTGTCTACCTCCTCCTTCACTGCATAAGAGTTATGTCACCCGGTGCCTGGCATCTAGGAGCCACCGGGCAAAGACCAGGTGGAGGAACAGAACAAGGGAGAGGCAGAGCCTTGATCCGAGCCCAGGTCAGCCTGACCACATCCTGGGGTGGGGGTGGGGGGGCCCAGAGCAGAGGAATCACGGGGTGGGGGGAGGGGCACTGGGGCTTCTGCATCAACTCCTAGGCTGCCGAGTGGTAGCAGGCCAGAGGGAGCCATACCGAAAGCTGCAAGTCGGCTCTGTGTTCGTCTGTCTCTCGGTGCGCAGCGGAGAGCTTAGGTATTCAAATCTTTTCTTGGAAATCTCAAGTATTCCATTCGGCTGCCTCAGAGTTAGGTAACTGTATTTACTCGTGCTAAACAGGGCCATTTTCAGAGAGGAAATTATGCAGTGTGCCATGCAAATGTGGCATTCTGGGAGATAAGTGTGGTCGCCAGTGCATTATAACGATCAGATCGCGGTGCCTCTGGTGGCAGCCCCTGTGTCACTCTTGATAAGAAAGAGGATGTGCCACGCTCTACTTGGAATTGCTGCTCATTTGGATTCTGTTTCTGGGAATTACGTTTTCACCAAGTTGTCTGTCTGTGAACTTGGTTTAGTACAAAGAAGGAACAGGGAATAAGGCTTTTTGCAAGTTGCAACAACAAAAAAAGTCCTCCTGATGTCTCGAGCAGTCAGAGGGAGCTCCCCACCCCCCACCCCCCCACACTCACGTCTAGACGAGAGGGAACAAGAAAAGTCAGATTACTCCCTTTTTGTTCTCCCAAGAAGAAAGTCTCTTGAAATTCTCAAGGGGGAAAGATGAAGACATGTGATGGGTTTTCTTTGGCTATCTTGTGAAAATAGGTCACGTTATTTTACTAGACATGGCGTGTGCTTTTCAAGCAAGAGAAAGGAAGTGGCCATGGAAAACCCCTCCTCTGGAAGCAGATGGAGCTGAGCCCCAGCCCAGGACTGTCCCCAGCCTGTGGGCACCTAGGACAGCCGGCCTCCCCACGCCTCAGGCTTCCCTGTCTGAAAAGGCACCAGTGCCTTCCTTCCAGTTGGCTGTTGCTCTGGGGTCATTTACAGTCACCAAGACATCGACACATCGTTGCTTGAGTAATCGCTGAATGAACACATGACAGACCCACCCCCTCATATCAACACAGTCAGGACGGACGTCATGTCCTTGGTGGCCCCGGAGTCCACGGGGTGATGGTAAGATTCTGCAAGGTCAGGGATCACTAGAAAGAGCGCTGTGGGTGACTAGTTACAGTAACCGCATAAAGTGTGATACACAGGGGGTCGGTGAAGAATCACATCGTAGGCACCGTTGATCGCCCAGCCCCGTGTCCCGACGCCGCTATGTGCTTGTGTGACTTCCCTGACCACCCGAGCAGGTCCGTTCAGCCCCCGGCATTTTATTCTGAAAACAGTCCAGCACGCCGCCGACTTGAACCAGTCGTACGGCCGACGGCCTTGCCGTGATAGGTGACACCGAACGGTTCTCCCACCACCCTTCCGCTCCACACGTTTGATCGCGTATCTGCTTCTCCATCCACCACCGCTTTCCTTCTTTTCTTTGTTTCAACGTGTGACACATTGCAGGCCTCAGTACCCTTCTCCCTCAGTACATCAGCGCACGCATCACCAATGGAGCCATAAAGTCGGTTTATTACCCTGGCCTACAGATGAGGCCGCCGTGTGCCCCGGGTCACGTGCCCAGGGTCACCGCAACCAGGAAGTGGCAGGGCTCCACCTCCTCTCCAGGCGGGCAGCGCCCGACGCCTGGCGCGTGGCTGTCCCCACGTGGCTCCCCCGCGTCGAGAGCCGTGGTGACGGGAGAGGCAGAGTCGGAATGCAGCACAAGACCGCAGAGGTATCTGAGCAGGGCTTCAGGCACTTGCCTCTTGGTGCTCTTGGTAGGGGTGTGTGGAGAGGGGGCCCAAGGCCAGGTCGTGAGCGTGGCAGCCGTTGGGGCAGCCCCGCTGACCTGGTGGAAATCTAGAGCCAGCGCTCGGTCACAGTTTCCGTGGGCGACTGCATTCCGGCACCTGTCCTAATATCTCCATCCCTTTGCACATCAGGGGAACATCACCGGTACATTTTTTTTCCCTTTGTTCTTGAAGGGACCTGACTTCCTGTTCCAAGACCTGCTCTCCATCCAGGAAGCATAGCATTTTACAGCTGCCCCCAAGCTGTGCTGGGAAGGAAGGCTTTAGGGAGCTTCAAAGAAGACAAAGTAATTGATTGCTACTTGGAGCAAATAACCCATAAGCTGTCCGTGGGTTGATGGAGAAATGGTTACTTAATTTTCTTCAAAGGATTGATCTGACTGTCAGGAGAAGCAGCCAAGCTAATTGAGTGTGCATGTTCGCACCCTACGCGGAAACAGTTGACTCTGATTCTTGTTTTGACTTCAGAATGTCCCGGGTCTTGCCTGGAGTCTCCCCCTGGCATTAATCAGGCTCAGGAAGGTCTGGGGTTGCTCATGTAAAACCATTCTTCTAGGGTGGGTCTGTAGAATTTACCAGGGCCCGGTGCCTGTCTGCCCCCAGCACGAGGCACCCTTTTCAGAGCCCTCGGGACTTGCGTGTGTGATCTCTTACGCCCCAGCGCGGCTGTCATTTTCATTTTGGTAGTGCATGTTGACGGAGTGGTGATACTGGGAGATGGACCGCCCTTCCCCGCCGGGCTTCTGATGCACCGCCCCGGGGGGCCTGCGTCTAACTTTTCCCCCAGGCCCCCCGGAGAGCCAGCCCGAGCCCGGTGAGTCATCAGTCGCTTCCCAGCCATGCATTACTGGTCAGTTAAGCCCTCTCCCCTCAGCTGCATTCTGTCATCGGGGAGCCGTGCCAGGCTGGCTTTCCCTGGAGCCCCTGCCAAAGCTTTATTCACTGCCATAGAGCACCTTCTGTGTCTCACACAGGCCAGTTTTCAGAGCGTCGGACAGCTCCAGAGGGTTGCCGTCTGTGTGCGAGTGTGGAGACCCCGTGAGCCCCCGGGCTCGGCTTGCCTTGCTCCCACCGTATCCCTGCTCCTGAACGGAGCCTGAGGGGCGGCATGAGTGCCCAGCGTGAGTCTACCTTCCGTGGCAGGAAGGGGGAGCCTCCAGGGTAAAAGAGAAGCGCTTTTTGTCCTTCCCCTAGAGAAGGGCCCAGGTCTGCCGCTTGAGGGGGCCACCAAGTGCCCGGTGAAGGGGAAACTTCGCGAGAACGGTCCTGGAGCACGTGGGTGGCTCCGCGATGTCAGCCACCGGGAGACCAGAACCCCTGGTCTCTGACTGTCCCCCTGCCAGAGCCAGCCAGCGTCCTGCCTCCTCAGGAGCTAGCCCGGGTTGGGGATACCCCCTTTCTGAGGGAAACGAGGGTCGGTCCTCTCTCTGGCCGCATCCACAGGACTGGGATCCGGGTTACAATCAGTGTGTTCCGGATGGTGGGAAGGTCCCATGTTTGCTCCGGCTTCTTATCGCACGTGTCATTATCAGTCATGTGTCCTTGGGAGGTTACTTGATGTCCTGCGTTTGTGTCCTCTGTGGTGAACCCACCTTACAGGATCCTGGGGAGTATGTCAAGTGGGAACTCAGTGCCCGGCATCTATACAGGAGCCCTCCACACACGTTGTCATGGGGCCAGCAGCCATCGCTAGGGGTCCCCTACCCTCAACCCCAGCCCTGACAGTCTTTCCGTATGCGATTGTAGAGGACCAGATTCCCACTGGACAGAGCCATTGACTCCGGGGAGGGTCCATAATCCCATTTTAACTAATTTTAGCCTCTCCAATCCCAGGCACGCCTACAGATCCTAGAATAGAAAGCCAGGCCACTCTTGGACCCCGCATTCCTCGAGAAAGCAGTCATGTGGCTTTCTGTGCACCAAGAAATCCTGGTCTCCTATCAGCTGTAAAGTCTCACGATGGGCCTGGTGTCTAGGAATCCCAGGGTGGCCTGCCTTCCTCAAGGAATCCGGGGACCCGTCCTGACCTCTGGTTAACAGCAGGAGCCTGAGAGGCTTGGTAGTGATACGGAGTTGCTAATCTAAACTCCAGCTGTGGTGGCGTTCCAAGAATTGACCCTAAAGCCCAGAGTATTAGATTTCAAAGCGCTGGGATTCAGCCGGCCTAGAAATCCCACCGTAAGGATCAAGACTTCGCTTCTAAATGCATTTGGAGCCACCAACGCCAAGAATTAAATTACGGTATTGGCTTCCATATTTTATCATGAAGGCATTATTTAAATACAGCAAAAGTCAATCAGCCCCACTTATTGCTCAGTAATGAGCCACGGCCTGTCAGGGGGAGCCGTGGAGGGAGGCCTCAGCCCAGAAACTGAAATGACAGCTGGTCGGGAAGTCCTTTGCCTCCAAACCGGAGGACCAAAAGACACTGGCATCCCTCCATCTCGTTGACAAAGACTTCTTCAGTGCCTCCCACTGCCCAGAACCTTCCTGGGGGTACACAGCAGTGAAGAGACTGGCCAGGGCCCTGCCTTCTTAGGGCCTTCTTATGTCTAGACAGGAAGCGGGCCTCAACCAGGAGGGAGGGGGTAGATGGGATATTGGCAGGCATTGGGGCATGGTCGGGGGTGAGTTGGGTAGATGCAATGGAGAGTGACAGGTTAGAGGGACAACCACGGATTGTGGGGGGAGGGCCCTCAGAGAGGCCAGGGACCCTTGTCACTCACCTACCCGTGAGCCTGTAGCAGTTCTGAGAAACAACCCAAGACCATGAATCATTTTGTCCTTCCAGCCTCGCTTAGTCTAGAGCCTCCATTCGGAAGGTGTGACTTTGCCCCGGGCCGGAGGGCTCTGACTAGAGAGTCGTGGCTCCCGAGAGCTAGGGTGCCGCCAGGCAGCAGCCGTGGCTGGTGAAGGCCGCCCAGCCCGTGTCCGTGACGCGCGCCGGGCCCTGCGAGCGGAGTGGCCCCGGGCCTCTCCCCCATCCCCTCGACGGCCCTGCAAGGGTTAGGTCTCGATTTCCTAAGGGAGGAACCTGGGACCCACGGAAGGAAGTGGCTTTAGCGTCACATAGTTGTTAGTGGCAGAGCTTGAATTTGAGGCCGGGTCCCACGGCCCCAAGCCCAAGATGCTCGTACTGATCCTGCGCTTCGTGGTAAGGTGGCTCCTTCACACGTGTTCCGTTTCTCCTCCTCTCCCTCGACGCCTTCTGCAGGAACATGTCTGCCTTGCTTTCCGTCCATGCTGCTAAGCCCTGCAGAACCTTTCCCCGCATCCCTCTTGGCCAGCCCCGAGCTGTTTCTCCAGATTAGTCTTCCAGGACACGGTGTGCGGTCTCTTGGTGGCGCCGGAGGAAGTCAGCGTCTCGGGAGTGCCTGGATTCCACACGTGGTTACAGTTCGTCACGGTGACCACTCGTGCAGTTCTTCACCGCTGAGTAACAGCCCACCCTAGAAGTGAAAGGCTTGGGTCACCTCCAACAGCTAGGGTCACTCATGTTGCTCACAGGTCTATGATTTGCCCAGCGGGGCTCAGCAGTGCTACTCCGCTCCACGTGGCATCAGCCCGGGGGCTGGCAAGTTGGGGCCTGGGTCTTGCTCTGTGTCTGGGGGTGTCCGTGTGACTGCTTGGGCTTCCACAGAGCATGGTGGATAGGTTGGTTCCAAGAGCGTTTGGAGACCTTGCCTTGGAAACCACGTGGGATCACGTCGACTGTTGTCTTTCGGTCCAGGCGGTCGCAGAGGCCCACCCAGGTTCCAGGAGAAAGGACATAGACCCCAGCACTTGGTGGGAAGAGGGCCAAGGCCTCACTCTAAGAAGAGTGTGTAAGGTGGGGTTGTTGCTGGAAAGAATGGTCCATAAGGGAGCCCCTGGGGGCTCAGTCAGTTAAGCATCTAACTCTTGATCTCGGCTGAGGTTAGGATCCTATGGTTCATGGGCTCAAGCCCCGTGCGTCAGGCTCTGAGCTGACAGCACGGAGCCTGCTTGGGATTCTCTCTCTCTCTCTTTCTCTCTCTCTCTCTCTCTCTCTCTCTCTCTCCCCCCCCTCTCTCTGCCCCTCCCCTACTCATGCATGTGCTCTTTCTCTCAGAGAAATAAATAAACTTAAAAAAAAAAAAAAAAAGGAACAGTCCATAAGAAAACCCATTTCACTGCCCCTCTGGTTCCTTCGATTGTATCAGGGAGGTCTCAGATTGGCTCTAGTTTGTCTTTGAACTTGTAGAACTCTTGGCTGTCTGTATCCAAAGAGCAGGCTTTCGGCTACAGTTTAATAAAAGGGTCTCGTTAATCTGTTTCACAGTCAATTTATTTATCATAAATCTGGTTTTTTGCTCATGGTAATGATATGGTGTTTCTTTTTTAAATAAATTTATTTTAGTGAAACTTGAGTGCCTTCAAGAGAAGGAAGCATAGGCCCTCCTTTGCTGCTATGGATTTACTCTCACGTGCACATACGGACAAGGAGGTTCCTTCCTCTGTTGCCGCAAAGCTTATAAACAACCTAAATGACCATCAGCTGGGGAGCTGTTCGGTCAGAGAGTCATTAGAGAGCGTGGCTGTGACCAGGAGTGAGGCGGGCCTGTGTGCGAATGTGTCACCGAAACTCATGGGTACGTGGCAGGAGCGTGAGGCCGAGCACGTGCCGTGCTCCCTCCCCTTTGTGAGTGACAGACAAGGCGGGGAGAGCGTCGCCACACTTGGAAACACACTGGGGGTGGATGCCCATAAACCGGGATGGTGGTTGCCTCTGGCAGGGGGTGGACAGGGGAGACTTAATGATCCACTGTCAAGAAGGTCACAGCTTTTTCAGTGGGAGCACAGGAATGTGTTATGCAAAGAGAAGGACCCTCTGAATATCTTCAAATAAAATGGCAAAGAAAGGGAACAGAAGCAGTGAGTGACCAGGAGTAGGGGGGACGGTCCGGTCTCCCTGGAGCGAGGCCCCACCAGGAGGCAAGCCACACCTCCGGGGCCCTGGGCTGCGATGGAGACCTCTATCCTTCCTCCCTGTGTCTGTAGGGTGCCGTCTCTTCCCAGTTGCAGACTTGGTCTCCACCGTGTTCTGTGGCCCTGAGCATGCTGGGGGCACTGGCTAGCCTTGTGCTTCTCGGTCTGGCCGCCTAGGACGATGCCTGACCGGATTTCTCGGGCTCACACACGTCTTCCGGTCGGTTTGGAAATGTGCATGCCTGTGTACCCAGAGGGGCAGTTGGAGAGACCCCAGCTTCTTGTCATCGCTCCGTTCGTGATGATTGTCACTGCCTTCCAGATCAGGCAGAGCCGCCGGGCCAACAGCTCAGCCTGGTGCTGCTTCCCAACCCTTGGCGGACCCCAGAAGGGCCCGAGGCCCCTTGTGGAGGGACGTGGAAAGAGGTTCACTTTCCTCTTTGCTACCACAGACAGCATAAAATGACCTTGACCCCCTCACCCTTAATCCCACCTCATCCCCTCCAAAAAGGCAATCACTGTGCACCCTGCCAGACGTTTTCCTAACACTCTCTCTTTTACCACCCACATGCTGGAACCCATAGAACATACACGGCAGGGCTTGGCGAGGTTTAATTTTACACGAATTGCGTTAACACTGTGTGTGTCAGGCTGCAGCTTGCTTTTTCCAGTCAACAGTATGTTCTTGAGACTTGACCGTGTTGAAATTGCCGGGAATCTGAGTCGTTCCTTGTTGTTGCCATGTTTTTGCGCTGAATGAACGTGCACGTTTTTTGTGGGTTTTTTGTTTGTTTGTTTGTTTGTTTGTTTTAGGCTCTCCCTTGTTGTAGGACATCTGGGTCACTCTAGACCCAAATCCTGCCATCACCATTCTTGTTCATACCTCTTGGCCCTCGTGTGTGTTTTTCTTGGGAACATACCAGTTGCCAGGTCATGTGGTGTGAAAGTTTCACTTTAAATAAAGAATGCTAATTTGCCCTTTCAAAATGTCTATGTTAATTTGTTCTCCTAGAGCTCTTGGGAAATCTTTGTCAGTTTTTCTGTGTCCTCGCCACTTGTCACCTCCCCGTCGATGGGTAGAAGGTGGTGACTTGTTTAAAAATTTTTCCCTGTGTTGTCGTGAGGTCGAGCACCTTGTTGTGTGTTTACTGGCTGCCCCCATTCTCCTGTCTCTGAATGGCCCCTGGGACTCCTTCACCATTTACTGCAAGATCATTTGTCCCTTAGCGGTATTTTGCGACTGTTTTGCCCGGCCTGTAAAGTCACTTGTTATATGGGAGTTAAGTGTTAATGTTGCTGTAATCAGTTTGCCGATCTTGTATTCATTTATTTTTTTGTATGTGTTGATTCTTCTTTTTTATTTATTTATTTTTTAACGGTTATTTTTGAGAGAGAGACAAAGTGCAAGCAGGGGAGGGGCGGAGAGAGAGGGAGACAAAGAATTGGAAGCAGGCTCCAGGCTCTGAGCTGTCAGCACTGAGACCAGTGCAGGGCTTGAACTCCTAAACCGAGAGATCATGACCTGAGCTGAAGTCGGATGCTTAACCGACTGAGCCACCCAGGTGCCCCTCATCCTTCTTTTTTAAGAAAACCCTGCCCTGCCCCCAAGATCACATGAGGATTCCCCTATGTTGTCTTCTGGCGATTTCCTGTAAATTTTTGTTTTTATGTATTTTATTTTATTATCATTTTATATTTTATTGTTATATTTTTTTGTGAAAGAGAGCAAGTGAGTGGGGGAGGGGCAGAGAGGGAGGGAGACAGAGGATCCGAGGCAGGCTCCAGGCTCTGAGCTGTCAGCACAGAGCTTGGTGCCGGCCCCAAACTCAAGAATGGTAAGATCATGACCTGAGCCGAAGTCGGATGTTTAAGCAGCTGAGCCACCCAGGCTCCCCTGTAAAATTTTGAACTAGAACCCTAGGCTCCACCCCTTTTGAAAAAGTGGAGTTGGTAGGGGCGGGACCCAGGAGATTCACATGGGCAGCAAGATCCGGGCAGTGCCCGTGCTGCCCGGGCCACAGGCTTCCTGGGGGTCAGGCAGGGAGGCTCATGGGGTCACCACACCCTGACAGTCCTCCCCATGTCCCCCTCCCAGTGCCTCCACCCTGATGGCCCCTCTGTCGTGGAGCAAAATCCAGGGTGCCTGCATGAAGGCAGCAGCCCTCGGACTAGACCGTGGGTGGGACTGGGTTCCGTTCAGCAGCCCCTCCCCTGGGCCCCCCTCCCCCCAAAACATCCAGAGATGAGCAGACAGCCCCTGTCCCCAGGGCTTTAGATGAGAATACCCATAGCCAGTGTGGGAGCAGCAGAGGGCTGTGGGGGGGGGGGGGGGGGAGGAGTTCCCCAAGATGACACTAGGAGGCCCACAGACGAGCCCCCACAGCATTGCCTGGTCTCCCTGAGGACCCCACTTTGTTTTCCCTTAGCTGCCCCCAAAGCTTCTGAAAAGCCAGAGGCTCCCCCACTCTGGAGGTCCTGGCTCCCCCGGGGACGGTTGCCTTTTACTTTTCTTATGAAATGCCTCACGGGGAGAGGGAGGGGAGGTTGATGTCTCAATTGCATTTCTGAACGTTGTTCCGCTTTGGGGTTTTGTCCTTCCTTTTTTGTTCTTGGGGGCAGAGATAGTGGGTCCCTTTTTGGCCCCCGAAGCTCTCAAGGACCCCAGGCTTTATGAGGGTGGTGCCTGCCCCCAAACCCCACTGTTTCAGACAAAACCCCGTTGACATTGCCCATTGCCACCACAGCTGTGTCTGCCTTCCCCGGTCACGCCACGAGGGGCACGTCCTCCGTGGATGTGAAGAGAGAAGAAATCCTAGGATTCCACCTTCCTGCTTGTTGGGGGAGCAGGGCATGGGAGAAAGGGGAAAGGGAAAGAAAAAGCATCCCTCACCATTTTGTTTTCTACATAGAAAAGTAAAACCTTGTCGTTGAGGAAAACGCTTTAAGTCCCGAGTGAAGAAAATAAACTCTACATACTACAAAGAACATGCTGGAAACAGTGGGCATGCTGGCTTCCACTTCTGAATACAGAGGGCCAGTAGGGACATTAGACATTGTGGATGAAATAATTTTTAGAAATCTTCTAAGGTGCTTGGCTGGGTTGTTGGGAAAGGGGGCAAGATCCTTGCCACAGAATATGAAGAAAGTCGAGGGTTAATCCCACCTGGTGTTGGTGTTTGCCGTGGGGCTGCTGGCCGTCCGAGGTGGGCCTACCCCTGGGAGAATGCACAGAGACATGAAGCCCTTAAAAGCCCAGAGGAAGCCATCCCCGTGAAGCCGCAATCCCCAACAGATTAGCTTTCAGAGGGTTAAACGGGGCTGTATATAGGAAGGTGGTGCTGAGAGAGGAGAGGAGTTTCCCTGTCCTTCCTAGATCTTAATGGAAAGTAAAAATGGGGGGGGGGGGGGCGTAAATCCTTGGGGAATACCTGAGCCCAGGTCCGTCATCACGTGTGTCTGGGGCCAAGAGTTCTACTGTCTGTGTAACCTTCCCTCCCCTCCCCCACCCACCCGCCTCCAATAACGTAAGCCAGATATGTGGTTACAGTGCTCTCGATCAAACCCACTGGGGCGCTTCAGGTATCACACAGCTGGAATGTAGTAACTCACAGCTGTAAATTTGCTAAAACTCCAGCTGTACACTTAAAATGGGTGCATTTTACGATATATAAATTATAACTCCGTAAAGCTGCTTCCAAGAAGAAAAAAAAAACCCCATCTACCATTCTTGTTATCAGAAACATCTAATGTTTCCGTTTTATTTTCTGCATTTGTGTTTTCTTTGTAGGGATGCTTCTTTAAAAAACAACAACATCAAAATCAGAATAATACAGTTCTTATCCTCTTCCATTTCAAATTTCAGTGGCTTTTCCAATGTCGTTGCAGTTATTTGTAAATAGGATTTTATACTTGGGTTTTTAATACGTACTTGAAGAGTACGTCTTGAGTAATTTCTCATTTTAAAATAATTTCAAGGAGGGGCGCCTGGGTGACTCAGTCGGTTGAGCGTCCGACTCTTGGTTTCGGCTCAGGTCGTGATCTCACGGTTCGTGGGTTTAAGCCCCGAGTCAGGCTCTGCACTGAGCAAGAAGACTGCTCAGGATTCTCTCTCTCCCCCTCTCTTTCTGCCCTTCCCCTCCTCCCATGTTCTGTCTCAAAAAATAGCTATTTAAAATAATTTCAAGGAATACAGTGCTATGTAGTACAAAAATTTAAGTTCTGCCATCGATGCCCCCACCCCACATAGGCACTCCCCCCGCCCCCCACCCCCCCCCGACCATTCTCACTTCCCTTTCCATAGGCAACTGTTGTTCACAGTTTGGTTAAACATAATTTTTAAATGGGTAGATAATTTTGCATGTGATGGGAAAAAAAATCATACTCAAATTTTTCCCCTGTTTGGGGACATTTAGGTTGTTTCCTGTTTTGGCTATTTAAAAAAAAAAAAAAATTTTGGCAGAGGATTCCATTGGAGGCAATTCAAAGCAGACGGTAGATTTCACGGTCCTGTCTTACTCTGGAGATGTCAAAGCCATCAAGGACAGGCACTAAGTTAGACCTCGAATTGGAGGATAATTTCCAAGTAAGAGAAGGGGCCCAGCACACGGTAAGGATTCTGTGTTAAATGCGGTTCTCCTTTAAAGCACAGAACATCTTGGGGAGCCTGTGGCTCCGTCGGTTGAGGGTCCGACTCTTGATTTCAGCCCTAGTCATGATTCCAGGATTGTGGAGTCTAGCCCGCTGTTGGGGTCTGTGCTGAGCATGGAGCCTGCTTAAGATCCTGTCTCGCTCGCTCTCTGTCTCTCTTCTCTCTCTCTGCCCCTCTGCTGCTTATGCTCTCTCTCTCTCTCTCAAAAAAGAAAAAAAAAATATATATATATATACACACACACACACACACACACACACACACACATGAAGCACCAAGCATCTCAGAATAAGGGAGATTATTCCCATCATACAGATGGAAAACTGTGGTTCAGAGGGGCCAAGTGCCTTGCCCAGAATCACACAGCATCTAGTACAAAGGTCAGCTCTCAGTTGCCAGACACCAGATTGGAAGTATGACGGTTCTAGAACCAAGCAGGGCACTCTTGTTTTCCTGCGACTTCCCTTAATTCAGGCAAACACCGTCACAGCTTGCCACCCATCATCTGTCTGCAAGGAAGCACTGAACCGTTACCAGGATTCTCAGTTGAGTTTTCTTAGCTACAGTTTGAGCGCCTGCTGCATGCTAAACATTGTACTAATAATGCCTTACGTACCTTACTCAGCCATCACTTTGAGAGGGGTGGGCATCATCCCAGGTCGCCCCGCGAGACTCAGGGGAGGGCCTCAGTCTCAGGTGTGTGTGTGCCTCCAGATCTGGACTCTGCCCGCCAAACGCTGCCGCCCAGCGAGTCATTCTGAGCGCCCGTCTCCGTCAGACTGGGCCGCTGGACTGCCCCTCATTTTGTTCTCCCTCTCCCTGTTCGCAGACAACAGTGACCTGATCGCGTGCACCGTGATCACCAAGGATGGCGGGATGGTCCAGCGATTCCTGGCTGTCGATATTTACCAGATGAGCTTAGTGGAACCTGATGTGTCCAGGCTTGGCTGGGGAGTGGTCAAGTTCGCAGGCCTGCTGCAGGTATGATGGCCAGGAAGCCTGGGAGCTCTTCTTGGCTGGCTGTGTGCACACACACACACACACAGACACACACACACACAAATCATCTGTCTCTACGGTTAATTTCTGATGACACAAGGACTACATGAACAGATTGTTATTTGAAAAAAAAAGTGAAAATACTGCACAGATAAGGGTCAAGTGTGCTTTGACCCAAACCCTCAGTTCTTAAACTTTCTCCTGCATTATCAGTATGGGCCTTCCAGAGCTGCTGCACATATAAATAAACGCACATATAAATATAACCGCACGTGCTGTTTATAAACATGGTGTGCACGTACTTGAGAGTGTGTGTGTGTGTGTGTGTGTGTGTGTGTGTGTTTAATAGTGTCACGCTGAGCGTATTCTAAACTCCCCCCACCCCCCAGTCGATACACGTCTTAGAGCTGACCGCGTATTATGTGCAGACTCTCTGATGTTCTTTTCACTGCTGTGTGACTGAGCTGAGGCACAGTTAGCCAGTCCCCCGTGGCTGTCGCCAGATCGTTACCTTTACAGACAATGTTGCCTCGAAGAGAACCGTCCTTACTTCCACGTGCACTTGAGCGAGGGCTTCCCTAGGCGGACTCCAAGAAGCTGGGGCGTGCCTATTTTCAGCGTTCATAGACGCTGCCAGATTCCTCTCTAAAGCGATTGCTGCCACTGACAGTTTAGGAGCGTGACCTCGTCCTCACCCCTTTTCTAGGAGGCATGGGCTCTAAGTTGCCAAACGCAAGTTGGGACGTGGGTTTTCGTATGGTTTGTGGGTTTTCTTATTGGCAGGTGACTAATGTCAGCTCCATAACTGAATGAAATGAAGAACCAGCAGTGTTGAAAACAGCCTTCCAGTCCCCACCCCCTGTCACACACACCACCCCCCACCCCCACCCCCCGCTCCGTCCCCAGATATGCAGCAGAACCCGAGACGTGCCCTGCTCTGAGGCAGGCCGTTCCCTTGCTGGGCAGTGCATGGTCACCGGCAAGGTCTTGCCCGGGCTGACCTGCGTCCCCCCTCTGCACAGTGTGACCCACTGTCAGCATCCCACTCTCTGAGGGAGTCGCCCACGTGTTCGAGGATGCTGTTGCAACCTTTTCCCCAACCTCCTCTTTTTGAAGATCTCTCCCTTTAAAAAATGTCTTTTACAGAGAGGGATGCGAGAAACTCGACGAAGAATCTTCCATTAAAAAAAAAAGACTACCCTGTAAGAGGTTGTCCGTTAGGTGACTTAGTACGTCTTATGTATCTAAACTTATGATCAATTTCCTTTAGAATTGAGTGTCAGGAAAGTGTTTTTCTCCCTCGAAGGATTAATACGTGTCCTCCGTCAGACGATGAAAGCCACATCAACCTTTCCTTTTGGTCGCCTTCTAGTAGCTGCTACTTACTTGTCAGGCCACTCCTGTGTGCCAGGTTCTCCGCCTTAAATGTGGAACAGCCCATCTAATCTGCTGCCACATTTTGAGGCAGGTACTATTTCCAAGGACCCTGTGCCCGATTTAATGCCCACAAACAGCGACCGTCGTACTTCGTGAGCCTTTTTAGCTCATGTACCCCACCTCCTCCAGCACGTCTGACTTCCACGTCTGTCTCGCCTCGTGCCTTTATCTTGCATCACCTCAAACTCTTGTGCGATGCAGATTCTTTATACAGAAAATCCTTTCTGAGGTTTTAGATGGGATTCATCCTTATCACGCTTGCTATGGGCGAGTTTCTTCTACACCCTTCAAATGCAGCTTCCTTCACTGCCTGCTGAGTGGCCCTCCCTGTCCCTTCTTGGATTAGCATTCTCTGTTAGGGACCAGAAATTCTCCAGAGACGTGCGTGTGGGTGTCAGGGATCCCCCCCTTCTGAAAAGAAGCCAGGAAGAAGTTGGTCAGTAGATAAGTGCGCCTATCTCAGACCATGGCCAATGGCGACAGGCATTTTGGGTTGTTGTCTCCAGTATTCTCAGAAGTGAGGAAGGACTGCCACAGTCCGGCTATTTGAGGTCCCTTGGAGAGGCCAGTGCACCCATTTATTCCCTAGCAAGCCCACGTCCTCGGGGGCAGGGTCCCAGCCAGCGCGGGCTCCCCGTGAGCACCTTTGTTGCCTACCATGTCCTGTTCTCGAAGCCTGGTCTGGTTTGGGAGGCTGCTCTTTTCAGGCAAAAGCAGAGTTGGGGGAATTTGGGGAAACTCCTTTTCTATTCTTTTCTTTTTTATTCTTTCTTTCTTTCTTTTTTAAAAACTCTATTTATTGGGGCGCCTGAGTGGCTCAGTCGGTTAAGCATCCAACTTCGGCTCAGGTCATGATCTCACAGCTTGTGAGTTCGAGCCCCGCTTTGGGCTGTCTGCTGACAGCTCGGAGCCTGGAGCCTGCTTTGGATTCTGTGTGTGTGTGTGCGCGCGTGTCTGTGTCTCTCTCTCCCTCCCTTCCTCCCCCAGTCGTGCTCTCTCTGTCTCTGTCTCTGTCTCTGTCTCTCTCTCTCTCTCTCAAAAATAAACATTAAAAAGAAAAACCTCTCCATTTATTTATTTAAGTAATCTCTACACCCACCATAGGGCTTGAACTCATGACCCCAAGACCAAGAGTCGTGTGCTCTTCTGACCAAGTCAGTGCCAGGGAACCGCTTTCTTGATGAGACACGGATCCCACGGCTTCTGAGCCGCCACCCTCCTCCCGAATGTAACGAACACCCTTGCTTTTGCCACTTCCCCCACAGGACATGCAGGTGACCGGCGTGGAGGACGACAGCCGCGCCCTGAACATCACCATCCACAAGCCTGCGTCCAGCCCCCACTCCAAGCCCTTCCCCATCCTCCAGGCCACCTTCGTCTTCTCGGACCACATCCGCTGCATCATCGCCAAGCAGCGCCTGGCCAAGGGCCGCATCCAGGCGAGGCGCATGAAGATGCAGAGAATAGCCGGTGAGTGGCCGGCCCTGGCGGATGTCCCCAGGGCCCTCGGGCTCACACGCTGACCGCTAGGGGAGGACACGTGTGGCTTAGAGGAGTTACTCGTGTTGTGGTGACAGAACGGAGGATCTGCTCAGACTCTCCCCTTCCCCAGGTGTGTGATTTCTAGAGAGTTTCTAGGCCCACGTGGAGGGGAGGAGAACCCTCCCTGACCGAGCAAGAGGCCCTGAACAGACAGGTGTTGGTTTGGGACAGCTGTTCACTTCCCACACACGGGAATCTTCTAGCTTACGTGTACAAAAGGCTTGGACATTCCTCTACTACTCTGGATCCTTAACCCTTAATAAGATCAGGAGGGTCTGTCCTGTGCATTTTACAGAAGAGTAAACTGAGGCTCTGTGACTTGCCCAAAGTCACACGCGCAGCTGGTTGACAGAAGCCCAGCGCGGAACTTCCTCCTGAAAGCCCATCCCTTGCCCCCTCCCTCCACCTCTCCTGAGAGGCAGCCCTGCGTGGTGAGGGGGCCACGATGACCCAGCACTAAATTTGGAAGTCGCTGTCTGTTTCACAGGGACTGTGGTGAACGTGTGAGGAGGCCTTGCGCCACCCTGGGCAGGAAGGCCCGAGCTTTCTTAGAAATAAAGGCTCTGTACCGAGGGTGTTCCGATCACCAGGGCCGATGGCACAGCGTTCCCCCGGGGGAGCAGGCATTCTATCAACCCCCCAAATTATAAATAGCCGTTCTCCAGACACCAACGCCTTGCAGTTCGAGCACCAGTGGTCATCCTGGTGTAGCTGCTGGGAGCAGTTCCAGCCCAGTGAGGGAGGAGGAGGGGTGCTTTCTAAAGGGATTACCTAAAAATAAACCCTTGGTGGGCCGGGTTTCTGGACGCTCTGGATTGCGTTACTTACCGTGCGTGCCCCGTTGATTTGCACAGGCCTGTGTCCCATGCGTCCCTTGTTTTCTTGCTTAGCTGAAACTTGGCCTATGAAATCATTACAGAAGCATTTTGTAATGTGCAAAGTGACTTAAATCATTCCGTCCTTCCTCTTAAGATTTATTTTTAGAGGGTGGTTGTTGTTTTTGTTTTTTTTTTTTTTTTTTTAATGTAAAGCAATTTCTCAGCGCTGGCACGAAGGCTAAATATTTCATCTGAAAATTGAGAATTATGCCGTAAAGTGGCTGTTAGAATGAACGCCTCGGGTATGCCTTCAATTGATGTTAAAAAGCCCCTCCAAATTGCTCTATCATGAGATTTGTTTCTGGGAGGAAAGATAGCAACCGTGACAGATAAGCACAAACTCATAAATACACAGGTGAACGCGCGGATATGTTCTCCCTCACACGCGCCTCCCCGTGCACGTGTACATGTCTGAACTTTCAGGGCAGAATTGGCCCCGTTTGCTTTGGGGTCTAAAGTCGTACCCGCAACGAAGCCTCGCTAAGGGTCTTTTTGCCTGTGGAAGCCAAGGGTCCAAGGTGGAGACTGGCCAGCGTCCATTTCTGAATCCCTCGCGAGGCACCGGCTGTGTCCTGAGCTCAGGCGGGACCTCGGTGTCGCGCCGGTCTCCCCAGCTCGAGGCCGCCGGCTGCCTGCTTGACGCCGTCCACGCGATGTGCCCGGCAGGGGCCGCGGCCGCTCCGGCTGCGGCCCCAGCATCTACACCCCCGGCCCATGTGACGAGCATGAACCACGGTGTTGTTTGAACATAGCCCTCCTGGACCTCCCGATCCAGCCGACGACCGACGTCCTGGGGTTTAGACTCGGCTCCTCTTCCTCCCAGCACCTGCCTTTCCGCTTCTACGACCAGTGCCGCCGGGGCAGCAGCGACCCCACCGTGCAGCGCTCCGTGTTCGCGTCCGTGGACAAGGTGCCAGGTAAGCCGCCCCGACCCTGCGCCGCCTTGCACCCCCGCCCCAGGGTTCTGGGACCTTGTCTGTTGAGTCTGTGTGAGCAAGCTTCCCTTCCCGTGTCGGAATCCGGGCGGCTGGAAGTACCCGTTTCTTAGAATTCGTCAAAGCATAGCTCAAGATGCAACACAAGCCCTAGAAATAAATCTTGGCTTTCTGTTTGGTGTTCTGCCGCCTGGGTTTGGTTTTCCAGAGATTTTCTGGGGATGTGGAAGAACTTCTCAGAATTAAGACTAAGAGCTTTCTTGGGAGTTTCTTGGAAATGCTCAGATTGTTAGTAATGAGGCCGTGGGGGAGTCCTCTCCTTCTCCAGGCGGGATGACGAGTGAGGCCGTGTGCATGGTTCCTGTTCCAACCCCTGAAGAAAGGCGAGCACAGAGAGGGCTGTGCCACGGCCTTCCCTGTGGGGGCTGGGAGCACCCCTCCCACTTCCTCCAGAGCTCATCTCCCCAGAAAAGAGAAACATGAAAAGAAAGTTCGAGTGCCGCTTGCTCCTCCCAAGGGCTGGCAGCCTCTCCCCTTCCTGTTCCAGTGTGTCTAAGATAAGTCCACGTGCACCCCGTCCTTCGAAAGAGAGCCTCGCTCTTGATTGCAGAACTTCCCAAAGTTGGCCAGGGGGCCCCCTGCAAGCGTGTTAGGGTTTCAAACTCGCACTGAAATATGGCAGAATGTTTTCAAAAGCGGCTCTTGATGGAAGATCAGTTGTTGATTTAAAACGCGGCGATCAGGACCTGTCCCAAGTCAGGGCTCTTGTTTTCCTTCCGCTCCATGATTTATTCTATATTCGTTCTTTGATTGCATTAATTCATTTTAGAAATATGTACATTGTAAGCATGTGGTATTTTAAGATATAAACAGGACGTGATAAAATGAGAAATAAGTCCGCTTTGCCCCCAGAAGTAATCACTGTGAACAGTTTCTTGCCTGTGCTTCCAGAAATGTTCGTTTGTACGCCATACGTGTTTTTCTTGTCTATTTCTACACGCGGAGTCATACCACCTATGTGATTCTGCCCCTTGCCTTTTTTCACGGATACTTTGGTGTTCCACGTCAACGCACATCACTTCATGCTAAGTAACGATGAACTCTTATGTGGTATTTTAGCACATGGCTGGACCAGAAACATCTCTCATAACGTTTTGTATTGGCAGACGTTTGGGTCACTTCCATCGTTTTGCTCCTCCAGTGTCATTGGACATCCTTGGGGGGGGGTCTCAGTAGAAGTGTGCAAATCTCGACTGTCTGTGGGACACATTCTTAGCCGGGTCCAAGGGGAGGCTTTTCGTCTTGACACAGGTAGTCCCAACATGTGCTCTGGGACAGTGCATCGGCTCACGCTGCCACCCACTGCCTGGACCGTTTTCTTCCTTAAGACCCATCTTGGTCTCTAAGACTGATGGTGACACTGCTTTTGTTTTCAGCTACGAAATGCGACGTGATGCTGTTGCCTTTTCCAGGGTCTGGAGGGTTCTTTGTCAAAGCTTGTTCAGGCTGTGTCATGTTCTGTAGAGATGGTTGCTAAGTAAACATAAATGATGGCCATGAGTCTAGGTTAAATGTAGATTGCCTTGGTAGGAAATCATTTCTTCTTCTTTCTCTTTCTTTCTTTCTTTCTTTCTTTCTTTCTTTCTTTCTTTCTTTCTTTCTTTTTCTCTTTCTCTCTCTCTTTCTCTTTCTTTCTTTCTTTCTTTCTTTCTTTCTTTCTTTCTTTCTTTCTTTCTTTCCACAGAGTTGTAATTTATTATACCATTTCTATAAGCACCGCCTTGTGATTTTTTAAATTGAGATCTAATTGACATATAACATCATACGAAGAAATAATTTCTTTAGCATCATTCGGGTTTTGTCTTGGGAACGAACAGGTTAAAAAGAAAAACCTGGGCCTTACTTCCGTTCAGTCCTTTTTGGACAAGGCAAGTGTAAATAAATAAATAGAGCCAAGTGTCACATTCTTCAGCATCTGCATAATCATCTCTCTTGTTTGCAGAAAGCTTTACAATGACTTATTACCAAGTGCTCCTACCCCGCCTGGGCTCCCAGGGAGAAGTGAGGTCATCCAATGCTGGGGGTATGGGCCTGTCTCCTGTGGCCTGGGCCTGTCCAGGGAGGGGGGGGTGGTGCCCACCGCCCTGCTACTGGCCCCAGGGTCTGGTATTTAAGGTAGAGCCAGTTGGGACTGTGGAGGGTCAAAGGTAGCTGCTGAAGCTTGCCCTCCGCCCCTTCCCTGTATCTGTCCCCTGACAGCCTCTGGAGGTGCCACTCGGGTGTGGTGTGGGGAGTGGGGACACTCTCACAGATGTGGCCCTGGGGGCAACTGCTTTGGGCCCTTGGGTAGAGAGGCCTCTCGGCCTTCCCTGCCCTCATGGCCTGACCAGCAAGTGAGATCCCCAAGCCTCAGTGTGACTCAGAGAGAGGGAGGGGAGCTCTCCCCACCCTTCCCCTCCTCACCACTGGCTGTCTCAGCCTGCCCCACAGCCTCGCAGCATCTGGAATCATCCTTGGTCCTCCTCTTCACCGTCCCACCCTTGCTGGCCTGCTCTGCTTCCAGAAGACACCTCCCTGTGCCAGCCAGCTGCCTTCTCCCTAGATCGTGGAGCAGTATCCTCAGCTTCTCAGGCTTCCACCCTCACCAGTCCCCTTCGGCCAGAGGGATCTTTCTAGAACATAAGTCACATCACATCATGCCCCTCCCTGCAACCCTCCGGTAGCTTCCGGTTGTACTTGGAACAAAACCCAGATCTCTCACTCTGGTCCTGCGTGGTGGTTGTGAAACGGGCCCCAGCTGGCCTCTCAGACGCAGCCACCCAGCTTCCTTCATCCCATCACCCCCCCACCCCCCCACCCCCGGCCACACCGGCCCCTGCTGCTCCTTGAAGTCAGCACTTTGCAGAGTTTGGGCCTCGGGTCCCCTTTATACCCTTAAAAAAAATATCGAGGATCCCGAAGAGCTATAGTTTATATAGACTTTGGGTGGTTCGGTCTGTGGCACTTGGACTAAGCAAGGGACACAAGGGAACTGAGACCCTGGAAGATCGGAAGCATTCTCCCGCTTAATTTCTGTCACCAAAGCGAACGAGATGTTCCCCCCGGGCAGGGCACATGCACCCACGCGATAGACTTGGAGCTATTGCGCATCAGCCGGGGTTCGTCGCCCTCACCTTGAAAGTTTTCAGAAGCCAAGGGGTGGGGCCGGAGGGGGGCTTCCGAAGCATGGCTTGGGTTGGCCTCTGATGCCGTGGCGCCACGGCCGCCTTTGGGCTCACGAGTGCAACGCTGTCTCCCCACCCCCCACCTTTTGGAAATGGTCTTGCTCTGTGTCCCTTGCCGTGGGCCACATGGTTGCAAAACCTGGGTGGGATGCTCACTCCTGCCCAGAGGGGATCCTTCACAATGGGGAAAACAGTTCTGGGTGACTGCCAGAGGGGCTGACTCTGTCTTGCCACCCTTCCCATTTTATCTGCCGGCCAGGTGATGGTCACAGAGCTGTGTGTCTCCCCCTTACCAGCTGTAAATGATTATATTTAATGAAAATACACCCTCCATTTCCTTGGAAGAGATAGTAAAGTAGAATATAAATCAGGGCTCTTAGGTGACTAGCCACTTTGGTATATTTCTCTTTTTTCCACTGGGCTCGGAGATAAATCACAAATCCTATTTATTGGCCGGTTTTATGTTCCTGGCCCTCGCCCCTGCGGCAGGTTCACCTCAGCTCAGCTCAGCTCAGCTCTGCGAGGGCAGAGGCGTGGGTGCCCGCCTGGCCGGGGCAGGGGGCGGTCATCAGCAAACAGTGTGTGATGGGCAGACACCATGGGCAGGCGTGACCAGATCTAGAGTCTGCCTTCGAGGGGCGGCCCTCCCCCGTTAGTGCCCTCGAGGCCTTGTCCCACCAGCCCTCAGAGACCGCCGATTGCCAGAATCTGCCAAGGGAGGCAGGGTGTCCAAAACTAGACCACAAGGGCATCTTTCCACACACGGCACGGCTGGTTCCTTCTCAGCGCTCAGGACTCTGATCAGATACCTGCTCAGGGGCCTCCCCCGCCCCCAGGCACAGCTGGTTTTCTTTAATTGAGGTGAAATTCACATAACATAAAAGAAAGCGTGCGATTCAGTGGCACTTAGTACGTTCATGGTCTTGTGCCACCACCACCTGTGCTAGTTCCAAAATACCTTGATCCCCCCGCAAATAAACGCCCGTTCCCCAGGGCCCTCCCTCCCCATTCGCCCTTCCCCAGCCCCTGGCCACCACCGCTCTGCTTCCTGGCTCTATGGACTGCTCTTTTCTGGATGTTCGTATACGTCGTACGGTGTGTAGCCCTTTGTGTCTGGTCTCTTTCCCTGAGCATCACATTTGCGTGGAGGTTCCTCCATGTGGTAGCGTGTGTCCAAGCTTCCCCCGTGTGGACAGACTGCTTTTCATTCGTCCATTCTCGCGCCGTTGACGGCCACGTGGCTGGGTTCCACCTTCGGGCAAGTGTGTTCGGTGTTGCTGCGAGCATGCACGTGGAAGTTTTTAGTTGAACACCTGTCTGCCGTCCGTCGGGGTATCTCCGTCGGAGTAGAATGCCTTTCCCACGGCCTCCCGAGCCCTTGCCATCCGATGGAGTTGACCCATTTGTCTTCCCGGCTGTGTCACTTGCCCCGTGCTCGCTTGGAAGGCTCCGGGGCACTGTTCGTCTTGCCCTCCACCGCCGATGCTTAGTGAGCAGGTGCCCAGTGACTGTCGAATGCGGGCGGGGACGTGGATTGGTGGATGGAGGCTGGGCTGGATGAGCTGTTCAGTGTCCTGTCTTCCCATCAGACCGTGAACTGCGGCAGGGGCGTTGCTGTCTTGCTCCCGGCCCTGGCACCTGCATCACTTGGTGGTGGTGGCCCAGGATGCCAGCCACAGAGTCAGACTTCATCCCACCAGGGACGTCCCGCTTTCCTCTCTGGTCCCTACTTCTTGTCCCTGCTGGGTCCAGGCCGCCATTTGTCTCTGGGCAAACATCTAAATCCCTGAGCACAGGGGGAGTGCAGCGCTTTCCACGAGTGTTATCTTTATGAAAGGCAAACAAACCGGCCCTATCGGTCACTGACCCAGAACATTTAATAGTTCCGTGGAAAGGCAGCTTAGTTCCAGAGCCAGCCTCTGGCAGCTGAGTAACTGAGTGAGAACGCAGAGATCGCAGTGTGCTCAGAGCCAGCCGCGCTGACCACGAAGCCTCCAACTGACAGCCAAAAAAAAAAAAAAAAAAAAATCAATGTTTAATTCATAGACCTCAGTCCTGCCTCCTCTCCTGGGATAACGTACTAGGTGCTAATGTCATCTCATGACAGTGTTTCCCAGAAACGAATTTTTTAGGCCTGTTATTTTTCTTGTTTCCGATTAGAAAACTGGAGCCACTTCTCTCCTCCCGGCTCCCCAAGGCAAAAGAAACGCCCTTTCTGGAGTCACACAGGAAGGAGAGCCTCCCGGCACCTTCCTCCAGTCTTCTCAACCCCCTGTTAACCCCTCCCGAGCCTTCGGATCCCTGGCCAGAGACTCTAGCCACTGGGTCAGTGACTTACAGAAACTTCATTCTGACCTTCACACCGTGTGTGTGTGTGTGTGTGTGTGTGTGTGTGTGTGTGTGTGTGTTAAGTTTAAGAGAGAGCGTGAGTGGGGGAGGGGCAGAGGGAGAGGGAGACAGAATCCCAAGCAGGCTCCACGCTGCCAGTTGTAGAGCTCGACGGGGGGCTCAAGCCCACAAAGGGGATATCGTGACCTGAGCCGATGTCAAGAGTTGGACACTTAACCAACTGAGCCACCCAGGCGCCCTGCTCTGGGTGTTTTGAACAGAAAACATCATCTCTTTCTGGGAGCATGGCATAGAGTTTGACTGGAAGAATTAACTGTGCCAGTCACAGTTAATTCCGTGTTAATTCTGTATGCGTTAATCCCGTGCTCTGGATAATGCTGGGAGCTGGTGTGGCTCGCCCTGTTCTACATACGGGAAACCAAGTCTTGGACCAAGTCTGTGGAGCTCACACAGGGCAGGCTGAGAGCCATACCTGCACTGTCTGCTTCTAAATCCCACTTGTCTCCAGGCGCCCATTGGTGATGGCCGCCACTTATCTCTGATTGCCAGAGGTCAGCAAGACAGACACCCATTAGAGAGGGAGGGGCCTGCCGGGCGGCCCTGGCATAGATAGATCGTTCCCCATTCCCATCTTACGCGCACCACTCACACACTCCAAGCCCCGCCTCGCATCAGGGATAAACCTGCAAAGCAGCCGTCTGGAAAGATGCTGCCCCCCCCCCCCCCCCGCAACCACCACTTCCAAACTGGGTAGAGCTTGGAAGGCTTGTAAAGACCCCATCATGGCATAGATTTATTTGTTCCCAGTCTATCAAGAGCAAAAAGCAGAATTGAAACTTAAAAATGTTGCCTGTGTAAAATCAGGATCTGAGCTCCCTTCAGAGCTCTCTGGCAGAGGTCTCTAAGAGAGCAGCCCTTGCGTGGTTGGGTCAGAGGTATGGGGATCAGGTCCCACTCAAAACTCATCCCTGAGCTGAGTCCTAGGGTCTGCTTTCCACGCCTCTTGTTGGAGCCCCCGGGGAAGGCGCGAAGAGGGAGTGTGAGCTCGTTGTGCAGTTGGGAGCACACAGCCCCGAAGGAGTCACGTTCCTGAGTCAGGGCCCACGAGGCTCCCTCACCTGGAACGTGCCCCCAGATCTGGACGCTTTCCCAGTGCACACACTAGCACTCGGTGTCTGAGGAGCCCTCTTGCGAAACGCCGCGCAGCGGGCGGACCCAGCCCTGGGCCCCAGATGAGCCTCTCTGGGGGTGGAGGCAGGAGGAGGAAAGAGTTCCAAAGAATTGAGTGTTGCTTCACTTTTCGGGGTCATTGGCCACCTCCGACTGTCAAAGCGACTGTGTGCCCAGGAGCCTCGTGCACCCAAGGGAACGCCGCTCCGTTTGCTCGTGGAGAAGAGAGCCGAGAGCCTGGGCGGGATGCTGTGGGAGGAGGCCAAGCCCCGGCTTCACTCAGCCCTTGGGCTTCCGTAGGTCCCGGTGGGCCCCCGAGGGGCAGCCTCGCTGGCAGCAGGGAATGGGCGGGCATGTGTCAGGGCCGGTGGCACAGCCGAGTGCCTGTGTGTGCGCGTCGGCCCACGCCTGTGCCTGCCCTGGAGGACGCGGCTCCTGCCGGTTCCTCGTCCTGTCAGACTTCCTAGGACGAGCCGAGCGTTTATTGTAGGGCAGCTGGAAAAAGTGGAAGGGGACTGAGAAGAGACAAGATGCACTAAACTTCTCTACCCTGAGGTGTCCTTGAAGCACACCCGGTGTCCCTGCCCGTCGTTCTTTCCGTTTGTCCGGCATGGGTTTCTGGTCTCAGCAGCAGTGTTTGCCCGGGTAAGAGTCAGCAGAAGGAGGTGGCTTAGCCCATCCCTGGAGCAGACAGTCTGGGTTCAAGTCCTCCCTCCACCTTCTACCCGTTACGTGGCCTTGGGCCAGCACCTGTTTATTCGTGTAAAAAAAATGAGTGTACTTAACACTACTGAACTATGCACTAAAAAATAGTTAAGAGGGTCAACTTTATGGTATGTGTGTGTTACCGCAATTAAAAAGGGGGAAAGAAGCGGGGATGAAAATGTGACCCACCTCATCAGGCTGTCGTGAGCATGAAAGGAGTTAATTCACCTAAGTGCCCAGAACGATGCCTCACGCGCGTGCGGTGTGCAGTGAAGGTTAGGCTCTCGGTATTTTTTATTGTCATTGTTATTAGTCACGGTTGACCCTTGGGACCCCAAATAATAGGTTCCCTCTCTACGCATTCAATCAGTTTGCACGAAGTTAATCACCCAGCAGCTCCCTGTGCTGCACGTCCCAAAGACACAGCACAGTTGTACAGATTTGCTCATTTAGAAAGGCTTGTCATCAGGTGCTGATAAAACGCGGGGGCAGAATTTGCCTCCTGCAGAAGGGCCAGGAAGATTCCGGTGCTGTGATGTGCCAGGGCCCCACAGCTCCTGGAGGCAGAGCCAGGGCCAGAGGAGAGCGGAGATCCGTCCCCAGCGCCCCAGCCCAGCGCGTGCCCGCTCCCCCATGGTCCTGACTGCCATCACTTAGTTCTCGCTGACCCACACACCGGGCCTGGGAGGCTGGCACCGTCGGTCACTCTGCGGACCAGGAAACCTGAGCACGGGAAGGAGAGTGCCTGGCCCACTCCATGAGCCCATGCCTTCAGTCCTGAAGATTATTCAGGGGCAGAACACCTGGGAACCAGCTGTGCTTTGGGAACCCAGGAGCATGGAAACCAGTAGAAAACATGACTGTATTCTGTGGATGCAGGTGTCTGCGTCCGAAGGAAAAATCCATAAAATTATGTGAAAAAACTTGATGAGCCTCTTTCCTCTCTGGATGTTTGTTTTTTTGCTGCTGAGTCATTTGTTTTACCAACTGCAAGTTCTCGTTAACAGACACGTGATAGCAAATGACGAGGATCAAAGGCTCCTTTGTGGGGTAAAACTCAGAAACAGGGAAGACCCCGGCCCTTAATTTTAGCTGGGAATTGGAAAAAGACCAATTCCCAGCTAAAGACCAGTTGGTCTGATGTTTGCCCCAAAATGTCTCTGACTAGCCTAGGGAACCCTAGGGTCCCCCCTGGAACTGGGTTTGGGAACCATTTTACCACTTCCCAAGACCCAGTCATGGTGCCTGCCTTGGGACCCAAGAGCATCAGGTGCCAACCGAGTGGCATCACCGAGTGTGCAGACGGCTAAAACGAGAGTTGTCACTTCACGGGGACCCTCCTAAGGGTGAGAGGAACCAGAGCAGAAGGCTGGCATGGGACAGCAGCATAGTGCTGAGTGTTCACAGAGAGGAGGGAGTCACTGGGTCCTCCACACATCCCTTTCCTCTCTGCCCGGCCCTTCGTGGCCTCTTCAGAGCATGGCAGCCCCTAGGGCCCAGGTAGGGGACCACCAGGGAGAGAAGGGAAAGGGGGACAGATGAAGGAAGAGCTGGCTTTTTTTTTGAAAAAAATTGTTTGATGTTTATTTACTTTGGAGAGAGAGAGAGAGAGACAGAGCATGAGTGAGGGAGAGGCGGGGAAAGAGGGAGACACACAATCTGAATCAGGCTCCAGGCTCTGATCTGTCACCAGAGAGCCCGACGCGGGGCTTGAACTCATGAGCCGTGAGATCATGACCTCAGCCAGAGTTGGACGCTCAACTGACTGAGCCACCCAGGTGCCCCTTTTTTTAAATTAAAAAAAAAAAAAAATTTTTTTTTAAGTTTATTTATTTTGAGAGAGAGAGAGAGAGAGAGCACTCGCGAATGAGGGGCAGTGACAGGGAGACAGGCTAGAAAGCCCAGTGGGGTCAGAGCGCCTGAGGGCTTCTGCCTGCTGAGGAGTTGAAATTTTACCCTGGAAGCAGTAGGAAGCCCTTGAAGGTGCCAAGGCCAAGGAGCGAGGAGGCAGGGGGCTTGGCTTTTGCTTTACTGGAGTCAGGAAAGGCAGAGGAGAAGGGGGTGGGCAGGAGAGAGACCCAAGATGCTCTCAGCCCTTCCGATGGCACCCCGCCCGCCCCCCCTAACTATGCCGTAGGTGGTGCTCTGCCCTTGGGAAGGATGAGAAAGTCTTTCTGCAGAGCTTCTCCCTTCCTCGGCTTGGTGCACGTCCTTCCATATCCCTTTCTGCGTGTTTCCGTGCTATGCTTGTGCTGGCCTACTGCGTTGCCCTTTTATTTCTTGACATCGACGAACACCATTTTCACTCAACACTGTGTCTTAGATTTTTCTTCCCTGTTAGTTCGTGAGAGTGCCCGCTTTCGTTTTTATTCCTGCAGAGCAATCCATCATGTGGGCACACCAGTTTATTTAGCCAGTCCCCCATTGATGGATGTTTAGGTTGTGGCCAGTTTTTTGCCCTTGACAAATAATGAGCGCCTCTGCACGCCCTTGCACAAGGATTTCCCTGGAGTAAGTAACCATGAAGTGAGTCCAGAAATATCTAGGGCTGTGGCCCTAACTGGACTTGGGTGACCAATGAAGCATGTGGGTGGAGGGAGGGGGAGGCCCAGGGCTAGCTTAAGGCAAAATATCAAGGACTCTCACTTTATGTCTGAACCCTCTCCTCTCATTTAGCCCGCGAGGGCATTTTGGTGATCCCAACTTCTGCCCGAGCAAAATCCTCATTGCTTGTGGGTAGTGTTCTATCCAGGAGGCCTTCAGGAGCTGTGATGATTGGAACGGTTCCCAGGAGCGAGCGGGGGGCCTCCAAGGGCTCGCTGACCCACCTCTTGGCTTGTCATCCCAGACAGGACATGATGGTATGATGGGACCCCCAGTAGGTTCTCCTCTGACCTCCTGGCTTCTCCACTGAGGTTAGGACTTTGTTCGATTCTTTCCTCTCTGTAGCCAGCATCCCATGACTCAATACAGCTTCCTTTATTTGTGGCTGGCCAGCCATGGCATTTTGTATGAATGTGCTTTTCTCCAGAAACACATACAGAGTATTATTTGTTCAACATCTCAAATTCCCAGAGGGCCCAAAGTCAATATTATCCCAGTGTGGCAGGAACAGCTGTCTTGTGACATCTCTTCACACTTAAACAGCCCGTTCCTTAAGCCCCGGAGCGACCGCCAAAAGATACCCCAAAGCCCATCGAAGCAGGGCCGATGAATTGTTTTAGTTTGTCTCCATCGCTTCCTGCTATGAACTCAGGTCCTTGAATTCACATGATTCGGGCAGGAGGCGCTTCAGCTGTGTGAAATACTCAGTTTGGGCTATGATTTGCAATGACTCCTCTGAAAATATTTGCAAGTTTGGTAAAAATTCAGGTGCATGCCATGTGCGGTATACGTGTAGCTTCACAGACTTTTTTAAGGCCCCAGGATGAGAGTCCCATTTATTGAATGCCTGCTCTGTGCTTGCTAGGTACTAGACTAGTTGCCCTACATAAGATAAAGAGAGAAATGTGTAAAAACCGTCATGTCACTAATCCCACTTCTGCGGCCGGGGCGAGCAAGACTCCAACGCAGGAGCCCCTTCTCCAGGGTCCCAGAGAGACTGAGCCTGGTTTCAGACTCCTGTTCTTTGTAATGTTTCTACCTGCTTCCTGAGAAAAAGGTTATCTCTTGTTGGGTGTTCTTTCCTTTCTTGCTAAGTTGACTTGAAGGTTCTTTGTTGCTTCTGAGATAAAGCTGCCCTTTGTTGTGGCTTTCTGAGTATGCTGACTTCACAGGCTGACAGTTGAACCTGAGGTACTGGGTACCACATGCACTCCAGCCTCTTGGATGGAACAGGTCCTCCTAAATCGTTGGGTCAGTCCAGTGGCAGGAAGAGTCGGTGTTGATGGAAAGAACCTCCCCAAACACTCCTCCCACCCTTACCCTTCGTATCCTGGAGAATGTTCTGAAATAGTTGACATTTATAAAATCTTGGATGTTCTGGAAAAATGCTTAAAAGAAAAGAAAGCAACAGATTTCCAGCCCGATGCCCAAGGAAAATGTCCCACAGCTCAGAGCAGCGTTCTGTTCTCCTGAAACAGTGCCCGGGGCCTAGTGGAGGCATGGCCTGCTCGCTACGCCCTCTCTCACCTCTCCACGCCACCCTAGCAGAGAGCAGATGCCGAAGGCCCCCCGTAGCGACTTCTGTCCCCACTGGGTCGGCAGAGGGGCCCCTCGTGCCTGCTGGGACACCCACAGCTTCAAGCAGCTTAAAAGCTACCACCGTTTGGACGTCTGCTATATGCCAGAAGGGTGGATGCCACCGTGCTGTTTAAACCATGCTCCAGCCCTCCCAGGGCGTTCTTGCCGTGAGGAGGTTTGGGCCACATGCCCTGGAGTTAGCCTACCCAGCTTTTTTGGCACCGAACCATTGCTGTCAGGAAGTTCTGGAAGGCTCCCTGAGCCTCAGTTTCTTCTTCTATAAAATGGGGTTCCTGATAGAACCTGCCTCCCAAGGGCGGGAGCTTGGCCCAGGGCACCTGTGAGGTGCCTCACGATGCCCCAGTAAGTAACCGTCGCTGACATCAAAGAGGAGAGGCCGGGGCCCTCAGGGCTAGAGCAGCCTGGCCGCGTTGTGCCCTCGGGGGGTGGGGGGGGGTGGGGTGGGCGTGGTGCAGACCAGCACTTTGGGCCTCCTGGCGGGGGCTCTTGCCCCTTGCAGGGCAGCTGGCCCAGCCCCTACAGGTCACTCACAGCTGTTCTGGCTGGTGCTCTGGGGCTCTGCCGGTTGAGGGGGCTTCGGGTGCCCGCCCTGCTAGAGCCGCCAAAGCCAGGGCCACCTGAGCCACCGCGCATCTCCCAGCCAGTGCGCACCGAGCACCCCTTGCAGCTCCGTTCCCGTCCTCGTGCAGCCGGCAGCCTATGGGGGGGAGGCAGACGTACAAATGGGGCGTCCCTGTTCCACAGGTCACTGGGAGGGGGCGCTTGCTGACGGGCGAGCCGCCTAGAGGCCCAGTGCCATCTGCTCGTGAGGATGGCGCTGTCCCCGCAGGGTGTGTAGCTAGCACCGTAGGGTCGGGAAGGTCTTTCCCACCGGCACTCCCAGTAACGCCCTGAGGACAGGGGAAGGGGGAAGCCGAGTCCCGAGAGGCAAGGTGACCGTCCGGGTCGTACCTCCAAGAAGCCGCAGTGTGCTTTGCCATCGTCAGGTGGAAAGGTCTGCGTGGCTTGGGCACCACGGAAGAGCGTTTCCTGTGGCTCACTGCGTCACCAGCATCTGGCCAGGTGTCTCCACGATGGGGATCATAACCGCCTGGGGAGGAAGAAGGCCCTGTTACTATCCCTGCTTAACGTGTGAGGGATCTGAGGCCCAGAGAGGTTAAGTCACTTGCCCCGGGTCACACAGTGGTCCGGGGTGCTGCCGAAACCCACTCCTTGGCCACCTCGCCCCGCGGCCTACTCAGTCCCCCGTCCTGGGATCCTCCTCGGGGCCCGGGGACCTGAAGAAATTCTTAGGCTTGCCTTGGCACAGCCACGTTTGAAAGCCGGGAGGCCATGTTCTCAACTTCAGCCCTTCACACGTGGTCCCTGAGCCGTCTTCGCTCCCGGGCCGAGAAGGGTTTTCTGAGCTCGCCTGTCGAGGAGCGCTGATAAATCAGGCCCGAGATGCCTCCGCTTGGCTGGCAGCACTAAGTGGTTGTCTAGGCTTCCCCGGGCCAGTTGACATCTGCCCAGTAGGTGTGAGACATTAACAGCTTATTCTCCTGCTTTTCGCAGCCTGGTCTGGCTCTCCGCCAGAACGCTTCAAAGTAACAATAATAAGGCGCCGACCTGCAGTGGGAAACGCTTGTGCACCAGCTGAACACAGGGGCCCCTGCAACGGAGATTTAAGGTCTGCTAGTCAGGGAAGAGTTTGGCGACCTTCCGGAAGGTTCTAGGGCTGGCCCCGCGTGTAGCTAAGCTCTTCGGTGATGTGAGTTCGGGGAGTTCTGCAGCTCATTGCCATCATGGCCCCCCAAAGATGGGCTTCTGTGGAAGGCCATGAAGTTCACCTTTTCATGTATTCTGTTGTTCAGCCTGCGTGCACCGAGCGTCTGCTCTGTGGCAGGTGCTGGGCTTGGGTTTGAGGTAACAGCCAGGAGCCTACCAGACACCCCTGGCCCTGCCACACGGAGCTCGCAGTCTGGTAAAAAGAACAGGCCTTATTCATCCGTTTGTACCAGTAAATGATTAGCCACTGCTAGGGAACCTGCGGGGATCAGGGAGGCTTCCCTGGGTACGTGGTGGGGGCTGAGGGCGGGAGGATTCCTTGGAGCAAACTGGATGGGCGGGGGACGAGGTGTTCCAGGCAGGAGACAGCGTGTGCAGGGGAGCTGAGCCCAGAGTGAGGGCGCTCCCCGGCTCCCATCACTGTGACAGGGGCCAGGCTCCCCATTGCTGCTGCCATCGATGGGCCACCTTTTGTGCTTCGAACTCTGTACCAGGCCTGCTCCGTGGGTTTGTTATCTCGCCTTGTGAGCCTAGGGAGCGGCAGGCTTACGCTCACTTTGCAGTCAAAGTTTCCTCAGCCTGGGGGGGTTACCTGGACTTGCACAGCAGGTCAGCGTCCCCAGCGCCCGCCTACCTCCGGCTGACCCCAGCCCGTGCCCTTGCCAGGCTCCTCCTTCTCCGCATCCTGGTTGTTACTCTTCCTCCCTGTCCTGTGTTATCGCTCACGTGGCTTAGAGGCCTGCCGGAAGGATCAGGATTCCGTGGCCAACAGGCCCATTGGGTGAGAATTCTAAGTTCCCGACCTCTAATTCGCAAACAGCTGGAAGCCCAAAACCATACTTTGCAAGTGCGTCCTGTCCCTGGCACTCAGCACTTTTTCAGCAAACCCCTCAGCTTGGCTCCGGACCCCGCTCCATCCAGCTTAGAGGAAGCGCCCCCCTGAGCCTTGGTCAGGACTGCATCACACACAAGGCACAGCAGTGCCTTCCCCAAGGAGCGGAGAGGCCCAGCGCACCGGGCGGCGTCGGGGGCGTCCCTCCAGCCTCAGGTTGGAGAGTGGCCTCGTTCTGCTGTGGCCAGAGGCAGCGGGGCCTGCTCAGCTTGGCCTGGCCTTTGGGGCAGCTCCTTGCTCTGCGGGCAGGTGGGCCTGTCCAGCTGGGAGGTCAGGAAGTCAGCCGCCTAGGACACCCTCACTCAGCTGGAGAGGCCCACGGGACCCGCCCTCGTGGTTTCCCAGGGGCAGCAGCACAGCCTTTTAGCAGCATGGAGTCCCGCCCTGGCTACGCGTTTCTAGAATCGCCTTGAGAGCATTTGAAAAGCCCCCGTGTCCATGCCAGGTGCAGCCCAGTTAAAGTGAGGAGAGGGTCACTGGTGTTTTGTGAGGCTCCCTGACTTGTTCTAAAAGCCCTCCAGTCTTGAGAACGCTATGAGAGATGAAGGCATCTCACTGAATTTCTCTCAGGTGGCTTTACAAGAGAGTCTGGGCGACCCCTGGGGTGAAATGCCGTGACCTGATGGTCGTTTCTTTAATCCGCCCATCCTCACCGCACTCTTACTGCTGGCTTGTGCGGCATGGGGCCCACCGTGACCGAGGTCCCTTCTGCGTAGATCTGATGCACCTGTTACCAGCTCCGTCACCTCTAGCACAGAGATGAATTGACGGCCTGGAGAGCAGGGCTTGCTTTCAGACCGCCTCTCTCCCATCAGAGCAGCGAGTGAGGGCTGCCCGGGCCTTCAGAGTTTGGGAGCAGAAACATCTGGTGCCCTGGGCCCGGTTTCAGGAGACGCCGGTGTTCATCACACTTCCAGGACACCTATCGTGCTCTCGCTACACGGTCTGAGCCTCACTGCAATGGTGTGGGAGCCCCACAGGGGCACCGGCCCAACCAGAATTGGAGGGCAAGGAAGGTTCTGGAAGGAGGTCTTGACAGATGGGCCAGGTTAAACACCGGGCATCCTGGGCAGATGGCAGGCTCTGGGCTCTGAAAACCGTGGTACGTGTGTGGGTCCCGCAAGCAGCCTGAGATGTGTGGGGCAGGAGATGAGGCCACCTGGGAATGACCTCCTGCGCAGGGTTGACCATCTTGGACTTCATCAGCAAGGCCACGGGGGCCGCTCATGGGCTCCAAGTCGGGGAAGGAGGGTGCGGGTGTTTACAGCTGCCCTCCGAACTGACCAGGGCTCCCACAGCCCTGGGAGCGGGAAGACCGTCATTCCCAGGGATCGGCCCCAGGCTGGGCTGCCCATGGGATCTGATGACCTATACTTAGCTGGAAAGAAGCAGCCGCTGGAAACAAGTTCTCACACAGAGCACTCATGCACTCCAGGGCCAAAGCTCACCTGGCCTGTTAGTGCACCTCACCTCGGAAATGTGGTCAGAATCCAGTCCCTTCCACCCCTGTACCCATCTCCTAGGCTGGGGTTGGCTCACTTTTCTTAAAGGGCCAGGCAGTCATATTTTAGGCTTTGCCGGCCACACGGTCTTTGTCACAGCCTGACTGCCTTTGCAGCCAAAGCACCTTGTATAATATGTAAATGAGCAGGTGTGGCCACTTCCAGTGGAACTTCACTTAGAAAAACAGGCCCATTGCCGGATTTGGGATTTGGCCTGCAGGATGTTGTTTGCTGACTCCTGACCTTGGCCTTCACAATCTCTGCCTCTTCAGTATGTTCCCAGCACCATAGCCAGAAAGATCCTTTTCAGGTATAAGTCAGATCATGTGTGTCTTCTGCCTAAATCCATCACTGGCTCCCATTTCACTCGAAAGACAAACTCCTTACAGTGGCCCCCGGGGTCCCACACAATCTAGACCCTCAAGACCTCACCCCTCTCCACTGTCCCCCTGACGAACTCCAGGGTGGCCACAGGAGCCTCTGGCCGAGCCTTGATGTGGCCGGGCATGCCCTGCTTTCCATCCCCTGCACTGAGCACTGTCGTCCCAGGTACCTGCGTGGCTCTGTCCTCACTGCCTTAGGATTGTTCCCCAGACTTCTCTGTCTCCGGGCTCTTCCTGAGCAGCCTGTGCACATCACAGCCCTGCCCTACTCCCGGCACTCCAGGTACCCCGTCCCGCTCAGTTCTTGTCAGAACACTCATTTCCTCCCAGTGTCTTCCCTTTCTTCATTGTCTGCCTACCCCGCACCCCGTCCTTCCCCAGCCCATTATTGAACTGTAAGCTCCAAGAGAGCCGACACTGTGTTTTGTTTTCTGCTAATTGCCCAGCTCCTGGAGCTTCACTGGGATGGGGTACCATACAGATGGTGCTTGGGAAGTCCTGGACGGGTGGGTGGGTAGATGGATGGATGGGCAGGTGGGTGGATGGATACATGGAAGGATGCACGGGATGGTGGGTGGGTGTACGGGGAGGAAGAGAGAGAGATTGATGGATGGATGGAACCACCAAATCTTCAATACCCCCTTTACGTGCTAGACATTGTTCACTGTGGACCCAGGGGTATACTGAACAGACAAGTCCCCTTTGGAGCTCCCAGGCCCCGAGGATCCCGTAGATGCCAACCATGGCCAGGGCCCTGAAGGCATCAGCTGACAGCTAGGATACTATGCCACAAAGGGATCCGACCGGGACAGAGAGTCCAGGAAAGCATCTCCGAGGGAGGGTTGTTGACCTGGGAGGAAGTGGAGAAGCAGAGCTGGGCAGGAATCCATCCCAGACAGGAGGCCACACAGACGGGAGAGCTGTTGACGCCTGCGCCCGCAGCCTGCCCAGATCCCCAAGGAATGAAAACAGTGCTGTCCGGGTGATAGCCTGCCACCAGTTTGGGCACAGAATTCCCCTCTGTTATCACTTTCCGCCCTGGCCAGATAAGAGTGGTGCAGAGTCTGGCCCTGTTTCCCAGGAAGGTGCCTAGTCCTTCCCAGCACGTCTCTTTCCATGTGAGTGGGAGGGATTTTGCAAGGTTCATTCAGCGGAGCTGGGGGTACATGTGTTCGTAACCCCCTTGCTATAAGTCATAATCGTAACTAGTTAGAAGGGGGCGGTGTAGTGGGATTGCACATTTCTGTGAGTAGACTAAAAATCAGTGGATTGTACCCTGAAAATGTGTAGATTGTCCAGTGTGTGAAGTATGGCTTGGTAAAGCTGTCGTATTTTTTAAAACAGTTCTTGGGGCGCCTGGGTGGCGCATTCGGTTAAGCGTCCGACTTCAGGCAGGTCACGATCTCGCGGTCCGGGAGTTCGAGCCCCGCGTCGGGCTCTGGGCTGATGGCTCAGAGCCTGGAGCCTGTTTCCGATTCTGTGTCTGCCTCTCTCTCTGCCCCTCCCCCGTTCATGCTCTGTCTCTCTCTGTCCCAAAAATAAATAAACGTTGAAAAAAAGAAAAAAACAGTTCTAAACTACTCAGGCTGTCCCAAAGCTGTCATCTTTCTCTAAAGACCAGGTTATCTCATTTGCATCCTAGTTTCATCATAAAATGGTCCAGTTTGTGCAGCATTTTCCTTAAAGTGGTCCAGATATTGGGGGGGGGGGCGGATTGGAACGCACAACACAGGAATAATCTGGAAACCTTGATGCAATCCAGACTCACCTGGCACCCTCCCTCTTCCCTAAAATTTGCCTTTTTTTCCATTTATTTTTGACTTTGAAGAAAATACTCTGCTCTTACTGGTAAAATAGCCTCTTGTTCCCTTTCCTTTCCTGTAAATTAGGAGATAAGTTTGTATTTTATACCTTTCCAGAAATCTCTATTGTTTGTGGTCTGACCTCAGAAGCAAGACTTCTGGGAAAGAAAGTAGGTATTAGAATCACCGCTTCGAGCATTTGTCGAAAACCTCTGAAGTGGCCAGCAGTTTGTGTTACGCGTTTGAGACAGAAAACAGGTGAACACCACCTATTCGTCGCTCAGGAGTCGCTTCCTGGTGCCGGCAGACGAAACGTCAGCCGCCTCTGTCCAGCTCCTCCAGGGGCTTTTTAAAAAGATGATCCCTTGGGGTGCCTGGGTGGGCCAGTTGGCTGAGCGTCCGACTTGGGGTCAGGTCACTATCTCGAGGTTCGTGGGTTCGAGCCCCGCGTTGGGCTCTGTGCGGACAACTCGGAGCCTGGAGCCTGCTTCGGATTCTGTGCCTCCCTCTCTCTCTGCCCCGCCCCGTTCATGCTCTGTCTCTCTCTGTCTCAAAAATAATAAACATTTTTTTTAAAGCTTATTACAAATCGGATCCCAAAGGCTGAGAGATGATTAGGGCTAGTGGCAGAAAGGGGTGAAGGTTGTCCGGAGACAAATGCTCAGAGCCGTGGCTGGTGCTACCATCTAGTGGGGCCGGCTCCCGTGTGGCAAGCAGTTGGTACACACCAGTGCCTGGGCTAAGCGTGGCTCTGTGCACATCTGCCACGCGTGAGGTGGGGATTGCCTTCTCCTACTGCACCCAGGGCAACGGCGGCTCAAGGCAGCACAGGCCATCCGCAGCAGGCTAGGATTTGAACCCACCTGTCTCCACAGCCCTGTGCTCTGTTTCCCTGGCTGTACCCCAGCGCTGAGTGCCCCGCTCCCGGCCAGCACTCTTCCTGCCCGGCCTCCCCCTGGAGGATGGCCGGGCGAGCACAGCAGTCTTGGAGGGTCAAGAGCCGCGTGCGCAATGTGAACCCCACTGGCACCCTCCCCGCCTCCCCCCCCCCCACCCCCCGGTGCGGCGACAGACTGAAATGCCCCTTCTCCATGACAGGCGATGTGCCCTTCATAGACCCACAGGGGCCCAAAAGACACAGTCCGGCAGTTCCGTCTGGGATGTGCTTCTGTCCAAAGAAGTGCTATCACAATTATTTATTAATTGTGGCAGGGAAGAAAAAAAAAAGAATAGAGTTTCCTGGAAGGGGATAAAAGTTCAATATGATAAACTCCCGAAAAGCAATCAAAGGCCAACGAGGGCAGAAAAATAAAGGACAGAGAGAGTAAGTGAGATGATGAATCAAAGTGGCCGGGATGTGAGCAGCCCCCCGGGGAGGGGCCGTGTCTCGCGGTGATGGAGGCACGCAGAGTCTCGGAGCAGGAGTGACCTGGGGGCAGTTGTGGCGGCGGGTCCCAGCGCTGCCCTGCGAGGCCGCCAAGGCCCTGGGGATGAGCTGCCGATGACAGAGAGGGACAGGGCCGGTCACCATTCGGCTGTCCTGCCTTCACCGCAGGCCCGCTCTGCTCATGTGTGCGCTCGTGTCTGAACGTGGAGGATTATCGACGGAAACCATAGAGGGACAGGAAAAAAAAAAAACCCCACAGTCCTGCCGCCCGAGAGAAAAGCATCGTAAATATTTCTGCTTTCTTCCCATGTGTGTCTTCCCTTTTTTCCCTGATTTTTAGCCACCCAAGAAATACATGAGTGGATTCTTCATTAAAAAAAAAAAAGAAGAAGAAAAAATCATATCATTACAAATGGGACTTAAGTCCCCTTTAATTTTTTTTTTTTTTTTCAACGTTTATTTCTTTTTGGGACAGAGAGAGACAGAGCATGAACGGGGGAGGGGCAGAGAGAGAGGGAGACACAGAATCGGAAACAGGCTCCAGGCTCTGAGCCGTCAGCCCAGAGCCCGACACGGGGCTCGAACTCACGGACCGCGAGATCGTGACCTGGCTGAAGTCGGACGCTCAACCGACTGCACCACCCAGGCGCCATTTAAGTCCCCTTTAAATACTCTTCCCTGTTCCCACCCCTCCCCAGACATCCCACGGTTTGGCTTGTCTCCTTCCAGAGCCTTCTGTGTGCCGTTGCATTCTCTGCGTGTGCCCATAACCTTCTCTGCAATTCTGAAGCCCAAACAGCACTGGGGGGACAAAAATTTTTTTTCCTAACTCACTTGGTGGCGGAATCTGCCTTGAACTATTTGTGAGTTATTTGTAAGAGTCTCAGATGCCATTTATTGTAAATATATGTGTTTTATTTCTTGCAGAAATGCAATATTTGGGGCTTTGGCTGCCTGAGACCAGCCGAGGGTGTGACTTAACGTATATGTGTGTGCCACATGGCCCTTAAAGATTTAACCCTTAAAGATTTAACCCTTAAAGATTTTAAAGACGTATATGTGTGTGCCACATGGCCCTTAAAGATCTTTAACCCTTAAAGATTCCAAGTTTTTTTTTTTAGGTTTTTTTTTTCAACGTTTATTTATTTTTGGGACAGAGAGAGACAGAGCATGAACGGGGGAGGGGCAGAGAGAGAGGGAGACACAGAATCAGAAACAGGCTCCAGGCTCTGAGCCATCAGCCCAGAGCCCGACGCGGGGCTCGAACTCCCGGACCGCGAGATCGTGACCTGCCTGAAGTCGGACGCTTAACCGACTGCTCCACCCAGGCGCCCCAAAGATTCCAAGTTTTAAAACACATCTGGCCTGTGGCGCCTGGGTGGCTCAGTTGATTAAGCATTCGACTCTTTCAGCTCAGGTCATGATCTCATGGCTTCGTGGGTTCAAGCCCCGCATGGAGCTCTGTGCTGGCAGAGCCTGCATGGGATTCTCTCTCCGTCTCTCTGCCCCTCCTCTCTCTCTCTCTCTCTCTCTCTCTCTCTCTCTCTCTCTCTCTCTCAAAATAAATAAAAACTAAATAAATAAAAACATGTCTGGCCTCAGGGATTTAGGATAAGAAGTCATGGATCTATAATTGTCTTATGCTGTGGGTTCACCCCCCCCACCACTTTTTCTTAAACCTGAAAATAATTCTAATCCTGATTATCCTTCTGCAACTTAATTTTCGGACACCACTGTGAGTAAAAAGCTTTCCGTGTCATTGGGTACAGATTTCGCTCATTCCTTTCCCTGGCCATGCAGTGTGGGTGCAGGGGTGTCTTTGGGCGTTGGGTCACTTCTAGATTTTCACTCTCCCGGGCAGCGCTGCCGTGGGCATCCTCGGATGCACCTCTCTGTGCACACGTGCAGCCCGGGATCAGAGCTGCTGGGTTGTGGGGTTTTGTTCTTAGAACCATCGCTGTCATGGCAGAATCACGTCCCCCGTCTGGCGTTTTGCTGGCCGGCAGTCTCGTTGCTCCTTGGCTCCTGCAAGGGTCACCCCGATGTGTGCCTTCGTCTTCCCACGCAGCTGCCCCCGGCACACCTCTGTGTCCACGCTGTCCCTTTTCCTAAGGCATTAGAGCCCACCCCTCAAGACCCCGCCTCAACTACTTCTGTCTGCGGATGACCTCGTTTCCAAATAAGGCCACATTCTGAGGAATAAGGCCTTCAGCATGAGGATTTGGGGGGAGACACAGTTCAACTCTTGACGGTCTGAAGTTTAGCCGAAATTGACCTAGCCAGGCCGTTTACGCTGGCTACTTAGGTCGTTTCTGGTGCACTATGCCTCGCTCTGTGATGACCACCCTTGTATAGAAATCTTTGTCCACGCTTCTGGTTACTCCTTTGGAAACCGCTTCTTAGAGTCCGCGAGAATGCCCCTGTTGAAGGCTCCTGACAACACCTTGCCAGGTTGCTGTCCAGAAAGCGGAGTGGGGCGAGGGGTGCCCAGCTGCCCACACCTGTACCCCACACTTGTGCTCAGCGCGGCTCTCCAGACAGGCCAGCCCGCTTGGTGCCTCCAGGCAGAACCGTCTTCCCAGCACGCGTGCGCCTGCCTGCCGGCCTGGCCGCGTGCGTTCCTCTGTTCAGCCTCATTTCTATTTTATCTCTTACTCCTGCCAAAAAGAGAGTCCACAGGTTAACAGCAAAATAGAAGCCGGAGCTCAAAGTGTCTGTTTAGGGCACATTCTCTTGCAACCGCATATAGGGAATAAAGATTTCAGAAATACTGGGCTTTCTGGGCATCAGGCACGAAATCAATCAGTGACATTTCACTCACAGGGCAGCTTGCCAAGCCAGACCAGGAGAGAGAAGTAAGTTCTCTGGTTTAGTTCAGCCCGTGAAGCCCACGGCAGCCTCCGTCGTCCCACTGCTTCGAAAGGCAATCCAATAATGAGCACTCAGCCGCTTTGGGGGCGGGGGGGGAGCAGGGGCCGGCCAGGGAGGGGGTCCTCTAGAGCCGTTGAAAGCCAGCCAACCCGATGGCTTTTCGGGGTAGATTGGGAGAGCTGGGGTAAAGAACTCGGGGAGCCGGGGCCTTGATTCACGGGGACTTCAGAGAGTGAGGCAGCAGAGGAACCCTTAGGAGACCTGGGGGCTTGGTGTCCGTGGTGACCAAAGGGACAGGCAGGGCTGGGTGCTTGAGCACTCCCAGCTGCGAGCAAGCGTTGCAAGACAGACACTTCACTCAGCAAGGCCGGGCCGGCGTTGCTCTCGCCAGCTTCGTGCAGAGACCAGAGAGCAGGATGCAGGGAAGGATAAATTTAGCCAGCATTTCAGGGGCAAACATCGATCTCAAATGTAGTACTGTCTTTTAAAAGAAAGTGGAAGCCGTAGGCCGGTCATTTGGGACGATTTCACTTGAACAGATAAAAGCCCAAGAACAGCACTGCTTGCAACCAGCTCACCCCGCGGGCAGCTCCAAAGGAGGGCGGCCGCTCTCCGCACAGGCGTGACAGATGGCCCGCCCTGGCCCCCCTTTGTTTGTTCCCAAGAAAAGGTGCTGCCTTCTTTTCTGGAAAGATTTTATTTAGGTTTATCTTTCCAGTCCCGAGGGTTCCTCTTCGCAAGGAGTGACGCCGGGCCCAGCTCTTGAGCTTTCTGGCAGCGGGCCCAGACCGCTGACATCTGATGTGCTTTGTGTCACTACCAGCCTCCCTCCCCGTGTCTCATAGCTGAGCAAAGGACATCCAGTAGCTGTAGACAGATTTTTTTTGTTTTAAACCGGGCACTTCGGACATTGGCACGGTGGGCGTTGTTCCTACCTAGGTGAGGCCGAGGGAGCCACAGGGTCCCAAATAATAGATCGCCTGTGCGAGTGACGTTGGTGCAGCCTCACTTGTCCGGTGGCCGCAGCATCTTCCGCGCTGCCTCGCTCTGACACTGCTCCCTTGTTGGGAAGGGGAAAAAAAGTCCGGTCTGTCAATATTTGGGGCACTAATCATCTGCATTCGGGCGCCAGGGGTCATTGAAAGGCTGAGACGTTTCCAGGAATTCATGGCTCTAAAAACAAGCTGACCGTAAAGGATTTCCAGCGAGGTTATGAAAGAAAAAAAACCCAAATCTCAGCCCCACCCCCACTTGCCCGCCCCGAGCACTGTCCACTGGGTCATGGATTCTTGGGAAGAAGTGAAATCGAGGCGCACAGTGATGTGTGGGTCCCACTTAATAATGAATGTGGAGGAAGGAGAAGGAGGATGTTCAATATTTAAACATTTCAGAGCGCTTCATTTGGTTTGCCAGTTAGTGCCCTCCGCCTGCTTCCTGGACGGGTCCAGTGAAACCCGGGCGCCCTTTGCCTGTGTCCACAGCCGGCCTCTGACACCGGGGCCCCACAGGGGAGGGAGACGAAACCTCTGCTAAGCAACCTATTCCCGCGGGACGTCTTCTCGTTTGCTGTTGGCTTTCTGAAAGGAAGAGGGAAGACCGCAGGAGAAGTGGGGCTTTGATGAATCCTGGGGTACCCGTGAGGACTTTCTTAAGCTTCAAGGTCATGTCTGGAGTTGTCATAATTGCCCCATTTCAGCTCCTCTTAGAGCTGACTCATGTTAACACAAATTTAGTGCTCGGGCTCTTACCTCTAACAAAAAGGCTCAGCAGTGAGACCCCGAGCTCACGTTTAGGAGATGTCTATCCAGTGTACCTACTAGATACGTTCCTTAAAAGTTGCCTAGAATGCAGAATTCTGTGAATCAATTCCTTTTTTCTTCTCGACATACATCATGTGAAAGGAAAAACATTCCTTTGGCGGGGGGAGGAAAAAACATTTGGCCCCAAGACATAATAAAATCGTGCTTAAGGACGCAGCAAACTTTAAAGTCTCTTAGTTAAAGGAAATCAATACTTTTATGATGAAATATTAATAATACTAAAAAAAAAAAAATAAGTGAAAACTACAAATGCAGAATAGCCAGGGTGATTTCAGCGTCGAACACATTAGCTTAGCATTTGCAGGGAAGCACAAAGAGAAAGCGGGGCAAGTGGGGCCTGTCAGAGAAGCCCCCTCCAAGGCCTCGCAAGCCCCCTTGCCCGGAGTTTTCTGTTGAGAAGACACACGCCCCCTTAAGTGCCAAGATCGTTTCCAAGCGTTTTTTGGAAGCAGTTGCCTTTTAGAAACGAAAAGATGACTGTAAGCTGCGGAGGGAGCACGCGTGTGCGTGCACCAACACACGGACCCACACACGGACGTACATGGGATGTGATGGGGAGCGAGGAACAGAGACCCGGGGAAAGCCACTCCTTTGGAGGCCCAGGTGGCTGTCGCCTCCCCTTCCTCCCGTGAGTGTTGCCCAGCGCACATCTTTCAAAAGGACACTTGGATTCAGCTCCACCTAAGCAAAGACGGAACACAGTCACGCATGTCTTGAACCCAAACGTGACCGATGAGATTCTAAGGCTCCTGATGAAAATAACAAGAATCCCATCCTCTTATCTACGGTTTGCATATACATCTCTTGAACTTTGTCTTCATTGACTCCTAAGATCTTCGGTCACAACTGAGCACAGGAGGAAGAAGCTTGCTTTGTGTCGTGCCGTTTTCTCTAGAGAGCCAAGAGAAATACCCCCCGCGGGTAAGGAAAGACACACAGACACAGAAGGGGCACCTGGGTGGCTCAAAGCGTCCGACTTCAGCTCAGGTCATGAGCCCCGTGTTAGGCTCTGTGCTGACAGCTCAGAGCCTGGAGCCTGCTTCAGGTTCCGTGTCCCTCTCTATCTCTGCCCCTCCCCTGCTCACACTCCGTCTGTCTCTCTCTCTCTCAAAAAAAATAATAAAGGTTAAAAAAATTTTTTTATGTAAAAAGGAAAAAAGAAAAGACACACAAAGATGAAAATCCTCAATTCTTGCCTCATTGGACCTGAGGTCTAGGTGCGACGCATGTCCGTTAAGTAATCAGAACGGCCAGCACCACCTGAACACGTGACCTGTGTCAACGCATTCGGCCAGGTGTGCTGCTGTCACCCCCTTGACATGGGAGCGCACACCAGCCTGCAGCGTGAAGCGGCTCCCCTGTGCTCGCACGTCCGCGTGGGGTGGCCAGACCCCGGGCGCTTTCTCCACCCCGTGCCCCGTGCCCAGAGTGGGACCTATGGGCCCAGAGCCAAGCGTGTGATCTCGAGGCTCCTCCCTCGCGGATGTCAGAGCTGCGTGTACAGCTGCCCGCTTGCCTGTGTCCCGCGGGTATGCCGCGACAGAAGCCGATAAAGTCCCTGTCCACTTGAGGACCTGGCTTATGGCTTTTGAAGCTTGTTCTGGGCCCCCTTCCACCGCGATCTCTGTACGGCTCTGGACACACTGATTCTGTCGGACTCGCGTACTTGGAGAGAGTGTCTCCAGTTCTTTTTGTAGATGACGTGGAACGGGACGTCATCATCTGCTGGTGGGGCCCAACCCCGATCCATTAAAGCACCCGGTAGGAGGGGCTTTGGTGACGTGGCCCGGCTGCAGAAGTTAACCACCCGACTCTGTGGAGCCCGGGTCCTCGCAAAGTGCACGCGCCATCGGGGCCGCGGTGTGGGGCTCTGCTTTGGGAGCGTATTTATTAAGTCTGTGCCGAGGGCACGTGCCTTCTGCAGAAGACCCACATGCATTCCCTGGCCCCCGTGCACACCGCCACTCTGTAGAACACACGAGGCGGGCATGCACGTCGGCGTGGCCCTAACCCTGCTGTGGCCCGAGCGCACAGAGCACGGCTGGGGAGACGAACAATTCGGCAGAAAGAACCAGGCGCTCCCAAGGCTGGCGAGAGCTGCGGGGGGGGGGGGGGGGCGGGGCGTCCTTTGCCAGCAAGGTGACCCACCCCCGCCCTGGCCAGTGGCTCCAGGTTCTGCCCCGTCGGGAGCCGGGACCGCAGGAGTCAGGGGTCGGTGACCCCTCTGCCCTGACAACTGTCTAACCCACCTCCCTCTCCCTGCTCTTTCAGCCCTGGTTCCTGCCTTAGTAGAGAGGCAGTCGAGATGGCCACTGCTGAGCTTTCTAATGCCTTTGCTGAGAGAGTGTTGGGGAGCTCTCTGCTTGCTAATGTACAGACGGTAATACCACCGGAAAGGGCAGGGGGCTGGGCACGGCAGGGGCCCGGGCCTCGGGAGTGAAGTCCAAGTCCTTGCAGCCTTCGGTTTTAAAACTCCAGAGCGAGGTGATGCCGCCATAAGAGCCTCTCAAGAGACCTAGTGCCCCCGTGCCCCCACATGCCGCTGACCGGTCACTCTGTGGGCCGGAGAGGGTCACCCCCCGTGTTCAAGACAGCGAAAAGGGTGCCGGCACAGCCAGGAGCTGGTGTTCACACGGCCCAGATGCTCCCCGGCAGCCAGGGGGCCATCGAGGCTTTGCCTCCCTGGTCGGTAGTGGCCCACTCAGGCAGGCTTCACCGGGGAGCAAAACTACTTTGAGGGCCAAGGCCGGGGCAGAGACGGCACAAAAAGAAAGCAAGATACTGAAAGGCCGTTTTTTCCTTTCTGCAGGTTTTCAAGTATAGTCCTTAGAATCCAAGAGGATTTGTCCATGGATACAGAGCTATAGGCCAAAAGATTCTGCAAGTCCCAGCTATTTTTGTACATTGGACACGTTACCCGCTTCGATGCAACCAGAAATAAAAGTCTTGTGGCGTTTTCAGGTGCAGCCGGTCACTGATCTAGGGGTCACGTGACCCGTGGTGACATTGCTCAGGCTCGGCTCAAAGGAGGCGTTAGAAATGCCCCATTTCCCAGGCTCCTGATTTGCCCCCTGGACCAGACAGGAGGTGCACATGAAGCAAATCAGAAACAGTTTCCAGGGGCCTGTCGGGGGGAAGCCCGGAGATCACCCCTAAAGCCCAGAGCTTTGTGCACACACCCATGTAGCAGAAAATCACATGTGGTTCGTCATGAAGGGAAACCGGAAGGGTCTGTGGGCAGATTCCCGTGTCTTCCACCCTCACTATCACCTCAGAGTCCTCACAGTAAGGGAAGGAGCTGTGGGGGATGCCCCAAGGGTCCTGCTGGCCCACAGGGTTCTGAACCCTGCACCCGTGTTGGTAGATGCTTTCATTTTGTGTGAATTCTTTGGAAGAGTCATGTGTGGGCACCTAGTCCTGGCCTGTCCCGTTGTGGGTGTGCTACTCTTAGGCTTGAATCTGAACCCTGCCTCCTCAGTCTCCCATGCACACGCTCTTGGAAGACTTGTGGGTAATTTGGCTTTTCTGGTGTGGCCCCCAATTCCATGGCCCCCAGCCCCCACCACCCTTGGGCATCACTCTCCTCTTTCTGGGGGCGGGCTTCAGAGCCACCCTCCTGAGTCCACAGCGTGGACGAGAAAGCTCCGTGTGGTCTGTCGGCCCTACCCTGTAGACTCTGGGGTCTGCCCAGGGCCCCCCGGCAGGCTGAGACTCCAAACTCAGTTCTCCCTAGCCCTCCTCCCACCCGGGCACCTGGCAGACTGCACTGGGAGGGGAAAGGACAGAACCATCCAGGGAGGAAACCATCCGGGAACCATCCTGGATGGAAGGAACCATCCAGGGAAGAAACTCTGCGGCAGCCATGCTTGCCGTCTTCGGTTCCATGCGCGAGGAGGTCACAAGGCATGCCGATTTGTGACCGTTTCCCAGCAACGCTGGGGCGGTGAGAGAACACGAACGCTGTGTCGTGAAAACCTGTCATGAAAAGGCCAGCTGGGGGCACCTGGCCCCACGGGCCTCATTCACATCGGAGAACGCCGAAAATGCACAGGTTGCTTCTCCTGAATCGGCCCTCAGCAGGCTTCATTTTCTGCTTTTCAGTGTGGAACAACCATGAGTAAATCTTGGCTTTTGCCAGGGCAGGCCGCTCTCCGCCTCGAAATCTTAGAGCTCTTTCCTGAAAAAGCCTGGGCTTCTGTGAGGCACAGCTTCGCGAGACCGAAGTGCCCCCGAGCCACATAGTCCGGACGCAGAAGCCTCGTGGCGGGTGCTCAGCCACACGCGCTCACGGCCCACACAGGTGGGGGGCGCCCTTGGTTCCCTCGGCTGGGGTGGCCTGCTGCTTGTTTAAAACATGGAACTTGAATTAAGTTGTCAGTGCTACTGAAAATCAGGTTTTACGTAAAATCCCCATATCCAGCTTCCCCGGCAGAACAGGAAACCGCGGCCAGGCAAAGGCCAGTGCTCTCAGGCAGCGGCGGCCAGGAGGGACTGGGGAGCTTCACTTTCCGCTTGCTCCGGGTGCTTGACCAGTCCCTTCTGCCCCCACCCCCCGACGCAGCGGCCGAGTGTCCACGTGATGGGTTTCTTTTCCTGACAGAAGGGAACTGCTCCTCAGAGCCCACATCATAACCAAAGAAGGGAAGACAGGTGGCGGGTGGGGAGGGCCGTTCACCCTTCGAGACGGCCCCTCCTCGTTCACCGACATTACTGGCCTGGCCCTGCCATGCCCGGGCTTGCGACCCATAGCCTTCAGGCTCTGAGGGACCCGCCTGCTGTGTCTCTGAGGTTCAAAGGTAGGACCTGCACCGGTGTCCGGAAGAGCCAGCAGAAGCCCACCCCTGGCAAGGCACCCTGCAGCCGGGCGGTTCTGCTTTTAGCTCGTGTACAGTGAGGGAGAAACGTTTGAAAAGCGCCGTGAGGTGCCATTACATTTCCAGAATGGGGCCCCATCTCCAGGCAGACAGCGGCGTCTTCCAGGAGTGGGTAGAGACAGGAACCTTGCATGCGAACCTGTGTGTCACAAGAGTGAGGTCACTGGGGAAGCTTTTCCTTGAGGTCTTGGCTCCCAGGAAGCACAGAGCCAAACGGGTGACATCAGCTTCCCATAGCCGGCGGCTGTTCTGGGGCACTTTTTCAGTTTCCACCTGCCTTTCAGTGGTACTCTCGTCATTCAGTTTGTGTTTCAGTGGCTTTCAGCATTCAGTATCTATGGCATTCGGGTTTGGGTTTTAAAATCTAAGCCACCGAGGTGCCTGGGTGGCTCAGTCGGTTAAGCATCCGACTTCAGCTCAGGTCATGATCTCGTGGTTTGTGCATTCGAGCCTTGCGTCGGGCTCTCTGCGGTCAACACAGAGCCTGCTTGGGATTCTGTCTCTCCCTCTCTGTGCCCCACGCCACCCCACCCCCCTCTCTCTCTCTCTCTCTCTCTCTCTCTCTCTCTCTCAAAATAAGTAAGTCAACTTAAAAAAAAATAACGTAATATCTAAGCCACCTCAAATCCTTCCTGGAAGCAGGTAGTACGTAAGAACATCTGTAGGGGTTGAGGCAGTGGGGCGAGGTGCGTGCCATTTAGCAGAGTGCCCAATCCCTCCTGGGTGAGCTGTAGGCGGGCCAGCCGGCTTCCTTCCCCTTCAGCTGTCCGCGGGGTCCCTGTGGAATCCCCCGGTTGCCGCCGTAGTTCTCTCATCGTCTAGGTTTTACCCAGAAGTGGTGGCACATAAGCGATGTCCCCCGAGGAATTGCATTGCAACACTGCACAAGCACTTGGCAGATGACAGAGGTCAGCTGGGACCTCCCTGCCCCTCAGAGATTTAGGCAACCTTTGGTTCCCACCCCCCAGTTCTCCGGCTGCATACGTGCAAGCCTTCCCACCCTCTGGTCTCTCAGATTTGGGCCCTCTGGCATGATCTCTGCCTGGCCTGGTGTGAACCCAGATGGAAACTCGGTCCCTTCCCTGGTTACCACCTAAAAAGTCCACTTGTACCTCACAAGGAAAGAGTTGAAGGAACGTTTCCCAAAGATTGGTGGAGGTGGTTGTGAGGAAGTTCACCTCTCCCATCTCAGTTACCCCCTTTCCTTCTCTCTGCTCACTCCGCTGTTCCCAGAATCCCCCAGAAAGCGCAGACCGGCTTTCCCTCCACCAGCTCTGGAGACCAGCTAGTCCCTGCCCCTGCAAAGCTCGGCTTACATCCCTGCACTAACAAAGCTTTTTTGCAACTGTCAGTTAAGATTAGGTTCGACTACACAGTAAAGAAGGACCCCGACGAGATGTTTATCTCCCTCTCAAGTAGAGGAAGTGGAGATCGTCAGTACGGCACAAAGCGTGAGGGACCCAAACCTCTACCGGCTCTGTGCTGTCATCTCTAATATGTGATTCATCCTCGTGGTCCAAGACAGCTGCTGGAGTTCCAGCTATCACATCCATGTTTCAGGAAGCACAGTGGAGGAGGCTTCCTGAAAATCCGACGTGCCACTTTCATTTCTATCTCATTGTCCTGAGGGAGTTGGACAGTATTTCTGAGAAGGGGAAATTGGGTGTTTGGAGACAACTCATAGTCTCAGAAATACTGTCCAAATCCCTCTGGACCCCAGAGGATCCCAGGTGTTACCCGTTAAGTGAGGAACGTTGTACAAACCACCTAGGCATCTATGCAAGGAAGGGTCTTAGGCCCTACTCGGGAGGGCCGCTCCTGTAGAACAGATGAGGCAGGCTGCGGGAGCCAGACGAGAGAATAGTTAACCGTGCTTGCGGCAGAAACCCTTGCCCGGGCTGTCCCTGACCTTTAAAGAATGGGGAAAGGATTTATGAAGACAGAAAAGAGGCACAGGTGACTTCTAAACCAAGGGAAGATCCTAGCTGAGGCAGAGAGTGAGTGGTCCTTGTCGCTCGGTCTGAGGACCCACGCGGGCTGCTGGAGGCAGGCAGCACCGTGTCAAATGCCCTGCCAGTGATCCCATAGCGGGGAGGGTTTGGGGAAGGAGCTGACCCAAAAGGTCTGTGGGGTCTGGAACTTCCCTGAGTCCCGGGGAAGTTCTTTGACCAAGAATCTGGGCATCAGTAGAGCGTAACAACCAGAACACCTGGGAGCACAAAGCAAGTCAGGTTGCGGGGGGGGGGGGGGGGGGAGGGGGGGGGAGGGGGGGCGGGGGGGGAGAGTCTGCTCCCCACTCCCGTTGCTGCCACGTGGGACTGGGGCCCCATACTGCCAGATCTTCCTATTTGTTTTAATTTTTATTTATTTATTAAGTTTTTTTTGAGGGGGAGAGAGAGAGAGGGAGACAGAGGATCCAAAGCGGGCCCTGCACCCACAGCACAGAGCCCGATGTGGGGCTCGAACCCACAAACCATGAGATCATGACCTGAACCAAAGTCGGACGCCCCGCCGAGCCCCCCAGGCGTCCCCGGATCTTTCTGTCTTTGAAAAAGCCAGAAGTCCAGATTTGTATGGAAAAATCTCCCAGTGGAAAACAAGAAGACCGTAAGCGTGGTGTGAGAGAATCAAGACACATCTGTGAGCCCCTGGGCTGCTGTCGGCCATCTCTGGACCCTGACTCACTTAGCAACCTGCTTCTCCCCAGGGAAAGCTTTAGTGGCTGCCCTTTCTAGAGAGCGGGGTGTGTACAAAGTGTATTCAACGTATAGTTTTCAGCGTCTTCTCCTTTGCCTAATCCCAAAAAGGTCACAGTGCTCAAATCATATGTGTGTTTGTAGGTAACAAGTATTGACCATTTAAGCCAAGAGGTTCTCACTTACTGTCTTGTTTTTCACATAAAGATGTGGAGACCCGCAGAGGAGAGGTCGCGAAGCCATTTGGGCAGAGCTTGGACCAGACTTGCAGTTCTGACTCCCAGCCCAGTGCTCCTTCTGTCAGTGGGCCTAAAATAGAAGGCTGACCTTTTTGTGGTATTTGTGTGCTTGACAAAGCCAGAGAGTTACTCATGAGTTCGTTTTCCCAGAATAACTGGCAGAAGGGGGCCAGAGGGCAGGAGGAAGACCCGGGCCTGCCCCTGTGACACCCGCGCTCCTGGAAAGCAGGGGACGCGTCTCGCCATTAGAACGCTGCCTGCTCTGGGAGCACCGCGCCTCGCCCCGGCTTCGCGGAGGCAGTTAGTCGGGGGGAGAGAGCTTTGGAGGCCAGGACAGATCCCAGGGGTGCGTTAGGGCCCCGGGAGCTTGAGCCTGCCCAGGTCCTGTCCCCACCTTCACCCTCCCTTCTTTTTCTGGTATAAAATAATAATCATAGTCAGAATCTTGAAAAAAAAAAAAATCAGACAAACACAAAAATGAAAACGAGAACTCTCGTAATAAAACCCATGACTTTAGCTTTGATCCCTGCAGTCTCTGCAAGGAGGGAGACAGAGCCTGATTTTTTTTTTTTTTTTTTACAATAACAGAAACATGTGGGACATGCTTTTTCTAATCTTTGCTCGTTTACTGTGTCCAGCGTTTTCCTCCAGCCTTCATCTTCTCTCCAACCAGCGTTTTTTAGAAAATTGTTTTTAATGTTTATTTATTTATTTGGAGAGAGAGAGAGAGAGAGAGAGAGACAGACAGAGCATGAGTGGGGTAGGGGCAGAGAGAGAGGGAGACAGGCTCCAGGCTCCGAGCTGTCAGCACAGAGCCCGATGCGGGGCTCCAACCCACAAACAGCGAGATCGTGACCTGAGCCGAAGTCAGACGCTTATCTGACTGAGCCCCCCCGGGTGCCCCTCAAATCAGCATTTTTTACTGCAGCAGAGGGTTTCATCGCCTAGACGTATTCGAGTTCATTTGACCTTTCCCTGTTGTTGGGCATTTCGTACACACATCAGTGCTTCCAACATCCGTATCGTTCCCTCTGTGGCTCCACCCACGTGCTTTCCACAGCCTAAAGTTCTCGACGTGGAATCCATCAGATGGCGTGAAAATCATATGGCCTTTGATACGCGTTTCGCAGGCTGTTCTTGAGACATCCTCAGGGAGAGCCAGGAATTTTATCTGCTGGAGGCGATCTCAGAGAGGCCTCTCTGCCTGTGCCCTTGTCCCAGGTCTGGCACGTCTGCGTCTGCAAGTACTTGGCATCCATGTGCGTTTGACTCGTGCCCAGAAAGCCCCTGGGCACCTCCGCCGACGTTGATTCACCAAGAACCGCCTTGCAGAGATGGAGCAAGAAGCAGCAGCAGGGCCCCAGAGTTCTTTCCAGGGCCTTCCTGACCCTCTGACCGGTCAAACTGGCTCTCAAAGTGGCTGCCACTTCCATCTGGGAAGGAGCCCCTTCAAATGACAGGGAGAATCTGGGCACCTGGCAAAAAGAAAAAACGTCCCTGAGCCTCTCTGGGTCCCCAGTGCCAGGGGGCGGGGAGAGAGGAGTACACAGCAGGGCAGAAGAGGGAGGGCCGTTTGCACAGCAGCAAGCAAGGGAGGGATGTATTCAGTCGCCTCCGCTCAGCTAGACCCTGCCGACAGGTGGGATCAGAAGTTGGTGATTTTTTTTTTTTTCTGTTTAATTCTCGGCATGTACGAAAGGTCCGCAGTATTTACGGTCGATCTCTGGCCTGACCCTGACCCCTTCCCCACATGAAGGAACTTTAGTCTCCTGGCTGAATTTCAGCACCTTGTCTGCTGCCCCACATGCCCCAGGGCATAAGCCAGGGCTTTAAAGAGCACGAGAGAGAAGACATTGTCTTCAGAGAAGAGGTAGGTGACCACCTTAGTGACGGCCACGCTGTCAGTTCATTCCGGCCAGGGCGTCGTCGGAAGCGTAAAAGGCTGAGTCCCGACCCTGTTACCACTCTTGGCGGCCCCGGTGTTCGTCGCGCCGATAAATGCGCAGCTCGGGAAAAGCCATCTTGACGTTTTGATTTGTTAAGGCGTGATTCATTTTCGAGTCAAGTTAACAGCTTGTAAACTTGGGGGTTTACCGCTTGAAGTGATTAAGAAGTAAGCGGCTATAAAGCCCGTGCTGTGGGGCTGCGGCTGATTGCCCCCTGGGAATCTTCCTGCCTGGCGTCTGGATTCGCCTCGACGTCTGCCGGAGTTCATCGGAGCCTCCCCCTCCGCCACAGACACAGTGTATCGCGTAACGGCATCTCGCCGGGAACTCCAGCGCGTCCGGCCTGCGCTCGCTCCCTGCAAGCAAACCTGCGCAGTAGGCCGGGGGTGGGGAGTCGTGCCCTCGTGCCCGCCACGAAAGAGAAGCTGGCGAATACCCACCCCGCTCCCACAAGGCCTCACATCCACCTGCCCTTACATCGCACAACCCGGAGGGCCTGGCTCGGGGTAGAAATACAGACCTTGCCCGCCCGAGGGGAGGGGAGTAGGGGTTGAGTAGAGTGGGTGCGGGGGAGCGGGAGGTACGGGCCTCCAGTTAGGGAACGAGTTAAGTCACGGGAGCAAAAAGCAGAGCGTAAAGAATAAAGAGTGTTATAATAGTGACCATATAACAGGGCAGAAGGTAGCCTCACTTGTGCTGAGCACAGCATAATGTAGAACCTTGACTCGTTGCTACGTTGTACACCTGAAACTAATGGAACATTGGGTGTCAACTGTACTCAAATAAAAATCACTGAAAAGTCACATCAAAATAAGACAATAAAGACCCAGTTTTTAAGGAGCCAATCCTCAGGCAAAAATAACTTCACACAAACATTAATACCAAATAGCTCCTCCGCAGGGGCCGGGTACCGGGTCCCCCTAGTCCTAAGCGGGGACGAAGCAGCAGGTTCCCACCCCCCACCCCCACCCCACCCCAGCCAGGCCCATGTTTGCCCACCGGTGGGTGAAGGGAAGGGGCTCAGGACAGTACAGTTACTCGCCCCGCGGGCTGGTAAGTGAGCAGATCGGATCGGGGGTAGAACCCAAGCTTTCCTGGCACCAGAGTCCAGGCTCCGTGTGCTGCTTCGGTCAAGGGCCAGAGAGTAAAATATTTCAGGCTTTGCAGGTCATGTGGCCCCTACTCCGTGTGGCCAGTGTAGCTCGAAAGCCACCACAGACTAAGTATGCAAGCAGGGAACCGTGGCTGTGCTCCAGGTGAACTTTATTTACAAAACAGTGAGCTGTAGTTTGCTGACTGCTGCTTGACCCCCCTGCCGCCTTCTTGAGTTCTGAGAAAGGTGAGGTCAGGGCCTAGAGAACCTTCTGGAAGAAGTGTCAGCAGGAGCCAGGCACTATGAAGTTCAGCCAGTGCAGGTGGCGCGAATGAGATTTGGGGCTGGCTGGGGCAGGCATGCTTACGGAGTGGAGAGCTTTGACGTGGTTGGCCAGGAGGTTGGGGTCCCCCCTCTCACCTAGGAGGACTTGCCCCCCAATTCCCATTCCGATTTGGTGCCGCTTCTGAATTACGGGGCAGAAGCAGCTTGACCAGGGTTCTGCCCAGCTCGTGGGGGCTGAAGCAGGAGCCACCATGGTCCACGTAGTCCCCTGGGCTCATCAGCAAGGCCTTTGTTCCATGGGAACTTCGTGCGTTTAGTGAGTAAAATCAGAAGCTACGGGCCTTGAGAAAAGCAGGCTGTGAAAATGGCAGAAGCCACGGTCTGCAGACAGAAAGCACACATCCCTGGAAAAGGGGCTCCTCTCTCCATAAAGAACACTCTGCTCTCCCCGCGTGCCCCGTGCCCCGCTATACCCCCACTGCAGTGCGGTGACGAGAACCTGGTCGTGATACCCCCAGCCCACAGTCGGGGGGTGGTGCTGGCCGCGTGTGCTTCCGCGTCCGCGAGGTGAGTAGAGCTCTGAGTGTCTCCGAAGTGTGGCGCTCGCGGGCCTCACAAACATGCGGTCCCCATCTCTCAACCCAGAGCCGCTCCAAGGGCAGGGTGGAGCCCCACGTACGGGCGCCTTTCACCAGAGCCTCCAGAGCGGGGCAAAATCTGGGACAGGGAGAGTCCGGGGGGCTCCTCCCCCTCCCGCCCAGTGGCCTGCCTTGGACAGAACTCAGGGGCGTTCGCAAGGGCCCCAAGACTTTGCCGTGAGGGTGTCTCACATCCCTACGTGGGCTTCACCACGATGCCTCTGAAGCCCCAAGGCTGCGCGTCCCCTTCAAGGGCACAGCCAGCCCGTTGCTGAGCCAGCGTCAAGCACTCAGATTTATGGCTCGCGGCCCTCAGCTCTACGGCCGGCTGCACCCTCCTCCTTGAAACAGCTCTGAAGCGTGTCCAGGTGTGACCAGAGAGGTCAGCTCACTCTGGGGAGCGGACCCAGACTTTCAGGGCGCCGGGTTGGGTTGCTTTTGCCTTAAGGCTCCCGGCCCCACCTTTGAGGTGCGGGCTTGCCCCAGGGGGTCTCACACGTAGTTGGGGAGCACGGCGCCCCTCCTGCCGGGCCAGCGTGTTTCTTCCTGCTTGGTCACCTCCCCGCCTGTCTTGCAGGCTTTGCCGTGGCCCAGTGCATAAACCAGCACAGCTCGCCGTCCCTGTCCTCGCCACCGCCGTCTGCCAGCGGGAGCCCCAGCGGCAGCGGGAGCACCAGCCACTGTGGCTCTGGAGGCGCCAGCTTGTCGTCCACCCCTTCCGCCATCCAGAGCCCGGCAGGTATTGCCCGCGTGACGTGGGGCGGGGGAGGGGCGGTGCCTCGGGGAACTCTGTGATCCCTCAGTGTCAAGACTGCTGACCCCCAGCTCCTCCTCGCCTCCATGTCTGGGGACACTGCCGCTCCGGGTCCTGGGTTCATTCTGATGGGGCGTGGCCCACAGGCCGACTGGTTTAGCTCCCGGCAGGGAAGGAGTCACTCCTTGTGCAGGCTGGCGCCCCCCACCCCACCCCCCACTGACCCCCCTCACCTGACCGCACAGCTGGAGGGGACAGATGGCGAGTGGCCAAGTCTGAATGCGCCCCGTTGTCACCCCCACGAGGAGGGGTCTCCCCAACGAGATCGTTTCCAACTGGCGGAAGAATTGCGCCCCTGCTAATTTTTTCTTGCCTTCATACCGTACCAGTCTCCTCTGTAAATGGTGCAGTCCAGTCGTCTGTGCTCAGGGCCCACCTCTCGAGAGTCCGTCAGCATGTGCTGGAGGCACATCTCGCCTTCCTGGACCTCGTACAGGTGCAGACATAGCACGGGCAGACCCCGCGAACGGGGCGTCTGCGGTGAGACGTGTGAGTGGGTCACGCGAGCGCCTCACCGTGCTGTGTGAGATCCCAGGAGGAGGGCACCAGGCTTTTTTCCTGAACATCGTGGCCCCACCACGCAGCCAGAGGAGCAGGGCACGGAGGGCGGGGGGGGCGGTTGCTGGTGGTGGCCTTGATGGTGCGTGAGGCTTCCCACCCCAGCAGCACAACTCTGTGGGTCTGGAGGGCCCCGGGCGTCTCTGATTTGGGCAGCCCCCAGTGACTCTGGTCTGTACCCTCATTTGGGGACCCTCCTCATGCTTCGCTGTTCCTTCAGGGTCCCGTCCACATTCCTCACCTATCACGTTTCAGGGGCGCCTGACCAAACTCTAGTTAGGTTGTGGATGGATGGGGCTTGATAAAAGCCACCTGCCCCTGTGGTACCAGGAAATTAAGGGCCCCTGGATGTCGTCCCCTCAGCACCAGAGCCCAAGATCTCCTTCGGTGCCCACTCTTCTCCGGAATCTTCAGCCTCTCCATCCCCCAGCAAAGGGTTAACCCAGCCCGATCTCCGCGCCTGTGGCCCAGGGCATCTCAGCGTCCTGCCTGCAGCCCCCCTCCTCCCTCGAGCATCCATTACGTCCATCTACTATTGACATTCACGAGGCCCAGGCAGCGGGGTCACCCTCAAGCCACCTCACTTAGACCCCCTTCCACTCGGCACCTGCTCCACGCCTCCCCCCCGCCCCGCCCCGCCACCGCCCCAGCTCTAGGGAGGCAGCCGCCTTGTCTGAGCTCCTTCTGAGCCTGATCCGAGCTTGGCTGCATGCGTGGCTGCCATTCCCAGGCCCGTAGCGGGACGTCCAGACGGAGCTTTCTCCAGAAGCCCAGAACGGCCCTCCTCCTCCCTCCAAAGCCTGGTCTCGAACCGGCTCTGGGGACCAGGGCTGTGTGTTCGTGTGCTTGTGTGTGCGCCCACGTGCTGCCTGCATGTGCACGTTGCCGTGTCCGTGTTGTGTGCATCCAGACACACATGAGGTCTCTTCCTGGCGGAGCTACGTATCCCTTGCTTTCATTCTCGGGAAGCACAGACAACAGCTAAACAAACGAGCCGTGTGCTTCTTAGTCTAAAACTAAAACCGGCAAAGACCCAAATCATCAAAGTCGGGCCTCTGTTTAGGCATTCACCTGAGCGTGGCCCCCTGGGGCTCTGCTCTCTGCCTTCCCCCGGAGGTTCAGGGTCCCCAGAATGCGAGTTTCTTCTCTCTTGGCCTCCCTCAGCCCCTCCGTCCCCACCCCCACCACCCCCTGCACGGTGCCAATGACAGGTCTTCTCATCTGACAAACGCAGCGGCTGTCAGCCTGGCTGTCGGGTAGCGAGGCAGTTCCAGTCGATACGTGACGGTCAGGCTCTCCTGGGTGTCTGCCCCCGTTCGGGGCGTCCCCGCAGGCCTGCCGAGGCAAGTGCACGAGTCCCCATTTTTTATGCTTGCCTGACAATAAAAGCCTGCGGCCCAGCCTGCCTATATGTCTGCAGACGCTGAAATAACTCACCCCCCGACGAAGGGCCCGCCTGTCAGGCGTCTTGTACTTCGCTCTTAACTGAGGACCCAGCTCTCGATGCCTAGAAACAGCATCAGAACCCGCGAGCTCCTCCCCGCCACAGGGCCCCAGCTCCAGGAGTCGGTTAGTTTCTCCATGACAGACTTCCCGGCCAGGCTTCAGCCTCCTGGGTCCAGGCAGAGAGCAGCACATAAGGGTTCCGTGTTCCTCATAAGGGTAGGCCTACGCAGATGGTTCCAGGGTCTGCCTGGCATCTTACCAGGCCGTGCAGAACAGGAAGCGGAGGGTGGAAGGGAGGCAGGTTTGGTCGGGACGGGTGCTTTTCGGCCAGTTTCCTGGTTTGATGTCGGCCCGGAGCGGGGCCTCAGCGTTCGGGCTCCTGACCGGCAGAGGCCGGCCCTGTGCTGCCTCTGCACCAGACTCCCCGCCCACGGGGCCCGGCCACAGTCGGCCCCAGGCAGCGTCCCTGGAGGGCTGGCCGGGCACCAGGATGGGCCAGGGCCTCCCCCGACAGCCCACCCGGCCCTGACAGCAGACAACAGCTGCAGCCCAGTCAAGGGGCCACTTGTCCTCCAAGTGGTTTTTGAGGACACAGTGTGGAATCAGAAGCATTCCTCCCCCTGTATTTCCAGAGCCTGTGAGTCCAGGAAGTTCCCGGTGCAGCTGCTAGGCCCTTCACAGCCGGAATTAACTCCAGTGGCCTCTGCTCTGGAAGCCACACTGCGTACAGTCAGGTGTTCGGTTGGGGAAGCATACGAGAGACGCCATCCATCAGGGGACAAGACAGGCCCAGTTTTCCATGTCTCTGTGGTTTTGAAACCCAGAATGATCCAAGAATGTCCCTGAAAGCCAGGGGTGACCTTCCCACTGTCTTAGCAGTCGCTGTGGCTTGGGAACTTCCTACATGGCCTTTTCAGTGTGTACTTGGTACGCGGTGTGGACCTGCCCATAGGCCCGGTGGCTGTACCTCCCCAGCGAGCCCCCTGACCCCCCACGGGCCAAGCACTGTGCTCGTAAACACTTGACAGATGCCCCCTCATTGAGACCTGCCACCCTGCCCCTCACACTGTGCAGCTGAAAACCCCGGGGGCTCAGAAAGATCCCAGGGCTCGGCCCCACGGTGCAGCCCGCAAGTGGAGGATCCCACACGTGAGCTCCAGCCTGGGCGACTCCAGAACCCATGTCCCGCCTTCCGAGAGAGCCCAGCAGAATATCCACGCAGCTCCTGAATCTGTCTCCGGTGCCTCCGTGTGGCGCTCCAGAGACCTGGGTTCGGATGTCGGTTGGGGGCGGCCCGTGAAGTATATGCCTGTCTCCTTCCAGTGTGCGTGGTTGCTCTAGAACCCAAAGGGAAAGCCACGGCCCACAGGACCCTGGCAACTGTGCAGCCTCAGTCAGCAAGGCTGGGCTGGGTGGCCCCTGTCGGGGGGGAAGCCTGGCAGTCCCCCCGAATCAGCAGTGGACTGCAGATGGCCACATCTCCTCTGCCAGCCCACATGGGTTCATCCCCAAATGAGGGCGTGGAACCCTTTTGATACTGGGTTGTTTTCTACCTCCACTCTCTGTCCGGCCCGGGGGACCTGAAATTTTCTTGCCTGGGTTTGCAAGAGGTCCTTGTTTGTCCCAAACACAGATTCTCTCAGCTTCCCAGGGGGTCTTGAGTCTGACTGACTCAGCTTCTGTGGATGTCAGAGCTGATCTCACTAGGGTGCCCCCAGGAGTGGCCCTCAGGCCCAGTCTGTCTTGGGACTTCTCTGTGCCAGCCTAGAGACCCCATCCCCCAATTAACGATTAACGTTTTCTTACCGGGCAGGCTTTTGTGGAGTCCCTGCTGTGCGCAGGCCCTGGGGATAGAGGGTAGGATGTGCGGGGCAGGCCAGGTTCTGTCAGATGACCGGGCATTGGAAAAGGAAGCCGGAGGCTGAGGGGTTCATGGGACGGGGTCTGTGAGGAGGTGGCCTTTGGGACTCACACAGGCCCACCCAGGCTAAGCCCAGCATCTGGCACGAGACAAGAAGATTGCTTTTCTTCTCTCCCTGGGGTCTAACTATAAATTCTGTTTTTCCAGATATAGTCTCTTTTTGAGGGACAGCCCATGTGCCTGTGAGGGCTGAGGCCTGTGGCCCAGTGCTGGCCGAGGGCCCCTCGCCGCAGGGAGAAGGGACCCGGCTGGACCCCGGTTTGCCCTCTGTGCTGGGAGCACCTGCTTCTGAGTCTCCCTCACATGCCAGAAATAGAGTGTGGATGCTTGTGAGTGGCTTTTTCAAAGGGGCTGGGGCTCTCATCAGGGCCAAGAGACACCCCCAGTGGAAGAAAAGGTCACAAGTGTGTTTCCCAGTAACCAGAGAAACCAACCAGAAGGAAATGGCAACAAGGGTATTTAGTTTTCGTTGTCTTTTCCCTGTTAAGGCCGTGCCCAGAGAATTATTTTCCAGTTCTAACGCCTGATGTGTGAGTTGACGTGCAGGCAGACCCCTGAGCCTTCCTGAGGAGAGGTGGTGCCCTGGGCCGCGGAAGCATCCAGAACCTGGCGTCTCATCACCCGCTCGTCCAGTGCAGCCGGCTTGATAGGCCTCAGCTTGTTCCCCAGTGAGAAAATTACAGGGATGGAATTAGCAGGGGTTCTTTTCTTAAACACTTCATTTGAGAAGCTGAAATTGCAGAGAACATACAGCAAGAAAGAGGACATAGACCCCATTTGGAACCAGATGAAGGGCGAGTAGGAATACTTCAGAAATACCTCCCGGGTTACAGCGGTCCCTCGCACGCACGCACACACACAGGTGAATGCACACTCACACACTCCCGTGCACAGTCGCTCACACACACGCTGGCACACCTCCGCTCTGTGTGGGGCTCTGGTAAGAACACTCCTCCGACAAGAGCTCTGTGGCCAGCTCGGTTGTGTTTCACACACGTCCTGGGTGAGCGGCTTTGAGGAGGAAAGACCGTCTCTTACAAAACGAAGTCAGGGTAAAGGCCAGCCTGCTCTTTCCGTCGTCCGTCGGCCAGGCCCCTGGAGTTATGGCGCACTTTGACTTTTCTCTGGGGTTTTATAGGAAGAAGGAAGGGGTGGGCCCCTGGAGACCGATTGTCGCCACCTGGCAGGGGCGGGGCCCTGGCCTCCTGATCCTCCCCTGCTCCCTGGGCTGTCTGAACACATGGCCTTCACCAGGTCCCATCTGGGCCCAGTGGGGGCCACACAGCCCAAGACCTGTGTGTCACCAAGCCCGGTTACCAGTCAGGCAGGACTTTAAGGACAGATCGCCTGAGCCACGCGTGTGATCTTTTCTCCCCAATCTTCTCCACGATGTTTCTTCTTACTACGGTGAATGTACATACCAGAAAGTGTTAACCATGTTAACCGTTGTTAAGCCCATAGCGCAGTGGCATTAGGTATAATCACATAGCGGCATTAATTTTCAGCTCTGCTCTAATCCCAAGTGCGAGTCACAGATATGGCTCCTTCCTTCCCGAGGAGATGCTCCTAACATTTTTGTTGCAGCCGATTGCAACCCGCCCCCGGCCTCTCTCGGCACCTTGGTCTCAGGCCCTCCTGCTGAGGCTCCGTCTCAGGTTTCCAAAGGTTCAGACCAGCTGCGTGTCTTCTGGAGAGTGGAGCCCCGCGGCCGGGGAGGGTCCGGGAGCGCCTCGCCCGTCCAGGGCTCTTCCCCAGAGCGTGAGGAGCTGCACCGCTGGCTTTAGTGTGGTGACGGCAGGGACCACTGGCCTCATAAGTTGGGCCCAGAAATCTGCTTGTTTCATTAGCCGGCTCGGCTCCCGTCCCCCAACCACACGCCCTTCTTCACACTGTCCTGGGGACGCAGGGCTTTCTTCCCAACTGCTGGTTCGCATGGGGTGCTGACAGGCAGTTCTGTTCTTCTGTCCCTGGAGGTTTCCTCCCCGACGCCCCGTGTCACTGATGACCCCAAGCCTTTCCTTTCCAGCGGGACTGAACCTTCACCGTCTTTATCCTCGACTGAGCCCCACGTGCGGGCAAACGGTCGGGTCCCCGGCCGTCCCGACAGCACCTCGTCCTGGTGGGGCGGAGTTGGGGGCTTCGCCCGTTCGGGCACCGTGCCCCCCCCACCCCCAGCTGTCGTGGGCACCCGCTGGGACCCTGCCACGCTCCTCTCGCGCGCTCGTCCACGCCTGGCGTCCGCCGCTGCTCTGCGCCCCTCTCCGTGCGCCCTTTCTCTGTCCCATTGTTAAAGGCTGTCTGTGACCTGTCGCTGTGTTTCCCTCTAGTCAGGAGTGGCAGGAAAGGACGCCGGCGAGTGTTCAGCCTGTCGGAGGCCGACAGTCACGGCGGCCACTGGGTTTAGTGCTTCGAACGGCAGCGCTCACGGCAGCTCTCGCAGGCAATTCAGGCAGGTCTCGCCCGTTAGCCTGCGCGGCCCGCGGCCTCGCCGGGCCTCCGGGGACCAGGGCTGTGAGCCCCCCTCCAAGCGGCCATTTCCCCGGCTTCCCTTCTCCTTCCGGCCTCGCCTCCGCTGAGGACCAAACCCCCCCCCCGCCCTCCGACCCTCCCTCGAGAGCCCCGGCAGCCTGGAAACACTGTCCTTCTCTGGGACCGCCCAGCTGGTGGGGGTTCTCCAGCCCAGTCATCACAGGGCCCCCTGGATTTGGCCACCAAGGTCAAGCAGTAGAATTTGCAAAAAGCGACCAAGAATTCAATTAGTTTCTTTTTTCTTTTCCTTTCTTACCTCCCTAACCCTAACCCTGACCCCCCCCCCGGCCCCCCTCCCCCCCCAGCTTTGCTCAAAGCTCAGCAGTAGATTCAGTCCAGCCTCAGCCAGAGGCCAAAGCAGCTCCTTCGTGAGCACTGATGGGTGGTGACTCCCTTGTCCCTGCTTCTTACACGCAGTCCTCCAGGTAGCTGCCGATGCTGCTGCTTGCTCCCTGGGGTCCACGGCTGCTCCCTCTCCCACCTTCCCAAAGTTTCTTTCAGGGTTTCCTACACACACCTCCTGCTTGGCCGCGGTGCTTGCCAGCCAGGGGCCTTTTGCCTTCTTTTGCATTTAAAAGCTGCTTTCTCTGAGCTCTGCCCTCGACCTGCTATGCTCTGCTGCACGACCCCCTCCCCCACAACTCTCCCAGCCTGAGCACACAACCCCAAAGATTTCCTGGAAACTGTCACTTGACAAGGGCCAGCTGAGCCCCTGCCCCGGAGCCGGGGATCAGCTTCTGAGGGTGCTGGCCAGGGACATGGGGACCCGCTGCCTTGGTGTCAGCTAAGGGCAGAGCCGTGGGAGGCCCAGCGTCTCTCACGGAAACCTGGACGTCCAGGACTTCTGCTCAGGCCTCCACGCTTCTCCCCGGCTCCTGGCCAGGAAACCAGAATGTTCTCCGAATCTTTCATTTTCAGGGCCAGGCCCCCAGTTGTGGCCTTCGAGCTCAAAACCGGCAGGCCAGCAAAAGCAAGAGTTCAGCAGTAACCTTCACAGCCCAGCACTGGGCGAGAAAATAGGTCCCCGAGGGGTAATTTTTCCCTGGTGAGAAAGTTCTCATTTTTCATCCCCCTTGAATGGATATATTTGTAGATCACATTCAGAAAACAGTTCCTAGTTTAAAAAAAAAAAAAAAAGTGTTGTGGGCGATGGGCGAAAGGTTATTTTTTCCCATAAAAAATTGAAAAAGGCTATTTTTAAGGGAGAAAAAACCCGACCCTCTTAATAAAACTGTTGGTTCTTTTCTTGAAGAAACCAATTTTGTGTGTGTGCTATTGTATTGTTAGTTGGTTGGTTGGTTTTTTAATACATTTGGTGGCAATTTCCCGTGTCCTTGATTATTCTCATCACCAAAAACCCCGCTAGGGATCAGGGAAAGAGATTTGCCAGCTTTTTGAATATCTGCATGCAAATGCAGACTCTTACATAGAAGTTGGGAGAAGAGTGAAGGAAATACTCCACAGCTCAGTCTCCAGATGGCACAAAAGTGCCATTTGGAGAATTAGTCCTCTCTTAACTGCCTTGTCAGCAGCTAAGCTCACATGTGGATCCGGACATGGGCCCATAGTCCTGCTCCCCGCTTCTGGAAGCGTGGTGGAAGCCTGCCAGAGCAGGTGAGCTCCCGGAAGGGAACCGTAGGCTCTGACCAGCACCCGGGAGCCTGCGCCTCGCAGGCAGGCGGCCCATGCCACAAGGGTCCTGGCCAAATGGAGCAAATTCACGGAGATTCGGAGAAACCAGAATGCGCGTGGAGTGTTGACTCAGCATTTCTGGGCTCAGCTCGCACCCTGAATCACATTTTCCACTGGTGCTCACAGCCACCTCTGTGACCCAGCACAGAGCAAGGACAGACCCAAAGCCCTATGCGGTGGTTTTCTCTGGGCCTTATTTCTCTTAAAAGAAAAAAATCAAAATAATAATAATAATAACAATAAAAAGAAAGAAAACCAAAGGCTTTAGGAAGGAATAAACAGGGATCTTTGAGAGCTTGTCTTGCCCAGGAGCCTTGGGGAAACGAATTCTCCGTATTCTTTGGGACACTCAGTCTGTTGCTTGTGCTTTCTCTCCACGATGGGGAGCCTCCTTCTCTCCTGCATCCCATTCTATACACCCTTCGGTTTTATTTTGCTCTTGGTTTTCCCATTCTTTTGCTGTATGTTCAGTTTGCACTTCTGTTTTGTTTTGGCTTGCCTTAAAAAAAAAACAAAACCAAAAAACTGGAATCCCATTGAACAAACTGTGTCGAGCATCCTTCCCAGGGCCCAGAGGGCCTCAGGGCTCAGCACCCTGCCATCAGCATCTTCTGCTGATGGCTTGTGGACCCCGAGATCTGTACAAATGCGATGTTTGCTTTCCAAGCGAGATGCCCACAGCTTTCTTGCCGACACTCCTGGAAGCCCGGAAGGTGTTTTCCGCTGTGAGCCCCCAGCCCAGCCCCAGCCACCACCGTTCCCGTCCAGGCACACTCGTCATTGGAAAGCAAAGCGACCGTTTGTTTGTAATCTAATCAATGATTTTGAAAAGCACCAAAAACAAAGAAATTGCCACTCCAAAAATAACTGCTGGGCGGAGCCTCCCCTGCCCTCCTCCTGCCTGGTCTCTCTCCATGACCCCTATAGAGACAGTTAGGGTAGGAGTGGCCCCCGGGGCAGTAACAGCCCCTTTCTGACTGCTAACTCAGCTCTCTGAGAAGGAGCAGTCTGAGGTTTTGGTTTGGTTTTGCAAGCTGAAAAGTTCTAGAGAATTCCCTTTTTTTTTTTTTTTTTTTAAACACTGCAGCGAGTCCCCTCTTGGGTAAACGTCACCAGGTGTAAGCTCCGGAAATGGCCTGAAGTGATAAGCACATCCAAGCCCATCTCCTCCCCGAACATGTATTCATCGTCAGGCAGGGGCTCCAAGACTCTCCCTGACGGAGATCCTGCCTGGGCCGTTTCCCGGCTCCATAATCGACTCGTCGATTCTGCACGAGCCCCTAATTTTTCTCTCACCTCACAAGTCAGAGGAACCCTGGGCCCCGACAGATTTCTCCCCAGGCCTAGGTCAGACTGGAGCTTCCAGCTCCTGTGTCCCCAGATGGAGGAAGTGGAGACAAGCCGTTCCCCCCACACCACCGTCTCCCACCCGGCTTTCCCCGGGCCTTTGTTCAGGACGGGACAGAGGGTGCCCGCGTGAGCAGAGTATCTCGGAACTCAGTACCCCTGTTCTCTCTCCCCCACCCCCGCCCAGACGACCCCGTCACTACGGAACAGCCTCAGCCTAAACTCCCCAGCCAGCTGGTGATCGTCAGCGAAACAGAAGCAGACGCCCGGCCCGGCAAGAGCCTGGCGAGGAGCACAGACGTGGAGACAGCCAACCTGTCCCCCAGCCTCATCCCCGCCCGGCAGCCCACCATCTCCCTGCTCTGTGAGGACACTGCCGACACACTGAGCGTGGAGTCGCTGACCCTTGTCCCTCCTGTCGACTCCCACAGCCTCCGCACCCTCCCCGGCATCCCCCCGCCACCTGTGACACCCGCAGCGGGCACAGCGACGCCAGGCGAGGAGCCAGCAGGCCCCGCTGAGCACTGAGCGGGCGCCTAGTGGCCTCCCCGTGTGTGTGTGTGTGTGTGTGTGTGTGTGTGTGTGTGTGGCCCCGCCGGTAGGGACCCAGTACTGCTGACCCAGAGGCACATCAGGAGCACCCCGGTCCCCGCGGCCCCGGAACCATCTCTGCACCCATTCCTGTGCTCCTTTGCTTCATTTTGAATTCCTGTTTCACTTTGCGCCTCTTGGGAGAGCAGGCTGGACCCGGTGGAGACACCCCAGTGAACCCAGGGGACGGGAGGAGGTTGGCCTCCCGGTCTCTGAACCTGGTGACCCTGGGGTGGCAGGACCCCCGCACCCTCTCGTCATCAGCCAGCCGCTCCGGTCTGGAAGCTCCTTGGCCACCATGCCCAGTGTGCACAGAAGAAGCGGACCAAGTCACTTTGGGTAGGAATTTGTAGAGAAACAAACTTGGATAAGCATCTCCTTTGGATATTTATTTCCGCTTTCGGCAGCAGATGAAAAGCATTTATTTAAAAAGCGTGTATTTAAAAAAAAAAAAAGTCCAAAAAAAAAAAAAATCCTCAACCCTGAGGTTTGGCGTCATGTTAGACATGTGATGTTACTGTTAAGATTTCATTTTCGTCTTCCCTTGAACTTCCCAGCGTTTTGTTCTAAAGTTCTCAGTCTGGCTTTCTCCGTTTTCTTATTTCTCTATGACTCGCTAACTCCGCAAGCCTGTGGAATGATTCAAGGACCTTCCTGGAAAGTTTAGATTATTTTTTCAACAACAGTAAAGGAGACCCCCACGTATTCTCAGGTACACATGGAGCTGAGAGGGCCAGAGGTTTCTCAGGCGTGGTAGCCACGGGGCCTTGCGTTTCCTGAAACGCCTGCCCGGGAAAGGGGCCGGTGCGGCCAGCTCCCCACTCAGGACCCATCCTTCGTCTCTCCGGACCGAAACCAGTCAGGGCTGCTGCCCAGCTCCACCTTCAGATCTTGCCGTCTCTCTCTGTCTAGAAGGAACCGCTTGGGACCGTGCAGACTCCGGCCGTGTGGCCGGGATGGAAAGGAAAGGCCACGGAAGCTGTCCTGTGCGTGGCCCGTGTCCCCACCATGTGTGTTCGCCCAGGCGGGAGTGTGGGGAGACGCCCGCTGCGGGGTCACGCCCCAGTTCTAGAAGCTGTCCAGGGAACTCCGGTCCACCGCCCTTCCTCCCGGCTGCCGCTGCAGAAACAAAAGCTTATTTTTAAAGATGAACCCCACCCCCCACCCCCACCCAGTGGCTTCTCCATTTGAGCTGGACGCGTGCAGGCCGGTTCCCCGACGTATCTGAGAAAGCGCCTACTTGGACAGGTGCAGCCATGCAACCCTCACGTCTCTCCGGTCAGCGCTGAGACCCTCCAGACTCTCCTCCTCTGTGCCCCGGGTGTCGGGCGGCCTCAGGAGGCGCTCTGAGCCCTCACAGTCTACCTATTCAAGGACCGCGGGTCTCCCTGGCTTCCCTCATCCTGCTGGTGTAGAAGGGCCTGCCGAAGCCAGGTGTCCTCCTCCTGAAAGGAACATGGTGGTCCCGCAGAGGAGGGGCACGGTGCCCGTGGGGACGGGGCTCTCCATCATCAGAAGCCCTCTGGGTGGGTGTGGCCACCCCGCTTCAACAGGGAAGAGACCCAGCTCGGAAAAGGAGGCCATTCAGACAGAAATTCCGGGGGCCCCAGGAGGAGGGACAAGCCGTGACCCATCAGCAGGGCCCCCCCTCCCCCCACCCAGGAAGGAAAGGCAGAAGGGATGGCAGGGGTCGGGGAGTAGAAAGGGCATGTCAGCAGTTCTGTGTTCTCTGTGGTTTTTTGCTGGGACGTAAGAGCAGGCTGGCTCCCTGGTTTGGCAGGGGCTGTGGGGCAGTAGTAGAAGGCGAATAACTTCCCAGCCCGGGGGGCGTTATTGGGAAGAACAAGCCCATGCAGGTCCCCCGCCCCCTGCCCTGGGACCGCCAGCCTGCCACCAGAAATCCCATGGCTCCAAGTGGCTTTGTGGCCACCGAGCCCTGGAGGAGAGATGGGAGCGCGGCATGTCTCGGGGGCCCTGCGGCAGCATTGCCGGGGCCGGGAGACGGGAACACAGCCCAGCCTCCAGCAGCAGCTGAGCAAGCGTGTCGATCGCCAAGGGCAGGCCTCTCCCAAAGGCGGGCTTGCGGTGTGGGTCCTGCGACCTCGGTGGGACACCTGTAGGTGTGGGGTGGGGACTTCCTTTAAGCAGGGGCTCCCAGGCACCTTGCTGGTGAGGGGGCGGCATACAGCTTTGTGCGAGGAGGTCCGGGGTCCAGAGGAGGTTGGCTCTGATGAAGGACCATCAGAGGGCTGGGTCTTGACCATCGTGGCGGCATTGGGCATGGCCGCGTCTTCAGGAGCACCCCGCAAGCCTAAGAGCGGGGTGCTCCCAGGCAGGCCAGCCCAGGCAGAGGGCACTTGGACCCCAGGGTCAGGCAAAGGGAGGCAGAGCGGGGAATCCTGGCAGAGCAGGAATGGGGACCACAAACCTTCTGGACTCCTCAGCAAGCCCACCCAGCCTACAATCTCCGTGTCCCTACAGAGAGAGGGGCCAGGCCCACCTGCCTCAAGTCCATTGGGCCCAGTGAGTTTGCCAAGCCAGGGGCAGGGCTCTCCGCCTAAACCCCCAAACCTCAGCTGTGAAAGTTGCTGTGGAGAGAAGCATACGTCCTTCCAGCTTAAGGGCCCGAGCGAGCCAGGGCACCTCTCCCTGAGGGTCGGATGGGGTGAGGCCAGGGGCTCCCCAGGACCAGCCCCAAAGCCACAACAGGAATGCGGGGCAGATGAGGGGCCGGGACGCGGCCTGCCTCACTGCAGGCCTTTGCTCCCTTCTCCCTCTGGCCTGTCTGCCCCCCCCACCCCGCCCCACTCTCTGCAGAGGGCAGCCCTCCACCCAAACACCTGAATTAGCAAGGCCCCCCCCCCAGGCGGGAGTGAAGGGACAGCCCTCGTTAAAGACATACACTAGATTTCCCTAAAGTCTCACAACGCACTGTTAGAAATAAAGGCACGGGGTGAACGGATTCTCATCTTTTCTAGATGCAATAAATAAGAAATATTTAATGTAGTCATGTTGACATTGGGCATAAACTATCAGGGTTCCTTATGTTCCTCTGAGGTGAAAATATGTAAATAATTCTCGGCCCAAGGCGGAGCAGGGGTTGAGAAACCTCCCGCTTCTGGGCCAAGGGACCGTTCCAGGGAAGAACCTGCTGTCGCCAGCGTGACTCATGCTTTGTGGGCTCCCAACACGAGGGTGGAAATGAAAACTGGAACTTCCTGGTAAATTTGAACTTGGCAATAAAACAGAAAAAGTTACCAAGAACGTGGCTGCTCCGTGGTGCTGCGGTGGCGAGGCCGTGACCCCGCAAAGGGGGAAGGTTCTCTGCGGCCTGACCCCCTTGGCCCGTTGCGGCTGCGTGGTGGGGTGTGGCAGCTGGGCCCCCTCCCCGCCCCCACCCTGGCCAGGTATTCCCCGGTTCCCGAGAGGGAGCTGGCCGCATTCAGGCGGTGCTCCGGGCCCAGCCGGGCCCAATGAGATTGGCCTGTGCTGTTGGCAGGAGGCTCTCCCTCCACGCCTCTGGTTCTGCATCTGTGGAATGGGGCCATTATGGCCCTACCTCATAGGACGAGCTCGGGGAGCCTCTCCATCACCGCTGGCACGTGCCGCTGGCCACGGGAAGCAGGAAGTGCTCCCCACCGAGGACAGAGTCTGCTGAAGTCAGCCCTGGGACAGGCCCCGTTCCAGAAGACATCAGCGTGCACCAGTGTGAGCTCTGGGGATGGGTTCGCAGGCTCTCCAGCTTAAACCTGGCTCAGAAACAGCCGGGACCTTCTGGGCCATGAGGTAAAACTCAAAGTGACCCCGGAATATAAACAGGTCACCCCGCCCCCCGCTTTGTGTCAAGGGTTGCAACATCTCTGGTCGAAGGTGAACGCTGCTGCTGAGGGCGTGGCTTAGTTCCCAGGAAGCCTGCCCACGAGGCTGGGGCTGCAAAGGCATGGGGTTCCCTGGGTCGAGGCTGGATCGTGCCCTGCACCGTGGCCTGCTGGGTGCCCGGTGCTGGGCCACACCTGGCCTGCAGCCTCAGCCATCCCTGTAGTAGCCCTGCCTGGCAGGCACACGGTCACTCATGTGTTTCGAGGACTTCAGTTTAGGAAAAGGAACTTGCTGGAAGGATACTCCCAGAAAAGGGGGAAGACAGGCCTCAGGGTGGGTGGAACTGGGGATAGCAGCTACTGGGGGACTCCCTCAAGAGGCTGTCTCTCGGCCAGCCAAGGGCCAGTCCCCCGTGTTGTGGAGACCAGCACCGGGAGTGAGCGGTGAGGGGCCAGTGCCAGCCAGGGCCCCTCCACAGCACAGCACTGCTTTCACCCACGTGAAGAAACGGAGGCCCAGTGGGGCTCAGCACCCTTCCCAAGGACCCTGGAGCACAAGCCCAGGCCTGTGTGCTTTGTGCTGCCCACGCACTCTGAGACCCTGGCTGCCGGGCCAAGTGTCTTTGGGCTGTTTACAGGAAGAAGGAGGTGAGGCAGTAGTTCTCGGATGAATGGGTGCTGGAACTATCTGGCACACTCGTCCACGGTCACGGCCCCAGACCTAGTCAGCGGGACCCCGAGGTGCTGTCTGGCTGAAGGCCCTTTGCACGGTGCACTTGGGCACAGAGGGGTGGCACTTTCCTCCTCTGCCTCCTGGCTCTTAGGGAGATGCCAGCTTCTCGTCAGGAGGCAGAATCTAGAACCAGACTCTGGCGCTCACCAGCCTTGTGGCCATGGCCAGGTCACCTCTCTGTGCTTGGGTTTCCTTGTCTGCAAAGACAGGAGCCCGCCTCGTGGGTTGTTAGGCCGGAGGGAGTCACACAGGCCAAGTGCAGGCGGCCTGGGGGTCTGGGGGGCTCTGGGCATGACGCCCTCGGTGGCAACTTCCCCCACCGCCTTCCCAGCCCAGGCTCAAACCCTGGGAGAGGCCTGGGGCTCGTTTGGGGGCCTGGGGCCAGCCACTTGGCTCTCCCAGTCTCTGGTTCTTGTTTGTAAGGCAGCTGGGGAGCGCCCTCAGCAGAGGCTTCACCCAGAGCATTGGGGGCCCTCGGGCACGAAGTGGCCCAGTGTCCCCCGGTGGGGGGGTGGGGGGGGCAGGGGGTCTGCCCTGGTGGAGGTGCCCAGCAGGCCTGTCCCTGCATCTCCCGGTGCCACCTGGAACGTGGAAGGGCAGGGAAGCCACGGGCGGGCAGCATGCTGCCCTTGAGCCCTGCACTCAGGGAAGATGGCTGCTCGGCGGCCGCCTGCTGGAAACCACCTTCCCCTCCTGTCCTCACGCCCCATGGCGCCTCAGAGCCGTGGGAAAAAACCTTCAACATCTGAAGCGCTCCTCTCCGAAGGAAGATAGGTCTGAATCACCAAGACGGGAACACATGGGGCTTCTCAGGAATTTACTCTCGAGTGTGCGGATGGGCAGTGTGAGCCCTCCCATGCCCTTGAGACACCTCACTCGCCCCAAACCCCGGTGCCAAGGCCCTGGGCCCACCCTGCTCCCAGGCCACACGTCACGCAGCTCGGCCCGATTTCCCTCCAGGACAGCGGCCTGTGCCCCCCGGAACACACACACATACCTGACACCCGAACGTCGCTTCAGCTCCACACTAACCTTATCCTCCCAGCGTAGTAAAACCTCAGATTGCAAGCACCTTGTTCTGTGAGCCTTCTGCAAGACGAGCACACGTTTCCAACAAACTTTAACTTGATCAACGAAGGACATCTTGCCATGCGAGCAGCACGGGACACCGAGCGTCACATGGTCACAACCGATCACAATTCGATTTGATACTCGATGTGATACAACTGTTCACAATTGGATCTGAGTGCTTCGGATGACAGGCATGTTTCTGGAACAAATCATGCCTGCAAACCAAGGTTTTACTGTATTTAAAAGGGACTGACTTCACCCCTGGGAACAAAACACAAAACCAATACCACTCACTGTATGTGTTTCCTGGGGCCATCGTAACAAATGACCACAATTCGGTGGCTGCAAACAACAGAGATGTCCTTACACGATTCTAGAGACCGGAGGTCTGAAATCAAGGGGTCATGTGGGCTGACTTCCTCTGAGGGCTCAGAGGGAGAGGCCGTTCCCTACCTCCCTCCTGGCTTCGAATGTTGCTGGCATTCCCAGTGTTCATGACATATGGCCGCCTCGCTCCAGTCTCTGCCTCTGTCTCCACGCTGTCCTTCCTTTGTCCCTCAGTGTCAAACCCCCTTTCTCTTACAAGGACACCAGTTGCTCGATTTAGGACCCTGTCTGATCCAGGATGATCTCACCTAGAGATGCTTAACTTCTTAACATATGCAAGGACACTGTTTCCAAGTAAGGTCATGTCCCCAGGTACTGGGGGGTAGGATGTGGACATATCTTTTGGGGGTGGGAGGTGACCATTCAACCCACTATATTTGCCAGAAACTCAAGATACCATACAAGTAAATACAATAAGCAAAAACATGATTCTTTTTTTTTTCATTTGTATTTCTTTTTAGAAGAGAGCATGTACAACCAGGGGAGGGGGGAGTGAGAGAGAGAGAGAGAGAGAGACAGAGAGAGAGAATCTTAAGCAGGCTCCGTGCTGAGTGTGGCGCCCAATGTGGGGCTCAATCCCACGACCCTGGGATCATGACCTGAGCCAAAAGCAAGAGACACTCAACTGACTGAGCCACCCAGGTGCCCCTCCATATGATTACATTTTAACCACCTCCCATTACCTACTTTGGGCTCTGAGCCCAAGGCCCACCCTCTCTCTGTACATAGGGTGACCAGCTAGTGTTAGGGACCTCCTAGCACCCAACCAAGGCTTTCTCTTTGACAGGATCAGAAGAGCTGATCAAAGAGAGGCAAAACCTTACTCTGGGACTCTGTTACTGAAGTCTGTGTCCTTGTACCCCTTAACATCATCTCTGGGTCACCAGATCGAAGATGCTGCCGTGGCATACACAGACCATCGGTCACAGTGTGGCTCCAACCATGGATTGGTTGATTGGTTGTTTTTTTTTTATCTTCCTTCTCCAGTAGACTCACCTAGAGGCAAGGATTATGTCTTGTTCGACCCAGTCTCCCTGAGGCTGCGTACAGGGCATGCTGTGGGCTGTCTATGAACGTGCGTTGGATGGATGGAGGGATGGATGGATGGATGGATGGATGGATGGATGGATGGGGCCATTCTTGGACGCAGTCCCAAAATCGCAAAGCCATGGACCTTTGAAAGAATCTGCCAGGGCCAGCTGACAAGGACAGGAGCGTTTGAGGGCTCTACTCTGCCACCATTGGAAGTTGTGTCCCCCGGCCCTCCCCAGGTGCCTGAACTGCCATCCCTGCCTCCACTGAAGCCCCTCGCAGGGCCGATGGCTTCGGAGCCAGCAGACCGGGCTCAGCCCCTCGGCCCTGAGCGCGTGGTTGAACCTGGAACCCTCTCTGGCAGGGACCTTAGCTGTATAGTGGGGACAGGGAAGCCGAGCACTCAGCACCCGGCCTAGAGTCACCTTGCCCAAGGTCCCCACCAGCAACGGAGCTGGAGTCAAAGAGGGGCTTTGGAAAACAGCTGATGGCCCTGCCCTTCCCAGGGAGCCAGCGCTTCTGGGGTGTGGCCGAGCCCTGGATTCCCTCTGAGGCTCCAAGGCGACTCTGGAGGGCAGTCAAGATGAGAACGAGCCTTGGCCACGCTCCGCCCCTCACCGCAGCCACATCCAGAAGACCCAAGCTCTTTTCCCAGGACAGGCCCTCCTCTGGTCACCCCCGCCACAGCAGCCTCGTCAGCTGTCCCCTGCTTTCTTCCATCAGTATCCACCTGTTTCCTTCCTGGCGCTTGTCACACCCTGAGCTATTTCTGTTTCTGTTATTCCAAGTCCCATTGTTCTAGGGTGCGGAACGCTGAGAACAGAGCCAGAGGTAAGGACATGGCTGGCAGCTGGCTTTTCGGTGCGTGATCCCTGGAAGCAGGGGTGGGAGCCGGGCTGGAGCGACAGAAGGGCAGAGAAGGCAGTGGGGAGGCTGGCGAACGAGGTGCGGCCGGACTGGTCACCGCTGTGGGAAACTGGCGCCCAGGCCCCGCCGTGGACCCCGTGCAGAAGCTCACAGAACGACCTCAGAGAGGACAGGAGGTCAGCGCCTTATCCACTGACGCTCCCGCCCTGTTGGCTGAACTCATTCCAGGGTGAGAGTGGCCCGGCTTCGCCCAGCCGCCCTGCGTGGGAGCCCATGTGGCCCCCCGGTCAGTCCTGCTTTGCCCCGAAGATCGGATGCCCGAGGTAGGGAGCTGGCGGGCCGGGGGGCCTGGCCTCCGAGGCCGACGCGGGGAGGTGCTCCTGGGCCCCGGACATCATCTGCGCCGGTTAAACCAGGGGTTGCAAACTGGTGACTCACCGCCCGATGCAGCCCACCCGCGTGTTGTGTGTGACCTGCGCAGGCGCTTAAAGAAGCACTGTACCGTCATTTTCGAAATGGAGATCTCCGATAAATACCTATATTCGTGGCTTCTCTCGAAAAATCGAATCTGGGGACCACGGGCCCCCATTCCAAACTGGGCTCAGCCATGGTTACCGGTGGCCGCAGAGTGATTTTTTTCTTTGCCCCCCGAGTGTGCAACCCCTGTGTCAGGGCCGGGGAGCCCAGCCCTCCCCGTCTGTCCGCCCACCGTCCTGTCCCCTGATTTGCTGGACGAGCCAATCCATTTGGGACCCATCCAGCGCCTGGGAGTAAACTGAGGCCACCCTCTGGGGTCTCCCCCCTCCCCGAGAAATACTCCATGGCTACCGTTGGACTTTCACTTTCTCTTGTTCTGCTTCCCTCCGGGCCGGCCCGCAAAAATGTCAGTGACAGCAAAAACATGAGGGCGCACTGCCACAGGAATGTCCTCTGGGGACTCACTCTTTCTTCGGCTGTTTCTCCTTCTTGTTCTTCATTGAGGTGAAATTCACACAACGTGGAATGGATCACGTTCGGGGCGGCTGGGGGGCTCCGTCGGCTAAGCCTCCGACTTCGATTCAGGTCACAATCTCACAGTTCGTGGGTTCGAACTCTGTGCTGACAGCTCAGACCTGCCTGGAGCCTGCTTTGGATTCTGGGTCTCCCGCTCTCTCTGCCCCTCCCCCCTCTCAAAAATAAACAATAAAAAAAAAAAAAGAGTCAGGTTCAAGCGAACAACTCCTCGGCTTCAGGTTCATTCACTGTGGGGTGTCACCACCACCTGTATCTAGTTGGACAGTGTTTTCCTCACCCCGAAAGGAAACCCCAGGCCCACTCAGCAGCCACTCCCCTCCCTGCCTACCCCCTCCCCGCCCCCCCCCCCCCCTCAGACCTTCCTGCCCCTACGGGCTGGCCTGGTCAGTTTCCTGCAGGGGACATCGTGCAGTATGTGACCTTCTGTGACCGGCTCCTTCCACGTTGTAGCCCGTGTCAGCATCTCAGCCCCCTGCCAGACTGAGCAGGACACGGTTATATGGATGGTACACTTGTCATTTATGCATTGTCTCCGATGGCCGCTGGCTAGTGTCACCCTTTTGGTGACTGAATAGCACTGCTGTGGAAAGGAGTGCACCTGTCTCTCCTCCTTTGGCTTTTGAAGTCCGGTTTGATTTGGAAGCATTTTATTTTTTTTGTTTTATTTATTTTGAGACCGAGAAAGAGCATGCACCTGAGCAGGGGAGGGGCAGAGAGAGAGAGAGGGAGGGAGAGAGAGAATCCCAAGCAGGCTCTGCACTGTCGGCACAGAGCCCGACGTGGGGCTTGAACCCACCAACAGTGAGATTATGACCTGAGCTCAGACACTCAACTGGCTGAGCCACCCAGGGGCCCCCGATGTGTTCAATTTTTGTCTTTTTCTCCATTGCACTGATTTGCCAATGAATCGCACAGCTTTGGTGACAATATGGCAAAGTACAGAAAAATCGTGTTTTCCATCGTCTTCCCACGAAGGGACCACCCCCTGGTGGGATGCTGGCAAATTCCCTTCCGGGCTTTTTTCTATGCCTTTTAGCGTTTGAAATAATACAGTGGGTGTAACCTCACATCCTGCTTTTAACACTTAGCCCCCCTGGTGTCAGCGTTTCCCCGTGTTACTGGAAGCTCCATTTCCAAAGAACGTCAAAGCAGTGGTGACGGATGTTGCTTCCACTTTCATCGGTTTGAATCACCCCGCCGTGAACATCTTGATACACAAGCCCTTGTCCGCATTTTATATCATCAGTCCCTACAAGACGTTCTGAGCATGGGGATCACCAGGTCGTGGAAGCAGAAATCACTTTGAGGCTCTGGCTACAAACCTTCCAAAAAGGCCGGAGCATTGACGCCCCAGGCGGCAAGGTGCCATTTCACCCGCAGCATCCCCAGCACTGAGTGTTGTCCGTTTTAAGGGTTTTTTTGGTCTTTGGTTTTTGGGTTTTTTTGAGAGAGAGAGAGAGAGAGAAACAGAAACAGAATCTGAAGCAGGCTCCAGGCTGTCCCTCGGCCCTGACATGGGGCTCGAACTCACGAGCCGAGAGATCGTGACCAGTGCCGAAGTCGGACGCTTAACCTACGGAGCCCCCCGGGCGCCCCAGGTGCCGTCAGTTTTGACATCCTTCCCACTCACCAGCAGCTCAGAGCTCACCTCCTCTGTGGAGCTTCCTTGGCTTTCCCTTCTCCATCCTCCACATCCCTGGGGCCGGTCGCCCCCCCCCCCCCGACCCCCCGCCTGCCCCTAGTCGGTCCTGCCGTGGTTGATTCTGGCCCTACCATTTGCAACAAGTCTGGTGCAGCCAGGGGCAGAATCTCTGAGGCACATGAGCCCCCACCCACCCAGTCTCCCGGCCCCAGGGGGCCAGCACATTTTGAGCCTCTCTCAGGTGCTGAGAAGCTCCCCCCAACAACCTATAAGGTTGGCACTATGCTCTTTTACAGACAAGCAACTGAGAGACCCAGCCCAGAGAGGCTGCCTGACTTGCCCAGGGTCACACAGCTGCTAAGTGGTGGTGTACCACCCCAGCAACGACGTCCTGCAGGCCAAGCCCAGCTAAGTGATTCACACGCCCGATCTCAGTTTACCCTCCCCAAACCTTACCACAATGCTCTCATGATTATCCTCATTTTACAGGGAAGGAACCCAAAGTCCAAGGTCATCCAGCCGAGAAGTGTTGGAGTCGAGTCTGCCTCTAAGAGAGCAAGGCCAGAAGTCCCCACCCCCCCCCACCCCACCCCCGCCCACGTGCCCTGGGCCCGAGCTGGGCCTCACCAGCTCCAGCTGCTGGGGTAGGGAACACCCCCCCCCACCTTCTCCTGCCCGGAGAATTCACAGGAACCATTTGCAGCCTGGCCCTATCTCACTCCTTTCTCGAGAACCTGCTTATCTCCCTCGCTTTATCAACGCCGGGTTTCTTGCCAATCTGCCCTGGGTGGGAACAATCCTTTGGGGTACCTGCTACCCAAATCCCTCAGGAGCTATCCACTCTGCCTGGCCTTGGTGGCACCTGTCACCAAGAAGAGGTGACTGCAAAGCCTCCCTGCCCTCTGGCCTCTCCCTGGGAGGCCCCAGTGGGCGGGGAGGGAGATTTCACTTTGTCCGCTGCTTGAACTTATATTCAACAAGCACTGATTGAGCACCTACTGGGTTCCAGGCCCTGGGGAGGCAGCAGTGAACGAGTCGGACCAAAAGCTCCATGCCCTGTAGAGCTGACCTCCCAGCAGGGGCAGGCAGGCGAGAAAGGAAATAAATTCCACCGGACCCAGGAAGCCCTGAGTGCACAGGGAAATACTGATAGAGCTGGGGATTAGGGTTGGGCCAGCCAGTGAGGAGAGGAAGGGGCTGCAGGGTTATTTTGTTTCCTAACGTTTATTTTTGAGACAGAAAGCGTGGAGGGGGGGACACAGAGAGGGAGGGGGACGCAGAATCCGAAGCAGGCTCCAGGCTCCGAGCTGTCAGCACAGAGCCCGACGCGGGGCTCGAACTCACGAGTCGCGAGATCATGACCTGAGCCCACGTCAGATGCTTAACCAAGGGCCCCGCGGGGGGCTGCGGTTTTAAACAGGGATTTCAGGGAATGTTGTGCCAAGAAAGGAGGTAGGGAAGGGATGTCTGAGGGTAAGAGTATCCCAGGTGGGGGGAAAGGCCGGTGCAAAGGCCCTGGGGCATGTTGGAGGGACTGTGGGTGCTGGGTGGCTGGAGAGGGGCGAGGGAAGGTGATAGCAGGGATGGAGACAGAGATGATGGGACAGACCTGGGGTCCTGGGAGGCCATGAGGGGACAAGGACTTTTCTCTGGCCGGGGGCGGGGGGGGTTGGTGTGTAGCCCTGGGAGGACTCTGATGAGAGGGGGGCCATGTCATGACCTGGGTTTTAATAGGACCACCCAGGTTGCTGCTTGGAGGTCACGGATCAGGGTAAGATGAGACCCGAGGCCAGTTAGGGGGCAGTTGCCGGAAGTCAAGCTCACCAATGTGACAGGGCCCTATAGCTTTGCCGCGAGGGCTCTCCACACACGCACGCACACACACACACACACACACGTGTTGACACGGGCATGCATAGAGACCTTGGGCCCGGACGGACCCAGGCTCACCTCCTGGCTCCAAAATCAACTTTCTGTGTGACCAAGAGCAGTGCCTTCCCGCCTCTGAGCCTCGGGGTCTCCTCCTGGCAAGTGCAAGTTCAGACGTCTTCCCACGGCGCCAGAGGGCAAGCCTGGCACTCTGGCAGGGGAGGAGCGGCGAGGGGCTGGCCCCCCCGCAGTGCTCGCACACCGACCCTCTGCTCTGCGAAGTACTGAACATGGCTGAGGAACGGGTGTCGTGGGTCTCCGGCTCCAGGGAGGGGCCCCGGCTGCTGCGTAACCTCAGACCACGGGGCCGCGAGCCACCCCGTCCATCTCTGCCCCCAGGCAGGCCAGACCAGTGTTCCACCTGTGGCAATAGCGTGAAATGTCCTTTTCAGTTAAAATCAGCCTTTCAAAGTGTTGGGTTTAAAATAAATGTGTTGGGGCATCTCGATGGCTCCGTCGGTTAAGCGTCCAGCTCTTGATTTCTGCCCAGGTCACGATCCCGCGGTTCGGCAGTTCGAGCTCCGCGTCGGGCTGCTTGGGATTCTGTCTCCTTCTCTCTCTGCCCCTCCTCCATTCGTTCTCGCTCTCTCTCTCTCTCAAAATAAATAAATAAATAAACTTAAAGATTAAAAAAAAAAAAAAATAGGGGCACCTGGGTGGCTCATCGGTTAAGCGTCTGACTTCAGCTCCGGTCGTGATCTCGCGGTTCATGGGTTCGAGCCCCGCGTCGGGATCTGTGCTGACGGCTCGGAGCCTGGAGCCTGTTTCGGGTTCTGTGTCTCCCTCTCTCTCTGACCCTCCCCCGTTCATGCTCTGTCTCTATGTCTCAAAAATAAATAAATAAACGTCAAATAAAAAATAAAAATAAAAAAAAAATGTACACGGAAAACCACCCCATGATCCAGCAACCCCACTTGTGGGTGTTTATCCAGAGAAAATGCGATCGCTGTGTCAGAGCGATCCCTGCCTGCCCAACGGTCCCCGTGGCGTTATTCCCAAGACACGGAAGCAACCTAAGTGACCACCGATGGGTCGGTGGGGGAGGAAAATGTGTTCCCTACTCACCATGCCGTAAAAAAAAAAAAAAAAGAAAAAAAAGAAAAGAAATCCTGCCGTGTGTGACAACCCGGATGAACCTAGAGAGTTAGACAGGGAAGACAAATGCTGTACGATGTCCCCTGTCGAAAAGAGAATCGGGGCGCCTGAGTGGCGCAGTCGGTTAAGCGTCCGACTTCAGCCAGGTCACGATCTCGCGGTCCGTGAGTTCGAGCCCCGCGTCGGGCTCTGGGCTGATGGCTCAGAGCCTGGAGCCTGTTTCCGATTCTGTGTCTCCCTCTCTCTCTGCCCCTCCCCCGTTCATGCTCTGTCTCTCTCTGTCCCAAAAATAAATAAAACGTTGAAAAAAAAAAAAATTAAAAAAAAAAAAAAAAAAAAGAGAAGAACGCTCAACAGAGATCAAATCTGTGGTTGGAGGGGAAAGACGTGAGAGCGCCCCAGCTCAGCCGGGGAAGGGAGGAGGGTGTGGGGTCGCAGCAGCCCCCCCAAAAATAGAGGGACACAGCTGACAGCAGAGGAGGCCGGCGTCCCGCTTCTCGGCGGGCGGAACCTCGGGGCGGCCCGCAGGCGGCCATGGCCGTGGCCTTGAGACCCACGTGAACTGATGGAGCCTGCCCAGGGCAGCTCTGTGCGTCAGCGCAGAGGGGACCGATGACATCTACTCACATCTCGCCAGTCAAAGCAAGGCCCCGGAGCAGGAGGAGAGGACAGCGGGGGGCCCCGAGTGATGTCTCCCATGCCCCAGGGGAGCCCGCTGCCCGGAGTGAACACCACAGCTGGACAGATAGATGCCACCTGGACAGGACGCCCAGGGCTGGGTGGGGATGGGGCGGGGCGGGGACCATCAGAGTCACAGAAGGTACTGTCCCCCCAGGTTGTTAGCCCCGGGAAAGGGGACAGCGTGGTGAAGAACCCAACACAAGGCGCCCTGGGAGAGTTAGCCTGAAGGAGAGACTGCATTTGCGCCCTAAGAGGCTGTCGAGTGAGAAGAGAAGGTTCTCTGCCATCCGGGTTGCACCCATAATCCCAGTCAGCACCCGCAGCCCGCACTGCCGCCTGGCCCTGTCCCAGCGTTGAGCCCACGATGGCTCCCTCCCTCCTCCTCCCGACCCTGTGGGGAGGCCCTGCCATTTCCCCATGTCACAGAGGAGGAAACCGAGGCCCAGAGAGGTTAACATAAGAATCCGCCAAGCACCTTACCTACCGGGCCTCTCCCTCTCACCAAGTGGGAGCTGTTATCCGGCCCATTGTACAGACGGGCAAGCCAAGGGCCAGAGAGGGACGGGCAGCCAGCCCGAGGGCCCTGAGCTGCTCAGGGGAGAGCAGGGGCCGGGACCTAGTCCTTCTGCCCTCAGAGCCCAGGATCTCACCCCGGGAACGCACGTCCTCGCTGGCAAAACCGGGATTCTCAGTGCTGCCGCCCAGGTAGCCCCGGGACAGGGAATGGCCCAGCCGGGGGGGGGGGGGGGGGGTGGCCGTGATGGGCGGGACCTTGCCCGCCGCTTTGAAGGAAGCCTGTTCCTAGAAGGAAGGGCCACGCCAATGTTTACCTGCTGGGCACCGGTTCCAGCGGATCCTGGCAGGCCCCGCCACGCGTCCACCTCTGGGGACGGAGGGAGTGGTCAGGCAGCCTCGGGCAGGGCTCCTGCGGGTCCCGGCCCTCTGCCTGGCACCCGGGATGTGGGTGGAGCAGGAGGCGTGGACCCCTGCTGGCCACACCAAGCAGGCTCCTCGTACCCCTCTCTGTGCCTCGGTTTCTTCATCTGGTTCGTGGACACAGCCGCTTTCCTGGAACTGTGTAAATCACATGAAGTCCAGCGTGGGGCTGGCAGGGCCGTTCCGAGGAGGCTGGACTTTGCCCTGAAGCCCTTGCGGGGGAAGGTGGTTAGGGGGATAAAGTAAAATAAATACGACTGATTTTAATTTTTTTTAATGTTTATTTTGAGAGAGAGAGAGAGAGAGAGCGAGCAGGGGAGGGGCAGAGAGAGAGGTAGAGAGAGAATCCCAAGCAGGCTCCGTGCCTCGAGATGGTGACCTGAGCCGACATCGAGAGTCAGATGCTCAACTGAATGAGCCCACCCGGGTGGCCCTAGGACTAATTTTCAAATAGATATTGTTAAACTTAAAAGAAAGAAAGGGAGATCCCAGGACCCAGGGATATAAAGAAGGAATTCAAGGGGTGCCTCTCAAAATAAATAAACTTTAATGAAAAAAAAAGAGAAGGAATTCAAGGTAAAGTGGACACGACCTAAAAGTGGGCTTTTCTGGAACAGAACGTGGAGGGGGCAGGAACAGGGCACCAGCATGAAGGCAGGACTTCGAAGAGCTCGCCCTCCAAGAAAGGGGGCTCCGCTCTGCCCACTGGCCTGGGGACGCAGTGCACCCTAGGGAGGGGATGTCTCTAGGGAGAAACTGAGTCTAGGACACGCAGGGCAGGGCCGGGGCAGGCGCCCCGGGAACTGGATCGGTACCACCCTGGTTTTCTGCCATGTCGAGTCCAAGCGCCGCTAGGAAAACCCACGTCCCGCTGGTGAACCCCATGGAGCACCAGCCAATGCCAACCCGACAGGGTCCCGCGGGGAAACTTCCCGCCCTGAGGCAGGGGCACCCTGAATCTCCCCGCTCGAGGCGAGCTCCCCGTGACCCTTAGAAGGTGCCAGAGAAACCGCACCTTGCGGGAGGACCCTCCCCTGGGTGGTCTCTACTAGAGGGTTCCGCCGCTCTGCCATCTGCCGTGGGTTTGTCGGTCTACATCACAGCCACACCCCTGCCGCCGACCCATCTGTCTACACCCCCGGACCCTGGGAAGCCCCTGCTGCTCCCCAGTGCCTCGTGGAGGTGTGGGCTTGGTTCTGAGTTTAAGGAAGGGCTGAGTGTTTCACCTGGGTCTCAGGCACGTGCAAAGGAGAGACAGCTGGAACACTGGAAGTTTCTGGAAGTTCTCCGGGAACTGGAGGGAAGCTGCTGGACTTCCTGCGGGTGGGAGGGAAAGCAGGTTTGGCGGGGGGGGGGGGGGGGGGGAAGGGAGGGGGGGAGCCTCGAGGGACGGTTGGCCTTCATTAGGCAAATCTCCAAGAGCAGAGCATGAGGAAGCCTGTGAGGGTCCCAGGGGCGCGGTGGCCCCCTGGGGTCACGGCAGTCACCTGGGGGCATGGCGGTCACCCCAGCCATCCACGCGCATGGCAGCCGCTCGGGGGCACGGCGGTCTTTCTGGCGAGGTGGGGGGAGCTCAGTGGCCACCCGGGGTCACGGAGTCACCTGGGGTCGCGGTGGTCACCGGGGTCGCAGCAGTCACCCAGGGTCACAGCGGCCACCTAGGTCCCAGCCCTCACATGTCACACGGTCTGAGGCAAGGCGGACCCAGTCACGGCTTCCCTTTGCACACGAGCTGGGTTGAGCTGCCCTCCGGCTGTTACAGAGGGGCGTCCCCAACCCAGCAGGGACGGGGGCCTCCATCCTGTCTGTATAAAGGGGGCAATGACAGCCCTCCTCCTGGGCCCTGGGGGGCCTGCCCTTGGCACGGCAGCTGCCTGGAGCACGGAGCACAGAAGGCTTGCTGGCCTTATTACTGATGAATGAACGGCCGGCCCAGCTGATGAGTCGCCTGAATGAGCCGCTCCCGATTGATCCAACTCCGTGAATGGATGGCGAGAAACGTGGATCGATGAGCAAGAGGGGCAGTACCCGCCTCCCGGCCCTGCGGAGACGGGGCGGGCGGCCAGCCCCGAGTCGGAGGAGGTCAGAGGCCAGGCTGGCGCTCCCCGCTCACCGTGACTCTCCGCTTAATCACCCCCGCCCCGGGGAACACACCAAGGGACCCAGCAGGATCTCCCCTGAGTCACCTTCCCTGCAGGCGGCCTCGGGGCCTCCAACTCACAGGGTCCCCTCTCAGCCCTTCCCGGCCCCACCGGACCACGAATCAGGGCTGTTCGTGAGAAATGAGAATCGAAGATGCGGCAAGGAGTGTCTGGCCCGCGTCAGGGGCCTCGCGGATCCCTGGGGGGCTCTGGCCGAGCTTCTGGGCGCTGAGGTCCCACCCCACAGTCAGCCCCACCCACCGCAATAAACGTAGCCAGGCACCCAGCCGAGGGCGCTGCTCTCTTCCGCGGTCGGGGCTCTTCCTCCCACCAGGGGCGGGCGCGGGGTGGAAGCCCATGACCTTGCCCACATGACACCTGATTCTGACCTGCACGGCTGACCAGCTGCAGTGTCTGTCGCTCCTGCTGGTGGTCTCGCTCCTGGCCTTTTGCGGGAAGCTGAGGCTGTGAGCCCCTGAGCAGCCGGGACAGGGGGCTGGGAGGGGGGACAGCGCTGCATCCTGGGACTGGGACATCCTCAGGGAGCACTTGGGGAAGAGGGGCAGAAATAAGGAGGCTTGGGGCGCCTGGGTGGCTCAGTCGGTTGAGCGTCCGACTTCGGCTGAGGTCACGATCTCACGGCTCACGAGTTCGAGCCCCGCGTTGGACTCTGTGCTGGCGGCTCGGAGCCTGGCACCTGCTGCGGGTTCTGTCTCCCTCTCTCTCTGCTCCTCCCCTGCTCACGCTCTGTCTGTCTCTGTCTTTCAGAGATAAATAAACGTGAAAACTTTGTTTCAAACAAGAGAAGCAAGGAGGCTTGTGGCGAGGGCTCTGGGGACAGAAGTCCGCCTGCGCCACCCCCGCCACAGGGGAATTTGGTGCTGGGGATTTGAGCAGTTGGAGGCTGAGCCTGGGGCTTTCTTGCTTTTTCACTGGGGCCTCTTCGGGAGTGGGGCGGTTGTGCCTCCGTCCTGCCCCCTCCATCCAGGGGGCCCCTCGGTCCCCAGTGGTGGCCCTCGCTAGATGGGTCCGCACAGCCTCCCTGCGGCATTCATTGGCACAGGGGAAGGGGACCCAGGGAGAGGGCAGCACCGCCCTGAGTGTGGTTTTCTCCCCCGAGGGTGCCTTTCTAGGGTGCTGGGACTCATGGGCCGAAGGCATGCACGTGGGCCCCCCAGCCCCAGGCGGTTCTGGGAATTTGGAGACCAGCCACAGTCAAGGAGATTCAGAGGCAGTCTCTGGAAGGGGTGGGGATGGGAGGAGGCAGGCCTGGAGCGGTTCTCCCTCTGCCTCTTCCTCACTGTGGTCACAAGCGAACCCTTCGCTCCCCAGACCGTGAATTCAAGGCCCAAGGAACACTACCACGGCCACCGTTGCCCCTCACACCATGGGTGGGGCGTCTCTGGCCTGTCTGTGGGGCGCCGTGCTTAACTAAGGGCCTCGCACACGGAGTGTCCAGGAGGCATCCCCACAAGGCGTGAGCAGAGGCTGCTTGCCCTTTCCCTATCTTCCCGGAAGCCAAGAACAACCAGAGAGGTTGAGTAACCTGTCCAGAGTCACACAGCTCCGGGAAGTGGAGTCAGAATCAGAAATCGGAGCCAAAGGCACCAGGCGTGGCGCCATCAAGCTGTCCTGCTTTGTCTGTGACAGTGGCTCCCATGTCACGGGAAAGGGGTGTCCCCATGGATGGGGGTCTGAAGACCCCAGAGCAAGGGAGAGAGTGGCAGCGCATAGGTGAGGGGGGAGGTTAGGCGCCCTGGGGCAAGGGAGGGTCTGGGGGGAGGCACGGTGAGTGCCCAGGACGACTCCCCTGCTACCCTCGTTTGCAAACCTGTTTTGGTCCTCAAGACCAGCTCAGACACCCCCTCCTCCAGGAAGTCCCCCTGGATGTCCCCGCCGGGCATTCTCCTTCCTCAGATTCCTCGTATAATAAGACTTGGTGTTTCTAGTCCCCTCTGCTCAACTCTGAGCTCTCTGAGGACCGCAGACCCGGCCCTATCACACGTCTCCTCCCACCGGGGCCCTCTCGTGTCCACCCGATGCGGTCCCTGTCCACCCTGGGGGAGGGAGGAAGGGCACCCCCATTTATCCCCATTTTACAGACCCGGACACTGAGCCTCAAGGACGCTAAGGAGCCTGCTCGGTGACCCAGAGCCAGGATCCGAACCCAGTCCCGGCTGTGTCTGCAGAACATCTCCGAGAGCGCCCACCCTCCTGCACACGCTTCATCAGATCTCAGGACTTGATTTTTCAACCGTTGCCATGAAGAGCTCCGGAGCGCTGGCGCCAAAGGGGGCTGTGAACCCTAGAGTTCCAGTAACTGGCTTTTCTCTGACGCCCCCCCCCCCCACCGTCCCCCTGCCCTCGCCAACCCTGAGAGGTGCCCACGGGCATCCCTGTTGTCAGGTGGGGAGACTGAGGTCCAGACGGCCCGGGGCCCCGAGTCCACCCGGCGCTGATGAGGCTACGCCCCCGCTCTCCTGGTTTCTGAGCCCAGCCGAGCCCACGGAGGTCTGAGCCTCGCCTGGCACCTCCTGGGGGCATCCGAGACACGGGCTTCCTGCGCAAAGTCCGCCTTGCTTTCGGGAAAGGAGCTGCGGGAAGCTGGGAAGGAACAGACAGGGGCCAGGTAGCCAAGAGGCACACTTCCTGCAAGAGGAAAATCTACCCAGCGTTTCTGGGAACCGGGACGGCTCGGTGATAGCTTGGCGCTCTTTGACCCCAGGGGAGCACCCAGCTGTCCCCGCTCATGGCTCCTTCCTCCTTTCCCGGGAAACGCAGCTGGCCCGCTGAGAGTGTCCCTGCCTGACGTCCAGGTGCGCATATCCGGCCACCTGTCCAGCTGCCGCGCAGGGCGCCCAGCTGGGGCTCCTGCAGAGCTGAGGGCTGGGCTGGGGGTGGGGGTGCGGGCAGCCCAGGCTGGGTCATCGGAGCTGAGCCTGGAGCGGACCGGCCGGGCCCAGCCAGTGCTGATGAGGCAACACGGAGTCCTGTTTCCTGTTACTGTGGCTATGCAAATGTGCATGTGGGGGGGGACCAGGGCCTCTCCAGGAGCTGGCTTCCCGGAATGATGGCATCGATTGTCCTGAGAAACCTGGCCCCAGGGGCACACCCCCCTCCACCCTGCAAGAGGCGGGGCCGGGGCCGTAAATGGCTAAGATCCCTTTTCTCCCTCGGCCCTGGATGAGGGAGGCTCCCGGCCGGGGCGGGCCAGCCGTCTCCAGGCCACCTGGACCGGCCTCGGATGCCAGCAGCAGCATCCCTAGCTGGCAGGTGGGGAGCAGGAAGCAGGGGTGACCTTGCTGGCTCACGATCCCTGTCCCAGAGGCCACCCCACCCCACCCCCTGGGCTACAAACGAGGAAACTGAGGACGCCAGACCAGGTGGGCCCGAGGCCTTGCCTGGCTGTCGCCTCTCTTCCAATCAGCTGGCCACACCCAGCACCAGGGGCTCACTGGCACCGGCCCCTGGGCCTCCCGACCCCCCCCCCCCCCCCCCGTCCCTGCTGCCTCAGCGGTCTCGGGGCCCAGCCTCCCGCCTCAGGTGCCACCCTCCAAGCTCACATCTGACCACATCACTCCACGGCCCTGGCACCGAGCCCCGCTCAAATCTAGGCCCCACAGCCGGCCCGTAGTCAGGCTCCTGTCACCCCAGCGGCCTCGTCCCTTGGCACCCCTGCCTCGCAGGTGCCCCACGTGGCACCAGAACTCCTCAGTGCTCCCTCCTGTGCCTCTGTGGCTTGGCTCAAGCTGCTGTCTCTTCCTGGGAAGGCGTTGCCTCTCCTTTTGTTTCTCTTACATTCATCCTTCAAGCACAGCATCCACACCTCCAGGAAGCCTTCCCGGATACCGCCCCCCCCCCCCCCCCCCCCCCCCCCCGCCGCAGCAGGGCCAGCGCCTCCTGTCCTACAGGGTTGACGAGGGAGGAAGAGTGAGGTGGTGAAGAGACCAGATATTGCACTGGGGACCCTGGGGGGGCGGGAGGACACCGCAGATTGGGTCACCTTTGAGCCCCCCACCCTCTGATACCCCTTCCTACCTTGAGGAACCTCTCCCCCTCCCACCGTGGGCCCTGGGGCACTGGGCCACCTGCTTGTTTGCCCCAGTGGCCCGGGGGCTCCCGGAAGCAACAGTAAGTGTCCCCGCTCCTCCCCCAACAACCCCGACTCTCCCCACAGTGAGCCAGTGAGCACAGCCCTGCCCCCATCTCAAACCTGCCCCCCGTCACAGTGCCCGTCTCTGTCCTGCCTTGCTGGTGGTCATGTCCGGGGTCCAGGCCCGTGGGGTTGGGCGGAGTCCCATGCCCCCCACCACCCGTGGCTGCCCCGGCCTCCATCTAAAGGGGTCCCTGGGGAACACTGTGGGCTTGTACAGCCCCCCCCGCCGCTTCATTCTTCCACGTCACCTTCATTCTGCCACCAAACCTGGAGGCAGTTGAGCCCTGGAGCCTCTGAGACCCCGAAAGTCCCCACTGCTATGTGGACAGTGGTTCGTGGGGCTGGAGGGAGGCAGGGGGTCCAGTTAGGAGGCCCCCCGGGCATCCCAGGGAGAGACGAGGGCAGCTGTGGGGGAGGAGAGAAGCCAACGTCTTCCAGAAACAATCGGAGGCCACAGGGAGCGCACTGGGCAGCTGCGGTGGCTCTGTGGGTGTCCCGCCTGGATTCCCTGGCCCTGCGCCCGCGCCTCCCGGGACCGGGACCCGTCTCCGCAGCAGCTGGCACCTGTCCCTCTTTGTCCCAGCCGCGTCCACTGCTGGCTCCATGGAGAGCCAGAGAGGCGGGGATTCAGGCCCCCAGAGACGGGGGACGTGGGGTGTAAACCCTCCAACTCACTTGCCCTGATCAGAACCCCCATAGAGGGACCCTCCCTGCTGCAGCGCGAGCCCCTCTGTGGGGTCTGTCCCCTTGCTAAGGCTCCTTCCTGGGAACACGCAGAACCTTCCTCTCCGGTCTGCTTCGAGGGAATCCGCATGAGGACAGTCGCTGATCGGATCAGGGGGCCGAGAGGAAGGGAGGGGCTGAGTCCAGGTGTCGGCTTCGGAGGCTGTCCCAAGATGGGGCGCTCTGGACTGGGATCACTGAACGGGGGCGGGTGACCCCCATGTGTCCTTATGCACAAGGCGGTGTGTGGGGCACGTCGTCCATGGTGCACAGGGCGCTTCACCATCCAGGAAAAAAGGTGACCGCCGTCACAGTGAGGCTCCCCTCCCAGCAGGGTGCTGACCAGCCCTTTGCTGGCCCGGGCCGGGTGTGGCCGAGGTGTGGAAATCTGCACAGGGCAGAGGGGGCCAGAGGGGGACCTTCCTGGAAAGTGCCTCCCCAGGGACAAGGCTGGTCCCAGAAAGCATGAGTCACGAGCAGAGCAACCCGAGGGAGCCGCTCCCCCCATCCGGGGCAGGGGGTGGGCCACCCCTCCCGCCATCTCTGCTTTGATCCCAGGCAGCCCGTAAACCCCCACAGCTCCCCGGGGGTGTGCCCACTGGGTGGCCGGAGGGGGAGGGGTGGTGGGGGCAGTGCCTCAGGATTCACCGAAGTCACGCTTTGATACAGAGCCTCGGCCCAGCTTCCTGACACCTTTCTGCTCCAGCAGCCCGATGCCCAGATTTCCCATGTGGGAATTTCCCCGGTCTCCCCCACCCTCCACCCCAGCACCCCGCGGAGTCATCGCAGAGCTCGGGTGCCTGTCATCCACACACGCTTCCCGGCACCGGAGGGGGAGACGGCCAAGCTCAGGGCTCCACGGACCCCTCAACGCTCCCGCCCTTCCGAGGGATGCCTCGTGCTGGGTGGGCCCCTGCCCTGCCCCTCCTGGCTGGGGAGGCCTCGGGCGGGGCCACAGCCCAGCACGCGGCACACCCCGGGGCCAGGGAGAGGTTGCACCCCTTCCTTCTGGAGCCGGAGCTCTGCCCTTACCCCCCCCCCCCCCGCCCCGGGCCCTGATGGGGGGGCGCAGGCTGCTGCAGGCATGGGCTGTCCCACCCGCAGGTCCCGTGTGGGAACCAGATGGGGCGGGGGGGGGGGGGGTTCGGTGGGCAGGTGATCCCGCGGTGGGGTCTCTCTCTCCCTCGGGTCCCCCCTGGCCTCCATAACCCTCCACTCAGCTCCTACCTTCCCCTGAGGGTCACCTGCCGCAACCCGCCTCCAGGGGTGGGGCTGGGGGGGCTCCACCGCAGGATCCTTGAATCCCGTTGGTGATAACAAGCCAAATGTATGCAGTGTTTCCTCCTTGGCTGGCCCTCAGCTGAGCAGTTGGGCTCCAGTGGTGCCCGTGACCCTCAGTTTTCAGAGAAGCGAACTGAAGCTCAGAGACGTCAACTGACCTACCCGAAGGCACACAGCCAGTCCGCGGTGGGGCCCCTACGTGAGTGGCAACCCCAGCCTCTCTCTCCTCTTCTCCGTAAAAGCTTGCTGCAGGTTCAGCCATGCATACTCGAGGCGGTGGGGCGATGGGGGGGAAGGCTCCTGGCAGCTGGAGAGATATTTGCGGCATGAATAATCCCGGCAGCTGCTCCGAGGGCTGGCTGCATTGTTACTTAACTTCTCTGACATTCGGTTGGTGGTAGTTCAGGGGCCGGGGCACCTGGGCGGCTCAGTCGGTCACGCGTCCGACTCTAGGTTTTGGCTCCGCTCACCATCTCACGGCCGGCGAGTTCGAGCCCCGCGTGGGGCTCTGCGCTGACAGCGTGGAACCTGCTTAGGATTCTCTCTCCCCCTTGCTATCTGCCCCTCCCCCACTTGCTCTCGCTTTCTCAAAGTAAAGAAAGAAACATTAAAAAAAAAAAAAAAGATGGTTCAAACCCCAAAGAGGCCAAAGGGCTCCCCCGGTGCCTCAGCTGCCCAGTGACGCCAGTTTCTCGTGTTTCCTCCAAGAACGGTTACGCATCGGACACACCGAGTATCTGCTGCCGCGTAACAAGTTACCCCAACGCGCAGCAGCTTGAAATACCAACGAACCTTCATCAGCTGGCAGTTCCCGAGGGTCGGCAACTTGGGAACAGCCCAGCAGGGCAGTTCGGGCTCAGGGTCCCGCACGAGGCGGCTGCAGTCAAGATGTCGGCCGGGGCCGTGACCTTGCACAGGCTCTGCGAGGGCTGCGGAAGCCGCTTCCGAGATGGCACCCGAATGTGGCTGTTGGCGGGAGGCCACGGAGGCTTGAGTGGCCTCACGACGCAGCAGCTGGCTCCCTCAAAAGTGAGCGAGTCGAAGGGGGGGCAGGTAGAAGCCACAGTACCTTGTATGACCTAGCCTCAGAAGGCACAAACTAACGACACGGACCAACCTGAGGCAGGAGAGGACCACGCGGGGGCCCGAACCCCAGGGCGTAGGAAATACCGTGGGTCGCCTGGAGGCGGCCTACCCCACATATCGTCCTACAACTTGCTTTCTTTTTCCCCACCGAACAGTGGTCTCCAGAATAGTTCTACATCGATGCACAGAGAGTGGCTTTATGTTTTGTCTGTTTTTAATTTTTTTTTTTTAAGGTTTATTCATTTTTGAGAGAGAGACACCCAGAGCGCAAGCGGGGGAGGGGCAGCGAGAGAGAGGGAGACACAGAATTCCGAAAGCAGGCTCCGGGCTCCGAGCTGTCAGCACAGAGCCCGACGCGGGGCTCGAACTCACAAACTGTGAGATCATGCCCTGAGCTGAAGTTGGACGCCTAACAGGCAGAGCCACCCAGGCGCCCCTGTTTTGTTTTATTTTATTTTTTTAATGTTGATTGTATTTATTTTGAGAGAGAGAGAGACAGAACGAGTGGGGGGTGGGGAGAGAGAGAGGGTGAGAGAGAGAATCCCAAGCAGCCCCTGCACTGTCAGCCTAGAGCCCGACACGGGGCTCGATCCCACAAACAGCGGGATCGTAACCCAAGCCAAAATCAAGAGCTGGACCCTCAACCAAGCGAGCCACCCAGGCGCCCCAGGGGTGTTATGTTTTTCAACTGCACAATGTGGCCTGTGGGTGCACCCCGGTTTATTTATCCAGTCCCCTACTGAGTCCCCTCTTTGGGTCGTTCTGGATCTTTTGCTGTTACCATGGGAGCTGAGGCGACTGCCTTTGTACCGGAATGATTTCCGGTCTACCTGGAGGAGTAAAACTCAGGCTGAGTGACCTCTCGGCCGGTGACGAAAGAACTGAGGTGCTCACCTGGGTTTTCCTGACTCCAGACACCCCTCCCTCCCACCCCCGAGGCACAGGGCCGTCGAAGGAGGGAATCAACACACCGTCCCAAACGTGCCCTATAGAATTCCAACCATACGGAGCTTCTAGATCCAAAGAACACGCTGCATTAGGTCTAGAGGCCCATGCCTGGGACCTCTGCGAGCTCTCTTTGGCAAAAGCCACTTGGAAGTTGTGCGTTCCCTCCCTCTGCCGATGTAGTTTAGTCCAAGAGGGACGTGTCGGCTCTCTATCCTTGCCAGGAACTCTGTTCGCTGAGAGTCTTGGCTGGTCAGAGTTTCTTCCCAGACCTTCGTGACCCCTCTGATTAGCAAACAGATGAAGGTATTCCTTCCTTCAGCAGCAGGAAAGCTCTCCAAGCAGAAAAATTCCAGGGGGCGCCTGGGGGTCTCAGTCGGTTGGGCGTCCCACTTCGGCTCACGTCATGATGTCATGGTCGGCTCAGGGCGTGATTTCACAGTCCGTGAGTTCGAGCCCTGCGTTGGGCTCTGTGCTGACAGCTCGGAGCCTGGAGCCTGCTTCAGAATCTGTGTCTCCCTCTCTCTCTGCGCCTCCCCTGCTCACGCTCTATCTCTCTCTCTCTCAAAGACATTAAAAAAAAATTGTTTTTTAAGAAAAAGAATAATTCCGTCAAAGCAGGTGGGACACGCCCCCCCTGCTGGCAGCGGGTGGAACTGCAGCTCAGCTCTACTAGACATCAGTGACGTACCAGAGACAGACGCACCAGGGCCATCGTCAGGGATGTGGACACGCTTCCACGGGTGGCTCGAGTCAGGGGCAGCGCTGCGTCACGGTTACACCTGCTGTCTCGGGGGTCCGATGATCCGAGTTCAAATCCCTGCAGCGTGTCGGTCAGGAAAACAGAGACCACGGCAGCTATTTCATACAAAGGAAAAAGGTCAACGTGAGCCAGTGACCCCCGGAGGTGAGCACCCTTTCTCCCAAAGGGGAACAGGAAGAGACAGTGCCCGGGAGCCCAGGAGCTGGGGCCTCCCGGGCTAGTGTGAAGGGACTTTGTCACAGGAACTGGTGCCACAGAGAAGTCCCAGCTGCTGCCAAAGGTGCCCCCCGAAAGAGACAGAGGAACACCCTGCTTCTCCCTTCCCGCCATCTTCCAGTCTCCTGCCGCCCCTCCCGATGGCAGGGCCCGATCGCAGCCCGTGGCCAAGGCAGCCTGAGCAACGTGGCTCAGCTCCACACAGGGGTGAGTGCGGGCGGGTCTGATGGCACAAGCGAGTGCCCAGCACGGCCGCTGTCTAAATGCCACCTCGGGCAGGAGACAACAGGCCAAGTGGCTTTCTGCTCTGGGCCCTGATTTCCTCCCCCGTAAAATAGCGATGGCATCCCATCTCACGGACTTCCCGGGGAGTGAGCCCTGCGGCCGATCGCCCGGCCTGCCAGGGGCTGCCCACCGGGCATCGTTCCCACCGGACCCATCTCAGACTTGAGGATGGGTGGGGGTGGGATGAAGGGGTTGGCATGGTGGCAAAATGTCCCTTTAACTGCCACCTGCCTTTTGTAGGCGTGTCACAGACAAGGCTCTGCTGTCTAAAGCCTGTGTGTGTGTGTGTGTGTGTGTGTGTGTGCGTGCGCGTAAGAGTGTGGTGTGAGTGTGCATGTGCATGTGCATGAGTGCATGTGCATGACGTGTGGTAGGGGTGGGTGGGGCTGCGGGTCAGGGTCCATCCTTTCTGAAATCAAGCTGGAGGAGGGACGCCTGGGTGGCTCAGTCCGTTGAGCGTCTGATTCGGCTCAGGTCATGATCTCACGATCTCACGAACTCACGGTTCGTGAGTTCAAGCCCCGCATCGGGCTCTGTAGTGATGGCTCAGAGCCTGGAGCCAGGAGCCTGCTTTGGATTATTCTGATTCCCTCTTTACCCGCCCCCTGCTCAGGCTCTGTCTCTCTCTCTCTCTTTCAAAAATAGACATGAAAAAAATTGTATGAACTCAAGCTGGGAGAGGGTTTGGAGGCCAAGCTATGGCCAAGGTCGAGGATTCCTTTACCTGAGACTAAGCTGCCTCTTGCTGAATCTGTGATCTAGGCAACCCACGTAACCTCTTCTGTGCCTCCATCTCCATATCAGTGAGATGGAGATAATAACCAGAGCTCAGGACGCTTGTGTGGATTCCAGGGGTTAGTGTTTGTATGGTGCTTGGCCCAGGGCTGGGGTGGGGGAACTGGTGTGTGTCACCTCTTACTATCCTCAGGGTTAAAGCTCACTTCGGAAATGGCTCTCTGTTTGCTTCAGAAGATGTGCAAAGTATTGTCTTGCCATTCTTCTCTCATCGCTCTACTTTGTGTAGAGACGTGGTGACGGGACGCCTGGAGGGCTCAGCCGGTTAAGCGTCTGCCTCTTGGTTTCGGCTCAGGTTGTGATCTCCCGGCTGGCGCTCGAGCCCAGCATCGGGCTCTGCGCTGGCGGTGTGGAGACTGCTTGGGATTCTCTCCCTGTCCCTCCCTCTCTCTCTGCCCCTCCCCTGCTTGTGTGTCGTCTGCCTCTAAATAAATGTACTCTCTCTCTAAATAAATAAATACATAAACAAGCAAACAACTAAGTAAATAAATAAAGGAGTGGTAACTCAGAATGGGAGGACTAAAATCAGCGAGGCTGACCCCGCCGAGTGTAGTCTGGGGTGCAGAGCCCCGCTGAGCACCGCTGGGGAGGACAGAGGCCATTCCGTCCCTCTGGAAAACTGGCAGGAGCCACCGTGGCTGACCGTGCACGGCCCTCGGGCCCCAGCGATCCCACCCCTGCGGGTTAACCCCCGGACCCGAGCGCTCCCGTCCCCCACGGGCAGGTGCAGGGATGTTCTAAGCAGCATGGCTCGGAGCACCATGGCCAGAATAGCCTCCCCGACTGGACACAGCCCTCGTGGCCACCAGTGGGAGAATGGACACACGGTGGGCGCAGCCCTGCGGCGGAATATTACCCAGCGGTGAAAAAGGACAGGTTCCCGCTCTGGGCGAGGGCAAGGCTAAAGCTCACAGGCATCGTGGTGAGCGAAAGAAGTCAGACGGGATTTTATTTGGGGGTGACGAAAATGTTCTGGAACCAGGCACGGGTGATGATTCTACCACTCTGCAAATGCCCACTTCAGCATGGGGACTTATATGTCGTGCATTTGCTGCAGGATTTTAAAAGATAGTTGATGGTGAGGCGATCCTGCGTGCGGCCCTCTTCTCTTCTTCTTGCAGGTGAGGATGCCGAGGCCCCGAGAGGGGAGCCATCTGTCCGAGGTCACACAGCCCTCCTCGACCTTGGCCGTGAGCCATCACCCGCCGTTGCAGGAAGCGTTCCTGGAAAGCAAGCTGGCCCCGGGTTCCTTGTAGAGATCAGAAGAGCCACAAGATCCTCAGGCCGGGGCAGAGGTCCCCACCCTGGACGCTGGTGACACTCCCCCACCCCCTCCCCGGGAGGGTGGGGCCGGGACACGAAGATCTGAGCCCTGAACAGCGGGTCGTCTTGCTCCGAGGTTCTCAGTACATTGGGGACAGCCTGTCCTGACAAGCTTCCTGTCACCTCCCCCACCCTCCCCGCCGCCTGGTGGCCCCAGCGAGGGCGGGGCGGGGGGCGCAGAGGGGGTGGTCCTTGGGGCCTCCCGAGCTGAAAGACCCTCATAGATTCCAAGACACCTCCTCTCCCGGCTCTCCATGAAAACGGTTTCTTTTTTTCCCCAAAGAATCCCAGGGGTGCGAGGCAATGTGCAAAAGCATAAGATACAGAGCAACAGAATGGACGTCCCTTACCCGAAGGCAGTGGGGGACACTGCCTCTCCCTGCCTCTCTCCTTCCTCCCTCCCTTCTTGCCACAAGCTTTTCTCGGGCACCTGCTGTATGCCGGGCACTGGAGACAGAGCCGTGACCAAAACCAAGCCTCTGCTCTCGTACCGGTCCCATCGCGGAGGGACTTTCCGCGGGTGTGTGACAGCCGGTCGGTGGAGGCGACAGAGTGCAAGGGAAGCTGTTTGTGGAGCACTCTCTCTGAGCCGCTCCATGTGCTTTAGAGGTACTCGCTCAGCTAACCCTCAGGACAGCCCCCTGGAGGAGGGCCCTGGCACACAGGGGCCCAGAGGGGCCAAGTGACCTGCCCGAGGTCGCACAGCAGCCAGCCGCAGCGTTCGGAGGGAGCCCGGGCTGCCTAACCGGGGGATGGCGCCATCCGGAGACGGGACCCCGGAGTACATAGGGTTCTCTCTGCGGCCCCGGGCTCTGGCTTCACAGGCCGCTTTGTCACCCAGCGGACCCTCCAAGCTCACGGTGGCAGATACAGGGGGCACAGGAGTCCGCAGCCACCTCCCCCCCCCCAGACAGCCCCGTCACCTCCGACTCCATTCCCACAGCTTGGGGTGTCCACCAAGTCCCCGGCCAGGTAGACCCCCCCTTTCCGCCACCTACACCCCCTGAGGCTCCCCGCCCCCCCCCCCTCCTGCCCCCTGCCTCCCTCCACTTCACAGCACCCCCCCCCCCCCCCCCGCACGGCTCCCCAGGCCCGGAGTCACCTCCCCAGGCAGGGAGTGGCATCCACTCCCTCCCTGGAACTCAGCCTGGTTTCTCTTTCTGGCGGCACTGTAGTCCCCATGGTTGTCACCCACAGCTATTCTCGGCCTCCGGCCCCTTTCACTTTCTGCTCTGCCTCTTCCTGCCTCGGTGGTTCCCCAACATCCCGCGTTCCCCCTTGCCGCCCGCCTCAGCTTTCCCTCCATGCCCCTCTCTCCCCACGCCTTAGCCCCCAAGCCACGGAGGCCAGAGGCAAGGCACAGGCAGGTCCAGGTCTCAGTCATCCGTCCGTCCGTCCCTGGCTCGGGGACCTTGGCAAGCCTCTTCCCTCTGAGCCTCATGTCCCCGTCCGGAAAGCGGGTGCTGATGTGTCCACCCTGCGGGGCTGTTGGAGGGTGGAGGCTCCTGGGAGAGTGTCCCCTGAGGGGGGACCACACGGGGGGGGGGGGAGCACAGCTAGCCTTTTGCCCTGCCCCGCCCCGGACTGGACTGCGCCCCTACCCCCCCCCCCCCCCCCGCCGCCGAGGCTCGGGCTGCTGAGAAAGAAAAAGAGCAAAAACTGCAGGGGTGGGGGCAGCTGAGACAGCCCCGGGCTGGGCCCCAGCTCTGCTCCGCCGTGGGCAAGTCACTTCCCCTTTCTGCGGGCCTCAGTTTTCACATCTGTGAAGTGAGGCATCTGGACTGAGGATCGACAGCCACGACGCACGATGATGAAAGCAGAGCTAAAAGAAACCCAGGGGGCTGTGGGAGCCTCGAGGGGCCCTTGACTCGGGTGGGAAGTGGTTCCGGGAAGGCTCCTGGGGGAGGGGGCAACCTGAGCTGAGTTTCCAGGGTGTACATAAGTCACGGAAGGTGGGCCCAGGCGGTCCAGAGGGAGAAGCTGGCAGGTGCAAAGGCCCAGGGGCAGGGGGTTGGGAGGAAGGGGAGAGAATGAGGCTGGTCTTCAGGAGCAGATCATACAGCCTGCTAAACCTCGGTCAGGCCCTGCTCCCCAAGCAGGCGGAAGCCACTGGAAGGCTCTAAGCTCCAGCTGACAAGTCCGGCTCTCTGAGGCAGAAGCCAGAACTTGTCCGTCCGTGAGTTTCTTGCATCCGGCACAGAGCCTACATGGAGCAGGAGGAATGTCAATGAATAAGTGACATTTCCTGGTCCGCTAAAAGGCCTCGCCTCCAGCGAGTAGGCAACAGCTGAGGCTTCAGTCCCCTGTATCAGTTAGCTATTGCTGCGTAACCAACGTTCCAGAATGAGTGGCTTCAAACAATAAGCATTTACTATGTATCGCTTATGAGTCTGTGGCTCAGCTGAGTGGTTCTTCTGGTCCGGGCAGGGCTAGGCTGATCTTGGCTGGCGCACCCAGTGGGGGCTGATCTCGGGGAGAGCCTCTGCTAGGACGGGCCCCTCTCTGCTCCGTGTGACCTGTCATCATCCAGCAGGCCGGCTCAGGCTTGTTCTCCCTGTGGGTGGAAGCCAGAAGGTGGCCTAGGCAAGGGAGTGGCACAGTGGCAGTTTGTCACCTTTGTTGCTTCCTGTTGGCTAAAGCAGCCCAGGTTCGGAGGATGGGGATACTGACTTCTTCATGGGAAGAACAGCTAGGTCATATCATCCAAGGCATGGATCCAGGGAGGAACGGAGGGGATTTTGTTCGCTCTGATGGATTTTGTCCAATCCCATGCTTATTTCGTGTCAACTAAGGAAGTTCAAGCCCCATGTCCGAGATGGCTTCCGCAATGGGCAGATGGCCCAATTCTAGCCAATGAGACACGAAGAAAGCCTGCTGGGGGTTTCTTTGCCCCTAAGAGAGAGTCCCAGGGAAAGAAGGCTTTTGTTTTTCTTCCAGATGTGGTATCTGGACCCGCATCAGCCATCCTAGGACCTTCCTCAGGTGAAACCAGTGCCGAGATGTTGGAGCAGAGACGTGGAAGGCGGCTGCGTCCAGGGTGGCCACGTGGCGCTGCGGAACCAGCCCATCCAGACACCCACTCCACACCAAGCTTCCTGTTGCTTGGACCAGAGGCATCCTCCCTGATGCCCTGGGACCTCTTTTGGACTCTGTAAACCTTCTCTGCTAGAACGGGCCAGCTCGGAGCTCAGGGGCCCCAGGCTTTTCTCTTTGGCGACGCTCGAGGGTCCCCAGGGTGGAACCCAAGCTTCTGCCTTTCCGTTTGTCCCTGAGATCACCACCTGCCCACTGTACCAAACACTCGGCCCCGGTGGTTGAACCAGCGGCCGTCAGTCTGGGTTCAGAAGTTACTGTGCTGCCCCAGGCAAGTCTCCTAACCTCTCTGAGCCTTACTTGGCTCTGCACGAGATGGAGAAACAAAACCTACCTTTTGCATGGTCAGTGCTTAATAATAGCAAGTTGAAAACTCTAGATGTACCTCATTTAACACTCCCAGCAAGCTCCTCTGCTCAGAGCACCCCCATGCTTCCATCCCACCCTGAGTAAAGACCAAACCCCTTTGAAGGATCCATGAGTCCTTCATAATACCGCCCCCACCTCTCTGGCCTCATCTACTGTTCACCTCCTTACTCACACCACACCGGCCACGCTTGCCTCTTTCTTTGAACATGCTGCCTCAGGACCTTTGCACCTGCTCTTGTTTCTGCCTGGAATGTTCTTACCATATGCAAATAGGTAGCTCACTCACCTCTTTTAGCTACCTGCTTCTCAGAAAGGCTCCCCCCGCCATCCAAATATACGGCAACCCGCACCTGGCACCTGCTGGCCCTCCTGCCAGCACCTAGCTGCATCTGGAACCTTTCTTTGTATGGTTAATAGTTAGGGTCTGTGTCTCTCCCTGCTAGACTATAAGATCCTCGAGAGTAGGAGACTTGGTCTGTTTTTGTCACTGCTAAGAACTCAGAGCCAGGAAGGATGCCTGGCACATAGTAGGTGCTCAATAAATGTTGGCTGAGAGAACGAGCACATACGTGACCCTGTGCGGTGAATGCCAGTGTGACCCCTGTTTTCCAGCTCAGGGAAGGAAACTGGCTCCCAGCAAGTTTCCCAGCTGGCTCTTGGCCAGCAGCCATGATGGGACTCGAAGCTGGCAGATTCCAGGCCTTGAACTTCGGGACCAGGACTCACATCCCAGCCCCGGCCTCGGATTGCCCCATCCTCCATCACGTCCCTGCTCCGGAAGCCGCCAGACAGGGCCTGACACAGGGCCAGATTCAGAGCGCATTCCCTCCTGCTACCTCTGCGAAGTCTCGTGTGTCCTCTGCTGGTGGCACGTGACAGGCAGAGCCACAGAGACTTGGAGCAGAGCCATGGGTCACCAAGGGTCACCCAAGTGGACAAAGGCCTTCTGAGCAGCCGGCAGATGACAGCAGGGAACCCCAGGGACTGGACCAGCCCAGAGAGGACAGCGTCCCTCACCGTCCAGGGGTCAGACTCTCTTTTACATTCGATTCAGACCCCAGACCCTCTGTGAGCTCCCCGCCTTGGGCCCCTGGTGCTCGAGCCTAAGATCCCAGGGGCGATTTGGGCACGACTATTATTATTAGGGTGGGAGCTGGGGACAAAAGAACATTCCTCAGACCCGGGAGAGGCGTGCTGGGTCCTTTGAGGCTGCTGTTTTGATCCCTCTTGGTCCTATTCTGATCTTTCTCATGGAAGGTGACTCCCCATCTCTGCTTCCGAGCTCATTCTTGACTTTGGCAAAAGTCAGTCCCTGTGGTTGTCGGACTGGGGTCCCCATTTCCTTGCCGACTATCAGCCGAGGGCTGCTTCGCTTCTCAAGGTGACCTCTGCTCCGCTCCATTCCGGCGACAGTGACTGGGGAACGTCTTGTGCTTCAAACCTCTGACCGCCTCCCCTCCGGCACCAGCCAGGGGAAAGGCTTCGTGTCATTCAGTCAGTGCTGCTGGGTCATGCCCCTTCTGTAGAGCCAGCCTCGCCCCATAACACAATCCCACGGGCAGAATCCAGTCCGCGCGCGTCCTGGGGATCCGGCAGGGTGGCGGGAAATGACAGGGCTGTCTTAGGATTCTGGCTGCCGTAACCGCTAAAAGTTGGGGTAATTTGTTCTGCAGAAATAAAATACGAACGCAGTAGTTGATGAGTTATTCCAACACGGAAGTTCCCGTCTTTCAGTTTTAGGACCTTTCTTCCCTCCGTCTTCTCTGTTCCCTCTTTAACTCCGACGAGTCTGCTGCGACGGCTTGTGGAATAATGCTCTCGTTTTCTCATCCAGTGTCTCATATTTTCGATCTCTTTGCTTTTCCGGATATTTCCGGAACCTTCTGCTCCGGCACTAATATCTGAATGTTCCTTTGCAAAGCCTCGTGTTCTTGTCTTAGAGAGGCAACATGGGTTATTTCTCTGGGGGTTTCTTGTCATCTTGATTTTCCCAGCTCCTCACTGACTGAGCCACCCAGGCGCCCCTGCTCATTTGACACGCCAGCTCGAGTGTCCAGGGGTCCTTGGCCGTGTGTTCGTATGAAGGCACAGGGAGCTGAGAACAGGGTATTGAAGTTCCACACTGGTGGGCAGGACGCGTGGACAGATGAGTCTCACCCAGGAGACTGGGCAGGGGCTGGCTGTCGTTGTGGGATCCCAGAGTCAGCAGGGGAAGTGTCTTCTCCCGGGCAGGCTGGTTTCTGTGAAGACAATCCCCAGCCCCCTGTGGGGTGGGGTGGGGTGGGGTGGGGAGCAGGTCTGCTGGCCTGCAGGCACCAAGCAGGGGGATGGGGGAAGGGGTGCCTTGCTGGCAGGCATGTGGCCTTTTCCTTCACCCCTGTGTCAGGCCTGCCCCCCCCCCCCCAATTCAGCCTGTCACCCTCAAGTCGAAGTCCTCCTGAACAGCTTTTATTTAGATGGTATGTTTATCAAGGGTGTGTGGTGAGAGGTTGCTGAAGATTGGAGGGCTGAGGGCTTCCCAGATTATCCCCTGACCCCCCCCCCGATGCCAGGTGGTGGGGTATAATTAACCAGACATGCTCTCTGCCAAGGTTGAAGACCTGCTAATTTCTCAGGACCTCCTATGTGCTGAGTAGTGAATCTAGTTCAGGGCTTTGTCCCTCACGGAACATTTGGCCGTGCCTGGAGATTTTTTTCTGGTGTCGCAACTGGAGGGGCGCGGCGGGGGGGGGGGGGGGGGTGGCGGCTATGGATATTACTGGTGTCTAGTGGGTGGATCCCAGGGATGCTACAATACACAGGACAGCCCCACCGCCAAGCATGACCCAGCCCCGAAAGGCAACAGTGCTGGGATGGAGAATGCCTTCGTGGGCCAGTGGCAGAGAATTTCTAAATTCTTCCTCGGCACCTGCCGTATGCGTTCAGGGCAGCCCTTGGCCTAGGGATCTTCAGCCCATTTGCTGGATGGGAGTCGGAGGCTGAACCAGCCACAGGAGGAGGGGAGGGGAGAGGGGGAGGAGAACGGACAGGGGAGTTGGGGAGAGGAGGACAATACAGCTGCTTCCTGCCTGTGCCAGGTGTGCGTGTCGCTGGGGGGGCCTGCAGGTACCTGCCTTCCTGCCTGGCCCCCTCCTGCCCCCTTAGCCTCTGGGGAGCGTGGAGGGTGGCGGCAGCTGGCAGGGTGCGAGCCAGCCCAGAGTGGTGGCTCCGCCTGACGTTTGTCCCCACCAAGCCATGTGACGCGACCAGGCCACAAGAAAGAGGTTTCAACAAGCGTTATCGTTTCCTGGAACTCCGACTGGGCGGCTTCCCCGAAGAGCCGCTGTGAGCGCCGGGACTGGCTGCCCCTTTCCTCCTCCGCTGTCCCCGCAGCCGCCGCCCCCCATCTCAGTCTGACTACCTGGAAACGCGCCCCCCCCCCCCGCTCCGGCCTGCGCCCCTGCAGCTCGGCCCGCAGCTCGGCAACACCCCAGGAGCAGCGGGCACAGGGGGTCCAGAGCATCCTGCTGACGGCCTCTGTGATGCTTGGGCTGGGCTGGACAAGGCCGGGACCCCCCGGGGCGTCCAGAAACCCTCCCCTCTCCTCCCTGCCCTGCGACACGGGCAACCGGCAATCAGGCCGGGCGTACATGTGCCTCAGTGTTACCGGCAGTAAATGGACACAAACCTCCTGCCCTATTTCATCTGTCTGGTGGGCCGGGGCCACGAGGCAGCCAGGCACCCCGTTGATTTTTTGTCTCGCTGCTTTGGGCCTTGGGAATCCGGACTAGGGGGTGAAATCCCGCTTTGGCAGGGGCGAGGTCATGGATGCTGTTATCTGTGCGTGGCTACGATGACTCTGGGCTAAGTCACTTCCTCAGTTCACAGAAACCCCTGCAGCCAAGATAGACCCTGCCGCAGTGGGGCGGGGTGGTGGGTGCCCGGGGGGGGCGGGGGTCAGAAGGAGAGGATGAGTGAAGAGGAGGAGCCAGGGACGCAAGCTGAGTCCCCTGAGCGGGCAGAAACCTCCAGGCCCTGCCAGGGGCGGTTTAATGGCACAGTGAAGGTGCCAGGGGGTCGAACTGTAGAAGTTGCCGGTACTTCTGTCTCTTGACTTAAGAAAAGCGGCAGGTTCGTGTGATTCAGCCCGAAACAGGATTAGCCTGGAAGTTTGTTTCAAGAATTAAAAGAAGGGCACCTGGGTGTCCGGGTGGCTCAGTGGGTTGAGCCCCTGACTCTTGATTTCGGCTCACGTCAACATCCCAGGATGGTGGCATCGAGTCCCCCCGGGCGGGGGTCTGTGCTGACACCAAGTCGCCTGCTGAAGATTCTCTCTCCCTCTCCCTCTGCCCCTCTCCCCTGCTCGTGCGCCTTCTCTCTCTGTCTCTAAAACAGAAAAGAAAGATAGAGACCAGCCCTTAGAGTATATCACGGTACCAACTTTATATCTCCTAGCTGATCGTATGTCACCAGTGACGATCGTGGCACACGCATGCCAACGCCAGTGCTTGGGCTTGTTCTCCCCTTTCCAGCCCGCAGCGACTTGCATTTCCTGAGCGTGAGGCGCGTGCCCAGGACGAGTGTCAGCCTTCTTCATTGCCACCCACACTCAGTGTCGCCCGCGATTCCCGAGCACATGCCCCGGGCAGGGATGACGGGAGGACAAACCATTCACGCACATGGCAGCTGCTGTCACACTGGACTGAGCTCATGGGTCATCCCGAGCTTGGCCTCAACTCCAGCGCTGAGGCTGGAAGTCACCCTGTCTGGGGGGCAATTGATTCCTTTTACCGCCACGCGGGACTGCCCACGAGCGTCTTCGATTTCACCTCCGCAGCTGCCCGTCTCAATCCAGGACTTGTTTGGGATTCCGACTCTCGCCCAGCGAATGGGCGCACCGTCTTGGCAAGAGGCAGGCCGTCGACCGTCTTTGGAAGCCGTCCAGGAAGGCGGAAGGCCGGACACAGCGGAGGCTGGAGCTCTGTGGGGCACCACTCAAGACCAGTCAGCCGGTTGGCACGCGCGCGCGTGTGTGTGTGTGTAGTTAACAACTCACAAAGTCAGAGACCCACCCTGGACGCTGAGGATTCCGTCTGGATTCAAAACTCACTGGCGTCTCGTTGTGGTTTTGCCACATATTAGCCGTGTGACCCCGGGCAAGTCATGTCACTTTTCTGGGCCTCAGTTTCCCCATCTGGGAAGCGGGGATGATCACAGCCCTACCACTCTAGGGTGGTAAGACGGATTAACTGAGACCGTGTGTGTGCAGCCGTCAGCGGTGCCTGGGACACAGCAGCTACTGAGCGCACAGTCAGGCGTGTGAACGAGCCAGAGGCATAAAGCATTGCTGCACCAGACGGCTCCTGGAAGGTTCCAGGCAGCAGCGTGTCCCCAGAAGCAGCAATCTGACTGATGCAGGTCGACGCCGTTGGCTCTGAGGGCTTCCCGGAGGAGGACCAGCCTCCCTACCTCTCAGGACAAAGTTTCCAGGGCTGTTGACCAGCGGCCCCTCCCCCACCCCCGCGCCCACCCCTCGCTGGAGTAACTTCCTTTCTCTGAACCGCACTTTTCCCGTCCGTGAAAAGGGAACAGACCCTCAGCAGAGCCTTGAGAGCATCCGATGAAATGTGTCAACACCGGGTCCCTTCTCTCTTCTGCGCTGCCTCACTGTTCACACCGGCACGATCATCCCTACCTTGTCGCCGAGAGATCTGGAAGGCTGCCCGTGAAACGCTAAGTGGAAAAAGTGGTTTGCAATATGGGTCACCAAGAATGGTGTCTTTTTTTTTTTTTCTTTTTTGAGAAAAAAATGCACGTATCTGTAGAAATCAGGAAATATATATATATACACACACACACATATATATATATATTTATATATTTATATATAGTACTTAATACTGACATCATTGGTAGATTTTTTAAAAATTTTAAAAACGAATGTGGACGTTAAGAAAGAATGTGGACTGGTTTGTGATGTTGGTAGAGGAGGCTGTTGTGTCGGGGGCGGTGGGTATATGGAAACTCTGCTTTCCACTCAATTTCAATGTAAACTGCTCTAAAAATAGTCTGTTTTAAAAAATGGGAAGGAAATGGGTTTTTCTCAGTGTGGAATTTTTTTTTCCAAAGTTAAAAAAAAAAAAAAAAAAAAACACGTCGGTTAGTAACAACCACCGTGAAGCGGGAGCTGTGAAAGCGTCCAGGTTCCAGCTTTCCCCGAGGGCAGACTCCAGGGAGAGTGGGGATCACTGTGGGCCCCAGATCCTGGCAAAACTCATCTTTGCTCTTCCAGACGGGAGGCTTCAGGACTCCTGGTTGCATGTCACCGGCTCACCCTTCCCTCCAGCCAGACCTGCCCCCTGACCCTTGCTTCTCTTTAAACTCTGACTACTCGGGATGGACACATAACTCCAACAAGGAGAAGCCAGAAAGGAAACTTTGTGGTTTGTGTAACCAGAGGTGGAGTTCAGGTGCGGCTGGATACAGGGTTCACATGGTGCATAAAGGGTCCGTCTTGTGTTCCTTCTCTTCATTTCTGTTGCCACCATGGCTGGCCGGAGGTGGGGGGGGCTCTGTTTATTTCAGCAGAAAAGCCCCAGAAGGGTCTCTGATCGGTCCAGCTTCAGTCTTGTGCCTACTGATTCAGGCATGGGGAACTCTGACGGGCCGTGTCTGGCGTCCCTCCACCTGTGGCCAGTTTGGACCCCTGCTTTCCAGCCTCCGAGACTTTGCACTCTCTGTCCCCTCCATGTCCTTAGAATGTGGGGACAGAGACTGTCAGCTCAGGTCTGCGTTCTGTAAGATGCTTCACATAAGAAGAGGCCCCCCACACCGGGGTGTGAATCCTAAATCTGCCCCAGCAGGAGCTTGTGTGACCTAGGCAGACCACTTTACCTCCGTGAGCCTTAGTTTCCCTCCCACAGAGCGGCGTCGAGGATTTAAATGAAGTGTGTGGGAGCCCCGGGAGCCTGGGGCAGAGGGAGGGCTCTGGGCGCCACAGGTATGGTGAGGATCTGGGTACTCTTTGAGGGTCGCTCGGGAGACGCTGGGCACATGGGCTGCCTCCAGACCTGCCCTCTAGCTGCGAGTCCCGGGCAGATAAATGACAACACATCCTTCAGTCTTAGTTTGTTCACCTGCAAAAGACAGAGCCACATGCCTACTCGGGGGACGTTACATAAGGATCGTGGGGAACAACGCAGGTCACTTTGAATACTCTGTTCCCTCTGCCTCAGACGTCCTTTCCCACGGAGGCTGCCCAGGTGAACCCTGTCCCACTCACACTTGAAGACTGTGCCAGCGACCCCTCCAGGGAGCCTTCCCTGATTCTGCATCTGATGCACCCTCCTCCCCATGATTCCTGGGCCCAGTGAGTGATTGTCCTCTAGGTGTCTCCCACAAACCCCACAGCCACCTTCCTGTCGGGGCCTGGATCCGGAGACCCAGCAATCCTCCTTAAGTCCTCCCAACTTTGCACCGCCCAGAGTTTATGAAGCTTAGCGCTTAAGAAGCATGAATAAACGTCCGTGGGGTGGAGGCATGACCCCCATGCCTCCTGGGGTCCCCCTGCCCCAGCACAGGCCTCCGGCCCTGTCTCTCAGGTAGCGTGGCACCCACCAGGGCGAGAGGGCCATTGGGTGAGGGATGAAGTCCAGACGGCAGCTGGAAGCCCAGGCAGCTGATTTCTAAGAAACCAGCAGACGAACAGGAAGGCTGGGGCAAAGCTCAGGATGGCTTTTGCTTTCAGTTTTCGGGGCTGGAGTGCAGAAGGTGCCTGACGTTCTGGGTTGGGAGGGGAGGGTGTGGCAGGCTCGGCTTCCCAGGGTCGAGGGTCAAGGACACAGTCACCACTTCAGGGCACGGACCAGGCCTGTAGCCCAGAGGGGTCCTGCAGGGCCCCAGGCACGCAGCCGTGAGGGCAGGGGTAGGGGCTGGAGGGCTAAGGGCCTGCCGCCCTGCTTGGCCAACAACGTTTCCCCTACATGCCTTTGCTCATTTTATACATGCCTTGGATTATTTATTTCTTCACTCACTCACTCACTCTCCATCCATCCAGGGGTCCTTTCTTTTATTCTTAGTCCCTCTGTTCTCTGTCCTTTTTTTCCTTCTCATCTTTCTTCTCCCCTCCCCTTCCGTCCTCTCCCCTCCCCACTGTGGCTCCTAGTCTGTCTCTGGCTCCTTCTCTCTACCTGGGACTCGGTCCCTTTCCTCCTCTCTCCAGCCCCTCCCCTTGTCTCTGGCCCCTCCCCCACCTCTCTGGCCCCTCCCCTCCCGCCTGTCTCTCTCTGGCCCTTCCCCCTGGCTCTGGCCCCTCCCCTGTCTCTTTGGCCCCTCCCCATCTGTCTCTCCCGTTTTTGTTTTTTCTTGTATTCGTCCTGCCTTTCTCAAACCCCACTATTCACCTAAGACAATGTTTACCGCATTTTCTAACCAAATGCCCCTCACTCAACTTTTAAAAAATCTAAATACCTCCTTTAGTGTTGTCTCAGCTGATAATAGCCGTAACATCTCATGTTTGATGCGGTACATTTTTCCCAAATGCACATTGAAATAAACATGTACGAGAATTTTTGCCAGTCTTGTGCCTGACATACAGGGGGGGAGGGGGGGCACCGGGGCGGCACGCCTGCACCTATAGCCTCCTACACCTGCACGCCCTGGAACATCCTTCTCTCTTTCCATTGCTCCCCAGTTTAGCCTGGCATATGTACTCACCATGGGACCGTCATTCCATTGCTAGAGAACTTTGTCCTAGACGTGCTTCTGAGCACTTTAAGATATTAATGCGTTACTCCCCTCGCAGTCCTGATAGCGATGATAATAACGGGGAAACTAAGGCACAGAGAGGCTAAGTAACTTGCTTGTATCACACAGCTAACTAGTGCCCTGTCTTGCTGACACTCGCAGCGTAGAAGACAGAGCAAAGCTCTCGGCGCTCTGACGTGGGCTTTCACAAAGGCAGTGGGGGCTCCGCAGAGTCAAGGAGGCCTTGCTGGGGGAAGTGAGGACTGGGCTGGGCTTTGAAGGTCGAATAGGAGTTTGCCGAATGAAAAAGGAAGCAAGAGAAACGTCAAAGGCTTCTTTCTAGGTGGCTCAAAAGGCCTGAGAAATGATGAGAAATTGGGGCTGATGAAATTGAGATGGGGAATGTGAAGGGAAGGTTGTGGGACTAGAAACGTACCTTGGGGCCAGGTGGTGAGGGGACCTCAGAGCCCCTGGGAAAGGGGTCATATTTTAGTAGCTAGCAGTTAGGAGCCACTGAGGTGCTCTGGATTCATTCTACGTGGTTCAAACGCTCCCTCTTCTACTTTTTTTTTTTTTTTTTAATGTTTGTTTATTTTTGAGAGAGAAAGAGAGACAGGACAGAGTGTGAACGGGGGAGGGGCAGCGAGAGCGGGAGACACAAATCCGAAGCAGGCCCCAGGCTCTGAGCTGTCAGCACAGAGCCCGACGCGGGGCTCGAACCCACGGACCGTGAGATCGTGACCTGAGCCGAAGTCGGACGCTTAACTGACTGAGCCGCCCAGGTGCCCTCGCTACTTTTTTTTTTTTTTTTTTTTTTAATTTTTTTTCAACATTTATTTTATTTTTGGGACAGAGAGAGACAGAGCATGAACGGGGGAGGGGCAGAGAGAGAGGGAGACACAGAATTGGAAACAGGCTCCAGGCTCTGAGCCATCAGCCCAGAGCCCGACGCGGGGCTCGAACTCCCGGAGCGCGAGATCGTGACCTGGCTGAAGTCGGACGCTTAACCGACTGCGCCACCCAGGCGCCCCCCCTCGCTACTTTTAATACCTGTGAGATTGTAGACAAGGAACTTAACGTCTAGTGGCCCCCGGTACCTTGTCTGTAAAATGAGACAATAGAATGGTACCTACCTAGAAAGTGCTAGATAAGGGGGAGCTAATAGTAACACTCGTTTGCAGCGGGAGCTAAGGGTGTATAGGACCAGGAGTGTGAGGTGATGAAATCTTCGATATGGGCAATCACACCCAATTCCCTCCCTGGTGCCTACAAAGGGGGCTCGGGCCTCCATGTCTGGTCCTCAGTTTCCCCATCTCGAATTCAGTAAAGGGGAAGCTCACTTGAAGGTTTGAGGGTGCATTCTGCCCCCTGCCGCCACAGCCCTGCCCACCTGGCTGGGGGAGCCTGGCAGGCCCTTCCTGGCTGGACCGGAGGTAGTTTCACTTTGACTCACCTTCCAGGAACTGTGGCCCTTCCTGTCACCAAGCTAGTAAGGAGGACAAAGATGAGACCGATGGCACTAAGGAGCCTGGGCTGGGTTCACTTTTAGCGTCCTCTGACATAGGGCCCAGCCTGCCCTGCCCACTCCTGCCTCTTAATGAGCTCGTGCTCTGCGCTTAACAGTTTATAATCACTCCCTTTCAGGGGTGCCTGGGCCGTTCAGTCAGTTGGGCGTCCGACTCTTGATTTCGGCTCAGGTCATGATCTCACAGTTGGTGGGATCGAGCCCCACGTTGGGCTCTGTGCTGACAGCGCGGAGCCTGCTTGGGATTCTCTCTCTCCTTCTCTCTCTGCCCTTCTCCTGCTCACCTGCACACCCTCTTTCTCTCTAAATAAACAAACTTAAAATATATACACATATTATGTACGTATATGATCAGTTCCTTTTGTTCCTCTGTGTCCTTTGAGATCCAGACACTTGACCCGTTTCCCAGGTGAGGAAACTGAGGCTCAGAGTCCGTGAAGGGACTGCGTGCCCAGGCCACACAGCTGGCAGTCCCACTGGGCAGTGTTTCCCCGGTGTGGGACAGGTGTCCCGGAGAATCTCTGGAAGGCGATTTCAGGCAGGACCCAAGAACACTTTTATGAAACATTGAGCCCTCCCCTTGCTGTGCAACAACAATTTCCCGTTTTCATTCTCTTGTGATCTTTCTGCTTAAGGTCAGAAGATCTGAGATGGGTGCTGTTGGTGCTTTGGATGCACATATATATATTTCTCTCTGACGTTGGACACTTCCCTCCCTCTCTCTCTCCCTGTCTCTCCTTTCCTCCCTCTCTCCTGAGCAAACACAGAGCAGACCTTCTCTCCCAGCAGAGCAAAGACACCAAGATCCAGCTACAGTTCAAACATTGTTTGGATGTCACTGAATTTTTTATTTTCATTTTCTTTTTTAAAAATTTTTTAATGTTTATTTATTTTTGAGAGAGAGAGAGAGAGAGAGACAGAGAGTGAGCAGGGGAGGGGCAGAGACAGAGAGGGAGACACAGAATCTGAAGCAGGCTCCAGGCTCTGAGCTGTCAGCACAGAGTCTGATGCGGGGCTCGAACTTGGGAACTGAACGGTAAGATCATGACCTGAGCTGAGGTCGACTGCTCAGGCGACTGAGCCGCCCAGGTGCCCCCAGTGCATTTTTTTAGAGTTTACCACTTTGTGGCTTTCTGTGTGTGTTAGTGATACATTTCCCTGTAAATAAAGCTTACTTAAGGAAACCAAGTGACTTGATTTGAAGAAAATAATAACTGAATCACAGAACAGCCGGAACCTGGATAGACTTGGCAAAAATCATAAAAGGGGAGCTCCAGTGTCTGACGGCTTAACCACCTCGGCCTGGAGCTTCAAATGGGGAAATGGCTGGAAAATCAGAATTCCCCAGGTGAGAATCCCCTGGGCTCCACTACCTGCCTGCTGTGGGACCCTGGGCACTATATTTAACCTCTCTGTGCCTCAGTTTCCTCATCTGCAAAATGAGGGTAATAATAATGACACCTGTTTCATAGGGCTCTTGTAAGGATTAGACGAGATACTGTGTAGGAATTATGCAGAACGATGCCCAGCGTCCAGGGAGCATTTGATGGTGGTGGGCAGGGAGCCGCTGATGTTAATAAATGGCAAGCTGAGAAAAAAAACCCAGGTCTGCCTGCTTTAACGGCCATGCCAATTCCACAGACCTGGGAAGTGTGTGTGATGCAAAATAACCAGTTATTCTTGCGATTCCTGTATTTGGATGGTGATCCATTTTGTTTCTACTTATATTATATCCTGGATCCTCCAGACCCCGTGAAGCAGGACAGAGTGGGTCTAATTTTCATTTTGTGGATGAAGCCACCCCGGTTACACCGTCCACAGGGTCAGGACTCGAACCCAGGTCCCGGGGTCCGGCTCTCTCTGCTCCTCCAAGCTGCCTCCCAGAGAAAAACATCGGTGGGGAGGGGCCCTCCAAGGCTGGCTGACACAGGCCTTGTGCCCTCCTCTGCCTCATCATACCTCTCTGGCTGCCTTTCCCGGATGCACCCAGGTGTGGTAGGAAATACATGTCTCACCACACAGGCCCCCGCAGGCCCCCAGGCGGGGCCAGCCCTGAATGTCTCCCTCCCAGCCCTGCTCTTGCACAGGATCCAGCAGAGATGTGGCTCACAGCGTCCCTAACCTTACCCGTCCTCATCAGGCATCCCAATCCCCCACCTGCCAGGGGCTGCCCCCAGAGCCACTGACCAGGGTCCCTTCTGATCAAGGGGCCCTGGCTGTTCTCTTGACCAAACTCTCATGCAGTCGTGCACCTGTTACCAACCCACCGCCTCTCTTGACTTCCCGGCCTGTGCTGTGGGGAACGGGCAGGCAAGTGAGATGCTCCGAGCCCTGGCCGCTCCTGTGGCTCTGAACGTCCTCCAGGGTGGTCCTCAGTGTCAGAGACGAAGCATAACATAGGAGCGGTTGAGCATCGCAGTGGGTAAGATCATGGGCTTGGGCGTCAAGTTCCTGCAGTCAGAGCGCCTTAGCCATTTCTACCTGCAGGGATGGGGGCAATTCCCTCACCCTTCTGGGACCCGCTCCAGACTTGCCTTGCAGCCCCGGTGAAGTATTAACACCCATGAGGTGCTTAGGAAATGGCCATATTTCAAAACAATAGAAATTCAAGAATCGAGAAGCGGAGAGGGCCAGCCCCCATTACTGGATACTATCACGTGTGAAGCGCTTTATAGGCACCCCTTTATTTAACTTCACCTACAGGGCGGGTACGGCTAGCCGTCCTTTCCAAGCGAGGAAGGTAAGGGCCGGGCGAGCTGGGGCAGGCAAGGGTCGGTGTGGGCCGGGATCGGGTGGAAGTGCTTCTTGGTCCCCCAGGACTGGAGTAGGTGGCGAGAACCGCCTTTTAAGGCCTGGATCTGGCATAACCAGACCTTGCGGGCCTCAGGGGTACTGTCACAGCCCTGGGAGCCCCAAGACGGCCCGCCCGCAGCCCGCACCTGGCGGCGTTAGGACCAAGCGGAGGCGAAGAGCACCGCCCACAGAGCCCGGCCTGCCGGCCCCGTCCATTGCCTGCAGGTGACGGTGACGCGGAGCGGTGACGTCACGGGCGCGCAGCACGTGGCTGCTCGTGGCTGCTCGGGAGCGCGGGAGCCCCTCGGGGTTCTCGGGCGCGGGAGACGGTGCCCAGGCCGGCAAACCACCCACGACGTACCAGGAGCGCGGCCCGGCGTGTGCGAAGTCCCGGGGGCAGAAGGGAGCGGTGAGTGCGGCGGCCAGGCACGTGGGCCACCTGCAGGCCTCGCGAGGCCTTGTGGGCAGGGGGCGTCCTCCTGAGCACAGCGGGAGTATGGGAGGACTGCGGCTTGGCGGGGCGACCCCACACGGGGCCTGTGAGTGTGCGTGCCGGGGGTGGGTGGGGGGGTAGTTGGTACTGTGGGGAAGCACTCAGGGGAGAGCCGGAATCCGAATTGCCCATGAGGTCGTCTGCCAGCCGGGTCTCAGGGTCAAGACCACGGTTGGGAGGGGCGGTTTGAGCGCCCGCCTCGGCCACCGCTGCCCCTGTGTGAATTTGCTTGGTTGAAAACTGCACTCTCTGCGGGACCTTGAGCCCCGCCCCCTCCGCCCAGAATCGGGCCAAGTCCATGTTGAGCCCTGGGGAGTCTCTGGATGATGGTGGCGGAGGCCAGGTGAGGGCTGCCCAGGTGACGGGGCTCCAAAGCCTGCCTGCAGGGAACACGGGCCACGTCGGCCGCGTCAGGCGCCTCACCACCTCCTCTGGGTGCTCTGCACCCCTTCCCCAGCGTTGAGGCCGGCTCTGCCCCTGCCCTGTACCGGTCGTGCTCCGGGAAGCCCCTCACTGGAGCCTGGGGGGCCAGACCCAGGCTTGGGGTTTCCGACTGAGGCCTGTCTGGGGCTTGTCACTCCAGGCCTGGGCCACACTCAGCGTTCAGCCAGGCCGGTCCTGCGGCTATCCCTGCCTTGCCTGGCTGCCCAGAGCTGAGGGCTCTGGTTAAAAAACAAGCCACTCCTGGGGCGCCTGGGTGGCTCAGTCGGTTAAGTGTCCCACTTCGGCTCAGGTCATGACCTCAAGGTTCGTGGGTTCGAGCCCGTATCGGGCTCTGTGCCGACACCTCGGAGCCTGGAGCCTGCTTCGGATTCTGTGTCTCCCTCTCTCTCTGCCCCTCCCCCGCTCATGCTCTGTCTCTCTCGCTCTCAAAAATAAACAAAACATTAACAAGGAAAAAAAGAATAAGCTGCTCCCCCATGCCACCCCCTCCTGAGTACACACATCATAAGGCAAGAAGCCTGAAGTGATCTCCCCAGGCCTCCCTCCCTGCCTTAGTCTGTCGCTACCTGGCAGTCAGAGTCTGGTCACAACACAGACTCCATCAGGTCACCCGGGCTCCTCGTCACATGTCAGACCCCCTGTCCTCACCATGGCCTGTAGGGCCCCTGCCCACCTGTTCCATCTCATCTCCTGCACGTGACCCCATCCCGTCCCCTCCAGCTTGGCCAGCCCTTGCTCTCTGACGGGCTGAACTGGTTTCCTGAGATGGCCCCGCGGTTCCCTCTGCCTGCACTGTGGCCTCTGGGCTACCTCCTCCTGTCATTCCAGGCAGGATTTCAGTGTCCCCTCATAGGAGCCTTCCTGAGCTCTCTTTCTAGCATAGTCCCACTCACTGGCCAACCACCTTGTTGACCTCTAATCTGAGTACTGTCACTGCTTGGAATGTTCTTGTTCCTTTAGTTTCTTGTGTTGCTATTTACCACCTGAGGCTCTGGACGCCTGGACGTGAACGCTAGGGGAGCAGGAACCGTTCATTCCCGTATCCTTCGGGCTCACAGTAACGCCTGGAACATAGTAGGGGCTTCGGGAACGTGCGCTGTGCGGAGCTCAGCGATCACGTAGTGAGCACTGCGTCATTCGGAGACATTGCCAGCTTCTGCGCAGTCTTGACCCCAGCGAGAGGCTCAGCCCTCCTGTCTGTGGGGCAGTAACCTGTCTGCTCATGAGGGTGGGAGGACCAAGCAGGTGGCGATGAGGCCCATGAATATTCCCTCCTCCCCTCTGTAAGAACCCGACTGCCTTTAGAGTGGGACGGACCTGGTGCCAGTCTTGGCTATCACTTTCGAGCTGTGTGACCCTGAGTAAGTGACTGTACTTCTCTGAGCCTCCATTTCCTCATCTCGAAAACGGGGACCAGAGTCCCCGGCCCAGGGGTGGCTTTGCCGCAGGTCCAAGGCCCGTGCCCTGCCACTCTCCGGAGCTGATGCTTGCCTGTGTTCCGTGTGCGCCATGGTGCCCAGCTCACCCCCTCCCGGCCGCACCTGGGCCCCCCACCCGGCCCCCGCCCCACACAGTCCCTCCTATCACTTTTCATTCTTGTAAATTGACGTCAGTGCTGCTGAATCATGAAGCTGAGGTTTGAGAGAGACACAGAATCTGCACCGCCAGGGAAGCCACATGGCACACACATTGCTTCTCTATTGCCACCTCCCCCACCCCACCCCCACCCCCAGCCCTTTTCCTCTGCAGCCGTGCTGTGTGCACAAGATCGCAGCCACAAGGGGCGGAGTGCGGCTCCCGGGGGCTTTGGGGTCACTTCAGGTCACTGTACATATGTTAGCGTAGCTTCTTTAAAAAATGACTCACAAAGAGAAGGGGCCCCCTCTGGGGAATGTGATCAGAGGGGCCTTTATTCTTAGCCATTCTGTTCCAGGTTTTATAAGGGGAATGGGTTTGTGTTGGGAGGATGCAATTTAAAAAAAAAAAAAAAATTTTTTTTCTAGGAAGCTGAAAAAGCCCTGAAACTATTGTGAACTCGTTTCTCTTTAGATGAGGACCTGTTTCCCCGTCTGTCACATGGGGATGTTAACAGGACCTAAGTCACAAGGCCCGATCACAAGGCTGGGAGTCGTGTTTGCGCGTAGACGCGAGGGGCCTCGAATGGCACCTGCACGCTTACCGCCATAGATAACTATTAGGCCCTCGCGGGCAGGCTGTGTTGCCTGCTGATATCCAGCCTCCCAGCCGGTACCCAGCCTGAAGCGCCGGCCTCGCCACCAATCGTGTGCCCTGCTTTGCCTCTCTTGAGCCTCAGCTTTCCTCTCTGTAAAATGGGAGAGAGGTGTCTAACTCACAGACCAGCGGTGAGGATTCAACAAGGTAGCACAGGACCCTGCCTACAGCAAGTGCTCCCTGAGCGTCTGTGGTATACCCCAGCATCGCCTTCTTGGATTTCTCCAGGAACTGCCCGAGCTGGGCGGGCGACCGGGAAAGTCAGAAGGGGATCCGCGCAGCCGTGAAGGAAGGGCAGGGAGGTGGTGAAGAGGAAAGCAGTCTCTCCTTGGAGGCACAGAGCCGAGACCCCTCCCTCCCGCCCCACCTCGTGTAAGGAGGCAACTGCCAAGGCTCTCTCAGATCCTAAATCTCTCCAGGCCGTCCTTAACCTTGAGGGCTGGAACCTGTTTCATCCCCAAGACAGGCCTGGGCTGTTCCGGTTCTCCAGCAAGTTAGTTTTATGTTGCACTTTCAAGTCTGAAAGGTATTGTTAAATATTAGGACACTCCATCCTAAGCTGCAGAGGGCCGGTCTAACTTCTAAAAATGAAGCGCGACACGTCCGTGAGGTTGCTGAACCCTAAACGCAAAAGTGACTCGGTTCACCAGGTGGGGCCGCCCAGTTGCCAGCATGGCTTATCCGTCAGGCCACCCACCAACACAGGAGTAGCCGTAAAGCCCGTGTCACGGGCACTTCGTGGCCGGGTGGGCCAGCCCCGCAGCGTCCTGGAGCGCCCATTCCCTCCCCCAGCTCCTGAACGCCTCACCTGTGTCCGCGATGCACCTAGGCACCTGCTGCTGAGGGCTACCTCCTCCAGCAAACCCATTTTAGAGGTAAGACACTGAGGCCCTGAGAGGCCAAGGGAATTGCCCAAAGCCGCGAGCAGGGCCCTCCTGCCACCACAGACCACAAAGCAGTTTTCTGGCTCCAGGTTGGGTGTTCACCGAAAAAGTACACGAGACAGAACGGGATGGGAAGAAGGAAGTCAGGCCCAGTCCTGTATCCCCCACCCCACCTAAAATGCCCCCCCACCCCCTGCCACCGAGGCTGAGTCTCAGAATGTGCCCCTCCTCTTCCAAAAACTCATCAAGCCCCCACCCCCCCCCCACCTTCCTGGAAGTCTTTGTGGTCACAGAATGAAAGAAGTTTCCTCTCTGTCATCCATTTCAGACAGATTCTGGGTGGACAGCCACAAGACGCCCAGGTGTCTTCTCTGACATGGGAATGGCCACAGGCACATTCACCCCCTGCCTTGCTTTTCTCCTCTGGAAAAATGAGAAGCGTCTTGCTTCATAGGCTCGTCTGATTGAGGCATGGAAAACCCAGAACAGGGCAAGGCACACGTTAAGGGCTCAAACACGGAGCTGCCATTTTACCCCACACGAAACACCAACGCTGGACCGGCTACTCCTCTCCCCCTGAGGGCTGGAACCATGCAGGTCCCCCGGCCACAGAGCACAGGTCACACTCCATCTCCAGCCAAACCCATCAGTCTTAGGACCGCTCTGCCGTGGACCCGTTCAGAACCCCGGGGAAATCCTGGGAGCAAAGCACACGCTCTAGAAACCTTTTTTCTTTAAAAAAAAAAACTTTCATAATAAAGTTTATTACCTAAACTGGCTGTAAAAAATATAAAATAGGATTCTGCACAGCAGAAAAATAAAGCCAGAGACCCTCCCCCAACCCCTGGTTTGTGCAAAGATACTAGGTATATGTAAACATGAAGAGGTAGGAGGTAAATTCAGGTCCTGGCCCCACATACAGTTAAGGTGCTGCAACAACCAGGGAGATCCAGAGGGAGCACCGGGGGGTGGGGGGTGCGCCCCCGCCCCCAAGACATGGGGAGGGGTCTGCGGCCTCGTCTCCAGCCGAGAAGGGGAGGCGCCTCGCCCCCACACCCGCTCCCTCCAACCCAGGTGGGGAGGGCACCCACGTGGTTCCAGGGAAATAATAATTAATAATAACAAGGCCCTCGAGTTAATGCTGCGTGCGAGGCCGGTCAGATCTGAAAGGGGAAGGAGCTCAAGTAGTCGCGGAGGACGGGGTTGAGGGGGATGCGCGCCAGGTTCTCGCGGCCCACGGTGGCCACGATGCGCTGGCGACACAGCTCCTGCAGCGGCCGCACGCGGCGCTGGCGCAGCGGGGCCCCGAGCATGCGGCGCGGCGCCGCCACGTAGTGCTCCAGCAGCTCGAAGAGGCAGTCGAAGCTCTCCCGGCTGCCGTCCAGGTGGAAGCGGCCGGCCTGGAAGTGCACGCGGATGCTCGTGGGGCCCGAGGCCATCTTCACGCTGAGGGCGAAGAAGCAGTTCCGCTGGCGGCTGTCGCGCACCAGGAAGGTGCCCACGGGCTCGGCTCGCAGCCGCTCGTGCGCCCCGTGCACGCTCAGGGGCCCCCAGTAGAAGCCGCAGGCGTCGAGCAGCGCGCTGGCTCGGGTGATGCGCCGGTACTCGGCGTGAGAGCGGAACGTGCGGAAGTGCGTGTCGCCGGGGGCCGGGGCCGGGGCCGCCGGGCAGGGCCGCGGGCGCGCGGGGACCGCGGGCGCCGCCGAGGGCGAGGGCGGGGACGAGGACGAGGAAGGCTCTGGCCGCCGTCGGGACTCTGCTGCCGTGGAGATTGCATTGTCGGCTGCCACCTGGTTGTGTGCTACCATCCTACACGCGGGGCCGGCCGGAGGGGTGGGCCATAGCGTCCGGGGGTGCGCTGGGGGAGACACGGGCGGTGAGCCGACAGTCGGGGCGGGCCCGTCCGAAAGGGCCGAGGGGCGCAGGAGCGAGTCGGCGCGGCCCCCGGGAGCCTCAGGGGGCTCAGCTAGCAAACGGGCCTCCCCGTCCGTGGAGCTCCTCCAGGCGGTTGGGGGCCCGGCAGAGGCGGAGTCCGGCCGCCAGGTCGCTCAGAGTTTGGGTGAGAGAGGGGGGCGTGGAGAGAGGTGCGGGGAGCAACCTGCCCCGACTGCGGCCACCGGGCCCTCGGCTCGCCGCCTCGCGGCCGCCGCCTGCTGGCCAGGCCGGGGACGGGCGCCTCGTCCGGGCGGTTTGGACCAAGGCAGAGAAGCTGCGCTGCGGGAACCCCGCGCGCGGGGGGCTGCTAGGGTGGGGCCGGCGGGGGCCAGGGGCGTGGCGGCCGCGACCCCATCATGCGGCCCCCGAGGCCGGCCTGACACCCGGCCGTCCTTTCCTGTCCTGTCTTCCCCTCTCCCTCCCGCTTCCTTGCCCAGTGCCCGGCTCACCTGGCGGCGGGGCGCGGGGCGCCGCGGGCGGGGCGGCGGGGGGCTCCGGGGCGGCTCTCGCGCATGCTCCGGGGCCGGGAGCCGTGCAGCTGCCACGGCCGCAGCTCGCTCTGCTCCGCGCCCGCCCCTGCACCAGTCTTTTATTTTAAACTGGGTAGGAGGTGGGGCCCGCTGGCGGCGGCCCCGCCCCCTAAGGCTCCACCCCCCGCAGGCCCCGCCCTTCCGCGCCACTTTCGGTTTCTTTTTCGGCGGTGGAGCGAGGCGCGGACCACACGAGCTCGACCTTTCGCACGCCATCAGGGACCCTCCGCGGGGAGGCACCCCTCTCCCCTGACCCAGCCTCACACCCATCCTAGGACCCCTCCATCAAGGGCTCTGGACCCCCTGCCATTCCGATGCCCCCTTTGCACCTGGAGCCCCTACTTTTGCCCCCACTACTGCCCTAGGGCGCAGATTTGTGCAGCCAAGCCCTTTTAGTATACACTGGACTGGCTCCGACACACCCCTCTCCCCTCCCCCCACCAGGTATCTCGGCACCGGTCTCCGGTAGATCTCTGTTCTCCACTCCCCTGTAGCCAGGCCGCACCTCCCGATTCTGGGGTCCCACCTGCAGATCCGGCCCCGGACCCCTTGGGGCTGCTCCCGCCGTCCCCCTGCCGCCCGCAGCCCCAAACCCTCGGGCGGCTGTCCCCCCGCACCCCTCCCAGCCCGTCACTGGCCCTGGTCTTGGCTTGGGCTTCCCAGGAAGCGGCGGCCTGACCACAGGCTTCAGAGGAACCCTTCGGAAGCGCGAGAAAGGCGCCTCGACTGCGGATCCGAGTTCCTCGGAAACCGGGCGGGGCCGTTAAGGGCAGCTTTGGCTCCGCTTCCCCGCCAGGGGACAGCTGGAGAAACTGAGGCCCCGCGGAGGGGTTGTGATCTGCAGCGACTGGCAGATGAGGGGTGGGGTTCTGGATGAGCATGCCCTCCTCTCTTATTTTGGGGAGAGAAACAGCTGGGCACCTCCAGACGCACTTTGGAGCCGGATGAAAAGATGGTTCATTGATGTGATGATTCCAAAAACCTACCTTGAGTTTTCCTGGCCTGCCCTCCTCTCCCCCAACTACTACTTTACAGAGTCCTCTCCCGTTACTCGGTCAAGCATCTGCCGCCACTGCCGCCACCCCGCACTCATACCTCTGGTTTGGGATCATGGGGGCTTGATGGTGCCAGCTATACTTTGTACATCCGTGTGCGTGATCCGGTGACTTTGTCTGTCGTGGAGAAGCACGGAGTACGTGCCTGGTTGGTACGTGTATTTTTGAAGGCAAGAAAGAACTAATGAGGGTCGGGGCTAGTGCGTGGTTAGTCCCAGACTCTTCAGGGGTTACGCAGAAGACTGACCTGGCTGGGGGCTTGGCGAGTGGCTTCCCGCTGGCACATACTGCCCTCTACAGGCCGTTCTCAGACCGCAGCCCAGCCCTCTCGTCTCCTTGAAGCCCTAATGGGTTCTAGGTCCTCCCGCCCATCCCCTTGGTGCTCTCCTTCCCTGGCCCCAGGCTGCCCACGTTTCCTCTTAAACACAAGGGGATGGCCCAGAACCAGCCTTACTTAGGACCCCATCAGCTCCCGGAATTCATGTTGGCAGGAGCTGGTATTGGTCACTAACGTAGTTGTCCTGTGTTGTGTGTATATATGTGTGTGTGTGTGTGTGTGTGTGTGTGCGCGCGCGCGTGCGTTAATGTGCAAGGAGGTGGGAGACAAGGTGTGGAGATGTGCATGTGCCAGTGGTCAGGTGCTGTGGTCATTCCGGAGGACCTACCTGCTGGTGCTGTGCCCTGTGGTGGGGGTGGAAAAAAAAAAAAGGTAGTGGCTAAAAGTCTGACTTTGGACCCAGACTACATGGATTCCAGTTCACCTGTACCACTTTCCAGCCTTGTGATTCTGAGCGTGTAATTAACCCCTCGGCTTCAGTTTCTCCATGCGGGAAACAGAAAAATAGTACCTCCTTCCTAGCAGCAGGGATTATAGGGATTATGGGTCAAACACTCAGAGCCATCCCTCATTATAATAAGCATTCAGCAGGTGTTCGGTCTTGCTCTGTTCCTCTGAGGGTGCCTGCGGGCAGCGTGTTAGGTCCTGTAGCCACGTGGTAGGTCCTGTAGCCACGTGGCTTCATGCCATGTCCGTTTCAATTTGTTTTTAATGTTTATTTAATTTTGAGAGTGAGAGACTGAGCGCAGGTGGCTGAGGAGCAGAGGGAGAGGGAGGAGACACAGAATCCAAAGCAGGCTCCAGGCTCCGAGCTGTCAGCACAGAGCTCGATGCGGGGCTCAAACTCACGGACTGCGAGATCATGACCTGAGCCAAAGTTGGACACTTAACCGACTGAGCCACCCAGGCGCCCCTTTTTAATATTTATTTTTGAAAGAGAGAGCGTGCGCATGTGCACATGCATGAGTGGGGGAGGGGCAGAGAGGGAGACACGGAACCCGAAGCAGGCTCCAGGCTCCCAGCTGTCAGCACAGAGCCCCACACGGGGCCTGAACTCACGAACCATGAGATTATGACCTGAGCTGAAGTCACTTAACCGACTGAGCCACCCAAGCGCCCCATCCCTGTGTCCACTTTAGAAGCCCTAACCCAAGGGCCACAGGCCAGAGAAGGCATGGGCGAAGCAGGAGGAAGAGAGTTTTGTGGGGATAAACCAGGGCTCTGGATGCTGGCAGTGGGAAAGGGTAGCACTTCCCTCTCACCTGAACTGGGGGCGGTGGTCTGGGCCCAGAGAAGGCCAGGCTGGGCTGGCTCCTGTATGATCTGTCTTCCTGCCACCAGTCTCCTCAGCAGGCCTCTGGGCAGAGGGAAATCTATAAATAGCTGATGGTCCGTATGCCCCCTTAACCCCCACTGGCAGCTTCGATGGCTCTATGGGAGAGCCACCCCTTTCCTTGGGGTCTGGAGCCCCCTTCTCACAGCCCCGTCTTGTTGCCACACTCCCACCCATGCCTGTGAAGGAAGCCCCCCTCCTCCATCCCATTGACTCATACCTGTGACGTGTTGGCCTGAGGTGACTGTGTGCCACATGCTTTACAGTCCTTAGATCATTGGATTGGCGTAACAATCTAATCTGCCCATTTTGCAGACAGAGAAACTGAGGCTCAGAAGGGGAATCGCTTGCCTTGGGGCACACAGCTCAGAAGGGGCACAGCTGCAGGATATATCAGACCCCCCAAAGCTTTCACCCGTGTCCACCGTGCTGTCAGCTCCCTCCCCCAGTTCCTGGTGATCTCAAATCCTGGTCTGCCTGCTACAAAAACAGTAGATGCCAGAGAAATCAGAGATTCATCTGTATCCTGAGCCTGCCTGGGGAGGAGTGGGGACGGTTCTGCCAGCTTCCCTCTCACTTCGGAGCTTGAGGAGGCCCCAGGTGTCAGCGTCTAGGCCTCTACCTCGCCCTCTGTGGCTCTGAATTCATCCTTGAGCGCCAATTTCTTGCCCATACAGTGGGCTCGGCCCCATCCTCCACCCTGACCAGATCCTGTTTGTGAAAGCCGTGGTGACTCAGGCTCAAATCACTGAGTACACGGCCAGGACACTTACCGCCAACAGGACAGCCACTCCAGCTTTGGTTTCATTTTCTGAAGCCCTGACTTCAAAACGAAACCAAATCCAGATGCCAAAAGGGAAAAAGAAATCGGTTGATTGACAGGCATCTGCCTTCTTGGCATTTCTCCCCGGAGGACTGGCCCCAGGCTCGCAGGAAGCTGGGCAGCGCGGGAGCCCCGAAGAGCTCAGGCTCCACGTCAAGACAGGGCTGCGTTCCGATCCCACACCTGCTGCTTCCCAGCTGTGTGACCTTAGGCAAGCAGCTTGCCTTCTCTGGGCCTTGTCTGCCCCGTCTGCAAACAGTCCCTGAAAGTTCTGGCCCTCGCAGAGCAGCAGTGCACACCGAGCCCAAAGCAGAGTGCCCGGCAGAGAAGGTGCTTGGCACAAGCGACTTCTTGTCACAGGGCAGTTGAGACAGCCCTCTGTCCACAGCTTGCTGGGCGGCAGCCTGACATGTGGGGCCCCAGCCGGCAGCAGTGGGGAATCAAAATCCTGGCCCACAGGGCTCAGTTTTTCAGCTTCTCTTTCCAGCTTTGGCCAAGTTCTGCCGGGAAAAGCTGTCCCTGGCTAGGGCATGCGATCCTGAAGTTGTCCTCTGCCCCGGTGTTCCTCCATCCCGCCTGCCTCCAGCCTGTGGTGGCAGCCCGGGTTCCCATGGGAGGCGGTGCCTCTGGGGAGCCCCGAGCAGTGTGGCTTACATCGTGGAGACGGCTAACCATCAGCCTGGGTTTAAACCTGTCACTTAATGAGCACGGGGCCTGGGACAAGCTTCTTGGTTTCTCTGTGCCTCCGTTTCCCTATCTGCAGGATGGGGGTAAGAGCTCATCTATTTCCCTCCTTCGGTGTTCATTCAGCAGGTTAGTTGTCGAGTGCCCGCTGTCTGCCAGGCACTGGGAACTCAGGGGTCTTCAGGCAGACAGACAGGAGGCAGGGAATTCACATAAGCATTTCACGCTGTGCTAAGTGCCACGGGGGAAATAAACGTGGGGACAGGGAGCGACGAGAGGTATGCGGGTTTGGGGCAAGAGTGAGATCAGGCAGAGAAAGCCTTTTAGACGGTGACGGAGTTGAGATCTTTCTAAAAGTGGGCTGAAGGTGACTCCGGGCACAGAGATCAAGCAGTTCATGCAAAGGCCCTGCGGTGGGAATGATAGGCGTGTGTGAGGACCCGAGAGAGGGCGTAGTGTTGGTGTAGACAGCAAGGGGGGTGAGCGCAGAGGTTCACCTGTGCTTCAGCACAGGGGTTGGCAGGGGTCCAGTCCGTCCGGCGGGTCCCGGCTAGGAGGTGGGAAGGGCTTGGATTTCACCCTGACGGCTGGAGCCAGTCCTTGAGGCCCAGGAAATACTGTAGGATTGGATATGGAAAGAACCCTCTGGCTTCTGACCTTCCAGACAGCTGGGTCTTTAGCCACAGTGACCTGCACTAGAGGCCTTGGGACATACCTCACGACTGTCCCTGACCCGCCAGGGTGTCACCACCCTATTCCCCCAAGTGGTGCAAAACCAGTACCAAAGGACAGCCGGGGGACATTGTAAGAGAGAACACTGCTTGGGGAGTCCAAGGCCTGAGTCCTGGGGGTCAGCCCTCACACTCTGGGAGACCTTGGGAGAGGAATCACAGTTTACCGGGCCCCCAGCTCTGGGCCGGGTGACAACTTTTTGGCATATTGTCTTACTTGCTCTTTCCCACGGTCTTATGAGGTGGCAGTAATTAGGTGCCCTCATTTACCAGAGGAGAAAAGCGCTACTCAGCGAGCTGGTGGAACGCGAACAGGAGTTTCGGAGAGGCTGAGCCCCACCTGAGGCCTCTGTCTGGAGAGGCCCCTGCTTCGCTGTGGGGCGTGGAACCTGGTCCCAGCCGGTCCCGACAGCGGGAAAGATCGCGGCTTCCAGGGAACGCGTGCGCCCCTCGCGACCCTCGAGTCCAAGGAGAAGGCTCTCCTCTACAGCAGAGGAGGCCGAAAGGCCAGGAGGGGTGACTGGACTCCAAAGTGACAACAGGAGGGCTCCTCCCTGGTCCTGGGGAGACTTGATGAGAACCTTCCAGCGGTCTCTTTATCCCCCTGCGACAGGTGGGGAAAGAGGTAGGTCCGAGATGAAGTGTAGGCAGAAAGTAGGGGCTACTGTGTTAATAACTCCGAAATAGGAGGGGCAGGAAAGAGGGTAATCTGAGGGCGTTGGTCACGGAGCCCAGACATACCTGGTTCCAGGCCCAGCTCCCCCAGCCCCCCCCCCCCAGTAAGTGTGATGGCTTCAGGCAAACGGACTTAGTCCAGAGGCCCCAAGAACCCTCACGAACTCCAAGCATGGTGGGCCTGGCAGTTCCGTTTGGCAGTGGACAGAGGGCAAAAGAGAATGTGTAAAAGCTATGAAACCAGACGCGGAAACACACACAGCCGGCCGGGACATCGGGAGTCGGGGCCAAGGATGACTCCTCACCTCACCCCGCTGCTCACTGTGAGAAAGCTACTGCCAACGGCAGGTACCGCGGCTTGAATTGGTCCCCGTTCTCAGGTTCGGGAGGCATCTCGTCTCCGGAGGCTCGACAGTGGCCCGTGACCTGGGAGGCCCGGTGCCCGCTGGCGCAGAAGAGGCCCCCGGCCAGGCCGGCAGGGCCCCGAGCGGGCTCTGGGACGAGGTGATCCTGGACCCGAGTTTGAAAGACCAGGGAGGACGTGGCCAAGGGACAAGAAGGGAGTGTGCTTCTGGAGGCGCACGGCACGGGCAGCGGCCTGGAGACAAAACTCTGAGGACCCGAGTGGCAGGTGGCAGGAGATGAGGCTAAGCAGGAAGGGTTTATAGGCAGAGGCTTGGCTGGGAGAAGGCCGTGTGCTGTCCTTGGCCTTTCCCTGCCCTGCGGTGATGAGTGCCTCTGGGGAGAGCCTTCTGGGCCACCTTGGCTGGACCACCAGGCCCAGAAACGTGGGCCGGAGAGCAGTCAGTTTATAATCATGGGTTCTCTGCGCTCAGTTTATAATCGTCGCACCTGTACCCTCTCCCTTCAAGGTCAGCAAAGCTTTGCCGAGCACCTGCTGGATGCTTCGCCGATGTTCATTTCGTTTTTCTCCTCGACTTACTCTTCCGTTTCCTTGGATAGAATAATTAAAGCACTTTCCCTCCCCGGACGTAACCCCAGGCACCGGCTTGGTCTCTGCACTTTCAGATCTTTTTGTGGGCACTTATGTCGTGCTTCCCCTCCGCCCCCTGCCCCATAAAAACAAAGTGTTGTTTTGTGTCGGCTGCTTTGTTCTGTGAATGATAGATCTTTCCCCATCTTGTTCTTTTCACCCAACGACATCTGCCAGCCCTCCGAATAGAGAGATCAACCCCCATTCTTTTTTTTTAACATTTAAAAAATTAAGTTTATTTATTTTGAGAGAGAGAGAGAGCGCACACAAGCTGGGGAGGGGCAGAGAGAAGGAGACACAATCCCGACGCGGGGCTCGAACTCACAAACTATGAGATCATGACGTGAGCCAGAGCCGGATGCTCGACCGACCGAGCCACCCAGGTGCCCCGTGAGTTATTGCCAGGTTTTGGCTCTTACAAACCAATGTGACCCTGGACCTCCCTGGGTCTCCTCTCGGCACACGTGTGAGAAACACCTTGCGCACTTCAAATGTTAATAGACGCCGCCTGATTTGTCTGCCAGCGTGCGTGACCACCATCACGCCCTCAGCAGCCACAGCCAACCGTCTCTGCTTCCCTTACCCTCACCAGCACTTGTTATTACCCATCCTTTGCCATTTTTGCCCGTGCAGTGGGCACACAGGTGGCATCTCACTGTTGCCTTAATGCCTGCTCCTTTTCTTAACCGAGTCAACGAATGTGCACTGAGCTCCTGATAGGCCCCCGGGCTAGGTGCTGGGGATACAGCAGTCAAGAGCAAGGGGCCCCTTGGACCTCTTCGCAAAGCACGAGAGGCAAATAAGGCTCAGAGAGGTTAAGAGCCAGACCCAGGGTCGTCCAGCGAGGGAGTGAGGGAGCTGGGAATTGAACCTGGGTCTGTACGGCTACAGAGTTTCAGTATTTTTCCTCCTGAATTGTACTCAGACGGGGCGTCTCAACCCAGGATGTGCCCCAGGACTGCTGGGTCCCCCGAGCGACCCCCGGGGCCCATAGGAATGGCAGCCCCACCACAGGTGAGGCTGTGTCCCAGCATTTCTTAGGCTACCCCGTACCCCCAATATCCCACCCAAATGATATCTCTCAACCGGAAAGGCAAGATATGTTGCCTTCAGAATCTGCATAACCTTCCCAGTGGCTGAACAAAGTGGCTGTTTCTGTTTCCTGAATTTGGGTTTCCAGCGGACCTGCCCCCGAACTGTTGCCTCCCCACCCGAAACCAAGCAAGTAAAAGAATGAGCCTGTGGTTTGCTGTTTTTCCTCTTGTCATCGGTGTCTGCGCGAGAGGGGGGCCGTGTGCCTGTGAGTGCCTGTCGGCATGTGAAGAGGTGTGTGTGTGTGTGTGTGTGTGTGTGTGTGTGTGTGCGCGCGCGCGCGCGCGCGTGCTGAGGAGTTCACATGTAAACCTAACTCTCTCCATGTCTGAATGGGCTCCAAGGGCGAGTCCTTTGTCTATGTGACTGGTCGTGTGTGTGTGTGTGTGTGTGTGTGTGTGTGGTTGTGAAACTTTTTTCTGAGTGTTGGAAACATGGGAACATGTGACCCAGTCTGTCTGCTTCCCAGTTCACTTTCTCTTATTACAGAGATTGTGTCTCCACAATAGATCTCCTGCCTTCAGTGATCATGTCATAAAAGGACACTGCCCGGGGAATAGGGAGGTCCTTTGGTGAGTGGGACTTCAAGTCCCTGACCTCATCTTCTGACCCTCTGTCTCCACCTGCTCCCTTAAAATGTGCTCCCCAGAAGGGCTCCCCAAACTCTTTTGCCCTGAGGTGTCCGTGACTATCATGGCATCATCTGGCCTTACATTTTTAATAGGAAACCGGGTGGTTTGGGGCAAAACATAAACGTCTGATTTCACACCTGCCTTCCTGCAGACCTTATCAAACCATTTTACCTCTGAGTCTCAGCTTCTTCATCTATAACATGGGAGCGGTAATGTCTCCTGCCTTAGGTGTGTGGATTCAGTGGAAACATTTATGTCAAAGCATCTGGCACCTCATAGGTGCTCAGTAAATGGTAATTTCCCCAGCCCGCCTGGGCCCTCCCCACATCCTCTCATAGGTACGTGGTGCCAACCTGGAACATCTCCCTGCTGTGGGGAGGACAGGGGCCCAGGAAGTACACACTATGTACCTGACTCTGTACCGGATGCTTGTATTGCATTATCTCAGGGAACATCCCCACCCCCTCCAGGTAACTCCTCGGGAGATGAGACCAGGGCACAGAGAGGGAAAATGACTCTCTAAAGCCACACAGCAGAGATCTGAGGGGGGACCTTCAGGGTCCTGCCACTGTCCCGCAAAAGTCAGCCTTGCTGTAATTGACATACAGTGTGATGGCACTTTCATGAAGTCGTCACCGCTGTAAGGCCCGCTCCTGGTTCCTTTCCGTCTACTGCAGACCCCCCGAGCACTTCCACGCCTGACCCGTCTCCACATGTTCCCCTCGGTTCCGTTAGCCCAGATGCCAAGTGAAACACAAAAGGGAATCTCAAGCATCCACGTGCCCAGCGCTGTGCTGGGTACTTTCCCAGGCAGTGACTGGGCTGGTGGACTGTGAAGGGAGAAATGATTACCCGGTTAGACGTGGAGCGGGGTGGTCTCGGAGAAACTTGGGTCTGACCCTAAGCCACTTGTGGTAATTTACATGGGGCCCTAACCATTCCCACCATCTGGTACTTCGTCTGCCTTATTACTTTTGCAAAGGCTCCTTCAGTGCAAACTGTGTGCAAAGTGTGAGGCCTGCGTGCCCCTTCACACCCTCAACACCTCCAGAGGAGGAGACTGATTCCAGATGGCTGTTCCCTCTGTGCCGGCTCTTCTGTTCCCTGTAGCTCCGTCTCCACACGGCAGCGAGCACGGGACCCTGTTAAGACCCTCCTGTGACTTGAACGGCCAGGCTCCCGGTGCAAACCCCCGCAGGACCTGGCCCCCACCTGGCACCGCCCCACCACCTGCACACACTCTTCCTTTGGGCCAGAATGTCCTGGACGGGGCCCTGTGTGTCCTCTGTGTTCCCAGAGCCCAGCACAGCCCCAGAACGTACCTGGGCCCTTAGCTAAGTTGTGGAGCGTCACCAGCAGGGAAACGGGAGCCAGGGTTCAAACTCGGGGTGCTCTGGACTTCGAAATGCACATTCCCGACCCCTCCCCTCGCCTGTCTCCTGCCACTCTTGTGTGCTGGCTACGGCATGTGGGTCACATGAACACGTGGGCCTGTGGGCATCTCGGGTGTGTGTGCACCGAGGTGGGAGGTACAGGGCCGAGGAGGCTCCGCCCCTCTGCTGCCCAGCTTCCTGGTGTGTCCAGCCCGCCTTAGTTTCTGCTCCGGTGCTCGCGTTGGTTCGCACACTTCCGGGAGGTCCCGGCGCGAGCCACGTCCCTGCTCCTTACGCGGCCTCTTCCTGCTTTGAGCTTCCAAGCCAGGCCCCCCAACCACGTGCCCCCTCTCGTGAAACCAAGACACCAACTCCAGGAATGGTCATCCAGCGTACAAGCTTTAATCAACGTTGCATAGAAATCACTGTAATAATGCGTTCCTGCAAAAAGTTTGACTTCCTTCTAGTGCGCGATGGCATTTCTCATTTGGGTGCAGCCGATGCAGGAACAAGCCATGGGGTGCTGTCTCAGTTGCATTTCCGCCCTGAGGGATGGGAAGGGGAGAGGACCTTTAACTGGGAATGCGTCACTGCCTCCTTTGGATTTTAGACTGCTCATCGGCAGCTAAATACGGGGGGTGTGGGTGGAGCTTAGACTGTCAACACCCTTTTGCCTTCTGTGAATCCGCCCGTTTGTCCCACTTCTCACCCAACCATCCATGAATTCACCCAGTCCCTCTATTACCCAACGTCCTTTCCCTGAACTGGATCCAGGCTACCCATTCAGTCTGTCCGTCCAAACGTCTTCCTCCCACGGTGCAGTCAGGCTTCCAGTTGACCAGCCAGTTCATCTGCCCTTTTATCCATCCACTCAGCTGCTCATCTACCCACCTAGCCCATCATCAACCATTTCACCTTTCTTTCCGCAGCTGTCGAACTACGCCCAACCCATTCACCATCCATTCACCAGTCATGGGACGGGGGGGGGGGGGGGGGGGACGGGGGTGCAGCCTATCCCTCGCTCCTTCTGTCCACTCAGCCACCTAACCTTGGTCACCCAACCCTCTATGGACCAACCTTCTAATGAGTGGTTTACCCAGCCAGCCTCACATCCACCCATCTAGCTAACCCACAGTCTGGCCACCCTGCCCATCATCCCACTCTGTTTGAAGAGCTAGTCCATCAGTGCGTCACCTGTACGACCGCCCTAGTCTCCTCGCCTTGGCCACCCTTGCCTGTGGTTCCTCTGTGCTCTGGCTTAGAGGCTGTAGCCTTTACCTCGCTCCCCCTAAGGTCCAGCTGGGCTGCTCTCCCTCGTCTGGAGTCGGGGGGAGGGGAGGGTCCTGTGGCCCTTCCCCACCTGCTTGAAAGGTACCTGAGTTCCGCCTCTTTGTTTTATACACCCGCGGGCTCCTCTTGGCCGCCTTCCTCTTTTTCACCTTTCCTCCCGAATTCCTTCTGTTCTTGGGGTAGCTGCGGGAACGGGTGGTGGGTCGCGGGGGACAGTGGTGGGAGCGCATGCTGTGTTTCTGGTGCCTCGGCGGTGGGCTGGGGTCTGGACTCTGGCTCTGGTGGCCGGTTGGGCTGTGGCCGGAGCTCCGGCTCCGGCTCCGGCTCCGGCTCCGGCTCCGGCTCCGGCCGCAGCACTGGCTGCAGGTGTGGCTTTGGGGCCGAGAGTTGCTGTGGGGCTGGGTGTGGGTGATGGGAAGGCTCTGCGTCTTGGTGTCCATGGGAGGCCACGCGTGGAGGGGCAGAGGCCTCCTCCTTCTCCTCTCGCAGCACGCCCGGCTTTACAGAGGCCCCGGCAGCCCCTGCTTATATAACTGGGGCTGATTGTGATGCCACAGGCCACCGGGGTGTGACAGATGTGGCCAGGCTGGGACAGAGCCCCTGCCCCTTGCCTTCACCCCAGGGTGGGGCCGCTTTCAGGGGCGCTCTGGGAGAGTCCCGTCTGTTGGCTAAAAGTAGGGACCCTTGGGGCGCCTAGGTGGCTCAGTCGGTTAAGCGTCCGACTCTTTGTTGCGGCTCAGGTCATGATTTCACAGTCCGTGGGGTCGAGCCCCACATCGGGCTCTGCGCTGACAGCACGGAGCCTGCTTGGGATTCTCTCCCTCCCTCTCTCTCTGCCCCTCCCCCACTCACGCTGTCTCCGTCTCTCTCAAAAATAAACAAAATTTCAAAAAAAAGCGGTAGGGACCCTGGGGTCAGATGGAGCTGGGTCCATATCCCTGATCTGCTGCTTGCTTTTCTCTGGCTTTTGTAGAACGGGGGCAATAAGAATACCGATCTCCCGGGACGTCAGATGAATTAGAGAATCTACGTCCAGTGGTTGGCTCCGGGCCAGCCCCCAGAAGGACCTCCATGCCCGCTGTCTAAGCATCCCCAGTGCGCTTCCGTATTCCCCCCACGCAGCGTGGAAGTCAGGAGCACCTCTCTGACCCTGGTGCAGTTGGCTGGCCTCGTGGGCGGCCCATCGGGTGGATGACTAGTGCACAGCCAGACGGGCGGGTGGGCAGACGTCGAGTCGACTGGATGGCTTACCGCACGGCGGGTAAGAGTCACCGGATGGACTGATGGGTGGTCTGCCTGGTGAGCTCACCTCCCCAGCCATGTTTCAAGCTGGGGGATTTAGACCCTGGTTCAAACGCCAGTTTGGGCTTATGTCCGATCTTGGGTAGCGTGTTTTGGTTTTCAAGGCTCGGTTTCCTTACCTAACAAAGGGATGTCTTTCCTTCCTTCGCCGCGTTCTTGTGAGCCTGACTGCGTGGTCGCCTTGAGAGCCTGCCTCTCTCCTGGCTCCCTGCTCCTCACCCTGCTCCGCTCCTTGATGGTGGAGCCCCGCCATCCAGTTGGAATCCCCACCCTGGCCCGGCTCAGACCTCCCAGCTCCTAGAGCGGAAAGCCGGTGCCCGCGTTTGCACACAGCCCCGTCGGAGCTCGCTCGTCCGTCCGGTCGGTGCTCCGTCCGCAGCCGCCTGCCTCTCCCCACACCTTGGCCAGTGCCCGTGGGCTTTGCTCTTGGCCGCTCAGCCTGTAGCTCCCATTCCCTGCTGCCACGCCACACCCTCTGTCCTCCCCGCCCCCAGCAGCCCCCCCAGCCAACCCCCGCTTCTCTCTGTTGGTCATGCACAGCTTTGCCTCTTGTTGTGAGGCTTTGCTACCACCTACTTTTGCCGCAGGTTATTACTAGGCATGTCCCGTCAGTCGTGGCGAAAGCCGCTCTCGTCTACTGAGCGCTTCCTGTGTGGCTGGCCTCCGGGCCCCACGTTTTCCGTAGGCAGCCCTGCCCTCCAGCCTCCCAGGGACGCTGTGCGGTAGACTGAATGGTGTCCCCCCCCCCCCCCCCCGCCCGCAAAGATATGTCTGCGTCCTAACCCCTGGAACCTGTCGTGGATCTTTGCAGATGTAAGTAAATTAAGGATCTTGAGGGCATCCTGGATTATCCAGGTGGGCCCCAAATCCAGTGACAAGTGTTGTTATGAGAGAGACGAGACACAGGGAGAAAAACCAGGTGGGGGCAGAGCCCATGAGGGTACTTGACCACAAGCTAAGGAAGTCCTGGGGCCCCTGTGTGCCGGACGAGGCAGGAAGGATTCTCCCCTAGGACCTCCGGAGGGGGTGTGACCTTGTTGACACCTTAATTTCATGCCTCTGGCCTCCAGACTATGAGAGAATAAATCTCCATTGTCTGAAGCCACCAAATCCGTAATAATTTATTCTAGCAGCCCTAAGAAACTAATGCACCCTGGAAGGTGGGTGTCTCATTATTATATTTAACAAAGGGGAAACGGGCTCAGAGAGGTTGAGAGACCAGCCCAGAGTCCCACAGCTCGTCAGTGGCCGAGCCAGGATTCCAGTCCAGGTCTGGCCCCTTCTAGTCCTGCCTTTCAGTCACGGAGGGCCCGCGTGGCCCTCTCTGTCCTGAGGGCTCTGCTTGTGTGAGCTCAGTGGGGCTGGTTGGGTTCTCAGTGCTGGGCCACTCTGTCAAGACTGGCTGTGGATCTCTGGACTGTCTCCCCCATCCTCCCCTCTCCCCACTCTCCTCCCCCCTTCCCTCCCCCCTCCTGCCTCCCCTCCACTGCTGACTCCCCACTTCCCGGCCCTCCAGTACGTAGTGAGATAGAGTCTGTGTTTTATTCAACTCAGGGCCCATCAAGCCTGGCATGGTGCCTGGTATGCAGCAGGGGCTCGACGGGGATGTTTTCGGGCAGATGACTGGGCAGGCGGACCTATGGGGCGTGGACAGAGGGACGGAACCGGCTCACCGAGTTCCTTGGTCGGGGCGTGGAGTTGGGGGCCCTGGACAGCAGGGTCTCTTCCTCCCGACATCACATGCCCTCTGCCTGCTCCGGGCCTCAGTGGTGGCCTCCCCTTCGAGTAAGTCAGGGCCTCTCCTTGCACTGAGAATCTTCTGGAAATACTGTCTGCCTCGCACCCCTGTCTCCAGCAGCCCCCACCAGGATCCTTCTGGGGCCCAGGAGCCTGGTGCTCGGGGGACCGAGGGAAGGGGGTGAGACCTCACTTGTTATTTCTTTTGGCAAGAGCAGGGTTAAGAGAGCCAGGGCAAGAGTGGCAACAGACGCGTTCCAATGCTTCTTGAAGGCCAGAGTAAGGGCCCGGGTCTGCGTCTGGATCTGGCACCTTCTCTGGGCTGCCACTGCCCACTGCTGTGATGGGAGCATTGGCAGCTGGACCCCTTGATGAAGGCAGAAGTGAGCCTTTGGCGGCGGGGAGCACAGGTGGTCACCCTGACTTCAGCAGCATCAGTGGCTGAGGACCGGAGGCCCCTCCATGTGCTCTGACCCCAGAACCGGGGCCAGGGCGGCCAGAGGCAGCCACCGTGACCCCAGCGACATTTCCGACAGACCTGGCCGGCTTCCAGTCCTGGCTACTACTTTTCCTACCCGCCGAGGCAGGGGAGGGTGGTGGAGAAGCCACGGGGGGGGCGCCTGGGTGGCGCAGTCGGTTGAGCGGCCGACTTCAGCCAGGTCACGATGTCGCGGTCCGTGAGTTCGAGCCCCGCGTCAGGCTCTGGGCTGATGGCCCAGAGTCTGGAGCCTGTTTCCGATTCTGTGTCTCCCTGTCTCTCCTTCCCTCCCCCGTTCATGCTCTGTCTCTCTCTGTCCCAAAAATAAGTAAACGTTGAAAAAAAAAATTAAAAAAAAAAAAAAAAGTTTTCGCTTCAAAAAGGATGATGATTGTAGCTGATTAAAACCATTAGCTCTGTGGGGCGCCTGGGTGGCGCAGTCGGTTAGGCGTCCGACTTCAGCCAGGTCACGATCTCGCGGTCCGTGAGTTCGAGCCCCGCGTCGGGCTCTGGGCTGACGGCTCAGAGCCTGGAGCCTGTTTCCGATTCTGTGTCTCCCTCTCTCTCTGCCCCTCCCCCGTTCATACTCTGTCTCTCTCTGTCCCAAAAATAAATAAACGTTGAGAAGCCACGGGGGCGTGGGCCTCCTGAGAACTTCCAGCTGGACACCAGGAACAGGGGTCCCTGACCCCTGCTCTTCCCCGTCCCTACCCACACGCACACAAGGGCACACGCTCGCACACACACACACACACACACACACACACACACACACACACACGGCACTGCAGGCGTGGGGTTGGAGAGACCGGAGAGGCGAAGTCCTTGGGAGACTTTTTATTGACTCTTTTCGGAAAGTTCTTCTCGCCGGAACAGTGGTGGGAACCTCTTCCTGGGCCACCGTCGTGGGTCAGGAGTGCGTCTGCTTGGGCTCGGGGCTCTGCTGGGCCGCAGGCTCTTCTTCCGCACCCCCCTTCTCCTGCCGCTCGTCCTGTATCAGCAGCAGCTTGCCCTGCACTGGGAGCTCCTCCTCGTCCTCCTCCTCTTCCACCTCCTCGTCCTCCTCCTCCTCTCCCCCCTCTTCTCCCTCCCCCTCGGACGACAAGGAGAAGTTATCCTGACTCACGCAGGCCACGAGCTTCTTCATGGGGGATTCGTAGCCCTGGCTGTGGCCAGTGCTGAGCTTGGCACAGCGGGAACCCATTGCCCGCGTTGGCTGCCTCTCCAGACCGGGAGGGAAGGCCACTGGAGATGGAGGGAGTGGAGGGGCTGTGAGGACAGTAGGCAGGGCGCTGACATCACAAAGGGGCCCCTGGAGCCCTGCCCCCCACCCTCGGACACCCGAGTCTGGGCTGACACCTGTCTCAGACCTCAGCCACCAGCAGCCCCCTCGAGGTCCCACCACCTATAGGCCAGGACGCAGTCAGAGTTCCAGGCCGGCCACCTTGCCTCATTTGTGCTGGCAAAAGTCCCCCTTTTAGCTGGGATGACAGTTGGGGATAGAATTTCCAGAAGCAGGAGAACACATAGGCTCCCCTCCCCACATTCCAGAAGTACCCAGCCCCAGAGAGCCGTTGACATTATGTGAGGATGGGTCAGAGTAGTGGTTACTTTGGGGGGCAGTTGGCATGAGGGAGGAGAGAGGCTGGAAATGTCTGGTTCCTTGACCTGGCGGTGGAGGCGGGGGGGGGGGGGTGGTGACGGGGAGGGCTGCACAGGTGTACTTATAACTTGTGCCCTGTGTATAAGCTGTACTTCTGGAAGACTAGAAGTTTTCCTGTTTGTGGTCACACGATTTCAGCACGGGGTGCAGGGGAGGGGGGTGAGAAGTCATTGCTGAGCCCTTATCCTTTTTCTGCTCCGGAGGGAGCACAGCCCTGACGACAGGGATTTAAAATTTGTGGTAACGTCCAAAGCGTTCGAGGGGCGCCTGGGCGGCTCAGTCGGTGAAGCGTCCGACTTTGGCTCAGGTCACGATTGCACGGTCAGTGAGTTCAAGCCCCTCCCCCGCACGTGCTCTGTCTCTCTCACAAAATTAAAAAAGATTTCTAGTGGCCCCCAAGGCCTCCCTCAGTCCCGCGCCTGTTGCTGGAGCATGCCAGACCTGTTTCCCATTCCCCAGCCACCCAGCACACCCTTGCCCACTCTGGGTAACGGGAGGATACCGTTTATTTTGTTCCCTTTTTGTATCTGTGCCTGAGGGAGACTGGACAGCAAATTTATTATCTCGAGCTTTATTTGACAGATGACCTTGGTGCATTTCAGTCAAGATGTTGTGGGCTGGCAAGGAGCATCCACCGTCAGGGGATTGCTTTGGTCTCACCGGGTGGTTCTCTGGCGGCTGACTTTTCCTTCATTTCCATCCAGGGGTGTGACGGACCCCGGAAGGTTTAGTGTTGCCTCCGGCACCTCCTTGTCCTGACCCTTCTGTGGCCTTTGGGGAAAGAGTCCTGGTTACAGGGCTCTGGGGACAGGACTCGGGTGTCACGGGGTGGGGTCCCAGGGCCACCCTGGGCGGGTCAGGAGTGGGGCTGGGCGGGGGGAGGGTGCCTCCCGGGGGTGGGGCCTGGGCGCATCAGGGGCGGAGACTGGCCACACCTCCGGTCCTGGACCTGCAGGCACCTCTCTGGCGCCTTCTCCTCTGGCAGGAGCGTCTCCGCCTCCTGTGGGCCCTGTACCGCCGCCTTTGGGAAGAGCGCCTGCGTCTGTAGCAGGAGTCTTTGTGGGTCCTCTGGTCCACCTGGATGTCCTCTGCATTCACGGCCTGCTCCTGCTCCTTGTCCTGGCACTCATGCTGGCCGTGCTCCTGCCCCTGCTGTGGGTGTCCGCTCGGACTCCTCCTGTAGCATCGGACCATGGTCCCGGGGCAGGTGGCTTAGGCTGAGGGCACGGCTGGCCTTGGGGGTAGGGGAGGAGGGTTGAGGCCTGCCCGCCTGCTCTTGCCGTCAATGTTGGTCTGGTCTGCCGGCCGCTCTTTGCGGGCTTATATATAAAGGGGCCCCCCCACTATGACTCGGCGGCCCCACCCTACCATTGTTCCCACGCTGGCCACTCCCTTCACAGCCGGCAGGACCACCCCCTTGCCTTGCCCAAAAAATGTGTGTGGGTCCCTCAGGCCACAGGGACAGTGCTAACATTTTGTACAAATCCATCTCAGTTGGTGTCATTCTCACGCCCTCGTTCCCGAAGCTTCCTCCCCACCCTGGGGCTGTGCCGCGATCGGGGGTTTTGTATGGGTTGTTACTGCATTCATTTACTTTCCAATTCCTGCTTCCCATAAAGAGGTGAAGTGGCTTGCTCTAGGTCACTCGGCAAATACGGGGCAAGGCTGGGCATCAGTCTGTGCCCTTGGCCTTCCACCCCCTTCCCACCCCAGGCGGTGCTCCCCTCCAGCCCAGGTGGTGCTCCCCTCCGCCTGTGCCATCTTCCTTTCTCCTGGGCCTCACTGTCCTTTGGATCCCAGTAAAATCCAGAACGTGGGAGCAACTGTCTGACCTCTAACCCCGTGGACGTCACCTTAGGTGCAGGGGGACTTTCTGGCTGGGTCCCGTGTGGGAATGCAGGTGGCTTCTAGTAGCTGGGAAAGATGAGGGAACTGGTTCTTCTCCCCTGGAGCCTCCAGAAAACCCAATTCAAGATAATAAATTTGCGTTTTAAGCAATGAAGTTTGTGGGGATTTGTTAAGAGCGGCTATTTAGGAAACCAGTACAGAGGGCTTGATCCCACCCTAGTATTCATATGCTGTTTAGTGCCGCCCTAAGTGTAAATGCCCCGGGATGTGAGGGGGTGTTCTGCGTCCAGCCGTCCTGCCATCCTGCCCGTATACAGTCAGATACGCGGGGTCAGGCAAGCGGGTTCAGTCCCATTCTGTGTCCTTACCTGAAAAGACCAGGTCATTTATGCCCATCTTGCAGTGTGAGCCCCCGACGTGATGAATGTATGGTATTCAATAAAGGGAAGTCACGGCCACGACATTTCTGCGGTCACTTTCTCACCGAGCTCCCTGCGACTGACGAAATGCCCTGGGCTTTGCCGGGATCTGACTGAGCCAAGCAGACTCAGAGTCTCCCAACCCATCGTGAACACTGTCCACATCTCACTGGGGTTTCAAGCCCCCGGTGCATCATGTGGGTTGAGGAGGCAAGAGGAGCCGGGCAAGATTCCTCGTGACCTGAACTAGGGAGACATTCAGTGCTGTCTCGGCAGCACTGTTCTCAAACAGAAGACACCTGGGCACTGGGGTGTAGTGAAACCTTGAGCAGGAGCTGCATTTCCCCGGCTCTCCAGGGGCAGGGCAGGGAGCAAGTCCAGAGCCAGGGAGAAGCCCTCCGACGCCAGCAGGACCCGCCCCCGTCCCCGTCCCCGTCCCCGTCCCCGTCCCCGTCCCTGGTGGGACTCACAAAGGGCCGGCCGGCGCGGGAGCAGATTATGGTGGTGACCGGGGTGGAACAGAGAGCTTGGAGCCAGATCCAGTGACCGCCGCTCGTGTCCCCTCTTCCCGGCATCCCCCCGCACCCCGAACCCCCGTCAAGACAGAGAGACGAGGGTGCGATTCTTTTTTTTTTTCAACATTTATTGACAGGTGGCATTGTTCATTAGCAGGCTCCTGTTCAGGTCATGGTGCTGGTGGCATGTTCAGAGGCGGCAGGTCGGTCTTGACTGGCTGGTAGAATTCCGGGCAGGAGTGGTGGACCGGTACCCCGGGCGTGGATCATCTTCTCCTACACCTCCCCACCCTGTAGCGGCGGGAACACACTGCGGAGGGAACCGGGGAGGGGGAGTTACAGCGGGGCCGTGGGACCCATGGCCCGGCCCCACTCACCCCCCCACCCCGCCCCGGGGCGCGCCCCTTCACCTCTCTTCCTCGGCCTCCTACAACTTCGCCTCCTTCGTCTGCGGCATCGGCGTCTGCGGCGACGGCACCTGCTCCTGCTGTGGCTGCGGCAGCATCTGTATCTGGCCATGGCTCTAGATGGATCCGGCCGGGATGCTCAGAGCAGGGGGTCTATCTTGGTCGAGCCAGCCAACCTGTGAGCAGGTGGAACTTGGTGGGCTGTGAACCGGGGGCCCGGCTTGTGGGCCTCTTATAGACACAGGGGGGGCCCCTGGGCATTGTGAGGGCACAGAGGCCTTGACCTCACAGACCCTGCCTGAGCTGTCCTGATCGCGTCCATATATGGGCATGCGGGAGGCCCTTGGTGAGGGCAGGGTGGGGCCCGGCCAGGCCGGCGCCCCGCCCCAACCCCAGGTCACCGGTGGAGGGGAGACAAGAGGACTTCTCTGTCGGGGGCACTCAGTCAGTCAGTCAACAACCAAAAAAATTATTGGACACCTAGTATGTGCTCGATTCTGGGCTAGGCCCTGGCATACCGCGATAAATAAGGCAGACGTGTTGCTGCCTAATCAACTTTATCCTCTAACTGGGCAACCTGAAGGAACCGCACGGAATAATTAAGATTGTGGAAAATGCTGAGAAGGGAAACCCGAGGTTTTTTTTACAAGGGTATAGGTTGGGGGGAAGCCGACCTCAGGGAGGAGATAGGAAAGCTGCCCAGGGGTTTGCTGGTAAAGTGAATTGCTGAAGGGTGAGTCAGGGTCGGGGGAGGGAAAAGCATGTCGGGAGCAGGAACAGCAGCTGTGAGGTCCAGAGGCAGCGCACGGCGTGGGTTCCATTGATATGAAGGGTCCAGGAGAGCGACATCCATAAACACACAAGTTGATCAGTGGTTACTTGGCACCAGGGAACCATTGAGGGCTGCCTGGTGGGCACAGGGCTTCCTTTTGGGTGACGAAAATGTTTTGGAACTCGGTGGTGGTGGTTACATGACAGTGTGAACACGTGAAGTGTCCCTGGATCACTTTTTTTAGAGTTGATTTATGTTGAGAGAGAGAGAGAGAGAGAGAGAAAGGGAGAGCATGGGTGGGGGGTGTACAGAGAGAGAAGGAGAGAGAACCCCAAGGAGGCGCCGGGCCATGAGCACAGAGCCAGATGCAGGGCTCCAGCTCACAAAACCATGAGATCATGATGCGAGCCAGGATCAAGAGCCAGACACTTAATTGACTGAGCCACCCAGGCCAGGCCCCCCTGAGCCACTTTAAGATGGTGAATTTGGGGACACCGGGGTGGCCCTGTCCGTTCAACGTCCGACTCCTGATCTCGGCTGGGGCCTTGATCTCAGGGTCATGAGTTCAGCCCGCGTTGGGCTCCTTGCTGGGGGTGGAACCTACTTACAACACAAACCAAAACATACGGTGGTGAATTTTACAGCACGTGAATTTCACCTTGATTGAAAAAAGGAAAGTCCAGAGGCTGAGAGGTGCTTGCCAAGTGTATGGAATTGAAGGAGACCCCCGTGGGTGGGGCGGAGAGCGCCGGCGAGCTTGGCAAGACAGGGCCAGCCCACCCTGAGCTTTGTGTGATCTTTCCTGCGACCCGCATGAGTTTGAGGGATAAAGAAGGTAGCCATTAGCATTAGATTTGGTTAGTTATAACCGAAAACCAATGTACCTGACTTCTGGATGTGAGTTTTACATTTTACTTAAGAAGTTAGAAGTGCTGGGGCGCCTGGGTGGCTCAGTCGGTTGAGCGCCCGACTTCGGCTCAGGTCATGATCTCGCGGTCCGTGAGTTCGAGCCCCGCCTCGGGCTTTGTGCTGACAGCTCAGAGCCTGGAGCCTGCTTTAGACTCTGTGTCTCCTTCTCTCTCTCTGACCCTCCCCCACTCATGCTCTGTCTCTCTCTGTCTCAAAAATAAATAAACATTAAAAAAAAAAAGTCAGAGGTTGTTGGGCCGATCGTGTCCTTGTTTTGGGGATTCACAGACTGGAACATTTGGGCATGAGGGGCACTGTTTTGCCAGATGCTCTCAAGTGATTCAGAAAAACAGCAGTAGCGATGGACAGGTATCTACATGGGGAAAGAGGGAGAGCTTGTATTGGGGTAAATGGAATAGAATGTTAACCCTTGACCAGTCTGGGTGAAGGGGAGTTCTTTGTACGGTTTTTGCAACTTTTCTGGAACGTTGAAATTATTTGAAAATCAATTACTAAAACTATTTTTTAAAACAAAAGGAAGAGGGCCCGGGAGGAAGGCCTTCCAGGGCTGGTGTAAGGGCTCCCCCTTTCTGAAGGGCGTTGGGCTTCTCTTATCTTTGGCTCTGCCCTCAACAAGTGCTTTCCGTTCCCAAGGTTGCCTCTTCGTCCAAAGCCAGGGCCACCGTGGACAGTTGTGCATTTTGTGTACTGCTCAAAGCCCTCAAAGGGATTGGATGGGGACTGAAATCCATCCTGTGCTCTGTTTGCCAAGCCAGGCCCAGCACACACAGGCAGGCTTCTGCCCACAGGAGCTGTTTTCTAATTGCTCACAATAGAAGTCTTCTTTCTAATTCGAACAAAAGCACACTCAGGGCTAGCCTCATCCCTGCTGGAAATTCACCCATATCCACTGTCCAAGCAAGAGGGAAGAAGAGGAGGGGCGACAAAAGGAGTCGTTACTCTATAAAGAGCTTTCCCAGACACCCCACCCAGCAACTTCCCTTCTGATCATTTGTCTTACTTCAAGAGCATCCTGCCCCTGGGGATAAAGCTGGGTTCTTCGGAGGGAGAGACGGGCCAGTAGATAGTTAGTGCATTTTGCTCCAGAGGGGGTGCAGCCAGAAACTTCCAGAACCCTACTCCCCAACCCACAAGGTGGGAAAACCATGAATTAGAAGCTAAAGTCCACCAAATAACTAAGAGGGCTACACCTGGCACGAAGGGAGTTCACAGTACCGTTTCATTCAATGATTCATGTATAGATCTGATTAAAAAAATTTATTTTTAACATTTATTTTTGAGAGAAAGAGAGAGAGGGAGACACAGAATCCGAAGCAGGCTCCAGGCTCTGAGCTGTCAGCACGGAGCCCGACGCGGGACTCGAACTCACGGACCGCGAGATCCTGACCTGAGCCGAAGTCGGACGCTTAACCGACTGAGCCACCCAGGCGCCCCTGGGAGAGTCCTCTTGAGGAGGTGATGTTTGAGCCGAGGGCTGAGTGATAAGGAACCAGCTGTGCCAACATCTGTGCGGTGTGGGTGTCCCTTTGGGGAGGGGGCCGGTGGCTCTGTAGCACACAGTCGTTCAGGGCTGCGGGCTGAGCTCAGCCTTCTTGGACACGCAGCGTGGAGGGCGTCCTGACCTCTGTGTCCGGCCCCCGCACACAGGGAGAGAGCGTAGAGGAGGCTCCTCTGTTTCTAACTAACTGCCTTGGCCCGGGAGTGACCCCCTCCACTTCTGTCCCCACGCCATGGGGGAGCTGACCACGTGGCCTGTGGGGCGCAAGGCAGGCCTGGGGGTCGAGTCGGGGGGCTGCTGCAGGAAGGGGAGTGGAAGGGGAGGACGATTCTCCCTCTGTCGCAGGGCTGGAGGGACGCGGCGGCTGGCGGTGGGCAGGGTGACTGGCAGGAAGCTCACGCACAGGGTCTAAGAAGCGCCACTCTGAGGAGGGGACGTGTGAGCGGAGACTTAACCGGGGGGTCCGCTGGTTTGAAGGCCTGGCAGCGGGACAGGAAAAGCTTGGAACGGAAAGAAAGCCTTCGGGTTTAGCCGCGGAGACCCTGCGTGAATCAGATCACCCGTACAAATAGGTCGTAAGGCCGGGGAAAGGAGGTGGGCCCCTGGGGCTCCTCTGGATCTGAAATGTTGGGGTTTTGTTCGAGCAGCTGGCTGTTATCCTGCGGAATGTAGCGCTTGCCGCTAGCCAGTACTCGCCGCGTTTGCTCTTTATCTCCAGGTAGGACACAAGTTCCGGGAGGTCGGGAACTGAATTTTGTTCACCGTGACAAGCCTCCTACTGTGAGTGACCGGGCACACAGAAGAAACCCAAACATTTGTTGAAGAAGTGAACGATAAATGGGTGCTTTTAGGATAAAACTCTTTGTCATTTTCCTAACATGAAACACGCGTGGTGTCGTCGTGTGACGTTTGAAATGTCGCACACCCTCTCCCTGCCCGCCACCCCGCATCTGCCATCTCAAACACACGCTGAATCTCAGCAGGACGTCCGGGAGCATGTCCCACCCCCACCCCCCAGCCCCCGCCATCTGTGATGTCACAGTGGCCACCCATGGCCGCCTTGATTGAGGGCAGAGTCACCAGGGAGGTGAAGGCGGGCATGGGGGGTATCACACCCACAGCTGCCTTAGGGAGGGGCGGAGCCAGCCGATTCTGGGGACAGTCAGGGCAACGTGGCAGTCAGGTGACTCCTTATCAATGTGCCATTGCACTTATAATTCTGCCACCGGGGGTCTGTCCTGCAGAAGCGTGCTCACAAGGGTGCAGCTTGCAGGGAGAGAATTAGCAATAACTTAAAGTCCGTCTTAAAGAAATGGTGGCTGAGTTGCTACATTCGTGTTGCAGAAGAGCTCATGGCCGTTCAGGTAGAGGAGCCCGGTAGGTGACCTTGATGCAAAAGGAAATCCAGAGTCTATCGACAGTGACCAAATTACTGGAATGCGAGGCGTCATCTCACGTCCGTAGAAAAATTTAAAATAAGTGTTTGCGTAGGGGTAGGGAACAGTCCAGAATATAATTCACAGACTTAGCATTGGGGGGGGGGGGGGGATGGAATTATGGTAAGTTTCACTTTCTATTTTATCAGTATTTGTATTGCTTGGAATTTATGAACCTAAGGGCATTGCTGAATGTTGAGTCATTTCCATGATCAGGACAAAATAATGGGAAACGGTACCCATTTCCGTATTGTCTGAGCAGTTGTTACGTGCCGTGGTCCCACCATTTAGCTGTGAGGTTATTTATTTTTTCTTTAATAAGCTTTTTCTGTTGGGAAAAGTTGGAGAGTGGGTTACCTTTTCCATATACCTCTCACCCAGTTTCCCCCACCATTGGCATTTAAAAACAAATTATTTTATTCATTTTGAGAGGGGGTGGGTAGGGAAGGGCAGAGAGAGAGGGAGAGAGAGAGAATCTCAAGGAAGCCCCACACCATCAGCATGGAGCCTCACGAGGGCTTGAACTCATGAACGTGGAGATCACGACCTGAGCCAAAATCAAGAGTCAGAGGCTTAGTGACCCTGGGATCTCTTCTTATAAGGGCATGAATCCCATGCATGGGGTCTCCACCCTCATGACCTAGTTGACTGCCAAAGTCCCCACCTCCTAACACCATCCCATTGGGGGTAAGGCTTCAATGTATGAATTGGGGTGGGGCACACAGACATGCAATCTATTACAAATAAAGCGGCTTTTTACATTCTCGCATAAAGTCTTTGTGTGAACATGTATTTTATACCTGGAAGTCCGCACCCTTTGACCCCCTTCCGCCATCGCCCCCGCCACCAATCTGTGTCCAGAAGCTTGTCTTTTTGTTTTTTCTAGATTTCACACATAAGTGACATCATATGGCATTTGTCTTTCTCTGACTTACGTCGCTTAGCATTATGTCCTCGGGGTCCATCCACGTTGTCACAAATGGCAAGATTCTGTTCTTTTTTCCACACTGAATACACCACATCGTCTTTACCCATTTATGAACGCTTTGTTTCCGTATCTTGGCTACCGTAAATAATGCTGCAGCGAACGTGATGACGGTTCCATCATCATCATCATGGATGGATGGCTACACCAGCCAGCACTCCCGCCTGCTAAGCGCAGGCGTCCCTTTGGTCTACACCCTCGCCAACACCCGTTGTCTCTCGTCTGTCTAACGCTAGCCATTCAGACTGGGGCGAGGCTGCATGTCCCCGTGGTTCCGATGTGCATTTCCTTGACGAGGGGTGATGCCAACTCATCTCCCCCAGGCCCGTTGGCCATCTGCGTGCATGTCTTCTCCGGAAAAATATCTGTTCCCATCTCCTCTGGGGCAGAAGCCCTGATTAGACGTTTATCCATTCTTTAGAAGGAGCAGGGCTGGTGGAAGGGGCCACCCACAGCTCACTTCATCCAGCTGAGTGACACGAGTTCTTTTCAGTAAGCGTGTCCTTTTTTGTTTAGGTAACAAAAATCTTGTTCGTCTCTACCCTTCAAGGTTCTTCTGGCTGACTTAAATTGACATGAGACAGATCAACAGGAGAAAATAAAATTTAGTTACACATATATGCAGGGGCCCCATAAGAACAGGAGGCCCACGGGCCGTCAGGCAATCCAGGCTTGTACGGCATGTAGAGCCCTCGTTCATACTATGTTGTAGTTGTCTGTGGGGACAGCTCCCTTCCCACAGCAGGTCTTCTGTCTGAATTCTTTTAGACAGTTAGAGGGATGGTCAGAGTTTCTTCCTGAGCCTTCTGTTTCTTAAAAATAATTGGCCTAGGGGCGCCTGGGTGGCGCAGTCGGTTAAGCGTCCAACTTCGGCCAGGTCACGGTCTCGCGGTCCGTGAGTTCGAGCCCCGCGTTGGGCTCTGGGCTGATGGCTCGGAGCCTGGAGCCTGTTTCCGATTCTGTGTCTCCCTCTCTCTCTGCCCCTCGCCCGTTCATGCTCTGTCTCTCTCTGTCCCAAAAATAAACGTTGGAAAAAAAAAATTAAAAAAAAAAAAAATAATTGGCCTAGGGGCACCTAGGGTGGTTCAGTAGGTTAAGCGTCCGACTTCGGCTCAGGTCACGATCTTGTGGTTCACGAGTCCAAGCCACGCGTCAGGCTCTGTGCTGACAGCTCGGAGCCTGGAGCCCGCTTCTGAGTCTGTGTCTCCCTCTCTCTCCGCTCCTCTCCTGCTCATGCTCTGTCTCTCAAAAATAAATAAACATAAAAAAAAAATCAGCCTACGATAACCCGCATGCCGAAAAGACACAGTTTGGGGCGGCCTCTCCTACAGTCCTGCTTTTGAAACTCCTCCAAGAAATGTCACTGTCCAGAAGTTGAGTTGGCAGATAGTTTTATCTCAACAAACCAGTCTCAGTCCTGACGTTCAGTCAGTTCAGACTCATTTCAGGAGGCAGTGTGCCCAAGTTAGGCCTGTGGTTCAAGTAACCAGATGTGAAACATGAGGCATTTCTGGGGTGCCTGGGTGGCTCGGTCAGTTGAGCATCCAGCTCTTGGTTTTGGCTCAGGTCATGATCTCACGGTTCTTAAGATCGAGCCCCATGTCATGCTCTGCACACGGACAGCAAGGAGCCTGCTTGGGGTTCTCTTCTCTCCCTCTCTCTCTGCCCCTCCCTCACTCATGTTTGTTCTCTCTCTCTCTCTCTCTCTCTCTCAAAAAAGTGAATAAAAAAAATTTTAAAGAGGCATTTTTATGCAAAGAGAAAGAAAAACAATGGTTAATGATTGGAACAAATTAGAAACCCAGTTTCTGAGTTCAGAGGGCAGCGAGTTGAGATCTGTAGTTGCCCAGCTGGAAGCATCCTTAGATGCTGTGAAGGCAGACAGGGGCAATCTGATAGAGTTTCCTGATCTACAGTTCGAATCTAGCTCAGGATGTTTCTGAGCGGCCAAACCCCATGTGGTACAAAGATTATACATACACGAGCCGTCGTGGTGATTTCTTTCGAGTTTACATCAAGTTGTTCATATCCAGGTTGTGGGGCTTTAGGAAAAGGGACAGTTTAGTTGCCCATGACTCCAGCTCAGAAGAGCAGGAGAAAAATTGAAAACGTTAGTGTGGAGAGTTGTAGCCAGACGATGGAAGAAACTAGAAGAATTCACGATCTAGTCTGGTTTACAACAAACAGTATTAGAGTTTAGTATCCACAAGCGTGTGCTATTGAAGCATGTGGTTTTTTACTTTTCCTCTGTACGGTCACCTTCATTTCTACCAAATGTAGCCAAATCAGACGGATTCGTTTGCAAATTAAGTCATTTCAGTAAACGTGGCTCGGTCTTTTGCGTAAGTGCAGGAGGAATAGCAAGTAATCATATAGGCTCTTTTATTTACTTTTTTAAGTTTATTTATTTTGAAACAGAGAGCACGCAATCAGGGGAGGGGCAGAGAGAGAGGAAGAGAGAGAGAATCCCAAGCAGTAGTCTCTGTCCTGCCAGTGCAGAGCCCGACTCGGGGCCCAAACCCACGAACTGCAATATCATGACCTGAGCCGAAACCAAGAGTCTGACGCATGACCCACTGAGCCACCCAGGCGCCCCTGGGATCTTTTAAATCTGCTTTGCTGGAACTTTTCATAGGGAATCTCAGAGGGAACTTTCAAAAGCCTCTTGGGGCCAGAAGCCAAGCCGAATACCGTCTATCATACTTTGCCTGCAGTCCCTATAGATTTGGGTTAATTCCTCCACTCTTGAGGTCTCCGAAATGTCCTGAGGTTCCTGTACCTGAAGTGCCATTCTTTGCTTACGTCCCAAGGCTGCTGGGAACCCTGTAAGCAAGGTACCAGGCTAATAATTTCCAAGGGGCTTGATTGGCTCCATAAAGTTAACCTTAGTTCTTTAAAGCTGTTCATACCTGAGTCTACGCATGCCTCTGTCACATGCGACATTCCAGTCAAAGCCTTGGTAGTATAACCAATGTTTCCGGTGTTGTCCTGTTACAAGGGAAGTGGATTCTTATCAAACTTATGCAAATAAACATATGGCCATGAAAATACGAGAATACTCATGGAGAGTTTCCAAATTCTGGAGAGACCAAGTCAGGAGAGAAAGAGAAATGTTTCAGTTCTCCTTACAAAAGTGTCGTTGATCAAATCGCTCTAAGTCGGAACAAGCTTAAGAGGACAGATCTCTTTACCTCCGGAAAACAAAAGATTAAAGAATCAGCAACATTTCAAACAAAAAGTCATACAAATTACAATCTTCCCTCTCTGTTTATTCAAGTCCCACGTAATTCTTGTTGTGCTTGGAATCCAGTTTCCCCGTTCATTCTGGGAATGTTTACCAAGTTCAGTTTTATGATTTTAAAGTTACCAGAAACCTGTATTCTAGAGTCTTTCTCATGAATTCCTTTAAGATGAAGCATTTCTGCAGGAACATTTGTGTAAAAGCATCTGAGTAAAAGGACTGTCTGCAAATGTGAAAGACTTAAAAATTGCTTGGTGAAGGTCTGATTAGAGCTCATTACAATGCAATTGACAAGGAACTTGGGTTATTTCTGTGACATACAATGTTTTGAGATAATAATTAGAATTATGAGTGATAGCACTGTAGCAGGGCATACCAGAATTCTTAGGAATTTTATTTAATTTGTAGAACATTTATATTAAAAATATGCACCCATACAGGGGCGCCTGGGTGGCTCAGTCAGTTGGGCGTCCGACTTCGGCTCGGGTCATGATCTCGCGGTCCGTGAGTTCGAGCCCCGCATCAAGCTCTGTGCTGACAGCTCAGAGCCCGGAGCCTGCTTCCGATTCTGTGTCTCCCTCTCTCTCTGACCCTCCCCCGTTCATGCTCTGTCTCTCTCTGTATCAAAAATAAATAAACATTAAAAGATTTTTTTTAAAAATATGCACCCATACAATATAATCTAAGGCTTATCATCCCTTATTTGATGTGTTTCCCACCTCATTTAACTTATCACATAAGCCTAATTAACTTGTTATCTGTCTTTTATAAGGAGAGGGAACAAATCTTTTGTAGTTTTTCAGGGACACTCTGAAAAATCCCACAGTTATTTTGAGGTCAAAAAGACCTCATTTCGCGGGTGCCTGGGTGGCTCAGTTGGTTAAGCCTCTGACTCTTGATTTCAGCTCACGTCACGATCTCACAGTTTACGAGTTCAAGCCCTGTGTCAGGCTCACACTGATGGTACAGAGCCCACTTGGGATTCTCTCTCTCTCCCTTACTCTCTGCCTTCCCCCACTCACACTCTCTCTCTCTCTCTGTCTCTCTCAAAATTAATAATCAACTTAAAAAAAAAAAAGACTTTATTTAGGATTTGAGTTTGGGGAAGTTTGTCCAAACTATCAAGAAAGTTTTAAAACACTGTCAAATAAGCTCATAGGTTCCTGTGAAATGATACTTAATTATCCCCCTAACCCTGGTGACAAAGACTTTGCAGGCAAATACAAAAAGTTAAAATGGATGGCAAAAGGAAAAGCTTAGCTCTTTTAACGACAAGAAGATTCAGTTTTCCTAAGTCATCAAAGACCTGTTTTTAAGACAACATGTAGCACAGGACCTTATTTTGATAAAACACAATTTTTATTTTCTAGGCAGATCACTTTAAGGGCAAAGAAAAACCCCTTCATAATCTCTTATTATTAAGAGCAGATCACCAGTCCAAGAAAACCACATTTTAATCATGTACCCACTTAATTTTGACATTAAAACTGTTTACTTAATTACATTTATTCCAACCTTAGCTATATGTAGATTTTTCCCCCCAAGACCCAAAGACCTTACATAAAATTTTTTCCCCAAAGATTCATTTTCCATAAACCTTCTGCAACTTCCTTTTTTACATTCAGACTTTGCCATGTCCCTTTTCTCATAAACAGTTTTGCTTTACAACAAATTTACTTGTTTTAAAAAGATTTTATGTTTATAATTTTTTTTAATGTTTATTTATTTTTGAGACAGAGAGAGACAGAGCATGAACAGGGGAGGGTCAGAGAGAGAGGGAGACACAGAATCTGAAATAGGCTCCGGGCTCCGAGCTGTCAGCACAGAGCCCGATGCGGGGCTCGAACCCACGGACCACGAGATCATGACCCGGGCCGAAGTCGGACGCTCAACCGACTGAGCCACCCAGGCACCCCAAAAAGATTTTATGTTTAAGTAATCTCTACACCCACCATGGGACTTGAACCCACAACTCTGAGATCAAGAGTCGCACGTTCTACCGACTGAGCCAAAGAGGCTCCCCAAATTTACTTTCTTTTTCCTTCGCAAAAACATCTCCTTACCTCATACCTTTTCTTACCCAAAACCTGTCCAACTTTCCTTGTATATAGAGATGCATTTCTCAGTATGTGTAGCAGTTTCCATCATGTATATTAGAATCCTTAACTCATGGAAACTTTAATGTGTAGCAACAATGAAATAGCCTTTGTGAACTGTTACGCCAGGGTTCTTTAGATTGGCCAGTTCATGAATCCGTTTCATAATTTCTAGAAATGTATGCTTCTTCAGAGTATAGTCTTTCAACACGACCTGGGTGTGTTTTACCAGTAGACCCAGATATATTTAGTTTTTCTGTAATCATCGGAAAAAAAAAAAAAAAAGGAAAGAAATCAGAATTCAGCTGAGTAAATTTTGAAGATCTAATCGGCAGGATTCATGAATCAAGTAACACCCCATGTAGCAAATAGGAGAGAGCTCTGAGGAGCTGTAGAAAATAGAAGATTTTTATAGGCAGAGGGGGCAGAAATCAACATGCCATTTGAAAAATCTTATTTGGAGTGGCGCCCAGGTGGCTCAGTCGGTTGGGCATCCGACTTCGGCTCAGGTCATGATCTCGTGGTCTGTGAGTTCAAGCCCCGCGTTGGGCTCTGTGCTGATGGCTCGGAGCCTGGAACTGCTTCGGATTCTGTGTCTCCCTCTCTCTGCCCCTCCCCCACTCATGTTCTCTCTCTCTCTCTCTCTCTCTCTCTCTCTCTTGCTCTCGCTCTCTCTCTCTGTCAAAAATAAACATTAAAAAAAAATTTTTTTAATCTTATTGGGAAATGAGGGGTGCCTGGGTGGCTCAGTAGGCTAAGCATCCAACTTTGGCTCAGGTTGGGCCTCCGACTCTTGATTTCAGCTCAGGTCATGATCTCACGGTTCATGGGTTAGAGCCTCGAGTCGGGCTCTGTGCTGACAGCTCAGACCCTGGAACCTGCTTCTGATTCTGTGTCTCCCTCTCTCTCTGCCCCTTCCCACTCGCACTCTGTCTCTCTCTCTCTCTCTCTCTCAAAAAAAAAAAAGAATAAGCATTAAAAAGAATTTTTTACTAATTAAAAAATAAACAAGTAAAAAAAATCTTACTTGGAAATGATCTAGATACTTAAAACTAAATTTAACTTAACTCATTTAATTCAACCTAGCACAACTTTAAAGCTTGAGGTTACCAAAAGATTTTGGAAGCCATTTGTAAGCAAACCTACCATAAAGCATAATTTTTGCTTACGAAGTTCACCTAAAAAGTCTTGTCTTGCTTACATCTGTCTAAATCATCTTCCGATGATTATGTTTAGATTACCCACGAAAACTTCTTGAGACATTAGACAGAATCAGCCACCATCATTATTTTTCCCTGACAGATTTTGCAACAGTCATGACATAAACTTATTTGAGTAGCAAACCCAGGTGTTATATGTGTCTACGTTATATTCAATGTTGATAACTCTAAGGCATATCTGTGTTCATTAAACCAAACTTAAACCAGCTTTTATTTACCAAAAGTTATCCCAAGTTATGTGAATGTGAAAAACGGTTAGGTTCATTTCTGTTATATCTCTGGGATTTAGAAATGCTTCATTTATAAGTGCCCAATTTCCAGCCCGTTAAATAGAGCTCCTTTACAAGTTAATTTCGGCGATACCATCTGGAGATGAAAAAATAACATATCTTCTCCTGTACCCACATAGACCTCCATATAGACAGAGATCTTGTAGCTTGAGTAAAACAATAGAAAACTCACTAATTTGTACATAACAGTTGGAATATATCAAGTTGACTCACTCAGATGGCTGAGGTCTTTTACTATTTGTGGAGAAGACCTTTAAGATTTGTATTTGTCCCTGAAAGTAAATATTAAGCAGCCTGTGGTCTAGAGTCTGAGCAAGAGAACCCTTCTCACAGTTTGTCTATTGGAAAGGCCTCTTAAAGACCTTTTGCCTTTCATCTTAGGTGAGTGTGGGCATTCTTGTAGATACCTCCTGAAAGAATGCTAGTTTCTCCAAGAACGACTTTGGTTTCCGAAGGCCAATAATTAACAAAGCTTTTGAGATAAATAGGGCAGGTTTTAGGATTGGTAAAAAGCAATGGATGAACTTTCGATTAAGTCTTGGGTCTCCAAGCCAAACTAATGCCAAAGAGGGTGTGCGCATGGGTGGGGGACAGTGGGGTGTGTTTTTGTTTGTTTTACAGACAATCTCGTTTGCACAGAAATCTTCTTGGGGTGGCCAGGTGACTTAGGATCATCGTAACCTGTTCGGTGACTAGCTTATCCTAACACAGGAGTCTGAGTTAACTGGGAAGAACTCTAACCACACTTAAGTGCTGGAGTCCTGCCTACCAATTTTGCAGTTTGGGCTTCTATGACGTCCCTTAGTAACAGCCTCTACGTCAAGTGCACATGAACCCATAACAAAGTTGGTCTAAACAGACCCTGGTCTGGTTGGAACTGTGAGCTCCCTAGTCTGTGAGGCCAGGCAAACAGCAGGCTTTTAGGGCTTATGCCTGTGTTCTAGCCCATGGTCTTTCTTCCTGACGAACGATACAATAGACAGGGACAAACAGTGACCGTCTCTGGGAAGAAAGGGATCGATAAAAACCAAGAGAGCTCATGACGAATTTTGACCAAAGCCAGTATATCCTAGGAACCAATTCCACAGATATTTTCTTCTGCTAATCTAAATTTAGATCAAGAAAAGGACTCTCAGCACTTTGGTGTTCATCGGACCCTGCAGGCAGAGATCTGGGAGACCGATGTGATAAGGATTCTCACCGTCTGTGGGGATCTCCCAGCTGCCGCAGTCCCGGGACCAGCAGTGTCCAACTAGTCAAATGATTATCCTGCCCGCTATGCCAGCTGTTGGGGAGGAAAAATTTTCCACCTGCCTTCAAGGTTCTTTTGGCTGGTCTGAGAATTAGATTGACGTGACTCAGATCAATCAACAGAAAATAAAATTTGATTACACACATGCAGGGGCCCCACAAGAATAGGAGGCCCATGGGCAGTCAGCCAATTGATGTTTATGTGGCATCCAGAGCTGAGGAGACGCGGTAAGGGTCTGGGACCTCAAAGGAAAGGAAGACAATTCCTAGAAAGATGAAAAAGAGTAAATGTTTGGTAAGCAAGTGTTTCCTGGGCCTCTCAAGCACTGGGACACAGAGAGGACTTTTAACCAATAGACTTTGCCAGCTACCGCCCTGCCTACCTCACCTCGTTCATTCTAGGTTGGGGTTGTCTGTGGGGACAGCTCCCTTCCCACAGCAGGTCCTCCGTCTGAATTCTTTTAGACAGTTAGGGGGACAGTCAAAGGTTCTTTTGAGCCTTCGGCTTCTTAAAATTAATCAGCCTAACAGAATCCACATGCCAAAGAGACAAATTTTATATAAAAAAAAAATTTTTTTTTTTAACGTTTATTTTTGAGACAGGGAGAGACAGCATGAACGGGGGAGGGTCAGAAAGAGAGGGAGACACAGAATCTGAAACAGGCTCCAGGCTCTGAGCTGTCAGCACAGAGCCTGACGCGGGGCTCGAACTCACGGACCACGAGATCATGACCTGAGCCGAAGTCGGATCCTTAACCAACTGAGCCACCCAGGCGCCCCAGGAGATACATTTTAGGGTGACAGAGTTTGCTCCCCTTTAGTACAGAAAGCTCCCACGTTCCCCCATCCCCACCCTGCCTCAGTTTCCCTTATTATTAACAGCTGGCATTGGTGTGGTACATTTGTTAAAATTAATGAACCATGGGGCATCTGGGTGGCTCGGTTGGTTAAGGGTCCAACTGACTTCGGCTCAGGTGGTGATCTCGCAGTTCGTGGGTTCAAGCCCCGCACGAGGCCCTAAGCTGACAGCTCAGAGCCTGGAGCTTGCTTCAGATTCTGTGTGTGTGTGTGTCTCTCTCTCTTCCTGTCCCTCCCCTGCTTGTGCTCTCTTTTTCTCTCTCTCAAAAATAAATAAACATTAAAAAAAATTAATGAACTAATATCGATACATTATTATGAGCTAAAGTCCATAGTTTACATTAGGGTTCACTCTTGGTGGTGTGCATTCCATAGGTTTGGACACATGTATAATGACATGTGTCCACCATTGTGGTGCCATACAGACTAGCTTCATTGCCTTAAAAAAATCCCTGTGCTCCATCAATTCGTCTTTCCCACTTCTCCTCCAACCCTAGCAACCACTGATCTCTTCACTGTCTCCATAGTTTTGCCTTTTCCAGAATGTCTTTTCCAGACTATTTGTTCAGGAATGCATAGAGTCAGTTTTGCAAGTATATTCCCCAAATGTTCAGAGAAGAAGTTGGAGTTGAAATGAGGAGCTCTCACTCTGTCCCTTGTGTGCGGTGTTCCAGCCTCAGGGCCTTTGCACTGGCTGTTCCTTCTATCTATCCAGCTCTGGCTGGCTGGCTGCTTCTTGTCATTTAGGTCGTTGGCTTTTTGAAGAAGTCCTCCCTGGCCTCCCTCTCTGATGTTCTCCCTCCTCCTAATCTTTGTCATAACCCCCAGTTTTATTTGTCACAGAGCTCTCCTCCAAGGGCATGTGACATCAGGGTCACACATCAGGCTCTGGACTTGGTGGGGGAGGGGGAAGGCTGCAGTTACCTATAAGCTTCATGGAAGTGGGGACTTTTGGGTGGGGTTTTGAGGGGTGAATAGACGTTCACAAAGCCAGTGATGAAGGATCTTCATTAGGCGCTAAATATATTGTTCATAAAAGCCTGACTCTAAATGAAAAGGAGTTTGGGGGATTGGAGTTTGTCAGAGTGCCAAACACGATTGCTGAAAAACTCCAGCAGACCCACATAGCAAATGAGCCACTTGGGGCCAAATAATTTCAAAAAGCAAAATTAGAAAAGCCCCTGGGGAAAAAAAAAAAGTTGTTTAATGTGGATCAAGGTCGTTTTGTAGGTTTCCTGTGATGTGGAGTGGGGCCTCCTGGAGAAGTCATGCCAGGGCCCCTGGAGTCTTAAAACATTTCTCCCCTGCAGGGCTGGGGAGAAAAACCGCCTGGCTGTCTCTTGCAAAGTTAAACACACAACTCTCCTATGAGCCGGCAGTCCTATTTCTAGGTATTTACCCAAGAGAATAGAAAGCATATGTCTACACAAAGACTTGCACGTGAATGTTCACAGCAAGTTGGTTTCTCATAGCCCCAAACTGGAATCATCCCAAATATCCATCAACAGGGGATTGAATAAACGGCTGAGTTACATCTGGGCCATAGGACGCGGCTCAGCAATTAAACCGAGCAAACTATCGAGACATGCCGCATCACGCATGACCCTCACACACGTCGTGCTGGGCGAAAGAAACCAGACAAGAAAGGGTCATACCATGTGACTGACTGACTGCTTGGTATGCAGCGTAAGAACAGGCAAGTCTATGTGGTATTTACAGAAGGCAGAGCAGTGGTTAGTTACCAATGAGAAGGGGCACAAAAGAACCTTCTGGGAGGCTGGGAATGCCCTAGATCTTGATTTGGGCGGTGGATACATTTGTATAAAAGAAAAAAAATCATCGGGGCACCTGGGTGGCTCAGTCTGTTAAGCATCCGACTTCAGCTCAGGTCATGATCTCGCGGTCTGTGAGTTTGAGCCCAGCTTCGGGCTCTGTGGCGACAGCTCAGAGCCTGAAACCTGCTTCGGATTCTGTGTCTCCCTCTCTCTCTGCCCCTCCCCCACTCACGCTGTGTCTGTCTCTGTCTCTCGAAAATGAATAAACGTTAAAAAAAAATCATCAAGCTGGATACTTAAGGTTGATACAGTTCAGACACTTTGTTATGTAAATGTCCTCCCGGGAGAAAATAAAAATTCGTCTCCGAGGCCCCTGTAGACACACAGCCTCAGTACGATAAGGTACTCGTTTGACAGGAAAGAGAAACTCAGCTGCCAGCCGGGGTTTATTTTCACTTTCCCGCCTGGCCTGCGGTCAGGCTGTGCAGCTCGCTGCCCGCCCCATCTGGGGAGACCAGCACGTGAGGCCAAGGGCACACACAGTTCTGGCGATGCTGCAGAAAACACGAATGGTCGTGAGCCCCTATTTTTAAAAACTAAAATAAATACGGAAGAAGGAAGCCCACATTCTGTCCAACTCTGTTCCTCTGCGAGGAGAGAAAGGAGTGAAAAAAAAAAAAAAATACACACCGCATAGCTAACAACGTTTTTCCCAGAAGGCTGGATTAAAGGGAGACAATGAGCATTTAGCACACCTACTCCCATCATCTCAGCTGACGTGTTCCAGCCTGAGGGGGGTGGGGGGGGTAGCTTTGGAGTTTAAGGACAACAAAAGCTGATAAGAGGAGGGAAAAGTGCTTTGAGCACTATTTATAGTCGACCCCGGACCCTGTGGGTTAAGAACCTCCCAGGATACCTGTTAAAATGTGTCTAGGGAATGTCCAGGATGGGTCTGATAAGGTGGCCGTGCCACGCACTCCCCACACGGCTGATCTCCGGGAGAAACCTTTGGGATCATTGTTACTCCCAGTTTAGAGATGAGGAGACTGAGGCCAGCACAGTTTGCAGCTGGCCCGAGTGCCCCCAGTCCAGGAGGATCACCGCTGGCTCTCTTGTCCCTAAAGCCCCCGTTTGTAGGCCGATCACCTGGCGGTTAAGGAGCTGAGGGATTTACCCAAGCGCCAGCCAGGAACCAGGGGAGAGGTTCTTTGCAAGGGAAGAGTGCCGATCTTCCTCTCTTGCCCCGAAGACTGATTTCTCTAGGACCCACAGCCCAAAGAGGCCAGCCTGAAATCAGCTTGTAGCCCTCTGGCTGTCAGAAGGACAGGACTGGGACGCTGTCACTCCCCGGGCTGGTGGGAGGTTAACCTTGCTCATCTGAGACAGGGCTGCGGGGGCGCCTGGGTGGCTCCGTCGGCCAAGCGTCCAACTTCGACTCGGGTCATGGTCTCACGGTTCGTGGGTTCGAGCCCTGCGTCGGGCTCTGTGCCGACAGCTCAGAGCCTGGAGCCTGCTTCGGATTCTGTGTCTCCCCCTCTCTCTGCCCCTCCTCCACTCTCTTCCTCTTTCTCAAAAATAAATGAACATTAAAAAGAAAAGAAACAGGGCGGCTAAGCTCAACCTTATACGTCCTGTGTAAGGATTAGAAGCAACACCCCATCACGTGTGCCCAAAGGCAATAGAGGGTGTTGGTTATAGAGAGTCTGGAGCAGGGCTGCCTGGGTTCAAATCCCAGCTCTCCCCTTACTAGTTGTGTGGGCTTGAGCATGGAGCTTAGCTTCCCTCTGTTTACCCAGTCTGCACTCAGCAGGCATTTATTGAGCACCTATGGTGTGCCAGGTTCTGTGCAAAGGGCTCTCTTGGCCTCAGTGTTTCCATCTGCCACATGGGAATAATAATGGTGCTTGCCTCATTGTCGTGTGGGAAGATGAAATCGCACCTTTCCCCGTGAGGCCAGAAAGCGAGGCTGGGACAGCGATCGCTTGGTTTGCTTTTCTAGGGGCAGGGGCCCTCCCAGAATGGTGGCTTGATGACCAGCAGGGCAGGGATCGTGGGTTTGGCCAGTGCTGCTTTCCAGATCAGGCTTCTCTGCTCCCTTCCCGGTCTGGATTTTGAAACTCCTTGCTCGGCCAGGCTGGCTGAGCCCACTTGGTCCTCAACGTCCGTCCCTCTCCTGGGCGGTTTGTCCAGGAGCACATTACGGCTTCCGTGGATACCTTCCTCCATAAAAGAGAAAAAAATAATAATATTTTGTGACTGCATTGGCATGACAATCAGTATAATCCAGGCTGGAGTCAGGCTTACACCTTGGCCCTTAACCACATTTGTTTTTCCCTTTTATTTTATTTTATTTTATTTTATTTTATTTTATTTTATTTTTTAAATTTATTTTTGGGACAGAGAGAGACAGAGCATGAACGGGGGAGGGGCAGAGAGAGAGGGAGACACAGAATCGGAAACAGGCTCCAGGCTCTGAGCCATCAGCCCAGAGTCCAACGCGGGGCTCGAACTCCCGGACCGCGAGATCGTGACCTGGCTGAAGTCGGAGGCTTAACCGACTGCGCCACCCAGGCGCCCCTGTTTTTCCCTTTTATTTTAAAAGAACCTAAAACATTTCCGTGGGCCCCTAAAAGCATCATGGCCCCAGGTGCTGTGCCCGCTGAGCCCAGCGGAGAGGTCGATCCTAGTGGAGCCTTTTCAGATCAAAGGTGGCTTACTTTCCCTCTTCCTTGGAGGGCCTCTGCTGCTTGGGTTAGAGCACTGGCTCAGAATTTCCCAGGGATCGGTGTTCCCTCTGTAGAATCCCACCTGGAACTTACCCATGACCCTGAAGCCTGCTGTTTCTGCCCCTTTCCCGAAGGGAGGGGGGCTTTGCCCTGTGACAGCCACCCTCACATCCCTGCTTTACAAATCAGTCCGTTGCTCATCTCTGACAGATGAAGACCCTGAAGCCAGGAAAGCCAAAGAACTTGTCCAAGGCTGCGCAGTGAGTGGGAGGTTCAAAATCAGGCGGCAGAAGGGAGGGATCCCCCAACGGTTTCCACCTCCCTCCCCCTGCAAATATGAAGTATCAGCAAGAACCCCTGTGTATGTGAATTGGTGACTAAATTATATATGTTGTATTCGTTTCTTCCGGCTGTAGCAACAAATGAACCATAAGTGCGGTGGCTTAAAACAGCAGAAATGTGTTCTCTCCCTGTCCTGGAGGCTGGAAGTCAGGCATGGTGCTGGTCCGTCCTGGAGCCCCAGAAGAGGATGAGTTCTATGCTCCTCTCCTGGGTTCTGGCGCCTGCCAGAAATCTTTGGGCTCCTTGGATCATAGGTCACTCCAGTGTCTGCCTCTGTCTTCACGTGGCCCTCCCCTAGGAAGATGCTTGTCCTTGGAGTCAGGTCCCACCCCAATCCAGGATGATCACATCTCCAGATCCTTAACTTAATTATTACGTGTGCAAAGAGGCTGTTTCCAGATAAGGTCACCCTCGCTGGTGTGGGGAGTTAGGAGGCTGCGTGTTTCTCTGGTCGGCATTCAGCCTGCTGCCCTTGAGATACAGATAAAATGAGAACCAGGGTGGGGATAAAAATAATATGGCCCACCACCTGGCACAGGGTGGGTGCTTAACAACTATATACGTATCTATTTATGTATATAAAACATCTGGTTTCGGAAAAAAACGTTCAGGGGCGCCTGGGTGGCTCAGTCGGTTAAGCGTCCGACTTCGGCTCAGGTCATGATCTCGCAGTTGGTGGGTTCAAGCCCCGCATCGGGCTCTGTGCCTGGAGTCTCTTCGGATTCTGTGTCTCCCTGTCTCTCTGCCCCTCCTCACTAACCGCCCCCCCCACCATCCGTTATGTTTTAGGCCCCTGTTCCCCCTTTCAGTTCCTGGAATTAAAATTATGTTCCTGCCTCAGGGCCTTTGCTCGCTTATCCCCTCTGCCTGGAATGCCTTCTTATCATTCAGATTGCAGCAAGATGTCACGGGCCTGCCCTGCCCTCCCCGGCAGGGCACAGACCTTTCCCACCTGCTAACCTCCTCTGCCCACCTCACGCCTGGATGAATCTAGACAGTGCTGTGTCGCCTCATTATTTATTTGCTGCCTGCCTCCTTGCACCAGATCACAACACCCTTGAGAGGAAGGGGGTCGTCTCGTTCCTAGCTGCAGTTCTAACACCTGGCAAATCATAGGTGCTCAGAAAATAATGTGTTGAATGCATGATTACGTTGTTCTCTCTCTTTAAGACCAGGGCTTTCGCCTACTGTGAGGCAGTGGATTTCAAAGGATGGAAAATCCCCTATAATTGTAGCCAAAACAAGGTCCCCGTGAAAGTGTCTTCCTGTTCTCTGTGGGTGGGCACCCCCCAAAGACCAAGACCGGTCACTTCATTTCAACCATTAATTAAAAATCCCCTCCCTGCGCCGTTACTTCCTCTCCTTTCTCACTTCATCCTACATATTATTTTTTTTTTCATGTTTTATTTATCTGAGAGAGAAGGAGAGAGAGGCAGAGAGCGGCAGACAGGGGATCCTAAGTGGGTTCTGTGCTGACAGCACGGAGCCCGCGGGGCTCGGACTCAGGAACCGTGAGATCATGACCTGAGCCAAAGTTAGACACTCAACCGACGGAGCCACCCGGGCGCCCCTCTACTTGTTACTAAACAGAGGCCAGCCTTTCTGCATTGGTCAAGGACCCTGAATGACACTGAGAGGGAATGTCTCAGTCTTGGCCATCTGGGTCTCGGGGTGCCTGGCATACATACAGTCAGTGCCTCATTAATGCAGGCAAAACGGAGGGAGGAAGTCAGATCCACGTCAGCTGGAACCATGGACTGGTGACGTTCCCTCTCTCTGAGCCCTGATTTCCCGGTCTGTGAAATGGTACCCTTTAAGATCTGCCCTGGAATCTGGAAGGAGCAAAGGCAGGAAATGTCAGCCCAGGAGGCAGATGAAACCCCCCCCCGCCCCCCCGTCCCCCCCCCCCCCCCGCCACTGCCGGGGAGTCTTAAGGAATCTTGTCCTGCTCTTGCCCCTCCGACTAATTGGGTTAGCATTTCTGGGGTGGGTGCCAGCATTAATATGTTTTAAACTGCCCCCCCCCCCCGGGTGCATAACAGAATATTATTTGACAATAAAAATGAGCAAAGTGCTGATCCATGCTATAACACGGAATGGCTGTAGAAACCTGCTTCATGATACGGGTCAGACACCGAGGACCATGTATTGTATGGTTCCATGTATATGAAATGTTCGAAGCAAATCCATAGAGACAGAGAAGAGATTAGGGCTTGCCTAGGGCGGGGGGAGGGGGTGATGAGAAGTGCCTATAAATGGGTCCGGGGTCAGGGGGTGTCTTTTCGGCGTGATGCAAATGCTCTAACATTGATCATGGTGATGGTGGCACAGCCCTGAGCATAGGCTAAAAACCACTTTAAATGGGTGAACTGCATGGTATGTGGGTTGTATCTCAATAAAGCTATTTGAAAAAAAAAATCCACAAGAGAAGAACCCCTCACTCTTTGTGAACAGCCACGGAGCTGGAGCTGGTGAGCAAGGAGGCCCTGCCTGCAGGCCCCCAGCAGAAGAGGGAGCTGGGGGGAGGTGGGCAGTGTAGTTCCAAGTGTGACTATGGCCCTTCCCATGGTCCTGTAAAGGTGCAGGTTTTGGGCCCTACCCCCAAGCCCCCCCGCCAAATCCCATGCTGTGGAAGGAGAGGGGCTGGGAATGTGGGTTTTAACAAACTTCCCAGGGAAAGGACCAGACCCCCTGGTTTAAGACAACTGTGTGCATAAAGGGGACACAGATGCCCTGGGACAAGCCGCTGAGCACCACAGACCCTCTGCCCAGAAAACCGCACACTTGTGCAGCAGAGATGACGGGGCGCAGGCCCCTGGGCCCTGGGGACACAGGATATGCCTGGGGAGCAGTGCGTAAGCAGATGTAACCCCGTGAGAAATGTGCTTGGTGGTTACCAAGAACTGGAGAGGACTAAATAAAGCTAAAACTGTCCTGTGTTAAATGACCCTCATCAATTCACTCAGTTCCTAGGAACAGGCCCTTTCCTTCTGCAAATCAGTTTGGTCCTGGAGTTGAATGCCACTTGCCTTTGGGAAAAGAAGACAGCTTTTGCATTTGCCATCCTTTGCAGACTCCTGGGGGAGCCTCTGGGCCTCGGCCCCACTCCGCGAGAAGGACCGCCCTCGGGAGTTACAAACCCCTCCGCGGACTGAGAACTGGGTGCGGAGGCAGGGGTGGGGAGGGGTGAGGGTGAGAACACGAACAACAGTAGCTAGAACTGACGGGGAGCTGCCTGTGTACCAGGTACATCCTCTCCCAGCCCCATAAGCCCAGCAAGATCGTTCCCACCACACAAAGCCGAGAGGCGCGAAGTCACCCAACCTGTCTGCCAGGCTGGTCCCCAGAACTCGTCTTTGGAACCTCTGTTCGGCCTCTTCCTCGTTTGTGTGTGAAATGGTCAAACAAAAGTGGTGCACATCGGCCCCCTCACGGTCAGAGCAGCATCCGCTAGAAGGTGGACGCGACCCAAGGATCCATCCATGGATGAATGGATAAATACAAGGCGGTCTAGCCATACCCTGGAATATTCTCCAGCCTTAAAAAGGAAGGAGATTCTGACCCAAGGCGGATGAACGTCGAGGACGTCATGCTAAGGAAGGAAGCCGGTCACAAAAGGACAATATTGCAGTATTTCACTTTCATGAGGTGCCCAGAGTTGCCAAGTTCACAGAGACAGAAAGTGGACGGGTGACTGCCGGGGCTGGGGGCTGGGGGGCTGGGGCGTTAGTGTTTAGTAGGGACAGAGTTTCCGTTTTGGAGGATGAAGAGCTTCACAGAGTGGATACACAGTGACGTCAATGTACTTAATGCTACTGAACGGTGCACTTAAAACCACTTAAGATGGGGGGCGCCTGGGTGGCTGAGTCCCTTAAGCCTCCCACTCTTGGTTTCGGCTCAGGTCGTGATCCCGAACCACGGTTCGAGCCCCGTGTTGGGCTCTGTGCTGAGAGCTCAGAGTCTGGAGCCTGCTGCGGATTCTGTGTCTCCCTCTCTGTCTCTGCCCCTGCCCTGCTCGCGCATGCACCCTCTCTCTCTCAAAAATAAAGAAACATGAAAAGAATAAAAAAATTATTGTGGCATATCTTTGATGGCATTTGACGTGTGTGCACACTAACATGATCCCACCAGACTGCTGGAGAAAACACAGCTCTGCGGGCCCTGCACCCGCAAAACCTCTTCCTGGGGGTGCCTGGGTGGCTCAGTCGCTTCAGCATCTGACCTCAGCTGGGGTCATGATCTCACAGTTCGTGAGTTCGAGTCCCCCGCCCCCCCCCCCCTGGGTGAGCTTGAGCCACGCTTCGCGTGACCCTTCTTTTCTCTCTCCCCCCTCACTCTCTCTCTCTGCCCCTCATGGGATTCTCTCTCTCTCTCTTGCCCCTCACTCACTTGCAACCTCTCGAAAGAAAGAAAGGAAAGAAAGAAAAGGAAGAAAGAAAAGAAAAAGGAAGGGAAGGAAGGAGAAAAAGAAAGAAAGAAAGAAAGAAAGAAAGAAAGAAAGAAAGAAAGAAAGAAAGAAAGAAAGAAGAAGGGAGGAAGAAAGAAAGAAAAGGAAGGAAAGGAAGGAAGAAAGAAAAGAAAAAAGAAGGAAAGGAAGAAAGGAAGAAAGAAGGAAGAAAGAAACAGGTCCCTGGTGATCAGACTGTTTCACACCAGAATCTTCCTTCGTTCTCTATCGTCCTAAATGGGACCGTGCAGCATGGGCTGTTCCGAATAGCACTGATCTGAGAGCATTCTTACACGGTCTTTTGGAGAACACATGGCTACATTTCTCTTGGGCATATCCTCTGACGTAGTCTGTGTGCGTGCGTCCAGCCTTAGTAAATGTTGCCAGATTTCTGCAACGTTGTAACAGCTCACACACCACCCCCCTCCCCCATACACACACGCACAGAGGACAGAACTCCCAGTGGCCCCCCCATGCTCACCACACCTGCTCTTGCCTTTTTCGTTTTGCACCTTCAGGTGGGTGTGTCACGAAGTGACTTCTCATTTGGGGTCGGGGTCACAGGTGAACCCCAGGCCACAGGCCATGGGGTGGGGGTGGGTGTGCATGAGACCTTTCGTGAGGAATCCCTGGTCTGATCTTAACCTGTCTGACCTCACTTTCCCCCTCTGTAGAATGGGCATAATAACCATACCTATCTCAGTATGTTTTTGAGGATTAAATGAACCAGTATGTGCATTGGGCTTGGCACTGAAAAGCTTCCACTGCCTTCCAGGCCCTGGTCCAAGGCAAAGCTCAAGCCTGAGAGGCTTTGGGGTGTGTGTGCGTGGGGGGGGGGGGGGGGGGTTGGGGTGGGGTGAGGAAATTCAGGGAAAGAAAGGGAGGCTCCAGGCCCTTGTCTCTAGAGGGTAAAGTGGCTACACAGTCAGGTTTCCTCCTCCCAAGGAGCCTCGGGTGCTGCTAACCGCTTTCTCTGGTTCCATTTTCAGTTTCTTGGAAAGCAGCTCTGGACCCTTCCTGTCAGTCCCGACCCAGGATGCAGGCTCCAGAGGCACCAAGCATCTTGAGCCCTGTCCAAGCCTGGCAGTTTAGAAACGCTCCTTGTAACTGCCAAGGTCAACGTTGCACCCGACAGGGGCAGGGCCTCCACCTTCCGGGGGGGCATCAGGCCGCGCAGGGCAGCCGAGTGGCAGGGCAAGGCCCGGCCATGGTCGTAAAAGACCGGAAACAACCTGTTTGCCCCGCAGTCGGGAAGCGGCAGGGTGAATTATGGTGCATCCACATTGTAACCCGGGTTTTATGTGCCGATAGGGTGACAAAGTACAGGGTGATAAAAGCAAGGGGCAGGTCTGGATGTAGGAAAGGCTCGCATTTGCGTGAGAGAAAACACGACTTATTTCCGTGTGCTGGTACCTGTAGAGCACAGGAAATTGATCAGAACAGTTGCCCCCAGAAAGGGGCAGCTGGGAGGCTGGGGCTGGCCGAGAAGGATGCTGACTGTTTTCTGGAAGCCTTTGGATGCTTTGAATTTCTGTTTAAATTGTACACATGCGTTGTTATTGTGGGGTTCTTTTTCAAAGGAGGAAAGATGGGGCGCCTGGGTGGCTCAGTCGGTTAAGCATCCAACTTCAGCACAGGTCATGATCTCACAGCTTGTGAGTTCAAGCCCCGCGTCGGGCTCTGTGCTGACAGCTCAGAGCCTGGGGCCTGCTTCGGATTCTGTCTCCCTCTCTCTCTGACCCTCCCCCACTCACGCTCTGTCTCTGTCTGTCTCTCAAAGATAAATAAGCAATAAAAATTTTTTTTTCAAAGGAGGAAAGAAAAGAAGGAAGCTTTCTTTCTTAAACCAGCTTGTTGGACGGCCGTCCTGTGATGCTCACTCTCTGAGGGCTTTGGACTCAGGCAGTGGGCGTTCACATCTGGATGGGCCCGCTTTGTAGCACTCTTGGGCAAGTTGTCAAACCTCTCCAAGATTTGCTTTCTCCCCTGTAAAATGGCACGCTGTAGATAAGCTGTTCACATTTATATCGACATGGTATTGATATTAATACGATAATAACAGTTCCTGCCTCCTAGGCTTGTACAGCTTGAACGAGGCAGCGCACAGACATGCTTGAGAAAGTGCGGGGGGTTTCATGAGCCCCACCGAGGGCTCCCACCGCTATGGGCCCATTATTCCCCTGAGGTCTCATTCGGTGTAAGACAGATTCTGACCCACTAGGTAGATGCTCATGGGGTAGATGCTGCATTTCCAAAAGCTCCCTGGAGAGGTGGCTGGAATGTTGATCTGGGCAGTGACTTTCTTTTTTTTTAATTTTTTTTTTTTCAACGTTTATTTATTTTTTTTTTTGGGACAGAGAGAGACAGAGCATGAACGGGGGAGGGGCAGAGAGAGAGGGAGACACAGAATCGGAAACAGGCTCCAGGCTCCGAGCCATCAGCCCAGAGCCTGACGCGGGGCTCGAACTCCCGGACCGCGAGATCGTGACCTGGCTGAAGTCGGACGCTTAACCGACTGCGCCACCCAGGCGCCCCAAGGGCAGTGACTTTCAAGAGTGCGTGTGAAACCTGATCGAGCCACAGGCTTGAGATGAGCGCACTGTACTGGACGTAGGGTGTACCTCAATGAAAAGAATCACACGCGCACAGACGGTTTGGGGTGCCCTATGGCTGGGGAATAAAACAGCATTCAGTACCACTGAGGAAATTTCCCAGCCCAAGAATGGTCTCATGAGGGACTTGTGATGGGTAAGGGACCACCCCTGGGCCTGGCCACCCACAGTGCTGTCTGTGCCCCTCCCCGTCCTTCAGGGGCCAGAGGACAGAGAGCCTTTTTCAGGGAATGTGTGTGGTCCCTGGATGGGGAGACAAAGCCAGCTGCACTGTTGCTTAGCCCCCAGGAGGAGGCAGGGGAGCATTTCCACAGGACAGGTTCCAAGAAGTAAGGTCGCTGCTAAGGCACAGCAGAGCCCTTCGCGGTCCCCTCCTCACCGCCTTCCCCCGCCACCATGTCGCACCTTGTCCCTGCCTCACTCATTCCATTATTTCCTCATGGAGTCCCCAGTCCCCCAGGGCCGCGGGGCTGAGTGGTGCAGCGTGGGCTCCAGAACCGGTGTGCGAGGTCAGCATCGGCTCTTTACCGACCTGCTGTGTGACCATGGGCTGCTACTCAACTTCTCTGAGGCTTAGTCTCCTTGCTGTAAAGCCCAGCGTCCCACCCTCCCTTCCGCATTGGTCCCAGCCTCCCTGCATTCAGACTCCCGAGTCCCACCACTGTGCTCTCTGGGGACGACAGGCAGAGACCAGAAACAGTGGGCCGGTGTTGCCTCTCCTGTGGCTTCTGAGAGTTCAGAGATCCCCGGGGGTCGGGGATGTGACGCCATTCTTTGGATGCAGAAGCTGAGGCCGAGGGGCACACCCCCCAGCCTCTGGGTCCTACTTGACCCCATGTCTGACGCTGCTGTCTGGGTGGCCTGCCTGGAAATCGAGTGAGGTGGGGGGACCCCAAATCTCCCCTGTGACTGGTGATGAATCTTCTGTGGATCTGCCACCCCCCCCCAACCCCCCTCTGTCCAGGTTCCTCTTCCTTGGCAGGTAGAGAGGGACAGAGATGGGTGTTGGGAGCCATAACCTCCCTCCTCCTCAGCCTCGGTCAGGCCAGGCTGGGCTTTGAGAGTGCTGGGCAGCAGTGCCCGGAGGCCCCCCAGACCTGCAAATCTCCCAGACCCTGAGGCTCAACACACCTTGGTTCAAATCCTTCCTCTGCCCCTCAGCAGCTCTGTGACCTTGGGCTCACAGCTTCAACTCTGGGCCTTTGCGTCCTCAGCTGTAAGGTAGGAGTGTTCTCCCTTTGTAGGACAGGTGACCGTAAATGGCACCTGGGATTTTTGCTGTGGTCATTGGCATCATCCCTGAGCTGCTGATTTCTCAGACCCAAGCCTAGCAGTGTCGTGGCTCCCTCTGGGTTCCTTCTGCCCAGGCGAGGTTGTAAAGATATTCGGGCACCTGGGGACGGGCCCCATCTCCCGGAATTCCCTGTTCCCGATTGCCCGCCAAGGGCAGTTCAGTGGAATTTCCACGGAAGCCAACTGCTATTCCTGGGGGGTTGGCACTCCCAGCAGGGCCCGAGAGCCAGCTGCTACCGCTGTCTCAGTTCCCGGGGGGCTGTCGGGGAGCCTCGGTTTACCCACCTGTGAAAGGGCCAGTGACCTCCCGTCTTCAAGCACTGGTTCGCTGATTTTAGGGTCTCAAGGATCAGCAGACTCCATTGGGAAGTTAACCACCAACCTTAAAAACTCACCAAGTACGGTTTTGAAGAGACCAATTAACATCTCCAGTTTTCACCCCTTCCTGAAAGGAATGTGCACACACCTGTGTGCACTCGTCATGTCCGGTGAAAGTTGGTCCCTAAATCGAAGAATTACGGTGATCAGCCAGCACCTACACAGTGCCGGGTGTGAACTCGACGAGGCCTCAGTGCGGCCCGCGGCACCAGACTCGATCCGTTTCCGGCTGGGAGGTGGGGACACCCACTGATGAGGTGGCAGATCCCGGATTCCAGCCCAGGGTGGCCCGCTCTCCATCTGCACTTTGCACCCCCAGGCCAGGGGTCCTCAAACTTCCGCATGCGTTAGCGGCCCCTGGAAAAGCCCTGCCTACAGGGCTCTGGGGGTGGGCCCGAGAATGTGCATTGCTAGCAAATCCATGGGTGACGCTGATGCCGTCGGCCTGGGGACCGCCATCGGAGACCCGCGGTTCTTCGTCGTACTGCCTGCCAGGAGCAGCATTAGCTTCATGACACAAGTTTGCAATTGTCCTGCTTTTCGCTTTCTGCTTTGAAGCCATTGTTAGGGGTCAGACGTAGTCTGGAACCATCCCCCGCGGCCAGGATACCAGGCTAGCGGCCGTCCCCGAACCCCACTGAGACTCAGTGTTCTCATCTGACAAGTGGGCCAGGCGTGACATTCTCCACCTCTCTTGGGGTGGGGGCATTGAACCAGGGAACCCAGGGAGACGCTTGGTGAAGAATCCTTTGGAATAATTACCAGCCACTTTAGGGGAGCAAACTTTGCCACCCCAAAATGTGTCTCTTTGGCGTGTAGATTATTTTAGGTTGATTATTTTTTAGAAACAGAGGGCTCTGGGAGCGCCTGGGTGGCTCGGCTGGTTGAGTGTCCAACTTCGGCTCAGGTCATGATCTCACAGTCTGCGAGTTCGAGCCCCGTGTCGGGCTCGTGCTGACAGCTCGGAGCCTGGAGCCTGCTTCGGATTCATGCTCTGTCTCTTTCCCTGTCTCAAAAATAAACAAACGTTAAAAAAGAACAAAGAAAAGAAACAGAGGGCTCAGGAAGAACCTTTGACCATCCTCCTAACTGCTTGAACTTATTTAGACAGAGGGCCTGTTGCGGGAAGGGAGCTGTCCGCACAGACAATCCCAACATAGTATGAACGAGGGCAGGGAGATAGCTGGCAAAGTCGGTCGGCTAAAATTCTTCTCTGTGTCCCACTGCTTCTAAGTGTCCCAGCAAACATTTGCTTACCAAACATTTACTCTTTTTCCTCTTCCTGCGCCCTCCCAGAGCCCTACCCCTTGTCCTTAGCTCTGGATGCCATAGAAGCCTGACTGCCCATGGGCCTCCTAATCCTTGTGGGGCCTCTGTCTGTATGTAATTAAATCTGATTTTCTCCTCTTCGTCTGTCTCATGTCAATTTAATTCTTAGACCAGCAAAAAGAACCTTCAGGGGAAGAGGAAAATTTTTCCTCCCCAGCACCTCCCTCAGCCAGTAGTTAGCATGTACGGAGCATTCAGATTATTCCAGACGTGATTTTATGTATTTATTCATCGGACATTTATTGAGAGCTTTCTAGGTTCCAGACAGGCACCTTTCTGAGGCTTTACATGTATCAACTCATTTAATTTCCATTAGGAGGCAAGGTCTGTCTTATCCTCATTTTATGGGTAAAGAAACCAAGGCGCAGAGAGGGCGCGTCCCTTTCTTGTGGTCCCACAGCTCATAAAGAGCTCATAAAGGTCAGGATTCCGAGCCAGGCTGAGGGTCTCCAAAATCTGTCTCTTGTCCCCACTCTGGTCATGTTAATGACACCTCAGTTAAGAGCTGGGCTGCAGGAAGGGCTCTGCCTTGTATTGCCCCTGACTCATCGAGTACAGTGGGTTGAATCGTGTCCCTCAAAGAGATGCAGAATCTATGAATGGGGTCTTATTTGGGGGAAAAAAAGGTCTTTGCAGGTATAATTAGGATCTTTCAGTGAGAACATCTGGATTTAGGTTGGGTCCCCAACCCAGTGGCGTGTGTCCTTTTCAGAGAAGGTCAGGAGATTTGGACACACAGACCCAGAGGGGTGGAGGCCGGGTGAAGGTTCAGGTAGAGATCGGAATCACGCAGCCCCAGAGCCAGAAGTTGGAAGGAAGGCTTGTACCCCAGAGCCTCCAGAGGGAGCGCAGTCCTGCTGCCACCTTGATTTTGAACTTCTGGCCTGCAGAAAGGTGAGAGAATCAGTATCTATTGTTTTAAGCCGCCTAGTTCATGGTAATTTGTTACGGTGGCCCCAGAGACCCTATATACTGGGTGACCCCGGACAAGTCCTCTCCTTTTCAGCCCCCTCCACGCGGCTGCCGGGGCCCCTGCTCACTGGCCCCGGATGCCAGCCGGCCAGGGACCCTTCCAGGACCTGTGGGGCATGGAGGGCCAGGGAGACTCCCCGGGGACAGCACTGGGTGGGCCCGGCAGGTCTGTGTCTGTCTATACAGACGTGCTGGGGGGCTGGGGTCAGGAGATGCGTAGACCTTGGTGCCCTGGACGAGACGCCATTACCTTTGGGGCCTCAGTTTTCCTCTTCTGTAAGGTGAGAGCCCTCTTGCCTCCTGGATGAGCTGTGAGCACTCACGGGGTCCACCTATAGACATGGAAGGTCCTCCATCTGTCGTTAGTATTGTTTTGAGTCCTTTGACAGGCTTTTCCTGAGCACGTACTTTGTGCTTCGGCTGGCCACGAGCCCCCTTCTCAAGGAAGCGGGTTGTTGTTGTTGTTTTTTTATTGTGATCGTCTCTGCTCTAGTAATGACAGAGACCGAGGTCCGGGAGGGCTAACCCCTTGATGGAAGGCACCAAGCTAGCAGCGAAGGAGCCCCCGCCCCAGCCCAGGGCTCCCCGCCCGTTTTCCTGGCAGCTGCGATTGCTGGGGTGGGGGGCTTGCTGGGGGGTGGGGTGGCCAGAGTTCGCCACTCGGGATGGGGGTGGTCTGTAGGGAGCGGCGCGCGTGTGCCGGGGCACAGGCGCACCGTCGGCATCTGCGTGTGCCTGCACGCGTGTGTGCATGTGTGCGTGCCCGCGCACGCGTGTTCCTCCGTGTGCACGTGCGTGTGTGTGCCGGTGTGGGTTTTGCTTTCACATTTGGTGCTGCTCAGAGGCCCTGATTCCTGTAAACCCCATGGTCTGGTTTCCAGCAGACTCTGTATGGCCAAGGCAGCAGGCACTGTGACCTGGGCTGGGTCCGACCTGTGGCTTCCCCTTCTCGCTCCTCTGGCTGCAGGGTGTAGAAGGGATGTAAATGAGGGCAGGACATCTGGCCCCGGTGGCAGCTGTGGTGTGAAACCGAGCGCAGGGGCCGCAGGGAAGGCGTGCCCTACGCAGCGTTCTTGGGGACCCGTCTCGGGGTCCCCGCGGGCCAGAGAAAGACTCGCGAAGGAGCCCGCCCCCACGCATAGCGTATCCAGCTGTGTGGGCCCAGGCCTCAGTTTCCCCTCCTGGAAAAGCAGGAGAGGACATCCTCCGTGCAGGGGTGTGGGGTGCATTCACGCAGCCATTCGTGCATCCGTCGGGTGACCCTCTGAAGACTCACATGAAATGGTCCTCCTGGCGGGTGCCGGCCTCTTCGTACCCCCGTACGCGCTTCCCCAAATTAGCGTGGGGGTCCGAGCGCAGAAATACCCACGAGTGGTTGCTTCCCTGCGTCAGGGAAAACACCATCCGGCCCTTGGCGACGCTTCTCACGGTCCAGGAGCCGAAGGAGTGAGTGCTCCTTCTTTAAACCTGCACCTGCCCCACTGTGGTAGCGACCTGTGTTTTCAACCCCACGGTGCAGATGTAGAGATGCAGTCCTGTCAAGGAACTTGCTCAGGAGCACGTGCTAGGAGGTGGTCAAGGTGGAATTCAAATCCAGTAGGCCGTGCCTTTAGAGCCGCTGCCCTCCCCAGCCCATCAGAGGTGTCCTAACACGGGGTGGGGGAGGTGCGGGGGACGGGGGGGCTCCCTCTCAGCCCAAGGGAGAAAGGGCCCTGTGGCAGGAGGGCCCGAGCGGCGGAGACGTGGAGGTGGGACAGAGATGCTACGTCAGGGGACAGCGTGGGAAGGGCTCTGTGCGTGGGGAGTAGCCTGAGGTGAGGATAGACAGGAGGAGGCCAGGAGAGGCGGGAAGGCAGGGCACTCTGGGCTTCTCTTTGGGGGTGCTGGGGGTTACAGGGAGAAGGGGGGACTGTCAGTTCCTGCCGGGGGACCTTGCTCCAACCGTCTGTGTCTCAGTCAGGGGCACCTGCCTGAGCCCAGATGCTCAAGCCCCCCAAGCAGGGTGTTATCCTTGACTCCTTTCTTTGTTACCCCTTATCAGGCCATGGTCCGGGGGCTTGGGGGGTTGCTGAGACCAGCCACTTCTCTTCACCTCTCCGATGCCTCCTTGCTCTAAGCATCAGACACCTACAGTCACTGCAGTGACAGCCTCCTGGCTGTCCCCGCCTCCCTGCCCCCAAGGTCCGTTTTCCACACTGCAGCCAGGAGCAGCTACAAAAATGAAAATCAGAGCACACCTGTCTCCACGTCACCCCCCAACCCTAGACAAGCCCTGCTGCATTTAGAACAAAACGTGAGTCTCTCCCTGATCAGGTCCCCCCGCCGTGCACCCCTCTTGACAGTCCCCCTACCCCTGCCCATTACCCCCTCACTCACTGCACCCAACCCTGGGCTGTCTGGCCCTCAGACAGTCATTCCCACCTCAGGGCCTTTGCATCTGCTGCCCCGTCTGCCTGCAGTGCCCTTCCCTGGATCACTCATCATTCGGGTCTCAAACTAAGCATTGGCGGTGGGCAGAGCCTTTCCGGGGAAAGGTCTTCCCTCCCTGCTCCTGGTTGAGCTCCTTCACGTGCACGCCCATCACCAGAAGCCAGTCTCTCCTTCCTCCTCCTCACCTCTCACCTAACTGCAAACTTCATAAAATCACAGTCCTTGTCTGTTTTGCTCGCTACCACATTCTGGCATCTGGCACGTAGCAGGCATTGGGTGAAGGCTTGTCGAAAGAAGAAATGACTAAAGGGATCAGACTCGGTCTTCTTCTGTGAAATGGGGCCACATCACGTCTCTTTGGCCGGTCGGCAATACGGCTCAGAGGTTGCGCTCGCACGCAACCGGGGTCCTTCTCCCCTTGTCCAAGGGCTCCCCGGGCTGTCCCTCCTGGAGCCTGGCTCCCTCCCGCTCCCCAAGCCCACTCCCCTGCAGCAGGTGCCTGGGTGGAAGTGTCTCCCCGCCAGTTCCCCGGCTGGTGCTACCCGGCCTCCTCTAGCTAGCCCGCTGCCCACAGGTCCCCGAGGATGGCTGGGAGGTGGGGGGTGTTGGCACCTGGCTCCCAGCCCAGGCTCACACAGACCCGTCTCTGGCCCGCCTGCAGCACCTAAATGCAGCCGTTTTAAGAACCTGTCAGGGTTGACTCATACTTCCTTTGTTTCCAGCTGGGCTCGCTCAGGAGTGTCGCTGTTTTGCAAGGCTGAAGTCTGAGTCCCTCAGAGGTGAGCACCCGGCCGTATGCCTCGGTGAACCTATAATGAGGGTCACGGCCCCCCACAAAACCACAGTCCCGGCACTGTTGGGAAACTACCCCTTTCTGACGGTTGAGGCATTCGGGTTTGGAGACACTGCTTTGAGGCTTTGGTGGGCTGCAGGGGGGAGGGAGGGGAGGGGATCCTGTCCATCCCTCTGCCCTCAGACTAAACCCAAGCACTTGCTGCCCTTGGGGGGCCACTTGGACATCCCTAGTGCCCCACTTTTCCTTCCCGCCCGATGAGATAAGGCGTGCCTATTCACCCCTTGGCTCGGAAGGTTTTTTCTTTCTGTACAAGCGTGCGTGTGGAGCCCGCTCTTGACGGTCTAAAACAGTTCCGCTTTCACAGAACTGTGATCATTTTGGGAAAGGGGGTCTGTTACGAGTATATCTTGGCCTGGGTGTTTCTTTAAACATCTGGGCGAATGTTCACATAAATCAGGTCACACTACTCAGGGGAGAAGGAACCCTGGACTGGCTTCTGTCCCCATTTTTGGTTTGGAAAATGTTTTTCCAAGCCCCACCTACACTGATCCGAGGTCATCCATGGCAAAAGAGAAACAACCAGCCCGGGCTTCCAGATGATAAAAAGTCACTTTTTTGGGGGGTAATATTTAACCCATCTTATCACATACGTCCAGGGGAAAGGATTCAGGCTTCGAAAGCTACTGATTCAGGGGCAGCCTCACACTGGCTGTGTGGCTTTGGGTGAGTCCCTGGACTTCCTCTGAAACCTGGTTCTTGAGGGTAGAGGTAGGGCATGGTTACGCCTGGATAGGTTTTTGTTTTCTGGTTTGAGCTTTTTTTCTTTTTTTTCCCCCTGTTTAAAAATAAAGGTGAAATTTATATCATCTAAAATCAGCCATTTCAAAACGTACGATTCAGGGGCACCTGGGTTGGCTGAGTTGGTTGAGCAGCCAACTCCTGATTTCGGCTCAGGTCATGATCCCAGGGTCGTAGGATCGTGGGATCGTGGGATCGTGGGATCGAGCCCCGCGTTGGGCTCTGAGCTTAGCACGGAGCCTGCTTGAGAGTCTCTTTCTCTCTCCCTCTCTCTCTCTGCCCCTCTCCCCCACTCACACTCTTTCTCTCTCAAATAAAAAACCAAAACACAGAGTGGCATTCGGCACATTCACAAGTGTACAACCAGTGTCTCAACCTATTTCCAGAACATTCTCACGAGCCCAAAAGGAGGCATGTACCTGTTTTGCAGTCACTCCCCACTCCTTCCTCCTCCTCCTCTCCCCCAACCCCAGACTCTATAAGCATTAACTTATACGTGGTTGAACTTGCTTCGTCCCTGGGCTGAGTCCGCCAAAGAGGGAAAGAGGCAATGGTGTTTCCTGGCTGGGCCGGAACCATCACCACAGGCAGGCCTGGAGCCACCTTAGCCTGGGGCTGGGCTTCTGCTCTGGGGGTGTGTGTGTGTGTGTGTGTGAGCATACAGTTCTATGAGTTGTAACACAGGTAGATATTTGTGTAATGACCACCACCACACCCAGGACACAAAATAATTCCATCACCCCAAAAGGTGCCCTCCTGCAGCCCCTTTTCCATTCAGTCCTCTCTGCCTCCCCCAGCCCCTGGCAACCACTGATCTGTTTTCTGTCCCCCTAGTTTTAGCCATTCCAGAATATTCCAGAATGTCATATAAGTGGAATCCCACAGGATGAGAACTTTTGGGTCTGCTTTCTTTCTTTTTTTTTTTTAATGTTTATTTTCGAAACAGAGAGAGACAGTGTGAGTGGGGGAGGGGAAGAGAGAGAGGGAGATGCAGAATCCGAAGCAGGCTCCAAGCTGTCAGCACAGAGCCCGACGCGGGGCTCGAACCCCCGAACCGTGAGGTCATGACCTGAGCTGAAGTTGGACGCTTAACCGACTGAGCCCCGCCAGGCGCCCCTGGGTCTGCTTTCTTTTGTACCCAACAGAATGTTTTTGAGATTTATCCAACTTTCCATATCTACCCACTGTCTATTCCTTTTTCTCGCTGAGTGGTATTTCAGCGTGTGGATGTACCAGTTTGTTTCTCCGTTCACCTGCTGAATGACATCTGACCTTTCTCTGTCTGGGGCAAACACAAACGAGCTGCTGCAAACATCCGTGCTTTCGGCGTGGACCTAAGTTTTCATTTCCGTAGGGTAGGAACCCAGGGGTGGGAATGCTGGGTTAGGTATGGCGAGCATATGTGATCCTGCTCCTGGGTGAGTTAAACCTCTTTGGGTCTCGGTCTTCTGCATGGGTAAAATGGATACACCCACAGTACCTACCTCATGGATTATTGTGGGGATGAAAGGAGACGATGTACGTTAAGGCGGAATCCGGGCTCAATAATTGTTGCCTCTCACTCTTTATTTTTTGGGGGGAGGAGGTTCATCTATGTCTTTGGCTGTGTTTTTGCCCACAGTGAGGGGCTCACCAGCCAGGATTGGCATGACAGGTGAGGATTTCCTTGGGGATCAGAGGATTTCCTTTCAGGGGCCAGAGGTTGAAGTCCTGGGGAATTCGTTATCAAGTCTGGCTGCAGACAGAGGTCCTATATATGCAGGGAAGCCGTGAGTTAGGATGACCCAGCCCCTAAATTCCACAGAAAGGGAAGCTGAAGCTCAGAGGTCAGTCTTGCCCAAGGCCACCCAGCCAGGCAGTGGTAGCGAAAGACCTGAACTCAGGGCTCCTGATTCCCCAGTGCCTTCTTTGACCTCTCTGATCTCTAAGACGGGCACAATGATTTTGTCCACCCTATAGGGCCATCAAGAGGCTTAAATGAGACAAAGTGTGCAAAGGCTTGTAATAGCGCCGGGCACACGGCAAGTGCTTGATAAAAGCTAACTTTGTTTTCTTTTTTCTAAATTTAAGATTGTATTGAGAGTCGCGTGCTCCACTAACGGAGCCAGTCAGGCGCCCCGAGAGCTAACTTTCTTAAGGAAGGAATTAACGACAGGAAGCTGGCAGGATTACAGACAGACTTCGGGGCATTCACGGATCTGCCAGAGACAGCATAGATCTCCTTCTCAGTGGTTTGGGATTTCTTGAAAAGTCAAGGAAAATGTGGGTCCCTTGCACCCAGGACCTTAGCTGCAGCCAGCAGCTAAGGGGGCCCCACCCTCCACTGCTCAGAGCTGCTCTAACGTGGTCGCCACTAGCCGCATGAGGCGACTGAGTCCTTGAACTGTGGCTAGTGTGCCAGGATGGGCTGTTAGTGTCAAATACACAATGAATTTCGAATTTCCCAACTTCACAGACTATGGTACCTGCAAAGGTCCTGCCGTGGGAGGGCGCCTGGTGTGTCCAAGGGAGGCAAGCGGGGTTGCAGTGGAGGAAGTGAGGGGGAGAGGACATCTAGTGGTGTCTCTTTCTAGGTCTGTCCTCCTAGTGTATTCGCCCCTTTGGGGCAGGGGTCGGGTCTTCCTTGTAAGTCCCGACAGCCCCAGGGGCAGCACGGAGCCTGCCATAGAGGGGGTGCCTGTTTCTTGCTTGTTGAATGGATACATGCTTGTCGGTGGGAACTGAAGGCAGCTGGGCTGAACTGGGCAGGCGGGAGGGGTCAGGCCTGCCCTCTGCACTGAAGGGCTCCCTCCCCAGAGGCTGGCAGAACCGGCAGCTGCTGGTGGCCAGCCGAGTCCCTCTGTGGGAATGGCCCTCAGTTACACCCCCGCCTCCGGCGACTGGTCAGTACGGAGCACAAAGGCCCAGTCCCCTGCCCCCCCCCCCCCCACCCCGGTAGGACCCTTCTGCAGGGCTGGCCCAGCACCAGAACTTCTGGAGTTTACTCACCTTACTGCGTGTCTGTCCACCTGTCGTCCCCTCTACCTGCCCCGCAAACCACCTTCCCCTTTGTTACGTTTCACAGTAAGCTGGAGACATCTAGACACTGCCCCCCTCACCTGCTTCCTTTGGCGTGCGTCTCTTTAACTACAAGATTTGGGTTTTTAAAAAGCTTTTTGTAGTTTTTAATGGTTTTATTTTTGAGAGGGAGAAAGAGAGAGAGAGAGAGAGAGAGGACACAGAATCCGAAGCAGGCTCCAAGCTCTGAGCTGTCCGCACAGAGCCGGACACGGGGCGCAAACTCACGAACTGTGAGATCATGACCTGAGCTGAAGTTGCGTGCTTAACCGATTGAGCCACCCAGGCGCCCCCAAGATTTGTTTGATAGAACTGTTTTTTCATTTTTGGTTTGTTTGGTTTTTTTTTAATCCCCCAGGGAATTGCTCCCCGGATGACCCCGGATAGTGGGTAAAAGTCTCCCTCATCTGGGGACCTGATTATTAAGGCACCTGAGAGGGCTGCACCTCTTACTAGCTGTGTGGTCTTTGGGGTGGGGGTGGGGGAGGTCACATCACCTCTCCAAGCCTCAGTTTCTTCATCTGTAAAACGGACGTAAGAAACGCACTTACTTCTTAGCGCTGTCGTGAGGCGACTCCCTCGCTGAGACTCTGCCCATGAAGTACCTGGCATGGTGCTTAGCACATGGGAAACGCTCAGCTAACAACTATGGCTGTTTTGAAGATGTTACTGCGTGGACATCCTTCCAGAATAAACTTCTTTTCTGGGGGCGGGAGGGTTCGGTCTTTGTTCCTGGCAACCAGAAGCATTTTAGACCGATCTGCCTGAGAACTGGTGAATGGGTAGGCTGAATGCGAGGTCAAGGCCTAGAATTCCCCTTGTCTTACCTTTGTCCTTAGGTGGCAGGAAATTCCCTTCCAAGGGTCTTTGATCTTGCTTTATTTGCTAAAGGCACAGGGGATTGCTCAAGGCCCCAGGTGAGAGGGTGACGGGTAGAGAGGGAGATAATCTTCCATGGAGGGCAGGCTCACCCGGTGTGTGTTACCAGACCCGTCGGCCTGCTCACGATGGTGATTTCAGACATGGCTTTTGCAACCCCGGAAGCTGGCAGAATGCAGCAGCGCCTTAGATCTTTTTCAGTAGGTTCCAAGGGGCTGCCTGCCCATCAGTTACCACGCCAGCCACCTGGGTACTAAGGAGAAACGCTTGCATTGCAGAGGCCAAGTTTGCAGACTGGCTGCCCCCGGACCAGAGTCCACCACAGACAGCTTTTATTTGTTAAGCACCGAATACATTGTCAACATTTTTTTTTTTTTTTAATATGGCGATCATACGTTACGGTGTCTTGAGAAATCACATCTGGCAACAGTGGGCCCACATTCCTGCGTGGCAGCCACGGGCTGAGTTTGATCAGCCCATTTATTGGGCCACACGGAGGCCAGGTTTTCACTGCTCTAGCAGGTTCCCTGCCTGGCCGCTGCTGGCATCTGTGCTTGGGTCCCTGGCAGAGCTGCTGAGATGGACACAGATTCAAGTACTTCTGAGTCAAGACAGAGTGTGGTGAATCGTGTAGATTCGAGGAAGTCGCTCTTCTGGGGGGTGGGCAGGGGCGGGCATCAGCAATGTCCGAAACCATTTCCAGTTGTCACAACTATAGGAGGGCATACTGGGATCTAGTGGGTGGAGGCCAGGGATGCTGCCCCACGTCCTACAGTGCACATAGGAGAGCCTCCTCAATACACACTTACCCAGCCCCAAATGTCAAAGGACACCCCAGATTAGGATCGCAAACGGATCTTGAAGGGAGAAACTGACTTGAAAAATTAGCTCCACAACGTCTCCCGGAATAAAAGTGGTTTGGTGGGGGCAGGCACTTGGTGACTGGGCCAGGTTTCAACTGGGAGAGTTCGGGGGAACGCACGTCAGGCCGAGGACAGCACAAGCAAAGGTGACGAGGCATCTTTGATGCGGGGTGGGATGGGGGGGGGTGGTGGGCACCAGGAAGGACGGTGAGATGACACGAGTGGTTCAAGAGCATGAAGTTTGGGATTGGATGGACTTGGATTTGAATCCTGGCTCTCCCCCTCACAGGCCTGTCATTGGCCTGAACCTCCTTTTTGTCTCCTGAGAAACGAGCGTAAGGAATGAGGTTATGTGGGTACAGCCTCGTTTATGCCCACTCCTGCCTTTGCACTCTGTATCCCAGCCGTTCTGAAATGCTGGCAGTGTTTCCATTGCTTCCTGCTGTCTCCTCTCTGGGCCCTGCACGTGTAGTGCCTGCTGCCTAGGGGCCTTTCCCTTTACCCCAGCTCCCTTTACCATCACTTCTGTGGTGTTCAGGTGCCCAGGGGAAGGCACCGGGGACCCACCAGACGGGAAGGGTTGGATTCTCTATTGGCTAATGTGCCTGCTCCCTCCTCAGCCCAGCAGCCTGGTTATATTACAGCTCAGCGTGGAGGTGTAGAGGCCAGGATCCCACAGAGGCTACAAGCAGAGAGGCCAAGGGCAAGTCACATAGCTTTCATGAGTCTGTTTCCTTATCTGTGTAGAACACAGTCTTTACAGGGTGTGGGAGTCCATGGAACTCTCCCTGCAAAGCTCTTAGGACAGGGCCTGGCTCAGCACATCTTAACTGCTTTAGAAAGATCGAGCTCTTGCTGAATATACAGTACCCTCTCTACTGCAGGAGCCCTGGGAGTACAAAGTCTCCTAAGGACTAGTCTTGACTTTAAGGATTTTCCTGGTTAAGGATTTGTGGATTTTGCTCACTGGGGACCTACCCTTTTTTAGGGAGGAATTCCGTTTCTAAGAATTTATCTGAAATGCGTACAAAGATTCAGCTCTAAGTAGGCTCACAGTAGTGAGTTTACACAATGACAAGTTGGAAATGGTCTTAAAGTCCAACTGTAGAATACTGGTTAACCAGGTGGTCTGACAAATGAAACATCATGAAGTCATTCGCGAGGCCGCAAAGGGTATTTGTTGATATGGGGAAATGTCATTATTAAGTGAAAAAAATACAGAAAACATTATTTGTAGGTCCAACATATGGATGCTAATACACCCAAAAGTTAACAGTGGATATCTCGAAGTGATTTTTACAATTTTTTTTATTATCCAGATTTTCTTCTGCAAGTTTTCTACAATGAATGTTCATTTATTTTGTGAACAACGTATTTTAAGTTTTAAATTATTGTTATTAAAATATCATGAAAATAGTAATAAAAGTGTCACTTTTACCAGCTGTCCCTGTCCCTCTTCCCAGCCTTCTCTCGTGACTCGATTCTTTATCACTCTCAATAAACATGGCCTCATCATGCTACTATTCCTTCCAGGATTAACTAGTATTGCTTAACTTCGGAGTAATCCTACCACGCAAGGTGATGTAAAGATGAAAACATTCTCGGGTGACAGGCATAGACATCAAGTTTTGAGATGCGTCGAAACAAGAAGCTGTTTACCTACCTCCAAGTATTTATTCTCTTGTGATTCGCTTCATCCCTCCACCCACCTGCCTGGGGACGTTTATTTACTTGACGTACGCATGCGCACTCCTGGAGACCGGTGGAGGCCGCCGGGCTGGGAAGCCCCGCCTCCCGACGCCGAGGATTGCTCCGTTCCGCCAGAACACCCCCTGATTGGTGGCCACGGCCCCGGCCCCGCTGCCTATCAAAGTTGGCGGGAAAGCGGAGGTGGGGAAGCATGGCGGCGGCTGTGGGGGCAGCGGACTCCTTAGCCCGCGGCGGCCCAGCGGCTGTGCGGCTGCCGCGGTCGCCGCCGCTCAAGGTGCTGGCCGAGCAGCTGCGGCGCGACGCGGAGGGCGGCCCGGGCGCGTGGCGGCTGTCGCGGGTGGCGGCGGGCCGCGAGCCGCTGGAGCTGGTGACCGTGTGGATGCAGGGCTCGGTGCTGGCGGCGGGCGGCGGCGAGGCGCGGCTGCGGGACCCGAGCGGGGCCTTCGTGGTGCGCGGCCTAGAGCGGGTCCCGCGCGGGCGGCCCTGCCTGGCCCCAGGTAACGGCAAGACTGGAACGCGGGGCGGGTCCCGGTGGGGGGCCGCTGGGGGCGGGGCCTGACCGGTCCCCCGCCCCGCCCCCCTCCCCCCACCCCCGCAGTCAAGCTGACCTGCTGGTAACCTTCGCCCGCACCCCGCGTAGACGCTCGGATCCAGGGACTCCCCTAGTCGGAATCTGCGGTGGAGGGACCCCGGCGTCAGTGTTTGTAACAAGGCCCTTGCCCACAGGTGATTTTTCTCCCCCATCAGGTTTTGGAAAACCCTGTACCGGGCAGCCTCTGTTCATCCCTAAAGTCTACACTCTTGGAGAGCTTTCTGCTGCGCCTCCTTCGCGGATCTGCCTTAGGCTGTCGTTCTTTAATGTTTGCCTCTTAAATCAGCTCAAACGCACCCCGAAGGCTTGTTCGGACTCATATCTGGCCTCCACCCTTAGAGCTTTTTTATACGTCTGGGTGAGGCTGAGAATTTGCATTTCTTTTTTTTTTTTAATTTGTTTATTTTTGAGAGAGCGCGCTAGCGGGGGGGGGGGGGGGGGGGGGGGGGGTGGGGGAGTAGGGGCGGACAGAGAGAGGAGACACAGAATCCGAAGCGGACTCCAGGCCCTGGGCTGTCAGCACAGAGCCGGAGGCGGGGCTCGAACTCAGAACAGATCCGGACCTGAGCCTGAGTCAGATGCGTAACCTTAACCGACAGAACCCCCCGCCCCCGCGACTGAGAATTTGCACTTCTAACTAGCTCCCAGGTGTTGCCGATATGGATGGCCTTGGGGCCACACTCCTGAGAACCAGTAGGCCTGACTACTGGAGGGCCGGGATGGGTCTTTTGGACCACTGTATCTTTATACTTAGGTTGAATTCTTGGCTCTGCTCTTTTCCAGCTGAGCTGCCTGGAGTGCCTAACCTTTCTGGATCTGTCCTGCTTTTGTCAAAAAGGGGCCTGTTGTGTGGATCCAGTTGAAAAAAAAAAAAAAAAAAAGGAAGGCCTTACCGTCGTGCCTGGCTCATCGTGAGGTTTCAAAAAAATGCGATTATTGTTACTATGAAGTGCTCTTTTTCCCTTCTCCCCTCACCTGACCTTGCCCCATCCTTCAGACTCGATCTGCCCTCCTCGCTGTAGCATTACTCTAGCACAGGGTCCGCAAACTACAGGCTGCTGCCTCTTCAGAGGGCTGTGAGCTGAAAATGTTTGGGCTTTTTTTTTTTTTTTTTTTTTTTAGCATTTTCAAACGGGAAAACAATCAGAAGGTTTCACGACATGTGACAAGTATAAGAGATGGAAGTGTGTGGAGGCTGGAGCTTTGTTTGAGAAAAACAGTCTTGGCACCAGCAGGGTGGGGGTGGTTGTGAAGAGGAAGTGGCTGGAGAGAGTCTGGAGTAGAAGCCATCGAAGGGGTCCAGGGCGGAGGATGAAGGCCTAATGGAAAGGAGGGGGCGCGCATGGTGGCGAAGGAGTAAGGAGACAGTGGAGAGACGCCGCCGGAAGGGGAGAGGAGGGGGGTGTGGGTAGAATGAACACTACGAACCGGATTGTCTCAACTCAGGGGGAGAGGGCTCACACCAGTGAGCTCGTCCACTTAGTTGTGTGTTCCTTCGTGTAGATTTCCTCTTAACCTCCCTGGTTGGGATCTGCTTGGGCATGGTCATCTTGCCTCGGGTCTTCAGTCATTCTTTTTCTGAGGGTTCTGTGACTCCCAGCGCGTTAGAATTATTCAGAGGGTATCGGCAAAGTGTAGTTTTAGAACTGGCCCCTGTCACCGAGGATCCCCACATGGCTCGCTCCGGTGGCATCTGGAGGTGGGTTCAGAGAAACCTAAACCCATCGTGCAAGGGGTAGAAACCCAGAGAGGCAGGCGTCTGCTTGCCAGGCTTCCTTCAGCCAGAGCCCTGGGGCCTGCCTGCAAACTCAGAAGCCCTGCGATCAAAGCAGCCTCGCAGGGGCACGCATTGGGGGCTGGCAGAGAGCCTGCCCTTCCTGCTGTGTTTGGGGTTTTTTACACGATTGAGTTGTGTGTGGTTCGGACTGGCCAAGTTTTGCTTTCAAGGAGAGCCACTTCCCCCAAGGGAATGGGAAGAGTTGTGGTTCACATGTCATTAGATCGTCCTGATGGCGACCCACTCTCTTGTTCATTTGCTCTCTTGTTGATTTGCTGGGATGTGCCCGGCCGGTGGCAGGGATTGGTCCTGGGCAGTTGGAACAACAGGGTGGCACGGAAGGGTACTGCGGCCAGCTGAGCTCTTCTGGCATCATCGGACCGTTGGATTTACTTTGTGGCTGTCGGGGGGGTGTCTTTGCAGAAAGAGGACTGGACTGGCCCTGTGCACGGAGACCAGCCACATACCCTGTAGCGTTTGGGCAAGAAACAGACATAAGAGAAAAGCTGGGTGGGGGAGGGGTCGATTGCCCCTGCCTCAGAACATCCTGGGATGGGAGTCTCTTCCATCCTTTGGGCGTAATTGTTTTTGCGCGTGATGGTAGCTCGCTTGAATTTTGTTACAACATTTTTAACCCAGGAGCCAAAGAAGATACAGGTGTCATCGTCCGTGTTAAATGTTGAACTTACTGTCTATGTATGTATATATGTATGTAAATAGATATACATCTATTGTCTATGTGTATATTAGATCGATCGATCACTGACTGCCTTGGCATTTTGATTTCTACTCTCCCCCCCACCTTTTTTGTCTCTAATTTGCTTCTCTGATAAAATTAAGCTCTCTGAAGGATGGGGTCTCCGTTTTGCTTTTGTTTTTTTATCAGTGTAAACATCACCATGGGCTTTTCTTCTTCCAGGAAAGTATGTGATGGTGATGGGAGTGGTCCAGGCGTGCAGCCCTGAGCCCTGCCTTCAGGCCGTGAAGATGACCGATCTTTCCGACAACCCCATCCATGAAAGCATGTGGGAACTGGAAGTGGAGGATTTACACAGGAATATTCCTTAGATGACATTGGAACCACTGCTAAAAACAGAAATCCTGAAACATTTTAGGTTCCGACACCATGTGGCTTTCACGGGTACCGTCCTATGTCTATTTCTTAAAAGTTTCTCAAAGAGCTTAGCTTCGGTTGACCAAGGACTCCGGAGGTAGGATTTCTAAACGCTGGGACACTCCACTTAACTCGGCCCTCGTGCTCCTTGCTTTGACGACTGTTTGCAGATGAAAAGCAGATGTGTGCTCTGTTTTTGTTTTTTTGCTTTTGTTCCCTTTTGGTTTGCGTGTGCTAATTCCCGTTAAAGCCCACAGAAATCTCATGTTACGTTTTCCACATTTTACGAGTGCTGATAACTTTTTCTGTTGCTGCTGTGACCCTGTTTTTACGATGCAGAATCTGAATGTCACTCCTTGCCGGTGGTGATTTAATTGTGGTTGTGGGCAGGGAAACAGACTTCCGGAAATGGGAATGACCTCGTGGCCCACCTCTTCTCCCGTCGACAACTTCCATATCCAGTTTGCAAGTCAGACAGCGTTTTCCTGCTGTGGACACCAGCAGCCTCTCAGAGACAGTAGACAGTTCTCGTCTCTGAACCATTTAAGGTACATTCCTTGGAGATATGGATGGTAACACCTGTCATTCTTCCTCACTTGGAGATGTTGAAACACTCGGAAAGTTTCTTGTTGAAACTAAAATCAAGGTTGAGAATGACTTTTAGGCATCAACTAAACTTCTGCATCATAACTTTTAGTGAGACACCGTAAGGGAGCGACCTTCTGGTGTGGAAGCTACCCCCGCCCCCCCCCCATTCTCAGTTTTATTGAGATATAATTGACATACAGCACTGTAGAAGTGTAAGGTGCACAGCATGATGATTTTAGAGTTCTTACGTTTTCTGGATGGAATGACTTTCTCATGATCAAATTCAGTGTGGGTTTCTGCTCTCTGCTACTTACCATGCCTTATTTTTCCTGAGATTGTAAATATCAAGGGAGTCACATGATATTCGTACGTTGCTGTAGAGTTTTGTCGGACTATGGATCATCTACCACTAATAAATTATATTCTGTATCTTTTAAAAAATGGACTATTTCGGGGGTTCCTAGCTGGCTCCGTCAGTAGCACATGTGACTCTTTGATGACCCACAATGATATTACTAACTAAAGTCCGTAGTTGACAGTAGGGGTCTCTCTTTGTGGTAGGCAGTTCTGCAAGTTTTACAAAGGCATAATATCACTTGTCTACCATGATGGTATCATACGGAATAGTTTCACCACCCGGAAAAACCTCTGTCCCACCTTCTGACCCTTCCCCCTCCCTCAACCCCTGGCAACCACGGATCTTTCTACCGTCTCCATAGTTTGCCTTCTCCGTAATGTCCCAGTTAGTCGGAATCCTACAGTATGTCGTACTTTCAGACCGGCTTCTTTCGCTTAGCAAAACGCATCTAAGGTTCCTCCGTGGGTTTTTGTAACTTGCTTGCTCATTTCTTTTGATCGTCGCATAACACTCCCTCGTATAGATGTATCCTGGTTTGTTTACTTGTTTATTGAAGGACATTTGTCTGGTTCCAGTTTTTGCTGGTTATTAATGGAGCTGCTATAAACATTCATGTGCAGGTTTTGCGTGGACACAAGTTTTCAGTTCGCTGGGGTAAATGCCTGGGGTCATACGTGAGCCCGTGTTAGCCTTGTGAGAAACCGCCAGACTGTCTCAGTCCTATGTGGCTGCTATAACAAAATGCCATAGATTGGGGGGGGGGGGGGGCGGCGGTGGCAGGGGCTTAAAAACAACGGAAATCTATTGTTGACAGTTCTGGAAGCTGGGAAGTCCAAGATTAAGGTGCCAGCAGAATCAGGGTACTGTTTCCTGTTCCTAGATGGCTGTCCTCGTGTGGCACAAGGGGTGAGGGAGCTCTCTGGGGCCTCTTTTATCAGGGCGTAATACCTTCATGAGGGCTCGCTCTTGGACCTCCTCACCTCCCAAAGACCCCACCTCCAAATACCATCACACTGGGGGTTAGGTTCTAGCACACGAATTTGACGGAGGGGACGCATATTCAGTCTACCGCCCTGTCTTCCAGAGTGACTGCCCCACTTTGCCTTTCCATCGGCCACGTCCACGTCCACGAGCCCCCGTTATCCCATATCCGCACCAGCATTCGGTGTTGTCCGCGTTTGGGATTTCCTATGGTTTTCAACTTGGGGTTTTTTCCCTGATATTTTATGGATTTTTTTTTTTTTTTTTTTAACTTCTAAAGGTAGGGCAAATTGGAAAGTACATGTTTTTATCACTGATCTGGGCTCGTGGACTGCTTGAAGTTTGTGTCAGGCCAGGTTCTGCTCAAAGTTTGGGGATTTTTCAGGCAATGTTGCCGAGCTCCGTCACGAACTTCGCGGCGGAGAGACCTGAACGTGAGTCGTTCGTGTGTCATTAAACTTGCTGTGTGACTGTGAGCACGTTATCTGACGTCTCTGTGCTTTAGGCTCCTCATCTATAAAATGCAGATCTTACCCAGCTCCTGGCACGGACAAGGGGAATGAAAGAAGAAGCACAAATAAATCACTTGTTCGTGCACCTGGCACATGGCAGGCACCAAAATGATCGTTTCTGGGAGGAATTTGTGAGTTCTTAACTTACATCCAACAACTGCCTTTAGAGAAATGTTTTTTTAAGAATAATTTTAGGTTTATAGAAAAATTGTAGAGACGGTACCAAGAGTTTCCATATACCCAGCCAGTCGCCTTTATTATTAACATCTTATGTTAGCGTGGTATGTTTGTTACAATTAATGCACCAACAGTGAGATGCTCTTATTTAAAACAATTTTTTTTTTAAGGTTTATATATTTTTTAGAGAGGGAAAGAGCGTGATCTGGGTAAGGGCAGAGAGAGAGGGAGACACAGAATCCGCAGCAGGCTCCAGGCTCCGAGCTGTCAGCACAGAGCACAAGGCCGGGCTCGAACTCACAAACCGTGAGATCATGACCTGAGCTGAAGTCGGACGCCCAACCGGCTGAGCCACCCGGGTGCCCCGAGCTGCCATTATTAACTAAAGTCTGTACTTTATTCAGACTTCCTTTGTTTCCCGCCCCCGCCCCAATGTCCTTTTCCTGTTCCAGGATCCCATCCAGGATACCCCCTTGTATTTAGCTGTCACGTCTCCTTAGGGCTCCTCTTGGCTGGCACTGTTGGCCAGCTTTGATTAGATGGACACTTAATCCTGACCTGGTCCATGGGATCTCTGCTCTAGGATTCTCAGCCTAAAACCGAATTTCACAGTTGTCCTGGGTTCCCCTGAGAGCCCTTGCACCAGGCTACGCGACATAGAAGTCTGCCCTCCCGAGCTTTCCCCTTCTCTGAAGTCTGCTTTCTGCTCGAAAATTGACCCAGCCTGCTGAGAACCTTGTCCACCATATCCTGCCTCGTTTGCCCTCCCCTAACTTTTTGGTAAATAATGCCCTATTGAAAAAGGCCCATTAGCCCGATAGTGTTGCCTGGGCAATGACCTGTGTCAGGAGTGTGGGAGGCGGCCCCAGGAGGTGCCGGTGTTTTTCCGACAGTCCCCGGAGGCTGCTGGTGGCTTTCCAGGGGCTCACGGTGCTGGAAGTGTGCCGTCTCAGCAGGCTAGCCGGGCTCTGGTGGTTCTCCTGAATATTAATAGATCTCACTGTTTCGGCTGGCGTTTCCGCCTTGACATCACTAAATGAAAACGCAGCTCGGTTGGGGGTTTTAGTTTTCTGGTGCCAAATCACAGTTGGTTTATCAGCAAGCACCCACCCCACCCCCCGCCACTTCCCCGCCAGACAAGGGCAGGCTGTGTGCTCCGGGCCGCCCAGCTTCCCTTTTGAAATTGGCTCTTTTCTAAGAACTGAAAATAAGCACCCTAGGCCGTGACTTCACTTTTCTTGGAACTGCTTTACATTAGAAGAAGAAAAAAAAAAAAAAGCAACCTTCATTTAGCTGGTTTTGGATCGCTGAGTTCCCTAGTCATTTCTTCTGTATATTCTTGTAAAGCTGAAGCTTTACCGCAAAATTCTGCATCAGGTGAAGCAGGAAGGGAAAGCAGTGACCCCGTGAAATGGTCGAGCGTTTTGTGTCCTGGCCTGTTCGTGCATGATTTGACGCTGGAGGAGACGAGGAGCTGGGGCGTCGCACTGTGGGGTCACATTCAGATCCCCAGGCTCTCAGGCATGACTGCTGTGGCCCTGAGACATGTCAGGCCACCAAAGGGGCTGGGGCTGGTGTTGCTAAACCTCAGGCCACAGTCCAAACTCACCCGACAGCTGCCCGTTTGCAAGGGTAAGGAGAAAAAATGCACTTGGAGCCACAGTGACCTACATTTAGCAGGCATTTTGGAACCCGTTCAAGAAGGCGTCTTCAAGGAGCCCCTGCCTGCTTAGGGGAAGGGAGAGAGTGGCTTAGCCCCACTCGGGTTGCAGGCCCGGTTCTGGCCTTTCCTGTCTGACCTTGGGCTTGGAGGTCAGTCTCCGAAGTCGGGATGGGTCTTCCCTCAGACGGGATGCGACCCTCGATGCACGTCCGTGGGAACCGGCGTGGGTGTGCCTTCTCACTGGGGATCTCGGGCACATACAGTGTTCTGAAATCAACTGTTAGTATCTCTGTTCCCATCGGAGAAGCCTCCAGTGATGCGATCGTGGCTTACTTATCTCTGCCCCGTGCAGGGCCTTGCAAAACCCACACGGGCTGTCGGTAAATGTTGGGGGAATGGCTGGTTTTTAGGGGGGAAGACTGAGGAAATCCACAGGGAACGGTGCTTTGGAAATCCACACGGAACCACACTTTTCAAATGAAAGGAGCCCCCACAGGCCGTGCCTCACTAAAAGCACCCTTTGAATCAAGCACCCTGGGTAATTTGTAACCAGCCTGAGGGTGCTTGCTAGAATGTTTGAGAGCGTTCTGAAGTGCAAACAGGGACAAGTTGATTAAGAAAGAAAGGCTGGAGGAAAAGACCAGAGAGCCGGTTGAGCCCCCGCCTCCCCCCACGACAATTTATGCAGTTTGGGCAGAGTCTGAAATTTTAGTCCTGTGAGAATCAGTGAACATCTCTTGATAAAAAATGCAAATTCAACCAAGAATTACATGCCAGGGACCGGGCTAGAACATTTACCCTGTTACTTCATTTTATTGTGTCAATGCCTCTGGGACGTTCTTCTCCCTCCCCAACCCCCAAAGGGATGCGGTCCTTTGCCCAAGCGCATCTGGCCAGCAGGCTGTGGCAGAGACAGGTGTCAGGCCAGGTGATGTCCCACGCTGTAGGGGAGGTGGCCAGGGCCTTCACTGAGAGACAGAATCGCTCTTTCCGGAGAAGGTCCCGGGACCCACTCTGGGAGCAATTGCTCTTTCCACTTAGGTGCTAGCTCCCCCTGCTGGCCGGCCACAGACACTGCTGCCCTGTGCCGTCAGAAATGGGATGACCGCCCGAGACCGGAATGAAAAGCCACAGAAGGAAGCAGAGGAATAAAGTGGGGCCGTGAGACGCTCCACAGCTGTCCGCCCTGGGAGTTTCGCCCGTAATGGCCAAGCCATATGGGGGATGGGGGATGGTGTTGGATGGGCTCCGATGGTTCTGCTTTTGAAGCCCCCACTGCCTAGTAACTGGGTGGCCCTGGGCAAGTGGCCTCACTTCTCTGAGCCCTGTTTCTGTCATAGGTACAGAATGGATGGCTTGGGATCAGAGAAGTGAAGTAGCTTGTCCACTGGACTGTGAACTGGAATCCAGGGATTCGTAGCAGGTGCGCAAAAAATGTTCACCTCACTGCTCTACGGCCAAGCACTTACTGGGCCCCCGCTGGGTTCGAGGCTCTGGGGACACACACACAGTGACAAGAAGCACCGTTATCCTCTCATGTTTTACATGTGTGACTTCCCACCCTGCCTCCCTTCTCCCGCTTCTAGCTCAAGAAACTTCTGTGATTACGTTAGGCTCACCAGGCTCTCCTCCCCCATCACAAGGCCCTTGACCTAATCACATCTACAAAGTCTGCAAAGGTCACGTTCACAGGTTTCGGGGATTAGGATACGGACATCGGGGGGAGGCCTTCTGCGCCCGCAAAATGCACGTCTTGCCAATGCAAAGGTGCATTCACCTGGTCCCGGGGCCCTACATCTCTGAGTCTCCTCATCGAAATCTGAGTGTGGTGTGGGCGGTCCTTGGGTGTAATCCATCCCGGGCGCCTCCCCTCGGTGACCCGTGGGGCCCAGGGAACAACTCAGCCCCCAAACTGCATGGATGGCAACCCAGAGGGCCTGCATCCTGGTTGTGCCCCTGATCGCGGGGACCAGAGACGTGATCGAGGCAAGAATGATGAAGAAGACAGAAACAAGAAACAGGCACTAGCCCGTGGAAGTACCAAACCACTAGGCTTCCCTTCCCCCTGGGCAAATAGGAAAAGGAAAGGAGCTTCTCAGAAGGCTCTGTTCCCACCTGTGTCCATGGAGGAACAAGCAGAAGCGGGAGTTTTCATCAAATAGGTGGTTCCTGTTTTGGAAAGTCACTCAGACCCAGGCCCCTGCCCTGGGGTCTTCTGGTGCACGGCTGTGCCGCCCTCGGGTACAGGGACCGTCCCCCTGTACCCCCGCTCCAGCCTGGGCGTCCTGCGCGGAGACCTCAGGACTGTGGCACCTGGCTGATTATCAGCCCCACCTGGGCCATGTGTAGCCTTGTCCCTACCCCCCTGTTTAATTAGAACTCGTGTGGGCGGGGCTGAGGAAAACCTAAGCATCTAGAAAGCGCTCTGGGTAAGTTTTGTAACCGTCCTGGGGTCGCGACCACGCAGATCTCTAGCTTCTGGCCTGGAGTCCCTGGTGGGGGTCAGAGCTGCTGTGGTGCTGGTTGACCGCTGAGCCCTTGGCCTCCTCAGACGGGGACCCTGGAGTCCAGAGGCAGGGCAAGTAAAAAACTCAGAAACTCCTTGGACCAGGACTGGGGGGGGCACTCGTCCCCCAGCTTCTCCGAGGAGGAGGAGCGGAGGATGGGGCAAACTCCCACGGGGGACCTGGGCTGGACCACCTACTTCTCCCTCCCGGGCACCCCGGACCATCCTCGGTGCTGGGCTGCTGCGAGGTTGTCTGTCGTAAGGTTGTGACATCAGGTCTCCTTTTATATTTTCTTATTTATTTTTTAAAGGTTTATCTTTGAGACAGAGAGAGACAGAGCGCCAGCCGGGGAGGGACAGAGAGAGACACACACAAAATGCCCCGCAGGCTCCAGGCTGTCAGCCCAGAGCCCTACACGGGGTTCGAACCCACGAGCGGTGAGATCCCGACCTGAGCCGAAGTCAGACGCTTCATCGACTGAGCCCCGCAGGCACCCCTGCGGGGTCTCCCTTTTAAAAAGTGAGTCCGTTTGGAGGAAACCATTAGGGGAGCGGTGGTACCCGCGGTATGGGAATGGCCTGGGGTCGGGCAGCCTGCCTGCTTTGACTTGACCTAGAACAGAGCTGCCCAGTCCAGTATAGTAGCCGCTCACCTCGTGAGGCTGTTGAGCCCTGATAGGCACCTTCTGCCACTGGTAGGGTTGCCCAATTTAGTAAACAGAAACACGGGCCCCCTCCCGTCCCTTCAGTGTGGGCTGTGCATGGTGACTTCCTTCCAAAGAGGTCCCTGTGGAGAAGGTGGGCTGGGAGGGTAGCTCTACAAGGAGAAGCCTGACCCACGCAGGTGGCCAGGGCGAACATTAGTCGTGTGAAGTCCCCTTGATACTGGGGTATGCCCTTTGGTAGGATGTGATGAGGAGGGCATCTTCCCTCCCCGATCTCGCTCCCCACGGCTACCCTCCACCGTGAGAAAAACACGAGATCAGTCCTACTTGATGGACATTCGACAAAGTCCCTGACCGGTACTCCTCAGAACTGTCCAGGTCCTCAAAATCAAGGAATGCCTGAGAAATTGTCACAGCTGCGGGGGGGAGGGGAGCTGGATTGACCTGTGTTGACCGATACCACAGCCACGTGTGACTTTTGAAATGGGGGTCGGGGGGCCGCCTAAGGAGACCGGACAGCTCCATGTACGGTGGGATGTTGCAACAGAAAGAATGCGGGACGAGAGGAGGTCCCAGTGGGGTGTGCACTTGAGTTAATAACTTTTTAAGTTTATTTTTGAGAGAGAAACGGCGTGAGCTGGAGAGGGGCAGAGAGAGAGAGAGAGGGAGGCACAGAATCTGAAGCAGGCTCAAGGCTCTGAGCTAGGTTTTGTTTTTTTTTTTTTTTTTAATCTTTTTTGATGTTTATTTTAGAGAGATAAGGAGCGTGAGTGGGGGAGCGGCAGCGAGAGAGAGAGAGAGAGAGAGAGAGAGAGAGTGAGAGTGAGGCACAGAATCCGACGTAGGCCCCAGCGAGCTGTCAGCACAGAGCCTGCCTCGGGGCTCAAACTTACAAACTGCCAGATCCTGACGTGAGCCAAAGTTGAAAGCTTAACCAATTGAGCCACCCAGGCGCCCCATAGTTAATGACATTTTTACAGCGGTCTATTGTTGGCAACGAATGTACCATACTGGGGCGCCTGGGTGGCTTAGTCGGTTGAGCTTCTCTCTCTTTTTTTTTTTCTTCCATGTTTATTTTTGAGAGAGAGAGTCAGCGTGAGAGGAGGGCAGAGAGAGAGAGGGAGACACAGAATCCGATGCAGGCTCTGGGCTCCGAGCTGTCAGCACAGAGCCGGACGCGGGACTCGAACTCAAAAACCGCGAGATCACGACCTGAGCCGAAGTCAGACGCCTAACTGGCGGAGCCACCCGGGTGCCCCAGGCATTGGGCTCTTGATCTCCGCTCAGGTCATGATCTCAGGGTCATGAGTTCAAGTCGTGCATTAGCACGGAGCCAACTTAAAAAAAACCATCCTAATGGAAGATGCTAGTAATCAGGGAATCTGGGCATCAGGCAGCTGGGAACTGTATTTCTCTGTCACAATTTTTCTGTAGATCTAAAACTGTTCCTTCTTCCCCTCCCCCCCCCCCAGGCTTTTATTAAAAAAAAGAAATACAGGCTGCTCAGTTAAATTGGAATGTCAGATAAACTAATACTTTTTAAGTATAAGTATGTCCCATGCAGTATTGGGGATGTAGTTACACTAAAAAATTTACCTATTTCCCTGCCATTCAAATTTAACTGGGTGTCCCACATTTCCTCTTCTGGCAATCTTTATCAAACTGAATTCTTAATTCCTATGAATTTGAATGTGAGCAGTCCCGCGTGGCCTGTGGCCCTGGGAGGTCCTGGGCAACACAAGTGTAGGTCATGTGGCTTGCCCGGAGGTCAGCAGTAAGAAGGCAGGTGAGGCCGTGGAAGCATCTTCTAATTCCGAGGCTGGCCCTCTTCCCACTGTGCTTGGCTGGTTCCTGTAGAGAAGGAACGGTGCTCTGGAGGATCTGCTGGGAGCCCAGTGGGCAGCGTGGGGCCCCCCAGGAGCCCTGGAGAGGCAGCGGAGGTCTCCAAGTCTCCCCTCGGTGTGACAGCTGGGGCGGGTGCTTGAGACCCTTGGTTAGGGACCATCATGGCGCATAACAAAGTGCTATGGACGCAGCAGCCCGTCTGGCCCCGCCCGCTTGGGCTTTCTGTTTCAGACCTCACCAGGCAGAAGTCAAGGTGGTGGCTGGCCGAGCTATTTGCAGGAGGCTCAGGGGAGAATCTGTTTTCAAGACAGATCGTTGGCAGAGTCCAGTTCCTTGTGGTCGCAGGACTGTGGCCCCCCCTTGCCTCAACTGGCTGCAAGTTGGAGGGCTGCTCTTAGCTCGTAAAGACGACACCCCCGTTCCTGGCCATGTATTCCCCTCCGTCTTCAAGCCAGGAACAGTGTCGAATTCCTCTTGAGTTTCCAATCCCTGATTTCCTCCTCTGCCCTCTAGGCTGCAGTTTATTTTTTTAATTTTTAATTTTTTTTTAAATGTTTTAGTATTTTTGAGAGCCAGTGTGTGAACAAACAGGTGGGGGGGGGGGCTGGACAGAGAGAGGAGGACAGAGGATCTGAAGCAGGTTCCACACTGTCAGCACCGAACCCGACACGGGGCTTGAACTCATGAACCGTGAGATCATGAGCTTTGTGAGGCTCGCTTGAGCCTAAGTGAGACGCTTAATGGACTGAGCCACCCAGGTGCCCCTAGGCTGCAATTTAAAAGACACGTATGAGGAGCACCTGGGTGGCTCGGTCCCTTGAGCGTCTGACTCTGGGTTTCAGCTCAGGTCCTGATCTGATGGTTTGGTGAGTTCGAGCCCCATGTCGGGCTCTGCACTGACAGTGCGAACCCTGCCGTGTCCTGTTTATTTTTATCTCATAAATAAACTTAAAAAAAAAATGATACAGGGCATGTATGAGAAGGTCAGGCTTGTCTGTCTCAAGGTCAGGCGATTTGGGACTCCAGTGACCTCTCCAAATTCCCTTCACTGTGATCCCCAGATTCGTGTTGGATTGAATGGGAATATTGTGTGTATACACCAGGGCTGGGGATCTAGGGAAGCCATCTTGGAATTCTGGCCACGATAGGGACCACGTGAGGGGTAAAGAGGGTTCCAAGCCAGACAACGTGCTTCAGATCCCAGCTCCCCACCACCGTGAGGCTGTGTGTGGCACCCGGGACACTATGAGCCTCTGTTTCCTCGTCGGCAAAACGCGAGTGAGGGTGTCCTGACTGTTGCCAAGACTTGCCTGGTCTTTGTAGGCGTGAGAATGGCGTCTTCGCTGCTTTTCCCACATTCTTCGCCCTTCTGGCTTGTGACGAGGCTCTTCAAGAATGAGCTCACTGGCTTGGGCTCTCGATCTCCCCGGTCTGGCAGGCTGGACCAGACTTGGCATGGGAGAGAAATGTCAGTGGGGGGAAAAAAATCTGTTAAAAAATGTATGCATGTAGTGAAACGCGTATCCAGTTCCAACATAAACAGAGTCGCACACGTTGCTGTGTGTTAATGAGCCCCAGGTAGGAAATGTTCGGCAGGTCCAAGTGAATTTCCGTCTGTTCCCTCGCTGCCCGTGGAAGAGACTTCTGGCGTTAGCTTTCCGGTGGAGGCCTTGCTCTTGGAGCATCCTGTTTATTCCACGGTCATGGGCCTTTAGAACCAAATTTGCTTGAAAGCCTTGTGAACTTCTTGACGGAGAAAGAACAAACGAGGCATCTTGGGTAATGTGAAAGTGAGCGGCCAGTTTTGCGCAAGTTCCAACATGGGTGGTTTGTAACTAATTGGAAAAACATGCCTCTTCTGTTGACCTAATCCTTCTTGCAGTTGCCTGGGCCTTAAGTGTTCCCCGGAGGCTTAAGGGGGCGTAATTGGCGCCCAGGGTGGTCACCACAGTTACAAAAGGGGCGAAGAGCTCGTGCCTGTGTCGGAGAGTCCGATCCGGCCTGCCGGGTCTGGGGGAGCAAGGGCCCCCGTCTGTCACCAGCCTTCTCAGCTGTGGCACAGGGGTAGGTGTCCAGGATGGCAGAGAGGAGGGATTCGTCCTCTGGCTTTAAATTTAGCCCTCAGAACAAAAAGGTTCTGGAGGCAGAGCATGGGGCCCAGGCAGGGAAAGGAAACAGGCGACCTTTGAGCCCTCGTGGAGCCGAGGAACCCCTCACCCTTTGCTTAGAAGCCCGGTGTTGGGTCCTTGCATCCTTCTACAAGGTTCTCTTCAGAAATACAGAAGCTCACAGTGCTACTTTCGCTTCCTAATTGGGGTTCTGTGTTCCCAGGGGCAGATGAGCTGGCTGGGCCCCAGCCTCACCAGTGTCCTTCAAGAGAAACCTCCGTCAGCAGAGTAAAGCTCAGCCGTGGCCAACATCACCACTCTTCTGGTCTTGGTCTTTGCCTTCTGGAGATGCAAACGTGTGACTGACTCAGCCCCGCCCCCCTCCCCCCCCCCCCCCCCCCCCGCCTCCCAGGTCAGAGGGACCCCGTGCGTCCGTGACCCAGCTTTGCCAGCTCGTCTCAGTCCCCGGGGCCTCCTCTCTCAGAGCCGCTGGGTGGTTTGAAGAAGAAACGCGGGCTGTGGCCCTCCGTCCCCTCTCAGCACAGTGCTGTCCACGCCGAAGGGGCGGGGGGTGCGGACCAAGAGGTGATACTGTAATTAGAGTTATAAGGCTTTGTGGTTTCCTCTCTCTGTCTCCACTTCCTTCCTGAAACCCCAGAAGAGGCTTCTCGGGAAAGGAAGGGCCTTTCAGGTGCAGGAGCCTGGCTGGGAATGGCTGTTCCCAGTTAGGCTGGCCGGCTGGAGGCCAGGGTGCCGAGGCCTGGATGTGGGTTGGATCCACTGGGGCCACTGAGGCACAGTGGGTCTACTCACTGTTGAGCTGGGCCCGGCATCCTGCAAACGCCACCTTCGTGCCTCCCTCGGAGCGGCTCTGACATTGAGAAGAAGGGTTGTTGAGTCTTGTCCTGCTCGGGACAGGCCACTTCCGGTGACCCCATAAGACCACACTGGGTCCTGTACCTCCCAGGAGATTTTCGGTTAGGATGCATGTGTATAAAGGGCCCCAGTCCTTGAGTATTGGCCCTTCTTGTTCTTGATAATTCCACAGTTAGGTAAACTGGACCCGCTCTCGGTGGAAGTAGGTTGCTAACCCTTAGAGTAGTCAAGCTGTTTGAGGCTCCATTAGGAAGTGGGCAAGGACGGTTACTCTAGAACCAGGGATGGGGTTCCTGTTTGGAGGGGCTCCGTGGCTGGCCAGCCCCTTGTTTTGTGGCAACTTTGACCTGTTCCAGGCGCCTGAGATCCTCAGATTGGTGGCTCTGGAGCACAACCAGGTACATAACTCGCAGGGCCCAGCCTAAAGTGAAAACGCAGGGCTGTTGGATCAGCTGGGCATTCAGGCAAGTGCGGGGATGCCTCTGAGCGCAGGGCCCTGATTGTGCGGTGCCCCTGCTGCAAAGCCAGCCCTGCTCTGGGGAGTGAGTGGAGGGCGGGTAGCCGGTCTGGGCACGTAGGTGGATTTCATCACCCCACCGTCCCTCCCGGGTCACCTGGGACGAGTGCAGTGAGTCGAGGCTGGGAGGCTGGCTGAGTGTGGCCCGCAGTGGCCGAAAGTTTGGGGCGGGGCTCCAGGCCGCATCTTGTCTCTAGTGTGGACACCCGACCTCCTCCTCTGTCACAAGGCTTCAAGCCAACCACGGAAGACCAGAAAATGATGCATTAAAACGGTCACTCCCTTGGGGCATCTGGGTGGCTCAGTCGGTAAGCGTACGACTTCGGCTCAGGTCGTGATCTCACAGTCTGTGAGTTCAAGTCCCGCGTCGGGCTCTGTGCTGACAGCTCGGAGCCTGGAGCCTATTTCAGGTTCTGTGTCTCCCTCCCTCTCTGTTCCTCCCCACTCTGTGTCTTTCTCAAAAAGGAATAAATATTAAAAAAAAAATTTTTTTTTTAAGTGGTCACTTCCCAAGTCAACATGATCTAAAACCATTTTTTTTTCTAATTTGTCATATCTGTGCATTCGGGTTAAACATCTCTTGTTCTATAGAGAAAACCGACCAAGTTGATTGCTTCAAAAGCAAATCCATCCCTGCCGGGAGACCTTACTACCTGTGAGCATGGAAGGGTCACCCAAAATGTGACCCTGGCTCCTTGTTTATTTGCTTTTTGGCCTGTGGCCCCCGGGCATTCCGGCAAGCTCATTGCCCTGGGCCAAGTTGTGTGAAAAACTAAACCTTTCTGGGTTGTGAACTTTTAGTTTTTTTTATGTTTATTTTGGCGGAGGGCAGAGAGAGAGAGAGAGAGAGAGAGAGAGAGAGAGAGAGAGAGCGAGAAGCCCAAGGAGGCTCCACAGTGTCCGCACAGAGCCTGACGTGGGGCTCGAACTCATGACCCACGAGATCATGACCTGAGCCGAAGTCAGATGCTCAACCGAATGAGCCACCCAGGCGCCCCGGGAGATTTACATTTATAACAATCTCCATTTGTAAAGGTGTCTCCCTCTCTGTACCTGAAATTGAAATCTCTAGAAACTCCTATCAGTGGACAAGGTGCTTAAGTCTATTCAACAAACCGTAGCCTTTTTGACCGCGCCTTTCCTGGTAACCTCCCCAAAACAGGCTTCCTGACACCTTTGTTGGGTCTTTAGCTGACGATGTTATTTAAGCTGGTAGCTTTGGCAACCTCAGGAGTCTAACTCCTGTCTCGCGGGGTATATCCCATACTTCTACGAGGTACGCATGTCAACGAGTTGTTCGTTTCTGTCTTGTTGATCTGTCTTTCATTATGGCTGGGGATGTGTCAGCCAGGAACTCAGAAGGGTAGAGGGAAAATTCTTTCTCCTCCCCTGTGGTTTCTGGTCTCCCGGATGGGACCCACTGGGACACCCTACTTGCTCTGGAGCCTGCAGGTAGGGTCGTGGGAAAACTTACAGAAGCCAGGGAAGGGGAAGAATTCTTACCAAAGTCGACTCCCCCAGATCTCCGTCTGGAATGCCTCATTGACAAACGAAGGTAAGACTTTCTCACCCTTGGCTTGACAAGTAGGGATTGGTGGCAGGGGAAGATCTGTAAAAATGCGTTCTTTGGATCATTTCTCACGTCTGCACGTTTGGGCTTCCGTGGTGTGGTGACAGATTCTTTCTTCTTTGCTGGAAATTTTATTTTACCTTCATTTTTGACAGATGTTTGTGCTGCATTTCCTGCCAGTTTATCCCATTTTCTTCTGGCTTCCACTGTTTCTAGTGAATTCGGCTGTCTTTCTTATTGCTGTTCCCACAAATGTCATGTCTCTTACATCCCCAAGCTGCTTTTAAGATTTTCTCCTTTTCTTGGGTTTCTGTTTGTTTATGATGTGCCTAGGTGTGGTCCTTTTTGTGTAAATCCTATTTGGGATTTGCTGAGCTGCTTGGATCTGTGGATTGATATCTTTCATCAATTTTGATTAATTACTGGCTATTATCCCATATATTCTTCCCTGTTCTCTCTCTCTTCTCCTTGTGGGCCTCCCATGACACTGATATCAGACAACTTGACGCTTTCCTGCAGGTCTCAGACATGTGTTCTTTGTCTCTTCCTCCCCCCGCCCTGCTGCTCTCTTTCCATTTTACTTTTTCTCAACGTTTTGTTTATTTTTGAGTGTGAAAGTGCAAGCAGGGGAGGGCCAGAGAGAGAGGGGAACAGAAGATCCGAAGGGGGCTCTGCACTGACAGCAGCAAGCCCAATGCGGGGCTCAAAACCAACTGTGAGATCGTGACCTGAGCTGATGTCGGATGCTCAATCAACTGAGCCACCCAGGCACGCCACCCCCCCCCCCCCGCCCCCATTTCATTTTCAATTCTTGTTTCTTTCTGTGCTTCACTCTGGATAACTACTATTGACCTGTCTTCAAATTCACTGAGTTCTTTCTTGGGCTGTGTCCTGTCTGTGGTTAAATTACTCTGGTAGATTTTTCATTTCCAATATTTGTATTTTCCAGTTCTGAAACTTCTATTTGGTTCTTTTATAGAGTTTACATTTTTTCTCTTAATTTTCCATCTCTTCATTGTCTTGTTTGACCCCTCAATCCTTTAACATATCTTCAGGTCTTTGCCTCTTCCAGCATCTGGGTCATGCCCGAATCTGCTTTCATTAACTGTGTTTTCCTGTTTCATGTAGCTAGTAATTTTTGATTGTATGTTGAACATTGTGGGTGACATGTTATGAAGAGTCTGGATTATATGATCTTCATCTAAACAATGTTGAGCTTTTTTTCTTGAAGACAGTAAAATTGACCTTGAGCATATCAAGGCTTGGTTTTAGCTTTGTTAGAATGAGTATATTTCAGGTCCCACACCCACCCCTCACGTTCTAGTGTGTGGCCCCTATTCTTGGGGTATAGTCTGCACTCTTGAGGCCAGGCTTTTCTGGGGTGTCAACTGAGTGCCTAGGACAGTCAATCAGAATCTTGCCTCCTAGGGTTGGAACTATATGACTTCTAATACTTTTTTTCAGTTTACCTACCCCTCCTCCACCCCTGAGCTATTTTCCACTAGGCCTCCTAGTGTCTCCTCCTTACGTGCACAGTTTAGGATTTGGTCAAGGAGCTAAGGTGAACCTCTGTGCAGATTTCTGGGGCTCCCTCTGTGTGGCTCCTTCCCCTCCTGTGTTTGCCCTGTGCGTCTCAAGTGCCTTAGCATCCTTGAACTCTGATCTCCGTTACCTCCAGTTAACAAGACCACTGTTCTCCGTTTGGGCTAAAAATCCCTGCTCAATGTCAATACTGTCTTTTTCGCCTTTCCAAAGAAAGCCATGGTGAATGTGGTGGCTTCATCTCAAGTGCTCCTCTTTTCTCAAGAACAACAGCTCTGTGCTGCAGTGTCCACTTCCTGCAAATGATTATTTTACGTATTCTGCTTAGTTTCAGAGTCCTTTTTGGCAGGAGTGGGAGTAATTCACTGAGGCTGGCAGACTTTTTTAAAACTTAAAAAAAAATTTTTTTAACGTTTATTTACTTTTGAGAGAGCACACGAGCAGGGGAGGGGCAGAGAGAGAGGGAGACACAGAATCCCAAGCAGGCTGCAGGCTCTGAGCTGTCAGCACAGAGCCCGATGTGGGGCTCGAACTCACAAACTGTGAGATCATGACCTGAGCTGTAGTGGGACACTCGACCAACTGACCCACCCACGCACCCCTAAAACTTTTTATTAGATTACGAAATGTATATTCTGGACTTCTGGGTTTTGAGTCCTGCTTAGAAAGGACTGTCCTACCAAGAGATGGTTAAAGTTTCTTTGGGCTTTCTTCTACTTTTACAGTTTCATTTCTTATGTTTAAATCTGACTCATCCATACTTCATTTACTTGGAAGAAAAAGGTAGAGGGGTCTAACGGTGTTTTTCCCAGAAGCTAGCAAGTTGTTTGAATACCAATAACTAGAGAGTACTTCCCTCCCCCGCTTATCTGAAATGAAGTCTCTCATTTTATGTTACACTTTGAATGGATTGTGTGTATTTTTGACATATGTCCCATTGACATGTTTTATGTACATTTTCATACGCATATTTGTTGGTATGAAATTTGTTTTTAAGTTTATTTATTTTGAGAGACAGAGAAAGCAGGGGAAGGGCAGAGAGAGAGAGAGAAGGAGAGAATCCTGAGCAGGCTCTATGACATCAGCATGAAACCCACGTGGGGGCCTTAAGCCACGAACCAGGAGATCAAGACCTAAGCCAAAGCCAAGAGCCGGACACTCAACCGACTTAGCCACCCAGGCACCCTGTGAAATTGTTTTAATGACTGCAGGATCATCTGATTCAATATCTGATAGGGTTAGCTGTTCTTCATTCTTATTTTCAGAAATGTCCTGGTTATCGTTGTTGTTTAAAAATGTCATGAACCTGAGGGGCACCTGGGTGGCTCAGTCGGTTAGGCACCCAACTTCGGCTCAGGTCATGTTCTCACAGTTGGTGGGTTCAAGCCCCGCGTCGGGCTCTGTGCTGACAGCTCAGAGCCTGGAGCCCGCTGGGGATTCTGTGTCTCCCTCTCTCTCTGCCCCTCCCCCACTCATGCTGTGTCTGTCTCTCTCTCTCAAAAACAAACATTAAAAAAATTTTTTCAGGGGCGCCTGGGTGGCGCAGTCGGTTAAGCGTCCGACTTCAGCCAGGTCACGATCTCGCGGTCCGTGAGTTCGAGCCCCGCGTCGGGCTCTGGGCTGATGGCTCGGAGCATGGAGCCTGTTTCCAATTCTGTGTCTCCCTCTCTCTCTGCCCCTCCCCCGTTCATGCTCTGTCTCTCTCTGTCCCAAAAATAAAAATAAAAACGTTGAAAAAAAAATAAAAAAAATAAAAAAAATTTTTTTCATGAACTCTAGAATCAGCTCGTTTAGTTGAAACATGACATGTGTGTTCCTACCACCAGCCCCAGGCAATCGCTGTCCTGCTCTCTGTCTCTACCAGATTTCCTTTTCTGGAAATGGCATATAAATGACACCACGCGACCTGTGGTCTTCAGCATCTGGCTTCCGTCACTCAGCACGTTTTTGAGATTCATGCCTCGTGTGTTAGGTCCCAGTACTTTCTTGTCGTTGCTGAGCTGGTTTGTGTATTTATTCGTCATTGGGGGGTATTTGTGTACGAGTCTTGGTGTGCAAGCACGTGTCTTCATTTCTCGTCGGGGGCAACCTAGGAGTAGAATTGCTGAGCCACATGGGAAAAGGATTCCCAACTTGTTAAGAAAGTGCCAACCTGTCTTCCAGAGCGGCCACGTCCTCTCACCCCTCCTGCCAGCGCCTGTGAGGGCTCCAGTTCCGCATCCTTCCGAACACAAAAGATGGTCCCATCTTTCCAGTGTTGAGTCTCTCTACGTAGGAGAATAAGCAGCACAGCTTTCTTGACATTTAAAGTATTTTATATCCTCCGGGGTCTTTGAAAATATTTCTCCGTCTGGATTGTATACATTTTAGCGCATTTGTTTCTGGGAGTTTTCTTTTGTGTGTGTGTGTTTGGGGGGGGGGTCCTGTTGCAAATGGAATATTTTCTCTTGTTAACGTTTCTAACTGCTTCCTGTTTGTACCTAGAAAGGCTAGGTGTTTCTTTTTTTTTATTTTTTATTTTTTAAATTTTTTTTTTCAACGTTTATTTATTTTTGGGACAGAGAGAGACAGAGCATGAACGGGGGAGGGGCAGAGAGAGAGGGAGACACAGAATCGGAAACAGGCTCCAGGCTCTGAGCCATCAGCCCAGAGCCTGATGCGGGGCTCAAACTCACGGACCGCGAGATCGTGACCTGGCTGAAGTCGGACGCTTAACCGACTGCGCCACCCAGGCGCCCCGAAAGGCTAGGTGTTTCGGTGTGGTACGTCTGCACCCCATCCCTTGGTGAAATCTCTTAGTGTCGGCCGCGTTTTTCCGTCGCTTCTCTTGGACTTTCCAGAGTAAACACAGTTATTTCACTTCTTTCTCCTCAAATTTCGTTTTCCCTCTTGACTACTTTCACCAACTAGAACCTTCCAAACAAAATAGTAGTGATAGGGGCATGTTTTCATTCCAGAGCCTCATGGAAACTTCTGTTGCTTCCAACCATTACAAATGATGCTGATTTGGGGCTGGGTGGATGTGTGTGTCTGTGTGTATAATTTTATCATGTTAAGAAAGCATCCCTCTTTCTTATCTGATAAGAGATTTTGTTACAAATGGTTAACGTTGCCAAATGCCCTTCAGCATCCATGATCGTGATCTTTCCCTTTTAATACATTATTAGAAATTAAAAGATGTCCTTGTCGTATTGTACAAGTCCCACTTGGTTTTGGTGAACCCCTTTAAGGATCACGGTGGATTGTATTTGCTAAAATTTTATTTGGGATTTTTGCGCTGATTTTTACATAAGTGAAGTCAGTGTGTGGTTTTCCCTCACTGTTGGCTTTTTATATGAATGTCTCTGATAAAGAACTTGGAAGTGTTTCTTCCTCCTGTGGGCCCTAGATCACTTTAAATCTCATTGGAATTAGGATTCCTAAAGGCATGGGTTGACTTCTCCTGGGAAACAACCCAGCCTGAGCTTTCTCCCTTCCCCTCCCTGCTCTGGGGCTTGGGAGGCGTTGGTATTTCTGCAAAACCTTCTCGGTTCCTTCTGGTACAGACACTTTCTCTTTTTGGTATTTTGCGGGGGGAAACGTTTTCCTCCACCTTTCAAAGGTTCTTCCGGCTGGTCTAAGAATTAAAGTGACAGGAGACAGATGAACGGGCGAAACCCACATTTAATTTTGTATGTATGGGCATCCCACGTACATGAGAGGGTCAAAGACAGAAGGGGAAAGTGAGGGGCGTCCGGGTGGCTCAGTTGAGAGTCTGACGCGATTTGGGCTCAGGTCACGATGTCACGGTTCGTGGGGTCGAGCTCCGTATGAGGCTCTGTACTGGCAGCGTGGAGCCTGCTTGGGATTCTCTCTCTCCGCCCCTCCCCGGCAGCCCCGCCCCCCTGCCGCTTCTCACCCAAATGAATATTTTTTAAAACAAAAGGAAAATGAGCTGTATATGTTTTCCTGAGCTAAGGAATGGGATGGGGTCTGGGGCTTCAAAGCGGGAGGAGGGCCTCGACAGGGCGATGGGAAGAAAGGCTGTGGCCTAGTTAGATCTTTGTCCTGCGGTACAGTTGGGTCACTCAGATAAATTTGATCTTTGGTAATAACTCTTATGTTGGGAAAGACCCTTCAGTGTAGATTCTTCTAGGTCTTTAAGGGAGGGGCAAAATCCTCTTCAGCCCGCATGGGCTCAGTTGCCTTCGGCTCAAAATAGCCCGTGTGCCAAGTTGCATGTTTTGGGAAGACTTGTTGTGAACCCCCTTCAGGTTCTTTCTTATTGGTACTTGGTCCCCTCGGAAAATGTTGCCTCTGGGCTTTCGAGTTTACTTGTGTAGAGACCGTGGCCTCGACAGCCCCCTTTTCTTGTCTTGACTCCCTTAAATCCCCCTTCCCCACCCCCAAGTGAAACAAGTCTTAGATTGACTTAAGGTTGCCATTTTTCTATGAATTTTTGAAAAGTTTTACATTCAGGAACTGCTACATTCTTCCAAGTTGTTCTTGGAGAAATAGGCTGAGAGATACGTCATCTCCCGGAGCCCCCGGGGCAGCAGAAGCCCCTGGAAAGCATCCTTTGCATTCAGCAGCCAAGGATCGGCTCATTTCCTCTCCTGGGGGTGGGAGCATTGGCCAGAGTGCTTCAGCGTGACCTCACTTCTACCCCCTTCCCTGTCTTTAAAGAATAATCGAGAAGTGAGGTTGGGTAACAAAAGGTCACGCGGCCTTTCCCGGGAGGTGTGTGGACCGGCTCACTTTGCCCCTTGCCTAGACGGTGGTCGAACATAAGCAGTGTTTCCTCTCCCCCTTAGGTTATAAAACTCAGACTTCACTCAGATCATGTCATGGAGACTGGACTTAAAAAAAAAAAAAAATTACCTGTACTTGTTCCTTCTATGCTTTCGTTCGGTCATAACCCCTGCAGATGGCGAGGATGGCACTAACAGAGGTGAAAGGTAGTGGAACGTGGCACCTGAAAATCCGCCCCATGGGGATAAGGACTTTGGAGCCGAAGGCCCTTGAGAAGCAGCAGCTACAGGAGAAGCTCTCTGCCCTCCCCTCTTGGCCTGAGAGCAGGACTCAGTCTGTAAAGGCGTCTCCCTCCCCTCCAGCCGCCTGCCGGGAAGGGCGCAGGTTAATCGGAGAACTCTGGTTCTCTAACAGGGCTGGAGGCGTCTGCGGAATAAACCCCACTAAACACCAGCCCTTAGCGACCATTAGTTTCCACGTCGACTTCCCCTCCCTCAATTTTCCGCCTGTGGAAGCTCCCAGTCCTCCTCATTTGACTTGGTCATCTCTCTAACAATGTGTCCCTCTGTGACCACTCTTGATGTATGTATACACTGCCACCCATGTATATTACACGCATGCAGATTGGGTTACTGACGCCAGTGCCCCGCCCCCTCCCCCGTGCAAGCTTCATGGTCTTGGTGCTAAACTTCTGTCCCTTTTCGTCTTGCCGGTCTCCCTCGCCAGCATAAGTTACGGGGCCCCAGCCTCAGGACCCAAGATGGATAGAGCCGACAGACTTTTCCCCCCTCCCTTACGGAAGTTTCTTCCAAGAAAGGACTTGCCTGGGATTCTCCCTGAAGACAGGGAGCGGCCTCAAGTAGCAAGGGGGTCACATGCCGCCACCGGCCACCGCCCTCCTCTTCCTCGGGCCACTTGCTCTCCACCTTCCCGGCCTCCGCTAGGCTTCTGTCCCTATAAAGTGTCACTCGTGGCCACTACCCCCAACCCCTCTGCTTGGAGAAAACGAAAAAATTCCTTCAACCCTCTTCATTCCTTCTTACCGCTTTCCTACGATAGTAAGATACATATTCCTAAAGCTTCGCATTTTTACCATTTTTAAGTGCATAAGTCAGTGGCGTCAGGTGCATTCACAATGTTGTACGGCCGTCGCCACCATCCGTTTCCAGAACGTTTTCATCTTTGCCGAGACCCGATACGCCTCAAACGTTACCTCTCCATTCTCCTCTCGCTTCCTTTTAATTTTGAAACGTCCCTAGGACGATCAGCGTTAGACCAATTACAAAAGGCATTTTTGTTTTGTTTCTTACAGGTTATTATTTACTTTTTGGTAATCCCTACGCCCAGTGCGGGGCTCGAACTCACGACCCTGAGGTCAAGAGTTACACCCCCTTCTGACTGAACCAGCCAGGCGCCCCAAAAGGAATCTTTAAAAGAAAAAACAATCGCCTACAGTGTGATCACTCTTCCTATATGAACTGTTTCCGTGTTCCTGTATCCTTGACCACTTCTTGTCCAAATGCAGTCATTCTTGGTGCAGATTCTTAGGCAGCCTCCTGCTGTACTTGGAAGCTAATCTTTTTTTTCATGTTCATATATTGCGTCACGTTGGACCTCTTGACAGATGAGTTCGAGATAGGGTATCAGAGTCACAGACCACAACTTTCAAAGACCATTGCCCTGTTAGTGGTGTATAAGTTTTCATCATTTTGAACAACAAAGTTATTTTGGAATCTTGGGAATCATTCTCCTTTCCCTTCCCTCCCTGGTTTTGGATAAAGTCCCGGGAGTGGCGCTCATCAGGTCAAAGGAGTGAGTGGTTTTAGTTACTGATTTTTTTTTTAAGTTGATCTGTTCATTTTGAGAGAGAACAAGTAGGGGAGAGGCAGAGAGAGAGGGAGAGAGGATATTAAGCAGGCTCCGTGCTGTTAGCGTGGAGCCTGACACAGGGCTCGATCCCACACTGTGAGATCATTACCTGAGCCAAAGTCAAGAGCCTGACGCTTAACTGACTGAGCCATCCAGGTGCCCCAGGAGTGAATGGTTTCAGAAGGATGTTAGAAGCCCACTACTGAGGTACCAGTTGAAACCGCCAGTTACCAGATTTGAGGGCTTTGTTTTTGTCCACAGCCTCACTAGTTCTGGACGTTATTCTTTAAATACCGACCCTGCAGCCTAATGAAGCTGTAATGATGGGGCGCCTGGCTGGTTCAGTCGGTAGAGTGTCTGACTTTTGATTGCGGCCCAGGTCGTGATCTGAAGGTTCAGGAGTTCAAGCCCCATGTTGGGCTCTTCCCGGACAGCGAGAGCCTGCCTGGGATTCTCTCTCTCCCCTTCGCTCCCTTCCCCTGTTCTCTCCCAAAATAAATGTTAAGAAAATTTTTAAGAAGTTATACGCGTTACTCTCTTTTGCCTTTAGTCACCAGCAAAATTGAATGTTCTCCACACCGTTTACTTCTCTCTTTTGCCTGCTCTGCCCTTTACCAAATCACTTCACCGAGACTGAGTTTTTTAAAGACTTATCTGGACTTGGGTTTTATGTGCTTGAGGGCACAAATCTTTATCAGTTTTAAATTTTTTTTTAATTTTTTAGATGTTTTATTTTCCGAGAGACAGCATACGAGCAGGGGGAGGGGCAGAGAGAGGGAGGCACGGAATCCGAAGCAGACTCCAAGCTCTGAGCTGTCAGCACAGAACCCGACGTGGGGCTCAAACCCACGAATGCGAGATCATGACCTGAGCCGAAGTTGGATGCTCAACCGACTGAACCACCCAGGTGCCCTTATTTATTTGTATCTTTAATGGACTCATTCCCTGTCTCATCCATTTTTTTCTTTAAATTCTACGGCATTGTGTGCACACCCAGCCCAACCCCCCAAATGGCAAAGTGTTGGTGTCGTTAAATCCGTCTTGAGAAAGGAGAACTGTGCTTCCCTCTTGAGGTCAAGGCTGGTGCCCAACCTACCACTCTTGTTTTCCTGGTAAGCGCTTTGCGGACAGAGCGTGGGAGGCAGGTTGGGAACCTTCTGCGCTTTCCTGCCTGGACCGAAAGTAACTCATCCTGTGAGCAGATGGAGAAACCAAGAGCTTGCGTGGTGACAAATAATCGGTGCCGCAGACTCTGACCTGCTCCCCGCCCCCCCCCTCCACTCCCCATATTCCACCAGTTGGCTTTCCGCTGTGAACTGTCTCCTTCCTTCCTGCTTTCCTTCCTTCTCTTGGGCCGAGATCCCCGTGACAGGGCCTAGCATAGCGCCTCTGACGGTCGTGGATGTGTTTCTGATCGTGTGTGACACGGCTCATTGGGCATTTTTTTTTTTAATTTTTTTTTTTCAACGTTTATTTATTTTTTTGGGGACAGAGAGAGAGCATGAACGGGGGAGGGGCAGAGAGAGAGGGAGACACAGAATCGGAAACAGGCTCCAGGCTCTGAGCCATCAGCCCAAAGCCCGACGCGGGGCTCGAACTCACGGACCGCAACATTGTGACCTGGTTGAAGTCGGACGCTTAACCGACTGCGCCACCCAGGCGCCCCTCATTGAGCATTTTAATGTGGACTAGGAAATGGAGAGTAAGCATCACGTATCTGGCTTGGGATGGAGCCAGTGTTCAATTGACTCTCTCAAAGTAGGCAATAAGGCACTCTTGCAAGCATAGGAGGTGATGACTGAAGCTGGGCAGCCTTGAGGGTCCAGCGGGCCCAGACCTGCACCAGCCTGGCCACCTGCTGCTTGGATGACCTCATGTAAGTCCCCTGGGCTCTCTGAGCCTGCTTCTTCCCTTATGTGGGATTGTGCATTGGTCACTGGGCTGTTGGGAGGTCTAAGAAAAGATCGAACATCTTTCAAAGAGCAGTGCCTGGACTCTGGGGTCTTTTCGTTGTAACCCATGACAACACGCTCAACAAATCAGAAGCCCCTTCCCCTTTCCCTCCAGTGTGTGGGAATGTGCAGGACTGGCCCCATTCACGCGTTCTTCGAAAAACTCTCAAGCCCTCTAGTATTTTTTCTTCTGGACTTTATTGAGCGCCTGCTGTGTGCTGGGGATTTACGGGAGGGGAGGCTGGGGCAACGGAATCTGGCATCTGACCTGGTTGCCCCCCAGCTCGTGTCTGACGCTTTGCCCTTTGCTTTGGAATCTGGACCTCAGGCCTTTGGATAGAAGACTTGAGGGGGCCTCCCAGTGGTGGGTCGATTTCATAGCCACCCAAGTTCCCCCATCATTCCAGTGGACGATTAGCCCCATCCATCCAATGGATGTGTTCTGGGATCGTGCCAGATTTATTTTTCAGTCAAAAATTCAAGGGACAGATCAGCCTTCCCAAAGGTCAACAGCTTTGGAGGCTGTATCTTTGGGGCCTGGGTGCCCCTCGCACATGTCTGTGGAAACCAGTCCCCCAAAAAGGGAGGCCTTCTCAAGTGTCCCCTGAAACATTCAGTTCCAGATTCAGGATCTACCCCAAAGAGGGACACTCTCCCCCCAGGCTTGCGATGAAGGGATTTGGGACCATCTGTATACCTCAAGGAGCCTCATGCTTGTCCCAAAGTAGGAAGACCCCAGGGCAGCCCTGGGCTCACACGGTGGAGGCCTCAGACCAAGCAACAAAGCAAGTGAAAAAAGAACTTGGGCAACAACAGTGGCTGGAAAGGACCCCCCCCCCCCGCCCCGGCCCCGCAGGGGTGGGGCAGGGGCCCAGGCTGTCTCCTAGAAGGCCGTGCAGGTGTCAAGGAAGGTAGAGAACTGTCCAGACCAATTGTGAACTTTATTGTCCGTGGAAGGATTCTGAAATCATGGACGATGAGCCCCCCTTGGCTGTATCTGGACCCAGTGTGATCTCTGTGCCTCCTGGCATTTCGTTGTGATGGTTCTGTTCAGCCAAGAATCTTGGCTGAGCTGAGCGGGTGACGGGTGTGAAATCTTTGGCAGCCTAGTGTTGGCTTAGGCAAACTCTCCAACTGTAAAGAGAAGAGGAGGCTGTTCTGTGGGCCCAGAGGACAAGGGGCCCCTTCTGTTGCCTGGAGTCATGCTGGAGCCCCTGTCACAGGCCCAGAGTGGCCTTCTTTAAAAGGACATCTCACCCCTTTGGAGAAGAGCACCAGGTGTGGTTAGGTGATCTCCTGCGCCTGTGTGACAGACAACCAAGACCTGGTCACCCCACCCCCACCCCAAAGTTCCCAGCCAAGAGGGGGAGGGCTGAACCCCAGTACCCTAGGCTTTGGGAGCACAGGGGATGCACCTAAAACCCAAAGGGGGAGCAAGGGGAAGTTCAAGGGGTGATACCCGAGCTGACTCCCGGGTAGAGCGGTTTCTAGGTCACGAAAGCAGCAGGGGCCTTTGGATGGTTCCACAATATTTGGTGACCTCAGGGTGACTTCCCTCTGCTTGCAGAGAAATGCAGCCTCACCCCCTGAATCTCCGGCTGCCACCAAAGAGCGGGTCTCTTCAACTTAGGAGTGACAGACACGCAGCGCCCTCTCGAGGCAAGTGGCCATTAGCAGGTGCGTTTTAAGTGTTTCTTGCGGATCTCTTGTACTTCATTTCTTCTCGTGGTCTGAGCAGGATGGGGTTGTGGATACAGCACGCAGTAGAGGCAGAAACAATGTATCTTTAGCGGGCTGCTGGCTTCAAAGGGCTTCTGATGTGTCCCCACCCACTGTGATGTTGAAAGGCTGGATGGCCGACACCTCAAAGTGTCCGCTTCAGGGAAGGTCCCGCCTATCCGCCGTTTGTTGAATTTTTTAAAAACACCAACATTAAAGAATTCTATTAAATGCCTTTTTGGTTCTCTATTGAGATTACATTTTTGGTTCTGTTCCAAATAGGATATACTTCGAATACTTTCTAGTTTCCTGCCAAAGCATGCAGTCTGTGTCACATAAACCCACGGCAATTCATGTGGGTTCGTGGCTGCTGGCTTTTAGAAGTTTATCTCCTTAAGTGTGTTCTTTTTTATCCTTTGTTGCTTCATTTATTTTGAGGGAGAGAGAAAGAGAGAGAGAGCGTGCGCGCACACTCAGACAAGTGTCGGAGGGGCAGAGACAGAGGGAGAGAGAGAATCCCAAGCAGGCTCTGTGCTGTCAGCACAGAGCCCGACGTGGGGCTCGATCTCACGAACCCTGAGATCACGACCTGAGCCGAAATTGAAGAGTTGGGTGCTTAACCGACTGAGCCACTCACACTCCCCAAGTGTGTGTGTGTGTGTGTGTGTGTGTGTGTGTGTGTGTGTGTGTGTGTTTTGTTGTTGTTGTTGTTTTTATAATTGCGGTGCTTATAAGTACACTGTTTATTGTTGTGTCACCGTGTCTAGCATGAAGTAGGTGCTTAGGAAATGTTCTTGAATTAGGAACTTCTTAATCACCACGTACAAGTACACAGTGAAGCCCTGTTAGGTACATTCACCTTGCTGTGTGGCCATCACCACCCTCCACTTCCAGGATTTTTTTTTCTTCCTGCGAAACTGCATCTCTGTCCCCATTAGACGGCGCCCCACTCCGCCTCCCAGCAGCCCGTGGCAACCGCGATTCGATTTTGTCCCTGTGCTTTGGACTATGTTAGGTGCTTCCTAGAAGTGGAATCGCACGGCCTTGGTCTCTCGGTGACTCCCTTCTTTCACTTAGCCTCATGGCCTCCAGGTTCAAGTGTGGGAGGTGGTAGAATTGCCTTCCTTTGTAAGGACAGCGGATCACCCTTTTCTCATCCGCTCATCTGTCCGTGGACATCTGGGTTGTTTCTACCTTCCGGCTACTGTGAATGAAGCTGCTGCAAATAACGGACGTACCGACAGCTGTAGGAGTCCCCACTTGCAATTCTTTGGGGTGTATACCCCAGGAGTATCATCATGTGGTGATGCTATGTTTCATTTTCTGAGGAACCACCGTCATGTTTTCCCTAGTGGCTGTGTCACTTTGACATTTCTCCCAACTGTGCACGAGGGTTCCGGTGTCTCTCGGCATCCTCGCTAACACTTATTTTCTGTTGTTTTTTTTTTTTTAATAGTAGCCATCCAAATGGGTGTCCGGTGATAGGTCATTCTGCTTTTGACTCACATTTCCCTGAAGACGAGTAACATTGTGTATCTTCTCACATGCTTGTTGGCCGTCTGGGTGTCTTCTTTGGAGAAATGTCTGTTCAGGTCCCTTGACCATTTTTTAATGTTTTGTAATTTACTTTTAGTGATCTCTACACCCAGGTGGGGCTCAAACTCACAACCCCAAGATCAAGAGTGGCATGCCCTACTGACTGAGCCAAACAGGTGCCCCTCCTTTGATCCTTTTTAATTTTTTTAAAATGTTTTTATTTATTTATCTTAGAGACAGAGCATGAGCAGGGGAGGCGCAGAGAGAGAGGGAGACACAGAATCCAAAACAGGCTCCGAGCTGTCAGCACAGAGCCCGATGTGGGGCTCCAGCCCACGAGCCCTGAAATCATGACCTGAAGGCGGACGCTTAACTCACTGAGCCACCCAGGCGCCCTGGACCATTTTTAAATCAAGTTGTTCTGTTGTTGGTGAGTTTGCAGGAATTCTTGATATATTCGGGATAGTCACCCCTTATCAGGTAAAATTTGCAAACATTTCCTCCCATTCCATAGGTTGCCTTTATATTCTGCTGACGGTGTCCTTTTGTGCACAAAAGTTTTTAATTTTAATGAAGCCTGATTTGCCTGCTGTCTTTAATTGCATGTGCCTTTGGTGTCCTATTCAAGAAATCTGACGAATCCAATGTTGAGAAGCTTTCCCCCTGTGTTTTGCGGGTTTTCTGGTTTCAGTTTTTATGTTTAGGCTTTTGATCCATTTTGAGCTAATGTCTGTATATGGTATAAGGTAAGGGTCCACCTTCATTCTTTGGGATTTAGACAGCCCTTTCTGCCATTTCCCCTCCCACAATTTGATGTAAAGTCGGTACTTTGTCTGCTGAATGGTCTGGACCCTCTTGTAAAAAGGCCTTTGACCACCTATACAAGGGTTTACTTCTGGGCTCTTTATTCAATTACATTGCACTGTATATCTATCTTTGTGTTAACATCATACTGGGTTGGTTTTTTTTGTTTTGTTTTGTTTTTGTTTGGTTTGTTTTTGAGAGAAAGAGAATGAGCAGGGGAGGGGCAGAGAGAAAGGGGGACAGAAGCAGGCTCCTGGCTGACAGCAGCAAACCCGATGTGGGGCTTGAACTCACAAACCATGAGACCATGACCTGAGCTGAAGTGGACGCTCAACCGATTAATACCACGCTGTTGTGATTACTGTAGATTGTTTTCAAACCTGGAAGTGCAAGACCTCTAACTTGGCTCTTTGTCAAGATTGCTTTGGCTATTTGGGGGCCCTTGAGATTCCGTATGAACTTTAGGATGGACTTCTTTTCTGTAAAAAAAGGCATTGCGATTTTGATGGGGTTCCTTTAAATCTGTAGATCACTGAGTAGTATCTTAATGTTATTATACTTAATGTTATTAATTTAATATGTTATTATACTTAATGTTATTAAGTATTCCAACCCACTAACATGGGGTATTTGGCCATTTATTTGTATCTTCTTCAATTTCTTTCAGTGATGTTTTACAGTTTTCAGTGTACAGGTCTTTCAACTCCTTGGTTGAGTTTATTCCTGAGTATTTGATTTGTTTTCATACTATTGTAAATGGAATTATTTTTTAAATTTCCTTTTCTTAATATCCTTTTGTTTAGTGTGTAGAAACATAACTGATTGTTTTGTATCGATTTTGTATTCTGCCACTTGGCCAAGTTTATTAGTTCTAATAGGGACTGTGTGTGTGTGTGCCATCTACAGGGTTTTCTACAGGTACATAGGATATATGTATAGATAGGTGTGTGTATATAATATATATGGTCATTTTGTCTGAGGACAGAGATGGTTTCTTCCTTTCCAATTTGGATGTCTTTGGTTTCTTTTTCTTGCCTAATTGCTCTGGCTAGCACTTCTATTACTGTATTAAATAGAAGAGGCCAATATAGACATCGCTGTCTTATCCTTGCTTTCAGAAGAGAAGTTTTTAGTCTTTCACCATTGAATATGTTATCTATGGGGGCACTTGGGTGGCTCAGTTGGTGGGCTTCCAATTTCGGCTCAGGTTGTGATCTTGCAGTTTGTGGGTTTGAGCCCCACATTGGGACCTCTGATGTCGGTGCAGAGGCTGCTTTGGATCCTCTGTCTCCCTGTCTCTCCCCTGCTCACAGTCTCCCTCTCTCTCAAATAGAAACATTAAAAAAAAAAATATGTAATCTATGGGCTTTTCATGTATACCCTTTAATAGTTGAAGTAGTTTCCTTTTAGTCTGTTTGCTGTTTTTGTCGTGAAAGGATATTAAATTTTTGTTCATATGTTTTTTCTGCATCAGCTGAGATGTTCATGTGGTTTCTGTCCTTCATTCTGTTACTGTGGTGTATTGAATAATTTTTCTATGTTGAACCTTTCTTGTATTTCAGGAATAAATCCCACTTGGTTGGGTGTATAGTCCTTTCGATACACTCTTGAATTCTGTTTGGTAGTATTTTTATTTATTTATTTATTTTGGAGGATTTTGCATTTATATTCATCAGGGATATTGGTCTGTCACTTGTTTTTTTTTTAATTTTTTAAATATTTATTTATTTTGAGAGAGAGGGAGACTCCAAATCTGAACTGCAGGCTCTGAGCTGTCATCAAGTAGCCCAACATGGAGCTCAAATTCACAAACCGTGAGATCATGACCTGAGCAGAAGTTGGACACTTAACCCAGTTGAGCCACCCAGACACCCCTGTAGTTTGTTTCTTGAAGTGTCTTTATCTGGTTTTGGTGTAGAAGTAATGCTGACCTCATAGAATGGATGTGGAGATGTTCCCCCTTCAATTTTTGGAGAGCTTGAGGAGGACTGTTTTTAATTCTTGAATGTTTGGTAGAATTCACCAGTGAAGCCATCTGGTCCTGGGCCTTTTTTTCCTTCTTTGTGAGGAGGTTTTTGATTACTATTTCAATATTCTTGCTAGTTATAGGTCTGTTCAGACTTTTTTTTTTAATTTGTTTTAATGCTTTTTTATTTTTGAGACAGAGACAGAGCATGATCAGGGGAGGGGCAGAGAGAGAGAGGGAGACACAGAATCAGAAGCAGACTCCAGGCTCTGAGCTGTCAGCACGGAGCCAGATGCTGGGCTCAAACTCACAAACCATGAGATCATGACCTGAGCTAAAGTTGGATGCTTAACCAACTGAGCCACTCAGGCTCCCGGTCTGTTCAGATTTCTATTCCTTCATGATTCAATCTTGGCAAACCATATACTTCGAGGAATTTATTCATCTTTGTTGTCCAGTTTGTCATACAATTGTTCATATTCCTAAAATCCCTTTGATTTTTGTAAAAATTGGTTGCAATGTTCTGTATTTCATTTCTGATTTTAGTTCAGTACTTTTTTTTTTTTTTTTTTTAGCCAATCTGGCTAAAGTGTTGTCAGTTTTGTTGATCTTTAAAAAACGTTTTGTTACATTAATTTTCTCTGTATTCTCTGTTTGGTTTATCTCTGTTCTAACATTTGCGATTTCCTACTGTTAGTTTTGGGTTCAGTTTATTTTATTTATTTATTTTTACTTGCTTAAGGTATAAAGTTAGTTGTTGATTTAGCATCTTTTTTCATTTAAGCATTTACAGGAAAAGAGTAAGTTAGTTGTTGATTTAGCATCTTTTTTCATTTAAGCATTTACAGGAAAAGAATGTACATTTTCTTTTTGGCACTGCTTTCTCTAAATCTGATGGTTTTGGTGTATTTTACTTTTCACTTGTCTCAAGAGATTTGCTAATTTGCGGCACCTGGGTGGCTCAGTCATTTAAGCATCTGACTTTGGCTCGTGTTATGATCTCGCCATTCGTGGGTTTAAGCCTCACATCAAGCTCTGCACAGGCTCTCTCTCCCTTTCTCTCTGCCTGTGTCCTGCTCTCTCTCAAAATAAACAAACTTAAAAAATAAAAATATATTTGCTAATTTGCCTTGCGGTTTCTTGGACCCATTGTTTCACAGTGTGTTGTTGAATTTTGCACAATTTTTGATTTTTCCTATTTTCCACCTATTTTTAGTTGTGTTTCTCAGGAATTTGTTTTCACTGTGATTGGTAAAAGATATGTTGTGTGGTTTCAGTTTTCAAAACTGTATTAAGACTGCACGTATTTTGTGGCTTAATGGTCTATTCTGGAGAATCTTCTCTGTGTTCCATGTGTGTTCTAATGTTCTATGTGTGAGTTGAAAGTGGGTGGATGGGGGAGGGTTGAAGGACTCCTCAGAGTTGCTGTTTTCTCCCTTCACTTCTGTCCATGTTTGCTTCAGATTTTTAGAAGCTCTGATGTCTGGTGCATATATACTTGGAATTGTTAGATTCTCTTGGTGAATTATGCGTCGATATAAGGATTAATGGCCTCTCCTATCCCTTGCAACAGCTTTTTTTTTTTTTCCCCCTTAAATTCTACTTGTCTGATACCCGCATAGCCATCCCTGCTCTATTTTGGTCATTATTTATATAGACTATCTTTTTCTATTCTTTGGCTTTCAACCTATGGGTGTCTTTAAATGTAGAGTGACTGTCTGGCAGATGGCATGAAGTCAATTACTGGATTTTTCAGCTCCACAATTTGGTTCCTTATTACAATCTGTCTTTGTCGACATTCTCCTTTTGCTTAGATGTTGTTTTCGTAATTCCGTTTAGTCGTCTGCTCCTCTTTTCCTCAGCTGACAGCAGGTCCAGGACTGTTGTTTTCAAGTCTGAGGCCAGTTTTTCTTGAGAGTTGGTTCCTGGCGGTTGACGGTATTCCTGTGAATGGGCCCTGCCTCCCCGTTTCTTTGTGTGTCTCTTGTCATCTTTTGTTGAAACTGGGCCTTTGAAAAGGCGTCCACCTCTCCCAGTCTTGGCAGACTGTCCCTGGGCCGGGGAAGACCTTCACGAACCAGCCGGATAGAAAGGCTCAGGGTTCTCTCAAACATTTTTAGGGGGGGCTTTATCTTCTCTGGGCCTGTGGGTATCTTAAGTTCCCATCCCCAATATACACAGCTGCCTTTAAAGGTCTAAATTTCCCCAGCAGCCTCCCCCCTGCTTCTTCTCAGGGGTCTAGATACATTGAATTCCTCTGCCTGTAATCTGGCCCCTGGCCACCCGCCGGTCTGTGGACTCTCACATACGCAGCCGTGACTGCTCTCAGCAACCTCCAACCCCACACCCAGACTCTGCCATTACGGTCATCAGCACTCTGAGCCGGAAGAGACCGAGGCCTGTGCCTCTGGCAGCCCCCAGGCAAGTCAGAACGTTGTCAGCAAGTTCCACACTTTCTCTTGCATCCTGAGGGATGAATTGGTTGGCTTTACTTGAAACCTTACTGTGACAGGCAAGCAAAAACACCATGCATGGGGTTCCCTACGGTTCTGAGTTGAGCTTTTTCTTGCTCAGGCACTCCTGTGGTTGCTGCTGCTTCTAGAGTTCCCACAAAGCTACTTGGGGCCATTTTATTATACTTCTGGTGTTCTCCTGGGGGACTGAAGGTCTTGACTCCCTGGCCTGCCGTCTTGCCAGTGTGCCGTCTGTTTTCCTCCACGTTCTTTTTTAATTTTATTTTTTATTTTTAAAAATTTACATCCAAATTAGCGTATAGTGAAACAATGATTTCAGGAGTAGTTTCCTTGGTGCCCCTTACCCATTTGGCCCAGCCCCCCTCCCACAACTCCTCCAGTAACCCTCTGTTTGTTCTCCATATTTAAGAGTCTCGTGTTTTGTCCCCGTCCCTGTTTTTATATTATTGTTTCCCTTCCCTTATGTTCATCTGTTTTGTCCCTTAAAGTCCTCATATGAGTGAAGTCATATGGTATTTGTCTTTCTCTAATTTCCCTTAGCATAATACCCTCCAGTTCCATCCACGTAGTTGCAAATGGCAAGATTTTACACTTTTTTTCGTTTTTGTTTTTGTTTTTTTTTTTTTGGGACAGAGAGAGACAGAGCATGAATGGGGGAGGGGCAGAGAGAGGGAGACACAGAATCGGAAACAGGCTCCAGGCTCCGAGCCATCAGCCCAGAGCCCGACGCGGGGCTCGAACTCACGGACCGCGAGATCGTGACCTGGCTGAAGTCGGACGCTTAACCGACTGCGCCACCCAGGCGCCCCCATTTTACACTTTTTGATTGCCGGATAATACTCTGTTGTACATATATACCACATTTGCTTTATCCATCCATCCATCGGTGGACATTTGGGGTCTCTCCATCCTTCGGCTATTGTGGACAGTGCTGCTATAAACATGGGGGTGCACGTGTCCCTTCGAAACAGCACACCTGTATCCCGTGGGTAAATGCCTAGTAGTGCCATTGCTGGGTGGTAGGGTAGTTCTCTTTTTAGCGTTTGGAGGACCCTCCATACTGTTTTCCGGCGTGGCTGCACCAGCTTGTATTCTTACCAGCAGCGCAAAAGAGATCCTCTTTCTCCGCATCCTCGCCAACATCTCTTGTTGCCTGAGTTGTTGATGTGAGCCCTTCTGACAGGTGTGAGGTGGTATCCCATTGTGGTTTTGGTTTGCATTTCCCTGGGGATGAGTGATGTTAAAGAATTTTTCATGTGTCGGTTGGCCATCTGGATGTCTTCCTTGGAGAAGTGTCTATTCATGTCTTTTGCTCATTTCTTCACTGGATTATTTGTTTTTTTGGGCATTGACTTTGATAAGTTCTTTATAGATATTGCATACTAACCCCTTTGTCTGATATGTCATTTGCACATATCTTCTCCCATTCCGTCGGTTGCCTTTTAGTTTTGCTGACTGTTTCCTTAGCTGTGCAGAAGGTTTTATTTTGATGAGGTCCCAGTAGTTCATTTTTGCTTTTGTTTCCCTTGTCTCCGGAGATGTGTTGAGTAAGAAGTTGCTGCGGCCAACATCAAAGAGGTTTTTGCCTGCTTTCTCCTCGAGGATTTTGATGCCATCCTGTCTTACATTGAGGTCTTTCATCCATTTCGAGTTGATTTTTGTGTCTGGTGTAAGAAAGTGGTCCAGGTTCATTCTTCTGCATGTCGCTGTCCAGTTTTCCCAGCACCACTTGCTGGAGAGACTGTCTTTATTCCACTGGATATTCTTTCCTGCTTTGTCAAAGATGAGTTGGCCATACGTTTGTGGGTCCATTTCTGGGTTCTCTTTTCTGTTCTGTTGATCTGAGTGTTCTTGGGCCATGTTTTCCTCTGCATTTTGATCAGGATGTTTCCAGGGGTGCCTAGGTAGCCCAGTTGGGTGAGCGTCTGACTTCTGATTGTGGCTCAGGTCACGATCCCAGAGTCATGAAATCGAGCCCTGCATCAGGCTCTGTGCTGAGGGTGGCATCTGCTTGGGATTCTCTCTCTGTGAAACATTAAAAAAGATGTTTCCAATGCATTATTAGCTATCTCACTAGAAGAGTCCTGAATCACCTAAATTTCTTTAGTACATTATTCTTAAAGACCATCCTTGGATTCCAGAGATTGTTTAGTTTATTAATACATTAGTAACCTCTATATTCAAGTGCGAAGTTGGGCTTTTCTTTCTCTTCCTGTATTGTCCTTGTCCTTGCCGTGTGTTCATATCTTACTACTTCATTAACATGAGTTGGGGATAGAAAGGTTTCATTTTCCTATTCTGGAAGTGTTACAGTAAATTATTTCAACTTGCCTCTAACATGATCTGGGCTTGGTGTGTACCATTTAAAAGTTTTTGTTTTGAACTAATGACAGATTTTCAGAAGAAGGTTCAAAGATAGGGCCGGGAGGTCCCGTGTATCTTACATTCGGTTTCTTCCAGTGGCCACATCTTCAGTAACGAGAGCACAATATCCAAACCCAGACGTTGACAGTGGTCGAAGGCATGTATCTAGTTCGGACATCTCCTTGAAGCTGTAGGTTTGTGTTACCACCACCACCACCAAAATACACAACTGTTCGACCACCAGAAACACCTCCCTTGGGCTACCTCTCCCTCCTCCATCGTCCCAGACCCAGACAGCAGCTGAGTTGTTCTTCATCTTTATAACTGGTCATTCTGAGAATGTTAGGTAAATAAAATCATATGGCGCTTGACCTTAGGAGTTTGGGGTTTTTTTCCCCACTGAGCATAATGCTTTTGAGATTCATCCAAGTTGTTACCTGTACCAGTAGGGTGTTCCTTTTTATTGCCGAATATATCCCATGGTAGGGGCATACCCACATTGTTTAGCTGTGCACCAAAGGTAGGCACTTTGGGCTGTTTCAAGGTTTGGGCTCTTACAGATAATAGTGCTATGAATAATCACGTCCAGGCTTCTGTGTGAAACACAGGTTTTCATTTCTCTGGGATAAATACCCAGGAATGCAATTGCTGGATTATATTTTAAGTGTGTTCTTAGCTTTTTCTCCAGGGTGGCTGTACCATTCTATATTTCCCCACCAGCAACAGATGAGGGAATGAGTTTCTCTACATTTTTGCCAGGCTTTGGTGTTGCTGTTTTTTTCTAAACTGTTCTAGTAAGTATGTAGTGTTCTCACTTCCCTAATGACTAATACTGCTGAACACCTTTCTTTCCTGGGCCTGTTTGCCACCTGTATGTCCTCTTAGGTGACATGTCTTCATGTGATTCCTCATTTTCTACTTAGATTTTTTTTTTTTACTGTTAAATTTGAGTTTATATATTCTAGATAGAAGTCCTTTGTCAGATAAGTGGTTTGTAAACATTTTGTCTTGTATGAACGAGGTCTATTTTTTTCTTTTGTGAATCAGGCTTTTGGTGTCCTAATAAGTAAGCTTTGCCTGCTGTCTTTTAGACAACATTATAGTCTATAGATTCAGTTGATTTAATAGCTATGAGATTCTTCAGGTTAAAAAATCAATTTGTATTCAAGCTAGGTCTTGAAAGTTATCAGCAATCTGTCCAGAGTTGTTGAATGACCTTTCAGTCTCTCCTGGATCTGTGGTTTTGACTTCTCGGTCATTCCTAGTCACTGTCTTTTTTCCCCCTCTGGATCCCTTCTATTGTTCATCTCTTCCTGTTTCATTAAATTCCTCCCTTCTGCTTTCCCTGGTTTCTACAAAGGGTCAGCCAACGCTTTCTGTAAAGAATCAAACAGTAAATACTTTAGACTCTGCAGCCGGATCTGCAGCCTGTGTTGCAAATACAGAGCCACAGATGGAGTGTGAATAAATTTGTGTGGCTTGCTCTGTTCCTTTAGTGACTGTCTCCCAGTGGGAAAGATATTTTCAGATAGTTCAGTGCTAATAATGTTTCATTTTTAACCTCATATCATAGTAGACCTGGGTATAAAATCTAACTCAGCAATTACTCTCTTAAGAGACTGGACTCTTGCTGGTGGGAGATTGGTTGTCTACCTGTTCCCTTGAAAGATGACCTCTTACCCAAGCTGAAATGTCTTAATAGAGGTTTCTGGTATTTGGGCTGCCTTGTGCTTCCTGAATCTGAGGCATCACACTCTCAAACCTCTTTGTGTTCTCATTCTGAAGTTTCTGTTAGCACCTCACTTCACCCTCTGTTTTATATTTTCCAGTTCATTAATTTTTTTTCTTCTGTCAAATGTGTTATGTTTTAAATTTCAGTAAATATTTATCAATTCTGGAAATTACTTCTGGAATCCCACTTACCATTTTCAGTTTCTTCCATGTATTCCATCTTCTCAAATGCTAGCATCTGAAGGTCTTAGTGAGTGGGAAAGAATCTCTGTTTGGACCATATTCTACCCTGGGGCGTCAGAAGTCTCAGCAAGGAGGCCCCGGCTTCTGGGGACTCCACCTCTCCATGAGCCAGGTTTAGCAAGAATTCTGGTAAGTCGGTTTAGCCTGCATGACTGGTTACCTCGACATCGGACAGGGTTCCTCTCATCAGTCTGGCCTGCCTCCAACAAGAATCCTGCCAGCTTGATTGAGCAAGAACTCGCCTATCTCTCACGGTTCATCTTGGTAATTTTCCATCCACAGACCCCAACCCTGCTCAGCACTCAGTCCCCAATTCTCCCTGTTGAGTTGAGCCCCATCTCTCACCCCTATGGCCAAACCCCATTGCAGTGGTTCCCGCACCACTGTGATAGTCCCCCTGAATACAGCCCACCTTAGAGCTCTTTTACAAGCATCAGGAATAATTTTCCCTTTAACAGGGATTCTACTCCCCATGCTTGGTGCAGTTGCTGACTTTCAACCCTACATCGTGGACTTTAGCCACAGGAATCAGAGTGAAGGATAATATTGGTTGACCGAGGGCTTTCCAGACAGGGGAAAGAGTGTCCGTTAAAATCCCTGACGAGCAGATCTGTGGTTACAAATTTTCGGAAGCTGAGTTTATAGTTGTCTGACCTCCCAGAGCTATTATCTCCTGTGCCAGAGGTCCCCGGATTTTCAAGACCTGGCTTGGACAGGGGGAGTCTTTGGGCTTCTTTTTCTCAGTCAGTAACCCTTTGCCCATAACTCAGAGTCAAAACAGAGCTCACTGTAAGAAGATGGAGTGCCTGTCCACCCCAAGGGAGCTAAGCAAAAGGAAGGAACTGGTTTTCCCTCTGGGAGGGAAGACACAGGTCAATGGGGCAGGAGTCAGACTCATTGCTGGCTGGGGCAGCTTACCACACTGTGGAGGAGGGTCCAGGGGCACGAAGCCCCGGGCACACAGGTGGATGTAGGCGGCAGCCAGGTTGCAGGCAGGAAAGAGCTCCTGGGTGCCACAGGTGTCCTGGGTGCACAGGCTGAGAAATGGGGTGGGGTCCACCTGAAAGCCAGCCATCAGAGTCAGGGTCCTTGCCCACTGCACCCTTGGGAGGAGCACCAAGGAGGGGCAGAGGCTGGATCAGGGCAGGGGAGTTCTTTGGTCTACCCGCTGCAGGGCTTCCCCTGGGGTCCAGACCCAGCCTCACACTCACCACACTGAAGCAGTTCCCCAGGCAGGAACGGGGGTCCTGGAAGAAGGCCCGGCAGGTGGGGCTCTGTTGGGGGCACTCGTGAGTTTTCTCCACGGCCCTACAGTCGCCACCCAGCTGGTGAGACAAACCCAAGACTCAGGCCTCCCCCCCGGACCTCTCTTCTCCCGGGCATCTAAAACAGGTGCATCAGCTTCCGGAGCGGGTGGCCACCTCCTGGGTGTGAGCAGTTGTCTGCAGAGTTTGCATGCAGGGGGCCAAGCTCTACCCACAGCCACGGAGCCCTGGTGCGGCCCAGCGGCTCACCTGCCAGGTGAGGCCGAGCTCCTCCAGGCCGTGGGCCAGGGTGCCGTCCGGCAGCATCAGCTCGTTGGCGGCCTCGTTGTCGTTGGTGCCCAGGAGGCCGGCAGACACGCCTATGGGAAAGGGGGACGTGGGCGAGCCTGGCCAGGGTTCCCGGGGGGGCCGGACCCTCCACCCCTGACTCCCACGCCACACCCTGGCTCTGACCCTTCCCCAGAGGGAGAGGAGAAAGGAAACGGAGGGAGGGAAGCCCTCATGTGCCGAGCCACCGCAACGGCTCCTCTCGTGCCTGCTCAGGTTGGGAGCCCCCCAGGAAGCAGCAGCGGGAAGGGGTCCTGGGGAACCTGGCCCCCAGCCTCTCAAGGACAGCGAGTGCACCCCTGGCCAGGGATTGGCCGCATTGGCCTCGGACACCTGCTGTGGTCGCCGCATGGCCGACCCCACGGGCCCGGAGGCCCCCAGCTGGGGCCCAGACCCACCGTGGAGCCAGAGGCCCAGAGTGACGCTGCAGAGGCCAGCCCGAACGTCACAGGTGATTGAGACGCCATCCTCACTGGCCAGCTTGACCCTGGGCACATCCCTCCTCGTCGCGGGAGGGGGCAGATCTGGGTGCAGACAGCTCTGCCTGGGCTCAGAGGACTCGTACAGCCTGTAGGTCTGGGGGCCAGACACGGGCTGAGGGGGACAGGCAGCAGGCCCGCGGGGCACCGGGTGGGAAGGGCGTGGGGCCCAGGACACAGGTGTGTGGATGGGACGGCCGGCAGGAGACTGTCCTCCCCCTGGGCCCCTGCCCCTCCCACGCTCGCACGGCTCACCTTCAGGCGGGGGTAGAACACCAGGGAAGTGTGGTTCAGCTGCACTGACACGGACGTGAGCCCTGAACTGGCCCGGTTCAGCGTCAACGAGAACGTGTTGTGAGCAAAGTCCTTGGCCAGCAGCAGGCTCCCACAGTGGACACCCAGGCTCCATACCTGGCCATCGAAGGTCACCATGTGCCTGGCCCCGGCCACCACAGCATGGTCTGGGAAGAAGAGGTCGCCAGGTAGGTGAGGACGGCCAGTTCGGGCCGGTGTCCTCTGGGGCAGCCCACGTGCGGAGAGAGGGGGTCTGTCCCCAGCTCTTCTCCCCAGCCCCGCACCCCGAACTGAGCCAGCTACAGCCCAGTCAGCAGTAAAAAGAAACAAAGGACTGACACGTGCACGAGCCTTGTAAAGCTGGGGCGGGGAGGTGATGGCTGAGAGATGACGGGTGGGGTCGGTTGAGGGAACAAAAATGTTCTAAAATCAACTGTGGGGACAGATATGTATCCCTATGAATATACTCAAAGCCCCAGAATCATATGCTTTAGTAAGTGAATTGTGTGTCCATGAAGCTACTGTAAAACAGAATTACATTAAAAAAACGACGCACACACGACTGTGGCCAAAGGTCCATCCAACACAAGGCAGGTACCACGGGGCCTGGCTCCGCCCTCTTCAAAGGCGGCTGAGGCGGGGAGGGGGGCGGTAGACAGCTTGACTCATCCAGCCCAAACCGCCCTGGGGCAGGGGCCTGGGCCGTGTGCGGCAGGAAGGGTGACCCAGGCCTGGCAGCTGCTGGCTCACCCGGCCGCACAAGGAGGGGACGAAAGCCCCATTGTCAGCTCTCTGAGCTGAAGGTCACAGACCAGCCCAAGGTCACACACAGGTGGAGCTCTGAGACCCAGCAGCTCCTCCCTCACCTATGCCTTGCAGAGGAAGTACCCCTGTGCGCAGGAAGGCGAGCCCCCGGCCCCCTCCCCCCCCCCCCCCGACCTGTGTGGTGACAAGAACCCGCACCGAAATCCCAGTCCCGCCAGGCCCTGGGTGCCACGCCTGCCCCTGGACTTCAGATCCGCCCTGTCACCAAGGAATTGTGCACCCAAACGGCACCCGGGCCTGTGACCCACAGGAGGGAGCCAAGCTGTCACCGCCCTTTGGCAGAGGGAGGGAGAAACCAAGTCCCAGAGAGGCGGGGAGACCAGCCAGGGCCACACGGGGGCACGAGCCGGACGCAAACCCTCCAGGGGCCCGGAGCCCTCGCAACCACATCCGATGCCGGCACCGCCCACGACTGCAGGCAATGCCTGACCCAGTCTGGACTCAATTAGCCGCCTTCCGATTCCAACTGGAGGTCTGCCTTCTGCGGCTCCAGCCCAGTGCAGTGGGAGGGAGCTGGCCTCAAGCCCCAAGCCACTTGGCCCACTTGCACCTTGGGTCCAGACTCGGGCTTTCAAACTCTGGCTAGAAGCCCGGCTCTGCAGCCCAGCTCGAGGCCAGGATGACCTCGGGAAGCGCAGGAACCTCCGGGCTCAGCAGTACCAAGCTATGGCTCCGCTCACCCCGGACCCCGCCCCCGTGTCTGCGCCTGCAGGGTCCGGCCACTGCACCCCAAGGGGCACGGGGCTGAGCGGGGAGGAGGGGGGGCGCGAGACTCACACTCATGGGGGCTCTGCAGCAGGCGGTGTTTGAGCCGGTAGTACGCGGCCAGCACGTTGGTCCCGTACAGCTCGCGGAAGGGCAGCACCAGCTTCTCCACCAGGTAGCCGGTCACCCGGGCCACAGCCAGGGGCTCGTCCCCTGCAGGCAACAGTGGCAGCGTCACCAGCAACGAGCAGTTCCTGGAAAGAGCAGTCCCAGCCGGACGGTTGGGCCTTTGCTTCTGGAAGCAGCTTAAGGAGGTGGAGGTGGGCAGGACAGGCTCGGGAGAGACACGATGGCCTCACCGGAAGGACGTACGTGGCCTTGGGTCAGGTGGGGGCACCTCTGTGTGAACCCCAAGGGATAGATGGGCCCACCACTGGGGCCCTGCAAGGTGCCGGGGGGGGGGGCAGGGGCAGCAAGAGCACTGGAGAAGCAGGGGATCAGAGCCCCGGGGACCTTGGGAATTACACAGGAAAGGGCAGACCCTGAAACTGTCTCAGGATGGAAAAGAGGGGGTCAGGTCGACCTTGTGGGGCCTGAAGTCTCATCGCACTGGGGCTAGACATGGACAAGGACAACTTCACACCCTCTACTGTGGGTGCAGGACTTTTCCCTCCCCCACGGGGCCCAGGGGACCTGACACAGGGAGCAGCCTCAAAGATCTTCTACCCCCAAAGTCCTTTTTACAGCACAAGCACCCAGGGGTGACCCGTTGCCAGGACCTCCCCAGACAGCCCCTTCCCCGTGCAAACAGCCCCAACTGGGGACATCGTTCCTCCCGCGACCTGACACCCTCCCTGGTTTGCAGCTTCCGTCTGCCAGCTTGCATTGCAACAGCACTGACAGCCAGGGCAGCGGGAAGGTCATGCGTTCCCAGGAGGGGAAACCAAGGCACAAAGCAGTGACTGATCCAGCACTGCCCAAGTTAGAGATGCATTCAAGCCCAAGCATTCCCCTGGTCCGGATGCTCTGTGTGGCCGCTGGCCTTGGGAGAAGGGCGCCACTGCCACCCTAAACCCCCCCCCCACAGATGGGCCCCCCCCACCGCCGGCCTGTGAGGGGAAGGGACGCACACGCCGGGCCTCTGCTGCTGCTCCCGGGCTAGGTCCCTCTCTGATGATTCCCAAACTTGGATGCACGACCCAGGCCATCAGCTGCCTGCTGGACACCTCCAGCTGGGAGTCCCCACGGGGTCTCAAGCTCAACAGTCCAGAATGGCCCCCTATCCCCGCTCTGGAGGAGTACACTGAATAAAGGCCCCCAAAGACATCCAAGTGCCCGAGACCTAGGACTGCGGTAACTTATGTGGCCAAACACAGTTTGCAGGTGTGACAGGGTTAAGGATTATCCAGGGGAGCCGAGGACCACGACAGAACCACAAAAATGGAGGCAGGGGGCTCAGAAGCAGCAGCTACGAGGACAAAGGTCAGAAAGCAGGAGGGAGGGGCAGTGAGCCACACAGTGCAGGGGCCTCCAGCTGCCGGAGGAGGTCAAGGACACGGGGGCTCCACGGGGGGAACCGGCAGGGTCAGCATATTCTGACTGCGGGTTAAACTGATTCCGGGCTTCAGACTTCCAGAACCGTACAAGCATAAATCCATGTTGTTCTATTTATCTTCGGGGAGATCGTAAGCAGGGGAGGGGCACACAGAGGGGGGCAGAGGCTCTGAGCTGACAGCAGGAAGCCCGACACGGGGCTCGGACTCACAAACCGCAAGAGCAGCTGAGGCCATGAAGTCGGACGCTCAACTGACTGAGCCACCCAGGTGCCCCAAAGCTGTGTTGTCTCAAGCCACCCAATTGGTGGGTGATGTGCTACAGCAGCAACAGGAAACGAAAAAAGCCCCGATGGGCTTTCCACCGCTCATGCCCCATTGCTCCATAAACGGACTCTCCATCTTGCCAAACCAAGGCCAAAACCCTCAGCACTGTTCCAGCCCGGATGCAATCTCGTCCTCCAATCTACAGACCTGACCTTAACCCACATCCAGACTCTGACACGTCCCAGCCCTCCACGGCTACCACTGCTCAGCGGAGCCACAGTCCTGTCTCTCCTGGGCAGCCACCAAGAAACAACCACTTTTTTTCTCTTTTTTAAGTAGGCCTCACGAACAGCACGGAGCCTCACGCGGGACTTGAACTCACAACCCTGAGATCAAGAGTCGGACGCTCAACCGAGTCCCCCCAGGCGCCCCTAAGTGACGACTCTTTACTGGGCTCCCCACCCGTATCCACACCACTCCCCTGCCCCCATATCTTTAGTCTCAACACCAGGACCACAGGGATCTTTCGAAAGGGGACACAGATCATATCTTTCCTCAGCTCAAAATCTTCTGTGCGTTCCCATCTCAGAGGAGACGCCCAAGTCCTCACAAAGGCCCCAGGCTGCCTGGGTCCCTGTCACCTCTCGGGCTCTTACACCCTCTACTCCAGCCTGGCTTCCTCCATATTCCTCCAACAGGCAGGGCACATTCCCACCCCCGGGCGTTTGCACTGACTGTGCCCTCTGCCTGGAACTCTTCCCATGATGTCCATGGCTCACTACCCCGGCTCCTTCCAGCCCTTGTCCAAATGCTACCTTCTCCTTGAAGCAGACGATGGCTACACCACTTCAAATGCACGCCCAACCCACTTGTCAAGCCTTTTTATTTCCCCCCGCCTCTAGCATTTACCACCTAACACACCAAATCAGAGGCTGGGAAACCACGGGTCAGGGGTCAGATCCAGTCTGTGTTCCATTTCTGAACAGCCTGCAAGCTAACAAGGGCTTTTAGGTTTTAAAGGATTCTTGAAACACAAAACAAAGACTAAGCAAGAGACCATCTGGCCCACGAAGCCTGAACACTTCACTCCAGGGCCCTTGATAGGAAAGGTTTGCCGACCCCTGGTGTAGATAACCTAGTTATGTGTTCAGTCTAGCCCCCCAGGGTAGACTGTGGAGGGATCGGGGTCGTTCACTAGAACGCAGCACCTAGAACAGCTCCTGCTCAGAGAAAGCGTTCCTGAAACATCTATGGAATGAAGAAGCAGCCCATCTCCTCATCTGTAAAACCAGGACCGCAAACGTGTCCCTGGGAGGGTCGTCCTGAGGGAAAAACGAGACCCGGGGTGTTTCAGCCCAGTGTCCAGCCCGGGGCAGGAAGGCAGGGACGGACAGACGCCCAGGTACCTGGCCGAGAAGCTGTACACATCCAGCAAAGGCTTGCAGAGCCTCCTCAGAGCCTGTGACAAAGTGGCTTCGGCCCAAGACAGCATCTGGCGTGTGGCCTGCAGGGAGGCGGGCGGCGAGAGCCATCAGGGTTCCCGCCACCTAGCAGGGCCACCTCCCACCCCCTCGCCCCACCTCACCAGCTCCAAGGTGGCCGCGATGGGCCTGGGCCCCAGGGCCCGCAACCACCGCATGGCGGACTCGGCCCGCTCCTGCCACACCTCGTCCAGGGGCCGCAGCGTGACCTCCAGGTAAGCCTCCTTCAGCGTGGCCAGGGGCCCTGCAACAGGCAGCCAGCGCCCACCGTGAGGCCCCCGGAGTCCCGACGGCAGGCAAGATGCCATTGCCCACAGCCCAGACCCAGGTCTGTGGGAAATAGGGCCTGTTCCAGCAAACTAGGTGATGGCACCAGGGACCCCGGACAAGAGCCGGCTTAGTGGGCCTGAGACTTCCCCTCTGAGAGTCCCACTCACAAGGTCAGCCCCTGGCAGGCACCTGGGATCCCAGATTTTAGGGAGGTGCCATCATCCCCAGAACCGGGAAGAGGGCCTCGTGCTGTGCCCCAGCTGTGCACACAAGTGGCTCGTGCTGAATATCCCTTTGCTTCTCCCAGCCCCAAAGCAGGGTAAGTGCCAGAGAAGGCTACCCACGTGACCAGCCCCCAAGGAAAACCCTGGGTACGAGGTCTCCAATGAGCTCTCCTGATGGACAATGTTAGACACATGTTAGCACAGCTCGAAGCTGGCGGAATTGAGGGCAGCCCGGGTGACCTCCCGGGGAGAAGATTCTGGAAGCTTGTGCCTCGTTGCCCCTCCCCTCCCCTCCCCCCCCACTGGGCCTTGGCCCCTGCACCTCTTCCTCCATCTTGGTCTGCATGCTTTCGCCGTAACAACACGCTGACAACTGAGGCCTAGCAAGCCACCGAACCTAGGGGTGGCCGTGGGGATTCTGATACAGATGTAAGCGGGGTGGGAGAGAAGGCCGGCTGTGAGCCCTGATGCTCCCCGAGGAGGGGCCAGAGGTTCCCCGCATCAACCCGGAGGGTGATCGGGGCAGCAGCTGCTTAGTAACCAGGATGGAACCCTCAACCACACACCCCGCGGGCACTTATCACAGAACCAGGAACCGGCTCTGGAATCATACAGCCGTGGGCCTGCTAGAAACAAAGCTGCATATTCCAAAGAAATCAGCGGGGACGGGAGACACGGGGGCAGCGGTCCCCGAAAGAAATCAGGCAGCGGGCATAAGGGCTATTAGCGTGGAGACCTACAGCACGGAGGCCGCACCCGGGGAACGTGAAGGCTGCAGGTCCCGGAGACCGAGCAGGCCGGGAGGGCTCCGGGGTCAGGCCCCCCCTCCTGCACTCACGTTCCACCTCCTTCCGCAGCTGCTCCAGCCCCGCCTGCAGCCTCTCCAGGTAGAGCGGCAAGTGGTGGGTCAGCGCCTGCCGGGCCCGGCTCTGGCCCCACAGGGCGGCCACGGCCCGGCCACCTTCCCGCACGGCTCCCAGCCCCGCACGTGACAACTGCAGGAGGGGGCCCGCCACACCGTCCAGGGGGCCCGCCGGCTTCACCTGTGTGGGGAAATTGGGGCAGGATCAGGGCAAGGGTCTGGGGCACGCAGCACTCCAGGAGATTCTCACGTCTGGTGAGCGGAGGGCAGGGGATGGGCGCGGGGGGGAGGGGGGGCTGTCTCTGCACGGAGCCTCCTGTTCTCCGTGTCCCCGACACCCCAGCAGTCTACCCACCAGGCGCCGGAACGTTTCCACATAGGCTTCCAAGCCTCGCATCCTCTTCTCCAGCTGGGCTTGCACTTGGGACCCAATGGCTGCCACACTAGACTGCGGGCACAGAGGGACGGGCTGGGGGCTCCAGGGGGCTCCGCAGGACAGGGGCGCGTAGGAGGTTCTCAGGGCCTGTGACGGGGCCCCAGGATGCATCCACACGCTACGGGGCCTCCTCTGACTTCCTCGGCACTGTTGGACCCTTTCAGGGTCCAGCGGCTCTGTGTCCTCGGTCCCAGAGACAACAGCATCCCTCACGCCCCCCGCCGCCCGGCCGTCTCACCTCCACGCGGCCCAGCAGGGTCCCCGGGCAGCCGTGCACCTCCAGGCGGACACTCTGGTTGGCAGCCTGCAGGGTCAGGCGTCCCAGCGGCTGGACGGGCCGCCCGCTGTCCTGGAGCAGCACCTCGGCCTCAGCCATCCGCCCGTGGGCACACGCCCGCAGCACCACGCTCTCCTGTCGGCTCCCTGGAGCCGGGAAGGGGCCTGCTGTTGCTCCCCAGGACTCAGCCGGCGGCCACCCTGCTGTCTACTCCACCTCCCCACAGCCTTCTGGAGCTTTCCGTCACCCACAGGCCCTAGAGTTCCCAGTCCTCCCGAGGCCTGGTCTCTTTCTCATCCCCCAGCCCATACCCACCTGGGTCCTGCCCATCTGGACCCTTCTCCCAGCCCCTCCTGATGTCATACAGGTGGCCGCAGGAAGCTCGTCATTACCTCTGCCGGGGGGGGGGGGGGGTGCCACAAAGTCCTAACAGGGTTTTCCTTGACTCCTGAGCTCTCACCACCCCAATCTCAGTGCTCTCGGGGGCCCACCTGACAGACACTCTCAGCCTCTACTCACCTTCCTCGTGGGCCACAGAGGCCTGGAGGCAGCCCCGGGCCCGGGACACCGACAGCCTCGCTTTCGCGTTGCCATCGTCCACGGTTCCCTCCAGCTGGACCACACACCGAGAAGCCGGGGCGGAAACCCGGCCCCAGAGGCCGAGCCGCTGAGCCTCGGGGCTGAGGATCTGGGGGCGGGAAGGCACAGAGCAGCGTGCAGCCCGGCCCCGGGCCCAGGGAGGGCAAAGACAGTGGCCACCCCTGCCCCACACCTCCAGGGACATTGGGACCCCCACGTACATCCCCCCCCCCCCGCCACGAGGTTCCCAATCCCTACCAAGTGCAGAAAGTACCTATTCAACCCACATCTGGGACCTAACAGGCCAGGGGCACCCGCCATCCCCGAGGTTTACAAATTCCCGGTGCCAGGTCTCACCCCAGAGACGCTGCCCTAACTGACCCGGGTGGCCCTGGGCTTGGCATTTTGGACATTTCCTGGGTGTTTCCACCTGCAGGCCATGTTTTCCAAAATTGCCTGAGAACCACGCAAGTGTCTCCACACGATCAAGGAGACGTTGTGGGGAGCCCGTGGCACAAGATGAAGTCACTGACCGTGTATCCCGACCCTTGGAGACACCAAGTCTTGAGGGAGGGGAATTCGGGACAGGTGAGTTTTGAATGGGTGGGGGGTGGGGGGTGGCAACGTCAGGCAAGGCCTCTGAGGCCCTCAGACCGGGAGGACAGCCGCAGGGGGGAGGCCGGTTGGGAGGAGGGGAGGCACCTCTGGCCTGGACGTGGCTGCCCTGTGTTCTAGTCGAGACCCTGCCTCCGGCAAGCCACACATCCCTGAGGATGGTGCCTCGGTGTCAGAATCTGTAAAATGACGTAGGACGGGGGCTCTCTCAACTTAGTGGGAACAGCAATTACTCTGTGTATGTGGGTTCAGGAGGTGTGTTACTGGCTGAGTCGTGTTCCTCAAAAAGACGGGTGCAAGGTCTCACCCCGTGGATGTGCGATCATTTGGCAATCGGGTCTCCACAGATGTGCTAAAGTAAGACGAGGTTGTACTGCATTAAGTCGGGCCCTGAACCCAACGACTGAGGTCCTGAGAAGACAGCCGTGTGAAGAGACAGAGCTTGGAGTGACCCAGCCGTGAGGCAGGAATGCCAAGGATTGCCAGAAGCCGCCAGAAGCCTCCGGAAGCTGGAAGAGGCCAGGAGGGGTAGTTCCCTGGAGCTTCTGGTGGGGGCAAGGCCTCGTGGATGCCTTCATTTTAGACTTCTAGCTTCTAGAACCATGAGAGAAACCATTTCTGTTGTGTTCGGTCACCGAGCTGGGGGTAAGCTGTCGGGCAGGCCGAGGAATCAGGGGCTCACTAACGGGCAGGTTCCAGAGAATCTGTCCCTGAGGATTCCAAGCGGGTGGGGCAGGGCCCAGAATCCTGACGAGGTTTCAGAGTGCACGAGGGGGCTGGGGGTGGGGGCGGGAAATCTGTAGACTGTACTTGGGGCCTCTGTGCCAGATGGCCTCCTGCCGAGCTCCACCCTGCCACTGTCCCTGTCGCTGTCACTGGCTGGTGAGGGCCCCTCCGATGCTGCCGGGGTGAGTACCCGACCTCCTCAATCTGTCCCCCCTCTGCACAGGGGCCTCTGTGTTGGCATGAGAACCACACAAGGCTGGAAAAGGCCTCTATCTTCCCCATGGACCCCCAAATGGGGCAAGTGGCTCACTCCCCGACCTCCAGCTGTGAGAGGCAGGCCTTGGAGCACCGGGATTACAGACACGGGAGCAGCCAGGGGCCTGGCTGGGGAGCAGGGAAACAAGGAGTCAGCTCGGACAACCTCAGAAAGCAAAGCTCTCCTGAACCAGCCGTGCGGCTGGTTCACACAGAGGCCGACCGAGCTCCAGAAGCAGAAATGCCTTCCTCGTCCGGCTCCGGATGCCGGAAGGAAACACCCATCTCACGAGCACCTACTGGGCGCACGCACTGTGCACCCCACTCGGCAGAGGGGGTGGGATTTGCTCCCAGTGGGCAGAGGAGGCAACGAGGTCAGAAGAAGGAAGGTCACGGAGTCGAGTTCGCTCGGCCAGGGAGACGCAGAGGCGGGCAGCTGGCAGCAGGGACTGAGCACCTACTGTGTGCCTGTGCTAAGTGGGCAGAGGGAGGGGGTGCCCGCAACCCGACCAACTACCCTGTGACGTGTGTCTGCGCCCCGCTTACAGACGAGGAGACAGGGCTCAGAGAGGTCCCCTCCCGAGACCGCTCAGCCTGTGGGGGCACAGCGGGCATCGGCCACACCTCTGCTCCTTCCTCCCTTCCCGTGTCGCTGGCCGAAGGAGGGCAAGGACGCTGGGCCGATGTAACAATCGCTAGTACTTAGCGACTGCTTCCTTCCAGGTGCTGCTCTAAGTGATCTACGCGTATTAACGTTTCCAGTCCTTGCAGCGTTAACCCCATGGGAGGCAGGGTAGGTGCAATTATTACTCTCTACTTTACAGGGGGGAGATTGAGGCACAGACGGGGAGCAAGTTGTGAGGAAAGGGGTAGGCTGGGATTCAAACCCAGACAGTCCAGCCACTGCCTCTGAGTTATAGCGAGGGCCAGATGCCGGAGCAAGGGAGGAGCCGCTTTGTCCCAGGGCTGGGGACAGGCTGGAGGGTCCCACCCCCCAGCGAAGCTCTGGTCCCCACCAGGGTGTCAGCCTGCAGTTCCGACAATGGCCACTAGGTGGCAGGGCCGTTGGAGCGGTGGTGGCCTCGCCAGCCAGAGAGGGATAAAGAGCACCCTCCTCCCCCCACCCCGGGGCCGGCCAGCCCTGACCTGGCCACCCACCTCCAGCTCCCCGGAGAAGTCTGGTGTCCGACGCCTGCTGTGGTTGCGCAGGGTCAGGCTGAGGTGTAGGCCATGGTCTGGGTCCGGGGCAAGGCCCAGCCGACAGTGGGAACGAAGCAGGAGCTCACCGTGGCCCAGGGTGTGCTCCCCAGAGACCGAGAGAGCCTGGGACGAGAGGGTGGGTGTTAGCGGTCGGGGGGCACAAGGGCAGCAGTCTCCTCTCCCCACCAAGCCCCGGTCCAGATGACCAGGGCTGTCGCAGTAGCCTATTGGGTCTCCCTTCCTCCAGTTCAGCGCCAGCCCCCAGTCCCTCCTCCACTTGACAGCCAGACCTCCCTATAAAAATGCAAATCAGTCAGTACCCCCTTGCTCACAACTCTCTGCCTTCCCACTGTCCTGAGAAGAAAAGCTGGTCTCCTGGGCCTGACCCATGGGACAGCATTATCTTCTTAACCGCACCTCCTTGCTAAGGGCTGCCCCATGTTCCTCAAATACCTTAAGCATATCTGGCCACAGGGCCTTTGCACTAGCTGTTCCCTGTACAGAGTTTGCTTCTCAGTGAGGCCCCTCTGCAATCCCGTGTCCTCTCTCCCTGCTTCCTTCCTTCAGAGCGTTCATCATCCCTGAGTACTTATCATGCCTCTTGTTTAACTTTTTCCACCCAGGGGCATGTGAGCTCCAGCGGGTAGGGCATCCGGTCTGCCCCTTTCACCATCCTTGTGCCTGTACCTAGAACAGGGCTTTGAGTAAGTGAACCCCACAATGCTCTCTGAATGAACGGATGGGTGGGGTTGGGAAACTGGCTCAAGGGCCAAATTTGGCCTGCCCGGCGAGTCGCTGGCACATTTCGGAAACCTCTTTTTCAGATTACCAGCACGTCCCCACCCCTACTCTGCCCTGAGGAGAGGCTGTTCCCAGAATCCCTGTCACCCCTCAGGCAGGAGGTCTGTGTCACTGGACAACTGAGCTGACCTAGTTCCTGCTCCCCCTGACTTCATCTAAACCCCCTTTTCTTGGTCTTGGGCCCAGCAGCGGGGAGACGTGGGCCCCACTCTGCAGCCCAGAGTGTACCCCACCAGGCCCGCATCCCCAGACACCGGCAGAGAATGAGCTCTTTTGTTTACACGTATTTATGACAGCAAAGTTAAGTAACTGTAACAGAGACCATATGGCTTGAAAAGCTAAAATGTTGCTATTTGGCCAGTTATGAAAAAGCCTGACCCTGGGATGGATGAGAAGATGGATGGATGGATGGGAGGGTAGGTGAGGAGATGGGTGGGAGGGAGGGTGGATGGACAGATGGACGGACAGGAGGGTAGGTGGGTGGGTGAGTGGGTGGATGGATGGATGGATGGACAGATGGACAGGAGACTAGGTGAGTAGGTGGGTGGGTGGGTGGGTGGATGGATGGATGCACAGACGGACGGACAGGAGGGTAGGTAGGTGGGTGGGTGGACGGACAGACGGACAGGAGGGTAGGTGAGTAGGGGGGTGGGTGGGTGGATGGATGGATGGACAGACGGATGGACAGGAGGGTAGGTGGGTGAGTAGACGGATGGACAGACAAGAGGGTAGGTGGGTGGGTAGGTGGGTGGGTGGGTGGATGGATGGATGGATGGATGGATGGACAGATGGACAGATGGACAGGAGGGTTGGTGAATGGATGGGTGGAGGGATGGAGGGATGGAGGGATGGATAGCAGAGTAGGTGAGTGGGTGGGTGGGTAGACGGCTGGGTGGTTGGGTAGGTGGCTGAGTGGGTAGGTGGATGGGTGGACGGATGGACAACGGACGGACAGCAGGGTGAGTGAAGACGTAGGTGGCTGGATGGGAGGGTGGGTGGGTGGATGGGAGGAAGGACCAATCAACCAGCTGACAAACTCAGGCAGAATGTTGGGAGAAAGGGGTCCCAGCACCCTACCTCTAACAACGATGAGACTAAGCATAGCTTTCATTTACGTGTAAACCCTCTTCCTGTGTCACGTGTTAAACCTCACAATCACCCTCCACACCGGAACCCAGTACTTCTGCTCCCCAGGTGAATCACCGAACATTCAAGGTATGGACCCTGCCTGTGGTCAACCGGCCGACAAATGGCACAGCGGTGACGCTGGCACCCAGCGCCCTCACACACACCCCTGCACTCTGCAGATGCTGTCCTCACCCTCCCTCCATGGGTCCCTGGGCCCCTTCCCTGGGACGGACTCACCCTGGGCAGGTCACAGAGCCCCAGGTGCAGGGAATGGTGTAGCCAGTGGCCGTAGTCGGTCTCCACTTCTCCCCGGAAGCTCTGGGTGGCGCAGGAGGCAGTGAAGATATGCTCTAGCACGACGCCCGCATGGATCTGGTCTGGCTGGGACGGCCAGTGCCTCTGGAATGACACGGCCCCGTGAGGCAGGGGCTCATCCCAGTAGAGGAGGGAAAGGCCCCGGCCGGCTGCAGACGGGAGACCCTGACAAGAGGGGAGCAGGTGCCCTGAGTTCCGCTATGATGGCCCCGGTCAGCCACAGCAGCCATGTATACTCTGGGCAGGAGGGCTGCTGGAGGCACCAAGGGAGCTGGACCTAGGGGTGCCAGAACGCGGGTGCGAGACCCCAGAAGGAGCATGGTGGGCTTCCAGGGCCGGGTGTCCCCATTTCTCCACGGCCCGGTGTCTGCTCCAAGGGCTCACCTCATGCTGGGTGCCTTGCTTTCCTCACCTCCCAGAGCTGTCACTATACCCCAGTCAGGGAAGGACTACTGCACCCACTTTCCAGCTGGGAACACCAAGGCTCACTGTGGAGACATGGGCACTCATGGTCCCACAGCACAGCTGGCCCTGGCACCCAGGACCACATGGCTTCAGAGCCGGGCACTTTCTATGGCAGACGGGGCCGCCCTGTGGGTACCTGCCTGGGACCCGGCTTTCTAGGCCTCACCTCATAGGTCAGGTTCTGCCGCACCCGGCGTCGGTCCCAGGACAGGTCGAGCTGCTCGCTGAACACGGCCGTGGTCTGTGTCAAGGCCCCACAGGCCCTGAGGGCGCCCAGGCCCCAGGTGGCCCGGAACTGACAAGAGGATGGAGTATGTGACTCAGGGCCAGCACAGGGGCCCAGAGTCAGGGAAAGGCCCGCGCTCGACGTGGCAGTCCCACCAAGGCCTACCTGCCCCGGGGAGGCGGCCAGGCAGCCGTCCCAGATGGTATCGTACCCCGAGGACCTGTCAGCCCAGGTGAGGTGCAAGGTCACGGGCTGCCCTCTGTCCAAGGCCAGCTGCACCTGCATCAGATGGAGGCCGGTGAGGGGGGTGGGAAGGGGAAGAGGATGTTCTGTGTGTGTATGCTGCAGGGGCGGGGGGCGGGGAGAGGGAGGGTGGCCCCCTTCCCCACCACTCTAGGGGATGAAGCAGGGAACTGGAGACAAAGTCCTGCCCCCGCCCATCCCACCCCGGCTGCAAGAGCTCAGAGCCACGCCCAGACGAGGAAGCTGCAAGTATTTCAGTGGAAGACACCTCAGTGCCAACACCCAGACTTGCCCTTTCCAGAAGGAAATCGGAGCCCCCCGACTCAGGGCCTCTGGGGCTGCTCTGGACTCAGTGTGCGCCCCGCTCCCCTAATCTTCCCACTGAAGCCCTCGTCCCCCTGTGATGGCAGGAGGAAGCGGGGCTGACGGGAGGTCGTGAGGCGGGCCTCATGGTGGAACCAGCGCTCCTGTAACCACAGACTCCAGAGAGCTCTCTCCCTGGCACGTGACGACACGGAAGGCTGCAAGCCAGCAAGAGAGGTCTCACCGGGACCTGACCAAGCTGGACCCTTGATCGTGGACTTCTAGCCTCTGGAAGTGGGAGACGTACATTTTTGTTTTAAGCGACAGACACTATCTACCTGCAGTGTTTTGTTATGGCAGCGGAGGCCGCCCAAGGCAGGGGTCCTCAGCTGCTATCTCCCGGCACCTGTCCCGTCACTTACTCTGTTCCAGCCCAATTGCCTCTGGCCCTTTCCGAAGCACCCCAGCCTGTTCCCACCTCAGGACCTTTGCACTTGCTGTCCCCCCCCTCTATACCCAAAATGCTATTCCTCCAGCTTGCCACAAGGTGGCTCCCTCTCACTTGTGAGTCCTCAGCTGACAAACCACTTCCTCCAGGAGGCCCTCACTGACCACCCCATCTAATTAGTCTCTATCTCAGCCTCCTCTCTGCTTTCTTCAGAGTGCTTGTCACAACTCTTAAATTTTCCTCATTCATTTGTTTGAATTTTAGACAGGGTCTTCGGCCTGCAACATGCTGTCTACTGTCTACACACACTGGTCTACCATTTTCCGTTTCACAGCTGAAACAACTGAGGCTCAGAGAGGGCCCATGAGCTGCCCAAGGCCACCCAGCTGGTTGAGGAGTCGAGCTGCCCTGCCCATATCCCCCTGCAGTTTCTGATTAAACAAGCAAGCATATAAATGATGAGTCAGACACGCTTGTAAGCTCTTTAAATGCAGCACTGTAGGTCTCACACACTACCTGGCATGTAGTAGGTGTTTAATAAAGTACTGATAAAGGAATGAATGACCAAAGGACCTCTCAGGGTCCCAAATTTCAGGAATCTGTGATTCTGGAGGAGTCCTTCACACCGGTAGACAGGCAGAACCTTCTCCCCCTGCCCACCACCCCCCCCCAGCTCAGCCATGCAGCTCGCCAACCACCAAGACGACATGACAGCCACCTCAGATGCTCCCCACTCACCTGCCAGCTCTCCTTGCCACCCCTGCTCTCAGCAAGGCCGCTGGCCTCCATGCACCACCAGGAGAGGTTGAAGGGCTGAGCCAGGGCCAGGCGGGCGGCCAGCTTGTCCCTCCCCAACTGCAGAGAGGAGGAGACCACCACCTGGGGAGGGGGACAGGCTGAGCCCGAGGCCTCGCCCACAAGGGCATCCCCCTCCCCACCCTGTACAGACAACCTTCTCCAAGGTCAAAGGGCCTGAGAGCAGCTGGCTCTGAGCACAAAACTCCCAGGACTGCGGGGGGGGGGGGGGGGGGGGGCCCTTGGAGAGATCCAGCCCATTTTGCAGAGGACAAAGTTGAGGCCCGGGGAGGAGCAGGCAGGGACAGTGCGGACAGAGATGGGGCAGAGAATGGTACACATGGTGACGAAGACACGGGCCAGGGGCATCAAGGACTTAGAATCACAGCCCTGCCTTCCACTAGCTCCGTGACTCCGGACAAGTCACTATACCTCCTTGAGGTTCAGTGTCACCATCGGAACGTGGGGCTGCCGTGCCCGGCACATGATAAGCCTTCCCTGTGCATTCACCACTGGTTTCCCTGTTGTCGCTCAGGTGTGGCTGGAACCCAGGTTCCACTCCCCACCCCGTGCCCTTCCCACGGTCTCTTGGGGCCTGGAACCAGCTGGGTTGGCCCGAGTAAGGCTCCTTGGGCAGGCCTGGGCCCCGAGGGTCCTGCTCGGCCTACAGGCCTGGTAGAGTTCCCGGGGTCTCCTTCCAACCCAGACACCCACCTGGTCCTTGCCATCCCAGCCCACGGCCAGGTGGTCCCGGCGTCCACGTCGTGAATGCTCGGAGGACAGGCTGAGACTGCAGTGTCGCGGCAGGGAGAGGGGCAGCTGGTGCGTGAGCTCCACTGGGTGGGGGGCACAGGGAGGGGCGGAGAGGGCCCGGGGGGATCTCAGCAGACACAGCGACCACCTCGGGCAAGGTGGCCACTTGGGGGCCACGTGTTCAGGTAATCCGCACAAAATTCAGGAGCCACACCTTCACTGGGTCACCAACCACTCAGCGCACCCGCCCCCCACCCCCCCGTCCCCGTGAGAGCCCCAAATCTCCCCTCCCCGCTTTGCAGGGAGACTCAGCACCTCCTGCATCAAGAGGTGGAGCCCTCGAACCTGGGCCTTGAGACTTATTAATAGGAGTTGGGGAAGGGGATGCTGCCACATCCCAGCCCAGGCTTCGAGAGGCCTCAGCTCCCACTCGCTCCCTGGGAACCTGCCCAGGCACCACAAGAGGGAACCCAGGCTGGCCTGCTGGATGGTGACCGCACATAGGCAGCACCTGGGTCTCCCAGCCGAGGCGGTCCTAGATCTGCCGGGAGCCAGCCCCCTGAGAGAGTTGGAGAGCCCAGCCCAGGTCAGCAGCAGCCTGTGCCCAACCTGATGCTTTCTGGTAGAAACCAGTGAGTTTGGGGACGGTTGTCACCCACCAAAGGCTGCCTGGGCCACCTGCCACCCAACATTCTTCTCACTCAGGGGTGACCTGTGCCCCTTTTGAATGCCCCGCACCCACCCACCCGGCCCACGGTCAGCTGGCCTCTACTCGCATTCTGTTCTAGGGTGAGACATGGAGGCATCTCCATAGCTGAGGCCTCACACCAGGCAGTCTCCCTGCCCTAGACTTTCTTCCTTCACCCCCTAGGCTAAGTCTAGCTGCCCGGACCTCTTGCAACACTTGACCCCATCTTGTGAGGTCACCGGTTGGCCCTGTCTTCTCAGACCCATGAGCAAGAGTCACCTGAGACTCCATGGGAGACAGTGGCCCTCTAAACTCTCTGGAAGGGTGCCACCTGTTCCTACACAGGCTCCTGGGAGCTGTGCCCGGAGACGGTGCCACTAGGTGCTTCTCAAGGAGCCATCAGGTCATTAGTCTAGAGAACGCCGACCACGTTCATGTGCCCCGCACTCAGAGCCCTAACCCTCCTTCTTCCCACACTCTGACCCCGACTCCCATGCTCTGTACCCACACGGCAGGGTCCTCAGGCTGCCCAGCCCAACCACACACCCCCTGCATGTACCCACACACCCCCTGTGCGCGCGCGCGCGCATGCACACACACACACACACGCACACACACACACACACACGCTGCCTCAGCTTATTGAGGATCTATGCATTTCTTCTGCCTTGCAGGGCACACGTGTGGCAACTGTGACCCTGGGGAGATTCCATCAGACCACCCAGCAGGCGGTGGCCCCGGGACCGGGGTCTGCATTGTGTTGCCCGCTTGGCAGGCCTGCAGGTCGGGCTCTGCTCTGTGTAAACTGACAGCCTGTGTGACCTCACAGTCCCTTCCAGGGGGCTGTTTGCTGGAGGACCTCGGGGACGCAGGTGCCGTCACTGGGGCTTCTGTGGGACAGCACTCACCTCCCCTGCCAACTCTCAGCCTCAGCTCTGAACCCCCTGGGAATGCTCGGGGCTGCCCCACTTTCCGCACATCCTGTCTTATCACACTCGGGAACCGTAACTCCGGGCTCGGGGCTGGGACCCTGCGTGGCTGGGGTCCCTGGGGCCGCCCGCCTGTCTGCTCCCCCTTCAGTGCACTCGGGCCACTCTGGCCTCACTGCTGTTGCTCTAGCACTCCAGTCTTATTTCCACCTCAGGGCCTTTGCACATGCTTTTCCTTTTCCTCTCAATGCCTCTCCTCAGATCTTCACCACAGCCAGCTCCTTTTCATCATTCAGGGCTCAGCTTGGACATTACCTTGTCACACGGGCCTTCCTAGGCTGCCCCATCCACAGGAACCCCACACCCCCAAATCAAACCCTTCTCGCTCTCAGACACACTCTGATAGGCTTTTCCTCACATTTGCATCCCTGCACACCACCTCTCTCCCTGCGGGCAGGGACCTGGGCCATCTTATTTCCTGACGGATCCCCCAGTGCCTGGAACAGCATCTGGGTTAAAGCAAGCATTCGAGGATGGTTCGTGGAGCGAGTGAACCGGCCATCCCCGTCAGCGGCCTCTCAGACACTCACCCTGGAGGCTGAGGTTCCCTGGGGGTCTGGGGAAGGACCCAGAGAGGCTCCCGTGGAGGGTCACCACCTGGTCATCCCACAGAAGTGTCTGGTGCAGGGTGCGGGTCCCATGGGCTCTCTCGTACGAGGTCTGCAGGACCAGCTCCGCAGGAAGGGTGCTGAACTGGAAGAGAAAGACAGCACTGGGTCACTGGACAACCTGGTCAGCGTTGCTGCTTGGGGTAGAAAAGAAGCACTTTCGGAAGAAGAAAGACAGGGAACATTCATGGGGCATGAACAGTTCACGGGGCTGCCAGAGACATCAGGAAGCGAGAAAGCCAAAGGCTCCCGGAGGATGGGCAGACAACGCGGTGGAGGGGTGGAGCATAACACAAGATGCCGCATGGCCCCGTAAAAAGGACACCTCCTCTCAGCTCCCCTTCCAAGCTGTGTGGCCCTGGGTCAGTCCCCTAACTTCTCTGAGCTTCAGTTTCCCCGTCTATGAGATGGGATGAGAGTCCCAAGGCCAACCTCTGCCAGCCCGGGGCTGACCTGCGGGCACTGCCACATGGGAGCTGCTGTGGTTTGCAGCAAGGGTTCCTCAAACACTCAGTGAGCAGGCATCATGTTCCAGACCCAGTGCTGAGCATCGGGGGAGGAAGTTAACTGCCCCACCCTGATGCAAGACCCCCCTTACTCCCTGCCCTGCGGAGGACAGCCGCTTCCTCCCTGCTGTCTCTGCTGCCCCCTGTAGGTCCCTCCCCACGCAGCAGCCGGAAGGATCTGAAATCATCGCTTGGACCACATCCTCAAAGGCTTCCAATTTCACAGAGAACTAAATCCAAACTCCTCCCTGAGGCTCGCCAGGAGCCTACGCGATCGGACCCCTACGACCTCCTACCGCATCCATACTGCCCCACTCTGCTCCAGCCCGGTGGCCACTCCTCAAACATCCCAACTCATTCCTGCCCCCAGGACCTTTGTATGTGCTCTTCCCTCTGCCTGGAAGGCCTTTCCACCAGATTTTCAGACAGCCAACACTTGCTTGTCATCTGGGGCTAGCTCAAATGTCAGCTTCTTTGTGAGGGTTTCCTGGCCCCCTAAAGAGCTCCCCCGCTATCACCCCATTTTCTTTTCTCTATAGTATGGATCACCATCTGGAGTATTTTCTTACTTATTTATGCAATTTTGGGGGGGTCAGTCGCCCCACCGGATGGACACTGGATGAGAGGAAGGATCCACCAATCCTATTCCAGGCGATGTCCTCTGCTTCTAGGACCTGCCTGTCCTGGACCCTAGTAGGGGCTCAATAAATAACATGCAAGGGAAGGAGACAGGGAGGAAGGGACAGACACAGAGACCAGCTGCCGATCCATTCCAGCGAGTCTCGCCTACTTCACAGCCCGTGACAATTCCTCTTTTCTCAAAGGGCCGCCCCAAGAGCCCCCCCCCCCCCCAGCCGGCCCCGGCTGCCCTCCATGCACCTGGGGGAAGGTCTGTTCCAGCCTGATGATGTTGGTGACACTGGCCTTCGCAGTCACCACCCTGGTGCCCACGTGGAAACGATGCCCTTCTACCGCCACAAAAATCGCGCTCTCGGCCTCATGCTCGGAGTACTGTAGCTGGGTCAGAGAAGCAGGGGAGAGATTTCCTCATTAGTTTCCTTTATTTTTTAAAAAATTTTTTTTAATATTTATTTTTGAGTGACAGACCATGAGTGGGAAAGGGGCAGAGAGAGAGGGGGAGGCCCAGAAGCCAAAGCAGGCTCCAGGCTACGAGCTGTCCGCACAGAGCCTAACGCAGGACTTGAACCCACCAACTGTGAGAACATGACCTGAGCCAAAGTTGGACGCCTAACCACTGAGCCACCCAGGTGCCCGCCCCATTGGTTTCTGATGGAACGTTCAGGTGGATCCCGGCTCCAGGCTGTAGGGTTGGGCCCAAGACACCCGCAGCTTCCTGGGCTGGACGAAGTCTCAGGAGATGAGGGTCCTGAGCCCCGGCCGAGGCTACCAGGTGTGCCCATGACAACCACCTCTCTAAGCCCTTCGTGCTGTAACACGCACTTGAAGGCAGCTACTATCCCGGGGCCATCGGGCAAGAATTGTGGTTGCATTAGTGTTGTGGACAGCAGGGGGCAGTCTAGCGCAGGGAACTGGGCACAGGCAGGGACAGCAGATGCCCATTCTGGCTCCACGGCTGTCACATGGGGTGGATGACCCCTGGCTAGTTCCTTAACCACTCGAGTCTCTGCTTTCTAACCGGAGATAATAACCGGGAGGATGAAACTTTTTATTAATGTGCTGCAAAAAGTGTATGAAATAATGTGCCATCTTCCAGACTGGCTACACCACAGAATCACTTAGGGCATTAGCCACAGATAGAGATTCTGGGTTCCTACCCGCCGCTTGTAAAAACAGAACCTCTGGGAACAGGGTGGAAAGACTGGTATTTTAAAATGTATTTTCTTTGAGAGAGACACAGAGAGAGAGCGAGAGAGAGAAAGCCTGCATGCAAGCAGGGGTGGAGGGCAGACAGAGAGAGAGAATCCTAAGCAGGCTCCACATTCAGGGCAGAGCCCGATGTGGGGCCTGATGCCATGACCCCAGGATCATGACCTGAGCTGAAATGAAGAGTTGGATGCTCAAATGACTGAGCTACCCAGGTGCCCCCAAACTGGTATTTTTGAAGAGCTCTGCAGATTAGCAGTACCCCTGTCAAAACATTCAACCCAGATCTCATCTTGAACAAAGAATCTGACAAATCCCGACGGAGGGGTTTTGCAAAATAACTGCCTGGAAACTTCACAACTGTCAGTGCAGGGCTTTTCCTGCTTAGGGGGAAGCATATCAACCTCTGCAACTTACTTTGAAATGTGTCAAAAACTCAGCTGGATGGGGAGCTATCTGATAAAGCAAGAGGAGTGAACCAGGAGTAAGGAAATCTAGGCACTGGGTATGTGGATGTTCACTACAAAATTGCTTTCATTTTCCAGTGTCTGAAAAGGTTAATAGTAAAAATATTGGCGGGGGGAATAGGTACTGGGCAGGAGAAAAATTTCTAGATCAGGGGTCCGCTTTGGGCCAAATTTGGCTCACCACTTGATTGTGTAAATAAAGTTTTATTGTAACGCAGCCACACCCATTTATTTACATATTGTCCATGGCTGCTTTTTTGTTACAGTGACAGCACTGAGCATTGCAACAGAGACCATATTGGGTGTAAAGGCGAAAATATTTACTATCTGGCTCCTAAGGTCTGCAGACCTCTGTTCCAGATTAAGAAATCACAAAAGAACAACTAAGCACCCCTGGTGATCCTGCAGAAGGTCCTAGATTTAAAGGAAACTAAAAACAAATTTTTAAAAAACCCAGCTTGAAAGAACATTATTGGAGTAACCAGGAAATTTTATTACAGACTACATATTAAATCATAATATTACTACATCATGTTAGATTTCCTGAGTTTTGTACTTACACTGTGTTATACAAGAAAATAGACTTTTAATAGGAAACACTCACTGAAGTATTTAGAAGTAAAGAGGTATGATGTGTCCAGAAACATGTCTGTATCATCTCTTAATGGCACAGAAGAAAATGTATGCGTGTGTGTGAATATACAAATATATATAACACGTAAGTATAAACAGAAAGTTTTGGCAGGATATTAACAACTGGGGAATGTTCACTGTCCCACAGTAACTTTTCTATAGATTGGAAAGTACACAAAACAAAGACTGGGGTCGGGGGAGCAAGAGGTTCCCTGATGGATCGTACAGCTGCAACGAAGCTTGGGGAGCACTGACATCGTGTGAGCGCACCAGGACGGGGCCCGGCACGCGGTAGGGGCTCTGCAAACAGAGGCGGCCGAGCCCCGGGCAGGGAGGGCACTTAACAAAACCGGGTGGCTGGCAGGATGGCGAAGTGACCAGTCGGCAAATGTAACAACGGTCACTCATTCCATCAGTCAACATCTTTCCTGCAGCACCTACTGTGTGCTGGGCCCTGGGCCGGGTATGCCCTCCAGAAGCTTCTGATTTGGGAAAGAGTTGCAGACAGGGAAACAGGTAATGGTAATGGTAACGGTAACGGAGGGAGGGGGGCACGCCAGCCTGGGCCTGCTGTCTACCCCCAGGACCCCCAAATGCCACGCGCAGGCCAGATGCGTGACCAGGGGCTGTCCTGGGGGTCCCGGGTGAAAAGGGGATTCACGGACAAGGGCAGGAAGAGACAGAGAGCCTGGGCCGTGGGAACAAGACGGCACCCGGGTGGCACTGCTGCCTCAGCTCCAAGGCCTGTGCCACTCGACCCAGCTGCTGGGAGCCTGCCAGGCCAGTGAGGTGGTCCTGGTGCCAGGCCCCCGGCAGGGGGGCCTCCCCCCCTCCCCAGGGTCTCGTGGGCTCAGCGGGGGGCTGCGGGCGTGGCCCAGGAATGTGAGCCTGGAGGTGTCTGGGAAAGCTGGAGCCAGGGGTTTCCGAGGGCAGCCCACAGGGGCCTGCTGTGGGCCTGCAGACACATGTGGACAGGTTACGGTCCCCGGCAGGGCCCCCTCCCACCTTGGCAGGGCATCTGGAAGCAGTCAGGGCTCAGGGGCGGCTGGCCACAGTTACCTTGGCTGAGGCTGTGCGGGGGCAGCGGCCCAGAAGGCCAGGGAGGTGGTGCCGGCCGGAGAGCTGCAGCTCTTTGCTGGAAGGAAGGACAGAGTGTGCCTGAGGCCGGGCACGAGGGCGCCCACGGCTGGTCAGGGACCAGGCCAACCTCCCCAGCAGAGGGCAGGAGATCCAGGAACCTGGCCGGGGGCCGGTGGGGGGGCGTTCGCACGCCCCAGGCCCAAGGGCCGCGTGGTGCGGGGTCAGGTGACACGCGTTTCCATCCCCGCCCGGCCTGCGTTGGGTGCTGGCCGGGGAAAGTTCCCCAATTACCCTCTCTGAGCCTCAGTTTCCCCCTCAGCATAAAGAGCTATAGCGGTGCCGGGCTGAGTGTCTCTGGAGGGCCCATCAATAGGCCCTCTCGGGTTTGGCCAGTGGAAGCCTCAGCAGGGTCTAGACGGCAGCATTTCAAACATGGGCTCGCTCCTGGCAGCCGAGTGCACACGGCACGCTTTCCCCTGGCCCCTCCAGACCAAGGTGCTCATGGCGGCCCAGTGCTGTGAGCTCCAGGCTGCTGCCCCTTCCTGGTGGCTCGGCCACACCGTGGTGTCACTCGCGGCTGTGGGCTGACGTGTGCATGTAGCAGCATCTCTGGCCTCTGCCCGCTAGAAGCCAGTAGCTCCCCAGCTACAACAACCAGAAATTTCCCCAGACGTGGCCCCATGACCCTGGGCGGGCACAGTCACCCTTTGGCGACCTGGTACGGGGGCTGGAGCCTGGTGGCCCCCCGACTTCATACATGTGTGAGGCCACCGGGCACCGGGCCAGCCACCGGCAGGTCCCCAGACTGAAGAGCTCTAACAATGAGTAATTTGAATTTGAGGCCTAAGATGCATTTAGTTTGTGGGACCAGGAACTCCTCATCTGTGTCCTGCCCCCCAAAGGCCAAGGCTATTTTACGAGCTGTGTGGCCTTGGGCAGGTTGCCATGCTTCTCTGAGCCTTTCTTTCCGCATCTGTGCAGTGGGGCTGTGGGGAGGGTTCAAGGAGGCGCTGGGGGTTAGAGGTCAGCACGTGGCAGGGTCCCAGCTGATCTCTCCCCCTCACCCATCCCTCTCTTCTCGGGGGGGGGGAGGGGGGCGGGCAGAGTGGCAGGGAGCCCCTCACCTGAGCACCTGGTTCTGGCCACGCACGTCAAGGGCCAGGCCGGCTTGAGAATCACAGGTCAGCTGCAGGGACAAGTGCATCTGTCCGTCTGCCCAGAGCTTCTGGAACACGAGCTGAGGGAGCAGCAGGCTGTGAGGTATGGGGGGCACGGGGGGCCCGAGGACCCTCCCAAGCCAGGCCCCGCTCTGCAGCCCAGAGTGTACCCCATCAGGCCTGCATCCCCGGACGCCAGCAGAGCATGGGCCCCACCACGTCTCCCCACCACGGGGCCCGCGACCAAGAAAAGGGGGTTTAGATGAAGTCAGGGGGAGCAGGAACCAGGTTCCCTCAGTTGGGGGGGGTCCAGTGACAGAGACCCCCTGCATGAGGGGTGACAGGGCCTCTGGGAACAGCCTCTCCTCAGGGCAGAGTGGAGTGGGGGCGGGGACGTGCTGCTCATCGAAAACAAGAGGCTCCTGGAATGTGCCAGTGACTCGCCAGGCAGCCAGAGGGCCCAGCCGGGAAAGGCGACTCTGTGCCAAGGGGCAGTGGCCGGAGCCTGACCCCATTCACGGGGCCACAGCAGCTTCTTCTTCCCAGATGTGGGAGGGCAGCATGGCAAGGGGCCCAGCTGCCAGCCAGAGCCCCTTTGGCTGCCCGCCTGCCACATGACCTTGGGCAGGTGGCATACCCTCTCACGTGCGACCCGGAGACAGTGATGACGGCGACTTACCATCCCAGCGGCAGCCAAAGCTTCTGAACACCTGCTCCACCGGGTGTAACGGATGCGAACTCTCCCCGTGCTCCCCAACCCCGTGCTATCAGCACAAGTATCACCCCCATTTCATGAGACTGAGGGCACAGAGAGGCTAAGGAACCTGCCCCGGGCCACACAGCCCGCAGGCATCAGAGCTGGGATCTGACTCCCAGAGCCGAGATTCCTAAGGACTCTGCCGCCCGCCTCTCACGGGGTGTTAGGAGGAGGAAAGGAGTCACGGCACAGAAAACCCCGGCGCTGAGCACCCCGGTGCTCCACAGACCAAAGCTGGGCTTTCGCTTGAACACAAGACTGGAACGGGCAAAAAAGCACGCAGGGCGGGGAGCTGGAACTTGGGCCGCAGGAGGCCCGTCCACACGCCCCAGGGCTGCAAACACAAAGACGGCTGAGCAGACACGGGTTCCAGCGGTCAGTGTCACTAGCAGCCTTCACCGACTGGAAAGTGCCAGAGAGACACAGAGAGAGAGGGAGCGCGGTCGGTCGTGCACACAGCGGGCCTGGCGCAGGCTGGGAACCGGATGGAGCGGGTAGAACCGGGGGGGAGACCGGCCCAGCGTGGAGGTGGGGGGACCCACGTCTCACCTGGCTGGCAAAGGGCAGGCCCAGCCCCCGGAGAGCGGGTACCGCGTGGCTGGCATTCACCATCAGCTCCAGAGTGCCGTCCATCGGCCAGGCCACCAACGCTGCCACGTCCACGCTGACCCCACCATCCCCTCCGTGGAGGGCCACGCTGGCCTCGGTCTGGGTCTCTAAGGGCAGAGAAGGGCACAGGCTGCTGAGGGGCTCGGTTTGCCTCCTCTCTCAGGGGGCATGAACCCCAGGCAAGGCTTCTTGCTTTGAGCCACCGGGACGTCGGGAGGCGGCCCCCACCTGCCCCCGGGGATCTCGGCCTGGCTTCTCCTCCTCCTGGGCTGGCTGCCAAACTGACACTTCGCACTGTCCCTCCCAACCCTTCGTGCTCCCCGCCTAGGGAGGGTCAGCCCCTCGAGGGCAGGGCCTTTACTTTCCCCCCCGGGCCCATCCCCAGCACTTAGCACCCCTGGACACACCCCAGGGGTCCAGGGCTTGTCAAGGGAACAGATGAATACTCCTCTCCAGGTTTATCAAACATCCAATCACTAGCAAATGATTCCGACCTGCAGCCTGCCCGGCCCAGACTGGAGGGGCCCCGCTCTTTCCACCCATCCAGGAACCTCTCGTGGTGCCCAGTTGGACCACGCCTCATCTTAGCAAGCAGGGGGAAAAAAAACCCCTCTGGGCAAGGAGAATCCAGAAGCTTTCTTCTTCTTCTTTTTGAGCTCAGACTCCTCCTGTTCCCTTAGAAAATACTCACCCAGGGTAAGTGCATGAAGCCTAGTCTACATCAGAGGCCAGCTTCCCGGGGCGTGTACCCCACAGCCCCAGCCTGTGACCCCTGGCCCAGGCCATCGCCAGCCTCGTGGGCCCATCAGCGCAGGTGGCGCTTTTGGCAGATGTGGACAAGGTGGCCCTAAGCCTCGGTTTCCTCATCAATTAAGTGGGCACAGCCTGCCCACCTGGAGCGACGATGCCAAGATTCGTGGAGGTAACACACCTGAAAACACCCGGGGGGCACACAGACCTCAGGAAGCGTTCCTGTCCTCGCCTGACGCAGTGTTCAACCACATGCACCTGCTGTGTAGGGGGCCCGAAGAGGAGGGGACACACACCTGAAGGGGCCCCCATCTCCACGCCCGAGCATGTTTCAGACCCTCGGGGACACCAACAATGTTAATACCAGGCAGAAAATACCCCCTAAGGGGTTGGGACAGTTAAACATGGACAGCAGTGCACAGGTGAGAAGTTTCCGCGGCTACAGGCGGCCACACCAGGTTTCTCAAGGGCCAGGAACCGGTCATCCTGGAACGACTGTCCCGTCATTTACCCGCCACGACCCCAGTAAGCCCTTCCTCAGAGCAGTCTGTGAGGTCAGTCCCTCTCTGTCTGTTCCAGGTTCCCACTCAGCCCATAGCAGGCTGAGAGCCAAGGACGGAAAAGAAGATGGCCCAAATGACAGGGCAGCCACCAAGGGTCCCATTCTCTGCAATCTACATAGTGGTCAGAGGGTGGCTCTGGAGTCACACTGCCCGGATTCAAGTCCTGATCTCATTGTTCAACAGCTGTGTGGCCTGGGACACATGACTCAACCTGAGTTTGCATCCTTCTCTGCAGAATGGGGGCAGTGACTAATCTCTACCTCATATGTTCATGACTTCATTCAACAGATGTTTAACTGAACACTCACTACACTCCACTCTGCAGAACAGGTAAAAATCATCCCTGGGTCCTTGTGGAGTGCACATCCTAGTGTGGGTGGGCAGAAGACAGGCAATGAGAAATGAAGGTGTTTAGTAAGTATGTTATATGGTATGTTAGAGCTACCAAGCCAGGAAAAGGAGGGAATGAGCTAGAGAGAGGTGGGGGTACAAATAAACAGGGTGGGTGGGAAAGGACTCATGGAGGAGATGACTTATGAAAAATAACCAAAGGAGGTGAGGGACTGAGTCAAGCACATATGCAGGGGAAGAGCCTTCGAGGCAGAGGAACAGCCTGTGCAAAGGTCCTGAGGCAGGAGCAAGCCTGACGTGTCTGAAGAATAACGAGGAGTGAAGTAAGTAGGGGCCAGAAGTTTGTGGTCAGTGAGATGAGTGTGCGGATCCTGAGGGCTCAGAGGCCCCACTGTGGGCTACAACTTTCCCTGGTGTGACTGGATGGCTGAGCAGACTCGGCGAGCTCCTGTGTGTGGAGAGCTTGCCTGGTGTGTATGCGGTAAGCACTCGATCAACACTGGCTCTTATTACCATTACCTTCCCTTCCCCCTCCATTAGAAGTTAAACCGTTTCCCCCTAAAAATTATGTTGAAGTCGCAACCACTAGTGCCAATGAGCGTGACCTTATTTGGAAACAAGGTCTCTGCAGAGGTCATCGTGCTGACATGAGGTCGTGCTGGAGTAGGGGGGGGGCCGAATCCAGCATCTGGTGTCCCCAAGAAAAGAGGCACAGACAGATGGGAGGGATGTGGCCACAAGCCGGGGAACGGCTGGGTGGAGAGGCAAGGAAGGACTGTCCCCAGAGAGCCTTGGGCAGGAGGGTGGCCCTGCTGACACCTGAGCTCTGACCTCTGACCTCCAGGACCATCAGTGAACAAGCATCTGTGGTTTCACGCCACACAGTCTGTGGCGCTTTGCCTTGGCAGGTCTGGGAAAGGAGCACATGCTCGCAGGGAATCGGGCAAGGATGTCCCGGTTGGTTCTGGAGCTCAGGACCACTCTGGGCCCGAGGGGGTCTCAGCGCACCCGAGACTGGCGGGCAGGCTCCGGGCCAGGGGAAGCCGGCTCTTGGGCCTCGGGGCAGGGCCCTGGGCGCCTTACCGAGCGTCTGCAGCCTGGCGCTAAGGCGGGCCTTGCGCGGGAGTCCGGCCCGCAGCAGGGTCACGCTGTTGTGTTCGCTCCAGCCAGCGAGTTCCAGGTGCCCAGCACGGCGACAGCAGCTCACGGAGTAGCTCAGGGAGGTGGGCCCCACCAAGATGCGTCCGGAATGCTCGAAGCTGGAGCCGCGGCCAGGAACCTCCACAGCGGCCTGGAATGACACGGAGGAGAGGCCGCCTCACCCTGTGCCGGGAAGACAGCCCGGCCCAGCTCCCCCTGGATTCGGGAAACCCACAGCGCCGGACTGGGAGGAGCAGAGGCCCCCCCTGCAGGAGCAGGTCTAAGGAGGAGCAGGGTTGCAGGGGCTGTTTTGCCGGGTGGGGCTTGCTGGCTGAAGAGTGTCTATTAAGAGGAGGGGCTCTTAGAACTGCGATGGCTCAGGTAGGCCACATGGGCACAGAGCTCCCGCCCTGCCTAAGACCTTCCAAAGGTACGTATACTTTGTAAACTTTTTACTGTGGTAAAATACACGTAACACTCACCATTTGAAGTCTACTTTTTAAACGCTTATTTATTTGAGAGAGAGCATGAGTAGGGAAGGGGCAGAGAGAGAGATTGACAGAGACAGAGAAAATCCCAAGCAGGTTCTGCACCGTCAGCATGGAGCCTGACGTGGGACTCGATCTCACGAACCACGAGATCATGACCTGAGCCGAAATCAAGAGTCAGAGGCTTAACTGGCTGAGCCACCCGGGCGCCCCGATCCCTTGTGATCTCTTGAGCAAGAGAAGCGCCTTGTGTTCTAACAAGGTGACCTCTGGGGGGCTCCTGGAGAGGGCCAGCCACCAGAAAGACCGAGCCTTGGTTAGAAGCTGGAACCTTCAGCCCCGGCCTCCATCCTTGAGGAGGGGCGGAGGAGCTGGAGATTGAGTTAATGACCCAACATGCCTATGTGATGAAGCCTCCATGAAAACCCAACTGTGGGGCTCGGGGGCGTGGACACATCCATGTGCAGGGAAAGCTAGCCAGCAAATTGTGCAGGGAAACCCGACCCATCTGGCTACACACGTTCTGTGCACCAGAGGGAAAACAAGAGCACGTTCTGGGCAGAGGGTGAGGGTGGCGGGGTGACGTCGACCAGGGCAGGTCTACGTGAGGAGGGTGGGGAAGGTGATGTCGACCAGGGCGGTCTATGCGGGGGCGGGGGGGGGGGGGGTGTTGACATCGATCAGGGCAGGTCTAGGCGGGGAGGGAAAGGGGGGTGACGTGGACCCGCGTGGTCTACGCAGGGAGGTGACGTCGACCACGGCGGGTCTACGCAGCCAGGGTGGGGGTGACATCAACCAGGGCAGGTCTGTGCAGGGAAGCCTGGAGAAAGGACATGTGCGCAAAGACCCGGGGAAGCCAGAGGCGGGCAGGGGGCACGGAAGGGAAGGAGGACCTGCCAGTTTGAGTAGAGGGCGCGGACAGCGTGGCCCGAAGAAAGTCCGCGAGGGCAGCCATAGCGGGTGAGCCCAGAGAGGGGACAGGCCAGATCCTGGCACGAAGCTTTCTGGCGCCGGGCTGGTGTCTGACTTAGAAGGGCTCTAGGTGGAGACCACGGGGGCCACGGTGGGAGCAGGGAGCCCAGCTCGGTGGCTAGAACCCAGGTGTGACCTGAGGGGGCCTGGAGCAGGTGACAAAGCTGGAGGTGGGGAGAAGGGGCCGGGCTCCGGGTATACTGGGGGGGATACGCCGGCAGTTCCCGCGAGAGGTGCGTCTGGTGTGTGAGTGGCAGGGGATGAAGGATGACGCCAAGGGTCTGACTGCCGCCGGAGGGACAAGGGGCCGCTGGCCGAGAGGGGCAAACGGGAGGGGCGGGTGGTGCCCGCCCGGCCGCCAATTGGAGCTACACACGCATGTGAATCCAGAGGAGGGAGAGAGACTCAGAGACAGCGCTCACGTGAGACACCGGGCCAGCCCCCCCCCCCCCCCCGCCCCAGGCAGTGCGAGTGGACACGGGTGACAAGGGGGTCAAGGACAAGCGCTGGGTCCCAGGGAAGCTTTGGAAAACGAGAACGTGTAATGGTCCCGGGGCTGCGGCTGGGCTAGGGCAGAGGGGGCTGTCCCCACTTCCCAGATGAGAAGACCGAGACTCGGAGGGAAGTCTGAGTCTATTCCACGCCCCTGCCCTCCACCACGCGTCCAAGGACATTTGCTGCATGAAGGAGGGCACACGGCTGTGGGTTTCCACGAGCACCGAGGCTTACCCGCAGGCCCAGTGTGTCCTCTACCCGCAGCGTCCGCAGCATGGGGACGTTGTGCTGGAGGGTGTACTCCAGGGAGATGCGCTCCGGCTGCCGAGTGAACGTCAGCTCCTCGGACACCTGTCGGCATGGATGGCTGTGAGCTGGGCCACCGCACCGGGCTGTCCCCACCACCCCCCTTCCCGCCGCCGGCTCTCGGAGGCCCCGCCAGCAGAGCCCCACACCTGTCTGCCGTCCACTCCGACCCTCAGAGTGCCTCTGTAGCGGGGCCCCTGCCTCTCGGTGGCCAGCTGCAGCAGGACGTGGGCTGGGAGACCCGAGGGGCCGGGCTGGGGCAGGTCGTGTGTGAGCGAAACCTCCACCTCCCGCTGGTTCTGCAGCAGAGCAAGAGAAAGAGACTCGCCGCCTGGGAGGTGGCCAGACTCTCTCACGGGGGGGTGGGGGGGGAACAAACCACTCTGACGTTACACCAAGCCTCTTCTGTCCCCCTCCCTGGTGGCCGGGGCACTGTAGAAAAAGTTGGGGGGATTTACACCAAAAGCAGTCTGTACATCTGGGATGCCTGACATAAAGTGGCAAGGAAAAAAAAAAATCCCGTGGCGAGGGGTGGACCCGGGAGAGGAACCTGAGAAAGGGCTTCCATGAGGCACAGGGAAGGACCCGCAGGATGTTTGGGGAGGACACGCCTTGCAGGCTGGGAGGCAGCAGAAAGAAAAAACATCAGGGGCCCGAAGGAAACTCCCGAGACATCCAGAATGGTGCTCACTGGAGGACCGGCGAGGGAGCTGCTCACATGGGCGAGCGCGCACAACGTGCCCGGGCTGAGGACAGCACGGACTTTTAAGTTAAGGAGCGGTTAGCGGCTCTCCCCGGGAGCTCTGGGAAGGCCAGCTGGTTCGCACTGCAACCCAACAGCTGATTTTACCTGCACACAGCCCGCGGTCCGCCAATTCCACCCCGTGCGTGCTCACCAAAACACAAGCACGAGTGTGCGTGAAGCAGCACTACTCGTAAGAGGCTAAAATTGGACACTCGCGTCCGTAAGGATGGAAAGCAGGGTCTTGAAAGGACACTTGCACATCCACATTCACACTAGCAGATGCACATTAGCCAAAGGGTGGGACCAAACCGAGGGTCAGCTGACGGATGAAGGACAGACAAAATGTGGTCTATGCACACCATGGGGTAATTACGTAGCCTTAGAAAGGAAGGAAATTCTTTTTTTTCTTTTTTAAGCTTATTTATTTATTTTGAGAGAGAGAGAAAGCAAGCAGGGGAGAGAGAGAGATTGAGAGAGAGAGAGAGAGAGATTGAGAGAGAGATTGAGAGAGAGAGAGAGAGAGAGAGAGAGAGAGAGAGAGAGAGAGAGAGAGAATTCCACGCAGGCTCCGCATTGAGAGTGCAGAGCCTGACACAGGGCTCAATCTCAAGAAGTGTAAGATCACGACCTGAGCCGAGATCAGGAGTCGGACGCTTATCAGACTGAGCCACCCAGGCACCCAACAGAGAAGGGCATTCTGTCACCTGCAATACCATGGATCAACCCTGAGAACATGATGCTCAGTGAAAAGAGCCGGTCACAAAGAGACGTACTGTATGATTCCACCTAGACGAGGTAGGTGGGGTCCTCAGAGACAGAAAGTATGTTGCCAGGGGCTGGCAGGGGAGTTCGTGTGTAATAGAGACAGGTTGGCAACAGTGTGAGCGTTTTGAAAATCACTGAAATGTGTACTTAAAAATGGTTAAGAAGGTAAATTAAAAAAAATTTTTTTAATGTTTATTCACTTATTTTTGAGAGTGTGTGAGCGTGGGGAAGGGACAGAGAGAAACACAGAACCTGAAACAGGCTCCAGGCTCTGAGCTGTCGGCATAGAGCCCAACGTGGGGCTCGAACCCACAAACTGTGAGCTCATGACTTAAGCTGAAGTCAGATGCCCAAGTCACTGAGCCACCCAAGTGCCCCAAGATGGTACATTTTATGTAAATGTTACCACAATAAAAAAATTTTAAGACAAAATAAAAATAAGGACATGATTGATGGATACGATGGGCAGTCAAAAGAGGACACCACCCAAAAGCTAATCAGTAGGACGGACGGATGAATCGTGATTTGTGTGCACCAGGGAATACTACTGAGCAGTGAAAAAGGAAAAATCAACAAGTGCAGCATGGGCGAATCCCACAAGCTTAACGTTGAACCAAAGGGGGCGGACGTGAAGAGGAACATGCGTGTGCTTCCGCGGATGTGACATTCAAGAACTCATGTTTGTGGGGACTCTTGGTGGCGGGTAAGAGGAATGGGGCCCAAGGCGGCTTCTGGGCTCTACTCACATTCTGTGCTTCGAGGTAGGTGGTGGCTGGTTTGTGAAAATTTCACCAAGCTGAGCATTTTCATCTCTGTGCTTTCCTACAGTCCTTATGTTGTACTTCAAGAAAACTTGTGAAAAACTTATTTATTAATTTGAGAGAGAGAGGAAGTGAGAGAGTGTGCGAGCAGGGGAGGGGCAGAGAGAGAGAGAGAGAGAGAGAGAGAGAGAGAGAGAGAGAGAGAGAGAGAATCCCAAGCAGGCTCTGCACTATCAGCACAGAGCCCGATGCGGGGCTTGAACTCATGAACCGTGAGATCACGAACTGAACCACAATGAAGAGTCAAGCCACTTCACCGACTGAGCCACCCAGATGCCCCAAAACTCTTTTTTAAAGCAAACAAGCAAGAGAAAAGTGGGGGGCCACGAGGCCAGGGGAACTGAAGGCTTTCCTCCAATTATGGGTCCTGATGCTCTCATCCCCTGGGGCCTCTGTGGAGCTAGGAGGGTGGCCGGTGCTTCTCCTCGGGCCCCAGGACCCCTTCCCAGGCTGCCCCAGGCACCCGCTATCCCCGTGCCCTCACCTCGGCAGTCTTGAAGATGAGCAGCCCCCGCAAAGTGCTGTTGTCCACTGCGACCAGTGCTCGGGCGTCCACAGCTACAGAGCTCACTTCGACGTAGCCGGAGCTGTTGACTCGGCCCAGGACCCCCAAGGCCTGGAGGGGTTTAAAGAGACACAGAAGCAGGGCTCTTCACCAAGACACGGCTCAAAGCAGGCATCGGGAGTCCTAATGCCTCTCCCACGAACCGGCTGCAAAATGGGGTGGGAACGCCTTCCTAGGAGAGGGTTTGTGACTTTGATCAAGTTCTCAAAGGTCCCATGTCTGCAGACACATCTCAAAGGTCCCAGGTCTGTAGCTCTCGGCCATCCGATGAAATTCTCTCTTGGGCCTCCCTCCTCCCCAAACGACCAGGGATCCTATTTTTTTGCAGGAACGGAACCAAGTCTTACAAGTCAACCTGCCCAAGAGTCTGGCAACCACAGGAGCTGGAGAACTGACTTTTCAGCAGCTCTCCCCCTCTTCCCCTTGCCATCCTCCCGCGTGGACCCAAACATCTGCTCCTGACAGAGGAACCTTCCAGAAAACTGGCTGCAAGCAGGAACACAGAGTGTTTCTGGGCTCCTCACCTTAGCGCACGACAGAAAAAGACACCGCCATTCCCCGGGCCTGCACTGGGCCCCAGGCAGGGCTGGGCAGCCAATGTCTGCTTTTTATCTGATCCTGAGAGCAGGGGTCTTTAACCCCATTTTGATAAAACTGAGGCTCAGAGAGGAGCCATGATTTGCTCAAGGCCACCCAGAGACAAGGGAACAGAGCCACGATTCAGTCTGGTGCTTCCTGACGTCAAAGGTGGCCTCCCCAGCATGGGCCCTGTCAACCCCTCCCTCCTCTTGGGAAGGTCTTCCTCCCAGGCCCCAGGGACCCCTTCTCCCTTGGGTTTCTCCTCCCCCCTGGCTTGTTTGCGGCACCCGTGGCTGCTTCTTATGCTACGGCTCCTTCTACACCCTCCCCACGGCCACCTGAGTCAGTCTCGTGGCCTTCAGTGGGACCACCGAGAGCCACGGACCTCCAGTCCAGACCACAGCCAACCTCCTGACTCCAAGAGCTGTGCCCAACATCTTCACTTGGGTGTCCAACAGCTCCAACAAATTCAATACGTCCAAGATGTGACTGTCAGGGACTCCTCCCACTGTGCTCCCCATCATAGGAAACAGTAGCCCCAGAGCTCTTGTCACACAGGACACAAGCACAGGAGGCACCCTGCTCCCCGACCCCCTCTCTCACACACCCAGACCCCCACCCAGTCCTCTCACAGCCTCTACAAAGGATCCTGAATCTGAGCGTACTTTTTATAAAACAGGAGTCAGCACACTATGTGGCCCATGGGCCATATCTAGCCCACAACTTGCTACTGTAAATAAAGCTTTATTGGAATACAGCGCCCGCTTGTATATATATGTTCTATGGTGTTTTGTGTGACAACCACAAGGCTGAGTGGTTGCTACAGAGGCTGCACAGCCAGCAAAGCTGAAGATATTTACTGTCTGGACTTTCAGAGAAATGGTTTGCTGACCCTGGTCCTAGCAAATGCCCTTTCCTCTCTGGTTCTGCCTCAGGGCCTTTGCACTGGCCATGCCTAGAACACTCATTCCCCAGATATCCACATGGCTCCTCCCTCTTCCCCTTTAAGTCTGTGCTCAAAAGTCATCTGGTCTTCAGGGCCGACCTTGACCAAACTGCAGTATGTGTCCTGTCGTCCTCCACTCCCCCGTTGCCACTTTCTGCCTCTCTGTAGCCCTTATCACTAAGTAATATACTCTGTAATTCGCTCGTTTAGGCTGGGGACTGCCTGTCTCCCCAGGTAGGCATTTACCTCTTCTGGGTGCGTGGCCACATTTCCAGGGCACAGAGTGGGCTCGACAAGTATGTGATGAGTCCCTCCCTCTGGGATTCATTTCCTCTCCCTTGTTTCGCACGCAGGGGGGGCGGGGAGGGGGGAGGCAGCCCCTGCCCCACCCCACGTGACCCTGAGGTCCACGCCTCCCACGCCGCAGTGCCACCTACCTGCAGGGCCTCGCAGGAGCTCTGGGCCAGCACCCGCCACTGCAGCCTGGGGCCCAGGTGCAGCTCCCCACTGCCCTGCAGCTCACAGGCCCCCGCCCGCAGCCGCAGATCCAGCCGGCGCCCGGACTCCCACCCAAGCTGGGTGGTCAGCAGGGCCTCTGGGGGGACAGCCCGCAGCGCAGGCAGCGTGTGACTCAGCTTCACTCGGAGCGTGGCCTCGGACCGGTGCAAGGCGGCCGCCAAGGTCAGGGAGGCAGTGTGGCTGGCCGACACGAGGGACCCCGATACGTCTGCTTCCCCATCTGCAGCGCGCAGAGAGCCGCTGAGCTGTGTCCGTGCTGGGAGGCCCAGGCCCTGCCAGACCAGAGGGGGTCAGAGGGAGGTCCCATGTCAGGGGGGAATCTGACCAACCCGTGCTTCCCGCGTCCCCCTTTCCAGCAACAGCAAAATCACAACAGACAAGTATCCCCTGGAGAAACAGTACACAACTAGCCTGCTGCTACGTGCTCCCCAAGGACAGCCTCTTTTCATCTATTCCCAGCCCTGAGTTGGGTAGTCACTATCCCCAAATGACAGACGGGGAAAGTGAGGCTCGGAGGCAGAGCACACGCCTGGGATCATACAGCTGGTACGTAACAGCACTGAGGTTTGCATGCGGTCTGTCTTTAGGCCGGTCTAATAGGATAGTCACTAGCCGCATGGGGCTGCTTCCATTCAAATTAATATGAAGTAAAAGGAGAAATTTAGTTTCTCGGTCATACTGGTGAGCACAGTTGAAGCGCTCAGGGCCTGCAGCGAGTGGCTACTGTTCTGGAAACGAAGGACAGAACTCTTTCATCATCCCAGAGTTCAAGGGCTGGGCCTGCTGGTTCCCATGATGCTTCAACCTCTCCGTCGTGGGCAACTCAATTAATAGAGACAGAGCATAGACAGACAGGGATGCTGAGAGGACTGGACCCCATCCCTATGCCCAGGAAGCTCCATCGGGAGGTAAGAGACACGGAGACAGGCAGAGGGGCCTGCCCCCCCGCAGACAAGGACGCCAGTCCTGACTCAGCGTCTCCCTTTCCTGAGAGTCGGGCTCCCCTCCCCCAAATATCATAGGACCATTCTCACATCATCTCCTGGCCCAGAGAATGCCCAGCCGGTGGCCTCTAACAGGTTATGAAACCAAGATGTGCCTGTCCCCACTGTTAGCTAAGGGGAGTGCCCCCCATTTCCTTCCTGCACTCAGAATTTCACTAAAAAAGACAAATTGGTCAATTCCAAGTCGGTGGCCCTTCTGTCGCACAGCGCTGAGTCCCCCCACCCTGTGCCTTGATCTCCCCATCTGCCGGGGGGGAAGGTGAGATTAAAGAGGAACCAAGGGTCAGAGAGAGCATCTGGGAAATAGTGGCTGGGGTCTTGGGAGGCGCCCGGGGCATGAAGACAGCCAGGCTCACGCCTCACGCCGGCAGGGGGTCTAGAGGTCCCTCCAGTCACCTCGTGGGCCCGCCATACGCACCTCCAGCAACGGGCAGCCCGGCTCGGCGGCCAGTGTCCACGTGCTCTGGTTCTCCACGTGCTGCTCCAGCGAGCCCTGCAGCTGGCACGGCCCCAGCTGGAGGGCCAGGGAGCTGCGGGCAGGGGGCCAGGGCTGGGCGGCCAGGCTGATGGCGCTGCTGGGTGGCAGACCCAGGCGGCCCAGCAGGGGCAGGGAGTGGGCCAGGCGCCCGACGACCAAGGTCTGGGGCCCGCAGGTGAGGGCCAGCAGCAGGTGGGCGTCTCCAGGGTCACTTTGCAGGCTTGAGGCCAGATTGACCTCACAAGGGCTCCAGCTCAGGCTGCCCTCGGCGTGCAGGGCCTGTGGGAGGCCTGTGGCCTGGAAATATGGGGAAGTGGCTGGACTTAAGGGCAGCTTCAGAAGCCCAGATGGGGGAGCTGACGATGGGCCTGGGTGGGAAAGGGCAGCGTTGACCCTACAGCCTCAAGTCCACCAGCACCTCCCCCTGCCAAGTGACCGATACCCTCTGTACCCCATCAACGGACATGGGCTTGAGTTCTGGCTCCACCAATGGCTCCATCTTTCCGAACTTGGAACCTCGGTTTACCCATCTCTGAATGTAAATGAGTTAATACTTGTGAGTTGCTGGCCAGAGCCAGGTGCCCGGAAAGCCTGGCTATTGGAAATTCAGCATCAGCATCAGTGATCGCTGGCTGGAGGGCAGAGGGCCTCAGTAACGAGTTCCACTGGGGCAGACAACATGCCCCACACGGGGGCACCGACCCAAGATGGGAACGAGAGGGGAGTAACTGGGCTCATTCTTCTCTGGGCCCCAGAGCCTGGGACTAGGGATACAAGCGGCCCTTCCTGGTGGGGGTGAGGATTTAAGGAGCACTCAGCACACAATGCTCAATAAACTTCGTCTGTTATTTCTTAATATTCTTATGATTACTCTCAGACCCTTAAGCCTAGGGGTAGGATAAGTGAGCTCATGAGAAAAGAATCAACTCCAGCCCCAGAAAGAAAGGCAATCAGTAGGGCCCTTTGTGAAAGGGGAGACAGTTCATTTTGGGCCCCATTTTTTGGCTCAAACCTTTGTAGTCCATGAAACCCCAAAGGCAGAGGACAATGGCAAAAAGACGGAAATTTCTTAGGCTGAGGGCAGAGCCGGGCATACAGTAAGCAGCTAATAATTTATGGAGGGAGGTGGGAGCCCCGCCAGGGCCCCGCACTGACAGGTGGAGAGGTGGCTTACCTCCAGCAAGGGGCAGCGATTCACCAGTGACAGGGTCCAGTTGGTGTGTGTGGTGTTGGCCTCGGGGCTGATGTCCCCACGGGCAGTCAGGGCGCACTGGCCCAGGGCCACCGCCAGCCCAGCCCCGGTGGGTTCATCTCCCGCCACGGACACTTGGATGTGGTTGTCGGGGGCAACCCCCAGAGCCTCAAGTGGAGGCCATGCGTGCTGGAGGCCGGTGTCCAGATGGATATGGCGGTGGCCGCAGGCTGTGTGGACGTGGGCCCGGGCGAAGGTGTCCCCAGAAGATATCTGAGCCTCCAGACTGGCCGTGTGGGTGTGGACCAGGAGGGAGCCGTTCAAAGACAACACAGCCAGATCCTACCCCCAAGAAAGGCAAGGAGAGACCCAGCAGGTGTCCCTACAATACCCCACCAAGCGGTGGTTCACCCTCTGCCTGGCCTGGGGGATCAAGGGAACCCCCATCCCCTGGGCCACCCCCATCCCCAGCTAACAGGCTCTACTCCTGCAAAGTGCTTCTCTCTAACAGCTGAAAATGGCCACCCGTGGAGTCAAGTTCGGCCTCTAAGAGCATTTTAGGGTTCCCCTCCCTGATGTCCCCCTCCCCATGACACAGAGTAGGGAAGGCAGCCCATCTGTCCAGCCTGTTCAGACCCCTTCAGTCCTGACCCCTTATTCCCTTAGTTAACCCTCTCGCCATCCAGGCCGCTGTGTGACCTTGGCAAAGTGACCAGCTCCTGTGGGATATGCCAGCACGCAGTCAGGCCGGGGTGGCGGGCCTTGGGAGCAGAAACACCTCTGTCCTCCTCCCCCAGACAGTCCTTGGGGCTACACACCCACCCCTCCCCTGCCAGCAGGCACGGAGCTCAGCCAGGCCAGGCTACCAGCTGCCCACTCAGGGGCCCACAGGGCAGCACTGACCAGGTCTGCAGGCAGCCCCCTGGTTGCCTCCAGTTCACCCTGGGTCCAGGAACCATAGGGCCCTGTGGCTCAGGACTCCCTGCCACAATGTGCCTGCGACGGAGAGGACCCACCGTCCACCAGTGCCCCAGCCCAGGAGAGCTTGGAGCCACCTAAGCTGGGCTGTGCCCCAGTCCAGCTGTGCATTGTGGGGGACATGGAGGGCTCAGAGGAGGGGACCATGTGGGTCAGCCTGGCAGTGGCCACAGGCCCCTGGGCCATGCTGTGGCCAGTCCTCAGTGCTCAGGCTGTGCCAGCCCCCCGGATGCAGACCACCCTTTGCCACCACTACCCGGCAAACAACAGAGACCCAGGTACCTCCAGAGGCTGCTGGGCGAAGTGCCCCCAGCAGAGCCCTGACAGCTGGGCAGACGAGGCGTCTCCACTACAGTTGACCTGCAGAGACCAGGAGGGTCGGGAGGGGAGCACGCCGACGGCTGCTGCCCGGAAGACGGCAACGGGAGTCGTCTTTACCCAACCCGGGCCCCAGACGGAGCACAGAGATCCAGCCCAACCCCATCACCCTTCATGGAAGCCTCTCTGGGAAAATAACCCCGATAGAGAGGTTTGTGCAGCAACCCGGCCCTACCCCACAGCATCACCATTAAACCAAAGGAACCAGAACTCAGGTCCTCACACGGCCTCCGTGTGCCAGGTTCTACCTGGTTCCTCATCTGATCCTCAAGAAAACCACAAGAGGCGGGAATGGTCAGCAGTCCCACTGTGCAGATTAGGACACTGAGACACAGAGAGTAAGCAAGTTGCCCCAAGTCACACAAAGGGGGGGTGAGGAAACGGTGTGGCTTTAGCCACTCACCCTGATCCCCGGCCCCACCTCCCGCACACTGTGGATGGTTTAGCCACCCCTGTGCCGCCACAGACAAGGCTTCCTGCTTCTCATCCTTGAGAATAACGCAGAGGTGAGCTACGTTTGCTGCCCCTTCTCCAGTGTTCAAGGTCTTTCCTGGAGGGGCAGGTGCGCGCCCAAAAGACTCGCTGGTGGCCAGGATGTGGGCGGTCTGAACTTTACTAGAGGGGACCAGAGTGCCTCCAAAGTGGCTCCCTCAATTGGGGCACTTCCAATTACGGTGGGGGCGCAGGGGGGCCAACAGGACCACAGGACAGGTGGAGGAGAGGACGGGTGGACAGGAGAGGAAGAGTTCAACACGGGGTGTGGAGGACGGAAGGGCGAATGCGGAGTTGCTGGAAGGGAAGATGGGGGGGCAAGAGGAGGGGCCAAGGTGGCAGGGGCGGGGCAGCGGGGCGGGATCCGGGGAGGGGCCCGGCAGGTGGCAGGAGTCCCGCTGGTGACCTAAGAAGTGGGTGAGGAGAGGCGGCTGGGATACGCCCTCGGGCTGGTCGCTCACCTGGAGCCACGCGGGCACGGTGCCCAGGAGTGCCGAGAGGCCATGGTGCATCTCGAAGGCCAGGCCCCCGTGGCCAGGCTGTCGCCTCGCCTCCAGGGCCAAGTGGAGCTGCTCGCCGTCCACACTCGCCGTCAGCCCAGCCGCCACACGGTGTCCCGCGCTCTGGGCAGAAGCGAAGCCGTGTGTGTCCCTGGGACCCGCTACCCGCGGGGCCCCCGCGCCCAGCCCCCCACCCACCTGGAAGTGTCCGCGGCCGTCCACGGAGAATGGGAGGCCCCAGCGCCTGAGGCCGGGCACCGTGTGGGCCAGGCTGGCGCGGAGCAGGTGACCCGGGGCGCCGGGGGCCAGGCCGTCCAGGCCAAGCGCTGCGTCCAGCTGAGCCTGCGCGCTCCGTGCCATAAAGCTCGTGGAGAGGTTGGAAGCCACGTGGGTGTGTGACAGGAGCATTTCCGCCTCCGAGGGGAGTCCTGGAGGCGGAAGGAGCCACAGAGATGACTGAGCCCAGTCTACACTCCCCAGGAGCCCGAAGGGGGTAAGGGAGTGGGCTGCTGTCGGCCCAGCTTCTGTCTGCAGCGTCCCCAGGCCCTGGGGCAACCTCGGGCCTCTCAGGTCCCACTTCCCCCAATATACCAGGTGGAACCATATGAAAGTGTCAACATTCAACACTTTCTGATCCATACAAGTGGTGATTTCACTAAGGACCACCTCCGCCACACTCAGCAAGTGACAGGCCTGGTGTCCCCTTCAGGGACAGGGACTGGCCCTCACAAAGCAGGAGGAGAACAGAGGGGGTCTGATCTCGCATTCTCCCCTAGCTGCCACACTCTGAGCCCCTCTAGGCCTTACTCAAGTGTCCCCAAGAAGCTAGAGCTGGGGGTGTCCTATTTCCTAACTGTGGTACAGGAGCACATCCTTGAGGCCCCGCTAGACCAGCCTTCAAGAGGGAGAAGCTGGAGGGGAGGGGGTAGGATGGGGAGTCCTGGGGGAGGGGCCACCGGATTGGGAAGGACGTCAATACTCAGTAGCAACTAATGTCCCTGCACTGTGTGTTCTGGGTGAATAACACACAGCCCAAGGAAGACAGCAGCATTGGGAGAAGCTGGCAGGGGGAGGAAATACAGCTGGAAGGTGGATGTGAGGACTGGAGGCTCCATTCTGTCTCCTACCCCTTGGCTTCAGGGCCTGGAAGTCTCTGGGGAGGGAGGGGGGCATCTGGCCCTGTCCACCCCTCCTACCTGCTTCACTCAGGGTGCTGATGTTGTGACTCAGGCTGCCTGAGAGCCGGCCATGCCCAGGGCCCCAGGCGCAGACCCCACCCAGAGCCAGGCTGGCTGCATCGGCACGGAGGTTGGCCTGGCCCCCCAGGCTCCCCGTCTGGGCCTGCAGCCGCCCTCTCAGCCAGAGCTCTCTTGGCAAGGCGCGGGTGCCGTTCTGGGCGAGGATGCAGGTGACGCTGTGCATGCTGGTGCTGTTCCCTGCGTTCTCATGCTTGTCCCGCAGGAGGAAACCCAGCACAGCTGAGTCAGCAGTGACCCTGATGGTACCTGCAGAGCATGGCAGAGAAGTTGTACAGAGCAGGGGACTGGGCTGCTCTGGGCAGGAGGGAAGAGAATCCGGGGGTAGGACAAGTTCCTAGATCCATGATGTAATTCTAACTCTTGCCACAGGGGGAACATCTGGGAAACAGACCAAATTAAAACCGCTCCCTCCCAGGAGGCTCTGAGGACCAAGCAAGCTACGAGCTAATTCACAAACAAAAGGGCTTTGGCAAAAACAAACAAAAACAAGCAGGGACGTCAGTTAGTACCAGGGCTCAATTCCTGTTCTACAGAACCACAGACCACAGTGAAAGAACAGCCCCATTCTAGAGACAACAAAACTGAGATCCAGCAAGGCTTGAGGGATCCAACCTTGAATTCCAGTGATAGAAAAACAGCTCAGAGATCTCTTCCATCCCGAGAAGACTCCACACCTTTGGGCCAGTCCGTGCCCATACATAACTCACACAAGAGGGGAATCTTGCTGTTATCAGAACCATTTACATCTACTGCCCCCGCCCGGTTTCATGGTCCAAATGCCCATAACACCTCCCCTCCCGTCATTCAAAGTTGGACTCACACGTTACCACCTCCAGGAAGGAGGCCCTTCTTCACCCCTGGGCTGGTTTAAACACCCCTGTTCTGTGCTTCCAGACAGAGAGCTCATGCAAATCTCAATCAGATTACAGAGTACACAACATTTTCCACACAGACAGAACTTTCTGACATAAACTGCCAATTATGCTCATAAATTCCTTATGTTGTAGGGTCCTATGTTACCATATCCTACAGGGTATTAACCAGTTAATCATGGATAACCAGAGTAAAACTTCGCTAGATTATGATGAAGCTATAATGAAATATTGTTGATGAGACAGGAATGGACCCCCACACAGAGTGGATTGATTTTCAACAAAGGTACAAAGCTAATTCAACAGAGAAAGGATGATCTTTTTATTTTTTTATTTATTCTTTATAGAGACAGAGAGAAAGAGAGAGAGAGGGCATGCATGAGTGGAGGAGGGATAGAGGGAAAGAAAGAATACCAGGCAGGCTCCACGCCTGGCACAGAGCCTGATGTGGGGCTCGACCTCACGATCCCAGGATCATGACCTGAGGCAAAATCAAGCATTGGAAGCTCAATCGACTGAGCCACCCAGGCACCCCAGGATGGTCTTTTTAATAAATGTGAAATGACTGAAAATCCACAAGTAAAAAACTACCTCAACCCTTACCTGATCATATACACAAATTAATTCAAAATTAACCACAAACCCGAATTTAAACACTAAAACCATAAAGCTTCTAAGAACAAATAAAAATGATGTGGCCTCAGGTTTAGTAAATAAAGATTTTGTACACAACCGCAAAAGCATTATCCATAAAAGAAAAAAAAATAATCAACTGGAATTGATCAAAATTCAAAACTTGTGCTCTTTAAAAGACAAGAATTAATGAATCAAAGAATGAAAAGGCAAGCCACAGACTGGGAGAAGTTATTTTCAAAACACTCATCTTACATAGGACTTGTGTAAATAACTCCCAAATTCAATTTGGGAATTCAAGAAAACAACTCAATTTCAAAAAAAAAATTTTTTAATATTTATTTTTAAGAGACAGACAGTCTAGGTGGGGAAGGGGCAGAGAGAGAGAGAGAGAGGGAGATACAGAATTCAAAGCAGGCTCCAGGCTCTGAGCTGTCAGCACAGTGGGGCTTGAACCCACCAGTTGTGAGATCATGACCTGAGCCAAAGTCAGACACTTAAGTGACTTAGCCACCCAGGTGCCCCAACAACTCAATGTTTTAAATGGACCAAAGGTTTAAATAGACACTTCGCTTACAAAAATTCGTAAGTAGTGCATAAACCTATGAAAAGATATTCAACAAAATCAGTACTTAGGAAAATGCAAATGCAAATTTATTTATCTATCTATCTATCTATCTATCTATCTATCTATCTATCTATCAATTTGAGGGAGAAAGAGAGAGAACGTGTGCGGGCATAAGCAGGGGAGAGGGGTGGAGAAAGAGAGTAAGAAAGTCCCAAGCAGGCTCCACACTCAGTGCAGAGCCCAACACGGGGCTCGATCCCACGACCCTGGGATTAAGACCTGAGCTGGGATCAAGAGTCAGATGCTCAACCGAGCTACCCAGATTCCCCCAGAAAATGCCAATTTCAACCACAATGAGATTCCATCACCAATCAACACTGAAAACCCCCAAACCAAAAATGTGCGACACCAACTGCAAAAGCAAGGACACAGAGCAGCTAGGACCGTCACAGCGCTGGCGGGAATGTGAAATGGCACACCCACGCTGGAAGCGGTCCGGCGTTCTCCTCCAGAGTTCGACACGTACTTGCCTTACAATCCAGCAAGCCCACTCAAGACAAATGAAACCACATGGTCCCTCAAAAACCTGTAGGCCAATGATTATAGTGGCTTTATTCATAATTGGAAAATCCAAAAAAAAAAAAAATTGGACAATACCGAAACCAATCCAAATGCCCTTCGACTGTGAATAGATAATCTGCTGGATATCAGCACCACGGAATACTACTCGGCAAAGAAAAGGAATAAACTGCTGATATGTGCAACAACTTGGATGAATCTCGACCACATCATGTTGGGCGGAAGACGCCATAATCAAAAGTTCACATACTGTTTCAATTCATGTCACATTATACAAAAGCCAAGACTATAAGGGACAGACAGCAGCTCAGGGGTTGCCGGGGTGGGGGTGGGGGGATGGTTAGGGAAGAGGCTGACCACAGTGGACCTTTGAGGGGAGATGTTAACTGTTCTGTACCCAGACTGTGTTGGTAGGTACATAACTTTGTGAGCTTATCAACACGTAAAAGGTTTTCCCCTATATGTAAATTACACTCCAAGAAATTATCCGTCAATAGTTGCCTTCAAAAATGAAGTAACACGTGTTACATGTTAAGGGATGGAGAGATCATCGGTGTAACTCAAAGTAAACTCAACACAAATAGTTCTCTGGGACATGTTTTATTTGATTGTGTTTAAAAAAAATTTTTTTTAATTTTATGTTTATTTTTGAGACAGAGAGACAGAGACAGAGATAGACTGCGAGCAGGGGAGGGGCACAGAGATAGGGAGACACAGATCCAAAGCAGGCTCCAGGCTCTGAGCTATCAGCACAGAGCCCGACGCAGGGATCAAACTCATCAACCATGAATGAGATCACGACCTGAGCCAGAGTCGGACGCTTAACCAACTGAGCCACCCAGGCGACCCGTGTGTTTAAAAATTGTCTCGACCTATGTCATTGTATTATGAAATTTGGTTTGGGCACATTTAGCCAATTTGGGATTAGGGGGGTCGGTGCTAATGTTACTACCAGACTAGAGAATGCATCCACGTCTTAGGGGTCAGGGCAGAATCTTCAGGTTCTGAAACACTGGGCCCTGGACAGATGTCCAGCTAGGGCGCTGTGGTCAAGGATGCTTGGGCAAAGGGTCCCTTTTTGTGTCATTCTGGCTTTGGGAACCTTGTTAATGTTTCACACGATCAAAAACCAAACACATAAAATCAATAAGGATAGGGGAAACCTAAAAATGGAATACAAACAGGAACCAGCAAACCCCACTGTATTTCAAATGATTAACAGAATCACACGGGGGTGGCAGGGGGATTAACCCTAACTAACATGGGAACACCGTGGTTGGATTTAGGCCTGCAATAACTACTTGGATGAACTCCAACCACATTATGTTCAGGCCAAAGACAAAAAAAAAAAATCTCATCAAATACTGAATTCTAGTTAATAGGGTTTCCTTTCACAGAGGTACAGGTTAGTGACTCTGAAACTACTTTCTGTGTATCGTAGGGCTGAGCAAATGAGTAATCCGCTGTGGATGGTTACAGCCAGGTTTCTTTCTGTTGGAGAAAGGATGAGAAGCGTGAAAAGGGAAAGCATGAGAATGAGCCTTTTGATGATAAATTGAAATTGAGGACATCAATGTGAATGAATGGTTTTAAACTTATCTATCTGTAGAAAGATACAGAAATGTGTGTGTATGTGTGTGTGTGCGCGCGCGCGTGTGCGCACACACGTCTATTTTCCAGGTCCATCCATTGAGAAAGTCTAGGACTGATAGTTCAGTAGGAATAAACACACCTAGCACCCAGCTCTTAGTTTCTACATATTATTTTGCGTTAAAAGGAACCAAGGATTCTTGGAGAAATGGCTTATTTCACGTGAGGGAATATGTAAAATGAGACAAACATCTTTTGGGTCATAAAGGAAGGGAGTGCTCAAAGAATATGGAAACACGTCAAAAAGACACACGATGGGGCACATGGGTGGCTCAGTCAGTTAACCGTCTGACTTCGGCTCAGGTCACGATCTCACGGTCCATGAGTTCAAGTTCTGTGTCAGGCTCTGTGCTGACAGCTGAGCCTGGAGCCCGCTTCAGATTCTGTGTTTCTCTCTCTCTCTGCCCCTCCCCCGCTCATGTTCTATCTCTCTCTCTCAAAAATATACATTAAAAAAAAAAAAGAAAAAAAGATATATGATGGGGCACTGGGGTAGCACAGCTGGTTAAGAGTCCAATTTTTAAATTTGTTTTAATGTTTATTTATTTTTGAAACAGAGAGAGACAGAGAAAGAAAGTGCCAGTGGGGGAGGGGTAGAGAGAAAGAAGGAAACACAGAATCTGAAGCAGGCTCCAGGCTCTGAATTGTCAGTACACAGCCTGACGTGGGGCTCGAACCCACGAACTGGGAGACCATGACCTGAGCTGAAATGGGGTGCTCAACCGACTGAGCCACCCAGGCGCCCCAAGAGTTGACTCTTAATTTCAGCTCAGGTCATGATCTCACAGCTCATAAGATCAAACCGTGTAATGGGCTGTATGCTGACAGTGTGGAGCCTGCTTGAGATTCTGTCTCTCCCTCTCTCTACCCCTCCCCTACTTGTGCCAATGCTCGCTCGCTCGCTCTCTCTCTCTCTCTCTCCCTCTCAAAATAAATAAATAAACATTTAAATAAAAGACAAATGAGTAGTATCATTTCTATTAACGGTGGGGAGCTTAACCGGACCAGCACTCCCAAGGTAACAATTGCAAACTCTGGGCAAAATGAGAAAACGGCAGTTATCTTAAAGTGACAGGAGAGTAGCCACAAATAGGCAGACCCTGGGTGGGACTTAACACTGGAGGAAATCACCAGCACTAAACGGGCTGTATGTTTTCACTCCAACACCATGAAGGTGGACAACATTTGAACAGCAATCTGCACTCTAAGTGATTAGGGAATCTGAGAACAGAGGTCCAACCGGCAACAACAAATGGCAAGTAAAGTGGGAAATTCTGGAGGAAGCCACCTAGGGGAAACCCTAAATTCTACCTGCAAACTTCCTATCTTTGCTGAGCCCCTGAATTTCACAGGAGCAGAAAAGACTCCAAGCAGCCCAGCAAAAATAAGAGAACTGAACTGATTTCAGCTGCATCCCACCAGAGGGGAGACAGTTTGGGTTCTGAATCTACCCAACTTAACTGTCAGCTAAAATAAGAAAAAAGCAGGGGTGCCTGGGTGGCTCAGTCAGTTGAGGGTCCAACTTCAGCTCAGGGCATGATCTCGTGGTTCATGACTTCAAGCCCCACATGAGTTCTCAGCTATTGGCACAGAACCTGGAGCCTGCTTCAGACTCACTGTCTCCCTCTCTCTCTGTGCCTACCCCACTCACTCTTTGTCTCTCTCTCAAAAATAAACATTAAAAAAATAAAATAAATAAAATAAAATAAAATATAGTAAGAAAAAAAAACAAAGCCCACAAACAAAAACACTCTTCAGAGAAATAAAAAAGAATTCATGTCTCTATATCATTGAAAATGTCCAGAATACAATCTCAAGTTGCTACACATACAAAGAAGCAGGACAAGGATTTTAGCAGACAAGGATTTTTGAACAGATCTTATAACTATGCTCAAGAATATAAAGAAAATTTTAAAAAGAATGTAAGGAAAATATTCTTGTATCAAATGAACTGATAGGAAATCTCAGCTGTAAAATGGAAATTTTCTTTTTTAAATCCTGATGGTGACTCTAGAACAAAAAATGCAAAATATGAGATTAAAAAATGTATTGGAGCCTCTTACAATTTTTGTCATGTGGCGTTTGGAGAAGACAGAAGAAAAAGTCATTTAGCTGGAAGACAGATCAACAGACATCTGAAGAAAAAAAAAAAGGAAAAATGACTAAAAAAAAATCAGGAGAGCTTCAGAGACCTAGAAACAGTATCAAAAGTTCTAAAATATATCAATTGGAAATCCCAAAGAGGAGAGGAAAGAGAAAATGGGACAGGAAAAATCTCTGAAGAAATAATTTTCCAAATGTGAAGATTTCCTAGATGTGTTCAGAGATATGCATACAGGGGTGCTCAGCGGCCCTGGGTGGCTCAGTTGGCTGACCATCCAACTCTTGATCTCAGCTAAGGTCATTATCCCAGGGTCATTGAATCGAGCCCTGCGTCAGGTTCCACGCTTGAGTGTGGAGCCTGCTTAAGATTCTCTCTCTCTGCCCCTCTACCCCTCTCGCCCTTTCACGAGTGGGGAGGGGCAGAGAAAGAGGGATAGAAAATCTCAAGCAGGCTCCAGAGTGTCGATGAAGAGCCTGATGTGGGGCTCGAACCCACAAACCACGAGATCATGACCTGAGCTGAAATCAAGAGTCAGACGCTTGACGGACTGAGCCACCTGGGTGCCCCCAAAGGTGGTTCTTTAAAATGACAGGAAATGATACCAGGAAAAGGTTTTGATCTTTAGGAAGGAAGGAAGAATGCTAAAAATGATGAACACGTGTGCAAATACAAAAGCCATTTTATTTCTCTTAACGCCTTTCAAGTCAACACGACTGAAGCAAAAATTATAATACTGTGTTGTCGATTTATAGCGTATGCAGATCTAACAGAGAGGGCAACTATGGCAGAAAGGGTGGGGGGGGATCAAAGTCTAGGTTCTTAAAATTTACGTGACGTGCTCCAAAACAAATGCTAAGCAGAATGTTAAATAATATAAAGAAACAGAAGTTTAAAGGGCAGTAGATAAATTAAACCTGAGTTCTATTTTTTTTTTAATTTTTCCAAAAGAAGGCAAGAAAAGAACAGAGGAACAATAAATATGAGAAAAAAGGAAACAAGTAGCAAAAGAGTAAACATAAATTCAACTATAGCTATAATCACACTAAACATCAACTGACTAACTAGTATAATTAAAAGGCAGAGATCGTCAAACTAGACATAAAAGCAAACTCCAGGGGCGCCTGGGTGGCTCAGGTGATTAAGCATCCAACTGATTTCAGCTCAGGTCATGATCTCAGGGTCATGAGACTGAGCCCTATGTCAGGCTCTGCACTGACTGTGGAGCCTGTTTAGATTCTCTCCCTCTGCCCCTCCTGTTTGTGCTCTCTCTCGCTCTCAAAAAAAAAAAAAAAGCAAAATCCAACTATATGTGGCCTACAAGAAATTTACCTCAAATATAAGGAAACAGATATGTTTAAAGTAAAAAGGTGACAAAATACATACAACGTAAACGCTAATAAGAAAGAGTGGCTACCTTAATGGCAGACAAAACAGACTTCCAAAAAGAGAGTCAGATGAGAGAGAGACAGCATATGTCACAATAAATGGGTTGATTTGTCAAGAAAGGATAATAATCATAAATGCTCATGCACCTAATACCAGCATATCAACGTGCATGAAGAAAAATGGGCAGAATCGAAGGAAGAAATAGAGAAATCCATCATCACAGCTGTAGACTTTAACACCCTCCTCTCATTAATGATACAGTAACAGGACAAAAAGAAAATCAGTGAGCGGCACCTGGGTGGCTCAGTGAGTAAAGCATACTACTTTGGCTGAGGTCATGATCTCATGGTTTGTGAGGTCAAGCCCGGCAATGGGCTCTGTGCTGACAGCTCTGAGCCTGGAGCCTGCTTCAGATTCTGTGTCCCCCTCTTTCTCTGCCCCTCCCTGCTCGTGCTCTGTCTCTCAAAAATAAATAAACCTTTAAAAATAATTTTAAAGAAAATCAGTAAGGCTATAGATCAGGAGAACACAACCAAGCATTTGACCTAACTGACCGTTGTAGAACATTACATCCGACAACAGCAGGATACAAATTCCTGTTCAGTGCATAAGGTATGTTACAAGACAGATTATATATTAGCTTGTAAAACAAGTCACAACAAATTTTAAAAGACTGACCCTTGGACCACAATGAAAAGAAATATTAAAAAGCTACCTAGAAAATTTTCAAATATTTGGAAATTAAGCAACATACTTCTAAATAGTCCACGGGTCAAAAGAAGAAATCATAAGAGAAACGTGAAAATATTTCAAAATGAATAATAATGAAAACACACAACACCAAAATTTGTGGCAAGCAGCTCACAGAATCCTGAGAGGCAAATATATCGTTTTATATACTTCCATTAGAAAAGAAAAGAATCTAAAAATCAATGGCTTGGAAGTCCACCTTAATAAAATAGAGCAAATCCGAATTGAGTGTAAGAAAAGAAAGGGCACAGACAAGAGCTGGAATCAATGAAATCGGAAGGAGACAACCAGAGAGAAAACAAAACCAAACGCTGCTTGCGGAGATAAAAATTGACCTAATCCTAGCTAGACTGACAAAGGAGAAGAAAACAAGTAACGACTATCAGGAATGAAAGAAGGAACATACTATATATAGATGCTACGTATATTAAAAGGATAATAATAGATACAATGAATAACTTTATGCCAATAAACTTGACAACTTAGTTGAGATGGACGAATCCCCTGACAAGGGTAACTTTCAAACTGACACAAGATGAAATAGAAAATCTCAATAGCTTTACATCTATCCATTTTCCAAAAAACTTTTCCACAAAGAAAATTCCAGATCATGGGTAGAGTCCATCAGACACTTAGAGGAGCATGAATACCAACCTTATACAAACTCTTCTGGATAATAAAAGGAGGAAATGCTCCCCTGACCTGTTTTATGAGCTCAGCACACAAAGGAAAAAAATAACAGCTTAACAGCAGAGAAACTTGGCAGACACTGTGTTCATCAAATGACCAAAGCTAATGCCACCAATACTGGGACATAGTGCAGTGTCTGGGTGGCACAGTGGGTTAAGCGTCCTGCTCTTGATTTCAGCCTCAGGTTGTGATCTCAGAATTCGTGAGTTTCAGTTCCACATCGGGCTCTGTGCTGACATTATGGAGCCTGCTTGGGATTCTCTCTCTCTCCTGCTCTCTCTGCCCTGCTCGCTCTTGCGCTCTCCCTCTCTCCCCCTCCCTCCCTCTCTAAATAAATAAATAAATAAATAAATGAATAACTTTAAAAAATTCTGGGACATACTGATATTAGGTACCTCCAGATATGACAGCACATCACTACTGTAGCTTGCTTGAAAGTAGTCACGAGGAAGCATCAGATAAGCCCCAAAATGACTTCCCTATATTCTTCAAAAATGTAAATACCACGAAAGGGAAAGGAATACTCTATGTTTTCTGATTGTGATAGTTGCATTGTAGGAGGTAGGAGAGTATCTTTACGTGTAAGGAAAAAAACACTGCACTATTTAGGAGTAAAGAATTGTCACATCTGCAACTTAGTCAAACACAGCTCAGGAATCAAGTGTATTCTTATACACAAATAAAAATGTCACAGACACACTTATATATGTGTGTATAGAGAGAGAGACAAAGAGGTAAAGAAGAATGATAAAGTAATTGTGGTAAATGTCAGTAATTGGTGAAGCTGGGTAAAGGGTGTAGGGCATTATTTGTGCTATTCTTGCCACTTTTCTGCAAGTCCGAAATTACGTCAAAATTAAAAGTATGAGAAAAAAAATATGCTTGGGGAACACTGCTCCCAACCCTTCCTCCTGGATTTTTCTAATATCCATTAGTACATAAAAGGCTGTGACAAGTCCTGCATAAGGAAACCTATTTGGTGTTTCGTTACAAGATTCACTTTGTCGACGAGGTGTTAATTTCTGACAAAGGGGTGTTGTCAGTATGTGAGATGCTGAAACAGAGAATACGTGGGCTTCAAAACCTGTAGGATCTAATCTACCCTGTATGTAGTTCCACAGAAAGGGCTTTTCTCCAAGACCCCCACTGCCCCTGCCCCATGGCGTTCCCCAGGCTCACCCTCTCTGAATGTCTCCTTCTGCTTCAACACGCCCTTGAGGGTCAGGAGGTGGGGCACAGCTGGCCAACCAGCCACCGTGTGCTGCGCTTGGCTCTGCAGGGTCAGGACCTGGCCTCCCCTCTGCTCCGCGGAAGCCTTGAGGACAAGCTGTGCTGTGCTCTGGTCCACCAGCACCTTGTACAACAGCCAAACCCTAGAAAGGAACGTGATGGGAATAAAGGCAGTACCTACACTGCAGGCAGACCGTGAAAGGCGGGTCCCTGCACCCCACTGTCCAGACCCCCCACAGGACTGCTTCTATCGGGCTCTCAGCCCATGGAGACGCAGTCTAACAGCGGCTAACATCATAGGCTTTGCGGTCAGCCAAACCTGGATCTGAATCTCAGTGCTGCTACTCACTAACTGTGGCCTTGGACAACGACAGAACCTCTCGGAGCCTCAGTTTCTTCTATTGCCAAGTGGCGGATAAAAAAGAACCACTGACATTGAGTGGATATTGCTGATATTTTCTCTATGCATCATATGATACTGAACGATGAGGAAATAAACAGCTTCAAGAAGCCTGGTGTTAAACCTCCTAGAGAGCTGGCACAGGGGACGTGATCCCTACTGTCCACATAGGATGCTCTATTATAACACACCATGGGAGGCACCTCTCTTGGCGATCAACACCAGAAACAAGATCAGGCATCCTTTCCCTGGTGCAAACCACACAGTTTTGAGTGTGTGTGTTTCCCTATAGCCTTTGCAAGTAATGCCACCGGTTGGTTTCTCTTTTTGCATTGGCTACGAGGATGCTTAAAGCCAAATCTTAAGCTGGGCTCCAACCAGTGTAGATCTCGTGGCCTGCATTTTGTTTCCTAAAGCCACTTTGAGCACCTTCCTATTTTCCCCAGTTTTCTTTTCCCTTCCTGCTAATTTCCTCATGTGTTTTGAAAAATCTAGGACAAAAGTTGGGAAACTATGGGCCTGTGGGCCAAAACCAGCCCACCACCTGTTTTGTAAATAAAGTTTTATTGGAACACAGCCGCACCCATTCATCCCCATATCAGCTAAGATACCTCTGGGCTACAAGAGCAGGGTGGTTCCCACCAGGACCATATAGTCCATAGATCCAAAAATATTTACCACCTAGCCCTTTGCTGAAAGTTTGTCAATTCCTGACCTAGAACAACATCCATTTTTATCATCTGCCTCAAACCCATTTTGGACTGGAGATAAGGAAGGACGTTTGGACAGGTGGGTGGATGGATGGATGGATGGATGGATGGATGGACAGCTACAGAGGGTAATTCTGGGGACAAAATCATCCAGAACTATACCTGAAACCTTGGGTCTCCTCAAATTCACAAAAGCTGCCAACGCTGGGGCCGCAGGGGAAACAGGGCACTAATACTTAACGGAGACCCAATCTGTGCCAAAAGGTATCACACTGAGAAGAGCAATGCTAATGGCAGCTGGGGAGTGAATATTCTCGCGGGCCAGTGCTGGTGTGGCGTTCACGTGCGCTGCTCCATTAACCCGAGGACAGCCCTAAGAAGCAAGCTGAGAAAGGGCACAGTGGCTGGCCGGTAACCCAGAGGCTGCGCTGGGATTTGAACCCGAGCAGCTGGCTCCAGAGCCCAGGATCCTAATGGCCGGATCGCGGCGGATAAACGGGCATGCGCAGTGAAGGTCATGAGCTCGCGGTTGGTGAGTTCCAGCCCCATACCGGGCTCCGTGCTGACAGTGGGAGACTGCTTGGGATTCTCTCTCTCTTTCCTCTCTCTGCCCCTCCCCCACTCGTGCTTTCTGTCTCTCTCAAAACGAATAAACTAAAAAAAAAAAAAAAAAAAGAAAGAAAGAAAAGAAAAAAAAAGAATGGTCTAAGTAGGGAGGATTTAGGCCTGGTCCCCGAAGGACGCAAGGGGGCGCCTCTGAGCCATGATTTCCCATCTCTCCGGGACACCAGCCCTTTGCCCTCCGAGGTCCCTCCCCGCTCACAGGGCCCCTGGGGCCCCTCACCTGGCTGGGGCCACCTTGCTGGACAGCTGCAGCTGAACAGCCCTGGGGGCGCGGAGGACTGCCTGGCGGAGGAGGACACTGGCGCCCCAGGCCCTGCTGCTTCTCCGGGTGTCCTGGCTGGTGTCGGCCTCCAGCAGAAGCAGCTCACGGTCGGAGGCGTGCACAGACAGGGAGCCGCCGACGCTGTGGTCTTTGTATCGCCGGGCAGTCGCCTGCACCTGAAGGGAGGCAGGAGAGGATTCCGAAGTAGAGGGAGTTCAGGAAGGGTCTGTGGGAGCCAGCTATGTGGGAAGGCCCTTCCTCCTGGAAGCTTTCCTGAGCCACTCCAGCTGTGAGAACCACCAAGCAGGCACACAGGAAAAGAGAGGAGGCAGAGGGAAGAAGGGTGGATGGCCTTCCCTGACCCCAGAAGACCTCCAGAAGCTCCAGGGCTCAAAGTGGGGAGTGTGCGGTGTAGCAGGAGGAGCCATACTGGGGGGCGGAGGGGAGGGTACAGGCAGAGGCAAAGGCTTGGCCAGGCTCCCAGGGGTGGGGGTGGGAGCAGGGAGTTCCATCTTTTTTTTTTTTTTTAATTTTTTTTTTCAACGTTTATTTATTTTTGGGACAGAGAGAGACAGAGCATGAACAGGGGAGGGGCAGAGAGAGAGACACAGAATCGGAAACAGGCTCCAGGCTCTGAGCCATCAGCCCAGAGCCTGACGCGGGGCTCGAACTCACGGACCGCGAGATCGTGACCTGGCTGAAGTCGGACGCTTAACCGACTGCGCCACCTAGGCGCCCCAACAGGGAGTTCCATCTTGTGCCAACTCCGCAGGAGCTGAAGCCCCTTTCCTAATCCAGGCCTCAGTTTCCCCACTGGTCCAGCCTGGTAGGTGCAGTGCAGTGATGTGGGAAGCTTGTAAAACTATGCCTGGTCCCTCCATGGACGAACTGATCAAGTGGCCCATCCATGCAATGGAATATTAGTGATAAGAAGCTCCAGAAAGACATGGAGGGACCTTAAATGCAGCTCACAAAGCGCAAGAAGCCAGTCTGAAAGGCTATACACCGGAAGATTTCAACCGTATGACATTCTGGAAAAAGGTAGAACCAGACGTCAAGGGCTCAGAGGTAGATAGGGGGTTAAGGGGAAGAAGGAATCTGCAGATGGAACATGGGGGATTTCTAGGGCAGGGAAACCACTCCGTGTGATACAGTAAAGAAGGATACATGACATTCTTTGTTTGGCAAAACCCCCCACAACCATACATCCCCCAGAGGGAACACGGATGTAAACTACAGACTTTGTTTAATAATAATATATTAATACTGGCTCGCCAGTTAGAATGTACTACATTAACGCAAGATACTCCTAACAGGGGAAACTATGAGGAAAAGGGAACTCTCCGTACTTTCCATGCATCTATTCTGCAAACCTACAAACCACTCTGGAAAATGAAGTTTATTAATTCTTTTTCAAGTATGCCCGGGACCCCCTGACCAATCAACTCAGCGCCTCCAGGGCTGGGGTCCAGGAATGTTCTAAAACCTCCATAGGTGATTCCAACATGGCTTGGGCTGAGAACTTTTAAGTCACACCCATGTCTTCTCCGACTGGGCCTCTGTGGGCCCAAGGACTCCCATAAAGCATGCGCCCTCAAGAGGGGCAATATCGCCCCCAAAATGCAAAACCTGATTTGTGGAGAGGTGGATTAAAAGAAAAAAACTTCTTATGTGTAAATCGTAGATGTGCATTCTGCACGCAAACAAACACAGGACGTCTGTGTTATTAAAATTTCAATTAGGGGGTGTGTGGTAGGGGCCACTGGCTGGTTTGTACACGCGCACCCTGAATGCTGTTTATCGCTCCCTTGAGAATGTACGGATCCCGTGCTCCGTCTATGTTCCCATCAAGCAGGATATGTAGGAAAAACATGTTCAGCGTTCAAGGTCAGGGACTCCAGAGGTGGCCAAGGGGGAGCATCTCCTTTGTAACAAAGAATGTCTGTATGGCAGACCGTGATCTCCTTGGAGCTGGCCATGCAAGGAGGGAAAAGGCAACAGAGAGCTGGCTGGGCTAGATGCCGCGGGTAGATCCCAGCAGCGGATGTTTTGTCCAGTCTGCTGTTCCTGAACTCCCTGTACGTAAGTTTCCCCCAATAATCCTGTTTTCTTTGCCGTATCCGGGTCATTTCTTCCGTCTCGCTGGGCCATCACCCACCCTCACCTTAGAGTCTGCCCGGGAGCAGTTGCCTAATTGGCGGGCGAGCCATGAGGCTGGAGAGAAATCTCCACGAGTGGTAAGGGGTTGGAAAGGGGAAAAGGGAAAAAAAATCCACAGGGGGATATGTCAAGTCGGCCAGTGACCTCTGTATGGATGGCCCATACGTCAGATGCTTGTGGAGCGCCGCACGAGGACAGGGACTCCCTGAAAACGCCAGCCAGTCCAATGCACTTGTTGGGGATGCCACACACAGGGGCAGGGGAGGGAAGCCAGAGCAGGACAGCAAGCGAGAGAACTCAGCGTGCCGTCCGGCGAAGCTCGGAGGCCACAGGAGGCCAGCAATTAAGACGCAGCACCTGACTAACAGGTATTTACCCAGAGGATACAAACATAATTCAAAGGGTTGAATAAGACTCGGCCAAGAGACTGTGCTGTCTGGGACGGGCTGCAGGAGTTCGCAGGACAATGAAAGCACAGATGCTAGAGGGCCTCATGTCAGGCAGGCACCCACACAACGATGCAATCGCACTGTGCTCATCACTGCTGACACCTGGCTCAGTATCGACGCGCATCCATTCCCGCAGGTCGTTCCCCTCTCCGTGGGGACGGCTACGGGCATGCGGTGCCCAGGGCTGGCCCTACTTACCCTGGACTGCACTGGACGCTACACCTGGGACGCTACATCCCTGCCTGCCGGGCCGTCTACTCACTCGCTTACAGGAGAAACCTACCAGCTGGAAGGTGGTCGGGGCCCGACGTAGAACCAAAAACACATCTTAGTGGCTCTGTCCCCTGGCCGTGGTCTTCCCCTCTGCGGCCGCCATGGATGCAAGGGGGCAAGACACACGGCTGCCATCTTTAATTCCTCCTGTAAGGCAATCCCCCTCCTTACCTAGGAGAGTTCCCGTACAAGGCAAGTCGTTCTGCAAAGTGGGAGAGCTCGTGATGTGTTAACCGTAACACGAGGGACACATGCTCTCATCAAAACCGAATGCTGCTCACATACACCTGAACGTTCCCACGACGCCTCCCAAGCCACGGCTAGTTCAAGCACACAGGGTAAACCTGCTGATTCCCTGGCCACTGACCCAGCTGGGTTCAATCGCTCGCCTTCTTCCTAGCAAAATGCTTTCCAGAGTCTCACAAACGTTTGTGTTTCCCTAGCCCCAGGATGCTGCGGCTTGCACCGTGGCTCTGGGATTTGGTTACAGTGCACCTCGGCATACCGGCTCCAGCGACGCCGCGGATGAGAGGCGTGAGAAGAACGTGTGGGCCGTCCAGGGTGCACAGGGGTGGAGCGTACGGGACGTGCTGCTGGCTGCTTTGCGCACGCACACCCCGAACACCCCTGTCCGTCACTGTCTCGAGGATGTCCACATCCTGCGCTCCCTCTGTATTCCCATCAAGCAGGATATGCAGAAAAAAACATGTTCAGTGTTCAAGGTCAAGGGCTCGGGGGGCGGCCAGCCTGGTGCGCCTCCTTGATAACAAAGAATGCCCGGATGACAGGCCTTGATCTCCTTGGAGCGCTGGTCAGGCGACGAGGGGGAGGACTGCAGATATTTGCTAGGCTACTTGAGACCCTACAGAAGCTTGCTGTGCACAGAGTCCCGCAGCAGATGCTTTGGGGGGCTCCGGGAGGGGGACAGAGGCTGACAAGGCTGGGCTCCCGAACCCCACTTCACCCACAGAGATAACGTAAACAAAGTGTGCTGCTGTTTTAAAAAGTGACGACGAAGTCTGAGCCCGTGAGATGACCCAGCATCCCCATCATCAGCTACGTCCGCTTGATGGGGACATGGGCTCTGCAGCCGGACCAGCCGGGTGCCCATCCGGGATCCTCTACCTACACGCTCAGTGACCTTGTACAAGTCACATCACCTCTCTGTCTCAGACTCTCACGTGCAAGATGCTCCAACAGCAGAGTCATGGGGTAGCCATGAGAGGAGCCACGTGAAGGGCTGAGAACAGAGCCCGGCACGCGGTAACACTCAACAGACAGCAGCTCCCATCACAAGGGATTACGGTGAAAGCATAGCCTCAAATACGGGATGCCAGCGCCCCCGAGATGTGCCATGACTTTATGGACCCCGGGGAGAGCAAAAAAGCTGGTAACAAAACAATGAAGCTATGTGGGTCTGAAAACACATCCTGATTTCAGAGCTGTTGACACATTGTAACAGGTGCCTCTGAGAAGGACCAGCTTTCATAATCGAAAGCTCTTCTCAGGCTCCTTTATAGAGTTCCCAAAGCCACCAGCACAGGGATGAGCACGCAGCAGGCATTTAAAAACTGCCATCGAGTTCTGAGCCTCATCACAGGTGGGACCACCCATCTACACCTCCGTCTCCCTAGCCCATGGCCTGATTCCTGTGTACGTGGGGCATACAGCTTGCTCCACGAAGCAACCAACGTGCGGGGGCTTTCTGAGCACCCAGTGCTGCGTGGACAGAGCTCAGCCTTCCTGCCTGGCTCCTTCTCTCCGCCCTTTATTTCCTTGTCAAGTGAACCCCTTCGTGTTTCCACCCCACACCAGGCAAAATACTCTGGGGTCAAAAATGATCAGATGGCCTCCCCCCAACACAGGACAGGGTTTAGAGGACAATTCTGCTTCTCTCCATTTTCAAGGGTGAAATGTGATCGTTCTACCCCCCAGGGAGCCAAAACCCCTTCTGGCCTGGACAATCACTTCCAAATGATGGATTTGGAAACCTCCCTGCCATCTGTTCTTGATTCTGGACTGGCTGTCTGGCTCAGCTTAACATCCTGGGGTGGCCTCCCCCCGCCCCACACCAGGGCCTCCATCGTCCCTTCCTTCCGCCCCATCTCCCAGCAAGCTGGCGGCTCCGAGACAGCACTTGGCAGGCAATTCAAGGTCATCCCAGAGGGCCCACGTCCGTACCTGCAAGTTTGGAGGAAATGGGGGTCTGTGGGGATGCCTGAGCTGGAAGAGGAACACCAAGTGGGAGTCAGATCCGTTCAGCTGGACTGAGACCTGTTGAGAGGCCGAGGGGGAGGGGGAGGGTCAGAGGGAGCAGAGGAGGGAGAAGGAGAACCCCAGAAGGTAGCTGGCTGGGCGCTCCAAGGCGGACGGTCATCCCAGAGTTTGCCCAAAGCCCAGGCCAACAGCACCTTCTGTGATGCTTCTTGGCCCCAGATGTTACTCAGGCTCTGTTACTCGCAAGCGTGAGAAGTACAGCCCCAGACATGGGGCTGGGAAGATAACTCTGGGACCCTGGAACTCCTACGTCCCCTGCCACGGTGCCTGCTCATGTCTCCCATGTCCACGGCTGCATTCTATCTGACCCTGACCAGGAAGTAGGCACTGGACAACTGGCTTTACAACCGTCGCCTCATTTAATCGTCACCGCTCCTCTCACACGCTGGTATGTCGAACTCCATTTCACAGGTGAAAAAAAATGATATTCAGTGGGGTTGAGCAATTTCCCCAAGGTCACACAGCAAGTCCACAGGGTAGCTAAGATTTGAACTTGAAAGCTCTCTGGAGGTGAAGACAGAAACAGTCACCTGTGCGTCCCCAGCACATAGTGCAGCAGAGACCCAACCCGTGTAGAGCAAATGATTGAACAAAGATACCTCTAGCAGCTGCTAGATGGTCACCGAGCTGCATTTTCTGGACACGCAGCGAGAACTACATTTCCCAGCCTCCCTTGCAGCTGGGTGGGCCAGGTGATAAGTTCCAGCCAATGGGATGTGGGCAGGAGTGGCAGGGCCCACTGAAGGGACTGGCCCACGGAAACCTTCTGCATAATCCTCACCGTCCCTTTCCCACGCATACTCCCAAAGTAAGCGCTCCAGGGCCACCTGCCCCCTCTTCAGCCCCCAACCCCCACCCCCACTAGACACCTGCACTCTAACACGAATGCCGCTCCTCCCCCACCAAAGAGGCAGAACTGACCTGGGATGGGACGTTGGGGCTGGCGGTAGCCCTTGCGTCCACACTGAAGTCAAACAGTCCCGGGGGACCCCGTCTGAAGACAACGTCCCCATCCAAACTCAGGGCCTGGGGGAGCCTCAGCTGGAAAGCAACGGTACCGTTTACTCTCTCCCAACGGTTGAGAGCTCTGCTCAGGGGCCACCAAACAGTGTCTGCCCAACCTGGGGACGGGTACCTGGGAGGAATGAGCTGCGTTCAGGGCCAGGCGGTGCCAGATTTCCTCACCCTGAGATCTGTCATGGTGCAGACCCCTTAAGTGCAGCACGACGTTCTGGTTGACTTTCAAGGTGGCCTCCACCTCCCTGCCCTTAGCCTGGGTGAGCAAGAACCAGTAGCATTCAGAGACGTGACCTCCCATTTCCAAGGGCCTGCAGAAGCCACCCCGGGAACCCAGCGGTGAGAACAAAGTGGTCCCAAGATGTCTACCCACCCACTCACAGGGCAGGGAGTGGGACCAAGCGCACCAGGGTCTTTCCAACAGGGATGGTCAAGTCCGGTGCCCACAGGCAGAGTTTGTGGGGTGGGCCTGAGGGGGCAAACTTGAGGGTCTGTGTCTCATTCCAAAGGAGTGTCCTGGTATTAGTCTGTTTTGTTCACTGCTGTATGCCTCGTATTTAACGCAGGACCTGATGCATAGTAGGTGCTCAAGAAATATCTAGAAGAATCCAGAATCACCAGTGATAGCCTGCAACCCCAAGGCCAAAGACAGGCTGGAAAAGAGGGGGGGGGGGGAGGGAGGGAGGAAGGAGGGGAAGTTGCTACTTCTGCTGGCTTTGAAGACAGAGAAGGAACCACAACCCAAGAACCATGGGTGGTTTTAACAAGTTAGCAAAGACGAGGAAACGGATTCTCTCCTGAAGCTTCTGGAAGGCATGTAACTCCAGCAACACCTGATTTTAGCCAGGTGAAACCCATTTGGGATTTCTCATCTCCAGATCTCCAAGGTAAGAGTGTGCTGTTTTAAGCCACGAAGGGTGTGGTACTTTGTGCGGCAGCCATAGGATCCTACCACCCGTGGGGGGATCATCTGTTCACTTAGCAGCCACTAGTCTCTGCCACATGCCAAGCACCCAGGAGCAGGGCGCCATCTGTGCCCATCTGGGTTCACTGAGAAGTTACAAACGCCTTGCCACAGAATTTTATCGCTAGTGTATAACTTTAGAAGAATACACGGCTTTAATTTAGAAACAACAGGGAATAGGAATAAATTCTTCCAAGAGAAGAAAAGGAAAGCGTGCCATTAAACACAGAGAGGGTTTTGAAAAGAACGGGCAGCCAGGGTGCCCGTGGGTGGCTCAGTCGGTTAAGCGTCGGACTTCGGCTCAGGTCATGATCTCCCAGTTCGTGGGTTCGAGCCCCACGTCAGGCTCTGTGCTGACAGCTCAGAGCCTGGAGCCTGCTTCGGATTCTGTGTGTCCCTCTCTCTCTGCCCCTGCCCCGCTAGTGCTCTGTCTCTCTCTCTCAAAGATAAACATTAAAGAAGAACGGGCAGCCATACTCAGCTAGATTCAAAGGCTCCCACCTCCTTGGTTCTCGTTTCTTGTTACCAGGTGGGATTTGGGACCCCATGTGTCAGATCTTCTGATTCCTTTTTAATTAGAAGCAGAAATCTGATTTTTACCCCCAAATCTTCCGATGTTCGATGTTGACGATGTTTTAAAAATGTTAAGTGCTAAGCAGGCCAAACAAAACACATCTGGAGGCTGGATCTGGCCCACGGCGCCATTCTGCAATCTCCGGTTTAAACAACACTGAACACCATGGGGAGGTATTTCTGCAGGTGTTTGGGGTCGTCATTATGCCCTCTGTTTCCTGTCAGGAGCTCCAAGGACTTCAGCCTCAAGCCTCTGGCAGCCATCTACAGCCCTGTTTAACTGGTACGGATGCGGGGCTCCGGAAGGAGACGTCTCTGTGCTCAATAGCTGGTCCCACTTCACCCTTCAGCAGGCCTCTGTATATCCCGCAAGGGAGAAACCACCACTAAGTTCTTCGTCCAGGGCCTGGCACATAGTAGGTGCTCAATAAATGCTTGCTGGAGAACGGGGTTACCTCCCGGGGCTTCTGCCCTAGAGGGATCAGGAAGGAGTCCGGGAGGAGGGCCGAGGAGGCACCCGTCAGGTCCCTGAGGGAGAGGATTACGTTACATCTTGGTTCTCACAACCACTGCGTCAAGAGATGCATACTGTCTCCATTTTACAGACGGGAAGACGGGGGTCCAGGGTTGTGGAATCGTTTGCCAAGGGCACATCGCAAACACGAGTCTCATGCCTAGGAAGACGAATGCGAACACATTCTGAGGCAGGGGTCCAGGAAGCTACGGCCAGAGGGTCAGGCCGGGCTCGTTTTCCGTGTATACGGCTGTGTTTGTCAGTGGGGGCTGCTGTAACAACAATCCCAGAGACCGGGTGGTTTAAGCAACTGGAACTTATTTCTGCCAGTTCTGGAGGCTGGAAATCTGAGATCAGGGCGCGCCGGCGTGGCTGGGTTCTGGCTTACACGTGGCTGTCTCCTTACTGTGCCCTCACGGCAGGGAGGGGGGGTGTCGGGCGGCCCTCATCTCTTCACGGGGGCTCTACCTCATGAGCTAACCCCACGCCTCCCAATACCTTCACATTAGGCCTTCAATGTGCAAATCTGGGGGGGGGGGGGACACATTCAGTCCATTAGCAAAAGTTTTATCAGAACACAGTTGTGCCTGTTCATTTGTGTTTTCCAGGGTGTTTTTTTTGTGCAACGAGGGGGCGGAGACCGTATGGTCTACACAGGGAAAAAGAGTTACTGTCTGCTCCCTCACAGAAATAGGTGGTCAACCCCTGCTCTGGGTCAGGGACACGACAGATGTTCAATGGCACTGAGATGACTATTCATTAAGCACTGACGACGCGCCAGGCCCTGAGGCTCTAAAGGTAAATCGACGTGCACTCTGGAGATACTGCAGGTGTGGTGCCGGGACCACCCTAATGAAGTGATTTTCGTAATGAGCAAGTCAGATAAAATGCTTGCTGTCCCAGTGCACACACAAGTTATGTTGACACTGCAGTCAACTGAATGTGCAGAAGAGCATCGTGTCTAAAAAACCAATGCATATACCTTAAAGATACCTTATTGCTAAAAACTGCTAACCATCGTCTGAGCCAGTGGTAATCACCGGTCACACGTTACTGTAACAAATACAATAATGAAACCGCGAACTGCTTCAAGAGTTAACAAAATGTGACACGGAGACCCGAAGTGAGCAAACGCTGTTGGTAAAACCCCACCAACAGCCCGGCTGGATACAAGGTGGCCACAAACCTTCAATTTGTATTTAAAAAAAAAAAAAAAAAAAAAAGCAAAATCTGCCAAGCGTAATAGAGTGCCATCGGATGAGGTATGCCTGTAAAACAGATACGGTACTGAACACGAGTCTTACAGACTAGTAGGGGAGAAAGGAATTGGTCAAAGAATCCTATCAAAAGAGAACCGAGATCTCCAACAGGAGCCAGAAGCAGAGGTGGGGGGTGGTGCAGGAGGGGTAGCTGGGGGATGGAAGGTGGTCTGGGGTCGCGATAAAGCTTCCCAGAAGATGTGACGTATGAGCTGAACCCCCAACAATGAGTAAAGGGATGAAGGTAAAGCTGAAGGAGAGAGGAACAGCTCCAGGCACAGAACATACAAGGGTCCTGGGGCAGGAAAGAGCCAGGTGAGGAAGGGAAAGGAGGCAACAAAAGGGAGAGAGTGGTCTCAGGTGGCCTGGAGGGTCAGCGAGACCAGCGGGGCAGAGCTGGGGTCTGTGTCCAGAGAGAACTGTGACGAGGGGCATGACTTTAAGCGGGCATATTGAAAAGCCCCCTCTGGCAGCCACGCAGGGTAGAAGAATGGGGACAGAGTGGAACAGAAAACCCGGGTAGGAGAGCATTCTGCTCGCCCAGAGTGGAGATGACGGCACTTGGATCGCAGGCCGCTGGGGTGCAAGGTGCCTGGGGCCTCCGGGGCCTTCTCACTTACGGCGTGCTGACTCCAAGCAGCAGCACAACCCTCCGCGTTCCCAGGGATGGCCTTGCTGCTGTACGGGTGGGTCAGGCCCACACACACCTGGGAGGGAAGAGCACGCACACACACACACACACACACACACACAAGGACAGGTCAGAAGCAGACAAGGGGCCTCCCCCTGGGCCCAGCCTCCTCTCCAGCTGCACCCCGGAGCCCACTTACGTAGGGGTGTCCTGCCTGGTAGCCCAGGACTATCGTCTGCAGGGTCTCCTCTCGGCCGTTCAGGACCAGCCTGGTTTCCAGGGAGCATCGCTGGTGTGGCCTGTCCACCGTGAAGGTCTCCTGCAGGAGCAGACTCCGCGGGATGGGCAGAGGCAAGGGGTGCCTGGCGTAGAGAGAGGATAACGGGCCAAAGAATGGCTATTAAAACAGCTGGCAGGGGCGGGGGGCCACAGGGCCCCGTGAGCTCAGACGGGGCCTGTCGCAAGCACCAGAGCGAAGACCGTCACAGAGAGAACATGAGGACATACCCCGGCCCTGTGCATTATAATCTGCCAACCGACACCCATTCCCCGTCTCGCCTCGCCTCGCCTCACCCAGGGACCGGGGCACGGCAGGGGTCATCCTCGCCCCTTGGCAGCAGAGACCCAAGCACAGGCAGCACCTGGGGTCTGTTACCTTGGTTGACGCCTCGGTGCCTCGGTGTTCCCACCTGTGAAATGGGAGCTAAAATACTAGCCCCCCACCCATGTCACACGGTGGTTGGGACCATTGGACAGAAAGTCTACACAAAGAGTACAGGCTCCCTGAGGGCCAGGACTTCTGTCTTTTTTATTCTCTGTTTTCCAGACACCCAGAAAAGTACATGGCACATAGTAGGTACTCAACAAATAGAAACAAAACAAACGAACGAAAGAGATCTATGCAGATAACAGCTGCTGGTACTCTTCTGTTACTGCTGTTTGGACACGAGATGACCAAGGTCACGCAGAGGGTCTGGACATGGCCTGGAGTTCATGAAATCCCCCCTCTTCCATCCCCAACCACAAGAGCCAGCTTTGCAACCAGCTGTGCCTCCAGGAACTGAAAACATTCCCCAGAACGACTTTCAGGCTGCGGTGGGGACAGATTTCTGCTCCCAGGTTTCTTAGCATCCGAATGGAAGGGGGACTAGGGATGCGGGGGCTTCCAAGGGACACAGATGGCTTGTCTCTGAGCTCCGGGCTCTGTCTGGGCCCTGCAGGCCAGCGTGGACCTCCCAGGAGCACAGCTCACCCTGTCCCCCGTGACCCTCCACGCTGCAGAAGCAGAGGCCTGGGCAGACAATGCTCGTAAGGGGAAGGGAGTGCATGTACCTGAGGAGGAAGGTTCCCCGCTTCTGGTACAACCTCCCGTCACGCGTCACCTCCTCCAGCTTGCCCTCCAGCTCCAGGCCCTGAGGCTGGCCACTCATGCTGGTCACCAGAGCCACCAGTGACACGTGGGTCTTCCGAGGCTGCAACAAAGACCAGGCTGATGGGGACGGATGGCCAGCGGAAACCGAGCTCCTTCAACCTCCCACCCGGGGGTCCAAGGGGCTCCTCCCCCTGCCCGTCCACTGCCCTGGGTATGGCATCTGACAAGGGCTGCTGAACTGCATGGCAGCCTCACCCTGGATCAGACCGCAACGTCGCATGGTATCACCACCATGCCTGCACCTCCCCAGGCGCCCAGCGGGGAAACGAGCTTCTCAGGCTTCTAGCTCCACGAGGAAGGGCTTTGCTAGCACGGATCTGTGCTAATATGGCTAGTTTCCATTTACAAACAGAGAAACTGGGCTCAGGGAAGCCCAAGGTCATAGACCAAGCTAGTGGCACTGAGCCCTCTCCCACCCCAGGGGAGAGATCTGAGGTCTCTGAAGAGCGGCGCCTCCAGCAAGGGCTACCGGGACATACCTGCTCCATGTGCCTGTAAGCTGCCGTTAAGTTCACCTCCTGCAGGGGGCCCTTCAACCAGCCATGCAGTATCTTAAGCTCCTGGCTGTTCTCTGCGTGGATCTCACTCTTCAAAGTCGCACCCCATGCTGATTCTACTTCAGTCTGGCTGCGGAAGAGGCTCTGTGCCAAGGCCATCGCCGTGGACACCTACATCGAGGATGTGGAGGGTGACCCTATGTTCTCCCCTGGGACGCCCTTTCTCCCCATTACCACTTGGTGAACTCCTACCCATCCTTCAAAACCCCTCCGATACCACCTCCGGGAGGCCTTTCCCGTCTGGTCCCCGGAGAATTGGTTGTTTCCCACAGGGTCTTGTGGAAAGAGGAAAAACTTCCCTCCATCTCTCAGCCCTGAACAGAGGGAGAATCTGAGTTATCAGAGAAGATAACTCCCTTCCCCCTCTCTCCTCTTCAGCTTGGAAAGGGAATATGACCTCACGGGGCCACCATTATCAGCAGGCAGGGTCTGTGTGTCCCAAGGGACACACACATGCGGGTGGCCTTCTTTCCCTGCATCATCGCTGTGGTCTTCAAAGGCCTGGGAAGACTGGGTGTTGTTCTGGCTTGTCCTGGAGCTGGGGGAGGGAGGACACTGTAGCCCCACACACGGCTGTGCACCCCAGCCCACGGCCCCCGGCACAGGCCCCACGAGGAATAGCACGGTGTCTATACCCTACAGGCCACTGTCCGCTGTTCACACAGCTCCAAGCCTCAGGAGAGGGGGTGATGGGGTCAAAATGGGGTTTAGGGATTACTGAACCCACTGCCAAATACTAGAAATCCGTGACACCTTGTCCCGTAGGTCACTGACCCTCGGGTCTCCCCCCAGAACCATGCCCACCACCCCCCCGCAAACGCCAGCCGTCCATTTCAGTGAAAGGCACCTCCTACCCACACAGCTGCTCGGCCAGAGCCTTGGGGTCATTTACGTTGTGTCTCGCGCTCCCTCCTCCCCATTGACAATCCACCAGCTCATCTGTCAGCTCCAGATTCAAACGTGGCTCTGGCTGCCACGTGCTAGTCCCTCCTGAGTCTCCAAGCTTGCCAGTGATGCCCGACTCCTCACGCCTCCATCCTGCTCCCACTCTGCCCCTGACTCAGAGGGGGCTGCACTGTCCCCACATGGGCCCATGGAGCTGCCTCCTTCTGGGTCCAAATCAGGCCTGGACCTCCTGCTGGGTCCACCCATCATCCCAACGCGGGGAGGGGATGGATGTGCCCGGCTCCCTCGTGGGACACCCAGGGCATCTTCCACTGACTGGGTTTCTTTCAAATCTCTTGGCTTCTGAGATCAAACAGGTGCTGCATACTTAATTACATCCAGCAGCTGGTACAAAAGTCACCTATGACCTTGAAGGAGTTTTTAATCTGGTTTTCGGCAAAAGCCTGAGGTCTGCTTATTGCTGAGTTACCCTCCAACCTGCCTTCCTATTTTTATCAGCTGCTAAGCAAGAATATGGCAAAGTGAGGGACGCCCAGGTGGCTAGCTGGCTGAGCGTCCGATCTCAGAGTCTGTGAGTTTGAGCTCCACACTGGGCTCATTTGTTAGCACAGAGCCTGCTTTGGGTCCTCTGGCCCCCTCTCTCTGCCCCCTCCCTCAAAATCAATCATTAAAAAAAAAAAAAAAAAAAGAATATGGGAAATCGAGATGGGATGGGGGGATGGGGTGGTTCCCTCTCCCAAATTCACTTAGCGACTAATTCTCAAGACTGTACACATTGGGTCATCCAAACCGCCCACATCTGTGACCTGATCTCAGGTCTGCGTGTTCTCCCTCTGCGTGGGAGACTTTCTAAATGGCAGGGAACCAGGCTCCTGGGCCCGGAGTCCACCTGCGGGAGGGGAGCAGGGGGCGTGGCTGGGCATGCGCACCCGGAGGTAAGTGGTAGACGGGGTGTAGATGTGGATCTTGCCCTCCGTGTCGCGGCCCCGACGCCTGCCGGCCACTTTTATCACCAGGTTCTTGAGGGTCCGAGCTTTGCCCAGCGTCAGCTCCAGGACAGCCTGGAAAGTGGGCCGGTGGGGCCAGTACAGCCTGTGAGCCATCGAGACCATCAGCCAGGGACTATCCAGGTTCAAGGCTCCTGCAAGAAGTAAACAGACAGAAGGTGGACACCCAGTATGAAAAGAGCTACCGGCAGGCCTCGAGAGGTGCCTCATCACATCCACTATGGGCAGGTTTCACACCTGGGAATGGGTGAGAAGGGGCAGAAGGGAACTTTGCAGAAGGCTGGTGATGCTCTGAATCTTGCAGGGGCTACACAGGTGTGTGCACCTGTCAAAACTCATTAAGTGGCACCCTGGAGAGGTGTGCATTCCACCCTAGTTAACACCGCACATACTGGAATACTTAGGAGGGGAATGTATGGATGTCGCCAGCTCACTTGGAAGTGCACCAACGAATAACCTGGACGTGGTAAGGGGACGGATATGCGATAACACAAGGGGAATAAAAATGGAATCGTAGAATCTGGGTTAAGGGTACGTTGGTATCGATGATACAATCCACGGTACTTTTCCGTAGGTTGGAAGTTTTGTCACAGTGACATGTTGGGCAAAAGGTATATATGCAGATGGGCACCTGGGTGGCTCAGTCGGTTGAGCGTCTGACTCTTGATTTTAGCCCAGGTTATGATCTCGTGGTCGGGAGACTGATGCTGACAGCCTGCTTGGGATTCTCTTTCTCTCTCTCTGCCCCTCCCCTCCTCAAAATAAATAAATAAACATCAAAAAGAAAAAGAAAGGTCCACAGATACAGGTCCCAGGGCTCCCCATCCAAATGCTCAACATGGAAGCTTCCCAGTCAACAAGTGCACCCCCAAACCTCCAAACACATGTAGAACTCCTTCCAGAGTAGTTCTGAGTGGTCAATTCTTAAACATAAGCACACACCTAAGCCTTGCGTGGCATTCGAGGAAAGCCACTCATAGAAATTCAGGAACAACAACAACAAAAAGAGCTCTAGAAAACAGAAGAGAGCCAAAATTTAAACGTAGTCGAAGGGCTGGCAGAACTTGAGGAAACAGGTCATCAAAACAGAACAGAAAGATAAACAGAAGGAACAAAGGAAAGCAAAGAAAGAAAATTAGAACCTCAGTTTCTGGAGCCTATCTGACCAGAACACAGAGGGAAAGAGATTATCAAAGAAACTGTACAAGAAAACTACCAGACCTGAAGGACACTTCCAAGTTGAAAGGGTCTACGCAAAGTGCCCAATACAATGGATGAAAGAAGATGCATGTCAGGGCACATCATAAGATCCGAAGATGCTGAGAATACAGAGACATTCCAAAAAGCTTCCAGAGCGTAAGAAAGTGGTCACATACAAAGGCTGATGGACCAAAAATAGTATCTCAACCGCATGAAAGGACAGTAGAGCAAAGTCCTCAAAATCCCAAGGGGAAAACGAAAATTCTCTACTCAGCCAAGTTACCCAGGTAGAATGAAGCCAGTTTAAACATTGGGGGAGCAAAACATTTACATCCTATTATGAGCTGAACTGTGTCTCTCAAAAATATACCAAATCTCACCCCCTCAGTGTATCTCACAACGTGACCTTATTTGGGAGTGAGGTCATCGCAAATGTAAGTAGTTATGATGAGGTCACACTAGAGTAGGGTGAGCCCTAAAACCAATAGGACTGGTGTCCTTGTAAGAGGAGGGAAGTCTGAACCCAGGCATACACACCAGGAGAAAGCAATGTGACAACAGAGACAGAGATGAGAGCAGTGTGGCTGCAAGCCAACAAACTCCAAGTAGTGATGGCCACCACCACAAGCTAGGAAGAGTCAGGTAAGGATTCTACCCAGGGTCACAGAGGGAGCACGGCCCAGACAACACCTTGAATGCAGAATTCTAGTTTCCAGAACTGGTGAGAGAATTCATCCCTGTTCTTTTAAGCCGCTCAGTTTGTGGTCATTTGTTAAAGCAGCTTTAGGAATCTAATACCTCTCTCAGGAAGCTACTGGAAGATGTGCTCCATCAAAACAAAAGAGTAAATCAAGAAAAAAGAGGACATAAGTGCAAGAAACAGGGCTGTGACCCAGAGAAGTAGAAAGAATTCTCAGAATGATGGGGAAGGGACACCCCAGAACCACAGCTGTGCAACTGGTCTACACTGGAGAGGGACAGTAGTTCCAAGAAGAAGGTCTCCAAGAAAAATATGGGAACTAATTGAAGCTGATGCATAATCTCATATGTTTGGCCATCGGGAGAAGAGTTTTGCACTTATGCTTAAAAAACTGGGGATAATTAGTAAGAGGAAAATAGGAAACTAACCAACAGGGGGAAAGCCCATTATAACTCCAGGAAAAACAAAAAGTCAGCTTTGTGTCTCAGCTAAGAAGGACATTTATAGAGTCACAATTAAGTAAACAGTGGATATTCACAGACCAACTCTTTTAGGGGGACAAAGAAAAACAGATATTCGAAAAAGTCTGGTTAAAGAGTTACATTATCATCTTGTCTGGTAAAAAATATATGAAGAATGTCTAAAATAGAAAAATCAAGAAATAGCAGTATAATTATATTAAGAGCTGGAGAGTTTAATAAGAAACAGATACAAGAATTTATAATGGTTGCTGTATTCAGTAAAAACTCTGGATAGAAAAATATGAAGCAGACAATTACAGTAATTGTTATAAACTAGCTTTTTCGTTTAGGGATGCCTGGGTGGCTCAGTTGGTTAAGCGTCCAACTTTGGCTCAGGTGATGATCTCCTGGTTCGTGGGTTCGAGCCCCACTTCAGGCTATGTGCTGACAGCTCCGAGCCTGGAGCCTGCTTCAGATTCTGTGTCTCTGTCTCTCTTTCTCTGCCCCTCCCTCACGTGCATGCGCACTCTCTCTTGCTCGCTCTCTCTCTCTCAAAAATAAACATTAAAAAAATCTTTAAAAAACATTTAAAGAAATATTTCAGGTACATACGTCAGTAGAGAACATCTGATGGGCCCCTATGTAATACTATGTTGAACCACCTTCAACAATTACCAACTCAAAGTTTCTACTTTACTTTTCAAACTATGTATGACTACAATAAGAATAAAATTAATTCAAGGATAAACCATGGTAAATCCAGTTTTTCAAGGCGAGAGAGTGTTCCAAGGAGCAGCAACAGCATGTGCAAAGGCTCTGAGGTCTCTGGGGGAACAGAAAAGAAGCCAGGGGGACTGCAGGGTAACGGACAACAGGTGAAGTGGGGCGGGGTGAAACTGGATAATTAGTGTATCAATCTTGACATCCAGGCAAACAAAAAGGAAAGGTATTCCAGGTAAGGGGCATAGCCCGAGCAGAGACCTGGGGGCCAGAAATCTCAACCGCTAGCCAGAGCCTCCCTAAATGACACTCACCTTCCCATTTCCACAGAGTAGCTCTAGAGGTGTCTTTCCACCGCAAGCCGGCCGCAAAGGGCAGCTGTCCGTTGTCCTGAACCTTCAGGTGTGTGCTGCTCTCCACGTGGGGCTGCAGAAGGCTCAAGTGGTACAGCTGCGTACGGTAATCCACCTGCCTCTCAGGCACCTGGAGCGCAAACTGGAGAAGACCCACCGTCAACATGCTGGTCAGAGCACTCCACTCCCAACGTACAACATTCCACTGGCTCACCAGGACAGCCACGGGTCAGCCTGAGTTCCCCAGTTATCAGGAACTGCCCAGCCCAGGCCACCCCTAAGGAAACCCTGTACCCATCAGCAGTCACTCCCCACTGCCCCTGGAAACCATTAATCCAATTTCTGTTTCCATGGATTTGCCTATTGTGGACATTTCGTATCCATGGAATCATATAATATACAGCCTTTGGTGTCTGGCTTGTTTTATTTAGCATGACAATTTCAAGATTCACCCATGTTGCATTGTAGCATGTATCAGAACTTTATTCCTTTTTATTGCTGAACAATATTCTTTTTTTTTTCTTTTTTTAATGTTTATTTTTTTTCATGTTTATTCATTTTTGAAAGACAGAGAGAGACAGAGCACAAGCAGAGGTGGGGTGGAGAGAGAGGGGGACGCAGAATCCGAAGCAGGCTCCAGGCTCCGAGCTGTCAGCACAGAGCCCGATGCGGGGCTCGAACCCACAGACCGTAAGATCATGACCTGAGCCAAAGTCAGACGCTCAACTGACTGAGCCACCCAGGCGCCCCTATGTTTATTTATTTTTGAGGGAGAGAGAGAGAGGGAAAGAGTGTAAGCAAGGGAGGAGCAGAGAGAGAGGGAGACAGAGAATCGGAAGCAGGCTCCAGGCTCAGAGATGTTAGCATAGAGCCTGACGCGGGGCTCGAACTCACGGACCGTGAGATCATGATCTCAGCTGAAGTTAGACACTTAACCTACCGAGCCACCCAGGCGCTGCAGGAGCCTTGCCATGTTAACATTCATTTTTCAATCCAGGAACATGGGATGTCTCCCCATTTATTTCAGTTTCTTTAATTTCTTTCAACAACATTCTGTGGTTTTCAGAGTATTCGTTTTACATTCTGTTGTTACTTTTATGCTGAAGTATTCACCTTTTCTGACACTATTACATAAGGAATTATTTCCTTAATTTCATTTTCAGGGTTTTCATCACTAGTGTAGCGAAACACAACTGACTTTTGTATATTTATCTTGTCTCCTGCAACTTTGAGGAACTCATGTATTAGCTTCAATAGATTTTTTTGTGTGGATTCATTAGGGTCTTCTACAGAGGACATAATGTCATCTGCAAACAGAAATAGTTTCACTTCTTCCTCTCTGATCTGAACATCTTTTATTTTTCTTGCCTCACTGCCCTGGCTAAAACCTCCAGTTCAATGTTGAATAGAAGTGGTAAGAACAGACATTCTGTCTTGTTCCTGATCTTAGAGGGAAAGCATTTAGTCTTTCACCATGAAGTATGATGTTGGCTGTGGATGTTTCATAGATGGCCTTTGTCAGGTTGAGGAAGCACTCTTCCATTGCTCATCTGTTGGGTGTTTTTACCATGAAAGGATACGGGGATTTGCCCAATACTTTTTGCTGCTTCTACTGATCATCTCATCTTCTACTGATGCATCCTTTATCAATAGGGTGTATTACCTTGATTTTCCAATGTGAAACCAACCTCGCATGCCTGGGATACAACCCGTTTGGCTGTGCTATGTAATTCTATTTACATAGTGCTGAATTTAGCTTGAGTACCTTCTTGAGGATTTTGCATCTATATTTATAAGAGGTCTTGGGTTTTTCTTTTCTCCTGAGGTCTCGGTCTGGTTTGGGCACCAGGATGATACTGGCCTCAGAGAATAGCCCGGGAAATGATTTCTCCTCTTGACTAATCATTCAGTAAATTATTTTACAGTAAATTAATTCTGGCACGATCCAGTCCAACCAAGAGGCTAAGAGCCTAAGGTTTGCAATGAGACATCCTGGCGTTTCTATTTCAATTCTGCCACATGGTAGACCTGTGGTCAGGGACACCTCAGACCAGCGTGTTGACACAATTTCCATTCCAAAGAATGAGGATAGATAGTGGTTACTTCACTGGGCTTGAATGAGAGGCTACCAACAACACAGGTGACGTGTGGCCTGGTAATAATAAATGGCTCATCACTACTCCCTCTGTCCTTCCCTCTTCTGTTCCCTGTCAGCGTCTTAAGAATAAACAGTATCTTGGGGCGCCTGGGTGGCTCAGTCGGTTGACTGTCCGACTTCGGCTGATCTCACGGTTCGTGAGTTCGAGCCTCACGTCAGGCTCTGTGCTGACAGCTCGGAGCCCGGAGCCTGCTTCGGATTCTGTGTCTCCCTCTCTCTCTGCCCCTCCCCTGCTTGCACTGTCTCTCAAAAATAAAGTTTAAAAAAATTTTTTAAAAAGAATAAATAGTATCTTATTCATACTTGTCCCCCCAGAACCTAGCAGGGTGTCCGCCATATTCAGAAGACTGCAGAAACATCGCCGAGCTTTCATGTCTTTCCCAAAACCCTGGGGGCCAGACGCTGTCCAGAAAGAAGATGTTTTCACAATTTAGAAGAGTAACGTAATGCATGTACTGCAGTCGTGGAAAGAGCTGTCAATCACGTCAGAGTTCTAATTTTTTCGAATGTCCAACAATATAAAAAAGCCATCTGCAGTAGAATAAATACAGAAAAGATGGTGCTCAGCCTTCCTGAGTGACCAGGGAAATGCAAATTCAAACTACAAGATATCCTTTCCACCCATATCAGCAGTATTTTTCCAGTGGTAAAAGTCACATATGGGTGAAAGGAAATTGCTCCTCTTGGACGTGGCTGGAGGGGTGGGGGATTGATTCAAGCGTTTTAGAGGGCAGACTGTCAAAAGGCAGCCAGTTAAAAATATACAAATCCCAGTTGTGCATTATGACCTGCGACCCAGAGATACACACGTGCCCAGGGAGGCATGCCCAAGGATGTTCAGACTCGCTCCGCTAGTTACACGGTGGAATAAGATACAATACAGCAGCATAGGGAACATGATGAACGTGTTTAAAAGAATGGATGAGATGTCTACAAAGTAACAAATTCCTCCTACACGGGTAGCTGAAGGTCTCACAAAGCAAGACTCACCAAACAAAACTAAATGCTTGTGACAGGCCCACAGAGCAAACAAAAGAAAGAGATCTCCTTTCCAGCGCCTGGGAATATAACTGCTGTTCCTTCTAGAAGGGGCCAGGATGGAAGAAAGAACTAAGAACAAAGTTTTTAGCTTCATTCTGAATATTACTTTTTTTTTTTCACAAGGGGAATTTATTCACAGAGTGTTGGTATATATAAAAGCAATTTAATACTTGAGAATAAAGTTCATCAAGAAGACCAAAGACTTGTATACTAGAAATCACAAAATGTTGGTGGAAGGAGTTAGAGAAGATATAAATACATGGAGAGACATCCAGTCTTCACGAATACAACCCAGAGCAACCTATAGGTGTAACTCAATCCCCATCAAAAACTGCAATCACATTTTGGTGTGTGTGTGGCAGAAATAGAAAAATCCATCCTAAAATTCATATGGAATCTCAAGGGACCCCAAACAGTCCAAACAGTCTTGAAAAAGCAGCACGAGGTTGGAGGCCTCACAAAGCTATGGTAATCAAAACAGTATGGCAGACAGAAAGGCAGCGACATACAGACCAGTGGACCAGAATGGCGCGCCCAGAAGTCAACTCTCACATTTGTGGTCACATGATTTCCAACAAGCACAGTGAGCCCATTCGGTGGGGGGAAATCCCTGTCTGTTCAACACTCCAGGGCTGGGACCTCTGGATAGCCACACACAAAAGAACACAATGGGACGCTTACCTTACACCACACACGAAAGTTAATTCAAAAGGGATCAAACACCCAGTTGACAGCTTAAACTAGAAGATCCCTAGAAGAAAGCATCAAGGAGAAACGACAACATTACATTTGGCGAGAATTTCTTGGATAGGACCCCCAAAGCACAGGCCAGGAAAGTAAAAAGGGATCAATTGGACCCTCTGTGAGTTTAAAACTTGTGTGTATCGAAGGCTGGTATCAACAGATGGAAAAGGCAATCCACAGACCGGGAGAACGTATTTGCAAACTATGTATCTGATACACAGTTACTGTCTAGAAGGTACAAGGAACTCTTACAACTCAGTGTCAACAAGCAAAAAGGGGTGAAGGACTCAAAGAGACATTTCTCCAAAGAAACAGACCAATGGCCGCCAAGGGCATGAGAAAATCTCAATATCCCTCATCGTTAAGGAAATGTCAATCAAAATCACAATGAGGTAACACCTCACACCCATTAGCGTGGCTACTATCAAAAACAACAGGAAACGACAAGTTTCAGTGCACACGCAGGGACCCTGGAACCTTCGTGTGCTGCTGGGGCAGGGTGGGGGGGGGGGGGAGTGTAAGATACGCAGCCGCTGTGGGCATCCATATGGCTGTCGCTCGAAAAAAATTAAAAATACAATTACCATCTGATCCATCACTCCACTTTTGGAATTATCTACCTCAAAGAATTAGAAACAGGGACTCGAACCGATATTCATACACCCACATTCACAACAGCATGTTTCACAGCAGCTAAAACACGGAAGCAACCTAAGGGTCCATCAACAGAGGAACAGAGGACAATGTGATGCACGTATCCGACGGCACATTATTCGGGCTTGAAAGGGAACCCATTCTGACACCAGCTACAGTCTGGACGAACTTGGAGGATGTTACGCTAAATGAAAGAAGCCAGTCAAAACGATACAAATACCATAAAATGCCACTTATATGAGGGACCCTGGGCAGCAAGAGGCGTGGAGAGTAAAAAGGTGGTTGCAGGGGCCGGGGGTGTGGGGAGTGGCGAGTTATTCTTTACTGGGGACAGAGTTTCCATTGTACAAGACAAAAAGTTCTGGGGGAGGCTGGTGGTGATGGTTGTACCACAGCGTGAGTGTCCTTAATGACACTAACCAGTACATCTAAAGATCGCAAAAACAAAAAAAAGGTCAATTTTATGTTGTATGTATTTTGTTACGATTAAAAACATTTTTAATATTTTTTTTAATCTTTATTTATTTTGGAGAGAGAGACAGCGTGCGAGCAGGGGAGGAGCAGAGAGGGAGGCAGACACAGAATCCGAAGTAGGCTCCAGGCTCCTAGCTGTCAGCACAGAGCCCGACGCGGGGCTCGAACTCACGAACCGTGAGATCATGACCTGAGCCGAAGTCGGACGCTCAACCGACTGAGCCACCCAAGCGCCCCCGATTAAAAACATTTTTAAACAACTTAAAAACACACACCCAAAGTGTGTGCCTTGCCATCGCCTGTTCAGGGGCTAAGCGCTCAGTTACACTTTACTTATAGAAAAGTGCTAGCCCTCCGGTAAAACCTGAACGTGAAGCCGAAGCTGGCGGTGACCCTGCAACCAAGGCCTGAAGGGATGTGGTGACTGGGGGTGGGGGGAGGGGGGATGCCCAGCTGCCACCAGGCAATGCTGCGGTTCTGTGCAGCCTGTGCTTACCTCCACGAAGTAATTGCTCAGGGCCGGGCCGGAGTCATTCTGGAAGGTCTGGCTGATGCGGAACTGCCTCTTACCGCTGCTCTCGTTCCAGTGCTTCCCATAGCTCACCTCCAGGTGGGAGTGCAGGTGGCCCGAGCCCTCCTCGTGCCGGAGCTGAAGCTGGGGACCCCCCCCCCAAGGAGATCCGCGAGGAAGCCTGGTCTGCCCAGTCCCTGGGCCTCCTCGCTGCCACCCACCGTGGCTCCTCTGGGCAGACAGTTCCATAGGAGGTGAATGTCTTTTCGCACTGACTTTGATTTCGTAAAACAATGCATTAGAATATGGTCCACCTTTGAGACTATGTGGTCAGTACCCCTTAAATCCTGAGCGTGGACTGAGTGAAATCCACGCCCTTTGCCCCCCACTCTCTACGGCAGCCTCTGGCTCTCTGATAGATCCTCAGTGGATCAGGGTTTCGAACCTGGCATCCTGCCACCCCCTCTCACATCTCCACACCAGGTTCGTTCATGTATTCATTCACTGAACACATTTTCCCCCAAGTACCAAGTAGGTACTATGCCCAGCACTGGGCATCAGATACCCAACAAGGAAGACTCAAGGAGATCCCGCACTCATGGGGGCAAGAATCCAGTGGGAGAGGAAAATGTGAAATAAGTCAACTAACAAGGGAACATCGGCTTCTCCCTTCTGCTCACGCTGCCAGCCACTATGGCGAACTGCGAGTTCCTATCGCTCCAGCTCTCCTGCCCCAGGACCTTTGCACTTGCCATGTCACCTTCCTGAAGCATGCTTCCATAGGAACAGAGCCATTTCATGGTTTCATTTTCACCTTAAGATGTACTTTTCCCAAAGAAGCCTTCCCTACCACCCCAACCAAACTAAATTCCCCACTGTTATGCTTCCTCAGTCTCCGCCCTGTTTACCATTCATGTCCCCTACGGCTCCCTTGGTTTGGGGGTCTCTCTCTCTCTCTCTCTCTCTCTCTCTCTCTCTCTCCCCACCCAGCAACAGCATGGCACAGGCCAGGCACTGCCTTGTGCACAGCTCTCCCGAGTGCTAGGCACATAGTAGATACTCACTAAAGACCAAGTGAACCAATGGACGGAAGCCTGAGACTGCAGCTCCAACTCCAGCCCCGTTCCCATACGTGACCTTGACCAAATCTCTCCGCGGGGATGAGCTCTGGGCCCTCTCCAGACGCCCCCGCCCACCCACGCAGGGCACTCACCTTGTGGCTGAGCGCTGGGGCCTGCGTGCAGTGGAGCTCGTGGTCCAGCTCTAGCTCATAAGCTGCCTCTGAGCCACTGCGCGTCTGCAGCTTCTGGCTGGTGCCGCATTCTTGCGCCGGCTGCCTCGCCTGACCTGCGCGGGCAACCGGAGATGCCTGCCCGTCGTCCGCCAGCAGCCCTCCATCCCCGTTCCCGGGACACGGGAGCACGCAGCCCAGTCTCGGCCACCCCCACCCCTGCCCCGGATCCGCTCCACTTCCCGTCACTCGCTGGAACCTACTGAAGGGGAGAGAGGGTTTAAGGGACAGACTTAAGTATCTTTTTTTGTTGTAACTGGTGGGTACTCAGGTCTATTCAGGGCCATCAAAGTGACCAGATGGCTAAGGAACAGGGTGATGAAAGGACAAAAGGCAAGACGGCACTTCGGCCCCCAGAGCCAGAGCCCCAGGAGAGGGCGAGGGTCCCGCCACGTCGGCCCCCGCCCCGCTCGAGGTCCATACCCTGGAGGCCGTACTTGATCCTCAGGGAGCTGGTCCAGAGGCGGCCCCGCTGCTGCACCAGACCCAGGACGCGCAGCCCCACAAAACCCGGCACAGAGAGCTCGCCGCCCAGGACCACGACCTGCAGCCCGTCCTCCGCCTTCTTCTCCAGCAGCACTGCGGGGGGGAGCGGGCAGTGAGAGCGGCAGGCCTGGTGTGGCCAGGGCTCCCTCCCCGGGGGCCCCAGGGACAGGGGTGCTGGTGGAAAGGATGCCCTGGTGTCTGCCGAGGAACACCGATGTCAGAGCACTGACCCTACTACTCGGGGGCGACCCCGAAAGTCACTTTTGTGGGTCCAGGCCAAAAGTCTTCAAGTAGAAAACAAGACAGATCAGAGGAGAAAAACAATGCCTCGGACGCCATCTGGGGAGGCCTTCGGAAACCTGTTTCTGCGACCCCAACGTTCAGCCAGTGACAACACCCGGAATACCCACGCCAGAGAGCCAGCAGGACCTGCCGTCATCCCCCCAGAATCTCCCAGAACACCCACAAGGAGCATAGCCACAGGGCTGCACCCCAGCTCTGGCATCAGGACAGGCACCTGCCAGGCTGGCCTGTGCCCAGGCCAGGCCACGTGCTCAAGGTTGAAGCCGTGCCCCGTGCAATTTGGGTCACAATGCAAAATGTGCATTTTACACATGGTGGAATATGGGCCAGAATCAAGAGGGTCCAAAAGCTGCTGTTCTGGGGTTCATGGAAGGTAGTTGGCGTCGAGGGGAGCCTCTGGGGGGGGCATCGAAGGGAAGGCATGAGCAGGTACGGAACCTGGATTTTCCCTTGGGGGGGATGTTAATACTGGCAGGTTTCGAGGGCATGGAGACTCCACGTGGGGTGCTCAGCCCTCCCCCTCCTGTAGCCTGGCGCCCTGAAGAGAGGGAGTGGGCAGTAGGCCCCTCTTCCTACCTGACAGGTGGGCCTGGTCACTCAGCACGTTGCTCAGCAACACGGAGAAGGCCAACCGGCTGCCTGCCTGCCGGCTGAAGTGCCCGGTGAGGACCACAGGGCGGCCCGCCGTCACCAGCTTTGCCTCCAGCTGGGCCTCAAACCGCTGGGGCTCACCGCCAGCTGCTGGCCACAGGTCACTCCGGCCCTAAAAAGGCCCCAGCATCACCGGGGGCAGGGCTGGGCTTGGCCAGCAAGCCCAGCTCTGCCCACAAGAACTGAGACAGACTGGACAGGGGACGGAGGACGGAGCTTAGCCAATAGCCTTCGCGGCTGATCCTTCAGACTCCTATGCCCAGCTCAAGGATTCCCTTTTCCTATTGCATTGATACCCACCTATCACTGTACAATTTACTTATTGATTTTTGTCTGTTACAATGGAAGCGCCAAGAGGAGAAAATTGTGTGTGTCTCTTTCACTGAGCTGTCTTCCAAGTACCCGGCACACTATGGGTGCTTGATAAATAGAAAAAACGAAGACGCTCAAACCTACGGGTTTCAATCCCCTCCTTGGTCTCCCCATCTCCCTCTGGACCTTCTTTGGAAATAGAGGCTTTGCATATGAGCGGGTTATAAGGTCACGAGGCTGGGCCCTACTCTGGAATGACAGATGTCCTTATAAAAAGAGGAAATTTGGACCCAGACAGAGGAAGACAGCGTGAAGACAGAGAAAAGATGCCACCAGGCAAGGGATGCCTGAGGCCACCGGAGGCTGGGAGGGAAGCATGGAGGACATCCTGCCTCCCAGCGTCCCAAGAGCCACGGAGGCTCCAACACCTTGATTTTGGACCTGCGGCCTCCAGAGCCATGAGAAATTTCTGGTGTTTCAGCCACCTAATTTGGGGGGGGGGTGTATTTTGTTAGAGCTGCCCTGGGGAACTAATACAGACTGCTTGGGGTGCACACTGCTATTTCTTCTGGAAATCTGGGGAGCGGCATGCTTTAACTTGCCTCTCTCTACTGACCTTAAAGCATGCTCCTGAATTACTAATATGACTGATTTTTTTACCTAAGTGGTAAGATGCGAGCCCACGTTTCTCTCCTTTATACGTCTCTGAGTACCAAGAGGTCACAAATGTTATGGGAGGAGGACACAGCAATGGTGACGTCAACTAGTAAGCAGGGACCCTGGGACTCAGGCCGGATATGCCCGGAAGGTGGCAGGTGCCAACGTGGGAGGCCTGAGGATATGGAGATATGGAGCAAACCTTGATGTAGTAGACGTCTCGGTCGTCCATTATCAGCTCCAGGTGACCCACGCGGCCGCTCTGGAGAGTCTCGATCTTTCCTGGGGACAACACAAGAGTTTAGGGACCAGGGTTGGCCATTCTGCCCCTGCATTCCCCCAGGACAACATCCTGCCAGTTTTCTTATCTCTGGGCCCCGGGAACACGGAGGGGACGCGGTCATTACCGTCTAGCTCCAATTTCTTCCTGAGATGCAGAAGCTTGAGCCGGAACCTCCCCTGGGGCAAGCTGTAGCTGACGTCCACCCCGACGTCCCTGGGCACGTGTGACTTGGGCGTGCCCATGAAGACATGAGCCGAAGCTTCCCGAGGGAGCCAGCCGTCCTTCTGGAAACACAGGAGACTGCTCAGGCTCCAGAATCTCATCCAGTCAGAAGGTTCTCCCTCTTCCCGAGAGAAGACCCGCATCCCCACCAGTCAAAAACTTGAGTTCTTAGGCTCCTCCTTGACCTTGCAAGGCAAGAACCAAATCGCAAATTTGGAGATCTCGAGCAGTACCTGGGGAAGAGCAAAGTCCTACAGGAAACTCAGGACAACGTCTACAGGGACTTGGTTTGTCCGGCAAATAGCCTGGGGAGGATCAAGGCATGGCACCCACCAGGGGCACCCTGAGCAGATCCCCTCAGATCCCTTATCCAGCTCAGCGCACTTATCTATGAGTCTCTGCACAGTGTGCTAACACCTGGCACCTGGGCCTCCAGAATGTTGCCCTCCTGTGCGTTTTTACAGGAGTTAAAAACAAAAAACAAAAAATTGCAGCTTCCCAGCCACACGAGGACCCCACTCTGACCTGGAACCCATGCTCCAGGGCTCCCCCAGGATCAGGAAGAAGTTGCTGCTTCACCTGATGTCACTCCCCACTCACCTTCTTCTCCTTCCCTATTCTTTAAAAAAAAAATTTTTTTTACATTTATTTATTTTTTGAGAGACATAGAGAGACAGAGCACAAGTTGGGGAGGGGCAGAGAGAGAGGGAGACACAGAATCAGAAGCGGGCTCCAGGCTCTGAGCTGTCAGCACACAGCCCCATGCGGGGCTCAAACTCACAAACCGCGAGATCATGACCTGAGCCGAAGCTGGATACTTAACCGACTGAGCCACCCAGGCGCCCCTCTTCCTTCCCTATTCGAACTTCCACACTCTTACTAGGTCGTCCTGGAGCCTTTTCTTAATCACTTTGACCCAAATCCTTGACTCAGGCCTGCTTCTAGGAGAACACAGCATAAGACAAGAGCACCCTTTCAGACCCCGCATCATCGTACGTTCTTTCGCTACCTGTAAAGGTTCACTACTGTGTATGAGGCTAGTTGTAGGCACAGGGAGTGTGACTGAGCATTAGACACCCAAAGAGCCGTATTCTCATGGCACCTATATTCTAGAGGGGAGGGACCACCAGACACAAATCTACACAGGACGGCACCTGGTAAGGGGTACTCTGCTGACAAATTCAGTGTTTGGGGCCAGACAGGGTAGTCAGAGAAGGCTGCCTCTGAGGAGGGGGCATTTGAGAAAACAAAGGAAGCAAGAGAGAGAGCCAAGTGGATGCCTGGAAAAGAGTATTCCAGCTAGAAGAAACAGCCAGTGCAAAGGCCCTGGGGTAGCAATGTGCTTGGTGTTTAAAAAAAAAAAAAAAAAAAAGGAGACCAGTGTGTGGACAGTGGTGAATCTGGTAAAGAATTTGGGAGACGAGAAGGACAGGCCAGTGGTTCAGGGTGTTTGGCTCCTACTCAGAGTGACAGAAGCCACTGGAGAGCTCTGAGCAGAGGAGGGACAAGAACCTTCTGGGGTTTCAGAAGACCTATCTGGCTGCTAGGAGAGAACAGATGGTAAGGATACCAGAGCAGACACTGGGAGATCAGATAGGAGGAGGCTGTTGAATGCCCATTCTGTGCCAGATGATGGGGACACAGGAGAGAGAAACAGGCAGTGAAGCTCTTCCCGGGAACTGAGTAGCCAGTGGGGAAGACAGGCAGCAGCCAAGGAGCTTTAGTAACAAACATGAAAACGATCTAAAGGGAAAGAGCATGGTCCTATTAGAGCAAGTAACAAAAGAACATGACTGCATTGGGGTCATCAAGGCAGGCTTTGCTGAGCAGGGGACGTGTGAACTGAGACTGGAAGATTCAGAGTTAACAAGTCAGACAGCCAGAGACAGAGGATCAGCCTGTGCAAGGGTCCTGAGGCAGGAGGCAGACCACAGTTGGACCAGGCCAGCCCAGCCGCTCCAGAGAGGAGCCCCATGTCCTCATGAGGCTGATCCCAGAGTAGAAGACCTAGGGAGACCCACAACTTGGCTGGGGAAGGGGGGACCGTTCCAGAGGGCCTACCTGGGGGTGGAAGGTATAAGCAGCTTCCAGAAGGTACTGCTGAAGGCCCTGGTCCTGCTTCTTCAGTGTCACAGCCGCCAACACAGGCAGCGAGAGCAGGGAGGGCTGACCAGCTGGTGGCCAGGTGACTTCTGTGCACAGCTGCCAGCCCCAGGTGCGGGACCCTGTGGAGAAAGGGGAGTGGGCAGCACTGGGCAGCAGAGAGCTAGAGAATTCCAGGCGGGAGCCCACGGCTGCTCACACAGCAAAGAAAAAGCTTCTCCACTTGCTTCTGGGAACCAGTGCCATGTAGACCAGGGTCCCTCAACCCTCGGCACTACTGACGTACTGGGCTAGTCAAGCCTCTGTTGCAGGAGCTGTGCTAGCTACAACAACCCAACTGTCTCAGACATCGCCAGATGTCCCCTGGGGGGGGGGGGAGGGTGGCAAAATCACCCTGGCTTGAGGACCCCAGTGCAGACATGAAGAGCGTGGGCAGTTGTGTGTAGAGGAACACAGGCTCCCGAGCAAGACTGCCTGGGTCCGAATTCCAGCTCTGCCAGTTCTCAGCTGCGTGACCTTGGGCAAGTTGCTAAACATCTCTGTGCCTCAGTGTTGCTCATCGGTGGACTGGAACTGAGAACAGTTCCTGCCTCTTGGTGTTACTGTGGGGACTGAGAGAGCCCGTCAGTGTTCAGGACAGCGCCCGGCCTAAAGTGGTCAGTTCGTTTAGATGGACCCCTCCCCGACTTTACTCCTAAAACGACTACAAAGATCCGCTCCCGTTTGGAGAATTTCCGCCCCCCCCCTTTTTTTTTTTTCAGCTTTGCTGAAAAATAACGTGATGTTATTACCAGATAATTTTCTAATGTTGTTAAAATATCTCCTTCATTACAGGGTTTGAAAGTTACAGGTTGGGTTGCTCGGGTGGCTCGGTAAATGTCCGACTTCAGCACAGGTAATGATCTCACGGTTTGTGAGTTCGAGCCCCGCGTCGGGCTCTGTGCTGACAGCTCGGAGCCTGGAGCCTGCTTGGGATTCTGTGTCTCCCCCTCTCTCTGCCCCTCTCCCGCTCATGCTCTGTTTCCCTCTCTGTCAAAAGTAAATAAACATTAAAAAAAAAAAAAAACCTAAAAAAAACAAATAAAAGGGAAGTAACTTAGGGGCACCTGGATGGCTCAGTTGGTTCATCATTCAACTTTGGCTCAGCTCACGATCTCGCAACTCGTGAGTTCAAGCCCCACATCAGGCTCTGTGCTGACCGCTCGGAGCCTGGAGCCTGCTTCGGATTCTGTGTCTCCCTCTCTCTCTGCCCCTCCCCCACTTGCACATGCTCTCTCTGTCTCTCAAAAACAAACTTTTTAAAAATTTTTTTTTCAACGTTTATTTATTTTTGGGACAGAGAGAGACAGAGCATGAACGGGGGAGGGGCAGAGAGAGAGGGAGACACAGAATCGGAAACAGGCTCCAGGCTCTGAGCCATCAGCCCAGAGCCCGACGCGGGGCTCGAACTCACGGACCGCGAGATCGTGACCTGGCTGAAGTCGGACGCTTAACCGACTGCGCCACCCAGGCGCCCCAAAAAAACAAACTTTTTTAAAAAATGTAAAGTCATAGGATATCTCAGTAACTCACTAAACCGGAAGTTGGAGGGTTTTACTTTTCGTACAAATGGCCAGAGAGTAAACACTTGAGGCTTGGCTGATCATAGAGATGGTCTGTCACTCCTACTCACTTCTGCCATTGAAGGACAAAGGCAGCCACAGACAATAGGTCAACAAATGGGCACGGCCATGTACCAATAAAACTTTATTTCTGGCCACTGAAATAGGCGCTGCACAAATTTTCCACACTTTGAAATATTCTTCCTCTGATTACTTTTCACCCATTTGGAAATGTAACAACCTATTCTTAGCTGGCAAGCCTTCATAATGAGCCAATCACCCAGGACTGGATCGCTGAGTTGTATCCTGTTTTCTGCCCTTGTAAATAAGGACGCTGTGAACATCTTTGGGCATAGCACATTTTATTGGCTTGTTTTCACAGGGTAGAGTTCTAGAAGCAGAATCAAAGAGTTAAGGGGTATAAATCCTTCTTGGGCAGGAGAGCAACTCTAGCATTTGGAGTTGTCCTTGGTCCCTTCGGCTCCCAGATGCCCAACTGGGGACAGCAATGGCAAGGACCCTACTGCCTACCTTCTTTGTCAGTACAGGACTGGGCCTCAGAAGGGCTGCGGGCGTTACTGAGGCTCCTCACGCCATCCCCGGTGACGAGGTACAGCTTAGAGCTGGGTGGGGAAAGAGGAAAGTCCCAAACGAGTCATTTTCATTCATTCTCCGGACAAATACTCCTTGAGCTGCCACAGTTTGACACCAGGGCAAATGCCACCAGGAGCAGGACAGGCCTCTGGAGAACTCACCCACAGCACTGGTGACAAGTGCCATGATAAACCTGAATGGGGGCAGCATGGGGTCTGTCTTGGGGACAGGGCAAGGCCTCCGTTAGCTGGGAGTGTGTGGGTATCTGCAGATGTTGACATGTGAGCAGAGACTTAAAGGATGAGAAGGAGCCGGCATTCTAGACAGCGGGAATAGCAAGTGCAAAGGTCCTGGGGTGGGAATAAAGAGGCCTCTTTAGAAGCACATAAAGGGTGGCTGAAGGGCGTCAGGGTGGAGGGAGAGGGACTGAGTGAAAGGCAGGAGGTAGTGGAAGGAAACAGGTAAGAGGTGGGTAGGACCCCCATGAAGAAGGACAATCACGTAAGACCTGGGTTAGCCTAGGAGCAAGTGGGGGGTTTTAAACATTGTCCAACTGTCACCTCTCCAGGAGGCTGGGAACAAGCTGGTCCCAGGAGAGAGCCCTGTAAGAGCTCCCACCTCCACTCCTTGGCCCCCGCAGTGCGTCACACACTCCCACACAGGACACTCACTAACACAGGCACATGCAAACACACACACCATCAGACAGGCACACTCTCACACACACTCCCACACACATGCATATTCACCTAACAGACTCACACGCACCCCCTTCTGCACACACACAGGCTCACCTCACGCACTTCTACTCTCAGACACATGTGAACACACACACACACACACACACAGGCGCACACACTGACGATCACGTGCACACGCTCACGGGTGCTCACAGACACGCGTGCATGAGCCCTCAGGCCCCGCCCACGCCTGCCCACGCCCTCGCTCGCAGGGGCAGGCGCTCACGGCCCCGCCCACTGGGGCAGACCGCCCACCTGAGGCTGAGCAGCTCCACAGGCTCCTCGGGCGTGTTCAGATGCACCTTGAGGTCTCGACTCTTCCTCGCCTGGATCCCGCCATCCAGGCTGGCGGTGCCCCGGATGCCGGTCACCCACCTCAGCCCGGCCTGCCCCAGGGCACCCACCGTGCCCATCTGCGCTGAGATCCGGAGCAGGGCACTGAGGGGAGAGGCAGACGTTAGCTGTGTCCCGCAGACCCGGGGTGGGGGCGGCCGTAAGCCCAGCGCCCACTCGCCCACCAGCCCCGGCTGTTCTCCGAATCTCGAGCCAGAGCGGCCTGTGCGCCGGGGTCATCGCTGGCCACACTCCAGGGGCACCGAGCCCTTCACACACCGTCCTCCCAGTCCTCACCATCATCGGCCTCAACTCATAGGCGCAGACACAGGACGGGACAGGCGAGACCACCCGCTTGGGGCCCATGGCTGGGATGAAGGGTAGCAGGATGGCGACCCGGGCTGTCTGAGCCCCAGTCGGGGTCTTCGTGCCAAAGAGCAGCCCGCAGAGGACGCCCGCACTGCCCCCGTCAGACCCAGAAAGCACAGACAGGCCAGCCGAGTCAGTCCCGCTGCAGAATGAGACAGAGCACTGAGCAAACTCGGCCCATGCTGTGTGGCCCCGGACCCAGAGCGCACCTGCCTGGAGCCCATCTCCTCCACCATTGGCGGGAATGAGGACAGTGCCCACCTCGTGGGTGATTATGCGGTGTCACCAGACTTGGTGCCCACACATCTTAAATGGCCCTCCCGCTCTCCCTCCTCCCCTCCCCTCAGAGGCAGCGTGGAGCAGGGGGAAGCGTGGGCTGTGGCAGGAGACTGCACCGCTGTGCTTCCTTGGGCCCGTGCTGTCACCTCACTGAACCTCAGTGTTCTCATCTATAAAGCGGGCATAGCTGCCCGGGACCTCCTCACAGTCTCTTGGCACAAAAACAAAACAAAACAAAACAAAACAAAACAAAACAAAACAAAACAAAACCCACGAAATCACAGGAGCTGGTGTGACGGATGGTCTGCAGAGCAGGGACCCCGTCCAGCCCAGAGTGGTGCCCACGCTCTCTGCAAGGGGAGGCCCCTCCTCGCCCCCCTCCCTCCCCCAGCTCCAAGGAGCCAGCTACCTGGGCTTGACGTAACCATTCACAGAGAAATCCAGGGGCTGCTGGAAGCTGGCAGTGCCTCGCACTCGGACGCTGATGGCAGCCGAGGCATTTAGGGTCAGCCGGGCTGGAAGGCCAGACATGGTGGGAAAGGTGAGCTCCTCCAAGGCCAGGTTCAGCCTCCGGTTCACCTGTACCTCCTGCCCCTGCAGTCACAGAACCGTATTGATGCAGGTGACAGCCCCCGGAGCGGGCCAGGCGTGCACGGAGCACACACGACCTTATTTGATCCTCACACAAGGGGCGGGGTTGGGGGGAAGGAAGGGATATTATCATCATCCCCTGTTTACAGAGGAGAAAACCGGGCCCATCAACACATGAAATCATCTGGCCAAACCCACGTACGTAGAACCAGGTGAAGCCGAGTTCTAACCCAGACAGTTTACTGTGGAAAAGGATCAGGGTCAGAGGTCAGGGACCCAGGGTCAGTCAGGTAAGGAGTGCGGGCGCCGCCCACGATGCAGAGCACTTACTGGTTTTTCACTTTTTTTTAAATTTATTTTTCAGAAAGAGAGACAGAGTGCGAGTGGAGGTGGGGCAGAGAGAGGGAGACACAGAACCCGAAGCAGGCCCCAGGCTCTGAGCTGTCAGCACAGAGCCTGATGTGGGGCTCGAACCCATGAACCGTGAGATCATGACCCGAGCCAAAGTCGGATGCTTAACCGACTAAACCACCCAGGCATCCCACTATTATTGTTATAATATCATTCCCATTTCACAGATGCAGAAACTGAGGCCATGACTAGTTAACACTCCCCAGGAGGTAAGAGGTGGAGCTGGGATTTGAACTTGGGCAGCCTGGCTTGAAATCCCACTATCTTAAGTCTGAGAAGTACCGTAATACTTTTAAAGCACCAAAGCAAATGCCACGGGGCCAGCAGGGCGGGGAGGGGGCGAGCCCAGCCTGAGGTACCTTCAGGAGCTTGACTGCCAGCTCGGCCAGGCTCAAGGACTGGCGACCCAAGCGGCTCCCCATCACCCCGCAGTTCATGACGCTCAGCTCGTGCCCGAACACCTTCACGCTCAGCTCACAGCGCAGCGCCCGCCTCTCCGTGCGCCTCTGGGTCATCTGAGGGAGAAGCCAGGTGACCAGCATCAGGTCTGGTGCCTGGACAGTGGTGGGGGCGGCGGGGGGAGGGGGGGGTCGGGGTGGTCCAGAGGGCAAGGTCAAGGGCTTTTGGTGTCTGGAACGTGGCTTGCCAAACTCATGGCCCACAAAGCAGAATCCAGACATGTGTTTTCCTTGACCTGCCCAGAGCCCAGTATGGTGTGTGTGCGTGTGAGTGTTCTAACAATCCTTTTGTTCTGGAATAACCTTAGATTTACAGAAGTGCTGCCAAGATGGTACGAGCAGCTCCCATACACCCCTCGCCCTGTTTCCGTGCTCAGTGTCTTTCACTGCCAGGGTCAGGGCGAGAGCTGAGAGGCTGACACAGACACGGACTACCATCAAAACTGCAGACACTACTCTGATTCCACCACTTTTCACAGCCCTGTTCTCTCCGTTCCAGGACGCCATCCAGGCACCACACTGCATTTACCTGCCCCACCTCTCCCATCTGCACACTAGTCTCTGACACACTGTCTTCCTGTGTATTTCACGCAGTGTGGACCTTTTGAAAATTGGATCTGTTTCCAACATTTAAACATTTAAGAAATGACATGCAAAATCCAGATTCTCTTGCTTCTCGAAAGATACAAGTATTGGCCTGCCTCCCCCCCCTCCTCCACCACGACAAGGGGCAGAAAGAGGTGAACAATAGCTGCCACTTTTAATGGAGGCACATGCTCCCGGAACCTGCCACAGACCCCACCTCTCCCTGTTGACTCTCCAACACGGAGGCCAAGTATTGTGGCCATTATTGCTGTGCTTGTGCAAAAGAGATCTTTGGTTACGACTCTCCATCAAGAGTGTGAAAATAACAGACAAAAACGATTGTAGATTTTTTTTTTCTTTGAGAGAGAGAGAGAGAGAGAGAGAGAGAGAGAGAGAGAGAGAGAATCTCAAGCAGGCTCCACACTCAGCATGGAACCCGACGCAGAGCTTGATCCCATAATGGTGAGATCACGACCTGAACCAAAATCAAGAGTCGGATGCTTAACCGACTGAGCCCCCCAGCCACCCCAAGGATTATAGATTCTAAGAAAAAATGTTTATGCCTAGCCCACCAGCCTCATTCACGTGACTTGCTGGCCCCAGATCTAGTCCAAGAGGCTCTAAAGGGCAGGGACCATGTCCTGACCATCTTTGTGTCCTTGGGCCCTGGGTTCACACTTGACGACTGGTAACTGTGTGACCATGTCCCACGATAAATGCCCCAGCCACTCTCCCTGATCACCATCAGATGTATGCAGCAGTAGCTTCTTATGAGAGCAAAAAGCTGCCAACCACCGAAGTGGCCTTCAGTGGGAGAAGAGTCACGGAAGGCACAGTCCTCACCCACAGAACGGATGTTAAAGCACCCGGCGACCCACCAAATCCGTTCCTGGCTACACGCCCCGCAGAAACGCGCACGTGCGTTCACCAAAAAGACACGTACAAGGATGTTCACAGCACCACCTGCAATAAGCCAGAAACCGGAAACCACCCAGAAGCCCACCAGAAGCAGGACGGATAAACAAACGGTGGTGTCTACGTACCGTGGAACGCGACACAGCAAAGAGCACGAACAAGCCGTAAGTATACACAGCTACACAGATGATCTCACAAACCAACTTTAAGCCAAAGAAACCACACACACACACACACACACACACAGGGACATGAGGAACATCATTCACGCTCGCCAAGAAGTGGAAGCAACCTGCAGCCTGAAGGTCCTTCAGCAGGCGGGTGGACCAACAGTATAGTCTCTCCACACAGAGGAATATTAGCCGCAGAAAGGGAGGGAGTACTGACCCGTGCAACACAGATGAATCTCACAACACGATGGGAGGTGAAAGAAGCCAGACGCAACAGGTCCCAGGTTGTCTGATTCCATTCATAGGAAATATCCCAAATAGTTGAATTTATAGAGACCCAAAGCAGATTAGTGGTTGCCAGGGGCTGGGGAGTGACTTGTAATGGGTATGGGTCACCTTTGGGGTGGTGAGGGTATTCTGGAACTGGATAGAAGTGGGGGGTGCACATCACTGAGAATGTACTAATGTCACTGAATTGTCTGCGTTAAGATGGTTCATTTTAGGGGCACCCGGGTGGCTCAGTTGGTTAAGCGTCCGACTTCGGCTCAGGTCGTGATCTCACGGTTCGTGGGTTCGAGCCCCGCATCAGGCTCTGTGCTGACAGCTCAGAGCCTGGAGCCTGTTTCGGATTCTGTGTCTCCCTCGCTCTATGCCCCTTCCCCCACTCAAAAATAAATAAACATTACAGACAAAAATTTTTAAGAAAATTAAAGATCATACCACACACTGGGAGGAAATATTTGCAAGCGACATATCAGATAAAAGACTTGTTTCCAAAATCCAAAGAATTCTCAAAACTCAGTAATAAGAAACCAATCCAATATTAAAAAAAATAACAACAGACACTATATCTGAACATACACCAAAGAAGACCTACGGACAAACAAGCATGAAAATAAGTTCAACATCATTAGTCACTGGGGAGTCACACATTAAAGATGGAAGATGCCACCACTAACAGAATGACAACAGTTAAAAGGTCTAATCATACCAAGTGCTGGCGAGGATGAGGGGGAGACCAGAACTCTCCCACCCTGCTGGTGGAGTGCAAAATGGTACAACCACTTGGGAAAACAGTTCAGGAAGGTCTCAAAGATTAAACCTGTAACTACCATCTGACCCAGTCATGCCCGTTCTTGGACATCCACCCAAGAAACGTGATCATGTGAAGACTTGTACATGAATGTTCATAGCAGCCCCCAAGATGGAAACAACACAAAGGTCCATCCACCTTTGGATAAGCAAACTGGCACATCCATACAATGGAATGCTATTCAGCAATAAAAAGAAATAACCTACCAGTATAGCCTGCCATATGGGTGAATCACAGAATAATGTCCTGCATGCAGGAAGCTGGGCAAAAAGATTACACGCTTTTATTTATTTAAAAAAATTTTTTTAAACATTTATTTACTTCTGAGAGACAGAGTGCAAGCAGGGGAGGGGCAGAGAGAGAAGGAGACACAGAATCCGAAGCAGGCTCCAGGCTCTGAGCTGTCAGCACAGAGTCCGACGTGGGGCTCGAACCCATGAAACGTGAGATCATGACCTGAGCCGAAGCCAGAAGCTCAACCAACTGAGCCCCCCGGGCACCCCAAGGTTATACGCTTTGAAAATCAAGTTTGTGTCACGTGATTCCATTTATGTAACTCTAGAAAATGCAAAGTGATCTACAGGGACAGAAAACCTTCCACTGGTTCCTGGGGACAGGGGTGGATGGAAGGAGGGGATATTATGGAGCACGAGGAAACTTTTGGGGGTGATGGATGTGTTCACTGACTTTACTATGGTGATGGTTTCATAGCCCATACCTATGTCAAAACTCAACAAACTATACTGCAAATACACGCCGTTTGTTACTGGCCAACTATACCTCTACAAAGTTGATTTTTGTTTTTAAGTAGAATTAATCAGTGCAGTTAGGAGGTGGGATTAGTGATTACCCTTGGTTAGGAGGGGGTAGACTAGAAGAGGAAGGAGCAGGGGACCCCTGGGGTGCTGACAATGGTCTGGGCATTGATTATAAGGATGTTTTCTACTGGCGGAAAAGCGCCAACAATCTTGGGCAGTTTTCTAATTGTATGTGATGCTTTGATAAACGCTTTTTCACCACCAGGCAGGCTAATCTCTGCTACTCAGCTCGGAACCAGCTACTTGTTTCTGTGGCGGTGGGGGGAGGGAAGGCAGGGTCTGAAGGTCATCGACAGCTGGGACCCCAGGCCAAAAGCTCAGCTGGCGGGTGGTGGGAGCAGGGTGGGAGCAGGTACCCCCCCTTACCTTCTGCTTGCATGCCTCTCACCTTTCTGTACCTTTCTCCCAGACAGTCAGGGCTGCTGGCATGTGGGGTGGACCCTTCTTCTGGCTCTGGGGACTTCTCTGCTTGAGCCTCTCCCTCCTCTTCCTGCCCCCAGAAGGACTTCCCGCCGAACAGCCTATGGACCGTTTTCTCTGCATTTTCCAGCCGGAGGCAAAGCTGGGAAGAAAAAGCCAGGACTCCATGAGGAGCTGCTCAGTCACATGGATGATCAGAGCTGCAGGGCAGGGGGCTCGAACTGGGGTGCCCAGCAGGCTTGGGCAGGGCTCTCTGGGCTCCCTAGGATCTCCCTTTCTTTTTTTATTTTTTAAGCTTATTTATTTATTTAGAGAGATTGAGCAGGGTAAGGGCAGAGAGGATGAGAGAGAGAATCCCAAGGAGGCCCCATGCTGTCACCGCAGAACTCAACACAGGGCTCAAACTCATGAACCAGGAGTTCATGACTTGAGCTGAAATCAAGAATCAGATACTCAACCAACTGAGCCACCCAAGTGCCCCGGGGCACCACGTTTCCAAATCAAGTTCCACATCTGCTGGGCAAAAGCTGCACAGGAAAAATTCTTACCGATTCTTTCAGGCCTGGTTCAAATGGTACCGCCTCTGGGAAGTCCTCCTTGAATTCCCACATCACTCTCTTCCCACATTCCCCATCCCCTGACCAAATCTAGCTCTCCTTCCCCTCAATGTCCAGCCCGAAACCTCCAGGTCACTCTCAGATGCTGTAATCTGTGTGTCACCCTTGCAAGATCCTGAGCTCCGTGAGAGCAGGGTCCCATGTCTCATGCACTAGGCATGCTGAAGGCCTGGTGTGATGGGTAATTTTGTGTTGATTTGACTGAGCCATGGGGTGCTGAAGTATTTGGTCACACACAACTTGGGGTGTTTCCGTGAGAGTGGTTTTAGATGGATTTAACATTCATCTATATCTATCTATCTATATAGTATCTATAACTATGTATATCTAGATTGATAGATAAATATAGATATTATATACATAGATATATTAAAGAGACAGGACGAGAGAGAGAGAGCGAGCACATGTGCACACAAGAGCAGGGGGAGAGGGGCAGAGGGAGAAGGAGACTCTTAAGCAGGCTCCACTCTCAGCTTAGAGCCTGATGCGGGGCTCAATCCCACAGCCCTGGGATTATGATCTGAGCCCAAACCAAGAGTCAGACACTCAACTGAATGAACCACCCAGGCGCCCCTAACATTTAAATCAATAGACTGAGCCAAGCAGAGTGCCCCGATAATGTAGGTGGGCCACATCCCATCAGTCAAAGGCATGAATGAAACAAAAGGCAATCAACAACTACAGGGTAATTCTGCCTGGCTGCCTCAAGCTGGGACATCACCTTTTCCCCGCCTTCAGCCTAACCTCAAACATTGGCTTTTCCCAGGTCTCAAGCCTCTAAACTAAAAGGCTCTCAGGCCCTCAGACTCCGACTAGAACAACACCATCGGCTTTAAAGCTTGCTGACCGCAGACCTTGGGAAGTGTCAGCCTCCATAATCGTGTGGGCCAATTCCTTACAATAAATCTCTTTCTAGAGGTACCTATGTGCTACTGGTTCTGTTTCTCGAGAGAACGCTAATACGCCTGGCTTAGTTGGTTCTTAAAATGTGATGGATGTGAGGGGCACCTGAATGGCTCAGTCGGTTAAGCGTCCGATTTCAGCTCAGGTCACGATCTCACCACTCACAAGTTCGAGCCCCACGTCGGGCTCTGTGCTGACAGCACAGAGCCTGGAGCCTGCTTCGGATTCTGCCTCCCTCTCTGTCTGCCCCTCCTCCACTGGCGCTCTGTCTCTCTCTCAAAAATATAAAAACATAAAATGAATTTTTTTAAAGAACTCTTCCATGATGTGGCCCTGCTCCTCTCTGCACACCCGTCTTACGTCTCTCTCACTATACTGGTCTACTTCTGCTCCTTGAACATACCAAGTCCTTTCTTGTCTCAGGACCTTTGCACATACTGGTGCCTCTGCCTGGGACGCTCTTACCCCAGCTCTTCACCAGGCTGCTCAAGCTCCCCCTTTAGGTCACAGCTCAAACTTCGCCTTCCCGAACACAATACTTAAAAGATGTCACTGTTTTATCAATATGTTTACTCATTTTTTATCTGTTTACCTCTGTGGGCAGGGATCTTATCTTACCTGTTGATCATCAGATTCTCAGAGCCTAGTACAGCACCTGGCACAAGTCACGTAGAAGAGAGATATTTGTGCAATGGATGACAGGCGGGTAGATAAATATGAATATATGGATGGACGGACAGACGAATGGGCGTAGATGGAAATGGAAGATGGACAGATTGGATGGAAGGATGGATAGATGAGTGAGAAAAATGAAGCTGTGGGTAGGTAGGTAGGTGAATAGACAGATGGGTGGGTAAGAGAGAGAAGAACGGATGGATGGATGGATGGGAAAGAGGGTAGATGGAGAGATGGGGATAGAACAGATGGAGGAGAAGAATGAATGGATGGATGGATGGATGGATGGATGGATTGGATGGGAGGCTGGACTGATGACAGATATACAGATGTATATAAGCGTGAATACGTGGACAGGTGTGTGAACGGGTGCACAGGAGTGTATGTGGATGACTAGGAGGCTGGGTGAATAGATGCAGGGGTGAGAAGTTGGTGGAGAAATGGGTGAGAGGCTACATAAACAGATAGATAGATGGATGGACGACGGATGAAGGTAGACGAACATACAGAGGTAGGAACGGGTAGGTGTGTGGATGGATACATGGATGGGTGGGCAGGTGGCTGACTGGGAGAACAGGTGACTAGATGGGTAGGTGAGAGGGTGGATGGACAGATGGGTGGGAAGGTACAGAGATGAGAGGGAGGAGAGAGATGGGTGAGAGGGAGGGATCGAGTGGACGGACAGATGTATGTACGTGTGGGTGGATGGATGTAAGGACCAGGGGGTACAAGACTGAGGAGTGGATCAATAGATTCAAGAGGTGATATACGGAAAAATGGATGGATGGGAGAACTCCTGGCCTTCTAGAAGAGGCCCCAAGGCGACTAGAGTGGGCCCCCTCTCACCTCCAGGAAGTTGAAGGCATGACCTAGGGCGTGGATGGTCAGGTTGGTCATGGCGGAACGGGGGAGGAAGGAGGCTGGAGAAAAGAGAAGGGTCCGCTCCAGGTTGGCTCCCAGGCTGCCAGACACTAGGAGAACCAAGAGAGAGGATCAGCACACTCTGTACCTGTCACAGAGTAGAGTCTGGCCACCGAGGGGCCACAGCCTAAGACAAGGCAAGATGGGGCACGTCCTCTCCAGCAGGACAGGTGTCTCTGCCTTTAGCCTCATCAAAGCCCCAGAAAAGATCAGGACACCCCTGCTGACAAGTGGGCACCCCACTTTCTACCCAGAGACTTCGGGAGCGGCCGAGGGAGTAGAGGTACCCAAGCTAGAACGGGGTTTCCTTTTGGATGCTTTGTTTAATTACGACAAGATGGTGACAACCTCCGTTTAGTGCCTTTTAACACAGGGGAAAACAGGTCCCCAATTCACAGGCAGGCAACAGAGCCAATCTTCCACCATTATTTCGTCAGCACTGTATTCCTTTTCCGGATTACCTTGCGTTTACAGAGTTAAACTGATTTTTTTTTTATTAACGGTAGTAATAGACAGATTCCTTTTGAAATAAATGCAAGTTAAAAAAGAACCAGTTTAGAGAAAAGACAGAAATACTCCATTGCATGCTATGAACTGGCTGATAGTTGATGAGTTTAGACTTCTTCCAACAAAAATGGCAGGTGGGTGGGAACAGAGCAAAAAAATCAAGCAGGTGGCATATAAACAGGTGACAACTGGGAAAGAGTGTCTTCGATCCACGTGTCCTCGAGGGTTAGAGCTCCCAGGTCCCCCAGGGCTTCATGGCCCCAGAGCGGGGCAGCGGCTGCCCAGGATGGCCATACCTGAGCGAAACGTGACGTCAGAATAGGATGAGTGTTTCCAGGCCTCCGGATGGAACTCCTGGCTGAGGATGTCCTCAGGGAGGGTCTCCCGGAGAGCGCGCTTTAGAGGGTCATCGGTCTCCAGCAGCTGCAGCAGGTGACTCCACACAAAGGAACCCACTGGAGTCCAGTCACAGCCAACAGGGAGGGGAGGGGAGGGGAGGGGAGGGGAGGGGAGGGATGGATCTGGAGCTGGCTCAGCCCAGAGAACAGACTCCCTCCCCCCACCCCACCGGAGCGTGTAACCCAAGTCCTGCCACTTCCACAAGCCAAGGGGCTTCTCAGGAGCCCAGCTATCTGTATTTTATTTCAAGAAATCACGGCCAACAGTGGTGCTTTCATGGAACTTGTCAATCCAGCCCGCGCACAGCATCCTGACGTGCCTTCCGGGAGGGAGAGGGGGACACTGTGGGGAAAGCTCTGGGTTGACAGTCAGACCCAAGTCTGAATCTCACGTCCACCACTCACGAGCTGTGTGACCTCAGGCTGGTTACTCTACCTCTCTGAGGCCCAGTTTCCTCATCTGCAAAACGAAGCATCACAACCCATCTCCCAGGGCTGCTGGTGCAGACCAGTCAAGAGGAAGCCTGGGCCCAGAGAAATGAGTATCTTTCAGGGTTGGGAAAGGGGTGACGTGCATTTCGGGATAGGGATCCCCAGGCTCTCTGGAGGAGTAAAGATCAAATGAGATCACCCAGGGGAAAGATTCTGATGAGGGATATTAGAGTCTAAATGGGAGCCCCCAATCCGCTTGTTGTCCCAGGCTCTCAGAATACCCGGCAGAGAGCTTCTAGAACAATCCGCCATGGATCAGAGTGGAGGCTGGCTTTTCTTCCCAGGGGGCAATACACAGGCCTGCTACCCCAGGGTCTCCATCAAGGCTGAGCCCCTTCCCTGATTCCTCGGTGAGGGGGCTTGGGTTAATGGCCTACTTGACCAAAACTGCCGCCTCTCCCCACCTCCCACTCACATCCCATCCCATCCCATCCCACCCGATACCACCAACGAACAGTTACATCTTCTAGCAGTACCGTTTGTATTCCTTTCGGAGGGATGTCACTTCTTTAGAAGGTAATCTAACAGCATGACAGACTTTTAAATGTGTACACCCTTCAAAAAAGAGGGGGGGTGGAAAGGGGCACCTGGGTGGCTCAGTCGGTTAAGATTCTGCCTCTTGGTCTTGGCTCAGGTCATTATCTGGCGGTTCGTGAGTTCAAGCCCCATGTTGGGCTCTACGCTGACAGTGAGGAGCCTGCTTGGGATTCTGTGTCTCCCTCTCTCGTGCACAGGTACATGCATTCACTCTCTCTCTCTCAAAATAAAGAAACTTTAAATTTTTAAAAGATAAACCGTTCTAAATGCCTTTGTATATTGACTCGGTTTATGCTCCCTCTATGAGGGAGGTAGCGCAAGTACGATCATCCCCATTTCCCAGATGTACAAACAGAGGCTCAGCAAGGTTTAGTAACTTGTCCAAAGGCACACAGGCAGGGAGCCGCTGAGCTGGGATTTGAACCCGGGCTGTGGGGCTCCAGGGGCTCACCTCACTGTGTAGCATGCACAAGATTTTTGAAAATTAGTTCAACTTATTTTTCTTTGAAGTTTCACTTTTGGGTTTAGGAACTATGGCCAGAGGCCCCTGTTTATTTAGTTATTTTCAGAGCAAGAAAGAGACAGGAAACAGGAGAAGTGGAGGGGCAGAGAGAGTGAGAGAGAGAATCCCAAGCAGGCTCCACACTGTCAGCACAGAGCCCGACGTGGGGCTCGAACCCACGAACCATGAGATCACGACCTGAGCAAAAACCAAGAGTCAGAAACCTAACTGACCGAGCCGGCCAGGAGCCCCAGAGGCCCCTGTTTAAAGGGTACTCTCTGACCCTAGAAGGGATCGGAGATTTGGAGATACTGTTCCTCCTCTGTCTCAGGTCTCCCTTCCAGGCACTAGGTCACGAGCTGGCCAGAACTACAAGGGAAGTCAGCGGCTTTCATCCCTTTTCACAGATGAGGAAACAGAGATCCAGAAAGAGAAGCAACTTGTCCAAGATTGTCTAGGTGCCATACACGGGACGTGCGGGCACACGAGGCTACTTGTTCAGGGGGTGTGGCAAGAAAAGGAGAACAGGAAGGGGTTAGGAGAGCACCTGATGCGCAGAGGTGAACCCGCTTCCAAACCCTCGCACCCAGCGGGAGGCCCCGTGCCAGCCCCGCCCCCACCCCCAGCTCCCACTGCTCACCCTGGGTAGACCGCTCGCCGGCCTGGGTGCGCCGCACCTGGGCGAACACCTCCTCGCCAGGACACCTCATCAGGGCCAGGTAGGCATTGATGCGGATCTCAGCGTCCTCCTCGGGGCTTTGGTACAGGCGGGAGAGCACAGATCGCTGGCCCGGGCAGAGGGGAGGCCATCACCCTGGGTCCATCCACCTTCCACCCCTCTCCACCCCGGGGCTCCATGTCCCCCGAGCTGCTCTGGCTCCAGCAGGTGGCCCTGTTGCCCCCCGCCCCCCCGGCTCTGATAATATCTCCGCCATAGGAGGCCTCCCTGATGCTGTCACCTGCGGCCCATTTACGGGAGGTGGTAGGGTCACTGCTGAGCCCCGTCATCCCCCAGCCCGAAGGCTCCCCACTTTCCACAGGTAACAGCAGGTAGATAGATGGGTGTGGCTGCATTCTAATAAAACTTTATTTATAGAAGCAGCACAGTGTGCGACACAAAGGAGGTATTCTCTCAAGGGCTTGGCTTGCCCAGGCCCCTTTCCTAAGCAAGCAACCTCCCTCACCCTGTGACTTTCTCCCTCGGCACCTGCCGGTTTCCTTCAGAGCACAGCCCTCCATCCGTCCACTCTTGCAGCAGTATTTACTGAGCACCTACTATGTGCCCGGCACTGTGTTAAGCGCCAGGTGACAGTGACAAGCAAGATAAACCCAGCTCCTGTCCCCTGAAGGTGATTTTCTAGTGCAGGAAGACTGACAATAAACGTGGTTCGTCTGTGAAATGTGTATTAGGTGATAAATGCCAAAAAGGGAAAACTTAAACGGGGAAGCAATTTCAAGGGCGCCTGGGTGGCTCAGTCAGCTAAGCGTCTGACTTCAGCTTGTGTCATCATCTCTGGATTCGTGAGTTTAAGCCCCACGTGTGCTCTGTGCTGACAGCCTTCGGATCCTGTGTCTCCACCTCCCTCTTCCCCTCCCCAGCTCACACTCTGCCTCTCTCTCCCTCTCAAAAGGGAACATTAAAAAAAAAATTTTTTTAATGTGTAAGTAATTTCAGGTGCAAGAGCCAAGGAGGACCCCTGCAAAGTGATTTATACACAAAGACTTAGAGGAAGTGAGAAGTGAAGCCTCAGGATATCCAGGGGAAAGGCATTCTGGGAAGGGAGAATAGCCCATGCAAAGGGCCTGCGGCAGAAGCGCGCCCAGAGGGAGGACAATCAGGAGCCCAGCGTGGCTGGAGAGCCGTAGGGGTGAGGAAAATAGACAAAGCTATAAGCAAGTCAGTGGTCAGGGCACACAGGGCCTGCCAGGTCTGTCAAGACTCTGGCTTGAGGGCGAGAGAAGCCTCTAGAACAGGGGTCAGCCAACTTTTTTGCAAAGGGACAGACAGTACATTTTTCTGGCTTTGCGGGCCATGCAGTCTCTTGCAATGACTCTACTCTGCAGCTGTAGCAAAAAAAAAAAAAAAAGCAGTCCTAGACAACACACAAATGAACAGGCACGGCTGCATTCCAGCAAAGTATTTCGTGCAAAATAGGCAGCAAGGGAGCGTGGGGCCTGTGGACCAGAGCTCGCCGACCCCCGAACTAGAGGGTTTGCAGCACAGGACGGCTTCTATATGGTTTGTGATCATATTGCTTATTTGTGTGTTTCTTTGATCAGTCCTCGCCTCCCACACCAGATGCAGGCTCCGTGTCAACAGAGACCCGGACGCCTATTCACGCAGGTGCCCGGTGCACAGTAGGTACCCAGTAAATACGCGACGGATGAACACATGAAGAAAATGAGTTCGCAAACAGTGGTTCGAGACCCACCGCCGCCCAATCGCAACCCCAGGGAACGACACACGGGAGCTCACGTCTGCAGAGCAGGGAACTCTCCGGAAGGCCTGGATGGCCCCCAGCCGGACTTCAGGGGGGCAGCTCCTCTCAGACGCACAAGTGCTCAGAGCAGGGGTGAGAGCGGCGGCCGCCAGGCCCGCGTTGCCAATCGCCTTCAGCACGAGCTGGAGCTGAAACAAGACGTCGGTGGGGCCTTGAGGCCTGGTGGGGGTGCTCACCTCACCCGCACAGCTGAGGGCTCACCTGCGTGGCACAGGCTGTGCCCAGGATGCCGGTCTCCCTCACCTGGTCAGCGTCCGAGGGCTCCTGGAGGGTGCAGTTGGCATCCAAGGCCTCTCCCAGGATCCTCACGAGGGAGCCGACACCAGGCAGGCGTCCGCAGGGCCCGTCCAGAGAGGCACAGAGGTTGTGCGCCAGGGCCGAGATGCCCAGAAAGGCGCTGGGGCTGGCCCCCGGGGTCTGCAGGAGCGGCTGGGGACAGAAACCGGCCCCCACCCCAGCCGAGAAGGCTGCTAAGTGGCCCTTCACAGGCCCGGCCGCGTACAGATGGGCCCCCGCCCTGGCTGCACACAGACTCCTAGAGACCTGGGTCCCCTACCCCGGGAGTCTGAATAAACTGGCGTGTGGTTGGGCCTGTCCACGGAGCACCCGCCAAAGGACCTAGGTGACGCTTAGGTGCAGCAAGGAGGGAGAAGGCCGTTAGGGGGACGCAGGGCAGGGGACTGTCGCTGATGTCTCAAGACGGTTTCAGCTGTCACAACTGAGAAGCAGACACGCCAGCATCCCGGGGGCAGAGACCGGGGATGCCGCTGAAGGTCCTCTCGCACCCAGGAGGAACTGTCCACCCCAGAGGTCGACAGTGCGAGGCTGGGAAACCCCGGGCTCAGTCACCAGTTTGGAGGAGGAAGGCGGGCACAACACGGGGGGGGGGGGGGGGGGGGGCGGGGGCATCCGGGTTAATGCTTAGCAACCACCCGGAGACACCGCAGCCCCTCGTGGGTAGCGCTGGCCAATTTCCACGGTGTAAATGCTCCTGTCACAGCGCTCCCGGCGGCTCACCGCAGCGGGGCCAGACGCGCAGACATCAGCGGGGAGCGGCTGGCATGTGGCGAGCGCGCGCATGCGCGCGCCCGCTCACGCCAGCAAGCGCGTGCGCACGCACATGCGCACGCGCACACCCACCTCGCCTAAATAAACCCGAGGAAAGGGAGGCGGTCCTGTGCCGTAACGGGATGAGGCGTGCAGTCTCTATGACCTTGGCTTTTAACCTAACTTCTCTACCTGCAAGCTGAATGTTTAAATGACATCTGTGTTTTTCCGCCAGTTTCCCAACAGCGTGGAAATTGAGACTTTCCTGCCGCCAGCCCCACCCTCCAACACATGCTGGGGCCTCTTGGGTCTCGCTCCCTGAGGGTCAGGAGACCCCAGTCCCCGCCGTGGGGGCTACACTGCCCTACCCACCCACATCAAGCAGGCTCATCTCTCCAGGGGCCTCCCAGCAGCAGCAGCAACTGAGCCCAGGCTGAGTCAGACCCCGGCCCGTTCCAGCTGTGCGACAGGGTCCCACCCAGACGCTCAGCCACCCCTACACCAGGGCCCTGGAGCCTTCAAATCAGAGGAAAGCAAAGGGGGGTGGGGTGAGTGGGGGATAGGGGAGCGCTGGTTCTAGGCCTCTTGGGGGAAAAGCCAGAAAGATAGATTTTATTTATAAAGTTTTTTAATGTTTATGTTTGAGAGAGAAAGAGACAGATGCGAGCAGGGGAGGGGCAGAAGGAGAGGGAGACCCAGAATCCAAAGCAGGCTGCAGGCTCGGAGCTGTCAGCACGGAGCCGGAGGCAGGACTCGAACTCATGAACCGCAAGATCATGACCCGAGCAGAAGTTGGACGCTTAACTAAGCCACCCAGGCGACCTTAGGAAGATGGATTTTAATAAAAAACACTGACATGGCAGGCCCTGTGTGCCCAGTTCTGCTGTTCACATGTCACACAGATCACATGATTGAATCGTGAGACACAGAGAGATTAAGTAATTTGCCCACGGTCACCCAGCCCACAAAGAGGTGGAGCCAAGACGTAACCCTGAAGGGTCTGGCTCCCGGGCAGGACGTTACCCCACGCTCACTGCTCCTTAAATACATATTCTCAACTTGCGGAAACCAGGTCTGGGCATGGGCATCGGGCAGTGGCTTCTATTACCCCACCGAGAGCAGCGACAGCCTGGCAGCCTGGGAAAATGCAATGTCTATACCAACTCTGTTCTTCTCTTAGACTCCTGCTGTCCACCAGGTTTGTGCGTCCACAGCAGGGTGTCGTGCGTGTGTCTGCATGTGTGCTCTCGTATGTGGTATGTGTAAACACGCGTGTTGTGTTCCCTTATGGGAGTGTATGTTTTTCCCAGTATACATGTGGGTCGGGGTGCACATGTCCCAGTGCGTGCGTGTGCACACGTACCAACATGGGTGGGTGCCCTGTGTGTATACATGCCTGCCCTAATGTGTGTGTGTGTGCACGCCCCAGTATAGCCTGGTGTGTGTGTGTGCACCCAGGTATGGGTGGATGTCCGCACTTGTCCCTGTGAGTATCTTTGTGTGTGTGCCCATGACATGTCTGTGTATAGGCACCTCTGCTTTCACATATGTGTGTGTTTTGGTATGTATGTCTCCGTGTGTGTGTTTTGTTTGTGAAAGGAAAGGGATGTGTGGCTTGGAAAAGCACATTCAATGTTATTCGAGATCTATCAACTGAGAACAGTCTTCCCTGTTTCCTCCATACAGAGGAGGGAGAGCAGGGGACATGAACCGTGGAGAGAAGACAGCCAGGCTTGTGGAGGACGGTTCCCCCCTGTCAGAGGTCTCGCTCTCTACTGGCTTTGCCCCAGGAAGGCCGCCAGGGATAGGCAAGGGCAGACTGGGCCCTCCAGGGACCAAAGATGGAACAAGAAGCGAGGTAGGGGCCAGCGGGGGAGGCCAAGTGGCTGGGGCCCCTTGGCCGGCTGGGAGCTGCAGGACAGCGGGGCCAGCATGAGGTCAGGGCTCCCAGAGCAGCAAGGACCCTGTGGGATCACTGGCTGCCCGAGGGACAGGGGGGCAGGAGATGTCTGCCCAGAACGGCCAGCCCTCCTTGACTTCACGAGAATCAGAACACTGGCTCCTAATACAAAAATCTCTAACTTAAAAAAAGCTTTGGTGACACTTCGATTAAAAGTCTGCTTAGAAGGTTCTCTCTTTTAATTTTAATTTTTTTATGTTTGTTTATTTTTGAGACAGACACGGCATGAGCAGGGGAGAGGCAGAGGGAGACAGAGACACAGAATCTGAAAGAGGCTCCAGGCTCTGAGCTGTCAGCACAGCCCGATGAGCAGCTAGAACTCATGGACCGTGAGATCGTGACCTGAGCTGAAATCGGACGCTTAACTGAATGAGCCACTCAGGTGCCCCCCCCCACTTTAATTTTTAAAGATAAAATTTTCCCGGGGCGCCTGGGTGGCTCAGTCGGTTGAGCGTCCGACTTCGGCTCAGGTCATGATCTCCCAGTCTGTGAGTTCGAGCCCCACATCGGGCTCTGTGCCGACAGCTCGGAACCTGGAGCCTGCCTCGGATCCTGTGTCTCCCTCTCTCTCTGCCCCTCCCCTGCTCACGCTCTGTCTCAGTGTCAAAATAAATAAAAACATTTAAAAAAATTATATAGGGGCGCCTGGGTGGCGCAGTCGGTTAAGCGGCCGACTTCAGCCAGGTCACGATCTCGCGGTCTGTGAGTTCGAGCCCCGCGTCAGGCTCTGGGCTGATGGCTCGGAGCCTGGAGACTGTTTCCGATTCTGTGTCTCCCTCTCTCTCTGCCCCTCCCCCGTTCATGCTCTGTCTCTCTCTGTCCCAAAAATAAATAAACGTTGAAAAAAAAAAATTTTTTTTTTAAATTATATAAAAAAAAGATAAAATATTCCCCAGGCCTATGACCCTCATACAACTGATTTCCCTTTTCCAACGGGACTTGAAAACCCACTCGTCTTGCCCCCAAATCAAGCCTCCCCCAGAGGCCAGACAGGTAACCTGATAGAAAACAACAGAAGATGCATTGGGGAGATGAAACACGAGCTGGAAAAGACAAACAGCCTGCATTTCCCAAACCAAGAACTTCTAAGTTACATTCATCAAGAGACACCACTAAGAGAGGAAATGGCAAAGAGGCATAGGGCCCAGCAATGGAACGGAGTCCACACACACACACACACACACACACGCACACACGCACACAGCACGGACAAGTCTCACAGAGAATATGGGAGAAAGAAGCCCGACTCCAGGTGCACATGAGCTCATGGGACAATGTCAAGAGCGGGCAAGAGTGAGGGACGGCCGGAAAGGTCAGAATCCCCATGATCTTTGACGTCACTGACCAGGAAGGACACAGGGTGGGGGAGGGGAGCAGGACATGTCCTCCATCTTTTGCTGCTTGCCCAGGTGGACAAATGTCACACAGGACACTTAGGAGTAGCACAGTCTCCTGATTGGGTACTTTGACATGTAACTAAAAACACACCCCTAAGTGCAATGCGGCCCCCTGGGACAGTGGGCCAGACAGAGGACACCGTGGGGAAGGTGGTGGGATTTGAACAGCTGAAGTTTAGTAAGTAACGTACTAAGGTCAGTTCCTTAGATGTGACAAATATGCCCTGGTGACGTCAGACATTAGTAATGGGAGAAACCAGGCCCGGATACACAGGAACTCTGTACTAGCCTTGCAACCCTTCTGCACACCGAAAATTACTCCACTAGAAAAAGTATATTAAAATACTCTCAGGGCGCCTGGTGGTTTAGTCAGTTAAGCATCTGACCTCCGTTCAGGTCATGATATCATGGTGCGTGAGTTTGAGCCCCGCGTCGAGCTCTGTGCTGACAGCTTAGAGCCTGGAGCCTGTTTCAGATTCTGTGTCTCCCTGTCTCTCTCTGCCCCTCACCCTCTCACTCGCTCTCTCTCGCTTCTTTCTCTCTCAAAAATAAACAAACAGTAAAAAAAATTTTTTTTAACTCTCTTGCCTACCCCCTTCCCCCTCTTTCTCTTCCCCCTCCCCCTTCCCCTCTTCCTTCTCTCCACCCCTTCCAGGCTGCTAAAAGCAAGTCTGCATCTCGGACACATGCCCCACAAGCGCCCGGCACACTGTGTCCTTGTGGACTGGACGAGAGAACGAGCAAACCAGTCCAGAGAGGAGCCAGCTCTGGCGTAGAGGACAAGCCAAGTAGGCGGTCGAGACCCTGGGCTCTGTCAGCCGAGGGACCCCGCCCACCCCGTATCCCTAACAAGTGGTCCCAGCAGCGACACCAGCCGCACGCGTGACACTTGGTGCACATCACGACAGCCCCTTGATCCACAGAGTCTCATTATGCATCACCCCACTGCACAGAGGGGGAAACTGAGGCACAGAAAAGGCAAGCGCCCGGCTGTAGGTCATCCTGGTAAGAGACAGAGCTGCGATCCGGAGCTGGAGGTCTAGAACCGGAGCCTGCCCTTTTAACCACCTCACTTGTGCCGAACAAACGGTCTCGAGGACACTGACCCTGCAGGCACTGACTGAGCCCTGGTGGCTCCTGGACAGCGCTAGTGCCCCTGGTGGCCAGACTGTCACCTGTCGGGCCACAAGCCGTGGGGGATGCCCCCAGCGGGGGCCAGCCTGAGCCTGGCTCTGAATCAGGGCCTGATTTGTGTCTGCTGAGCAGAGCCAACCACATAGCCTGCCTGGACCGGCCCCACAGCCAACCCTGGAGTCCGTGGTCAGGGGTCAGGGGTGAGTGCTCCCTATATTCTGCCCAGAGAGTCAGCCAGAGCCTGACCAGCACGAGGGACTAAAAGATCCTGCTGGAGACGTCCTCCCCCAATGGCGAGGCAGGGGTCTCTGCCGCTCCCGGGGACCCTGGCTGCCTGTCACCAGCTCTCACCCCTGCTCCCTGCTGGTGGCCCCTGAATCCTCGCCCACTACCCGCCTGGCACAGCAGGGTGAGGAACAACAAGTGACGGTGCCCGCAGGCAAGTGAGGACACATCCTTCGGAGAAAGGAAGGGCACACAGGCCACCTTAGGCAAGCTTCCCAGCCTCCTCGGGCCTCAGTTTCCCCATTTGCAGTATGGGCATAATCAAAGCACCTACTTCACAGAGGCATCGTCAGGATTAACTAAGACCTCCAGGTGATCAGAAATCCTTGGCCTAGCTTCACACAGGCTTCCTAGTTTCAAGACTCAATAAACGTATTTGTGTACAATAACAAGAACAGCTCTCACCTAAAGGGCTCAGACTCTGTGCCAGACACGGGGAGAATCCATTTACATGCATCTCCCCATCTCTTACCACCAGCCCCGGAGGAAGGTTCTTATTCCATCCCCATCTTCCGGATCAGAAAACAGGCTCAGAGAGGTTAAGCCACTTGCCCACAGTCACACAGCTGGGAGGCACGCTGCTGAGACTCAAACCCAGATCTCGCTGCTCTGTCCCCACTGGCAGCACGAGGGGCTGGCTCAGAGCCCTGACGAAAGCGGGTTACCCCCTGTGTCCAATCGGTTGCTAAGTCAGGGAGGGATGCCAGGGGGCCGGGTGGGGAGCAGGGGCTCACCAGCAGCGTGTGGACCATGGCATCTGTGGGCTGTGGGATGAAGGCCAGCGACCAGAGCCACGCCTCTATCTCGTCCACCTCTACCTCTCCGGACATGATGAGGTCCTTCATGAGGCCCACACAGGGCTCGGTGCCACAGGAGGGCAGGGCGTCCACCAGCGGCTGCCTGAGATCGAGAGAGACAGAGGGATGTCACAGAGGTGGCCCGCACATCCTGAGCGCCTTCGGACTCATCTCGAGGTGGCCTCGGGTCATCCCGGGACACTCTGAGGCTCCGAGAAGTACGATGGGGACGTGTCTGGGATCACACACCCCGGAAGGGGTCGAGCTGGGCTTGGGACCCAAGCAGCCTGGGTTCACAAGGATAACAGCAGCCCAGTCCCAACCCTGGCCAGTCCGCCCACCCAGGAAACAGCGGTTTGGGGCCACATTAGAACCGCCCACTGCTCTGCTAAAACCTGCCTCGGTCACCAAGCAGGGGCGAGGACCCCCGGCATCGAACAGGAACCAACAACTGGCAGGTTGCCTCTGATGTTCAGTCCTGGGCCAACATCAGCATTTTTCTTTTCTTTTCTGAGATGGCAGAAAGGTTCCGAAGCTCAGAAAAGGTTTTCAACCTTGATACAATGGTGGCTCTGAGTAGGGATGTGACCGAATGGGAGGCAGATCCCCAGCATCACTGCAGAAACGGGAGGCTCCCAGAGCTGGAGGCCCCACAAGCCAGCCCACGCCTGCCCACGACCAGACGCCCCACCCCCACCCTCATCATCTGCCTGTCAATAGTCTCTGGCCTCGATTTGCTCATCTCGAAAATGGGAATGCTGATGGACCAGCCCCAACATGCCTGAGAGTCCTCGGAATACACAGGTCACTTCCTCTGAGCGACGTCCTCCCTCTTCTTCCCACCTCTCACCCTCACACCTCCTCTTTCCTCCATAAATCTGGGCCCTGGGGAACCACACTTGGGCCAGAAGTGAAGGCAGCCTCATGTACACCAAAACTCTCTGAAGAGCATCTGTCCTCTCAGAAAGTCCTAGATTTGGGATGGGTCCTCCCGCCTCCCTGACTCCCAACACGTACATGGACCGATGAGACCCAGGGTCTTGTAGGAAAATGCAGAGCAGCAGACGGGGGAGGTCACCAGGGAAACGGGCACTTCGTTCCTCCTGAGGACCTGAGGGCCCTTGCCTTGGTCACACAGAATTAAAACACGCCTAAGTCAAACATCACTTCTATTCAAGCCCGTAAGTACTAGATGGAGAAGCACAGACCGCCTGGGTTCAAACTCCCAACTCTGCTGTGTGACTCTGGGTCAGTTTCCTAACTGCTCTGTGCCTTGGCTTCCCTGCGCAAACATGAAGTAGGGATTAAAAAAAAAAAAAAAAGCCACCTACCCCACGAGGTCCTAGTGAGGGTTCAACGAGAGGATACAGAGAAAGGGTTTCAGGAGGTGCCTCTCCATTAGCTATTAGGCTGTGCAGTCACTGAGACATTTGGTCGTGTTGATTTTGCAGGTTTTTTTTTTTTCTTTCATATTTTGGACTGATAACCTTTATGAGATCTTTTCAAAAAATGTTTTCTATTTATTCATTTTTTTTAATTTTTTTTTCAACGTTTTTCATTTATTTTTGGGACAGAGAGAGACAGAGCATGAACGGGGGAGGGGCAGAGAGAGAGGGAGACACAGAATCGGAAACAGGCTCCAGGCTCTGAGCCATCAGCCCAGAGCCTGACGCGGGGCTTGAACTCACGGACCGCGAGATCGTGACCTGGCTGAAGTCGGATGCTTAACCGACTGCGCCACCCAGGCGCCCCTCTATTTATTTTTGAGAGAGGGAGAGAGACAGAACATGGGCGGGGGAGGGGCAGAGAGAGAGGCAGACACAGGATCTGAAGCAGGCTTTTTGAGATCTTTTTGAAAGGCTGTGGAGAAACTCCCAGATGTCTGGAGCTCAGGAGCTTGGAGAGCAGCAGGACTTGGGGAAGGAGCCCCAGGCTTCCCCAGGACAGCCCGGAGCCCAGAGTTCCTCAGACACTCGGCACCCGGGGTCTCTGTTTACCCCTTGCTGGCCCCACATCAGTAGGGTCCAGGGGGTGGGACCCCAGCCCGGCCCGCACCCCCACCCACGGCCAGAAGGGTACCCAAGGCACATTGGAATGCTAATTCCAGCTCTCTGCAAGAGGGTCCCAGTCTGGGGGAGAGAACAATGCCTGTATTTATACTGCCAGGCCCTTCAGATTAAGTCACAAGAAGGCCCCCCCACCCCCGCCAGCCCGTGGGAACCTCCAGACTCCCCGCTTAATCACCTTCTTGGCAGACATCCCAGAACGAAGGACGAGTCAGTATCACAGGGATGAGACGAGGCGAGACGAGATAGCACCATGCAGCCCTCAGAGGGGGGACCCGGGACGGGGCCAAGATGGCCCAGCCCCACCAGGACCGCCAGCCAGCTCCCCGGCCGGTCCCCCCCTCCCCCGCAGCAAGGCCCTTACCAGTTGTCCCGGCATTTAAAAGAAGATTGTCTCCAGAGTTCCAGCAGCTCATCTGGGGAGAGTCCCTGGAGCTCTAATACCAGCGTCAGGAACAGTTCTGCGGCCTGGGAATCAGAGCGGGGAAGCATGAGCAACACCTCCTCCCCTGGCAGCCTCGGGGGGTGGTGGAGGGCACAGGGTCACCTACTCCATTCCCCTGTCTTCAGACAGGACGGCAAAGAAAGTGGGACATGTATTGGCAACCTCCACCTGAAGTGTCCTAAGATCCAAAGAAATGAGGCCACGTGTCTGGGCTTCTCTCTCCCAAATTCCTGGCACACAGCCTGGTCCATTTCTATTCTTTAGCTTAACCAGCATTTATTGGGCACCTACTGTGTGCCAGCCACTACACCTAGGGGCTGGGGATAAGCGGGAGGCGGTGGGGGGAACAGACATGATATCTGCCTTTGTGGGCTTTACGCTCTAACAAAAGCTCACTAAATGTTCACACGACCACGATCTAGGCTGAGTCTCAGCCTCTTTCATAGAGTCGGTGAGATGGCAATCGTTTCTGATATTTTTAACGAAAAAAATATAGAATAAAAGGGCGTATTCAGACCACACACCCCTCAGGTTTCCGGAGATAGGTGATTTGGTCCCAGCTTCCTGCTGGCAGTCCCCACGCCTCCCCCGGGCTTGGCCAAGGCCAGGACCGAGGCTCCCCAACCCACGCCTGGCCAGCCAGGGCTCTGCTGGGGCTGGGACCCACTCACCCGGCCTCTGGCCTCCCGTGCTGAGTGGCAGGCACCCAGTTCCCGTGCACACAGCTTGGCCGGGCAAGACGCAGGCTGCACAACAGGCCCCTCACTGGCCAGCTCGGCCCACCCACCCCTCCGGACAGCACATCTGGCCCCTGGGGTCCGGACAGCGTTCCTATGATGTGCCTTCTCTTTGTGGAGCCGCAGGCTACCCTTAGCTTTGCCTTTACTTTCTCGTGCTGGACACACAAGCCACCCCTTGGGTGGGACGACTGTCACCACCACGGCAGGCCCTGACTGCTATTGGCCTTCAAGACTGTCAGCCCAGCTCGGGGCAGCCACCCCCGGGGACTCTCAACTCCAGGCCTGCTGCCTGCCTTCTGGATGGGCTCAGCTCGGCATCACCCGAGATTCTCTGGGCTGAGACACTCACGCTTTGAAGCCCTCCAACAACTGCTGTGCCTGGCTGAGCACCTGGCCACCTGGGGAAGGCCGGGTATCCACCCTGGAGTATGCCGCCTCCTCCGGGGAGGCCTCTGGCCCCGAGTGTGGGCATCAGGACTAGCCTTCCAGGGTCAGCCACAGCAGGAAGGATCACAGCACCGCCTCCGGTTCTCCCCTCCAGCAGCGAGACAAGGGAGAAGCCCGTCCGCTGCTAACAAGCACGCACGATCCTAACGCGAACACCACCAGGACCACCACTGGTCACTTTGTACGGAGCCTCTGCTGCGTGTCAGGCACTGTTCTAGGTCGCGTGCACGCACCGTCTCGTTTGACCCGCGCGCGACAGCCTACGGGGAGTGGGTGTCGTTATCCCCCCTTAACAGAGAAGATCAGGGACACTCTGAGGGCTTTACTCAGGTGCCGGTGGCCTCACCCCTAAGTGGCAGAGTCGAGCACTGAACCCTGGCCACCTAGCTCCTAAACCCACACTCTTCACCGGTGTCCCCTGCCTGAGGGCATGGGGTGGGGGTGGGCAAACAAACAAGAAAAAAGAGAGCCCGGACTTCTGGCAGCTTCCAAGTCCCATGATGTCAATACTCCCACTGTGGCCCCTTTCCAGCTGCCCGTGTACCCACGTGCTGTCACTGGACGCAGACTTGGAAAAAGCAGCACGGAGGCGCGAGAGCAGATCATGTCACCACCCACGCCTACAGCAGGTGCAAACAAACTGGTCACAGGTGTCAAGGTCACAGGCAGGCAAGTGATGGTTTTGAACACTGATTACCTTTGTTTCTAATGTGACTTCTCTTTTTTTTTCTTGATGTTTAAGAGCGAGAGAGAACACACGTGCAGGAGGGGCAAAGAGACAGGGAGAGAGAAAGAAGCCCAAGCAGGCTCCACCCTGTCAACGCAGAGCCCAAAGCGGAGCTCGATCTCACGAATCATGAGATCACGACCTGAGCCGAAATCAACGGTCAGACACTCAACTGAGCCACCCAGGTGCCCTTACCATGGACTTATTTCTAACACGATCGTTAATAAGAACGGCTGTGTTTAACAACCGCCCTGCAGGGTTTGGACCATCACCTCTGACATACCACGGTCTACACGGCCCCTAAAACCCTTGGCTGTACACAGTCAGTGTTTAATAAAGGCCCAGGACCTGGGCTCCATATTCTTAGAATACCAGATGGTAACCAAGAGCCGAGCCCTCTGCCTGGAGTCCTCCCTGGCAGTGGGGGTGGGGCTGTGCCACCCTGCCTCACTTCTCACCTCCTCCTGCATCATCTACGGATGATTCTGGCCATCACAGCCCCCTGCCCCCCACGTCGAAACTCCAGGGCCTCTCTGGCGAGGGTCAGGCCCGCAGAATTTGCTCTCTATTGAGCAGGAGTCCTGGTTTTGTTTCCCGACTGAAAAAACCAATCTTGTCTCCTGCCCAGCGACAATGACAAGCAAGGGCATCCCAAGCCGAAGCCCGCAAAGCTGGTCCCCAGGGCAACCAGGCGGGCCCCCCAGGCCTTCAGGGGGCCGAGGAGCTGCTCCGTGGGCACTGAGGCATCCCTGAAAAGCCACTTTCAGAAACAAGGTCCTCAGCAGCAACCCGCCAGCCGGGGGGGGGGGGGGGGGACCTCCCCAGGGAGAACAATTTATTTCCTTTCTTGGGCTATAAATACAGAACAGCCGCCCTGTGCCCTCGGGGGCCCGCACTGCCAGTCTCCAGGAAGCAAGACGGAGGCCCCGGGTACGCCTCGCTCTGAGCCACCCCTCCTGGGGAAGGTCCCGGCCAGGGAGTCAGAGGATGCTCTGGGGGCCAGACGAGGGAAGCGGGCCTGTCCTGTGGTTTCCAAGCACTTCCTGAGGGTGAGCCACATGACAGTTAGAACGTAGGCTACAAAGTGGCTGTTCTCGGCGAGGGCGACCTTACTCCCCTGGCGCTATGTGGCACCACCTGGGGACACTTCTGTCACAGCTGGGATAGGGGTGAGGCTGGCCTCTGGTGAGCAGAGGCCAGGGACGCTGCTGAACATCCGAGATGCACAGGACAGCCCCTCCCCACTCAAGAACGATCTGGCCCAAGGTGCCAGGAATGTCAAGGTAAGAACCCTGCTGGGGGGGACAGGCTGCCTGGGTTGACAGCTGGCCTGGTCACTTCCTAACCAGCTGGTGGCTTGTAGCACCACCTTGCGAGGCAGATGGCCCTTTTCTTTCTGGCTCCCACGAAACCCCCAGGGTGAGGTACACGGGATCAGCAAGCTGGAGACTGGCTCCTGGTTCCCCCATGTGTCTCCGCCATATTATACACACATGTACAAAATGTATGTGTGTGTGTGTGTGTGTGTGTGTGTTCAACATGCATCCAGTATACACAGATATAACACACGGTCTGTTTATTCAACATATTCTACTCTGTTTCATCGTCAATAAATGTAATCAGTAGGTATAAACACAGTCTCTACATCCTCAATGTATTATAAAAATATCTATTTTCTCAGCGTCCATCTGAATCTGACCCTTCTCCCTTCGTCTCCCAGACCCCCTTCCTGTATGTCCCCCTAAGTTACCACAAGAGCTTCTCGCCTGGGCTCCCTGCATCCCACCTGGCGCTCGGTCTGTTCTCCAGCCTTAGCCACAGGGGGAACGTTAAAATGCACATCAGATCGTGACCTCCCTCCTCTGTACGACACCCTCCAAGGCTCCCCACTACCCCAAGAGAAAGGGATTTGTGAGCTCCACCGAGGGGACCCTCGTCCCCTCTCGTGCTTCCCACTGGGCGCCAGCCACAGGCCCCCACCAACCACCCTGCCACTCAGACTCCCCGAGCAGCTCCTACCCTGGAGTATGTGCTGTGGCTCCCCTCCACCGCCACCGGCCACCCACATCCACAGCTCTTCCGACCCCTACTCAACGTCACCTCCATCATCACTTAAAATTATACCCCATGCCAGCACCTCTGACCCCCCTTTCCTGCTCTATGTGCCCCCCGCAGCCCCTAGAGGTCCAGGACATTCAGTTCACAGGTTTGTGGGTGTCCTCACTCATTATCCCAGGCGCGGAGGCAGACAAAGTCTCCCAAATGTCACTGGTGACACCCAGCCCAGAGTGGTGAATGGCAGGGGTGGTGGGACAAAGATCGAGATGTGTCTAGAATGTTCCGGAAATTATCCTGACCATGAGGCTCTGCAGGAGGCGGCCCCACCGGTCCTCACCATCCCACTCCCACGAGGCTGGACGGCCAGCTCCCCAAACACGTCCCCAGGGCTCAGACTCCAGACCCTGGTTCTTTCAAGCTCTTTTCAGAGCACTTTCGCCCCTAGATTGTCAAGGGACCACCCCAGGGCTCCACTTCAATGACCTCTGCTTTAGACCCTGGTCCCAAGCGGTCACTCAGCCACATCCCTACTCTGTTCTCTTCCCAGCGCTCATCAACAGCTGAAATCCTCATCACCAGTGGTAGGTACGGTCCCTCTCCCGTCACCCTGGATTTCATGCTACGTGAAAGCCAGGACGGTACCTGTCTCCTTCATTCTAAGGGCCGAGAACAGTGCCCAGTACGTAGTAATAAGGGTCTCATCTTGCTGAACAAACTAAACAGTTCCCCAATTGAGCAAACCGGCCAGTTTGGGCCCCGCTGATGGGAACACCATTCCTGGGAACATGGAAGGTTCTTATAGGAAGGCAACGTGGGAGGGCAGCCTCGACACAGGACCCAGACACGTCGTTTTTCCTTCCCCAGGGACAGCCTGTCCGCCTCTCCTCCTGCGTGTGGGTGCGGGGCTCTATCTCAGAACAAGACAGGCAGGGGGAAGACACAGCATCACGTATTCCCACAAATCCTGTCATTTAGTCACAAAGCAGGGAACCAGCCAGATGTCTCGAGCCTTCTAAATCTCTCTGGGCCATGAAACCACTCCTCTCAAGTCCACTCCTCCACTTTAAATGACCAGCAGTTCCAAGGAAGGCTGAATGGGTTGGGACTCGGTGGGAAGTCTCCAGTGGTCAGATCTGGGTATGGCTAGAGATCTCCAGAGAGATCTCCAGGATAAGCCAGGTTCAGAAAGTTAGCCCGAGGGCCCAACAGGACGGTCTGGCCCCAGACGGGCAAGTGAAAGAAAGGCCTCCGCTTTGTTCATCTTCTCCCCGCACTGGGCCACAAGGCTCGGCACACACCAGCTCGATTTCTTCCCCTTCTGTTGCTTTTGTAACCGGCACAGCTGTGCAGTACACACCCTGCTCAACTGTACGTAGCAGCCCTGATACTAAACACCAAGAAGGATTTGGCAAAAAAAAAGAAGAGGGTGTCCCAGGGACCCAGGCCAGACTCTGGCCTAAGGCTGCCAAAGGCACTTACCTCGAAGCTGGTGGTCTGAGCCTGGCACAGCTTCCTTACGGACACGGCCACTGTGACCACCGAAGCCTGAGACCGCGTTTCCTCCCACTCGTACAACAGGCTGCTTGGAGTGACTTCCCCGTCGTCTGGATCTGATATGGGAAGCGCTAGATGGGGAGGACCACACGGTGGGGGGGGGGGGGGGGGGTTAGGCCAGATTGAGAAGAAGGCCCCCTGGGAGCCGCCCACCAACCCTGCCAATACTTCCGCATGTTTCCGGCAAAGGGGGTGGGGCACACAGGCACGAGGAAAATCATGGCCGAGTTGCGACCCCCAGCAAAAGATGGGAAACAACGTTCACACCCATCCATGAGGGCCAGTCAAACAGGCTACCTCCAAAGCGCTCTTGGGAGTGACAGAGAAAACATGCAAAGTCCCTCCGTGCAGAAGATGACTCAGCAATAAAAAGGTCAGACACCCGGTACAACGTGGAGACACCTTGAGACATTATCGGAAGTGAAAGAGGCCAGCCATGGAAGGTCACATACCGTATGATTCTATCTACATGCTACTCCCGGAATGGGCAAATCCAGAAAGCAGAGAGGTTGTCTGGGGCCAGGGGGATAGAGAATGATGGCAGACGGGTGTGAATTTTATTTTTTTTTTTTAATTTTAAAGAGAGAAAGAGAGAGAGAGCACAAGCAGGGGGAAGAATACCTCAAGCAGGCTCCACACTTAGAGCAGAGCCCGACACAGGGCTCACTCCTGAGATCCCACGACCCTGGGATCATGACCTGAGCCAAAATCAAGAGTCAGACACTCAACCAACTGAGCCACGCAGGTGTCCTGGGTGTGAAATTTCTTTTTGGAGTGACGAAAATATTACAGTTAGCTGCGATGATAGACGCACAACTCTGTGACTATACTGGAAGCCACTGAATCGTTCACTTTAAATGGATTACTGTGGGGCACCTGGGGGGGGGGGCTCAGTCGGTTAAGGGGCTAAGCATCCAACTCCTGATCCCGGCTCAGGTCATGATCGAGCCCCACGTCCAACTCAGCACACAACACAGGACCTGCTTGGAATTCTCTCTTTCTCTCCTTCTCTCTCTGCTCCTTCCTGCTCTCAAAATAAATAAATACTTAAAAAAAAAAAATGAAGTGTGCAATGTGAACTTTTAAAGTTTTTATATTTAAAAATAAAAAATAAAAATAAAACCACTTCTATCTTAATGAAAGATGAAAAAAAAAAAAAACACGGACAGTTCATTCAATTCCGTTGGGGAACATCCAGGTCTTACATGACTAGATGACCCCTTTCTGCCTACATGGTGCCCGAGGCAGAGCTCAGAAGGCAGGGCAGGCTGGGACCCCAGCCAGTGTTCTGTGGAACCAGAGGGGATGCTGGGAAGCTCCAGGACTTCAGTCCCACCTGCCAGGTTCTTGCTCAGGTGGTGCAGTGAGCCTGGGCTCAGAGGCATGAAGGTTACAGAACAGAGCTGGGGGTTCAAGTCCCGGCTCTGTCTCTTGCCCGCTGTGTGACCTCAGACAAGTCCTCTTACCTCTTCGAGGTATAGTTTCCTCATTTGAAAAAGTAACTAACAACAGTACCTTCCCACTGGGGTCATGATAAGAACCAAATGAAACAATCCACATAAAACGCTCAGCACGGCTCCTGGCCCCCAGTAAATCCTTCCCTAAGGTCAGCAATAACAATCTTTTTATTTGATTATTCAGGGAAAGAGCAGTTTTTCAACCACCAAAAAATATGTATCTTTTTCCCTCAGATGCATGCCTTGCTTCTTTCCTTCCGTGCAAAATTCTAGAAGGGAGCCAAGCTCCAGGCAACGCTATGTGTTGGCAGGAACTTTCCAGAAAATCAGGAAACCCGAGTCAGCGTGCCCCCAAAATGTTCAGGTCATCAGATGGAAGGTGGAATTCTCCCACAAAAGCTGAGAACCAGAAGATTCTATCTCCACTGAAGACAACCCAGGGAAAAGGACAAGACCAAACCTAAGCATGGGAGCCAGCAGAAACTTCTAGAAAAAGAGACAGACTCCCGTGTCAACAGCCATTTTCAGAAACTGCTCAAGACAGATAGGGTGCCAAACAGGGAAAGAGTGATAGAGCCTAGGCCTGCCTGAGCCGCTCTGCCACAGGAGGTCTCAAGTCTGCTCTGAGGGTCCCCACATCCACCCTTGGTCACCTGTGACAGCCGGATCCAAGGGCATCTCACGCAGCAGGATGAGCGAGGAAAGGGTCCGCATGTGCACGGCACTTGCCTTCTCAGAGAGGGGCCCCACGGTGTCCAGCTCCGTGCAGGAGGCCTCCCTCAGTATGCCAGCCTGGAAACTCTGATGGCAGGTCAGGCGGGACGCCAGGCCAGGCTGCTGGACCATGGGGGTGGGGGAGACAGGCAGGGGCTCAGGCAAGGCCCCGGCTGTGAAGGGGTAAGGTGGGGAACGCTGGGGGCCTCAAAGCCCGACCTCAGCCTCCCCCCAACCTGGGTTGTAGTACCAGCAGCCGGAGCAAAGGCTGTCAGAGAGGGAAAGGACAAGGGGGTTCCCACACAAAGGAACCCCAGGGCAGGTACTAAAACCTCACTTTGAACCTGAGGCTGCCAGATATTAAGACTTTGTACAGGGGCGCCTGAGTGGCTCAGTCTTAGGTTAAGCGTCCAACTCTAGGTTTTGGCTCAGGTCATGATCTCACGGTTCATGAGTTCCAGCCCCGCATCAGGCTCTGCTCTGCGCTGACAGCACTCTTCTCCTGGCCCGCCCCTCCCTCCCTCTCTCAAAAGAGGTAAATAAACTTAAAAGAAGACTTTGTGTAATTGTTAACATTAACAGTGATCACCTTTCACCCTTACCCAGAAAAGTGCTATTGACCAAACACTTTCTCAGCAGGGAGCTGTGGACGGGAGGAGAGGAAGTGGGGCCAGGGAGCAGGGGGGAAGGGGGAAGGGCGAAGGGGACGAGATGGGGGTGTGGGGTAGAGAAGTCTGGAGGGAAGGAGAACTAGGGAGAGGGAATGGAGGGGAATGAGGTGTAGACAGGAAAGGGCAGGGCGAGCTGGGGAGGGAGGAGGGGAAGAAAGGTGGGTCCAGGAGGGCTGGGGGGGAGGGGGCGAGGGGGGCACTCACCTCCTCCCCCGGCAGGGCCTGGGAGCGCAGCGAGGAGCGCGCTCTGCGCAGGGAGCAGCGGCCTAGGTCCTTGGTCTTGAGCAGCCAGGCACCTTGTGGCTGGTAAGTGGTAGGACACCTGCCCAGGACATCCACCTGGGCGAGCGGGACCCCGTCAGCCTCTGCTCCTCCCCTGCCCCCGCCCCCCCAAACCAGGCTCCCGGCCTCACCTCCTCGAGGGTCTGGGGGCCGGAGGCGCCCGGGCGCCCCTGCAGGAGGCTCAGCGCCGCGCGCTTCACGTTCAGCACCCAGCGTGGCTCTGCGCTCCGAGGACACAGGCGGGCCACGCGGCCGGCGTGCAGGACGAAGCGCAGAGGATAGCGGCCCAGGGCAGCGCTGGGGACCGGTGGGTGCGAGTCAGGAGGGGAGCCTCCAGGGCACTGCTGGGGCCACAGTGCCTTTGCCCCTCCTGCTACAGGTCACTCCCCATAGGAAGCCCCTAGGGAACGCCCTCCCCCTCCCCCCCTCCCCATCTTCCCAAATGACCTTGCTTTCTCTTCGCTGGGGTCTCCAGCAACTTCTGAACGGACCACAAGGGGCAGCCAACTCGGCTCCAAAGCGAGTCCAGCCTTCCTAACACTTGGACTAAAGCACCCGGGTGCGCCCAGTGTCAAGTAACCAAAAGCTCAACTTCCAAGAGCTTCCTGAATTCCAGAGATTCTCATTTTCCCAGCCCACTGGGAGGTATCTAGCATCCCCCCAACCCCGCCCCCCCCACACCGGGAAAGGCACGCGCACGTGCGCACAAACAGATGAGGAAACTGAGGCTCAGAACCAGAAAGGGACTAGGGCAGCAGCCAGGATTCAAACCAAGGCAGGCTGGCTCCAGGGCCATGGGTCTCAGAAACTTCAGACCCCATCACCGTACAGATGACAAGAGGCCCAGAGACTGGGAGCTACTGGGGGAGGGGCTCACACAGCAAGTCAGGAAGGAGGTGGGAGCAGAATTGAGCCCAGGGCTCCTCCCGCCACCCCTCACCTCTGTTCCCCGCCACTCCTGCACCTGCCAAGTTGGGGGATGGGGTGGGAGGAGGTGATGGGACCACTCCTGCACCTGCCAGGTGGGGGGATGGGGTGGGGGGAGGTGATGGGCCGTGAAGTCGCCACACTTGTGTGTGGGTGTAGAAGAGAGAGGTGCTTCAAGTCCAGCAGCCAGCCAGCAAAGCAGAACCTTGAAGTCCTTACTTTCACCTCCCCAGGAGGTCACTGTCCCTCTCCAGCTCAGACCCTGGGAGTCAGGGGCCCTCTGGAGGCAGCCCCCTGGGTCTCAGGCCTTGTGCTAGAGAAATGCAAATGTTGCCCGCCCCTTCCAGAATAGCAAATGTCAGTCTGGCCTCAAGGAGCTGAAAACCCCCAGCCCTGTGACTTAGCATTTCTGATGAGGAGCCCAGGGACAATAGCCCTCACTGCCCCCTCAGAGGAGACCACCCTAAGCCTTTCAGCAGGGACCCATCTGCCCCTGGGCAGCGTCCCCTAACCCTGGACCCCAGCACAAAGGCTTTATTTTTCAACAAATGAATTTGCAATAAAAAAGGAAGAGGAATCTGCAGGGATGGGCTTGTCTTCAGTCTGGCGGCTGGATTGAGCTTTGAGGCCACGGAGGCCACTGTCAGGGAGTCCTGGGAAACAAGCCTGAAAGAGAATTCCAGGCTTGGCCGGGTCACAAAAGGGAGGCTTAGCTCGGGAAGGGAGAGGCCATGGGTGTCCAAGAAAACCCCCATCTCAGCAGAGACAGGGAGGGGAGAGGGGTGGGCTTTAATGGGTACCCAGGGTCTCCCAGAATGTACTCATGGACAATGCCCAGTGGGTGTTTGACAAACACAAACCCTGGACATGTGGAGGGTGATGGACAGGGAAATAGGAGACCAGCTTCTCCCACCAGGTAAGGGAAGGCCATCTGAGGCTACTTAGACTCACTCAAGTCTCCTATGCCCTAACTCTCAGTCGTTTTCATCAATGGTCTGGCCTGGGCGCTTCCCAAGGTCAAAACCTAAGGTGGGGTCACCCTCACCGTTCTTGCAATCTAACTCGGTGCACCTGACACCTGGTGGCTAACAGAAGGGGGTACGGGGCTTGTAGGTGCGGTCCTACCACGAGTAAGGCTAGCGTCTTACCTCAAACCCTCGGAATCCTTCAGAACTGTCACCTTGGACCCCAAGATGGAGGTCACCTGGAAGCCTTGGAGCTAAAGCAGAAAGGACCGTGAGTTGGTGACCTCTCCGGGGATATCCCAGGACCCCACTGGCACCCCCACCCATCGAGCAGTTCTGGGGCCCAGCATGGTAATAAGACCCCCGTGTCAGGAGCCAGGCAGAGAGATCCTTCCCTTGAGGGAAGGTTCTAGCTCCTGGGTGGTAGAGGCCAACTAGCTCCAGGGGATAAAGAGTTGAAATACTCAGAATCTACGGCTCCCTGGTCAATGTCCAGAAAGTTCTCACTGGTTTCTCATTTTGCCTAAAAGGCCCGAGCAGTGTGGGGAAGAGATGTGTATCTATAATATAGGGTATCAACAAAATATGTGAGAATTGCAAAGCCAACCAAGACTTTGCTCACCATGCATTTAAAAAACCTGGATGTCCCAATGCCCCTGTGGATATGTGCATGTGCCCGTGTGTGCACTTATCACAAAAGATGGACTTTCTAAACTTGAAAAATAAAATCACCCCTAAAAACTGCCTTCCTCGTGTGACTGATGTCACTTTTTACAAAAGACTACTTTTTTAAATTTTTTAATTATTTTTTTAATGTTTATTTATTTTTGAGAGACAGAGAGAGACAGCATGAGCGGGGAGGGACAGAGAGAGAGGGAGACACAGAATCCGAAGCAGGCTCCAGGCTCCGAGCTGTCAGCACAGAGCCCGATGAAGGGCTCGAACCCACAAACCACAGGAGCACGACCTGAGCCGAGGTTGGACGCTCAGCCAATGCAGTCACCCAGGCGCCCAAAAAACAGACTGTTTTTAGAGCAGGTTTACGTTTACAGCAATACTGAGAAGGTGCAGAGATTTCCCACATACCCCATATATGCCCACACCCACAACCTCCCCCATTACCCACACCCCGCCAGGGTGGTACATTTGTCACAATACACGAACCCGCATCGAGACATCATCATCATCACCCGAAAGCCCAGAGTTTACATCAGGGGTCCCTCTTGGTGTCGCGCATTTTTATGGGTTTGGACAGACCCATCATGACACGTGTCCACCAGGATAGCATCTTACAGGGTCGTTTCACTGTCTGAGGATTTTTGTTTCAAAGTGACTCATCTTCATCTTGCCTGAAACCCATTTGCTCTCTCCCCTGAAAACCAGCTCCCCTCCCCCAACAGAGGGTCTGTCGTGCCCCCAGTCACCCAGGCTTTCAATCTTGGGGTGAGATACGGTCCCCCTTGGCACTGAGACGTTGTCCTGGACAATGAATCCCTCAGCCATGTAACTGATAGCGCTTGCTTTCTGACCACTTGATTGAAAGCCATCCATTCTAGCTATATTCCGTATGTGCAACTTTTACATAGAGAAGCACAACATAGTTTTGTAACACACTACTGAACTGTACATTTAAAAATGGTTAAAAGGCAAGAATTTATATTATATGCTTTTTTACAATTAAAAATAAAATTAGGGGGCGCCTGGGTGGCTCAGTCGGTTGAGCGTCCGACTTCGGCTCAGGTCGTGATCTCGCAGTTCGTGAGTTCGAGCCCCGCGTCGGGCTCTGTGCTGACAGCTCGGAGCCTGGAGCCTGCTTGAGATTCTGTGTCTCCCTCTCTCTCTGTGCCTTCCCCGCTCATGCTCTGTCTCTCTCTGTCTCAAAAATAAATAAAACGTTAAAAAAAAATTTTTTAATAATAAAATAAAGTAAAATTAGGGGGCGCCTGGGTGGCTTAGTCGGTTAAGCACCCGACTCTTGGTTTTGCCTCAGGCTGTGATTTCCTGGCTCGTGAGATCAAGCCCCACATCAGGCTCTGCACTGAGAGCGTGGAACCTGCTTGGGATTCTCTCTCTCCCTCTCTCTCTGCCCCTTCCGTGCTCACACACACACTCTCTCTCTCTCTCAAAATAAATAAACCGTAAAAAAATTAAATTAAATTACAAAAGAAAACAAAGTTCTGATACATGCTATGATGTGGATGAACCTTGAAAACATTATATTCAATGAAAGAAGCCAGACACAGTTTGCATATTGATTGCGATAAGGGATCCCACTTCTTGGACGTACCTCACTAGGAAGTTCATGGAGGCAGGAAGTCGAATAGGGATGCGGGGGGTGGGGGGACAGAGGCAGGGGGCGTTACTGTATAACAGGTAGAGGGCTTCTGTTCGGGGTGATGAATCATCTGGAGCGGGATAGTGGTGATGGTAACACATCATGATAAATGTATGTATTACCACTGAATTATACACATAGAATAGTTAAAATAGTAATTTTTTTTTTGCATATTTTACAATTAAAAAAAAAAAGAATATGGGGCACCTGGGTGGCTCAGTCAGTGTGGCATCTGACTTCAGCTCAGGCCATGATCTCACAGTTCATGAGTTCAAGCCCCGCGTCCGGCTCTGTGCTGACAGCTCAGAGCCCGGAGCCTGCTTCCGATTCTGTGTCTCCCTCTCTCTCTCTCTGCCCCTCCCCCACTTGTTCTCTCTCTCTCAAAAATCAACATTTAAAAAATTACACACACACACACACACACACACAAAGAAAAGACAGAAGGCAGACGCAAAAGAGAACATCCTGAATAATTCCACGGGAGCCAAGTGCAAAGACAGACAAAACTAATCCATGGCATTAGAACTCCGGAAGGCCTCTGGAACAGTGACCAGAAGAGAGAACGGGGCAGGTGACGGGGGCTGTGTTTCACTTCTTGATCTGGTGGTCACTAGACCCACACGTTCCGTTTGTGAAAACACGTTGCTCTGAAGATCCGTTTTCACACCTTTGACACAAAAATGTGTGTAACGGATTGCCTCCTGGGCGGCTGTAAAGTTTCCATTTTTTCCCAAACGCCTTTGATAGAAGCCAGTTTTTCTTTTCTGGCCAACATTTGACATTACCAATTTTTTTTTTTTAAATGCTTAAAGCAAACGAATGAATCTACAGCGGCACACAACGTGCTTTGTGAAAACTGGTCTTACAGAAAACCAACCAACAGCTGCCAGTATTTTGATGGACGTGAGCGGACAACAGATTCCAGATGAAGTTTGGGACCAGAGCGGACATTTTGGGCGGTTGAAGAATCTAGAGGCAGCTCACAGCCACCCCTCGAGAGACCACATCCAGTGGTCTACGTGAAAACATTAAAAAAAAAAAAGTTTTGAGAAACGCTTGTGAGCAAGCATTCTGGCCAGTTCAGAAATGCTTCTCAAGCAGGAGATAAGACTTCTGGGAGGGGCGCCTGGGTGGCTCAGTCGGCTGAGCGTCCACCTTCGGCTCAGGTCATGATCTCGTGGTCCGTGAGTTCGAGTCCCGCATTGGGCTCTGTGCTGACAGCTCAGAGCCTGCGGCCTGCTTCAGATTCTATGTCTCCCTCTCTTTTTTTGCTCCTCCCCTGCTCACGCTCTGTCTCTCTCTCTCTGTCTCTCAAAAATAAACATTAAAAAAAAATTTTTTTTTTAAAAGACTTCTGGGAAAGCAAAAGGCCGCCGTTGATGTGGGGTGGGAGGGTCTGTCCAGGAACCGCAGGAGAATCATCAGAACGGAGACAGGAAAGAAGGAGCAGGCCTTTCCACTTGTGAGACCACGAGGGAGCTTTACCATGTGCCTTTAACCCGAGCCGTGGACCCTAAGCTCTGTTCGCTCAGGTTCCCCAGCTTGGACCCTCATTCCTACCAAGGACACAGCTTGCCCCCCAACACCCAACACCATGGCTTTACTCGCTCCGAGGAATACTTTCCCTTTCCCTCTTTTTTTTTTTTAACCCCCGCTATTCCCACACAGGGTACCTCCTACAACCAAAATGGTGCCACATTCCGATGTCACCCTCTAGAGTCTTGACCTGATGAACTTGAGATTGTTCAGAAATCTCCTCTCCATTTATGTATAATGGAAAGCCGGGGGTAGAGAGGGGGCTGTAACTTCCCCTGGGCCCTCCCCAGCATCCTTGGGATCTCCTGGTTGCCCAAAGACGCTCACCCATAAGGCCATCTGGCACGGGCCGAGCACGTCTAGGATGACCAATCCTCGGAGGCCAAGGCCACTCCCCTCCGCCGGGGCCCCCTGCAGGCCCGTACTGGTGTTGGTGGAAAATCGATAGGTGTATCTGGTGCCCACAGGAAGGTGGGGCTCAGCTGACCCTGGAGAGCAGACAGAGGATAGAATGTCACCTTGACAACCCATCAACCTCTGCGACTCAACTCCACCTAGACTATTTAGACGTCTGGGTTCCCACCTCCCTGCCTCCACTGGTCCATGAGCTGCCTGTTCCCGGTGCAGGGTAAGCCCAGCAGACGGCACCCTCCTCTGAGGGTGAAGAAGAAAATAAAGACAGGAACAGTACGTGTTGAGCAAAGGGTGTCCAGCGTTTTCTTACGCTAAGGCCTCCTTCTGACACCTTTATACGTCATCTTTGGCCCCTACCCGCCAGATGTGACCACCAGCTATGCTAACCCAAACTCTCTCTAGACACTGCAAAACACCCTGAGGGGTACCGTCCTGGTTCAGAACCACTGATCTACACTTACGTGAACTCATTTAGGCCTCAACCAACTCTGGGTGGCTCTTCTGTCTCCATTTTACAGAGGTGGAAACTGAGGCGCAGAGAGGTTAACTCACTTACCCAGCGTCACACAGCTGGGATGCCAACCTCGGGAGTTTGAGTCCTCACCTGTGGCCTTGAGGACGTCATGTGCGTCATGTGCGCTAGGAGAGGGTTGTCCTGGTTCTTGATGGAAACAGGCCGGGAAGCTGGCCAGCCTCAGGGGACAATGAGGTGGCGGGAAGGGCTGACTTAGGGAGGAGGCAGCTCTATACTTCCCTAACCTCCCATTTAGGCCAGGGGACCAATTGCGAAACCCAGCTAACTATGACACCCCACCCTTCTCTGGGGCTTGTCAGTGAATTAACATTTTCAGGTGCTCAAACAGCCACACCTCACACTCCCGGATGTTTCTCTCCCTCCAAAGAATTCGCCCTAAAGCTCTCTCATCTACTCCACCCCAAAACGCAAATAGAATCGCCCGGCACAGATGTTTACTCCATCTGGGGACCACAAGGTGTAAGGCCAGAGCCCCAGGCGTGCTGTTTACTCCGCCAACTGCTGATGACCAGATGGCCTTTCCAGAATTGGCCTCTCTCCTCTGCACCGGCCGCTCTGGGAATGGGGACATGTGCTCCGAGGAGGCTGTCCCCGCTCACACCAGGCAGCTGGTCCGCTTTGCTCCCACCCCCAGCCCTGCCTCCTGTCTCCGGAGACCCTTGCTCACCTGCACCTGTCTTCAAGCAGGAGGCTGCCCGGCTCTTCAGCACATCTTGAGGTTCTGAAATCACAGATCGGATGGAACGAGGGCAGGGCCAGGAGGAGGCACGGGACGGCCCCACCCACCTGCCACTGACCTGCTTGTGGAGGGGGGGGGACGCTTAAACGTCCGAGGGGACAAGAAGAGATGATGCCAGTACTCCTGTCTGTCAGAGGGCTGGGAATGACCTCCCCACCCCTTATCCAACCTGCTCTCCCCCATCGTGGATGTGGCACCACTGTCCTCATTGCCCGAGCTGGTAACCTGGGAGTCATTTGCGTTCTTACTCTCTTCCTGATGGCCGCCCCCAAAGCTCTGTCGAGTCCATCAACAAACGCAAGTCTCCCTCCCTCCTCTCCCTGCCCCGCCTCGTAACTATCCCCCGTGTCCACAACTCCTCGTCCGCAGCTGGAGTTGTCTTAAAAACCAAAATCTGGGGGCACCTGGACGGCTCAGTCCAGCTCAGAGCCCGGCACCTGCTTCGGATTCTGTCTCTCCCTCTTCTCTCTGTGCCTCCCCAGCTCACACTCTCTTTCTCTCGCTCTCAAAAATAAAGTGTAGGAAGAACAAAAAGCTCAATCTGATCACATCGCTCCTGGTTTAACAGCTCCCAAGTCCCCTCCCCGCCCCCCTCAAGCCACATGCACTCCTAAGGACATCCTTTACCACAAGGGCTGGCCGCTGTCTGCCCTCTGGCCACTTCTCACCTGGCCCTCACCCTCTGGACGCATGGGTCCTCTACTTCAGCTTAAGCTCTTCGCACATGCTGTTCCCTCCTCCCTGAACACTCTTCCTCCTGTTCCCCACACCCCAGGCTCCTCCGGGTCTCACCCCAGCAGGGTCCTCCCTGACCACTGTGAACCGACAAAGCCAGACCAGGGGGCTGCAGCCATGAGTGGTGGTCTCCAGAGCCTCTGGAACACCTCCTCCACCCCTCACCACCACGGCCGCCTTCTCAGCAGCAGAAGCCAACCACAGAATGAACAGCACGGGCTCCCGACCTCCTAGCCCCTACCCCAGGCGACGGAGGTCCCTCGGCAGGGAATCCGCCCCCACCTCCTTCCCGGGAAAGGGTCAGCTTCTCTCCCTCACTTGTCCCAGCCCGAGTGCTGCCCACTTTCACCTTCTGTCAACCCTTTGTCCTTCCTTCCAGCCACCTGCCTGGATCTTTCCCAGGCACCACCCATGCCGCTCTCCTGGAACAACCTCAGCCAGGAATCTGTCTGCAACCATGTTCAGACAACAGATTTTCTAGAATACCGTTTCCATCCTTAAAACTACCCCACCGTGCCTCGACGGCTAACCATTTCCCATAGGAGCCTGCCTAATCCCTTGAGAGATGAAACATTTCCCCAAGATGGGGCAAAGTGCATTTTACGCCATTTTGGTTAGACCCTTGGAAACAATAGAACGTGAGAAGACATCCCCGCCTCCCAAATGTTTTATGTCGTCTCACAAATCGCTTTTCGCACTCAAGTACATTAACACTGGATAAAACCACATTAGCCTGATGGATTTCCCTTCCCACTTTCCTCCAAGCCTCTGACAGCACATACTCTGGGCACCAAATTAAACCTGTTTATGCATAATCGTTTGACTCCCAATTGTGCACAGACCCAGCATTCGGCTTGTTTGCCCTTCCAACAACCTGTACATCTGTTTTGCCCACCAACTACGCTGCAAAGCAGCCCAGCCCGCGAGCCCCCATCCACCACGAGCTCCAGAAACGAGGTGTGTTCAAAGAGTATTGTGCTCGAACTAAATCGTGTTCTCTTCCTTTCTCAAGCACTTAGAAAAAACAATATTTATACAATGGAATACTATTTGGCAATAAGAATGAAATCCTGTCATTTGCAGCAACGTGGATGCAACCGGAGGGTATTATGCTAAGTGAAAGAAGTCAGAGAAAGACAGATAGCATCTGTTTTCACTCATATGTGGATCTTGAGAAACTTAACAGAAGACGGGGCGGGGGGGGGGGGTAAAATTGTTAGAAACAGCAAGGGAGGGAGGCAAACCATAAGAGACTCTTGGATACTGAAAACAAACTAAGGGTTGATGGTAGGGGGAGGGGAAATGGGTGATGGGCATTGAGGAGGGCACTTGTTGGGATGATCACTGGGTGTTGAATGTAAGCAATGAACCAGAGGAATCTAGCCCCCAAACCAACAGCACACTGTTAGCCAATTTGATGAAAAATTATATTAAAAAATTTTAATACATATTCTAAGTATTAAAAAAATAGTATTTAAATTAAAAAACTTCCAAAACGATTCAATATTCCTACCAAGTAGATCAGCCAAAGAGGGGAAACATTGAACTTGGAAAGGTAATACATCTCTCTATCGGATCCTACTCATTTCAAGGGAGAGATCCGAAAGGGACTGAAATGGATGTGATCTCTACAGCCTGGAAATGAAACCGGGTCTCCTTTCAGCCTTCTCGGATGTCAGTTCTGGTCCCTATGCATTCATTTATTCAGCCCAGATTTACTGAGTACCTGCTGTGCACCAGGCAAATAGGTGCTGAAAATATAGCAAAACAAAATCAAAAAGCCAGCTACAATCTGACCTGCACTGTCCAGGACAGTAGCCACCAGCCACGTGTGGCTATTGGGCATCTGAAATGTGGCTGGTGTTATGGAGGAACTTTCAATTTTGTGTTTCAATTAAAAACCAGTAACTCAAGTCAGCTACTGGAAAACTTAAGTAGGTTTAAAACCACTTAGTATACAAACCCCCCTTTTCAACTCTAAATCTTAGGAGATCTAAATACAGATCAAGGGGCGCCTGGGTGGTGCAGTCGGTTAAGCGTCCGACTTCAGCCAGGTCACGATCTCACGGTCTGTGAGTTCGAGCCCCGCGTCGGGCTCTGGGCTGATGGCTCAGAGCCTGGAGCCTGTTTCCGATTCTGTGTCTCCCTCTCTCTCTGCCCCTCCCCCGTTCATGCTCTGTCTCTCTCTGTTCCAAAAATAAATAAACGTTGAAAAAAAATAATAATAAATAAATAAATACAGATCAAGTCCTTGCAATGAAAATTTAGCCTCCAAATTGAAATATGGGAGCACCTGGCCGGTTCCGTCGATGGAGCGTGCGACTCTTGTCTCAGGGTTTTAAGTTCGAGCCCCAAGTTGAGTATAGAGATTATTTAAAAAATACAATCTTAGAATGGAAATACGCTAAAAAAAAAATTGGAAATTTTCTCCCAGTATAAAGCACACACCGGATTTCAGAGAACGGAAAATATGTCTCATTAATACCTTTTTACAGCGACCACATTCTCTAATGACATTCTGGAAATATTGGGTCGAGTCAATTATATCCCCCAAATTAATTTCACCCGTTCCTTTTTAGCATTTCTTTACACAGGGCTGCTAGCAACTTTGAAATTACATATTGTCTCCCATTATGTTTTTATTGAATCTCGCTGCCCTAAACTCTTCCGTAGGAAACAGACAACAGATAAAAAGCACACTTCACCAAGTTACGCTGCATCCGAGAGAGAGCTGCTTCGAATCTTCATGCCCACCACCTCATACCCCTGCAAACAGCTAAGCATCCCTGCGCACAAGCTCAGAGCCCTCAACTTAGCATTTCATCCCTCAGCATTACAGATCTGGTCTCAAGTTTTCAGAGGAGGTTGGTGGAAGACAGAGGCAAGAGATAAGGATCCACCTGGAATCTCTTTCCTTCTCCCCATGAAAGGCAAAACCACGAGAGTCAGGGGAGGAGCAGGTCAACAGGCACCTGGCTACATAAATACTGTCCCAGGGGAAGGAGTTGCTGTCCAGGCTTCACCCCACACAGAACCAGGACCACAGCAGCTTTACTTACTCCCCGAAGTCACTGCCACCAGCGCCCCGAGCAGGACCAGACGGAAGAGCCCCATGGGCACCTGCACCGCCACCAGCCCAAAGGAGCCCCACACCGTCAGCCTCTCTCGATGGCACAGAGAACCCTGAAAAGGACTTTCTTTCCCAAAGGGGTAGGCACAGCCGGTGGAGAGGGGAGGAGGGGGCTTCCAGGGCAAAGACCCAGCCAATCAGAAGCCTCCGATCAAGTTCTTAGCGCTCTACCCAGGAGGAGGGGGGCTTCTGACTACTGAGGGGGAAAATCCCTTTTCAGGAGAAGCAAAGAAAGGTTTGCCTCTTCAAGCCTTGTAAATGGAGCTTCTGGGGCAGAAGGCAAACACGACCTTGATGTGTGTGTGTGTGTGTGTGTGTGTGTGGTCTGAAATCAAATTTACCATTTCAACCATTTTTAAATGGCAGTTTGGTGGCACCGAGGGCATTCACAATATTGCAAAACCATCACCGCTGTGAGGTCTGGCTTGTCCGCCCCACTGCCCAACATAGGCAAACCCAGGCGCCAGCGATGGCTCTCACCCAACAGTGGACGGCTGCAGGCTCTTCCCATGCCCTGACCCAAGGCCACCATCCTGTTTTTTTTCCCCCAGACCTCACCTCCTCCTTCTCCTCACCTCAAAGTCACCTCCACCTGTATCTTTGGTTTTGAGGCTGCGGGCAGCCAATCTCCGGGTGCACCGCCTCCTTGGGCCCTGTGGGCCTCTCATCACATACACCTACTTCCCACATTAAAGACGCTTTTTATAAACCGCTTTATGGAGGTATAATACAGATCACACGATTCTCCCATTCGAAGTGCACTGAACTGTGGTCTTCAGTTCGTTCACTGCTGTACAACTTTCATGAAACTGATTTTTTAAAATTTTTTTTTGAATGTTTATTTTTTAGAGAGAGAGAGAGAGACAGAGCGTGAGCAGCGGAGGGGCAGAGAGGGAGGGAGACACAGAATCCGAAGCAGGCTCCAGGCTCCGAGCTGTCAGCACAGAGCCCGACACGGGGCTCGAACTCATAAACCTCGCGATCGTGATGTGATCCAAATTTGGACGCTTAACCAACTGCGCTCCCCCCCCCCCCACCCCGGGTGCTTCAGGGCTAAACGTTTAAAAGCTCCCTAGGACCCACAACATGTTCTGGGCGATGCCAAACATGGTAAAGCAAAGGAGAAAACCAAGTCCCACCCATGGGGCTGGCCTCTGGGAGCTAAAAGAAAACTGGATTATAAATATTAAAGTGGCTAAGAGATCAGAACTTGGGTGTCGCCAATACTAGAAGAAATGATAGTTATATGACACCATAGAGGTATTAGCTGATGCTATAATGACAACCACATTGCTATATAAATGTATGCGGTCAATACGTTCTACACCTTCAACTTACACAGGGCTGTATGTCAAGTATATCACAATTAGAAAAAAAACAACCGCGGGGGTGCCTGGGTGGCTCCGTCCGTTAAGCGTCCAACTTCACCTCATCATCTCACAGCGTGTGGGTTTGAGCCCTACGTCGGGCTCTGGGCTGACAGCTCCGAGCCTGGAGCCTGCTGGGGATTCTGCATCTCCCCCTCTCGCTGCCCCTCCCCGCTCGCACTCTGTGTATGTCTCTCTAAAAAAAAGAAACAAAAAAATTTTTTAATCAAAAAAAAAAAAATTAAAGGGGCGCCTGGGTGGCGCAGTCGGTTAAGCGTCCGACTTCAGCCAGGTCACGATCTCGCGGTCCGTGAGTTCGAGCCCCGCGTCAGGCTCTGGGCTGATGGCTCAGAGCCTGGAGCCTGTTTCCGATTCTGTGTCTCCCTCTCTCTCTGCCCCTCCCCCGTTCATGCTCTGTCTCTCTCTGTCCCAAAAATAAAAAATAAAAAAAACATTGAAAAGAAAAAAAAAAAATTAAAAACCTGTATCAGGCAGTGGGCAAAGCGCTCACAGAATATTAAGTCAGTCATTCAGTCAAACCTCCCCCCAAACCCCACCCCTAAAAATGGTCAGCAAGGTGGAAATGCCATCATTCCGTTGTTACAGACAAGCCCTCCGTTTCCCACTGCCTTAAATCTTGCCCAAGGTCACACGGCACGACCCCATCTGGCTCCAGAGTCTCCTCTCTCTCAACTCCGCAGCTGAGATCAATGGTTATCACTTCCTCCGTCTTTTCCTCCAGGAGACTCTGGCCTCTGCCCATGGCCCTAGAATCCCGCCCTGTTCACGGTCAGGAATCTGAGACACAACCCCGCCATGTTTCGCGCGGTGGTTCCCAGTCCACACAGCGGCATCACATTCCAGGCCTGGATGCTCAGAACCGCCAGGAGGACTGGGGCCGGGGTGGGAGGGGGTCCCTCCAGGCCACTCTGGGTGCGCCATCACCCATCACCCCCTTCTCCCAGAGCTGGCCAGAGTAGTCTCCCAGCATCTCTGGCCTCGCTTCCCATTTTTCTTCCATTACTGGACACAACGCGGGTGAACTGGATGGATGGAGCACAGGACTCCAGGACTTGATTCCCAGAAAGACCCTCCTAGACAAGCCTTCCCACCCCTCAGCCTCCCACCAAAACTAAGTTCAGCTTCCTCCTCTTAAAAAAAAAAAAAAAAAAAAAAAAAAAAAAATGCAGGGCTGGGCTTATCAGTACGTGCGGATGGAGCTTCCAGTTCTAAATTAAGACAGAGAATGATTTAAGGCCCATCACACCCAAGCCAGAGTCACAAAAATTAGCCAGACTTCGGTGTAACCCATCAAATGATGGCACTTTTTTGAGCAGGTAGGGCAACAGATAGTCCATGGTAGACAACCAACCAGTAGGGGGCGCAGTGAGTTCTTACCTCGGTGGACGATCTCACCAAAGATTTTGTCCTTTATGAACCACGACCACCATATTTTTTGAAGACTTTATTTTTGCTTTTTAATTTTTTAACGTTTATTTTTGAGAGAGAGAGAGGAGCAGAGAGACAGGGAGACACAGAGAAAGAGGCTCTGAGTTGCCAGCACAGAGCCCAACAGAGGGCTCGAACTCCTGAGCCACGAGTTCATGAGCTGAGCTGAAGTCAGACGCTTAACCAACTGAGCCACCCAGGTGTCCCAAGACATCATTTTTTAGAGCAGTTTTAGGTTCATAGTAAAACTGAGAGGAAGGCCTAGAAATTTCCCATACACCCCCTGCCCTCACACAGGCACAGCCTCCCCCATCATCAAAATTCCCCACCACACTGGTCCAGTTGACGCAAGTGAAGAGCCTACATTGACACATCGTTATCACCCAAAGTTCGTCATTTACCTTAGGGCTCACTCTTGGTGTTGAACATTCTATGGGTTTGGACACCTGTATAATGACCTATATCTGCTATTGGGGGATCAGACGGAGTATTTTCATTGCCGTAGAAATCCTCTGCAAATCACCTATTCATTCTTCCCTCCCCCAGTCCCTGGAAATCACTGATCTTTTTATAGTCTCCATAGTTTTGCCCTTTCCAGAATGTCATATAGTTGGAATCACATAGGACGTAGCCTTCTGATGACAGCTTCACTTAGGAATATGCTTTTAAGGTTCCTCCTATCTTTTCATGGCTCAATAGGACACTTCTCTTTAGAACCCAATAATATTATATCAATAATAATAATAATATTGCATTGCCTGGATGTACATTTTTTTATCCACTCAGCAACTGAGGTGACCCTACACCTTGATGCTTCCACGTTTGGACAATTATGGATCATGGTGCTATAAACATCTGTGTGCAGGGTTCTGTATGGACATAGGTAGCTTGTTTTAAGATGACTCTACGCTCACTGTGGGCTTGAACCCACAACCCCATGGTCAAGAGTCACAAGCTCTACTAAAGGGGCCTCTATATGGCTGTAAGTTCTTAAATTCTTTGGGTAAGTACCAAAAAGCACGACTGCTGGATCTCGTGGTAAGCGTATATTTAATGTTCTGAGAGACCACCAAACTCTCTTCCAGAGTGGCTGCGCCATTTTGCGTTCCCACTGGCAATGTAGGAGAGTTCTGGTTGCTCCACATCCTTACCCACATTTGATGTGTGTTTCAGATCTTAGCCATCAAAATAGGTACGGAGTGGTATTCATTATTTTAATTTGCATTTCCCTGATGACGAAATCAATGGCGAAAAGATGCCATCCATAGATCATGGGTGAGGTGTCTGTTAGGATCTTCTGCCCATCGGTGAATCAGGCTGTTTTCTTGTTGCGTGTCAAAGGTTCTTTCCACATTTTGGATAACAGTCCTTTACCAGATGTGTCACTCGCAAATACTTTCTCCCAGTCTGTGGCTTTCATTCTCTTGGAACTGTCTTTCACAGAACAGACATTTTCAATTTTAATGGAGCCCAGCTTATCAATTTCTTCTCTCATGGAATCATGCATTTGGCATCCCTTCTAAAAAGTCATCAGCAAACCCAAGAATGTCGTTGTGTTTTGCATTTAGGTCTGTGATCCATTTTGAGTTAGTTTATGTGAATGGTTTAAGACCTCGGTCTATATTTTTTGTGCCATGTGGTGTTCAGTTGTCCCAAAACCATTTGTTGAAAAGACTATCTTTGCTCCATGGTACTGTCTTTGCTCCTTTGCCAAAAACCAGTTGACTCTGTGGGATTATTTCTGAGCTTTCTACTCTGTTCCATTGATCTAGTTGTCTGTTTTTTCACCAATACCTTTACAGTACATCTTGAAGTAACGGATTGTCAGTCTTCCAACTTTTTTCTCCTCCTCAGTGCTGTATCCGCTATTCTGGGTCTTGTGCTTCACCATGTAAATTTTAGAATCAATTTGCTGATATCCACAAAATAACTTGCTGGGATTTTTTATTGGGATTGCACTGAATCTGTACATCAAGTTGTAAAGAACTAATATCTTGACAATACTGGCGGTTCCTACATAGGAAGAGGGAACAACTTCCCATTTATTTAGTTCTTTTATTTCTGTCATCAGAGTTTTGTCATTTTCCTCACATTCTGTTAGGTTTATAGGTATTTCATTTGGGGGGTGCTGTTTTTATTTTCAAATTCCACATGTTTGCTGCTGATAGAAAAGTGATGGACGTGTGTGTGTGTGTAAATGTTTATTATTGAGAGACAGTGTGTGTGTGTATATGCAAGCAGGGGAGGGGCAGACAGAGAGGGGGACAGAGGATCTGAAGGGGGCTCTGACAGCAGAGAGCCCAGTGTGGAGCTCCAACTCTAGAACCATGAGATCATGATCTAAGCCAAACTGAAATGCTTAACTGACTGAGCCACCCAAGCACTCCGATAGACTTTTGTATGTTAACCTTGAATCCCGCAACCTAGCTATAATAGCTTGATAGTTCCAGGAGTTTTTTAGTCAGTTCTTTCAAATTTAATGCATAGACACTCATGTCATCTGGGAAGAAAGACAGTTTTATTTCTTCCTTCCCAACCCGTATATCTTGTATTTCCTTTCCTTGTCCTATTACATTAGCTAGAACATCCAGAACAATGTATTTCCCTTCTATTTCTAGCTTACCAAGAGTTTTTGTCATGGTGTATAATTCTATTTACACACTGTTGGATTCGACTTGCTAATATTTTGTGGAGGATCTTCACACTGACGTTCACGAAAGCTATCGGACCGTAGCTTGTTTTTTTGTGTATTTGGGTTTTTTGTTTTGTTTTTGCATTGTGTAACGTCACAGGATCTATAATGATACATTCTCTTTTTGACAGTAGTAATGGGTATACTTTTTCTCTTTTTTCTTAGTTAACCTGGCTCTAGGCTTGTAAACTGTATTGATCTTTTCAAAGAACCAGCTTTGGGTTTTATAGACTCTGTGGTTTCCTGTTTTCCGCTTCATTGGTTTCTCCTCTGATTTTCAGGATTTCTTCTGCGTTCTTTGATTTGCTCATCTTTTTCTAGTATCATTCTCTTAAGGTGGAAGCTGATTGATTTTAGATCTGTCTTCTTCTCTGATTTAGGCATTCAATGCTATCACTCTCCCTGTAAACACTGCTTCTGCTGAATCCCACAAATTTGGAGAAGTTGTGTTTTCATTTTCACTTAGGTCAAAATATTTTTTAGTTTCTCCGGAGATTGCTTCTTTGCCCCATGTGTTATTTAGAAGCGTATTGTTTATGGGGCGCCGGGGTGGCTGAGTCAGTTAAGTGTTCGGCTTTGGCTCAGGTTATGATCTCACCGTTCCTGAGTTACAGCCCCACATCAGGGTCTGTGCTCACTGCTTACAGCCTGGAGCCTTTTTTGAATTCTGTGTCTCCCTCTCTCTCTCTGCCCCTCCCCTGCTCATGCTGCCTCAAACAAGAAGTGTATTGTTTATCACCAAGTATTTTGGGATTTTCCTGCTATCTGTTATTAATCTCCAGTTTAATTTCATTGTAATCTTTTCTTTAGTTTTTTTTAACGTTTATTTATTTCTTGAGAGAGAGAGATAGAGTGTGAGTGGGGGAGGGGCAGAGAGAGAGGGAGACACAGAATCCAAAGCAGGTTCCAGGCTCCAAGCTGTCAGCACAGAGCCCGACACGGGGCTCGAACTCACCAACTGTGAGATCATGACCTGAGCTGAAGTTGGATGCTCAACCGACTGAGCCACCCAGGCGCCCCAAATTTCATTGTAATCTTAGGGCAGGCGTTGCAGGCTTTTTTTTTTTTTTTTTTTTTTTTTTTGCTGAATCTTTTATTTTGGAAATAAAGCATACTCCCTGTTGATGAGGAAGTTCAGAAAGGCTGGGGTTGGAGGTGGGGAACCTCTTGACTTGTGCAATTAGCGGCATGATCTTAGAAAAGTCATGTGACCTCTGTGGATTTACACATTCAATGGCCTAATACAGGGCTTGGAAATTACTGGTTGAGTGTCTTCTGCCTTCATGTCGTGTTCAAGTGGGGAAGAGAGAGACCCGAAAGGAATCAAGTACACATAGGAGTTACCACATGATGAAAACAGCACCACATAGTAGAGACAGATTATTCAATAAACGAACGAGGTATGGGAGCAACACGTTCACAGAAAATAACCCATCAATAGATTCTCATCCAACTGCAAGAGACTCAACATCAGACTGAAAACACAGAATAAACCTAGGATGTGTGCATCACTGAAAGCCACACATCCATCAACCATATGCCCCAACCTCTCCACTCTGAGCTATCTACCTAAAAGAAAGCCTTATGTCCACACAAAGACTCAGACACAAATATTCATACAGCTCTGTTTCTCAGGTGCAAACCTGGGAACAACCCAAATGTCCGCCAATAGGTGACCGGACACACATAGCGTAGAAGATCCCAACAAGAGAATACCCCTCAGCCACGAAGAGAAACGAATGACTGATACATGCGAACCTTACGACAATTATTCTGAACGATGCTGGAGTTGTGGGGAAAGTGCAGGTGTACATCCTGTACGTCTCCATTTATCTAAAATTCTGAAAACTAAAAATTCTAGACAGCAGATCAATGGCTGCTTGGTGCGGAGGTGGGGAGCGGAGGGGACAGGGAATTGACGCTACAGTCAGGAATGAGGCAACTTTTGTGGGTAACAAGTGGGCTTCCTACCTCCGCTTCCGTATCTTGAAACCTGTGACAATTTCATGGGGATGGCCATATGTCACAATTTATCACATGGTCTAGGGGCACCTGGGTGGCTCCGTTGGTTAAGCCTCCGACTTTGGCTCGGGTCATGATCTTGCGGTTCGTGGCGTCGGGCTCTGGGCTGACAGCTCAGAGCCGGAGCCTGCTTCGGATTTCTGTCTCCCTCTCTCTTCCTCCCCCACTCACGCTCTCTCTCTCTCTCTCTCTCTCTCTCTCTCTCTCTCTCTCTCTCTCAAAAATAAACAAACATTAAAAAAGCAAGGCTTAGCTCCCAGGGGCTGACCTCACGCCTTCTCAGGCTTTCCTTGCAGCCCCCACCATTCTTCCAATGTTTCCTTCCACTTTATCTTTCTGCCACCAGCCAGAGAAATTCTCTTGTTTTTCTCATTGATTTGTTTAATGTTTATTTTTATTTGTGTTTTGATTGAGAGCACGGGCAGAGGAGGGGCAGAGAGAGCGAGAGAGACAGAGGATGCGAAGCGGGCTCTGCACTGACAACAGCGAGCCCCACGTGGGGCTCGAAATCACGAACCACAAGATCGTGACCTGAGCCAAAATTGGGCACTCAACCGACTGAGCCACCCAGGTGCCCCTGAAAGTTCTGGGTTTTTTTTAATATGTTCATTTTTATTTATTTTTGAGAGAAAGAGAGTGAGGAGGGGAGGGGTACAGGGAGACAGGGGACCCCAAGCGGGCTTCGCGCTGACGGCAGAGAACCCGACGCGGGGCTCCAACTCACCAACCATGAGATCGTGACCTGAGCTGAAGTCGGACGCTCAGCCGACTGAGCCACCCAGGTTCTCCGCTTTCAAAGGCTCACAAGACAGAGGGCAGTAGTAGTTTCCTGTTGCTGCTATAGAAGTTACCACAAACTTAGTGACTTACAATAATACAAAATTTTTTTTCTTACAGCGCTGGAGGTCAGAAGTCTGATGTGGGGGCGCCTGGCTGGCTCAGCCGGTAGAACCTGTGGCTGGTGATCTTGGACTTTTAAGTTTGAGCCCCACGTTATGTGTAGAGATTACTTAAAAATAAAGTCTTGGCGGGGCGCCTGGGGGGCTCATTCAATTAAGCATCCAGTTCTCGATTGTGGCTCAGGTCATGACCTCACAGTTTCATGAGTTCGAGCCCTGTGTCAGGCCCTGCACTGACAGTGTGGAGCCTGGTTGGGATTCTCTCCTTCTCTCTCTGCCCCTCCCCTGCTCACAGTCTCTCTCTCAAAAAATAAATAAATAAACTTAAAAAATAAAGAAAGAAAATTATTCTCAAAATCTGGGGGCGGGGGGGGGCGGCGGGAGGGAGATGTGGGTCTTAAGGAGCCAAAAATCAAGGTATTGGGAGGGCTGATTTCTTTTGGAACCTCTGAGTGGAGAGAACCCATGTTCTTGGCTTTTCCAGCTTCTGGAACCTTCCTAAACTCATTGGCTTATGGCCCCTGCCCCTATCTAAAGGATTATCCGGGATCATCTCCCCATCTCAAGGTCCATACCTTTATCCAAAGTCCCTTTGGTCACCTAAGGGTAACATTCAGAGGGGCTGGGGATGAGGAGGCGAACCTATTTAGGGGGCCATAATCAGCTCAACAGGTGGGGCCCACCCAGGCAAGCCAGAAAGAGTCTCCCTACGGGAAGGTCTGCAAGCTTCATCGAACTGCCACATCCCTCTGGCCTTGTACTCTAACAGCTGCCCTGCTCACCAGATTTCCACCATGCAGAGAAGCAAGATGCGGAGGCTTGGAGGTTTTAGGCCACCGTCAAGTGTTAAAAGGCTGAAGCCAGAGACACTATGTGTGTGTGTTTGCTTGCTACTGTCTAGAACTCTGTGGGCAAGGACCTACCAGGAACTGTTAACTGCGGCTTTGTCTCGGGTGGGCGTGGGGAGCCAGAGGTGAGAGGCCATTCTCACTGCACCATTTGAGTTTTGCTCGGGGACCTATTCTGCTTAGTCAAAAAATAACTGTTTATGGGGGCGCCTGGCAGGGTCATTTGGAAAAGCATGAGATTCTTGATCTTGGGGTTGATGGTTGGAGCCCCATGTTGGGTGAAGAGATTATTTTTAAAAAATAAACTTTTTTTTTTTTTTTTTTTGAGAGAGAGAGAGAGAGAGAGAGAGAGAGAATATTAAGCTCAGGGCAGAGTTCGACTCAGGGCTCGATCCCACGACGCTGGGATCACAAGCTAAGCCAAAATTAAAAGAGGCTCAACGGATTGAGGCACCCAGGTGCCCCCCAAAATAAACAAACTTAAAAAAAAATACTATAAAAGAAATACTGGGAACATTTTAAGAAAAATTAACTGTTTGAAAAAAAATTTTTAATGTTTATTTTTGAGCGAACATGAGCAGGGGAGGGGCAGAGAGAGAGGAAGACACAGAATCCTAAGCAGGCTCCAGGCTCTGAGCCGTCAGCCCAGAGCCTGACGTGGGGCTCGAACTCACGGACCGCGAGATCGTGACCTGGCTGAAGTCGGACGCTTAACCGACTGCGCCACCCAGGCGCCTCTCTGGGGGCACCTCTTACAAAAATCACTTAGGGTTGAGCACTCTAAAGTTAGTGCCCTCCGCCCCCATCACCTTCCAAGTAACAGGTGCAGGCCACCTGCTCTCCCTCTCCTGCTCCCCCTTGACCTGGGATAGAGGATTGGCCATCCCCCGGCTCATAGTGCCCCCCCCAATTCTTCACATCATAAATCTTGGGACTCTACTTCCTGTGCGTCGGTAAATTGAAACTGCACCTCCAATCAGAACGACCCCATGGGTGTCACTTCCCCAAGGTGGGAGCTCCCACACCATGGGAGCTGCCTGCCCAGGGACCCCACGTGGGCAGCCTTGTGCCTCCGTATTCAGCTGGTCATCATCTGCATATTGTTGATGGTGGGGTTTTAAACCCAAGCTTTACACCCAGGGCTGGAACTCACGACCGTGAGATCAAGATGTGAGCTGAGATCAGGAGTGGGTTGCTTAACCAACTGAGCCACCCAGGTGCCCCCGCATACCGTGAATTTAACACATCAGTTCCAGCACCCCCCCCTCCCAAGTACAGACACCGCTTTGCTGGCAAGGACCAAGGACCCACTTCAGCTGCTGTCAGCTGGGGAGCAGCCAGTTCAAGCCACAAGGCCAAGATGACACCTTAAGCCTTTGCTCACCCACTGTGATGGGGGAAGTGGGACTCCCCTCTCCGGTTCTACTCTCCCCAGGGAACCGCCCTGTGCGGGGGGGGGGGGGGGTCTTCCCAAAATAAAAGGCTCTGGGTGCTTTGTGGACCTTGAGCTGGAGGGGGATGTGGGGTGTGTGGGGAGCACTGAGCTCCGAGTCCAAGTGGGAAAAGCGTTTAAGGCCCGCCCCTCTGTACTCACCATAAACAACCACCTGAAGGAGACGCCCCCTCCAGCCTCAGATAAATAGACTTAGGAAGGGACACCTGGGGGGCTCAGTCGGTTGAGGGTCCGACTTCGACTCAGGTCATGACTTTGTGGTTTGAGCCCCGCATTGGGCTCTGTTGTCAGCACGGCTCCCATGTCGGGTCCTCTGTCGCCCCCGCCCCCCAAAATAAATCAATAACTTAAAAAGGGAAAGAGAACGAGACTTAGGAAGAAAGGCACCAAGACCAAGAACGTCGCTTTGCCAAGAGCATGGCAGGCCGGGGGCCTGAGCCCTTTGGGGACCCCCTCGGCCTGCCACGCGGTGCTGTTACCAAGCCTGCTGCGGGGAGGGCAGCTCTCCTGCGAGGTCTGCCTGGGGTCGGGCCGGAAAAGGCACACGGAGGGGCTTTGCTAAGGCCTGGCCTCCTCAGCTCCCGGATCCAGGGCCTGCTGGAACGACACAGCTGCCTGCCCCCACCTGCCCCAGGAGCGGGGAGGGGGGAGGCGTCCACACCTCAGGTTTGCCTAGGACGGCCCCCTCTCGCACCTGCCGTCTCGTATCCTCATCAACAGCACTCCCTCTTCGTTCTCAGAAAAACCGTCTAACAAGCCATCGTCTTAGAAAGAGGACACAGCTATTCCTTTTGTCCACAGCCGACACAGGGAGCGGCAATTTTGGAACCATGAATTCCCTCGTGGTAAAAGGAAGCCATCGACAGAGAAACCAGAGGCGGTGCGCCCACACGACGAAAGACTGACGGATAGGCAACAACACGGACGGACCCTGAAAAGGCCAGGCTAAGGGAAAAAAGAGCCAGACGCGAGAAACCACACACTGTCTGAAATGTCCCGAATGAGCAACCCCATAGAGATGGAGATTAGCCGTTGCTTAGGGCTGGTGGGGGTGGGGGGTTGCTGGGGAGAGATGGGGGGTTGATAACTGTCGGCTTCGGGGTCTCTTTTCGGGGTGATGGCAATGTAAGATTGATGGTGGTGATAGTGGCAAAACCCTATGAAAGAACAGACCAAAAAAAAAAAATCCTCCCTGATCACACACTTTAAATGGGGGCAGAATATCTCCATAAAATAAAGCTATTACCCTTCCCCGCCTTAGAAAAAGCTCTTACCTTGAAGCCCTTTGTCAGTGGCCGTTTACAGAGGAAATTCTAGGCGGCGGAGTGGGAAACCGGCCTCCCCCGCCCCTCCTCGCCCACTTTTACCCCAGCAGCCACCTCGCCTGGGCCTCAGCTCTATCGTCTACACCTGCTTGCCAGCCCGCCTCTTCCAAACGAAAGTACACCTGTCCGCATCCCATTCACTCCAGCTGCGGGGCCTGCAGGGTCCCACGTGAGCTCCTGCGAGGACCGTGACTCACGTCCAGGCATTTATTCGGTCCTGCTTCCGCGCCCCGGGCTCCGGGAACCACGACCCCGGGAAGAAACGCCTGGCCTGAGGTCCGAGAACGCAAAAGAGACGCACCGATGGTGGCGTTCGCAGACTAGAAAGGAAGGCGGCCCCCACGACCCACCGGTAAAGGAATGTGAAGGCTTTTAGAGGGACGTGCAGAGGTGGCCACGGGCTCCGTCCCCACAGGGAGCCCCGCGTGCTGAGGCACACACTGTACCTGGCAGCAGATGGTGGGGAAGGGGACACGGGCAGCCAGTTCTCGTGATTACTTTCACCCGCTGGGCCAGGCTGATCCTGCTAGTCAAAGCTGAACGCTGCCTGGTCCTAATTGAGACTGACTTCTCGGTGCCCGGCCTGCGTCTTGAGAAGTTTCCTAGCTTGCCAGCCACCGGCAAGTTCCAGCACGTGCCACGGCCTTTCCCTAGAGCCCCACACCCCCCCACCCCCATTGCCCAGCGCAGACTTTTAGAGCTGGAAGGATCCGCCTGCCTCTTTTTAGAGAGGAGACGAACGTGGCCCAGGGAAGTTAAAATGACTTGCCCCAACCACACAGCAGGTTGTGGGGGCTCAGACACAGGTATTGGTGGAGACCCTCTCCACTCTTTTTCCTTCTCGAGGTCGACAAGCACACACCGCCCCCTTCCGCCGTGCTGTCCTGGCTTCCCAGACGGTAGTACGGAGGCCCTGCCCTCAAATTCTACCCTTTGCTCTCCAAAATTATTTCATTATACGCTACACTCTTATTACACTTGTGAATGGTTACCACCTCGTTTACGTACCCCTTCTGATTACACTGGACGCACAATTAATTCACTCTGGCCCCATTCGACACACTGTCACAGTAAATCACCCAAATTGGCACATTTGGCATGAAGGTAAAACTCACCTAACAGAAAACGAACCATTGTGTTTATTTGTTAATGTTTATTTTATTTTTGAGATGGAGAGACAGCACGAGTTGGGGAGAGGCAGAAGGAAACGGGGAGACAGACGATCCGAGGTGGGTTCCGTGCTGGCAGCACAGAGCCCGATGCGGGGATTGAACTCACAAACTGCAAGACCATGACCTGAGCTGAAGTTGGATACTTAACCGACTGAGCCACCCAGGCGCCCCAAAACGAATGATTTGACTTGATCTTCTTCTATTGTTATTAATTTTTAAAACTCTTTTTTATTATTTTTTAACTATTTATTTTGAGAGAGAGAGCATGTGAGCAGGAGCAGGGAAGGGGCAGAGAGAGAGAGTCCCAAGCAGGCTCTGCTGTTAGCAAGGCAGAGACGGACACGGGCCTTGAACTCATGATCAGTGAGATCATGACCTGAGCTGAAGTCAGACGCTCAACCGACTGAGACACCCAGGCGCCCCTAGAGGCATTTTTGGTTGTCACGACTGGGGTGAGCGCTATGGGGCGCGAGGGGAGAGGGCAGAGAGAGAGAGGGAATCCCAAGCAAGCTCTGTGAGGTCAGTGCAGAGCCCGATACGGGGCTCAAACTCACGAAACCGTGAGATCATGGCCTGAGCCAAAGTTGAGTCAGATGCTTCACCGACTGACAGCCACCCAGGCATCCGGCCCCTGTGCTTTCAGGAAGGTGTCACACACCCGATGAGCACCTACTGGATGAAAGAGGCATGAAGAAGACCGTCACGTCAATGAGAAGGGCTTTGAAAGCAACACCAAACCCCAGACAAGGATTGGCAGACATCCCTGGGCTCCTCCTTCCGCAGTAATGTCCAACTCTCTCTCTCTCTCTTTTTTTTTAATGTTTTTAATGTTTATTTATTTTTGAGTGAGCAAGAGAGAGAGAGAGAGAGAGACGGAGTGTGAGTAGGGGAGGGGCAGAGAGAGGGAGAGAGGATCCCAAGCAGGCTCCGTGCCAGCAGCACAGAGCCCGACCTGGGGCTCGAACTCACGAACGGTGAGATCATGGCCTGAGCCAAAGTCGGAAGCTTAACTGACTGAGCCACCCAGGCGCCCCAGCAATGTCCAACTCTTGGTCTCAGCTCAGGTCATGATCTCCCAGTCCATGAGATCAGGCTCCACACTGATCACGGAGCTTGCTTGGGATTCTCTCTCTCCCTCTCCCTCTACCCCTCCCCTGCTCCAGCTCGCTCTTGCTCTCTCTCTCCCTCTCTCTCCCTCCCTCCCCAAAAAAGTGTAGTTTACGACAGCATTGGTAGAAAGAGGAATGTAATCCAGGTTGGATTCCTTATTGCTATTTTCAGGCTTTTCCCTTCTGATTACAGAAAAATAAAATCAGAGCATTTCCTTGAGCCCCAGAAGTATCGTGGGCCCCCGGCACTGTGCCCACGGTGCCCAGGGGAGAGGTCACCCGAGGCCTGGCTGCACCTTAGAGCTTCTGATTCAGGGGGTCTGGGCTGTGGCTGCGGCCGGGATTCACAGGTGCGGCCCAGGGGGAGCGCAACGGCCTAGGCTGGTCCCACCACAGGAGCCTCAGAGGGGCCCCCCACCCCGGAATCACCAGCCCAAAGCCTGACGAGGGCGGTGACTGTCAAAGCCCGAGGCCAGGAGGCCAAGTGCGTCCACACCTACGCTGTATCCAAACAGCTTAAACGCAGGAACGAAGACAATCATTCGGGCCCTTTAGTCCTCAAGATCCCCCCCCGCTGGGGTGGTTGACCCGGATGTCCTTGCAGGGCCCCCCCCAGCTGGAGGACTGAGGGCACAGCCAGGAAGCCACGTGGCCACGTGCAGGACGTGGCTTCCAGGAGGTACAGCCATGTGGCTGCCCTTTGCCTGCACACACCCAGAGACACATACACGCAGAGCTAGACACAGCAGCTAGGGAGGCTCCCAGAGCCCCCCGAAACGCTCACAGAAACACCCACCCGTGCACCGACCCACTCACACATAGCCAGACCCCACACACCCTCACAAGAGGCACGCACACTCTCACTTGCACTCACACGCATGCACACACATGTGGTCTCACTGATAAACCACTTCGCTGATGTAAGCGGGCAGGCTCAACATAAAACAAGGAGGGAAGGTTTCCTAGTTAGAAAAGCGACAAAGCAGGGACAGTTCCCCGGGCCGGCCACAGAGAAAGGCTCTCAGTGAAACGGGGCAAGAATCCTGTAATTACGTGGTCAAGATGCCCACACCAACCACGCCAAGATCACACACACACACACACACACACACACACACACACACACAGAGTTTCCTGCTGGGCTAACAGCTTCGGGTTTGAGAATGTGCAGAAAGCCAAGACGAAAGGAACCCACGGGTGAGGTTTTGGGGTGATGGTGGGGGATCTGGAGATAATGACCAAGAAAGAATTCTTGAAGGCATCTTTGGTGCAAAAAGGTGATTCTCATTAGACGGGACCCGTGGGCAGGAAGAGCTGCCCCAGGACCATGAGGAGAGACTAGTTATATACTATGGGGTTGGGGGGTAAAGCCCAGGGAAGTTTCCAGTGAGATTTGCATATGCTAAAGAACACTCCCAGGATAGGGGAGGCCTAGCTGTTGCCAGACTAGGGTCGTTTGCCCTCTAGCAAAGCATCAGCATGAAGACATAGGGAGTTCCTGGAGAAAGTTCTACTCTGCCCGCCTCCAGCATCTGTCCACGGGCTGCAGGTTATAAGGAAATTATAGCCGAAGAAGCTTGTATTTGTACCATACGTGCTTTCCCCACTCTCTCGGCCTGGGAGCCCACTGGGAACAAAGCAACAAAAACATCCCCACTGGGAATTGTAAGCGGTCGTCAAATGTTTCCCGCAATGTCCTCACTGGGGACGGCAAAGTCTGCTCGGGTGAGCCAGCTTCAAGAGGGGGCGCCCCCATCCTCAGGGGCACACACCTGGGAGAACACTGCAGCCCCGTGGGCAGAGGTCACGTTTTCCAGTGGTCACAGGCAGGTAGGTAGGCAGAGCCATACCCCGCCCGCAGCCACCCACTTACTGGAAGCCAGCCCCAGGCTTCCTGCTTATCGACAGGAAATCAGGAGACAAGAGCTAGGGGAAAGGATTATGTTTCAAGGACTACCGCTCTTCCACAGAAAATGGCAAGAATCCGGTGATTGCACCCAGGGAGGAAGAAACAGCAAATTGAATCACACAAAGGCACAGAACAACAAACACACTTGCAGACTGCGGCCTAGAAGCCCAAGGGCTGCCCTCCTAAGGCAGAAGGACTTGATCGTCTAAAGGATAAGGCACCCCTCCCTGCAAAAGCCATCACTGCCCTTAACGCTGTTGGCCTGTACTTTGTAACAGTGATGAGGGGCCATAAGGCAAGCTGAGGTCAAGCACAGGTGGGATATGGATGACATTCCTTGGGCTCTCCTGGCTGCCCAAGAACAAAGGAAAGGAAAGAAAACCCGACAGTAACTGATAGCGATCACAGTCTCCATCAGTTTACAAATGTCTTTGTAAATTACAAGAAAAAGGCAATCCTACCCATAGCCTCATCTCCAGAAACCTACAGGCTCAGTTTCCTGGAGCCCCAACATCACCCTCCCTCCACGGTGATGTGGGGAAACAAAGGCAGAAGGAAACGGCAGATAAAATTGAATTTCCTTATTCACCTGCAGTCCGTGGACAGATACTTGAGGCAGGCAGAGTAGAACTTTCTCCAGGAACTCCCTAAATCTTAATGCTAATGTTTTGCTGGAGGGAAAAACCACTTTAGCTCCACAATAGCTAGGCCTTCAGTAATCTGTGAGTCTTTAGCATATGAAAGTCTCCTGCTCAGGGTCCCTGTCCCTAGTGCTTTAATAAAATCACATTTTTTTTTTTTTCTGGCGCCTGGGTGGCTCAGTCGGTTGAGCGACCGACTTCGATTCAGGTCATGATTTCCCGGTTCAGGAGTTCAAGCCCCGCGTCGGGCTCTGTGCTGACAGCTCAGAGCCTGGAGTCCTGCCTCGGATTCTGTGTCTCCCTCTCTCTCTGCCCCTGCCCCACTCATGCTCTGTCTCTGTCTCAGAAATAAATAAACATTAAAAAAAGTCTTTTTAAATCAACTTTTTGCACCAAAGATGTCTTCAAGAATTCTTTCTTGGGCATCGGCTCTGAACCCCACAAACCCCACCATCACCCCCCAAAAGCACATCAACAGTTTTGTAATGTTAAGTTTTCTTTTTCTTTTTTTTTTTTTGTAAATGTTTATTCATTTTTGAGAGGGAGAGAGCGAGAACAAGAGAGAGTGGGGGAGGGGCAGAGAGAGAGAGAGAGAGAGAGAGAGAGAGACACAGAATCCAAAGCAGGCTCCAGGCTCTAAACTGTCAGCACAGAGCCCGACGCGGGGCTCAAGCCCACGAACCGTGAGATCGTGACCTGATCCGAGGCCAGACGCTCAACCGACTGAGCCTTTCTTGATGTCTCTTCCCTTCTACAGTCAATTGCACAAGGGAGGGGACAGCAGAACCCCAGCTGTACCCCCAATCAGAGCGCACAGATAAACAAGTGACTGACAGCACCGGAGGACTCTATTTTGGGGTTCATAGCACCTTCTCGAAAGAAGGTCCACACAGAGGGGCTGAATGGGGTTCAGATCAGCTGAGGAGTCAGGGCAAATCCCTGTGGCCACGGGGCTGCTCCAAGAGCATATTCGGAATGGGGAGACCTTGCTAGATGTGGCTTCGCAATAGGGAACATTTTTTTTTTACATTTATTTATTTTTTGAGAGACGTAGAGAGACAGAGCACATGTTGCGGAGGGACAGAGAGAAGGAGACACAGAATCCGAGGCAGGTTCCAGGCTCCGAGGTGTCAGCACAGAGCCCGACGCGGCGCTCGAACTCACAGACGGCGAGATCATGACCTGGGCCGAAGTCAGACGCTTAACCGCCTGAGCCACCCAGGCGCCCCAGGAAACGTTTCTTTAAGAAGCAACTAGGAGGTTCCTCAAAAAGTTAAACTGAACCACCGGATGACTCAGCAAATCCGCTCCGAGGCAAATTCTCCGGAAAACCAACCGCAGACGTCCCACAAAAACCTGCACACGTACGTGCACAGCAGCGTTCATTACTCGTAAGGGCCAAAAGGCGGAAACGACTCGAATGTCTGTCAACAGACTACCGGACTGCCAAAATGTGGAATATGGCCACACCGTGGCATATCTTTGAGCCGCTAAAAGGGATGAAGCACGGATTCACGCGACAACGCGGACGAACCTCAAAATCGGGCCGCCGGGTGAAAGCAGCCAGCCACGGGAGGCCGCGGATCATGGAGGCGCCTTTGCACGAACTATCCAAACTAGGTAAATCCAGAGAAACGGAAGGCAAATGGGAGGCTGCCGGGTGCCGGGAGAAGAGGCAGAGGGCGTGGTGTTTTGCGTTGGGCCGCCGCCGAAGTTTCAGAATTTGCTAGCGGTGACGTTTGCGCGGCACCGTGGGTGTGCCAAATGTTGCCGCATCAGACACCTTAATGGCAGGTGGATTTTAGCTTAAAAAACAGTCGCCGCCAAGCAATGTTGGCAGGGCCGTGCTGGGCCCACTGCTCCCTCTTCCCAGGCTGGGCTGTGCTTGGTACCGAGCTGCACGAGGCCCCGGATCCAAGACCCCTACGCCGATACGGCCTATCTGGGAAAAGGCGCATCACCTGGGAGACGCCGCGGCGCCCTAAGAGGCTTGTTTGGATCTCCTTGGCTGCGTAGTACATCCGCACAATGGAATACCACTCAGCACTCAAAGCCAAATGAGCTCTCAAGCTACGGGGAGATGCGGAGGAACCTTAAATGCGTCATGCTAAGTGGAGGAAGCCAATCTGAAAAGGCTCCATGCTGGACGGCTCCCACTCTGAGACATTCTGGAAAAGCCAAAACTATGGAGACGGTAGAAGGCTTAGTGGTTGCCAGGGGTTAACGGGGAGGGAGGGAAGAACAGACAGAACACGGAGGATTTTTAGGGCAGAGCAAACTACTCAGTGTGATGCTATCACGGTGGATACCTATCATTACACGTGTGTCCAAACCCCTAAGTTCATCAGTTCTAACAAATATAGCCCCTGCGGGGGGGTGGGGGGAGGAGGAGAGGCTGTGGTGAGGGCAGGGGTGTATGAGAGAGCTCTGTCCTCTCCGCTGTTTGGCCGTGAACCTAAAACTGATCTCAAGTAGCTTATTTAAAAGGGAAATAAAGTAAACGCGTGAACATTTTCCTAATACCGCAGAGAATAGTCCCCAAAGTTAGTTAAATGCACTAGGCGATACACTTGGCTGTGAGCTGTGGTTTTCTGTGTGTGTGTGTGTGTGTGTGTGTGTGTGTTTAAATCTGACCCTCAGAATCTTGTTTCTTTAAAATTCTTAGGCTGGAAACACACACACACAAACTGGTTTCTCTTTCATCACCTTGCTGGATCTAGTTACAATCCTCTCCTGCATCTATAAAAAACAGACGACTCTTTGGAGAACAGTTGAGTCATAAATGTAGGAGATAATTTTAATAGGATCCCAAATGCAAATCAGAACTTTGCAAGTAAAATTCCAACGTCGACATTTACTCCTAACAGAGATCCTCGAGCCCAGAGAGTCAGAGAAGGATTTTAACAACCTGAACACGAAAGAGGCTGCCGCCAGGGAGAAAACCGAGGCCAAACTGCACATGAGTGTATGAAGCCACATTTACGAATCATTCGGCGCCCCGGAGAGGTGCTCTCACAGTACAAATTGGGAAACCAGTTATCCAAAGGAAAACATTTTTGTGGGCGGTGCAGCGGGCGGCCAGGAAAAGTCATGGGCTTCCAGCTGGCTTAAATAGGTGCCATCCCTGAATACTTTTTTGTTTACAAGACGCCAACCAACACTGATGTATTAGGCCACCTCTCCCAGATGGACGAACGGTATATGAGACAGACAGCCTGACAGCGTCTGAAATCGGTAAAATTCTTGAGGTCCTAGTAGACATAAAGCTCTTTCGTTCATTGGATGTGGTTCAGCGTTGGCGACACACTCAACTCCCAACATCCCCGACAAACACTGGCCACACAAAAGAGCCTTGTAATTTGTAAACATGTATGAGTGCGCCCGCGCTCGGACCAACACAAAGGAGTGACCCATGAATGCTTCCTACTCCAGGCATCTGATGTCAGTTTCAGTTCCACAGAGTGTACGTCTTCTGGTCCCTGAAACAGGGCTCTTGTCTTGTGGACCCTGCATATGTAATTAATCCCAGCTTGAGATCAGTTCTGTACCACCATCCGCCCGGCCCCCATCTTGCCCAATGAGACCATGCGATCGAGAGGAGGTCGGTGGCGATTTTTCAGGACCGTTTAGGTTAGGGTTTAAACGACAACGTAAGCCATGCCAAGATGCCATCATTTTCCCGTGCCTTCCGAAACGAGGCTCTGTGACCAGGTAGGACAAGGGGGGAGGACATTCATATTCCTGGCGAGTTACAATGCCCCTCTTTTCTCGCAACTCACAACCACCCTGATCAATGAACAAAGCATGTGTTGTTTGGAGAATGAATGAGGACAGCTCTCTTCTGTGCATTTCATTAAAACCTGAAAGCTATGGTTTCCTGCCAGAGATGATGCCTAGTGAGTTGCAACAGCCTAACATTCAATTCTGACTCACTACCAATGCGCCCAGCTCCGCCCTGGTCGTCCTGAAGTGGAGGGATATTCAGCAAGCCTGACGTTTGTTTATCATGAAGGATTTTTCTACCGTTAGGGACCAAATAAAGGTTCTTTATGGCAACGGCTGGAAACGCAACACGAGACCTTTCTTTACACCGTTAAGAATGGACAAATAGTTCACCGAGTAAACCAAAGACTTTATTTTGTAAAAGCAGATAACACCAAAGTACTATGTAGTATCCATAAATCGTTGCAAAAATAATTACTTTCAGAACATCCAATGTATAAGCTGAATCAATGGTTACAGCTAGGATTTTCAGCCAATATACAGATTTTTGTTCAAGCCCTAGGCTTGATTTCTACATATCATTCACATGCACGCCCTGTGCATATTCAGTATCAAAACGGGGACTCTTGAAAGCCGGACCCCAGCTTTATCTTGATTTCGAAGATGACACAACAGCCAACCGAGGACTCTGGTTTGCCGATTGAGTCCCAGAAATCATGTCTTCCGACGTCCTACAACAAACTGTATCTCTGAAAAATAAAATCAGAATTTAGATTCCCTTGCAACAGTCAGGTCCCCAAGCTCTCCAGCACCGCGGTACCGGGATGTGCTGAAACTGCTCTTCCTTGGCCTTTCTAACCACTGGGAACCCAAATGGGGTCCCTCTTTAAGAGCGCCATTATAGAGGTTTTTAAGAACCATGCTAAACCCAAGGAGAAGCAGTGGATGAAATTATCCATTACTTTTTCCGTTAAGGACCACAAACAAAAAAAGAGAGAGAGAAAGTGCACTGGCAAATGGGAACGTGGTGACAGTCATACGGTTAAGAAAAATGGTTCTATAAATCCCTCCTTTCAAAATGAGGTCCCAAGGTGTTTAAGACCAAAAGGGGGTCATAAGAGCGGTTAATACAAACAATTCCTCTCCAAGAATAAAAAAAAAAAGCCCTTCATGGAAAGCAGTTGAGGGAAACCAGATCCATGGGTGGATCCGGCCCTACGTTTTCAGCATGCATTTCTGACCTCACGGACGTGTGTCTGGAGGGTGTGAGTAGGTCCTCCTTGCACTTAAGAAGGAATGAAGAAATTAAAGTGAATCGGTGTGCTAATGAAAAGCCCGCCGTTACAGACTCTGAGAGCCAAGCCCTTAGTTTATAAGGCAAGATTTTTTGTCGCCACAAGGGGGGCGGTGGGGGCGGGGGGACACAGATGAGCCTGAAGGCAAGCACTCAAAAGGCTGGGTCAGCCGTATTCGGTATCTGGGCCAGAACGGTCTCAAAAAATAAGGCAACGTGCGGCTTCTCGGTTTGAGACTGTCCCCCGGAAAGGCCCCCGAGGCAAGAAAAGGGCCCCGAGGCAGCCGGCCACCGGCCAATCACCAGAAGATACTTGGACGGGGCAACGGTCACAGTTGGACGGGGTGACTTGGGGTCACGGTAGGCGGGAGGCCCTTGAACCAGCACTCAAGGTGAACGTCTTTGCGTGTCCTGTGCACGACGCCAAGCAGCAACGTCTGGGGTTCTGGAGGTGGGGTGTGTTGGCGATGTATTTTTTTGCCCCCAAAAGAAGACACGAAGGTGAAGCCCCTGGGGAGACGAGGCCGGCAAGGTGGAACCCCCACCAGGGGCAGGACTGGGTACGAGTCGGAGAGCACTTCCTGCGGCGCGCGGCTCCCTCCGGGTCTGGCCGAGTCCTACAAGCGCTTGTAGGTCCCCAGGAGAGCTTTGCAGTTGGGGCAGTAGTGGTCCACGTCCTGTAGGGCGTCCACGCAGAAGGGAATGAAGCAGCAGCCTGCCACGCACCTGGAAGAACACAAAGAGCCACACGCGGAGCATGCCATCCTCCGTCAGGGTTTCGGTTCGGGACGTGGGGGGGATCCGTCGACGTCCTAACCCCCCCAGAACCTACGGCTGTCACCTTCCTCGGAACAAGGGCCTTCGCAGGTGTCAGTGATGATCTCAAGATGGGATCATCCCCGATTATCGAGGTGGGCTCCCTAAACTCAATGACCGACGTCCTTGCAAGAAGACAGAGGAGAGGGACACAGAGACGCGGGGAGGGACAGGGTGAAGACGCAGGCAGAGACCGACGTCGTGCGGCCAGGAGCCGAGGGCCACCTGGGCCACCGGACAAGGAAGGATTCTGCCCTGAGAGTCCTCAGAGGGAGCACGACACTTGATGTTGAACCTCCGGCCGCCAAAATTGTGAGAGGACACGTTTTTATTGTTTTAAGCAAACGGGTTTGTGGTTGTTGGCAATGGCGGCCCCAGGGCACTAATACACCACCCAACGCCAAGGCTGCTATCTCAGACAGACTGTCCTGGGTGTATCTTCAAATCCTGGCTCATCTGGGCATCTTTCAAAGTCTCAGGCTGGGGCCAGCAAACTTGTTTTGTAAAGGGCCCGACAGCACATATTTTGGGCCATCCTGCCATCATAGCCTGAAAACAGCCATAGATACAATCTGTAAACAAATGGGGGGGGGGGGTGTTTGTCCCACTAGAACTTAAAACGGGCTGGATTCGGCCCCAAGGCTAAAGTTTGCTGACCCCTGTCCAGACTGATCACTCTTCCATACGGAGAGGCTGCAACCAATCAGAATCCCCCAAAGAACAGCTCTTAACCTACGTCATCTGTTATCAGTGCACACAGGCAGGACCTTCAGATAGCCTGTGGGATAATAAGAACTACAGTTGGTCTTTGTCCCCAGTTCCTGGCAAGGAGCTCCAAAACTCTAGGAATTTCCGGAGAGACCGGAGTGCCTTCTGTCATGCAAAACAATCCCCTTTCAGTCACACCTGCTTTTCTGCTAACCAGGCGACCGGGGCAGGGTTCCTGCCTCAGGATGGGGCTGCTGGGCTTCCTAGATTAGAACTCAGGAGGGGATAGATAGGGGCTGGGGCTGTAAAAACCCTTGAACAATCTATTTGGAGAGCTTCCGGATTGAACACATCCATGGGCCAGGGGAGTGGTGCACCCCAACTCCACGGGGACAGCGGCTCCTGCGCCCGGGACCCTTCTGGACCTCACTCTAGGTATCTCTTCACGTACCTGCTGTTCATTTGTACGTACCCTTCATGACAAACTGGTAAATGTTAAGTACAGTGCCTTCCTGAGTTCTGTGAGCCAACAGCAAAGAGTTCTGTGAGTTCTAGCAAATTATCAAATCTAAAGGGATAGTGGGACACCCCATTTATAGCTGGTCGGGGTCAGAAGGATGGATGGCCCGAGATTTGTGACTCGCATCTCTACTGGGGTGCAGTCTATGGGACTGGGTCCTTAAGCTGTGGGGTCTGTGCTAACTGCAGGTACTCAAGTGTCAGAACTGAACTGAATCACAGCTGGGGTTGGAGAGCTGGTTGGTAACAGAAAACACCCCCACAGGCAATGTTTGCCCAAATGTAGTTAAAAATCAGCATTTCACAATGCACAGGACAGGGAGCGTGATCGACATTATTGTAATCACTTTGGTCGGTGACAGATGGTCGGGAACTAGACCTACCGTGGTGATCATTTCATAATATATGAAAACACTGAATCACTATCTTGTATGCCTGAAACTGATCTAATAATGTCTGTCAATTATCATTCAATAAAAAAAAATCAACAATTTACAGGAAGACACCGGCTTACACAAAGCAGAAACAGGATACCGCCTGGTGAGGAAATAATCTCATGAAAAAAAATTCCCCCTATGGTCTAAGGTTACCCAAGTTCAAATAGGGTCAGCCAGTGCCTTGGAGCTAACCCTCACCACCCTCGCCAGGGTCTTACGCATACAGACACAGCTCCAAGCTGCGGGATGCACACATTCACTTATTCTATCCCCAACAACCCCTGGGGGCAGGGGCGGGGAGCCTTATCACCTCCAGTTTTCAGAAGAGAGGTGAAGTCACTCACCCACAGGCACACAGTACTGAGGCAGGACTTGACCCCACAACCCTACAACCCTGCATGTAATCAGAAAAGGAGGGAGGGACAGAAAAGCTGCCCCAATCTGAAAGCTAAGATCAGCAGAGTCTGACACTCATCAGAAATTCCCTTTCTGGGGGCGCCTGGGCGGCGCAGTCAGTCGGTTAAGCATCGGACTTCGGCCCAGGTCGTGATCTCGCGGTTTGCGAGTTCAAGCCCCGCGTCGGGCTCTGTGCTGACAGCCTGCTTTGGAATCTGTGTCTCCCTCTCTCTGACCCTCCCCTACCCCTCCCGCTCTGTCTCGGTCTCTCTCAAAATAAACGTTAAAACAAAAAAAAGAAAAGAAAAAGAAATGTCTAAGGATATCACCCCGCCCAGACGCAGGGGGCTGCTGTGTCTGCCCGGGAGGGGTGTGAGCAGGCGGGCCAGACGTGGCGGATGGGACAGCAGTTTCCAGCTGTGATGTGCTGGAGAGCGGTGGTCCCCCATTGGGGACGACTTCTGTCGGGGGAGGGGGTGCGGAGGGCAGGGGTGCCGCTGAACCTCCTGCGGTGGACCCCCGGGGGAGAGCCTGGGGGCTGAGCACGCCTGACTTACCCCAGCAGGCACAAGCTCCCACAGGAGAGCCAGGTGAGGGCACCGGCGTTATATGACAGCTGGGTCACGATCATCTTGTTGCAGGAAGGACAGCACATCTGGACTGGACGGTCGAAAAAGGACACTGGCTGCTGCACGTAGACGGTCTGCACAGCAACTGAGGGAACAGGAACAGGCGACCGGTGAACGCGGGGGGCCACTGGGACAACCGGGTGGTGGGGGCAGGGGCTTGGACACCAGAGCCACCCGAGCGTCCCCAGTGAGCAAGTGGATAAGCACGAAGGGACCTCTCCAGACAGTAGAGCCTCACTCGGCCTTCGAGCGACATCCTGGTTTTGTTTTGTGAGTGCGAGCCCCGTGTCAGGCTCTGTGCTGCTGCTTGGGATTCTCTCTCTCTCTCTCTCTCTCTTTCTCTCTCTCTCTGCCCCTCCCCAACTCACCCTGTCTCTCTCTCTCAAAAATAAATGAAAAATTTAAAAAAAAAAAAAAAAAAAAAAAAAAAACAGGAAAAAAAGGACATTCTGACCCGCACTAGAACACGGATGAACTTTAAGGCCATCACACGGAGTGAAATCAACCAGCCACGGGACAAATACCGCGTGATTTCTCATGGACAAGGCACCTAGAACCATCCACCTCACGGTGGAAGGCCATGGACGCCGGGGGCTGGGACAGGGGTGGGGGAAGGACACTCGAAGCAGCTGTTTGACAAGTTTAGGGTTTCAAGTTTTGTGAGGTTTCAAAGTTCTAGAAAGGGACGGCGGTGATGCCGAATGAGAACGTGAACTTGCTTAACGCCACTCAACCTCACGCTGAGAAGCGCTTTACGAAGACGAATTGTACGTTATGTGTGTTTTACAACACGTGGCGTCTTTCCAGCATCATCCTGCGACAGGCTCTCGACCCCCCTCACCCCCACAAGGGGGGGGGTGGGGAGAAGTTCCTGCAGCCGTTTGCGGCTCAGCCCCGACCGAGCTTTCAAACTTGGAAACATGTAGCAAGCTTGCTGCCTACTCCCCAGCATTTCCCACCTTGCCCAACACAGGCTGATTCAGCAAGACTGGGGCAGGGTCCCCAAAAGGCTCTTTAAGCTCCCTAAGTAGCTCTACGAAGGTGGTCTGCGGATGGTTAATTCCAGAAACAGTGATACGCTGGGGTTTCACCTCAATTTTCTTCATCCACGGATTAGTGGTTGCCAGGGGCTGGGGGACGGGGAGGGACGGCTCACGGGTACGGGCTTTCTTTCTGGAAATGTTCTGGAATTAGCGCTGAGGGTCGCACAAGTCTGCGACTTTACTGAAACCCCTGAGTTCTGTACACTTTAAAAAGAGTGAGCTTTACGGTACGGGAATCGTATCTCAGCAACGCTTTTATCTGAAAACATGAAGTAACAGTTGTTGCCAGGGTTACGCGAGATAAGGGGGGGCAGGGGGGAAGGGGGTAAGGAACCCCACGCCGTGTCGCGGGCGCGGTGAACCCTCGATAAATAGTTTCGTCTTTTCACACGGGGCTCCTGACGAAGTCCAACGGCCAGCGATAAGGCAGGAGTTTCCCGCCTCATCGCTGGGCTGGGAACGCCGGCCCAGACTCTGGGGCAAGTCCAGGGAATCGAGGCGCCCGTGGCCCAAGTACGTAAACTCGTGCTAAAACGAGGAAACCATGTAAAGAACACGTACAGGCGTTCACAGTCACCAGAGGTGAGCCTCGAGTGACATAAATCGTGAAGGCCTTAGCACTCAAAATGGTTTTGGTTTTTGGCAAAGCTGTGCAAGCTCGTATTCCTCTCAAAGTGACTACCTTCTGTTCCAGCTGGAACGCCATTTCTGTAATCCAGGCAGGAGGGGAAATTAACTGTCGTCCAAGCTCACAGAACCTAATACTCCTCGAAAGGCCCAGAAAGCCTCTCCTTCCAGAAAAGGAGTATGTAAGCATCTGCTAACGCTCACATGTGAGCTGTGTTAAAAATCTTTTTTTTTTTTTTTTTAACTTGGTGCAAGAATGAATTATTGATCAGAGCGTGATGTGAAACTGTCTAAAGTCACCTCGCTCTCTTCCAGCTGAAGGGGTCAAAGTTGCTCGAGCACGTCAACACTGGCTCCCTTTTATCAAATGATTACTCATAGAATTTTATTTTTATCTTAACAACCACTGATGTAGGCACTTGATGAGCCCAGTTTTACAGGTGGGGAAACTGAGGCCCGAGGCCATCGGGTGAGCCCAGGCAGTCTGACTCACAGCCCTTTCTCCGAGCTGGTGATCTCCTCCCGAGTGGCTTGCGATACTGAATCAGCTGTGTGCCTGGGCACACCTGGGCAGCAGGAAGGCCCAGAGGGCAAGGCCATGAAGAAATTGCTGGAAGGCCGGGAAGCCAGGCGGGCAGGCTGGCGGGCGGGTGGGCTGGGACAGGGTCGGCTCACCGGTTCCTAACTCCTGGCTTTCTGCTCCCTCTCCTACTCCAGCCCCGGCCTCGGGGCAGAGGTTTGAGCCTCAGCGGGCAGGGAGGGGACCCTTACAAGCAAACCGCCCCCCCCCCCCGCCCCACTTTCCCTGGGATTGCTGTGTGCCTCTGCGGTCAGCGCCAAAGGACTGGTTTGTGGCGGACGTGGGAAAGTTCATAAACGGTACTTTATCAGGGAAACGACAGGAGCCCCACAGATGTGGAACCCAGAGGACTAGATGGAAAATTCCAGGACAGGGTAGAGGCGGACTGGCCGGCATTTCACTCAGACTCAGGCCGAGGGACTCCGGTGGCTCCCCTGATTCCTGCAGAGTCCCCCAAAGCCAGGGCGGAGGGCCAAGGAGAGGGGAAGGGGGCGCGGGAGGCGGCACGTACTTGCGTTGGCGTTGGGGACAGGCACTGGCTGGGTGTAGTACGCGGGGGGATTCATGCCCTTCCCGTCTGGGCCCGTCACCAGCCCCGTGGTCGGCCCTGGCACAGGTGCAGGAGGCACGGGGAAGTAACTGTTAACCGCCACTGTCTCTTCATAGGACGGGGGTGCGGACGGCACTGAGGAAGGCCCCGCGGCCGCCTGATAGGATCCCGGAACAGACATGTTATCTAAAGCAAAACAGAAGACACCAGATCAGAAATGTGAGTGACACCTCTCCCTCTCTCTCTCCCCCACCCCCCTCCACCCGAATCTTCCAATCGCTACCAGACAGAAAATGAGGAAATGGCTTGTGTCCAGCCGCGTCCAAAAGCCAGAAAGGGAGTTAATTAACGTCCCTCCACGACCCAAGAACTATCACCTGAACGAGGGATTCCCCAAATAAGGCTACAAGGGGAAAAAATCACCACGCCAAATCATTAGCACCTAGAAAACTCCAAGCACACATCACCCCCAAATGGAGCCGAAGCTTTTTTCTTCACCCTTCAAACTCCTGCCCTGCGGTGGCCCGCCTTTCACATCTAGCGCCTTCTTTTTTTACCCACTGTGGTTTTTACGGATGGGGTTTCAGGAGCCAGAAAAGACCCAGGCGTTCAAACTCAACCACAACCTATCACCAATGGAGTGTCTGCGTGAAGGAAGCCAGAAATGCACACCGTGTGATACCATTTTAATACAGTTCAGAAGCAGGCGAGAGGAGTCACAGGGGCCAGAAGTCAGGAAAGCCGTGAATCCTGCAGGGGTGAGGGGGGGTGGAGGCTGGAAGGGGTGGGCCGGGTGGGGGGAGTCTTCTAAGGGGCTGGTCTTGTTCTTCATGCTGGGGGGTGATCACGTGGTATGAACACTATGTGAAAATCCAAGCGATACAATTAAGGTGTGTGCGCTTGTCTGTTGGTAAGTTACAGGTTTCTCTTTTTCAGTTTATTTATTTTGAGAGAGACAGAGGGAGCGAGAGAGAGCAGGGGAGGGACAGAGAGAGAGAGAGAGAGAGTGAAAGGGAGAGAAAGAATCCCAAGCAGGTTCGGTGTGCGGGCAGCATGCAGAGCCCCACACGGGGCTCGAACTCACAAAACGGTGAGTGAGATCATGACCTGAGCTGAAATCAAGAGTGGAACGCTTAACCGACTGAGCCACGCAGGGGCCCTGTTACGGTTTTTAAAAAGTAAACACACACACACACACACACACACACACACACACACACACGGCTCCCATTTTGAGAAAGGAGTAATCAGAGAAGCCAGGCACATATTTCCTTTTGTGAGGGCAAAGAAAGGGTGCCCCCACCCCCGCCGCCACCTCGCAGAGCTGATGCCCGCCTAGAATTACGTGGCCTGTACCCAGAGTGCATTCCTGTCTGAAGCCCCGTGCTCAGCGGCCCCAGGGCAGCTGGAGAAGGACACAGTGCCGCCCTTTGTGTGGCTCTGTTTTTCTAAAGGGGCAGGGCTAAGGCAGCCTTAGAAGATCCATTGAAACCTGTCTCAGGAGAAATGGGGAAATGGGCTGGAGGGCGGTGTGCACGAGATCCCCTGCACTCTGCCTTGTCTTCTAGAACCCGTGGGAAGCAGAAGCAGCAATTAACTCTGCCGCGGGGAGAAGGGGAGACTCCTTCGAGGAAGCTCAGCCTTTAAGCTGCGACCAAAAGAGGACATTTCTCTGGGGGAAGAGAGGGGAGGGGGTTCCAAAGCAGAGACAGAGGCAAGGGAAAGTGAATCCGTGTAAAACAAAGCCAGTGAATAAAGCTAGACAGGTTGGGGCCGGATTGTTGAAAATTTGAAAGTCCTATGGAGGTGTTGGGGCTTAACTGTAGATGTCTGCCCGATGGAACCCTCTGGAAGAATGGAAATGTTCTCCATCTGGGTTGTCCAATATGGCCATCCAGCAGCTCCCCACGTACCACGCCCCCCACCTCCCCCCCCCCCCCCAGCTGCTGGACTCTCAGAATGTGGCTGGTGTGACTGGGAGCTGAATTTTTAAATTGCATTTCAAGTTTAAGAGCTTTAAATTTAGAATCTAATAGGCAGGAGCACCTGGGTGGCTCAGTCGGTTAGGCGTCCAGCTCTTGATTTCGGCTCAGGTCATGATCTCATGGTTTCATGGGTTCGAGCTCCTTGCAGTGACAGTGTGGAAACTGCTTGGGGTTCTCTCTCTCCTTCTCTCTCTCTCTCTCTCTCTCTCCTTCTCTCTCTCTCTCTCTCTGCCCCTCCCACACATGCTGTCTCTCTCAAAATAAGTAAATAAACTTAAAAAAAACCATCTAATACGCAATGCAATTATTGGAAAACTTATGGAAGCTCTTCCACCTTTCCGAAGGACCCCTCGGCTATGTGAATCGACTTTATCTACAGCAAATTTAAGGAGCTCCGAATCTAGATCAAACATTTTTGACAAAATATTAGCATCCAACTTAGGATATGATGTCAACATAAAACACACCCCGGATTTCAAAAAATTTTAAAACACTGACGTGAAAGATTTCATTCCTAATTTTTCAAACGGACAGTTATGTTGAAATAATATTTTAGCTAGGTGGAGTTAAGTAAAATGTGTCCTTGCAAGTCATTTCACCTGTGTCTTTGCACTTTTTTAGATGTAACAGCCGAAAAATTTTCAACTATCTATGTGGCTCACTTTCTGCTTCTCCAGGACGGCAGGACTATGGAACACGGGGAGCCATGGAAGGTTACAGAGGAGTGGTCCAACCCTAGGAAGTGTAGCTGAAGCTGGTGTGTAACAGAAGAAACAAACCGTGGAAGGCCCCTACATGTGGATGGAGGGGACGGTGGGTGGTGGCTACATTCAAGTCTATTGGTGGGGGGGGGGGGCAGGGGCGGGGGGACAGCTAGTCAGGAAGGCAGGGGCATCTGTGAAACAGGTCCAGGGTTTAAAAATGGGAACCTTGTGAAAAGTGGTCACGGTATGTTGTCAGTTTCCTCTGACACAGGGAAACAGAAAAGCAGAAGAAGGGAGACAGAACACAAACATCGGCCCCAGGATCAGCCGGCAGCTGCTCCCGGCCGGGCATGGGCTCCAGGGGACTGAGGCTGGGGGGCGCTCTGGAGAAATTCCCGACCTCGCTGAAGGTCAAGGACTCGCTGTCCCTTCTCATCTCAGCAAAGGCAGACCCCGAGCTGCCTCCACAGTTTATTCTAAAAACTGAGTCATAGAAGAAAACCACAAGAGCCGAAAACACAGGTTGTACAGAGAGCCTAAAATAGCACCGAGCACTCCGGCTGCAAGGGAGCTGCTCTGGGAGGGAAAACTATGGTCTGGGGAGGCCTTGGGGGGCCCTAAATTGTGCAGAAAAGGTTTGGGTCAAACGGCCGGGAAACAATGACTCAACTCGGAAGGCCAAATCCCTCCGCTTCAAAACCACTGCCCCTTCCTCCCAAAGTGACAAAAGGCAGCCAGAAACTGTGTGGTCAAGGGTGAACGTGGGGGTGTTGGGGGGGCCTTCTTTCCCCTAAAGGAAGGAAGAAGGGCCTGCGCTTCTAGAAAACGCTTCTGGAAATCAAGGCCGGGCGGCTTAATTGTCCAGGCATCGTGGGTCTGGTGGCCACATCCTAGTTTCTGAACTTCGGGACAGCGTCTCTTGGGAACACTGACTTTGTGTCAAACAGCCACATGATAAACACTTATAATCGTGAAAACGTACAAGAACAGGCTAGAATAGTGGGGGGAAAAAAAAAACATCCAAAAACATAGCCAGCTGGTTTGAAGGCTTTCTAAATAAATTCCAGGGCCTCCCCTCCCCAGGCCCCAGGCCAGGAAATGCCACTTCAGTCCTATTTCTTTTTCTTTTTCTCTCCACATTCCCCTGTTTCTTTGTAATTTGGTTTCCCCCCAGGGGTGGGGGTGGGGGTGGGGGGCAGCAGGCCCACCTAGCCGCCCCTCCAGAAAGCTCTGCTCAACCGGCCTCCGCCTCCTGGTCCTCACCCCGCAACGTGAAACTCTGAAAAGGCAGCCAGTCTTCTCTCACTCCAACACACACGTACACACACACACACACACACCTACAAGACAGATACACAGACCACACACACACATACGCACTGCACGGTCACCAGAGAACCCTTCGTCCCTCCCGTCCCTCCAGGTAAGTAAGGCCCCCTACGTGCTGAGGTGCTACCACAGTCATCTCTGACTCCGGCACTCCTCCCTCTGGGACCCACAGGAAGGCATCTCTGAGTTTCACAGGAGAGCAAAGCCACAGTGCTGCCACATAAAAGCACAGCCTTGAGAATCCCTTTGGCGGCCAGGGAGGCCAGGGAGGCAGCTGCGGATCCCAGGTTACCATCGTTACCGGGAGCCTGGGCGGGGGAGGGAATAAAGGAAAAGACGAGGGGGTCTCCTCCCTGCCTCCCCACTTGTTTAACTTTGTGATTAGGCCCCTGAGAGTGGCTTCTCTTGACCGCCCATTGAAAAGGACACGTTGAAGGCAATTCTCCATCCACCTTCCACCACCTTCCACGCATCCAGGAAACGCTCGGGGCTGGGGAGCTCTGTTTTCCCCACCTCAGAAGGGCTCCGTCATCAGCGACTTTGAATCCACAAAGGCATTCCAAACCCATTGTTCAGACCCGGAAAATGTCACCGGAGTGTGGCAGCCCCGGGGGGCCCAACACGGGGGGGGGGGGGGGGGGGGGACCCAGGCTCAGCCCGATCCTCTGCTGTCCCCAACTTGAAATTCTGAAGACTTTGGGAAGCGGGGCCCTGGGTTTCCATACTGCACTGGGGCCCAATGTCACGCAGCCCAGTGTGGCCACGGGTCACAGAAAAGGAAAAGGACGCGTGTCTGATGCACACAGAGGCATTTCTAACACAAAAAGGCCTGGACTTGAACCTAGAAATTGGCCCGTGAGTGGCTGCACCATCCCAGCCCCCACTTTATCACCTGTAAATGTGCCACTTGGAATTTTGGGGTCCCTAGCTGAAAGTTCCCCTTGTTCGCAGTCTCAACGGATTTCCTCAATGAGAGATTCTCTCTTAAATGGGCAGGGAGGGGTATATAACGGATACGTATTCCTGGGCTTACAGGAAGGAGTCCGGGAGTAGCTCATTCATCAAACCCTGGTTTAGAACATGATTTCTCAATCTTGTTTTCATTATAGCTGCCTAACCCCCTCCTCACCCCCAAGGAAAAAATTAAATTACATTTAAATTTAATTAATGAATTTAAATGTAATTTAATTTCTACCTAACAAGAGAAATTAAATACTAAGAAATAAGATTTCGTTGGATAGGGCTGAGTTTTGGAGGGCCACACAGCACCGTACTATCGAAGACTTTTTTTTTTAACCTCTCCCCCACCCCCCAAACCAATTTTCACTCCCCTAAGTCCCCACTGAGAAAGGGAGAGAGAGGTGGGCAAGGAGGTATTTGGGGGCCAATGAGTTTTCCAAACCACTGACATTCATTCATTCAGTAGTCCCAAAATGTGTTTCCCCTCTCCTTGCTGTCATGAACACGACTGTCTGAACGAATTTTAACCTTTTACTGAGTCCTGGGGTCCCTTAGGTCCGTATTATGCCCAGCCTCTCATGGTTTCATCTGGTGAGTCACAACCAAGGGAGGTGGGCAGAGGGAAAGTGATCAGCCCAGGGAGCCCTCCCCTCTGCCTAAAGGGGCCAACCAGGATTGGACTGGCTGGCGCCCACTCCCTCCGGCACTGGAGTCTTGAACCTGCAGGATTCTCCCCCAGCCAGCAAGTGAACGATGCTAAGGGTACCAGATAACCAGGCTGTTTGAACCCTATTTGGGAATCTCTGAACCCAGAGGTCCTGGTCTGAGCAAAACCTGCTATCTGTCACCTACTCCCCACCCCCCCACCCCACGTTCACACTAAGATGTGAATTCGCATTCACCCAGCACCTATAACGGGAACTATAAGGGGCTCTCGGTACTGCAGCCGCCTCCGTAATTCACACCCTTACTCTAATTCACACCCGCTGACTCAGGAATTACTGTTGTCATCCCAACTCACACACGAAATAAACTGGGGCCCACAGAGGCGAAGCTGCTTGTCCAAAGTCACACAGACAGAGTGCATCGGACTATGGTTTGAACCTGCACCCATCAGACTGCGGAGGACTTCTTTATTATTATTATTATTATTATTGTTCATTTTTGACAGAGAGAGAGAGAGACACAGCAATCGCGGAAGACGGGTAGAGAGAGAGGGAGACAGAGAATCCGAAGCAGGCTCCAGGCTCTGAGCTGCAGGCACAGAGCCTGATGTGGGGCTCGAACTCACACACCAGATCATGACCTGATCTGAAGTCGGACGCTCAACCGACTGAGCCCCCCCAGACGCCCCTAGACCCTGGAATGCTTCTGACCTCACCCAACACCTCCCAGGGAGACACAGACACAATCAGCAGCCTTGTTTTGCACACCTGACCCCCAAATGACACGTGAAAAGAAAAACAGGGGGGCGACATTATTTGAACGCTCTGCCTCCCTCACATGTGTAAAAAGATGCATTTTCTGCAGACGCTCGCACCACACACTCAGGACGAGGTGACAAAAGGCCTGCCTATTACGGATTCCAACTCATTTTGTCACTGGCGACTTTGCCATGCAAAGCGATCTGCTTCTTTAATAAGGATGGAGGGGCGGGATTGAGGACCTTAATATCAGCCAAAGGCAGATCTCCAGGAAGCTCTTCCTTCTTGTGACGGGAAGAGGTCAGAACCTCCCCAAGATACAGTGTTGTTCTGCAGCTTCATATGTACGGGACATCACGGGGCCGGGTCGGCCAGCCGCCTCCACACCCGCTCGGGGAAAGGCAAAGGGCCCTTCCCCGAGGAGTCTCAGAGCAGCTCAGCCTCGGCTCTTTAATACCTGCTCTGTTGAAAGAGAAGGAAAAGGCCCTCAGCATCCTGGAGAGAAGCCAGGCCCGCTGAACCCAGCGATCCTCACATCCTGAGCTGATAATGAACCGGTCCTGAAGCCTCGGGACACGGGAACAAACCCAGAGAGACCTCCTGCTCCTAAAACGTTCGGCCTGACTGGGCTCAGAACTCTCTGGAACACCCTGGTGGGACCTACTTCGGGCCTTCAGGTCCTCCTCGCTCTGTTCCCGCAGAGCCGCGCGTTCGGTGTTGGCGGAGCTGAGCCCGGCCGCGGTCCGCGCGGCATCCTCAAGTCCAAGGGTAAGGGCTGACCCCGGGAAGTCTGGAGACGACCGGCAGACAGGCCTTCCCACCGCAAAGCTGGCCCCAAGAGATCGCCGGGTGAATCTCGACAATGCGATGCCGCGGGGTGGGGGGGAAAGCCAGGCGCAAAGACCACGTAGGGTAGGAGTCCATTGACATGAAACGCCCAGAACAGGTATATCCGGACCCAGAAAGTCAGGGCAGGCCAGGAGCTGGAAGGAGGGTGCTGGGAGGAAACAGGGGTGACTGCTAATGAGCGGGGGGAAGGGCAGAGGCGGGGGTACAGAGGATCTGAGGCAGCCTCCACGCTGTCAGCCCAGAGCCCCATGCGGGGCTTGAACTCATGAACTGGGAGATCACGACCTGAGCCAAAGTCAGACACTCAACCGACTGAGCCACCCAGGCGCCCCTGCACATTTTTATGCGTCTGCAGCCTCGCTTAGATATCCCCAGACATGCCCTGGGCATGCTCTTTTCACTACCCTCGGTTTCCTTCCTTCCCGATGAGCTGCAAATTCCTCCCATCTGTCACATCCCAGCTTGTGCATCACTTCCCCCAAGAAGCGATCTCTGGCCTTCCGAGGGGAGAATTAAACCTACACAGTGCAGAAATCAAGGGCGCAGGGTCCATAGCCGGACTGCCTCTGGCCAAATGGCATGCCTCAGGGCACGACTTGAGTGCCTCAACGATCCCATCCGTAAAATGGGGACACTGGTAGTTTCTTAAGGCTCTTGGGAAGATTAAATGAATCCACTTAAAAAAAAATTTTTTTTTTAATGTTTATTTATTTTTGAGACCGGGAGAGACAAGAGAATGAGTGGGGGAGGGGCAGAGAGAGGCGGGGAGACACAGAATCCGAAGCAGGCTCCCGGTTCTGAGCGGTCAGCACAGAGCCGGACGTGGGGCTCGAACTCATGACCTATGATATCAACATCTGAGCCGAAGTCGGACGCTCAACCGACCGAGCCACCCAGGTGCCCCTGAATGAATCCACTTGTGAAAAGCACCCAGAACAATGAGGGACACAGAAGCACTCTGCTCTATTTGTCACAGAGCGCTTCTCTTTACTGGTCTCTCTTCCTGATCAGTCTGTGGGCCTTGTAAGGGCAAGCACTGAAATGCCTTCAAATCTGCATCCCTAGCATCTAGAACTAGGCTCACAAGGTCACGGGTGCTCTGCGGGGTGACCCTCCACGCCAGTGCGCCTGAGATGGAGGGGTTCCTCTGGATACGGGATTCTGGTGCTCACACGGGGAGCACAGGACAAGCTGGTCATCCTGACACTTCAACAACAAATGGGGAGAGAAAATAAGACCCATCCAGGAAAAAGGGAAAATAAGATCCCATCCCGGCATCAACATTTGGAAGCAGACATCATTGAGGGTCTTACCCTAACACCTCCACCGGAAGCTGAGGACGTTTTTTGCAGGAAGATGCTGATCTAATGACAAGCCTCGGTAACAGATGGTATCCTGGTTCAGCTCAAGGTTAACATGAGGCTTTGGCCAAAGTGGCACCAAACACACCCCAGAATTGGAATCACTCGACTGGGTCTGAAACCCTTCATTTCCTCCAGGATTCCTGGGGAGGGTGGTGTTTCTCAACGGGGCACCCCGGGGATGTCAAGGCAGGAGATCGAGTCAAGACGTGGGTGGCAAAGGAAGTGTGGAGGCGGGCAGACACGAACAAGATTGAATCAGAGAGGAAAAAAAAGAAGCCACGGTCTCTGAACGTCAAGACGGGCTCATTTCTATTCCTTGATGGAAGCTGATGCCACTGATGAAGGTCAGGGCTGACCTGCTCTGCGAAGGTGCCCCTGGTTTGTGCCAACGCCCACTCCTGGTTCTGGCTGGGGTTACCGAAGAGAGGGAGGGGTTCGTCCTGTGACTGTAGCACCCGTCCGACATCTGGAGGACTCGTGAGCAGGCTCCGCACTGCCACCACCCCCCACTCAGAAACACCTGTCACTCCATGCTCACTACGGGGTAACCGGATGATGACTCATCGACTCTCCAGAAATGACCATCTCTCTTTTTTTCATGGTGTCAGGAAAACTCAGAGGCTCCATCCTGTACCCCCAAGAGACCATAAATGTCAGCAACTAGTGCTGACGCGTGGGGACAGGAAAGGGGACAGGAAAGGGGACGCGTGGGCACAGGACAAGTCACACCCTGGCTGGCACCTCCCTCCTCGGGGCTCGTTTATAACCAGGGAGGACCGAAGGGATGGGCACTCTTGGCAGATGAGGGGCTGAAGGAGTCTCGGGTCATTTGCCCTTCCCACCCCCATCCCTTTCTGCTGAGAGGACCAACAGGCAGGTCCAGAAGCAGGGGAGGAGGACAGAGAGACGATGCCCGACGTTCAGAGGTCTCGTGGCGCAAGAGTACAGGACATAACAGGCTTCACCGCAGACTCCAACCAGGAACTGACCTGGTGGAGAATCTGAGGCCGTGACCACCGAGCTCAGAGATGGTGCAGTGGGCCTCGCGCCCAAGATACCATCACACGGTTTCCAGAAACGCCTGCATGTACCCCCCAAGTCATTCACAAGAGTGGGGAGGCACCAGCCATCTCCCGCGGGTCACTAGGAACGGCACGGCACGGACTGCGGCCTGGCTTGCTGACTCGGAATGACGTAAGCAGGTGCGTGCGGCATGGAGAGGGGAACGTCAAAGCCCAAAAGAAAATCCAGATGATGGAATTTAAAGGCACGTGGGATGTGCGAGAGCCAAAAACTCTGGAACTAAGCTCCCGTGGCTCAAACCCCCAACTCTGCCCCTTCTAGGCTTGCTGAACCCGGGTGAGTTGCTTCACCGCTCTGTGCCTCGGTGTCCTCATCTGGAAAATGGGCTGACAGTACCCAGCCCTCAGAGGGGTGCACGCGGATGTGCTCAGAGCACCGGGCACGACCATTACAATACAAGCGCTCATTCTAATGACGTACAGGGAAGCGGAGTAAGGAACAGGGAGGGGTCGCTTGCCCACAGTGACACAGACGTGTCACTGCCAGAAGGCAGGAAGATTCAAGCATAGACAAGGCTCCCAGAAGAGGGAGGCAGGAGGGCCTGAGGAGACAGGGGCTGCTCCCCCACTGGCTTCGGAACAGGAGCAAGGGGCCACGAGCCAAGAAACGCAGGTGTCTCTGGAAGCTGGGAAAAGCAAGCATGGAGTGTCCTCTAGAGCCTCCAGAGGGAACGCTACACCTTGATTTTAACCCAGTGACATCCATTTTGGACTTCTGATCTCCAGAGCTGGCAGATAATGGGTTTGTGTTCTTTCAGCACCCCCCTCCCCACCCCCCGCCCCAGCTTAGGGTACTTTGTTACAGCAGCCATAGGAAATGAATACACCCACCTCCCAGCTGGGCGGCCCAGATTCCCCACCTGTGGATTCTCGAGGGGACTCCCCTCCTTCCCACAGTGGGGGCCCCCTGCACCTCTGACCACCCCCCTCCCCCCGCTGACCTGACTCCCTGAACCTCCCATCCGAACTCCCAGGCGTCCGTCCGCCTGCCCTCAGTTCCGAAGGAGGCCTTCTCTGGCTCAACTTCATTTAACCCTCTGAGTGTGGCCACCCTGGCGTCTGCATGCCCGGCCATCTCCCCGGGGACTGTGCTCCAACAGTGTCCCCTCAAATCTTTCCTTATCAACATGTCAAAATGAACACCTCTCTTCCCTTTGCCTGGGTGCTCAGACCCTCCGTCCCCCTGCTTCTCTTCTAAGTGCCCAGGTACAGCCCCCGCCTCCTCTCCACCCCCCTGCCCCGGCCTCACTCCTCCCTCAGCCACAACCCCACTAAGCCCGCTTCCCACTTCTTGTCCTCCTCTTCCCAGGCTGGAGGGCTTTCCTCATTTGGCCGAGGCCTGCACCTCTGTCTCCTTCAGGGGCTGCTCTTTCCCCACCAGCCGTCCCCCAGAAGATCCCCAGGGACTTGGGTCTACACCCACTCCTTAACCCCATACCCTTCAAGCTGATCCTGGGCCACCCACCCTGGACAACTCCCCTGGGGGTATTCACACACGAAAAGATGCTCATCTCGCTCCGGGAGACGCAGTTAAAATGCGGCAGAGACAGACAGTCAAGCCCAGTATCGGTGAGAAGTCCTGCGGACATCACGCACCTGCTGGCAGGATGGGGTGACAAGTGCCCGTCAGTTCTGTGGTCTTCCTCCCCCAGACCCTTGACCCAGGCTCATCAGGAGAAAGCATCAGACAAACCCAGACTTTCTACAGAGGACCAGGACAGTACTCCTTCACAAACTGCCTCAAGGTCGCAGAAACTAAGTCCGAGAAACTGTCACAGACCAGAGAATGAGACCTAACAGCTAAATACAATGCAGGATCCTGGACTGGATCCCGGAACAGAATCCAGTAGAAGAAAGTTCCTCCTCTGAATTCAAATAGTCTGGAGTTGGCTAAGAGCAAGGCACACCAATGTCAGTTTCTTACTTGTGACAAATACACCCTGATGCCGTGCGATGTCTATCTTACAACGGGGGGAACTGAACGGGGTGTATGCAACTCCTGAACACTTTGCAACTTTTTCTGTAAATGTGCAACGGAGGCACCTATCAAACTGTAACATGCACGAACGCTTCGACCCAACAGTTCCTCCTCTAGGCATGCAGGGGAGAGATGTCTCACGCGTGGGCGAAGAGACAAATGATGAGCCCACAGGGGCATTCACTGTAATGTGGCTAGAAACCACCTAACTCTCCATCAGCAGGAGACGGTGCACATCGGTGATGGGCCAACCGCACAAGAGAACAACAGTACAGCAACCATCAAAACAGAACAAGCAAGAGTTTTATGTGTGGAAATGCATCTCTTGGATAGATCACTGCATTAAAGAAAGTCCAAACAGACCATCATTTGGGTACACGGAAGAAGGATATATATATATATATATCTCCTTGTATAACGTGCATAAAATGTCTCCGAAAGGGTATATAAGAAACTGTAAGGGGCGCCTGGGTGGTTCAGTTGGTTGAGCGGCCGACTTCGGCTCAGGTCACTATCTCGAGGTTCAAGAGTTCCAGCCCCGTGTCGGGCTCTGTGCTGATGGCTCAGAGCCTGGAGCCTGCTTCCGATCCTGTGTCTCCCTCTCTCTCTCTGCCCCTCCTCCGCTTGCACACAATCTCTTTCAAAAATAAATAAGTATTTTAAAAATAAAAAAAAAAAGAAAGAAACTGGTAAAGTGGCTGTGAGCAGGGGAGGGAGGTGGACTGTGGGAAGGACAATCCTTCGCCTACACCTTTGCTGATCTTCTGTGTACTGAGCCATAGCAATACTGCATGATCAAAAACCAAATCAAGAAAAAAGTCAATGCAGTAAATTATAACTTATTAAGCAGACATCGTTTAATGTTTATTAATTATAATATATTTATAATTAAGTAATTTAATTTAAAATAAAACTTTTTTTTTTTTTTTTTTAGTGGGGAGAAAGAGCCTCTGCAAACCCGAATCTGTCCTCCCCAGGCCAGCCTCCTGGGTCCTCCCACCCGTGGGCGAAATGATGTCATCACAGTCCTTTGTCCCGCCAACTGTCTCAGGTTGCTGGCGGGCACCTGGCCTTAGCCCCTCCCTGAGTGTTTGCAGAGTGATTAAAGCTTCTGATTACCTCTATTTGGTGAGAAAACGTATAAACTGCTGTTTTCACTATATCATCCCCAAAGCCATACAACAATCTCCTATTTACCAGAATAAAGTTCTTTTCTTTGAATTTTGTGCTCTGACCCAGTTCTGAAGCCTGATGGTTTATATCAGACCAGGGAGAATGGGCCCTCCCTCACCAGCCTTAAGGAATCCCTTTGAGGAGGCAAAGTCCAGCAACATAAGGGAGACAGGGGAGCGGACCCAAAGGGGAAACTGAGTCCAGATTCTAAGGCAAGTGGCAGGTCTCGGGGACACAGGCGAGGGCAGGCCAGGGGGTGGGGGACAGCATGGTTAGACATGCAGAAGCGGACATAGACTTGTGTCCTGGGGGGAGGCGAGCAGCGCTTGGCCAGGAGCGTGCGGTCCGGTCACGGGGGCCATCCCACCAAAAAGCCGGGCCCAGGCGAGGTGGGCACCAGGCTGGACCTTCCAGGGAGGGACCCCACACGTAAGGGTTCTGCTTAATGAACCAGCAGCCCAAGAGGAACTAGAAAACCCCCTAAAAGTATTCAACTCCTGCCAATGAGAGTTAGTCTCTAAAAATAAGCCTCAAAACTTAGAACACGAAGAGAAACCAGCCCCAGCACAAGCCACGCGGGCAGCGGCGGCCCATCAGCACAGACAGCATCAGACAGGCCAAGGGGGCGTCCCTCTCCCCAAATCCTGTCCGCAGGCAAGGAAAACTCCAGCCTCGTAACTTCCGGTGCTGCTTCCTTCTTTCAGCATCCCTCCCCCAAGAGTATCTGAACCATTTTCTAACATCGATTCTGCGTTTCTCTCTGCTTCCTTAAAGTCTGCAAAAAGTAAGAAAGACATACCTGGGTCGGCAGGCGGAGGTTCCGCGCTATCCCACACTGTGGAAGGCCCAGCCTGGGGCTGCTGGCAGCTCCCATCCACCCCCACCCCTGCTGTGCCAAAGCCTCGAGCCTGGGAAACCAGCACCCACTGGGTAAGAACTCTGTGCAGAGGAAGAAAGAGTTACTACCTTCCTCAGGTGCCTCCTAGGAGTAAGGTAAACACGCTTGGGCGTCTGTCTTGATGATAAATATCTGTGTTACTCGGGAGTCTCCTATTTGCTTATTTCCTCAACTCTGGCTATATTCCAGTTGACGGGGATTATAACTGTCCCGTCTTTGAAAGTTAAGGGAAATATCCGCCTTGCCTTTAGCAAGACTTAAGGTGAGAAGAGGGTGGGAAACGTTCCCCACTGAGCTCTCTTAAGTACTTGGGCCCCGCCCCCCCCCCCCCCCCCATCTCATACAATCCAGCCCTCTGCGACATATGCCCTCCTTCAGTGTCCTAATTGCTTCCGGTCTGCAAGTTAGATTGCGTCTCCCTAACTGGACCACATTGCACCCCTCCAGGGCAAGGGCTGTGTGCTACATTTCTCCGGGGTCCCCACAGGGTTTTGGGAAGGCGATGCCCACACTGCGTCCTCGTAGAAGGGAGATTTTACATGCATAGAACAGTATGTATCCTCCACATAGGAAAGCCAAGTCTATTGTGCAAGCTCTTTAGAACTGTGCATTTTTTCAATACAGAAGAAAAGAAAAGTCTTCCTTCCAGAAGAATTCCAAATAGTGTGTGCAGACGCCCCTCCCTCGAGGGGGTGGAGCTTAGTCCCTCCATCCCCCTCCTGGGTGTGGGCTGCATTTTGTATCTCGCTTTTAGGGGATAGTCCACCAGACAAAGACAGGAATTTTGCAATGGAAAAACCTGGCAACCACCACCTCAGTCTAGTGGTGAAGGTTCACGTTATTAGGACCCCCTGAGGTCATGAGACACATCCATGCCAATTCTTCCCCACTAACCCCAGTGTGACCAGAAGAAAAACCCCAGACAAACCCAATCTGAGGGAAATTCTACAAAATCCCTGATGGGTACGCCTCAAGAGGTCAGAGAAACAAGACTGAGGCACCGTATGACCAGAGGATGATAGAAAAGGGAATAAACGGCATGGGGTCCCAGGGATGGGACCTCGGGACAGAAAGAGAATGTCAGTGGGAAAACAACTCCAAACAGAGTGTCTGGAGTTTTGTTAATGGTGAAGCACCAATGTCATTTCCTTGGTTTGACAGAGGTACTGTGGGGATGACAAAGGACATTGTAAACAATGGGGGAAACCAGGCGAGGGGTCCCCGGGGAACCCCCTATACTAACTGCAACTCTCCTATAAGCCTAAAACTGAACCATAGGGTGAACTGGGGCAGGCAGGCCTTGCCCAAAGGCATTCAATTCAAATTTTAAAAAACAAGTTTTTTTTTTAAAAAAGGGTTCTGTGTGTTTTTTTTTTAAAGAAAGTAATTTTGGGGGGCGCCTGGGTGGCTCAGTCGGTTGAGCGTCCAGCTTTGGCTCAGGTCATGATCTCACGGTCCCTGAGTTCGAGTCCCGCGTGGTGCTCTGTGCTGACAGCTCAGAGCCTGGAGCCTGCTTAGGATTCTGTGTCTCCCTCTCTCTCTGCCCCTCCCCCACTCTTTTGCTCTGTCTCTCTCTGTCAAAAGTAAATAAACATTAAAAAAATTAAAAAAAAAAAAAAAAGAAAGTAATTTTTCAAAGTGTATTTTGGTGAAATGCAAAACATTACGTGGGAGCCGGTTTCTGTGACCAGGGTTTCTAATATTTCTAAATGGGGAGGAGAAAGGAAAGAAAGAGAAAGAGAGGAAAAGAAAAAAAAAAAGAAGAAAGGAAGGGGGTGGAAGAGAAGAGAGGGAGAGGGAGAGAGGAGGGAAGGGAAGGGAAGGGAAGGGAAGGGAAGGGAAGGGAAGGGAAGGGAAGGGAAGGGAAGGGAAGGGAAGGGAGGGAGGGAGGAAGGAAGGAAGGAAGGAAGGAAGGAAGGGAGGGAGAGAGAGGGAGGGAGGGAAGGAGGGGGAGGGAGAGGGAGAGGGAGAGGGAGAGGGAGAGGGAGAGGAGGAAAGAAAGAAAGAAAGAAAGAAAGAAAGAAGGCAAAAGGAGGAAAGAGAAAAGACAGAGGGAGGGAGGTAGACAGAGAGAGAGAGAGGGAGATGCCCAAATGTAAGCAAATGTCCCCGAGGTTTGGGGACTCTCCAAAACCCCTCAGTCGCATGTACAAGGACGCCTGGCCACACATCTGTACCCCTCCCTTAAAACATCAGATTTCCAAACTCTCACAAAGCGGTTTTAAACACATGTGGGCGATAAACTCTTCTAAAAATACATCAGATCAACACGGAAAAGGGCAAGGCCTTCAGGGAGAAGATAAAGCAGTTTGTTTGTTTTTTTTTTAATCACCAACCGAATCCTCCTTCTAAAATCAGTTCTTTCAAGGAGAGAAGAGGAAGATTATTCAATCCTACAGCCTGTCCCCACCGTCCAGCCCCAGAAAAGGAACCCAGAGACCAGCTCCGATTGGAATATTCGCAACACTGAAATGATGGGGGGGGGGGGGATTCCTTAAGCCAAAAAATAAAAGCGGGGGGGCACTCATGTCAGGACAGACATCTAAGAAAACAGCCCCTGTTGGTACACAGGTGGAGAGCCAGCTGGCAAGGCCAAAAAGATCGGGTCTTTTGCGATCTCTGGAGAAAAATGTTCTCTAACAAGAAGGCAAACATTAAGTGAAACCTGATTATAAAAACTCTAAGGAACTACCGGACTCGTTCATGTAGTGAATCGAATAGTGCTCCAGATGCTTAAACTGAGACTAGTTAGCAGTCTTGAAAACACACAGATTCTGCAAAAGGCCGGTTTTGTTAGAGTGGAATTTAACCTGCCCACGGTTCCGGAAAAAATGTCCAAGGTGAACGGGACTTCCTAAACTCTAAATTACCACAGGGGAGGAATTTCGACAAAAGGAGAAAACAGGATCTCCTGCCTTCTTCGGAAGACGAAGCGGGAACCCTGTACGACAGTTCTTAGGCTATGTGACCTCAAACAAATTCAGGCTCATAGGAAAGATTTCAGAGAAATATTTTCAACTGCCATCATCTGGACTCAGTCTGTTTCTACAGGGGGACACGTCCCACAGATCAAAGATAAAGTTACTACAATCTGAAGGCCAGGTTCAAATATGGCATAAGTACAAATTACAGTGATTCGCGGGATGGAAAAATCCTTCCACTGGGGAGGTGGGCTTCTCCTCCCTCCCCGCCCCCCCCACCCCCGCAATCGGGAGAGGGGAACTTCCCTCTGGATTCCTGGTGAAACCACATCCCCAAGTTTCCACAGGAATGATGAGTTTTGATGAAACGGCATGAGAACACAAACACGACTGCATCGGGATACAAAATTGTAACGGACCCTGATTACAGCTTCAGAAAAAAACAAAAAACAAAAAACAAAAAACGAACAGGCTCCATGATAACAGACCAAGCCGTGCAACCAGGTAAACTGAGGCTAGCCGTTTGGTTCACAGGCTGAGATCGTCCCCCATCTTCTTTAACTTCCACACTTTCTGCAATATTGTTATTTTTTACATAGCTTTCAGAAATATCACTGCATCCTCTACAAATAACCTCCCTGCACTCAAGGTTATGGCAAAAGTGAATGATAAGCTCTTAAATTTATTCCAGGAACACTGACAATTCTAAAGTTCCCTGAACTAGGCAGCTGAAATTCTTTGGCTGTTCCTTTCTCGAAAGTTAACGCCTATAAGGAAGGAAGACATAAAGGACACAGTGCCTTGAGCCTTTAGGATCCTGGTGAATTAATTTCCCACCCACTACAGGGAAGCAGGGAACCACCAAGCAGATACCCTCTATATTTCCTTTCTTCTGTCTTTTTTTTTTTTTTTAAGATTTTATTTTTAAGTAATCTCTACACCCAACATGGGCCTCGAACTCACAACTCCGAGATCAAGAGTCGCAGGCTCCACCGGCTGAGCCAGCCAGGCGCCCCTCTGTCTGTATCTTAAAGCCTGTGAAATCACGCACAGTTCTTCTACTGAAATTCTTGCACACAGGGACGACTACATTAGCCAAGGGAGTGTTATCACGGCGGCCCAGAATACAAAGATTCGAATAATAAGACATTGTGTGGACCCAGGAAAGTACCACTTGGAGCTCAAGTAACAATTTTAAGGTTAAGCAAACACCCGTCGAGCTCAGAACGGACTATGGCAGGCCAAATGGGCACCAAGGACATCATAAACACGTCCGCACTAGAGAAATGCAGAGTCAAGGGGGTCTCTTTGCCTGATGAGACGGACCCCCTCACCCACTGGGCTGTTTTCATTGCAATAAAAGCAAAAACAAATACAACACAAGTTGCAGTGCCCGGACTCTAGGACTCCCTCTCATGACTCTCCTTTCTTCCAACCATCACTGTAGCTCCGGGTTGATTCATGGTTGGCAGCAGAATTTTAAGTCCCAGATGGGCACCAGCCCATTCTCACAGTGGTATTGTGGTTAATTAACAGCAAGAGGATGTGCTGCTTAGCTCCTTGAAAATTAACTTGGGCCGGAAATGCCTTCTGGCTCCTTCCCTCCCAGTGGTTCCCCTTCTCCGACCCAACCCTTGTCTTGTCTGTGCCTCCTCTGAAACTTTGCTGAGATCCTTCTGCTGCTTCCACATGTCCCCCCACGTGTCCACATATGCTCAGGCCTTGGCTTTGCTACTAAACCCACAGTGGCTATTCGCCTCTTGCTCACACCTCCCTCCTTTCCACTCCCCTCAAGCTCCTTCCAAGCATTAGAGAGCACTGACTTTTTCACCTGCATGTGTTTCCACTTTTAACCCACAGCGTAAATCCTTCAGGACCAGGAGCCATTGCTTCCAAGTCCTTTAAAGGGCAAGGGCAGCACTTTGTTTCTTCACAACCAGCCCATAAAAGAGACTGAAGGGGTAAGGGGAGGTATACTCACCAAAGTATCTAGTATTTTAGAGACCTAAGAAATTGATCCTGTTTCAGATCAATCACCCAGTCACGTAATCCGCAAAAACATTACAAGGATACTTTTTCAAATGTGAACAAAAGCATCTATTATTAATGCCTTAAAGTAACAGGAAAGAGAGAAGACGGGCCTCTCTCTAGTAGATTCTACAATTAATGTTTCTTAGAGAGGCTGGTGCACTTTTTGATCCCACACAAAGGCTGGCTGAGCGGTAAGCCAAGTACAGCATGGGTGTTACTTCATGCAGGTAGAACAGGTCACCTGCTCTCCAGAGTCTGATCCAACTATGAGAAAACCAAACACGGTCGTGGAGTCCCAGATACCAGCTCATGCCTCTCTTTACAATGGAATCCAGGTTAGTCCTACTTTAAAAGAACCACCCTAGAAGGCTGCGGGTGGGGACAGGAAGGTAAGCAAGCAAGCGAGGCAGTCAAGCATACAATCATGCAAACCATGCCCTTGCTTAAAAAGGGCCCCCCGGGGAAACTGCAGGGCCAACCGCCCTTCCAGGCTGCCCCTGAATCAGCACCAGCCCCCCAGGCCAAGGCCAGGGTTGGTACCACCCTGGGGAGGGCTGGTGGGACAGTCTAACATGATGGGGTAAGGGAAGGCCCTTGACTTCCAGAAACTGGATTTCCCAACCAGCAAGCTCAGTCCAACAGGTAATGACATCAGCCCCACGAATCGGAAGCACAAAAGTGATCAGAAAACTAGTGAAGGTCCAACTGGCCTGAGCCCTGGAATGCTCGGCCTTTCTACAATGGGCCCATTTCCCCATCCCCTGACCTTGACCAACACCACTGCCCAGATCCATACTGACCTGGAGAGCAGAGGGGAAGAGGCCACCTGCCTAGCTTGGTCGAGAGGGGTGATGTCCACCTCCGCCACAAGTTCCCCAGCCGGAGCCACCAGCACGCATCGGGCACCGCCAGTAGGTGGGTCTGTCGGGGCTCATCCCTGAGCTCACCGGGTGCCCACCTTAACCCGCGGGGAAGGGGTTTGGCCAGGGCCAAGGCTCTCTTCTCACTGTGTCCGGATTTTCGCCTCTCGGGGGCTCCCTCGGCCCCCAGGTGTCCACAAAGGCACGCGCTGACAGTGGCAGAGGCAAAAAGCGCCGATGCCGCGGCCCCTAAAAGCCGACTTTCCGGGACCGGCGTCCGCAAATTGTTTCGGACGACCCCAGCGCTGGCGCTGGGCCCACTCGTCGGGGCAGGGACGGAACCCGGCCTGTCCCACGGCCGGGACAAGCGCCGGGAGGCTGGACACCCGGCCCCGGGAGGGCCCCGCGCGCCAGATCTCGGCCGGTCCCCTACGCCCTCCACCCCGCCTCGACCCCCGGGGCCCGCCGGAGCCCCCGCCGTCCCGCGACCGGCGCGATGCCCCGGGTCTCCCGGCCTCGGCTGCTCCCGAGCCCGGGACCAGTGCTCGCGCCGCCGAGCCCCGCTCCCTCCCGGGCCGCCGCGCCCCCCGCCCGCGCCCGCGCCCGCGCCACACTCACCGCCGCCCGCGCAGCCAGTCGAGCCGGGAGGTCTGAGCGAGCCGCGCAGGCGGGCGGCCGGGCCGGGGTGGGGCGGGGCCGGGCCGGGGCCGGGGGCGGGGCCGGGGCGGGGCGGCTCAGGCTTCCGGCTCCCCCTTCAGCCCGCGCGCGGACCCACCACGCCCAGTGCGGCCTGGAACGTGCCCGAGGCTGTCCCCCCCCTCCGGGTTCTGCCCGTCCCTTCCGTCCCGCGGAACATCCACAGAGTGCACCCCGACCCCGCTCACTCCCTGGATCCCCTAGGTTCTGCCGAGGCTCCTCGCGATGACCTGGGGGGCCCCCAGACTCCCCATCCTGTCCCCCTCCCCCCACTGCGGATTCTGCCCCTGCACGTCGATCCCCCTCCCCTCCTGATTTCTGCATCCTGCTCTCCCCATTCCCCTAGGTCCCATATCTCTGGCATTCCTAACCCCTCCCACCCTCAGACAAGGTGGACCACCAACTTCTGAGTCCCAGGTTCAGGGTTCCCTGCTCTCAGTAGAGCAGCCCTTACTCTACCCGTAACAGTTCCGTACCTTCAGACGCATCCGGATAGCCCGAGATACACGGTGTGCCTTTGGAAAAGTCACCCACTCTGGGCCTCAGTTTCCTGTCTGTAAAATAGACATTAACAGTACCTGTCGCATATATCTAAGAATGCATTGAGATCTTGCAAGCAAAGGGTTTAGTACAGGTTAGGTGTTAAATGAAACCAATGTCCTGTCTTATCACCTTCTATGTCCCCAGGGAGGTCCACGCCCCCCAGGTACTTTCTTATTCCATCACTAAAATCTCTCTCTCTCTCTTTTTTTTTAATTTTGAAATTTATTTTTGAGAGAGAGAGAGAGAGAGAGCATGCGCGTGAGCAAGAAGAGGAAGACAAAGGATCTGAAGTGGGCTCTGTGCTGACAGCATGGAGGCCTATCAGGGGCTCAGACTCATGAACCATGAGATCATGGCCTGAAACACCCAGGTGCCCCTGCCCCTAGAATCTGCAAATCAATATCTCCTGTTTCAACATCCACTCAGTCCTCTGCCCCTAAATGGGTGCTGCCTGCCTATCCGATAAGAGCCCCATTTGCCTGGTAAGGTCGTAACCACAGCCCTGATCCAGCAGGGTTCTGGGAGAAGTCATTACAAGCCATTAAGGAGCTTGTGTGGCTTTCAGAGTACACAGTCTTGGAAATGGGAGGAACCCTGATGCGGCCATCTAGAGAAATGCCACTTGGGCGGAGAGCCTCTGAGTCCCTCCAGGGATTCATAGATTTGGATCCTACTGGATCCTAAGACTCTTCCGGTGATGGGATCCTCTGCCTTCACACGAAGACCCCAGAGACACTGAGACCCAGACAGGTAGAATGACTTGTCCAAAGTCCCAGAGCAAACTGTCCTCTCTGCCCCTGTTCAAAGCTCTCACCACCTTTTACCATATGGACCCAGCCACTACCAGCCATGAAAGGTATTACTCAATTGGGGGAGGGGATTTCAAAGTCCTCCCAACTGTGAGTAATCGCCAGGGAAAGGTTATTAGTGAGGCCAATCTTTTATTTTAAAACTATTGAGGAAGCTGGAATAAGCCCAGCCTCTGCCATTCTCCATTTTCAAGGTGGGCAAAGAGGCATGTTGTCCTGACATAAAACCAGAGTATCACGGACTGTCACTAGCAAGATACAAGCCCTACAGAAACTCTGTCAGAGCAAAATGTTCAAGAAACAGCCTGTGTGAATGCTTTCCCCCTCCCCTCCCCTCCCCTCCCCTCCCCTCTCCTCTCCTCTCCTTTCCTTTCCTTTCCCCTATCCCCCACCTCTTTCTTTCCTTCTTTTTCTGCAGAGGGAAAAGTAATCGCACATCTGAATTACTTCTGTCTTTTACTCAATGCTACCACGTCATTCCTTTTTCTCCTTCAACAGCTGAGCATCACGGGAGCTGGCTTTGTTTGTTTTTTTTTTCAGATGTCCTAAACACTTAACTGCGCCTGTGAGCTAGCGATTATTTATGGGGAGAGCTGTAAAACTGTGACTCTTTTTTTCAATCCCCAAGAAACCATAGAGATTGAATTTCTAACCCAGTGCTTCTGAGAAGCGAAGGAAAGTAACCCAGACACACGATCATCTCAATAGACACAGAAAAAGCATTTGACAAAACTCCAACATCTTTTCATGAGAAAAATACTCAACAGGGTAGAAACAGAAGGAAACATTCCACAGCCTGATAAAGAGCATCTACTGTGACCAACATCCTCCATGGTGAAAGACTGGATGTTCCCCCCCCCACCCCCCGAGATCAGGAACAAGCACTTTTGACACTTCTACTCAACATTGTACCAGAAGTGCTAGCCAAGACAATAACACGAGAAAAAGAAGGAAAAAGCATCCAGAATGGAAAGGAAGAAGTAGGAACTATCTCAGTTCACAGACAACATGATCTTACACAGAGAACATCTTAAGGAATCCACAAAACATCATCAGTGCGAATCAACAAGGTCAGCGAGGTGGCAGGGTACCAGATCAACATACAAAAATCAGTTGCATTTCTGTACACTAGTAAGGAATGACACAACAATGAAAATCAGAAAATAATTTAAGAAAGTCTGACTTATACGGTGAAAACTACAAAATACTGTTGAAGAAATTAAAGACCTAAACGAAATGGAAAGACATTCGTGTAGTATATCAGTCAGAGTTCTCTCAGAGAAACAGTACTGGAAGGAGATGATAGATGGGTGGATGGATAGATAGATAGGATGGGAAAGAAGGAAGGAAGGAAGGAAGGAAGGAAGGAAGGAAGGAAGGAAGGAAGGAAGGAATAGATAGATAGGATGGACAGATAGATAGATAGATAGATAGATGGGATGGACAAGTAGGTAGGTAGGAAGGAACGAAAGGATAGGCTGGATGGATAGACAGGATGGGTGGGTGTGGCTGATGGATGGATAAAGAGACAGATAGATGATAGATAGATAGATAGATAGATAGATAGAATAGGTAGGTAGGTAGATAGATGGGATGGGAAGGAAGGAAGGAAGGAAGGAAGGAAGGAAGGAAGGAAGGAAGGAAAAGATAGGTAGATAGAAAGATAGATAGGATGGACAGATAGATGGGATGGATAAGTAGGTAGGTAGGAAGGAAGGAAAGGATAGGCTAGATGGACAGACAGACAGATAGGATGGGTGGGTGTGGTTGATGGACGGATAAACAGTGATAGATGATAGATAGATAGATAGATAGATAGCATAGGTAGGTAGGTAGATAGACAAGATGGGAAGGAAGGAAGGAAGGAAGGAAGGAAGGAAGGAAGGAAGGAAGGAAGGAAGGAATAGATAGGAAGGTAGATAGATGGACAGATAGATGGGATGGATAAGTAGGTAGGTAGGTAGGAAGGATAGGATGAATGAATGTGGAGAGAGAGAGAGAGAGAGAGAGAGAGAGAGAGAGGTGAAGCCCTCAGGCAGGAGTAGAAGCTTTGGTCCACAGGTGTAATCCTTTCTCCAGAAAACTTAAGTTTTGCTCTTAAGGCCTTTTAACTGATTGGATGAGGCCCAAATTACCAAAATAATCTCCTTTACTTAAAACTCGTTGTATGGAACATGACTCACTCATCGCACTGTTTCAAGTACAGTAAGACTTTGGATTGCGAGCATAATTCATTCCTGAAACACGCTTGTAATCCAAAGCACGTGTATATCAAAGTGAATTTCCCCACAAGAAATAATGGAAACTCGGATGATTCATTCCACAACCCAAAAATATTCATATAAAAATGATTACAATACTGTAATATAATGCAAAATAATAAAGAAAATGAGAAATGTACAGAAAAATAAACTAACCTGCACTTCCCTTTAAAAAAAAACAACAAAAACGTGTTGTAGAAGTTAACCCCTTCCAAAAATACCTTCACAGCAAGACCTAGATTAGTGTGTACTTGAATTACCGGCCACTATGGCCTAGCCAACTTGACATTGAGGCTAACAACCATCCCAGGCGGCAAGACTCCCCAAACTGAGGTACAGATCGGTGTGATGTCTTTTAAAATCTCAGCTGCCTTTTCAGGCAAGTGTTATGTCCCACTCTGGTGCGGACTGTTGATAACGGGGGAGGGCTGTGCCTTTCGGGGGGCTGGGGGTGTATGGGGGGGAGTCTCGGTGCCTTTTTAAAAGAGTCTTTTTTTTTTTAATATTCTGGAGCTGGATGGTGCTAACAGTTGCCCAACACTGTGAGCACTTTGTGCCACTGAACTGTATGCTAAGAAATGGTTAAAAGGGTACGTTTTACCATCATGCACATTTTCTCATGAAAACTAAAAGTAAGCTATAGTAAAAGTAGGCAAAGGACCTGAGTAGACATTTCTGCAAAGAAGATACACGAGCGGCCAAGAATCAGCTGAAAAAAAAAATGCTCCACATCGTTAGTCATCGGGGAAATGCAAATCAAAACCACAATGAGATACCGCTTCGTACCCGCTGTGGTGGCCATAAAAAAAATTTTTTTCTTTTTTTTCAATGGAAAATAACAAGGGTTGGGAGGGACGTCAAGAAATTGAAACTCTCACACGTTGCTAGGGGCCATGTAAAACACCGCAGCTGCTGTTCCGGCCCCAAATATATACACAGAATGATTGAAACCAGGCATTCAAACAAAAAGGTACAGAGGAATGTTCTTATCAGCAATATTCGCCCCCCGTCAGAATGTGGAAATGACCAAATGTCCACCAACTGATAAGTGGGTGAATGAGACGTTGTGCATCCACACGGCGGAATACCGTTCGGGCACACAGTGGAAGAAAGCACAGGCCCACGCTACAATGTGGGTGACCCTTGAAAACATTGTGCTCCGGGCGCCTGGGTGGCTCAGTTGGTTAAGCGTCCGACTTCGGCTCAGGTCATGATCTCACGGTCTGTGAGTTCGAGCCCCGCGTCGGGCTCTGTGCTGACAGCTCAGAGCCTGGAGCCTGTTTCAGATTCTATGTCTCCCTCTCTCTCTGCCCCTCCCCTGTTCACGCTCTGTCTCAAAACTAAATAAACGTTAAAAAAATTAAAAAAAAAAAGGAAAACATTGTGCTCATTGAAAGAAGACTGACATAGGAGGTCCCATATCATAGGATTCCATGTGTAGGTTATTTCGAGAATAGGCAAATCTACAGTGGCAGAAGGCTGATTCGTGGGGGCCTGGGGCTGGGAGGAGTGGGGAGTGACTTCTAATGGGTATGGGGTTTGTCTACACATGTTCTGGGAGCTGGTTGTGGTGATGGTCACACTATTTTGATGTACTAAATGCCACGAAATCATAGAGTTTAAAACAGTTGAAACACTAGGGCTCCTGGGTGGCTCAGTCAGTTGAACATCCAACTCTTGATTTTGGCTCAGGTCGTGATGCCAGGGCCATCCCCCTGCACCTCTCCTTCACTTGCACTCTCTCTCTAAAATAAAAAAAAAAAAAAATGGGGGGGGGGCACCTGGGTGGCTCGGTCAGTTGAATGTCTGACATCAGCTCAGGTCATGATCTCACAGTTCATGGGTTCGAGCCCTGAATCAGGCTCTGTGCTGACTTCAGATTCCGTGTCTCCCTCTCTCTCTCTGCCTCTCCCTCACTTGTGCGCTAACCGCCCCCCCCAAAAAAATAAATACATAAACATTTTGTAAAAAAAGAAAAAAAATTTAAATAGATGAAATGTTAAATTCTGTATTGTGTGCATTTTATTTCAATTAAAAAAAAAAAAAAGTAAAGCAGGGACTCACCTATGCCCTGTTAGGACACAGCCAAAGGGTGCCACATGGCTTTTCACGACATCTGTGGTTGTTTCTGTTCCCACTGAAGAGTCTGCTGTTGTGCTCAACCCAAAAAGTCTCGGCACGAGATCCGGGCCGTGAAGACACATGCGCCGATACCCCGGAATCACACGGGCAGACAGAAAGGGAGAGCCACCCTCGGGCTGTGCTCTGAGACATCAGAAATGACAGCAGCCAGGAGAGAAGAACGAGCTGCTTGGAGAATGCAGAGAACGATCCCATTTTTTTGTTGTTGTTAAAAGAGGGGGGAAAAGATACACACACACACACACACACACCCTGGGAAAATGCCTTGACACTTTCTCAGGGATAAAGAACACCGCCAACGGGAGCCTCTGAGTAGGGATTCTTTGTCTCCTTTTGTTCCCGGCCATTTTTCTGATATTTACAGGACACATACAAATTGCTTGTTTAAAAAAGCTAATCTTCAAAGAAGGAACTCAGTAGTCAGAAATAGCCTCCACTGGCTGGTTTGTGCTATTCATAACAACAAGTTCTGGTAACTAATGTTTCCATAACACCTTTTCCATTTTCAAAACATGGTTGCGGCACACATCACATGACTCATCCTTGAAGAAGCCCTTTGGAGTAGCGAGTCTTACTGCTAAGACACGCAGATGGGGAAATGAGGCCAGGGGACCAGAAGCTTGCCCGTGGTGGCGGTGGTGGTGGTGGTGGGAAACACCAACTGTGCCCCCGCTGGCTGCAAGGCCCCGGGCAAAACACCCGTACATTCGTCATCTCATTGTCTCCTTGCAAAAACCCTCATATTCTCGAGATGGGGAGATTGAGGTCCGGAGAGGTTCTAGCATCTGGGCCACCTGTGGAGACAGAGGCGTAAGAGGCACAGGGCTTCCGTGGGTGCCCATGGTGCGGGAAGAACAGGCAGGGGGACCTGGGCTGGGCTGGAGGAAGTCGGCAGAACTGTCTTTTCACACGGGAGAGGGCACGGGCTGGCTTCCACTCATACAGAACTGCCTATTTCTCTTTTGTGGGTTGGGGCTCTGTAGGAGAATATACTGGGGGGAAAGGCTCTGAGGCCCTGGCCTGAAAGCTCTCAGTGATCTGGAAGGCTCTAAGCTCCAAGAAGCTCTCCACAACATGGGGGCTAAACACAGGCATGGAGCCAGGCAGCCTGGGTTTCAAACGCCACTGCCACCGTGACCAGCTGGGTGGCCTTTGGCAACTCGCTTAACCTCTCTGGGCCTCAGCTGTCACCTGTATCAAGTGGAAATGGTAATACTTGCTCATAGAGTTGTTTCTGTTCCCACTGAAAACTCTGCTGTGGGTGCACCATGTGACCATGTGTCAAATAAATGGGATTCTGGGATTTATCTTCCACTCACCCCTGCACGGCCCGCCCCCGCCCCCTCTGCCGGCCTCCAGTCCAGAGCTACGCAATGGATGTGTCTGTCCACGGCTCCCCACCTGGCTTTCAAAGGGACGTCCTTGTCTGCGACTTTCACCATCGCTGGGCTCTTTCTGCGTTTTGGGGAATTTGAACCTGAACACGAGTTTTCATCCATCAGCTCTGGGGCGCCTGACCTCAACTGCAGAACTTGGTTCAAGGCTGGTTTCCCCACCGGCCAGAAGGAGACGGGCAGGCCGGGGGCTGGGCTTGTGGGTCCGGAGAAGCCTGGAATTGCCCCACCTCCAGAGGGTCTGACCAGGGCTCAGGGGTGGGTTGGGGGGGCTGGTGGGCGGTTTGAGGAAACGGAGCAGTGGTGATGCCTTGAGTCCGGCACGAGGCCTGGGCCAAAGTTTCCTTGTTGGCTCCTTCCCAGGAGCAAGGCCTCAGCCGGCCCCTCCCTGCAGACTCCCCCGCTCTCTCAGCTGTCCTGCCAGCTCCCAGTGTGGCCATGACAGTGAGAAGAAGTCACGAAGGGAAGCAGCATGGCAAGGTGCCGGCACAAAGGAAGGCTTCGGGGGGGTTCAGAGCTGCTATTACTGACCTGCTATTGTTCTTAAGCGCCCCTTCCAGCAAACACAAAAACCACATGGGGCGCCCGGGTGGCTCGGTCGGTTGAGCGTCCGGCTTCGGCTCAGGTCATGATCTCGCGGTCTGTGAGTTCGAGCCCTGCGTCGGGCTCTGTGCTGCCAGCTCAGAGCCTGGAGCCCGCTTTGGATTCTGTGTCTGCCTGTCTCTCTGCCCCTCCCCTGCTCGTGCTCTGTCTCTCTCTGTCTCTCAAAAATAAATAAGCATTAAAAAAAAAATTTAAAACAAAACAAAACAAAACAAAAAAAACCCACAAGTCCCATGAGAGTGCCACCCCTTGTTCTCGAATCAGTTTTGATCCGCTGGCCTCAGACACAGCTCCGTGATAAGAAAATGGTCCCGCTCAAACAAATGAACTCTGGACACAGATCACCAAACACCCCCTACCTGAGCTCCTGACTCGGTTTCCCCACAATCCAGAGTGCTGTCAGGACCCTCCCTAAGGCCTCCAGAATGCTATACGATCTGAGCTCTGTTCTTCTCTGCCCTCAATTTCCAGACACCCTCGACCTCACTCTGCTCCGGCCAAATAGGCCTCCCTGCTGTTCTAGCACAGCCCTGCCTCAGGGCCTTTGCACTGGCTGTCCCCTCTCTAAAATGCTATAAATGAGGAAGCAATCAAGACTCAAGGTTTTTGCCACTGGTGTCAGAACTGGGATTTGAACCTAAGGTAGGACTACGAATAAATTCTAATGTGAACTGCTCGAATTCTCACTCTAATTCACTGCAGCCAAGCCCCCGCCCATTCCAAATCGTGCGCCTCTGTGCAGGGAGCCAACTTGTCCCGCCTGGGAGCTGACAAGCCAAGTCAGTAGAGCACGAAGGCCCTAAGGCCCCTGGACAGAAATCCCCAGCAGCAGGGAACAGCTGTGGCATCAGGGCTGAAGAGGGTCCCCTCGAGTGACAAAAGAGGAAGCGAAGAAGCAGAAAGGAGAAGCGGACTGCAGCCCTGCCTCATTTCTCAGACCCACATAGGTAGTTCCCAGCATCGCGAGAACGAAACAGAAGTGAAATCCTGTAGAGTCATCGGACTCAGGGCATCCGGGGTTGGGGGGCTGTGGGGAGGAAATGATCCTACCGTATCTCCCTGAGCCCCTCTCTGGGCCAATCCCGGCGGCCGTGGAGATGTTGGAGAGGCGCTTGCTTGTAGACCTGTGGGCGATCCGCACTGAGAACTCACTCACTGCACAGATGTCCCGGTGGCTGGGCACAGATGGGTCACCCCACGGAGCCTCCACAGCCCAGAGTGGAGACGATGCAAATGGCTATTAAAAGGGAGCCGGACAAACCCATCATGAAAAATCAGTGCGGAAACTCCTCTGCCACCATTTAGGAGGACAAAATGGCCCCAGCCCCGTCTGTCCAGTTACAGAGATCGGGCTGTGAAATCCTCCAGGGGGAAAGACAAGCTGTAGAGCAGGGAGGGGGTGGGGTGGGGCTGGGCAATGGACACCGAACGGGAACATGTGTGGTACCTGCTTCCTCGAAGGTCACGCCAAGCGGTGGGACATGAAGCCATATGACTGGGTCATGACCAGCCACCTTGCCTTTTAAACAGAACGGGATGGGATGAGACAGGACAGGACAGACAGGACAGGACGGGGAAGGACAGCATCCAAGAGACAACCCCAGATGGCATTTCTTATAATAAGTAGCATTGCATAAGTTTTCTATTTAGTTATACGCCAGCATCCGCGTATACTGGGTTACGATGCAGAATCTATTTTTTCACTGCGGCTGGGAGCTAAAAAAAAAAAAAAAAAGTTTGAAAACCCTGGAAACGGAAAAAAATGAAAAGAAAGAAAGGACTCAAGGTGGCCCCCTCTGAAGAGAAGGAGGCCACGGGAAGCAGCCTTACTTTATACAATTCCGTGCTTTTTTTTTTTTTTTTTTTTTTAAACAACGAGCACGCATTGCTGGGCTTTTGCAATAACATAAAGAACTTTTAAAACCTTTTAGAAAACATAAACATGCCTGCCTCAGTCTCCAGGAAAGAGGCTGGGCTGTCTGAACTGTCAACTAGTTTTTGATGTGGAAAAGCCCAAAGCCCTGTCCCGAGGGGCGCTCCCTCCCAGAGGGTTTCCAGGGCCTCCCCGGGTTTTTTCCACTCATCCTTCTCTTCCCCTCCAGAAAGCCACGGGACCATCCAAAAAGGAAACACGCCTTAAGACGTCAGTCTTCATTTTCGAAAACGGAACAGGCGCCCCCCACCCCGCAATGGCCATTGTGTTTTCTGTTTTCTGTTTGGCATTACAGAGACCATATTTTCCATAAAGAGCCTCCCTGACTTCATTTTTAAAATGCCTACAAGGGTGACAACCTACCGGTCGCACCCAATGATTTCCTATTGTACTTGTCACCTTGGTAGATATCCCTGGGTGTGTGGTCTTTCTTTTCTCTTTTTTTTAGGATTAGTTCCTTCGGGCAAATTCCCAGAAGTGTGATCGCTGGAGAGGGAAGCGTCCACCTTTCCAGGCCCCTGATACACTCTGCCGAGCTGCTTTCCGAAAGAGCTGGGGACTCACGCCTTTTCAAGGAACTGCCCGCTGTGGGGGTGGTTAGGTCATCGCCACCTTTGTCTCCCTGCGGGACACATCTGTGACCCAGGTGCCTGTGTCACGGAGCCCGCAGGAAGGCGGGAAAAAGCATTCCCCACTCCGCCACCAGGCCAGAGCCTGGAACCGGCGGGTCTCGAGGACTCCAGAGGGCGGGGAGGGCATCCCTTCCCCACCGTGGAAACCTGGAGGCCAGGCCGGCACCATCTGGAAGCCAGGGCTGGGAAGGCGGGTGTGTTCTCTCACTGGGCCGCTTTGTGCACCGCGGGCCCCATCGGGAGGTTGCGAGCATGAAGAATGTGGCCCAGAGCACGTCACGCTGCATGTCTTGGAGGGTTTGGGCTCCTAGGACAGAAGGCCCCAGTAGGACCGGCTCAGAGACAACGCAGATGTATTTCTCACAGTTCCGGAGACTGGGATGTCCCAGGTCAGGGGGCCAGCCGATTCAGTGGCCGATGACCCGGATGTCATCATACGGTGCAAGCCCGCAGGGAGCTCCGTGGGGTCGCTTTCATCAGGGCACTGATCCCATTCATGAGGGCTCCGCCCCCATCCCCCAGTCGCCTCCCCAAAGCCCCACCTTCTCACACCATCCCACTGGGGGTGAGGTTTCACCTTGTGGACCTGCTGGGGGGGGCGGTGGGGACACACACATCTGTCCGTCGCACTGGGCATTTCTGAGCAGAGAGGATCAGGGCCATCCGTTGTCCAGATGGGGGTACAGCTCAGCACCAGCTCTGCCTTCGGGGACCCCCACGGACCTCCACGGGGCCTGGGGTTCTCATAGCTAAAAAAAAGATGAAAAGCTGCTGCTTTCCCACCGGTTAGCATCAAGACCAGACGACCCCGTGACCTGTGACCCAGACGCCTGTTCCCCACCTTCTCCTTAAGGCCTCGCTCAAGCAAGGTGTGCCATTACCCACTTAGTTAAGGGATTGCAACCTTGCAAAACTCAAATCCCACACAGCATCCACCGAGGCTTCACAGATCTCATCCAGGTCTCCCACGTCCCCTCTGCCACTGGATTTTTTTTTTGCTTTTAATCAGCTGGTCCCGGGGAATCACTGTCGTCTTAGAGACTGCCATGACTTTGAAGCAAATCCCCGACATCGGATCATTTCATCTGCAAACAGGCTGGTTTGAGGCTCTCAAAAGATGAGGATTCCTTTTCAAAACACAACCACGAAACTACAATGCGCTGCAAAAAGAAAAAGAAAGAAAGAAAGAAAGAAAGAAAGAAAGAAAGAAAGAAAGGAACACATTGCTGAATTCCATCCAATGTCATCCAGTCTGGGTTTACATTTCCCCAGCTGTCTCATAAACATTTTTTTTTTTTTTAATCTGGCTTCTTTGAAACAGGATCCTGCCCCCTGGGCCTCCAGGACCTGGCATTCGGCTCGTCTGGCACATAGTAGGTGCTCTGTAAATCCTCGCTGGGTTGAACAAATAAGGCTAAAGAATTTTCCAGGGGCAGCTCCCGTTTTCGGAGCGGTTCTCAAGCTGGGCAACTCGGATGTTCCCATCTAATCCTGACAGTCGTGCTGAGGGGGAAACGCTTTCTGTGAGCCCATTTTATTTTATTTTTTTTTTTTTTTTTTTTAAAATTTTTTTTTAACGTTTATTTATTTTTGAGACAGAGAGAGACAGAGCATGAATGGGGGAGGGGCAGAGAGAGGGGGAGACACAGAATCGGAAACAGGCTCCAGGCTCCGAGCCATCAGCCCAGAGCCCGACGCGGGGCTCGAACTCACAGACCGCGAGACCGTGACCCGGGTGAAGTCGGACGCTTAACCGACTGAGCCACCCAGGCGCCCCTGTGAGCCCATTTTACAGAAGACACAGCTGAGGCACAGGGAGGTGAAACGACCTGCCCCAGGCTGCACAGCAAGGAGTAATGCCCGTAGGAGCAAGTAAAGAGGGCCCAGGACATAAGCTCACTGTGCCAGAGGCTGTGATCTGTAGGGGAGGCTGTGCCGGGCCGGCCTCACCCACTCCCAGAAGCTCCCTAGCAGCATGAAGACACATGGGCTAGTGGCACAGCTTCTGAGGCCAGGAGTCAATCCCTCTTATGGACCGACACCCACGTGGGCACCCTCAGCCACATCGGTGCCCTGCAGGGGTATTCCTGACCTCTGTCTCCTCTAGGAGGACCCCAGGAATGTCCTCCTCTGGGCCCCAGAAGGAGGAACAAGGACATCTGAGACTGTCCTCTCTCCGTTTGGTCACGCAACAAATAAATACTGATCGTTACAAGATGCCAGTCACTAATCGCAGGCCCTGGAGAACAAGTGAGAGCCAAGAGCAAGTCTGAGTCCGGTGGAGGACTTAAAGAAGCCATGAAATGTATTTGTAAGGGTCAGTGGGAAAAGGGTACAAAGGAAGGATGTAGAGGTTCTAGGGGCATGGGCGGGGAGTGGTCAGTGAGGGCTTCCTGGAGGAGGTGAGGCCAAGAGTGCTGAATGTAAACTCCTGAAGCTAGTGGCTGAGCCCTCTTATTATTTTGAACAATGCCGATGAGCAAAGTACTATTAACAATAATAATCATGAACAAGAATCGCGATGGGTGACAATCCCTGGATTCTGTTGGTGTGTTGGTTTACCGATGGCATCTCCCTTAGTCTTTATAATAACCCAACAGGTAGAGACCGTAAAGGTAAAGCCCATTCTAGAGAAGAGCAAACTGAGCCTCAGAATGGTGAAGTGATTTAGCCAAGTCACAGAACTCAGCAGGTGGTGACGCTGGGATTTGAACCCAGGCCCGCTAGATCATCGAGCGCCTTCCTTTCTGTTAAGATGTCCCGCTTCCCTGACAGACTGCTGGCTGAGCCCCGCCCTGGGGCTTCATGGAATCATTCAAAGTTGTCTCCCTTCTGCAAATGTGACCCTAGGTCCCTCACGAGGGGTTGGAGCATGGGCGGCCTTCAGAGTCAGAGGCCCCAGCAGCACTGAGAGCCTGGCCACTGCCCGCACCAGCTCTGCAGCGGGAAGGATCTGAGTCCTTCCTCTGGGGCATACTGGCTGTGGGACCCAAGATAGGTTCTTCAGCGGCCTCTCTGAAAAGCAGGGATGACAATGGGGATGACCTTGGCGGGGGGGGCTTCCGAGGCCGGAGGAACGAGGGCAAGGAGGTGGGGGCCTGTGGGACATATATTTGGGGACCAATATGCCCTGGGACCCAGGGCATGGGGTAGGGAGACAGGGGACAGAGCTGGAGAACTCTGTTAGGGCGGGTGACTGAGCACTTACTTGGTATGAGGACTGGAGACACGGAAACCCAAGGGTAGGGATTTTGTCTGTTTTGCTCGCTGCTACAACCCCAGTGCCTAGAACAATGGCTGCCACATGGTAGCTCCCCAGTCCTCGATGGGTGAATGAATGATGGATTGCATCAATAAGTGAGTGAGTGAGTGAGTGAATGAATGAATGAATGAATGAGTGAGTGAATGAAAGAATAAGTGAGTGAATGAATGAGCGAATGAACGAATGAATGAGTGAGTGAGTGAATGAATGAGTGAATGAAAGAGTGAAAGAATTTGTGAATGAATGAATGAGTGAATGAATGAATGAATGAATGAGTGAGTGAACGAATCAGTGAATGAATGAATGAGTGAATATGCATTCTGACAGCAGACTTAGGGGAATACCTGGGGAGGATACAAGGAAGAAACCACTGTTCCCTAGTGGGTAGGAAATTCAACACTTTTTAAAGGGGCTGAGGGGCGCCTGGGTGGCTCAGTCGGTTAAGCGTCCGACTTGTCCGACTTCTGCTCAGGTCATGATCTCGCAGTCTGTGAGTTCGAGCCCCACATCGGGGCTGGCAGCACAGAGCCTGCTTCAGATCCTCTGTCCCTCCTCCACTCATTCTCTCTCTCTCACTCTCTCTCAAAATAAGTAAATCAACTTTTAAACACTTTAAAACAATAAAGCGGTCAATGCTTCGAGCAAGTCTTACTACGTGAGCGAGGCAGACGTGGGAAGAGGACACGGCACGAGCAAGGCCTGGTGAGTTGACGATGGGCTGGCATCCGGAATTACTATAGGATGCAGGTGGGTGTAGAGTGGAAAGGTTGGTGGTGAGTCAGGGACGAGTGCCACGTGCCTGGGATACAGCATTTGAAGGCTGCTCTCCTGCGACGAGGAATCAGAGAAGGTTTTCAGCAGGAACACAGCAGGATCATAACTGACCGTGTCTCGCTGCAGGTGTCCCACAGCCCAAAACCTTCCTTGCACTGCTTTCCAGGGCGGGTCTGGATCCCATAGCACGTGGCCCACCCCGAAGGCTGAATCCTTCACGACGCGTACCAAATGCAGGGGTTCCGAAAGTATTTACCAAGCACCCTCCGTGAAGAGAACAAGAGTTGATATGCATTAAGCATCTACATTTGCCAGCACTGGGCTCAGCCTTGGGTACGTATTATTTCATGTCATTCTGCCATCAGCCCTGTAAAGTAAGTAGGAGCTCTACCCCACGTGATGGATAAGGAAACTGAATTCAGAAAGCTTCAGTGAAAGGCCCAGGGTCCCACAGTTACCTGGGGAGAAAATCCGGATCCTGACCCCAGGCGGTCTGGATCCAGAGCCCCTGTTCCCATCAGTGTTCTGAACTGCTTAAAGCACGGGGCTTTGCCTTCTGCCATCTTGTCGGGAAAGTAAACCACCAGACTCAGGTTAGATGCTTAGAAAAGGGCTGCCTTTGCCGAGCTGGCCTCAGCCTTAGGTCACAGACCTGCTTTGGAGAATGTGGCACTCAATACTGTGTAGGGCTGCTGTTGAGGACAGTGCTGTCAGCTTGAGCACGTTGCTGTGGCCCCTGTATAAAAGGCAGACAAGAGAAAAGCCTTGAGTTCTTCAGATCCAGAAAAGCCAGACTTCCCTTGCGCTCTTAATTTGCTTTCAATTTTGGAATGGTGAACATCTTGAAATTGATTGTTTCCCTTTTTGCTCTGGCCACTGGGAAGCTCAGACCACATGTACATCCCAGCTCTGTAAGCAGTAGTGTGCTTTAACATGGGTGATGTTTTATTTTCCTTTTCTCCTATTTTTTCATGACCGTTTCCTCATTAAAAAAAAATCCTATTGTTTTGTTGCTATCTTTGTTAGTTACTTTTTTAAGTTTATTTATTATTTTCTGAGAGAGAGAGAGACAGAGAGACAGAGGGAACGAGGGAGGGGCAGAGAGAGAGAGAGAGGGAGAGGATCCCAAGCAGGCTCCACAGCTGTCAACACAGAGCCTGATATGGGGCTTGAACTCACAAACCGTGAGATCATGACCTGAGCCGAAATCAAGAGTCTGATGCTTAACTGAGTAAGCCACCCAGGCACCCCTAGTTATTTCTAATCCATTTCGGTGAAGGGCAAGTTTATAAATAAATATATACAGAGATTTACTCCAAGGATGCAAAGATGGTTCAACATCCACAAATCAATCAACGTGATGCACCACGTTAACAAAAGGAAAGAGAACAATCATGTATCATCTCAATAGATGCAGAAAAAGCACTTGACAAAATTCAACATCCGTTTATGATAAACACTCTCAACAAAGTGGGTATGAACAGAACATACTGCAATACAATAAAGGCATGTCTGAAAAGCCCACAGCTAATATCATACTCAGTGGTGAAAAGGAAGTGGTGATCTTCCTTTAAAATCAGGAAAGAGACAAGGATAGCCACTCTCACAACACTTATTCAACAAAGTATTAGAAATGCTAGCCACAGCAATTAGGCAGGTAAAAGAAATAAAGGGCATTCAACTTGGAAAGGAAGAAGTAAACCTGTACTATTGGTAGACAACATGATTTTATACACAGAAAACCCTAAAGACGCCACAAAAAACCATTAGAACTAATAAATTCAAAAAAGTTACAGGGTACAAAGTCAATATGCAAAGATTGGCTGCATTTTTATATAGTAATGACAACCTATCAGAAAGAGGGACTAAGAAAACAATCCCATTTAGAATGGCATCAAAAAGAATAACATACCAGGGTGCCTGGGTGGCTCAGTTGGTTAAGCATCTGACTTTGGCTCAGGTCATGATCTCACAGTCCATGGGTTCAAGCCCCACGTCGGGCTCTGTGCTGACAGCTCAGAGCCTGAACTCTGCTTCAGATTCTGCGTCTCCTTCTCTCTCTGCCCCTCCGAGGCTCATGCTCTGTCTCTCTCTGTCTCTTAATAGTACATAAACGTTAAAAAAAAAGAATAAAATACCTAGGAAAAAATATAACCAAAGAGATGAAAGGCCGGTACACTGAAAACTGAAAGATATTGATGAAAGAAATGGAAGAAGACACAAATAAACAGAACGATATTCCATGCTTACAGGTTGGAAGAATTAATGTTGTTAAAATGTCTAGACTACCCAAAGCAATCTACAGATTCAATGCAATGCCTGTCAAAATTCCAACGGCATGTTTCGTGGAAATAGAACAAACAACCCTAACATTTGTATGGAACCGCGGAAGATCACAAACAGCCAAAGCAATCTTGAGATCAAAGCCAGAGGCATCAAACTCCCTGATTTGAAATTATGCTACAAAGCTACAGTAATCAGGACTGTGGTCTTGGCATCGAGACAGACAGCAGTATCAATAGAGCAGAACGGAGAACCCAGAAAAACACCCACGCATACAAGGTCAGTTAATTTACGACAAAAGGAGGCAAGAACTTACAGTGGGTAAAGGACAGTCTCTTCAATAAACAGTGCTGGGAAAACTGGACGGCCACATGCAAAAGAGTGAAACTGGACCGCTTTCTTACACCGTGCACAAAAATTAACTCCAAACGTATTCAAGACTTAACTATAAGACCTGAAACCATAAAACTCCTAGAAGAAAACAGGTGGTGAACTCCTTGACATAGCTCTGGATGATGATTTTTTCCTGGAGCCGACCCCAAAGGCGAGGTGAACAAAAGCAAAAACAAACAGATGGGACCACATCTAACTATAAGTCTTCTGCATAGAAAAAAAAAATTGGGGCGCCTGGGTGGCTCAGTTGGTTGAGCATCCGACTCCGGCTCGGGTCATGATCTCGCGGTCCGTGGGTTCGAGCCCCGCATCAGGCTCTGTGCTGACAGCTCAGAGCCTGGAGCCTGCTTCGGATTCTGTGTCTCCCTCTCTCTCTCTGCTCCTTCCCCACTTGTGCTCTGTCTCTCTCTGTCTCTCAAAAATGAATAAATGTAAAAAAAAAAAAAAAGAATAAAAAAAATTAACAAAACGAAAAGGCAGCCTACGGAATGGAGGAAGCTATTTATAAACCATATACCCAGTAAAGGATTAATATCCAAAGCAGAGAAAGATAAGAATTCATACAAGTCAATATCAAAACAACAAACAATCCAATTTTAAAATGGGCAGAGGATCGGAACTTTTTTTTCCCAAAGAAAACAGACAGGTGGGCAACGGGCCCACGAAAAGAGGCTCATCACCACCCATCACCAGGGAAATGCAAATCAAAACCACCAGGAGATACCACTTCACACCTGTCAGAGTGGCTAGAATCAAAAAGACAAGAGCCAGCAGGTGTTGGCCAGGACGTGGAGGAAAGGGGACCCTCGTGCCCTGCTGGGGGGAACGCACACCGGCACAGCCACCATGGAAAACGGTGTGGAGGTTTCCTCAAAATATTAAAACCAGACCTGCCATCCAATCCTGCAATTCCGTTCTTGGATATTGACCCAAAGAAAACACAAACACTACTTTGGGAAGATATCTGCACTCTCATGCCCACTGCAGCGTTATTCGCAACAGCCAAGATACGGAAACAGCCTCAGTGTCCACGGATGGATATATGGGTAGAGAATACGCAGTGAATAGATACAGAGTAATACTGCTCGGCCATTACCCAGAAGGAAATCTGGCCATTTCCGACAGCGCAGATGGACCTTGAAGGCATCACACGAAGTGACGTAAGTCAGACAGAGAAAGACAGGACAAACAAATAAAACCAAACAAAACGCACAGATAATGGAGAACAGCTTGGCGGTGGCTGGCCGCGGGCCGGGTAGGAGGCCGAATGGATGAAAACGATCAAGAGGTACAAACATCTAGTTGTAAAATGAATGAGTCACGAGAATGTCATGTTAAGCGTCCGACTTCGGCTCAGGGCATGATCTCGCGGTCCGTGAGTTCGAGCCCCGCGTCGGGCTCTGTGCTGATGGCTCGGAGCCTGGAGCCTGCTTCGGATTCTGTGTCTCCCACTCTCTCTCTGCTCCATCCCCACTCGTGCTCTCTCTCTGTCTCTCAAAAATAAATAAACATTAAAGAAAACTGTTTAAGTAATACTATCGAGGTGTGTATTTGACAACTGCTAAGAGAGCAGATCCGGAGCATTCATCAAAAGAAAAGAAAAAGTTTCTGTGACTGTGGCGTGACAGTAATTACACAGTAGCAATTATCGTGGGGATCATTTCACAACATATACAAGTATCGCCTCCACAGGCTAGAACCTGAAACGGACGCAATGTTCTGCGTCCGTCTGCGTCAACGAAAAGCATTTTGATCGAGAAATAAATGCGCACACGAAAAAGGAGTGACGATACTATCGTTCGATCAGGCGCTGTTAGCAGGTGGAGCTGGGTGGATATTTCTCCGTTGGGGGCCGTCCTGTGCCCTGAAGGACGCTTGGCAGCCAGCCTGGCCTCCATCCGCCAGATGCCAGGAGCAGCCCCCGCCCCGCTGTGACAACGGAAGAGGCCCATTGCTAAATGTGTCTCGGCGGTAAACTTGCACGCGGTTGAAAACCTGCACTCTCGCACTGCTCCTTGAAGGCAGGCCGAGGGTGGTTTAGGACAACAACCAAGGCCTGCTTGGGGCTGGAACTTGGGCCGGGTAAGAACCCCCGGCTGGAGAGGGCACGTCTTCAACGCTCCAGGCTCCCAGCACACAGAGCTCTTACCGTCTCCTCCCCCACGGCAGCCCCACGGGGTCAGGCTTAGGTCCCCATTTCACAGATAAAGGCACTGGGGTCCAGAGAGGCTGAGTGAGCAGCCCGACATCACACAGCAAGAGGGTAACGGGGCAAAGGACGCAAGGGCCGAGCAACCTCCCTGCCTCTGACGGAAGCTGAGAAGAACAGAGAGTGACCACTGTGAGAAAAGGGATGTGCGCTGGGGCCGGAGGCACAGGTCAGACCTGACTGGGCAGGGGGGAAGCCCAGGGAGGGAAGTCCCGGCAAGAGAAAGGCACAGCGGCAGGCACCAGAACAGCTTTCTTAGGAACGGGGACTCCCCAGAGAACTGAAAACCTGCCCGGAACGTTCATGGCAGCACTATTAACAGTAACCGAAAGGTGGAAACAACTCAAGGGTCCATCCACGGACAAACCCATGACTATGCGGTCCGTCCACATTAGGGACATTACTCGGCCGTAAAAGGAATAAAGCTTGACACACGCCCCGATGCGGACGATGTTCCGTGAAAGAAGCCGGACACACAACGGGCCGCATTTTGTCTGATTCCATTTACATGCGGTGTCCGGGAGGGGCAGATCCATAGGGACAGAAGGCAGGGGAGGGGAGGGGGCAGGGGGACTGGAGGTGACAGAGAAGGGGGAAGGGGTGCTTTTCGAGATGACGAGAGCATTCTCAACCTGGCTCTACTGACCGCTGAGAGCTGCACAGCTCGAGATACTGAAAGCCACGGAGGGCACTGTGCACTTGAACGGGGGAATTGCATGGCACATGAACGGTATCTCAGCGACGCTCTTCTTTAAACAAGCGACAAAAGACTTGGGTAGGTGGGGGCACGCTCACGGTTGAGGATTCGGGCTTCGGTGTTGGCTATGCCGCTCTCTCGCCACGTGACCACGGGCACTTTATCTCCTGGAGCCTCAGCTTCCTTATCTGTAAAATGGGTGTATCAGAGGTCGCCCATCTGCTACGGTTGAGGGAAGACAAGACAAAGGGAGAAGCTTGCAGCCAGAGGCTGGCACACAAGTGACATCAGTCACAGGACACTAGCCTCCGGCTGTGCCTCGTCCTGCCCGCTGCTCCCTTGAGCTCCAGAAGCCTGGAGAACGCCCGTTCCAGGAACGAGGCAATTCCTTGAAATCTGAAAAGACCACGTAAGGCTTTCCCGGCTCGGGGAGGAAACAAAAGCCTTCACTGTCGTCCAAGCTCCGGATCCTAAAATCCTGCCCAGGCCCAGAGGCCCTGATCCGTCACTTAGTTTCAAGACACCAAATGACCTCAGCGACGCGCGAAGGGATCTTCATAGCCATCGCCACTTGGGGCCCTGGAATCCATATCCCCTCCCCCGTCCCCACTGCTCCTGGGAGCTTTGGGGGCCGCAGGAAAGGCGAAGAGAAGCTGGCACAAGCCCTGCAAAATAATCCAGCCCGGGTGGGATGGGGTGGTGGGGGACCCCACAAAGGAGCAAGTGTGTGAGGGGCCTGTCCGTGTACAATGGCCCCTCAGAAACCTGTCCCCAGGGAAAACAGAGGATCTCTATTGGCATGGCCTAAGAAAGAAATGTCTGTATTCTTTTAGGAACTGCCCCCACAGGCTCCAGGCCAAGAATGTGCGGCACAGCATCTATTAAGTTTCTAAAATTATGCCTAGGTTGGGGGGTTGGCCAGGCCCAGGAGCGGGAAAGGATGTGGAGGGAGGGCAGGCGGGCAGGAAATCTTTAATCCCGCTCTTTGCGCGCTCCGGGCAGCGGGAAGGGAGTGCCCCTCCAGCAGATGTCAGGTCGGCGCTGAGAATCAAAAGCCCTTCTGTGCACAGCCTGGGCACTCGACTGTTTTTAAACACTGCTACAGTGCCTTCCCAGATTGCCCGAGTTGTCCTTGGTTGGAGAGAGTTAGGGATAATGGGACGGTGTCCCTTGGGCGGCCTAATTTGAGGAGTAAATGAGAGAAAGCAAGCTCCTGGTGGTCAAAATCTAGACATACAAACTGGGTTGCTATATGGGGTTGTGCAGGTTGTGCAGGTCGTGCACTGCACAATTGCCGAGGGACGTATTTTCAAATATGGCGTTGGACTGTGTACAACCCGTACGACCATTTGAAGTGGCCCATGATGTCCCAGAAGGAGGAACAGCTGGCTCCTGTGGCCGGGGTCTCACTCTTGGGTGGAGCTGGGAGGACGTGAATTGGAGGCCAGTTTGTATGTGAGCAAAGTTGACACAGCAAGACATACATCACCAATGTCAATACAGATTGAAATACTTTGAGCCCCTCTCCCCCAATACGCACAACTGAATATAAGGCAGCGGGAAGGAAAAGCCAAGGGGTAGGAGCCTCAAAATCTGTGGGTTACCCTACCTCCCAGATATGGTTACCAGAAAAAAAAAACAGAGGATAGTCAGTTAAATTTGAATGTTGGATTAACAATGAATATTTTTTTTTTGCAGAATTATGTCCCAAATGTTTCATGGGCTATATTTACATTAAAAATTATCTGTTGTTTATCTGACCTTCCAATTTAGCCGGACATTCTCTGGTTTTAGTTGCTAAATCTAGCAACCCTACCTCCAGAGGACATGCCTATAAAAACTCTCCCACCCACCACCGCCTGGAAATAGCCATTAAAGCAGCAGCTAATTAGAGCATGTTCCCCCAAGCCTTTTTGGCCGCTGTTCTGTAGGCAGGACAGAGGAGCGTGAGCACCCCCATCTCCCGCTCCCTCTCCCTCCTCCCCTGGGGGATCTGACATGACCACCTTGCCACCCAGCCTGGCTAAGAGGTTCATCTGCATGTAGGTGCCCGGTGTGGCCACACGCCCCGTGGGGAAGACTGGAAACACAGCCTCACCGCCCACGCCACCGAAACTGGAGGAGTGGATCTTGCACAAACAAGGCTGGCTGGGCCCAGAGTTACCAGCGGGCCTCTCCAGGTGGTTCCCCAGGACCGTGACGCCGTGGCTTCCTCAAGCCGTGGCGGTCTTGGGCTCCAGTGTCTCCTCTTTGTTGGCAGTGGGGCCACAGCCGGGTCAGCCTGGGGTGGGGGTGGGGGGTTGGTGCTCAAGTCCAAGCCAGGCCGGTTTTCTGGAAGGCGGGCAGAGAGTGAGGAAGGAGAGGCCTTAGTCGTCTCCCAGGCGGCCTCCACAGGAACGACTGGCCGACCTCTTGGGGGGCCACCTGTGGCCAGAGCAAACTGCATGTGGCCAGCGGTCGGTGGAGCCTATCCAGCAGGCAGGACACGTCCATGTACGGGGAATCTGCACAGAAAGATATCCAAGGACGGAGCAGGAAAGGCCTGGACCCTGAGCCCCCAAAGGGCCCTGGCAGAGAGAAAGAGGGTCTCTCGGCTCCCCTGCCCCAGCTCACAACCGGCCACTGACTGCCTTACCCCCCTTCCCCACTCCTCTGTTTGTCTGAGTCCCTGGGAAGGGCAGGGAGGCCAGGAGGGGCTGAAATGACATGTGAGGGGTGAATCAGCCCTCTCTGGGAATAAATTCCACCTGGTTAGGTCGGAGGTGATTGGGCACAGTCGTAGCCTCCCCTGTGGCTCCTGACGGCTGCGGGTCCCCTCCCCTTCACCCCAGAGTCCTGTTCCCCGGAGAGGCACAGGGGCACGTGTTCCCTGCAAAAGCTGTCCCACGTGGGGCGCAACCAGAAGGCGCCCTCTTCCCACGAGAGGGCCAGCCAGTCGGGTTCTTGACTCTGGTTTATGTTTCCACGTCTGATCCCCGTGGCGGGAGAGAAGGAAGGACACTCACCGGGGCAGAGGGACCAGAGCTCCTGTATCACCTGGGGCGGGTGGGGAGACAGTCAAGGCAGCCAGAAGCCAGGTCCCTGGGGCTGCATTCCCCGAATTATCCGGGTAATTCCTTCACAGCTGGGTTTGAGGTGTCAGACTCTGTTCTTCTGCCTGTTTAGACCTGCCTCACTGTGGAGGCATCAGTGATTCCGCACAGTGCCAACTCCGGGAGGGTAGGGCCCCTGATGATTCAGACTGGGCTCCTGGGAGAGGCCCCAGAGGGAAAGGGCAGTCAGGGAAGGCTTCCAGGGAAAGGGCAGTCAGGGGAGGCTTCCAGGAGGAAGCAGCTCCGAGTGAAGCCAGGGTTCATTGGGAGAAGAGTGGGAAGGGCATTGTCTGGTGGGGGTGGGGCGGGGGGCAGAGTTGAGATATGCAAGGTGTGGCATGCGCACAGTGCCCCCCGGGGCAGGTCAGGCTGGTGGAACTAGAAACATGCGGCTGAACAGAAAGAACATCCTGGAACAAGGGATGGGGACTCAGAGAGCCAGCCTCGCCCTGCCACGAGCCAGGTGTCGCTGGGCAAAGCCACCTTCACCTCAGTTTCCTCATCTCTAAGATGGGAACAGTAATGGAGGTCACCGCTGTTCTGTGTGGCCCCTTGGCCCCCCGCCAGGCCATTCACACATGTCCCTGCTCATCTCATCCACTCCCATGGGGATCCCCACGTGCAGAGAGGCAGCTGAGGTTCAGGTTTAGAAAGGTGTCCCACAGGGACAGTCGGCTGGGCGTCCGACTTCGGCCCAGGTCATGATCTCATAATTCGTGAGCTCGAGCCCTGCCTCGGGCTCTGTGCTGATGGCTCAGAGCCTGGAGCCGGCTTCGGATTCTGGGTCTCCCTCTCTCTCTGCCTCTCCCCCACTCATGCTCTGTCTCTCTCTCCTTCAAAAATAACGTTAAAAAAAATAAAAAAGTAAAAAAAAGGAAAGAAAGTTGTTCCAGGGCCCAGGGCCCCAGGTGATCCTCTCCAGTAAGGATGAAACATCTTTAAGCTGAAGGAGGCTGGGAAAACAGTAGAAGCAGGAAGGGCATCTTAAAACGTATGTATCTGGTGTGTTGGCCGCGGGGGGCGGGGGGGGGACCCTAGGTGACTCAGTCAGTTGAGAGTCTGACTTCAGCTCAGGTCATTGCCTCTCGGTTGGTGAGTTCGAGCCCCACGTCGGGCTCTGTGCTGTCAGCACACAGTCTGCTTCGGATCTTCCGTCCCTCTCTCTCTGTGTCCCCTCCCGAAAATACATAAAACATTTTTTAAAAAGTATGTATTTGGTCTTTGTCCTGGGTTCCTACGCAGAGCCCCTAGAACCCTTGGGATTTCCTGAGGGATAGAAGGTCTTTCGTGTGTTAATGACATGACTCCAGGCAGGGAGCCTAGACAGTTTCAGGATGGGGGCTGGTCACCAGAAAAACCAGCCAAGTGACTGAGATCAAGATGGGAAGGTCCCAGGAGGGGAGAGGGGCCAGAGACTGGGTTCACTCCCCAGTGGCCCATCTTGCCTATGGAATCATGAAATCTCAAGACGAACCCCTAGATGACGGGTTCAAGGGGCTTCCGGGCTGGTGAACACAAACATGTGATGTACCCCAAGTCCACAGGGACTGAGGACCCTGTGATCGGGACCCTGCCGGACCCTACCTCCCTCTTCATCGGGCTGTTCCTCTGTACCCTTTGTCAGAGCAACAACGGCACTTTCCTGAGTTCTGTGAGTCCTTCTAGAAAATCATGGAACCTGAATGGGAGCTAGCCACAGAGCATCCTTGGCCTATAGTCCTCTTTCCCACCCTTGAAGGGGATGTGAACAGAGAGGGATGTTTGTTTTCGGTATGAAAATCAGCCATACGCGAATGAGGACTCAGGGAAGGAATCCACGGCCCCCTGCTGGGGAGACAGACCCCACGGAGGGTGGGGGGGACTGCAGCAAAGGGCCGAACAAGGCCCCATCTAAAGGGTGCAGCGGGCGCTGGGGTGGCCCTGCCCACACCCCCCTGCAGCTGACCGTCAGGTACGTCAACAGTGTGTACATGATGGTGGCTCCCCATCCGTGCCCATCGGGCAGCAGGACTCTGAGGCGTGTTCCGTATCGTCTCCCAGAGGTGCCCAGCGGGCCCGCAGCAGCGCCTGCCCACTGATGCCCGGTCTCCCCGCATCCTCTCCTCCCCACCCCCGCCTCGAAGCTTCCAGGGATCCCCTCCCTAATAATTAACTTGCACCCAGGTCCGGGGGTCACCGAAACTCAGATAAGGGCCCAAATGCTGCCTAACGGGGGCCAATTTTCGCCGCTGGGGGCAAGGCAGACCCCATATTGCAGGACCTTCCGATCTGTTCAAGACAGACCAGAATCCAGAGTTCCCCAGGAAGCCTCCTGAGTCTTAACTGCCAGCTCAGATTAAACAACACAACACAAAAGAAAACAGGACAAAACAGAACGCATCTGTGGGCTTGCTCTGGTCCTTGACCTGCCAGTTCAAAGCGGTTGGTGGTGGGCGGGCGGGGAGGGGTACAGAAAGTTCTAAGCGGTGGGGGACTAGGTTGGGGGGACAGGGGGAGTCGCCTTGGCAACCCACGCCAGCAGCCTGAGTGGGGAAGGCAGGCGAGGCCCCACGGTGGGCCAGGCGGCACGGCCAGCTGGAAGCATCTGGAGGGCCCGGTGTGGCCACCGTGGGCCGGCAGTAGACAGACGCAGAGTAAATAATCGGCTGGGATGCTTTTCCAAACACGCAGACCCCGAGCCGCCTGCGGCCTCCCCCTGGCTCGCCGGGTGGGGAGAAATCCCAGGACACCCTCCACCCGGCCCCACATCTAAGCTCAGTCCCAGGATAAACTCAGGGCAGCCAAGGAGGAGGAGGAGGAGGAGGGAGGGACGGAGGGAGGGAGGGAGGAGGTGGCCGTCACGAGAGCAGCACTTCTAGACCTCACACTTGTGAACTGCTTTTTAATTCTGTGCAGATGGAGAAGACTGTCTTTACAGATTTCCATCTCTCCACGCTGCCCCGCTTCCCTCCTCTCGCAGAGCAAACACAGAGGGTGTCTCTTGAGGTTGTTTCGGCACCATTTCCCAGGGTTATTCCAAGCCACCGCTCTTCTGCGGTGTCAAGAATACAGGGTGTCAAGGGTACAGGCGTTAATGTCAAAGTTTGGTGTTGCGTGTTTATTCTACTACGACCAGCCAGGCCCATCCATGCCTGTCATAAACTGTTTTATAATACGTTTAGAAGATTTTAACTTGGAACTATATTCACTGGAGGGCGGGGGTGGGGGGGGGGTGAGCGGCGGAAGAGAAATTCCTGACAGCTTACCTTTAACGGGCCCCCTATGAGCCACGTATTCTATACATATCCTTAGCTCATTTAATCCTGATTGTGACCCAAATAGCTGTATCGCATTGTGTCATTAAGATGTCTTTCGGTTGCAAGGGGTGGAAACTTACATCGAAGGCAATTTATCGACTTACATAAATGGAAAACCCACGGTAAGGGCTTCAGGCATGGCTGGATCCAGGAGTTCAAATGCTGTCATCAGAAATCTCTCTCCCCCTCTATCTTTTGGCTCTGCTCTCCTCTGTGCCTGTCTCATTCTCAGGCAGTCCCTTCTCTTCTGAGTGCAAAGATGGTCCCCAGCAGTTCCAGGCTTCCAATCGGCCAAGCAATCCAAAAGGGTGGAAAGAGAACACCTTTTTCCCAACAGTTTGAGCAAAAGCCCCATGACCCAATCTCACTGGTCCAGCGTGGATCATGTGCCCATCCTGTGACCAAGCCCTATGGTAGGATTCCTGATCACACGCCCATACCTGGAGTCTGAGAGTGTCAGCCCCACTAAAATCAGGTAGGGATGGATGGCTAGCTACCACACCCCAAAAGGAATGCTGGACACCGGGCATTCAAAAATAACAACTGCTAGGGCGCCTGGGTGGCTCAGTCGGTCGAGCGTCCGACTTTGGCTCAGGTCAAGATCTCACGGTTCGTGGGTTCCAGCCCCGCGTCAGACTCTGTGCTGACAGTCAGAGCCTGGAGCCTGCTTCAGATTCTATGTTTCCCTCTCTCTCTGCCCTTCCCCAGGTCTCTCTCTCTCTCTCTCTCTCTCTCTCAAAAATAGACATTTGCAAAAAATTTAAAAAAACAAAACAGCTGCTTACCACGGCGAGGTGTGTGAAAACAGCAGTGTCGTCCTCACAGTTGCACACATTGCGCACTGCACATCCCCCGCGGGCTCCATTTACATTCACTGTCATCGTACACAAATACATTTTATCGAAACAGACTTCCAACAATGGCAGTTGGGTGTCTCGTGATTGAAAAACAGCCACGGCACTTTGTAATTCTTCCCATCGAGAGAAGGAATCTGCTTCCTCACCCCTCAGATCTGGGCTGGCCTCGTGACTGGCTTTGACTAACACAAGGCAGTAGAAGTGACCCTCCAGATTTTGGGGCTAGGCCTTGGGGGGTTTCCACAGTCACCCTCTTGGAGTCCTGCCTGAGGCCAGCGCGTAAGGCGGCCTCCGTGCAGAGGCGCGGTCCTGTGAGGGAGAGCCGGGCTACCCAGCTGCCCGGCTCTGGACTGGAAGTCGTGAGGAGACAGGACAAGTGTGCCTTGTCCACTCATGTCAGCTGGAAACTCGGTTTCCCGGGACGTTCTTCCCACGTGGCCCCAGGTCAGAATTTGCCGGAAGAGGAACACGCGAGAGGCTTGGAGAGTGGAAGCAAAGCAGTGGATGAGACTCTGGGAAGGCAGGCGTCGTCTGATGAGATGAGGCCGTGCCCGGGGATGACGTCCACCCAAATCCTTGTTTCTGGGGGAGCCTGAGCCAACCCCCCCCCCCCCCCCCCGCCCACGCTGTGTTGAGTGCCGAGGGAACCCAGTGAGGGAGCTCAGGGCACAAAGAGGGAAGCCTGGGGGTGCCTGGGTGGCTCAGTGGGTTAAGCGTTCAGCTCATGATTTCGGCTCAGGTCATGATCTCACGATTCGTGAGTTCGAGCCCCACATCAGGCTCTGCGCTGACAGCACGGAGCCTGCTTGGGATTCTCTCTCTCTCTCTCTCTCTCTCTCTCTCTCTCTCCCCCTCTCTCTCTGCCTCTCTCTCTTCCTCTCAACATAAATAAATATTTGAAAATAAAGAAAGAAAAAAAGGAAGAGGGAAATCTGCCCTCCATTAATTTTTCTCCATTCATCCAACAGTCAACGATCTCTTGCTGTGGCTCAGCACTGGGGACAGAAAGAGCCCAGAACTGGGGTTAACCAAGTTGGTGCTAACCCTACCCCGAGATCCGGGCAAGACACCCAACCTCGCCGAGCTTCATTTAATCCTCACGAAGGTCCCATGAGATAGGAAATGTAAGGGTTCCATTTTTCAGGTGAGGGAGTGGAGGCACAGAGAGGTTGAGTGACTGCCCCAAGGTCACACAGCTAGTCAGTGGCAGAGCCAGGATTCCTCCCTAGGGGTCGACTCCCCGAGATCCTAAGTTCTCAGCCACTTCCTTAAAAGTTCTGGAGACTGAGCCTACCGAGGAAAGCTCCAGAATTTAGGATTTGCTCCCGGTAAATGGTATGAATTTATTCCATAATACTTCTGAGAAAGATCTCATGACTTTACTTTTCTGAGGCTGATGACATTGGGATCTGACCCTCCCTGCCTGCCTCCCTAGAAAACCCCCTACAAGTCTCTTGCAGACAGCCAGTCTCCACCACCTATGATTCTGGGTATAGACAGCACGTCTCATCATTGCTGCCCAAACTCCCCTTCTTCCTAGCCCCGCCCCAGGCTCCCAGGGCTGAGTTGTGCACGTGACCAAGGCTGGCCATGGCGATGCCTTCAGTAATGGGCACGTGACCCAAGCTGAGCCAATGAGACTCAACCTCCAGACTCTGACTAGAAGTTTTGAAGGGGACATCTCAACGAGGCCAGTGAGCTAAAAGCCTGGGGCTGTGAGGCAGCATCCCCGCCAGCACGTGGAGAAGGCCCACGAGCGAATGAAGGAAAGCAGGGCCAAGAAAGGGAGACAGATCCCTGGCGACTCTGCCTGAGCCCCTGGATTCAGCCATGCCTGAAGCTGTTGCACTCCCAACTTGCCAGTGACACAAAACACAAGCTAATTTCAGTGGGATTCCATTATTTGCAGCTGGATGAGTCCTGACTCAGGTACTAGGCTTTGTACGAAGGTACCAAGGCCTGCTGACTCTAGCCCAAGGCAAACACAGCCCTTCAGAACACAGAGACCCGGTTGTTCTTTGAAGGAGATGTGGAGGGAGGGGAAAATACCTCTCATTCTTTCGTGATGAATCAACAGCCAAACAAAGACCGGCCCCGGCCCGTTTCTCAAGCAGGTTACTCTGCCTAACAACGATTAATCATCCAGGCCCAGCCAGCCCTGAGGTTGCTGTGGCCCCAAAGAACCTGCTACCCTCAGAGCCGCCCCAGATTTTCCACGTCCGTGTGAAAAGAATGTCTGTGCCATTGGTCCTTTCTCCTCCAGCTCAGAATCCTGGGAGCTGGGTTTTCTAAAGCTCCAAGAAAACACTTTGTAGAATGTCCAGCCAACAAATGCTTGTGATGCACCCGGTGGGGGGGGGGGGCTCTGGAACTCACATCTCTTTGGAGAGGGTCCCAAGAAGCTGGTCCTGCCCCTTCTTACTGAGCGGTGGGCTAGCCCAGGACCTCAGAAGCCAGGGGGTGGGGGTGGGGGTCAGCTGGGGACAGAGGAGGAATGGTATCGAAGGCTGAGCCACGGAAATGAGACTCTTCCTGGAAGGACGGAGACCATGTGGGAAGATTCTAGGCTGGGGAAATGAGACATGATCTCATCTAGGCTAGGTCCCCTAGAAACAGCGCCCGAGATGGGGATTTAAGGTGCACGTGGCTTTTGCAGGGGGAGGTTCTCAGGAGGAGGAGGCTGTCTTTCCCTTTGGGCTGCAGAGGGGGGTAAGGGGGTAAGGGAGGCAGCTGAGCGGCTGGAGCCTCTGCTTCCAGCAGCCGGCCCAGTGCAGCCTGGTGCGCTTCCTTCCTCCTCGGAACCCCATGCCAGCTTTTCAGGGAAGGGACTCATCCAGTGGCTGCAGCTGGGCTGGGAGGGATTCACCAGGGACAGTGTGGCACCGTGGTTGAGCACCCAGAGCCCAACGTGTGGGAGGTGCCCCCAAAGTGTTGGCTTTGCGCACATCTCTGAGTATTCTGGGCCTGGGGGGTCTGTGGTGCAAGGTTTGGAATCAGTCATCAGGGGTGTGTGTGTGCATGTGTGTGTGTGTGTGTGTGTGTGTGCATAGCGTCTTCCTGGGCCCTTCCCAGCACCTGCAGACACTGACCTTCCTTATGTGCCAGACGTTACCAGAGCCCTAGTCTTTGGGGTGTCCGAAACCTGTCTGTGTTGGGAACCCCGGCTCCCCACTTTCCCTCCCACCGTTGGTCCCTCCGGATGGAAAAGCATTGGCATGAGAATCAGGTCTGGACCATAAAGCTGGGGGGTACTGGCAGAGGAGGAACTCAGGAAGAGACATAGGAAGTCTGGCCTTGGCCTTGAACCGGAATTGCTTCAGTGATCCTTAAGGCCCCCAGGACAAGCCCAGACCCTCACAGGCCAGGCTTCTAGGGGAGACCTCTTGGGCCTCATCGCTCACCACCACCCACCTCCTGGCTGCTTGGAATACTGAGGAGTCACTATTTTTCCACACGCTCCTGCCCCTGGGCCTTTGCACCTGCTGGGCTCGCTGCCTAGAATGCCTTCCCCTGCCTACTCCTGGCCTATTTGTCCTCTGCTCTGGCCTCGGGCCTCCCCTGACTCCAGAAGGCCTTTCCTGACTTAGCTCTCCTTCCCGTCCCCCACCCTCCTCCCCATCTTGTGCTGTCGCTGTCCCTGTTCACTTGCCTCCCCAACAAGACTGAATGCCCTGAGGGATAGCCCGCGGGCTTGACTGCCTCAGGGTCCACGGTGCAGACACAAGGCACATAGATGCTCAGGAAGTAGGTGTGGCGTGAATGAACGAAGCTGGTAAGTGGGGTGGGCGGCCAGTCATACTATCCTCCAGGCCGATGTTGCCCATGGTTTGTGATGGCCAAATCGTTCCAAGATACGTTCATCTGTAACGTACACCCTCCCCATCAAATTACAATTTCCCATTGCCTCTGATGAGTGGGCGACAGGTAGAGCCTGTGAGCAGCAGTCCCCTGAGATCCGTGCTGCCCTCGACGGATCCGGCTCAGCTGGGCAATGTCTGAGCAGTTTCGTTATTACCGTCCCTGGTTTTACACTTGTGGAAACTGAGGCTTAACGTGGTGAAAGAGACTAGGAGCAGATCTGCAGAAAATAAATAACCAGGCTGCAGCGGGCGAGGGGCACCCACGCGGAGGCGGCTGTGGGTGGCTGAGCAGGTTCCCGGGGGGCTGTAACAGACTGCCACAGGCCCCGTGCCTCGAAACAACAGAGACTTCCTCTTTCACTCACAGTCCGGAGGACAGAAGTTTGAAATCGAGGTGACAGCAGGCCTTTGGGAGGCCTTGGGGATGGACGCTGGCCTCTCCCAGGTTCCAGGGTCCCCGGGGGCTCCTTGGCCTGGGCCCCTGCAGAGACCCTGTTTCCAAATAAGGTCACAGCGACAGGTCCCGGGGGGTCATATCTTTTGGGGGGGGGTGTCACCATCGACCCACTACAGGTGCAGTGTCAGCTGCCCCTGACCCTGTGACCCAGAGCCTCTTGTGACACCTCCCTCTCTGGCCCTGTGGCCTGGCACGTGGGGTCCCTTGGCGGGGCCCTCGCGGAGGAGGCCGCGCAGTGCCAGGTGGAGGCTGCGACCAGCCGGGCTCCAGGCCCCAGCGAGCTGTCACCCAGACCCTGCTTTGGCTCTGCAAACATCACCGTCCTGTGCCCTCGGAGGACAGACTCCAGCCCCCACAAGTGACCGGGCCGCGTGCCCTCAGCCCTCACCCGGCCTCCAAAGGCAAATGCCTAGAATTCCATGGGATCCCACGGCAGTGGCAGCGGGGCCCCAAGAGAGGAGACAAAGGCGGGCTCTGGGCCTGGTGGGGGGTGGAGGGCCTGGGGGTGGCCCGGGGCTGCCTTGCCCTGAGATTTGCTCTCAGAGAGCAAGGGCGGCCAAGCCAGCGCCCACGGGCCCCTCTTGGAGCCCCCACTCAGGGCCCAGCACACGTGCAGGGCCCACACATGTACGTGACCCCCACACCCGTCCACATGTGTGCCTGACCACACGCCCCGGTCCCTGGGGATCGCTGGGATGGAACACGGGTGGACACATTTCCAGGGGGGTGCCCGTCTGTGTGGACATGGGCAGCCCGGGGACCCCACCTCTGGAAGTCACTCGACCTCTCTGGGCCTCGCTCCCCTCGTCCAAACATCGGGATAAGAGCCCCGACCTCAAAGGGTCGTTGAGGTGGCTAACCGAGGTCATACGCGGGAGCTCCTGGGAGCCAGGCACACAGGACACGCCATGGAAGCATGAACAACAGGCAAGCGTGAGGCTATCTACTGACATGCAGAGACACACGCAGGGGGACAGATGCAGCCGCAGAGGAAACCTTACGTGCACACGCACACGGATGCACACAGACGCGTTCAGAACATAAACACGGTTGCACAGGGGCCACGGGCACAGGCGTGTGCAGAGGTGGGCACACACGCGTCCACACGGGTGCCCACGCGCGTGCGCGCGGCCCCCCTGGCCAGCCCCCCATGTGGTTCACTCCTTTCCAGCGCTTCCCCTCCCCCAACCCCCCCCACTGTGCCCAGGACACATCTGGGTGTGGCCACGGGGCCCAGGAGGCCTCCCCGTTTTCAGAGAGGCGCTTGTGGCATCTTCCCGGTTACAACACGCCGTCCCACACAAGGTGGTTTCTGTCTGTCTGACCACGGACATCCCACAGCCCCCTGCCCTGCCCTCCCCCCCCCCCACCCGGGGCATAAGCTGACCCCCGCCCCCACTGCAGCGCCCCGAAGTGGGAAATGAGGCTGGGCCAGGGAACAGAAGAGGGACCCAAGCCGCAGCCCAGGGGCTCCTCCAGCCTCCCTCCTTGGATCAGGGATCAGCATCTCCAGCGGGACCCCTTTTGCCATCAGCGCCCCACCCCTGACGCCGTGGACTGAAACCACAAAGGGCATTTCTGATCCAGGACCCTGACCTTGGCCTTCGCCTCAGGCATGCCCCTCTGAGGCTGGGCGAGAGTGGCACAAAGCCCCTGAGTGTTTCTGGGGGAGGCAGGAGGTAGGAAAGTGCAAGACAGTGGGGCCCGTGCCCCTCACCCCCGCCCCCGAGCCTCGGTCTGCTCATCCGCACGCTGGGCAAGAAGCGAACCATCTGTTTGGGCGGTGGGCGTTGTGTGGGGGCTGCCCAGACTGTGCCCTTCCCACACGTGCAGAAATGCCCACCCTCTGGGTCTCAAGGAGGCGAAGGTCTGCTTCCCCCTGGGAAGACCGTGGATGATGGGTCCTGCACTTCACCGGCCTCCTGGCAGCTAGGATGTGGACATGTGACCCAAGCTGGGCTACTGGGTCCACAGGCGCCAGACAGAGCAGGTACCGGTGCCACAAAGAAGCAGGGATGGGCGGGGGGGGCTCCAGTGTAGGTGGCAGGGACAGCCACCTTCTGGGGCCAGGCCCGCAGCCCTGGGGACAGAAGGAACCCCGCCTGAAATGCTCCTGCCAAGAATGCACTTTCTAGACCATAATCACAGCCCTTAGATGGCACTTCCTGTGCACCAGGCTTCCCAGCCAGCCCTCTTGGCAACCCTTGGAGGCGGGTACTATCATCTTGACTTGCAGAAGAGGAAACTAGGCACAGAGAGGGTGAGCGACTCCCCCGAGGTTGCAGAGGAGGGATCTGAACCCCAGCTGGCTTCCCTCAGTCAGTCTAGATCACCGTCTACAGAGCTCCTTGGAATTTCCTGGGTGATGGGAGTGTCTCCTGCTTCTCTGAGGTGACTCTTGGTGGGCTCCTGGATGTGAGTTGCTCTCTAGAAAGATCAAGCCGTGATTAGAAGCTTGGGATTCTCAGCCCCATCTTCCCCCCTCAGGGAGGGGAGAGGGGCTGGAGCCTGAGGTAATGATCCATCATGCCTAACGTGATGAGGCTTCTATAAAAATCCCTAAACTGTAGGCGTTGGCCAGCTTCCGAGTTGAACACATCTATGGGCTGGGAGGGTGGCACACCCCAACTCCACGGAGACAGAGCCCCTGCGCTCGGGACCCTCCCAGACTTCACCCTACGTATCTCCTCACGGGTTGTCCCTATGTTTCCTTTATCACATCCTCTACGACAAAACAATACACATCAGCATCTCTGTTGCGAGCTGTGCCACAAAATTATCAAACCTGGGTGGTGTGGGGAATGAGAATCCTCCACTGCAGCCAAGTCAGACAGAAGTGGGGGACTCTGTGGGGACCGGCTATTTGTGACCGACGTCTGAAGTGGGGTAGTCTTGTGGGACTGAGCCCTTCACCTGTGGGGTTAACTCCGGGTAGTTACGGTCAGAATGAAATTGAACTATGGGACGCCGGGATGGCGTGCGGAAAGTTCGAGAACTGGTTGGGGCAGTCCCTAACATTTGATGTCAGAAGTGTTGTGAGTGGAGAAACAGTTTTCGTTTGTCCTCATGGGAACGTTGCAAGGATTAGGTAAGATAATACACATAACAATGGTCAGAATTTCTTCCTTGGTAGCACTTGCCAGTAGCATGGTAACGGCATGTTTTCCTTGGGCTTCCTAACGCAAGAATGAAGGGTGGGTCCTCAAATTCAGAGGGTCTGTGGATTTGGAGAGGAAAAAAAATCACTTCTTCATTTCACTAGCCTACAACTGAAATTTATTTATTTATTATTATTTTTTAGTGTTTATTTATTTTTGAGAGAGAGACAGACAGAGCGTGAGTGGGGCAGGGGCAGAGAGAGGTGGAGACACAGAGTCTGAAGCAGGCTCCAGGCTCCGAACTGTCAGCACAGAGCCTGACGGGGGGCTCGAGCACGCAAACCGGGAGATCGTGACCTACGCTGAAGCCGGACGCTCAACCGAGTGAGCCTCCCAGGCGCCCCTACAGCTGGAATTTAGTATGTAATTTCAATTCCTCATGTAGCGACACCCACAGACCTGTGACTCTGTCATCATCAGGAATCACAGGGACTTTTTTTATCCCATGCCTGTCACTGTAGATATACTTAGCTAGCTTCTTTTGTAAGCTGTGTATTTTGCAGGGGGAGGGGGCGGGGCGGTGGCATTGAAAAAGATCCTGAACATTCAACACTAGTTATTGAAATACATGCCAAAAACAAAAACAAAAAAACATGCCCAAGTGTCTAAGGAGAGGGTACGGATGTCAGCAACTTACTTTGAAATGCATCAAGGGGCGCCTGGGTGGCTCAGTCGGTTGGGTGGCCGACTTCGGCTCAGGTCATGGTCTTGCGGTCCGTGGGTTCTAGCCCCGCGTCGGGCTCTGTGCTGACAGCTCGGAGCCTGGAGCCTGCTTCATATTCTGTGTCTCCCTCTCTCTGACCCTCCCCCGTTCATGCTCTGTCTCTCCCTGTCTCAAAAATAAACGTTAAAAAAAAATTAAAAAAAAAAAAAAAAGAAATGCATCAAAAAGGTACATGGAGAGATGGAGGGTGGATGGGTGGATGGAAGGATAGATGGATGGATGGATGGGTGGGTGGATGGATGGGTGGGTGGGTGGATGGACGGATGGATGGGTGGGATGGATGGGTGGATGGATGAGTTGACGGGTAAGTGATAAAACAAATATAACAAAATGTTCTCTGGGTAATCGGTACTTGGCTCTTTGCCGGACAATTCCTTCAACTCCTCTATATGTTTGAACATTTTCACAATAAAATATTGGAGGAAAAGATTTTTTAAAGAGAGAAAAGGATGAAGAGAACGTGCAAAGCATGGGCAAAGAATTTTTTTTTAACGTTTATTTATTTTTGAGACACAGGGAGACAGAGCATGAACGGGGGAGGGTCAGAGAGAGAGGGAGACACAGAATCCGAAGGAGGCTCCAGGCTCCGAGCCGTCAGCCCAGAGCCCGACGCGGGGCTCAAACTCACGGACCGCGAGATCGTGACCTGAGCTGAAGTCAGACGCTGAACCGACTGAGCCGCCCAGGCGCCCCAAATTTCCTCTGCTTCTTTTTCGCGTTTTTCAACACAGGTACAAGAAAATTTAAATGGCATGTGTGGCTTGCGTTAGTTATATTTCTACGGGGGAAGACCGGCCTAAAGGAAGCGTCCACCGTGAAAATTCTGATACACGCGTTTCTCACGGCACGCAGATTTGTTCTTTCAAAGGCCAGTCAGATGTGGATGTGCCAGAGAGAGTGTAATCGCTGCCCTCTGCTTACCTTCGTGTACATGGCTTTATTTTATTTTATTTTATTTTATTTTATTTTATTTTATTTTTTTCATTCTTCTAGTGGTCAGTACTTCTGGGAGACAGTGTCAAACTAGAACCTAGGATGTTTACAAATAGGGTAAAAAGTGTATGTGTTAAATATTTTTTCGATGAACTGTCCACCCATAAATCAACAGAAATAAAATCCAGGTACATCGTGAAACATGACACAAGGGCTGCCCCAGTGGCTCAATCGGTTCAGTGGCCAACTTCAGGGCAGGTCATGATCTCATGGTTCAGGGGTTCGAACCCCGCGCCGGGCTCTGTGCTGACGGCTCGGAGCCTGGAGCCCGCTTCGGGTTCCGTGTCTCCCTCTCTCTCTGCCCCTCCCAGGCTCGCGCTCTGTCTCTCTCTCTCTCTCTCTCTCTCAGAAAGAAAGAAACATTAAAAAAGAAACACAAAACAAGCCTAAATTTGGAAGGGGTCCCTGGGCTTCTCCAGGCCGCCAAAGGAGCCCTAGGGATTCGGGGACATCTCAGCTCAGTTCCCTGCTCTCCTGCCCTTTGAGGGTCATGTGGTTTCTGACCGAGGTTTCGTATTTTTAGATGACTCTACCACACAGAGATGGTCACCATGTAAACACGGGGCAGCATGTGACAGTCGCCTGACCCTGCTGCGTGGGCAGCGGCCGGAGCCCGCGAGGATTTGGCCTTCTGGTCCCTGCTTCAGATTAAGGAAACCGTGGGAGGCACCAGGCCCAAGTGCCAGTGACCCCTTCCCCCGGCCGGAGCCTGGCATGGGGCTAAGTCAGGCCCCTGCACCCCGATATTTACCCCAAAGGGAGCCTGGCCAGTGGGGATACCTGAGCTCTGGGCCGTGGGTAGCGGTCACATCGACACAACTCATCGGGAGGTAGTTCCTGCCATCGGGTCCCTCTGCTGCCCACCTCTTCACGCCTGAAGCTTTTCTTTCCTTATTTTGACCGTGTCCCAGGTCCTGGCCCCAGACAGACATTATCTCATTTCATCCCTGCAGACCCTGGAGGGAGGAGCTATCATCCCATTTCCTATCTCACCAACAAGGAAACTGAAGCACAGAGAGGTTATGTGAATGGCCCCGAGTCACACAGCTCCGGGCCTTTTCTTTTTTCTTTTTTCAAGACTTTATTTTTAAGTAATCTCTACACCCAGCGTGGCGCTCGAACTCAGGACCCCGAGATCAAGAGTCACATGCTCCACTGACTGAGCCAGCCGGGCTCCTCCTGGCCTGAATTCTTCACAACAACTCCGTGCTGCCTCTTGGAAGAAGGGCCAGAAACCCAGGTGCGGCAAAGGGACCCTGCTCCGCCCCGGTAACAACCTCAGGGAGGGCACCGTGCGGACAGAACTGCTCGTCCCCATGCGCCCCGCATCCTGTGGGCATTGCCACCCACTGGTCACCCAGTCAGACACCCGGGAGTCGCCTCCAGCCACCCCCAACCCTGACAGTACTCAGCCTCGTTCTCCAATCCCTCCTCCTATTACCGAGAGAGCTGGGGCAAGCCGCTTGACCTCTCTGTGCCTCAGTTTTCCCACCTTTAGAACGGGGATAATGATAGGCCTGTCTCAGAGTCATCATGAGGTTGAAGTGTTTTTGGTTTTGGTTTTTTTTAATTAAAATAGACACATACGATGGGTGCCTATGTGGCTCAGTGGGTTAAGCACCCGACTTCACCTCGAGTCACGATCTTGCAGTTCGTGGGTTCGAGCCCCGTATCAGGCTCTGTGCTGACAGCTCGGAGCCTGGAGCCTGCTTCGGATTCTGTGTCTCCCTCTCTCTCTCTGTCCCTCCCCCACTCACGGTCAGTCTCTCTCTCAAAACTTAATGAACATTAAAAATTAAAAAAAATTCTTTTAATGGTTTTACTTTTCATTTTTGAGAGACAGAGAGACAGAGTGAGAGTGGGTGAAGGGCAGAAAGAGAGGGAGACACAGGATCGGAAGCAGGCTCCAGGCCCTGAGCTGTCAGCACAGAGCCCGACGCGGGGTTCGAGCCCATGAACCGTGAGATCATGACCTGGGCTGAAGTATCAGCCAATGTGGCCTGGTCCCGATGCTTGTTTTGCAGTCCGGGAAACCAAAGCGAGGATGAGGTGACCTCACAGGTCACACATGTTGTGGGTGACAGAGCCAGCGTCACCTGCACGACCGAGGTCATCATTATGAAATCTTGTGGAAGGACAAAGGGAAATACGCAAGGCGGACACGGCTCTAGAAGATTCCCTCTTTGATTTGCCTCCCAGACCTGGGGGTGCAGGCAGCGAAAGGTTCCCGCTTTGGAAGGACAGTCACCCTGGGTGTGGCACCAAGACACGGACCAGCTGCTAGGTCGCCTTCACTGATGCTGGGATGGGGGGTCCTGATGGCCCCGCTGGCAGGTCACGGGGCACGCCCCCCCTGCCCCCCCCCCCCCATGGCACAGGAAGTAGCATCCTCACTGCTGAGTCATAGCCAGGCGGGCAGAGCACCTCATTCACAACCATGACACCACAACACCATGACATGCATTCCAAACCCAGCCCATCCCCCCCCCCCGCCCCCACCGTCCCTGCCCCCCTCAGCTCAGCTGTCTTTAAGTCTGCTCACTGGCAAGAGCTGCCCGGGAGGAAGGAAGGAAGCAAGCTGGAGAGGGGGGAGGACCGATTTGCGGTGGGCAGCCTGGACGGACGTCCCGTGTGCAGGGGAGCGTGGGGGGCAGGACGCAGTCACGACTCCAAGAACAGCTAAGGCGCACTGAGTGCCTGCAGGGTGCTGGGTGCCGCTGAATCCTTGCTGGCCCCCCCTGGGAAACAGGCAGAATGGTTCCTGCCATCTCACAGGTGCAGAAAGAGGACTCAGAGAGGTTGAGGGCCTTGCCCGTGGTCACACAGCTGGCCAGAATTCCCCCGGGGCTGGAAACTCCAGAGCCTCGCCCACAGCGTTCCCACTGAGCATAAACCACTCGCGCACCCGCCACACTGCCAGGTGCTTAGGACATGTCACGGCCTTTCATTTTTTACAACAAACCTGCAAGGGATGGGCTGTTGTTGGCTCCATTTTCCAGATGAGGAAACTGAGGCTTGGCAGGGGAGACCACGCGCCCAGAGTCCACAGTCAGGGACTGGCAGATGTAGGATTCGAACCCAGTGCGTCTCCAGAGCCCCCGCGTTTCCTCTGCACCCGGCTGCCTCCTTCCTCATCTCACGGGTCACGGGACTCTTGGCTTCTGCATAGTCAGGCCGAGGCAGAAAAGTGACTCATGCCATGACTTCCAAGCCAAGGACCTGGGACCATGGCCACCCCTGCCCGCCTCCCTCCTACTGCCGGGGCCCCTGGAGCAGACAAGCCCGAACAGCAGTGATCTGAGTCTGCACACAGTAGGGGAGGGACAGACTTGAAGGATGTTTGTCACTGACACCCAAGGAGGAAGTCACAGCTAGGGAGGGGCTGAGGAGTTGGTGACCTTCCCATTTAGGAGATTGGACAGAGAAGTTGGTGACGGTCCCCTCCCCCTTGCCCCATCACATGCTGGGGCACCTCTCACTGTCCCCAAGAGGCCATCTGGTCAAGCCGGCCTCTCAGGACATTCCCCACTCTATGCTCCATCAACCCACAGAGCCCGCCTCCCTTTCCAGACCCAGTGGAAGAAGCCGGGGTATTTCTCCCACTCTCTGAGTCTCCTGTCTCCTCTGAGGTCAGAACCCAGGCCTCAGGGCTTCGGTCACCACCCCACCTCCTCCTGTCCCTCTGGCCCCAGGCTGCCTTCCAGAACTCTGGCTCTCCCAGCATGGGGATAACTGGTCCCTCTGGTCCCCGGCCATGACCCCACCTGATCTGCTGGCCCGGGAGCCCCTTTTAAAGAATGAAACAGCTGGGGCGTATGCTAAGGGAAAGACAGAAGGACAGTCTTGGAGGCAGATGGGGACACAGCCAGGGGACGCAGACAAGCAGGCAATGTACAGGTGAAATGCTGGTGCCAGATGTGAGCGAGGCAGATCCAGGAATAAAAATGCCCTGATTTTTCATCAGCCGAACACGGCCCCCTGGAGGCCAAGCGTGCGCTGTTTGAGGAAATACCCTGAAAACTGGGCTCGGCTCAGCCAGGAGCCTTGGAATCTTTTTCTTTTCTTTTCTTTCCTTTCTTCCTTCCTTCCTTCCTTTCTTCCTTCCTTCCTTCCTTTTCTTTCTTTCTTTCTTTCTTTCTTTCTTTCTTTCTTTCCTTCGTCCTTCCTTTTTCCTTCCTTCCTTCCTTCCTTCCTTCCTTCCTTCCTTCCTTTCTTTCCTTTCTTTTCTTTCTTTCTTTCTTTCTTTCTTTCTTTCTTTCTTTCTTTCTTTCTTACAGTTTTATCAGGGTGCAATTCACATACAACTCACCCTTTTATTTTTTTAATGCTTCTTTACTTTTGAGAGCCAGCGAGTGAGCGGGAGAGGGGCAGAGCGAGAGGGAGACGTGGAATCCAAAGCAGGCTCCAGGCTCCGAGCTGTCGGCACAGAGCCCGACGCGGGGCTCGAACCCTTGAACTTAGAGATTGTGACCTGAGCCGAAGTGGGACGCTCAACCGGCTGAGCCACTGGATGCCCCACGACTCACCCTTTTGAATGTACATCACAGGGGTTTTTAGTCTAGTCACAGAGTTGTGCGACCATCGCCACTGTCAGTTTCACAACACCTTCAACGCCCCCAAAAAGAAACCCTTTAACTGTCACCTCCCTATCCCTTACCCCTGCTGGCTCCAGCCTTAGCAACCACTAATCTGACTTTCCGTCTCTATGCATTTACCTATTCTGGTCATTTCTTACAAATGGAGTCATGCAATTTGGGTGCTGGTCCCAGAAGGGGCTGGGGGACCTGGGTGGGTAAAACAGTATAGCGCCCACCACAGGGCCCTGCCTGCCCGCTCCAATGTCCCGGGGCTGTAGGATTCTCCCCTCGGACCTCCACGCTGCAGCCCAGGCCTCCAGGGAAGGGTCTGACTGGGCTGAGAGCGCAGAAGAGCCCAGAATTCCAGGCCTGCCACGCGGGCCTTTGCCCCACCAGGTTCTAACGCAGCCGGGGCACTGGCCTGTGTGCAGAAGGCCACATGGGCACACAGGGGGCGAGTTAAAAAGCCACCCCCATCCGGGGGAGCACCTAGTCACGGTATGATCTGGACGAGTGACTCAGTGTCTCTGTTTTCTCATCTGTGAAGGAGGAGGAATAATCGAACCTCCCCCTAAGTGGTGACCGAACACATATAAAACGCTCGGCACAACGTGCGGCCCACGGCAAGTGACACACACGTGTTCCTCGTCGTCACTGTCATGGCTGGTATTCCTATGGTCCCCGGAGCAGCCTGGGAGGCGGGTAGTCTCCCCCCTGCCCCCCTGCAGGGGAGGAAAGTGAGGGAGAGCTCTGTGTTCTGGGGAAGCCAAGAATCATCAGACGGTAACTTTCTGGAAACTGCCTTCAGGCGCCGAGAACAACCCAGGCTGGTGATCGGGTCACATCTGTTGCCTATCACCGAGGGGGAGGCCCCACGCTTGTGCCCGCTGCACGGTGGTCTTGTGGTCGCCAAGGAAAACACAACCCCGTCAAGCGCCGGATGGAACAACGCTCCGTGTGCCTGGAGGAGGGACAAGACGCAGCTTCAGCAGCAGGCTTTGGTCCCCCGCGGCCTGGGAGGCCCTCGCGGCAGCCGATGGAGGGCCTGTGGGCCGCACACACCCTCCCTGTGTCACAGAGTGAAGGATCCTGTGCCCTCCCCACAGGGGACAGATATAGCGGCCGGGGTGGCCAGGTGCCGTGTGACGTCCGCATGCGCTTGGGCAGGACAAGGAACGCACGTGGGGTTTGAAACGGGGAAAGCATCCCCCACGAGGCAACAGGCTGGCGCGGGCTGAGCGGGCTCCTCCCGGCCTGGTAAGGAGGTGATCCAGGCCCAAGCCCTGCACGCGACCATCCTGAACCCAGGCCACCGCCCTGGGAGGTAGGTATTGCCACCTCCCTTTCAGACTCGCAAAATCTGAAGCTCAGAGAGGCTTACGAGCGACGTGCCCGGGGCCACGCAGCAGCTAAGTGGACGTCAGACCAGGCATCCCTGACTCCAAGCCAAGCAGCATCCCCTCTACCCGCTCCGTGGGCTGAAGGGCAACTTCACCAAGGGACTTTTGGCAAATAGGCGACAAAGGCCGGCAAATCCTTCACTCCCATCTGCTGACATGTCTGTTGTCAGCCGCAAACATCTGTGTGTTTCTGCTGCCATCCGGCTGGCTCCCGCCGGTCTCTGCCGTCTGTCGGACAAGGGTGGGCTCCCAAGCCGGACCTCCGTGCTTCTAAGCTGACGGGCCACCCACGGCCCACATTATCGCGGGTCTCGGTGGGCAGGCGGCCCTGGTGAGCGTGTGACCATCTGTGATAGTAAGAGATGGGCACACACTCAGCGTGTACCGGGGTTTCCCAAGGGGGAAACTGAGGCCCGGGGCGGGGGCTGGGGGGGGGAGCCCCCTGCTCTAGGCTGCCCAGAGAGCTAGAGCTGGGCTACAAGGGGGACTAGGGTGCTTGCTGCTCGTTTGCTTTACTTTAATAGCTTTATGGGCATGTAATTCACAGACCACACCGGCCTCCCATTTACAGGCTCTGCGGTCTATTCACAGCGCCGTGTCTCTGTCACCAGGGTCAACCGCAGACCATTGGCATCCCTCTTCCCCCAAATCCATACCCGTGAGCAGTTGCCCCGACTCCGGTTTTCCCCGAATTCCCCCTCCCCCGCCCCGGCAACCACGAGCTAATTTCCGTCTTCGTGGATTCGCCTATTCTGAACGCGCCGTGTACACGGAATGGCACAGCACACGATCTGCAGCGATCAGCTTCTTTCCCTTAGCACCACGACTGCAAGGCCCCCCCACCCTTGTTGTGGCAGGAATAAGCCCTCCATTCCTCCGTAAGGCTGAACGACGCTCCCCCGTATGGACAGACCACACACTATCTATCCACGCGTCTGCGACCAATCCTGTGGTTGCACTGGTGTTGGGTGCTTTCTTGTTAACCCCTGTGGACCGACAGCTTCCTACGGGTCAGCCTGACCACGTGCGGTGCGGACAGACCACACAGCCCTCCAGGAGGCAAAGCTGTTCCCGTGTCACAATCATGGAAACTCAGAAGAGCCACAGGCCCGGCTCAAGTATCCGAGTCAGAGCTACCCCCCTCCCCCAGAGGTCTCAAACTGGAGCCCTGGGGGCCAACACGGGATGCGTGGTTTGCTTTGGCCTGAAAAGCATTTCACAGTTGTTTGATGAGCTGCCCACATTTGAAACTTGGCAGTTGTCGTGTTTTTTAAAAAAAAAAACAACTTTCTAAGCGTCTTTTGAAACAAAAAATAGAAATCATGAGATCTGGCCACACGGACCCTGCTTCTCCCCTTCTAGGAGGCTGGGGACAGCTGCTGAAGACTAACGCCACCCCCTTTGGACAAGCCCGTGCTCTCTCCTACCCACCCCCCACCCCAGTTCACCTGCTGGGTTAGGGTGCCTACCCAACACGGTTTGCCCAAGACCATCCCAGTATTCTAAATTTTATTTTATTCTTTTAGCACCGCCCCAGGTTTTTTTTTTTTTTTCAGTTTATTTATTTTGAGAGAGAGAGCGTGCGTGTGTGAGCGTGCGTGAGACGGGGAGGGGCAGAGAGAGGGAGAGAGAGGAGCCCAAGTAGGCTCGGCGCTGTCCGTGCAGAGCCCGACACAGGGCTCAGTCTCACAACTGTGAGATCATGACCGGAGCCGAAATCAGGAGTCGGACACTTAAACCGGCTGAGCCACCCAGGCGCCCCAACTCTGTCCTAGTTTTAAACTGAAGGTCCAGGACCCGGGAAACCCCTTCGGTCCCAGGCAAACTGGTGACGGTCGGTCACCCTGCTGGGCCCGGGGGCCTCATCACCCGCTGTCCCTTTTCCCCTAGCATCTTGCACTACAGAACCTCACCCCTGCTTTTGTGGGGTTGCTGCTGTTCTTGGCCACGGTCTGTAACCATTTCTCATTCCGCCCACATCCTCCAGGGCTAACACCAGCCCCCGCTTCCCACGGGTCCTTGGCGAGATGAGAAAAAGGAAGAGTCTGAATTCTTTGCTAACCTGGACTCACGTTGCGAACATCCTTCCTTTTCTGAAACAGCTCAAGGGCGGGGGGGGGGGGGGGGGCGGGGGTAATGGGCTGGTGAGATTTTTTAACGTGTTCATTACTAAAAACAAAAAGTTAGCAAACTCATGGCCACCTGCAAAAACTTGCTTTTTAAAAAAATTTTTTTAAGTTTATTTATGTAGTTGGAGAGAGACAGAGGCAGTGTGAGCGGGGGAGGGGGAGAGAGAGAGGGAGAAGAGAGAGAATCCCAAGCAGGCTCTGCACTGTCAGCACAGAACCCGACACGGGGCTCAAACTCATGAAACCCTGAGACCGTGACCTGAGCTCAAACCGAGAGTTGGATGCTTAACTGACTGAGCCCCCCAGGTGCCCCTCAAAAATTTTCTTAATAACCTTCGTATTTTAATAGACTCTCAGAGTCTGTGAAGGTGGTTCAGCATGTTCCCGGGACACTCACATGCACTTCCTGTATCATTAACGCCTTCCGGGGCACTGGCCACAGGTAATGAACCAACACAAATACGTTCTTATCAACGGCAGTCTGTGCTTTCTTTGGAGTTCCTTTGTTTTTCCTAATGTCCTTTTTCTTTTCCAGGATCCCAGTCAGGACCCCACATTATGTGTAGCCATCACGAGTCCCTAGGCTCCTCTGGGCTGGGGACAGTTTCCCTGGTTGGATCCCCTTGACGGTTTTGAGAAGTATTTGTCCCGTACTTTGTAGAATGTCCGTCCATGGGGATTTGTCTGATGTTTTCCTTGCGATCAGAACAGGGTTGTGCGTTTGGGGAAGGAGACCACAGCAAACAAGGGCCATTTTGTCACAGTCGTATAAAGGGTATATGCCTTTGGGGCGCCCGGGTGGCTCAGTCGGTTGGGCGTCCGACTTCGGCTCAGGTTATGCTCTCACGGTCTGTGGGTTCGAGCCCCGTGTTGGGCTCTGTGCTGACAGCTCTGAGCCTGGAACCTGCTTCAGATTCTGTGTCTCTCTCTCTGTCTCTCTTTGTTCCTCCCCTGCTCGCACTCTCTCCCATTCTCAAAAATAAAGGAAGATTAAAAAAAAAAATTTTTTTTTTTAATTTAAAGGGTAGATGCGTTCAAGATGACCGATCACCGCTGGTGTTAACCTTCTCACCAGGCTGATGGAGGCAAATTATTTGGAATTCTGCACGGGAGATTTGCCCCTCTCCCAGTTAAGGAAAAAAAAAAACAACAACCAGTTATCAGCAAAGCCCCAAATTCTTGGCTCCCAAGGCTGCAGACTCCAGCCAGCTAAACGGGGTCTGCCAGAGGAGAGAGAGCCCCCTCTGTGCACCAGGCCTGCGTGAGGCATTTTCATTTCCCACATGAGGCTGCTTGCTGGCAGAATGGGGCCCGGCCTCCTCCACTTACTAGATGAGGCTCAGAGAGGGGACCGCAGAGCCGCGGGGCCACAGGGGGGCAGCTGTCCCGTTTGAACACACCGGCTTCCCACCCGTCTCTTTGCAGGCTGTGCTTGCTAAAGCCACCTGCGGGCGAGCAGGAAGAAACCCAGGCCACGGAAGGGGGGCCATTATACCAGCCTGGGTCCTCTGCCCTCTGTTCATGGGGCACCACGGGTGCCCACGTGTGTGCACCTTCAGAGGCCTCCCCCCCTACCGCTCCGGAAACTCCAGTTAGGAAATTAAAAAGGTCAAGAGAGGAGCTGCAGGACGCCCCGCCTGAAGGCGCCACCTGGCACCGTCCCTCCCCCTCCCCTTTATACAGGGCTTGGTGGCATAATGGGTACCCACCCGCAGGGAAAAGCCCCTGCATTTCATTCAGGGAGGCTTGACTGCTCCCTGGATCATGCCCCGAGGCTCATCGCCATCATCCCCCTGCCCCCCTAGCAGAGCAGGGCTGAGCATCGGTGAAACCAGAAAGGCTTACTCCTAAGGGGGGACCTGGGGGTCCTGAACCCCACTCTTGATCTCCAAGTGTTCCCTGGCAGAGCACCAGAATGGGAGAACCCTCAGGTTGTAATGTGCCCCTTGGGAGACTCGGGCTCCCAGGCCCTCGGGGGGGGGTCGTTCTTTGTAAAACGGGGTGAGAGCTGGCCCCCTGCGGACTGCCCAGTCCTGCGTTCCCTTCCCTCCATCCCACTCCGGGGCCGGCGGGCCCAGCAACCCCGCCCCCGCGCCCGCCTCCTGTGACAGCAGCGCCCCCTTCTGGCCGGGTGCGTCCTGGCCCCCGTGGCGCATGCCTTGCTCTCTGCTTCCCCCTGCAGGTCATTCGGGGAAGGGCAGGTCCGTTGAAAATCACCCCGAGAGAGACCAGAGCCCAGTTTTCCAGATTTGGGGCACTCCCGGCTTCAGACCTGGGCTCTTCCACCTACTAATGGAAACTTAAGTGTGCCCCTGACCCCATCAAAACTTAACCCGATGCTCTGTCATTTGTAAAATGCATATGACATATTTTTTATATCTTTATTTTGGGTTGAGGCATAAAACCCTTACAGAAATAAAGACACGAATCTTACTTAAGTCCTGGCTCAACGGACCCTCATAAAGAAAACACACTGGGGGGGGGCGGGGTGCCTGGGTGCTCAACTGGTTAAGCGTCTGACTCTTGATTTCGGCTCAGGTCATGATCTCATGGTTGTGAGACTGAGCCCCATGTCACGGTCCCTTGCTGACAGCGCGGAGCCTACCTGGGATTGCCTCTCTCTGCCCGTCCCCCCGCGCGCGCTCTCTTTCTCTCTCTCAAGATAAATAAATAAACATCAAATAAAAGAAAACACACTCGGGAACTACCCAGGGCAAGAACCGAAACACTGTCAGCATCCCAGAAAACCCCATCCTTCTCATCCCCAATCACTGCCGCCTTGCTTCGTCCCCCCCACATGCAGCCACCAGCCTAAATCCCAACACTGCCTGCCAGGTGTATTAACACTAACACCCCCCAACCCCCTGCAGGATTGTGATGAGGACCGGATACAGGAAATGTGAGCCACAAACCATTGAGCGTGTACGAAAGCGCCCCATGCGTGGCTCCCTTTCTGTCCCACGCTCCCCACGCCCCGGTCAGCAGGGGCAGAGTCCCTCCCTCAGGGCTGTTTTTCTAGCCCACGCTGAGCGCGACAGAACGGCCGGCTGAATGGCCAGTGAGCAGAACATCTGTGCCTCTCTGGGCTAACATCTGCCCAAGAAATGACTGCCCCGGAGCCCGGTCCAGTCTGCATCCTCAATGCTGCCATTTCCACCCGCCCAGCCCTGGGTCCCTGCCCGGGCTAGCCTCTCTCTCTCTCTCTCTCTCTCTCTCTCTCTCTCTCTCTCTCGGATTCCTGCCTCATCCTCCAAATGGCCCCCAGGCTCCGCTTCCATCTGCCCTCGGAACTGCAGCCAAGGTTCTTTTTCTAAAACAACAGATCTCATGAGCCATTCCACTGCCCACAACACTCCAAGGCTCCCCAGCACCCTAAAGATAAAGTCACGCCCTGCCCAGCATTCAAAATATTTCACTTCACATCTGTTTGAATGGCTATGAGGGAGAGAGAGAGACAGAGATAACAAGCATTGACAACGATGTGGAGAAAAGGGGACCCCCTTGCACCATCGGTGGGAATGCAGACTGGTGCAGCTGCTGTGTTAAACAGTATGGAGGTTCCTCAAAAAATTAAACACAGAACTACCCTAGGGTCCGGCGATTCTACTGCTGGGTGTTTATCCCAAGACACGAAATCACTCCCTTGGAAAGATATCTGCGCCCCCAGGTTCACAGCGACATTATTCCAATGGCCAAGACACGGAAACAGCCTCAGTGTCCGTCAGCAGACGACTGGATAAAGAAGATGTGTATATGCAATGCAATACCATTTGGCCATTAAAAAAGAAGGAAGCCCTACCATTTGTGACGACACGAGGGCTTTATGCTCAGGGACACAAGTCAGACAGAGAAAGACAAACGCGGTATGATCTCATATGCGGAATCTAAAAAAGCTGAACTTGTAGACGCAGAGAACAGGTCGGCGGTTGTGAGAAGCGGGGGTAGGGCTAGGGAGCGGAAGGGGTGAAGGTGGTCCACAGGTAGAAACTTCCAGTTACGAGACGGGTAAGTCCCGGGCATGTCGCGTACAGCATGGCCACTGCGGTTAACAATACCGTGTCGTATATTTGAAAGTTGCCAAGCGTTGGGGCGCCTGGGTGGCGCAGTCGGTTAAGCGTCTGACTTCAGCCGGGTCACGATCTCGCGGTCCGGGAGTTCGAGCCCCGCGTCAGGCTCTGGGCTGATGGCTCGGAGCCTGGAGCCTGTTTCCGATTCTGTGTCTCCCTCTCTCTCTGCCCCTACCCCGTTCATGCTCTGTCTCTCTCTGTCGCAAAAATAAATAAACGTTGAAAAAAAAAAATTAAAAAAAAAAATTTTTAAAAAAAAGAAAGTTGCCAAGCGTAGATCTTAAGGGTTCTCATCGCGAGAAAAATCAGTTGTAACTCTGTGTGGTGAAGGACGTTAACTAGAGTTACTGTGGCGATCGTTTTACAATGTAGACCTATCTCGGGGCACCTGGTGACTCAGCTGGTTAAGCCTTTGACTTCAACTCGGGGCACCATCTTACAGTTTGTGAGTTCGAGCCCCACTTTGGGCTCTGTGCTGTCAGCACAGAGCCTGCTTCAGATCCTCGGAACCGCCCCCCCCCCCCCCCCCGCTGCCCCTCTACCCCTCTCCGAAAAATAAATAGATATTAAAATATATATACAGGGGCACCTGGGAGGCTCAGTCGGTTGAGCGTCCGACTTCGGCTCAGGTCATGATCTCACGGTCCGTGAGTTCGAGCCCCGCATCAGGCTCTGTGCTGACAGCTCGGAGCCTGGAGCATGCTTTGGGAGTCTGTGTCTCCCTCTCTCTCTACCCCTCCCCCACTCTCTCTCTCTCTCTCAAAAATGAATAAATATTTAAAAAATTAATATTTATATACGTATATCAAATCATTATGTCAGACAACGAAAATTACTACCGTGTCAGGCCAATTATATCTCCGTAAAACTGGAGAGAAAAATCTTGTAGTGCAAGGCCCTGTCCTGTCTCTAATCCAATCATTTACCGTTTTCTTTTCCATCCTCGCTTCCTGCATGCTAAATTCGCTCTGTACCCCCTCCTCCCGTGTGATTCCTGCATCTGGGCCTTTGCACCTGCTGTTCCTGCTGCCTGAAAGACCTCACCTTTGCCTCTGTCCACAACTCGTCTTCCAGGGCGCAGGCGAAAAGACCTCTCCTCCCCACTCCTTGCGCTGCCCAGAGAAGAGTGGGTCCCTCCTTCAACTTGTCCTTCAAGCCTCTGCCCAGTCTCCGCCTCCTCCGGGAAGCCATTCCTGACTACCCCCACGCCCCCAGAATCCTTCCTTTAGTCTCGGCACTTGTGCACGCTGGGTTGGGATATACTGGGGGTATGCTGGGTGGGGATGTACCGGGTTATTTTTGGTCTCTCTGCCTTTGGGGACCGTGAGCTCTGTGAGGTCAGGGGCCGTGTCTGAGCACGCGGGTGTCTCCCACACCTTCCCAGGGCCTGGCATAGAGCAAGAAAATCAGTTGGGGGTTGGTGCGTGGACAAAGGAACAAATGAACGGTTGAACGCACGAATCTGGATGAGGGAGCCAGGGCTTGGGAGCACAGGAACGGCGACTGAGCGCCACTGAGAGGGGCCTCTTGGCCTCGTGGGACGTGGAAAGGGCTTGGCTCCTTTCACCCGATCGGAGCCTCGGTTTCTCCAGATGCCAACTTGGGATAATAGTAATACACTTCCCAGGTGGTTGTGAGGACTGAAGGGGGTCACATCGTTGGTTCTACCTGCCAAGCTGTCACCGCCTGGACCCGAGCGCCTGATGTGGGGGCTCAGGACGGGATACGAGGAAAGAGTGTCTAGGGCACATTGCGTCTGAGGTCATCCAAGGTCACCCAGCCCGGAGGCCTGCGCTCCCTGTCCTCAATCCTCCAGGCCCCTTGCCTAACACCGGCACCAGGCTCTTCCTCTAGCCGAGCACCCGGGTTTTGCCTGGATCTGGCGTGAGCTTTTCTCACCCCCCAGACTTCCCAGGGCTGCCCGCATCCTGTCCCATCCATCGGTGTCACAGCCATCTGGCCCCAGGTCCCCCCCCACTCCCCCATCCCCCCACCCCCTACCTCCCCATCCCACACCCTACACACCCCCCTCCTGACAGCAACTGGGCAGGGGCAGGTCCCAGGAGCCAAGGAGACCCCCACACACCCCGCTGTTAATAGGCAACCCCTTCCCCGCAGACAAGTTGACAGAGCCCTTTCGTGGGCATTGTCTTCAGGGGGCGTCACAGCCACCCAGGAAATGCAAACTCGAGGCCTGTTTTCACAGCAGCAATGACAGCCGACATCTACTGAGCACTTAATGTATGTCAGACCCTCTGCCAAGAGCCCGCCCCTCCTCTGCTAATTTAATCTTTATATAAAAAAAAAAAAAAAAACAAAAAACAAAGCAAGATCCCCAGGAGGTTGGTTCTATTCTCCCACCTTCTAGGTGGGAAGACTGAGGCTCAGGGAGATGCCGTGACTTGCGCACGGTCTCGCGCGGGCAAGCGGCAGACCTGGGATCCACACCCAGACTGAACGACTCTGCAGCCCATGTCTCGGTCCACCGGACACGGCCCCCGGTGGAGGCACAGGGAAGGCGGAGGGACATAAAGACCGAGGCTTGGAGGGATTCTAGACCAGAGAGGCGGTCACGGGAAGCTCTGAGAGATGCTCCAGAGGGTGTCAGGGGGCAGAGATGCCCGAGGAGGTGTGCTTAGCAGGGGAGGCAGCCCGAGTAAAGGCTTGAAAGTGGGGGGCTGAGTCAATGTCAGTGTCACGTCCGAGAGGGAAAGTGTCTGAGAGACTGAGAAAGACACCCAGAAACACGCACGTGCGCGCGCGCGCATACACACACACACACAGTGCGAGCGTGAGACCTGTCTATGTGATCGGGGCACGCGTTAGCATGACTGTGTGTGCACAGACACATACGTGCGTGTGCACATGTGTCAGTGTGTGAATACCGTCAGGAAAGATGCAACATTTTGAAACAGGCAAAATAGACAACCGGCGCCTTCTCGGTGCGTCGTTTGTGGTTATCGCGGCCTCTCTCAACTTTAAGGCATCTTACAACTCTTACGTTGTAGCAAGCCAATGGTAAGGCAGATTGTGCCCGGATACACTTTACTGCCCTGTGGGTAAGGACCAGCTTTGCCCCTGTTTGTACATCCCCGGCAGCGGTCCTGATCGCCCACGTGTGTGTGCTTTTTAATTCTCCTTGAGGTCGGTCGTTACGTCGTATTAGTTCCCTCATTAATGGAGGCATTAAAGAAAATCTTTGACACACGCTCAAGGATCTTATGTTTGCACGGGAGTGGTGGGTTTCCCTTTGCAAAAAGCGGATCCTTTGATTATGCTCATGTGCCCGCCCTCTCAGGGGCTGCAAAGCTGCGTACAAGCCACCCCCTGCCCTCGCGCCCCTCACCGCCTCTGGCCTGTCCAGCTGACCGCACACAACATCCCCCTTGGGCGCGGACGCCAATTGTGACGTTTGGCAGCACTCTCCGCGTGCCCAGCTCTGGACCGAGCTACTTAAATGTCTGAGCTATTTATTAATTTTTTTTTTCAACGTTTTTTATTTATTTTTGGGACAGAGAGAGACAGAGCATGAACGGGGGAGGGGCAGAGAGAGAGGGAGACACAGAATCCGAAACAGGCTCCAGGCTCCGAGCCATCAGCCCAGAGCCTGACGCGGGGCTCGAACTCACGGACCGCGAGATCGTGACCTGGCTGAAGTCGGACGCTTAACCGACTGCGCCACCCAGGCGCCCCGTGTCTGAGCTATTTAAACATCATCCCATGCTCCTGTGGGGCAGGCGGTCTTACTACCCCCGCTTGACAGGTGGGGAAACTGAGGCTCAGAGCCTGTGAGAGAGCTAGAGAGGAAGTGGTGAGGCCAGGCTTTGCAGCTCAGCAGCCTGACTTCTGCGTGTGCAGTTTCCTCCACTGTCTACAGGCAAGAGGGTTTGTGGGACCCTCCTCCCCCTCAGACCTGGTGCAGGCAGAAATTAAGTCCGGTTGTGAAGGATCCTGTTTGCGTGTCGTGATTTTCCCGTCAACCTCTGGGAACCGGGCACCTGGGATCGTCCCGGGTGGGACCGAGGGGCGCACTGTGATGCCGGTGTGTGCCCACCTCCTCTCCAGCCCGACTTCCTCTCAGACTCCATCCCAGAGCAGGGCCCAGCGCATCCTACTCGCCCCGGGGCTGCCACGGGCTGAGCGCCAGCACTGGCCCGGAGCAGCTGGGGGACGCTGTCCCTCTGCAGGTCCGCAGGGACACAGCCACTCCGAGTACGATGACCGTGTGCCAGTGCCACCCGGGTACTTCACACACCACTCCGTGTCCTCACCATCGTTAGGCAGGTCCTGCCTCACTGGCATTGGACAGAGGAGAGGACCGAGCCTCAGAGAGGTTAAGCAACTCACCGAAGGTCAACAGGGCAGAGCTGCAGTTTGAACTGAGCTCAGCGTGTCTCCTAGTCCCGGGACAGAGTCGGGCTGCCTTCCCCCGGCTTGCAGGGGCGGCAGTCCTTCTTATCCTGGCCAGAGCCCAGAGGGGACTGCAAGCAGTCGGCAACAGTGGATACTGGTCCCTCGGCCCCCACCCGCTCCCTGCCCAGGGACACAGGCAGTGCTTTCACGGGGAGCTGGAGGTGGCCCCCTGCTCCAAGACCAGTCTGGGGACACCGGGACTTCCCGATCAGCTGCGACCGGAGCATTCTGCTGCAGGGATGCTCCTCCCTACCTCGGCCTCTGTTCCCCCAACACCGGGATCCTGCTCCCGCCGCTGTGCACAAAGCTAGCTCATGTGCTACCCTACGGGGTGCGAGGTTAGAAAGAGCCGCCCCCCTCTGCTTCCTGTCTCAGCAAGTGGCACTTCCACCCACACGTGTGCACAAGCCAGAGAGCGAGGAGGCCTCCTTACCACCTCCCTCTGCTCCCCTCCCCCACCTCCAAACCCTCCCAGTGGCAGAGACTGCCGGCTGAGCCCCAGCCTCCGCCGTCCCTTCTCCCGGAGTGATAGAACCTCTCATGTGGAGCTGGGTAGGGCCACTCAGAATTAAACTACATTTCCCAGCCTCTCTTGTAGCTAGGCAGGTGTCCTCAAGCGATTAAATTCTGCCAAACGGGGATGTGAGCAGAAGAGAGGCACGCAACTCCCCGGGAGGTCCTCCCCCTTCCCTGCTCTCCCTTCTGCTTTCCCTTCCCACTCGTCATAGTGCAGGACATGGTGTGATCCATTTGGACCACAAGAGCAAAGGCAGTAGCATGGGAATGGCAGGGCAACAAGGTAGAAGGAGCCCGGGGCCTTAACGCCCTGGACCAGCCAAACCAGAACGAGAACACTTACACCAGGACTATACGAAAGAGGGGACATAGAGTTCTATCTTGTTTAAACCAGCACTTTGGGTCTCTGAAGTGGCAGGTGAATCTAGGTGCCAACGAATAGAATGACCAGGTTCTGTGCGTTTTATCTCCCAATTACCACCCACGTTCATCTTCTTCTTTCAAATCTCCACCAACTTCACCGCAAAGGCATGGCCCCCTCACTCCCCTCCCTTTCTGAGCTCCAGCCTCATGGGCCTTCTGTCAATTGCTTACATATATCACGCTCGCACCTGCCACAGGACCTTAACACATGCTGCTGCCTGGAACACTTCTTCCTCCTCTCGTCATCTAACCATTTCCCACTTTTCCTTCAGATCTCAGCATGACCACCACTTCTTCCTCAGTGACTGAGGACTCAGGGAAGTCCTCAGTGACTGCCCTGACTAGGGCAGAGCCCTTGTGACACCCCCCCCACCCCCGATAGCATCATGAATTCCTACATAACATGTGCCACAGTTACAATTAAAAATCCCATGAGGTCCCCTCAATTTTGCTGGGAATCTAAAACTGCTCTAAAACAACAGTCTTAGGAGAGTTAACAAAACCAAAAATTCCATGAGAGCATCTAGAAATCTATCTTCAAAATGCACTGCCCAAAGTATGAAATTATGCATGCACCAGGCCTTTGTTGCTGCACTGCTAGAAACAGCAGAAAACTGGAAACCAGACATCCACTGAGAGGGAACTGGTTGAATAAACCGTGGACTGCCACATAGGAGAGCACTCTACAGCTGTGACAAGGAGCAGGGAAGTTTTTCTGCCACTGCCCTGGAGTGATCTTCGGGATGTGGGATTCATGTGAGAAAATAAAAAAACAAAATCCACGGGACAGAAGTGTGTTCGCCATCTTCTGAATATGTGCGTGGGGTATATACACCCTTGCTTCTTTTTTCAAAAAATACACAATGGAAGAATAAAGCATAAACGAACAAAAATGGTCACCTGTGGAGGGGGGAGGCAAAGAGTAAAGGGAAGGGGAGTGGAAGTTAGTCCTCCCCGAGTGTACCTTGTTCCTTATTTTATACATGTAAACAGCTTACAAGAGTGTAAAGCAAAGACAAGAAAGGAATCCCTTAAAATAAATTAAAAAAAAAAAAAAAAACGAGTAAACCTGGCTGAAAGTCAACTTGGCAACCACACTAAAAAGGATGATTGGAAGCGATTTTAAAATTTTTTTTTTCAACATTTATTTATTTTTGGGACAGAGAGAGACAGAGCATGAACGGGGGAGGGGCAGAGAGAGAGGGAGACACAGAATCCGAAACAGGCTCCAGGCTCTGAGCCATCAGCCCAGAGCCCGACGCGGGGCTCGAACTCACGGACCGCGAGATCGTGACCTGGCTGAAGTCGGACGCTTAACCGACTGCACCACCCAGGCGCCCCTGGAAGCGATTTTAAAACAGCACTTTGGTTGTACATCCCTAATGGGCTTTATCCTAAGGACCAGAGAACCACAAAGAAACAGAACCACAAGGCAATCTTCAACTGCCCTCCATCATTTTATAGGTAGTGATTATAGTGGTATCATTATGTTGAAACTATTAGCTTTATAATATAGGCTGAAGAGAAAAAGAGATACAAAGGCAGAATCGAAGGAGTTAAATGACAACCCTGTCATCTTGAAGGTGAATGAGTTCTCACTTCCTCCTGCTTGAAGCCCCGACTCCGTGAAAACCCAGCGGCAGTGAGCACCCCTGAATGTCCAGACTGTGGTCCCTAATTCCCAGTGATCACCCAAAGGAACAGGACTCCCATGAGAAACAGCTGATTCCAGGTACAAAGTGTGTAAGATGATCCTAGGAGGGCCATATGTTATGTTCATTTTACAGATAAGGAAAGCGACTGCCAGGGAGATTCAGCGAGCTGCCCAAGGTCATGCAACGGGTAGGGGGCTGTATGAGGATCTGAACTGGAGTTCATGCCCTTAACCATCTTCTCAGTTGCCTCTTCATTAATGTTGGATGTTCAGCATCAAAGTAAAAAAGGAAAATGAGGATAACAGCCCCAAGCTTGGCAGAGGCCAGTCGGGGAGGGGGGAGGGGGGGAGGAGGAGGAGGAGCGTTCAGAACCACGGACAGCACCCCCAATCAGTATCCCCCTCATGGGTTCAGCTGTGCCTATACCCAGGGTGCTCAGGCTTGATCAGGGACTGGCTGGGAGGTGCAGACCCAGGTGTCATTATGCCAGCCTTTCTACTGGCCGCTTGTCACACCCTCCTGATGTGCTTGGGGCCAACCAGGCTCTCTCCAAGACCACCACCTTAAGAGCAGGGATCACCACTGAATTCCTCACGGTGCCCAGAGAAGAGGCATTCTCACTGCCCAGATGGGGAAACTGAGGCTCAGAGAGGCACTACGCTGACTGAGGTCAGGCCACTGGGAAGCAGCTGATTCTGGTCATTCCCCTTGCCCACCCCGCTTTCCTCTTGTTGGCTCTTTGGAAGGCTGAGAGTGGGGTGCTGGTGGCCCATGCTGAGCGTGAATCACCCTCATCTCGTGTGTGTGTGTGTGTGTGTGTGTGTGTGTTTGAGATTTCCCCAGCTGCAGCTGTGAGCTGGGGAGAGGAGTCTGGGCACATGAGCTCCAGGCAAGGAGGCTGCTCTTCCCAGCAAAAAAGGAGCAGTGAGCCTGGCATGACTCCCGCCCTCCTCATCCATACAGCACCTGACCAAGTCTACCTCCAGAATATTCCTGGGCACTGTTCTGTCTTCACCCTGACCCAGGCCACCATCAGCCCTCTCTCTGAGAAGCCGGCAGATTGTAGATATGCTTTGAAGGTGGGATTGACAACACCTTCAGGAGATGCACAAATGAATATATTTAGCTGCTGCCAACGTCAACGTGCCTCCGGTTTTCTGCCCAGACCTAATTTTCTTTCTTTGCAGACAACCACTGAAGTGGAAATCCCAGGCTCTCCACAAGGCCTGGAGGCTGGGCCAAACCCTCCCCTCAAACATCCCCTACCCCACCCATCCCCCACCCCACCCCCCACTTCTGCTGGAGGCCATTAAAGAGGCAGCAAATCAATCAAGGACTCCACACTGTGTGCAATGATCAAAACGCGAGGAAATAAAGAGGAGAGAATCATTATAGCTTAAAAGGGATTTAGGAGATCTACCAGCCAAAAGCAATGTAGGACTTTGTCTCCCAGGGTGAACCAAGCACCCATCAAAATACACTCAGGAAACAATGACAGGAAGGTGGGATTTTCGAGGATATTAAGGGATCACGAACTTCGGGTAGGTGTGAGAAGGTAATTCCATGAAAAGGTGGTTACTGAAGGGAGAGTCCTTATCTTCTAGAGATACGTTCTGAAGGATTTATGGATGAAATGACCTAACGATATGATTTAGGACAGGATAAGCCAGCAGCCGTGGGGAGGGCCCCGTACCCTCCCCAGGCCGGCAAGTGGGCGGGGCTGGCCCCGAATCAAGATCATCTAGAGGAAGCTGCACCTGAAAAGAAAAAAAAGAAAGAAAAGAAAGAAACGTGGAGGAAGTTGCACCTTTCCCAGAAGACCTACTTCACATGATTGCAGTCAACGCCCTGTGTCAGGAACGGGGCCAGCCTGCGGTTTACCGGTGGCGGAGGAGAACACGGCGGGACCCGCCCACTGGCCCACTGTGTGGTGACACTTGTTGATTTTTATACTATAATCCTCTGTACTTTTGTGAGTGTGGTGGGGGGAGTGGGTAATGAGGGTTTGGGTTACCCTGTGTGGTTCAAACCCTGCCTCTGACACTTCTGTGACCTGGGCGAGTCACAGTGCCACTCAGTGCCTCAGTTTCCCCATCTGTCAAGCAGGGGATGATAATGTCAGCCTGACGGGGCCGTTGTGAGCCACAGGAGTCCACACTGAGAACAGAGCCTAGCATGTCACCCGTGAAAAAGAAATCCTAGCTCTGATCACTGCTACGAGGTAGCATTTGAGCGTTTACGCGGTATTTTTTACTTTTCATGTGTCTGAGCCGATCTGGACCCCACCTCTGTGGAGGAGGACACAGGACAGCCTGAAGGGTTTTTTTTTTTAATCTATTTTTTTAATGATTCGAACTCACGACCCATGAGATCATGAGCTGAGCCGAAGGCGGACCCTCACCGACTGAGCCACCCAGGCTCCCTCAACCTGAGGGCTTTTTCAACAGATGGGGATGTAATTCATATACCATGCAATTCGCTCATTTCAAGCACACACCGCTGTGGACTTCAGTGCATTCACGTAGCGAGCACCACAATCAGTTTTGGAATATTACCCCACATCAGGGCACTGCTCCAAGGTAGGGTGGTGAGTCTGAGCCCTCTTCTGACTTCTCTCATGGCAGAAGGGGCGGGCTGTGAGGACCACGACCTCAGGAGCTTCTGGGGGAACTGCCAGCGGGCAGGGCCTGGGGTGTTCTTTAGGGACCCCGGGGAACTGTCCGCTGGCCCGGCTTAGAGATACGTCGCATGTACAGCAATCACGTGAGCTGTATCTTTAGAGAAAGGTGCCCACAGACCCCAGTGCGGCTTTCTCGAGATCAGTGATAACCTGCCACAATTTCCCAAGAGGGAGGGAGAGAGAACCTCTACCTACATAGGGGGGGTTCGAGCTGCTACGAGGCCCATTGAGGGGCATTTAATGACAGGCCCCTGGAAGAAGGGCAGTGAGGGAGGAGTCGCACGGCTCTGGGGTGTCTGACTGAGCCACTGGGGAGCTGGTAGCGACATTTACCACCATGGGAAAGTGGGACAGTGAAGGGAGGGGTAGGAAAGGGACAGAAGAATCTGTAACTCCTGCCATCATAAAACTGTCCTGCGGGGGCACCTGGGTGGCTCAGCCGGTTAAGCACGGGACTCCTGATTTCTGCTCAGGTCATGATTTCACGGTTCATGGGCTCGAGCCCCGAGTAGGGCTCCACACATGGGATTCTCTCTCTCTCTCTCTCTCTCTCTCTCTCTGCCCCTCCCGGTTCACAAGCACACACTCTCTCTCTTTCTCAAAATAAATACATAACCATTAAACATACACACACACACACACACACACACACACACACACACACACACACCCAAAACTGTCCTGAGGCTCTGATGGGGTTTGACAGGCCTTTGGGATGCGACCGAGCTGAGTTCAAATCCTGACTCCTGCCTTCTGAGTCACGTGGCCTGGAGAAGCCTCGCTGGCTGCCTGGGTCTCCTGATCTGCAAAATGCAACAGCTGTGAGGCTCTGGGGGGCTCAGACCCGGCAGGTGGAAGGAGGTCCACGCTGTGGCCTTCACCCTGAGCACTAGCTCCCCTCTCTGGTTCAGCTCCTGGGGAAATCTCACCCGAGGGAACACCTGTAATGGGGGAAGGGGTGATGCTGGAAAGACCCTGGGAAAGGACTGACACAGGGCACTGCAGGTGAGGGGCTTTCCATGCTCAAGTGGAAGGGAGATTCTGGTGGCTGAGAGGAGAGAAACCTGCCACACCTCCAGGGTCACGGTGACGATAGTCTCCACTCTCCCCTCCCCCCACCTCTGCTTGGCCCCCATCACATCACTGTTCCAGTAGTGACCCCTCTCTGAAATCTCTCATACAATTACCTTATTAACTTGCATGTGCCCTGCCTCCTTCTCTAGGATGTCAGCTCTTCCTGTGGCGACCTGTCCCCAGGACTTGGCATGTGCTTCCCGAATGGCTGAAGGGACACTCCCCGCGTGGGGCTGGGCTAAGCAGGACAGGGGCTTCCTGGGAAGGAGCCCCGGGTTCCCAAGGAAGACTGGGGATGGCAGCGGGCTCTCAGCCCAGAAGGCAGGTGAGGTTCCCTGCCCAGCGAGGGTCACCCAGCAGCTTCCAGGAGGGACGGCAGGGTGGGGCTCAAAGGTCTCCTCCCCAGGGCACCAAGTGCTGGGATTCTGGGAGGGAGAAGGGTGTTGGCTCCTGGAATATGTTTTCCATGGGGACAGGGTCAGCACCCCTTGTCCCCAGGCCCCTGGCTCTGGGGGGACTCCTGTCTGTTTGGTGACTGGTGGGCGGCCAGGGACTCCGGGCTTATTAGACCTTGTTCCTGACAAGGGGCTGCTCCTGGCTGGCCTGGCCCCTGCTTAGGCAGGACCAGGCCTCAGCCTGGGTCTGCCTGCTCTTCTCGCCGCAGAGCCAGTCCCCACCCGGCCAGGGGTGGGGGTAGCTCTTTGCTCAAAACCCTCTGAACTCCTCATCCTTCCATCCCTGCCTCAGTCCCAGGGGCTCAGGGGCTGTAGGAGCCTCCTTCCTGTTCTCTCAGCCCCTTTGATCTGTTTTCCATGTGGCAGAACAGCACGGCCATGTTCTAAAATTTGACTGGAGTCCCACCCCAGGGATGCCAAATCCTTGAACGTCCTGGCATTTCTCTGAGGGTAAAAGTTCAGCCACCCTCCCCTCAGCCCCGACCCTCCCACCCTGGTCTCTGTGCTATGGTGTCTCACATGCTCCCCTCTACGTTTTCCTTGACCACTGGGCCTTTGCACATGCGGTTTCCTCTGCCTGGTCCGTTGTTGATTCTCAGCTTGCAGATCAGGCCTCAAATGTCACTTCTTCTTCTTTTAATGTTTTAATTATTTTTGAGAGAGACACAGACAGACAGAGGGAGATTGGGGGAGGGGCACAGAGAGAGGGAGACACAGAATCCGAAGCAGGCTCCAGGCTCTGAGCTGTCAGCACAGAGCCCGACGCGGGGCTGGAACTCACAAACCGCGAGATCATGACCTGAGCCGAAGTCGGACGCTTAACCGACTGAGCCACCCAGGGGCCCCTCAAATGTCATTTCCTCCAGGAGACCTTCTCAGACCCCCGACCAGGTCACATCCCCCTGCTACACACTCGAGGGGCACCGTATTTGCCTTCAGGGACTGTATGGGGTAATTATATAACTATTTGTTTAACATCTGCCTCCCCTTAGACCTCGAGTGCCTGGGGCGTGGGAACCCTCTCTACCCAGCTTCCCTCAGGACCGCACCTGGTATCTCAAAGTTTAGGGACTGGGAAGACAGGTTCATTCCTTCACGCACTCGTGCGTTTGCTTCCAGTAAGCGCTTACTGAGAATCCACTGTGGCCGGGCTACAAAGTTGGCAGAGACCTGACCCCAGCCCTGTGGGGCCCACAGAGCGGGGACGCAGGGAGGGCTTCCTCCTGAGAGTCTTAGACAGTGGGCAGGGGGTCTGAAAGGCTGGGGAGGGGACCACTTGCTCGGCAACAGCCCATGCAAAGATCTGGAGACCGGGAAAGACACGCACGGTTGTGGGTATGTGGGGCTGCGATGCAGGGAGGGAGGAAGGGGGCAGAGAAAACAAGGACAGACGGAAAGGCTGAGGCCCCAGGAGTCAGAGCAGAAACTCAGGGCCTAGGGCCACCTTCCTGCCTCAGCAGCTCACTTCCCTCTGGCCTCCCAGCCCGGCAGCTCAGGGCCCGCAGGAGACATGCTCGCTGGCTCCAGCCCCTTCCCTCGGGGGCCCCTAGCAGCAGGGACAGGGCCTGGCTGGGGCCCAGGGCAGTGTGCGCGGGTTTTCCTCAGTGCATCAGCAAGCAGGGAGCCCTGAGGGGCACCAGCTCTGCTCAGAAACGATCCTCATTTTCGGGCACACCCCAGTCGGCCAGGGCTCTCACCGAGTGCTCAGGCCGCCCGTGGACCAAGCCCAAGCTACAGATGGAGAAAGTGGGGCTTGGGGAGGTGTGGGGGGTCTCAGAGCTGGGATGGGGCACAGTCAGGCCTGAACCCACAGCCCGCGTGGCTTCGAGCGCAGAACAACGCTCTCTCAGGAGCCGGTTCCGTGTGGGGCAGTCTGGTCCCAGGCAAATCCCCTCCCCTGAGTCACACGGGGCGTGTTGGGGCTCAAGGTGATCACAACAGCTTCAGTGCTTCTAGGTCCGGCTCTGAGCGTTCTGTGCACACGAAGGCACGGACCTCACCATACCCCAGAGGCGGGTACTATGGTCAGCCCATTGGCCCATTCCAGAATCACAGGCATTTCCTGACAGGACAGGCACACTGCCTGAAATCGCAGCGTTTGTAGAGACCCTGAGGAGCCTGCCGGCTCTGGATCGCCCTGAACAGGAAGGAGCAGCTAGCTGGCTGGGCACAGAAGGTTCTGGGGCTTGGAAGGTGGGTTGTGCTATAGGAACGTGCCCTCTACCCATCTCTCATCTCACACGTGGAGGCCAGCAGGCCAGTTCCATCTTGACTCCTGGCACCATCTTCCCTTCTGGAAGCTTCTTCCTGCCTGGAGGGAGATCCGAGGGGGCAGAGTCCCGTCCCTGTGCCCCGGTATCCCAACCACAGCCTCATCCCCAAGCACAGGGTCTCAATCCCTGCAGGGTACCTTCTCAGCTCTCCCTGATTACGTTATGTTCTTGTCACTATAGTGCTAAATTGTAATGACCCCATATGAATGAAATATGATATCACTATACAGGACTATTCTATTATCCTGGTAACTTTGGCAGGGAGGTCTCTCGGACCCTACCGTCTAGTAATATTGCCATCTGGGACTTAAAATTTCCCCGAAGTTAGTAGTTTTTATTTTCCACCTGTTTATAAAAGCTGCTCATGAACCTGAACTGTTTTTTGGGAACAGCACCCACACTGCGGGGTTGTGAGGACGATCGGATGACTGGGCCGGCGATCGGCGGGGGGGGGGGGGGGGGGTGGGGTGGGGATGTCGGCGCTCAACCAACGCCAGGTTCCGTTTCTCTAGCTCGGCAGCACCATGTTTGCGTATGTTCCAAATTATTCTTTAAAATCAAGAAATCAAACAGAATAAGGCCTATCCATGTGTGGTGATGGGAAGTGAGTTCTGAGATATATTTTCAAGTAAGAAGCGCAAAGAACAGCATGCATAGAAGATCACCATCTGTATTTTTAAAAACGGGGATATCTCATCCATGCAACTCAAGAGCAGAAAACAAACATCTCATTTAAAAATGGGCAGGGGGATCTGAGTAGACATTTTTCCAAAGAAGACATACAGATGGCCAAGTACGTGAATGTACTTGCCAAGTACGTGTACAAGGTACGTGACAAGGGGCTCAGTGTCACGGATCGCCAGGAAAACGCAAATCAAAACCAAGACGAGGTGCTACCTCACACATGTACAAGGGCCATTAAAAAACAAACAAGGGGCGCCTGGGTGGCTCAGTCGGTTGGGCGTCCAACTTCGGCTCAGGTTGTGATCTCACGGTTCGTGAGTTCGAGCCCCGCGTCGGGCTCTGTGCTGACAGCTCAGAGCCTGGAGCCTGTTTCGGATGCTGGGTCTCCTCTCTCTCTCTCTGCCCTTCCCCCACACGCGCTCTGTCTCTCTCTGCCTCTCAAAAATAAAAAAAACTAATAAAAAAAATTAAAAACCAAAAAACAAACCAAAGAGGAAACCAGTGTCGGCGAAGATGCGGAGAAAAGGGAAGGAACCCTTGCGCGCTGCTGGTGGGAATGTAAATTGGTGCAGTTCTCAAAAAGTAAATAAATAAAAATAGAACTACCATATGATCAGTAATTCCACTTCTGGGTATAGATCCAGGAAATGACATCACCGTCGCTAAACGATATGGATTCACTGCAGCACTATTTCCAACAGCCAAGACATGGAAACGACCTACGTGTCCATCGATGGATGAATGGATAAAGAAAATACGGTGGATACGTATACAGCGGAATCCCATCCGGCCATAAAGAGAGAAGGAAATGCTGCCATTTTCAACAGCGTGGATGGAACTCTGAGGGCTTCCCGCGAAGCGAAATCAGTCAGACAGAAAGTTAAATGTTGTGTGATCTCATTTACATGCGGAATCTGAAAAAGCCGCATCATGGAAAGAGAACAGGTTGGTGGTGGTCAGGCACCAGGGCGAGGGATGGGGCCGGGGGTGGACACGGTGAAGGCGGTCAAAAGGTTCAAATCCCCAGTTACAAGAGAAGTCAGTCCTGGGGCTGTCGCATACAGCGTGGCGACGACAGTTAATAATACTGTATTGTGTACGTGAAAGTTGCTGAGAGAGTAGATCTTAAACGTTCTCATCACAAGAAAAGCACCTCTGTAACTCTGTGCGGTGACCGATATTAAGGCCACTTACTGTGGTGATCTTTTTGCAATATATGCAAATATCGAATTATTATGTTGTATACCTGAAGTTAATATGCTGACTATGTCTCAAAAAGATAAATAAATAAAAAGGAGCAGGGCCCCGGGCAGCTCAGCTGGTTAAGGATCTGCCTCTTGGTTCGGCTCAGGTCATGATCATGCTGTATGTGAGTTCGAGCCCCATGTAGGGCTCTGTGCCGACAGCATGGGGCCTGCTTTGGATTCTCTCTCTCCCTCTTTAGCTGCCCATCCCCAACTCGTGTTCTCTCTCTGTCTCTCTCAAAATAAATAAACGTAAAATATATATACCAAAAGAATGGGGACATATCTAATCTGTCCATCCACTCATCCATCTGTCTCCTGTGTTCACACAGGATATGTCTGGAAGGGTGCACAGGTGACATAAAATGTACCCCTGGACCCCCACCCCTCACGCTTTTCTCTCTCTTGTCACTCTCCCTAGAACGTACATGGCATACTATACATTTTACCTCCTTATTTGTCGTCTGTCTCTTCCAGAGAAGAGCCCCATGAGGGCAGGGGTGTTTGTCCGCCATGTTGGCCGCTGTGACCCCTGAGCCAGAGTGGCGCTGTCCCAGGGGGTAACCAGCAGGCACAGGCGACGACTGAGCACTTGCAATGGGGCTGCTTGGGACAGAGATGTGACATGAGTCAAATACACACTGGGTTTTGAAGGCTCCGTGTGTGCTATGACTCAACTGTGTCTCCCTCCAAAACTCATATGCTCAAGCCCTGATGCTCACTTGGTCAGAAAGTGACTGTATTTGAATTTTTTTAATGTTTTTTTATTTTTGACAGAGAGAGAGAGCGCGTGCGAGCACAAGCGGGAGAGGGGCGGAGAGAGAGGGAGACACAGATTCGGAAGCAGGCTCCAGGCTCAGAGCTGTCAGCACAGAGCCCGACGCGGGGCTTGAACTCACGAACTGTGAGATCACGACCTGAGCCAAAGTCAGGCACTTAACGGACTGAGCCACCCAGGCGCACCTGAATGTGACTGTATGTGGACACAGGGCCTTTAAAGAGGTGATGAAGATAAAATGAGGCAGTTAAGAGGGGCCCTAATATGATGTGACTGGCGTCCTTATAAGAGGAGATTAGAAAACAGGGACATAGGCACAGAGACAACACAACGTAAGGACTCGGCCAGAAGCAGACCATCTACAAGCCAAGGAGAGAAGCCTCAGGACAAACCAGTTCCTCCCACGCTTTGGTCTTGAACTTCCCGCCTCCAGAGCTGTGAGCAAGTACATTTCAGGTCTGTAAGCCACCCAGCCTGTGGGACTTTGTTATGCAGCCCCCGCAGGCTAGTCCAGGATGAGAAAACAATGTAAGCTATCTCATTAATAATTCTTAAATTGGTTCCACATCCTGGGTTTGGATATAGTAAACTAAAGAAACATATTATAAAAATTAATTTCACCGGTTTCTTTCTACTTTTTTTTTTCAAACGCACCTCCTTGAAAAGTTAAAATTTCACCTGAGGCTCTCATTTGAGGCTCGTTATCATATTCCTATCGGACCTCACAGCCTAGCACGGTGTCTGGAACATAGTAGGCACTCAACAAACATCTGATGGATGAATGAATGAGATCGCTGGCTTTGGGAAATGACTGGAGGTCAGAAGGGAGGGAGCCTGGCTCGTCCCTTTGGTTAAGTATCTTGTTAAAAAAAAAAAGATCTAAATTAAAACATGATAATATACTCCTTGCGATGACTTAATATATTACAACATAAGTGACATTAACACTCATGCACTTAAAAGATGCCCCTCATGGGTATAGACATAATAGCCAGCCAGCAGGTGCTTCGGATGGAGTGCCGGAGAGTTGTGATTCAGAGGGCAGGGGCATCCCTCCCCATACCCAGCCTCAGGGGGGGAAGCAGACCCCAGAGTCCGTGCACAAGCCCCTTCCCCAGGATGAACAAAACACAGGTGGGGCCCAGGTATAGTCCTCAGGGTCAATGACCTAAGTACCACCCATCCCAAACTCCCTCCGATCCTCCTGTCTGCTTCTGGGGTTTGCTTTGTCCATCTGTAAAATGGGCACATTCGGCTCACACCGTTAAAAAATAAAAAAAATTTCTTATTATGGAAAATTTCAAACATTGGCAAAGGCATAGGAAATAGAAAGGGAGCCTCTAAACACCACACTTACCCTCAACGACCGTCAACTCGTGGCCAATCATTTTGTTTGACATATACACCCCCTCTCCACCTGATTTTTTTTTAAGTTTTGTATTTATTTAAGTAATCTCTACATCCCAGGTGGGGCTCAAACTCACGCCCCCAAGATCCTGAGTTGCACGCTCTTCGGACAGAGCCAACCAGGCATCCCTCCACCTGATGATTTTAGTTGTTGACGTTTATTTATTTATTTTGAGAGCGTGCGAGCAGGACAGGGGGACAGAGAGAGAGGGAGAGAGAGAGGATCCCAAGCAGGCTCCGCCCTGTCAGCACGGAGCCCGACACGGGGCTTGAACTCAAAACCGTAAGATCACGACCTGAGCTGAAACCGAGAGTCGGGCACTCAACCGACTGAGCCACCTGGGCACCCCTCCACCTGATTATCTGAAAGCTTATCTCCAACTGTGGTATTATTATACCAAATAATAACACCACTGTGGTATTATTATACCAAATAAAAGAGAACAATAATACCCTAATATCAAACAGGATCCCTGTGGTATTCACATTTCCCCAAATAACCATGAAAAAAACACAATATGTTGTTCAAATGAGTGTGTTCAAATCGGGATCCAAACAAGGTCTACGCCTTGAACTTTTCTCAAATCTCCTTTAACACAGATTCTAGATTACTCCTGCAGTTCCTTCGGTCCTGCCAGTATCCCCCCTGCTATCAGTTATCTATCTGTTGCACAACAAATGGCCCCATAGCTTAGCGGGTTAAAACAGCAAAAGTTATCTCACGGTTGTTGTGGGGCAGGAGTCTGGGCGTGGCCTCCTCCAGCTCAGGGTCTCTCACAGGCTGTCGGCCTGGGCTGTGGTCTCATTCGCAGGCTGGCTGGGGAAGGATTTGCGTCTAAGCTCACTCACTAGATGTTGGCAGCATTCGGTTCCTTGCCGTTTGGTCCCCTCCAGCGTGGCAACTTGTTTCACCAAAGGGAGCCAAGGAGAGAGAGAGAGAGAGAGAGAGAGAGAGTGCGAGCAGTGAGTCGTGGGTCTCTGGCTTGTGCACCTGGAGAAGCTGCTGAAACACAGCTTGATGGGGCTCCTGACTCAGTAGGCTTGGGTGGGGTCCAAGAATGTGGATTTCTTTTTTTTTCCCCATCTATCTATCTATCTATCTATCTATCTATCTATCTATCTAGCGAGGGAGAGAGAAGGAGAGAGAATCCCAAGCAGGCTCTGTGCTGTTAGCACACATGAAGCATGAGATCATGACCGGAGCTGAAATCAAGAGTCAGACACTTAACCGACTGAGCCTCCCAAGGAGCCCCAGAATGTGCATTTCTAACAAGTTCCCAGGTGACGCAGAGGACCATGCTTTGAGAAGTACTGAATTATAGGGACCTCCCTTCCTTCGGTTTTAATTTCTTCCTTACATTTTATCTGTTGGTGGGTGACTTAAGAATTCCCAGGTCAGGCCACTGATTTCAGCCCTGGTGGCGAATAAGAATTACTCGGGACGCTTTAAAAATGATGGGGACTTAGAGGCCCCATTCAAGACCTACTGAATCAGAAAATGGGGTGGGAGTTTCAGAGATGGGTTTCTATTTCTTTTTAACGTTTATTTATTATTGGCAGACAGAGAGACACAGAGCGTGAGCAGGGGAGGGGTAGAGAGAGGGGGAGACACAGAATCTGAAGCAGGCTCCAGGCTCTGAGCTGTCAGCACAGAGCCCGACGCGGGGCTGGAACTCACAAACCGCGAGATCATGACCTGAGCCGAAGTCGGTCACTCAACCAACTGAGCCACCCAGGTGCCCAAATGGGTGTTTCTATTTTTAAAACTCTGTGTGTGATCCTCCTGTGCAGCCAGGCAGGGTTGAGACCCACTGGGCAAAGAGAATGGGGGCTAACCCTGGGTAAGTCCCTTTAAATTCTCACAGTGTTCTCAATGACTGGGGTTTATTGGGGTGTCTCTCACATGACAAGCCCTGCACTCGTATCTTCTTGTCTCATTGTCACCACGGCAATTGCGAGGCAGGTGTGATGGCTCATTACCCCCGTCTCACAGATGACAAGAATGAGGCTGACACAGAAGGGACTTCCCCGAGGTCACCCAGTGTGGGGATTTTCAAGTACATTCCACAGGGGATTTTCAAATAAATTCCTTGACACCCCTTCCCTCAAAAAGTGGAGCTGTGAGCTGGACTTAGTGACCACTTCTAGGGAACAGAATATGGTAGGAGTGACGGGGGGTGACTTCCGTGACGAGCATTCTGCTTGCTCCCTACCTGGAATCACTCAGGCTGGGGAAGCTGTCCGCCATATTGCAAGGCCACTCAAGAAGCCCTGTGGAGAAGCCCTCTCCGTGAAGAACGGAGGCCTCCTGCCTACAGCCAGGTGAGTGAGAGCCGCGTGGAGGTGGGTTCTCCGACCGTGAAGCCTTCATGTGACTGCAGCTCTGGATGGCCTCTTGTTCGCAGCCTCATGAGGGACTCTGAGCCGGAACCAACCAGCTGAGCCACTCGGGAATACCTGACCCATAGAACCTCCAAGCAAAAACATGCCTGCTAAGGGTTGGGGAGTTTGTTGTGCAACGATAAACTCATACATGCCAAAAGACAATCTCAGGTCTGAGTGGTTCCGGGGGACTCCACTCTTACTCCGGCCCCTCAGGCAGAGTCTTCCAACAGGCAGGTGTGGGGGACATGGGCTTTGTAGTTTCAGGGATGGGTGTTCATGAGTCCCTACCCCACACATGCGCAGACCTGGGAGCCCTCTGCCCCCAGCCCATGTCCCAGCGTGGCCGCGGACTGACCCCAGGAGGTCTCCCCTAGCAGGGCCCCGTGTTTCCTGGGGCACTGGACTGTAAGGGCCACGGAGGTGGGGACATGACTGGTGGTCACCACAGAAGCTTATGGGGCACATAGTAGGTGTTCAATAAACAGCTGTTTCATGAATCATTCCCTTGAACCAGCTTCTTCGGGGGGACGTGTTGGCTGATTAGAAGCCCTTTTTTGCATGCAGCACATCAGGGGTCTGTCTCCTGCAGGAGGCTGCAACTCCCTGAGGGTCACTCTGCCTTTATACTCTAAGCGGGGCTGGGACACCGTCCCTGGAGGAGCAAATGTAGTAACAGCACCTCCAGCGATCAGTAACTGGAAAGTGACAAAGCTGGGTTCAAAGGCAGCTCCGAGCCCCTTGTCTACTGGCGGCCACAGGCCTACAGCACGTGCTGGAGTCTCCGTGTTCTCTCGGTGGGAAGCCCCCAGCCCTCTGATGTACACAAAGGGGCTGTGTGCTCAGGCTCAGCTGTGGATAAAAGCCTCGGGGAGCCGGGCCTTGGGAGTAATTCCTGCCTGACCCCAAAGCCACCCCAGGCCCAGGATGGCAGCTGTGAATAATGGATGACCCTGGGGGAACATTATGGCCCGTGATTCATCTGGTCTATGGCCTGTGGAGGGAGAGGCTGGATGGACTTCCCCAACAGCCTCTCATGAGTTCAGAGTCAAAGGCAGGGGCCCCAGGGGAATCGGGGGAGGGGGGTCCACCTCACTGCCTACCGCTCCTCCATTTCAACCTTCAGATGCTTCCTCCTGGAGAGGCAGCCATTCCACTCCCCAGGCCCAGGGGCTGGACTCTGGATTACGGAGGAAAGGAAGGGAAATGGATTTGATGGGTCGTGGTGATGGATGAGGGGGTCTACAGCAAGACTGCTAGGGTCCGAGTCCTCTACTGCATGCTAGCTGTGTGCCCTCAGGGGATTTACTCACCCCCACTGAGACTCAGTTTCCTCATCTGTAAACGGTAAGGAATAACATCTATTTCATGGAGTTGCCAGGGGCCCACTGACTTAATAGCACATATCAAGTACTCGGCAAGTGACCTGGCACACAGTAAGTGCTCAATAAATGCTAGTCAGTGTCCTTATGCTGTGTACCAGGCAACGTGGGGAGCATTCTGCCTATTTTAACTCATATAATCTCCATACCCAGGGCAGTATCCACTGTCGTACAGATGAGGAAACTGAGGCTCACAGACATGAAGCTTAAGATTTCACAGGCGACAGTCCATGTGAGAAGCAGAACTTGAAAAAGCAGATTTTGAGAAAATCCGGTGAGCAATTTCCAGTACACTCCAGAGTTCCAGTCGAATGTCCTGTCCCACTGTTCCCCAAATACACCTGCTACCCTACAAAGGCCCCTGAGATTATACGACTAATCCCTACCTCGTACCATCTATACAAAGCTCAACTCTAGATTGAAGACTTAATGCCAACGATCAACAAAAAACTCTTAAAAGTCTTTAATAGAAATTATAGGTAAATCTCCTTTAGAACTCAGTGTTGGGAAGGATGACAGATTATGAACTCAAATGTCTAAAACAAAGCTGCAGAACCTTAGTAGAAAGTATATGTGAAGATGTTTTAGTCCGTAGGGTTGAGAAGGATGCTTCATATCATTAGTGATCAAGGAAATACAGATCAAGATCTCAACTGGAAATAATTTTATACTCAATTGGCAAACGTTTTCAAATCTAAAAATACCAAGTGTCAGAAAGGACATGGGTGGCACATGCTGAGGGTAGGAATGTAATTAGCACAACCACTTGAGGGACGCCTGGGTGGCTCAGTCAGTTAGGTGTCCAACTTTGACTCGGGTCATGATCTCACGGCTCGTGGGTTTGAGCCCCACGTCGGGCTCTGTGTTGACAGCTCGGAGCCCAGAGCCTGTTTCGGATTCTGTGTCTCCCTCTCTCTCTGCCCCTCCCCCGCTGGTGCTGTCTCCCCCTCTCTCTCAAAAATAAATAAACATCAAAAAAAAAATTTAAAAAAAACCCACAAAAACCAAGTGGGACACGACCCAAATGGGACACGGCCCAAAAGGCCATCCGCAGGAGAGGTGATGGATCAGGGGTCCAGTGACCTGGTGGACTAGGACAGAACAGCTAAAACAAGTGAACTATTATGGGTCAATCCTAGCTACATACTATTACATGAAGAAACTAAGTCCCAGAAGATTCATATGCCCTGATACCATTTTTTGGTGGCCTGGATGCCCTTTGTTGTGGATTGAATTGTGTTCCCCCTCCTCCAAAACATACTCAAGTCCTAATCCTTGGAACCTGTAAATATGAACTTATTTGGAAACAGGGTCTTTGCAGATGTGATTAATTAAGTTTAGATGAGGTCATACTGGGTTAGAATGGGCCTCACCCATACGTGGTCGACTAATTTTTTTGACAAGCGTACCAAGAACACACAGAGGTGAAAAATAAGTCTCTTCAATAAGTGGTATTGGGAAAACTGGATATCCACATGCAAAAGTATGAAACCAGACCCCTGTCTTATATCACTCATAACATTTAACTCAAAATGGATCAAAGACTTACACGTAAGACCTCAACTCATAAAACTTCTAGAAGAAAACATTGATGTTAGTCTTAACGTTAGTCTTGGCAATGATTTCTTATATAAGATACCAAAAGCACAGGCAACAAAAGCTAAAACAAACAAGTGGGACGATATAAAACCAAAGAGCTTATGAAAAGCAAAGGAAACCATCCATGAAGCGAAAAGGCAATCTATAGAATGGGATCCCAAATATATAAAGAGCTGATACAACTCAATAGCCAAAACAGGAAACAATCCAATGAAAAAATGGGCTAAGGACCTGAACAGACATCTTCCCGAAGAAGATACATGAATGGCCAACAGGTAGATGAAAAAGGTGCCCAACATCACTCACCACCAGGGAAACGCAAATCCAAACCACAAGGTGATACCGCCTCATATCCGTTAGCATGGCTGTCATCACAAAGACAAGAGACAAGTGTTGAGGAGGAAGTGGGGAAGGGGAGCCTTGGTGCACTGCGGGTGAGGATGGAAACTGGTGCAGCCAGGAGGGAAAACAGTATGGACGCTCCTCAAAATATTAAAAGTAGAACTACCCTACGATCCAGCAATCCCACTTCTGGGTATAGATCTGAAGGAAAGGAAATCAAGATCTTGAAGAAACACCTGTACCCTTATGTCTCTGCAGCGATATTCACAAGGAGCAAAGACAGAGGGTGACACAGAATCCAAAGCAAGCTCAGGCTCTGAACTGTCAGCACAGAGCCCAATGCGGGGTTTGAACTCACAAAATGAGAGATCATGACCTGAGCCGAAGTCAGACGCTCAACCGACTGAGCCACCCAGGCATCCCTGTACCCTTTAAATATATAGTTATATTTGTCGATTACTCTTCAATAATGTTGGGGGGTGGGAGGGAGAGACAATGACACACAGGGGAGATGACTTGTGACAACGGTGGCAGAGACTGGGGTGACGCGTCCACAGGCCAAGGACTGCCAAGCCTGGCCACCAGCCACCAGGAGCGACAGGGAACAACAGATCCTTCCCTGGAACCTTCAGAGGGAGCACGGCCCTGCCGACACCTTGATATCAGATCTCTGGCCTCCTGGGCTGAGAGAGAATAAATTTCTATGGTCTTAAGCCGCCAGGTTTGTGGTTATGCGTCCCAGCGGCCCCAAGAAGCTAATACACTCTTCTAATAAAGTTAGCGAGAAGAAACTAAAATTAAAAACACAGGGAGAACTTGTTTTCTCACGCTTCGCTTCACTGTGCATCACGGACACTGTGGTTTTTTTTTTTTTTACAAACTGAAAGTTCGTGGCAACCCTGTGCTGAGCAAGTCTATGGGTGCCTTTCTCCCCAGCAGCATCTGCTCGCTCTGTGTCTCTGTGTCACATTCTGGTAATTCTTGCAATGTTCCGCACCTTTTCATTATTGTTCTGTTTGGATTGCGGCAGTGTCATGATAAAACTTTAACGGATGAGGAGCTGCTTCCTATGAAGGACCAAAGAAAGTGGTTCCTTGAGATGGAATCTACTCCTGGTGAAGATGCCGTGCAGATGGTTGAAACGACAACAAGGGATCGAGAATATTCCAGAGACCGAGTGGAGGAAAGAGCAGCGGGGTTTGGAGGACTGACTCCAGTTTGGACAGAAGCTCTACAATGTGGGTGACATGCTCGCGAGGAGCGTCACGTGCTACAGAGAAATTGTTCTTGAAAGGAAAGCCATCGATGCGGCAAACTTCACTGTTGTCTCATTTTAAGAAACTACCAGAGCCACCACCCCCACCTTCAGCAGCCACCAGCCATCAACATCGAGGCAAGACCCTCCACCAGCAGAAAGGTTATGACGCACTGAAAGCTCAGACGATGGCTAGTGTGTTTTTAGAATTGCTAAAGGCATGTGCATCGTTTTTTTTAGACCTAATATTACTGCGCACTTAATAGGCTCCAGTGTGTTGTAGACATAACTCTTACATGCCCTGGGAAGCCAAAAAAAAAAAAATGAATCTGACTCGCTTTATTGCGGTATTTGCTTTACTACATCGGTCTGGAAAAAATCGACAATATCTCCACCGTGTGCCTGTATATTTTTTAGGATGTGGGTATGATAAAACCAATCAAAAGGGAAAGCAGGCTGAGAGACAGACAGGATACAAGGCAGGGATGGGAGGGCTGCCTTGGGATTAGATGTTGGCCGTTGTTAGGGTCCTAGCTTTTGATGGATGGGCGTAGTATGTGACTAAAATAATTATGGCAATTTTTAAGGGGGCTTGGGTAGCTCAGTCGGTTAAACATCCAACTTCAGCTCAGGTTGTGATCTCACGGTTTGTGGGTTCAGCCCCGCGTCGGGCTCTGTGCTGACAGCTCAGAGCCTGGAGCCTGCTTCGGATTCTGTCTCCCCGTCTCTCTGCCCCTCCCTGCTCGTGCGCTCTCTTTCTCTCTCTCAAAAATAAATAAACCCTTAAAAAATATTCAAGAAAACGAGAGCAGGTCCTGCAAGGACCAAAGAGAATACACCATGATCTGGATTATGATGTGCCCGCAATTCTGTGCACCTGGGGTTCCTAACCTGAGTTCTGGCCGGCTGGACAGTTTCCCCACCTCATCCAACCATCTGCCACCGTCCCCTTGCTTCCCTGTTCCCGTGTCACCTCTACACTTATCTTCCGTTACATTCTGCTTCAAGGTGACTCACTCTTCCCACCCCACTAAATATTAGGGTGATGTAATAAGCTATGGGTATATCACTATCATCAATGGCAAAGCAATGCCTGTGCCACAAAGAGAAAGTAACTGCAAACATACATAGGCAGAGAGAGACACGCTATTAAGTTCTAGGTCAAGGGTGTAGACAGAGCAAGATTCTGAGCCCAGGGTCTGCTCTCTCCGGGTGACAAGGGGCTGAGCCAGCCTTCAGGGGATGTTACAGCTGTGTAACAGGAGGTGAAGCTTCTTCCCCTTGAACCAGACAATGGCTGTGTGATTCAGAGCTACGTGACACGGCTTCTCTGTGCCCTACCTAACCCCACCCTGCAGACCTCACCAATGGGTCACCTTTCCCTTTGGGAAACGGCCCGAAGGCCCAGCCGTTTCCAGTTGTATTTAGGCCTGAAACCCTTTTGGGAGGAGACCCAGCCTGATAGCTGTGGCTAAGCAGGGAAGCCCAGCTGGAGTTAGCTGGCTGACACCTCTCTGCTCCCCAGAAAGCCCCTCCCTGGTTCCGGCCCCTCCAGCACCCCAGGGAAGCGGGCACAGGGCCAGGCTGGCACAGGGCAGGCCCAGCTGGGTCTCAGCAAGCCCCAGGGAGCCAGGGTGAACTCATCGCTCGCCCTTAATTATCTTCCTGGCTAATGAGCATCTGAGAAGCTCCACGCCATCAACAGAGAGGACCCCCCTGGGAGATGCTGGGGGCTGGGAGGTTCTAAGGGCCAGATGTCACCCTGGAGGAAGGTGGCAGGGGCCCTGACAGAGGAAATGGGCTTGGGGAGGGGACCTACGCTTCCTGCTTCTTCTCTGTAGGGGAGAAGGCCGGGGCCAGGCAGGAAGTTACAGCCACGGTTAAGGGCACTCGGCAGCCTACGATGTGAGGACGAAACAGGCTCGGGGGGCCCCCCACTTGTGTGACCTCTAGCCAAGGGCCTCACCTCTCACTGCTCCAAGCACAGTTCACAAACCATCACCACCCCCTGGGAGCTCGTGAGAAAAGCAGAACTTCAGGCCCAGACCTACTGAGTCAGAATATGCATTTTATCACGACTTCCAGGTGATTTCTGTGCCTCAGTTTCCCCATCCCTCAAATGGAGTTAAAATGTGCTTATGCATATGTGGTGCTTGCTGTCTGTTGCTACTGTTACTCGTGTTCTTGTTATTGAAACAACTCACTCTGGACAAGAGGAAGCCTGGTCCCAGGTCGCCTACGACCAGCCCCCCACCTCTGAGCATTCCCACGGGTGGGTTTCATGGGACCCCCTGTGAAGAGGAGGAGGCTGAGGCTCAGAGAGGTGCGGTGACTTGCCCCAATTCCACATGGTGAAGCCCAAGTTCACTCTACACCTGTCTGCCCCTGTTACTAATGTTAAGAGCCGGGGCGCCCAGGTGGCTCAGTTGGTTGAGCCTCCGACTTCAGCTCAGGTCATGATCTCAGTTTGTGAGTTCGTGCCCCACATCGGGCTCTGTGCCAACAGCTCAAAGCCTGAAGCTGCTTCAGATTCTGTGTCTCCCTCTCTCTCTCGCCATCCTCTGCTCATCCTCTCTGTCTCTCTCTCTAAAACAAACATTAAAAAAAATTTTTGTAAGAGTGAATGGGTAGGATTGCTTCCTCTGCATCGGAACCAAGCATTTGACGGGCTCACAATGACCTTGTGATGGTGACCTAACTCCCACCCCCATTTTCACATGAAGGACAGAGAGGGTAGGCTGCTTTTCCAAAGCTAGCCAGCAGGAAAGGCTGGATTTGAACCCAGCGGTCTCTCAACTTTTAAGTCATGGGGCATTTTCCCAGAATCTTTCTCCCCAGAGTGTCCCTGGCCTCCTCACTCATCTGCCAGTCCTGGCACTGGGGTTCTGAGCTCACCCCTGCCATGTCCTCACCACTAATGAGGTCTGTGCCAACTAAGGATGGGGCTGTCCAGACCCGCTAGAACTGGCTCCTTGGGAAGAACCTGTTTCCTCCTGCTCTGGGCTCCCAGGTGTGGCTCCTCTGGGCAGGGGCCAGGAGCTGCTCTGAGATGCTTGATCTGGCCTCAGGGGTACCTGACCTCGAGCTGGGCTTCCCTGTGCCTCTCTGTCCCCTGTTCCCGCTTAATTACACCCCCTCCAGCCACCCGCCCCCCCCTCCCCCCCCCCCCCCCCCCAGTTCACCATCTGGATCTCCTGGGCTAGGGTGTAGTGGGGCCAGGCCCGGAATCCTGCAGTGTGATCGTTCATTCATTCATTCACGCATCATCCCCATATTCGGCACCTACTGGGTGCCAGGTGCGATTCTGCAGACTTGGCAACGAGAAGGACAGACCCAGTCCTGAGGGGGAGAGACAGACCAGGGAGAATAATGAAGGGGACTGCTGTGGAGATCTGAAAGGTGAAGGGCAAGAATGCTGCAGCAGGAGGAAACAGCACTGCCAAAGGCCCAGAGCGGGGAAACAGCTGGGTGCGTGCCAACCTGGAAAGAGGCCAGCTGTGCTGGAGTGGGGGGAGTAAGGAGGGCTTGGCCACCAGGCCTGGTGAGCTGGGTCCTCCCATCTTCTCCCAGAGGCTTTGCTGGAGGCTGGGAAAGACTGTTACAGGAGACAAGCCTCCCAGCTCCCAGGATGAGGGGCTCCCCCTGCCCCCCTCCTGCCTTCCAAACCGAGGGGCGCTGGAAACTTGGGCCACAGAGGCTTTGGAGGACCCACTCTCACCTCTCCTGTAGGCCCCAGCTGGCCACAAAGGGAGTGTCATCTCGCTGGACTGCCTTTTTGGGTGGACAAATGGAGATTACTAACTGGCACCTTGGGGTTTACAGGCAGACAAGGCCCGGCCTCGAATCCCACCTCTATCACGAGAGGGCTGGGGGTACTTCAGTACTTTGGAGCCTGGGTTGGTTCTTCCGTCCCAGGTCGGGTCGAAGAAGTGTGTTGAGCGGTTAGTACAGGTCGTGGCACCTGGTGGGGGCTAATCCCAGGGTTCGTACGTTAAATTCCGTGACTACAAGCGGCCAAATGCCCCGCGGCCTCAGCCCGCACCTGAATGAGAGCTCCGTGCGGGCAGGGGCGTTGTCTGTCGTGTTCGTGTCTGTTCGCGTGGCCACCGGCGAGCCCGGCACCCGTGGGTGTTCCGTAGTGTGGAGGCAACGGAAGCACGAACGATGAATGAATGAATGAATGAATGAACGAATGAAGGGACGAGTGAATGACCTGCTCCCTCCCCAGACTAGCAGGTTCAACTCCAAGGTCCCGCCTCTCTGCTGCCCCGGCCCGGGGTTCCGCCGCTCCCCGTTTCCAGGCTACACCCTTACCTGCGGCGCGCCTCAGTTTCCCTCTCCGTGAGTGGGCGGGAATAGGGGCAGCGTCGGGGCGCTGGAGGGAGAGCTGCCGCCGGCGTCCCGCACAGCCCCAGGCGCCCAATCCGCGCGCGCCGAGCCCGCCCCCCCGCCCCCGCCCCCGCCCCCCGGCCCCCGCCCCCAGGGCTGCCAGCTGCGCTCAGCCCCCGCCCCTCCCGGGCCGCCCCGGCCCCGCGCGCACGTGACCCCGCCCCGGTCCGCCCCGCCCCGCCGTCCCAGCGCGGGCTTCCATTGGCCGCTCCCAGCGGGCCACGCCTCCCGCCGGGGCGGAGCCGCAGATGCTCCGCCCGCCGCAGAGCGGGGGCTCCAGCGTCCCGACGGTGCGCGGCGGCCGGACCGGGCTAGCTGGCGGGCGGAGCCGGGCCCGCGGGGCTGCCGCGGGGCGATCGGGCCGGGCTGCGGGCGGCGCCATGGTGAGCGGAGCCCGACGGGCCGGGCGCTGGGACCGGGCGGGGACGTGCGGGAGGGGAAGGGGCGGCCCCCGATGGGCTGGGGGCTTGCGAGGGGCGGCTTGGCCGCGGGCCGGGGTGGGGGTGGGGGTGGGGGTCGCCGCGGCGGGGGAGGGACGGCCTGGGCGGGGGCGCGGCTGCGGGGGGGAGCGGAGGGTCTGTTCCGGGGGGCCCGCGCCCGCGGGCGGGGGTTCTTTGTCCGCTGCGCTGCGGCGAGATCGGGACAAAGGAGGCGGCGGGGGGCGGCGGCCGCTTTGCGGGGAGCGGGTGTTTCCCCTCACCCCCATTGCATGCCCGCCACCGCGGCCCGCAGTTCCGCGCCCCATGCCGGCCGCCGGGCTCCTCGGGATATTTAAAATTAACGGAGAAGGCGGGCGTCCTGGCATCCCCCAGGGTGGTCCGGAGGGCTCCGGGGGTTAGGGGTGGGAGTGCGGCTGCTGGCGACGTCTGGCGCCCATTTCGCAAGTGGGGAAACTGAGGACGGGCCGCAGCATTTGGTGCCGGGTTCCATCGGCAATGACTGCGCGGCGTGGGCATGACTGGGTATAGTGGGCCCCCCCCTCCGTCCCCCCGGGCGGGCAGACTGGAGTCGCTTCTCCAGCTGTCTCTCCCCCTCCAGCTGTCCCCCAGTAGGCTGAGCCCCTTCGTCCCTCTAGCCTCACTCAGCTCCTTGGTGGAGGGGTGGAGATGGCGTCGCCTGGCAGGGTTAAATGAGAGGGTGCGTGGAGCTCGTCTGGCACCGCGCCTGCACGTCGACCGCGCTAGGCACGCGGTAGCTGCTGGGCGCCTGTCATCCCTGTGTCCCCAGCATCGAGCCCTCCTCACTCTGCCTGCCCCGGTGGGACAGGGGTTCACCTGGGCCTGAGGCAGGGGAGTGGGGAGGTGGGGGTCAAGAATATGATATTTCCCTGTTAGGGTTGAAATCTGGGATTCCAGATGCAGATTGCCTGGGTTTGAATCCCTCTGCGGCTACTTCTGAGCTGTGTGACCTTGGGCAATTGACTGAACTTCTCTGAGCCGCATATTATCTGCAAAGTGGGCATAGTGATAACACTAGGGTTGTTTTGAGGCTGAAAGGAGAGCTGATCCGTGTGAAGCGTTCAGCATCTCAGCGTCTAGCACAAAGTAATCATTGCCAACTTTTGTTCAGCATCTACTGTTATTGCCAGAGTCGTTGGGCCAAGTGGCTGACCCTGTGAGAATGACCAGTGGCTGATTCACAGGGTGGGGGCATGAGCCTCAGGCCTGGGCCACGCAAGACCAAGACTGACCTTGGGGCAGTCCCTCGGCTCAGTCTGTACCAGCTTCCTCTTCTGCCCGCGGGGAACCTAGGGGGTTCTGGTGCCAGCTTCCTCTTCGGGGGGGCTGGGGTATGGTTGGGTGGGTGACGGAGGCTGAGGGGACACTGGCTACGTGGCTGGGCACAGCCCCGTGATGGTTAGTTTCCCATCGGCATCCCTGCTGCTCTCGATCCTGGGTTTTGGAGTGCAGGAACCTCACGGGATGCACCCTTGGGTCCCCGCGCCTGCTTGGGCCTGGCACGGAGTAGATGTTTCAGCTGCGTCCTCCCTGCAATCCTGTGTTCCTAATCGGAAAACCAGGCAGGAGATGTTTCTGGCTTGTGAACTGGGGTCCCCCCCAAGGGGCAGAGTCTGGTTTCTTGGCACACCTGGCAGATAGATGGCTTTGTTGTCGCAGGGTATGGCGTAACCCCTAGGGGCAGTGCCACAAGCACTGTAAACAGGGGCCCATGTAAGCAGGGTCGTCCCAGAGATGGAGGCTGCAGGGTTGGGGTGGCGAGCTGGTGTCCTGCTGGGCGGGGTGACACTCGTGATATGCCCAGTTAGGCGAGAAGGTGGCAGGTGCCCTTGAGGAAGAGGCTGTGTGTGGTTACAGGCCCGGACCGGGCTCTGTACCCTCCTGGGAGGCAGGTCCTTGGGGACAGGAGGCGGAGGTGGTCCCAAGGGCTCACTGTCTTCCCTGTGGCACCAGGAAGGCGTGGTGCCTGGTGACATGCAAACCCCATGGCCCCATGGCCCTTCCGTTTTCCCATTGCTTATCACCGCTCATCCTCCCCACAGCCTGGGGGGTGAGGTCAGGGCCTCATTCCCACTTTGCACCCTGAGAAACTGAGGCCATGCGGGGCAGTTTGCGTGGCTAGGTCAGAACAGCTCCCAGTAGAGGGGGGAAGGCGGCGGGGGCGGTGGGGGTGTGAATCCTGTTGCTAGCCATGGCCCCCCTGGGCCTGAGCGTGTAAGGTCACCCGTGGACTGGGGTTAAGGCTCCGTTTTGGGGTCCCATGAAGAGGCAGGTAACTGGACCCCAGTGCTACATTGGGGAAGACCTCAGTTGTGGGCCTTTGAGGGAGAGCAGGACAGTGAAAGGCATCTGCCCTCAGCTTGCTGGTGGCCGAGGTGGGGACTGTCCTTTTGAACCTGCTGGTGGGCAGAGGGGGCAGGGAATGGGGGGCTCAGGGGGGCGGCCTCAGTAGACTGGGAGGCGGGGCTTCAGAGCCTGTTTTTGCAGGAGCTGTGGGGGAGACCTGAGGGACAGGCCACCCTGGTCGAAGGAGGCAGGGCCGGGGGTCCGCAGAGTGGGGAGGGTGGAGGGTTGGTCCTGTATGTTCCAGGGAATCCAGATGGCCTCAGGTTTCCAGTGCTGATCTTTGTCCTGACCGAGGGAGCTCGTGAGGACGTGCTGCTGAGGTGGGGGACGAGGGAATACGTTCTGTTGCCCACCCCCCCTCCCCCACCCCCGCCCCCACCCCCTCACCAGTCTGGCCCCATCCTCTGCATTTGGAAGACCCCTTCCTTTGGTCGCCTGGGCTTCCACTTCTGGGGGCACATCCTGCTTTCTGGCTCTTCACCCTTGAGCAATCTACTCGAACTCTCTGTGCCTCAGTTTCCTTATCTGTAAAGGGGGGGTTGAGACCGGTGAGCAGGGTCGTTAGGAGGATTAAACATATGGAATGAATGTTAACTCCTTGATGATCGTTCTCAGGGGTCCGGGTCTCCCACACGCCATCCCGGGCATCCACCCGGCCCAAGCTGTGGCCCTCCTGATCCCACCCCGTGGGCTTTCCTGGATCAGGGTGAGGCGTCTGCTGATTGCAGGAGCTACTTTGGTTCAGAAGGGCATGAGGGAAGTCCAGGAGAGGTGGGGTCCAGCCCGGGCCAAAGGGGGTGCAGGGGGAACCAGCCAGCCGCCCTCATGCTTCAGGTTTCCTCTGGGCTCTGATTCTCGGTGGCCCCCTCCTCTCCCTGCCCCCCAGCACGTGGAGGCAGCTGCCCTTCATGGGCTCAGGCCTGCTGTGGATCCACCTGCACACGATGCCTCTGCCCTCACTCTCAGGCTGCCAGCCTTTGGCAGGAGTCGGTTGGGACAGGTGCGGGGACCCACGCGTAGGGTCCCAGTAGTGGCTTTGGGTTGGAGAGCTGGCTCGGGGCGGGGGGGGGGGGGATGCTGCTGACCATGATCCCCATGAGGGCAGGGGCCCCTCTATCTCATCACTCTGTCCCCAGGCTCGGAACTCTCAGCAGACATTTATTGAGCGCCTGCTGTGTGCTGAGAATAGGGCTGGGGATCAGCCGTGGGCAAGATGGACAATGCCCTCTGCTTACAGACTCAGAGTCTGCCAAGGCGGCACGTTCTCTGACCCAAGAGAACTTCAGGTAGCAGGGAGCCCTAGGGAATAACACAAAGTTGTGCAAGGCGGTGGCAGGCATGGGGTTGCGGGGCATCTGGAGCCAGGGTGGTCTGGGAAGATATCTTCCCAGAGGCACCTGCAGAGGAAGTCCCATATAATAGGAAGGGGCCAGTCATGGGACAATCCAGGAAGAACATTCCAGGCACAAGGAACAGAAAGTTCAGAGGCCTTGAGGTGGGAAGGCGGGGGGGGGGGGGCGGGGGGCAGGGGTTTTTGATTCTCTGCTGATGCCAGGGAGGATTCTGAGCAGCGGATGACGCGGTGAGATTTTTTGTTTTTTAATCAGTTCCCAGTAAATGTTGCCGAGTGAATGAGGGAATAAGCAAACGCATTCCGGGGGGGTGCCAGGGAGCACAGGCCGGTCATGACCATGGCCTGGTCACCCGGCTCTATGCTCATGGTGGGGAGAGGCCCATACCTGGCTCTGCCCAGTCCTCCTGGCCTGGGGCAGGTGCAGCAGACACGTCTTGGAGGTCACCACTGCTCTCGTAGGGTCTCTTTAAACTGGGGCTGCTGCTGTCTCCGTTTCCTCATCAGTCCAGGGGCCACTTGGCTTCCCCCTGGACTTGTAGGTGCCTCCTAGGCCCCCCGGCAGGTTCGGCCCCTGGGGTCCCCCCACCCTCCACCTTGCTGCCACTGTTTGATTTCCCACTTCCTGCCCCCAAACCACCCCCACTCCCCAAACACACACACACTTCCCCTTCTGAATTGATACACCGCGCTGTCTTCCTGTCCGGGGGCCTGGTGGGAAGGCAGGTGCCCCAGCAGGCCCTGGACACAAGAGGTCCGGGGAGAGGGACAAGGCACGTGGTTGTCCTCCCTAGCAGGAGGAGAGCCTGGGGGTGGGGACAGGTTCCCTGGCCCAGCTGGCAGGCCATCTCAGGGTGTGCGGAGGGGGCGGGGGGCTACCTGTCCCGTCTGGAGGCCTGGGGGGACAGGCTGAGAGGGCTTGTGGGAGCCAATGGCAGCCCTGCCGAGGACGGGGGACAAGCCAGGATAAGCCTGTGCACTTGGCAGCACAGAAGTGTGCAGGGCCCCTCCTGGAGCACACAGCCCGATGGGGGAGGCGAGTGCTAACCAGATGGCCGTGCTGTGGGAGCCAGGGTTGCGCACTGAAGCAAGCACCCTGGAGGGAGTGGGGGGGGGGGGGGGTGGAGAGCAGGTGCAGTTGAGGAACAGGGAGACCCTCCTGGACTCTCCCTGCTGGACTGCGGAGCCTGGAAGGCGTCCCCCCTGCCCCCCGAGCTGGCGTCAACAGCATCAGGGCTTCTCACCCTCCATCCACACTGTTGATGTTTGGGGCCCGATCTCTGTTCGTGGAGGGCACTGTGGGATGTTTAGCACATCCTTGGCCTCTGCCCACTCCATAGCAATAGCACCCCCACAGCCAGTGGTGACGGCAAAAATGTCTCCAGACATTGCCAAATGTCCCTTGGGAGGCCCAGTCACCCCAGCTGAGAGCCACTGGACAAGGGCGAGGGGAGCAGAGCGTTGGGGCAGAGGAGGACCTGCGGGGCCAAAGGCCTGGAGGTCAGAGGCGGTGGGGTCACTGTGGCTAGGGAGAAGCAGCAGGTAGGGATGCGTCCCGTCAGGCCCTGTAGGTCACTGTAAGGACTCGGGGCTTTTCCTCTGGGGGACCGGGCATTGGCTACAGTGGACCCGTACAGGTGGGCCAGGGAGCCTGTTGACCGTGACCACAGCAGCCTGACCCTGCAGGTGGGAAGAAGGGGGCAGACTGCAGGGACAGTGCCACCCCCCCTGCCCAGGACGCCTCTGCAAATGTGAGCACCGGTGGCAGGGCCGTACTCGGGGGGCCCCGGTCCCAGGACAGACCCCAGGGGCGTGGACTTAGCTGCCTCTGACCTTCAGGCTAGCCTGGCCTTGGGCGGGCGGGGAGTCTCCCTGGTGTGGGTGAGAACCATTTCTAATTAAGGCGGTGACTGCTCAAGGACGTCAAGTTCCATCCTGTCTGGAGGGAAAACCTCCCCGTCCAGTGCTGCGTCCTTGCATTGACGTCCCTCTTACCAGAGAAATGGATCCCGCCGCTGGCTCTTACCGCGTGCCCGGCGGGCGCGGGCTTTTCCCCACCCTCACACCAGTCGGGTGCGAGTCACTATCATTTGGTTCGTGTATGGTGAGGAGGAGAAGCCAGAAAGTGCAGGGTCTTGGGACCCAGGGGAGCCCGCTGGCTTCAGCACCTCCAGCCTCGCCCACCATCACTGGAAGAGTCTGGGTGTTTTGTATGTGCTGTGCCTCCCGCTGCCGGCCGCCTGTGCCAGTCCCCAGCCCCGTTAACAGAGGAGGACCCCGAGGCCCCGCGAGGCGGAGGGGCTGGTCTGAGCCTGCAGCGTCCCGACGGTGGTCCGGCCGCCCACCGGCACCAGCTGATGCCTCGGGTCCAGCTGCCCACCGCCTGCGGCTCCTGTGCCCTCTCAGCAGCAGGCCCTCTCCTGCCTCAGAGCCTTCAAAGACGCCACTCCCCTGCCAGGAACGCTCCTCCCCAAGGGCCGGCCCCTCTTGCCAGCTCAGCCTCCGCCTCGCCTCCCTGGGTCTCACCCACCCCGCCCAACGTAGCATCCGGACACCAGGTCCCCTGTGTCCCTGGTGTGGCCCTGATGCATCTGTAGTGACAGGCACTGGTGTACTGACCCGTGTGCAGTCTGGGTCCTGTGCCTGCCGCTGAGCTTGGAGCCCGTGGGGTCCGCTCTGTCCCGCCCTTCCCTGCCCTCCCCAGAGCCGTCCTGAGTGCCTCCACGGTCCAGGACCGGGCTGCTTCGGGCTCTTCCCAGGCCGGCTGCAGCTCCCTCTCCCAGGTGTTCCAGAAGACTGGGTGACTTCCCCATGCCGCCTGTTTGAGAGAGGGACTGATGTCATTTCCCAGTGTCTTTCACTGGGATGAGGGCAGGGTGGTCAGGCCTGAGATCTGATTACAGAGAGACCCCGTGGGAGAGCCCCTGTCCCCCACCCCGAGCCCGTGAGCTGTCGGGGTCCCGCTGGCGCCTCACCCCTGCTTTGTCTTCCAGGGCCCTTGCGTCCAGCCTGAGTTCCAGCCTCGCTGAGCCGACCGCCCTGCGAGCTTCCTCCCGCGGAAGCATCCCCAGGCGCTGACCATGTCTATTATGGACCACAGCCCCACCACGGGCGTGGTCACGGTCATCGTCATCCTCATCGCCATCGCGGCCCTGGGGGCCTTGATCCTGGGCTGCTGGTGCTACCTGCGGCTGCAGCGCATCAGCCAGTCGGAAGACGAGGAGAGCATCGTGGGGGATGGCGAGACCAAGGAGCCCTTCCTGCTGGTGCAGTACTCCGCCAAGGGACCGTGCGTGGAGAGGAAGGCCAAGCTGACCCCCAGCGGCCCAGAAGTCCATGGCTGAGGCGGGATGCCGAGGCCCCCAGGCCCGCTTGCAGCCAGCGTGGAGGCGCGGGCGGGGGCCACTGAGAGGCGGGGCTGACGCTTGCTGGCACGGCCTCGCCGGGCTTCGTCACCGCATGCACGGACTCCCGACGTCCCGGCCGTCCTGAGCCAGGACCCGGTGGCCCCGGGCGTCCCCTCGGCCTCCTGGTGGGACTGCCCATTGCAGGCAGTGGGCAGGCCTGACCTCGCCGGGGCTCTCGACCCCGTAGTGCTCTTGTTACTTGAATGTTTAGCTGAGCCTGTTCCGGACGGAGCTACTTCTGTAACGCGGGGACTCACAACCCTCCGAAGTGTAAATAGGCCCCGGAAGCATGTGCTTAGAGCCTCGTTTGCTGATTTTTAACGATCCCGTGTAGAGCACGTGGGACCGACCGTAGCGATGATGAGCCGACGCAAGGCTCCGCCGGGGGCGGGGGCCTGGGACACGGGAGGGCCTGCGGTGCACGGCGCAGGGGTCTCCACACGGGCGTGTGCAGGCAGAGGATGTGACCCGTCCGTTCTCAGCGTCGTGGCTCAGCAGCTGGGGTGCTGTGGGGATTTCTGCTTGGCTGGCAACGGATGGAGGAACCACACGCCCCTGCTTCGGTCGCCGGAGACCAGTTCCTGTTGAGAGCAGAGTTACTGCAAGGAGGCTGCTGCCGCTGGTGAGCCAGTGAAGGACGAGTCAGGGCATGCGTCCCGAGGGCTGCCGGGCGGCCTGGCGGCGGAGCAGTTTCTCGAGCAGGCCGAATGCTCTCCCCCCTGCCCCCACCCCGTGCTGTCCCCCTCCCCGGCGTCACTTAGCGCAGGCTTCGCTGGAAACACCAGAGCCCAATGCCCCGACCTTCATCTGAAACCCAGCCCACCCGGGAAAGAGGAACTCGTGCTTTTTTGTTTGTTGTATTTAGTATTTTCTGCACTGGAGGGTGGGGGGAGGTTCGGGGGGTTTTTCCCTCCCCCGTTCACACATTAGTTTCCTTTCTTCTCAGAGTACCACCCACCTGCTGGGTCCGGGGCCCCTCCTTCCCTGGCGGGCCACCTGGGAGAGTACCCCGACCTGCCTCGGAGAGCCCCGAGTGCGGCCCAGGGTTGTGAGCACATCACCTGCCTGACGGCCCCCTGGTACAGGGCGCCTGGGGGAGGGTGCGGTGGGGGGGAGGGGAGAGAGTGTCAGGTTCAGGACCGGGTTTCCACGAAGGTGAGTTGGTGGCTGTCTCGGTGAGGCCGGCACCCCCAAAGCCTGCATCCCCAAGGCGTCCCTCTTGGGTGAACTCGCTAAGATTGTGAATCCCAATCCCGAAGCACATCCTCAGCTATGGTGATTAAAATGTGGCTTGTGTAGGCATCCTTCGTAGTAAACTGGGGGCCGGCCCGGGCTTCACCTGGGAGCCCTGGCGGCTTCCACCCCACTCCCAGCCCACCCCTTCCCCCTCCCACGCTCTGGCCTCCTGCTCAGGCTGGCCGAGGCTCCTCTGGCCTCACCAAGTCTCTTCAACAAAGCATGTTGAACTCATCTACTTTCTGGAACCCCCAAGGAAGGAGCTTAGGGAACACTTCATTTTGGCGGCACTTAAACTGGGGGTCAAACGTGAAGTATCAGCTCGGGGGGAGGGAGGAGGGTAGCTCTTCAGCCGGGTGAGCTGAAGGCAGGAATGAGATGCCCCAGGGGGCTACCCAGGAGCCCAGGCAAGACAGGCGGCTGGGCCTTATTTAGCCCAGGAGAGATGTGGGCCCCTATATGGGGATGGCCGAGCCTGAGAAGTCAGGCAAGACCCCCTCGGAGCCCCGGGGGGCCGGAGGGGGCCAGCTCGTTCCAAGATGCTGGGCAGGAGATCAGGGAGATGGCTGGCTTGCTGAAGGGCCCTCCAGACAAACGTGGAAGGCGTTGGGGTGTCTGATCCGTTCTCCCCGCATTTCAGAACTTCCAGGCTTTCTACCTCACCTTCCCGCAGCCAGCCAGCAGCACACGCCCAGGTTGCGTCCCCTTGGGGAGCCGAGGACCCCGGGGCTGACCCCGACCGGGGTGGTCCCAGGGAGGTTTGGGTTTTGAAACCATGAACCGCCACTTTGTCCTGGGTTCCGCTCCTGGCGGGTCCTCGGTCCCACGATGCCCCGGTTGCCAGGGGTGACATCCCTGCCGTGGTGGTGGGTGGGTGCCCGGTCACGGTCACAGGCACAGTGGGGCACCAGTGGCGGGGAGGGGGGTCTCTGTGGGGCCATTGGGAGTGCCTGGAGAGGCCGAGAACCACCACATAATAGCGCTCATTGTTCCTGGATCGACAGCTACTTTTTTTTTTTTTTTAGCATAGAGGCCAGAGCCACGAACCACACGGCTTAGTCACGGCCTCTCATTCGGTTCTCTCTCAGGAGACCGACTGTTGTGCTGAGGTCTTCCAACGGGCCGGTCAGGAAATCAGCCTTTCATCCCGCGAGTCCTCACAGAAGCAACAGGGGGGGTGGGGAGGGAACCCTGTGGCTGAGCCGCGGAGACGCCGACCGACGTTTCAGCCGCATCTTCAAACGGGCTGGGCTACTGCTTCCGTCTCAAAGCTCCCAAATCTGTGCCATGAGCGGAGGGATGTCATCCCTGTTCAAGAAAAGCTGAATGACACTCAACGTGATTTTCTAGACCACTGAGAAAATCTTTATTTACAATAAATTTCAATAAAATTTGCATAAATATATTCCCAACGTACAGCTTTCTCCTCAGATTTCTTCGTGTCGTTTTACAAGTCAGCCCGTCCTGTTCTCATCACTCCTTTCGGACGCCGGCGCGGAGCTGACGTTGGGAGGCGGAGGGGCGCTGCCCGGGAGCCGGGGGGGACCTGAAGGCTCGGGGTGGTCGGGGCGGGCCTCTCGCGGGGGAGCGAGCTCTTCCGCTCCGTCCCGGCCCTCCAGCTTCCGCCCCATGGTGGCCACCAGGATCTTGAGCCACGCGTTCTCCGTGAGGAGGTCCTGCGAGGCGTCGGCCAGCTCCTGCAGCCTGCGGGCCAGCTCCTCGAGCTCGCGGGCCTTGCGCTCGGCCAGCGCCCGCAGCTGCTCGCTGTGCAGCCGGAGCAGCCCGTGCCGCGCCTCCAGGCTCTGCTTCTGCCGCAGCAGCCGGTGCCCGTCCCTGCGCGCGCTCGAGAGCTGGGCCTCCACCTGCCCCTGCGCCCGCTGCAGGGCGCCGATCTCCGCCCTCAGCTTCCGGATCTCTCTCTCCAAGTGGGAGATGTGCCCCTGCTGGAAGACGGCCTCGCTCTGAACACACTCTTTGGTGGGAGGATCAGCCCGGCTCCGAGGGGAAGAAGCCGGGTCCGAGTGATGCAGGATGAACCTCAGCAGATTGGGAAGGGTGATGGGAAGGTCTTCGGGGTACTTCACACTGCGGTCCTTCCTGGAGAGAGAGGGAAAGGAGTCAGAGGGGACAGCCCTGCAACACGCTCCGTCCGGACGGCACTGCCACCGGAGGCCAGGCCGCTGGCTTCCCACCAGGAGACATTCTGAGGATTTTACTTACCAGAAGTCAGCAAGGAAAATGTTATCTGGACAAAAATGTTTCTACAAGGTGGAGCCTGTCGCCTGTGCTTGTTCTGTAATTAAGGCCGCTTATCTCAACTGCGTGTCTGTTCCCAGGACAAAGAGCTCAGTTTCTGTTAACAACCTTCTAAGCAAGACAAGGAGCTCCCAGGCCCAAGAGGGCACCGGCAGCGTGTGGGCAGAGGGGCCTCTTCGAGCTCTGGGAGGCCCAGTGGCCGGTAACGAAGGGCGTCCCCAGGCAGGACGTCACCTGTGTCACCCCGTGGCCGTCAAAGTGCTTGGTGAAATGAAGACTGAACACTCAGCCAGATTTCTTCAGCCAGCCGGTAGGACACGTTATTCAGAGCAGGAGTTCTTACCTGGGGGAGACTATAACCCGCCCCCTGCCACGGGCATCTGGCAACATCTGGAGACATTGTTATTAGCAAAATGGGCGAAGTGTCACTCAGGCCCTGACTCCGGTCAAACAGACCCACCAAGGGACTGTGAGAAAGGAAGGCTGCCCCGCCCTGAGAGCACAGAATAAGGAAGCAAAGTGAGGTAGGAAGGGGGTTTTCCCCAAAACTCTGTTGCAAGCCCTGATGCAGAAAATTCCTTTTGAGAAGTTATCATTTAACTGCCTGATGACCAAAATGTCCGGCGTGTGTAGTGACCTGTGTATGCACAATCCGGCCGCACTACATCAGAGCCACCAGCTTGACGCACAAGGTGGGCAAAGAGCAGCTACGTTGTCCTAAAGCAACGGGGGTGAGGCAGGGCCACCTGCCAGGCAGACCTGTAAGGCTGCCGCCCACCGTCGTGAGTGCCCAGCCCGGCGGCCTCTCTGCGCCCCTGCACCCCCTGACCCGTGGAAGGGGTGACGAGAGTGTTGTTGCCCTCACGGGACTGTTGGAAGGAGGGCACGAGTTACCTGAAAGCTGAGCGTTAGCCTAAAATCGATCATACTGTTCTTTCAAAGCCCAACCAGAAACCACTCATTACAAGCTCACGAGCCCTCGCCACACACAAAGCCAGGGGCCAAATACCTAAGACAAAAGGTGTTCTGCTGATGGGGAGCTCTTTCCCAATGAAATAAGTATCCCAGGAAAATTAAAATCGCATATGCCCCATTTTATAGCACACTCAGGGAAATGGAAAAGTCAAATATTCAGAGTAAATATATAACCACACCCTACTTTAAAACACGGTTTCCTTAACCTCCAGAAGCTTTCTTCGACTGCGCCCTCCCAGCCATTCGACGACTACAAACCACCTGGTGTCTGTGGGGTGCAGGTGGGGAAGGATGAGCAGAGGCCGGATCGGCGCCGAGACCCGCCTAGGCGGCGCAAACCCGGTCTTACAGGGCAGAGTACCCGAACTGCCCCGGGAGGGGGCTGCCGAGGGACCGGAGCGTGGGTGGGAGACCTTCACGTGACTGAAAACGACCTCTGTAAGCACGCTATTTCAGAGCAGAGTTCGGGGCGCCATCCCCGTGAGTCTGCCTAACACGCGTGCTGAAGTGCTTTCCCACTTCTTACAAGTAGCAAGGACACAGGTGTGAACAAACTCCCCAGGAAAGAATCATTTCGGAAATGGCCCCGCGGTCCGACTCCCTTCGGAATTCCCTAGGCGTGTGTTCACGCAGCTCTAGCACCTAAAGGGCCAAATAAAAACCTGACCGAGGGTGTAAGGCATCTTCTCCAAAGACGGGGCCTTGCTACTGCGGCCGGGCGGGCTGCTCCTCTCAAGAGGCCCGGTCCTTGCCAGGGCACAGGCTAGAATGAACCAGCCCATCCTTGTGACGTCTTCACCCAGGCGCGTGCCAGGGCGCCTCGATTCTGAAACGTCACACGCGGTGGTGGCAGGAAGAGCGGCTCTCTGATGCACCTGCACAGGAAAGCCAGCGGGCGCAGGAGGCGGCCCAGGGCGCGCCCTGTGGCAGAGGACAAGCCCTCGCATGTGGCTTCTGTTCCAGGACCGTGAAACACGTGCTGGCTGGAGGCAATGTGCACGGCAAACGAGGCACCCCCTCCCCCATCACCTGGAATCCTCCTCCAAAGTAACTGTCGACATCTTGACACTCCCCTACTTACTGCGCACGTAACCTAGTGTGTGGGCAGGCTGCTCTTAGCAAAACGCACATATGCGTTTGCATTCTTTTCACTGAAGATGACGTAAGCACAGTCACCGTGAAAAAGGGATCTCTCCTTTCCTCTCTTGCCAGCGGTCAGCTCACACCCTTTGCCTGTTCACACCCTCTGAGTAACCTGAGCACTCATTCAATCTGGACCAGCTAACGGGGAGCTCGCTTCTCTTGCGACTACTCTTTACTTTTAGGAAATAAGGAAAATTCCATTCCAGAGCAGTAATGAGGTTTTTTTGGTTTACCAAGCTCTCTGCGTTAACAAAGAGCTTGACATGGGGCGCCTGGGTGGCGCAGTCGGTTAAGCGTCCGACTTCAGCCAGGTCACGCTCTCGCGGTCTGTGAGTTCGAGCCCCGCGTCGGGCTCTGGGCTGATGGCTCGGAGACTGGAGCCTGTTTCCGATTCTGTGTCTCCCTCTCTCTCTGCCCCTCCCCCGTTCATGCTCTGTCTCTCTCTGCCCCCCCCCCCCCAAAAAAAAAAAAAGAATAAAACAAAGAGCTGGACACTCTTCTCACGTTCAGTATTTACATTCTTGACTTTCCAATACTAAGGGGCCGCAGGGGCGCCTGGGCAGCTCAGTCAGTTGAGCGTCTGACTTCGGCTCAGGTCACGATCTCACGGTTCGTGGGTTCCAGCCCCGCATCGGGCTCTGTGCTGACAGCTCAGAGCCTGGAGCCTGCTGCGGATTCTGTGACTCCCTCTCTCTCTGCTCTTCTCTCACTAGTGCTGTCTCAAAAATAAACAAACATTAAAAAAGCTAAAAACAAAACACTAAGGGGCTGCAGGGATCACCAATGCACATCCTCACATGGACAATCAGGCAACTTTCTACTGCAAGGCACTCCAGCCTGACTCAGTCCCCCAACACACACCCCGTCACCAATTCTCGGTGTATCTCTTTCGGTCTCGCTCAAGACATACTCATGCATTCTAGCTGCTGGCACCTGCTGGGTGTTAGGACTTTAATACTTTTCCAAACTATGTTTGAAATTCGAAAACCATGCTTCATTAAACTTCCTGCCCAACATCCATCCCACACAGATGAAACTGCTTTATGGTCCATGATTCCTTGACTGTGCAGCACTTTATTTCTTAGAAGGAAAGAAGCTCATGACAACAGTCAGCACAACAGGATGAGTCACGCTCTGTTTTTAGTACATGATGTGACAGGACCCTACTACCCCAGGAAGTATTCCAGCAAAAATTCCTTGAGATAAAGAGGAAACAACAAGGAAATGATTAGGTATCTATGAGAAATAAAAAGAGAAATAAAAAGTATGGCAGTGGCTGCCATGAACAGTAAAACTGAGGGCAGGAAATTAAAACAGGAGACACCACATACATGAATTAAGGACCTCGTTAGAGTAACCTGCAAATGCTTTTTCCCTAAAAAGATACCATCAGAGTCGTGTGACTAGGTCCCTGAGGACCCTTTTGAAAACAAAAGAGAATCTTTTTTTTTAAAAAGGGGTCAGAACATCTCGTTTATCAGGCTTTTAAAGGCCAAGAGTTCATTTCCCTTTTAGCAAAACATCCGCACCCAACATTTACTAATTGCCAAGTTAGGCCGTTCGTCCTCCTTGCTTAGGTCCCGTCCCCGCCTGCCGGGCTTTCAGGGAAGTTGCTGTCATCACTGGACTTGGAGTCCGCCTGCACGATGTGAAGAGATCAAGGGGAGAGCCCCGTGGCAGACGTTCACGGAAGTCTGCACACGTGGGGAGAAGGCTCCTTGAATCCCATGAACGGGGTACAGTGAGGAGTCGTCTCCATTTCCAGCTTGCACAGGAGGGACAAGCCGGGCATCAGGAGAACTCGATGGAAAATGACGCACATGAAAGCCTGGGTCAGCCAGGGCCTGACTCCCGGGGGGGCTCAAGAGATGAGCTGCTGTCTGGCCCAGGTGAACGTGGCTCTTTGCCATCCATCTCGGCATCCACTGGAGGCTCATAAGACCCAGAAGGCAAACGAGTTCTGACGGCCACATGCACGCTCGTGAAAACACTGTGGGAGGGGTGAAGTTCTTACCAAAAACCACCTCTGACCTCGTGACACGAAAGCCCTTTTACCCCGGGTCCCTGATGGCGCATTTTTTTTTCTTTTTTTTTCCCCTCAATAGAACATTTTTTTAACAATACATTTTATTCAAAATAGTTTAGTAACAGCTAATGATTTGCATTTCATTTCTGTGAGGCACCTTAAACCCTTTTCATTTTCAAAAGAATCCCATCTGCCCAAATATTGAGTAAAGATCGAAAATAGTGAAAAAACTTACCTGCTGCAGGGGAAAAATAAGATAGTAGGGAGACGGTCAACCATGAATTCCCAAGGAAGGTCATTCTGAGATACATCAATCCTGACAAAGGCAGAGGGAAAGATGAGAGTAAGTAAAAGATCAGCCCAAGACACTCCGACCTCAAAGAACTTTCTCCAATAAATGAAGATCCTGGAGCATATTCCGTGGCCATACTGGTCAGGCCCTCTGAGTAAATGTACTACTATTCCAGGTTGGGTGCAGCTCAGGGGACAAGAACCAATGCTTCCAGAACATGCAACTTTCTCCACTTTAACTTACGGAGCAGAAGGGACATGTCCTGAGAGTAAAAATGAACTTTCAAAAGAAAAACACCTCACTGACACCTCAGGAGCAGTCCACGCTCCCCTCACGGGGTCTGGGCAAGCAGGGAAATCCCTGGACTAGTTCTGGAAAAAGGAAATCATTGTGCAAAATACATCAAGCCTCTGAAGATGTAAGAAAACTGGAGAGTAAAGGTGATCTCTATTTTATATTTTGTAACTCCGGACGGAGGCCACAAAACACGCATTTTCTTAGCAGATTTTAGGTTAATTTTCTAATCTGGAAAATGCCACGTGTGCTGAATTACCCAACCTCGGGTTCATTACTGGTGAAGCAGGTAGTGGCCCCTCCTGCAGCCGGCACTCAGCTCCCCCCCCAACCTCAGCTGGCAGGCACTGCTCAGATGGAACGAAAAACACAAACAAACAAACAAACAAATAGTAGTCCTCGAAGAAGGGCGCAGACCTTGGAGGGCCATTCGGACAGGTGGTTCGGACATCAACCATCACAAATAATGCATACAAAAGTGGGGACTTTCTGAATCGTTAACTTGATAGTAGTTCTCCGAGAATCGTGGCCATTGGGCGTCAACCAGCGCCACGCATTCGCCCAAAAGGGTGACCACTTTAGAATGGTTTTAAACAACTCAACGGCACTGCCGTCTCTGCCTGGGCGAGCCTACCTGAAACGTCAGAGTTCCGTTTTTTAAACAAGTGGTAGGGCACGCCCTAGCCTATCATCAAATACTGTTTTTCCTCCCGATTTTCACTCCAAAATCATGTAAAATTGAAAGAAAAACACTGTTGTAAATATCACTCAGAATTCCATTGGGCCAATCGGGCCTTCTTTCTGGGATTCGCATTCAGGCTTGGTGTATATACCCACATGTTGTTAAGAGCAGTATTCATATATTTCAAATGCAATTCTTTTCAATAATTCTACAAAAAGCATTGTTCTAATAAATGGGCAAAAATCCCATCAAACGCCCAACTGTAATTTACTTAGATGTGCTTCTACCATTAGATACAAATAATGCTACAGGGAGTGACTAGCTCATGCTTCTCTGCCAGTCCTAGTTCCTTAATTCCCCAAAGTAAAATTAACTGGGTCAAAAATGTATAACAATTTTTGTGCTTTCTTACAAATGTTGCTAAAATGCCTTCCAAAAAGGTGACGCCAATTCACTTCTGCTATTAGCTCCATCTCTCTGTGCCAATTTCACTCCATTTTATTAACACAAGATTCTGTCACGTCAAAGCATCTGTTAATAAGTGTAAATGATACTTTGTTATTGTTTCCATTTACATTTATCAGGCTGTAACTTCCACACTTGCTTACTTATACTCTCCTCCTCCGGCCGTGAAAAAGCCTATTCGTGTCTTTTCTTCACACAGGAGTCCCTCTCGGCTGTTTCTCCCCGGACCCCCAATTTGTCACTGCGGTAAAATACACACACAACGTGCCATCCGAACCACTCCTGAGCACACAGTCTGGTCGTGCAAAGTGCATTCATAATGCCGTGCAGCCGTCCCCACCACCCAACTGCAGAAGCGTTCTGTCATCCTGAAAAACTGGGGAATCTCTACCTGCTGCACAGCCCCCACCCCCGCTCCCCCGGGCACCCACCATCTCCTCTCTGTCTCTGCGAATGTGACTGCCCTGGGTGCCCTGCATATGTGCGATCGCAAAGGACGTGTCCTTTCGTATCTCTGTATCTCACTTTGCACTGACGCCCTCAAGGTCTGTCCACCTCGTAACGGGTTTCAGAATGTGCCTCCTTTTTAAGGCCGAGTAACATTCCACTGTGTGGACTGACCGCATTTTCTTCTCAGCAGCTCCTTAAACCTTTGTCATTTCTCAGGGTCTAGAGTAGGAGCGCCTGACCAGGAAGCCCGGACCCTCACTTACAGTCTGTGCGACTCTGGGAAAATTACCGCCATCTCTCTGTGCCTCGGGCTCCTCCTCGGTAAAAAGAGAGTGACAGCCGCGCCTGCTTCACCGAGTGCGGCGACAATTAGGTCAGAGGATACGTACAAAGAAAACTCTCACGGCGCAGTTTGGCTCTATGCTGCTCAGAGCAGACCCAGCGGGTGAAACAGAGATGCTGTAAAATGTACCTATTTTTCTTTCTTTCTTAAGCCTATTTTCCTGGTGTCTTTCACTGCACACTTTTCTAGTGCAATCTGTCCATCTTTCTTTATTTTTTTTTAACTGCTTCACTTTGGGAAGTTTCCATCTCTCAAACTAGCAAACTCAATATTCTATGTTCTGTTGTTTTTCCTATGATTTAATCTTTGTACTGAATTCTAATCTGTCTGGAAGGCTGAAATCTAAACACCACCTGCCCCCCCGCACCCCCCCCCCCCCCGGCCCAACAGCTTAGTACCTATCCAAACAGTCTTCATTTCAGACTTGTCTCTACAAAACAGTGATTTAAAAACGGTTTTGCTGACTACGGAGCCCACATCCGGTACCCACGGAATCACAAAACCAGAACACAAAGGTACCAACCAGTGTTTCTTCCTAATGTGAGGAGTGAGGAGGGAGGCCAGACCTGGTGGACGGATGTGCTCTGGGTCCCGGGGCTGGCGGGTGGCACGTCAGGACCGCCCCCTTTCACCGGGCCGAGGCCACCGTGCCACGGAGCTCCGTGGGCACCCTTCCCATGGGGTTCCGGGGAGCCGGCCGCTGGCGGGGAGGGGTCAGCGCCGCCCCCACACTCGCCCTCCCGGGAATTCGGTCGGGGCTACACACACTTGGCACCACGGAAGCAACACTCAGAACTCACTGGGAGCATGCGGGTTTCGAGGAGGTTCTGCTCTGGCTTCAAGCTGACAATCAAACTGCACCCAGTCTCACCCAAGGTTTATGAAAAGCGGGCAGGCCCTCGCCAGCCACACGGCTACGCTGAGAGAGCGAAGACGGGCAGAGGGGCTTCCTTACCGGGCCACGGTGAGAGCGTCCGCCGGCAGGAGGCGAGCTAGCTGGATGAAGACGTGATTGAGGGATGGACAGAAGCCGCACCACTGTGCGTAATAGAGCAGCAACACGTCCTGGGGGAAGGGAAGACGGTGGTTACAAAGGGCGCACGCGTGTCCCGACCGCGCTCGGAACCCAGCGGGCATTCAGGAGCTGCTGCTTACTGCTCCCCTGCCAGGGAATATCTCCAGCTTCACATCGTTCCAATTCTGTGCTTTCTTAAGGACTTTCTGCGGTGAGAGAAGCGTCGGGTAACGCGTATGTCGTGCAGGGAGACCGTCCCGCGACTGACCTGGGCCTTATCAAAACCCAGCCTTCGCCCCGACGCCCGCAGCTTCGGCAGCTACCTCACCAGGGGGAGGTGGCTGGATTTGTGCCCCTCCGACTCCGTACCTGTTTTTGAAGGACCACTTCCCAAAAGGTATCAGTTGTCACTTCAGTGATTAAATGTTGAGGAGGGAACTGGGCAGAATCACTTCCAATAAGGTGCCTTTTCAAGGGACTGTAGAGAACGCTGAAGTTTTGAATAAAAGACTCTAAAAATAAAGAGAAAATGAGATCAGCTCTTGGCGAAGTACAGAGGGAGTAGCTGGCCTACTTTACACTCTGCATGTAAAAGCTGGGATGGCTTCACAGGCTGGCACTCTGAACACCTCGCCCACAGGGAGCGCCCTGAACGAGGCTGCCCGGGGCGGGGGGGGGGGCACCAGGTTCAGCTCTGAGTGCGACCTCGGCAGACAGTAATCTAGCTACCAAAACACCACGCGGAGTCACAGGCTCTAGGATTTACAGGCCAGGAGTTCTCTTTTTTCCTAATGGGGCTGGTCCCCAAACAGACACCCGATCGACATGCCACCACCCCGAAGAGACTTCAACCTACAACGCTCAGACCTTTAGACAGCACTACAGATGTGGCTAACTCCACAAGGTACTGGAAGGTGACAGGCGTTTAATACTTGAGGCGGGGAGCTGTGGTTTTTGTTTGCTTTGTTCAAGTCCTTCAAGTTTCTTTCTTGAAAGTGTAGGAAAAATAAACTCAATTACATTTCATGGAAAATCCCATAAGGCTCACAAATAATCCAAAAACCTAACTCGAACCAACAGCTTTCCCCTCCCACTGCCTTCAGACTCCTTGGCACCTGTCTAGAGCAGCACTGATCGGCGGGTCCCTTCTTTCTCTCTCTCCTCTCTCCATTTTGAGGTCCTAACGAATAGTGAGTGACACTTTCCACAGAGGGAGGAGGAAGTGAAGGATGTCCTGTGCATACTAAAGAGAACTCATTATCTGCATCTGAATAACTTACTTGGCTATGTTTCTGAAACATAAAACCAAAAATTATCTCCTAATGTGAATGAAGCCTCAATTCTGAAACTGCCCCAGAGACAGCCGACTTAACAGTCAACTCTCCAAACCAGCGAGACACAGGTACTTTTTCACAAGGACCCTTACAAATTTTGTCACCAACTCCAGGACAAAGAGCTGAGCTACATGTACATTTCAGAGCAGATACAGAAGAGGAAAAGAAATTACGGGGCGCCTGGGTGGCTCAGTCGGTCAAGCGTCTGCCTTCGGCTCAGGTCATGATCTCATGGTTCGCGGGTTCAAGCCCCACAGAGGGCTCTCTGCTGTGTGTGCAGAGCCCGCTTCAGATCTTCTGTCCCCCTTTCTCCCTGCCCCTCCCCTGCTTGTGCACTCTATCTCTGAAAGGAAGAAAGGAAGGAGGGAGGGAGGGAGGGAGGGGAGAGGAAAATAAATCTGAAGAAGGCTTCTTTCAGATTACCCTCAAGTTCAAATTGAACACATTATGAGCTCATTGAATGCTTGTGTGTTACTGAACATAATTCGGGAAAGTCCAATAAACACTTCAAAAATACAGGGTTGTTTCACTTTAGAAAAACTCAGAACACCAAAACGTAACTTTAGAAAACACCAATCAGGAGTAATTTACAGTAACGATAGAGAATGCAATTCATAAAGCGATAGGTCACAGGTTCCTTTAAACACTCGGGAGCTTCATGTTTATAATGTAGACCTTGACACAGGACAAGAATCAACATTTACATGAGCCTTTCCAAAGGTGGCCATTGTAAAAAACAAGCTTCACCTGGGCTTAAAAGAAGACAGCTAAAAGGACTGTTATTTAGGGGGCTTGGAGTTTCCTTTTGCCTTCATACCCTCTAAAATTTGGATAAGAAAGGTTTCCCTCTCTACCAAATTGCTCCTGCCTCCATCTGGCAAACGCTGGCTTCCCCCACATTTCCAGTGAGGCTGAACTAACACAGCTTTTGAATTCTCACTTCCTCGTGTGGACATCAAGGATGTCAGCAGAGCCCCGGGAACAGGACAGCTGGTGTTCCTTACAGCCGCTGCCACCGCAGAGCCCCGAGGTCGAGCTCCCGGACGCTTTCCCAGAATGGGCCTTACCCACCCCACCCCCAAAAGTGGTTTCTGCTGGTCTGCAACGTGACACGTGTTTGTGACAGTCTAGGCACCCAAGGTCACAGCAGCATTTCTCAAGGAGGTACAAACAGCGGCAGAACAAATTAGGTCTGGCGGCCTGGAAATTTCTACATCCAAACCTGTGGGCCAAAAAGGAGGACAGGCTGCTGTGCGGGTTCAGTGCCTTCTGTCTCAGCTCCTCTAGAAGGGACCCCGCTGTCAGGGCTCAAATTCCTCAGCCCCCAGGATGCTCCCACCCCATGCAGCTCATCCCACCTCCAAACAGGACAGGGACCGCCAATTTGCAACGCGGACTTCTACCCACCCCCCAAGGGGCTGCATGAGAAACTTAGCCACAATTTGCAGTCAGGAAGTTTCCGGTCCACTTAACAGACAAAACCAGCTTCTCTTAAAACTATGACCAAGTGCAGTCTAAAGAATTCAAATGAGCTAAAGAGCTGACATCACCCATGACCAAGGGTACTGCCATCCCCGGAGGAAAGTTCCCAGTGTGAGGTTAAGGGATCCTTTTTACGCCTGGGGAAGGGAGGCGCCCACGGTACCTAGGGTGAACTTCCTAAGAGCTTCTTTTGGATCCAGGACGTAGTGAGACTCTTCTCTCACATCGACAATCGTGGCAAATTCCTTCACCCGGGTGGCGCTCGGAGCCCCTAGCCTCTCTGCATACAACCAAAATAAATTCGAATCCAAAAGGTAGATGTTCAGGGTCTTGTTGGTTCTGCAGCTCAGGCCTGTGAAGTTCGTGCTGCTCACGTCCACCTCAGGAAAGAGATAGCGGTTCTCCTCAATGTGAGGAAGGGAGCCCGGGGTCTCAACATGGCATTTCTCCTCCAGGGAAGAAAACGCAACGGCCGGGGTTTCAAAGACACCTTGCACAGAATCCACGAAGCCCGTCGCGGCCCTGTTTATGGTCCTGCAACATGCAGTGTAGTAGCTGAAAGGGCTGTAGGAGCTCAGGAAGTTGCTGCACTCCACACTGTGGGACACCACGTGATAAAAGGTCTGTTCCTTGAGGTAGAAAGAATCCAGAGCCGCCGCCATCTCAAAAAAGCTGCACTGCGGCACGCCGGCCGAGCTGGGCCTGAGGCCCGCCGTGGTCTGGTTGACGCACAGCTCACAGACGTTGTGGGTCCTGGAGACGGGGCGCCACTGGGGCAGCACCACGGTGTTGCAGCAGGGGGACGCCACTATCGGCGACGGGTCCGGCAGCTGGGCGGGGGGCTCGGGCGCCAGAGACCGGAACAGCGGGGCGTCTGCTCGCCGCAGGTGCTGAAGGAGCCGCTCGACCACCTGGTCCCCGTGACAGTTGTTGTACTCCAAGGCCACTTCGGTGATCTGAAACATAGGGCGGAGCTCGTGAGAGGCGCAGCGAGGGCCGAGGGGGCGACCCCGCAGCCGTCAGGCCTGGAAAGCATCGGAGTGTGAGTCACAAGGAGCCCCGGCCGGACGCGTCACCCCAAACAGGAAGCTGCCACACCAAAAGCCTGAATCAAGAGGCTCGGGGTCTCTTTCAGAACACGCGCCTCTATCGACAGGGAACCACCCGTGCAGAGAAGGGGCCGGAGAGGCAGACGTCTCCGTCCAGCACAGGACCAGAGTGAAGCTCGCCCCTTGACGTGCGTCCGGGCCGTCGAGGGACCAGCAACAGGTTTTAAATCTCAACGCCCAGGGGAGCGCCTTTTCCTTCACACCTCTGCCCCTCTCCATACAAACGATGTCTTCCTACTTCACCTCCACTAAGTCTAAAAACTTCCCAAATACCTGAGTAGATCAAAGTATTTCACGGCATAGGGGTTTCCAAATAAACCCACACCTCACAGGAGGCTCCGAATTCAACCTGCTCCAAACCATTCACCAGGTTTGGATCAAATTTGAATTTGGATCAAATTTGCCAGTTAGTTAAAAGGTGTAAAGTCACTCAGGACTTTGTTTCATTAAGGTAGGGGTGTGTGTGTGTGTGTGTGTGTGTGTGTGTGTGTGTGTGTGTACACGGACGTGTGTAGAACTATTTAATGAGTGCTTTTCCAATTTCAAAAAAATCTACAAATTTTATATATGGTATTTACAGACAATGTTAACTCAAGACATAGGCATTCATACAGAAAAATACCCTGAATAATTCTTGGGCATAAAAAAAAGATCATTTTAGATGATAAACCAGTGTTTCACTTTCTTCCCCATACAAAAACCTCTCAACCCTTTCTGGATAAGGCTCTGAGAGCACACGGGACTAACCAAGTCAAGCCTACATGATCCATAAAGGGCCCAGTGACCCGCCGGCCCCATCTGAGGACTGCTTTGCACTCAAAGACACAACAGATCACTACTCCTAGCCATGCCCCCAGCCCCCAGAAAAACCCCACAAAAATTCAAGTATTTACAAAGTCCACGTAGGAGCATACTAAGGGCAAGATTCCTGAAAACGCATTTTTCCTCCTCTCTTTTCACGACATTGCTCATAAGCAAAGCAGCCACGTAAAGGATGCTTTTATATTATTTATTATTTCATTAAAAAAATATTTTTTGACACTTATTCATTTTTGAGAGAAAGAGACAGAGTGCAAGTCGGGGAGGGGCAGAGGGAAGGAAGACAGAGAATCCAAAGCAGGCTCCAGGCACTGAGCTGTCAGCACCAGAGGCTGATGCGGGGCTCAAACCCACGAACCTCGAGATCATGACCTGAGCCAAAGTCAGAGCCGCCAGGTGCCCCAATTTCTTCCAATTGAAGAAAATATCTTGGGGGCACCTGGGTGGCTCAGTCAGTTGAGTGTCTGACTTTGGCTCAGGTCATGATCTCACAATTCCTGAGTTCGAGCCCCGTGTTGTGCTCACTGCTATCAGCTGGGAACCTGCTTGAGATCCTCTGTCCCCCTCTGTCTGCCCCTCCCCTGCTTGCTCTGTCTCTCTCAAAAACAAACAATGAAAATAAAAGAAAGAAAATATTCTGTGTAGAGTAATGCTCTTAAAAAGTGAGGAATTCTTACTTTTCTCCTGTATACTGAACTGGTTTTTACTCTTCTATTACTTTGACACAACAGGCGGCTTTACACGTGAATCGCTTCATGTCCTATTTAATTTTGCATGAACGAATAAGGAAAATGTGACAAATAACCTGAAATGTCTGTGCTCTAAATGCCTGCCTCCATTTTCTTTAATCAGATAAATGTTCAAGTCCCAATAAGACAACCGTGACTTTGCTTATCGGACTCCCGTGCCGTGAATGCCTCAAAGCAGTGCTGTTCAAGCTGAAAACAAGTCACCGGGTCTTTTGACAAGCACACTGAGATGTCTCAGGACCCCTCTAGGACTCTCTCTAGACACACAAGGGGGTCAGCGGCCTGACGCCGTGTGCGGCCCATGCCATGTCCTCCGGAGCCGGGAGCGTGTGCGAGCAGCTGCTGGTCCTGGACCGGGCCTCGCAGTGCAACGACCACACGGCCACCCGCCCGTGAACCCCCCGCCACGCCCCCCACCCCAAAGCCCCGACTCTACCGCCCTCGCCGTATGCTGCCTCCCTGCGCTCAACAGCCCGTAAGCTTCCTCAACCGTCTGCCACATCCCATCCCCACCACCGTCCAAGTCGAGCATTTTACATCTTCCCACTTTCCTGGAAAACGTCGATAATGGTAACACACGGTTCTGCTGACACCTCTCCTTGGTCAGTGAGGCTCCGATGGCCACGATTAATCCTGAAGTCCTCAAAGCAGCCCCCAAGGGCCTCTCCCCGTCAGGCTTTAACTCTGTGTCTCTCCAGCCAGCCCTTTATGGGGGTCACCACCCGCACCACATCCGAACACTGGACCCGCAGCAACTTCCCTACCTCCACTCACCCAGAAACTCTGTCCCAAATGCCTGCCCCCTCCGAAGCCTCTCCCAGCCTCAGCCCCGCCCAGCCCAGCCCCCAGCTTCCTGGGACGGAGCCCTGTCTCCTCCAATTCCCCCCAATCCAAACCTGGGGCTGACCTTCCTGTGCCTTGAATTACAAAGAGCAAGCTCGTGCTGCCCTACGGCACAAGCCTCTGGGACCATGAGAGCAAGGCTGTGTCTTCTCCATCCTTCTCCCCACGGCTCCCTGACATAGTGCTCAATAAACATTTGCTAAATCGATCTAAAACAAAGAGGGAAATGTACTGCACAGAGCACTCTGCTTGGCTAAGGAGTCCATAATACTGCTAGGATGCCATCTCGTTTTCAACAACCCCTCAGCCATACGCTGATGTTACGGGAATCCACTCACCTTGCGGGGACACTGTGAGCCTTGAGGAAAGGAGCCACAGGCAAACTCTGATAATACAAGGCGGCCTGGCCGCAGATGGAGGAAGTGGGGGAGAGAAGGGAAAAAGGCAGAAAACCAAGTGCCTTCCCACCAAGGGCCAAAATCCAACCACGACCCCCTGAACAGAGGAAATGGGCTCTGGTCACAGACCACCACCCCATCCAGGACCCTGGTTTGCCCAAACCAGACAAGAATAGAATTCTCCAGAAAGAAATTTTAAAAGCTGAAGCAAAGATCCAAAACCAGAGCTAACATCTTGGTTAAAAATCCCATCTCTCCTACAAAGAGCCTTAAGGCTCTTATTAGATGCAGTGAAGGCCGAGTAATTTGGGAGAAAGTCTCAGTCCATAAAATATCTGAGCCAGTGAAGGTTTTCTGAAGAATTAAGTCTTATTACATCAAGTCCTCCCTAATCAGAGGAGAAGAAACAAACTGATTTCATTTCTCTCCTCTCTTCCACTAAGCCAGGGTAGCAGCAGGAATAACAATGTTCATAAAGAGGCCCCCAGAGTGGCAAAGTCAGGGGTCTGGCTGGGCAAGAACCCCATCTCGCCGTCGCCTCCAGGCAGACCATCAGGCTCACGTGGAAGGGCTCAGGGAGAGGCGGTGTCTGGTTAGCCCCGCCAGGGCCACACTGGCTGTCTGAAATTGGTTCTGGCCAATGAAGGGATCCTTGAGGGAAGGAAAAAATAAAACCCCCCAGTAAATCCAATTTAGCAATCCCAGGCGCTCCCCGGTTATTGTCATTACTCTAAGTGCCTCCAAATGACCCATGTAGAAAATAAACTGACATCCGGAGAGAGTGAGAGCTCGAGACGAAACCAGAGAGGCAGGAGGAGGGGCAGGGACTCCTGACAGAGGCTGTCTCTGGGAACCGCTCTGGTTACCCACGCGACAGGAAAGGCTCAGAGAAACAAGGGGGCCAGTGTCACCACTCCATTCGGGCTGCCGGCTGAGGACAGCCAGGGCTTGCGGTCGGGCATCCCCGAGGCCACACCCGCCCGTGCCGCTGGCCAGCCCCTCTATCCCACTCCCTGAACCGGTCATCACAGAAGAGCGACACCTGGTCCTTCCCCGGCCAGGCGCGGTTCGGTGTGGCTGTCCCCGCCGACTCCCCCAGACCCGAGCAGCTGTCGGTGTGGCCACAGACGCTGCGGCGGACCCTGTCCTGGGCACAGACGGACGGAGGGAGTATCGCCACGGAAACGCGGAGAACCCTCAGAACGTGGAACGTGGAGCGAGACGTCCAAGTTCACGAGGTTCTCCTGCTCCTTACAGGGTATCTTTGAACATGACGACTCTTACCTCATCTATTAAAGGGTGGCTTTCAGCTAAAGGATTGAAAGGCAGAAACACAAGCAGCGCCGGGCCCTTCTTCAGCTCGTTGTTCAGCAGGAGGCTCTTGCCGCCGTGTGGACGCAACCAGCGGAGGAGCGCCTCTCGGTTCTCCAGGGCCCACTTGTGGATGTTCTCCGCCGTGTAGTTGACGGCCTCCCTGGGAAAGACCTGCGGAGGGCGACACAGGGTAGACACGGGGCCGGCCCCCGGTGGCCCCCACCGCCCCACCACTGCCCGGGGGCAGACGGGAGATGCGGGGATGGGACCTGCCCCCGCTCCTCCAGACGCAGCGGCGCCTACCAAGTGCTTGGGAAAAGCAAAAAGTGGCTGCGAGAAGTGACTCCCATCACAGATGCCTCCTGCTCCCTTCAGACAGACCCAGCCATGAGCAAAGAACTCTCCCTGTCTGCCTCTGGCAACAAGGACCTCTTCTGCCCTGGCCAAGGGGACCTATTTCATTTGACTGGGTTCTTATAGAAGCATCAATGGATGAATCAGAGAAATTATCAAGTCAAGGAGCCTTTAGATTTTTACACTGCTTCCTCGAAAATCGGCTCGTAGGGCGGGAGCAGACCCTCCACTCGGGCAGAGGCTTGCATCTGTTCTGGTCACCTGTACCCCCCAGGGACTAGAAGAACAAATACTTGAATGAATCTGTGAATGACCTAGAACTTGTATTGGGCCACAGATCACACTTAACGTGTATGGAATGAAGCAAAGAGACGCTTAGATTTTTTGCTTTTTTTTTTCTGAAACAACCAAAGAACATCAACGTAAAATTATTTCTGAAATTCCAACGAGATGAATCACTGGGTTTCAAACAAAACTGCCCCCCCCCAAAAGTGCTTTGGAGGGCTCCACGAAACTAGATATTTTGTACTCTCCAAAGCAGAGACTTAAATTGCCTCGTGACAAAGACGTCCACGGCTATTTTAGAAAACCGGTGTCCCAGGAATACTTCATTTGATAAGAGGAATTCTGCTGTTCAACCAACCAACCAACCTTAGAGACTACAAACCTGATCAGTAAAACCCACTGGATCTGCCAGCGCCGTTCTCACAGCCCTACCTTCTCTTCTCTATTTTAAGTTCCTTGCTCAGCGCCCTCCCCTGTGAATGTACCCGCCCTGTGCTGGCTCTACGAGGAGGATGGAGAAGAAGGGCACACAGCGAAAGCAGAGCAAGTCAGAAGCTTAGACAGAGGCACGAGGAGAGCGGGAGAGAAACCACCACCACAGTGACTCTCCAAGTGGGACGGCGGGAGGTTGAAAAAACATATCCAAACGTCACATACGCATTTCTATTTGGAAAACACAAAAATACATTGGACTTTGGGAACAGGAACTACAAGAAATAAAGCACAGCGTCTGGGCTATGAGGGACCTGCAGAAGCCAGGGGGACTGGCCACCAAGGGGGCACCCTGGAGAGGGCCTAAAGGCGCCCCCAGAGGCATAAGACTTGCACGCTGGGCTAAGGGGAGCGCAGGTTCAACGGGCTGCGTATGGAGGGTACAGAGACACTGGCCTTCACTCCACCTGTCAATCAGTGACACTGTCAATGCAGTCAGAGACAGAAAATACTTAAGAAAAATAAACTCTCGGTGATGGGACTGAGGATGCGACAATAAATTAAGCAGAGGCACATGACTAAGCAGGATACATACAGGTCAAAAGCTTAGAAATAGCTGAGTTGGGGCTGGTCCAGCAAAAAAGCAAGTGAAATCAGGGAACAAAGACGACAATGGAGAACTGAGGCGCTCTCGGGTGAGAAGCCATCAACTTTTCACTGTGACTTAACAAGAACTTCAAAACCCATTTCATCAGCTAAGGAGAAAAGCGTATCATGTTACTACTCCTGACCAATGGCACAAATGAACAACCAACATCGTCGCCTGATGGAAGCTTAACCTCTGAGGACATGGGCCCAGAGCAACAGTTCTCCAACAGATTACGCCTGCGGTTGCATCCAAGGAGGAAAACTAATGAGGCCAGGCCCAAACCAAAGAATATAAACAAAGAATTTCTCGATGTTACATTCGAGAGCCCTCTAATGCCTGGGTTCGTAAGTGGGGACAAGGGCTCCAGAGTGGGGTTGCAGAAACCCTAAATCTGCATATAAAATCATGTTCGCTTTCCTAGGGAGAGTGCCCAGAGATTTTATCCAATTCTCAAAGAAGTCTGTGACCTAAATAAGGTTAAGAACCACTGCACTAATATAAATGTGATTTCAAAATACTTACAAGTGATGTGTTGAAATGTCTATGTAAATACACACTTCCAGAGTGTACTAAGGATACCAGTTTCGCAAGATGTTTATTTGTGATAACCCCAAATCGTACTGTTCCTAGGTAATCTGAAACAGAAAATTTTCCTTTATTAAAGAAAAAGCCTATGCCTTAAAACCACCACAAAACCCAATCATCAAGTCTTGACGCACAAATTCCCCAGAGCAAAGCTCTTTCTGGTCACCTAGCCTAGAAGAGGAGAAGGAGGAGCTGGAGAAATCTCCTCCAGAAACAGACCTCACGTCTACTCCTGAGTAACGTCTCTGATCTTCACCCGCACGCTGTCTCCCTGCGACGACCTGATCTCATGGCCGGCTACCTGGTTCCCCTCACTCATTAGCCCCACTGGAGAGCCCAGGCACATGATGCTCTGTCTGGATACTTCCACGGCTGGCCTCTCGTCATTCAGATGTCAACTCCAGCCCCACCTGCTCCGAGAAGCCTTCCCTGACCACCCCGCCTCAATGCAAACATTTAGAGGATGAAGTCCGTAACGGAAAACTGGGGCTTCCTCCCCGACTCACGTAGATGCTCTACCAGTACTCCATTTTTTTATAGCACTTATTAACATCTACAGAAACTGGTTGATTTATTTTTCTCTTCTTCAGTCCAGCTTCCTCGGAACTTATGTGAAATTAGGAATCCTGTTTATAGCTATTACCCCAGTACCTGTAGTGGTGCCTAGGCATATTAAGAGCTCAAAACATATGGGTTAAATGAATGAACCTAGCATGAACAAAGAACTCATACAAATTAATAAGAAGAAGAAAGCAATTAAAAATGGGCAAACCAAAGGAAAAAATGTAAAAGGCTTAGAAGTACATGAAGACACACTCAACTTCCCTATTTCAGAGGAAAGCCCATTAGAACAACATACCCCCTTTTCCCCTCCAACTGCCCCAAACTTGAGACAACGGGAAGTACCAAGCACGGTGAGCAGAAGAGAGATGATACTCGGATACAACGCTGGTGGGAAACGGTGACACGGCAGCTGCTCGGGAGCACAAGCAGCGGCACCTGTCACAGGGAGGTGCGGACACAGGCTGCAGCCCTACTGCCTCTCCGCACACGTGCACCAAGAGGCACATGAAGGACAGTCACCAGGAAGTACTCTGCAGATGTGAAAAACAATGGGGCAGGGCTGTCCACACAATGCGAACATTTTTTAAAGCCATATGTGAATGAAAAAGCAAGCTGAAGAAAGATAAAGTGTACCTCTTCATTTAAAAGGTTGGCTCGGTTGGTTAAGCGTCTGACTCTTGGTTTCGGCTCAGGTCATGATCTCATGATTCGTGAGATCGAGCCCCACTTTGGGCTCGGCGCTGGCAGCGCGGAGCCTCCTGGGGATTCTCTCCCTCCTTCTCTGCCCCTCCCCCACTTGTGCTGTCTCTCTCTCAGAATACAAAAAATAACTCACACCTGATGGAACAATATACATTTGTTTCTTACAGGCACATGTGTTCAGAAAAGTATAAAGCCTCCAAAAAGTAAGAAAAATAGTTGTGGCCAGGGGGTAGGGGGTGGGGGGTGGGGGGGGGGAAGAGATCAAAGAAAGTATAAGCTTTCTTTCCCTCAAGGAGTACACACAGCATTTGTGTGCCTAAAATTGACTACAATATCTAGTATTCGTGGAGAGCTAGCGGATAAGACGATGTAGGAAAAGGTACATTCTTTCCTATCCCCTTTCTGCTTTATTAGATGTGAAGTAAGACATTGGTTTAACTTTAAATGTTACCAAGTTATACCCAAGCAGCCAAAATATAAAAATATTAAGGTACTGACCACACCAAGCTTCCAGCTTAACCCCACTCCCTGGCAGAGGTGCCCTCTTCCCCTCAGACAAGGTGCGACCAGCAGGGAGGAAGCAGGAACAGCAATCTCTGAGGCCACGTTGGACCATCTATCTTTCCCCCAAATCTGAGGAGTTTAAAATAGCACAAAACCGGGGCGCCTGGGTGGCTCAGTCGGTTGAGCGTCCGACTTCAGCTCAGGTCATGATCTCATGGCCCGTGAGTTCGAGCCCCACGCCAGGCTCTCTGCTGTGGGTGCAGAGCCTGCTTCAGATCCTGTCCCTCCCTCTCTGCCCCTCCCCCACTTGCACGTGCACTCTCTCTAAAAAATAAACCAACATTAAAAAATAATAACAAAAACATAAAACGGCACAAAACCAAAGAAACACCAGAAGAATAAGTCACAAGTGACAGAGATTGGTTATGTGTGGAAGGAAGGGGGGCCAGGACGGGAAAGGAAAGGAAATGGGTTCCGGAGAACAGGGGTGAGGCAGCCTGGTCCTGCTCAGAGACCTTTGTGTATCGGACCCTTGGAACCAGAGCATGGTTCACCCTTCACATCCTCAGAAACGAAAATCATTAAATCGACCACTACGTGCGGGAGCCCAATGTGGAATACAAGCACTAACAAATAAACGTAACTGCCACTCCATGGTGGAGGGGGTAGGGGTGGAGAGTTAAGAAGTGAGTCACTGACACAGTGTCCTGACCAAGCACTGTAAATCTAAAGACGACTGAGAGCCAGGATTCTCAGGGTGGGTGGACGAAGTTCGACATTAACGGAAGAGCACTCTACTCTGGTGTGAGACTGGAATCAGAAGGAATTTTGATAAACTTACAGCTTTTCACACATACATGTGCGCGCACACACACGTAACAGAAACAGAACTACAAACATATACATACATGTGGGTATAAATACATAGACGTCCTAGCTCTACCTGCTCAAAAGCCCTAAAAGTTATGACACCTCATACCAAAGAGCACACCCAATGCCCAGATCTTGGTTTCAACGTTTATTTATTTTTGGGACAGAGAGAGACAGAGCATGAACGGGGAAGGGGCAGAGAGAGAGGGAGACACAGAATCGGAAACAGGCTCCAGGCTCTGAGCCATCAGCCCAGAGCCTGACGCGGGGCTCGAACTCACGGACCGCAAGATCGTGACCTGGCTGAAGTCGGACGCTTAACTGACTGCGCCACCCAGGCGTCCCTAGATCTTGGTTTCTAAATGCCATTCTTCAATAAAAGAAACCAGGGCTCCCTGGAGAAGAAGCTAATTCCAGAGCTGAGGCAAGGAGACTACAAAAGCAGATTGAAACGTTTTGTGTCACAATAAAGATGTGCTCATAAAAAGAATGAAACTTGTTCAAAGGACACAGGAGCGAACCCAAGACACTCCTAAAGGTGGAACCTGCAACTATCTGAGCAAAAAAATAAACAATGACCACTATCCCTGAAAAGTGTCAAGGTCATACAAGACAAGGAAAGACTAAGGAGATGTCACAGGTTGGAGGAGACGGAGAAAAAAGAATTAAAAGTGATGTGGGATCCAAGATTGGATACTGGAACAGAAAAGAAGCATCAGTGAAAACATGGGAAAAATGCAAATGAGCTCTGCGCTTCAGTCAATGATACTGGGTGGCCTGGGTGGCTCAGTTGGTTAAGTGTTGGACTTCGGCTCAGGTCAGGATCTCATGGTTTGTGGGCTCGATCCCCGTGTCGGGCTCTACGCTGACAGCTCAGAGCCTGGAGCCTACTTTCGGAGTCTGTGTCTCCCTCTGTCTCTGCTCCTCCCCTGCTTGCGCGCGTTCTCTTTCTCAAAAATAAACATTAAAAAATTTTTTTGAATAAAAAAACATAATAATAATAATAATAATAATAATAATAATAACCATACCAACGTTACGTTCTTAATTCTGGCCCAAGCACCTTTATAACAAATGGTTACATAATATGTGAACAATGGGGGAAGCGAGGTGAAGGTAGAAATTTGAGGAACTCCCTGTCCTATTTCTGCAACTTTTCTACAAGTACAAAATTGGCTCAAAATCAGAATTTTAAAAAATGGCACAGCAGATAAGTTCAGATGCCAATCTGTCAGAAGAAAAAGCAGGACATAAGAGAGGGTATGAACTGATGGAAGATGCCACCCTCTAGGAGAAGGCTAAATCTTGGTGGATGCCCACAGCTAAGAAGACAAGAAGGAAAGGAAGGAGGCAGCCAGTGACGAAGTTCATTTGAAAGTCTGCCAATGTCAGCAACATGGTTTATTGGAGCAGAGGAATCGTAAGGGACAGCCTGCCCCGTAAGTTGAAAAGGCCCATTCAAAAACCTGTTTAACTGCACTAAAAAGAAAGGACAGCCTGCCTGCCTGCACACAGCAGATTCTCGCACGTCCAAACATATCACAATTTCAAAATTTTATTTTTCACACATAGAGAGATCTACGAAAATCACACGTCTATTTTAAGTTCCTGCATATAGCGGAAATCTTGCTAGAAGAAGCAGCTTAAATTTGCACTCTCATGTGTACAAGGAGTACTTGAATTAGCAGGGGAAGTTTACAGCGGAAGAAAGACACAAAAAAATAACACTTCTTATCTCTATGCCCAGAACATTTTCCGTTAAGCAGGGCCCCAAGGCTTTCTACAGTAGGGAATCTCTGTCATTTATAAAGTGAGTAATTTCAGGGGCGCCTGGGTGGCGCAGTCGGTTAAGCGTCCGACTTCAGCCAGGTCACGATCTCGCGGTCCGTGAGTTCGAGCCCCGCGTCGGGCTCTGGGCTGATGGCTCAGAGCCTGGAGCCTGTTTCCGATTCTGTGTCTCCCTCTCTCTCTGCCCCTCGCCCGTTCATGCTCTGTCTCTCTCTGTCCCAAAAATAAATAAACGTTGAAAAAAAAAAAATTAAAAAAAAAATAAATAAATAAAAAAATAAAGTGAGTAATTTCAGGGGTTCCGAGGTGGTTCAGTCGGTGAAATGTCTGACTTTGGCCCAGGTCATATCTCACAGTTGAGGGGATCGAGCCCAAAGTTGGGCTCTGTGATGACAGCATGGAGCCTGCTTGGGATTCTCTCTCCCTCTCTCCCTGCCCGTCCCCTGCTTGCTTGCACACATGCACGCTCTCTCTCAAAATAAATAAACATAAAAAAACTTAATTAAGTAAATAAGTTCACAATAATGCTCTCCCCTCCTCCACCGAAAGGTCAAACAATGACATAACATGATCATATTCAATTAATTTTTAAAAATGTAAAGTCTCTTCACCACCCAGTGAAAGGGGTCACAGAGACCACTGCAAGATACAGCAAGACCAGGAAAGAACGTCTGGGCAAAAGCAGTGGTCGCTGAGCAGCTGCTGCAGCCAGTCCCTCAGGCAACTACGCGGGTCAAGGTGACCACCGCGTGAAGACTGGCGATACGCATCCATCGCTTGCTACAAAAGGCGCTGAGCCCCTGGCCCCGGGTCCCTCGGCTGCGAGGCCCACAGCACACACGGCCACCATCTGGGCCCCCTGCGCCACATCACGGTTGGCGTGCACTCAGTAACAAATGGTCTCACTTGGATCCGATCATTGGGCCTCTACTTTTGGCGCTTAGGCAAACCGCCCTTGCGATCTTCTGGGGCTGGGCTGCTTCTGTGCCGCTGATGGAAAGCTCCACCCCTGCTTCCCCCACTACTCCCCCCTAGAATGGCTTCTGCTGACCTTCTTGTGCCTTCCACCTTCCACGGTCACCATTTACCTCGCGTCAGCCACCAAGGACGCGCTGAGGATGCGAGAATCTGAAAGTCCGTCTGGTTTCTACTCGGATCCATCTGGCTCATTTGGGATCTCTGGTTTACATCAAGATTTTTGTTTTGGGGCTTTTGCATACTGTTTTAACATCAAAGTACTTTATTTTACTTAAAACCACATGACTTAAATTCAATTTTTAATATTAAAGCTTCAGTTTGGTACTGGGGTAAAGCACATACACACCGAGGCAAGAACTACCTCGTGGAGGCAAAAATGTTAAAATTCTCAACCATTCCAGAAAGAGTAACAATAGTTTCTTTTGTTAGCAAAGAGGACAAAGTTTTGACGGTTTCAAAATTAATAGTACATTTGCCTGAAGGAACATTATACAACTCACACTCAGCAATGACAGGTAGCCGGGAGCACAAATCTGACACATTTACCTCGGGGATGTGCTCGCAGGGGACTCAGTAGCTCAAGAAAAATTTGCGTCACGCTGGGACACTAGGGTCAGAGGCCTCTGTCCACAGCTGCACAGTCTTATATGGGAGCCGCTACACTAACAAGCACTTGAAACATGAGCAAGTAAGGGACTCAATTTTTATCTCTACTTGATCTTAATTAATTTTAAAGCGACACTCAACTCAGTCCCTGGACAACTCTGAAGTATATATAAAACAACTTGAGGGTATACCTCTTTTTCCACTGTAATTTTTATGTAATCTAAACAAAGATCAGGTGTTTCCAATGAAAATTCAGCACCTGAATTGAGACATGCTGTTAAGTGTAAAAGCATAAGAGACTTGGTTCAAAAAGTATCTATAAAATATCTCAATAGTTTTTATACTGACCGCCTGTTGAAATGGCAATAACCTGAATACACTGGGCTAAACAAAATGTATTATTTTATAGATAGAAGTTATTTTTACCAGTTTCTTAACTTAAAAAAATTTTTTTTAATGTTTTTCTTCATTTTTTGAGAAACAGAGCATGAGGGGGAGAAGGGCAGAGACACAAAATTCAAGGCAGGCTCCAGACTCCAAGCTGTCTGCACAGAGCCTGACGGGGCTCAAACCCATTAACGGGGAGATCATGACCTGAGCAGAAGCTGGCCACCTAACTTAACTGACTGAGCCACCTAGGTGCCCCTCTTTTCAACTTTTAATGCAGCCACAGGTAAATTTAAAAATATCTATGTGGTTTATGTTACATTTCTATTGGACTATGCCACAGTGGTAATCATGAAAAAGTGAGATTCATATAAACTCAGGAAGAAAATTAGGCTGAGATAATAAATCTAGCAGCCAGTAAGTCTTTTTTTTTTTTTTTTTTTTTGAGAGAGTGAGCGCATGCATGTAAGTGGGGGAGACGGGGGGAGGGGGAGAGAGAGAATCTTAAGCAGGGTCTACGCTCAGCACGAAGCCCGACACAGGGCTCTATCCCAATGACCCTGGGATCATGACCTGAGTCAAAATCAAGAGTCAGACGCTCAACCGACTGAGCCACCCTGGCGCCAGTAAGTTTTAATGATGGGCAATGATCTGGGAAGGAGACCTAAGAATATTTCTCACACTTTTTTCCCCACAAAAACCCCTTCAACAGCAGAGAATGATTACTTTTAAACTTTGTTAAGTTTATTTATTCTTGAGTGAGTGAGAGAGAATCAGAGGCAGAGAGAGAAGCCCAAGAAGGCTCCACACTGTCAGGGCAGAACCCGATGCATGGCTTGAACCCACAAACCTGAGCCGAAATCAAGAATCGGACATTTCACCGAGTCACCCAGATGCCCCAATTATTTTCATTTTTAGTAGTGTGTGTCCCTATCTCTCCTTCAGGAAGGAAAAGGTGGGTCTCCAGATCTTGACTCTAGGTATAAAACCACTGAGCTTGTGAAATTCTCTCAGAAGCCTAGAGCTAACAGCACCTGGTGCACTGCAGAGTAAGGCCTCCAAAGATACACTGAAAGAACGTGCAGAAACACTGGAGCTGAGCAGTGCAGAAACTTTGACATCAGGACGGGCCATGTGCTATCCAGGAGACATCTGTGTGAACTAATCTCTCAGGGATCGTGGAGCAAAACAGTATCAGGTCAAGAAAAATTCTCCTAAAGAGAACTGCTAACAAATAAAGCATGCTACTTTAATCCCACTGGATCAAGTCTTTTCATCAGCATAGTTAGGAGGCCACGGACCCCCTGGGAAAACAGCTCTCCAGTCTGTATTCTGGGCAACTGTGACATCCCAAAAGGCAAACCTGCATCACGGGACCTTCCACCCTGGGAACGATTCTCGTTTTACTCCATACTTTGCCATTTCTATTACCTTCTGCTTTCCAAGGTTTTAGACAAGGCACAAAAAAGGGAAATGGGATTATATTAAAAGGAAAAACCACTCCCCTCCCGTTATTCAGCATTTACACAGTGATTCATAATTTTTCAACGGATGATTTCCCACATTTCCAATAAAACATTCATGCAAATGCAAAAAACCTTCAAAGAAATGTAATAGATCACAGAAATGTTTGTTTTCAACATAACGAACTAAAGCTATTACTTGCATTTTGTCCCTAGAAATGTCACTTTGAGATGTATTTTCAAAAGTCAATATAAGGCACAAAGCAATCATCTAGAAATTAATCTGGCACTGGGTGCCCGAGATGACAACACGCGCATTCCAGGGCTTGCCATGACACTGCTGAGTACTAAGTAAATACGGAACTCTTTCACTGTGACTTCTTTCTCTTGAATTAGGGAGGACAGAAACGTACCTCCAAATGCATTCAGGGGAACACAAAATGCAGCGATACACACGTCATGTGCACTGACATGACCGTGAACTGACACCCGCACCCCCTCCGTCCCCACTTAACCAAAGCACATTACAACGATCAATTCAAATACCTTCCTTGTGCGTACTGCACTTAAATTCCTTTCTGTTTTTACACCTTCAGAGAAGAAAAGACTTCACAAAAGAAACCCACTCGGTTACAAATCCCTCCTCCAACCCCATTTAGGCTGCTCTTAGGGGTCACACCTCCTTTTATTTTTTTTCTCACCAACAACCCTTCCCCGATATAAAAACAATTCTTAGCTCCCAAGCTTCCAAAAACAGGCCAAGGCTCAATGCAACCAGGGCATCTTACAGATGGAAGACCAGCTGGAAGGAAGGACTGGGTAGTCTGTGGTCCCACAGGGCACCTGCCACTAAAATGACTTATGAGGAGACTCAGTCTGGGCCTATGGGAACTTTGTGCTGGGAAGACACTAAGAAAGCTCAAGGGAACATTAGAAAACAATGCCAGCTGCTGAGTGGGAACACGGCCAACTAGTGCAGCACGAGGTCCAGGAAGGGGGCTGGTGGGATGCACGTCTCCACTTCATGTCCCTAACGTGCCAGACGTAATGCTAGCAAGGCAGTGTTTATAAATGCCACAGGCCTTGAGGTAGGCCTGGAGAAACCAGAAAGGCGGATGTTAACTAGGGAAAGGGCTTCCAGTAAAGCAGCGTCAGGGGCAAAGGCCAGGAGGCGGGAAACACCATACTGGGTCATCCTCCTCATCCCAGGACAGCACGACAGTAAATGGGAGGAACGGGATCCTGGCTTCCTACCTCAGCTCCCCGTGCACTGCTTCGTGACTGAGTCAGCTCCCTCCACCGTAACAAAGTTGCACAGATTCAGGAGATTAAAAGACATAAAAGGACACAAATTAATCTCACGGTTCTGGAGGCCAGAAGCCCAAAACGGGCCTCACTGGCCTAACATCACGGGGTCAGCAGGGCATGCCCCTTCGGGAGGCTCCAGGGGAGGAGAACCCAGGTCCTGCCCTTTCCAGCTTCCGGCAGACCCCCTGCGCTCCTTGGCTCGTGGCCCCTCCCAGCTTCAAAGTCAGGGGTGGCAGGACAAGTCCTTCTCAAATTGCATCACTTTGACACTATTCTTTGGCTCTCAATTCCAACTTTTTTTTAAGTTCATTTATTTGAGAGAGAGTGGTTTAGGGCGGGCAGGCGGGGGGTGGGGGGGGGGGGCAGCGCGGGGAGGGAGAGAATGCCAAGCAGGCTCTGCACTGTCAGCACAGAGTCCGACGTGGGGCTCAAACTCACAAACTGCAAGTTCAGGACCTGACCCGAAACTAAGAGTCAGACACTTAACCGACTGAGCCACCCAGGTGCCCCTGCTTCTCAATTCCAATTTCAAGGATCCTCCTGATTACACTGGGCCCACTCAGATAATCCAGATAATCAAGGTCAGCTGATTAGCAACTTGGGCTCCTGCTTGCCATGTAAGGTACCATACTCACACGCGGTGGTGATTACGGCGTGGGTATCTTTGGGGGGGCATTATTCTGCCCACCGCAGTGGCCTCCAGGGCGTTAACAACCTCCTGAGAGCCTGTTCCCCACCTGAGACAGTCACAGCTCCTCCTTCAGAGACTGGCAGTGAAGACTGGCTCATCCAGAGAAAGGGCTTGACTCAGGGAAGGGCTCAGCCCAGCATCAGCTTACCTACTCAACTTTACATCAAAAGTGGTCAAGTAGAGACTGCAAATGGGTCTGTCTGCACTGAGTTATTTCACTATAAGCTTGTGACTTCATTATAGAGGATCCCTGAGAGTTTTTCAAGATTTTAATGTTTTTGGTTCTTTGGAGTCTTACTCCAACTTCAAAAACAAAAAACATCAGACAAGCAAACCAAAACCTTGAAGAAATAGGATTCTCTCTCTCTTCCCCCCCCCCCCCCACACCTTCAAATAGGTAGAAATAGGACAACCTTCAAAAGGTAGAAAACATCAGGGGCGCCTGGGTGGCGCAGTCGGTTAAGCGTCCAACTTCAGCCAGGTCACGATCTCGCGGTCCGTGAGTTCGAGCCCCGCGTCGGGCTCTGGGCTGATGGCTCGGAGCCTGGAGCCTGTTTCCGATTCTGTGTCTCCCTCTCTCTCTGCCCCTCCCCCGTTCATGCTCTGTCTCTCTCTGTCCCAAAAATAAATAAACGTTGAAAAAAAAAAATTTAAAAAAAAAAAAGGTAGAAAACATCAGAAAACAATTAGAAAATGAAGATGATGCTATTTTTAAAACACAAGGAATTCAAAAAACCAAAATATCTATATTCCTATATGGGTTCAAGGAATCAAAATAACTACAGACGACCAAATTTGCTCCTCAGCTTCCTGCACACCTTCTGCTTTCCCCCACCCCTCCATCTTCTCTCTAGTTTCCAACACGCTCACCTGAAGGCTGACAACGCACTCTCCTGGGAAACCCTTCCCGCCCCAGCACCATCCCCTCTGAGCAGCTTTCCGCGACCTGATGTTGATGTCCCGCCTCCACGCTCCAACAACCTGTCACAGACCCATCCCTGGACTCACACTGCAGGCGACCCTACCTGCCCACCACACTATCTGGCGGTACTGACAGGTACTGGATTTATTCATCTTTACGCTTGGAGCACAGATCTCAAATGTTTGTTGAGTTAGTCAAGCTTCTGAACCTTAGAGTGCGGGGAGGTCTGCTTTTGGCCTTAATTCTTACCTAGCAGCATTCACAAGGCTTAAGAGAGAAGTCAGAATGGGAATAAAAGCATCTCCTGTGAAATATAATGACATCCTTGCTAAAATAACGGCACCAAAGAAAAAAAGCAGTTTTAAGTACAGGAACAAAAAGTATGGAATTTCTAACACGCTTATTCTAACGTGCACTGATCAGTACCCAGAGGGCCTCAGAACACAGGGCGATACTTAGGAAAAGATTTCCCTCTATGAGTGAGTACAGTGACAATGAGTGAGATCATCCAAGAAATCCAACTGACCCTAGAACCTGTTTCATTCACGAGCGAGAATCGTTAAACCCAATGCCTGATCCAAACTCCCAAGAGTCAGACCCAGGAACCCAGGAAAAAAAAGGAACCTCAGAATCAACGCTGCCTAAGAAATCAGTCCCTCGTTTTTTCTATACCTTTGAGAATATCTGTCACAGAACAAGAAAACCCTACCCTTCAGACTTCTTGATGTTGTATAAAATTTCAGAATCTAACAGAAAAGTGCTCCAAAAAAATTAGCTTTATTCATGAATAAGGATATGGAGGAGACCATTTTTTTTGTGCCTTGACCCAATTCAACCAGCAAATCACAGCTTAATCTGGCGCCCCCTGGTGGAGTAGAGGGACCCTACACTGGAATTTGAAGTCCTTACTCTAATATGGAGCACCTGGGTGGTTCAGTTGCATTAAGCGTCCGACTTCAGCTCAGGTCACGATCTCATGGTTTTTGGGTTTGAATCCCCCATCAGACTCTATGCTGACAGCTCAGAGCCTGGAGCCTGCTTCAGATTCTGTGTCTCCCTCTCTCTCTGCCCCTCCCCTGCTTGTGCATTCGTGCGCTCTCTCTCTCTCTCTCTCTCTGAAAAATAAACAAAAAAACCCCTTCCTTTAATAAATTCCTCTGTAAAAAAATTCATTACAACAGTTATTTCCCAAAGGTTCCCTAGTCATATATGTTTAGGAATTCCGAACGGTGGCAGAAGAAAGTAGAAAGGACATCCTAAATTCATGGTTTAGTGTATTCTCAAGGTAACATTTAAGTACCATGTGAATTTCAGTTCAATTCATGTGTCAGGGGACTGTGAAAAGTCAGTGGAAAGAAAGCGTTAAGAAGAATGCATCAGGCAGGGGTGCACCCAGTCCAGCTGTAACCACTGCCTACACCCTGGGCTCAGGAACCCAAAAGTCTAGGCATGAGGAGAGGTGGGGGGAGGGGCCCAAGGTGACTTTACATCTCATTGTTCCAATCACTCACTTGAGCAATTTCAAGGTACAGTGCCCTGTATTAGAGCCATTCGTTCAACCTTTCCACGACAACACTGGTCAAGCAGGGTGCTGAAGCTGGAGGAGGGGAGGACAAAACCCTGGCCTCAAGACACTCGATCGAAATACTATCTGAACAAAGCAACTCAAATCCTGGTGGGAGAGGGCTGTCGCTCCCACAGGGAGAACACCAGGCCGCTCAAGGAGAAGCTACAAGCAAAGGAAGGCCTGTCCATTCATTAGTCAGTCAGGGTACACGATACCTGGTGGAGGGATCAGCCAAGGAAACAGACCCAATACTTATTTTAAGCCCTTTCCACCAGCTGGCTTTCTCATGAAGCTACGACAGACATTAGGGCTATGATCTTACTCACAAGATCTTACTCACACTTACTTACTTATTGCACACATGACGTGGCCTTATAAAGCATGCTTTACTCTTCTCCTCACCTTCTCCAATATCAGACAAACTCAAAGAAAAGTTAAATGTTTCGTTCAAGTTTACAGATCCCGTCCGTGGCGGACAAAAGGTAAGGACCAGGCAGTGTGGGCGCCCAGGCCACGGCTTCCCTCACTCACCGACACCGCAGCCCTTTTGTAGAGGCCAAATGAAAACCAGGATCGAAACTGGTTGCTAATTTTCCTTTCAGAAAGTCACTGAATCAAAGCAAACTATAACAACATCGTACCAGAACAGTCTTATAGCAAATAATGAAATAATCATAAGATGGGAAACAAATCAAGTAAGCAACTTAAAAACACTGACCCTTCTACCAAATTTTCTTTGGGCAAAAGAAGAAAGCCTGCCTGCCAAGATCAAGTGTGAAATGGTTCGAAGAGGCTTTGCGGTCTGGGGAGCGTGGAGAACTGTATGAGACTGGTTTCCCTCCAAATCCTGACACACACACAGACTGCTGGCCCACAAGTCATCAATCACTCAGCACTCAGAAATGATTAAACATTAATGAGGAATGCCTAAGGCCTATTATAAAAAAACAAAAAGGTTTGAATAAATGAATAATCATGCTGTGATCCTTTTAGAAAAAGGGAAGCCAAATATTGTGAACGTGGCCTTCGCCTCTAAGTCAATTTATACCTTTATACAATTACAACCAAAATCCAGCGAGATGCACGGATGAATTTAAAAGAAGATTCTAGGGACACCTGAACCATGGCTCAGTCTGTTAAGCGTCCATTCTTGGTTTTGGCTCAGGTCACAATCTCACAGTTTCGGGAGTTCAAGCTCTATGTCGCACTCTGCGCTGGCAGCAGGAAGCCTGCTTGGGATTCTGTGTCTGCCTCGCTCTCTGCCCCTACCCAACTTGCACTGTCTCTCTCTCTCTCTCAAAATAAATAAAAATAAATTAAAGAAAAAAAAAAAAGAACAGGAAGAAGATTCCAAGGGACACCAGAACCAGAGGAAGTGAAGTCCTGACTTTACCAGGTAGTAACTTACAAAGCAAGAAATGAAATTGTATTTACTCATACAAAAAGAGGGATCCAGACCAAGAGAAAACAAAGAAATAGACCCAGGGACACAGAAGAAAACCCTCTGTGGTAAAGCCAGGCATCGTCAGGATGAGGAAAACCGGAATCAACACCAAGACTTGAGACTAGCCGGTGAAGCAAAGGCCTGGATAATTGAGACGAGTGGAAACAGTTAAAACGACAAGAGAAAGCAGTCAATCTTAAGTGGTCAGGTGGAAAGCCAGTATTCCCTATTTCCCTTATAATAACGCGTAAAACTATCAAACGTTAGACAAACGGTTTTAAGAGAACAGCAAAGGGGCGCCTGGGTGGCTCAGTCGGTTAAGCATCACACTTCAGCTCGGGTCATGACCGTGGGGTTCGTGGGATCGAGCCCCATGTCGGGCTCTGTGCTGACAGCTCGGAGCCTGGAGACTGCTTCCGATTCTGTGTCTGCCCCTCCCCAGCTCGTGCTCTCTGTCTCTCTCTCAAACGTAAATAAAAACATTAAAAAAAAAAAAAAACACAACTTAAGAAAACAGCAAAGTACCACGGAACCACATCTCACAACTGAACGCCTACATTCCTGAGGCAGGCGTGTACTCTTAGCACTCTCCCAGCACCGAGGCATGAGGCTTCACATACAGGACATTCTCCAAATCCTTGGACAGTGATGGTCGGCCGGCTAGCTTCGAGACAAATGTCAGAGTCCTGGCTGTTTCTAAGACAGTTACAAAAAGACTGAGGCAAAGGAAAGGTGTGTGCATTTCGGGAACACCCGTGCACTGCGCCCGGACATGTGCTTTCTACCGCAACAGTCTAAACGCTTCTTTGGTTGAGCTCTCTACAATCAAGCGTTGAGTGTGGCAAATGTGTGTTAGGCCTCAATCTGTGGACACAAAACACAGCCCTGCCCTAAAATTTACATTTCAAACTATAACATAAAACAACAACGACAACAAAACACACAACCAGCGGGCCCATGTCTCTCTTACCGAACACCTACTATTAAAAGTAAAACACCATGTAACCGCTGGGTATGAGAAAGCAACATAGAAAACAAACCAGACGCTCAAGGCAAGATTTCTTTTAGGGCACAGATTATGGAAAGGGATCATTCCAAATTTGTCTTTTGCTTCTAAAAATGGTTCGTTCACCTTAAGTGAGAGGTGAAAAACGATGAATTAGAATGAATCTCACCTCTCGCAAAGTTCACACGCAAGAGGGTTTTACCAGACCCAACTAGAGTCGCAAGTAAAGGTAATCTGACTGGATTTATTCTGAGAAGAAACGTCATGTAATCATTTGTCAATATTAGTGATTTGGCCAAAGAGGTTCGTTTTTGTCCCTTTGAGTAGTTTTTAGCCATGTATCACCCTCCTTGGCTTAGAAAACAAAAAGAAAACACAGGCGAAAAGTTACTCTCTTTACTTAGAAAGGTTTTTCCAAAAAAGAAGTCCTATTTTGGAAACCTCTGAATGACAAACTAACTTAAGATGAATCATTAGCACATAATATAAGCTAACTGGATAATAAAACATCCATCCATGATCTAGAAACACCCTCTTCAACTCAGAACTTGGATGCTACCATCATTTCCGGGAATGACTGCAGATTAGCCTTACACGTACAATTTTCAGTGGGGACCTCTGAAGAGCTTTCAATTCTAAGAACATTTTTGAGGATCTGCTTCTTAAGCTTTTTTATTTTGGCAGTATGTTGCTTCCAAAATTCAAACTTTCACTCACTAAGTCTTCTCAGTCACCTGAATCTGTGCAGCTCGGAATCTTTCAAGTGGACAGACACATACTCATGTGACGGCTTAATTTCCTCTTGCAGTGTCGCCCAAGATGAAAAACATGAAAACAGTACATTCTCTGTGCACAAAACCTTAAGGCAGTGTGTATTTTAAAATGGCCAGTCATACGATTGTTCAAAGTATTAATACTCTACTATTCTAATTCCCACCCCCCCCAAAAATGTTGAGGCAATTTAATACCCCAGTAACAGAAGGACAGTTATGTGTTTTCGGTTGATTTACTGGGGGAAAGATGACATAACTATCAGTCTGGTCACTCAGCAAAAAGCAACTGAAACCCCACGATGTGCCAGATGCTGAAGAAAGAACACTAAACCGAAGACACACAGGCCCTACCCTCAGAAGTCTCACGGTCTGGGGAGGAAGACAGACGTTACACAAATCTCACAACTTCATACATAAACACAAACCATGTCCGGCACTATGAAAGGAACCAAGCGGGTAGCCCAATGAGATGGGGGGAAAGTGTGGGGTGTTTGAACTGGACCCCGAAGGGTGAACAGGGGGTCTGCTGTGTGGGGAGCTGGGCCCGAGAGGCCGGGGAGAACAGACTCCCATGTGAGGAAGAGAGGGCAAGAGCGGAGACCAGTTAAGGGCCCAATGGTCTAGTCCAGGGGGCGGGGGAAGGGGCCTGCACCAGAGTGGTAACAAAGGAGACAGAGACAAGGGAGCAGAACAAAGTGTACCGGACAGAGAACTGAAAGGAGGCTGTGACTGTAACAGAGGAAGAACATGGGCAATGTGAAAAGATGGCCAGGATACAATGTTTAACTTTACAAATAGGGACCTCAAATAAGAGAGGATTCCACCAAGTAAAAGAATAGATAGGTAGGTAAGCAGGTAGGTAGGTAGATAAATAAATTTGAGAATAGTGAAACTGTCAGCAGGCTTACGCTACAATGTGGTATGACCTTCCTACTTGTAAAAACACTTCCTGAAGGAAACATATTCCTAAATCATGCTACATCCAACTGGCAATAATACAACCACCCAAAACTCTGACCAAACCTTGTACCTACACACTCAAAAAAATGTTATGCTATCAACTCTCAAGTACAAAACACGGACTTGCAGACACAGGATGACCAAGCCACATTTTTAAAAAGCTAAACATCTAGGAGACTCTATTTGAAACAGCATGGTATTTTGTTTGCCAATACAACACAAAACAGTGTAACCATTTAATAAAAAATACAGAGAAAAGGAATCAGAACATTTTAAACATATAAACATGAAGACAACGTACACAAAAGAAGGTATCAATATACACGCATTTGCTACAAGTACTGACATCTAGATACGAATCGTGTTTACCTTTCTTTAATGAAAGTAACGCTGAAGTGAAGAAGGTCAAATAACCAGGAGGCTGGGGTGAGCCACTGAACTCAAAGTACCCGAGGACTCCAGGCTGTGGGAACAAGAACAGAATTGGGTGACTGACGTACGGTTGGCCATGGCGTGACGCGAATATTTTAGGACATCATGATTTGGCAAGTGCCACCTGTCGTGCCTCAGTTCTTAAAAACCCTAAACACGTGGGGAAAGCTGGGGATAGGACTCGGCTTTCCCTCCATTTCGGCAACAAGCGGGGAAAGGATGGAGGTGCAGCTTACGGGGGGGTGGGGGGGGTGTCAGAGCTGACACTTCCTTCCCTCTCCCCAAGGTCTCTCCAGGCTCTGCGGACAGTTCTCCTAGGTACCTGGCGAGAAACCTCATCATCAAGTTCAAGTACTCACGGCTTTTGTTTAGCATCTCCAGGCATGTCGTATCAATGATTTCTTTGTAACCTCTCTCTGACTTCGTCCTCAAGCACTTCCTCTCATTCACTCCAAACATGCTTCCCACTTACTGGACATCAGGTTGTATCTTTCAAGGTCATCCTTCCAGGGGCTCTTTCCTAACCCCCCACCCCACCCCAGAAGCCCGCCGCCCACACAACGGCAATCCTCCTGGCTCATCAGGTCGGTCTGCAGAGGGCTCGTCTCTTGCTCTGTTGCTCCTCCCCTCCTTCCTATACATGTATTGCCACCTGCTCATCCCATTTCTCTTAAGCTTCACCACAGGGCACCCCTGCATCCTGCCAAGCCAGCTAATTGTCCAGACGTATTCTGCCTTCCAGGTCAGGATAATTTCTTCCTTGTCTGAATGCTCTGTGGCACCCATTCTGTCTGGTGTTGTTCTAGCAGTATCTAACAGTTAAGAGCCAAAGGGGGAAAGAGTGCCAGGCCTGGAGTCAGAAGACCTAAGCTCCAGTCTGACACTGAAGGGTCTTGGGTGGACCATTCAACGGGAGGCCCTGGCTTCCTTCTCGGGCAAACGGGGACAACGCATCATGGGGTTACTGAGAAGAATGGGCCTGAGAGAGCACTAGGCAAATGTAGACTCCTTTTTGGCCCGAAAGCATGCTCTTAATACATAACTGGAGCTCATTTGATCACTGGGACAAAACCATATCCCAAACCTAAAGGAGAAACTTTATCTGTTGGTAAAAGTTTACATCAGCACATGGTATAAAAGAGGAAATTTCTCATCTGTAGTGGAACACACGATCTTTCCAATCTAAATCACTTGCTTAGTCTCTTAACAAATGAACTGGTTTTAGAAGCTGAGATAGTCAGAATGTTTACTTCTAACACCTAAAAAAAAAATCATAAAAATAATTTATTTTTCCAACATCTGAGGAAATCAAAAAGCAAAGTTATTGAAAACAGGATTTTCTTTTGCTTAACTCCGTCAAAATGTGTTTAACAAGCCAACCCAGAACTGGCTTAAAGGAGAATTACAGCGTTTGGGTTCCGAATGTTCCAAGCAAGGCTAGGACGGTGTAACAAGGCTTTCTACCACGCACAAAGGAAGACAAAATCCTGAGAAATTCTAGGCACTTAGTTAAAACTGGGCACAAAGGTTAACAAAAATGTAAACTGATAGAAAACAGACTCATTTAAGTTACTTTAAATTCTGACCAATGTTCCAAACCCAAATCAAATGGAATAACTCCATTCTGCCTATTAAAAGTTTCGTGGCTAAAAATCAAATTCACTGCTCACTCGTGTGGCCTGTGAGCATGCGCATACCTACGTGCACGACACAGCTGCACACGTGGTTCTGCACACACATGCACACGTGTGCACACAGCAATGCAAATAAGAAAAATGTGAATTCTGAGTCTTCAGGGGAAACCCAAATTAAGCCTTTAAACACGAGTAATGGTTGGACCATTCGCAGGGGTCCTGTGTAGACACCTTGACAGCGTAAAGGTTTTCTCTTGCTGATGGTGTCACTGCTGCTGTTTTCTGAGGAGCTACATAGTTCAGATGAAGGAGACTCTCTTTGCAGAAGAACTTGTAATGAAATTTTCAAGCAGTTTGACCAAAGTAATTCCATCAACAATACGAAGCACACAACCCCGTAAGAAAAACTATTTTCACTTCTCATTGCCAAAGAAATGAAAATCCTAAGATTCAACAGCTACAGGAGATGATAAAAGGCTACAGAAACTGTAAAAAAAAGTAGCCACTTCAAACACGAGAAATGGGCAAAGTCGATTTCAAGTGTTACTTTTCAAGTATTCACAGTACCATTAACGGTCTGTATTAAATTTTGAAAACTGGCATGTTTCAGAATGTAACTTGAAATATTTCAAAATAAAAAAAGCAAAGAAGTGAGGTGATAATTACCTGTTTATTTCTACTGCCAATTATCACTTAAACGTTACTAAACCGGCTCTGGTTGTGCTTTAAGTAAGACAAATATACCGACCACGTCCCTAGAACTTCCATGTCTCCCAACAGCTGTCTCTGAGCCATAATTAGGTTCCTCCATGGTCCTTTCTTAAATCTGCAAAAGGGGGACTTTGGGGAACACAACATATGCACATTCACATACCAGGACCTTTCCAGATCCAGGCCCCTTGTCTGCTCAGCCGCAAATAAACCCAGGGGGCGCTACAGAGCAGACAACCCTATCCCGCGCCCCCCCACACCTTCAAGGCCCTTTCGGATGAGCTGGGCGAGCACATAAACCAGGCGCTGGGACACAGGCTGTCCCTTCTCACTGGACGCTGACCCACGTGTAAAGGTCTTCCGACCCCAGGTTCCCACCCCAGTGTCCCGTGAGTCCGCTCCCGGGATGCTTAAGCAGCCACCACGCAAACAGTCAGAGGAACTCAGATGCCAGCGTTGTTCTTCCTTCACGTGTGCAACTCATCACAGGTTTAATCAGGACACAGGGCAGCAAAGCAGCAAGACCCCTCTGGGACCTCGTCTCCTACCAATCTCCCCTCTGCTCTGGCTCCACCAGCCCGATTTCTGCCTCAGGACCTCCGACTTACCGCGCCCGCCCTCTGGAGCACTTTCGCCAAGTTTCCTCAGGGCTGGGCCACACACAGGCTTCACTGTGACTTTCTGCTCAAACCTCATTTCCTCAGAGAGGTCTCCTCTTCCTTCCGAAACAGCTACACCCTACCTCCCCGCCCTCGTGTCTATCCTATCCCTCTTCTTTCTTTGTCTGGGGGCACTTATCTGAAATGACCTCGTGTGTTAGCTTCCTAGAGCTCAGGTAACAAATTACCACCCACCTGGTGGCTTAAAACAAGAGAAATGCATTCTCACAGTTCTAGAGGCTGGCAGTCCAAAATCGAGGGGGTAGCAGGACCGTGCCCTCCCTGGAAACTCTAAGAATCCTTCCTTGTCTCTCTCCTAGCTTCTGGGTGGCTCCAGACGGAACGTGGCCACACCCCTCCCAAGTCTGCCTGGGTCTTCACCCGGCCTTCTTGCCTGTGTCTCTGCGTCCTCTTATAAAGACACCGATTAGCGGGGTTAGGCTCCACTCTAAGTCCAAGATGATTTCATCTCGTGATCCTTAACTAATGACACCTGTAAAGTCCCTATTTCCAAATAAGGCCACGTTCTGATGTTCCGCGGCGGGGGGGGGGGGGGGGGGGGGGGGCGGTAGGGATTAGGGGTGGACACTACTCAACTCCCTGCACTTTGTCTGTGTTCCTGTTTGTTATCTCCGTGTTTACCCCCATGAAACAGAGGGACTCTGTCGTTCATCACTACATACCCAGCTCAGACAGTACCTGGCACGGAGCAGGCACAAAATAAACACTTGTGAACGAGTGAAAGAATGGAGACAAAAAGATAAGGGAGACAAAGCTCCCCCATTAAGTTGACAATTCAGCAAAGAATAAAATATGATGAATACCAGACTCTAACCTGACCCAGTTTGCATGTTTTTAATTCCATTCCATGGGGGTAGAGTATATTCAGCACCTGCTATAATGAGGTTGGAAACAGGCTATTTATAGGAGGCCAGCATATCCTTGTCAGCATACAAGAGTTCTCTACTAAGTGAACACCATTTGCAGGGTGGCATAAATTTCAGCAAATGGTGCACACACCCTCTAGTGGCCGTAACACTAGTTACTTCAGAGTGCTTCTAGTCCAAGGCAATTGAAATATTTCTGTACTAATGTTATTATCACACCCTGAAAATTTAAAACCGTTTCGCTCAGTGCTGTCAAACTATGAATTGATAGAGGCAGTATCTGTTAATTCGCTCAACATTCAGAGTTGACTTTTACTAACAAACAATAGGACGGCAGGTGCCAGGCATTCTACTACATTTTCTTCCAAAATACCCGGGTTTTCTCTCTCACCTGGCAATTTTCCTAACACCTGCTTCCCCCACCAAAAGATTCCTAAGATTCTCCCCATGCCACTTAAACTTAAAACAATGGTGGTTTGCCAAAACTGCTAAGAATGAATGACAGGATATATGCTAAATCACTCATCCTAAATGGATAAATTATAGAAATTCATTAAAAATTACAAGGAAAGAGTTCTAAATAAACTGTTGGCACTGGTGGGTAGATTATAAGGCACAAATCAGATGATTCTGTCAAGGGTTTTAAAAAACAAAAAAGAAAGCATTACTGATGTAGAAGCTCGTGATACCAAAATCAAATGATACCTTAAGAAAGACTAAAATTAGAACCGTGTTAGATCTAGTCTCTTTGCAAGTGACATTACCATCACTGAATCCTATTCCCTAACCACTGAACTCAAGAGCTACCAAAATGACCATGTCATATGTGTGTCCATGCTGTCCACAAGTCATCAACTAGACTCTCCTGTCTGCATCTCAAATGGGCAGGAAGAACCCTCCAGGAAGAGGGATTCCAGTTAGTTGGAGTGAATGCAGAAAGGAAAACGTCTTAACATGGTTTGTCAATGAGAGGACTTCCAGCTCTTCTCCCTCGTTGGCGAGTTTACTTCAGTTTTTAGCTACATTCATTATTTATGAGGCTGGTATGATTTATTTTATTTTACTTTATTTTTTTGAAGGAATCTCTACACTGGACATGAGGGTCAAACTCACAATCCCAACCAAGATCAAGAGCCGTGCGCTCCACCAAGTGAGTCAGCCAATTGCCCCAAGGTAGGTATGACTTTAGTGCACATCCGGGAAGAAATTCTAGACCATACCCTGCTTCAATGTTGGGGTTACCAAAGAACACTCCCAACCCTGCAGAATAAATGCAAATGGGCCAATTAATAACAGGAAATGGTAAAACTCTGCTGCTTTAACAGGTCAATAGCCATGGCCCCATCCTTAATCAGCATTCTTAAAAAACACTCCTAAAAATGAAGGTAAGAAAGTTGAAGTCAAATTAAGAGGCCGACACCTTCAAAATTTTTCTATCCTGAAAGAGAAAGGCTCAAAAATGACATAAAATAGTTAAATATCCCAAGTTTTGACCTCTAGATACATAGTCAAGTTTCAACTCCGGGACCTCAAACATTTCTTCGTATACAAGGGAGAATCTGGGGAGCAAGAAACTCTAAGCCATGGTCCAGTCTCCACTTAGGGTTAAATTACACCCTCTGTACCCCATCTTCTCAATCTGTTCAGAAGGATCTTATCATTTCTGTCTTACACGGCTATTAGGAGGATCAGAAGTAAAAGCACGTGAACACTGGAGGGCACTTACCAGGGCTAGTTTACACACTCTCGGTTGCTAATAATGAGCTAAGTATTTTGGAATTTACAGAATATTTACAATATTCACCCTCCAATGTCTTTCTGTCATGTTCCATAAGTTAAAGGCAAAATTATTTTCCTCAACATTGCATCTGGGCTCAGAGTCCCACTCTACAAGCAGAAAACCGGGGTTAGTGACAAACGGATTCACACAGGTTTGAGACATCAGAGCGACATAAGCATATACACATACGGTCAGGATGCGTACAATATAATAAAAGTTTACATTCAAAGTTGTTAACTTCAGAATATCATCACTTCCCAAGGAATAAATACTAATGGCACAATTCTGTGTCGGTCCAAACTACTCACGAATATCTGGATTAGAGACAAACTTACAATTAATCAATATCGTTTTTCTAAAGAGGGGAAACTACCAAATGCATTCCTACAAGATGTCACGAACACACCTAGAGACATAAGCAAAAAGCAAACAAACCCCAGAAGTACCACAGAAACATTCATGATTCAGCCTAATTCGGATATACTCAAATTTAAACGTACTTGATACTGAAATCCCTATTAATAAAAAATATAAATTAGGAGATAAGGGTTTTGATAAAATTATCTTATATTAGTAAGATTTCTTTAAATTAGCAAGATCCTTAAGATATTTAGGAGGCATGCTTTTGGGGGAGGTGCACCAACAATGTGAATAAAAGGTCGAGTATCAGGGAAAGCTCTACTGATGACAATACAAGTCATTCCTGGGGCACCTGGGTGTCTCAGTCGGTTGGGCATCTGACTCTCGATTTTGGCTCAAATCATGATCCCAGGGTCATGAGAGTGACCCTGTGTCAGGCTCTGCACTGAGCGTGGAGCCTGCTCAAAGATTCTCTCTCCCCGCCCCCCACCTGTCTCCCCTGCTCATGTGTGCTCTAAAATTTAAAAAAACAAAAAAACCACCATATATATATACACACACACACATACATATACGTACGTATGTATGTATACATGTGTGTATGTATGTATACATATGTATGTATATGTGTGTGTGTACGTGTATACGTATGTATGTATAGGTATATATATACATATATATAATTTCTGTCTCTAATCTTCCACAGATAACACTCCAGAATTTTCTAGTCAAGGCACTGCTTTATTTTCATATGCTCTCTGCCCTGTTATACGCGGATAAACTTGGAACAATCAGATGGTGGCATTCTGTGTGCTACATGAAAAAAAAGATGTGTTTTTACTAATACCTGTGAGACACTGAAGGCCTTCTTCGGAAAAACAGTAATTGAAAACAGAGGTTCTCAACTGAGGCGATTTGTCCCCACCCCAGGGGACATATAGCAATGCCTGGCTATTTTTGGTTGTCACAGCTAAGGGGGGAAGGGAGAGCTACTGGTATCTAGCAGGTGGAGGCCAAGAATGCTGCTAAACATTCTGGAAATCATGGGATAGCCCCCACCCCCAAACACAGAATCACCTGACTCCAAGCGTCAATCAAGCTGAGGTTGAGAAACCTTAACTGAGAGGAACATCCAAAAGTATATGGTGCTCTGGAGTGGGGCCTCCAAAAATCCCTGTATCCTTCCTCTCTCTACTCAACTCTCAAAGCCATGACAGTGGCTTCATTTCTGGATCTAGAATTGTGCCGTTGTGCTATCTTATAGACAGCGCGTATGAAACCCAGACCACATCTATGCAGTGTTGGTACGTCTCACAAGTTGAATGGTTTCACGAGCCCTGTGCTGAGCCTGACTCCTGAATTCTTCCACCATTGATCAAATATTGTCTCTTGCCAACCAGACAATTTCACCTCAGTGAGAAGCAGCCCAGTGACAAAGACGAGACCAACATAATAAAAGCAATCTACCACTTCGGGAGGAAGCGTTTTCAAGGCCGGCAGAAACCACACAGGGCCCCATCCTGGCCCTGTTTGAACGACAGGCTAATCATCGTTGGACATCATTCTAACTAAGTGGGCTGCTGGAACACAGCCTTGAGTAATGTCGCCGGCACGTCAGTGCATCTGATGTGGACTCTGTCAAACTCGGAGCGTCATCTCTGAAAGCACCGCTGAAAAGCAGATTCAGAGAACGCGGAGGCTAAAGGTTAAGGAATCAGCCTTGCTGCTGTCACTATGAGGGACTTGTCTCTCTCCTGCAGAGCCAACCACAGAGACATTAGAGAGGTAATAAATACAACAAGATGAGAAAGAACACTGATACAGATGTTCAAAGGCATGGTCTGAAAAATACTTCCCAACCAATAATGGATGAACCTTCTTCTGCCTGCCTCTTTCCAGCCTCTAAACTTCACCCGGCCAAGACCGGAGGGATTATCTGAGCCAATTCACTTAACTCAGAGATGAGAAATCTGCGTAAAACTCAGAAATCAGAGACCGCAAATGTCAGGGCTACAACGCAGGCCTCTAGCAACCCCTCCTTATCATGCGATTCCTGCTAAGAACTGGCTCAGAACTTTCCGGATACAAATCTCCAACAGGGCATTTGAAGATAATGAAGCCGCCTCTTGGTGCTCTTATTACAAGGCTAAATGATACCAACTTTTTCCATATTTTGTGTGTGTGTGTGTGTGTGTGTGTGTGTATGCCATAGCTCCTCTGGCATTCTGCTTTACTTGTGAGGAGAGACTGAATGAAAATGTAAAGAAAAAAAAGAAGGTTGTGTTCTGTAAAATCCCTACAGAGCCTACCTGAAGGAAAACCTCTTTGCCCCTGCAAACAAAAGATTTCTTATGTAAGTAGGGAGTTCCAGCAAATACCATGCACATGGGGGGTTCTCTCAATAGTGCTGAATATCCAGGATTTTTCCATGATGTCATTTCTACTGCTAAATTTTTGTTTCTTGGGACTACATCCACCAGGCATTTTCATGTCTTACGTAAGTCCGGTTTATAGATGAAAACATGGAGACTTAAAGAAGTTAAGTAGCCCACAGGCCACACAGCTAACAAGCGACAGAGCTTGGTGTCCTAAGTCACCATTTGGCTGTGCTGCCTCCGTGCCTCTGTCATCCACTGCAAATCTACATGAAAACCCACTTCCCACACAATTCTTACACCTAATTGTCCTTGTTACACCAAAGGACTAGGCCCAGGTGCCCTGCCTCCTGGTATGGTTCCCGCCCACCAGCGTGCCTGGGAAGAACGAGAGCCAAGCCCACCAAGGGCACAGAAATCTATCCAGTGTCCATGTAAGGTCAAGGGCACATTCGCACTAATTCACATCTGGGAACTTACAGGCTCAGTACCTAGATATTAACACCGCCGCCCAGGAAATCTACCCACAGTTAACAACACATCAAAGAGTGTTGCTAACATGACTGAAAAAGCTGTGAGGTCCCAGTAAAAGAAATTCATGTCCAGTCTACAGAAAACCTCCCTAACGCAAAAGGTAAAATCCAACCCAGTCACAATTAGTAAATCCCTCAGTGAGGTCTGGATTCATAGGGTTTATCGCTCAGGTACTTATGGTCCTGATTTTGTTTTATCTAAGGATCATTTTTACTTTCTATACCCAAATGTGATTTACACTTGTTCCAGTGAATATTTTTGTGGAACTATTCTCATAATCTACTGAGATTATTTTAAGCTTTGTACCGGCCTCTGAAATAATAAGCTGTCCTGAACACACACTGAAGATCCAACGAAAATGATTTACCACGGGATGAAGCTGGCAATGGGAAAGCAGCAGAGAACCATGTTAGGAAACTTTCTGTTAACAAGGCCTTGAAACAGTTATGCACTTTATAAAACAGAAAGGCACATATTCGTAGGTTTTTTTAAAGCTAAACTACAACTAACACAAAAAAACAAGGAGTTCACAGTAACATGCCATGAGAGTCAAATAAAATGTTTAGACATTTGCAGTGCGTAAAAATTGTAATTTAATTCTTATATCCTCTAAATTCATCACAAGACAAATTGAAAATTGCTGGAAATTCCCAAATGAAAAATTCACAAGGTTTTACAAGTGTTCTATTCCCTTAAAACTCACTTGGCCAAACCATCCCTATAATCAAGTATCTCAAAAAGCATTTAAGTGGAGCTTATCTATAATGCGATCTTTTCAATGCTGAAAATCAGGAGGTATAAAAAACCCTTCCAATGTACACAATCCAACACCACCCGGTGAAGCCTTGGGGACGGGAGGAGATATGAAAGACAAGTACCTCGTAGTTTGAGAGAAAATCTAGTAACTCTGATTGAGATGGGATGTAGAGAAGTGGTTTCATCACCCGGCGGACAAACTTCTCAATGTAAACAGCACTCATGGGGCCTTTGTATTCGATTGGTCCAAAACTAGTACCAAAAAAATAAAAAAAAATAACAAATAAAAATAATACACCATGCATTAGACCTGTTACGTGTAACTGAAATCATCAACACCACAAAACGAAAATGTCTCGCTTTAGGATCCTGACTGCTTCACAGGGAAGTAGCCTTCTGTGTCCCAGCAGGTGAAAGGAGGGCGAACTAAGCATTTCATGTGAGGAGAGGTACAAACAGCCACTGCCCTTCTATGAGCTTAATTCAACTGCAAATGGAATTTCAAAGCAGAGAACATTCATTCATTCTAGCCTCTAGAAAAGAAAAAAAAAATCCCCAAACAACATGTCTAAAAAAACAAAACCAAACAGAGAGGCAATCCTGGAAACTGACCAAAACTGCTAAAGGATTCCAGGATCTTAAGTACGTAATTCAACAAGCAGAATTTACTTTTACACATCACTCTTATTTTTTTTATTGTTTATTTATTTTTGAGAGAAAGACAGAGAGAGAGAGAGAGAGAGAGCGCGCGCGAGAGCATGAGTAGGGGAGGGGCAGAGACAGAGGGAGACAAGAGAATCCAAAGCAGGCTCCAGGCTCTGAGCCGTCAGCACAGAGCCCGAAGTGGGGCTTGAGCCCATGAGCCATGACACCAAGAGCTGAGCGCAAGACAGAGGCTCAATCGAATGAACCACCCAGGCACCCCATACACATCACTCTTAAATAAGAAACAAGGTAAGCAGTTGGCCCTTGACCTACTAAAATGGACTTATTAAATATTCCCACAGGCACTTACACAAGGGATCACTAAATCATCTTAAGCCTATTTAAAGTTTTATCGCAACAAAATAAGATTATGTGAAGGGACAAAGCCAGGGACCTGCAAAAATGGTCTTATTTTCCTTTCCAGCTGTGCTGATGCCCAGGAATTGGATTTAGCATTGCTAAGCAATAATACCAACATTCAGTTATCCTTCTAAGCTAATCAGAGTCCTCACATGGCTTTCTTCAATCTTGCACAATACAGACATTCCTCAAATATAACTGAAGGGTATGTGGCGGAGAAGTGGAGTAAGGTGAAATTCAACAACTCCATAACCATTCTTCTGTCCACACAGACACTGACATTATGCTTCCTGTTCATTGCAGCAATAAACAGTCAAGAATTACATAAATGCTGCGAGATCCCAGTAGTAAATGGTTATGTAAACGAACACACACACATAATGTGATGCGATGACCACAATTCCTCAGTGTGTACTGCAAAAGATGAGCCCAAACAAAAGAATGTTAGCATGAAAAAGGTAAAAACAACATTCTACGTGCACAGCTGGGAGACAGAGTTAACAGTTCTATCAATTCAAGACTTGTAACTAACTTAAGCTCAAAAATTACCACCGCCACGACCCCGTCGGCTGCCAACAATGCTTAATTTAAAGGAAGAAATCGAAAAATCATCTGACAATTTATTTTCTTCCGCAAACAGGGGTCAAAAATCTGGAAACCTCATCTACTCAGGCAAACAGGCTCCGGGAGTGTTGCTATAAGGATCCCAGTGACTTGTGAAAGCGGAGGGAACCTCGGAATGCAGGATGCACAGTGCATTTTACCAACACGCCACCACTGCCACGACCACAGGACAAGCTGGTCTACGGCTGCAGGGCCTTGGGGAGAGCGTTTTAAGAAACGACTCCCTGCTTCAGAGCCCTTAAAAAACTTTCCTCCTCACTGGTATCATCACACGCCAAAAAATGAAATCCACTTAAGCAAAACAGAAAATCTACTAATTTCTTCAAGCAGCTACTACGACACTAGTTTAGCCTACAAAAACAGCAACAACAAAAATACAAACTGCAACATCCTGCCCAGTGACGGGGCCTAAGTGCCACGTGTGCAAGCGCTATTAACCAAAACAACCTCAAGTCTACTGACTGGTCACAAGAGAGCTTGGGTGAAGAAACGCATTCGTTCACATGCATTATGTATAAAACAGAGGGCTTTTTAGGTATTTCTGTGCCTGAGCACTTTCTTCTGTTTCAGGTACACTGGGCATGGTGGATACTGAAATGAGTAGGACGAGGTCTGAACTAATTTAAACAAGTAACACTCAACAGGCGAAGAGGAGGGGCCACACTTCGAGGGCAGCAGCAACCTCAAATCCCTCATCAGGAAAATGAGAAGGCTGGACTAGATGCTTCTAAGGTTCTCTGCGTGGCCTTGCACTCTTTCTATAAATCTAAGAAAACAGGGTAAGACAATATACTGCACAGCCATACGGCCCAAAATGGTATTTTGCACTGTGTTCAAGGGAACTCTCCTGATTGCAATATCACATCAAGCTAAGCCCACCTCTGGGCAGCTGGCGTGCTTACCTAGAGTTGCAAGGCCTATCCTCCTTGCTAGGCACCTGTGCCCTATTTCCTAGCCCCCCGAAAAAGAAATGCAGGGACCTTCGCAGGGCAAACTTATTGATCCCATTACAGAGCACAGAGCTTTTACATCTTCAAATCTAACATTACGATATGAGAAGGATTCTTCTATCTAGAATAGACTTTGAAGGTGGAGACGGGGTAAAAAAGTGCATTTTTGCTCAAGTATTATTTACCAGCTCCTAACAAACAGTTCTACGAGCCACACAACATTTTGTACTGGAAACGTGAAGTGTGATGGAGCATGACAGTCCGCAAGTGATACTTTGATGATGTCTGTCATAAATCCCCACTGACGGAAACCCAAGAAGTTCAGACACAGGAGGGAAAAACGCAGCATAAAAAGTAAAGCTCTTACTAATGAAAGCTTCCGTGTCCATTTTACCTTCATTAACAAACTTCAAGCCAATTACACTGAAGCCGTCCCCTTTCTTCAAACTTCTTCAAGTCACATTTCAGACATTATTTAACACACACAGCAAGGTCTGGGCAGTACTCCAAACTCAAACACCAGTATTTGTGCAGCATAATAAACGGACTCCCGAAGTGGGATACAGACTAAAGGCAGCCTCTTGTTACTTCGGGCTAGATGAATGCACTGGGGGACAAAATTTATGAAAACCTTTCAGGGCTTCAAAGCTCTCTGGGTTTCAGTATTATGGGCACGGGATTGAGGACTCGTAGTAATTTTCGTCCCAGCAGAAAAGATGCTACGACTCCCTCCTGACTAGGCTACGTTGCCAGGTAGCAGGGTAAGGACTTCTGTGTATTCTCACACAATAAAATACTTGTAGGTTATCCGCAATACACAGCCACACAATGGGGTGCCAGAATTATCAAAAGCAATGCTGTAGACTATGTAATGGCATGACAAGATTTTCACAAAAGCAAGAAAAAGCAGTTGAGAGAATACTATCACTACATGACCCCCCTTTTTTTTATTAAAAAAAAAAGAGGGTGGGTAGATATAAGATACAAGAAGATATAAATCAAAACACACAGAGGTTATCTAAGGTTGATAAAATATCCAGACCCTTTAACTGATGTAGTTTTGCTTCTCTGTATTTTCTCAATTCCCCACAGTGAATATCTAATACTTTTAAACAGAAAAAAGAATTTGCTTTGGAACTTAACTGGCATTAGAAATCAAAATCTGAAAACTAGTTAACAGTTCTTACCTCCGATGATACAGATGTATTACAGGGAAATGAAAGAAGTGCTTCTGTCTTCTGCATTTCCCCTGGTTCCACCAACAGTTAATTGCCACAAACAACACCTGCAGAGCCAAAAAAGGTTTCAAATGACTATGAATAACAACTGAAAAATTACCAAGATTTTAAAGATAAAATTATAGAAATGGAACTATTCCTCTCTGAAACACAAAGTATGAAAAAAAATTATTTTGAGTATTCAAAGAAGATCATCATTTACCTCTGCAATTAAAAAGAAAGACTCTCCTCTATGTGTCTAGCTCGGACACTAGCATTTTAGTAGCGTTTTATAGTTTAGCCCAAGAGGGAAATGGTTTCATTTGAAACCTAAAAAATATTTTTCATGTTTATTATTGAGAGAGGGAGAGACAGAGAGAGACAGAAGGTGAGCGAGAGAAGGAGGGAGACAGAATCCGAAGCAGGCTGCAGGCTCTGAGCTGTCAGCACAGCGCTGGACACAGGGCTCGAACTCACAAGCCTTGAGATCATAACCTGGGCCGAAGTCAGTCGCTTAGCTGACTGAGCCACCCAGGAGCCTGGATTTGCTTTGAATTCTAAAGTGAATGAGCAAGCATTACACTAAAACTCAGTAGAAAGAAAGACAGGTCTTTTGATAGTCAAACTGAGGGTATGAGAAGGAAAAAAAAGAAATACCTGCAAATAAAACATCACTAAAGCCAAAGGACCGTTATTAATGACTATATTAAACACGAATAAGGATAACAGATGATTAAGGCTTGCTCTGAAATGGAATATTACACAGCAAAAGTATGAGTTAAATACATATTTATAGGTAGATGCTGCAGTATTTAAATCTCCAATCTACTTTGAAATGTCCCCAAACCAAGATGAGTTAATAGATGAGAGCAGAGTTTCTCAGCTTTTGCACTACGGCTATTTTGGCCTTCTGTCGTCAGGAGGGTCTGCGTTACGTGCATTTCTGTGGTGCGGGGCCGTCCCCCACGCTGGGGGCGCCATGTCCGGGAGTAACCTGGCCTCTACCCACCCCAGGCCAGCAGCTCCCCCTCCAGAGCAGCGGTAATCAAAAATGGCCCCAAACCCTGCTCACGGTTCTCTGGGGGAGAAAACTTCCTCCAGTTGAGAACCACTGACTAGAGGAGTAATAAGATGAATAAATACATGATAAAACAAGCACAATAAAATGTGAATAGCAAAACTCTCATGGCAGGTATATATAAACTCCTTCATCTTTGCTACGTGAAGAAATTTTCATAAGAACATTGAAAAAATATGAAAAGTACAAATGAAAAATCACTTTCAAATGCCTTCCTTGTACTTACTGAGTAGCAGCATTGCTCTAAACTCTGTAGAGGCTCTATGGAGCCATTTACGAAAAAGAAAAGCAACAAAATCTTTACTTAAGGGGACATCTCACTTTTTTACTCAAAAATAGGGCACACTCTACCACATTTGCTAATTTTACTAAGCGGTATGGCTTAAAAGATTTTTTGCCTGTTTCCAAGAATAAACCCCCTCCTTCTCCCTAGTGAGAACACAGAATAACCTAAGCTCTCCATTTGGAAGGAGCTGGAAAAAAAAAAAAAAAATGTGAAAAAAGCAGTGCCCGTTAGTTGTGGATGGCACCATCACCTCCGCCACTTGTCATGTGATCTCTAGCCGAGCGGGCCACCGTGGAGGTGTGAGGTCCCGCTTCCGACAACAGGGACGTGAGTGCCAGCCCCAGAGCTGCCGGGAGAAAGCACAGAGCCCGGCACACCAGAACGCCGTGCCCACCGTCACTCGGAAGGACGGTTAGACGGCAAATAACCGACACCCTGGAACACAGTACATTCTCCCCGTGTTCCCCACACGTTCTCTAATTTCAGAAAACTTGGGGAAGGCCTGGGGAACGCCTGCCTCCCAGGGCTCCAGTAGAGTTCCTGTTTCCTCCCTGGAAGGGTCTACCAGGTTATTTGCATTTTTTTTTTTTTTTTTTTTTTTTTGAAGTGAGCTCTACTGCCCAATGTGGGGCTTGAACTCATGACCCTAAGCATAAGAGTCACTTGCTTTGCCAACTGAGCCAGCCAGGTGCAGCTCTTACCAGCCATTTTTCAAGGGGGAGGAGAGTAAAGGGAGCACAGGGAATTGACTGATCCGCTGGGTCCCAAGTCAGAGCACAGAATCACACCCCTGAGAATCCATGTCATTGGAAACAGAGGTATAACGAAGAGCTAGATTTAAACAGTGCTTTGCACCACATTCAGGGATATATATAACGGTTTGAAAGGCTTTGCCAGGCGGGGCAAAAAGCCTCACCAGCATTTATAACATTGTTACTAAGAAGAACCAACCCAGAGTTCCAAAGAAACTTGGGACCCCAGCTGCCTGCATGAGTTACCTCAGATCAGTGGATCCCAGCAGCCGCCTCTCAGAAATCTGTGGGAGGCTCGCTCTCTGGCTTGTTGCAATGACCCAGCTGCTGCAGGGCATGTGTGGGCAGGGGCTGCAATGACCCAGATGCTGCGGGGCATGTGTGGGCAGGGGCTGCCCTAGGGGTACATCTGGGATGATGTTGCGTCATCCCAGAGCAGCTTTAAATGTCCAAACGATGTGGGGGGAAAACCCGTTTATCACTCAAGCCTAGGACCGAACTCCTTTTTACATGTGAATCCACATTATGGCTTTTGTATTCACCGAATTTCTCCGGAAGGCAACGCCTATATAAATACAGGGCAGAAAAGACTGGTTCCGGACCTTACCAAGAGTTGTTCACCACTTAGGAAACTCGAATCACCGTTAAGCAGAGCCCCTCCGGTAACTGAGTTTCTGACACACCACACCTTTATGAGTCTGCATTTGCAATCGCCCACCCGCAGTCGTTCCACATAAACAGACAGAAACTACCTTGCCTGAGCATTTACATATGGAAACACACATGGTCTAGTTATACATTATTTTGGTCTCCCCCACCTTTATGCGGTAATTAGTGTATTGGATTGAGTATCTTGAAATCATATGTGTAGGGAAATTTTATCACCTATGAATTCCTTTTCAGGACAGAAAAAAAATGGCACATCACAAAATACTTGTGGAATAAATGGCAACGGGGACCCACTGAGTTGAAAACCACTGCCACAAAGAGGACCCACGGGCCCATATATCCCTCGTGTCTAGCACAAAGGTGACCTTCATTAAGTATCTGTTGCATATGGCTCTCTGGTCCAAGTATTTTTATTTTTTTTCAAGTATTTTTAAATACTGCTACGTAGTACTTGTGACACATAAATTTGTCTTACGGTAAACAACTAATCAAATACCAAAAGGAGAGTCAACTACGTCTTCCAGCACTGAAACCAAACAGCACGGGCCCCTTCGGTGAGCACTGAGCTGTGCTACAGGGAAATGCACCTTCGGCTTCCTCTCCGGCCGCTACCCACCTATGACCCTCCCAGCCAGAAATCCTGTTTGTTTACAGAAGCCTTCACGATGGATGAAGCGAGGCTCCGGGCCTTCACCCGGGCTAACTCAGCCAGCGGGGCAACGTGTGCCTCTGTGGGAACGACCCGCCCAGCACACGGTCACTCGATTCGATTCTCGGGTTCAACGTCAGCATTACCTGGTCCGACAGCTGACTCGCTGCTTGTTCAATCTCTGACCTGGCAGCAATGGACTGTCCACACCACGGAGCGTAGAAAAACAGCAGCACCACCTCTGAATCCCGGCGAACGTGCTCTGCGTAGTCCAGCTGCCCCTGGAAGAGGTCAAGAACCGGAGACCTCGAGGAGAAAAAGCTGACAGGTGGCTTTGCTGGTATTATCACATCTTTTGCTCGACTAAAAAAGAGCAAACACAGACAAGATCGCTAAATTTATCTTCTTCTGAGGACAGCTTCGTGTGGAAGGAGAACAGAGCTTAAAAGACAAATCTCTGGCGTAAGGAAAAGGAGTTCCCAAAACATTGTCCTGGAGTAAAAAATATTCTGTGCTAAGGCGATATTTAGCTGAGAGAAAGCAAGCAAGACATAAACGATAAGCTGAAAATGCCTTTCTAATATTGTCTCCCCAGATGTGGGATGGAAAGGCAGCAGACAAGGAGGATGTCTTGGAATAACCTATATTCTTCCCTCCCACACCCCAAACACTCCATCCTCGGCTCTCTGTGGCAGGAGCCACAATGTCAGAACAACCAGCGAGCTGGCTCAGAACTAAGGGGAGGGAGCACACGCGGGCTACCGCTACTAAGATTTGTATGGCAAATTCTTACATCAACTGAACTTCGAGAAAGCATTAAGTTTCTTAGCTGGAGTTGGCCTGTACTTATCCAGGGCATTCTGGCAGAAGTAATACATATTGGGAAGCATCACTATAATGGAGTTGGGGGGCCATATGGGGGGAGCCAGCACCTCTCCAGGTCAATTACAGGGAAAATGATCAATTACAGACTCCAGCAGGAGAATCCTCAACAGGAAAAGAAATAGGGGCCCCAAGAGGAAAAGACAGAACACCTCCTACCCAAAACTGACCGCTTCATCAGCGATGAGCCAATGAAAAACTGTCATCCCCCTGAACTCTTGCTTCTCTCCAATTTACTTTCATTCACAACAACCCCTCCCAATTTCCTCCTTCTCCATAAAATAATGTTCCTCTCCTTTGTATGTGGGACTTGCCTGTGGCTTGCCATAGCTTGTATGTCCCAGATTACAATTCTCTGCTGTTCCTGAATAAACCCAGTTTTCTGGTAAAGTAACTTAAAAAAAAATTTTTTTTTAATGCTTATTTATTCTTGAGAGAGACAGAGGGTGAGTGGGGGAGGGGCAGAGAGAGAGAGGGAGACACAGAATCTGAAGCAGGCTCCAGGCTCCAAGCTGTCAGCATAGAGCCCGACGCGGGGCCTGAACTCACAAACCACGATGATCATGACCTGAGCTGAAGTCAAACACTTAACTGACTGAGCCACCACAGTATCATGACCCCAAGGCTAGTAATGATGAACAACAAAGTAACAGCCCATTTTAACTGGACACCAGGCTTCCTGAATCCCTGAGGTTCTCAAAAGGGAGAGATCAAGAGGAGACAGGAAAAAGTGAGTGATCTGAAGTCACAGAGCCGCCACGACTTTTCCCATCAAGACAAAAACGGTCTTGGCTGAGGCTGCATATCCCACCATGTGAAAGGAGCCTATGAACACCTTGAGCTGTTCACACATCTGCACTAACATGGCATAAAACCATAATGGTGGTGTAGCCAAGAAACCAAGAGAATAAAAATGGGACCCGAGAAAATACTCCATTAACCCAAAAAGCAGAAGGATCAAGAAACGAACAAAAATGGAAAACAAATAGCCAGAAAGTAGACTTATTTCCAACAATATCAATCATTCCATTAAACATAAAAGGACTAAACCATCCAGTTAAGAGGAGGAGAATGCCAGACTGGATAATGAAGCACGACCCACCGTAAGAACTGAAACAGGGGCGCCTGGGTGGCTCAGTTGGTTGTGTCCAACTTCAGCTCAGGCCATGATAGCACAGTTTGAGGGTTCGAGCCCCATGCATCCGGCTCCAGAGGGACAGTGCAGAGACTGCTTGGGGTTCTCTCCCTCACACACACGTGCACACACACGCTCTCTCTCTAAAAAATAAATAAGCAAAACTTAAAAAGAAAAAAAAAAAGAACTGAAACATACTATAATTGGATGAGTCTCAAAATAAGTACACCAAATGAAAGAAGCAAGACACTAAAGAATACGAACAACATTAATGCATTTATACGTTTCCAGAAAGGACACCTTCTGGGGAGAAGGAAATCTTACGCGTCTCAACTGAAAGCACGGAGGTGGTTAAACTTATGTCATCAACCTGTACGTGTCACATGTGTAATTCCACTGAGTGTAACATACACCACAATGAAGCTGATGAGGAAAAAAGCTTGGCCGCTGTGCCCCTCGTCAGCAAGGCTTGCTCTGACAACTGAAGCGGGAGCCCTGACTTCTTCTCTCAGCTCCCTATTCGTTGTCTTTATACCTCTCACCACAATTGGTAACTTACTTCTTTTACCGATTATTTATCTACTCTACCACGTCATTAACTGCATGAGGGCAAGAACCCTATCTTTTCCACTGGTAGATCCTCACGATTTATAGTGCCTGGTACTCTGAAGTTCAATAATTTGTGAAATGAACAAACCCACCCTACTCACCTCACCTGAACATACACAAAAGGAAATTAAATATAAACCCATACAGATAGACATTATGAAGAACACTCAGAACCCAAGTACCAGAGGCCCATGTGTTTTACTAGGGATGATCCTAAGGGCCACATCCTTATGTTCTAACTTCACAGATGTGTCCAAAGGAACCTGATGATCTGGTTTCTCAGAACACAGCAGAGGAGCAGGAAGGAAGAACGAGGAGGGAAGCGCTGCCAGCTCGGAGACATGCAGCAGACAGACAGGTATTTAGAACCAAAAAAGAAAGTGGCAACACCCAAGACCCAGACTCCTCTAAGAGTCTTGGGTCATATAGCACAAGGGAAGGAACCCACACCTTCCTCTGCATCGAGAAGGTGTTAGCTTCCTGAATTAAGAAGACAGATTTAAAATTACTACTTCCCTATTTTAGCCAAAAACTATCAATATCCTAAAGGAGTGGTAGTACCAAAGAGCAAATCCCCTATTTACTCACTCAAACTAACGTTTCGACCCAGCAGTCAGGGAGCTTAGGCAAAATGTCTTTATAACCTGAAAAACTCGGTCACTTACACAGTAATTCAAAAAATGCTCATCAAGCACATGTTGTTTACGCTTCAGAAACTGCACTACAGGTACCAAGGCTATAGCAGAGGGCGTAATAACGTCCTCAAGGGACTTACTTTCTCGAGGAAGGAGACGGGCCGACAACCAAACACGTAAGCAACAGACAAAAAGATCACAGCTGCGTGGAAAATGGAACAGGGTGATTTGGCAGGTGACAGGGCATCTTTTAAGCTGAGACCCGAAAGACAGGCAGTCATGCAAAGAGATGACGGAGGCCCTGCGTGTGACACATTATTAAAAGCCCCCAAGTTCCCCTCCTTGGAAGTCCTTTTCTACTATTCAAACTGGGTGCAGAGTGTGAAATGACGCAATCTGAGGAAAAACGTAGGTCTGTGACAGCCAGACAAAGGGCACTGACGAACTCAGTATTACTGCCCGGCGTGCTCAGAGCAGGTCCTAGACTAAGTCAGCCAGGTAAACACGTGGCCCATCAAAAGGGAAACATTAACCAGGGAAGAGAAACATCTGCCTCTGCTCCACCAGAAAGGTTGACAAGCTTCCATTTAACTCTTAAGTTCGCTACACATTTTTGAGACACTGTATCTAGATCAAAGATTTCCTGCAGCTTTGAAGGCTAGTAAGTAGTCTCAGGTACAAAAGACTCCAGAGCTGCTTGCAAACAAAACAGGCAGGCTGCAGCTCCCAAGTTTTATAAGAAATACACACACCCCTATACCTCCATCCAAAGAGGACCTGAAGCAGCTTTGAAATTAGAAAATGCGATAAAGCAAAATGAATATACGCACAAGTACATATATAGATACAGACACACAACTTTTTTCCCTCCAAAACCAGGGTGAAAGGAAAGAGAGCAGGATGAAACTATGGAGATCCACTGCAGAGAAAGGCAGGTAAATAAAGATTAAAGGGGTGCCTAGGGGACTCAGTTGGTTTGAGAATCTGATTCTTGGTTTCAGCTCAGGTCATGATCCCAGGGTCATGGGGTGGAGCCTGCTTAAGATTCTTTCTTTCTCTCTCTCTCTCTCTCTCTGCCCCTCTCCCCCGTTCAAGTGTGCTCTCTCTCTTCCTCTTAAAAAAAAAAAAAAGATTTAAGGCCCCCCAAAATGCAAAATTATTGTGTTTCAATGCCCAACCTTTTTTTTTTTTTTAAACGTTGAGAAAGACAGCGAGCAAGGGACAGAGAAAGAGGGGTACAGAGAATCCCAAGCAGGCTCCGCGCGGACAGGGGCAAGCCCGATGTGAGTCTCCAGCTCACAAACTGTGAGATCATGACCTGAGCCAAAGTCGGACGCTCAACTGACTGAGACACCCACGTGCCCTTAAATCAACCTTTTTTATGTGATCTGGTTTGAACTCAGCTAAGCCACCAATACTGACAAGGGCTGTCACTGATCTTAAGCCTGGAGCTATTAATGAAAATAAAATTTTTTAAAATCCTACTCTCCCGGAAACCTCTGTCTTCATTAATGCAAAAATCTTAAAAGTAAAATAGAAAAAGGGGACCAGGCATGTTAGTGTATGTAACAGATGATGACACCCTTCAATCAAACGAGACTCTCCAAAATCAATCTCAGCCTACTGAATGACGGTCCAGATTTGCCAGCAGCGAGCAAAGCTGGACAGGCAAGCAGCCATTCACCGCTCCCTCCTAGCCTGAAGCAGGAAGGGACCTTGCTCTGCCTGCTCCAGTAACTCGATTTACACAATTCCTGCTTCCCCAAATCTCAAAGGACCTTCTTAGCCATTTAAAGTCAGGTTCTTTCAGAACAAACACTAAGCAGTATTTCTACAGATGAACAAGCGGTAAACTTCCCACCCTGAAGAGGGGGAACCTCTCTTCCTACTTTGAACCCACGTGACACCTTGTCACTTCACGATGTAAAATACTTCATCCATTTTCCTTTGCGCAGCTTGTGATGAAGAGCAAGGTTAAGAGTCTAGCACTGACAATGAAGGATTCAAATTCCAGATCAGCCACTTAATGGGGGGGGGGGAGGGGGGGAGATTTCGGGCAAGTCTGTAACCGGACCAAAGCTCAATTTCTTCATCTATCAGTTGGAAGCATAAAAATATACCCAGGCTTTACTGGGGATTGAGATTTAAAGGGTCCAGACCAGGCTCTCAGATTATGCGTTGAATGGATACATGCACTGATGTTCGCTATAGTTCTCGAGGAGGCAATTTTGTTCCCAGGAGACAGTGCCGGTTATCATATCTAGGGCTGCGTGCTACTGGCATTTAGTAGCTACAAGCCAGGCTACTGCTGGGCACTAACATGGACAGGACAGCCCCCTTCGCCCAGCGGGCAGCATAGCACCTGGCACTTGGCAAATGTTCAAGGGCGGTTATAATCTGTTCTCTTTCCACTAAAATTCCCAAGCCTCTGATGCCTCTCTGACAACGGGGGCCACATACTATGCAGAACATATTCAGTACAAATGCTCCAAGGGGAAATCTTCCTCTTAGCTAATATGCCAGTCAGTTGCAACCGAGACTTCTACAATGGAAGTCCCGGGAGATAATACTGAAGACTTGGGAGACCAAAAGTACTCCTGAAATTTGTCTTATTTTATTTTTCTTTAAGTTTACTTTTTTGAGAGCGAGCGAGTGCCCAAGCGGGGGAGGGCTGAGAAAGGGACAGAGAATCCCAAGCAGGCTCTGCGCTGTCAGCACGGATGTGGGGCTCGAACTCAGGAATCAGGAACCCTGAGGTCATGACTTGAGCCGAAAGCAGATACTTAACTGACTGAGCCACCCAGACGTCCCCAACACTCCTGAAACTTGAATTAACATTTGTACCTGCGTCCCTTCCCCCAAAAGCAGCACATAAACTTTTAATTTTTCCTGTTCACTGTGCTCCAGCCTACTCGGGCTTTCCTTCCAGTTCCAGGAAAACACCAGCTTGCCCACGCTTTGCACTTGCGCTCCCTCTGCCTCGGACACTCTTCCCCCAAATCTTCCCAATGCTGGCCCCTTCCTCCTTCCTGTATGAGCTTCCTGGTCGCTCCGTCGCGAAGGCCTATCTGCCCCACCCTCGTATCTCTTCTATTATTGCCTGCACAGCACTTCCAAAAGTCCCTCAAAATGACATGAAGTTGTTTTCTGCCTGTCCCACCCACTGGAAAGGAGCGGGTGATTTTTTATCGTCGACGCTCCCCCGGATGAGCGCTCCCCGCACGGCACGTATGGATAAATAATCTTTAGATCGATGGATGCACGAATTCTCCAAGGGCTCCAACAGCTGTGAATCATCACACGCGACGCACAAGGGCAACAAAATGCGTGTTAAATGAGGGCCCTACAGCCTGGGCAGAAGTGACAGGTGCACCCCCAAGAAACCCCAACAGGTGACGAGCAGCTCAGAAGCTGGCGCACTTCCCTCGCTGCTAAAACGGGAGGAAGGGGCCCCGGGCAGCGCCCGAAAACCTCTCCCGGTGGCTGGCTGGCTGGCTGGCGGGCGGGCCAGGTGGCGGGCTCGGCTGCAGGCTGGGGAGAGTCGAGCCCGTCGCTGCACGCGAAGGCCGCGACGACCCCCGACCCTGCGGGCCCGGAGCGGGTCCTGCGCCGCCGCCGGGCCGGGGCCCCGGGGACGCGGGCCGCCTCACCTGCAGGTAAACTTGAGGGCGACGAGCAGCGCGCAGCCGAGCGCCACGGCCCCGCAGAGCAGCTCGGGCCGCCGGCGCGCCATGAGGGAGGCGCCGCGCAGCCCGCGGCGGAGCCGGCCCGCCGAGGACGCTCCGGCCGGGGCCGGGCTGAAGGAGCCGGAGCCCGCGGAGCCGCCGCCGCCGCCGCCACCCTCGTCCTCGGCGTCGTCGCTGCTGCTGCTGCTGTTGCCGCCGCCGCGGCCTCCGCATTCCGACATTACATGCTCCCTGTCGCCGGCTTTATACCGCCGCCGCCGCCGCTTCGGGCCACAGGGCCCGGCCCGGCCCGTCGCTCCCCAATCCCGCAGTTCGCCGCGCCCGCTAACCCGGACCCTCCACGTCAGCCCCGCAGCCGTCGCGAAGCCCGCCCCCGCGCAGGCGGCTCCGCCCCCGCCCGCGGAGCCTGCGCGGACGCCGGCACCTCCCGGCGGACCCCGCCCCCCCGGCGGACCCCGCCCCCCCCGCTGACGGAGTCTGCGCGCACGCCGGCCCCGCCTGACAGCCCCGCCCCCGATCGAGCCACGCCCCTCGCCCGCGGAGCCTGCGCAGACGGCCTCCCCGCAAGTGCCACCTGCGGCCCAGCGGTCTTCCCACAGGCCCCGCCCTCCGTCCGCGGAGTCTGCGCAGTCGCGGGTCGAGCGTCTTTCCAGTCCTCACCGGGATCCGCTCAGTGCGCGTGCAGGCAGCCACCGGCCGTCGGGGCTCCCAGCTTGGCCTGCCGCATTTTAGGTGCCATAATGACGACGGCATTCGTGCCCGCGAGTCCGTACAGGCTCCGGGGACATAGGTACCGTTCATTATCTCCGCCGTATTGAAGGAAAATACGGGCAGAGATGAGAAGTGTCCAAGGACCCAGGAGTGAGGCGGGCAGGAGAGGTCACTCGGCCTGGGTTTGCACGTCTGTAAAATGGGGGTAATAGGAGTGCCTTTCTGACAGGGTTGTTTTGAGGATCAATGGAATTTATGGAAAATGGCAGGCCCATAGTGAGGTCTTATTCTTAGTTACTGTAGTCTCCCAGTGTCCATGACCTGCCTCAATTAAGCCTACTATTATCCCTTCCACCACAGCCCTTGGGGGAGGGTGCGTGCCGCCTGTACTAGCTTCACAGATGGGAAGAAGAACTGAGGCTTGGAAAAGTCACTTGCCTGAGGCGGCAAAGCTACTAGGTGAGAAATTCAGACTCAGAGGCAGCCCCCACCCCCACCCCCAAGAAGCTGCTCCAGCGACCCACTGCTGACTCTCAACACTTCCCTGACTCTGAAGGTTAGGTCCTTTCTGAATACGTTTTGTGATTATAAAGGACAAGCCAGGGGATGAGATGGGATGGAGTCGTTTCCATGAGAGAGAGGGACAACTCCATCTGGCACTAATCATTAAACAGCTCTGGGGGCCGTAGATCTCTGTAAATGACTACAAACTAGGCAAATAAAACGCAGAGGGAACAAAGAAAGCAGTTATGATTGCAGGCAAAAAACAAACAAAAAGCATGGCTCAGACCCAGAAGTTAGGGTGAGACCTCCCCTCTGCCACAGGGCAGCTGTGTGAGCCTTGAGTCTGGTTTCCAGGGATATAAAACGTGGCCACCAGTGGCTACCTTGCTAGGGGCCCAGGACATTCAGCGTGTCCACCACTGAGGCCCAAAACGTTGGTAACTTATTTACATGTACCATTTTACTATTTGTCTTGTATCTCTCCTTTTGTTCGCTCTTCCTTTTGTATTAAGCGGATGTTTGCTAGTATATTAATTCCTTTAATGATTTTCTTTTAATGTTTATTTATTTTGAGAGAGGCGGAGAGAGAGAGAATCCCAAGACTCTGGTCTCCATCCTATGAACTGTGAGATGATGACCTGAGCCAAAATCAAGAGTCAAATGTCACCCGGGCGCCCTTCCTTTAATGATTTTAAACCTTTTTGTTGTTGTTCTATCCTTAGCAGTTGCTCTGGGGATCGCTGTATACATTTTTTTCAGAATTTCAGAATTTCTACTTGAGATTTCTACTAGCTTAATTCCAGGAAGATCTGGAAACTTCTCCAAACTAGCTTTTACCTCTTCCTGTTCTTGTGCTATTATTACTTTTCCACCTCTTCGATTACAAACCCGGTAATACCGTGTTCTATTACTGTTTTTTATAATCTTGTTTTTATAGACGCCGGGAAAAAAATGTATTTAGAAATACATTTTTGATATTAACCTTATTTACCATTTCTAGTCCTCAATTTGTCCGTGTAGATCTGAATTCAACAGTGTATTACTAATATGGTCAAAAGTCACCCGGTCCCCATTCACTGTAGGTTGCTAGGACAGAATCCACCCTACACTTCTATAAGACACCTGTCATTTGCACAGGCCTGTATAAGGTTCAAAGAACTTTTGCTGCCTGTGGGTTGTCTCTTAAGACCCACAATACCTTGTGGCAATACAACGTGATGTCTTATAGGCCAGGAAACCACCCTGGATTAAAAAAGGCGATTGATTTCCTTTTCTCTGTGTAGACATGTGGCTGCTTCTCTGACACCAGAATGTACTTCTGAAACTGACAAATTCAGTTCTGAATATCCCAGGCAGTCAGGATCAGGCTGCACTGCTCTACAGGGCTAAGTCAGCCCTAACTTGTCCACATCAACCTGCATGTGAGTTTTCATGGTCACTTTTTATACCATACTCAAGTTGGTGGAGTTGGAGAAGGGCGCAGGGAGATTATATACCATATATAAACGCTTTCTTAGAACCAGAGACAAGTATGCTCATTAGCTTTTAAAGCTTCTAAGCATTTACCCAGCCAACAGGATGTGCCTGACGAGGTCCAGGTTGGCAGGTATTTCGGGAGGGAAGCCGACCCCTGAGCCTGAGTGGTCCAGGCAGTGGTGGCTATGCTTCCTGGAGACTTTGTGTCAAGACCCCAGAATTGGCTTTCCAGAAATTAGCGTTCTTTCCTTGCAACAAACACCCACAAGAAGTCTAAATTCTAATCTCTCGAGGCCAACTGAAGAGCGTTTCCATTCTCATCTTGGACACTCACAGGATCTCAAACTTTAAGTTTCTAGCCTGGATTCTGAACACGATGACAACCAACTTTTTTTTCTTTCTTTTTTTTTTTTTTTAAAGAGAGAGAGGGAGAGCCCATGTGCACCTAAGTGGGAGACGGGTAGAGGAAGAGAACCTTAAGCAGGCTCCAGCCCAGTGCAGAGCCCGACTCGGGGCTCAATCTCACCACCGGGAGATTATGACCTGAGAGGAAATCAGGAGTCAGACGCTTAACCACTGAGCCACCCAGGCGCCCCAAGACAACCAACTTTTTAATCTGTAAACCGAAGCAGAACACCAGAGACAACTTTTGAACACCTGCTACTCTCCCTGGAAAAAGGAGTTGGGAAGCAAGTACAAAGAAAAAACGGAGTGAAGGCCTTCTGCCTAGAGAGACCTCGTACAAAACTAACACTACTGGTCTACTCTCCAGAAAAGGTCACTTGTAGCAGATTATCTATTTGGCAAATAAGAGGCACTCCTGACACATCCACCAAGTCAAGTGGGTCCCAACTGCCTTGTCACACATGGAGGGAAACCAGTCTGTCCTTGAAGGAGTCATGGGGCTTGCTTGTCCGTCTGCAGCCTCTGGTTCTTCTAAATGCTCTATTTGTCTCGTCTCACCACCACCAACTGTGCCCTCCACTCCACCCTGGCTGGACTCACATGCAGAAAAAAGACCCTTCTCTGTTACCCCCTAAACCCGCTTAGTCAAGGCTGTCTGTCACAAGGGAGTGGCTTTGCCCGACTGTTTGGAGGCTGGTTACATCACGGCCCAGCAGATCTCTGTCTTCCAAGTCCGTCCACCGCGCCCCCTGACCCCTGTCCCCAGCAAGGACTCGGCACTGGTAATATCCTCAGGATGTAGCAGCCCCAAGCCCGACTGTCGGCCCTTCTCTTCTAGCTCGCTGGGTCTCAGCCTCGGAAGCAGGTCAGGGTCCCACAGGACAGCTTAGCTCTGTCTCTGTCTCTGCCGGCCGTCCTGACCATGCCTTCGGTGCTCTCCAGCAACCAACAACACCAGTCATCTGCAGAAGCCCGCAGCCCACACCTGAATGAAACAAAGAAGAGCCCCACAAGGGTTCACACATCCCTGAACCAGAGAAGCTGCTTCTCACGCCACATCTGAGGGAGCGCAGGACAGAGTGAAAAGTCGCTTTCGTGTCTAATTTGCATCCTGCCACTAACTGCTTAAATAAAAGTGTTGAGAAAAATCAAACCTTGTGACGTTAGGTCCCAGTTTCAATAATTCTTTGTGGGCAAAGGATGACAGTGAAAAATGAAAGACCTCTATATATAAAATGTTTATTACAGGCAATATTGGTCCATACACTACACAATACCAACAGTACAAGTGTAATCTTTCAAAATCATCGTTTAAACAGCAAAAGACCAAGAAATAAAATTTGAGTCGACTGATTATTTTTCAAAATATTCTCAATGCACATTATCCTTAGTTCCCTTATTATAGTGAAACATACAAATACAGAAAAATACCCCATTTAACATGTACTAGTGTTAAATGGTTATTTGGCTTAAAATCTGAGTTAAGAAAATCCTTTTTAGCAACCTACGTACAGATAAGTAGCAAACTTTATTGTATTAAACAAAGTCGTTCCGTTTCAAACCTGTGAAGAATTTCATCCATCATGTATTCTGGCCCTAGGGTCTACTCTCTCACCGCCGTGGTTCTGATCCAAAGGACCAACTCAAGGAGTCGTCTCAGACACAACCTCATCCTCTTCCCCAACACGCTTCATCCAAAAGTCTGTTCGGCAGATGGCAACCGGGTAGCGGTCACTTCGCCATGCGGTGCCAATGGTGCCACGAGAGCATGGCCAGACCTGTCAAACAGCTCGCTTTCCTACCTACTGTGGGTTGCTGCTCAGGAGGTACGATAGACGCCAATACAAGCAGAAAGTCTGCGGCTTCTCCGCCACGTGCCTGAGAACACTTTCCATTTTTTTCCGGTCGATGCTCTGATTAGGTAACGTACATAAAAGCCAGCATATTAGTTTAAATCTTTAAACAAAAAACTATATTTTCCAAAGTCATTATCATTTGGGGCGATTAAGTGATCTTTTCTTGCTTTGTTGAGCTTCATCTTTAGGGCGTCCCTCCGCTCTTCCCACTCGTGGAGCTCGGCGTTGCCGTGTGCAAACTTACAGCCGCTTCCTTCTGTGCAGGTGCCGTTCATATACCTGTGGGGCAAGTCAGTGCGGTGAGTGCCCGCAAGTGATTCACACAAACCTGAGGAGCACCTGCTTCACCAGCAAAAAAAACCCCTTAGTTCAAAACCTTAACCCTACGGGAGTGACTATGACACAGCCGTGACATCCACAATGGGAAAATTAGTACTTTTAAATGTATTAATGAGAAATACCGATTGATGGGGCGGAAAAGACTACAGTCCTTCCTGATGCAGTGGAAGGAAATCTGAACTGGCAGCGAGGAAAAGACACCTTCCATGGTGTGGGGTATCACGTGCATCTGAACGGGGAAACTAAATATGAAGAGTGATTTAACAATATGAGGAGCAATTCAAAATCGTGGCTGGTGGCTAAAAGATGTTCTAGGTCCACTGAAAACAAAGGAGCGAGAGTCACGTTCTCCTCTGACCTAAGTTCCACACGTGCACTTGAACAGTCAGTCATTCAAAGGCAGTTTCAGCACTCACACACGCCAGCTACAGGGCAGGTCGTGCTTAGCGACCCGCCCTGGACGACGGGAAGGGGGTTGGGGCAAATGCGAACACACGTACTTCTCTCTTCCGTTATCTCAAGACACTTCGGACCCGTATCAGCAGACCAGTGACTCTTGTCGCATGACCACAGAAGAGCGAACGAGCGTCCAAGGAGCAACCACCACTTTGAGCCCCGATCCGAGCATCCAGTGTTGGAGGACTCCACCCCCGGATGATCCCCGCGCTGACCCAACGACCTGGCCTAACGACGACGTAATGGCCAGGAAAACGGCGTGAGACCCGCCGTCCCCGCGGGGGGGTGGGGGCGGCGCTACCTACCTATCGCAAACACTAAAATACCCTGTCGGAAAGCGGTGCTGCCAGCAGTACTGGTCGTCCTCGGTGTGGAACACCTTCTCCTTGTGCTTCTCCGAGGAGATGTGGCCTTGCCACTGCTTCTCACTGTTGCAGTTCTTCCCACACATCCAGCAGTGAAAGTCGGCCTGGAGTGCACGAGAGACACGCGTGCCATCAGGGGTGCCGTGTGCCCCTGACAGGCCACACGCTGCTCAGGGAGGGCACCCAGACTGGGCACCACTTGACCTACAACCCCGCCTCCACTCTCGGGGAACCTGTCTGGCCGGGGTGGGAGAGGGGGGAACCAGGCAGGAAGATCAAGCTCAAGCTCTGGGTCAGAAACAGGACCAAGAAAGGGATCCCGACACCAGGAGGCGGGCCAGGACACCGGCAGCAGAGAGCGGGGGTGATGGATTCGGCCAGGTTCCGGGAGATCTCTGGCAGGGAGGTGACGGACTGGTGTGCAAACAAGGATGTCTGTGGGGAGGACGAGGGTTCATGAGAGGACCCTGGGGAGGAGGAACTCTTAAGGAACAGCAGAGAGGACGTGAAAGCCCGGGGCTCTGCAGCTGCGTAGGGAGCAGCAGCTGCTCCATCCAGGGCACGTGAAGTGAGCCTCCTACTACGGGCCACACTCGTGCCAGGGACCAGGGAAGTCCAGATGCTGAGAAGACACTGCCCCTGGGGCACAGACCGCACAGAAGGAACTGTGCTCAGGTCGCTGTAGGTACGACCACAGACGCAAGCTGTAAGGTCTGAGCAGTGGTTCCCAACTGGCTAAGAATCATGTGCACACAGGTAAGAACAGATTCCTGAAGGCTTCCTGCGAGATCGTCACTATGTCTGGGGGACAGATGAAGATCCACCTGACTGAACAGCCCAGGTAAATCTCATGACCCAGGAAGTCCAGGTGACCCTGCTTTGGGAACACAGGAACAAGGTGTCAAGGGAGTGAGTGCTGCACCCTGGCACAGGAGGGAGAGTTCACAGGGCACATCCCCAGGCACACACGTGGCGCAAGGCCAGGCCCCAGACGTGAGCCAATCCAGCTGAATCAATTACGGGAAATAGGAAACGGGATAATGCACACGCCCATGTCATCTTTAAAAAACAAGCCAGGCAGGGGCGCCTGGGTGGCTCAGTCGGTTAAGCATCTGACTTCGGCTCAGGTCATGATCTCGCGGTCTGTGATTTCAAGCCCCGAGTCGGGCTCTGTGCTGACAGCTCAGAGCCTGGATCCTGCTTTGGATTCTGTGTCTCCCTCTCTCTCTGCCCCTGCCCCGCTCGCACATGTGCTTGTGCTCTTTTTCTCTCTCTCAAACATACACAAACAAAAGCCAGACAGAACTATGGATGAGAAAGAAATATGTCAAAGATATGTAAACATAGCCTGGCAAATACACACTGGATCTGGTCCGTCTGGGAAGGGGGACAAACGGGGTTCTAACTCTGTAACATTTTATTAATTTCACAGAAGAAAATACAACAAACTGCTAACATGGTAGCTTCAAGGTATTCATTATATTATCCTTTACTTTTATAAAAAAAAAAAAAAAAATGTAAAAGAAAACCAAAATAGTACAAAACCACAGATGACTTAATGTCTCCAGTGAACCTTGGAGCCAGAGGCCAGACGCTGGCGCGTAAGGCGGGAATGCGGGCATAGCACCCACATTTCCCAAACATCTTCTGGGGCCCGGCACTGGGGTAAATGCTCCAGGACCCATCCTGCTTCGCTTACCCATCACAACCCCACTCAGGGGCGCTCGATTACTCGCCCAGGCTACAGGCTAGTAAGAGGGGACACAAGCACTTAGGCTCAAAATTCTCTGCCTCCAAAGTCAGGAAAAGCATTTTCTAGAATCAGGAGGCGTAAGCTTGGGGCCCAAGGCCACCTGAGGGAGGAGCGTGGGCAGCAGGGAGCCAGGCTGTGGGAAGGAGAAAAGAAGGATGAAGATAGAAGGACCCCTGGGGACTCACAGTAACTTCAGCGTAATCTGTCGGCATGTGGATTTGTTTTCCGTTCTCCTTGTTTGATTGACTGGCTACATCATCGCTTTTTTCATTTTTTTGACTCTTTAGCCAGAGCTCATAAAACTGCTCCATATCTTGTACTAAAGAAAAATGAATCGATTTCAGCAGATTTGAATACACCATTGAAATACACACAAGATCATGCAGACCTTTTGTATCAGGGGGCGTACGTTTTCAAGAGGAAAGCGAGACGGTGGAACAGAGACGGATTACAGTAGGCGTGGAGAGGGGCCACATCCATGCAACGGGTAAACTCTGGTGGGTCTGAACCAAATTCCGGACTGTTAGACCACAAGCACTAGTCTTCAAGATGAATTAACTCCTCCCTACGTTTGCAAGACACCTTGGGGGTGCTGAAAATTCAGTAACTATTATAAGGATATTGCTAAAAAGAAAGCCTCACAATGCTTCACACTGCCCCCAGATAAATACTCATGATCACTGCCATAACCACATAGCCACTTACACGGCTCGGGGCCCGAACAGATATGCTCCTCACTGTCTACTGAAAAAGACGAGAAACGCACTACCACTGGGACCATGATTCTGACCCCGACGGGAGCCCATCGAATGAAGCCGCCATCCCTGAGGATTCACACGCTGGGGTGCAATTTACAACAGCACAACTGTGACCAGGTCTTGGGCAGTGGCCACAAGCTGCTTCCTAAAGTACGAGCAAGTGCATTCAGCAGTACTGGCGAGTGCTAACGCCAGGTTTCTCAACCTCAGCGCTGGTGACATTCTGGGCCAGATAATTCTTTGCTGTAGGGGGCTGTCCTGGGCACTGTGGGATATTCAACGGCATTCCCGGACTCTACCTGCTGGATGCCAGTAGGACAACCCACCTAAGTCACAACAATAATAACGTCTCCAGACGTTGCCAAACGTCCCCGGGGGAGAGGGGAAGTCTGGCCAAATTCATCCCCGGCTGGGAAATCTGGGAATGAGGTTACGATCCAAAAACTGGCTTTGAGGGGGCGCCTAAGTCCGACTTTGGCTCAGGTCATGATCTCACTGCTCGTGAGTTCGATCCCCGCGTTGGGCTCTGTGCTGACAGCTCAAAGCCTGGAGCCTGCTTCGTGTTCTGTGTCCATCTCTCTGCCCCTCCCTCGCTCATGCTCCCTCTCTCTCTCTCAAATATAAAATAAAATGTAAAAAAAAACTTTTTTTAAATGGGCTTTGTTGCCTACCCAAGTGTTTCTTACAATACATCATCAGACTAGGAGGAGAGATAACCCAGAAATCCTTCGTTCGGACCACTGGTAACAGGAATCACCGCCAGAACCCTGGTGTGCAAGAACACCTTCAGTAAGGCCCGACCGCATGTCCCTCCTCCAAACAAGACAGCGGGAAGGAGTCCCCTCCACACGTCCCCAAATGGGAACACTGGTTAAACATGGTAGGTGACACGCTTAAATCTGAATGGTTCACGTAATTCAGAGATCACGGATCTTCAGCAGTTGGTCAATTTCCATCACTCTGCTAGAGACTAAACAACACCAATTCCTGCCTTTGCAGCCAATCTTTCTGATCAAAAGTCAAAGGCTGCCTGAGGCTCCTCTCAAAGACTCCCACAATGAACATGCGGTGTGACCAAGGCACACATTCTGCGGGCCTCTGAATCTGACCCTGTTCTCCCGGTGAGGCCTCCTTGAAGAAACTTTCGATTCTAGCCCGATTTGGGGGTGGGTGGGTGGGGGGGCTTGGCTATTCACAATAGGAGCAGACGGTCTGGCGCAGGTGGTCAGGAAGGACTGAACTTCCCAGACCACCTTTCAGGAACACATCTGTGTCACATGCAACCCTACGGATCCGCACCCAGCTCTGCCCTGAGCAAACACAGATCAGAGGTCAGGCTCCGCTCCCCTGACTCAACGGCACGACTGTGCGGGATGCGAGCCGCTCTCTGTGTTCGCAGTGAGCTCGCATGTTTCCAGGGAGGAAGGAGACTTCCCCGCAAGCTAGACTTCACGGTCGACAGGCCACAGTCAAGACAGCAACTTACTGCCGTTCTCCTTCATGTACGTCCACACTTCCCGCTCCTCGGGGCTATGAGCAAACGAGCAGTTCCCAACATACTGACACTTCTTCCCGGAAGCAATATGATTGCACAGCTGTACCAAAAAAAAAAAAAAAAAAAAAAAAGAATATGCTTTAAGACAAGAGTACGTTCACTAAAACTGCCTAGTTTTTACTGAGGCCAAATAAGCATTATTCTCTGTGCTAGTGCTGAGTAACATAATTATTAAATAAGATTACTTTATATTCAAATGGACTCTAAGCCCATCATACAGGAGATGAGATTAAGCTTTCTATCTTCAAATTTTTCAAAACAGTATCTCCAACGGAAAAAAAGTAAGGAACTGGGAGATGGAACATTTTCATACAAGAAAATGTCGACAATCTCCCTTGTTCAGAGTATCCGCTTTTAACACAGCAGAGCATTTGACCTCCACAGCGCAGCTCTCCGGCCCCCGTGGTCTGACAGCTCCCACGCTCTCCCTGCCTAATGCCCACCAAGCCTCCTTGTCAGCTCCTGGGAGGCAGTGGAGAAGCTGCAGGTACTAAAGAGTCTCGGGAAAAATCTCGGCCACTCAGCTGACCCATCACCAACACTGGCAGCGAATCTCAGCCCTCGCGCGTTCGCTATGCACTGTCTGGAGACGATTATGACAGTGGCCAGGCCATCCAGCTACACAGCGTTCAAATAATACCCCTCTGGTTATTTGCGTTGTGCTTTTACAAAGTAAACACAGGGAAATTGGTAGGAAAATGAAGGGAGAGCGATCAGCAGGACACAGACGTCTCTAAGGACCACAACTATCAAGAAAACCTCCATCACTGAGACAGCTCATTCTTAAATAGCATCAGTGTGCTTGTCTTCACAGAGCACACATTCCAGTACAACGAACCTTCGGCTTAGTGTGTGCTTCAACAGATGCTGGCCCAGCCTTCCAATCTTCCGCATAAAGCGAAACCCCAGTAAGTACTTAGGCGGGCACTACTAGGGAGACATTTACCACAGTCTTTGAAAGTTCAACGACAAGGAACAGGGAAAAGAGAAGATAAAGGAGAAGAGGCCGGCCACTGTGCTGGGTTTTTACATAACACCATCTCATGTAATCTTCCCTGTGACGTAAATATTCCCATTTGCAAATGAGCAAACTGAGGCTGAGTAACTTGACCAGGGCCCTTCTGGCAGACCCTGAGGCCCATTCTCTTTCCACCTCACCATACTGTCTACACACATGCACACACAGAGTATTATTTCTTCTTTTAGGAAAAGGATCCCTTAGCAATAAAAAGAGAAAAAAAAAAAAGAAAAAAAAAGAGGAAATAAGCCACCGTAGCATCGCACAGCAGTACGGCACGTCCAAGATTAATAAGGAATCATGAGAAGTCCTGGCGGCTGGACTAAAACCGTTCTCAGTCGCCTTCGTGTTAACAAAGAATGAGGAGCACACGCACCACCTCGTCTTTTAAAGCATCAGATGCCAATGGTTCCAGTAAGCCTTCTTCCCCTCCTCGGAGGCCCACTGATGACATCACTTGGATGGAGGGGTCTAAAACCACGGTGGATGAAACACAAATGTACCGCCTCCTTCAGACACTGACCTGGGGACCTGCGTAAGTTTACAAAACGCAAGGCACTCTGGGTGATGGGGAATCAACGTGCCTCTTCCTCTTCCTTCACTCTGTTGGGCAATTCAGAGGGGGTGGGGCCTCATTTACGAGGCGGGTCTGTGATACATCCCACTGCTTCTCTGGGAAAATCTCTCTTCCTGTCTGCCATCGGGACAGACAGTTTACTACCTGTCAATGCTCTAAGTGTCCCCGTTCACTCACACAGTGGAACCCTCCGCTGTCTCATGAAGGGCGAAGTCCAGAGCCAACTCAAGGGCTTTGCTCAGACGGTCATCTTTAAAATCACGTAAGGCACCAGAGGGTAGCGAGATGAAATGTGCCACCTCCTGAATGAAATACTACCCTAACGGTCAGCTGGGTCTGCTATTTTCGTTCTCCGGGTTTTTGACGATCACGTGCCTCTCACACTCTCAACATTTTCCCTGGGGGTTACTTTTAGAAAAGCCTACAAAGGGGGGTATCTTTTAGCTCATATCCATGACTTGAGTCAAAGAAACTTGTCAATAGTATTCGTAGTAACACAAGTTTGATGTCAAAGCCAAGGAATCAGATCTCAATGAAATTCTCCCCCACTCACTCCCCAAGTAATTCATCTGAAAAATAAGTTAGGTCATGCCCATAATTCTTTCTTGAGTCCACTGTCTATTTCCTTTTTCTGAGTAACTCCTCCAATCCCAGTCAATCCGAAAACTGTCACAGAGCCGCACGCACAAAAGGGGAAGGAAAGCAACGGGACCATTGGAAAATTGTGTCATTTCAACGAGCGTTTAAAGGTCTCCAAGTTTCGTTCTCAATCACTACTACTTTCTAATGATTTGAAATGCCTAATAAAAAAAAAAGTGGCTTAAAAATTACGTATGTACATCAAACTGTAAAGGCATTTGTTTCTTTGTGGGGAGAGGACGAATGTTCATCCACTTCTTACGTTCGATGGACATCACTCTCATCGCGCGGCGATCTCTGGTCCACCTAAGAAACATGGAGTTCAGAAAAAACAAAGACACACTGGCACAGGCAGCATATAAGGAATATAAAGGAACAGGTACAACGTTCGTACCTGAAGGACCAGAGATTTTTCTCAACCCTTCTCAAAGAAATGCCTTATGATTCTCTCATTTCACTTCCTATTGATATTTGTTAACAAACATTCCCTTTGAACCCTGAACAAAGAACCAATAAGGAAAGATCAGGAATCTGACTGAATTCTTATCTATGAAATCGTAAAAATCTCTTCCCTTTGCTTTGCAATCACTCCTACATTATCTACTTTGCTCTGCTCTCTTCAAAGTCAATCGTTTTTTCTTATATGTATGATTTTATATCCAAGTAACAGAGAATCATGAAACAGGCAATGTTTACACACACTCACACACACACACACACAAAAGTGTGCACATGCACACACACACACAAAGACATACACACTACTTACGAGTGCCTTGCTTTTGCACTACAATATTTTCTGTTCTTGTCTGGTTCAATGACTTGACCATTTCTCAGACACTGAGCACACACAAATTTTATCTTCATATTAAGAGATCCAGGCATTAGCTGATTGCCAAGTACCTTAAACAATTAAAACCGAAGTTTTACTTTTAACAGAATACCAGTTTTCTGACAACAAAATTCTCAATTGCCACGTATTTACTTTTTCATAATAGCATACAATTTCTGGTACTGTCTGGTTTGATGAGTTGACCATTATATACATTATCTGATAACGAAATCTCCAGTTCCCACCCAAACACAAGAGAGTATGATAGAAGCAGATTATCGATGCCACGCCTCAATTTGTGAAAGCCAGCTCTGAAGGGAGACGACTAGAAATCGGGGGTGGAGGGGAGAAAGCACTTCTGGCAGCTGGGACGCAGAACCACAAACAGTCTACCTCCCTTACTCCCGGGGTCCCCATGGTCCAAGCACCCAATTGTTTTGCCGATTAAACTGAGTAAGGAAACTGTATCCTGCAATCTTGACAGGTATCATGGGCTGGCTGATTTTTTTTTTTTTTTTTATGATGATCACCTAAAATCTGGAATCCGTTTTCACATTAAACAATAACTCAAGTCACTGAACAGTAAGGAAGGAAGCTGACTGCAAGTGGAAACCACATCTGCCAAATGACCTCCGTTAGGCCGCTCCAAGAAAGGACACCAAACGCAGCGAGTCTCTGAGAGAACATACCTGAGCCCCAGGTACGCTGACTTCCAGATTTTGCCAGTATCGTTTAGATTCTTGAGCGATGGCATCGTGTGAGATACCTGTGAAACGTACAAGCCTTCCGTTAGGCTCACCCTCTACATATCAACAGTCCACCAGCCCGATCACAGCCTCAACTCCCCCGCCATCCCCTACGCAGCATAATCCATCACCAAAGGTGAATGCTCGTCACGTCCCTCTTTTTCGCAACAGGATATTTACAAATACAGCTTTTGGTGCCTTCTAGGGTGTCTCTCGACCTCCCAAAAGCATACTACGTGCGTGAACGGGTTCCAGCAATTAAGTGCATGAGGCGATTCTGAAAATAAGCCACTCTAAAAATAACGGTTTATAGCCGAGGATAAAATGAACGGTGTTGCCGTATCGGGATGATGGAGAAAGTTGTCTGATAGTGTTTTGTCAAACCCTGACGGCTCCTGAGGAAACTTTTTTTTAAATTGTTTTTAGTCTTCATTCCGGTACAGTTAACATCCAGTGTTATATTAGTTTCAGGGGTACAACAACTCATTGAGCACTTCTATACATCCTGGCGCTTATTCCCATCATACATCCTGCCCACTCACTCCTTAACCCCCATCTCCTGTTTTACTACCCCCCCCCCCCCCGCCAGCCCCCCTCCCCTCTGGTAACTATGTTTGTTCTATGACTTAAGAGTCTCTTGCTTGGTTTGAGGAGCCTTTTTTTTTTTTTTTTGCAATGTTTAGTTATCTTAGAGAGAAAGACAGGGCATGAGTGGGGGGGAGTGGGGGGGGGGGTGGGGCAGAGAGAGGGGGAGACACCGAATCCGAAGCAAGCTCCAGGCTCTGAGCTGTCAGCACAGAGCCCGACCCGGCGCTCAAACCCCAGAAGTGAAACCATGACCTGAGCCGAAGTCGGACGCTTAACCGACTGAGCCGCCCAGGCGCCCGGTGAGGAGCCATTTCCTAATCATGCACCGACCTACCGGTTTCATTTTGCAGTATCCAGACTTTCAGTTCTACAAGACTATGCGCATAAAAGCACTCATCTTCCCTTAAGCAGCCATACCGGACCTCATGGCGACATAAGTCAAGCTGACACTGACCATGAAAAGAACGTATTTTGGAGTATTTTACCGTTGTCTCTCGCAAGATGTGGACAAGGCACCTAAGACAAAAACGGAGTGACACATTATTGTTCTACCCTAGCTTTTTCAAAGGAAAACAAATAAGTAAATGTATATAACGTCAAGTTCTAGACTGAAAATACATGCTAAATCTTTACCAGAAAAAACAAGTCCCTTTACACAATTGTTGGATTAACGGGGGGTGGGGGGGGGAGGATAATTACACCATAAATTAAGCCATAAAATACTGAAATCCATGTCATGAGAAGCTACACATCAATAATGCCTTTTTGTATTAAACATAAATTTCATAAACCACTTAAAAATTCCCAGCAAAATATACTAACAGACATTTTTAAATAGTCATCATCTTTCAAAACAGCAACAAGGAAAAAGCACAGGGGGTAAAATGCCTGGGCAAACACTACTCTGGTTCTATTTGGGTCTAAAGACAGAATCTATTGCGTCACTAGAAAAATTAGAAACTACCAACATACTTATTGTCTTCAAACTCATGCTTTGTAACCGGGTGAGAACAAGAAGTAGAATTATCTTTATTTCTTTTACTTATCATTCTAGGTTTATGATCAAAACATTTCTGGAACAGACAGAGAAAAAGAATTACCACAACAACATCACACAAATTAGAACTTTTGTACCATACTTATGCACATACTTATACATTACAAACTGATGCCAACTAATGTCTCATAGGAAGTTTTTGCATTCTCTTGGATACTGGGAGGTGCAACTATTGACTGAGTGAACGCTCACCAGGTAGCAGGACGTGTGCTAAGTGTTTTATATTTCTGGGCTTGCAAGTCAGGAACGATCACCAATTTTACGTCAGAAAATAAGGTTTGGAGATAGTACCTCACAGAGGAATATAAACTCTCCAAGATGCTCTTGGAGAAGTTTGAATACAGTGAGGTTGATCTTTCCATTGCCACCAAAGAAAGCCTCTCTGCTGAACGCCCCTTTCCGCTCCAGTGTCCAGATATCTATCTCTTCTTGGCAATAAGCAAATGTGCAGTGGCCTGAATATCTACATTCCTCCTCAGCAGCAACATCTAGAAAGACAGACCATCAAAAGACATTTAAAACACAGCCATTGGTTTTGGTTTTTTTTGGTTTTTGATTTTTTTTTTTTTTAGTGTTTTCTTTCTTTTTGAGAGACAGAAAAAAACAGCAAGTGCTCAAGCCGGGGAGGGGCAGAGAGAGAGGGAGACAGAGGATCCGAAGGAGGCTCTGTGCTGACAGTAGAGAGAACGATGCAGGGCTCAAACGCACGAACCATGAGATCATCACCCGAGCCCAAGTTGGACGCTTAACCGACTGACCCACCCAGGTGCTCTTAGCCGTTGTTTCTTCAAAGCCAATGATTATGAACCATTTTTAGGGTACCAGCTGAACCTCTGTAGCTCACAGATAGCTTCAAGCAATGATACACATTTTACTATGCAGGGATGGAACTCACTCTAGAACGATAGCACCACGGGTCTGGATTGTTTTTATTTTTGATGGGGAAAAGGCTCTCACATACTCCACCTAAGTTTAAAAAATCACTTAAGAGACATTCAAAGCACATTCAGATGAAGCAATCTGACAAAAATGAATACAGGGGTGCCTGGGTGGCTCAGTCAGTTAAGCATCTGACTTTGGCTTAGGTCATGATCTCATGGTTCGTGGGTTCAAGCCCCACATCAGGCTCTGTGCGGACAGCTCAGAGCCTGGAGCCTGCTTCAGATTCTGTGTCTCCCTCTCTTTCTGTTCCTCCCCTGCTTGTGCTCTGTCTCTGTCTCTCTCAGAAATAAATAAAGATTAAAATTAAAAAAAAAAATTTGAATACATAAAGTTCTCTCAAAAGCAACTTAAAAGAACATTTTCAAAGCCTCAGTTCAGTATTCTGATTCTGTTTAGACTCAGCCAGGGAACCTAAAGCGTAAGACGGTTTTCTGTTTAAAACCTGTTTAAAATCGGCCAAAGCCCGGTTTCCATAACCATCAATACACACAGGCACTGGGGTGCCTGGTTGGCTCAGTCGGTTAAGCCTCTGACTTTGGCTCAGGTCATGATCTCACGGTTCGTGAGTTCGGGCCACACGTCGGGGTCTGTGCTGACAGCTCAGAGGCTGGAGCCTGCTTCAGATTCCGTGTCTCCCTCTCTCTCTGCCCCTCCCATGATCATGCTGTCTCTCTCTCAAAAATAAATAAACATTAAAAAATCCACACACACACACACAAGCACTGAAAGAAGTTAAAAACAAAGGTAAAAATAATACAAAAGATACAAATGTCTCAACCCAAGGAACTTTTAATTCTACCTACACATTTTTAGGGGCACCTGAGTGGCTCAGTTGATTAAGCGTGTGACTTCAGCTCACGGCATGATCTCACAGTTTGTGAGTTCAAGCCCCACGTCGGGCTCTGTACTGACAGCTCAGAGCCTAGAGCCTGTTTCGGATTCTGTGTCTCCCTCTCTCTCTGCCCCTCCTCCACGCGCTCTCTGTCTCTCTCTCAAAAACAGACATTAAAAAAAAAAAAATTAACTCTACCTACACGTTTTTAATAACAGTAATACTGGGACCATTATAATAAATGTAACAAATCATTTATCACTTATGTCATGCACACCAATTAATTATAGTACATACCTTTACATATATAATAAGGTCCTTCATAATTTGTTTTTGTTGGTCTTGGGCGTATTTTTTTCCATGATTTATCTTCAACATTCTTTATTCTACCAATTAAAATATCTTTCTTACATTTATGATCTATATTAGCATGGTAAGTGAAATCCATTAACTTAGGGCCTGAAAAAGATGTAAAAAAGGATTGCTCATAGGCACAAAGAGCGACATTTCATTTTACAGGCACATTTACAAGCAGACGGATATTGATTATTAAATTCCCACAAAAACCCTGTTTTTATAACCCCCAAATGTAAATAAGCTACTGAAGTAATTTGTGCCTTTTATATGCTATTTGTCAGAGAACATGAAGTTTTATTCAACACCAGTGCCCTGAAAACATACTTATTTAACTATGAGGACAGGAATTCTGATGGCTTCTAAAGGGAAAAAACACCCTGAAATATACATAACTAAGAAAGAAAATGAATTTAGGCTTTGGTTTAGGATAAGTTGTGTTTATATCACCTGACTTGGGGGTAAAGGTATGAAACAAACCAGCAGAAAAGACTTTACCTTTATAAACACTGGTCTTAAAATGCTTTTTTTCTAGTTCTTGCTTTATTTGAAAACGATCACATTTTTGAATATATATATAGAAAAGTAAAGAATTTCATAAAAAATTTCAGTAAGACTTCATCATCAGGTAAGGTATTCTAATCCATATGATTGTATAAATGAAATTATATCAAATAAGAACAGACTTATCCTGTCCAGAACTCAAACAGGGACGGAAAAACCACGGTAGCTGGTGTTCTCCACGCGTATTTATGAGTCCGGAACTCTCAGACTATCGACTAAGCTCCCCTGTTTGGTCCTGACCTGATTTTACAAAACACATCTGACAAGCTTGTCTCAGTTCATGGGTTCCTTCAAGGGGGTGTCTTGGGGTCACGGATGAAGGTGGTTTAGTAACTGCGCTTCCAAAGAAGTTTCCAAAGTCATTTCTAGGGTGGCTTGAAATTCCCAGGAAACTCTCAGAAGCAAACAAGTTGCCTGGTCCATTCATCTGCAAGAAGGAAAAAAAAAAAAAACCAAAAAAAAAAAAAACCAAAAAAAAAAAAAACAAACAGCCAACAAATATTGCACTCTCACTAAAGAAGGAAACAAATTTGTGACAAACAAGACATTTCTTCACGTACTGAAATCGGTACTAGTCTGCCGTTGCTGTGCTTCTATGGAAAAGCTGGTTCTTTCTGGGTTTTCCACTCTTTGGGTCTCTGGGCCCCTCCCCCACCTTCCTGGCTTCTCGCGAGTTGACAGAAGTAACAGGTCATCGTTCTGCTCCTACGGCACACACTCTTCCTATGCCCTGATCTCATCTTGCCTGTGTGGGTTCTGCGGTGCTAAAGCCTCTTGCGCCCCGTGCCACCGCGAGGACTGTGCCGTGACAGGCGCGGTCTTACGCACGCGGCGTTCGTCCCTGGCTGCTGCTCGAGGGTCCTGTCTCACCACCATCTCCCCCGGCACACGCGAGATGTAAGGGAGACCATCACGTCCATTCGGGTAATTCCGTTACTTAAGTAAAAGACCTACGTTCAATTTAAGCGACGTTATTTACAAAAGAGGAAGTGGCACTTACAAGTAAAAGGGAGGAATTACTGCCGCTAAGCGCTGTTCCCTCTCTAGAAGTTGAGGTGGGCACATCTAAAATAATAAAAACACTTCAACAGACCTCATTCTAATCATGTCACAACAACATCAGGGCTCAGTGGCTGACTACGCTTCCCCCGTGTTACTTTCCCTCCCGCTCCCGCTTCCAAGGAGCTTTCTTGCTCATCAAGGACACTCGCAGAGGGCAGTGGATGGTCTCCTTCCCTCTGGAAATTTCCAGGGGCATACATAACCCTCAGGCAAACTGTTTTCGGAGACATTGGCTGAAGGAGGGCCTGCCGAGTGGGGCTGTTAAAAAGACCAAGAAAATAACTCCTGTCCGAAATGGGAAAAACAGCCTCCTCAAACTACAAAGCAGGAATTCACCACAACATTAGGAAAATAAGGTGCAGTGACTTTCTTTTTCTCAGGCTGCCCCTCGATTACCTTCTCTCTGCCCTCTGCTTCCCACAAATTTTAGTTTTTTCAGGTGTCAGTCTTTAAATCAATCGTTCTGATTTTTCTCCCTTTAACCACCTAACAATACCTTGGGAAAATTGGAAGATTTTGATCAATGTTGTTGAAAGCAGATATTAAAGAATTACAGAGGCAGGGGCCAGACCAAAAACTCAGCAATCTCTTGCAAAACTAAGGCACCACACACAGTTTGGGGCCCTCTGGGGATGAAGCCTAAAGCAGACAGATCTCATTCTATGGGTTTAATTCTGAATAATTCCGCCTTAAATTAGTCTTTTTTAACTATTTGCTTCGTTCAGAATTTTACAAGGATAGCCTGCCTTTAAGACCCGTGAGGATGGGGTACGCCTTTCTTGGAGAAAACATTTAAGCCATTTTTTCCCCAAAACAATAGACACCCGGCTTAGCAAACTATCTTGTTTAAAAACTCAAAACACCAAAATAAGTACCACACACATTCCTGTGTATTCCCCTGCTCCTTCATCTCCTGAATGGCACGGTTACGCCCAGGCAAATTAAAACTGCAGATTTAGTTTTCATTTTTACAGCTACAACGAAAGTAACTCAAGCACCAACTACCTAAAGTGAGTTACGTAATTGCCAAACAGACTGCCTTCTTTAGAAAACGAACTGCGGTTATTTACACAAGCGGCTCGATTCTTACCTCGCTTGGAATCACTCATTGAAAATGAACTCAAAGAAGAGCAGAAATCTTCCAAGGATGAGGTCAAAGGTGGATACAGTTCTGAGAAGGAGGGCGGAGGGGCATACCTCGCACCAATGGGCAAGGTGCCCAACAGAGATGCCGAGAAAGGCATGCTAGGGGGGACACTGGCTGCGGGAAGGGCTCCTCGGACTAAAGCTGACGGCTAAAAAAGAAAAAAGATTTTGTTAAACCCCAGGAAACTTGATTACAAGTGGGCCAACCTGCTTTGAACATCAGCGTACAGAAACAAATTACTGCACTGGGTAATTACGTAACAAAGCTGAAATCAGTATCAAGACTCAAGAGAAGAATCTAGGCTACGGGGGCGCCTAGGTGGCTCAGTCGGTTAAGCCTGCGACTTTGGCTCAGGTCACGATCTCACAGTCTGTGGGTTCGAGCCCCACGTCGGACTCTGTGCTGCCAGCTCAGAGCCTCGAGCCTGCTTCGGATTCTGTCTCTCCCTCTCTCTCTGCCCCTCCCCTGCGTGTGCTCTATCTCACTTTGTCTCTCAAAAATAAATAAATGTTAAAAACAAAACAAAACAAAAAAGAAGAAGAATCTAGGGTATGGAGCTTCTTTCTTTCCAAGCCCACTTTCAAAAAAGGATCAAGGTCTCAGGAAACGAACCGTCTTGCACTGTTGGTGGGAATGCGAACTGTGCAGCCGCTCTGGTAAACAGTGAAGAGGTTCCTCAAAACTTAAAAATAGAACTACCCTACGACCCAGCAATTTGCACTACTAGAAATTTAGCCAAAGGCTACAAAAAAATGCTGATTCGAAGGGGCACATGTACCCCAATGTTTACAGCAGCGCTATCAACAATAGCCAAATGATGGCAAGAGCCCAAGTGTCCATCAACTGACAAACGGATAAAGAAGATATGGTTTATATACACAATGGAATACTACTCGGCAATGAGAAAGAATGAACTCCTGCCATTTGCAACAACATGGATGGAACTGGAGGGTCTTACGCTGAGTGAAATATGTCAGTCAGAGAAAGATACGATTTCATTCATATGTGTAATTTGAGAAATTTAACAGATGAACACAGGGGAAAGAAGGAAAAATAAGATGAAAACAGAGAGGGAGGCAATCCATAAAAGACTTAAATACAGAGGACAGACTTCGGGTTGCTGGAGGGGAGGTGGGTGGGGGGATGGGGTAAACGGGTGATGGGCAATGAGGAGGGCACTTTAGGGGCATCAGCACTGGGCATCATATGTAAGCGATGAATCACTGGGTTCTACTCCTGAAGGCAAGACTACACTGCATGTTAACTAACTTGAGAATAAAAAAATTAGGAGGAAAAAAGAAAAAGGCAAATGGACTAGAATAGACTTCAGAATCCCAAATAAATGCCCGTGAATACTCTGTGGGGGTCAGGGTGTGATGTCCATCCAATATTGTCTCAAACCCAATGTTACATTCACGTTTCATTTCCTTCCGATTCCTTACACGAGGCTCAGAAGAACTGGCTTTATTAAGGAGCAATAGCGTAGGGGCAGGGGGAAATGGAAGGTCCTCAAGAGAAGGGAGCCGGAGAAGGCAGAAACGCTGGACCATCTCTCTGGGGATGTGAATTTACGATCTCACAAGGACACACGGAATGCTGCCCCTCTCTTCCCCCATCACAGCGACAACTTACTGAGGGTTTCCCTGTGCCTTCTAAGTACTGAAGCAAGTTCCACGCTATCTGTTGAATTCTTCAACTTTCCAAGATGCGTCCTACCTACTGTGATCGCCATTGTACAGACAAGGAAACTGACGTCCTGAGAGGTGAGGTAAAGCCGCCCAAGACCACAGAGATGGTAAGAATCAAACCCAAACAGGAGCAGTTAACTGCCCACAGACATCATCTATCTCAGCCACGCTGGAACCAGCCCTGAATTGCTCCCCATCCTCCTCATGACAGTGTTGCTGCTCTTGCTGCTAGTTTAATATACTGTGTGGCAGGGGTCAGTAAACTTTTCCTGTGAAGGACTAGATATTCAGTATTTTAGCCACGCGGTCTGTTTCAACTACTCAGCTGTGTTGCTTCAGTGCAAAAGCAGCCACACACAATGCAGAAGTGAATGGTCATGGCTGTGTTCCAATAAAACTTTATTGATGACACCGAAATATGAATTTCATATAATTTCCATGTGTCACAAAATACTGGTCTGTTTTTCCCCCTTCCAGCCATTTAAAAACGTAAAAGCCATTCTTATTTTGCAGCATTTCAGATATGGCCGGACCTTGGCTACACAGTTACCCTGAGGCATTTATCCTTTAAGCCTTTAATCCAAAACAAACAAACAAATTCTTTTTCTTTAAATAAAAATAAAAATAAAGAAATTATTTTTCTGTAAATACCAAATGCCAGTTCTTTTTCAGAATTTTAAGTTTACCCTTTCCATACTATGTGATTCCAACAGGTGTTGAGGAAAACTGGCTCATTACTAGACTGGTGTTTTGTTTTATTTAAAAAATAACCACACGGGCATGGTACTCCCAGAGAAGGACAAAAGTACCTTTTAAGCTAAGTTTAACCTACAGGAAATGCTGAAAATACCGAGGAGGTCATACGGCAATTTTTTTTTTTTTTTTTTTTTTTTACAAAATTAAGCCTGGCTTCAGAAGAGAGGAGTGACGCTGACATTTACCATAACAGTTTCATTGGCCTCAGGTGCCGAATCAAGAAGGTCATCTATTTCGTCGCCGAGGACCATATCTCCGTCATCCAGAAAAGGTTCCGGCATGGTGAAGGGGGCCTTTCCTCCATTTGCCAACACCACCGATGGCAGGGGGCTCTCGTCCACTTGCAGGGGCAGCATAGAGGGTAAGGGCATGATAGGAACTGAGGCCAGCTCACTTCCGACTTGGTGGGAGAAACTGGACGCGGGCACAGAGACGACAGGAACTGCTTCCTGCCTCGGAGTTAACAAATCTGTAACACGGATCAAAACGTACCCACTCATCTTCGGTGTACTTACTCACCGAAGACTAGCGTCAAGAGCCAATAAGAGAGAAACGGAAGAGCCAGGTGAGGGTACGAAAGCAACGATAAAAATAAATAGACGAGACAGTAGCAGAAGCAGGTCAGAGACAAGGGTAAAAATAATTGTCGAAGTCGTTGGTTTTACCCAGGGATAGACATAGCAGCTTGTGAAAACTTATCCTTGTGTCTCAAAATGCCCGGGCGCCTGCCGGGCAGAGCTACGAGACGCTGGTAAAGCCACCCGGGGCGCTCACTGACCGCTTACTGACACGCAGAATTACCAATCACTGCCAGCACGTCCAGAAGCGCTAAAGTGGTTTTCAGAATTATTCTTGCTTTCATACCAACGGCCGCATGGTAATCGTATTTGACAACGCTATCACATCTAGAGCGTCTAACGCCGCCACTTTCTAGACCAACATGACGCGAGAAAACGTACCTGGCTCAATATCTTCCACAGAACAGCTCAAAGCCTGGAAATGAAACCAAACAACCGATCATCGTGCGTACGGTCAGGATTCCAGTCTATGAGGAGTCTGTAAATCTCACTCCGAGACAGCAATGCGAGTTCTCGCAGAAATTTTACTTCCTTCCAATGGAGATCCAAGAGATAAACGGGGTGGGCACACCTCGGGAACGAGTGGTTAGGCAGGGCGGGCCCAGCGGCGTGACCGCTGGGCCCTCGTGGACGGTGCTTCCCCAAGGCCGTTCAGGAGCGTTCAAGTTCTGGAGGGCCTCGTCTAGCCACCGCTCACTCCCCAACTCACAAAGGCATCCTAACAGCTCCATGAAGACTCACCTTTTAAAAACCAACCGCTTGGGACCTGTGTTCAACCCAATGGCTCCCAACATTAATATCTGGCCCCGGGCCAATTTTCTAATAAAACCTAACATCTATGAACGTCCTGTAAAATGCGCCATTGGACTTGAGGAAATGCTGGTTGAAAGATACTACTTGAGTTGTTTGTTTCTTTTTATAGGACAGGAAGCTCTGGCCAATTATGTGTCTGAGAAACAAAAAGTTCTCAAAAATAGACACAAACCAAAAATATTAAAAGCAGAACTGCTAACGTGGCCATCTGCTCCTTTTTCCCAAAAAGTTACGCGTCTTACAGGAGCAATAACTTTACCTTGGTAGCCCCGTCCCCAGGAACGGATTTTAACGCAAGCTGAAAGAAAACAAAGATGCTCATTAAAAAAAAAAATTACGTGAAAAACAGAACTGTAACCAAGTTACAACCAAAGAAAACGAAAATACCCCGTGGGGAGAACTCCAGCTTACCTCAGCCCTAACATACGCTTTTCTTATTTTAAATCCCAATTTCTGAGCTAGTTCTTGCGTTAGTTTGATCACATGTTCATCCTGAAAAAAAAAAAAAAAAAAAATGAAAATATGACTAACGGAGGGTTATATTTACCAACTGTGGAGGCAAATCGCAAAACAGCTAGAACTCATATTCCGTGCAGACACTTGCTTGGTGGGCAGTTAATCCCAAATACAGCGGGTGGGCCGCGAACTGGAAAATGGAACTCTTTAGAGGCCCCTTCTCCACAAGGAAGCAACGAAATGGTTACCATGTCAACCAGTGAACTCAAATATAAATTCCGTACCTGAGGCACCGCCAAGGAGCACTTTGCTACGGAGTCATAAGCCTCTCTGTATCTTCCTAAGTCACTGAGAGCCTTAGATTTCCGGTACAGAGCTTTGCAGTTACTGGCATTTAAACTGAGCACTGTGTCACAGTCTTCTAAAACTTTATCGTGCAAACCCTGGGGTGTAAGAGCAAACAAGGTTAGCAACAATTCCTTCTGGCACACATGTCTTCCTGTCGATGCAGACAAATTAAGACCCTGGACTAATGCCCTCCTTTCAAACTCTGTTAGCGGTATTATTTTTCTTTGAAAAAAAATATTTTCATCATGAAACTCCCAAATGGAAAAAGTACAAATATCATGAACTCCCACGTAACCATCATCCAGACCAGACAAATGTTAACCTTTGGCTGTAAAGGCCCCAGGTCTCCAAGAAAGAAAGCTTCCCAGACGCAGTTGATGCCCCAGGCGGCACTCTCCCTTCCTGCTTCCTCCACTAGCCACCCTTTGTTGGAGATCATTAAAATGTCGACTGGAAGTTAACTCCCAAACAGCTAGCTAGCCCGAGAAGAGTCCATTAGAAAAAACAAAATGAGCCATCAGTGAACCTTCACTCAGTAAGAATCGGGTGACAACATGGGCACCTTGCTTAAATTCAGTTAAATGTTACTGAATGTCCACGGTGACAATTCAAAGTGCACCAAAATATTGCTCTTCTCAGCTCAGACATGTGAAAAACTCATGTTAAATCTCTTCAAGGTTAAACACCACGCTGCGCTAACAGGGCTCCAAAGAGGACTAACGCACTCTTGACCAAGTGCGCTGTCGGGACAGGGACTTGACTGATGCATGGGACAGGGACCTGCGTCCTCCTGGGCTGATTTTTGTTATAAGCGGACACACCCCAGAAACCAGACTCACGTGGCAACTCCAAGGACCGGTCACCAAGAAACAAATTTTATTTTTAACTCAACATTTATCCAAAGCTGGCTTTTCCAAACTCCAGACCACTCTAAAAGCAGGCAGTTAGAGGGGCACCTGGGTGGCTCAGTTGGTTAAAGGTGTGTCTTTGGCTCAGGTCATGAATGTCATGATTTGTGAGTTTGAGCCCCGCGTCGGGCTCTGTAATGAGCAGCTCAGAGCCTGGAGCCTGCTTCAGATTCTGTGTCTCTCTCTCTCTCTCTGGCCCTCCCCTGCTCGTGTTCTATCTCTCTAGCTCTTAAAATAATAAATACATATTTTTAAAAAATGTTGTAAAGCAGTAATACGATTCTCTTAAAAACTGAAATTAGAGGGGTACCTGGGTGGCTCAGTCGGTTAAGCATGCGACTCTTGATTTCGGCTCAGGTCATGATCTCATGGTTCGTGAGTTCGAGCCCTGAGTCAGCGCTGACAGTGCAGAGCTTGATTGGGATTCTCTCTCTCCCTCTCTCGCTCTCTGCCCCTCTCTCCCGCACAAAATAATTTTTTTTAATTGAAATTAGAAAACTGACTTACAATGTACTTTTGTTATCAAAAACATTTTTTCCCTCTAGGAGCCCTGTTCTGTTCTAAACAAAAATCACCACTCACCATATTAGAATAGCAAGCAATACGATTTATATGCAGTTTTTCAATTATTTCTTTAGGGATGACAATTTCTTCCGACTTTGCATAACCAGCTATATTCAGAGCTTCTGTGTACTGGCTTATCGAGTTGTTCCAATCGTGTTCCCGATAAACATCATTTCCTTCGTTAAAAAGATTTCTCACAAGAGCACGTAAATATACCTTTAAAAAAAAAGAAAAGAAGAAAGAAAGTGACCACTCGAAGCCCTTTATGAAACAGGACAGGGTATAGGGAAACTTCAGTTTTTGTACTGGAGACTTCTGGTCTTAGATGTGACGCAGCAGTGAGCGCTGCTGTAAGAAACGGGGAACCCAGGCCACCTCGCTACCGTCTCAGCGAGGCCTTCACCTCGCGTGCTTTCTCAAGAGAAGATGCAATTTCCCATCAGGAGGAAAAGTGCGGCAAAAGCACCTCGTAAAAACCTGTTCGCGTCCCCAACTCTGTGCCTACAACAAATTCCTACGAGTGCAAAGCCTAGGTCTGAAGGAAGGAGCATCTTGGGCCTTGGACCAGTATTTCTAAACTGCCTTCCGAAGCGGCGAGAACAGTGGACGCATCCAGCGGTCCGGTCCCCAGCTCACGGCACCCCCACCAACGCCGGGCAGCGTGCGTGTGCCTGTGTGGGAAGACACAAAACCCCTACTAATTTCTAGGTGAAAGCCTGTACCCTTTCTTATCCCTGTGCCTGATGACCAAGGATCTCTCACATTTTTACGGACCATTGTCTTTCCTCTCTGGTAAATGTCCGCTCAGGACTGGTCCGGGGAGAGGGGATGTTAAACCTTTTTCTCGCCGAGCAAGTACAGTATACAAGGTTCTTTTGGTACATATAAAAGTTCTGGAGGGGCGCCTGGGTGGCGCAGTCGGTTAAGCGTCCGACTTCAGCCAGGTCATGATCTCGCGGTCCGTGGGTTCGAGCCCCGCGTCAGGCTCTGGGCTGATGGCTCAGAGCCTGGAGCCTGTTTCCGATTCTGTATCTCCCTCTCTCTCTGCCCCTCCCCCGTTCATGCTCTGTCTCTCTCTGTCCCAAAAATAAATAAACGTTGAAAAAAAAAAATTTTAAAAGTTCTGGAGGTTCCTTCATGATTTCCTATCACTGTGCTAATGTTTCACAAGTCAAGATCAGACACGTATTACGAGATCAGGTAAATACTCAGGTTCTGGGTCTCATTTTTTGAAATTCGTGTCTAAGCTGACAGAATTAGTAAAGCAAACTGGACAGATCAACCTTTAACAAGGGCGGTGGCTCGGGACAGGCCACTTAACCTCTCGAGATCCCGGTTCCAGTTATAAAAGTCAGGAATGTAAAATGAACTGTACAATGAACGGATTGTTCCCAGTGCTTTCTAGCCATAATACTCTATGATTCTACATCTGTTTGGAGAGAGAGAGGGCAGGGGCAAGGAAGAAGACAGAGAAGGAAACAGGGAAGAGGGAGGGGGAGAGGCGGAGAAAAAGAAGGAACATTGGCAAGCATCAAAACCCTTGGACACCAAAAGCCGCAGGTGAACTAACAGCCTGCACACACGAGGCCCGGTGAACTGGGCTTTCTCTGGGTTTCTAACTAGTTTCACCTCCGGCTGCTCTCTGCTAGGATCCAGGTATCCTTTGCTCCTATGAGAACCTCTTTTCTCCTAAATAAAAATAGAAGACACTGGGCTCTCTCCTTCACAACATATTCTGTCCAACTTGTCTTCGGTAAACGAGAGGGAGGCTAAAAGTAATTTTCGAAGGAGGCGCCTGGGTGGCTCGGTCGGGTAAGCGGGTAAGCGTCTGACTCCCGATCTCGGCTCAGGTCATGCTCTCACAGCTGGTGAGATCAAGCCCCGAATCAGGCTCTGCGTGGACAGTGTGGAGCTTGCCCGGGATGCCCTCCCTCCCTCTCTGACCCTCCTTCATTCTGTCTCTCTCTTCTCTCGCAAAATAAATAAACATAAAGAAAACTTTACTTAAAAAAAAAAGTAATTTTCACGGGGCTCGGAAGAAAACTTAGGCAAACTACACTCATGGAGGAAAGAAAATGGAGGACAACTGTCCCCATGTGCCAAAAGCAATGTTGTCCTGTATATGGAGGAGATCGACTAATTCTTTCTGTAGGTGCCCAGAGAGTAAATACTTTAGGCTTTGTGGGCCATATGGTCTCTGTCTCAACTACCGTATGTCGTGAAAACGGCCACAGATCATAAATACATCACCAAATAGGTGCGGCTGCATTCCAATAAAACTTTATTTACAGAAACAGACAACAGACCACATTTGGCCCACAAAGCTGGAGTCTGCCAACCCCCACTATTCATTATGGTTCACAAGTTACTTGCACAGCTTTTAAGTAGATGTTCCCAATCATTACCGCATATTGTTCCTGTGTCCCTGGATATGACAGCGGTGACCTAAGAAAAAGAAACCAATGAATTTTAATTATCAGACTCTTATCAGGATTTCTTCATCCAGACGTCATTGTAAAGCTAAGGTTCTATCAGCTTGCTACGGGTTCAAAGCACATTTTAAAGACCTACCTTCCTTTACGACTATTATTCACATATGCCATATTCACACACAACATGGGGGGGGGGGGATCTGTAACTATTCCCTTATATTTTCTTAAGTATAACACTTTTTCCCCTAAACCTACTTCTACTAAAAGAAGGCCTAATTCTTCAAATACCAAAAAACTTTTACTACAGCACAGAACCACTAATACTTTTTGATTCAATTCGCTGCAGTACAGAGGAGAATGTCTCCTCCCAGGACAAACAGAGAGGGACTTCTGCCTGCTCGTGTCTGCCCAAGGAAGGCCTGGGCTGCCTTGTCACTATCCTGCTTCATGGAGGCCGGTTAGAGACTGAGCTTCTTAAGAGAAATGTCTGATTACAAAAGCCCTATGTGCATGGTGATTTCATCACTTTTCAGTCATCAGAAGCGCTCTGATGGGATTAGGTTCTGATCCTTCTGGGTCTAATATTTTCCGAGACGCTACAGGATTTTAGCTCTAAAAATCAGGGACAGGAAGGTAGACTTCAGAACACATGGGAAGTCAAAAGTGCCCGAGCCAAAAATATTGCTAGACAAAAATATCTAATTTCTAACCCAGATTAAGAGGGCTTATAAACAGGACTAGAGGTTTCTTAATCTAATATAAAAAAGTACAGTCGACTCTTGAACAACACGGGTTTGAACTGCGCGGGTCCACTTACAATGTTATCTTTTTCAATAAACCTAGGACGGTGCTGTAAATGCATTTCCTCTTCCTAACGAATTTCTTAACTTTTTCTTTTCTCCAGCTTACTTTATTTTAATACGGTAAATAATACGCATAACGCACAAAACGTGTTCATCGACTGTTTACACTATTGGCAAGGCATCCGGTCAACAGTCGTAGCCTGCTCGTAGCCCTGTTTTGGGAAGTCAAAAGTTACACGTGGATGTGCAACTGTGCAAGGGTCTGCACCCCTGACCCCGCGGTGCACAAGGGCCAGTTGTATACGTGACGTGAACACACACGAGTCGGGCCCTTACTGGATAAACTGCAGTCCTTCCTTAATGTTCTGCTGCCTTTTTCTTCTCTCCTCGGACACACTGGACATGTTACCCCGCACATCCACTTTCTAAACGATCGACCTGGAAAAAACGAGGCACAAAGTCACATGAGGCGCAGAGCTCTGGACCCCAACTAAAACACCCACAGTCCACCGTCTTGCCACGCTATCAGCTGTGGGCACGTCCCTCTCTGCTGACTTGACTCTGGGCTGCTGGACACCAGGAACCCTGGCTCATCCGCACGGTCCCCGCTGCCCAGCACACGAAAGCATCTGGTTTTCACTCTCCCTTAAGGCTGCACAGCCATGCAGACTTTGCTCCCTCCTAAGTCATCTCCCCCCACCCCTTGGGCTACAGGTTTCGTTTCTTCCGTGTCTATATGCACGCACGCACGCACGCACGCGTATGCTGCACTGGAACAGTCCTGGCCTTGTTTCGCTTCTGGAAGCGCTCCAGAAGTAAAAAGTTTTCACATCCGCTCGCCTCCGAGGGAGTCTGACTTCCTGGTGAGCAGAGCTGAAACCTCACACACGTTTTGTTACACAAACTTCTGAAATAATCCTTGCTGATTCAACTGATAGAATGAAAAATCTAAATGAAGTCATTCGGTTGGAATTCTCGAGAAGGTAAGGGTTCACCTTCCACATAACAGTGGCAAATGTCAACACAAAACAGTGCCATTGGGATCTGCACCCCCCCCCCCCACTGGCCCGCCCCCATCAATGTTCATTAAGCAATTCCCAGCAAGTTAAAGGAAAACCACAGGGAAGAGATCCATGATAAAACACCATCTCCCAGTGTCCTCAACCAGGGTTTGACGACCTCAGCAGCTCGGGCCAGACAGTCCTTGACTCTAGGGGCCCGTGCTGTGCACGATACGCCCCTGGCCTCCACCCACAAGATGCCAGTAACGCCCCTTCCCCCAGTTGTGACAACCAAAAATTCCTCCAGGCTTTGTTGTGTGTCCCCTGGCAGGGACGGGGAGGGGGCACATCATCCCTCCAAGATGAGCGCTGGGCTCTAAACCTAAGAGGACATCTTACCACACAAACCGTGTCTTTGAATGCGCATGACGGACGGGGAACTTGCACCCACGTTTCAAGCTCAAATGTTCTAGTTTCATTATTGCTTGACGTTCATAGTTTTATTATAGAATCTACCTTTTTCAAAGTGTAGAGGTGGGGACAAGGGTTGAAAGGCCCCGAAGGCTGGTAACTGGTGATCATTTTTTTCCATCTTTTAAACACTGTAGTTCTACATGTTTCGATCTTCTAATCTCAAAGTTGTTGACTTTCCTGGGACACCTGGGTGACTCGGTTGAACGTCCAACTCTTGACTGCAGCTCAAGTCCTGATCTCACAGTTTGTGAGTTCGAGCCCCGTGTCGGGCTCTGCGCTGACAGTGCAGAGAGCCTGCTGTGGACTCTCTCTCTCTCTCTCTCTCTCTCTCTCTCTCTCTCTCTGCTCCTCCCCCACTCACGCTCATGCTCGATCCCTCTCTCTCTCACAAAAATAAAATAATTCTTAAAAAATGTTTAATAATAAAAGTTGTTACTTTACTGAAGTGTTTACTTGTGAAATGATCTATCCAAGATTTGCCACGAAATATTCCAGCAAACAAAAACAAAAGGGGGCTGGAGGGGGTGAAACAGCTGAATGTTCCCAAAACTAGTGACAAATACAGGGAATCTCTGTACTTTGTCAACGTCTGAAATGTTTCAAAATAAAAAGGGTACAAAGCCCAGGATGCTGAAGCGAGATGTCATTATTTCTGGAATTTGTGTTTCAGACAGTCTAGCTTAGAGGGGGATGAATGGGTAGAAATGAAACAAGACCGCCAAAAACATGGACCACTGTCCTAACATGTGATGGGGAGGTGTGAGGGCGGGGGTGGGGGGTGGGGGGAGGGGGGCGGGGTCTTTCTAATCTTCCATTTGAACTCATCCGACCATTTCCTTAACAACAACAAAAAAAAGTTAAATCATACTTGGATGTACAAAGGTATTTAAGGAGGTGCTATTTGTAAGAGAAAAAGACCAAAAACGTACCCAATGTCTATCAAGAAGGACATGGACTGTGTTGGGAAAAAAGACCAAGTAAAGGTGCTGTATCCCCAATAGGACCCTGTTCTGTTTAGAGAAAGGGTCGGGGGAGGCTGTCTATTCATATTTCCTTGTACATCCTCGCAACAGCTCCAGAGGGAATCTCAGAAAACCACAGCAATGGCAGAAACCTGGGGGCTCAGGGCGCGGTGAGAAGGGCCTTTGCACTGCATACCTACCTTTAAAACTTCTTCCTGAACGCTGAACGTGAATTACCGCTGAGAAAAAATTTGAAGTATTTTTTAGACATCCACATAGCCTCTGACCCCTTCCTTGGAAAGACAACTTAAGGGACCACCAAGCCTTCTTCCTATTTTATGTAAGATGGGGCCGACGTAGAGCCAGAACCGACTGCCCAAAGGCACCCAGAAGGGCACTTGGGGGTGTCACGGCAGTCAGGCCTGAAAGACGGGGACAAGGAAAGGGTTACCCAAAGCAAGAATTCTTGCCTGTCCTCAATGATGAGTCACCTTTCTCCCAACCCCTGCACAGGCAAGGTGAGGAATTAGTTTGAGGTTCACTCAAAAGGCAAATCTGCTGGCACAGAAGGGACTCCCAGGTAATGATAATCCACTAAGTTAATAGCCTTAGAGCCATTTCCCCAGAAAGTGCCAGAAAACCTTGAACCTCAACCTCTTAAGGACAAAGGGCATGTGGCAAAGAGCTGACAACTCAAGTAGGTGATTAAGAGGAAATAAGACGCAGGCTCTTTTAATAGCATGAACCACCTCTCCTTTCCATGTTTAAAGATTTGCGAACGGATAATCAGGGGAGAGTCAAATACAGTAGGAAGGAGAATTTCATGTTCTTGTAGTTTTGCCCCCAAGTTAAAAATCTTTTTCAGTGAACACTGTATACCTACCTATGGTCTACAATTAATGTTTTGCTGTTTATCACATCTGCCCACCTTTCTCTTTTAATTTGAAAATATTTATTAATGGATTTTATTTATTTTTAATTATTTATTTATTTCCACAATGATTTCAGGAGTAGATTCCTTAATGCCCCTTACCCATTTACCCCATCCCCCTTCCCACCACCCCTCCAGTAATCCTCTGTTTGTTCTCCATGTTTAAGAGTCTCTTCTGTTTTGTCCCCCTCCTTGTTTTTATATTATTTTTACCTCCCTTCCCTTGTGTTCATCTGTTCTGTGTCTTAAAGTCCTCATATGAGTGAAGTCATAGGATATGTGGCTTCTCTGACTAATTTCGCTTAGCATAATTCCCTCCAGTTCCATCCACGTAGTTGCAAATGGCAAGATTTCATTCTTTTTGAATGCCGAGTAATACTCCATTGTATACATATATCACATCTTCTTTATCCATTCATCCATCGATGGACATTGGGGCTCTTTCCATACTTTGGCTATTGGCTATAAACACTGGGGTGCATGTGGCCCTTAGAATCACCACTCCTGTCCCCCTTGGATAAACACCTAGTACATCGACCCCTCTTTATCCATCCGCCCATCCCTCTGTCCATCCATCAACGCGCCTTATTATTTTGCTGAACTGCAAAGTGGCAGACATCAATTACAATTCATCGATAAACGCTTCAGAATACGTAGCATTACTTAGGTTTCAAGATTTATGGGTTTTCTTAAGGCCATATGCACGAAAACTTTTTCCCCATAAAATGCACAAATTGTAAGGGAGGATTTGACAAACATCACACTCCTGTAACCCAGACCCCAGTCTTGAGTTCACCATTACGGTCAGTCCAGATAGTTCCCTCAGCCAATCCCTGCCCCACCCTTACCCCCCCCCCCCCCCCCCCCCCCCCCGGCAATCACTGTTCTTTCTTCCACCACAGATTAATTTCACCCTCCCACTTCCCACTTTGAAAGAAAGAAAAGATAAACACTTGATACATCATCTTATTTGGGGACCCAGTTAAAATCTGGCAGCAATTTTAAAGTGAGGAAGAACGTGATAAAGTTCACCCAACAGCCCCCTATCTCATCCTAACTCAGCAGCACACAACAGGTGCACACTCCGTCCTTGAGCCTGGGGCTCTGTCCAGCTGGTCTCTAAACGTGCGAGTCCCGGGGCTTCACTGGAGCTCCTTCCCTCCCCCAGCCACACGCTCAGCTCTGGGACATCCCACATGGCCCAAGGCTGGAGACCGCCTACCTGCCGTTCTGATGGTTCTACCAGACAGCTCACAGTCATCACAGACTCTTTATTTAATAGTGTTTAATGTTTTATTTTTTGAGAGCGAGCAGGGAGGGACAGAGAAAGAAAGAGAATCTCAAGCACACTGCACTGTCAGCACAGAGCCCAACACGGGGCTCGAACCCACCAACCACAAGACCATGACCTGAGCTGACACCAGAAGTCGGGCGCTTAACCGACTGAGCCACCCAGGGGCCCCTACATCGCATAGTTTAAAAGGCAAGATTTTAATATCAGGACGGAGGAAAAAAAGGATGGTCTCCTCTCCTGTCACTCAGCACCCACCCGCCCTTCCCGAGGACAACCACCCATTGTGTTACTGGGCTCTTCTGTGTCCTGCCAGAGGAACTCTGCGGAATAGTGTGTCTCAACTGTGTTGACTGCGGTGGTGATTACGTGAATCTACACCTGGGATGACATCGTGCGCACGCGCACACACGCACACACAGGTGCATGTCAAAAAACCCGGCAAGAGTAAGCGCCCGCAGTCTGGTTAACAGTACTCCACTAACACCAGCTTCCTGGCACCACTGGGGGAAGTGGACGAAGGGAGGCTTTGTGGGAGGCTCTACATACCCATCGGGCAATTTCCTGCGAGCTTATACTCATTTCAAAATAAAAAGTTACAAGCATCCTGTGCCTATGTTATCTTTTGTACAAACTGAGGCTCCTGACGTGTCTGCACCCTGCTTTTTTTCTCCCAGTACCTGACCTCAAAGGTCACTCCCCGACCGGACACGTGAAGCGGCTTGACCGGCCGCGATCCGCGATACGGCTGCAGGCCACCAGAGACGCACGTTCTGGCGGCTTCCAGTCTCTGAAGCTCACCAGGGACCCAGGGCATTTCACAGAAGTCCGTCTTCCGAGGACGTCCACGGGCTCAAGGGAGCGTGTCTCCTGTCTACTGTGCCTGCTCCTGCCCACGTGTGACACCACCCTGCCACCAACGAGGCCTGAGGGCCCCCATTTCGGCACGCGGTTCCCTCGCGGTTCACTCCACTCGTGCCAACCGGGGAAGGGACGAGCACGCGACAACGGGGAGACAACGCGACGAGGTTGTGTCCGGGCCCTTCTGTCACCCGTGAGGCTGCACAGCCCTTCAAGTTTCAGAGTCGCCGGGTCGTCCTTCTCCGCGAACTGTCTGTTCGTGCCCTTCGCCCATTTTCCTTCCAGGCTGAGCTTTTCTCATTCAGGAAGGCGCTTCAGATGTTGACGAAAGCAGTCTTCTGGGTGCTCTCCTAGTACTCTTGGTTTGGTTTGGTTTGGTTTTCATTTGGGGAGGGGGCGCCTGGGTGGCTCGGCTGGTTGAGCATCTGACTTCAGCTCAGGCCATGATCTCGCGCTTTGTGGGTTCGAGCCCCGCGTCGGGCTCTGTGCTGACAGCTCGGAGCCTGGGGCCCGCTTCGGATTCCGTGTCTCCCTCTCTCTCTGTCCCTCCCCCCGGCTCGTGTTCTCTCAAAAATAAACATTTTTAAAAATTTAAAAATTGTTTTCGATTTTTTAAAAGTTAAAAAAAGTAAACAAACATTTTAATGGGATCTACCAGGTGACTGTAAGGAGTGATGTAGGGATATATATATATTCCTTCACTGTTTACAAAAAGGCCATCCGGTCTACACTGCTATGCATACAAAATTCTGGGCTGCCCGTGATTTTTACTCAGCATTTCCAACTTAAAGGGTCCTAACCCCAGGCTCTCCTGCCAATCCTATCCCTCTGCCCGCTCTTACCTTTTCCAAAGTCCTGAAACCACCCGCTAGCCACCTGCTCAAACCAGACCCAGAGATCTGGCATCACGCCCTTCTTTCCCCCACACCCACATCCATCACCCTGCTGATGAAGCCCACCGGCGACACTGCAGACTATGCACAGGGCACCCCGACTCTGACCACTTCCCACGAGCTCCCCCGCACCCCCTGGCCCGGTCACACCATCTCGAGTGACGCGATGTGGCAGCGGCCTCCTGTCCCTGCCTCCCCTCTAAGCTTCCGGTCCTCCCCCTGTCCCTCCCCCACCCACTTCCCACACTAAACTGAAAACGTCCAACAGCTATTACAGCCACGCTCTAAATCCCAGCACTTAGAGTAAAACCCAGAGTCCTCACCCTGACCTCTCAGACCGAGGAGGACAGTCCCAAGCTCTTTCCTCGGCCCCGCCCCCACGCAGGCGCAGCAGGCTGGCTGTGCTCCCGCCCCTCCGCCCCGCCCCGCCGCCCGCCAGGGGTGTGCAGGAGTGCGGGGCTCCGCCCCTGGGCACTGCGCGCTAGCCCCTCCCCCCGCCCATAACACACTTCCCAGAGGGACCCAGAGCTGGTCCTTCCTTCCTGGAATCTTGGTTTAAATATCACCTTTCGAGACCTTCCCTGCCGTGCCCCCTAAGTGGTTGCCCCACCTCACTCTCACTGTGCTCTTGACTTCCACAGCTACCTCGTCTTAGTCCTGACCGCATTCCAACATCTGGGTCCAGGTCGATACATATTTGAATGGAAGAACGAATGAAGTGGCCAAGCGTGGAGAGAATGCTTCACACAAAGTTCAGAGGCGCAAGAGTTAACGCCTGATACAACTGTTCATGAAAAGGCAAGCACGACGGGGGGGGGGGGGGGGGGGGGTCCCAGGGAGGAAATGACCAGGCGGGCAGACTGGGCTCTGGTGCACTCTGCCTGGACCCTTTAGGGGCACAAGGTGGGGAGACAATCGACAAGGCGGGGATCGACCTGAGACAGCCACAGAGAAAGACCACAAGCGACCCAGGAAGTAGTGCAGGGATGGGTTTCCTTCATCACCAACCGGGGTGGGGAGCAAGTCAGACGTGCTGTCTTCTCCCTACGCGAAAGGGAAATGGAGTGGGAGGGCTCTGAAGAGTACACTGCAAAGCAAGAAGCCCAATTAAATGTAAATTTCATTAAATCATCTAAAATTTTGCAGCTGGAACATTATCTTTTGCTTATCAGCTGGTCTTAAATGTTACTCATTCTGACCTTTTATGTAAGGAGGAAAGGTACCCCTGATCTTCATTATAATTCCTTAAGTACATACTCAGTGCCTGCTTTACCTGAAACTGATTATACTCACCATGTTCCAGGCTAGCAACCGGCTGTGTATTCCTGCCCATGACACAAGGTAACTTAAGAAACTAGCTCCCATTAGCACAAGACACGGAGGCAAGTGAAATTTGATTGCAACATGTTGTATAGACAGATACAATAGCTAACACTTAGCGCTCTTACTGGATGCCAAGCATCGTCCTAAGCGCTTGGCATGTATTAAATCATTTAATCCCGTGATAGTCTTAAGGGATAGGTACTAGGAGGAAACCGAAGCACAGACAAGTGACGCAAGCAGTGCACGATCATGGCTAGGAAGTGGCTGAGCTGGATTTCAGAGCCAGACAGTCTGGCTCCAAGCCCGAATCCTGATCCAGCACCCTATTCTGCACTGTAAGTGCCAGGGACGCCAGGAGGAGGGCGAGCAGTCTAAGTCAGCCCTGGGCTGGGCTCTGAAAAACAAACACAGCTCTGACAGACAGGTGGGCATTTCAAAGCCACTCAAGGCGAACAGAATAAACACACCCTTGTACACACACACACACACCCCGACATGCTCAAAGAACATCATTTGAAGAAACTTAGACAAAGCAGAGGGTTTCCGGGGGAATGCAGTGGACACAGAGGGTTAAAATACCAGTCCAGGGAAACTTTGCATATGGAAATATGCTCCACCCACACCATAATATCTTTATACGCAAAGACTGAATATTAAACAGTCCTACAAGACACACACAGGAAGAGAAAGTGGTCCGACGGTATACGGCACAGTGCTGGTATTTTTGCCTAAAAAGGTATTCCTAAATTTCAAGTGAAAGATTGTAATACCACTCTGGATTAAATTCTATCCTCAGACTCCCGACTCCGGTGTGTAAGGGCATACACAAACAAAAAGTAGTTTCAAAGTAACATTACTGTCAAGCCTGTCTTGTTTACTCTGGTAAACTTATAAAAGCATACGGCTCCATTGTAACCTTCAGACTACAGACCCAGATAGGGCAACATCACAGATGTTCTACCATCTTCTTGGAAGTGACTATTCTACTGGATACTTCAGGAGAGCAATGATGAGCCCCCAGGCAAAAGTCACAATAACTCAAAGGAAGGCATGGGCTTTCCAGTTCATTTCAGGGGCAGAGGCCCTGAAAATTAACATGCTCTCTACAGTATGCACATAAATACTGGTAATACTGAGCCTCGACAACTCACCATCTAATTCTGATTCGAACCTAACATAACCATTTCCAGACTCCAAGAGACAGCACAGAGTGAACATTTTTCAACAAAGAAAATTCTAATAACTTGAACTATTCTGCAAATTAGGACAAGATCCTCATTTGCAATCAGCTCCACGGTTCAGTTCAGCTCAGGGGAAGAAGGAAGAGGCAAGGGCCTCCTTGCGAGCCTAGGGGACAGGAGGCCACATGCCATCAGAGAAGCAGGGAAAGATAGGCAGAGGGCACAGGCTCCCAGCCAACCTGCCCCCACTCAGATGCTCTGTTTGAGCGCGGTCCAATAGAAATACAATGTGAGCCACATATGTAATTTCAAATTTCCAAGGTGCCACGTTAAACAAAAGTAGAAGGATACTGGAGGGAATTATTTTAACGCTTTTAATTAACCCAACTGTGTTCAAAATATCATCTTGATGTGTATTACTTACACACACACAAAAATTATAAATGTGATAACCTTCCCCCCCCCCCCCCGCCATACCAAGTGTTTAAAAAACCACGTATGTATTTTTCACCCTGAGCATATCTCACCTGGGTCTAGCCACACACCAAGTGCTCCACAGTCCCGAGAGGCCAGCGGCCACCCTCCAGGGCCGTGCAGGTCTAATGTCAAGCAGATCCCCGCTCTCTCAATCCCTAAGCGAGGGTGCCCCCTCTGATCTCTAAACACTGGGGGACGGCGGGGGGGGGGGGGGGGTGGAATGCCGGAGCACGACAAATTCCCCAACCCGGGCGCAGGCGCAAACTCTCGGGCCCAGCCGGCGCTTCGCTGCTTGACCACACCCCTGCGATGACCGTCCCCAACCGTGAATGCGCGCTAATGAGAACTGACAGGTCTCCATTCCTTAAGGGTGGGGGAAAGAAACCTAAAGCCCGGCGGTGGCCGCATCCCCGGTAAAGACAGGAAACCATTCGCCGCGGGTCCTAGATGTGCGCCCGGCGCAAAAGAAAAGAGGGACGGCGCGCGGGGGGGTGGGGTGGGGGATGAAATCAACGAGCCACGCACTTTGCGCGCATCCTTCCCGCCCCCCAAACCCGAAATCCTCAATTAGGGGACCCACGGTCAGCAGACACACACAAATGATGAAAACACACTTCTGGTGGGGGAGGGGGGTAAGCAAGGCGAGAGGAGGTGCGGAGCCAGCGGAAACGCATGCGGGCGCGGAGGGCAGCGAGCCGCAGCCCTTCGCGCCCCCGTCCCGCAGACGCGCCCCCGGGGGGGGTCCCCCCGCCGCCCCGAGGGCAAGTGGAGGGGAAGGGGGGAGGAAGGGACCCCGGGACCGGGCCCGCCCGCGTCCGCCGCGAGCAGCCGGGCCCGGTTGGCGGCGCACGCTCCGCCCTTCCCACCCCGGGGGGCCGCGATCCCCACCCCGCTTCCCGCACCCCCGCTCCGCCGCCGCTGCCCAGCGCCCCTCCGCGCCGCCGCCCCTCCCCCGCCCGGCGTCCGTTAACGGCCGCGCGCGAGCACGAGGCGGCGGCGGGCGCGCGCCGGGCGGGGGCGCCCGGCGGGGGAGGGGCGGCGGCGCGGGCCGGGCCGGGGGCGCGCGAGGGCCCGGAGGCGCCCCCCTACCTGCGGGGACGGCCGCGCCGGCCGGCGGGCGGACAGCGGCGCGCGGCGGAGCGGGCGGCGGCGGCGACGACGGCGGCGGCGGCGACGGAGGCCTGGGCGCTCGCTCGCTCGCAGCTTCCCTCCGCGACCGGCGGCGGCGGCAGCGGCGGCTCCGCTGCGCCCGCGCGGCGCCCTCTGGCGGCGGGAGGCCGCGCCCGGCTCCCGGCACAAGCCGCCATTGGCTGCGCCCGCGAGCGTCGTTGCCGGGGGCGGCGGCGCCACGTCGGGCCGGGCGGCGGCGGCGGCGGCGGTGGCCCCGGCGGCCCCGGCGGCCCCGGGGAGGGACGCGCGGGGCGCGGCGGGCTGCGGCCGCGGCCGGAGCCGGTGGAGCGCTCGCTGGGCCCGAGAGCCGACCGCTGGCTGACGCACGTTCACATTTCCGGGCGCCGCGTGTGCAGAGCAGCGGGGACATAGCGCGGCGCCCGGCCAGGAACTGACCCACTTTCGGGGATCGCGAGGACTCCCCGACACCCTTGGCAAGCCCGCCTCCGGTGCTTCCTACTCTGCGAATGGAAACTGGAGGGCCGCGGAGCAGCCATATTGTACCCCCCCCCCGACCCCCGCCCCCCGCCCCGTCTTCCAGAGGCGGAGCGCTAGGGGGCAGCTGTGGATGCCAGGCCCGCCTAGGCCGCATTCCGTGTGCTGGCTCTCCGAGGGCCTGGCTCCCTGCCCTGCAGGTGCCAAACAAATGCCACGTCACCCACCCCACTTGTAACAGCCAGGTGCCCCTGGGGGCCAGGCCCTGCCCTGTGCTCTGGGGCTCAACCGCGGGCAAGGCAGAGTTACCACCCAGGAATGGGATGGGGAGCGGGGTGTCGACCGTTTAGACCAGTGAAAACCAAAGACACTGAGGCCAGGTGACGTGACCGTGATGGAAGGCTACACGGAAGGTGGGAGCTGAGTGAGGAAAGGCCTCAGAAGGTGACAGCCGTGTGCGGAGATGGGGAGCATGCCCCAGGCGGAGGGAAGAACAAGTGCAAAGGCCCTGAGGCTGGAGCTTGGTGTCTGGGGAGCGGGAAAGGCACATATGGTGAGTGGGTGTAAGGGGAGAAAGGTCTGAAAGAAGAGAGGGGCCGTGATTGGGAATGTGGCGTTCTGTGTGGTGTGGGAGTTCCTTGACAAATCAGAATCCAGAGGGCCTAACCTTGGTTTACATTCTGGAAAGTTCTCTTGGGCTACTGTGCAGAGACTAGGCCGAAGGAGGGACAAGACAGAGCAGAGAGCAGACGGACTAGCTAGGTGGCTCTCACGGTCGCCAAGGGGACATAGATTTACAAACCAGATGTGTTAGCCTGGCGGGCTGTCCTAACAAAATGGCCACAGACCTGGAGGCTTTAAAACAAGAATTAATTTTCTCACAGTCCTGGAGGTTGGAAGTCCAAGATAAAGAAGATAGTATGGGGGAGGGGGCGCCTGGGGGGCTCCCGTCCCTTAAGCGTCCAACTTATGCTCAGGTCATGATCTCCCCGTTAGTGAGTTCAAGCCCCACGTCAGGCTCTCTGCCGTCAGCGCGGAGCCTCCTTCAGATCCTCTCTCTCTCTCTCTCTCTCTGCTCCTCTTCCAGTTGCACACTCCGTCTCTCTCTCTCTCTCTCTCTCTCTCTCTCCCTCTCTCAAAATATTTAAAAATAAAGGTGATGGCACAGTTGGTTTTGTGAGCACTCCCCGTGGCTTGCAGGTATCCACCTTCTCGCCGTGTCCCCTTGTAGCCTTTCTTGCATGCACACACGTCCCTGGTGAGTCATAAGGATGCCCCTCCTGCTGGTGTAGGGCTCACTCTTGTACCCTAACCTTAATCACCTCGGCAAAGGCCTTAATCCCCAGATACAGAGACATACGAATTCGGAGGGGACGCAAATCCGTCCAGGGAAGCGCCGTGACAGAAACAAGCAAGGAGTGCTGACCGGGGCTGGGACTTCAGTGAAGGGTCCTCTAAGAAGGAGGCTCTTCTCCGGGCCAGCAGCCTGTCAGGTCTCCGTTCCAACAAGGCTGTACAAGAAGTCACGAGCTGCCGGGCTGCACGGAGAGAAAAGGAAACATTTAAGTGGGAAGATCCTGAAATCGCCAGGTGGCCAAACCACGGCCAGCCGGGCGGGGCACCAGGGCGACGACCCGAGCAAGGGCCAGGCCCTGAAGGACATCGAAAAGCCACGGGAAGTTGCACGCTATTCTGCCAGTACGAGGAAGAACTCGATGGGCTCGCGTCAGTCGTCTGCACCTGCTGCTACCGAATCACCACAAACTCAACGGCTTGACGCATTCATTATCTGACAATCCGGAGACCGAAATGGGCTTCCCCGGGCTAACGTCAAGGTGCCGACAGGCCTGGTTTCCTTCGGGAGGCTGCAGGAGAGAATTCTCTCGCTCTTCCCAGCTTCGAGCCGCCGCCCGAGTTCCTGGGCCCCCCGTGCCTCCCCCCAACTGGACGCCTGACTCAGACTCCTCTCCGGCTCTCTTCTTCCTCTCAGAAGTACCCTCTCGGTGACACGGAGCCCATCCAGGTAACCCAAATGCCCAGCCGTCGGACTTCATCCTGTGACCCGACGATCTGGATTCTCAAGAGACACCATTCCTTTTCCATAGGTTTGTTTTTCCCAGGGTGTGTTCCGTCAGTCTGTGCTTTCAGTCTCCTTACTTCCCTTGGATATGACGGGGTGGGGTGGGGGGTTTGCCCTCCTTACTTGCCTGTATTAGGAGTCAGTATATAGGACTCTTTCTGGTCTCCTTGGTTTTCTTTTCAGCTGGGCACTAAAGTGGACATCTCAGTGAAGGAAGGTCATCTCCAGTGCTCATCTGGAAATGCGGGAGTGACTGCCCCCTGGGCCGTCTCAGGACCCAGCTCCCACACCCTGGCAGGGATGGCAGTGTCAGCTCTGTTTCAGGTATAGAGTTCTCCAAGATTCGTGGCGCCCAGGTGGTTCAGTCGGTTAAGCATCCAGCCTCGGCTCAGCTCATGATCTCACGGTTCGTCAGTTCAAGCCTGCGTCAGGCTCTGTGCCGACAGCGCGGAGCCCGGAGCCTGCTTCGGATTCTGTGTCTCCCTCTCTCTCTGCCCCTTCCCTGTTCGCTCGCTCACTCTCTCTCTCTCTCAAAAATAACTGTTAAAAAAATGTTTAAAGAAAATAAAGTTCTCCAAGATTCTCAGCTGAAGGTGGCCTGCACCACACGATGAGAATGGTTTTTGTTTTACCTATTTACATCCTAAGTTGCCTCTAAAGGAAAAAACAAGAATGTTCTGTATTGTGATAAATACCACACTCTCACTCAAGCTCCTCCAAATAAATACAAGGTGAATGTTGTGGAATGAATTTGTGCATCCCCCTGAATGCCTAGGTCGGAATCGTAATCCCCAAGGTGATGGTGTTAGGATCTGGGGCCTTTGGGGAGTAATTTGGTCACAAGAGCAGAGTCCTTCTGAATGGGGACTGTTGCCCTCCTACAAGAGGCCCCAGAGAGATGACGTCTGTCTCCACCATGTGAAGGTGGCCGTCTGCAAGCCGGAAGAGGGTCTCACCAGACACCAGACCAGCTGGCACCTTGTTCTTGGATTTCCCAGCCTCCAGAGCTGTGAGAAATAAATGTGTATTTCTTTTTAAATTTTTCTAATGTTTACTTACTTCTGAGAGAGAGAGAGAGAAGATAAGCAGGGGAGGGGCAGAGAGAGAGATACACATAAGCTGAACCAGACAATCTGAAGCAGGCTCCAGGCTCTGAGCTGTCAGCATAGAGCCCAATGTGGGACTCGAACCCACAAACTGTGAGATCATGACATGAGCCGCAGCCAGATGCTTAACCGACTGAGCTACCCAGGCGCCCCTGAGAAATCAGGGTCTTTAAGCCCTTGAGTCTATGATACTCTGCTAGAGCAGCCAAACGGACTAAGACAGTGAACATCTGAGATCTAGGAGGGAGCTTAGTGGTGAGAGGAGAGGGGCTCTGGGGCCTGGGAAACACGGGCTAATTGTCAAGTTGTTCCCTACCATGTGGGTGGCCCCAGCCAGCATCTCACAGCTCAGAGGCTTGCTTCGATCTCCTGGAAATTGTGGATAACGACCCCTCGGGCGTGGTGAGGACGGAATAAAGTGTGTGTAGGTAAGGCACCTGTCTCAGAGGGGGTGTTCAGTTACCTTTCCCTAGAGGAGCTAATGAACAGAGTAAGCTTTCCAGCATAATCTTGGGGGTGGGATGGGGCACTTGCAATGCTATACCACCTCCCAGACATGGGGAAGCATGTTCCCTGGTCCGTTCCTCCCCCCCCCCCCCCCCACTGCCCTGGAGTTAATGACTTTGGAGAAACTGTTCCTGAGGGGCACGACGGAGGGGTGACCTATCTCTTCGGTGCACTGCAGCAGGGAAATCCTTGAGACTCACTGCCTTAAAAATGGAGCCTCAATCTTGGGACCATTATCACTACTTACGGAAATGGACTGACCAGAGGCACAACGTCAAATAAAAAAGAATAATGGAGGCGCCCACGTGGCTCAGTTAAGTGTCTGACTCTCGATCTCGGCTTGGGTCGTGATCTCACGGTTCATGGGTTTGAGCCCCGCGTTGGGCTCTGTGCTGACCCGCTTGCTCAGAGCCTGGACGCTGCCTCGGATTCTGTGTCTCCCTCTCTCTCTGCCCCTTCTCCCCCAAATAAATAAACTTAAAAAAAAAAAAAGAACAAGGAGAAGAACGAAAATGATCTGTTTTCTCACATTACATACCTGTACCAGAAAAGGAAATTTGGTAGCACTCAGGATGTGAAAGACATATGCTAAATGTTTTGCCCAGCAACCATATGATAAGCGTACAAGCGACATGCATTGACATTTGTCAGTTAATCATATGGAACTCTGTGCACAGCATAAAAAAAGTTTAATATTATTCCATTCCTTCTTGAATCATCAAGTGAACTGAACAATATCTGCGAATCACCTGGGCTATACTTCTTCCAAGTTAAGCTCTGTCAAAATCCTGAAGGGTCAGAAACCTACAAAAATATTGTCTGGATTCCTTTATGTCCCGTAGGCTGGTGGCTTGGACATTAAGTTGAATACGTAACTAACTGCAAAGCTGGCTCCTCAACATGAGATAAGGGAAGAGAACCCTAAGTATTCAAAGGGGGGAAAAAAGCAGTTACGTAAGTGGATTTGGGGGCCAATAAGACAGCCTTTGTATTTTACCTGTCAGCACTTTTTTTCCAGTAACTTTTCAGGAGCTCTCCAGAAGGACGCCCTGCACAGTGATAGGAAAGCAGATCCTTGGGGCACCTGGGTGGCTCAGTCGGCCGGGCTTCTGACTTCGGCTCAGGTCACGATCTCGCAGTCAAGACCTTGCAGTTGGTGAGTTCGAGCCCCACATCGGGCTCCATGCTGACAGTGCAGAGCCTGCTCGGGATTTGCTCTCTCTGCCCCTCAGCCGCTCATACACTCTCTCTGTCAAAATAAACAAACGTTAAAAAAAAAAAACGGGCGCCTGGGTGGCGCAGTCGGTTGGGCGTCCGACTTCAGCCAGGTCGCGATCTCGCAGTCCGTGAGTTCGAGCCCCACGTCAGGCTCTGGGCTGATGGCTCAGAGCCTGGAGCCTGTTTCCGATTCTGTGTCTCCCTCTCTCTCTGCCCCTCCCCCGTTCATGCTCTGTCTCTCTCTGTCCCAAAAATAAATAAACGTTGAAAAAAAACAAACAAAAAAAACAGGAAAGCAGATCTTTGCTTCTGAAGGACATTTAGTCTTTCTGGATTTGACACCTAGTTTAATGTCACAGTGTATCACAGTTCCCTGCTCGTATTGGGGGAGACAACACATTTACCAGAAAAAAGGACCCCATTAAATCGTAGTAGCTTCTGAGAACGGAGAAGCATGAGAAATGAGGGGCCCTCCCTTCGGAGACCCAGGCTCAGTTCTTGCCCCTACTTTTTTTTTTTTTTTTTTTTTGCCCCAGTATGGGCACAGAGGATCCCTTTCCCCTGTGTTGTCTCCCCTCAATACCTATTCCCAGCTGATTTTTCCTCCCCTACCGTGTGATTATGGAGTTAATCCTGCCGTTACTTTCAACTGCCTTCAGGCTCTGGAGCTCAGGCCACTGGGAACTGGTCCTTCCAGAACTGTGGATAGAACCTAGGGAACTTCATTCACCTTTTCAACAAATACAAGCGCCAACTACATTCAGAGCAGTTTGCCAGAAGCCAAGTCCCCCAGTCACGGTTCCCACACTCCAGATACTTAGAATAAAACATTCCATTCGAAGGCCCTCCGGGACGTGGGTTTGGAAAACGGAGTATGGAACCAGCAGGAACACCAGGACCCTGTGACGAAGCAAAAACCTCATCTGTTTGAATGTAGAGGCCAGGATCTTTGTCTTTCAAGATGTGAGGTTGGGGGGGGGGGGGGGGCAGGGGCGCCTGGGTGGCTCCGCCTGGTAAGCATCCAACACTGACTCAGGTCGGTTTGTGAGTTCGAGCCCCGCGATGGGCTCTGTGCTGACAGCCTGGAGCCTGCTTCGGATTCTGGGTCTTCCTCTCTCTCTCTGTCCTGCCCTGCTTGTGCTCTGTTTCTCTGTCTCCAAAATAAGTAAGCATTAACACAAAAAAATTTTCTTTGGGGATGCGAGGTTGTTGGGATGCGTATAAATGACGAAAATTAATGTGACATCAGAAGGTAACTCACCACCAACACTGCAGTTGAAAAAACACTGCCCTCAATGAAAGGGAAGTGCCGTCAGGCTCCATGAATGCAACAGATCGACAAGAGAGGGCTGACTTTTTTTTGTTTTGTTTTTTTAACATACTCAAGGATCATAAATTTTACTCAGTCATTTATATCCCTTGGCAGGGTGCCAAGGCTTATTAGGAAATTCACAGAAACCATAAATATAAAGAGGGCACACCTTCCCCCTTGAGTAAACCCATGAATGTTTCCAAAAATATGTCCAAAGCCATTTTTCCCTTCTGCGAAGTTATAAAATGCACTGAGCACAGACCTCCATCTGCTGTTCTAGACTGACTTACAGCAAAATTGAAGTCAACATTTAAAAGACATTTGCCAAAAGGCATAAATGTGAACGCATTCTAAATCTAAGTCACGGTGGGGGCGCCTGGGTGGCTCAGTTGGTTAAGTGCCTGACTTCGGCTCAGGTCACCATCTGGAGGTGCGTGGGTTTGAGCCCCGCTGTTGGGGTCTGTGCTGGCTGCGTAGAGCCTGCTTGGGATCCTCTCTCTCCCTCCTCCTGTCTGCCCCTCCCCACTTGCGCGTGCTTTCTCCCTCTCAAAATAAATAGATAAACTTCAAAAAAAGAAAAACAACATCTGACTTCAGTTCAGGTCATGAGCCCACGGTTTGTGAGTTCAAGCCCCGAATCAGGTGGCCCTACTTCCTCTCCTCTCTCTCCCTCTCTCTCTCTGCCCCTTATGGGATTCTCTCTCTGCCCCTCGCTCACTTGAACACTCTCTGTCCCAAAACAAAACAAAAAAAGCTGGTTGTGAATATATGCTCCTTGATGACCACTGGTCTGCAACAGGGATTCTAAGGGGATTTTTTTTTTTTTTCAGTTTTATTTGTTTGAGAGAGACAGAGACAGTGCAGAGCCCAGAGCGGGGGCTCGAACTCACGAAGCCCCGAGTCAACACCAGAAACCAAGAGTCGGCGCTTAACCGCCTGAGCCACAATTTAAAAGGCCATCCTGATGTCACCTGTACTTCAGTAATAAAAAAAAATTTTTTTACAAAATTAAATAACTAAGTAAAAGGCCATCCCAAGGGTGAGTGTAGCATTTTGTATTTAGTTGGGGAAAATCCAGCAAGTGGGAGATCGCGGTACAGCTGGACTGATGGACAGGTCAGCGCGAGAGAGAGGCGATGCTCCCCGGGAGGAAATAAAGCAGAAACTGATGAGATCAGCAAAGGCCCAGGAACAAAATGCAAAAACAAGGAAGGAAAAGTCAACAATGAGATGTGATGAACCAAGGAGCAAACTGTCCTTCAGGAAAGCCAAAGCTTTCTGAACAAAGTTCAGGGTGTTTACCAACAGAAGCAGCAAAGCGTGAGGGTTTTGAATCTGTGCTTTTTACAACCGAAAAATTCAGCGCTGGCAAGGATTTGCCTCACGAAGGCAATTAAGTCAGAATTCTGAAAAAGGCTGTGAAGTAAAATAGCTTTAAAAAAATTTGTTTTAATGTTTGTTTATTATTTTTGAGAAAGAAAGAGACAGCATGGGCAGGGGAGGAATAGAGAGGGAGACACAGAATCCGAAGCAGACTCCAGGCTCCGAGCTGTCAGCACAGAGTCCGATGCAGGGCTCGAACTCACGGACCGCGAGATCGTGACCTGAGCCGAAGCCAGATGCTTCACTGACTAACCCACCCGGTCGCCGCATAGAATAGCTTTAATACAGTGAAGAAATGTTAATATTACAAAAGCCATTCACATGAAGAATCCATTTTGGAAGGCAGAAGACCCAAGAGGAGCACTAGAATGTTCTAGAGCAAATACAGAAGTTAGGAGGAAGGATATGGAAAAGTGAACTGCACTCATCAAGTGCTCTAAGAGAATGTAGTGGGTCTAGAAAACATCCGTATCAGAAGATTAAAAAGTGGAAGCATTATTGTGGAAAAGTGAACTATGAAACTCTGAAAGCTTTATCACAGAACCTTCCGAGAGAATCCTGGGAACATTTATACTTCCGTAACAACCCCAGTCTGAAGAAAGGAGGGGACATCTGACACACTCTTGGAAATCAGTAATTATTAAGTGATAATAGAATATATTATTTCACTGTAAAACTAACAGATCGGGGTAAACCATTATCACTAAATTATTAAAAACATGACTAATGTTTTGGTTTGAGTTTCTACAAGGCGTTATCACTAAAGTTCTGTTGTTGCAAGATCAGAACCAAAGTTTGATGTGTAATATTTAATACAAGGCCTATGTTTTATGTGTCTACACCTACCCCTACAGACATTATTTTGTGAGTATAATCAGAGCCACTGCTGGGCCAGTGGCATCAGCCCTTTGAGCTTGTTGGGAATCCGGCTCAGTAGGTCTGGGGTAGGACCTGAGGTCTGGCGTTTCTTACCAACTCTCAGTGCTGCCAGTCTGTGGACCACACTTTGGAGAGGGAGGTTCCTCTAGACAATGTCCCATTTGCCTTTAAAAAAAAAAAATTATTTATTTTCAGAGGCGCAGAGAGAGAGAAAGAGAGAGAGAGATCTCCAAGCAGGCTCCGTGCTGTCCGCGCAGAGCCCGACGTGGGGCTCGAACTCATGAAGACTGAGATCGTGACCTGAGTCGAGATCCAGAGCTGGATGCTTAACAGACAGAGCCACCAGGCGCCCCCCACCCTCCATCCCCCACCCCAGGCAATTTGCCTTTTTCAAACTCCATTCCTTTCCTTAGGGTTTTTCTGTGTTTTCACCTAAAAAATAGTGGGATACTGGGATTTCACAATGCTCCCAATCAGAAAAAAAAAACTTTGTTTGGGGTGCCTGGGTGGGTCAGTTTGTTGAGCATCTGACTCTTGGTTTCCCCTCAGGTCATGATCTCACTGTTTATGAGTTCGAGCCCCCCCATCAGATTCCGTGGGAACAATGTGGAGCCTGCTTGGGATTCTCTCTCTCTCCCTCTCTATCTGCCCCTCTCCTGCTTGCTCTGTCTCTCAAAATAAACTTAAATGTAAAAAAAAAATTTTTAGAAAAAAGTTACGTTTGAATACAGAAGTTTTGGGGCACCTGGCTGGCTCAGTCGGCATCAACACGTGACACTTGATCTTGGGATCGTGAGTGTGAGCCCCACCTTGGGGGTAGAGATTACTTAATAAGTAAAAGTCAAAAAATCCATATGGCAGTTTTATGCTCATAAGTCAAGTCGTTTCAAGAATGACAACTCTCAAAGAGGAACCCTTTTGCACTACCGGTGGGAATGCAAGCTGGTGCGGCCACTCCGGGAAACAGTATGGAGGTTCCTCAAAAAATTAAAAATAGAACTACCCTACGACCCAGCAATCACACTACTAGGCATTTAGCCACGGGATACAGGTGTGCTGTTTCGAAGGGACACATGCACCCCATGTTTATAGCAGCACTATCGGCAATAGCCAAAGTATGGAAAGAGCCCAGATGTCCATCGATGGATGAATGGATAAAGATGTGGTCTACACATACAATGGAGTATTACTTGGCAATGAAAAAGAATGAAGTCTTGCCGTTTGCAACAACATGGATGGAACTTGAGCGTACTGTGCTAAGCGGAATTAGTCAGAGAAAGACAAATATCATATGACTTCACTCATACGAGGATTTTAAGAGACAGAACAGGTGAACATAAGGGAAGGGAAGCAAAAAACAATGTAAAAACAGGGAGGGAACCAAACATAAGCGACTCTTAAATACGGAGAACAAACTGAGGGTTGCTGGAGGGGCTGTGGGTGGGGGATGGGCTAAATGGGCAAGGAGAATTAAGGAGGACACTTGCCGGGATGAGCACTGGGTGTTATACATAGGGGATGAATCACGGGATTCTACTCCTGAAATCATCATTGCACTATATGCTAATTAACCTGGATGTAAATTTTAAAAAATAAATTAAGTAATACATGAAAAAAAGAAAAAAAAAGAATGACAACTCTCCTTTAGGGAAAAGGGGGGGGGGGAACCCAACAACAAAAAGCAAGTTTGAAAGGGCTTTGGCAGACCACTACTGACACCTTGTGGCCAGTTCTTATAATTACAATGGCATTTCTGGCCCCAAATGTAACCAGTGGAAAAACTGACGTCGATTTTTTTTTCATTACAACAGTCTGCGGATTAGTACTATTTAAACTTTTAACTTTTCGTTTTGAAATAATTACAGATTCACCAAATATTCCTAAAACATGTATAGGGAAGTCCCATGTGCCCTTCTCCCAGCTTCTCCCGATGTTCACGTGTTCTACTTTTGAAGGCAAGAAATTGACGTTCAGATTGTGCCAGTTAGACGTGGACTCATTTCTGGTCATAGCATTTTGACATGTCAACCACAACAGACCTAGAAGATTCTTTTACTTGGGTGGTTAAGTAATATTAAATTCAATACCAAAAACTGGAAATCCTTAAGGGTCGTAACAAAGTAAAACAAATCTGATACTCACAACCCACAATTTTACTGAGTCAAATGTTGTAAAAGGCGTGAAATGGTTAAGTAAGCGCCAGACTGGGAACCAGGAAGTTCAAGTTCTAGTGCTCGGTTGGGCTCCGCTTAGCTGAACAACCTCGGGCCGACTGTGTCATCTCCCTGGGCCATATTTTCCCTGTCTGCAAAATGGGGGCATTGGACTAGCTGACTTCTAAGATTTATTCAAAGCCAATGATAAAAAGTGTATTCTTCACTTTTTCATTGAACAGTGGTTTAAATGTCTATGGGGAGCTTGGTGGTGAGATACATCAATGAACAACAGTATTTTTCTTCAAGGAGCAGGCAGCCTCGCATAGGGCCATAGATCTGTAAGTGCAGATGTCCTGCGTGGTGACCAGTCTATACCCCCGCTGTTTGGTGCAGAGACCCCCCGCCACATGTGACTATTTATGTTAACGGGCACCTGGGTGGCTCAGTCAGTTGAGCGTCTGACTTCTGCTCAGGTCATGATCTCTAAGTTCATGAGTTCGAGCCCCGGGTCAGGCTCTCTGCTGTCAGCGTGGAGCCTACTTGGGATCCTCTGTCCCCTCCACTCTCTGCCCCCCGCCCCGTTCCCACTCTGTCTCTCTCAGAAATGAATAAACATTTTTTAAACCATAGTAAATTAGTGGGGCGCCCTGGGTGGCTCAGTCGGATGAGCGTCCAACTTCGGCTCAGGTCATGATGTCACAGTTCATGAGTTCGAGCCCCACATCGGGCTCTACGCTGACAGCTCAGAGCCTGGAGCCTGCTTCAGATTCTGTCTCCCTCTCTCTCTGTCTCTGCCCCTCGCCACCTCATGCTCTCTCTCTCTCTCTCTCTCAAATATAAATAAACATTAAAATTTTTTAATAATAAATTAGTTAAGATTACATAAAATCAAGACTTCTGCTTTGGTCAGAAAGGAGCAACAGGGATCAGAGACACCCCCCTGCATGGGAGCCCTAGAAGGTATAGAAAACAATGGTTTTCAAGTTGCTGGACCACGGACCAGGCTGGCCAGCGATCCCAGGGGGACAGGAAGTAAACAAGCAAGACGAGCCTCCTATGAACTCTTAGTGTCCCCCCTACAGATGCGTATGTTGGAGCCCTGACCCCCAGCGTGAGGCCATAAGAGGCGAGGCCTACCTAAGGTGAGTGGATCATGAGGGCGACTCATCCAGAATGGGATGCCCCTCTTCTTGCCACGTGACCCACCAGAAGTCTGCAGCCTGCAGAGGCCCTCCAGAACTTCGAGGAGTGGATTCCTGCAGCTCATAGGCGCCCCCAACCCCGACTGTGGTCTTTTGTTGCAGCAGCCCAGATGGACGCAGACAGAGCCCCACATTTGTCCCCAGCTCACTGCCTAGAGAGAGATTGCAGGCCACAGCACAGGGAGGGGACAGAGGCACAGCCCCACGGGCTCCCTGAGGCGGAGGGACCCAGCCGAGAGGGTGGGGAGGCCGCCAAAAGTACACTTCTTGGGGCAGAGCACCAGAGAAGAGAGGGCTGTCCAGAGAGAGCCCCAAAGTCCTCCAAGGGGCCCTTCAAGTATTCAGGGGGACACTGTGTGCGGGGGAGCTGGGGCCAGGGAAGAGCCACTCCACGGGGTGCAAGGTGCAACACCTAGGACTCAAGCAGGCCTGGTGACTGCCAGTTCCACCAGCCAGAGGAAACTTCGTGATTCCCCGGGGCGGGGGGAGGGGAGGGAGCACTGGGTAGAACATTTTTCCGTGGCAGGAAGTCTCAGCCTTATCCTCTGGTCCTGCTTAACAAGCCTTAAAAGCTAGACCTGAGAGCCAACGATTTCAAGTAACGTAGCTGCGTTCCGAACAGAGCGCAAGAACAGTTAGAAGCATCCAGAAAAATATCGGACACGCCACCACTTGACAACGGCAATGCGGGGCAGCCAGTGAAAACCTACAAGGCAGGCAGGAAGTAGAACGGAGTGACCCAGTTCTAGCCGATCCAGGAACGACGCAGCAAATAGTTATTACAACTGCATCCCACGTGTTCCAGAAAGTGGAGGAAAGCCTAAATATGCTTAGTAGAGATATGGAAGAGGTGTTAAAAAAAAAAAAAAAAAAGACCCAGGGGCGCCTGGGTGGCTCGGTCGGCTGAGCGTCCAACTTTGGCTCAGGTCATTATCTCACGGTCTGTGAGTTCGAGCCCCGCGTCGGGCTCTGTGCCGACAGCTCGGAGCCTGGAGCCTGTTTCGGATTCCGTGTCTCCCTCGTTCCCTGTCCCTCCCCTGCTCACACTCTGTCTCTGTCTCTCTCTCTCTCAAAAATAAATAAACATGGGGCGCCTGGGTGGCGCAGTCGGTTAAGCGTCCGACTTCAGCCAGGTCACGATCTCGCGGTCTGTGAGTTCGAGCCCCGCATCGGGCTCTGGGCTGATGGCTCAGAGCCTGGAGCCTGTTTCCGATTCTGTGTCTCCCTCTCTCTCTGCCCCTCGCCCGTTCATGCTCTGTCTCTCTCTGTCCCAAAAATAAATAAAAAACGTTGAAAAAAAAAATTAAAAAAAAATAAATAAACATTAAAATAATAATAATAATAATAATAATAATAATAAAATGCCCAATTTAAACTGCTAGGGACGAACCCTATCAGTTGCATGTGAGATGAAAACCACGCTGCACAGGAGTTTACAGCAAAGCAGACGCAGCAGAAGAGATCCGTGCCCTGGAGACTGATTTCCTGTTACCGCTGTAACCGACCCCCACAGACCTACCAGCTTCAAGCAACACACGTTTATTCTCTTACGGTTCTGGAGGCGCCAGAAGTCCCAAATGGGTCTCACGGGGCCAAGATCAAGGTGTCAGCAGGGTCGTGTTCCTCCTGGAGCCCCGAGGGGAGAGTCTGTCTCCTTGCTTTTCCCAATTTCTGGTGCCTGTGGGTTCTGTTCCCGCGTTTGCACCTCCTTCCCTCTGACCTTCCTGCTTCCCCTTCTATAAAGACCTTCGAGATTACAGTAGGCCCACCTGGCTAATCTAAGATAATTTCTCAATTTCAAAGTCCTTCACTTAGTCACACCTGGAAAGTCCCCTTTTCCATGGAGGGTAACATAGCCACAGGGTCCAGCGATTAGAACGTGGATACCTCAGGAGGCCGTGATTATTCCTTCCACGGGTTACGTCTAAGAAAAGAGGAGAAAAGCGGTAAGTCAGGCAAGGACTTCACAGCAGACTTCAATGTAACTATAACATCTTGTTTATTTTATTTTTTTAAAGTTTATTTATTTTTGAGAGAGCGAGGGACAGAGCAAGAGTGGGTGAGGGACAGAGAGGAAGACACGGAATCCAAAGTAGGTTCCAGGCTCCGAGCCATCAGCACAGAGCCTGACGCGGGGCTCGAACCCACAAACCGTGAGATCATGACCTGAGCCAAAGTCGGACGCTCAACCGACTGAGCCACCCAGGTGCCCCTAATGTCTTAGTTTTTTTTTAAGTCTAAAGTACGTAGGCAAATTGTTAAGATCTTGCCCTAGATAACAAGATAGTTTATTTTATTGAGACATAGTTGACATATAAAAAATTATAAAGATTTCTCAAAGCCTGTGGTACCTGGGTATTGATTATACTTGTACTATTTTTGTATGTGCTTAAACACTTTTAAATGTTTATTTTTATTTTTTTAAAATGTTTATTTATTTTTGAGGGAGAGACAGAGCATGAGCAGAGGAGGGACAGAGAGAGAGGGAGACACAGAATCTGAAGCAGGCTCCAGGCTCTGAGCTGTCAGCACAGAGCCTGACGTGAGGCTTGAACTCACGAACTGAGAGATCATGACCTGAGCAGAAGTCAGACACCTATCTGGCTGAGCCACTCAGCCACCCTTAAACGTTCATTTATTTATTTTGAGAGAGAGAGAGAGAGAGAGAGAGAATGTGTGTGTGTGTGTGTGTGTGTGCGTACTTGTGAGCAGGGGAGGGGCAGAGAGAGAGAGAGAGAGAGAGAGAGAGAGACAGAGACAGAGACAGAGACAGAGAGAGAATCCCAAGCAGGCTCCACGCTCCGTGCAGAGCCTGACCTGGGGCTTCATCTTACGACCGTGAGATCATGACCTGAGCCAAAATCAAGAGTTGGATGTTTAACTGACTGAGCCACCCAGGCATCCCTTAAACATTTTTATGACAAACGAACTTGAAATGCCTAATCAACAGTCAAGCCTGGAGTCATATGATAATCTTCAAACAGTGCTTTCCTAATATGTGACTTCTTCCAAATATGATTTCTACACCTCCAATTTAGTAAAGTCACTCCTCTCCTGGAAGGATAGACCATTTAACATGAAGTGTTAGTTTCCTTAAAGGGGAGACGGTCTGATATACTTTATAGAGTTCTGGACAGGATCCTGGTTCATTTGCTTCCATGACTGATACCTCTATTCCTCATTGATAATACGAGCATCTACTTTTTCTTCCAAGTAGAAAAATTATATGACTAGTACATTGGTCTGCTAAGACTGTTATAACAAAACAACAGAGATTGAATGGCTTAAGCAACAGAAATTTATTTTTTCACAGCCCTGGAGGCTGGAAATCCAAGATCAAGGTGTGGGCAGATTTGGCTTCTCCTGAGTCCTCTCTCTTGGCTCGTGGATAACCACCTTTCCCCTGTATCCTCAGGTGGCCTTTTCTCTGTGCCCACGCACACTTGATTCTCTTCCAAGAGAACGATCCAATAGGACAATCCAGCAGTGGTCCTGTTGGATTAGGGTTCCAACCATATGACCTCGTTTGACCTTAATTACCTCTTTACAGATTCCATCTCCAAATACGGTCACATTGAGGGTCAGGGCTTCAACAGGGGTTTTTGAAGGGACACAACTGAGCCCAATAACAACTCTTAGAAGGTATGATGTGAAGGGATACCAAATAGAGAGCTGGGTCTAAAGTATCGTTGAGGTCCTTTAAAGACCATGAGGAACTCACAGAAGGGTCATAAAGAAGCCAGCCAACTTTTCACTGAGCCAAGGTCTCCTTTCTTAAGGTGGTAAACTGCCCGAGAATGAATTCTCCTCCTCTCCTATGGGAAGATGGGGGCTGGCAATAAATGTGGACGAGAGGGCTGACTGCCCAGTTGACATGGTTGACCTTGGTCTTAGACCAATAAGAAAGAGTCAGTTGGAACACAATGTTTAGCTATGTCAGTACAGACACCCAAGAGGTCATTCGTAAAGTTGACCAACGTTTGTGTATTTTAAGAAGAGCGGCGGAGCAGGAGAGAGAGGAAGAGGGGTTTGAGGGCACGTGGAAAACAGTGATGGTGGAATATGGACTCCAAGTCAGATAATGGGAGCAGTAAAGACCCTACGGGACTCGTGGAAAATAAGCAATTTGGCAGTGTCGTGCTGGGGGTCTTCGGAGATAAGCATTTCCACAGTGGGAACAGTAGTGTAAATGATCTAAAAGATTGGGAAGCTGTGGTCAGAGACTAGAATGACTGAAGGTGGGGATCCAGGCTCCTGTGTTGCGGGTGACAGTGTCTGGGGTATGGCAAAAAGGCTGTTGCAGAGAGACACGGCCAAAAACCAGTGGCTGTCCATCAAGTGATGACCGGATGCATAACAGGCAGTCTAACCATAACAGTGGAATATTGTTTGGCAATAAAAATAAAAGCGGATGAACCTAGAAGGCATGATGGTAAGTTGCAAAAACCCATATATTGTGCAATTCCATTTACATGAAAGGTGCAGAGTGAGCAGAGCTATAGAGCCAGAAAGTAGATCAGTAGTTACCTACGGTAGGGGGGCAGCAGGAAGTGACTGCTAATCTGGATGAGATTTGGGGGGGGCAATAAAAATGTTCTATGATCAATTGTCATGATGGTTGCACAACTCTGAATATACTAGACACCCCTTATTCCCATAGGTGGATCAATTGGATACTATGTGATTTTTGTCTCAATAAAGTCGTTTAAAAAAATACCAACGAGGGGTGTCTGGTTGGCTCAGCTGGTTGAGCGTCTGACTCTTGATTTCGGCTCGTGTCACGATCTCATGGTTCGTGAGCTTGAGCCCCATGTCGAGCTCTGTGCTGGTAGCGTGGAGTCTACTTGGGATTCTCTGGCAGGTTTCAGCGACCAATGGGGAGGGGGCAGCACATGGGCCGACGGACACTAACAGGTCAGCCATAGGAAGGAGAGAGGGGCTGGAACCAGATAGCATGAGCTTTAGAAAACTCCAGAAGGAATAATCAGTTCCAAGTAAGGTGGAGATGTTAAAAATCTCTTTCACTTTAGTTTTCAGGGTCTTATTTCAAGTTTGAGAATGGTGCCTAATACAAAATTGGAGGTGTAGAGACAGTCAGGTTCCATATAAGATTACAAGCAGGATGGGGCGCCTGGGTGGCTCAGTCAGTTGAGCGTCTGACTTCGGCTCAGGTCATGATCTCACAGTTCTTGAGTTCGAGCCTCACATTGGGCTCTGTGCTGACAGCTCGGAGCCTGGAGCCTGCTTCCGATTCTGTCTCCCTCGCTCACTGCCCCTCCCCCACTCATACTCTGTCTGTATCTCTCTCAAAAATAAATAAATATTAAAAAAAAAAAAAAAGATTCCAAGCAGGTACTGGCCTTGAGGTGGAACCTGATACAAGACAAGGTGGATGTTCTCAGCTGCTTCTTGTGCTCCAAATGATCTCTGGAAGCATGTTGATACTTCCAGAGATAGTCAGAAAAACGAGTCCGATCCCGACGATGACCACTATATATGTTGTCTTAAGCTCCGATCGTGACGGCAATGCCCATAACTGGAATCACCGATCCCAGGCTGGTGAGGATGATGGAGCCCAGTAGCGAGTGTGAAAAGGCTTTCGCAGGGCGCTCTTTGGTAACCTTATCCTCCAGATACTCAAACAGACCGCGTCCTTGTGGGAGAAGCTTAAAAAAAAAAAAAAAAAAAAAAAAAAAGTCATGGGTTAGGCAGGCGAAAGATGAATCATAACCCTCCTTTTTCCATTTGGAGGCACATTAGATTTAGATAGAATCTGAAATCTACTCTCATGAGTATGACAGGATAGACTAATAGTTGATTGAATCTGATCTTCTCAGGGTGCAAGAAGGGCTGACCTCTTACACGGTACTCTTGTCCTCCCTAAACAATCTTTGCAAGTGTTTTTTGTCTGCGATACCTTTTTAGGTGACCTCAGGAAGCCATCTGTCTTGATCTTCAAATCCAGTGAGTTGCCTCCAAAAAAAAAATGGTTTAGTCAGTACTCCTGAGATTCACGTGAAGCACAAGGAACCCCAGGGAGAACAGAGAACACGGGTTCGAGAAACTTCGTATAAGTAAACCTATATAAATGTTAGGATAGGATGAACACTCTTTCAAATTTAAGAAGAGCAGGAAAAAGAGGGGAACTTTATTCTTCCCCCCTGGAAAACTGGGTGACTCTCTCCCACCAATCCAACGTATGGATAGAAAGATAGGGAAGGAAAACTTTCAGAGGGGGGAAACACTCCCAGATGTTTCCTGTCACTGCTGTTGACTTGGGGTCAAGCTCCCGGGAAGGGGGAGCTCACATTGCCTTGGGAAGGGTCAGCCGTGATTGAAGCACTAAGTACAAGAACGATTAAGATATCTCGTGTCCGGCGCCATTTTTGCTGGGCAAATCAGCTGCCGGGATTATATTTATGTTCTGTGTCCCTGGGTCCACGTGAGGACTGAGGCTTGAGCCTAGCAGGCCATGGTATGAATTCCAGGCTCACAATTCATCAGCTGCCAAGTGTGAGGCCAATGCAAAGTGCCCCAAATAAATCTGCAGGTCACGAATCTTCGGAGGTTGGTGGACGCATGGAATTCTACAAGAGAAGTCTGTCTCAGTAGCATCCTTTTTACGGAAAGACTTCACTCCCTGATCCATACTCCCACATTCTCTTCTTTCACTAAACAAGAGGGCTCACCTCTTTTCTAGAAACTTCCAGACTTTTTCATTTTGCATTCAAGTCAGGACATGACCTCTGGAGTGACTCCACTGCGTTCACCTTACAAAAAACACTCACTACAGAGAGATGTTCCCATAACAGTTTCCTTGAACTCGTGGACTTCAAAGTCTAAACTATGTATCTCTGAGTATTTTTAAATTTGTCGTGTTTCTTTTCAATAGCTTTTTGAGGTATACTTTACAAACTATAAAGTTTACCTATTTCAAGTGTGCAATTCAATGATACTTCTTACATCTATAGAGTTCGTAATATCACTACAATCATTTTTCTGACATTTCATCGCTCAGATGATCTGCTATGTCCCTTTAGAGTCAAGCCCTTTTCTCAGCTTCCGCTCCAGGCAACCACTAATCTACTTTCTGTCTCTTTAGGTTTGCTTTCGGCACGTTGCGTGCGAATGAGATCTTACAACATGCAGTCTTTGCACCTGGCCTCATTCCCTTGGCATAATGGTTTCAAGGTTCATCCATGTTGTAGCAGGTGTCTGGACTCATTCCTTTTATTTTTTTTTATTTTATTTTATTTTATTTATTTATTTTGAGAGAGAGAGAGCGAGAAGTGGAGGAGAGGCAGAGAGAGAGAGAGAGAGAGAGGGAAACAGAATCCCACACGGGCTTTACACAGTCAGCACAGAGCCCTAACCTGGGCTCAATTTCACGAACCACAAGATCATGACCTGAGCTGAAACCAAGAGTCCCACACTTAACTGACTGAACCACCAAGGTGCCCTGATACAGTCCACATTTTTTTTAATGTTAATTTATTTTTGAGACAGAGAGAGAGAGAGAGAGAGAGAAGGGGAGGGGCAGACAGAGAGGTAGACACAGAATCAGAAGCAGGCTACAAGCTCTGAGCTGTCAGCACAGAGCCCGACGCGGGGCTCAAACTCACAAACCCATGAGATCATGACCTGATCTGAAGTCGGACGCTTAACCAACTGAGCCACGCAGGCGCCCAAGCCCCCATTTCTAAGAGTCAATTTATCTCTCTTTTCCAGCTTGATGGTGTTTTTTTGTTTTGTTTTGTTTTGTTTTGTTTTGTTTTGGTTCTCCAGCTTTGTTTAATAAAAGAATTTAAGGTCCTAATTTTGTTTTCAGGAATGAAACTGAAAACAGTAATACAACACAAATGGATTATTTTCACTCAACAAAAAAAGAACAAATGTAGAGGAAAACAGAGCAGACGCCAAGTCAAAGGCAGGGACAGAGCAGGAGGATGGTTCTACAAGTTGTAACAGACAAGAAACTACACTTGAGCCACTGGAGGGAAGGGCCAATGAGGAGAAAGCCAAAACCCAACAGACAAACAGACCAAGTTCCAAGCCAGAAACACAAGTGAGGACAGGCAAACGGTAAAGCAACACATGCTGTGATGTTCCATCCTCACTAACGAGGGGGTTACGGGAAGAGCCAGGGGACAGGCAGCCTCTGGGTCTCCGGTGATGCTGAGAGGCCAGCAATAAGCAAGAGGAAACTGATTTCTTCACCTGACACGACTTTGAGAGCCAAGGATTTCTGCAGGAAGAAATAGAGATTTCACAGAGGCAATACAGGGAACGAGAACATTCCGAAATTCAGGTAACAAGCTTTTTAGAAGCCAGAGTTTATTTCTACTCAAAACAATGCTCAAAGAGGTTTAAGGGGGTCCAAAGGCCCAAAGATATCTGGGTTTAACATAAAATTATAGTCAGGTGCTTGCTCTGGACGCTTCCATTTTACAATACCAGGAGTAGTTATTCTAAGCCTCTGGGCACTTCTAAGATTTGCTAATTCTTCTAGGCTGAAAGATGAATTTTCTGGAATTTTGACATGCTCCATACAAAGTGAACATTGAAGCAATAACAATAAAAACAATTCCAGAGGCATCTGGGTCCCTCAGTCAGTTAAGCATCTGACTCTTGATTTCAGCTCAGGTCATGATCTCATGGTTTTGTGAATTTGACCCCCATATCGGGCTCTATGCTGACAGTGTGGAGTCTGCCTGAGATTTTCTCTCTCTGTGTATCTCCCCCACTCTCTCTCTCTCTCTCTTAAAATAAGTCAATAAACTTAAAAATGTTTCAGAAACATCATCATTGCAAGAGAAAGAGTTATGTGATCAGACAAGAAAGCCACTGCAGAAAGTTCCAGAAGCAAAATGAGTACTCCAAAAAAAAGGATACATTTATAAAAATTCTGTGGAAACCCTTCCTGCCATCTTCTCAGCAACCAGCTCCCCTGGGTATCACCTCAAAAGCTGAGGTCATGAGGAGTCTCGTCTGCAGAGATTAGGAGGAAAAAATTAAGGTTACCAAGTCAGAAGTTGACTAGGAACCTATCTCCCCATTGGGCATGACATTAAAAAAAAATTAACTAATTTTTTTTTTTAATTTTTTTTTTCAACGTTTATTATTTTTGGGACAGAGAGAGACAGAGCATGAACGGGGGAGGGGCAGAGAGAGGGAGACACAGAATCGGAAACAGGCTCCAGGCTCTGAGCCATCAGCCCAGAGCCCGACGCGGGGCTCGAACTCACAGACCGCGAGATCGTGACCTGGCCGAAGTCGGACGCTTAACCGACTGCGCCACCCAGGCGCCCCAAAAATTAACTAATTTTTAAATTTACCACCAAGTTAGTTAGCATATAGTGCAACAGTGATTTCAGGAGTAGATTCCAGGGACTCATCCCCTAAATATAACACCCAGTGCTCATCCCAGCAAAGGCACAATCCTCCAGATTGGTTCACAGAGGACCAGCTTTCCGCAAGCCCCACAGGGACTCTTAATGCTGAAGAGAACTAGCGAGACAATGCTCTAAAATTATTCACTCTCTACTTCCTCACTGCTTCAAAGAAATACAATAAGGTACGAGGATCGGCACCATTAAGATCATGAACACATCCGTCACCCCTGAAAGTCCCCTTTTGTAAATCATGCCTTCCTCTGTCCCGCCTGCATTCAACCACTGATCTGCTTGCTTTCTCTTTCTTTCTTTCTTTCTTTCTTTCTTTCTTTCTTTCTTTCTTTCTTTCTTTCTTTCTTTCTTTCTTTCTTTTTCTTTCTTTCTTTCTTTCTTTCTCTCTCTTTCTTTCTTTCTTTTTCTCTTTCTTTCTTTTTCTCTTTCTTTCTTTTTCTCTTTCTTTCTTTCTTTCTTTCTTTCTTTCTTTCTTTCTTTCTCTTTTCTTTCTTGTGCAGAAAAGGTGTTTTTATTAAAGCATGGGGACAGGACCCCGTGGGCAGAAAGAGCGGCCCAATATCCGCTTTCTACTGCTATGAATTATTTTGCATTTTATATAAATAGTACCATCCAGGGGGCGCCTGGGTGGCGCAGTCGGTTAAGCGTCCGACTTCAGCCAGGTCACGATCTCGCGGTCCGTGAGTTCGAGCCCCGCGTCGGGCTCTGGGCTGATGGCTCAGAGCCTGGAGCCTGTTTCCAATTCTGTGTCTCCCTCTCTCTCTGCCCCTCCCCCATTCATGCTCTGTCTCTCTCTGTCCCAAAAATAAATAAATGTTGAAAAAAAAATTTTAAATAGTACCATCCAGTATAGACTCGTCTACATTCCTTCCCTCGGCATAAATATTGTGAGATTCATCCCTGTTGTTTTGGGCATCAATAGTTTGTTCTTTTTTTCCAGCTTTGTTGAGGTACAATTGGCAACTAAAAATTGCATATATTTAAGGTATACAACTGGATGATTTGAGATATATATAGATATATCTATCTATCTATCTATCTATCTATCTATCTATCTATGTTGTGAAATGATCGCCATAATCAAGCTAATTAACATACCTATCGCGGGGCGCCTGGGTGGCGCAGTCGGTTAAGCGTCCGACTTCAGCCAGGTCACGATCTCGCGGTCCGTGAGTTTGAGCCCCGCATCAGGCTCTGGGCTGATGGCTCAGAGCCTGGAGCCTGTTTCCGATTCTGTGTCTCCCTCTCTCTCTGCTCCTCCCCCGTTCATGCTCTGTCTCTCTCTGTCCCAAAAATAAATAAACGTTGAAAAAAAATATTTAAAAACAAAAACAAAAAACAAAAAAAACATACCTATCGCTTCCCAGAATTACCACCTTCTTTCTTTTTTACTGTTGCTATGAGAACGCGTAAGATCTACCCTCTTTGCAAATTTCATGTATACAACACAGTATTGTTTTTTAATATATAGTGAGCTTATTATGGTTATTTTTAAGTATCCTTAATACAGTCACCATACCGAATTTTACATCCCTGGGTCTTATCTCATTTTGCACGACCGAAACTCTGTACCCTTTGACCAACTCCCCATTTGTCCCTCCTCGCCAGCCCCTGGCAACGACCATCCTACTGTCTCCTTTTAGGAGTCTGTTTATTTATTAAAGTTTTTTGTTTTTTTTTTTTGAGAGAGAGAGAGAGCGCAAGAAGGGGAGGGTGAGAGGGAGAGGGTGAGAGAGAGAATCCCAAACAGGCTGCACACAGGCAGCGCAGAGCCCAACGTGGGGGTGATTCAGAGGCTCAGTCTTCCGCTCAGGTCACGATCTCACCATTCCTGACTTTGAGCCCTGCATCCGGCTCTGTGCCGACAGCTGGGAGCCTGGAGCCTGCTTCGGATGCTGTGTCTCCCTCTCTCTCTGCCCCTCCCCTGCTCACACTCTCTCTCTTTCAAAAAAAAAAAAAAAAAAGTAGTACATATGTTCCTTGGAAAATTCTGGAAAATAGAAGATTCGTGTAGAAATAAAGGTCATTGAGTATTCCACCACTCAGAAAAAATCACTATTAATGATATCCAATGTATTTCTGTTTCCAGCTTTACTGAGGTATACTTAATAGGCAAAAAATCATACATATTTAATGTATATATTTTGATGAATTTATGGACGTATGCATATACTCATGATACTATCCCTGCAGTCAAGGTAATAAATGAACCCATCATCTCCGCGAGATTGCTTGTGTTCTCTTGCTTTTTTTTTTTTTTTTTCCTTGTCTTCTTTTTTGGTAAGAACGCTTAAGAAGAGATCTTATAAATTTAAGGGTAAAAAAAATTTTTTTAAGTGTATTTATTTTTGAGAGAGACAGAGACAGCGTGACTGGGGGAGGGACAGAGAAAGAGACGAGACAGAGAATCCCAAGCAGGCTCTGAGCTGTCAGCACAGAACCCAACCCTGGGCTCAAACCCATGAAACCCCAAGATCATGACCTGAGCCGAAACCAAGTTGAATGCTTAACCAACTGAGCCACCGGGTGCCCCAAATTTAAGTTTTTAAGTGTGCAATGCCATTATGTTTGGATTTTTTAAGTAATCTTTACGCCCAACATGGGGCTTAAACCCCAAGATCAAGAGCCACATATTACACTGACTGAGCCAGCCCGGCGCCCTGTAATGTTTGGATTTTTTTTTTAATGTTTTTATTTATTTTTGCGACAGAGAAACACAGAGCATGGATGGGGGAGAGACAGAGAGAGGGAGACACAGAATCTGAAACAGGCTCCAGGCTCTGAGCTGTCAGCACAGAGCCCGATGCGGGGCTCGAACCCACGAACCGTGAGATCATGACCTGAGCCCAAGTCGGACGCTTAACTGACTGAGCCACCCAGGCGCCCCTAGATTTTTTTGACATTCACTTTAGGGACAATAAAATGTTTCAAGATCATGCCCCATTGTATGTGTGTGTGAGTGTTTGTATGTGCTTAATCACTATTTTTGGACATTGTTTTCAATTTTCCACATTGCAAATGGTTGTCCTTCAATATAGCCCTACACCTTTATCATACAAAAAATTTTCAGTTTTTAAAAAAAAAATTAATATTTTTAAATTTATTTTTGAGGGAGACCGACAGAGTGCAAGTTGGGGAGGGGCAGAGAGCGACGGAGACACAAAATCCAAAGCAGGCTCCGGGCTCTGAGTTGTCAGCACAGAGGCCAACGCGAGGCTTGAACTCACAAACTGTGAGACCATGACCTGAGTCGAAGTCAGATGCTCAACCAACTGAGCCACCCAGGTGCCCCCAAAATTTTTCAATTATTAAGTTCTATCCTCATTTTTTTTTGAGAGAGAGAGAGAGAGAGGGAGAGAGAGCATGTGCAAGTGGCAGAGAGGGGCAGAGGGAGCAGGAGAGCCAATCTTAACAGGCTCCACGCTCCGTGTGGAGCCCAACGTGGGGCTCGATCCCACGACCTGGGATCATGACCTAAGCTGAAATCAAGAGTTGGACACTCAACCGAGTCACCCAGGTGCCCCTCTCTCCCTGTTTTTAATTCCCAAGAGCTCTTGCTTTTTTCTTTATTGATCCTTTATAACACACTATTCTTATGTCTCTTACGTAATTTGTTCCCCTATACGTCTGAAAATACCAGTATGAACTATCAATACCAATATATTTTTTCTGTTTCCTGTTCCCTGCCCTGGCTCTGTGTCTTCTAAAGTCCTTTGAGTTTGCAGATCGTGGCAGGCAGAGATGCTCCTTAAAAGTTTGTCTTCCTTCATATTTCAGAGAGAGGGGCTCGGGGGCTGTTGGATAGGGCTTGGGGACCGGTAGGACTCCCAGGACAGGAGGTGAAATGGTGAGCCATTCCTATCATTGTGGGACCCCCAAATGCCCGTCAAGGGACAAGGAAAGACTTTTCATTGGCCATCTGTCCTACAAAAGACTCTCTCAGACTCTAGGCAGAGTTGAAAGCATGATCGGACAGAGTGGGGACTGCCTTTTAAGGTTAGTGATCACGATTTGAAAGGCAGCCAGTCAACCTTAATCCGGTCAACCTTGGATTTGCTCCAAGATGTTTGCCCCTTTGATTTCATGTGCCCTGGTGGTGGTTTGGTGGGGGTAAGTTTATACAGGACCAGGCACATAGAATTAGAAGGGAGGGAGGACTCACAGGTATTTCTAGAGGGAGCACAAATCAGACAAGAAGAAGGGCAAGTCAGGGAAGCCAGGGCACCTGACCAAGAATGAGACGGGCTGTGTGGTGACAGAATGGGTATCTGAAGGGGCTCACAGGTGGCAGTGATGACAGGACAGGACAGGACCATGGAAGCAGGAAACTGCTCGCAGAGGTAAGATTGGGGCATCTCATCCCAAGGCAAGTGACGAGGGCATGAGCTGGGAACCTTCAGTCTCAGGCAGGTCCCTGATGTGCATGTGAAAACCTGCAGGAGGTGACGTGAAGAGACAGAACGAGAGGCACAAGTAGATCCTCGGCGACGGTAGGAAGATGACAAGAAGGTCAGGAGGGGCGGCAGCAGGTGAGAGAGAACGGGTTCCCTTGTCTGTCATGAACTTGACAGAGGGCTTCCCCACGAAGAAACTTCACAGAAGCAATAGGGAACAAGAACATTCTGAGATCAGACAAGCTTTTCAGAAACCAACGTTTGTGTCTTTCTAAACGCTCCGGAAGCTTTAAAAAGGCCCAAGGGTCTAAAGATAGCCAGGTTTAGGGCAAGTTTACAGGCCAGCGCTGACCGTGGGTTTCCCGGTCGCTAAGTCTAAATTTCAACCTGTTCCATCCTGTACTTCCACGATTCTTCTACGCGGGGAGCGCCGATTTCCGCCAACTGGCAACGTGCTCCAAAGGCAAGCGCTCCAAGAATGACGACATAAACCATGGCGGTGGCAATCACCATCACTGCCAAGAAGAACCTTCTAGGATCCAAGGAGACAGCTGCCTTGGCAATTCCAAAAACCAAAGCCATTAATCCGGTGAAGAATAAAAATGAAGTGTCAGCAGAATCTACCCGAACACAACTTTTTGGATGAATGTGGATATTGTCTGCAACCAAGCATGCTGACAATAAACCCGAGGTGCTGAGATCATGATGAATCTTAGCTGCCGGGATCAGGGAAGAACGAAATCAAGGTCAGATACATCGACAGGTGTCCTAGGAAACTGTTTTCCCTGTATGGGGTGACATCGCTTTTAGATGACGCTTCAAATTCTGTGAATTACAAGTTACCCAAGAACCATGGTACGGTTCAAAGGGCCAGCGGTCAGGACAGCCTGGAGACGGACTTCCGTGGAGTCAGGATTTGCTGGAAAATCAGGGGGTCTTAGTACATATTCTTGATTTGCTTTGGACATTTCTTTCAACAACCTTCGTGGAACGGTCACAAACTTCTGGATTCTATAGAGAGCCCACTACCGAATTGGGTGCCCCAGCTAGGAAGCCCTGAGCTTTGCTAACAAACACGTCGAGACTCGGAACATACGTTGCATTTTATGGGAATAGCAATCCTGTCTGGTGGCGTATTTAAGATTGTGGTACTAAACCGGACACCCGTGGAACGGAGCACAAAACAGGAGTTGTGTTATCGAACGGAGACGCTGAGAGATCATAGAATAGGTGCTAAAAGCCATATGTGCCTCAGACGAGGCAGAACGGGGAACTTTGAACTCAGTACAGGGGTCCGTTCTCCCCTCCTCTGCCAGTGGGGAGACCCGGGTGCCGCGTTTGACGTGCAGGAGGGAAGAAAGCTTGTAGAAGTTTCCCACTGATGCTCTTGTCCTGGCCTGAGTGAACTGAAGGGGTTTCTCAAGTTCCCCAGACTTCAAAGGGCCACTGGTGAGGGGCAGAGTTAAGGCCAGAGCCACGGGGAAACCCCGCTGTTGTTGGCATTTCAGCAGATAGACGGGCTGCCCGCTGCCTGAGGACCGTGAAGGACCCAAGTGAAGACAGACGTCGTGTCTCATCCCTGTGGTTAACAGCGACGATCTCAACTCAATCAAGGGGCTGATTCAATCAACTCAATCGACTTGTCCTCTTTCTCATTATTCATCTTCCTTTTTCCAGGCACATAAGCCAGCAGCAAATCCTGGTGCTGGGCACGATCTGTGACATTTGAAGACATTTTTAAGAGGCACGTCACAGTTAGGGGTCTTCTGTTTTGATAACTACCTTACTCATTTTATTTTTTTCTAATGTTAATTTTTTTTTTTTTGACAGAGAGACAGAGGGCAAGTAGGGGAGGGGCGGAGAGAGGAGACAGACTCTGAAGCAGGCTCCAGGCTCCGAGCCGTCAGCGCAGAGCCCGACGCGGGGCTCGAACCCACGAACCGTGAGATCATGAGCTGAGCTGAAATCAGACACTTAACTGACGGAGCCACCCCGGCGCCCCCACCGTATTCATTCTAATCCATAGGGAATTTTTGTACATTGCTCACATGGGAGTCTATGTTTTCCCTCATACCAATCGGTGCTGATATTTTTTTTTTTCAACGTTTTTATTTATTTTTGAGACAGAGAGAGACAGAGCATGAACGGGGGAGGGGCAGAGAGAGAGGGAGACACAGAATCGGAAACAGGCTCCAGGCTCCGAGCCATCAGCCCAGAGCCCGACGCGGGGCTCGAACTCACGGACCGTGAGATCGTGACCTGAGCTGAAGTCGGATGCTTAACCGACTGCGCCACCCAGGCGCCCCAATCGGTGCTGATATTAAGGGAATATGAAGAAACTGAAGTCAGTGACTTTTTAAGAATGGGAGTCACCGAAACAAGTACTTTTGCAAGCAGATGTCTCTTACTCTTCTTAACAAAAAATGGGAAAATTAATGGATTGCCAGCTCAGTGAGAGAAACTTGATAAAGGAGCACCCAGGTAGCCCCTTCGGTTAAGCGTCTGACTCCCAGTCTCGACTCAGGTCATGATCTCACAGTTCGTGAGTTCCAGCCCCACATCCGGCTCCACTCCGACAGTGCGGGAGCCTGCTTGGGGTCCTCTCTCCCCCCCCCTTTCTGCCCCTCCCCTGCTCACTCAGGCTGTCCCCCTCTCTCTCAAAATAAGTAAATAAATTTAAAAAACAAACAAACATGAAGAAAAGGATAACTTGATAAAAGATTACGTGATTTTTGCGCGTCGCCCTGAAGAAATTCACAGAACTCAGTGACAGCATGAACGAGGCTCTGTTCCCGTACTTTTAGGAATGTGAACAGACGTTTTCCGTTCCTACGAGAAACATCCCTGACCTCACCTGGTAGCCACAACAAAAAAATCTTCACGACTTCCAAACACACGGCGACTCGTGTTTTTCAAAAACACAGTTTCCTGTACCTGATGAAGTGAATCTCCTTGACAACCAACAGCCAACTCGCTTCCAGGGAAACACCAAATGCGGCTCTTGGAGTGTCTCTTGTAGGAGGTAGGATCTGGATTGGGTAATTGCGGTAATGTGGGTTCTCACGGAAGTCACTTCACCCATCAGCTTAGCCTCCTCGCCATTCAGCCCATCACAGAAGATGCCGAGGAGCTGGGAAAACTTCCAGGAGAGGCTGTTGGGACACTGTCCTGCTATAGTGATGGATCTGGGAGAAAAAAATCAGGAAATCATCATTTGTCTCCCCCTGGCTGTGGATGGAGGTAACTTCATGTGGTTGCTCCTGATGAGGGTTTGGTCGAGATGAGGGAGGCCTCCTTCTAGGCCCACGGTATACCCATGTTTCCCATCGTCCCTCAGCTCCAGAATTCCCACGTCCCTTGTTGAAAGCACAGTTCACCTGGTGCTTCACGGGGATCCAGGAAAGTAGACTTTCCCCAGCACCCGGGGCTTACGATCTGCAAAGACTGGGGAATACTGCTTGGAACCGTCCACTCTCTGCTTCTTTATTCACAGCTTCACGGAGGTAATAATGAAGGAAAAAACTGCACACAGTTAAAGTATCCAATCGAGGGGCACCTGGGGGGGTCAGTCAGTTGAGCCTCTGACTCTTGACCTCACATCAGGTCTTGACTTCAAGGTCCTGAGTTCAAGCCCCGCACTGGCCTTCATGTGAAAGCATTAGCACACGAAAAACACATCCGTTGTTCCCAGAAGTTTCCTTGTGCCTCCTGGTAACTCACACCTCTCTCTCTCCCCTTGGCCCAGGCAACCACTAATCTGTTTCTTGCAGATTAATAAAGAAGTGAATTTTTTCTTACTTTTATTTAAATCTCTGTTAGTTAAGGGGCGCCCGGGTGGCTCAGTCGGTTGAGCGTCCGACTTGGGCTCAGGTCATGATCTCACGGTTCGTGGGTTCGAGCCCCGCGCCGGGCTCTGAGCTGACGGCTCGGAGCCCGAAGCCTGCTTGGGAGTCTGTGTCTCCCTCTCTCTCTGCCCCTCCCCCACTCATGCTGTGTCTCTCTCTTTCTCGAAAATAAACACTTAAAAAGAAAAGAAAGGCAATCTGATGAACAAAAGCTTGAAAATATAACTGGCGAAAAAGAAGGGACATGGAAAACTCTAGACACAGGGGATAAAGACAGAAAGGACACGATGTTCTGTTTAGAATCTTACAGATTTCAGTCACTTCAAAAACACGTATCACTACTTCAGGGATGGAGAAGCCAAGGCAAAGCATTTGCAGCTGTTATTAAAATAATACCAACGAAGTGCCAACAGGACAGATTGGCAGGAGAACTTCTAGGTACCCACGTGCCAGCTTCAAGTTCATTATCACTGGAGGGTGCAGGAAGTCTCTCATTTGAGGAAGGCATTTCCTTTTCCTGTAATCTTCAACTTGACACAGATAAAGCCATTTTGTTTTGTTTAAAAAACAAAGTAGATCCCGACGTGAGCCGAAGTCAGACGCTTCACCGACAGAACCACCCAGGTTCCCTATCTGCTTGCTTTTTCATTTCTAAGCATTCTTGATCCTTTTGCTGACGATACCCTATTCTGACTTCATTTGTACGATTTCTGTACACGTGGACAACGTCAGTTACCGGGAGCAAGACGTTTTTTCCCGCCGACTGCTCCCTGTTCCGTCTTCAGGTCCCGTCCATTGCTTTGAGTCTGGGGTCGTAACAGAGGCGCTGCTAAGGGGTCTAGTTTCAGGGCTCTCCATTCATCTGAAGAAGCGAAGGGAGATGTTTGGGGGGCTGTTGGCTGGGGCTTGTGGACTGTTTCAGGGGGAGCAGCCGGCATGCTACGTCCCCACGTTCATTGCGGTCATGGGAAGTGCTTAATTTTGGTAGTTTAAAGGACACCTTCCCACACATTTCATGAAACTATCTCATGACATCCAGACGCTGCTTCTGAAAATCAAGTTCTGTGTCAGGTAGACTTGACATCTTCCTGAAGCACGACCACTACTTGATGGTGCATTTAGATTCCTACGTGTTAGATACAAGCGATCACATTCAAGATGAAAGGCTAATTTAAGAGGAAGGACTGGGGGCCCCTCAGCGGCTCAGTCAGTTGAGCATCCAACTCCTGATTTCAGCTCAGGTCATGGTCCTGGGATCGTGGGGTCGAGCCCCGAGCTGGGCTCTACACTGACCTTGGAGCCTGCTTGGATTCTTTCTCTTTCTCTCTCTCTGCCCCTCTCCTCTGCTCATGCTCTCAAAATAGAATAGAATAGAATAAAATAGAATAAAATAAAATAAAATAAAAATATTAAAATAAAATAAAATATTAAAATAAAATAAAATATTAAATTATTCAATTAAAATAAAATATTAAAATATTAAATTAAAATAAAATATTGAAATAAAATATTAAAATAAAATAAAAAATTAAATTAAATTAAAAATTAAAATTAAATAAGAAATTAAAATAAAATAAGCAATTAAAATAAAATAAGAAATTAAAATGAAATAAAAAATAAAATAAAATAAGATAAGAGGAAGGAACCTTTGGACAATTCCCCAAAAGGGAAATTGTATTTTCCATACTAATTGTCAGTAGGGAACCCAGGGCCAAATTTAACAAGCACGAAGTTGAGCGGGGACAAGGGTTCCCAAATGTTTCCCGCTGTTGGTATTGCCCTGGCCTTAGGCACACTACTGAGCAAACTAGAAAGCATCACTTGTGAATCGCAGAATTAAATGGCCACCAAACTAACCCAAGTCTTGATGGGTATTTTAACAGATAAATGTGTCACTTGGCATCTTCCAAACACACCAGGACCCACGTGCAGAATAACGCCTTCTCATCAGTGGGGTTATCGGCCAACTCGCCCATCGATGGTTTTTCTTAGCGTACGGAGACAAAAGCCATTTCCTGAATGAGCGCATCTTGATACAAAATTACCACTCATGATCTTGGGCCAACACAAATGGCCAAATCCTGGGTTTTCCAGAATCTGTCCATTGCCTGAAGTATGGGTCTATGTTTTCCCCCAAATGAATAACCAAGAATCCCTAATTCATTTGGAAAATGTTGTTTGTTCTCCCTACTGTGAAAAACCACTATTATAGTAAATTCCCCCAAAACAGACCTGTGTGACGTTACCACTCCTATTTCTTCTTCGTGTGTGTGTGTGTGTGTGTGTGTGTGTGTGTGTGTGTGTGTGTGTTTTCCCGCACCATAGAGCAGACCTTTGGAGCTTTTGGAACCTGGTTGGAAATGTTTTCTCCTCAACAGCCTTCGGGACTTTTCCCATCTAGTTCCATATGCTTCCTTTTCTAGCAGCATTGACTTCAATTTGCCAACGTCATCCTCAACACGCCTATTCAAGTTTGGGGTTTTATCAGATTTGAAATAGAGCACCTAGGGAAGAGTTACATCTTCTGAGTCCAAAGGGACCTTGGGAAGAGGGAGCGTGTCCTCTTGCGGAGGGTCGACTCTGTCCTTCGGCACATGGCCAAACTTTTTTTTTTTTTCTGCAAGAGACTTCTCGATCGCACTCGATTTATTTGTATGTATTTTCTCCATCTACTTGCGGTTGTAAATGGGAGTTTTGTTTTGTTTTGTTTTTTATCAGTTCCAGTTATAATTGGTCTTTACTCCCAGGAAGGAAAGCTACCTGACCTTACCTTATGTCTAACCGTATTTATTTGCTTCCTCCTTTCTTGTTCTGGTACATCCCCTATCACTGTGGTCTTCAGAATGAGCCACACAGTCCCTGGGGAGGATCCAGGCACTTTCCAGGTACCACACAGGCGTGACAGCTTTAAGGGAATAATTTCCAGGTCCTCCCTTCTGTATGTGCTCGAGCTTTGTTGTTGTTTTCCGTTTAGTTTTAGTAATGCCTACACCCAACACAGGGCTTGAACTCACGACCCCGAGATCCAGAGTCACACGCTCTTCCGACTGAGCCAGCCAGCAGCAATACCCAACAACCTGCAAGGTGTCCCCTTTTGAAATTGCCCTTCTCCTATTTAAGGGAAGAAAAGCAGTGGACAGAGGCTTTGTTTTCATTTGTTTTTGTTAAACCTCCAGGACAGGAAACCTCGGAAAAGTTCAAAATATATGCTATCTGTGCTAAGAAAATGAATGACTAGTGACTGGCAGTATTGTTCAAGTGACCGGGCGTTTGCCCGTTTTTGCTTTCAACCCTTCTTCGCCCTCAAATGGAAGGAGAAATAGACCCTCCAGCTTGGAAAAAATAATTCAGTGGCACGTCACTGTAATGGATGTGCGTGTCTAAGCAACTCTGAACAAAGCCAAAGAAGGGAGCCACGTTGCTAGAAGCCTCGTTCCATTTCTATCCGGCGGTGTGAGGTTTTCTGCACTTAAATCTGTGATAAAGAAACACAGGAGGCGGAACCGTGTCTCCTTGTAACCAGAAGGAAGAGCCATTCATGGAAATGTGCACAAAGGGAAAGAAAGACCCAGCTCACTGAGAGAGGCGCTGCTCGTAACAACAGATCATGAAAAATGAAATCTTATGAAAATACGTAGTATACGGGCGCCTGGATGGCTCAGTCGGTTGAGGGTCCGACTTTGGCTCAGGTCATGACCTCACGTCTGTGGGTTCGAGCCCCGCGTCAGGCTCTGTGCTGAGCATTCAGAGCCCGGAGCCTGCTTCCGATTCTGTGTTTCCTTCTCTCCCTGACCCTCCCCCACTCACACTCTCTCTCTCTCTCTCTCAAAAATAAAATAAACATTAAAAAGTATTATATTTAGGAGCGTCTGGGTGGCTCCATCAGTTAAGCGTCCGACTTTGGCTCAGGTCACGATCTCACGGTCTGTGAGTTCAAGCCCCGTGTCAGGCTCTGTGCTGACAGCTCGGAGCCTGGAGCCTGCTTCGGCAGCTCAACCAAAAACAATATTGTAAAAAGCATTTTTAAGGCACTTCCAAGCACACAAAACAAAAGCAAGCTACCAATTTTATACAAGAAATGGTAAGTTTCTCTCACCTGGTCCGAGAGGCAGCTTTTTAGTCAAAAATTATATATATCTCGGAAATAATTTCCTGCGAACGGTCCGATAACACTCAAGATGAAATGATTTTAGATGAAAGGCGAGTAAAGCGGTCTCAGCGTTTCTTCTGTATGAATTAGGCTCTTGATTGGATTATTGAAATAACATGGATTCTCAAGAGAAGCAATTCTCATGCATCAGATCGGTTTTTTTCTTAATTAATGCAATAATATACACGCCTCGGTCCTATAGATTTGGAAGAAACGCCTAACAAGGAGAGACTGGGGCCAAATGCACATGCTAAGTAGCTTACTTGAATGTCCTAAGACACAGTTTGTAATAAAAAGAGGAAAGACAAGATATTTTCCTCAGGTTGTCTTACACTTGGCCGTCTCATTTGGTTTCACCTGCAGAGAATTTGCTACAGATGTTACTAAGTGTAGGAAACTTCTAGCTACCACTCGCGTTGTACCAGTGTTTCCCAAACCTCTCTGAGGATAGGAATCACCTGCTCTTGGGGCGCCTGGGTGGCTCAGTCGGTTAACCATCAACCGGACCCTTGATTTCAGTTCAGGTCATTGTCGGTTTGTGAATTCGAGCCCCGCATCTGGCTCTGTGCTGATAGAACAGAGCCTGCTTGGGATTCTCTCTCTCTCCCTCTCTCTCTGCCCCATGCTCGCGCGCTCTCTCTCTCAAAATAAACAAACAAACAAAAAAAGGAATCGCCTGCCCTCTTGTGAAACATATAGATTCTGCAGGCTGCCATGTGTTATCTAATCAAGTAGGTCTGCAGTGGGACCGGAGTGTATATTTTTTATTTTTACTTATTTTTTTAGGAACGTATAATTTGGAAAATATAGATTGGAAAAAAAAAAACACTTATGCCCAGGAAAAAAATATTGTCAAAAACATACCAGATATTAAAATATTAACTGTGTTTATCTTTGGAAGATAGATCTATGGATATTACTTACGGATTCTCAGGCTAAAGAGGACAGAGCACATTAAAAAGATTTCGTGGCAGTAGTCCCACTTCAGAGATGGAAAAAACAAGCACAGAAGCTTATTTGCAGACGTTTCAAAACAATACCTTGGGGCGCCTGGGTGGCTCGGTCGGTTAAGCGTCTGAGTCAGTTTCGGCTCAGGTCGTGATCTCACAGTTCGTGAGTTAGAGCCCCACATCGGGCTCTGTGCTGACAGTGTGGAGCCTGCTTAGGATTTCTCTCTCCCTCCCTCTCTGCCCCTCCCCTACTTGCTCTCTATCTCTCTCTCAAAATAAATAAGAAACTTAAAATAAAATAAAATAATATAAAGAACCCTTAAAATGCACCAAGAAAACAAGCCGATTAAAAAAAATGGCCCAGGGGCGCCTGCGTGGGCTCGGTGGGTTGGGCGTCCGACTTCAGCTCAGGTCACGATCTCGCGGTTTGTGGGTTCGGGCCCCGCATCGGGCTCTGTGCTGATGGCTCGGAGCCTGGAGCCTGCTTCGGATTTTGTGTGTGCGTGTCTCTCTCTCCCCCTCCCCCATTGTCTCTCTCTTTCTCTGTCTCTCAAAAATAAATAAAACGTTTAAAAAAAAAATCAGTGGCTGCCAAGTTACCCAGTGGGTAGGGGAGAGGGAGGAACAGGTAGAGAATGCGGGATTTTCACATCAGTAAAATTACTCTGTAGGATAGTAAAATGGTGAGACGTATCATTATACATCTGTCCAAACCCACAGAATGCACACCACCAAGAGCGAACCCTTGGAAACTACTAGACTCTTGGTGATGATGACGTGTCCGTGGAGGTTTATGGGTTATAACAAATGTATGGGGATATTGATAAGGGGGGTGGCCCATGCATGCGCGGGGCAGAGGTATATGGGAAATCTCTGTACCTCCCTCTCAGTTTGACTGTGAACCTAAAATTGGTCTTTTAAAATGAAGTCTTAGAGGGCACCTGGGTGGCTCAGTCAGTTAAGCGTCCGACTCTGGCTCAGGTCATGATCTCATGGTTCGTGAGTTCGAGCCCCACGTCGGCTCTATGCTGACAGCTTGGAACCTGGACCCTGTTTCGGATTCTGTGTCTCCCTCTCTACCCCTCCCCTGCGCATGCTCTGTCTCTCTCTCTCTCTCTCTGCCAAAAATAAATAAACATTAAAAATTTTTTTAAAAAGAAATATTTAAAAAAATCTATAAAATACAATAAAATAAAATGAAGTCTGAGGAAACAACAGAACACCTGCATGTAAGACTAGCAAGAAATGACAATGACGGGAAAACCAGATGCCTTTGCTGACCATCAACCCATACTGTGCCATGTGGGGGTTACAAGTGCCCTTTGACAAGTTGAGAATCTATTTTCATTTCTTGGGATCTTTCCGTAAGGCGTGAGGATAAAGAGAGAAACTCAATCATTTTTCTTTTATTTTTTAAAATTTTCTTTTAATTTTTCTTTTAATTTTTTAAAATTACTTTTTCAAGTTTACTTACTCATTTTTGAGAGAGAGAGGGAGCAAGTAGGGGTGGGGCAGAGAGAGAGGAAGACAGAGAATCCCAAGCAGGCTTCAAGCTGTCAGTGCTGAGCCCGATGCAGGGCTTGATCCCATCAATTATGAGATCATGACCTGAGCCGAAGCTGGACACTTGACTGAGCCACCCCTGCACCCCTTAAAATAAAAATCTTAATAAAAACAATCTGAGGTCCTTACCCAGAAATAACCATTATTAGCATTTTGTGGGTATCTTCCCATCTTTTGAGGCCCATTGGGACTTTGAGACAAAATTCGAAAGAGATCGTGTGTACCGTAACTTTCTTTGTCCCACTGATAATACATAGCGAACATCCCACCATGTTTATTGATTTAAATGTTTATTTACTCCTGTGTTTGTTGCTCCGTATCGTTTGTAATGATTGCATAGTTTCTCAATGAATTGATCTGTGTTTACTAAGCATTTTGTAGGCAGCAGGCACTGTTCTAACAAGCGTGGATTAAGTCTCTTTAAAAAAAATTGTAGCTGACGTTGTGTTCGCTTCAGGTGTCTAACGTAGCGATCTGACAATTCTACACGCTAAGCTGTGAGCATTAGATAACTGTGGTTCCCATCTGCCACCATACGCCATTACTACAGTGTTACTGACTCTATCGCTACACTGTACTTTTCATCCCCCTGATTTATTTTACAACTGGGAAGTTCGTATCTCTTAATCCCCCTTCGCCTAGTTTGCCCATCTCCCCGCCCCTCAGGCCCCAGTTTTTCCACATCCATCTTGTTACTGTCTTTTGTGTTCTTTTTAAAGTTTATTTTGAGAGAGAGAGAGCAAGTGGGGGAAGAGGAGAGAGAGAGAGAGAGAGAGAGAGAGAGAGAATCCCAAGCAGGCTCCCAGCTGTTAGCGCGGAGCCCAGCCTGTGGCTCGATCCCATGAACCGTGAGATCATGACCTGAGCCTAAATCAAGAGTTTAACCACTGAGCCACCCAGTACCCTCCACTTTGCTCATTTTAAAAACTGGATTGTCTTTTCATTGTTGACTTTTAAGAGTTTTGCTCATTTGGGGTTTTTTTTTTTTTTTTTGTAAGCTCTACACCCAAAATGGGGCTTGAACTCATGACCCCAACATCAGGAGTCACATGCTCTACCCACTGAGCCAGACAGGTGCCCCTTGTTAAGAGTTGCTAATACATTCTTAATACAAGTTCCCCATCAGGTAAGAGATTTTTGAATATCCCCCCATTCAGTAGGTTGTCTTTTCACTTTTTTGCGAAGCACAAAGTTTGTTTAAAAATCTTTTTTTAATGTTTATTTTTGAGAGAGAGAAAGAGTGTGAGCAGGGAAGGGGCAGAGACAGAGGGAGACACTGAATCTGAAGCAGACTCCAGGCTCTGAGCTGTCAGCACACAGCCCGACGTGGGGCTCGAACTCACGGACCGTAAGATCATGACCCAAACCAAAGTCAGACGTCTAAACGACTGAGCCACCCAGGTGCCCCTACACAAAGTTTTCAGTATGGATGAACTCGTTTTTCTTTTTTTTTTTTTTTTTCACTTGTGTTAAGGTGTCATGGCTCCAGAAACTAGTGCCTTAACCAAGGTAATGAAGATTTACACCTGTGTTCTCTTCCAGGGTCCCATTTTGAATTATTTTTTCGTGTCCGGTGTTAGATAGGGATCTTTCTTTTACATCTAGATATCCAGATGCCCTAATGCCATTAGTTGAAGACCCCTTTTCCCATTGTCTTGATAGACTTGTCAATCAGCATACAAGTAAGGGGTTATTTTCTGGACTCTCTATTCTATGCCACGGGTCTGTATGTGTAGTTCTCCTTCTAGCCCCCTCCCGTGGTTTCCATTAGCATTTCCCTCCAAACACACACATTCTAAGCTTAACACTCAGTTATCGGCAGATGGCAAGTTCCCGAGCCTCTGGACCCCCTCCTCCTCGGGACCGAACAGAGCCCCTATTCCAAAATTCTGGCGCCATCACAAACTAGACCGGGGCTCTCTTGAAGTTCAAAGCTGTGCTGTATGCATTAGTTTCTCAAGCCCAGCCCCACACCCGGCAGGTTGTAGGAACTTGGTGGTTAAACGGCAGGTAGATGAGTGGCCAAACGAAGGAAATGAACACTGATGTAACCCAGCGGCTGAATGGCTAGTTCAGCGAAGTTTCTGACTCTGTGCCACCGTGAGGCTGAGGACCCTGAGGAAACGATTTTATGGGAAAATCTGTACAGAAAAGTTGGGTATCGAATTCACATCATCAGCTAGTTTCTTCTGAAAGGCTTAAGAGCCAGGTTTTTAGGAGACTCAAAAGAATACATATGGCCCGATTACTTCCTGGGTATTTCAAGTATAGAAAATGCCCCCAACTGAGTCAAACAGATGTTAATCCCCCTTTTTTTAAGCTTATGTATTTATTTTTAGAGAGACACAGAGACAGCTCAAACAGGGGAGGGGCAGAGAGAGAGGGAGAGAGAGACAGAGGAAGAATTCCAAGCTGACGCCCCACTGTCACCACAGAGCCCGACGGAGGACTTGAACCCGTGAAACCGTGAGGTCACGACCTGAGGCACAACCAAGCTTAACCAACTGGGCCACTCAGGCGCCCCCGGATGTTGATCCTTTTAAGACAGCATTGGACTAAGACGTCAGTCTGTGGTTAAACATAAGCACCCAGTTTGCCATTTTCTCTCCGAGACCATCATCCTGAAGTCATCACTATAACCCAAATTATATCTGTGGTCCTTCATCACACGCATGAATTCCTTCAAGACCCAAGGCTTGACGAGGGCTTCTGATGGTTCGTAAAGTCCTGCTGAGAATCTTGGTGCTGTACATGTGAACACAGGGAAAACCGTAGCAATTTGAGGAGAAAGAAATGTGGGTGGTACAGAACCTTCAAACATCTAGTAAAACGGCCAAATATTTCTTGGCTGGTTAAACCCTTCAACGCCTGTGAACTGGAAGGGGCCAGGGCAAGGGTCTGGGGTCGGTAATAAGATAGCAGGACTCAACCAATTCCTTTGGTCCCTCATTTTTATTATTTCTCAAGGAGACTACGAAATACGATGTGATCTTCACTAAACAGTGAGGCTGATTTAAATACAAAACATTTAAAAATATTTTTGCAGGGGGGGTGGCTCAGTCAGTTGAGTATCTGACTCTTGATTTCGGCTCAGGTCAGGTCACGATCTCACCGGTTTGTGAGTTCGAGCCCCACGTCGGGCTCTGCGCTGACAGCACGGAGCCTGCCTGAGATTCTGCCTCTCAAAATAAATAAACTTCAAAAGTTTTTTTGATGGTTATTATGGTCCCTTAAAAAAAAAAAAAAAAAAGAAAGAAAGAAAAAGAACCAAAATTCAAGTATTTCTTCAGAAAGGTTGCATGACATTTCTCCCACCAGACCCGGTTTTGTCCCTTGAATCTCCATGGCATGGCAGATGGGTCCAGAAACCCAGCACTGACTCCCAGTATAGTGTCAGCCACACACCCAGCCTTTTAACCCCAAGAGCGTGACTCACCGTAGCAGCGGTTTCCCGCTCCTCTCGGCCCCAGGTCGCAGCCCTATCGGCCAGCTGGGGACACGCCTGAGCCTTAGAGACCTAGCAGCTGGATTTGTGCCTTGTTGTTGCAATTCAGAATTTTGACCCATTCCCGACCCGTGGTTTCCAGTTGTCAGAAAATGAGCCTCCTGCTTAAGAAGTTTAAAATAAATCTGCTGTTTTCAACATAACTTGAGTGACCCCTGATGTACAAAGGACAGGAAGGTAAGCAGCTGCCCCACATTTCCATTAGGAGGAAGCCACAGACCAAAGAGATCACTTGTGTCACAGAATCCTTATTGGTTGGGTGGAGGGTGGGTAAAAGACCGAATGCTGTCCCCTCCCCCCATCAGGTCACGTAGAGAGGAGCAGCACTGTGTACGCGATGACCCACGCCAAAGAGGACTTCACCTTCACGTCTCAAGATGTGAAACAAGGCTGGCCTGTTGCCGTGGGACGTTTCTGCGGGAAATTCAAAGCGACTGTGCTAATCCTCTATGTGAAATGTGTACTTGAAAGCCTACAAGGACAGCGGAATTACAAAGTAGTGTTATTTGAGAGGATTTGAGGATTGTAAGTTAACGTCTGAAAAGCAAAAGCTCTCCCTCCTCTAATTTGATGGAAGACGGTCTGCAAGTTGACTGCTTCCCGAGCCACGTGATCCCTGAAAGCGTGCCTCACATTCGTCCCTTTAGGACAGGGACCCATCGCTTACCACCAGGGATGGGGACCCTGATTCAAATCGAGGGAAAGGCCAAGCACCTGAAAAGTCACTGACTACCTCAGAACACATTTGAGTCACCCCAAATCCACAGTCCACCCTCTCCAGCTTCCTGGCCTAGAGTCGGCACACGCGAGCGAATCCACACAGGCCGAGGAAGGGTCTGGAGAAAGATGACAAAGCTAGAAGGATTTCTGGTCTCTAGCAGGCGGGATTCAACTCCGTGTCTCTGAAAACGGCTCCCTGTTAACCAGTCTCATCAAGTGCACGCCCCCTCGGCGGCCCCGGCCCGGGCCGACTACCACCAACATCGACTATTTGATTCCGAAACCCGCCGAGGGCTTCTTGTAAGTTGCACAGCTGAGTGCCAGGCAGCGAGCCCCTCCCTGCCGGCGGACAAGGGCTGGGAAGGTTCGCACAAACTGGGGTAATGGAGCCTAGGCAAAACCCACGGTGACAGCAGACGGGGACAGGGGTCACATCGCAGGGATTCAAGGAAAACCAACAAGATAGGGAGCACCAAGAGTTTCCTCAGAAGCCGTTACACTTTAATAACAAGCAACCACACAGAAGCACTGTATTTTCCCTCTGTTACATTAGCAAATACATGGAAAAGCAACTTAAAAAATGGGTCTCCTTCACAACTACTCTTTCCCACGCCCACCAACATCCGTCAGAATTGCTTGCGGAGGTTTTAACAAGTATTTAAGTCTGGGCCTCACTCCTCGAGGAGACTGCGCCGGGCAGGGGCGGGATCCAGGCATTTTTTAAAAAGCTCTTTAGGGAGTCTGGAGGATTCCTTCTGCTTGAGTCTCTGATTTTTAGGTCGACTGGGGCACTCTGGACTTTTTGGGCCACTGTTTGGGGGCGTGGGGGGCTTTTTTCGCAGACTTACTAGGAGTAGTGAAGAACTTGGCCCCTGGCTTTTTGGTCACCTGTCTTGGGTCTTTTTTGCCCAGTGAAGAGTTTGGTTCTTTTCCCGCCTCTTCTTTGATTCTTGGCTTCTTGCCCGGGCTGCTACCTGGGGTCTTCGGCTCCGCAGCCTTCCGGGTCTCGAAACTGGGAAGGGCCTTTCTCTTCTTCCCACGAGGTGCGCTGGGATTGGGACTCTTTTTTGGAGACTTCTTTCCTGCGGCTTGTTTTTGCATCTAAGAAAAATAAGAGTTAAGTGCAGGGAAAAACAGCCCCTGACAATGGAACTCCGAGAGTGACTGTCTTCACCAGGTCTGAAAGGTTTTACAGGCAGGACCCAGCACCCAAGCTTGCCCTTGCCCTGGTACATTTCCAAAGATTAATCATGTGGTGATCCGGGACTCACTGTCAGAAACTGAACCAGTGCCCAAATGTCTGCCCCGGCCTGCTTTTGAAAACCACAGGTGATGTGTCCCAGAATTATTAACATGACCACCCCTCCCCTGAATCCTAGATACACAGACAAATGTGTTCACTGCACATCACTCCAATACAGGGCAAAGGAAGCCCCTCCCAGGCTTCTGGGTCTACTTGGTAAGTTTCATCTATGACCTCGGGATCTTTGCTACGACAGATTCTGCTGGAAATACACTAGGGACAAACAATGCCCCCGTCCTTGCAATGCCTCTTACACGCATGGCTCAGCGGGGCCTGCCTGACACACGGGGGCACTGAAGCCATCGGCCACTAGCACCAATAGAAATACCTCTCCGTTTTCTTTCGCTGGAGTCCTCTCTATTGGTACCAGTTGAGGAAGCTCCTCTTCGGATTCGTCCTGCACTTTATTCTGGGCTTTTACTCGACTGCTCTCTTTCTTCCCACACGCTCGGGCCTCCTTCGGGGGTGCGGGGTCCTTCACCGGAGCACCACCAGTCCCAGGGCCTGCCTCCTCTTTCTTCGGGGCCGACGAGGCCTTTCTGGCCTGCTTCGTAAGCCTTTTGCTTCTTTTCTTCTCCTTTTGTTTTTCACGATACTCTTTTTGTTTTTCTTTTTTCTTTAATTCCTACCAAAACACCAAACAAAAAACCCAGTAACAAAAAAGCCACACCAAACTCCAAGCCTAACTTTAGTAGGGAATACACTTGTTGGTCAATAAATGTCATAGACTTAGAACTTGCAATTCTCATTATTCATAAGCTTCTGGAAAGTGCCTTGATCTGTGGCAACTCTAAGCAAACAAACCACAACACCAGCACTGGAACCTCAATTGCACTTGGCTCTCACAGAACTACATATGGGGACTTGGAAGCAATGAGGTGTGCAGTCAGAGCTTCTGCAAGGTGATCTGATTTATAGGTGAGTCAAGAGTTATCCTAGGGATGCCTGGGTGGCTCAGTCGGTTGAGTGTCCAACTCTTGAATTCGGCTCAGGTTGTGATCCTAGGGTTGTGGGATCAAGCCCTACATTGGGCTCTGTGCTTTGTGCGGACTGTGCTTAAGGTTCGTTCTCCCTCTCCATCCCTCCCTCCCTCCCTCTCCCGCTCTCTCTCTCTCTCTCTGTCCCTCCCTGGCCCGTGAACGGGCACGCGTGCGCGCACACACACGCACGCACACACGCACGCACACACACACACACACACACACTCTCTCTCTCTCTCAAAAAAAAAAAAAAAAACCTAAAAGGAAAAAAAAAAAAGAATTATCCTAAATTGTAGAGTATTCTGATGTGAATTACATCTCAAAACAGTTTTAAGAAAAAAAACTGATAATTTTTCCCTACTTCAGACTGGGGCAGCAGTTAGATTAAGAAGTTTATAGAACCAGGGGTCCACTGTCCTTACCATAGACCACTGTTAAATGACCCCCATAATAGTGTGTAAATTCCATGTTAGCCAACAATTCCAACATTTTTGCAAACTCCTCAAATCAATGTGCTGACAGATGGCAAAAAAATTCACATGTCCGGCTTCTGATAATGGCAGTCTTTTATTTTGGGTCATTCTCCCAATGAAAACAAGTAAAAGTGGGATGAAATACTTAAAAATTTTTTTTCTTAAAGGCATAAATGAACCAACTACCTGTGAGACATCTAAAATAAGGACCCCATGGGTAAGTGAGTCCAGAAGCAAATTTTGCTGTGAGTACTGGCTAATCAATAATTTTTGTTTTAACAGGGGGTGGGGTGGGTGGAAAGATATCAAACTCCAGTGTCCACACCAGGCAGGGGTCCTAGGAGGACCCCCCCCCCACCAATAAGCTGGGACCCTATTGAGTCATGCTCTCAGGGCAAAGATGAACAGAAGTGGAGGAGTGCAGATTCTCGGCATGGTTTGCTCCGAATCACTCAGGGAATCTCAAGCCTTTGATCTGCCTTCAGGGAGTCCCAGGCCAAGGCCCAGAGACTTAAATGGAAATCTTCTAGAGAAAGATCTTCACCCTACACCTCAAATTAGTTCTACAAATAATGTTCCAATGCGACAACCACGACATTGTCAAAGATGACCGAGTCCACAAGGAACCAAAGGGCACAGAGAACAGGCTGGGATACCAGGATCTCCACTACTCCAATGACCAGACAGTGAAGCAACTGTGCTTAAAGTGTTCCAACAATGAAGGTGAACAGGAGGACTGACAGGTAACAGGAAATTAAAAGAAGTAAAGCCAGTGTGAAAAAGAACAAACATACAACTTCCAGAAGCAGGGGGTGGGGGGGGGGGGTAGGGGGGTGTAATTAAAATACCAAAATTAAAAACCCACTGAACATGATTAACATGGCTAAAAAAAAAAAAAAAAGGTGGGGGGTGCCTGGGTGGCTTAGTCGGTTAAGCATCTGACTTCGGCTCAGGTCATGATTTCGTGGTTTCTGAGTTCGAGCCCCGCGTCGGGCTCTGTGCTGACAGCTCAGAGCCCAGAGCCTGCTTCAGATTCCGTGTCTCCCTCTCTCTCTCTGCCCTCCACCGCTCACGCGGTCTCTAACATAAATAAACATTAAAAAAAAAAAAAAAAAAGCGTCACCAAACTAGGAGACTGGTCCAAAACAGAGCAAAAAATAGCAAAATAATTTTCTCTCGTTCTACCAATAGCACTAAAAGCCTACAGACCCAAACTGACGGCTATCTGTTAGCCTCATGCAATCATCAAAGCTGTCCACAGGAAAGTTCTTAACACGCTCGATTTTGGTTTTCTTTCAGCTCCTCCTGCCGCTACACAGGCCCCTACCGAGCTGACTCACCCCGCTCAAGGGAAACCAAAAATGATCAACAAACACAAGATATTTACATCATACCTCAATATACTTCATTCACACCACCATGAAGTGATCTCGGAGGAAAGCGGGAACAAGGCACCTAAAAGCACGAGCCCTGGAACCCGCGGAAGGTCAGGCAGGAACGGAACCCGCTCTCCTTGGGCCACGATCACGCCTGCGAGGAAGCCCACCTGGTGTTTCAAGTTCGACTCACCTTCTTCTTCTGACTAGGAGTGCGCACTCCTTTGGCTTCGCCCTGACAGCTGACAAACGAGGAAAAGATGGGAAGCGAAGCGGACCTCTCGGTTTTCACATACAGGAGCTTCACGCTCTCCCACTTCTGCAACAGAGACAAGAACGACACTGTCGGTCCACGTCCCGTTTCTCCTGCGCGAACCACCGACTGCTGCACCTGTTAAGACCGCACCTCTGGCAGCTTCTGGGAAAGCCTCTTCGTGACCGCGATGATGTTATCAATGATGTGCTGGACCTCCATTCCCGTGTGACCAACGCGGATGGTACTGAAATGTAACACGGCAGCAGACAAGAAGGTTTTGAAGAATAAGTTGTTTAAGCAATAATAATGATTTGTTTCTCGGGGAGCCTGGGTGGCTCAGTCGGTTAAGTGTCCGACTTGGACTCAGGTCATGATCCCACAGTCCTTGAGTTCGGGCCCCGTGTCAGGCTCTGTGCCGACAGCTCAGCGCCTGGAGCCTGCTTCGGATTCCTCCCTGCCCCCCCCACCTTTCCCTCCCTGCTTGTGTGCGCTCTCTCTCTCACTCTCTCAATAATAAATGAACATTAGAAAAATATATGAAAAAAATTTTTTGTTTTTCAAAATGCAGCACAGGCAGGTATGTGAGAAATCTAAATACACAATCCTAAAAAGAAATGTAAGGTAGAAACATTATAATCTTTAGGTTTCAACAGATTTTAGATTCTCTCTCTTGCTCTCTCTCTGCCCCACCCCATGCTTGTGCGCACACGGGCATGCTCTCAAAATGAATAAACAAATGTTTATTTAAGGTCACCTGGGTGCCTCAGTCGGTTAAGGGTCTGACTTTTGGCTTGGGCTCAGGTCATGGTGAGCTCGAGCCCCGTGCCAGGCTCTGCACTGACAGTGCAGAGGCTGCTTGGGATTCTCTCTCCCCCTCTGTCTGACCCTTCCCGGCTTGTGTGCATGGGCGCTCGCTCACTCTCTCTCAAAAACTAAATACTTCTAAAAATAAAAATAAATAAACATTTTTAAAAGGCGGGGGGGGGGGGGAGGGGGGCGCGCCTGGGTGGCTCAGTCAGTTAAGCCTCTGACTCTGGATTTCAGTTCATGAGCACACGGTTCAGGAGTTTGAGCTCGGTGTCGGGCTCTGTGCTGAGCTCTGAGCTCTGTGCTGTCAGTGTGAGGCCTGCTTGTGATTCTCTCTCTATCCATATTCTGTATACCCTCAGTCCTATATAGAGAACACTGATAGAGACCATTTACATCACTGTGGAAAGCTCTAAGGGGTAGCTGCTTCCAGGGAATGACATGCTTGGTAGGGATGGACTTTAGTTTTAATAGAAAGATCTGGTTTTCATTCACACGATCTTGTAAGAGACAGCTTACAAAATTATTACCGAATGAACAGGAGACTAAACAGGCACACACGAGCACCTTTTTCCCTACCTGCAAGAACCACTTTTTGAGATGTTCAAGACAGTCCCGCCTATACAGGTGTCGATCTCCTTGGATAAATTCTTGGCCAGAAGGTTTACAGGAACGGGAACCCTGTAACGACACGCAGGCGCTTGGAGCACAGTGCACGCGCACGGGTGACGTCCACGGGGCTCAGACGCAGCCACTGCGAGGCAACCTACTTCTTTCTGTGATAGAAGTGTCTCCCCAGGTGCGACGGCAGGAGCCGCCGGATTCTCGCATCAGTGAGGAAGAAGTCAAAGCTGCCCAGCAGGCGAAGCTTGGCTTCATAGGGTTTGTATTCCGTCTTTAAAGTTCGCAGAGGGATGATCTAGAAACATAAGAGGAAAAACCCCAAAAGTTAAGGACTTGACCAAGAAGGAGAAACACTCAAGCGGTAACTTGGGTCTGGATCTTAAATCGTCATAGAGCCACACAGTTCAGTCAACCTGCGGCGAGAACCCGCGATGTGCCGGGAGCTGGGCTCACCGACGGAGGCACAAATGGGCTGGGACCCACATCAAGAAAGGACACCGGTGACTATAAGCCACGACAGTGACCTAACGGAGAAGTCTTTTGTGAAGTCTTCAAGATAATAAAGGTACTGCTGTACCTGTGAGCTCTGGGGTCAAGAAACCTCAACGGCTCATCCATCACAGAGAAGATGAAGCCGTCCTACCAAAGCCAGCGAGAACCGAAAAGAAAAAATTAAATTAAAACTTAAATTCCCAGGGGCACCTGACTGGCTCAGTCAGTGAAGCGGGCAACTCCTGATCTCGGGGTTATAGGTTCAAGCCCCACGTTGGGTACAGAGATTGCTGAAGAACAAAATCCTTAAAAACTAAAAAAAACAAAAACTAAAATCCCTAGGAAAGAAATACTAGATTATAAGGTAGTGCAGGAATATGTGATTTAGCACTTTAGTCAAAAGAGTGAATCAGATCTTTTCATTGCCCTGAAAATATTAACCACTCCTGACCTGAGAAATGGTTTTAATTCCATGTTTGTTCAAAAGCTTCTTGTAAAACCGTTCTGTCTTTTCAGGAGTTAAATTGGGTTCATCCTTGGTAAGTAAACAAATATCTGTTAAATCTGATCGAATACCATGAGGCAAGGACCTGCAAAATACATGAGAAGGAAGTGAGGGATAAAGCATTATAACAGACAAAATATACGTTTCTACTCCACAGAATATACAATAAATTCAGTCACTTCAACAAACTTCATTCATGCTAAGCAAATACTCTACCAAGAACATTTAAAAATACATCTAGTTTTCAGCAGTCTTGACAGATTTAAGATTCAAGTAAATGATCACAAATACCCAGCATCCAAAATATCAATTAATATTTGAGATATAACCAGACTTAACATATAATCAAAGATACCCAAGACAGCGCACACGCAGTTATCATTTTATACGATGCTACAAATGCATGTGTTCTAAAATGTGAACAACCTGGTTTCATGAGGATAGTTCTGCTTCAGAACTTTACCCTGCAGAAAACCCTGGATTCCATAAACAACATAACCCTTAAGAGCTGAGCAGAAGAGGCGCCTGGGTGGCTCAGTCGGTTGAGCAACTGACTTTTGATTTCAGCTCAGGTCCTGATCTCATGATTCGTGAGACTGAGCCCCTTGTCAACCTCAGCACAGGAGCCTGCTTGGGATTCTCTCTCCCTCTCTGCCCTTCCCCTGAAATAAACTTAAAAAAAAAAAAAAAAAAAAAAAGGCTGAACAAACCAACAAGGACCAGAAAACTTATGTTTTTTTTTGACAGGAGACAAAAGGACCCCACAGAGGCAGGGGTGCCAGAGAGAACACAGGACATGTTATATATATATATATGTATATTTTAGTATAATTATGTCCCAAATATTACATGGACCTACTTATACGAAAAAATTACTTCTATTTTTATTTGCTAAGTCTGGCAACTCTGCAGAGAAGGGATCTCTGACCTAAAAGTCCTAGAGCAAGAAGAATGTGTGATCACCATAGATTTGTTTTCCAGAAGGAGCTCACTGCCGTCTGTAACCATCTCTGCATGTAGGAGCGAGTCGGGGACCTCACGAGTTTAGCTTGAAACTAACATGACATGGAAAGATAACAGAATGTATACAAATACAAAAGCTGTACTAATTTATTCTAAACCCAGGTTTCAGATTCAACAGAACTGTACATTAATCCCCAGAAAACTGGTGACATTTTTAGAAAATTTAAGCATGTGTGAATTCTTTTTTTTTTTTAAGGCGCAATTACACATTTCAACTCATATTTTTATTTTGAATTTGCAAAATGTGCACTAGAAACAAAAGGGCGATGGTTACAGACACACAGAACGACCAAGCCGGTAACAGAGGCAAAGGCAGAAAATCAGAACTTACAATCTGACCCTCAGTTCTTTACTTGGAATCTTCCATAACACCACCATTAAAAAGAAATTTTCATTCTCATTCAGAAGCAATCCATTCGCGTTTTTCCTGGACTTGGAATGTGCCAACAGAGCTTCCACTGCCTTTCTTATCTGCAACGTGGAGATACACGAACAAATTCATTCTCAATCTGATTTATGATTTAGCATTTGTCCCCTCCTCGCGTCTATTTTTCCTTTTTTTTTTTTTCCTCCTCAAATTCTATTTTAATGGGCAACCTCCATAACCATCTCTATCAGGATCCTGCCATTTGGGATCAGAGGAATGTCAGACTCATCAGAAACCACCTAAGGATCCACTCAGCACCCGTCTACAGAAAAGAGCCTCTTTCTTCCACGTTAAGGCGACTATCGCGCCAGGTGGGAACATGCTTCCCGGGAACTGGGTGGCGAAGGCGGCAACGCCAGGAAAAGGGCAACACGCAGCTAGCGTATACTGGGGCCATTACTCTATGCCAGGGACCTGACCGAGACCAGCAGAGACACTTTCTTTAAACCCAAGGTCACGGAGGCTTGCAAAATTACCCGATCTGCCAAAGTCAAAGGGTAGGGGAACAGAGCCGGGTGGATCTCACGCCGGAAGCCCAGGCTGTACCTGCATCCACCTGGAGGGCCAGGCCGCAGGGCTGGGGGCGGCGAGCGCTCCCCCCCCCCCCCCCCGAGCGCAGGAGGAGCGGGCAGGCTGAGCGCGACGCGACACGGCGACCCTCTTCCCAAAGCTCCGGGGACGTCGGCGAGGGCCAGGGGCCCGGCCCGGCCCCCCGCGTCTCGCACGGCCGTGGCCACCCCGCCTCCCAGCCCCCCTCCCCACGGGACCACTCACCTGCCCTTGGTCCAGCTGATCCAGGGAGGCAGGGGTCTCTGGAGCGGTGGCGGAGGCCGCGGTTGAGGAGGAGGGTGGGGTGGAAGCCGAACCCTCCATTTCGTTCCCACCTCGTGCAGACGGTCGCGCGGTACCGGCAGGGTTCCCTGTGCGCACGCGCGAGCCCAGGCCCGCAGCCGGAAGTTGGGGGGCGGGACCGGGCCCTGATGTCACGTCCGGGAGCGCGGGAATCAGGCCAGGGGATGTGGCACCGGCGAGGTTTGGCGGCTGCGCCGGCTGTCCGAGTCTCCGTCGTCAGGCGCGGGAGCGGCCTCGGTGACACCTGGCTCTCATTCTGTACCGAGCGACTCGAGCGAGCGCCTGGAACTGGGGGAGGAGGCCTGGCCCGCCGCCCACCTGCCCCGCCGCCGCCGCCCCTTGGGAGGCCGACGCGGTAGGGGCGCGAGTCGTGAGCCAGCGCCGGTCTCTCCTGGGCCTCGGCTCCCAGAAAGGCGGGAGGTCAGCGCAGGTACGCGGAAGCGTGCAGGCTGGACCACCTGCGGCCGCAGAAGGTAGAGTCCCCCGCCTCTCCGCAGCCCCAGTGGTGGCCGCTGTTCCCTGTTCCCCTGGAGCCTTGCGGGGATGTTCCTAGGCACGTCTAGAAACGACTCTTCTTTTTCTTCTTTATGGATGATGGGTTTAAACTTAATCTTTTTTTTTTTTTTTTTTTTAGGCAAATCGTAGCCTCGTAGACCCATTCTTTGTTCTGCACGTTGCCTTTCCCTCCGAATGCTTATTTCTTGGAAGTTGTCTGTGCCGCTACCTCATGCCCTGCCTCATTTTTAAAAACTGCCCACTGGCCTTCCATCATGTGAATAAACAGTTTATTTCGGAGGTTTTGGTGAACGTGCGGGATGGTTCTAGTCTTTTTGCAACCAGCTTTGGGCATTTTTGAGAGATGAAAGAATGGGAGTAGGGGGCTTTCCATGTCTCTTGCTTCCCAAAAAACCCGCCTTCCATATTGCAAAGCTGGAAGAAGGCATGTTCTGCTGCTGGTCCCTGATAGTGACTTTGTCCGGCATCAGCTTGTAGAGGAAATGTTCTTAAATCATTGATACCCACTGTTATTTGTCTATTCTAGAATGTTGTGTAAGATGGAATTCGTTTTAGCACAGTATTGAGTTGTTACGTTAGGCCTCGTGTATCAGCGTTTTCTGGTATTCTGAGAGGAGCATTAGGGATGTCACATGTGTCATTTGAATTCAAGTTTGCGAGCCAGATTTCTAGACCAAAGGAAAGGCATGAATTCAGGTACAAGAGCAGAGTGATGTTTGCAGGTGGTATTAAGAGGCTGGAGAAGGGCCATGCAGAGGGGAGGGATGGGAGATGGGGCTAGAATGGTAGGTTAGGGAACTAATGCATTTCCAAGGCTGATGGCTTGTCTGTACCTTGGAGAAAACTATACATACAAGATTGTTGAATTGCCGGATTGTGATTTAAAAAATGATTCACGGGGGCACCTGGGTGGCTCAGTCCGTTAACCATCCGACTTTGGCCCAGGTCATGATCTCATGGTGGTGAGTTCCAGCCCGAAGTCGGGTTCTGTACTGACAGCTCAGAGCCTAGAGCCTGCTTCAGATTTTGTGCCTCCCTGTTTCTCTGCCCCTCCCCCACTTATGCTCGGTCTCTCTCTCTCTCTAAAATAAACAAACATTTTAAAAGATTGACAGAGAGATCAGAAGGGAGCTCATGTTATTTCACCACCTTTTAGGAATACTAAATGGTCTGTGTTTGATAATAGCTTTAATAAAATCAGATAAACAGAAAAGATGAAACTTCTCTGGTTTATTTACTTATTTGCATTTCTAATGATAATTCAGAGAAGGCTGTATTTGCAACCATGACAGAATCTTAATTGGGAAACAAAATTAAACCTCCTTTCAAGGAAGGATAAAAAATTCTGGGATATTCATAATATAAAATGTTGGTCGGCAATAGGGAATAAACTACTGATACAACATGATTCATCTCTAAAACATGATGTTGCTTCAAAGAAGACAGTTGAGGGCCTCGTGATTTCCATTTATGTGGAGTTCAAAACCAGGCAAAACTAACACGGCAGAACAGTGATCCCCCTTGGCAGGAGGAATGAACTGGAAGGGGGTGAAAGGAACTTCAGTGATGGAAATGTTCTCTGTGTTGATGTGGGTGTCTACATAATTGTATAGACTGGACAAACTCATTGTAAAGTTATATGTATTCCACTGGATATACATTTTACCTTAATAAAAAATTCCTCTTGTACACAAGTTCTGTCTGCTGGACATTCTTTACAAATAGTAATTAACTCCTAAGAATCTAATTCTTTCAAAAATTTCTTTTTCTGAAAATTTAGTGTATTTCCCGGGGAAATAAAGCTTGGTAATGGAGAGATTGCTTTTATTCTAAGTAATTTGTGAAATCTACAAGCCAACACAAAATACTCGAATACTTCGGGGCACCTAGGTGGCTCAGTCGGTTAAGCATCTGACTTCAGCTCAGGTCATGATCTTGCAGTTTGTGGGTTTGAGCCCCATGTTGGGCTCTGTGCTGACAGCCTACAGCCTGGAGCCTGCTTCAGATTCTGTGTCTCCCTCTCTCCCCTCCCCTGCTCATACAGTCTCTCTCTGCCTCAAAAATAAACATAAAGACTTGACTACTTCAATTAAAAGGGGTTAAATCACCATAGTAAATCTCAATATAATCACACAATAGAATGCAAAATAGGTTGAATATGTAATTTTTCCCATTCCCTCTCTAGCTAAACTTTTACCAGTAGACTTAGATAATCAGTAGCCTCACTCTTAAACCAGAGAATGAAACTTTTTTCGTAAAAATGCTTTAAAATTAAAACTCATATCATTAAGTTTGAACTACTTTTACTGCTTCTTTATTTGGGCACTGAAGTGAAATGTTTAAGAGATCAAAGGTAAGATGGGTTACGAAAATGTGCAACGAACATTAAATGGGACCCAGTGCACAGTGAGAGGGGGAAAAGTTTTTGCATTTTTTTTTTATCTTCGAGCAAGAGAGGGGGAAGGGGGCAGAGGAGGGGAGACAGAATCCCCAGCAGTATACATGCTCAGCACAGAGCCCAACATGGAGCTTGATCCCACGACCCTGGGATCATGACCTGAGCTGAAATCGAGTCAGATGCTCAACTGACTGAGCGACCCAGGCACCCTTAACAGAAGGATCATATCATAAAAAATAGTACTTGATGGGGCGCCTGGCTGGCTCAGTCGGGAGAGCATGCGACTCTTAATCTCTGGTTCATGAGACCAACCCCAGTTGGGTGTGGAGCCTACTTTAAAAAAATATATACGGTCTTATAAAAAATTACTAATTGAGCAACAGCACACTTGTCAGTTCCGAGGTTTTTGTTTCCTTGTTTTAACTATTTCTAGCAGAAAACAGGAAAATATTTCATGCAAGGAATTTGGGCACAAAGAGCCTTCAGAAACAATTTAAAGGAAATACATATTCATGGTAACAGAAATTTCACTTTCTAGACTGGATTTACAGGATGAATATAAGGAAACAAAAACACGTGCCACTGCAGTACAGGACTTTTCAAATTCGTCATGTATGGTCACAATGGCCATAAATGGTCAGAGACTTAAAATAGATGAGCTTGTCACTAAAGAGGTTAAAGACAAAGTATCTTCCAGAACCTGGTTTTTCCCACGGTCAAAGAAACTGCCGTTTTGTGGTTTTTTTTCAGGTCTTTTTAAATTCGGAAAACTTTAAACGTCTTTTATTGTAACCTGGCCATCATTTATCCTAGATCTCTCTACTTCTTCATTACAAAGCTACCGAGTCCAAGGTATTGATGCTCTTTTTCTGCTTTAAGACGCATCGATAGAACGGGTGTCTCTGAAACCACTTCCATGGGCCAGGAGATCTAGAATTCTCTCCAGTCAGCCTTTACACGCCGCAGTCCAGTGCCCATGAGTGGTTGGATGCCCAGACACATTTAGGCCACGGGGTTTGCCGTGCGGGGATGGTGATCCTGTCCCTAAAGAGCAGAAACGTGTTGACCCCTGTGGTTACTCACAAGCCACTTAGAACTTTCCTAATATGAACCCCTGCTTTAAGAGCAAGCTTTAATAGCAAGCCTTTAAGACTCATTCATGCCAAACACCTGTACTGCAGACCGATTCCCAAAACCTGTCACCTAAGATTGTTTAAGCAAGAACTCATTGTCTCACAGAGACAAAGGAATATGCAGGAACATACTGTTGCCATCCCCCGAACCACTGTGTTTACTGCCTCTCTACCATTAATTTCTTCTCTCTGGGCCCTTCCTTTCTTGAATGTTACTAAACATCCTGAACATAGAGGTTCGTACTTGTGACGGAATCCCTGATGGCTCCCCAACTCTGTTCATGTAAAAACCATGTACTGTGATATTTATGATTAGGCACCTCGGACTTCCTACATGGCTGTTGTTAAGACTCAGTCAGGTGGGCCATACGGAGGCCTTTGCTTACCATGTGCGAGCAGACCACACATGTGCAAGTTCCTCGGTCAAAGAGCTGAGGGGACCCGTCCACATCCGCTGCTAGATAGTTCCAGGCCCTGAGGCAGGAAGAAATGATGTGAAGAAGGGACAGAAACACACAGGGTATGACAGGATAGGCAACTGTAAACACACAGACAAATCCTTCAAAAGGGAAGATGACAATCTTTATTGTTATTACAAAAGCAATTTTTTTTTTTTTAACTTCAGTCATTTGAATAATTGCAAGAGCGACTAGGGGCTTAATCCTCACACAGGCATCAAGTCAGGCACAGTAGGTAGCTACAAATCGTAAGAAAAAGGTTTCTCTACCTTGGATTCCCACCGTTCCTACCTAGAGAGCATTCTGCCACGCTTTGGAATCAGGTTAAAAACCCCAGCAGACCTACTCCGTTCCCTTGAATTCTCTGGCTTTTTTTTTTAAAAAATGAGAGCTAGGTATTGTCCTATGCTGTCTAGTAAAACCTAGTCGCTAAATCCTGGCCTGAGAGAGATCCCCATTTCCTTTAGAACAGAAGAAACTTGTCAACTCAGGGGAGTCCATTTCTGAGAGCCCAGGGGGGTCCCTAAAACGCAGACCTTGGGCTCAGAGCGCAGGTGCACCTCAAGCATGTGGATGGTCCCCTGAGGAGCGCGGGAGCCCCGGGCAGCGGGAAGGAGGCAGCAGGGACTCGGGGGGACGTGCGGAGCCTCGGGAAGCACGAAACGTCCTTCCACCTTGGCTGGCCACAGACCTGAGGTTTCCAGTGGTAGGTTTGAAAGGGCACAGTGGCGTGTGTGGCAAGGTAGAAAAGACAGTTCCCATTCCGACGGCTGCTTGCAAAATTCCGCCTCATCGGACGTGGTGCCTATCCGCTTTTCCCTGATGCTGGAGAACGTACCAGGTTCTCCTGTCCACTCCCCCACCTCCAGGCGCTGAGAACATTCCTTAGTAATTGGCTCGGCTAGCATATTACTGTTTCAAGGAAGCATCGGATTAGAGGTATGTGAAATAGCGTATTGACTGAAGGGAAGTCTCAGTATGTTCTAGGATACCAAAAGTCAACAGTACCCTAGAGCCCAAACCATCACAGGTTGAACCAAACCTCCCCGATCTGAATTCTGGCAGTAAATTGGTTCAAATGGAATCCACTCAACTGTCGCGAGGCAAATAAAAACAGTTCCGATTCCACTCACTAGGAAATCTAATCTAACCAACTGACGGCTAAATTGAAACCTACCAAGAAGTCGTCTGAGTTGTGCATGTGAAATTACATTTATTTATTTACCAAGCGGCTGCCACGGCGATCTCTGAAGAAGCAAAGCGTGGACGTATTAGACGGCATCGTGCTAGGGTCACTGAGAAAGGAGGTGGAGGAAATAGAAGCCATGGCATTTGGAGACAGAATATCGTCCCCTAAATCCTTCTGACTGCCGTCTGCCTCACGCACGTCTGTGAGAGGATTACTAGCACAGTTTCTCTGAGAAGGTAGGCCAACCCTGTCCAGAACATCAGATCGTTCAACAGTCCGCTCTAGTGCAGCAAACCAGAATGTTCACAAAGGGTTTTAAAGGTTTCATCACAAAGGGTTTTAAAGGTTTCAAAGTCGCCGGATGGTCAGAGCGGTCCTAAGAACGATCTGCCCCTCGACTACCTGAAGTCCCTCCCCAAGGCAGCGAAGCCATCAGGGACGCAGTGGCGAGGCCGTGAGGAAGGCTGACAGCAAGGAAGGCAGCTGAAACGCTGCCCCGTGGGACCGTCCTCACAGACCGCGGAGCGGTGACAGCCGGGGACTAGTGTTCCCGAAGATGCCAGGGAGTCTAGCGGGCTTTTGTCAAGAGTTCATCACGGAAGCAGCGTTTGACCGCAGGCTCACCTTGTTCTTGGGTTGCAAAACCACATCTGATGGAAAGTATGACCCCAAATATCCCGCAGCACTTCCGTCACGGTCCAAGCGCATCGGCCCCTTCAAAGTCCATCGCATCCCGGAAAAGCCGTTCTCGTGACCAGTGTGAATTACCACTCGTTATGGCGAACCGCCTGTACTTTCACAACTTACAAAGGTCTGATATCCGGGTATCACAGATTTCAAGACTTTCAGTTCCAAACAAAGAAATACGCACGGGCTTCATTATTCACGAACACTTTACTCTCTGTCACCTCGTTTCATGGCGACAGCTGCTCGGTCCGACTCTTTGGGTTTGGTTTTACGTGGACTTTCGCTGGACAAGTCCTTTTTGGCAAATTAAAGACAAGAAACAGATGCTAGCTTTACCCCTCTCCCGCAGTCAAGGGTGGAAAATGGCAGTTACTTAAGATGTTCATTTCAAGGATAGCTTTCTTGTCTTAAATTCATTAATTTAAAAAACTATGAATAATCAAGCATGAAAGTTGTATCCAGAACACGAATGCAAAGAGATGCAAAGAAAGTTGTGATTCTAACGTATCTACGCCAAAGCCAGAGAACAAACTGTTTCGGTCTGTATCACCCTCATCTGCGGTCAGCTACCCTGTGTTTGCACCGTCAGCCACAGCAGCACACGTGCGCTTGCAGAGAACAGAACGGCAGCACAGGAACCCGAACTGCTTTGGAAGGGCCCGGCATCGCCCACGGCCAGCTCCCTTCACACGCTGCATTTCCCCAACCAGGTCACCGGCCAGGGTCACCAGGAGTTTAAAATCCATCAGCGCTCTTCGACGCGCGCGCACTTCCCGAAGAACTTCAAAGCCCACAGAACGTAAGGTGGTGGTTAAATTAAACAGTGAGGTTTCTTTTAAAGCATCTGATTATTTGCACAAATGTAAAACGAATCCGGTGAGATCTTTCTTTCGTCATTTTACTTATCTTCGTGATGTTTTCTTTTTGAGACGTAGGCCCTCCACAGCCGGCATCCGTTCGTCTTGCGGCAGAGTCTTGGCAACGTGTGCCTGATATTCTAGAAGTGTAAATGTTGTAATAGCAAACAGAACTGGTTTTCAAAAATGAGTTCAGTTTAAAAATGGAAATCTAGTTTTGGAAGTAATTTCAACAACTCTTACGCGTTTAAAGATTCATTAAAATCTAGGCAACTGCTATTCTGTTCCTATTACCTTGGAAGTACAAAAAAGAAGCGTTAAGTACGGATTAGACCTCCCCTATTTCCCCGAAAAATAAAAGCCCAGAGATTTGCAGACATAGTAAAATTTAGCTAAATTTCATGCACTTTAATAGCCACGAGTATGGTTCTAGGGAGCTTTAGGGCAAGAGCTTTGCTCCGTCCCTAAGGTACAGCCTCGTTCATGAAATGCATGGTAATGCGAAAGTTAAGAGAACAGGATTAGATTAAGGTTTATATTTTGTGACTGGAAATACAGTCTGACTAGGCTTTTCTTTTCTGAGGAAGATTACAGGGCACACTACATTAAATACACAATTACAAAGTATCTTATTTCGAGATAAACCACAGTCTAAAAAGAGGTCAGGTCTTTGACAAACGGCAACACTGAAAATCAAGGGCGGCGGGGGGGTGGGGTGGGGGGCTTCCCAGGAAACGCAGAAAGCGGCTCTTCCATTTCCCACTTAACTCTCGTTAAAAATTTCAAAGTCACGACAGCTGCAGTCGAAAGTCAGCCTTCCATCTAAAACCCCCCACAATGCTCCAGTGTGGCTCTTCCAAATTACAGGTTAGCAAATTTCAGCTTTGTATTTAAGAAAACAGTCAGTTTCAAATAATAGAAAAACGTCGATACTGTGCTTGATCCACTGATCACTGCTAACTTCCGTCCGTGCAGATTCGGGTGGCTCTAAATAGGTGTTCGTTTATAGTTGCTGGACGAGATGCAGCTTTCGCCAGCAAGGATCATCCAGCCTTTAAAATTACCGACACAGATAGTAAACGGTGTCGTTTGTAGAAGTGGCACTTGCGACTGATACGGGTTTTCATACTAGATGCATGCAGCTCTTATAAATACTAAAGGAGGCATTTTTTGCCAGGTCTCAACATGCTGTCTTTATTGCAAATTCCACTAATTTAACGAGTGAATGGAATTTTCCGTAGGGGTACAATTTCATTATGCTTTACTTATAAAAACGACAGTATGCTGTTCTTTAACTTTAAGACAACTTACTGTGTCTAAGAAGTCGTGTTAAAATACAAACTGGCGGAACGTAAGGGACAGACCTACGAAAGCAGTGTCACCGTCGCATAAAGGCGTTTAACTGTATGTATGCATCAGCCATCAAAAGGAGGGGTCCAACGAGTTCTTTCCTTTAATACAAACACGAACTTCGTTTGTAAATGCCTCATTTAAAGTAGTGGATAGGGGAAGGAGTTTAGAAAAGTCCAAGCAATAAAATGTACTCAGTTACTTGGTAAGTTAAAAAGCTAATGCAACAATGTTACATCCAGGTAAAAAATATTATTCAAAAGCAATTCAAATACCGAAAAGGATTTCAAATTGAATATTTTATTAACATGGTAGTTGTCTCTGTAACATGTGCACACACACTCGCACACTCAGAATGATCTGCCTCGGGGAAAAAGACTAAGTAGGTCTAAGGGGAAGATGAAAAATAAAAAAAATTCCGGTAAGTTTTCATTATTGTAGGCAATTATGTCCACATCACTTACAAAGCTATTGCCAAATCTGTCCAAGGAAGCAGAGTTTGGGAGGGGAGGGGAAAAAAACCTGGGGGAAAATTCAACAGTGGCATAGCAGAGCTCTCAATATGAGAAAGCTGACATTATGTGGACTTTTGCTGTGAATTTCGTCTTTGCAAAATATGGGGAGAAGTTTGTCAATGGGCAGAAAATGAGAGAAGGCGGTGTGAAGTAGGCTTTTGCAGTCAATTTTCCTCACAGTACTGTGCAGGATCATCAAGAAAATGCTTAGTCTTTCTCTGGAACCAGTTTCAGAACTTTTCCAATTGCAATGGTTTTACCTAGAAATGAAATTTAAAGAAACACAAACAAAAACCCTTTTCAGTAGTTAACAGCAAAGCTACGTGAGGTATTAAAGCTGATTACTGTAAAACATAAAACTATTTTTCACAATGCAAATTACTGACTGGCTTTACCACCAAAGGTGTGATTTCTCATCAGGTCGTCTCAGTAAGTGGATCTTTGGAGGGTGGGGGGAGCCGAAAAGAAACTACATTTCCTGTTATCACAAACTTGTGTGTGGACAAGTAAATCGTGGAGCGCCTGTACCATGGCATACTATTTGGCAATAAAAAGGAGTGAATTACATACGTGTCCTAACAGAGCCGAACCTCAAAAACGTGCCAAGCAAAATAAACTAGATACTAACGACCACAAAGCGTATGGTTCTATTTATACGGCACGTCCAAAAAAGGCAGAGAGGGAAAGATTTGTGGTTGGCCGGGAAGCGGAATACCAAGCGACCGTAAACAGGTGTAAGGGCTGTTTTTGTTTTTTTTAAGATGTTGTGAATATTCCACAATCAGAATGTGGTCATGACTGTACACCCTGTAAACCTGCAAAAATTCATGAAATCGTACACTGAAAACAAGTCAATTTCAACGTATATAAATTCTCTCAATAAAGCTGTTAAGAAGGGTTCTCAGTCCTATTTCAAGAGGAACGAATCCCATCAGGTCACGTGAAGAACTTAAAAGCCAAGCACCTCCTTAGGAAAACAAGTAACTCTGGGGTTAAACACTTTTGCTAGGTTACTTTCTTCTGGCCGACTGATTTTTATCAGGTTCTAACCGGCAACTAAGGTTCTCATTTTGTTATGTGAACAGGACAAACCCAGTGACCAGCTTCACTAGTACTAGATACAGACTTTAAAATAAAATGGAGCCAGTCTCCGTACAGATTTCTCTGAAGGAAGGTTCAGGAACTGGACACATTGTGTTCCCCATGCTCTGCACAGCTGCTGACACGCAGGAGACACATCGTTTTTTGTCCAACAGAACCGGGACTAACTGAGCTGCCGATTCTGTATCTCAGCTGAGCCACAGTGTTTTATGTAAGGTTTTCCACCGTCTTAAACTTAGTTACCTAAGTCAGAAATACTAATCAGCCACAGGGAGCCATTTACTAAGAGCCGCTGTGTTTTCATGCTACCAAAGACTTTCACGGCCACAAGACAGGAAAAGCACAGTTGTTCAGATTCACTGAGAAGTAGGCAGAAGGACACCCACACTCACATAAAAACGCTACTAAACCTCTGTAAAAATTAGGTGCTAAAAGACCATCAGCTTCTGTATCCCTTTTATCCCCCCCCCCCAATATCCATGTAGTGAATGTTTTATCAGACTTCATTTTCAAATGTCTTCTGACCACAGAAATGACAAGGTTTTACTGCAGAGGCTCGTATGGCAAAAAACGTGCCTTCCAGGGTTAAGCCCTCCAGGATGGGCTTTAATCACTCACGGTACAAAGGATTTCCTCAGAGAAGGTCTTGCTTAGTAAATAAACTAACTCTCAACGCCCGCTCCTTGCAAGAGATCAAAATTAAGATTCTTACAACTACAGCACATACTGCTAAAACGCACGGCCGATTCTGTCTGCTGTTCAATTCCCTCCACTCACAAAACGTTACAGGAATCTGTCACAAAACACGCACCCAAGTTTTCTACAAACTCGTGATGCGTGCGGTACTCTTACCCTCATCCCTTAAGGTAAAGCGCCCCATCTGAGGGAAGTCTTTGAAGGTCTCAAGGCAGATGGTTCCCGCCGTCCTTAAGCGAGCAATGCATACTTGATCTTGTTTCACGAAACGGGGTCGGGTCTTACTTTTCTCTCCTGATTTTTTGTCTACCAAGCAAATTAAGGCCTGTCCAAGAAAGAAGGAGGAGGTCACAACAGTGCCGAGTGAAAGAACCTTTAAGACAAGGAGTGCAGATACAAGTGCCTCACTGGTGCCGATCCGACATGATCAAGATGAGACGGTCTCCGAACCCATACACAAAGCCCCCGGTGCCCTTAATGATCAAAGAATTTCGACTCACTGTTATTTCGACTTCCTCAATGCAGGTGTGAATGTGCAGCACCGCGTTATAGCCTGGGCAGATGATGGACTTGTGCTCTATGATCACTATCTGTCAAACAAAACAATGCACATCTTTATCCCTGGGGTGAAACAGACCTGACCGTCCTGCAGAGCCGCTTCGTACCACCGGAATGCGGAACTCACCATCTCGGCAGGACACCAACTGAACTTATTTTTGAGTTAGAAGTGCTGGGTCAAGCGGCCTGATGTCCAAGCGTGACCGCGGAGATGTTTCCCCTACCCATCTTCTAGGCCACAGCCCGACTTTAGAAACCCAGCAGGCAGACTACCCGAAGAAGCCTGTCTCTCCAAGCCATCTCCACCCCGAGGAGTGAAGGAACTCACTGGCACTGCAGCTGGTTCTCATTTGTTTTGTTCCAGCTGTGAGCTTCACAGTTTTATCCAATTCTCAATGACTAAGGCCCAGCAGAAGTAAACAGCCTCGTACCCAGCATCAAAACCTATCCTGCCTAGTCATAGGAGCTCGTGACAGAACTCGAAAATTCTGTGAGCTACGCCAGTCGTGCTCCGTCATCCCTGTGGGGAGGTCACGTAGCTAAGACCACGGACACCCTGTGTCTTCATGTCTGGAAGGGGACTTACTCTGAAGAAACAGACACAGCCTCATTTCCAAGGTGGCTGTGCTCTCCTCAAGGGAAGGACGCTCTGAGCAAAATGTTAAGTCGTAATACTTCTTACCAACAGGTGACCAAAAATAAAAAGGAACTTCCGAAGAATACCACCTCTTGAAGACCGGGTGTGTGTGAGACATCGCGGTGGCCGTGATATGTATGTATGACCTCCCCTATCTCATTCCCCTGCTACACACGATGGAGGGGCACCAGTGATCAGGCAAAGAGCATTTACATTCTGATTGCACGTGGAGGGTGAAGACCGCTAAGGCAATTACAATGACTAGTCTACCTGGGCATCAAATGTGCGTCCAGAATGACAAAGATTATTAGGGTCACAAAGGATGAATCCTGGGAGAATCTCTTCCTCTTCAATTCCTTTCAGTCGGATTTTGAGGTTTTCACCTGGGGCTACAGAATCAGTTTCTACATCATCGGAAAGGATTCCAAGAACTTCCACGTTGTGCTTGAAAACAAAAAACAAAAAACAAAAAAAACCACATGCAAATAAACCCCAAACTGGAGGTTTTTGGACACACACGCTGCATGGCAGAATGTAACGTGATCCGAATGGTCCCTTCAAGCCACATTTTCCTGCAAATCGTGGATGAGCCAGAACGTTTATTAACACTGAATCTAACATCTGGATTTGAATTTGATGAACGTCATTTTTATTACGATGATTACATTCTAGGATTCCAAAGGACACCGTTTCTACTACCTCTCAACCCCAGATATCCGAAGAGTGTACGTCTCCAAAGTTTTCTGAACAATTAAGCTTTGAAAGAACAGTCACTAGGGGCACCTGGGAGGCTCAGTCAGTTAAGCGTCTGACTTCGGCTCAGGTCATGAGCTCACGATTCAGGAGTTCGAGGAGCCCCGCATCGGGCTGCGGTCTCAACGCAGAGTCTGTCTGGGTCTTCTGTCTTGCTCTCTCTCTGCCCCTCCCCTGCTCTATCTCGACAATAAACATTAAAACTATATACATTAAAAAAAAGAATACCGACTAATGGGTACAGAATTTCCTTCTGGGATGTTGAAAACGTTCTGGAACTTGACAGTGGTGACAGCTGTGAATGTACCGAACGTCACGAATGGTAAAACTGCCATCTCTTACCAGTTACTTAAAAAAGAGCATACCGGTGGGAAAAAGTGTGAAAAGCAATACCCACAAGCGTTGCCTTACTTTACTCCGTCTCTGCCCCTGGAGAGAATTCGTCTTTTTAAAACACACACCCCAAAACAAAACAACCTGGTGACGGCAGGTGAGGGGCGGCGAATCCAGAATGCACTCTTCCCCCCGCCGCGGCGGGCTCAACTCCAGCCTCTCCCCTCCCCGACCCAAAACGCTCTCCTTTCCCAGAAGGCAGCTTAGACCTTTTTGACAGCTGTCGAAATTCCTTCCAAGAAGTGAGATGGAGCCAGATTTGTTAGCTAAAGTCTTTACCGTAACAGGACAAAGGGGCAGAAACCAGCAGTCCCACCGCACACAAACTAACAAGTACTGTCTGCTACTTTCTGTCCAATGATCCAGCGGGACAGTCCCTCTCCCGAACACACTCTTCTACGGCTTAACGCAACGCTGCCAGTCCAATCTTTAAATTAATCCAGTTTCAAAAATTAAGACAGAGGCCAACAAATTCTCTTGGTTTATGAAAGGTAAGGGGCACCTGGGCGGCTCAGTCGGTTAAGTACCCGACTTCAGTCATAGCCACGATCTCATGGTTCCTGAGTTCGGGCCCCACATCGGGCTTGCTGCTGTCTACCTGTCAGCACAAAGGCTGCTTGGGATCCTCTGCCCCCCTCTCCCTGCCCCTCCCTTGCTTGCACGGACTCTCTCAAAAAGTAAGGAAAAAAAAAAAAAAAGGCACTAAGGATTGTCTGCTCTAAATACCTCACCTAAGTGGAATCATACATCATTTATCTTCTTGTGACCGGCTCCATTCACTTGGCACAAGGCCCCTGAGGCTCATCCATGCTGTAAGCCTATGTCAGAAAAGCTGAATGACAGTCCACTGTACGTACAGACGTTTCGTTTGTCTCATCGGTCAATGGCCACGATCGGCTGCTTCTCCATTTCATCTTTTGTAAGTGGTGCTGTGGATATCGGTTCTTGGTTCTTCGAGGTCTGCCTTCCATTCTTTCGGGCACATGTCCTGACGTGGAACTGCTGAATCGTGTAATTATTCTATTTTTAAAATGTGGAGCAAACATCGTTACGTTTTGGCATAGCCGCTGTGCACGCTTACATTCTCGCCAACAGCGTACGAGGGTTTTCCAATTTCTGCACACCCTCACCGACATCTGCTATTTGGGGTTGTGATTGTGACGGTAGCCATCCTGATGGGTGCAAGGCGCCGTCTCGCTGTGGTTCCGATTTGCATTCCCCTGATGATCAGGGACGCGGACATCTTTTTCAGGTGCCTGCTGACCAGCTGCACAACTTCGGAGACAGGTGTAAGACCCCTGCTCATTGTTTAGTCGATTGTTTTCTTTTTTTTTTTGCAGACTTGTATTTTTTTTTTTTTAATTTTGAGAGACAGCAGACGTGAGCAGGGGAGGGGACAGAGGGAGATGGAGAGAATCTTCTGCAGGCTCCAAGCTCAGTGAGGAACCCAACCTGGAGCTCGATCCCATGATCCTGGGATCAGGGCCTGAGCCAAAATCAAGAGTTGGACACTCAACCAACTGAGCCAACCAGGCAGGCACCCCGTAGTTCTTGATATATTCTGGATTTAACCCCTTCGCAGATTAATGATATACAATTACTTTCTCCCATTTCATAGGTTACCTCCCCATTAATTTTTAACATAAGATAGGCATCTGTGTCTTTTAAAATATTGAACTGTGTTCCACGGAGACTCAGCAGGACTAAAGCGAACGGAGTTTTTAAGGCTTCCCTAACGGCCACAGCCCTGCTACAGCGACCTGCCCAGCAAGCAGCTGTAACGGGCCTACGAGGACGCCTCCCCTATGGCTAGGGCCTGGTACTAGGTCACTTGCTCACAGCAGACTGTACTTTTCTTTCTGTTGTGGTGGCACACTCATGAAGTTTACCTTTTTCAGCCACTTTCCATTGTACAATTCAGGGGCAGCCACTTGTCATTTCACAATGTTGTACAACCATCACCAGTTATCTAGCTCCAGAACATCTTCATCACCCCAAAAGGAAACTGTGCCTTTCATTAACCAGTCACTCCCCATTCTCTGTCCCCTCACCTCTTGGAACCACCAATCTGCCTTCCATCACCACGACCAAACTACTCGTGTGACTGCTCTACGGATTTACAATGAGCACTATTTTCATTTGCTGTCCCTGACATTCAACTGCAGCGATAAATACCTTGGTAAAAAGAGACCAGGAGAGGCTACTCCAGTCTCCAATGCATAAGGTATCAAGAAACCTCAAAGTACAATTTGTAAGGCGCCAATTATACCTAAACGTTACAGTGGCAAGGGATACTTTTCCTAATTCACTGTGCCTAGAATAAGCATGGTGAAGAAATTCTCCCTTAAACCCAACAAAATCTCTATTTGGAGGTTCTGATGGCTCAGGCCTACTTTCCTACACAAACATCTTAGGAGCTGGGAGAGAAGGCCGCTTTGGGAGGCAGGTAACAGTTCCTTAGTTACATATCTGTCATTATCAGCAACTGAGCAGTCAGACGTAACACAAAGGAAGAATTCATGGGGGTTCTGCGTGTTTGAATGAAACCCTCTCCAACAGTAAACAACTTACAAAATGATAGGAAGAAAGAATTCACACGAGACTCATTTACGATTAAGGCAAACCCTCTTCTCTAAAAACAGATAAGGAACACAGATGGGATACATTATTTTATAGTATCCAATGTAATTATGTACAAGAAGAAGAAAAAAAAAAGGCCAATGATACCATGGTTAAACCTGACTCTTTGTCCCTGGCTTGCTTGATAACCCAATGTGTTAAGAGCAACAGGTCACTTAACCACTCCAGACCCCTACCTGCCTCTTGTGAAAGAACAGAGGCAGAGCTGTCTTGATAAACCTTTTAGCTCTAACATGGTGCCGGCCCCTCCCCATCTGTCACTGGGTCACTGTAATACCACTTACTCTGTAGTAAACTGTGCACATGATGTTAATAAAATGTAATCATGGATTTTAAAAGTTTTCTTTTAACGGAAATCCCTAATTTTTTTTAAAAGTTCCAGCTCCTTGCTACTGTTTTCAAGACGAAATCCAAATAAGACCATTACTAATTCTTACCTTGTTTGGCATCATCACAAGCTGCTGGCCTTTACAAATAGATCCTGATTCCAGCTTTCCCAGGACCACGGTGCCCATATCCTGTTTAAATTCGAAATTAAAAACACGGAGTTGCAGACTTTTATTACTATTCTACAACAGTTCAACAACCCCAAGTGAAATCTTATGGGGCTTACTCATAAAAGAAAATCTATAGCTCAAGTGGCAGAATGCTTAGGACTAATCTTAAACACGGGACAAGTAACAAATATTCCATATTGTTTGTCATCAGCACATGTACAGTTGTAACACTAAGAAGGATGCCTGACATCTAAAAAGGCATGCTACTGGAAACAGCACAGAATTTTACATATGAAGATCTGAATTATTTGTTTCAATTCACTCTGATTCTCTGAAAATCTGAGCCTGCTTCCTCATACAAAAAATTAGAAAAATACTTGTTCAAAAATGTAGCATGGAGCTACTGACAGGATGAAGTATTTGAGGAGGGCAAAGCATGACATCGATAAAACTTCCAAAGTGCGCTGCTGAGGCTGCGGTCCGACCAACACTCACATACTCTGCTCCCAGTATCTGGAAGGCTACTGGTCAGTATCCATCAACCGTAACGTGTAAATCCTCTGCCTCCAGCAGTTTTTCCCTGTGTGACTTTCTCTCTAAAAAATGATTATTGGCTTAGTGGGGAACAGCTTAAATGAAGTAGGCTGGCTGATTAAATAGCGATCCATCTATATCACTAAACAACATATGGCCACTAAGGAAGACCTCCAGGGGCGCCTGGGTGGCTCAGTCAGTTAAGCCTCCGACCTCGGCTCAGGTCATGATCTCACAGTTCATGGGTTCGAGTCCCATGTTGGGCTCTATGCTCCCAGCTCGGAGCCTGGATCCCGCTTTGGATTCGGTGTCTGCCTCTCTCTCTCTGCCCTTCTCTCACTCCCTCTCAAAAAAAAGAAATAAACATTAAAAACAATAAAAAAGAGAGACATCTATGCTATGTTGTTAATTATCAGGACTGTTTCATAATGTAAAACACAAAACAATGACTTCACCTCCCATAAAACCCAATTTCTTGAACATTCAGGGTACCTTGTACTTATCCACAATTGGCAGCCTGATTGGTCCATCAACTGATCTATTGAAGTTTGGCAGATTATCCAAATACGGAATAAATGGCAAACCACTGAAAACATAATAATATCCATTAAAGAGCATCAACAGAAGTATTAAAATTTTAAGAAATTACAGGACTGTAACTTTATACAAAAAACAGTTCTAATAATACTTCCATTCTACCCACGTACTCGCTCATTCAACCAATTTATTATCCAGTTCATTTCCTTCATTCTTCAGAAAACGCAAAAAATAACAAAATAGTTCTATAATATACAATATATTACAATAAATATTATATAAATATAATAAAGCTTCCTCATAAACTTAAGATTTAGAAAATATTTTATAGCAAATGGCCTACATAAATTGGCTACATTCTGCTACTTAATTTTTATGGACTTTTCCAGCTCTAAAATCAGGATTCTATAAAATCAGTTCCTCTGTAACGCTACAGTGTATGAATTGGGAGGCTTAATACTGCCAAGACAGCAATGCTCCCCAAAGCGATCTACAGATTCAGCACAATCCCCATGAACATCCCAGCTGCCTTTTGGAACAAGGTGACAAGTTGATGTTAATGTTCGTGAAGATATTCAGGGGACCCAGAAGAGCCAAAACCACCTTGGAAAAAAAAAATAATAATAGTAATACTAATAAAATTCAGAGACACTTCCCAATTTGAACAACTCACAAAAGCTCAGTAATCAAGACTTTAACAAAAAAAACGAACCCAAAATGCAGCAGACATCTAACTGTAAGAGCTAAAACCACAACGGGTTTCGAAGAAAATAGTGTGGCTCAGTCTTCATGCCTGAGTTAGGCAACGTTTTCCCAAGTATGTCCCCACAAGCACAACCAACAAAAGAAAACACAGACTGGATTTCATCAAAATTAAAACCTTTTGTGCTTCAAAGGACACCGTCCAGAAAGGTGTCCCCGAGGAGAAAATATCTGCACATCATTTATCTGATAAAGGACTTCTACTCGGTACATAAAGAACTCTCCCAACTCAATTAACAAAAAGACAACACAATTACCAAATGGGCAAAGGTCACGGTATTTTTGAAGCCGAAGTCAGAGAAAGTATTTACTGAGATTACTTATAAAGACATAAATTTTTTCTAAACGGAAGCAAAGGTTACTTACGTGTACCAAGGGCAGAAATCTGATTGCTCTTTAAGATTTGCTCCGGTCAGTCCCGAGCAGGGCATAAAGTGGATGTCCTTTTTGGGATTGAACCCAACTTTCTTCAAAAATGGCACTAGTTTCTCTTTGCACTCTTCATATCTATGAATATTTATGAATAACTCCATTATAATATGAAACAAGTGAACTCCAGTTTCATTATTAAACACATTAAGGTTAAAAAATTTTTTAATGTTTATTTATACTTTTGAGAGAGACAGAGACAGAGCATGAGAGGGGGAGAGGCAAAAGGAAGACAGAATCCAAAGCGGGTTCCGGGCTCTGAGCTGTCAGCACAGAGCCCGAGGCGGGACTTGAACTCACGAACCGCGACATCGTGACCTGAGCCAAAGCCAGACATTTAAACCCACCGAGCCACCCAGGCGCCCCCGACAAATTAAGGTTTCAGAAAAACCGCAGGGGCAAACAGCACTCGGTCGCAAAGCCACCCTCTGTCCCACTAAGATGCCCGTACAGACCAGGAAGACGGCAAAGCTCACCTCTCGCTGCTCCAGTTCACTGTTGGGTCATCCATCTTATTAATGAGCACGATCAAGTGCTTCACACCTGCCGTCTTTGCCAACATCGCGTGTTCCCTCGTCTGTCCGCCCTTCTCAAATCCAGTTTCAAACTCTCCCTTCCTAGCAGAGATGACCTATTCCAAGAAATCCGAGAGTTTACTCTTACACATTCATGTCTACCCTCCGAGTAACGGGGTATCTTTCCTTTCAGTTTTATTGAAGCTTTTTGCAAGAAAATAAAAATAAGTGAGTTATAACATGCATGCTTTTGAACATCCCGATATCTAAATGGCTGAAGATTTTGGTACATGTTTGTACCGATCCCCTAATTTTCCAAAATCTAGCACGCCTTTATAATTGACAATTCACACCTGCACGTGACTTAGTGCCGGCACACGGACAAAGCGAACGACCCTGCAAAATGCCCGAAGGCCATGAGAAAACAGATCATTTCTTACTCAGTTTTGTACCCACTGTACATGGGAAATGTGCAAAACGGATCAGGCATGAGACTGAGCAGACACTAAGTTCTGACACGGTCATAGATAGGAGTGACGGCAGAGAAAAGATGAAACGCTGTTTTCCTACGTGAATCCGATTACAAAGATTGCTTGAGAGCAGGTGAAACAAAAGTGACGTCTGTGACCGGAGGCTACAGCTCGCTGCAACCTGAGTTCTAGCTATTCGAGGGTAAAATCAAAACACTTCACCACGAAGCAGGGCTGCTACCAAATACACAGGTGGACCAGAAAGGTCGTTCTTACCAGAACAGCCAAATCAGCTTGAGAAGCGCCACCAATCATGTTTGGGACAAAACTCTTGTGGCCAGGGGCGTCCAGGATCGTGAAATGCTTCTTTTCCGTTTCAAAATAGGCACGGCCCACTTCGACTGTTTTACCCTTGTCTCGTTCTTCCTGATTTGTGTCTAAGGCCCAAGACAAGTACCTGAAGTAATTTAGAAATAGGAGTAATGTCACTAAGAACATACGAGTTTTTAAGATATTCTTCTACCGCTAAAGGTATAATGAGGACATCCAGCTTTATGTCCAGAATACAACATTTAAATCGTGAACAGGACAGCAGCGCCCGGCTGGCTCAGTTAGTGGATTGTGCGACTCTTGATCTCGGGGTTGTGAACTGGAGCCCCACGTTGGGTATGGAGATTACTTAAAAATTTTAAAAATCAAAAAAAAAAAAAAAAAAAATCACGGGGCGCCTGGGTGGCTCAGTCATTCGACATCTGACTTTAGCTCAGGTCACGATCTCATTATTTATGAGTCTGAGACCCACACAGGGTGAACTCAAGCCCCGCTTGGGTGAGCCCTGCTTTTTTCTCTGTCTCTCTGTCTCTCCTTCTGCCTGTCCTGGGATTCTCTCTTTCTGTCTCTGCCTCTGGCTTACTTGTGCGCTTGCTCGCATTCTCTCAAAAAAAAAAGAAAGAATAGGACTGGGTAGAAATGAAAATTGATAGAATAAAACTTTTATTATTGCGATTCAAACATTTAGAGCTTTTACAAATATCCAGGCAATTACAGGTATCCCATGATTTTTGAAAGTTCATGTTATGCCACTTTGCTTTTACAAACAACCTACCTTAGTACCTGTTCTTACAAACTGAAAGATACTCAAAGAGGATTTTTTTTTTTTTTTTTTTTTTAACGAAAAAAAGTGAAAAGCAAAACTAGCGTTCAGCGTTTGTTCTGCAGCGAAGGGCGAGACACCGCACTGAGCGGCCAGGGCGACACCACACACTTCTGCCCCAGGAGCCTCTCAGCATCTCTGCGTCAAGCTGTCGCAGCTTTGAACTGTGCCTGCGCATCTGGGCCGTATCGCCATTTATTGTGTGTATCCGTTAGCACAGATGAGTCCTGAGGTATCAGAAAAGCCCGAGAGATTATTCTCCGGGTCTGGGAATGCTCAAAAAATGTTTTCCTGGGGCGCCTGGGTGGAGCAGTCGGTTAAGCGTCCGACTTCAGCCAGGTCACGATCTCGCGGTCCGTGAGTTCGAGCCCCGCGTCAGGCTCTGGGCTGATGGCTCAGAGCCTGGAGCCTGTTTCCGATTCTGTGTCTCCTTCTCTCTCTGCCCCTCCCCCGTTCATGCTCGGTCTCTCTCTGTCCCAAAAATAAATAAACGTTGAAAAAAAATTAAAAAAAAAAAAAAAATGTTTTCCAGGTAAACCGATGACAATTGCTTCTTTGCTTCATGCCATTTTGGCTTACAAAAGATTTGAAAGGAACGTTCTACTTTTGGATATACAGGGGGAAAACCCGTATATATATATTCTATAAGCAAAGAGTATTTATGGAAACAAGCTGACTACACAGAAAGGCTACTTAGTACCAATGCCAATATCACTGTGAGTTCTTATAATCGCCTGGCACCAAGTATAATACAAGTAACGCTATCTAGGGATATTTTTCAAAAGTGAAAGACGTGAACAACCATCTGGGAGCAATGGTTACCTGCTAAAAATTATTCTGGTATTTCTTTGCCATGTGAAAACAATTTATGTAAGTTCAAAGCATTCATAATAGTACGTATTAATTTAGATAACTCATCATCTGTATTTCATAGTAGATAATCCATTCTTAGTACATTGATAAAGATCTTTTCCCTTAATACAGAACAATTAAAAAACAAAACAAAAACCATGAATGTCCCAGGTAAATCTGAACTTTTAAAAGAAAGGTAAAATTAGAAGGAAAAAAAAACTGACCCTTTCTCTCACCACTCAAAGGCAAGCACTGTCAATATTTCTGTCCACTCTTTTTTTCTTTCCAGGGTTTAATTTATGTCGTTACTGATCACATTCTAAGTAAGATCACGTCACCTGCTTTCTCCCCAAATTCCACTGTAACTTGAGTTCTATTTCTGGTTATCACAAATTCTATAAATGCAGTTTTTTTAGTGGTTAGGTAATGACCCCGTCAAATGGATGGTTTAGAATTTATCCCACGAGTCTATTACTGACACTTGGATGTTCCCAGGCTCCCTGTGTAGGCTCCGAAGTCATCCGGAGCCAATATACTGTGCAGTATGAGGGCAAAGGACACCTCTCCTGTATTATGACACCATCTCAGACCTCATGCGCTTATATCACAGGAGACTAGAGAAGCAGCAGGCAGGGTCTCCTTCAAAGGCATTTATCGTGCTGTCAAGGTATACTATACCAGGTTTCTCTGTTTTTTTCTTTAGCTTCTCTTTCATATTTCTCAAGTGTCCTTTTGTCAACCATTCCAGTCAAATACCTGCAATCAAAGAAAACAAAAGTAAACATTCCAGTGCTCATAAATTACTCAGAGAAGTTTAGGAAAACTCTAAAGGTCTTTAGGGGAATTTCAACCCGAGAAAACAGCTATTTTAAAATAAAGGAACCACTGATGGATGCTCAAGCCGTGGAATGTTTCAGAGGAAAAGATATTTACATAGTCTCAAATTATCTCCCTACACTTAAAGGGGAAAAATAATAACTTTACAGTGGAGAATCCAGGCAGACAACACATGAACCAAGTAATCCTGGCTAATATGACCAGTAGTAGAGAAAACACACTAAAGGGTGCCTGGGTGGCTCAGTCGGTTAGGTGTCCAACTCGATTTCGGCTCAGGTCATAATCCCAGGGTGGTGGGATCGAGCCCCCTATCAGGCTCCACACTGAGCGTGAAGCCTGCTTGGGATTTTCTCTCTCTCTCTACCCTTCATGCTCTCTAAAGTTAAAAAAAAAAAAAAAAAAAGAATAAAACAAAATTAAAAAAAGAAAACCCATTGAATACTGACATGAGGCACCCTCGACAGGATGCTGAGAAGAGCACAACATCCCGTGTGAGATTCTTGCCCAAATGTACGGCCACAATCTAAATGTGAAAAAGTATCAGTTGAACCCATACTGAAGACCGTCCTAAACAGCACCCTTCAAATGATGAAGTCATGGGAGACAGAACGAGGCAATGTCACAAGCTGGAGGAGACAAAGATGGGAAACTGGAGGACAGAACAACTAAACGCAACGTGGAATTCTAGAACCGAAAAACGCCATGTGTGGAGAAACCGGTAAAATTCAAGAGCCAGAGTTTAGTTAATAGGATTATTGTACCAATGCGAACTTCCAAGTTTAACGACTGTACCATGGTTATTTAACAATGTTCACGTAGGGCAGGCTGAAAGAAAGTTATATGGGAACTCGGTACTATTCCTTTGTAAACTTCTAAGTCTAAACTTATTTCAGAATAAACATTTTTTCAAGGGCAAATAGAAATACTACATAAAAGAAAATAATTCTAACAGTGTTGCTCAGGCAATTCAGTCTTATTAATACATTTCAACATTCAATACTTAAAAATATTGTCAAAGTAAGATTATAATTTTAAAACAATTCCTTAGTAATACTGAACTGCTTCCCTGGACTCAATCCAAACCAAAGCCTTCCTCTGAGCTCTCATCTCTGTGTTCTCTGCAGTCATCTACAGTGCACGCTCCTAACCAGTTGAGCACAGAAGCCTAGTGAAATACCCGTGAAAATTACAGCCCATAAGCAAGAAATATACATTCTCCTAAGACACAAAATCAAACGGGCCCAACACTTCCATCCACTGATGGAAGGATCTCTTTATTACCCTATTTTAAGGCGTGTTGTAGACATTTTCAGAAGTTGGCCAAGATTACCAATAAGATTACTAAATAATGAAGATATGCCCTTGAGATCCTCTGATGGATGACACGGTTTAAAGAAAAGGGGTCTAATGTAGGAGGGATTAAAACTGTAAAACCTTTTTGAAAAACGGGGGGCGCCTGGGTGGCTCAGTCGGTAAAGCGTCCGACTTCAGCTCAGGTCATGATCTCATAGTCTGTGGGTTAGAGCCCCTCATTGGGCTCTGTGCTGACAGCTCAGAGCCTGGATCCTGCTTCGGATTCTGTGTCTCTCTCTGCCTCTCCTTCCTCGGCTCACACTCTGTCTCCTCTCAAAAATGAATAAACATTAAAAAAATTTTAATATAATTAAAAACAACAACAATAATAATCTCTATCCCAAACCCTGAGTTCAAGAATCAAATGCTCTAAAAAAAAAAAAAAAAAAAAAAGGAGTCACATGCTCCACCAACAGAGCCAGCCAGGTGCCCCCAAATTCTAAGACCTGTTACTTAAAACAATTTTTCAGGGGTGCCTGGGTGGCTCAATCAGTTAAGTGTCTGAACTCTTGGTCTCGACTCACGTCATGCGATCCAGGTTAGTGAGAGAGAGCCCCATGTCAGGCTCTGCACTGACAGCACAGAACCTGCTTAGGATTCTCTCTCTCCTCTGTTTGCCCCTTCCCCACTTGTGTGCTCTCTCTCTCTCTCTCTCTCTCTCTCTCAAAATGAATAAACTTTAAAAATAAAATTTTCAATACTAGGATATATTGTAAAGGTCAACCATGATGTTTGCATACTTACATAGCTTCTACATATGATAAAAAGTTATCTTAGCATGTGAGCCAGACTACCTGTGGTTGATTAATCCACCTAGGATTTAAGAGCTGATGAATATGGAAAAATGAGATCCCCCTGCCCAAGTACCCGATTTAAGTGCTGGTTTTCATTATTCCCAAGAAAATGATATTCAAAGCAAACTAAGACTGCCTATAATCTAGGGTTCTATTTTAGTTTTTATTTTAAAAAATGTGAAAGACAGCATTCAGAAACACACTTAGTTAATGTTCTATGAGAGTGGGACAGTGATAAAAGAATTCTAGGGAATGCCTAAAATCCATCAGAAAATACTAACGATTGGGACACCTGAGTGGCCCAGTCAGTTAAATGGTCGACTTCGGCTCAGGTCATGATCTCACTGCTCATGGGTTCGGGCCGCGAGCTGGGCTCTGTGCTGACAGCTTGCAGCTTGGAGCCTGAAGCCTGCTTCAGACTGTCTGCGTCTGTCTGCCCCTCCCCAGCTCAAGCTATGTCTGTATCTCTCTCAAATATAAATAAACATTAAAAAAAATGTAGAAAATACTAACTGATCACACTGCAGAAATTCCTTCTTAATTAACATCAGCTTTCCTTACAGGTAATGTCTTTGTAACTTTTTCAGGTGACCTGTTTGACTTCGTTTGTATGACTGTATGTTCACAATGCCCAAAATTTATTCAGTCAAATTAACTCTATTATTTAACAAAAAATACAGACTTACATTATCTGTCCTCCAATGGTTGACTTGCCAGCATCTGAAAGTAACAACATCATCAATAATAGGCAAACCACGGGTGTACAAAAAAATAAAACAAAACCCACTATATACACTAATACAACTAAAGGTACCACTTAGCACATACAATTACATGATGTCGTTGCAAAAGAAGCTGCTAAGACCCCTCCCAGCTCAACAATGACGAACTCGTACTCGTGGTAGAGAAGAATGGAGAACTACTTTACTGATAAAGAAGATTCTTGAACAGACTGCTCTCTGACCTTCAGCTAAGAGCACAGCAGCAACAGAATATCAATTACCCAAGGGCATCCTCAGGGGAGAGCGAAAGCACCCGAAGAGCTATGAACTACATTTAGGTCGTGTGCCTTTCCCTAATTTTAGCAAATACAGGCATTCCTTTATAAATTTCAGAGGGAGTCCTTGCTACTAAAATAGTGTGGTATAGCATTATATTCAGGAGGAAGCAGAGACAAAGGGAAGGAAAAAAGAACACATAATTCTGTGTTTTCTCACAATTTGGGGGATAAGTCAGATGGTCAGGGAATGTGTGAGTCTGTTAAACAGGGTTTTGTTTTGTGCTAACCAGCAACTTGACAAGCATCTAGAAGTCACAACAAATTAATTTCCTAGGTCAGACAAAATGAAACTATCTAGGTTAGATGAAGCCCATAAAATAAACAAATTAACTGAAGTCACCCCAAAAAGGAAGCACATTATCTAGGATATTAATTCATAAATGTCTTAAGATGTTTAGCTGCCATCAGTGTGGATCACATACAAATATACTGAAGCTAATTTTCTTCCTGCTTCTGTGCCATCACAAAATTATTTCTCTGTCCCACCTTCAAAATCAAAGCATTGGCAATTTTTTGCCAGCTTAAAAAAAACCTATCGAGGGGCGCCTGGGTGGCGCAGTCGGTTAAGCGTCCGACTTCAGCCAGGTCACGATCTCGCGGTCCGTGAGTTCGAGCCCCGCGTCAGGCTCTGGGCTGATGGCTCAGAGCCTGGAGCCTGTTTCCGATTCTGTGTCTTCCTCTTTCTCTGCCCCTCCCCCGTTCATGCTCTGTCTCTCTCTGTCCCAAAAATAAATAAACGTTGAAAAAAAAAAAAAAATTAAAAAAAAAAACCTATCGAGTTAAAAATCAGAAACCTTTCAGATTAATTCAGTTCAGTTTCACTAAACATCTCCAAGTAGCTGTTTGATGTACCCCAATGACGGGTCATTTCTTTCACCGCTATGAGTGCAACTTACCTACGTGCCCAATGAATACTACGTTTACGTGTTCTTTTTTAGGAGCCCCTGGCGGTGCAACCACGGATTTAGGTTTTGGTATTTCCTCTTCCTCCTCCATCATTTCTTGGGCGCTCTCCTCTGGGGGTCTCCCATCTCCCAAGGAACCACCCCCTGGCTCTGCGTCACTTATTTCTTCTTTGTGCTCCCATGATTCTTCTGGGGACATTTCTGTCTCCCCATTTTCTACTGAAATAAGACACTTAACTTAGTACTCTGAAAAAGAATCACAGTCTGTACTCTAAAACACAGATGCCTTCAAACAACTAACATATTTTGCATATTTAGTTCCATTTCCTAATGTCTAGTGGAACATAAGCAAGAAAATCTTTCACAACAGAAATGGATTATGGCTTTCAAGCCCGGCCCCACTCTGGTATCAGAGCTGACACAGAGACTATGGGCGATTGCCATCCTCACGAAGCTTCATTTCCATGAGGCCACACAAGATGTAAACAGGAGATGTACCATTCCTAACAGCCCAGTTGTCCCAGGGTCAGGATGCCCTGACAGAGGGCAAGCAGCAAAGTTTAAAATCAGAACACAGGATTTACGAGATCTCTGCTTTTTCCTCTGCAAGTACTTTGGCATCAACTTCATCAATCACCTTGGGAACAGGACACCCTTAACAGCAAGCAAATGACAAAAAGGAAGGAAACCTTTCACCAAGGAAATGGAACAAGCCCAAGCCCTTAAACTGACTTTCGCACTCTTGCCCTCCGCTCGTCTCTATCTGCCGTCGCTCGGTTTATCGCGGCAGCGCTGACGTCCAGCTAGTGCTTTCTAAATCCCAACAGCCAAGACTCAATGTCAGGTTTAAATGTAGGCATTCCAATAACCATAACACTTACATTTGTACCTTCTATCTTGAGAGTGAAAGGGTTTCATATTACTGTATTAATACAGTCAGAAATTTTCTTACCAACAGGTTCTGAAAGTTCCATGCTAACAGCTGAATTTGAACCTAGACAAGAAAGTGAGATATAATACATTTACGAAACAATACCTAGGCTTTACACAGAGACAACTTAATGTTTTCTCCATTAAGCATTCGAAGGGTCATAGCATAGAAAATTACCTTCGCATAGCAACGACTGTTCCTCTTGGGAAGGTTCCGCAGGTGCTGTTTAATAGAAATAAGTTCTATTAAAAATTAAGTCCTGTGCATCCGTTTGTGTGTATCTTTTAAGACACAGTAAAAACAGGATTTCAATAACACAACAAAAACCTCAATAATGTAAACCAACAGGAACTAACTCAGGTGTTCAAATTAGAAGTCTCTGTTTAAAAAAATCCTTTTAAAAAATCTACTGATACAGCCAATTTTAAAACATTTTTGTCAACTGAAATGTATTCATAAAGGCACAGTTATTCTCTTAATTTGCTTCATAAAACTCTTCCTTCAAAGATACTGTAAAAGCAAGCCGCAACCCAGTGCTGATCAAATTAACCAGACTGCCTAACCGATTCCCAGTGCTTCTCTAGATTCTCTCTTGGTAGCTCCAGCCTGAGAAGGCTATGATTAAGCTCTTTTTAAGATTCTATAATCACATATGTTCTCATCAAGGTGCTTGAATAAATTCTATCTGATATCAATAAACTAAGAAGGAAAGTCACATAGAGTCCTCGAAATGCAAACGACCCCTTACAACATCTCAGAAAAGGTGATGACGATGACGCCAGTTTTGTCCTATAGCAGAATTCTGAGATCAAGCAACAATCCTGTTTCCACAGCTGTCACACTTCAAGTCTACTTATGACCCCGCTGGAAGAGATGTAGGACAAATATATACAGACACCCAATCGCATAAGTTTATTTTTCATATCTAAATGATACTCCAACATGAAAGCGCCCTGGCTTCAAAAAAAATCTCCAAAACGCAAAAGGTATCAGAGAATTTGAAGTCACCTGAATCCTACGCACGAATTAATGAAGAATAATGAATTCACAAACTGCACAGCTCATATTTAAAATCACTGCCCAGAAACACCTGTAAGCCAAGAAAAAGTTTGGGGCCCAACCTTCAATAACGTGAAGTGCGGAAGAGGGTCATTTCCTGTTCCTGAAAGGGAAAAGAGCAACCAGCTTTTTCCGAGGAGGGAAGTGACAGGCTGAGCGTCACCTGGGAAGGTAAGGGTAGCGCAGCGTTCATCGGGGAGGGAAAGAACACCACTGGCAGAAAGACCAACATCTTCACTGCAGGAAGGCAGGTCATGGGAACAAGTGAGCAGTACAACTAGAGAGGAGGGGTTAATCGCAAAGATAACAGAGGCATCATCGGACGGGAGGGGGAGGAGCGAAAGGTCTGAGTGACCCCGGCCTACGTGATTAGCAGCATATTAACAGAAGAGAAGAAAAAAATCATTTGAACGAGGTTTGGAAGGGGACAGGAATCATACTTCAGACAGAACTGAGGTTAACCTTTCCTCGTTTTCCATTTCAAAGGAAAGTTCATGGGCAGGGTAAAGAGAAACTGCTCCATTTTCAGAGAAAGCCAGCCAGTGCCAAGGGCATCAAGTCCACATGCCTCCCGAGGGCCAGAGGGGGCGGCAATGGGTAGCGGTGAGGGGCCAGCACCGAGCTGACCCCCGCTCTCCGTGCTGGCTTGTCGCCTGACGTCGTGCGACGCAGTTATTTCGCTGCAATTACAGACACGACATACCACCCACCCGACAGGACTGCCGACAGGATTAAAGGAGGGAATACACTTGTTCGCCGGTGTCTGTGAAGTAACTCCTGGCACCATGCAGATACTCAACACGTGAGTCTCGACCCCCTAACACGCGCTGGGAATAAACTCAACCCTCTCAACCAGCACAACGGACTACGAAATGCGGGCCAGACCGGACAGAAAGGCTCACAAATCTACACGGTGCTGGAGGTGGGGGCCCAGTACCTCCCAATGATTTCTAACAAGCCCTGAGGCTCTGACTCACTTGATCCCCCCACAAGCGCCGTGCAAGGGACGGCTGCCACCGCTCCCATCTGACGCTCAGACAAATCCAACCCACTAGGCTTTTCCAAGGTAGACAAGCAGCAACTCGCCCTTCGTCAGACAGCGTCTGCTGAGAAATCACTCAGCACAAGTACACGGAGTCGGCGAGGAGGTAGTGTTTGTTTTAAGGCAGGAAAAAGACAACTGGCACGGTGGGCTCCCCCATCGCGCAGTAAGACACCCTGAAGTGCAGCCGACCTTTACAAAACCAAACAGTACGTACCCCTGACCACCCCGTTCCAGAACCGGCTCGCGGGCTAACAAATACACAATACTGCAGAAGACCGCAAGGCATGTCTCCGGATAGTGACACCCGTCACGAGACCACCTCCGTGGCTGCAGAATGCGGCATACTGAACATCTGTTCAAGGTTTTATTTTTCAAAACACCTTCCATGTATAATACATTTGCCTTAAGTCTGTACGGCTGATACAGAGAGAGTCAAGTACCAAACACAATCAAGTGCTTAATATATACACAATGAAGGGGCGCCTGAGTGACTCAGTTGATTAAGCGTCCAACTTCGGCTCAGGTCATGATCTCGCAGCTTGTGGGTTCGAGCCCCGCACTGGACTCTGTGCTGACGGCTCAGAGCCTGGAGCCTGCTTCGGATTCTGTGTCCCTCTCTCGCTCTGCCCCTCCCCCATTCGTGCTCTACCCCCCCCAAAATAAAACTTTTAAAAAAATTATAGTATCACACAATGATGATATTAAAGAGCCCCCCCAAAATAAGTTGACCATACTTTCCCAAGATGGAAAAAAGCTTTCCATACATTCAGACATGAATCACATTATAAATCTAATGGCAATGCTAGTGACATTCGTGAACTGTTATTTTTGGAAAAATGAACCAGAAAAATCAGATATAGCCAAGATGTTCTTTTAAATTTAAACTTCTCGGGGCGCCTGGGTGGCTCAGTCAGTCGGGTGTCCAACTTCGGCTCAGGTCATGATCCTGCTGTCAGTGCGGAGCCTGCTTCGGATCCTCTGTTTCCCTCTTTCTCTGTCCCTCCCCCAACTCGTTCTCTCTCTCTCTCTCCCCCACCCCCAAAATAAATAAACATTTGAAAAAATAGGTTAACTTCTCAATATAGTTGTACCCAGTCTTCTCATGCGCACACATGTACAGACAACCTTTTCCAGCTCCTTCTACTCAGGTCATATTCATGATGCAGATCACATCCTGATGTTACTGGCTACTGAGGAGTCTGGGCCCAGAGTCATTCATTTGTTCGTGGTTAGCAAACAGATGATGTGATTTCTCAAGTCCTGCACAGGTCATACCCAATAGCAAAAGAACAGTAAACCTCCCAAGGAGTGAGGAGCAAAATCACGGTTTCAGATTTTCCAAAGGTGTTTCCATGTTCAGAAATACACCCTGGTCAAGTATTGGAAAACAGAACAAATCTCATCAAGGGGGAGAGTTATCAGAGTGTATCAGTGAGTAAAACTGCGATACCCCAAATTAAAAGGAAAACTAATACTATAATTTACGATAAAGGAAGATTAATGAACCGGCTGTGATACTAGGTACATTATCACAAATTTTAAAACAGGAAGTGAAAGAATTCACCAGAACACTGTCAAGCGAGAAGCACTGCCTGTGGTTTAACAAAGATGAAAATCCGAATCTTCAAATTATGAGAGAAAATTTGACCATGGTGAAGTAAGTCAGACACAAAGGGTCTCCTGTTGTAAGATTTCACTTACGTAAAATGTTCACAATAGGTAAATCCACAGAGACAGAAAGCAGGCTGGTGGTTGTCAGACGCTGGGAGGAAGACAGGGGACTAGGAAGTGACTGCTTAATGAGTACGGAACTCCTTTTGGGGTGATGAAAATGCTTTGGAACTGGAGAGGATGGTGGTACAACACTGGCTAAATTATTCACTCTAAAATGGTGAATTCTAGGGGTGCCTGGGTAGCTCAGTTGATTAAGCATGTGACTCTTGATTTCAGCTCAGGTCATGATCTCATGGCTTGTGAGTTCGAGCCCCGCATTTGGCTCTACGCTGACAGCATAGAACCTGCTTGGGATTCATTCTCTCTCTCCTCTCTCCTCTCTCAAAATAAATAAACATTTTTTTAAATGGTTAATTTTAAGGGGCGCCTGGGTGGCTCGGTTGGGCAACCGACTTCGGCTCAGGTCATGATCTCACAGTTTGTGAGTTCGAGCCCCGCGTCCGGCTCTGTGCTGACAGCTCAGAGCCTGGAGCCTGTTTCAGATTCTGTGTCTCCCCCTCTCTCTACCCCTCCCCTGTTCATACTCTGTGTCCCTCTGTCTCTCAGTAATAAATAAACGTTAAAAAAATTTTTTTTAAGGTATTTAAAAAAAATAATAAATAAATGGTTAATTTTAAGATTTTACCTTAATTTTCAAAAATACAAATATTTTTAAAAGATCTGATCATAAGGGGGAGCCTCAGTCAACAGAGTGTGAGACTCTGTTCTCAGGGTTGTAAGTTCAAAGCCCCACATTGGGCATGGAACTCATTCATCAATCAATCAATAAAACAAATACAATAAAATAACTGAATAACTAACTAAAGAAAAGCTGTGTTCATGGATCAAAAGGACTTCACCATGCAGACTTCTACTATGCTAGCTCATCATACGGCACAAGTCAGTCAAGGCCCTGAGAGGCGGTAGGTTGAAAGCCACGCTTTCACTCAAGCTACATGTTTCCAACACAAATGTTTGGCCGATTCTTGAAAAGTGCTTATTCTGTATAGTTCATAAATTAGTAATTTAAATTTGTACTGCTGTAGATATAAAATTGATTTTTAATCTGCCTTATACACTAAACAGCAATATTAATTTTTTTTTATTTTTTTTAACATTTATTTTTGAGACAGAGAGAGACAGAGCATGAACGGGGGAGGGGCAGAGAGAGAGGGAGACACAGAATCGGAAGCAGGCTCCAGGCTCTGAGCCATCAGCCCAGAGCCCGACGCGGGGCTCAAACTCACGGACCGCGAGATCGTGACCTGAGCTGAAGTCGGACGCTTAACCGACTGAGCCACCCAGGCGCCCCTAAACAGCAATATTTAAAATAGCTACCCTACCTAAAATTCCTTAGTCCTATTCGCTAAATGGTGTGCTCATTCAGGAAAAAAATAAACAACTTCAGTGCTGTCACAGACGCCCCAAGTGTCTTACACTGAACAGAAATGAGAAACAGTGTGACAGAATTCTGCCCCATACAAAGTTGCTGCAATGATGGAAATATTCCCAGTGCTGTGACAGGAGAGTCACTAGCCACAGGTGGCTATTAAGCGCTTGAGAGGTGGTACCGCAACCGCAACCGAGGAACTGGACTTTAAACTTTATCTAATTTTAACTGAACAGCCTCACGGGCAGTTTGAGCCTCGCATACACATTCTCCTCAATTCTGGCACAAACTTGCCACACCTGATCTTCCACTTTTTTTTTAATGTTTATTTATTTTGAGAGAGAGAAAGGGAGGGAACAGGGGAGGGGCAGAGAGAGAAGGAGAGAGAGAGAAAATCCCAAGCAGCCTCCACAAGGTCCACGCAGAGCCCGGCGCGGGGCTCGATCTCAGGACCATGAGTTCATGACCCGAGCCGAAATCAAGAGTGGACACTTAACCCACCGAGTGACCCAGGAGCCCCGATCCTGCACTTTTATCACACTCCCCGGCCGGCCCACCACCTGAAGGCTAAGGATCCCTCGGCAGAACCCCTCCGGCTAGGACCCTGCCTTCAAGTACAGGTGCACACACGTCAGTCTGGTTCCCAAGGACAGGACAGACTTCCGGAGTGACCGAGCCTCCCTCCGTTCTCTACCCCTGCAGTCCCCACAGGCTGGTACAGAGCCCGTCCTGTAGGGCCCAGAGGCACCGCTGGCCGATTCTCCCGAGTTAACGCCGGCTTCCCTTTGGTCTCCAGGGGGCTGCTTCCCCAGCCCGGTCACGTACAGGGTCACGTACACGGAGTCTGTGAGGTGGTCCCGGCCCGCCTGCCTCACCGCTCTCCCAGGAAGGCCCGGGGAAGGCCCACCTTCTCCACGCCCACTTTGGAACAAGGGCTCAGAGACACAATACTCAAGAGATGCTCAAGTACGGTCTGAGTGAGGAACTCAGAATTCGCCAGCGCTCGGGCGGCCACATAGTGTCACCCAAACTGCACGCGGGGGGGATCTGTCTCCCAGACACAACACCGGAAACCAGTAAAGGCAGACATCAGAAACGAGAGGCCACAGGACACACACACAGGTCCGTGGTTTTGCCTTAATACCGAACACTCTAAAATTACAAGGCACGATGTCACAGACAGCAGTGACCAGAACCACTGAAATCATTTAAGTCATCGTTTCCTAAAATGTACGAAGAAGCAATTTCAAAGTATTACTTTATTTTTTTAACGTTTATTTATTTTTGAGACAGAGGGAGACAGAGCATGAACGGGGGAGGGTCAGAGAGAGGGAGACACAGAATCTGAAACAAGCTCCAGGCTCCGAGCCGTCAGCACAGAGCCCGACGCGGGGCTCGAACTCAAGAGCCGTGAGATCATGACCTGAGCCGAAGTTGGGTGCTTACCCGCCTGAACCCCCAGGCGCCCCTCAAACTATTCCTTTAAACGAGAGCCTCGATCCTTCTCAGAAGGCCGCTCTGCTACCACTGAGCCGGCACACAGAGACTGTGCCACAGCCCACGAACTCTTGGGCTCCATTTCGGAAAAAGTATCGCAGCTAAAAAGATCTTTTAATATCAAACCACAAGAAAAGGGCGAGTAGGATAACTGTTACTAGAATAAGCTTTTATTTTTTATTTTTTTGAGAGAGGGAGGGTGAGCAGGGGGAGGGGCACAGGGAGAGAGAGAGAATCCCAAGCAGGCTCCACCCTCAGGGGGATCACGACCTGAGCTGAAACCAAGAGTCAGATGCTCAACCAACTGAGCCATCCAGGCGCCGCTAGAATAAACTGTGAAATCAGACCTAGATTCTAATCCTAGCTCCTTCGTTTATTCCTGGATGTCACTTTGCTCATTTACTTAGCTTCTCTGAGGCTGAATTTTCGCATCTGTCAAATGCTTTTAACAGGACCTATGCCTCAGGAGGGTATAGTGAAGGTACGGGCACATTAAGCAAGTGGTAACTGCTCAGTAAATTCATTACTACAACGAGCGTGTCAAAGCCCCATAATAATCACAGGAATTTAAGAATGAAATACAAGGCAAGTTCGCGAGCGAGAAGATCCATGCTGGTTGGAGCACCACCTCTGGGAACACCCTCCTCCCCATCATTAAACAGTGGGGTGCGTGCAGAGAGCACTGAACTAGCAGTTAGCAAATGTGGATTCCAGAACCAACCATGTCATTAAAGCCGCCAGAGACCTTTTGCGTTCCCTTAGCATCTCTAGGCTTCAGTTTCTTTATCCATAAACAGGTTATTACTTTATCCAGAGGCAGCTGTATTACTGCTAGGGTCCTGTCTGGCCCTAACATTCCAAGGTCCTATTTATTCAGTCCCTAAAGCAATGCCACATACCAACGTGAGCAGGCTTTCTCAAAGAGTAAAATTCCACTACATTTTCCAAACACCCCTCAAACATACGTCTGGGAGTCATATCCCACCCACTTCAAAAACAACTTGGGGGGGGCGCCTGGGTGGCTCAATCAGTCAGGTGTCTGACTTCGACGCAGGTCAGGATCTCTCGGTCCCTGGGCTCGAGCCCCGCATCGGGCTCTGTGCTGACCGCTCAGAGCCTGGAACCTGCTTTGGATTCTGTGTCTCCCTTTGTCTCTCTGCCCCTGCCCCACTCATGTTCTGTCTGTGTCTCAAAAATAAATAAACGTTAAAAAAAACAAAAAACTAGAGGCATACTTAAAATACACACAGTGAAACCATTTCAGACAGCCCCAATAAGGTACAAAGAGAAAACAGCTATGCACAACCCAAATCACTACCCAAAGGAGGCGGCCACAGACCGCTTAACAGCACGGTAACCCACCGGAGTTCTACAGCGCCGGTCAAGCAGGAAACACCCCAGTGACATTTAAGGTATGCACTTTGTTTCAAGTGAAGGGACACAATTACCTAGTCGGTATGTCGTTTGGAATTTGGTGTCACCACTCTTAGGCCAGGCTACTGAAAGATGCTCAGAAAATCCTTACTAAGTGTTCCTGTCACCTTGAAAGTAGCATTACGATGGGGATCTGGTTTAAACCGGAGCAATGAAACAATGAGGTTTCCTTAGAACAAAGCCATTTACGAAAAAAACCAAATACATCTACAGCCCAGCCCTGCTTGGTTAAAATCTGAAAACAAAGACGAAATTTTTAAGCAGCTTTGGTACGAATCAATGATTGCAGCTAAAAAAGGAGGCTAAGGATCTCAGAACTATCAAGAACCTTCGACTAGTGGCCCAATTCTTGCTTCCCAAGGATTTGTTAAGAACTGGGCACAGACCGTGCGATCCGACATCGACCGACCCCAAGACACCACCGGAGCTGCGGGTCTCGCTGCTGTTTGACATGAAAGCCACGGCGCGCGGTGGGAAAAGAAAAGTGTCGCTCACGGGGATGAGAGGCACAGCACGGGAACGTGGTCAATGGCATCACAACTGCAGTGTGGTGACCGGTGGAGCTACCCACCGCGAGGGGGACCACGACGCTGTGCACCTGTAACTAGTCACGCCGTGGTGTCAACCACCCTTCGATTAATAAAAGGTAACCGATGCTCTACGCCAGCCAATTCCTAACAAACTTAACAGAATACAGAAACACGAGAAAGGGGGACTGTACATGTGAATTACGGCTCGATCCAAAAAACACCCAGGTATTCACACAGAACACTTAGCAGAAAACAGAGCTTTAGTTTTAGGATTAGGGTGACAAGACTGAAATCATCACACACGGCAATCTAAGAACAGCTCCCCCTCTTAGCTTTGAAAGCCCTCCAGCCCCGCTGCGCGGCCCTCTTACCACCTTGTGTCTCCCAGGAGAGGAAAACGGGTATTTGATCACTTACTGGGCTCCTTGAGGATCACAACTGAATCGTCTTGGCGGCATCCCTTCAAGTGCCTAGCCCAGGATCCTGTGTTCTGTAGGCAGGCAAACGTTTGCTCCTTCACTGCCACATAGATGTATATCTAAGCAAAACGGATTCCCGGCTCCAAACATTCCATTCCAATTCTGCTAACTCACGGCCAAAAGGATACCCAACCTCTTTTTCACTCCTCTCTTTTTCAACCAGGACACTACTGTTAACACTTTAAGCCTTTTTCCTCCCCACTAAACAAAAGCAAGGGAAACGAGGCTTAAAAATCTGTCCTCTACGTTTCCCTAACTCACATGACAGATTTTAATTGCTGTCTTTTCACGCAGTACAATTCCAGAAAAGGTGAGAAATAAGCAAAGGACAAAAGAATGCAAAAAGTGATGTACTATCTACGCTAAAGAAAACCTGCCCCAAAGAGGGTTTCTTCCCAAACATTCCACAGTTTCAAAAGCTGCTGGGCCCGGCACAGGACTATTGACACCTTACTTGTTCCCTAAACCCCCACGCGCCAGCCAACCCAGCATGTGAAATCATAAAACAAGAGCCCAAATCTGGTAGTCTAGAAATCAGCAAGTCAAGAAAAGAAATAACCAGGTACAACACTCCGTAGCAAAAGTAACACCCCAGTAACAATACTCTTCCCCGATTTCCTCTGCTTACTGGACGCCATTTACTAGCCCATCAAAGCCTAAAAAAGCCTTAACATTGGAATTGTTATTGAAAGGAAGGCATTTCAGTCTTAAAGAAAAAGAAAAACAGATCATAAGAACCTTATCTATCATCTATATAAACATATCTATCAGTTTCGACAGGCACTGTTTAATGTAAGAGCTCTTCTGGGCGAAACACTATTACTTTGATTCTGGATCTTCTCCACTCTGGTGGCTCTGAACAGGTCACCTTTGAGAGACTAGGGATTAATGAGCATCCACCAAGTGGTGAGTTTTAGGGGCACTTGGGTGGCTCAGTCAGTTAAGCGTCTGACTTCGGCTCAAGTCATGACCTAGAGGTTCATGGGTTCAAGACCCCACTTCGGGCTCTGTGCTGACAGCTCAGAGCCTGAAGCCTGCTTCAGATTCTCTGTCTCCCTCCCTCTTTGCCCCTCCCCTCCTCACACTGTCTCTCTCTCAAAAAGAAATAAACATTAACAGAAAATTAAAAGATGAATTTTATGATGAGTTAGAGCTCAATCGTTAAAAAAAAAAAAAAAAAAAAAAGAAAATCCTTCCCCTACAAAAAGATACTCAGTGGGGTGCCCGGGTGGCTCAGGCGGTTGAGCGTCTGACTTCTCCAACTTCGGTTCAGGTCATGATCTCCCACTCTGAGTTTGAGACCCCCGTTGGATTCTGTGCTGACAGCTCAGAGCCTGGAGCCTGCTTCGGATTCTGTCTTCCCCGTTCTCTGCCCCTCCCCCACGCATGCTCTGTCTCTCTCACTCTCAAAAATGAATAAATGTTAAAAAAAAAAAAAAGATACTGAGTGAAACCCAAACACTACAAAATAGAACATTTCTCTTTAAAATTCCAGTTCCACGACACAACGTGCAACATCTTGGAGACAATTCCTCCTCTGAGGGCCTACTGAGGACTGCTGGTTTTGTTCCATACTGTTTTCACCGGCAGAGTTTTGAGAGGTGCTGAGAACGGGTTGGTGGAAAGAACACTACCCCCCCCCCCCCATTTTAGAAGCTCTGGCCCTTCTAAAAGGTCCCAGTGCTATGTATGGTCTGAATACCTGTCCCCCCCCCCCCCCCCCCAGCAAATTCCTATGCTGAACTCCCAGTGCCCAATGTGACAGAATTAGGTGGGGCCTTTGGGATGCCTGAGAGGTCATGAGGGTGGAGCCCTCTCATAAAGGGATTAGTGCTTTTATTTAAAAAAAAAAAAAAAAAAGTCCCAGAGAGCTCTCTTGCCCCTTGCGCAGCGTCCACAAATGTCAGCAGTTGGCTATCCAGAAGAGGGCTCTCTGACCAGGCCGGAACCCGGATCTCGAACTTGAAGCCCGCAGACCTGACACCAACAGACTTCTGCGGCTTACAAGCCACCAGGTCTGTACTACTTTGCTACAGCAGCCCGAACACACCAAGTAACCCTCATCACCACCGCTGAATCTGTTTGTCATTTAACAAAGAAAAGACCGACCTGGGTGCAAAGCAGAACTGTGAGTACATTCTATGGGAGAAAAATGTTAAGTTTTAATCCAAGTAACCCCCGTCTTCTACATGTTAATTCATTTCAGGGCCTCCACTTTAAAGGGCATCACTTAGCCAATGCACTTACTTGGATCCGTAGGGAATTAAATGAATTTAATGAACTTAAGTGAATTATACTTAATTACACTTAAATGGGTTCCACTTAATGATTTCTTTGGAAACTTGTATTAAATTTTCAAAGAGATCTAACTAAGGTCAGTACTGAATCCCCAGTTCTGACCTGGGATGGCTAGAAACAGGCATACATATGAATGAGCCTTCCAGAAAGGTGAATGGCACTTTGGGCAAAAGCATCTTCTTCCTCCTGCTCAAGCCACCAATGAAAGTATTTTAAAAAAAAGAGACAAAGGAAGAAAAAATGAACTTGCCTGTTTTGGGGAGAAATGACAGATATCCATTCTACACACATATATTTTACAAGTCAGTCATCCTAGTGCTCTCCCTCTAGACTCTGTCAGGAGTTCTCCTGATATTTAGTCTAAAAACACACCCGCCACAAATTTCAGCTATGGCTTAACAACAAAAGAAAACAGGCTTACCCTCCTGACTATTTCCTCACTACAAAAAACTTGCGAATTTTATGGCTCCCACTTTATAAATTTCAATCCAAGGCCTAGTTTCAACTTTTTTCCTGCTTCTTCCAAGCACAGTTCCCTGCTCTGATGGAGGTCTTTTATGGACCTGAATGGGCTGGAACATGTAATCCAACAGTCCCACGGAAGTATGGACCTCAGTTTAGAAAAACCATTCTTGGAGCGCTTGGGTGGCTCAGTAGGTGGAGCGTCTGACTTCAGCACAGGTCACGATCTTGTCCATGAGTTCGAGTCCCGCATCTGGCTCTGTGCTGACAGTTCAGAGCCTGGAGCCTGCTTGGGATTCTGGGTCTCCCTCTCTCTCTGCCCCTTCCCCGCTCATGCTCTGTCTCTCACTGTCTCAAAAATAAACATTAAAAAAATTATTTAAAAAAAAAATCCATTCTTTTCTAAACTGACGTCCTATGGAAGATTATGTTTTGACATTAATGGGCATTTTGTAGAAGCAGCTGGTAAAGTCAGTAACACCAAAATAGGTTTCTGATTAAAAAAAAGAAAAGAAAAGAAAAAACTGACCACAACGTAGGGAGTTTTCCACCAACTTCCCCACATACTTTTACATCTCCAACTTCTAGCAGTGCCACAGAGAAAGGGTTAAGAGTAAGGCGGAAAGTGGCAACTACCGGGAAGAGAAAAGACAGTCCCCAGCATAAGAGGTCACTCAACAATAACCATCATTACTGACCACTGCTCAAGGATGCCTGTTCTCTGACGGCTGATGACTACGTAGTCTGGAAAAGGAGCTCTAGGTGAAGCCAAAGTGGTGGTGGTGGCTCCAGAGGGAGGAGGGAGGGCCAGAAAGAGAAAATGGATGGATAAAGGCAATCTGCGCGGTAAAGCATGCGGAAACAAATACGGAGCTGGTAATGAACTAGTTTAGGCAGCCAAAATGGCTTGGTCTAAGCAACAAAATAAAATGAAATAAAGATAACAGTGATAATAAATAGTAATAATGGCTGAATTCCCTTATTCAAAAGGAAAACATCACCCGCTCACACAAATAAACAGCAGTCAACGAAGCAACCCAAATCCAAACTGCGTGCTCACACACAAACTTTGTGAAACTATTTCTCCAAACTTTCTGCTTCTAAAGACAAAACTATAGCAAAAGCTGCTGAAAAAACGAACTTCCGAGAGCACTTTTATGATGTCCACTTACCTACGACATGCCACAACACAGAACTCTGAAGAGAAATCAACAATCTACTCTCACTGGCAAATTGCTGGGAACCTCGAAGACCCAGTTCCCAACACCCCGGTTAAAGAATTGGAAGGACAATGCCCCTTTTACTCTCTCTCTCTCTTCCAACAGATACGGGCAGTTCCTAAAGTAAGCGCCTTTATATGGCACGCATAGAGTTCACTCACTTCACGTTGCTATACAATCAGCTTCTGAAAGCATGCTGCCCTGCAGCAGGATACAGGAAGATCTTAAAGACCCGACTCAACTTGAAACCACAGAAACAATGTCTACTAGCGATGATGAAAACGGCACAGGACAACTATTCGTTCTAACAAAAGCGCAAGTGTATGCACGGATTCGTTACTGACACGTGAACAGAAAGAGCGACTTACACCTAGCAGCCTGAATAAGGTATCCGATCGTAACGCAACGAACATTCTAAACGTGTCACTAAAGAGGAAAGTCCGAGCCCCGCTTTGAGAAAAAGGCCACACCAATCAAGGCAGTTGCCTAACACATGAAGGCTTAAGGGAGGAACTCTGACTTTGTGACACTTTGTGAACTTTACAGGCTTACAAATGCTGAGGGTGGAAAAGATCTTTGTATTGATAGCCAACAGTTTCTGCCGGATCACAAGACTGCAATGCATCTTGGGATTCCTTCAGGACGGTTCCGTGTCACAGATATTTAAAACGTAATTACTGTCTCAATAATAGAAACTGCAGCAAGAGACGCTCTCTCGCCTCGCCCTAAGGTGAAGCGAGAACTCGAGCATTCATTCGCCCTCCCCAGCTCCTCGGATCTCTCAACGTCCCCTCTGACCCACTCCTGGCCCCATCTGTCCTCACTTCTAGGCCTCGTGGCACTGACCGGCCGCGGGCCACCCCCCCCCACTCCGTCCCATACGGTCCCCACTCCCAGCGGGTGACTGCGGCCCCCCGGGGGAGCGGCGGCCCCTGGTCCCGCCGGTGTCCCCCCCGCACGCCGCCCCCGCCCCGCCCGGCTCTCCGCCGCGCCCGGCCCGCGCAGGCCGCCTCCCGGGCCACGGGCCGCCCCACCCAGGGCTGCTCTCGCCCCGGCGCCGCTGTCAGCGCCCCACGTGCCGCCGGGCCCCGCGGGACGCGCCGCCCGAGCCCACCCCACCCCACCCCCGTCCCCATCCCTGGCGGAGGGGGGCGCCCTCCGGACCCAGGCCAGCTGCTCCCGCCCCCGCAGCCCGGCTCCCCCCCGCCCCCCCGCGGCTGCCCCGCGCGTCCCGGCCTTTTACCCGGAGGACCTCCAGCGCCGCTGCCGGCTCCGTGGTTGGGGGCGGCGGCGCCAGCTGGGGACAGCGGCTGCTGGGTCGGGCCCCGCAGGAAGGACGGCACGAACTCGGCAGCGTGGACGTTGGGCACGAAGGGCTTGGCGTTGACGTTGAGTTGCCGGCTGAAGGCCGCGCTGAGGTGCTCACGCTGGGCCTCGGTCGCCGCCGCCGCCAAGGGGACGCCGGCGCCACCGCACGGGCCCGGCCCGGGAGCTTCCATGTCCGCTTGGTCCCAGCAGTCGGGCGCCGAGTCGCTGCTGCTGCTGCCGCTGCTGCTCCCGCCGCCGCCGCCGCCGCCGCCGCCACCACTGCCCGGATCCATGATCGGGGGGGCCGTGTGTGTGGTGAAGAGAGGGCGGGAAATGGAGGCGGGGGCGACGGGCCGGGCAGGAGCAGGCCGCGCTGACCCGGCGAAGCGACGAGGCAGAGGGGCCGGGGGCTAGCGACACAGTCCCCGGCGTCGTCGCGGCGAAGGCTCCGGTCGCAACTCCGCACTCGCGACGACAACGGCGGCACCAGCTCAACCCTCCTCGTGTGTGCGAGCGGATCTCCTCCCACCCAACCCCAACCACCTCGGACCGCCTCAGCTCCGGCCCCACGCCGGCGGGGATTGACCCCTCCCCGCCACCCGTACCTTCGCCTCGGTAGTTCCTGGCCCTGTCCGTCCCCGTTTCTGGCTATGAACCACGGCTGCAGACGGAACTACCAGTTCCGGCAGCGCCCGCGCGACCCCGCTGCGGTTTTCCCGTGGGCCGATGGGAGTGGGAGTTCGGGGCTCCGGAGCAACCGGAAGCGACTCCGGCTCCCGGCAGGCAGCGCGGGGAGGCAGAGGTCTGGTCGCAGCCGCGCGGCCCCACCTGTCACCGGGTGGGGGTAGGGGTGAGGGCGAGTCCTTGCCTGACTCTTCAGCCGCGGGGTTGGTCCACGCTGCCCTGTGGGGCACAGGCTGCGGGGAAACGGATAACAGTTCTAACGCGCAAAGCAAAGCTCTCGGCTCCTGGAATCCCCGCCTTCTCGCATCACCGGTTTCTGCGTTCTCTGCCTCCCCAAGTCTCCCTACCTTCTGCTCTTTCTTTCCACCTTCCTTCTCCCCGCCCCCAGCAAGAATCTGCCCTACATTTCGAAGCCGACGCTGCGCGTCTTGGCGTTTTATGTATTCATTTGGTGGAAGAGAATAAAACCGTGAGACAGTACAACTTGAACTGCAATGTGGCTCGTAAAGCGCTCGGGCCCAGCCTCTGCCCCGGCAGAGGGGATTATTAACTGGAAACTTTGAATGACTCACCGTCTGTTTGACTAGTCATTTAAAGCCTTCACCCAAACTTTTCCATTCCTCCCCTCCTCCCGGCCAAGGGCTTTGCAAATCAAACAGAGGATTGCCATATTCCATGTTGTATCCAGTTGTACCCACCTAGTTAAGATTTTTTCCGGTGCGTCCAGCTTCTTTATGCACCATTAGGTGAAGTGGTTTTCTTCTGAATGATGGGATTTCCTCCAGTATTCCGTAGTGCTTTATTGACTGCCTCTCACTCACCCGGACACTGTGCGTTTAGGTAAACACGGAGAAGAGGAGAAGCAAACCCTTAGGTCAATTACATGAAGTAGGAAAATAACGCTGTTCTGAGTACCTGTTAATTTCCTGTAATTCACCCACGTGGAACCCAAGACTGTGGCGGGGGGGGGGGGGGGGGAGGGAGACCTATTGTTGATATTTTTCTCAGAGGAGTCTAGACAGCTTGCAACTAATCTGCCAAAAATTACAGAGTAAAGGCGTAGACGCACACAGAATAGATGATTCTTAACAACCTTAAGTTAAGGTCCCAAATCTACATCTAGATATGAATTTAAAATTCAAATATCTGTACCTTAAAGATAAAAGAGGATCCAGCCTAATGAGACAGCTCAAAAACAAACCTGTCAGTTACCTTTCAAAACAAATCCTATGCTAAAGTGGTTTGAAATTGTGTTTAATATTAAACTAGCAAATTTTATCAATGCCTTTTTTTTTTCTTTAACTCATAACACTTGGAATATCAACTGCTGTAAACGTAAAGAAACCAGAGACCTCCATTATAACAAGGCTGGCTTTAAGTTTATCTTTAGATCTGTGGTCCATACTGCCTGAAATCTTCTGGACATTGATTTCTTTTTTCCCCCACGACAGATGATGTAATCCCCTAATTAACACAAAGTTCAGGTTACAGCCTATTAATACAGTTTTCTGAAGACCTGTTTGAATCTTTCTTAAGAGCATCCCCCTTCAGGGATACCTACCTGGGTGGCTCAGTTGGTTAAGCCTCGGGGTCTTATCTCGGCTCAGGTCTGGATCTCACAATTGGCTCCTGAGACGGAGCCCCACCTCAGGCTTTGCGCTGACAGCATTGGGCCTGCTTGGGATTCTCTTTCTCCCTCTCTCTCTGTCCCCTCACCCACTCACACTTCTGTCTCTCTCTCTCAAAAATAAACTTAAAAAAAAAAAAAAAAGCGTGTCCCACTTTAAAGTTGGTATTAAGTGATTGCCCTCAGGTTTACTGAGAAGTTGTTAACAATTGATATAAAAACTCAGACCGTCCTTCATATAAGGGAGACTTGAATTGCTACTGAGTGAGATAAATATTTTTATTTTCTAGTCACAACAAGAAGAAAACACTGTGTCCAAAATAAAATGCCTTCTCACTCAAGATTGGCACTCCCTAACCTACTCCTTAAAAAACGTCAACACAAGCGTCTGGCTCAAAGAGTGAACCGTACTGTCCTTCAACCACTTTGTCATTGGACACTATACTTCACCGTGGACCAGCCACAGGGCACCAGAGGACGGGTCCCTCTTAGGTTAGTTCTTCACGCTAATTAAATTAGCAGCGTCTTTGTGGCTGCGGCTTTTTCTAGAGACAAAGACAAAAACTGCTGAGACCGCAGCTTAGAAAAGCAGTTGATGTCGTTAGCTGCCATGTCCCTGAATAGGATCATCATTGGAAATTCAGGAAAGAATCCACTCCGTTGGTTTTCAGAAGCTTTGACCTGCCAGGGTTGAGGCACTGCTCTAGCGGGCAAGTGGGAGGCTCTTCTTGATAATCGCATGCCCCGTATGATGCGCGGCATAGAAAATGTGCTTAACAACCTCTTTACTTCACGCCATGCTTGTTCAAGGTCTGAGTCGTTCCGGGACAGAGAATTCCTGTCTTCCAATGCAAGCCCCACCAGCTGGCGTTTCTAGTGTTCTCTCTCTTTCGCTCTCTGCATTTCTCCTATCCTCCCTTGGTTATTCTGCCTTTAAAATGAATCAGGGTGGGGGCACCTGGGGGGCTCCGTCGATCAGCTCAGGTCATGATCTGACGGTTCGTGGGTTCGAGCCCCACGTCGGACTCTGCACTGACAGTGCAGGGCCTGCTTGGGATTGTCTGTTTCTCTCTCTCTGTGACCCTCCCCACCCCCTTTCAAAACGAAAGAAATAAATATTTTTAAGTAAAAAAATGCTTTAATAAGTAAAATAAAATAATAAAATAAAATGAATCAGAGTCTTGGGGTGCCTGGGTGATTCAGTCACTTGAGTGTCTGACTCAATTTCGGCTCAGGTCATGATCCCAGGGTTGTGGGATCGAGCCGCCTTGGGATTCTTTCTCTCTCTCTCTCTCCTCTGTCCCTCTCCCCGGCTCGCACTCTTTCTCTCTCTAAAATAAAAATAAAAATAAAAATAAAAATAAAAATGGGGCACCCAGGTGGCTCAGTGCATTAAGAATCACACTCTTGGTTTCCTCTCAGGTCGTGATCTCACGGTTGTGAGATCAAGCCCCTCTTGGGCTCTGCCCCAAGCGCTGAGCCTGCTTAGGATTCTCTCTCTCCCTCTCTCTCTCTCTGCCCCTCTCCCTTACTCTGTAAATGAATGAATGAATGAATAAATAAATAAATAAACTTAAAAATAAAAACAAATAAAATGAATCAGGATCTCAGCACCTGCACCTTTGAGTTTCCCACCCAGTACGTTGTTTTGTTTCTTTAATCTGAAAGTTTATCCTTCTTTGCTTCCAAACACGAGGCTGATATGAAAACCTCACGGCCATCCCAGGGTTTTAGCAGATGGAAACGTGTGCACACAGCTGGACACTTGAGGTGACGTGGGCATCCCACCAAATGTTTTCTGCAGAAATACCAACGCGAGGGTAAAAGCCTGTCCTTTCCAGCATTTTTTTGCAGTAGCTCCAAAGCAGGAACAACCTAACTATCCATCAACAGGGAAATTATGATTAAATGAGTGATGGTATATCAATACCATGGAGTAATATGCAGCTATCAAAAAGAGTGACAGACTAGGTGTCAACGTGGAAATTCACTTCTAGTATATGGTGAAGTAGAGGAGGAACGCTTTGTGTTGTATGTGGAATATGTAGTAGATCAGTGTATCTAGTACAATCTATGTCTTTAAAAGCATCTAGATTTTTCCTCTCCCTGAAATGTTCTTTCCCCAGATCTTCCCCTCTCCAGCTCATTGTCGTTCAGCTCCCAGATGTCCTCTCCTACCCACCCTGGCTCTCCACCAACTCACATCACTCTCTACCCTCATACACAGTTTTATTTTTTTCAGATGCCTTATCACAAGCTGAAATTCTTTATTGGTTCCCATGCTTACTGCCCATCTCCTCCTTCCGGAAAGTTAATTCCGTGACTGTCTTACTTGCTACTGCATTCCTATCACCGACAACGATGCCAGGCATGGAGAAAGTGATCAGTAGACATTGGAGAGAGAATGAGACCTATGTATCTCTTTGTATGTTGTAAACATTTTTAAAAGTGTGGACAGTTACATATTAAACAGTTCATGGAAGGTGTATTTGTGAGGTGGGATTGGATGTGGAAAGGAAAGCAGCCAGAAGAAGAAATTGTAATTTTTTACTTCTGTTTTATGTTTGGGTTTCCCTGCAGGAAGCAAATGGCTTTAAAAAAATTCTTTTATTGGGGCGCCTGCGTGGCTCAGTGGGTTGGGCTTCTGACTTCGGCTCAGGTCACGATCACACAGCTTGTGAGTTCAAGCTCCAAGTTAGGCTCTGCGCTGACAGCTCAGAGCCTGGAGCCTGCTTCAGATTCTGTGTCTCCCTCTCTGTCTGCCCTTCCCCCACTTGTGCTCAGGTCTCTTTCTCTCTCTCTCTCTCTCTCAAAAATAAACCTTCACAAAAATAAAAAATAAATAAAAAGAAGGCTTTTATAGGCAGGAGGGAGCAGGAACAAGGAAACGATATTAGCAAAAAGGCAGATTGGTTGTGGCAAGGTCCCTTTCCTTGGGCGGATGGCAGGGGTCTGTTAGGCAGAGGACCTCATTAGTGCTGACCCGGTGATTCTTGATTGACTGATTATTAAGATTCCATTTCTGGGAGAGACCAACACTAGAATTAAGACTCATTTTGGTGACATGGGCTTAGCATGTGACTCTATGCTTGGGCTGTTGCCTTATTTATAAAAATAACCATCATGTATGGAAAGAGCTCAACTGTCCATTGACAGATGAATAGATAGAGAAGATGGGGTATATATTTATGATGGAGTATTACTCGGCGATCAAAAAGAATGAAATCTTGCCATTTGCAACTACGTGGATAAAACTGGAGGGTATTAGGCTAAGTGAAATTGGTCAGAGAAAGACAAATATCATATGATTTCACGCATATGTGGAATTTAAGAGACAAAACTGATGAATATAAGGGAAGGGAAGCAAAAATAATACAAAAATGGGGGGGGGACAAAATATAAAAGACTCCTAAATACAGAGAACAGGGGCACCTGGGTGGCTCAGTTGGTCAAGCATCCGACTTCAGCTCAGGTCATAATCTCACGGTTTGTGGATTCGAGTCCATGTCGGGCTCTGTGCTGACAGCTCAAAGCCTGGAAACTGCTTCGGATGCTGTGTCTCCCGCTCTCCCTGCCCCTTCCCCACTCATACCCTGTCTCTCAGTCTCTCAAAAATAAATAAATGTTAAAAAAAATCTTTTTTAAATACAGAGAACAAACTGAGCATTGCTGGAGGGGTTGTGGGCAGGGGCATGGGCTACATGGGTGAGGGGCATTAAGGAGGACACTTGCCGGGATGAGCACTGGGTGTTACACGTAGGCGATTAGTCAGTGGAATCTACCCCTGAAATCATTGTTGCAGGATAAGCTAACTAACTTGGATGTAAACTTAAAAATTAATTAATTAATTTAAAAAGTGAAGAATAAAAATAAAAAAATTTTAAAAAGCATGCGACTCTTGATTTTGGCTCAGGTCACGGTCTGGAGGTCGGTGATATCAAGCCCCTCATTGGCCTCTGTGCTGACAGTGCAAAGCCTGTCTGGGGTTCTCTCTTTCTCTCCCCCTCTCTCTGCCCTTCCCCCGCTCCCACTCACACGCGCTCTAAACAAACAAACAAACAAACAAACAAACATTTTTAAAAATACATAAAAAGAAAAAGAAACCCTAAGATAGGACTTTCTTGTTATTTCATTGGCTCGGGAGCTTAATGACATCAGGGGCCCCTACCTTTCCATCCGTCTGCTGGCCTGGGTGTTGGCTTCCTCTCCAGTCTGGTCCCAAGACAGCTGCAGAGTCCCAGAGGCCAAGTCCAGAGAAATAGTAGAGAGCATCTCGACCGGTATCTTCCTTCCAAGAATGAGAAGTTTCTCCCAGAAGCCCTCCAGGAGGTATCTCCTCCCATGTCATTGGCAGGAATTGGGCCAGATACCCATTCTTTTTTTTTTTTTTTTTTTTCAATATATGAAATTTATTGTCAAATTGGTTTCCATACTGGATACCCATTCTTGAAAAGGACATCTCTTTTTACTGTGGTGAAATACACACACAAAAATACTAAGATTTACCACTTTCACCATTGTAAGTGGATACTTCAGTGGCATTAAGTACAGTTCACATTGTCAGAGCGCCTGGGTGGCTCAGTCAGTTGAGAGCCTGGCTCAGGTCGTGATCTCATGGTCTTGAGATCGAGCCGCACATTGGGCTCCGCACTAAGCATGGAGCCTGCTTGGGATTCTCTCTCTCTCTCTCTCTCTCTCTCTGCCTCTCCCCGCCCCCCTCAAAATAAAGAAATAAACATTAAAAAAGTGTATTTCACATTGTTGTGCATCCACCACCACCATCCAGCTCCAGACCTTTTTCATTTTTCCAACCTCAAATTCCATCCCTACTAAACACCAACTCCCCATTCTCCTCTCCCCCGTTCCTGGTAACCACCATTCTGCTTCCTGTTTCCGTGCAGGTGCCTCGTGTAAGTGGAATCCTACAGTGAGAAACATTGTATTACTTAGCATAATATCCTCAAGGTTCATCCCTGTTGTCAAAATTGTCTTCCTTTTTAGCGTTGAATAATATTCTGTTGTGTGCGCGCGTGTGTGTGTGTGTGTGTGTGTGTGTGTGTGTGTATGTGTGTATTTTGTTCATTCATCTATCGGTGGACGCTTGGGTTTCTTCCACCTTTTGGCTATTGGTATGAGTGGACAAACACCTGCTCAAGTCTCTGCTTCTGCTGCTTTCAGTTATATGCCTACGAGTAGAATTGCCAAATCATAGGGCAATCCTACGTTTCATTTTCTGAGGAACCTCCATACTGTTTTCCACAAGGCTACACCATTTTGCATTCTTACCAGCAGGGGCACAAGAGTTCCAATTTCTCCCCCTGCTCACCAGCGTGCATTACTTCCCGTTTTGTTTGTTGTAATCATAGCCATCCTAGTGAGTGTGAAATTTTATCTCACAATCGGGGTTTGCACTGTTGGTGGCACGTTAAAATCACCTGGGGGAACTTTGAACCTAACCCACCTGGGCACCGAGACATGTTATTCTTTTTCTTTAATTTTTTTTTAATGTTTATTTATTTTTGAGAGAGAGAGCGAGCGAGCGAGCATGAGCGGGGGAGGGGAAAAGAGAGAGGGAAACACAGAATCTGAAGCAGGCTCCAGGCTCTGAGCTGTCAGCACAGAGACTGACGTGGGGCTCGAACTCACAAGCTGTGAGATCATGACCTGACCTGAAGTTGGAGGCTCAACTGACTGAGCCACCCAGGAGCCCCGGCATTAATACATTTTAAATATGAGGTCTCTGTGTGAGGCCAAGCTTGAGAACCACTGGTCTAAAGACAAATCATCTAGAAGGAAGGAAGGAAGGAAGGAAAGAGGGAAGGAAGGAAGGAAGGATATTGGGGAATCAATTACCGCGTGAAATACATCTCAGAATTGAAAGTACAGAGTCCTCAGTTGGGTTTCTAACTCTAAATTATTCATAGAAATTTGGAACCAGGGTAGCACATCAGCCCAGGTAACCATAATGGATATAAAACATGCCATCTGCTGCGAAATTTCTTCACCCAGCAAACATTTAGTCACCATTGGCAACACAAGCTATGGTAAGTTGACTGGTGCTGCACTTTGGCTAGACTCTCTCCTTTCATGCGGTTTGTTTGTTTGTAACAGCATTTGGAGATTCCATTCACGTGCCATACAATTCCCCCATTTAGAGCGTACAGCTCAATGGTTTTTTAGTGTAGTCACTGTTGCTGTGCAACTGTCCCCAAACATCATGGCGTTTGTTAGTGTTTGAAGCCTGGATTAACGGAAACGCAGTTTGGAATGAAATGACCCAATGGCTGACCTCGAGCAGAAAAAGGGCGGTAAGTCGCAAAATATGTAAGCAATTCTTTACAAAGAAGACCGCACGGAGCAAGGCCAGAAAGGTAATGAAAGGGGGGGAGGGGCACCTGAGTGGCTCAGGGATTTGAGCACCAGGCTCAGGTCATGATCTCACGGTTCCTGAGTTCAAGCCCCAGCGGCGGGCTGGATGCTGTCCGGACAGAGTCCCCTTGGCATCCTCTGTCTCCCTCTCTCTCTCTCTGCCCCTCCCCCGCTCTTGCTCTCTCCCTCAAAAATAAAAAAACATTAAGGGCACCTGGTTGGCTCTGTGGGTTGAGCCTCTGACTTCGGCTCAGGTCGTGATCTCCCAGTTCGTGAGTTCAAGCCCCACATCGGGCTCACTGCTGACTGCGTGGATCCTGCTTCGGAAACTCTGTTCCCCCTCTCTCCCTGCCCTGCCCCCGCTGACACTTTCTCTTTCAAAAATAAGTAAATACACATTAAACACATTTTTAATAAATAAATAAAGATTAAAAAAAGAAAGGTAATGAAAGACTGAATCGATAGCGGATAACAGAGATATTGAATTTGCTAAGGCCAACCTGAGCACCATGACCTTGGGCCCCAGAGCTCCGTCTAAAGGAGTCAGTCACCCAGTTCCTGTGCCAAACTGGCTTCCTCAACTAGCTCCTCTGGGTTAACCACCTGTCCAATGAAACTGCCACGAAAACCAGTTGTTCTGGTCTCCCCGGGACTCGGAGACGCTTCCACGAGTAAGTTTCCTACGTCAAGTTGCAGCCTTCGCTTTCCAAGACCATCTGCCCGGAGGGAATGCTTGTATTCAGAGATCTTAGCCAACATCATCCTGGGTGCCCTCCGTGACTACAGTCCGGGAGGTTTAATGATTGCTGACCCCTGCTGGCTTTCCCTGCCAATGGTTTGTCCCCACGAAGCAGAAGGAAGCTACCAGGAACCCCCCTGAGACCTGCCTGTTTCCTCAGCCAGCCTGGCCCGGCTCTGCTCCCAGAGCTAGCAGAGCTTGGCCGGTAGAAAGGTGTCTAAAAGACAGCAGTCTCCAGGTTCCACGGGCCTATTGATTTACATTTGAAACGGGCTGTCTCGTGGCTAATGATTATCGCATTACATCCCCTTTGTGAATGTAAAAGACCCAGAATGGAGAGCACAGAGAAACTCTGATAATGATCAGTTAACTCAGATGAAAAGTTGATTCAGTCGGCAGAAATCAGGGTTCATTATTTCCGAGGGAGTAACAGATTGCTAATTATGTTTTACATCTAAAAGCCTGGCTAATTTCATTCCAGGGTCCCCGGCATGTTTTTACAGACTCCATGTCGGGGAAGGGGATTCATAGGTGGGAAGAGGAAAAACAACTAAAATCAGTCGCTTTAAGCTGCGCAGCTTGCCTATTAAATAATGTATATATTTTACCAATACGTAATAACAGCAATTATTATTTCATAGTTTTCATTGAACCATTCAGTGGCATTAAATACATCTCCATTGTTCTGTAAACATCACCACCATTTATCTCCAGAAATTTGCCTTTTTTCTAACGGAAACTTTGTGAACAATAGCTCCTCGGGGCTCCTGGCTGGCTCAGTCCATTAAGGTTAACGTCCCGGAGTCCAGCTTGGGTCATGATCTCACATTTCCAGAGTTGGAACCCTACATCGGGCTCTCTGCTGTCAGCGCAGAGCCCGCTTAGGATCCTCTGTCTCCCTCCCTCTGCCCCTTCCCTGCTCACACTCATTCTCTCAAAAATAAATATTTTATTTAATTTATTTATTTTGATTTTTTTTTTTTCTTTGAGACAGAAGGAGACAGAGCATGAGCAGTGGAGGGGCAGAGAGAAAGGGAGACCCAGAATCCAAAGCAGGCTCTGAAAGGGCGGGCCTACGCCAGCCGACTCCATCTTGTTCTGTGTCCTTCACCTTGACCACACCTCCTCCCCTTGAGTAACCCCCCCTCACCTGCCTAACAGGACTCGGACCCTTCCCCAGGACCCTTCCCCAGCCAATCGGCTGAGGCCATAGCCATTACCTCACCAACTGCCCCCAGGCCCCAATAAAACCTTTGTCCTTTTGAAACTCGCTCTCTTTCCCTGGTATCTCACCGCTGCGTCGGTGCAGGTAGGGGATTGAGCTCAAGCTAGCTCGAATAAAGGCTCTTTGCTTTTGCATCGGACTCGGCTCCCTAGTGGTCTTTGGGGATCACGAATTCTGGGCATAACAGCTCCAGGATCTGAGCTGTCAGCACAGAGCCTGACGTGGGGCTCGAACTCACGGAATGTGAGATCATGACCTGAGCTGAAGTTGGACGCTCAACCAACTGAGCCACCCAGGCGCCCCAAAAATAAATATTAAAAAACAAAACAAAACAAAGCCACAATAGTTCCTCATTCTCTCTTTCTCCAGTTTCTGGTAACCTCTATTTTGTTTTCTGTTTCTGTTAATTTGCCTACTCCGGGTGTCTCATAGACGTGGAATCACACATTCCGTTTGTGTCTGGGTGATCTCACTAGCATGTTTTCAGGGTTCATCCGTGTTGTAACCTGTATCAGAATCTCATTCCTTTGTAAGGCTAAATCCTTTGTAAGGCTAAATCCTTTGTAAGGCTAAATAATATTCCAATGTGCAAATGTACACCATTTTGGTGGGGTTTTGGGTTTTTTTTTAATGTTTTTTTATTTATTTTTGAGAGAGAGAGTCAGAGCATGAGCAGGGGAGGGGCAGAGAGAGGGGGAGACCCAGAATCCGAAGCAGGCTCCAGGCTCTGAGCTGTCAGCACAGAGCTTGACGTGGGGCTTGAACTCACAAACTGTGAGATCATGACCTGAGCTGAAGCCGGACGTCTAACTGAGCCACCCAGGTGCCCTTGTGTATCAAGATTTATTGAGTGAGGAAGGCTACAGGGACTGGTCACAATACTTAACTCCAAGTTCCTCAGCCCACAGGGAGGAGAGAGATGGGTGGATTGTGTACCCCTCTTCGGTAGTAGAGAATACACTAGTTTGTTCGTTCATTCATTCATTTTATTTCAATTCATTGTGACTCTACTGAGGGCCAAGAAACTTTTTACTCATCCTGAAGTCATTTCCTGGAAATTGAGGTTAGCACAACACAACACAACCTGGGATGTTGGGCCCCACCCCCCCTTCCCTCCCTGACCTCTGACCTCCCCAGATGTGACTGGCATCCATCATTGACGCCACCTTTGTCCGGGTCCTGACAAGCACTGGAGCACACTCGGGAAGGCAGAAGACATTTACCAGCGTGTGATGCTACATAAGCCGACTACGCGGTTTTCAGGACATGGGTGGCATTGAAGACTGTGTCCGTCCTCTGTTCATTTCACCATAATTCTTCCTTATATCCTTACTGATTCATCAACAGCCATCTAGTTCTCTTGCACCTTCTGTCATGGGATTTTCATAATTCTTTTTTATTTGAGAGAGAGAGAGAGAGAGAGGGAGAGAGAGAGCGTGAGTGGGGACAGAGAGAGAGAGAGAATCCTAATGCTTAACTGAGCCACCCACGCGCCCCCAAGTGTTTCAAAAGTTTTAAAAGTGCGACTTCTATGGCAAAAGGAACCTAGACAAGGCATTCTTTAGCTGTTTATTGTTATTTTACTTTTCGGCTGTATTGAGGTATCACAGGCAAGTAAAACCATAGTATGTCTGGGGGGTGGGGAGATAGGCAAAATGGGTGAAGGGGAGAAGGAGGTACAGGCTTACAGTTATGGAAAGTACCGCACAGGTAATACGGTCCATGGTGTTGCAATGGTGTTGTATGGAGACGGATGGTGGATATGCTTGTGAGCATAACATCACATATACACCTGTCAAATCACTACGGGGTATACCTGAAACCATTGGAACAGAGTGTGCTAACTATATGCCATTTTTTAAAGGTTTATCTTAAAAAATTTTATTTATTTATTTTGAGAGAGAGAGAGAGAGAGGAGGGGCGGAGAGAGAGAGAGGGAGAGAGAGAATCCCAAGCAGGCTTTGCAAGGTCAGTGTGGAGCCCGATGCGGGGCTTGAACTCACGAACCATGAGATCATGACCTGACCTGAGATCAAGAGTGGAACGCTTAACCAACTAGGCCACCCAGGTGCCCCTGTACCTCATTTTTGACAAGTAATATGTTTAAAGTATATAGTGTGATGATTTGATATCTATATACACTACGAAATTATACTCAAGGTAATTAACACTCCACATAGTTACTGTGGTTTTTGTTGTCATTGTTCATTTGTTTGCTTTGGTGAAAATGCTCTTTGCCAAGTTTAAGGGCAGGGAATACTTAATTTCTTAGCTTGGTTGTGACCCCTCAGCTGGGTTGTGAAAGATGGTTAGGGGTTCACCAAGGGAAATGATACTCAACATTAACTTGCGTGATATGCATATCCAATTACTAGAGACTTTGGGGGAAATGTATGGCTATAATTCTTTTTTTATGTTTAATTTTTAAAAATAATTAATTTATTTTAAAATTTACATCCAAGTTAGTGCAACAATGATTTCAGGAGTAGGTTCCTTAATGCCCCTTACCCATTAAGCCCATCCCCCTTTAGCCCATCCCCCTTCCCACAACCCCTCCAGCAACCCTCTGTTTCCTAAATTTAAGAGACTCTTATTGGGGCGCCTGGGTGGCTCAGTCGGTTTAAGCTTCCAACTCCGGCTCAGGTCATGATCTCACAGTCTGTGAGTTCGAGCCCTGTGGGGGGCTCTGTGCTGACAGCTCAGAGCCTGGAGCCCATTCGGATTCTGTGTCTACCTCTCTCTCTGACCCTCCCCCGTTCATGTTCTGTCTCTCCGTGTCTCAAAAATAAACATTAAAAAAAATTAAAAAAAAAAAGAATTAAAAAAATAATAATAAAAGTAAAGAGTCTCTTATGTTTTGTCCCCCTTCCTGGCCATAATTCTTATAGCAGAATAAGGTTACACTTATTTAAAATGGCCTGATTATTGAAGGTAGCAGAATGTGTCATCCCAAAATATGCCACTTTGGCATAAGGACTATTTCGACCTGAGGGCAACTGAGAAGAAACAGATTAGAGAAAAACTCTCTGCCTTTTCCCTACTTGCTTAACAAGTAAGACAGAAATTTGCAAAGGCGTCTCCCCTCCCCTGATGCCAGGAAGCACAGAAGTTAATCACTGAAGACAACTCTAGACCCTTATCACCAAGGAGACATTTGCATAACGAACCCAGGTAAACACTAGCCCTCGGGGGCACCTGCGTGGTTCAGTTGGTTAAGTATCCGATTCCGCTCAGGTCACGATCTCCCAGTTCCCATGAGTTCAAGATCTCCCAGTTCCTGTGAGTTCAAGCCCCAGGTCGGGCTCCCTGCTGTCAGCGTGGAGCCCACTTTGAATCCTTTGTCCCCCCCCCACCTCTGTCCCCCTCCCCTGCTCAAGCTTGCACTCTCTCTCTCTCTCTCTCAAAATAAACAAACATTAAAAAAATTAAGACTAGCCTCCACCTACCACTAGTGTCCCCATATAGTTACCTTCCCATCATTTGCTGCCTGTAGAAGCTCAAAGTCCTTTTCCTTTAAGTTGTCACTTCTCCCCAAATGTTGTTCTTTTGTTAAGAAGCCCCGGTCTCACTTGCGTGAGGGCTTCCGCTCGCACACTTAATAAACTTCTGTCTGTTTTGCCCTTGTCCGTCTCGCCTGTCTTTTGTTAGTTCAATTTCCCGGGCCCCAGCCGGAGAACCCAAGATGGGTTGAGGAAAAAGGCTTTTTTTCCTCCCCTCCACTATCAAGCAGCGGCCAGGGCAGACCCATCATGTGATCCAGAGTGATGGGTGAAGGGGGAAACGGGAAGGAAATGAGGGATTAGCTCGGTGAATTACCTCGGACCGGTTTGATCCTCCCGGATGTGTCATTCGTCACCCTGGGAACTCTGGAACAGAGTTTCCGTCTCTGGGGCTCAAGGCTTGGGTTCCCAACGTACCTGGCGGCGGTGGTTCTCGGGTTTTAATGCTATCTGATTCACCTGCGGGCTTGCCAGGACTGCAGACTCGGGCTCCCAAAGACACTGGCGTCAGGTGGCCCACTCCAGGAAGGGAAAGAATGTCAGGAAGGGGGAGCGGCGGGAGGGTGGGGTGTGGAATAAAAGGAGATAGAGGCAAAGCGAGTTCCTGTAGAGCCTCAGTGGTTTGCAGAGCAGTGGGTTGTCCGGCAGAGCTCGCTCCCCACACTGCTGTCATGTGTTACTCTTGTACTCAAAATGCTATGGGAGATCATTTCCCATCTCCCAGCGATGAAGGTCAAAGTCTTCATCACGGCCTGCCAGGCCCTGCATCACTCGGCTCCCTGCTGCCTCTCTGATCGCTCCGCTCGGCCACACTGACCTCGCTGGACCTTCACCATGCCAAGGGTACACCCACCTCAGGGCCTTTGCACTTGCTGTTTCTGCTGCTTGGAGGACTTATGCGCTTACAGGTCCCTCAAGTGATCCCTTGGCAGAAAGGTCTTCTCCACAGTATTCATTACTACCTGACATACATCTTGTTTTACAGATTTAATTTCATCATCGTCCACTCCGCGAAGGCAGAGATTTTATATCATGTCCCAGTAGCATGATGTAATAGAGAGCTTCCCTGAAAAAGCAGTTTAAAACAAGGAATTGTATTTTGTTCGTTTGTTTAGGAATTGTTATATAAATATATATGTATATTTTAAGCACTCTCGAGGCCCAACGTTGGGCTTGAACTCATGACCCCAAGATCCAGTTGTGTGCTTTACCGACTGAGCCAACCAGGTGTTCCAGAATTGTGGTTTTGTGGGTTTTGGGTTGTTTTGTTTTGTCTTTTTCCAACAACAGCTGGTGCCCCTGGATGACTGTCGGTTGAGTGTCCAACTCTTGATTTCAGCTCAGGTCATGATCCCAGGATTATGGGATCAAGCCCCATGTTGGGCTCGGCACTAGGCATGGAACCTGTTTAGGATTCTCTCTCTCTCTGTCTCTCTCTTTCCCTCACTCTTGCTCTCTCTCCCCCTCTGCCTCTCTCCCCTGCCCACGCATGCTCTCTCTCTAAAACCAAAAACACAAACAACACCTGCATGCTTCAAATCTATAAATATGCTTTCATTTGTCAATCCCTTGAGGTGGGACAGACCCTTTCTTCTAGAACAGGTCCGGGTATTGACTGTGGATCTAGTCTGAGAGCTATAATATCTACCTCTGCCTTACTTATGCTCAAGGGCATTGGTGACAAATGTAGCCGCTAGCTGCTAGCACAGTCCGGCCAGCACACCGATGTCCCTCTCACCTCTGCTCAACTCAGAGTCCAGGGTCACGGCTGCCCCCCGGCCAAGCTGTTGTCACATTCTTTCCCTGCCCAAGGGGACCGCGGAAGGCGCTCATGCGGGACCGCTTCCCAGCAAGAGAAAGTTTACCCACCAAGGTATTTCCTCAACCTGAAATTGGTGTGTTATTAAAAAGAGGGAGTGAATATGGAATAACCAAAAATAACAAACGCCAGGACAAATACTGTGTGACAGACACTCACAACACGGGCACAGCGTGACAAACGCCCGGGCATTGGCCCATTCTGCCAAAGTGGCGGAATGTGATCCTTCCTGCTTGGCTATTCATTTAACAAATGTTTAAGTCAAATCTACGGTATTCAAGACTTAAATAGGATCAGTGTACCTTTGGTCATGCGCTGAATCCAGTTTTGCTGATTATAAGCCTTGCAAGTAATAGTAAGCCATTGAGACTGACTTTTGATTCGCCCTGCACAGGGCAACGTATGGTGAGCAAGATAAATCAGAGAACACTGTGGACCATCCGTAGAGAGAAGCGCTGAGAGTCTATAGGTTTAAGAAGAGCCAGGGGAGAAATAGAACGTAATAGAAAGAGCCCAACTTGGAGTCAGATATACCTGAGCCTGAATCTTCTCAGAGCATCTAGCTGTGTGACTTTTGACAAGTTACTTAATCTCTCTGAGCCCTTTTCCTTAAAATATATCGCTTGTGCTCGGAAATTATTAGAATATGTTAACGGACAAGATTGCTCTGCTAACCCCTCTATATTATTACTGAAGTCAAGGCGACAGAAAACGGACTCAGGGGGCACCTGAGTGGCTCAGGTGGTTAAGCGTCCGACTTCGGCTCAGGTCATGGTATCATGGTTCATGGGTTCGAGCCCCACATCGGGCTCTCTGCTCTCAGTGAAGAGCCCGCTTCTGATCCTCTGTCCCCCTTTTTCTGCCCTTCCCTGCTCTCACACTCTCTCTTTCTCACTCTCAAACTAAACAAATAAAACTTTAAAAAGAAAAGAAAAGAAAATGAGCTTAGATTGTAGCAAGACTGATTTCAGTCAGGCATGATAAATTACACTTGTTAGCGTGTAAATGTATGGGACTTAAGCCCTGGGACCCAAGTGAAAGGACAGGGCCTGGGCTGTTAGAGGATCCAGGCGGGGACAGCAAAGGTAGCGGCTGAGGGTGGGACCATGAGGGTGGCCTGAAGGGAAATATTTGCCTAGAGACAGATCCATTTTTTTTTTTTTTTAATGTTTATGTATTTATTTTGAGGGACAGAGAGAGAGGGAAGGAGAGAATCCCAAGCAGGCTCTGTGCTATCAGCACGGAGCCTGAGGCGGGGCTCAATCCCACACTCCTCGAGATCATGCACGATTTGAGTTGAAATCAAGAGTCAGATGCCTAACCAGCTGAGCCACCCAGCTGGCCCTGGATCTGGGTTTTGTGTAGACGGTGGGCCAGGATCCATGTGGACCCTCAGGACCAACCCACCCCCGTGCTCCTTTTCTAGCTTTATTTCCTGCCTCTCTCCCCATGGCTCTCTCTACACTTCAGCAGCTCAGACCTCCTTTCTGATTCCCCAATTCTCCACGGGGGTTTCTTCCTCAAGTCCTGTGTTCTGGAGGCTCTTTCTGCCAGGCGTGCTGCGATGCCTGAATCTCACACGGCTGGTAACTTCTCATCATTCAAGTGTCAGCTCAGGTGTTACCCCCTCCTGAGAGAGGCTCCCAACTGCAAACTATCCCCCCCTCCCTGCCCCCCAGCCTTGACCACATCACACTGACTTATGGTCGGTCCCATCATTTGCACGTAGATTTGGTATTTGCGAATCTGCCTACTCGCTAGAATGTATTTGTAACCCCCCAAATCAATACTCATAGCGTTTTCACAACCATCGGCCGAGGCACGCAGAGTGGCAAAAAATTTCAGTCACCCCTCGTGCACATTCCCTGCTGGATTGGAGCAAGGCCGTGTTCTGCCTCATTGTTTCTGCTGTCATCTTTATTATTATTTTTTTTTAATTTTAGTTTTTTAAATTTACATCCTCCTTTATTATTATTATGTTTTTAATTTTATTTTTTAATTTACATGCTTCCTCCTTTATTGTTATTATTTTTTTAATTTTATTTTTTTAAATATACATCCTCTTTTATTGTTATTTTTTTTAATTTTATTTTTTTAATTTACATCCTTCCTTCCCCCTTTATTGTTATTATTTTTTAAATTTTATTTTTTTAATATACATCCTCCTTTATTATTATTATTTTTTTAATTTTATTTTTTTAATTTACATCCTTCCTTCTTCCTTTATCATTATTATTTTAATTTTATTTAAAAAAATTTTTTTTAACATTTATTTATTTTTGAGACAGAGAGAGACAGAGCATGAACGGGGGAGGGGCAGAGAGAGAGGGAGACACAGAATCGGAAGCAGGCTCCAGGCTCCGAGCCATCAGCCCAGAGCCTGACGCGGGGCTTGAACTCACGGACCGCGAGATCGTGACCTGAGCCCAAGTCGGACGCTCAACCGACTGAGCCACCCAGGCGCCCCAATTTTATTTTTTTAATTTACATCCTTTCTGCTGTCATCTTTTTTAAAGGTTTTTTTTTTTTTTTAAAGTTCATTTATTTACTTTGAGAGAGACGGAGATAGCATGGGTGGGGAGGGGCAGAGAGTGAGAGGGAGAGAGGGATTCCTAAGCAGGCTCCATGCTGTCAGCATGGTCCCCAACGCGGGGCTTGAACTCAAACCAGAAGATCATGACCTGAGCCAAAACCAAGAGTCGGATGCTGAACCAACTGAGCCACCCAGGTGCCCCTCCAAGCAAATGTCCTGTTCTGGAGAAGACGGGGCACAGATGATCTGAAATTGACTCATGTCTATGGGTCTTCTTGATTATTATTATTATTGTTTTTTTTTTAAATGTTTATTTTATTTTTGAGACAGAGAGAGACACAGCATGAGCAGGGAAGGGGCAGAGAGAGAGGGAGACACAGAATGTGAAGCAGGCTCCAGGCTCTGAGCTGTCAGCACAGAGCCTGACGCGGGGCTCAAACTCACAAACTGTGAGATCATGACCTGAGCCGAAGTCGGACGCTTAACCGACTGAGCCACCCAGGCGCCCCATTATTATTGTTGTTATATGTGGTTCCTATTGCCCGTCTCTGCTTTGGGAATGTAAGTGTTCTGAGAGCGGCAGCCTTGTCCTCCACGTTCCTTACTGTCCTCCCCCAAACCCTTGCCTAGCAGGCACTTAATGAGTATGTGTCACATCAGTGAGTAAAAGAAAAGATTGGGCTGTCCGCGTTGGGGAGGAAGGGTCAGGAGCCAGGTGGCTCCGTCGATGGGTGGCCACACCGGGCAGGACAGTCACGTCAATGCCATCCGCAGAGCGAGCTGGTTTTATGAGCCAGTTGGTGTGCTGGTGTTTGGCTTACATACATCTCTCTAAACCACACAAGGACTCTGCAGGGATGGGACCATCTCCTTGAACAGGTGGACTCACTCCCTGAGGGTCACGGAGCCACCAAGGGGCCAAGCTGAAATTCAAACCCAGGCCAGTCTGATCCCAACCCGGGACGCCTTGGCCACCACGATCTGTTTCTCAAGCTTGAGCCTTCACGTTTCTGCTGTCTGCACCTACCACCTGTGCTTTTATTTACTTCATGTCTTTTCTTTTTTTTTTTAAACTTTTTTTTTTTTTTTTAACGTTTATTTATTTTTGGGACAGAGAGAGACAGAGCATGAACGGGGGAGGGGCAGAGAGAGAGGGAGACACAGAATCGGAAACAGGCTCCAGGCTCTGAGCTGTCGGCACAGAGCCTGATGTGGGCTCGAACTCACGGACCCCGAGATCATGACCTGAGCCGAAGTCGGCCGCTTAACTGGCTGAGCCACCCAGGCGCCCCTAAACCCAACCTTTTTTTTTTTTTAATTTTTTTTTCAACGTTTTTATTTATTTTTGGGACAGAGAGAGACAGAGCATGAACGGGGGAGGGGCAGAGAGAGAGGGAGACACAGAATCGGAAACAGGCTCCAGGCTCCGAGCCATCCGCCCAGAGCCTGACGCGGGGCTCGAACTCCCGGACCGCGAGATCGTGACCTGGCTGAAGTCGGATGCTTAACCGACTGCGCCACCCAGGCGCCCCTACTTCATGTCTTTTCTTTAAACTGCCACCCTTTTTTTCACTGAGCGTATGTTAAAAGGAGACTTTAGAACTACAATCAGTGGAAAACAGGTGTCCCTTCTTACAGAAAGGGTATCATTTTGGCAATACATATAAATTTAAAAAAATTTTTTTTAATCTTTATTTATTTTTGAGAGAGAGACAGAATGTGAGCAGGGGAGGAGCAGAGAGAGAGGGAGACCCAGAATCCAAAGCAGGCTCCAGGCCCTGAGCTGTCAGCACAGAGCCCGATGTGGGGCTCGAACTCATGAACTGTGAGATCATGACCTGAGCCGGAGTCGGAAGCTCAACCGACAGAGCCACCCAGGCGCCCCATTTTGACAATACACATAAAGGAAACAATATAGCATTACATTCTGGCCAGACACGGCTCTGGGGGCTTGAGGCTCACTCTCTTGTTCACAGTGGAGGTTAGCAGGCCTTGGAGGGGTGTTACAGACAGAGGAGAATTCACCTGATGCTGTCTTCTGGAAGCATCACTGGGTGGCTCGCTATTATTTACTGCCATGCCTCTCCACCATACATGATCTCCCCGTAGTCCTAAAATCAAGTCATGTGATGTCTGACCAGCATAGGGAGGCAGAGTTTATGTTATGGAAAGTTGTAGAGGGAATTTAAGGAGCCAGAATGTCCTTGAGCCGACTTCGATCCAGTCTCGGAGGACAGGCCGAGGGATCAGTCGTCCCAGACAACGAGTATCCTGCTGTGTTGACTTTCTAAGAATGCATCAGTCATGATGTATGGCTTTGAGAACGGTGGTAAGGATCATGGGCAGAAATAAAAATTCATGATAAGGGCGGAGTAGGGGCACTGGGTATTGAGGAGCGGCTCACAGTCCTTAGCAGGTGGAGAGCCAGTTTAGAAGACTGACATAAGATCTCCGTCTTCCAGTCTCTGCCTTCCTCTGCAGGCCTTCCGGAAAACAAGTCCATCACTTAATGCCTAAAGAGGGATTGAAGACATACTGAAACAGACAAAAGCAGAGGGGAGGGGACGTCATGGTGGAGAAGCTATGGGATTGCTTAAGTTACAGGGCCTGATTGTCAGAAGTGATATCAGATCAGATGCTGTAATGTACGTGCACCAGCCTGGGGTTTAAAGCCTATGAGATCTTGAAGGATCTAGAACGGGAAGGTAGCTGGATGGTTGGGGGAGAGGCTGCTAGAGGGGCTTTCTGTCTTCCTCCTGTGCTTTTCATCTCTAGTCATTTTATTTTTATATGTTTTTTATTTTTGAGGGGGGTGGGTAGGGGCAGAGACAGAGGGAGAGAGAGGGAATCCCAAGCAGGTTCTCAGCCTTCAGAGCAGAGCCCAGGGCGAGGCTTGAACTCACAAACCGTGAGATCGTGACCTGAGCCGAAATCAAGAGTCGGATGCTTAACCAACTGAGCCACCCAGGTGCCCCTCATCCTTACTCATTTTAGAATGAATGTACCCTCAGGGGCGCCTGGGTGGCTTAGTCAGTTGAGCATCCAACTTTAGCTCAGGTCAGGATCTCACGGTTTGTGGGTTTGAGCCCCGCGTCGGGCTCTGTGCTGACAGCTTGGAGCCTGGAGCCTGCTTCCTATTCTGTGTCTCCGTCTCTCTCTGCCCCTCCCCCACTCGTGCTCTGTCTCCCTCAGTCTCAAAAATAAATAAACATTAAGCAAAAATTACATTAGAATGAATGTTTCCTCAATTAAAAGGTGGGATAAAAGGTCTTTCTCTGCACTCCATTAATATTCAATTATTCAGCAAGAAGTACTCAGCACTTGCTATGTGCCAGTCACTGTGCTGGCCCTGGGCAGCCACAGATGAATGAGACCGTCCATGATCGCAAGGGCTGCGTGGTCTCCACAGGGAGATGTTAGTGATAACTAGATGACCAGAAAATACAGTATAATAGTTAAGACAACGGACTTTAAACAGACCTGCCTGAGTTTGGTTCCTGCTTCTTCCCGGTTGTGTGTGTTGCTTTACTTCTGTGCGTCTCAGTTTCCTCATCTGTAAAATGGGGATATCCGTCGTGCCCATTTCACGGGCTATTTGTGAGGCTGGGATGAATTGATCCAAGTAGCACTTGCCCAGAGCCTGGGATACTGTAAGAGCTACATAAGGCAAAACTATTATTATTGGTATTTTAATCGGTGGAGGAGGGAATAACTATCTGAGCAGTTGGGGAGGCTTCCTGGAAGAGGTGATGGTTTCTAAAGTGAGCTGTAAAGAATGACTAGGAAGCCGCATGCGGGACTCGAACTCATGAACCGTGAGGTCATGAAGTCGGACGCTTAACCGACTGAGCCACCCAGGCGCCCCTGCCTACTCCTTTATTAGAAGCCAGGAAGGACACACAAAGTGGTGAGCCAGGGACACCAAATGGACTGTTTAAATTGGTTCATATAACCTGCGGTGTTTCATACTTATAGCATGTGGAGGCGCATGACTTCTTCAACTTACTAGTTCTCATTTTTCTTTCTTTCTTTCTTTCTTTCTTTCTTTCTTTCTTTCTTTCTTTCTTTCTTTCTTTCTTAAGATTTTATTTTTTAAGTAATCCCTACCCACAACACGGGGCTCGAACTCACAACCCCGAGATCAAGAGTCACACACTCCATTGACCGAACACCGCCCAGGCTCTTCTCCCACCCACCCCAGCTCCCGTTTACTAAACAGCATTCTCCCTTGTTTGTCTACAAGAGAATTCGCTGGAGGCCTTCGTGAATAATGCAGAGGCACGGGCCCCCATCCTGGAGATTCTGGCTCAGCTGACCCGATGGGAGGCCCAGGACTCTGTTTTTCAAATAAGCATCCTGAGTCATTCTGTTGCCAGTGGTCCCTCCCCGCCCCCCTACACTTCGGGAAACTCTATCCTAGGGTTTCAACTCTCAGTTTGAAAGATACCTGCCAAGGGGCGCCTGGGTGCCTCAGTCGGTGAAGCGTCTGACTTGATTTCGGCTCAGGTCATGATCTCGTGGTTTGTGGGTTCAAGCCCCGCATCAGGCTCTGCGCTGACAGTGTGGAGCCTGCTTGGGATTCTCTCTCTCCCTCTCTCTCCGTCCCTCCTCTGTTAGCTCTCTCTCTCTCAAAAATAAATAAACACCTTACTTTTTTTTTTTTTTTTTAAGAAAGCTTCTTGCCTAGCTCTATAATGTAGACAGAGATTACACCTGAGCCCCTGAGTAGGAGAAAATGGCATATAATCAAAATTGGCTTTGACTATCTCCTGAGAACCATTCCTTTGGATCTATCTACCGGCTGTAACTCTGAGCACACTTTTAACCTTCAGCATTGGAAATGCTGTTGCTGTTTCCTTGCTTCTGGACTTGGCTTGTATTAGGGGCCCATGATATAAAACAAACAAACAAACGTATTTCTAAACCAGTGTGATTTAGAAACTAGAAGTTTCTGCGATGATGCAAATGTTCCATATCTGTACTGTGAGTATCCAGCACTTGAAATGTGGCTGCAGTGATCGATGTGCTGAACATTTTATTTTAATTAATTTAAATGGGTTTAAATAGTCCCTCGTGGTTACCACTGTGAACCAGGGGCTTCTAAGCCCTGGAACTGTGCTGAGCACAGAGAGCACACACGCTGGGAAGGTCTCAGGGACTGACACAGCTTTGGGGACCAGCAGGTGCATGTTCCTCCTCTTGGGCTCACCCTCTGGGTTCTGTGTTCTTTGGAGGGAGCGGAGGGCAGAAAGTCCTGCATTACTCAAAGAGCAATTTTCTCTCTCTCGCACATACAGTTGGATTTTCCAAATTAAAGACACGTATAATATGACTCCACTGTGGGGCTTGTCAAAGCATCCCTTCATGGAGCGCCTGCTGGCTCAGTCGGTAGAACATGTGACTCTTGATCTTGAGGTTGTAAGTTCAAGCCCCATGTTTGGTGTAGAGATACTCAAAAATAAAATCTTAAAAAAAAAAAAAGCATCTTTTCAGGATCCTGTTTTTTTTAATGTTTATTTTTGAGAGGGAGAGAGTGGGGAGAGGCAGAGAGAGAGGGAGACACAGAATCTGAAGCAGGCTCCTGTCAGCTCAGAGCCCTACTCGGAGCTCGATCTCACGAACCACGAGATCATGACCTGAGCTGAAATCAAGAGTTGGACCCGTAACCAACAGGGCCACCCAGGCACCTTGGCATTGATGTGATTGGAAAGGAGATGATTCTGAAGCGGGGTCAGGGTTGAGAACCACAGTTTGAAGGAACGTGGTTTCACGCCCGCTCTTCTCAAAGCCTGGGATCTTCCTGCCATGGCAACTTTGGCCTCAGCTCAAATATCACTTCCTCAGAGACACCCTTGAAAATACTTTCTGGAGAAGGCTTGTCTCTCCCCAAAGATACTGTCTACCTAATCACTCTCTTATTTTCTACAGCACTTTCGCCGTGTGCAACAATCACTGCTTTATTTTCTGTGATACGGCGCCCACTAATCCCCGACAGCAGGTATGGTTTCTATCGTGTTCCCGCAGCACCCCCAGGGTCTGAAATGTTCCTAGCACACAGAAGACACTCCATACATATTAGATGAACAGATAATTAGGTTTCTTTATTCGCAGGGACGTGCTATTCCCTCATCACTTTGAATGGACTTGTTATTCCTCAAGTCTTTGTCAGTAACACATTGATAAACTATGTGCTGAGAGTTTATTTTAGATCTGGCTAATTTTGTGTGTTATGCCTGTATTTTTTAACAATGACAAAAGTCGCACAAATATGTGTCCATTATAGTAAAAGGAGAAGCAGGGGCACCTGGGGGACTCAGTCGGTTAAGGGTCAGACTTCGGCTCAGGTAGTGATCTCGCGGTCTGTGGGTTCGAGCCCCACATCAGGTTCTCTGCCAACCGCTCAGCGTGGAGCCCGCTTTGGAGTCTGTGTCTCCCCCTCTCTCTGCCCCTCCCCTGCTCACACTGTCTCTCTCTCTCTCTCTCTCTCTCTCAAAAATAAATAAACCTTAAAAAACTATTTTTTTTAAAGTTTAAAAAAAGAAAAGAAAAACTAGAAGCAAAAGTCTCAAGTTGAAAATAAACTGTGGTAAAATATCCACGAGGGTTGCCTGGCTGGCTCAGTCATTAAAGCATGTGACTCTTGATCCTGGGGTTGTAAGTTCGAGCCCCAAAGCGGAGCCATACAGTGTTTGTCTTTTTCTTATTTCCCTTAGTGTGATGTCCTCAAGCTCGTCCACATTGTAGCGTGTCAGCATGTCCTTCCTTTTTAAGGTGAAGGAATATTCCACTGTATGGATAGACCACATTTTGCTTCGCTACTTGTCTGTCGATGGACACTTGGGTTGTTGCCACATTCTGACCATCGTGAATGAATCTTTGGCTATTGCTCTGCATGGTGGCGAATGTCTGTTGGAGTCCCTGTTTTGAAAACGGGACTGCTGAATCCTGTAGTAATTGTAAGTTCAATGGTTGGAGGAACTGCTATACCGTTTTCCACAGCAGTGGCGCCATTTTACATTCCCACCAACGGTGCCCAAGGATCCCCATATCTCCACATCTTCATCAACATTTGTTGCTTTTTTTGAAACAATTTTTTAACGTTTATTTTTGAGACAGATAGGGAGAGAATGTGAGTGGGGGAGGGGCAGAGAGAGAGGGAGACACAGAATCCGAAGCGGGCTCCAGGCTCTGAGCTGTCAGCCCTGAGCCTGACACGGGGCTCGAACTCACTGCAAGATGGTGACCTGAGCAGAAGTTGGACGCTTAACCGACGGAGCCACTCAGCCGTCCCGTTGTTGTTGTTTTCACACTCACCATCCTTACGAGTGTGAGGTGGTATCTCATTGTGGTTGTCATTTGTTTTTCTCTAATGATTACTGGCGTTGAGCATCTTTTCACGTGTTTGTTGTTCATTTGCATATCTTCTTAGGAAAAAGGTCTCTTCAAGTCCTGATTTCTTTTCTTTTCTTTTTTTTTTCTTGACAGAGAGAGAGAGAGAGAGAGGGTGAGCATTGCAGGGAGGGGCAGAGGGAGAAAGACAGCCTCAAGCAGGCCCCACACCCAGGGAGGAACCCGACGTGGGGTTTGATCTCATGACTGTGAGATCATGACCTGAGCAAAAATCAAGAGTGGGACGCTTCAGCGAGTCACCCAGGTGCCCCAGGTCCTGATTCCAAGTAGCCACCCTCCCCACCTTCCTTTTGTGTCAGGGTATCTAGCTATGTACCACCTTTTACATAGTTGCATAGTACTCTGTCACAGAGCCGTTCTACATTTGATTAAACCAATTTCTCACGGTAGGGCTTTTCATGATTTCAGATAATATAGTGGTAGCGTTCTTGTTATTTGATGATGGTTCCTGAAAACGCATTTGGTTTTTGTCTCCACGTGCCCGTGGTCTTTCAGCCTTGCAGCGTTAGATACAGCAGCGGCACCAAAGACCCAGCTGGGAAATGATGTTCAAATGAAAAAGGCTTTGTCACCGCGCGCTGGCTCTCACTCTTCTTCTGTCGGCATGGTGGTTACGTTGTTTTGTTATGTCACCGGCCATGAACAGAGTTCTAGGAAGACAGCATAAAAAATAGCCATCCAAAGCCCCAGACTCGGAGACGTTTGGATCTATCACGTATCAGCCGTGTGACCATGGACAAGTCATTGAATCTCTCTGTGCCTCAGGGTCATGTTTAAAGAGGCATAAAGGGGCGCCTGGGTGGTTCAGCCATTTGAACATCTTGGTCTTGATTTTGCCTCAGGTCATGATCCCAGAGTCATGGGATTGAGCCCCATGGTGATGCTTAAAATTCTCTCTCTCTCTCTCTCTCTCCTCCTCTGCCCCTCCCCTGCTTGCGTGCATACACACACACACACACTCTCTCTCTCTCTCTCTCTCTCTCTCTAAAAAATAAAAATAGGGGCGCCTGGGTAGTTCAGTCGGTTAAACATCTGACTTCAGCTCTAGTCATGATCTCACGGTTCCTGAGTTTGAGCCCGGCATCAGGCTCTGTGCTGACAAGTCTGAGCCTGCTTCAGATTTCGCATCTCCCTCTCTCTCTCTGCCCCTCCCCCGCCCATGCACGTGCTCTCTCTCAAAAGTAAATTAACATTTTGGGGCGCCTGGGTGCCTCAGTCGGTGTCTGACTTCAGCCCAGGTTCACAAGTTCAAGCCCACATCAGGCTCTGTGCTGACAGCTCGGAGCCTGGAGCCTGCTTCAGATTCTGTGTCTCCCTCTCTCTTTGCCCCTCCCCGTCTCACTCTCTGTCTCTCTCTCTCTCTCTCTCTCAAAAATAAATAAACATTAAAAAAAAGGAAATAAACATAGAAAAAAATTTAAAATAAATAGATAAAATATTTCAAACATTAAATAAAGAGGCTTAAAAATAATAGCCTCCCTGCAAATGGCAAAATGAATGTAAAAATGCTCAGCGTGCAGTGAGAATGTAAGACCAGCCCCTCGGTGAACATTCACTTGTATTCTGGTTGCCACCGTTACCGTCACTGTTGTCGCCTTCAGGATCTTCCGGTGGAAATTTGCAGTAGAACATCTGAGAACGAAGCAGAAAATGACAGGCGCTACGTCCGCAGTGAGAACATCGGTTTCAGTCCCTTAAAGCGACTTTGGGTTCTAGCCTCCCTGGGTGAGGGACCGTTGAATGTTTCTTTTCACCATAATCAGGGCTCTCAGTTCTTGTAAAGGAGGTACCTCATCAACTCAGTGTTTACGTGGGTTAAAGACGGATAGCTGGGCACTTACACGGAATTTATACGCCAGTGTGTTCACAGAACAGGTGCTGTCGACGACTGCCCAGGGATCTCGCCATTGGGTGGTTCCCTATTCCCCATTTCATGATTGCTTTTCTTCTTCTCTGTGTGGGGTGACTTCCCCCTTCTTTGGAAGTACCCCACTATGATTCTGAAGGGATGGCCCTAGGTGGCATATTCGTACTAGTTTTTTTCTTCCACCTACTTGCCACCAATGATTGAGTGAAGGTGGGCCCGTGGCTCAGAAACTGTCATGTTTCTAGGGAAGAATCCTCCCTTGCTTTTGCTAGCTTCTGGTGACAGAGGGCAACTCTTGCTGTCCCTTGGCTCATAGAGCGCCCCCCCCGCCCCACTGCCGCCTTGAGTCTCTGCCTCTGTCTTCCCACGGCCTTCTCCCTGTGTGACTGTGTTCAAATTTCCTTTTTTTTTTTAATTAAAAAAAATTTTTTTTAATGTTTTTATTTATTTTTGAGACAGAGAGAAACAGAGCACGAGCAGAGAAGGGGCAGAGAGAGAGGGAGACACAGAATCTGAAGCGGGCTCCAGGCTCCGAGCTGTCAGCACAGAGCCCGATGCGGGGATTGAATTCACAGACTGTGAGATCATGACCTGAGCCAAAGTCCGACGGTCAGCCGACTGAGCCACCCAGGCCCCCCTCAAATTTCCTCTTCTTAAAAGGACAACAGTATTGGACCAGGGCTCACCTTAATAACCTCGTCTTTAAAATTTTTTTAACATTTATTTATTTTTCAGAGAGAGAGGTGGGGGGAGACAATGTGAGTAGGAGAGGGCCAGAGAGAGAAGGAGAGAGAGAGAATCCCAAGCAGGCTCCACACTGTCAGCACAGAGCCTGACATGAGGCTCGAACTCATGAAACCGTGAGATCATCACCTGAGCCGAAACTAAGAGTTGAACATTTAACTGACTGAGCCACCCAGGTGCTCCAGATCTCCCATTTAAATGCTAATGAGAAATTCACATTGAAACAAAATTCACTGGAAGTTGTCCGTTTGCCGGATGGAGTGGGAGGAAGGAGGGTAGTCAGGGATGGCATCTCAGAAAAGGTTTTGGAGGCAGACTAGGAATAAAAAATAAAGGACCAGTCAAAATGTGGACTGAGGTATCTCCCTTCCCCCTTCCTCCTTGACCAGTGGTCTCCTCTGCTTTCCTTTCTCTTCAGAAGTCTGGAATCTTGGGGCGCCTGGGTGGCTTAGTCGGTTAAGCGTCCGACTTCAGCTCAGGTCATGATCTCACGGTTTATGAGTTCGAGCCCCACATTGACCTTGTTACTGTCAATGCCATCTGTCTTAGGAGAGTGCTTAGGACTGTCTGTCCCCTTCTCGCTGCCCCTTCCCTGCTTGTGCGTGCACGCTCTCTCTCTCTCTCAAAAATAAAAATAAAACATTAAAAAAAAAGTCAGTTCTTACGGTCCTCTGTCCTCTCCTCTTCACACAAGCCCACCCAGCCCAGCCGTAGGGGGTTTCTCAGCATCCCGAGAGAGGCATGGAGGGACCACCTCGGGGACCGGCACACCTGGGCAGAAGCTGCTGGAGGATTTGTCGACAGTTCCCAGCCACTTGCCTTGTTTTCCCAGAGAACTGGCGGTGGTCCCAGCGGTTCGCCTGGTGGGCACACGAAAACCAACCGTTCCCCGGGTGGGATTGTGGGATAGATGCCAGTTATTCCTGCTTTTCTGTCTGGATGAGTCCTGGGCTGTGACTATAGCTGTGTATGTGTGTGTGTGTGTGTGTGTGTGTGTGTGTGTTCTGTCCCTGAGTGGGCTTCAAGGTGTGGGGAGAGGAACCCGGAGGCCCAACTGCAAAAATGGCAAGAAGTTGGACGTTAAGTGCTTTTTGGGCATTAGGAGCTCGGGGCTCTAACACCCTCTGAAAGCTTGATCCATGGTATGGTCAGTTTCATTTGTCAACTTGAGAGGGTACAGGGTGCCCGGATATTTGGTTAAACATTACTCTGTGTCTGTGGAAGTGTTTCTTTCTGGAGGAGATAAACATTGGGGGGGGGGGAAGCTTTTTTTATTTGTTTGTTTATTTATTATTTATTTATTTTTAATGTTTTATTCATTTTTGAGAGAGAGAGAGAAACAGAGCGACAGAGCATGAGCAGGGGAGGGGCAGAGAGAAAGGGATACGGAGAATCCGAAGCAGGCTCCGGGCTCGGAGCTGTCAGCACAGAGCTTGATGTGGGGCTCGAACCCACAAACTGCAAGATCATGACCTGAGCCGAAGTTGGATGCTTAAGGAACTGAGCCACCCAGGCACGCCAAGGAGGTAAACGTTTGAACAGGTAGACCGAGGACATTGCACTGCCCTCCCCAGTGTGGGCGGGTTCTTCCACTCAGTGGGGGGACCGAGTAAAACAAAAAGGAGCGGTAATGGAGACGATTTTCGATTTTTCGAGCTGGGTCGTCTGTCTTTCCTGCTTTCAGACCTGGACTCACACTGGAAATTCTGCCATCAGCTCTCTTGAGTCTCCGGTTCGTCACCTGCAGACACTGGGGCTTCTCAGCCCCCAGAACCCCGTGAGCCAATTCCTTGTAGAAAACGTCTGTTCTCCAGAGAGCCCTGATGCATGCAACCACTTTCCCGTAATTGAAAAATTCCCCTCTTTTCGGCGGTCACAATCCACAGAGAAATCTTCCCAGTGAAATGAGTCTGTGGCTGGTTTAATTCGGGGAGTGGAGCGCATTCATCCATCCCTTTGTTGAGCAGATGTGTACGGACTAATACAGTCCCTTATGTTGCGCACTTCTTGCCGGTGAGATGCACAGAGAACACATGGGACTCGGGAGCCCCCAGAGCTGTGTGGCTTGGCAACCCCGTGCCTGTTATGTTAGGTCCTGGCTGTGTGCTGGGCTCTGGGGACATATCTGACTGAACCGATCCGATCGCTTCTTGCCCGCTGGAGCTCACCTGGACCTGTTGCAAAATGCTGGAAAGCCAACCAGTTCCCCAGCTTCAGATGCCTCTGGCCTAAACATAAGGAAAATTAATAGTCTTGATCACAAACTGGGGCACCTGGGTGGCTGACTCGGCTAAGCATCTGACTTTGGCTCAGGTCACGATCTCACGGTTCATGATTTGGAGCCCCGCATCTGGCTCTGTGCTGACAGCTCAGAGCCTGGAGCCTGCTTTGGATTCTGTGTCTCCCTCTCTCCCTGCCCTTCCCCCGCTCTGCTCTGTCTCGCTCAGAAATAAATAAACATTAAAAATCCATTTAAAAAAATAGTCTTAATCACGAACTGAAGTCTTACACTTTGGGGAATCTGTAGGGAAACCTTCTGCTGGGCCTCTTATCACCCCCTTCCCCCCACCCCCCAGTCTGGGTTGGATGCCCCTCTCTTTGTTCCGGCTGCATTCTCTACTTCCCTGATCACAGCCCTTATCTTCCTGCTTGAATGTGTAAGCACAGAGGCCAGTTACCAGAACCCAGGGGAACTCGAGACGTAGGAGAACACGGCCTGGCAAGAGCTGTGGCATCTGCTGGAGGAATATCCCGAGCAGGGTGTGTCTGAATAAGAGGGAGACGGGGGTATTAATACCCCAGGCTCTTTTCCCCAGTGCTGTCACGCCGGGATCTCCTACTGGCCGACCCCAACTCTAAGCAAGAGGGCAAGGATCAACTAGTGTTGATGTAGATCCTACTCATCAGCCCCCTGGGACAGAAAGCCGGCAGAGGAGGTAGAGAGTAGATATGGAGAGGTAAATGGAATGATTGTCCTCTGCAATAAGGCAGAACTTTCTAACTCTCCAAAAGATGGAGTGAGCCACTGGATGGGAGTGCATGGTGTTTATAGACATCCTAGTGGGGTCAGCCACCACCCACCCGGAAGACAGGAATACGTGACCACTCAAGTCCTTTACCAAGGACTTCAAAAGAGTAAACGCTTTTGTGATACCTCCAGCCCCCAGCTGCCCTTCTCCTTTATCCTTAGATGAGACAGCAGTGATAGTAATGGCAATGGTAGTTACATAATAATAATAGTATTAACAACCATCACCACTGGCAACATGGCTGCTGTCATGTAATTAACACGTAATGGGGTAATGGGCGCGCGCGGTTGGGGGGGGCGGTGCTAAGCCATTTGCAGGGTTCACCTTTATTTCTTCCTCATAACAATGCTACCAGGTAGCTGCTTTTACTGATTCCATTTTGTAGATGAGTAAATGAAGCTCAGAAAGGGTTTCAGTAACTTTCTGGAGGTCACACTAGTAACTCGCAGAGCTGGGATTTGCACCCAGGCCCCTGCGATGGATTGGTATAGTCTGGAAGCCTGGAACCGGGAGAGTCTTGCAGTGAAGAGTCAGGAGGGCGTAGGGAGTTGCTCTAAAAAGAACAGAATCCCCAGGAGGAAGCCTCTCCAAGAGTGGGACCCAGTTTGCTGGAGTCTCTCCCCGCGTACAGATGCATGGGCTTTGCTGACTTCCAGATCAGCTGAGGTCATCAGTTTCAGTTCTTCCTGATGGTTCACCAGTCTCCGTGGGCTTTTCAGTCTCTGGCCGAATCTTCCGGCAGCTAAATACACAGACAGAGCTCCCCCTCCAGCTGGGGAAAAGAGAGCTCTACATAATAAGTTTGGGGTTCTGCCTGGACCCAGAGTCTCACGGGAAGAGAACACTGGTGACGGCCAAGATCCGTCACTCTTCCTCTTTGCTGGCTTCCAGACTTGGTTTCTGCTCCTCTGTGTATCTTGGCATATTGAATGGGAATGATGCTCTCCAGGGTCCTCCCACACCGGTCAGCAAACTCTTGGTGCCTGTGGCCCATGGCAGAGCTTGGAGTCTTGTTTTTTAGAGAGGGAGATACTGGCTCTGGGACCACATGATTCACAGCGGGGAAGCATCCTTCACCGTGAACGTCCATAAGATGGGGATCATAACAGAACCCACAATAGAACTGCATAAGGCAGGTAATAAGGGCTAAACGGTACCACCTAAGAAGGGCATCTAGCATGGTGCTTAGTACATAGTAGTCACTCACTAAGCAATGAATGAAAATGCCTCCCCTTATAATTCCTGAAGGGACACTACTTTGTTATTTTGACTTCTCTGTATGACATTCTTTATGTTTTAAAAATGTTAAATGTTTATTTATTTTTGAAAGAGAGAGACAGAGAGAGCACAGAGGAGGACAGAGGGAGAGGGAGATGCAGATTCTGAAGCAGGCTCTGGGTTCTGAGCTGTCAGCACAGAGCCTGATGTGGGGCTTGAACTCATGGAGTGCGAGATCATCATCTGAACCGAAGTTGGATGCTTAACTGACTGAGCCACCCAGGCCCCCTGCTGTATGATATTCTTGATTGAATGATATCAAATGCTTTCTCTACATGAATTGTGTTAATCATATGATTTACTCTGCTTAGCCTGGTAAAATAATGTATTAACAATGATAGGTTTTCTTAGTTTGAGCTCTCCTTGCATTCCTGTGATACACCCTACTTTTTATTTATTTATTTTTATGTATTTTTTTAGATTTTTATTTTTTTAAAGTTTATTTATTTTTGAGACAGAGAGAGACAGAGCCTGAATGGGGGAGGGTCAGAGAGAAGGAGACACAGAATCTGAAACAGGCTCCATGCTCCGAGCTGTCAGCACAGAGCCTGATGCGGGCTCGAACTCACGGACCCCGAGATCATGACCTGAGCCGAAGTCGGCCGCTTAACTGGCTGAGCCACCCAGGCGCCCCTAAACCCAACCTTTTTTTTTAAAAATTTTTTTTTCAACGTTTTTATTTATTTTTGGGACAGAGAGAGACAGAGCATGAACGGGGGAGGGGCAGAGAGAGAGGGAGACACAGAATCGGAAACAGGCTCCAGGCTCCGAGCCATCTGCCCAGAGCCTGACGCGGGGATCGAACTCACGGACCGCGAGATCGTGACCTGGCTGAAGTCGGACGCTTAACCGATTGCGCCACCCAGGCGCCCCAAACCCAACTTTTTAAAAAAAGTTTATTTATTTATTTTGAGAGAGACAGGGCACATGCATGCATGAGTGAGTGAATGGGAGAGTGGCAGAGAGAGAAGTAGAGAATCCCAAGCAGGCTCTGAGCCATCAGAGCAGAGTCCAGGGCGGGGTTCAAAATCACGACCATGAGATCATGACCTGAGCTGAAATCAAGAGTCGGGTGCTTAACCAACTGAGCCACCAGGCACCCCATGGCTTTTTTCACTTATTATAAAGTATAAATAATATTCCACTGTATAGATATATCCCACATTTTCTAAATCAAGAGGAAGTAGAAAGCCTGAACAGATCAGTAACAAATAGGGAGATTGGTCAGTAATCAAAAACCTCTTAACAAAGAAAAGCCCAGGACGAGATGATTTCATGGCTGAATTCTACCAAACATTCCAAGAACTAACACAAATCCTTCTTAAACTCTTCCTAAAGTAGACGAGGGAACACCTCCAAACTCATTTTATGAGGCCACCATCACCTGATACCAAAACCAAAGAGATTGCAAGAAAAAAAAACTCGAGGTCAGTATTCCTGATGATCACAGGTGCAAAAGCCTCAATATGATCCTGGAAAGCTGCATTTATATTTTATTTTTTAAAACCAGACCATCTATTATCTGTGACGAATTGTTGAAATCCTTAAGAAGAACCGATGCTGCAACAGCTGCCCTCTTGGGTTTAGGCGTTGCTCCTTCACAGCATCCACGCCTGACTCCACGGTACACAATTTTTACATGCCTGGTTCGACTGGTCCTGGTGATTTTTCGTCTTTGAGCCTTGGCACTCTTCTGCTCGGCAGAATAGTCACATTTGCCACAGGTTGATTTCTTTCTTTTTGCTTTTTTAATGTTTATTTGTTTTTGAGGGAGAGCGAGAGAGAGAGCACGTGCGTGCATGTGTGCAAGTGGGGGAGGGGCAGAGAGAAAGAGAGAGAGGGAGACAGAGAATCCTAAGCAGGCTCCAGACCCTGAGCTGTCAGCACAGAGCCCAAAGTGGGGCTTGAACCTATGAACCGAGAGATCATGACCTGAGCCGAAGTTGGACACTTAACCGACTGAGCCACCTAGGCGCCCCTGGCACAGGTTGACTTCTGAAGGTGGCAGGCCTTAGGGCAGTGGCACAACACATGTGTCTTGTTGCAGTGCTTTCCAAATGATGATGTCCCCTTCATCATCTTGTTTCCGCAGCCAAGACCAAAGAGGTAAACTGCATTTAGCAGTACATTAAGAGGACGATGTACCATGGCCAAGTGGGATTTATCCCTGGAATGCAAGGATAGTTCAACACTAGGTAGGATTTAGACATCTACATTCATAAGTGAAATGGGCATCTAATTTTCATTAGAGGGGCGCCTGGGTGGCGCAGTCGGTTAAGCGTCCGACTTCAGCCAGGTCACGATCTTGGGGTCTGTGAGTTCGAGCCCCGCGTCGGGCTCTGGGCTGATGGCTCAGAGCCTGGAGCCTGTTTCCGATTCTGTGTCTCCCTCTCTCTCTGCCCCTCCCCCGTTCATGCTCTGTCTCTCTCTGTCCCAAAAATAAATAAACGTTGAAAAAAAAAATTAAAAAAAAAATAATAATTTTCATTAGAAAATTGATCTCTGGTTTTAGACTCAGGACCACACCAGTTTCATGTTATCTGGGAAGCTTTCTCTTCCTTTCTCTCTCTCTCTCTCTCTCTCTCTCTGTCTCAAATTGTTTCTTGGCAGTTTGGTAAAATCTACTCAGAAAACCAAGAAACAGACCCCTAACTCTAAGGACACACTGATGGTTACCAGAGGGGAAGGGTGAACTAGGGGACAGGGATTAAGGAGGGCATTTGCTGTCATGAGCACCAGTTGATGTATGTTGGTGTTGAATCCCTATATTGTACACCTGAAACTAATATTACACTGTATGTTAACTACCTGGAATTTGAATAAAAACTTAAAAGAAAAAAAGAACCGACATGGAATTTTGGGGGCAATGGAGGTCTTGGTGACTCTTCAGCTTTCCTAATACTCATTCATTTATTTTAGCGCTCTATCTTGTTTTCATGTCTATTTCTACAACTTCATCTATTTCCCAAGTCATTGATGGTAACGGTTGAATAGGAGTTCATCTAGTCCATCTACATGTGTGTAACTTAGACACCAGCTGGAGGCCCTCCTGCCACAGAAAGTGTAGGTGAAACAGGAAACTGTCTTTCCATCATACTTAACAAAATGCAAGTAGCAGAAAATCCAACTCAACGTGGCTTCAACCACACGAAGGACTTATCGGTTCCTGTCACTGAAGAAGTCTGGAGATTGGATGGACTTTGAGTTGGAGCTTCGTGTCGGGTTTTGTGCCGACAGCTCGGAGCCCGGAGCCCGCTTCGGATTCTGGGTCTCCCTCTCTCTGCCCCTCCCCGCTCATACTCTGCCTCTCTCTCTCTCAAAATAAATAAACATTTAAAAATAGTGTAAACAGAAATTTACCATATGATCCGTCAATTTCTTAGGTATTCATAACTGAGAGAAAGGAAAACCTATGTCCACGTAATGACTTACACAGAAACATCCATAGCAGCGTTATTCACAATAGTCAAATGTAGAAACAACACAAATACCCAGGAAGTAATAAATGGATAAACAAAGTATGAGCTATCCATGAAATGTTGAACAACAAAAAGGAATAAGTCACTCGTACATGCTACAACATGGGTGAGGCTTGGAAACATGCTAAGAAAAGAAGCTAGTCACAAAAGACCATGTATTATATGATTCCATCCCTATGAAATGTTCAGAAAAGGCAAATCCATTAGGATGGAAAGGAGAGTGGGCACCTGGCTGGCTCAGTTGTTAGAGCATGTGACTCTTGATCTCATGAGTTGTGAGTTCAACACCCATGTTGGGTGTGTAGCCTAGTAGAAGGAAAGAAAGAAAGAAAGGAAGAAAGGAAGAAAGGAAGAAAGAAAGAGGAAAGGAGATTAGTCATTGCTTGGGGCCCAAAGTAAAAGTGGGAAAGATGGGGAGGCTGGGTGGCTCAGTCAGTTAAGCACCAGACTCTCCCTTTCAGCTCGGATCATGATCTCCCAGTTTTGTGAGTTCGAGCCCCGACTCAGGCTCTCCACTGACAGCTCAGAGGCTGGAGCCCTCTTGGGATTCTGTGTGTGTGTGTGTGTGTGTGTGTGTGTGTGTGTCTCTGTCTGTCCCTCCCCGACTCATGCTCTGTCTCTCTCTCCCTCAAAATAAAAAAAAAAAAATTTTTTTAATTAAAAAAAAGAAAAGAATAAAGATGACAATAAATGGCCATGAGGGATCTTACTGGGGTGATGAGACTATCCTAACACTCTATTGTATTGATAGTTGCACAACTAAATTTTTTAAAAAATCACCGAGTTGTACGCTTCAAGCGGTTTATTGTATGTTAAAGGGGGAGAAATGAGGAAGTGTTTGTTTCAGAAGCTCCCCCTGTGACTCACCGGCCCAAGCTGTGGCTCGGGGAATGGCGTGTCCCGACTGGTCTGGGTCCCAGTTCTGGCAAGGGAAAGCCCATCCCTGGGATCGGGGCTGTGGTCAGCCCCTGTAGCACACAGACTATGGACAGGGATCACTGTCACTACCTAAACAAAAACAGGGTACACAAGGAACGTGGCAATGGAAGATTGGTGGGTCACCAGCAAGGTATCGACGACACCCAGACTGGCTGCTGAACACCGCGGCTCTGTCCCTGCATTGTCCCATCCGTTACCCACATTCTGTCTCCAGGCTCTGTCCAGGACAGAAAAGGGAGGCACGGGTCATGAGAAGAACCGCTTCTTGAAAATGTGGAGCCTTGGTTAGGGTCACTGACCGTCCTGGGGAGTTTGGGTTGGAGTGGCTTCCCGGGATGCAGGAATGAAGGTACCAACATTGAGGAAGTCCCAGGCAAGATGGGAGGGGCTGGTCACCCAATGACCTCACTAGGTAGATAGATAGAAGCATGCCTTTTTTTTTTTTAAAATAAAGTAACTATGGTTCTTTTTATTTTTCAAGTTTATTTATTTTGAGAGAGAGAGAGAATCCCAAGCAGGATCCTCATTGTCAGTGCAGAGCTCAGTGCCATGAACGACGAGACCATGACTTGAGCCGAGTTCAAGAGTTGGACACTTAGCCCGACTGAGCCACCCAGGCGTCCCAGAAATACAGAAGCAGTCCTAGTGGATTGGTGAATCCTGGCGTCAGGCTGCTAACAGCACAGAAAGACAACTGGTCATTGCGTGCCTCTCGTGAAAGTGTATTCAACACCTCTTTTGAAATTTTCTGTTTGTTTATTTATTTGCGTAATCTCCACACCCAACATGGGGCTCGAACTCATGACCCCAAGATCAAGGGTCACATGGTCTACCTACTGAGCCAGCCAGGTGCCCTGACAAATGCCATAGTTCTTCAACAAATAAGTTGGAAAGGGGAAAAAACAGAGGCAGAAGGGAACCTATAAAGGCACTTAATATCAACTAATTGCAATGCACGGGTCTCGTTTGGATCCTGATTTTAACAAATTAGGCAGAAAAATTTGAAATTGAAATTTGAACCTTAACAGGATATTTGGATATAAACAGGATGTTAAGAAATTGTTGGGGGCACCCGGGTGGTTCAGTCGGTTAAGCGTCTGACTTCGGCTCAGGTCACGATCTCACTGCTTGTGAGTTCGAGCCCCGCATCGGGCTCTGTGCTGAACTTTCAGTCCTGCTACGGGAGAGGCGCGTTGGCCTCATCTTCTTTCAGAGTAATGGGTTCTTGCATCTGGCCACCCTCACTTCACGAAGGCCACCAGACGTGTTTTCTTTGGCTGCACTGTGTTTAATACTCTCAGATTAATTGCCAGCATTTAACATTGGGCACAGGCGGCTAAAAATCCAGATTCCCAGCATCTTCTGAGAAACAGGAGCTCTGGCAGCATTGAAGCCACATTCCTGGACCGTGGTGACAGGGAGCGGATGGGGGTGTGCTCTGTCTGGTTCTCCGTGCTCCCCACTGCTCCCCACTGCCTCCCATGTAGCCCTAGGCCTGTGCTGTTTTTCTAACACTCCTGCTTTATTCGTTTCTATTGCCTCCTTCCTAAGGATTGACACCCCCCACCCCAACCTCTGTCCCCCCTCCCCCGGCTTTGGCCCTGGGCTGGAGACCACGGGGTCTCTGTACATTTTTCCTAGGTGGCATTTCAGTGGCCGGCTGGAACAGATTTTGCACAGTACACACATCTGGATCTGTGTGTATCTCAGCCTTTTCTGTTCCGCCCACACCGTGGCCCCGAGATACCCCGGGGCTAGCTTTGCCTACAGATTTCGCTTCTCTGTGGTGCCTTGCCTTTAAGAACTTGCCCCATTTTACAGATGGAGAAGCTCCAGGGGACACAAACACGGGGATGTTCTGAAGAAGAAACGCACTTGAAGCCTAGCGTGGTGTCCGAGCGGTTGCGGGCATAGAGGGGTGTCCTCCGTGCAACGGAACATATTCAGCCACAAAAAGGAACCAGGTTCTGATACGTGCCACAACACGGATGGTCCTGGAAACGTTTTGCGAAGTGAAATAAACCAGTTACGAAAGGGCACATTTCGTACGACTCGTGCGAGGTGCGTAGAAGAGGCAAACTCAGAGAGACAGAAAGTCAAATAGAGGTTACCAGCGGCTGGGAGGGGCGGAGGATGGCATGAGTACAGAGCTTCTGTTCGAGGGGATGAACGATTTTGGAAATACGGATGATGGTTGCATAATACTGTGAATGTAAGTAATGCCACTGAACCGTTCCCTTAAAAAGGCTTAAAATGGCACATCTGATTACTTATTTACGCTTTAAGCTTATTTATTTATTTGGGGAGAGAGAGCGAGAGAGAGGGAGAGAGAGCATCCCCAGTAGGCTTCACGCTCAGCGTGGAGCCCGACACGGGGCTCGATCACACAAACCGTGAGATCATGCGTGGCCTGAGTTGAAATCAAGAGTTGGATGCTGGGGCGCCTGGGCGGCGCAGTCGGTTAAGCGTCCGACTTCAGCCAGGTCACGATCTCGCGGTCTGGGAGTTCGAGCCCCGCGTCGGGCTCTGGGCTGATGGCTCAGAGCCTGGAGCCTGTTTCCGATTCTGTGTCTCCCTCTCTCTCTGCCCCTCCCCCGTTCATGCTCTGTCTCTCTCTGTCCCCAAAATAAATAAAAAAAAAAAAGTTGAAAAAAAATTAAAAAAAAAAAAAAAAAAAAAGAGTTGGATGCTTAACCGACTGAGCCGCCCAGGCGCCCCAAGGAAGTAAAATTTTAAAAAAAGTTCTGTTGTCATCTAAGACACCAGGGAGAGGGCGGGTGACCCTTCCCTTCCAACTCTTGATATGTAATAACTCGTGCTCGTTCCTCACACGTTGGCTCACCTGTGGCTCCCTCTCCCTGGCACTCCCGGTCACATTCATGGCGCTCAGTGGCGTCGCACTGTGTCAGCCTTTAGGGTGATGGATCGATTCATGTGTCTTCTGTAAGCATCGCGCATCACGTGAGCAAAAATCGTCCACGATGAGGAGGAAGGAGAGGGAGGAAGGGGAAGTAGGTACCATGTACATTTTCTGTTGCTGCTGTAACAAATCACCACAAATTTACTGGCTTTAAACAACCAAATTTGGGGCACCCGGGTGGCTCAGTCAGTTAAGCATCGGACTCCTGATCTCGGCTCAGGTCATGATCTCACAGTTCGTGAGTTCAAGCTCCGCCTAGGGCTCTGTGGCTGACAGCACGGAGCCTGCTTGGGATTCTTTCTCTCCCTCTCTCTGCCCGCCCCGCCTTGTGTGTGCTTGCACCCTCTCTCTCAAAATAAATAAATTAACTTTAAAAAGAGAGCTTTTTACTAAAAACAAATCAACAAAAAAAACCAGACAAATTTCTTCTCTTACAACTCTGTAGGTCAGGAATCTAAAACGGGTCACCAGGGCTGTATTCTTTCTAAAGGGTCCGGGGGTCGCGTCCCCCTGACCCCCTCTGATGAGGACCCCTGGGATTGCGTTGGAGCCATCTGGATAATGCATGACAAGCTCCCCACCTGAAGATTCTTAGCCCCATCTGCAAACTCATCTGCAAAGTCCCTCCTGCTGTGTAAGGTGAATATACCCGGGTTCTGGAGGATTAGGGTGTGGATGTCTCTGGAGGGTCCTTCTGCAACCTACTGCTCCCTGTGCCCAAATTTCAGTTTATAACCATTTACACAGAAGGTTCCAAGATAAAGAAATAATCTCTTCTGCCTTCCAGTGGCTTCTAATCCTGCTGGGGAGATGGAATATTTCTGTGTCACAGAGAGAGTCCGCAAAGCCCCAGGCAGTGCAGTCAGTGCTGTCGTGGCTGGTGGCGGGTACGCTGAGGAGATTAAGGTCAATGCAGGGACCCGTTCTTTCTCTCGGTATCTCCTCTGCTCTGAGCTGCAGCTACAGCCCTGAACGCTGTGCTCCCCACCCCAAGCTGGGGCCCACCTCCCGGGAACCGCGGGTCTCGTGACTGCTGTCCCCTGGCGGTATGTGACACAGCCTCCCTTCCTTCTCATAGGAAGAGAAAGACTAGAAGTTGGGCAAGACTTGGCTTTGGGAAAGGCGGGATGGCATCTCCTAACTAGGTCCGCAGAGTCCTTGGCTTTCTACTTGCATTGATTGCAATGGTCTGAATGTTCGCGTCCCTCCCCAAATCCCCGTGGTGAAATCCTGATCCCCAAACGGGACGGTAATAGGCGGTGGGGTCTTTGGGAGGTCCTTAAGCCTTGAGGGTGAGTCCTTGGGAATGGGATGAGCCCTTTGCAACGAGAGGCTTCAGAGGGCGCCCTTCTTCCGCCACGGGAGAAGATACAAGAAGTCTGCAATCCAGAGAAGGGCCCTCACCTGAACACCTCGCACCCTGCTCTCAGACTTCCAGCTTCCAGAGCTGTGAGCGACAGATTCCTGCTGTTTACAAGATGCCTGGTCTGTGGTATGTCGTTAGAGCAGCCCACACGGACCGAGACACTGAGGCTTTGTTCGTTTGGACTCCGGGGACAAGGTTCTCAGCGTTCCGCTGACGTAGAGTCCGGAAGGTAAGTTGATGGTAAAACGGAGTGTGGTAAGGGTGAGGGCCTGTCCTCCTCCTCTCGCCTCGCAGAGCCCTGGAGAAATTGTATCCCTTAGGAACGGGGCAGGACGTGGGGCGCCTGGGTGGTTCAGTCGGTTGAGTGTCCGACTCTTGATTTCGGCTCAGGTCGTGATCCCACGCTTGTGAGTCTGAGCCCCGAGTTGGGCTCTGCGCTGGCAGTCGGAGGAGGCTGCTTGGGATTCTCTCTCTCCCTCTCGCTACCCCTCCCCCGCTTGTGCTCATGAGCTGTCTTTCTCTCAAAATAAATAAATCAACTTAAAAAAAAAAAAGAGGGACACCTGGGTGGCTCAGTGGGTTGAGCGTTTGACTCAGCCCAGGTCACGATCTCACCGTTCGTGAGTTCCAGTCCTCCATCGGGCTGACTGCCGTCAGCACAGAGCCCGCTTTAGCTCCCCTGTTCCCCCTCTCTCTCAAAAAGAAATAAAACATTAAAAAAAAAGGAAAGAGAAAACGGCACGCCAGTCCAAAGTACAGGAAATCAGCTACTGCATTATACACTGTGTGAGCGGCTCCGTGAAAGCAAGAACATTGCAGATCCAGATAGTAAAACCCGCTGCCAACAGCAATAAAGACAGGCTGTGAGCAATTTAATTGAATTATCTGGAAGGGAGACCGCCCACCGTGCGTCCAGTTTCCAGGTAACTGACTCTGGGTCTGGCCCGTGGCCGGAATGCGCTGGGCCGTTCACGGGTGGGTAGTTACTTTTGCAACCGGTATCTGTCCTGGGGCCTGGTTCAAGCAACTCTACTTGCCCAGACTAAAAATTGTGACGTGTGTGACTCAGTAAGGATTACTCGATGCGTGTCAGCTGCGTGACAGATATGGCAGCCCTAAAACGTATTTACACATTGAATCTTTCCTTTAAAAATAGCTTCATCAAGGGGCGTATGGGTGGCTCTGTCAGTTAAGCGTCTGACTTTGGCTCGGGTCATGATCTCGCGGTTCGTGAGTTTGAACCCCATGTCGGGCTCTATGCTGACAGCTCGGAGCCTGAACCCTGCTTCAGATTCTGTGTCCCACCCCCCACCTCTGCTCCTCCCCCACTCAAGCTCTGTCTCTCAAAAAATAAATAACTGCTAATAAATAAATAAAAATAGCTTTATTGACCGGTGCCTGGGTGGCTCAGTCGGCTGAATGTCTAACTTCCACGTAGGTCATGATCTCACAGTTTGTGAGTTCAAGCTGAGGGTTGGGCTCTCTGCTTTCAGCCCAGAGTACGAGTCATATCCTCAGTCCCTATCTCTCTACCCATCCCGTGCTTTGCACTCTCTCTTTCTTAAAAACTAAACGTTAAAAACAAAACAAAACAAAACCTTTCCCGAGGGGTGCCTAGATGGCTCAGTTGGAGCACGTGACTCTTGATCTCGGGGTTGTGGGTTTGAGCCCCATGTTGCATGTAGAGATTCCTTAGCAATAAAATCTTAAAAAAGGAAAAATAAAAATATCTTGATTGAGGTAAAGTTCATGCAGCCTACAATTCACCCATTTAAAGTAATTCTTTTTAAAAAATTTTTTAACGTTTATTTATTTTTGAGAGACAGAAAGAGACAGAGCACTAGCAGGGGAGGGGCAGACAGAGAGGGAGACCCAGAATCCGAAGCAGGCTCCAGGCTCCCACCTGTCAGCACAGAGCCCGACGCGGGGCTCCGACTCCTGAACCCTGAGATCACGACCTGAGGCAAAGTTGCATGTTTAACCGAATGAGTCACCCAGGTGCCCCCACCTGTTTAAAGAATTCAATTTTGGGGGCATATTCAGAATTGAGCCACCATTACCTTGATCAATTTTAGAACATTTTCTTTTTTTTTATTTTTTTATTTTTTTTTATTTTTTTAAATTTTTTTTTCAACGTTTATTTATTTTTGGGACAGAGAGAGACAGAGCATGAACAGGGGAGGGGCAGAGAGAGAGAGGGAGACACAGAATCGGAAACAGGCTCCAGGCTCTGAGCCATCAGCCCAGAGCCCGACGCGGGGCTCGAACTCACGGACCGCGAGATCGTGACCTGGCTGAAGTCGGACGCTTAACCGACTGCGCCACCCAGGCGCCCTAGAACATTTTCTTAATCCCCTAAAAGAACTCCAAACTTCTTAGCAGTCACTTGTCATTTCCTTTTCGTACCCACTCCCCCGGCCCTGGCAATAACTAATTTATTTTCTGTCACCATGGGTTTCCAGTTCTGGACCCTTCATATACATGGAATCATATAATATGTGGTCTTGAATAATGTTCCTTTGTATGGATATACCACTTCTGTACATCCACGCATCGGTGGATGAACGTTTGCGTTCTTTCCACTTTTTGGCTACGCGCAGAGAGTAATGTGGGTGTAGAGAGTAAAGTTGCTATGAATATTTATGGGCAAGGTTTTGCATGAATGAATATTTTCAGTGCTCTTGGGGCCACGCCTACTCGTAGAATTGCTAGGTCATATGGTGACTCTGGGTTGAACTTTGTGAAGAACTGTTCTCGTCTTTCAAAGCCGCTGTACCATTGAGCACTCTTACCAGCAGCAGTGTATGAGGCTTTAATTTCTCCATATCCTCCCCAGCACTTGCCATTGTCCATTTTGTGGTTGTGGTGAGGGTTATTTGATCGTCTGTATGGCCATGCCAGTGGATCTGAAGCGGTATCTCATTGTGGTTTTGATTTGCATTTCCCCGACGTAACCCCCCTAACAGTGTCGAGCATTTTTTCATGTGCTTATTGGCCACTTGCATACTTTTCTTAGAGAAATGTCTATTCAGATCCTTTGCCCGTTTTGTCACTGGGTGCATTTAATCCTTTTTTATTTTTTTAATGTTTATTTATTTTTGAGAGAGACAGAGTATGAACGGGGGAGGGGCAGAGAGTGAGGGAGACACAGAATCCGAGCTGAGCGGTCAGCACAGAGCCCAAGGCAGGGCGCGAACCCATGAACCACGAGATCGTGACCTGAGCCGAAGTCAGACGCTTAACCGCCCGAGCCACCCAGGCGTCCCGGGTGCATTTAATCTTGAATAGTCTCCATAACAATTACACATTGGAACCACTATTGATTTGTGGTTCACAGTGGACACTCTGAAGCTGATGGCCTGGATTAGGATCCCAGCTTGGCCACTTAATAGTACATGACATCGGCCACTCATCTGGATCTCAGTGTGTCAGACACAATGGGGATAGAAACGTTAGCTAATTCACAGGGTTGTCATAAGGATCGAAAAAGGCCAGGGTGCCTTGGTGGCTCAGTTGGCTAAGTGACACTTGATCTCGGCTCAGGTCGTGATCCCACAGTTGTGAGATTGAGCTGCACATCGGGATCTATGCTGGGTGCAAACTCTGCTTGAGATTCTCTCTCTCTCATTCCCCCGACCCGTCCCCAACTTGTGTAGCATGCTCTCTCTCTCTCTCTCTCTCTCTCAAAAAAACAAACAAACAAAAAAAAAAAACACAAAACACAAAAAAACACTGCGTGTCAAAGGTTTAGTAAGGACTCGAATGTTACCTGCAATGGTAAGGCCATCAACACTCACTAAGCTTTTCCTATTTTATTATGTGCACGTAGGTGATCTTATTTAATGTACCTGGCAATCTTGCAAAATAGGTCTCATCGCCTCCATTTTACAAGGCACAAAACTGAAAGCTGCTGGAGGCGAAGGAAGGTGTGCAGGGCTCCATCCTTGGTAAGATGCAGGGCAGAGATGCCCCTTGGGTAACTCTGGAGACCCTCTGGAAGTGTTAATCTTGGGAAGGTTTTCAGCCGGAATAGGCACGTCCTCTGGTGGCTTCTGCTATTCAAATGCAGCTGTAATTAAGCAAATGCCATCAGAAAGGAACTGGAGAAGAACCCAGTAATGAAATCGTTAACGGCTTATTCAGGCAGAGAAAAGCCACTGCAACCCCGAGAAGAATGGGCTCATCTCGCTCCGCTCCCCGGGCAGGCTTCTGAGTCATGGAATTTTGCACAAAGTCCTGGCGAGCTTGCCTCGTTTGGCAAAGGCCTCTGAGAACTTCACGGAGCTAATTGGAGAAGTGAAAGCCAAGGGTCCCGCTTTGCCCCCTCTTCTGGAATCACTATTTACGATTTCCCTGTAGTTCCCCTTGGCGACATTGGGTGTCACCTCTGAGTTGTCTGAAGCCACTCGTCCCCTGGACGTTGACAAAGTGCATTGTTTTCCCAGAGTTTCTGTCTCTGTAGGATCCAATATGGAGGTATCCATCACCGGTACTCATGCCCCCAATACAGCATGGCTAATCTGGTTTTTATTTGTGGGGCCAAAGCACTGTCCTGGACGAAGTCTCCCTGCAGCTGGATAAGCTTTGAGTTTGAAAACAGGCTCCACAGTCATGACTTTGCAATTGGTTTTTCTTCCGTTCATGGGGGAGTGATGAGAGATGGTTTAGGCAAAGCCCCGGTAGCTCAGAACCCTTTACTTCCAGAGTTCTCTACTTCCCAGAAAAGCTCGTCTGCTCCAACGACTGTGTCTGTGCGGCACTGTGAGCAACTGCGAGCAACTTGGGGACAGGAACTCTCTCCCTGTCTCTTTCTCCTTTCCTTCGTTCCTTCCACTCCATACACGTTTGCTGAATCTGTGTTATGTGCCAAACACTGGGGCAAAACAGCCAAGTTCTCTTTCTCCATGGAACTGACCTTCTAATTTCTTAATTATCTGTATGTTCACAGCACCTAGGACATAGTAGGCACTTAATAACTGCTTTGGTGGCTTGGTGCATACACTGCTCTTCCAGGTTTTTTCCTATGCATGGACTAACACATATACATGATATTTCAATTTTAGATGGAGAGAAGATCACGCCTTAATGGTATCCTGTGACTCCCCCCCCCCCTCCCCGCCCCACTTAATAGTGTATTTTGGCCATGTTTCTATGTTAGAACATAAACATTGACTTCAGGGGTGCCTGAGTGGCTCAGTTGGTTAAGCATCCAACTTTGGATCAAGTCACGCTCTCATGGTTTGAGATTTCGAGCCCCGTGTTGGGCTCTGTGCTGACAGCTTGGAGCCTGGAGCCTGCTTCAGATTCTGTGTCTCCTTCTCTTCCCCTCCCCAGCTCCCACTCTGTCTCTCTCTTTCTCTTTCAAAAATGAATAAACATGAAAAAAAATTTTTTTAATTCGACTTCAGTGTTTACATGTCCCCAACTGCTATTCGGGGTCTTTCTGCCCCTTGGAATCTAGAAAAGACTGGCTTGAATCTATTCCCTGTAGATTCTCAGGGTCAGGTTAGGATTGCTCGTGTTCTCATGGTCATTTATGATGTCTTTCCATGCTTCTGCTGTGTATTCCACACAATATATTGAACCAGTTTCCTACTGATGGACATTTAGGTTGTTTCCAGTCTTTTGCTACTATAAACACTGCTGCGCTGAATAAGCTTGTTCATCCTTTGTTTTATGCACATTGAATAAATTGCTAGAAGTCGCGTTGCTAGGTCAGTTTAGCAACAGATGCTGCTGTAGACACAGATACTGCAGTATGTATGGATGCTGCTAAATTCTCTCCACAGTGCTTGTACTAATTTTCATTCCTGATAAGATGTGCTAGCAAATTATGATCTTTGCTTACTGTCGCATACTGTGAGTCTGGAGTTCTCTCTTGTCCAGCAAGAGTGCCGATGCAGAATTGAATACGAGAGAGGCTAATGCCCAGGAGGAGACAGTCTCCGTATTTATTGAGCTCACAGGATGTTACCTGCGTGGTGAATGTGAGGAAACCAAGATCTTACACACGTGAACATGGAGAAAACAATCAGACAGTAATCATTAACTTGTACGTGTAAGAAGCAAAGGGTCTGGGGGGGGGGCAGTGGAGTTTGTGATCAAAGCACGATCGTATATTGGCATCAGGTGGAAAGTAATTTCTTGCAGGTGATACAACAAGTTACTCACGATTGCATTACAATATCTCACTAGGTAACCTCGCGTGCTTTTCGCTCCGTGGTTGGCGGCATGGTGGAGGCTTTCCACCCTAAGCTTCTTTCTAACCCACTTATGTAAGTAGAACTTATTTCCCCACAGCCTACCTGTGCAAATACACACATACACTCACACCTTGTTTTTTCATATCCTTTGCCCTTTTTTTTTTTATGAGTTGTTGATCTCGAAGAAGCTTTTATACGTTTAGGGGAATTATCCCTTTGTGATTTGAAATGCAAATATCTTTTCTTAGTTTATTATTTGTTCTCCTTTTTTTTTAATGTTAATTTATTTTTGAGACAGAGAGAGCACGGGAGCGAGGGAGGGACAGAGAGAGAGGGAGACAGAGGATCGGAAACAGGCTCCAGGCTCTAGGCTCTCAGCTCCAGCCCACGAGCCCTGAGATCATGATCTGAGCTGAAGTCAGATGCTTTACCGAATGAGCCACCCTGGCACCTTTATTGTTTGTTTTCACATCATTTTTTTAACCAGCTGGCTGGTATTCCATTAAATGGTCCTACCGTAATTTTAAGCAGTCTCTCATTTCTAGACATTTTGGTTGTTTCCAACCTTTTGCTATTATAAACATTTCATTTATTTATTTATTATTTTTAAAATTTTTTTCAACGTTTTTTTATTTATTTTTGGGACAGAGAGAGAGACAGAGCATGAACGGGGGAGGGGCAGAGAGAGAGGGAGACACAGAATCGGAAACAGGCTCCAGGCTCCGAGCCGTCAGCCCAGAGCCCGACGCGGGGCTCGAACTCCCAGACCGCGAGATCGTGACCTGGCCGAAGTCGGACGCTTAACCGACTGCGCCACCCATGCGCCCCTCATTTATTTTTTTAACTAAACTCTGTACCTGATGTGGGGCTCTGAGGCACGACCTTGTGATCAAGAGTGACATGCCCTACCTACTGAGCGCAACTTTTTGCTTTTATAAACTGCACAGCTCTTTCCACCACTCTGCATTGCATCTCTAAATCTAGGCTAAATTCCTAAAAGTGCAATTGCTTGGTTACAGAATGTTTAAAAAGTCTTTTGATGTGTATTGGGCTTTGGATATTATACTTCTTTCTTTCTTTCTTTCTTTCTGTTAAATTTTAAAACAGCAAATGTTCATTGGTTTAAAAGAAAATCCCCCACGTGCTCGCCATTCACCCAGACCGGCTGGTCTAATCTGTTCTCCCACTCGCTTCAGCTTCTTTCTCGTTGGATCAAAGCAAATCGTTTCACGCATCAAGATGGAAGGATTTAGAGAGAAGCTATCTTTGGATGAGAAACTCCCCGCCTCCCCTCCCAGTACTTTCAGAGAGTGGCAAGGGAAAGTTACCCATTACCCAACGCTGCTGTTTGGAAACCTTCCACGGTGGGGGGAGGGGTGGGGATGCAAGGGGGTGACTGTGCATTCCCACCCCAAGGGCCCCTTCTGCGAAGCCCCACTCTTCTTTTGCAGACAGGAAAGAGCGATTGCCCACGTGGATGACTCAGCCAGCCCCGGGCCACTTTGGTCCAGTACAGAAGCCCCAGGGACCCAAAAGCTTTGCTTCGACCATCAGTTTTCACTTAGTTTTGATTCATCCGGTCCCAGAGGCCAGCAGGAAATTGCTGGCAGTGTTGTCAATCACGTAGGAGACTTTGCTCTGCCCCCTGCCATTTGGATATTGCTTCCTTGAACAATACCACTTTGATGGGCACCCCCCGCCCCATGCCATCTCATCTGGATGTGCACTGACATCTGGCCGGTGGGGGGCTCTGTCTATGTCATGGCTGAGCCGTTAAGACCCAGGGAGGGAACAGTTTCCCAGCCTTGCCAGCCAGAGAACCAGGGTTCGAGCGTGGCTCTGCGGGCTCTTTCCATTAACCTATATCTCGTCTCCTAAACGGCTCCTCCCTGTGGAACTGCTCCCAGTAGCCACCTGGATGGGAAACAATGTCAAATACAGTCTTCGGGAGGGTGAATAAATGACCGAGTGACAGCACCTCCTACTGGGGTTGCACAGGCGGCCTCCTCCCTGGACTTTCCAGGCTGGTTTTTGAAAATTCTGCTTGCTCTGGACAAGTTCCCAGTCTCCATCCTTGGGTGGCTTCCCCACAGGGGTACCGGGTGCCGAGGGGTGCAGGGCAGGCACGTGGCCAGCCAGGTCCTCAGGAGGGCTTCACGGCCACCCCTGCCTCTTCGTCTACACAGCACCGATTATTGCCAAAGTGGCTGCCGGTCCTTAGGATTTGGGAAGCAGAGAATCCTTAAGACTGAAGCAATATCCAGAGTTTTTCTTTTCTTTTTTTTTTTTTAAGCCTGGAGATTGCTGCAGCTGTCTGCCTGGAAACGTGAGCCACAGCCTGACTGTCTCTACATGAGTAACATGAGCCCAGACTCCGACCCTGGGCAAGCCACCGTGGCACCGGGGCCTTACCACTGAAGCCTCCCGTACCCTGTAGACGAGCATTTAATTATTCTTGTTTTACTCAACAACAGTAGGAGGCTCTCAGAAAGAGTAAGCGGGGCGCCTGGGTGGCTCAGTCAGTTAAGCACCCAACTTTGACTCAGGTCATGATCTCCTGATCCGTGAGTTCGAGCCCCGCGTTGGGCTCTGTGCTGATGGCTCGGAGCCTGGTGCCCGCTTCGGATTCTGTGTCTCCCTCTCTGCCCCGCCCCCACTCACACTCTGTTTTTGTCTGTCTGTCTGTCTCTCTCTCTGTGTGTCAAAAAACAAACATTAAAAAGAAAAAAAAAAAAAAAAAGAAAGGAAGAGTAAGCAACTCCCTGAAAGTTACAGGATGAGCAAGTCCTGAACTGGGAATTTGAACCCAGGTCCGTAAGCTGGAATTCTGACCCCAGGCGCTTTGTCTTACCTATTGATTTGTGGTTTTTTTTAGAACGAATAAATCAGATAGAGGTCATAGTAGAGACGCCACCTGATAAAACCTACCTCTGAGGCTCAGCCTGGGGAACTCAAGAGAACTAATGTCAGCTAAGAGGTAACATGAATACTGGCATATGACACTTTTCCAGGTAGAGGTGGGGTTCAGGCACTGGAGCCTTCTGGTGGGAAGTCTGTGAGCAATGACTTCTGGCTTCTTTGGGGTCTGCTTTCTTTCAGCTCCCATGATTATCACCGTCTAGCCAGCCCCAGGCCATTTGCACTTGTAGCTTTCTCAGCTATACCACTTATAAGCCTGGTCCTTCTCATCCTTCAGGACCAGTCACTCAGAGCTGCTGAAGTGACAGTCGCTGAAGTGACAGTTGCTCAGAGCAGGCTTCCCTTTAATCTCTATCATCTAAACAGGTCTCCTCTCCACCCCCCCCCCTTTTTAAATGATACACTTGCATTCATTTTCCCCCTGTAATTTACCCCCGGGTTAAATTATGTTGTCCAAAAAGGTATGTCTAAGTTGTAACCAATGGGACCTGTGAAAAGCAGCCTTATTTGGAAATAGGGTCTTTCCAGATAGAATCAAGTTAAAATGAGGTCATACTGGATCAAGGTGGGCACTAATCCATTGGCTAGTGTCCTTATGAGAAGAGACAGACAGACACAAGGACACCATGTGACTATAGGAGCAGAGACTGGAGTGATGTGTCTACAAACCAAGGAGGGCCAAGAATTGCTGGCAGCCGCCACAAGCTCGAAGAGACAAGGGATGGTTCTCTTCTAGAGCCTTTAGAAGGAGCATGACCCTGCAGACACTTGACTGCTGACTTCTGGCCTCTGGAGCTGTGAGAACATCAATTTCTGTGGTTTGAAGCCACCAAGTTGTGGTGATTTGTTACCTAGGAAACTAATTGGTGGCAATTTTATTTTGTTTGCTTATTTGCTTATGATTTTTCTTCCACTCGACAAGAAGTTTCTGTCTTTGTTCTGTTGCGTATCCCTAGCGTCCAGCTGTGTGTCTAACACAGAGTAAGTGCCCACCGTGTAGTTTCGGATGAATCGATTCCCTCCCATAGTCAGCCACAGCGTCGTACCAACTTGAGCTTGTCTTTTGTTCATCGCTCTGGATTACGTGTATTGCTTCTGCTCTGGTTCATCATCTCTCTCTCAATTATTGCAAGAACCTTCCATGCTTTCTCCTTGCTGCTTCACCTTTCACCCTCTTTTACTCTTTACGATTTTTTTAACGTTTATTTATTTTGAGGCGGAGAGAGCGAGCATGAGTGGGGGAGGGGCAGAGAGAGGGAGAGAAAGAATCCCAATCTAAGATTCTCACCCTTTTTTAACACAAATTTGAGGGTGTCTGGGTGGTTCAGGTAAGCGTCTGACTCTTGATTTTGGCTGAGGTCGTGCTATTACTGTTTGGGAGATCCAGCCCTGTGTCGAGCTCTGTGCTGACAGCACAGAGCCTGCTTGGAATTTTCTCTCTCAACCTCTCTCTCGAAATAAATAAAGAAACATTAAAAAAAAAAAAAACCATAAATATCTCACTTCTCTTTAAAAAAAATTTTTTTTTAAATGTTTAGTTTTGAGAGAGAGAGAAAGACAGAGTGTCAGGAACAGGGGAGGGCCGGAAAGAGAGGGAGATACAGAATGCGAAGCAGGCTCCAGGCTCTGAGCTATCAGCGCAGGGCTCAGTGTGGGGCTCCAACCCACAAACTGCAGGATCATGATCTCAGCTGAAGTCGGATGCCCAGCCACCTGAGCCACCCAGGTGCCCCTGATCTCAGTTTTCTACTTTAAACTCTGTTTTTTCCCTATTATCCTACGCTAGCTATTGGACCTCCGGCATGCTCCATAAACTCTGAGCCTCAGCCTTAGTCTTCCCATCTGTGGAATAGGAGTGACAATGACATCTACCTGACCAGATTGATATGCACAGGAACTGAGAATCATTGCAAAGCGTGGAATGCAGTGCCCTGCACATCACAAGAGCCCTCGATTAATTTCAGCATTTGTTTTGGACTGAGGCTAGAGGCCCACGGCTATATAAAATGAGTCCTTTGTTAAGATGGAAAAAAGCAGTTGAAAAATCACATGTTCAAGGCTGGCTTGCCCAACGACTGTTCAAAAATAATGAAGAAGCAGTTTGCCTAGCATTTTGGCCCGTTGAAGTTTGGAGAAGAAGTTTGAGAGCGTGAGTCTGCATATCATTATACCAACAACACAGAGACAGTAAGTGAAAAACTTAAAATAGGCTCACATGTATATTAAAATCATATCATTTGTACCATAGGCATAATCATAAATATAGAAATAAAGGGATTCATCTTAATCATGACTCAGAATTGATGTTCTTCATCTATGAAAACCTCTTAATCAGGAAATTTCAAAAAAAAATGTTTAAAATGCATGGTAACACATTTCAGAGCAATTCCAAAATCTAATGTGTGCAAATTATTCATATATTCATAATTTTATTATAGCACATCAGATTTGGGGAATCAACTGCAGGGTAAAGAGAATACCCATTAGCTGCTAAAAAAAAAGTCCATAAGTGAAATGAATTTAAGTACTCTAACTTCCTTCCTCTTGAGTCAGAACTCTCGCCCAAGCACTAGCCATTTAATAAGATTGGAATTTCTCCTTGATTTGAAAGGCAAGGTGAGAACTTTTCTTATTCATTTATTTATTATTATTTTTAAGTTTATTTATTTTGAGAGAAAAAAAGAGAGAAAGAGAGAACAAGCAAGGGAGGGGCAGAGAGAAGATGAGACAGAATCTCAAGCAGGTTCCGTGACATCAGCACAGAACCTGATGTGGGGCTCGAATTCACAGACTATGAGCTCATCGCCTGAGCCAAGATCAAGGGTCAGATGCTTAACTGACTGCCACCCAGGGGCCCCAGAACTTTTTTTTCTTTTTATAAATTTTTTTTCAACGTTTTAAATTTATTTTTGGGACAGAGAGAGACAGAGCATGAACGGGGGAGGGGCAGAGAGAGAGGGAGACACAGAATCGGAAACAGGCTCCAGGCTCCGAGCCATCAGACCAGAGCCCGACGCGGGGCTCGAACTCACGGACCGCAAGATCGTGACCCGGCTGAAGTCGGACGCTTAACCGACTGCGCCACCCAGGCGCCCCGGGAACTTTTTTTTCTTAAAAAAGCTTCCTTTCAAGAAATCAGGCTTTCTGTAGAATTGAACTGAACTGATGTGGTCAGCTGCTTTTCAGAAGCTGCTTTTGTTTGATTTGGGAAATTATTGTTGTTTTTTTAAAGTTTATTTATTTATTTGAGAGAGAGAGAGAGAGAGAGAGAGAGAACGCGTGCTCATGCGCTGGGGAGGGGCAGAGGGAAAGGGAGAATCTTAAACAGTGGAGTTCAATCCCAACATGGAGTTCAATCCCACAACCGTGAGCTCATTACCTGGGCCAAAATCAAGAGTCCGGTGCTCACCCAGGTTTCCCAAGGTAGTATGTGATTTCTCATTTGTGTCCTTTAAAATTCTAAGTTGTACTTGCTCATAGTTTAAAAACCAAATCATCATCAGGGGAGCCTGGGTGGCTCCGTCAGTTAAGCATCCGACTGTGGCTCGGGTCATGATCTCTCGGTCTGTGAGTTCGAGCCCCGCGTCAGGCTCTGGGCTGACAGCTCAGAGCCTGGAGCCTGCTTCGGATTCTGTGTCTCCCTCTCTCTCTCTGCCCCTCCCCCACTTGTGCTGTGTCTCTCTCTTTCTCTCAAAAATAAATAAAAGGTAAAAAAAAATAATAATACAAAAATGAAAACCAAATCATCATCATCCAAGACTGTTTATTGAGTCCTTACTTAGTGCCAGGTACCGAGCTACAACGGTGTCCCAAGTCAACAGTTTCTGTGGGTGCCTCCTTCCCCTCTGGGGGGACCACGCCCAGCTGACAGTCCCCAGCGGTGGTGTCTTAAATATAATCTCACTTAATCTTCCCACTGACCCAGGTGCTAGGTGCTATCCTTAGTGTTTCTCTCTGACAAGTTAGAGAAATTTGACCGAAGCCCCGTGACCGGTAACGGGCAACTTGGCGGAATCTCAAATCAGGCGGTCTGGCTCCAGGGCAGGGAGACTCCACGCAGGAATGTTTCCTGTGGTTTGAAGTGGCTCCTGCGTTCAACTGAGAGCAAAGCTCGGGACGAAAAGAAATGGGTTGGAAGGTGAAGCAAACAAGCATGATGCAACTTTGCATTCTGTGTCCCGTGACACCTTGAATCATGCCAGAGTGTCGCCCTTCACACTTCATCGCAAGTATCGGTTCTGTGGCTGCCGGTGCCCCGGAGAGGAAGCTTCATGGAAGAGGGTTGTGATAAAATAGCAATGCATACTGTATCACAGGATGCAGCCGCTACTTGGGGAACGTTGCCCGCCTCCGGTGGGTGGAGGTCAGGGAATCCACTAAACGTTCTACGATGCCCAGGGCAGCCCCTCAAACAGAATGATCTGGCCCCAGATTTCAGTAGTACAGAGGGTGAGAAACTGCTTTAGGATAAACATCCAGAAATGGGATGGCTGTGTTGTATGGTAAGCATGTGTTTTAGTTTTTTAAAAAGGTTTTATTTTTATCTTATCTTACTTTAGAGAGAGAGAGCACGCGAGAGCAAGGGAGAGGGGCAGAAGAAGAGGCGGAGAGAATCTTAAGCAGACTCCATGCTCAGCACGGAGCCAGACGCAGGGCTCAATCCCGCGAGCCTGGTATCATGACCCGAACCGAAATCAAGGGTCAGACATTCAACCAACTGAACCACCCAGGCACCCCAGTTGTTATTATTATTATTTTTTTAAGTAATCTTTGCACCCAGCGTGGGTCTCCAGCTTACAACCCCGAGATCAAGAGTCCGATGCTCTACCTACTGGGACAGTTCAGGTGCCCTGGGTTTGATTTTATAAGGAAGTACCACAGTGTTTTCCGGAATGGCTACACGGTTTTGCATTCCCACTTGCAACGTAGAAGAGGTTTGTTGATGTAAGTTGCTCACCAGGGCTTGGTATCGCTGATATCTAGATCTGTATCTATATCTATACCTTTATCTTTAGCTATTCTAATATGTTTGTAATGATAGCTCACTGTGATTTTAATTTGCATTGCCCTAATGGCTCAGGATACCAAGTATCTTTCCATGTACTTATTGGCTTCTTTACTTAGGTGAAATGTCTTTTCAAGTCTTTGCCCATTTTAAAATTGGGTTATATGGGTTTTTTTTTTTTTAAGTTTTGTTTATTTATTATTTAGAAAAATTTTTGATGTTTATTTATTTTAGAGACAGACAGAGCACAAGCTGGGGAGGGGCAGAGAGAGCCAGAGACAGAATCTGAAGCAGGCTGCAGGCTCTGAGCTGTCAGCACAGAGCCTGATGTGGGGCTCGAAACCATGAACTGTACGGATCATGACCTGAGCCGAAGTTGGACACCCAACAGACTGAGCCATCCAGGCGCCCCTAATATTTATTTATTTTTGAGAGACAGAAAGTGAGCAGGGGAGGGGCAGAGAGGGAGACACAGATTCTGAAGCAGGCTCCAGGCTCTGACTTGTCAGCACAGAGACCTATGCAGGGCTCAAACTCATGAACTGTGAGATCATGACCTGAGCCAAAGTCAGATGCTTAACCAACTGAGCCACCCAGGCACCCCGCGTTGTTTGTTTTATTACATACCACCTTTGTTACTGTTGAGTTTTGGTTATTCCTTATATATTTTATTTTTTTTTTATTTTTATTTAAAAAAAATTTTTTTTTCAACGTTTATTTATTTTTGGGACAGAGAGAGACAGAGCATGAACGGGGGAGGGGCAGAGAGAGAGGGAGACACAGAATCGGAAACAGGCTCCAGGCTCCGAGCCATCAGCCCAGAGCCTGACGCGGGGCTCGAACTCACGGACCGCGAGATCGTGACCTGGCTGAAGTCGGAGGCTTAACCGACTGCGCCACCCAGGCACCCCTCTATTCTGTTTCCTTAACATATGTGTTCACCTCTCCATGGTCTTAATTATCATGAGTCTTTTTTTTTTTTTTTTCTTTTTAATGTTTCTTTCTATTGAGAGAGAGGGAGAGACAGGGCATGAACTGGGGAGGTGCAGAGAAAGAGGGAGACACAGAATCCGAAGCAGCCTCCAGGCTCTGAACTGTCAGCACAGAACCCAACATGGGGTTCAAACCCACGGATGGCGAGATCATGACCTGAACCAAAGTCAGACGTTTAACCGACTGAGCCACCCAGGCGCCCCTTAACTATTGTAAGTCTTAAAATTGGATGGCTTGAGTCTTCCATTTTTCTTTTTCTTTTCTTTTTTTTTCTTTGTCAAGATTGTTTTAGCTGTTCTAGTTCCTTTGCCTTTTCGTATAATTTTTTGGGATCAGCTTGTTTTTATCTACCAGAAATTCCACTGAGAATTTGCTTGGAATTGCATTGCATGGATAGATCAATTTGGAGAGAACTGACATTTTTACTATGCAAGTCAATCACATACAGGGTATATCTCTTCATTTATTTAGGTCTTCTTTGATTTCTCTCATCAGTGTTTGGTGTTTTTCAACACTCATATCTGTATGTGTTCTGTTAATTTTCTATGTGATTATTTCATTTTCTTTTTCTTTTTTTAAGGATTTTTTTTTTATGTAATCTCTACACCCAACATGGGGCTTGAACTTACAACCTAGAGATCAAGAGCTATATGCTCTTCCAGTAGAGCCAGCCAGGCGCCCCAAATTATTTCATTTATTTGGTGGGGGGCTGTTGTAAATGTATCATTTTTTGAATTTCAGTTTCCAGTTACATATTTTCAGTACATAGAAGTACAATGGATTTTTGCGTGTTGACCCTGTATCCCATGCTAAACTCGGTTATTCGTTCTGAAATAAGGCTTTTTTGGGTAGTTTTCTTGGTTTTTTTCTGCAGGCAATCATGTCATGTGTGAATAGGGAGAGTTTCATTTCTTCCTGTCCAATGTATATTATGCCTGTTATTTATTTTTCTTGCCCTTCTTTTCTAAGGTACTTACATTATTATATTTGAAGTAACTTTCTCATAGATAGTGCATAATTGGGTCATGCTCCACCAACACCAATCTTCCCATTTTCTCAATTTCTGCCTTTAATTGATTTTTTTAGACCATTTACGTTTAATATAATTATTAACGTGTTTGGATTTAAGTCTACCACTTTATTATTTGTTTCCTATGTGTTCTCTTTGTCTTTAACTCCTCTGTTTTCCCTTTTCAGCTTGGGTTAAACACTTTGCTAGTATTCAAAAAATAAATAAATAAATAAATGGATGTCAAGATGACATTGCTCTAGGCGGCAATCAAGCTAGTTAGGTTTAGGGTAAACATTTTTATCCATGTTCTGTAGGTTGTGGTCCCAATATCAGTTCATTCTTTCAAGCTTTGTAATGCTAGTCAGATCTGTCTCATATGTGTGCCACCAAATGGCCAGCATGGGATCTGGACAAGGCATTAGTCTTAATGTTCTCAAAGTCTCTTCAACATAGAGAAGTTCAGGAAGTCATAAATGACTTTATAGAGTCACTTTGCCTTTCTGTAATATCCTCAGTACTTTCTAGTCCTCTGAGGGCCCCTTTTTGCTCTTAGGGCCCCAATCCGACATTTTAGTTATCACACACTGCCATGTGCTTCTTTGGCTGCATCCACGTTCTGGCCCAAACAGTAAAAGCATTGGAGGGCTCCTCTCTGGTTTGCTAGTACTTAATCTTCTTTTCATCTCCATTTACGGCCGTTATTTACATTTCAGAGTCCTCAAGTAGCTACATTCCATCCAGTTTTATTGCAATAATCAGTGGGAGACACAAGAGTATCCTTACTCCATCTTAGCTAGAAAGCAGAGCCCTTCATATAATTTTAGAGAACATCTTGAAGAACTTAAATCAGAACTGGTTATTATTCAAATCTTTAAAAAAATTTTTTTTAACGTGTATTCATTTTTGACACAGAGAGAGAGACAGACGGACAGAGAGTGAGCAGGGGAAGGGCAGAGAGAAGGAGACACAGAATCCAAAGCTGTCGGCCTTGACGCGGGTTCGAACTCACAAACCGTGAGATCATGACCTGAGCCGAAGTCAGACGCTTAACCGACTGATCCACCCAGGCGCCCCAGGTTGTGAATTTTTAAAAATTGTGGTAAATTAAACATAATGTAAATTTACCATCTTAACCATTTCTCAGTGTACTGTTTAGTGGCATCGAGTACATTCACGTTGCTGTACAATTATTACCACTATCCATCTCCACACTCTTTTTTTCTTCCCACACTGATGCTCTGCACCCATTAAACGCTAACTCGCCATTCCCCCTTCCCCCAGCCCCTGGCAACCACCCTTCTACTTTCTGACTCTGAGGTTGACAACTCTAGGTGAGTCATATACGGGGAATCATACAGTACTTGTCTTTTTGTGACTGGCCTCTTTCACTTCGCATCACGTCCTCCAAGTTCGAATGTTGCAGCACGTGTCAGAATGTCCTTCCTTTTTAAGGCTGAGGGATATTTCAGTGCATGGATAGACCACATTGTGTTCATCCATTGCAGTCATACTTTTATTTAATTCTTACAACAGACCTCCCAAGAGACACGTGTCTGTAATGAACACAAAGTACGTCCTGCTCAGAGGACCTCGATGCCCTTCTCCTGAACCCTCACCGGCTAGCTACATCTGACTAGTCACTTGCGTTAGGAGTCCTGGACCCACCCCTGCAGCCAGGTCGACCAGCTGGCAGTGTAGTTTCTGGCTCCTCCTGTAATTTTCAGATGTGGATGAACCCCCACCATCCCCTGTGGCCAACACCTGTTGTAAAACCCCCGCCTCTCGTCCTACAGGGGGTCCTGCCTGGTCTGTGCCCTGCTCACCTCCCTCTGCCCTTTTCCAGGTCCTCCAGCTCATCTGCCTCCTTCCTGACCTTCGGGGCATTGCTTTTGGCCTTCCTGTTCCCGGGAACACTCTCCCCAGGAGGCTTGCACAACTGCCTTCTCTCAATCTGGTGGGTCTCAAACTAAACATTACCTTTTATATTCGTTTCCTCCGGGTTCTGTGACAAAGTACCTCAAAAGTGATTGCTTAAAACAACGGAAATTGATGGTCTTGCCATTCTCGAGGCCAGAAGTCCAAAATCAAGGTATTGGCAGGGCCAGGCTCCTTCTGAAGGCTCCGGGGGTGACTCCGTCCTTTCCTCTGCCAGCAACGCCTGGTGTTCCTTGCTTTGTGGACACATTAGTCCCATCTCTGCCTCTGTTTTCACATGTCCTCTTTCCTTTGTGTCTCTGTATCTGTCTCACCTTAGAAAGACGCCGGTTGCTGGATTTAGTGCCTACCCTCATCCAATATAACCTCATCTTAACTTGATCCTATCTGCATAGCCCCTATTTGCAGATAAGGTCACATTCACAGGTGCCAGAGGTTAGGACTTCCATGTATTTTGGGGGGACGCAGTTCAGCCCCTACCACCTGTTTATAACGGTTCCTCTGAGCACAAGTCCTGAAGAAACGTGTTCCTTAACTCTATATAGGGGGCTTGAACGGCCATGAAAAAGGTGCTCCCCAGATCCCCACTGTGGGGAGCGGGGTTGAACAGTCTCAGCTGCTGCCAGTGGTTTATCCTTACAGGGATCCGTACCTGCCCTGGGTTAGTCTGGATACAGCATGGCCTTTCCAACTGGCAGATGCTTAGGCGGTAACACCACTGCCTGGAGTCTCGTGGAATGCCTGATCCATGGGCATGGAATCCCACACAACGTGGCATTCACCCAGAGGACTTGCTTCACAGTGAAGGAGGCCCGGGAGGGGGCCTGTGACCACCGGTCATATTATATTCTGTACCATCCAGAAGCAGCCGGTCGCCTACAGAGTTGGAAAGGCCACCTGAAGTCATGGCTGAAATGCCATGTTATATGCAGTCCTCTGCAAGATGGGCTGTCATCCTTCCAAATGCAGTAAATCGGAGACCTCCCGAGGGTGCTGTGTCCCTGACCGGAAGCATATGCGGGTGCAGGTACCAAGGGACGGTGTTGCTCAGCATGAGTCACTGGGGGATTTTCTGTTTCCTGTCTCTGCCAGTCTGGGTGTTCTGCAGTGTGGTAGGTCCTGGTCCCCATAGGGCATGCACTGTCAACTGGGAACGCAGCAGAGGTCCGCACAAGCTGTGCCCAGTCACTCTGGACACCCGTGCCCAGACCAGTGGGGAGATGGGGAATCACCATCTTCCTGGGGGTGATTGGCCTGGTCCTTGAAAGAGGCACGGGTGCTTGTATGTGATGGAGGAAGGGAGGAATATGTGTGAAACCCAGGGCATCTAGTTGGGGAGCCTCCTGGCACTTCCCTGCCCCCCTGAAACTGTGAATGAACACGTGCAGTAAAGTGGGCCCGAGAAAGGTGTGATTCGCTAGGAGTTCACACCTCTTAGGAGCGAAGGTTTGGGCCACATCAGCAGGTGCAACCTCAAGACCAACTGCAGTGACAAAGGCCTTAGTGTGACTTTTTTTTTTTTTTAATTTTTTGAGAGAGAGAAGGTAGGAGGGTCAGAGGAAGAGAGAGAGAGAGAGAATCTCAAGCAAGCTCCACACTTAGAGTGGAGACTGATGCAGGGCTCTATCCCATGACCCTGAGATCATGACCTGAGTCTAAATCAGGACTCAGATGCTCAACCGCCTGAGCCACCCAGGCACCCCAACAAAGACCTTGGTTTGAACCATGAACTTCCCTCAGGGAGTAAGACCCATGGAAGTCATGGTGGGCTGCTCCCCAAACATACCCGAGAAGTCCAAGTGTCAGCCATGAAAATGACCTCAGGGATGTGCTCCAAGGGAGCACGCCTGACTGACCGCCCTGGCTGTGTCAGTCACCTTTCTTTTCTTTTCTTTTCTTTTTTCTTTTCTTTTTTCTTTCTTTCTTTCTTTCTTTCTTTCTTTCTTTCTTTCTTTCTTTCTTTCTTTCTTTCTTTCTTTCTTTCTTTCTCTAATGTTTATTTATTTTGAGGGGAACAGAGAGAGAGGGAGACAGAGGATCAAAAGTGGGCTCTGTGCTGACAACAGAGAGCCCTATGTGGGGCTCGAACTCACCAACTGTGAGATCATGACCTGAGCTGAAGTTGGACACTTAACTGACGGAGCCACCCAGGTGGCCCCACCAGTACTTTCACACTGAGACCAAGCTTCCCGTGCCTGCTTCCAGCCAGGCCTGAGCACGGTAAACGCATTAGTGCCCTGGGCCCATTTCTACAAGACATGGGATTCCTCTGATGGCCAACTTTGGCTCAAGAACTCTCCAACAGGGGCACCTGGGTGGCTCAAGTTGGTTGAGCATCTGACTTCGGCTCAGGTCACGATCTCACGGTTCATGCATTTGCACCCTGCATCGGGCTTTGTGCTGATGGCTCAGAGCCTGGAGCCTGTGTCGGATTCTGGGTCTCTCCCTCTCTCTGCCCACCCCCACTCTCTCTCTCTCTCAAAAATGAATAAACCCTTATTTAAAAAAGAGAGACAGGGGCGCCTGGGTGGCGCAGTCGGTTAAGCGTCCGGCTTCAGCCAGGTCACGATCTCGCGGTCCGTGAGTTCGAGCCCCGCGTCAGGCTCTGGGCTGAAGGCTCGGAGCCTGGAGCCTGTTTCCGATTCTGTGTCTCCCTCTCTCTCTGCCCCTCCCCCGTTCATGCTCTGTCTCTCTCTGTCCCAAAAATAAATAAAAACGTGGGAAAAAAAAATAAATAAAAAATAAAAAAGAGAGACAGAGAGAGAGAGAGAGAAAGAGAACTCCCCATCAGACTGGCCAAACCTTTGTGGCCCTTGCATTGCAGGCAGGCTGAGGTCCTTCCTAACCTGAGTGCCCTTCCCTCCCCCCTCCTGGCTCCTCCCCTTCCTCTGGTTTCCTCCCTTTATCCTTCACGAGCACGACCCCCGCAGAACCTGTTATGGTCTAATTCCATCATGGCTACTGCTTCTGGGAAGACCCCCAGCTAACACTGAAATTTCTCTGCACCCACCCCTGCCCCACTTTTTTTGGTCTCAGTAGCGTGCTTTTTCCTTGAAAGCACTTGCACGGTCGGGTATGCTTCCTCAGACCATCAATTCCGTTAGGGCAGGAGCTCGTCTACAAGGAACTCACTGTTCTAGCTGGTGCCCAGCACAGAGCCTAGCACATGGTGGGCAGGCGGTCCGTATCTGTCATATCTGTCGACTGGGAGGCTTTCCTCTGCCTCTCCAATCCCTCAGCGATGTGGACACCCCGGTCAGGATGTTCCGGGGCCTGGGGCTGTTGGTGTTTCAAGTGGGGACATAAACTGTCACCGGGAGACGTCAGCGATTTGCAAAACGAGAGATCACCCTTCCCCCGCACCGTGAGCCTTAGACCGGCAAGCAGGCAGGACATTCTGGAAATCAGAGAAATCAGAGCGAAGCCACTTGGAAAAGTTCTAAAGAGCGGACAGGATGTGGCTCTTCTGATAGCCCAGAGGGAAAGCAGGAGTTCAGACGTGCTCCTCTTCAAAGGGAATCTTCCCTGAGAAGGAGCAGGCTTGGCCCTGAATCAAATCAGCCTTTTCATGTCCGCAAGCAAACAAGGCTTCTGAGTGATGTGCCCAGAGCTAAGTGAGGGGAAGAGAAGGCTGGAGTAGCGTCTTTGCATTGGAATCTTCTGGTGCAGGGCTGCTCAGCGGGGCTTCTGGGCTCTGCTTCCTCAGATCCTGGCTCTGAGCTGGGGGGTGGGGGGGGGGTGGGGGGGGATCTCCTCCAGCTCCCCTCAGCGAAGGCCCGCTTCCCCCAGGCTCTGTTTCAGGTTGAAGAAGAAATGAAACCGTCTGGAGTTTGGGGACGCTCTGGTGAGCCAATGGTTCTGGCTAAGTGTTTGCTGTTCCTTTGTGTTCTTTGGGATTTCTTTCGTTTTGGACTGCACTGTGCTGGAAAGGGCTTGTTCAATAAGAGCAGGTCTCCAGAAGCAGTTTTTAGTGGCAGTGAGGAGACTGCGCTGCGCGGTGGTTAATTCCATGGCTTTGGGGCTCTGTATCAGTCAGGAGAGGTGAGGTCATGTCGCAGTAACAAACACACCCAGATTTCACTCACGCCGTGTGTCTGTCTTAGCTCGGGCTGATGTGACAAAATATCATAGGTGAGGTGGCTTAAACAACAGACCTTTATTTCTCTCTGGAGGTTGGGGAATCCAAGATCACGGTGCCGACTGACTTGGCTTCTGGTGACAGCTCTCTTTCTGGCTTGTAGCTGGCCGCCTTCTCACTGTGTCCTCCCGGGGTGTGAGATTGCTTGAGAGAACGTTCTCTGGTATCTCTTCTTTTAGGGACACTAATCCCATCACGAGGGCCTCCTCCTAGAGACTTCATCTAAACTTAACCACTTCCCAAAGGCTCCCCCTCCAGATACCATCACCCTGGTGGCTAGAGATCCTACAAATACATTTTGGGCCCATCGGGGCCTTGCCGTTCTGTGTGGCAGAGGGAAGAGAATGTGATGAATCAAGCACAGCCTCTGTGTCTTCTGTTTACATTCCCTCAATCAAAGGAAGTTACACATGCACGTGTACCTTCAAACAGGGGTATGGGAAGTACAGTCTGGCCTTGTACTCAGAGGAAAGAAGTATATTGTGTAACAGCTCTAATGATCACCAGAGTGTGACAGTCTAGGTGTTGTTGTGAGGGTAGTTTTTTTTTTTTTAAGTTTGTGTATTTATTTTTGGGAGAGAGAGACAGAGCACATGGGGAGGAGCAGAGAGAAAGGGAGACACAGAATCTGAAGCAGGCTCCAGCCTTTGAGCCGTCAGCACAGAACCCCATGCGGGGCTTGAACCCACGAGCCGCGAGATCACGACCCGAGCGAGAAGTCAGATGCTTAATCGACTGAGCCACCCAGATGCCCTGCTGTGAAGGTGTTTTTAAGGTATGACTAACGTTTAAATGAGCACACTTTGAAGGAAGCAGATCACCCTCCATAATGTGGGTGGGCCTCATATAATCAGTTGAAGGCCTTAACCACAAGGACTGAAGTTTCCCAAGGAAAGAATGTGGCTTCAAGACTGCAACCTAGAAACTCTGCTTGGGTTTTCAGACTGCCTGGCTTGGCCTCTGGATTTTTGACTCAAGACTTTGAGTCTTTTGTGAATTTTCAGCCTGCTTGCCTGTCCTGTGGATTTCGGACTTGCCAGCCCCCCGAACTGTGTAAGCCAATTCCTTAAACTATCTATCTATCTCTCTTGGATTTTCGTGGTTTCAAGCCTGCCAGTTCTTGGACTGGAATTTACACTAACACTGTTGATTCTCCTGGGTCTCTAGCTGGACAGCTGTAGATCTTAGAACTTAGAAGCCTCACTAATTGTAAGTCAATTTCTTATAAAAAGTCTCTCTGTCTCTGTGTATATATTTATGTATATGTTTGGTTATACACCCACATACACACACACACATCCTGTTGGTGGTGTTTCTCTGGAGAACCCTAATTCAGGTTTAGATTTTTCTCTCCAGGTGAAAAATCTACTAAAGTCCCTGGAAGAAATTGTGTACTTTTGGTTTGAAGTTGAGAGCTAAAGGTCAAGGGGCACCTGGGTGGCCTAGTCGTTTAAGTGTCAAACTTTGGCTCAAGTCATGATCTCATGGCTCGTGAGTTCGAGCCCCGTCTTGGGCTCTGTGCTGACAGGTCAGAGCCCGGAGCCTGCCTCGGATTGTGTGTCTCCCTCTCTCTCTGTCCCTCCCCCGCTCACACTCTCTCCCCGCCTCTCTCTCAAAAATAAAGAAGCATTAAAAAAAAAAAAGAGCTAAAGTTCAAAGTGTTCTGCTGTGCAAACTTGATCATAGTTTAATAATATAGGGAGAAGAATCTTCTGGTTGGATGGAGTTCTCCTTGCAGAGAGTGCTAATGGCTTTTCAAGTTTGAGGGAGCGTCTCTGCTTTTTCAGAGCTGTAAGGAAGCACAGAAGCTTGGGGCTGACTTGGGAGGTTGGTTTTCCACCTGTTTTGTTTTCTTTTTTTTTCTGTATTTTCCTCCTGTGTAGAGTGAGGTCAGACCCAGCAGTCTTTTGGTGATGTTATCACATCAACAAACTCTATCGTGAAACTTTAAAAAATCCTTATTTTAAATGTTGGTCCGCTAAGTCCCTACGTCACAGTCTTTGAGACCTGGGGGGAATCGTGGAGCTAATCCGGACTCATTTTTCTCAAATTGTGGTCCATGAAGCATACATTCCTAAATGTTCATAGGTGGTCCTTGAAAAAAGGGATTCCGTGACCAGGTACGTTTGGTAAAGGCAGCGTGCACTCTCTCCCTTGTCGCAAATCCAAATGCTCTTCAATAAAGTTTGAGGTGCTTCTGAAACTTGGAAGTAGAGATATCAAGTAGTCAGTTAGTAGATGGGTCTGGATTTCAGGGGCAAAGTTGTTGCATTTGTAGATTCGGAAGTTAACACATTTAAAACCATGGAAACAAGGGCACCTGGGTGGCTCGGTCGGTTAAGCATCCAGCTCTTGGTTTCGGCTCAGGTCATGATTTCACGGTTGGTGGGTTTCAGCCCTATATCGGACTCTGCTCTGATAACGTAGTGCCTGCTCGAGATTCTCTCTCTCCTCTCTCTCTCTCTCAAAAATAAATATTAAACATTTTAAACATTAAAAAAAAAAACCCACTCACAGAGAAGCAGATGAGATGACCCTGGAGAGGGTTTGGCAGGAATAGGAGGCGTGAGGTCTGGAGGTGCTGCAGCTTTGTTGTGACCATGAGGTGAGGGCCCAAGAATTGAGGCAAGACCCAGAAGATGGCATTGCTGAACCAAGTGACAGAGAGAAACCAGATACTAAGACAAAACTCAAGCTACTAGAACCGATTCTACCTCTGGATTTCTCAGCTGGACGCCGATAAATTCCTTTTTGAGTTTTTATGTGATTTTATGTGATTTCACTGTGTCCTGACTAGTATGACATCTCCCAACCTCTTTTGCACACTTATCTCTGTTTCCTCCTAGTCTCTGTTTCCCCATCTCCTTACCTGTCCCGCAGGTGGACCAACTGACCCTGAGATGTCAGAATTAACTCGTCGCTCCCCTCTTGAGGAGCAAAGGAGAGGGCACGCCTTCCCCCAGTCTGTGTCTGTTGTCATTTCAGACATAAGTGGAGCGATCAGCTAAAAATCGGTTAATGTGGCTAAAGATTTTAGTTTTAGTTTTAGATTGCTAGCCGCCAACCCAAACTGACTCTGGCGAACCCAAGCCGCAAGGGGAGTTTATTGGAAGGATCACAGGCTTCCCCCCACAGGATCAAAGGCAGAGCTGGACACACTGCACAGCAGCCTTGGGGAAGCGGAGTGGGGGGGGGGGTGGTGCGCGTCCTGGGGAGTCTCAGCAGGTTTCCATCAAAACCCTTTCCGGGCTGACCCACCGCCTTGGTGCTCTCTCTGTTCAAGCTTGGAATGACTGGGAGAGAGAACATGTTCTGAGGACAAAGGCGTGACGCAAGATGAGCCTCTTGGCCCTGGTTCCCAGGAGCCTAGCCTGCACATCGGAGAAGCTTGGTGGCCCGCCAGGAAGGGTCTGCCAGATCTCTCTGCGGGTGGAGCTGTCCCTGGGCTTCTCGAAGCGAAGCCGAGAGGCTCGCAGGCGGTTAAGAACAACCTGTGCAGGCCTTCCCTGCTCAGTGGGAGCCCAGTGGGGGCTGGGAGATGCTTCCTTTGGTGCTTTTGGCTTTCAGGACTCACGGTGGCCCAGATGCTGCCCATCAGGGGTCTCTCTGACATCTTTAGTCTTTACCCCCTTTCCCTTGGTCCAGGCTGTTCATGCCTTTTGCTCTACCTTCTTTCCTTTTCCAAAAGCTCCTCCTTCTACAGACTGAATGTTTGTGTCTCCCCTCCCCCCGGCCCCCCGTTCATGTTGAAACCTAATCATTAATGTGATGGTACTGGGAGGTGGGGTAAGTTTATTTATTTTGAGACAGAGAGAGAGTGGGGGACAGGCCGAGAGAGAGAGGGAGAGAGACAGAATTCCAAGCAGGCTCTGCACTGCCCAACACAGAGCCCGATGCGGGGCTGGAACTCACGAACTGTGAGATCATGACCTGAGCCGAAACCAAGAGTCAGATGCTTGATCGACTGAGCCACCCAGGCACCCCTGATTAGTGTCCGTGTAAAAGAGACTGTAGAGAAATCTCTTGCTTCTTCCGTGCTGGAGGATTGTGGCCAGTTTAGCTTTTCCCTTAGATTTCCCTATTTCTGCCTGAATTCTGGGATTCTCCCTAGGTTCAGGAAGCGGGCGCTCACCAGGTGCTGAATCTGTGAGAACTGCATTTCTGTTTTCCGTAACAGAACTGTATTCTGTAGTATTCTGCACAGAGCGGCCTGAATGAACTAAGACACCATCCTTTAAAAAAGCGATTCTTATTTAAAGAATGATTCTTCCAAAAGAATGATTCAAACAGTACCAACGATTTTTCAACGAAAGCGAAGTCTTTTTCCCAGCCTATACTTCCTGTCTCTTGTCAGTAATTGCGATCAGTTTTCTGGGTATCTTTCCAGACTTATCTTGTGTCTCTACCTCTATATACCTTCTATATTTTACTCTGTCCACCTGCTGTCAGCAGAACGCATTACACACCTGCTCGGTAACTTGGATTTTCCACTCAGTGATGTAGTGTTCGTATCAGAACGCATCTAGCGCATTCTTTTGGACGGCTGCATAGTACTCCACTGTGAGGCCCCCACCGACGGACAGGCTTTCGTGAATACGAATGACATGGCAGCGAACATCCTTCTGCACCTGATGTCAGGCCCCTGAGCGAGCCCATCTGTCACAAACAACAGTGCCTTCCTTCCCCAGAGTTATCACAGCTTTGGTCGCCCCGAGGCATCGCCCACACTGACTGCTTCCCTTTCTCCCCACTCGTTGAAGACTTACCATATGACTTCCGCCCATGGATATCCTCGGAGGACACCGGTGACCTCGTGCCTTGGTGTGTCAGCTCCGGCTTTTCTGTAGGATTTGACCTCACTGCCCGTCCCGTTCTGAAAGTCTCCTCGCTTGGCTCCTACGGCAGATGATCTTTGTCCTCCTAGCTTCTCCGTGTGTGCTGTTCCTGTGACCTTTGTCTGCCTTATTGTCTGGCGGGAGCTGGATGGAATGGAACCTTCTGGGTCAGTCCTTGGCCCACCCAGGCGTCACATGTGTTTACCTCACTGCCTGGACCCCACAGGAATATGGGGTTTTGATCAGTATCTGAATTCACGCTCTCTTTTAGGCTCCAACCCTTCATTAAAAAAAAAAAAAAGGGTTGTTCTTAATTCCTGCATTTTATGTTATTATCACTCTTTTATTTATTTTAATTTTTTTAATGTTTATTTATTTTTGAGAGAAAGAGAAAGAGACAGAGTGCGAGACGGGGAGGGGCAGAGAGAGAGGGAAACACAGAATCTGAAGCGGGCACCAGGCTCCGAGCTGTCAGCGCAGAGCCCAATGTGGGGCTCGAACTCAAGAACTGTGAGATCATGACCTGAGCCGATGTGGGAGGCTTAACCGACTGAGCCAACCAGGTGCCCCTATTATCACTATTTTAATATTTATTATGTACCATTTAAAAAAATATGAAAAGGTGTTAAGAATAACAAAGAATAAGGGTACCTGGGTGGCTCAGTCGGTTAAGCATCTGACTCTTGGTTTCAGCTCAGGTCAAGATCTCACGGTTTCGTGGGTTCGAGCTCCACATGGGGTGTGGGGGGATGCACTTCGCTGGCCGCTTGGAGCCTACTTGGGATTCTCTCCCTTGTTCCCTCTCTCTCTGCCCTTTCCCCACTCGCTCTGTCTCTGTCTCTCTCAAAATAAACACATTAAAAAAAAAAGAATAACAAATAATGCAACAAAAGAATTCCACAGCAGCTATCAATGTATCCACCACTCGGCTTAATAAAAATGTGAGTCTCTTTTGTATCCTCCCTGTACCCCAGAGATAATTACTGTACTGGATCTGGAGTTTGTCATTTTCTTGCATTTTAATCGAGTCCTGAATTTCTGGCTGACCTCTCCGGATATCTCTCTATGGGTATCCTACTCAGTATGGCTAAAAGCAAATGCAAATGCATTTAGATTAAGAGGAAAATGCGCCCTATCCATCATCGATCTTCAGAAACCCTTCCAGAAAGATTTATATCAGCGGTTGATCCAACGACACGGCAGCAGGCCTGTTTGCAACCTCTCTGGTACATCAACGCGTTGACTCTTTCTGGATGCTGGGACTGTGGATAACTTTTCTGTCTGCTCATTTGCATTTCCTAAGTTTTCGACAGCGTTGTGTGGGCTACGTTACCTCTACCGCTCGCGTTACTCTTGATACCCCAAACTTTTCTTCCCCTCAACCCTCTTCCCAACTTCGCTTTTAGCCTAGACGTCCCTGTTTCTGTTGGAATTCTGGAATTCTTCACGGGTCGGAAATGTGGTAGCCGAGCTTGACTCCTTTTTCCCTTTTTCACAGGCCATCAGCTTTTACTACGCTTCGTGGTTGAGTGGATTTCTATTCCCCCCACCCCGCCGTTAGATTTTAAGTTCTTAAGGGGCACAGGCCTCATCTCATCTATCTCCCTGGGGCCGATCACACAGCACAGCTCTTCAACAGATGGGCCCAAAACGGTTTTCAAACCTTTCTGCCTGACGCCTCAGGCTTGCCTGCGTCTTGCAACTGTCACCTGGCTTATTTATAGACATTTCCTCTATAAATAAGCAGTTTCTGTTTCAGGTCTGGTTTGTCCTTGGTATTTCCACTCTACCTCTTGCCCCACCCCTAGGTCTCAAACTTAGAATCTGGAATTGGAGCTGGTATTCAAATCCTTCACCACAGTACGGGGAGATAGCCCCCGCAAGAACTAAGTCATCGTGGTGAAGTTCTTTTTCACCCTCGACACCCTAGCTGCTGTCGTTAACGTTTGCTGCGGACTTCTTGACGAGATTTTACTTGTCCTTCCATGCTGTTCGTTCTGAGGTTTGCTTCTTTCTTTTTGCGATCCAGTTCCGGATGGCTCAGCCGTGCTTCCAAAATGAATATTTTGACAGGTTGCTTAATGTTTGCAAACCTTGTCACCTTCGATGTCTTAATACCCCTCCCTCACCATGTCAGCGATATTGCAACGCAAGTAAGTAGTTCCGCTTAAACAATTAATTCATTCGTGTCAAGGAGTTTCTCTACGTCGGCTCTTTACTCAAAGAAACGTTACAGGAAAGATGGTGAGATCTTCTGAATCAAAAAGTTCAAGGAAACAACGCGAGCGTTTAACTGCCAAGCGGAGCCAAGTAATTATTCAGAAGTGAACTCAGTTTTATTCGGCACCGTTAGCAACATAGGTTTTACCGACTCTTCTAATTAAGTGTTATTTAGAATCTACAAATCCGTGCTGATGAATTAGGGGGATTGGAGGACAGATCACCTTTGCTTGATGTGGATATCCCGTTGTCAGTTCATTATCTCTCTGATATTGTTTTAATGCAGTGAAAGGAACAAATACAATTCTCTGGACCTGTCTGGGCCTGAGCTTGACAGTTTCTTTGACGGTTTTCGTGTTGATGTTCTTGCTAAGGAAGATGAGCTCTGAACCATCAAAGGACGCATTTAAAAACACAGGTTGGTTTGATGGTCCCTCTTTGAAATCTATTTCCAAGAGCTGGTTATTGTGAGTTTCAGTTCCTTGTCCTTTTTTTCACGTTATTTCATTTGGTTAGAGTCCTTTTGAGTGTGTTAGAGGACAGTTATGTTAAACGAACTTTTGGCGTTTTCGGTGTTTGTATCTTCTCTGGAGGTACCCTACAATGTCAGCCTTCCCCCAGATTCTTCCCTTGGTAATTACTCTTTTGACGTACTAAGGTTTTCTTGGCAAACATCCAGCTCTTTGACCAAAGTTCGCACCTTGACTGGATGTGCAGAAACTGCTAGCCAGGTTGACGACCATCAGGAAAAATGTATTTGGCAAGATCCCTGGCCATATTTTTAATACAAATGTTAAGTGCTATTTGCTTGGGTGAACACTTTGCTGCCCAAACGATGCTAGAAATGAATAATAACCAGTTGTCGTTAGATTGTTTGAGGAGTCATTTCAAAGATTATTATCTTTATTAGGCGGTAGAGAAGCGGCCTCAGAGAAATGAATGCTCTACTTAAGGGCTTTTTAAGAAAAAAATATTTCTGTAGCACCTTTGTCTGTGATCTGATCCCCAAACACTTTGCAGCCATTGGCTTATTTGCTTATGCACTTATTTTCTGTCCATAACCTGTAAAGCACTCACCTCATTTGCTTCCTAGTGCAGTGAAGAGAGTTGGATGGCTGTTTTACATAATTTATTCATTTTTTATTTTCCCCCCTCCCCCCCCTTCCCGCCGGGGTCTGAGAGACAGGTGGGGAGTGACTTTAAGTAGAACATTTTGGGAGATGGAGTTATTCTGTGGCAGCTTGGAGAAGTAGTGAAACTTGCCTTCACAGGCATATAAATGGGGACATAATAGAAACTCCTACCTTACGTGATCATGAAAGATTCATGACAAAAAAATTTGATATGCTACCAAGTGCTCTGTAAGAGAAGCATCTTTACTTTGAATTCTGAAGTGTGGCCCAAAGGCTGGGTTTGGTGTGCTAGAACATATGGTAATTTGTCACCTTGCGTGTGTCAAGTGGGGCCTCAATGCCTCCAAGGGCCAAGTGGGTACCCAGTGAATGCAGTGGGCCAGGTGGAGACTTCAGCCGTGGATGCCCTTCTGAAGGAGACTGGTGCTCTTGACTCTGGCCATTTGTTTCCGTGGAGGAATGTTAGCTCCAAGTTGCCACGTTTTATTGTTGTTGTTGTTTTAAAGAGACCAGTCCTCTAGATTTGTATGGGACACCTCTGGAATTTTTTAAACTCTTGTAGAAATTATTTATTTATTAAAAACGGTTTTAATGTTTACTTATTGTTGAGGGAGAGAGAGAGAGGGAGGGGGGAGGAAGAGAGAGAGAGAGGCGAGGGGGAGAGAGAGAGGCGGGGAGAGAGAGGACATGAGCGGGCGAGGGGCAGAGAGATAGGGGGAGACACAGAATCGGAAGCAGGCTCCAGGCTCTGAGCTGTCAGCCCAGAGCCCGACGCGGGGCTCGAACCCACCAACCGTAAGATCATAGCCTGAGCCGAATTTGGACACTCAACGGACTCAGCCACCTGGCGCCCCCCCCCCCCCCCCCTTGTAAAAAACATCTCTTGATTTCTAAACGTGGGCCAACAGAACATGTAAGCAAACACTTGAAAACACTGTGTGGCCTAAACAGACTCTGTCTCCAAACCCGCTGTGGCCTGTCGGTTCGTGACTTCTGGTGCAAACATACTCACTTGTTTTGTAGATCTGTCTGCATTGCTTTGAGCCCTAATGTATGTTGCTGAGACTGTCGTGACCCACCTGTCAACCACCTGGGGAGTTTAGGTTAACGGTTCTGTTTCCGCATCACCAGGATCGGCTCTCCGGAAAGAGGCAGAAGCTGACCAACGCGAGAGCCGTGAGAGCAGGACTGGAGCGAAAGTACTCCTCTCGAGGGGCCTGGAGTACACAGTCGAAGAATGTACCTGTGAAGACTGTGTCAAGAACAAATCCACGGTCGATTCTGACCATTCCTTTCCGCTCCCGGCTATGGAGGAAGGTGCAACCATTCTCGTCACCACGAAAACAAATGACTACTGCAATAGCCTGGTAGCTAGTGTCACAGAGATGGAAAGATCCATTTTTACCAGATAATTGACCATGTCGCCTGGTATCGAGCTGCTTTGAGCATCTTTTGTCAGAAGGCAGAAGGGCGATGTATCCCATCTCTTTAGGATGATTGTATGTGTCAGTTGCCGATAGAGCTTTTTTGGTCCTGTAATTCCAGCCAATCGTTATGTTGGCTATACTTCCCTACTTCATTGTTGGGAGCCTAACTGCATAAATTTCCTTGGTTTCATGATTAAATTCTTGACTCACTGAAAAAAAGCCCTGCAGTGTGTAAATCGCATAGTCACACATTTCTCTGGTAGCCACCTTCTCTCCTAGACCTGCACGCATACATTTAAGGCCAGATTGGAATTTTCTCTTTATTATTAAACGGAAGCAAGGTTGTTCTACGTACTCCTGTAGGTGGGAGGAGCCTAGAGTCAACCACAGTAATTTAGTGCGCGAGGCAGGAGTGCAAGGTTCCTGACCTTGTAAGCTTCCAGCTTAATGGAGACATCAGGCATTATTATAATTGTATAAATAAACGTGGAACCGCAAACTGTGACAAAGGCATAGTAGGTATCACTTTCAGAACCCGAATGCAGGTAGTAATAATTATAACTAAAACCTAGCCTAATGTGCCAGGAATGTTCTATATGCTTTACCTGTACTAACTCACTTAATGCATACAGCAAATCACAAAGTATGTGGATGATTATTATCTCCACGTTATAGATGATGGCAAAGACGTTTTACAGATGTTAAGTCAGAGCAACTTAACATAACCAGTAAATGGCAGAGCCAGGATTTAAACCCAGGCATCCTGATCTTTTTCTCTTTTCTCTTCATATCAGTTGAAGTCCATTCGAATTCCCCGAAATCTTTTTGGGCTACAGTTTTAGTCATTACTGGGGAGCATTCCTCTCCCGGGGTTGTTTATAAAGGTCCTGGGGTGCTATGGCAAGGTTATGCAACAGGTGATGCCTTCTGGTAATGTTGACTTTGATCATTAAGATGCTCACTGGTACACTGAGCATAGATCTCTTGGGGCATTGTGACTTTTGTGTCAGGTTTGGGATATGGGCTTCCATTTGGGGCCCATAGTGGTTCCATTCTAGGCTCTTGAGGGCTACGGGAGACAATACAGTACAGTGGTTAAGGCATTGGCTCTCGGAGCCAGACTGCCTGGGTTTGAATCCTGGCTCTGTTGCTAGAAGTTATAAATGTTGGGTGACTGTGAGAAAGTGACTTACACACTTATGCCTCAGTTTCCCCATCTGTAAAATGGGAATGATAATAGTATCTCCTTATAAGATTGTCTTAAGGATTGAATGAAAACACACTGACACACCCAGTTGTATACACACGTGTACATATATTTTTTCCATGAAAGTTATCTGGTTCATAATATTTTGAGTCAGTTATGCTGCTGTAATGATTAGTCCCTTTGAGTTGTAGTATCTCTGAGAGCAGGCATACGTTCCCTTTTAATATACGGAACGTGGCTCCTAGCTTCTCACAGACCCTTTTCCTTCTCCCCTCCCCCCCAGTACAATCTCTTCAATAAGTAGTTTTTCAAGGCCAAGAAGAGTTGTAGACTTTAAGCTTTTGATTCTTGGTTTTTGAGGACTGGGCTAAAATCTCAGAAAAGAGGAATCACAGTATCTAAAGGGGGTGAGTGGAGGCAGAACACATAAAGCACAGACTGCAACGTCAATGACTTACCCTGCGTCAAGTGCCAAGAAGAAAAGGCACAGAGTGCTACGAGGGGGTCTAACAAGTTAGGCTCACAACAGCTCCATGAAGCAGGTGTGCATTGCCTTACTGAAGGTTCCAGAGGCAGGTGGACCTAATTAGGGGTGGGGGTGTGCAGGGGGTACACAGACTCTTCAGAATAACAAGTTTATTTATTTTGAGGGAGAGAGAGAACGACAGAGAGGGAGCAGGGGAGGGGCACAGAGAGAGGGAGAAGAGAGAGAGAATCCCAAGCAAGGAGCCCGGCACAGGGCTCAATCTCACAAATCATGTGACAGTGCCCTGAGCCAAAATCAAGTTGGATGCTTCACGGACTCAGCCACCCAGGTGCCCTTCTTTTTCCTTTAAATTTTTATTTAAATTCTAGGTAGTTAACATACAGTGCAATATTGGTTATCAGTAGAATTCAGTGATTCATCACTTACACACAACTCAGTGCTCATCATACGTGCCCTCCATAATACCCAGCCCCCACCCACTTCTCTCCCATCAATCCTCAGTTTGTTCTCTATCCTTAACAGTCTCCTATGGCTTATTTCCCTCTCTCCTCTTGTCTGGTGGGTTTTTTTTTTTTGTTTTGTTTTGTTTTTTGTTTTTAAAGTATTTTCATCTTTACGTTCTCTCAGTCCCTACACATAGCCATATTTTGCATGTTTGTAATCATGGCATACAGACTAATTTGCGTGGGCTTTTTCTTACTTAATGTATTATCATTGGCTTTTCTCTGGGTTTCCGACTTTATAATTAGCATTTTCAACTACTCCAAGAGATTCCTTGTGAAGTGGGCCATGATCTGCTTAGCTCTTCTGTAGCTGGGCTTTGGTGCTTTCCCCTCTTCCGCTATCATATTATTACTTTTTTAAGTTTATTTATTTTTGAGAGAGACAGTGTAAACAGGGGAAGGAGGGAGAGGGAGGGAGGGAGGGAGAGGGAGGGAGAGAGAGAGAGAGAGAGAGAGAGAGAGAGAGAGAGAGAGAGAGAGATTGAGAGAGAAAATGAATCCCAAGCAGGCTCTGCAATGTCAGTGCAGATCCCGATATCCGGCTTGAACTTACGCAACTGTGAGATCATGACCTGATCTGAAACCAAGAGTCGGATGCTTGCCGGACTGAGCCACCCAGGTGCCCCCCACTATCATAAATAATGCTGCCCGGCAACCTTCTCCAAAGAGCCCTTGACCTCTGTTGAACCCAAAAGATCAATTCCCAGGGGCCAGAGGTTTTGTGTTGAGAGGCAGTGTAGTAGGAAGACCAGCCGGCTGTGTATCACACAGAACTGGGCTGGAATTCCGGCTCCATTTCCCTGTGGGGTCTGGTCCCTCAATTCAGTGTTCTTAACTGTGGGTCAAGATATATCAGCGGATCAATCAACGGTCTCAGTCAGCATGTAAGGAAGGAAGGAAGGAAGGAAGGAAGGAAGGAAGGAAGGAAGGAAGGAAGGAAGGGAAAGAAAGAGAAAAGAAAGAAAGAAAAGAGAAAGAAAGAAAGAGAAAGAAAGAAAGAAAGAAAGAAAGAAAGAAAGAAAGAAAGAAAGAAAGAAAGAAAGAAAAAACAGGAGAGAATACACTACCCACAGAACTTTGTTAAAACGTCTCCTTTAACCACGCATGCGTGTACTGGGTTGTGACGTAAAATACATTGTTACTCCCAGTTGAGGACAGGACAAAGAGGAAAAATGCCCTTTTAGCCTTTCTGGGTCCTTTCTCCCCAATCTGTAAAATGGGCAGTAACCTGGGCTTTATATTATGCGCACGTGTTGGCACATCATTCATCCGACTTCATCTCCAATGTCACCACCGTAGCCCCAGGCGTATTATTTCTCGCTGGGCAACTGACTGAAATGGCTCCCTAACCAGCTGCCTTCTTTCCAGCCTGTTCCTCTAAAACTCATTCTCAATCCAGGAAGAGCGATCGTCTTAGCACCTAATTCAGATCGTGTCACTCTTCTGCTTCAATTCTTGCAATCCTTCTAGTTCCCTTACCTACGTAAGAGCTACACAGAACACAGAAGAGTCCAGGCCCCTCAGCACGGCCCTCAAGGCCCTCCGCCCAGTTCTCCTATCTCTTCTCTTTGAACACTCTCTTCTCACTCACCCTCTGGCTCCAGTCAACCCTTCAAGTCAGGGCCTTGGCGTTTGCCGTTCCTTCTGGAACATTTTTCCTGCGCCATCTTCCCCGACCGTCTCCCAGCCATCATCCCGGTCTGGGCTCAAAGGTCGTCTCCTTAGAGGCGCCCTCCAGAACCGTCCGCCTCCCCCGTTCCCACGCTTTGGCCCATTCCCCTTTTTTATTTCCCTTCTCAGCTCCTATTACTCTCTGGAAAGGTGTTGGCCCATTTCTCGTGGCCTGGCCACGGTCTCCCGACGGGGACGTGGGCCCAGGAGGAAAGCGCTGCTCTCGCACCACCGCGTGGCCCTGCGGGCGCCTCTGACCCGTCCCGGCCCCCGCCGCACCACCGCCCCGCCGGCTCTCCTGTTTACCTTCCGGGTCGGTGGGCGGGTCGGCGGCGGCGGCGCCCCACTTCCGGGGCGGGGCGGGCGGGCGGGGCGGCGCGCTGTCTCCCGGCCTGTCTGGAGCCCGGCGGCGGCAGTGGCGGCAGCGGCGGCAGCGCGGCGCAGGCACCGGCCCGGGAGCAGCACCATGAGCGGTGAGTGGCGGCCTCGCCGCTGTCACCCGGCCGGGCCGCCCCGGCTCCCGCCGCTCCAGCTGCACACTCCGGCCCCCGAGCCCCCGCGTCCCGCCCGCCCGCCCGCCGGCCGACCCCTGTCCCGTCGCTCGCAGACCCCTGTGTACGCCCGGGGGCTGGACCCTGGTCACCTGCACTTCTCTGGCGACCCGAGCCCAGGCACTCCCAGCCCCCAGCCTCCCGTCCACCACTTAGCCCGCTCCTGGACACCTGTCTCCAGACCTGCAGTCTCTCCCAGCGCTCCGACCCTCGTGCCCAGTCACCACTCTCCCCGTCCTCAGTCCCCCGGGTCTCAGTCCCTCCTAACTCCTGGACGCCCCCAGTCCCAGCTTCAGCTCCAGGGCCCTCTGCTCCCTCATCATTCCCGCTTCCCAGGCCCCGTGTGTGCGGTCCCTCCAGTCTCCAGGCAGGCAGGGAGGGTGTCGTCTCCAGACACTCTTAGCTTGCTGGCCCCTGAGCCCCGAGCCCCCGTGGCTGTCGGTCCCCAGAGGACTGTGAGTGCTCCAGCCTCTTTGTCTTCCCCGCGCCTCCCATTCCCTTGCGCCCTGTCCCCCGGTGCTTTGCTGTCCCAGTCCCCAGTGGTTCCCAGTTACTCGCTCAGTTTCCCTACTGGCCCTTGCTTCTTACATTTTGGTTATTATTATTATTATTTTTATTTGTTTCATACTCCCGCCCCTTTCACTTCTTTTCCTAGCTCCTTTGAGGTCTCCTTGGCCCTGTCCTGCACCCCCTTCCCTTCTGGTTCCACACCGAACCCATCTGGGGACCAACGCGTCGCAGGTCCCAGCCCACCGCCCTCCCGCCCGCAGGGAGGGGTGTGGTTTTGGTGGGGAGGCCGGGAGTGGGAGGGAGGTGGGTGTGGACCGCTTGTCCTCCGTGTTTCTGAAGTTTAGTCCCTAGACTTGGACGCGTGTTCTCAGCCCTTCTCTGAAGCGGTCTGTCGGTGTTTTGGTGCTAAGTCATTCCTGGGTGGTGGTGGACGTTCACAGTGACTCCGGGAAGCCTCTCAGCCCGCCCTGACTGGGATCTGCATTTTCTTAGGAGGATCCGCCTACCCTCTCCCTGCCTGTTTTCCTCTGAACTGTGGGATTGCCTCTGAAGTGTCCCTGCATTCCCCCCCTCCCCCCCCCCCCCCCCCCCCCCCGCGCCCGTAGCCCTAGCCTTTCACCCAGGCATTTCTGGAGTTTGGGGGGTGGGGGCAAAGAGGTGAGGATGTGTCTCTCTTAGTTTTTAACGTTTGAGTTATCTCCATGGGTCACTTTTTTTTTTTTTTTTTTTTTTTTTACAAGACATGCGCCTTTTGTTTTGCCTTTCAGAGCAAGATGTGTGAAATTGTTGGTCCTGGTGAGGGAGCTGGGAAGGGGGTTTCCTGGGAGATAGGCCAGCTTCTGTTGTCAGAGCAAATGATTTTTGGCCTAATTAAAGTTTCTGGCCCCTGAATGTCAGTGATCCTGCAGCAAAGATGTGATGAGCTGGTTTCCACCCAGGAGATAATACACCCTGGTGTTAAGTGTGGGCCCTGGATGGAGCTAGACAGCCTGAGTTCAAATCCTGACTCTGCTATAAAAAGCTGTGTGATTTGACCATTCTGGAAGTCCCAGCAAAATGAGGGTAGATAATAGTACCTGTCACCTAGTTGTGTTGCGATGACTAAATAACTCTACCGGGTTATTGGTACTGTGCTTCGTGTGGTGTGTAGATGGGAACTTAGTGCGGTTGTTGTGGAGGTAAGGACCCAGCCGAGGTTCAGGTGGGGTGATTTTCTGACCCAGCTCTGAGACAAGGGCTGGGACTAAGTACGCCTTGAAAACCTCTTGCTTTTAATATAACCAAGGAGACTGTGCCTCAAATTCTGGACCATTCGCGGGCCTTGATCCCAGGTGCCAGTGAAATTGACAAGCCAAGGGAAATTGATCAAGGTAGCCTTCAAAAGCCAACTTAATACCAAAGATAAGGACGTTTTAAAATTTATTAAAAAAAAATCATTACAAAAGGAAACCAACAGATGGCTTTTTAAGGAAGCAGTGTTCAGGATGGATGACAGCCTTCTTTTGGAAAGATTGTGATTGAGGCAGAAAAAATGGTTGCTGAGGGCAGAAGGGAAGTCCGAGGTATTTTCAATTTTTTTCTTTCCCCTAGTTTTATTGGCAAATAATTGACATACATCACTGTAAGTTTAGGGCGAGCAGCGTGATTGCCATTTATTGTGAAATGATTACCTTGATGGGTTCAGCTAACATCCATCTTCTTTGGATACAATAAGAAAATAACATTTTTCTCTTTGCGATTAGAGCTCTTAGGATTTCCTGTCGTAGCTCTTTTCCTAGATATCGTACAGCTGTGTCGATGTGTTGTCCTTGACATCTCTAATGCTTACATATCTTATAACCGGACTTCTGTAACTTTTGACCCCCATTCTCCAATTACCCCTTCACGTTTCTTTTTTTTTTATTTTTTAATTTTTTTTTAATGTTTATTTTTGAGAGAGAGAGGGAGAGACAGAACACGAGCGGGGGAGAGACAAAGCGAGACACAATCCGAAGGAGGATCCAGGCTCTGAGCTGTCAGCACAGAGCCCAATGTGGGGCTTGAACCCATGAACTGTGAGATGGTGACCTGAGCCAAAGTAGGACCCTTAACCAACTGAACCACCCAGGTGCCCCGCCCCCCTTCACGTTTCTTGAGAATACAGTTAAAACAAGGTTTTCCCACCCTTGGGGTTGATGATTGGGCACCATAAAATAATGTTGCATGGAAGTATGTCTTCTCTTCCCTCTGTCCTTCCTTTTTTTTTTTAATAGAAAATTTCAAACATCTCTAACGTGGAGAGAATAGTCTAATGAGCACTTACCATCTCATGATCACTTCCCCTTTGTACCTATCTATTTCTTACTTCTGTCCCCAGTTTATTTTGAAGCAAATCCCAGACACTGACCGGATCCTTTCATCTGTTACTATTTTAATGTGTATCTCTAACATATTGGGACTCTTTTAAAAAAAAAAAATAGCTCAATTTCATTATCATACCTGTAAGAAATTAGCAGTAATTCATTAACAGCAGATATTCAAGATTCAAATTTTCATGATTGCCTTATGATTTTAGAGTTTTTTTTTAAGACTCAGGATCTAAACAAGGTTTAAACAATGCAGATTGTTGTGTTTTTTAAGTCTTCAAATCTCTCTCTCTCTCTTTTTTAGTTTAATTGCTATCTTTTTAGTGTTTAGTATATTCACAGAGTTGTGCCTGCATCAGCATAATCGGATTTAGAACATTTTCATCAGTCCAGAAAGAAACGCTGTACCTCTTAACTGTGGTTCCTCATTCTCCCTCCCCTTAGCCCCAAGCAACCACTAATCTACTCTACCTATGGATTTACCTATTGCCAATATTTCATATAGATTGAGTCATACAATATGTAGCCTTTTGTGTCTGGCTGTTTTCACTAAAAGTATCCTTCTAAACTTTGCCACAGTGTAGCATGGAACTCAGGTTCATTCCATTTTGTGTTTGAATAACATCTCATTGTTCTCTGTTTTGTTTAGCCAGTCTTCAGCTGATGGACATTTGACTTGTTTCCACTTTTTGGCCCCTTTAGGAATAATGCTGCTGTGAACATTCATGTACAAGTTTTTGTGTGAGCATATCTTTTTATTTCTCTCGGGTCGATATCTAAGAGTAGAATTGCCTGCCTCGTCTGAGGAACGGTCAGACAGTTTTCCAAAGCAGCTGCACCATTTTCCATTCCCACTAGCGCTGCATGAAGGTTCTGGTTTCTTCACACCTTTGCCAACAGCCTTTTGATTATAGCCATTCTGAGTGGGTGTGAAGTGGTGCCTTTTTGTGGTTTTGATTTGCATTTCCCTAATGATCAATGATATTGAGCATATTTTCATGAGCTTATTGGCTGTTTGTGTGTATCTTCTTTCGAGAAATGTCTGCTCAGATTCCTTTGTCCATTTTTAAATTGGGTTGTTTTTATTGTTGACCCGTAAGAATTCTGTATAGTTTCTGGGTACAAGTCCCTTAGATGTATTATTTATAAAAATGTCTCCCATTTTGTGTGTGTGTTTTAACTTTCTTGATATTGTCCTTTGAAGCAAAAAATCTTTTTTTTAGGGGTGCCTGGGTGGCTCAGTCGGTTAAGCATCTGACTTTAGCTCAGGTCACGATCTCACAGTTGGTGAGTTCAAGCCCCGTGTTGGGCTGTGTGCTGACAGTTCACAGCCTGGACCTTGCTTTGGATTCTGTGTCTGCATCTCTCTCTGCCCCTCCCCTACTCCTGCTCTGTCTCTCTCTGTCTCTCTCTCTCAAAAATAAATAAACATTAAATTTTTATTTTATTTTATTTTTTTAAACTAATAGATTGCCGTTTCATCTGTCTGTTTTTACCCCTTGCAATTTTTGATGAAGGAAATAGTTCATGTCTTTGTGGGATTTTGCTGATTGCATCCTTTTAGTGTGGTTTGACATGTTTCTCAGTCTCTTGTATTTCCTGTAAATTGGCAATTAGAGTCTTCTGTATTTTGTAGTTGAAAACGTTTGAGTCAGAGGTCAGCTGGTTTCAAGGCCAAATGCATTAAGTGCAAATAACCAGGAAGTGGAATGCCTAGGTAATGCATACACAAGATAAATGGGTGTCGTGAGGCCGAACAACCCTGATGACCATTAACAGGGTAGATGAGACATATATGTGGTATGGTCACATGATGGAAAACCTCAAAGATGTTAAAAGGAATAAAATGGATTTATACATATCACTGTGGCTATATCTCAACATTAACGTTCTCTAAAAAGAAGCAGAGTGCAGAAATATACTCAAATATATACCTTGATGCACATTAAACCATGTGTATGAAACAATGTTTGTGGATTCGTATGTGTGTGTAGAGGTAACATAGCCAGTAGGAAGGATGCCTGCTACGTGTGGGTGGTTGTCAGAGGTTAATAGCTGGTCATGATTTATTTGTTTCTCTTTAAAGAATCCAGTAGGTAGGAATACTTACTTGATGACCAGCCTGCGAGAGCTAAGGAATTATGATTGCCAGATAATTCTTCTGCTCTTATTTAGAAAGTAGAACTTGAAGGACCAGAAAGTCATGATTCTCAAGCTTTTTTTTTTTTTTTTTTTTTTTGTAAGACTGTTTGAAGGACCTTGATGCTCATTTCCATCAGTAATTAGTCTGTCAAGGATCTTTAAGTTAGTTAAGACGCTAAAAACCCCGTTTCAAGGGTGGGGAAAGCTAAACCTAGAGAGGTCACATATGTCCGAGTTTGGGGCTTCGTGGGTCATTTGCTGCTGTTTCTTGCCTGATGTTTATGTACATTTTTGGCAGCTTTATCTTGTTTTTCTGGAATGTTGAGGCTCATGGTTTTCTCTTTGGCATTGACTGGGTTATTTTCAGCAGTAGCTTGTGTTTGGGATGAAGAATCAGCTGAAGCGAGTGAATGGAAAAAAAGAATGTGTGTGGTTTTCATTCAAAGAAAAAGTGATGATATCAACTTTTTTCCCCTCTAATGAAGGCATTGGGTTGATCTGTTATGGCAGATTGCAAGAAGTAAGTGTTCTACCGTCAGCAAATATTTGACCATGTCCTGTGCTAGTAAGTGGCAATGGACTAAAACCCATTGACATCACCTCTCCTGCTTCCTTGTTGTAACCAATAGGAAATTAAGTTCTTAGAGTTCTTAAAATATGGGAACTAAAATCTAAGAATCTATGGCCTTCTCTGAATTCTGGCAAATGTAGACATGATTCTAGATAAAGGATAAAGCGCCTTCCATCCCGCTGCCATCTTGTCTCAATGGGGGTGAAAAGTGGTTCTCGAGAGAGAAAGAAATTTTAATGTTATGTGGAAAACACAGATATGTATGCAGTATGTAAACAGATATACACTGTATTTGCGGTATTGAAAGTTCGTGAAGGGATGATTAAAAAAATGTCTGAACGAGATCTGAAGGGGGAAGGTAACGAATAAAGGGTTGAGAAACACTGATAAGAACTGAAGTAATTTTACCATTACTGTAGAAATTTGCATTTTGCTTTTACCCTTAACATTTTTGGGTAAAGCTTTGCCACATTGCTACATGATCTTTGTATTGATCACTTTTATAGGCTTCATAATCCATCAATCCATCTACCTGCTTGTAGTACAATTTTTTAAAAACGTGTTTTTAAATTTATTTTTGAGAGAGAGAGAGAGAGCATGAACAGGGGAAAGGCAGAGAGAGAGAGAGCGAGAAAGAGAGAGAGAGAGAGAGAAAGAGAGAGAGACACAGAATCTGAAGCAGGCTCCAGGCTCTGAGCTGTCAGTGCAGGGCCGGACGCGGGACTTGAACTCACAAACTGTGAGATCATGACCTGAGCTGAAGTCGGCTGCTCAACTGACCAAGCCATCCAGGTGCCCCACATGTAGCGTAATTTTTAAACCGTAATATTTGATTCTACTTTTGGAAACTTAGGTTATTTTCCCTTTTCTTTCTTTTTTTGGTTCTTATTATAAATAATGATGCAGTGAACGTTTTTGTTCAAGGTAGTGTTCTTTCCTTTTGATTGATATGTCCTTAGGATGATTTCCCTGAAGTAGCAGTAACATGGGAATGTGGATAGTTCTTAATTGTTCTTGCTTTCGAAGTGGTTGCAGTAACTTGAAATGCTGCTGGGAGGCGTGAGGGCTCGGGTGGCCACAGAGCCTGGCCGGAAATTCAGGGTTCAACATTCAGCAGACATTTACCGAATGACAGTTTGATGCTTCATCCGTCACTTAGCAGAGGGCTGCACTGTTGGTGTCTGTGGAAGCACATGGAATGAATGGACCAAAAGGTTTTGTGGGAGTAACGGACATGTCAGCCAGGACTCCTCAGTTGCCTGTGGCAGAAGTTGATCTGGGAAAAGCTGGAGTTTAAAACATCTTGCAATGGAGAGGTCTAGGGATAGGACTGTCCTCAGGCCCAGTTGCATTCTGGTGCTGAGAGCATCATCAGGACGACCTTTCTGTCTGTTTCGAAACTCCACTTTCCTCTTGGTTGGCTTCTCCTCCAGCAGCCTCTGTCTACCCCGTGGAGGCAAGATGCCTGCCCGCAGCTCTCGGGTCACAGCCTACCGTGTAGCAACACCCAAGCAGAGGGTGGGCCTCTTTCCCAGTTGCTCCCGCAGAAGTCCTGGGGCTGACTCACAGCAGTCTGGCAGGCTATGTGGTCATCCTGGAACCCATCACTGTGGCTCTTGTTGGCCGGGTCTGGGTCGCACGCCCAGTCCAGAGCCCGAGGGTGGCATCTGACTACTTGTTGTCTGGATAGAGGAGGAACTGACGGGAGAGGGCTGTGAGGAAGGTGGGTTGTGAGCAGAGACCTGAGGGAGGGGAAGGGTTGCTCCTGAGTTTTGCTCTTGAGCAGCTGAAGGGGGGGTAAGCCTTGCCTCTCACTGAGGTGGGGAGGGTGGCGGAACATCAGTTTGGGGCGTGGGCGGTAGCAGTCGGAAGCCTTAGGGGGAGTGAGGACTCTTCCTGTGCCCTGACTTCTGCTTGCCTCTCTGGGAGCCCTCCAGGGGTCTGGCTCTGGTGCTTTGCCCGTCGTCCCTGCAGCGCCCTGCTGGGCTGTGCTCCCTCCAGGCTTTACTTGGAGGGAACCTTGTCCATCGCATCTTATTTTTCCTTGCCTGTCTGCATGTTTTAGGATCTGCTCTTTTCTCCCTCATCTTAAAAAATAAATACATAAAAAATAAAAAAGCAAAAAACCCCAAATGACTTTAAAGATGATTGTGAATACATGGAAATATCCCTATAGACATACCTTCCAAGAACATTAGGATATTTAGATTTTTAGTTATTGCACTTCTGTCTCTGCTCAGTGCATATGCATTTTACATAATTGCCTTGAGTCTACGTCTGAATTAGTGTTTCCACTTACGTTATAGCATTTATCCATGTGTCTTCCTGTCACCGTTGTTTAAAAAGGCTGCATAACGTTCCACCAAATGGATGTACCATTGTAGGAAAAGAGAGTAGATTCCATTTATGATGTTCAAGGATAGAATTGGCAAGCGTTTTCTGTAAAGACCCAGATAATAAATATTTTCTGCTTTGTGGGCCATCTGGTCTCCATCCCAACTACTCATCCCTGTTGGAGTATAAAAGCAGCAGAGGCAATCAATAAACGAAAGGATGTGGCTGTGTTCCAATAAAACTTTATTTAGAAGAACAGGCAGCAGCTGGATTTGCTGTGTTTGCTGACCCCCGTTCCAGAATACCCCGGGAGGAGTCTGAGTGCCCCTGATGCTGTGCTTGGGCTGTTACTGTGGCCTAGTGGGATAAAGTTGGGACTCAGTCCTGGATTGAACTCCCTGTGGAAGGACCTGAGCATGTTCTGGAACTTCTCTGACTCTTAATTCCCTCATCAGAAGATGCAAGTTAAAGCAAGCGATGGACCTGTAGTTCCTTAGTATTTGGAGCATAGAGGAACTGGTGAAATAGTCACTTCTTCCTTTTCTCATTTCCCCTCTTCCTCCTCTTTAGCTTAGTTTCCAGGGTGTCAGGAAGGTATTTGGATGTTTTGTTAACTTTTTGTGTGGACTTCCCCCTTGCTCTTCAGAACCTACTGCCGCCATACGTTGTTGGCAGTGAGTGCTGTGTGTGCCTGCTTCCCCACACTTTACCGGCAGTGGAGAATTGCATCCTCAGTGTTCCTTGGTGAATTGAGTAGTTATATAATGGCAACATGTGGCAGCTAATTTGGTAGGTTTATAATTTGCATTTCTCCAGCCTTGAGGGAAGATTCATTTTCCCTTCAGAGTGCTTGCACAGTGCCATTATAGTGTTTTTTTGTAAGCAGAGACTGGCAAACTGTGCCGGGCACCTGTGTTAACATTAATAAAGTTTTATTGGAACACAAGCACATCCGTTCATTGACTCTCGATAACAACTGCTGTCGCTGTCCGGTGGCAGAATTGAGTGGCCGTGACAGAGAGACCTTATGGCTTGCAAAGCCTAAAATATTCGCCATCTGTTCTTTACGGAAAATGTTTGCTGAGCCCTGCTCTAGAGTGAATTCTTTGCCTGTTGATGAATATGCTGTTGACTTAGTCTTTGGTCTTAGACATCACAAGGCCACTTGGATGGCCTGAGGCCATCTCTCTGCCTTGAAGCAGAGCCTGCCCCTTTCCATTGTGTGGTGACGACACTCTGTCCTTTTGTCCTGGCCCAGCTGTGCCACTTTACCCCACAGTACAGGGAGCTAGCGCCTGGACTTTGGGGAAGAATGGAGGCTGTTTTATCCCTTCGTGCGCAAACGCTGAGCAGACAGAACGGCTGCTTCACTCCACCCGTTACCCCCACGTGGGGCTGCTGCCGTGTCCTGGCTCGCTGTGTCTTCTCCATTTAAAGCAGCCACTTGGGGAGCCACAGAACCTAACCCCAGAGCCCTGCATCGACCACTGTTGAGCTCCTTCCATGAGTGGGGGCGTATTGCCGCTGGCTCCCCCCTGAGCGAGCAGGCTCACAGTCAAGGATAGGCGTGTGCCAGGAGATTTCTGATTCCCCATAATCCTCTGTGTGGTGGCGATTATACCAGGGGTGTGGTGTGGCTGCAGGGTCGTGGGGACACCCTGTAGAGGGCAGTGTATTGTGCCGGGGCAGGGAGGTTTCTCACAGAAGGTGACACTTGAGCCGGCCACTGGGAGGTTGGTTTGTCTTTAGTGGCCCTTTGTGGAGTCCCTTTGCCTGCATGCAAGCTGGGCTGCCCGAGGTTAGCCTGGTCTTGTGGAGGCTGGAAGGCCTGGGTGTTGGGGTCCAGCGTTGGGGCATTCTTCCTGGGACAAGGGATCGATGTCTCCAAACCTCGGTTCCTTTATCCGTTAGGAAGGGGTCACGAGCACACATCTCATGGGTGGATATAAAGGTTTAATGTGTATCTCAGAACAGAAGATTTGTAGCAGATCTGGCCCCTGGGTGTCTTGTGTCTGGTTCAGGCAGAGGTGGCTGAAACACTGCTGTAAAATTAGGTGCCGACTGATTGACGTGAAGACCTGAGTTTCTGTCTCCTTTGAAAAACCACAAGATGGGACAAGTGCAGTTGGTGTTGCTGTGCGGTGCTGTCCCCTGTGCGGTGCTGTCCTCCGGAGCCCGGTAGCAGCTGCCGTCTCTGCAGAGGCACCCCTCAGTCCCTTCCTGTCTCTCTTTTCTGCCCTCCCTGCCCACTGCACTCATTTCCATCCTGCGCCTGACCTTGGAGGCGTGGGGGTTGGGAGGGAAGGTCTGATGTGGGGCTGGTACATGCCTCTCTGGCCTATACGAGGCCGCCCTTTGTGCCCATTCTCTCTTGCTTCCGCTTTGGAGTGGTGGTGGGTTTTTGGGCATCGTGGAAACTAAACAAACAACGGCACTAAACTCTCCACTGGGCTGAGAGGGCCAAGCATCCTGTATGCCTGCAAACATGAGCGAGCCGGCCTTGCAGCGGTGGCCACGCGTTGGTGGTGTACCCGTCCCTTGCCAGGCTCTGATGTGGGCCGTTGGTTATAGGGTGAGGGAAGATTAAGGGGTGGGTCTGGTCTGTAGTCTTCCGGAAATCCCTAACGTGTAACCGTCTTACTGCTTACTGGGTAGCCATAACGTCTAGAAACACAGACAGTGTTGTGTTAATTTTTAAAACCTCCATCTGATTAATTCTGCTAGGGCAGTGGTTGGCAAACTATGGCCCGTAGGGCAAATCCAGCCCAAGGCCTGTTCTTGTAAACAGCTATGCTCGTTCCGTAATGTATTATCTCTGGCTGCTTTTGAGATGTCGGAGCAGAGTTGAGGAGTTGGGACCCCATGACCCACAAAGCCTGAAATGTTTACTGTCTGGCTCTTGACGGAAAAAGTTTGCTGCCCTCTGTCCTGGGGCACATTAAAGGTGCAGGTTTATTCAGTGAAAACCAGAAATACAAATCATCTGAGACAGCCCATCACATGCTTAGGACTTGATAGAAACTCATTGTTAGCTGCACTTTTGCAGGGTGCGTTGCATGAACAACTCATATAATATCATTGAGTGTATCGTGTGTTTGTTGTATAAGATCACTCAGTCATTTGCTGCCACCTGTGCCGCTGTGTAGGTAATCGGTGCAGGGTGAAGGCCATGGGAACAGAAGGGCACAGAGCCACAGCCCGGAGCAGCAGTCACAGCAGGGCTGGCTCTCCCGTGAAGGAAGAGCTGTGCTGGCAGCTGGAAGCATGTGCAGGCGCAGGCGTGGCTTTTGGTAAACTTGCGGGGAGATATTCTGACATCCTCGCATGCTGTAAGAATTGCACAGATGAGGGGCACCCGGGGGGCTCAGTCGGTTAAGCATCCGGCTCTTGGTTTCCGCTCAGGTGAGGATCTCACAGTTTTGTGGGTTCAAGCCCCACGTCAGGTTGTGCGCTGAAGGTGTGGAGCCTGCTTGGGATTCTCTTTCCCTCTCTCTCTCTGCTCCTCCCCTACTGTCTCTTTCAAAATAAATAAATAAACTTTACAACAAAAGAATTGCACAGATGAGAAGAAAAAACTGACTTGGTGGGGCAGTTGCTGGATATGTCCTTGAGCAGATGAGAGGAGACAGGAGTCAGAGCACAAGTGGAGGTTTCAGTTATTTAGCCTCTCAGAGCCTCAGTTTCTTCATCTCTGAAGTGGGATAATCACATGTACTTTCAGGAAGAATTTCCTAATTGCAGCATTGCTGACAGGCCAGATAACTCTGACGTGGGGGCCGTCCTGTGTGCTGTCGGAGGTTTAACAGCATCCCTGGCCTCCACCTGCCCCGTGCCCCCTCCGACTTGTGCCGACAATATCTGCAGACATTGCCCAATGTCCCGTGGTGAAGGCAAAATCACCCTGGTTGAGAGCCACGTATCTCCACCCACCGTTCGTAGGGCCCCTCATAACCAAACCTCTCAGAACTTGCTTTATTGGACTGTGCCTGTTCCCCGTTATTAGGCTGATGATGCAGAAGTGAAGGACCTCTTAGCGTCAGACCCCCTCAGTGGAACCAGAAATATGGAAGGGAAGTGAGGCGGGGGCTGGGTGCTGCTATCTGGAGTCTTTTGCCCTCCTGCCCCCCCCCCCCTTAACAATTCTTAAACCAACCATTTCAAAGTGAACAATTCACTGGCATTTACTACATTAATGATGTCGTGTAACCAGCATCTCTGTCTAGTTCCAAAAGATTTTCATCACCCCAAAGGAGACCCCGGACTCATTAAGCACTTGTGTTCTGTCTGTGTGGATTTACCTATTCTAGTTCTTTCCATCTTTTAAAGCACAGCTCAAGTTCCTACTTTTTCAGTAAGCCTCCCTGGGCCCTGGCAGAATGGCAGTGCAGCATGGTACGGGGAGCACTAGTCCAGGAGTCAGGAGTCAGGCAGACCAGGGGCTTAGCCTCTGTTGCACCACTGATTTTGCCACGTGACCCTGGGCAGAATTCCTGGCATGCAGCGGGCACCCAAAGAACATTGTCCTTTTCTTGCCTTCCAAGTACCTGTTCAGTGCATTGCAAGGATTAGCCTTCAACCAGAGAAATACCTGGCGTGACTTTACGTCTGCCGCTGCATGGAGAGCCAGGGAAATACTACTGTTTAAGTGTGTATGTGGCCTTGATCAAATGACCTACCTCCTCTGAGAGTGGCACCTTTATTTAACCTTGACCTCCAGGGTCCTTGCAAGGATTAGAGAAGGAATGTACATAGAGTTCCTGGTATATCTTGATTGTTTTCCCCTCCCTAGAGTCCGTGGGGACTTTATCACTTTTATCCCCCTCAGGGCAGTGAGCACAGAGGCCTGGATTGCGTAGCTTCCCCTTGCTTCAGAGAGAAAGCAGCCAGTTGAAAGCATTTCTTAGAGCCAGATGTCTGACACCCCTGGGGGGTATAGGGCTGTCAACAGCAATAATAATAGCTAACATGTAAAAAGTGATTGGTGTAGACTAGGCACTGTTTTAGGTGCAATGTGGATGCTTATTTATTGAATAGATCTAGGAGGTGCAGAGAGGATAAGTAACTTACCTATGGTCACATAGCCAGTGGTAAGGAATCTGAGCTATCCCATTCTTTTTCTTTTCTTCCTTTTTTTTTTTTTTTTTTAATGTTTATTTATTTTGGAGAGCGAGACTGAGTGCAAGCAGGGGAGGGGTAGAGAGAGAGGGAGATACAGAATCGGAAGCAGGCTCCAGGCTCTGAGCTGTCAGCACAGAGCCTGATGCGGGGCTCGAACCCACGAACCGCGACATCATGACCTGAGCTGAAGTCTTAACCGAGGGAGTTACTGAGGCGCCCCTGGGCCTTCTTAACCCCTGCTCTTTGTCCCTAGGAAGTAACTGAAGGCTGGAGGTTTGTGGTAGAAATTGATTTGGGATCCTCAGGACTCTAAACACTAAAAACAACAAAGATGCACATACACATGTCATATCTGTGTTAGAGCCTCAGGGGATCACTGCATGTCTCCGACAGTTTTGTGGCCCCCTGGGGGTGTTCCCTGGGGTACCTTTCCATTTTCTATTTTCATTTTGATAGTGATCTACCAAGAAATTCAAAAGAAGCCTGTTCTGGCCCTTGTGGTCAAGGGCGTGGACTGAGGGCTGCCCTTGGAAAAGGCAGAGAGCAGGAAGGCTGGAGCTTGCTTCACAGAGAATCACAGAGAAATCCTTGCTGAGTCGGCAGTGGGGCTGTGACTGCAGGTTTGTTACAAGGCTTGGAAGCCAGCAAGATTCAGCAGACGGCCGAGCCAGGAGCTAGTGGACTTGAAACCGAATCTCTCCTTGAGTACTTCCCATGAGACCAGCCTTGGGTGCTCCCCACTGAGCCTCAGGGCTCCGGTGAAGGGAGCCACTTTATCTGTGTCAAGGGTTAAATGTCCATCCCTTAATGGCACCCCCCGCCGCCCTTCTTCACCAGAAGAAGGCAGGAAGGACCCTGGTGGCATATATTCTTCTGCCTGCCTTGTCTCCACCAGGGCCCCGTGTTCCAGACTGCAGAGCTAGGAGAACATGATCTCATGCAGAAACCAGTGCCCAGAGAAGGGAAGTGAGTGTCCCTGTCACATGGCCAGCAAGCACTCCTATGGAGATAACTCATGATGCCTTGTGACTTTCCACTGGTGCTCCTTCCACTGCTCCTCAGGGCCGTGGCCTCCCGGGCACCCCCTGCAGTGGCTGCATGCCCCCAAGGCCGCCTGGGCTCCCTTTGCCCTACGACACTCCTTTCTCTGAGTCCGCAGTTAGGGCCAGGATGGCCACGGGTGCCTCTTCTGAGGTCAGGATGGTGTCACACAAGTGCACTTCTTACCCGCAGAGGGATTACAGCCAGGAAGGGTGAATGGAGGGCTGAGGCCCGCACAACCTCAGATCGGTCCTCCGCAGTGAACAGACCTTTTTTCGCACCACAAAGAGAGGCTTTGCAAGGTAGGGCAGAGGAGGCTGCTGACATCTCATCTAGGAAAAGCAGTGGCTCAAGACACTGTAGAAGAGATATGGGATCATCATGCCTGTCAGGAAGCATAGGCTGTGACGTCCTTGCTGTTCAGGTGTGGGTCAGGAACCAGCGGCCTCAGCATCACCGGGAGCTCGTGAGAAATACCAGATTCCAGGCCCCACCCAGAACTGCCGAATCAGAACCTGCCTTTGAACAAGACCCCAGGAGATTTGTGTGAATCCAAAAACTTGAGAATCACTGTGCTAAAAATGACCAGTAGCATGATGATGGAGATTTTTATTTTCTTGGCACATTTTTTTCTCCTGATTTGTTTTTTACTGTGGTAAAATACACATAACAAAATTCACCATTGTAACCACTTTTTTCAAAAAAATTTTTTTTTCACGTTTATTTATTTTTGAGACACAGAGAGACAGAGCATGAGTGGGGGAGGGTCAGAGAGAGAGGGAGACACAGAATCTGAAACAGAATCTGACACAGAATCTGAGCTGTCAGCACAGAGCCCGATGCGGGGCTTGAAGTCACGGACCGCGAGATCATGACCTGAGCCGAAGTTGGACACTTACCCGACTGAGCCACTTAGGTGCCCCTTTTTAATATTGATTTTTGAAAGAGCGTGAGCACGTGCGCATGCATGAGTGGGGGAGGGGCAGAGAGAGGGAGACACAGAACCCGAGGCAGGCTCCTGGGTCTGAGCTGCCAGCACAGAGCCTGATGCGGGGCTGCAACCCATGAACTGCGGGATCATGACCTGAGCTGAATTTGGACGCTCAACCGACGGAGCCACCCAGGCACCCTGCAGTATTTATCTTTTTGGGGACTTAGCATAATGTCCCCGAGGTTCATCCATCTAGCAGATTGCAGAATTTCCTTCCTTTTTGCAGCCGAATAATAATGCATTGTGTAGATAGGCCACATTTCGCTTATCCCTTTATCTGTCGATCGACACTTGGGCTGTTTCACATTTCAGCCACTGTGAGTGATGCTGCTGTGAACATGGGTGTACAAGTATCTCTTCGAGACCCTGCTTTCAATTCTTTTGGGTGTCGACCCAGAGGTGGAATAGATGGGTCATATGCTAATTCTATCACATAAATTACTTTTGTGATAAAAGAAAATGGCAAGGGCATTTCGGGGTGGAAAGCCTTGTCGAGTTTCCGGCTGGCAGTGCCCAAGGCCAGGTAGCGTTGTTGGATGCAGTACTTGGAAGAAGGAAGAAGGAGAGCCCGACTTGTCCGTCCTGGCGTTAGACAGAGAAGCGCGGGAGCCAAACATGTTAAACAAAGAGTAGGATTTGTTGACAGACACAGGTATCAAGAGAGCTGTTTGGGGGGTCTTGGGCAGGTGGCATCTTCAGGCGTCCTGAATGATGCTTCATCATGGCCTTGTGAGGTGGGAATGACATGGAGGCCATCCTTTCTCAGAGCCCTCCAGAAAAAATAACAGTGGCACAGTTCGGGAAGTCAGTTGTATCACCGTGTGTCCGTGACTGGCTTCATCTCTGGGTCTGGAGTGAGGCAGCAGCCTTGTGTGGTGGCCTGGACATAGACTCTGGAGGGGCATGGTCTTGACTGAGGATCACAGTTCCACCAAGTGGTATTCAGATGAGAACAAAACCTACCCCAAGCCTGTGATTTTGGTCCGAGAGGCCCTTTGTAACCGGCTCCTGCCTGCTGTCTCCTCTTTACTTCCTCCTTTTGGCTTTTTGCTCAAGTCACAGCTGATTTCCTTCTGATCCTGGAAGACTAGAAACCAAGCTTGTTCCTGCCTCTGGCATCTACCCTGGCTGCCTGCTCTGCCTGGAATGCTGGGCTGCCGTAGCTCTCCAGGCTTGTTCCTGGTCCCCGTACAGGGCTCAGCTCACCTGTCGGCTGGGTGGAGAGGCCTTCCACCGTCACCCTGGCCGCCGGGGCCTCTTGCTTCCTCCCTGTCTCATCACCCCATCTGCTTTTCCTCCGACTATGACTCTCTCACGTCCTCCCATTGTAGGTTTACTTAGGTGCTCTGGGTTTCTTCCCTAATACAAGTTTTGCTCCATGAGAAGATGGCTCTTGTCTACCACTTAACTCCTGTGTCCACAGCACTTGGGACACTGCCTGGCACACGGTAGAAGTTAGATTAATACTGAGTGCATCGCCCACAATGCTGTTCTCCCTGAGCTTCACCTTCCCCGTCTGCGGTGTGGTGCCGGGGGGGGGGGGGGGTCCCAATCCCTTGGTTGCAGGGTGGTTGTGGAAATTACAGGGTGTGATCATGCCGAGCACTGAGTGTAGTGGCTGGCACGCAGGAAGTGCTCCACACGCGGTCACAGTGGTGGTCAGCCCAGTGGCCCTGGCATGATTTGGATGAGTCGCTGACTGTCTGTGGGGTGATGCCCAGCTGGTACTCCCTGGTGAAGCCCGTGTTTAGTTGCCCAAGAGAGAAGCAGCTTGGTGGCACTTCCAGGCTTATGGCGTGGGGCGTCTGCTCTTGTACCTCTGAATTTGAGTCTCGTTTGGAATGACTGTGTTCTGTGTTTGGTGCGTCACAGTACGTAGCCGTGTCTCTGTTGATTGGGGTCCCTGGGCCTCGCAAGGGACCGCAGATGTAGCTCTGACAGGGTTCTGCTTGGTGCTTTAAAGTGTGCCTGCCTTTGACCCTCATAAATGGAAGTTGAGCACACGCTACGTGCATTGGTTAGGAATGCTTTTGGCCGCAAGTAACGGCCCGGCATACAGCGGTTTGAGCAAACAGGGTTGTTTGCTGTGTGAGAGGTGGGAGATTTCTGGTATTGGTTCAGCAGTGAAATGGCATCAGGGCTGGAGTCTCTGTGATTCCCTTAACCTTCCTTCCAAGCTTGTTGCTTCATGGCTGCCCGGTGATGCTCTGGCTCTCCCCAGGGTGTTTATGATGAAGGCGTGAAGGATGGAAGGAGGAATGAAGCGATTACCATCTGTTCTTTGATCAGGAAGGCGTGGTTTCCCCAATGCCCAGGGCCCTCTGCTCTCTAAGGCCAGCCTTCCAAAAGAGGCTGAGAAAAGGAGTAATTTGGTTTTGCAGCTTGTACCGCAGGAGGTGGCCTGGGGAAAGGATGCTGGAGAGAGTGAGGTCAGCCAGTGGGCAGTGCCTGCCATACTAGGGAACCTCGGTTATAGTTACACTGTGGGTTCTCACCTGGGGGGGCAGTTTGTCCCCCGGAGGACATTTGGTAACATACGGAGACATTTTTGTTGCCACAGCCAGGGTGTGTGTATGTGTGTGCACTCGGTATCTGGTGGGTAGAGGCCGGGGATGCTCCTAAACACCCTGCCGTTCACAGGGCAGCCCCACCACAGAGAATGATCCGGCCCAAATGTTAAAAGCGCCAAGGTGGGGTAACCCTGGGTTAGACTATGCTGGACATGTTCTTCAACTTCGGGGAATACTAGTTTAGCTGCTTTCCTGTGATGCCTAACAGGCAGATGGCCAGACTCCATTGTAATGATGTAGATTATTGGTACCTGGTCTTGTTGTTCTCCTCGCAGAGGCGGCTGATGCTAGGTGGGGACAGCCCTACACCATGTGGCAGAAAGTCTCGATAAAAGGCTTACGTGCAACAGAACTAATGACGCCTTGTTGCATTTTAGGATCACAGAACAATGACTTGAAAAGACAGTTTCTGCTGGAGCGACTCCTGGATGCAGTGAAACAGGTAAGAGGGAAGCTCGCATTTGCCTCTGAGGTCGAGTAACGGTGCCAGGCAATTCACATGGGGTCATCTCTGCCCTTCCACGTGCGCGGACTTATTCCCACTTTCTGGGAGCAGTGAGGCTGGCGGTGTTCCCCAGGAAACGATAGGGCAGGTGAGGCAGTCCGAAACAGCGAGGGAGGGGCGCCCGCGTCCTTTCTGATACCTTTGGAGGCCCCCGTCCTTCGTGACGTCCCCGTGGGAGGAGCGTTGGTGTTGGTTTCGAAGTCTCCCTCCAGGCAGTTTGATGGCAACGCTTCCAGGAGCTGAGGTCGTGGTTGGAGTTAGCCCCTCCTGGGCACAAGAGCAGGGCAGACAGGAGGGAGGAAGCCTCGCCCAGGGTCCGGAGGGCCCTCCCGGAGGGCTCTCCTCGGTGCCGCTTTTGGCGTCTGGCTTTTGGTCGGGCCTGGAAGCAAGCTTTGGCTTAGGCTGGCATCAGCGTGCCGGCCTGGCCTGCGTGAGTCACACGTGCATCATTTAGTGCACGCTCGTCACGTGCCAGGCCCCCTGCTAAGCGCTGCCCGTTGAATCCTTCCCACCAGCCTCTGAGGCAGTTCGTATATTTAAGTATCTTTAATTCGTATATTTAAATATCTATATATTTAAGTGTATTTATTTTGAGGGGAGGGTGCAGAGGGGAAGAGAGAGGGGGAGAAAGAATCCCAAGCAGACTTTGCCCTGTCAGTGCAGAGCCCAATGCAGGGCTTGAACTCACGGACCTGGAGATCATGACCTGAGCCGAAATCAAGCGTTCAGCGCTCAGCCGACTGATTCACCCAGGCGCCCCTGGCACCACCTTAAGTGTAGCCGTTGAACAGAAATAAATTGGAGCTGATGCCCAGAGCTGCTGTTATTATTATTGTTGTTAAATATTTTAGTGGGTGAAAGTGTACATATGGTTTTTAAAAATCAGTCTTACTGACATATAATTGAGGCATGCAATAAAATACACTAATTTTAAGTATGCGGTCCCACGTGTTTTGACAAATACATCATTTAAATTCATTAATGCATTCATTCTTTGGATGAATAAGTTCCGGAATCTTGCGAGCCTGTTCCCCACAGGGGAGAGAGTGGCTGATGGCTGGGCGATATTGTGAATTGAATAGTGTAACTAAAAATGGTTAAGATGGTGAATTTTACGTTATCTATATTTTACCACAATTAGAAAAGAAAGAATGGTTTGCTTTCATCTGTATCCACCCTGGGTGAATTGTCATTCGGCACAACCAGATGACATGTTTGAGGCTTGAATCATGCTGCCATAATTTTCTAGCCAGTCATAACAACTCTGGGGCCCTTTCCAAAGGCACCCATCACCACAGATTTGTGTAAGTATTAATTGTCGCCCGTGGGGAGCTCTGTGTTCAGACAGTCAGCTGCTGACATACAGAAGCTTCCTAGAAAATCTGCACAAGGCTGTGTACTTCAGTTTTCCTCTTAGCACTGTTTTCCCACACGCCTTCCTTCTGTGCAAGTGGGAGATAAAGGCTTCAGTAGGTGGCGGCTGGAAGGCTGCCTCACGTCTCGGCTTGACACCTGGGACAAGGGGACACCCCGACTCGGTACCTGGAGTTTCTGGCCCTGTGTGTCCCATGACCCCGAAGACCTGTGTGGGCTGTTAGTGACGTTCGAGTGTCCCATCCCAGCCGCTAATCTCAGCGGCTTCTGTTTCCGTGCAGTGCCAGATCCGCTTTGGAGGGAGAAAGGAGATCGCCTCGGATTCCGACAGCAGGTAAACGTGTCGCTTCTAAAACCATCTACTGTCAAGACCAAAAAGGCGGCCAGGGCTGAGTCGCTTCTGTGTTGTCTCTGCAGCCGAGAGGTGCGGTGATTCAGCTTGGGTAAGCTGTGGACCACCTACGCAGTGACGGCTCGTGTCGCGTATTCGCGGCTTCCTGTACTACTTCTGGTAGTCCGTTCTTTTTTTTTTTTTTTTTTTAATTTTTTTTCAACGTTTATTTATTTTTGGGACAGAGAGAGACAGAGCATGAACGGGGAAGGGGCAGAGAGAGAGGGAGACACAGAATCGGAAGCAGGCTCCAGGCTCTGAGCCATCAGCCCAGAGCCCGACGCTGGGCTCGAACTCACGGACCGCGAGATCGTGACCTGGCTGAAGTCGGACGCTTAACCGACTGCGCCACCCAGGCGCCCCTGGTAGTCCGTTCTGAGGGAATTGTTTGAAATACCTTTCTGCATAAGGTTATCTTCAGGGTAATTGATAATGATGGCAAGTCAGAAATCTAAGCAGAGCATCAGTAGAACAGAATGTCACATAGCCATGAAATTGACGTCCACACAGCGTTGACTTGAAGCAGAGAAATGCACATGTAGTAATTTACATTTTATGTAGTTAAAACAAAAAGACCAGGATATAAAGTTATGTCGATGCAGAGTGATGCTAGCTATGTTAAACCACCACTCTGGCGAAGAACATACCAGAATGTGAACACAGGTAATCCTGGGTCTAAGAATATTGGGGATCTTTATACTTTCTGTTGGTCTTCATATTTTATACTGTGATTGCTTGTTTCCTTTATGTGTATATAAAAAAGAAGCCCCAAAATTGGCATTGACTTTCCTGACCTGGGAAGGACTGACATAATCGTGTAAGCTTCTCACATTGCCTGGGAGGAGATGGGAATGTTTTGGCAAAGGTAAGAGACACACAGGCATTTGCTTTGTGAAGTCATTCAGTGATTCATGGTGGCGGGAGGAACATTCCCCGCAAAGGAAGGGAAATGAGGGAACTCGCTTGCTCAGTGCTCATGTCATTCCGGAGACTGGCCGTGGCCCGGCCCACTCACCCCAGCCCGCCCAGCAGAGCCCGTTCCTGGTCTGTCCTTTCAGACCCATGTCTGTGACACACTGTACCAGCCGGAGCAAAGCGCATAGCGCCACATTGTCATAGAGCTGCAGGGACTATTTGAAACTGGTGCAGATTTAACACTGTATCCCTCCCGTATCCTGTCTCTCCTTCACCTGGTTTTTCTCCCTGGCACTTACCACCAGCTGACAGCCTGTATGTTAGGCTTGTTTATTTTGTTGGTTTCTGTCTCTGGGTGTTGTCATGTCAGCTTTGTGCAGACAGGGATGTTTGCTGTCTTGATCACTGATGTAAGTCTGGTGCCTGGAAGCGTGTAGAAGGTGCTTAGGAAAGACCCGTCAGGGTGAGCGACTGGGTGAGCGCGTGCACGGCATCGTATCGTAGTCAGCTGTTTAATCTGTGGCACCACGAGGCTTGTGAGCTTTGAGGGCCGAGGGGCGACTCCTCTAGTGTGTATCTCTCTTCTTTTGCACAGACATTTTGTGCCTGTCGCACATTTGGTTCTTAGTATGTGGTTGTGGCATCAGATCATTAGACTGATTTATTGTTTCAGTTCTCTTTTGTTTCAGTAGATGAAATTATTATTATTACAGAACTTGCCATGTTGCATTGTAATAACTGGTTTATGAATGCTTTTGTGCCTTGACTGTGAACATGGAGACAGCAGGCAGGCCCTGGGTCCTGACCTCTCTCCTTCCCAGCGGAGTACTCATAAGCAGTAAGTAAAACGGACGTAAATCTGTAGGTGTTTGCTGGAAGATAAAATAGCCATGGAAAGTGCCAGAGCAAAAGCTTTATCCTTAAGAGTATAAAAGCTGTATCCTTACTGAGATTTTTATTTACTTACTTGTCAGTGTCTGTTTCTGTTTCATTGATCTTTTTGTCTGTCCTTCCACCCCGTATCATACAGTTTTAATAAGTGTAAATATAGAATAATTCTTTTTTTTTTTTTTATGATTTGCATTTTACAGTTGTTCTTGAGGCTCTACTATGGGGCCTGGCCTTGGTCAGCACGGGGGTCCTGATTTGAGGACACAAGGTCCACCTGCATCAGAATCATCTGGGAGGCTCATTCATTAATGATGCAATTCTCCCTCCCATCCTAGACCAGCTGCACATATGTGTGTGAGTGCGTGTGCATGCATGTGTGTGGATGGGTGAGGGTGTGTGTGCTCAGGACTTCTCCATCACTTTTTTATTTTCGTAATTATCCTGTTCTTTTCTTGAGAGAGACAATCCATCTCTAAATGTTAAATGAATGTGTTCTTATATAATAGAATATACTCCTAAAGTTTTTAGTAGGTAAAATATTACATTTCATAGAAGTTAGAAAGTTAATTCCTTCAATGAGAGCTGTGGTTTATGGCTAAAAGGAGGGTGCTGCTTTATGTTAATAATAATGGTTACTGCTTATTTATTTTGAGAGGGGGAGAGAGAGAGAGAGAGAGAGAGAGAGAGAGAGAGAGAGAGAGAGAGAGCGTGTGCCTGCATGCACACACATGGCAGAGGAGCAGAGAGAAGTAGAGACCGAATCCCTGGCAGGCTCCACCCCATCAGCACAGAGCCCGATGGGAGGCTTGAACTCACAAACTGTGAGATGGTGACCTGAGCTGAGATCAAGAGTCAGATGCTTAACCAACTGCGCCATCCAGGTGCCCCGATAGTTACTGCTTCTCACGTCTCTGGCCACTTCTTGTGCATGTTGACGCTTAGTCTCCTACACAGTGTCTGGAGTGGTGGTGTTATTCCTTCTCCACGGACGAAAAAACAGACTCAGTCAAGTAGAGTAATGCAGCCAAGGTTAGACATCTGAGAAAGTTAGAGTTGAAAGTGGGACCCTAGTTTCTTGGGCTCCAAAGTCTATTCTTCCCATGTTAGGCTATAATTAGTGATTATGTTTATTTTGAAGCTGTGTTTAAAAAAATTGTTTTGGAGGAGACTATAGATGCTGGAGAGGATGTGGAGAAACGGGAACCCTCTTGCACTGTTGGTGGGAATGCAAATTGGTGCAGCCGCTCTGGAAAGCAGTGTGGAGGTTCCTCAGAAAATTAAAAATAGACCTACCCTATGACCCAGCAATAGCACTGCTAGGAATTTATCCAAGGGATACAGGAGTACTGATGCATAGGGGCACTTGTACCCCAATGTTCATAGCAGCACTCTCAACAATAGCCAAATTATGGAAAGAGCCTAAATGTCCGTCAACTGATGAATGGATAAAGAAATTGCGGTTTATATACACAATGGAATACTACGTGGCAATGAGAAAAAATGAAATATAGCCTTTTGTAGCAACGTGGATGGAACTGGAGAGTGTGATGCTAAGTGAAATAAGCCATACAGATAAAGACAGATACCATATGGTTTCACTCTTATGTGGATCCTGAGAAACTTAACAGGAACCCATGGGGGAGGGGAAGGAAAAAAAAAAAAAAAGAGGTTAGAGTGGGAGAGAGCCAAAGCATAAGAGACTCTTAAAAACTGAGAACAAACTGAGGGTTGATGGGGGGTGGGAGGGCGGGGAGGGTGGGTGATGGGTATTGAGGAGGGCACCTTTTGGGATGAGCACTGGGTGTTGTATGGAAACCAATTTGACAATAAATTTCATATATATATAAAAAAAATTGTTTTGGGGCGCCTGAGTGGCTCGGTTGGTTAAGCATCCGACTGTGGCTCAGGTCATGATTTCACAGTTCGTGAGTTCTAGCCCCACGTCGGGCTCTGTGTTGACAGCTTGGAGCCTGGAGCCTGCTTTGGATTCTGTGTCTCCCTCTTTCTCTGCCCCTTTGCTGCTCACGGCCTGTCTCTCAACAATAAACATTAAAAAAATTGTTTTTCCCCCAAGACTCAGAGTCTTGGTCTTATCTTTGCAATATGTTTGGGTAGAGGTGGCACCACCTTCATACAGGAAAGGCCACATCATTGTCCTTATATTGTGACAAAGTTTAACCTTGCAGTTAAGAACATTTTGTTGTGGGGTCTGGAAAGATAGATGAGTCCCCTTTCTTCTTCACCCCTGACAAATGGCCCAGCACCAGAGGTCACCTCACATGTATTCACTGCTTTCCAGCTCCCCGCTATCACCCTGTCCCGGTCACCACACCCCCCATAGGATGGCTGCCATCGACTGACTCCCTTCCTTTTTGTCCTGCTTCCTCTGCACAGAGAGACTTACGAAGAATGCAGTTGCCGTCCCTTCACTCTGCCATAGAGAACCTTCGCTCTTTGGAAAAAGACTCGCATCCCTGATACAGTCTGGCTCTTTGCTCCAGCTACTCTGGCCTGGCCTTTTCTGGTTTTGTTTTGTTTTGTTTTGTTTGTTTTCAAAGTCTTTGAATAATTGTCGGGGAAGTCTTCAGGTCCCCTGACTGCAGTTCTTCCCCTGCCCCACCAGACCCCGAAGTCCCAATTATCTGGAGCTATTTTCCTTGCTCTGTACCATGGATCTGCACACTTTCTGCGAGGGGTTGTCCTTTGTGACCCCTGCTTAATACTGTCAGAGTCTAGAAATCTCTGTTTCACATTACGCGTTGGTACGATGGATTGATTACGTTTATCTGTTCAACTGCATGACAAGCTGGAAATAAACCTATTTTGCGCACACTGTGTCCACAGTGCCTGGCACATAGTAAGTGCTCAGTAAATATTTATTGGATCACTCATTTGTTCAGCAGTTAGTTGCTGAATGCTTAGCTGGTGTCAGGTTCTGAGCTGGACACGGGGCCTTCTCAAGTATTTCAGGAGTGTTTCTACCCTTCAGGTTACTTTCTTTCTACTGGGGAAGATAGCCCAGTGAGGCAGTGATTACAGAACGTGACTTGAGGGCTATGTCTAGGAGGTTGGGGATGTGCCCTGGGCAGGCTGGCGGGAGAGAGCTCTGGCTCTCACTGCCTGGCTTCGAGTCTGGCTCTTCCCCTTTGCGGTTGAGCCACCTGCCTAACTTCTCAGAGCCCAAGAATTAGGTCTACTGTGATATCTTGATTTAAACAGGAAACATATTTGTTCTTTGCCGTTCTTGGCCTTGAGCTGTAAAACCCCTGGAATTTCCAAAGCGATGAGAGCCATGAAGGTGTCTTCTGTTATGTGAATACAGTGACTTTTAGAAAGTCCCAAAGGTTGGGGGCTGGTGGCCAGGAGAACCAGCCACGCTATTAGAGGGTTGGAACTTTCTTTCCCAGCAGCCCCCCCCCCCCCCCCCAGGGAGAGGTGAGGAGCTGGAGGTGGAGTTCAGTTGCCAGCTCCTGGTGATTTAATCAGTTGTGCCTATGTCATGAAATCATATAAACACAAAAGGATGGGGTCCCGAGAGCTCCTGTGTTGATGAGCACACAGGGGTGCAGGGAGAGAGGTGCTCCTGAGGAGGGCACGGAAGTTGCATGTTCTCTTCCTTTACCTGGCCCCACGCAGCCCTCCCCCCGGCTGTTCCTGAGTTCACATCATCCTCTTATAATAAGCCGGTTATCTAGTAAGTAAAATGTTTCTCTGAGTTCTGTGAGTCGCTGTGGCAAATTCATCTAACCCACGGAGGAGGTCGTGGGAATGTTTGAGATACACAGCCGGTCAGGCAGAAGTACAGGTGACAGCCTGGGCTTGTGACCGGGGTTGGGGGGGGCGGGGGGATGTGTGGCGTCTCATAGAACTTGTTCTGAATAGTACTAATTCACGATAGCCACACTTTTGGTTTCGTGGAGGAAATCTCTATTAATTATGAGGGAAAGGGAATATAAGCAATTCAACAATTCCAGTAAACATAAAGAGGGAGAAAAATACAGAGAAGAACAGAGAAGGCTAAATTCATCAAATCGGGTACTCACAACATCCAGCCTTCTGGCTGGGGGAGCCCAGCGGCGAGCAGCCCCGTTGGAGTCCCAATGGAGCATCCTGAGCAGAGCGCCCTCCCCTCAGGTGGGACTTCCGACTAAGTCTTCCCACCGGGGCAACATATACACTTACCCATATGTGATTTATTAAGTCTGCCTGAGTGCGGTCCTGAGCAAGCCGTTTTTTCCTCTGTTTCTCTTATTGTATCTCACAATCTCTGGAGCCCGGGTGTGTGCATATATCTCTGCCCTCCCTGATCCCTCCCTGATCCCTTCCAGGAGGTGAGGCGAATTAATTCCTCTTGGCGTCGGGGACAGAAGGGCCAGTTCTGATCCTGAGCCCGGATATGGAGCACAAGCTGACTAGTAAGCCCCCCATGACTGTGTGTGTGCGGCTCTGGGCGGAAATGCACGACGGGCCACACCAACAGCTTCTTTGCAGAACAGACCTTCACCTGTGGGGTCTCTAATGTTGTCTCCAGGTGGAAAATGTCAGAATTGAGTTGAGGTGTAGGACACCCAGCTGGTGTCAGAGAATCGCTTGGTGGTGTGGGGAAAATGCACGCATCTGAAAAGGTGGTCAGAATCAGAGCTGCCCTGCCATTTGGGAGGATTAAGTCAGATACTGTGTGTAAAAGTGCCAGACATGTCAGAGTGTTAATTTCACTCCATACGGAGTGAAGTCTGGTGGGGACGGTCCTCACTCAGCTGGGACTCCTGCCATGCTGTCTACTGATGCAGGCACCAGTCTGCAGATGGAAGGGAAGGGCAAATGTGTATTAGCGAGACTTTTCGATGTTCCCGAAGGTGGAAGATTTCTTTCCACATAACTCTGGGTACAGTTCTCAGACCCCACGTCCTGAGACGTGTCTCTTCTGTGTCATTCTCCTATAGAAAACTGAGAACAAGTGACTACTAAGATATAATGGATAGTTGGAAGGGATCTTCTCTTAAAAGGCCAAGTGTTACCTTTGAAGGCCATTGAAAATTGACTGTCGTAGGTAAAGTTCTGGGCATGACTGTGAGTGTTGGCTTAGGGTCATAGCCAGATTCCAGTTGGTTGGATGAACACCAGTAGGAACTTTTTTTTTTTTTAACGTTTATTTATTTTTGAGAGAGAGAGAGACAGAGCATGAACAGGGGAGGGTCAGAGAGAGAGAGAGAGAGAGACACAGAATCTGGAACAGGCTCCAGGCTCGGAGCTGTCAGCACAGAGCCCGACGCGGGGCTCGAACTCACGGACCGTGAGATCATGACCTGAGCTGAAGTCGGACGCCCAACTGACCGAGCCACCCAGGCGCCCCACCAGTAGGAACTTTTGAAAGGCTGGCACACAGCTGTATCTGCCAAGACTCTTGGGCAACAAGCAACAGGAATCTCCAGCTAAGGATGTTGTGGGCTTGTAGAATTGATGGAAGGCCGGGTTTGGAGATGGGAAGGAGTCAAGACAACTTTGGAAGGCTCCTGTGCTGGACACAGGGGCCCAGAGATGTCTCTTAGCAGGAATGCTGGTCCAGTTAAGGTGCCGCTGCCAGAGTGACTCTCATTCTGGTCAAGATTGAAGGTCTAGGGAGGAAACACCTGACTGGCCAGTCTCAGTCTCAGGTCCCATGACCACCTGCTCGCCACCAGCAGAAGGATTTGGCTGAAGGAGCTTCCTGGGAGCCCGCTGGCTTGTGTAGTGCGAGGTGTTTCCTCGGGTCACCATCCCAAGACAGGATCCAGTGAGGCAGAAGTAAACTTTCAAGTGAAATCTGGGTGCTGTTATGAAGGTGGCTGTTATGAATGAACACAGGGTGGCCATAATGCCCACCAGTTGTCCCCTGTTGCTGCTGTATTGTAGTGATAGGCTTTCTTGTGACAATACCATGCGGTTTAAAAATGTTCGTGTCTAGGGGCACCTGTGTGGCTCAGTCGGTTAAGCAGCAAACTTGGGCTCGGGTCATGATCTTGCAGTTCACAAGTTGGAGCCCCGTATCCGGCTCTGTGCTGACAGCTCAGAGCCTGGAGCCTGCTGTGGATTCTGTGTCTCCCTCTCTCTGCCCCTCCCCTCCTTGTGCTCGGTCTCTCTCTCTCTCTCTCAAAAAATTAAATAAACATTAAAAAATAAACAAAAAAATAAAAATGTTCATGTCTATGTGATCGGTGTCCTTTGATCCTTGCAATGACCCTGAGGGGTAGGCAAGCAGGAGCAGGGTAATTTCCCTGCTCTTACAGCTGTAAAACCTTGGAGGCTGGTCATTTTTGTAGCCTTGACTTTGTATCTAGTACCCATTGGTGCTGGAGCATGCACTTTGGTTAGGTGGGTCACGTGGTTTGTAGGTAGTGAACAGGATTGGAGACAGACTTTGTTTTCCTACTGTGGTCCTGTTCTCTGACACTATAGCCCCTCGTGGTTTTCCTAACACACCGTTTCCCCAAAAAGTACTTAATGTTAAGTGTTAAATGTCAGGGCATTCAATTCCCCTCAGCTGCCTAGTGGCTCAGTGTTTCGACTTTTGTTTTCCAGTCTCAGCGATACTGGGGGAGAGACCTGGTTTGGTATTAATGTGAGGTTGAATGAAATGAAATTACTGATACTTGGTCCTTTTGACCTGCGAAGACAACAGTAGCCTACGGTTCAAAGTGTGTCCAGCACAGCCCCTTCCTCCTGTCTAAACAGAGGCTTCGGGCTTAGCCTTCCTCCAGCAGAGCAGCACAGGGGCTTGCTCTGTGGGGCCCAGTGCTGCGACAGCAATAGAGTTTTCCCTTTTCAAACAGGCGTCTCTCCCGTGGAAAACAGGAGTCAAACCCAGGACAAGTAAACCAGGCTACCCATGCTCCGATGTAACAAAAGTTGCCCATCTGTTTGTGAATGGCTCAAGTCTGGGAAAGAGCGCTGCCCCTGCGCCTTTTGTACACAATGTTATTCTGTTACAGCCGAAATCGCAAAGTGTGAGCGTGTGGGAGGCAGATGTGTTTGATCTTTCGGAGATGACACAGCAAGATGCCACGGGCCTCATGTAAAGCATCAGACACCACGGACATGAAAGGAAATGGCAGGCGAGGCTCCTTGCATGATTTTGTCCTCCGAAAGCCCCCCAGGAGGAAGTGGGGCAGTCAGCAGGCTGCCGAGCGCAGCGTTTCTCCTCACCTCTTCCCGTTGGAGTTGCGGTCCTGCTCTGTTTGGCCCTCAGAACAAAGACCCATTCTTGTGCTTCATGAAAATTATTCCACGTACTGTCAGTCACGCTGGCCTTGGGAGAGGCTGTAATGTGTGTTTTGAATAGTTTGCCTTCCGGAAATAATGGCCCAAGGACTCAGCAGGCACTGGAAGTCACCTCAAGGGCCAGATACGTTATTGTTCCTCAGAAGCGTCTCCTTCCTCCGTGGAATTACAGAACACCGTCTGGAAGGTGTCCCTTGGAATTATCGGCAGCGACCCAAACTTGGGGCCGGCAGGATGAGTGTGGTAATTGGAGCTCAGTTTGAATCCTCGTGTCGCCAGTCCCCAGTCATGTTGGACTGTGGGCAAGTTTTGACTTTCTTGTGCCTCAACGTCCTCACCTGTAAATGGGAACAGCAGTAACTTTATCGACTCAGTAGAGCTCTGAGTCAGTTCATGTGAAGCCGAACAGCTAGTATGTTTCCAGAAATTGTTAGCTATTGTTACTGTCGTTGTAATTTTATGTAAAGTGTCCGGGCACTTGGTAAATATTCTCTGCGCAACTGGGTCTCTTTGCCGTGATGGGTGGCAATGGGTTGGCTTTGAGTATTTGTCTCAGAACATTTAGGAAATGTACATTTTTGTGATCCTTTCGGGGAATGTTGTCAGAAGAAGTCGGATAAAGGAGCATTTCTTCTCCTTTGAAAGCTTGCCAGGGAAGAGTGATTTGTTTTGGTGATTTTTCTTTACCTGTGAAGAGTTAGAAACATTCATGAACTTTTCAGGAAGTTACAAAACAAAACCAGCTGACCTTTGCTGTTTCTTAATGTTATTCTCAGCACAGTTGAAAACTGTCGTTATGGATTCCTCTGGACACTTATGAAACCAAATGGCTTTGTCAGGCATTCCTTTTCTTCTTTTAAAGGTCTTGTTCATCATGTGATTTTTGTCTTCAGTTTGTCATGGGTTTCTTCCCAAGCTATTAGTTTGAGGTGTTGCCTGGATGTTTTAATTCTTCTCATCCTGCAAAAAATCTTGGGGTTCATTAATTGGATTTTCTATCCTCCTATCTTGAGTACTTCATTTCCACTTTGAGGATCTGTAGTAGGTGGTTCCACATTATGTGTGTGTGTGTGTGTGTGTGTGTAAATAATTTTTTTTTTAACATTTATTTATTTGAGAGAGAGCGAGAGCATGCCCAAGAAGGGGAGGGGCAGAGAGAGAGGGAGACACAGAATCCAAAGCAGGCTCCAGGCTCTGAGCTGTCAGCACAGGGCCCAACACAGAGCTCAAACCCACGAACCGCAAGATCATGACCTGAGCCGGAGTCGGATGCTTAACCAACTGAGCCACCCAGGCGCCCCTGTATATATATATTTTTTCATGTTGTATATTCTTTTATTTTACTGTAGTGATCAAATGAATTGATTTCTTTTTGGAAAAAGATTATTTTTAGCTATAGGGGAACTCTAGGGCATTTAGCAAGTCTGAGCACATTTCCATGTCTGAATATCAATAAATATTTGTATTGTTTATAGCCACTGACAATAGTGCTTGGCCCAGGGGAAACAATATGTAAGCACTGTCATCACCATCACCATCATCATCACTGTCCTGATAGCAGAGAGAGGCCATGAGCCTGAAGTCTAAGCTCTGAGGTGAGAGGCCCACCCAGCCACAAATCACCAATTACCAGCTGTGTAATTTTGGACTTGATTATCTTCTCTAGGCCTCTATTGTATCATCCGGAACATCAGATGATAATCATGGTCCCGGCTTCCTTGTATATAACAATGTTTGCTTGGCGCAGCCAGTAAGAACTTACTAAAACTCAATACATTGTCTCCGTATGACTTGACATACCAGTGTTTGGGCCAATTTGGAAACAGAAAGGCTAGAATGACCGCTCATTAATTCCTCTGTGCAACAGTTACCTATTGGTAGACTACTGTGTTGGCTGGACGAGATGTTTCTCTGATTGAGTCCAGGAGACGGGCATGTAAATTGCGGACAGTCAAGGAGGCCTGTAGTAACAATTACATTGTATAGATGTGAGAGGTGAGTACTGGGTCTTTAGTGGTCACATGGATAGAATGGGAATTCCAGCAGTAGGAGTAGCAAGTGCGAAGGTGGAGGCAGGCATGAGCAAAAGGGGGGATTGTGGATGATGTGTTGTAGGTGTTGGGAGGTGATCTGGAAAGTCACTAGGTGTTTGAACTTTATCCATTAGGGTATCATTGTTTTTCTTTTTCTTTATTTTTTTTTAAATTTTATTTTATTTTAAGCTTATTTATTTATTTTGAGAGAGAGAGAGAGAGAGAGAGAGAGAGAGAACGAGCGATTGAGCAGGACCTGGGGAGAGGCAGAAAGAGAGGGGGAGAAGAATCCCAAGCATTGTTAGTGCGGAGCCTGACCCGGGGCTCGAACTCCTGTACAGTGAGATCATGACCTGACGTGAAACCAAGAGTCCATTGCTTAACTGATGAGCCACCCAGGTGCCCCTAAGTTGTTGTTTTTTTAATGTTTTATTTATTTATTGAGAGGGAGAGCATAAGTAGGGTAGGGGCAGAAAGAAGGGGGACAGAGGATCCAAAGCGGGCTGTGTGCCGACAGGCTGACAGCAGTGAGCCTGATGTGGGGCTCGAACTCATGAACCACTAGATCATGACCTGAGCTGAAGTCAGACGCTCAACTGACTGAGCCACCCTGGTGCCCCTCTTTTTTTTTTTTAATTCATTTTGGGAGAGAGAGAGCAGGGGAGGGCCAGAGAGAAGTAGAGAGAGTCCCAAGCAGGTTCCACGCTGTCAGCGGAGAGCCCAGTATGGGGCTTGAATTCATGAACTGTGAGATCACGACCTGAGCTGAAATCAAGAGTTGGATGCTTAACTGACTGAGCCCCCCAGGCACCCCAGTTAGGGTGTCATTTCCTAGGCTGTGGCTATTTGCATACCATTTTCACAGTTTTTGCCATTTCTCTATACCGTCTAAGCCACGTGTTGGCTTGTGGTGGAATTTGAAGGCCCTGTCTTATGACTCTGGACTTGTCCTAAGTAACAGCATCAGTGATATCAAAGACGGACGGCTGGTTATAGATTTTCTTGATGCATTGAAGTGATTAACATAGAAATGTCCATCTGTGTCCCTTCTGAAATTGTGTCATGTTCTGTATGCCATGGCAAAGTGTGGCATGGGTGAGAGAGAAATAAAGGACAATATAGTCAGATCTGCATTTCCCGAGGAGGTGGGGGGAATGGGTGGGGTGTGATGGGGTCCGGGGAGCAGGGGACAGGGGGGCTGGGTGGAGGGAGTGCTCTTGGGAGGAGAGACGGAAGGATCGAGAAGCTTTGTGACTGAGCCTTGATAAGCCTGAGGTGCTGACTGGACACGGAGGATGAGACGTCCGTTCTCTGGCTCTAAGGTGCGGCCAGAAATCAGAACAAACTGGTTTTCAATTGTTCCCTTCTGTTTGAAAGCAGGCTTTGGCGTGAAGTTTTCTTTCTCCCAGACTGTGGGTTCCCACCAGGCTTGGAGACCCGTGGGCCACTGGCTTAATGTCCCTTCTGTGTCTCATTTCCCATTTATTCCCTCCTTCTACATCTAGGGACTCTTGTCTCCGTTCTTTTTCCCTTTTAATGTCACCAGCCCCTTCAGCTGATTTCCTTCCCAGCCGCCAGCCCCTGTTCCTGATTTTGAAACGTCTCTTCTGCCAGGAGAAGCCGGGACAGTGTTTGCTTCTGGGGTCTGTCCACCCCAGAGAAGACAGATCCTGTGTTGGTGTTAGTAACTTGTGAAAATGGTCAGAAATTACGATTTAACCCATTTAAGAATTGCTCATTGTTTTGATTTCTCGCTCTTCTGGTAGAACATACATTTGATTTTTTTAATTTCTTTTTACACCCTCAAACGCTCACACTTGACACTGTCTTGAAAACTATCGCCTTGTGAGTTTTCGCCCTCACCAGGCTTGCATTTTTTTTTCTGGTTCTGTGTCAGCTTTTTTTTTGCTCTCTTTTTTACTCCCTTCCCTCCCTCTGGGTACCTTGTGTTCATGACCGAGATTTATTTGTTCTGCGGTTTTCTCCATGTTCTCAGAATTTTTACAAATAAAACACGGGTTTTATTGCTATTGTTTTACGAAAATTGAATCATATGTAACGTTCTGCTTCTGCATTTTCTCTCTTGGCCGAACCCTTTCCAAGTTATGGTTACCTTTCCAAGTTATGGTTCCAATAATCGTTCTAATTATTTTTAGTTTTTTAATTCTACTAGTTTTTATTTTTTTTTAAAGTTTATTTATTTATTTTTGAAAGAGAGAGAGTGAGCGAGCAGGGAAGGGGCAGAAAGAAAGGGAGAGAGAATCCCAAGTAGGCTGCACACTGTCAGTGTGGAGCCTGATGCAGGACTCAAACTCCTATACCATGAGAATACCTTGAGCTGAAATCAATACCTTGAGCTGAAATCAAGAGTCAGGTGCTTCACCAGCTGAGCCACCCAGGTTCCCCTTGAGCATCTTTTCTTTTTCTTCTTTTTTTACAAAAAAAAATTTTTTTTTTTTTAACATTTATGTACTTTTGAGGGACAGAGAGAGACAGAGCGTGAGCCAGAAAGGGGCAGAGAGAGAGGGAGACACAGAATCTGAAGCAGGCTCCAGGCTCTGAGCTGTCAGCTCAGCTTGAGCAGAGCTTGAGCTTGTGAACCACAAGATAATGACCTGAGCCAAAGTCAGACACTTAACCGACTGAGCCACCCAGGTGCCCCTCTTTTTCTTCTTTTGAGAGAGAGAGAGGGAGAGAGAGAGAGAATCTCAGGAGGGCAGAGGATGATGAATCCTGAAGTGGGGCTGGAACTCAAGAACCGTGAGATCATGACCTGAGCCAAACTCGGATCCTTAAGTGACTGAGCCACCCAGGTGCCCCTGCAGTATTTTTTATTTGTGGGTTAGAAACACTTTTTAAAATCTTTTTGTAGATCTTCTTTTTTTTGCTTAACATTATCATCTAAACTTAAAAAGAAATGCATTTCAAGTTCTCTATAAGCATTTAAAATAGTTGTACACTTTTTCCTCATCATAACTTTTAAATCATATTTCTTCATTTGTTGTAGCTCAAGGTAGCAATATTTCTGGTTTTTGAGATAAGAATATTTCTTTAATGCTTATTTTGGAAAGGAGCTAAGTTCAGGAAAGCATAAAGGCAAGAAAGACATCAGCAGTAATTCTTTTACAAAGTGGCTCTTAATTTTTTTCACCTAATTCCCTTTAGGATTTTTTTTTAGCATGCTTGAGAGCATACTTAGTATGTAGTTTTTAAAAAAAAATTTTTTTTAACGTTTTTTTAATATTTATTTTTGAGACAGAGACACAGCATGAATGGGGGAGGGGCAGAGAGAGAGGGAGACACAGAATTGGAAGCAGGCTCCAGGCTCTGAGCCATCAGCCCAGAGCCTGACGTGGGGCTCGAACCCGCGGACCGCGAGATCGTGACCCGAGCTGAAGTCGGACGCCTAACTGACTGAGCCACCCAGGCGCCCCAGTATGTAGTTTTATATCCCGCTTACTTTTCATTTTATATTTTAAACCTGTGGGTGTTCACTAGAAGCTCTTGGTATGAGTTTTAAGGGCTAAATAGCATTTGACGATATGCTCTGTTACTGTTCATTCAACTAGTTCCCAGTGTCAGCTCTTTAGGTGTTTTTTAACTTTCCACAGGTGCAGATAATGTGTTTCGAATATTTTCATTTGTAAATCTTTATCGGACTTGTAGATTGCAGCGGAGGACTGGTCTTTGCCAGTGAAATTCACAGGCTACAGGATGTGCCCTTTGGAAAAGTTAGTTCATAAGGCACAAATACAGAGCATAGCCGCTGCAAATGGTTGTCATGTCACGGCCTTGCCTTAGCAAGGCTGGTGTGATCGTACTGCCTTAAATCTGACACAGGGCTGATGCTGTTAATTGCCTGATTTTTAGGGGTACAGTTGACTCCACTCCAGGTGACATTGGAGCTTTCCACATGAGGATAATCCAGTCCATTTTCATAACTGTACTTGGTTTTCTCCAAGAGGTTCCTCTAACACGTGAAAGGAACGCTTTGAAATGTGCCCTCCTTCATAAGGTTGCTTTCATTGTTGATCCTGTCTGTTGTTCTAACGTTTGCCATAAAAAAGTAGAGGCTTCTTAAGAATCTTACTGTAGATTGATGTGGCAGGTTAAGGAGTCTTGAAATAGAGGTCGCAGCTTGCAGAATTTCAGCAGTAAACTAGTTAAGCTCATGCCCTGTCCCCCTGTGCTGGTGGTAGATAACTTTCACATTCAGCCGGAGCAGGCTATTTGATTTTCCATACACGAACTCCTTTATCAAGCTTTACTGAGCACCTTGAGGACCGTTTTTTTTTCTTTTTAAATAGCTTTTTTAAAATTTTTTTTTTTTTCTCAACGTTTATTTTTATTTTTGGGACAGAGAGAGACAGAGCATGAACGGGGGAGGGGCAGAGAGAGAGGGAGACACAGAATCGGAAACAGGCTCCAGGCTCTGAGCCATCAGCCCAGAGCCCGACGCGGGGCTCGAACTCACGGACCGCGAGATCGTGACCTGGCTGAAGTCGGACGCTTAACCGACTGCACCACCCAGGCGCCCCTTAAATAGCTTTTTTTTAAGTCTAATATACATACCATACAAATCTACCTCTTGTAAGGGTACAATGCAGTGGTTTTTTTTTTTCAGTACTTTTATAGAGTTGTGCAACCATTAACCACAATATAGTTTTAGGACGTTTTCATCATGCCAAAGTTTCCTCCTGTGCCAATTTATAGTCAACCCCTGATTCCAGCGTTAGGCGACCACGGATTGACTTTTGGTTTGTATATATTTACCTTTTCTCAGCGTTTCATGGAATCCTGCGCTGTGTAGCCTTTTGGGTCTGACTTCTTTCCCTTAGCATAGTGTTTCCAAGGCTCATCTTCGTGGTAGTGTCAGTTTTTCACCCCTTTGTAGGGGGTGCTGAGCAGTGTTCTGCATCGATACACCACAGTCGATGTATCTCTTCATCTGGTAAACAGTTGTATGCGTAAAAACTTGAAGTGATTTTTTTTTGACTGGTGCTTTTTATTTAAATTTCTTTTAATGTTTTATTTATTTTTGAGAGAGAGAGATAGAGCATCAGCAGGGGAGGGGCAGAGAGAGAGGGAGACACAGAGTCCGAAGCAGGCTCTGGGCCCTGAGCATCAGCACAGAGTCCAGTGTGGGGATTGAACTCACGAACCATGAGATCATGACCTGAGCCGAAGTTGCATGCTTAACCGACTGAGCCACCCAGGTGCCCCTAAATTAAAAAAAAATTTTTTTTTCTTAAAGAGAGAGCGGGAGTGGGGGAGAGAGGCAGAGAGAGGGAGAGAGATGGAGAGAGAGAGAATCCCAAGCGGGTTCCATGCTTAGTGTGTAGCCTGATGTGGGGCTCAGTTCCATGACTCTGGGATCATGACCTGAGCCGAAATCAAGAGTTGGATGCTGGGGCACTCGGGTGGCTCAGTTGGTTGGGCGACTGACTTTGGCTCAGGGCATGATCTCACCATTTTGTGGGTTCAAGCCCCATGTCAGCCTCTGTGCTGACAGCTCAGAGCCTGAAGCCTGTTTCAGATTCTGTGTCTTCCTCTCTCTGCGCCTCCCCTGCTCACCCTCTGTATCTCTCTGTCTCTCAATAATAAATAAATGTTAAAAAAAAAAAAAAAAGTCGGATGCTCAACCGAATGAGTCACTCAGGTGCCTCTTGATTGGTGATTTTAAAAATATGAAAACAGGGAGACTCTTAAATATGGAGAACAGAGGGTTACTGGAGGGGTTGTTGGGGGGGGGGGATGGGCTAAATGGGTAAGGGACATTAAGGAATCTACTCATGAAACCATTGTTGCACTATGTGCTAATTTGGATGTAAATTTAAAAAAAATCAATAAAAAAATGAAAACAGGGGTGCCTGGGTGGCTCAGCCAGTTAAGTGTCTGACTTTGGCTTAGGTCTTGATATCACAGTTTGTGAGTTCAATCCCCACGTTGGGTTCTGTGCTGACAGCTCAGAGCCTGGAACCTGCTTCAGATTCTGTGTCTTCCTCTCTCTCTGCACCCCCTGCCCCTACTTGCGCTCTTCCTCTCAAAAATAAACATTAAAAAAATTTTAAAAATATGAAAACATTTACTTAAGTCCCCCCACTTAATTAAAAACATGCCCAATTCACTGACTTACATTAGAAGTTGGATGTGATGAAATGCCATGGAGGCAGCCAGCCCACCACAGTGATGCCAGAAAGCATTTAGCAGAGAGCATTCTGGGAAATAGGAGAGACCAAGCTGAGAAAATGAAGAGCCCCGCTCAAGCAGCTGCCCCTTTGCTTTGCAGGAATTATCATAGAAATGAGTAAAGATGAGAAGAAATGGAAGCCTTAGGGTGTGAGGTCATAAATCAGCGCCTGTAGTGTGTCCGCCATGCGTTAACGAGGTAGAGATGGCGTGTGGTTGGACAAGTGTGTTCTGCCTGATTCAACCGACCTGGGCCCGAAATACGAATTGTACATCTCCTGAGACGCGTCTCTCGCCTGAATGTGCAAGTCTGTATTCTGAGTCCCCCAGGGGAGGCACCATTTTGGCCACGGTTACCACACTTGTGCTACATACTGGGACAGGCATGTGCTACACACTGGGACACTGAAGATGCATGAGGCATGATCCCTGGTGTCTGGGAGCTCAAGTTAGCGAGAGGGGACAGCTCTAGGGAGCAGCTCATTAACAGAGAGGTTGGTCAAGTGCCGTACTAGAAAGAAGCTCAGAATGAGGAAGCACTCAGGAAGGCTTCCTGGTGGAGGGGACCCTCGAGCCAAGTCTTGAATGACCAGTAGGTACAAGGTCAGGTAGAATGGGAAGTGAAAAGGGGACATGGGGAGGGTGATAAACAGAATGGCCTTTGGCAAGGTGGTCATCGCAATGAATTAATTATAGGATTAGTACCCCCTGTGGGTTTTCTGCTGTATTAGGTTGATTGTGACATGTCTGCATCTGCAAGGTAATACTGATGATGTAACCTGAGCCTTGGGGACTGGGTTTGTGCTGTTCACCTGCATTCCATTCTCTTTAGGGGCCAGATATTATCTAGAGTTGGCGGGGCAGTTACTGACTTGTGCACTAGAACCAAGCAAACTAACAGGGATTGTTGATTTCATTACCATATTTGCCGATAATTTGTTTAAAGGTACAGGCTGTGGTTTATTATGGAGAATAATAATTCTGGTGTATTCCTCCCGGGATGGGGCTTTGGCTGGGCTCCATTTTGCCATACGTCTTTTGGTTGCTGTGGAATTTAGATAGTTTTGCTAGGTGTCCCAGCTTTCAGGAAGCCCTTAAATGTGTGCCTGGGTAAACTTGTAGAGAGACTGGCATAGGCACAGCTCATCTTTAAGGGTGACATCTGCCCAGCGAAGAGGGTTGTTCCAGTGTGGGGGAGTAATCTGGGACTCACGGTTCAAGATTATTTACTGATTTTCCTGCCCGCTGAGAAAGGATTTAGGGAGCACGTCCTGTGTACCAGACATTGAGCCAGTTGCAGGAGAGCCAAGGTAGGAGCTGGAAACCAGCATAGTTGAGGACACTTGTTTGGTTTGGGATGCCACATAGGTTTCTTTCCTGTGGAGGGCCAGCTTTGATCATTGGCAGTGGTCGCCTGGAATGCTGGGATGGATTAGTGATGTCTGTCATGAGCACAGGCTGGAGAGTGAATGTATGAATGCTGGGTATTTGATGCTCTGTTAGGGTTTTCTGGTGCGGGCAGAGGACTCGAGTAAAAGTGGGGTATGGGAGAGAGAGGACATTTGTCTTAGAATAAGCATGTTTGTCTTGGTATGGGGTGTATTGGAAACTACCTTGGATCAGTTCAGGCTTGGGCAGGACTGGAGTACAGATGTTGTTAATTATGTACTGTCTTATATTGCTGCTTATTATGTACTCATGTTACTGTCTCTGAAATGTCTTTAGCCTGTTTTTTTTAAGGTGTAAAATGGACGTAATACCACCTGTATCATAATGTTGGTGGAAAGAGTTAATTAAATAATGGCTATGAAAATATTTTACCACCGACAGAGCAATAAACTCTTGGAGTATTATTGCTACAGGTGTGGAGGTGAGTGGATCAGGAAATGCCTGAAGTTAGGCAAGGTTGAGCCAGATGGTGATGGCCTCCGGGCCTTTGCACTGGGTCCCCCTGCCCAGCCTGCTATGTCTTGTCACATCCAGGTCGTAACTCCAAGGTTACCTCCATTTGGGCCACCGAATCTAAGCCTGTTCCTGACGTGTCTCCACCTATCACCTCGTCTTGTTTTATTTTCTTCAAAGTTCTCATAACTGAAATGGTCTGCTCACTTTGTGTATCTCCCTCTGTTAGAACCATGCAGATGTGGTGAGGCAGAGACCTTGGTATGTCTTTGTATCCTCAGAACCTAGATTAATAGAGCCTGGCACAGAGGAATTCAGGATTTCTTAACATATGTTGTATGAGTGAATGGAAGGGTCTCTGAAGTCCACAGACCCGATGGGCCTTGGGGCCCGAGAGCCCTGGGATGGTTGTTAAGAATAGGACATAGTAGCTGTGACCTCCTCTCTTTGCCAACATGATCTTGAAACTCCTATTTCCTTGGTTATTGAGAAATAAATTTAATTGAATCCACAGTAGTTGTAACTTAATTGAAAATTCTTTCCATTAACTCTGGATCTGACTTCACAATATTCTTGCAACAAAATAAAGAACAAGAATCAGAATTCATATTATTTTTTTAGTGTATGTAACAGGCCATGAAATTATACAATGTTTCCAATTTGGCAGGCTGGTGCATTCAATCTCTTCAAAGATAATCTAATTCTTTAAAGTACATGTGATATGAATTAGAGTTGGAACTTGTGAATTGGATACAGTTAGCAGCCAGCCCCTCCCTAAGCCTAACTGATCTGTTTTTAAATTGGATTTTATTCTTTTCTCCTCTGATGGCTGGCACCAATTCCATTTCCCTTGTTTCCTGTGAATTGTTACTATGCGTTCAGGAGTCTGATGAATATGGCCAGACTTTGTGGGGCTTCCTGGACTTATGTGAAATGAACAAAAACGGGGAGAGGTGTGTGGAGAGGCCCCAGTCAATTCCGTGTCACTTACCTGACTGCCAATCCAGCTGTCCAGTGTGTACCTTCCCGCTGAGCTTTACAACCGCTGACACACCCCCTCCCCGGAGGTGCTGGGGCTGCCCTGGTTGTCTGTCTCCCTTCACAGACGGACTGATGAATCACTGGTTCTCTCGCAGGGTGACCTGTCTGTGCGCCCAGTTTGAGGCCGTCCTGCAGCATGGCCTGAAGAGGAGCCGGGGATTGGCGCTCACGGCGGCCGCAATCAAACAGGCAGCAGGCTTCGCCAGCAAAACAGAAACAGGTACTGCTTGGCCTGATGCAGCACAGAGGATGAGGTCTTTTCTGTTGCCCTCCTTTTAAAAAGTTTTCATTTATTTTTTAATCGTGTGGGACGGGGGTGGGGGGAGCGTGGTGGTGCAGAAATCCACGAGTGAGAAAGTCTTACCCGTGGTTACTATTGGCGTTGTCCTTTGCGGACCCCTTGGAGCCGCGGGTTGCCATCTCTGGGGGCTCGGGGTGCTGCAGCCAAGGTGCATATGTGACCAGCGTGGCTGGCAATCGCTGGGAACTCAACGTGTTCTAATTTTGTGCGTGGGGATAGCATGCCATTCCGCGGTCAAGTCTGTCTTCAGCAACAGCGACAGCAGGTCTCTGAGCTTACGCCTGTGCTACCGTCCGTATGCGTGTTGCCAGAGCATTTCCCGCGTGTCCTGCTCCTGTGAGTCTGACCGACGGGGCCAGTGTTAATAATGGCTACCGACACATAGGAGCAGTTTGCACAAGCCTGGAACCTCGTCAGTCTTTTATGTCAATTAGCTCATTCGGCAGCCTTGTGAGTAGCAGGGACCTTATTTTCTCCATTGTGCAGATGAGGAAACTGTTCGAAGCGATTTGCTTTGGATCTGAACCTAGAAGCATCTCATGTCCTATAAGATACGTACTCTGCCCTTCCTCCAGGACATTTTATTTAAAAAAAATTTTTTTTAACGTTTATTTATTTTTGAGACAGAGAGAGACAGAGCATGAACAGGGAGAGGCAGGGAGAGAGGGAGACATAGAATCTGAAACAGGCTCCAGGCTCCAAGCTGTCAGCACAGAGCCCGACGTGGGGCTCGAACTCATGGACCGTGAGATCATGACCTGAGCCGAAGTCGGACGCTTAAGCGACCGAGCCACCCTGGGGCCCCCCTCCAGGACATTTTAAAGAGTAGGTTCTTTCAGACCCTGCTTGTGGGTGCTGCTCTTAGTTCCTGAATCTTGTCACTGTGGCGACGTGCGTGTCACTGCTGATCGAAATGCTCAGAGGGCCCCTCGCTCACAGCTGACCGTTGGCCCTCGCCGTGTCTGGCCGGGGCGTCTGTGGGAATTCTCTGCCAGACAAGACAGTTCTCTGCCTCTCCCTCTCCCCCTCCCTCTCCCTCGTGTTGTGTGTCTGCCTTCCTTGGATTCTCAGCTCTGTCGTTCATCTCCCCAGTTGCTCCTGTTCACAAGCGAACGTGCTTCCCCTTGGGGTCAGGGGACAGCCACGAGAGGGATTCCCATCACCGTTGATTTTTCTTCTGTGCTCTTGGGTCCCTTCTTTAAGATTTGGGGACATACGGGGCCGGGTCAGACAGGAGCCGCCTGCAAGGGCCTCATTCCTCATGGTAGCCACCGCCTGCTGCCTTGGTCGCCTAGGATGTTGGCCTCTGCCGTCTTGGTGGCTTCTGTCCTCCACATGCAGCTGGCTCAGTGCTCTGGGCTGGTTGATGAGCTGCTGGAGGACGTACCTTTTCCCAGGGTCCTCCTCACCATGATGGGCCCTCGTGTTTCTTCTCGTTTCCTTCTTCCCTGTCCGTGTGCAGCTACTTGAGAGAAACCAGTGTGGGGTAGGCCACGAGGCCTTGGGTCTGCTTGCGTCCGATGAGGGCAGCCGCTGGCCCAGTGGGAGGCAACGTTGGCTTTGGAGTCAGGCCCTGAGGGTAAGGCTGGTAGACCCTAGGGCAGCGCCCTTGCTGCGCCTTCGTTGTTTTCACCGGTGAGGCTGACGTACATTCCGTCTCCCTGGGGGGCTGTCCGGAGGCTTCCGCCGAGGCCGCCTCGGTTCCTAGAGCCTAGTCACCATGTAACCAGTTACCCTCCTCTCCCCAACACCCTTTAAACGCGTAGACTCTTCCTCTGTCTCCTCCCACGGGGGCTCCAACCTTCGACCGTGCAGGATGGCTCTGTCTGGCCCTACCTGGACTAGGATTCGTGTCTTTCTCTTACTTGGGCCTGGTGACCAGAGGAGCACCAGCACACGTGTGAGGCTGTGGCCACCGTTCGTTCATGCCGCTTCCCGGTGTCTCGGCGCCCTTTCCGCACCTGCATCCGGAACAGACCCCGGCCGGTGAGCAGGGTCTCTGCTTTGCTTTCTGCCGTGGAAGAGGTTCCGGGCCTCCCGGCAATTAGGAGCGGGGGAAAGACCGAACTGGCTTAGCCCGCGAGTGGCTGCCAAGGGCTTCCTTCAGTCTTGTCGTGGTGCAGTTAACCAGTCACTGGTACACATGGTCCTGGGCTGATTAGAGCCTCTTTCCTCTTATTGAACGTTTTATTAAATCCTCGTATGGGGGGGTGGTGGTGGTGGTGGGTTTTCAGCTGCTAGGAGTCAGGAGGAATCAGATTGGTGGCTGTTTACAGCTGTTCGTAAAGCCATTGGAATGACCGTAGCAGGCGGAATGGAGAAAATGAAATCTTGAGAGGAGGGTTGGATGTGAATGAGTGTCACTGTGCTCCCTCGTCCCTGCTGGCTGCTGGCCTGGGCCCTTTATGTAGCTTTGCAGTTAATACCAGACCCTAGAGCCGGTGACGTGTGACCCTAGAAATCCCGCTCTGTGACTCGTCACACGTGAGCTCCCTGGGACATCCTCTCTCTGAGCTTCCATTTCCTCGTGCGTAAAATAAGGTCACGGTTTTGTGGTGGGGGCTTGATGAGAAAGCGCATGCAGAGCCCAGGCCTGGGCACAGAGCTGCCAGAGCTGGTGCTTGATAACCTGGCAGCAGCCTTCCAGGCTGGGTGATGATGCCCTTATTTTTCGGATGATGCCACCGAGGCTCAGATAAGTGAATAAGTTGCTCACTTTCGCATAGCTAGTAAATGGCAGAACTGAGGCTTCCAACCAGGTCAGACTGATGTCAGATTCCTGGCTGCTGTCAGCTCCCCCCTCTTCAGGCAGGAACCCTGGTGCCCTGCCCTTTGTTGCTCCTCTGTAGACCACTGTAGCTCAGTTAACTGGACTGGAAGCGACAGGGGACAATAGGATAACAGTGAATTAACCCACAGGCTGTTGCAGTAGCTCTGTTTACACATGAGGAACATTACCTTTTGAAGAGAGGAGAACGGAGTTCAAGGTAATGACTGAACATAATGATACTGTCGAAAATCACAATACAGTCGATAGTACTGAGGGTCTGCCGGTCAGGACTGCGTTTGTTCAGCTGGGGTTGGGGTGCACGTTGGGCTGAGTTTAGAAACTGGTGCCCTGGTACAGTGTGCTTAAAAAAATTTTTTTTTAAGTTCTCAACATTTAAAAATGATGAGATTTTGTGCTGAAAGATGGATTTCTAGCTTTTCTTCAGCTTGAGGATCTCTGGCTCTGGGCCCACATTTACTGTTGACTATGCCCCTGACAGCTGAGATAGTGTTGTGTTGTTAGCATTCTTGCTGTTCTTACCTGAAATTTAGCAGTTTTCGAACAGAAACACTTCTCAGATGGTAAACCCCTGAAGTCAGTTTCCAGAGTGCGGAATGGTGGTCTCTTTCATTTCTGTCTAGTTATAAACTTGCTTTCTAGGGAGAGGATTTGTTAACTTCTCACTTGGCTATCGCCAGAAGCCCCTTATTTTTTTGTTGTCGTCTTGATATTGAGTGCATTCTTGTCTTTGGCATGTGCTTGGTAGTTTTGACTGAGTCCCAGGTGTTGTGTATGTTGTGTATGTGACTGAGTCCCAGGTGTTGTTGGAAGCTTGGGATGATGTTCTCTTTCTTCAGAGAGAATTCACTCTTGCTGCTCAGGCAAGTACAATAGAGGAAGATCAGTTTTCTCCTGTCGAGGACTGAGCATTTCATGCCTGGGCTTCAGCATTTGCGAGGGCTGATCTATTTTTGCTTTTCCCTTACTGCTAGGACTAGTTATTTGGGGTTTCCAGCGTATATCTGTTTCCTAGAGCTGCCATAACAAACTTCCACACCCTGGGTGGCTCAAAACAGCAGAGAGAAATTTATTGTCTCCCGGTGTAGAGGCCAGGAATCCAGATTCTGGTGTAGAGGCCAGAATCTGGGTGTTGGCACGGTTGGTCCCTTCTGGATGCTCTGAGGGAGAATGCGTGCCCAGCTTCCGGTGGTTGTCTTCCGTCCTTGGCGGTCCTGGTTGTAGCTGCTTCAGTCCAGTCTGGGCCTGTGTCTTCCCGTGGCCTCTTCCTTCTGTGTCTCTGTCTCCTTGTCCTTCTCTCTCCTTAGAACAGCAGCCCAATGGGATTTAGCCCCACCCTACTCCAGTATTACCTCAAATTAACCAGTTACATCTGCAAGATCCTTTTTCCAAGTAAAGTCACATTCTGTGGTTTCAGACGGACAGGAACTTTCGGGGGGCACTGTTTCGTCCAACCCACATTGGATCCCTGAGCTGTTTACCAGTTTCCATCCTCGTCTGCTGGTTCTGAGCTCTAATTTTTTCCTTTCAGACCTTGTGGAAATTCTGAAAGCTCTGTTTAGCTTCTCGTCAGAAACTCCGTAGCCGGAAGAAGCCTCAAGGGCGAAGCAAGGCCCCAGGCGTAGGACTGTCCGTGGACTCCCCTTGTCTTTGGGATCTGAGTTCCTTAAGTCTTGCCTGGGCAGCAAGGTCCTCAGGACCTCCCAGGTCCTCCGTTTTGTTTCAGTTAAATAACTGCCTAGTGTTTTCAGTTGTTTTGTGGGAGAGGTGGTCTGTCTGGACTCCTCTTTCAAAGCTGAGAAAGTGGCCCCTTGAAGTGACACTTGGAGTGTGTGCCTTTTCCTGTTGCTAGATCGCCCGCCCCCTTCACGTGTGGCCGTCTCGGTTACTTTCCTGTAAGTCAGGCGTCAGGTTTTCCTTCTGTGATGAACTGTAGTCTGAGACAGGGGTTGTGCAGGCAGATTTCCTCCAGTTTTGTGAGGTTTTTAGCCAGCACCTGCATCCACCTCTCTGCCCCCCTCCCCCCCGCCCCCCGGTCCCTAGTTTGCTTGTCTGTTAGGCATTTTTGATTTGTTTTTGGCTTAGCATTCAGGGTTCATTTGTTTGTTTTTTGACTTGGGGAGTTTTTACCCAAACATCCCTGAATTGTGAAATGTTGGTAGGGCAGACGTGATTACAGCTCAGCTTTGTCTCGTCGCGCATTGTCTGCAGGTGTGGGAGCAGTGTCCAAGCCTCGCTGAGATCTCCTCGAATAGATCGTGCAGACATGTGGGTTGTGTGGGACCCAGAGATGCTTGGGATGAGGTTACCCAGTATGTCGTCTTTGGGATTTAAACCCCAGATGTGAGAGCCTGCTTGTGTCTGGGGGAACTGTTTCCTCTTTGATATGTGGCTGGATTTATCTACACAAAAGATTGATTTGGGGATGGCGAGAGGGGAGTCTGCATTTTCAGAGTCCGGGCCTGCAGTCTATGTGCCTCGCAGTGAGGCAGGTCAGTGTGAATAATCACAGCAGGCATTGGTTATTCCTCCCCCAGCAGTTCTGTCCCTTCTTGCTGAGAGAGTGCTGATTTTGTTCAGATGTTGGGTGGCCAAGAGGTTCAGGCCTGGAGCTAGCTGCAGGGGCAGTGAATCCAGACCAGATCAGGCCAGCCGTAATGATGATCAGCTTGCCAGTAGCTGCTTTTAGTACAGACCCAAGACGCCATTAAGGAAGGAGAAGTCTGCTGTGGGCTTCTGAGAAAATTCATTGCTACCCGAACGGAAATAGGAGAGAAGACTTACTTTGTGGCCTTGGGTTGTTGCTTGAGACTGTGATGTTTGGAACTTTGGCAATGATCTTGTGACGAAGGGGGAGAGATCTGAGGACAGAGCAGCTCAGAAAGATGGAAAGTACCTGGTTCCTTGGTAGTGTCACTGAGCTTCTGAATTAACCAACTCCAGACCTGCCTTACCTCTGGACTTGATGTGTAAATGTCTAAACGTTTCCTAATGGTTTAAGCCATCTTGAGTTGGATCTCTGTTGACATGCATCCAAACACGTCCTAACTTAAACAGTAGAGAAAAGCAAGACAACTTAAAAAAAAAGTCAAAGGCCTGTGTTCCAGAAATGAGAGGAAAGTTGTGCATAGCACGTTAATCTTGGAAACAACACTGGGATGCTTTCTCCTTTTTAATCAATTGGCTGACCACAGGCCTGGCTTCCTTGTTTGCTAGTGACTCATTCTGAGCACCTCCCGTGAGCCAGAGGATTCGTTAGACCCTCCGTTCCTGATTTCATTTTATTCTTGAAACGTCTGTGCATAGTGAATGATAGTGTCCCCGTTTTATAGGTGAAGAAAATATGGCTCAAAGAGATGAAGTCGTTTTCTTAATGCTCCAGAACTAATGATTGTGGCAGAGCTGGGATTTTTACTCAGGTCTACATGATTGTGATTGTGTAGCTCCTACTCTTTTATTCATGATGGTATGTTTCCAGAAAGAGGGCTCTCTGAGAGATCCTGATCCCTTCCCTTCCCCCATTTGAATTCATGAGTAAATTAAGCAGCAAGTATTAAGTTGTGATCACTTAGGGCAGAGGTCAGCAAACTACGTCCTGCTACTTCTTTTTATAGATAAAGTTTTATTGGAACACAGCCACATGCGTTTATCTACTTAGTTTGCATGGTGGCTTTTAGGCGGCTGTGACTGAGACTGTTGGTCCCATAAAGTCTAAAGTATCTGGTATTTGACCCTTTGCAGAACAAGTTCGCTAATCCCCATCTTTGAGAACAAAGGACAGGGATTCCATTTTACCTTACCACACCATATTCACATGTGTGTACCCCCACTGGATGGTAAGCTTTGGGACTGCAGGGTATCATGTGCGTCTTACTTCCTCTTGACTTTCCAGCTCCTAGCAGAGTTTTTGGGAAAGATGTAGGTACTTCAATAAAAATGTATTCATAAATGCGATATTTCAATTTGCACAGTCCTATCTTTCGTGATTTCTGAGGTACCAGAGTGCTACCAAGGAAGAGAGCAAAGATCCATTTTTAAAGTTACTAAAGGGGCGCCTGGGTGGCGCAGTCGGTTAAGCGTCCGACTTCAGCCAGGTCACGATCTCGCGGTCCGTGAGTTCGAGCCCCGCGTCGGGCTCTGGGCTGATGGCTCAGAGCCTGGAGCCTGTTTCCGATTCTGTGTCTCCCTCTCTCTCTGCCCCTCGCCCGTTCATGCTCTGTCTCTCTCTGTCCCAAAAATAAATAAACGTCGAAAAAAAAAATTTATAAAAAAAAAAAATAATAAAGTTACTAAAGATGAATTAAAAGCGGCAGAGAGCTCTGCATAGGCTTGGCTTGGGATTGGAGGGTTTTGCCCAAAGTTGTCAATGTGGAATGCGGTGTGGAAAAAGGAATTATTTTTCATTGTACTGGAGAATGGAGACGGACCCACTGCAGCTTGTGCCTGTCTTGGTCTGCTTGGGCTGCCGTAACAAGAGACCACAGCCGGAGGAGCCTAGAAGCAACAGCAGTTTATTTCTCACAGTCCTAGAGGCTGGGAGGTCCAGGATCAAGGTGCCGGCATGGTTGAGTGAGGGCCCCTTCTCTGCTCCATAGCCGGTGCCTCTCTCTGTCCTTACAGGGTGGAAGGAGCACGGGATGCCCTGGAACCTCTTTCCTAAGGGCCATGATCCCATTCCACGAGGCCTCCACCTTCTTGGCCTAAGCGTTCTCCCTGAGGCCCCACCTCCTAACACCATCACTTTAGGGGCAGGAGTCTTGGAGGGACACGTTCAGACCGCATGGGTGACATTTCTCTGCAAAAGCTTGGAATTTGCTGTTTTTGTGAATCACTAACATATCGTCATGAGGTGATGTGTTGGCGGTCTGTGACAAGCTCATACGCTTGGTTCAGGACATACCAGAGTCGCACCTGCTGTTACGGATCTGCCTGTCCTGTAGAGCGTAAGTCTGATCTTCCTCGTCTGTTCAGCAGCCTTGGGCGGCAAGGACCCTCTGACGTTGAAACAGTTTCCCCCTCTCTGCCACCACGTCCTGGCATACTTACTGCTGCTTTGTGCATCCTTCTATCATTTCTACACCCTCACATATTAAATATCGTTCGTCTTCTCATTCTTTTGTTCACTCTTGTTTCTGCGCATACAAGTACTGCCCGAATTCCTTGGTGAAAACTGCTGTCCGTGTGTTCATTACTGAGAGTTCTCCCTCCCCCGACCCCCTCTTTTACGTGTCTCTGTTTGGATGTACCGCAGGCTCATCGCAGGTTCCAGGACGGAATCTTCCTGACCTCCCCCATTTGCTCCTGTATTCCTTGCTTAGCGAATGGCTCTGCCCTTCACCCAGCTTTCCTGACAGCCCCTGGGCTTCCTTGCAGCCTTCTTGTCCTTCCCCTCTGCCCTGTTTTGTCCTTCTGCCATCCGTTGCCATCTTCTCTAGTCCACTGTGCACGTTGTGCCAGGCGGGGGCGGGGGTGTCTTCAGTGACCAGCCTGCTCCCCTGCCTCCTACTTGAAGTTCTGTCACGGTTCTTTTCAGAGTGGGGCCTGAGGACACACACCTTGTCATGGCTTCTGAGGTCTCTCCCCTCCCTGCTTTGTCTGTCTCTGCCCTTCCTCTGAGCCCTGCCACACACCCAGGGCTGACATGGAGACGGCAGGTAAGACATTGCAACACTCGGATCCAGTCAATAAACCACGACCCGAGCCTTGTGAGTTCCCCCCTGCCACAGCCCCTGCCGGGGGTGGGGCTCCTGGACCTCTTCATGATTCAGCCCCTAAAGTGTTAATGCTAGACTCTCTGGGGGAGAAGGTCTTCAGTACCTCTGTCTTTTCATTGCTCAGTGATCGCTTTAGATGGTTAAATCCTAAATTTTGAACGGCACTGCTGGTCTCTGCAGTCCTGACGCTGTCGAGTCTGGAAGTGTACTTTGTTCTTACCTTTCCATTACCCTCCTTCCTCCCTAGCCCTCGCTCAAACGCTAACGACTCAAACTTCTCTTTCGCTTTTAAATTGTGGCAAAACAGGGGCGCCTGGGTGGCGCAGTCGGTTAAGCGTCCGACTTCAGCCAGGTCACGATCTCGCGGTCCGTGAGTTCGAGCCCCGCGTCAGGCTCTGGGCTGATGGCTCGGAGCCTGGAGCCGGTTTCCGATTCTGTGTCTCCCTCTCTCTCTGCCCCTCCCCTGTTCATGCTCTGTCTCTCTCTGTCCCAAAAATAAATAAACGTTGAAAAAAAAAATTAAAAAAAAATAAATTGTGGCAAAACATATATAACTTAAAGATGACCATTGTAACCATTCTAAGTATGACCGTTCGCTGTACGACCATCACCACCATTCACCTCACAACCTTTTCATTTCCCCTTGTTCACAGTCCATCCCCATTAAACACGGACTCTCCATTCTCCCTCCTCCCAGCCCCTGGCACGCGCCATTCTCCTTTCCGTCTCTATGGATGTGTCTTCAGTACTTCTTGTAAGTAAGGTGTACTTATACTCCACGTGGATAAGGCTTATTTCATTTAACATAATGTCTTCAGGGTTTGCGCCTTTGCAGTATGTCAGAATTTCCTTCCTTTTTAAGGCTGAATAATACTCCATTGTGTACACACACACACACACACACACACACCCCACTTTACTCATCTCTGGCTGCACACCGGGGTTGCTTCTATTTGTAGTAATGCTGCCATGAACGTGGGTGTCGACAGAACTATTTGCATCCCTGCTCTCCGTTCTTTTGGATAAATACCCAGAAGTAGAATTGCTGGATCGGGTGGTAATTTTATGTTTCACTTTTTCAAGAGACGCTGTAATGCTGTTTTCTGGAGCGGCTGCCTCATTGTACATTCATTCCTACTGGCCACAGGCAGGGGTTCCAGTTTGTCCACATCCTAGCCAACGCTCGTTATTTTCATTCATTAAGTAATTATTTAAAAAAGATGTTATTTATTTTTTTTTAAGTTTATTTTATTTTGAGCGAGAGACAGAGAACGAGAATGTGCGGGGGGGGGGGGGGGAGGGTCAGAGCGGGAGAGAGAGAATCCCAAGCAGGCTCCACGCTCAGTGTGGGGCCCAATGTGGGGCTCGATCCCACCGCCGTGAGATCATGGCCGAGCCAATATCAGGACTCAGGTGTTTAACCAACCGAGCCACCCAGGTGCACCCATTAATTTATTTTTTGATGATACCCATTCAAATGGCTGGGAAGTGGTATCTCATTGTGGTTTTGATCTGCTCTCTCTTGCAATTTCAGATTTCTCCCCCAGAAAGTCATTCGTGAGCTCCTCACCCAGTTCACCTGGCCTCTGCCCATCCTCTAGGTGTCTTCTTCTCCTTTCTGCCCTCCCCCCACCTCTCACACCCAATAGTCTTGAGTCCTTGTCTCATCAAACCTATTTCTGGTGCTATGTTTTTTCCTGACTTTCTCTCTCGATGGTCAAGGGCTGGATCTATTTTTGCCCTTTGTTCTTTCTTGTAGCCCCAGTGTATTGCAAGGTGCCTGGCCACCAAAAAGGATGTTCAAAACAAGGACTCCAGGACCCAGACTTCAGGACGTGGGGCTCATGGTCCTGGGAAGCCTGACCCCCCCCCCCCCCCCCCCCCCCCGTCTGTATCTCTTCACAGTCAGCTGGAAGCAGGTGGTATTAATATACACCCAGCTGTAAAATTAGAGAAACCGACTTCCTTGATCCTCAGTGGGGCTTTTTGAAAATGGTTGATTGCATTTAGCTCAAAGCAGAATTTATATTTTGCTTCATTGGGTCACCTTGGGTAACAATTTCATTTCTGTAGAAGAGTATTTTTGGAGGAAGCTTCATGTGCCGGGAGAAGCCCGGGCCCATCCTTTTGATCATGAGGGGAAGTCCACTCCCCACCCTCCCACCCCTGTAAGGTTTTCAGTTCCCTCTTTGTGTTTGTCTGTCATGTTTATAAACTTGCAAATCAGCTAGTTCTGGCACAAAGAGCCTTGGAAGGATGTCTGTGGAAGGTGTGAAGGAAACACTGAGCTCTGTCCAGGGGTGGTGATAAACATGTTTAACAGCTGGTAGAGAACGCTGGCCTTGGGGGGAAGCCAGAGCCAGAATGCTAGCCCCCTTGGGCCAGGTGTGCACCTGCGAGCTCCTTGATTACAGGGATGTCCACAGTGTCCTGGGGAGGGTCCTTGACAGTCTGCGTGGCTGAGGGCGTGGGCCAGTGGCTACTTACTAAAGGGCACGAAACCGTCCCAGCACATAAGGATCTGCTGTAGCCGGACTGAGGCCTCTGGGCCAAACCTTTGGCTGTTTGAAAGGTGTCTCATTTTATTTTATTATTATTTTTTAAAGGAGGCTTCATGCCCAGTGTGGAGCCCAGCGTGGGGCTTGAACTCAGGGCCCTGAGCTGAGTTCAAGAGTCAGATGCTTAACTGACTGAGCCACCTAGGTACCCCTAAAAGTGTTTGATTTTAATGTCTAGTAAATTAACTCACATTTGTCCTCAGAGTTGTCAGTTTTCAATCCGTAATTGCCTGGCCTGTTGGACCCATGAGTCCTTTGCTTTATTCCTGTCAGCATGAACACGAGTCTTCAGCAGAGGATGGGGTCCATCCCTAAATGGAAACAAGGCACAGGCCTTAGAAGCCCTTTGTGTGGCCCGTCCCCCCTTTTTAGTAAAGGAGGTGGTGTAGACTCGCATGTTCTGTGGGTGAATGCCAAGTGCTCTCTGCTGCGTTGTTACAGCTCGGGACTTCAACCCCGGATGCGCGCGGGGGCCAGGCAGACGACAGAGATGAGTGCGTCAGGCCGGTGAAAGGCACCTGGGTTGGTGCCCACTGAGTTGTCTGGCCGCTGCAGAGCAGGCTGGGAAGGGTTGTCTGGGGGTTCAGGACGAAGAGAGATTTCGATGAGCAGCTAGCAGCCTGGGATGGGGTGGGGGTTCCGTCTTCTGCATAGAGCGGTCAGAGACCGTCTCTATGGACTTTTGAATAGAGACCTGAGGGAGGGAGGGAGGGAGCCATACTGTTACCTGGGGGAAGACGTCTTAGGTAGTTCAACACATTGAGAAGCCTGTAGTCCTTTGCCTGTTTGCTCTCAAATTTATTGTCGGCCTTCCCTGCAGACTGTGTTTCCCAGGCTCCCTTGCCCGCTGTCTTCACACTCGTCCAGAGGGAGATAGTGATGAGGTTAGAAGGTGGTAGGAATAAGGGAAGCTAGAGCATTTCTTCCCGGCCTCACACGGCATCTGTAGCAATGCCGTGCTTCCTCTGTGGTCTGTCGAGGTCCCATGAGGTCTGCTGGTTAGGCCTTGGCCTTCCTGTTTCACCGTCCTCTCTGGTGCCACTGCCACAGTCCAGCTGTTGCCCGGCTGGCATGTATTTAGGAGTGGAATTGCTGGACCATACGGTAATTCTGTGTTTACTTTTTGAGGAACCACCGAACTATTGTCAACAGTGGCCGTGCTGTTTTATGTTGATAATTAATTTTTTTTGAGTAGAGATGGGATTGCCTTTATTTCTTTGCAATTGAACTTAACTCTGCTGTTAAATCTCCTTTCAGTTCTTTTTTTTTTTTTTTTTCAACGTTTATTTATTTTTGGGACAGAGAGAGACAGAGCATGAACGGGGGAGGGGCAGAGAGAGAGGGAGACACAGAATCGGAAACAGGCTCCAGGCTCCGAGCCATCAGCCCAGAGCCCGACGCGGGGCTCGAACTCACGGACCGCGAGATCATGACCTGGCTGAAGTCGGACGCTTAACCGACTGCGCCACCCAGGCGCCCCTAATCTCCTTTCAGTTCTTATACTCTTTTTTTTTCAAGGTTTTTAAAAAAGTTTGTTTATTTTGAAAGAGAGAGAGACAGAACTAGTGGAGGAGGGGCGCAGAGAGAGAGGGACTGAGGATCCGAATCGGGCTCTGTGCTGTCAGCACAAACTCGTGGGGCACAAACTCACGAACTGTGAGATCATGACCTGAGCCGAAGTCGGAGGCTTAAGTGACTGAACCACCTAGGTGCCCCTCAGTTCTTACACTTTTTTAAACAACAAAAAAAATTTTAATGTTTATTATTTATTTTTGAGAGAGAGAGACAGAGCACGAGTTGGGAAGGGGCAGAGAGAGAGGGAGGCACAGAATCCGAAGCAGGCTCCAGGCTCCACGCTGTCAGCACAAAGCCTGATGTGGGGCTCGAACCCACAGACCGCGAGATCATGACCTGAGCCGAAGTCAGACGCTCAACCCAGACACCCTGGTTCTTATACTTTGAACACTACCTCTTGCTTTTGTTCTTCTCGCTTCAGGGATGGATTGGCTTTCTGCCATTAGTAATTTCTGTGGCCTCACTATTCTCTTATTTGGCCTCGTAGCTCTTGCCAAGTCTTCGTAACAAATGGCCTGTGTGAAATTCCTTCAGTGGACTCCCTGGTGTGGTTTCTGTTCATGGCCGGGGAGGCCCCGAGGTGGAGCGTGTTTGGCATGTTGGACGAGTGTCAGGCATATCAGCGAGGCTGCAGCAGGGTCAGTCGGGGGGCGGGGGGGGGAGAGCGGAACAGGGTGAAGCCCACAGGTGGGGGAGGAGCCAGGCCACAGCCGGGCAGTAGGTGGCAGTTTATCCTCCTTATCTTGCTTTGTTTTTCTGATCTCCACCCATCTCCACCAAGATAATTGGCCCTTGTTCTCTGGAGTCAGTAGGGATGTTTAGTGTGTATCCATCTATCAATTCATTTTTAGAGAGATGCCGATGGCGGGAGGTGGGGGGTGGGGGGGTGGGGAGGGGCAGAGGGAGACAGGGCAAGAGAGAGAATCTCAAGCAGGCCCCATGCTCAGTGCAGAGCTCAATACGGGGCTCGATCCCATGACCCTGGGATCATGACCTGAACTGAAATCAGGAGTCAGGTGCTCAACCAAATGAGCCACCCAGGCACCCCGGGATGTTTAGGTTTTAGATGTAGATAGACTGGAGTCTTCAAAAGTGATCCAGTATCTGTGACTATTGTGCATTTGTTCACTCTTAAAAATGTACCAAGTTCTGAATTATAAGCTTTAAATTGGCAGATTTTATGTTAAGTAAGTCTTACCACAGTTAAAAAAGGAACCTAGGGTGGAGCCTGGGTGGCTCCGTCGATTGAGCATCTGATTCTGGATTTCAGCTCAGGTCATGATCCCAGGGTTGTGGGATTGAGCAGTCTGTTGAGAGTCTGATTGAGATTCTCTCTCTCTCTGCCCTTCTACCCCACTCGTGTGCACACACTCTCTCTGTAAAATTAAAAAAAAATCTGGAAGTGGCTATAGTTACCTTTAATTGGCAAGTTTAAGGTTTTTTTCCCAAGAGAGAATTTAATAGCAGAGTTAATTTCAGTTGCACAGAAATAAAGGCCATTCCATCTCTATTAATAAAAAATATATCAATGTAAAATGGTATAGCTGCTCAGAAACGTAAATAGCGGCACCCAGGTGGCTCAGTCTGTTAAGTGTCCGATTTCGGCTTAGGTCAGGATCTCACCACTTGTGAGTTTGAGCCCCATGTCAGGCTCTGTGCTGACAACTCAGAGCCTGGAGCCTGGTTCGGATTCTGTGTCTTCCTCCCTCTCTGCCCCTCTTCCACTCAGACTCTCTCTCTCCCTCAAAAGTAAATGAACTTAAAAAAAAAAGTAAACGGAATTATTGTACGATCCAGCAATTCCACTCCTAAATACAGACCTAAAAGAATTGAAAGCAGGGACTCAAATGGACACTTGTATACAAAAATGTTCCTAAAAGCATTATTCACAAGAGCCAAAAGATGCAAAAAAGGCAAATGTCTGTCGACAGATGAATAGATGAATGCAACGTGGTATGGCCATATAGTGGGGATATTACTCAGACAAAAAGAAATGAAGTACAGATAAATACTGTAATGTGGATGATCCTTGAAACGTGATGCTAAATGAGAGTAGCCAGACGCAGAAGGTCGTATGTTGAATGGATTCCACACAGAAGAAGTATCTGGAATAGTCACATTACCAGAGACGGAAAGTAAAATACAGGCCCCTGGGGACAGGGGACAATGGGGAAGTTAGTGTTTAATGGGTACAGAGTTTCTGTTTGGGATGATGGAAAAGTTACATGGTAGTCATGGTCGTACAACATGGTGACTGTACTTAATGCTACTGAATTCTAACTTAAAAATGGTTAACGTGTTAGAGGCGCCTGGGTGGGTCAGTAGGTTGAGCGAGGTCATGATCTCGCATTCCAAGGGTTCGAGCTCCACATCAGGCTCTGTGCTGACGGCTCGGAGCCTGGAGCCTGCTTGGGATTCTGTGTCTCCCTCTCTCTCTGCCCCTCCCCAACTTGTGCTCTGTCTCAAAAATAAAAAAAATAAACATAAAAAATTAAAAAGAATGGTTAATGCGGTACATTTCATTATGTATATTTCACCACGATTTTTAAAAAAGCAAAAAAATCAAGTTTACGTACTTTTTACAAGTCTTTTTGATGTGACGTTTAAACCACACTTCCTGTGTCCTGCTTTCAGGAGGCAGCCTTGTGGCTGCTTGGGGGATGGCTGGGTGCAGCCCCTTACTGGGGACTCCGCTTTGCTGAGCCAGTGGTGTCTCATAGTCAGGCTCATCCAGATTTGGATGTGACTGGGTTTGGGGGGCACCTGTGCTCACCTAAGCCTGAGGCTGGACTAAGGGGGTGCTTGGTTGCCTTTTGTCCCTGGAATCATTGACAGCGTGTATGTGTGACTCTGTTAGTTTTTTAACACTTATTTTTTTACGTTTATTTATTTTTGAGAGACAGAGTGAGACAAATTGAGAGTGGGGGAGAGGCAGAGAGAGCGGGAGACACAGGATCCGAAGCAGGCTCCAGGCTCCGAGCCATCAGGACAGAGCCCAATGTGGGGCTTGAACCCACAGACCGTGAGATCATAACCTGAGCTGAAGTCGGACACTCAACCGACTGAGCCACCCAGGTGCCCCTGTTAGTTTTTTTACTTAAAATCCATGACCCGTTTCTTCTTTGGCTTCACAGATCTTGATTTTGCCTGGGGCTGTGGGATGTCTTCTAGGCAATGGATCCTAAGTGATTAAGCCAGTCTTGACAGTCTGTATCTCTGCTCCCTTTGGTTTTCTGGGATTCCTTACGTCAGCCTGGAAAAAAAAAAGGGGTGATGGGGCTGGTTTTATCCTGTCCTCTTTCTTTGTGCTCTGATTGTGGATGTGATGCCCAGCGTGGTGGCAGCGCTCCGAGACAGTGAGGGGAAGGTCAGGAGCTCGGAGATTCTCCCCGCGACAGAGCCTTTGAACCCGCTGCCTACCTCCAGACTAAGTGTGTGAGAAGAACAATCCTTTCTTCGTCTACAAGGAGCCTGGCCCCCTGTTGTTGGGCTTTCTGTTTCTTGTTGAGCAGGGCTTTTTTTGTTTTTGTCTATTTTTGAGGGATGCATTCTTCAGTTTTCTGCATGTGGCTATTGCTCGGTGCCTGGTGTGTCCCCTGTCCCCTGTAAATGATTGTCAGGTGACCGAAGAGCATACTCTCTGTCACAGCATCAAGCTGCTTCTGCTTGCAGGGGACAGCAAGCCCCTTAGATGTCAGCAAAACAGGGCACTTCTAACTCAGGTAACAGGAAAGTGAGGGCGAGCTGGGTTCCGGGGCTCAGCACCCACCGCACCCGTCTCTGGCTCTCAGCCCTACTTCTGTCTGGGGGGGTGTCTTTCCAGGTGGGTGCAGTCTACAGGAGAGGGAGGAAAAGAGCCCCAGGTGGCTCCAGGTTTACAGGATTATCAGAGCTCCTGCTTCTAGCACAGTGGATGGCAGCCTCTTCCTTGAGGGATCACATAGTAGGTATTTGGGGGTCTGTGGGCAACTCCCCAGCTAGGACTGTGTAGCAGGAAAGCAGCCACAGACAGTATGTCTACACATGGGCACGACTGCGGTCCAGTAAAACTTCACTTACATAGACAAGTCGTGGGCCAGGTTTGGCCCTTAGGCCACTGTTTGCTGACTTCGGTTCTGGAAGAGACAAGGTCTCTTCTCTAGTGGTTCGTGTAGAAGCTGTGGGGAGAAGCCTGTGGTCCAAGGCTGGGACTAGGGTGAGGCCAGTAAGGCATTTGCTGCAGCCTCAAAATTTATGGGGGCACCAAAAATTTAGCAACCAAGAGAAATGACATCTTCGGGCAATATTTTTAAAAAGTCAGAATTAATACAGAAAAAAAAAAAAATGACGCCCAAGATAGTAATCAGGGCCGGGATGAGCACAGAGTGGTGAGCGAGGCCAATTGTGGTCTACACCCTGCTCCTCCAGGTGGTTGCCCTGCTGGGTTACCTGTCCACCCCAGTGGGAGGAGAGCTTCACAGGCAACCAGATGGAATGCGGTTCTCCTAGGAAGGAGGGACACGGCTCCTGGAAGAAAGGGGGGAAGGGATACTGCTTGCCTGCTGTGGTGCCTTGGCCCAAAGCTTTTTAAGCTTTATTTTCTCACTTTTTCCCCTTGTCACAAACCGTAAAGGCGGGTACTGTTATCCCCATTTTACAGATCGGGAACATGAAGGACAGAATAAGTTGCCCAAGGCCACACGGTGCCTGAACTAGAATTTGAGTCAGGGTTTTTGTCCTTGTACAAAGCGTCTCAGCATCTATTAAAGTTGAGTCCTGTTAGAAACTTTGCCAAAGGGCCTGTGGTGTTCGTGGTCCTCTGTGAAAGGTGCCCCGGGAGGGAGCTCGCCGCAGCGCCCCCTGCATGGCTCTCGTTTGTGTGGGCAGACGGCTTTCCGGCGTTTGGAGAACCAGGAGCCCTCACCCCCTTTTGGAATCAGCCCCTGGTTTCGGGCCATAAGGGATCGATGTTAATCCCGAAATTATGTTATGGACACTGCAAGCCTTAAGTGGCAGGTGAGGTGAGAGGCACTGGAAATAGACCGTATTAATGCTGGCAGTGCAGGTGGACCCTGCCGGGATAATTCTTATCATCGCCGGCATCACTTTGGCAGGCTTTAGAAGGATTCTGTAGCGCTAAGCAATTTACGAAATTGAAAGGTGAAAACACATGTTCAGGTGCTGCGTACACATTCAAGGTCAGAGGTAGGTCACGGCAGTTCTCGAGAAAGACCGGATGCAGGTGAGAGTCACCTGATTTGAGTCATGACAGAGATGCAGACAGTTGTTCGGCATGTTTCAAAACAAGCGATGGGCCTTTCGGCCTGGGCTCTTGCTCTCACCGTCGCCAGTCCTGGTTTCCGAGGGAGGCTTTGAGCGGAAGAAAGGCCGTGATGCACACGTGTGGTCTGGGCTGACCTCACGGGCTCGGGAAGGGGATTTGTGTGGCATTTAGGGATTGAGACACGAGGTAGTCCTGAGTGAGTGGCTCCGTTGGTTTTTCCAGTCATTCCCGAGGTGTTCGTTTACGTCTGATCCTGGAGGTTAGCTGGATCCACAGGTCCCCCTACGTACGCATTCAGTTGCTGTTACCAGAAAAAGGAGAAGAGGAAACAACACAATTGCTTTGGTTCGAGAAGGTAGTCATTGAGCAAATGGTGGTTGGCCATCATGGCCCGGGCGTCGTGTTCAGGCTTTGCTTCCCTGTTCTCCGGTCTCCCTGAAATCTCTGAGTGATTCTGCACTTTGGGGCTTATTTGAAGGGAGAGGAATCTGAAGCTTAGCGTGGCCGAGGTAGCTGACCAGGGCCATTCTGTTGATTGGTCTCTTCACTGTTGTGTGGCCTGCTGGACTGGAAGCTTGTTGGGCGGGCGTGAATCCTTATCTACCTGGTAGCCCACAGCCTTGCCCGGCCCGTGGCAGCTCCCACGAAGCAGTCCAGGGGCGCCTGGGAGGCTCAGCTGGTTAAGGGCCCTTCTTCTGATTTCGGCTTAAGTCATGATCTCATAGTTCGTGGGTTCGAGCCCTGTTTCGGGCTCTGTGCTGACATGCTGAGCCTGCTTGGAATTCACTCCCTCTCTGCCCCTCCTCTGCTTGTGCTCCCTCTTTCTCTCTCTCTCTCTCTCTCTCTCTCAAAATAAATAAACTTAAAAAATTAAAAAAAAAATGCAGTACAGGGGCACCTGGGTGGCCCATTTGGTTAAAGTGTCTGACTCTTGATTTTGGCTCAGGTCACAATCTCACGGTTTGTGAGGTCGAGCCCTGCATTGGGCCCCTCACTTGAGAGCATGGAGCCTGCTTGGGATCCTCTCCCTCTTTCTCTGCTCCTCCCCTGTGTTCTCTCTCTCTCTCTCTCCGTCTCTCAAAATAAGTAAGTAGAGGAAAACTTGAAAACAAATGCAGTCCATGCTGACTGAGCTGAACTGAATGCTTCCAGCGAGCTTACTAACCTGGGATACAGTTTATGGAGATGCGTGTCTTTGCATTCTTCTAGAAGGAAGGTGGAAAGATCACGTCTCCTTCTCAGAGGGGTCTGTGATCCTGTTTGGCTCCAGGAGTAGAATCGACGTCTGTCCGCAGAGACTCCGCATTTCCCCCTTTGGGATAGTAAGCAGTTGTGAACATGACCGTTTTGATGAAGGTAGAACCCTCCCTCATTGCGCAAGGCTCTCTGATTTAGCGGTTTGCAGTCAGGCGGCTCCCTGGTCCCATTCTGCTGTACCACTTACTGATCGTGTATCCCTGGGTGAAATTAACACATTGGTCAGGCTTTGGACCTTGTCTTTTTTTTTTTTTTTCAACGTTTATTTATTTTTGGGACAGAGAGAGACAGAGCATGAACGGGGGAGGGGCAGAGAGAGAGGGAGACACAGAATCGGAAACAGGCTCCAGGCTCCGAGCCATCAGCCCAGAGCCCGACGCGGGGCTCGAACCCACGGACCGCGAGATCGTGACCTGGCTGAAGTCGGACGCTTAACCGACTGCGCCACCCAGGCGCCCCTGGACCTTGTCTTTGACACAGAGATGGCCTTGGTGCTTAAGAGGACTGAGGTCAGGTGTAAAGTCTTCAGTGCGGTGGCTGGGACTTAGCTCATAAGGGTCCATCCACAGTTCCAGCTGCTGTTGTTGCTGCTGCTGTTATTGGCAGCATGAAAAAGTGTTGGCGAGCCAATGTGCAGAAAATTGATCACAAGGTTAGGTAGATACTAGAATTAGAATTATGAAAAAATCTGTTGTGTGTGGATGAAAAAGGCAGGAGGTGAGGAGATACAATAACTTTCTTAGCTCTTCCTTAAAGCCTCAAGTCTGTTCTCCTTCAGTCATATGGAAATCTTTTGTAGGGAAGTAGAAATGCGGACAGTTATGTACAAGAATGTTCAAAGCAGTAAGTAGGGATAATTGGCAATATATCATGTTTCCAGCAGAAGAGAAATAGTTCAATTATGTTTAACTGGGAGGCTGTCAAATACCATGTCTTCAAAGACCTTAAAAACTTTTTTTTCAATGTTTATTTATTTTTGAGAGACAGCACGAGCAGGGGAGGGGCAGAGAGAGTGGGAGACACAGAATCCGAAGCAGGCTGCAGGCTCGGAGCTGTCAGCACAGAGTCCGACACGGGGCTTGAACCCACGTACCATTAGATCATGACCTGAGCCGAAGTTGGACGCCCAGTTAACTGAGCCACCCAGGTGCCCCGAATGTCTTCAAAGATTTTTAAATGTTATAGGAAAACTTTGTGATCCAGATCAGTAAGGAAACAAACCGGGATTCAAAATTACACTCTTTGGTACCTTTCTTTTTCTGTGCTAAGGAAGTAACTCTTTTGCAGAAATGACTGGGAACTGTAAAATGCCGCGCGTCCCAGGCTGAGTGCCACAGTGTCCGTCCCTCTCTCTGCAGAGCCCGTGTTCTGGTTCTACGTGAAGGAGGTCCTCAGCAAGCACGAGCTGCCACGCTTCTACTCCCTGCGCCACATCGCCTCAGACGTGGGCCGCGGCCGGGCCTGGCTCCGCTGTGCCCTCAATGAACACTCCCTAGAGCGGTACCTGCACATGCTCCTGGCCGACCGCGGCAGGCTCAGGTACCCGGGATGGGCACCTGCGGGGAGGGGTAGCCGAGCGCTTGGAATTGCAGAATCTGACTGCCCGGGTTTGCCTCCCAGTCTCCCCATCGGGGCGGGCGGGTTCCCCTCCGATAGTCCCTGTTGATTCAGCTGTGCTGTGGGCACGGTTGGTCGGAGAATTAGTGCCAGAGTGGAAGCTCCTAAAGGGCTCAGCATGGCACCTGTAGACAGCAAGCACTCCATAAATGTTTATTATTATGTAGGTGTGGGACGCAGAGGGAGCTGTCATCCCGGGACATAGCCTGCTCTTCCTTTGGTGGTTTAATCTGGGCTTCTTTCAGATCCAGAATTTCTTTCTCTTCAGATACTGGGTGTTCAGAATAAGTTTCATGTGTGTTTTTCCTTTGTGCTCGGTTCTTTACAATTCCTTCTGTTTTTTTGTTTTTTGTTTTTTGTTTTTTTGTTTTTTTTTTTTTTTTGAGGTTAATCCCATACTGACTGAAAGAAATAGGGAAGTTTTGTGTAGGGGATAGAAGTCAATTGTTAGTTTAAAATTAGCCATTTTATGATGTTTCCTCTTTTTGTTTTCCCCTTGATTGTAGACTTAAAGCTCACTCCATCAGTTAGTATAGGTCATTTTTTGCTGCCAAAACAAATATCATAAAACCCTCAGTGACTTGAGATAATAGCCACATTTACCTCTCCCCCTGCTACGTGTCTGTCGTGGATGAGTCTGGGTTTCCCATCTCAGGGTTCCAGGCTGACATAGGCTCCGTGTGAACGTTGCTTCCACGGTCGCTGAGGTAGGAAGAAGGGATGTGGGTTGAACTGAGTGTTGGTTTTTAAAGCTTCTGCCCAGAGAGAACCTTCACTTCCACTCACATTTCATTGGCCAGCAAGTCACATGGCGGCGGCCTAGCTCGGCAAGGTGGGGGTGCCTGGCTGTCACAGAGCAGTGGGGAGAGGGCACCGAATATGGGTCAAGTGTGGTACGGTCAGCCACGTTCCTTTCAAAACCGTGTGACAGCGCTGTCATTTTCTTATACTCGTGGTGTTAATGATATCTCTGTGTTAGTGGCTGTTATTTACCACCTGAGAATGGTGGATGAGACATGTCGTTTTGTGTCACCTGATGATGCAAAGGGACGGTGATCCATCCCACACTGGTGACCTGAATAGCTTCCACATTAGCAGTGCCCAGATCCTCAGTAGTGAGGATTTGATTTCAGTGAATTAATCTCATTTAATTCAGTAAGCTGGCATTTCCTCAGTGTTGTGATGCATGGCCACGATTTTATCTGCTGCCACGTGCTCCCTGGCTTGTCTCCCCTTCTGTTTCTTTTTTTTTGTGTGTGTGTATGTGTGTGTGTGTGTGTGCTGCTTCTGGTCATCTCCCTACCAGCAGTTTGTTATGTGTTCTGGGATGATCCAGTCAGGTCCTTACAAATACCCCTGAAGTTCTCCCAGTGATGATGCTCCTGGCACCTCGCTTGGCTGGACACTCAGACTGTGGGTCTGAAATGGGAGGCATGGGGGCCAGGAATGCCATGCTGGACAGCACCCGTGTGCTGTTCAGCTCTGGGCTGGGAGGCTGTGAACGTCTGCGTGCACCACCCCCCCAACCCCACCCTGAGCATTAAGCGGTTTTAGTTGAGGAGAGCACACCCCGTTTCTTACATTTCCAGGAAGCTCCTCCCAGCAGATCATTTGCAAGTAGTTCCGAGTTGTCCCACTCCATTTCAAGGTGGACTGTTAACAACGAACAGCCGAATCTCAGTTGAACTTAGCTGAATCACTAGCCACTTATCCACCTAGCTGTGGGAAAACCAAATTCACTTATACACGTGGAACCTGGCTTAGATTTTTAAAGAGTCACGGTCTTGGGAATTGGAGGTACAGTTGGCATGCCAGCTCAAACACGTTTATGCTTCCGCTGACGTTCTGCTGGGTGAGTCTGTTGAAAGTGGGGCGTTTCTTCTTTCCTGTTAGTTGTCCTCAGTCACTCGAGCGGGGAATGCATCCCGTCTCCTGCTGAACCCCATGACCCTCACCACTGATGGTGCTTCAGTGATTTGAGCTTTGAGGCAATTAACTGAGAGTTCTCCTACCTGGTGGCCTAGTCAGGGGTTGAGGATATTGGCTTGCTGTGGTTTAGCAGGGGTTGGATAAAGAGCCAGGGCACTGGGCTGGGAGACCTGCTTCAAGCCCTGCCTGTACCATTACTGCCAACGACCTTGGACAATCCCTGTAGGCCTTGCTGACCTCTTGCTACAGCCATTTAGATTCATGGGGCCCTTTTAGCTTCCCAGCCCTTTCCAGGGATAACTCGGGCTTTTGGGTCTGCAGCCCAAGGAAGTATTTCATGCAAATGTTGTGGTTGCTGGAGCCACAGAATTCTAGAATTTCTTTCTGAAGTTGTTTCTTGTGGTAGCTTGGTCAGGGGGCCAGCTTGGATTTCTTGTGTGTCTTACAGACATTCCCTGAGTGAGCCCTACCTCTCTGTTTGTGTCCTTCCCCTTTGCTTCTTGATATAAATACCCTGTTTACGTTGCCCATTTCGGTACACTGGAGCTCAGGGCACCAATGAGGAAGTCGTAGGATATATACCTTCAGTCCTTTACAACCAGAAGCTTCATCCCCATGGAGACCTTGGATTTCCGCTCTGGGATGACCGGGCATGGATTTTCCAGGGAGCCATGTAAGGGAATTTATTTGGCTGATGGATGCAGAGAACTGCTGTTCAGAGCTTTTCCCCTTTCTCTTTCAATTTGCAGCACTTTTTATGAAGACTGGTCTTTTGTGATGGATGAAGAAAGATCTAGCATGCTTCCCACCATGGCAGCTGGTAAGCCTGGCTCAGGCCAGGATTGATGAGTCCTTGAAGTGTGGTGAGCACAGTCGGCTACCTGGGAGGGAATTTATAACTCCAGGGGATGCTGCCATTTCCCTGTCCCTTGCTGACTTAATGGGTCACTGGCCACTGCCCTTCCTTTGGTGGAATTGATTACTGAGCCCATTTGTCTTGAATTGGATACCCTGGTAGGGAAAGCCTGGGGGTGGGGACTTTGGCCATGGCTTTACAAGTATAACATGAAGACCTGGGGATTTGGAAGCAGGAGACCTGCCTTTGAAGCCTGGCCCTACCTGGCTGGTGGCCTGGGGCAGATCCTGTGAGCTCTGTCACCCTTACTGCCTGCTCCTCTGCAAGGCAGGGGTCTTGATAGCATGGGAATTGTTTTCATAGTGCCATGAGAGAATCACACGTGACGAGAGTAACATGTGATTTATCATCGTGAGAGCCCTGGATTGATGTTAGTTGGTGAATCGTTAGATTATCATTTGATTTTCACTCAAAGGGTGAGCCCAACAGAAGTGGGTAACTTGCTTCTTTCTTTAAAATCCTTCCTTGCCTCCCTCCTTTTTTTTTTTTTCCCCCTGAAGTTTCACACTAAGGCCCACATATTGAGAGTTAATGTTAGTCGTGTCCACTGAGGAGGAGAAGTCAGGCTCTGACCGTGAATTCTGGGTAGGCCAGAATTCTGCAAGCTTTTACCTAAAGTAATTGTGGTAATGATACTGGTTGGCGCACATTTTTGGTTGCGTACTGAGCTGAGTGTTCTTGGTGGGTGATTGTCTTTGACACCCTGTGAAAGCGATGCTGTTGGCCCCGTTTTACAGATAAGGAAGCTGAAGCTCAGGTGGTGCATGGCCTGACCAAGGTCTCCTAGAACGTGGTAGGATTCACCGCAGGCCCTCTGACCCCAGGGCTTACATCTTAACCTCCCCCCAGGCTGACCTCTTGTCTTCCACAGATAGGGAGAGGATTTGGAAAGAGTCCCCTCCTGCCATCGCTGGTGTCTACTGACCCCATTTTGTGGGAGGTTTTTAAATCCGTGTTTAAGATCAGCCGGTCCCCTCTTGCGTGTTCTGCCAGGCCCCACGTGTTCATCGTGGTGGGGGCGTGACTCTCCCATGGCAGACACTCCAGACTTTTCCCTTTTTTGGGGCAGGTCTGAACTCTATCCTCTTCGCAATTAACATCGACAACAAGGACTTAAATGGGCAGAGTAAGTTTGCTCCTACCGTCTCAGACCTCTTGAAGGAGTCCACGCAGAACGTGACCTCCTTGCTGAAGGAATCCACGCAAGGAGTGAGCAGCCTTTTCAGGGAGATCACAGCGTCCTCTGCTGTCTCCATCCTTATCAAACCCGAGCAGGACACGGAGCCCCTGCCCGTCGTGTCCAAGCACGTCAGCACCGGTGAGCAGGATGGGGCGTGTGCGGTGGAACAGGGGGTTCGGGTGAAAGGACGACTGGCCGCGGCCAAGAGGGATGCATCTGGTGGTCTGAAAGTCCCAAGGGGAATGAAATCTATGTTCCCTTCATTTTTAGTTCACGTTTGTGTTTATTTTTCTTCCGCTAACTCACTCTGGAAGGGGCTGAGAGCCCTGCTGAGCTGTGGAGATGATATGGTGGGAGAGCAGACAGCTCACCGAGAGCACACTGAACGTGAGGGTGTGTGAGTCGCATGAAAACAGAAGAGCTGGAACTTCATGCATTTATTCCTTCCTTTGTTCACATGTTGTTTCACTGCGTTCTGTGTGCTCAGTGGGGAACTAGGAAGATTGCTAACATTTAGACCGCAGTGTCCTTTGGGCTGGGTAGGGGTACCCATTTGATGGCAAATTATACAAATAAGTGAGTATCCTCTTGATAAATGGGATAAAAGCCAAGCAGGGAGTGCTATCAAGAGAATGTGTACTCTTGCCGGGGGGGAGGGGGAGGTGACAGGTGCAGGCCAAGGGGGAGGGAGGAGTTGGTCAGCTTTGACTCTAGGCTGTGGGGAGGCAAAGTTGATTTAGTTGAGATCAGTTTTATGAGAAGTCTGTGATACGCTTTGAGCCTTCCGGGGCGTCCAGAATGTTGCTACAGCAAAGTTGGAGATGTGGGGTTTAAGTACGTAGTCCTGGTATTCTCAAACCTCTTAAACAAGGCAGTGATCATGGGCATCTCTTTGGAATTATTACTGACGGTGAAGATTCAGAACCCATGGGGTCTTTGGTATACATTGGCTTTATCTGTCTGGTCCTCCCCTTCTCTGGCAGAGACCCCCAGCAAATGACAGGAAATAGGACCGTTGGGGGCTTTGTGAAGCAAAGACCCTGGAAGTTGTATACCCCAAGGAGCGTTCTTTCCATCCATTTTGGGGACTCTGCTTTTGACACTGTCTCAGCGTTTGATACACTGGTGAAGCATCCCCATGTGGTTCAGACGGGAAGGAGTGTCTGGAGTCAGCTTGAAGTGTCTCACACCCAAGTTGGACGATTAAGATGGGTGAACAAACCGGTTCACATAAGTACTAGTCACCAAGACAGCCTTGATTTCTGTTTCAGGTAGTCTTTGCTGTGTAACAAACAGCTCCAAAGTGTAGTGGCTTGAAACAACCACAATTTATTATTTTTTTGATGACTGTGCATTGATGGGGATAGTTCTGCTGGTGTCGCTTGGGCTTCCTCATGGGGCTGTCCCGAGCTGGTGGCTGAGCCGGAAGATCTAAGACGGTCTCACTCATGTGCCGGGGAATAGTGCCCACTGTTGGCTGGGGCATCTGTTTTTCTACACGTGGCCTCCTCTGCTCTGATAAGCTAGACTGGCTTCTTTCCCCGGTAGTTTCAGGGCAGCATTCGAGGGGGTGCAGCACCTACTGATGGCTGGCCTCCAGAGTTCCCCGTTACTTGTGCCACATGCTGCCGGGAAGATGTGAGCACTGAGCCAGCCCGTGCTCAAGGGGGTGGGGAAATAGACACACCCTCAGAAGGAGGAGCAGCCGAGTCCCATTGTAAAGGGGACCATTGACCACCACCCCAAACGGCTGTTCTTGGTCTCATCAGTCAGCCAGGAGAGTGCTTTCCAAAGTGAAAGTTGTCTCAGGAGTGGGAGCACCCTCTGAATCAAAGTGCTCAGAAGGGACAGTTGTAATGTGTGCTCTGTGGTGTGTTTGTTTACCCCGGAAGTGTAGTCCCACATCCATTTTGTTCAGTCTCCTGTAGACAGGTTTTTCTCCCTCGAGGATTAAAAAAAATCTGAATGTATCTGAAGTGTATTTTTCCGTTGACCAGCGGAGGAATTTCCACGATGTAGACGCCACATGGCTCAATTGTGGCTTTATCTTGCCTACTTCTTGTGACACCGTATGTTCTTTTACCAGATGCCAAATGTAAAAAGGAGCGGAAGAAGAAGAAAAAGGTGACCAACATCATCTCGTTTGACGATGACGAAGAGGAGAACTCTGGCGATGTTTTTAAGAAGATACCCGGGGCCGGGGAGAGTTCAGAGGAGAACTCCGACCGCTCCTCGGTCAACATCTTGTCGGCCTTTGAAAGCCCCTTCGGGCCAAATTCCAACGGAAGTCAGAGCAGCAACTCATGGAAAATTGATTCTCTGTCTTTGAACGGGGAGTTTGGGTACCAGAAGCTCGACGTGAAAAGCATCGATGACGAGGATGTGGATAACAACGAGGATGATGTGTACGGAGGGAGCATGTCCGGAAGGAAGTGCCTGGGACACTCGGGGTCGCCTGAGAAGTAAGTTCCACTTGGAGCTTTTAGCATAGGGTTGGCGCGTTAACGGCTTTCTCTTTCTGCAGCCTCGGGTGAAGTGAGCGCACACACGGTTTATAGGAGGTATCATTCGCTTTTCTGATCTTGAGTTAGGAGGAAGGAGCGTTAGCTTACTGTCTTCCTGAGAACGAACTCGAGGGAAGGGAGTGCATTTGAAGGTCCTTCTTCTAAAGTTGGTATCAAGACGCGTGCCTTGACATTCTCGCCTTAGGTACGTGTCCTTCATTCCTGTTGCTTGGATGTTGCTTGTGTCTCTAACTTGCTCCTCGCACAGGAAGCTCGGGAGAGAGGCAGGGTTTTTCTAGAGCACAGTCGCAGGCTGCCAGTTTCTCTGTTTATGTACCGGGGCGTGAACAGCAGGAATTTGCCTGCACTTGCCTCTTGAACAGTGGACTTGGCGGTAGGTGGATGTTTGGAAGGGCCCTGATGCACACGGGGGCAGAAAAGCACAACAGCACAGTGCAGAGCGTGGATCCTGGAATCGACACAGCCTGGCTTCTCATTTCCTAGCTGCGTGGCTTTGCTTGGACACGTTTACCTCCCAGAGCCTCAGGCCTCATCTGAGACCTGGGAGCAAAACAGCACCTGCTTCTCGGAGTCGTTGAGTTAGCGGCAGACGTGCGTGGGGCCTTTGGCAGCAAGAAGGCACACAGGTCAGCTGCTTCTGCTCTCGCTGCTCTGTACCCATTCCTGTGCTTGGTCTTGCTCTGAGCACCAGATGAACGAGCTGCCCCTTCACTTGGGCCTTGCGGTGCACGGGGCCATCGTCACGCTGGCTTCACACCCAGCCCGTGACAGCATCACCTGGAGACGCCGACACCCCGCAGTGGGATTGGGGGCACAGCGTCTCTGGCTGTGAGCTTCTCATGTCCCGCCTCGTTCTGTCTCATGACACGGTGCCTGTTTCTGATTTCTGCTCTTTTGCCCTCATTCACACGGGTGCCCGTCGGAGCAGCGCTACCGTATCGATCACCTGTGATAGGCCGGGCACGGCGGGCTCCTCGCGTAGCCGCCCTGGGAGGTTGGTGGGTGCCACGCTCGCTCGGTGGATGAAGGCAGACAGCAGAGTTGTGTCAGAGCAGCGGCAGGGCGGGCCCTAAGGTTCGGTTACGCTCCCACGCTTTTACTGTCAGCTGTTTTCCACGTTTCTACATGACGTGGGGATATCGCTTGGTTGACAGTCCGTCGGATCAACTTGTCACGATTTGCTAACGTCTCTTTCCCCCGCGTTCAGTATTTAGGTTGTTGGCCTTTGATGTTGTTGCTGCCGTTTTTGCCTTTCTTGTGATCAGCCACTCTGAACTGGACGTGTTCACGCACGAGCGTTTCTTCTACTCCTGGAGGGTGTGTTGGGGTAGGTCCCCCGGAGTGTTGCTCTTGTCCAGAGGGATGAGCGTTGGCCACCTGGGACCCACGTGCTGTGACCCGCTGTATGAGTCCGGGTCTCCAGAGAAGCAGAACCGATGGGGGCGGCGTGTGTCTGCGTGTGGGCAGGAGTCCTGCCTGCTTGTCCGCGGTTCCACTTGCCACGGTTTCCTTTCCACGGTTTCCGTTCCCCCGGAGCCAACCGTGGTCCTGGAGCAGTGGCGCTCCTTCTCCCGGCTCATCACGAGGTCCGCAGTGGCCTTGCGCTGCATCACAGCGCCCACGTTCACTCTGCTTCATCTCACTGATGCCGGCAGGCTGGGTCTGAGGACCCAGAAGGGCTCCCACAGGACCAGCCACGAGCGACCCTGGCTGCACACAGGCTAGAAATCAAACTCGAGCCAGCAGCAGAGGAAGACAGAACTCGCTGAAGGCGTGGAGTACAGGGACGGTGTGTTTGGGAGACACAGCAAGGGAAGGACGGAGTCACGTGCTTGCTTGGAGCCCGGGGTTTTTTACTGAGGATTGTGCTCTGGGGTATGTTACCTCTTGGGCGTCTGGGAACCGCTTAGAACAAAGACCAGGATCCAGGTGTTACGCCTTGGAGCCAGGGGGGTCTTGGCGTCGAGGGGTCTAGCGCCGGTGGTCTGGAATACTCTCTGAGACCTTCCTCCGGCTGTTCTAGCCTGGTCCTTCCTTGGATGTGATCTGGTCTAAAGAAATCGTTCGCTCCTTGTCCCTTACAAGGAGGACGTCTGCTATTTGCATTTTGAGGCACGTGTAACGTGGGGTTGCGGGTCCTAGCAGGAAAAGCAGCAGGAAGGGGAGCAAAAAGCTGATTTCTGTGGAGTCCTTCAGCTTCCCTGCCTCCTTATCACGTGGGCAGTGGGTCATCTCACGTCATCACGAGAAGGGTGACTACAGTGCAGTATGGTATTTTGAGAGAGAGAGAGAGACCACATTCACGAAACTTTTGTGGCAGATCACGGTTACAGTTGTCATATTGCATTGTAAGTTACTGTTGTTAATCTCCTAACGTGCCTCATTTATAAGTTAAACTTTACTATAGGTGTGTATGGATAGGAAAACACAGTATATCTATAGAGGGCTCAGCAATGTGTGTACTCTTAGGAATTCCTTGGGGGGTCTTGGGACGTATCCCCTGCGGATAAGGAGAGGGGGATGCTACCGTCTGTCTGAATCTGTCTGTCTAGATAGATTTTAAGGAATGGGCTCATGTGATTGTGGACGCCTGACATGTCCAGGATCTGTAGGGCGTAGGCCAGTGGGCTGGAGACCCAGGGAGGAGCTACATTTCCAGTCCAGGGGCAGGCTGCTGGCAGAATTCCTTCTTCTTTTTAAAAAAAAAAAAAATTTTTTTTTTAATGTTTTTATTTATTTTTGAGACAGAGAGAGACAGAGCATGAGCAGAGAAGGGGCAGAGAGAGAGGGAGACACAGAATCTGAAGGAGGCTCCAGGCTCTGAGCTGTTAGCACAGAGCCCGACGCGGGGCTCGAACTCACACACTGCGAGATCATGACCTGAGCCGAAGTCGGACTCTCAACCGACTGAGCCACCCAGTCGCCCCCAGAATTCCTTCTTCTTTGGGGGACCTCGGTTTTTCCTGTTAAGACCATCAGCTGATTGGATGAGACCCAGCCAAACATGGAGGGTGATCTGCTTTACTCAGAGTCCACCGTCTTAGGTGTTAATCTCATCTGAACATACTTCCTCAAGCAACTGGAACAACGTTTGATCAGATATCTTGGTGCCGTGGCCTAGCCACGTTGCCACATAACATCCACATAAGCCCTTTGTTCTTAAGCAGGGCCTTTTGGGACGTGCCACTTGCATTCAGTGTCTCTGTGGGTGAGTGCATCTCTGAGTTGATTCACCCTGTGTATTTTTTGTCCCCAGACACAGTCATTTTTCTTCCTATTAGCCTGGGGCCATTGAGGGCAGCCTGAGCGGGAGGGCAGCCTGCGAGCCAAGGTAGCCACCGCCGGCATTGTGATGTGTAAGACACAAAACAGTGCAGGGTGACCTTTACAGGGGCCCGGGCCCTTCTAGGCCATTGGGCCTCCTGCACATTCTGGACGGACTCTCCCTGGCGTAAGGCGGGGGATCTTGATTGAGCATTCTGCAGAGCCCCTTGGCGAAGAGCAGAGAATGATGAGATGGCCCACTGAGTAATACTTTTGTTTTGATTCTAAGCTCACGTTCATAGGAGAGGTCTGGGAGCTGGAGGGGCCAGCGTCTTAGCAGTTGAGCAGCACAGCCAGGTTTGTGAGGGAAAAGTGGCCCTTTCTGGAGAAGCTCTCTGTGGATGTGACAGCCTCTGGCCAGTCAGTGCCCTGATTGTCTTTAAAATGCTCTGTTGGCCAAAAGCTGGGTTTATGTTTCTGTTTGCTGGCAGTTAAAACGCTTCTTTGATGACCGAGGGAAAAAAATCTTGTCCCTCCTGCCTCAATATTTACAAGTGTTTGGTTTGCCTTTTTTTTTTTTTTTCTTACAAGAGGATAATATCTTTATTATAGAAAGGGGTTTTTCTGTCACTTGACGTGTGTCCTTGGACAACCAGTAGGGAAGTGGGGTGAAAGCATAATTCAAAAAGAAATACAAACATAGGGGAAACTGTTAACATCTTGCTAGCAATTAAGCAAATGCAGAGTGCAGCAGACAGCTGGAATTTTCCCCGGAATTTAAACTGAGAACCGGAGAAAAGGAGAGCCCTAGGTTAGTGCCCTGGTGGGGAGGGCTTGCTCTCCGCGTGTCCTCAGCTGCTTGGTACCTTCTAGGCACACAGTAGGCCTTAACTGTGGAGTGGATGATGGGGAGAGTCTGGCGCACAGGGCCGCTGGATCCTCACAGATCACGTCCCTCATGTTGACCGCCTTGTGGAAAGACGGTTTGACACGACCTCAGGAGCCTCCAAAATGTTTGTCCCACCTGATTCAGCAGTTTTGTTGCGGGGAATCTACCTGAGGAATGAGCCTCCGGAAAGGAAAACCCGTTGCTGCCTCTTGACTCCAAAGTCCTTGCTCACAGAAGTAGAACACTGGAGCTGACCTCAGCTCTTGTGTAGTTTAAACTCGAACGTCTTAATGATGCAGATCTTGGACATCTTTTTTTTTTTTTTAAGTTTTTAACGTTAAATCCAGTAGTTAACGTAGTGTTTCATTAGTTTCAGGTGTACAATATAGGGAGTCAGCAGTTCCATACAGGACCCAGTGGGATCTGGAACATCTTAAATGACATTTAAGAGTGTCTTAGTAGTGTGAACACAAACTTATGAATTAATATGGAGTGGGAAAGAGCAAAATATTAATCTTACATTGAGTTTCGTTATGACCTCTTAAAGAAAAATACGTGTAGAACGAAGCCGCTACGGAAATGGTGTCTAATGCAGTTTTGCTTTTGGTGTATCCCCTCCCCCCCCCCGCCACCCCCCGCTTTTTGGCATTTTCTAGCTTTTAAAAGAAATGTCTGACTTTTTTGATGAAAAGCAACACCCATTACTGGTTTTAAGCCAGATGTGGCACCACGTTCTGAGTGGGTCTGTGCCTTAGGAATCACTTCAGTATTAAGTCATTTTGGAGGTGGTGGCCCTTGGGCCCTTTTGCTTGGGTTCTGAATCTCAGCTAAGGGGACCTGGCTTCACCTGTGCTCTGCCTGTGTTGCTGAGAAGTGGCAAAATTTCCCCTTAGAAAGAGCAGAAAATCCCATCTGCCTGGAGCAAATGATTCTGCCGCCTCCTCCTGAAGGGCCCCCCTGAGCGCCTCTGGGTGTCTGGGAGTCCCCTGGGTCACCAGTTGCTAGATTGGAGCCCCAGGAGGGCGGCTCTGTACGGATTCTAGAGGCACAGCCAAGTTCACCCCAGAGCCCGGCCCAAGTTTGGTTCTGCTGGTGCACCCCACCCAGTCTGCTGAGCGTCTCGTTGTGGGTGTGACCTGCATGGTTAAATGACGGACTTTGCAAAATTCTGGTAGGATTATTTCCCGTTTGTTGCTCTGAGCCAAATGTTTGACCAAGAGGTAGACAGGATTGAAAGGAAAAGCTCTAACCGACTCTGGAAGCAGCACAGGCTTGCCCCCAGAGGCAGGCCCTCTCCCCTCACCCCTTGTTAAAATTTAAATTCTAGTTAGTTAACTGTCGGTTTCAGGAGTAGAACTCAGGGATTCATCACTTCCATACAACACCCGGTGCTCATCACATGCCCTCCTTAGTACCCATCACTCATCTAGCCCAGCCCCCACCCACCCCTCCCACCTCCCTGGTTGTTACTTTTTAAAGGATTGCTAAGGACAACAACAACAAAGAAGAATACTTATGCCACAAAGCCTAAAATGTATCCCGTTTGGTCCTTTACAAAAAATTATTCTTGATCCCTGCCCTGAACCAAAAGAAAAACTGCATACATCATGCCACATGGTGGGCGGCAGCCACGGGGCCCAATGTGATTGGATTTGGAAGATGTGGCCTCAGATCCTTGAAGCCTCGGTTCTGTCCAGGATACTGAACTTGCACGAGTGACATAACCTCCTGGAACTGGTTTCCTCTCTCCCGCCCCTCACTTCCCCCTCTTCCTCTCCCATTCTCTTACTCCTCCTCCTCCTCCCTCCCTCCCTCCCTCCCTCCCTCCCTCTGTTAAGTAGGCATGACCATGGTTTGCTTTGGATTTCTTTATAACTGTGTCCCAGAAAAGAAACTGAGTTACAGAAGGAAAGGAAGGAAGGAAAGGAAGGAAGGAAGGAAGGGAGGGAGGGAAGGAAGGAAGGATGGAAGGAGGATTCTTTGAACTTTAAAGCCTCTGCAAACACATTCTGGTATTTATTCATGTCTCCTACTTGCCCAGAGACAACTGCTGCAGTGGGGAAATCCTTTTTCAGACTCGCTGAACTGAACCAGCTGGTGTGACAAAGATGGTCCAGGTTGCTCTTGTACTTTGTGGATAAGGGGACAGCATGACAGCTCTTATGAGCCTGCTTTATGTTTAAGCTGACCCCCTTTCTTGGAAGGGACCCAGACACGATCTGGTCTGATTCTGCCATTTTACTAATGAGGGCTCGAGAACCAGCCAGGCAAAGGGACACTCGCCCCGGGTCTCGTGGCTGCCGTCACTCCAGAGCCTGGGACACTCTATCCTTCCTCCTGCTTCAGGACTTTGCACATGCTTTTCCCTTGCCTGCGTTCCTCTCGTCCTTCTCTTCACTTGGCTGACCTTGCGGTCTCACTTGCAGCTCTCATCTGTCACCTGTCTTCTTCAAGGAAGCTTTCCATGGCCTTCCTGACCAGCTCCATGGATCTGAGCTGCTGTCTTATGTCTACTTGTGGGATCGTGTGGTTCATGTCCTGGTCCCCCTATGACTTGTAAGCTGCCGGAGGGCGGGATAAACACTATTTGCTGGCTCTTTGGCCAGCACAAAATATACGTGAGCACAGAGCCTGGCATATAGTAGGGGCTCAGGAAACACTGGTTGAAGGCACGAATGTACGAGGCCTGGGTCTGGACCACACGCTCCTGCTCCCAGCCTGGGCCTCCTGTCTTCAGCTCAGTCATGGTCTGGTTGGTTCCCCAGAGGGAACTTGAGGGAGGCTGGCGGATGCTCGTGGCCCTCAGAGGCTCTTCAGTCTGTCACGCAGCTTGTACTCTCTCACCTCAGGCCGCTGGATGCGAACGCCCGCCTCGCCCAGATGCACAGCTGGGCCCCACTGCAGGTGCTCCAAGGTGACGCCGATGTCCTCTTTCCGGTCAGCGGAGTGGGCTCGTATGGCCCTGCAGGTGGGTGTTCCCCGATGACGTGTTCCGTCCATTCATGAGCTTGGGCCCCGGGAGCCAGCAGCAGGGTCCGGGTCCCCTCTGCAGTAGGACTGCACGAAGGGGTGTGGGGCCCAGGGCTGCAGAGGCTTGTTGAGGTTGGGACTGCCTGAGGCTTTGGCTTCTCTTCTTGCTGAACCCGAGGGCTTGACTTGCTCCCACCTGAGCGAGTGCTGGGCCAAACCAGCTGACACGTCATGAAGGAGCCCCCAAGCCTGTGTTTTTTCCTCCCCAGTGATTCTGTTTTGGAACTTGGTCATATACAAGCAGACCACCAATGGTGACGGTTATTGTTGCCTCTTAGGGAAAAAGTTACAGCACCCTTTGCAACCAAGTGCTTGGGGTCGGAGAGTAGCTTGCTTGAAACCTGCCTTTAGAGTGGATGAGCGTTTTGGACCCCTTCCATTTGGTTGAGTGTGCTCTTGTGTGGTTTGTTACTCTTTTCTTTAGCTAGAGCAGGTCACAGGGAGCAGCGGGAGAGGGGCGAATGGGAGGGAGCAGCGGGAGAGGGGCGAATGGGACGCGGATGAGCCCGGTTGGTCGAGGGGTGGGCGTGTGGTGCAGCCGGTACGGTGCCCGGCGGCTGTCACGGCCCCGCGACACCACTGGGTTAGTGACGCCCCAGCCTCATCCCCTCCCCTGCCCACAACCCCCCGTATAGGCCCCTTCTCACCCTCCCAGGGCCGGGTCTGAGAGGACGTAACAGGGCCCACCAACTGCTCAGGAGGCTGTTGACATTGTGAACCGGATGGTGGACTGTTCTCGTCACCAGCCGGGGACAGAAACTCCCTCCAAGTAGCTGGAGCGCAGGGGCGGGCGGGCGGGACCCTCACTGCTGGCAGTCTAGAGTGGGGGTCAGGGAACCTGGCTCCAGGAGCTGCGTGAGCCGGTCACCTCTCCGGGTGGCAGTGCTCCTGGCGGAAACTGAGGCTCCAGAGCGTGGTGGCTGAGTGACTCAGTCCGCCGGGCCGGGCTCCTCTTCAGAAGGTGCAGCCGGTGGTGATCCTGACAGCTGAGGCGTACCAAGCCCTTGGAGCGAGTCCGGGACTGCAGGGCAGCCGGTGTGGATGAACACGTCCCCTCTCGCCCACGGCCCGTGAGGAAGGGCTGGGCGTGTTCTCTCACCTTCCTCTAGATTTGTGGCGGGGACTCCCAGGTGAATGTGGGGAGAGGCGCCAGGCACCTGCCGCGGCCCCGAGAGAGCCTGCCGTCCACGTGGGCATCTCGTGCTGGGGACTTGGAACGAAGAAGGGCGTTCGTGTGTGTCCCCCATCCCGCGCCCCGCACTTCCTCATGTGGTCTGTCCTGTCTCCACTGCCCTTTGACAGTCTTGCTCTCTCTTGCCCTCTCCCCTTTCGGCCTCAGCCGCGCGGCCTTCTTACCAGCCAGCGCTTCTCCTGGGGTCTCCGCTGAAACCGCTGAGAGGGGCCGGCTGGTGGGCCCGGCTTCTCCTTTCCCTCAGGTGGCCGTCCGTGGTCCCAGCGGCCAGCGGTGGGGTTGGGTGCCTCGCCGTTGTCCACTGAGCACGGTGCACGTGGGGGCTCACAGAAAGCAGGTGGTCCTGACGCCCACGTGGGACCCGTGTGGGACTTCCAGCTGGTGACCCAACACCCTACTCACCTTGTCGCCCTCCCCACCAAGGGGGCCTTTCTGCCCAGCTGCCAGGTGCCCGCACTAGGCACGCTGTCTCGTTTCTGGCAGCCCCTTCCTCTTGGGGCTGGGGGCTGGCTGCTCCAGGGGCGCTGCCCTGTTGCCCTCTGTGCTGGGGTGGAGTCTTCCAGAACCCAGCACTCCTCCTCCCTCTGCGGGCTTCCTCCAGGGTCTGCGGGGAAAGCGGCCTCTGGCCAGCCTCCAGCATCCTCTCGGGAAGCTTTCCCCTGGTCCCGCCTCTGCTTGTCAGCCTTCCAGACCCGAGGCTTCACCTTGTCACTGTTGGGGGACCCCGAGCTCCAGCTTATCTCCATTATCCTCATCAGACATGCTGTGTGTGAGCCGCCTGCCAGCTTGTTAGTTTACTGTGGTAACAAAGCCGCCAGGAGTCCCGGGAGCCTGTGACAGCCTTGGGCAGACTCGCCGTGGGTAGGAGTTGCATAGGAAGACAATTATGCTCAGGCTGCAGAAGACAGGAGAGACAGCACCGGAGTCGATCTGCTGCCCGACTGGAAGGCCAGGTGGCATCGAGTCCCTCCCGGCCTGGCCCCCGTTTCCCTGGGAGGTGGGCGGACCTCTGATGTCAGGACTCACCTGTCAGGGAGGCCTTTCCCTGGGCGGCTCTGAGTGCATGCTCTCGGCATTTCTGTCCCAGACTCCTTTGCTCCTGGTGACTTCTGACCGCTCTCCTTTCTGAGTGACACCCTTCTACTTGAGCAGGGTTAACATAGTCTCTCATTCTGGCCAGGGAGCCATTTTGTGTCTTTAGTGACAGTTTTGGACCCAGATGGCTCTACTCTTAGGAGACCTTCCCATCATCTTTGAAAGTGTTGGTATCTGTAGTGTCACTGCCCGTGGGGACATTTAGAGGAAGATGGAGGGAGGCACGTGGTGGAGGAGGAGTGTTTTGGTGGCCACATCTGGAGAGAGAGAAGGTGGCAGAGAAGGGGACTCCGGACACAGAAGTATTGTCCTGATTCGTGGACGGGGAGGCTCTGTGGCTTAGGGGGCCGTGCTTTGGAGCTGGGGTGGGAGGCTCAGAGAAGGAAGACACCATTCAGGTCACATGGGACCAGGGTGTGGGATTAGATACAGTCATTCCTCTGGGCGTGTCTGTCACCTGCAACATAGCAAAGCACATTTACCATTTCTTTGAAGCTGCATGGGAGAAGAAGCCCCAGAGTTCCTTTCAACCAAGAATACTCAACGGAGGTGAACACCCATTTCTACCCATTGCACACATGAAATTGTTATTGCTCCTGTCCTCATCGAGGGTCCTGGGGTTGGTGGTGGGTCTTAGCAACTTCAGAGTTAGTTAGCTTCTTTTCTTTTCTTTTCTTTTCTTTTCCTTTCCTTTCCTTTCCTTTCCTTTCCTTTCTTTTCTCTTATTTTCTTTTCTCTTTTCTTCTTTCTTTCTTTCTTTCTTTCTTTCTTTCTTTCTTTCTTTCTTTCTTTCTTTCTTTCTGTTTATTTATGTTAGAGAGACAGAGAGCATGCACACAGGTGGGGGAGGGGCAGAGAGCGAGAATCCCAAGCAGGTTCCCTACTGTAAGTGCAGAACCCAACGCGGGGCTCAAACTCACCAACTGTGAGATCATGACCTGAGCCGAAATCAAGAGTCGGACACTTAACCGACTGAGCCCCCCCCCCAGGTGCCCCCCAGCTGCCCTCCAGGGTCCGTTTGAGGCCTTGTTCATTCATTTGAGACCTTGGGTCCTCAAACCTTCATTTCCCCGGTTCTTCAACTTCTTGTCTCACGTTGGGTCTTTGGGGTTGCTTGTTGGGATCTAGGAGGCTCTGTTGTAGCACCGCACTGACCTGAGACGGTTGATCCGGGGCTTGGCTCCCAGTGGGTAGTGTTACTGTTGGGGATGTCAGGACCCTGTGGTGCCCCTGGACCCGCATGATGTGTGGTCCCCACACCGCTCATGAAGGTCGTGTGCCACTCAGGGCTCGTGGTTTTCTTTACGCAACCAGTGGGTGTCCTGCTCTCTACCGGCCCTGTGCTGGGCTCTGGGGGGATCCGGAGATGAGCCCTCCCAGCCCCCGGAGTTTTGCGTGCAAGGAGGGGACAAGGGACATCGACAGCTCCCTCTGCTGCCACCCCTGCCCCCACCCTGGCCACTCTTCGCACAGCAACTGGAGTAATGTCTTAGAACTTGAATCAGATCGCCTCATTCCCCTGCTTCAAGCTCTTCTGGTGCCCTGAGGATAAGATCAGGAACCCTCACTGTGGCCCCCGAGGCCCCGGCTTGCCCCACAGCTTGATGCCCTCGCGATGCCCCAGCCACACCAGCCCGCTTCTGCTTCCTCGAGCCGAGCCCACCGCCGTCTCTCTCCTCCTGCCTCCTGCGGCCTGTGCGCGTCCTTCGGGTGGCAGCCCAAGTGTCACGTGCAGAGGGCTCCTCCGCCCCCTTCCCAGGCAAGCCGGGCGTCCTGTTCACACTGCCATAAACCTCGTGTGTCCCCATGCCCTCACCTCAGCTTGGAACCGTGTATTTGTGTAATTACTTGGTGATGCCCATCCCCCTGCTAGTCTTTGAGGTCCTCGAGGGCGGGGCTGTGTCTGCCCTGGTTCCGGTGTGACCCTGACCCTGGTCAGAGCCGGGCCCACAGTGTGGGCTCAGGAAGCCTGTGCTGAGTGGGGGCGCAGTGGGCGGACCGAGTACCTGGGGGTGGGGCTTGCCGACGGGAGTGGACACCTGGTAGTTGGAAAACGGATATCCAGGTGGGGACACGGTATAGACAGAGGAATGGGGTGGGGAGTTCAAGGACGCCTAGAGAGAGAGGCACGCGGCCCAGATCAGCTGTGTTGAGAGATCACGGAGGGGGAAAGGGCTTAGCTCTGGCTCTGGGCAGAGTGAGGTTCAGACTCTCACACATTAGCTTGTGATCTCGGACAGGTCACTGAACTCCAGGGCCGTCTCCACATCTGAAAAATTAAGATAATAGTAGCGGGCACCTCCGAGGGCGCCTTGAGGGCGAGTGAGGCAGCCTGGGCGGCCTGTGCTCCTGTGGGACATCGCTGGGCTGAGTCGGATGGAGGGTGTCTGGAATGCTGGCGGACGATGTGGGCCTTTACTCCAGCCGTGGGTTTCCGCTGTGTATGTTGGAGTCCCCGTTTCCGCTCCAGGGAGGGGAATCTGATAGCCGTGAGTGGGTTGGACCATTAGGGGTGAGGCAGAACTGTGGGGGCTCCTGCAGGAGACCCCTGGAAGGTATTGAGCCTCAGCACTAGGGTGGCAGTGGAGACGACTCTGGACAAGGAGTGGGCGATAATGAGGTGGAGCCGGCAGGTCTGGGGCTCCCTGGCTCCATGGTGGAGGGAGGAGGGCGCCTCGCTCTGAGGGGAGAAGGCCCAGTGGAGAGGGTGACAGAAGGCAGCAGTTTGGACGTTATGATCAGTTGGTGGGCCCTGCAGGGTGGCCCGGTAGAGCTTTCAGGCGGGCGGCTAGCACCGTGGGCCACGGGTTCCGGATTGAGGTCTCAGCCAGAGGCGCTTGCTTGGGACGTGTCCCCTTTACACAGCCAGGGGCCAGGGCCCAGACCCTGTTGGAGTGGCCAAGGGGGGCCCCTGAGCCGGGATCCAGAGGCACGGTGACAAAGGAATCAGAAAAGATGAAGGTGGGAGGGCGGGGATGATGCTGGTGGTGGCGATGGAGCCTGTGGTAGGCAGGCTGGGCTGTAGGGTGACGTTTCCCCCTCAAACTCCTTTAAAAAAGTAGGAGCGAGTGGAATAGCTTGATGGGGATGGCAGGGTAGAAGAAAAGGTGGCAAAACATTCTCTCCTTAGGACTCCCCAAGTGCAACCCCTTTAAGAGCTGGGGAATCTCCAGCAGGATGAAACTCCGGCCAAAACGGGAGGAGGGGACAGGCAGGAGGCCGCCTAGCTTAGGGCAGTGAGATGGGCTCCCTCCCGCCTCAGCCCCGTGCCTGCATCCGGGCCTGGTTCTGCAATGGGGGTCGAAAAGCCAGAAATTTCTCCACTGGGCAAGTGTTAGCCATGGGTGATACCGGCCTTAATGTCACCGTCCAGCCCAGGGGGCCATGATTTGCACTTTTTTCTGAAAAGAGACTTGAACAGCAACTAACACATTTATGAAAATCTTCAGTGCCTCTAGAGGTGATTTGTGGCCTCACTTGTTCCGAATGCCTTTCTCACACACCACTCTCTGTGCTGGGTGGTAGCTTTTCAGAAGGCCACAGGGCCCTGGGTTTTGATGTAGACGCTGTCGGTGATGGGACTGTGCTGCCCCCTTGTGTCTGTCATAAGCCAGTACAGTGCAAGCGGTTTTGTCCAACAGAAAGCTGATTTTTGTTCTCTGATCCTGAGGCTGGCTCTGAATATGGACTTGGTGCACCATTCCAGGTGGCTCAAGGTCAAAAAGGTTAAGTGGGATGTTGGGGCCCCCTGCCTTGTGTCAGTGCCTGGTGGTAAATCTGAGATTCTGGCCAAAAGGACGAAACAAGCAGCAGATTAAAATCCGGCGTGCAGGCCAGGAAACATTTGTAAATCGACTGATGTAGAGGGGAGCCCGTGTCTGCACCGTGCCCGTGCCTCCTGGAGAGAACGAAATGAAAACAGACTGCTGACTTTCTCTCCGCCACTGCTCTCTGTGCACAGATGCCCCCCTTGGGAGCCTGGAGAATGGGACCGGACCAGAAGACCATGTTCTCCCGGAGCCTGGGTCCCGGTACAGGTTAGTATTCAGAAGCCAGATCGCCTTTGGGATTGAGTTGTCCTGTTGACTGCTGTGCCTTTGATGCTTTTTTGAAGGTAGGAGCGCACCTGCTGGGATTCAAGGTCAAGGCCTTATTTCACACTTTTGTTCAGGTTTAGATGGGAACTTCCCGAGGGTGTCCGCGTGAGAAACGGCGTGTTACCAGACTTCATTCGTGGACCTCCTTTACTTGTTATGATTTTGGGGGCATATCTGGGTACCTCGTCTACTGTCATTTACTGAGTTTTAACATTTGGTCACAATATTAGGCAACTTTAATATTGTGGAATACTTGAGCCACTTAGCTCTCACGTATTTGAGAAGTGCTTCGTCCCGAATAGAGTAGTAAGCACCATGTCGGGTTTCTGATTTTCAAGTAAAAGTATCTCAAAGGGAAACTGAGTTGCTCAAAGTCGTTGGATATTTGGTGGCAGAGCTCAGATGGACACCGAAGTCTCCCTGATGCCACCGCGATCTTTGCGGCTCTTAGAGTTGTTTCTTCTTCTCTCTTCACGGTTTTAACTGGGCGCAAACCAGGGGTCGATCACACCTGCATTTTCAGCCTCAGCTCCAGGGTGGGAGTCACTGGTTACATCAAACCATGCTTGGTGTTACTGTCTCTCCCTGAGTCGACGGGGCTCTGCTCTGTGACAGTGACACCACCTGTAGGTTCCTGCACGGTCAGTACATTGTCAGGGAAGACGGGTGTCACCAGGTCCATCCAGGATGCAGAGTCCTTTCTGCTCTTTCTTAAAAAAATGTTTTTAATGTTTTATTTATTTTTGAGAGAAAGAGACAGAGTGCTAGCAGGGAGAGCAGAGAGAGAGGGGGACACAGAATCCGAAGCAGGCTCCGGGCTCTGAGCTGTCAGCACATGGCCCGATGCGGGGCTCGAACTCACCGACTGTGAGATCATGACCTGAGCTGAAGTTGGACTGAGCCACCCAGGCACCCCTGCTGTTTGTTTTAGAAGAATACTGAGTGTTGATTTCAGGGACACGAATCAGCATCAGCGAGCAGGCAGATTTGCAAAGAGGGAGTCTGCAAATGATGAGGGCTGACCGGGGTTTTGAAGGGCTGCCTCCTGCGCCTTCTGGTGGTTGTACCTGAAAACGCTGAGTCCCTGCTAGTTCTGTGTTCATTTTGAGTGGCCGAGTGTGACTTGCTCCCGTCTGCTTTTTCCCAGTGTGGAAGCCAGTCCTCCTGGCCAGGGAGGCCCTCTCAGCAGCCTGCTACCTTCCTCCTCGGTGCCAGAGTCGATGACAATTAGTAAGTACCTGCTGAGTATCCTCCCCCAAGGCCGGGTGACTCTCGGGCCTGCGCCTCAGCGGGTGCCGTGGCGCTTGCCCCTGCGTGACTGTGGACTTCACGAGATGTGGGGTAAAGTCAGGTGTGTGTGTCCATGGTGTGAGTGTGCTGTGCCTTTCTAAGCTTCCTGAGCTGTGGTTAATGACCAGTTTGGGCGTGTGCCCGCTCTAAAGGACACGCTTCAGAGCTGGAGCGGCACTGAGTTTTGAGGGGTTTGGGGGCTTGCCTCCTGTACGGTCATCAGCCACAGAGGAACTGTGCTGATTGGGTAGGTCTGGAGGAATCATTTTTATAATTAAGGAAGAGTGTATCTCTTAAGTGCGAAGGTTGTTAAAGATCAGGTTCAAATGGTTTCGAACCTTCCTGCTGGGGAAAAAGTATTAGAGATATAACAAGATTAGGTTTGTGTGGTTTTATATAATAAAGAGAAAGCCAGCTGTAGCTTAAGGAGATAGAAATTCGTCTCTCTTTCCAGAAGTAGGCAGGCTGGGGCTGGTATGTGGCTCCATGTTCGTCAAGAGACTGGGACTCCTTCCATCTTGCCTCGTAGTCCAAAATGGCTGTTTTAGCTCCAGCCATTCCAGTCTCATCCCAGGTAGCAGGAAAGAGGAGGGAGCAAAGGAGACATTTCCTCCATCTCCATCGATAGGATTCAACTTTTTCCTCTAGCCTCTGACTGAAATTTACATTTCCTTCAATTATGAAAGTACCGGCAAACCATAGAAACCACATTCGTGTTAACAAAATGGGTGACTTTATCGCCGATAGAAGTCGCAGGCCCCCGTGAGAGCTGCAACATGAAAAAAAAATCTCAGATTATTGTTTCTGCTGGAAAATAGGGTAGTTTTTAAAATGTGATAATAAAGAATTCTGTGTATTTTTGTGTCACTTTTATTTTTTACATTTTGATAATCCTATTTCAGTATAATCTGTTTCCTTTGAAATCTTGTGTGTTTTATTTTCTGTATTTTAAAATCTTTTTCTGAGAAGAGGTCCGTGGGCTTCACCAGACTGCAGAACGGGTCCACGGGGTACAAAAAAGGTGACGCCTCCCCCCAGCTGCGAGGACCCTTCCTAGAAGTGCACACAGTATCCCACTGACTTGGCCAACATCAGTCCCATGGCCTCCCCGACTGCTAGGGAGGCAGTGCTCCCCACCCCGTCATTAGGGTTTTCATTGCTTAGGGAGGAAGAGCGGGGTCTGGGAGACGGCCAGCACTGTCTGAGTCAGGGATCAAGGAGGAAATGAGGTTGGTCGGTGGGAATGACCAGTCTCCCTCTGTGCAGTGAAAGCGTGCAGTTCATTACGGCGCTTCTCAGGCTTGAGTTCGGCTGGGCAGATATTTGTCCATCTGTACATGTGGGGCGCACGGGCTGGGAGAACACTGAAGTCGCTGGCTTTCAAATTTCAGTTATTTATTTACCACTGTACTAGTATTTATCCTGTAATTTTTTTTTTTTTAATGGGTGCACTTAGGAAAAGTTGAGTGCCTTTATTTAAAAAGGGAACTTTCCATGATTGTAGTAAATGGAGAGTCACTCTTAGTTGACCTAAATAGCAGGTAACTGAAAACAAAGGCAGCAGAAAGGAGCCAATGCTCAGTCGGCCTGGATGTCTTTGCCTGTCCCAGCTTCTGTCTGAGACCCCCTCCCATTGTTAAAAGGAGGCGAGTAAGTGAGCAGCACAAGGAGGGTGTTGGGGATATCCTAGTGCTAAACTCCGATCTTTTTCCTGGAAGTAACCAGAAGGATTGAGAAGGGACAGAAGGCGTCTTGTCCGAGTCCCTGTGACTTCATGCCTCGTCTTTCTGCATCTGCAGTGTTCTCTGTTTGTGTGGCTCCCACCTCACATAGAGGGACGAGACTTCACTCTGGCCCTGAGGTGTGTCCCCTCCAAGGAGTTTCCGTTTGCTTTGCAGAGAACGGCGACCCCGAGATCGCGCACCCGAGTACCATGCTTCATAGGGGCCTTGCCGTGGGTGCTTTACTGGGGTGCGGGCATCTCCGTGCACCCCAGCAGCTGTCCAGCACTGTGTTCCCCGGATGAAGTCCCTCCACCACCGCCGAGCTCGGGCCGCGCTGCCGGCTGGCCTGTGGGTCTCCCTCAGCCACTTTGTGCCGGAGCAGGTAGCTGGCCCTGCGTGCCCACCGGCAGTAAGGTCGTCCGTCCAGACAGACTGCAGTTGCGCCGACGGCTGAGATTTAGGCTCTGTTTTCCTTGTTTTGACTCAGACGGTTTTCCGAAAACGTAAATCCGGTTGTATGACTTGCGATCTTCGGCAAGTAGGGACTTACCCAGAGTTCGTGACTCGAGTCTCGGAGGAGATATGTCAGCACACCCGCATCTTGACCCTCGGTACTTTGTGGTGGTGAACGTGTGCTTCCTGGGGCAGGGGCAGGGGGTGGGGGCCCTGTTTGCTGAGGTGGCGGCAAATTTCAGCGAGCCTTCTGGACGCAGCCCTGCATTGCCCGTGTGTGTTCCGGGTGAGAGGTCAGGATCCTTAGAAATTTCGGATGGAAGGTGGGTTTGACTCGTGGCCCCCTCATCCTGCCTCTGGCACCGTGTCGTTGTAGAAAAACGAGAAGCGTGAGCCGGTCCGGGTGTCCAGGGTGTCAGCTGGGTGTCAGCTGGGGTGGCCCTAACAGAGCCCCACAGACTGGGCGGCCTGAAAACAAACTTCTGTCTTGCAGTTCTGGAGTCTGGGAGTCCAGGTGACCGTGACGGCTCCTGGCAGGGCTGCCGTCCTTGCCTTGCAGCTGGCCTTTTCTGTCTGCCTGTGCATCCCTGGTGTCTCCTCCTCTGCTGATAAGGACCCCTGTCCTGCTGAATTAGAGTCCCACCCTTAGGACCCCATTTCACCTTAATTACCTCCTTAAAGGCTCTACCTCCCAGTATAGTCCCACTGAAGGTTAGGGCTTCACATATGAATTCTGCCTGGCTGGCGGGGGGGGGGGGGGGGCACCTGCAGTCCTGGGGAGTCCCGAGAATGGTGTCCTAGGAGCTGCCCACCTCCAGTTCAAGGATTGCATCCCAGCATGTGAAGCACGTAGGATTCCACTCAGGGGAGATGCCTGCCTCTCTAAAACCCCGAAGAGCCTGGCTGGGGGGCCCCAGCTCTGCTCTGTGAAGCAGGGAGCATTTCCCTCACATCCTGCCAAGCGGCTTCCCCAGTTCCTTTACTGGTCAGTACAGGCGGCTGCCTCGGTGCTGTGACAAAACTGGAGTCCTGAATCCTTGGTGCTTGGGGATAACTCACAGGTCCCCTGCCAAGCAGCCTTCTCCTCGAGAGCTCTCTCTCTTCTCTCTCTCTCTCTCTCTCTCTCTCTCTCTCTCTCTCTCTCTCTCTCCTGTGTCTGTCTCTCCTCTCGAGACATGTCTCTCGATGTGGCAGAGGGTTTTGTCCTTGGCTTTTTGGCTTGTCGGCTTGTCGTTATTAAGGGCCCAAGAGAGGATGCTGTGGCCAGGCCTACATTGCTGACCTTTCTGCAGGCCCTTTGGCACTTGAGAGCACACAAGGCCTGTTGGGAAGAAACGGTTATTTCGTGAAGTACTAGAGGCAGTCTGGAGCACCCCAAAACAGCCGCAGTTCTGCCCAGGCACTTCCATTTCCACAGCTAAGTTTGTGTGTATTTGTGTTTCGGGTGCGCAGGGGTGGGAACCGCGGCCCGCCTGTTGCTTTGGCGGGTGATGTGCTGTCCCAGCCAGGAGGCCACACTCTGAAACCAGGCCGCCTGGTTCCCCAGGCTCCCCTGGGTGGACGGAACCTCTTGGGGTCTGTCATCCCAACCCAAGGATGCTGCCAACACCCGTCTTTTGCTGAGAAGAGTAGTTGGGTCAGAGCTGAGAGTCGGTGAGCAGCAGCTCTTATCAGTGAGCCTGTTTGTATTGTTTCCTTAACGTTATTCCCGAGGCCTTACCCCCTTCATCTCCCGGATCATCCTGCCGCACGACTGTAATATTCCGACTTACTGGATTGTTTGGGCAGTTGGGGTGCGCCAGCCAGGTATTTTTGTTTTTGCACTGACTGTCTTCACTCAGTTAAAAAAATTTTTTCTGTTAAAAAGTTTTTAATTTTTTTTAATGTTTATTTATTTTTGAGAGAGAGAGGGAGAGCAAGAGCGAGCACGAGCAGGGGAGGGGCAGAGAGAGAGGAAGACGCAGAATCGGAAGCAGGCTCCAGGCTCTGAGCTGTCAGCACAGAGCCCGACGCGGGGCTCGAACTTACAGACCGTGAGATCATGAGCTGAGCCGAAGTCGGACGCTTAACCGACTGCGCCACCCAGGCTTCACTCATTTTAAGGAAAGAATGGGCAGCACCAGGCTTGTAGTAAATTATTTTTTTCTGCTTATGTGTTCCTTCCTGGTTAGTGCCTGGGCTGGGGCGTGAGCAGGCCACAGGTGAATCCTGTATTTATGGGCCTGTTACCAGTAGCCTTTGTATGTTCTCAGTTAACCGCATTGCCAGTAGGGTGACAGCTGGTGACAGCTGGTGACAGCTGCCGGGTTCTTGTCAGTTCACCAGCAGTACTTGCGAATAGTTTAATGCAGTCTGCTACTTGAAGAGCTGGAAAAATGGGGCTTTGAGGCTGGGTGGCTGTGCATTCCCTGGAGGGGCAGCCCCTCTCCATGCTTTTGTATGACATTTGTAGCCCCCCCCTCCCCCCGCCTTTTGTTTCTATCCTTTTGTTGGGGACTCTGGTGCTCCCGTTGGCTCTTCTGCCTGACGTGGAGAGGAAATGTGGGGGGGGGGGCACAGGACGCTGTTCGCTGCTCACAGCGGTGGCCGTGTGGCTCGGGGAGAAGGCCAAGAGGACAGGCCGACGGCCCCCACCTCCCCGTGGTAACCTTGGCCTGTATGTCAGTGAGCAAGGAGCCAAAAAGCCTGGTCCGAGGAGTTGCCAGCCAGAGGGGAAGACCCACAGTGGCGACGTTAACAGACACGTGAACTTGGCTGGCGAATCTCAAGCGCTGGAAGGGGGGCTGTTTCAGGGTGTATTATTAAGACAGGTTGGTCTCGGGTGATGGCGCAGCTGAGGCCTTCAGGGTGAGGGGGACGGTGGGGCTCTGCTGGTGGGTGGTGATGCCGGAGGTATGGCTGGGTAGCGGGAAGTGGGGAGCCCTGAGCTGGAGGATGCTGGAGACGGCCCTCAGTCGGATTTTATGCCAAGAGCAGCGGGAAGCCGGGGCAGGGTGTTAAGCAGAGTGACGTGATGGCTCCCGCTTGCTCTTGCAAAGGGCAGGTTGGGAGGCTCGTCTGCCACCTAGGGCACCCTCAGTAGTACACCCTCCAGGCCTCCAGTCCTCCCCGTAAGTCCCCGCTGGCCCTTCCTTGCTTGGTGGTTCGTGAAGGCCTCCCCTGTGCCTCTCAGGCTGGGACTCCTGAGTTGGCGTGCGTGCCCCCACTCTCTCAAGCTGCCAGCAATCCACAGTCGGTGCCCTGAGCGCTGTGCACGGACACCCACAATACAGCAAGGTGCTAGGTGCTGCGGAGAGCTGGGGGGGGGTGGCACAGCCTGGGGTCTGGCCCTCCCTCCAGTGCTTCCTGACTAGGCGTCCCTTTCTCTTGCTTTTTTCTCCCCCCAGACTCTCTGGGCCCCGTTTCCTCATGTGTAAAATGAAGACACTTACACTGGCTTCTCAGGGCCGTTCTGAGTGTTAAATGCACTGACCTAGCACGGCAGGAAACCCGAGTGCTGAACCAGGCATTACACGGGATGGGCGCCCCTCCGAGTGCTTGTAAGCCCCACATGTGGTGAGCCTTGCCGTTCTGGGTTCCCGAGTCTGCTCGTCGCCCAGCAAGGCGTGGGGACCAGGTCGAGACTGAGGACAGTGAGAGAATCGCCATGAGTGTCCAGCATCATGTCATGATGTTTGGGTGGCATCTCTGGAGGAATGCCAGTTCTTTCTGGAGTTATTTCCAGAGACCCTCTGTGGGGGTCAGTTTGGAACCCATTCAGTAGCCCCAGGGGTCAAGCTCTGAACCCTAGTTGGAGCCCAAACTCCTAGGGTCGTGAGCCTAGTCCTTGGCTAGTTCCCTCCTGGTTCTTTCTAGGTGACCTCTGCCAGCCTGGCTTCAGATGGCACACCCCACCCGCGGGTTCAGACCGGTCTCTGGGGCAATTCCAGTCTCCTTCGAGGAGTGCCCCGAAGAGGTTCATGGTATGCTGTCTCCTCGCTTGTTTCGCCTCCTGTGACCCAGGCTTTATTTACGCTGTTGCCCAATTGTCACAGCATCCCTGCAGGCGGGCATCTGGGCCTCGGTTCGTAGTTGAAGAAACAGGCCGAGAGGCGCCGCGGGAGGCCTGAGTGCCAGGATGCGGTGGGACCGGGCTTTCCTCTCTCCCTCCTTGCTGTTCCTGGAAGCCCAGGGCTTCTGGAGTGCTCCGCCCTCAGAGGAAAGCATTCGGGTCTGCCGAGTTGTCCCCCCTTGAAGAGGCTTCCCTCCCGAGCACTCGTCTGGAAGAGCTTTTCCTGCACCACCCGTGCTATTTTCACGTCTGCAGATTCCAGGTTTTCAAAGCCTTCCTGACCTGAAACCTGAATATGCTTTTCCTTGGATTTGCGTGTCCCCACGGGGATGTGAGCTCCTTGAAGCCAGGCGCTTTGCCTGCTCGCTTAGGGCCTGCATCCCAGGGCCTGTAATCCTGCCTGACATGTCGTTGTGGCTCAAGAGACCTTCGTGGAGTGGATGAAGGAACGGAATGGTGTTTATTCGAGTTCTGACAAACCTGGAGACTTTGGAAAGGGTTCTGCTGGAGTGACCTGAAAGCCAGTTCCCCCGTCACCCCTCCGTCTCTAGCTCGGTCATGCAGCAGGAGCCCGGGACTGTGAGGTACACATGGGGGTGAGCGGTGCCCCCCGCCCCCGTCACGGAGGAGGCAGCTGGTGGTGGTAGAGGCAGCACTGGCTTGAGAGTCAGGAAGCCTTGGCTCTGACTGCCTCTGATAGTAGTGGGTCCCTCGATGTCCCCGTGCCTCAGTTTCCCCAGCTTTGACTCGGAGGAGACTGCGCTCAAGGATTCCTTATGCTTCTCCCCATCTATTCTGGGAAGGGAGTCATGATCCCTGTGTTCTGTGCAGCTGTGAAAGCCAGGTTGTTGAAGTCTGGATGTTTCTAGTGTCTTGTCTTGTTGGGCTTGTTGGTCTGCGGTCAAAGCCAGACCTTGTCATTTTCCCCATGCTGACTGGCTCCCTTGCAAATGTGCTGACCGTGGAGCTGACTTTGCACGACCTTTGGTTGGTACACTCGTAAGCACAAGCACACTGACGTTGACATCTGGCCCGTAGCTTTTCCTCCTCTAGGCCAGGTGCTGGCCGATGTAGGAGGCATGGCCATTTGGAAAGAGGCAGGATGGTATGTGTGTGAGTGCCCGGATGCCTGCGGACTGCTTTGAAAAGACACTGCCTTACAGAGTTGGTACAAGGTGAATTAACCTTGGTGAGAGGCAAATATCACCTTCAGGTTTTAATTCTGAGTGGCCAGCAGCCCCTTTTACATGGTCACTGCCAAGTTTCTATCACCAGTGCTGCTGGAAGATGAGATATATAAATCCGTTCTGTACTTTACGCGTCCTTTATTTTTATAGTGTTCTGGCGTGGGTGGTCGCAGATGAATTGAGTTGAGAAGGCAGCCTTTTGGGGTGGGAAGAACACTGGGGTCAAGCTGACCACAGTGCTGCTGTTGAAGAGCTGTGTGACCTTGGGCAAATGCTTTACCTTCTCTGAACTCGGTTTCCCCATCCCTGAAACGAAGTGAAATACCACCTGCTTACAGGATTCTGAACAAGCTGTGTGAAATGTGTAGCACAGAGCTTCGAGTATATTATGTGTGGTGTTTTACTGGAAGCCCGGGGATAGTTTCACGGACTGCAGAAGCCCTTGCCGCCGTGTGCAAAACTGTGTTAGGGAGTTTGTGCTCGTACATGGATTTTTCCTGGGGAGAATTTCTTTGCTTTCGTTATTCTGCTTCAGAGGGCTCCAGACCTTGGAAGAAAGTCAGAAACACGTGGGTGCTCAGTGTGTGGCGATTACACACGATATCTGCAGCAGCCCTAGTGGGTATGGTGGTGTTACCCTTGCTGTCGCAATTCTGCTCTGATGTTACTACCGGTAGGCTCGCTGTGTTCTTACCCACATCCCTGCCCCGAGTAGCAGTGGGAGCTTGAGCAAGGTATCTAGCCTGTCTGTGCCTCCGTATTCTCATCTGTAAAATGGGGCTATTAGAAGTACTTGTCGAATAGGGTTGTGAGGATTAAATCAATACATACATGGAAACTACTGAAGATATTTTATGTAAATTACGTCTTGGTAGGAAAAAATGGAAAAAACATGTTTGGGAGAGCGCCTGGCATATTAAGTGTTCAGTAACTGGTAGCTCTGTTATTAACATCCTCAAAGGGTACATTTCTGGCTAATCATCCTGAAGGCAGCATCTGGGCCTTCTTGTTGAGCTGCAAAGGGAGAGGCCTGATTTCCTGGTTTACTGAAATCCTCCCTGCTGCACAGGCCCCTAAAGTTCCCTTTATGCGGCTTTTGCTCCTGAGTCTTCCCTCCTAGTTAAGAGGAGAAGAATGTGGTTGGTCTGAGAGGCTGGGGGCCATGAGAAAAGAAGTGATTGGAAGGACGGTGGTTCTCAATTGGGGGTGCTTTCATCCCCAGAGGACCTTGGGCAACACCTGGAGACGTTTTTGGGTGTCACACTGGGGTGGGGATGCTGTCAGCTTCCTCCTGTGCACAGGACGGCCCCCAGCAGAGAATGGTCCAGCTCTGGAGACAGCAGTGCCCAGGGCCCCGAAACCCTAAGGCCGGAGAGGGAGGCAGTGGGGCTGTTTTCCGGGATCCGTGTTTTATTGTAAACCTTTTCCTTTTTTTTTTTTTTTTTTTTTTTTCACCACGTGCCTCCTGCATGGCCCAGGGACTAAAACTTGGGAGATAAATGGACTCCAAACGAACCCAAATGAAATGATCGTTCTCAGAGAGCATTTGTTCTTGGGCATGACCTTGGGAGCCATTGAGTTCCATCAGTGCAATGAGGATGATTTGGGGGGGGCTGTAGATGCATAAGAATAAACACCTGTAGACTGTGCTGGAATAAATGATAGCTGGATCTGATCGCTGTAGAGACATGCACATTCAGAACGTGCAGCTCCTTGGGGCTCCACTTATTCACAATTCCTTCAGTTGGTCCTTGTTGGTATTCATGCCTTACATTCCTTCACTTCCCCTGTAAAAATGAGTTTCTACTCCTGAATTAATTTCTTTGTTTGAATATATGATTATTTGGAAACAGGAAGTTGAAGTGGCTCAGCCTTGATTCCCGCTGATTGCAGGAAGGGCAGCCCTGCGGCCACCAGGGGGCACTCTGGCCCTTTCTCTGCTTTGCTCAAGACCGCTTCCCTTCTGCAGCTGTGGGGTGTTACTGTCTCAATTTTGGATGCCCCGTGCTTGTGCCCTATTTTAACTGTGAGGTGGGGGTGGTGATGGCAGTGGGAGCAGCGGTCTTTTCTAGTCGACAAACATCAGGCACGCGCAGAACGTTGTATTTGCTGTTAGCGTGACTACAGTTGTACATTGCTGGCGGCTTTCTGAGGAGGGGTAGGTGTCTGGCCCTGTTTTGAAAAGGCATCATACAGCTAATTAGAAAACAGTTCTCCTCTGTCACTGCTTTTCACGAGGTATAATTCATTATCGGTGGAGTGTTACTCGGCATTGGAATCCTAACTGTTGCCTCCTTTTTCCTTTTTTTGGGGGGTGGGGAGTGATTGATAGGTCATAGAGAGAGGTAAGCCCAGATAATCTACTCGATTGTTTCCTTTTGATGGCTCCTCACTTTTGAGAATGAGCCGGGGCAGAGGGTGAGAAACACCTCCTTGGTTGTCAATAGGCCTTGTTGAGCGGGCCCTCTTCTGTCCCGCTCTTCCTGGAAGGGGTTCTCAGTGCTAGCGCGGAGGTCTGGCTCATCGCCTGGCAACACAATTCCACACATCCTGCAGCTTGAAGAGTGCTTTGTAGCAATTCAGAGGGGGCAGCGAGGCCCGACAGCCGGCCCATTGCTTGGCTGAGCGTTTGATGATTCGGCTTCAGGCGGGGAGGGCGGGCCAACAGGCCATTGCCCTGGTTGCACTCTGAGCCCCTCGCCCACTCCCTTAAGCACATGGAGTGCATCTGGTTGGTACAGCCAACACACATTGGGAAAGTTTCTTTAAAGGGGAAACTTCCCACTGAATGTTATCTGCTAGACCTTCAGCTGTTGTCTTGGTACTTAGAATGTTCCAGATGGAATTTAGACATGCTTCACTTCTTTATTGATGTGTTTATGTAGTCCACAACGTTTACTGAGCATCTCTCACATGCTGGGCCCTGCTGTAGGTGCTGGGGAGTCAAAGGTAAAGGAGGTTCAGCTCTGCCACTCAGAAGCACCGTGCCTCAGTTTCCCCATCATTAAAATGCAGCATCCTCTGTCGTGGTGAGGACTAAGTTAATCTAAAGTGCTTATGCCAGTGTGCTCAGCATCTGTGAGTTCTTGCTACATGGACCCGGCCCACAAGAAGTTCAGGGTCTCTTGGAAGCAGCCACGGTGAGAAAGCCCAGAAATAAACACAGAAGGGTTGCACGGGGCAAGGAAGGCAGTTGGGTCACGCGGGGTGATGTATTCCTTGTTGCCTATGGGCACCAAGTGACTGGCACAGTGACCTTCCCTCACCCCCACCTTGAATGCCCCCCCCCCCCAGAACCGGAGAGGCCTCCGGCCCCACGTGGGGTGCCGCCTGGAACTGACCTGCATGGCTGTTTCCCTGTTGCTGCTTTGAGATGGAGGCTGCTGTCCAGGCCAACAGGGGGGAAGGGCTCAGCGGTGGGTGTAGGGGGTTGGGGGGCACTCCAGGGAGAGGGCAGCTGTGTGCAAAGGCTCCTGAGGGAGGAGTCCACCCAGCCCCGCACCCCTGGGGTCTGGAGGAGCTCTTCCTGCTGCCAGGCCCTCGGTCCCCTGCCACGTGCACTCACCCTTCGCAACACCCCCGTAAGGGCGGAGCCGCTGTCACCTCATGTTACAGAGAGGGGAAGGGACTTGGCTGGAGCTGGCCTGTCCCCCGGGGTACTGCCAGGAGTCTCTCTTCCAGGGTGACCTCTTGCTTTAGGCTGGGGTCGCTCCCCCGTGAAGCTCTCCCTTGACCCTCATCACCGCGGCTGCCGTGAACTACCGTCACCTCCCCAGGTCTCAGCATCATGTCTGTGCTCGTGGTTCTTTTGAGCCAAACATGATTTACCCCCTTTTGGGATTTCATGCTTCTAGTCTCAGATCTGTTGTGTTCCTGCCGGCTCCCTTAGCAACGCACACTCCTGATTTGCTTACGGACAGGGGTGCTCAGGGGTGGGTGTTGATCGCCCCTCAGCCAGGAATACTGTTTGGTCTTGAGCTCTCCAGTGGGCTCTCAGCCTGGTGGGCAGCAGCTTAGGTAATGTAACCGTTTGTTGCAGTTCTGAGCTGATCCAGAGGCTTCCTGCTCAGGGGGTGAGGCACCGGTTAGACTTGTTTGAAATGCCAGCTTTGCTGGAAATGCGCCACCAGAAGAGCCGGGGCAGCTCAGTGTGTGGTCACATCACAGGGGCAGTTACCAGGTGTGACTTTGGCGGGGGAGGTGGCCTGCTGGGGCAGGCATCCCGTGGAAGTGGTGGGTCCCTGGAGCAGTGAGGCTGGAGAATGCCCCAGGCTCCAGCGGGGATTCCAGTCCTTAAAGGTGGGAGTCCCCCCCCCCACCCCCCCGTGAGACGGCCTGATCGATAATGGGAGGGGGGTAACGGGAGGCGTGCCAGGGGTTCTGGCACAATTCTTCCTTTACCTCCATCTCTTTCCTCTCTGCGGGATCTTCAATATTACCTTTTTAAGTTTTATTTATTTATTTTGATGGGGTCGGGGGAGAGAGAGAGACAGACAGGGAGAAAACATGCACAAATAGGAGATGGACAGACAGAGTGGGAGAGAGAGAATTCCAAGCAGGCTTTACATGGTCAGTGCAGAGCCCGATGTGGGGCTTGAACTCAGGAACCCCGAGATCATGACCTGAGCCGACATCTAGAGTCAGCCGCTTAACCCAGTGAACCACGCGGGCGCCTCAAGGGCAACCATGAAAGTTTGTTATTTGTGTGTGAATACATTTGCACGGAAGAAACTGAAGATACTAACAGGGCGCAGTAAGGGTTTGCCTTCCCCCTCTTCCCAGCCTCCCCCCCGAATCTAACCTCTGTGGAGGCAGCATCTGGAAGAGTGCAGCTGCCGGCCTGCAGGGACAGGGCTGGCCCTCGCCTTTGACCCTTGCCCTGGGACAGGGTGTCAGCTTTCTTCTGAGCACACCCAGCTGCCTCAGGCGTCTGCACCCACTCAGCTTCCTGGTGCCCATGACGCCGTCCCTCTGGTCCTTCTGCTGGGAGCACTGCCCACCGCCTCTGCCTCCCAGCTGGTGGCCTGGAGAGCGCTGGCTCATTTTTAAGACTCAGTTTCGGTGTCACCTCTTCTACACGCAGAGACATCACAAATGGCCGCCTCGTTATCAGTAAAGCCGGGAGCACTCAGGCTTGCCAAAATGTCAACCCTGCGCTCACTGCTCAGGTGGAGACCCCGCTGGGGTCGGTCCTGAGTGTCCCCCACGGGTGGGTGGGTGGGTGTGTGGGAGGGTCCCTCCCTAGGGAGAGAAGAAAACAACAAAACGCCAAGGCAACCTGGTCATACACAAACGGGACAACATCCCTCGCGACCTTGTAACCCGAGACCCCTTAATCAGACTACGTGTTTGTATGTTACCACATACGGGAGGCGACGAAGTAAAAAAATATACAAAAAACTACGCCACGTGGCCTTTGGGGCTCAGCTCTTTGATACGAACCCAGCTGAGCGGTGCTGGCAGGAGTAGCTGTGAGGACTCTGTGCGAGAATCCTGCTACATGTGAGCCCCGAGAGAGGGAACCTGCGAGGGCTGAGCATGTGCCGCCCCTCCTCGCAGGCTGCTGAGCGGGACACGTCACCCGTGCCTCCCTCCCTCCGGGGAGCAGGGAGTGAGGGGCAGAGAGAGCGGGGTGGGAAGGTGGGGACATCTGTCCCACATGGAGGTGGACAGTGGGAGGCGTGGTGGCACCTCTCCAACACAGAGCACCTCACGTGAGAAGGCACTTAGATTTCAGGCTGTTTTTAGGTCTGTGGTTTGGGTGGGTGACTTTCCCGAGGCTCTGTTTTCTCTTCTGCAAAACGGGATCCATAATCTCTCCCTCACAGATTTGCTGGCAACATCTGACAAACTAGAGCTTGTCGAGTACCTGAATCTGCTGGGTGCAGGCCGAGTGTGAGGTCCAGGACCCCTTTCACTGGCGTCCAGGCTTCGGTTCGTTGTGCCACCCTTTTCCCCCGATCCTTCCCGAAAGGCCCGCCTCCCCTTGTCCCTGAAGCACGGAGATGGGAAGGGCAGCTACCGAATGGGGTTCCCACTTACGTCTAGAGGGGAAGTTAGGTTCCGGTCCTGGGACATCAGGTGACAGGTCATAGTCAGTATCTAGTGACGCTTGCCCTAGTGCCCTCTGTGGCCGCAGCACACGTGCTGGGTGTTTGTGGGAGGCTTAGATGAGATGGGAGGGAGAACTCGGCCAGGGCCCAGGTGGGTTTTGACCTCTCCCCTCCCCATACACACACATTCTCCCGAGTTTCCGATGGGTTTAGCCAAGAAGTCAGAGCTTAGGGGAAATCAGGAGGTGGCAGGGAACAGGAGACACAGCCTCTCTAGGGTGGTGGTTCCCTGGCCTGGGCTCCTTCTACAGGATTCTGCCGGTCTTGGCTCCTGCTGCCGGTGGACTCCTGGCTTTAAGAAGGGAGCCTGCTTTGGCCATCACTGGCCGCCTGTTCTCAGACGTCCACCGCTGTTGGCGAGAATTGCACGGGTGCCCTGTGCGCATCTGGTGCGGGGAATGCGTACCAGTGGGGCTTCTCTGGGGGACAAAGCGGAGCGCCCAGGGGTGCCTGTGCCTCCCAGAGGCGGCACATCCTGCCCTGCCGTCCACTTCTCTGGGACCTCGGGCCCTTGCACTGGCCTGGTTCTGAAAGGGGCTGGGAGCAGGGGACCCTGGACACACACCGGTGCCTCCGGAGTGCGTTAGGGACAGTGAAGGCCGGGCCGCAGGGACTCCGCGTGTGAGCACGTGTGTGCTCAGTGTGTCCTCGGTGCCAGGCTCCACTCTAAGTGTGTTCCATTTATCCCCCTCCTCTGCCCTTCCCACCAGCCTCACGGGGCAGGTGTTGTCCTGCCCATCTTACTGACAGCCAGAGGCTGAGTCTCGGAGATGAGGGGGCGTGCCTCACCTCACACAGGCGCTGAGTGCTTGTCGGGAGCGCCTGGGTTCCCCCCCTGTGCCCTGCCGCCTCCGGCCGTGTGTATCCACTCGGGCGTTCATTCAGCAAGTACCGAGAACCCGCCGTGGGCAGAGGTTCCCACAGCGCCGGCACTGCTGACCTTTGGGTCGGGTCATCCCGTGCTGTGGGGGCTGCCCTGTGCACTGTAGGATGCTGACCAGCGTCCCTGGCCTCTCCCCCTCGATGCCGTAGCACCTCCACTCCAGTTGTGACGGTCAGAGATGTCTCCGGACATGGCCAGGTGCCCTGTGGGGTGGGCAGCCCGCCCCCTCTCAGGTGAAAACCACTGCTCTAGGGGGGAAAGCAGGAAACACGGAGCTTACCTTTTATTGGAGAGTTTCGGAGACCACAAACGTAAATAAATCTATCAGGGGATGCTCTGTCCTCTGAAGCAAAATGAAGCAGAACAGGAGCACAGATGGAGGCTGACTGGAGGGGCTGCTGTGGCCTCCTGTCTGTGAAGGCCCTTCTGATGAGGGGCCTTTTTTTTTTTTTAACATTTTTTTTTTTTTAACACTTATTTATTTTTGAGAGACAAAGCGCAAGCGGGCGAGGGGCAGAGAGAGAGGGAGACACAGAATCCGAGGCAGGCTCCAGGCTCGGAGCTGTCAGCACAGGGCCCCACCTCAGGAACCGTGAGATCACGACCTGCTCGAAGTCGGATGCTGAACCCACTGAGCCACCCAGGCGTCCCGGGTGAGGGACCTTTTGTGCAGAGGCCTGATGCAGTGAGAAAGGGAGCCGTGAGTATATTGGAGGAAGACTGTTCCTAGCAGAGGGATAGCCAGTGCTAAGGCCCTGGGGTGGGAGAGTGCCCAGTGGGGCATAGGCAGATGGAGCCAGGGGCAGGGGGAGAGGAGGGCAGAGAGGGTGGGCATGGCTTCAGCTGTCTGTATGGGATGGGACACCCACCGGGGCTCTGGAGCAGGGGAGAGACCCAGACCTGTGTTTAGGAGGATCACTCTAGCCCCTGGGTGGAGAGTCGACGATGGGCCGACTGGGGGGCAAAGGAGAGACGCTGGCAGATGATGGTCGGGGTCGAGGCAGCAGACCCAGACACCGGAGGCGACTCTTGGGCTCTCTGCTTAAGAGGATGATCTCTAGGCGCCGGGGTGGCTCAGTCACTTAAGCGTCCTGAGGGTCACGATCTCCCTGTCCGTGCATTCGAGCCCCGCGTCAGGCTCTGTGCTGACAGCTCAGAGCCTGGAGCCTGCTTCAGATCCTGTGTCTCCTCCTCTCACGCTCTGTCCCTCTCTGTCTCAAAAATAAACACTAAAAAAAAAAGAGAAAGGATGCTCTGTGGGCTCTTTTGAGATTCAGATAATCATTGTGATCCCTGCCCCAGTTTGAAAGCCCCGGCCAGCCCCGGCTAGTCCTGTCCCTTCCAGAGCTGAGAGTGTGCCTCTTAATCTTTGAGCTGTTCCTTCTGCAGTTCAGTCCTTTTCTTTGACCCCATTTCTTGAACCAGCACTTTTTAAAAAAGGTCAGTTAGCTTCCTGCTAGGAAGGGCAGGCACTGTGTTTCCTGATCTGAGGTCCCTGATGGGCTGAAGGAAGCATCTTCTTCTGTGCTTCTTAAGGTTACCGTTTTTTTTTTTTTTTTTTTTTTTTTTTTTTGTCTCATTCAAATCCAGTTGCCCTCAGATAGCTTTTTCCTTTTTCTTTTTTTAAAGTTTATTTGTTTTCAGGGGCATGCACGTCGGGAAGGGGCAGAGAGAGAGGGAGAATCCAAGCAAGTTTCACGCCATCAGCTCAGGGGCTGACACGGGGCTTGAACTCACGAACCTGTGAGATCCAGCGCTGAGCCCCAGTCAGGAGTCAGATGTTTAACCCACGCAGCCGCTCAGGCATCCCACCCCCAGCCCCCCCCCAGATAGCTTTCTGCCTCAAGTTGCCTTGCGGGCCTTCAGCTGCCCTCGAGTTACGTTCCTCTCTCCAACAACTGCGTTTTATCGATCCCCTAATTAATTTTAATCACTTTATATTGGTAACCTTCGTCACAGCTGCCCTTGATAATAATGAAAAAGTAAAGTGTCTCTGAACGTGTCCTTGTTTTCATTTATCATTCCTCCGTGGCATTCTTGTAATCGTTAATTTATTCGTTTATCCCTAGGGGCCTGTGTGATTAGGGCCCTTCTGAAATTCACTGATAAAAAGATGCACTATGCTCGAAAAAAACCAATCACCTCTCCTTACTTCAGTTTCCTGGAATTGGAAACCACGTCTGAGGCTTTTTTAATGAGGATGAGGCAGCAAAAAATCAGAATTGGTTTTCTCGAACTGTGGCCACGACTTGGTCTCAGGCCATCTGACAGTTATGTGCCTTATTTGAAAAATCAAGGCACAGTTCGATGCTTATGGGCACTTGGATGCCAGAAGAATCTCTTCAAGGGAAACCAAATGCAGAGGTACCCCTTGCTAGAGTTCTCTTGGGCCAGTTCTTTCTAAACAGTTCTTGTCACCCACATTTACCTGGTGGTGTGGCTTCATCCAGGATTGTTCCAGGGTTAGCTTTGGGTTGAGGCCAGCATGTGGTGAGCTATAATCGAAGTGTTCTTTATAGCACACGAAATAGTTGAGGCACTGATCCCAGGAATACTGGAAATCTGCATTTTTCTGTGCCTGTCTTTGTTAAAATTAGTTGCTGACCCTTGTCCTTATTGCTGTATATTGTATTCAGAGCATTCTCTGCCTTCCATAGATGGGTCCAAAAGAAAAAACCTCCTGGGGGAAAGGAACCGGAAAGAGACCGTGGTTTCTGCTAAAAGGGGATGTCTGCCCGGAATGTGGGCGTGGTCCAATTCCGCAGGTGGGAGGAGTTGGCTCTGAACTCAGGCCCACTTGCGCCGATCAATGTTTCTTTTTTTTAAAATGTTTTTATTTATTTTTGAAGGGGGGAGAGAGAGAGAGGGAGAGAGAGAGAGAGATAGAGAGAGCGCGAGGGCGCATGAGCTGGGGAGGGGCAGAGAGAGGGAGACACAGAATCTGAAACGGGCTCCAGGCTCTGAGCCGTCAGCACAGAGCCCCACACGGGGCTCGAACTCACGGACTGTGAGATCACGACCTGAGCCGAAGTGAACGCTCAACCGACTGAGCCATCCAGGCGCCCCCGTTCAATGCTTCTTTTTGCCTGTTCCCTGGCGGATAGCTGCAGGAGGGAGGTTGAGGTTTGCTTTGAGAGTTTCTAGGAAGTCAGCCTATCTCCCCAGAGTGTTGGGACAACGCATTGGGCAGGTGTTCACAGGTAAGGCCACAGTTAACTCAAATACAAAGCCAGGCTGCTCTAAGAATTTGATTTGAAAAGAGCATTTTTTGGGGAAAAAAAATCCACCAACATATCTTTAATGAAACTCGACCCTTTAGTCTACATTAGAATTTTTTCTTTCCCGAGTAGGATGGATAACTTAGAGTAGATTCATTTTTCTCCAGGTAACACGTGAGCCGTGGAAAACTCAAACTGGTGCCAGGGGCTGGCTGTCTGGGGATTCCTGTCCTTCCTCCCTCTCTTTCCAGAAGCCCTTAGATGCACCAGTGTGGTCCTGTCACACAGATGAGTCACAGTCCCTGAAGTGGAGAGAGTACTGTGGAGAGGAGAGTTTTACCGAGTTCTCTTTGTGCAGATATGAAGTTCAGGTGATTGAGTTGAGGAGTTGGGGCCCAGGGACCCCAACCGTATTTAACAGAGCTCCACAGTGGGCGTGCTGCCTGGCCTAGCGTGGGAGGAGGTGAAGAGTGAGAAGAGTGATTGCTTTGCGGAGGTGGCCCTCCACCATCCATCCTCACTAAGATGGTTCCTCTGGAGAGACAGGGCCTACGTCTCCATCTGAATCTCGTTGGGGAGGAGGGAGAGACGCGGAAGCACGATTGTCACGGCTTAATCTGCACTGCTTTCACCAGGGACCCGAGGAGTTTGGCTTCTGTAAATTTCCTTTGCTCATCCCCAGCTTGCGTGGGCTGTGGGATGCCACTGAAAAGCCACCTTGCTAGTGCGTTGGTGGCCCTGTCGAGAAATGCATATGGTAGCACGCGAGGCAGGAAGTCACTCCGGCTCCTGTCACAAAGACCCGCGGTAGAGCTGGTTTAACGAGATGGAGCTTCACCCCTCCCCACGTCAGAGTCTGGGACCTGGATCCCCCTGTATGTGGCTGCTCCGTTGTTTCTCATGCGTTGCCCTGGTCCACATGCCCATCACATTTAGGTTTCTGCCAGAGAGGTGGCAGGGCCCCTCAGGTCCAGCACGGGTTCCCACTCAGTCCCTCTCTTCTCTCATTTGCCTGCATGTCTCCAGCACCTTTACTGTGTCTGGCACCTGGTGAGTGGTTGGCCCAGTGAGCGCAGCCGAATCAATCAGCGGGTGTCGACTGCTCACCGGGTGCCAGGCCTCTGCTTGACCTTGACCGTCACCCTTGCGCATCTGCACCCTGACGCTGCAGGCATGTGTTCTTTTGTCACCTATCTTACAAGTGAACGATCCACGGTCCGTAGAGATGAAAGAACTTGTTTGCAGTGATAGCATTTCTTACCGAGAACCTATGGAGACTTCTGGCGTGGATATTTTTTTAAGGCCAAGAATTGATTGACAGCCCTGGAATGAGGTGTAGAACTGTGTTAGAAATTGCTAGAAAAAGACAGGAGCAAGGGCAATGTTGGGATAAACCATAGAGATTGTCCTATTGATATATGAGTTGCCGTTTGCTTTCCGCAAGAGGATAATCACAACATTCTAGCCGAGGTGGTAGGCGGGCTTGGCATCGGAAGGCCAGGATCTTCTTGGACCATCCGTAGGATGCGAGAAGCCCTCTCGGTGGCAGGACAACTCGACTTTTCCTAACCTTGCCTAACACCCCTTGAGAAGCACTGATGGAAATGAGGAAGGGGTCCACGTGAGGCTCGGGGAGAATGCCACCTGGCTCTTGGGGCTGGGATGCCAGTGCTGATGCCCTCTTCAGGGGACATGCCATGACAAGCCACAGGGACACTTGGTTAGTGGCTTCCAAAAGAAGAGAGGACTGGGCCGGACCTGCCCACTGGTGGCCTCACAGGCCCTGGTGTCTAGAGCCCACGTGCTGCCGTCAGCTGTCCCGCCAGCCGCCTCTGTGAGGTCTGTGGCTCCAGCCCCATTAAGACAGGCTGGCGGCCCCGGAGGCAGATGATTAATACGAGCTGGTGGTTCCTCTAGGGGCCCAGGGACTCCTAGAAAGACCACCACACTCTCATCCTCCTTAGGAGACGGCCCCTTCCCTGGCAGATGGGCATGTCCGCCCCTCCTGCCCTGGCTCCCTGCCCCCCTCAGAACCCGGCAGGAGCTTTTTTTCTGCACTTGGGGCCACATCCACATTCCTGCCGCTACACAACCCTGCCTTTTTCTCCCGTAGGCCGTGCCTGTCACTCTCCCCCCACACTGACCTTCAGGCAGCTCCTTGGATGTGCAGAGTTCATTCTTGCCTGGGGGCCTTGAATCTGGCCCTTCCTTCTGCCTGGATGCCCCCTCCCCCCCCCATCACCTTCCAGTTATTGCCTTGTTTCCCTCAGGCTCGCCTGCCTGCTCCCCCACAGAATTCTCTCCTTCCTGATCTTTCCCTTCCCAGCCTCTCTGTGGTGAGTTTCTTCTGTGCCTGTGTAGTATCTGTCTCCCCGCAGGCTCTGAGGGGGACCCTGCCCTGCCCCCCCTCCCCCCCTCGACTGGCGCCATGGATGGCACATAGCAGGGGCTTGGCAATGACTGGCGAATGAATGAATGAATGAATGTTCCCGGGAGGGGCCAGTGCTCACCAGCCTGGTGGTGTCGTGGCCGCCCAGGGAGGACAGCAGTGAGAGTTTGGAGCTGCCTGATCCTCAAGGAGCTGCCCTTTTTGGAGCAGGTGACTGTGAGCTTGTCCTTCGAGGAGGGGCAGGGCCAGGGGGTGGAGGCCAGGGTGTCCCTCCCGAGGCCGTGAACATAGTGGCGTCTTTTGCCCGGCTCCCCTCCCCTCCGTGGTTTTAGGAACCGTTGGCTCGTGCTTGGCAGAAGCCTGGATTTGGGCTCAGGGTGCAGCTCAGTTCTGTGTGGTGCTCGCCCTGCGACCTTGGGCCGACCCCAGGGTCCAGGTGGGTGCGTCGGGGCAGCCTCACCCGACCAGGGTGCTGCGCTGTTGGGGTCAGTGGGCGTGCTGCCCCGTGCCCTCGTGCCTGCGGGCTGTTCACAGCACCTGGTCCCTTCCTTGCGTGTTCTCAAGCCGGGAGGACGCCGGACTTTTGGTTTTGGTTCGCAGCCTGGGGTGCTCCTTTGGCTTCTCTGGTGTGTGCCCCCCCAACTCCCCTGCAGGTGGCTTTGGTGGTGTGGCATCTCCCTGTAGGAGTCTCCGTGAGTGATCGGCGGGGCTCAGCATGTGTAACTCTCGCACAGAGAACGCCCAAACCGCGGGTTCCCACGGAGGGGGTCATTCCCCCCCTCCCGGAGGAAATAGATGATGGTGGTGGTGTTCCTCACGCTGTCTCCTTGCTGGCCTCTGCACCATCTGAGGGTACGTACGATGGCCTTCCTTTTAGGTGTTGGAAACGGGCATTTAGCATGAAAGAAGGGAGTACATTCTCTGGGGCTGCACTTTGTCTTGGGTACATGATCCCCTGTTGAGTCTGGGGGGCTATTTCTGCCGGGACGGTTTCTCTGCCTGTTTACTGTGTGCAGTGCCTTCCCCTTCCACCTCTCTGCTCCTGGGAAAGGGAGCCAACAGATTGGGCTGCACTGAGGGGAGGTGCTGGTCTCCTCTTGCTTCCTTTGGAGGATTTGTTGTGAGGCGATTCTGCCCCGGGGGGGGGGGGGGGGGGAGCTGGGGCAGCGGGTGGAGGCAGGGGTAGGAGAGGGGAGGGGAATGGCCTTCCAGCTCCTGCTGCCACCTGGTGTCTTCCAGTAGTCTCCTTTAATCCCCATAACTGCTGCAGGAGGGGGAAGATTCTTGCTATTTTACGGGCGAGAATTGGTTTCAGAGAGGTTAAATCACCTGCCCAAGGTAGAACAGCTGGTAACCGATCTGAGCTCTTCTGAGCATCAAGCAGGAGTGTTTATTTGTTTTGGCTGTGTTGTGCTGCCTTCCAGGGAAATCGGTAACTATTGAGAACCTACTCTGTGTGAGAGGTGGTCACATTCTACCAAGGATTTCTTTTCCCTTAGTCCCCAAGGCCAACCTGCGGCGGTCCCCGTTGTAAAGTATGGCAGCTCGAAGGCTCGGAGAGAACCCCTATCTCGGTTCTGAGCGGGATTTGGGCTCAGGGTGGAGCTGAGACAGCTTCAGAGGCCAAGAGGGCCCGTGTCCTTGCTGAGTTCCAGGTGGGCCTGCTGGGGGTGCTGGGCGGAGCTGGGAAGTCAGGCAGGGGCGCTGTCAGCTGCAGGCACCCGAGCGCCCCCTTCATGGTGGTTTAAGTAAGCTTGTTTTCTTCCTGTACCAGACGGTGGGGAGGTGGGTGCTCATTGGCATGGTTCAGCCGCTCAGTGCTCCTAAGGGCTCAAGTTTCTTCTGCCCCATCTTCTTTATTTTATTTAAAAAATGTTTATTTTTGAGAGAGAGAGAGCGAGCGGGGGTGAGCATGAGTGGGGGAGGGGCAGAGAGACGGAGACAGAGGATCCCAGGCAGGCTCCCCACTAACAGCACAGAGCCCGATGTGGGGCTTGAACTCATGAACCGTGAGATCGAGACCTGAGCCCAAGTCGGGTGCTTAACCGACTGAGCCACTCAGACACCCCTCTTTGTTATGTTTATGGGAGTGTCATTAACAGAGTGTAATATTAGTTTCAGGTATGTGATAGGATTCAACAACTCCATTTCTCAGTGCTCGTCAAGATAATTGTACTCTTAATCCTTTTTATCTGTTTACCCACTTTGCTTCTGGCCACCCCCAGCTCTCTATATTTGAGAGTCTCTTTCTTTCTGTCTTGTGTTTCTTAAGTTCCGCATGCAAATTGGTGCAGCCACTGTGGAGAACCTCATGGGGGATCTTCTAAAAATTAAAAATAGAAATCCAACGTGCTTTGGTAATTCCACTGCTGGGTGTTTATCCAGAGAAAATAAAAACACTAATTGGAAAAGAGCTATGCACCCCAATGTTGATTGCAGCATTACTTAAAACAACCAGGATACCGAAGTTGCCCCAAACTTCTTAGGTTGTTAGTTTTCCATTCTCGTGTTTGCTGCTCCCTGGGTGCAAGCTGCCAGACCCCTGTTCGAGCTGGAAGCCAGGGAGAGAGGGTAGCCCCTGCTGTTTCTTCCTGGGAAAATAAAAGCCCTCTCACCAGTCCGTCTACTTACTAGACTTGCTTTTGTATCTCCGTGACCAGAACTGAGCCACGTGGTCCCCTCCAGCTACAAGGAAAACCATCAGGCCGTGTGCTAGGCTGGATGTTGAGAGAGGATAGGCTTGTTTCTGCTCCTACAGATCTCCCCCTCCAGCAGGGGAGGTTGTTAGAGTTAGGGCTGAGGTCCTTGGGCTGCCCCAGGATGGGGAATTGGCTTCATCTTGGAGAGTTCAGAAGGCTTCCTCCGGGAGAGGGTATATGAGCCAGGTTTTACAGGTGAAATAGAAGGGAAAGGACAGTGAGTCCAAATCACTAATGATTTTCCGTGTGCAGTTGCTTTCTTCTTCCAAGCTGACTGGTTCTGCCTGTCCTGCTCTTAGCTCACGAGTCTCCATTCCCTGCCCCGGGGGCAGCTTGACCTGTAACTCCCATCTCCTGCCTGTGTTCTGCCTGATGTTTGACATCCGCCCTTCAGCGGAGTCCTTGGTGCCCTGAAAGCGTGGCTGCCTGGTGCGCAGCCACTGAAAACCCTGCTACTCAGAGACTGTGTGGTACACGTGGGGTCACAAGGGTCCAAAGATGGCCACTCTGGGACTCCTGGGTGGCTCAGTCCGTTGAGCGTCCGACTTCTGCTCGGGTCATGATCTTGCGGTTCGTGGGTTCGAACCCTGCGTCAGGCTGTGCTGACAGCTCGGAGCCTGGAGCCTGCTTCGGATTCTGTGTCTCTGTCTCTCTCTCTCTGTCAAAAATAAATAAACATTAAAAAAAAAACAAACAAAAAAAAAACCCCAAAACAAAGATGGCCACTGTGTGTTAGCCTCTTGTGTTCTGAGTGTCTCTGGTCCCTCCACCTTTTCGGGCCTCCCTGCCAAAACTTGGGAGTGTTATTAGGCTTCCCTTCCTCGCTGTCCATGGCTGAGAGGAGGCAGCTTGGGGGGTGACTTCCTAGCCAGACATTAGCATCCCGTCGTTCATTCACAGAGCACCTCCTGTCCTCTTTCCCATCAGATCACCTCTCACTTTAGAGGGGGAGGGTAGGTGCCATCATTCCCACTTCAGAGTCGGGGAAACTGAGACTCCAGGCAAGTGAGAGGCCCATGGCGGCCTCAGGAAATCTGCAGTAGAGCTGGGACTGGAGCCGGGTCCGTCCTGGCGATGTGGAGCTCATGTGCTGGGTTCCAGACCTCGAAGTGTCTGAGCATAGAGGAGAACAGCAGAGGGTGGCAGACGCGGTCTGGTGTGAGGTTGGCCTGTGTCCCCTCAGTAGCTGTGTGCTTCTAATTAATTGCAGATTAAGTGTGGGAATCTCTCTGAGAACTGGCCATACATAGGCTAGCACAGCCTGAGGGCCAAAGGAAGCTGTGCAGCTGATGTCTTAATTATTTATGGGCACTTCACATGCAATTCATCTGCTCTCTGCCGTCAGTTAACCCCACCCCTCCGCTGAGCGTGAGGCCAATTGCAGCCAATGTTGGCGTTGGAGCCCTCGGGGCCGTGGCCGACCGGGTGCTTCCGACAGGTCGAGGTCATGTTTACGCTGGTCACCTTTGGCGGTCCCGCTGAACACAGCCGGTAGGTAAGAGTGGATGACGGGGCTGCCCGGCGGTCTGTGTTTGCCTCCAGGAGGCAGAAACTAGCCAGGCCCCTCTGCTGTTCCCGGAGAGCCCCAGCGTTGCAGAGCTAGGGGGCTTATAGAAGACCAGCGTGTCTAACCAGCTCACTCTCCAGATGGGACGTCTCCAGCCCCAAGGGGCTGTAAAATGCCTAACGCACCTTGCCATTTAGCGGCTGAGCCAGCCGAGGGCTGGGAATCCAGCCCAACAAGTAATTTGTTACTTGTCACATCTCCCATCTTTGCTGACAGCCTTTAATCGTCCTGCGTGTCTCTCGGCTCTCTGGACCCTTTGGCTCCCGTGCCCACTCCTTGTAGGTTCCAAGGTGCAGCTTGTGGGGCCGGATCCGTTTGTTTGCAGGGGATGGGAACCTGCTTCAGTCAAGTAAGGGAACGCTCCTCTCCTGTCTCCCGCGGCACCCTGGGATCAGGTGGTCTCCGGGGCTCCCTGCTGAGGGCTCTGTTCGTAGAGGAATAATGAGGAGGAGCTGGGGAAGGTGTGCCCTGACCCCTGGCCCAGGAGGCTGCCTAGACCCTGCCGAGGCTTTGTCCCCGATGAAAATCGGGAATGTTGACCTGTTTGGGGGTGTGTGTGGGGCGTGGTAAATATCGCCGGTACGGAGCCCTGACCTCCGTGAGATCCCACCGTGGGGCTGTGGGGTTGGGGAGACTGTAGGTATCGCATGGTAGTTGCAGTTGTGTGTGTGTCTCATTGTCAGGTCGCCTGGGTTGTGATCAATGCCTGTTTCCTTACCGATAAAGTGGGTTTGCTTCTAGAACCTGCTTCATAAGGCTGTTGGGAGCACTTAATGAGACCGTTTCCGCTGCATCCGATCCGACGTCTGGTGCGTACGGGCAAGTATCCTGCTAGCTGCTGTCACTGGAAGAGCTCTTTGACTTCTTGTTTCTTCCACCTCTAAAGTGGGGGATGACCCCCTCAGCCCCAGGAAACAAGGAACTTCTTGGTTCCTTTAATACAGCTGAGCCCTGACCTTCACTCCCAGGTCAGCAGTAGAGGCAAAATTATCGCGTGCAGGACAAGTGCTAGAACCCGGGGCCCTGGTCCGTCCCTGTGGGCTCTGCCCTTCTGGCTCTCTCGCCGGTCACGCTGAAACCCCAAGCCGCCTCTGGGGGCGCTGTGTCCCCTTTAAGTTGTAGCCCTGCCACGGGCGGCTTGCTCTTCATGAACACCTGAGAGCGGCTGGAGTGGCTACTGGGCTTGTCTGAGCGTCGGGGTACATGCATCCTTCACCTTTGCCTGAAGGGGCCTCCTTCATGACAAAGGACAGAGCCCCCCCCCACCCCCCCCCACCCCCAGCTGGCTATGCAACCTGGTGATGGGGAACACAGGCCCTTGGCCTGGCAGGCTTCCCCAGTGTCCTAGCTGTGTGACCCTGAGCAGGTCATTTAACCTCCCTGAGCGTTTGTTGGCTCATCTGAAAAATAAGAACAGCGGCAGCTTGTAGTTTTGGGGATTACTGGGGGGCTCGTCTGAGGTAACGTCTGCGAAGTTCTGTGGACAGTGGCTGGCCCCCAATGGGGGCTCTTGAATACCGGCATGTGGCCCTCTGCTGCTGTGCTGAGTCGTCTGCAGCCTGGGGTCTCCTGGCCACCCTCTGCTGCGTGTTGACGTCGGCTGAGCTTTACACTGACGCTGATGCCCTTGTCCCATCCCTGGAGATTCTGGCTTACATGCTCTGTGACGTAGTCTGAGCCTGGGTGGTGTGGGTGTGTATGCATGCTTTTTTAACAATGTGTTTTTAAAGTTTACTTTTCAGAGAGAGAGAGAGAGAGAGAGACAGCATGAGCGGGGGAGGGGCAGAGAGCGAGGGAGAGAGAGAATCTGAAGCAGGCACCGCACTGCCAGCACAGAGCCTGACGTGGGGCTCAAACTCATGAAACTGTGAGATCATGACCTGAGCCGGAACCAAGGGTCAGACCCTTAACTGACGGAGCCACCCGGGCGCCCCATATTTTTAATAGCTTCCTAGGTGTTCCCAGCGTGCAGCCCAGCCAGGCTGGAGAGCCATTACCCTCCAACATCTGCTGTCCCCTGCTCTGTCCCAGGGTGGTGCTGACCCCACCTTCCCTCAGCACCTGGGTGCTCCCTCACTCTGTTTAAGCCCTGCCAGGTCCAGCTCCTGGAGAGTGAGATCTGGGGAGGGAGGCTTTGCTTTTCCCAGGGGTTGAAGCCAGGGAAGCCACCTCTGCCAGCAGAGACTTTATTCTCTGTCCACACCCATGATGTAGCACCAGAGCACAACTCTGGGACCCGTGGAAAAGCCACACCAAACAGAACGGGGTGGTGGTGTCCTTTTGTCTCTTGATTAAGGCAGTACACGAACGTTGTGGATGCTGACCGGATCTGGGTCAGTCCCAGGAGACCGTTTTCCAGAGCGGGTCTACTTCTGATTTCTGCATGTTGGTGACGTTGTGGGAGCAGACAATTCTGGCAGTGGTGTCTCTGGAGTAGTGGGGAGGGCACAGTGCTGCCAGGGTTGTGTTCCTTATGGTGAGAATCCTTTCCTCTGGTGGAGATCGTGTTCTCCACAGCTGCAGAGGGAGAAAGTGGTTTCTCCATTTACCTGGGGCTCAGAGACCCGAGTGCTTTCAGGGGTCAGGCCGGGGCGGGGCCCGGCCCGGCGGGACAGGACCTGCTCTAAGATGAGTTTTGGTTGGGCCTCCTGCAGCGCAGGGCAGGGGGGTAACCAGGTGGAATCCCACCGGCCCAGCAGCAGGACGGAGTGACCCGTGGGGCCAGGCGAGTTCCTCTGTGGAACGTTCACCTCCTTCTGGGCGCCTGCTGACCCAGCTGTCGTGCACTGACGAGCAGGTAGGCCCTGCTTTCCGCAGCTTCACATTTATCCGATGCCATCCAATTAACACCTGTATCCTCCTTGTCACCTTAAAACCAGCCACTGGCCTGGTTTCTACTCAGTGTTTCTCACCGGGCTTTTCTTTATGAAACGCTTGAGCCCGTAACACTGAAGGGGAAGAGCCCAGGCTCCAGGTAGGATGGTGAAGTAAAGCGCCTGCCCCTCCCTGCGGAATCCCCTTGGGTGAGCAGTGGCCTCCTGCCCCTTCCGTCTCCACTGCCTGTCGTCTTCTCCAGAATCCATTTCTGAACTGTGTCCGAAGTGGTTTCTTGTTGGAAAAATACTTGGCAGTGAACGAGGACGAAAATAAGAATGGTAGGAATTGACCAGCCTGGGTGGTGAGGGCCCGGGTGGCTGCCACACGCATCTGAGTTCTTCTGTGAGGGGTGGCGGTTTTAAACAGTTCCTGCCTCAGTGCGGAAAATGGTTTGGCAGTTTTTCTAAAAGTGCGACAGAATTCCCCTGTGACCCCACAATTCCACTCTAGGTGTCAACCCCTGAAGAGTTGAAAGTAGAGACTCCATCAAGTTTGCGTACACAAATGTTCGTGGCAGCACCGTTGACGATCCCCCAGCGGTAGAAACAGCCCGCATGTCCGTCAAAGGGTGAACGGACGAACCGATGTGGTTTATCCCTGCGGCCCACTGGTGTCCAACCCTACAAAGGACGCGGTCCTGACACCAGGGCGAGCCGCGGCAACCGAGTGGCACAAACCCTTCTCAAAAGAGTACATGTTGGAGGCTTGGATTTGTGGACCGTCTGGGGAAGGAAATTCCAGAGGACCAGAAAGCAGATGGGTGGTTGCTGGGTGCGTCACAGGAAGGGGCCGGGGAGAAGTGTTTGACAGCTAGGTCAGGGTGGTGGCTGTACGATGTGCGGTGTGCTAGGCATCGCTGAATTCGTCACTTTAAAGTTGATTTCGGGATGCCTGGGTGGCTCAGTCGGTTGAGTATCTGACTTTGGCTCAGGTCGTGATCTCATGGTTGGTGAGTTCGAGCCCCACGTCGAGCTCTCTCCTGTCCGCACAGAGCCCACTTCGGATCCTCTGTCTCCCTCTCTCTCTGCCCCTCCCCTCAAAAATAAATAAACATTAAAAAGTTTCACCTCAGCGCATTATTAAAAAAAAAACAAAACCACAACCTTATGCCCACCCCCCACCCCCATCTACTGTCTCACCAGGTAAGTCCCTACATCCTATTTTTTTCTGCTTCAAGCACCCTTTAAAACTGCTTTTAGCTCTTAAGGCAGATGCCTCTTTAAAGGTAGATGGTATCCCGATACCTCTCTTTTTCTTTTTAACTTGAGAAAATAAATGTAGAGACTATACTTGTTGATAGGGAAAAAAATGTGTGGAAAGAGCCCTCCCCCGGCCCCCACCCCCGAGTCCCTCTCGTTCCTTCTAAGCTGATGGTTTTGTGTGTGTGTGTGTGTGTGTGTGTGTGTGTGTGTGTTCCGCTTTTCGAGGTGTCTCTGAGAGGGCGGGGGCGCTTGGACCCTTGCTGCTCCCCAAGTCCATCGCTTTGAGGTTCCTGGGGAGTTTTCCTGGGGTGCTGAGTCATGCCAGCCCCTTCCAACTCCACACTTGGGATGTTCTCTAGGAAGCCATTTTGTTTGTGTCTCAATGGCTCCACCTGTGTGCCCCGCTTATCTTGCGTCTCCAGGCTGGTGGCAGTCAGGAGTTCCAGCTTCAGGGCACGGCTCTCAAAGTGGTGGCCCGTGGCCATGATGCATTGGGCCTGTTTGTTGAGGCCTTGTCAACCCTGTTTAAAATCTGATTTACCTAAAAATGTGGTTGCTGGCTTCGCTTGACAAATCCAAATCGGTGGCAGCCCTGGATGTGCCCTGTGTGGGACAGTGGACTGGAGGCAGGGGCCACTGCCTTGTTGGGGGTGGGGGGCATGCTCTCCCCTCCTCCAGCTTCCCCATGTTCCTTTGAGGACCCTGTTGTGTCCACTACGGTTACTTGTGGGGCCCGGTCTGCCTTTGCTTTTTGGACACTTGCTTTAAAGTTTGTGTTACAGTTGCTGTGAATACACTGTGTGTGTGAGAGTGTGATGAGAGAGAACCCCCAAATTACACCTACGGAGAGGATGATAAAGGTCTAGAACTTGATCAGATTGTTGCAAGGTATTTTTCTTTCCCTTGTGACTTTCTCATTTTGTTCCCTTGGGTTTCTCAAATCTTTTCCTTTGTTCTACTAGATTTTGTAGAAACAGTAGAGTGAAGGGTGGGGCGGGTGGAGATTTGAATCGATTCCTCACGTTTCCCTCGCCAGCCGAGGCTGGGGGAGCGCAGGCCACAGGCTGGGGGCCCCATCCCAGGGGTGGTTTGGCCTGGTGCTGCCACTGCAGGTCGGGGACAGGCTTCCCAGGGAGGCCGGCCCCTGGCTTTGTGGCCTGCGGCAGGTGCCTTTGCTTTTTTGGGCCTTTGTTTCCCCGTGCACGGAATTGGTGCAGTAGGCCTTGCTCTTCTGGAGGTAGCAAGAATTAAAGGAGATTGTGGATAGAAAGTGCGTTCCCCTGTCTGGGCCCGTAGGAAACTCTCTGCAGGGTAGCTCCTGGCCCTCGGAGCTCAGGCAGCTGGTCTGGGGCCGTTTCATCCCCAACTTAACCAAATCGCACAGTGGAAACCCTGGGTGGGCAGGGGAAGGGGGAGGCTGGGAATGGAAGAGAAAGCAGCAAGGGCCTGGATGCATCTCAGAAATTACAGTGGAGCTCAATACAGTCGGTCCTTTGTCCTGGAGTTGGGCAGGAGCGGGTAGACAGGCAAAGTTAGAAAAAGCAGTAAAGTCTGAAAAAAGACGGTGTAGGTTAAGTATATAGTGATAGAAGCGTATTATTTATTTCCGTGCATGTGCCCTCATGAGCGGTCTCTTTAAATAGAACGGAGTATGGGCCCCAGGGGAGCATTTGTAAAGGCTCTTTGAGGTCTTTGGGAAGAGGTGCTTTTTATAAAGGCAAAGAACTATTACACAGATCTATGCATATGTGAGTGTGCACGCCCACGTGCACACCCTGATAGACCACATCTAGTTCGCCTATTCCTGGACTCCCTCTTCAAATGATCTTTTAACTCCCTTTTCAAAATTACTGTCAAGATAATTTACCCCCTTCATTGAAGGGCCTTCAATGTCTGAACAGGGGAGGGCTGTCCCCTTCCTGCCACATCGCTGTCTCAGTACTTTCTATACTAACCCGACCCCCATAATCACCGTGTGAATGGGGTTATCCACGGTGTGCATCCGCGTTTATGTTGGTCCCTGCTCTGCTGATCTGTTTGAAATCAGGGATTCATGTGGGTGGATTCATGTGCCAAGGAGGAGGGGAATGGTCCAGTTTTAGGTCCTGGTAATGATAAAAGAATTCGTTCCCTCCCTTCTGTGGGTATCCATTCCCAAGATGCATAGGAAAAAGGTGTGCTCGAGCCTGAACTTGTGTCATGGGGACAGGAAATTATAGCTGTGAATCTGCTGGTTAGTGTTTTCTGGGGAGGCTGTGAACTTCTGATTACACGCAGTTGACATTTCCGCCTGGCCCATCGTATGCTCTGCGCCTGAAGAAGAGCGGGCTTCGGCAGTGGGTGTCGCTCACTCCTTAATCCATCCCGCCCTTCACTCATTCCTAAGGTCTTGCGGATACTGTGGCCAGGGGCTGGGGCAGGTGGGGGGCTTCCTCTTCTGCTCCCCCACTCCCTCGTTCCGGGCTTTGCTGCTTCCGTGGAGGTGTAGACGAGGGCCGGCGGGGCTTAGGGAGAGCCGGGTCTCAGTTGGCCTCATTGGCTGTGAGGACTTAGAACAGCTGAGGTTTCGGACATGAGGGCAGAACGGTAGGGGCTTCCGGGAGCCTGGCAGGAGTTGGGGTGGCCCTTCCTCTCTCCCCGTGTCATTCTTGTGGCTCTGTGTCTCAGAAAGTGACCCTCAGAGAGCTGTGCTGGCTCGTACATCTGTGCAGTAAGAGACCAGGTCAGCCACTGCTGCCTTTCCCAGGTCGGTAGGGATTCTTCGTAGACTTTGGGTTTCCCTGTGGCCTTGCCCCGGTGTTAAGCAGCACTCTGTGGCTCACGTTAGACACTTGAGACACCACTCCCTTTGTGAATCTCCATATTTTTTCAGTGCTGGGTTTGCCTGGAGGGGTTATACTGGTTTCTCTCCTGGGGGGCCTTCTGCCCCTGTGTCTGTTAGCTCCTTTGTCCCTGGCCTGGCCAGTGGCCCCTCTGCTCAGCTTCCGGCATGTGGATCTTGGTGGAGCAAACTAGAACGGTTCTCTCTTGGCCAGATGCATCTGGTCGAGTCCAATACTGGCCCATCCCAAACTTCTGGAGGACTCCCTGTGATTGGCTCGGTTTGGGGTAACCAGCCATCCCAGATTTCCCTGGCTGTAGTTGGAGGACTGTGGGGGCGGACTCCTGAGGAGGGTATGGGTAAGACTTGTTGTTCCCCCTGCTGGTGGGGGAGGGCCTCATGGAAGAGGTGCTCTCTGGCCCAAGCCTGGAGCAGGCTCTGAGTCCTTCAGGGCTGCCTGTGCCAAGACGCAGAGGCATGAGAGAAGGGGAGTGGGTCCGCCCTGCGGCCGACAAAGCAGGGCAGAGTGGAGTTGGTCAAGGTGCGAACTGTCCAAGGGGCTGTGGGGCACGTGTGCTGGAGCTTTGGGTGTCCATGGGGTTCAGGTGGTGTTTGAGCCCTGGGTGTAGATGCAGCCTGTCCTGGGAGCCGGTGAAGGCACACGGAGGACATCTAGGGCAGGAGGCTGAATGAGGACAGTCGGAGGGACCAGCGGCAAAGCTGAGGAGACCTCTGGAGGGGTGGGGAGTGGTCCGCAGTATCTGAAGCAGGAGCCGCTCCCCTGCCGCCTCGCGTCCGTTTCAGTCTGGTCGACCGTCTTACTGGGGTCCAGCCAGTGAGCTCCACTGGCCAGCCTGAGCGTCCGGCAGGCCCGTTCCTCACCGCAGACCGCTGCCCCCAGCCCGGAATGGAAGGAGGCTGGCCATGGGACAGGCGAGGGGGAGTTCCTGGACGTCCTCCGACGACAGGCAGACCTTTTCTGAAAGGGGCCAGATGGCAACCAGGTGAGGCCGTGCAGGACCCTCCGTGTCTGTCACGACAGCTCAGCTCTGCCCTTGCGGCACAGAAGCAGGCGTAGACCCGGACAGAGGAGGGTGGCTGAGTTCCAGGAGAACGTCTCCCGACCCCCGCCCTGTCCCGTGAGGCTGGCGGTGTGAGCACCGTTCTTCCAGCCGAGGGGCCTGACCGCCAGAGGGTGCCCAGGGTCCCTGAACAGAGACTTGAGGGGTCTGGGATTTGACGGGAAGACCTGGTTTTTCTACTCTGCCCGGGACTGCCTTGAAGAGTGTCCAGTTTCCATAGTGGATCGGTGTTGTGTTAGATTGGCCCTCCATGGGCAGAAGTTAAAAAGAAAACAAAGCCAAAAAACACGAGCAAGACAAAGCATAATTTGCTTAATGGGCTTGTTTGCTTTCATGTCAAGGTCTCTGCTGCTGTGGCGTAAACGTGTGTTCGCATAGTGACACTGTTGGGTTGCCGCAGCTCACGTTGAAATGACGCGTTCTGACATTTATTTGGATACAGAACAGAGGCAGGGATGAAGTCCTGTTTCTTGCTCCCAGAATGGTTCTCTGCCCCAGTAACATTTACAGATGAATCCGCCCTTTCCACAGTGGTTAGAAATGCCGCTCATTTGCCCAGATCAGTTTCTTGCGGTTAAAATGAACATTCTCCTGTGTGCTGGGTTGCATTTGCCATTCAGTCCTCTGCAGCCGAGCAAGGAAGCGATTTTGAGGTGGATGGTCCTCCCCCTTTCAGCCCTAGGCGAGGGGGGACCCCCCGCTCCGTAGAGAGGCGTCTCCGTTGGCCCTTGAAACGTGTGTTGTGGCAGGTAACGAAGAGGAGGAAGGCCACGATGCTAGACCTGAAACCAATAATGGGATGCGTGGTGCTGGGGAGAGGAGAAAAATTACCAGTTTGGGAGGAGGCCCTGCCGGCCTGTGTCACTGCTGCTCAGAGAAATACTGTATTTCTGTGATCTGTGCAAACCAACCCCAACGTTACCTGCTGGCTTTACTGCCTGAGAAAAATCAGCAAGGTGAACGTGTATAAAGCCTGTTGAGAGTGTTTGTCAGGGAATGCCACTCTCTTGGGACATTTTGTTTTTAACCCTGACTCTGAATGGCAATGGGGGGGGGTGGGTGTGTGGAAGGTGGGAGGGACTGTCTGACGACACCCTTTTCTCTTGTGATTCCCAGAATCTGAGTACTGTTTGACTTGTGTTTTTGTCCTCCATCATCCTGATGTTGAAGCAGACGCAGGGGCATGGTCCAGGAGGCCGGCATGCACCGTGTGTGGGGCAGGTGATGTCAGCGGGATGGGGAGCTCAGCCTTGGTCATCCCGGTGTTTGTCATGGTGGCTCCGGCCTCGTGGGACCGGGGCCCCTCCGAGGCGAGCCTGTGGTCGAGCTCTCATTCCAGCTACTGTGGTTCCTCTTGCCAGAAGAGCACATATGTTTGTTGGGACTTCGTCAGGATTGCTTCTCGTTCCGAGTTGTCTTTCCCCCACCGAATACGCAGTTTTTAGGGGCAGAGTCTGAGTGCGGTATCTGGGATCCTGCACGTCGTATGTCCCCAGAACCTGGACACTCAGCCTCCTCTAAGTGACCCCTCCCTCTCTGGGTTTGATTTCCCACGTGGCCCACGGTGATCTTGTTTGACACTTTAGAAAATTCTATTATCTAGTCTGCTGCTTTAGGGCATAGACCACTTAAAAAAAAATCTTTTATTTCCCAAGGTCGAGGTATACAGGAACTCAGTGAAATCTCCTAACTCCTGAAAATGTGCTCAAATGCACCAACTCCTACTTGGGCAGTCTCTGCTACCTTGTCCTTGTCTTTCTGTCCCCTGCTGTTGAATGAAAAGGCACTAATTATAGGGATAGATAATGCATCGTATGTTTTCTATTTGCTGAGCATTTTCTTTTCTTTTCTTTTTTTAAATGTTTATTTTTTTGAGAGAGCGTGAGTGGGGGAGGGGGTGCTGAGCATTTTCTAAGCACCTAATTTACGTATTACCTTATTGAGTTCTCATGGCATTTGTATGAGCTGGTGCCCATTGAGATCCCATTTTGTAGATAAGGGAATCGGTGTTCGGAGAGGGTGGGTTACTTGGTCGGAGCCACCTGACTGCAGAGTCAGAATTTGAACCCGGTCGTACGCTCTAGAATTCGGGATCCTGAACCACTTCTCTGCATTGGCCGCCGTGTGTCCACCAGGTGGGGAACTCCCGTGAGTCTTGGAGCCAGTCTCCAGGGAGTGTGGTGCGGTCACCATTCTGCATTTTGCACAGATGCAAGCCCAACTTAAGTTTACCAGGCAATTAGGGGCTGAGCTGGGGTTTGAACTCCGATCTTCTCAGCTCAGGAGCCTGTTGACAACAGCTCTTCTTGGGTACTCCTCTTATTGGAGTGGAAGCTGCTAGAACCTATTCCTGACCATCTTGCCACTCCCCACGCCCCACGAAAGCACCTCCTCTCCAGCTCTTGGTCCTGCCAAGGGCATTTTCCATAATTCTTGGCCTTAGGGTGGGGAAGGTGAGTTGAGACCCTACAGGCCTTGTTCTGGTTTGTGTTTCGGCTCTGTACTCAGCGCCCTCAATAGGTGGCTGTGAAAACTGAAACAAGGCTTGTCAGGTGCTGAGACTTTGCACGTAGAAAGTACTCATCACGTAGCCGCTAATACTCTTGTTAGTTTCAGGGGTATTGTCGTTGGATGTGAATAGTCTCTCTGGATCACTCCTTTTCCGTGAACCTTGACCAAGCACCCGACTTGTTGGGCCTCTGGGGACCCAAGATGCCTGACATGTTGTATGTCTATAAGGAGTTGTGAGTTAAGTGCAGGAGACAGGTGGTTACTTACTGCACACTCTGCAACTTGTTGAGGGTTAGGGAAGTCACAGAGGGCTTCCTGGACATGACACCTTTTCGTCTGAACCCGAATAAAGGAGTTGGGTTTTATCAGACTGGAAGTTGGGCATGAACTTGAGAAAAGACGGGTTCCGTCCATGAAATCCATGAACCAGTTCATGGATAGGGTCAAAATAGTTAAAATCGAGAGGGTCTCTCAGGAAACCTGGTCAGAGGCTGCTGTCCGTGCAGGTGAGGCCAGGTACAGAGGCTGGCGATGCCTGGTGACACCAGGAGGGGCCTGATGCAAACCGCTCAGCATAAGGATCATGTTTCTGGGTGGTGAAGGGCTCCCTCCTGCAGAGGCGAGCAGAGCCGGTGGACTGAGCAGTCGGGGGCACCCTGTGCTGAGCACTCTGGCGGTGGGGAGGCCCTGCTGTGCACATGGGCTCGGCAGAGTTCAGCTTAGATCCAGAGCAAGTGGTTTGTTAGCATCAGTCCCACCTGTGTGTGATGTGCAACTTCCGAATGGAAGGCTGATGGGTTGAGTGGAGATTCTCTGATTCACGGAAGATTTCAGCGGGGGTTCGGGGAGAAAGGGATTAATGGGCGGAGTCCAAGGGATTTGGCCAGGCAGTAAAACTATGTTGTGTGTTACTATAACGGTGGATACATGTCCCTACAATGTTCCAAACTCCTGTGATCTACAAGTCCCCTTTGGGTGGTTATGATGTGTCTGTGGGAGTTCATGAAGCATAACAAATGCCCCTCTGTGGTGGGGATGCTGACAGTGGGGGAGGCTGGGATTGTGGGGGGGGCAGAGGGTGCCTGGAAAATCTGTGTACTTTGCAATCTGCTGTGAACCTGAGATGGTTTTAAAAAGTCTATTGAAGAAAAAATTTCACTCTTGCAGCCTCCTGGCAACTCCCTGCAAATGAATATCTTCTTCCTTTGTCCCTGTAAGAAAGCTGAGACCAGTAGAAAACCTCAGCAGGAAGGCAGCTTTGTAGGAAGATTCAGGATTCAAGCAGTCGTTGGAGTAAAGGAATGATTCCCAGGTCTGTGTCCACAGTCCACAGCTGCTCGCCACTTGTGCTGGGCATCTTGAAGAGAAAGACAGATCTTATCCTGGTCTTAATAAGTCTCTTTTTCCCCCCCCCTTTCATGGCTATGACATCATGCTTAACCGACTGAGCCACCCAGGTGCCCCCTATCATGGCTATGACATCATGGAACAAATTACTGGGTTATGCTTATGTGTGGCTTTTTTTCTTTCTTGAGCTTTTTCAGATAATTAAATAAAAGCATTAAAAAATTTTTTTTTATTTTTGAGACAGAGACAGGGTGCAAGCAGGGGAGGGGCAGAGAGAGGGGGAGACACAGAATCTGAAGGAGGCTCCAGGCTCTGAGCTGTCAGCATAGAGCCCAACGTGGGGCTTGAACTCACGGACTGTGAGATCATGACCTGAGCTGAAGTTGGACGCTTAACCGACTGAGACTCCCAGGCACTCCCAGATAATTTTTTTTTTAACATGATGATTTCTGAGTTCTGAATGCACCTGCTGCAGTGTGTAAGAGTCGGTGCCTCGACCGAGGGCCTGCCCATCTCCTTGCTCCTCTGAACATCCTAGCACCCCAGGGAATTGGGGAAGGTGGGTGCTGTTTTTGCTGCTTGTACACAAGGGAAAGGCTCAGAGACACTGAGCCACTGGTAGGAGGCTGAGAGCCAGGAGTGTAGACACTTGGTCAAGTTCAGAAGACAAAGTCCTGTAGACCATTTCATGATGGGCATATGCGAATGTGTGTTGTTCTCCATTAAGAGATTCTCCTTTAAAGACATTTCTTCCTTAGTTCAGTTGGGAGCCTGGCTCTCTTCTTCGGAAGGTATCTTGTGCCTACTGGGTGCCCAGTAGGTGCTGACCGATGAATGAATGAACGAATATGTGAGCTCTGGGCTGTTGTAACTCCAGGCAGGGCACAGCTGAGGCAGGTACAAGCTCCTCGGCTTTATCTGCTTTGCGTGCTGGTTCCCGTCTCCGAGGGCAGGGCTCTGACGTTCACACGTGTGTGCTTGTGTGACGTAACCTGCCAAGTGTGCACTTCCACTGTAAGATGGATTAATGTCCCTGTGAGGCGTCGATAAAATCCAAGTTCTTACATCTATGCACGTGACTCGTAACAGTTAACTGTTCTCTGGGGTCAAACACAGAGTTTGGAATTGGATGGATCTGGATTTGAATTCGCTGCTCTCGGCATTGAATCTCCTTCGTCTCGTTGGCGTGTCTGTAAGAGGACTGGAAGATAGGGACCCATGAAGTTGCTCTGTGGCCCTGGTGAGGTCGTGGGCCTCAAATGCTTTGCCGGGGGTGCTGGCATTCTCATCCAGTCCTCCAGAAGGGAAGTTTCTAGAACTCAGGGCGGCGTGCTGCATCTTCCCTCCATGCCCCCGGACTCTGGCAGGGTCTCTGTCTGCTGGATTCGGCCCTCCTGGTGTGCTGCTTCTTCCGTCTCCCCACCCCCGTCCCTTGGAGGAGTGCCCCCGCCCCCCTGGCCCAGTGACCAAGCTCATACCGGTCTCCGGGCCTTTGCATGTGCTCTTTGCCATGTTGCATGTTTTTCCTCCATGTAGCAGCGTGGCCGGCTCTGCTCGGAGGGTCCTTTCCGGAGCACTTCGTGTGCAGTGACACTGCTGTCCCCTCATTTGCCCTTGGCCTTGCTTTCCTTTCCTCTTGGCATCCCTGACCACCCTCGGTGCCGTGTGCCTGTTGGCTGGATTGTCTCCCCTGCTAGAGAGGAGGCCTCCTGCAGGCAGAGACGTGGGTCTGTTCTGCTCACTTGCCCTTCACCAAGAAGAGTGCTTGTACCTTGTACGGGCTCAGTGCCTACGTGTCGACCCAGTGATTGTTTGGGGTCTTCCGCACTGACCCCTCAGTGACCCAGGACAGGGACACCTCAGACCTCCCTCCTCACTGACACCTCACAGGGTCCACTTTGTCCCAGTACAATGCACAGGTTTCGTACCGTCAGAAGCTTGATGGGGGAGTCAGGGTGATGACCTCCTACTTGTGTCCATGTGGTGCTCAGGGGACTGCTCTGCTTTTAGAGACAGGACGGTCTCTTTCTTTGTTGCCACCTCATCCAAATGGAGCAGCCTCTAGAGGCTGAGGAGGAGCCTCTCTAATACCTTTCCTTCCTTTTCTTGCCCTGAGCCCCGGACCGTGGAATATCCTTTTCCCTCCTGCAGCCTGAGGACAGCATTAGTCCTGTGGCCCCATTTCTTGCCTCGGGGTCTTTGGCGGGCGTCTTTCTCCCTGGGCATTCTGAGTATGAGGGGACCCAGAGGACCCACCTGTTGGTCTCCCCCCCCCCCCACTTCTCTTTCCACTCCTGCAGTTTCTTCATACCCCGGGAGCAGGGATGGTGACGTGCATTTCTTAGATGTGCATAAAGAATTAAATGAGATAGTGCCAAGGGCCCTGAACTAGAGCTTGGCAAGTCGAAGGATTTCAATTTTAACTAAAAGGAAGAAACCAAAACTCCTATCTCTTTCCAAAAGAGGATTTGAAGTAGCGTCTTAAGATAGCCTTTGCAACGTGCCACAGGTTGTGAGTACTTTGGCCCGAGGTGGAGATACAGGTTGGAGAAGAGGGGCGGGGGAGGGTTAGGGCACATTGTGGTTGCCACACGGATGTGAGCACTTCCCCGATGGGCAGTTTTGGCTGGGAGCTTCCTAGCAGCCAGTCCCAAGGGGGGAAACCATTCACAAGGTTTGTCAGGGGTTGAAAAACAAAACAAATCCAGAAGGTCTGGGTCTTGAGATCTGAGGGATAGGTGAACGACGTCTTTGACATGAGGATGGGTTGAGACAACAGTTATGTTTGCAGATCAGAAACTCGGAGGCTAATCTAAAAGCATGGTGTTCTAGCCATGCTTTCTTAAGTTGAAGGTGTCCAGAAGAGTAGCCCCCATAAATAATTACGGACTGTGCACTGGACAGGCAACCCCTTTACACTGTCGCCTGTGTACGAACTAGAGAGAGCCATGTAGGACTAGACCAGATCTCTTTGTAAACTCGGGTAAGTATTTGTAGGTCTGCGTGGAGCCCTATGTCTCTCAATCGGCTCTTTCTCCTCTGTTGATAAACAGCTATAACTGGGGGTGGGGGGGATCCTTGTTCAGAGCGGATGTTGTCCAGTAGCAGGGACTCAGAACAGCGAGTTTAGGAGCTGCAAGGCCGTCTCGTCCCGTAGCAGCCGACCGAGGGGAGCCCTCCAGGCTCCTCGTGCGGCCCCGCCCTCCCGTTTTCGTGGGGCTGAGAAGTGATCAGCTTGGGCCCGTTGGGTCTTGCAGACTGTACAGGAATTAATCTTGAAAGGGAAAAGGGGAGCTCGTCTAGACAGCTTGCCCTCCATAGCACTCGATGCATGTCTGTGAGGGGACAGCTGTAACACGCGGGGTCTGCTGGTTAATCTCAACCGTGCTTTCTTCCCTCAGACGAGCTGCGCCAAGCCATCGTGGCCATGATGACCCGGAAAGACGAGCTGGAGGAAGAGAACAGGTAGCCTGACCGTCAGGCCTGGAGGGTCGTCTCTCCGACGTCCCACCTGGGGAACGTGGGGGGTCCCAGACGGAGGGAAGCGTGCTTGGGTGACAGAATTGTGATCGGTGGTTCCTTTTAGTGTGAGACGAGCCACTTTACTGTTGGCAGAGGATGGAAACCTTACGATCCGGGCTCTACCTTGGAACAAACTAAGAATTTGGTAAAGCAGTCTTTTAAAAAATTTCTCTTGTAAAAGAGCCTCTGGGATACAATTCACACATTACATCATCGACCCACTTAAAGGGTACAGTTGAGTGGTTTTCGGTGTTTGCGGACATACACAGCCATCACCAAGGTCCGCTTGAGAACGTTCTCCCCTCCTTGAAGTCTTCCTCCTTCCCCCCCTAGAGCAGTCTTTAGAATGATCTTCAAACTGAGAGCCTATCTTTCTGTGTTCTGAGCATTCAGACACTTAGTTTTCTCGAATCGGGGGTACCCAGGGCAGGCTGGAATCCGGCTGCTTGATCAGAGTAAGGCCCCCTGCAGATGGAGAAAGGAGCAGGGCTCTGTTCGTGTGTGGTTTCCCGTTGAAACCAATGGTAGATGGCCACGTCGTTGCCACCTGGCTGCCTTGAACGTGAACTTCTCAACCGCCAAGACCTTGTCTTGGCTACAGGGCGGTGGGTGGAAGGATTTGCCCGCAGTTGTCGGTGAGGCTTCTATGAGCCTGACAGTGCTGCGTCCTGGGGCGTTCGGGCAGGTGCCCACGTGAGCCTGCACGTGCGGGTTCCTGGGCCTTTCTCACTCTTTCCCTCAGAGTAGGAATTCGGTGTCCGTGGTGCCAACCCATCACAATTGTCCTTTTTAAACCTCCTCTTGGGCCCTGCTTCCCAAGCTTCTTCCCCATCCTGTATGGAAACCCATAAAAGCAAACAAGCATGATTTCTAAAAACAAAAGATAATTTTTTAAAAAAGAGATCTTTAGACAGCACGATTGTCCAACTAAAATAAGGAGGGGCTTTAAAAGGAGGGGCTTGTAGATATTAGAGCATTGTTTTTCCTTGCTGCAGCTGGAACTGTTCTCTTGCAAGAAGCCATAGGTTTTGTCTTACCTTATGAAGAAAAATAGTCCCTGTCTGTTAATTTCTCCTTTCCAGAAAACAAAAACAAGAACCACACCATGTTTGTGTTGGGGGGTTCCGGGCCCCAGGAAGGGAATTTTCTCAAAACCCTGAAGGAACACAGGCCTCAGAGTTGAATGAGCGACAGGGCTGGGTGCGTGCCAAGCTCACCGCCATCCCTGTGCATCTATCCTGGTATCAGCTGGCATGTGTACAGATTTAGGATGTTAGGTGCCCCAAAGTCAGTACATGTTTGCCAGAAATAGCCATTTGAGGTCCACGAGACCATCAGAACCATGTATGGCTCACTCCTTGGCGGCAACCTGTGGTTATTTCTGGAAGAGCTGCCATCTTGTTTGCTTTGCAAGACCAAGGGTGGCCAACAAATGGACGTATTTTGGAGGGCGAGCTCCCAAACATAGTGTGAAACGGGATCCACGCGATGTCTAACTAGACCGCTCCATAGAACGTTGTATCCGTCTTTTTCACCTGGAGATGGCAAGGGGCAGGGTTACAGCGTACGTTGGGGCAGCTTTGGAGTTGAGGGTGGGCCTCTGTCGGTATTCCTCACGGACGTCTCAGAGGACGCGTGTGGCCTGTCCTGGTACCCGCTCCTGTCTCTTTTCTGGAGTGACTGTCACAAAATGGTCTCCCTTAATGTGCCGCCCCTTTGGGTGGGATGCCTTGAAAGGGGCTTGCCTGGGATTCTCTGAACTCTTTGTCTCCCCTTGATGGGCCCATCCTATGGGCTGTCGGGGACACAGATCCCGGGCCACGTCCTCCTCCTTACTCTGAGGCCCTTAAGCCGAGTTTGGGATCTCTGTAAATACCCTGATGCGAGATTCCAGTTTGCGGGGGCCCCTGGAGAAAACGGAGGGGTTAGGACTTGCGTAAACAGCTGTGTTCTGGCCCAGTGGACTCTGCCGACGGCATCTGAACGGATCGGGCCCCCTCTTCCCAGGTCCTTGCGGAACCTGCTCGACGGTGAGATGGAGCATTCCGCTGCACTCCGGCAGGAGGTTGACGCGTTGAAAAAGAAGGTGGCTGAGCAGGAAGAGCGGCACGTCACAAAGGTCCAGGCGCTGGCAAGGTAGGGGGGCGGAGGGCCCGAGAGGCGGGCGTGGGCGGCGGCCGGGTAAGAACCCAGGCACGGCCTTCACTGGCGCTTGGAATGAAAAAAAAAAAGAAAAGGAAGAAACCAACGGAAATCAGCGCATTTGAAACCTTCATGTAACTTTTTGCATAAGTACCGAATGATGTGTGTGCCCACAGTTCAAAACGCGAGGGGCAGTAGGTAGGGCTAAGTGATCCCCAGCCGCCCCTCTGGCCCCCCGGAGGCGGGCCGTGGGAGCGATTCTGGAGACACTCCTTAGCTCCATGTGGCCACTTTGTTTCTTCTTTTCACCTCCTCCTCCCTCCCCCCTCCCCCCTCCCCCCTCCCCCCTTCATGAAAAGTGGTCGTGTATTGTACAGTGCACTCACTTGGCCTCACGGAGCTTGTTCTGTGGGGGTGCACGGGGGCCTGCCGGCTGTGTGAAAGCTCTTGACATTTCTCGGTCTGCGCCAGAGTTCATCCGACCCACGTGCCGACTGCCAGCCATTGGAGGTGGTTTGTGACCCTTTGCTGATGATGGTGTTTGTAGTAATGCCGCAGTGATTTGCGTTTGTGACTTGATTCTCCTATGACTATATTTATTGGAAAAACTGCCGGAAGTAGAATTGCTGGGTCCAGGTGCCATAGTTTTCTAAGGTGAGTGGAGGGCACCTGTCCCCTTTCCTCGGAGGCTGGGCCAACGTGTACCTTGGAACAGCAGCCAAGAGGCCTGCTCCGGCCCATCTGGGCCCGAAGGGGCCGCGTCCCCCCCCTGTGGGTCCCGGACAACATCACCGGGAAAAAGTGGCCCTGACAGAATCTTCGTCTGCGTTTTCCTGATGAAGAGTAAGGTTAAGCCTCTTCTTGTTAAAGAGCCATTTTATTTCCTTGGCTGTGATTTAGTTTATATTTCATTAAAGAAAACTCATAATCTCCAGTCGGATAAAAATGTGGATTTTCCTGAATTTGTTCACGTGTAAAGATCGTTAGGTACTCCGCTTTGTCAGTCTGCTTCTCTGAACAACTTCCATTTCATGTTAATGACTTACATGCCCGGATGTGGCCTTTCATTGAGTTAATGTCCCACATTAAAATAACTTCCATTTGTTGGACATTTGAGTTTGGGTTTGTTGCCTTTTGTAGGTAAGATAAGCAGTTCATTGGTGGTTCTTTAAAGCTACTTGAAAATAAGACCAGGGGCACGTGGGTGGGTCAGTCGGTTGAGCGTCTGATTCTTGATTTCAGCTCAGGGTCATGTTCGGTTCCTGAATTTGAGGCCTGCATCGAGCTCTGCCCTGACAGCCCAGAGCCTGCTCGGGGTTCTCTCTCCCCATACTCTTTCTGCCCCTTCCCTGATTGTGCGTGCGTGCTCTCTCTGTCTCTCTCTCAAAATAAATAAACATTAAAAATAAAACCAGGAGGTGGGTTGTCTGGGTATGTAGGGGAGTCCAGAGCTCGGTAACCGATAGCAGCATTTACTGCCCTGGTGCTGCTGGGTGATGTGGCACTAATGGAGTTGTTACATACATGTCCTCGAGAGGTGGTGCCATGATCCCGTATCTAACTTTAATTAGAACGTCTTCATGTTTTACAGTGACCTCTCAAGAGCATCCGACAGTTAAAGGACTATGATGAGTCCAGTCCTAGGTTTTCTCCCCTGGACCACCATTTAGCCTGGCCACGCCAGGAAACCGTGTTATCATTGTGTTTGCTTACAATAAAGGTTGGCGTCTATAGAGACTCTGGTTCTGAGCCACAGACTTCTGTTCTCGGTCGTTCTTGGGTTGTGCCAGGAGTCGGCTTAGCCTGGAGTCCCCGCTGCATCGCTTGCAGATTGTGTGTTTCTGGGTGATTTCTTAGTGGGAATGAGTGTGCATTTCCTCGTTTGCGAACTAGGATGGTCGTATGCAACAGAAAGGACAAAATGATTGTATTTGAAAGGACATGAGGCCCTAGACACAAGCGGTTAGGTGTATTTTACAGTAAGTGTGTTTCAGGACCTGATAATTCTGGGGAGAATTTTAGCCCATGAGTGGAAAAGAAAAACTTTTTTTTTTTCCCCCTCACTTAAGAGAGGGTGTGAGTGGGGGCACCTGGGTGGCTCAGTCGGTTGAGCGACCGACTTCTGCTCAGGTCCTGATCTCATGGTTTGTGAGTTCAAGCCCCGCATCGGGCTCTCTGCTGACGGCTCGGAGCCTGGAGCCTGCTTTGGGTTCTGTGTCTCCCTCTCCCTCTGCCCCTCCCCGACTCATGCTCTGTCTCTCTCTGCCTCGGAAATAAATAAACACTAAAAAAAAATTTTTTTTAAAAAGAGAGGGTGTGAATGGAAGGAAGGGGAGAGGAAGGGAGGATCTTAAGTAGGTTCCATGCTCAGTGCAGAGCCCCACATGGGGTTCGATCCTATAGTCCCGGGATCATCACTTGAGCTGAATTCAAGAATCAAACTCTTTTTTTGTTAATGTTTATTTATCTTTGAGAGAGAGAGAGAGAGAGAGAGAGTGGGGGAGGAGCAGACAGAGAGGGAGTCACAGAATCCAAAGCAGGCTCCAGGCTCTGAGCCATCAGCACAGAGCCCGACTTGGAGCCCAAACCCACAAACCACCTGATGGTGACCTGAGCCGAAGTCGGATGCTTTACTGAGCCACCCAGACTCCCTTCAAGGTCAAACTCTTAACTGAATGAGCCACCCAGGTGCTCCTTAAATTCTTTGTTTTCTTAGCTGTCAGATGAGGATAAGAAAATCCTGTACCTCACTGTTGTTGCAGGATTAAATGAGAACCCATATGTCGGCTCAGTAAATGTGCCTCATAAATGCTCAGTAAATGTTACCATCATTTTTCTTTAGTACAATAATTACATTACTAAGAAACCTTACCTAATCAAAACCTAAATTTTAATGGCAGTGGTGCAGAAAGAATTAAATGCTAGGCTCTTTCAAACCCTAAGAGGTGAAATTATTTCTGCTGTATATATTGGAGTACTCAGGGTGTTCGTGTGGATGTGTGTTTTACTGGCTCTGAGTGTGGTTGCACAAGTGAAAAACCCCAGAACAAATCCAGCATTTTATCACATTCCTTTTTGCTCAAAATTAATGGCTTTCCTTGGTGCTGTCGTGGCTCAGCCAAGAACAAGGTCATTAAACCAGCCCAGTGCTTTTAGGGCCCCAAGCCGCTGCTCAGTCCTGAGGTGGACGTATTTACAGTCAGCAGCACGTCAGGGCATGTGAATCTCCTTCCCTAAATGATTGCCTCCCTTCCTACTGAATTAAGAATGCTCAAGTGATGAGACAGGTGTTCACAGGAAGAAGACCTTTCCGTGAGAACTGCCTGGGAGAGAAGCAAGTGACCTGGGTTGTTGGACGCTTGCTGGCCTGTTGTCTGTTTAGGCTCATTTTATTAGGTAGCTTTTGCTGTGTAAAAAATTATTTCTAAGCTTGGCCGTTTAAAACGCAAAACCAGGGTCCTCTACAATTCTCGTGGGTTGGGAATCTGTGAATGGCTCAGCTGGGAGGTGGTCCGTCAGAGTCGATCACAAGGCTGCAGTCCTCTGATGGCTTGGCTGGGACTCGAGGGTCAGCTTCTGAGCTCACTGGTGTGGCCGCTGGTGAGAGGCCTGTGTTCCTGCCACAAGGGCCTCTCGAGTAGAACTGCTCACAACACAGCAGCTGGCTTCCCGGAGTGAGTAAGCAGAGAGCGAGAGCACCTCCCCCACCCGGAAGCCACGGTGTCTCTTGCAACCTAATGTTGGGAGTGAGACCCTATCAGGTTCACTGTTCTCTGTGGTCCCAAAGATCAACCCTGGTTGAGTGTGGGAGGAGTCTACACATGAATGTGATGACCACGAGGCAGGGGTCGTTGGAGGTCAGTTTGGAGGCTGCCCTCCATGCCCACCAGGATTCTTTCACCCCCTGGGGTAGACCCTATCCCAGTCTTTCTTGGTGGGTGTGGTTCTTCGTTCCCGTTGTGTGTGATTCGGTGGAAACGACCCTACCACTGCCCAGCTGGGTTCCAGAGCAGGGTAGGTGGACCAGGCCTGGGCAGCCGGCTTGTTCTGTTTCCTGGTCACTGTGGCTCACAGAAGGTCATGTAGCCAGGTTGATGAGGTCTTCTTGAGGGCCTTCTTGAGAAGGTTATACTATAAGCCAGGAGTTGTTGGGTGCAGTCTTTGCTGCTATGTGGGAAGATCCTGACCCCAAATGGCAACAACACAGTGAAAAATGGAGACAACCTGGCAGGTTGTAATGATAGACCTCGAGCTCCTGGATCCAGCCTTTCCGGAAGCTGTTGTTCTTCTGGACTTGGCAGTTACATGAACTAATACATTCCTTCTGTTACTTGGGCCTCTTTGTAACTGGTCTTCTCTGTTAACAATCCTGAGTCCTATCTGACCAGGCTTCTTTTTTTGGATAATAGCGGATTGGAGTGAGTTGTGTTTCCTCCATACCTAAGTAAAATCGCTGCCTTAACCATGAACCTGTCAGGTCCGTGAAGGGACGCGCATCTGGTCATGACTGTGAAGGCCATGTCCTGAGGAGAACCCGGTGGGTTGACGGAGCCCTGCTCGAGGCCTTGTCTTCCTGTGTTCCGTCAGCACCAGCCCCACTATTACTCTTGGTCACACCTTTACCTCCTGTTCCGGACGTTTGGTGTGCGAACAAGAACGTGTAGCTGGTTGTGTGATGGAGCCATTCCCTTTACACTTCGGAGCCTCTGGTTCCTCATCTATTGAAAATGGAAGAGGTGGTGGGTGTGCCTGGGTCCTTTCCCTGCCTCCTGTGGGAGGACGAAAAGCAGGATGCTGTGTGATGTGTTGTAGTGATGGCTGGCGTGCCAGGGCTGTGTCTGACCCTTGGCTGGGGAAGCAGCGCAGCGACCCTTCCCCTGGCTGGGCCACCTCGCACATCTTCACGTCTCCCTTTCCCTGTCTGTGAACTGATGCATGATAATCTTAACCAATGTCACTAAGCTTTTGGCTGTAGGAACCTGAACCAAACTAGCTTGGATCAACAGGGCAATTTTATGTTGATGTGACCGGTCCCTCTCTTCAGGACCCGGGTTCTCTGGGGAGGTCCTCGCTCTGCCCTTGGCCCCGTGTCCTCTCTGTTAGTGTTCTTGGGCAGGGCCTTGGCACGTAGCAGTAAAGAGGGCCTCTGCTAACGCCAAGCCTCATGCGGGCTCTGAAGAGAAGAGACTTTGTCCTGATATCCAGGTAGAACATCTTCTACTCCACTGGGCCTGTTGTGGGCAGCAGCGAGCAGAAGGCCATGATTGACTGCCATGCGGCGATGGGCAGATAAATCCTGTCTGTTGCACTTTGGCCTAAGTTGGTGGGGACAAGGACATGAGCTTTTTTGCTCCTCAAGCCCTGAGCAGAGTTCCAGGCTCCTTGTAAACGCTCACTACGTCGTCCCTAATTTCTTCTTAGCTGGCGCATTGGCCATGGGTGGCTACAGATGCCGAGGCTAGAACAAGAGCTTGCGGGTTCTTGCCTTATCCCAGCTTCTCCCTGCAGTGAGTACCTCAGAGCCTTTGGCCTCTCACTGGCCTTCACTTGACCTTCAGCTCCTCCCGGTGTGATTTTTGCCGCCCCGTCCCTTTATTGCCCAGCGTCCCTTTATTGGTCCCTGTGGGGCTGCTGAGTAGTTGCCTGCTGTGACAGTGTCCTGTTGGTGGCCAGAACTGTACTACACCATCTGTAAGGGAAGGGCTGGATGAGGATCTTGGGAGCCTCGATCCTGTCATTCCACTCGCTGTCCCCTGGGAGACTTTGATTGGCTTTCTATGAAGGCTTTAAATCTGTTTCTGCCCTAAGTCTGTCTCTGCCTTTTTCTCGTTGTTAAATTAGAAAAATGAGATGAATATGCTTTTTGTGGAAAAGGACACAATGTGTCTTCAACGTCCATCTGAAGGCATTGATGGTTTTGTTTTGTCTTAGCAAGTCTTTATTTTAATTCTAGTTAACATACAGTGCGATAGTCGTTTTGGGAGTAGAATTCAGTGATTCATCACTTACATACAACACCCAGTGCTCATCATATAGATGCTGCCCTACCCACACTGATGATGTTTTTAATCCCAAGAGTCCAATACTCAGCGTTGAGAAGGTCACACGCAGGTCCTACGTCCTCTTTTCTGTCTTTCCTTGGTTGGATCTTAATGTCCAGTGATAATTTGACCTCGTCAGCAGTCACCGAATCTTGTGGACTTGGGGTTCTCAGGCTCTAGAAGAATCTCAATTCTTTTTTAAAAATAAATATTTGGGAAAAAATTTTTGATAAGGTTCCCTTTACTGCAATGAAATGCACAGTTACAATAACCTATGGATGGGAGCTAATTATTTAAAATTGAGTATAACTCCCTAACTACTATGAAGGAGAAGGCTGAGGAAAGTAACATGTAATAAAAGGTAGATTTCAATATATTATTGGCCGGGCATGGCTTTGATGGAGAACATGATGCGGTTGAGTGCTTGCACCTACTGACAACGCATGAATTTGGTTTTAAAGGCAGTACAGTAAGAAGATCACCAGGCATTCTTGATAAGAACAGAAAATGACAGAGCAGAGTGTACGTGGGTGGATTCTTGGGTAAAAACTAGTATGTTGTGTGTATGTGAAATGAATTGTAGACTCAGACTGTAGATGAACGTTGCACCCATGTGAAGGGTCCTAGGACAGTTGAAAGGACAATGGGATGTAGGTTGCTCTAGGGTGTGGGGCTGCCTTGGCCACCAGGACTGCTGGTGTCTCTGCCCAATCCCCCCCCCCCCCCCCGCCCGCCCACCATAGTCACCAGGGGGGCTTTAGAAACACCAACGTCCACACCTCTAGGAGGCATTTCAATGCCACTTGCAAATGTGCCATCACAACTGGGTGTTGAAGAGCCTTCTGGTCCATTTTCACTTGCTTGAGTCCTTGAGAGTCCTTAGCCAAGAACTAGACCATGACCACACTGAATTCTCTGTGGAGCCCCCGCTGTGTGTGCCAGCCTACTCTGGTGCTCTTGTCCCTCACTTCCCCTTGAACACGAAGCTTGCTTTCCCCAAGGTCGCTGGTTCTTACACTTGGCTGAGTCGCATTAGCTGAATAAGGTGTGCTCTTCGTCATTCTCCACAAGCCCTTGTCAGCGGCTGACAGTCCTTTATGACTTACCCCGGAGCAGCCAAGGAGAGTTAAGTGCATGGGGTGGAGCAGGGAGGAGTAGAAGACGCACACGTCGGGGCTGGAGACAAGATGGTCGGGGGAGCCGGTTTCCTGAAGTTTAATGCTTCCGAAATTCAGTGAAGGATGGAGTCAGAGACCAGATGCAGCTGGCTGTAACCTGTAGGTGTGACAATGGAGGGGCAGATATATAGATATCTTCATATATATGTGTGTATGTATATATACGTATGTATGTAAAGATTTTAAACTTTTGGCTGACATTTTTGCTTGTATTCCAGTAGATTTGGCTCTTCTTAGCAGGAAGCGTAGTGTAATGGTCTGGGGCAAGTCTTGCATTGGAGCCCTCCTTCTCAAGGTCAAGAGTAGGGTAAGGTGAGTGAGAAACTCCATCTGAAGGTCATGCAAGTACTTTGGCCACTTGTATTGTGTGATTTCGGGTGGTAATTGTACCCCTAATGTTTCTCATGTAGAAAACTGGGATAATCTTCTCACTCTTACAGATACTATTCAAGAGCTAATGAATGAAGAGGGCTAAGCGCAGTGAGTACCCTGAGTAAGTACTTAGGAGAAGCCAGCCATGGTCGTTAGTGTTTTCGTGGAAGTAAATTATGCCTCCGTCCAAGCTTGCAAAGAGTCATTGTCTGGAGTTGATCTAGCCTGATGTTGCTCAGATGTAACTAACTTTCTAATAAAGAATTCTTGGGGTTGAAGTGCTAAATGCCTCGCTTAGACTTGGCTGTATATTAACATTCACCAGGGGAGCTTTGAAAACTGTGTCTACCCAACCCTCCCAGAGCTCCCCCCCCACCACCGTCCCCTAGGAAAAACCTGTCCACGCTGCCCCTCCAGACCAATTACGTCCAAATCACTGGCAGCAAAACCCACCCTGCCCCAGTAAGTAATTCCAGGGTGTAGCCAAGGTGGCTGGTGGTGGTAGAGGTTTAGAGCAGCCTTCCTCAAACCCGAATGTCTCCACCAGTGCCCATGGCGATCGTGGCTGGGTGGGGCCTGTCAGCAGGTGTCTCTCACAAGCTCCTGGTGCTGTTGATGCCTTGGGTTCCTGACCCACACTCTAAGCAGTAGGGATGTGAAAGGGGTAGTTCTCTGAAACCACCTGGGCTTGTAGAAGGCTCAAGTCTCTTGTGATTGTTTTTTTGTTTCTTTCAGTGCCAAAGTGGGAGTTAGTTTTGTTTGCAGGTTTTTTTTTTTAATGTTTATTTAATTTTGATAGAGAGAGTGAGAGAGAGAGACAGAGCAGGGGTTGGGGAGGGGCAGGGGGAGACAGAAGGAGACACAGAATCCGAAGCAGGCTCCAGGCTCTGAGCTGTCAGCCCAGAGCCGCACGCGGGGCTCGAACTCACGAACCGTGATATCATGACCTGAGCCGAAGTCAGCCGCTCAACCGACTGAGCCACCCAGGCACCTCTTGTTTGCAGTTTGAAAACTAGAATACTTTGATCCACTACAAGAATGATTTACCATTCCCATTTGCCATTTTTGCTTTTGCTTTTATTTTTAAGCTAATGATGAGAATACCATGTAGGTTTGCTTTTGGTGGGTTTTGAAGGATCTGCATTTGAGCTTTTAGCATGAGCCCAGCATCCTGCGGCTTGATTTGCTCCTTTGATGTGGAATTGGATGCTTTCATGTTCAGATGCATGCAGGTGGGATGCCAGGGCAGGATTCTGCTGTGACTAGGCAGCTGGAGAGTTCTTGAGAAAGCTCTGGTTTCCATGCTTTTTTTTTTTTTAAATCACCTTTAAATTGTAAAAGTACCATATGCTGAAATGGAAGAGAGCATCCCAAATCTCCCAACACCAGCCTAACGATGTTCTCCCCACTTAGTCCATTTCAGTACGATTTGTACCTGGTTCTACCACCATCAGTGTGTGCGTGCATTTTTAAATAACATTTTCTTGCGCTCCTCTGTAGACTTCAAATTATGTTTAGAGATCTCCCCCTCCCCCAAGAATATAAAAATGTACAAATTGTAGTCCTTAAGTCTGAGACTAAGAGAGGTTTAAAGAAGAAAATCCTCTGGACGCAATTACCGTTCATGTCTTTTATTTATTACTGATGAGGCCCTTTATCCCAATTCATCTTATGTATGTATTCATTTTACATAATTCAGATCATTCTGAATCTGCAAGTTGGTCTGCTTTGAAAAGCAATTAGCATCCCATCATGCAGGTTTCCTCACGCTGTTCACTTCTGTGGGCATCCCTTTCAGAGGCCGTGTGGAAGTCTGTTTGGCTTTGGCCTTGTTTCTCACACTATTTCCTTAACCATTTCTCTCCACTCTTTTCCAACACCCACACCACCCCCCTCCACTGTCGGAGTAGGATTTCTACTAATGTATTTTTTGGTAAAGCTCTTTAAAGTCCTTAATCTAGACTTCTAGAAGCTGAGTTTCGATGTTAGAAGGTATCTGTAAAGGCCCTTGCTCCATAGGGCCAAAGTCCTTCCTGGGAAAGAGGTGTCACCTGATAGCCCCTTGGTGATAGGTGGAGGGCCTGCCTCTTTGTCCTTTGTGAAGGCTGTGAAGGAGGCCGCCATATCTGACCAAATAGTTTCCACATGGGCCAGTGTTCGGCTGCTTCTGGTTTTCTGAGATTATAGCCTCGTGTCTCATTTGTTTTTGCCTCTCTCAACATCTTTCCTCTGTGTGTATGGGCAGGAAAAGGATCGCTGGGCAAAGGATAGGAATGTGTTAATGGCCCCAGTCCTGGGTTGCTCTGGCTCCAGGGTGAGGCAGGAGGATCCACCCAGAGAGCTTCAGTCGGTTTAGTAACCTTCTCCTCTCAGCTCCTGCTTCTCAGAGTGCAGAAGTTGAAGGTGTGTTTGGCACGGATGATTTTCCAGCTGGTTTTTCTTTAGGAAGTAGAGACATGGGGATCATCCTTTCCCCAGACAGAAAAATGAAGAAACCAAACGTGTTAACACCTGAACCAAAAATGATGAGACAACCTTCTCAAACACCGTGTGAGGTGGATGGTCCTAAAGGTTCTTTCATCCTCCTTTCACAATGCCATGACCCATGTGAGTTTCCTAGACACTTTTTCCGTATGAAAATCAGGGACCGGAAGAGAGGAACTGGAGCATCGTGGCATCTGTTAGAGCAAAATCACGTACAAGGGAGAAAGCCATGTGCTTGTTTATTTTCTCTAAAGCTTCTAGAACCCAATCAAAGACTCCGGTTTTGTTGATGAACTAAAATTTTTAGGGGGAGGAAGCAGCAAGGTATATTTGCACGAACAGCTGCATTTTGCAGCACGTGCCCACGTCGAACGGCTAGGCGTTAGCGCCATTAGCGGTCGGTGCCAGATGTTCCCCGCAAAATGTGCACCAAACATGGATTTGGGCGGTTCATCAAGATGCAGAAAAAATCCGCAGCTGCCAAGGGAACGGGGAGAAGGTTGTGTCTGAAACATTGTTGCAGCCCATCACTTTCCCCATCCGAGCACAGGAGCCGGAGATAAAAAAAAATTACCCAAACCAGTAACTGTGATAGAACTCTGATTAAAAGGTCACGGTGATTATCCATGGAGGAGGGGAACGCGTTTACCGTTCATTAACATTCCATTTGCTGTATTTTCTAATGAGAAGTCAGTAGAGAAGTCTGGAGGAGTCAATAAAAATAACAGAAGGGTTTTGAGGGGAAACCGAAGCAGAGCCGGGGAAGGGAGAACAATCGGAAGAGAGAGCGGCTCCCCCGAGCGAGTGTCAGCGTCTGTGCTACTCGAGGGAAGTGGTTGAAAGGCCCCAGTCGGACCTGGCTGACCCCAGAACCTGGAGCCTGGTGCTCAGTTGAACACCCTGGCCTGTTTGCCTGGGGAGAGGCAGAGTTTGTAACCTGGTTATCCGTAGAGAAATTTTCAAGCCTTGCCTTTCCGGTATGGTTCACGAGGTGGCAATTTCCATGTCCCCGCGCGTGAAGCCTGGGTCTTAAATATAGCTGGCATGTGGATGCCCTGCAGGCGGTGACAGTGACAGTGACATCACTGCCAAGCAGCGCCTTGTTATTTTGGAGCCGGGGAGGGGAACAACAGGAAGCTCAGCAGAGGGGAGATATTCTTGGCAGCGGCAGGAATGCGGTTTAAAGAGCGACAGCCGTCAAGTCGAGGGCTTGTGGAAGGTGGCGGAGCTTATTTGCTCAGTCAATTGAGTTCGTGCTGGGTCCCAGACACAACGTACAGACGCGTGAGACACTCCCCTCCCGCCACACGGCTCCTGTGGCCCAATGACCCTCGCAGAAACCTTTCAAGCGGGAGAACTGTTTCTTCGAACATGGTCTGTCTCCAGCGCTCCAAATGCAGCCTCACGGAGAGCAGGGCCGCGCAGTTGGAGGGCGGGGGTCCCGGAACACCACCTCCTGAGCTTTAATAAAAACTCCATCGTGAACCATGCTGAAAAGGCACGTTGTAAATGATTACCTAGAGTGGAAAGAGGTTGGCCTTTCAGTCCGGTTGCGCCTTGTTGCTGCTGCCTCGTGGGGCTGAAACCACACGTGGCCTCTACACCTCTTCTCCACTCGACGGTGGACCCAGGGGGCTTCACCGAGCTCTAAGTTAAGGGCGTCTTTTGGGATCGTGTTTTTCTCTTCATGGACTAAAAACATTTGTCTGTCAAATTTCCCAGTGGGATCCCTCTCCTTCCCTGTCTCCTCAGTCCCCCTTACTTGCTTTTTTTTCCCCCTTAGCCCTGTTACGATGTGCAGTCTGGCTCCTTTTTTTTCCTTAAGTTGCAAGCCTCGTGAGGGCAGGGACCTTGGTCTCCTTTGTTGACTGATCTTTCTTAGGGGCCTGCACAAAGCCTGGCACGTGATAGAGCCCAGAAATTTCTTGAAAGAGCAAGTGGGTATCAGTTTCCTTTATATTGCTCTGCTGAGTTTGGCTTACCTTTCTAAGGTCCTGTCATGGTCTAAGAAGGCTGCTGGATCCCTAGCCGTTATATCTGCGTTCTGTGCAGCAGGAAGGATGAAGCAGGGGAAGGGGGAAAAAAACAAAACCATTCTGACTTGTTTTAAGGAGGTCACCCACCACTCAGAAAAGTTTCTTATATTTAAGTGGCTTGAACTATTTCTGTTAGGGATGGTGAAAAATACTTGTTTTTAATAGGGTACCTCGTCACCCCAGACAGACTGCGGAAGGGAAGAGTTGATATTTTGGAGGGCAGATTGTGGTCTGTGCTCAGTGCCTTGCGTGTAGGCCTCCTGCGTTGGAAAAGGTCACTTTTGTTACATACAACGGTGAGGTTGCTTTTTGTGGTCAGTGGTATATTCACTTGCCCCCAAGGTGCTGAGCAGAATGGCTTTTGAGTCAGACCTTGGCTCAAATCTTTGTACTAAGCACCGGCTTAGTGCACTAGCCGTGTGACCTTGGGTAAAGTCACTTTACCTCATTGAGCCTCAATTTTTAAAAGTCTATAAAACAGTGATAATCTAGAGCATTTTCACGCATGATGGCAAGGATTGAAGGAGATGATGGGATAAAGAAACATGGCAGGGTGTCTTTGGCAAAGGAATCTGTATTCCCCCATCATATTGATCACCATCTTAGCTTGTTTTGTGGTGTCTAGATTCCAGGGATCCAAGTGTGACAGACGTGGTCTCTGTGTTCCAGAAGCTCACAGAATGGCATGCTGGGCAGGGAGAAGAGTCGCTGTAAGGGGAGAGAGGCACAGACACAGCTGTTAGGTTGAAGAAAGCTGCAGGTAGCTTGGGATGGCCACAGCGCGGACTGCTAGAGTCCCGCGTGTGTTTGGGGAATGACTACGGAAGGTTCTGGAAGAGCAAACCGTAGACAGATTCCCAAGGTCCCAGTGAGGAGTTTGGCCCTGGTTCTGTGAACGGTGGGGAACTGGCCAAGGCCCTTAAGAAGGAGAGTAATTGATCAGGTCTGTTTTGTGCGTCGTTCCCTGTCCCAGGCCCTGTGGAGGACTGGATGGGACAAGGCCGGTCTTAGAGGTCTGAGTGTAGACTGGAGCCATTCGGGCAAGAGGTGGCAGTGGCCACGTCTAGGTAGGGCTGGCGTTTCCAGAGAGAAGACACGGTGGGTGAGACCATTGTGGGTCAGCACTGAGGGGTGTGGTGCTGCTTGCCCCGCACTGGATTAGGGTCTGTCTGTCCAGTGGACACCATTTCCTGGGGGTGAGGGGAGGCTAAAAAGCCGTAGATGAAGGACTTGAGGAGCTCCTCCAGGCAGAAGACCATCTCCCACCCGGGTCATTGCTGCCCCAGTGTTTTCTCTGCGATGTGCATTTCCTGCCTGAGCACCCTTCCTAGTGCCTGGTCTTTGGGAGAGTGAGGTAGCATGGAAACGTTACAGCCCTGTGCCCGTGATGGCGTGAGGCCCCAGCTGCCGAGCTCATCACTGCCCCGTGATCACATCCCGAAGTCGGGTGTGCGGTCCTGCACCCCTTTGTGATGACGGTGGTCGTCAACGTCAGCAGGCCCTAAGCCCACAAGGAGGAGGTTGCCCCTGGGTCACCAGGGCGGTCACAGCTTGTGATTTGGGCCCCTTTGTGCATGTTGAGGCTCCTCTGTTTTGACTCTTTTATCTGAGTTGGAAATTGTTCAACTGGTCAAGAGATGTGGTTTTTTTTTTGTTTGTTTGTTTTTGTTTTTGTTTTTGTTTTTGGTTTTTTTTTTTTTTTGCAGAGGGATGCACTGCGGTTGTGGCCAGGGTTGGGGTGGTGGGGGGAGATGTGGCGGGGATTTTCTGCCCGGGTGGGCTGCTCATCAGGACGTGGCCTTGGCTTTCAGAGGACCTGAACCGAACCAAGAGGGCTCTGCCTTTCTCTGCCACAAGGCTGTACGGTGAAACTTGGGATATCTGCTTGCTCATGTTTCTTAACTTTTTTATGGAGGCATTTTTCAAATACTTAGAAGAGTCAAACCTACCACCCAGGTGCCCAGCAGTTACTCACATGCTGTCACTCTTGTCTTGCCTGTTCCTCCTCACTGACTGCTTGGGGTTGTGCTGGAGTACTTTAAATTCTAGATACCACGTCACCTGTAAAACGGGTTATATATAAATCTCTAACAGATAAGGACTCGGAGGGAGAAACATAACCATATGCAGCGCAATTAGTCGCATTTAATACAAATACCAGCGATCTCTTGGTATCCTCTAGTTTCTAAATTCAAAGATACTGGTTGTCTCAAATTCTTACAGTGACTTCGTTGAATCTATTCTGATTTTACTTTCAAAAGTGTAAATCTGCTCACGCCATTCTCCTGATTCAAACTCTGTGCACTCAGGAAAAAAAAACCTTGCCTCCTTACCGTGGCCTGCAAACCCTGCACGATCTGGCCTGAGCCTGCCTGCTGGGGGTCTTTGCTGTTTCTTCTGCCTGGAACGTTGCCCCCCTAGGTCTTGGCACGGCCGCTGCTCTGCCTGGTTTCTGAAGAGAGGGCAGCCTCATCTAAGCAGGCGTATCTCCCTTTCCTAACCTCTTCTCTCCCTCCCTCCTGGTCTTATGCTTTCTTATTGTTGTTGTTTTTTTTTTTTTTTTTCAAAATTTTATTTAAACTACAGTTAATGTAAGGGTAATATTGGTTTCAGGAGTAGAACTGATTGATTCATTATTTACACGCAACACCCAGTGCTCCTCACCACAAGGGCCTCCTTAGAGCTCCTCCCCCTTCTAGCCCATCCCCACGCACCCCCATCCTTCAATTCCCTTTGTTCTCCATCTTGAAGTCTCTCCTGGTTTGTTTCCTACGCCCTCCCGTATGTCCACGTGTTTTGTTTCTTAAGTTCAAGGTAAGAGTGAAATCATGCGGTATTTGTCTTTGTCTGACAGACTTACTTTGCTTCACATCGTATACTCTAGCTCCGTCATTGCAGATGGCAAGATTTCATTCTTTTCGATGGCTGAGTGATATTCCCCTGTATAGTCTGTGTATGTATACATCCGCATCTTCTTTATCCCTTCCTCAGTTGATGGACATGGTGGCCCGGTGCGTAGTTTGGCTATTGTTCACGCTGCTGTAAACACCGGGGTGCAACTCTGTATTTTTGTATCCGTTAGGCAAATACCTGATGGTGTAGTTGCTGGATTATAGGGTAGTTCTATTTTCAGGTTTTTTTTGAAGAACCTCCACACTCTTTGCCAGTTTGCATTCCTCCCAGCCGTGCAAGAGGTTCCCCTTTCTTCATAGCCTCACCAACACCTGTTGTTTTTTGTGTTAATTTTAGCCATTCTGACAGGTGTGAGGTGGTATCTAATCATGGTTTTGATTTGTGTTTCCTGATGGTGAGTGACATTGAGCATTTTATCATGTGTCTATTAGCCATCTGGATGTCGTCTTTGCAAAAGTGTCTGTTGATGTCTTCTGCCCATTTCTTAACTGGGTTGTTTGTTTTTTGGGTGTCGAGTTTGGTAAATTATTTGTAGATTTTGGGTTCTAACCCTTTATCATATAGGTCTTTTTGAAATGTCTTCTCCCATGCTCGAGTCTGCCTTTTTTTTTGTTGATTGTTCCCTGTGCAGAAGCTTTTTATTTTGATGAAGTCGCAATCGTTCATTTTGCTTTTGTTTTCGGGCCTTTGGTGACGTGTCTAGTAAGAATTTGCCATGGCTGAGGTCAAACTCCCTCCTGGTTTTATTTATTTTTTTAAAAAAAAATTTTTTTTTTCAATGTTTATTTATTTTTGGGACAGAGAGAGAGCATGAACGGGGGAGGGTCAGAGAGAGAGGGAGACACAGAATTGGATACAGGCTCCAGGCTCTGAGCCATCAGCCCAGAGCCCGATGCGGGGCTCGAACTCACGGACCGCGAGATCGTGACCTGGCTGAAGTCGGACGCTTAACCGAGTGTGCCACCCAGGCGCCCATCCCTCCTGGTTTTAAACTTCTTCACACTGCCTGTCCTTGGACATTTCTTTAGTGTTCTTGTTTGATGTAGACCTCCTTCCACTCACGGATGTCTGCCACCTAGGGCTCGGCCCAGGCCTGCTTGGCTGTTCTGTTCCCCCAGTGCCTGGCACTTGAGCCGTTCAGCCAGCACTTGTTACATGAGTGGACAATTATTGAGCACAGCGCCTTTGCACTGTGTGGCCTGGGAGCCAGGAGCACTCACGTCTTGTAGGGAGGACTCATAAAGGGAGTTGGCCTTCCCTTTGTCTTTTTTTTTTTTTTTTGTACTCATAATGTTGGCACAGGTAGGTCAGGCCCTCAGAAAAAGCCATGCTAATTATTATTTACATGATAGTGTATTATTTTATATATTATAAGTATATTTATCTGGCAATATATTATAGTTACTATTTACATAATACTGTTTTTATATCAATATAATTTTATACATTATAAACATAATTACCTTATAACATATCATAGTTATTATTTACAGAATAATACTCTGTAGGGCACGCAGAGTAGCATCATTGGTTTCTCTAACTCTCTCCCATTAAGAGGAGGTCCCAAATGAGATTTTGAATCCTCCCCTCCCACATTCGGGCTGGGAAACCGGGTTACAGATTGGGAAGTCAGGACCCTGACGGGTGGTCATTTCAAGGTTTGGCCTCCCGGTATCCGGAGAGTAGACCGTGCGGCCTGACGGGTTGCACCCCGGGCTTCACAGGAGGACTGTTGGGGGAGCCTGCAGGTTGTGTGCTGCAAGCCCCAGGTGCCTCCCTTCTGAGGACCTCAAGTTGCTCCTGCAGAAGGTGGGGCGAGCCAGCACCTCCAGAGCAGCGGCCAGCAGGGCCTTCCCCGGGCTCTTTCTGTGCTGCACAAGGGCCGCTGTAACTGCTGACTGTGTCCGGCCTGGAGATGAACGAACGTGGCCACAGCTCCCTGAACAGATGCTGTCCGTTAACCGGAGCTGAAACGTGTTTTTTAACTACTTTTCTTCCCCCCCTTTTCCGAAGTGTTTTCTGTGCCCCAGGGATTGTTTGGTCTATCAGCTCAGCTATTCCTCACAGCAGCCAGTGAGTCGGGTCCTGTGCTTCTCCGTTTACAGGAGGGAGGCCAAACTCACACACCTACACAGAGGCGGGGCTGGGGTTTGAACCTGTGTCTGCCTCCCGACTCTGTTGTCAGGTGCCCTTGACATCCCTCTTCATGGTAATCAGGGTGGTTTTAGCATCGTGTGAGAGTCACAGTAGGTCTCTTGCAACGTTGTGATTTGTTTTTGTCCCAACCCTGGCTGTTTGCAGTCCAGGATAATGATGGTTGAAAGGGGGTCGCCTCCTGCATTTTCGTAGTCCCAAAATAGGGCCTGGTTCTGAAGCTTCTGTCTGGCTGCCCCTCTCAACACCTCGGCCACTCTCCTGCTACGTGTGACGCAGGCTTAAAGCTTCTTTCTGGTGACTGTCCCCTGTATTGCTTTTCCCTGAATCTTCACGGAGAACTTGAGAATGCAGCTTTCCCGGAAAGTTTTATATAGCAAGACATGTTGACAGGAAGACCGATCGTGGGGCTGTAAATTGAAGAAAAACAGGCGGCAATTTGTCTGATGCGTTCCAGTTCTGTTCTTTTGCCTTCTTCGAGTCTGAGTTATGGAGACAGTTTCCTCTCGCTTCGGAGGTTAAACTGCTAGGCGGTGTTTTATTGGGGAACGTTCTATTAAAGCATTAAGAACAATTAGATGCGGAGTCCTTTTTTATTTTTGCAGGTTTTGACACTTAAGTAATTGGAAGTTTGGCTCTCTCTTTTGCTCTTCCTTTAAAGAATTCGGAAAACGCTGGAAGAAGATGTATTTCAGGGGAGAGTTTGGCGGCATCCTTCCTGTAATCGCCCAGAGAAGGAGAAAAAACGTGGGCTTTTGGAGTTGGAAACCTCCAGACCTGAGGGGCTTTGCTGGGGCAGCTGTGCCCTCCCCGCCAAGACCCTCAGGATGGAACAGGCTGTGCTTGTGTAGAATCTGGCAGGCTTTTGTTCATAGCCCCGACTGTGAGCTTCTAATTACATATGTGGGGCCTCTCTGATGATGGTCTGTCTGCTGTGGGACTCAGACTCCCATGAGAAGGAGGGTCCTGGCTCTTTGTCTCGGCTCTGACTCTTCCGACCTGAACCCCACACCTCACGCAGCAGATGCTGGGCACCTTGAATATTTGAGGAGTGAATGAATGAAGTTCGACTAAGGCTTGTCTTCTTTCATCCTACTCCCCATCCCCCTGTCCTTTCACCTATGACAGCCCGCTGGATGCCCCTGTCCTCTTGCTGCTGTCTGACCACTCCCTCCCCTGCAAGCCACTCTGGTGCCTGCTGTAACAGTGCCGATCAGAGGAGAAAACTCCGGCCGGGAGGAAGGGACTTTGGTGAGAAAGGTTGGGACAGTATAATTATGTGTCTGCGAGTGCTTGGAATATTCTGTACATTCTGTGGAGAGAAAAATATCGTGTTAAGTCGGTGAATTCAGAACACGTAGGATTTAGCAAGTCTCTGGGAACCGCTGACACCAAGAGCTCCTGAGTGTTTATCTTCTTGGGAGCAGAAGAACGAGGTGAGCCAAGGACTGTCCCTCACAGGTACAGGGGAGGGGCAGGTGGCGGGGTGGAGGACACCAGACCTCTCCGGTGGCCTTGGTGTAGACATTGGCGCTGTGCTTTGATGGAAAATGAAAGGGTGGACTGAGCTGGTTGAGCGCTGAGAGCGACGTGGACCCGGGACTTTGGTTGCCCTTCTGGAGTGGCCACACCAGCATGAAGGCACTGAGTGATCGTGAGCCCGGTGGCCTCCCCTGCCCTCGTGGTGACACCGCTACGAGGAAGGGACCCGTGCCCACGGGTACGATGTAACGTGTGCTCGAGAGTCCGACTGACCTGTGTGGAGCCCCCTTCCTTCACTTCCTGCCGTGTGACCTTGGGCCCCTCAGAGCCTGCTCCTTCTTTGTAAGGCGGAGTATGGGGATGAAAGGAAATGGAGCCCTTAGCCTTGTGCTCAGTGCGTGGTTCTTGGCCACAAGATCGTGAACTTTGACCTACTTCCCCAGTGAGTTGTTGACACTGACTCTCCCCTGAAAACAAGTCCTCCGCTTGTGCAGTTGAGTCGTTCCCTTCTTCCCGGGGAGTGGGTGGAGGGCGTGTTGGCAGCACCTGCTGGGTCCTGTCCATCCTTCCGGCAGGGAGACTCATGCGTGGGTGTCTGTGGAGAGCCCTTCTTGTTCCCTGTCTCAGCGACTACGACGAATGAAGCCGCGGGTGGCCTCTCCCAGGGACACTGGTCCAACGGAAGGCCTTTTCGGCTCCCAGAGGTGGTTGTCGTGTCTACAAGTGTGTGGAGACCCCCTGCGAGGTTAAGGCCCGGTCCTGCCTACACCCCAGTTCCTGGCGGACCCTGCAGAGCATTATGGGGCAGCTGGCTGCGTTCCCCGCCTGTCCAGAGACGGCAGCTCAGCTCGCGGTGGGTTTGGCCACCTCTCGGAAAGGAGGCGAGAGCGAGTGGCCGGCGATCTGAGGGCCCGGCGTGGGGCAGATGCAAGAGGGCCTGGAGACCCCCAGCCGCTTCACGTGCCGGGCTGTGGCTTCCGAGGTTTCTCAGGAAACGTACATCCCCAAAGATGGCGAATTTTCGCCAAACCGGAGACTGTATCTCTTTGGAGACACGGTGGAGTGTTAGAGGAGATGACCTCACCGGTGGGAGGAGAATGGAAGTCTGCACCGAATGCTGAGCTCACTCCTCGCGGGCACTGGCCTCCTTGCCCCTGATGCGCATCTCCGGGGGATGAAAGTACACGGAGTCTGCAACTCCTCCCGCATCCCTCGCTCGTGACAGACCTGAGTCCTCCATCTCTGGAGTCGTGGATGAACCCCAGATTCCTCGTAATCCCACCTCCAGGTATCCACTTCTGATCGGAGTTGGTTCTTTACCTTTACTGTCTCTTTGAACCCTGAGACAGGTCCTTTCCGGAAAGGGCAGGCTAGCCAAACATCTCTGACAAATGGTTCTAAGGCCGCGTGGGGATGATGAGCTTGACCGGAGCTGGGAGGAGCGCCGAGGTGGTCACGATGAGCAGGCCCGGTCTTTATGCCAAGGCGTTGGTCGAGTTGACCGTCCCATCAGCCCCCAAGGACCGCCTCATGTCCCTTCCTCACTGTGTTCACCCTGCAGGTGGCCATGGTAGGGACAAGTGTCCAGTCTTAACATGAAGAAACTTGTCTGGGTGGAGTATGCTTGGCTTTCACCTGGTTTGGATTCACAGCCTATTTCAGCCTCTGTGTCTGCCTCCTGAGATACACAAGCAGAGGGTTCACGTGGCCTGCCCGGCCCACCGACTTTGAAGGGTCCTAGCCAGCAAGATGTCTCGAAGCCTTTAACGATAACTTAGAGCTATTACAATTCCATTTAAAGATAATGTCAAGAATAGGCAAATTGGTAGAGACAGAAAGTAGACGGCTGGTTGTTGGGGAGGGGGTTGGGGGGCCGTTGGGAATGACCGCTAATGGATACAGAGTTTCTTTGGGGGGTGGATGGAAATGTTCGGGAATACGAGTTGGTGGTATATATACTTGGGCATATTGACACATTACAGACGTACACGTTTTCAAAGAGTGAGTCGTGGGTCGTATCCTAAGGAAAAAGGTGGGAAGATTACGTGGGGATTTGAAGCAAAACAGTGCAGGTTTACTAACGGCTACTCTTTGTTGAGCACGTAGAGGATGACTTGGTGATCCGAGTGCTGTGCCACTCCCCGTTTATTCTTTCCAGAACGTCACTGTGGGGACAGGAAGATGGTGGCCTTTCCCTTGCGGGTCCCACGTGGCGGAGAGGTGAATGCTTTTGTCTCTGACCTCGCACAGAGAACAGCTAACGTGCATGTGATTTGGAGAAAGGCAAACTGTCCTCTGCTTTCCCGGTCCCTCTCAGGAAGGTGGACACATTCCAGCCGAGCAGGGTACACACCCGATGGCCTTTTTGACAGAGCAGTAGGAAAAAGTTGATCTTTCGTTCGCCTAACCCTTCGTCCTCCCGAAGAATATGTCTCTCTGGTACCTCTCGACATCCTGTGATGTTGGAGACATTGTCTCCACCGATGGCCTGTGGAGCCACATTTTCACCTTCACGTGGGTAAGGCGATGCCATAGAGATGACGTCTTCTCCTCTGGATGTAACATCCTCCCTTCTCTACCTCGTTTTGTACCCCGGGAAATGCACCTTGATGGACTCCATCACTGGGCTCCTTTTCCCCACACCTTGCAGGGAGGGTTTGGTCTGCTTGGTGGATGGGAGGCCGTGACCCGAGGAAGGCGGGGGAGGGGCGAGCATTTAGTCCTCTGGCCCCGTCCCTGCCAGGCTTCAGGTTGGTGGTGGTCGTGTTCCTGTCCTGGAGATCACAGGACCTTAGGTGTTGGCCTGTGTCCTGCTGGGTTCTGGTAACTGCTGCCTCCCTCTGACCTTCAGGCCTGGAGGAGTGTGGGCTGGGTGGCTTCCTCCCATCGCCAGCTCCTGAGTCAGTCACCGTCCCTTGTTGGTTTCTCTTCACTTTGCCTGTGTAAAGAGTTTCTTGATGAAACCCCGTGGTTTCCCCCTTGTGTTCTGTTTTCTGCTGAGCCATGACTGAAATGCCGGGCTCGATGCAGTTATCTGGCTTTGCACTTGCTTGTTGCTCTCCTGGAATACTCTTTTCCCCAGATCTCGGTGGATACCCAGGCTCCGTGCAGATGGTATCACCTCAGGCAGGGGGTGGGGAACCTCACCTGTGTACCTTCCTACTCATTCTATCCAAGGACCCGACTTATTTATTTTTTTTATAGCGCTTGGACCCCTGAAATCCTCGTTTCCTTGGTTGGCTGGTTGGTCTTGTCGAGGACATCGTGGCTCTGCTAAATAGACCAGGGGTTAGCAGACCTTTCCCATAAAGGGCCAGAAAGTAAATACTTTCAGCTTAGCAGGCTAGATGGTCTCTGCTGTGGCCGGTAAAGTCTGCTGTCCTAGCAAGAAAGCAGTCACAAAGATTAAATGAAGGAGCATGTCCGTGTTCCAGTAAAACTTGCGGTAGGTACATGCCCTCTTACTACAGCTATTAGGGTAGTAACAAAACAAGCTGCATGATGGATTTGGCCTGCGGGCCGTAGTTGGAGAACCCTCAACTGGACCGAAAGCTCCATGAGCATTGGAACCTTATTTGTCTTGTTGATTTTGGTCCCCAGTGCTTGGCCTGTGGACCGTCCCATAGGAGATGGGTGGTAAGTGTTCACCACATGCAAACACGTAAAAAATGCCTGCCCTGTGCAGGTTATTGTGCTGGACAGTGATACCAACGGGAGAGAAAGACCAAATCCTTGTCCTTGGGGTCCCAGGGAGACAGACAAACATGTTGATTGTACAACTTACTTGGTGGTTCTGAGAGATTGAAATGGCTGATGGGAGCCCCCAAGTGAATCGGCTCACTCTGCTGGGAGGGTCCGGGACTGGCCTCCATGTGGAGGGAACCTCGAGGGTGCATCTAGAGGGATGATGACTGGGTTGGCAGGTGGACAAGGTGTGTGTCTGGGGGCCTGGGCAGAGGCCAGGTCATGGAAAGTCTGCTGTGCTGTGCTTTCTGGTTCGCTCGTTGTGTTATAGGTTGTGGAGGGTCCCTGGAGGAGGCTGAACTGAAAAGTTCCCATGATCAGAGAAGTTTTTCATTGAGAGCAGCAGGGAGACTGGGTTGGAGGGGGCTGGTAGCAGCGGGAGACCAGGAGAGGAGAAGCTTCTTGCCTGAGAGTGGGTATTAGTCTGGGGCAGGGTTTCAGGAGGACGTGGATTTCCTAAAGCTAAAGTTTATGCTTCACCAGGTCTGGAGACTGTTCCCTGCCTTAGAACTTGGATATGGGAGGACATAGACGATAGGTTCATATAGACTGTTTCAAGCTTGGTGGATGGAGGTACTGTTCCCTGGAGCAGGAGGGCAGGTGGGTGTGGATGAGGCAGAGATGTGTTCAGAGTTGATGCAGCGGGTTGGGATGGGGAGGAGAGGGGAAATAAGAATGATAGGAAATATAAGATTTTGGATAGTGTAAGTATTGAGAAGACAATAAAAGATGGTTGAGATGAAGCTGTTGGGGACATCTGGGGAGAAGCCACCTCTTTGTTTTGTTTGTTTTTTAATATAATTTATTGCCGAATTGGCTAACATACAGTGTATACAGTGTGCTCTTGGTTTGGGGGGTAGATTCCTGTGGTTCATCGCTTACATTCAACACCCAGCGCTCATCCCAAAAGTGCCCTCCTCAATGCCCATCACCCATTTCCCCTCTCCGCTGCCCCTCACCCATGAACCCTCTGTTTGTTCTCTATATTTAAGAGTCTCTTATGTTTTCCTCCCTCCCTCTCTGTTTGTAACTATTTTTTTCCTCCTCCCGTCCCCCATGGTCTTCTGTTAAGTGTCTCAAGTTCCACATATGAGTGAAAAGGTGATATCTTTCTCTGACTGACTTATTTCACTCAGCATAATACCTTCCAGTTCCATGCACATTGCTGCAAATGGCATGATTTCATTCTTTTTCATTGCTAAGTAGTATCCATTCATCAACGGATGGGCATTTAGGCTCTTTCCATAATTTGGCTATTGTTGAAAGTACTGCTGTAAACATTGGGGTAAAAGTGCCCCTATGAGTCAGCACTCCTGTATCCTTTGGATAAATTCCTAGTAGTGCTATTGCTGGGTTGTAGGGTGGTTTTATTTTTTAATGTTTTGAGGAACCTCCACACTGTTTTCCAGAGCAGCTGCACCAGTTTGCATTCCCACCAACAGTGCAAGAGGGTTCCTGTTTCTCCACATCCTTACCAGCATCTGTTGTTTCCTGAGTTGTTCATTTTAACAACTCTGACCGGTGTGAGGAGGTATCTCCGTGTGGTTTTGATTTGCATTTCCCTGATGATGAGTGATGTTGAGCATCTTTTCATGTGCCTGTTGGCCATCTGGATGTCTTCTTTGGAAAAGTGTCTATTCATGTCTTATGCCCGTTTCTTCACTGGATAATTTGTTTTTTTGGGTGTTGAATTTCCTAAGTTCTTTATAGATTTTGAATACTAACTTTTTATCTGATATGTCTTTTGCAAATATCTTTTCCCATCCTGTCAGTTGCCTTTTAGTTTTGTTGGTTGTTTCCTTTGCAGTGCAGAAGCTTTTTATCTTCATGAGGTCCCAATAGTTCATTTTTGCTTTTAATTCCTTTGCTTTTGGAGACGTGTCAGGCAAGAAATTGCTGTGGCTGAGGTCAAAGAGGTTGTTGCCCGCTTTCTCCTCCAGGGTTTTGATGGTTTCCTGTCTCACATTTAGGTCTTTCATCCATTTTGAGTTTATTTTTGTGAGTGGTGTAAGAAAGTGGTGTAGTTTCATTCTTCTGCATGTTGCTATCCAGGTCTCCCACCACCATTTGCTAAAGAGACTTTTTTCCACTGGATACTCTTTCCTGCTTTGTCAAAGATGAGTTGGCCATACGTTTGTGGGTCCAATTCTGGGTTCTCTATTCTATTCCATTGGTCTGTGTGTCTCTTTTTGTGCCAGTACCATACTGTCTGGGATTGTTATGCCTCCAGCTTTGGTTTTCTTCTTCAATATTACTTTGGCTATTTGGGGTGTTTTGTGGTTCCATACAAATTTTAGGATTGTTTTTTCTAGCTGGGAGAAGAATGCTGGTGCAATTTTGATTGGGACTGCATTGAATGTGTAGATTGCTTTGGGTAGTATTGTCATTTTAACAATATTTTTCTTTCAATCCGTGAACATGGAATGTTGTTATATTTTTTTAAATGTGTATTTGTTTTTGAGAGAGACAGCTTGAGTGGGGGAGGGGTTGGGAGAGAGGGAGACACAGAATCCGAAGCAGGCTCCAGGCTCTAAGCTGTCAGCACAGAGTCTGATGTGGCGCTCAAACTCACGGACCGCGAGATCATGACCTGAGCCGAAGTTGGATGCTTAACCGACAGAGCCCCCCGGGTGACCCTGTGTTTCCATTTCTTTGTGTCTTCTTCAATTTCCTTCATAAGCTTTCTATAGTTTTCAGAATATAGATCTTTTACATCTTGGTTAGGTTTATTCCTAGGTATTTTATGGTTCTTAGTGCACTTGTAAATGGGATCAATTTCTTGATTTCTCTTTGTTCTTTTTGTTTCATTATTGGTGCACAGAAATGCAGCTGATTTCTGTGGACTGATTTTGTACCCCTTGACTTTGCTGAATTCATGTATCAGTTCTAGCACCGTCTTTGTAGAGTCTTTCCGGTTTTCCACTTAGAGTATCCTGTCGTCTGCAAAAAGTGAAAGTTTAAGTTCTTTGCCAATTTTGATACCTTTTATTTCCTTTTGTTGTCTGATTGCCGATGCTAGCACTTCCAACACTACGTTAGTTAAACAACAGCAGTGAGAGTGAACATCCCTGTCGTGTTCCTGATCTCAGAGGGGAAAGCTCTCGGTGTTTCCCCATTGAGGATGATATTAGCTGTGGGCTTTTCATATATGGCTTTTATAATGTTTAGGTATGTTCCTTCTATCCCGACTTTCTTGAATGTTTTTCTTAAGAAAGGATCCTGTATTTTGTCAAGTGTTTTTTCTGCATCCATTGACAGGATCTTATGGTTCTTATCCTTTCTTTTATTAATGTGATATATCACATTGATTTGTGAATATCGAACCAGCCCTGCAGCCCAGGAATGAATCCCACTTGATCGTGGTGAATAATTCTTCTGATATGCTGTTGAATTTGATTTGCTAGTATCTTGTTGAGAAGTTTTGCATCCATGTTCATCAGGGATATTGGCCTATAATTCTCCTTTTTTGTGGGCCCTCTGTCTGGTTTGGGAATCAAGGTAATGTTGGCTTCATAGAATGAGTCTGGAAGCTTTCCTTCTGTTTTTATTTTTTGGAACAGCTTGAGAAAGATAGGTATTAACTCTGCTTTAAATGTCTGGTAGAGTTCCCCTGGGAAGCCATCTGGTCCAGGACTCTTATTTGTTGGGAGATTTTTGATAACGGGTTCAATTTCTTCACTGGTTATGGGTCTGTTCAAGTTTTCTGTTTCTTCCTGCTTGAGTTTTGGAAGTGGGTGGGTGTCTAGGAATTGGTCCATTTCTTCCAGGTTGTCCAGTTTGGTGGCATGTAATTTTTCATAGTATTCTCTGATAAAAGGCCACCACTTTCCTACTTAAGGAAATCCTCTTGGTGGTTGGAAGGAAGAAAAGGAGCCAGTTATCCCAAGATCTGGGGGCAGGCGATTTGACTTAGAGGGATGGACATATGCAAAGGTCCTGAGGTAATAATGCATGGAAAGTATTCGAGGAAAGTAAAAAAGGCCCATGGGACCAGAATAGACCATGTGGAGGGGAGTGAGCTGCAGAGTTAGGCTGACGACACTCCAGGAGTCCCATGATAGAGGCCACTGTGAGGAGTCTGGGAAGTAGAATTTCCAGTTAATGGTGACTTGTGGTTTGACAGGATCCTAGTTTGGCCAGCTTCAGAAAACCTGTATGGTAGTGAAGAGTTGCGTTAACAGATTTATAAGATGTGCCTGGGCACCCTGGGCTGTGTGGGTTGGAGGCTTTCAGAAGTTGAGCCAGTACATTTGCCCTTCTGGCCCCGTGTCCCGACTTTGAGAAGATTCACTACTGTTTACGGCTGTGTTCCTTTCTGGATGATGATCTGTGTCTTTTTTCAACTTCTCACTTGAAAATGGGCTGGCATGGGAAAAGCTGTGGGAGCAGTCTGAGCATTTGGCTTGTTTTTAATCATGGAATTTTCTTCCTTGGGCAGTGAGATTTGTACGGAATGTGTTTATTCATGCTTTCTTGACTGCCTGCTCCCATGGCTATTCGTGGATTTGCACAGCCACTGTGGAATGAATCCAGAATCTGTCCTGTTGAGGCTTTTGAGGAACATTGATCCCAACTTTCAGGGAGAGGTTAACTTTTTACGTGTATGGTTTTACAGGCAAGGGAGTATAACCATGTCGGCCTGTGTTTTGGCTTTCGAGTCATTGTCATTTAGTCGGCCCTGCAAACGTGGTTTCTCTAGGTAATCTTCCTGAAGGGTAGAGTAGCTTGAGTGATGCTCATCTCCACAAACACCTTTTTCCTTGTTGCACCGCGCTTTCTAGCTGTTAGGTGGCACGTGTGTGGCCTGTCGAGCCCTTCGGCAGTTGAGTGGCATGAAAAGGTCACTTGCCTGTCATTTTCTGTTTCTGCTCAGCTTGCATACGCCTAAGGAAGGGGGAAAGTGACGAAGGTGGTAAAAATTGCCCATGCTGTAGTTTCTGAGTGCTTACTCAGCTCACCGTCTTTTATAAGCCTGCTTTCATAGGCCTGTTTTTATCATTCAAATGATAAAAAGAGACTTGGACGCCCTGAGCACTTCTGGAGGGGTTCTGTGTCATTTAGGGCTCTCGACGGTGTCAGGAAATCTAATGCACGTTGGCTAGAGCAGAAAGGGGATTCGTGGGCTTGTATGAACCAGGTAGATTTTGTCTTCAGGCATGGCTGGATCCAGAGTCCACCCCTGTTCCCCTCTCTGTGTGGGCCCCAGACTTCCCATGGTCTTACTTTTATATCCAACAGGCAGGCTAGAGCTTTAGCTCTTTGTAGTCAAACAGAACTCTTAGGCTTGACTCTCATTGGCTTATACTCCGGCCAAATGTGTGCCCATCCCTGAGTCAGTCCCTGTTACTGGGGGAGAGTGAAGGCCTGATTAGCCAGCTCCGAATTATCTGTCTGTGGAGGTGAGGTAGGGTCAGCTCTCAGGTGAGCATAGGGTGGGAGGAAGATCTATGGAGGTCCTGTTCTTGCTGTGAACAGAAACATGAACTGCCCCCTGAAGTTGTATCCTCTTCACGTGTGTATCCCTTCTCCCTGGCCCCCATGTGCCCAGCGCAGTGCCCTGCCGGTCCCGGTTAGATTCAGTGAGTGTCCCCAGAATCAAATTCTACACCTGAGACTGCCAGTTAGACTGTGCTCAGGTCGGCCAGAGGGGGCGCTGTGGCACTGGCCGCGGCCTCCAGTTGGGGAACTAGGAGGGCTTCTCTAGTTGTACAAATATTTTTTATTTCTGTAATTATATTGGGTTTTTAGAAAACATAACCCACCAAACGTGTGATGTTGCAGATTCTCTTGCTTAGGACAAGGTGATGTTAAAATGTGGGTTGACTTAAAACCGTTAAGGGAATCCTAGCACAGGTGCCATAGGCTATGACTCATGCGTGTGCAGGCCTGGCCCGGTAATGGTTAAGAGTGGGGGGTCTTTGAGGCCGACTGCCTAGGGTCAGCTGACTGCCTCACCCGAGCCATATGACTTTGGGCTCGCTGCCTCGCCTGTGTGGGGCCTGTTTCCCCCTGTGAACTGGAGGGTTGTTGGAAGAAGAGTAGGAGAAATGCGTAAAGTGCTTATCACCACAGTTAACGCGGTAAATGTCGAGCGGATGGCAGCTATTTTTAATAAGAGTAGTGGCAGTATAGATATGGCTCAAGGTTAAAAATGTGTTGAGGAGGTTCAGTGAAACACACACGTTAATTCGTTCATGAAATAAATGTTTACTCAGCGCCTACTGTGTGCCAGGCGATGAGCAGAGTACTTGGGATACAGAGGTGAATAGGTGTTGGAAGGGCATCTAGCCTAGCGGGAGAGAACAGCGGAGAAGCCGTGCTGGGAGTGTTCTCAGGCGTTAAGGGGAGGGTGTGTGCCAGCACGGAGGAGGAAGCCTTCCCGGAGGGCAAAGGCCAGAGGGGGCTTTGGAGCTCTGCCTTGAAAGTGGAGGAACTGGCTAGGGAAACAGGGTGAGGGAAGGGCCATCTACCCAGCAGGGCTGGCGTGTGTCAAGGCTGAAGGCATCAACAGCTCGATCTTGCAGCCTGCCGGCAAGACTGGAGTGCCGGGGGCAGGCGTGTGGCCCTCAGTGCATTTGCAGCTAGGTCGTCTGGGAGATTTCTTCATCACAGTCTTTCCCACCTGCTTCCCAGGGGACTGCTGTCTGTTGGGGGCCTAGCAAGGGGGCACATTGTTGTGCAATTCGCAGAAACAGAACATTCTTTTATTTTAAAAATTTTATTTTTAGAGGGTGAGTGTGAGCAGGGGAGAGGGGCAGAGAGAGAAAGAGAGAATCTTTTTTTTTTTTTTTTTAATTTTTTTTTTTCAATGTTTATTTATTTTTGGGACAGAGAGAGACAGAGCATGAACGGGGGAGGGGCAGAGAGAGAGGGAGACACAGAATCGGAAACAGGCTCCAGGCTCCGAGCCATCAGCCCAGAGCCTGACGCGGGGCTCGAACTCCCGGACCGCGAGATCGTGACCTGGCTGAAGTCAGACGCTTAACCGACTGCGCCACCCAGGCGCCCCGAAAGAGAGAATCTTAAGCAGGCTCTGTGCGGAGTGTGGATGCGGGGCTCATTCCCACGACCCTGGGATCATAACGTGAGCCGAAATCAAGAGTCGAATGCTCAGTCGACTGAGCCCCCCAAGGTGCCCCAAAGCTGAGAAAATTCCGTGTGCCCTTCCTCCCTTGGAGACCCACCTATTTCTTTTCAGAATTGCCACCAATAGGTTCAGACATCCAGAGTGTGGTGTCTGTGTACATGTGAGTATGTGTGTGTTTAAAATCAGGAGGATGTGATACAGCTTTATTGGAAGATTACAGGGAATCCCTGATCCAGCTGAGCACTGTGAATTTAATAATTGCAATTATTGGTCTGTTGGGGCAACTTCCATATTTATTGTGCAAAACAGAACTGAAGCCTTACTTTATTTTTTTTATTTTTTTATTTTATTTTTATTTATTTATTTTTTATTATATGAAATTTATTGTCAAATTAGTTTCCATACAACACCCAGTGCTCATCCCCAAAAATGACCTCTTCAGTGCCCATCACCTACCCTCCCCTCCCTCCCACCCCCCATCAACCCTCAGTTTGTTCTCCGTTTTTAAGAGTCTCTTATGCTTTGGTTCTCTCTCCCACTCTAACCTCTTTTTTTTTTTTTTTCCTTCCCCTCCCCCATGGGTTTCTGTTAAGTTTCTCAGGATCCACATAAGAGTGAAACCATATGGTATCTGTCTTTCTCTGTATGGCTTATTTCACTTAGCATCACACTCTCCAGTTCCATCCACGTTGCTACAAAGGGCCATATTTCATTCTTTCTCATTGCCACATAGTACTCCATTGTGTATATAAACCACAATTTCTTTATGCATTCGTCAGTTGATGGACATTTAGGTAAAGCCTTACTTTAAACAATGAAAATGTTTCCATCTTTGCTTGGGGTTGCCGCATGGATCTCCTGCTGTTTGTGGGGTCAGCCAGTCATCTGTGATGGTGGTGAACCAGCTACTTGGTGTTAGAACCTTCCCCCTTGGCTCATTAGTGCCACGCCTGTCTCATTTGCATCCAAAGGGATTTTTGACATTGTGGGGACCCTGTGATCAAGTCTCAGCTTTGCTGGCTGGACCAGGAAAACTGACTTCCTGGCCATTGTCCTCATTTGGAAATGGAAACCGTCCTGTCCTTTTTCCTGGTCTCCCTGGCGCTTGAGAGATGCAGTTGCGGTGGCCCGTGACTGCACCAGCTGCCTGGCCAGTCCGGAGCGGGCGTCACCCGGTGGTGCTCGTTTGACCTCTGCCAGGAAAGCAGGCGGGTCGGTTGCACAGAGGTGACTGTGGTGAGCCCCACTCGTCTGGCCATCCGGACTGTGCAGGTGTCAGATGTCATGGAGGTTCTGTGCACCCAAGTAGATGTCTTGGAATCACCTTCCTTCCCCGGGCTCCCCCGGTTGCCTCTTTCCTTGTTGGGACTGGCTTCGTCATCCTTGTCATTGCGGCCACCAGCGTGGCAGCCACCACTTGCCAGCTGCTTAGGGTGGGATTCTCTTGTCACTACCACCGTTGACGATGACTCCTATGACTCTCATAGCTCAGTTTATTGAGTGCTTACTATATTCTGGGTGCTCACTGAATCCTCCCGGAGCTCAGTGCGGTAAATACTAGCATCCATCCCATCTGACAGGGGACTGAGGCCGAGAGGGTTTGAGTGAGTTGTCTAAGGTGTTTCTGCTGGGGGGTGGCTGAACTGGGGTTTGAGTGCAGACCCTGCCTCTAGACCGGGGGCTGGCGAACCGCAGCCCACGGTGCTGCTGTGACACATGCATTTCTGGATCGTGCACGGTGGTGTTGGCATTGCCACGGCAGAGCCGAGCGGTGGCAGCAGAGAACGTCGGGCTCACAGAGCCTGAGGTATTGACTGCCTCACCCCGTAGAGCGGAAGCCGGCGGATTTCTCCAGTAGAGTCCAGGCCGTCAGCCACCATGCGCACCGCCTCTCCGTCGACAAATAAAGTCCCTGATTTCCTCCGGTGTGCCAGCTGCGGTGCCAGGCTCCGGGAGACGGTGATGAACTGGCAGACGTTTCTCATGCCGCGGTGGGGCAGGCAGGCCATGTGCCTGCCTGCCTTACATACACCTTAGCAAATGTCTGCTTACGAGCAGACTCGCGCTCTGAAGGAAGCGTGCGGGCTGTGTGAGGGCCACGAAGAGACGCATAGTGCTTGTACATAAGGTGGAGGGATCCGGGAGGAGGCTCTTGGGGAAGACATGCCTAAGCACACAGAGTCGGTGGGGAGAGGGGTCCTCGGGGGAGACAGCAGCAGATGAGGAGAGAACTCTCCCTTCAGATGCGGAAACTGCGGCTCAGAAGCTGAAGTTGAACCCCCTTTGATTCTAAACTCTAGGTGGTTCCTTGTGTTGTGTGTTCCTGCACGTGAAGTGTCCCTTTCCTTACACGCCTTATCCTGGCTGGAATCCTCTTTGAACGGGTGAGGCCGAGGGGTCTCCCAGTGACCCTGGGATGAAGCCCGGACACAGAGCTGACAGCAGCACAGGTGAACGGGGTCTCCGAGGCCCTGCCAGTGCCTTTTAGGGCCTGACCTGCATCACTCTCCCGCTCTCCTCCTCAAGAGCGACCGCTCGTGTCTTCTTTTCATCCTGCATCACAGTGAGGCCAGTAGAGTGCATTCCTGAGTTCACCTTTGCTGCTAGAATTTTCTTTTTTTTTTTTTTTTTTTTTGTTTTTTTTTTCAACGTTTATTTATTTTTGGGACAGAGAGAGACAGAGCATGAACGGGGGAGGGGCAGAGAGAGAGGGAGGCACAGAATCGGAAACAGGCTCCAGGCTCTGAGCCATCAGCCCAGAGCCTGACGCGGGGCTCGAACTCACAGACTGCGAGATCGTGACCTGGCTGAAGTCGGACGCTTAACCGACTGCGCCACCCAGGCGCCCCAACTGCTAGAATTTTCTTAATGAACCACCTTGAGTTACTAGATTGTAACATAAATTCTTATCAATGCATTCTGGTAGGTTGCCCTCTGAAGAGCTCTTTTGGAAGATAAAAGGAATTCACAGAAAAATGATGTGAGTGAGTTCAGGTTACTGGAAGGCTGGTTTATTCTTGCCCCGAATCGTTGCTGGAAAAGGCTGAGCGTGGCAGGCCGGAGGCTGTGTGGGGACGTGCCACTGCCCTCCCCCCTGCACCGCTTGGGGAGGACGGTCACAGGAAAGGGTCTGCGTCTCCAGGGACAGTGTCCTAACTGAAGGAGGACTTTAGGGGTGACCTCGGCACCAGCCCTCTGCTAATGGCTGTGGGTTTGGAAGATGAGGAAGTTCTTGAAGACAGATGATGGGGCTGGTGGCCCTAGAAATCATTTATTGTTGGCTTGGAGTAGGTGAATTGCCTGGCATGTGAAGTGCATCTTCGTAGAGCTGTCAGTTAACGAAAAGGGACTGGACGGGAAGGAGAAAGCCCCTCCTGCAGCTCATCCAGGCTCAAAACACGAGTGTGAGTGGCATACCAGGTGATTGGCCAGAAGGTGTAAGAGGTGTCTGATTCTAGGAGGCTCTCATCGTGTCGATAATGCCGATGGGACCCCCGTTGCAGACAGAGCCTGACAGGCTCCTATGGTGGACTCAGAGCACAAGGCCGACTGGTCTGTACACAGGCCTCTCGTGGCCCCGCACGGACATGGAACATGCCAGAAGGCACCTACTGTATGTGGAACCCTTGAGGGATTTCTCCCCGGGAAGGAGCCCAGGGATGCCTTGTGGGGCTGGTCAGTGGGGCACAGGCTTGGTGGGCCTGGGTCGGGTCAGGCTTCTCCCACCTTCTACCTGAGGGACTTTGGTACAGTCCTTTGCCTTTGGGCAGGACACAGTCTGAATGGGGGAGCGTGGTGGGCCTTGAGGAATTCACGTTCGGTGTACAGGTACCTGTGCACCGGGCACTGGGGGAGGTCGTGGAACAGGGAGGAAGGATCTCCCCCCAGGGGAGCTGAGTTTACGGGGAGGTGTCTCCCCCTCGTTCTGCTGACGTCAGGGGTTGAAATTCTGTGTTGGGGGCTGTCCGCTGCCCTGCGGGACGTTGAGCAGCTACTCTGGTCTCTACCCACTAGATGCCAGTAGTACCCTCCTCTTAATCGTGACAATCAAATGTCTTCGAACATAGCTCGCTGTGCCCGGGTTGGAATTGGCCTGGTTGAGAACTAGCTCTGGGGCTCGGGGGGTGGGGGACACCTTGCACCACGCCCCTGCCCCGGAGGAAGCTGGCCGTGCGTGGGTGCGGGAGGCGCCCCACAGATGAAGGGCAGCAGGGTCCCGGTGAGCTCTGGCGCTCTGCACGCGAGGTGGTCCCTGGGAAGGCCAGCGGCGGGCGCGACACGTGAGAGCCCCGGAGTGGGGCGCTTGGGGGAACCCTGGCTCCGCCTCTTCTCTCCGGGGCCCTGCGAGCCGGTTTCAGCTGTGAGTGGGGGGGACGCTGTCCCCTGCGCCGGCGTGGGAAGGAAAGGGCTGTGGGTGTGTGGCCCCGAGGGTGCCTGCCCATGTCATGTGCTTGAGGCAGGCACGTGCAGGGTGAGGGGGGCCCACGACATGCCCAGGGCTTGGGAGGGTCTTAGGAAGACGTGACCTTTGATCGCTGGGAATCTTGGGCTGAGAGGGCGTGGCGTGCACTTGTGTGCAGGTGTGTGCTCACGTGCTCACGTGCACTTGCGTGCGGGCGGGTGTGTGTACGCCCCTCCTGCTGGGCAGAGCGGCCAGGGAAGGCCTCTCCGGCACGCGGGTCCCGTGAAGAGTGCTCAGAGCCCAGAGAGACGGCGGCACGTTCCAGCAGCTGCTTCTGGTTCAGCGTGAGGGAGGTGGCCGGTAGGGCTGTGCTGTTTGGTGGGGGCAGGGCTGACGGGACGGCAGAGTGGAGGCAGAGAGGGTGGTGGTGATCCCGGGGGTCAGATGGGCTGCCCTGAGGATGTGCTGGGGCGGGTGTGGAAGGTGCTGTTGGAGGAGCTTGGGAGGCAGGCTCCGTGAGATGGGTGGGTTATGACCAGGGAGCAGTGGAGGATGATGGGCTCTGGAGGTGTGTGTGCCTGTGTGTGTGTGTGTGTGTGTGCGTGCGTGCGCACGCGCGTGCATGTGCCTGTGGGTCATGTGTGTGCATATGTGTGTTGGTGATGCCAGCCAGGGACTTGATAGACATCCAGGAGACCTTCAATGCCAGTGGTAGGATTTATTGATGGCTCTGGAGCTCAGGAGAAAAATCACGGCTTTTAGGTGCTTTTCAGGTCTCGGGGATTTTCGTATCTGAGATCACTCGGGTGGTTTGGAGAAGGGCTAGGAGGACCTTTCACTGGGGCCAGGGTGCCTGCTGGTGGTCTGATTCCTTCTCTAGCTCCGGACAGACCCCACAGGAGAACACCAAGGCTCTCTGCTAGTCTCTGGGTTTGCTACAGGCTCATATAACTGCTGCCATTAATTGGCAGTTTCAGAAAACTGCCCACGTCATCTTTGTGTTAAGGCTGAGAGCACCACATTGAACTTGGCTCTGCAGTTAGCTTCTGTATCACTAAAGCCTTGCCAGAAGGCTGAGGTTTATTAACGACAACAACAACAAAAATAAATAAAAGGAGGGGATAAAAACATTCGGTTATTGCCATCTTGTGATCATCCTGAGTCAGGTGGAGATGTATACTTTTGGTAGATCTTTCCCAGAACATAGGTTTTTTAGGTGCTTTGGGTGGGTTCTCTTATTTTGAGCCTGTGCTGTTGAAAACCAACTGCTGAGGGCGGGAAGGCGGGAGCCCCCCAGCTCTGACTGCAGCCGTGTTCCGAAGTCCACGCGGTTGTCTTTGCCAAAGAGGAGAGAGTCGTTGAGGGCTGTAGCCTGTGGGTGCTCTCTCTAGGAGTGGCAGATATAGAGGAAGCACTGTGTGTGAGGCTTACCGATAAAAAATCTGAACTTAAGTCAGTTTCCACACGACAAAACAAAACAAAACAAAAAAACAGCAACAAAAAACCAAGGAACGTTGGTCAGTGTAATGGGAAGCCCGAAAGGGTGGTGTCAGCTTCTGATGTGGGTCCAGAACAGTAATGAAGTTCCTGGCCTCTGAGTCTGTCCCCTGGACTTTGTTTCTGGAGTGACGTCTTACTCAGGTGGGGATTCTCAAAAGGTGGCACATGTGACCTTGAGCAGCTCCAGGCTTAGGTTCCTGAAGGTTTTCCACAGAGTGAGTAACCCTGTTCCTGCACAAAAGGCCCCTGGCTCAGGCTGTATGGGTCAGTAGGCCCTCCCCTGGTGTGGTCGTCCATTCCAGAGAGAGGGGCTAGCCAGAGTCAGATGCCCACCCCTGGTAGGTAGGGAAGATGGGGCTATGGATTGACAGGCCCACTGGAGTCTCATGAAGGGCAGTCTCCAGAAGGAAGAGAATGACCCCCAAGGCAGAAAAGCTTCTTCGACCAGAAACTTGGCAAATGCCAATACCCCAGGATCCTGGATTTCAGGTCTCTGAAGAGTAGAGGGACTTCACCCGGTTGAAGGGTAGGAAGCCTTACTTTTAGGCTCAATACTGCATTTAGGTCCAATTCAGGTTTGTAGGATAGTTGTTACAGGTGCTCAATTTTGACACCTGCCTCTCATGTCTCCTGAATCCATGACTCATGGCTTGGGGCCTGCAGGTTGTCAAATCTGGTCTAGGACTTTGTTTCAGTTCTCAGCCCCGTTCCTTACAGGCTGTGTACCTTCGGGAAAGTCTCTTGTTCTCTATCTCTGCCTCAGTTTCCAATGAATACCCAGCCTACCTGCCTCATGGTGCTTTGTGAGGACCGGATGGGAACCCAGACTTGGTTAACTGTGAAGTTCCTAGAGGACATTCCCACTCCCGCTGCCTGCTGGTGATGGTCTGGGGCACGCATGGTTTTTGTTTTTGTTTTCCCTAAATTACACCAAAAGTTTTGAAACTTTGTTTGGGAAGTATTACGCTCTCGGACAAGTTGTGTGTGTATGTGTGTGGTAAAATCGTACTTATTTTTATCTACTTAACAATGTGAAGTGTTGCGCGAGAAGGAAATGCAAATCGTCCCCCAGGTGCCTCTCAGATGGTTTGGCTTTGCTTACCCGTTGAGGAGAAGTAGGTTACGTATGTGTCTTAAAATAAAAGATGGCTGGGGCGCCTGGGTGGCGCAGTCGGTTAAGCGTCCGACTTCAGCCAGGTCACGATCTCACGGTCCGTGAGTTCGAGCCCCGCGTCGGGCTCTGGGCTGATGGCTCAGAGCCTGGAGCCTGTTTCCGATTCTGTGTCTCCCTCTCTCTCTGCCCCTCCCCCGTTCATGCTCTGTCTCTCTCTGTCCCAAAATAAATAAACGTTGAAAAAAAAAAATTAAAAAAAAAAAAAATAAAAGATGGCTAACTGTTCTTAGCTATTGAAGGGGGAAGGGAATGGCAGGAAGGAGAGGGGGCCAGGCTGGAGGGAGAGCACGGGGACAGGCCAGGGGGTGTCAAGGTGCCTGGGTGGGGCTGAGATCTGTCCTTGGCCTGCTCCAGTGGTCAGCACCTCCACCTGTGTCCCCAGGGCCTGAAATAGAAGTGGGTTAGGAGCTTGGGCTGAACCTCAGCTCCACTGTTACCTTAGGGGTGTGAACTTAGAGGTGTCGCCTTGGTCACCTTTCTTCTCTGAGCCTCCGTGTCCTCGTCTGTGAAATGGATTCATAACATGACTTTCCTCATAGCATTGTCGTATGGACTAAATAAAATCTGGGCAATGTGCTCAGAACTCTCAAAGAATTGTCATTGAGAGTATAATGTTACAACGAATGACTGTGAGTTTTAGATAGGAGGGACAGATGGCCGTGCAATTCTCATTTTAAGGGAAATAGACATGAAGATTGGAAGATTGAAAGTAGCTTATGTGAGGTGTTTGCGTGGCTCATGAGTTGGCAAACTTCGTCTGTATAGGGCCAGATAGTAAATACTTCTGGATCTGTGGGCCGCATGATCTCTGTCGCAACTACTCAGCTATGCCATTGTCCTGTAAAAGTCGCCACAGGTGACACATCAACTAGTGGTTGTGGCTCTGGGTCAGTAAAAGTTTATTTGCAAGATACTGTTACTAACAACACTTAATTTACGATGGTTGTGGCTGCATTTGGCCGGAGGGCCTCGTTTTGTCCCCCCACCCCCCTACGCCCCCCATAGCTGGTAAGTTGCCAGGTGCTGAGTTAGCCACTTGCATGTAGGTCTTGAGACTTGAGATTCTAGCTGCGTCCCACTGTGACATGCAGCTTCCTCTACATGCGAATCAGGAGAAGCTTGTCTGCCACCAGGGGCCAACACCTGCTTTGGGAGCCGGTGGGAGCCTTTGGGAGAAGGGAAGGGCTTCATTTCCCAACTTGTGAGACGCTGGCGAGATGTTTCCTCTCTTGAGAGCTTCATGTATTTTATTTTTTAAATGTTTTTATTTATTTTTGAGACAGAGAGAGACAGAGCATGAGCAGGGAAGGGGCAGAGAGAGAGGGGGACGCGGAATCTGAAGTAGGCTCCAGGCTCTGAGCTGTCAGCACAGAGCCGGACGTGGGGCTCGAACTCACAGACCGTGAGATCATGACCTGAGCTAGCTGAAGTCGGACGCTTAACCGACTGAGCCACCCAGACGCCCCTCATGTATTTTAATTCCTTCGACACTTAGGTGGGTTTTGCCGCCCTGCTGCTGTTGGCTGATGGTTCAGCAGAGGTGAATGAGATGGACTGAAGTCTTCATCTGGATGGGCAGGCAGGCTCCCGCGAGCTGCCAGCTGAGACCAGGTCAGCACCTCCCTGGTGGCCCATCGCTGCCACACAGCAGGCTCCAGCGGCCTCTCCTGGGAGGTAGCTGGGGCCCTGGCTGGCTTTGTGCTCCTCAGCTGCTGGAACATCCCTGTGGAAGGGGGGTGGAGTGAAACCGTTCGGGAGAGCAGGTGGCTCCCGGTCATCTTGTGAACACTCTGCTCAAAGGGCAAGAAGAAGAAGGTCCCATCGGGGCAAGAAGAAGTCATTAGAGTCTTTCAGCCTTGACCTCTGCTCCAAGGAAAGGGCGAAAGAATGCATTTGTTGCTGTCACTGTCTGCTCTGGGAGGCGGGAGGCAGAGGGATTTCTCCTTGGATTCCTGCTGACTCCACCTCCGTGGCCAGTTAGTGCCAGGTGACCCGGGCTGGGCGGGGAGAGGATTGAACGGTGACAGCACAACGCCTCGTGTGGCATTCGCCTACTGTCAGGGCAGACCTGGAACCGGCACAAAAGAATCCTTGAGGCTCATTTAAAAGCCGAAGGAATAGGTGTATTTTCCATGAGATAACACTGTTGGTTCTTGAGAAATACGAATAATAAAACGATTAGGAGGTTAAGAATGAGATGAAAATGGAATCTGTGCTGGGTGGCTTGCTTGAAAGTTGCTAAGTCCTCCCTCTGAGTAATAAACAGCATGTTGAAGGAGATTGTGTGTTTGGCGGTGTTGCTCTTGGGATTTTGGAGGGGAAGAAAATGGTTCTAGGAGTTGAAAATATGAATCTGTTGCATATCTTAATTCTTTTGTTCCTGAGCTAGGAGGGACCTAGCTTAGTGTTCTCTCCTGAGCAGAAGTGTAACAAAAAACTTTAATTATATTTCGTGTACCGCTTAGGTAACTTCCAAAGGGAGATTGGGTTTGGGAATAATTATTTGGGGATTATTCTATTTTTAGTGCTGACATTCAGGGATTAACTAAATTGTTACTAATCTGTTACTTGCCGGCATGTTCTTCACCGCCTGTCTTATAAACTTGACGTGGGTATTGGCCCCGTCAGAAGTGGGTCACTATTTGTTACAGGCTGAATTATGTCCTCCTAAAATGCATATGTTGAAGCCCTAACCTTGATGTGACTGTATTTGGAGATAGAGTCTTAAAAAAATTTTTTTAATGTTTATTTTTGAGAGAGAAAGAGAGAGAGGGAGAGGGAGCATGAGAACAAGGAAGGAGCAGAGAGAGAGGGAGGCACAGAATCCGAAGCGGGCTGCAGGCTGTGAGCTGTCAGCACAGAGCCCGAAGAGGGCCTCGGACTCACAAACTGGGAGATCATGAGCTGAGCTGAAGTCGGACGCTTAACTGAGCCACCCAGGCGCCCCAGAAAATAGGGTGTTGGAGGAGTAATTGAGGTTAGAAGAGGTCATCCAGGTGGGGCCCTGATCCGATACGATGGGTGTTCTTTGGTTCTCACGAGAAGATGAAGAACTGGCCGAAATGCAGGCACACAGGGGATAGACTGTGTTGAGGACACGGGGAGAAGGCGACCTTCTGGTAGCTGAGGAGAGAGGCCTCGGGAGTAAACCAAACCTCCTATACCTTGGTCTTGGGCCTCCGGCCTCCAGCACGCTGGGAAATAAATTGCTCTCGTCTCAGCCCCCTGGTTTGTGCTGCTTGGTTATGGCCGCCCCTAAGCAGGCTAAGACCTTGCCAGCCGATGGCTCTTGTCCCAGCTTTTGACAGGTGCAGGTTCAAATCCTGGATTCACGGCTTACTAGTTGTGAGTGCTTGGGACATCTCGTGCCTCAGTTTCTTTTCCTGTAGAATGGGGGGGGGGATAGTGTATGTCCCAGAAATGGCATGTTCTGTGATTGTGTGGTATTGTAGTGTGAATCGTGAAGGGGTTTGACTCGGTCTGAGCCTTGCTTCCTGATGACCTGTGTGCTGGTGTTCCCTGTCCCCGCAGGATCTTGACTGGTTTTCAGTGACTCACATTTGTCAGTGACGGAGGCAAACCTCTCCCTCGGATTTATGGCCAAAGTGGAGTAGTAGAGTGGGAAAATAAGCTAGTTCTGGGGTTAGGCTGCATGGATTTTCAGGCTTCTGTTGGGTGGGACCTCCGGCTGGCTGCTTTCCTACTCATGGCCGCAGTTGGCTCAGCTGTATAATGGGGCCAGAGTGGAGCTGGGCTGGCATTCTTCCGTGTTGTACAGACGATGGTTCTGTGACTCCATTTTAATCTGCGTGAGACGAGATCCCTCGAGGCTGTCCTTGTGGTTTTTCTCCCCTGTTTGGGGGATGATACTAGGTAGAGAGTCTTTTCTTAAAGTTTGTTTATTTTGAGAGGGAGAGAGTGTGAGCAGGGGAGGGGCAGAGAGAGAATCCCAGGCAGGCTCCATGCTGTCAGTGCAGAGAGAGCCCGATGTGGGGCTCAGTCCCTCGAACCTCAAGATGATGACCTAAGCCCAAATTGGGAGTCTGGCGCTTAACCGATGGAGCCACCCAGATGCCCCTATATAGAAGGTCTTAATAAAGACTGATCAGTCTTCTCTAGAGGTGGACCTGGTTGGCTTAGATTCTTGCACATCCTTGGTGCCTGGTATAAAGTGGATGCCCACTTATTTCTATTCAGTTTTATTGATACACATTTCACACATCCCAGAATTCATTTACCTCAAGAATGTGGTTTTGTGGTTTTGAGTACATCGGCAACATTCGGTTATTTTCTCGATGTTTGAGTACGAAGGAGTGAATTCTTCGGCGCTTCATGTGTAGCCTTCGTTGGGTCAGTCATTGTTTGCTGTATCCCTGCTCTGTGCAAGGCCAATGCTAGTTCAACCCTGGGGATCGAGCTGTGTCCCAGTCGGAGGAGATGGTCTGCCTTCGTGGGGCTCACGTTCTTGTGAACTCGGGACGACACAGGCCAGGATTTGGTCGTGTTTGGCCTTCCCTCTGTCATGGAACTGCTCTCTAGCTATTGAACAGAGCTGCCTAGCAATAACTCAGTCTACTCTACCTTACATTTCATCGTCTCTGCCGTTCCAGAAGTTGCTAACGTCGGCTGTCACTGTAGTTTTCATCTGATCAGTATTCACTGGACGTGGGGAAGGGGACCGAGGGCAGGAAATACCGGGGTGGAGGTTCCATGCTTCTGCGAGCTCCGAGGAGGACATGTGAGGGGACCGCCCAGGATGAACATTGGGTTACGGGGAATGGCTGCAGTGGAGGGTCGGCCGCTCTGGTCTCTTACCACGTTGTCTTGCATTTGCCGTGATCTGTGGCTGCTTATGGTGGTGAAAGGGGGCTGCACTGAGCTCTTACTACAGTGGGGGGCGACGGGAGGCTGAGTCACACTCATGTGAGAGTGACCTAGGAGGGAGCCCTTGTCTGTGATGCTGTGGCACGTGGAGCTCCATCAGGACATCAACCAGATCCCAGGGTTCCACAAACCGTCTTGGCTCTGCTCTCATCATCTTTCAGGTCAGCTAGGACCACAAAGGGCGAACCCCCCCCCCCAGAAAAAGGCCTTGTGGTCATGGAAACAACATGGAACCCTAAACAATCAGGAAGCTCGTTGAATAGGTCTTTTTGTCTTTATTTTGTAGAGGGGAAGGGCACGTAATCAGATGGACCAAAGATGAGTCAAAACAGAACTTTGGATTGTATACCGCAGTCTCCTCTCCTTTTCACCCTCCGCTCTGTGGCCATGGTCACTTGTCTTTGTGGGTCCGGAAATCCTATCCGAGTCCTCAGAATTCAAAAAGTTCCAACGAGCTTGAGTGGTGTTGTGTCGTTTCTGTACAGTCACGTAAGCGGGTGTGATTTGGAAGGATTGATTTGGCCAAATGGTCACGTGGACTTCTCCTCGAGTGTCTGCTCTGGTAATAGTGGCATTCTGGGACTGTTGTGTATATATCGTGGTACAAAGCCCACGAGTTGCCCCAGGATACCCTAGAGCCAGCATGCTATGTGTCGTTGCCATACTCTGTATGAGGAGCACGGGATATAGAAGTGGCAACGTCAAAGAAATAAACTCCATAAAACTGCATTTGAATCGGAAATAGCAATAAGAATAGTGAGGTATTTTATCTTAAGAAGAGATACTCGTGTGTATATTCCTTTGTGTAGATGATTTGTAAAGTCTCAGAGTAACACCCTTGCTACTGCTACAGTATAATGGTTTAGAACAGAAACATTTTTACAGATGCTTTCCCCGTTCTTGAAAAACAATCCTGCTGCATCTGTATTCCCTGAGCACATGGCCAGTAACCTCTTGTTTCTCCTTAATCCTTGTTTAGTCTCCGTTCCGTAAGCTTACGTAAAGTCGTAAGGTTTTTCCCCAGATCTTTGGTTATCTTGCCAGTCCTTTGGGCTCTCACAAGCTTAGGCTCTGATATTTTGTGGGGGGCCAGGCGGGTGGGGTGGCGCTTATGGGAACAGCAGGCTCAGAGTTGTTGCGTGCTGTTACTGGTTTGTGCTCTTTATATTTGAAAGTAAATTTGGTGGATCTGAAGGCCCTTAGATCTCGATTTCTCGAAAGCCCTCAGTTTCTCAATTATCTTAAATACGTTACTATGTCTTTTGGAAGTATTGCATTGAAAGCTGGATCATAATCTAATTTTCTTATTCTGAGAAGTCCCTTGCCCCAGGGTGTTCTTCACTTTTTCTGATGTTCGATAATTTTTCCTGACTGAATCTTGGTGTTCGTCACTCAGGACTTGTATTCCCAGGTATGTGGTATGCTCTTGCAATAGGTAATTTCAAATTTCTTGCAACAAAGTTTATTTGCCCTCCAGGGGCTTCTGTTTTCTCTCTGCTGGATCTTCTTTGTTGTTCGTATTTGTCACTTTCTCTCAAATCTTTTTTTTTATTTCCCTTTATTTCTTTTTCATTTTTTCAAATGTTTATGTTGAGAGAGGGAGAGGGAGAGAGAATCCCAAGCAGGCTCTGTGCTGTCAGTGCAGAGCCCAACGAGGGGCGTGACCCCACGAACCGTGAGACCATGACCTGAGCTGAAATCGGGAGTTGGATGCTTAACCGACTGAGCCACCTAGGTGCCCCATTTTCTTACTATTTTTCTAAAGCTTTTGTCTATTTATTTATTTGACCTTCTAGGTGTTCCTTCTGGGATGGTCTTCATTTGTGAAATGTTTTAATTGCCTCAGTTTTGTCACCTCATGACTGAGTCTTTGTAATTTAGTTCCTGTTGTTCTTTGCTGTGGTGTAGCATCTCCGCGTGTCTTTGAGCTTCTTCGGAAATAGAAGGTCACAGTTACATGGGTATTTTTGGCATGCTTTCATTACCTGTGGGTATGTTCCACTTAACTTCTTACAACTTGGGATTTTATCTGGATCCTTCTCTGTTGCTCTTTATGTAGACGCAGGAAAGTAAACTTCTGGAAGGAGGGGAGGTTGAGGGCTGCATTTTCCAGCTTGGTAGAGCTCCCTCTTCTGTTCCGACGGTGCGCTCAGGCGTGTGGCACACTTTTTCCCGAAGCTTTCTGCCCGTGTTGTGCTCCCCTGCTTGTACCTAGGTTGCCTCTGGTGTCTCTCCCCTCCATTACGATTCTCACCAGTGGATGGTGCCCTTGCCACAGGGCCCTCCCCGGGAAGGGCATCCTCTGGGCCAGTGTGCAGGATTAGCGGAGGCCAGCCTGCGTGCGCCCCTCAGGGTCACGGTAGGTCCCTTGCTCCCCTCCCCCTGCTGTGGGGAGAAAGGAAACCTGCCCCAGCGCTTCTGTTGTCGGCTCAGCAGGTTGTCCTTTCCAGGGGGCATCCGCTGGTGACCGAGGGGTTCATTTTGCAGGGTATGTTCTCAGATGCCCACGCTGCTTCCCTCTGCACTCGCCTGCACGCACACAAGCTCACGCCATGGTGTCAGTTGGTTTGTCCTCTCCTGCTTATATTTGGGGGTTTGTGGGGTGCCTCATCACCCACCTTCACCTCATCGATAGGCTTCGGTTTTGCCATTTAGCTATCGATATATTTAGAGAGATTAACAAATTAGGCTGCTGTCACTGCTGTTTTCCTAGAATCCCTTGCTGAGCAGACCTTTAAAGTAACACTAATAGGGGTACCTAGGTGGCTCAGTCGCTTGAGTGTCCGACTTCAGCTCAGGACACGATCTCCTGGTTTGTGAGTTTGAGTCCCGCGTTGGGCTTGCTGCGGTCAGCCTGTGAGCGCACGGCCTGCTTCCCATCCTCGTTTGCCCTCTCTCCCTCCCCCGCTTGTGCTCGCCCCAAATAAGTGAATATTAAAAAAAATAACACGAATAAATCCCCCCTTAACAGTGATTCCACCAGAGCAAGCACAAAAGAAGGAAGTTGCCAGTGAACATGAAATTGCAGCTGAATGGTCAGCTGGTCAGAGCCTCATGGGTTTTGCTGTGGATCAGAGCTCATTTTCCTTCACACGAGCGATGCCTCTCTAGACTCCCAAGCACCGCCTGTCATCCGCGGCAGTGCTTCCCCCGCAGGGTGACGCAGACGGTTCCTGGAGGCAGGGATAGCGATGCCTTCAGCCCAAGGGGCTGCCAGCGGGACCGAGGTGGCAGGAGCCCCTGGCCAGTCACCTCCACCCTGAGTGGGGCATAGAAAAGTCATTTTGAGTGAGCCTTGGTTATGGATCGCTTTGTTCATTAAACCCTCCTTATTAAAAGAGAATTGCATGACTTTTTATTGCGAAAAATTCCAGGCCTTCCCAAGAGGTGTAAGGCTAGTACCATGGATTTGGGTAGGCATGCCCTTTTCCTAGATTCACCCGTGGCTCCCACTTGGCACATTGGTCTTTATTTCCACTCTTAATAAATGAATAAATTGTGTGTGTGTGTACACATTTTTTCCCCTCAGCAATTGGAAAAATGGTTTCAGACCTTGTGATTCTTTACCCGTAAGTCCTTCCACATTTATTTCCCAAGAATAAAAACAGTCTCTTCTATTACCACTGTAGTATGATGCCCGAGAAGATTGAGAGTTCTACAATATTTAACATACAGTCCATCGTCCTAATTCCCTCATTGTTCCTAAAATTTTTTTTTTTTTTTTTTTTAGTTATTTTCCCCCATAGAGTCAGGACCTCCGTGAAATGGCTGCATTCCTTAGCTTTGGTTGGGCTGTCATCAGACCGTCTTTGAGCCTGGATTCTGTGCTGTGCCCTCGCTGCGTGTCGCACAGGGTCAGGGTCCTGCTTCTCAGGAGCTTCTGCCTGGAAACAGCTGCGTTACAAATAAAAGCTATGAAGATTCGGGCTTCCGAGAGCTTCCCGCTGGTAGCTGTGCTCCTGAATTTGAGTCCCCTTGGTAACAAAGGCCATCCAGTCCCTGCTAGACTTCCAGACCCCTGTGTGCCGTCAGCTTCCTGGAACGCATAGGATTTCATTCGCATTTGGGCACTGGCTTTTTAAAGCCATCGTAAGAGCTTTCCAGGCACAGGGTTCTGGCCCTTGAGAATTCTCAGGGAGCCTGGAGGCCAGAGAATGAACACTCCTTACGTTTAGGAGCATCTTCTGTCATTCTTCAGTAATTCATCCCCAAGGTGTGGGGCGGAATCGAACACAGCAGCAAACTGTTGGCATCACGTCCAGACGAGCCACAGTGACGGGCAGCTTGAAGGAGCCTGGTTTTGGGTTTTGTTTTTTTCTCTTCTGCTTTGTCAACTTGTAGTCATTAGCTGTTCAGGGGAAAAGAAAAGTGTTTCCTCAGGAATGCGTTATAGTTGGTGAAATCCTCTGGGACTGATTGTGCATCCCTGCGAATGTGCCTTTTTGAGCAAGTTGTGCTGTGGCCACTGAACCCTAAGCCATCGCGTATGGAGGGCCGTGTGTGTGAACGTGGATTTACAACCCTGGGGGAACCTGATTTTTATATTCTGTCTTTGCTTTGATGCTGAGATTTTCATCCCATAGCCGTCTTTGAAATTGGTCAGAGTGGCCGTGTTTATGGGCTGATGGGCTTGGGTGGCTGGGGGGCGGGGGTCTCAAACTGGAATTCCTAGAGGGGCCAAGTGGGTAACGGAAGTGAATGAAGCAGGCCCCAGGAGAGAAGAGGGACCGGGGGGAGCCTTGGGGAAGCTGGAAAGCACTTGTCCTGTCTGAAGGAGCTGCCACCCCCCGGCACCACCCACGAGTGGCCACCAGGCCGCCGCCCTGTGTGGTCAGACCCTGGGCTTTTTCAGCATAAGCTGAAAAGATAAGGGAGAGATCTCGATCTGTAATGATTTGTATCTAATAAAACTGCATCTCTCTCTCTGTCTCTCTCACACACACACTTTCTCTCTCTCTCTCTCTCTTACACACACACACACACACACACACACACACACACACACACACATGCCATCCACACCCCCTGAGGCTCAACAGAGCACGTCTCCATGCCACACAGCCCTCTACAGTCACCTTTGTCTTTCTCTCTCTCTGCTACTTGGCCTCCATTGTTGTTATTTTGTGGCTGCCTTTTAAATTTTGCGTTTTTCATAGTCTACATTTCCTGCTCGTGGTCTCAAGAGGTTGGGATTGGGTGAGGGTATTGTGACCTACTCAAGAGCCAAATCGAGTGTTCAACTTGGCATTCACGTGCCGGATGCGTCTGTCTCCCAAGGCTCCTCCACAGTCCATCACATTCCCAGACGCCACACCACCCGGAAGGAGGGGGACCGTTCCAGGCCTTTCCTACCCTTCCTCGTACGCAGGCAGCACAGCAATGGTGAGTGTGGCCCCTTGCTCCCTGGTGCCCCTAGAAGTGTTGGCCAGGTTCTTGGCACCAAGGAAGTGGGGACATTTCGTGAACCGCACCCCCTGAACTGCGTGGCATTTATCCATGTAACGCACTACCTGGGCCTTGTTACTCTCAGATCCTTCGATGTGCTGTATTTACTTGACGAAGCAAACTTTTCAGTGCCAGTTGTAAGCTATTTAATCCTTCAAACCTTACTCTATGGGTTGTTTTTATAAACCCCTATTGTTGGTTGAGAACCTTTAAAATTTTTTTTCTCTTTATTTTGAAATGATTTAAAAATTGCTAAAGAATTGCAAGAATAATAAGGACTCCCTTTTCTGCCAGATTAACTGGTCATTAGTATTTTACCATCTTTGAGGTTAATGACTCTATATCTGCCCATAAGAACCTTTTTGCTGGTCATTTAAGAGTCGCAAACATCATGACCTTTAACCTTTAAGTGCTTATGTTTCCTAAGAACAAGGGCACCTGCGTAGAGACCTATTGTGTGATGATAAGATCCAGGAGATAGTGATGTGATAGAGTGTAAAGCTATTTTACCACTGAGGCTACTGAAGCCTTTTATGGCCATCTTCTTTGATCCAGAATCAGGCGTTGCGTTGAATTGTTGCATCTGTTAAATCCCCTGTAATCTGGAGCCCTTCCACAGCGTCTGTGTTTTTCATGACCTTCTGTCTCTATTCCTTTCTGGCCATTTGCTTTGTAGACCATCCCTCAATCTGGGTTTGTCAGCTGTTTCCTCATGATTAGATTCAGGTGATGCATTTTTGACAGGCCCTGAAGGGTTTTAAATCCGTTTCGTCTTGGTCTAATAAAGGGACACTAACTAGCAAGTAGACTTCTGGTCATGAGAGTGAAAAGCCATGGGAGCCCTGGGGCCCCAGCTAGAATTGGGCTTACAGGTGGGTCTTGCTGGGCAAGTGAGTTGCTTTTTTAAAAAAGTTGTGAATTAAAGTGTTTTAAGACCTTAAAGCTTGACAGAGAAATCCAGATTGCCAGCTGCTCTCGAAGATCTGGCATCCCTGGGGTCACAGTCCCACATGCCTGCTCTTGGGTCACGGATGGCCCCTGAGACGGGCATGTGCTCTCTTCTGTGACCCTTACCCACACACGATGCCCAACGTGCATTTCTCCTGCCTGCTTCACTCCTGCATGTTAGTTGCCTGGCCTCCGTGGGTCTGCGACTCTGAAACCTCTAGAATAAACCTCTAGAATAGGCTTGCAGTTAAGCTCTCTCTCTATTCTGCTCTTGTACACAAGTCCTGTGTTCTTCTCGGGAACATCCTTCTTGAGGGAATAATTGGCCATTGCATTACAGCTCCTTCTGCTCCTTCTTGCCTCTTTTGAGAGGTTGGTTTTTTGGCTATATTTGTCATCCCCCTGCAGTGAAACTGCTCGTGTTCACTGTTCCCAAAGGTAGGTTGCACATGGAGGACCTTCAGGTGTCCTAAACTGGCTCCCAAGGAGGCCCGGTTGAGGGAGAGGCTCCTTCAAGCCCTCACTCAATGTGGAAGAGGCTCCATCCCGAGCCGGGGGGCGGGGGGTGTTGCCTACAGCAGCCTAGGGAAGTCAGGCGAGCAGGGGAGGTTGAACTGGTGTTTGCCAGAGAGCTCCGGAAGAGCACTGCCTGTTGATGCCTGACCTGGAAATACTTGAGGGAGGACTTGGGCATTGCTGTGCGTCATCCCTCGCCTTTCAGCTGCATGGAGAAAACAGACCTTTGTAGGTTAGAAGACCATGATGGTGGAGCTTCCATTTTACAGTTTATGAATAATGATAGCAGAAGAGAATAGCTAGCATTTACTTAGTACTTGATTTTTTCCAGTCGCTTGATACATATTTGCATTTGTGTGCATGTGTTTGTGCGCACACACACTTATTTTAATTGTCCCTGTCAGTTTCTAAAGTAGGTACTAGTCTCCCATTTTACGGTGATAAAACCAGGGCCCAGAGAGGTCAGGTGACTTACCCAAGGTCACACAGAGGCAAAGACAGTGTTCGTGTTATGCCTGTTGGGCCTCAGAGCAAACACTGGGATGACACAGAGGACTGGGGAAGGCAGCTTACTGCTCACTTGAAAAGTCAGTGCCCTAAGAGGTAACTTGAAAGAGTTTTGAGTATAAATGACAGTCAAGTATGATGCAGCTATTAAGTTTGGAACCCTATGATTTTCCTGTTGTGCTCTGGATATTTTGGGTGTGTATCATCTGCAATTAATTACCTTCATGAGTTGCTGGCGTTGTTTGGGCTGTTTCCCTGGCTCTGGATATGAAATGTGGGGCCATCGTGCCATTCTGAGTGGAATTTACCAGGTGGCTAATGAGATGGGGTTTATAAAAGAAATAGTGAAATGGTGGGAATAGGGAGCAAGCACTAAAAATCAAACAAGCTTTTTACGACCCTCTTCCCCGCCCCCCCTCCAGCTGGCAGATGAGACACCATACAGCTCAAGGAGAAATGCAGACTGCCCAGAATTCAGCCCCCCTGGCTGCCTTTGCACTGTCTTTTTAGAGAAAATGGCTGGAAAGCAAGAAGTGGTCAGATTTCTTGTGCATGGTAAGGGACCACTGCTTCCTGAACCACGTCACGAGAGGTATATTGTGCCTCTCTGGACTCTGGTTCCGATGGGGTGTGCTGGGAGAGCACAGGGCCGTGCGTGGTTCTTGGGTTCACGTGTGGCCCGGAAGTGACCTGGGGGCTGGTTAAAATGCAGATTTCAGATCTACTCCAGAGTGCAAATGTTGAGCTGTGCAGCGGGGCCTGGAATTATTTTTTAACTCCTCACTGTACTAGTGTTGGCCATGAACAAAACATTCTCCTCCATAATGCATACAATTCGTCAAAATCTGAAGATCAACATTAGATTTTTCCATCCAGTCCCTTTTTCATGTTCAATCTTTACTGGTGGTTCCAGTAATGGCCTTTCTTGCAAAACGATTGAGTCCAGAATGAGTTGTTAACATGTAATTTCTTAGGTGTGGAACAGTTGTTTTTTGAATAGTCATTTCCGTTGACTTTCATGACCTTGACATTTTTGAAGGTTATTGGCCAGTTGATTTTGCAGAATGTTCCTCGGTTGGTTGGTTGTTTCCACGATTAGCTTCAGTTTATGCATCTTTGTTATTAACCTCAAGAGCATGATGCATGCTCTTGTGAGAGCATCCTCGCGGGTGGCACACGCCTTCAATTTGTTCCATGAGAGATCATGTTGACTTTGATCCCTGGATCTGATGGCGGCTGCCCTCCTTCCCCACTGTGAACAATTCCCCCCTTTATAGTTGCACACTATTTTGTGGGGAGGTAGTTGGAGCCAATGTAAATATCTGATGAGGCATTAAACTTTCCACGAATTCATTTTTGGGTTCGTGGAGGTCTCTTTTGTTCAGTGGCTTATCATCCATTACTCTCAACATTTTGGTGGTCAGATCGTCCTGGATTGGTCTGGTGGCAGTGCTGATGAGTTGGCTTCTGTGTCCTTTTGAAATGACCTCATGAGCTTACACTGACACCCACCCTGAATTCCAATCCAACACCATACTGTCAACCTCTGGTCTTCTCAGTTTATGTTGTGACTCCCTTCTTTGAAGTGAGAACCTCGGCTCCTGCTGTCTGTATGTTTAGGGATTTGTTTTAAAGTTATCATTATGTTTATTTTTGTTGTTTTTTTTTTTACCGTAAATTTTTGGTTTAATTCCATTTAACATACAGTGTAATACTAGTTTGAGGTGTATGGTGTAATAATCCAATAGTTGCACACATCATCCTGTGCTCATCATGACAAGTGCATTTCTTAATCTCTGTCACCTACTTCACCCACCTCCCCCCCTCCCCCGCCCCCACCTCCCTTCTGGTAACCCATTGGGTAATTCTGTATAATTTAGGATGTTTTCTCTTTGTTTTTCTATCCTCCTGTCTCATTTTTTTTCCATTTGCTTGTTTGCTCCTTAAATTCAACATATGAGTGAAATCATAAATTTGTCTCATTTCACTTTGCATTATACTCTCTAGCTTCATCCATGTCATTGCAAATGTCAAGATTTCATCGTTTTTCATGGCTGGATGATAATCCATTGTATTCATACGCCACATCTTCTTTATCCATTCATCAGTCACAGGACACTTGGGCTGCTTCCATATCTTGGCTATTAAAAGTAATACTTCTATAAACATCAGGGGTCTCTTTGAATTAGCGTTTTTGTATTCTCTGTATGAATATCCAATAGTGCAGTCGCTGGATCTTAAGGTAGTTCGGTTTTTAACTTCTTTGGGAAACCTCCATACTGTTTTCCACAGTGACTGGACCAGTTTGAATTCCCACCAGTAGTGCATGAGGGTTCCTTTTCCTCCACAGTCTCGCCAACCCTTGTTGTTTCTTGTGTTATTGAGCTTAGCCATTTTGACGGGTGTGAGGTGTTAACTCATTGTAGTTTTTAAAAATATATTTTTTTGAAATTTTATTTATTTTGAGGGTGAGAGAGAGAGAGAGGGAGCACGAATGGGGGAAGGACAGAGAGAGGGAGAGAAAGAATCTCCAGCAGGGCCCGGCACCTGATGCTGCTCTTGGATCTCACAAACCATGAGATCATGACCTGAACCACAGTCCAGAGTTGGATGCTTAACTGACTGAGCCACCCAGGTGTCCCTCATTGTAGTTCGGATTTGCATTTCCCTGATGATAAGCGATGTTGGTTAGCTTTTCATATGTCTGTTTGCCATCTGCCTGTCTTCTTTAGAGAAATGTCTGTTCATGTCTTCTGCCCATTTTTTAGATGATTTGGGTTTTGGGTGTTGAGTTTTGTAAGCCCTTGATGTATTTTGGATACCACGCCTTTATCAGGTATGTTATTTGCAAACATCTTCTCGTAAGGCTGCCTTTATTTTATTTATTTAAAAAAATTTTCTTAATGTTTACTTATTTTTGAGAGAGACAGAGACAGAATGCGAATGGCTTAGGGGGAGAGAGGAGGGAGACACTGAATCCGAAGCAGGCTTCAGGCTCTGAGCTGTCAGCACAGAGCTTGACGCAGGGCTTGAACTCACAAGCTTTGAGATCATGACCTGAGCCAAAGTCGGACGCTCAACCGACTGAGCCACTCAGGTGCCCCTAGGCTGCCTTTTAGTTTTGTTATTTCTTTTGCTGTGCAGAACCTTTTATTTTGATGTAGATCCAGTAGTGGATTGTCACTTTGGTTTCTCTTGCCTCAGGAAACCTATCTAGAAAAAGGTTGCTCTGGCCAGTGTCAGAGAAATTACTGCCTGTGCTCTCTCCTAGGATTTTTGATGGTTTCAGGTCTCACATCTAAGTCTTGCATCTATTTTGAATTTATTTTTGTGTGTGGTGTAAGAAAGTGGTCCGATTTCATTGTTTCGCATGTTGATATCCGGTTTTCCCAGCACCATTTGTCGAAAAGACTATGTTTTTTCTCCTTTGGTTATCTTTTCCTGCTTTGTCAAAGATTAATTGATCATGTTATTGTGGGTTTATTTCTGAATTTTTTGTTCTGTTCCATTGATCTGTGTGTCTATTTTTGTACCAGTACCATACTCTTGATTACTGCAGCTTTGGAGTAGGTTTTGAACTGTGGAATTGTGTTGCCCTCAGCTTTGTTGGTTTTTTTTTTTTTTTTTCTTTCAAAGTTGCTTTGGCTATTTGGGGTCTTTTGTGGTTCCATACAAATTTTAGGATTGTTTGTTCTAGTTTTATGAAAAACGCTGTTGGTATTTTGATGGCAATTGCATTAAATGTGTAGGTTGCTTTGGTGAGTGTGAAGATGCTAACAGTATATATTCTTCCAATCCATGAGCATGGGATATCTTCACATTTCTTTGTGTCTTGAATTTCTTTGATCAGTAGTTTATAGTTTTCAGAGTTAAAGGTATTTGACCTCTTTGGTTAGGTTTATTCCTAGGTATCTTATTTTGGGTGCAGTTGTAAATGAGATTTTTTTTTTTTTTTAATTTCTCTTGCTGCTGCTTCGTTTTTGGCACATAGAAATGCAACAGATTTTGGTACATTGATTTTGTATCCCGTGACTTTATGGAGTTTGTGTCTTGGTTCTAGCAGTCTTCTAGTGGAATCCTTATGGTTTTCCGTATAGAGTATCACGTTCTCTGCAAATCGTGAAAGTTTGATTTCTTCCTCACTGATTGGGATTCCTTTTATTTCTTTCTGTTGTCCGATTGCTATGACTAGGACGTGGGCTGCTATGTTGAATATGTTGGTGAGAGTGGACATCCCGGTCTTGTTCTGACCTTAGAGGAAGAGCTGTTTTTCCCTTGGGATGATGTTTGCTATGGGTTTTTCGTGTATGCCTTTATTATGTCGAGGCCTTTATTTCATATGTGGCCTTTATTATGTTCCCTCTAAACCTATTTTGTTGAGGGTTTTTATCATGAATGGATATCGTATTGTGTCAAATCCTTTTTCTCCATCAATGAAATGATCATCTGGTTCTTACCCTCTTTCCTACTGATGTGATGTATCACACTGATTTGTGAATATTGAACCACCCTTGCAACGCAAGAATAAATCCCACTTAATTGTGGTGAATGATATTTTTAAATGTATTGTTGAATTCATTTCACTAGTATTTTATTGAGAATTTTTGCCTCTGTGTTCATCAGGGATATTGGCGTGTGTGTGTGTGTGTGTGTGTGTGTGTGTGTGTGTGTGTGTTTTAGTGGGGTCTTTATCTGGTTTTGGTGTCAGAGTAATGCTGGCCTTGTAGAAAGAATGTAGAAATTTTCCTTCCTTTTCTATTTTTTGGAATAGTTTAAAGAAGGATATAGATAGGTATCCTTTAAATGTTTGATAGAATATTTGCCTGTGAAGCCATCTGGTCTTGGACTTTTGTTTGTTGGGAGGTTTTATTTATTTACTTAGTTATGATTCAATTTCTTTGCTGGTTATCAGTATTTCCTTCTGTTTCACTTCTGTTTGTTTATAGGAATTGATCAACTTCTTCTCGGTTGTCCAATTGGGTGGTATGTAGTTTTTCATAATCTCTTATGATTGTATTTCTGTAGTGTTGATTGTTATTTCTTTTTTCTCATTGATGATTTTGAATCTTTTCTTTTTTTTTTCCCCCTCAATAAGTCTGGATAGAGGTTTAGCCATTTTACTGATTTTTTTTTTTTTTTTCAAAGAACCGGCTCCTGGTTTCATTGATCTGTTCCATTATTTTATTTTATTTTTTTAGTTTTTATATCATTTCTTTGTGCTTTCATCTTTATTACTTACTTCCTTCTGCTGGTCTTAGATTTTGTTCCTCTTCTAGTTTCTTTAGGTATAAGGTTAAGTTGTCTGAGGTATTTGTTACTTCCTGAGCAATACATTGCTATACCCCCCCCCCCCCCCCCCTTCGGGCTGCTTTTGCTGCATTCGAGAGATTAGGGGCCATCTTGTTTTCATCTCCGTGTTTGTATGTTCTTCTTTATTTCTTTTATTTCCCAGTTGACCCATTCATTTTTGAGTGGCATGTTTCACCTCCACGTATTTGTGGTCTTTCCAGATTTCCTCTCGCGGTTGACTTCAAGTTTCCTAGTAGTTGTGGTCAGACATTAGGCGTGGTGATTTTGATCTTGCATTTGCTGAGGTGCGTTTTATGGAGCAATAGCTCATCTTTTCTGGAGAATGTTCTGTATGCACTTGAAAAGAATGTATATTTTGCTACGTTAGGATAGATTGTTTGGAATGTGTCTGTTAAATCCATCTGTTCTGGTGTGTCATTCATAGCCATTGTTTCCTTGTTGATGTTGTATTTTGATGAATTCCTCTGCTAGTATTGTGTTATTATCAATTGGTTTCTTGATGTTTGTTACTAATGGTTTTATGTACTTAGTTGCTTCTGTGTTGTGTGCAAAAATATTTAAAATTGTTACATTTTATTGTTGGATGGCCCCTTTATTATTATTATTTTTTTTAATTTTTAAAGTTTATTTATGAGAGATAGAGATAGCATGAATGGGAGAGGGGCAGAGAGCATGGGAAACAGAATCCAAAGGGGGCTCCAGGCTCCGAGCTGTCAGCACAGAGCCCGATGCGGGGCTCGAACCCACGAACCGTGAGAACCTGAGTGAACCCGTGAACCTGAGCCGAAGTCGGATGCTCAACCGACTGAGCCAGCCAGGTGACCTGTCCCCCCCCCCCCCCCGCCTTATTATTATGTAGTGTTCTTCTTTATCTCTTGTTATAGTCTTTGTTTTAAAGTGTTACTACTCTGGCTTTCTTGTGACATCCATTTGCACTATAGATGTTTCTTCATTCTTTGCCTTTCCCTCAGCAGGTGTCTGTAGGTCTAAAATGGGTCTCTTGTAGGCAACATATGTAGCTGGGTCTTGTTAATTTTTTTTTTTTTTAATCTGTCACCCTGTGTCTTCTGGATTAGAACATTTAGTCCCTTTACATTCAAACTAATTATTGATAGATATGTATTTATTGCCATTTTGTACTTTGTGGTTGTTTCTGAAGATTTTGTTTGAACGTTTATTATCTTTCTCTTTCATGCTTTGCTGATTTTCTTTAGTGATATATTTGGATTTTTTCTCTTTACTTGCATGTTTTTTAGTGTTTTTTGGCATATGGTTACCATTAAATTCATACATGACCTCTTCTGTGTAATTAGTCTATATTAAGTTGATGGTCATTCAAGTCTGAACCTATTCTTTTCTGTTCTCCACATTTTTTGATATAGGTAACTATATTTTAATCCCTTGTTTGAGAGTTTCTTGACTGATTTTTTTTCTTCTACAGAAATAATCATTTTTACTGCTTTGTTTCCTGTCTTTATGTTGTCACTTTTTGTCCCTCCTTTCTACTCAGAGTCCCTCTTAATATTTCTTGCTGGTCTGGATTAGTGGTCACAAACTCCTTTAGTTTTTGTTTGTCTGGGAAACTCTGTCTCTCCTTCTATTTTCTTTTTCTTTTTTTTTATTTAAAAAAAAAATTTTTTTTTCAACGTTTATTTATTTTTGGGACAGAGAGAGACAGAGCATGAACGGGCGAGGGGCAGAGAGAGAGGGAGACACAGAATCCGAAACAGGCTCCAGGCTCTGAGCCATCAGCCCAGAGCCCGACGCGGGGCTCGAACTCACGGAACTCACGGACCGCGAGATCGCGACCTGGCTGAAGTTGGACGCTTAACCGATTGCGCCACCCAGGCGCCCCTCTCCTTCTATTTTCAATGGTAGCCTTACTGGATAGAGTATTCTTGGCTGCAGGTTTTTCCCATTCAGCACTTTGAATATATTGTCACTTCCTTCTGGCTTGCCAGATTTCTGTTGAGAAATCTCCTGCTAGCCTTATGGGTTTTCCCTTGTAAGTTAATGACTTGTCTTGCTGCTTTGAAAATTTTTGTTTTATATTTTGCAAATGTAATTATGTCTCAGCGTGGCTCTGCTTTTGTTGATTTTCTCGAGAATTCCTAGATCTGTTCCCTTCCCCAGATTAGGGAAGTTTTCAGCTATTATTTCTTTAATAAATGTTCTGCCCTCCTTTCTCTTCTTCTGGTACTTTGATAATATGAGTGTTGTTATATTTGATGGAATCACTGAGTTCCCTAAGTCTCTTCTCATTTTTTATAATTATTTTCTCTTCTGTTCTGCTTGATTACTTTCTGTTCCTTTATCTTCTAGGTCATTAACTGGTTCCTCTGGGATGTGTGGCTGGGCAAGACACACAAGGGTGGCTAGGGGCTTAGAGCTCGGTGTGATGCAGCAGATGTGTGGGGTGACATCTGTCTACCTGGCTGGCTTGGTAGGGTGCCTGGAAGGCCTTCACAAAGTTTGGCCTGAGCCCAAGATGAAGGGCAGCAGGTTTGGGGTGGGTGAGTCCTCCGAGAACTCAGGGTGTTGTGCACACTGCTAGCGGGTTAGGTAGCAAGTGTATACACAGCCCTGCCTCCAGCATGGGTCTCTGTGCTTATTCTGGGGTGGGGGCAGGAAAATGGCTCTTGTCATTTCCCTCATTTTTGGAAAAGTTCTCGACAGGCTTAGAAATCAGTATGAACAGATGTTTTCTCTTTGCCCCTGGTGTTGTGTAAACTGCCCTTTTTATTTTGCTTCTCTGCCCAGGCTGCTATCTCTTTAAGGGCTGTCACTTGCCTTCCCGGCTCCCCCTGTGCCGAGTCAGCTGATCTCCAGAGCTCCAGGTTCCACACCCTGTTGGTTTTACAAACCGAAAGAATTCAGCCCCTGTGGTTTTTAAAGCCAAAAGTTAGGGGGATTAGTCTTCTCTGTGTGAGGGCCCATTTCTTGCCCTCCTTCAGGCAGCCTCCTTCTACCTTTGTGATCTTCCTAACTTTTCAGATGCAGCTTGTTCTCTGTATTTAGTTATGGCGTTTGTTCTGCCAGTCTTCAGGTGGCTCTCCAGTTTAATGACTTGGATGTGGATGATATCTACTTGAAAACGTGGGACACAGTGAGATCAGGGTTCCCCTGCTCTGCCACCTTAACATATCAGGCTATGTTTAGTTAATTTGTTACTTCTCCTGTATGTCACTGGTCTCCAGTGGTTGAGGAAAAGCAGGGCTGGAAGATCCCTATTTTTGGATAAACTCCTCCCGCTGATTCCCTTTTAGGGCATTCTCCATTCTTTGAGCATGTCAGAAGAACCCTGGCCTGTTGGAAGGTGTAGACTTGGGGGTTGCCGAGATAACAATCCTATCTCCACTCCTGGGTGACCTTGTCTAGTCCCCGACCCTGCTGAGCCCCCCTTTCATGTGGGCATTAGTAATACTAACTATTTTATAAGGGCTAAAAGAAGAGAGATAGGATCTGACCACTCTCCTCAAGGTCTCACAGTCTAGACTGAGGTGATGAGCACAGGCCAGGGGTATTAATGTGTTTTCCTTGTCAGGAGGGAAGCTTCTCTGGGATATGGTGGAGACTGAAGAAGGGGTGGTCTCAAACCTCTGATGGGGGAGGAAGGGCTTCAGAGAGAACATGCCTTTGAAGAGACTCTTGCAAAACCTGGAGTGTTCACCAGGGAGCCGGGGGGGGGGGCGCGGCGGGGTGGGGAGTGTTATAGACAGAGGGTCAGATCAGCCTTGGCAAGGCACAGGTGTCAGGAGTAGCCTGGCTGCTGTGGGTGGCAGTGATGAGCTGATTGCCAAATCCCAGAGTCAGGGTAGGGTTCTGTGTGGCCGGTCATCTGAGCTACTCTGGGAGCCCTGGGCAGTTGCAAGAGGGGATGGGGACAGGTCCAGCCTGAAGAGCCCTGTGTGTTGCAGGGGTCAAAAGCCTGCACGGAAGCCTAGAATAGGCTCCCACAGTGGCCTTCGATGGCCACCTCTGAGCCCATTACCGCCTGGGTGCTGGCTGGCCACCTCAGTTTATCCCCCCGAACCTCTTTGCCTCGTTGATGGTGTTACAAAGGCGGCGTAGGGAGAGCTTGGCTTCTGGCTCTGCCGCCACATGGCCCCTATCCGGGGTCTGGTTCTGCTGCTTGCCTGCTTGTTAGCTACCAGGAGAATGACGGAGTCTCTCTGTAGATCTAAAAACCCTGGCTGACCCTGGTCCCCTTCTCTGCTGTCCCAGTCAGTGCTGGATAAGTGTTAGCTTCTGTTGTCATTATCACGGTGAAGAGTGAAGAGGGTGTGAATGCCCAAGTATGCATCCTCGTTCCGGGGAGCAGGAATTCCTGCCACTTCAAGGGTTCTTCTAGCTGGACTAAGAATCAAATTGATCTGAGTCAGATGGGCAGGAGAAAATACAATTTAATAGTGTGCGCACAGGGAATCCACACAGGATGGAAGTTCCAAAGACAGGCATAATGAGGTGTCTGTGGTCATCCTGAACCAAGGAGAAGGGGGTGGGCGTCTAGGACTTCAGAGGAAAGGAATGGAACTCACAGGGCGATGAGATGAAAAGATGTTTCGTAATTCGATGTTTGCCCTGCCATACAGATGGGTCATCCAGGCAAGAGTTAACTTTGCTAATACCACTTACTCTGCAAGGACCCTTGAACTGAGATTCTTTTATGTAGTTAAGGGAGTGGCTAAAGTTTTTCTTGAGCCCACACTTTCTAGATCGCCTTCAGTTCAAGATAAGGTCAACGTCGAAGTGGTACCTTTTGGAGGAGGGGGACCTGTCCTGAACTCCTTCCCAAGCAACAGGCTTGAGAGATCATAATGCCCCCAAAAGGTGGTGGCGCTAGAATTGGTGAGGAGACTCATAGGGGAGCACACAGTTAGGAAAAAATGATTTTTCCGCTTTGAGTGGTTTTGCAGCGAGCTTGACCTTGCATGCTGAGGAGTGGCTGTTTAACACCCCAAAGCCCAGCCATTGACGCCACCCTTCCTGCCTTTTACCGGTGGCTTCTTGGGACAATCATTGTCCTTTCGGGTAGCCTGGCCACACTTAGCCACATGCTTTTTAATATTCAGGTGTGGCTGTGGTGAGTGCCTGCTTGGTACCCGGCAGATAGGTGATGTGAGGTAGCCTCGCTCTAGCCTCAGGCTGGCGGAAGCGCAATTCCTGTAGGTGTTTCTAACTGTGATGTTTTGATGCCTGTGAATTACCACATGCACTTAGCAAGTTCTTTGGTTTTGTTTGGGGTAATTATCTTTTGAGTAGCGCTGTCCGGGGTTGCTGGTTGTTGGTTCTGACTTTGGGGCAGGCGTAATTGCTTTCACTTACAAAGATGAATCACTGCCGTCGCTGGGAGCTGTTGGAGAGGTGCTTACCACCTGCTCCGTGATTGGCTTCCCTCACTCATGCTTTTGAAGAAAACTGCAGGGTGGCCAGCCAGGTGTTTTCGGGGCTGGCGTGGGAGTTGGCCAGACGTTTTGCAATCCTGCAGAAGAATATCCGAATATTTCTGCCTCCTCTGTCACCACCATTGTCCTTTCTCGCCTGGATGAGTGGCCACAGTCGCTTTCGTCTGGTCTGCCCAACTCGTTTCTGTCGCCTACTCGCTTTACTTTTTCTCACTCACCATGTCGTTTCCCTGCTGAACACCTTTTATTGGCTGAATGAAATTCGTAATTTGGGGTCCATCAGGATTCCTCGCCTGCTTCGGCCGCCTTGGCTGCCCTGAGTCCTAGGTCCAGGCTAGACGCAGGCCGGCCTGGGGGCTTCCCCCCCGCCCCACCCCCTGGCTGGTCCCTCTGCCCAGAACTTTCTCCTCCACTGTTTGGGAGTACTGGCATCCCCTGGGGGCTTGGTAGATGTGCCGACTCTCAGGCCCCACTCCAGACCCTCTGAACCAGAACCTGCATTTTAGCGAGACTGCGCCCTTCCTTACTTGCTACAGGTGGTACATCTTTGTCCCCTTTGTGAAAGGTCATCTCAGACTGTCCTGTCTGAAATGCTCACTTACCTTATCTCTTTTTCCCCTCCTTCCTTGCGTTGTTAATAAATAGACATTGGGGAACAGTTTTAGATTTTCAGAAATGTGACCAGAAAGTAGTGAGTTCCCACATAACCCTTCTCTGCCCTTGTCCCCAACTTCCCCTATTAACATCCTGCATTTGTGTGGCACGTTTGTTAGAATTGATGAACCAATATTGATAGTTTATTTTTTTTTAATATTTATTTTAGAGCGTACAAGTGGGGGGGGGGCAGAAAAAGGGTTGGGAAACAGAGGATCTGAAGAGGGCTCTGCGCTGACAGCAGGGAGCTCGACATGGGGCTTGAACTCAGGAACTGCGAGATCACGACCCAAGCCGAAGTCGAATGCTCAAGTGACTGAGCCACCCCGGCACCCCTTGATATGTTATTATTAACTCAAGTCCATAGTGGACATCAGTGTTTGCTCTTGCTTGTGTATGTTTTGTGGGTTTGGACAAATGTACAGGGACCCGTGTCCACCATTGTAGTGTCATACAGAGTAATTTCACTGCCCTAAAAATCCCCTGTGCTCTGCCTGTTGACCCCTCCCTCCTAGTCACTGATCTTTTTACTGTCTCCATAGTTTTGCCTTTTCCCGGATATGATGTCATTGGAATCCTAGTCTGTAGCCTTTTCAGATTGGTTTCCTTTGCTTAGCAGTATGCGGTCCAGTTTCCTCTGTCTTCTCCTGGCGGTTGTGGCTCCTTTCTTTTCATCACTGAGTAACACTCCTTGTCTGCATATGCTGGTTTGTTTAGGTAGTCACTTAGGGAAAGATGTGTGATGGCTCCTCTCTTGTGGCAGTTAGGGGGAAGACAGCTATGAATATTATCTGCAAGGTTTTGTGTGGACATAGTTGCGACTCCTTTGGATGAATGCCAAGGAGTGTGATGGCTGGATTGTATGGTAGGAGTGTGTTTAGAGCGTAAGAAACTACCAGACTGTGTTCGAAAGTGACCGTACCATTTTGCCTTCACACCAGCAATGAGAGTTCCTGATGCTCCAGGTCTGTGCCAGCATTTGGTGTTGTCAGTGTTCTGGGTTTCCGCCATTCTGTCGGTGTGGTTTGGGTTAGCTGTTATAGTCCTCATTGTTTCTAAAGGCTGTTTGTTTCCTGGTTTGCATACCTCCCCTCTGTGATTGTCTCCTTCCTGAGGGTAGAGACCTTGTCTGTCCTGTTCCCCTCACCGTCTCTGTTCCTGAGATCATGCCTGGTAATGAGTTGAACAAATCGGGTACCTTCTACAACGTCCTGGTTAAGTCCTCAGTATCTTTACCTTATTGAGGCAAGTGAACTGAAGCGCGGAGAGGGACATCCATGCTGCACACATTTGCTGAGACGTCGCCCTGACTGTGAGACCGTGACATGGACAGATGAGAGATGGGTCGGAGGAACTCATCACCTCGGGCACGTTACTTGTCCTCTGTTCTCCTCACCTCTGTTCTGAGATCCGGGATAAAAGGACCTCAGAGAATTGTTGGGATTAAATGAATGAATATATGGAAAGCATCTTAGTTATCAATTCTGTAAAAAGTGACCCCACAACGTAGCACATGAAAACAACAGTTTCGTCTCCTCGTTTATATGGGTCAGGAATCTGGACACGACTTAGCTGGACTCTTGCGGCTCAGGCTGTGGGGAGGTTGCGGTCAGGTGTTGGGGGAAGCTGCCGTCATTTCACGGCACCAGTCGGCCCCGGACCATCTTCTGAGCTCGCTTACTCGGCTGCTGGCAGACTGCTTCCGTCGCGGGATGGGCCTCTCCACGGCTGCCCTTTAGGGATTGCCCACCTGGAGGCGTTGAGGACAGACCTTGAGGCCCGTTGAGCACTAGGTGCATTCAGGTGGTGGTGCCGCTGTCCCTGCTGCTGCCGCCCGTCGTCACCTACCACTGCCACCCCCCCTTGCCCTTCAGGTGTCGTCACAGAACTGGTAAGAACTGGAGCTGAGAGCTGCCCGTGTGGCTTCGTTGGTTAAGTGTCTGCTTCTTGATTTCTGTTTAGATCGTGATCTCATGGTTTCATTAGTTCGAGCTCCACACTGGGCTCTGCGCTGACAGTGTAGAGCCTGCTTGGGATTCTCTCTCTCCTTCTCTTTCTGACCCTCCCTGACTTGTGTGCATACATGGGCCCTTTTGCTCTCTCAAATAAGCATAATAAAAATGTTTGTTTTGAGAGAGACCGAGTGTGAGTGGGGGAGGGGCAGAGAGCAAGGGAGACGCCGAATCTGAAGCAGGCTCCAGGCTCTGAGGTGTCAGCACAGAGCCTGGTGCAGGGCTTGAACTCATGAACTGCCAGATTATGACCTGAGCCGAAGCCAGATGCCTAACTGACTGAGCTACCCAGGCACCCCTCAGATAAAGATAGAAAGACAGAAAGAAAGAAAGATAAAGAAAGGAAAGATAAAGATAGATAAAGATACAGAAAGGTAAAGATAGAAAAGAATGAAGGAAAAGAAAGATAAAGAAAGAAAGAAAAAACTGGAGCTGAGAGTCGAATCCAGGTGTGTCTGACCCTAGATACTTGGTTTCCTATGCGGGCCGCTGGAGTTGACTCTTCTGCTCCGCTCGTGGTTGCCAGGGCTGGTGTCTCTGGCCCACTGCCTTGTGAACCCCAGGAGGGTAGAGTGTCCTTGTCTGTTTTGTGCAACCTCAGGCCTTCTGCACCCAGCCCTGTGTAGTAGATGCTTTTTGATAACCTTGTTAGCAGAACCCACCAGCACTGTACCCTCTACGTATTGAATTGGAAAAATAAAATTGAGAAATAAATGCAGCTCCAGGAGGCCAGAGAATTGTCTTTTTTGTTTATTGATGCATTCCCTTCTCCTTACATTGTGCCTGGCCCTCAGTCAATTCCTGCTGAATGAACGAGAATGAATTGATAGCCCCTTGTGGCAAACAGTCCGGCCGCTCCCTGGTCAGGATGGACTGAAGGTTGTGGGTAACACTGTGCAGTGTTGAGTGGAGGTTAAATCCAATCGTCCGGCTCTGTTCTCGCGCTGGTTTGTATTGCATGCAATTGAAGACAAGTTATGTTCTGGATGTGAGGTGTCAGTTTTCAAAGAATTGAAAGGTGGCAATAAAATAGTCGAATCTAGAGTTGAGCTTCTTCTTGGATTCTAAAGTCAAGTCAGGGTCTCAGAAGGAGACCTCAGGCTTCTACCCAATCTAGCGATTTTGATGGTGCTGAGCCAGCGTGGGAATGTGCACCTCTGTGCGTTGGAAGCCTGAGCAAGCTCGGCTAGGCTGGGGGCTTGTCTTGTTGAGAGGTCCTAAAATGGCTCTTGATCATGGCTCACAGAGTCTTGGGAGCTACGTTTCAAACCGAGTTTTGAATTGCGACAGGCCGCCTCATTCCCCAAAGCTCTGTTCACAGGTGTACCACTGTTGATGGTGACGCTGGGCCAGTCCTCCCCTTAAAAGCTAAAAGGGTATTAGTCACAGAGACAGACAGTGGGATGTGGGTGCCAGGGGCTGGCGAGGTGTGCGGTCGGGGTGGGACTGGGGAGTTGTTCAGTGGGTACAGTGTCCATGCAGGATGACAAAAGTTCTGGAAATGGCCGCACGACACTGTGAATGTACTGGGTACCACCGAACTGTACATGTAAAAAATAGCTGAAGGCGGTAAATTCTATGTTGTGTGTATTTTATTAAAAAAAAAAAAGAAAAGATGCAGAAAAGGTACAGAGATAGTGGAAAGGAGGTGACTTTGTTACTCTTAGTTTATTTTCCTGCCCGCAATTAGCAGCCAGCTTTACGGTGTCTTTTTTTGGTGCCCATATGATGGATGGGGGTCAGTGGGGGGATGCCCCGTGGCTGGGCCAGTAGTGAATATGGTCTTACCTTCTTTTCCTCTATAACTTACTCTTTTATATTAACCGGTTTTGGGGTTTAATGTACATACGGCGAAATTCACTTCTTAAAGACATATAGTTGGGAGTTGTAAGACCTGCGTGGATGAGTGTCACCTCCCTGCCGCCGCGGAATAGTTTCATCAGCTCCAGAAGGTCTCACCTGCCTCCCCTTTGTGGTCATTGGTGCCCCTGCCAAGTTTGTCTGCTGCTGACCTGTTTTCTACCTCTGTAGTTGGGCCTTTTCTAGAATGTCTTGTACATGGAATCATAGAGTGTATAGCCTTTTGAGACTGGTTTTAACAAACGCTTTTGAGATTGACCCAAGGAGCTACCCATCAGTAGTACATGGCCTTGCATGATGAGTGGTGGTCCTTTGTGTGGATGGGCCCTCGTTTATTCAACTCTTGACCCCCCAAAGGATACTTGGTTCCAATTTTGGGGATTGTGAATAGTACTGTTCTCAACATTCATGTAGAAATTTTGTATGAACAATAAATTTTTATTTTTCTGGGAAAAATCCAAGGAAGGGCGTTGCTGGGTTATTTGACAAATGTGTTTGACCCGGTAAAACACTGCTGTGCTCTCCCCCATTTCCACCGGCCGTGTAGGACCGTGTCCCTTCCTCCACACTTACTACTGTCCTTAGAAAGTTTTTTAGGTGTTTTAGTAAGTTTGTAGTGCTCTCTCCCTGGCTTTAATTTGTATTTCCTTAATGATTAATGATACTTAGCATTTTTTCATGTGCTTGTTTATTGTCTGTATATCTTTTTTTTTTATTAAATTTTTTTTAAACGTTTATTTATTTTTGAGACAGAGAAAGAGCATGAAGGGGGGAGGGTCAGAGAGAGGGAGACACAGAATCTGAAACAGGCTCCAGGCTCTGAGCTGTTAGCACAGAGCCTGACAAGGGGCTCGAACTCATGGGCCGCGAGATCATGACCTGAGCTGAACTCAGCCGCTCAACCGACTGAGCCACCCAGGCGCCCCTGTCTGTATATCTTTGATGAAATGTCTGTTCAAATGTGTTTGCCTCTCCTCTTTTCTTATTGGGTGGTAGTATTTCCTTGAGTTTGGAGAGATCTTTATTAAATGTTGGATACAAGTCCTTCGTCATCTGTATGATTTATAAGTATTTTCTCCCAGTCTGTAGCTGGTCTTTTCATGCTAACAGTGTCTTTTGCAGTGCAGATCCAGTTTAACATCTTTTTTCTATTACAAATCCTGCTTTTGGTGTTAAATAGAAGAACTCTGTGCCTAATCCTGGTTAGGCGTGCAGATTTTCTAACAAGTTTTAGAGTTGTATGTTTTATGTTTATCTGTCATCCAGTTTAGGTTAGTATTTGTAAAAGGTGTGAGGTGTTAGTTGAAGGTGAGTTTTCCGCAAATGGATGTGTAGTTGTTCCAAAACCAAGTGTCCAGAAGACCATTATTTCTCCTGAGTTCCCTTTGTACCATGGTCAGAAATTACTTGGCCATGGGCACCTGGCTGGCCCAGTCGGTGGAGCGTGTAACTTTGGTCTCAGAGTAGTAAGTTTGAGCCCAATGTTGGGTGCTCAGATTACTGAAAAGTGAAATATTTTTTTAATTTTTTTTAATGTTTATTTATTTTTGAGAGAGAGTGTGAGTGGGGGAGGGCCAGAGAGAAAGGGAGACAGAATCTGGAGCAGCCTCCGGGCTCTGAGCAAGCTGTCAGCACAGAGCCTGGCGCGGGGCTTGAACTCACAAACTGCGAGATCATGACCTGAGCCAAAGTCGGACACTTAACCAACTGAGCCACCCAAGTGCCTCTGAAAAGTAAAATCTTAAAAAAAGAAAAAAATGACCTGGCCAGATTTGTGAGTTTATTTCTGGACTCTTGGTTCTATTCTATTGGTCTCCCATATTCCTTGATTGCTGTACCTTTATAGAAACTCTTAAAATTCAGTAATGTGAGTCCTCCAAAACTGTGCTTCGATTTCAAAATGATTTTGATTGTTGTAGTTTCTGTGCCTTTTCATATGTATTTTAGAATCAGCGAGGGCATATCTATCTATAAAAAAATCAGGTATTTGATTGCATGAAATTGATGGATCAGTTTGTTGATTGATATCTTAACTATACAGAGTCTGCCAACATATGAACCTGATGTTTCTTGTAGTTATGTTTTTATTTCTTCCATTTGTGCTGCGTAGTTTCCAGCCTCCATCTCATGCATGTATTTTATTGAATTTACACCCATCCATTTCCTCTTCTGGAGCTATGATGAATGACTCTTAGAATTTTGCCTTCTAATTTGTTCACTGCTAACGTATAGCAATGCATTTTTTTGCACGTGACCTTTAAAAACTCACGCAACTTAAAGGTGCTTGATTTTGGGGATTTCCCGTGTAGAAAATGAGGTCATCTGCCAGGAGGGGCTGTTTCACTTGCTCCTTTCCAAACCGGATGCTCTCTTTTGTGGCTTGCCTTCACTGGTTAGAACATGTAACACTGTGCTCAGTGGGAGTGGTGATGAGGGTGACTTCCTTGACTTGTTCTGGGAAGGCATTCAGTCTTTCATTGTGAAGTGGATGCATTAGATGGAGGGTCCCTCCCCCCCCAATTAGATCTAATCTTATTTTAAAGTCGCCCCCCCCAGTTCACCTGGTAAAGTATATTGATGGAAAACTTAAATTTGTCTCCTGATAGCATCGTTGAGAAATGAGTGCTGCCGACGTGTGGTTTCCATATTTCTGTGGTACGTACCAAACCATACATGTAACAGCTCCACGGTGTCTTGTTGTACATGACTTCTCTGTAATTTATCCACCCCCCATACTCACGCATAGAGTCTGTAACCAGTTTCTTGCAGATACAGTCATCACACCCTTGTGTGTGTTTTGAGACTTCTCCTCGTTTCCGGAGCGTGGATTCCCAGACCTGGAATTGTAGGGTCAAAAGGTGTACAATTCTTGAGGCTGTCGATTTCCTGTTTGCTAAAGCTCACCTCTGACCTGCCATTTCCATTCGTGAGGTTTCTGATGATGGATGGCAGAGGCTTTGCTGTGCAACTCTTGGAAAGTCCACCTCTGAACGAAGCTTGGCGGTGGGGAGAGTCCTGTCCTGTTCATGTTGGCCCGGGACCTGACCAACCGAGGGCGTGTGCATACCTGTGCTCTTCAGCCCTCCTTGTTCAGTGGAATCCTTCAGGGCTTGAAGTTTTTGGCTCTGCCCATTTGCTTAATTCCCTAAATGTATAGGGAGCAACATGAGACTTGGGAGGTAAGGGACATCGGTTTGCATCTCAGGTTTGACTCCCCGGGCCTTGGCGTCCCCATCTGTAAAATGGGCACAGTGAAACCAGCCTCCTGAGGTGATCCGCTGAGATTGAGTGTTGACACAGTAAAAGACCAAGGACTTGGAGATGGTTCTGTGTGAATTGTGGCCCTGCCTGGAACTTCCTGTGTGATTTTTTGGGTTGGCGACTGAACCTCTTGGAGCCTCGGGTTCTTCATCTGTACGATGAAGGTGATAAAATTGGGGGATCATCCTGACCCATCTTGCGTGGTTGCTGTGCAGACTCCCCAAGAGCCTGTCTGCAGCGTCTCTGCCATTGGGTGCTTCACACAGGCAGAACCTGTTGTGTTGTGGATACGAGAGGGACGCTTGTGAGTGAGGCGCAGGGCTTCCCTGTGGGAGGACTTGGCACTGAGGTGCTTCTCATTTCTTGGCTGGCACGGAGGAATTTCAAGGAAGACCTGAAGATCTCAAATGCCCACCTTTGCCACCGTCCACACGGGCCACACTTTTCTAACAGAGGCTTGGTTCTTTGCCACTAAAATTTGTCTCCCGGTCTTAAGGGGCTGTGTCCAATCTGAAAAAGCAGCATCTCACAAACCACAGGGTTGGAGGGGTTACTGGGTGGCCAGTGTGCATAAACACATTGGGGCCTCTGAGGAGCTTTGAGGCGATGGGGGAAGGGGTGGGCAGTGGGGGGTGGTGAGAGAAGGAAGTTGTTCGGCACATCTTTCCGTGACTGTGTCTAACTGTAATCCCCATGGTCCTCTTTCCACGCCCTTTGTCACCCCCTGGAGTGCAATTTAGGAAGTACACTTAAAATACTGCTCTGTATTAAGGATCTGCTTCTCCAGATTTTGGTCACTGTGTATCAGGTTCATGGTTTGGGCCACGCCTGCATGCCCCCTGCATACTTCTCAGTTTTCTTTCACTCCACTGATTTTTGCAAACCTTTAAACTTGTTTTGTTTTCAAAATATTCTGTATATCACTGCAATATATGGAAAATCAGCTCTTAAAAAATATAGAAGACTGAATATTTTTTTTAAAAAACTTTGGTGAATCGCTCAATTGTCTTGGGAATGTACCACATTTGGAAAATTATTTCTGGTTCATTCTCTTTCTGTGTGTTTGCTCGTTGATTGAGGGAGTTGGGTCCCACTGGCGGGGGGAGAACTGGACAAGGGGTGAGGAAGGGGGCTTTCTGTAAGTTTACCTTTGTGAGGTTAGATTCCCGCTACAGTTGCTTGGGTCCCGAAGAGTGGGTCTGCCTGATGGAGCCCCTACTCCGCCCTGGTCCTTGTTGAGTGGTTTTCTCATTGTCGCCATTGTGATGACTGAGCCGCCCCCCCCACCCCCCCCCCTCCATTTGAGGCAGAGGGTGAGTTAGAGCTGAAAGACCAGATCCTTGGGAAGAGGCCAACTGTTAACAAGTGGGTCACTGACTGGTCCCATACAGGGTGTGGAGCTCCCAGCTGTACTGCAGCAGCAGTAACTTCTCGGGTGGATGGGGAGAAAGTGGTCACACCCTCAGGACTCTGGAGCTGCCTGTGCCCCTGGAAGGTCTGGGTGTGGGCAGTTCTTAGCAACGACAGCATCCCACCCCAAACTTTTGTAGATGGTTCTTTGGATGGCACCTCAGGGTTTAATCAACTCCGTTGGTTACAAAGAGAGCTAGATGTGGTGGGGTGATGTTCGTCTGAGTGAGGTGCACCCTGGTAGCAAAGAAGGGGAGAGTCCTCTGAAAGGGAGAGGAGGGGCTTGCTCTACGGTCTTACTGGACACGGAGACAACCATCCGTGCTTCCTCCATCAGAGCTCTCCTCCTCCCAGGCTCTCCAGCCACATGTCGCCAGTGTAGACAGGGTGGGGGTGCCTCCCCACACCCAGAAGGTGAAGCGGTGGCCTGCTCCCTAGCAGCTTCCTCTTCCTGTTTAGCATTTTGTTTACGTTTTCTGAGCAGATTCTTTACATCTCCAATTTAAGAGACTAGGCGGTGCGGGTGTTTTTCGTTGGCAAACATGACTTAGCTCTAGAAAATCAGGGATCGACCAAGGGAGGAAAGGGTTAAAGGTAAAAGCCCTGTGGCCTCATCCTTCAGAGGAGTCTGTTGGAATACTGCCTGCATGCAGAACCTTCTGGGCTGTGTGGAAGTGGGTGGGGTGTAGCAGAGAGGCTAGGTCCCCCCAGCTCTGAAGACACCTTGCCCGTGAGCCGATGCACCCGGAGCCGCCCCCAGGCTTTGGTCTGCCCTCCTCCCCTTGCCCCTTCGCTGCTGAGGCTGACCGGCCCCTGGCGGTGGGGCATGGGGTGGCTGGAAGGCCCTCGTGAAAATGGCCCCACATGGCCACCCCCGTCTTGCACACGCTCAGAGGATCTTGGAGCCCTTGTCTAGTTAGGGCTCATTTAATCGACTAACCCATTCCGTTGTCTCATGAGGTGTCAAACAGAAAGGCATTTTTAATTTGATAATCATAACAGACCTGTGTAATAAGAATAATGGATTCTCTGTGGCTCTTCTGGCTACAAATTAAAGTCCTGTCAGCTAGTTGCATATTAGTCGTCCAGAGCCTGGGAATTATTTTTATTTTCTTGGCCTGGTAATGTGTGTGTGTGTGTGTGTGTGTGTGTGTGTGTGTGTAAGTTTATTACTATTTTTTTTTTTTTTTTAGTGGTCTCTGTACCCACTGTGGGGCTTGTTCTTCCAAGTGGCTGAGCCAGCCAGGCATCCCAGTAATATTTTAAGTTTTAAAAAAATTTTGTAGTGGGGCAGGAGCTCCCTGGTTTTCATAGCCTCCTGCCCCCTACTCCCTTTTAGAGCTGCTTTGCTTTACTTGTTGGTGTAGCCTGTGTGACTGTCGTGCCATTTTAGTCTGTATTCCACGTTAAGAGACACACTGTGGGAGAGGATTCTTAGGGGCATCAATGAAGGTAGTGGGCTGGACAGAAACACACACACACACACACACACACACACACACACACACACACACACATTTCATGCCCGTGTCAGACTCCTGGGTTTACTATTGCTTCGTAGGTAGGATGTAAGCTGTAACCACTGGGGACACTGGGCCAAGGGCATAGGAGCTCTTGGTATTATCTTTGCAGCTTCATGTGAATCTCTGTAATTCTTTCAAAATAAAAATTGAACAAAAAAGGGGCACCTGGGTGGCTCAGTCGGTTAAGTGTCCTACTTCGGCTCAGGTCATGATCTCACAGTTGGTTGGTTCAAGCCCCGTGACGGGCTCTGTGCTGACATCTCAGAGCCTGGAGCCTGCTTTGATTCTGTGACTCCCTCTCTCTCTGCCCCTCGCCTGCTCACACTCTGTCTCTTCTCTCTCTCTCAAAAATAAACATAAAAAAAATAAAGAAAAAAAATTGAACGAAAAGGACTTCATTCCTAGTGACCTGAAAGTGTTAACTTCCTGCAAAAGGCAGATAAGTTGACTGCTGCAGAATTGTCTGGGATGAATTTGTGCCTCTCAAAGGTATTCATCCAGTGGTTTGATGTACTCTCACAGTTTCTCATCATTTTGATGGAAATCCGTCTATATTAAAAACCTTGGTTTTCATCTCTCACATCTAATTTTTACATGGAATCTTAAGAGACTAGTAAAAGATCCAAACCAGAAAAGGGAGCACCTGAGATGTTTCCATGCTGGCTGCGGTGTCACTGAGGAACAAGGGGGCTGAGGGTCGGGCCATGTGCTGTGAGCACATGACAGGAGCCTGAGCAGCCAGAACTCGACACAGTTCACCTGTCCGTCAGCCCAAACCAGCCTGCGTGTTCCCCCATGTGGAGGATGGATCTGCCACGAACCCTTGTCAAATGAGGCCATATAGAAATGCAGATAAATAGCGTTCCCTACTTTTCAGGTCCTGTGTGACTTGAATTCCCACATGGGGTGAGGAACAGATCGGGATGAGTGACAAGACCCTGCAGAGACAATTCCAGAAAATAAGCGGTACAGTCCACGTGTGTTGGGAACGTCTCCCTCCCACAGGCCTTTCCAGGACTTGGTGCTTAGCTTCAGACATTGGCTGTTCATGTCACAGGTGGGGAGAGTGTGGACGCCTTGAGGAACATCTGAGAGGCGCTGTCTGCGAGGGGAAGGGGGTGATTAAGGGACCCTCTGTGGTGTACTCTCTAGAGCTTCCAGGGTGAATGCAGTGTCCTCAGCGGTTGTCCGAGTATGGGGTAGAGTCTCTACTTGGTGATGTTCTTTCCACCAAAAGTGCAGGAAAACGAAATAGCAAATGCAGGGCTCAGGTGTAGCCGGATGCATCGAAAACAGAACCGGTGATGGGCAGTCTAGAGTTTTTACACTGCGTAAATGTGTGGTGCACATCATACCAAGGACTGGCATTTCCATCCGTAAATGGATTGAGTTGAGTTAGAAGCTTCCTGTGGCGAATTGTTAAACAAGGCAACCCAGTTGTGACAAGATTTATAACAGCTGGTTTGCTGGGTTTCCACATTGATTGTCATGAGGAAGGATGGTGAGTGGAGCGGTAAAAAAAGGAAAAAAGACTTCAGAAAGAAAAGAGTGTGAAAGATGCTTCATCCAGGAAAAACGATACTTAATTGGTATATAGGTGCGTGCCTAGAGAGAGGTGTGATACAGACAGCTATAAAAACGTCACCAGAGTTGATTTCATGGTATTGGGCTCTCACGTGACTTTTACATTCCTGCTTAAATCTCCTCTGATTATTTTGTGGTGAGCATTTAAATTTTTATATTTATAAAAGAAACCCAGTCATACTGAGGAAATGGTCTCTGGTATTTAAAGGCATTCAGGGGGCGCCTGGGTGGCGCAGTCGGTTAAGCGTCCGACTTCAGCCAGGTCACGATCTCGCGGTCCGTGAGTTCGAGCCCCGCATCAGGCTCTGGGCTGATGGCTCAGAGCCTGGAGCCTGTTTCCGATTCTGTGTCTCCCTCTCTCTCTGCCCTTCCCCCGTTCATGCTCTGTCTCTCTCTGTCCCAAAAATAAATAAACGTTGAAAAAAAAAAATTAAATAAAGGCATTCAGGTTCAGGACGCCTGGGTGGCTCATTCGGTGAAGCGTCCAACTTTGGCTCTGGTCATGATCTTCATGGTTTGTGAGTTCGAGCCCCACATTAGCCTCTCTGCTGTCAGCTTGGAGCCTGCTTCAGATCTTCTGCCCTCCTCTCTCTCTCTCTTTCTCTCTCTCTCTCTGTCCCCCTCCCCACTTCAAAAATAAACATTACAAAAAAAAAAAAAAAAAAAGGCACTCAGATTCCAGACCTTTGGGTGGGAGGAGTACAAGCAGAGAATGTGGGAGAAGGCACCTCTCACTGTGGCTGGAGGGTAGGGGGGTGGTGGTACTTATGAGAAACCAAGTCCAACTCCCAAAGGAGACTGAGGAAAGATCCTCTGGGCCTTGTGGGCAGAGCGACCTGGGTGTGTGTCTTGGGAGTGTGCCTTACTTCTGACCTTGACCTTGGCCATGTGACCTTAGTCACAGACCGTATCTGTGCCCCGAGAATTTCCGCTCTGTCACCTGAGAAGCATAATATTGGATCATTGTGCCTAATACATGATAGACACTCAAACATTTTTCAAACAAATGAAGGATGAATGAATGCATGCATGCTTGATTCACTGAAGTGACCTGGGTAAAGTCTGATCTATGTGGTACATAATAAACAGCATTTTTCTTCTCCTGGTTCTCGTGTTCTTTTCCTTAGCCAGTATACCTGGGGAGTGAATTCTGTAGAGTCTTCTTGCAGCCTGAGTTCTGTGTTCCGTAGTATGGTCTTATGTGGAGGTAGGTGTGGGCTTAGCTGCTTCTCCTCTTTATGCCTCAGTTTCCTCGTGTGTGAAATGAGCATTGTGACAACACATTGGAAGCGTTAGATGATAAAGACTTCACATGATGCCTGGCAAATACTAAATGTTTGTTGCATGTAGCAGTTAATAAAAATAATGAGTATTCCCTAGGTTGAGTACATGGTGTTTAGTACATGCTTCTATAAATGGAGAGAATATTACCTAGTGCCTGATACAGAATAGAGCACAACACACGTCAGCATCTTGACTTTGTGGGAACTGGAACCAGTTAGTACTGATTTTCATTATGAGTGAATGGTTTTTGAAGGGATTCTTCAAATGTGCCCTATGTGGTGTAGTCTTCTCCAGTGGTGATCGCTAAAACAGAAAAATGTAATAATATTTATAAGATGCACCTTGTGTGTTTTTCTTTACACACTTTCCCCCTCCCCCCAACTTCGGTCTATATTACCATTTTTTAAAAACGTATTTTTTAACATTCTTGTACCTGCAGAGAAAACGAGGTGCTCAAAGTCCAACTGAAGAAATATGTAGGAGCTGTCCAGATGCTGAAAAGAGAAGGTCAAACAGCTGAAGGTGAGGAGGAGACTGAGCTTGGGTGGGGAGCGGGCCAAGCTTTTTAATCTTTATAGCCTCTGTGCCTGGCACACAGTAGGCACTCAACATGTGATGACTGCATATGCAGGTGAATCACAAACACAGTACTGGTCAGGATTCTAGAAAACTAATCAGATGGAACATCCTGTTGTGTTTTCTTGCTGAATCCGGTAAGACATCCTTGCTAGATCACTAGCAACAATTGTATCTGTTTGTATACTTAAGGAATTTTATATGTTTCGGGTCTTGAGATAATTGCCAGATAGCAAACCTTATAGAATGATTAAGTCCCATCAGGCTAGTGGTGAAAGCAACAGAACCCCAAAGTGGTAGAGAATCAGATCTGTGGAGTTAGGCTGACCAGGCTCTAGCTCCAATTCTGGCTTTGTTTTGTTTTGTTTTCAAGCTCTCTGTATGATAATTTCTTCATTGGTAGAATAGGGTTAGTTGACAGTCCCTACCTCATGAGGTAGGTACATAGACATCTTAGCATATTGCCTACTATAGGCTAAGTACCGAGTAAATTGTAGCTAGTCAGAAATAAAAGGGGATAGAAAAATGATCTCTTGACCAAGATTTCACTAAATGAGGTGATACCCTATGCTTCCTGTCTGCATTTTGGCTACAGTTGAACTGTCATGAGTCAACCAGAACATTTCTCAGTTCAGCAGGAAGAAAGGGTGTTTAACTTTGGCTGAAACGTCCTGCAGCCTTTCAGCCAACTTAGCATTAAAAGACTGTCTTACATGCAAGTGAGCTCTTGGAGTGTAGACATTTTAACAAAGGGGTAGACCCTCCGGCCTCCCAGGTCTTGGGTGTCAGCCAGACCTACACTTGAAGCCAGGCTCAGCCAGTATAACTTGATGTCTTGGAATTATTTTGCCATGTATAAGTGGAAACATCCCACCAACATCACAGAAGTTGTTGTGGGGTTTTCCTGAAACAATGAACGTGAAGAAGTTTCCATTATTGCACCTGGCATGTAATTAGTGTTCGGTAAATGGTAGTTATTTTTCTTTGTTACAGAGGGAGACAGGATTGGAATCGGGATGTGGTTTGTATATTAATAACAGAAAGGCTTGAGTTTTGTTTAAAGCTTTTGTGTTTATTACGGTCTCTGTTTGATCGGCCTCAATGTGTGTGTGTTTTTCTTTTTTCCTCTGATCACATGCCTCGCTTCATTTCCAGTTGGTCTGTGCCTGTTAGCAGTCTAGGGGGTTATCACTACAGAGTCAGTTGAGGCCTCCTCACCTTGTCAAGGGCTCATCACCTTCTCAAACAGATACTGCTGTTACAGCCCTGCATTCATTTCACCTCGTGCAGTTAGGTGTGTGTGGGTCTTTTACTTTTCGCTCCCCATCTTTGTGTCCCCAGCACCTAGCTTTGTAGCTGCCTGGCCCACCCATGACGTGTCTCAATGAGTAGTATTTGTCTGTCCTTTACCATTTCCAGGCAGCTTCAAGTCCTTTTTCATTTGACTCCATCACCCTGTGAGGAGTGGGTATTTTTGCTCTACTTTAAAAAGTTCCTTATTTGAGGCTCAGGAGAGCTTAAGGGGCTTGTATGTGATTCTCAGGTGGAAATGAACTCAGGGCATTTTCTCCAAATCCCTGGTTCTTTGCTTATAGGGTTCTTTGTTTTAAAATTTTTTTAAGATTTATTTATTTTTGAGAGAGAGACAGAGCACAAGCAGAGGAGAGGCAGAGGGAGAGGGAGAAAGAATCCCAAGCAGGCTCCAGGCTCCAAGTTGTCAGCACAGAGCCCGATGAGGGGCTTGAACCCATGAACCGTGAGACCATGACTTGAGCCAAATTCATACGCTTAACCGACTGAGCCACCCAGGCGCCCCTGCCTTGCAGAGTTCTTAAACTCTTGTGTGCAAAGGGAAGTACCTGAGGAACTTGGTAACTATGCCGCTTCTCAGGGGAGAAGAGGGCTCCTCCTTTCAGGAGCTGTTGCATTGGATCTCGGATGGACCGCACGTTTGCTTGTCTAGATATGTGACTCTTACGCCCGTGATGTGTAGTCTGCACCCCACTGCCTTTGGAGATATCTGTACTCTGCCTGCTCAGAACTTTGACTTGGTGCAGTAAGAAAATTAAACCTAGGAAAAAAGGACCCCTGCTGGGCTTTTGTTGGATTTAAAAACCTCAACGCTGTAAAATGCATTTTGGCGTGTGAGCACTTTGGGAGTCTTCCTCCGGCAAATGGGTCCATGGAACCTGCAGTGTGCAGCATAGTTTTTTTGGTTGTTGTTGTTCGTTTGCAGCTGAAGTTCCCTGTCCTAAGACATAGGCTGAGAGTTCTGAGCCAGAGCAGGGTATGTGCCTTCAGGCAAGACAGCCCTGGAACGGATTGGAGCTGAGACCGTGTAGCGTATTTTGTACTCCGTGTGGTAGCAGTTGTTAACTGCTGTTACTACCGGGAATGCCCTTCAAGACCATCTACTTTACCTGTGGGTCCTCTGTCAGCAGAAGGTTTTTATGAAAGCCCTTGGGCGTCGGCATACCCTCACGAAGGCTCTGTTGCTTATTAAGTGCTGTAGTTTGCAGTCAGAAATGCTAGTGAGTGCCTCCTCCGTGCCCAGCACCGCGAAGCAGCCTCACTACAAGTTACTCTCTGGGGGGGGGTACCTGGGTGGCTCAGGAGGTTAAGTGTCCGACTTTAGCTCAGGTCACGATCTCACGGTTCGTGAGTTCCGGGCTCACTGCTGTCCGCACAGAGCCCGCTTGGGATCCTCTGTCCCCCTCCGTCTGTCCTTCCCCTGCTCATTCTCTTTCTTTCTCTCAAAATAATAAACTTAAAAAAAACCCCAAAAGAGAGCTTTTACCTCACTTTCACGTGATGCCCTCTGTTAGTCCAGCAAAGTGGGACTCCGTGCTCAAGCCCAGCTAGTTGCCGACTCACGCTGAAATGATGAGCGAGGACCCTTATCAGGCTGTGGCAGCTTGGGGTGTCTTGGCCAGGCTGGGATGGCGTGGGGTGTGTGGGGCGTTGGAGGGGCAGGGGCAGGGGCAGTAGGAGAGCCCGAGAGTCCGTTCTGATCTCTGATTGCCGTGGCTCCTGGTGTTACGGGGCTGGAGCTGGAGATGGGTGCCAGCTTCCCAGATTCCAGGTGGGGATTCAGAATGCATTTTCCACAATATGAGTCTTTTAGTTCAAGGATCTAAGGATCCTTTTTGTCTTTTGGCAACAATTTCCTTATGAAAGTGTGAGCACTCATCAGTAGGGAAAAGAGTGAAAAACCACTTTAAGCCCTAAATGCCTTCAGGGCTGAAGAGAAGTCTGAGGGCTGTGTTGAGACCCCCACCTTCATTGTTGTGGAAATGCCTCTGGGAGTTAAAACAAAAGCAAAAAACGAACCTTGAGAATGGATTGTTGACACCCTTTAATTTTCTGGATCTAGATTTCAGATTTGCACCCTTTTCCTTTTTTAAAAGAATGGTATAATTCCTCCAGGAAAACCATGGTTTAGTCAGCAAAGTCTGGACTAGGATTTTGGTGGCCTCATGAAATAACTGAAGGAAAATTTTTGTTTTTTCTTAATGTCCAGAAGTGAGGTTGGGTTGTTCCTCCCCTCAAGTGCTAGGTTTCCTCAGTGAGGTCAGCTTTCCCAACAGCTTAAAACACCTTCACCTGAGGTTTTGGATCTCTTGTCATCCCCGGGTGTGTCGTCTGTTCCCCTCCAGCCTTAGAGCTGTGGCGTAAGGGCTTCCACATCCACAGAGAACTGGCTGGACAGTGAGGCTCACAGCGTGACTCTCCCTGGGCCTGGGAGCAGTTGTGTTAAGGAGTCGAGGCACCGCCTCTCCTCTCCAGCACCGGGCGCTGGCACTTACGGAGGGGAGGGCCACAAGGAGATCACTCTCCAGACGAATGTTTTCCTCTCAGGCTTCACTGAATTTTGAAGCGTACTCTGACAAGTTGGACTCTTGCCCGAGGAGGCTGAGGAGCAGGTGAACCTATTCGGATCCCTGATAGGTTGTGTCCGCAAGACCGGCTCATTCTCTCAAGAGTCGACTCACATTAGCCAAACTTGCAGGGAATGATGTACAATCAGATGCAGTTCATCCATCAGTAGGGAGAAGCTGGAAGGCCCAGATCTGATGCTCAGGTACTTCATTCCTCTGGCCTTCTCAACTTGGGGAGCTGGAGTCTGCCCTGATGGTGGCCTGCTGAGTCAGAGAAGGGGGGACTGGTTGGGCACTTCAGCTGTTCAGTGGCTTAATGTGTCCCAGACCTGGTGAGGGAAAGGTCTCGACCGGGGTAAGCCTTTACTTGGAGAGACGCTGTCACCTGCTGGTCTTTCCGTGGTCCTTTTTCTCCTTTTCAGCTTGTGGTTTAACAGGGTGCTGTGCTAGTTGTGTCACATGGTAGTTGATGGTGAGAGCGAAGAAGAGAACGTGATCTTCTGAGATACTTACATGTTTTGTACTTGCCTCCTAACCAGTAGCCAGCAGATGACTTTGTTGCAGCTTCGAGATGCTACTTAACGAAGGCTCCTCTCCCTGTCTCTCCAGTTCCCTGTAAGACACAGACACAGGACTCTCTAGGAAACAACAGCGTGACCTGCAGCCATTGTCACCGTCCCTCACACACTGCCCCACGTGTAGACCCAGGGACTCCCCTTGTGAGGGCTTGTCGGGTCTGCAGAATTCCTTCTCCCCCAGTGGGGGCCGGGAGGGAAGAGAGTCCATGGGGGACCTTTGAGTGCCCTGCACACGATCGAGAATCTCCCCACCCAGCCACAGGGTGGGGGGTGAGGCTGAGGGTATTTCGCTGATGGAAGTCTCCATGGGGAAACGCAGCCCCCGAATGGAGTCCACCTGCCAAGAGCTGTGAGGGCCGCAGCCACGGAGGGGCCTCCGGAGGGGAGATGCTAGCGGGGCTGGGTCGGGAGCATAGTGTAGCGACAGGGCTTCTGCTCTGCTGCTTTGGCCGTCAGAGAAAGAAGGAAGGCTTGTCCTGCCCTTGGCTGGTGTCTTTGTCCAAGGTGCCGCTTCATCCCGCCCTTGGCCCCGGAGCGAGACAGTTGCGGCCACAGCGTTGGGGAGACCTGGCATCCCACCTGGTCCTGGCATCTCACGATGGACATGGGTGGATGAGTGACTTCTGTGTAAGAACACTGAGGACGCCCCTGTACAGCTGACTCACGGGCCACGTGGCCTTTCTGTGACTCCGTTTCTTCTTCTGTAAAAGGGGAATTGCCGTAGTAACTTCCTCGCAGGCTTTGCGGGAAAGCAGACATAGATCAGTACGAAGCCTTTAGAACCTCTCTGACTTGTAACCGTTCAGTACGAGTTAGTAGTTGACATTATGGTCACTCCTTATATACCTCTGACAGCCCTTTGGTACAGTCTTAAAGTTAGAATGAAAACAGTATGTACCTGATAAGCCCTTGTGAGGATTATGTGTTAGATGAGGGGGTTGAGATCACACGCTCGTATCAGAGTCTGGCATCTGGAAGATACTGTGGCGGGCAGAATGCTGGTCCTGCAGGGACATCTGTGTCCCGATCCCCAGAACCTGTGAATATGCTACCTGCTCTGGCAAAAGGGACGTTTCAGCTGTGGGTAGGTGAAGGATCTTGACGAGGGGAGATTACCCTGGTTTCTCCCGATGGCCCCAGCATGCTCACAAGGGTCCTCACAAAAGGAAGGAGGAGGGTCTGAGAGGTTCCAGAAGCTGGGAAGACCCAGGGAATGGGCTCTGCCCTGGAGCCTCTAGGGGGAGCACGGACCTGCCTTTGGCCTGACCAGAGCCTGTAGGACCTTCGAGACTTCTCACCTCCTGAGCCGTGAGGTAACAGTTTTGGGGTGTTCTAAGCCCCCGAGTTTGTGGTTGTTACAGCAGCTGCAGGAAACGAGCACAGCTACTAACTAAGCTGACTCGAGGTGCTGACTCGAGCGTGGACAGGCCCTGGGCCCATCGTCATCACGGTCTTATGGAGCTTGAGCCGGGGTGCTGATGTTTCGAAGGTGGGGTTTTTTGTCAGAGTTTCCCCGTGGGCACAATGAGACCTCAAAGGAGAGCTGTGGCCTTTGCTGGGTGGCACACATGGGACAGGAAAGCTCACTGCCCCGGCGCGTGCCTGTGCACCGTGTGTCCTGGGGTCACCCGTGCCGACCCCTGTGGATGGTTCCCGTCACCGCCTGCCCCGGACGCCGGAGGCGAAGCCCCCACGCCGTGTGGTTGGGACCTCACTGCTGGAAGGACCCTTGGTGTTACTCTTCAGATGTGGGCGGTGGCCGCGGGTGCGGTCAACGAGGCTGCTTTCTCGGCATCCCGTGGGATTTCTTCTGGGCTCTTTGCCGCTCAGCAGAACCTTGCTCAGTGGCGGCCTTCTCTCGGGCTCCCCTGAGGAGCATTTACCTGTGAATCGGAGCTGGCTCTCTGGGCCAAGGAGGAGCGGTGTTCCTGCCAGGGGCAGCCTTCTTTCCTGTTGGGGCCTGGGGGGCTGGGGCCACTACAGTTCTCTCATCTCCATGTGAGGCCGTCGCGCACAGGGAGGAGCTGAGCTGGGTGGCAGGGAAGAGCTGGGTTCTGATCATGTCCTTTGAGCCTCTGAATCCAGCCATACTTGACAGGAGAGTGCAGCCCTGAGTTCCCACCCTCGCTCCCCGGCCCGTTTTCAAGCTTGAGTTGGGTTTCGGTAGCTCATAGGCTTGTGTGAACGATCAGCTCTTTACTGGATGCGGAATCCCTCCTGTCCTGGGACAGGGCTCTTAATTCTCGGAATCTGTTTTTGCAAATACCCCTGTCTGTGGTGTGTCGGGGGCTCTTGCTCCTGGCCTTCCCCTCGTTGGGCTCCCTCCACTGTCCTGCCTTGGCCACCGTCGTCTTCTCCTGTAGTGATGGGTTTAAGGCTGCACGCTCTTGTCGGTGGCTCCATTTAATTAACATGTCATGGGCTCAGGGACAGAGGGCTCTGTTGCTAGTGGCCATCATGGTCACTGGCGGTGAGGCAGGAGGTACAGTGGGAGGAACTTGACAGATGATGGAAGTTTGGGAGCAATTTAAAAAATTTAAGAAACGGAAGAAGAAGAAAAAAGTCCTCAGCCTCTCTGATTTGTTGCATGTCTGCCTGCGTGTGGCCTGCTCGCTGATGCCCCGTTGAACATGGTGTGTGCTTCTTACTCTCAGGGACCTGTGTGTCTCTGGGCTCCCAGAAAATAGGGCAGGACAGTTGAGGCCCCGGTTCTGTGGAGATGGATGGCCATGGGTGGGGTATTGCTAGAGCCTGCGTGTGTCCCTGGGTGTGGGGGGGCCTGACTTTGTGTCCAGTAGTGTAAACCACAGCAGGTTTGGGCCGTCTCTGCTTGGGTGGCCTTGCGTCCTGCCCCCCGTGTGCACAGATGTCTTGATCTGCGGCGGGCGGCTTTGGTCACGAGGAAGGCTGGCTCCTGACTCTGCCTGTGCTTGTGTCTGGGTGTAGTGGGACAGGTGTGGAACCTCGTGGAAGCATCCACCAGATGCCATCACTGTGCTCTTTAAAACCCGCTCCAGGCCTTTTGATGCTGGCCTCCAGTGCTGGCTGTGGCCCGGCCCTCCCCGCCCACCTTCCAACCCCACCTCCTCCTGGCCTGTCCCCGCCCCTGCACTCTCCCCCAGCCACACTGGCGTTCAGGCTCTTCCCCAGATGCACCAGGCTCGTTCCTGCCTCAGTGCCTCTGTGGTTGTTCCTCTGCTGGAATGCTCTTTACCCGTGTCTGCACGGCTGACTCACCCCGTCAGGCAGGTCTCTGTTCAGGGGTCCCCTCCCCTGACCGCCCTATCTCATGTTGTGTCTTCCCCCTCCTCTTTTATCATGTTACTTCATCACAGAGTGTATCGGGACCTCGGAGTATCTTGACGCTTCACCCCGTCCTGTGCTTGCTGTCTGTGCCCCTCTGTGCCCCTCTGTGCAATCCACAAGAGCGGGGACCTTGTCTGTTCTTTCTTCCCCTGTGTTCAAAGTGCCTTGAGCAGTGCTGGACTCAGGTACGTGCTCCATGAGTGTTCACATGAATGAGTAGAAATTTCAGAGGGGCTGTTGTAGGACCTCGTGGCAGGTTAGGTGACAGAAGACCCGTGGCCGCTCTGCAGGGCGCGGCCGTGGGCGGGTTGGTGGGTCAGTGCCACGCTGCCAGTGTGCTGGACCCCACGTAACCGCTTCTGATGCTTGGCCTCCAGTCAGATTCTTACCACGTGTTGCTTGTTTATTGTGCCTATGGTTAGCACACGATTTTGACTCTGCTCTGGTCTCATCGTTCAGGGGTCTTGAGGGTAGGACTCCTACAGTCCGATTTTATCTGGCCTAAAAAAAAGTCTAGAAGTGCCTGTCTTCAGGGATGTCTTGATCCAGGGGTTCAAATAACAGGACCCCCGCCCCCCCGCCCATTTCTCAGGTCTGGTTTCCCCCCCACCCTTCTCCCCCTAGTGTTGGCAGTGTGTGCTGCTACGTGTCAGACCGCTAGTCCTCTGGGGGAGAAGTCCTCCGGTTGAGGGTGCTGGCTGATGCTCCCCCCATGGCGGAACCCAGGCTGCCAACCCTGTGTTGCTGAGTGCCGCGTAGAGAAGAATGCACAGCCTGGGCTCCTGTGACTGCTAGGCCCAGCCCCCGTGCCCCAGTGGGCCCTGGCCCGTTCTCAGCGGGCCTTCTCATGCCGGCAAGAGGCTGCCCGCAGCTCTGGGTTTCATCTTTTCGGCAAACGAGCGGAAGAGAGCGCTTCTCTTCCCCAGCAGTTTCCATATAAACCACTCTGCCATCTTTCCCCACGTGGAGCAGACTGGTGCTTCCCAGCCTTGGCTCCACACTCAGTCACCTGGGGAGTAAAAATGCCCGTGCTTGCCCACAGGAACCACTCCCTTGGCGGATTATCACCTGCACACGAATGAAGTTCAGGGCCAGCCGGTAGGCTACAAATGTGACCGCTTTCTGGCTCCTGGCCGGCGGCAGGCGTCCCAGGTCAATCAAAGCTCTGTCTTTCATCTCCAGTCCAGGTGTGACCTCAGGACTCGTCTCCAGATAGGTTCCAGCAATTATGAAGGGGGTGGGTGGTTAGGGAGGTGGGTGTGTAATGGAAGGTGTTCGCCCCCACTGCTGAGTCAACACGGTACTTGTACTGTGCCCGCCCTGCCACCTCCCACCTCCCAAGGACCCACAGGGGGCGTCAAGCCCGTCTCCCTTGTTTCTCTGACCTTTCCCTTCCCCCCAGGAGCGTGGCCCTGCTCCTCCGTGCCCAGCGTCCTTCCCCTCTGGGTGGCGCTCATGAAGCTTCAGTGCATTCTGGCCATGTGCCCCCATCCTGACCGCTTTCTGATCCCTCCTGTTGGCTTATCCACTTTCCTCTTCTGGAAGCGCCACTCCCTTCTCCGTGGCCAGGCCAGATGTTGCGTTGATTATAAGAGCCAGCTCTTCTGTCCCCATAAAGAAATGTAATCACACTGGTCTTCGGTTTGCTAAACTCCTCTTGCCCTGGGGAGCAGTAAGCTAGCCCTGGCATTTGATTGCCTGCCCGCCCTCAGGACTTTGTGGCCCTGTCTCGGGTATGTGGTCTGTCTGACGGCACAGAGGACACTTTAGTTTGTGTGTGTGTTGACCACGGGCACAATAAGTATTTGATAAAACTCGTTGCCACATTCCATCCACATACTCTCAGCAGTGATTTTGGAGTAGTGGGCAAGTTGGCAGAGACAGGAGCGGCATTCTCTGAGAGGAGGAGAAGTTGGGGGGAAGCAGCGTCACTCAAGAAAAGGAACAGAATCATTGTTCCCCCTTCTTTCAGCAGTGGCCCGCACCACTCTGCCCGCAGCCCACGGCCGGGGACTAGGCCTGGGGTTCCAGCTGGATGCGGACGGGTCTGGGGACTGTCTTCTCTGGCTGGGTGGCTGCTTCCCAGCAGGAGTTCAGTACAAGGGAAGGGGAGCAGAGGTTCATGCCAGTCATAGTGGGCACTCGCTTGGATGCATGTGGGGGTCTGTCTCCTAAGCCACTTGGGTGGCTCCTGAGAAAGGGACCTCAAACCCAGTATGCTTTTTGTGGGACTTGTGCCTTTAGAGTCTTGGAAGGAGTGCTTGGTAACTTGTAAGGGTCTGCAGTAGAAAGAGCGTCCAGGAATGTGGCCGAGACGTGTCTGTGAGGAAGCCTGATGGCCTTGCCGGTCATTAATTGGGGTGGAAAGGCCATGTTGTACCTGCCCCGTGTTGAAAGGTGTTTCTGGTGTCCCCTGCAAATCTTGGCTTATTGATGGGAAGAAAGGATCCCCTGTGATTCTCTCAGTAGATTGGGCGTGTGCCAGGCACAGTTGTGGGAATGCTTCAGTGACTGACAGGTACAAGCTGTCCGCCTGAGCTGACTGCTTAGTGAGGGCACGGACAGTGAAAAGTAGACACACAACTACAAATGCAGGCCATGAAACAGCTCTGCCTTTTCTGACGAGACCTGGAATCACCTCGAGAAATACCCGGTCGATGGTGAAAGCAGAAGCCTCCATTCAGTGGGTACCCGTAACGTGCTGGACCTGTGGCGGGTTCTTCGGCCTGTAGCGTTTCTGTTGGTACTCCCACTGGACACGTGTGACGAGACCGCGGCTCTGAGAGATGGGTGTGCTCAAGGTCCCCGTACTAGGGGTCTCCAGAGAAACCGCTACATATATACACACACGCACATAAGCACGCATGTATGCATGCATACATATGTGTATATACACGTACACACGCGGGTTATACGTACAAACACATGTATATAGAGCTGTGTCTATGTCCATATACAGTTGTGTGCACATGCCTCTCTATCTCTGTGTGATGTGACTGATCGATTTTTAAGGAATTAGCTCATGCTCTTGTAGAATCTGGGAGCTACGAAATCTGCAGGGTAGGCGGGCAGGCCGGAGACCCAGGGAAGACTCGATGTGGTAGTCTTGAGTCCGAGGCCATCTGGAGGCAGGATTCCTCCTTGTGGGGGAGCTCCGTCTTTCCTCTTAGAGCTTAAGGCCTGCTTCCCTTCCATGCATTGAATGAGGCACACCCACATTATGGAGAGGAATTAGCCTCGAAGCCTACTGTTAAAATGTTAATCTCCTTTTAAAAAGTACCTTTATAGTGGCAGTTGGACGAACGTTTGACCACACACGTGGGTGCCAGGGCCCGGGCACGTTGTCATGTGAAATTAACCATTAGAGTCCTCTGCCTAGACAGAGGCCAAGCCGGGGTCTTAGCCAGGTTTAGGCTGAGTGCATGCGTTTCCTGCTTCTCCACGTCCGTTATGCTAGCGGGAGAATGGTGTCCTAGGTGGTAAAATCTGTTGTGTCACCCTGGACCTCCGAGGTGGGGTGTAGCTGCTGACCAGGAGCTGCCTGCCTATGTGGGGCAGCCTGGGGTGGGGTAGCTCAGCGGGGTAGCATGTACCCCTTAACTTTATCCTGAGAAAGGTCCATTCCCTGTCCCTCCTCTCCCTGGACGACTGAAACCTAATGTGTGCTGCTGGGTCAGAACGTGACTGCTTCGGGACTGGCCATCAGACTTGGGGAGAAACCACTTCTAGTAGCAGTGGAGACGAGGCGGGCTATTGGCCTTGTTTTCTTCCTCAGCGAAGGCTCCTCCTCCCACAGTAAAAGGAGAGGAGGTGCCTGAGGAGGCCACAGTAGAACACGGAGGCAAAGACAGGCTTGGGTTTTCCAGCCAGTGGGGTCTGGGATGAATCTCCACACTCTCCTCGATTAGTTCCAAATTCTTAGAATAAGTTTTTAACTCAGAGCTTTCAGTGTGTTCATTTGGGGGGCAGAGGTAGTAATGTAGTGTTGACTTGTGCAGCTATTTGAAGTCTCAAACGGGTGACATGTGTAAAGCACCAGGCAATTGTTGACGTTATTTTGGATCGGAGGTGCGTTTTGCAGGGCGTCTAGTATGCGGAAGGTCAAGGCACATTAGCAGAACACCTGTATGTTAATTTCTGAAAGTGGGTGAATAATTGTGGGGATAATCGTAAAGTCGATCTCCTTGAGAGCCTTGCAGTCCTGGTAAATGATTTGTGTGATGAGCTAGTTTACTGACCTTCAAATAAATAACCTAAACCAGTAGCTCAGTACCTGGCCCCTTACACAGGGATCAGTACTGGCAGCACCCAGGGAGCCATTTGTGGGACAGTGGCCCAAACTCTGATTTTTTTTTTTTTTAATTAGAATTTACTGGAAAAGCCTGGGGAATAAGGTACCCAATACCCAGTGTATTCACTCCCCCACCCCCCAGATTCACTGGACAGTTTTCCGTATTTATTTCAGATCAAGGAAAAGAATTAAGTTTCAAGTGCCATTTAGGTAGGACGTCCTTACTGATGACATCCATATGTTCCCAGATGAACCCTGTGCCCCAGCTTGCGTCGCCTGCCTCCCTTATGGTAATCCTGTGGATTTCAGAGGAGGGTTAGAACTCTGATGGGCCATTCCAGGCTCCTCGAGTGCCCACTCCTGGTGGGGTGGGGGGGAGGTGAGGTAGGAGCAGCTCTACCCAGCACACTGGATTGAGAATGGGAGGGAGGCAACCCCCTGAAATGAGAAGGGAGACTAATGAAGAGGGCACATTGGGTAGCAGAAGCACAGGCCGCCATGCAGCCCGAGTGACGTGGGGAATGTAACCTCTCCAGAATTTTTACTCAGGAGAGGTTTGGTGGTTTTGTTGGGTAGGGGTTTGGAGGCATTGTCTTGACACTGCATCTGCATAACATGGGCTCTGTTACTCTGAATTTTGTATGTTCATTTGGGCTAGTGGATCAGGTGGCAACCTGTGGCTGCCTTAAAAAAACCAAACCAACCCAAACAATGACTTGTACAAGATTTTTCTCTTACTTACCAAAAGTCCGGAAATACATCGTCTTGTCTGGGGCTGGTGTGATGGTTTTATGATCATCAGGAACTCGGGCTGTTTTTTCTTTTTGCTCTGCCATCTGCGGTACGTGGCTTTTTATCGTGTTGATTGCCTCATGGCACCTAGAAGGCAGCTGGTGTTCCAGCCCTTACATCTGTATTTCAGGCGGGTGGAAGTGGGAAGTGGGGAATGGCCGAGCCTGCATTTTGTAGCTGAATTGTATAAGGATTTAAAGCTTCAGGGACAATCTTTAAGGAATTTTTCAGAGTACCGCCCCTCCTCCAGGGCCTCTGCTTCTAGCTCTTGGGCTCCCCTGATGGCAAGGAAACCTGGGAAATGTGATGGCGTCATTGGCACACCAAGAAGGAGGGATAATGGATATTGGGTAGGCAGCCGGCAGTCCTGGCCCCAGGTGGCTTGGGGGAGGGTCAGGCTGATGGAAACTATGTGGCAGGGGTGGGGGGTTGCCACAGCTCCTCCCCCCCCCCCCCCCCCCCCCGTTTCCCACCATCCCCAACCAGCCTTTAGTGCTGTCAGCATTAAGAAAAGCTTCATCAAAGGCACAGGGGTCATCATTGCAAGAGGATCTGGTCCCTGGTCTCTCCGGGGACTGCCATAAAGGGTAACATTTTATTTACTCGCCCTGATTTTATCCCCTGCAGGATGCTTTCCTCTGCTAAGTCATTGCAAGAGCAATTGCCTGGAAATACCAAGTATCGATTCGTGATTTCTGTTCATTTCTTTTTTATTGTTCGGTGGGAGATGAAGGCCCAGAAACAGAATAGGAGCACTTGGAGGGCTTCAGCTCCCTCCTCGGAGGCGGAGGCCATGGCCAGAGGTCCATGGATCATTGTTGCTGTTACTTTTTAGGGCCGCCTTGGCCTTGGGTTGTTGTGCAGTTTGTCAGTCAGCGTCTTCTTTGGTGTCCGGCTCCTCTCCTGCCAGGAAGCTGACAGGTGGCTTGTTTTGTTAAATGCCACTCTAGTTCTGAAAGCTGCTCTAAGTTTCTAATCAGAGCTTTCATCAGGCATCGGGTCTTTGTGCTTTGCTTGTGTGGGTAATGACGCCTTGTACCTCAGGTGAGAGTTGCTTGTCTAAATGGTTTTTCTTGGACCGAATAGAAAAACAGACATGCTGTAAAGAGATAAAGCTCATCTCTCCATCTGGAGTTGTTTCACGGGTTTACGGCCTCGATTTCACACTGTGTTTGGGTGGAAATCCCCTTCCTTCTCCCCTCCCCTCCCCTGCCCTGGAAGGCGTCCTTACCCGTGTGCCTCCTGTTGACTCTGTCTAGAATCTTCCTGCTGCCCAGCATACCCCCTGTTCACAGACCTCACTGCCCCACCTTGATTTCCCTCACTTCTGTAGTATTGCTGCCTGTTTTGTACTTATATGTACTTTTTTATTTCTTCCTTTCTTGAGTGACGTATTCACTAAGCGTTTATACCAGGATTCGGGTTCCTTGTGAGGAGCACTGACTTGGTTTTCATACTGTTGGGCAGACACCTTGCAAAGACAGATGCCTGACCCCTGGGAGGTGACAAATCGCTTTTTGGTGAATGAGTGACAGAATGAAATGTGTTGAGCCCCTTATGGTAATAGCTCATGTGGATTAAGCCTCATATGCCAGGCCCTGCTCTAACTGCTTGATAGGCACCCTTCCTGCGGGCTGACTGCTTCACTGTCCCTGCTGTGCAGGTGGGGGAACTGGGACTTAAGAGGCCCGAACATAGAGAGGGGACGAACTGGCTTACGGCCCCTGCCATCCCCTGTGTTTTAGATTGTTGTTCCTGTCATCGGCGTGGCCGAGTGCTTTGCCCAGGTGCACAGTGGGTGAATGGTGTCCCGATGCAGAGGGGAATGACGCACAATGTGTGCCCCTCTGGAGCCCGCAGGCAGGGGTGACTGGGTGGGTACACTTGGTGGGCTCCAGGAGACGGAGCACCCACATTTCTCCCGGGCAGCCAAGCCAGTGGGCAGAACAGGACCGGATGCGGACATTGAGCCACGTGACACGCGTCCTGGGTGCACTCGACCACGGGACCCGGGAGGCTTTCCAGGTACGTGCTGTACCTGAGACTCCTCATCTTGCCGGGCTCCCCGTTGGCCTTTTCATTTCCCTCTGACTCATCCTCACACTTTTCCTGGGACCCGGTCCCTCCAAAAACACACCCTCCTTCCCCCAGGTGGAGCCGATGAGGCCCAGCTCGGCTCTACCTTCATTTTTTTATTTTTATTTTTTGCAAACACATGAAATTTGTTGTCAAATTGGTTTCCGTTCAACACCCAGTGTCGGCTCTACCTTTAATTACTTGTGCCTTCGTTTGCATCTGGTTCGTCTCATTATAATGCCATTAGCAGAGTGCAGGGGTCCCTGCTGCTGGGCAACCAGGAGCGGTGCCCGCGCAGTTTGAGGCCTTGCTTCTGTGCTCTTGGCTTCTTCCCGATGAGTAAAATGAAGGATTTGGAATAGACAGGAAGCAAACGTACATCCAGGGGCCAAAAGCAGTCTGCGGAACTGGCAGCTTGCTTAAAAATAGTTTTCCTGCAACTTTATTGTTGAACGTTCAACAATTTGCGTTTTCTTGTTAAAAAAGAGGCCATATTTACTGTAGAGAATGTAAGACGATACAGAGAGGTGGAAGGCAAAAAAATAAGTCACTGACAAACCCTCGGGTGTCATTAACCATCTGGAGCCCACCTTTCCGGGTAGGTACAGCGCTTTGCCGTGTGACCCCTCCTGGGGTAAGCACCCCCACCTGAAGACGGCTTTGTGATCTGTGACCCCCTTCCCCTTCTGACACGTGGACTTGATGGGTGAAGAGAAAAGCTGATGGCATGGAAGAAAACCACAGTTAATGATAGTAAAGTCAGGCATTGGTGAAATACACCTGTACCTGCAAAGTGCATCAAGTGTTGGCGACCAGTCACATGTGGGCTGAGTGACTGGAAAGAGGGTTTGATGGGGTGCAAGCTGGCTGCCGCTGGCTGTCTTGCCTTCTTTCTCACCTCTTTTCCAAAGTAGGGTGGGACAGCCTTCACGGAGGCAGCCTTTACCCGAAAGTGTTAGAACATGAACATGAGACCATGGCTCGGGCTCCGAAAGTCCCAGGTCTGCCCTCTGCCAGAAGCGTGACCTTGGGCAGGTTACCTGGCCTTTGGTTTTCTGTGTGTGTATTTCATTTTGTGTAGTTTCTCCTCCTGAGTCTTCCCGTTCACGAACTTTTTCTGCTGCAGTTTGCCCATGACACGTTCATGTGGCCTCACGTGGCTGCAAGGGATGCTGGGAAATTGTCTTTGTTTTCCATCCAGATGGTCAGGTGCCTGGCAAAACATTTTTCTTGCTACGGAAGAAAGAATGGCTAGGAGGGGACGTGAGCCCTTTGTGCCACACTTCGGAATTCGCAGGTACACAGCTTTTACCCGAGGGAGCGGCCGTGCTGGCTTGGCCAGCAGGGCAGCAGTGGGGTCTGTTTCAGTGGAGAAATGGGGAAAACTAAAATGTGAAAGATGCTTTGTGCTCACCCCTTTTGAAACTCTCCCCATTTGTGTGAAACAGGACAAACGGGAGTCCCCCTTCTCTTTGTTTAAGCCGTTCCCTTTGTGTCCCATGCTTATTTGCCCTGTGAGTCCAGGGTGCCCTTGTAGCGTGCAGAATCGGAATTACCACGGACAGTTGTCCTGTTGACCAGCTATTGGTCAATACTGTAAGACTTTGAACTAGAATTCTGAGGCCCAGGTGCAAACCCTGACTTAAGGCTCGCTGCTGTCATTTTGGGATGATGTAAACTGAGCCACTCCGCCTGTAATGCCCACCTGGTAAGATTCATTCCTTCATTCCTTCGAAAGAAAGTGCTAGAGGGGGAGAGAGAGAGAATCCCAAGCAGGCTCCACACTTAACATGGGACTTGATCCCATGACCCTGGCATCGTGACCTGAGCCGAAATCAAGAGTTGGATGCTCAACTGACTGAGTCACCCAGGCGTCCCTGAGCTTAAGTATTAAATTACTCTTTGTGTATCATTTGGCCTCCCATGGGGAGAGGAAAATAAAATTCATCTTGGTTTCCTCTGACTTTCTTTTCTCTTCTCATCTTTTTTGGCAAGTTGTAGCCGGAGAGCTCTTGACATCCAATTAAATATGAATTATAGAAGGTACCTTTTATAATATAAAGATGTACAGAAGCACAGTCACTCTGTGTAGACGTGAGTTCGGTGCCCGTCAGTTGCCTTTTGCTTTAAAACCTAACAGCAAAAGTGGTTTTCGATCCTTTTTGACTATGGCTCACGATAAGAAAGAGGCTTTTAAGTGCACACGTTCATGCATTAAGGAATTGAGACACTGCCTTCCTAGAACATTATTTACTTAACCTTTACTGTGTGCAAAACATTCTTATGTTGTATATTCCATTCTGTTCCATCATAACAAATAGTTGTGACTCACTGAATTACTTTCACCACCCCACTAAAGGGATGCAATCTGTAGTTTGAGAAACATCATTTTATAGAAGGGGGTAATATTCCAGAATCTTGTAATCTAGTTAATACGTTCAGTATTTTTTCTGTTGGTTAAGACGTTTCCTCCCTCCTCCCTTATTTAAGGTGTAAACATTATTTCTCTTAGCGAAAACTCACTCAGATTTTAGTACATGATGTGTTTATAGTTGCAAGGCGGGAACAGACCAGTTTCTTTTAGAAATAGGACTTGTTAGGTCTCTTCACATTTCCCGGGGGAGAGTGGATGTGGGAGCTTTACTGCCATGCGTTGTGGGCACCTGTGAGCCAGGCCACCTCACAGGTGATTTGTCTTTTCTGGGATCCAGCCCAGTCCTTCCTACATAGATCCTGAAGACCCTCTGACCCCAGCAACTGGAAGTAGGCTCCCGGTTGCAGGTGTGGCTCGATCTAGGCATGCAAACAGTTTACCAGGAACATGTATCCCTCTGCCCCTTGGTTCTGTCTCCAATATAGGTTTGTTTCATTGTCGGACAGGTCTTGTTTCTTGGAGGGAGAGAGAGGTAAGAGCGCAAAGCAGGGGGTCAGAGCAAGTAGCACTCCATATGACTTGCCAGCGGTGTGGATTTTATGCTCTGGCTCGGGGGGCCTGGTGAGAAAAGAAAAGCAGGAAGGGACATGAGCCAGTTGGCATGTTTCTTCCCCTCAGACGAAGATCTGCCCCATGTGTTGTTTCTGTGCACGACAAAAATGATTCTGCCTTTAGAGGGCTGGTTACTTTTAGACACTGAAAATATTTTTTTCCCCCCCCCCTTTTTTGAAATTTCTGACATTGTTTGAATTTAATGATTCATATTACGAATTATTCATGAAAATGATCTTTTAAGCTTCTTATAATAGCTGAAATTATCCTTCATTAGATACTGACAGGTCCTGTGATGGGTGTAATTATAAAAAAATATTCTTAGGCTAGCTATATTCTGCACTGTTAAAATTACGCAAATGAGCAGGGGATAAGAATAGAAGCTGAGTAGGATGGTCAGATTTTATGGGAGCGGGGAGGGTGGCGGCTTTGCAGATTTTCTAAAGATGAATAAATATGTGCTGCACACATTAAGTACGTTTTTATTAGCGTCTGCCTCAATGCTTACCTTTTCCTCATCGGCAAGGGAGCAAATTAATTTTAGCGCCCCCAATTGTTTGTCACTCTTGCCCATATATGAATCGCACGAAGGAGAATTTTTTTTCCCTTTCCTCCTTCCTTCCACTCAGCATTTTCTGCAAGGCGCTCTGTAGTAATCTGACGGTCCTGCGGAACGGCAGACCTGTCGCGGAGACAGCTGAGCGGGGAGGGGAGAGATGGGGGGGGGTGGGGGCAGCGAGTCTTCATCCCGGCGCCCTGCGTGGTCCTCTGGCCAACTGAGCCCGAGAAATCAGGACCTGCTCTCCTTCCGGTCCTGAGGATGGCCAAGTGGGATGGTCCTGGCTTCTCTAGGGGCCCCCCGGCTTCCTGGAACTAGCCTTGGTGCTTGTGTAGGGAGATGCTGGGAGGAGCAGCCCTGAGCAGCCCATCGTGTTTGGTCTAGAACCATGGTGCCCGTGGCCCCCTGTGACCTGGCCCTGCCTGCCTCTCTGAGGACTCTGTCACTAATGCCACCTCTCTACCTCTTGGGCGCTCCCATCCCTCGTTGGGGGCTGTATGGCAGAACCCCTGAGAGAGGGGGTGGTTGGCAGGGGGCCATCATGGACTCTACAGTCTAAGTTCTACTCACAAGTAAGGCCAACGGAGTGGACTCTTAATTCCTTGTCTTTGAATAGCACCGTTCAGCAAAGCGTTGGGTAGGGAGGGTGCTGGGGGGGGGGGGAGCTAACATTTAAGTGGTGCTTACTCTGTCAGGTACTGCATGAAGACCTGTCCACTTACTCGCTTAATCCTCGTATCTTAGATGGTGGATGCTGTTACCACCAAGATGGTGGATCTTCGTTCTGCAAATAAGGAACATAGCTTAAGTCAGTTGCCCAAGGTCACACAGCAAGTTAGGAAGGGGAAGCACCGCTGGTGGATTCGCATTGATGGGGTTGGGGGGTGGGGACAAGGAGAGACCCCTGATGTGCTCATCCAGGAGGTTAGCAGAAAAGCTTGGGTTTATTCGTGGAGGCGGCTCTTCTAGAGTTCTCCTTTCTGTTACCTATTGCTTGCTTGCTTGCTTTCTTCTTCCATTCATTTATTGTTTATTCCAGAGAGAGAGAGAGGGAGAGGGAGAGAGGGGGGAGACACAGAATCGGAAGCAGGCTCCAGGCTCTGAGTGGTCAGCACAGAGCCCGATGTGGGGCTTGGACTCACCAACGCAAGCTCATGACCTGAGCCCAAGTCGGATGCTTAATCACCTGAGCCACCCAGGCCCCCCTCTCTCTTACCTCTTTAGATTTCATCCTGGATCTCCCGCTACCTGGGCAGGTTTTGAGCGCACACTGTGCTGCCTACAGCTCTGCCCGAGTTTGGTCCCGCCGTCCCTTGTACGTCCCTGTAGGACAGAGATGGCTTGGTGTCCTCCCTGCCTTGTGCCTGAGCAGCCTTCCTTGCTGTTGGGTTTTCTTCCAAAATGTGCACAAACCTCGTTCTGCCTTCAGGTGACAGGAGGTGAATGTTCACTGTGTGTTGTATCTCAGACCAGAGGTAAAGGCCCAGAAGCACATATGTGGGGCATGGTGGATGGTCTGTCTCCTTGCCCTCTCCTGCCTTTATCCCTCCTCTCCCTCCTCCCGCTCCTCTCCCTGAAATGTGCACTACTCACAGTATAACAGACCACAGGCTGGATTTCACCCAAAGGGTGTAGTTTGTCAGCCTTTGTTACAGACATTTGTTGGTGTTAAACTGCCTCTTAAGAAATCTAACTGTCCTTGTTCCTGGGGGTCTGATTTTTGCCTCTGGTTCTTCTTCTCTTATGATGTCTTCTTTTGTCCCCAAGTGCTGTCAACCCACCTTTGTATTTTCTCCCATTCGCCTTTCATCTCCCGTCACTCCAGCCACACCGGTGCTCTAGAAATTTCTCGGAGATACGGAGGTAGTGGGGTTAAGGGTGTTCCTTACTTTTTCATGCTATCGTTTCCATGATAGACAGGCATTACTTGCATCAGAAAGTAACTGGATTAAAACATAACCTCTAGCCTGTGTGTCAACGTGAAAGGGATATTCGCTTGGGACGGCTTTCCCCCGAGCTTCCCGTGTAGGCTAGAGGAGGAGTTGGGTCGGGCCCTTCATGTGGGCGTGAAGCTTTATGGGTTACAGAGTGCCGTCGTCTGACTGATGGTGTGGTCACCTCACGCAGTCACCAGTGTCGATGTTCCTCTGACTTGGCATGTGAGCAAGCTGAGGCTTCCTTACTTGGCACAGGGTTCCGCAGCCAGCAGGGGGCAGAGCTGGAAATGGAGTCCAGGTCTTGGGATTCAAAAGTGGGGCTTCCAGCTGTTGCCTTCTTGACACCCCAGTAGTTCTGGAATGCTTTTTCCCACTGTGGGTTGAGGCTGAGAGTAGGGTTTCTGGAGTCCAACTCTGAAGGGATGAACCCAGATCTGCAGCTCAGCCGCTGTGTGTGACGTCGGAGAAGCTACTTCTCTTCCCGGGACCCCGGCTTTCTTACACCTGAAATCGAGATAATGGTAGTACTGCCCTTACGGGATTGTTATGACTGTAGAACGAAATCGGTGAGAGCACGCTCTGTAAACAGTAACCCTCATCGCTACATCGTTCCGTAGTTTGTGTTTTTTGCTACAATTAGTAGGAAAATACACAGAACAAAATTCACCAGAGTAACCATTTTTATGTGTGCGCTCGGGGCGCGTTCAACACATTCGCACTGTTGTGCACCCCATCTTCAGAACTCTCTCTTTCTCGCAAAACCGAAACTCTAAACCCGTTCAACAATTCCCCATTCCTTCCCCACCACCTGGGTCTTTGCTGTGCTTTTCCTTTATGTCTGTCACGCTGTTGAACGCTGCACCCGACATCCGCGGCCAGTGGTCGTGCTCTGGGACGAGGCCTGTGACCAAGCCGTTTCGACGGAGAAGGGACTGTCCCTCCCTGGCTGTCATGGCGCCTCCATTTATGAAGCGCTTGCTCCTCACTGGGGTGCGGGCCAAACCCTTGATGGCGAACGCCTGGCACGAGCCTCGGCGTGGGAGTTTGCTGTGTGTTCTCACTGCCCACATGGCGTGTGAAGGTGCGGGCCCTCCGAGGGCCTGAGCAGCTGACTCCGGGTCCCGTGGCTGGCAGGGGCAGAGCCGGTGTGGATACCCAGGGCCACCCCGGAGCCGGCTCTGTACCCTGGCACTGGGACTCGCTTTGCTTTTGGTGGCTTCTCCTCGCCGCCCAGTCGCTGGTTCTTGGGCGGCTGTGGTGAACTTGTTCCCATCTCCTTTCTCACCGTGTGACGTACGCATCCCCTCGAGGGGTACGTTATCGGGGCGTCTGCGTCAGACTTGAAGACCGGAGTGGACGGAGCAGATGGGGCGAGCGGCCCGCCCTCTTCCCGTTGCCCCTTCCTCCCCCGTGGCCACCGCCTGCGTCCTTCCTGCTCCTCCCTCGCCCCTTCTCCTCACGTCACTGCTATCTGACGCGCGTACGGAGGGCCTGCTGCAGACCAGGCCCGCTGTGGACACGAGACACGGTCGCTGTCCTTGGAGCTGATGGACGAGAAGGGCAGGCAGACGAGTAGGGAGGTCACAGCACCACAGGCTGTGTCCCCTGAGGTGTCCCTGAGGAAAGGCCATGTGTGACCAGAAGGGTTCTTGGAGAAAGTGCCGTTTGCTTTGAGGGTGGAAGTGTGAGTAGTTGTCCAGGTGGAAGGAGGAGGGGTGAGATGCTGAGCACTTTGAAGAACCCGATTGGGCACAAGCGGGAGGCTAAGTGCAACTGACCAACCGATCTTTCTCCAGCCAAGACTTTTTCTTTTGATGTCGCAAGCAGGCAGAGCGCCAGACAAGCTGAATGGGTCCCAGCTCTGTGTCCTCTTGGATTCCTCCCCGGTACCTCATGGATGAGCCCAGGGCCAGTGACGGTGCTCTAGGGCAGTCAACACCGAGTCGGGCTTCAGATCCGGGCCTGAACACAGGGCCCGTTCAGAATCCAGCCCGGGTACCTCCCAAAGGGTGAACGCTGTGGGGGCTCCTGGACGTTGTACTCAAAGCAACCCAGGACCGAGTGTCTCTACACAATGTTGCCAGCTAATCTGTGAGCCTTGAACTCCTCTTCCTTCCATGAAAAATCTTTACTAACACCCATTATTCTCATTCACAAACCTTTGCTGGCGGTCAGGGATCAAGACGGTTGAAGTCTGCATCCTTCGTACTTGGCTGGCGATGTGTCGTAGAGTTACAGTAGGCATCTGGGTCCACGCAGACCCGGAGGCAGGGTAGATGCAGCATGGAAGGTTGAAGTTCTTCCCCCGAGCTGTTGGAAGATTCGAGGAGCTGACGTAGGTTCTGACCAGATCTCAGCAAAACCTGAAGAGGGGTTGTTCTTAGGTCGGAACTCGGCAGGCTTTCCTTGATCTGTTAGGAAAGTGTTGCCTCTCCAGCATCCGACCCCGCCTGTGTTTATGTGGCTGTCCTCATCTGAGTTAAGCCTGTGGTAATACCCTGGAGCTGATGATGAGACCCTCGTGCCTTTTAACTAACACCAGTTAGACAGATGAAGTAGTTGAACTCTGTGTTTTGTACTTGGAAACCAGCCAGAATCCAGCCCTCTCCCCCAGCATCCTGGCCAGAGGCAGCGTCATGCATGGTGCGAAATCCCTCGCATACAGATGACTTCTTTGTCGTCCCACCCCTTGCTAACCATTAATTCTGGTGATGATTAATCTTTTCACCCTTACGTTATCTGACAAGCAATCTTGTTCAGCGCTCTGGAGACCTGAAAAGTGCTATGTGTGTTTAATGTTAATACGCAGCCGCTCCGAGATGTACAGAGTACACGGGAGTTGGGGCTGCCGTAACCCGCAGAGGCTCGAAAGTGAGGTGTGTGCTGGGAGAAAGCATGAATCACCTCTCTGCAGCAGGAGAATGTTCTCATGATTTTTTAATGGCTCTCCGAAATGAACGTGCTCTATTAAGGTAAACTGTTTAAAAATTAAGGCTTTTGACATTCTGTGAGTTTAAAAGGGAGAGAGGGAGAGAGAGAATCTGTAGACTGATGCATGGGACGCGGCTCTTGGGGCCGACAGGGATGGCCTGGAGCCTTGGGTCTCTGTTTCTTTGAGAAAAGGGCTTTGGTTTCCAGGGAAGCTCAGTGCCGTGGACTGAGCCTCCAGGTTTTGGGGATGTTTATTTAACACGGAGTCCATTGGCCATCTGATGTTATGTGCGGGCAGCTGGGTCTGGCTCCCACCCTGGATTCCGAGCTGATTTGCATCTGTCTTTAGGAAGGAAATTTGGACTTAGCTGATGTCCATGACAGTTAGGATTATGGACCAGGAGTGTTGGGGGGTTCCACACACAGGATGTAAACTACCCTTGGGGGCTTCTGTAAGAGCTAGCATCCCCCCACCGCCCCCATCCCCGCAGTGATCGTCAATGCAATAAGGATACAGAGGCCCGCAGAAAATGGACGATACATACATATGACGTTTGTCGTATTCTAGGGTGATTTTTTTTTTTTTTTTTGCTCAGCTATCCCTGGAATCTTTGGGACTCATCTTCGTAGCAGTTGAGGGCTGAAAGTCACACACACATGCACACACCCCAGCTCCATTCAGTCAACACCTCTCCAGTGTCCTTCTGTGTCAAGCTTTGGGAGCTGGTGCTCAATCTGATAAATCTGTGGGGACAAAAGAGCGCAAGTTCTCGAGATCCCCACTATTCAGAGTGAGGCCTCCGGGCCAGCAGGACTGGCGTCAACTGGGAGCACACAAGTGCAGCTCCTCGGGCCCTACCCCAGCCCCACCCCAGCCCCATTCTCTTAGGATCGGTGCTCTGAGTAAAGATCTCCAGGTGAGTTGCCAGCATGTTACCGTGCGAGAAACACTACTGGAAGTTTCTGTAAATGGAGGACAGGTACGGAAACAGGTTGCTGTTTCTCCTCCTGTTCCTGGAGCAGGCATCACTAATCACACTGGATACTTCTTCCCAGTGAGCCCTGTCTGCACCTCACAGCTCTTCTCAGAGCAGTGGTCCAGGCGGCTGCTTCCAGCTGCTCAGAGCAGGTCCGTGAGGTCACGTTCAGCCTCTTCACCCCAGTCCACACTTCTCTCTTACTGGACAACAGCAGCATCCTGGTCCCCTGCTTCCCCTCTTTCCTCCTCTCCACAACCTAGAGTCCTCCTTGAAACATACAAAACCGCCCTGCCTAGAACCCTTTAGTGACCTGCCGTTGCCAATAAAGTAAAACTGTGCCTGACCAGGCCCTGGTCACCTCCTAGCCCTGTCTTGGGTCTCTTCCCGCACTTGCCTGCTCATCACTGCCCCTCTGGCCTTGTTTGTATCTGTCTTCGGAGCACGCCCACTCGGTGTGCTGCAGAGCTGGGACATACCGAAGTCACCGTCTCCCTAGGTGTCTCCGCTGTCCGTGTGAGAAAGCCGAGGAGGGCAGAGTTTTGATTGGCCTGAGGCCACATGGCGGTCAGAGCCCCGGCAGGCTCGTCTCCAAGCCTGAGCTGCTTGTGGAAGTTAACCCCCTCCAGTGGCCACACCAGGGAGCCACAGCAGGTCCTTGAGTCTTCTTGTGCTTCCTGTATCCACACTGTCAAGAATGCTCCTCTCTTGGGACGCCTAGGTGGCTCAGTGAGTTAAGCGTCCAGCTTTGGCTCAGGTCATGATCTTGCCCCTCATCTGTCTCTGTGCTGACAGCTCAGAGCCTGGAGCCTGCTTCAGATTCTGCGTCTCCGTCTCTGTCTCTGCCCCTACCCCTCTCATGCTCTCTCTCTCTCTTTGTCTGTTTCTCTTTCTCAAAAATAAATAAACAAACAAATGCATAAATAAAGAGAATGTTGCTCTCTCCCCCTCTCTCCAACCAATGCCTTATGTGGCTGGCTTCTCTTTATCTGTCAGGGCTGGCTTTGGGCCTGTCACCTTCTCAGATAGGCCCTCTCTGGCTGTCGTCGTCAGGCAGCCCCCATCGTTCTATCTCAGCATCCCAGTAGTTTGCTTCAGAGCCCTTGTCATAATTCACAATTGGTTTTTATATATCTATTGTTTGACTTGTTCTCAGTCTCTCTGCTTAGGGTCTAAGGTCCATGGTGGCAGAAATTCTGTTTGCGTTATTGGCCCTGTACCCACAGCACCATCACAGTGCCTGGCACATTGTCAGTATTTAGTAAATGTAATCTGGGCTTAGGCATGAATGGATCATGAGAGTGGAGGACAGTCCTAAAATTTAGGCTTGGTTTGGACCCAGAACCGTGTCTCACGTGGTTTCCACATTATGTACACAATAAAGCCAAGAAACAGAGGTCTGACCTTCCTGAGGTCAAGTGGCTCATCAGATCCAGAGTGATTTTATTTCAATACTAGGATACTTTTTAAAGTTACCTACTCCCAGTGGGCCACATCAAATAGCCCCAAATACCCTATTCTTCTTACCCTTTTTTATCTTACTTCCTTTGAACAACGGTATCTTTTGAGACATTCAAATAACCTTTTCCTCAATCAAGTAAGATACTTTCTGTGTTGCACAGAGATCTCCTATCAGTAAATTACCTAGCATTTGAAGTAGGGGGTCTGCTTTTCTTGGGTGAACAGTCAGTCTCCATGGGGTGTGCCCTGAGCCAAATCCGAACGGATGAATTGTGTTGCCTCTGACTTCTGTAGCTATTGCTGTCTCTTGCTGAGACCTCCACCCGTAGCCCAGTCCTGTCTCCTACGAAGTCTATTTGGACCCATAAGGGTGACTCATGTGAATTGCCTTGATTCTTTCTTGGAAAGGGATCAACAAATGTTTTATATAAAGGGCCAGTTAGTACACATTTTCAGCTTTGTTGGCCACACAAACCTCTATGAAAACTACTCACCGCTGCTGTTGTGGCACAGAAGCAACCCTAGACCTTCTAGAAATGTGTGGTCATAGTTGGATATCAATAAAACTTTATTTACGAAAACACTGTCAGCCCAGATTTCGCCTGAGTGCCATGGTTTGCAGACCCCTGTTCTGGGATGTCCAAATTAAAAATCGAAACCAAAGAACTTTAAAAGTTAGCTTTCATTTGTTCAAATTTGTTTGTAACGTACCTTGAAAGATGACTTCAAGGGTGCTGTTCTTTGGATGGGGAACTTGTTCTTAAACTTAAGAAACAGAGTTGCTTTTGGCAACTTTCTGTGTGGGCAAAGAGTCAAGCAGTGATTTATCACTTGCAAAAATAGTTTTGATTTTTCAAACAAATAATCGCATTCTCATGAGTAACCCACCTGCCAGTCCATCAGCAGTGTGAGGAAAGATTCATCCTTAAACATGGTAGCAGGATCGCATAATCCAACTAACCTGCGTTGTTTAGTGATAGCTCTGTTTTGGAAACTGGATTGCTTTGCACATGGGTCCATCATCCTTGCCTGAATGCTGGGAGGGCCCATTCAGCTTTCTTGGAAATGCCAACCTCCTATGAGATAGACTGGGGGAAAAAAAAACCCTGCACGTGGACCAATGTCAGCGTTTGTGTTTTTGACAAATGAACAGTCGGTAGGCGTTGAATGCCCCAAACGCTGATCTTTGAATTAGGTTGGAGAAAAATAGAAAGCCAAACCCAAAGTATTACTCTATCCCTTGGGAATGATTTGGGCTGTGAGTAACGTCAGCGGCTTTTAAGAATAAGGGTTGAGTTTTCCCTTGCAACAAGTCATTTAAAGGTTACACTGGCTGACGACAACACTCTTTAACCAGGTTGATTAAATAGGGTACAACGTTGACTCTCTTGGGCTCCAGAGCTTGGTCTTCTGCTGCCACACTATGCCACTTCATTAGAGAAAATAAAACAGGACTTCCTTCAGAAGAGTTTTCCTCCCGCTAACACTTTGAAAAAGATATTGAACTCACACCGTGCATGCAGTTTTGAACATTGCTTTTCTCTGTAATTGTCCATCTCAAGAATTTTTAAGTCTTTCATAGACTGTGTAACTCCCAATTCCTAACAACAGCATATTATTAGATCTAGAGGATAGACCAGGGTTTATTTAGTCAGTTTCCTATTGTGTTAGACCTTTTTTTTTTAAACGTTATTTTACTGAAAAATGCTGCAGAGAATGTCTTTTGTATACAGAATTTTCCCATGTTTCTAGTTACTTAGGAGGAGTGGTACCATAAATACAACTGCTGGGTGAAATGGCATGTTTTTTTCTGGCTCCTGTGATGGATTGCCATGTTGCTCTTTGGCGATCTATCCATTTGAAAGTGTCCCCAGAAACAGGTCTAGTTGGCCGCTCTCTGCCGCATTAATGAATGGTTACCATTTAAACACCATCAGGCAGAAACCTAACTGATTGTATTTGATTTGTATTTCCTGAGTTGCTATGGAGATGGAATACTTTTTTTTTTTCTCTGTATTTATAAATTGAATTTCCTTTTGGTGAATTGCCAGCTCATTTCCTTGGCATGTAGAAGAATTTTTCCTAGGGGTTATATGAGGGCTCGGCATCAGTAAAGTTGCTGGCTGTGTGTTTTAACCAGCTGTGCCTCTTTTGTGAATTAACCCTATAGCACAATAGTAGCTGGCTCTGTTTTAGTCCGTTCCCCGTTCAAGTGTCTGGCATAGTTCTAACTTCTCCTCCCCTTCTGGAATGTCCTCGGTTTGGGTGTTCAGCAGTTGGCCTGGTGTAGGCACTCGGACGGTCAGGATTTTGAGAGCGAAACCTTCAAGCCTTTGTTTGAAGGGACTTACAAAGGCTTATGGTCATTAAGGGGGGAAAGGACGTGTAAAGCCATGTTGAAATCCCCCTGCCGTCTTTCTCATGGTATAATTACTTCCGTAGTGGATGTGGTTTAAAACCTTGAATCCTGGGCTCACTTTTCCTTTGGTGAACGAAAGAACAGCTCTGGTTCGTAATCTCCCATTGAGCCTCACGGTGGGTGGCTGAGACTGAAGGAAATCTGGCTACTGACCGGAGCGTCATTCTCCCTAAGCTCCCAGGGTGCTGATCCCCAGTTGCCTTGTGAAACCCTTGACTGTAGGAACAAAGCAGGGGCTTGGAGCAGGAGGAGTGCGGATTGACCGCCGCCGCGTAATGAGCGCTTGCTGTGTGAGCCCTAGAGGCATTGAGGGGAGAGGTTCCGGGATCAGGCTGACTGCCAGCTGGGTCCAGGCCGTGCCCGTTTTTGAGCTCTGTGCCTTGGGCAGGCCACTCTGCTGAGCTTTATCGCCCCGCTCTGCAGAGCGGGTATGGTTCACTGTTCCCTGAGAACTGTCCTTGCGAAGATGCGAAGAGCTGAGCCAGTTCAAGCCGAGCCCTGCACTGCCTGGGGCGGACTCTGCTCTTGAGTTTTTCTCCTTGGTTCCCCGTCTCGCACGGAGGTGCCCAGAGTCCATGAAGTGCGTTCATGTCTACCACCTGTTTGATTCTTTCAGATAACTTGATGGGTTCTGGTCTTTTTAGCATGCAAATCGATATATACCATCGTGTCCCTGAGTCCTACCCTTCACTGCCCTGTCATGGCTCCTGATCTCCGCTGTCTTCAGCATAGGCCGGCCTGTGGTCTCTTCAGCCCCCTCCCCACATCCACACACCTGTTCACCTTCTCTCTCCGCTCTAGCCCCCTGGACTGGTCTCTTCCTCCCATTACAGGACCACACCACTTTGCCTCTCAGGGCGTTTGCACTGACCATAGTCTTTGCTTGAACCTCCCAGGAAATCAAAACCAGCCAACTCCTTCACCTTTCTGACTGGCCTGTAGGCCCCAGCCGACGGTACAAGGCTTGAGGGTCGGGGCAGTCAGAAGGCGCAGGGACAGATGATTTCTCCAGCACGTGGGTGGGTTGTTGGTGACCCTTAGCTGGATTGCAGTTGTGTTGTCATTTATGTGCTTCTCTGCTCCAGTTCTGTCTTCTCACTGGAAGCAGACACTCCTTCCCCTCCCTCCAGCCCCAGGCAACCACTAATCTACTTTCTGTCTCTATGGATTTGCTTTTTCTGGGCCTATCTTATGAATTGAATGGTATGATCTGTGTCTGTCTTCTTTGATTTAGCATCATGTTTTCAAGATTGATCCAAAATCATAGCACGTTTTAGTACTCTGTTCCTTTTTACAACTAAATAATATTCCACTGCATGGCTGTATGCAATTTTCTTTATCCATTCTTCCTTTGCGGACTCTGGTACTGTCTTTGGCTGTCGTGAACAATGTTGCTTTGAATGTTCATGCACAAGTTGTTTTGTGGACATGTCATTTCTCTTGGGTGTGCCCTTAGGGGTGGCGTTGCTGGATCACATGGTAACTATTTCACTTGTCGAGGAATTGCCCCCCTGTCTTCCTAACTGCACCTCCCGCTAGCAGCGAATGAGGATTCCCGTTCTTCCCCGTCTCTGCCGGCTCGTGTTATCATCTGTCCCTCTTACTATAGATGTCCTGGTGGAAGTGAAATGCTGTCTCATTGTGGTTTTGACTTGCATTTTCGTGATGGCTAGTGATGTTGGTGATTTCTCACGTGCTTTCTGGCTATTTGTGTATTGTCTTTAGAGAGCTGTTCCTTCAAACCCTTGCCCTTTGGTTTTCAATTAGCTGTATTTTTTATTGACTGTGTGTTATTTGTATATTCTGGACAGTAGGCCCGTACCAGATGCATGATGTGCAAATATTTTCTCTCATTCTCGTTTCACTTTCTTGCTGGTATCCTTGAAGCTCACTGGTTTTTGATTTGGATGGAGTTCATTGATTCTTATTTTTGTTGTTGTTATTTGAGCCCTCATATTTTTGGTGTCTTGCCTAATTGAGTTTGTTTTAAAAATCAGTGTTGCAGTATTACGCCTCAGAATGATTCACTATTTGGAGAGTAAATACTCTGGCTCTGGCCCAATGATTTTGGGGTTCATTTGGGGAATTGTTCATTCCCCCTCTGGACTCACCACTGTGCTACGTGGACATACCTCTTGTGCCGGGGACACACGCTATTTCGGGTACAGCGGTCTCCCTTCTGAGCAATGTAGCGGGCGCCTGGAACATACCTGTTGACCACATGACCGAATGATGCAATGCTTCCTCTGGGTCTCGATTCCTCACGTGGCATGTCTGTGTCCCTTCTTTGTTTTTCAGTTACTGTTGTTCTCCCCCCTCTCCCCGCCCCCGGTCTCTCTGAGTGTGTGCATGCACCTGTCTTTCTCTCATTCCTCCCCTTCCTCCTCTGTGTCTTCCTCTCTTTAGGTGCCCCTGGCTTGGTCTCTTTTATTTCTCTCGAAGTATTTCTCTCTCTCTGCCGTGCCTCTTTGTTCATTATTCCTTACCTTTTTCTTCCACTTTACCCCATCAGATGGCTACAACAGGTGACCGGAAGTGACCCTCTCTCTGCATTTCTTTCTTTCCTTCTTTCTTCTCTTTGGTTGTCTCTAGTGTTTTAGAAGTTTGGGGAACTTAGACACAAACTGTTGAATTCCTCGTCCCTGCTACGCCCCCGGCTTGGCAGGAGGCACTCCGGAACCAGCTGGCACAGTGCTCAGGTTTGCAGCTTGCCGTGTGCGAGCCTGTCCCCTAGGCCTCCGGTACTTAATTTGAGATTCAGTTACGAAGCCGCAGCGATGCCTTTGCACTTTCTGAGCTACATCTTTGGCATGTCGGGTGGGATCAGCGCGGGCAAGTTTTCCTGTGTGTACCCCTGCCAGAGTTCGTTAGGAGCTTTATTATGGAAATGACTGCTTCTGCCTTTGCATTTTCCCGTGTTACTCTTCTGTATTGATATATTTTCACCTGAGCAATGTTGGGATATTCTTCAGGGTTCTTGCTTTCTGATTGAGTGGCAAGCCTCAAATTAACCCACGGGAAAGGAATGGAAAAGCCTCTGGGTAAAACAGATTTGCACTCCACACTTCTTTTATTGAAAGGAAAAGTAATCAGTGTTTGGAACAGAAAAACTTAAACATAATAGAGAGTGGGTGAAAACCTAGGTTGTAAATTTGATCTGGGTGTATATGTATATGTTTGGAGTATAGATTCTGATTTATGTTCCCAGTTCTTTTTGGCAGGGTATAGAAGCCTCAGGGAACTGAAGAGAAGCAGGTAAGGATTTGGAAATAATAACAATTTAGGGGTTATTGGAAAAGTACAATTTTCTTTTTCCGTAGGACTTGTGTCTGCGCTGGGGGGGATAGGGAGGGATATGCGTGACTTAATAACTGATCTCTCCCTTGAATACAGCTACCTCTGGTCTCAGAGATAACTCAGAACTACTTTACATATATATTTCCCAGTACTATAGGTTTTGATTTTACATGTCCGCTTTTTTCGCATCAATCCGACACAAATCTTGTTAAATAAATATCCATCAGGTGTGTTCCAGCAGTTACTGCTTGTTGTTGGTTTGTCCAAAAGACCGGACTGGAAAAAGAAAGGCAGTCGTTTCGGTTGGCGAGTATTGACTTTAAAAGTCTTCGTCTGAACGCGCGTCTGCGTGAACAGGGCTGATGGTGATGCCTGCTGTCCATCCTCAGGTTAAGGAGCTTTCCTGGAGGCCCCATCTAACAACCGGGGCTTACAGCTCACTGGCTGGTGTCTCTTAGTGGCACCACTCACGTAAGGGAGGTGTGACGCGATCTTCTGGCCTGGAGCACGGCCTTCCTGAATAAGGCTGGGCTTCTGCCATGACAGAAGAAGGAGGCACGCTGGCCTGCCCTGGCCGTAGAGGGGTTGCTGGCGGTAACTAGCGTTCATCGGGCGACGCTGTGTACCAAGACGAACAGCGAGCATGTTAAGCGCGTGGCACGTGGGTAACCAGACGGAGCTGACGTCTGCCTCGGCATTTAGTGTGTGGTTGGCTAGCAGGCTTGATAATCGTTCAACCCCATTTCCTGGGTTGTACCTAGCTCCCTGCACTCGAAGCTCCTTGAAGACTGGAGGATTCGCTTTTGTCCCCCAGAGCTTACCTAGCTCGGTGTTATGTACCCAGGAGCTAGCCAGCGAATGTGGACTTACTAAACCAAGGCTATTTGTACTGAAAAGTGTGTGTGTGTGTGTGTGTGTGTGTGTGTGTGTGTGTGTGTGTGTGTATTTTGATTGCCGAGAGCTGTACGTTCATTAGAATTTTAAAAGCAGGCACCAGAACAACGAGAGGAAAAAAACCGCTTTTAATCTCATCACTAGTTTAGAGCCACTGTTCACATTTTCGAAGTGCTTATTTCCAGTCTTTTATCTTTGTGTGTCTGTGTGAAACAAATTTGGGGCATTCTATGTATATCATTTTGAATTCTCTCACTTTACTTGGGATTACATCATGAGCATTTTTACATGTCGTTAAATGTTTTTCCTTAGCAGTCTGTGTGGCCACATCACGTCTCCTCCTTGCTACGGCCTGGAATTGGAGTTGTTTTTTATTGTTACGCTGACCCTCGTCTGTTTCTGTATCTGTGTCTCTATATCTGTATCTATCCACACGCACACATACACACATATTTATACATATATTTATACATTATACATTTATACATACATGTATATACACATACATTTGTAATATTTTTTTAAGAGCATGAGAAGGGGGAGAGGAGCAGAGAGGGAGAGTCTTAAGGAGGCTCCGCCCTCAGTGCACAGCCTGACATGCTGTTCAGTCCCATGACCTTGGGATCGCAACTTGAGCCGAAACCGAGAGTTGGACGCTGAACCGACTCGGCCACCCAGACGCCCCGTATGGTGACCATCTTTCTGTGCACATTTTCGTATGTGACTCCAATGATTTCTCTAGGGTCAGCTCCTACAAAGCGGGTCCCTGGGCCATTCAAGGCCCTTGACAGAGATGGCCAGCACTTTTCCAGCAGGAGCGCGTCGACATGGGCTTCGTGTGCTCGCCTGCTCTGCTTCCCTCTCTCCCACATGGGGTGGTAGCATTTCCACTTTGCTAATCGGATGACACGTCTTGGGTGTCTGTGGCGATGGGATTTTCCCCAAGTGTTAACCGTTTATGGTTGTTTTTGTTGGTGTGAAGAGTCCGTTTGTTGCTGGTCTTGATTGTTTTTTTCTTACCACGTCTTTAGGCTTTTCTCTTTATAATTTGGTTGTGCTTCATATTTATAAGAATTGTGGTAACACGTGGCCACTTTGGTGGCAAATACTTGTTTTCCCTTCATTTTTCTGTGTCATGTGTTTTTTTTTTTTTAATGTTTATTTATTTTTGAAGGAGAGGGAGACAGAGTGTGAGTGGGGGAGGGGCAGAGAGAGAGGGAGACAGAGAATCAGAAGCAGGCTCCAGGCTCCTAGCCGTCAGCACAGAGCCCGACGCGGGGCTCGAACTCACGAACTGCAAGATCATGACCTGAGCCGAAGTCAGATGCTCAACTGACTGAGCTACCCAGGCGCCCCTCCCCTCCCTTTTTAATGTTTATTTATTTTTGAAGGAGAGAGAGACAAAGCAAGAGTGGGGGAGGGGCAGAGAGAGGAAGAGACACAGAATCGGAAGCAGGCTCCAGGCTCCGGGCTGTCAGCGCAGAGCCCGACACGGGGCTCGAACTCATAAACCGTGAGATCATGACCTGTGCCAAAGTCGGATGGTCAACTGACCGAGCCACCCAGGCGCCCATCTGTGTCATGTGTTTTGACCTATATAACATTTAAAATTTTTCACCTGATCACATTGTTGGACTTTTCTTTCTGATTTTGTCTGTTGATTTGGAAGGTTGTTACAGCTCCTGAGAACGAGTGTTTACTTCTTGGACTTACTTAAAATTTTCAAGTCTCTGCAATACATTGGGAGTTTATTTTAGTGTTAGAAGTAGAGAGAGATTCTGACTTGGTCCCCGTTGTCTCCCTCCAGCTCGCTAATTAAGCAGTTACTTCGTTCTGCGCTGTTCACTAACACTTGGTCTCCCTTGGTTTGTGATGCTTCCTTTCTGTCTTTTTCATAACTTAAAAAAAAAAAAAAACATTCTAGGGTCTGTGTCTGGTATCTTTCTGTTGCCTTGAATCTGTTGATGGACTCTTGAGGCCATACCGTAGCATGTTAATATAGTCTTGTAGTATGTGCGTGGGTGGGAACAAGTCCCTATTCAGTGTTCTTTTAAAAAGAACCTTTTATTTGCTCCTTGTCAAGATAAGCTTTAAAATTTGGTCAGATTAAAAAAATAATGAGGATTCCAGTTGTGATCTCATAACATGCCTAGGTGGCTTTTAAGAGGATTAATGATTATTGATTAAAATTCTTGCCTGGGCTTGGCCTGGTGGTCCTGTGGAAGTCATTGTTGTGGAGCGGGGGAAGTTGACTTTGTATTAAGGCAAGAAACCCTAAAAATTACTAATACTGTTTTATATTAAGAGGGAATTTATTGATGACTTAGGTAACAAGTTTTCTGGGTTTAGGCACTGCTTGGTCAAGGACCGGCTATTATTAGGGCCTAATTTGTGTGTGCTTGTATGGCTATTTGTAAGTGTTCGTTTCTCTCCTTGTTTGCCTCCGTCTCTCTGTCTCTGTCTCTGTCTCTGTCTCAGCGTTTCCCTGCTTCTGCTCCACGTTGGCTCCATCATCAGACAGGCCAGGCTCCCCTCCTGAATATAAGATGATTGCAGCAGTTCTGGGACCTGGGCCATTTTAGTTCACGTCCAGTGTGGCCTAGGGGGAGAGCCCCTGCATCGGCATCGCACGGCTGCGCACAAGTTTCCTGGAGCTTCTCTGACCCGAGCGTGCGCGTCTTGGAACCAGCACTTGGCTGGGAGACCGCACGCCTTGGTTGGCCCAGCCCCGTTTGCGTGCCAGCCTTGGCCCAGGGCCAGAGTCAGGCCCTGGGTGGAATCCGTGGTGAGGGAAGGTTGGGGAGAACTGGCCTTCCAGACAAAAGTTGGGTGTTCTTTCCCAGAAGGTGAGAAAATGGGATCCAGGCTTCCAGTACCTAGAACGTGCCGGAAAGTTGGGTGTTCTTTCCCCAGAAGTTGAGGAAATGGGGTCTGTGCTTCTAGTACGTAGCACCTGCCCATGACAGTCTCTTGCGAGCAGCTCAGCGCTCTCCAGCAGCGTGCTTCGAGAGAGCCCAGGGCAGGCCAGGTGCCTGTCGGAGGAAGCCAGCAGCACCCTGACGTTTCAGGACAGGGGGTTCCTCTTGGTCCCGACCTCAAATCCGGTGAGCACGGATGTTTGCTGTCCTCTGGTCTTCTCTCTGGAAAGCAGCTGCCTCTCCCCCATCCCTGGTTAGAGGAGCCCTGGGCCGCTGAGTTTCACAAAGAAGGGCATCGATCCCAGAGTTGACCTACGTCTGCCTTGGCTGTCTTCCGTTACGGGTAGAGAATCCAGATCTTGCCACTTTCTTCCAGCTCTCCTGATGGCTGATTCCATGTAAGGGTCAAGCAGAGCCGAGCGAGGTGCTGCTGGTCGGTCCGCATGAAATCCCGTCAGGACCTCAGAGGTTAAGGGTGCACGAGGCAGGAGGAAAAACAGAGGCTTCGAGGAGGCCGGTCAGTATCAGCTGAAGCACGAGGTTCAGTGGAAACAGGCCCCGCTGTCAAAACGCAGAGTTAATTTTTACGATTTTTTTCCCTGTCATTCGTGTTTCTCCAGCACCTGATTCCACAACCTGGGGTAGCATTTTGTGTTCCTGAGAGAGGGTTGGCCGGGCCTCTCAGTAAGAGGCTCTGTAGTCAAGTCACTGGTGGGCTCAAGAGATGCCTCTTGTCTGTTCAAGGATGCTGATGGCCTGTTTGGGCCTTTGTTCTGGCCCAGACACCCCTGGGCATTTAATTGGGTTAAACAGTTGTTCGGTCGGGTTTTGGGTCCGTTTAGAAAACTCCGAGGGCGTTGATGGCGGGGTCGGCTCTGTCCTCATGGATGTGGGTGGGATCGCCAGCCCCCGGAAGCCCTGCTCGTTACCGTGCGTGGACGGCATTCCGTGAGTCACGTGGGTGACGTCGGAGGATCCCTGTTGAGACTTTGCACCCAGTGTCACAGGGTCCCTTGTGGCTCTTGCAGGGCTTGGGTTCTCACCAGCGTGGACAGTGGGAACCCCCAGTAGTTAGAATTGTTCTGGGAAATCCCTTGGGAACGTATCATTTTGTGGGTGTTGGTGCTTCCGGCAGCGGAACGGATGGTTGATTCTGAAGTCAGAGCCCACACGTGGTGGCTGGCGGGCACTTAAGAGCTGGGTCGTTCCAGCACCCACACTCTCACACAATGTCAAGCCCTACAACCTCTCGTTGAGTAGGAGCCTCCTAACGGTGGGGGCACGTGGCCGCCAACACTCCGGGGGAGCAGCAGGCCACGCGTCTCTTGTGCACACGTCCTGGTGCCCGAGCTTGACGAGCGGAAACGTGGGGTGGCACCCGGTAGTGGTGTTCCTTTCTCCTTTCTCTCTCGGTGCGGGTCTGGTGTATCATGTACACACCGGTGCGTGCAGCTAGCTGCACGTGCATGAACTGCGCGTTTGATGTCACTCTGGGACGCGTGTTGCACGTAACCACAGCCCAGTCCCCTCACCCAGGTGGTCACGTAGCTGGTAGAGCGAGTGCTGGGGGCAGGGTTCCCGTCTGGCCCCGCCGACCCCTGAGCCCCAGCCTTCTCCCACTCTGCCGCCTGGCTCTTGGTGTCTCTCCCGTGCCTGGCGTCTCCTTTGCAGACAGATAATAACTCCGATGCCTTGTGATGAGTTGATGAATGTGTAGCTGAGAATACATGGGGCTGAGGGTCTCACAGGATGGGAGGTCGCTGGGTAACCTGAATATGACCCTGGAGGTTCCTCTTGCCCCCTCAGGGTGATCAAGTGGGTCTAGCTCTGAGAGTGGAAGAAGATTCTGTTTTTTCCTTCATACAATCACATAAGTCACATGCGCTAAACAGAGTTTCTTGTGCTTCCTAGAAGCAAAAATCTTCCTCTCAGTACTGACTGGGACAGTATTGTGTAAATGAAAGACGGTTTTACCATTTTTGAGAACCCGTCCCCCGTCTCTGAGAATTGGCTGCGGCTGGAGGGAACGATGCGGGCGCGCTCGCACGGGAGGGTGGCTGGTTCATGTGCAAACACAGATGCGCGTAGCTCCAGGAGCCACATTTCTCACCATTTGTTACTGTTACTTAATTGGAAGTGACAGTTTTGTGTTCCCAAAAGAACAGTCACGTTTCTCCTTCCAGATTTGTTGTGGCAATTTACCAGTGGATCTAATTACAATGTTTGGTGGGGCCTCGGGTGGAGGGCCCACCTAAGTGGTAATCACACATTTTTCTTATGATATAGAGCACTGGATATTTCCCCCCTGTGTAAAAATTGCTTCTAAATGGTAAAGCTAAATTGAAAAATGTTGCCCTTTTTTGGGGGATCCTTTATGTGATGGTTGAGAGCTTTGGCCATGGAATCGGTCAGTCTAAGGCCGAATCCTGACGCTCTACCTTACTCGCTGCATGCCCTTGGCTGGGATGTGATGTGACCCAGCCTCAGTTTTACCACCTGTCAAATGGTGAGATAAGAGGAGCTCCTCAGAAGGTTGATAGGACACTTCCTTGTCTGTGGCGGACTGTGACCGAGCTGTCAATCACTGACTAGTGTGGTGCCCGTCTCCCAATATGTGTGACTACTGTCTTTTTTTTTTTTTTTTTTGATGATTGCAAAAAGATGGCTTTTTTATTGTTGATAATCTTACTATTCTTTTTTATCATTAAAATTAAAAAAAGTTATTTAATTTACATCCAAATTAGTTTATAGTGCAACAGTGATTTCAGAGGTAGAGTCCTTAATGCTCCTTACCCATTTAGCCCACCCCCCTTCCCACAACCCCTCCAGTAACCCTCTGTTTGTTCTCCATATTTAAGAGTTTGTTGTGCTTTGTCCCCCCTCCCAATTTTTATATTATTTTTGCTTCCCTTCCCTTGTGTTCATCTGTTCTGTCTCTTAAAGTCCTCATATGAATTAAGTCATGATATTTGTCTTTCTCTGACTAATTTCACTTAGCATAATACCCTCCATTTCCATCCACGTAGCTGCAAATGGCAAGATTTCATTCTTTCTGATTTCTAAGTAATACTCCATTGTATATATGTCCCACATCTTCTTTATCCACTTATCTCTTAATGGACATTTGGGCTCTTTCCATACTTTGGCTATTGTTGATAGTGCAGCTATAAACATGGGGGTGCATGTGCCCCTTCAAAACAGCACACCTGTATCCCTTGGATAAATACGTAGTAGTGCTGGGTCGTAGGGTAGTTTTATTTTTAATGCTTTGAGGAACCTCCACACTGTTTTCCAGAGTGGCTGCACCAGTGTGCGTTCCCACCAGCAGTGCAAGAGGTTCCCCTTTCTCCGCATCCTCACCAACATCTATTGTTGCCTGACTTGTTAATGTTAGCCATTCTGACCGGTGTGGGGTGGTATCTCATTGTGGTTTTGATTTGTACTTCCCGGATGATGAGTGATGTGGAGCACGTTTTCATGTGTCTGTTGGCCATCTGGATGTCTTCTTTGGAGGAGTGTCTAGTCCTGTCTTCTGCTGGATTATTTGTTTTAGGGTGTTGAGTTGGATAAGTTTTCTGTGGATTTTGGATACTAAGAAAAATACGGAAGCTTTGCGAATCTGCCTGTCATCTTTGTGCGGGGGCCATGCTAATCTTCTCTGTATCGTTCCAGTCTTAGTACATGGGCTGCCGAAGTGAGCACTACTTGTGACTATGTTATGATGACTTTGTCTTAATTCTTTCCATCTGCTTGTGTTTTGAATGACAGTGTCCACTTAGGTGTTTCCCCTAGCACAGGCCATGTGGACTTTTCCTAGATATGTAAGGGAAATTTCTCTTCCACATGGTTAAAAGTATAGCGCTTAAAGACATTTAATTTTGTTTTTATTTTTTTCCTGCCCAAACCGAAACCAGTGGTTGAAGGTTAGCTTATAACCCTTGCACCTCTCCTGACTGATGATGACGGAGACCTTGGTCAATGAATTCTGAAATAAAAGTTGTTTCCTGCAGAAGCAGCTTCTGTTTCTTTTATGGGAAACAATGAGTTAGCTGCTCTAGGGGCAGGCTGGTTTGGTGGTCGATGGTGTGTTCTAGAGAGATGAGTTGGTTGGGGGAGGGCACAGTGTTAGTCATTTCCTTAAGGTTCCCCTTTCTCATCTGTGAAATAAGGATCTTACTCACAGTGTTCACTCTGTAGAGTTTTGTGAAACTTCAGGGAGCCCACAAAAGATAAGGAACACAGTGCCTGGCACATAGAGAGCACTCCATAAATGTTAGCTGTTGCGTTTTTATTTCTGTTCTTACTTTCCTTGCAAAGTTCTGAGGATGACTGAGAGAGGCACCCCACGTGTTGATCTTGTCATCTTGTTCCTTGGAGTTGGTAATTTGGACTGCTGCAGGTTAACACTGAAAAAAGTTTGGTGTGAAATCACGTGGTGCCTGATTTCGGAGAAGCGCACAGCTCTTGAGGTCTCCAAGGACGTGGAGCTGGCAGACGTTGTGACGTATGACCTTGGATGGTGTGAGGAAGGGACAGGATGCTGGTGGAGACAACTAATTATCATTAGAGCTAGTCCCTCCTCCGTTTTTTGGGGGGGTGTCACAGCTTGGGGGTCTTTGGATCAAAAACAGCGCTAAGTTGAGTTCTAGAGTCAAAGAGGAACCTTTCAGTATCAGCAGTACGGAAGGGCCAGTTTGTGATGTGCTGGGACCGATGACCCCGGCCCACCGTGGTCACCGTCAAAGACCAGAGCTGTGACGCATCTACTCAGGTTTGCGGACTGGGGTGTGGGTCAGGTCTAGCTCCGGTGAGGAGGAGTTGGAGCTCAGACCGGAAAGAGGAAGGCATTCCCCTTCCACACCAGGTTTATCTCATTGCCTCGCAGGGGGAGAAAGTCCAAAGCAGGAGGAGGAACAGGTGGCAGAAAGACCGAGGAGAGGCTGGTATTGTCAGGGCCCAGGGTGAAGGAATGGGGGGGCGGCCCAGAGCACCCCAGGCCCCACAGGTTCCGGGAAAGGATTTGGTCTTTGCTTTAAGAAGAATGGAGTGTCTTTCAAGAGTCCTAAACAGGGATCAAGTTGGCCTTTTAAACTTGTTACATTGTCCAACTGCGGAGAGAGAATTGGTGACGGCCAAGGTCTGTGCCACTTGAGCTGTTGGCCCCTGCAGCTTTCAGCAAGCCAGGTGCAGTGGTTGGAAGTTGGGGCGAGGACGATGGGAATTAAGGGAAGATGCAAGGATTTGGCCGAGGAAACGGACACGACCAGGGCTCCGTGTCTTATGTTTTTAGATCGAACCCTTTCCTTTCAGACTATATTCTTGGTTCAGTCTTTCTGCCTCTGCTTCATTTCCCTATGGCTCGCACGGTCTCTTTCCTCCTGCTTTTCCCTGAAAATGATTCTTTGGGTAAAAATAAATACCTTCCTGCTTAGAGCAGCTCCTCTTCCAGATGAAGCGAATAAGTGAGTGACTGAAATGAGCAGTGACTCGTAACGAGGAAGGCGCCCATGGTCCGTGATTGACACAGGCGCACCGTTTCCTCCCGGAGAGCCGTCGGTTCAGTGTTCCATTTACAAAACGCGCAGCAGGACCCGCACTTCGTAGTGGCTTTACCCAGCAGAGCATTACAATATTGTTTATTTTCAGGCTCAGTGAAGGCTGAAAAAGTCCCCCTTTCAGGCGGTCTCCAGGCTAGGTTTGCTTGTCTTTCGATTGGGCTCCTTAGGTGGCATGCTTGGGAGGTACCATTAGTGTGTGTCTTCCAAAAGCAAACGACCTGTGATGGCGGCCACGTGTGTTTCGTGTTCCAGCCTTGCAGTTGTGCAAGAGTGACGCTCTCATTTCGTCTCCGAGAAAGGTGGACAAAGGTGAGACCCACAGCTCTGAGCCCACCTCAGGTGCTTAAGCACCTGCTGGGTGCCAGCCCTGTGCCTGGGCTCTGGGATACAGGAGGTCCCTCGTGGGGCTTGCGGGAGGCCGGGGAGGGCATGTGGGGAGGTCAAGAAGTCTTCTCAAAGCGTGTCGTGGGCCGGGTTGGAGGGCTCGGGGAGCCTAGAGTGAACGCCCTCACCTGGGCTGGGGCAGGGCCGGGCCGAGAAGACTTCCTGTGGAGAATCTCGTAAGACAATCCCTGAAGGATAAGCTGGGCTTTGGTGGGCAGAAGTTTCCAGTTAGGAAAGGGCACATGGAAGGGCATGTGCAAAGGCCCAGAGGAGGATGAGGGAGCATGGTCGATAGAGGGACTGAAAAGTTAGGGTCAGGAAGGGCCGGGCACAGTCCCCCAGACACGGACCTGCAGTTTGTGACTTCTTAGGGTTTTTAATGCCTGAAGTTTGTGATGCAGAAGCCATTAACTTAATATTTTTAGTTTTTACTTTACTTTTTTTTTAAGTTTCTTTATTTATTTTGAGAGAGAGTGAGAGCAGTCGAGGGGCAGAGAGAGAGGAGGGAGGATCTCAAGCAAGCTCCGTGCTGCCAGTGCAGAGCCCAGTGTGGGGCTCAGACCCACAGACCGTGAGATCATGACCTCAGCCACAGTCAAGAGTTGGACACTCAACCGACCGAGACACCAACTAGTAATTAGTCGGTGCCCCAACTAAATATTTTTTTTTCTTTTTATAAATTTTTTTTTCAACGTTTTTTATTTATTTTGGGGACAGAGAGAGACAGAGCATGAACGGGGGAGGGGCAGAGAGAGAGGGAGACACAGAATCGGAAACAGGCTCCAGGCTCCGAGCCATCAGCCCAGAGCCTGACATGGGGCTCGAACTCCCGGACCGCGAGATCGTGACCTGGCTGAAGTCGGACGCTTAACCGACTGCGCCACCCAGGCGCCCCAATATTTTTAAAGAAAATCGCCGCACTCCTCCAGACCCCCTTGTCACAAATGATCCATAAGGACTTCCAGAAACGGAATTAAATGACAGAGAAGACTGTTCGCGAGCCCCATCCTCAAACCTCAGAGTGACAGATTTAAAGGAGGGCTTTTTACCCCTCCTTCCACCCACGCCTACCAGGTCCCAAAGCATTTGAACTTCCTGTCTGTAAGCCGGAAAACTGGGAGGTCCTGCTTGAGAAATTCTGGGTTGGGGTTCCCCCTTGGTGACCTCATCCAGTGTCCTCTGAAAGTATGAGACCTCCTTGGTCTGCTTCACCACCCAGTGGCTCCTTGATTTCTCGGGAATCCGGTCTTCCCCTCTCCAAAACGGGGGGCTGTATGAACTTGATAGGCTGCAGAAGAGAATTAAATCAGGTGCTGTAATCACACTCTCGTGCACGCTTATTACTTCTCCGTGAACATGGGCTCAGCCCTGGAGGAACCCGTGCCCTGGGTTTCTCGCCCCTGTCCCGACACCTGCCTGGTAACCTCCTCCTGGTGCTGGCGGCCTCCCCTCAGTCCTCGGGCGTCTCTGGGAAAGCTCCCTGCGTCCCCTGGTCACACCTCTGAGAGGCAGCAGCTGCCTGAGGGGCCCCGGGCGCCCAGCCACTCGGAGCCTTTGGACCACCGGCTGCTCCTCCAGGTGGCACGGCGCCCGTCGCGGGGGAGCCCCTGTCCCTTCCACCATTGTAACTGTTCCTCAGATCCACTTGGGCGCCAGCTTAGCAAACCTCAGCCCCGGCCGGCTTTGTCCTCGCCATCTGGACCGCCCGCTGGGGATGAGGGTGGAGGAGGGTTTGCGTGTGGGGTTCTAGGAATTTTCAGACCCACACGGAGAAGCTGGTGGTACTGGGGCTCATCTCGGTGGGTCTGACCCACAGGAAGTAGTCATTTGTCCGTTCAGCTGGTGCCCTCCAACCCTCCCACGCGCTGGGCTCAAAGATGGGGTGGGACACAGTCCTTGGGGCTGTGAGCCTCTGGGGACCGGGCATTCACCTGGAAGTATTTGTTTATTTTTTCATCCATTAATTCCTTTTCAAAAACACTCGTTAACTGGCAATCATAGGCCACTCTCCTTGCCATTTGGGCTCACAGTGAATGAGCCATGTGAAGGTCCCTGTCTTGGTGGGCTTACCTTCTGGTTGGGGGAGACTCACCGTCATCAGCAAATAGGGTAAAAAAAATGTATGTCCTGTTGCAAGGTGATAGTTGCTCTGGGGGAAAAGTAAAAACGGAGCGGGCCGAGGGGACGGGGAGTGTCTGACTGGAGGCACGCAAGGAGGAGCTTCGCTGAGAAGGTGCTGCTGGAGCGCGAGCTTGAACGAGGGAGCCGTGGCCAGCAGGTGGGAGAACATTTGAGGCAGAGGGAGGTGGCCTGGAAACGGCCTAGGGTGGGAGTGTGCCTGGCACATCCCAGGGACAGCAAGGAGTGACTAGGAAGGAAGTGAAGTCACAGAAGTTTCCAGTGGCTCACCTCCTGCAGAGCCTTGTGCACTGCTGTGAGGAGGTTGTGTTTTTTTCTGTGCAGAAACTGGGGCGCGGGGGGGGGCTGGGAGGGGAAGCCACTGAAGGATTTTGAGAGAGGAGTATCACCTGACTTAGTTGTTGAGGATCACTTTGGCTGCTGTCCAGAGACGAGTGTCTAGGCGAGAACGGCCAAAGCAGGGAGGAGAGCAAGGCGGTGGCCACAGGAATCCAGGTGGGAGGTGGTGGCCGAGACCTGGGTGAGCTCTGGCTGGGTGTCGATGTTGGGTGTCCAGGAAAGAATTTCCCGAAACTTGGGCGGTGAGGTGTGAGCGAGAGCAGCACGGGATGGCTGGGAGGAGCTTGCCCTGAGCAACCAGAAGCTTCTCCTTGCAGTTGAGCAGGACGGGGATGGCTTTGGGCAGAGCAGCCCTCGAGCAACCAAACGGGAGTTCTGGTGCAGACGTGCTGTGTTGGAGATGGCTGGGTGTGGGAGAGGAGACGGGAAGGATACGTGTGCATCCTGGGCTGGAAATACACGTGGAAGGTGTGGACAAACCGAGATGCTTAGGGCCCCGAGATGGGATGAGATCCCTGGGAGAGAGAGTGTAGATGGGCCAGGACTGAGCGCTGGGGCCTTCCACCTTGAGAGCTTGTAGGAAGGAGGAGGACGTGCCAGCTAGGGTGACGGAGAGGCAGTGCCTTGGGAGGAGGGGTGGACACCGAGGGAGAGTGTGCGGCCCTGGAAGCCCAGTGAAGAACATGCTTGAAGGTGGAGACTGTGAACGCCGGTGTCAGATGTTGCTGATGGACGAAATGAGATGGGGGCAGGTGACCTGTGGAATAATCCAGCGCCCGCCAGCAGTGACGTGGGCTGGAGCAGGTCGGGGAGAGCCTGGTGGGAGAGCGTTCGGACAGTGGGAGGAGAAGTGCCACGAGGACCTGGTTAGGCGGCTCTTGGAGGAGGTTGGCCGCGGGTGACGGTCCACATTCACGCCGCCGGGATTTGTGGAGGACACGCTGTGCCGCCGTCTGTCTTAGCTCTCTTGCAGGTGATGGTGGAGGAGGCGGGTGTGACTTGAGGCCTCTCCGCTGTCGTTCCAGCTGTCCGTGCCCCCCTGCCTTCTGGCCTGCTCCGCGGGTCTGCGATGGCGGAGCCAGAGGGTTTGGTCTTGCCACCTGGCCTCCGGTTCCTCCTCTGTCTTCCCGGTTGTATTAGTTTGCTTTTGCTGCAGTAACAAACGTCACAGCCTTTGAAGCCATGTTAGCGTGTTATTAAATGTCTGATGGTCACAAGTCTGATGTGGATCTCTCTGGACTGAAACTGAGGTGTTTGCAGGATTGGGTTCTTCTCCGGAAGGTCTGGTGGAGAACCCATTTCCTTGCTTGTCCAGATGTTGCGGAAATAATTTCCCAGTGATCATAGAACTTGGGTCCCCGTTTCTCTGCCGGCTGTCACGGGCATTCCCACCCCCGCAGACCTCTTCCAGTCCCCGCACGCAGCCTCTACGTCCCACACCACCAGTGGCACACTGACTGCTTGTCGCACACGGAGTCTGACTTCTCCTTTGCAGCATCCCCTGCCTTCCAGCCAGAGCAAGTTCTCTTCTTCGAAGGGTTTGGGTGACTAGAGGGGGCTCACTCACATAACCCGAGATAATCTCCCAACTCAGAGTCACGGAGGTGCTATGTAAGGTGACACATTCCCAGCTTCCAGGGATTCGCGTGTGGTCACTTTAGGGAGACCCAAACCACCGAAACCACACTGCCTACCACACTTGTCTCCGTGCGTGCCGCTAACTGGTTGCTCAAACCTGGGAGTCAACCTTAGATTCTCGACAGACTGCACCTCTCCCATTGTGGTCAGGAGGTCTTGTCTCCTCCATAACCCGCCCCCAGCCGACCTCAAAGAGGGCCAGCAGCTTCTGCCATCTCACCACCATGAGCCTGGCTCAGGCTGCCACTGTGTCTTGTCTGGAACGTTGTAGCAGCTCCTAACTGCTCTCTTCTCTTCCAGTTGTGTTGTTTAGTCATCCATAATTCACACAACCATCAGAGCAACTTAAAAATAAGCAAACAAATGACATTCTAGAAACCCTCCCCTGGCTTTGCTCGTGAGAATAAGGTGGAACATTCTCCTCATGGTCCCTGAGGCCCCGTGTGATGCACCTGATGCCTGCCCTCTGGGCTCCTCTCCCCCCACACACCCTGTTCACCATGCCTCAGCCACACCAGCCTCCTTTATGTCCTCGAAGAAGCCCCCTCTATCCCGTGCCATAGCCTTCACTGTTCCTTTGCCAGAATGTTGTCCCCTGCGGTAGTTCTAACCCGTCTTGTCTCCTCGGAGAAGCCGAATTCTCCCCTTGTCTGAGGAGCTCTTCCCCATGGCACTTCCTCCTGGTTTTTATATTTTGCATGGCCATTGTTACCACCGGAAATTATACCCTTTTTTGGCTCGTTTGCCACCAATCAGGTGCCAGTTCTAGGAAGGCAGCAGCTTACTGTGTCCTGCTCCCCGTGGGGTCCAGAGCATGTGACCCATGGCCACCACTCCACGTGCATGTACTAGGGGAACAGACGAGCTTCTGGCGTGAGGATCCTAGAATGCTTTTGGAGAATGAGCTGTGTCTGTAACAGCAAAATATGCTTTCTTCGACTCGCAACACTGCAACACCAAACGTGTGGGGATTTTTCCCACACGAACCATTCCCCAGCTCTGGGGACACCAACCGGGTGTCCTGAAGTTGAATTCAATTCTGATGAACCAGAGTTAGTGCAGACACCACAGCCTCGGGGCCCATCCCAGAAGGTGGCCTCCGTTTCAGATGCCAGTCGCAAGTCCGAGGTCTCCACCTGCACTTTGGAGTGACTGGCTATAAATTGGAGTTCCCACCACCCCTTCCTCGGGTTCAGCAATTTCTAGAATGGCTCCAAGCACTCAGGGAAATATTTATTTACATTGAATGGTGTAAAAAAATATTAGAAAGGATACAGGTGAACAGCCAGATGAAGAGGTAGACAAGGTGAGGTGTGGTTGGGTCCCGAGCACAGGAGCTTCTGTCCCCATGGGGTTGGGGTGTGCCACCCTACAAGCACATGGACGTGTTCACCAGCGCTGAAGTTCTCGGATCCTTCTAGATTAGGAACTTTTGTGGGTACTTGATCACATAGGCATGATGGATCATGATGAACTCAACCTCTGACCCTTCTCCCCTCGAATGAGGACGGGGGTGGGACGGGACGTTCCAAGCTTCTAATCACCGCTTGGTGTTTCTGGTGACCAGACCCCTTCCTGCAGCCCACCAAGAGTTACCTCGTTGGAACATAGGATACTTCTCTCGGGAAATTCCAAGGGACTTGGGAACCCTGTGTCAGGAACTGGGGTGCTTAAGACCAGTGTTTATATGTCTTACACAGTTTGTCTGCCTTTCTACCTTCCTGGCCAAGAGGAAGAAACACTTTCTATCTGCTCATGATCCATGGGACTTGTCATAGTTTGGGAGTCAGTTCGCACATCCAACGTCTCCTCAGGGGCGCCAAGTATGGAGAGAGTGGTTATTTTTTTATTTACTTTAATCTAATACACAGTCAGACACCTTAGAGGACTTCTAGCCTCCCTTAGGAAGTTTCCTTGGTTCTCAGTATGAAGAGGACTTTATTCTTCCATCATTATCTGAATGTAATAGTCATGTATGAAGACACTACCATATGCGGACCAGAAACAGCCCATCCATGCAGAGAGAGGTAGATTCAGCCCTCTGGCTTAGAATGTTCCAGTTCCTTCCCCGGATTCCTCCTCTTGTCCCTTCCATCGTCGGCTTCCTCCAAATCTTCCTTGCTTTGGGTTCTTAGATGTAATTAAGATTTTTTGAAAGTTGTCAGGGTTGCAGAACATCTCTGTGGTCTTTTTGAAATAGCCTCCTGGTTTGTCATATATTATCATGTTCCAAATATGTCAAAGTCTGTTGCGCACGTGGGAAGGAAACGGTCAGCTTCTAGATATCCAGGGAATTGTTGAGAACACAGAGCGGTCAAGGCCAGGCCGCATGGTCCGTCTGCCCCAACTTTGAGGGGAGGTGGCATGGGCTCCTTCCCAGTGTGGGTGGGACTGGTGACGTCACTGGTGGATTGGAGCCCTCCCTCTTTTTGCCTTCCATCAGCTAGAACAAGCCCTCATTATGTTGCATTGTGCTGTGGCCACCGCCAAGGTATGTCTCTGGCTTCCCTGGCCCAGCAGCCTGGGTAAGAGCCATGACTGAAGGTGCTGTGCCTGGTGAGCTCCGCGGAGCCCCGAGGAGCGGATGATTGAGGCTAGCCCTGGAGGGTCCCTTGTGGCCCCTACGGGTGAGTGTGGGGATATGCCTGTTCTCTCAGTTCCTAGTTGCTGTGCATAGGACTTCTCTCATTGCTTACTGCACTGGTTCAAAATTCATGCATTGAAATCACCTGAGTATTTGTCAAAATGCAGCTTTCTGACTCTCCCCTCAGACTGATTGAAATAATTCTGGGAGTTGGGTCTTGGAACCTGCCTTTTACCACTTGCCACTCCCATCCATCCCTCGCCAGGTGATTCTGATGAGGGTGGCCCACGGTCCACCCTTAGAGTCCCACCAATCTAATGGACCTGCCTGTGGTGTCACCGCCTTGTCCACGAGCACCCTTCCCTTCTCCCTCCCTCCCTCATCTCTCCTGCCCCCTAGCTGCATTGGCCTCTGTCCCGCTTGGACCTTTGCTCTTCCCCATGAACATGGATGTTCCCTGTTCTTCTGTCCCCTTAGGAGGCAGCTGCCACGTTGAGGCTCTTCCTGTGCTTCTCTGTGATCCCTCTTTTCTTTCCACGGTGACTTGACCTTGTAGCATTCTTGAGAATTGTAAGCGAGGTGAGCTTTCAGAAGGATTTCTTTTCTAAACCCATCAGTAGTCCCCCACCCCCGCACCCCGTCTGAAACATCAGCTCTGACCTTGAGTCTCAGGGATGTGGATTTTTCTTTCCTGCCTCTGTTCTGGGCGTCCCTGTTTCAGCCTTGACATTGCCCTGCTGTGGGTGCCTGGAACAGAGACAGATTGTGAGTTTTCAACATGAATTGTGTGAGCGTTAAAAAAACAAACAAAAAAACTCCTCCCCTTGACAAAAGTCCCTTCCTTAAATCTTTTGTGTTACTGGCTTTTGTTGACTGGCTGTGTCCTTGTGGCTTCAGGCGTGGTGAGTGTCCCGTAGCTGCTTAAAGTACGTGCTGCTGTTCCCTGTGGGCTGGAGAGGTTGCTCCTCCGAGCCCAGGCTCCGGTCCCTCACCTCGGGGGTGCGTGTCCCTGCCCTGCAGCTCTCCAGTCTGGGGGCACCGAGCACATGCGTTTCAGCCCTCTGGCATCTCTGTCCTTCTGCCTGCTGCCTTGGCCTTTCTCGGGTGCCTGGCTGCGGTGGCCGTGCCGTGAGCTCTGGTTTGCCACTTGCCCCAGCGCCCCTCCTATCTTGTCATGCTTCCTGTGGATCTCCTGGACTGCAAAATGAACATCAGAACTGAAATCGACTCAAAAGTCTTCTGCTTGGTTTCATCCACGATGATGCGGAGGCCCACGGCAGTGAGGTGACAGTTCAGGGTCACAGAACACTCTGGAAATCTGGGCGGTGGGAACCTTTTGTCAGTTATTACAATTTAAGTTGTACATACCCTTTGACCAAGCGGCTGTGTTCCTAGGCGTCCAGAGAAAGGTTCCTAACCGTGCGTAAAGACAGGCACAAGGCTGTGGATTGTGGCAATTGAACTGGGATCCGTTCCAGGCGCTGGTGGAAAAGATTGTGGTTGCACCCTGTGATGAATGACGAAGCCCGTCTGCCTGTGCTGGCTCGGGGTGGTCGCCAAGGCTGGTTGTGGAGTGACGGGGGGTTATGCAGCGTGTGCCCCAACCTGTAAGAGCACGCAAGCATGTACATATGTGCACATAGAATCATGTAACAACAGTGAGGGGCGGGCTTGGGTTGGAAGGGGAGACCGTGGTGCTTGCTTTGCTCTATAGTTAGGCATTGGAATTTTTTTTTTAAATCGAGGTAGAATTCACATCACCTACAATTTGCGTGTTTTAAGTACACTATTGAGTGTTTTCTAGTATATTCACCAGGATGGGTGACCATCACCGCTCTAACTCCAGAACGTTTTCATCACCCCCAAAAGAAATCCTGAACCCGTTAGTGGTCACAACCGTGAAACCACTTTCTGGTTGTGTGAGTTTGCCAGTTCTGGACATTTCGTGTAATTCCCTGCTCTCCAAAGGTAGGGTGTTACTAGGAGGGCTTCCTTCAGCTGAAATGATCTCAGGTGGAGAGCATCCCTGCTTTCTGAAAGTTCGTGTCTTGCCCTTGGCTTTCACAGAAGACCTGCATCAGTAGGGTGACAGCTTTTCTCCTGTCTCACTGTCCAGATGCTTTTCACTGAAGGGGAAAGTTTCTCTCAGAGCCTCTGCTAGGCTCCATCACATGAGCAGGTGAAAATGCGTTCGGCGAGGGTGTGAAAACAGTTCTGGTTTTACGCTGCTGTCGTTCCCAGCTGCCCTTGTGCCCGTGTTGTATATTTAGATGAGCTCTTGGAACAGAGATGCGGCGTCTGAACAGGTGAGCATCTTTGTCTGGAGAGACCTAGGCGGGATGGAAGTTTCTAATGAAGAGGTTTTCTGTTTTGAAAAAGAAGGCAGGCTCTTACTTTGCCTTTGTTTTTAAGAACCTATCCTATCTTTAATGCTTGGAGTGGGGATATAAGATGCTTTGTAGTCTTGTCTTGGTTAAATCCTCACAAGAGGTACCCTCCCCGTTTTACAGAGGAAGGAACCGAGGCTCAAAGAAATAAAGTGATGTGTGTAAGGTCTCACTCTAGTTGGTGGCAGGGCCAAGATGTGAACCTAGGGATGCCCGTGTGTCTGCACACACTTCCCGTCATACATAATGCGTCGCCTGTTACTAAAAAAAAAAAAAACCTATGTCTCTCAATCCCTTGGTTCCTGGTTCTGATCTTCAGGGATACAGATGAGTCCGCACTCTTTGGATAGATCATGCTGGCATGGATATCCCACCCTAGGGCATTCTTTTTTTTTTTTTTTTTTTTCAACGTTTATTTATTTTTTTGGGACAGAGAGAGACAGAGCATGAACGGGGGAGGGGCAGAGAGAGAGGGAGACACAGAATCGGAAACAGGCTCCAGGCTCCGAGCCATCAGCCCAGAGCCTGACGCGTGGCTCGAACTCACGGACCGCGAGATCGTGACCTGGCTGAAGTCGGACGCTTAACTGACTGCGCCACCCAGGTGCCCTCCTAGGGCATTCTTTAGATCACTTTCTCTTGGCCTGACTATCACACAAGCCCCCTGCTTTTTTGCTTATCTCTCACTCTTTTTTTTTTTAAACCAGAGAATCCTCTGTGAGGTGGGTGGGTTTATGTGAAGTTTTGGAAGAATTTGGTTGCAACTCTCAGGAGAACTGGAAATTTTTAGTATTCTTACACCATGAGGCAACCAAAACCATTAGGGGGTGTGTGTGCACATAGGAAAGTAGGTCTCCCTTGGAGTTGTGGCGCATGGCCTTGGAATTCTGCCATCTGTGGAATGGGGACCGCCCTGGTGAGTAGGCTCCTGCAGATGGCAGGGACGCAAGTGTGGTGAAGGGGGGGTGTGTAGCACGGGGTTTTGAGACCAGACCGACTGGGGTTTGTATAACAGGGCCGATCATTTACCCTGTGTGTGTGTGTGTGTGTGTAATTAAACCCAAACCTCTATTTTCTCATCTCTGAAATGGAGATTTTGGGCAGCGATGTTCTGAGCCTTAAATGAGAGGCTGCGACTCAACGTGGGAGTTGTGTGGTGTGTAGGGCTCGGGTAACAGGAGCTCATCTGGCTCTTGACTGCTGCCAGTGGTGTTGGGGCTGGAGCGTGTGGCGGAGTCAATGTGAGCGAACCGTTCCCGCACCAGGAGAACAGCCGGCTTTTCAAAGCCACCTTCTTTCCCAAGGATGAGGGCCTGGCTTCTCACGAGAAGTTCAAGGTTGGATAAGGATGTCTTAGCTTTTGGGGACTTCCTACTCCAAGATCAAAAGTAGCTGAATGGCATCCATGGTTCATCTTTTGCCCTGTCCCTGGAAAGGCATGACATGTTGAGTGCTGAATGAGCAGGCCCCCAGAGCATCTGTCCTGAGAGACTCCAGGCTTGTTGTCCGGGCAGGCGGCAACTGATTTGGTGAACCTGGGGCCACATGGGGGCCGGTGGCAGCGTCTTTCCTCCGTCTCTGTCACAGCCCTGGGGCGGGGCGAGAACCACCGTGCCCCCTGTCCCCTGCCCCCTTCTTTCCCGAGTTCTCCTTAGCCTTTGGATCCCATCAATGCCTGCTGGACTGAGGACTGAGTGAGAACGTGAGCAAGATGCTCACTTACTCAGCTGCTGACGGGGATGGACAGGCAGCATGTGGCAGGGGGAGGGCACGGGTTGAGTTTTTTCTGATCCCATTGCTTGATAGCTGTCTGACCTTGGGCAAGTCATGGAACCCCCTGGAAGGTCATTTTGGGGGTTGTTAGTACCCACCTTGCGTGTCTGTTGTGACAACAGGAAATGCCGTAAAGTGCCGAGTAGCATGGCCGGCAAGGACGCGTCACGGATCAGTGGCGAGCTCGGCAGTGAGAGCATCGGTGCTCCCAGCCCCGCTGAGCTGAGTGTTTGCCCGCGTCGGGGTGGCTCCTCCCGCGGCTCTCGGGGGTTGGGCTCCTGCTGTTTCACAACAGAGGAGACTCCGCTTCCAGGGGATGGGCGATCTCGTCCAGTCCGGTGGTGTTACGGTGTCTACACCGTTGACTTCTGACTTGAGATGCGCAGCCTCCCGTCTCCCTGGAACTCTGGACTCACACGCTCCCGGGCTCCTGCCGCCTGTTCTCACATGGCCGGTGGTTGTGCCAAACCTGACTTGTCTGAACACCAGCCCCCTGGTGGGCACCCGCCTCTTCTCTGTCACACCCGCCCTTTCCCCAGCTCGGTGAAATGATGGCCTCATGCGTTCAGGTTCCTGAGGCCAAAGATAGTGGTGGGAGCGCGACTCCTGTCTTCGCTCTAACCCCACATCGGATATGTTAGCGTCTTCCCTACACCTCTGGGAGTGCTGTAGCTGGAGGTTGTCGGCTAACCGCCCTCCTGGAAACAGAACGGCAGGTTCTTCCCTGAAGGGCGACCTGAGCCGTGCCTCCCGCCCCCAGGCCCTGCACACGCCCTCCCATTTTCCCCACTCGCCCCTTCGTGTGGCTGGTAGAATGATGTTTTAAAAAATGTCTGATTTTCCTGCCTTTTGTTCTGAATCTTTGGGGGGCTTCCTGTTTTTGCTCACAGTAAACTATCCTCCCCTCCATCCCCCTGCCCCCTTCTCTGTGGTCTCACTTCCTGTTCTCTCTCTCGTCCGTTATCCTTCAGCCGTCCTGTCACCCTTGCTCTTCCTGGGAATGCTCTCTCCCAGGGCCTCGTATGGCTCATTCCCTCACTTTATTCTGGTCTCTGCTCAGATGGCATCTCTTTGGTGAGCCTTTCCTTGCACTCACACCATCATTTTCTCATGCTTAACCTCCCCCCACCTCCGGCTGCAGCACTTTTCACGACCTGATGCATTACGTAGTTCTTCATTTGCCGAGGCCCACCGTTGCAGCGTAAGCTTCTTGTTGGCATTCAGTTTCCCCCCTTAGTACGTGCCTGCAGGTCCAGTGTCTAGTGCCTGGCACGTAACGAATCTTCAGGAGCTAGTTGTTGCGTGAAGAAATAAAAGACTTGCCCAGGGTCACTGCCTGGGGAGTGGCAGAGCTAGACTTGGCCCCTGGTCTCTGATTGCGGAGCCCGCACTCTCACCGTCAACCTGCTCTCCCCTTGCCACAGCGGGCACTTGGAAAATGGCGGATGCTTTCCTTATGAGGACCGTCTCCTTGGCTGGAACAGTGGTGGGTACCTGTTGTCCTGTAGGGATCATCGTCGCTCACCCAGGAGGGACCTTTCTACTTTGGAACCTCCAAGTGTCCCAGATCTCCCATCACCCCAAACCTGGCCTGCTGTTCCAGGACCCGCACCCTTCCTTTTGTCCATCAGAACGTTCCGGGGAACCGTCTCTGAATTTAAAGTGGTTCCTTACCCTCTTCTGCCACCAGCGTCACACGCTGTTTGCATCTGGGGTCCTGCTAAGCTTGTTGCATTTGAAAGTAAAACGGTGGCCTTATCGTGCTGTTTGCCGTGCCGCTCTCCGTGGCGTTTGGAGTTTTTGCTTAAAATAATTGAGGCAGAAAACCTCCTGTGTTCCCCGATGCCCGCGAGTGAGACCCGCATAGCGGCTGCCTCTTTCAGATGACTTACCACAGACACCTCCAGACTGTAATGGCAGGCTGCGAGGAGGTGAAAACTCCGTCATGTTCACTAAGTTTAAATGACCTGTGGGTGCTCACAAACCCACAGCTTTTCTGGAACATGAAAAAATGGTTCTGATTGAAAGTAAATATGTTTGTGCTCCTACCGAACACGATTTTAGTTGTCTACTAGATTTACAAAGAAAAGGCTTACCGGTTTGGCCAAACATTCCCGTTTGGAGTCTCGCTTCTATAATTAGGCCATGGTGGAAATACAAGAGAAAATGGCGGACCTCTCAGAGTGGACGCATGTAAACCAAGTGTAGGTTGTCCTGTGAATGATGTGGATGTTAACCGGGTTGCCTGGGCTGATGGGGCGTCTCCTCTACCGTGCACATTACATAGATCTCTCCCCCTCTGGCACAAGCATACGATGGCCAGACCCCCCGGTGCCTGGAGGCTGCAGTGAGATGACGCATTGGAAGGTGCGTGGTAAGTCATAAAGTGCTGCGTCAGAGGAAGCACTGTCACTGTCGCATTTTTATGGGCACCTGCTGTACGAGGATGTAGCTCTCAAATTTTTTTAGCACATTAAATACAGTTCTTTCTTTTGCTTTTGGACCTATCTCTGTGCCTTGGCCTTTTCAGTATAACTTAAGTTCCTCATCCCAGTGGAAGTAGCCAACCACATAGATGGAAGTTTCTGTCTTGTTGGGTCCTGGCAGCTGCACTTGACTTGCAGTCCTTGACTGGGGCAGGCCGTGAAGTTCTGAATGCTGTCAAAGTAACTCAGAACACGGACTGGAAATGTGAATGATGAAATTGTAGATTTGAGACTGCACTGCTGGGATGCCTGGGTGACTCGGTCGGTTAAGCGTCCAACTCTTGATTTCAGCTCAGGTCATGATCTCACCATTGTAGGCTCGAGCCCCGAGTTGGGCTCTGCAGTGACAGCACAGAGACTGCTTGGGATTCTCTCTCTCTTCCTGTCTCTCTGCCCCTCCCCAACTCGTGTGTGCACGTGCAGTCTCTTTATCTCAAAATAAATAAACATTAAAAAAGAGAGACTGCATTGCTAACCTCTTTTCTAGCCTTGTGTTCTTGAATTCAGGAAGAGCTGTTTTTGATAGGAATAGAAAACTGTGCTTTCCTCTTGGGCTTAAGTTGTCTTTCTCCCCCTTCCAAACTCATAGATCATTCAGGAGATGCGTGTCTTTAAAACACCCTGTCACTCCCTTTTAGTTGGATCTGTCACAAATGTTTGTGTTTGTCGTGTGGGTGTGACTTTCAGAGATGAATCACGTTGATGCTCCCCACGTTGATTGGTGTATTGGGGAGTGTGCAGAAAGTCCGGAATGGGGGTGTAGCGTGCTATTTCTGGCTCTCCCACAACTTGATGTTACTCGGGCTTTGATGGCGTTGCCTTCCTTGAACACCCAAACATCCCCCTGCTCCCCAGGCAGATGAAGTGTTTCTGACTGGAAAGTAAAGAAAGGAGACGTGGCCCTGTAAAACGTGAACTAACGGGATGGCTGGCTTCTCGTGCCTCACGGTGTGCGCTCCTTGCCAGCGGAGAGGTGGAGCGTGTCTGACCGAGAAATGGCTCCTTTCACTTTCCTAGTAACCCTTAAGCCATAGAGATATACCGGCCAAGTTCACTTTGTCGTTGTCCTTTTCATAAACGTCATCCACGGGGAACCACACCATCGTTGTCCTTTCTGTAAATGCCATCTGTGGGGAACCACCATCGTCCTTGGGACTCCAGGGCCTAAGTCAGAGTCTCACCACAGTGCTCTCTAGGAACTACCTGTTGAGTGACTAAAGGTACTGTATTGTTGATCTCTTGGTGTGTAACAAATGACCCCAAAATTCAGCAGCTTAACACAACACTCAACTCACTCCCTTGAGTGTGTGGGGAGGAGCAATCCAGGCGTGGTTTAGCCGCGTCCTCTGGCCCAGGGTCTCTCACGGAGCTGCGGTTGTCCTCTCCAGGCTTGACGGGAGGAGGACTCGTGTGGCTGCCGGCAGACTCCGGGGCCTTACTGGCTGTGTGTGGGGGATGCATCATGGCTCTCTCCATAAGGCCGCTCACAAGGCGGCACCTGATTTTCCTCAGAGGGAGTGAGTGGGAGTGGGCACCCAAGACAGAAGCCACCGTCTCCTAAAACTTAATCTCCACAGTGACATCCCTTCGCTTCCACCACATCGTGTTCCTTCGAGGTGAGTCAGTAAGTCCAGCCCTATACGCAGGGGTGGAGATCCAATGACGTGAGTGCCAGGAGGGAGAGATCACTGGGAGCCATCTTGGAGGTTGCCGACCAGTGAGAAGATCGCGGTGTAGCTGGGATTTGCTATATATTATTTCGTGCATGGAATAGAAGTCTCTGACATGCTTGTTAAAGCTGCAGGGGCTGGACCAGGGCACCAGGAGGTCAGAGAGTTGCAGGGGAAGGTTGGCTGGTTTGTTTCTCAGAGACCTTATATAAATTCACGACTGTCCAGGGTCTGGTTCCTAGTCTTCAAGGCTAACAAGCTTATTCATGCATCTGCCTCCTTCAGTGCAGGGGACTGTGGCTTGCTCTCACATGAACCTACAGAGGGGCTGGTATCTGAGGAAGGAAGGCCAGTGGCTGGATTTCTAAAGAGATGTGCAGACCTGAAGCGGGTTGGAAGGCCACGTCTTTCTGAGCAGCGGGATCTCCTTGTGGCGGAAAGCGCCCTCGCTCAGGCGAAGATCAGGTCGTTTGGAGAGCACCTGCGGACCGTGCCGTTAGCCCGTCCGTCACACCTTAGATGCGGACTGGCCCCAGACTGCGCTGATCAGCCACAGCCAGCTTCGTGCTGGGGCGTCTGCCCTGCCTTGATGGGCACTGTTAGTGTCTGAACTTTTCTAAATGCAGCTTCCTCTCAGATTCTTTTCCTTAAAATCAATTCCGCCCTTCTGTTTTCTAAGTCCCACGCTGGCACGTGGCCTTACCGTAAAAGACCTGGTACCTCTAGCCGCCACCCCTCCCTCACCCCCATTTCCCACACCCCACAGGCAGCTGCTTCAAACATTTACCTTACGGTTCTGGTACTTACCTTAATGTCTCTCAATAATACGTATCTACTGCTCCTTGTTGGTTTCTCAGTTGTAGGTATTCTTGACTGATTTTTCACTGTGGAGAGGGGGGGGATAGCTCTTGGGTCCCTCTCCCTGCAGGGACCCCTCTCCCCACCCATCCTCTAGCACAGACATACCCTCTTTTTAGTTTGGTCCCTCTTCGGTGAATACATTACTAGGATCCCAAAAATGCTATCTAGCCGAGCTGCAAGGTACGGGATCGTTATTTTGGCACAACTTCTAAATTTCTTTTGAGTTCCTACTGGAACAAAACCAAACAAACATGGTTGGTGTTGTGTGAACTTACTACTAATCAAAATGCACGTGCTCTCTCACTTACGGAAATGTGAATATGTGAAAAATCGGGCCCCTGTGAGGCCGTCTCTCCTGCAGTCCTCTGCCCGCCGTGGCCCGAGGGAGCCTGGCTGCTCCGTGGGCTTGTCCCCACCAGCTCTCTGGTCTTACCGCTTCTTCGGTCAGATGTAGTTCGCGGGCCACACAGTTCACCCTTACAAGGTGTGCAGTCCAGTGGGTTTCCGTGCATTTACAAGGCGTGTGACCGTCCCCTGTCTCTAAATACAGAGCGATTTCGTCATCCCAAAGGCGAACCCCATCCCCATTAGCGGTCATCCCTTATCCCTTCCTCCTCCCGGCCCCTGGAAACCCATACCTGTTCTTGGCGTCTTGTATAAATGGAATCCTGCCGTCCGTGACCTTTTGTGTCTCTCTTGGCGTCTCGCCCTTTGCGTGACGTTCTCAGGGTTCGTCCGTGTTGTAGGCGGTGTCGGTGCTTTACTCCTTTTGTGGGCTGAGTGGTCTTCGGCTGCAGGGACGAGCGGCTTCTGTTGATCCACCAGTCCTCCACGGCGGCTGTGTGCGTGGTTTCCACTTCCTGGTTATTAACAATCTCGCTCTTGTGTCGTATCTTCTCTTTCGTAGAAACTGTGTTCTTTTTCTTGGATTTTTTTTTGTCTTTTTTTTTTTGGTTGGGGGCGGGTTAAGATTTTTGGAAGATTGCATGTCTGAAAACGTTTTTACTTTCTTACCACAGGGTTTGGCTTGGTGCCTAATTCCAGGGTGGAAACAATTGCCCTCAGGGTGTTGACAGCCATTATCACTTGATCGGTTGCTAGCTTACAGGGTTGTTCGGAAATCCAAGGTCATCTAGAACTTTCTGTCATCTGTAAAAGTTCTGCCTCCGCTCCGGAAGTTAGCACCCTCTTCAGTTTGTCTCTCTTGACCTGAAATTTCCCTGTGAGGTGCCTGAGCATGGTTCACCCCTCGTGCTGTGTGCCCATTGGGCTCTCCTGTCCCCACACCCGCCTCTCTGGTTCTAGGACATTACTTGAATGAAGTCTTTGATTTCCTGGTCTCTGTTAACTTTCTTTCCCCCCTTCCCTTTCTTGGTTTCTCTCAAATGGTAATTCTCCGTTTCATTTTTTTTTTTCCCTTTTGTTATCCTTTGGCTCTGTCTTCCGGACATTCTCTTACCGTCTGTCCTTTGTATCTAGTGTTCCCTTACTTCCGTCCCAGTTTGGCTTTCCAAACGAGTTTGTCTTTTTACTCTGTGCGTGTGTGCCTCTTTTTCTTCTTCTTAGACTCCTCCCTGTTCCTGTTTTCAGCTATACCGTCATCTTCTGTCTCTGGGACTGTGACCGACAGTTTGCAGATTCTCGAGTGTATTTTTCCCTAACTTGTGTCTCTCCCTTACAAGATGTTCTCTTCTGTCTGTAGATTCTGGTCCGGGTTTTCCGTCTTAGGTGCCTGTCTCAGACATGAGGCGATCTCTGGCCATGTGCTCCGAGATAGGGGTGGGGTGCCACAGAGCCGAGCTCTCTGTGTAGGAGCTGTGCTCGTGCCCTGGTGGGGTGATCTGGCTGTGCTGTGTCACTGCAGAGCCCCTCGTATCAGCCCCTTCCGGTCTTTTCCTCAGCCTGTTAAAATTCCAGGACAGTCCTTTGTACTATGTTGGCTTCTTGCTGCTGGGGAATGGGAAAGGAGGAATGGAAGAAGTTCAGCAGTACTGTTTCGCACTCTCTTTCCTCTGGGGTACCCGTGCCTTCAGCTCAGTCCACACCACTGTTTTCACCTTCTCTGGAGAATAAGCCCTTAATTTTCTGCAAATGGTTCCTCCTTCTTCTTCTCCTCCCCCTCTTCCCCCCCTTCCCCCCCTTCCCCCTCCTCTCCCTCCTCTCCCTCCTCCCCCTTCCCCTCCCCCTCCAGTGTTTGTTTATTTTTGAGAGAGAGAGGAGCGGGGGAGGTGCAAAGGGAGAGGAAGACAGAGAATCCAAAGCAGGCTGGGAGCTGTCGTCACAGAGCCCGATGCAAGGCTCGAGCCCACGAGCTGTGAGATCATGACCTGAGCCGAAGTCTGACACTCAACTGACTGAGCCACCCAGGCACCTCTGCAAATTGCTTCTTAAACAGACTTTTTTATCTTTCCTCTTCACATTCAGCCCCATGTTTACCCTTCCCCCCCACTTCTAGAAATGTCTTGTATTAGCACTTTGTCAGCTGTTGGCCAGTTGTCCCGTTTGAATGAGATTGTATTTTGGTGTTGTGCACCTGCAGCCCAGAAGGAAACTCTCTCAGGTCTGTCTTGTTGCTCGCCAGTGATTGGCCTGCTTCTTGGCTTCTAGAATTTTGTCGTCTTGTCCCCTCTCTCACTCCCTTTCTTTCTCAAGGGTGATGCTGCTAGAATTTTTAAAATTGGTGTTTCAACGGGACTCAGAGGATGCGAGCGTAAATGAATGTGTTCAGTCTGTCACCTTGAAGTGGAAGCCCTTTAAAGGTTTTCTCAGTACCTATTTCAGGTTGCAGAGGGTTCCTGGGTCACTGTCCTCAGCACTGGCTGGGCTGCGGTCACTCCTGGGATGGGAGCAGCTTAGGACGCATTCCAGTGGGATGTGTGTCGTCATTCAGGGCCCTGCTGCCTCTGGGCCTCTATCTCGTGGCCTGATGGAGCCTCCGGGAGAGGGCTGAAGGCGGAGCCGCAGTCGGTGCAGACTCAGTACCCCCAGTTTTGCTTAGCCTTGGCCCACTTTCTCATCCTCCCCCAGTCTGTCCAATTGCTGGTGCCAGAGGGGGGCTGGCCTTCACTACCATCTCCTCAGCCGATGGGGTGTCCGGGAGTTCCGTCTCCTGGAACACGCAGGAGATGGAATCCGCTTACCTGATGCTTCTTTCTGGGCTTGGGGCTAATCCACATTCTTGACCCACGCCAGTGGGGCACTTCCTTCCTGTCCGTGTTCCCTTGTTTTTCTTGGAATTCGCCCGCTTGTTCCCAGTTCTCACTTCTTGTCCTTTTCTACAAAGCAAGCATTCATGGATGCGACTCTCAAAGGAGGAGTGGCACCCGCCAGTGTCTTCTGTGCTCCTAACTCCTGCGCTGGCCTGGGAGCCAGTCTCTTGTTTGGATGGCCTTTCTGGGGATTCTGCATCGGTTGTCGAGTGTTTCCCGAAGCTGCCTAGCTTCCGCCCTAAGCACGGTTGGTAAACGTTCATTCTTAGCGGCTCTGCGTCTGCCCTGACCCCTGCCGTTGACGTCCAGCTGTAGGCGGGCGGTCCTGCGCTGGGGAACTGTGCTGTTGGAGAAAAAGAAATGTGACCAACGTAACAGGTGGAAACGGAGGCTCCTACGTCTTGCCCGTGCGTCGTCTGTTTTGCTCTGGGATGGGGAGTGGTGACCGGGCGGTTCCCCAGACTTCTGTGCGTCTGTCCCTGTGACACTTCCATTCTTACCATTCACTTCACTGTACTTGTGTGAAAATGTTGGAGGGGTGAAGTCATTAATAGTTGGGATCTTTTTTCTGCCTCATCAAAAGCACTCTCTCTGTGGAGAAACCATTTGGCAAAGACCAAAACATTTTTTCACTGGGAGAATAACTTTTGGTTACTGTGAAAATATTTATGGGGTTTCTTTGTTTTCCTAAAGCTGTCCCAAACCTTTGGAACGTTGATGGAGAAGTTGCAGTCACTGAGCAGAAGCCGGGAGAAGTCGCCGAGGAGCTGGCGAGCTCCTACGAGAGAAAGCTCATCGAGGTAAGGCTGGCTGTCCCTGTGCGTTTACCCCCATGGTGGCTGCTTCATGGACTTCCCGGAAACAGGTCCAACCTGTCACACAGATGGTAGCAGAGCAATCAGATCCTACCCCCCCTTCCCCACCAACAAGGCAAAACACAAAATGGTGAAAGCATTGTGCTTGGTGAAGAAAACCTAGAGCGGGTTCTTCGAAAATATTTAATTAGGAAGTCTTGGTGCCTGTGGCAAGGAAGGAGAGAAAACGAAAATGTGATGTTAAAAGTAAGCAAACAAATGGACCCTTGGATTTGGAGATTACAGACAGGAGAGAATATGACAAACGACTTTGTGCTCAGCAGTGCGCACACGTGGATGAGATGGTCTCTTTCCGAGGATAACATGGATTATCCACATGAATGGAAGACGAGGCCAGCTTGCCTGCAGGGCACCAAACAACCGGGAGAAAGTTGTGAACATAGAGGGGGTCCCTAGGAGATAGCAAAGCTGGATGCTTTTATGGCCATTTTGCTCTTTGTGCTTCCTTAAAGCATCATCTCTGTCTTTATGTCCACGTGTCTGTATCTTGGTTCAAATGTGCATTATGCCAATATCAAAAAATCACAAAGACGGCATAAAAAATCTATAATCCACATTAAAATGGGACTTATTTAGAATTTCAAGGATGGCTTAATGTTAGGAAATCAGTCAAGTCAGCTTATTAATAATTAAAGGTGAAACACCAGATAGTGATCTTGATTGGTATTAAAAAGTGATTTGATAATGTTCATCATCTCTATCTATATCTAACAAAAATACTTTTCATTGATGTAGAGTTGATATATAATGTTTCAAGTGTACAACGTAGTTGTTATGCCCAGAATTCGTGATCCCCAAAGACCACTAGGGAGCCGAGTCCGATGCAAAAGCAAAGAGCCTTTATTCGAGCTAGCTCGAGCTCAATCCCCTACCTGCACCGACGCAGCGGTGAGATACCAGGGAAAGAGAGCGAGTTTCAAAAGGACAAAGGTTTTATTGGGGCCTGGGGGCAGTTGGTGAGGTAATGGCTATGGCCTCAGCCGATTGGCTGGGGAAGGGTCCTGGGGAAGGGTCCGAGTCCTGTTAGGCAGGTGGGGGGGGGGGTTACTCAAGGGGAGGAGGTGTGGTCAAGGTGAAGGACACAGAACAAGATGGAGTCGGCTGGCGTAGGCCCGCCCTTTCAGTAGTGAGTTGACAGCTCTATGATAAAAATATTCCTGATAAAGAATAAAGGCGGGCACCTGGGTGGCTCGTTGGTTAAGCCTCTGACTCTTGACTTGGCTTTGCTCATGATCTCCCGGTTCGTGAGTTTGAGCCCCATGTCAGGCTCTGCACTGACTGTGCGGAGCCTGCTTGGGATTCTTTCTCTTCCTCTCTCTCTGCCCTTCCCCCTCTCATGATTTCTCTCTCTCTCTCTCTCTCTCTGTCTCTCTCAAAATAAATAAACTTAAAAAGAAATCTTTAGGGGCGCCTGGGTGGCGCAGTCGGTTGGGCGTCCGACTTCAGCCAGGTCACGATCTCGCGGTCCGTGAGTTCGAGCCCCGCGTCAGGCTCTGGGCTGATGGCTCGGAGCCTGGAGCCTGTTTCCGATGCTGTGTCTCCCTCTCTCTCTGCCCCTCCCCCGTTCATGCTCTGTTTCTCTCTGTCCCAAAAATAAATAAAAAACGTTGAAAAAAAAAATTAAAAAAAAAAAAAAGAAATCTTTAAAAAAATTAAAGGGACTTCTCTGATAGGATAAACTTTTTTTTTTTTTTTTTTAATAAGAAACCATTAATTGTCACCGTACTCAGTGGTAAAGCTGGAGGGCTAAGTTTTCAATTAGGTAACTCATATGTAAAATATATACTGTATAAGTGCATATCTATGTTGTATATGTTGTGGTCACATGGTGATAGTATTTATCAGAAGTCATGCACATATACACCTATAAGTATACAACTCTACTTGTAGTACTTTGTGAATATTCTACGGTGTGTTTTATTTTGGGAATCAGGAAAATACCCATTGTTACCCTGGAGACATGCCTGACCTTGAGGCAGGGTCTTTGAGGAGGAGCCCCTAGGCTCATCTCTGCTTCCGCTGACAGCCTTGTGGTCTGTTTCATTGTGGTGCTAATGAAATCTAAAGAAGGGAGGTGAGAAACAATTTGAATTCTAACTCAAGGGAGCTCAAAGGGGAAAGAGCTGGGGTCTTAGCACAATAGGCTGATAGGGGAAGAGTTCCAAACCAGGATGGAAGGGCCTGAGGAGACTGTCCCCTCAGGGCCTCTCGTCACCCCAACGCCTATCCTTGAAGCCCTATTCAGGGGGGTCGTTGACCAGAGTTGGCTGCTGGTGCTCTCAGGTGCTGGGCCATCAGTGCCTTCCCAGAAAGCCTGGGTGGAGAGGCGAATGGGCCCCCTTCCTTCAGGATTGTGGTAGCCTGTGTGTTTGTCTCCCCCAGGACCTCGAGTCCCCGGAAGGCAGAGACCATCTGTTCTCATCTGTGTATACCCAGCTACCGTTTATCGGCAAGTGGTAATGCGAGTATTTTTAAGTTCTCCTAGGACAGGCATGTCTCTGGTTCGTTGAATGAATGAAGAGCTCTTGAGCTCAGAACGGTGGCAGGGTTCTTCTCAGAGTGGAAGTGGGTTGGTAGCTTGTGTCCCTTCAGGAAAACCAGGGCCGAGTGTTGAGTTGTAAGGACTTGGTCAGACCTGCTCACATTGCGGAGATTAGTGCTCCTGTCCCCTGACTCCTTTGAGCATGCTCAGCCCCAGGCCTGAGGCAGCGATCCACCTGTAGGTTCGTCCGGCCGGAGAGCTGACCTGCTTTTTGGTAACTCTGGCTGTGAAGGCTCGAGAAGACCTTGGCTGGCTGCTTGGCCCACTGAGCGAAGCACCGTAGTTCATTTGTTCCGTGGGACAGTAGTTGCTTGATCTGGTGTTTGGTGGGTTCCTGCTTTCTGCATAGGAAACGGCAAGGACGAAGGTCCTGCCCAGGGAGAGAACAGGCAGGTTCTAGGACCAGAAAGGAGACCCTCATGTCTGGAACAGAGCAGACATGTGGAGAGATGTAGCGCTGTGGCTGCTGAAGTCGGTGGGCCAGATGACAGTGCTTGGGAGGCTGTGTGTGGCCGTGCCACCACCTGCTTTGACTGTGACAGAGTCTCCCCATCTCCCTGAACGGAGTTAGTGACGTGCAGGGAAGGTGGCGGTGGGGTGCGCTTGCGTTGTCGTTCTCGTTAGCTGCTGCGTCGGAGGGGGTGGTGGTCGGGGGCTAAGAATTGGTCTCGTCAGCCTTAACTTCCTGTCTCGTGGTCTGCAACCTCCTTACTCCAGGACCAGTAATAGAGTTGGTGGCCATGGCGGAGGAGCGGGGAGGGACGGGAGCTTGGAGCAGAGGTGGTCCTCCAAAGGCATTCGGTCCCCCAGACTGATTTTTCGTTATGTTTCTGATGGCACAGGGAGGTCCGTGTGTCAGTGATCTTTCGTCCGTGGCATCTCTTTACCCCAAGACTTTTGCCGAACCCTTTAGGTTACCAGTAATTGAGTGCTTTTCAATGTTCTTTGTGATGCTTGTCTGTCATTTCATTATGGTTGGTTGTTACCAAGGGGTTCTAAACACGTGTCTGTGTGAAGTAATGAAAGCATGTGGGGAAAGAGTTGATGCACTTCCTTAATTTCAGGAGCAGAGGGAGAAGCGACCTTCCATTTTAAATAATAGGACTGTTTGAAGAACCCCAACAACTGAGTTACTTTTTCGTGATTCGTTCCAGTGAGAAGGGAGTTCCTGAACATTCTTTTCCTAGATGTCTCTCAGCGTTGAAGCCGCCTCGTCCACCCGTGCACACTGCATACACATCAGTGCTCAGTGACCTGGATCCCACACCCCTGGCAGCTCAGGACCCAAAGTCAACACCGTGAGTCGCCTTTTAATGGCTGGAGAGCATCAGGGACCAAAGACTGGCAATCGAGAGATGGTTCTTGACACCCTGTGATGGTTAACTTTTGAAAGCAAGAAGGAAGGGAGAATGCTGGCAGGTGTAGGCTCACCTGGCGAGGAGGGAGAACACGAATATAAAAACACCGATTATTTGCCAGCCACTGTGATACTCACAGCTCGCTGTTGGGTGCACGCTTCTTTCCGGGCCACGCGCTAAGAAAGCCTTTACGTGGATGAACTCATGTGATCCTCAGCAGACTTCGTCAAGGAGGAAGCTGTTCACAGCTGTTCAACTTTGAGAAGTTGAGGAACGTGCCCAAGATTTTTCGGCTTGCTAGGCAGCAGAGCTGGATTCCAATCACCCAGGCCGCCCAGCACGAGAGCGCACACCTGTAATCTGTCTGCCACGCTCTGGAAGGCCGCTCTCACGGGAGAAACAGAGGCTGGGCCTGACCGAACAGAAGGGGTGGTCCCTGGTCGTGTTGGAGAGAATGTGTGGAGGGAGGAAAACAAGCGGTAGAAAACAGGGATGGTACGGCGCCCGCCGTTCACAGCGGTGCTGCGGGGAGGGCACACCGCGCACCCTTCCTTAGTTGCGGCAGCAATTACCTGCTTCTGTAGTGAGTGGAATAGAGCCCCAGGCTGGGAGCTCCTCGAGGGAACCGTAGATGTTTTCTTTTTAACTGCTTGTTAATTGCCGGACGTGTTTCCAGCATACAGTAGGAGCTCCCTAAATAGTAAGCCGAATGACGGTCTCTCGAGCGGAATCAGCCGTTCACTGCGAAGTTTGTAGAAAGTGGTAGATGTGACTTAATGAAGCCCTGGGTTGCGAGGGTGTCATACGGAGCACTGCTATAGCTCAGGAGGGATATGTGATGAGAGGAAACAAGAGTTCTTCAGGGGAGGCAGACTTGTTTCTGGCCCTCAATTTCAGGAGGAATTTGAGCCTGGAGAGGACACTGAGGGACAGACAGACAGACCGTTCCAACTCCTATAGCACGTGTTTATTGAGGACCTTCTAAGTGTCCAGCCCCTTCTTCCTTCCTTCCTCCTCCTCTCGTGGCCTTCCCATCTCTGGGAGCCGTATGGCTGATGGTTCCAGGAGGTGGTCATAGAAGATGTGAGTTGAGGCAGAGACGCCTCTCAAATGGCATTTACTTCCCTGGATTGCATTTTCCTTCTTTCCTGGTGGCGTCTTTGATGTCTCACGGGTGGGTACCACTGGTTCCTCATTGCCCCCGGGCTTGGTCCTGGGTCACAAGGATGAGGAAGAGCTCAGGCACCTTATGGGAGCTTCTAGAATGTGCCTCCCTTTTTTTCCATTACTGTTAGTAAGGACGCTTGAAATTGCTTTTGTAAACTTCGTATCTATCTTGAGGATCTAGCCATGAGGAGCAGTTGATTTGTGCTCACCAAGGGTCTTGAGGGTAAAAGACAATGGATGCGTCCAAGGAAGATGTGTTCTAAAAGTCTGCTTTACCTCCTTTAAGGACAGTTCCTTCAGTTTAGAGTCCTTTGTAGAGGTTTCCCGGTTCTTTTCCGCCAGGTATGTCAAGAAGAGTGTAAAATGTCTGTGGCATTTGACTTTGTTCCTGCATTCCTTCAGCCCCTCCTTCTCCAGCTTTGTGGCCTGCAGACCACACCTGTCCCCCATCAGAGAGACGGAGCACAGGTTGTCACTCCCTGCCGTGTGTTCCGGGGCGCTCCTGTCCTCTCTAAGTCCTCATTTCTCTGTCAGTAAAATGCAGCCAGTGATACAAACGGGTAGGGCTAATTTGAGGAGGCATCTTCGGGCCTTCTTTTCTCCCTTCTGGTTTTTGTTTTGTTTTGTTTCGTTTTGAGGGTTGACCTCGGCACAGCTTGCTTTCACGGAGGGGAGAAAAGCCAAGTCCTCTGCCCTTCCTTGGCACGGGGGCGGGAGGGTGCCTGAGCCAAGGCAGAGGGGCTTTAACTCTTGCGTGAACAGCAGCGGGGCGTGGGAGGCCCCTTCATTCAGAAGCGGCTGCCTGTGTGCTCTCCGCATTCCCGTTGAACTTGGCAGCACTATTCTGGGTCCGGTCCTTTACCGGAGCCCGTTTTCTCCCACTTCTCTGTTCACAGTGATGATTTCTCAGTAGTTTAGAGTCTGTTTCTGTTACTTACCTTCAAAGTACCCCAGCTCATAAGGAGCTGTATATATGCAGTTGACCCTTGAGCAGCCGTGTGGGTCCACTTACATGGGGATTTTATCCAGTAAATACGGTATAGTACTGTAAATGGAGTTTTCTTTTAACATTCTTTATTGTAAGAATACAGGATATAACATACACCGTACGTGTTAATTGGGTATGTTATCGGTGAAGCTTCTGGTCGAGAGTCAGCCATTAGCAGTTAAGTTTTGGGGGAGTCGGAAGTTACATGCAGATTTTTGACTGTGCGAAGGTCACGCCTGTAATGTCCACGTCGTTCAAGGTCACCTGTGTGTGTGTATTAGCAGTAGATGACATTTCCGTTCATTTCCCCTTACAGTCTCTGCTTGCCAGGCCTCCTTTATACCTCCCTTCTCTGTACCCAAGTTGGTTTTTTTAAAAAAATTTTTTTTAACGTTTATTCGTTTTTTTGAGAGACAGAGACAGAGCGTGAACGGGGGAGGGGCAGAGAGAGAGGGAGACACAGAATCGGAAGCAGGCTCCAGGCTCCGAGCTGTCAGCACAGAGCCCGACGTGGAGCTCGAGCCCACGGACCGTGAGATTGTGACCCGAGCCAGCGTCAGACACTTAACCAACTGAGCCACCCCCACTCCCCTCCGTACCCAACTTCTGAGGTATGGCCCTGCATCCCTGCTGTTAAATCGCCGGTTCACCTGCTTCAGAACTGCCAGCCCCTCCTCTCTGCAAACAGGTTTTTACTTCCTCCCGTGTGTCAGGACTCAGCTAGCTTTTGATTGATTTCTCAAATTATAGGATACTTATCATTTACTGTGTGAGTGTAGTTGGTCCCTGAATTTTTGCTCATGGGTGAAATAAATGGTATATTAGCAACATTTATTCTCATTATAATGGCAGGTTACTATTAATGGAAAAGTAAGCTGCAGCTGGCTAAAAAAAAACACATTCATAGCCACATGCTGGAGATAATGGAAAAGTTCCCTGAGGCGACCTGGACCTTGGGAACGGTCAGACCGCCAGCACTTGATTCATAAATTGGCCCTAGTGGCATCAGGCCATCTTGATGGATCTGAGAGTCCTTTTTATACGAAAGAAGGATGATGAAGTTTGCAGTGGAGTACCAGATTCCATGTAAGGACTCAGGGTGAAGAACCCTGAGCTGAGATCTACATGAGACCTCTGCTCCTAATGAAAAATAGGGTGTGAGTTTGTTTTTGTTATTTTAGTCACAAGGTGCTGAGTGATTAAGACCAGGCTCTCCCCTCGTGGTGGGGCGTGGAAATGTTTTCTCAGAAAGTAAGACCGTTGAAGTGTTGTCACCTATGAGTGAAACCTGGCAAGGAGTTCTCTTTTCTGGAGGGGTAGGTGTAATTCTCACTAAAATGTGAATGACAGACAAGACTAAACCTCTAAGGACTTCTCTAAATCTTTTTATTTTGGAGACGTGGCAACATGTACAAAACCCAGAATAGTCTCATGAGCCTGTGTGTCCCCATCTCCTGGCTTCAATAGTGACCCACCTCTTCACCACTCTCGCGTCTTCTTTGTCCCAGTCTCCTGCGCAGTCTTTCACGGTATTGTGAAGCAAACTCAAGATTTCATGTAACTTCATTCCCACTTATTCCAGAATGTATTTGTAAAAGGTAAGAGGTTTTAAAATGCACACACACACACAGTCCCGGTGAATCTCAGATGGGAATATCGGAGAGAGGAACTTCTGTGAACGGAGCACCTTTCAGAGGGCCCCTTGCTTCCGGATCCCCCTCCTCGGGGCAGAAGGAGCCTGGGAGAGGAAGCTTAGCCTCTAGTTCGTTGAGGACCGCCCAGCTTGGGTCTTGTCTTCCTCTGTGCCCCTTGCTTCTGTCAGACATTGATTACAGCTGCTACTGACCATGGCTGTGTCTCCAGCACAGCCACACTGGCCCTGCGCTGGGAGCGCTGGGAACTGAGGAGTTCAGAGAGGAGTGACCGGGGCTTACGAAGTTTCCACCAGCGCCCTGGGCCTCCCGGCCTCCCGTGTGTTGATGAATGAGCTCATTCCCTGATGATGACCTCAGAAGAGACAGGCTGTCTCCCACAGGCGGCTCTGCCGGTAGTCGTTAAAAGGGTGTTTGTGCTGTGGATTCTTCACATGTATTTAAGAGTAGGCAGGACAACACATGAGCTTCTGCGTACGGTCCGTGAACCTCCACCCTTGTGAACTCGCGTGGCCAGTCTTGCTTCGTCCGTGTATCTTTCCACTTCCCCATCTTCTCCTTGTGTTGGAAGCAAATCCAAAGGATGGCCTGATTTCATCCCAAAGTATTTTAATCTCTTATAAAACATAGGGTTTCCCCTTTTTTAAAAAGGAAAAACAGCCTACGCATATCACTATCCTACCTACAAGTCAGCAATAGTTCCTTAATATCATCAAGTCTCTGGTGAGTGTTCAGATTTCCAGTCCAGACACATGTTTGACTCATGTCCAGATAGGATCCATCCACATACTGTGATTGGTTCATAGACCCCTAAGGTCTCTCAAACTACAGGTTTCCCACCTGTATCTTCCCTGGCCCCCTTGTTTTACTTGTAATTTATTGAAGAAACTGGAGAATTTCTCCCACCAGTGTTTTTGAGGGCTTATTATGTACTTTGATTTTTCAAATTATAGGATGCTTATCGTTTATCGTATGAATGTAGTCATTCCCTGAATTTTGCTCATGGGTGAAATAAATGGCATATTAGCAGCATTTATTCTCATTATGATGGCAGGTTACTATTAATGGGAAGTAAGCTGAAGCATAAAGCTGGTAAGAACACTCTGTGATCTGTTTGGCTTCTGGTGACATTTATGTAAAGAAAAGCAGCCAATAATCTATGATAATGATGGTGACAGCAGTTAGCATCAATTGAGGGCTTACTCTCTTTCTAGGCGTGTGCTGATGGTGGCACCTTGGATTGTTTAATGTTTGGTACATCCTCACAGATGAGGAAACCAAGGCTTGGAGCAGAGAGCCCCGTCCGAGGTCACAGGACTTGTGTGCGAAGAGCCAGCACGCGACCCTGGCCGTCTGACTCCCACACCAGCGCTTTCGCTCTTAGGGCCTCCTGATGCCCAGCTAGGAGGAGCCGGGCCTTCCTGGCTGGCTCTCACTTGGCTTTTTCAGAGCCTGGGCCGTGAAGGCACTGGCCAGTGAGCCGGCCATCAGCTTGTCAGACCCGGGAGTTACGGCAGGGATGAGGAGGGGTCACAGAGATAAATTCTCACTGACACGCTCCATACCCACAAACAAACCTGAGTGCTTGCTCACACGGCGGGCGGCTCCTGGTGTCGGTCGTGCTCAGCAGATGTCCACAACCTGCTCCTGTGTGCACACGCTCCCCACCCAGTGCGACAAAGGAGGAGCTCCACTCTTCTCAGCGCCCCTTTTCACCGGGCGGGCCGGCTTTCTTCGCTCTGGCTCCCTGGTCTTTCGGGGGCACGTTGCCCTAGGCAGGGCATCGCCAGCTGCAGGTGACATCGGTGTCCCTGTGTGGCACGCGCACGCCCCAGTCTTGTTAGCGTCTGGCCTTGCCCATCTTCTGATTTCTCTGAGACCTTCGGGCCTCTCATTTCCCATGTCCTGGTGGAGTCACTGCCCTCTGGTGATGGTGACAAGCCCTGCGGTTGGCTCACTGTCTCCATTTGGCTGCCTTCCCGTTCTGTTGAAGTCTCATTTCTGGTTTTGTCTCTGATCTGGGAGTCTGGTGTCCTTGACAGTGAACGGATGAAACTTTCTTAGACACCAGGGAAAATGATCCACTCCTCCTTTTTGGGACGTAGATAAAAAAAAGTTGTAATTGGGGTGGCTGGTTTTGAGCTTTTCAGACCCACACTCTTTTGGGCCTGTTTTATATTTGCTTTCCTCCTTGAAGCGGGAAGTGGCTTCTTGGAGCTACTTCTGGGTCCTCAGAAGGAATCGTCTCTACAGAAGTGGGTACAGGAGGCATTGTCCTGTTGGGGTTGGGCTCAGTGTTGAGAATAGGCCAGGTGAAGGGACAGAAGTGTCCCACCCCAGGCCACCAGCCAGCCCACCAGTAGCATCTAGGAGGTATCCCTGGCAGAGTGGAGCTATAGCAGGTGGGGGTGGGGCCAAAGGCTGAGACGTGGAGGAGGGAGGGGTTGACTTTAATGCTCGAGGATGGAATGGTGAAAAACGGCTCTAGGCCGGGTTGGTCCAGTCTGTTTCCCTGCGTAAAACTCAAAATGGCTCACCTTTGCCTTTAGACGGATTTAGACGAAACGTGTTTTTAACATGTTCACACCGTAAGACCCTGTGTGTTACAGCTCGTGCCTTCTCTTTGAGACACAGGTCTCCCCTCCCTCAGCTTGTTTTAGTTCCCAGATGTGTGTGTTCTCCTCTCCAGACCTGCCCACAGGCTGCTCTTCACCCGAATCCCTGTTCTTTCTCCGTGCTCCCTCCCCATTTGCCCCGGCTGCTGCCTTGCATCCTTCAGATCTTCTCCCAGGAGCTTTCCCCGTCACCCGGCTGCCCTGCCCAAGGCCAGGTTCGGTTGGCCAGGTGTCTCGTCGCAGCCCTGTCTGCTATCCTTGTCGTGCGAGTGTCGTGTTGTGTGCTGGCCTGCCTGTGTCTTTGTTTCCCCTCCCCCTCATCCTCTTCCGTTGCCTTGTTCACAGTGCTTGTCCTGCCACCTGCCGTGACCCCTGCCACCTGGCCGGTGCTGGTGCTTGTCTCACAGAGGAGGCTTTTGGTTGCAGGTGGCGGGGACTCTGCTGTGTGTTTATCAGGCCTGGCCTGTGTCATTGCTGTCCTCCAGGACGAAGACGACTGGGGCCTTCCCTGTCTCCCTCCTGGTTTGGTCAGGACCCTGTGACGGCTGCTGGCCGTTGGGCTGTCAGTAGAAGTGGCGAGTGTCGTCCAAAGCTGAAGGCTGGAGTGGATTTTCTTCGCATTTCTCCTGTGGTGACCCTGGAAGCTGTGTGTTCTGTGTGGCGTGGCTACAGACAACACTAGCCTGGGTTCCCGAGTCGCTGCTTGGAGGGCGCGGTGCGGCACGGGCACGCCGCTGGGCCCCCTACAGGCTGGGTGAGAGCAGGAGCAGACCGGATCTGCCAGGCTTTGCTTGTTACTGTGTCAGAGCACCACCTACCCTGACTGTCCCCAGGAAGAGTATTCCTTGATCCCAGGGAGACACCGGCTTGAGGTGTGGCTGAATTGTGAGATGCGAGCTGTGTTACCAGGTGCCTGTTGCCCTCTGTCTGGCCCCCGCCTCTACCATTTCTGAGTTGGCATCATCTTCTGTGGATGTCCCCCTCTCCTCGGCCTGGTCATACATGGCTGTGATAACCCCTGGACAAATGTTCTTGTTTGAGGTTCCCATGCAGAGGAAAAAGCAAGAGTTTCCTTCCGTTCCCAGCAAGAGGCTTCAGCTGACTCGGATAGAGCCGGCTTAGATCCCACACTCCCTTTCCAGCCAGGATCTCACTCATGTGCTAGGCTAAGGGAGGGCCCTGTTCACACACGCAGGCGGAAGGCTGGGGAGAGGGGGCCCCACATGAAAACTGAGACCATTGCTAGACGGGAAATGGGTGCCAGAGAGGTGGATGCCAGCGTCCACGTCGGCGCTCAGTGAACGTTTGAATGAGTATATGAAAGAACAAACAACGTCTTGAGTTGCCAGCCGAGTCGGTACATAGATGAATGACCCTCGTCCTTGCCTTAGGGGCTCACAGCCTAGTGGCGGAGTCAAACCGTGATTTCCAGCAGCAAGGGGTCAGAGAACCAAAACGAGTACCATAGAGAAGAGAGGGTTAGCTGCGAGGTCTGGTGGTGGAGGGGACATGGTTTGGCCTAGCCCGGGCAAGATAACGCCAGCACTCTCCCATTTCTAAGCTGGGGCCTGCAGGCGGAGCAGGCATTCACCAGAGAGACAAAGGAAGGACGGTCCCGGCTGCGGGAGCAGTGTGTACAGGGGTCTGACCAGGTTGTCAGGAGGACACTGGCTGGCGGATGACGGAGGCAGAAGCCGAGCGTCCTTTATCAGCGCTGTATCCATTGGACACACCTGCTAGCGCCTTTTTCGCTGGCTCCGATTAAGATTTGTTTTTCCAAAAGTGGTACGATTGGAAAATGTTCTCTTCCCTTGGCCTTCTCCTCTCCTCCTGCCCCTCACACGGGCATCCGTGGGCTGTCACACGTCCCTCCTGCTCGCCGCTCTCGGCCCGTGACAGCAAGCCCCTCGCAGAGCCCGGCCGGCCGTCTCCAACCGTGCAGGAAGATGTCGTTTTCCGGGTTCGGGCGGTGGTGCCGAGAGACTTTGGTTTCTTAACATCGCTCTGCAGTTGGGTCCTGGGGGTCGACGCCTGAAGACGATCAGCTGGAGGGGGTTGCGGCCCTCTGGCTCGGGTGTGATTGGTCAACATTTTGTGCTAAGCGTTGTCTGAGGGGGCCCTGTCATTTTAGACGCGGGGCCCGGCTTCTAACAGCTTGATGTCATTGTTTGCTTTATCTAAAAGGAAGTAAAACCCTCTCTCCCCTGCCCATTCTCCACCACGGAGAGGCTGGTGCAGCACCGTGGCTCTGGGGATAGGTTTGCAACAGCCCGAGGTTCGACTGTCTTAGCTTTTGTGTAAGAATTGCTGCGGACGTCCGTGCCAACCGCTTTCCCATGTGGAACAGGTAGAAACCTTCCCCCAAAGTGCCTCACGCACCTGGAAATGGAGCCGTAAATGAATGAATGGTTAGGTGCAAATGAATACAGTTGATGGCACTTAATAGGCCCCTACTGTGTGTCAACAGCTGCACTGGGACATCCCACACACCCTCTCATTTAATCAGCATAGCCGGTCAGGAGACCCAGGCTCAGAGAGGTTGAGCAGACCCTCCCCAGTCACACCTCTGGGACGTGGCAGTGCTGACATCGGAACTCCGTTCCCATGCCGGTGGGGCGGGGGGGGGGGGGGGGGGAGGCTGTGATCCTGCCACCTCACCCTTCAGACGGTGCCTTTGTGTACGGAGGTGCCCCTGGGATTGGACGGCCGTCTTTGGAGGTTAAGCTTAGCATTCGTTTCCTGACACATTTTAGGACTGTCCTCTAGTGGAATACCTTTCTAAAATTCGAAATAGCCCCAAGACGGGAACGGGAGCGGCTTTGAGGTTTCTTGCCTCCTCCTTGCTCATTACAGTGCAAATTAATCAAATGAATTATGTAGCTCAGCTAATAACTCGCTTTGATCCAATAGCTCTGTAGAAAGAATGAGTGGAACATTTTTATTTAATCCACTTTGGGGGCGTAGTTGAGTGGATAAAAAAAAAAATAAAAGCACAGAGAATCCATTTTATCCATGAGTTTTCAGCCTTCCTGTTGTTTTGGGCGGGTGTCTTTCTTCATAATTGTTAAGGTCCTTGTCAGGCTGGCTAGCTTACATGTGTTCAGCGTTTATACTGTGTTGGGCATTTTTCTGAGCCCTTTGTGTCATTTGATGCTTAAAATCACTCCCTGTGGTGGTGTTACTGGGCCCCGCATTTTACGGGGGAGGAAACTGAGGCGTGGTGACACTATTCCCATTTCAGGTCCCACGGGTACTTGGTGGCAGAGTTGGGAGTTACATTCCAATCCCTGCTGGAAAGAATTGATTTTTGAATTTGAACTACAAGTGATGATGGAGGTGGTCTGTCCCTAGGTTGGCCAGAGTGTGAGGGTTCCAACATGGCCTGAGGCGTGTGCCCTGGCCGTGTTACCTAGCCTCTGGCTGCCTTGGCTGCCCCTGTTGATGGCCTGGGAAGAATCATTTCTTTTTTCTTTTTTTAATTTTTTTTTTTTTTAACATTTATTCATTTTTTGAGAGACAGAGCGTGAGTGGGGAAGGGGCAGAGAGAGAAGGAGACACAGAATCCGAAGCAGGCTCCAGGCTTCACGCCATTGGCACAGAGCCCGATGCGGGGCTTGAACTCAGGAGCTGCGAGATCATGACCTGAGCCGAAGTTGGACGCTCAACCGACTGAGCCACCCGGATGCCCCTGGGAAGAACCATTTCTGAGGCGTAGTGTTGAACGGGGATAGGCATCTCTTCACGCTCTTCCTCTTCTCCATAGGTGAGAGAAGGACTCTCTCGTCTCATTACCTGCTGGGGACAGACTGTGTCCCTCCTGCACGAGCAGCCTGAGCTCCAGCCGTCACAGAGCAGCTGTGGGTGTAGTCGTGCCGCGGGCCTGTCTCTGCTGATGGGCTGAGAGTGGCCCCAGCGTGCTTACTCAGGGACAGGGGGCCATCCCTGGTTTCTGTGGATGCACCGCTCAACCCGAGACCGGGAAAGACCCCGGTCCTCCTTTCTCTGCAGTCTGCGCGGGAATCTGGAAGGCTCTGGGCTCCCGCCACAGCTACTGCGCTGCTCCCTGAGAGCTGGTCCTGACTGCCTGCCCCGTCCTCTTCTAGGGGATGAGGACACACTTCCCCTCTGGGGAAATGCAGACCTTTCCATGGGCGGTGTCCCCAGGCCGGCCCCTGCCTCCCTTCTGGCTTGCCATCACACGGCCGAGGACTGCGCGTCCCTCCCGGAACCGCTCTGGGTCTCTCTGGGTCTCTGGATCCAGGCCCAGACAGGCGGGGCGCCAGGGAGGAGCTGGCTGTCCGTTCCCACCAGCTCATCGTCCACGTCTCCGGGCATTGACTAGACGGGGATGAAGAGCACTGCGGGGGAGGGGGGTGTGTCGGGGTCACTGTTCCCCCTAGGGCACCCACACCCGCCACGGGGCGCTGAGGTCCACGCCTGCTCGTCCCCCTGCGCCAGCCGCTAGTTGAGCTTTCCACGAGCCTGCTGTGTTAGAGCGCTTGCCGCTCGTGCTCTGGGCCACGCGCCTGAGCCCCTCTTCCTGCCAAACCAAGGGCGCTCGCTTGCGCAGTTGTCCGGCCCTTTGTCGGTTCTGCCGTTCACCAGACAGCTCTCTCGCACAGCTTCAGGCTGATCCCCCCCTCCCCGGCACCCTGCTTTCTCCGCGGCTTCCGCTGACGAAGGTGAAGGTCACCCCTGCAGCGGGTGAAGGAGGAGCTGAGCGAGCCCGGCTCCGTCTTCCTCCTCGGCGTGAGCCACCCGTTCTGGTTCCGGTGCCGCAGACTGCGCTTCGCGGGCGCCGGCCGTCCGCCACTTTGACGTGGTGACAGGAGCTTCCCGAAGTTCCTTCTCCCCTCCACGGAAACTTCGGACTGCCCCGGTTCACTTACGTCCCTGGGCCACGCAGGCAGCTCCGTCGCCGGTTACTGGAGCAGAAGAGGTTGAGAGTGGGCTTTGCTGAATTTTTCTTCTCCTCCACGTTGTCCAGGTGGCTTAAGAAAATTGATTTTGTTTTTTTTTTACATTTTAAAGATAAAAGAGGGAGACCAGCCTTACAGAAACTTTTTCTCCCACAAACTGCACCTTCTGTGTACCAGCTCTTTAACTTCCAGGTGCCTGAGAGTCACGCTTCTTGAAAACGAGTCTTTAAAACTCCCTTCCCCTCCTCGACATGAAACGTGTTTGGTGGGAACGATCCAATTCCCGCTCTGCAACACGGAGAAATTCTTTTCCCTTGGGGAAGAGAACTGAATTTAAATGCTGAAACATTACCCTTTTGTTTTCTTGAAAGATCTTTTCTGCTTTCGGTGGAAGAAGCTTTTAAAATTAATGGAAAATTCCTCTATCCCTTTGCTGTAGCTCAGGAGGAGAACAAGGTACTGGTTTCTCTGTCAGTAACGTAACTGCTGCCTTCCTGGGGTTTGAGGTTTGAATTGCTGCGGCGGCATATATTTTAAAGCAAGGTGGTGGTCAATTTGGATGAAAACTGATAAAATCGAGTGGATTAAATCGGCTGTCAGCCGTTAAAATGCCATTTTGCGTCTGAAACTTTCTGCCAATAGCTTTTATGTATGTAGGGAAAGAAATGTAAATTTCCCCCCATTTTTTTTTGACACCTCAGAATTGTAACTTTGTGCACGAGTGTGTGCACGTGTAGCACTTGACAGCTGCTAGAGGGTGGGCCTGTAGACTTCTATAAAGTGCCAAATAATAAATATCTGGGGCATGCAGGCCACACAGTCTGCATTGCAGGTTCTCAGCCCTGCCACTGGAGGCCCCACGACAACCCTAGACAGTAAGCCAACATGGGTGTGGCTGTATCGGGGAAACTCTTTACCAAATCAGGTGGCCGTGGGCCGGTCCCTGATCTAGGTGGTTCTCCAGCTGCCTGATGCTGGCGATGGCGGTGATGGGGGGCATTGTGTGTTAGAATTGGCTACCGTTTTGAGTGCCTGTCATGGGCCAGGCAGTAGGCATGTTTCACGCTCCTGCATGCTTGAAGGGAGGGTGAGAGTGATTATTGCCACTTTACAGAAGAATAAAGTGGGGTTCAGCTACGTTGTCATAAAACTTTATGAAAACTGTGAAAACGTGAAAAATCTACAGTTCAAAGGACACCTACTCTTATGTGTGTTTTGCACTGATAGACTTTTCTGTTATCGATTGTATTGTCTGCCAGCTTTCTGGGAGCTCTGTGTTAGGTGCGGTACCTTTTGCAAAGCACAGTGGACTATCTTGGAGACAACATTTTAGGGTGAATATGTTTTGAAAGAAATCTCATCATAAAAAAAAAAGAACTTTTAGTTGGAGAGGATCCATTTTGGGCTCTTGAGGAGAAAAGCCATTGAAAATGAAAGGTAACTTGATTAGTCACATTCTCATGACACTAGGAGGGAAGTAACCTATCACTGAAAAAAATACAGAGAAGTAAAACTTAGGAAAGAAAACACACTTGCTGTTCATCGCGGAGATCATCACGTCGGGGTTTGTTACGACAACATTTTATTTCTATGCATAGATACGGTTATCTATGTCTTGTATAGGTATATAAATAGAGGTATTATCTGTCACATAATACACTTATTTTTGACGGCAATGTACTGAATTTTTAAACTTGGAATCCTACTCTCTGCAGAGGTGTGTAACTTATCATTGAAATCAGATTCCCACTCTGGAGGCGTTGTCAGTAGCTAGTGGCTTAATAACACCACTTCTGGGTGCATAATGTGACCTTCCAACAGGCTGTCAGATTGCCCTCTGACTTGGTAGGCTTTGAAAGGGTAGGGACCTGTCCTTGGTCAGCAGCACATAGGTCTTCCCTCTGGGTGTGTGGGGATGAGTATAAGGTGAAACTTTCTGCTGTCCAAAAGTCTTCATTTAAGAAATGGTATTCACGAACTCCTGCCCAAAGGTCCTCTGGTCTGTCCATGTGAGACCCTTTTGTCCTTGAATTAAGCTAGATCACGGGCAGGAGCAAATGTGGTCTGAGTTGCTTTACTGCTTAGAGAATTATTTCACAATTCACCATGAAGCCGTCGGCCTCTTCTTTCTGAGTTGGAATTAGTTTGGCCATGACTGAACTCTAGAATTTAGCCCTACCTTGAAGCGTTGTCCACGTGCACCAGGAAAGACATGTACAGTCAGATCCATTGTATTGCTTATTAGGTGACACATTCACTACAACTCACACCTCCATCAGCAACAGATTAGAGTTAAAAGAAGTGGAATGTCATGTAGAAATCAGTGCAGCGGTGAAAATGGATGTTGTTGAGCTGGTGCATCATGAGAGTAGGTCTCATGAAGAACGTGTGGCCTGAAGAAAGCAAGTTGTAGTAGAAACCTGTTTCTATTAAAGACCAGAATAGTGTAGAATGGAACAGGAGACAGGGTAGGAGTCCACACATGCGGTGAACCATACATCCCCAAGGGGGTGACGCATTTAAAAACCAGGCTAGTGATTGGGGCGCCTGGGTGGCTCAGTCGGGTAAGCGTCCGACATCAGCTCAGGTCATGATCTCACGGGTCGTGGGTTCGAGCCCCGCGTCGGGCTCTGTGCTGACAGCTCAGAGCCTGGAGCCTGCTTCCTATTGTGTGTCTTTGTCTCTCTCTGCCCCTCCCCTGCTTGCACACACTCTCTGTCTCTCTCTCTCAAAAATAAACATTACAAAATTTTTAAAAAGTAAAAAAAAAATTAGGGTAGTGATAATAGATGGGGAGAGGGTTTCAAGAGTACAAGAAGGTTCTATATCTTAAGCGATATAGGAAGTGAGTAGGTATACAGATGTTTGCTTTATTATGGTTACTTATTTCCTAGTCGTATGTGTTCTTGTTGCTTGAAATCTTTCGTAGTTTAAAAATTGGATTTGTCGGGAGCATGGGGCCCATATTCCCACACAGTAGCCGTTGGCTGGAGCTGAGGTACAGATTCCTGCGTTAGGTGCTACGCAGACTTCCCAGCTTGTCAGAGCCCCTAACTGTCTCCTGTCCTCTGCTGTGCCCCTGGCTCAGTGTACCTCCCCCATTTCCATTGGCACTTGAATTTTGATCTCTGGCCTTGGGCTGATAGAGGAGTACGGCTTACTGAAAATCATCGTGGTTTTTCCTGCAGCATGGAGGTAAGGATGTCGTGGTTCAGTCAGATTGTGTGTGATTCTTGTGTGAGAGAAACTTGAGTTTGGTAGATGGACCAGGAATGATTTTTTTGACTAAGTAGCCCGTTCTTGTGTGTGGTATGGATGTTGTCACTGGTGTTTGCTTCTTTACCTTGGCTGCTAGGAAGCTCAGAGACAAATGTGGGCTCGTCTCTAGCTAAAATGGAGGTGTTGAGGCATGTGTCTTTGATTCCGACCTTACTATTGGCTCTGTCTATTTTCCTGCCTCTCCTTCCTCCTCTGTGTCCTCACTTAATTTAAAAATACTATTCCATAATATACCCGTTTATAAGTGGCCATTATTCTTTTGGGGAAAAAAGAGGATATAAATTAGAAACCTCTCACTTAGAATGATGGCAGAATATGGGTTTGCGAGAACATTCTGGAAATCTGAGTTTTATCCAGAATGTTTTATTTACAAAGCTGCCTTGGTGATCTATTTCAGCCATGTGGGTTACTAATTTCCCAAGAATGAGAATATAATTAAAACACACTTACCGCTAAAACGCAACTGAACATAATTTGATCTTTGATAATTTGGAAGGCAGTTAAGGAACTTGCCTTGCCTCAAGGCCATAATTACAAACATCAGTTAGGATAGTGTGACACTATAAAAAAAAGGCTGGTTATTTCAGCTTTCTGATGATTTCCAGTCTGTAGGAACCAGAGTTGAGAGTCTGTGTGCAGTGTATACATAGGTCTTATGAGCGCCTAGAAGTCGTTCTACCTGATTTTGGGCAGAAGCGTATCCGGAAAGGGGTTGTGCATAGAAAGGGTTCCGTTCTCCAAACACGTACTAGGCAGTGCCTACCTGAGTGCTGGGAAAAGCCTCGCCTTTTGGTTCACAGCAGCACATGAGAAGGTAAATAGATAGGTTTTGAAGAAGCGGCGAGAGCACAGACTGGTCTCTGGCCTGAGCACGAAGGGAGTAGCTGAAAGAAGTCGCTTTCACGGGAAGGAGCGCCGCCCCCTGGGAGGCGGAGTGTGGGTGGGTTGGGATGGGGGGGGGGGGGATTGAGGGAGGCCTGAAACAACCTGGTTTGTTTTAGACGCTTGTCTCTTTTTTCATCCTTATCCTGATGGTGCTAGAGGAGGTGGCGGAAATGATGGAGGCGGCCGTGTGGGAGATGGGGTGCTGGCTGCAGCGTTTAGGGGGCTCAGATGTGCCCGGAACTGTGCTGTGCTCTCGGCACACGTGATCGCAATTCAGTCCCCATAGCAACCGCGTGGGGGTAGGTGTTCGGTATCCTCCCTTCTGCGGATGAGGAAGCTAAGTACCTTCTCAGGAGACGGGAGCGAAAGGAGACGGATAGGGGTTCACTTGCCCATGTCCTTGGATGTTCACTCACACCGGGGTCCACCCCGCACAGAGCCCCTCCCTCAACACCCCGTTGTTGACTCAGCTTTATCGAGTTCTTACTCATGCATCAGTTGTGTGCGTGGAAGAGGGGTACAAGGGGATGATTTGACACGTGTGTGGCATGAAAAGCTGGCCACAAAAGGTTACTTAACACCTCCATCCTCTCCCATAATTACCGTTTGTGTGTCCACGGAGAGAACGTTGATGATCTGCTCCCCTAACAACTTTCAAGTATGTGGCACGTATCATCAATGACAGTCACCGTCCTGTCCATCGATCGTCAGGATGCATCTTAACAGCTGGAAGTTGGTACGCTTGGATCAGCATATCCCCGCTTTCCTGAGCCCCTGGCAACCTCGACTTCCTATTTCTGGGAGTTCAGCTGTTTGAGACACTGCAGCTGAGTGAGACCTTGTGGAATTTGTCTTCTGCTCTCGGAGTCATTTCACTTAGCATAATGCTCGCAAGGTATATCCTTGGTGTCACAAATGGCAGAACTTCCTTCTTTTCATGACCACCCTATTCACAACTGCTTCCTGCTCCCCACAGACAACTCTTCCTGTCCCCTAACCCTGCTTTGCTTTCTTCCATATCTGCTATTTTCTGGCTTGTTCTCCGTGTCACTGCTCTGCTGACTGTGTGTCCCCACTGGCATGTGAACGGTGCATGGTCCCTTTGTCCACTGTTGTGTGCCCAGTGCCTCGAAGAGTGCCCACATGGGGTGGGGCTGACGCTTCATGGAGAGCTCTTGTTTCCCTGCCCCCATCGTGGGAAAGTTGGGCTCATTGTCCCAGAACCACTTCTTTGTTTTTTTTTTTTTTTCTTTTTTCAACGTTTATTTATTTTTGGGACAGAGAGAGACAGAGCATGAACGGGGGAGGGGCAGAGAGAGAGGGAGACACAGAATCGGAAACAGGCTCCAGGCTCCGAGCCATCAGCCCAGAGCCCGACGCGGGGCTCGAACTCACGGACCGCGAGATCGTGACCTGGCTGAAGTTGGACGCTTAACCGACTGCGCCACTCAGGCGCCCCCAGAACCACTTCTTTAAGAGGAGTCGAACATCTGGGTTTTTTCTGAAATCTTCATTTCAAAATGGTGGGAGCGATTTTAATTGGAAACACTCAGGGACACCAACAAAATGCAGTTGTTGCTGGGTTCACCTTGCGCCCGCTGCCTGCACCCCTCCGTCAGTCTGGGAGTGGCCTCTGCCGACTGGAAGCAGAGGTGTGTCCGACCCGTCCTGCTGGTAGCCCTGTGACGCCATGACTGGAGTGGGGACAGGGCGCTTGGTACAGGAACCCTGCCCCAGGTGCCTGGACTCCCGACAGCACAGGGTGGAGGGTATCTTAGTTCCCAGTGACAGTGTGACTGTGACAAGTCACTTTGCTTTTCTGTGTGTGTCTTACCATCCCCAGAAAGAGGAGCAGCGCAGAGCCCAGCCATATCCGAGCCTCAGGCAGGAGGAGGAAACCATAATACTGGTCCCATATTTCCTTACAGTTTTGCTCTTTTGTTCGTTAGAGACCCTTAGGCCTTAATTTTGGTGTTTCAGAATATCGCACGAAAACATTATCATGATGGGGGAGTTTTTTGGCGTCCCCTTAACTTTTGCACCTGGCCCCTGGTCACCCCAGTCCCACCCCGAAAAGCAAAAGAGGATTGCTTTTGACGTTGGAGCCCATTTGGGCTCAGAAACCTCTGACATGGTGCAATTCCAGTTTTACAATTAAGGCTCCCTGGGCTTTGAGGAGGAAGAGACTGTGTTTCCACCTAGAATTTTGTCAAATCACTTGTCCTTTTACGTGGCAAGGCAGAGTTCCAACCAGCTCGATAACCTATCCTGACACATAATAGGCCTTTAAATAACATTTTGTGATTTGTTGAAATCTTTGGCTGGAGAATTAGATTATTACAGAGCGTTTCCAATCTTTGTCCTGTTCTTGCGAAGACAGAGTGTGTGAATGTCTTTGAGTGCATATTTCGCCGCCTTTACAACCACGTTCCCTCCGGCTGAAATTGAAGGCAGCTTCCGTGTTTGATGATGATTGCTGGGAGTTAGCCCACTGCTAATGGCAGAGCTCCTGCTGCAGTGGCCTGGCCTTCGGGGATAATGGCAGAATGTTCGATTTCGCTTCCCCAGCACTTTGGAACTTGTTCAAAAAAGTTACTCTGGGTGTGACAGTAAAGGACAGACTTGTTGGGCGAGCTGTCCTGTTGAACTCACTGGGGGCGGGAGCCCCTGGTTGAAACAGAATGTTTGTCTTGGTTGGGGGTGGGTGGAATCGCTGCTCTTGAAGCTTCGTCCTGAGACCGCATCTGGGGTTGTGGGCACATGGCTGTGGGCCACGTGTGCCATGGGGGGGAAGGCAGGGGGGAAGCAGAGTGGTGTCTTAGAGCATGACGTTCAGAGGGGTCCAGGCTGGATCCTGAGCCTGGTGTTTTCAAGGGTGGGTGTGTAGGTGACCAGAATCAGGTCCCTCTCCTTCCCTGCGCCTCGGTGTCCTCGTCCTTAGTCGGCCAAACAGGCTGTTCTGCGAAAGGATTGCAGAAGCCCCAACAGACAGGTACGGGTTCAAATTCTGGATACGCTTCACTGCTAGGAATCTTACTTTTTCTCCTCCGTCAAATGGAGTAGTGATCCCAAGTGCGTGTTGTCATGAGTGTGACTGATGATTTGTATCGGGTGCCTGGCGGACAGGATGTGGGGTGGCCGGTGTGTTCTGTTGCTGGGGCTGAGGGAGCTGTTTGCTCTCATGGGCCCCATGGGTACGGTTTCTGTCCCCACGCGGGATGATATCACAAACAGTGTGCAGCATCAGGCGTGTGGAGTTGGCCCCACACCCACGTTGCTGGAATGTCGGATGGGGGGACGGATGCACAAAGTCCTTGTGTCGCGAGGGGCTCGTTTCTGTCCGCTGTTTCATCCCGTGAGTCTGGCCCGGAGTGGGGCAGCTCAGCGGGTGCACACTTGCCATGTGCACATCTAGGCCAAGAAGGGACAAGAAGCCATCACTGGTGGAATCCGTGGAGGCTTCCTGGTCTCCTGCATGGTCTCGAGTGTGTTCCAGCCTGGAGCGGCTCTGGGGAGGGTGGAGGCCCATCCGCATGATGGTCTGTGCCCAGCCGCCTTTGGTCAGGGCTCCGGATTAGCACTCATGTGGCTGTGCCAGTTGTGACAGTGGTGAACTACGTCCCCCACCTGTCGGCGATGTGCTGTCATGAACTTCCCATGTCGTCCTTTACTTCCCCACTGACCTTGACCCTCTGGACTCTCAGCCCACCAGCCACCTGTGCTCTGAGGTTTTTTTGTTTTGTTTTTTACCACCGGCAGCAGGGGTGACGCTTCACTGGCTGTGGTGGCACCTGACAGGCAAAAGCCCAGGACTCATCTATCATACCACCAGCTGGCCGGCCACCCAGCCTCTTTTCACAGTGGGACCTTGGGGACCTGCAGACCCTGTCCCATCGTGACTGTTCCCCACAGGGCCTGGGGTTGTCCCAGATTTGGAACAGGCTCCAGGTTGTGTACTATCCATGTGCTAGGTGAGTGCTGTGGCCTAGCGCTGCTCTGGGCCCTGTACACGTGATCCTCTTCAACCTCAAACACTCGCGAGTAAGGTACCATCATCGTGTCTGCCTTGCGTGTGTTGACTTCCTATACGAATACCGCGTGCTCGCGGCTCACCAGTCCCTGCTCTGGGTGTCTGGGATAAACTGAGCAAAACATGAGAGGACCCTTGACTTTGAAGGTGGAAGGCAGATTGTCGCAATGCGTGTGTAATACTGCCTCTTGCGATTTACACATAAACGACGTTCTAGATGGGTACAAATGACAGGCCATCCCGCCAGATTTTTAGCCGGAGGGTCTTGACAACACGTAAGGATTTGTTTACCTAATAAGCAAAAGCAGTAACAATGCCTGCAAGGCACGGCGATCGTACGCGTGATTGTGTAAGCTGTCGATTATGGAATCCCGGAAACCTGTTGCAGGGAGAGGGGAGAGGGGCAAATCAGGGCGATGCAGGTCACAGTTGGCTAGGGTTCATGGGACCGACATGAATGCTTCTAGCAGACTATTCAAAAGGAAGCCTGTGATGGAGGCTTGTCAGTCTTTAGGGCTTTAGCATTGGCAGACGCTGCTCTAAGAGAGGATGATCCGCCCAGTGTGCTGGGGAGAGATTTTGGTTTCCGAGGCCCTGCTGTGATTCCTGTGTAACCTGAGACGGAGGGGTGAAGACCAGCACGTCCCCCAAGAGCTGAGGGTCCACTGGAGTTGTGTTCGGCTCACGGCCCTTGGTCTGAACCAAGGGCTGTGTGAGCCCCGAGCAGAGAGGTTCCCCCTGCCTCCCAGGGGCTCGAACGGGGGAGATGCACAGACACTCGCTCAGGTCCGGCCAGCCACACCCCATTACGTGCGTTTCTGGCTGATAAGATAACAGCAACCCGCAACCCGCGAGGGTACACAGCGCTACAGGCATCGCATGGTCTCTGCTCAAATGTCTGCCTCTCTGGAGGTCCTTCTTCCTCCATGCTCCCTCCAGAATCACCTGCCTCCACCCATTGTGCTCTGCCCCCCTCCGCACACTTATTTTTCTTCCCTGCACCTGCCACATTGGTTTATTTGTGGCCCATCTGTCTTCATCATCTCGCTTGTCCGCTTGGTGACAGCGAGGACTGCTTTGTGCACAGTGCTCTCTGGGAGTCTGCTCCAGTTCCCGGCACATAGTAGGTACTTGGTAGATGTGGATTGAACAAACCAAGGCTCCCAAGGACTCCTGGGGGTGGATTCCATTGTCTTCAGGGACTGTGGGGCCTGGGGCTGAGTCACAACTTCAGTCTCTCCTGCCAGTTTTTACGGGGCTGGAGGTGTGTGGTTTGGAGAAACCAGAAGACTGGCCTTAGAAGGGACAGGGCAGTTGAGGGCCCCATAGAGGTCACGCAGTGCCTCTGATCTTCCTCGGTGTTGGCCTGAAATTTATGTGCACCTCCTTCAAGTCCACGGCTTAAGTCACAACTCAGAACTACTTGATGTTTTGTCCTCCGACTTCTTGAGCCAAATATGCAGGGATCAGCGTTCAGTCAGAGAAGCAGAACCACTGAGAGATCTGTCTGTGTATGTATTAAGGAATTTGATACGGGAACTCGACCTCACACACTCGGCAGGAGTCGGTTAAGCAGACTCGTAGGGCTGCTGTCGAACTCTCATGTCGGGGCATGAAGTCCTAAGGGCAGGCCGTCAGGGAGGGCAGCGCGATGTAAGCTGGGGACATCAAGAGCATCCTGGGAGCCACACTGGAGCCAAAGGCCCAGGGCAGTTCTCATTTCATTACCCGTGGTGCTGTGGGTGTCCTGAAATAGCCAGCATGGTGCTTTGGGTGCCCTGAAACAGCCAGCATATTGGGCTGGGTTCCCTGAAACAGCCAGCGTGGTTCTTTGGGTGTCCTGAAACAGCCAGCGTGGTGCCACGGGTGCCCTGAAATGGCCAGCGTACTGGGCTGTGTTCCCTGAAACAGCCAGCGTGATGCCACAGGTGCCCTGAAACGGCCAGCATGGTGCTGCGGGTGCCCTGAAACAGCCAGCGTACTGGGTTGGGTTCCCTGAAACAGCCAGCGTGGTGCTTCAGGTGTTCCGAAATAGCTAGCGTGGTGCCTTGGGTGTTCTGAAACAGCCAGCGTATTGAGGTGGGTTCCCTGAAACAGCCAGCATGGTGCCGCAGGTGCCCTGAAACGGCTGGCGTGGTGCCACGGGCGCCCTGAAACGGCCAGACCCTCCCTCACAGAGGAAGTTTGCACACTAGAGAAGTAGACCCAGAAAGTGGAGTCTTGCAGGAGCATATGCACAAAATACATTAAAATAAAGCCCTGAGAGCCGGCCTAGCATCTTGACTGAGCATGCGGAGCCACTAGCCAGGCGGTGGGTTCAGATCCTGCCTCTACCCGTACCCGCTGCAGCTGTCTGGCCCCTCCTAGTTCGCAGCGTGGTGATGAGAATGATACCTGCTTCATAGGACTTTGAGAGGATTAATTCGCTCAACAACTGGAAAGAGCTTATCATGGCCTGAGATATACATCAAGTGTTCAAAAGGTTAATGGTAATAACAGGATGAAACGTTTACCTTTGCCCTCACTCGGATGCAGCTTCCCTCTCCTGTCCAAGATCGTAGTTGTGCTGTACTTGGAGACTCAGCTGAACGCTGATCCTGGTATTTGAGCCTGAAAACGAAAGATGCACCACAGGGATAATACTGCACCTTCAAAGCCAAGGTTGGCCTTGTGCTCTGAGGTGTTTATCCACGAGAAAAGGCAATACACATCTGTACAAAGACTTGTGCACAAACGCTCTGGGCACCTTCACTGGTGATCGACCCGCACTGTGAGCACCCACATGGACGTTACTGGTGGGTAGGTCCCCCCTGGTTGTCTGCCTGGACAGAGGGGAATGAACCAGCACTATACTCCACAGCACGGATGGATCTCGGGTATGCTGAGTGAAGAACAGCCCGACCCCCCAACAGAGTATACTATGTGATTCCGTGTATCGAAAACTCTAGCAAATGCAGTCTAGCCTCAGAGACAGAGAGAAGACAGCGGCTGCTGGAGGTGAGGGCGTGGCTAGGGGGTGCAAGGAGGGGCTATCCGGAAGGCCCGAGGAAACTCTCGGAGGTGATGGGTCTGTTCACTGCCTGGATTGTGGTGGTGATTTTGTGCACGTGAACATGTGTCAGAGCTCACCCGTGACGCTAATTAAGTGCTTATCGTATGTCAGTTGTACCTCAGTAAAGCTGCCTTAGGGGAAAAACGGTGAGGCTAGAACGACCTAGGCTGCCCTGGAAGGTGGAGGAACACTGGCTCCACTGCAGGAGCGACTTCCTCAAACCCCAGGGTTTGGGGAGAAATCAGTGAGCACGCGGCACGTCCCCCAGAGGAAAGGCTGTCAGTCAGTAACCACTGTGCGAGGAGGGAGGAGATCATGAGGCGAGGTATCTCCGGGAGCCCCGTAACTAGTGACAAATTGCAGTCAAAAGAACGTAAACAAGGCTTGCTTTCGAGAGTCATAAGCGAGCGCTGGTCGTTAATAATCACCTCCTCGGGGCAAAGGTCTGTGGCTAGAGAACCAAGCTCTTCATCTGGAAGGCGGTTGGGGACCTGGAGGAGTCATTTTCCTAAATCCGCCTGGAAGAGGAAACTTTCCTCCCTCCTCTCGAGTGTTAGTCCTCCCAGAGACTGCCGGACACGTGTCATGGTGTCATCCACCAGGTTCCGTTCTGAGGGGGACGGGAATTGAAGGCTCAGGGGGCATCTCCTGATCGCCTTCTGTGACCCACAGTCTACACTGGGACAGGGCCCGTCATACCTTGGCTGGCGTCCTGTCCTTTCTTTCCCTTTGCGAGCCGTCTCAGGTCTTAATTTGTGGCGGTTTGTGTGAGCGTTTGTTTTTTGGTCTGTTACCTCGTGACCACAAGCCCCACCTCCCTGAATCCCTGCCCTGGAGTAATGGTCCCGTTACTACTGGTTGAGAGAGGAGTCCGGACGTGATAGTAATGGATGCTCAGGAAATTGGAGCCGCTTGAATTGAGTCCCACAGCAGTGAGTTCCTGTGACAGAGAGAGTATTGATGATCTTATTTTACAGTGGCTGAGGCTCAGAGGCCGTCAGTGGCAGACCCCAGACTCAAGCCAGCTCTTTGGTGTCCAGGGCGATACTGTTCTTTTACACATCACGGCTGTGTTCTAGAAATAGGCGGTGGGCAAAGGAAGCACAAACGGGTCCTGTCCGTGCTGCTTGCCGCTGACCAAGAGGAAGGAAATGGTGGTTGGGAGCAGACCGTAGAGTCAGACAGCCTGGGCTGGAATCTTCGCTCCTTGAATTCGTAGCTGTGTAGACCATGGCCGAGCTGCTTAGTTTGCCTGAGTCTCTCTTTCCTCACCTGTGAAATGAGGATCACAACAGCTCCCCTCTCATCGCTTCGTCATGGGTTAAACGAGTTAATGGAAATGAAGAGGCTCGAACATTGCCTGGTGCCCAGGAAGCACGGTTTAAGTGTTTGTTTTTTGAAAAAGAAAGACCTCTAAAATCAGGTCTTAGTATTGTCCCTGTGAGCCTTTGAAACCAAGGCTCTTTGACTCTAATTGAAATTGCGGTTGAGTAGAAGGGAAAAAAAAAAAAAAAAAAAAGACGAGAGAAATAGAAGCCAGTCGTGTCTGTGGCCCTTAATAGATGTTGGTGGATAAAAAATGACACGCATGATGTTAACCTGTCTCGTACCAGAAGGCCCGAAACACCCAAGTCCCTTGTCTTGGGAACGGTCCTTGACTGGTTTCTGAATTACAACGGAAGGGGCGTTAGCAAACCTCGTGCCCTGCCAGACCGCTCCGGGGCCAGCATTCGGCAGGTGATTCTGTTCGCCAATTCCCCGGGTATTATCTCCGTTCTGACTTCGTGGGCTTGCATTTGTCATCTCTAGTTTCCTGGTCCAGAATCTCGAGAGACTTGGTAACCGGCTTGGGAGGGACAAAACTGTGGCTGATGGTAAAGCAAAGTGCCCGGGTGCTGTGGCTTGGATTTTAGGTGGGATCTTCTGATCCAGCCGTGGGGAAAATGAGGACCGTTGTGACATGCCAAACGTAACGGGCCTGCGTTCCGGAGAGGAGTTTGCAGACTTCTGTGAAAGGCTGGGGAGTAAATTTTTCATGCTTCGTGTGTCTGATGCTTCGTGCAGCAGCAGTTCCTCGTTCAGAGGCCGTGTGTAAACAAACAAGCGTGGCTGTGTTCCATGAGGGACTCAATTACATACACCACGCGCCCCCCCCCCCCCGCCCCGCGCCAACTCCTGTGTTGATCCCTAACCCCCAATGTGACCGTGAATGGAGATAGGGCCTCTAAGGAGGTAATTAAGGTTACATGAGTGGGGCCCTATGTCACTAGGACTGGTGACCATAGAGGAAATTTGGGTACAAGTAGAGACATCAAGGCCGTGTGCTCACGGAAGAAAGGCCCCGTGAGGACACAGCAAGAAGGTGGCCATCTGGAGTCCGGAGAGGAACCACCCCTTCTAACACCTCCTTCTTGGGCTCCTGGCCGTCAGAACCGTGAGCCCTAAATTGGTGTGGTTGAAGCCACCCCTGTCTGTAGTGCTTGGTTATGGCAGCGGTGGGACACTTGCCACAGTGCCAGCAAAACCTTATTTACAAAAACAGATGGCGTGCTGGGTTTGGCCCACCAGCTGTACTTTGCTGACCGTGCTCTAGACGATCGCCAGCAGTAAAGAAGTCAGTAAGAAGGTTTGGAGCACCCATCCGGAGCAAGGTGCTGGGGACGTAAGGGGGTGATAGGTGATGCACAGGTTCTCTGCTGGAATGGAGTTGACGCTCTCGCGGGGAGACTGGCGGCCAACAAATGCACAGAAGCGAGGCTGGCTGAGAGCAAGTAGAACTGACTACTCTGGAGAAAACAGGGGTGACGTGTGGTCAGGTGACTAGGTGGAGGCGGGGGTGGACGGAGGATGGTCAGGGGTCTCTGAGGAGGTGATGCTTGAAGCGCAGAGGTCCCGGAGTAGAGTGCCCCAGGCAGCGAGGCAGCAAAGGTCAAAGGCCAGAAGCAGGACCGAACTTGGTAAGTTGAAGGGACTGGCAGTGCCCTCGCAAATGGAAGGATTTGGGGGAACTTCCCTAGGGAGGGGGCTGACCTGCGTCTAGACTAGCGTCAGCTGCAAAAGGCCCTTTTGACCGAATCCAGGTGTTACTCTCCACCACCTCGGGGGCTGTCCCTGCGCACTTGGGTGACTGTCTCTGTGCCCCAAGGTCCTCGCTTGCCCGCTTTGAGGCCCTGCTCACTGTGGGCACAGAGTGGGCCCATCTCCTCCTCTGTCCCCTGCTCCTCCTCCTCCCTGTTATGCTGCCTGCTGTTCCCTTTTGGCTCCTGGCTCCAGCGCTCGTGTGGATACGAAGGTAAGGGCAGGGCTGTGCCCAGTGAGCTGGGAAGATGGCAGAAAGTGAGATCTTCGAGGCCACGTGGGAGCTTCATTGGAGTGTTTGGAGCAGAGACAGGTTTTAAAAGGCTCATTCTGGCTGTTGGGTTGAAAGCGGACTATGGAGTGGTGGCTAGGGACAGAAGCCCCATGTCTCTGGGAGTTAGAAACCTCACATTTTATTATTAGTATTGTTATTTTTATTAAAGAAATTTGACTTGTACTCTGTGTGTGCGCCTTGCTTCGTACTTGCCCTGTGTGGTGGATATCACATCAGTCATTTTTGTTCCTTTTATCTCTAGAAGTTTTTCTTTCCACCTTGGCATTGTGCAAGGACCCAGGGCCTCTCCAGAGAGGGGGCTGGTGGGTGGTCTTCTGGACTGCCCTGCACGGAGGCGGCTGGTCCCGGGCCTCCGTGCACAGGCCACGTGCAGGCAGGAGCCTCTGCTGCGGGCTGATCCTTTCTCCCTGCCACGCTTGGCCACAGGGACGTTTCTACAGGCCCCCAGTACATGAGGCTCCCCCTCCTTGCCCATCTCAGGGTCCGGTCCCCTGAGCTCATGGGGGCCCTTCTCCTCCATCCCCTCATCCCCTCTCCTGGTTTCTGTCCTTGGTTCTTTTCTGTAGCCCCCACAAATAACCCATATTTCCTTGTCCCGTTCCTTCTGTGATAGGGCATAGTGACTCATCTAGAGGTGGGGGTTGGGGCATTGGGGCCACAGATCCTAGGAGCTCTGAGGACCTGGGGGCCTTTCTGGGGTTCTGCCTGCAGGCCCGTACTAACCGCCAGCCTCTCATCCCCTAAAGATGGTAACATGCTGCTTGTACAGCCACAGAGAACAAATCACAGGGTTTACACTCCTACATTCTCCACTGTGATGTGCTCACTTCCTCACCTAGTGGGCAACTCCGTGTTCATTTAATACCTGATGTGGTCTAAGTGTGGGACTAAGTGTGTAGTCACCATTGTATGTGTGGTGACTTGGGCACAGTAGACACCTAATACTTGTGGAACGAACATGAGAGGAATCAGATAAGCATTATTAACTGCACAACCCTGGACATGTAACTGAACCTTTCTAAGCCTCAGCTGCTTCATCTGCAAGATGGTGGTGGTCCCAGCACACCCCTCCCTGCTCTGGGATCGAAGGCGGTAAATTAGGCACGTTCTCTGGGAGTGGAGTTGGCGATCTAGTGGGGGAGATCAGCAGCTCCCCCCCGGGCTGAAGTGAGATACCGCCCAGGAGGCGCTTGGCCTAGGACCTGCTCATACTGGTATTTCCAGCTGCTGTGGGAGGAGCCACACTGGATTTCGGTGGTCACAGCAGCTGGGTCAGCAGTAGAAATCCCCAGTACGGCCACGCTCTGTATGGAGTTCTGACCTCCAGCGAGGCCCGCTGCTGGCTCTTCACACCCTTGGCTCTCACCAGTTCTGCGACGGAGGCGTCGCCAGCCTGTTTGACAGATGAGAGTGTGAGCCGCTTTCCCAGAGAGTGCCCTCCGAGCGTGGCGGGAAGCCAGTCCCACACGGCAGGGCCGGCATTGAAATTCACATCTCGCTCGGGGGATGCACACGCTTGGAGAGCTTTTGTGATCTGGCCAGAATCAGCCAGCCAGGCCCCTGTTGGACCGCAAGCAGCAGCGACCTTGGATCAGGCTGCTGACGTTCCTTAGACATCGTTACTCTAGGTTTTCTCCGGATGACAGAGACCCCATGGGTGCTGGGTGTTGCCCACTCACGGGTGCATCATCTGCTCGGGTGGGAAGGGAACCAGCAGGTGGAGAGCCTCAGCTTGCTGTCTGCCTCACGTGGGAGAGTGCGTGTGGCTTAGGTTTAGACTCCCTGGAGGGAGGGGAGAGCTGCTTCCAGGGCAGAGAAGACCGAGCCGGGAAGGCAGAGCCGTGCAGCTTTATTCTTGTCACTTGTTCGAGAGGATGTGGGGAAGATGCAGGCTCAGCAGTTAGAATCTGTTTTCTTAGGATGTGCAGTTTCTCCCAGGGCAGCAGAGAGGTCAGAGTTTAAAAGTTGAGGGATCCCATCCCCCCACTTCAGAGGGACCCTCACGAAAGTAACAGCAACGTTTTAGCTGTCATGGGTCGAGTGACAGTGTTCTGAGAATCAGGGCGACACTTCATCTGTGGTGCTGCTTTGACCCATCCCGGGAGCCAAGAGAGGAACCGATCAGGTGCCCATTTTATAGACGGGGAGACCGATGTCGCAGGAGGAGAGGACATACTGTTGGCAGCCACCTGCTCCTCGCGTGTGCTAGCTCACATCCCTTCAAGAGAGCTGCGAGGTGAGCGTCCTCACTTGCTTTGTGAGCTGTGGAGGACTTAGGTCGGGAGGAACTTCTTTCTCTGGGCAGTTTCCTGGACAGCAAGGAAACTTGCTGTGATAGCCTAGCCCTATGGCTAGGGCTCAGCCATAACTGGCTTCTTGGTGGTGGGTTTCTTTAACCTCCCACACAGAGAGAACTCAGAGTGTCGTGAGGAGGTCCCCGCTCCTGCCGGCCCCAGGACTCTGTCCCCTGGCCTCCCTTGCTCTGCAGGACCGGCTACCTCTTGTCAGTACATGACCCCAGCACAGTGGATATGACCCCGGGTCGACAGTGAATTAAATCAGCGGCTCCAGGCTGACTCATTGAGAAAACCATTCTTGTATTCAACAAAATGTTTGTTGATCGACCAGTGAATAAAGCAGATGGGTAGAGCATACTTCCTAGTGGGGTGGACACAGAGGACGCGTGTCTGTGCCTGCATTCCCAGCAGAGGACCTGAGATGGAACTCCTAAGGCCAGTCGTGCTGGTGGAAGCAGTGAGGGAGGCTGCCCTCGTTGGCTTAACCTCATCCCGCACTCCACCCCGGAGCTGGGTGAGGTCACAGGCCCGGAGTTACACAGGGTCCTCGGGGGAAATCACAGGCCATCCCAGGGAGGGGCCAGGAATGGATGCTGGGGAGGCTGCCCAGTGACCACTCACTGCGCTGGTGGGTTTCTGTCTGTGGGAAGATGCGGGGAGTCTTGTCCTGGGGTGAACAGGCTCCGTTGATCGTGGATCCCCGTTGAGAAAAGGAATCTGCAGTGGATGTGTTTTCCCACCGCCCCCCTTGCAGTATCCGTATTCCCCACCCCCCCCCACCACACACGCTGCAGTATACATGTTTCCTCACCCCCCACTGCAGTGTATGTGCCCCCCCCCCACTGCGGTATATGTGTTTCCCCACCCCCCCGTCCTTCCCCTCACTACTATGCATGTTTGTTTGCACTGTACGTAGCTAGATAACTTATAACGTACAAAACAAAACCTGGCAACCTAAAGATGATGAATAAAAGTAACTCTGGATTGGAGCTCTGATACTTCTCAGTGTCCCAGCGGATTGCCCTGAGCACCCTGCCCTGGGGGGCCCTGTCGTGATGCCCTTACCTAAGGCTGAGTCATTCTCCTCTCCTTGAGTTCACTGCTGCTACCTTGAGTCATTCCCCTGCTGCTGTCATGACTTCTGCTGTCTGCCCACCAGTACTGATTTAATATTCTCCTCAAATGGGCTCCTATTTTATTTTTTTTGCCCAAAGTCACTTTATTTATAAAGAAAAGCAGTATCGTTTGCCACAAAGAAAAAAGGCCTGCAGAAGCACCATGATGAATACCAAACAACTGGTTGTTTCCAGCCAGAACCTGTTGGCTGCCCCAAGATAAAAAGGGAGATGAGCCCTGGACCGAGATTTTGTTCTGGAATCTTCAGAGAGCCTGGGAGTGTAAAAAGAAGAGCTTTGTCTCTGGTCTTGCATCTCTCTGGTGTGTGAGATACATGCTTGCAGGCAATACCAGTGGGCTAGTTAAGAGCTTGGGCTCCCGAGAGGGGTGGATAGGAGTCTGAATACTGACTTTATTACTTCACTGCTGTGCCTCAGTTTCTCCATCTGTAATAGGAGTCTACCTCACAGGGTTGTTGGGTTGAATGGAATCCTATTTTGAAATCTCTTCACATGTAGTATGCTGTTGACAAATATAAGGTTTTATTGTTATTAGTTTGAATTATTTGAGTTTGTAACATGCTTTTTAAGAGCTACTTTTAGTTTAAAAATATTAAAACAGAGATGGATTTTAAGTGCTTTTTGAGCCAACTGACCCCATAGAAGAATCTAGCAAACTTTGCCAGTTTCCCCATGGGAACTGAGATCCTGCTGGTCTTCAGAGGTCCAAATCGAGCCGTCATAGGTGTATTTGGTTTTCTCACCGTATGACTTTCTCATGGGAAACCAGCCTCCCCTGGGCTCTTTGGGCTGCCCTTAGTTTACCTGAGGACGACATCCTGGGAACCTCAGGAAGCAGTAGCCCCTCATCAGCTGGTCCTAGGGAGCTGGGAAGGCAGGCCCTGGCAGTGCAGAGGGTCCAGGCTGGCGGCGTTCCACGGGGATGGAGAACAGAGAGAGAGAGGAATGTCCTAAGAGGTTGACCCTCCTCCAGCTCCAACTGATTCTTGCTCTGTGGGTATGTTTTTGGCATTTCAGTGCTGGCACCTGGCTGCTGTTCTCTTTCTCGAAGATAGACCGGGCGAGCCAAGGCTATGGGCACTCTGTTGTCTGAGCCCATCTCTTACCCATTTCATCCTCCTCGTTGTCGCCACATCGTTGACCTTGGAGTTCAATTCTTAGCTCCTTGCTCATCTCCTAGCCCCTTTGATGGTAACCAGTGCCATGAACACAGCTCAGAGCTGGCAGGTGCTCCTGCTGACCTAGTGATCTATCTATCTAGGAAATGACCTAAGCCCCCCAAGCATCCTAAAGCCCCTGTAACAGCATCAGATAATGCCAGCCATCGAGGGAGATGAGAGCAGCAGAGACGGCAGCCTCAGAGTCTCAGCCAGGACTCAAGCTCAGAGCGACTTCGCCCAGAAGGTTCTCTTTCTCCTCCTGGCCCTGCGTATAATCCCCCGTGACGGTAGGCACATCACAGCGACGTTGTGGAACAGCCACCTCAGAAAAGGTACTGAAAACATCCAACTGCCCCAAAGTTTTAACTGTGTTTCCTTTGCAAAAATGTGTCATCGACTGGCACTCTGTCCCCTTTCTGCACGTCTGCAGGCCCCTCTCTGGGAAGAGGGGAGAAAGGTCTGAAATGCCTACATTCTGACCATAGCCCTTCCCGTCCGCCCCTTCTGAAAGGCGTTTGTGAAAAGGAGCAGCCTTGTTGGAAGGTCACAGGACATGTATTTGCTCAGTGTCCTGGCAGATTTCAATTTGGCAAGGAGACTGTGCCTGAAGGGGGCATTAGAGAGCCCTCGTAAGGGGATTTGGAAAAGGTTTGCTTTGCAAAAATTAGTGAAATGCATTCTGGTAGCTCTTCTTGGAAGGGTAATTGTGATACTGACTGTTAGGGAAAACCTAATTAATAACAACGGGGAAAAAAAGCTACACTTAAGTAATATTAAGGTTGTGACAAGCACTTTATAAAACCAAGAATTCAACATTAAGGTTTAGACTTGATCTATCAACCTGTGGCCCATTGTTCCCAGGTGGCGAAGCAGATAAAATGCTTTAATTAAATACTTGGGAGGCACTTTGCTGGTTCTTCTTATTTATTATCTTGTGCGCCGTTGACATCTTGGCAATTTCTGAGAACAAAAGAATCTAGAGAAATTTGCTTTCTCTTTAGTTCATCAGTTGGATTATATTTAAATACAATTTTTGTGTTTTCCTTCTTTCCCACCCCCCTCTGGATGTGAGGGTTGGGGAGAGTCCTGGAAAGGTTGAATTGGGTGGACAGGGTGTGGGGTCCCTTGTCTAGACAAGGCCGGCAGACTTTCTGAAAAGGGCCAGATAATAACTAAGTTCCGCCTAACGGACAGAAGGTCTTTGCTGCATGTATCTACTCTGTACACAGGCTCCTATAGACCACACAGAAACAGATGGGCCGGGCTGTGTTTCAGGAGAATTTTACATGCACAAACAGCAGGGCTGGGTTTGGCCCACGGACCAGAGTTTGCCGACCCCCCCCCCCCCCCCCCAGAGCCTGGACTCTGTGGCCTGGGGGGGAATCTAGGTCACTCCCTTGTCTGCCACCCTGGAGAAGTGCTTCAGGTTTCTTGGGCGGAAATGGGGATAATATTATAGTACCTACGTGGGGCATGTGGTACGGGAGGCACAGAGGCCTGAAGCCATGTGGGGGGTGTGCGTGTTGTTTGTGTGTGTGCATGTGCGCGAGTGCGTGTGTGCCTAGCGGGGGTCCATGTGGCAGCCCTAGTTAGGTGGAACCCAGTGTATTTGTCACTGTGAGCCACTGTCAGGGACATTTGGGAAATGCTGGGCTAGGGGGTGGCAGCGGCTGCTGCAGGTGGGGAGAGACAAAGCCTTGCAGCTCTGTGCTGGGCTGATGGGAGCTCCCGGCTGCTGCTACAGAGAACTGGGGTTGTGGGGGTGGGGGTCCTGTAGGCTGGGCTGCTGCGACAGAGAACTGGAGGGGTGATCCTGTCGGCCTGTCCAGGCAGGTCTCTCCCCACAGGGCGGGATTTCAAGGCTCCTCTCTTGGTGGCACTTACCCTTGGTCGGCGTTCATGACAGAACGTCCCCTTGCTCTCCAGCTGCCTGTGTAGATGATGGGGTCCTCCCAGGCTTCTGGGGGCTTTTAGCCTTCGCAGCAGGATGGGAGCTCCTCCAGTTGAGCAGAAGAGACCATGTATTTGTTGGCTCGGGCTGCCGTGACAAAGTAGCAAAGGGTGACAAAGGGTGCTTAAACAGTTGGCATTTATTTTTTACCGATTCTGGAGGCCAGGAAGTCCAAGATCAAGGTGTCATCCGTGCCCGTTGCTTCTGAGGCCTCTTTGCTTGGCTTGCAGACGGCCACCTTCTCCTCGTCATCCCTCCATGCGTGTCACTGTCCTAATCTCTCACAAGGACACCTAATCTCTCACCAGGTGGATTAGGGTCCACCCCAGGGACCCGTTTTTACCTTAATCACCTCTTTTTTTTTAAAACAATTTAACGTTTTTTTATTTTCATTTTTGAGACAGGGAGAGACAGAGCATGAACAGGGGAGGGTCAGAGAGAGGGAGACAAAGAATCAGAAGCAGGCTCCAGGCTCTGAGCTGTCAGCACAGAGCCTGACGCAGGGCTCTAACTCACGGACCGCGAAATCATGACCTGAGCTGAAGTCGGCCACTCAACCGACTGAGCCACCCAGGTGCCCCCTTAATCACCTCTTTAAAGATACTGTCTGTAGCAGTTGCCTTCTCTGGTCCGGAGTGTTAGGATTTCAACCTAAGATTGGGGTGGTGGGGCTGGGGCACACGCAGTTCAGCCCACAACAGGTGGAAGGAATCTCTAAGTGCCTAAAAACTCTTTGTGAGACAGAGTGCACAGAAACCTTCGAATTCGAGTGCATTGATGTAGGGAGGGAGGGCAGGGAGGAAGGGCCCCCAGTTGGGCCACCTGCTGGGCTCACTCCATTGAGGCGACCCTTCCGGATTAGGTCTGAACAACACTCCACTGAACGCCGGGTAGGTCGAGCCCTTTGTGCCTCCAGCCCGGGTCACAGCAGCATCCTCTTGGCTCCTCCAGGACCTCCCTGAGGAAGCTCAGCCCCACCCAGACACCGCCACCTGGTGGCATAGCAGCGAGCGTCGTGGGGTCAGACTGGCCGGGCTGTGCTCGCTGCATGCTCTGGAGCGGGCAGCCACTTGGCCGAGCCTCCCTTTCCTCATCGACCTTACAGTGTGTGTACCTCCGCAGCTCCCGCCGAGAACTCCTCCGTGAATGTTAGCTGCTTCGTTGTGACTATTGGCTTTTGTCGTTTTACCACTAGCATTATTTCTCTCCACCATAGATGCTTCTGGCTTGTTAGCATCCCTTGGTCTTTCTGATAAAAAGCGTTCGTTAAAGCAGCTACTCTCGAAATGGACCCCACGATGGTTCCGAGCAGCTTAGCAAATGTAAAGAGAGTTCTTCTACAAGTGAAATAGCAAGCTTTTGGCCGCCTCGTATCCCCAGTGACCCCATTTTCTGTGCTGGCAGCAGCACTCAGAAAGCAGAAGTACGGGCTGTGAGCCCGGCCCCGAAGCTCTTCGCTCTCGGCCCTGGGGGAGACTGCGGACGGCAAGGCTTTGTGGAGTGTGCCTGGTTCCGGTGTGCTTGGGATTTGTGGTTCTGCGTCCCTGGAGGACCCGGCGCTCTGACTCCTCGGTCCCCCTCCCTTGTCTCGCCACGTTCAAGCCTCTCCTGAGGAGGCTTGTCGGTCCCTTCCCTTGGGCGTCCGCTAAACCAGATTCCCCTTCTGTCACAGCTCTGCTGACTGTGCTTGGATCTTACTCTTCACGGATGCGTCTCACTCGCTCGGCTTCTTGTTGTTACGGTTGCCAGAGACCTGTCCTAACACGATGTTGGTGCTCTTGCAGCCAAGTTGATTGGCGCCCATAAAGAAGTCTTGGAGGGGGACGCCTAGGTGGCGCAGTCGGTTAAGCGTCCGACTTCAGCCAGGTCACGATCTCGCAGTCCGTGAGTGCGAGCCCCACGTCAGGCTCTGGGCTAATGGCTCGGAGCCTGGAGCCTGTTTCCGATTCTGTGTCTCCCTCTCTCTCTGCCCCTCCCCCGTTCATGCTCTGTCTCTCTCTGTCCCAAAAATAAATAAACGTTGAAAAAAAAAAAAAAAAAAGAAGTCTTGGAGGGGCGGTCGCTGGATACGGGTGCCCCGGCGACGGACCAGGACGCCACCTCCCTGCCTCTCCTAGCTTGCTCCCTCACCCTGGTGTTGTTCTCAACAGGCTTCACGTGGCAGGGGCTCCAGGCTTCCATCCTGGCAGCTCCATAAGTCCAGCTGAAGGCGTGGGATGGGGTCTTGGTGGCCTTGGTGGGGGCAGGGGGCCGGTGGGACCCCGGCTGGGGCTGCCGTCGTGCACATTGGAGGTGGGCAGATGACGGTTCCCCAAAACCTTCGTGCTGTGACAGTAGACAGGATGGAGATGTCAGGCTGCCCTGGCAGCTGACGCCCGCTCACACGCCGTAAGAGCGGGGAGCTCTGGCTGCCTGGATTATGTGGTCCGGCCCTTGGCGGAGTCCTGGCCAATGAATCCCACGCGCTGAACAGAGTTGTCACGTGAAGATAACTTGGATCCCGGTGGCTTCTGTGATGGTGTGTTTCGGTGGCACAATGACCCGAGTGATTTGTATCGAGCACAGGCCTGTGCAGTAAACAGGAACACACATTATTTTAGCGTCTCTGCTTGCCAAATGGGGAGCACGCTTCCCTGGATGGTGTCGGCCTTCTCGAGTTCACGGTTCCCTGGCACCGAGTCCTGCTTTATGTCCCTCAAGAGGGCCGTCTAGAGACGTGTGCTCACCTGCGGAGCGGCTCTTGCCTGTTGAGCCAACGTGGAAAGACGGAACTCATGTTTTTCAGCGTGTTCCTTCGTCATTCTTACCCTTGACAAAGGGCTCTCTTCCCAGAGGGGTTCAGATGTTGGTGTCTTTGAGGGTGCCTGTGTGTCCTGCGGGGCTCCAGTCTGAGAATGGGGTGCGTGCCAGGTGCCGTCCTGAGTTGGGTTATGCAGGGCCTTTTCCCACAGGCAGACGTAAACGTGTGATCTGGTCCCCAGCTGGCCCACCTCACCCTTTTGACCCAAGTAGATGTCACTGAGTAGCATGAAGAAAATCGTGAGAATATACCCCTGCTCCGTCTAAAAAATGCCACCAGTGGATGCCTCCAGTGGCCCTGGGTTCTCGTCCTCAGATGCCACCTCGCTAAGCTTTCCTAGCCACCCACTACCACGGATGAGGACTCCAGGCTCGGGGCCCACGCAGAGGGCTCGGTTCGCCCGGCCCACCTCGCGCCCGTGCCTGTGACCGGCCAGCCTGGGGATTCTTTGTGTGGTGGTGGCAGGTGGTGGTGACTGTGCCCCAGGGGACGTGCGGCAACGTCGGGAGGGGGTGCCACTGGCCCCGTGAGTAGAGGCCAGGGATGCCGCTAACATCCTACGATGCACAGGACACCTCACGGCAAGGAACTGTCGAGCCGCAAACGTCAGCGGTGCTGAGGCCGGGACACCCTTGGCCGGTCTTATCCCTGTCGCACACGTGAAGAAACCAGTGCAGGACGACTAGACGATTGGTCTTTCACCTCCGGTCATGCAGTGGGAGTGGTAGAGTCCAGATGGCGCTCAGGGTTGGCCTGATGGCCAAGTTCCTGCTCTCCTTGCTGCGCTGGCCTGGGCGCACTAGTGAACCTCCCAGCCACCACCTGACCGTTACTCTCAGCCGGGGGTGGGTCGACTTTTCCTCTGAGGAGCCAGATGGGACGTATGGTAGGCTTTGCGGGCCCTGTGGGCCCTGTCATTGTGACGCACACCATAAACAGTATGTAAACGGATGGCCGTGGCTGTGTCCCCATAAAACTTTGTGTAGGGACACGGGCCACAGACTGGATCTGGCCCGTGGGTGGTAGTTTGCCGTAGTTTGTCACGGACTCCGGTCTGCGTCCGTAGAACGGGGACGGTAGTGCTGACCTCGCGGCGGTGTTGGGACTTACGAGGGAGCTGGTACACAGATGTTGCCTAGGAAACAGTGACCCCCCACCCCCCCTCCGCCGGGGCCTTGAACAAGTGACGTAACCTCCCTGGGCCTCACGTGCCTCATCTGTGGAATGGGCTTGGTGGTTCCAGACAATAATGGCTAAGGCCCCCACAGTGCATCTCAGAGCCAGACTCTCTGTAAGACGTGCACCATGTAATCCGACCGCTCTGGGAGATAGGCGGGCACTGTTGTCACCACTACGGAAACTGAGTCTTGGAGAGTTCAAATAGCGGCCTCAGGTGACCTCCAGGCAGGTAGCCGGGCCGGGCGGCCGAATCCCAGAGCCCTGGTTCTTCACCACCACTCAATTTCCAGCTCTCCGTGCCTGTGCCTGTGGCAGGCTCTGGAGCTGATGTCAGCACCCCGGCTCTCAGGAAGTCACGTCAAATATTTCTAGCCACGGGTTCTCATTACTCAGTGGGGTAAGTTTGGGGGAAGTTTTATCTTTGAAAAGAAAGGCTTGCTCCCCACGTTTCCTTCCTTTGTTAAGATTCGGGCCAAGTCTTGGATACAGAACATGGGTGTCCACCCCACGCCCGCTCCCTCTTCTTACAAGCTACCAGAGGATTCCTTATCCGCCTTCCACAAGCTGAGAACAGTTCAGTTGATCTTGAGGCCTGGGAAGCCAGCCTCAGCTTCTTGGTCCACAGTTGCATCCGTACTTGGCAGAGGGCTGTGGCTTCACCCCACAGCCTCCCACCTTGGGCCCGGGCACACGGGAGCTGGGTACGGGTAGGGCCCACGTGCCAGGCCTGCCCGGCCTTCTCCAGAAACAGCGTCTTGGCCTCAGCTGCTCTTGAGACCGACTTCCCAGGCTCCCGGACTTGGTCGGGCTTCGTTCTCAGAACCTCCTGCATGGAGATAACGGGGCGGAAGAAACACTAGTGCCTTCTCTCTGTGCTCCAGGTCGGTCTCCTTGGGCACAGATTGCTTTGACTTGGGTGTGCCGAAAAAGGATTGGAGGCTGCCCCAGAATTAACTAACTAACTGATTAATTCTTGTTCTGAAAAGCATCGGAAGCAGCTTGTCTTCCATACAGGTGCTAGCAGCGTGGGTGTTATATCACCTATGCTGGGTCATTGTGGGCATGTTCTTTAGCTTCCCCGAGCCTCACTTTCCCCGTCTGTGAAGCGGGAGCAACGGAAGACCTTTCTCAGGACGCGATGGTAATTAAGCCATTTGTAGCATAAGCGTTTGTTACTTTGGTTGCTACTGCTATCATCAACATTGTTACCGTTCCCCTTGGGATAAAATGTGATGGTCCAGGAGGATGAACGTGTAGTCTGGCTCAGAACCAGGGGTGTGTGTGTGCGTGTGTGCCTCCAACAGGCGCACACAGGTGTGCCTGTCCTGGCCTCGTTGCCACATGACTGCCTCTGGTTTTTCCTTGCATGAAGCACCATCCTTTTCCTTTTACGGAAGTTGGGGAACATTTAACATTTAAATACATTTAACATTTAACATTTAACATTTGCTTGTAGCCGAGAAGCTCCTTAGTGGTCGCGCCTGTCAGGAATGTCTGGTTAAAGCAGCTTCGTTGGCGGTATTTTAAAAATGTGTGTTGTTCTCTGTGTATCCCTTTTGCCTGTTGGAATAAGGCCTTCAAACCCTCTCCCGTCCCGATCATAGTGAAGGCCATGGTCTAAAAACTTGAGAAAGACCTGGAGCTTGGTGGGGTGGCTCTGGGCTCCCCCGGGATCCTTCAGCAGACGCTTCTGGCTCGTGAGGGCACCAACTCTAGGCCTGCCTTTCACGTTCACCAGCACCGGCAGCCCCTGGATGGGCACCCTGTCTCTGCGTCACTCACTCAGCCTGACCTGTGTCACTTGCCGTTTTGCACACTTTTTCTGCAGACTCTTCCTCAGCCCTCACAGTCCTGTCTGCTTTTCTTTGACTTTCTCTTGGCTTCAGCCACCCTCCTTCTTCCTCGAGATACCTGCTCTGGTCCTTCAAGCTTCACCTCCAGCCGGTGCAGCTCCTCTCCTGGGCCGGCTCTGAGACCCTCCCGGCTGTACTTCTGCAGGTGTCTGTGCCTGCTTACACCAGTTTTCCCTCTGGCAGTTCACACAGAGGGAACGGGAGGAAGGAGGCAGGCGAATGTGTGACACCTGGGGAGTGCCGGGCGCCCTGTTGTATCGTCCCCTGACTGCTGTGTGTATGGTGGTGGTGTTTTTCCTGTTTGAGAGATAAGAAACCTGAAGCTCAGAGAGGTGATGTTATTCCGCCAGTGACATGAGATGACAAAGTGAGGAGGTCAGACTACATTCATTCATTCATTCATTCATTCATTCCTTCATTCATTCAACACCTTTTCGTCAGGTGCCCGTGGTGGCTCTGCAGTAATGCAGGAGCTGGGCTTGTTGCTGCGAACGAGAACTTCCCTCCTGGGGGGCTCACGGTCCAGGTCCAGACCAGTCCTGTCGGACTTCACATCTCTGTCTGTCTTTGTCACAGTATCCTCTGATGAGGATTTCCTCCCGAGCAGGTGGTAAGGCCCTCCTTGGACCGCTTCCCGCACCCCCTACAGAGCTTGCGTTTGGGGGACTGGGCAGGAGTGGGGCGCTCCCGTGATGTCACATGGCTCTTGCATGTTGATTGCGGAAAGAGCACGTTTAACTAGAGTCGTCGGGTTGTCCTGAGAGCCCCAGCAGAGTCCTAACAGCAGCCACTGGACTGGATGCACCCGGCCTGCCTGTGCCCCGTGCCTTTCGCTGTCATGTCCCTGCCCGTAATGCTGTGTCGTGGGAGTGCTTCTTTCCTCGTGTAGCTGGTGGGTCTGTTGGTTAACCGTTGGCGGGGGGGGGGGGGGGGTGGTCATTTTTCAGAGACCCTTTTAGGAAAGATAAAAACAAAGGGATCATTGCTTTCAGCCAAAAAGAAATAAGGAGTAAATTGTATTTCAAAGAGAGTGTCTCTTCTGAAACCCCCCTTCCACATTTTTTAAAGTTTTGGCTGAAGAGTGGCATGACAGGATGTGTATGTTGATTTAAAACCCTCCCTCAGGAGATCTTTGGGATGGGCTGTTTCAAAAGGAAGCACAGCATAGATGAACCTTCTTAACTTGGGGCAGCTCCAGTGTAAGGGCTTGTTCACAGGCCTGTTTGTTTTGAAGTTTTGTAAATGTTTGTTTATTTTTGAGAGAGAGGGTGCAAGCGAGGGAGGGGAAGAGAGAGAAGGAGACACAGAATCCAAAGCGGGCTCCGGGCTCTGAACTGTCAGCACAGAGCCGGACGTGGGCCTTGAACTCAAGGACCACGAGATCATGACCTGAGCTGAAGTCAGATGCTCAACCGACTGAGCCACCCAGATGCCCTAAACTTAAAAAATGTTTAATTGATTTTACTGACAATGTTCAGCAACCAAGACATTCCCCATGAAATCTTTGAATTCCAATTTCTCTTGAAAAAACGTGGAAAGATCCATCAGGAGTGGGTCTGTGCTTGCTTGGGGCTAAGTATCCGCTGCCCCTTCTCTAGGAGGTGGTCCCCTGTCTGGCCTGATTGTGTAGCTGTTTACCTGCCCGGCCCCTGTGGGCATTTGCTTTAAGTAATCAGCCTCCCAACCCCTTTTAAAGCAAGAGTTTCTCAGGTTTGATTTCATATACAGACTTGGAGATATGTCATTCACTCAACATTGATTGAGCAACTATGTGCCAGAAAATGGAATCTGCCAAGGTGCCTCTAGGGAGATGGACTGCTGTCTTCTGCCTCTTTCTGTGGGAAATGACTTAAATTGTAACGGGGAGAGGCCGGCAGGACCCTCAGCAGCAATCCCCACGGTGATGTCCCGTGGAAGCAAGATTTCTGTGGACCGTCTGGGCTCAGTCATGTTTGTCTTACACGGCTGGGCCGTAGGTCACAGGTCTCTGAGAGCCTTGGACTCCAGGCAGGCCTGGGGCGTGGTGGGAAGGTTCTTACAGACATGGAGGAGAATCGGTTTTACTTGGAACTGTCGCTGGGTGAAGAATTCGCTCGCCACTCAAAGAAGGTTCCGTGCAGCGGTGTTCATTCGTCCCAGTAGTAGCCGCTAGTGCTGCGAGAGTGTGCGTCCTAGTGTCAGCGCTCGGTGCCTTACTCAGATCGCATCTGTTGCTTCGAATGGTCGCCCCATCCTGTGGCTACCACGGTTATCCAGGTCTCACTTGCGGGGATGTCAGGGCCCGGTGAGCATCCGTCATGCCCAAGCTCATACAGCCCACAGCTGGTGGGATCGGGGTTTTAACGCGGCCATGGCACCTGCCCCCTCCACCCTCTCCTGCCTCCGTTCACAAACATTGCGGGTCTGGGGGCGAGGACACTTTGTCTTTGCTGAACCATTATATTCGAAGAAGAACCGGTTAGCGTTCAGTGAGGTAGAAAAACAATATTTACGTTTCAGATCAAGTTAAAGGAGACCATCACCAGAGTCCCAGAGGCACTGGCTGTTCATAGAGCAGGAAGCAGAAGGTTGAGATTACCTAGTGTTGCAGTCTTTCAGCTCTTAGGGAGCAAGTTTTGTTTCGGATTTCACTGTAACACAGGTAGAGTCACGGTATTCAAAACACAGTCTCTGCTCAGCATCCCAGGATGGCATGGGAGCCGGAAATGAATTTGACTGCAGAAGCGTTCTTGGCAGGAAAAACAACAAAAAAACAGAAACCAAAACTTGCAGTGGGGGACGTGAAGCTCTGTTCGCTCTCCCCTTTATCTGTTCAGATCGGCCTGGGCGTGTTGGCCCATCTCACTGGCTGTTCCTTTCATTGTGTTGACTGTAATACCATAGAATTTTATTCTCTTATCGAAAAATGATTGTGATCCTGTGTTTTCTTTGTTTCCGGGGTTTGTGCTGAAACGAGTGACTTGTGTATTTTCTTAAAGGGTATTTTGAGGGGCGCCTGGGTGGCTCAGTCAGTTGAGCGTCCGACTTTGGCTCAGGTCACGATCTCGCAGTATGTGAGTTCGAGCCCTGCGTCGGGCTCTGTGCTGACTGCTCAGAGCCTGGAGCCTGTTTCAGATTCTGTGTCTCCCTCTCTCTCTCTGACCCTCCCCCGTTCATGCTCTGTCTCTCTCTGTCTCAAAAATAAATAAATGTTAAAAAAAAAAAAAGGGTATTTTGAAAGGGTGGCAAATGACAAATCCTCGATCCTCCCGTTGTAGTCGAAGAGGACCGCCGTGCAAGGAAGTGCTCTTTCCTGTAGCCGTACCCTGAGGCGGGCATTAGCGGAAGCCACGGAAGGCAAAGGGACTGAACAGTAACTGAAAACCAGGCTTGGCCAGGCTCTTGAGGGTTTTCTCTCAATTTTACCTTCTTAACCACCCTAGGCAGCAGTTAGCAGTAGCCTCTTTTATAGACAAGGACCCTGAGTACATGACATTGAACGTAAGTTGTGTCACCTGTTCAGGGTCAGCGAGTACGTGATGGAGCTGGCATCCAGATCTAGGTTTGTCTTCCCTCCAAAAGCCCCATTCACGTCACAGTGCCACGTTGTCCCCAGAGCTGCTAGCCGGAGATCTTTTAAGGTTCCCAATGAGGGTCTGCCTTTCCCAAGGCACCATTTTTGACTCTGCTTTCAGCACAGAGCGGTCTTTGCAGAATGTCCTAGAAAAGGCCACGGCAGGTGAGGCACAGTCCGGCAGCTCGGGAGTGGTCACCAAGGCACTCACGTCCCTCGCTGCTGTCCGCTGAGCTCCCAGGGTGTGCACCTCCATCCCTGGACGGCACCTCCTCGCAGCTCTGGAGCTCCCAGCCTCGGGTCATACCATCCGCAGGGAGGTGGAGCCCACCAGTCTTTCCAGAAGCCTCTGCAGCCGTCTCCTGCCTTCTCCTGCACTGTGATGTGGCTGTCCCTGAGCCAGTCACTTGGGATAGGGGCGGCCTCAGTCCTGCCAGATGCCTGTGGTGAGAAATGGGGCAGGGACCGTTTCACTCGATGATTCATAAGAACTCGTCATCTGCGTTACAGAAATATCTCCTTTGGATCTGTCCTTTGCCCCTGGCACGGCCGGCTGCATGGTCTGCAGGGCCCAGTGCAGAATGAAAATGCAGGCCTTTGTTGAAAAAGTAGCATGAAAGTGTCTTCCTGCCTTCCACCCTTTCTCTCTCTCTTGACCTGTCAGCGTGGTTTTTAAAGTTTTTATTGGCCCTTGGACGTTGCGTTCCCTTGGGGACCCTCAGACTCCTTGTGGCTGTGGACCCTCGCAGGCACCAGGAGCCCAGTGCCATGGCGTGACCTGCGCGGGCCTGTGCCATACGCGGGCCCCGTCGGGAGTGGAGCCTGGCGGCCCTTCCTAGATGGGGGCCGGGAAGCAGGCAGCCAGGACTCCGCGTGTCCCTCTGCTCGTGCACACACCCCACTGTCCCTCACGCTTCACTCAGCATCGGTTCACAGGTGAAATTACTAAGAATTTCAAGGTGCTGAGCACAGAGCTTCAAGCCCTGAGTGAAGGGCCCACCCTGCTGGTCACCTACCCGTGAAGTCGGCCCTCGACTGTTGACTTGGTTTGCGGTCATTTCCATAGCAAGTGACACGTGGTCTCCTTTTGTTTTAGTTTCTGGATTCCGCAAAGGCAAGTCCAGGTTGCGTCGTGAGGAAGAGGAGTCCGTGCTGGGCGGTCGTTCGCAGAGTTCACGGCAGGGAGACGCCTTCAGGAGGCCAGAGGCCGTGTGTGTGGGCGTCAGGTGTTGTCAAGGGATGGGGCAGATGCGGGGATGGTGGCTCTCGCCACTGTATTGATTCAGTCGTGCCTGTTGCAGTGGCACAGCTTTCCCCCGAAGACCCTACCTTGGCACAGTCAGTGCGTCGACCAGTCTGCTCCTCTGAGTGGAGGCTCTGCATCCTTTCCGTAGAGAGAAGCTCTTACCTCCCTTTGCAGCCAGGCACGGGCTCAACGTGGTCCCGGTCCTAGAACACCTCCCCCTCAGGCAGAGCCCTGATGGGGTCCAGCCCCGTCCCCACCCCCGGCCCATCCCCAGGGTCCTCCTGGGAGGATTGCTGTTTCCCGTACCAAAGCCAGTGACAGTTGGTGTGTTCGTGCCCCTGGGAGAGCAGCGGGTCGTGTTGAAAGACCCGTTTTAGTTGTTGGTTTCTGGCCTGACTTACAAAGCAACACGCGCCTGCCTCAGTGTATTGGTGCTGAGGTCACACGCCCGTGCCTTCTCCAGGACAAATGGCGCCGAGACAGGGGACGCCTGCACAGCTGCCCCCGCCCTTCCGAGTAACTTTGCCGAAGCAGGAACGTGAAGTTCAGGTTGGTGTGGAGGGAGGTGCCCCACGTGGGGAATCAGACAGACCTGGCTTCGAGTCTGACCAGCAGGTGGCTGTCCGTTACTTGAGCAGCGTGGGTCTCCGTTTTCTTGTCGGTTAAACGAGGGAGGAGGAGTCCTCCCCGCTCGTGACAGGATTGTGCGACGCCGCTCACCTAAGGCAGGCACAGTCAGCCGTGTCCACCGGTCTCCTGGGCTCGCTCGAGTGTTGGCTTCGATGGCCGGAGCCCCCGTGAGGAGCCTCCCCCGGGGGACTGTGCCGGGGCCTCACGTCCAAGCGTGGCCGACGTCCCAGAACCCTGACGCCGGAGGGAGTGGAGTCCAGAGACGTCCTGCTCTGACCTGACACGGAAATTCCGTTGGCGTTGTTTCCGTTTCACAGATGGCGAGTCCCTTTGCCGGGCATGCCAGCCACACTGGGTCCTGCCTCTCTGGAGCTTATGTCGTAGCACAGGGAAGACACTAAAAACAAGTCGTCAATCAAGAAGGTAGTCTAGGGTTTTTTTTTCTGTGCAAAAAAAACCCAAACAAATGCCTCCCACGCTTAGTGGTTTTAGACATTTTGTTGTTCTGTGGCAAGGTTTGCCATCCGGCATGTGAATGTGCCGGCCTGTTCCCCTTTGGGCCTGAGGGCCTCGCTGGCCAGGGGCCACAGACAGCCCTCCGTTCCTGGTCACTGGGGCGTCCCCTTAGGACAGCTCACACGTGTCCGCCGCTGGGAGGCGGAGAGGGTGAGAGCGAGACGGGGTCAGTCTTCTGTAACTTCCCTTAGCGGTGGGGTCACAGAACTTGTGCCATGAGCTGTTCGGAAGTCGTCCCTGGGTGCAGCCCACACGTAAGGGGAAGGGGCGACCTGAAGGCCCGAGGGGCACAGAACCCCGTCTTGTTGGGAAGAGGCTCTGTAGACGGGGTGGTCAGGGAACACCACTCCCAGGAGGTAACGTGTGCGCTGGGTTCTCCGTCATGGGACGGAAGAGCAAGGAGGCTTGAGGGAGACTCTGCAATGGGGCAGGGCTCAGCAGAGGGACCGGGAGACCATCGTATCAGGGCGTAGTGAGTTAAAAGCAAAAATAAGTGTGAGGATAGGCTGGGAGGGTTGGCAGGGACCAGCCTTTGCTTGTAGCTATCTTTTGGTCACAGGGAGCTCACCGCCTTACAGAGCAGCCTGTCCTGTTGAGGGGTAAAGGTCGACATCAGGAGTTTTGCTCTCACATTGGGCAGGGACTGGTCGTCTTTGCACTGGCTGCAGGTGCCTGGCCCTGGTCCTCTGTACCTGAGTCACAGACACGAACTTGGAGGGCCTCCCGTGTGCAGTGCAGAGGGCCGGGCATCACGGGATTTATAGTGAGGTCAGCCTGACAGTGTCCCTGAGCTGGGGGAGCTTCTGGGGCTGGAGAGAAGGATCCAGGCACAAGGTGGAGGCCGCAGGAGCCGCTCCGTAGGAGACGCGTGGCCCGCTGAGGTGTGAAGGCAGAGTGATCACGCCCCGTGGACAGGTGGGTAGAGGCTTCTGGACGAGAGAGCCCTGAGGGCGTCTGCCTTGTGGGCTGCCAGACGGAGATCCTCCCTGTGCAGGATGCGAGCCGTGACCTCAGGAAAGCAGTGCACGGGCTGTTGGCACAGACGGGGTGGGGCTGGACGTGGTTTGTGCCTGGGAGGGCCCGGGTCGGTGACCCAGAGTGTCAGGGAGATTTCTCCGACATGGGAACGGTCCAGAGATGATGTCACGTTCGGAAATTCACAGCTGCCTCTGTCGAAAAGGCTCCAGAACTTTCCTTTGGCTTCAGAACCAGCCTCTGTGAGTGCGTGTGCCCTCTGGGAAGCCCGCATTCAGGAGCGGGTGGCCTGTGTTTTATTTTCTTCTTTGTTCCTCACTCTTGTGTGTGGTACACTTGTAATACCCCAGGCACTGTCCTTGGAGCTCTGTGTACACGGTCTGACCGTCGACACCCCCCAGCGATCAGGCATCAGTGCCCTCCTTCAGGGCGGAGCCCCAGGCCCAGAAGCTCCGTCAGCCTGCCACATCTCACACTGGGGGCCGTGGAGGTGGGTCCGCCCTGAGGCCCCCCTGCCTGCAAGCCTGCCCCCTTTCTGCTCACCTCACACCTCCTTTCCCTCCTCAAAAGTCTTGGGTCAGAAAGCATCCCTGGTGTCCATGTAAAACATCACCACAGAAGGTGCCAGAACCCATGGAACAGGCATAGAGAGAGGCTTCGTTTTGATGTGGAAGAAGGTCCTGTAAGCAGATAGGAATGAGGGCAGCCATGATGGTTGCACCTGCTGGACTCTTTTGGTGATCCTCCCCCCCCCCCCATCCCTTTATTGGTGATTTCTGAGCCTCATCGGTGTCAGGCACCACGATTTGGCTCTGAGATACAGCGGTGAACAAAAGCACAGTCCCTGCCTGAACCGTACCACCTCTGGTCTAGCGTGAGCCCCCAGTGCACCAGAAGAGGTAAGGTTGCAGGCTCAGCGCTACGATCTGGCAAAGGAAGAGAGGGCCACCTTCCCATTGCCGTGGGTGATTCGGTGAGCTGAGCTATGTTGCCCGCAGGATAGGACCCAGGAGTCCCGGCGCCATCGACAGAACCCGTGTGAGCTGCGCCAGCCAGAGAGGAGAATCCTGGCGACGGCCTGAGGCTCATGGTTCCCTCCCCACACGGGACTCACCTCTTCCCCTGAGTGAGCTGTCTGGGTCTGTTAAGGCTGCTGAAATGATACCCCAGTGTGAGCCGCAGACCTTGGGCGCTGGAAAGTCCCCAGTCAGGGCTCCAGCGGGTCCATGTCTTGGTGAGGGCCCACCTCCTGCTTTGCAGACACCGTCTTCCTGTTTCCTCACACGGTGGAGAGAGACGGCAAGCTCTGCTGCTCCTTCCTCTGAGGACACCGCTATGGTCTGAACGTTTGTGTCCCCCTGCGCCAAAACCTAGTGCCCACGGGGGTGGTATTCGGAAGTGGGGCTTATGGGGGGCGGTTAGATCATAAGGACGAGTCCTCAGCAGGGAGGCTAGCGCCCCAATGAAAGATGCCCAAGAGCCCCCAGCCCCTTCCACCTGCGAGCACACACTGCGAGCAGTGTCAGTCTGCTGCCCGGAGAAGTGCCGTCACCAGAGCCCAGCCCTGCTGTCACCCTGCTCTGGGACCTGCAGCCTCTAGAACAGTTGAGGAATGCGTTTTGGTTTTTGTTTTTTGGAATTTACCCAAATACTGTTCTAGCAGCCTGAATGGTGGAAGACAGGCCCGAATTCCATTCATGGGATTCCATCCTCATGACCGGTCCCCTCCCAAAGGCCCACCTCATAACGACGTCACATGCTCGGTAAGCTTGGACACAGGACTCTCGGCCGGGGACACATTCAGTCTGCGTCACTAACTTGCATTGCAGCTGGCGGTGGTGGGTGCAGATCATTCTTTGTGGAAGGAACTGTGCGGGTGCCTCATATTCACCTTTCTTTTTTTCCCTTTAAAAAAAAATGTTTATGTTGAAAGAGAGAGAGAGTGTGTGTGTGCCAGCAGGGGAGGGGCAGAGAGAGAGGGAAAGAGAGAATCCCAAGCAGGTTTCACACCGCGAGTGCAGAGCCGGGTGCCAGGCTCCATCCCGTGAGCCCTGAGATCAATACCTAAGCCGAAAACAAGAGTCGGATGCTCAGCCAACTGAGCCACCCAGGTGCCCCTAGTATTTGCTTTTCTAACACTTAAACATTTAACATTGCTCACATCTAAAAAATGCTTAGAAGTGATTTATATTCCTCTCTCTCCACGTGTTCCACACACTTGTGGAGCACTTGCTGTGTGCCAGGCACTGTTTGGGGCCCTGGGGGTATGGCAGTGAACACCACCAGAATCCCTGCCCTCCTGTTGCCTACTTTTTGTGTGGATGAAGTGACCATGAAGATGCGTAATTGGCTGATAGGCAGGGTTGTACTGGAATCAGACCGGGGGTGGGGAGTGATGGGGGTAAGGGGAAATAGTTTGTACAGTGTGGACATTCAAGGTCATACTGAGATAAGCCAGGAATAAAGGTCCACGGGTGGAAGAGACAATGAGCCAGGTGGTTAATTATCTGGGGGAAGAAAGTCCTATGCAAAGGCCCTTGTGTTTATTTATTTTTTTTTTTTTTCAACGTTTATTTATTTTGGGGACAGAGAGAGACAGAGCATGAACGGGGGAGGGGCAGAGAGAGAGGGAGACACAGAATCGGAAACAGGCTCCAGGCTCTGAGCCATCAGCCCAGAGCCCGACGCGGGGCTCGAACTCACGGACCGCGAGATCGTGACCTGGCTGAAGTCGGACGCTTAACCGACTGCGCCACCCAGGCGCCCCATGGCCCTTGTGTTTAAAGAACAGAAACGAGGCCCATAAGGCTGGAAACGGTGTCGGGGGCCATGGTAGGAGACAAGGGCAGAGATGGAAGGGCCTGGTCAGGTCAGGCCTCCTAGGCCCTTGTTGGGACATGCCTTTAGCTCTGAGTGATGTGGGAGCTGCTGGTGGATTTTGAGCAGTGACGGTGCGGGTACACTGGCCACTCTGTTGAAAGCAGGTGGATGGTGGGCAGGGCAGAGGGCGGTGAGACCACCTAGGGACTCTTGCAGGAGTCCCGGTGAGACAGCGTGGTGGCTTGGACCAGCGTGCTGGTGGGGAGCGGTGAGAGGGAGGGCGGCCGGTTCTAGACTTGGTTTGGAAGGAGAGCTATCTGAGTTTGCTCTGGGTTGCATATGGGCCACAAGAGAAGGAGGAGCCTAGGAGGATTCCAGAGTTTCTGGCCCACGCAAATGGAAGGCAGTAAATCGTCATCCGGTCTAACGGGGACATCTGCAAGGGGAGGAAAGTCAGTTTTGGTTCTCGGGCCGTTTACTTTGAAGGAAATGGGCGAGCAGTGGGATATGGGCATCCGGGCTTCCCCCGAAGATTTACAGTGATTGGTCCTCAGTGTACACATGGTGTTTAAAACCACACGCCTGGCCGGGGGCATCGAAAGAGGTTTTCAGAATCTCCGTCTGTGAAGCAGAAAGCTTGCACACATCTGAGGAGATGTTTGCACACATGTGGAATGGAGAGGTTGATGTAACCTGTCCCATCTAGCTTCCTCGGCCATGAGGGGGGGAACGTGATCCCTACTTCCCATGGGTGTTTGTTGTAAGGCAGCCTCTCACATGCTTCTCCAGGCTTTATGCCCTTCTGCAGACTTGCAGGCCCACAAGTCCGGGACATCCAAGCTTGTGACCTGAAAGGATTGTGTTAGGATAGGCCTGGTTCTGCTGCAGTAATGAGCACTCCCCAGTCTCAGGGGTTTAATGTAATAAAAGCGCACTTCCATTGACACCGATGTCCAGCACGAGCTGTCCAGGGCCAAGGGTGGGAGTGTTCTGCCCCATGAACTCACTCAGGAACCTGGGCCGCCGGAGGCTCTCCTGTTGTGCGGCCACACCGGGTGGAGACTGTGGCCTCCTCACTTAGTGTGGCAGTGGCACAGAGCAGCAGCCCTTGGCTGAGACTCAGAAGGGACCCGTGTGACTTCTCCCTGGAGTCCATTAGCCAGAGTAGCCAGGTGCCCGTGCCCAGCTGAGCCCGGGGCGGGAAGGTGAGCGCTGGTCTCCCTGCCACAACGACTCCTCGGTCGGTCATTGCCACCTCGGGGCTAGAGCGGCCATGGGCTTGGGCCTTCAGGCCGCCTGCAGACCAGTGCTTTCTGCCGGTAGCGAGAGAGATTTAGGCCTCACTCCCACCCTTCCACCTTGGTACTCCGTGTTGAGCAGGTGAACTGCCTTTTGCTTCTACCAGATTCTGGGGAAGGGGGCATGGTTTCGCCTGGTCACCAGTTGCTCAAGTGATAGAAGACCCGGACAAGTCACGTTTGAGGCCCTCTGTTGGGGTCAGTTGTGGAGAAGGACTGTGTTACTGTTTCATTTATCTTCACTAAATATGTCATGGGCTTAAGGGACCCAGAGAAAAAAGCTGCATCCCCTGTGGGCCTCTGCAGAAGGGGGAGAGGTAACTGATGTTTGCTGAGCGCCTGCTGCCAGCCGGCCATATTCTCGGTATTTCAAAGTACACAGGATCTTGGCTACATCACGAGCACCCATTGGAGGGAAGAGGGTATGGTGTCCACAGTGAGATTTAGAAATGTTCAGAACTGTAAGGAAGTAGCATCTCCTGTTCATGGGACACACCTGGCCGAGTGTGGCCGTGGAGTCAAACCCAGTCTGTCTGCCTTGAAACTCCATGTTGTTGGTTTGTTTGCTTTCTAAACCATTCTGTCTTGTCTTTCCATTGTGAGAACCTTGGCGCATAAAGAAATCTTACAGGTGCACACATTTTCATGTGTGACCAGAGGCTGTGAGAATCTGAATCCTAATTGCCCCGTTGTTTATTGAGCCCTCGTTGTGTCTGGACTCTGAATCCTAATAGCAACCCTATGACTTTACATGATTCTGTTGCCACCATCTCATAGATACAGAAGCTGAGACCCAGAGAGGCTGAATGATTTGTCCAATGTCACCCAGCAAGTCACTGGCAGATAAGGGTTTGAACCCTGGTCTTCCAGGTCCAAGTTCATCGTCCAGACCACTACCCTACACTGCCTGCTGAAACTTGAGCACGCCCTTCCTTCTGTACAGGTGTTCATGGCCCCAGCTCACCCATGGATAGTGACTTGGTTTCTCCACGCAGGGAGAAACTGGGCGGTCATTACCCGAAGGGGGCCTCTCTCAGCTTGAGGCGAGTGCCATGTGGTATGAGAAGGGGACTCTCCAGGGAGACAGACTTTTTTCTGAAGCTCATAAAATTTAATGTTTTTCATTTACTGTCTTTGTTTTGAAACTTGGGCATAATACATAGAGCCGTGTTTGAAATATTCAGGAGGTCTCTGTAGTCCTTCTGAAGGAACATGATTAAGAATGCAGGCTGGACTCCCCTTATTTCTCGAAGACATTGGAATATGACAAAGAGCCATATAATTTCAGAATTTACATCTTTATATGAAATTCTGTGCTTTCCAGCACCCTGCACAATAAATGTTAAAGCAACACTCCAGGGTGAAATATTTTTTGAAGAAACCTCTGGAATGGGGAGCGAGTGTTAGATCCGTGATATTGTAGAACTTCCTGGGTCTGGCAGCTAGTTCTGCGGAGCAAGCAGCAGCTGTCCTGTGCTGAGGCCCTACTGTGTGCTGGCCTGGGTGCCCTGAAGGCTGTTCCCTGTGACAGATCCCCACCTCACAGCTGAGCAGGCAGAGCTCAGAGCAGGGGCTTGGGGATGGGGGCCTGGCTCTCATCTTGTTCCACATGCCTCCTGTCCTGCAAACTTCCATGTGATGTAACTTGCGGACCCCTCACCAGGCCCCCAGGGGCGTCTCCTCCATGTTCCTGCCGCACCACAGGCCACACGGTGTGAGGACTGTCAGAGGCTGAATCCTGTGGAGACCGGGGGTCCCTGAGGGTCACCGCTGATGCGGGGCACCCAGGACAGTGCGAGTGGCTAAATGAGCAAATGAAGAAGTAATTCTAGAAGTGTGCGGGGAGGTGCATCTGGCCTCAGGAATAATAGCTGTATAAAATAACAACCCCAGAGCCGCAAGAGATTGTACCCGCGGTAGCTGGGAGCATGAGCTCCGGGTTTGGATTCCAAGTTCTCTGCGGATCCGTCTTGATTAGGACTTAACCTCTGTCAGCCTCGGTTTCCTCGTCTCTTCCCTGGAGACGGAGCTAGAACACAGAAACCACCAGGGCAGGGCTTTCTCTCTCGTGTTGGCTGCTGTCCACAGTACTGAAAACAGGGCCTCGTGGACAGTAGACGGTCCAGAGAAACTTGTGGAAGGGATGAGTGTGCGCATTTTCAGGCGTTTCCAAAGAAGGGAATATGCTGTGACCAGGCCTCACAGGTTGCCTGCGTGTGAGCTAATGAGTGGGTGATGCTAAGAACCAGGTCTGGCCCAGAGTACGTGCCGAGGACCTGTTGGCTCTTAGTGAGGAAGGAACCCCCCGCCCCACCCTGCGCCCCCTTCGTATTCCTCCTCCACTGCCTGTCGTGCCTGGCCTGCAGGCTGGACAAGGTGTTCTGTGCTCGGAGGTGGATGAGGCCACTGTGGAGCTGCCTTCCAACTGTGGGGTCCTTGGGAATCCGTAGTCGGCCTCTGTGAGCTGTAACAGCGGTAGTTTTGAAAGGGTAGACCAGCAAAGCTGTTCAACGTAATTCTGGATCCATTTCCCCAGGGTTATGTACTTGTAATGGGTTATAATTGCACCCGTTGTGTGATGCCAGGTGAACTGCATTATCTCCTGTGTTACCAGAAAGGAGACTTTGTCCTCTTCTCTACCGCTGACCCTCCCCTAATCCCGCAAAAATAAGCCCTGGGAGTTTCTGGGTCACTTGGCAGTGATCCCAAGTCAGATGTATGGAGACGGAGATCTGCACTCCATGCAGACACTGTGAGTTGCGTGGGAGACAGCATTGTCTGCTGGGTGCATGAAGACTGGTCACACCATTGCTGCACCTCCTTCTGTGGGAGTTTTGTGTAACAAAGAGTGTGTGGATCCGGGTGTTAGCTATTGCAGTAACTACTTTGTGCTTATGGGGAAGCGTTCTAGCCCCTTTGGACCTCGTTTTCCTCCCCTGTGAAATGGGAGCAACAGTGGCAGCTGGCAGAATGTCTCAGGCCATTGTGTACAGCTGTACAGGTTGTATACTGCACAAGGGCATGTGCTCGGGGACCAGTAGGAGCTATATGTAGCCCATACCACGCTCACCGAGCTTAGGCTTCATGAGACTGTAGCTACTCAGAATACACACCTTCTTCTTACCTCTGCAAAAGATCCTTTATCTATGCCCCTGCAGATGCTTCATCTGTATTAAGTGTTAGGAAAACAGTAGCCACTTTTGCTACTGTTGATGAATCATTTATGGAGACAGTGGATGAATGGATCAGAAGAGTGGGGGAAGGAGATCAACAGAGATTTGAGTCAAGGTTTGAAGGGTAGATAGGATTGTTGGAGGGGGAGCATGTAGTCTCATTTGGTCAGTGGCCATCTTTCCCTTGAGATGTTTTCTCCCCTCCCCTTCCCACGTCTCTGCTCCTTCTATTGGCTATATGCTATGCCAAGGAAATTAATGGGGTGCTGTTGAAAGTTACTATAAAATTTGGGGTTCTGGAGAAATTTCAATGCAGACAAAATGGTATAACATATCTCCCCATGCCCGTTGCCTGCTCACCCGGCACCTTCTCTTTGGCCAGTCCTGCTGCCTGCTGACCCTCCTTGACCACCCCCTCCGTATGATCTTGAGGTAAATTGCAGGCATCTTGTCGTCGTATTCGTCCACCTCATTGACAGGTGTCAGGCAGAGAGGAGTGTGGTCTGGTTTGGGTTTTACGGGGACTATTTGAGCATCAGCTCACGCGCAGGGCGGAGAACAAGTCGGGCAGCAGGGGCTGCCCTGTTTGTCCAGGTGGGATATGAGGCTGCTTCTGACCCAAGGCTTGGGGGACTGGCTGGAAGAGAGGAAACGCATCTGGAAGGGGTTCAAGCTGTACATCGTGCAGGGCCTTTGGCACTGGCTGCTTTTGGGAGCACCTGGTTAATAGCAAGCAGCGGCTAACAGTGTGGAGTACTTAGTGCACGCCAAGCTCCAGGCTGATCACTCCTCACGTGTTAAGTCCTTTAAATGTCACAGAAGCCCTGTGACATTTACACTGTTATCAACCTCATCTTATGGATGAGAAACTGAAGCTCAGAGAGGGAAAAGCGACTTGCCTGAAGCCTCTGCCAGGAAGGGGGAAAGGTCTCCCGGTTCTGGGTGCAGCACGCCCTGAACACCCTGCCGGCCAGCCTCTGTGCTGATGCTCCAGCAGGAGGGGGGACGGATGGCGGCACCTGTTTCAAAGCTTCGCGGCCACATGGCGCGTCTGTGCTGTTCCTGGGAGAGCGCATCTTTCGTGGTTTTGTCGGGCTTTGCTCTTCCTCCTCATTTGTCTCAAGCAACCGCTGTGAAGGTGTCGGCTGCTCCTTTATTACCGCGGTTTCTCAATATTCTGCCTTTGCTCTGGAAGGGCCATGAGCGAAGGCAGGGAAGAAAAGGTGTTATCTGGGCTGTGCGCAGCTGCTGCTCCCTGTGACCTTTCTCCGCAGCTTGCCTCTGTGTATTCTCGGAAAAGTCGTGCGTCAAGAGAAGTGAGGACCCACGTGTTAGGGACTGGGACCCAGCAGCTCTGTGGCGGACCTGTCACAGCTACCTGAACATGTGTTTCTCAGCGACATCCCGGTATTAATTGAGCTGTTGTTAGTTCTGGGTGTTTCTTCCCCTCCCCCCTCCATGAAATCGTAATCCCAGCCAGATGTTTCCAAGTATTACTTCTCGAAAGCTTGGAGCTGCAGGCACAGCGGGGCTCGCTACAGAGGAGGTGAAGGCAAGCTCTTTCAAACTGAACTAACCACTAGGGATTCCTCCCCAGTCACTACTTATCTCAGTGACTTTGCAGACGGAGCCCACACGGTCCTATCTCGGTGGCACCTGAAGGTGGGTCTGCCTCACAGGCTTCGGCCGAGGGTGTCACTTGACAGCATGACGTACTGTCGAGGAGGCCCAGTGTCAAGGTAGCAGAGCTGCTGCCTCGCCGAGAAGGGAGGGTGTGGACGGCTCCTGGGCTCAGCCCCCCCTTCCCACCAGCAGGAGCAAAGCGAAAGGAGCAAAGGAAGGAGGAAGCTGGAGAGACTGGGAAGATAGGAGACCCAGTACTGTGAGCTCTGGACTCACACACCCCTTCTTGCAGACAATCGCTTGCCCTTTCTGAACCTTGGCTTCCTCGTCTGTAAAATGGGCGCAGAGCTACACTTCCCAGGCGGGTTGTATATGCTAATGTATGAAGCCCCCGCAACGCTGCCTGACCCCAGAAAGTACTTGTTGTGATCACTTAGGGCTCGTTCCCTGGGGCCGGCACTGGGCAGCGGCCGAACTCTCTTTCTCTGTTCCCCATGACAAACCTATACAGTAAGGGACAGTGTCCTCAATTGACCAAGAACATAGCAAGAATCAGAGATGTGAAATTATTTACTCGCGGTCACACAGCAGCGAGTAGACAGAGCCTGGGTTTGACCTCCTGGTGCTGGAGTGCTCCCGGAATCTTCTCTGAGTTTCTCCCTTGGACCCTGAGTTCCCCAGGAGGGTCTGCCTTAGCAGGGGTTCTGACTCCCTCTGGGTGCTCTTTCCCTTACTGCCAGGGTCTCTCGGGGTGGGTGTCTGTAAAATGGTCCGAGGCCGGGTGTCTGGAGGCTCCGAGGGCAGTGGGAGGAGGTCTCCATGCTGGTGACAGCGTGCCCTGTAGAACTGATGGTGTCTTTTCCTGGAGGGTGTGTGTCTGGTGGTGCTTGTTCTTCAAGGGGGGTGTGTGCGTGTGTGACGGCACCTTGTCCCTGGGGGGTGTGAGTGTGCCGGTGCTGTCGTCCTGGGTCCGGGTCCATCACTCCTGGCGGCCCCGTGCTGCTGAGACTGCGCTAGCATCCTGGTGATGGTGGAGGGAGAGGCAGGGGGGAGAGTCCAAAAGGAGGACTCAGAACTTTGAATCTTGGTTCTGACGCAGCCGGCTTGCTGTGTGGTCATGGGCAAGGTGCTGATTATCCTCTCTGTGCCTCAGGTTCCTTAGCTGTGAAACTCCCAAGCTATGAAAACATCACCTCCCAGGGAGCCATGGCATCGATGAGGTGCTTCCTAAAGCGCTGCTAGAGCAGCTGTTGTGCCGAGGAATTGCCCTGTGAGCCGGACGCCCCTTCCCCACGGTCGCTGTCCAAAATGCCCCCTCATTTCTCACCTTGGGAGTCTCATGGCCCCGGCAGAGGAGGAGGAGACCGGGTCTAGACTTGTGGCCCTGGTAGGAATAAGCCCTGTGCCCTTACACGGGGCTCTCAGCCTTTCTTAGCCCGGGCTTCCTCTGTCCCCACACGGTCTCAATATTGCTCTTGCTGGCTAATTTATCCGTCGCCTGAAGGGCCGCGTGATGGAAAGACTGTGGGCTGTGGAGCCGGGATGACTGGGTTCGTCTCGGCTGTCACTCGTGAACTCTGTGACCCGAGACAGTTTGTTCCTTAGTTCCTGAGCCCCACCTCCCTCCCCTGGAGAATGGGCATGATCGGGCAACGGTAGGAAAAGTTCAACACACGGGGGTCAAAGAAAGTGACGGCAGCTATACTTTCCCCAGAACTTCTGAGACCCGTGTCCTGGGCTGGGTCTGCATCCTCATTATTTTAGTCAACTTCCCTAAATTTGTTTAGTTTTCAAGCCCAGAGTGACAGTGTACAAGAAAACAACACAGAGGTACCTGAGTGGATCGTTCGGTTGACCGTGCGACTCTTGATTTCCGTCCGGATCATGATCCCAGGATTGTGGGACTGGGCTGCACATCAGGCTCCGAGGTGGGCAGGGAGCATACTTGAAATTCTCCCTCTTTCCCTCTTGCTGCAAAATAAAATTGAAAAAGAAAACGCATATCCATCTGATGGACTGACAGTTGATAGTGTTGGTTCTGTCTCTGTTTTTTTAAAGTTTACTTATTTTGAGAGAGGCCGTGCGAGCAGGGGAAGGGCAGAGAGACAGAGAGTGAGAATCCCAAGCAGGTTCCTCGCAGTCAGCACCCGGAGCCTGATGCAGGGCTCAAACTCACAGAACTGTGAGATCGTGACCTCGGCTGAAATCAAGAGTCAGATGCTTAACCAGCTGAGCTACCCAGGCGCCCCAGGCATCCCAGTTCGTTCGTTCTTTTTCTTTCTTTCTTTCTTTCTTTCTTTCTTTCTTTCTTTCTTTCTTTCTTTCTTTCTTTCTTTCTTTCTTCCTTCCTTCCTTCCTTCCTTCCTTCCTTCCTTCCTTCCTTCCTCTTTCTCTTTCTTTATTTCTCTTTCTTTTCTTTTCTTTTCCTTTCTTTTCTTTTCTTTCTTTCTTTCTTTTTAAAGAATTCAAATCTCATCTAAAAACGATCATAGTTGGGCTTCATTTATCATCATTAACTCATCATTGTTTCTGATAATTATTAATGCAAGGCAGAACTGGGTTTTTTTCTTAAACTTCCAATTCTTTGCAGACTGACACCTATGTACACCCCCCCCCCCAAAAAAAAAACCCCAGAAAATCTATGGAATTCCTGGATTGCATTGCAATATGAAATTGTGTCAAATATTTTTAGCTCTTTACTGTGAACTTCTGTTCTTACCTAGTCCCACTCTGGTAGCCCACGGTCCCCCTTCCACATCTCGGCCCCGGTTCACGGACCCCTCTGGGTAGCACCTGCCGCAGGCTCACTGCACCGTTTCTGAGCGTTCCACCCGCCACACTGCGCGTGCCACTTGCTGCTCTTAGCGCCCTGGGGTAGTTGTTCTCTGGCTCGTGGCCTGGTTCACCCCCGCAAGGAGTTGGAAGTGGACAGCCGACAAGTGGAGACGCTTCCATGACACCGCTGTTTTGCAAATAGGAGCTGAAAAGCTAGGTTTTCTGCAAGTCAGGACCAGCCCAACTGCAGTTGATACGCTGTGTGTGACTTTGAAGGCAGCTCCCAGAACTGAGTGATCATCATGGCCGGTGGGGCCTTCAAAAAGTACTTGGTTGGATTTCGTACTCCCAGTGAGTCAAAATTTCTGAGGGTGAGGCCCCCAAATCTGTATTTTTCTCTTTTTTAATGTTTTGTATTTTATTTTATTTTATTTTTGAGAGAGAGAGAGACAGAATGCAAATAGGGAGAGGGGCAGACAGGGAAGGAGACACAGAATCTGAAGCAGGCTGCAGACTCTGAGCTGTCAGCAGAGAGCCCACTGCGGGGCTCCATCTCATGGACAGTGAGATCATGACCTGAGCTGAGGTCGGCCACCCAGCCAACTGAGCCACCCAGGCGCCCTCTCAAAATCTGTATTTTTCAAACACCCTCCAAGTGGCTAATGATCAGCTTGGTTCGGGAGCCTCTGGCCCGCACTGCCCTGCTTCCCTCTACCCCGTGGGGCAGGCTCCTCTCCTTCACCCTCAAGGGGCACAGCTTTCTACCATAGCTCCAGATGGAGCGCAGAGAGCGCAGACAGGGGCCTTCCCGCCTGCCGCTTCCCCAGACTCTGACTCTGACACTCAGTCCCCTAGCCCCGCCTCTCTGAGCCCGAGGCTCATCTTTAGGAAGGCTCACCCGGCCTCCAGGAGGCATGTGGGCAGAGCGAGGATCCTGTGAACGAAGGATGTAACTGCCTGGAAGAGGCGTGGCATGCAGTTGGTGCTCAAAAGCCGATGCAGACAGGTGGGCGTTGGCCAGGGCTTGGTCCTCACTGAGCAGGTGCAGTGTCCTCATCCCAGAGAGAGGTTCTCGAACCCTGCCTGCAGCCTGTGTACATGGGACCAAAGAAGAGCTTGTGCGTTTGATAAAACTTAGGACACTGAGACCTCTCAGTGAATGTTTTTGGATCCTTGGGGGGGTGTGACCAGAACAGCCTCAGTTGCTGTTAACCTTTGGGGGGTGTCTTGGTGTCGTTCATCAGGGAAGTGTCTAATCAGGTAGCTGAGGGAGGGAGAAGCATGATTTGCTCTGAATGTGATTAGATAGAACATTCTGATATCAAAGGAAATGCCAGAGGCATTTTTTAAAAAAAAATTTATAATTCTTTCATGATTTGGCAGGTAATTATGATAATTCCTGGGATTTTCACAGACTTAAAGGCTTTTTCACAGCCACTTTGTTTTTGGAAATCATCTTCTCTGATGCTCCAGCTGGAATGGATTGCTCAGTCCCCTGACGTTCCAAAGGCATCGTCTTCCAAAGCCCGACTCAAATGTCACCTTCCTGATGGCACTTTCCCACATCCCTTAGGCCAGGGATACCAAGCAGGGGTCCCCCACGGACCCAGATGCTGATCGGTTGGTAATGGCTGCCTGAGTGTTTTCTTGAGGAAGGAGTGCAGCAAGCAGCTAGTGATGTCTGCCAGGGGCTGGAGGTGGGAGATAGGAGGTGAGCCTGGTGAAGTCTACCAAGCCATGTGGTTGAGCATTTAGGTGGGTTCCAGCTGTTTGGAGTTAAACTGGTGCTTTGGGCACAGGGGCAAGTAGAGGCACCAGATAACTCCCAAACAGAGATGTGCCAGGTCACAGGTGAGTGATGTAAAAGTTGGATAGATGTTGCCAGATCGCCCATGACTTAACACTTCTTGAGTCTTTCTACCTTCCATCTTTGTTCTCTCTGGGGGAGGCCTTCCCTGACACCCTGTCCTCTTCCCCAGTCTTTCTCTCTCCCTGAGCTGTAAGTTTGTTTGACCTGGAGGGTGTGAACCCCATGACATACCTGCCTCCCCCCACCACACGTGGAACAGGGCCTGACACGTGGTTAGCAATTCTGTTGGTGACGTTGCCTCAGTGGGGGACAAGGAGTCTGTCTCCACAGCTGAGCTCCTTGGTAGAGCACGTGTGGCCCCTTGTATCCAGCTTCAGCAGGCATCCTTTTCCTTTATTTCCCTTCCATGCCATCACCCATCCTGGAAGGCCGGCTCTCCCTCACTGAGCGCTCACCATGCCCAGACACAGTGCACCCGCTCAAGGCAGCAGCTCCGTGGCCCCATGCAGTGGGTATGGTTTTGAACCCTCATTTAGTAGGTGAATGGCTCTAGGCTCCTCGTCGTTAAGTGATGTGCCCTAGAGCTGACTGTAAGTGATCAAGTGCAAGCCTATCTTGCACCGGAATCTGAGCCCTTAACTGCCTTGTCTCAGCTGCCCACGCCACCCCAGCAACTTAGGGGCCTTTGCACCTGAAGTTTCCTCTGCTGAATGTGCCTTTCTCCTCCCTGTCTACAGGGCATCCTCCTAGAGCTCAGCGCGTTTATGGGATGTAGATCTGTGGGTCTGAGTGACTTTAGATGCCAAAGGTAGGGGGCAAGCGATGGGGGGTTAGAGAGAAGCCGGCACCAGATCTCAAAGGTGTTTGGGTTTTATTTATCTTCAGGGCAGCAAGAAGCATTGAAGGTTTTAAACAGCAGGTGACAGCATCAGATGTTGCTTTGGGAAGATCACTGGGTCTGCTCGGTAGAGGAGGGACTTGAAGGGTAGCTACTTAATGTCCCTCCCTCCCCATTCCCTGCGAGTTTCTGTGGCTGCTGAAAGTCAGGATTGGTCAGGTGGGACCTGTAAGCACCCTCAGAGCCTAATAAAAACTCCAGCAGGCAGTGCTTGAGCTTCCTGCTTTCGTTTTTATGATCTCCGCTTGGTCTGGAGGCTCTGGGAGACTTGAATCCATTTTTAGTTATACTGGACTTGGAAGGAGGTACTCACGGAACAGCATGCTCGGCATGGTTTGTGGAAGACGAAAGCTGTGTGTCTCAGTGCCTGTGTGTAGGGATCTCTCGTACAGAAATTCAGAGTTTCAGAGCCTGGCTGAATAGCAGGGAACCTTGTAGTTTTCATGGCTGCTCGAAATGAGCGCATCAGATTTTGTCTCCTCTGTTCCCCTGGATCTCCACCCCTTCCCCCTGCCTCCTTCCCTAGTGAAATGAAAGCTTCATCTGACACGGTCAACTCACTCTTCTGGCTGCAGAAGAGAACAGCTCGTGATAAATACCCTTTGAAGCTGGGATGTGTCGATGTTTTATGCATTTATGGAAAATTTGTTTCAACACTCTGGCTGCCCCTGCAAAACAAAGCAAAACAAAAACAAAGCGAAAGCCCTGCTTTGCTTTGGAAATGACAGCGGCATTTATTTAAAGCTCTATTTTGTGGGGGCACGTTGGCAGGTATTTAGCAGTGATATGGGTAGTTATGTCACAGTTTCCTGTTTACTGTGTGGTAAACGGATTCTTAGGCCCGAGGAGGCTCATGGGGGATTTACGTGATTTCTGTATGGAGGATCCACACACGCATTATTAGCGATACTGTGTGTGTTTGTGAAAGGCCACAAGAAGACCATCCTAAGCTTTTTTTTTTTTTTTTTTTTTTTTAAATACAAAAGGGATAAGACAACGGGGAAATATTAATTTTGGGTCTATATACAAGGACCCTGGGTAGGGGCTCCCTGACTTACTCTCCCGTTGTTAATTGCATGGGATTTGCAGTGTCTTTCCGGCCCTTCTCACCGTGCATGTCGCACTGGTTTGAAAGAGGTGGGCACCTGAGAGACGGGGGCCACTGTGGACAGGGTGGGGGTTCACACAGCAAGTCGAAGGAAGCCTCAGAATTTGATCAGGAGCTCGGTACATTTCATGTTGATTGTACCACGGCTGCCTTTAGTTTCAGGCCAAGAATTTTAATTCTTTTAAAGAGCCCAAGTGATTATACCTGCTGGTAAATGGAACAGTGTTCATTATCAGGAAACTAAAAAGTAAGGAAAAGTAGAAATAATGGAAAGAAAATCTGTCCCTTGACTAATGGTAATATCTTGTGTATTTCCTTTTATGCCTTTTACCTTTTATATAACGACGTATCAAAAAAAATAGAAAAAAAAGTGGGGCCCTTCTTTACTCCTCCTGAGGCATCAGGACTTAGGTTAATGATCCTTTCTTTTCTCACAAAGGCGTCCTTAGATCCCTTCTTTATTCTGATGGTATGTTTTATATTTTATATATAATACTTATTACAAATGGTCTGGTAATATTTTTGTCTTGACTAGTGTTTATACTAAGTACCTGGCTTCAGTCTGTGGTATGTAGGAGGGGGTCATCTCTTGGGAAAAGCAGGGAGACAGGGTTAGGTGAGGGTCTCCTGACCTCTGCATTCTCGAGGGATTCTCTTTTGTGGTTGTTGTTTATTTATTTTTGAGAGAGAGAGAGAGAGAGAGCGAGCGCAAGTGGTGCTGGGGACAGAGAGGGAGGGAGGGAGAGGGACAGGCAGGGAGGGAGGGGGAGAGAGAGAGAGAGAGAGAGAGAGAGAGAAACCCAAGCAGGCTCCACACCGCCAGTGCAGACCCCAGTGTAGGGTGAACCCACAAACCATGAGATCATGAGCCCAAGTTGGACACTTAACTGACTGAGCCACCTGGGTGCCCTGGAGAGGGGTTCTCTTTAAGATACTTGCAAGATTCTTCTTTGAACGTTCCTGAAGAGCATGGCAAGAGGACGTCTCACATTTCTCTAAAAAGTTTAAATAAATTATAGTTGAATTTGATTTTAAGCCCGGTCAAGATTGCTCATGTAATCAGGGAAATTACTTTATGTTTTGGCCTTACAGGAAGACATCTTTGTAAACAAATAGCTGGAAAGGTCTGTTGTTGATTCTGTACATCAATCATAGACTACCGTATGGCAACCTCTGTTTCTGTGTCTTTGGGGTGAGCTGGGGGCATTGAATAAATGTGCAAAAATTCAAGGGCTCACCGTGGGCCACCATCAAGTGGGCTGCACATGGGGCACGGTGGAAGTGGTAGAATCGTGGCAGGTAGCCCAGTGGTCGGGAGCCAGGGTCCTGGAGTCAGTCCTTCATTAGCGGTATGACCTTGAGCTAGCTTCTTCCACTCTGTGACAGCCTTTCCCTTCTTTAAGGCAGAAATGACAATGCCTGCCTTATAGAGCCCGCATAGCAAAGATGTTAGCAGCGCGTGGAAAGGATTTCCTGGCGTTGACTAAGCAGTGACTGAGGGGTAGCTGTGCCATTGCAGTTCTGTCTGTCATCATTACTGTTCTCATGGCTTTGAGCTCTGGTTCTATTTTCTCGGGTTTCAGAACCAAGTTCCTGAGGAACAGAAATGGTCAGTCAGTCCAGCTGTACCATCAGCAGCGTGATTTTTGGCAGGCCCAACTCAGATGAGCAAGAAAGCCTTCGCTAGAAAAGTGTCCACAAAGGAGAAAAACCTTAGGCCCCAAATAACCCGATAACAGCACCGTCCTGACCGTGAACGGTCGACCGTAGATTCTGTAGTGTTAAAATGAACCAAGTGCAAGACGTGTTCACCTTACAGGTGGATTTGCACGACTCACAGGTGAATGGCGTTCTGTCTCCAGCCCAAACAACCTCCTGGTGCCTTGCTGACAAGTGACAGGCCCAGAGAAGGTGGGACAGGTGACTTGGGTGAGGGGAGTCTGCCCTCTGAGCCTCACCGTTCGGTGCTTGTGTGTTCCAGGTGGCGGAGATGCATGGCGAGCTGATTGAGTTCAACGAGCGCCTGCACAGGGCCCTGGTGGCCAAGGAAGCCCTCGTGTCCCAGATGAGGCAGGAGCTCATCGACCTGCGCGGGCCGGTGAGTGCTCCCCCCCGGGAAGGTCCCAGCCCTGCCCTCCTGCCTGCTGTGTCGGTCTGTCTGCCCAGCCTCCGTGGCCCCCAACCCTGCTCCTCAGCTTGTTCGTTGTTGACTGTGTCAGGGGTGTAGAAGAAGAGTACAGAGATGGCCAGAGTGAGCTTCCGTGTACCCGCCGTCCAGCTGTTACATGTGCATTAACCTTCACTACGCTTGGTTTTCTTTGGATGGAAGGGGGTAGAATAAACACGATGATACCAGTTCCATTTGAAGCCCCCCTTTGTAATGTTTCATGCCCCGGCACCCCATAATCCGTATTCTGAAATGGGCGTGTAGCCTTCTCCTTCCTATTTTTATACTTTGCTACATACATACGTTTCAATTAGCCATAAGCAGTCTTGGTTCTGTTTAACTTTCACCTGCATGATGTCACTGTGTAAATCCCGTGGCCCCTTGTTTTTGCTGGTTTTTAACTCAATTTTGTGGTTTGAGGACTGTCTCACAAAGATCTTTAAACTGTGGCTCTCTCGATACTTGGGGCCACTTACGGTAGTCCCCCCATAGCCGTGGTTCTGCTTCCCGTGGTCTGGAAGCACCCCACACTCCTTCTGGTGAATTGTGAGAAGGTCAGCGGTGGCCTCATGCTACATCACGATGCCTGCATCACTCACCCCCCTTGATCCCGTCACTTAGGCCTTGGGTCATCGCACATCATCACAAGAAGAAGGGGGAGTACAGGACAGTAAGATTTTGAGAGAGGGGCTCATTCACATCTTTTATTACAGTATATTGCTAAAATTATTCAGTTATTTTCTGTTGCTAACCCCTTACTGTGCCTGATTTATAAATTAAACTTTGTCATAGGTATTCATATGTAGTAAAAAGCACAGTATGTGTATGCTTCAGTGCTGTCCATGGCTTCAGACATCCACTTAGGATCTTGGAATGTATCCCCTGCAGATACGTAAGGGGGGGCGATGGTAGTTACTTGTTGTGGGCTGTCCTATGCATCCTGGGTGTTTAGCAGCACCCCTGATTTCTACCCACTGGAGGCCAGCAGCACTCCAGGCTGTTACAGTGACCAAGAAGGCCTGCAGACATTGCCCGACGTTTCCTGAGGGGCAGGGGCCAAACCACCCTGGTTAGGAAGTCCTGGTCTAGTTCATTCACTTTCTTGACTCTAGTTCTCTATTGAACAATGTATTGCACTATTTTTTTTTTCAAAACATTTTTTAGTGTTTATTTTTGAGAGAGAGCGAGACAGCGCACAAGTGGGGAAGGAGCAGAGAGAGAGGGAGACACAGAATCCAAAGCAGGCTCCAGGCTCCGAGCCATCAGCACAGAGCCCGACGCGGGGCTCGAACTCACTAACTGTGAGATCATGACTGAGCTGAAGTCAGCCGCTTAACCAGCTGAGCCACCCAGGTGCCCCAGTACCACAGTATTTGTAATCCCGTCGTGTTTTATTGGACATTTGGGTTGTTTGCATTTACTTAGCTGTCACAAACCCAGATGCTGAGAGTGTTTCATCCTCCTGTGCACGTTTATGATAGCTTCTTCATCTCAGAGCTTTTATCATGTTAAATGTCAAATGCCCATAGGTAGGCAGGTAAGTTTAAAGCACGTCCTGTATCCCTGTGAAGTAGAACTGTCCTCAGTCGAGGTCAGCTTGTTTGAAGTTCTGCACCTGCTTCTCCCTTCTGTATTAATTTGAATCAAATACCGGGTGTGACTTCATCTGTACACAACTCCGTGTAGATCTTAGAAATAGGAAACCATGAATATACCATCGTCCCCTGTGTGTGACCATTAGTTCCTTTATACCATCAAATATCAGTGTTCATACTTCTTACTGTTCCATACCTTTTTATAGCTTTTTAAAAATTAGGATCCACATGAGGTCCACATGTTGTAATTGGTTATGTCCTTTATGTTTCTCTTCTTCTTAAAACCCTTGTTTGAATTTAGTGAAATACGACATAAAATTTACCATGTTAGCCAGTTTGACGTGTGCAGTTGTGTGGCTTTAGGTACACTCACGTTGTCGTGCAGCCCACACCACCGTCTGTCTCCTGACCGTGTTCATCTTCCCCAGCTGAACCTCTGCCCCACTCTACCCCGACGCCCCATTCCTCCCTCCTGCATCCCCTGCAACCAGTGTTGTGCTCCCTTTGTGTCTGGATTGAACCACTCGCTTATATTTCTGTTCATCTATGGAGTCCTCCAACTCTCTTTTCCTTAACATGTGTCTGCTGAAGACCGGGTCGTGTCACCACCTGAGACTCGCAGATCGCACCTCTACAGTGTTACTCCGCACGCCCCTCTGTTGCCTCTATTTTCTTAACTTGGCGCTTGGGTCTGGGCACTTGGATGTTGGTTTAATTTTCCCGCTAACATGCCTGTCGCTGGAGTGGTGTTTTCTATCAGGAGATGGATAGCTTCTGCTTGTCTCCCTTTACTATCTTAGTGGCCATTTATTAGCACTTCCTGCCTCCACTACGCAAATGTTTCCTTGAGATCCGTGTTATTGTTGTTGTTTATCACCTGTTGATTATCCCTCTGTCAGTGTGTAGGAGTTCCTGCCAACACTTGAACGTCTCTACGAATGCTTCTGGGTGTGAGGTGGTTTCCCTGGGATTTTTCTGATCACGAGCGGGGTGGGCCTTCTTGACATTTGCTGCCTGGTTATTTTGGCTTCCCCTTCTGTGACTTGTAGTCTTTGTCCACTTTCTACTGGGCTGTGTGTGTGTTTTCTTGCTGATTTCTAACAGTACTTCACATATCTTTTCAGTTACGCACGTTGTGAATATTCCCTACCAGCCTCGGGCTTACTCACGAACTTTTAATAAAATGGCAATTGCAAACCTATGGGAAAGGGAGAATCATTTAATGAAACCCCGTCACTCAGCTCTCCCAGTAATCAGCTCTGGGTCATTCTTGATTCATTCCTACTCAATTCAATCCCTTCCCAGCTCAAATTATTTGGATGCATGTCCAAGTCATCATACTATTTCAGACATAAATATTTGAGTATTTATCACTAAAAGATATTTACAGTACGATTATCGTACCTGAAAAATCAGTGATAATTCCTTAGTGTCTTCAGATATCCAGTCAGTGGTTAATTTTCTCCAGTTATCTGAAAAAAATGTTTTTGATTTATCTACTGTAATCAGGGTCTTAATGCAGTGCATACGTTGCAGTTGGGTGATAGGTCTCTGAAGCCTCTTAATTTGTATATTCCCTTCCATAGTCCTCCCTTCCCCACCTTGTGTTGCCACTATTGACAAACTTGGCCCTTTGAACTCTAGGTTTTCCTGTTTAGGATTTTGTTGATTGCGACCCTATGGTGATCCTTACCGTGTTCCTCTGTCCTTTGCCTTTCCTTTGAATTGATCATTAACTGTAGAGTCTTGATGAGTTTCAGGTTTGATTTTTTTTTCTTTTGGACATCTTGCTTTCACAGGTGGCGGTTTGTCCTTCCAATCAGGGTGCACGTAGGCATCAATGTGGGAAGGCACCACTGGAGGTACCGTCACACCAGACCCTCTTTGTTTCTCTGATGCCAGCGTGTGAATGTTGCCTCCTGTGCTTAAAGCCCTGTGGTGCATCCCTGATAGAGTTTGTTTCCCTCGCTCCTCACAAGTCCAAGATTTGTACGAGATCTCTGTGGAGCTCTTTCATTAGGGAGAGGCACATTTTCCTAAGACGGAAACACATTTCGTAAGTACCTATTGTGCACTAAGAACCCTTTGTGGCAGTTGATATCATCCTTGTTTTATAGGTTGACCGAGGCTCAGAGAGGTCCCCGAATCTCTGAGTATGTTGTGGAGCTGGATTCAAACTTGGATTTAATCACAAAGTCTGTTTTCTTTCTTACGCTCCACCAACTCTGGGCAATCGGGGGAACAAGTAAGGGGGCTTCCCTTGTGTTACCCATCAGCCTTCCAAGCAAGATCCCAAGGTCCCTCTGCGTGTCCTTCCCGCTGTGCCCCATGTTAAAGACCTCGGCAATGAGGTCTTTGAGCTGAGAAAGGACAGTGGGGTTGTAGCTGAGAAAGGACAGTGGGGTTGTAGTAACGGAGAACTCCCGGCGTTGACTTGTGTTTCAGAGTGTGGGTGGAACTGGTGTGGGGTGCAGGCAAGTGTCTCCCATATCCCTGCCCAGTGCAAGGGGTCCTGGCATATTCCATGGCCCACCTTACTGGAGGGGGCTTGATAGCAGGTGCAGACCCAGGAAGGCTCCCGTTCCTTAGTGTAGGTCAGATCCTATAGGAGTTGTCATGTGTCCTTTATGCTGAAAGAAAGATAGGTGGCTCTTGTCGCCGCAGATGCATTTTCAGAGTGCACCTTTGGTGCATTATTCTCTGTGTGAATGACAAATACTACTAACTAGTTGTTATAAATAAGCAACTCTGATTTTAATAGGTGACATTTATTAATTGATGTGTACCTCAAATTTAAATACCTCTAAAGTATTAGCCCTTCATTTAATCCTCACCGACCTCAGTGGTGATTACCATTATGACACCATTTTGCAGAAGCAGCACCTGAGGCTCAGACATGAAGTAACTCAGCCAAGCCCCCACAGCAAGAAGTGGGGGCTCTGTCTGCCTTGCAAGACTGGATTTTGCTTTAAACAATTGAAATTTGCAGACTTTTGGACTCTTGACAAATCTCGTTACACCCATGCTAAAAAGTCAAGCAGTGTAAGAGCGTTTAGTGAAAAGTGAATCTTCCTCCTGTGGCTGGCCCCCTCGTTTTTCTGCCTGGAGTCACTAACAATGACCAGTGTTGGGTTTGTCTTTTCAGAGATGAGGGATGCCTGGGGGCATCACACACACAGTCCTCCATGCTTTCGTAACTAGCTGCCGACTCCGTATAGGACTCCCCCCAGCCCCATTTAGCAGGGGGGGATCTTTTTATTTTACATGTAGCTCTACCTCATTCTTCTGTTGAAGAACTATGTCATGTTCCCTTAAAGTGGCAATACCATAATTTATTTAACCAGGCCCCTATTGATGGATATTGAGTTGTTTCTCGTTTTTACTTCCATGACAATGTTAGCATAACATTCTTGTGAAATCCTACTTTTGGATTAGAAGATTGTCGGGCAGTCTATGGGACTCAGCTCAGCCAGCTGATCCCCAGAAACCTTGCCTTGGAAGATTTCCAAGGCACTGGGGAGGACCACCCCCTTCTTCCATCCTCCCTGACCTCATTGCAGGAAACCCGTCTGGGGGGCCAGCATCCATGTAGCCATGTACCAGCTCACGATGTATCAAGTTCTGACAGTGTGTCAGGCACACATTGGGTCTTCGTGGTCATCCTCACTTAATTTTGGAGAGAAGCCTGTGAATCAAGTTGGGGTGTCACCCTCTTTTATAAATCTGGCAGCGGAAGTACAGAAGGGTTTAGGTCCCATCTGCCACCTCGTTACGGTGCCCCACAGTGGTGGGCCTCCAGCCTGTCGGTCGTCTTCAGCTCCATGGCCCTTGCTTCCTCGTTCTATGTACCCTTTGCTCCTGCTGTTCCCTCTGCCTTGAATAATGCTCTGTGCTCAGGCCTCAAACCATCAATATCAACTCCTCACTTCCTCAGGAAACCATGCTGATGCCCGCGACAAGGTCACATTTTCCCTGTAGAGTATGATGCTTACAAGCCTCTCTCCCTTCTTCTCTTAATGTAATTCTATGTGGATCTGTCACTGATTGTTATCTGTCTTCCCTGCTCCGGAAGAGCAAATTCTATGTCTCCTGCTTGCTTGGGGCCCAGTGATTCATGCAGTAGGTGCTGAGTTCATGTGGGTTGGCTCGTTGAGTGAATCATCAGATGAATGAATGAAAGTCCCAAGTAGGAAGTGCTGGAGTCCAGACTTCCCTGGAACCTTTGACGTGTAAGCCCACCTTCTCTCTGCCCTGCCATGTTTTTGTCTCTTGTCTGAATGTCCTTCAGGGCAGTGGCATCGATTCACACAGAGGTAGCTCTGACTGTCATGGGATCCTTTCCTGGAGGCAGGTGGTGCTGGACACAGGGAGGAGAGAGAAGAGAGGTCATTTAAGGGCCTGAAGACTGTGGGAAGAGCTGGCCATTTGGGCAGTGGTCCCCAGGGCACGCTTGACCTTGTCATTGCCCTGGGTCTGCTCTGCTTACCTCCCCAGAGTCAGACCACTGGGGCAAAAGGAAGGAGGAAGTTGTAAGCTCAGCTTCAGTTCTGGAGCCTTCTATGCCTTTGTGAGAAGCGTCTACCTTGGGAAGCTCAGGCTCTCCTGCGTTCATTTCCACTCGGCCCGGCTCTCTGCTCACCTTGGGTTTGACTTCCTCCTACACTGCCAGAGTGTCAAGGGCAGCCCTGGTTTTGCTGTATTTGGAAGCCCCACCTGGCCCTTGTACCAAGCGGGGATAACATGGCTCCCCTGGGCGGCTCGTGGAGAGGCTGCCAGTAAAACCGCTCGGTCGTGGGCTCGTGGCGGTGGCCTGACCCGTTTTCATGTCCGAATCGCCAGTGCCTAGCACCGACGTGCACGTAGTAGGTGCTTGCTGAGCGTTTGCTGAGTGAGAACTTCGTTTGCACAGAGCTCAGGAGGGGTGTGTGGCCCGGATGGGTGTTTTCAAAGATAGGAGCAGGGACATAGTTTGCTCCCACTGCTACCTTTTTGTGATGTTACAGACTTTGAAGCCAAGTTGCTTATTTTAAGAATGAGTTTGGGATTAGGGGTTGAAGTTTTTTCGTTTTCTTTTTTTGAATGTAGGTATTTTTAGGACTCTGCTCATTATTCTTTTCTCCCCCTCTGGTATAAGATGTGAATGAATGCCGGAGTTTTTTCTTTTTCTTTTTGCTTTTCTCTCTTTTTTTTTTTTTTTTTTCCTTCCACTTTTAGTGGGATTTGATTACAGCCCTGAGAGCTCTCTGGGAGAACGGCTCCTGCTTTGAATAATAAATGGAGACAGGGAAATAGAGCCTTGTAAGATTTTGAGGCGTGCGGGTCCATTAGAGGGGAAAGCTTAGGGCTGAGTTAGTCAACACGTGGGGGTTCGTTCCCCCTGGGGGAGCAGACATGGTCTCACTTCACGTCGTTGAAGTTGGATTCCTCTTCTCTTTCTTCTGCTCCTGCGCTGGGTCTCTGTCTCTCCATCCTGAGCATCCTTTAATTGCGTCTGCCCCCTCCACCCAGGCGGCAGAAATGGCCCAGTGTGTGTGACTTGAGGCGGCATTCACATCCTCTCCCCGCGACAGCAGCCCTGTGTAATGTGTGTCTTAGGTCCAGGGGTCACACGAGCTGACAGAGATGCAGGGAGCTCTTATGACCCAGCCTGAGGCACATGGCTTTGCGGTGGCACCCCATGCAAATCCGGGCCTTTCTCCTTTTTCAAACCGTGCCTCTGCCTCTTTCATTTTTGCTTTTTCATTTCAAGCAAAATTTAGTGTCTGATGTGCTCTAGGCCCGACACACTGGGTGGTTTTAAAGATCCAGATTCCTCTGTGGTGCCCACTCCCTACCTGCAAGATGAATCTGTCCCTTTCTTGTCTCCAGCTCATTCTGGACATCAAAGTAGTTTTTGTTTTGTTTTGTTTTTAAGGCATACTAATCACTTCATCTTCATCTCAGAAAGGGCTCTTTGGAAAACTTGGAATCTAGAGAAGGCAGTTTCCCAAAAACAGAACACTGATTCAGAGGGCATGCAAAGCTGGTGCCTTTAGAAGACGGGAGTGCAGTGGTGGAAGGATCCAGAAAATGTTAGATCAGAGCGTGTTCACTGGGCTTCCTTGCTGTAGCACTTCCCACAATGGTGCCTCCCCGCTCTCCAAAGGGGGTAGGTACAGCATGCGTTACATGCATTATTTCCCAAGATCATTTCCCCAAGGAGCATCTTTTTGAAAATTTTTTTAATGTTTGTGTATTTTTTTAAATATAATTTATTCTCAAATTAGTTTCCATACAACACCCAGTGCTCATCCCAGCAAGTGCTGTCCTCCCTGCCCATCACCCACTTTCCCGTCTCCCTCACGCCCCATCTACCCTTAGTTTGTTCTCAGTCCTTAAGAGGCTCTTATGGTTTGCCTCCCTCCCTGTCTGTAACTGTTTTTAGCCTTCCCCTCCCCCATGGTCTTCTTTTAAGTTTGTCAGGATGCACATATGAGTGAAAACATATGGTATCTGTCTTTCTCTCACTGACTTATTTCACTTAGCATAATACCCTCCAGTTCCAGCCACGTTGCTGCAAATGGCCAAATTTCATTCTTTCTCATTGCCAAGTAGTATTCCGTTGAATATATAAACCACATCTTCTTTATCCATTTGTCAATTGATAGACATTTAGGCTCTTTCCTTAATTTGGCTATTGTTGAAAGTGCTGCTATACACATTGGGGTACAGGTGCCCGTATGCATCAGTACTCCTGTATCCCTTGGGTAAATTCCTAGCAGTGCTATTGCCGGGTCATAGGGTAGGTCTATTTTTAATTTTTTGAGGAACCTCCACACTGTTTTCCAGAGTGGCTGCACCAGTTTGCCTTCCCACCAACAGTGCAAGAGGGTTCCCCTTTCTCCACATCCTCTCCAACATCTACGGTTTCCTGATTTGTTCATTTTAGCCACTCAGACCGGCATGAGGTGGTATCTTAGTGTGGTTTTGATTTGTAGTTCCCTGATGATGAATGACGTTGAGCATCTTTTCATGTGTCTGTCGGCCATCTGGATGTCTTCTTTGGCAAAGTGTCTACTCATGTCTTCTACCCATTTCTTCACTGGATTATTTGTTTTTCGGGTGTTGAAGTTTGTTCTTTACAGATTGTGGATACTAGCCCTTTATCAGATATGTAATTTGCAAATATCTTTTTCCATTCCGTCGGTTGCCTTCTAGTTTTGTTGATTGTTTCCTTTGCAGTGCAGAAGCTTTTTATCTTGATGAGGTCCCAGTAGTTCATTTTTGCTTCTAATTCCCTTCCCTTTGGAGATGTGTCGAGCAAGAAATTGCTGTGGCTGAGGTCAAAGAGGTTGTTGCCCGCTTTCTCCTCTTAGGGTTTTAATGGTTTCCTGTCCCACATTTGGATCCTTCATCCATTTTGGGTTTATTTTTGTGTATGGTGTAAGAAAGTCGTCTAGTTTCATCCTTCTGCGTGTTGCTGTCCAGGTCTCCCACCACCATTTGTTAAAGAGACTGACTTTTTTCCATTGGATACTCTTTCCTGCTTTGTCAAAGATTAGTTGGCCATACACTGTGGGTCCACTTCTGGGTTCTCTATTCTATTCCATTGGTCTCTGTGTCTGTTTTTGTGCCAGTACCGTACTGTCTTGATGATCACAGCTTTGTAGTAGAGGCTAAAGTCTGGGATTGTGATGCCTCCCATTTTGGTTTTTTTCTCCAATATTCCTTTGGCTATTTGGGGTCTTTTGTTTATTTTTGAGAGAAAGAGAGAGAGAAAGAAAGAGTGGGGTGGGGGGGGGATGCAGAGGGAGGGGGAGACAGAGAATTCAAAGCAGACTCCAGGCTGTCAGCACAGAGCTCAATGTGGGGCTTGAACTCCTGAACCGTGAGATCGTGACCGGAGACGAAGTCGGACGCTTAACCAACTGAACCACCCAGGCGCCCCAAGGAGCATCTTTTCTAAGATGTCTTTGGAGGAAGGCATTTGGGAAAGTTAGGGCCCAGTTACACACCGTTTTCGTTACCCACGCACCAGCTGGCAAGGGGATCAGGGAAGCCCGGTTTGTCTCATGGGCCTGTCTGGGCGTGCAGGGTGCAGGGGCTGGAGGGGAGGGAGTGACGCTGTGTGGCTGTGGGGTGCAGCGGGGTCTTTCGGTCCTGGCTCCGACTGGCTCTCCGCTCACCCCAGCTGGCCGGGGCCTCGGTCACCTGAGCAGCGCTGAACCCTGGCGCTCGGGGCCTCTTGCACAGGTGCTCTCGAGGAGCTGGCACTTCTTATTCTCGCTCAGATTACCTTCTCTCTCCTGCTCTGTCTGGTTGATTAACTCTTTCTCTGTTTCTTCTGTCCCATTGCGCTTCTCTCTTGCTGTTCTCCTGCCTGCTTCTCTTTCTCTCTCTCTGCTCCTTTCTTTCTCCGTCTGCCTGTCTTGATCTCTGGCTCTCTCTGACCTCCCAACCCCACTTCCTGCGTGTGCTTGGTCTCCGTCTGCCTGTCTGTCTCTTGCTCATGCCTGAACCCTTCTCTGCAGCCGGCTCACTCTGTGTCTCCCCTCCCCGCTCCTTCCCATTTTCTCTCCTTGGGTGAGCGTTCGTGTTGCCTGGTGATGGGAAGATGCCTGCTGTGCGTTGCAGCCGGCTCGACAAGCTCACAGCCTTTCCGTTTCTTCCTTGTTGCCCGACTTGTGTGCTCTGCACAGGGCCCCTGTGTGGTGGTATACCTTAGGACCAAGCTCCCAAAAGCCTTTGCAGACTGTCCCTTCCTGCCTGCTGCAACACGGTTCCCCTCTCTTGTGTTGAACTTAATTTCCCACGCAGACTGGTAGCTTTCTCGAGACGGGTCTGTGTTCACGTGCCTCTCCTTGGGCTGCCACCGGAGTCACTCCCGGAGCGTACGATGTGTAAATCTGACCACGTACCTGTAGGATCCATGGTTACACTCTCTTAACCACCATACTTGGTTATCCAAGGTGCTTTCCTGGATCCTGCAGGATAACAGACTTGCTGTTAATCCTTGCTCTAAGCTGCTTGGCATTTCCACAGGGCACCCTTCCTCTACTGTGGAAATGACCGTGCCTGGTGGGAGAGCAAGACAAGTAATTTAAAATTCAAGGTTGAGATCGATGGCGGAAAAAAAAAGAAACTCATCCCAAGTTTTTTAATATGGCTCACTTTGAAATGAAATGCTTCCTGGGACTTGCTTGGGATCGTTAAAACCTTCAGAGGGAATGCTTTCATTTGTGGGCTGATGCTATTTAAGTACAGAAGCTTAATAAGAAATATATTTTTCAGCTGGGCGGCACTTGCAGAATATCTAATGATCAAGTGCCAAATTGTCTGCTGCCCCACAGCAGCTCTAAACGTTGAGTTCCAAATTATAAGAGGCTTTTAAATTCAGCACTTGGACATTGGTGTTTTAATCGTCTACCGTCTTGAAGGAGATTATTTTTAAAAGTGCCATTTAAGAGAGGCTACTAAAAATATATCGCACATAGAGGCTTAGCTTAGAAATGTTAGTTTTTGACACAGAATCCTCCAGAAGGATGATTGCAGAACCCACTTTAGACCTCTCTGTGTCCCAGAATCAAAACCCCTCTTTCAGTCCAATATCTTTTTCTGCCCATGGGCACAGACCCTGAGTGATCACACACTCCTTGGCTTTAAAGCAAAGGGTTCTTCGGATCGCCAGTCTGTCTTCCCACATGTGCCCAGGTCAAACTCTTGCCCCTGGTTTAGCTTGGCTTGCTCACCACCATGGATAGTTGAGTTCCATAGGAGAGCCCCGAGGGGCTACAGTTTGGGGTCCAGGTGGGCAGTACCTGGCTACCTGGGACATACGGGTATGGAACTTTGAAAGCACATTTTCGTGACGATCAGGGTTTTGTGTCTGTTGGCAAATGCAGCACGTGCAAGCTTTGCCCCCAAGCCGGTCTCCTATGGATGCAACCAGGAAACACTGGCAAGGTGCAGAAGAGTCCAGACTTAGACACCTAGTGCTCCACAGTGATTTCAGCTGTGCGTTGAGAGAGGCACTGGCTGCCCTGGCTGAGGCTGCCTGTGGGTCGCTCATGTTTTGTGTGTCTGTCTTACATAGAGTGTGGGCCCATTGCAGGGAGGTGGCAGACGTGGAAGAAAGGGGCTCTGGCTTTGACGAGGTCAAAGACGAGAATATGTTCTCTGTGACGTGCATTGTGACTTGGCTTGGAGACAGAGGTCTACACGGACAGAGGTCTGACTCTGGCACCTTTCCTGCCACTGCTTCTGAAGAAAGAGAAGCCACAATTACAAGGCGGCTTTTGGCCCCCCTGTTACCTTTTCTCCCTTCCCCAGCACAGCTTTGCGAATGGCTCGTTTGACTTTGCTGCCCACAGCTCCACCAGCAGAATTGGCAGCCAAGATGCTCCTGTGCTGACAGGCACTGTGCCCCATTGGATTCTCTACCAAGTCCTTCTGAAACAAGCCTATCTTCCTTGTTTGTTTCCACCTGACCCGAAAGTTCACATTTGGATGAAGCGGAGTCCTGCGCTGGCGACACACACACGTGATTGGCACCAGCAAGGCCCGCTCTTACTTGGCTAATGGGGTGGCTGTGACCTCACTCTGCCCTCTGCGGAAGCTGCTCCCGGACTCCACTCCTGCCTCCCACAAAAGGACCTTGTGTTGCTTTGCTCCCCACTGTTGTGTATTTTATCGGCCTGTAAGTTTCTCAGTACGATGTCATTAGCACAGAAAAGGGGCTCCTGTGATTCGGGCCTCCAGTGGGACTCCTGTATGGGTTGTTCTGGGCCAGGACCTCTGTCCCTTGTGGTGGGAATGAAGCACTGTCCTTGACTCATTTTTGCAGACCTCCCCAACCTGCTCTAGTCTGTCCCCACCCTGCCTTATAAATCTTTCTGACCAAGACATTAAACCCTAATGTAATTTCTTTTATTTCTGTTACATTAACACCGTATTTCTGAGGACACAGAACCACATGATTACACTTGTACAAACCCTCTAATTAGATATATTAGATGTACTTATGCCTTAATTTAATAAATTTTTCTTTGTGATGATAGAGTTCCCTTCCCTACCAGTTACATGTGACTTTCTCCATTTTTATTTTTTAGGTTTCTTCCTAATTTTTATAATCTTTTTTTAAAAAATAAAGGCCCATCTGTACTTCCTGCTTTCCTGGCCCGTTATAAATTTAGGGCTGCTGTGTTGGGCAGTGAACACTTTGAGCTGAGTGGCATCTGGACATCAAAACGATCTTCCAGTTGGCTCTGGAAGCTTTCCCCGTCTTCTTGAAGTAGATTTATGTAATCTCCCCGTAAAAACAAATGGTGTTTTTGCTCTGTGTTTCTTGCAAGTTGAGTCTCTGGCTAGTTGGTTTGTGGGATCCAGAGTTGATGATGGCTGGATATGTTGCTGTCTTTCTTTTGGGAGATTATGCGACTGGATTGGAACCAGATGCATCTCGGTAAAGGGATTCCTGATGAATTGGCACAAAGCCAAGCCATTGCCTCCCTTGATCTGTTCGTTTGGAAACGACCTCTTGATATACAGCGTCATCTTGGAATCCATGGGGTTCTTGAGCGCCCCCCTTGCCTGAGCGCCCCCCTTGCCAATGGGGACTGCAGAGCTGCTGCGCTTATTTTTGAGGAAAATGATTTTACTGACCAGGATTCGAGTGGTTTTCTCCCAGATACTCAAGGGGCTTGTCCACACCAAAATGAGGGGTTGTGATTTGAGTGGTGTTTCTAGCGGGGCATTTGTGATCTGACTTGGCCAACAATTCTGATGAAGTTGGAAAAACCTCAGGTCCCGTTGGGCTTTTATTTCCGTTCTGGGCAAGTGGCTTTCTTCTTGCTGTCCTGGGGTATTCTTGCCTGTGGCGGCATGGGGGTGTGTAGCCTCTAATGGGAATCGCCTCTTTCCCGTTACAGGAAGGTCCACAGCCATCTCTTGGCCCCAACACCTTGATACAGTGCTGATGTCTTTTTAGCTCTGTTGCTCAAAGAATCTCGTGGATGCTGAAGCAGGACCTGGCTGTCACCTTCTTCCTCGCCTCTTACTAATGGCCCTTGGGTCACGGAGCTCTGCCCCTTCCGTTTGATCTCCATGCTAGTGGCAGGGCCTTGCTCCTCTGCCTTCTGAATTTCGGAAGACCTGCTTCCATTTTTTTTTTTCCTAAGTTATATAAATAGGAATATATTCTTGAAAGAAATTAAATAATACATATATATAAAATGTACACTGGACAGAATACAAAATACAGGTGTCCCCCTCCCAGAGATCTTTCCTGTGAAGAGGTTTGGTATCTATCCTTCCAGATATACTTATGCATCTACATAAAGACAGATGTATGTACCTGTACTTTACTATTTTTAACAGCCAGTTGGGACTGGCTTTCTCCATTCATAAGCATGAGTTGGCATTTCCTTCCTTCCCTGTCTTCCAGATCTTTTCCGTCCCTCACAGACCAGCTCGTTCTCAAGCGCTTTTTGTGGCTTTGTCGGTAGTGAGTGGTTTGTATTTTTAACTTGCTCAGAATTTCTGTAATCCTGTTTTCTCCGCTGGGCCACCCATTTTGTCTACTTTTCTTATGGCCTCCTTTGTTGATTCATTTGTTCTCTTGAATTACACTCAGGTAATTGCTTCTGCCGCTCAACAGAGGCTAGTTGTACAATGGGGGGAGCCCAGAGATACGTTCACACGTATCTGCAGTGGCGTGTGATTGTGTGTGACAAGTGGTAGGCTCTCCAGACCTGGTTGTTGAATGAATGAGCAAACTGGAAAGACTTCTGTAGAAGTGGGTGTAATGGTGGCACAGGGGTGGGTGAGTTAACCGCTGGGATTGACTGGGAAGGCTTCAAACGGGACATGTTTGTCTTGGGTTTTGAAGGATGAGTAGAAATCGGTCAGGAGGATGGGCCTGTTAGAGGAAATAGCGGTGTAAGTCAGCACGGTTTGTGTGTGGATATTATCCGCTGCTTTGGTGGGGTTATCTTTTTGCTTCTGTGTCAGATAATGAGGTCCTTAAAAATGGGAGGGGCATTTATGTTCCTCCCTACAACTACTATTTTTTGAGCACTTACTGTATACCCAATTCTTTCGCAAGTATTTTACTTCCAGCAGCAAGCCCGAGTAAGTGCTCTCCTATCCCTTTTAGGGATGAGGAAATGAAGGTGCAAGTGAAATAGATACTGTCCCTAAGTCCTTGTGACGAGTAAGGGACCGAGCTGGTAAGTATCCGCTTTTTTCAGCACAGTCTGTAAAGAGGACTGGGAGGCACCTGGATGGCTCAGTCGGTTAAGCATCCAACTTCAGCTCATGTCATGATATCACAGTTCGTGGGTTTGAGCCCCACGTCGGGCTCTGTGCTGACAGCTCAGAGCCTGGAGCCTGCTTGGGATTCTGCGTCTCCCTCTCTCTCTGCCCCTCTCCCTGCTCGCGCTCTGTCTCTTTCTCTCAAATAAACTAAAAATCAAAAAGTTAAGCAGGACTGGGGATGCCCACCAGAGAGAGTTGTATGAGGCTTGAGTTAAAGGAGATAACGGTTCTCAATCATGCACGGCAGGGGGTCAGATACCGCCTTGTCATCACCCTAATAAAATAGCACCCCCGTGCTTTATGTTTCTACATAGCACTTACCCTGCTCGGGGTAGAGTTGTTTAATTGCCGTCTTCCCCTTAATCCCTTTATACTCCACTGTGTCCCCAGCTCCGGGTAGAGACTTTTAAGTATTTGTTGAATGAATACATATTAGTTTCCGCTCCTCACTGTAGCGTCTGAAGTTTGGATGCCCAGGAAATACTCGGTGAATTTGCCTCAAGCTAAACATTCTATGCCAGTTGCCTACGCCAGCAAGGGACTGTGGATTTATGTGTCACAAGACGATCAACATTGCTGTTTTCTTTTTTTGTTTGCTGTCATGTGTGAGGAGCTATCATATGTCTCCCGCCCCTGATTTTCCTGATGGTCTCGATTTAAACGGTTTCCAATTTGAGTATGAAATTATCCATCAGTCACAGCGCGAACTCGTGCTTTCCTCGGTGGCTCGTCAGAATAAGCCAGAGCTTAATTGGAGAGACAACTCTTGGGAGAGTAAGGGCTCGCTGGGGAAGACATGCCCCTTCTGCCCCCCAGCCCCTCCTCTGGAACATTGCTTCTCTCCCCGGATACTGGTCCCAGTCTTGTCCATCCCCCAGATCGAGTGTGGATGGTGCCTCGTTAGTTAGCGCCCTCTGTGAGTTGGGGGCTGAGCAGGGCACTGGCGATGCAGAGAACAGGTCCCAGACTGTCTCCTGGACCCTCAGCCTGCATTGCGGAGGACACCCCACGTGCGCTGAGGTCTGCCCCTAGCCTGGGGGTGTCTGCTCTTCTGCATCTCAGTGTTCTGAGAGGACACAGCAGGGAGGAACGCCCGGTCCTCGGATCCGTGCTCCCCAAGGTGTGAGGCATGTGGTCCTGCTCTTAGGCGGGATCATTTCAAGTGGCTCATGAGCCCAGTGTTAACTAACATGGGCCCTGCAAGGGAGGGGAGTGGTTTTCTTTGCCTGGGGCTTTCAGCAGTGCTGGTGTCTTGACTGCTTCCGTGACCCCCTCACACAGTGAACAGGGGCCTCAGGGGCAGGGTGCTGGTCAGCCGTGGCGTCTAGAAGTCTAGATGCTGTGGCTCAACCCCAGGTCAGCTGGAGGGGTGTCTCTGAAGCGTGGCCAGGACATCCCTTGGTGACTCAGGTGCTTCTAAGGCAGGCAGGGGTCAGAACCACTGACGCTTTGAATTTCAGAAAGTTGCACTCGTTGGCTTTGGCTTTCTATATATAGCAAGTAACATCGATCGGCTCTTTGCTAGAGTGATTCCATTTATAAGTAGACTTTGTAAGAAAAAAGGCGGGTTGATTTGAGAAACTACATTAGTAAACAGTAGTGCAGATGGTACACGAGTGTGGCGCAGTCGTGTTGGTGCCTCTTGACGGGCTCGGGTCGATCACAGTGTCAGCATTTGAGGCCCCGGTATTTTGGCTCCCACAGGATCCCTGGGGCTGATTCCCCCTCAAGAGTAGCCCGGAAACAGCGCCCACAGCTCGTTAGCACATCTCCTCGGGGATTCTGCTGGTTATCCATCTCCGCGTGGCAAGTGGTCCCAGAACTTAGAGGCAGAAACAGCATCTTGAAATAACCGTACTTTATGGTTTCACAGGAAGCCGGGTGCGCTTGGCCTTCAGCCTCCCCGGCTGCAGACTTCGCAAGGCCCCGGGCCGGGAAGGGTCTGCTTCCTGGCTCTCGAGTGTGGTTGCTGGCAGGACTCTGTTTCTCACGGCCTGTCAGACCCAGAGGCTCAGTCCCTGTTGGGCTGTGGGCTGGAGGCCACCCTCCTTCCTCCCCACACGGGTTTATTGTGGCCATTTGCCTCACCGAAGTCAGCAAGCCCAGAAAGCAGCGGACACGAGGAAGACGGGGGTTACCTGTAACCACTCGGGGAAGTAGCACCCCATCACCTCTACCCTCCCTCTTCATTAGGAGCCAGTCGCCGGGGCCCCCACACTGAGGGAAAGGGGGCCACGCTGGGGCAGGAAGGTCAGGAGACGGGAGCCACCGGGATGCATTTGGGGAGGCTGCTCAGCACAAGAAGCTTGCCGAACACACCTGCTCCTTCGTGTCCCCGTCACCTGCAGGGGCGCCCCTGGGGGAGACTTCTTGCAGGTCCTGATGCCAGGAGATGTGCCACTTTGAAGCCATCGTGGGTGATTTTGTGGACTGAGAGGATCCTGGGGCTGGTTTTATTTCACTCTTTGGTCGCAAGGCATCTGTTCAGTTGACTGTGTAGAAAGAAGCGATCGGCTGTGGAGAAATGGACAACCTGGAGCTCCCGTGGCCGGACTTTGTGTGCAGAGCCTTCCGCTCCAGTCCGGAAGTCCTACTTCTGTCTTTATCTCGTCCCTGTCTCCTTGTGGCTTGCTTTATTCTACCCCGTTGCAGATACTGTCACGTGCCTGAAACTTCACGGGTCTGGGGGTTTAGAGAACGTGGGATCTGGGAGTTGCGTTCTGTTTAGGGTGGGCTGTGGGTTTCTCAGGCGCAGAGCTGACCATATTACCTCCGTCCTGGTGCCTGGGGACTCCAACCAGGAGCGAGCGGGCGAGGCTGGCGTTGAAAGCCCCCCGCTAGTTGGCTTGCCGCGGAATCACCACTCACAACCGGAGGAACGGTGGCCACGGCTTCTCGTGTTCTGCAAGCCTCTCTGCTGCAGTAACAGCATGGTTCTGGACAAGGCGTGTTACCTCTTTGAGCCCCACTTTTCCCGTCTACAAAATGGGGTGTAGGCCTTCAGTCAGAGGAGGCTGTGTTGTGTTGTAGTCACAAACAGCTCTAAAAGGTCGGTACGGAAAACACAGAGGTTTCCTTCTCAGTCACGTTCCGCATCCTCACGGTTGGCTGGGCTGCTGCATCGTCACCGTCTTCGCACCCAGACCCACATCACAGAGAGGGAAAGAGTCTGGCCAGGCACTCGCACTCCGTCTCAGACCTTCCACCCAGGTAGGGCACACGTCCCTTCCCTCTCCATTGGCAGAGCACGGCCCACGGACGCATGTCACTGCAGGCGGGAGGGGGAGCACGGCATTGCCAGTATCAGGAAGGAGCGTTGCGGGTGGCCTTGGTGACTTCTGCAGGGGGCACCTTCTCAGGCTGGTGGTGAGGGTTCCGTCAGAGGACGCGTGCAGAGCGCTACAGCCTGGCGTCCAGTTCCCGCTCGTGAGCAGTGATGCTGTGGTTATGGCCGTGGTAACGATGCTGAGCAGACAGGTCAGGCTTATCTAGGGGCCCGGCTGACAAGCCTTTGTCTTCGTGATCTTTTCCTCCAGCGCCTGTGTCGTGGGGTCCTTGGGTTCCTGAGTTCCGAGTACTGTGCTTTGAACTGGGGATCGGAGGCGAGACCGACGTGGTCTGTGTCCTCAGATCGCTCACAGTCTGTCCTTGGCAGCAGGAAATGGAAGGATTTCCTTTGGGTTTTCATTTTCATGGCTTGACCTTTGTAGGGAACCATACAGAATACAAGAAATGCTGGAGCTGGAAGGGGCCGTTGTTTCTGTACCACTTAGGGTGTTTTCGGGGACAGAAGCACAGAACCGAAGCTAAAGCAGGTTCAGCAAAGCCAGGAATTGGTTTTGCTGGATGACTGAAAAGTTTAGAGCTTGGTGAGCAGTGTGCCTGGCTGTTCCTCCTGTCAGTCGTCCTCAAGAGAAAGAATACAACTCTCTGTCCAGCGCTGCCCCGCACATCCCCAACATTGTCTCCGATCAAACCAGATTTGTCGTGGGCCAGTCTTGAACTGGTCACTAGGACCACGTGGGCAGGATGTGCTGTTTGACCTAAGAGATTTAGTGCCTCTTCTGGGGTCGAGGCGTAGGGTTTTTTCCACCCAGATCTCTTGTAAGGTGATTTCCCAGGAGGGGAATGTGCCAGGCTGTGGACAGCCACGGTCTACACCTGTATCTTGTCCCTCCCTTTCCTTGGGGGAAAACAAGCTCAGAGCAGCGAAGTGACTTGCCTGCTGCCCCTTGGCACATGAGAGACAGAGCGGGAGCTGGCCGTGGTCTAGGACTGTGCGCTCCTGCTGCTTTGACTTAGTTCCAGAAACATCTTCGTGAAGAGTTGCCCGTTTCAAGGGGTCGGGGAAACTTCCCATGTTGGGAGATGTGATTATACCACAGATGTTAAATGATACTGTGCCTGGTGTCTTTAATCAGCAAAACTTCATTATTTATTGCCCGGTTATAGTAGATTGAAAAGTAGGCAGATTTCTCCCTGGCAGGACTATGTCTTATGTCCTGTCTGTGTGGGTGGCAGTTTGGGGCTCTGATGGAGGGTTTTGGTGATTGGCTCCCTCGGTCATCAGTACCAGCGAGTGGGCACTGCCCAGCGGTGACGAGGCCATTGTCAAGCTGGTTGTGGGAGGCACTGGTGTGGGGGGAGTGGGGCAGTTAACTTTCATGGGTGAGTATTCCCGGAAGTGGCTGTCCTGGAGTTATTGCCAGTCTCCAGCGTTGCGCATCGCGGTGCAGGTTGTCCAGGAGGCGTGTTCCAGAATGTGCCATTTTAGTGTTTGAGGACAGAGCGCTCAGCTCAAGAATCCTTTCCCAATTTCTTCTCTCGTTGCCATAATCTTTGAGTCGTGCAGACTGGATCTCCTAAGGCTAATCACCTGCGTGAACTGTTCTGTGGTATTTATTTACCCTCCCACCCCTCTGGCCTTTCCAGGAGCTGACAGCACAGTGGGACAGGTCAGGTGGGTGAACTTAGGACACGATTTGCCTCTGTAGTCACCACGTTCCTCATAGAAGAACACGTCTTCCAGCCAGCCCCTACCCCCTGGTCTTTGGAAATGACCATCTTTACCAGTGAGGGACACCTTGACCCTCCCTTACTCATGCGTTGAGATACTTTCCAAGTGCCTCCTGTGTGTCAGGCCCTGGGATACAACCCACCGGTATGTAATTTCTTTGACTTAATCCATAGTAAGCCCAGCAGGGGAGTAGTGCCTGCCTGCTTCACCACTGGGAAGGGCGGGGCTGGGGACGCCGGGACTTTGGGCATGCTGTGTGGAGACAGTGTCCTGTCCTGGAGTGGGTCCTGGACCCCACGCTGCCTGGGTCCTCTCCCAGGAACCCTGCACCCTTAAGCAAGTCGGGTCACCTCTCGGAGTCCTGAGTCCTCGTCCCCATCTGTGCATAAAATGCACGCATAACAAGGCCTGGTCTGGAATGAGAGGGGGGTCAGCGTAACAAACGACCACAGGTCTGGTGGTTGACGACAGCACAACACGCATTGGTTGTCTCTCGGTCGTGGAGGCCAGAAGCCTGAAATCCAAGCGCGGGCACCAGCAGGGCCTGGCTCCATCTGGAGGCTCCAGGGGCGGATCCTTCCTTGATGTCCCTGGCGGCTGCTGGCCATCCCATCCGTGACCGCCATTCCTCCTGCCCTGCCCTGAGCCCCCCAGCCTGTGGCTGCCAGATGGCTGTCCGGTCGAGCAGCTGCGGTGTGGCCACTAAGGTTGGGGTTCCTGGTAAAATGTCATTCAGGAGGAGGGGTCTGCCTTAAAACCACTGGAAGCCTCGAAACTACAAGGAATGGAAAATCCACGGGTACGTTTGTAGCCTGGGATAAATCGTTCCCACACGTGTGGCAAATGCAGATGCGAGCTCAGTGTAAATGGAAAAGAGGTGAAGGGTGAGAAAGAGAATAAAAAGCCTTTATTCCAGAAGAGAGGACACAGCAAAGAAGAGGTGCGGCAGCTGGGTTTCTGTTCTGACAGGTGGAGCCCGGGTTCAGTCCTCGTGTCTCTGGCCCCGTGGGGAAGGCGGGCCGTGTCAGTTCTCCACTCCTCACGGCGCGGCCGACAGGCTCTAGAAAATGCAGGGGCCGGGGAAAAAGCCGACAGCTTGCTGTCGCGTCCCGACCTCCCCACGGGGGCTGGCGCACTCAGGCGTGGCCGGTGAGCGGGCCCCGAGGGGCCCCGGACAGATGAGGAGATGGGGTGCGTTGTGAAAAGTGGAAAATGGGGTCTGATCAAACATGAGCCCAAGGGAAAGACTGAGGTTGTGAGCCGCCTGTGATGGTTTTCCTGTTGTCCTTGTGCAGGGAGGTGGGAGGGCGGCTTGGGATGGGAGGGTGACGAAAGCAGAGTGGCAGTGCCCTGGGCAGCGTGCAGACATGACGAGGTCGTGGGTGTTGGCTCCAATTTACAGACCAGGAGACCAAGGCACAAGGATTCTTGGTTAGTAAGTGGCGAGACCCAGGTCTGCCTTACCTTAGGACAGCAGGCCGTGTGTGTCCCTGAGGACCTCTGCAGCCCAAAGTGATCAGTACAGAGCTTCCTGAGGAGCAGACCTCTCTACCCCTGCCCCCAGGTGCCTGAAGCGGCGTCCAGGGTGTGGCTTTCATGTTTGTAAGCAGTAGAAGTGAGACCCCCGAAGGAGACATTCCAGAGCCATCTGGCTTTTACTTGAACATGAGCAGCGCCTGCTCAGCGCTGATGGGATCACTGCGCTCGCGACGGTAAAAATACTGTCCCTGTGTGTCGTTAGCGGCAACCCGCCTGGGCGCGCCGTGCTCTAACCACCCAAGCGCCTTCTTTGCTCGTTACAAGAAGCCGCCTTTCAGAGGCGCTCAGTCTTCCGGGTTCCTTCCTTCCCAGATGAGCCTGTATGCTTGTTTTGGACCCGCGTTTCTTGGTGGAGAGGCAGCAGGTGTAGTGGAAAGAACGTGGCCTGGAATTCAGCCAGACCTGGCTTTGAATTCTCGCTGTGTCCCTGGGCGCATCACTCAGCCTCTCTGAGCCTCTGGCAGGATGTGGGGCACCATCTACTGAGAGCTCCCTCTGGGCATTTCATGAATAAAAGCGAGTAAGTGACTGGATCTCTAAATGCCATATATCATCAGTCCTCTCGGGCACGATCCAGGCCCTCCTTTCGCTCTTTAGCCTCTGAGAATCATTTCATTGGGCTGTGGAAATCAAATCATTGGTTCCTCCCCGCCAAGAAGAGTTGACTGTTACCCTGAAATTACCAGTAATTTTTCTCTGGCTGTTCCGTCATCAAGTGGATCAGGAGTTGGCCAAGTTTCTCTGTAAACGCCCAGATAGCACGTGTTTTAGGAAGGCGGGCCACACTGTTTCTGTCACAGTTGCTCGACCTTGTGGAGGTAATGTGAAGGCCGCCCTAGATGATAAAGGTTGTACAAGCATCCCTGTGTTCCAGCGAGAATTTATTTACCAAAGCAGGCTGGGATTGGCCCACGGGCCGTGGTGTGCCGGTCCCTGATCTGCCGTATGGGGAAGCCCTGGGTTTCAGGCTCGAATTGGCAATGTGAATGTGCAACTGTCTCTGCCCTGGAGGGTTGCCCCAGCGACACGCTTACCCTTGTGCACTCAAGGGGCTGGGCGGTGGAAGGGGGGGGGGGGGAGAAGGGGGTGCTGTTTGCAAGGAGACGGCATCAGAGGTGATAGACGTGGCAGGAACCTTCTGTTGTCCCTGTAGTCTGATGTCTCCAATGGGTTCACCTAGATGTACCCTCATCCGCTGCTGGGCGATACTGAGCTGCTCAGACCTGGTGCTCTAACATCCACAGTACCTGTTACTGCTCCTGAGTGCTGCTTGGTGGCCTCTGCTGGGCTGTAAGTGACCATCACTGTTGTGTCTGCGTGTGCTTGGGGAAGTCCTGCACGCACACTCCACTTCCCCACGATCCTAGCGAGGCCGGCTTTGGATGCTCGTGTTTGCACCTCCTGGTTGCCCTGTGCCGCTCCATGGGAGGTAAGGGTGAAATGAGAATGAATGAGGTGGTTCCCTAGTGGTCTCTGAACGTTTTTCTTCTTGAAAACATCACGCTTTTTTAACTCTTTGTTTAAGAGGATCTCTTCCTTAGATATGCAAAGTGGGGGTCCGATCAAAGAGGAACCTTCTCCTGCTAAAGAGGGCCTGGGGGAGGGACACGGCTAGTAGAAAGCTGGGAACCTGTCAGCAGCAGGTAAGCACCTTCCCACCGCCCGCACGTGGTGTGAGGTTATAGGAGCCTGCAGCGAGGAGCCCCGGTGAGGCCGTGTGTCCCAGCTCCCCCCCACCCCCACCCCGCCGGGCCTCAGGGCCCTCCTCTGTAGCAGGAGTGAGCTCAGATGAGCTGGTGCTCCCAGCTCTCCTGCACCTTTCACTGGAGATTGCTGAGGATTCTGAAGAATTGCTTTATGTCCTGGTAAGTTAAGCCCAGAGAAACTGTAGACAGTTGGTGATTTGTACTCTCTTACAGCCGAGGCTTACAACAGTATGTCGATGGAAAGGCAGAGAGGGTGGCAAATGACCCTGTACACACTCACGATCAGGGGTGTGTGTGAGAAGCGTGTGCGGGGGGCCCCCGGCTGTTCCCTCCTGCCGGCCTCCAGCCACCGCTCTGTGGCCGCAGAGACTGAGCGAAACTCCAGCTGGCCCAGGCTTCCCTCGCTTCCCTCCCGTCGGGACTTCTCACTGTCCAAGCGAGGACCAGAGTCCTGCTGTTTTCCCTCATGTTTCAGCCTTCTCTCCAGCCGCTTTGCCCTTCCCCCTCCTGGAAGCCTTACTTACCCTTTGCTTCTATGCGGACCTGGACACTTGATGCCATTGATGGGTTTATCTGGAGAACGTCTCTCCTTATGGATTGTAGGCTATGTGAGCCACAGGGCTTTGTCCCTGCTGGCTGTCACCTCCCTGGTACCAGAGTGTCTGGCCCTTAAGAGGAACTTAGCATAGATTGGTGGACCAAACATCTAGCACTGGCAGGTGTGTGCGTCTGTAGAATGGGGCAGTTGGCCCTTCACTCGTGGGTGAGGGCTGCTGGGTCCTGACCTTCTGTCTGTGCAGCACCCTTGAACTCCACCCATGAATGATGGGAGTGGTTGCCGCTTAGCGGGGGGCGTCTGTTCTCCGCCAGATGCTCGGTGGGGTAGGTCCTGGGGGGGGCCTTCTGAGCCCTCCCGGCAGCCCCATGGGGCAGCTGCTTTTGCCCTGTTCTGCAGCAGGAAGGAGGGCTCAGAGAAGGGTAGAGTCTTGTTCTTGGCCACGAGTGAAGTCAGCTCCATCCCAGCTGACCCATGTCCCGACCCAGTCATTTTTTTACCTTTTACAGCGATTTGTTTTTGAAAGAGCACATGTGCCTGTGTGCACGTGCACACACACACGCGCGCGCGCCCCCTCCCCCACCTCCAAACACACTCGAGCCGGGGAGGAGGCATAGATAGAATCCCAAGCAGGCTCCGTGCCATCGGCACAGAAGCCGATGTGGGGTTTGATCCCATGAACCGTGAGATCATGCTTGAGCCGAAATCGAGAGTCGGACACTTAACCTACTGAGCTACCCAGGTGCCCCAATCCCTTCCTTTAAAAAAAAAAACAAAACAAATTTGATCAATCACAACACATTTTCATTTTTTTAAAAAATTTTTTTTCAACGTTTTTTTATTTATTTTTGGGACAGAGAGAGACAGAGCATGAACAGGGGAGGGGCAGAGAGAGAGGGAGACACAGAATCGGAAACAGGCTCCAGGCTCCGAGCCATCAGCCCAGAGCCTGACGCGGGGCTCGAACTCATGGACCGCGAGATCGTGACCTGGCTGAAGTCGGACGCTCAACCGACTGCGCCACCCAGGCGCCCCTCACATTTTCATTTTTAAACACGTGATAAATACCACTAATGTCTCAGAATCCAGAGAAACAAAGTAGTTTTATTAACCACCTGACACACTTCTGTAATACTTTCTCTCCAACATTTTTAAGCTATAAACTGATATTTTCTTTGTAAGACAGCAATATCTTGTCATTTTCTCTGCAGAGACTAGAAAGGTAATTCCATTGTTCTACGTGGTTGATCAAAACTTGTTTTTTCCTAACATTCTATTAGAAAATTTTAAAAGAGTTATCTTGAAAAATTTTGCCATAAGCACCTGTATACTCATTGCATGGAGTCCACCATTAACAGTTGACTATACATTTCTCTTCCATCCCTCCACCCATCCCTTTCGCTCTCTTCCTTTATATCCCATCGATTCATCTTTTAAAAATGCATTTCGGGGTGCCTGGGTGACTCTGTCGGTTAAGCTTCTAACTTTGGCTCAGGTCATGACCTCACAGCTTGTGAAGCTGGATCCTGCTTCAGATTCTGTGTCTCCCTCTCTCTCTGCCCTTCCCCCCACTTGTGCTCTGTCTATTGAAAATAAATAAACATTAAAAACAATTTTTTTTAAAAAATGCATTTCAAACTAAATTACAGTTATTAGTATATGTTTCTTCCTAATGACTTTAGTGAGGATATCATTGACTGGAGTTCAGTGTTTCTTACTTTTTTAAAAAAGCTTTTGATGGAAAGTTTGCATAGAGTGAAATGTAGACATCTTGACCGTATGCTCACTGAGTTCTGACAATTGAACACACTTGTGTAGCAGAAAACTCAGAACTTTGCCGTCTCCCCAGAATGTTCTTTGATGCTCCTTCTTGGTGACTCCCTACACCTCTACCTCAGAGATAGTCACTGTCATGTTTCCCCCCATCGTAGAATATTTTTAATTTAAAATCTCAAGGTTATGGGGCACCTGGGTGGCTCAGTCGTTTAAGCGTCCAACTCTTTATTTTGGCTGAGGTCATGATCCCAAGGTCATGGGATTGAGCCCTGTGTCAGGGTCCTTACTGAGCTGCTTAAGATGGTCTCTCTCCCTTTCTATCTACCCCTCCGTCACTCACTCGCTCGCGCTCTCTCTCAAAAAATAAGTAAATAAAAGCTAAGACAAAATGTCGAGGTTGTTACATTTATTTTTTGAAAGGGTAACTTACTCCTGCGTGTAATTGGTAAGGTATAAAGTTGTACAGTAAAAAATAATTCTGTCCCCCTCACACCCTTGCTTTTCAGTGTCCTTCCTTTGAAGGCATTCACTGTTGCCAGTTTTCTGTGTGTCTTTCTAGAAATGGTCAATGCAGATGCAAAAGCACACATGCGTGTCTGTCTTCCAAGTCCTTGATGAAAACAGTACCTCAGGTCGCCTGTTGTGTTGTGTGTTTGTTGTCATTTGACACTACATCCTAGAGGTCATTTATTGCGTATCATTGCTAGTTCCCTGGCTCTTACCGCCGTAAATGGTGCTGCAATGTATGTTCTCGGACAGGTGAGTGTACCTATGTAATTCATGCATCTTTATTACTTGGAGAGAAACTGGTTGTCCGTTCTTAGTTAACTGGGTATTTTCCTCATGCCCCTTCCCTGAAATTCCTGTTCTCCTCCAACCATGCATTTACCCATTTACCCATTTCTTTTTTTCTTTTTTAACATTTGTTTATTTATTTTGAGAGAGAGAGAGAGAGAGAGAGAGAGCAAGCGTGTGAGCACAGGCAGGGAAGGGGAAGCCGGGGCGGGAATTCCAAGCAGGCTCCATGCTGTCAGCGCAGAGCCTGATGGGGGCGCTCAGTCTCACGAACCGTGAGATCATGACCTGTTCCGAAATCAAGAATTGGGGGCTTAACTGACTGAGCCAGCCAGGCGCCACTATCCATTTCTGTGTGTGTTCATCTTTCTAGCCAATGGGAATATTCATTGAGCAATCACTAAGTGCCTGGGACCAGGATGGGCTCTGGAAATATTGTCCTTGAGATCCTCATGGTCTTTGGGGAGAAGCAGACACATGAAAACCCACATCACAGAAATGTAATAGTCCGCATTTGTTCAGGCTTCCAGAGTTTCCCGGAGGACAGCATAAAAAACTCTCCGAAGCTCTTCGTTGCCAGTTCTCTACTCCCCACGGAGGGTCTTTGACCTCAGCTGATTTTTTAAACCATGCAAATGCCTCTAATTGTTTGTAAAACAAAAGAACAAATAAATAGATAAACCCAGAAGCCTGAAAGTGGTCCAGCCCTGGGCTGGTTGCCTCCTGTGGGGCCGGGAAGCCCAGGCCAACTTAGTACTCAGAGCACAGCCCTGGGTCTGTCTGCTCTCTGGCTTGGCCAGCCACGCTGGAAGACAGCTGTGCCATGGCACATTTTGTTCCTTATTAAAAAAACAAGACGAGAGAGCAGGGGTACAGTTGGGCTGGGAAATAGTTGTGTTTGGCAACACAAAGTGAGAGCTAATTGCTTAAGGGAAGGCTTTTCGACAAGAACCATGATGGAGAAGGTGACTGTGGAAAATGTAAACCATGGGTGTCATTTCGTGATTGGGACACAGGTTTGCTGCTCCAGAACGTCTGCCTTTTGCTTTTCTTCTGAGCGGTAAATCTGAAAGCCGTGTAATTAGAAGAGAGAGAGAGTACAGTTGTCTTCCTCTGGTTTTTCTTAACTCCAAACTAAGTTATCCTTATCATGCACGAGGATTGCAAATTTGCTCCGAAGCAGTTTAAAAATAGACATTTCAGCGTGGAAAGACAGCTCACATCATTCTCCGTCTTGGCAGTCACAAATACTTATTCAGCGTCCTCAGTGTGACGGGTGCCGGGCGAGGCTGCCGTGACATACAGTGCGCGTGTCCCCCAGCTCACAAGGAGGGACCGGTACACAGACTAACCGGAATGGATTAATGGCCAGGCGCACAGCGTGAACCATAGAGGTGGCAGCGGAGATGTGTTTAGTTTCTGTGGTCTAGGCGGGTGTCTCCCGGGAACGCACATTTTAGCTGAATCTGGAAGGGCGTACAAACAGGTTGTGGGAAAGGGGTAGGGGAACGTGACTTAGGATGTTACTTGCTGCACACGCGATTTGAGGATTACATGTGGGAACACACTGGCACACAGTAGGTGTTCAACACATGTTGGGTGGTCCTTCCCATCTTTGTTGATTGTCTCTAATAGGGCACCCGGAGACAGGTTGTCACGGGGTAGGTGAGGAAGAAACCGGGATTTATTGAAGCCAGGTGACTTCTCTCGCAGAACATCCCATTTTTTGTTAGTCCACTGAGACTTGACGCATTCTGCTCAGACTCTAGGCTGACGCGTGTATTATCCGAAGGTGGGAAAGGACCTGGGGTTTCCTTGGGAGAGAGCCAGCCACTTTGGACTGGGTCAGGCCCGCGCCTTGTTCCTCCAGGCCGGGCATCTGCCAAAAATCACCCTGTCCCGTCAAAGAAAACAGGCTTGTTAAGGAAGGCTTCGGATTTTAGACTCACGTGGACACTTGTGCACATCTGCTCTTGAGCGATTGAGTCCTTCCGGGCTTCCTTCACTCCATCCGAGGTCTCTGTACCAGCAGAGCCCCTTCTGGGTGAATCTGGGTTACTTCATCTCCTGGGCTTCTCCTTTTGCAGAAGCAAAATGCAAAGACCGGGGATTTTGTAGTGGGAGGCGGCGTAGCTTTAGGGGTAAAAAGTGCCATTCCCTCCTCGATCACTTACCAGCCGAATGACCCTGGGAAAGTTACTTTTTGGGCTACCTATTGCTGCATGTCAAGCCACCCCAAAACTTAATGACACCAAAACACAACCATTTTCTTGGATTTCATGGTTCTGGGTGTAACTGAGTGGTTTTGCTCCACCATACGCTGCGGTCTGGGGCTCACCTGAGCTGGACATCCACGATGGCGTGCTGATTCATCTGGTATTTGGTGCTGGCCTCCTGGCATCTCTGTTGCTTTTGTTTATTCACGCTGAATCCCCTTGTCCTTGCCTGCGGAATGGGGTGGACGGGGAACCCCTGTGCCCACAGGGCTGGGATGGGGAGGATCTGGGATGATTTGGATGTGAAAGCACTTTGTGACGCAGGAAGCCTTTGATGATGCCTGGTGGTGATGTGTCTGTGTTTGCAGCCCCTCGGGACTGGAAGTCAAGACAGCTCCAAGGAAAGGGAAGTTTCTCTGTCCACTCTCGCTGCCCCTACTTGCATCCTGATTCTGAAAGGGGGAGGAGGGAAGAGATTTTCCTGTGGCTCTATAGCAAATTTCAATGGTGGACAGATTGCGAAGGAAGAAATACATGGGGGTCTGGAGGCAGGAGTCAACGAGGGTGATGAGCACAATAGTTGTGTGCCCTGCTAGGGTGACAAGATGCATGATTAGAAAGAGTCCAAAAAAGAAGATTTGCAGTTCACCCAGGTCCCCAAAACCCAAGATAATAAACTCAGAGCTTAAGGTGTGGTTTTTCTGAAACTGGGCCATGTTACATTCTCCTTTGTAGAATTCCTGGCTTGAAAAAGGCAGTTTTCTAGCAAGGCAGTTTTCTCCAAGTTGTGGGAGACCCTAGGGCTCTTTCTAGAAATGGGAGTGTAGCTGGCTCTGCAGGACCTCCACCTCCCTTTGCTGGGCTTGGCCCTTGTCTTCATTCTGTTACCTTTTTTTGAATTCTGCCCTCTGCTCACTGAGAATGAACTGTTCACTGCGAAGTCACTTTAGTTCACCTGTTGAGTTATAAAAAATGAACTGGAATGAGTAAAGTCTATATATGGACTTGTTTTTCATAGACCTTAAAGATTGCCTTTCTTTTACATTTTGAACAGTTGTCTTTGAGTGGGGATGAAGGGGCTGAGCTTGATGTTATTAAATAGTATAGTTAATAGTAGTTAACTATGATAACTAATATTATAATAGTTATAATATAATAATTATATTATATAATATAATAATTATAATATATAATATAATTAGTTCTTTCCTCTCTTCCTCCTGCCTTCCCTTCCTGTTTAAATAAGCACTTACTTAGTATGTTTGTTACTCTTTTTGGCCAAGTCTCAGTTCTTTGAGCCCTTATCCCAGGTCTGAGGAATTCTAGGTCAGAACAGCAGGGTGAACCAGCGTCTGGATTCCATTTTGGCCCAGTTGTGAGGGGCTACGGTGAGCTGGCCTATCTCTGCTCCCCCGTCCCCAAGCAGCTCGTGAAATCCTGAGTTTGGAAAGACTGGGGAAGCTTCTTTGCTAACGCAGCCTAGAAGAGTGTTTTCTGTGAGCCTCGCCTGCCTCCCACCCCCAGCCGTGTGTGTGCAGCACCTGGGGTGTTTGTCCAGGAGGATCCGGGAATGCTGGCTGCTCTGTGTCTCCAGAAACGGGCTCTGCCTTTCCTGCACCCACATGCTGCCACGTGAGTCCCCAGCCCACAGGCCAGGCGGGGACCCGCCTTTTCTCCAGGGCCTGAGAGAAGTGAATGAGAACATCCGTGTTGCTGATCCCTGTTTTATGCCCCCTGTTGAGGGTGACGCCAACACAGGCCATATCCTAGAGACGTGTCCCTCCAGGCTTTCCTTGTAGCTTCGGGCGGTCACAAGGGATGTTGTGGCCCATGTCCTAATTCAGAAGGGTTTAACACCTTCCGGCTACTTAGATCCATTGCCCAAGATGATTCTTAAAAATCAGCACCCCTGAGAGTTAACGTATGTGTGAAGAAAATACTGCCTTCTGAGAATCGATTCCTTTTTAGAAGCGGCTTTCTTTGTTCTTAGCCTTGTAAAGTGATGTCTGTCCTTAACACCGTCACCTTCTCTTTTCCTTGAGTCCTTCTGGTCTCCTTTCCTTCAGCTTTGTGGGGTCGATCCAGTCAGAACCTTCCCTCTTGCGAGTGCAGCTCCCTGGGTCCGAACTCTGTTCGCTTCCAGTGTGAAACCAGGCTGATGGAAAGATGGCGTCACCATGCACGAAATGGTGTGGCAGCCGTCTTCAGTCTGGCAGTCCCTTCTCCAGTATGCGTACCTGCTTCTCCTGTCGTGCCCGAGGAACCTTCCCCAGACCCGGGTGTCAAGGGGGAAGCTCGGAAAAGAGAGGCCAAGGGCCGCCCCCACGGCCATGCCAGAGAAGGTGCTAGAGTCCTGGCCGTGCCACGGGGTTCCGTGTGGAAGAGCCAAGGGGAGCGTGGTGTGTGCGCGGTGCTGGGCCTTCAGAGCCTCCCCTTGTCTTTCTGCATCCCGGACTCCAGAGCATTTGAAGGCAAAGTCTCTACTTTTTTCACGGCTTTCTACATTTCAGCCAAGTGCATTTTGCAGGGGGCGGGCTGGGCATCAGGCAGAGTATTTTATTTACTTTACACAGTTACACGAGAGACACTTAACACATAATATGTGTCTGTTTACGGTTACGTGATCAATGCACTTTCAGTGTAGAAAGTCCAGAAAAGTGCAATCCATGTGACCTCTCTCTCCCCGGTGTCCCCTTTCCCCTCGTTTCATTCTGACCTTACTGATGGGTGGACGTCTTAAGTCGTGCTTAAGAATTCACAGTTCCAAGCAGCGTTTTGTGAAACAGAGGCAAGGAGCTGTTGGCTATGCCATTAAAAATCTATCAGAAGCTCTCTTCTGGCGGGATAATACACTTTTATTTAAATGTTCAATTGGCAGTATGTTATTTCAGAACTCAAATGATGTAAAAGGATATTTAGTAAATAGACTCGTTTTCTTTTTTTAATGTTTTATTTTATTCTTTATTTTTGAGAGTACAAGTGAAAGCGCTCAGGAGATACGTAGAGAGAGAGGGGGACAGAGGATCCAAAGTGGGCTCTGTGCTGACAGCAGAGAGCCCGACGCGGGGTTTGATCCCATGAACCGTGAGATCATGACCTGAGCCAAAATCAAGAGCCAGATGCCTAACCGACTGAGCCACCCAGGCACCTCCAAATAGCCTCATTTTCAGTGTCTTCTGCCGGCTGCCCAGGCCCCCACTCCCACACCCCGGTGCCCACTGGGTGCTCCTTTTCTGGGTGTCTTAAATTTCCCTGCTAGTGTTTCTCAATGCAGGAACAGACGAATACAGCTTGATAGTTACCTCTGCACTTGTGCGTTAAGGATAGTACGTTAGACCCACCACCTGCACCCTGCTTAGGCTTTCTCTTGATCTTTCCTGGAGATCTTTTCATGACCGCACACGGAAAGCTATTTTGTTCTTCAAAAGCACATTTAAAATTTTTTTCTAAAGCAGTTCATTCGAAAGATAGATTATTTTAGTCTTATGGAAATACAGCCAATGCAAATTTGGTCTGTTTCTCTCCCCACTCCCACTCCTACTGTATTATCAATGATAGCCACTGTTAATGTTCTTCTGTATTTTTCCAGAATCATTTTCATGCTTTGTACCCTCATGAGTGTGCACGTGTAACCTATTTTTTGTTCAATCTGGCCATCTCGTACACACACGCCATCATTTCCTGAATGGTTTCTCTACAGTTGGACCTTTAGATGATTTGCAAAAATCTCAGCCATCGAAAGAGGAATGATCTTTGATGTAAATTTTGGTCTGTGTCTTTGGTTATTTCCTCCAGAGAAACCGTAGGAATGAGGTATCTGGGTCAGAGCATGTGGATGTTCTTAGGGATTGGGGGACACAGTGTCATGGCTTCCCTAATAGATTAAACCGTCTTCCCAGCCGTCCACAGGAAAAATGACGGACGCCATAACAGAAGGGCCACACCAACCAGCCCAGTGAGTTCCTGGTCCCTTTAAGCTGAAGTTTTCTCAGGTTGCGGGGTAGGCATGTACCTCCTTGTTGGGGTTGAAGGAATCCCTCCATAGCAGCTTCTAAGCCAAACCTGCTCATGGAGCCCATTTTAATTGCTTGGCTGCACACATCTGTCCAGGGCTCAGGTTGGGTGTCCTCCCCCTGGGCTGTGGGGAGAGACGGCCTTTGGGTTGGCAGGACAGATTCTCTGTGTCAAGGATAACAGAACATAGAGCTTTTCTCCGTAACGGCCATACTGTTAATACAGTGCAGTTACCGTGAACGTCCTACCTCCCAGGTGTTGTTCTGGGTACTCTGTAGGCATCAGCTCATTTTGTCTGTAGGTGAACTCTGAGTGCTATGACTGTCCTGCCTGTTTTACAGGTGAGGGCAGTGTGACCAGAGGGGGCAAGTGATTTGCTCGTGGCTACAGGGTCAAGAACAGCTGGGGCTGGGGTTGACCCTGAGCCTTGTGGCCCCAGAGTGTAGGCTCCATAATCACGGCATCCTCCTGCCTCGGAGAGAACCCACTGTGTCTTTAAGGAGTGCCTTCTGGCATCTCCAGCCCCCAGGAAAGGGTCCAGGTCTCACCTCCTTCCACCCCACAGCTGGTTTTCCCTGTGTTTGCTGAGGGTTGTTTGGCAGAAAAGCCTTTGCGGTCGGACAGATCTGAATTCAGACCCACTTCCTGCATGTGTGGCCTTGGCAAGGTCTCAGCCTCCCTGAGCCTGTTTGCTCATCTATGAAGGGGTTGGGGGGGGGGCAGATTGTTATGAAGAACGATGCAGACTGTGGTAACAGGAAAGCTCTGACAGGTGTAGTGTGTGAAGTCAATGCTCTCTTCCTCAGTTGCCCACACCCTCCCCCTTTGCACTCTTTCCTCTTGGTTTTGATCCACATCCTTAAATTCTGGCCGCTTCAGATCCGATCAGAAGCTCATGCCGTGGCCGTGACCGTAATACCGCCATTTATTGAACATTTGGTGCTGACCATTTCAGTACCTGCTTTACGGGGTACCTGCCATCCTGCCAGGTAGTGGAGTTTCTTGGACCGAATCGTGTTCTCCTGGGGCCCTTCTGGGTCAGGAACGGCAGCTGTGCTGTGCCTTCCAGGTGCTGGTGTATCGTGACAGGGAAGGATGGAGCTGTCTGGGGGCAGACGTTGACCTTTTGTGTTTATGTCCTCGGTGCGTCTGTGTTCATCATGGTGGCAGTGGTTGTTTTGTCCACTACTCATCTGGTATCTTGTATCTCAGATCCTAACCAGGTCTTTAGAGCTCCAAAATTACACGATTTTATAGGCCTGCTATTATCCCGATAGGATTAACAGTCCTTTTTCTGTGAAGGTAATCAAGATTCCTCATGGTGACATATTTTTATTACCCCAACACCATCCCTAACCATCCTTCCACACAGTCTCTTCTTGTTTTCCAGTAACTGCTTTCTCACCTTGTTCTGAACAGGAAATGTGTAAGCCTCATTGGGAGGCAGGATTCTTGCATGATTATGCCAACCACGGTAACCAGGATGCATTTTCTCTCTCCCTTCTCCCCTTTCCTGATGGCAGGTGCCCGGAGATTTGAGCCAAACATCCGAAGACCAGAGTTTGTCGGATTTTGAAATGTAAGTCCACGGCATCTACTCACGAGGGCCCCTTTAGAAGTAGGACTCAGTGGTTTGGCTTGTCTCCCAGAAGACCACGGTGGGGGGAAACAAAGATCACTGTTTCAGTCTGCGCAGGGCAATTTGGTTATCATAGAGGGAGAGGCTGTTCACCTGCAGCCCAAGTCTGGCCTTCAGATGTGCCGTGGTTCTCTTCTTGGGTATTAGAAAACAGTTATATTTTTGGCTGACATTTTAGACTTGGAAGCTATCACATAAGAATTTAAATTTCGCTTTAAAAAGAAAACAAGGGGGGCTCCGATCCCTACCAGGCCACAGTCAGAGCCGAGTAGCAGCCGCCTCCTTCACACAGGGCAAGTACTCTTTCACTTACCACAGTCCCCCCTTTTCCCTGTTGCCTGACTCTGGCCTGCTGCCCTCATTTCTTTCTCTGTGTGTCTCCTGGAAGAATGAGTTCGCAACCCCTGAGTTAATGGAAACAGCAGTGGTTTGGTGCATGGGTCTGATTTGTGACTGGATGTGACTCTGGCTGGTGCCCCTGATGATAAGCTCCTAAAGAACTTAGTTGGTCTTCAGACTGTTTCACAATCAGGTTGCTTTGGGGTTCGGGTACTCGTGCGTAGTTCCTCAGCCCAATGAGAACAGTATATACTTTACTTCTTATTTTTAAATACATATTTTTAAATGTTTATTTTGATTGAGAGGGAGTGTGCACCAGTGGGGAGAATGGGCAGAGGGAGAGGGGGAAGGAGAGAATCCTAAGCAGGCTCCATGCTCTCAGCACGGAGCCAGACTTGGGGCTCGATCCCACCAATCATGAGATCATGTCCTGGGCTGAAATCGAGAGTCAGATGTTCAACTGACTGAGCCACCCAGGAGCCCCTCTTCTCAAGTGTACTGGTACGTTCTCCAGGATAGATCCTATGTTACACTACAAAACAAGTCTCCCTCACCTTAAAAAGATGGAAATTCTAGGGGCGCCTGGGTGGCGCAGTCGGTTAAGCGTCCGACTTCAGCCAGGTCACGATCTCGCGGTCTGTGAGTTCGAGCCCCGCGTCAGGCTCTGGGCTGATGGCTCAGAGCCTGGAGCCTGTTTCCGATTCTGTGTCTCCCTCTCTCTCTGCCCCTCCCCCGTTCATGCTCTGTCTCTCTCTGTCCCAAAAATAAATAAACGTTGAAAAAAAAAATTAAAAAAAAAAAAAAGATGGAAATTCTAGAAAGTACCTTCTTGGACCACAGTGAATTACTAACCAGAGGGATTTGTCTCTGGGTCATCTTGCTTCCATGCTGTGTCTCCAGGACCTAGAGTAGCCACTGGCACATAGTAGGTTCTCATTCAGCATTTATTTAATGCATGAGTGAGCCAACAAAAGACGGAACAAGTGAGTTAATATCAAGGAGGGAAATGGCCCTGTAAACAGTTCTCATGCTGTGGGGTGAATGTTCTGAGACGGAGAAATGCTGAAGCCAGTCGGGGATGTCTCACACTCACTGATCAGGAAGGTGAATGCAAAGCAGATCGTTGGGTCCGCTGGTGCCCGACCCACCCCCGGACAGAGATGCAAGGGAACACTTTAGGCGCTAGGACCCTTGGGAGGACCTTTCCAGGAGGGACGGGGAGGGATGGGAGGGGTGCCATTAATGTGCAAACCAGCTTGACGGCTCAGAATTGCCATTTGGACTTGGAGCTCTGAGAGCTGATGGATGCTTTTGCCCCGTGGAGGAAGTCAGCACCTCAGCTCGGAGCTTGGAAGGATGCCGCCTCAGGAGAGAACCATCTCTCTGTGAGACTAAAATGCTCTCTACGCCTGAGTTGGGGAGACCACTGAGTCCCGGGCTCTTCCCCCATCGTCTCAGATTGTGTTGTAAGCACAGAAGTCTGGTACATCTTTGTGGGCTGCTCCTTAGAGAGAGGGAGAGTTCAGGAGGGGGCCCTGAGCCCGGGCACAATGCGAGGTGGAGGCCCCTCCCAGAGTTGTGCGGTGCCCTCGTGATACCCGTCAGGACTGACCCTCAGGTGTTAGAGACAGGGTTTCCAGCCTGCACGTCTGGCCTTCAGCCTGGTGGAAGATCACTGGAGTGGGCCCGTGTACCCAGCGACTCACAGCTAGGTGACAGCCGTCATGTGAGGCAGAGCTCACATACCCCAGGGGACCCTTGAAGGACCCCTTAAATATCCCATGAGGATTCCCTGAGATAATCCAGGGAAATCATGAAATCATACGTTGTAGGTGCTCAGGAAATGACTTGCCCTTGAATTTAAATCTTGATTCACTGGAGCCACACACAGTGGTTTTGGAGAGTTGCAAGGCGGGTATTTGCACCTGGCTTCCTGGTATCCCAGCCTGCCATTTTCTCTTTCCCCTACCCCCACCCCAAAGAGCCGTTACCTGCATCGCCATGGATGTCGGTCTCCTGAGCCCCTGGGTGGAGTCTGATCTTAAAACGGGGGCCGGGGTGTAGAGGGGCACAGCGAGGAGACAGTGTGACCCCTCTGGGTGCCCCAGGTACCCTGCAGTCATCAGGTCACATGACCCTCCACACCGCCGTGGGGGCCTCCAATTATTATCCCTCTTTTCAGAGGAATAAACTCAGGTTTAGAGAAAGTAGGAGTCACGGTGACTCAGTTGTAAAGCTAAAGTCCATTTCTTATTCCAAAGTACACACTGTGTGTCTGAACAAAAAAATACACATAGACTTAAACTAAGTCCCTGAAGAATGATCCTGGGGGCTGGGCGAACACGCCTACCCAGGCCCTTCGTCTTACTCGTAGACATGATCGATGTTGTCCTAAATTCTGGTGTGTGATGCCTCTTAGAGGAGAAGTCTGTTTTCCTGCTATCCTCATTGTAAATTGAAATGACTAATTTTGATCTTTGGTTTTGGTCAGATCAAACCGGGCGCTGATCAACGTCTGGATCCCGTCAGTGTTTCTGCGGGGCAAAGCGGCGAATGCCTTCCACGTGTATCAGGTGAGCGTCTGGTTTTCGGCCAGATGTCACTGCTGGGGTGGAACCAACAGCCTTTTGTTGCACTGTGGTGCCTCTGCCTCTTGGCCACGGCCTCCCGATGCCAGCCTCCCAGTTGCCGGGCCTCCCTGAGGAAGGGGTCCTTCCTTCATGCAGACAGGAGGGGCCGGGGTGGAGCTTCCTCGTGTCGGTCAGGCCCGTTGGTGCAGATGCTGCAGATCTGAGCTTGGACAGCGGGAGCCAAGATGGGATTTGTCGGCTTGTGTTGCAGCCAGAGAGTCTGAGTGTACGTGCGGCCCAGGCATGACCGGGCCCGTGGCCGGAAACCTGCTGCCATCCGCTCTGTCCTTTGCTCAGGCGTCCTTCTCGGGCTGGTGCTCTCTGCGGGTTGATGGGTGGCTTTCAGCCTGTCTGGGTGTTTCAGTGTCTCTCCCGGGCCTGTCTTGGACCAGGATCCCCTTCCTGATCCTCAGGGATGGGTGATGGACCCGTGGGATGGGCCAGGTTTGGATGGGACCCCTGCTGGTGCTGGGGTGTGTCTGATGGAGGGAGAGGAGTTCTTCTCTGAATGAAAAGCCGGGTACTCTTCTCAGCAGAAGGGGCAACAGTTACTTGACGTAACCCAAAGAGCAGACGTCTCCTCCTCCTCGGGGGAGAACTGGTCGGCTCCTGGCTGGGACTTGGGTGTTGGGGACTGAGGGGCCTGTGCGTGCTTTGGGGGTGGTTTATCCCCAACACGTGGGACCCCAGTTTTCCATATTTCCTGATTTCCCGATGCCTCTTTCTGTCCTGCCTTCCTACCATCTTTTCCTCTCTTGTCTTTTACTTTTCTTACCTTGGATTCTGATCTCCAGCCAGTGGTGTTCACCTGTCCTGGACTGCTCTGTTTTCACCACTGTCTCTTAGCTGCTTCCTGCTTCCGTCTTCTTGTGTCACGACAACACAGACAGAGACAGAGCGAGACAGAGAGAGACAGCATGAACGGGGGAGGGTCAGAGACAGAGGGAGACACAGAATCCGAAGCAGGCTCCGGGCTCCGAGCCGTCAGCCCAGAGCCCGACGCGGGGCTCGAACCCACGGACCGTGAGATCATGACCTGAGCTGAAGTCAGACACCTAACTGAGCCACCCAGGTGCCCCACGTTTTTGTTCTTACTCCCCATCAGCTCTGTGAAAAGTCTTGAGTTTTGTTGCTTTTTTTTTTTTTTCTTAAGTGGGGAATTGACCATCAAAGAAGACATCTTCTCACCTATTAAGATATTTTTCTCCAGACGCTGGATGGTTAGGGAAAAAAAAAAAAAAAAAAAAAGACACTGACCTTGAAGATAGGAGCCCTGGTTTCAGTTTTGTAACCTTAAGTGAATCTCCATTTCCTCACGAGTAAGACGGAAATACTACCACTCCTTGCCTTGCAAAGCTCTTGTCAACGTGAGGGGCGTGTGGCGGGTGGGACACATTCTGTATTCTCGTCTTGGAATTTCTGCTGTTCCCAAATGCTCGCCCTGTGTAGCCTTCGGTGGCAGGCGTGGTGGCAGGTGTGTGGTTTATAGGAACAGGCATCTGTATGGGACACGCATCTTGAAATCTCACAGACAGGTGAGCTAGGGTTTGGCAAGGAAGCTTGCACCAGAAAGCGACTGGAGTTTACTTGTTTGGCAACGGCACTTAGTAAGTAACTCGTCAGTAAGTGTTGGAGAATCTGAGTGCTCCGGATGCTCTCACCTTTGGCTTAAGAAGAGAGTTAGACGTGACAGATTTCCATACATCTCCTTGGTTCTCTTTCTCTTTCGATGCCACACCAACCAAAAACCGTCTTCGGTGAGTGTCCTTTCAGTTCTGCTTTGCGGCCATCCGAGAGCCGGGAGGTGTTGCCCAGGGGGTGAACAAAGTGAAGCAGAGAGCTTTATCTTAGACCAAAATTGAATTGTGATATGGGGGGTGTGAGGTAGCACCTCTTGAATGCAGCTGTCTTTCTCCTCTTAGCTAACAGTGCTTCTGGTCAGTATCTCACAAGCAAAATCCACACAACATGTTTGGAGACATTCGAGAAAGCTTTTTACGGGGTTCTTACCGTAAACGATAAGCGAAAGAACAAGTCACTGAAAACGCTGGTACCATTGGACATTATTTTTCTTAGTTTAAAAAATGCCGTCTGTATATTTCCCCAAAAGATTTGAGATAATTTCTAGAGGAACACCTGTAAAAGAATGATAACATAGACGTAAAAAATGAAATGTCAGGGCCTGGGAAAACGTAAACTGGTAACACTCCCATTAAGGAAATCACGGAACTCTGTCATGAGATCCTACACCAATGTTCTCGTTGCTTTGTGTATTTCCTCTAGGCTTCCTGGCAGCCAGGGTGAAAATGGAAATGTGCCTATTTTGGATACTACCATTGCTAATGAGAAGAAAATACATGAGCTCCTCAAAGGGAGCTCTAAAAGAAATTTCCACACAGAGCTGTAGATTAAGCAATATTGAGGGATGTAGTAGACAGTCCCCAGTTACATGCCTGTGACAAGTCCCTGTCAGGTTCCATCACATCTCCCTCAAAGGAAGACAAGCGTGTAACCTCCAAACAGATATCAGTTCATTCGAAGAGCCAAGATCAAGGGATCATCGTGTGTAGTTTTCTCAGTAGATCTGTGCTTTCCAATACGACAGCCACTAGCCACACATAGCCATTTACATTTAAATGAACTAAAATACAGTAAACTTAGAAATTCAGTTCAAGTCCACTAGCCACATTTCAAGTGCTTAACAGCCATATGCTGCCAGTGGCGACTTTATGGGGCAGCACAGTTATAGAAAGTTTCCATCATTGCAGAAAGTCCTCTTGGGCAAAACAGTGTCTCCAAGAGTGTCGGAAAGCAGGATAATTTTATGTGTGCTTAACCAGGTTCTAGAAAGACAGAGGCTGGACATTAACAAATCCTGCTGGGAGAAAGCCACTCCGTTTTCAGCTCTTCCACGGTTTGGGATTACCAGGGGGAGAAAGTCTTCAAGTGTTGACCTTGTGCCGTCCACACCCTTGAATCTTTCTGTTCGGCGGTGACAGGAAGGAGCAGACTTGAACTTGATCTTACTTGTTGTCTTGTTTTAATTGTGTTTAGTTTTTACATTTCCCTTCTAGTTAAGGCACAGAATCCTGTTTTCCATTTACCACAGTGATGCATTTTTTTTAAGTTTTTTTTTTTTTTTTGACAAGGGGGTGCATGGGGGAAGAGCAAAGGTCAGGTGGTGGGGGGAGGGAGAGAATCCCAAGCAGCCTGCATGTTGTCAGCCCAGAGCCTGATGCGGGGCTCGAACCTACAAACCGTGAGATCGTGACCTGAGGAGAAATCCAGTCAGACGCTTACTGACTGAGCTACCCAGGCACCCTGCATTTTCCTTCTAAAATAAATTTAAGAAGAAACAAAGAGACTCTGCTTGAAGAACAATGCTAAATAAACGATAATGCAAGCAGCCAGAGTTTGGGACAGTGTTATGTATTTGGGAAACACCGCGCTGAGGGAACAGACCGCTTGCAATAAAACAGTAATGGGGAGAATACTAACAAGAAGCCGTAGCAGCCGCTGCCTCTCGCTGGTGTGTGTGCATTATGTCAAATAGCTCATTGAGTCCTCAAAAGCACCCTGTGAATAAACTCTTCTTCTCCCCATTTTATAGATGAGAAAACAAAGGCACGGAGAAGCGTGGCATTCAGTAACATTTTTGGAGCCCAGATAGCATTTTCTCACAAGGTGCTGGTTTCCAGAGGTTCTAAGACTGAGGGTGAAGCTCTTTAAAAACCCAAGAGGCAATTGGGACAGTTGCCTTCAATCTGAAGGGAGGGGCCCGGCCTGCCTGGGTGGCCGCCCGCGTTTCTGAGAAGGTGGACCGCTGCAGCCCAGCAGGGAGTTTTCTCCAGAACTGCGGTGGCCACTGCAGGGCCCAGACATGTTACCCATCGAGCCCCCCGCCTCCACAGGCCGGGCCGAGACGGTCTTGCTTAGGGAAGTTGTCCGAGCAGGTGTTGGCGTTGGCTGCTCTGGCCGTGGGCGGGTTTCAGGGAAGCTCCTTCAGAGCTTCCTGTTTGGGCAGCGTCAGGGCCTGGAGAGCCTGCCCGGACGCCTGGCAAAGGTAGTCCTAAATGCCAGACGCGCTGAGATAGCCCACCTGATGCACGTGGTACCAATGGCTTTCACCGTTGGTGTGGCGGGAAGAGGTCTGGAATTCTATTTTGCGCACGGGGTTCTGGCAGGCGGGCCATCCCCGGACGGGGGTGAATGCAAGGTCTTAAAAAGCGGCTTGCGCCTTTGAGCGCCAGGATTTCCACGCTCTGTCCCCGAGTCCGAAACGGGGGCTGAGGGGTGTTCTGGCACTAGCAGGAAATGGCCGCGTTTGAGCAATCCTCAGGACAGAGGTAAAACGGGTGTCCAGAACCTTCCCAGTGGAAGGTTTGTGTCCGTGAATGTCTCTTATGCTTCTGGCCGCTGCTGATGCTGGGCTGCTAACAGACACCAGCCAGAGACACAGTGATTGAACAGCAACACGTGACCGGGAGCAACTATTTATTTCATTATATCTTCAATTTTTTTTAATGTTCATTTCTTTTTGAGGCAGAGAGAGACAGAGCATGAATGAGGGAGGGTCAGAGAGAGGGAGACACAGAATCCGAAATAGGCTCCAGGCTTCGAGCCGTTGGCACAGAGCCCGACGCGGGGCTCGAACTCACGGACCGCGAGACCCTGACCTGAGCCAAAGTCGGACGCTCAACGGACTGAGCCCCCCAGGCGTCCCATGGGAGAAACTGTTTAATAACTGGTTTTCTTAGTTTCTCTCTCCTTCTTCTCTCTGTGTTTACACAGCATTGTGCTTGTGGGCTCGGTTTTCTGTCACTTCCATATCATTTGTTGTTAGTCACTTAGCACCTGGTTTGTACCTTAGCAGTTGTTTGATCTTCTTCTCCAAGTACCCCCGCTTCCGAAGAAGATTGAGGTCCGCCGTCTTTAATATTCTGCTGTAGTGTTCATGAAGGCATGGGAGACCTTCAAACAACCTGCCTATTTTGTTCTTAAGCAAATATTACAGGCACTAAATTGGAATGAAATAATCCATCCATGTGCTTACGTTCAGAACCCTTAAGTCTTTGCCTTTGAAAAGTACTGTTGGTGTAAGTACAGCCGAAACCCGTCCTCCGTGTGGGATTGATTTCAGACTTTGAATTCAGCCACCGGAAACACTGCCTACTGTGAAATACTCCATTTGCACAGCACAGCTAATTAGGTCTCCTTTGTACATATGTAAAAAAAAAATCATTGCTTTGTTTCAGCCAAGCTCTTCCCTTCTGGATGGAAGAGGTCCCCTTTTCTAGAAGCCACAGCGTGTGGTGTTGGTTAAAGGTGCCCCAGGAAGGCCCAGTGAGTATTTGTGGTCTCACCCGGAAGGACCCCGTGTCACCTGGGCAGTCCTTTTGCAGGTTTATTCCATCGGGGCGTGTTTTTGTATGTGAGGCCGGGAATCCATTCTTTCCCCTGTTAATAACACATCACACGGTCCAGGTGGGCTGCACGGGGTGTGGAGGAGGGTGACGCGTTTGTACTCGAGGCTGCAGGCTTCTCAGCCATTCCTTTTCATCTGCTTTCCTAAGAGGCTTACCCCGCGGGCCCTCCAGTTCTCTTCCCTGCGGCTCTGTCTCGAGGCTCGCTCTGCCGCTCTGCAGAGAGGGAGGAATTCGTTAAGTGGAGACGGATGAGACAGACACAGGACCCACAGCTGCAGTAACATGGGCTCTGAGAAGCCTCTGCCCAGTTCCGGATTTGGGGGGAAACGGACCGGCTCTGAGGCAGAGGTGAATCTCTCTCGTCCGCGTCTGCTCCCTCCTGCCACCCCTGTTGTGCCCGAGGCAGGCCCTGGGATTGCTCAGTGTCGTTCTGGCCCCGTCGGCCTTTGTGCTGCATGGTGGGCAGCGCCCTGGGATGGCTGGCCTTGGTGCTTGCGGTCCCTCTCCTTGAGAACGAACCGTCCCACCAAGTGCAGCACCTGAGCGCCTCTACGGTTCACGGCACGTCGGCCTCCCACTGTTCTGGGATGCTCAGGGCTTCCGAGAGAGCCTGAGACCGGCAAAAAGAAAAAGCACATCCCTTTGGACGTACAGGTCCCTGTTACTCTCTGTTACTGCTTGTGTCTTCCCAAGCAGGAGGAACTACTTTTTCGCTTCACAGTATAAATCCTGTATCCATCCGAAAGCTGTTTATCGAGGGTCTCCTGTATGCCTGGCTTGTGCTAAATTCAGCAGAGCCAGCGGTGAGCGAAACCTCCTGCCCTCCCCGACCTGACCGTCTGTGGGGGAGACACATGCTGTGGAGTAAACGTACCTCTCGTCGTAAGGGCTCGGGAGAGAGGTACGGGTGGGAGGGATGGAAGGCCACTCACCTCGCACAGCGACAGGTCCCGTGTTGGGTGCGGTGTCTGACACGCCCCTGTGAGATGACTACCCTTAGCACTCCGGTAACTGCTTGACCGTGATAAGCTACTATACCTGGAAGCAGACATTAAAAGAACATTCAGTTGGACGTCTCTGGGCACGTTCATACGTTGAAAAAAGGCTTTATTTAGCATCTACTTGATCAGGGCCTCTGCATCGTCTACCCGAGGAGCTACCAAGAGCCAGATACTTTCGTCCTCCGTTTCCGGGGCTGCCGAGGAGGTGGGACCGCCATTCAAGCAGCTGAAATGGAAGACGGTGTCCGTGCAAAACTCTGTGAGGCTTTGCCCAGGGCTGAGCTCTTCCAGCCGGGGCGCCAGTGCCCAACAGATACCTGATATCTAATATCCAAATACCTGATATCAACAAATACCAAATCACATGGGATTGCATAGAGGCCTGAAGTATTGAATGCCCAGGCCCCAGTACCTGAGAGTTTGGCCAGCTGGGACGTGCCCACGTGGTGCTGGCTTTAGTCTTGGTATGGACCGAAATTCCTTGTTGCATTGGACCAGTGACATTATTTGTCAGCATCTCCAAGGTGCCTGTTCGTGATTCCTTCTCTGCCCTTCCTGGAGAGGTTTTCCTGAGATGGTTTCCTGATACAGCTTCTTTGTCAGGAGCTGTGAGCGGGGCTAACGTGCAGACCCAAACGCACGTGTGTCCTCGGTCCCTGTCACTGCCCGAACTACAGCTGGGGGCTAGTTTCCAGATGGGTACCGCCCCCCACTCCGATGTTCCCATTTGCTGGCCCCTGTGCTTGTTCCCTCGTGGGCATGTTTACGTGGGGAGCCGTGACTTGGGCCGAGGGAACGAGTGGAGGCAGTCCCGGGTACTTGGATGGCAGGGCCCTCAGGATCCAGCCATCACCTCAGCAGAACCCAGCCTGATCCTCTGACGTGACCCCCCCCCCACCCCCGTTTGCAACCAGGCCGGGGCTTCTCAAATCGGGACAGTGTGGGAACGAGCTGACCACCCCTCTTCTGACCAGGATACTAATTCCCGAGGTAACACCTGCCCTCTCCTGGTCATAGGAGAGCGACACCCAGCTCCAGGGCTTTGCCACCTGGGGCACATTAAATCGAACGCAGTGCAAGGAAGTGTTGAAAGCAAAGAACTTGTGTCACTTGTCACAGGTAAGGAGACGGGGAGACGGGTCTCAACACACCGTCTCTCCTTGGGGTTAGTGCTGGAAGCTTTTATTCAACGCATCACAAGGCAAGGGCAGGGAGTTGGGTACATAAGCAATCGGTACGTTTTCTGTTACTTAGACGCTTAGGTTCACCTGCGCCTGTCATGCTTCTGTCATGCCCGTCAGCCTGCTAGTGTGCACATCGTATGTTCGACCCAGTGGTGGAAACCCCCGCCCGTAGGAGGAGAGCTGAGACTGTAACGAGCTACAGGTAACTGGGGCAACGTGGGGGCTTCTGCGCAGGCCCTGAGCTCCCTTCCGGCTCAGACGGTCTCACGCAGGGGGTTTTCAGTGGAACACTTGGCCATATGTGTCCTTGGTAGGAGCTGTAGCTTCTGCAAACCAGACACATTCTTTTTCTGCCTTCGTCTCTGTCCCCTCCTCCCTCCTGCTGATAGCTTTCAGTCCTCCCAGCAACTCTGCACTGAGTCCTGACTAACAGAACTTAACAAAGGGGATTCATTGGCTTGCCTCATGGAAAAGACCGAGGGCAGACCCAGCTTGAATCTCAGGGACTCTGTGTCCTGAGGGCTGGTCTCCCATCTTTTGAGAAAGTAATTTTTCCCTTGCGTTGGCTTTGTTCCCAGCCGGGCCGCAGTGGCACGAGTGTCGGTGGGCACCTACAGGCTGACCTCCCTTCGGCTCAGCTGACCCCAGTGGAAAAGGCCCCTGTTCCTTTCGACGCTGGCAGCAGTCCCGGACCTGGTTCTGACTCTCGGTGGCATGGGCCATACCCCTGTCTGCTCATTGCCTTGTCCAGGCGGATGGCGTGCTTTTGGGTTGTATACCTACTCCTGCCGCTTAGGGCAGTGGAATAAGGGTGTTTCCCCAAAGGAAAATGAGGATGCTCTGACCGGCAGTGGGGGGACTTGGGCTGTGCATCACCTGGGCTTCTCAGGAGCCAGCTTGCTAGAAGACATCTTCACACCAGGGTTTCTCTGCTGCAGCACAATTGACATTTTGGATTGGATAATTCTTGGTGTCGGGGGGAGGAGGAGGTCTCACCTGTGCATGAAAGGATGTTGAGAAGCATCCGTGGCCACTACCCACTCACCACCCACGCCATCTCTTCGGTTGTGACAACCCACAGTCAGTTGGACGTCTCTGGGCACGTTCATACGTTGAAAAAAGGCTTTATTTAGCATCTACTTGATCAGGGGCTCCGCATCTGTCCCCTGGGGGCATAATTTCTCTAGGCTGACAGGTACCGCTCCACACGGATCCCCCGAATGCTGTTACGGTGTTATTTTGTTGAACGTAGATGGGATCCTGTGATACATGCCTTCTTTCTCAGTACTCAGACCTCTCTCTTCCTTACTCTTGTTAAACTTCGCCACATTATTTCCCAGTATGAGGGAGCCTTTACTTAATGGTCTGATGACGGACATTTTAGACTGTTTTCATTTCCTGGCCATTGCAGACAAACCTCCCAGACTGTTCTCGTACAGACCTCTCTGTCCATATCGTAGGCAGGTCTTTAGGATAAATGACTAGAAGTGGATTTGTCAAGGTGCAGGATGTATACCTTTTTTATTTTAAATAGGCCTAGCTAAATTGCTTTCCCAAAGGCTGAACCAATTTTCAGTCCTTCCAATGCCATAAAGGAATATTTTTGTCCCCATGTCCTTGCCGTCACTGGGTGTTATCAATCTTTTAAATATGACCATTCTGATAGGGGGAACAATGACATTCCATCGTTGTCTGGATTTGCATTTTCCTTATTGCTAGGGAGGGTGAGCATACGTCTGTACTTTAATCTGCCGTTTGTGTTTTGCGCGTGTGTGTGAATTGCCTGCTGGTGTCCTTCCCTATCGTTGTATGGTACTGTTCATCCCTCTCTTACCCATTTGTAAGAGTGCTCTGCATAGTAATCCTTTGTACTATACGTTTCAGGCTTTTGCTTGTCTTTTAGCTTTATAATGAGGATTATTGAGTGTTCTTCTATTTCCTGGTCTTCACATCTCGGGAAACCAGGAATTTCTTGGTTGACCTACCGAAGCATACTGCGCCTTACTTATTCTACGTGTGGTTTCACCAGCCCTGAGGTATTGTGGATGTTCTTTCCATTTTAGAGGTGGACAAAGACGTGTTCACAATGGTAAGGAAATAACTTGTCCGAGGTCTCAGCGCAAAAGCATCAGAGCCAGATTCACTGTTGGTCTCCCCACCCCAAGTCTGGGGTTTTCACCTGGACTAGCAGCTGCCTCCCAGAGGACAGAATGGAGACCAGAGAGGGGAAGTTGGAGACAAACAGGTTTGGGCTCATCTACTGATCTCTCCAACTGTGTGTTCATCTCTCTGTGTGTCCATCCATCCTGCAGCGGGCTGGGTGCTGGGGATATTGTGAAAGATAGAGACGGAGCCTTGGCCATTGACGACTTGATATAAGATTGAATGTGGAGAGCTGTTTAATGGCAGAGTGGGCTTATCAACTACTGATCTCGACTGTGCGGGAGAGACCACATGACCACTGAGGCCCCTTTCCAAGTTTATCAGTTTGTGAAAACTTGACTGTCTGATCTTTCTGGTCTGCATGGGTAAAAAAGGAATTTTTTTCTGATTTTGATTTCACAGCCTGAAAAGCAGACACACAGGTGCTCATCCATCTTGAGACTGACCCAAGCGTGAGAAGCAGCCAACATGCCGACTGCCCCCAGCCTTGGACTGCTTGGAGGAAGCACCTTCTGGGCTCCTCACAGCCAGCAGAGTTAGGACTGTAGACTAGGACTTGGCCAGAGAGCCGGGTGCTGCAGAGCAGGGGTGTGCCAGAGCCCCGTTCCATGCCATGGTGGCTCAGCAGAAGCCAGAAGCCCAGCTTCTCTCCATGGTTCTCATGTGGTCATCATGGCCTTGGCTGCCATGTTTATACTTGAAGTCTAGACCCAAGGCTTGTAGCGCACCACCCTGTGCAGTTTGTAACCTATAGCTTCGTGTGGCCCTGCTCTCCTGAATCCCTGCTGGTCCTCTGGCAGGAGGTCAGCCCCACAAAGCCACCGCTGTGTGTCATTTTTACTCACACCTGTATCTCCAGTGCCTAGAATTGGGGAGCAGGCTCAGTACACGTTGGATGGGTGGATGGATCAACAAACCATGTTGACTCTGATTCTCCAGTAGATTCTGATAGGCCCCTGTCTTCAGAGTTCTCACTTTGGATTTGTTATCAAACTCTTCCCCAAACTCCTTGGTCCTCTTGGATCATTTCTCTTGTTATTCACTCTCAGCCTTGCCTCACTTTCCTCACTGATTAAAACAACTCCCCGCATTGTTTATTACTAGCCCCGCCCTGGTTCAGGAAGGTAATAAGCTGTTTTATGGTGTAGTAATGGTTTTAGTTTTCTCTAGAGTTCAGTGGTCAGGGCGGTCTGTACTGCTGACTGTAATCCGCGGACTTTCCCAGAATCACCTGTGCACACTCGGGGCTCCAGTCCCAGCACCTGCCCCAACATTTTAGGTACTGGGACTAAGAGTTCAGGATTGGCAGGCAAGGCCTTATCAAGGTCCAACAGTAAGGATTCATTGAACTCCTATGAATCAGGCACTGTGCTGGGTCCTGGTGATACATCAGTGAACACTGTACAAGGTACCCCCACACTGAAGTTTATAATCCCACCAGAAAAGAGCATTAAACATACTAATGTACGCATAACATACAGATAAATCTATAATTACAAACTGTTGCTATGAACAAATGCTGCACAGGGTTCCAGAGATTGTAAGAAAGGCCCAGTTACACCGGGATTAAGAATGGAGTTTTTGAGAACATCTGCTCATTCCTGCACAACAATTTGGAGTTAAGTCAACAGAAGAGGAATAGCCCAGGCAGAGGGGATTTCCTTGAAGTAGGAAAGAGCTTGGGGCATTAGAGGAGTTGGAAGGCTGCTGCATCTGAGGTGGAGTGACAGAGGGGAGAAGACAGAAGCTCAGGGTGCTTCAGCCAGCTGGATCTTCCAAGGCTTTGTAGTGAAGCCTGCCTGATTGCCTGCCTGTCCATCCACGGAGCCAGCCATCCCTCCACCCAGGCAGCCAGCCAGCTGTCCAGGCATCTACCCGTTCATCCACACGTCCGCCCGTCCACTTACCCATCCACTTGCCGACCTGATCACCATTGCAGGAGCCTAGGTGAAAGGAGATGGTAGCTAAGACGTGCAAAATGGCCATGACAGCAGAGCAGATGTTATGTCTTGAGGTGTGAGTTCATCAGGGTTTCGGGTACCTGGGACAGCTAGCAGTTCACATGTAGACTCTAGCCTCAGTCCCAGCTTCAATCCCCGATCTGCCTCTTGGTTCCTAGTTGGATGACCTTTTATGACAGCATCTTTATCGTTCTGCTGAAGCCACAACGTTCTCACCTTCAGAATGGGGGATGCTGCGTCCTTCATAAGATGCTTGAGAGCCCCCGATGAGTGTGTTTCTTTAGTGCCCTCGGCCCGGTGCTGCGCCTACTTGGTGAATGGGAAGGGCCCAGAGGGTGCAGCCGCTTTGTTCAGCCAAACCAGTGTGCAGCTCAGGCACGCTCCTAACACGCACCTGTGACTTGAGATACACGTGTGTGGTGTGAGTCTTTACACGCGCAAGTAGGCCCTCCTAGACACACAGTGGTCCGCACCCTTAGAGATGTGTTCCTCTCCAGCGGGAACCCAGACCCGTATGACCCTCTCCTTCATTCCACATGGTTGAGCACGTCGACACGCGGTCTGCTGGTCCCTGCTTTGCTGAGGCTAGAAGACCCGCACGACAGCCCGGAGCTGCCAGGCTGGGCGATGCTGTGCTGCGTCTCCTCAGTGGGAACCGGGTAGCGGCCCTCTCCCCCACCCCGCAGGCCCTCTCCCCCACCCCCCATGCACGTCCTGAGGTCGAAGGGAGGCAGTACATGGAAACAGTTGATGAGCAGCTAGGCAGCTGCCCAGATGTCCACTGTGATCATTTATGTTCACGTGATGTGTGTTTTCCCGAGACCTGGGGCGTGGAATAACTCCCGTATTTCTGTGTTTAAAAAAGTACCTCTGCATTGGGGAGTACATGCCTTTCCTGGCCCGGGTGAGCCCTCTTCGGATCTGTAGGACTTGAGCCATACTGGTGTCGGAGGGCTTTCACACCCCCTTGAGCCTCCGCCTGAGTGGATGCACCCCCACACATCCAGGCCGCTGGTTTTTCCCCTGAGCTGGGCTTTTTCAGAAGCCTGGGGCTCATAATGAAGTAGGAAGGGTGGGGCTGTTGCTTAAGCCTTGGATCTTTTTCTACTCCTTGCAGATACAGAAAAGCGTTTTGAATCCAACCTTTAAAGGTTATCTCCTTGTGCCGCCGGCAGACTCATCCCGAGAGACTGTGAATTCCAGCTCCCTGCCAGACTTCCCAGCGAAGTGAAATTCCGTCAGACTGCTCTGGCTGTCTGCAGTCGGAAGAAGCAGCTCAAGTTGGTGGCCTTGTGGAGGCTGCGTGTCAGGGCCGGCGGAGAGGGGTGTGTGAGAAGTGTGTGGGTGCTAACTGGGGTCTCAGGAAGGCTCATAACGGTCTTAGGACTGTGAGCGCAGCGTGATGGAGACAGGGGGAGGGGTATCTCCCCCCGGCGCTATGTGGCTGATGGTCCACGGTGGCCCAGGGGGTGCCGGGCCAGTGTGGCGGCAGAGGGCCCCTTGAAGACTTACAGGGAAACCAGTCTCTAACACCTCAGTTGCCAGAATCACGGAGAGGAAGACGAGCTGTATTTTGCAGCATGTGATCGAGAGGAAGCTACGTGCTAGACTGCAGAAGTCAGTGAGTCGTGGGATCACGCCTGACCCTCCCCTGCCCACTTTTACGTTAACCTCTGGGCGAGACACAACATAGGCGAAACACAGATCAGGCCGGTGTGAATAGTGAGCCCCGATATTTATTGACCCTTTCCCACACACAGTTCTGACCCTTGCCGCCACCCTGTGAGGGGAAGCGTTTTCACCTCTGTTCACAGGTCAGAGAGGTGAAGCAAACTGCCCAGGGTGGCACAGCTGCTCGGTCTCAGGGGCACACTGCAAGCCTAGGTTGCGATGATCCTCCAGCCCTACGTTCTTTGAGAGAAGAAGGCTGCTGTGTTCTTATTGACGGGCTTTCCCCCAAAGTAAATGTGGAATAAAGATAATGACGAGGGTGCTGGTGATGTGATGGCGATCGATGGTTGGTCCTGACGGGCCACGTGGACGATGAGGGTTGGTGAGGACAACGATGGTGATGATGGTTGACGAGGGGGATGGTTGGTGAGGAGGGTGGTTGGTAACATGGCAGCAGCCGCGTTTCCCGTGCACCCGACACTGTGCCAAGTTCTCTCCATGTTTTATCTCCTTAAACTCTCACAACACTCTGATGGGAACGTTCTAATTATAGCGGCAGGAACAAGAAGAGGCCCATGTTTTCCCTGAATACCCTATTTGTGTTAAGGAAAAGCTTATCAAGAAAGAATCCGGAATCTTTTCACAGCCGAGAGAAATTTTTCTACACACTACAGCTGGTTTTCAAGTAGTCCTCGTCAGGGGCCTAGCGGAGCCTGGGGAGCTGAAAGCCCTGGTTTGTCTCCAAACCTCCCTGGCTAGATTTTGGCCTGGACTTGCCCAAAGCACAAAGCAGGCCCCTCTTCGTTTCCAGCCCTCTGGCCTTGAGGAGTAGCGCTCAAACGCTTTGGACTTCCAGCTCTTCTCACCAGAAAGAGGTGGCTGGCTTGGCTGCCGTCGGTCTGCTTTTTAGACGCCTTGGGCCTTCGACCCCTCAGGATCGGGATGTTATTTACTTGCCTCTGTTATTGACCAGCTGTGTGTTTACCACACGTGTTCCTCGTCTGTAAAATGTAGCTGCCAACCGCCTCAGGTATGGGATTGGCATGAGAATTGAGTGAGATCTAGAGGAAAAGTGCCAGCCACCATTCTTGGCATATGGTAGATGCTTCATAGACCTGTGTTCCCATCTTGCCGTCACTCTGCACTGCTTATCTTCATGTGCTTGTTGTCTGTCACACTTGGTCCTTGCACACCCTCTTACTTTTCTGCTGCATCCTGGCGTGTAGGCTAGCGCCTGTGGGAAATGTCTCTAGAATGAATGGATAGGCAAGCATATGGCCTGGGGAAACCAGTGTTTGCACCAGGAGTCAAGGCGTGGAGGTGAACGATGAAGCTAGTGAGGTGGGCTTGAGCCCTGTGTCTGGGCCGTTCGTATTTTTCACTCTCGAGCGTGAGTCCCACAAAGTGAAGTTAATAGCTGTGTTTCTGAACGTCTGAGGACCGCGGGCAGCCTCCGCCATGCACATATCCGAGTTAGAGCCTCACGGGTACGAGTTTTCAGAGAATGATGGACGTGCGCTCTTCAGATTCCAGAAGCTCATTTCTGTTTCCATTTGGCAGAGCCGTGGTTTCCTCCTGTCAACCTCTGTCAGAGGTAAAAGCGAGAACCCTTCAAGATCTGAGTGTGGAATCCAGTTGGGGCGTGGCCGTCGCCCAAGGCCTGAGTCCCTGGCCCGGAGGAGGCCTTGCTAGCACTTTCTATCTTCCACCTGTTAGAGGAGTTGTGTTTTCTGTTTTCATTTTCCTTTGTGCATTTACAAAGAAAATGAAAGAGATAATGGAATTGTGACTGGTTTTATCTCTTGAACGTGCTGTTAACATGAGGATGATAATGTTCTGTCTCAGGGCCTGTCCTCAGGCAAGTCGGATCTTGATATGCACCCTATTTCAAGAGCCGGACTCTTCTGGTATCAGTAAATTATTACTAACAACAACTAAGTATCTTTATTGGCAGTAAGAGGCAGGAATCATGTAAGAGCCTAGGGGGTTAATTTCATGTGACATATGTAGGGAGAGAAGAATTTTTATAGCAAGCAGAAACTGGGAAATTATCTTGATTGTTGAAAACAGACCTTGTATCTGGGAGTGGGGTCCTATCGTTGGGCACACTAATAACTTGTATTCCCTTCCCGTCTGCTTCCCTCCTCCTCTCCCTTCCTTTCTTCCTCTCCCATTATGGGTCAGTCACTGTGCTGAGGGCTGAATTACAGTAACGAGAAAGCATAGACCAGTTTCTTGTCATCATAGAGTCACAGTCTACTGGGGGGAAAACATATCAACCACGTAAATAAGTGCAAAATAACGAGCACGACCTGTCCATCCACAGGAGAATGAGCACATAGACTGTGGCGTATTTACACGATAAAAGACTGGACAGCAAGAATGAAGATGTATCATTGCATGCAACAGTACAGACATTTCGCAACCCGGTTGCATGAGAAGCCAGATACCAAAGAATGAAAAAATGTATATCAGGTGATTGCATTTATCTGAACACATATGCAGGCGAGACTACTCTGTGCTGTTGGTGGTGCAGTGGTTAACAGGAGAAACCAGCTTGGCACCTGTGCCATCATCAAGCTCCCTGACCACGGAGTCAGTCCTGAAGAGGACAGAAGACAACCCCGTTCTTGCATTCCATGTGGCTGTCGAGGCCAACAAGCCCCAGATCACGCAGGCTCTGAAGGAGCTCTGTGACACTGACCTGGCTGTGGTCGGCGCTGTGGTCAAGCCTGATGGCTTGAAGAAGAAGGGCCTTTGCTCCGTTGTTTCTTGACTGATGCTTTGGACGTTGCCAACAAAATTGGGATCATCTATAAATAGTCCAGCTGGCTAATTCTAAATATACACATTTTCAACATTAAATCCAAAGCAAAGCAGGACCTCTGGGATCCTGGTGGTAAGGTGTGGCTAGTATGGGTCACTTAGGTTAAGTGGGGGGCTCAGGGTAAAAGTGGAAGGCCTAGGAGAAAGGAGCAAGCTGGAGCACCCAAGACATGCCTGGAGACCACGACCGAGCCAGGGCGTGTCACATTCCAGAGAGGTTAAGCAGATGGCAACCTGTTGATGGTCATTAGCTCAACAAATGTCATAAGTTACAGAGTCCCCCTGAGGACTCCAGCCCCCGGGTTATCACTCGTATATTTATTATTGAGTCAAGGGAACAGCAAATCGTTGTGGTTCTGAGATCGCAGGGCCCATGGAGGAGGAGAACGACCAGGATCCTTGGGTGCACAGGTAGTTCCCGGTGCAGTTTCACTGAGATGAAGTTCACTTTCTTCATTGATCACAATGGTTTTGTTTTTTTAAGGAATGGAAAATGGGAGGGGGTGTGCAGTGGAGAGACGGATATATGGCCTCGTTTGAATCTGAGGGAGGCCTGTTCTACTCAAGAACATGTGCCCTGGAATGTACGAGAACCACACGGGGGTGAGGGCAGATACCGCCTCTTCCCTTGGTCCATCTTCCTTCCTGAGTTCTTTTCATATTGTGAGCATCTTGCCGCTTAAAGCTGCCTGTTTGGGGTTCTGCCTTCTTCAGCCTTTGGACACAGTAACGAACGACCGGTGACACAACTGCCTCTGTCTCAGCTGTGACACTCGGTGTGCTTTCTGCAAGGCCAGCTGGACCGTCCCCTCCTGCAGCCAGCAGACCACACAGACCCACTGCTGCCAGCCCCATCAGGGCCAGGCTGGGGCACTGGCCAGAGACCTTTGTGTTTTTGGTTTTTAAGTTGATTTGGGGGGGGGCGGGGAGAGAGAATCCTAAGCAGGCTCTGTGCTGGCAAGAGTTGGATACTCAACTGACTTAGCCACCCAAGCACCCCCAGAGACCTTTGTTAATGGTTTATTTGAAGTTATTTTAAAGAATCTTTTAATACTGGAGCGTATCAGTCAGCTGAGGCTAACGTACTATGCTGTCACAGTAAACAGTCCCCAGATCTCAGCAGCTTATAATACCTAGTTTATTACTTGTCTGCATAGGGTTGCTGATTTATGATGCTTTCACTTAGCATTTTTTAACTTTATGACGGCGGGAAAGTGATAGGCATTCAGTCATTCAGTAGAAACCATACTTTGCTTTTTGTGCTTGGGTCTTTCCTTGGGCTAGTGAGAGGTGGCAGGGGTCCTCTCTGGCGATGTGGGGTGGCGGCACTCCCCACAGCCCCTGGTCAGCCCCGCGATCATGAGGGTGAAGGACCAACACACCGAAAACCATCCTGTAGCCATATAACCGTTGTGTTTCTCACTTTGAGTACAGCGTTCAACAAATCACAGGACACGTTCAACGCTTAATTATAAAACTGATTTTGTGGTAGGTGGTTCTGCCCAACCAGCAGGCTGTTAGAACCGTTCTGAATACATTTAACGTAGACTGAGCTAAACTGTGATGTCCAGCAGGCGAGATGTGATAAATGCATTTCCCACCTACGATATTTTCAGCTGAGAATGGGTTGATTGGGACATACCGCTGTTGTAAGTTGGGGAGGATCCCTATTTCCCTTTCGTGCTGCATGACTGCCGGTCAGCTGCGGATCTTCTCCACGTTGTCTCTGTGCCAGGACCTAAAACCAAGAAGCAGCCCTGAGCTGGGGCGTTCTTTCCTCACGGCAGAGGGAGATGAGAGGATAGCGGACCACGTTTGCTTCTAGAAGCTTGCGCTCACAAGTGGCAGGCATCACTTCCACAAGACCACCTGGTCAAGCCTGATGGTCGGGGACGGGAAGAGTAATCCTCTTACAGGAAAGGGCCCTGCAGAGAGGACAGCTGGACCGTCTGGTACAGGAGTAATATGATAGACCTCGCGAAGTAAACGCTCCCTCCTTAGGGAGAAATCAGGAAAGGTAGGTAAATACTGTATAACCATCAAAGATGATGATGTAGATTCTTTTATATGGCAGCCTGAAAGGTTATTTTTCACAAAAGAGGGGGAAATGGGTAACTAAATAGAACATAGAGTGCTGTTAAAAAGAAATTTTAGGGGTGCCTGGGTGGTTCAGCCAGATAAGCATCTGACTTTGGTTAGGTCATGATCTCACAGTTTGTGGGTTCAAGCCCCGCGTTGGGCTCTGTGCAGACAGCTCAGAGCCTGGAGCCTGCTTCCGATTCTGTGTCTCCCTCTCTCTCTGCCCCTCCCTTGCTCAAGTTCTGTCTGCAAAATGAATCATCGCTAAAAATTAAGAAATAATATTAAAAGTGTGTGCATTAGCTTGGGAGGATAAAGTGGAAAGATCTAGACCTTTTGCCGGAAATTTACATGTCTGCAGAGTCCAGGCAGGAAGGGAACCAGGCCAGCTGCCTCTCATCACCAACTGATTGTCACCACGCAGGAATATGGGCCTCGTTTCTCCCCATCTTCCAGGATGTTTATTTGACACGGGAATCTGGATTTAGATGTGAAAAACTCTGGTTTTGAAATGTTGGCAAGTCATTAAAATGTTTAACCTGCATGGGCTACCAGTTTTGCAGCCTCTGATAATGAACCGAAAATGATTTTCTGAGGGTGGAGGAGGCCACAGGGAAGAGAAGCTCAGAGTCCTTCTGTGTTGGACTCGCATCACCTCCACCAAGTGGAGGTCACTTGGTGACCTCCAGCATCAGGTTTCTCCGTGCTGGCTTCCGTTAACCCCCTGCGTGTCTTGCTGAAGGTGACTCTGAGTTTGGGGAGCCCCAGCAGCTGTCTTCAGGGGAGAAAGGCGAGCCGTTGTGCGGACCAGCTCCCAGAGCGCTTGCTGAAGGAACTCGGGTGACGTCCTGGGGCTCCTGCTTGGGAGCAATTTGAAGCATGGCCCCCTGCAGTGGCTCCATTTACCAAGCACCTGTCACCTTCAACGACATGGCGCAGAGTGGGAAAGGGAGATAGGTTGGGTGTGGATGTGAGTGTGGGAGAAGGCTGGAGGTTCAGGCTGCTGAATATTCAGGGCTGGTTTTCATTTCTCTTCTTCCCCAACTGTAATTCCCTGCCTCACCACCCATCATGCAAATGTGATTCTTGTGCATTTTCTAATGTTACTCTCTCCCTAAACAAGTAATCAAAACAAGGCTTTGAGCTGTATGGGAGCCGCAAATAAGTTTAGTATAAAATGCGATTATTCGCCTCAAAAAAAATCAACAGAGACAATTTGGACATTTGAAAGGACTGAATTACCCTTCATCAGAACTCAGAATGGCAACCATTCCAAGGATTAAAATAAGCTAGGACTCAGCCCTAGTTGATAATAGCCAGTTGCTTAAAAAGAAAAAAAAAAAAAAAACTTTTAAAAAAGGCTAAAAGTAGTACATGCTCGTTACAGAAAAATTGGAAAATAGTGAGAAGGAAAACAACTGACTCATGACTCCAATATGTAGTTACAATTACAACTCATGTCTCTTTTTCGTCTTTCCTCTCTGTATTTTCTCTCTAGATCATCCCATGCGTGAGCTTATGTGTCCGGCTTTTTAATGTAACATAAATGTTTCCCACACTACCCTACACTCGACCTCAGAGTCCTGTTTCACAGCCATGTAATATTCCACCACAGGGATGTCACACACTTTCTCAGATCCCTCCGTGAAAAGGCAAACTCTGTCCTGTAGAAAGTTCCCAGAGTTTATCGGGGTGAACATGGGTGTCCGGTGAGCAGTGCCAAACCAGAAGTGGTTGTCGGACCTGGGTTGAGTGGTTGAGCAGACGGGACGCAGAGGCAAAGCAGGGAAATCTTTGGCTGCAGATTTGGTGGCTGCGTTATTTGGGGGGCGCTGGTTGGCCGCTAGAGATCGGTGGTTCTTCTTGACCTCTTGGCATTTACGAGGACAGGTTCTGGCATGGCTTTCCGTTTCCTTACGTGGGCTCCTGACGCGCCACGGCCACCTCAGTGTCCTGGCCCCCTTGTTCTGTTAACTGAACAATTCCTCTTGTTCCACATTCAGGTTTTTTCCAATTTCTCCCTGTCCGTAAACAGTCACAGATTATCCTTCGGGCCTACTAGGGATTTTAGATTCTTTTTTTCTCAATAGGTCTGTGGTTGGAGGAGGGGCTTAGGACTTCTGGAGTAGCTCAGGTGTATACATATTCCAGTCCTGGCCTACTGTTTTCTTGTTCTGGGACCACAGGTGACTTTGGAAGCTGCACAGCAGGGGCAGGATCACCAAGCAGCTTGCAGGGTCATTATGAAGTTGCGAATAATGACTGTGAGGTGCCCGACATCTAAGGGACACTTAGGTAACTTGATAGGTGATCAGCCACAAGGAACAGAAGACTTGATTGGCCATGACCTTCAGATCAGACACACTGGCTTCAGAATCCATTCATTCCTGAATTCATATTGCAGTTCTGCCCTGAGAGAGCTGTAACCTTGGGAAAGTTATAGAATCTCCCTGAGGCTCAGTTTATCTATTTGTAAAATGGGAATAGTGGCACAAAGCTCCCCAAGTGGTCATGAGGATTGAGGGACTGACAACATGAGATCATGTGTATAATTGGCATAGTACTCAGACTATAGGTCATACTTGCTGCGTGGCGGCCATTGGTACTGCTCTCTAAGCCTTATTCTTACCAGTGGTGTCGGCGAACTCTACAGATGCTGGCATGGGAGAATCAGGACAGACCCTTCACTCTCTTTGAAAGGGGTCGTGGAAGGTCACAGAAGCTTCCAGGAGGAAGTGATGCCTGAACCAGTCCTTCTTCTGAGTTGGGACGAGCCAGGTGGGTGAGAGAGGCTCTCAGCCCCCAGATGAGACCAAATGGGACGGCTGTGAGAAGGGGTCCTTAGGTGAATGGCCAGGACCCCCAAGCAAGTGTCAGATCTGTGCAGGCCCTGAGGGCATGACTCCAACAGACTGAGCTCAGAAGGTTCTGGAGGAAGAGGAGAGTATTCATATGGTTTTGTTTTCAGGGGCTGGAGCATTTCTTGGGTTCTCCCGTTGCTGTAATCGATCTGCGGTGTATGGATGATGCTCTCCAGCTCTGGGTTGTGATGAAAACACTCACCTTTGATGCAACACATTGAAAAGTGAAGTACTCCTTCCCCCTTAAAAATACATTGGGATATTACTCAGCGATCAAAAAGAATGAAATCTTGCCATTTGCAACAATGTGGGTGGAACTAGAATGTATTATGCTAAGTGAAATAAGTCAGTCAGAGAAAGACAGATATCCTATGATTTCATTCGTATGTGGAACTTAAGATACAAAACAGATGAACATAAAGGAAGGGAAGCAAAAATAATATAAAAACAGGGAGGGAGGGGCTCCTGGTTGGCTCAATCAGTTAAGCGTCCGACTTCAGCTCAGGTCACCATCTTTCAGTTCATGAGTTGGAGCCCCGCTTTGGGCCTGTGCTGATATCTCAGAGCCTGGAGGCTGCTTCGGATTCTGTGTCTCCCTCTCTCTGTCCCTACCCCACTTGCACACTGTCTCTCTGTCTCCTTCAAAAATGAATAAAGATTAAAAAAAATTAAAAACAGGGAGGGAGAAAAACCGTAACAGACTCTTAGAGACAGAGAACAAACTGAGGGTTGTTGGAGGGATATTGGGTGGTGAGATGGGCTTGAATGAGTGAAGGGCATTTAGGAGGACACTTGTTGGGATGAGCCCTCGGTGTTATATGTAAGTAATGAATCAGTAAGTTTTGTTCCTGAAGTCATTATTACGCTACATGTTAACTAACTTGGATGTAGATTTTAAAAAATAATACTAGGGGCACCTGGGTGGCTCAGTTGGTTTAGCATCCGACTTGAGCTCAGGTCATGATCTCACAGTCCGTGAGTTCGAGCCCCGCATCAGTCTCTGTGCTGACAGCTCGGAGCCTGGAGCCTGCCTCGGATTCTGTGTCTCCTTCTCTCTCTGCCCCTCCCCCACTTGTGCTCTGTCTCTCTCTATCAAAAATAATAAAAACATTAAAAAAATTTTAAAAATAAAAAAATAATACTAAAACAAACATATAAAAGCAGAAAAAAAAGAAATGTGATGGTTTGCCAAGAATTTCAGAAAACGAATCCCATACAGTGCCCTCTTATTTTCTCCCTCAGTTGAACAAAATCACAGAATAATGACGTAAATATTTTCTGCTTCAGAGTGTTGAGAATTTAGTGCCCAGTGCCTTCTGAGCTGTTACCTGAACTCTTAGCTGGGCCCCATGAGATCAGTTACTGCTCACCATGTACGGACGGCTCACAAGCTCCTTTCTGGAAGTTTGTTCCTTCATTCATGCATTCTTTCATTCTTTGAATTAACCAACCAAGGGAACCGCCAACAGTATTTATCGAGCACTTTCTCTTGTATGCTCTGGGGATACTCTAACGAGGCCAACTAGATACGATCCCTGTGGCCACTGAGCCCACATCCTAGTGAACAGGCCCACTCAGTAAATGAGCCCCGTGGTTCCATTCAGCAGTTAGTTGTAGGAAGCAGATAAAGTTGGTGCCGTGGGGGGAGCCCCGGGGTGTGGGCCAGTACAGGCTGCTGCACGCGGGGTCAGCTTTCTGTATTGGCTGGCGTGGCCTTTAAGCTTACTGGCCACCAAGTGAATCGGTCCTCCCCACTCTGAGGTTCAGCCGATGGTCATTGTTACTTGCGGATCTTTGAGTGTGTTTGTACTTGTTCTTCCAGGTTAGCCAGGCCAGCGGGCAGAGAACTTCCACCCACGGTGTGACGGTTTTACTTTCCGGAAGGACTTAGAGGGCCTCCTCTTGCATGAACTTGGCCAGCCTGTGGACACAGGGCGTGGGGTGGCAGGGTCTGCCGGGCCTGGGCCCATGTCCTGGAGGCCAGGGTGCGGGTGGAGGTGAGCTCTGGCAATGCCACACGGAATGGCGTTGAGGGCGTTCTCAGGGGAAGGGGTGCCGGGCAGACAGAACCCACCGTGCTCTCCTGAAAAGCGTGCATGTCCCGTTCCTCTTAGGCCGTCGCAGAGGTCTGCTCCTGCCGTGGGGGGGTGACCAGTGTCCCGTCTGGGTTAGCCGGGCTTCTGGGCGGCTCTTGTCAGTTAAGAACAGAAACCGTGCAGGGCGGACGTCCTGAGGGGAAATAGCAGTGAAGACGTAATGAGTCTTCACCCCTGCTGTCGTGTCCGCTAACGGGAATACATCCCTTAGTGGGTCTTCTGGTAGGAAAGTCATGAGAATTGTCGATCCCGTCTGGCCTCCTGGTGATTGCAAGGGAACATTCCCAGATGCAGAACAGAGGTCGACCTTCAGCAGCCCCCACTCCCCACTCTCTCTGGACTTAGATTCCAACCCTAGCTGCTTCCTTTCCGAGGACCATCGCCTCTGCCTGACTCGCCTGCTACAGTGCATGTCCCCCCTGGAGTGCAATCAAGGGCCCTGGGCTAGTCTCTCGGTTTCAGATCAGCCTCATTCGTTGGGCAGCTACTGGGATCAGGTGGAAAAGGGGTCCGTGGTGTTCGCTTGGGGCCCACACGCAACCCCAGGAGTCTTAGACTGAGATGCAACCGTGTCTCAAGATGCGTTTTCCAGAGGAATTAGAGCCATTTTGTGGGAAATGCCTGAGGGTGCTGCCCGAGATCTGCATGAGCAGCGGAGGCACAGTCGGGGGCCACATCCCCTGTCTGGGCCCCGGCCTCAGGCTTGGGACGGGAGGCAGCGGGTTAGGGAGCTCACAGACAGACGTTTCTATTCAGAGAGCGGGAAAGGAACGAAGACAGGAACACGGCACCATTTTTAGTACAAGGAGACGTGACAGCTTGGCATCGGCACGATGCGTGACATCTGAGCGTGTAAGGTGTGCGGCTGCCTGCTGGAGCGGGGAGCGAGCACCTGGCTGCTTCCCTCGCCGCCAGATGCCGTTTCAGGAAGGCACGTGTGTTGCTCAGACAGGCGTTCACACCCCCGACTGCTCAGGCACTGACCTGGCTGAGGATTCCGGGAGGCCAAGGGGGCCTCTCTGACCCCACTTGGGCCTGAAGGGTCTCTGGTGGGTCCTTGGCCCCTGGCCGCCGTGCCCTGGCTGTTGGTCCATGCTGCTTCTTGCCTGGGTGACCTTGGCCTGGCCCTTTCACTTCTGCAGGCCTCACTTTGCTTTCCTGGACTGTGAACTTGAGGGTTGGCCCGGCGCGGGGGGAAGGGTGGGGGGTGGCATCTGGGAATATATGAACAGAAGTTATCGGACCTAAGATTCTGAAAGACCTTTCTTGTCGGGCTTAGAATGACAGAGTGTGTCTGCAAAGACACAAAAACAATATTGTTCTGGACGATGTTGCTGAGAGCCTATATTGTTTCACCGTAGCCAGATGTAATGCGATGTATTTCTTTCTCCCTCCGCCTCTTCCTGTTCTGTTCCTCTCTCTCTCCTTCGCTCCTCCTGTTTTCATTCGTTCTCCGTAGCCTCCGAGTACCGTAGCAGGCCCCTGCTGTGCCCTCTGCTGAGGATGGGGCAGAGGGCCCCAGGCCTGCTGCATCGCATCCCTGTTCCGGAGGGGGAGAGAATCACGTGATCAGGTCCTTGTGATGTGGCGGGTCAGGCATGGAGAGAGAGGGGGTCCCGGGGCAGTGGGAGTGCAGGGGTAGGTGGCCTCTTCCAGACCTGGGAGTCAGGGAGGTCTTTGTGGAGGGCACGTGTCACCTGAGCCCAGTTGGGGGCCGCACGTCTGAAATAGGTTGGCAAAAAAAAGGGGGAAGGGTGGGGCTGGGAGCGAGGATGACGTCTGTCGCCCTGCGCCGATCCTTCTTTGCCGTGTCGCCCTGGCTCCTTCCCCACCCTCCTGACCAGCCAGGCCCAAAGGCTCCGGGAGATGCCAGGAGCACACCAGCACCCTGGATCTCCCCGCCCCTCTTCCCTTTACAGGAGGAGACTCAAAGCTTGCCCTCTGGGCGTGCGGGTGCGTGGCGGGCAGACACAGAGCCTTGTGCTCAGCAACAGATGACAGAGTCTGAGCCTGCGACTGCCAGGACAGTGGAGTTTACTGCTGATCTCTCGTACGGCCCCGGGGACTTAACTTTTGGGCCGGCTTGTGGGGCCTCTGGCTGTGCTCATTCTCAACCTGCTCAGTGGCGTCAGGTGACCAAGGTGGCTACCAGCGTGGCGAGGCCCCCAGGCTCAGTACAGGCCTGCCCGTCCCCGCCCATCCCCGCCTGTCCCCACCCGACTTCCAGGGGAGGCATCATCCCTCCTCTGGGCCCCTGCACCTGCTTCGTAAGTTCAGCTGGACCCCGTGCCCCCTTGTCCTTCTGTTGTTCCTTCCCCTTTTCTCGTCCCCGGGCACTTTGTGTCTACCTTCCGTTAACCCCTCTCGCTTTAACCTGGCCCAGTTGCTCCGACGGACTCTGTATTTTAAGTGATGGTTTGATCTCACCTTACACCCAGTTAGCCGTGTGCCCCCAGGGCCCCTCAGGTGAAGGTAGCACGGACTCACCGAGTGCCAGGGGGGCCGGGGGCCGAGCACGTGGGAGACAGGAAAAGCTAACGCGGTTCCCGTACTCACGGACCTTTGGGAGCTTCTGCACCGGGGGAAGAGCTAGTTTCTCTGCGGGCGCGCACGGTCACATGCACACCATTAGGGAGCAGAGGGGCTGCTCAGAGCACCAGGACCACAGCTCCATGAGCACCTTCACAGCAGAGGCGGGGCAGGTCACCAGGTGTAGGGGTGCAAGGGGCGCCCTAGACTCCTGGAAGGTGCGGGGGCGCCGTGTGGAGGCCCGTGTGGCTGGAGAGGGCGGCGGGGCCCCCCTGGCTGGCCGTGTAGACTCCTGTTTTCTGTCATGGCCGCAGGCCGGCAGCCCCAGCGTCCGGGGGGTGGCCAGGTCCAGAGGAAGGCTTCCCCTCTGCTCTCATTAATGTGGCCCGTCTTTCCAGGGTCATTAAGCTGCTGCAGGAGGTGGGAAGCCACCTCAGGAAGAGGATGGGAGCCAGTGTGGGCCCAGAGCAGGAGGGTCTGACCTGCTGAGAGATGGGTCTCAGCCTGAGCACTGAGTTAAAAGGCCCTCTGAAGTCTTCCACAGGAAGCGGCAGCACCCAGTATGCAGGGGTGCGGTCGGGGCGGGTCCCCTATTGGCTGGGCCCCGAAGTCTGGTTTTCTGACTCTAGTCACTTTACCTCCCAGAACCTGAGTCTCCCCTTTTGCCCAGAGGCAGCGATAGGTCATCCCCACTGGAGGGAGTCAGAACGCCAAACTGCCCAGTGCGTTTTCTGGCTGATGCTCGCCAGCACCTGGTCCTGGTTTTCCGGCTCCGTCCTGGTGCCTGGTGGGCAGACCGCACACAGCACCGGGGAGAGCGTCCGTCCCGTCCAGCTCGTAGTGGCGCAGGGGGCGCGGGCAGACGTCTCGACTTTGCCTCCCCACTTGCATGGCCTTGCGGCATCGCCTCTCAGAGCCCGAGGGGTAAGAAGGCCCTGTCACCACCTCCCTGGAGCGTTTTGAGGCTGACAAGCTGATGGTCATGAAGGCCAAAGTCAGAACGCAGCAAAGAGCAGGGCCGATTTCCCGTGATCCCCTCCTTGCCTCTGACCATCTCTCTTTTCTCTCCCTCTTGAAAGATTGAGGTAGAAATCACGTACGATAAAACTGACCTTTTTGAAGTGTAAGGTCACTCACTTTTTAGTAGGTTCACAAGATTGTGCAGAACTGTCCCACTGTCTGGGGCACCTGGGTGGCTAAGTTGGCTGAGAGTCTGACTCTTGATTTCGGCTCAGATTGTGATCTCGAAGTTCATAGGTCTGAGTCCTGAGTCGGGCTGAGACTGACAGCACAGAGCCTGCTTGGGATTCTCATTCTCTCCCTCCCTCTCTCTCTCTGCCCATCCTCCCCTCATGCTCATGCATTCTCTCTGTCTCTCTCTCAAAATAAATTAAAAAAAAAAAAAGTCCCATTATCTGATCCCAGGACATTTTCCTCAGCCTCAAAAGAAACCCTGGGCACATTAGATGTCACTCCCCATCCCGGCCCTCTCCCCCAAACCCCTGGAAACCAGGAATTGACTTTCTTTACCGGGTTCCCTTTTTTGTGACATTGCGTGTCCGTGGAATAATCTAAATCGTACATCACGTGCCTTTTGTGTCTGGCTTCTTTCAGTCAGCATAACGCTTTTACTGTGTCCGCGCTTCGTTCCGTTCTACAGCTAAAAACATCGTAGGGATCTATAGCTCGTTTGGGGTATCCGTTCATCCACTGACAGACTTTTGGGTTCCTCCTTTTTGGTTGCTGTGAATAACGGGGCTGTGTTTGCTGGGTGCTGGGTTTCTGTCCTCTCGGGTCTACACTCAGGGCTGGAGTTGCCGGGTCGTGGATCACTTTTTCTGGTCGCAGCCATCCCGGCAGTATCATGTAGCGTCTCGCTGAGCTTTGGATTTTCTTTTCCCTGCTGGCTAACAGTGTGGAGCATCCTCTCGTGTGCTTACTGGCTGTTTGTATAATTTCATTGGAGGAATGTCTGTTGCAGTCCTTTGCTCATTTTCAAACTCGGCTATATTTTAATTTGATTTTTGAGCCGTAAGAGTTCTCTTGTATATCCTGGATGCAAGACCCTGATCAGATACACGGCCGGCAGACGTTTTCTCCCTTCTGTGGTTGTTTTTCCACTTTGTTGATGGTGTCCTTTGAAGCACAAAAGATCTTAATTTTGATGAAGTCCAGTTTATCTGTTTTTTTTTTTCTTTTGTTGTTCGTGCAGGTAAGAATTGATTCATAAAGTATCGATTGAGTCTGCAGGGTACCTGAGACGAGGCTGCGCAACTGGAAAGCTTTTGTTTTCGATTTTTTAAAATTCCGCTAACAACAGGCACCCAATGATGTGTACTTCTGTCTGTTTACAGAAAAAAGCCAGGTAGAAAGGTACCCGAAGGTCATGCAGATGTCCCGTGGGCCTCCTTGAACTACGTGAATGCTTTGGGAATCCTAGACTCTATTTGAAGGATGCTGCTAGTCTGTGGTATTTATCTCCAGTAACCATTTGAAGCACGTTTTCTAGAAACCTTTACCTTGTCCCTTCCTGACAACCGTGCCAGTGTGGACTCCCCATAGTGTGCCGAGGGGGGCACCATGCCCACTTCATATTGTCTCTGGCTGCTTTTCTGCTACAGCAGCAGAGTCGAGTCTTTGTGACTGGGCCTGTATATGCCAGAAAGCCTGATACTTACTGTCTGGTCCTTTACCGAAAACACTGCTCCCTGCTAGATGTCCCCCTTCAGGGCGCTCACACACTGGGGCTCTGTTCCTCTGTTCTGCACTTTCCAAGCTGTATCCTCCCAGGCCGAGTCTGTGTATGTCTCCCGATCAAGTGTGAGCCCCTTGAGGGTGCTTTCTTCCCAGGCCCCATGTCTCGTAACACGGACACGTAGCCTGTGAGATGCTCAGTGCCTGTGAGATGGCTGGATGCCTGGCTGAATGCATGAACAAGCTAAGTGAATGGTTGACTAGGGTGACATCAACCTGGGAAGGGCCCAGAGGAAAGCTGACGCCTTAGCTGGAAGCTTCCTGGGTGAACCTAAGCTCAGTTTTCTCATCTGCAGAAACGTGGCCTCCGTGTAGACTTGGCCCAGAAATTCTCCATCTGCCGTGTGTCAGCTCCCCCAACCCCGCCCCGTCTCAGCTACCCTCACAATCAGTGGGTGTCACCGATGAAAGTGGCTGACCCTCACCGCGGTACCTACTGTGTGTCTGGCCGTCTACTGAGAGCCTCTTGGATGTTTACCAGCGCCAGCTTCGGGACCCTCCTCGGAGGGAGGTACTGTTACTGGTCCTCTTCTACAACGAGGAGGTCAAACACCAGGAGGCTAAGCAGCTTCCCCAGAGTAGCCAGCTAGTAAATGCGTGTGTGAGCGGAGGAGGCTGCATTCAGACCCACACGGTTGGGTTCAAGTACACGCCCCTTGCCGTGCACATCCTGCCTCTTGCGCAGCCCCCTGTCCCCCGCCCGGATGTGCAGCTGAAACAGTAGCTTCTTGTTCCATTTGTTTTAAGACCAGGAAGCTCCTTTCAGAGTCTCTCCTTCAAATCTTAAAAGCATAGCACAGTCGGTATTGTTCTTTATCATCTGGTGGCGTATTTAATGCGTTAACCTTCTTTAATTGAATGAGTAATTCAGGATTGATCTAGCACTCCAAGAGGCACCCATTGTGTGCTCGATGAACAGAAGAGAGAGTTGAAAGAGCTTGTCAAGAACATTTCTCGAAATAGCGAGCAGTAAATGTTTTCCTCTGAAGGAGCTGGCTGTGTGGAGGAGGTTCTTTGCAGGGTTTCATGGCAGAGCAGCATTCATGGCTTCCCCAGGAGCCCTGGTTTTCCCTTCCTGGAGGTGTAGTAACAGGTTGGCTGAAAGTAAGGTCGAGGGACAGGACCCTCAAAGCAAAACCAGGATGCTGTGATCATAAGCCTGGGGACACCCTGGGAAGAAAAATCAAAACCGCACAAACAAGAAGGCTGGCTCCTGTCGTTCGTTTTGGGGACGGGATCCGAACTACTGCAAGGTGTGTATTTACACGTGCCTGCAGTCTTATTGTTCTGTTCATTCATTCTTTCGGTCCGTAAATACGCTGATCAACTGCGTCCAGGGCTGAGTGCGAAACACTCCCATCCTTTGTTTTCATGGGAAACCTGGTTGTGACCCGGGTGGTCGGACACTAGGTAGAAGGTTGCTGCATATTTCAGACGCCGGGTCCCGTTAGGTGAATTGCCTGTCGCTAGGGCTGAGCTAGGATGGATGCATGTTTCACCTCCCGGTAGAGAAGGGCTTCCCAGTGCAGTCCGAATGACCATTGGGAGAAATTCTGTCTCCCCGGGACAATGGTGACAGGGGCAGTGCCATTTCCCACTTCCTTAAGCTCGACACAGTACTTCTTAGAAAACTGTTAGGTGGAATTACATCATCATTGTGGTTTTGTGTCACACCTACAGAATGTGGCCCAGCCTAACACCTGCTTGTAGGGAGGTGCCAGGCTGATCCTGCAAGCTGGTGGCATCTCCCTTTGTGGAAGGTGGTATCCCGTGCTTGGATCTCTTGTTTGCAGCTTCCGGGGACAGCCACCGCCTCCAGCTCTCCAGGCTCTTGGGGAAGATGTCTCCCGTTACCTTTACCTGCCAACTGAAGACAACTTCACTGACATTTGATAGGCCAGATATTCATGGTGGCCCCGTGGACTTGACGTGGACTTGATGTGAACACGTCCTCCCTAAGTCAGGTCTGAAGCATCAGCGCTTCCTTCCTCTGCATTGTGGCCACACTGTTGTTCGTTCTCTCACTCCTCTGGTCTCTGTGGAATTCAGATGATGTTCGCTCTGACTGCATTTTCTCTCCCTGTCTTCCTCTCCATTCCCCGCCTGCCCTCTGTGACTCCTCTGGAATCTTCTTACCTGGCTAGATGTCACCTCTTCTCCATCCCCATGGGACTGTTTGGGCCTGCCTTACAGCATATCCACAATCAGTCTTTTAAATGGCACTGATTAGGGTGTGTACCAGGGCAGGGGGTCGGGCTTTGGGTCCTGATGGCCCGGCTGTGCTAGCTGTGTAGCCTTGGACAAGTGAGGTCACCTCTCTGTACCTCAGGTTGTGAGGATTCAGTGAGTTAACTCAGGGGAAGCACTTCGAACCGATGCCCCTATGTACCGAGCTTTCTGTATAAAATGCCTGTTTGGGGTATCCTGCTTTATGAAATGTATCCCTGTAAGTTGCCTTAAGTTCTTTATTTAACAGGGCAGGATATAAACATGGTAAGTACCACAGACTAGGGCCGTTCCTTCAAATAATAACTGTGATTCCTGAAGTATTTAAGTAGGTGAAGAAGGCCCACAGGGCATTAGCATGAACCTCAGGTACTTTTCTACCTGGCCTTTTTCTATAAATGGACAGAAGTTCACGTTAGTGGGTGTTTGTTGTTAGCGGAGTCTAAAAATCGAAAATGAAAACCGGTTGGTCAGGAGGCCTAATTGGATGTGTTTTGGAAATTCCCCATTCTGAGTTGAAATGCAGGTTAACAGACAAGGCTGTCAAGTCATGTGTTGTTTTTCAAAGCTCATTCCGGAGATTGTTTTTGTGATGTGACTAATTACAATGCTTCATTTTACTGAACAAAAGCTAAAATAGCCCTGCCACTCACAGAGCCCCTCCTTCCCTGCCCCACTCCACAGAGCTGGAAAGTCTCCAGGGATAGCACCGTTGTCAGGAAGAGATGGGGCGGGGGGGGGGGGCTTCCAGAGAAAGTGCTTCACGTGGTTACCTAAGATAAAAACCCCTCCAAATCCTGTTATAATCGCTGAGACTGCTCTCACATAGCCCAGGGCCCGGGAGAGATCCTGGAGAGATCAGGGACGACTAAGATGTTATTCGTGAGAGTGTGCTGGTCATCGTGAGTATACGTGCGTCTGCCTCATAACAGCCCTGCAGGGCAACGGCAGTGAGAACCTCTCTGCTGAAGAGGAGGGCGTCGAAGTTCAGAGAGGTGGAGCAAGCTGACTGAAGCCCCCCCAGCTTGGAAGTGACAGAACCCAGGCTTGGATCCAATCTGTCTTATTTCAGAGCTTGTGCATGTCCTGAAAATCACCCTCCCCCACCCCAACTACAGCGGGCCACCCCAGTTCCTGTAGCTGAAATCCTCTCTTAGAGGTGACGGCGACTGTCACTGACACCAGCTGAGTATTGACCGTGTTTTTATGTGACACTTCAGTTGCTGCAGAACATCTTTCTTAAACTGCAGATTCTTAAAATTGTTCAAGTCAATTGGGCATTTTTGTCCTTAAACCACCAGCCAGCGATCCCACTTGACTTATAATCATCTTTCACTGTGACATCTCCTGTTTATGTGCAGTTCAACATCTGGGAAATACTCCAGGTTCTAAGCCAATGAGGGGGAGAAAGCAGGTGATTTTTCCAGATAATCCTCTGGCCCACCTTGTTGCCTGGAAAAGCCTGACTCCGTCATAGGACCTCATCCTGTTCATTCAGATGTTGGTATATCGTGCTAATTATAGCAGTGGCTGCCCAACACCCAGAGACACAGCCGAGACTTCCCATGTGCCTGGTTCGGAGTCATGTATGTCTGTCTTTCTCCACCACAGGAAGCCATTCTGATGAGTTGCTTTGAATATGAGGCCCTCGTCTCCAGCCCTGTCCCTTTCCTCACTTCATTAAGTGTTTTCCTTTCCCGTTTGGACAGTAGTGATTTCTTAGCTTTCACAGTCACTGAACCCTACCCAGAGTTTGATTCCCCGTGGTCAATTATTCAAGGTACTGAAACGCTTACCGGCTGCCCTGAGGTTTCCAATGGAGCAAAACTCAGTTCAGATTCAAAAAACGTTGTCCAAGTGACCCACTCAGTGCCAAGTGTGGTGCTCAAAACAGGGGTAGAGAGATGAGGACACGCAGCTCCTTGTCCTCAGATGGTGCCCAGTCTAGGGGAGACAGAGAAGACAGGCCCGGCAGCCGGTGACAGAGGTTGGCTTAGGGCACCATCGGGAAATGCAAGTAGGCTACCCCAGGGAGGAGGAGAGAGCAGGGAAGGGCATTCCGAGGAGAAGGTGCTTGATGAGTAGGACTCACCGGGCGAAGAAGGCAGCGTGGGGACGGGTAAAGAGCTCAGGCTGAGAAGAGGCATAGACAGGAAAGGGAGCATGGCACACGTGGGGAGCTTGAACGAGTCGGGCCAGCTAGATGATGCGGTGTAGCGTGGCCAGCGAGGTTTCCATCTGGCCCTTTCACGTGGAAATGGCGGAAAGCTCAACCGAAATTGGCTTCAGCCAAAAGGGAATGTGTGAAGCCCTGCAAGCAAACAGCCTTGGTGTAGGGCTGGCTTCCGGGTTGACCAGGGGCACAGACAAGTGGGCCTGTTCTCAGCATGTCCTGTGTTCTCTGCGGGCATTCTCTGTGGGGTTCTTCTCGTCAGCACAAGTGGCCAGTAGGAGCTCTAAATACACTCCCCTTCAAGTCAGCGAGGAAAGAGAATCTCTTTCCCATTAATTGCAGCCAAAGCCTCACCACATCATAGGTGGTCACATGTCCATTCTTGAACCAATTGCCGTGGCCAGGGGAATGAAGGCATGAGCCGATGGGCTTATGCCTGGGTCACAGATACCACCCGGAGCATGCAGTGTGAGAGGAGAGGATGGCAGCTTCCGGAAGAGCTGGCAGGCCCCGGTAACCAGAGGGAACCGGCTGAACCAGGTGGCCCAAAGCAACACACGTCCGGTACAGGCTGGCAAGGGGGGCCTCGTCTGCTGTGCCGAGCGGGTTGGGCGTTACGCAGCACATGATGAGGGCCCCGCGGAGTGTTACAGAGGGGAGTGACATGTGGGACTGGTGACTGAGGCCGATCGCTGTGGCAGTGGAGAGGTGGGGTCAATTCCAGGCCGTTTTTGAGAGTCCTGGCAGGAGTTGATGAAGGGACTGAGCTCAGGAGTGGAGAAGAGGGAGTAAACCCGAAACACAGGAGGAGGTAGAATTGGCCACACTCCATGTGCTCATCTGCCGGCCAGAAGACAGAGTTTGAGCTGCACTGAGCAGTCACACTGGGGACCTAGCCCTGGGAGGCAAGGCTTTTGATCATGAATTTAGACCAAAGGCTTACCTTCTGCAAGCAAGGGAGAGAGTCCACGCATTGCCAAAACAGCGGCCGCTCTCTCCTTGAATGGGAGATCTCCTGAGGGGCTTACTGTTATTTTTATGTAGTCCACAATGCTCTGCCCACTGGCCCCCAAACTCTTGAGATTTATGTTCTCATTACTACTCAGCGCATTGCTCTAAAGTACACATTAGGTTCATAAACACAATTTCAGGGCTCTGTGAGAATACGGAGATGCACGGTGACAGAAAATGAGCTTCCCTGCCGGCTCCGGCGGGTTGCGACTTCATTTCCTTTGACGGCAGCATTCTTGGTGGGGGGCAGAAAGGCGCCCTCGGGTTAGAAGTATTAGTAACTAATCGCCGAGCGGTAGCCGCCTCCTATAAGCCATCATTTAACGATCTGGTGGTGGCCCGGTGTGCGGGGTGACCCGTGACCCTCTCTGTTTATTTACCAACGAAGAGCTATCCCCTGCAGCAGCTTTTGGGCCCTCGGAGGCAAACAAAAGGCCCTCATGCAGTGATGGCCTCGCTTCAACAAGCAGCTGGTTTCCAACGCCAACTGCTTTGCTGAGTGCCTCCCACCCTCCCTGTCCTAAAACGGGATAATCTATCTGACCGCGTCCCAGCAGCTTGAGCCCCACGGGCCTTTCGGCTCCAGTTCTGCAAAAGGGCAGTTTCCAGCTGTGTGGGCAAGCTGGTGAGCCCCTCTGAACCTCAGTTTAGTCATCTGTAGGCCAGGGGTAGCTGTACTCGCTCTGTCAAATTATCGTGAAGCTTAAAAGAGACACGAGAACAGCTGTAGAGGCGCTTGGCACAGGTACTAGTTGTATGACTCGGGCACGTCGCGGGACTTCTCTGAGATGATGTCCTTCAGCGATTCTCCACCAGGAACCATCTTGTTCCTGAGGCAGCGTTTGGCAATGCCTGGGGGCACCTTTGGGCGTCCGAACCTGGGGGCTGCTGCTGGCCTCCAGTGGGTGGAGGTTGGAGAGGCTGCCTATCCGAGAGCGCACGGGGCGACTCCCACTGCACAGAGTCATCTGGCCCAGATGTCAGTAAGGCTGAGGCTGAGAAGCTCTCTCTCACACACACACCCAGGAAATACTTAGTGTAATGCCCGGCTGCAAGTATTTCAGGAGAGGGCATCTATCCAGTGGTGGGTGCTGAGTGTCAGCGACTGCGCTAAATTTAGACAGGCAGAGAGCAAAGACGGTCGTCCCCTGGATGGTCGGAATGAAAGTGCCAGAGCTCAGAGCAGACTCACCTGACCCGGCGTGTGGGGGAGTGGGAGTGGGGGAGGGGGTCACAGGCCACTTGGTGGAGGAAGAGAGCTCAAACGATGTCACAGGAGGGGCACCAGCCGTAGGCGCTGGGGTAGAGAGGCGGGCGGCTTTCGTGTGTGACTCCTGGACCCCTCTGTGTGTCTATCACTTGGGCCCATGGGGGAGGGGCTGGGCGGCGAGTGTGTTGGCAGGCCTGGCACTCCAGGACGGGAACTGTCACCTCTGCTCCGGTCTGAGATCACGGCTCTGTCCTCGTAAGCTTGGGTTGCAAAATAAAATAACATCTTGTTCTGACTGTAGCTGTCGCTGCTTTTGTTACTTTTGAGGCTATTTGCTAATAAGAGGCATAATTTAGGCCTCGCAGGTGGCCTTCATTTTGGCAAGTTGCTAAGCACCCACTTTCTGAAGGCACAGGGGCCCTAGATGCTGAAAGGATTCCTAGCAGCAAGAGCTGGGGCTACCTCGCGGCATGGCAGCCTGTGCCTCCCCTCCCGCCCTCTGCAGACAGACAGCAGCGTTCAGATGCGGTGTTTCCACAGGCAAAGCCACCACCAGTAGTCTCCCAGATCGGGGTGCTCCACACACGGCACTCCCCACCCCACCACTGTGTCTGTGGCAGACATCGCTAATCAATCAGGACCTTGTTCAGGGAGCTGATCCTCCTCCACATGCCACTCCCTGCCCCAGGCAGCTGCACTAATGGGTTAGAGTAGGCGGGCGACTCTAGACTGGGCAGACCTGCCAACTTTATTCTAGACCCTTCCTGACCCTGTGGCGCCGGGCACATCACATGACCCCTCCAAGTTTGTTTCCTCTCCTGCAAAATGTGGGGAATACTTACCTACTTTGCCTGCTTGTTACGAACACTGGAGAGTTAAAGTGCCCAGCATAGCCCTCCAGTATACAGTAAGTGCCCAGTAATTGTCAACTGCCTTCCTGTGTGCATAGAACTTCCCCTTCCTAGACTGCAGCGGGACTCGTGGTCCGTTTTCTTCCGACCTGATCTTGTCATTCATCTTCTCCGCTGCATTTTTCTCAGAATGTGGCCTGGGCAGGACAGGATGCTGGCTTAGAATCCTTTTCATCTTCCAGGATTCCCTTAAGATGTGGTAGCAGGTTATAGGAACGTGGCAGAGACTGCTGTTGGCTTGTCCGGAACACCCATTTCTCACTTACTCTTGGTCACAGAACCCTGGGCAATGTGCCCAAGTGGAAGATCCTAAGTTTCCCTGCCTCCCTTGCAGCTGCAGCTGACCAGGTGACTGAAACCTGGCCAACCAGATACACTCGTGGTGGGTCTTGCTCAGGAGATTGGCTCAAAGAGAGGAGCCTCATCTGGGTGGTACGTGCCTCGCCCTTCTCTTCTTTTTCCTTCCTGCTGCTTGAAACTCAGACACGATAGTTGGAGCTCCAGCAGCCGTCTCCGCCCGTGAGAAGACCATTACAGGTGGCAGAGCAGGATAGAAGGCACTTGATCTCAGGGACTTGGTGGACCGGCCATACCAATCCTGGCCTGCCTCCCTATGAACTTGAGAAAATAAACCCCAAATGATAGGCCTCTGCTATTTTGGAACCAAATGCAATTCCTAACAGCTACAAAGATTTCTTCAAAAGAGGTTGAGAGAATTGTATGCCCAGCACCCTAGAGATGTTAGGCGCAGAACATTTAGGGATCTGGAGTTTAATTAATTTGACAGCTCTTCATGAGTTCCCACGTGTACCAGGTGCTGCTGGGCACTGTGGCTCATTGCTGGGTTTACCAAGGAAAACGAAGAAGAACCCTGGAAGAGAGGTGAGCAAGGGAATATCCTGCTGGACCCTTGAAGGCATGTGCAGGAATTCAGGAATTGAAGGCATGTGCAGGAATTGAGCACCATGGAGAGCGACGGAAGGACTTAAATGCATCATTTGGAACCTCTCTTCTGGGTGTGGCATGGAGCAGGGGCAGGACGGGAGAGAGCTGACTTGATCCATGCTGGCGAGGATTCCTTCTCCCTCCTAGAAGATGTGAGCCTGCTAGCCATCTCTGAGACCCCCCACCCACCCACCTTCTACACCAGAGCCCTAAGTCTTACATTTTACATGGGTGACCAATCAGACCTTAGTATATTTCTGGCATTTTCTAAAACCCCCACAGCTCTTGACCTTGTGGGCTGGGCCTTCTTGGTCCCAGGTCTGCCCCTGTCAAAGGCATTTTAATTGAGAACCTTGTCCTTTCTTGGTCAGCCACAGGCCGGGCAAACAATGGAAGTTTGGTCGGCATCCGCTGTGTCTATAACTGACCTCTAGGTGGCAGTGGCTGCCTGCTGCCGCTCCCGCTCTCCATACCATGGCAGCTGAAAGTCCTCTTTCCCCCCATCAGCCAGTCTTCCTTCTCTTTCCTCCCTGGATTTTGGATCCAGACACCTATTTCTCTCTCTGTCTTACATGCTGTCCCTTTGGACTTGGCACTTTTCACTGCTATTAGCGTCGTGTATCTTCTTTACAAAGTCTTTATTTGTACCACGGACCGGATGGGGCATCACACAGTCTGCATACGTAGACTTTGGTCCTTCCTATCAAAGACTTCCATCCCTGGCTCACTGTCAGACAGTCACCAATGAGGATGGGCATTTTTATGTGTAGGTGGGTGGCTGGATGCAGAGGATGAGCAACGTGCCTGCCTGCCTTCTTCGTTCTTGTCTCCTTTTCCTTGTGTTCATCCCTGCATCCAAACATCCATCTATCCCCGCACTCCTGTGCCCTTGATGCCTTTGAGTACCTTGAGGCCCTGAGAATTCCTAGGAGCATCTAAATCATGGACTCTTGACCTCAAAAAAATGTACCCATGGTAAAGCTACAAAGACTTGTACAGGTACAAATACAGGTAAATGTTCGGGTGACATTCCTTTGTCCCTTCAATCCCTGAACCGTGTTTATTGGGCAGCTATTTTCCAGGCACTGGGAACTGAGTGTGGGTACTAGGTCCTGCGGTGTAGTGAGTAAGACTTAGGAATTTTTATGCTAGTTGAGAGGAGACAGCAGTCAATAAATAAACATGCATAATGATTATTAATGATGCCACATGCTAGGAAGAAACAGAATACCGTGGTAGATGAATTGGGGGCAAGGAGATGATTAAACCTTTTATAGAGTCCAGTGGGACAACCACCTGAGGAGAAGGGAGCAGAGTTGTGTGACCTGAGTCGTGGGAGATGTGTGGGCTTTGCCAGGCAGACCGTAGCGGGAAAGGCATTGCAGGCAGAGGTCCTGGCATAGAAAAGGCCACTTGGAGTGGAGCACCCATGTGGGGGAGGGACAATTCAGGGGTCTCTGGTGACAGCTCAGCGTGGCGGTGGCCCAGGCTGCAGTTTGGAGTATGAATGGGGATGGGGCTGCCGAGACAGGCAGCAGGGAGATGGGGGAGGGACCTCATGTGCTTTGTCCAGGGGTGTGGACTTGATCTTAGAACCAGGGGGCTTCCACTGGGTTTGTGGTGGCCTAGTGCTGCATAGACGTGCCTCAGACCCCCACCCCCCAACCCTGGGTAAAGAGGGGCGGGGCGGGGGAGGCCTAACTCTCCCCATGCTCTTGCCATAGCTGTTCTAATGCCTCAGACCCCCCCTGGGTAAAGAGAGGCAGGGTGGGGGGGGCCTGATTCCCCTCCTACCCCACCCCCACCCCCCGTGTTCTTGCCATAGCTGTTCTGTCTTCGTCTCTTAAATCAGTCATATCTACACAAAGTGTCTGGTCCAGGCAGAGAGTGGGAGTGGGGAGGGACGTTTGAAGGTCTGTGGGTTGAGCGTAGTTACTAGCCATCTGGGCTTTTGCCCTCGGATCTGGCTCTCTGGGCCTCCGTTTGTGTGTGAAAGAGGGCTAACAGCAGTGCTGCCTTTTTGAGTTTTCGTGAGGATTAAACAGGGCACACAGTGAGGTGCTTACTCGCACGAGAGCCCGTTCCAGGGTCCATGCTCAGCAAATGCTAGTTGTAGGCTCGGTTCTCCCGTGTATTCCTCTCCGGCTGCTTCTCCAGCACCTCACATGGTTGTGGATACACAACGCTCACATCGTTAATGTTGGTCGTCACCTCTCGTCCTTCTCACCCAGGATCCTGTGGTGACATCACCTCTCTGCCCCTTTCACAGTCAACATAGTGGAGGCCAAAGGAAAGTCAGCGTAGCACAGCGGCTCAAGAGCTCAGGTTCTGAAGGCCGGACAGAGAGAGGTAGGATCTCTGCTCTGCCGCATTCCAGCTGTGCGAGTTTGAGCAGGAACTCTAGTTGTCAGACGTGGCCTAGTTTTTGTGACTTCGTGGTGGTGGCCAGCCGGGCCCCAGGACTCTTCTGAAATGCTCTGAGATGATTTGTAGAAATGTGTGCACCTAGTGGGGGTGTGCGTGTAAGTGTCTTCTCAGAAGAGAATCCATAGGCCTTGTGAGTGTTCTCGGGGAGTCCCCAGGAAGCGTGGAAAGATTCCAAATGGTGGCCTGCAGGGACACATGGCAGGATACGACAGCTGCTCAGGGGCTCCCCCTGCACATGAGCTCCTGGCAGGCGGTGGGCCTTCACCATCTAGGCGATGAAGGCCGCCAGACGATGCTTTGTGTATCTCCGGGCCAAAGGAGTGTTTGGCTCAAGTTGCTGGAGTTCACTGTGACAGATCCTTGGCCCCCATGCCACCTTCTCTGGGCAGTAAGTGTAGGTCTCAGACAAGGCCCGCCTCCCCTTTTCTCCCTCCCCAGCTCCAGTGCCTTCACGGAGAGTCCAGTCCTGCACGTGTCTTTCTCACATCCAACAAGAATTCAGTCCCTCATTGGATTACTCATAACACGATAGATGTGTCCCGCACTGTGTCACTGGGCTGGGACACCATCCTGTGAGGTCGATGCTAGCGTGTCCCCGGTGTACAGATGCTAAAACCAAGGTTCAGAAAGGTTAGGAAGCTGCTTGGCCTGAGTTCCCCAGCTGGATGAGCCCTGGGCTGTGACTTGTGTTCCCTGGAGAGGGCCCTCCTCACTCTGGGCCGTCAGGAAGGGCTCACCCAGTGTTGCAAGCCCGAGACGTGAATAAATGTGAAGAAACATTCATCCCAGCCCCATCTTAGACATCAGCATCTTCTTTTTATTTATTTTTAATTTTTTTTTTAACGTTTATGTATTTTTGAGACAGAGAGAGACAGAGCATGAACGGGGGAGGGTCAGAGAGAGGGAGACACAGAATCTGAAACAGGCTCCAGGCTCTGAGCTGTCAGCACAGAGCCCGACGCGGGGCTCGAACTCACAGACCATGAGATCATGACCTGAGCCGAAGTCGGAAGCTTAACCGACTGAGCCACCCAGGTGCCCCTGCATCTTCTTTTTAAAGGAACAAACGCTCCCTTCTGGATGTCATGATGAGGGAGACATGAGTACGTGGAGCGAATTAACCGTGTTATGGCGTTTGTGGTCTCCAGGCCGGCACAATTTGGTCGTGTGTGGAGACAAAAGAGGTTCTTGCTAATGACTACTACGTCTCCTTGAGCGTGCATCAGAGAGAGGTGCACCGAGTTCTCGCGTCACGTCGGAAATGTTCTATTGTTCTGTTTGTTTTTCATTACTCTGAAATGATTACTGCAAAAATTCTTAAATTGGATGCTTTTCAGAGAAGAAGATTAAAGCCCATAAGCACAGGCTTGCAGCTGTGTAAAAAGGAGCGTGCATCTGTGTTCCTGTGGGACGCTCCGGGCAGAGCCGTGGCGGCCTCACCTTGGGCTCTCCCCCCAGGTGCAGGGGGTGTGCCCGCCATGCTCCTTCCGGGAGCCTGCGTGGAGCTAAGTTGACATCTTGTGGCATTTTCCTCAGCCGTCCTTGTGGCATAATTGAACTGCATTTCATGGGGAATGGTCCTCCGGGTGCCAAGACCAGGAGGCTGAAACGTACTCTTGCTTCAGCACCTGCCTGAGAATCTGTAGCTGTTTGATTAAGGCTCAGTTCTTTTTTTTTTTTTGTATTTGTTTGGTTTATTCATTTGAGAGAGTGCGAGCGTGCATGAGTGGGGGAGAGGCAGAAAGCGAGGGAGACACAGAATCCCCAGCAGGTTCTGCACTGTGAGCATAGAACCCGACTCGGCGCTCGAACCCAGGAACCCCGAGAACGTGACCTGAGCCTAAATCAAGAACTAAATCAGCTGAATCAGCGCTCAACCAACTGACCCACGCGGGCGCCCCAAGGATCAGTTCTAATTAGAGAATCTAGTTAGAGAGTCATTATCTACAGACTATGGTGGTTGGTAGAGAGTCCCGCTCTTCCTGTGTATTGAGTGAGGAGGGAAGTATTTGTACTCCTGCTGTTGGTGATAAGGTAGTCCCAGCCTTGGTAGCCAGGCTCCAGGGAGGGAGGGGTACTTGAAAAAGCTTTGCATTGTTATGCAAATGAGTTAAAGGACCCATTCAACGTAGAAAGGGGAATACTTTGAGGAAAAAGGAGTAGGTGTCCTTTAGAATGCTTTACTATCTGCTTCTCTGAGAATTGCCCCTCCCTTCCGCAGACACACTGAGCAGAGGCACAGAGGAGACACTCCCCACACTCATTGGCTCGTGGTGGACACCCAACTAGGGGAAAACCGATCTGGACACTGGCCTTATCACATTCTCTTTTGGTCTGAGTTCTTTTGAGTGTAGGTGGCAAAAACTTTATCTTAAACTGGCTTAAAGAGAACAGTTAGTTTAGGGGCTTCTGCAGCAGAAGCGTTCAGGTGTGGCTTGATCCAGGTGCTGTCCCCCTCTGTTTCCCTAGCCCACAGTTCTGCTTTCCTCTGCATTGGCTTTATTCTGTGGTAGATTCCCCTTCTGTGGTCATCAGCAGTACTGAGCTTATAACCTCACAGGGCAAGAATAATGAAAGACTGTCATTTCTTCCCCAGTCACCCAGGCTGCAGATTGGCCTTGCTTAGGCAAAATGCCTGTACTGTAGTGCACGCAGGACTTTAACTGGCCAAGCCTTGATATCACGCCTACCTGTAGGGTCAGAGTTGGCCTGGGATTCATAGGAAGCCCAGAGACTGAGATTGGGTGGAGAGCGGGTCCCTGGAGGAGAGCAGAGTAGCTGATGTCAGGCAGAGAGAAACAGCCCTGTTCACTGTGGATGTTCTCTCCTGGACCTCTGAGATTGGGCAGCCTTGACTGGGTTGGTCTGAATGTATGTGGTGCTGGGTTTGAGAGGTGTCATGTTTGGACCATGAGCTCAGAAGTAGTGAAAGCAAGCTGTGTGGAGAGAGAACTGAGTGGGTGCACAGAGAGCAGCAGAGTGTGGGATGTGCAGCTCCCTGCCCCTGTTGTGCCCGGCGTTGTGGCTCCCGGTCCAGCCCCTCAGAGGGCCCAGCAGCATCTCCATCCCTTGGCTCCCGGAGATGCCCTCGTGTCCTTCCGGTACGTCTGCATTTCCTCGAAGGCATCATGAATTGGTTTCTCTTCCTGGCGATCTAGAGTCCATGACTCAGAAGACAAGGGCCAGGGACACTGTTAGACCAGCTCCTGGGGTTTCTCTGCAGGAGAGAGGCTCCTGGCTCCTAGTCCTGGTGGAGATTGAGGTGCCCATAGCAGAATCACGATGAGACCCAGCAGAGCCCGGCATGGGTATGTGTGAGGGAAGTTCTCCGTTCCTTAAAGGATAATTAGCAGCAGTAAGAGAAACAGGGTCATTCTTAATCACGTTAGAAAGTGACCGTGTTTTCCTTGGTGAATTATGACCTCCCTTCCCCATTCGTTTATACAAGAGTTGCTTGCCTGCCTGACCCTTGATCACACGGCCCACATCTCAGAGGCCAGTGCAGTTGAATAGTCCTCGCATGGCTGAAACGCTTCAGAAGCCCTGAAACCATCTTTGGGGAGTGGGGGTAGTAGCTATTTCTCTGCTGCCTCCGGAGTTGAGTTCACTGCTTGTTCAGATGCCATGTTCCTTTATAACGGTTTCTTTCTAATTTTCTATTCTCAAGAATATTCGATGTGGGAAGGTCATCGTGTACTCCAGCAAAGTAGAAAACTCCTTCTGTATGTAGCTTTGGCCTGGACAGCCCCTCCCATTCCCCCTTCCTTCCAGCCAGCTTTTCCTCTTCCTTCAAGACTTTGCTTAGATACCACCACCTCCTGGAAGCCCTCCTTGATGCCTTCCACACCAAATCATCTGCCACTTCTCCTTGTCTCCTGGCCTCCTGTGCTTCCCTCTGTCATGACACCTCTTCTACTAGACCGTAGTTTTTGTCTGTTCGTCTGCCTCACAAACGTGTGACCTTCTTGAGAGCAGGCCGCTAGCTTTTGCTAATAATAGCTAACTTTTGTGAAATGTTTACATGCCAAGCAGAGTGATTGATCTCAGACACAATCCTAGAAGGTGGGTGCTAAAATCGTCCTCATTTTGCATTAAGAAATCAGGGCACGTGGAGAGGCTTCCTAAATTGGGTAAGGTCACATCGCTAAATAGATAAAGTGAAGTCAGTATTTGACTCGAGGCATTCCTTATCCCCAGACTGTGCTCAGCATCATCACTCCAGCTGTCAGTCCACCTCTTTCTCTGTGCCTGCAGCCAGCGAAGGTCCTGGCAGGTAGTAGGTGCTCATTAAGCACGGGGTGACCCGAAGGAGATGGTCCCAAGCTGCCTGTGCTCTGCCTGCCCTGCTCCATGGGGAAGGCCCGCATCCGAGGGGGTTTTGCTGCTTTTATTACCGGGAGTTAGAGGCAGGTTGGGTGCCCACTTCACTACAGGCATGCATGCTGTCCGAGAGCACGTTCTCACCCCGGCCCTTCCCCTCAGCAAGGCACAGAGACCTACTCTGTTTTAGGAACTTCTTTCCCATGCCGGCAGCTTTCTTACAGGCTTTAGTGGTGAGCCCACAGAGGGAAAAGCAACTTCCTATGTATCACAGCAATATCACAGCTAGCTGTTTGGGGGCCACAGACGAGTTTGGAGCCTCAGATCTCCCAAGAGGGTTTTACTTCCAGTTGCCCTGTACTGCATTCAGGCACGTACGGGGGTGAGTAGGGCCGACGTCGGGGCCCCGGCTGTGGCTTCGCACAGGCTGCTCAGCCTGGTCTCCTGGCCCCGGGCGGGCGGCCGCTCCCCAGGCTGCACTGAGCGTTCCTGGCCTGGCTCTGTGGCCCAGCTCCCTCTGGGACGGGAGGCTCCTCCTCTTTCCTCCTAAATGGCAGAGATAGTCCTCTGGGTTTGGGACCAGGCCGTGCATTTCAGAAGGTCTCTCTGTTTGAAAATTTACCCAATTTATTTGGAGAAAAGAACGAGGGTCAGCTGTCTCTTTAGGGTCAACCAGAAGTCCCATTTACTTGAAAAATGTCACTTAAGCTTTCTATTACCAAAGTTGATATTCAGTAGAGGAATGAATTTCTGAGGAACTCAGAAAACATTGAAGAAGCCATAAAGATAATAAAAACCCATCAACATTATGAAATAACCACGGTAAATGTTTTGATTTGAATCCTTCTGGCCTTATTTTCAGCAAGATAATGGCACATATTGGTACATGTGATTGGAATGTTCCATTTCAGTACATCATAAGTAGGCCCTGAATTATTTCAGAATAAACAGATACCCAGTTTCTGCTCCCCCCTTTCCCCTACCCCAGGAAGACTCAGCTAGTATTAGTATCTGGGAAGAAAAAGCCAGAAGACTTTTCTACTTTCTCAGTGAGTCTGAAATGCCATTTTGTAATTTCTGTGCTGCGGAGTAACCAGCTTTCAACAAGAGAATGTCTCTTAGCACATGGCCAAGGGGATATAATATGCATGACTCAAATATTCAGATGGCAACATGTGACCACTGGATGAAGTCATATTTCCTTTTAAAATTCCCTAAATGTGATCATTGGAGCCCCCAGCAGCTTGATTGCCGGAAATTAGCTCCCATCAAAATGGCTCCAGCTATTTCTGAGTTCCCCAGGGACTGTCTCCCGCACCCTTAGGGACTCGCTCCTTGTGATTTTCTCTGTGGCCCCCGATCTTGCGGCCATGCTGAAGGTGACCATCGTGAGGCGGCCAGGCCCCTGGGCCCAGCTGCCCACCCGTGATCGCTGCCCCTCCGGCTTGGGGCGGGGGAGGGATTACCGTGCTATCTCGTCTCTGCTGTTCCAACCCAAATATGGCCTCTGTGGCTGTTCCTTATGCTCCTTCCAGGCCAAGAAGCAAGACCAGGCCAGAACTTTGATTAAAACTGTGCCAACAGTGTAGGGATCGTGCCAGGAAATACAGCTTGGGGAGATCTCTGAGTTCCTGCTGCTAGGCGTCGCTCTCCTCAAGTCCAGGCCGGTGTTCAGGAGTCTCTCAAGTCTGTCTCCCTGCCTCGCCTCTGGTGTCTGACTTTCTTGAAAGGGCCAGCTTCTCCCCCCGCCCCGGGGCAGGGCTCTGCCTGGAGCCCAGGGCCAGCGGGCTAGGAATCCACAGTACTGGCAGCTTCTCCCTTGTCTCTGACGGAGGGTCCTCGGTGGGCTCTGAGGGGACCGGAAGGGCATTCACTTAGCAGGTGTGGCAGGGAGTGGAGCCTGGGCCCACCAGTCCCCTGTGAGAGCCCCTCTGCATCTGGCCGTCAGTGGAAGTGGTCTTGCCCATGATTATATCTAGTGCCAGGTTTTAATTTTGAGCCGCGGTGTGAGGGGTGGGTCATGAACTCAATAGTCAAGGGATCCAGAGTCCCCACCTTTTTCATTAGCATCCCTTGGTCTTGGGGAGACAGGGTCTCAAAGGAAGAGCGAATGCCCTGAACCCTGGGTCCAGTTCTCCTCAGCGCAGAAGCCACTTGGGTGCAGTCCAGTGGGAAGGCTGGTCTTTGGCGGAAGTACTGAGACCACTGTCCAGTGTCCAAGATGGCAGAGCCTGGGCCCGAGTGCAGTTGGCATCCCCGGTGCGCCACGATCCTCTCCGCGAAAGAAGCCGTCCACAGGTCAGCCAGTGCCCGTGATCGTGGGGTCACTGTTCCAGGTAGAGCCGAGACTAGGCTGCGTCCATTCTCCTTCGGAAGCGTCCATTCTCTCTCCTCCTTTAAAAGATGTGCCGGGGTTGTGCTGGCAATTCTTAGTAAATAATGCATTTCCTGCTTTGCTAGCCTGCCGCATTTCCATAACCCAGTGAACTGAAAAGTCATGTTTCTCCAGCGAAGTTATTCATCCTATTCTTGGCATTGGGCTGCTGTAATATCGCTCCATCAGTGTGGTCATACGGTAATTCAGGCATTTTGTTCTAGCAACGAGGACACTTAGAGTTAATAACACATGAAGCCATTTCATTAAACGGGAAGTTTTGTTAGGACACATTAACACAGGCCACCAACCAAAACACAAATCATTCGTTGGATATTAAGGAAGCAAGATGAATTAGGAACCTAAAGGCATTTTTAAAAGAGTCTTTGTCATCCTGATGTCATCGGACTGTCTTTGCGTTCAGCCATGTGCAGAAAGGGCATCGGAACTGGGAGTTCATAACTTTTCTTTCCTTTCAGTTACAGACGGCATCGCTCTTGGGTGTAACCTCAGTTTAAGCACCTGTTCTGCTCCTCCCTCCCTGGGTCATATTGGGCATGTTTCTGGGTTGTTCCGAGTCTCTGTTTGAGGGCATATAAAATTGGAGGGCTGTGGTGAAAATTGTAGGGAAGATACCTGTCACATGACAGGGGCCACTAAATGTTACATCATTTCGTAGAAGTCCGAGGAGTTCTCACCGTGAATGCCATGGAGTATCACGACATGCATAAAGAAGTGTTTGGTGCCCTGGTGGGGGAGTTTGGATAACTGAAAAGTGGCCTGTAGTTTGAAATGGAGAGGCATGCATTTGACTTAGGCTGCGAAGAAAGCCGGGCCACCTGGCGTTCTGTTTGCAAAACCAGCCGTGTGTCAGTGTCAGTGAGCGTTCATGTCCGAGGTCTTGCTGCCTTCCCATCAGCAGTTTCTCTGTGGGGTCTGACCCTTGCTGTAACCATCAAGTATCTCCTGTGAGGTCCTCCTCCTAAAATAGCACTCTCGTCCAGAATCCTTGGTGCTGGTGTGGCAGGGGCTATATAACTGCCAGGCCAGCCTGCAGCCAGCAGAGAGGTATGCTGAGCTCATTCTGAGTCAGAGGCCCCAAGAACACATCCCAGGTTTTGTTTCAATACTCGAAAACCCACCCAAGAAGGTCACGCACTGAACTCTCCTGTTTCTGTTGACAGATTTTTGGAAGCACAGGGAAGGCTTAACTGCCCAACCCACAGACTGTGCATTATGTTTATGTTTCCTCGCCTGCCTAGCATTTGACAATTAATTAGGCATGGTAATTACCTGCTGTAATTTTGTGATTGCACATCCTATAATTACCCCTAATTCTGTAATAGGGAAGTTCATGTACACAAAGGCAAATGACGACGGAGGTGACGGTGTTAGAGTATTAACAGCTGCCACTGCTTACTGCCTGCCAGGCACAGGCCAGGCACAGCATCTCACAACGCCCCAACACAATTGCTATTGTCCCCATTTTACAGATGGAGAAGCTGAGTCTTGAGGTGGAGTATCACCTTCATGGTCACAGCTAGCAAAGGGAACAGCTGGATTTTGAACCCAGGCCCCTTTCCTTGCCCAGCCCATGCCCTTTGCTTGTCATTCTGCCTCTAGCAGAGGAGGCCTCAGGTGTGGCTAAGACCCAACAGGGCCTCTGCTTGGCAGACCCTTAAAGTAGACCTGGAACTTCAGTCTCCTGAAAAGTTTTTAAATCTTTATTCTCCCTCTTCCCTATTCCTCCTTTATATATACTGTAATAAATATGTATACATTATACATACGTGTGTGTATATATGTATATGTATACATGTCTGTATACGTATGTGTGCGTGTATGTGTGTGTGTATATGACCCTCCATGTATAATCGAGGCTTGAAGAGGTGAGTTAACTTACCCAGGGTCACCTGGCTAGCAAGAGGTGGGGCTGGAATTCAAACCCACATCTGCCTTAGGCCTGGATCTGGTCCCGGGACCCCATCTCCCGACTCTGACATCTGGTTGCATGTCAGGTCCTCGTGGACACCCGCCTCCTACAGTCTCTTCACAACCTGCTGAGAACACAAACTAGGGTAAAAACTCAATCTCCTGAGAATACTGAAGACCTGGCTTTTGAGGGGGGGGGGTGAAGCTTTGGTTTTAAATTCAGGTTTACTATAAAATCAGGTGCACACGCCATAAGTGTATCGTTGAGTTAATCTTAACTTCTCTACATATCTGTGTAACTACTGCACGGAGATACAAGCCATTTCCAGTACCCAGAAGGTTCTTCATGCCTTTGTGGGGGCTCTGTGTAAGAAACCTCTCCTACCCTGAAGGTCATAAAGGTACTCTCGTATGTCCTCTCCCCATAGTTTTACAATTTTACCTTTCACATTGAGACCTATGATCCCACGAGACATGAGTGTAGAAGCCAGGCGCGTGAATGCCCGTAACTGCCTCACCTACAACAGCCTCCCTGGGATTGACTCGAATGCCCACTCCAGCAGAGCAGGTCAACAAACCGGGGTGTGTTCCTACAGCAGAACGTCCTCGATGGCAGCGAACGAGAACACAAGGGTGCCATGCACCATAGCAGGGAGGTATCCCCCCAACACAGTCTGGAACGAAAGGAACCAGACACAAAGGAATACACTCTGTATGAGTCCATTTAGACGAAGTTTAAAACTAGGTGAAGAAACCAGAGGGTGAAGGGTGCGGGGTGCCCAGCAGAGAAGCCAAATGGCATTGACTGCTGAGAGGGGCACAGAGCGGGCAGAGAGCACTGCTCCATCGCATGTTGCCAATCTAAAGAAAAAGTGTTTCAGGAGGCCCTGTGTACACAGGCGTTTTTTTGGATTCAATTCATTGAGGGACTGCGGTTCCCCCCGCCCCACCTCTCTTTACCCCCCATTATTACAGGCATCGCTAGGGTCATTCTTCCCACTGGAAGAGAAACCTCAAGATTCAGACTTCCTCTTAAAACAGAGAAGAGACCATTTGCCCTGATTCCTGATCACAGATATTACCCTCCTATTTTATTGGCTTCTGCTGAGTGGAGGAGATTGGACTTGAAGTAGCTTTTTATTGCTTGTTTTAAAAGGGAACTTGCTTTTGCTGGAAGAGGTCAATTCTTGTTATTCCTCCAAGGAATTATCTTTACAGCTCAAGCAGAAGGAATTGAGACTTATCAAACTTAATTCGGAGCGGGGAGCCCTTAAAATAAAAATTAAAATCCCAATGATTTTGGACATGAGCGCTTTTAATTCTTCAGTGAAATAAATGCACAATTTGGTTAAGTGTAATTCAAGGACAACTTAATTTACAGAGAAAGTTTCCCAGTTGTGGATGCTAAGAGCATTGCTGTTGAGGACGTGTGATCTGCCCACAAAAGGGGCATTTGGGCCCCAGAGGTATCGAGCAGGGATCTTCCTTGCCAGCTGCTCTTCCCAGCTGCCAGCACTACTGGCTTGGGGTTCTTGGATCTTCAGGGGCCTTGAGTACCGCAGCAACGTGCTACAATAGAAGATGCCAGGCCTTAGCGTCAGGCAGACCCAGTCCAGATCCTCTATCTCCCCATCTCCCGGGGCAAGTGACATCCGCCTCGGAGTCCATGACCCTATCTGTAGAAGGCGGCACGGTCGCACCTTCTGCCTTGCAGATTGAGATGAGGACAGCAGGTGAGGCGGAGGGAGTGCCCAGCATCGTACCTGCCACACAGTAGGTGCTTCGTAAATGGCAAGCCAAGCGGGAGTGTTGAAGATAATTATGTTTTATTGGAGCTCTGAAAAATAGTTTACTCTCTTGGGTCTGGCGGTGGGCAGCTCCACTCTCGCTCACTTTCTCCTGGAGCTTCCTAACTTTGCCTGCCAACCGAGGAGGTTAGGATTTGACGAGCGTCCAGACAGCAGAATCTGAGAGTGGGTGATTGTCTCCTCTCCCCTCGCTACCTTGTGGTCTCCAGATAATAAAGGTGGTGCTGAAAGTACCCATTGGCCATTTTTCACCTTTGCCTAATGCTGGCAGAGGCAGAGGTGAGGACAGTCACCAGTCTTGACAGAAGCATCTAGAACCCCCTCTGCAGGTGGTTCTCTGGTGATTGTCTGTTCTCGGTGCCCAGTGTTCACAGGCAGCACACTCTGGGCTTGGTGGAGTGAGTCTCAGACAACTGAGCTTTGAAGAAAGAGGCTCCAAGGATAGTTGGGCATTGGCCTTTCCCTTGAGTATGAGATCGTCCTAAGTCAAGCTCAGGTCAGGCCCCCTGCCTGGTTCTCGGAAGCCCTTGGTCCCCAGCGTGAGGTGGCTGTGGGATGTGGCTGGGGAGAGGCCCGTCGAAGTACGTGGAGTTTGTAAATCACCTGAGGACTCAGAGGGTAGGAACTTGAGGACTGTAAAGTAAAGGAACCATCTGGTCCCACCCCCGCACTTTGCGCACTGGGAAACAAGGCCCAGAAGAAGCAGGGATGCTCCAGGAGCGCACACGATGGCTAGGAGGGGCCACATGTGGTCTCACTGGTACTTCCAGGAAATAGGTTTTGCATTGTGTATTTGTGGAGCTCTTTAGGTCAGGAGCACTCTGATTTGTGTTTCTATTTAAAATTTTCAGTGACCCACAGAATACTTTGTTCTAAGCCCTAGGTCTAAGACTTAGTGGTAATCTACGCAGTTATTTGCTGAGCAAAACCCTTACAGTAGAGAGCATAAAGCCAAGACAGGTGTTGACTTCAACAGCAGTGCTTCTTAAAGTTTGCAGAATGTCATGCTTTTGATGGTGATGACACCGACAGTGACAGCAGTTGTAGTTAACACTTGTGGACGCCAGGCGCTATTATGCTTGCTTTTAGACATCTTTTTATTATGATGATGATACCCGCTTCTCAGATGAGTAAACCGAGACCCGGAAAGGAACCATTTTCGGGTGGGGGGGAGGAGGTACGGAGCTTCTGGGAGGCCGCCGTATTTTCTGGGCCAGGCTCAGATTAGCTGATGTCTCACTGCAGCCCAGTCTCCGTCACTCGGACTACGAGGGGGGTATTCATGTTAAAGCTGATTGCAAGGTCAGAGACTTCCAAAATCCAGATCTCTGTCATTTCCTGGTGGCGACCTCACCAATAAGTTTACATTTTTGTTTGTTTATCGAACACTCACCTGGCACCTTCTGTGTATCAGGTTCTGTTCTAAGCCTATTACGTGTGTGAACATATTTAAATCTCCTAAGACCCAGCAAGGGTGGTAATGTTACCATCTTCATTGCTCAGGGAGGAAGCAGGGCACAGAGACATTCATGGGTTTTTTGTTGAATGCCTCCTGTCACCCTGGCAGGAGATACAACCAAGGGAAGGTTGGAAGGTCAGGGCATTTCCTTTAATCCGAACATTTTTTTAATGTTTTAAAGAATGCAGGCAAACTGGCGCCATCCTGCTTTGCCACAGCCTGTGGTGGAGCTTGAAGGAGGACAGTGCGGTTAAGCAGGAGCCGTGTAAGTCCAGAGAGGCCGCCCGCCGTACCTGCTCTGGACCTGTCTTTGGCTCGCAGACATCCCTCATGGACAGTCGCTGAAGGAGTGTGAACAACGAGATGAAAACGAATCGCATAGGGGAAAATGCAGGTCCAGAAGACCATTTAGCGGCCTCTCACAGTGGCCCAGGCAGAGGAAGGGACAACTCCAGGGTGGGTCAGCAGGCCTTGTTCAGTACTTGAACATGTGGGTGAAAGAACAGAAGTGGTCAAAGGTGATGCCCAGGTTTCTAACTCAGGCAGCTGAGTGGTCCATTCGCTGAGAGAGCGAGATCCCAGGAAGAGGGAGGAGCGGATCTCCAGTGCAGTTTGGGGGATCAGATGTAGACATGATGAGTTTGACCACGTCTGGGCCTGGAATTGATAGCAGAAGTCCAAACTAGAGACGCAGATTTGACCTAACGTGAAATGTGCAAACCAGAGAGTTGGGTGCTCGTGTAGGGGAGAGAGGGTGGTGAGCGAAAATCTCCACCTGTGGCATGGGCAGAAGAGGAGGCATCCGTGTGGAAGGCCAAGAAGGGGCCATCAGAGAAACGGGAGGGACTCAACATTTCCATGGTATGAAGCAGTTGGCTCTTGAACGTGTTCCGAAAAACATAGAGTCATGCTTTGTCCTTCATGCTACAGATGACTGTTTTCATCATTACGTTAGAGGTTTTCAAGATGTGCGTTGATGTTGACTGCTTGCAAATGATACTAGCTGTTTGTCACTGGAGGTTTTACTCTAGGCTCTTCTTAGCTCATGTAATTTTTTAAAATGCGTCAATCTCTCTCCTACTGTTTTCCCTTCCAGTGTAGTTGCTGTGTTTCTGGAAGGTGTTAAGGCCCGTAAAAAGCTGAAGAAACAGCCCTTACATTGTGTACCCCCAGAATGTCCTCTTGAGAGTCCCATTCTGATGCAAATAAATTTTATGCCCCTGTGGTGCCTATCCCATCTGGACGTGACCATCCATCCAGCTGAGCTGATGTCAACTCTGGCCTCTCCTTCCTGCCCCAGATTGGTTTCCACCTCCTCTGTGTGGGGGTCGACGCGATCCCGGGCATAGCTGCACTGCTTGTGTGTCCAAGTATTCCCCACACTCCTGGGAGGAGGTGCTGTTGGTAAATTCCATTTTATAGATGGGGAGACCCATAGAGAGGAGACATGCTTTGCCTGATACCTAAGTCTGTGCTTGACCTCAGGGGTTACCCAAGTTGCCTGCTGCCTTAGTCCATTCAGTCTACTGTAGACTTGAGGGCCTTAGACAACCTTTATTCCTCATGGTCTGGATGCTGGGGAGTCCAAGGTCCAGGCATTAAGTAGGTTTGGTGTCTGGTGAGAACCCACTCTCTGGATCATAGATAGCATCTTCTCCCATGGCAGGAGGGGTGAGGGATCTCTGTTGGGGGAATCTCTGTTTTTAGGGCACTGATCCTGTTTTTGAGGGTTCTACCCTCATGACCTAATCACCTCGAAAAGGCCCCCACCTCCTGACACCATCACATCAGGGGTTAGCATCTCAACATGTGAATTCTGGGGGGACACAAGCATTCAGACCATCTACACATCAGTATCACTAGGGAAGCTTTGGAACACTACAGATTCCTGGGTCCCAGATGGGTAATACATCCCACCCAGGGGCTGGTAATATTTGGAAAGCCCTGCCCCTTTCCACACCAGATCTTGGCTATGTCAGTGGAAAAATAACAACAATGAGTGCTGAGTATCTAGATCAGAGGGAGGACAAAGTGTTTTTTGTAAAGTGTTTTTGTAAATAAGTATTTTCAGCTTTGCAGGCCATATGGTCTTTGTTGGAACCATTCCGTTCTGCCATTGTATTTCAAAAGCAGCCATAAACAATAGGTAAACAAATGGATGTGGCTGGATTTGGCTCATGGGCCATAGTTTGCCTCTCCTGCTCTAGGTAATTAACCTTGTGCATGATGATCAGGCAAGTAGCTGAACTTGACGCTCTCTAGGGGATACCTGCATTTGTGTAACAATATGCAAGCAGATACAGTCCATTTGAGATGTGGCAGATTGGAACTGCATTCAGCCACCAGGACAAAGACCTGCAAAACATTAAGCTTGAGTAAATTCAAGGTGAATATTTCTCTTTTGTTAAAAAAAAAAAATCGAGTAGATAGTCTAGTAATTGGCGTCATGGCTCCATAGTGTCATCAGAGACCCCACAATCCCTTCTGTCTTCTACCATCATCAAGATGATCTCGTGATCGTAAAATGACTCCTGGAGCTCCAGTCATCACATCTGTAGGAAAGAAAGAAAAAGAGAGGGAGAAAGGTAAAAAGGCACCGTAGGCTGAGGCAGATCTCTCCTAAGGACTTTCTTAGAAGCCCCAGTGATTTTTGCTTACATCTCATGAGCTACTCTTACCTGCGAGGCAGACAGAAAAATGTAGTTAAGTCTCCCTGAACACATTGCTATCCCCCCAAATGGTGAGGGGAAATGGATGCTGGGTGGGCAACTAGCACTTGCTGGGACCTGAGGGGACCCAGCAAATGCCCTAAATGTGCTGTGTGAAATTCCCCTGAGCTCTGCTGGGTTTATTTGCAGATTCATCATGTCTCAGCTTATAGAGACTGGGAGAGCCTGAAGTCCCTTTTCTCCCCCAACTAGCCAGGCCCTTCCAGATACTTTTGGGTCTCATGTATACTTTACTTCTGCAAATCAAACACCTGGCTAATCGGGGTAACCATCATACCACTGCGGGGACCTTCAGTCCCAAGAAGCCTTTCCTCTCGGCAGCTTTTTGTCCCTATGGAATCTGTCTTCCTCCAGGTGGTACCTGCTCACAGTTGTGAGCATCCAGAGCACGTCATCCTGGGTTTCCTCTTTCTCCGTACAGCCTTTCCAGGAACTTTGAGACCTCTGCCCCCTCCACCCTGAGGCTTGGGTTGTTGCCCTCCACTGCCTGTCTTCTTATAATGTGGCTGCAGATCCTCTCCTGGGGCCCGTGCTTCTCAGAGTCAGTGTGTGGTGTGATCCGCCTGGGTTCTAGTTCCGAGCAGTACATCTGGGGTGGAGCCCGAGACGCTCCATTCCTGACATCTCCCACGTGATGCCGATGCTCCCGGCCCAGGGACGGCCCTTGTAGCAAGTGACCTGGGCCTTTCTGAACATAGTTCATCTTTTAATAGGTGGCAGCCAAAACCTAACTAAGTTGCTGTGGTCGATTTAGGACAGAGCAAGACTCTCAAGTCGCTTATCCCAGAAGTTAGCATACAGCTTTTTTAACGAGGCCTAAAGATTACATAGGTTTTTTGGTGGCCCTCCCACATTATTTACTTAGCTCAAATTTACCGAAACCTGTAAGTCTTTGTCCCACAGGCCACTCCTGTGCCCTATTTCCCTTTTACTTATGATGATGGTTTTTGGAGTTTTAGTGTACAACCCGACATTGGTCTTTTTGAATTTCAGCACATTGGATTAGACTCATCCCTCAGGCCAGTTGAGACCACCTTGTTTGCCCCCCAGTGCATTTACTGCCTCTCTTAGCTTGGGGGCTTCTAATGAATTTGATAGACCTCCATTTCTCTATCTGATTGCGCTGGAAACTTGGGTCCATTAGTTGAAGTTCTTTGGTTTATATCGTTCGTCCATCTTGTTCACAAGAGGATTACAAGAGGCCTCAATGGTTGTCTTAACCAAAGTTCCGATGTATCGTGTCTGATTTGGGAATACTGGGTGGTTTCCACGTAGAGGTGGAATCTGTCGCTCACATGAGGGATACCTATGTTTACCGTTACATGAGAGGTTTTTGAGATGCGTATTGACGTTCGCTGATGACCGGTCACAGTAGCCGTTTATCATTGGGAACTTTGCTCTCTGGGCTGTTCTTGTGTAATATTTTTAAATGCATCGTTCCCTCTTCCGCTTCAGTTTTCCCTCGAGATGTGGTTAGTGTGTGTCCCTAGAAGGTGTTACAGTCTATCAAAAGCTGAAGAAACAGCCCTTACATTGTGCACCCCCCAGAATGTTCTCTTGAGAGTCCCATCTTGATTGAAAATAAAGAAGTTTTATGCTCCCAGTGTGCCTGTCCCCTCTGGACATGACCTTCCGTCCCGTTGGGTTGATGTCACCTCTGGCCCCTCCCTCCCTCCCGCCCCACATTGGCTTCCCCCTCCTTTATGTGGGGGTCTACGCCATCCCAGGCATAGCTGCCCTGCCTGTGTGTCCGAATGCTCCTTGGGAGGAGGTGCTGTTAGTCAGTTCCACCTCCTAGATGATGACATGTGTCGCCTGGGGGGAGTTGGATTCTCAGCAGCAGTCACCGCCACAGCATGCATGTGACCATCTCAGAGATCAGCTGGACTGTTCACCTCTGCTGATACTGGGAACTGGTACACGGCGTGTTGTTCCCGTCACCTGCCTGCTTTGTTCTTTTGTGGACCCCTTTGTTGACGTGGTACCACTGAGGCCCTCCTCTGCCAGGCTCTGGGCGTCCAGTGGCCTGAGGGACAGCCGCGGCCCCTGCTTCTCGCAGAGCTGGCTTTCATGGGTGGAGCATCCCCGAAACCCCACCCCTTTGTAACGAGAGCTTTAAGAGAGGTTGACATTTTCCTTCTGTGTGCCTTTCTCCGCAGGTCTACATCCGGATAAAAGACGATGAGTGGAACGTGTATCGGCGGTACACAGAGTTCAGGGGTTTGCACCACAAGTTACAGAACAAGTACCCTCAAGTGAGGGGCTACAGTTTCCCACCCAAGAAGGCCATTGGAAACAAGGTACTGTCGCCACGGGGAACCGGGGACACCCCGGTGCCTGATCACCCCGGTGATCACCCTAGTGCCTGGTCTACACGCACGTGCCCCTCTAGACAGAGGTCTCGGAGGTTGGCACATAGAAGAAGAAACAGGGACAGAGAAAACACCTTTAATTCCACAGCGCGTCATGTTTTGTTTGTGCACGCCCTCTTATTTCTCTAGGACAGGGGTCAGCAAGCATGTTCCGCTAAAGGGCCAGAGAGGAATTGTTTTTGGCTTTGCAGACCATACTCCCTTAGCTGCAAATACTCAGCTGTGCCACTGGAGTGTGAAAGCAGCCACAGGCTGTTCTGACCTGGATGGGCGTGGCCGAGTGCCAATAAAACTTGATTCATAAGGTGGCAGCTCGATTTAGCTGATGGGTCTGTTTTCTGATGCCTGTTCTTGACCAAAAAGATGTTTTCTGGCTTTTATCCGTAGTTGTCAGGTTAGTTATTTGGACTCATGAATGTGGGTGGGGTTACTTCCCAAATACTTGTGTCAGTATAGGGTTGTTTTCCTTATGAAGGTTAGTGATTTAATGACGTCATGTGTTTCTGGGGGTTCATCCAGCCACCCTGGAGAAAGGAGGTGCTAGCCCTCCACGGCCTGCCAGCCAATGAGTGCTCGTTGGTGCAGAAGTGTCTCCTGAGCACCATCGCATATCGCGGCGGGGAAGACGGGCCCGGGCCTTGTCGGGGGACCTCGCATCGCCCGCTTCGGCCACTGGTGTCATTTTGTCGTCCTTCACGTTTGCTTAGAGCGGCACTCCTCCGTCTGGGCCACACTCGGAATCCCATGAGTACCTTTAAAAGCTCCTAAGACCTTAGTCCCTCACTCCCGGTAAAGTGAGGCAGGGGCATAGAGGGCTGCAGTACGCAGCCACGCTGGAGAACGCCTGGCTTCGTGTCTGATAGGGGACGGGGACACTTGTGCAATCGCAGGATAGTGACGAGCTGGGCAGGGACAGTTGAGCCAGAGGAGGTAAGATCATGACCCTCATGAGGACAGGTGAGAAACTGGGCCTTGCACGAGGCACCCCTCTCCTACCGTGGTTCTCAGAGAGTGGCCCCTGACCATCAGCATCACCCGGCAACTCGTTAGAAATACCGATTCCTTCCGGTGCCTGGCTCATTTGGTTAAGAGTCCAACTCTTGATTTTGGCTCAGGATCTCGAGGTTTGTAGGGTCAAGCCCTGCTTTGGGCTCTGCACTAACCGCACAGAGCCTCCTTGGGATTCTTTCTCCTCTCTGTCTCTCTCTCTCTCTCTCCCTCCCTCCCTCCCTCCCTCCCTCCCCCCCCTCCCCTCTCCTCCCCTTGTCTGCCCTTGGTTTGCTCACTTGCTCTCAAAAATAAATAAACATTAAAAAAAAAAAAAAAGAAACACCAACTCCCAGGCCCCACCCCAGACCTACTGAAATACCAGCTCTGGGCTTGGGGCCCAGAAATCTGGGTTTAGAGCTGTGTGGTGGTGATGCCTCAGCAAGCGTAAGAACCACGATGCTGTCGCACTGACAGAGTCGTGTGGCAGATCCTGTGTGTGATGAATTTCCTAGTTTCTCTCTTGAAGGGCCACCTTGCTAGAGTTTTCCTTGGATGTTTGTCTCCCAGAAAACCAGAGCAAAAGTTTCGATAACCACTATGAACACTTGGGAATTCTGCTGGGAATACTGTTACTGTCTATGATGTTTACGTGTTCATGGATTTCTTTGCTTTTAGATTAGAAATCCTATCATGTCAGGGTCCGTTAGATCTTAATTTAAACAGTTATAAAGCAAGTTTATCTGAGGCCTAGAATAAATGTGCCATTCCATTATTTTCCTGAAGATAAATGAAGTTGAGCCCATAAAAACAGAAGGCTTAGAAATTCTACACTTATGCAGAGCAAGGAGGACAATAATTCTTATGAAAAGGGGGAAAAATTATATACTGGTTTAATCTAATGACTTGCAGGCTCATACAAATCTTGGGACCCATCCAGAATGCCTGAGAATGTCATAAAACAGAATTCTGTGTAAGCAGCTTATTATCATGATAAGATAGTGTCATTTGCAGGAAGCCTTCTGCTATAGCAGCCACTCCATGACCCTCGGGGAGCTCGGCCTGTCTGTGTCTCACTAAGGGAAATTAGGACAAGGCTGAACCAGAGACGTTCAGGTGGCGAGATGTGTTGCATTCTTTTTGCCTCCCGTGGCTGCCGTACGAACGTGGCCCCTGTTTAGGGGTCTAAAAAACACAGATGTATTTTCTTACACTTCTGGAGGTTAGGTCCAGAATCCATCTCCTGCGGCTAAAATCAAGGAGTCAGTGGAGCTGGTTGTTTCTGGAGGCTCCAGAGGAGAGTCCTTTCCTTTTTTAGCTTCTGGAGCCTGTCCGCATTCCTCAGCTCAAGGCCTCCTGTGTCTTCAAAGCCAGCAACCTTGCAATGCTGACCTCATTTTCTGTCATATAGTATCTCTGTGTAGTACCTCACATAGTATCTTTTCTGACTCCTCTCCCTCTTATAGGACCCTCGAGATGACACTGGGTCCACCCAGATAGCCACCATAATCAGTCTCAGGATCCTTAACTTAATCACATCTGCAAAGTCCCTTTTGCTCAATAAACAGAGTATTTTATACTCTCAGGTTCTGGGATTAGGCATCTTTGGGTGCCACAGGCTTTCTCTGCAGAGCAAAGTGACCCCTCCCACTCTGGATCTCCAGGCAAGCCTAATAGTTATGCAAAACTTACTTCAGACCTAAGAAACTTACCAACACCACCCTCCCAGGGACAGGGATGCAGTGACTTTCCCCTCTGCGTGCGACATCCCCAGCCTAGCTTCACCCTGTCCCATTCTTGTCAATCCTGGAACTGACTCAGCAGCTGTGGGCTTTTGCCCTGTGAAATCTGTGTGAGTAGGGCTCTGTCCACCCTCCACCCCCGACCCTAGTGCGACCCTATTTGCAAATAAAGGAACTTGGGAATTAAAGATACCATGCTGGTGGGCCTGGCCTGGTTCTTCACTACATTTTTGATCCTGCTTCCCATGTTCAGGGGTGGACCTGACAGCTTGCCTGCAGTCACAGGGCCTCTGCCTCTTGTCCAGTCTGTGTGGCCCTTTGCTTTAGAGTTGGCTGGTTGGCTTCTGATTCTCTCTCTCCCTGCACATTTGGCTCACTAAGACTTACCCACTTCCCTGAAGTACACTTTGGCTGCTCTCCAGGACAGATCTGAGGGTTTATCTGATTGTCAGGAGTAGATTGAGTTAGCACGCAGGACTTCAACATCCGACAAAAGCTACTGATGAATCCTGTTAAGAGACAAAGCCTGCACTCGCCTCACCAGGACCTACAGGCTCAAGATACCTGCCTTGATACCCTGAGGGTGAGTTTTCTTTCTAAATTGGTCCAGAGAAGTCAGCCACCTCAGAAGCTTTCCCTTGACCAGGTCACTTCAAGAAGGTCTCCCTTGCCTCTTGTACCATTAAGGTACTCAGGCATGACTTCTTTGTGTGGATTGAGTTACAAGTAGGTTGCTGCTGTTAAGTCTTGGACCCATTAAGTGATTCAATCTGGGATCCATGGGCCTGGATAGGAAAAACTAACTATAGTTTTTTCAGATTCGTCATATGAATATCTTCCTAGCCTGAATTTCTAGGTATTTTCCCAATGGTGCCACCATTGTCGATTGCCACTTACAGGATCAAAATGTGATCTGACCCCAAGTTTGAACTTTTTTTTTATGTGTATTTATTTTTTGAGAGAGAGAAGGCAGGAGAGGGCAGAAGGAAAAGGAGAGAGAGAATCCCAAGCAGGCTCCATGCCCCCAGCACAGAGCCCAGCTTGGGGCTCAAAGTCATGAACCGTGAGATCATGACCCGAGCCGAGATGAAGAATTGGACACTTAACCTCCTGAGCCACCCAGGCGCCCCAGTTTGAACTTTTCTTAATTGGTGAAACAGCCCATTGTGTAGTTCACGGATGCAGGATTTGTCTTTAGCACAGATTCTTTTGCCTTAGTATGCCATGCATGTGTTCAATCATAAATACCCACAGCACTCACTAGAGCCGCCCATGCCTTTAGGTATCACATCAAACTTGAGTTGTGTTGAGGCAGTTTCCTGAACATCAGTCCACCGCTTGCTGTTCATTTCTTCGTAGCTGAGTCAAACAAGCCGCAGTAGTTGTGTATTAACGTTACTCATTAAATCTGAAATATCACAGGCATGGGGCTTGTATCCATTGTGAGATAGTCTGGATTAGGCTGAAGTAATGACTTTGTAGTCTTGGCAGCCTGAGCCAACCAGGATTTATTTTTGGCTCGTGTTTTATGCCCATCATGGGTTGGCTGGGAGCTCTGCCCATCATGACATCAGGAAACTAAGGACAAGGGAAAATCATACACTGGCTATTAGAGCTTCTGCCCAGACGTGATACGTGTCGATTCCACTCCTTTTTCATTGGCCAAAGCCACTTACTCAGCCCTGTGTAATGCCAACGGGGAGAAGGAGTCCAGTCCTCCCATGTGCCCAGGAGAATTCGAGTTTTTACCATCAGCTCTCATGACCCCTACAAGGTGGGGGGGCACTTGTCTCGAGCCACATTTCTGAGCAGGGTGGGGATAAGAGGAGAGGCTGACCCCACCAGCCCAAGATGGGCATGCCAGGTCCTGTGGGTCTCCTTCCACAGAGTCCCAGTTGAGGTGCGTCCCTCTACCCCTGCTTCAGTTATCCTCACCCAAGCCTGGTCCTCTCTGGTGTGGGCATTTGCAATGGTTGCCCTTTTCACTCTTGCCTGCTCCCATCCATCCCCCATGCTGAGCCACAGTGAGGTTTGTATGACATCAAATCAGACGATGTCATTGTTGCGTAAACCCCCCCTCCCAGTATCACCTTTGGCAGTTAAATTCAGGACTCCTTATGGCCTTCGAGATGTCTCCTGACCTGTCCCCCACCTCCTCCCGTACCTTATCTCATGCCCCGTCCTCCCTTCTATACCCAGCCACACTGCCCTCCTCAGACTTCGATGCTGTTCTTACCTTGTGGCCTTGGCATCTGCTGTTCCCTCTGCATGGATTGGCTCCCCCACCTCTGCATGGACAGACCCTGCAGGTCATTAGAACTCCCTTCCAATTGCCCTCATCAGTGCTGCCCCTGGAGTCACTCTCCAATCCATTAGTCTGCTGTAATTGTCCCCTAGCACGTACCATCACTCTAAGTGATTGATTTATGACCTTGAGTAGTATTGTCTCTCTGCACTGGAATGGAAGCTCATGACAACAGGGCCTTGGTCTGTTCACTGCTCTCTCGCCAGCTCCTAGAATAGCTTCTGCCCCCCAGAGAGACTTATGGCCTGAATTAAGGAATAAGGGAACACACATTAAATGGAAAAGTTTCCCTGTTATTTTCTTCTTCAAGTTTCTGGGTCTTGGCACAAATTTTTTAAAAAACTGAATTGCCCCACTGGGTATAATAGCTTTGGGGGTGACTGGGGAGGTGCTTTTGCAGAATGGGCCAGAGGCCGGCAAGCTTTTGCAGAGCAGAAAGGTGGCTCTCCAGTGGTCCAGGGGAGTTGGCCGTCAAGCCTCCCTGTCTAGGGAGACTCGGCCAGCATGAGGGGTTAAGGAAAAAGACTCATTTCTGATGATGCTACTGCACGTCTGCCTTATTGCTCAGCAAGAAATAGATTTGAGAGGCTGTCATTCCTTCTTAGGGTAATGGAGTCAGTCTCTGAAAGTTCATTTGGCATTAAGGCAGGGCAAATCGCTTTCCCCGGAGCCGCAGATAATTCAACTTGTTGGACGAATTATGCGTCAAAATCCTCATTAAAAACACATAGACCAGTGTGTGCTGGAGGAACCAGCTGGCACTCACGGAGCCATGGAAGCCCCTTTGCAGCTGAGAGGCGCAGATTTAAATGCAGCTCTGGGGGTGTCCAGCGCCCAGCGGAAGGGACTTTCAGCGGTGGGAACAAGTGGGTACCTGGAACAGTGTTGAAGGTGGTCGAATTTTCCATTTAGAAAAGCTTCTGGAATGTAGGGCTGTCATGCTAGGTGTGAGGGGGACAAACGTTGTCCAAAGCAAGGTCTCTGCCCTCACAAAGTTCATGACTTTGTGGGGAGAAAGACTAGTAAATAGGTCCTCGCAGAAGAGTCCTGCGAACTAGGGGAACCAGGGCCCCTGGGGCGGTCTGGAGGGGGGCGGTGAGCAGGGCTGCCTTCTGCACCAGGCCAGCAGGATCCTGGTGACAGAGCTTACCAGTGGGAAAGCAGGCTCAATTCATGGGTATTCTTTCCTTCTTTGTGCCCCATATTAGCTTCATATTGCTGCTGTAAGAAGTCACCCCAAATCTAGTGGCTTTAAACAGTACACATGTATTGCATGTACCTTCGAGTTGAGGAGGTCCAAAATAGACATTGGGCATTAGTGGGTTGAAATCACGGTGTCAGCAAGGGTTGCGTCTCTTTCTCAAGGCTCTAGAGGAGAATCCCTTTCCTCGCCTTTTCCAGCTTCTGGAGGCTTCCCAGATCCCTGGGGTCTCCCTCCATCTTCGGTGCCCCATCTCTACGCCCATTCTTGCGTAGTAATTTTTGACTACAGTCAGGAAAGGTTCTCTGCTTTGAAGGAGCGTGATCAGATTGGGCATACCCACATAACCCAGGATAATCTCCCCATCTGAATTTGTGACCTCTTTTATCACCTTAGTCCCCTCTGCAGAGACCCCTTTGCCATGTAAGATAGCACATTCACAGCGATCGGGGCAGGGAAATTTGGCAGGGGCTAGGGGGACATTTTTCTGCCTACCTCACAGCTCTCTTTCCTTGCCTGAGGTATAGGTATTTACGCATGGGGAGGGGGAGGCACGGGGAGGTAAAGTGACTTAACCAAGGCCATCTCGCTGAGCTGGCCACTTAAGGTGATAAGCGGCTCCAGGCAGATGGTCTCCAGAGCCCCTGGCACGCAGGGATCCACAGAGCTCCGTGGAGGGTGGATGAATGTAGATTGACATTGACTCCTGGAAGTCACTCCCTCAACCCCGCCGATGTGGAAATCTGCCTCTCCCTCTGTGGCTCCACCCCCCTCACCCACCCCCCCGCCCTGTCTGACTCAGGAGCCATTGGTACAACTAGAAACTGCCGCCCTCATGGTTGATAGAAGCTTGTATAAGCTTTCCTCGCAAACTGAAGCGTCTGGAGGGATGGTCGTTTGTCCATTTGTCCATTTATTCATTCAACAGGACTTTGCCAACTGTGACAATCAGACACAGAAAGGAAAAGGCTCCTACTGCTTCACTAGATGGATGGCATCGGGCGAGGTACTTGATCGTCCCTGCCTCAGTTTCTCGTCTACATACCGCTTCTCTCTAGTGTTGTCATAAGGACTTACGGTGGTAAAATTGCTAAAATACTCACAACAGCGTCCACACAGGGTCAGTGCTGTGTACGTGTTGCTGAAGGGGTGCAGAGGCTGGCGGTGAGGCCGAAGAAGCTGACACGGGAGCACATCCTCATGGCAGAGTTTGCAGTGGGTGAGCCTGACACAGGTGGTCCTTCCAGAACCCTCACAGCCTGTGTTTCTGTGTGTAGTAATACCAGCCATCACGTGCCAGGCGTGTGCACGGTGGGAGCTGTGTCTTCAGTCCTTCCCTGTGTCCTTCTTGTCGAGTCCCATGCAAGAGGTCTTAGAGGTGAGGAAGCTGGGCTCAGGCTGTAAGCATCCTGCCCGGGGTCCTGTGGCCCCCATCGGAATTGAGTCACACGCCCATCCCAAAGACCATGCAAACTGGGGGGAGAAAAGAAGCTCCAGTTGAATGAAGCCATAAACTCTAGTTTGTTTCTCATTTGACACTCTGCCAACCGCTGTGTAAACAGTCCCGGTACTTAATGCATTAAGCGAGAAGAAGAATGACATTGGGCTCATTATACATCTCACATTTGTGTTACTCTTTAATACAGCAAAAGCCTCTTAAGATATTTTCCAGGAGAGCAGTTGCTAAAACCATCTTGCCAGAGCAACGGTCTCGGGAGAGAGACACGGAGGAGCCTCAGGCTTGGAGTGTGTATATGGATATGTATGCAAATATGCATAGGTATTTAATAAGGGGGGGTTCCTGGGGAGTGCTTCTCTGTAATATCAAATTAAAATCCAATAAAAAAAATTAAGGTCCATTGATAAACCAAAAGTCCAGAGCCGGCAACTAGAGTGTATTTGCTGCTCTGTTGGCATCCTGCCTGTTTTCTGTGTGTAACACGTGGAGAGGTCAAATCCAAGCTGACCTTTTCGGTGATCTCGGGCCACAGACCTTGCAGGCGCCTCCCCATCCCGGAAGCCTTCCCCAGACTCAGAGTGTTGGCTGCCCCACCTCAGGTTCCTTCCCCAGACTCCCTCATGGCTGCCTGATGCACCCTTCTGTCTCTCCACCAGCCCCATGGAATTAGAACAGCACCTGGCCTGTTGGGTCTCAGTCTTGCGGCATTTGACACAGTGCGTGGCCCGTGGTAGGTGCTGAGTGAAACATGTTTGATGAACGTAAAACCCAAGCCACGTAAGAGCTGGTGAGCCGGACCATTGTTGTGCAGTTACTGGTTCCCTTTCTCCCCTGTTCCCTCCTTCCCCTTAACTTCAAGGTCTTTGGTAACCGTTCGGATGAAGGATGCACAGGCCTTAGCGGCCCGCTGGATATGAACACTGCACCGTGAATGTTGGCATTGTCCACGCCTGGTGACAGAGATGAGAGCTCCGTGACAGATCTGGGGTCCAGCCTTGCCAGGTCACCAGCCAGACTGGGCCGCCTCCCTGGACTTGGCCCATCTCAGGCCGAGCTCAAGGCCTCTGATGCAGCAGCGGTGAACCCACTGGTTTGGAAACTGACGTGAATTACAAGGCACTTGATTCTCCACTGAGCATGAAGTGTTGTCCAAAATATTTCTGGGGCTGTTAAATTACTTGTAGGTCATTACTTACTCCTCCTCCTAGCTCTGAAGGCCTTCAGAATATATTTAACCCATGTTCTATCTGTTATTTTCCCTCACATTTTTGGACAGCTGATTAAAATCACAACGTAGAAGAGTACTTGTGAGCTCTTACTCGCTTCTTGAATAATTGAGAATAATTGCTACCTCCCAGCTCAGGACTGCCATTAATATTTGGGGACTGTGTATTACAGTCTTGGTTCATCCTCAGCAAGCCGGAGAAAAACATGTTTAGTTTCTCAAGTCGCCCCCATTGGTCTGTGAGAGTCCGGAATGCCTCGTGTATGGAGGAAGTTGCGTCCTTCCCCTCGACCATTTGCATTCTTAGAAGGCGTACGGTACAGGGGTTAAGAGTTTGGGCTTTGGCATCTCACTGGCCTCACTTCAGATGCGGTCTCTGGTACGCACTGGCTGCATGACCTCCGCGTGCCATCGGCCTCCACGATACGCAGCTGTCTCGGCTGTCACGTGGGTTGTAGGTATTGCATCATGGGATCTTGTGATGATCCACCCAGCACATCCTGAACCCTCAAGTGCTAGCTTAAAAAACTACGTCTCAGTGGAGGCTCGCTAATTGGGTTTCCATTCTCTTGTAATTCGTGCTCTGACCTGACCAGGCTTGGCTCTCCTTCCTCCCCTCTTCATTCTTCTCCTTGATACGGTGGGGTATGTGTTTTCTTTCTCCTCTTGTTAAAAATTATTTTAAAGATTGAGTTATAAATGCTTTCAGTCTTAACGTGTATAGATGACAGATTTGCACAAAATGAGCGTACCTGCACGAACAGCACGGACACCGGGAAATACATCATTGGCAGGACTCCAAGCCTCCTTCTGTCACCCCGCCAGCGTGGCCACCATCCCCCTATCTATTCCACAGGTGGGTTTTTCCCATTATAGGACTTTATGTAAATGGCACCATAGGGCATGGACTCCTTTTTGTCTAGCTTCTGTCACCGTTACATCTGTTGACATTCAACCGTGTTGTTCCAGGTAGCAATTGTTCTGGTTTTTTTCATTACCGTGTAGACTTCCATTGTACGGATTTATCACAGTTTATCCTCTCCTTTGATGGATGTTGGGTGGCTTCCAGTTTGGCTCAGTTACACATACTGCTGTAATTAACACCTCTGTGTATGTCTTCTTGTGGTGGTTAAGTGCTGGTTTCTGTGGGTCCACACACGGGAAAGGAGTTGCTGGATCACGGGACGCTTACGCTCCACATCAGTAGAGAGTGCTGAAGAGTTTCCCGAAGGGGTCACACAGTGGTGATTTCTTACAGAAAGAGGGGGGAAATGCAAAGAATAAGGTAACAGGCACCCATATCCCACCACCTAGATTTAACCGCTGTTCGCGTTTTCTCCAATTTGCTTCTAAGCTTTTAAAAATGTATTTTCAAATACACTGGGTATTTCAAATGTGTCCCAGAATGCATAGCCAAATATCATGAACACACACACGTATCGTCATCCTCATTTAATAAAGTTAGTGTTTAGGAGTTAAACATTACAGATCTAGCTGAATCCTCTCGGAACCCTCCCCCTGCCACAGGGAATGGGTCGGTGGAGTTGTTGTGTGTCCTTAGTGTCTGTGTATCCTTCCTGTATGAAAAATACATTCCTTGTCTTTTTCACCAGTACTCCCTTTTTGAGGTTGATGCGTTCAGATGCCTAGCATTCTAATTCGTGAACTTTAGCTGCTGTACTTACTGACATTCTGTTGTATGAATATTCACCGTCGTATTTATTTTTTCTCTCTTTGATGAGCAGTTAGACGGTTCACAGTTGTTTTCTGTTCAGTTTCTCCCGGGTACGCACCGATGAAAGCGGCTGCATACTCACAGCGCCTGCCTACCTTCACCTTTCCTGGCTGTGGGCAGGTTGGTCTCCAACGGGATGGTGCCAGTTGTTCGCTCCCAGCCAGGGGCATCAGATTCCCAATGTTTCACGATGTCAGCGACACTCGGCATCATCAGACTTACAACTGATTCATGTTTTGCTAACACACTGTGTACAGAGTGTCAGCTCCTCGTGGTTGTAATGCCCATTTGCCTGGTCACCGAAGAGGTTGACGATCCGTTCATGTGTTCGGGCCATTCAGATTTCCCCTTCCCTTCCTTGCCTGTTTGTACCTTGGGGGTATTACTCTGCTGGAGTTTCTGTCGGGCTGGTTTTAGCGTCTCCTTTTGTTTTCCTGACGCCAGCCTCCGTGCCTGCCTTTAAAATTTTTTTTTTTTCAACGTTTATTTATTTTGGGGACAGACAAAGACAGAGCATGAACGGGGAAGGGGCAGAGAGAGAGGGAGACACAGAATCGGAAACAGGCTCCAGGCTCTGAGCCATCAGCCCAGAGCCCGACGCGGGGCTCGAACTCACGGACCGCGAGATCGTGACCTGGCTGAAGTCGGACGCCTAACCGACTGCGCCACCCAGGCGCCCCCGTGCCTGCCTTTAAAAAGACATGACTCTTGCGTCCTCCTCCAAGAAGCCCCTCTTGCTGGCCTGCCTCTCCTTCCATGTGTCTCCCCTTCCCTCCGCAGTGCCCCCTCCCCCCTAACGCTTTAGTGCGCACATTAAATGCTGCCTTGCTGGACTGATTTTCCACGAGCAACAAACCGCTCATCGTCCTGCACACAGCAAGATGCCGGCGTGGTGTCACGATTGGGGAAGGCAGCATCGGCGGGTATTTGCATGAGAGAACACTAGGCCCCGCATTGTGTTCTCTCATGTGGACCCAGAGTAGACCCACTCCCGGCTCCTGTCTCTCAGATGAGGTCCCGAAAGCTTTGACCATCCACGGACTGTTGGGCACAATTTCCTCTGCCACTTCAAGGAGCGGCTGTTCCCTGCCAGTTACAACTAGGTTAAGCTTGGCCGCTCCCTTGGAACTTTCTCATTGTTTAATTTCTCAGCTCTTCCCCTTTCTGAGGGAAAGTGAAGTTCTTTTTTGTAATGAGTTTAGAAGCTTTTTTGAGTTAAGTCCCAGATCCTCATAAGCTCATGGAAATGGAACCATTTCATATTATAAAGGAACCCTTGATGCTGGCTTTTAGCTCTCCCTCATGAACTGGGCAGCCTTCTTCTCTGCAGCAGGAAGTAAACAAACCCTTCTTCACATCATCACTGCCATCTTCCTAAGAATAGTGACTATTTATTGAGTGCTAACTACATGCCCCGTGGGGCGACAAGGGCTTTGCACCGTTCATTTCATCCCGCCAGCATCCTGGGGGCCCAGGAATTATTATCCCTGCCTCCCCTCCTGCCACTGTGCCTAAGATCGCCCTCTTAGATCTTGAACCCTCTAGCTCTTTCTTGCCTCTGGGGCTTTGCTCACACAACTCTTTCTAGAATATTGCATCCTCCACCTGTCCCCTGGGTCTTTCTCATCTGTCAGGCTTCAGCTTAAACTCTGCCTCCTCAGAGAACCGTTTCCCAGCTGTCCCGCATAAATGACCCCCGGCCCTGCCCCCTCCCCACAGTGGGCTTTCCTGGCCCCTTGTTTTTTCCCTTTGAAGCATCAGCTATAGTTACTCATTTAAACATGGCAGGTGGAGGGGGAGCCCTTGAAGGATTCTAAGCAGAGCAGTGACAAGATTTGATTTGTGTTTTGGAGACATTGCTGCCATGTGGAGGATGGCTTGATGGGGGGTAAGCAGGGAGACCCTTGCTGGGGCAGGGGCAGAATGTCTATACCTGGTGCCAACAGGTTTGGGTCAGTGTAGAGCCCCTGAGGACTGGGAGAGCGAAATTAGCAGACCTGGAGATGTGGCGTCTTCCCAGAGACAGGGTCCTACGGAAAAGACAGATACATGCAGAGGTGACTATAACCTGTGGTGTGATGGTCCTGTACTCACTCCATGGGCAAAAGCCCCAGCTCAGAGGTGGTCAGCTGGCAATCCACAAGACCATATTCCACCTGAGATAGGTGCCGAATGGTGAGGACAGTAACAATGATAGTGATAATAGTAAGCCCCTGTCTGCAGCTTGGAGCCCACCCATGCCCCAGCAAGGAGAGGCTGGTCTTTCTCTTGATCTCAGATTTCCTTGTGGCAGCAGCTGGCAGAAGCTGACTGGGGGCTGGCCCTTAACAAGGGGCGTGTGTGCCCCGGGTCACCAGTCTGCCCTGTTTCTCTCATTTCCTAGTCCCTGAAAGCTTTTGAATTTGTCACCCTTCAACTTGAGGGTAGACTCACTGGAGGGGATGGTTTTTCATCTGAGCTTTGAAGAATGAGTAGAGAAGACAGGGAAGGATGTTCCCATCAGAGGGCAAGCATCAGAGGTACAGAAGCATGACAAATCGCTGCGTTCGGGTGCATGTTGGAGTTTTTATGTCCCAGGGCTCCAGCCCCTCACGGGGGAAGCATAGGGGTGCAGCACTGGCTTTAGCCTCAGTTGAGGTCCAGGTGAGCAAGGTGCAGCAGTAGTTGGGCTCTGGGCCGGGTGCTTTCTCACAACCTTCGACTTGCCACTTGTTACCTCCAGGATCTCCAGCTTTGGAGAACTGAAAAACAAGCATTCGGGGGAGTAGAGAATACTAGCAATGGTCAAGAACCTGAGAAGTCTCAGAGCTCTTACCAGGAAGGCCATGAAAGTATTCTGAAGTAAATGGAAATCTTCATTAACTTTCAGGTAAATGTTTCTTTCCAGTTAGACATACCCTTAATCTATTTTTTTAATTTTTTTTAATGTTTATTAATTTTTTTTAGAGAAAGAGACAGAGAAACAGAGCAGGAGCAGAGAGGGGCAGAGAGAGAGGGAGACACAGAATCTGAATCAGGCTCCAAGCTCTGAGCTGTCAGCCCAGAGCCCAGCGCGGGGCTCAAACTCACGAGTTGTGAGATCATGACCTGAGCCAAAATCAGACGCTCAACGGACTGAGCCACCCAGGCACCCCACCTTTAATTTTTGTTTTTTAATTTAAAAATTCCTTTGGGGTATTTATGATACAAGAAGTCTTGGGGCTACTGAGGCAAATGAAATGTTTCTTGCCCTCTGGGAGCTCACAGTCCAGTAGGGCAATTGGTAGATCACCTCCCAGTAGGTGCTTTGGGGGAGATTAAATCAGGATTCTGTGGGAGCACAGGGAACAGTGTATCATCTACGATGCTTTCTGCTGCAACTATAAAAACCAGAATCAAACTATTTTTACTCTAAAAAGAGAATTGTCTTGTGTAACTGGGAAGTTTAGGTCTCACTTCAGGAATGGCTGGACCCAGGAGTTCCATGACCTCATATGATGTAATTAGCTCAGCCACTCGCTTTTGCCTTTGCTTACTTACTCTCTTGCTTCTTACTTGTCTCCCTGTCTCTTTCTCTCTCTACTTGCCTTTTTCCGTGAGCTGGCTGTGTTCTCAGGCAGGCAGGCAGGCATCCCTTTCATAGCAGAAATGGTCACATACCTCTTGACTTCTTTCATACTACTGTGGTAGCCCTGGCAGAAAGAGTAAATCTCTTTCCCAATAGTTCCAGTCTCAGTGCCAATGCTCACTGGCTCAGCTTGAGTCCTATGCCTACCTTAACACCAATAATAATGATTGTGGTGGGCCAGGTCATGTGCTGAGCCCTGGGTCAAGGGGTGGAATCAGTCCCATCCCAAAACCATGGTTTGACAGTGAGAAACATTGATTGCCCAGGGTAAGATGATAGTGCTGCCACCAGGAGAAAAAGACATGGGTGCTGAGTAGGAGAAACCAGAGGAGCCAGCCTGGGGTGGGAGTGGGGGCCAAGAGGGTGGGTGGAGAAGGAAAGGAGAGACTCAGAGAAACTTCAGGATGGAGGTAATACCTGAATTAAGCCTTGAAGGGTGAACAGGATCCAGCTGTTGAGTGACATGGGGAACTCCAGGCAAAGGAGACCACAGTTTGGGGGGCAGAGTTTATGCAGCAGCTACCCCCTCAGGCCCATGATGCCTCCTGAGCAAATGGCAGGTACTACATGTACCAGATGTACGTGACACTGTGTGGCATGTGAAGGGACCACTCCAAAGAGCTAGGCAGCAGCAGTTACCTTGCATGCTCAGCTGAGGAGTTTGGATTTTTATCCTGAAAGCAAATTACTTGGTTTTAAAAGATGGTTTTGCATTTTTTAGAAACGCTCACTTGGAAAGCAACATAGAGGATAAATGTCAGTAGGAGAGAATAGCCCAGAGAAATCCCCAGAGGGCTACAAACATACCAAGAGGAACATCATTCACTCATATCTCCATTCAGGAAATCTTCCTTCCTTCTTGAACACCTACTGTGTGCCAGCCACTGATAAGATGGCAGGAAGCTAAATAAGGGCCTGGTCGCATCTAGGGCTTATCTATTTACTTATGTATCTATCTTATCTATCTGTCTATTGCATTTAGGGCTCATTGTTTGCTACAACAATTATATATTGTTGTATACATATAACATGTATATATATAATGTTATATATAATATATATTAAATAATATATTATATATATATATATATATAATATTTTTTTTCCTCACTGCTGCCAACCAAAGTAAAATTACTCAGCTCCTTCTGCAACACAAGGGTAAAGATAGAGAGATGGTGGGTTTTCAGCTAGCACTGAACCATCATTTGTGCCTGACCTTCTGCTTGACGCTGGAAGTGGCTCTTTGTGCTGGGTAATGGATCTGTAGTGTGTTTTGGACAGGTGCATAAATCTTTGTGGGAAGCTAGAAAAATGAGCTAGCCAGGAAGACCTGGCATTCTGCTTAATCTTCATTTCCACCTTTTATCTCCCCCCCCACCCCCGACTTCTCCCTCTGTTCGTTCCTCCCTCCCATGGCAGGAAATCCCCATAGAATGCACGAACTGGAATTTCGTGTAGGCATTCTTCAAACTAGAGCAACAAATAAGAAATGGTTTTGCTATGTGGGGCCTTCCCCCTCAATCATACCATTAGTGTGCAAGCAAGTCTGGAGAGCTGTAAATCAAGCCTTTCACTCTGGCTTCGGGGACCGTTGCAGATGCCTCAGATGCATTGATTTTGGAAATAATTGGACATAACTGTTTTCCCTTTTCCAATGGGTTAGGCTTCACTGCTGTGCTACAGGTGACTGATGGATATGCCAATAATGCCAGTACCTAAACAGAGCAAAAATGTCAGCATCTTTTCCGGATTCTCAAACAATATGGTAAATTATCGCCTCCCAGGTCCCCTAAGTCTGTATTTAGGCCACATTACAAGTCACCGGTCAGCACCACAGACAGTTCCACCTCAGCTGCCTTTTGTCTCATGGTTTCCCACTCTGGATGCAGATCTGAGTCATAGGGTTTAAACAAATGGAGATGCTCAGACCACACCCCAGATGTGGTGAACTAGAAACTCTATGGGTGAAGCCCTGGAGTATGTATTTAAAAAAAAAATTCTTGGATAATGCTGGCACAGCTAGTCTGCAGACCAATGAGTAGGGACGCGGACCAGAGGCCCAGGAGGAGGAAATGACTTGCCTGGGATTGCATGGTGAGGTGTTCAGAGAGCCAGGACTGGAGCTCTGATTATCTCCACTTATTATCTCCACAGGCTCATTCGCTCTCCATCTTGTGCTCTTAGGCAGAGGAACAAAGAACACAGGGGTGGATATTTGTACGAATTGGTAATCTGGCTTGAGGTTAACAGTATCAGTTAGGACCTCCAAGAAAGCTTTTACAGATCTTGTCTTCGGGTGGGCTGCATCAGTCTCCCCTGAGAGTGTTTTAGGAATGCAGAATCTCAGGCCCCACCCCAGTCCTACTGAGTTGGAATCTGCATGTTAATATGCACGTGATTTGTGTGTACCCAGAAGTCCAAGAAGCACTGTTCCATATTATTTCTGTGTTTATACCTGGACCCTTGGAGCAGCACACTTGCCCATCTCCTTCCTGTCCTGCTCACCTCGATCCCCTCAAGGGGTGAAGATCGCTGCTCAGGTCATCGGGTCATCAGGCTTTGAGCCACACCTGTCAGTGGGCAGAGTCACCCTGTGTTTAATTGGTACATCGGGATGCGCCCGTGTCCAGTCTCAGCCTCCTGGGTTGGAACAGGAAGCTCCCAGCAGCCAGCTGGCCTAGTGTCTTGTTGCTTTCTTTTCTTTTCTTCCTGTATGATATTCACCATATTTACTCAGTTTGCACAGTTGTGTTTAAGATGGTGGGGAAGACAGATATGGGTCCTGCCCTCTTGGAACTTCTGGTTTAGCAGAGACAACCATTAAACAAATAAACCATAAGTAACCTTCAAATGGTGCCAAGTTTCTATGCAGGAACACTGCAGGAAGCTGTATGTAACACAGAAGACCTGATGTAGTGAAGGAATCCAGGTAGGGACATTTAAACTGAAATGTAGAGGCTGTGCGGTGTTTGGCTAGCAAACAACCTGGGAAGTGTGTTCCAGGCAAAAGGAGGCCTGCATGCAGCTCCACCCTGGACGTCGGGCCAGACACATGCTCTCTCTCTGCCTGGCTCATACGGCCTTTCGTCTTGCTGGAATGGAAAGGTGTTCTTGGTGCACACTCGGAGTCGGCTTTGTCTCTGGGCTCAGGACTGCCTCTGACCCAGGCAGAACACATGTTCCACACAGATATGCAAGGCTTGGAACAGAGGCCTCTAGCTCAAAATTAAGTGCGACCCAGCTCTTCTTTGTCTCCTCTGGGCTTTTACCTCTTTGGGACGCTAGTGAGGGTGGGGGAGCAGGGGGTGAGAGGCAATGGAGAAGGGTATGGGTCCTGGGGTCAGAGTATTTGGGTTTGAATCCCGACACCAGGGCACATCAGCCTGTCATGTCTCTGCGCCTTGCTGCCCTCTTATGTGAATATAACTTACACAGAATTCTGGCGGCTCCTGCTCGAGGCTATTGTGAGGCTTCAGTGAGGAAGTTCAGGGGACAGGCCAAGAACACATCCTGGTCCACACCAAGTGCTCAGAAGCCACAGTTGGTGGTAACAGGGCTCTCCCAGCCACACTTCCTGTTAACGCCTCGCCTCCCCACATGGGCAGTGCACCGTTCCAGAGAGGCCTGCTTGGGGCTCAGCCTGATCCAGCCCACGAGTTCTTATTCTAGGGTCTGAGCATTTATCTTCAGACAAATCCTCAGACAAGAATCACACTTTTATTTTCCCTAACATCTAATTAAAACATGAACTCGGGCCACAAACCGTAAGAGTACCCCTAATACCTGTGGCTTTATCTGCGGTAGAAATCAGTCTTACATATTTTCATATCACACGACAGTCGCCATAGATGGCCCCAAATATCCTCAAAGCTCACTTCAAATATCCTTGAAGTTACAGTGGTGATAAGACCTGCCCCTGCATCTTGTTATCCAAGGCCTCAGCAAAGAAGTTCTTGTGTTGCTTTATCAACATTTTATAAGTGCTTGTCTGTCTAAACCTGTGTTACCTTGTTTCGTGCATTTAAAAACAGTTCTGGGGGTGCCCGGGTGGCTCAGTCGGTTGAGCGTCCGACTTCGGCTCAGGTCATGATCTCACTCCGTGAGTTCAAGCCCCGTGTCGGGCCCTGTGATGACAGCTCAGGGCCTGGAGGCTGCTTCGGATTCTGTGTCTCCCCCTCTCTCTGCCCCTCCCCTGCTCATGCTCTGTCTCTCTCTGTCTCAAAACTAAATAAAAACATTTAAAAAACACAAAACAAAACACAGTTCTGATTAGGAGCTGGTAGGCTTCATCAAGGCCATACAGAGAACCCTGCTGATGACCCTCCCTGGGGACCCCTCTCTCCCCCACATCATGTAACTCCCAGCTAGGGCACCTCTGCTGTTTTTGGCTGCCTTGCTCTTTCCAGACTCTTCTCCCTATTCCTTCTCTGCCAGGTTCTTTTTTTGTGAAGCAGGTGCTAGATAAATAATTAATAGGGTGGGAAAACTTGTTGGAAATAACACAGCTCGCATTTATTTTTAAGCATTTGAGTTATAGAGCCCTGCTCCAGGTGCGTCCCAGGTGGGGAAAGTGTCTCTGACTGAAAAGGAGGTTCTGTGAGGTGGATGGGAGGCCACGGCCAGCAGGAGGGAGAGGACTTTCAGGAAAGCCTGTGCCCTGGGAAAGGTGGAGTATGGGGCAGGGGGGCTCCAGGGTGGGAAGTCCTGTGAGGGGGGGGGGTGACCTGAACAGTGAGTGGAGGATGCCAAGGAGGAATCACAGTTTCAGTGAGGAGCTGAGCTAACATCCTCCCACACTGAAATCCTGGGAGGAACTTGATTTACGTGATTGAAAAGACCAGGAATGCATTGCAGCTTCAGGCATAGCTGGCTCCAGGGCCCACGTGATCTTGTCAGAACTTGATCTCTCTCTCCTTCCCATTCTCCTTTGTTTTCCTCTCTGCCGGCTGCTTTCTCAGACAGGCTCTCTCCGGAGAAGCTGCCTCTGGCAGTTCCAGGTTTATATCACCCCGCCGGCAGCTCAGGAACAAAGCACTGCCTTTCCTGGTGGTTCCAGCAGAGTCCAGGAGTAGATTTCACTGGTCTGCCTGGGCCGTGTGCCCTCTTGTTGTTGTTTTAAACAGCCATAATCTACTTTTTGTATCTACAGATTGACCTATTCTGAAAATTTCATATAAATGGATTCATGCGCTCGTCTTATGTGACCTCACAAAAGCGTACTGTTTTGTCCATGTTGCAGTATGCATCAGAACTGTGTTTCTTTTTACTGCCAAGTACTATTCCATTATATAGGTAGACCACATATTTATCCAGTGGTCTGTTGACGGGCATTTAGGTTGTTTCCGTGTTTTGACTGTTATTGAGTCTTTAACATGGACATTCGTGTGCACTCTTCTGCGTGGACACACGCTTGTCTTTTCCTTTAATTTCGTTCTTCTGTTGATTTTATTCCACGTAGGAGTGAAGTACGGTCATGTGGTAGCCCTGTATTAAGCATTTTGAAGTACTCTGTTTTCCAAAGTAGCTGCACCATTTTATATTGCCATCAGCAAGGTATGAGGATTCTAAGTTGGTCACATTCTTATCTTTGGTTGTTACTGTGTGGTGTGTGTGTGTGTGTGTGTATGAAGTGATGTCACGTGGTGGTTTTCATTTGTGTTTCCCTATTGACAAATGATACTGATGGAACATCTTTTTGTGTGTTTATTGGCCACTTGTATATCTTTAGGGAAATATCTATTCAGATCCTTTGCCTGTTTTAAAATTGGGTTGTCTTTTTATTGTTGACTTGTAAGCGGTTTTTGTCTATTCTGGATACAAGTCCCTTATCAGGTATATGATTAACAAATATTGGGGCACCTGGGTAGCTCAGTCGGTTGAGTGTACAACTTCGGCTCAGGTCATGACCTCACAGTCCGTGAGTTCAAGCCGCACGGCGGGCTCTGTGCTGACAGCTCAGAGCCTGGAGCCTGTTTCAGATTCTGTGTCTCCCTCTCTCTCTGAACCTCCCCCATTCATGCTCTCTCTCTCTCTCTCTCTCTCAAAAATCAATAAAGGTTAAAAAATTTTAAAAAAACAAAAAAAAAAACAAATATTTTTTTCTCATTCTGTGAGTTGTCTTCTCCTTTCTTGATGATGTCCTTTGCAGAACCTAAGGTTTCATTAATACTGATGAAATCTAATGTATGTATTTTTTCTTTTGTTCCTTAGGCTTTCTGATGTCTATTAAGAAAGCTTTGCCTAAAACAGGGTCACTACAATTTATTCCTGTTTTCTTCTAACAGCTTTACAGTTTCAATGTTTCGATTTAGTTCTGGGACTCATTTGGAGGTATTTTCTGTATGTTATCAAGGAAGAGGTCCAAGTTTAACTTTTACATGTGGATATCCACATGTCACAGGACTGTTTGTTGAAAAGACCATTCTTTCCCCCACTGCATTGTCCTGGCATTCTTGTGGAAAATCAGTTGTTGGCCATGAATGTGAGAGCTTATTTCTGGAAGTGAAGTTATTTTCCATTGATCTAAATCTCTATCCTTACCTCAGCACCATCATGTCTTAATGACTAGAGCCTCTGTAGTAGGTTTGGAGTTGAGAAGTGAGCCCTCCACCTTCGTTCTTTTTCCAAGGTTAGCTTGGCTACTCTGGGTCCCTTAAATTTCCCTATGAATTTTAGGATAAGCTTATAAAGACTGTTTAAAAAAAAACAGCAACTGAGATTTTGGTAAGGCATTACATTGAATCTGTGATCAATTTGAGGGATGTGATTTTTATAACAAGGTGGGATGTTTTTCCATTTATTTAGGTCATCTTTAAGTCATTCAGCAATGTTTTGTAGTTTTTAGAGTCTGAGTTTTGTGGTTCCTTGGCTCATATGTACATTCTTGAGCCAATCTCTGTGGCCAGGGGTATGGAACATTCCAGTAGCTGGACCTGACTCAGGTGTCATGTCTGCTTCTACAGATGGGGAGCGGCAGCAGTGGGGGGGGGGGGCAGCCTCTCCCCCACCACGTGGACTGCGAATAGGGAGCAGGGGATCTTTGAGAGGATTGTTACAGTGCTCTTACCAGTGGCATGGAGGGGATGGCTGCTGGGCAGGCAAAAAGAAGAAACTGTCGGTCATAATATCTTAAAATCGAGGCTTCAGTAAAGGCACCTAAAGGGATATGGAGGCACTGGATCCAGGGTTTAAAAGGCTCTTGTCCATTTGCTTCCTCCATAAAAGAAGACATGAAGAGAAATCCCTGAGGTCTGTGGCATCTTAGGATACAGAAGTGAGATTGTGGAATCTTCTACTTACCAAAGGCCGCACATTAGGGATTTAAAGTAGGGTGGGTTTGGGCATGTCAACTCTGGTCAGTGAATGGAGGTAGTGAAGGCTTAGCTGGGGAGGTGGGATCTCCCTGCCCAGACAGCCTAGGCTGATTCCACACCATCCCCCACTTCCGCCCCCAAACAAACAGTGCATTCACTGAAACCGCATTCCGCCTTCCTCAGGTGCCGCTCCTGAAGCTTCTCCTTCATGCAACACATGTCTGTTCCTTCTAATCTTCAGTTTTGCATTCTTTTGTCTGACAAAGCTGTGAAATAGTGAACGCCACGTCTCATGCGCTCATCAGCTAGTAGAGATGATGATTGTACTAAACCCACATGTTTTTTTGAGATAGAAATGCCCTGGCAAAGTGATAACAGCAATGGTAATAACACAGACGGAGCACTTACTCTGTGCAGGCACTGCGGCTACTGTTGTTATCCCTCTTTTAAAGATGATAAAACCAAGCACCTCTTCCAAGGCTACAGATCCAGTAAGTGGTAGAGTCGGGATTCCAACCCGGGTGGTCTAACCACCACCAGCTCAGTTTCTTTACCGGCAAATCATGGAGTTGAGCACAGCGTATGGCCTCAGTAGATGATAGCTACTGTTTGCAGTCAGAGAAGAATCTTTACTGCGCAGAGCAGGTGACACTTGGCCCCATTGTCCCAGGTGTGGGCAATGACCAGTGTAGAATCGAGCCCTCTGCCTCCTCCGTTTCTCCGCTCGAATTAGCTGGGGTAGGGCTAGCTGCCACAACGACTTTCAACCCCAGACTCTGAGTTTGTTCCTTGTTGACCTTGTCGTCTGACGTTTGTGGTCAGCAAGTGGTTTATACAAGGGCCCTGCGTAGACTTGGAATATCACTGGGCCCAGCTTTGAGGTTTGCCTCTTTTCATTAAATAGCTTGAATTTTTCTAAGTTGGTTTGCATCACCTACTCGCTTGCTGACTGCAGTAAAAGTTCTTTTCGTAGAGTGGCTCCTTGGACATCCGCTGACTCAGCACCTGAGATGTATTCAGTGCGATCTCGTTTAAGGAGTTCCAGGCTGCGGATTGGGAGGATAAACCACGCTGGGCTTTCAGTTCCTCTTCTGTAAGAGGTGGTGTGGGCACCACCGTTTCATTTTTAACTCCCTTAGTTTTGGCATTGGCACCCTCACGGGACCAGAGGGCATGGTTAGATACGTGGATTCTGAAGTCAGAGGGGCCCGGGTTTGACTTGAGGTTCCTGTCGTTGAAAGGATGTTTTCACCTCAATGTAAAATGGGTTTTCCTCGATTTCCTCATCTGTAAAATGGGTTTAATAATAGTGTCCACCACCAAAGGTAGGATTAAACAAGTGGAAAAACTGTGTTAACACCGAGCCTCACACCCAATCAGCTCTCAGTAAATGGCTGCTATTGTCACCACCTCCAGTGGTTTAAACAGAGGAAGGGGAGCTGCTTTGTTGAATTAGACCCTCCCCTCAACTCCCAGTTAAAGCCCCCACCCAAGACACTTCTAGGGAACTCTGCAGGAACCTCCTTGGAAATGATTTTTGTAAAGTGATCTCTACACCCATCGTGGGGCTCGAGCTCAGTACCCCGAGGTCAAGAGTCACACGCCCCACCAACTGAGCCAGCCAGGCGCCCCTGCAGGGACCTCCTTAGAAGACTCCTGAACGTCAGAAGTCCCTTTGGTTTCAAGGGACGAGGTTGAGGAGCCCGCATTCAGTCTTGGCTGTCAGGCAGGTCTGTGCCTTGGCAGCCCCCTCTGGCAGTGGGGTTGGCAATGGCTGTCTTGGCATTAGCAGGTTATTTGAGGTTGGAGGGGAGCATCTTTTGGAGGAGGTTTGAGAGAAGCCAGAGGAAGGGGCCGCAGTGCCCCCGGGTCTCTGCAGCATGCCCGACAGAGAAACGGGAGAGACACAGCATCCCTGACCTCGGACCCCACCAGCCAGTGTATGTCCCTTCTGCTTGCTGCCCATTGGCTAGAGCTGCTCTCCTGACCCCAAACTCCCTGCAGAGCGTGTAGAGCAGAGAGGTATTTTGTGTGTATCAGCTTCCTACGCTACAGTCTCATGCACTGGTGTGCCCCAGCTCCTAGCACCTGCTTGGCACATCATGTTGGTTGAGTCAAGGCACGATGACAGCTGCCACTCTCTTACAGAGAAAGGAGCGAAGACCTCCAGCTGGGGCGTGTCTTGACTAGCTAGGTTGAGTCCGTATCTGACTCTGATCTTATTTTTACTTCTTAAAAGAAAACTCCAGGGTCCTTGTCCAAGGTAAATAAAACTCCCAAGTAAAACTCGAAAATAATCCCTTTATCCTTCCTGCTTTATCTTCCCCATTTGTTTTTTTTTGATATTGTGATACGATAAGAAATATATGTTTAGTCTTTGTCCCTGGTTCCTGGCACAGAGCCCCTAAAATCCTTTGAATTTTCTGATGGGGTGAGGGGAGAATCTTTTGATACAGTGTTGGACTCAGTCTTGGGTCCTGACCCAAGAGCTTCTAAGACCCTGGGGATCTCCTGAGGCTAATGAGATGAGTGGTGGCTGGGACCCCTAGAAGCCTGTGGAATGGGGCTGGCCTCCAGAAGGGCCAAGACATGATTAGAGGGTTAGAACGTTCAGCCCCGACCCCTGACCTCTGAGGAGGGAGAAGGCTGGAGATTAAGTCATTCCCCAGCGGTCGGTGATTTAATCAGTTGTGCCCATGCACTGGAATCTCCCTAAAAATCCTGAACTGTGAGGTTGGGAGATCTTCACGTGGGTGAACACATTGAGGACCTGGGTGGGCGGTGCCCCCAGGGGACGCAGGGACAGTCCACACCTCTCCTCCTCATCAGTACCTTGCCTTATGCTTCTCTCCCATTTGGCTGTTTTTGAGCTGTATGCTTTATAATAAACAGGTGATGTTAAGTAAATTGGTTTCCTGAGTTCTGTGAGCCATTATAGCTAATTATTGAACCCGAGGAATGAATTATGGGAATCCTTGATGTGTAGCCAGTTGGTCAGATGTACGGGAGCCTGGGACTTGGGATTGGCGTCAGAAGTGAAGGCAGACTCGGGACAGAGCCCTTAACCCGTGTGGTCCTATGCAGACTTGAGGCCATTAGTGTCAGAAGGGAGTTGAATCATTCGACAACCAGTTAGTGTCTGGAAAGCTGGAGAATTGATTGTTGGTGTAGAAAAAAATAAAAAAGAGGAAAAACCCCTCCCCATATGGTATCAGAAGCATCGTGGAGAAACACAGTTCAGGTTTGCATGAAACTCAAATGTCCTCAAAGGTAAGGCTGTTGCCCTCTACCTCTCCCACCCATCCAATGCCCAGCTCGGTAGCAGGCCCAGTGCACAGGCTTTGTGAACTGAATGGAATTTTTGGAAACTTCTCCTCTTGAGAAAGGGGATGGTGTGGGACAGCAGAGTGGCTGGGCCTGGAAGTTAGAAGGACCATTCTAGCATGAGCATAGACAAGTTAATTCCTCTCTCTGTCTCAGCGCCCTAAAATAGAGACACCCTCCCCCCCGCCAACCACAGAAGTGTGTTTTTGAGGGTTAATGCAATGCCATATTCTGAACACCTGGCCTCAGGTGGGTGTGCTTGCTGTCGAGTCTATAGCAGTTACGGTCAAGGGCCCTGTTACAGCCCCAGGCCTGCTGCGGTGGGTGAGCCAGGCCCCAACCCTTCCCAGGGTGTCTGGAGCCTTTCTCCAGAAAGCCGCTCGGCCTGCAGAAGCCTGGAACCAGCCCCTCTCAAAGCCCAGCTTGATGGCCGCCGGTGGGGTGGGGGCCACGGAACCAGCCTTACAGGGGTCTCTTTTTGATGACCTATCGATTTTTTTTCTGTTGTTTCTGGATGGCTTGCAGATGTATTTTCTTTGGTCTGCACCATGATCTCTAGGCGTTTGAGTCAGCGGCCAACTGATCTGAGAATTGAGAGATTTTGCCTTCATTATGCGTCTCCCAGCCTGTGGCACGAGCAGTTAAGAATTGATAGTCATCATAGAGGCTGCAATTAAGGCAGAGATGGTCCCCCATAATGCCGCTGTCGCTGCTCTTAAAACCTCTGAGAATCTCCAAACCAGACCCCGTGCGACCATCACACTTGTAGCCACCAGACTGTGAAATGGTCTGGGGCCTCGTGAGGGGACCGGCCTGTCTGTCACGAGGGAGCGGCTCTGTGTGCCATCTCTGCCCGAGGGCTGCATGGAGGACTGTGGACAGGAGGAGAGCGGGGCCCCGTGGGGCCCGCAGGCAAGGCTGGAACATAAACTACGGGAGAGCACTCCGAATCTCCAGCTGGACCGTCACGGCTCGGTCTCCGTGTCTGCGGTCGTCAGACTCGGAGCTTTTTCAGGGCGGAACACACGTGCACCCCAGATCCTGCTGGGGACTTGGGGTCTGATGGAGGCAGGGCCTGGCCGTAAACGGGCGCGGGCAGGAAAATACTGCCGCTCTCCTTTCTGTTTCCTCCTTACCTCGGGTACAGGAAAAAGCAAGTGAATGCTGTTCTACAGCTCCGCTAACCTGACCCCGCTGGTCACCCGGAGGCCCCCAGCTCTGTGTTTCTCCTCTCTTAGCCCGTCCGCCTCCCGCTCTCCCCCCTGCCTGCCGCCAGCGGCTGCTCCAGCGGGTTTGGCTGTGGCTGCAGACATGTTGGTTTCCTTCTAGACTGTGTTGCAGTTGCTGTGTTTTTTTATTTGCCTTCACGGGTGTTGCGCGTGAGTCTCTGTTCCTTTACTTGGCGTACTCAGCACTCTCTCTCAGCTCCATTCACAGGGCTGCCTCTACCTACACTTTGCTCCTGTACGTGGTGATTGTGTCTTGCGGGGAGCGTGAGCCACGTCTCACTCCCCCTGTGGCCTGGAGGGGCCACCCAGTGGCCCCTGACTCCAGAACCAGGCAGCGGTGAATCTCGCTGGGTGTGACCCCTGTGGTCCTGCGTGAGCGTTCTTCCAGGATAGATCTCAGGATGGAGTCAGTCTGGTGCGTAGTCTACTATATTTAATTTGACCAAATAATGCCAGGTCGCTGAAAAAAAACGTAGAGGCAGAGGGAACCTGAGTTGAGCTTCATTCTAAAAGAGGAAATTCATTGCCTGTGGAGTGTCCACTGGGTACTGAGAGGACCCCCAGTTTCTGCTTTACAAGCATGATCTCACTCGGTCACGCAGCGATTCTCCGAGTCTGGCATTCTCCATATCTGCATCGTGCAGCTGGAGAAGCTGGGGTCCAGGGACAGCTAGTGACTTGGCCGTGATTACTCGGCTAAACAGTGGTAGGAGCTGAGCCCGCCTCTGAGTGGCTCTGGTGGGCACATGATGCGACTTTCCCGAAAGAATCCCAGGTCCTGGGGCTGGCTGTTGTGAATTTGAGGAGAGCGTCCTGAGTTCAGGAGCCTCTGACGGGCTCATCTGTCTCACACCAGTGGCTTTGTGTGGCATGCTCTTTGTGTTTTGTTTGCTCTGCCTAGTCTTTAAATATTTTTATAATTTTTTAACATTTTAAAATCTGAAGTTTCACATAAAAATCTCAGCGATCCGGCAACAGTGGGCCCGAGTTTATGCAAGGCCAAGTTTCTGGGATTACAGGAGTAGTACCCCTTCCCAGCTGGCCCCATCCCCGTCGCCCATCCTGTGGCTCGTGTCACCCACAGTTCTGCCGAGTTTGTGGTTCTGGAAGAGATTTTCGTCTGTGGGCAACACCCTTCTTTCCTTTCTGAGTTCTTCCTGTTAAATGCATGAACCAGCCTTTCCCCCGTCCCCAGCTGCTGGGCCCGCACTGTCCCTCGGCTGCAAAGTCAGTGACGGAGAAAAATTGTGCTTCGCTGCAGCGGAGCCTGCTCCTGGCCTGCCAGGAGATCATTTGTCGTGTCCTGCCGAGGGCCCAGCCTGTGCCCGGCACCGTGGAGGGGGTAAGAGATGCCGCTCCTGTGTGGCACGGGGATTGGGCGGGTGGCGGGGGAGGGGGAAGACAGGCCGCCATACCCAACCCGTCTCCAGCAAAAGAGGAAGCGGCGAAGCCTCTGGTTCTGTTGATACAAAGATGAGAATTCATCCAGCCACAGCCACTTCTCACTGTGTGGAGCGGGGGCCGGGGGAGTGTGTAGAATGACGGTCTTTGGTTCCCTGTGTGCGAACTATAGGACCAGTTTCTTTTGGATTTCTGTCTTTAGTAAAGCTGTAGGTCCCCTGCAGTTGGGAATCCATTGATGCCGAGAGGCAGGAGAGTATCGTGGCTGTGAGCTGAGCCCAGCTCTGTTCCCCACCAACCCCTCACTGTAGAGAAGGCGCTTAATCTCTTAGAGCCTCAGTTTCCTCATCTGCCAAATGGGGGTGTGAGTAGCCAGTTCCTAAAACCCTTGCAGTGAGATAATGCAAGGAGGCACTTCAACTAGGGGTGGCACACAGGAAGCTCACAGTAAACCGTGACCTAAGTATTGCTCTTTCTGTTGCTCTCAGAAGCTTCTGGGAGGAGGGTGTACACGTAGCTCAGGCCTGTGTGGGTTTTCTGTTGCTTTTCCGAAAGAGCGAATTGCTTTGTTTCCTGAACATGCAGTCGGCGTCTCGCGTGGGTACGCCTTTGATGCAGGCGGGGTCAGGGTGTGCTTTCTGTTCTGACGTTCGGCGAAGTCCACCGATAGCGGGTGAGTGCTGATGGCCAGCCGCCGTGCTGTACCTGCTGTATGCCAGCCCCGGGGGTCCGATCTGCCTCCCCCGTTTAGTTAGGTCTCATCACCCGTGGGGCTCAACACAGCACGCTCAGCGGTGTGAGCAGGAGGAGGAGGGGCTCTGGGACCAAGGGGAGGAGCGAGGGTGCCAAGCCTGTGGTCTTTTCCCTGAACGAAGCGTGGACAGGATCCGGGTCCAAGAGTCCTCTTGAGTCTGCCCTTTTCTTGCCACCACAGGCAATATTTCACCCCGAGACCGTCAGAACACAGCCTTGGGCCGCCGACAGAGTCTTAAATCTGCCTGCGCGTCGTGCGGAAAGTCCTGATTCAGATACGGGGGGGGCAGTCCGGCTGTCCGCAGCCCCTTGGCCTTTCCATGGGGGTGTCAGCATGCGCTTTTGACAGGGTCAGACGACCTGGTTCGCACTCCACCTGTGTGATCGACCGGATCCCAGAGCTTGGGCATGGCCCTTCTGCCCCCCGCACCTCTGATTCCCCATTTGTGAGATGGGCTCATGGTAGGACCTACCTCGGAAACTCATTTTGGGGAAACTCTGCTTGATAGTTAGGTACAAAGCACGTAAAACACATCACGCAGTAAGTACTCCTGTGTTCGATATTACTATGCTTGCTGTTACTCTGTGTGCTTCTGCTGTGCAGATGTTTTCAGGTCGTGGGAGCCCTGTTACTCGTTAGACAGGCAGGGTTCATGGTTCCTTGGCCTTCCCCACACCCAGGTGCTTCACCAAATGGGGAGAGGCGGTTGAGGGCAGTTGAACGAGTGCAGACACCAGGGTACAGTTTGGGTCTGGAAGTCCAGATTCTCAGTTCCAGCCTTCCGTGTTTCCTACGGATTCGGGAAGCGAGATCACCTTGGAGGTCGTCCGTTACCACCTGCGCAGAGGCTCAGCAGTCCAGCAGACTCTGCGAGCTCCCTGTCTCTGAGACCTGACACTCCTTCTCCGTCCAGATCCCGGTACCGCTTGTCGCCTTTGGGTGCGGCGAGTAACGTCTCCACCCTCTGCCCGGGAAGGAGGCTGCGGGGTCCTGGACCTGTCCGCTCCCTTCGCACGTGAGGAAGCTGAGGCTCAGAAGGAACCCGGCATTCCCAGGGACGTGCACAACATGGGGGGCAGCATGAGACCAGGACCCGGGTGCCCAGCATGTGACCCCTCACCTGCCCCAAGGCACAGGGAGCCTCAGCTGCATGAGACAAGGAGCTGAGATAGGTTGTCACCCCGGGCTTGAGGTGAAGACACTGGTCTCTCTGGTGTCACCTCGTAATGGAGAGTTCTAGTCGCTAGTTTTTCATGCCCGTGAGCTTGGAGGGTTTGCCCCGCACTCACCTCTAGAGCTCACGCCAGCTCCATGCCGTGGGAAGACGCGGTGGGAAAGGGATGGGCAGTGGGTAGGAGGAGGCTTCTCTGGGAACCGCCTGGGTCTGCAGAACGGATCCATGGGGAAATGCAGGCTGGACAAGAGGTACACCAGAGCTCACCCACAAGGCAACCCAGAAGCCTGCGATAGTAGAGCCTGGGACCCCTCTAAGGGCAGATGCAGTTTGCATCTGGTGACGTCCCCACCGGGGCCCCAGGAGTCTGCTCTTCCAGGTAGCCTAGGGGCCGTGCTCTCGTTCGTGGCCGTCACCTGACAGTTGAGAACGGCTTACCCTTCCGGGAGCAGAAGTGCATGTTAGCGGGGACTCTGGCGGCACCGCTGCGGGGAACTGGAGCCCCAGCTCAGTGGTTGTGGTGTGGGCTCTACACCGAGCCGTGACCTGGGCCTGCGTTCCACCTCCAGACCGCTCACCCACTAGCTCCGCGAGCTCAGGCCGACTCCTTAGCTTCTCCGTGCCTAACTGTGCAGCCGGAGAGGAGCCGAAGGGGCCTTGGAGGGAGCGGCACATGCATCAAAAGGTTCAGCAGAGTCTGGTCAGTCCACACTTACCAAGCACCTGCTGGATGCCAGATACTGTCACCAGGCACCGGAGACATTATTGTCATCACCGCACAAAAATAAAGGGGTAGGGAAGGCGCCAGAGTGGATAAGAGGGCCTCTTACTTGAGCATAAGGGACTTTGGGAAGAGATGGGGAGACGCTGACAGGAGCCATGCAGGTATCTGGATGGAGGGCATCCAGACGGAAGCAGCAAGTGCAAAGGCTCAGAGATAGAAGCAGGCTTGGCGTGTTCTGGGAGGTTCCCCAGTAATGAGAGTGGGTGGAGTCCACGCGGTTCCCCAGTAGTGAGGGGAGTGGGCGGACATGGGACCCAGGAAGATGGGAGGAGCTGGGGCCTGGTGGCCTTGGTGCCGCAATGAGGACGTGGGGATATTCTAGATGGGGGGCGTTGGGTGGGGCAGGAGGCGTTCTGGCCCCTCGTCTGCCAAGAGCCATGCCTGGTGCTCGGTACTGCAGATGGAGAGGGCAGTGAGCAAACCAGTCCATGTCCTGGAGAAGCTCCTGGCCGACAGGAGAGACTTCCGTGTGGAGTGACGTGAGGCCACCGTGCGCTTGGGTCCGGGGTCTGTGGCCAAAAGGTAGCAACCAGCTGTCCCAGGGGGTTGGGGGAAGCGCTTACGTTAGACAACGGAGCTTGAGTTGGGAGGTGACAGCCTCTTCCTGGGGTGTGGGACCAGAGCCCTGCCCAGGTGAGAGGGGGCGGCCGACAGGCCCGTGGCAGCTGGGTGACAAAGGGCCTTTGGTGCCGTGAGAGGGACCTTGAGGTTGACCTCGGAGGCCCCGGGGAGCCCCTGGAGGTTTCTGCCCAGGAAGCGGACGGGAGCGGAGCTTGAGGTGACTCCTTGCACCGGATGCCGAAGCACCTCTGCCCAGTCACTGGGACGTTTATCCTGGAGGCCGAGAGGGGTTTAGGGTCTGCCCTTGATGTTCCACGACTGGCCCATTCTCAGCCCACCAGACTCAAGAGGCACTCTGGGGCCGCAGGACCTGGTGGGTGTGCTCCGCAGCCCCCCCCCACCCCCGTCCAGTTTCAAATCCCAGCTCCGCCCGGACTCTTTGTGAGCCTAGCAGGCGTTCATCTCTCTGTGCCTCCGTCTCCCCAGCCGTGAGGTGGGGTGGTGGTCCCAGCCCCACAGGAGGCAGCCAGGAGTAAGGGGTAAATTCATGGAAAGCTCTCAGAGTGGTTCCTGTGAGATGGGAGCATCAAACCGTCCCCCCTTCCTCTCCCCTGCCGAGTTCCCCAGCCCCCGTGTGCACCTGTTGTCTCCTTCACACCTCAGTGACTTCCGGCCTTAACCTGGGACTCTCCCCACAGCCCAGCTCCAGCCCTGCTTCAGTCTGTCCACGCCTCTACCCAGCTTTCTCAGTCCTGCTTGCCACCTCCCCCAGACCCTCATCCTCGGGTCTCCCTCCTCCCTCCCCCTCGGGAGGCTCCCCTGGTCCCTGGGCCTCCCCCCTGTCTCCCCCTCGGGAGGCTCCCCTCACCCCTGGGCTCTTGCCCCTGGGCCTCCCCCCTGCCTCCCCCTCGGGAGGCTCCCCTCGCCCCTGGGCCCTCATCCCTGGGCCTCCCTCCTGCCTCCATCTATGGAAATCCCACTCACCTCCCCAGACCAAGGCCCAGAGTGCCTCCTGCTTCCCAAACCCTCTCCCACACCAGGCTGGCTAGAAGGAAACACCACCTTCCCCTAGAAGCTCTTCTGTTTTGCCACAGAGTTTTGTTGATGAAATTCCTGCCTGTTGCCCACCACTGGGCCCGAGCGCTGGTGCCGAGACTTGTCATGAGTCTCGTGGGCCCCCAGCTCAGCGCTGGGCCCATCGGCTTCCTGGAAACATTAGAAGAACAAAGGGATTCTAGGTTGCATCTCTCGGGGCGCTCTCATGGTGGCCTCTTCTGGCATCTTCTCCCCACAGGCCCTGGTGCAGCCTGGCGTCTAGGGAGCGCGGCTGGCGAAGGGAGTCCAGTGTCTGGTGCCTGCCGGCTGCTTGGATGTATGAACGATGTGTAGAGCATCTCCTGGCCGTGGGCTGTCGGAGAGGGAGACTGTGACGTCTGTAGGGTTACGCCTGTCTCTTGGATTGCTCTGTCCTTCCTGGCCCATCACTGACTACTTGCTCAGTGATTGATGCTGGGCTTGAGCTGCTGGGGTAAAGTAATTATAATCACCAGGACATTGCTCCCCTTGTCCCTTCAGAAGGGCAGTGACTCTGACTCCTGAATTTGTGGGTGTCTGTGGAGACTGAGGGCACGGGGTCCTCCCCAGGGACACCTTAGAGACACATCGCAGCCTTCCTCTCCCTCCCCTGCCCGAACTCTCCAGATGAAGCCTTCTCCTTCCCCTCTTGGCTTCTGCATTCCAGTGCAGGAGCACCTGGGAAACAGCCTAAGCGAGGCCTCTTTGAACCAGCCAGGTCACTCATCCGGCTGTTCAGCCCCGGTGTGATCCTCGGGACACCCCCCACGCCCCACCATGGCTGCTTGGAGCCCGGTCTCAGCGTAAAGATGAGAAGCACAGTTACCTTCTCAAGTTTGCACCCTTATTGTTTCCCTGAGTTAATCAAGTAGAGATACTTCCTGTAGCTTCGCTAAAGATACCCGGTCAGAGGCTTACACAAGGGGCTCGGTGGCGTTCAGGAAGCTGTACGGGGGTCCATCGTGTGCGACAATTCATTGCTCTCGGTTGCCTCCATGGAAAGTGTTGAAAGTGGCAATTGCGTGAATTTTCTCTCCTCCCTTCCCAATTAGCGATTGCATAACAGTCTCCCTGGAAACAAGTGCTCAGGCATCACACCCGGAACACAGTAGAGCTTGCTGCTTTGCAGCCCGCGAGCTGTGCCTGCTGCGGGGGGCGCTGAGGCCTGTCCCCGTGTCCCAGGAGGGCGGGCCTGGGCCTGCGGCCTCCATCGGCGGCGTCTGCACCTCCCGGCTGACCCATACGTGAAAGGAGAAAGGCAGGTTTTCAGTACTCCTGAGATACAACCCAGTGACAGAGACCAAACAGAGCTCGTCAAGTCTGAGAGTCAGAATTGCTTTTCTGTCTCAGGGAAGGAGTAGCTGATGGTCACTCTCTTGCTTGGAAACACCCATGGTCCCGAGGGTAGAGTCCACGTTCTCTAACTTGACCTCCTGGCCCGCCCCTGCCGGCTCCCCCCCACCCTCGTTCCTGCATCTGGGCTCCATCCCGCCGCGGCCCTTGGCCCGCCCTGGCTGTTCCCTGACCGGCACCTTTCTGTCCCCCAGCCTGAGAGCAGACGGATGCGCACGGGCCCAGGAAGCCGGCGCAGGAGTTGTGAGCACGTAGGTGCCGACTTCGCCCTCTGCCTCCGCCTCCTCTCTCCAAAGTGCCGTCTCCGTGGGCCTCTGTGGATTAAAGCGCCTATGGAAGAGGCGCTCCCCGGGAGAGTGGTAACCACCACCACCCCCACCACCCGGGCCAGTCTGTCTTCTTTCCTCCTGTCCAGCCCACACCCATCTCTCCCAGAGCACTCACTGGGATGTGTTCGTCTGCCCGCTCCTGGTCTCCTTCCCCAGGAGCCTCGAAGCTCCTCGAGGGCAGGGGCCCCGTGTGTTAACCGGTGCACATTCTTTCGAGGCACGCCGCCTCGGACAAAGGCAGGCATACCCCGAACACCAGTGAGCGTGTCATGCGTGAATCCGCAGAATTGGCCCGAGTACCTCTCCCGGCACGTGGCGCAAATCTGGAACCCTGTGGCTTTGGCAGCGAAGTTAATCTCTCATTCAGGGCACACCTGGTGCAGAGAGGGTGGCTCCGGTGGCCCTCCTTCCTGCAGGTGGTTCTGCCACTTGCCCGTGTGGCCTCCACACTCCCAGAGGAAGACGAGAGGGGGGGAGGGTCACAGGGTGCTTGCCTTTTTGTGGCAAGCCCTGGACATGGTTGCCTCACGTGGCGTCCACCAGGCCTGGTCTGTGGCTCCCACCTCTCCACAAGGACACTAGGAATCTTGTCTTGTTCCCAGGAAGAAGAAATGGGCTACGTGAGCCACTCCCCTCAGAATTGGGCCTGGGAGGGACTCTCGTAGCCAGAGGATCCTCATGCTGGGCGCCTTGGGAGTCTAATCAGTGTTGCAGAATTCTCCATCCAGTGACACAGTGTCAGATCAGCTGACTCTGGAGTAGCTGCTTCTCTCAAGGCCTGAGCTTCTCACTCCTCCTGATGGAACCAGACCTCCAATTCATTTTATAAAATGCCATGACATTCTTCGATGAAAATAAAAACGGACTCTGGAAATGCACAGTCACTTCTGCCCACCTGGCAGGCAGCTCCCAGGAAGGGTGGCCCCAGGGCAGGTCCCCTCAGGGGGTGGGGGGGGGGCGTTTGGCTGAGAAGGCCAGCCCAGGGAAGACCATGCCAGAAAGTGGAGGGGCTGGGGGGGCCGAGCATTTGCTCTAGGAAGCGTGGCTTATTGTCTTGTTTACAGTGTGCCATCGTTTTTAAAATTGCTGCTCTTGATGTGACGGTATCCTTGTCTTCTCGAGGCTCAAAATGAAATGAACCTTTCTGGAGGAAGGCAAATGCTCATAGTAAGATAGCCCTGAGTGTTCTTTTCAGAGGCGGAGGCGAGGACCCAGCCCCAGCGCTGCTAATGGCTCTAGGGTCACAAAACAATAGCAGGGCCACCACAGCTCAGGAGGGGGCCCCCAGAGGAGTCTGGCAGGTTCCTTGAGCTGGCTTCCATCCCCTCCCTTCACTTCTCACACTGCAGCCCCAGGAGCCCAGCCAACGAATGGAAATCTGTCCTGTCCCCTTAAGCACTGAACCGACCCTGTGGGGACAGGCTCTGACAGGACAGTGATCTCCTCCAGGGCGCCCCCGTGTGACAATTGGAGTCTCTGAAGAACCAGCTCCCGGCCTTCTGTCTTCTCCCTGCCTGAGGGCATTTGGAGGCTAGCCTCCTTTCCTCCATACCACTCCCTCTCTGGGGTCTTTGTCCTCTCTCCTTGGACTTGGCAACAGCTTTCCAACCACTCTGCCTGGTGGCCTGCTTCTCCGTCCCTGAATTCATCCCCTATGTTTATTCTATTATCTTGCAGTGAATGCTTATGGGGCTTCTCATGATCTCCACACACTGCATTGGGCTCTGTGATACTGGGGGGAACCAGACAGGTAATGGCCCTGCCTCCCTGGGACGTAGATCGTTCAAGGAAGGTGGGGAAGCTAGAGGCACATGATGAAGCAGTGGTGAGGACCTTGAAGAACAGAGAACAGGACATCGTTAGCAGGGGTATCCTGGAGGGTCTCTCCGTGGTGGGGGCACAAGAGTAGAGACTTAAATGTCAACGTATTCCAGGCCAAGAGGACGGCTTGGGAAAGGCCTAAAGCATCAGGAGCATGGGTCATCACCTCATCCACATAGAAGTTGCTGGTGGATCGGCATCAGTCACAGCCTCCAGAAGATGCTGATTACCAGGCGCTTAACCTGGGTTGTCCTGAATGAGGTGGGCCCATCCTTGCCACCATTTTATGGATGGGAAGCCTGAGGCTCCTACTGGTTTAGCCACCTGACCGTAGATGGCAGTGTGGGTCGCGCTTCCCGCCTGAGGGACTGTCATCTGGTGTGATCATCCTGCAGTGCGGTCTCTTGGATGGTTTTCTAGGGGCCCACGGAGGCCAGGGGCAGGGAGAGCGGGCCGGCAGACATGCTGGGTCTGTGCTTCCAGCCAACGAGGGCAGGACTGCTTAGCTCTGAAATCTTACCAAAGCCCTTAGTGGTGAAGTATCACGGTGGTTATCATTTTCTGTAAGATACCTTCACCAAAAGCAACGGTGAGGCAAACGCGGAAAAGGGCTAAGACTTTATTAGATAAAGGATTGTGGGGATTTGTGGTACCATTTGCTCCGCTTTATGCAATTTCCAGAATTAAAAAAAAAAAGGTAAAAATGAAAGGACAGTCACGGGAAAAAAAGGTCTTTCGTGAACGGTTCTGCCCTCTTCCCTGCCCCACGGAGCTCTGCCAAAATCACGGGCGAGGACTCATGAAGCGGGTTGAGACCCGAGGGAAGCGATGTCCCTGGTAGAGGTTGGCAGTCGGGCACCAGCGTTGAGGTGACAGGCTTCCTTCCCTCTGCACGATACATGGCTTCAGCCAGAGCTGACCCCAGGTGGAATTTCTCTGAACTGAGTTCTGTCTTAGGGAAGCCTGTGGTTTGCAGGACCCGTAGGTTTCTCTGGTATAAATTGGAGAATGTCTTCTGGATTGGGGCTGGCTCTGACTGTGCACTGGTTGGAGACCTGGGACCCTGCCCATCTGTCTCCCGATTCTGAGCCCTCGGGCATGTGCCTTATTCTTTCTGAGCCTCCGTCTCCAGCGTCAGATGGGAGCGTGCGGCCCAAGGAAAGAGCTCAGTGCACAGCGTGAGTAAAGATCCCGCAAATACCCGCGCTTGCTCTGAATGGCTCAGGTAAAACTTGCCCACATGTCAAGTTCGGTGCTGCCACGTCGGGTTTTCTCAGGGGCTGGTTAGGGTTCCAGGGCCCGGTGCTCTGGAGCAATGAGTTCTTGGAAGGATTTGGGATTCTTCCAGGGTGATCATCTTTCCGCCACGTCACTCCTGCCCCTGGGACCTTGGTGAGAAGAGGCACTGAGACCAGGGAAAATAGACACTTTCCACCCCTGGGTAGCTTCCTTCCACCTTCATTTTGAGCGTTCTGGCCTCCCTAGGATCCTGTTGCCCAGCCCAGCCCCATAGGCAGAGTGGGGAGCCTTCCCCCGTCTCCCCTTATTGCTTGAGAGGGTGTTGAGTATTCCCTGCTGCAAAAACAGAGAGACTTCTGGGCCTCACAGGCTCCTTGGTGGTCCTCCGACAGCCTCTCAGGCGGGCCTGTGGGCTTCTCGCGCCCCTTAGAACTTAGGCCCGATGGACTCCGTTTGGCACTACGTGGCCACGTGAACCCCCTTCCCCAGAAGGAGCATCTCAGTGCCTAACGATGGGTCGAAACTCAGAAGCCATAGAGCAGCACCTGGCCATCAGACCAGGAACGCAGCACAAGTGGCTGCAGCTTGTGCCATGACTGGCCGCTGGTCTCCGGCCTGGCGCGCCTCCCGCCAGGCCGCGGGAGCCCCGAGCCCCCGTCTGGGGCCGCGCTGGGCCGGGACTCGGAGTGGCTTTGGCAGCCCTTAGTGCTCTCACCCTCTGGAGGAGGGCTGTGCTGAGGCAGCTCGCGGGGGTGGCCCTGGGCAGGAACCCCTTGCTGTGACCTGGAAGGGATCTGGGGAGCCTGCCGGCCGCAGAAGCTCTGTGACCTTTCCTCCCACCCCGTGTCCTGGAAGGGCTGCCGGGTGAAATACAGGATGCCCGGCGAAATATGAATCTCAGATAAACAGTGAGTAATTTCTTAGTTCCAGTGTGTGGCGTAGAGTTGAATACTGAAAAATTCTTGAATCATGAATTATTGAATATTGAGTTATGAATACTGAAAAATTATGCGTTGTTTATCTGAAACTCAGATATCGCCAGGCATCCTGTGTTTTCATCTGCCAAATTGGGCAGCACTAAAAGAATCCTCCTGCCGTGCTCAGGTCCTTGGCAGGGCCTTGTGGGGACTCTTCTCTCGAGATCCGGGCACATACCAGGATCGGGCGCCTCTGGGCACGGCCTCATTCAGCTAACTGTTGACTGAGCCCCTCTTTGAGGTCACCTCCATGCTGGCACAGGGCAGAGGGCGGGGCTGAGGGCCATGCTCCATCCGTGGGACCTCGTGCACAATTCACGCAGACCCTCTTAGGCTGCCACTTCCTCATTTGTCACATGAGAGTAGTCCCCTCTCTTCTCATGTTCTTGTGAGGTCGGATGACCTCATTCCTCCCCCTGCTCTCTCTCTCCCCTTCCCTTACCTCATGTGGTTCTTCCATCTAGGAAGAGCATCACTCTCACAGAGAAGGAGTCTCCTGCCCCTCACGGTGGCCAGGGTTTCTTTGTCATGAGCCACGGCCCCCCAGTGCAGATCTGCATGAGCAGGACAGGCCACACAATCTCTGGGGACCCTTGCTTCGATATCGTTAAGGATTTCAACCCTGGGACGGCAGATGGTCACGCAGTTGTAGTTCTTGGCAGGCATGCTTGGGCCACCAGCCCCGCCGCCGAGGGCCAAGCAGACACGACGGTGGAGGGTCAGAGGACGGAGCTCCAGAACACCGAGGGTAGAGACTGCATAGACCTGGGGCCCTGTGCCTGCCTCCCGAGCCATGCTGCACAGCCCCCAGCCTGGCATGGTCCCGTGCCGCCCGGTATCCTGGTTTTTCAAGGGAAGATGGAACTTCTCAAAACAATCTTTCTTCTTTCTTTTTTTAATCTTTTTTTGTGTGTGTGTGCTTATTTATTTGGAGAGAGAGAGGGGCGCCTGGGTGGCGCAGTCGGTTAAGCGTCCGACTTCAGCCAGGTCACGATCTCGCGGTCCATGAGTTCGAGCCCCGCGTCGGGCTCTGGGCTGATGGCTCAGAGCCTGGAGCCTGCTTCCGATTCTGTGTCTCCCTCTCTCTCTGCCCCTCCCCCGTTCATGCTCTGTCTCTCTCTGTCCCAAAAATAAATAAACGTTGAAAAAAAAAAATTTTATTTGGAGAGAGAGAGAATGTGCACGTGCCATTGGGGGAGGGGCAGAGAGAGGGAGAGAGAATCCCGAGCAGACATGTGTCAGCACAGAGCCTGACATGGGGCTTGATCTCACAAACCATGAGATCATGACCTGGGCCGAAATCAGACGCTGAACCAGCTGAGCCACCCAAGTGCCCCATCAGTAAAATCTTTCTTAAATAGTGATGACTGATTCATATTTTAGAAACTTCCTATGATGGTAAATCAAACACTGTCTCTGGGAAGCAGCTTGGACCTGTGTGGTGCCTGGATTTATCTGTGAGTCCTACACTGGCCTGTGACCTCCACCAGCAACACAGCAGTGACCGGCTTTGCTCACTGTTAGGTCCCCTGGCCCCTTCACCGCCTTGGCACATTGTAGGTCCTCTGTAAACAACAGACACAGTTGCTAAGACTTCATTTATTCATGGGAACACACTGTAGGTGGTTTCATGGATCTGTTGTCCCCCTCTTAGTAATAATATCACGAACGTCTTCCCTGTTGATTCAACAGGATCGCACGTGGGAAGCCTTACGTACACCCTTTGCTCGCGGCAATCTTTCAGGTCGACTTCAGCCGTCTGGGTGGTGATGACCGGTCGCTGTATCTTCTATGGGTGGTTTTCTGAAGAGGAAAGAGTGAGCGCCTGAGCGGCCCTGTGTGTCTGTTTTCTCAGGATGCCAAGTTTGTGGAGGAGCGGAGGAAGCAGCTGCAGAACTACCTGCGCAGCGTCATGAATAAGGTCATCCAGGTGGCCCCCGAGTTTGCCGCCAGCCCCAAGAAGGAGACCCTGGTGCAGCTGATGCCCTTCTTTGTGTAAGTACTGTTCACATGGGCGCTCTGCCCAGCACTTCCTCCTCCCCCTCCTCCGAGGTTGGCAGGCAAAGTGCGTGGCCATCGTTGACACACCGGGGCCCAGGTGTTGTTCCCCGAGCCGCATGAGCTGAGGCGCTGTGCACTTCCGAAAGGGCTTCAAGACAGCGGGTCAGCCGATGAGCGCTGTTGAGCTGAGGTTTGCAAATAAATGCAGGCCTGCGTGGCTTTCTACCTTCCACCTTTCGATCAAAGCAGAGAGTAATTTTCTCTGCAGCTCACAGAACCTTCCAGAACCAAATCAGCCTGTCACGGTTGCTTCAGCGGGTAATGGATGCAAGGGAAAATTCTCAGACTCCCACTGCTGCTGACTTAAGTAATACTAATATGAAAATAACTTTAAGTGTGAGCTAACTTAAAAAATTAGGTATACATTTCTTATTCATATATCTCTTAAAAAAGTGAACAGGAATTGAAAGACGTTTGTTGACGTGTCAAGCACTTACAAAATCATCACAATTTAAAACTGTCAGCACAACAGATACTGATGTTGTTTTGAAACCGAAGCTTTGCTCACGTTGGCCTGGAGCACACTCCTTCCTTTGCCGCATGCGGCGCCCGTGTGTCTGGGGGCCAGCTCCATGCCCCCCACTCTTCTCTGGTCACATTGCTGGGGACATGTCTGTGCAGCACCTTGGGGCAAGTGGCCGTCCCTTGGTGTCACTACTTGATCGCTGAGGAGTCCGCTATACCATAGAACTGGAACAGAGATGATGGAATAGTTGTTTTTCTTTAGAGCCTTTAGATGCTATAGAACATAATCGTATCATTTCTAGAATGTTAGCATCATAGGGAAACTCAAGATGTAAAACTCTGTACGGCAAACCTGTGGATCCCCAAAAGCGGGATTGGGACCCATTAGTTGAGATGCGCTGGTTGGGGCTGTGTGACGTGCTGGGGTGAAGTAAGTGTTTCTTTTCAGCGTAGCTCTCGAGAACAGTCCGCTGAAGGTCCAGGGGTCTGTCCTCATTAACGGTGATGCTGTGACCTCAGCTGGGCTTACCCTGTTTATGTCTGCCTTGGGTCCCACCTCCCGGCATTTCCAGCTTGAACTTCCGACCAGGCCGACGTTGGCCAGCTGCCCCTCTCGATTGCAGCTTGCTCATGTTTTCCTGATTTTTTCAGGGCTTTTGTAAGACGACAAAATTTGTATTCTGCATCTGGTAAAAGGCACCTTTTTTTTCTTTTATTTTTTTAAGGGTATATTTTTGAGAGAGAGTGCAAGTGGGGGGTAGGGGAAGAAAGAGGGGGGCAGAGGATCCAAAGCAGGCTCCCCACTGACAGCAGAAAGCCTGACGCCGGGGCTCGAACTCCCTAACCACAAGACCATAACCTGAGCCAAAGTCAGACGCTCAACTGACAGAGCCACCCAGGCGCCCCACAAGCCACCTTTTTTTCTAAACGCTCGCTATGGAAAACCACATTTTGCAGTCATTCCCTGGTGATGCTGGGGCTTAGTCTCGCTGTTTGGAAAGCGCCGTAATGGTTCGTGAGGGGAGTTCCCGTTCTTTTAAAGGCAGCCACCTGGCCTGCGATATGTGTTGGAAATTAACCTGTCCCTGAGTCCTGTGAGTTTGGGCTAAATTCCCCACTGAAAACCAAGTTAGGCGGTCCTAAGACCCTGATGCGAAGCCAGGCCGCCTGCCCCAGTCTGAGGAGAAGAGACTGCTCGCGGGCCGGCTGGCGTCCCTCCTGCCTGCCGTGGGCAGCCCGGGTTTCTCTGATTGGGCTTTTACCAAACAGCGGCCTGCGGGATCGTGGAAACTGTATGTTCACCGAGCAGCTCAGTGTGCTGGGGGAGCTCGGCCGTGCGGCTACGTTCATCAGAGCTGAGGGAGAAACCTTCTGTGTGTAATTAGCACAGAGAACAGAAAAGCACAAAGAATCTCAGTCAGAGATTGTGGCAGATGACACCATGTTGACGCCAAACTTCCACGGAAACGCTAGCCTAGACCCCGGTCAGAATTAAACCACTTGCTCCCTTTGGCTTTCCCGGGGTCCAGATGATGCTGCCCGGCCCATGTCTGTCTTTTGTGAGTGAGGTGGGGATTCCAGGTTGGAGTGTGTAGATTGGTTCATCTTGGGGTAGACAGAAGGTGAGCAGCGGCCCGATTTGTCGCTGCTGGTAAGTCTCCTTGCGATGATCTCCTGCTTGTGCGTGCCTGGCGCTCAGCTCACATCTCACCCTGAGGAATTTCTGATTTGAAAAACCCAGATCTTTCTTGGTTAAGGGCATAAACCCTACAAAGGATAATTATTGTCATAAAGCTTGACAGACGTCCTCGGTTCTTTCAAATGCTGACTCAGGATTCTAAAAGCCCCTTTCAGCTACTGAACAGAAGTAGGCGTGTTTACTAAGGAAGGTGCCTCCGGTCCCCTTCCATGTGCTGACTGCTGACTACAGGCACCGGCTCAGGGGTCCCCTACTTGAACTCATCTTCCCAGTCTTCCTGAGAACCTATTAGGTGGCACCCTATAAACCTGCCGATAAAAGTGGCAATTTTGTAAGGTTCCACTCAAAACTGCTGAGCAGAGCGAGGCCCAGAGAGGTCCCCCGCTGACCCCAAGGTTACCCAGCCAGCGCACGGGGAGCCCCAGGTGTTCGGTGCCACATCCCGTGTTTCGGGGTAAAACTTGGAGCCTGTGGAATGAGCCTGCCCCGCCCCCACCCCCGATCTTTTATCTGACCAGTCCAGTGGAGTTTTGGTTTTTGTTTACTTTTACTGAAGTGTCCTCAACCTCAGAATAGCAGTGTCAAATCACGTATCAGGCTTCTCTGGAAAACTGAGACTTGGTCCTCGCGTGTTAGGGACTGCACATGTGTGTCCTCCCCAAAGTCACGTGTGGAAGCCCTAACCCCAGCGTGATGGTATTTGGAAGTGGGGGTTGGGGGAGGTAATGAGGTTGACAGGAAGTCGTAAGGGCGATACGATGGGATTAGCGCCCTTACGAGGAGAGGAAGAGGCGCTGGTGTTTGCTCGCTCACTCGCTCTCTCTGCCACGTGAGGACACCGTGAGCGGCAGCCATCTGCAAGCCAGGAAGAGAGCCTTCACCCGGAACTAAATCTGCCAGCACTTTGGCTCTTAGCCTCCAGAACTGTGAGAAATCAGTGTCTGTTGTTGAAGTAAGCCACCGCAGTCCGTGGTATTGTGTCACGGCAGGGGGCAGACGCATACGCCCCCATTCAGCGCCCCGCAACCCTTGGCTGCCGCGGAGCAGTGCTGCCTGCCCTCACCGAGACCCCCTCCCCGTTGCCTCCTGGACCCTGAGCCGAGCTGAGCCTTCCCCTTCCCCTGTTGGCCTTTGGCTGCTTTTCTCCTACGCTCGTTTGCGTTTCCTGCCTGGCCCCCAGCAGACACTCGGGCGCGCAGTCCTGCCTCTCACCCGCCGCTCAGATGGCCTCTCCATACAGGCCGGATGGGAGACCGGACCCTGTGTCACCCAAGATGCGTTCGGTTTGCACGCTGCTCTTGCGCGTGTTCTGAGAGCTGCCCCACTGCCAAACTTCCGAAAGGTGGTCCCTCTCTATTTGGGGTTGGCGAGGGGCGGAGGGCAGGGGACTCAAAGCCTGTGCGTAGAACTTGCTCCGTTTTCTTCATAAATCTTCCTTAGAGCCTTTAGGCTTGTGGGGTCCAGCATCCAGCAGGACTCGCTTTTGCACACACGTCTCCACTTTGTTTTTCTTCTTTCGGGTGTCAGTATTGCTCTGTGTTCTGCAAGGGGCGTCCCGACCTCCAAGTAATCTGCCATCTGCTCCGATCTGGGAGCTGAAGAATCGGCTGGTCGGATCTGTTCTCCAAACCTCCCCGCCTCCCACCGCCGTCCCCGCCAGGGCCGTCAGCAGGCCGAATCAGAAAGCCGGGCGGCGGGAAGCAGACCGTTTCTTTCCCATTTTGAACTCTGTGTGTCAGATGGGGACCGGAGTCTGCCCGCCCCCCCGCCCCAAGATGGTGAGCAGGGGAAGAGCAGCCCCCTCTGGCCCCCTCCTCGGGAGCCTCGTGTCGTTTGCACCCCCCAGCATTTCAGGGAAAGGTGGGCGCCAAGACGTGACGCGTGGCAGAGGTTAGCAGACGCCGCGGGGACATCAGGTGCTCTTTTGAAAGTGCATTAATGAGGGAGGCTTGGATTCCAAGAACTCATCCTGCGGAACTGGACCGCACATTGGTGAAGGCTCACATGATTTCTTGTGCTGGCATTTAGCGCATTATTAAAATGTTTACTGCAGAGCAATTCATCCTGGGGAACTGCATCACGGTCGGCTGTTTGTGAAGGGGAGGGAAAAGTTACAGGGGTGAGGGCTGGAGTAATGTAGGTCACAGCACCAATTCCCAACTGAATTTTCAGCAAAAAGTGTGGCCGATGTTTGCCCCTCTCACCACCCCCTCTGCTGCTGCACTTGCTCCGAAAGCTTGTTGAATGTATTTTTTGCCGAAATAGGAGCTGCCATTTCTCCCAGTGAGCAGGGGTGTAGCCTGGGGATGAAATGCCCCCCGCTGCGCTGCTCACCACGAAAGGATCACCTGAATCCCAAGCTGAGACCTTTCACTTTGCAAGTTGCCGCTGATAGAAATTACTTAGCTCCCTGCTAGGGACTTTTAACTCACACTGCTTCTCTGGACGAGCCTAAACCTTCCAGGCTCCAGAGTCCTCACCGTGGCCCAGATGCCACAGAGGAGTGCAGACCCTATTTGACAGATCTCAAATGTGTGGCCAGACCTGGGAGACTGGTTAGGTGTGGACAGTGTTTAAAGTAAAACATGAAGGTGAGTGACTTTTGATGGGACGGTTATGCCCCACATTGGCACCTTTCCAACTACCCAGTCGGGCTTCCTTGATTTCCATCAGCTGCCAGGCCCTCAAAGGCAGATGGGTCTGAGGTCCCTCTAGCCAAACAGAAAGGGTGGGGAGTGTGGCGTCTGAGGTTCCCCAGCTCTCCCACTAAGGTGGAGGATGGCCTCAGGCAAGGGTCTGGCCTCTGTGTCTCGTGTCGTGAGGTGTACAACAGGAAGAACAGTGGCAGGACCACCGATCTGTCGGGGGTGAAGTGAGCTCACGTGAGAGAGCCCAGTACAGTGTCTTGTCTGAGATGTCCGCTCGTGAGAAACAGGAGGAGAGAATCCTTATAAAAACCCCACGGACATTTCTGGGTGTCTCTTCATCCAGCCACATATGCATCCATCCCTACAAGTGAAATACTGGAGGCCCAGGAAGTTTAAATGATTTGCCCAAGATCATTCTGAATTATTCCCGTCCCCCTACTAGGGATCCCACACTCTAGACAGTAACTCAGGGCCCGCCTCAGGGAAAGCGGCTGCAGGAGCTGAGCTCTGGCTTTCCGGGTGCCCGAGAGGTCGGCCTGGGCCCGTGGACATTGTTCTTCCCACGGGAAGGCACCCCCAATTCTTGGAAGCCCACCACCAGAGGCTCCTCCCCAGCGACCTACCGCCCTGTCACCTGGAGACAGGAAGTATAAAATGCCACCCAATCACCTGCAGCCAAGCCTGGCTATTTCTTTTTCTTTTTTTTTTTTTTTCCTCAAGTTTATTTATTTTGAAGGGGAGGGAGGAACAGAGAGAGAGAGGAAGACAGAGAATCTTGACGCAAGGCTCAATCCCACAACCGTGAGATCATGATCTGAGCGGAAACCAAGAGTCGGATGCTCAGCCGACTGAGGCACCCAGGCGCCCCCAGCCAGGCTATTTCTGGGGCTGCTGCTAGGGTACGTGGAGGCAGTGCCGCCCCCAGGGTGCTGGCCCTCCAGATCCCAGGGCTCCAGTCCAAGGAGAGGGGAACGAGTCCCTCTGTTTGAAAGTGACAAGGACAACAGCTCTCGTCTAACATTCAGAGAGCCTTCATGTCCCCAGGCTTCCTACCCTCAGTACTTAGGGTCTGACTGCCGTCTCTTTCTGTTTGGTGGGGAATGGGGAGAGGTCAGCTCCACAGAGGAGGGACAAGAGCGGGGAGGAGGAGGATGGTGTGACTGTAACGAGTGCCAGAAAAAGTGGGGGACTCTGGCACACGTCCAGGACAGAAACTCTGCTGACTGGACACATGGAAAGTACCCCTCAAAGGAGCCTACATTCAGCGGACGTCTTTCCCATCTGGTTTATCGTAAAGAGCAAAACAAAGAAGATTAAAAAAAACAACAACACCTTCTGCTTTGATGGAGTAGGGGAGTGGAAAGATAGACAAACTCATACACTGCCAAATAATAAGGTCTTTGAAGAAAGTTCATGCAGAGTCAGAGGCTAGAGAGTCATACAGTGGTATTTTCCAGCAGATGGTCAGGAAAGGCCTCTGTCAGGGAAGGATCTTGCAAATTTCTGGGGGAAGGGTATGCAGTTAGAGGGAACAGTAAGTACGGAGGCCCTGGGGCCGGAGCAAGCTGAGTGTGTCAGAGTAAGGCCAGGGTGGCCAGATCACAGATCATCTGGAGCCTTGAAATCCATAACAATGACTTTGGGCTTTATTCTCAGTGAGTTGGGAAGCCCCTGAAGGGCTTGGGGGAGGGCTGTGATAAGGATCTGGTTTGCATTTTTAAAACTTCACTCTGGATATGGGATAGAGAATGAAACTGGAGAGGAGCAGGTGGGACGGCTTTTGTAGGGTGTGCACAGGAGGAGTTGGCATCTTGGCGGAGGTGATGAGAAGGGCAGGTGAGCAGTGAGTGGACCCCGTTGTGTTTGAGGACCGGCTGTCCAGGTGGGGAGAAGTGACGATGCACCCAGCATGTTGCCAGGCCGGGCAGATGCAGCGACGCCCCCACGTCCGCTCAATGGGGACAGTCTCGGTATTCAAGTCAACAGACATGATTGAGCGCCAACTGTGTCCAGGCTCTTGGGTTAGCAGAGAGGTTGGCAGGACTACTAAACCGATGATTAATATGTGGACCTGGCACCCGGGGCCCACATACATATGGGGCTTGATATCATCGGGCCATGTGTCTTTCATCCATTCACTAGGAACTTGCAGAGTGCCTCGTTACGTGTCACAGTGCCGGGTTCGGGTCCCAGCTCTGCTATGGACAGGCCGTGTGGTCTTGAGCAAGTCACTGAAGCTCTCCCGGGCCTCAGTGTCTTCATCTGTACAATGGACATATTCGTAGCATCCGCCTCGCGGGGGGCCACGCGGGTTCCACGAGCGCACGTATGTCAGGCTCGTCAAACAGCCCTTTGCACGTAGTAAGCACGTATGTGTGCCACTATTTTTACCAGCAGAAAGGAAGCACGGGGGAAGGAGAGTCTGGGGAGCAGACGTTTTGGAGGAAGTGATAAACTTAAGGTATTAAAAAAAAATGAAACACTACAGAACGAGAGGAGATTGAGAAGTAAACATCACTGCCGAGTATTGTGCCCCCACCCCCCGTGACCGCCGTGAAGCCGCTTATGTAACGTTGTAGAAACTGTTAATCCTTTGTATGTCCAAGCCGGATCCTACACCGCATTCCGTAGTTTGCCTTTTTAATTTAATAAAGCTGGCTCATTCCTTGTGAAAGCCACGCAGCATCCAGTGCAGGGGCTGTTTTGTCATTTATTTCACCATTGCTCTACTGGAAGATTGAAGAGATTTCCAGATTTTTCTCCCTCAAACAGTGCTGGCAGGAATGCTGCAGTAGAGCTACATTTTGGCAGATAGGTAGGGAGGATTGATCTTTCTTTAGAAGCCAGTTTGGCTCAGAGGGCAGGTGCATTTAAAAATTTTGACAGATGTCACTAAACCCCACCCCCTTGTACCAATCTGATATGCAGAATTTCAATAGGTGTCAAGAGGGGAGACGGGAAGGCTGGGACCTGGGAGTGTGCAGGTCTCGAGAGAGTTTCTGTCCTGGTCTCTGGAAGTGCTGCCCGTGCAGGCCTTTGGGCTCAGGTCTGTGTTTTAGGAGGAACAAAGTGGCAGCTGGGGGAGAGTGGAGTGGTGGGGGGTGGCCGTGTGCTTTCGCGGTAACCCAGAGAAATGGTGGGGATGGGCCTGAACCAGATGATGCCAAGTGTTTGAGGCCGAATGTCTGGGCAAATGATGGTCAAGGGGACAGAAGAGAAGCTGGTTTGGGAGCAGACAAGGTGAAAACAAGGCATTGGGTTTAGAAGCTGGTCTTGGGTCCTGAACGTGAGTTGGGAGCCAGGTAAGGAGGGATAAGCGTCTCCAAGGAGTGCGTGTGCCGAGCTTCACATGAGCTGGAAATGCCCTCCTGGCGCTCCTCAGGAAACGTACCTGTTCACATGCCAAGAAAAATCTGTCAAGAGATGGGGGCAAGCATTGCATTTCTCTCATGGAAATTAAAGGGCAGCGATCACCATTCGTGGTTTGAAGGAATCTACACCAAGGAGGCAAAAGGGAGATTCCCGACACACGGACGTGGTTAAGGGTAACATTTCCAGGAACCAGGGCAGGAATTCAGAGGCGAGAAATGGTCACGGTCTCATCAGTCAGTCTTGCTTTTAGCTGCCACCGCGTCTTTGGCGCATGTTTGTGGTTGTGTCTGCGGCAAACAATGAGTCCTTCTTGCAAATGAAATAAATGCTAATCGGCTTAGGTGCATAGTATGCTTGATGTGAATGGTATTCCTAGAAATAAGTTTGGAAGCGCAGTAAGTCGTTACTTTGATTTTGACCCACAATTCCGTGCGATGCTGTCCACTTTGGCAGGAGATCCGTGCACCGCGCTGTTAGGGGAACAGTCCCCGGTTACGCGTGCAGGTGTCATCCGTTGTTCAGGGCTCGTTCGGCTGCGGGTCTTGGCATATACCTCCAAACTTCCTGTTTCTTATTTAAGAGGTAAATCTTTTTAGATCTCCAGAGTAATAAACAGTACGAAGAATATTGGGAATATTTGAAGAATAAGTTGTGACTTGGGCAGTTGCCAAGAATGTCCCGGAACCCTGCTTCGTGGCTCTGGAACCCTGGAGAGTCCCCTCTTGCAGGAATGGGGAGACACTCCTTGCTTGGGATCCGGTCTCCTGATACAAGCTTGGCACCGGTAACCACGGAGGTGGGGAAAGAAAAAGGGAGAGGAGAGGAGGAGAGGGCTGAGGATAGAAGCGGGGCCAGGGCAGGCCCCGTGGAGCCAGCAAAGCAGCAGGACGGGGAGGCAGGACCCTGGGAGGAAGCTGGGGCGGGGTCGCGAGGGCAGGGTGTCTTCTGAAGCAGCTGTCCTCCGCATGCGAGAGCTGTGAAGTTAGCACCGAGTCCCCGAGCAGGAAGATCAGCCAGCTGGCCGCCGCCTCCGCTGCCACCTTGGCTGACTCTCAGAGCAGGTGGCTCAGCACAACCACGGTGGCGCCCCTGTCACCCTCGTTGGGGAGAACGCGGTGAACAGGTCATCCAGGGCAGCCCAGGGGAGGCAGCACCTTCACCGGCCGCAGCCTGCCTGTCACGCCTCCGGGCAGGGACGGGCTTTTTGCCAGGCAGGCCTGTCTCTGCAGGAGCCGGCTTCTGGACCTGGCAGCTGTGTCCAGCCTGGTTTTGCACAAGGGAGCAGCGTATTCTATGCAGGGCACTTGACACAGTTCATAGCTTCTGCCTGGAAGTTCAGTGGCTGCGGCCCCCTCCTCAGAGTGTGTGCCCTTTGGTCCTGGAGCAACTTGGCAGCCGTTGGGGCTTGCAGAACCTTTGACCCGTTTTCTGACACGCTGGTGCTTTGTTGGGACACACCAGGGGTCAAGCACTAACGTGCCCCCTGCCCACCCCACCCCACCCCCAGTTCACAGGGGACCTTGAGCAGGCTGGTATGGAGGGGAAGCTCTTACCCATGGCGGCCGTGGTCACTGTTCCTTAGCCTCCACATCTTGCCACGTCATTCCTAACCAGGTGTGCGATCCGTAGGAGGAGGCAGTGCACCGCCCGGCCAGACACCCTTACCTGGGACATAAATGCCCCGGTGGGACGTCCCCTCCTGACTTGCTTCTGTGATCTCACAGCCTCTTGCTTAGTGAAGCCTCGCACCTTCCCCGCATCTGGGAGCAAGAGAGCAAACGTCTCCAAGTCCACCCCTGTCAGCTGGGGCATGGCGGCAAGTACAGGTGCCTGTCGGGCCAGGCAGGTCATGTGTAAGCGAGTAACGCCACTGACGTGTGACCTCAGGTAGGGGTGTGGATCCTGTGGGAGAGGGTCGGCCACTGCCCCCCCCCCCCCGTTAGTTTCCTGTATGTGGATCTGCAGGTGGCCAGACTTTCTCTTTCTCCACATGGCAGAAACCTATATCTCAATAAAAAATCTGATTTGAAAATTAGGCGTCTGCTGATTTGTGCGTGGGCTGCGTGTGGCCCCTGGTATATCGCAGGGCTTGCCAGACAAATGGGATATGCGTTAGATGAATCTGCTCAGCACACGAAGAAATGCAGGGTAGGGTGGAAGGAGGCGGCAACCCCCTCAATCCCAGGGGACGAAGACCACTGGATACCGACCAGGGTAACTGACAACCAGCCCTCAAGACACAGCACTGCCCGCGGTCCTGACCGAGGTACCCCAGCACTGGGCCTGACAAGCTGTGGGTCATCGGAACAGTCCACAGGGAGGAGATGTCTGCTCAGCATCCAAGTGCAGCCTGTCTGCCCTGCGCTCTACCTGTGTGGCAGCTTCTGGATCCCCAGAGCGGGCTCAGTGCCCGGCCAAATGTCTGTCTCTTGCGGGCAGAGCACCTGCCCGAGCTGTCTCCGTCTTCTCTGTGGCACTTCTTCCTGTTCCTTGCCATGTTTCGGTGCCTCTTGGTGGCACTTGTTTACCTACAGAGAAGGAACACAGCCAGTCATGATGTGGTTTTCCTTCTAGAAGCTCTCCAAGAACCGTGCCGTGGGTCCATGGAGGGCAGTTGTGTCTTTTCCGGGGAATTGGTCACAAGTTACCGGGGTTGAAAAGGAAGTGTGGTATTTTCACCTATGAAGTGCAAGAAACCACTCTTGTTCACAAGTAAAACTTGCCTTGAGGGGTTGCGCACAGAGCAGCCACAGTGGGCCCTTCTGTTTCTGTTGACCCCCAGGTTCTCAACTGGGAGCTCTGTCACCTTCCTCCCAGCCCCAGGGACAGTTGGCAGTGAATGGAGACAGTTTTGATTGTCACAACAACGGGAGGGGGGCATGCTACTAGAATCCAGCGGGGCGGAGGCCAGGGATGCTGCTGAACGTCCTACAGTGCACAGGAAGGCCTCTCACAACAGAGAGTTTTCTGACCCAAGGTATCAGGAGTCCCAGCGGTGAGAACCCCGGTTTGTTCAAGAAGCTGGTCTGTCATTGACTCTCGTAAAACCGGCTGCAAACCTGTGTGGCCCCATGGCCGAGAAGGAACCAGGTGTGAGGCCACGAGCTCTTCTGACGTTAAGTGCTCACATCTCCCCCTGGAAGTCGGCGTTCCCGTGCCCTGCTGCCCGGAGAGGAAACGGAGCCTCCCACGGCGAAGGGGCCTGGCCGTGGGACGGGGACTTGCAGCTGCCACGGGGTAGGGTGCGGAGCTCAGGCTGAGTTCACGTGGCTGTCCAGCCTCTGTGGCCATTGTGTCCAAATGAAACAGAGTGTTGGTAAATAGCTTCATGGGCGGTGATTTTGAAGCTCCGGGTTGTAGGTCTTAGCATCCCTGGGAAGGGAAGCCTGGACTCCGTCGCACCTGCCTGTGGCCAAGCCGCCTCTCCTCTGCAGGGTGTCCAGTGTGGGGCTCATGTCCCTGGCTTTAAACCTGCCCCCCCCCCCCGTGGCCTCTGAGTGCACACATCTCAGTACAGTGCCACTGGTTGGTGCTGCCCAAGGTCCAACCCATCTCCCCCTACTTGGGGTTAATTCCCAAAGTGGGTGTTGCGGAGAGGCCTGGAGGTTGGGGCTGAAAGGGGTAAAGCACTAAGGGGGGGTTTTGACCCAGGTCAGAGAAGTGGGTGTACCTACCTACCCACACACGCTCTCCAGCCATCTCCTTCCTCCCTGTCTGCTCCTGTCCCGTGGCCCCCTCCCGTCCTTGTGAATCTCATATACCTGCGATGTTTTCTTGGGACTGGAAGAGAGCCACGTGCTGTTTTGGCCCCAGGAATGCCATCCTTTGCGCAATCAGTGGCTTAGCCAGCATCACTCAGAGGATGAAGCAGGTCACGGCCTACTGAGGGAAAACACAATTCCTTGTTTTCATTTCTCTTTTTTACACGTGGGAACTTGCTGTGACAGAGTTGTGGATGTTTTTCTCACTAGCTTGTCCTGGGAAGGCAGGTTGGGAAATTACTAATGCACCAGGAAACAAGCCATGCTGTCGGGGTTTGGGATGCAGCTCGTTTTGTGAGTCTGACGTTGAAGGGATGAGCAGCGTGGCGTCACCGTTCAGAGAAAGGGCTGTGCAGTCCCACAGGCCTGGGTTTCGAGGCCAGGCTGTTTACCAGCCCAGTCATCTTGAATGAGGCCTCTGAGGGACTCTGTGCCTTGATGTCCCCATCTGTAAACGGGGACTGGTAACAGGCCCTCCTCCCTCAAAAGGCTGATTCAGAGATTTAACAAGTCTCTCCCCCAGTGATGAACACCAGGTGCAAAGTAGGCCCGTGGCTGTGGCCGCAGGAATGACAGCCACCGCTTCGGCTGCTGGCCGAGTACACGCAGCTCCTATCTGCGTTCTTAGAACCAGCGCATGCCTTGGAGCGCTGGGGCTTTCAGAGGAACACCCAGCAAGGACATTCACTGAGGACTTTGGGGGGATGTGAGTCTTGATGTGTCTCCCCACCACTGTTCCTGCCTTACTTTCCAAATATCGTCCAGTTGATCTGAGAAGCCAATGCTCTGTGATCTCGTCTCCACGAAGATGGCCTCCTTGTGGCCAAGCCCGCCCTTGCTGAATCCAGGCTGTAAAGTACGAGGCTCCCCCCAGACAGCAGACCTTTTCACCCCCGTCAGTGGTTCTGTTTCATGGGTGGATTTCCTTGTGGTAGATACGGCAAAGCTCAGCTTTGAGTTTCTCCCGGCTGTGCAACAGCAGTGTGGTACGTAACCGAGAGAGCAAGACCTTGGATGAGTCGGACCCGGGTTCAAACATCAGCTGTACCACCGGGCTTGGGGCCTGGACCGCTCTGTGCCTCAGTTTCCCCATCTGTAAAACGGGGCCAGTAGCACAGGCCTCTCGGGTTTGACAAGAGGATTAAATGTGGCGTCACCCAGTAGGGGCTTCTCCAAGGGGCTTCAACTGTGGTCACATTTCAGGTAACCCTTTGTTCAGACTTTCCAGTCCCAGAACGAGTCGAGTTGGCAGCTTGTCTTGTATTACAGTTGGCTTGTCCTACTTCCTGTCTTTTATTTTTAAACGTCGGAGCATCTGAAAATTCAGTCTGGAGCGAGGGAAGCAGATGACGTTATTTTGGGCACAATAACCCCCGTCCTATTTTGGGGTTAGTAAAGAAGTGACAGTAATAAAAGCTCTCTGGTCCCAAGGAGGCGAGGCACACAGGAAGTTGCTGGCCCTCTGCCAACCAGGTGGCCTCTTCCCACAAAATGCGATCGATCCGCCGTCACTTCCCGCTCGGTGGGCCGGTTTCCGCCCGGGAGGCCGGCCGGTCGTGGCCTCGTCTGCCTCCAGGTCTGGGGATCGGCTGGCTGTCTGCTGGTCCAGGATGGCCTCGGCTGTGAATGATGAGGCAGCCAGGGCCCTCGGGCTGGCCAGGTATGCGTGGCAGAGCGAGAGCGGGAAAGGCCCACCCCCTGTAGCACTTTCCAAGCTCTGACTGTGTCACGTTCGCTAACTTTCCCCTTGGCCCCGGCGTTCCCCAGGTAGAGACCAGAGTCAGAGTGGGAGGGCCCTGCAAAGTCACAGGGCAGAGGACGAGGCAGCAAGTGGTGGAAAATTGGGGCCAATTTTACAACTAGCACAGACAAGTAACTTGTTTTAGGGAGGAGAGGGGAGTGTGGGAGATGGGGTGGAGGGCGCACGAGGGTGGGTCTCTAGGGTGAGTGAGATTTCACTGAGGGAGAAGGAAGAGGGAGGCCAGGGACGACTGCGCCTGCACTGGGGCTCACTCCACTGTGCTCCAGAAAGGGCCACACGAGGGCCTTCAATGTACCTACCAGAGTCCCGCCTGCCTTGACGTGGCCAAAAGAAAAATGAAATTAACACGCAGTAAAAGGAGCTTTTTTGGCTTGGAGTTGAGGTCTGTAAACTTGAATGCACGTGTAGTCAGTTGAGTATCCACACCATCACACTCAGGATACGGGACAGTTGTGTCGCCCACCAGTACGCTCTCATGCTGTCCCTTTACGGTCGCACACTCTCCCCAGCCCTAACCCTGATCTGTTCCATCGCTGTGGTTTTGTCTCCCGAGGATGTCCTCTGCGTGGAATCCACAGTGCCCTCTGGAGACCAGCTTCTCTCACTCGCCACCGTTCTTTGCGATGCACGCGAGTTGGGTGTACCTGAGGTTTGGTCCTCTGATGGCTGAGGAGCATCCCAGTGTGTGGAGAGACCACCGTGGAGCCATTCACAAGGCGCCTGCGTTGTTTCCGGTTGTTGACAGTTTTGAGCGAATACAAACACTCGTGTGCTTTTTATGTGGACTAAAATGCTCATGTCTTTGGGGTAAATACCTCAGCGGGGGATGGCTGGGTCATGTGGTAAGTGTACGAAAACGGCCAGCCCGTGTTCCCGCGTGGCGTAGGGTTTCAGGCGCTGTGCACCGGGGGTGGAGATCTCGCCATTTCCCTCCTGATACTGAGCATCTTTTCGTGTGCTGATTTTTCTTCAGCCTCTTTTCTCTGGGAAAGGTCTATTCGTGTCTTGTCCCCATTTTTAAAACTTAGGTGGTTTTTCTTTTCCTGTTGTGTTTTGATGGTCCTTCTATATTCTCTGTGTAAGTGCTTCGTCGGAAGGTCATTTGCACGTATTTTCTCCAGTCTGTAGCTTTTCTTTTCCTATTTCTGAACAGTGTCTTGTTTGTGACAAGACTCGCTAATTTTGATGAAATCCAGACCTCGGTTTTTTTGATCATGCTTTCGGTGTCCTGAGAACTCTTTGATTAAACCAGGGTCACAAAGACTTTTCTCTCAGGTTTCCTTCTAAAAATTTTACAATATGACACTTAGATCTGTGATTGCTTTTGCGTTAACTTCTCTGTAAGGTGTGAGGATGTGGTCAGGTTGACATACTCCCCACGACTGCTCTCGTGCCCAGAGCCAAGTGGAGGGGACCCAGAGAGGAAAAGGACCACCGTTCTTCTTTTAATGGTTATTTGTTTTTGAGAGAGAGACACACACAGAGTGTGCAAGCGGGGGAGGGGCAGAGAGACAGGGAGACACCGAATCCGAAGCAGGCGCCAGGCTCTGAGCCATCAGCACAGAGCCCAATGTGGGGCTTGAACCCATGAACCAGGAGATCATGAGCGGAGCTAAAGTCAGACACTCACCCGACTGAAACACCCAGGGGTCCCAGGCCCAAGGTCTTCTGATGCAAGAGGAAAGTTTCCTCCTGTGTGAGTTTCCTGTGGCCACTGAAACTGAACACCACAAACTCAGGAATTTATTCTCTTAGAGTCCTGGAGGTCGGAAGTCCAAGATCAGTGTGAAGTCAAGGTGTCAGCAGGGCTGGCTCCTCCCCAGGGCTCCAGGGCAGAATCTGTTTCCTTGCCCCTTCCAGTTTCTAGAACCACCGCAATGCGTCCTCCTTTTGTCCAGGGATGACCACTTCTGTCGGCTGCTCTGAGACTCTGCTCCCGTGCCTCCCTCATTTACGGGCCCTTGTGACCACCCTGGGCGCACCCAGAAAATCTGAGATCACCTCTTCCTCTCCAGGCCTTAAATTAATCACATCTGCAAAGTCCCTCTTGTCATATGAACAACAGCAGTGAGGACATGGCCGCCTCGGGGGAGCCCTGGTTCCTCTTACCACACCCTCTCTCAGAGTTCTGGGCATGCAAGGACAGCTGCAGACTGAGGCACAACAGAACAGAGAAAAGCAAGAGAAACACAGGCTCCCCTTCCCCACCACACCCAGCATTCAGGGCCACGTTCCTGCCCTTTGAGCCAGAAACAGAGGGCTCGCCTGGAGGCCTGTGTGTGCCCCGCGCCATTTCCAGATGTCGGGCTGACTCGAGTCCAGGCTGGACGGTCCTTGAAGGAAACGGTGGTAAACTCGCTGCAGCTTCGATGGTACCTCAAATTCTGGTCGTCTCCCCCCAGTCCACCGCCATTATTTCCTTTCCAGAGCCCATCAGTAGCTGCCTCATGTACTCTGTACGTTTTCGTAGCTGCATTTGGTGGCATTTACTCCCATCTTACCCAGATCTGGAATCTCCAGTGTTTTCTCCACCAAAGTGTTGTGCGATAGTTGTGCATGCGAACAAGGGATATGCTTTGTGAACATGCGTTATGTCAGGGAGTGAACGCTCAGTAACGGGGATATTACTATTATGGTGGTCAGCATTTATTGAGCACTTTGTGCTCATTAGTTTTTATAATTTTCCCTATGAGAGTGATTACCATGTTTTGGCCCATTTTACAGATTAAGAAACTGAGGCTCAAAGAGGCTAATGAACTTGGCCAAAGATCCATACTGAGTGAGTGATGGTGCCTGTATCTCACACCAGATCAGTGTGACTTGGGGGACCCCAGGCTGTAACCGTTCCCTCTTGCAGTTTTAAACCTCCCTCCTGAGTGCAGACCTTGGCCACGTCTCTGGATTCACAGAGTGTCCTTTGGCTGTCCTGACACCCCATTACCGCTCCCATCAGGTGAGAGTTTGAACCCCACCTCGACAGCGCAGAGACTGCTTGGGATCCTCTCTATCCTCTCTCTGCCCCTCCCCAGCTTGCTAGCGCTCTCCCACACTCACTCGCTGTCTCTCCCTACCTCTCTGAAAATAAATAAACATTAAAAAAAAAAAACTTCAAAAAAATGGGGGCACCTGGGAGGCTCAGTCGGTTAAGCATCCAACTTTGGGTCAGGTCATCATCTCACGGTTTGTGAGTTCCAGCCCTGCGTCGGGCTCTGTACTGACAGCTCAGAGCCTGGAGCCTGCTTCAAATTCGGTGTCTCCCCCTCTCTCTGCCCTTCCCCCACTTGTGCTCTGTCTCTCTCTCTCTCAAAAATAAATAAGAACTTTAAAAAAAAAAACACTTCAAAACAATAAATAAAAATAAGTTATTAGCTAAATGGCAAAATAGGAGAAAGGCATCTAGTAAGGTGTCTTGACCCATGCCAGGCACTCAAGATGCTGTCTGCATCTCTAAAGATCCCAGAAGCATGCTGTGTGTCTCAAAGGACTCTGGTTTGCAAAATTTCTGAAACCCACTTTGAATTAGCCTAAGCTGAAGAGAAGTATTGATTGATTCACGTAACTGCAAAGCCCAGGGATAGTGTGGCTTCAGTGGCTGGATCCAGAGGTTCACATACTGTCAACCTTCGTTTCTCAAGCAGGTGTCCTCCATCTGGCAGAACTGTGGCCCTTATGGAGCCTGTAGATGCGGGTCCTGAGAATGTGCACTCCCTCACTGGCTCCAGCCAGAGTCTAGAGAAGACTTAGTCATCACGTCCTTCCCAGTAGGCCCAGCCGAGATTCCAGCGAAGTTTCTGATGGGCCAAGCCTTGTGTCATCGGCTCGTCTCTGAGCCGTCTGACTGTGGCCTGGAGAATGGAATCCCATTAGCCAAATTTGCCAACTGTGGGCTGAAGGGGTGGGGCATTCAGCCACCTCAACTTCTGGACTGAACGTGGTTTCAGTGGGGGCCGTCCCCTGAAAGGAGAGAAGGGGAGTGGACACACATGTCCATTCTGGGGGTCTGTCCTCCAGCTGTGAGTCAAGCCACAGCCAGCTACCCCAGCAAGCATTTGTGTAAGAAGCCTGTGACGCCTCTGGGCCGGGCATCCACGCCCAGGGAGCCCCGAGATCTTGCTTCGGGGATGGAATCTTCTGCACGTCCCCAGCTCATCACTCCTCACGGAGCGGGAAGTGTGCCTTAGCCCTCCTTAGCAGGCGTCTTCTATCTGGCAAGGCAGTCTGGTTGTATCCACCAGGATGAATTAATGAACTTGGGGGCTGCAGGGGGCTGCCTAGGGTTGTAGATACCCCAGGTGTGACTGCTGCTGTAGAGTTTTCTCCCAGCCCGTGGGCTGGGCACTGGAGAGACTCTGAATGTGGAAGAGTCGTCCGGGACGAAGGTCCTCTTACCACCTGTCAGGAGCTCTCCCATCCCTGCAGGGAGAACCAGGGCCTTCACGTTAAGGGTGAGGAACAGACCCACTGGGGAGAGGGGGCGGGGTCAAGGCAGGTGGGAAGGGGCTAAGCCCTGGGCACACCATGAGTTCCCAGAGGAGGCCTTGGACTCTAGACCCAGCTGCCTTGCCACATTCCAAAGCCACAGGAACTGCTCACATCAGCAGAGGCAATTCCATTAAGGGATTCATTTGTTCCACAGGAATTTTTCTAAATACTCATTTACTTAATTGGAGAGTGAGAGAGCATAAGAGGGAGGAACAGAGAAAAAGGGGGAGAGAGAATCCCAAGCAAAGAGCCTGACACCGGGCTTGATCCTGTGAACTGTGAGGTCATGACCTGAGCCGAAATCACGAGTTGCACGCTTAACCACCCAGGTGACCCCAGCAGGAATTTTTTCATCAGTTTCCATTCCTTGTTCCTCACTGACCCTGGGGTCAGCGGTTCATGAGAGATCCCCATTAACGGCTTTAAGAGGACTGTTTCGGTCATCATCTTCCCTCACCCTGCTTCCGGTGAAAATGAAGCCCAGAGAGGCGTAACGACTTGCTCCGGGTCGCATAGCTGGTGAGTGGCCCAGCCGAGACTCCAAAGCAGGGACTCAGGCAGGGAATCTGGCAAGGCCTCCCTGGTGAGATGCCCACGGCTTCCAAGGGAAGGGTGGTAACGAGCTCATTCGCAATCCTGTTGTAGAACGTCAGAGCTGCGCAAGTCCCAAGGATTAGTGGAGTAGAGAGTGCCGAGCAGGCTCAGAAATCAAGAAACTGAGGAAGGTCACGACAGATCGTTCCTACGCAGATAATCCTGGGGTCAGCGAGATGTCACCCAACTTGTGTGGACAGTCCCTGGCACATGAGTCACCAGATGTTAGACACTATCATGGCCAGCCTCTGGATGTTATGCACAGACGAGACAGAGAGTCGGCAAAGTTGAGCAACTTGCCCCCGCTCGCACAGCTTGGAAGCATCACAACTGGCTTTCAGTAGCCAGCTCTCCGAGACTCTAAGGCCCAGGCACGCTCTTCCCCCCTTACTCCAAGAGTTACTAAGCACAGACAGTCGGTAGCCTTCAGAGAAATACAAACGATCAGAAAAAGAGGCGGTGGGGACAGATGACAAGGGGGCAGCCCCTGCTCTCAAGTAGCTTCATAGAGTTCCCTTGAGTAACTGGCTTACCAAGTGCATCCCTTTAAACACGGAGGGCCTGCAGCCCCCTAAGGAGGGCGTGACAGGGACTCCCACTGCGCACAGGTGGCGGCAACCCCTGTTACACGGCAGGTGCACAGTCATCGTCCCTGCGCGCCCTGCCTGGCTTCTTCTCGCTGGGACTTTTGCTGCCGGAGCTCAGGGACTGATCGGCGACCTTGAGCGAGCCCGTGCCCTCCTGTAGGCGGCGTGTTTTGAGAGAGCAGCGCTCAGCTCCTAGTTGGAGGTGGTGAGGGCCTTGGCCAGCAGGGGTTTTTGGAGAAGCTAGTTTCGAACAGACTGAGGAGCTCCCTTCCTCTAGAATCCTTACATAAAGAAAGCAAAGACCAGGCCGTTTTCTTCTGTTCTCTGAGCCCAGACTGGCCCTCACCCAGCTCATAGCCTCAATAAAGGAGATCAGATGGTTCAAAACTGGCCGCATTATTATCTAACCCACGGGTCCACATGGGGCACCTGGGTGGCTCAGTCGGCTAAGTGACTGACTTTGGCTCAGGTCATGACCTCACAGTTTATGAGTTCAAGCCCCGCGTCGGGCTGTGTGCTGACAGCTCAGAGCCTGGAGCCTGCTTCCGATCCTGTGTCTCCCTCTCTCTCTGCCCCTGCCCCACTCACGCTCCGACTCTCTCTGTGTCTCAAAAAATAAATGAATGTTAACAAAAAAATTTAAACCACGGGTCCCCAGATTACAGCCTGGGGGCCAGATCTGGCTTGCTACTTATTTTGAAAAAGGTTAATGGGAACACAGCCATGGCCGTCCACTATATACCGTCCATGGCCGCTGCGACATGGCAGTGGCAGAGATGAGTATCAGAGCCCGTATGACTTTTGCAGCCTAAACTCCTCACTGTCTGGCCCTGTAGAGAAAAAGCTTGCCAACTTCTGCACTGAACAGTCGGCAGCAACGTCCTCCAGGGTGATCTGCGCAAGGAAGGACGGCTTTATGATTCAGATGTGTACGTTAAAGAGGGAGGTTGGTCCTCACCTTGGCAGACAGTGTAGGACAGTGACCGAGGGCCGGGAGACTCCCGCCCTAGAACGAGTTCCTTCCCTTCTTCTGGCCTCCGATCCCTTGTCTGTAAAATGCAGTTATCAGTAGCCCATGCCTGGTTGTGCTGGAGTGAGGCCTGACCTCGGGCCACTGCCTGGCCCATCGTGAACGTGGTGCACATTCCCGCCGTCTCTGTTGCTGCTTCCATGATAATTACCGTCCACGACACAGGCATGGCTTCCTGCGCGTGGTCTAAGTCCTGTTGCTCAACAGGCCTGTGCGCAGGGGGAGGTTACTGGACCTTACTGGGTCTCAGTTACCTGCTCCAAAACGTGGGCACAACTGTACATCCTCCCTCTCGGGGCTGCTAAGAGGGTTACCTCATGGCCAGGCACCGGGTTGTGCTTCGGAAATCAAGGGTGTTTTTGCTGCAGACGTGTCGCATTCTGTTTAATCCTTTTTCTGCATCTGTTGGGATGATCACTTCCCCCCCTTCATTCTGGGAATGTGGTATATTACACTGTGAGTGATTTTTGTCTGTTGAACTATCCTTGCACTCCAGGAATAAATCCTACTTGATCATGGCGTAGAATCCTTTTATATGCTCCTGAATTTAGGTTGCCGGTATTTTGCTGAAGAATCTGGCATCAGTGTTCATCAGGGATACTGGTCTTCAGTTTTCTTGTAGTGTCTTCAGCTCGTCACCCGGGCAATGCTGGCCTCGTAGAAGGAGTTAGGAAGTGCTCCCTCCTCTTTGATGTTCGGGGAAAGTTTGAGAAGGGTTGTCGTTAGTCCTTTAAATGTTTGGCAGAATTCCCCAGTGAAGCCATTAGCTGCAGGCCTGGCCTTGGTCAGACTCTGGATCACTGATCCCATCCTCTTACCAGGACAGGTCTCTTTGGATTTTTTATTTTTTGGATTCAGTCTTGGTAAGCTTTGTGTTTCTAAGAATTGGTCCGTTTCATCTCAGTTATTCAACGTATGGCACAGTCATTCGCAGCATTCTCATGGTCATTTTTGTTTCTGTAGCATCAGTGATCATGTCCTCATTTCAGGTTTTGGTCATTTGAGCCTTCCCCGCCTTTGGTCCATCTTGCTAAAGGTTTGTCAATTTTGTGGATCTTCTCAAAGAACCAACTTTTTTAGTTTCATTAATTTTCTCTCCTTCTTTTCCCTGCCCTATTTTGTCTGTCTCTGCTCTCACCTTTATCATTTTCTTCCTCCTGCGAACTGTGGGTTCAGTTTGTTCCTTTTCTGCTTCCTGAAGGTGTAAAGTTATGTTGTCGATTTTAGATCTGTTTTTTTTAAGGCGAGTGTTCATAGCTGTAAACTTCCGCCTCAGCACTGGTTTCACTGGATCCCAGAGGTTTTGGTATGGTGTGTTTTCATTTCCATTCAGCTGGAAGCAGTTTCTGATGTCCCTTGGGATTTCTTCTTTGATCCATCAGGTTGTTTAAGAGCGTTTGAATTTCCACAGATAGGTGAATTTTCCAGTTTTCCTTCTGTTCATGATTTCTGACTTCATCCTGTTGCAGTCGGAGAAGATAATTCTTAAATCGCTTGAGATCTGTTCTGTGGGCTAACATACGGTCTACGCTGGAAAACATCCCTCGTGCACTTAAGAATCGGCCGTTGCTGGGTGGGGTCCTGTGTGCATCTGTCAGTTGGCTGTTCGGGCCTCTACTTCTGTCTGGTGATTCTGTGCATGATTAACAGTGGATACGGAATTCTTCACCTATAATTGTAGAACGGTTCCTCCTTTGACTTTTGTCCATTTTGGCGTATTTTGGTGGACCGTTATTGATGGGTAAATGTTTGTAACTGTTCCGTCTCTTTGCTATATTGAACCTTTTCTTAACCTGTAACGGCCTTCCTCGTCTCTTGTACCTTTTTTGATGTAAAGTCTTTTTTGTGATACATCAGTACAGCCGTGCCGGGGGTGCCAGGGTGAAAATGAGACCTGCGGTCCCTCTACTTGGAGATTCATTCCTTCGTTTAAAACTCCTCACCTCGACTCCTCTCCCCCGTCAGGCCCCAGGCACCAAGCCAGGCTCTAAGACCAAACCAGCCGTCTCTGGCCGCAGGGAGTTGTGGGTCAGCCTGGAGGCTCGGGGAGGGGCAGGAGGAGCAGTCGGGGGAGGGGTCTGCCTGCCTCCTGCTGTGACGGCACTGGGGGCGGCCCCCTGGCACAGCCGGCATACAGGGAGCGGCCCCGAGCCCCTTAGCCAGGGCAGGTAAGCCCCCTTCCTCCTTCGGGGCATAGGGGCTCCTGGGCCGGTTTCCTCATCAGACACAGACAGGCCCCCCACTGTGTCCAGCTGAGCCACCAAAGCCCTGCAGGTGCCAGGCCGGGTCATCTTCTAGTCCCCCGGCTGCCTCCTCCAGCCTCAGCAGGACACGGGCCGTCTCGGGTCTGGCTCGTTGCCAGGAGGCAGAGGTTGGAGGTCTGTGACCACCTTAGGGTGCAAGTCGCTTCTGAGTAAAGAAACATCAGGAAGTGGCGAGTCCTTGGGGAGCCTGAGCAGCCCAGGTATTTGGGGGAATTTGACAATAAGGGCGAGACCTATGCTTTGGTGGGGACCCAAGTTTGTCGTTTTGGCCTCCAATCTGCACGTGCACAGTGGAAAGTGGGGCAACTTCCCAGTCAGTCTCTCAGCTCCATGACCCTGGGCAGTGTTCCCTCTGTGCCTCCCATTTCTTCATCCACAGAAAGTTGCTAATCACCCAGACCTCACAACGTGGCCGTGGGGATTGACGCAGGGGACACAGAACCACCCGGCCCGGAGTCGGTGTGGAGCTCCGTGGAGGAGAAATGAAGCCCCCCTTTCCAGCCTTGGTTCAACCCAAGCAGCATAATGCGAGCAGCCTAGAAATACAGATGGGTCACTGTAAACAGAACTAAGGGGGGAATCTTTACTTGTTAGTACACGTAGAACCCCTGCCGTTAAAGCGGTCTTTTTGACTGGAAAACCAAGAAAACTCAATGAGAAACGAAGCATTTAAGCACCTATTTCTGTGCGTGTAAATTTTTTACAGGAATTTTAAATATAAATTTTTTTTTCAACATTTATTTATTTTTTGGGACAGAGAGAGACAGAGCATGAACGGGGGAGGGGCAGAGAGAGAGGGAGACACAGAATCGGAAACAGGCTCCAGGCTCCGAGCCATCAGCCCAGAGCCCGACGCGGGGCTCGAACTCACGGACCGCGAGATCGTGACCTGGCTGAAGTCGGACGCTTAACCGACTGCGCCACCCAGGCGCCCCAGGAATTTTAAATATAAATGATTAAGATTGCCTTAAAATATGTAAAATATAGAGAGATAATGAGTCTAAACTCTAAAAGGTAAGACCGGGCTAAGGCAGATCCCCCCCCCCCCCCCGCCCCGGTCTGCCAGGGCTCCAGGGACAGGCACAGCCGCTGCACCCGGGGCTGGGGTGGGAGAGCAGCCTGCAGCCCTAGAAGCACGTGAGCAGGTGTGGACCAGAGCAAGAGTCCTCCATCCGTCCCCCCGTCCCTCAGCAAATACTGCCGTGTGCCTACTTGGGACCATTTCAGATACTAGTATTTACTTAGCAGTGAATGAATGTCCCTGCCCTCATGCATATTCTAGTGGAGGAGAGACACGTTAAATGAAGAAGTAAAGGGGGACATGTCAGATGGTAATTGCTACGGAGAAAAATAAAATGGCCAGAGACATCCCATGGGGGTGCGTGGGGAAGGGGCCTGGTGGGGAGGCGTTGCGTACGGCCGTGGCAGGCCACCAGGAGAGTTTGACACTGTGTGGAGACCTCAGGGATGTGGCAGGCAGAGGAAACAGCATGTGCCAAGGCCCTGAGGCAGAGCTTTCTTGGCCACAGCAGGCAGCCAGGATCAGGAGCAGAGTGAACAAGGGGGAAGAGGCAGGGCGGTCAGGGGGGCAAGGAGGAGGCCCAGTCACATAGGGCCACGCAGTCCAGGGAAGACGCTGGCTGCCACGTGGAGTGACAGGGGAGCCACCACAGGGAAGAGCTCTGTTGTGAATGAGGATGTGGGATCGAGAAGGGAGCAGAGAGGCCAGGTGGAGGGTCATGTGGCCACTCGGGCGTCGGGAGAGGGCGGCCGGGCCGGGCTGGTGTGGGCAGACAGCACTGATTCAGGAGGTGCTCTGGCAGTAGGGAGGATGGGATTTGCCACTGGGTCGATAGGGGCATGAAGAGAGAGGAGTCAGGACGGTGCTACGGTTGCTGGTGTAGGGGACACGAAGGAGACAGTTGCCATTTATAAAGTGGGGATGGCCATGGGGGAGTCAAGGAGGTGGCTCGGGACACGTTACACCTGAGATGCTGGTCAGATATCCCAGGGGAAATGGTGAAGGGCCCTCAGCGTAAGAGCCCGGCCTTCAGGATGGAGGTCTGGGCTGGGAACCGACTTACAGGGGTCACCGCGTGTTGGTGGCACGTCATGCTAGGAGACTGGGCAAAGTGGCTGAGGAAAGAGACGGGGACGGACCCCCGCCCGCCCGCCTTGTAGAAGTCGGGCCCTGAGAGGGAGCAGCAGGGAGGACGGAGGAGGAAGATCCAGGGAGTTTCAAGACGAACCCCCACCCAGAAGCCCCAGGGGAAGGTGCACCAGGCAGGAGGGCACACGGAACCGGATCTCGGCACCCTTGACGGGAGCATCCTCTGCACTGTGTCCAGGAGGCAGCGACGTGTGGAAGGGAATTGCCTCTGGGACTCAGGCAGCCCTTTCCAGTTTTGGGCGTCCCGGACAGGTCCTCACCCTCCGCGAGCCTCTTCCGTCACAGGATGCTGACACCCTTCTCAAGGGGGACCCTGGCGACCTTCCTTTCCACTTCCTTGGTCCTCCGTGCCCAGGACCCATTCACAGGTGCCATCTCGGACCCCTGGGAGAGCCAGCGGCCTCCCGCCGATGCCGCACACAGTGTCTGACGTGTGGCCGGAGCTCTTTCCGCACAGCTGCGCGCCTCGTCTTCCGTCACCTCCGTGAGGAGCTTGGTCTGCCCCGGCCCGGGGCCTGCCCACCGTTCTCAGAATGGCTCGTTTGGTTTTCAAAACGCAGCAGCGGGATCTGTCAGACTAGGCCGTGTCACCACCACACGGGGCTCTGCTGGGGCCTCCGAGACCTTAAAGGTCCCGTCCTCTACCAGGCCTCCCCGGGGCTTGCCCACGGAACGGCGCTCCCAAAGGCTGTCCGATGCCAGAGGACGACCCCGGGCTGGGCCGAGTCCAGACGGCAGGAAAATGGCCCAGGGAGCAAAGGGAGGGCTGGACCTTAGCGGGAGGGAGACCTCCCCGTGTCCTCACCTGCGCCTCAGTCCCTCACTTGGTTCACCTCGGGGGAGGCAGCCTCCCCCCACCCCAGGTCCAACGGTGCGGGACTCGTGCCACGTGCGGCCGCCCCTTCCTCCCACCGCCAGCAGCGCCCCGGTCTGGTGAGCCCGAGGGGACGGGAGCCCGCGCTCCGGGCCCAGGCTCCGGGCAGCCACGGCTGTGTGAGCAGGGGTGGGGCTGAACACGGAACGGATGCGTGGCCGTTACAAAATAATTGGGGCAGGGACCGTGGTCATCAGAGCTGTCCGTTCTCCGGGGCCTCCTGCCCGTCCCCACCCCCCCGTCTGTGGACCCGTAGGAGACGCTGCCCTGGCCCCTTCTGGTCCGGCCGCAGCCCCGGAAAGTAGCTACCCTCGTTGCCGGCTCCCAGGGGAGCAAGTCATGGGTCTGTGGGGGGAGGGACTCGCCTGAGGTTCCAGGCCTGACCCCTGACCCCAGCGTCCGGGCCTTCTTGGCCCCGGCCACCTCCCCTCTTCACACCCCACCCCCCAGAAGGCAGCGAGGGCTGCCCTGTCGCGCCAGGGCTAAAAGCGCAGTGTGGCTGCGGCATGTTCTGCCCGCTCTATGCGTAGGAGGGCGGCACAGAGACCTCCTTCTCTGCCTGACCTGGAAAGACCCCCTTCTCGGGCTCCGGGGCAGAACGCACCTTGCCCGGCTGCTTTCCGGCGAAACACGGCTGGTGTGCTGCCGGCCGAGGGCCAGGCCCGCTGCTCTCCTTGCTCTCAGTCCTTCTGGACAATCACTCACGCGGGGCGCTCTGCTTTTTAAGCCCCATTGAAGAAGCGAGGGGCCTGACACTCAGGGTGCGGGAGTCCCTCCCACCTGGTCCCTCAGGATTTGAACCCAGGCTGGCGGCTCCTCTTCCTCGAGCCGCGTGGGGCCGGCTGCGTGGAGTCGGTGCGTCCCGAAAAACGGCCGGTACAGGGGAGACTGTGCGGGGAGTGCGGGCACTGTGCCCAGATGGGCCACCCCTCACTGTGGGTCCTCTCTGAGCCTCAGGGCCCTCCTCTAGAAATGGACTTATTAAAGGTGGGAGCGGGACCATCTCACTTAAACCTCTGTGGGGCGGAGCCTGCTCTCAGCACCTCAGGTGTGTTAACTCACTTGCCCCTCCCGTCACCTAACGGAGGGGGGGCACAAAGGGCTGGGGAACTTGGCCCGGGTCCCTCCGTCTCTGAGCGGAGACCTGCCCTTGGCCGTCTGCTTCCTCAGTTAAACAAGACCTAAGGCCTGGCATGTGGCCAGCCACACGGCAGGCTCAGAAGTTTGCTTCCCTTCAGCGAGCGCTCCGAGGCCCACGGCCCCGCGCCCGGCTGGCCCTCGCCCAGCCTTGGCACCTCCTCATGCTGCAGTGACTGTGCCATTGCCGCCTGGCTCCAGTGGGTGCGTACAGATGGTTGGTTGCAGTTTCCCTCCCCTCCAAGCTGTGTGCCCTGAGGGTGAGCCCTCTGGGAGTTACTTCTGTCTGGTGCCCACGAGAAGTTCTCCAAGGTGGCTTGAACTGAAGCCCCCACCCACCCACCCAGCCAGCCCCATGACCTTGCCAGGACAGTGGGCGGGGCCCAGCGCCCATCTGGTCCCAGCGCCACGGGGCGCTGCTGGGGAGAGGTGGCGTTCCTGGACTCCACCGCCCTATATGAGCCTCGCTCTTGGCTCAGCCCTGGGGGACTCAGGGTGGGCCTGGTTCTGTCCGGCTCTTACTCGTCTCTGGCCGTGTATGCTTCCGGAAGGTGCCGGGTCTCGCTGGAGCAGCAGTGTGGGCAAGCAGGTGCTTGGGCACAGCCAGCGGTAGGACCAGGGAAGTCCTGCTCTCCTGGGGCCTTGGTTTGCTTGGGGGCAGAAACTTGAACAGGCGATTGTACCTGCCGGCAAGGGGTCAGGGCCGACTTCTCACAAGGGAGAAGTGGGCCCTCTAAGGGCATCTGGGCAGGCATTTCAACAAGGAGCAGCCAGGACAAGGAGAGGAGGGCCCAGAGGGGCGAGCACGGACAGATCATGTAATATCTTGGGACTTATGGCCACACCTATAGCTGCGTATTAATCATAGCATTCAGCTTTATGTTAAATGATGGTTTCTTGGGGACATAGGAAAATCCTGGGGTAGGACCTTGACCTAAACAGTTTTTTTCATCATCTGTGCCATTGGAGTGTCTGGGTGCCAGGCCCCCCGAAGCTACTGAGCATTAGCGTCTTCTAGAAGAGTCCCACATAGCTGGGAAGGGGTTGGAGCAGGGTTTCGTTCCTTGTCCCAGGAGCCCAGCCCTAAGGCCGGTGTGTCCGCTACCCCCTGCCTCCTGCATCTTCATAGCTCTCCACCTCCACAACCGTCTCTAAAAACAAAAACTGCTTGCATCAGCCTGAGGTGATCCCGGGGGCTGGCATGTTGGTGTCCTGGGTGATGCTCAGGGGGGACAGGAGAGTCACCAGGCAAAGTCTGTTCCAGCGTTTAGCGTGAGACGTGTTGGGTGGTGATTTTGTTGGCGGTCACATACTCCTAAAGGAGAGAGCCCATTGCTGGTCCTCGTGCTTGGGGCCGGCAGGCCGTGCCGTCTTGGTGTCGTGCAGCCACGGACGGATACAGCTGCTCCCTGGCTCTAGAGTGTGGTCCACCGGCCGGATCCTACCCACTGCCCGTTTCTCTAAATTGTGCTGGAACACAGCCACACACATTCAGTCACGGACTGTCTGTGGTGTCTTTACGCTCCAAGGGCTGAGTAGTTGTCACGGGAGTGGCCCACAGAGCCTGAAATGTTGACTTCACTCAGAAGTTTGCCGATCCCGAGACTCTTGAGGCTGACCTGCCTGGGGTGGGATGGAAAACTCGCCACGGTACGTCTTTCAGGGGAAAAAGCAGGAGCACAGTGCACACGTTTCCACTTTTAAAAATAGCAAACAGGGGCGCCTGGGTGGCTCAGTCGGTTAAGCGTCCGACTTCGGCTCAGGTCATGATCTCTTGGTCCGTGAGTTCGAGCCCCGCGTCGGGCTCTGGGCTGATGGCTCAGAGCCTGGAGCCTGTTTCAGATTCTGTGTCTCCCTCTCTCTGACCCTCCCCCGTTCATGCTCTGCTATTTTTTTTTTAATGTTTATTTTTGAGACAGGGAGAGACAAACAGTATATACGCGCACACACCCTCACCTGTCTTTATGTACATGCTCTATATGCAATGGATCGTTCTAGAAAGATACACCGAAAAATAACTGGTGGCCTGGAGGATGGGGGTGGGAAGCCTCACTTCGTACGTTTATCTCTGCATGCTTTTTTATTTTGCACCACTTTTTGTGTTTCTTACTCAAGAAAATAATTTAGTCCCAAAGTACACTGAAGCTGAAGAGTGGAGATAAGGAAGACTCCCTGGAGAAGGGAGTATCTTTTGCCTTATTTGCCTTTTTCAGGAAGATGTAGTCACTGTCTCTTTATACGTGGGATGCTTCTTATTTGAATGGCATTTTCATAAGACTTGAGAGAAAGCTGTAAGAGAAACTTGGAATGGCTGGTTATACTGAAATGCACATAAACTTTTAGTTGAACCCTCGAGGTGGAAAGGCTTGGGGGCACCGTAGAGAACGATCTAAGCCTGTCTTCCTCTTGAGCTGCGCGAGGCATCCCTGTAGGCAAAGTGCCATTTTGGTGAGGGGAACAGAGCCTTTTCGTCTTCTGATGGTCGTCTCGTTCCTTGGATGAGTCCTGATCTGGTCTTGAATGGTGAGACAGGGCACACATCGGCCAGGAAAACACCAGAAAATCTTCACCAGCCATGTGGATCTCATACCCGCCAGCCTTCACGGACCGTGCTCAGATCTGCCCTCTTCCAAGGAGAGCTTAAAATTCTTTCTCCAGAAGGTCCAGATACAATCAGACGTTCAACCACTTTGCCATCTCACCACAATACCTGCCCTTGACCTCAAGGATAAATGGAACAGTTCTCCTTTTAGCCACTCTTCCGGTTTGCAGAATCACCCCCAAGTGACTTGGTTACTTTCAATCTGTGGCTCACAGCCGTGGCGCACGCACTGGATCCACCCGGAAGGGGTCTAGTAAGACAGAGGTCAAGCCCTGCACGGTGCCATAGGACTTCTTATTTCTGTGTCCCACTGGTGATTCTTAAGGGTACCCAGGGTGGAGAACCCCAGCTTGAGGGAGGTGTTGGAGGAGACGCTGGGAAGGTGGTGGAGTTAGAAAACCCTAAGCTTACCTTGTCCCATGGGTACAACTGGACGGTACATCAGCATAAATAACCCACAGACTCTGCAGGTACTGGCAGAGAAGACGATGCATTAAAGAGGACAGCAAAGGGCAGAGATGTGGTGGGGAACGAAACAGGCCCTTGCTGTCCACGGTCAGGAGGGGGCAGCGGCTGTGGAGAAGGGCAAGAAATGGACAGTCAAACCAGGGAGCCTGAAGGAGGAAGACGAATTCCCGTAACCTTTGGCTTTGAAAGTGGTATGTGCTGAATTCTGGGAGTTTTAAAACCAGAGGGGTTTAAAGCCCGTAATTTTTAAATCACCAGCTTCTGGGAGACAGGAAACGGAGTCTCCACCCCTAAAGAGAGAACTGGACAAACAGCCCACGGAAATAGGGCATAGAAGCAGCAGTTTGAATAATGCCTGGGGCCTGCCGGGGGTGGGGGGGCAGTTATGTACTCACCTCAAAGCAGATCCCAGGGAGGATCCACCAGGAACAAAGGAGCTGGCGGGTGCCATCTCTGTCCCCCACCCCCACACGGGACCATCTGCTGGGACCAGTGCGAGGCCAGCATCCACCACCCAACTTGCTTACGCCGAGCCTCACCCCCCTGCGCTTTGGCACATGGGCCCTTTCCGGTCACCTGCCCCCAGTCCCCGTGCTGCGGGTCCCCTCCCCCAGAAGACCGGTGCACACCTTGCCAACACCACGTCTGCCACACCGCGCTCTGCGGGGCCTCACCCGGGGGGCAGTGGGGGCAGGCCCTGTGGAGGCTGGAAGCAGACTTCCTTGACAGTGCACGCCATGCCCTGGGACCGAACAGCGCCCCCAGCAGGCCAGGAAAGCCTCTGCAGGTGACTGGACTGAAGGAGGCAGCAGCCCGGACAAAACCGGGTGCATGCAGCTCGCAGAGGAAACACCCCTCGGAGCGCCGGGTTCTGGGGGCCAGGGGACCCTGCACTGCAAGGCCTACAGCACCCCTTATTCCTAAGACCGTTACTTCCGAGAGCACGAGATGTAGCTGACATTCCAACACACGGGACACAGAGTTGGACCGGAGGAGACAGAAGACTATGTCCCAGAGGAAAGCACAGCACAGAGTCACAGATGAGATGGATACAAGTCATATGTCGGTAGGGAATTTCATGGTCATAACAATGCTCATTAGACTTGAAAAAACTGGAGGATATCTGTGAGAGTCGTAATGAGATAAAAAAAGAAAAAAAGAGCCAGTCACAGATAATACAGTAAGTGAAATTAAAAATGCTCCAGATGGAATAAATGGCCACAGCTTCAGCAGCAAACAACTCGGTCCCACAAGTGCTCCAGGGTCCAGCGTGGCAGCAGCCATGTGAAGCCACCCCCCAGCTATGGAAGGCAGCTCCCAGCAAATGGAATATTGACCGGGTCTCTACACTTGGTTTATAAGCGAAATGAAAAGCAAATCTCTCTCAGTGGCCATTTTTCACTGATGAGCGGCTGAGACCATCGGATCGATGGCACCCATGTGCTGGGGCCTAGGATGCCACGATGAAGCACCCCAGTGGCTTATTAAAAAGAACAGGCAATCATAGGGCTCCCGGCATGTACTACTCACGCAGACGTGGATTCCTTTGGTGCCGCGACAGTAGCCAGTGGGAGCAGAAGAGGGAGTTTCTGAAAGGTTTGCCAAGTGGACACGTCAGGTCCAGAAGACCCTACAGGTCAAGGAGTACGTACGTGGGGGACATCTGGGCTGTGTCCTGGGTGACCAGCAATACTCCCTTCCAGCTGAGGGCCTGGGCCAGGCTCCAGCTGAGTGCTAGGTGCACAGTGTCCATCACCGGGACATGATGTCCCCACCGAGCTCCCCGTCTCCATGACAGTGCATCCCTTTGGCCCAGGAAGTCCACGTTTTGCGGGCCGGGGGCAGGAAGCTTCTCCACCATGTTTTCCCTGGCCTCCCGCCCACTGGTTGGAACATTCCATCCCTGCGTGAACCCCAGGATGGCTCCACCAGGACCAGAAGGACAGGACTCCACTTGGACCTGGGAGCCATCTTGTCCGAGGCGAGATGAGCCCTGCTGGAGGTGGCAGGAGGGGACTTTTATCAAGCACCCAAAACAGTGTCGTGCTCTGTCACACAGACCTGCCAGAGAGGGTCCTGCAGCGTCCTTCCTTGAACTCTTTTGTGCCATTTTGTAAAACAGCCTTGAGATGTAGTTCATGTTCCATGCAATTCAGGCACTTCCAGCATGCACAAATTACATTTTTATCACGTCCTGAAGGAACCCCGTATCTCCCTGGCTCCCGGCAGCCACATGCTTCCTGTTTCTCCAGATCATGCTATCTGGACGAATGGAGTCACCGAGTATGCAGACTTTGGAGGCTGGCATCCATTACAGCAGGCGTTTGCAAGGTTTGGCCCTGCTGCATCCCGCATGGAGGAGGCCCCGTTCCCCTTTCCCCCCGAGGGGTTTTGTTTGGCCTGAGAGGTCAGTTAGCACGTGCCCCCTGCGTGGGGGGGGGGAACACGGATTCCTAGGTGTTCCGTGACACAGGGGCATAAGGAAGTAAAGACCCCACACTGGCAAGACCCATGTGCTCTCCTGTTAGGTGTGAGAGTGAACTGGGTCCTGTGGGGATGCGAAAGGAAGAGAAGAATTTTAACAAGATCTTTTTGTACAGAACACTCCGGGCCTCAGCTTCTCCTCCTTGATCACACTGTGACTTTACTTGCTAGTAGAGAGGGGACGTCGTTCACGGGGGAGTTTTATTTTCTGCTTTTAAGGAAAAGGAAGGTCAGAGTCCTTTCCTTGCATTTGCCGCTCTCCGAACGCGTGGCCACAGCGGTATTCTGGAGCGGAGTTCTCTGCCACTTGTCACTCGGAGCAGAGTTTCATTACTGCTGCAGCTGAGTGACAACACTGCCTTGTACGGCTAGGCCACGTCCTCCATCCTGCTGATGTTTGGGTTGTTGACGCTTTTTGGCCATTCTGACTAACGCTCAACGTCCAGCTTTCTGCATCGGACGTGTTTTCATTTCTCTTCGGCAAGCGTCGAGAGCCGCCAGGTCCTGTGGTCACTGTAGTCACTTGAGGAACAGCTGGACCGTCTTCCAAAGCAGCCACCACACTTAGCATTCGCGCCAATGGGTAGTGGGGTTCTGCTTTCTCCACATCCTCCCCAACATTTGTTGCAGCCACCTTGGGGCTGCAGAGTGATACTTCATTACGGTTTGGATGTGTGCGTTCCGAAAGCCGATGACGTTGAGCATCTTTTCGCGTGCTTCTGGGTTATTTGGATATTGTCCTTGGAGAAATGTCTTTTCAGATTTTGGCTCTTTTTGTAATTCACTTGTCTGAATGGCAGTTTTTACTATGATCCAGCTTATGGAGGGGACTCGGAATCCCAGGGTGCATCAGTGACCTGTCCAGGTAGTCCAGCTGGTAAATGATACAGTGCAAGATTTCTGTCCTCAGGTCCCCTGCTTTTTCTACCCAGGCAAGGGGACAAGGTCATGGTCTCCCAGGAGACGCAGAACAGAGGAGAGACGCCCCTTCGTGCTGAAGTAGATCTAAAAAGATTACCTTGGGGCACCTGGGTGGCTCAGTCGGTTAAGCATCTGGCTGTTGACTTCTGCTCAGGCCAAGATCTCATGGTTCATAGGTTCTAGCCCTGCATCAGGCTCCACTCTCTCTGCTCCTCCCCCAGCTCATGTGCTCTGTCTCCCTCTCAAAATCAATAAAGTAAAAACAACAGTAGCACCAGCAATAATCTGCCTTATTTCAGGGGGTCTCCATCAGTGTGAGGCTTCCCGCCTCCCTGGACTGGCCTGTGCAACAACCTTGGCCCCAGCACTCTCAAGGGAAAGGACCCAGGGAGTGGGCAGCTCTCCTTCCCTCTCAGAGGGAGCTCAGCTGTGCTCCAGGCACCGCACCCCCTGCTTCTCCCGGGTGAAACAGACCCACTGTCTCCGGTCTTCCCATACTATTCAATTGCCAGTGTTTGACATAAAAATCATTGTACGGTGGTAAGAACATGTGATCTACCCTGCTCCATTTTAAGAGTACAGTACGTTCTTGGGGGTTCACAGGGACAGTGTTGCAGCTAAGGGCTCTAGAAAGGATCTGGGTTTGCTTCCTAACTCCGCACTCAGGAAACTGCTGTTCCACTCTTGATTCCGGGACTGTGACCGTTTTCCACACCACTTGTAAGTGGAATCCCACGGAGTTGTACTCTCTGCAGACTCCCCTCACTTAGCATAATGTCCCCCGGGTCCGTCCGTGGGGTCGCATGGGTCAGAATTTCCTTTAAGGCTGAGTGACATCCCGTCATACGTGTACACGTTTTCTTCATCCATTCATCAGCCGCAGGCACTTAGCTCGTTTGCAGGTCTTGGCTGTTGTGCGTAAGGCTGCCGCGAGCCCGGGGGTGCAGATACCTTTTCAGGATCCCGATTTCAGTTCTTTCAGGTACACACCCCGAGGGATGGCTGGACTATGCGGTCTTCCCTCTATAATCGTTCGAGGAAGCTCCATGCCGTCTCCCATAGCAGCCGTAGCGTTTGATACTCCCACCAACAGCGTGCAAGGCTTCCGGGCCCACACTTGCTCAGTGAAACTCGGTGTCTTGTGAGAACTGCCATTCTGACAGGTGTGAGGCGAGACCTTATTGTGGTTTTCATTTGCGTTTCCCCAGTGGCAGGACCATCTCGGCATTAAAGTGGACGTTTCTCCAGAGACAACGTGCAAATGGCCAACGGGTATAGGAAACTATTTGGGACAGTTTTTGACCTACAAAAACTGTGGCCTTAGGGGCTGCCAGCTCTTATCCAACTGCTTCTCGGTCTCCCCAGCTGTTACTACAGCTTCCTGCCCCCCGGACTTTCTCCGGAGGTCACACACTCAGTATGAGGCCAGCCGCCCTCCTCCAGTGGCCTCCACGGCTCTGGGTTTACGGAAGTCACTGCAAAAGCTTCTGCCCATCGCAACCAGCAGTGCGGCTTAGCTCATGGTCACTGCTTGCCGTGGCCTTGAGGATGGAGCTGTCCCTGGCCCCAGTCTGGCCCCTGTCCCACCTACATTCACGGTCAGGCCCTCAGCCCCAGCGGCAACTCTGAGAGGCCACACGCATCATCCCAGTGATACCTCACTGCAGCCCTGTGGAAAATCCTGCCTCCTGAGGAGAAGCAGCTGGCTGTGTCTGGCGGGCTCCCACCCCACCCCTCCTGGCCCAGGGCCCTTTGCACCATGAATCACACAACTCTCTTCTCATCCTTTTCAGCTCTTCCTCCTCTACCCACTGCGATGACCCAGTCTGGTGCCCTGCTCACAACACCCTGTGTTTATCCCTGCTGGGGCAACTTCTCTGGGGTCCGCCCTGCCTGTCCCACGTGGGGCTGGGGCCCCTTTCTACCTAGCACAGTATCTGGCAACATAACTCACGTGGTCAGAGTGGCTAACTGTCCCTGGAACTCTCAAAATAGCTCCACCTTTAGTGTGTCCTGGGAGCTAAGGTTCGAGAACAAGGCACTTGCCTGAAGAAATGCAGCCAGCCTGTGGCTTTCCATGTGGCCGACTCCCCATTCCTGGCCACAGCATCCTGACGGCCACATGCTCATCCCCCTGTGACAGGTCGGGGAACGAGGCTCAGACAGCAAGGCGCCCTGCCCGTGGGCCGCAGGATTGGGACCTCCCAGCCCGGCCCTAATGTCAAAGGCTAGGTTGCGTCCCCACACAGCGGATGCCATTTCTCGACAGAATGATGTTCCTACTGACTTGTAACTCTCCCTCCCAAGAGTCACTTACCTCAGGGCCAACAGGCTCTGGCAGGACTCACCCCTCCCTCGCATGTCGTGCCCAATAAGGGTGGCCACAGAGCGAGGGGCAGCCACTTGGACCCTGGATCTTGAACAGGGGCGGGGTGGAGGGGTAGTTTCAAATGACATTTATATCCAAGTCCTCCTGTGAGCACCACGATTCCTTCCAGCATCTTCTACCCATCATGTAAGGCGCCTTCTGGGATAAAGAGGCCTTTTGGTAACTCAGGTAATACCGACAGAGAAGGACAGGGTGCCCTTGGGCCTATGGCCAAATGTCCTTCTGAAGGAGGGTTGTGTGGCTAAGCAGCTGGCCAGGCCGCAGGAATGAGGAGCCACAGCTCACCCTTGTTCAAGGTCATGTGTGTCCTCTCCCTCTGCACACAGAGCAGAGCACCACCCCCCCCACCCCCCCCGCGCGACTCCTGAGGGAGAAGGGAGACACTCGAAGGAAGTTTCCATTTTGTACTGGAGATGTTGTCCTCAACAAGGGACTTCTCACTGAGCACAACGCCTATGTCCCCGAACCGGCGTGACAATCAGATCATTGTAAGCACGACCACTGCCGAGTGGCAGGAAGGAATTGGGAGACTGCGCAGAACTCACTGGGACCCCCGGGGGCAGAGGCAGATTCTTTTTGAACGTGAGCCATCCCCTAAGTCATCTAGATGGGGCCCGGCTGACCGGGTCTGCCACCTACACCTGGGTGGCCTCGGTCCTGCCGAGCCTCTGTGCTCCTCAGTAGATGGGCCGTCTTCCCTTGCAGAGTCTGGGGGGACCCAGGTCACACATCTGGAAAGGTGCTGGCACAGGGAGGCTCATGACCTGAGTTTCATCTCAGCCTGTTTTTTTGCAGGTATTTTGTGCCAGTAAGATGTGTACCGTAGAAGTTTTTCTTCTCATTTTTGACCAGCTTAAGCTCACCCTTCAGAGAGCACTCTTGTTCAAGTACCAAATCTTAATGATTCCACTATTCAGATCTCAGTCTTTGACAGACAGGGTGACCCCAAGAATGTCCACGTCCCAGTGCCCAGAACTTAGGACTGTGTCCCCTTACGCGGTGCAGGGGACTCTGCAGATGTGGTTAAGGGTCTTGAAAAAGGCAGAGGGCCTAAGTGGGCCTCGTGTGATCGCAAAGGTCCTTTGAGCAGCGAGAAAGAACTGGAAGCACCGAGGAAGCACTCTCGGCCGGGGCCTCCGGAAGGAGCCAGCAGTGCCGCCACTCTCTGCTGAGCTCTGTGAGACCGTTTTGGACGTACAGCCTCCACAACCATAAGACGGTACATTGTGCATTAAAGCCACTAAGTAGGGGGTCACAGGTTACAAGAACCGTAGGAAATAAGACCGAGTTCTCCACCTCTGCGTTCATGGCCACAGCCTGGACCTCTCAAGTCCCCCCTCCACCTGGCAGACAGGGGTCACTTTAAGTGCATCCGGACCGTGGCCTCCCCTGGCGAGAGCCTGCAGGCGGGGCCACCTCACAGCCCTCCACCCTGTCCCCGGGAGCCGAGAGCCTCCCGCCTGGGCCCGCACACCCTGTCGGGCAGCTCCTGCCCTCCTGGGGGCCACAGCCTCCTGCCCATTGCTGCTCTGGCCACCTCTGTGACTTATCTTACGTGTAACGTCCACCTTCCCCGGGGCCTGGGGGTTTTGTCCACTGTTGTAGCTGCAGGGGCTTGAACAGGGTCCCGCCCACATGGGTGCTCAACCACAGAACAGAGGGACAAAGTGACACATCCCACAGGTTCTTCCTGTGCCTGGTAGGTCGCACGCCCTTCCCGTTGCGTCCTGGGTCCTCATGACCCGCCCTCCCCAGTCTGTAGCGCTTCTGCTGTCCTGCTGTCACGTAGACCATTTGAAACCAAGTAATCGTCCCAGTTGGACTCTGGTGGCTCGTTGGCTCTTTGACACAACGCCGTGAGGCGCGTCCTCATAATTAGACATTGGTCTAAATCCGGGTTATTCTCTCAGGATGAGTTCCACCAGAAGCGCCCATTTTTGCTACACCCTCCTTGACGTTAAATGCAATGTTCTCCAAAGCATTTTCTTTTTCTCTCGTCTCCCAGCCAGGGCACGCTTCAGTGACGACGGGGGAGGAAAGCCACGGCCGGCCTGTTCTTTCACAGCCTTCAAACTGGGGCCAGAGCTAACCCCCCCCAAAGCTAGTTGGACGCACACCTAACGCTCGGGGGCTTTTGAAGACGGAAAATGCGCATGATCCGGGTTTTCCATTTCCCCTGTTGCACTCACCAGAGCTGGGTAGCGACTGTCCCCTCTGAGACCACTCCTGCCGTCCTCACACCCTGCTGGTTGGACGCCCCGCCTGGAGCCGTTTGCATTTGGAAGCCCTGACTTAATCAGATTCTCCCCTGCTCTGTCTTACAGCGACATTACTCCTCCCGGAGAACCACTGACCAAGAACAGCCGACCCAAAGCGGCTTCCCGCTTCCCCAAGCTGTCCCGAGGTCACCCCAGAGAGACACGCAACGTGGAGCCCCAGAGCGGCGACCTCTGACCTCAGCAGCATCCCAGACTCGGGCCCTATGTGCCGCGCCAGCTGCCTCTCCCCAGCAGCTCTGCGTCCGGCCTGGCCGCAGCGGCTGGTCCCTTACTCCCTGGAGTGACAGCCATGTCCACCCGGTGACCCCCCAGGGAGCTCACCCTCCCCACCGGCTCCAGGACCCTAATTAAACTGCTCAGTCTCAGAGGGCAAGGAGGCTCCTCGCTGGACGGTCACACGCACACTCTCCCAGGGCCGGCGCGGGGCAGCGGGAGGGTGGGCGCCAGGTCGAGCTCGCAGCCTGCTGGGTGACGTGCACAACTCTGAGATTCCGTTGGGTCAGAAACCTTGTCTTGACTCTTTCCCACGTGGGAATTAGAAGGACTGTTATTACCCTTTTTCCTTTAATGTCACTGCCTGCTGTAACCTTTGGACACGTGGGGTGCAGAGCGGGAGGTCTTCCCCCTTCCCTTTTCGCTCTCCACCAGTGGTCATCAGACAACCTGCTGTGGCCCCCGTGGCCAGCAGTGGCCGACGCGGCCTCCTTGTGAAGGAGCCCTTAGCGATGCTGAACTGGGGTGCTTGCAGCACTTTCCCTGCCTTCCTGGGTTGGCTTCTGGACGTACCGGCCCACGTAGGAAACCTGAGGCCGCCCCGGGCCCACGCGCACCTCCGTGGGCTTGGTGGCACCTCCACCATCTGGGCCAGCCCTCGGCAGCAACCCAGGGACCCTAGGCTGGCCAGAATCCAGGGCCTTGACCTCACTAGCCAAGAGGCCTCGAGGTCATAAGAGACATTCCGTTCTGCGAACCATCGTGGAAGAGGCTGTGGCCCCGGGGCCTTGCACACCTAGCACCTGGGCCCTGTGGTGCTCAGTGTGGCTCCCTGCGAACTTGGACCGTGTCCACTCTGAACAGATCGTGGTCCTTCCCTAAAGACATGCTCGTGCTGGACTCTCTACCCCCCACGTGCTCTTGGTGCCCCCGGCCCGGATTCTTTGATTCCCCATCTCAGAGCAGGCCCCGTGGGCTGGGGCGGAGTGGGGAAGGGGCTGAAAAGGAGCAGCTCTGCCCGGCTCACGCTCCACTGCTCCCGCATCAGATCACCTGAGAACCAGAGCCCTTTCACAGTGTCAACACCCAGAATCACACAACTGTCATGCTCAGCTGGTGCGTATAGTCACGCGGAGCTTGCGCCTTCGGGGGGAAATGCTGACATACTAGATCAGATGTGAGACGGAGCAGGAGGAAGATGGGGCTTGAGGTGTTTGTGAAAAATGGCCAGTGGAAGGCTGACGACGTCCGCCTCCTGGGGCTGCTCGAGTCAGCCTGAGACTTGGCAAGCCACCCGGTAAGCATCGAGCCTTTTCCCGGTGGAGGGGAACTCTGGAAGGTCTGCGTGCAACCCCCTGCTCGCCAGAAGGAAGCGGAGACCGCGGACGCACAGCTCTGCAGGGCAGCCGATGGGCCCGAGCTGCTTGTGAGGGGACGTTCAGCCAGGTGAGCCAGGCCCCGGTCCAGAATGAACGCCCTGTTGACGGCGGTCGGAAGCCAGAGGGGCCCCGCCGTCAGCTCCTGGGGGTTCAGAGGCCCTGAGACGCCAAGTCCCCGAATGGCACCACGGGGTGTTGTTGGCCAATGTGCCCACTGCACATGCCTTGCTGTCAGCTCCAGCCCCACGGTGCCAGGCGGCCCCCGTCGCTTGCTGTGCCATTGTAGTCCTCGTCGACTGAATCGGGGACCATCTGAAAGCTCAAGCGGCCCCAGGCCTGCCTCCACCTAGGTCAGTGGGAGGCAGGTGTGTGGTGCCCACAGAGGGACGGTCCTGCACTGCCGGCCTGGGAGCAGAACCCACCCCTGCGCTGTCCCCTGTTTGCATCAGATACGGAGTGGAGCCCCCTGTGTCTGACCACCCCCCGCCCTGCCCCCCACGCCGCCATCCCCACCCACGGGCAAAGGGTTCGGATCACCCAGCCTGGTGGGGACCTGACCTGAAACCAGTCTGCGTGTAAATCTGACCTCACCTTGTCTGAAACCCCTCCCAGGAACAGGCTTTGACACTCTGTGCAGGGATCCAAGTGCCCTGAACTGTACGGACAGATGCCAGGCCTGGATAAACACTTACAGAGAATCCCTGTCTTTTAAAGCTTAACTCTTCATGGAGCATGGGCCCTACACACAGACCACCGCCTCTGATTTCAGTTCAGACACGCACGTGACACACAACAGCAGCTCCTCCGAGCCTTAACTCTGGAGTCACGGAGAATGTTCGGCTGTGGTTCAGTCTATCCAGCTGCTTAGGACCCCCTGCCCTACTGTCTGGTGAGGCGGGATGGATGGAGAAGCAGTGGAATTCTGGTTCCTGGAGAAAGAACCAGAGACCCAGGTCCAGCCCGGTGCAGGCTGGGATCGGACGCACAAGCCCCCCTCAGCCCCATGCCCTGTCAGAAGGAAAGAACCAGAAATCGTTCCTGTCTCCTGGATCCAGTAAGATCGTTTGGTGCCTCCAAAGGTGGCATCCGAGGAAGGGGCGGCAGTGTTCCCCTGGGAGAGGACATTCTGTCCCGTTACCTTTAGCACCAATAACAAGGCACATGCGAGGGCTTTCTGGGTACAGAGGGCTCACCTGACTGAGGTGTAAAGACAGAACCCATCGTATTAGGACACCTGGCACGAGATGGGAACAGAGAGAGGGGTACGGGCCATGGTCTGTGGACGGGGTGTGACTGCACATGCCGGGCTCTGCTCCGTGGCTTGGCCCTGTGGAGTTCTCGGAGAACCACTCAGAGTTGGCACCGACCGGCAGGTGTGGCTTCTGCCTTTCAAAACAAGAGGCGGCCCAACCTGTCCACACCGCAGGCTGGATACAGCAGCAGCGGCCCATGCTGAGAGCTGACAGGCACGGCCGGCCTGGTAATTGATCCACTTTGCGGCCGAGAGGCAGGAAACAGGAACGAAGAGCCACCAGGCCAGTTGCTCAGAGAATACCCTGATTGCCCAGCTCCCAGAACCCGGGTCACACTAAGTGTCCCCTTTTTCTCTCAGCTCCACAGGGGACAGTTTGCAAGCCTGAGGCCCAGGTCTCTAGGCCTTGAACCGCACCCCACCCCCACTCCACCCGCTCCCCTTCACGTGGGGCACCAGCCAGCCCCCCACACGGAAGCCAGGCCTTATTCTCTGAGGTCCCGGCAGCCACCCTCCCCACCAGGCTCTTCCAGAAGCCTTTATGCTTCAGCCTCTGGCCCCTCTGTACCAGGGGCAGAGCCCGTTCCCGTGAGGGGCTCCGCTCCCCCGGGAACAACTCGCCTTGCCGGGGTGTGGACCTGACGCAGAGAACAGGCTCCCTTTTCCGCCCGGAGCCACCAGAGAAAGACACTGCGAGGGCCCCGCCTGCGCAGCAACAGCAGGCTGGCCCGGAAGTGTCCCCGAAGGGTCACACCTCAGGCTCCCTCTCAACCCCCCAGGCAGTAATTGTCTTGAGCTTTCCTCAGCGTTTCACTGGGGCCTGCCACGCGTGGAGGACCCCGGAGGGGCTGCCCGCAGGCAGGCATCTGCTCCTGAGCAAGGTCTCGCACGGCGATCATTCCTCCAAGTATTTTGCATTGTTTCATTAAAGCGAACATTAAATATTTGCTGTTCGGTTTGGCTTCTGTGCTAATTTTGCACAATTGTAGCACCGTATATTTTATCTAACACTTCTGTGCCAGAAAGTTCATTTCCATGTTTCTGTAACACGTGGTCTTGATTAGGTTTCTTAAATACAACTTGAGCTACGGGCTCAGGAGGCAAGAGGGGGGGAACATCGGTCCCCCCAGCCCCTGCTCAGAGAAGACCAGCTACAAGCTCACCCTGCCGCTGCCCCGATGCCCCCTGGCCCATTCCCCTCCGGGTTTCACCCCTTGCCGTCAGCCTTGAGCCATTGCTGGGTACGGGCTGGATTTTTGATAGCTGGAAGTTAGGCCCAGAGGTCTTTACTTCTGTGTCTAAATCCCAATCCCCATCCTGAATCAGTTTCCTTAGCGGAAAAAAGAAATCCGCTTTCTCTACAAGACGGTTGAGCCTACAGCGTGGATGAGCACACCCACTGGTAGAACAGGCTGAACTAGTGTCCTGAGGCCCAGGGGGTCAGTTCTTGGGGGCACATGAATGCTTCATCATAACTGGAAAACCACTACCGACCTGTCCAGGTACCACCCTTCCCCTTGGAACCAGGGAGGGTCTGCTTCCCACCTCGATGAATTAAGTGGAGTGGCCACTCCTTCACCTTGAAGATCCTTGATCACCATCAAGAGAGGCCATGCAGGGGGGAGGCCCTTGCAAAAACTGGGACTGGGCCATGGAAGGATCCAAAATGGCAGATTGCACATTTGCACCCAGAGGGGCCGAAATCAGCTGGAGAGCAGGAGTTTCCAGGAGTGAGGGGGTGTGGACCTCCTGAGGAGCTTTTATGATCAAGGATTCATCCTAGGAAGGATGGCTTTACTCCACAGCCTTAGTGGCACCATCCCCGGTGTAGTCATTTGGTACAACACTCTGATTACCTTAGTAGACACGGATGTCTCGGAGGAGGGAGATCTCGGAATGCAGGAGCCATCACATCCTGGGGGAAGGACCCCCAATGTCTGGGTCCCCGTGAGCCCTCTGCAGGGGGGTAAGACGGCAACGTATCTAGAGCCTCGTGCACTGTCTGGACGTGAGTGGGGCTAGCAGGTCACAGGTTGGCTCTGAAACGTGTAATATTATGTTAACTGCCCTCTTATGTTAAAGTTTACACAATAGAATTTTTAAACAAATGTGTTTAATTTTCTAAAATCTCTTATATTAAAGTTTTCTTTTGGAATAAGTTGTGGTAATTTTGTTACACTCTGGTTGAGACACACCTCTTTACAATGACAATAAAAATGATCATGTTTTATAAATTAGATGGCCCACTTACAGTTGGCTTCTCTGTGTTCTTTTTCAGCAGTTGGGGATTAGGTCAACTTTCAATATACACATCATGAATATTTCCAGAAAGGTCATTCCCCCATTTCATAGGAGAGCCTGGAACCAGAATTTGCTCAAACCAACCTCAGCCAAAATGGAGCAGAATCCCATTTTGAGTCGTTAGCCCTGTAGAATCAAAATACCATACACAAAATCCCTCATTGAATGTTCCTATTCACCTAGACCATTACTGGGCACCCAATGTATACCAGGCGTGGGCAAAGAGCAGAGGACATGACAGAGGCACACCACCCCCCCCCCCCCCGCCATCTTGCATTTGTATTCAAGGTGAGACCATGAAGAATGAAGATTTTCTAAGTCAGCCATCCAGGTAAGTACAGCCTGTGTTAGGTACCACGAAGTAATAGCTGGGCCTGGGGAGCCAAGAACAGGACCCGGGACCTACTCTGAACCACACAGGTGGGGGTAGGGTCTCCTCTGTGGCGCTGCTGACCCTGGGGGCTGGAGAAGGCTGTGCCGGATAGGCCAGTTCCAGTAAGGAATTGAAACGAGCCTGTCCTAGAAGGGAGAAGAATATGATTCGTGTGCTGTAGGCGGCTCTGAGGGATGTGGCCATCAAAACTATTAGTTGGGCTCAGGCATTGGTATACAATCATAAGGTCTTAATACCAAAAATATGCAACCAATTCCTAACTTAATACTGGGTTAATTGAACAATAGGAGCAATAATGCTAGTATGAGTAACAAGAAATGTTTCTCCTTGCATAAGCTTCTATCAGAGCTGATAACCACTGATAGTTAACAAGAAGATAAAAATAACTATAAGTATCAAACCAGTTGTCAACCAATACAGATATGCAATCAAAGAAAGATTAAAAGAAGTAAAAGGGACTCCACAAACACAGACCCCGCCTGTTTACCAATAACATCACCTCTAACATTTCTAGTATTAGAGGCACTGCCTGCCCAGGGACATTCGTTACACGGCCATGGTATCCTGACTGTACAAAGGTCGCATAATCACTTGTTCCCTAAATAGGAACTCCTATGAATGGCCACATGAGGGTTTTACTGTCTCTTAATTCCAATCCATGAAACTGCACCCTATAGAGCATTAATTCACTGGCCCAAAGAGACTACACCAGTACAACCAATAGGGACCACAGACCTCCCCATGGGCCAACAATTTAGGTTGGGGTGACCTCGGAGAATAAAATAACCTCCGAGGGACTTAGATTTAGACTTAGCAGTCAAAAGTGCAACATCACTTATTGATCCAAAATACTTAATCAACAGAACAAGTTACCCTAAAGATAATAGTGCAACCCTATTTTAGAGTCAATATTGACAATACGGTTTATGACCTCGATGTTGGATCAGAACATCCCGATGGTTCAGCAAAGTTTCATTTGTTCAACAATTACAGTCCTGTGTGATCTGAGTTCAGACCAGAGCAATCCAGGTCGGTTTCTATCAAACAACTTGGTACTAATTCTTACATCTCCATATCTGTGATACAGAGATTTAATTCTTACATATTTTTTTCTTTTTGTTTTCTATTTTTTTCTACTTTTCTTCAAGTATGCCTGGGTGCTGGACAAGCTGAAGGCAGAGCAGGAAGCACTGACATCTCCCTGTGGAAGTTTGAGACCAAGAAATACTACGCCTCACCGTCATCGATACCCCAGGTCACCATGACTTTATCAAGAACATGATCAGTCACCTCACAGACTGCGCTGTGCTGATTGTGGCAAGTGGTGTAGCTGAGTTTGAACCTGGCATCTCCAATAAAGGGCTGACCCGTGAGCATGTTCTGCTGGTCTATACACTGGGTGTGAAGCAGCTCATTGTGGCAGTCAGTATGACAGACATCACGAACCTCCTTACAGTCGTGCACGCTTTGAGGAGATCAGCAAGGAGAGGAAGGCCTAAGTCAAGAAGATCAGTTTCAACTCTGAAGCTGTCGCCTTCGTGCCCATCTCGGGCTGGCATGGGGACAGCATGATAGAACCCAGCAACAAGATGCCCTGGTTCAGAGGCTGGAAGATCACCAGGAAGGAAGGAAACGTGGTGGGCATGACCCTGCTAGAAGCGCTGGACTCCATCATGCCCCCTGCCCTCCCTGTGAACAAGCCCCTGTGGTTATATATAAGATTGGGGGCATTGGCACCATGCCCATGGGCCGGGTAGAAACGAGCTTCCTCAGGCTAGGCACGGTGGTGACCACTGCCTCCTGTAACACTACCATGGAGGTCAAGTCTATAGAGATGCACCATGGGGCCCTGGCTGAGGCCCTGCCTGGTGACAATGTGAGCTTCAATGTGAAGCTATCTGCGGGGAAGGAAACAGACAATGAAATCCAAGAGGCACAGAGAACTCCCTTTGGATGTAACTTGCATCCATCCTCTGCATGATATATCATAGTGAAACTAGCAAAATACAAAGATAAGGAGAGAATTCTGAAAGCAACTAGGGACAAATGGGCATTCACCTACGAGGAAAGACACATAAGGGTAGTAGCAGACCTATGCACAGAAACTTAGCAGGCCAGAAGGGAGTGACAGGAAATATTCAATGTGCTGAATAGGAAAAATATGCAGCCAAGAATCCTTTATCCAGCAGGCTGTCATTCAAAATAGAAGGAGATACACAGGTTTCCCCCCCAACCAAAAAAACTGAAGGAGTTCATCACCACTAAACTAGCCCTATAAGAGATCCGAAGGGGACTCTGTGAGTGCAATATTCCAAAGACCACAAAGGACCAGAAACATCGCTACAAGCATGAAACCTACAGATAACACAGTGACACTAAATCCGTATCTTTCAATAATAACCCTGAATGTAAATGGACTCATTGCTCCAATCAAAAGACACAGGTTATCAGAATGCATAAAAAAAAAAAGACCCATCTATTTTCTGTCCCATTTTAGACCTGAGGACACCTTCAGATTGAAAGTGAGGGGATGGAGAACCATCTATCATGCTACTGGAAGTCAAAAGAAAGCTAGAGTAGCCATACCTATATCATACAAACTAGATTTTAAACTCAAGGCTGTAACAAGAAATGAAGAAAGGTATTATATCATCATTATGGGGTCTATCCATCAAGAAAAGCTAACAATTATAAATGTTTATGAACCCAATTTGTAGCACCCAAATATATAAAATAATCACAAACATAAGCAATCTTATTGGTAAAAAGGTGGTAATTGCCAGGTGACTTTAATACTCCACTTACAACAATGGACAGATCATCTAGGCAGAAAATCAATAAGGAAACAATGACCCTGAATGATACACTGGACCAGATGGACTTGACAGATATATTCACAACTTTTCATCCAAAAGCAGCAGAATACACATTCTTCTTGACTGCACATGGAACATTCTCCAAGAAAGATCACATACTGGGTCACAAAACAGCCCTCAATAAATATAAAAGAACTGAAATCATACTATGCACATTTTGAGATCACAATGCTATGAAACTTGAAATCAACGACAAGAAAACCTCCAAATGCATGGAGGTTAAGAACATCCTACTAAAGAATGAATGGGTCAACCAGGCAATTAAAGAAGAAATTTAAAAATATGTGAAAAGAAATGAAACCGAAAACATGACAGTTCAAACCCTTTGGAATGCAACAAAATGCAGTCCTAAGAGGAAAATACATTGCAGTTCATACCTGTCTCAAGAAAAATCCCAAATACAAAATCTAACAGCACAGCTAAAGGATTAGAAGCAGAACACCAAAGAAACTCCAAGGCCAGCAGAAGAAGAGAAATAATAAAGATTAGAGCAGAGGGGTGTCCGGGTGGCTCAGTCAGTTGAGTGTCTCACTTTGGCTCAGGTCATGATCTTGCAGTTTCTGAGTTCGAGCCCCACGTCAGGCTCTGTGCTGACAGCTCAGAGCCTGCAGCCTGCTTCAGATTCTGTGTCTCCTTCTCTCTCTGCCCCTCGCCCTCTTGTGCTTTGTCTCTATCAAAAAATAAATAAATGTAAAAAATTTTTTGAAAAAAAGAAAAGATTAGAGCAGAAAGAAACAATATAGAATCCAAAAAACAGTAAAACAGATCAATGAAACTAAGAGCTAGGTTTTTGAAAAATAAAATTGATTAACCCCTAGCCAGACTTGTCAAAAAGAGAGAGGACCCATATAGATAAAATCAAGAATGAAATTGGACTTATCACAAACAACCCCTCAGAAATATGGTTATCAAAGAATACTATGAAAAATTTTATGCCAACATACTGGACAACCTGGAAGAAATGGACAAATTCCTAAACAGCCACACACTACCAAAACTCAAACTGGAGGAAATAGAAAATTTGAACAGACCCATAACTAGTGAAGAAATTAAATCCGTTATCAAAAATCTCCCAACAAATAAGAGTCCTGGGTCAGATGGCTTTCCAGGGGAATTCTACCAGTTAATACCAATACTTCTCATGCTGTTCCAATTGTAAAGAAAACTTGTGGATTCATTCTATGAAGCCAGCATTACTTTGATTCCCAAACCAGACAGGGACCCCACAAAAAAGGAAAACTACAGGCCAATATCCCTGATGAACATGGATGCAAAAATTCTCAACAAGATACTAGCAAATCGAATTCAATGACATATAAAAAGAATTATTCACCATGATCGAGTGGGATTCATTCCCGGGTTGCAGGGCTGGTTCATTATTCCCAAACCGATCAATGTGATTCATCACATTAAAAAAGAAAGGAGAAGAACCGTATGATCCTGTCAATCGATGCAGAAAAAGCATTTGACAAAATATGGCACCGTTTCTTGATAAAAACCCTCAAGAAAGTTGAGATAGAAGGAACGTACTTAAACATCATAAAAGCCATATATGAAAAGCTCACAACTAATATCATCCTCACTGGGGAAATACTGAGAGCTTTCCCCATGAGATGGGAACAAGACAGGGATGTCCACTCTCACCGCAGTTGTTTAACATAGTGTTGGAAGTCCTAGCATCGGCAGTCAGACAGCAAAAGGAAATAAAAGGCATCAAAATGGGCAAAGAAGAAGTCAAACTTTCACTTTTTACGGACGACATGATACTCTACATGGAAAACCTGAAAGACTCCATGAAAAGGCTGCTAGAACTGATACATGAATTCAGCAAAGTCATGGGGTAAAAATCATTGTACAGAATTTGGTTGCATTTTTATATACCCAGTAATGAAGCAACAGAAAGAGAAATAAAGAAACTTATCCCATTTACAATTGCAACCAAGACCATAAAATACCTAGGAATAAACCTAACCAATGATGTAAAAGATCTGTATGCTGAAAACTATAGAAACCTTATGAAGGAAATTGAAGAAAACACAAAAAAATGGAAAAACATTCCATGCTCATGGATTGGAAGAATAAATATTGTTAAAATGTCAATACTCCCCAAAGCAATCTACACATTCAATGAAATCCCAATCAAAATTCCATCAGCATTCTTCTCAAAGCTAGAAGAAACAATCCTAAATTTTGTATGGAACCACAAAAGACCCTGAATAGCCAAATTAATATTAAAGAAGAACACCAAAGCAGGAGGCATCACAATCCCAGACTTTAGCCTCTACTACAAAGCTGTAATCATCAAGATAGCATGGTATTGGCACAAACACAGACACATAGACCAATGGAATAGAATAGAAACCCCAGAACTAGACCCACAAAAGTATGGCCAACTAATCTTTGACAAAGCAGGAAAGAGTATCCAATGGAAAAAAGTCTCTTTAGCAAATGGTGGTGGGAGATCTGGACAGCAACATGCAGAAGAATGAAACTACACCACTTTCTTACACCACTCACAAAAATAAACTCAAAATGGATGAAAGACCTAAATGTGAGACAGGAAACCATCAAAACCCCGGAGGAGAAAACAGGCAACAACCTCTTTGACCTCAGCCGCAGCTATTTCTTGCCTGACACGTCTCCAAAGGCAAGGGAATTAAAAGCAAAAGTGAATTATTGGGACCTCATGAAGATAAAAAGCTTCTGCACTGCAAAGGAAACAACCAACAAAACTAAAAGGCAACTGACAGTATGGGAAAAGATACTTGCAAATGACATATCAGATGAAAAGTTAGTATTCAAAATCTATAAAGAACTTAGGAAATCCAACACCCAAAAAACAAATAATCCAGTGAAGAAATGGGCAGAAGACATGAATAGCCACTTTGCCAAAGAAGACATCTAGATGGCCAACAGACACATGAAAAGATGCTCAACATCACTCATCATCAGGGAAATGCAAATCAAAACCACACTGAGATAACCTCCTCACACAGGTCAGAGTGGCTAAAATGAGCAAATCAGGAGACTATAGATGCTGGCAAGGATGTAGAGAAATGAGAACCCCCTTGCACTGTTGGTGAGAATGCAAACTGGTGCAGCCGCTCTGGAAAACAGCGTGGAGGTTCCTCAAAAAATTAAAAATAGATCTACCCTGTGACCCAACAATAGCACTACTAGGAATTTACCCAAGGGATACAGGAGTGCTGATGCCTAGGGGGCACATGTGCCCCAATGTTTATAGCAATGCTTTCAACAATAGCCAAATGGTGGAAAGAGCCTAAATGTCCATCAACTGATGAATGGATAAAGAAGATGTGGTTTATATATACAAAGGAATACTACTTGGCAATGAGAAAGAATGAAATCATGCCATTTGCAGCAATGTGGATGGAACTGGAAGGTATTATGCTGAGTGAAATAAGTCAGTCAAAGGAAGACAGATACATGTTTTCACACATAGGTGGAACTTGAGAAACTTAACAGAAGACCATGGGGGAGGGGAAGGGGGAAAAAAGTTACAGAGAGGGAGGGAGGCAAACATAAGAGACTCTTAAACAAAACAAACTGAGGATTGATGGGGGTAGGGGAGAGGGATAATGGGGGTTGGGCATTGAGGAGGGCACCTGTTGGGATGAGCATTGGCTGTTGTATGGAAGCAATGAATCACGGGAATCTACCCCCAAAACCAAGAGCACACTGTACTCATTGTATGTTAGCCAATTTGACAAGTTATATTAAAAAGAACTACTTTGAGCCGAATGAAAATACAAAATACTTAAACTTCCGGGGCAGCAAAACCAGTGCTATGGAGGAAATTCATAGCTATATGCTCACATTAAAAAATAAAATCTAAAATCAACCTAACTTTAGACCTTTCAGGAACTAGAAAAAGGACAAACTGAACCCAAAGCTAAGGGGGTGGGGGGACACAAATTGCTCAAATCAGAAGTGAAAATGGGGATGGTATTATGGATTCCTTAGAAATAAAAAGGACAATGAGAGTGCTGTGAACAACTGCATGCCAGATGCTGAATAACCTACATGTAACAGACAAATTCTTAGAAACACAAAACCCTGAATCACTAAATTCTACCCCTGAAACTAATGTTACAGTGTATGTTAACTAGAATTTAAGTAAAAACTTGGAAGAAAAAAAAAAAAACCTATGAAGACTGAACCCCCAAGTAGCAAATCTGAAGAGACCTATAACCAGTAAGGAGACTGAATCAGTGACCGAAAGTCTGACAGTGGAAAGGCCTGTACCCAATGGCTTCACTAGTGAATTCTGGTGAAATTTTAAGGAATAATGCCAAATCTCCATCTTTTTCCCAAAAATTGAGAACACTTCCTAACACATTCTATGAGGCTAGCATTGCCGTGAAACCAAGATAAAGACACTATAAAACAAAACAAAACTACAGACCATCATCCCTAGTGAATATTGATGTAAAATTCCTCAAGAAAATACTAGCAAACATTCAGCAGCATATTAAGAGAACTATATACCATGACCAAATAGTATTTATTCCTCGAATGCAGGAATGGTTCAGCATATAAAAACAGATCAACGTAATGTGCCACATCAACAGAATGAAAGGAAAAAAACCACGGGATCATCTCAACAGGTGCAGAAAAAATGTTTGACAAAATTCAACACACCTTTCTTGATAGAGAGTCAGGCTCGTGACCTTGAGAGTCAGGCTCAGCTCGTGATCTCCCAGTTTGTGAGTTCCAGCCCCACACCGGGCTCACTGCTGTCAATGCTGAGCCCACTTTGGATCCTCTGTCCCTGTCTCTCTCCGCCCTTCCCCCACTTGCCCTCTCCCAAAAATAAACATTAAAAACTCAATAAACTGAAAATAAAGGAAACTGCCTCCACATAATAAAAGCCATATATGCGAAATCCACAGTAACCCTCATATTTACTTAATGGTGAAAGACTGACCACTTTCCCTCTAAGATGCGAAGCAAGACAAAAGTGCCTAATTTCGCCACTTGTCTTCAACATGGTCCTACGCACAGAAGTGCTCTGACTAGCGCTTCTTGTACCTACGGTGAGACATGTAGTCAAAAATCAGAGACAGGAAGCGCAAGGGTTGCCCCGGGCTGGGGGGAAGGGATGGGAGTCGTCCTCTAACAACACAGAGGACACTTTGTGCAGGGTGGGGAGCCTTTGGAGGGGAAGGGTGGGACACTTTTACCTAACAGGTCTATTTAACACTACTGAACGATATGCTTAAAAGTGGTTAAGGGGCGCCTGGGTGGCTCAGACGGTTAAGCGTCCCACTTTGACTCAGGTCATGATGTCCTGGTTCGTGAGTTCGAGCCCCTGGTCAGGCTCTGTGCTGACTGCTCAGAGCCTGAAGCCTGCTACGGATTCTGTGTCTCCCCCTCCCTCTGCCCCTCCCCTACTTGCACTCTGTTGGCCGAAAAAGTAAGCATTAACTAAAGTGGCTAATACAGTTTTGTTATGTTTCACCACTGTAAAAACACATGTTAAAAGTAAAGAGCTTTAAAATAAAAAAGACGGGAGTTTGCAACAGATCAGCTGTAGAGCCTCAGGTCAGGCACCCACACCCCAGCCTCTGTTTCCTCATCCGTTAAAGGGACACCGGAGCTCAATCCACTCCAGGCTGTGACAGGGAAGACCCTGCCAGTAGTGGGGGTCCAGCTCCCGGCCCCTTGAAGCAGCAGCAGCCCCAAGGGGTCTCACCCTTCAGTCCTGGGCATCAGGCCCTCAGCTTCCTGTCCCCCATCCATCATGTGCAGAAACCCCAGCACCCTGGTCTCAGGGCTGGAGGGACATCCTAAGTGGGCATTACCATCGCTCAGATGCCCAGGCCAGCCCCCAGCACCCTGACCCCGGCTGGCTGATCCAGCCTGACCATGTGCATCTCCGACCAGCTCCCTCGACACCCCTTCCCCAGACCTGGGCACACGCTGGAGAACACAGGCAGCAGAGATCCCAGCGGTGGGGAGGGAAGGACCGGCTTTGGGCACCAACATCCACTGCACGCCTGTGAGATCCTGGCTGGGCATTGAGCCTCTGCGTAAACCATTCAGTGCCCACCACGCCCCAGCAAGACAGGCACCATTACTATCCCCATCTCGCCGATGGGCAAACTGAGGCACAAGGAGATTAAGTCCACAGTAAGCAGCACTGCTGCAGAGTCTAAGAATATTTGCATCAGGGAGACTGAGGCTGCGAGGTGGAGGGCCCTCATGACTCCTTCTCCCCCAGAGGCACCTGTTCCAAGGCTGTGTGGCCACGTTTCCTAGAGGGGGGTCCTCCTAAAGGTCCTGTGTGTTTCTTTTCCCTATTCACATGCTCTTCCGGTCAGGAACCAGTAGGTTGCAAGACATCTGGGGCCCTGCAGGGGCAATGGGGGTTATGGGAAAGGGATTCTATTTGGTCTTGAACCTGAACAACTCCATCCAAGCACCATTTACATGAGATTGGCACGGGGAGGGGTGGGGGTGAAAAACACCCCAAGGCCAAGCGCTGCCTTAATGCCCACAGGCCATGCTCCCTGGGTGGGGTGGCCCCCGGGTACTGGGGCTGAACAGCTAGGATAGGAAGCAGGATTAGTGCACGGCTGGGTCCCAAACCTGCACATTTCTCCCCAGGTGGTTGCTTTACACTCACGTGACACAGGGAGGATTTAAGCCAGGACACGGAAAGGCTCTTTGGTGGCAGTATTTAAGCTGAGGCCCAAAGGGGAAGAAGCAGCAGCTAATCTAGCACAAACGAGGGGAAGAGTAGTCAGGACGAGGGAACAGCATGTGCACAACCAGAGGCCGAAAACTCAACAAGGACCAAGTCGGCTTGCAGGTTTGAACTGACCATTCTTTTGTCCCCCCAGCTGCAAGGTCTTCAGGGCTTCAAAAGATCTTGGCTTTTTTGTCTAGCTCACTCTAGTAATTGTACTATATTTGGGTGCCGTGTGCCACATCCCATTCTTAGGATCGAATGTGGACTGTTTCATTTAATCCTCCCCAAAATAGCTGAGGTAGTCGCAATTATTCCCATTTTACAGACGAACACGTGAGGCTCAGATGGTTTGAGCACCTGTCCCAAGGTCGCACAGCTAGTGAGTGGGTCACTGGGGATTCCAGCCTTCGTCTTCCCGATTGCAGAGATCACTGTACCCCAGCTGTAACCTGCCTTACCAGCAGGCAGGGTCTGTTTCCTGCTCTGAGCAAAGGCTTTCTCTGTGCCTTCCCATTTAACACTCTGAGCAGCCCCGTGTGGTGGGACTCAGCATCCTCAGCCTAAAAACCGAATCAAGCCCAGGAAGATTAAGCCACGAGGGGAGGGAGCCAGACTCTGATCCCCGAGGTCTCGCATGCCCCTGTGCAGGTGCAGGGGTCCTCAACATATCCTTGCATCATCACAAGGCTTGGAGTAAAGACTTCTTCCACATGTGGTCACAAGGGATGCCTCAACCCTCCACCCCACACCCACCTGTAGGGAGGGGAGAGGGCCTGAGGGGCCAGAATGGGGGTGGCCACTGGGAGGAGTCTCCAGGTGAGCAGATACCCAGCCGAAGTGGCTGGAAACTCGCCAAGTTCAGTAGGCAAGTCACCTAGACAGAGCAGGTATCCAGCAGATACTCTTCGGATGTTTCAGAAGGTGGGAGGGTGAACGGGTCAGGGTCAGGGGCTGCGTGGGGCTAGGGTGGAACAGGAGCACCAGGATGAGAGCCTGAAGAGCTGGTGACTGGGAGGAGAGACGTTCAGCACTTGGATTTGGCTGGCTCTCAGGCAAGTGACGGAGGGGCTGGGCTCAGAAGCTAATGAACCCCGGGTTTTAGGGCCTGGTGACCAACCCCCCTCTGCCCTTGCCCCTTCCTTTCTGAGGACTCGGCCATGCCCCATGTGACAAGGACAGAGCAATCTCTCCATGCTAGGCACATGCTATGCCCCTCACATTCATCTCCAAATACCTCCACATCCCCTCTCCCAGGCAAGATCCCTGTGATCAAACAGGTTAGGGGCTTGCCCAAGGTCGCGCAGATGGCAAGGGGTGAGGCCAGGACTGAAACCTGGGCCTGGGAACTCGAGAGCCATGTTGGCATCCGGGGGACCCTCTGAACCTGTGATCACTGTTCCTACAAATCCTCCCTGGTGCACGCACCCGTCTTCAGTCCCCTGTGTTCATACTCTGGCCCCAGCCTAGTTGTCTAAACACAATTGTGCCTTTTTCTCCTCTTCTTCTCATGACTCAAGTATGCCAAGCCCTCACCTACCCCAGTCCCTCTGCACAGGTCAGTCCCACTGCCTGGATCGCTCTTCCTGCCTGGCCCCTTCCTCCTTTGTATCTTCAACATCACTTTCCCAGAGAAGCCTTCCCCCACTTCCCGGCCCCCTCTCCATCGTTGTCTTATAAACCCTGTAGCATATATGTACTTTGACACCAACAAGTCTGCTTACTTGTAATGGCGGCCACCACTGCTCTAGAAGGAAGGGACTGTGCTGGGGTTATGCACCATTGCAACCCTGTTGCTAGAACATAGTTGACCTTGAGATATGGGACCACGAGCCCTCATTCAACTTCATGTCCACACTCCTCCAGACGGCTCCCTGCATTTTGTTCCAAGAGCATTCTGTGTCAGATGCAGAATAACTTCTCCTGGGAAGCTAGGGGGTGACTAGTGATGCTGGACGAGGAACACAAAACCTCCGTTAACCAGAGGCTGGAAATTTCCTGAGGCTAACGGAATAGCTTTTCCGTTCTTGGAAATAACAGACATGTTTCCTGGTCCCACATGAAATGAATTAGATGAATTGGATGAATTGTTGATTTGTCAATGCACATGAACGCGTGGAACATAATTCTGACTGACCTCAGGGCAACTGCAAGGTCTCGCCATGCCCCTTTTATTTATGGTGACTCTCACTCGCATTTCTGCTTCTGTATATTTGAAGGCTCACAAATTCTGCTGGTTCTCTTCTCCTCTTCCCTCCCAGCATTAGAGACCCAAGGTCAGGTGGCTGCCTCTTCCCCAGGGGATCTGATCCAGTGCTTGGGACACCGTCTACACTCTCGTGACTCCCCAGTTGACTCATTCAGAGCCTTCCATGGGAATGTCTGAGAGCCATCTCAAACTCATTGTGCCCCAAACAGAACCCTGGGGACCACCTCCCCCTGCCCCAGCCTTGCTTCTCCTCCAGTTGTCCCATGGCATGGTCAAAGGCGCCTTCCCCCAGTTGTTCAAGCTAGAATTTGAGTCACACTTGACTTCTATTGCATTTGCTGCATCAGCAAATCCCTTCAGCTCTGGCCTCCTAAAATCTAGCCACACGGGTTGATCAGCGTCCTCCTAAAACCCGGGTCCACCCAAGGCGCAGAGTGTGGCCTCATTTGGAAACAGGGTCTTTGCAGATATAATGAAGATGAAGTCCTACCGGACTAGGGGGGTCTAAATCCAATGGGTTGCTGTCCTTCTGAGAGAAGAGGACCCCCGGAGAAGGCACAGGAAAACAGAGGCAGAGGTCCAAGTGAGGCAGCCCCATGCCAGGGAGCCCCAAGAACTGCCAGAAGCCACCTTCCGGAAGCTGGAGGGGGACAAGGGAGGGATTTCTTTCCCTGAGCCTTCAGAGGCAGCACGGGGCCTTTGCAGATTCCTCAGTTTGGGACCTCCAGCTTCCAGAATTGTTGGAGAAGGAATTTGTTCTTTTAAGCCATCAGGTCTGTGGTGGTTACAGCAGCCCTAAGGAGAAAGGGGGGCGGTATCCAGACCCATCCACCTGTGCCAGTGTTGTCTTCCAAGTTCCCATCAGCCTCGAATGGAACAGCCCCAACAGCCTGCCAGCTGGTCCCCATGCCATTGCCCCTCAAGACCTTCTCCCCTCAGTGGTCCAGATGATCGCGTCTGTCATTTACATGCTGAATCAGGTGCCGCGAGGTTTAAGAGGGCATGTTGGCTTGAGGTGCCATTCCATCCCTACCGCTGGGACATACACACTCAGATGTTTGTTAAGCAAACAAATCCACAGATGAATGAATGACACACAGCCCCAGTTTAATGTGCACAGCCCATCCCACTCCACTGAATGCCAGGCTTGTGTTTTCTTTTTTTGAATGTGTGAGAAAGACAGATGGTGAGTGGGGGAGGGGCAGAAAGAAGGGGACAGAGGAGCCAAAGAGGGCTCCACGCTGCCATCAGTGAGCCCGGGGTGGGGCTCGAACTCACGAACCGTGAGGCCATGACCTGAGCCAAAGTCGGATGCTCAACCGACTGAGCCGCCCAGGGGCCCCCAAGCTTGTGTTTCCATCTGCTCACTTGGCAACTCCACTTGGTGGCCCCTCGACATAGCAAACTTAACACGTCCACACAGAGCTTCTGATCTTCCCCTCAGATGGGCTCCACCCCTGGTCTGTCCCCACTCGCTGTCCCCGAGTCCTCAAGACGAGCAGAGGCCAGAGACGCTGGAATCACCTCTCACTCCTTCCTGCCTTTCCTGCCTCATGTATCCTAGTTGGGAGCATTCACTGCCGAGGTACCTCCCTTCTCACCATCTCCTTGGTTACCTGCTTGCTCCAAGCCACGTGGACTCCCACCCGGATTAGTGGTCTCGCCTCCTAACTGGCCCTGCTTCCACCCGTACCCAGTGATGATCATTTTCAACCCAGCAGCCTAAAAAAATCCATTGGAAAACGTCACTGGTTAGCTCCCTCCATTTCTCTCAGAGTAAAATCCAAAATTCTTAACTAAAGCGCATAATGCAGGAAACATCCATCCTGACAACCCCCTGGCCTGGTCTCCTGAGACACTCCCTTCATTCCCGTAGCCACACTCACCTCCTGGGGTGGGGGTGGGGGGTCACAGTCATACCTCAGGGCCTTTGCAATTGGTGTATATTCTGCTAAGGTTGCTTTGACCCCAATCTGACCAGTCTCAGTAATGTGGTGGGCAGACTGCTAAGACCCCAGTGACCTTCTAGAGTGGACGGAACCTAGGAAATGATGGGCTGTCACTCCCGTGTTACATGAAGCCAAAAGGGGATTTTCGGATATAGTTATGGTTCCTAATTAGTTGACTTAGAGTCAATTAAAAATGGAGATTATCGGGTGGGTCTGGCCTTATGAGATAAGCCTCTTACATCTGGCTCTAGAGGTGGGGGACAGAGGAAGCCAGAAACTTGAAGCATGAGCAGGATTTGACGTACCATCCACTGGCTTTGCAGGTGGTGGTGGCCATGTGGGAGGGGTACACAAGCAGCTCCCTAATCACAGCCAGCGAGGAAATGGGTGCCCCAATCCTACAGCCAACAGGGGACCGAGCTACTCCAGTGGCAAGGAGGAGCTAGGAAAGAGATTCTCGCCCCCTGCCATCTTCCAGAGGAGAATGCAACCCATGGGACACAGTGATTTGGCTGTGGGATCCCCTGAGCAGACACCCCGGCCAGACGATGCTAGACTCCCGATGTACAACTGAGCCAATACAGGCGTGCTGGTTTAAGCTGCCATAGTTTGTGCTAATTCTATGTGCAGCAACAGAAAAAAAAAAAATACAGATAATCTTCAAACCTCTGGAGAGGGAGAAGATATTTTCAGTTCATAGACCCTAGAAGCTCAGATCCAGAATATAAAGAAATTCTAAAGAAAGAAAAAGAAAGAAAGAAAGAAAGAAAGAAAGAAAGAAAGAAAGAAAGAAAGAAAGAAAGAAAGAAAGAGAAAGACAGAAAGAGAGAGAAAGAGAAAGAAAGAAAGAAAGAAAGAAAGAAAGAAAGAAAGAAAGAAAGAAAGAAAGAAAGAAAGAAAGAAAGAGAAAGAAAGAAAGAAAAAGAAAGAAAAATACAGGCAACTCCATAGAAAAGGACCACAACACCTGAAAAGACACTTTACCAAAGAGGATACCCAAGGGGCTAACAAACATCAGGAAAAGATGAAAACTGAAACAAGTTAGGACTCACACCCACCAAAACCCACCAGTGACAAAGCGAAGAAACACCCAGCGTTGGCCAGGATGAGGCACAGCTGAGATCCTCCTACACTGCTGGAGGAGGTCAGCTTGGCAAACATACTCTCAAGACGAACGATCTACTGAACTTGAACCTATGGGTAACCTGTGGTCCAGCAGTCAGGCTCCGGAATGTGTATACTCAACAGACACGGCTACACAATCCCATATGCCACACGCACATCATTCACAGTGATGTACAATGGCCTGGCCGTCCGAGGTCTCTCCGACCTTCCCTGGTCCCCACGCCTCCCTTGGCTGCACCCCCACTGGCTTCCCTGCTGTTTCTTGAACGCAGCAGGAACCCTCCTCTCTCCTGACCTGGCACCTGCTCTGTCCTCCACATGGCAGTCTCCTGCCCCAGAGCACTTCTCGACATCCTGGCGGACAGTTTGGGAAGGTCAGGAAAAAGCTTTGACTTCCACGCCTGGCGATCTGCTGCTGTCATCTGGCGAGCAGGGACCACGGATGTCGCCACACATCCTACGATGCACAGGACAGTCCCCCCCCCCCCAACAGAGCGTCCACAGTGCCGAGGTGACTAAGTCCACCCCATGGATCACAATGGCTCAGTCCCCAACTTCCTTCAAGTCTGCTGGACTGCCACTCTCCCAGGGAGCCCTTCCCAAACCACCCTGGTTAAGATTTTACATGAGCCTTCAAGAGGGCACACCTTCCCCACACGTCTTTGTTTCTCTATAATAGTTACCATCAGTTGACACACTGTTCTACTTGTTACAGTCTCCCCTTTACCCACTAGAATATACACTCACAAGGCAGTGAGTTGTGATTGCTCTCCACATCCCTAGCCCCCTACAACAGGTGCTCAACCGACACCGGTTGGATGGAAGGAAACAGTAAATGAGGAGGGAAGTCACCAAACTTCACCGTGTGCCTGGCACTTTTATTCGTTCTCAATTGAAAGGTGCGTGAATATTGTTAAGATGCCAATAACCACCCAAGTCTTTGAGAGGAAGGCCTCTCCTCTGCCTGTATCCTACTCGTTCTAAGTAGTTTGCTTCCAAGGTCTGTGTGCTTCACGACTGAAATCTGACTGTAGTTTTTGTTCCAGGCAGATTATTGCCCATAAACTCGGGGTGGGGGAGGGAAAGGCAGAGGTAAAGACCACACACGTTCAGGAAACAGACGGCACTCTTTGGATGCAAAGCCCATGAAGGCCTAGAGAGAAACTTGGTGCGGGATGGTGAGCTTCTGTTTCTTACGCTAAATGATCTGGACTCCCTGAAGTAGCCAAGTGGGCACTTTAACACTGGTGTGGAAGACACACCCCCTCTGTGATGGTGACATCCGAGTTTCAGGAGGGGTCTCGGTGAGAACCTGGGCCATCTCTGATGGTCAGGAGCGCGGGGAGGGGGGCTACGAGGGGCCTCAGCTTGAAGAGCAAGGCTCTGACGTCAGCCTCTTTGATGCAGTGCTTGCTTCCCCATGTCCTGGCTCACGGGAATGGTCTGCAGATTTCTGAGCATGAACTTGCAAAAGTTTCTTAAATTTAGAAGCGATGAGATGTGTTCAAAAATACTGTGCTATTTTTAATACATACCCCCGAAGAGGCATTTTCAAAGAATGAGATTTTCGGAAGTGGAACTTTTCTATTTGTTGTTCTTCCCAGTGAATTGTCTTAACCGCCCTCTGTGGACGCGGACTCCATCCTGGCAACCGATGCATTAGATGGAGATTCTCTTCGACTGGCACCATAAGAGCAATCACAGCAAATGATGTGGAGCCCAAGCAACCCACGTTGTGTCCTAAGAGGGTCATCAGCCTCACAGCTGTCACCAACCACATTCGGTCACGACAGGGACTCTGGACCTAAGAACAAGAGAACCTGGCGGGAGGCATCTGGGACCATTTCCATCCTTTCTTTTCATCTGTACCTCCTTGGCCTCTTCTTCCACCCCCTTCTAGAGCTTTCTAGGTTCTTGCCAAGAGGGTATAAGCATCAGTGACGTTTACGGTTTTTAAGTTTATTTATTTATTTTTGAGAGAGAGAGAGAGAGAGAGGGAGTGCAAGCACACGCAAATGAGGGAGGGGCAGAGATGGGGAGAGAGAGAGAATCCCAGGCAGGCTCCATGCTGTCAGCACAGAGCCTGATGCAAGGCTCGAACTCATAAACCACGAAATCATGACATGAGGTGAGATCGAGAATGTGACACTTAACCGAATGAGCCACCCAGGCACCCCATGTTTGCGATTTCTTTCAAGGGAGAGCTACTTGTCCTCCTCTTTCCCCATCGTGCTGGCTAAAATGTGGCCAGTAGGGGACACTTTCTTGGGCCACAAGGACAAGAACAACACATCAGGGATGGCAGAGGAACAAGACAGGAAGATCCCGGGCCCTCGAACAACCTGCAGAGCAGAGATGGTCTCAAGCTGGCTTAGGCTCCTGTTATTTGGTGATCTTGTTTGCAGGTGAAATTATGTAACAAGACATTATTACGCTAGAGAAAATCCTGGAAAGGTCCACCAGATAATGTGGGGTTGGGGGGCCTATGTCTTGATATCTGAAGGCATTAACAGAGGTTTAGCTCAGGGGAGAGAAGATTAAGGCAAAGCATGGCAGCTAGCTTCAGACGCCCAGACAGCTGTCCCCAGGGAAAGGGTGGTCTTGCTCTGGTGAGTTCCAGGTATTTGTTGAATTGGTTGATGAATGAGTGGATAAAACTTGACACGTACAAGTTTCAGGAAGGCATATTTTGATTCCACAAAGAAAAGTCCCTTTGAACAAGCGAGGCTAATGGGGAAGAATGTAATGTTTAATTGAGGAACTACTGTATGCCAGGAAAGGCATTAGGTGCTCAGCATCCTGCTTGCAAGGCCGTCCCATCCAATATGAAGTCCAAACTACAAATTCATTCACCATGTGCACCTTAATTCAAAATCCTCCCTTTCTCCAAAGTAGACTAAGGGTCATTAAGCACATGAGAAGATTCTCAACAGCATTCGTCATTAGGGAAATGCAAACTGAAATCACAGTGAAACACCACTCCACACTTACCAGGATGGCTAAAATAGAAGAGACGACAGCAAATGTTGGCAAGGATTTCGAGAATTAAGAAAGCTCATGCATTGCTGGTGGGGTTGTGAAACAGGCTGCTTGGAAAAATCTGGAAGTTCCTCACAAGATTAAACATAGTCTCTATACAACCCAACTATTCTCACCTAGGAATACACCCAGGAAAACTAAAAATAAACACTGGTACAAAATTTATACACAAAGGCACGTAACATTCCCATGAGCCAAAATAAAAAGTAGAAACAACTTACATGTCCATAAACTGATGAACGTTTAAACAAAACGTGGTCCATCCATACAGTGGAACACTAGTTGGCCAGGAGAAGAAAAAGCACAGCCACGCTATACAACATGGGTGAACCTTGAGAACAAGCTACGTGGAAGAAGCCAGATGCTCAAGGACAAATACGGTACGATTCCATTTCCATGGAATGTCCATAAGAGGCAGTTTCATGGAGACAGAAAACAGATTGTTGGTTGCTAAGGGCAGTAATGAAGGGAACATTTTAAAATTAGATACTGATGATAGAGATCACAAAGATTGTGTCCAACTACTGAAATATACGTTAAAGAGGTGAATTATAGGTTATGTAAATCTCTCAATAAAGTGGGTTTTTTTTTAATCCTTTAGCTGCCCTGCTGCCTAATGCTATATCCATGTATACCATTATTTACCTAATATTTTCCTTTAAAGCCACTTAATTTTTTTTTAATGAAATTTTACAGGTTTCTGTGAAGATAGCAAAATAGGAGCATCCTAAGTTCAACTCATTCCACGGACACACTGAGACAACACCCATGTCAATGCAGCTAACCCACAAAATGACTTGAGGACCAGCATTAACAAACTTCCCCAGTTAAGTGCAGACAGGAGGCCGTGTCAAAAAGGTAGAGGGGGCAGACACACACTTGGGACCTAAATCCCTGGGGAGATGAACCACGAACAGGAAGGATACCATAAGCAAAGAGAAGGGAGAAAACAGATCCAATACCAGGCATCCCAGACATGGAGACCTGGACTGAGGAGGGAAGTCCCTGTAATATTTGGCTTTGAGAACCAGTGGGCCTTAACTTGATGAATTTCTCTAATCAGGAGGGCTTACAACTCTGGGGACTTATAAATTGGTGAGCTTAGCTCTTGGAGAGCTGGAGGACAATAGGAAACTGAGTCCCATCCTTTAAGAGCCAGTTACAAGAACTGGGCTGAGATACAACATAGAAACATGTGCCTTGGGTAAGAAGGAGATTTATTTATTAATCTCAGAGCATGTCCTGAAGGGGCAAGGATCTTGAGATTTCTCCAACAAGAGCTGGCAGGCCCCAGTTCTCCACCCTGCCCCCAACCTAGACAGCCTGACAGTTGCAGGAACCAGCATGAACACCTCCAACCCTGACCTTGCTAACACTGCAGACCCCCCACCTCTACATTTCCCTGCAGATCTGTCCCATCCAACCTACACCATTCAGGAGGAATCCCTCTAAAGTGGCTCCTTGTGCATTGCGTCCTGTAAGCATCCCTGGCAAGGACCACCCACTCCAAAGAGACTCTTGCCCCCAGGAAGAGGGGAAGATAAGCACATATGCCAGGGTACCCACAGTCCTAGCAGCCACACTGGAGAGCTGGCAGTACAGAGAAAGCATACTGCTAACTAGGGACTGCAGCCTCAGCAGGTGGACTGGGGCCAGGTGTCTGGTCTGAGTGCTCACATCACCCAACTACAAGTCTAAGGCAGCCTCACACTGGCTCCTTAACAGCACAGGGGCCCAAGTCTGCCTGATGTGTCAACAAAAGGGGCCACTGCAGAAGACTGGACTGAAGGTGGATGTGGTTCAGCCACAATAGTAGGGCACACATAAGCCCTGAAGTGCTTGGTTCTGGTGAGCAGGGTCATTGTGCTAAGGGACACCACAGGATCTCTTCTTAATAAGGCTGTTACCTTCAAGATCAGGAGATGTAGCTGACTTTCCTCACACGTAGAAGCAAACATGGAGTTACGGAAATTGAGGAGACAGAGGAATAGATCCCAAATGACAGAAGACGACAAACCCACAGCAAGTGAGTTAAGTGAAACCGATTAACAATACACCTGATGAAGAATCCAAAGTTATGGTCATAAAGATAATAGACTTAAGGGTGGGGAGGATCTCAGTGAGAACTTCAACAAAAATATTTTTAAAAAGATCCAATCAGATGAAGAATTCAGTGACCGAAATTAAAAATACACTTGATGGAATCAGTAGTAGACTAGAGGAAGCAGAACAATAGATCAGCAAGGTGGAAGACAGTAACAGAAAGTAACAGAGCTGAACATCACAAAGAAAATGGAGTAATAAATGAGAGTTGGTTAAGAGAACTCCATGAAATCTTCAAGTGTGATAACATTCACAGTACAGAGATCCTGGGAAGAGAGAAAAGTGGGAAATAGCAGCTGTAAACTTCCCTAACCTGGGGAAGGAAGCAGACATCAAGATCTAGGAAGCACAGAGAACCCCCAACAAAATGAACCTAAGAAAGTCCACAGAAGAAATATACCCATTAAAATGCCCCCACCCAAAATAGTGATAGAGGATTTTAAGAGCAACAAAAGAAAACCGTTACATATAAGGGAAATCCTATAAGGCTATCTGATGACTGTTCAGCAAAAACTTTGCAGGCGAGAGAAGAGTGGCAGGATATATACAAAGGGCTGAATGGGAAACACCTGCAACCAAGAATACTCTGTGCAGCAAGGCCAAACTTCAGAATAGAAGTGGAGATCAACAGTTTCCCAGACAAAAATGAAAGGAGTTCATCACCATTAAACCAGCCTTACAAGAAACGTTAAAGGGAATTCTTTGTGTGGAAATTAAAGGCTTTACAGGGTAAGGAAATGAGGGGGAAAAAAATTCACACACAAATGCAAACACAACAGACTAATCACTTAGGAAACCAGTACGGAGGTTAAAGCAAAAATGCAACTTTACCTGTAAAAATCACTCACGGGATTTATCAAATAAAAGTATGTGAAGTAGGACATCATATACATACGATGTGCAGTGGGGCAGTGGTAAAAATGTGCTTTTAGAAGGGGTTCAAACTTAAGCACCCATCAACTTAACACAGACTGTTACAGGCAGATGTTATATATGAACCAAATGGTAACCACAAATCAAAAACCTGTCATACTTCCACAAAAAATAAAAAGGCATCTAAGCAGATCACTAAAGAAAGCCATCAAACCATGAGGGAAAGGAGCAAAAGCAAAGGAACAGAAGAACTACAAAACAGCCATAAAACAAGTCACAAAATGACGGTAAGTATATGCCAATCAATAACTAAACGTAAAGGGACTGAAAGTTCTAATCAAGAGACAGAAGGTGGCTGAAAGGATAAAAAAGAAAGACCCATCTATATGCAGACTACAAGAGATCTACTTCAGAAATAAAGACTCCTGCTGATTGAAAGTAAAGGAATGGAAACCCATTTATTAAGTAAACAGAAAGCTGGGGTAGCAATACTGATATCTGATAAAATATCAATATTTTATCATTTAAAATGACTTTCACACGAGACAGAGAAAGACACTACATAATCAAACGGGACAATCCAACAAGAGAATATAACAACGTAACTATACACCCAACATAGGAACACCTAAATACATAAAGCGACTATTAACAAACAAAAGAAAAAAATAATACAATAATACTAAGGCTCTTCAACACCCCACTTACATCAATGGTTAGATCATCCAGATAGAAAACTCAACAAGGGAACAAGGACTTTGAACAACACACTGGACCAGATGGACGAAACAGACACATTTAGAACATTCCATCCCAAAACAGTGGCATACATTCTTTTTGAGTGCACATGGAACATTCTCCAGAATAGATCACATGCTAGGTCACAAAACAAATCTCAATTCATTCAAGAACACTGAAATCATATCCTGGATCTTTTCTGAGCACAACAGTGTAAAACTAGCAAACAACTCCCCCCCCCAAAAAAAAACCAAGAACACAAATACATGAAGCCTAAAGAACATGCTACCAAACAATGAATGGGTTGACCACCTTATGCTGTTAGTCTCAAACTATTCCAAAACAGAGGAAGCAAAGCTTTCAAATTCATTGTAGGTGGCCAGCATTACCCAGATAATAAGACCAGATAAGGACACTACACAAAAAGAAAACTATAGGCCAGTATCTCTGATGATCATAGATGGGAAAACCCTCAACAAAATGTTAGCCAAACAAATCCGAAAATATATTAAAGAACACCATTCACCATGATCAAGGGGGATTTCTTCCAAGGATGCAAGGGTGATTCAATATTCACAAATCAATGTGATATATCACATCAATAAGAGAAAGAATGAAAAAAAAAGTATGACCATTTTAATAGATGTACCTGACATATGTCAGAATGTCTATTATCAAAAAAAACAACAAAGGGGTGCCTGGGTGGCTCAGTTTGTTAAGCGTCCAACTCTTGATTTCAGCTCAGGTCATGGTCTCATGGTCATGGGATGAAACCCTGCATTGGGCTCTATGTTGAGCATGGAACCTGCTTGGGATTCTCTCTCCCTCTCTGACTGCTCCTCCCCTTCTCAGGCTCACTCTCTCTCAAAATAAATAAGTAATAAAACATTTTTAAACACACAAGTAATTATTGGGAAGATGTGGAGAAACCACACACTCACTGTTGGTGGGAATGCAAGCTGGCACAGCCACCGTGGAAGACAGTATGGAGGTTCTTCAAAAAGGTACAAATAAAACTACCTTATGATCCAATAATCCCCTACTGAGTGCCCCAAGAACACAAACAACACTAATTCAAAAAGATACAGGCACCCTTATGTTTACTGCAGCATTATTTAAAACAGCCAAGATACGGAAGTGATCCAAGCATCCATCCATCCGTAGACAGACGGGTAAAGTATAGGATGAAACATCACTCAGCCGTAAAAAACTGAAATCTTGCCAATTGCAACATGGATAGACCCATAAGGTTTAAAGTTAAGTGAGAGAAGTCAGAGAAAGAAATAGCAGAGGATTTCATTCCTATGTGGAATTTGAGAAACGAAACAAATGAACAGAGACGAGAAGAGAAACAAAACAGACTCATAAATAGAGACAAGGGATGGTCGCCAGAGGGGAGGTGGGTGGGGGCAGGGGTACAATAGGTGAAGGGAATGAAGAGAACACTTACCGCGGTGTGCGCTGAGTCACGTACAGCAATGCTGAGTCACTGTACACCTGACGCTAATCTAACACTAAGTAAATTACACTCGAATAAAAAAGAAATGATCCAAACTGAAGCAGAGAGAGAACAGCCACCTGGGTGGCCCTTGGGGGGGGGGGGGGGTAATCAAGTCATCTAACATCCGTGCAATGGGAACGTCAGAAGAACAAAGACGTGGGCAGCTTCCCTTCTAAAGCAGGGAATAGAAATCAGTTACAGAAGAAACGTAACAGGGAAAAGTTTTTAGGTTGATTCTTTGAAAAAGTTAACATTAATACGCTACTAGCTTAGAAGGATTAACAGTCTAAAGGGAATACTACAAGTGAAAACACATCACTACCGTCTTATAGACATTAAAAATAATTTTATGAACACTTGTTTCAATAAGTTTGACAAGTTTTTTTTTTTTTAAGTCCCTATGTTCCTGGAATTAAACTAATTACCAAAACTGACCAGGAAGAAATGTAAAGTCTCAAGAGTTTTTTTTTTTTTTTTTTTTTATGTATTAAAGTAATTGAATCCATAATTTAAAAGCATCCCGCAAAGAAAACTCCATGCCAAGAGGGCTCTACTGGTGAATTTTGTCCATCATTTAAGGAATTTTACCAGACAAAAAGGATGCCATACCAACGCCTTCATGAAAGAATATTCCCAACTCATTTTAAGAAGCCAGCATCATTCCAACACAAAACCAAGCAGAGACATTGCAAGAAACAGCTGCTACTGATCACTATTGCTTGGGAACAGATACACAAACATTCTCAACAAAATATTCAGAAAATTGAATCTTGCAATCAGGTGAAGTTTAATCCTGGAATACAATATTGGTTTAACATCTGAAAATTACAAAATTCATCACCTTAAGAGATAAAGGAATAAGGCCACAGAATTATTTCAATAGATGCAGAAAAAGCTTCGAAAAACGATCAATATACACTTATGACAACTGTCAGAAAACCTGATAAAGTGTATCCACAAAAACCTACAGCTATCATAATTTGGTGAAAAGACTGTGTTCCCCCCCTAACATCGGGAACAAGGAAAAGAGGTCTGTTCTGGCCAGCTGGATTTAACATTTTACTAGAGATCGTAGCTAATGCAATAGAAAGAGAAGTACATGCAAGTCACAAAAGTTAGCAAGAGCTAAAACTTTATTTATAAATTATGATCACTGTGTATGTAAAAACTCCTAAGCATTCTATCAAAAACAGAACAAAGCCTGACTAGATATAAGAATCAAATTTAGCAATACTGCAGGAAAGGAGGTCAGAAGATAAAAATCCATTTTTTCCTAGGATATCAGCAGTGAATAGTTGAAAAATGAAACTTAATACCATTTAAAATAGCATAAAAAAAAAACCACTCAAATAAATTCCAAGAGCTAGAAGAAGCTTCACTGAAAATTATGTCCCATCCCTAGAGAAGATCTAAATGAAGATCTCTCTTCTGTCATGGGTTGGAGAATTCACTGTTAAGAGGTCAATTTCTTCTCCAATTCCCCTGTAGATCTAAAACAATCTCAAAATGTACAGCAAGATTTTATGGTAGAAACTGACAAGATGAATGTAAGTTTTATAGGAGAAGACAGGTGACCTAAAGCAACCCAAACAGTTTTGGAAAGCAGAGTCTTGACATAAGGACCAATAGACCAACAGAATGACAAGCTGTGAAATAGACCCACACTTACAAAATAAAGTTCCGAAAAGAAGTTGCCGGACAATTTAACGCGGAAAGGACAATTAATGAGCAGTGCAGAAACAACTAGGTATTTCTATAGAACAGAAGGGAACTTTGAATTCATAGATCACTTCACACACAAGGGTTAGAACAAGATGGACCAAAGCCATCCACAGAGATTCTAGAAACATAGGAGCATAGGGGCACCTGGGTGGCTCAGTCGGTTGAGCGGCCGACTTCGGCTCAGGTCACAATCTCGCGGTCCGTGAGTTCGAGCCCCCCATCGAGCTCTGTGCTGACAGCTTGGAGCCTGAAGCCTATTTCGGATTCTGTGTCTCCCTCTCTCTGACCCTCCCCCGTTCATGCTCTGTCTCTCTCTGTCTCAAAAATAAATAAACGTTAAAAAAAATTAAAAAAAAAGAAACATAGGAGCATAACTTCATGATCTTGAGATAAAGAGTTCTTCGCCAAGAGGCAAAAAGAACTAATCACTAAAGTTGTAAAACGTTTAACTATACCTCATCAAAAATGTATATACATATCCATGCATCAAAGGACACTGGTTAAAAAAATAAAGTAAGCCATTAACTAGAAAAGAAAGTCATAACACATATACCAGACAAAGGACTTACATCTATGGCATATAAACAAATATTACATACGAATAAAAAGAAAGAAAGAAAGGAACAAAAGACCTGAAGACCCCTTTACAGAGGAGGGTCTAGGACCGTAAACATCACATGTGGGCAGACATGTGGAGCCATTCACCTCCCCCACCACCAGTGGAGGTGTGGAAAACGAAAATAGGACCAGAGAGTCCCTCGAGAAATGAAGATCCCTATCCAAAACCAGTCTTGTACAAGAAAGGCATAAAGGTGCTGTGTCCAAATAGCCCAAAGCTGAGCACAACCCAAATGTCCAAGAAGCGGTAAATACATTATGTTCACACTGCAATACCCTTCGGCAATTAGAGGGGGCGCCTGGGTGGCTCGGTCGGGTTGAGCATCTGACTCCCGATTTTGGCTCAGGTCATGATCTCCTGAGACTGACCCTGCATCGGACTCTGCACTGACAGCAGGAGGCCTCCTTGGGAGTCTCTCTGTCTGCCCCTCCCCCACTTGCGCTCGCTCACCCTCAAAATAAACTTTTCAGTGGAAGAAAACATACTGTTGCCACCTGTACGATTTCAGATCATCTCGAGCAGAGATTCCTATGCAGAGTGCACCGGATCCTAGGATCCTCGTCACAGCAGGTCACCCTTACGGAGCACGATGTCCCGGGCACTATTCTAAGTGCCTCAGAGAGATTAACCACCCAAGACTGATGAAGTCTCTGCGACATTCACTTTGCTTTAACAGGTGGAAAAAGCTGACCCACACATTCACACTGAGGGCCTCACCTGGGAGTCACTTAATGAAGGCATTCAGTTAGTGACAGTGACCCCTAGCTCCTGGGAGGAACGGCTTTGCCGCTGGCGAGGTGATGTCACGCTTCGTATTGTACATCAGGTTCGGGACTTACAAGCCCAGAGTGAAACACAGGTTTTTGTGGAGCCCAGGCTGTGTGGCTCCCCTAGGGAGAGGGACGTGGCAGGACCCCATGCTTGGTGAGACAGGCTCCTCCTTGCCCAGGGACCTCAGGGGACATGTTTGGGCCATAACAAGTCCTCCCACAGCCCCACCCAGCCCATGAGGAACAAACCTGACCCAGCAGGCTATGGTGGAAGGAAGTGAGGAGAACCCTCAGGTCTGGGGACATCGGTATGTAAATTTCCCATTGCTCTTTGGAAATCAATTATAAACAGAGCCCATTATTTTGAAGCACACGAATGCCCGTGTCCATTTCTACATGTGGCCCAAAATACGAACCACAGCGCTTTACGGTCCCTGTCTGTGTAGATGTAGGGCAGGCTTGCTTTCCAGGTCTCTGTTGGAGACTGGGGGGAACCTTGCCATGCTACCCTACATGCGTGGAGAGCTTCAGTCACCCATAACATGCCTTTGTGCAAAGGAGAAAGAAGGCGGCCTTTCCCTGGGCAGAGGCAGCCCCATGCACCCATGCAGGACCCTCGCCAGGACGAGAGAAACAGGGCTTGGATGCCATCTCCCACCTGTCGCACTGACAAGGCATCCTAGAGCTGAAGGTCACCTCCCCAACCACATGTGGCAGGCTTTACAGAGGCCACAGATTTCCACCCGAGGGGAGCTAATAAAAGCCTTCAGAATTCTGCCTTCCATGTAGAGCTTGGCTATGGCAAGCCTGCCTCTGTGAAACTGTCCTTCGGATGAAAGCCCTATTGAGACAACAAAAAATCCACTCCTGGAGGATGGCTAAGGGGTTGTTGCTGCGTGGAGAACACTAGTGATGCGTAACTGGCCCGGCTCCAAGGGTCACAGTGCGTCATCCTTTCTGGGCAGAGGATCAACGTAGCACCAAGCCCAGGCAGAGAGCCGGGCCTTGGTTCTGCAGAGTTCTCAAAGGTGCAATGGCTTAGCTCAGGGACCTCTGCACTCATTCTCACACACAAGACTCCCTGTTCCCTGGTTCGGCTACATCAGGCAAAGACACGCTTCTTGAAAGCACTCTGAGGGGACAAGGGAGATTCAGTAAGCGTGGGTCCGGGGCCACACAGCCAATCGATCCAAACTCAAATGCAGGGCTTTCGACTGCACATCTGGTGTTTTTCCCACATGCTTCCCCCACGCGGGATCCAAGCCAGGAGGACGCCCCCAACATCAACAACTCTTAAGAGTGTGGTATTGCTGCCTCTAAGCCCAAAACATGCCTCCAGCAAATCCGAGGTAAGAGGACCCATTCACGCACGCCACGCAGGCAAAAATTAAGTCGAGCAACAGACTGTGATAGGTGTAAAAACAGCTCCTCAAGATACCCGCGCCTCCATCCCCAAATCGGGGGTGGGTGGTGGGTAGGTCCTGCACGTGGCGAGGGGGAAGGAAGTACGCAGATAGAATTACTGTGCCCAACATAATCGCAGGGGCCCGTAGAACAGAAGGGGGAGGCTGAAGGGGACAGAGAGGCCCAGGGAGGATTCTACCTGCGGGTACGGGCTACGGGCTACGGGGGAGGAAAGACCAGAGCCAAGAAATACAGGTGGCTTCCAGAAGCAGGAAAGGGCCAAGAAATGAACCTTGAGAAGAGAACGAGGCCCTGCCAACACCTTCGTTTTGAGCACAGCGGGACCTCGTTTCAAGCTTGTGCCCAACAGAACTGAAAGAGAAGTTCACGGAGTTTTTCAGCTGCTGTAAAGGTGGCAGTCTGCTCCTACAGCAACAGGACATGAACGCGCCCAGAACCTTCCCAGGCTCCCTGGTGCTGGGTGCTATGGGAACACAAGACCCCAGACGGAGCGATGGAAGTGCTGGTGGCACCAGGGTCACCCAGCCCATGTGCTGGTGGCAAGCAGACCATGGAGGAGGCTGCCACAGCATCCATGCAGAAGGGGACAGGCCAGGACAGGTGCTGGCAGAGGACAAGACTCACGGATGGACCAAGGGGACAGTCGTGGTGGCTGCTCGCAAGGACTGTGGGTGGGCGGGGCGATGAAAGAGGCAGGTGGGGTCTTGTTGGAGGTTCTTGGCACATCCCTTTTACCGCAGGGGCTTCACCGGGTCCTACTGGGAGTCTCCAAAAGCTGTTCTGTACTCCTTAAAGCTGCTGCATGTCCCTGTCCCCAGAGGCACATGTACCAGGGCACAGGGGTTGTCGTTTACCATCTGCGGGGTGAGGCACCAGTGAGGGAAGAGGTGTGTTAGTTAGGAGGGGTGCAGGTGAGGGAGAAAATGACCACCATCTGCTCTGGCGCTTTGGGGGAAGGGGCAGGACAAGGACGAGGACACGGGCTTGGTGACCCCAGTTTAGTTGGAAGAACAGTCTTTAGGATGGAGCATAAGCGACCCTGGTATCCGTGGCAATGCCCTTAGCTGTCAGTTTGTGGTCCCCACCTGGAAAGCCGCCTTGGGCCTGCTCACCAAGCGGGGCCACCTGCCATGGCCGGTCCACACTGGGAGGCCGCGGGCAGGGCGCTTGGGTGGGGGAGCTTGACTGAGGAGGGGTACAGCAGTGCAACAAGGGATCGGCTGCCTAGAGAAGACGGTCCATACAGGGAGGTGGAGAAGGGGAGGCTGGCCCCAGGACACAAGGATTCAGGAGGGGGAGCCTTCACGTTAGACGATGGATGCTATTTCCAGCCACAGTTGGGAAGAAAGGGCTTGTATATCTCCAACACCACAGAAGTTCACTTGTTTGAGGTTCTTGGCATGAGACATGAGGTAGCCCAGGCTTCCTGCTGAACAAGTCAGCCCAGTAAGACTGGGATAGAGGCTCAAGAATCAGAAGAGGTCATCATGAGCCCAGAGGAAAACTCTGAAGATACAGGGAAGTTTTGTAGGGTACATTTTCTGTTTTTAAATACAATTTATTGTCAGGTTGCTTTACATATAACACCCAGTGCTCATCCCAACAAGTGCCCTCAATGCCCACCATCCATTTTCCTTCTCCCCCACCCCTCCTTCTACCCTCAGTTTGTTCTCTGTATTTAAGAGTCTCTTATGGTTTGCCTCCCTCTCACTCTATTTGTAACTCTTTTTGTTCCCCTTCTCTTCCCCCATGGTCTTCTGTTCAATTTCTCAAGATCCACACATGAGTGAAAACATAGGTTATCTGTCTTCCTTTGACTGACTTATTTCAGTCACCATAATACCTTCCAGTTCCATCCATGTTGCTGCAAATGGCATAGTTTCATGTTTTCTCATTGCCAAGTAGTATTCCTTTGTATTTATAAACCATATCTTCTGTATCTATTCATCAGTTGATGGAAATTTAAGCTCTTTCCAGAGTTTGGCTATTGTTGAAAGCGCTGCTATAAACATTGGGGTGCATGTGCCCCTAGGCATCAGCACTCCTGTATCCCTTGGGTAAATTCCTAGTAGTGCTATTGCTGGGTCATAGGGTAGATCTATTTTTAATTTTTTGAGGAACCTCCACACTGTCTTCCAGAGCAGCTGTACCAGTTTGCATTCCCACCAACAGTGCAAGAGGGTTGCCATTTCTCCACATTCTCGCCAGCATCTGTAGTCTCCTGAGTTGTTCATTTTATCCACTCTGACCAGTGTGAGGAGATATCTCAGTGTGGTTTTGATTTGTAGTTCCCTGATGATGAGTGACAGTGAGCATCTTTTCATGTGCCTGTTGGCCATGTGGATGTCTTCTTTAGAGAACTGTCTATTCATGTTTTCTGCCCATTTCTTCACTGGATTATTTTTTTTTTTTTTTTTGGGTGTTGAGTTTAAGTTCTATACAGATTGTGGATACTAGCCCTTTATCCAATATGTAATTTGCAAATATCTTTTTCCATTCCATCGGTTGCCTTTTAGTTTTGTTGATTGTTTCCTTTGCAGTGGAGAAGCTTTTTATCTTCATGAGGTCCCAATAGTTCATTTTTGCTTTTAATTCCCTTGCCTTTGGAGACATGTCGAGCAAGAAATTGCTGTGGCTGAGGTCAAAGAGGTTGTTGCCTGATTTCTCCTCCAGGGTTTTGATGGCTTCCTGTCTCACATTTAGGTCTTTCATACATTTTGAGTTTATTTTTGTGTTTGGTGTAAGAAAGTGGTCTAGTTTCATTCTTCTGCATGTTGCTGTCCAGGTCTCCCCCACCACCATTTGCTAAACAGACTGTCTTTTTTTCCATTGGATGCTCTTTCCTGCTTTGTCAAAGATGAGTTGGCCATACATTTGTGGGTACAATTCTGGATTCTCTATTCTATTCCATTGGTCTGTGTGTCTGTTTTTGTGCCAATACCATACTGTCTTGATGATTACAGCTTTGTAGTAGAGGCTAAAGTCTGGGACTGTGATGCCTCCCACTTTGGTTTTTTTCTTCAATATTACTTTGGCTATTCGGGGTCTTTTGTGGTTCCATATAAATTTTAGGACTGTTTTTTCTAGCTTTGAGAAGAATGCCAATGGAATTTTGATTGGGATTGCATTGGCTGTGTAGATTGCTTTCGGTAGTATTGACATATCAACAATATTCTTTCAATCCATAAACTTGGAATGTTTTTCAATTTTTTAATGTTTCTTTTTGAGAGAGAGAGAGACAGAGCATGGGTGGGGGAGGGACTAAGAGAGAGGGAGACACAGAATCCAAAGCAAGCTCCAGGCTCTGAGCTGTAAGAACAGAGTCTGATGTGGGGCTTGAACTCATGGACCATTAGATCATGGCCTGAACCGAAGTCAGATGCTTAACCAACTGAGCCACCCAGGTGCCCGTGTTTTTCCTTTTCTTTGTGTCTTCTTCAGTTTCCTTCATAAGCTTTCTATAGTTTTCAGCATATAGGTCTATTATATCTTTCATAGGTTTATTCCTAGGTATTTTATGGTTCTTGGTGCAATTTTGAATGGGATCAGCTTATTTCTCTTTCTGTTGCTTCATTATTGGTGTATAAAAATGCAACCGATTTCTGTACATTTTTTACCCTGTGACCTCGCTGAATTCATGTATCAGTTTTAGCAGCCTTTTAGTGCAGTCTTTCAGGTTTTCCATGTGGAGTATCATGTCATCCGTGAAAACTGAAGGTTTGACTTCTTCTTTGCCCATTTTGATGCCTTTTATTTCCTTTTGTTGTCTGACTGCTGATGCTAGGACTTCAACACTATGTTAAACAACAGCGGTGAGAGTGGACATTCCTGTCTTGTTCCCATCTCAGGGGGAAAACTCTCAGTTCTTCCCCATTGAGGATTATATTAGTTGTGGGATTTTCATGTATGGCTTTTAGGATGTTTAAGTACGTTCCTTGTATCCTGACTTTCTTGAGGGTTTTTATCAAGAAAGAATGTTGTATTTTGTCAAGTGCTTTTTCTGCATCTATTGACAGGATCACATGGTTCTTCTCCTTTTATTAATGTGATGTATCACATTGACTGATTTGCGAATATTGAACCAGCCCTGCAGCCCAGGAATGAATCTCACTTGATCATGGTGAATAATTCTTTTTATATGTTGTTGAATTTGATTTGCTAGTATCTTGTTGAGAATTTTTGCATCTATGTTCGTCAGGAATATTGGTCTATAATTCTTTTTTGTGGGGTCTCTGTCTGGTTTGGGAATCAAAGGAATGTTGGCCTTGTAGAATGAGTCCAGAAGTTCTCCTTCCATTTCTATTTTTGGAACAGGTTGTAAAGAATAGGTATTAACTCTGCTTTAAATGTCTGATAGAATTCCCCAGGGAAGCATCTGGCCCAGGACTCTCATCTGTTGGGAGATTTTTGATAACTCATTCCATTTCTTCACTAGTTATGGGTCTGTTCAAATTTTCTATTTCATCCTGTTTGAGTTCGGGTAGTGTGTGGGTGTCTAGGCATTTGTTCATTTCTTCAGGTTATCCAGTTTGTTGGCATATAATTTTCCAGAGTATTATCTGATAAATGCTTGGATCACCAAGGAATTGATCATGATAAATCCATTTTATTTTTTTTTAATTTTTAAAAAAATGTTTTCATTTTTATTTTTGAGACAGAGAGAGACAGAGCATGAGCAGGGGAGGGGCAGAGACAGAGGGAGACACAGAATCTGAAGCAGGCTCCAGGCTCCGTGCTGTCAGCACAGAGCCTGATGCGGGGCTCAAACTCACAGACTGTGAGATCATGACCTGAGCTGAAGTTGGACACTTAACTGATTGAGCCACCCAGGTGCCCTGATAAATCCATTTTAATTTGTGACTTTATCTATTTGGATCCTCTCTCTTTGCTTTTTGAGAAGTCTGGCTAGGGGGTTATCAATTTTGTTCATTTTTTCAAAAAAAAAAAACAACTCTTACTTTCATTGATCTGTTCTTTTTTTCTGGATTCTAAATAGTTTGTTTCTGCTCTGATCTTTATCATTTCTCTTCTTCTGCTGGGGTTTCTTTGGTGTTCTACTTCTAGTTCCTTTAGGTGTGCTGTCAGATTTTGTGTTTTGGATTTTTCTTGTTTCTTGAGGTAGGTCTGGATGGCAATGCATTTTCCTCTTAGGACTGCCTTTGCTGCGTCCCAAAGGGTTTGGGTTGCTGTGTTTTCATTTTCATTTGTTTCCATATATTTTTTAAATTCTTCTCTAATTGCCTGGTTGACACATTCATTCTTTAGTAGGATGTTCTTTAACCTCCATGCTTTTGGAGGTTTTCCAGACTTTTTCCTGTGGTTGATTTCAAGTTTCATAGAGTTATGATCTGAAAGTGTGCATGGTATGGTTAATTCTTTTATATTTATTGAGGGCTGTTTTGTGACCTAGTATGTGATCTTGGAGAATGTTCCATGTACACTCGAGAAGAATGTGTGTTCTGCTGCTTTAGGATGACAAGTTGTGACTATATCTTTCAAGTCCATCTGGTCCAATGTATCATTCAGGGCTACTGTTTCTCTATTGAAATTTTGTCTATATGATATGTCCATTGTTGTAAGTGAAGTATTCAAGTCCCTTGCAATTACTGTATTCTTATCAGTAAGATTGGTTATGTTTGTAACTGTTTTACGTATTTGGGTGCCGCCAAATTTGGTGCACAAATATTTATGACTGTTAGGTATTCTTGATGGATAGACCCCATAATTATTATATAATGCCCTTCGTCATCTCTTGTTACAGCCTTTAGTTTAAAATCTAGTCTGATATAAGTATGGCCACTCCAGCTTTATTTTGACTTTGCAGGGTACTTCCAGACGTGGAACAGGGGTTCAAAAAAAATCCACCTCGTCTGCATCTTAAGGGCAAGAAGACGTCCAGCTGACTTCAGGGTCCACACCACAATATTTAAAGTTGACAAGGGAGCTGCTGTAGTGGAGGTGGGAATGGAAAGACCCAAGGAGCTCCCCCAAAAGTCCCTGGCTAGATGGTGCTTGGGGTTCAAATCTCTTAACTTTAAGATTTGATCATTAGAGTACAAGTTGTACCTTAAATGAACATCACCCTCAAGCCAGAAGGACAAGATCACTTCTGGGCCTTTTGGTGAAGATCAAGGGAAGCCAGAGAGGCAGGAAATCAGGAAGGTCATTACTCCAAGGGGAACAGTGTAGACCAGGAGGGGTTAGTTCTGTAACCTAGCACACACTTGGGTGCCTGCGCCCTTGACCTCAAGGACAGACATATGGGACTGCTGCTCATGTTTTTCTACACCCCACACCACCGCTGGCTCACCAGAAAACTTCCTGTGGCTGCTGTGTCTAGTGTACATGATCTGCAGAGAAACTTCAAAGCATCTTGGTGTCTCAGGAGCAAAGGTGCAGCCACACTCAGCAGTTTGCTTCTGAGGCACACATGTGGGTTGTGGCAAGCTCATGAAATACCAGTCTGTAACCACAGATGCGCAAGAACCCCGATTCTGAAATCTCATGCATGTTTCACAGTGTGGACTGGGATCTGGGCATGCATGACACCCAGTTTCTCAGGGACACAGTTCACATTTCCTGGTCAAGTGTGACTCCTTCCAACAGGAAACAGTCCATGACCATGGTCTGCATCTTCAATGACCCAAGTTATCTAACACACACAAGTAACTTCACAGTCCATGTGGGAGGTTATCCAATGGGAGATACTCAGATACTCAACAGAGAAGGACTGGCAAAAGGGGGTAAGTGGTCCAAATGCAATTTATTTATTTCTGGCCCCAAAGATGGAATAAATAACAAGAGCTAGAGTAACTAAAAGTGGCCCAAATGTATTGGGTGCATACAGTGGGCAGGTTCTCATTGACCTGGAGGCTGGAAGTCCAGGATCAAGGTGCCAGAGAGCTGCTTCCTAGAGAAGCACTGTGAGCTCACACAGCCCTTCCCTTGTGTGGTGTGGTCCTCGTCTCTTCTTAGAAGGACACCAGTTGTAGTGATTGGAGCCACACTTTCAGGACCTCATGTAACTCTAAGTACCTCCTTAAAGGTCTGTCTCCAAATATGGTCACATTGGGGGCTAGGAATTTGTGTCACGGAGAAGACTATTCAGTCCACAGCACATGGATTCATCTACTCCTCACCATCTCGTGGGGAGGTACTATTACCTCACATAGAAATAGAGGCACGAGGTACACAGTGGGCATTCGGGGTCCAGAGCCTGTGCTCCTGACCACCAGGTGATCCTGCCTTCTCTGGACACCAGTGCACTTCCGGTAAGCACACTGGAGGAACATTCCCCGGCAAGGATATTTTGAATCATCTGGGAACCTTTCTAAGTGATCAGCCAAGTTGAGAACCAGGAGTTAAGAAACCTAGCCTCTGCCTTCTCTTGGAGTCGTCACATCTCCAGATGCTACAGACAATCCTTAGTTTGCCTTGTGTAAACGAGGCATTGAACGAGGAGGGGACTCCTTCGATGCAGGACCATGGTGACATGGCAGATGTGGCACAGGGCCCTCAAACCATTAGAGATGTGCAAATAGATGCCACGGTCAGTCCTCAGTCTTAGTTTTTAAAGGTTCGTGGCACTGAGAAAGACCTTAAATCTTTCTTGTCTAAATACAGCCATGCCTGGAGAGTCCCTCATTACAGCAGAGGGGAGCTGATGGGGTTCAGTGAAACCACAGCATGGTGGTCACCATCAGAGTTGATGTTAATTCATTTATCCAACAAAGAGCAAGATGCCAAAGGCCAGAAAGCAAAGGAGGCAACAGACAAGGAAGAGAAGAAATAAGAATGGGTCCTAGAATGGATGGTTTTCCCAAGAAACTGAAAAGCCCCAAGTTTCTAGGTTAGAAGGCGCAATTCTGAGAACATCCAGGAAGATAAAATGAAGGTTAACCACAATAGGCCACAGACTTTTCTCCAAGAAAAGTTAAGAGTAACACAAAATCTGAAGGAGTTTGAGAGAAGCCTTGAGTTAACAATTTACACCCAGCCAAGCTGTTATTTGTACATAAAGCAGAGGAAAAGGCATTACTGGAAGATTAAGGCAATAGTCAAGAAAAACATTAACAAGTGTGGTCTAAACCATCATATTACAATACAATATAAAGCTGCAAAAGATAGAGCAGTGGGAGGTCAACCTAAGAATTAACCCTCCAGTCAATGAAGCTGAATAGCTTTAAAATGGGCCCCCAATAGAATTTTGTACAAGTTAGGTACACAGATTCATGGGATCACTATTTTTCAGGCTTATACTGGAGGCTGTAACACACATAACAACTCGAAGAATCAGAAACAAAGTCTACAACATAGAATACAATCCTAGGAAGAAATTTACATACCATTTATAAATGAGAACAAAGTGGGCAGATGGTAGAAACACCCAAAAAGACACGATAGAAAATTTAAGAATTGGGTAGCAATGAAACTTAAAAAAAGAGGTTAAAGAGACCAGGATCAAGGTCTCCTGATTACCAAAAGCCTCATTAATGGGATGGTATGTGTTCATGAAGGAGAAGATGATCACAAGAATGCAAGTCCTTTCTTCCCAAGTCATTTCATAAATGTAATACAGTCCCTGTTAAAGTCCCAGGAACATTTTTCATGGAGTTTGACAAGATTATTCTGAAATTCAAAACAAGACCCAGGACCAGTTTTGGGAAAACATAAACAAATGAGACTGCTCTCACCAGATACCAAAAAGAGATTACAAAGCAGAAATATACGTAACTATGAAAGACAACACAGACCCAGGTGTGGGGGGGGGGGGTATTGTGTTAAAGGAGGGATTTCACAGAAGCAGAAAAAGATTCTTCTGTAACTTGTGTAGAGACAATTGGGTGTACTTATTTAAAAAACAAAACAAAACAAAAGGTTGGAGCCCTACCTCATAACCCACAGAACTAAGTTTTAATAAAAACGAAAACTATTACAATAAAATGAACAAATGTTGAGGACTTTAGGGTTTTAAAACCCTTTACAAATAAAAGGTTTTAAAAGCCATGGAAGACAAGACTGGTATTTGTGAGCATATGAGGACATTAGGGTTCCACAGAAGAAAAGCACAGCTCAGGGGTGCCTGGCTGGCTCAGTCAGTACAAGGTGTGAATCTTGATCTCAAGGTGGTGGGTTCAAGCCCCATATTTGGCATAGAGATTACTCAAAAGTAAAATCTTCAAAAAGTTAAAAAAAAAAAAAGAAAAAAAGAAAAGTTCAAAGGCAAGGAACATTCCCCAGAAGATATTAACACATGTGACAAGCAATCCAAAATAATTATATACATTTCATTTGAGGGGAAAAGGGGATAAAGCCTCTTATGTTGAAAAATTATTTCACTCAGGTACACCTGGGTGGCTCAGTTGATTGAGCATCCCAACTTGTGATTTCGGTTCAGGTCATAATCTCATGGTTTGTGAGCTTGAGCTCCACATCAGGCTATCTGCTGTCACTGCAGAGCCCTCTTTGAATCCTCTGTCCCCTTCTATCTGCCCCTCCTCCATTTGTATTCTCTCTTGCTCACTCTAAAAAATAAACATTAAAAAAAGTTTTTCAAATAATTTCATGCATATATGGAATTTTAGAAAGAAAACAGTGTTGGAAAAGCACTCCTCCCCCCTGAAAAAGGAGCTGGACAGAAAGTGGAAAAGTGGAAACATCTGCAGGGACCGAATTAAAAAGGAAGAAAGGAGAAATTCCATTAAGACTCTAAAAACAGGGGATGGCAGAGTCTGAAACTCTGCAGCTTGTTACCTGGTGGGGCTCTGGTGGGAAGGGCAGATCCCCAGGAGCAGAGTGAAGGCCAGTTATCCTCAGGCTACATGGGGAGAGGTGGTGCCCCTGCTGGAGGACATCTGGTGGGGGTTGTGTGGCCACCCAGTCCCAGCAGACCCTGGAGAACAACCACATTTTCGGGTGCTGGAACAAGGTCATTAAAGGCGAAGACTGTGGCCAGATGCGTGTTGTGATTTTCCATGATCCCTGAAACACCAATGCTACACAACGGCATGAACTTTTCCTGGGGCGAGCTGGTGCCCAGCCGCAGTCTCTGGGCATCAGCAGGTCCCCAGAATGTTTCTGGGTGAGGCTGGCACCCGGCCATTGCTCAGGGAGACCCTGGGGCAGAGGATCTGAGGGGGTCTGAGCCGCAGTCCCTCAGAAGTGAGGGGTCGGGAAACACAGCCACAACGGAGATAAAACTCAGGAAGGAGGTGCCGCCTGGCAACCTGACGGCTTGGTAAGAGTCAGTGTAAAAGCAGGAGCGGAAAAAGGCAGAGACGAAGGCCGGGTATGCGATTGCTGCTCGGGGAGAACAGAGTTCTGATACTAGAGACTGGGTAATTGGTTGGTGCCATTTTCACTGCTCCCGTGCATGAGCGTACACACCTGCAAATGCCACAACAGTCCCGTCCAATAAACTGAGCAGCGCCATCTAGTGGAGAATGAAGTCATTACACTAAGCCCCACCCACTGGGCCAACCTCGCTCTTCAAGAACACAAGTCTCTCCATCTGCTTAGTTTATGGACTATAAAGTGCTTCCTGGTTAGACTTCTAGGGGAAAATGATGTAATTCCAATCACATTTCAGTCTGTTCACTGGACCATCTATTCAATTTTTTTTTCTTTTTGTTTCTTTTTTCTTGAAAACAGAAAAATTTTTTATTTTCAATTTTTATTAAAAATATTTTAAATTTTTTCTAATATATTTTTTACTTTATTGTGAAATTTTCAAATTCTATTTTACTTCCATCATTTCATTTTATTCTATTTCACTGTATTCATTTTTTCAACTTTTCAAACGTTTTCCTTTTTATATATATATATTTTTTTCTTTTTTTCTCTCATCTGTCAAGCTCCTTTCAACACCCAGACCTAAACGCACCTAGGATCTAGCATCATTTATTTGATTTGTGTGTGTGTGTGTGTGTGTGTGTGCGCGCGCGCATGTGCATGTGCCTGTGGGCCAGTGTGTTTTTTTAATTGTTTTAATTTTAATTTTTTTTACCTTATTAATTCCTTTTCTTCCCTCAAAATAATGCAATGAAGGAATTTACCCCAAAAGAAAGAGCAGGCAGAAATGACAGCCAGGGACTTAACACAGATACAAGCAAGGGGTCTGAACCAGAATTTAGAATCATGATAGTAAGAATACTAGCTGGAGTCAAAAATAGATTATAATCCCTCTCTGAGGAGATTAAAAAAAGTAAAACTTAGTCAGGATGAAATAAAAAATTCTATAACTGAGCTGCAACCTCGAATGGATGCCACGGCAGCAACGATGGATGAGGCAGAACAGCGATAACAAAGCACAAACTTCTGGAGAATAATGAAGCAGAAAAAAGAGGAATGCTAAAGCAAAAGAGCATGATTTAAGAATTAGAGAAATCAGTGACTCATTAAAAAGGAACAACATCTGGCTGATAGGGGTCCCAGAAGATGAAGAGAGAGAAAGAGGGGTAGAAGGGTTATGTGAGCAAATCATAGTGGAAAACGTTCCTAACCTGGGGAAAGACACAGACATCAAAATCCAGGAAGCACAGACGACAAAAACCGACCATCAACAAGGTATATCATAGTCAAATTCACAAAATACTCAGACAAGGAGAGAACCATGAAAGCAGCAAGGGAAAAAAGTCCTTAACCTACAAGGGAAGACAGATCAGGTTGCAGCAGACCTGTCCACAGAAACTTGGCAGGCCAGAAAGGAGTGGCAGGATGTATTCAAGGTGCTGAATCAGAAAAATATGAAGCCAAGAATTCTTTATCCAGCAAGGCTGTTATTCAAAATAGGAGAGATTAAAAGTTTTCCAGACAAACAAAAATTAAAGGCATTCATGACCACTAAACTAGCCCTGCAAGAAATTTTAAGGGGGACTCTCTGAGGGGGAGAAAAGACAAAAAAAAAAAAAAAAAAAAAAAAGGCCAAAAGCAACGAAGACTAGAAAGGACCAGAGAACACCACCAGAAACTCCAACTCTATAAGAAACATAATGGCTACAAATTCATATCTTTTAGTACTCACTCTAAACATCAACTGACTAACTCTAATCAAAAGACATAGGGTAACAGAATGGTTAAGAAAACAAGATCTATCTATATGCTGTTTACAAAAGACCTTCTTAAGACCTAAAGATGCCTTCAGATTGAAAGTAAGGGGATGGAGAACCATCTATCATGCTAATGGTCAACAAAAGAAAGCCGGAGCAGCCATACTACATCAGACAATCTAGACTTTGAAATAAAGACTGTAACAAGAGATGAAGAAGGTCATTATATCATAATTAAGGAGTATATCCATCAACAAGACCTAACAATTGTAAACATTTATGCTCCAAATGTGAAAGCACCCAAATATATAAATCAATTAATCACAAACATAAAGAAACTCATTGATAATAATACCATAATAGTAGGGGACTTAAATAGCCCACTTACAACAATGGACACATCATCTAAACAGAAAATCAACAAGGAAACACCAGTGTGTGAATGACACACTGGAAGAGATGGACTTAACAGATACATTCAGAACATTTCATGCTAAAGCAGAGGAATATACATTCTTCTCCAGTGCATGTGGAACATTCTCCAGAATATATCATATACTGGGACACAAATCAACCCTCAACAAGTACAAAAAGATCAAGATCATACCGTGCATATTTTCAGACCACAACACTATGAAACTCGAAATCAACCACAAGAAAAAATTTGGAAAAATAACAAATACTTGGAGACTAAAGAACATCCTACTAAATAATGAATGGGCTAACCAAGAAGTTAAAGAGGAAATTTAAAAGTACATGGAAGCCAATGAAAATGATGACACCACAGCCTAAAACCTCTGGGATGCAGCAAACGGGGTCATAAGAGGGAAGTATATAGCAATCCAGGCCTTCCTAAAGAACGAAGAAAGGTCTCAGGTACACAACCTAACCTTACACCTTAAAGAGCTGGGAAAAGAAGAGCAAATAAAACCCAAAACCAGCAGAAGACAGGAAATAATGAAGATTAGAGCAGAAATGAATCCTATTGAAACCAAAAACCAAAAACCAGACAAACAAAAAAACCCAGAACAGGTCAATGAAACCAGCAGCTGGTTCTTTGAAAGAATTAACAAAACTGATAAACCCCTAGCTGGTTTGATCAAAAAGGAAAGGACCCAAATAAATAAAATCAAGAATGAAAGAGATCACAACCAACACAGAAGAAATAAAAACAATAATAAGAGAATATTATGAGCAATTATACACCAATAAAATGGGCAATCTGGAAGAAAAGGACAAATTCCTAGAAATGTATACATGACCAAAACTGAAAGAAGAAGAAATAGAAAACTTCAACAGACCCATAACCCATATAGAAATTGATTTAGTAACCAAAAACCTCCCAAAAAACTAGAGTCCAGGGCCAGATGGCTTTCCAAGGGAATTCTACCAAACATTTAAGGAAGAGTTAATACCTATACTCTTGAAGCTGTTGCAAAAAATAGAAATGGAAGGAAAACTTCCAAACTCTTTCTATAAAGCCAGCATTACCTTGATTCCAAAACCAGGCAAAGACCCCATGAAAAAGAACTATAGACAAATATCCCTGATGAACATGGATGCAGAAATCCTCAACAAGATATTAGTGTGCCTGATCCAACAATACATTGAAAAAATTATTCACCACGAGTGAGGGGATTTATACCTGGGATGCAGGGCTGGTTCAATATCTGCAAAACAATCAATGTGATTCATCAGATCAATAAAAGAAGGGACAATGTTAAAAAATAAAAAATAAAAAACGGGGTGCCTGGGTGGCTCAGTCGGTTAAGCTGCTGACTTCGGCTCAGGTCATGATCTCGCGGTTTGTGAGTTCGAGCCCCGCGTCGGGCTCTGTGCTGACAGCTCAGAGCCTGGAGCCTGTTTCAGATTCTGTGTCTCCGTCTCTCTGACCCTCCCCCGCTCATGCTCTGTCTCTCTCTGTCTCAAAAATAAATAAATGTTAAAAAAAAAGTAAAAAAAAATAAATAAAAGAAAGGACAAGAACCACATGATCCTCTCAATAGATGCAGAGAAAGCATTTGACAAAATACAGCATCCTTTCTTGATAAAAACACTCAAGAAAGAAGGGATAGAAGGAGCATACTTTGAGATCATAAAAGCCATGTATGAAAGACCCAACGCTAATATCATCCTCGGGAAAAACTGAAAGCGTTCCCCCTAAGGTCAAGAACAAGACAGGGGTGTCCACTCTCACCACTGCTTTTCAACATAGTACTGGAAGTCTTAGCCTCAGCAATCAGACAACACAAAGAAATAAAAGGCATCCAAATCAGCCAGGAGGAGGTCAAATTTTCATTCTTTGCAGATGACATGATACTCTATATGGAAAACTCAAAAGATTCCACCAAAAAACTGCTAGAACGGATCCATGAATTCAGCAAAGTGGCAAGATATAAAATCAATGCTCAGAAATCAGTTTCATCCCTATACACCAACAATGAAGCAACAGAAAGATAAATCAAGGAATTGATCCCATTTACAATTGCACCAAAACCCATAAAATACCTAGGAATAACCTAACCAAAGAGGTGAAAAATCTATACACTGAAAACTATAGAAACCTTATGAAAGAAATTGAAGAAGACACAAAAAAATGGAAAAATAGTCCATGCTCCTGGATAGGAAGAACAAATATTGTTATAATGTCAATACAACCCAAAGCAATATACATATTCAATGCAATCCCTATGAAAATAGCACCAGCATTCTTCAGAGCTAGAACAAACAATCCTAAAATTTGTATGGAACCAGAAAAGACCCTGAATAGCCAAAGCAATCTTGAAAAAGAAAAGCAAAGCAGGAGGCATCACAATCCCAGACTTCAAGCTATATTACAAAGCTGTAATCATCAAGACAGTATGGTACTGGCACAAAAACAGACACTCACATCAACGGAACAGAATAGAGAACCCAGAGTTGGACCCACAAACATATGGCCAACTAATCTTTGACAAAGCAGGAAAGAATATGCAATGGAATAAAGACAGTCTCTTCAGCAAATGATGCTGGGAAAACTGGACAACAACATGCAGAAAAATGAACCTGTACCACTTTCTTACACCATACACAAAAATAAACTCAAAACAGATGAAAGACCTAAATGTAAGACAGGAAGCCATCAAAATCCTTGAGGAGAAAGCAGGCAAAAACCTCTTTGCCCGCAGCAACTTCTTACTCAACACGTCTCTGGAGGCAAAGGAAACAAAAGCAAAAAGGAACTATTGGGACCTCATCAAGATAAAAAGCTTCTGCACAGTGAAGGAAACAATCAGCAAAACTAAAAGGCAACCGACGGAATGGGAGAAGATATTCGCAAATGACATATCAGATGAAAGGTTGGTATCCAAAATCTATAAAGAAATTATCAAACTCAACGCCCAAAAAACAAGTAATCCAGTGAAGAAATTTGCAAAAGACATGAATAGATATTTCTCCAAAGATGACATCCAGATGGCCAACTGACACATGAAAAAATGCTCAACATCACTCATCAAGGAAATACAAATCAAAATCACAATGAGATACCACCTCACACCTGTCAGAATGGCAACAACAGATGTTGGCGAGGATGTGGAGAGAGGATCTCTTTGGCATTGCTGGTGGGAACGCAAACTGGCACAGCCACTCTGGAAAACAGTATGGAGGTTCCTCAAAAAATTAAAAATAGAACTACCCTATGACCCAGCAATGGCACTATTAGGTATTTACCCAAGGGATGCAGGTGTGCTGTTTCAAAGAGACATAAGCACCCCAATGTTTATAGCAGCACTATCAACAATAGCCAAAGTATGGGAAGAGCCCAAATGTCCATCGATGGATGAATGGATAAAGAAGACGTGGTATATATAGACAATGGAGTATTACTCGGCAATCAAAAAGAATGAAATCTTGCCATTTGCAACTACGTGGATGGAACTGGAGGATATTATGCTAAGCAAAATAAGTCAGAGAGAGACAAATACCATATGACTGCACTCATAGGAGGACTTTAAGATACAAAGCAGATGAACACAAGGGAAGGGAAGCAAAAATAATATAAAAACAGGAAGGGGGACAAAACATAAGAGACTCTTAAATATGGGGAGAAAACAGAGGGCTACTGGAGGGGGTGCGTGAGAGGGGATGGGCTAAATGGGTAAGGTGCATTAAGAAATCTATTCCTGAAATCACTGTTGCACTATATGCTAACTAATTTGGATGTAAATTAAAAAAAAATTAAATTAAAAAAAAATTCAGGTGCCTATGAAAAATAAATAAAATAAAATAAAATGACATAAAATAAAATAAAATAAATAAAGGGAAAAAAGGAGAGAGGGAGGAAAACCCTAAGATCTTTATTTTTTTTTTAATTTGTTTTTGAGAGTGCACAAGAAGGGGAGGGGCAGGAAGAGGTCGGGGCAGAGAGAGGGTGACAGAGGATGCAAAGCAGGTTCTGCACTGACAGGAGTGAGCCCAATGTGGGGCCCGAACTCACGAACCATGAGATCATGACCTGAGCTCAAGTCGGACGCTCAGCCAACTGAGCCACCCAGGTACCCACATAAATGACTCTTCAAATAGAGCAAACTGAGGGTTCCGGGAGGGGAGATGGGGGGTGGGAATGGGCTAAATGGTGACAGGCATTAAGGAGTGCTCTTGTTGGGATGAGCACTGGGTGTTAGAGGTGAGTGATGAATCACTAAATTCTACTCCTGAAGTCATTTCTACACTACGTGTAAACTTGGATTTAAAGATTTTAAAAATTAGAAGTACAAAAATGAGCCAAAATAGAAGTGGGCAGTAGTGATGAATGAGCAGTTCAAAGAGCAAATCCAAGAACCCAGCCATCACATGAAGAGGCATTCACCCTACTTAGCCGACAGAGAAATGCAAATTTAAACGAAGTAACATTTCTACCCATTACATTGCCAAAACCTGAAATACAGTACTTTCACGCATGGCTGGCCGGCAATTGCTAGAAACACTCTGGAGACCATGTCAGCTGTAATGCTATGCGCCTACCTAGGATGGAGCCATTCTGTTTTTCACAGTCTCCCGTGGAAGAACATTTGCCCACATCAGCCCAGAAAGCCTGAAACACAGTGGTCATCGTATCACGTATAAAAGTGAGTCAGGGGCGCCTGGGTGGCTCAGTCGGTTGAGTGGCCGACTTTGGCTCAGGTCATGATCTCGTGGTCTGTGAGTTGGAGCCCCGCGTCGGGCTCTGTGCTGACAGCTCAGAGCCTGGAGCCTGTTTCGGATTCTGTGTCTCCCTCTCTCTGACCCTCCCCCGTTCATGCTCTGTCTCTCTCTGCCTCAAAAATAAATAAACATAAAAAAAAAAAATTTAAAAGTGAGTCAGAGGACAACCCAAAGGTTCAGTGCTGGGTGGATGGCTGGATCAACCTTGGTGTATCTGTACCATCATGTACAGCACAGCAGTTGCAAAGAAGGAAATAAAGCATACCGGTATACTGGTATACCTCAGATACCAGAGGTGAAAGCAATTTACCAATACATTCAGGATGGTCCTGTTGACAACAGGATCCTGTGGACTTCTGCCCACAGGAAGATGACCGGAAAGGCACCCACTTAACCACGGACAGAGAAGAGAAAGGTGGGAAGTCTGGATGGTGGCTAGCGGTCAGAGAGGACTTTGGTTTTGCGAGAACTTTAGAACATCCAGGTTGTAAAGAATGTAGTTGTCAAAAAAGATTAAGAACTCACACTTGGTAAGGAGAGTTAAGATCTTGACCGGCATCTTCAGAAATATCTGCTGGTCTACTAGGAATTTATCCAAAGGATACAGGAGTGCTGATTCACAGGGGCACATCGTAACCCAAGGTTTATAGCGGTGTTATCAACAATAGCCAAAATTATGGGAAGAGCCCAAATGTGCATCAACTGATAAGTGGATAAAGAAGATGTATTTTATATATACAATGGAATACTACTTGGCAAGAATGAAATCTTGCCGTTTGCAACAACGTGGATGGAGCTGGAAGGTATTATGCTAAATGAAATACATCAGAGAAAGACAGAGATCACATTTTCACTCCTGTGTGGAATTTGAGAAACTTAACAGAAGACCATGGGGGAAGGAAAGGGAAAAATTAGTTTCTAACACAGAGAGAGGCAAACCAAAAGACACTCTTAAATACAGAGAACAAACTGTGGCTTGATGGGAGGAGTTGGGGAGAGGGGAAAGTGGGCGATGGGCGTTGAGGAGGGCACTTGCTGGGATGAGCACTGAGTGTTGTATGTAAGCAGTGAATCCTGGGCATCTACTCCCAAAGCCAAGAGCACACCATATACACTGCATGTTAGCTAACTTGACAATAAATCAGATTAAAAAAAAAAAAAAAAAGTATCTGCTTGTGTCCTAGAAAAATGGGCAAGGGATGGGAACAGGAAAGTAGACTCTGAGATGTGGGAGGTTGGGTCTGCTTCAATCGAGTAAATCAAGGTCAGGAGTAAATCATGCTTCTTTTTCAAGGTCATTGTAAGATAGTGTCATTTCTTCTGGCCCCTGGTGACACAGCAGGTGTCTGGTTACAAAAATCAGAATCCCAAATTCAAGTCCCAATGGCACTTCTAAACGGGTGATCTCTGGGTGAGCCATTCATATCGCAGAGTCTATCATTACTATATACAGAAAAGGGCATTCCAGGCCACCTTGTCTCCTTTCTGGTCACTTTGATTCAGCTACAACATATGAAGAAGTTCTCTGAAAGCTATAAAAAACTCAACACACAACAGTTGACTCCCTTCCAAACACACACCAGGATAATGTGTATACCTACTGAGTAATTAAAGACACAGTTAAACTAGTTTTTCCCCCTCAAATTTCCCAGGAGTTCAATACCTCACACCAGATTCTAAAAGAATGCCCAGAGGACATAATCAAACACTAAAAATGCAATCATATAAAGATCCAAATCCAAACAGTATCTCCTTTACATCAAGCAATAGAGGCAAAATAAGGCCGACAACAAACTTTGAAAGCAACAGACCGCACATGTAGTACAGAAAGGCCTTCCACAAACCAATGTGAAAAACAAATTCTCTAACAGAAAAAGAGTTGCCAGAATTCTAAGCCAATCAACCTCAAAAAAAAAAAAAAAAATGGAAAGTGAAAAATCAAGGAAAGAACAAATTAGATGCTTTTTTTGGCTACCATATTGGCCAAAGTCAAAATACCAGTAATATTTAATACTGCCCCCAAATCAAGGAGGATGGACCCCTACAGTCATGCCATCCCAGGAGTTACCTGCCAGCCAGATATGGGATTTAACACTTTCCAGGATTCATGTTAAACACAAAAATAACCAAGCGAAATTTTAATATCTTTAACCCGATATAGCAAAAGTGCTATTTTAACTCGCTACGAAATTCAGATTCTTACATTCCCCCCCGCCTTTTTGGGAGAGTACCACTTCTTTGTGAAATTTGTTATTTTAGACTTACAGCATCTCTCAATCCAGATGCTAGACTTTTGTTGGATAGGTTTTGAGTTTCCTAAGATTTTCTGGAGAAAAGGATTCACATACCCATTTTGTCCCAAACATATTTAAGTCTCCCAATAACAAGATTGAGTATCAAGTTTTAAAATTAATTCCAGATTAATTAAAATGCAAACCATTCCTCAGTCCCCCTAGCCACGTTTCAAGCACCTGAAAGGCACGCAATGCTGGTGGGTACCGTTCTAGAGGACATTGCTCTATAGGAAATCTGCCCAACTACCTTCCTGTCCCACCCGGCAGTGGGAAAAGGCCATCATCCTTTTCTGTTCCTGCTGGGATGGTTTTCTAGGGGTCCCCCCAGCCCAGTCCTTAGTTGGTGGGCACCTATTTGGTTCTCATGCTAGAAAGAGGAAATAATGATGGGAATAAGGAAGATAAGAATACAAAGTGGTAGGTTCTATCTACTGAGCGGCCCAAGGTACTCAAAGCTTTCTATTCATCAGCTATCTGCACCCCCTCCAGTTTGCAGTCAGGAGACTGGCTCAGGAAAGCAGCATGTTCAGGTCATGCTGGAAAAGTCTTACCACTAGTGGAGCCACCTGCAGTTGGAACCAGAGCTAATGGCCCCCAGGCCCTTCCCAGGCTGTTCCCTGTTCTGTGTTCAAGCTCCCTCCCCCAGTCACCAACAGGGCCTCCCAAATCTCCACACAGGGTCAGGGGCACCCGGAGGCCCTCTGGGGCACTGCTTCTTTCCAGAACAGCATTAGGCCAAAACAAAGACGAAAACTACCATGTGAGAACCTACTAGGTGTTGGGCACTGTGCCAAGCCCTCTACGCAGACAATGCTCACACCAACTTGTGAACTTGGGATGGTCATTTCTACCATTTTCCAGAGAAGAGACTTGCCCAAGGGCAATCAGCAAACGGGAGGGGTGGGATTTCAGGGTGGCACATGAGTCCCACGTTCTCCCCAGGTGACCGGTGCTGTGTGCGTGCAAGACCACCAGGGTAGGGGGCACTGGGTTCCCCACACCTCAGTCCCCACCTCTGAGATGATCAGATACCGATCCCTGGGGTCTGCGGTCATGGCCGAGTGAGACCTGTACTTTGTCAGACGAAAGCATTCACAGTTTTCTGCGTACTGTACGTGCGACCAGCCATTTCCAAGACAAGCAGGTTGGGGGCAGGTTATCGGGCACCCACTGTGTGCCAGCTCTCTGCTAAGTATTCAGGTGGCTTTCACATCTGAGTCTCTTCACAAGTCTGCAGGCTGGGTAACATATCCCACAGAAAACTCAGGTACAAAAAAGCAAAGAGATGCATTGACGATGACCGAGTAAATGGCAGAGTCGGGATACAGAACCACCTCCCAAAGTGGGAGGGACTTTCTCCAAGCAAGCATCATTTATCCAGCCACCTGTGGGTCTGGCACTGACGAGGTCCCCAGGACCCAGAAAGGTAGGGCAAACATGATACACAGCCCCAGGGGCTTCAGTCCCCCAGGTGGGGACTGTTTCAGTGTCTTTTATGGATGTCAGAATTCCATGACCACCTCCCTCCCTGATTTCTCCAGCCCCTCTGGATTCAGGTGGCTGGGACATGAACACTGGTTCCAGCCTGTAAGCCCTCAGTGGCAGTGAGGGAGGTCCTCTCTAGGCAGAAGCAAACAGGAGTCGGGCACGACGCAAACTCTCCTTGGAAGTCAGGTTCAGCCTGGTGGAACCAGCCTCCCCACAGGGAGGGCGAGGCTCCCACATGCCAAGCCAGGGAGAGGAGAGGGAGTGGCTGCAGGAGGGCCAAACACAGGCTGCAACACGGGGAGACGGGATCAAGTTCTACACAAAGTTGCATCATACCTTACAGGAGAAACGAGCATGGTGAGATTGTCACAGACTGCTTTGGTCTTGCTGGGGAAGGCAACCATTGGTAATGGGAAGATGGGTAGGGGGTCAGACAGACGAGGACAATGGCAGGTCCTGTTGGTTAACGTGCCAGGCATAGTGCAGCTTTGTGAACATCTGAGTCAAAGCCAAGCTCGAAGAGCCTCACGTTTGGGAGGGGGTGGGAGGCTAGGAGGTTGGCCCTGGGCATGTGGTTCATCAGGCACAGGTCACAGTCCACTTTCATGGGTTTCACACCACGGAACAAGGGGCGTAGTGGAGAGGGAACCTTCAAGGAAAGCCTCTCTGGAGAGGTAACAGCTGAAGGCTGGAGGGGAATGGTGAGCTCTGGACCCAGGGTCAGTGAGAGGAGGACATTCCAGGGGATGCCTGGTGGGTTTGTGAACCAGCAAGGGGCAAACATCTGACAATGCCCAGAGATGCCACCAGCTTCTGTGAGGCTGGGGGTGCTGCCCCAGGTCCTGTGATGCACAGGACGGCCCCATAGCAGACTACGACCCGGTCCCAAGCATGGTCAGGGCTTGCTAGAGAGTAGAGTGCAGAGAGAAAGCAGAAGGAACCCAGTCAGGCTACTGAGTAATTCAGACAAAGTAGTGGCTTGGGCCAGGGTGGCAAGAATGGAATTTCTGATGCTCTTAGAAGGAAGAGCCAACAGCATTTCTGCAGGAGAATTCCAAGGGGAACGAGAGAGGGAGAAGTCAAAGACAACATCAAGGTTTATCATCAGAGCCAGGAAAGAGGCATTTATATGGAAAAAGGGTTCGTTGAGCACCTAATAGGTGCCAGAGAAACAGGCATTAAAAAAACCCTTCCCTCACTGACACCACTGAATAGGAAGGAAGCTGGCAGGTAAGCCAACACACAGTAACTTCTAGTAGCATTAAGCCCTCTTAACTACGATTTGATACAAGACTTTACCAAAGGTACTTGGGAAGTTTCTTTGAGGAGCTGCCGTCTGAACTCCCATCAGCCAGGAGATCTGGGGTAAAGACAGGCCAGGCATGGGGTACGGTGGGTGCAAATGCCCGGAGGCAGGAATGTGCGCGTGTTTGCAGAGCTGAAGAACAGCGTGGCTAGACGGAGCGAATGGGAAGTCGGGGGCACCGGGCAGGTAGAAAGAGGGACACAATCCCCCCGTCTTCCAGCTACGTCAGATTTCCTTTTCAGTACAGCTGGTTGCCATTTGATGATCGAGCTGAGAACCATATTAACTCGCTCCTTCAAGGAGGTCTCCAAGCTGCCACCAGGGAAGGGACCCAGAGGGCATCAGGGGAAGCAGGGGGATCCACCAGGAGACTGAGCCAATGTCAGGAGAGGGGACGTTCTCTCGGCCTCAAAGCCTGGGAGTCAGAGTTGCTCACAGAAACTCAGAAAGTAAGATTCGGACACCAGGCCGGGGCCCTCCGCCTCAAGGTGACCCCAGGCCTCCTCTGCACCCTTGCTGGGATCACGTGGCGTTCTTCGAACAGTGACCGTTCTCAGCCACAAAGCCCTGGTGTAGGGGTGCTCCCAGCATCAGGGGCTCAAGAGGCCAGAGGCCTGGGTGTTGGGTCTTGACCACCAGACCCCAGCCAATTCCGTGAGTTTTAACAGCCAGGGTGCTTTGGTGGGACGTTCCCAGAGGTGTGCCAGTCAGTCTCGGCGTAGAATCTGGACCCCACCAGCCTGTGCTCTGGCCGAAGCAAAAAAAAATGTTTGCACCTGCCACTTATTGAAGGCAGTAGAGTGCCCAACACATAGCAGGTGCGATCCTCTGGTGTGGGGATTCAGGTACTGACATGTGCAACCTGCCCACCCACTTTCAGTGAATAAGCTCGAGGCCATAACGTGTTGGATGGGAAGTCAGCAGGTCGGTCTTGCTGAAGCCGGACCTCAATGGGGGCTCGGGTGGCTCCTTTGATTCTGCGGAACCTCTGGGCTCATCTCTACAGTGGTGGTAACACAGCAACTGCCTCCAGGGCGGAGGCGTGCCCTCGATAGACGAGCACCCTGAAGCAGGTTAGCGTCAGACTGGAGCTGGGGTGCAGCCAGCCAGGTTTGCAAAGCTGGACACAAACTACACGGGGGGACCGGCTGCCTATGGTAAGCAAGCAACAGGTCCCCCTCCCAGGCATCCACATACACCGCATAGAATCTCTGCACTCAGGCAAAGCCACGGGCCAACCCTGCCGAGGGTGTGGGATGAACGGTCCTACACTCGCTGCTCCCGGCACCTGCTGTCCTTCTGCTAACAACACGGAGGGCTATGGGCCTGTAGGCAAACTTCACCCAAAGCTGACGATGCCCCCCTCACTCACAAGGGCCCTTTCTAAGACCCAGGAACTGATTATAGGTCTAGGTGCAATAATTTTTTAAGTTTTTAAGTCTATTTTTTAATTTAATTTTTAGTTTAATTTTTTAAGTTTGAGAGCACGCACACGCGAGCAGGGGAGAGGGAGAGGAGAGAATCCTAAGCAGCCTCCACCCTGACGCAGGCCTTGATCTCATGAACTGTGAGATCACGACCTGAGCCGAAATCAAAAGCAGGATGCTGAATTGACTGAGTCACTCATGCGCCCCTAGTTTAAAGGATTTCCAAAGAGACCCAGCAAATTGCACAAACTCCAGGCCCTGCAACATGTCCACCTGCTGTGGTCTAGACAGGCGGGTGACATTACCCGAGCGCAGACATTTCCATGGCTAAATAACCATGGCCGTGCTCCTCAGACTTTTCCATGCATTAAGCATCCCCAGGGGCGTCTATTAAAATCTATTTCATTAAATGCCACCCTCAGCATTTGAGGCAGATCCAGATGGGACCTGAGGAGATAGATTTCCAACAAGCTCCATAAATGATGCTGATGGTGCAGGATTGCAGTCTGAGAACCCCCGCGCTGGGAGGGTTCTTCCTACCACCACCGGCCCCAATGCCTCAGCTAGAGCTTCTCCATCAACCAGTAAATGCCCTCGACTTCTGCCTCCAAGGAGCTAAGGCCTAGCTTGTCCACCCCCTCCAGGAAGCCCTCCCCGACCTCGCAGGCAGGTCCTGGGGGTACCCTCTCCCCTGAGGTGAGCCAGAGGGGGATCCAGGTGCCGCCAGAGCTGGGACACAGGTGTCTGTGTCTCGCGAGTTGAGTTGTGACCTGGGAGGCGGTGGCTGCTCCCTGCACGGCAGTCTCGGGACACAAGCCTCAGTCCTCGCTCTCCCAGAACAGCCCCTAGAATGTGGAGCTGGCATTGCTGAGAAGACCTCATCCAGCACCATCTGGGGGCCTGCCTTCCTCACCTAGCCACGTGGTCTATCCCTGCAGCCCACACAGGGACCGGGGCTCCTGCTCACTTCACCAGGTCCCCCACCCAGCTTCTCTCAGCTAACCCCCTCTGCTCCCCAAACTCCAGCAGCAAGGCAAGTCCCCAGACCTAGGTGAGCCTCCGAGACCCGGTGTGAGGCTGGGTCACCGGAGACAAGGACACCCATGTGAGGCCCACAGAAAAGAGAAGAAAAACGCCACTAACCTCTTTAGCTTCCAGGGACGTCCTCCTAGGCCTGCAGAAGATCTGGAAAGGGCCAGCCGGGAAGGATCGGATAAGCTCGGCTTGAAGCCCGACGGACTGATAGGATGACCCTGGTGCAGATTTGCAGCTGGCCCCTCGGGCCCCAGGGCGGAGCCCTGACCTTGAGCACCTGGTCTAACTCACCCCAGACAGCCCCGCCCAAGACCCATGAGTCACGTGGGCATCTGCTTTTCACAAGCAACTTCTAGCAGGTGCCAGTGTGTATATACACCCATATCTGGGGGAAAGTTTGGGGACCACTGTTCCCGGATCTGGATTGCCAGGTGTGAATTTTCAAGGCTGATTATCATCACAGCATCTGAGGGGCCTCAGGTGTGAGGGGTGTTCTTTCTTCAGGTTTCGTTTACCTGCGTTCTCTCAATGAGCAAAGACGGTGGCAGTCGTTAGCTCTCCCTGAGACCCAGACACATTACAGACAAGGAAGCCACGCTGTATGATTACAAATCACCCCATTTAAAAATAGCAGTCTCCCTCATTTGTTCAAGTCGTGTGTGGCCATTATAGAGCCACTACAAAAATATTACACATTATAAAAATAAAAGTGATCATCGCCTTATAATCCCACCAGGTACAATACCAACGCTCAGTGATATCTTGATACATTTCCATCCAGTATTTCTTCTATACACGTTTGACATAATTGGGAGCTTATCAAATGCGGTTTTTTTAAACAAGAAGCTCAATTAAGATATAGTTAACATATAATAAACTGCACATACTTAATGTGTATAATTTAATATGTTTTGACACATATACACTTATGAAACATCACCACAGTCAAGAAGTTATATCCATCACTTCCAAGTCAGTATTTTAGGTGGAGTTTTTATTTTGGAATAGATTTGGGTTTACAGAAAAGTTGCAAAGAGAGAGTTCCGGTATACCCCAGGCCCAGTTTCCCCTGACATTAATATCTCACGTCCCACGTACGTTTATTAAAACCAAGATTTTGATATTGGTACATTACTATTAATTCAACTACAGACTTCATTTGGATTTCACCGCTGAATTTTCCACAGTGCCCTTTTATCTGTTCTAGGATCCAACTCAGGATACCAAACTGCATTTTGCCAAATATAATTTTATAGCTTATCTTCTGTTACTTAACATTATCCATCTTCCAAAAAAAAAAAAAAAAAAACCTTTGAAAACATTGTCTTAAATGACTGCTTTGTATTTCTTGATAGCAATTTATCGTATTGCTTGACTTAGGTGATCTCTAAGTTTTGTTCTTATAAGTGATGTTGCCATGAAAATCTCTGCATCTAAATCTTTGTTCACATCTTGTATTGTTTCCTTGGGATATTTTGTCTCCCTGCTCCCCTGGGTTTATGGAGATATAAGATTATTTTCCTTGAAATACAACTAGTAGGTCAAAGTCCTTTGGTACATACTTGCTTCCAGTTTTCTCAAGAAGGCAGTAAGCTTTGACAACCATCATAATACTTGTTTCAGGGCAGAATCATCAGCAGAAACCAAAATTAAAGTGTGAAGGCTTGGGGCGCCTGGGTGACTCAGTTAAGTGTCCTGAGATTTCGGCTCAGGTCGTGATCTTGAGTTCGTGGGTTGGAGCCCCTCGTTGGGCTCTGTGCTGACAGCTCACAGCCTGGAGCCTGCTTCAGATTTTGTGTCTCCCTCTCTCTCTCTTTCCCTTCTCTCTCTCAAAAGTAAATGAACATTAAAAAAATAAAATGTGAAGGCTTGATGACAAATGGGATATTCACATGGTCTCAGACTAACTCCCAACATATTATTCCTTGATTACAAAGGAAGGAGTAGCCACTTTAAGCAGAGAAACCCGGCAGGCACCATCATAACTGAGTGATCAGCGTTGAAGACCTTGGAATGACACAGGCCAACATCTGAGCCTCCCTGCCTGACATGCAAAGAAAACCACGAGATCGATCTGTGATATTCGTGCCAGAGTTGCATCACCTGAATCTAATAAAGAGAAAACTTCAGGCAAACCCAAACTGAGGAACATTCTACACAAAAATTGGCTGTACTCTGCAAAAACGTCAAGGTCATGGAAGGCAAAGGGAAGCTGAGGAACATTCTAGATGAAAGGAGATTAAAGAGACATGACCACCGAATGCAATATATAATCCTGGCTTGGATCTTGAACCATTAAAAGAGGAACTTTTTTGAAAAAAAAATTTACATAGAAGACATTATTGGGAAAATTGATCCATAGATTAGATAATAGTACCATATCAATGTTAATTTCCTGAGTTTGAGATATATATATATATATATATATATATATATATATATATATATATATATTTTATGGAGGAGGCAGTGTGGACTTCCAACTATAAGGTATTCTGAAGAGACCTGATATTAGACTTTTTTTTTTTTTAAGTGCTAAGAGGCATATTCTGATGCTTTAGGATTCTAGCATCAGAAAAGTCTTACTATCCCACCAAGGTGATGGCAAGATGCTTCCACAAAGCCTTGAAGTTTCCAATTTCCAGGAAAGTTGCAAATTCCAACAAAGAACTCCCATCTGCTTCTTACCCAAACCTTATTCAAATTTTAATAATTGCCCAATGATGCTTTTTACCGGAAAACATCCAGTCCATGATCACACGTGTTGTAACCAAGTTTTATGTCTCTCCTGCCTCCTTCAATCTGAGCTGAATCAGGAAGGAAGAAAGAAAGGAGGGAGGAGGGGTGGGAGGGTTGGTCTAGATGTTTAGAGAACCCTTTGTTTTCTCGACATCAAAGTTTCTGAGTAGGAAAATCTGGGAAACATAGCAAAGACAGAGAAGAAACTTCTCTCAGATCCACTGCACCAGATAAGCATTCTTCACTCTTGGACGAATCCCTCATTTTTTGTTCTCTGATCTGTGTTTGAGATTGGAGTGAATATACACCATTTCAGGGGTACATGGCATCTCTTGGTGAGCTTGCTTAAAGTACAGATCTTTGTCCTTGCTCTACCCCAAGTCCACTGAGTTGGCATCTGTGGGGTTTTTTTTGAGGGGGGGCAAGGGCAGAGAGAGAGGGACACAGAGAATCTGAAGCATGCTCCATGCTGTCAGCACAAAGCCCAACGTGGGGCTTGAACCCCTGATCTGTGAGATCATGACCTGAGCCAAATTCAGATGCTCAACTGACTGAGCCACTCAGGCGCCCCTGGCATGTAATTTTAACTGTTTGCAGGGATGCCAATGCAGTTTAAGAATTTGAGAATCATCTTGGCATTATGTATTTGTCATTTAATATTTATTATGTCATAAACATTTCCCGTGACCATGAGACAGTCTTTTCAATCACTTCTATGAGCAGATATTAGTTATTTTATCCTAATGATTTCAAAAAATCTTTTAAAGACCAGCCATCCCGGATTCCTGGTTTATAAGTTGTGTTCTAAGGATTTACCTAGAGGTGGACACACAGCAGGGGCTGAGGGAGGGTCTATGGAATCCCAGTGACACGGGACAGACGCACATTATCAGGAAACGGAGTGAAGTGGCACCCGCCCCACAGACTCACACATCTGGGCATAAGAGTGAGCTCTGATGCCATTGCGGGGCAGGATCTGTTGAAATTAAAACTACACTTAGCCATCGGCCAGCGTTTCCATCACCAGGAATTGGTTTCTTGTGGATATTCTGCACATAGAAAGGCAGATGATCTAGGAAGCTCACTGCAGCATTGCCGGTAAGAGCAGATGACCGGAGGTGACATAAATATCTGCAAGTTCGAGATGGAGACCACGCCACAGAGGGCCGGGCAGCCTTGATGGGAATGTGCCCGTTCGGCATGTAGGGACACTAGGAGTTGGCCCTCATCAGCTGGGCAAAAACCTTCTGTGGATGCCTTTTAAAGGATTAGATGGAGACCTTCGGTGGCTCAGTCAGTTAAGCGAATTCGGCTCAGGTCATGATCTCATAGCTTGTGAGTTCGAGACCCGCATCGGGCTTTGTGCTGACAGCTCAGAGCCTGGAGCCTGCTTCGGATTCGGTGTCTCCCTTTCTCGCTCTCTCTCAACCCCTCCCCGGCTCGTGCTCTGTCTCTCTCTCTCTCTCTCAAAAATAAATAAATATGAATAAAAAACTTTTAAAGGATTAGAGGTAACTGTCCGTTTGCAGGTTTGTATATACCTAAAACATTTCTGGAAGGACACACGAGAGACTGTTAAGATAGTCGGGGCTGATGGGGGAGTGGCCTCAGAAGTCTGGGGCAAAAAGATCTGGTTCTTTATTGTATATTTTCTTGTGCTGTTTGAAAATTTCACCTTGTGGTTGTATGATCTGCTTAGGGGGGAAAAAAACTAGCAACAAACAAGTAAATAAATGCTAATGAAATGTCAGCTGGAGGCGGGGAGGCAGTGATTCGGGTTGCACGTGGTGTGGCACGTGCCCTGGCATGGTATTTCCAGGTGATCCTAATGGGTCCTGACTGCAGTGTGTTGGCCGGTCTGAGACGCCTCTGTCATGTGTCCCCGCTGCAGCAGGGGCAGGAGGGGGAGAAATCTGCGTGCTGAGCATGTGCAATGTAGAGCCTCTGTGCTACCGGCTGGGGAGCTCAAGTCCCATCGCCAGGTTTCCACATCAGCTCCCAGACCCCTGGGCTTCTTCCCGCTGCTCTCGTGTGATCTGATGGGCCTTGCTGTGGCCCCTTCCTCCTGGGTTTATGAAGCAGCTCCTGGGCCTGAAGCCCAGCCCGTGTCCTGCCTAATGTGGTGGTTGTGAGTGGCAGCACAGAGGGCAGGGTGCAGGGTTCTAGGCCCGCTTCCACTGCTTACTGTGTGGCCTTGGGAAACTTAGGCAACTTCTCTGAGCCTTCCTTCCTCATCTGTAAGATAGGGTTCATACACATATCCATCTAAGATGGGGTGTGTAATCATATCCATCTATCCCACCGGGCTGTGTTAAATGAGACACTCTGTAGAAAGAGCTCGCCGCTCCTCAGCGATTTATTCCATTCACAAACATTCTTCAAGCCACCTAGTAAACGCTACATCCTTTGCCAAGAACTGGGAGTTAAAAATGTGTTTAAAGACCTTTATTGTTAAGTAACTCAGGAAAAGGGGTAATTCATCATATTTAACAGCTACTTTTCAAAATGCTTCCACATTTATTATCTTCTTTAACTTTTGCTATAAACCCTATGAGGTAGCTATTATTATTCAGGTTTTTTTCTCATATGTTTATTTGTTTACTTTGTGGTGTGGGGAAAGGGGCAGAGACAGAGGATCTCAAGCAGGCCCCAAGCCTTCAGCATGGAGCCTGATCCGGGGCTTGATCTCCGAAACCGGGAGATCAAGACCTGAGCTGAAATCCAGAGTCAGACGCTTCACCGACTAAGCTACCCAGGAGCCCCTTACTTTGATTTCTTTTTTTAATTTTTTAATGCTATTTATTTCTGAGACAGAGAGAGACAGAGCATGAGGGGGAGAGGGACAGACACAGAATTGGAAGCAGGCTCCAGGCTCTGAGCTGTCAGCACAGAGCCCGACGCGGGGCTCGAACCCACGAACTGTGAGATCATGACCTGAGCTGAAGTTGGTCGCTCAACCGACTGAGCCACCCAGGCGCCCCCTCTTACTTTGATTTTATAGATGAGGACACTGAGGTTCACAGAGGGACAGAGCAGTGAGTGGGGGTGAAAAGGATGACGGAAAACCCTTGCTGGGCTCCTCCCCGCCCTTACTACCACCGCACCCCACTTCTGACGCCAGATGCGTGGCTTTCCCACGCAAGCAGTTGTCTCCCACGGCAGCCGGGCAGCCCACAGTTCCATTCTGGCACTACTCAGACCCCACAGGTGAGAGGCTGTGTCTGTCCCACGAGCCTGTCCCCTACTTCGGGTGCCAATCACAAGCCATAGGTCCCCAGGCACTCACAACTTCTGTCCTACTTGGCTGCGGATCGGAGGTTCCCACAAGCCTCTCCTTGGATGTGTTGTCATTTGCCAGACCAGTTCACAGAACCCAAGCAACGGGTGATGGGTGGCATGGGGCACGGGTCCGTTTGGCAGCCCCAGTGGTGCCGGAGTGTGCAGAGGACAGACACGCGTGCCGCTGAGATCCCCACAGAGCCGTCCGTCTCCCTGCAGCAAGTTCGGGGACAGGGCCCTCCTGAGTGGGGAGGGGGAGGGCTGCTGAGGGCACTCGCTTGGTAGTCAGGGGCCACAGCTGTGTCCCTCAGCCCCCTGGCCAATCCTCCAGTTCCCTTCTAATGATGGTCAGCAGCTTGGGCTTGAACAGAGTGCCTGGCTGAGAGTGGCCGAAGCCACCTGGACCTTTACCATGCCCTTGAATAAGCAGCCCCGGGGATAGGTGGGTCCAAAGTTGCTTAACTCAGCGCTTGATGATGTCAACACGGGCTCTGGGAACTGCTTCTCTGCAAAAATTTTTTAAACTTTGCCCCCTGGAAGCGCAACCTCATGATGCCGTAAAGCAGGCTGACTCTCTCAGAACATGTCTCACTTTGAACCAGGAGGGAAAATCTTTCCCTAGAGCTCCGGCAGACTTCCCCTTACATCTCATTGGCCAGAACCGGGTCACGCGCCCTTGCCGAGACCAATCGCCAGTGTGATCTAGAAGGCTCTACAAGGTCTTGGGTGCCGCCGCCCTGACCAGCCTCGCCAGATGCCCCTCTCCCCACAGCGGCTCTTTTCAGTGCCTTGAATGACGTGGCCCCCTCTTGATCTCCCCTGTTAATTCCAATGCACCCTGCCTGTCTTGCTTCAGTTTTTAAAGGAAGTTACTAACCTTCTCTGCCTCAGTTTCCTTCTCAGCAAAAGGCATTCGTATCAGTTGCTTCTACATTCTGTGGGGACTGCTCGGGCGGGCGGTTCTTTGGTCCCCCTTGGGGTGTCATGCAGCTGTTGCCAGATGGTGGCTATGGCAGTTGTGCCCAAGATGGCTTCACTTATATGGCTGGTACCTTGGAGGGGCCTGGAAGGCCGGATCTCGTGGCCTCTTCATACCCCTTGGACTTCTTTACCATGGCGGCTGGATCCCCAAAGCACAAAAGTGAAAGATGCCAGGTCTTCTGAAGGCTTGGGTCCAGAGCTAGCACGCTGTCATGCCTATTCACTTCCATATTCACTTGATTAAAATGGGTCACAGGACCAGCCCAAATTCAAGGGGAAGGGGTGCATGCAGGGTCTGAACACTGAGAAGCACAGGTCCCTGGGAGCTAACTTTGAAGACTAGCTTACGTACCATTGTTTAACGGGCTACCTAAAGAGAATCGGTAGCTTCCAGAACTGATAAAAAATAATCCCTCAAGTTCACGGGCATCAGAAGATATGCTTTGCCAAATGAACAAGTCTGCTAAAGCCATGCTTCTTCTTCTTTTTTTTTTTTAATTTTTTTTTAACGTTTATTTATTTTTGAGACAGAGAGAGACAGAGCATGAACAGGGGAGGGTCAGAGAGAGGGAGACACAGAATCTGAAACAGGCTCCAGGCTCTGAGCTGTCAGCACAGAGCCCGATACGGGGCTCGAACTCACGGACCGCGAGATCATGACCTGAGCCGAAGTCGGCTGCCCAACCAACTGAGCCACCCAGGTGCCCCGAGCCACGCTTCTTCTAACCCTAGACAAGGTTCTGTTCCCCCAAAGTCCGTATGGCATAGGAAGACAGCTAAAATAATAACCTAACCTTTTCTTTACAAGGGCCCAACATCTAAAATCCTTACTCAAAGAACTGATTTCTCTCTCTCTCTCTCTCTCTCTTTTTTTGGGGGGTGGGAGATGCAAGGGGGATCTTGAGACACAGCACTGACATTGAAAGGGCACTGGGACAAAAGTCAGGAATTGTACATTATAATCCCAACTGGGCAACTAAATAGCTAAAGCTTGGGGAAATCTCTTCCTCTGTCTGGGCACAAGCCATTCCTCTAGGAGGCACGGCCACATGGCAGTAAATAATATTGTCACTAACTGAGACAGTTATCTCAAACTTTTTTTCAGTCCTTCTGCTTATACCAAGGTACGGTATGTCTTTAACCTCTAACACATGGGGAGTAATCAGAATAAGTAAGATTAGCTGCTGTAACAACTCCAGGATCTTATTGTCTTACACCTGGATGGCAAACAGACCCATGAACAGATGCTCCACATCACTCATCAGCAGGGACACGCAAATCAACACTACCATGAAATATCACCTCACACCTGTCAGAGTGGCTAAAATCAACTACACAAGAAACAATAGGTGTTGGTGAGGATGTGAAGAAAGGGGAACCTTCTAGCACTGTTGGTAGGAATGCAAACTGGTGTAGCCACTGTGGAAAACAGAATGGAGACTCTTTGAAAAGTTAAAAATAGAACTACCTTACGATCCAATAATTGCACTGCTATATCGTATCTACTCCCCAAAATACAAATACACTAATTCAAAGGGATACATAAACCCCTATGTTTATAGCAGCAATATTTACAATAGCCAAGTTATGGAAGCAGCCCCAGTGTCCATCGGTTGATGAATGGATAAAGAAGATGTGATATAGGTATACAGACATATAGATCATATATATATGTGTATATATAGCCACACAATGGAATATTACTCAGTCATAAAAAAATAATGAATGCTTGCCATTTGCAACAACATGGATGGAGCTAGAGGGTATTATGCTAAGTGAAACAGAGAAAGACAAATACCACGTGATTTTACTCATATGTGGAATTTAAGAAACAAAACAGGAGTGCCTGGGTGTCTCAACTGGTTAAGCACCCAACTCTTGATTTCAACTCAGGTCGTGATCTCACAGTCATGAGATCGTGCCCTGAGATTCTCTCCCTCTCTCTCCCTCTGTCCCTCCCCCACTTGCACACTCTCTCTCTAAAAATGAAAACAAATTTAAAAAAAAGAAAGAAAAATGAGCAAAGGAGAGACAGAGAGAAAGAGAGAGAGAGAGAGAGTGAGAGACCAAGAAATAGACTCTTAACTACGGAGAACACACTGATGGGTTACCATTGAGGAGGTGGACGGGGGGGGGGGAATGGGTGAATAGATGATGGGGGTTAAGGAATGCACCTGTCGTGATGAGCACCAGGATATATATGGAATTATTGAAAGCACTATATTGTGCTCCTGAGACTAATATAACCCTGTGTTAACTATACTGGAATTAAAATTAATACTTAATAAAAAAAAAAAAAAGAAGAAGAAGAGAAAAAAGTCTAATGGTCTTAACTCAATAAAGGCTTAATTCTTGCTCATGTTTTGCTCCACTCAGTGACTCACGCATCCCACCTCCATCCACCTACGGGCTCCACCAAACACCAGGCATGGGAATCTTACTTAAACCTCTGCATCCAACTGGTAGGCAGAGGAAGAAAGGTAGCTTGAGGGGAGGATTACTAGAGAATTTCTGAGCTGCCCCTGGAAATGGCCTGTGTTGCTTCCTCCCATATTCTACGGGTGCAGGCTGCCATGGGACTTCACCCATGACTAAGAGGCCTGGGGGGGTAAGGCCTAACACAGAACCAAAGAGAGAGATCCTTGATATACCAGTGAAATGTTAGCCAGCCACTGCCATACTTGCTAGTCTTTAGGGCCAGAACATTCTGGAAGCAACAGTATCTCAGCAGGCATTGTTCGGCTTTCAGCGTGGCCATGTACACTGTTACCTTCTCTTTAGGGTAAACAATGCTTATTTTCCATTTCAGTTGCTAATGTGAAATTCCCGTATTAAATAATTACCTTTTTAAAAAGGGAGTCGATGGGGCGCCTGGGTGGCGCAGTCGGTTAAGCGTCCAACTTCAGCCAGGTCACGATCTCGCGGTCCGTGAGTTCGAGCCCCGCGTCGGGCTCTGGGCTGATGGCTCAGAGCCTGGAGCCTGTTTCCGATTCTGTGTCTCCCTCTCTCTCTGCCCCTCCCCCGTTCATGCTCTGTCTCTCTCTGTCCCAAAAATAAATAAAACGTTGAAAAAAAAAAATTTAAAAAAAAAAATAAAAAGGGAGTCGATGTGGCCAAAGTATACCAATGCCCGACATTGGGGAAACAGTGGTGGAGGGCAGCATTGTGCAGTGGAACTTTCTGCAATGATCCACATGTTCTGTTCTGTGCTGTCCAATATGGTGGCCACCAGCCACACGTGGCTCTTGAGCACCTGAAATGTGCCGGGTGCGACTAAGAACTGTATTTTTCATTTAATTTTACCACATAAGACAATGCAGATCCAGGGTCATAACTAAGATTGACAACGAATGCCTGGAACATGTCTGAAGGAGAATTCAGAGGGCAGTGGATTATTGACGTCTAGGATGGGTGTGAGAGAAAAGTGATGGTGAGTGTGCCATTTACTAGTCATCCCTATGCTTGATTTTCTTAGAGGGTCTTTCTAGCTCTAACATCCCAGTATTACAGATACTTCTCTAAACCTTCCACAGAATTTAGCACCTACTTAATGATCTAACCCAGGATATACTGGAAATATTTCTCTCTGGTCTCTCTGTTCCTATTTAAGACGTCTTACCATCTGCTCCTTTCCCAATAAGTGTAGAGACTATTGATTAGGGGGATTAACTTGCAAGTTTTTACCCATATCTATATGCATTTGCCCTGGAACTCATGATTTCAGGCCTGTGAGATGTGAGTCACCTTCTCTTGTTCTCAAGAAAGACATCGAAAAGCCACCTCTTTAGAGGCAAGGGGTCATTACCAACGGAAAAGGGAAGGACCCCTTCTGCTTAATGTACAGCTAAAAGGAGGAGGCTGGAAATAACCTTTCACCATGTGACGGCAGAGGTGGGGCAGGCTGTCAACAGGCTCTCGTGGTCTTGGAGAGGAACCCACAGTTTCTGCTGTAGAGAAAGGAGGCAGGAGCAGAAGCCGAGTGTCGGAAAGACTGGCAGCTTTTCCACAGCCCTCCCCAGTGTCCCTGTCGCGCCTGGAGGGATGGGTCATGGGGCTGACCCTGGCTGGCATTTCAGACAGCTTCATAATTACGCTATCTGTTCAACTTACCGTAACCTTCTGATCGGGTCTGAACGCGTGCGTGTTTCAGATGTGTCCTTCATCTTAGCCTGATCTCCTGATCATCATTTTCTTTTCAGTTCCTCTCTGGCCTCCTTTATCACTTGGACCACAACCCTGGGTTGTAGGGGTCAACTCAGTTTCTCTTTCCTTCCACTTATTCCTATTACTGAATTACCCCGAACGAGCCCCATCACCTCCTGACCTCAGTTTCCCGTTTGTGAAATAACATATTTTGATGGGATCATAAGAATCGGTGACAGACTACTCTTGACGTGGCTCACCTTGTTTTTGTCACCTGCTGTCGTCACTGCCTCTGTCCAAGTCTTCATCCTCTGTCAAAGTTAGGACCATGGTCCTAACACACTGAACGGGCATCCCCCCAGGCCCCTGGGCTCCCCTCCAATCCGTTCTCCAACCTGAGCTGGAGTGAATCTTTTCAACACGTAACCTGGGTGGGGATTAGGTCACAAGAGTAGAGCCTTCATGGGGTTAGTGCCCTTATAAAGAGATAAGAAAGAAAGCTTGCTTTGTTTTTCTCTTCTCTGCCACGAGAGACCATGAGCAGATGGCGAACTGCAAACCAGGAAGGAGAATCTCACCAGACACCAGATCTGACAGCACCTTGACCTCGGACTTCCAGGCCTCCAGAAATGTAAGAAATAAACCGTTTGTTATTGAAGCCCCGTAGCCGATGGTAATCTGTTACGGCAGGTCAAGTGAAGCAAGTGAGGCAGCTGGTTCTCCTCCCATTTAGCCAGTTTCCAGTGCTGTTGACGGCAGGAGAGCAGAGAGGGGAGAAAGCTGGACTTTGGGGTTTAAATACTCGCTCTGACATGTGCCATCTGTAGACTCTAGGCCAATTATCACCTACAGCCTCAGTTTCTGCCCCTGTGAACTGAGTGTAAAACCAGGGAAGGAGTTCATAGCATTCTAGGGAGAATGGAATAGAAGGTGTATGTAAAGCTCGGGGAACAGAGCCTGCTGCTCTACAGATGTCTATGCAGCTGTTAAATTTCTTAAGGACAGTGCAAGTGGGGGAAGTGCAGAGAGAGAAAGAGACAAATACATACCCATCATCTAGATGCTACCTTTTCTGTAGAATTTTCTGTATTTGCTTTATCACCTCTGTCCACCCATCCATCCCTTTATCCACCCCTTAACCCATCTAATTTTTGTTACATTTCAAAGTAAATTTAGGGCGTCCATACCTCATATATTTGATCCCTAAATACTTCTGCATGCATATCATTAACTAGAGTCCAATGTCTGCCTGCAGCCTCTTTTGATGCATAATCTATGTACAGCAAAAGGCAGATCGTGAGTGTACCTTCACTGAGTTCTGACCAATGTATACACCTGTGTGACCAACACCCCTATCAAGACATGGAACAGTATTATCCTCAGAAAATCCTCCCTTGCCCCATCTCCGTCAATTCCTGGCCCCACCCTCAGAAGCAACTATTGTTCTCATAGTCTCCATTCTAGATTGGTTTTGCCTGTCCTACAATTTCATATATATGGACTAATACGGTGTTTGTACAGTACCCTCCTTTGTGCAAGTCTTCTTCATTCCACATATTGTTTTCAGGATTCACATCAACAATTTTTTACCACGGCATATAAGGGTCAACTTGGGCTGCCATCCATAATACCGTGGACTGAGCGACTTAAACAAGTTTAGTTCCTTATAGTTCTGGGGGCTAGAAGTCTGAGATCGGCATGCCAGCGTGGTTGGTTTCCTGGCAAGGACTCTCTTACTGGTTCCCAGATGACTGTTCTCATTGTAGCCCCATCAGCCACCAAAGGCCCCGCCTCCTACTGCCATAACATTGGGCATTGGAGCTTCAGCATATGAATTTTGGGGAGATACAAACATTCAGTTATGGACAAGGTTAAGGTTTTTCCTTTCCATATTTAGACATCGCTTTTTTTTAAGTTTATATATGTATTTTGAGGGGGGGGGGAGGGGCAGGAGAGAGGGAGATCTTGAGAGAGAATCCCAAGCAGGCTCCTCGCTGACAGAGCAGGGCCCGATGTGGGGCTTGAACTCACGAACGGTGAGCTCATGACCTGAGCCGAAATCAAGAGTCGGACACTTAACTGACTGAGCCGTCCAGGCAGACATCTCTTGAAACTCAACTGGCCAGGCTAATCCAGCCAGATCTCCTCAGATGAAAGCTATCAACAGAGAGGAATATTGTGCTATTAGATAGCTTATCATGAATTCAAAAGCTGTAAATGGCATAGATTTTGAAAAACATAAGAGTGCCTATTGTATTTGGCAGAATAAAGGCCACCCAAGTGGCAATCTCATGGCACAATAAAGGTACCTGGGGATTTTCATCTGTTTTGATGCTCAAGTAGGGCAGGGAGGCCCTGTGGCAACTGTTGCATGACATGAGGGTTTTGACCAGACATACAAGCCAGTGGACTTTACTTAACAAACAAGCAGGGAAGGGATTCCATCTCAGTTTTCCACTGCTATTTCCCTGGACCCGGAAGGGGGCCTGGAGTAGGTGCTCAGTAAATATCTGTAGAATTAGTTGAGGACCACAAATGTGCATCTATGAAACACAGGTTCATCCTTCCCAATAGGTTGGTCCTGACATTCTGATGACTGTCCTATGAGTCTGTGCTGCTCCTGATCAGTCAGGACGGATTACTCCCCCGCCATGCCTATAATCCCCTTCCCCCAGCCTCCAGCTCTGGCTTATGGGAATAAGTTGCAGAGGTAGGATGGAGAAGACAAAGTGAGTCAGGCCAACAAGTGGATGGTATTTTGGTCAGGTCTCTTTTAGTTTGTAAACAACAGAACACTGAAGCAAAGAAGGAAAGCTGTTGAATTGTTTCATTGAGCAGTCAGGCATTGACTCGCTTCTGGCACGGCTGGACCCATGAGCTCGTTTTGGTTTCTGGGGTCTGCTTTCTTGTTCCCTCTACCTTTCCCCCATCTCTCTGCCCTAGTTTCCTTCATGATGCATCATTCCCGGCAGGTTCTGCCACAGGTGGAGCCCCCAGCAGAAAGAGAGCCTCTCCTCCCAGTAATTCCAGCAAGAGTCCTGGGACTGCATCTGCTTGATCTGACCTGGGGCCTGTGGCCTTGTCTGCCACCCTGGTACCAGAACCGTGGCACTCTGATTGTCACAGGTATTCCTGCTTCCTCTGTGGGCAAAGGCCAGGAATGGGACCAGTGCAACCAAACAACATAGACTAAAGCGGGGGAGGGGAGGCCTCGCAAAGTAAAATCAGAAGGGGCAATGGCTGCTGCACAGACAACAACAGATGTTAGTGGCATGGGGGTGGTTCACATGGCCACTAAGTCATCCTGGTTGAAGGTTAGACTTGATGGGGGGAGAGGAAGACTGTTAATAAGGTCCCAAAGCCTTCCACAAAAGAGGGATGCGTTGCCAGAAGACTGGTAGATGATGTCAATGACCAGGAGCCACGAAGTGTATCCCCAGGGCAGAGCATGTGGCTGAGAATTAGTGGAATGAGCACAAGTGAGCAAAAAGTGGTGTGGGCGCCGGGGTTGGGGATACGAAGCGGGTAACTGGCAGCACACCAGTGTCACCTGTGTGAGGTGTGGCGGGGATGCGGAGGGGAGGGGACAGCTTGCACTCAGAGGGAGCTGTAGGCAAATTGGTCAGCCAAGTAGGAGGGGATGAGGGTGTCCCGAGCCCGGAGAAGGGGCTGCAGAGGCAGGCGGATTTGTTCCAGAGAAACAAGAGCTCCAGGGGCTTCGACGGAAAATTTTGACAGAGGGAGAGGGTATTGTGAGAACTTGGAACGAGCCTCCGTGGCCCTCTGATGGCGCGTGGCTTCTCTCTCTCAGATTTCCTGGAACTGAATCATGTGAAGCAGGAAGACAGCATTGTTGCCAGACTGACATTTTCAGGCCATAATTAATTTTGTTAAACGTCTTTACTTCTCCAAAGCTCAATGGAGTCCTGCCACCGGGGAGATCAAATTATTCCCCTACCCTTTTTCCTTGTGAAACAAAAGCATATTGTGAAATTTACCAGAATCAATTAATATTTGTATCTGCTCTAATCCTTTAGGTATTGAACCGTTTTCCTTTCTGCTGGGTTTGATTTCATGACAATAGATGGTACCCAGGGGCATGATGATTGCACTGACAGTTTAATCTGAATTTCTGATGCTTGGCAGAGTTCATCCCAATGCAGATGATTAGCTTCGGAGCCCATGAAGAACCCAACTGAAGCCAAGAATGGCAAGGTGTCCTGAGTTCCTAATTTCTAGTTCCCCAGGATCTAGTGTTATCACCTTCAGAAAAGCCCATCATGCACCGAAAGGGCGTTTCAATTATCAGCCCTGTTGGGAAGATGTTGCCGAACTGTCTTCACAACATCAGAAAGCTTGTTTTCTTGAATGATAATTAGAGCGTCTCCATGGGAGGGCTAGTTCATAAAGACGCTCTCTGTGAAAATGCTCCATCCACACAAACAAGCCAGACGGGGTACGGCGACCAGGAGAGCAGAGGCCGCCACTAATTAGACATGACATCAGCATTTATACTCCACTGGCCAATTATGTCAGGAGAAGTAAATAAAGCACATGAAACTTTCTTTTCATCTGTGCCAGGAGCTACAGTCTCCTTAGGTGAGTACGGTTGGCCCAGACACCCCCCCTGCTGGAGATCTCATAGGGAGTGTGTGACTTTATTGCCAGAATTCCTTGGAGAGGGGGAAAAAAAAAGTACTTGATTGGATAATTAAATAGATAAACTGCGTTCCATTTGTCAAGGAGAGGAAATTTTAGGATGGAAAGAATTAGTGTTCCAGTCTGTGACTCCAGAGGGACCTCCATGTTGGATGGAGGACAGGCCGGGGTCCTGTTTGGTAACAGGGTCCAGCCTGTGCAGCTAAGGGGGGTACCTGTGTTGTTCCCCCCCTTCCACCACACAGGGTTGGGGGCTGCCCCAGGGCGAGACCCCCTCAGGCCACTTTGAGGCTTGATACAGTGTATGAGTCCTGGACTCTAAGCGCACGGCTTGGGTACGAATTGACCCTGCCACTCTTGAGCTGTGTTATCCTGGGCAAGTTCCTTAATGTCTCTGTGCTTCAGTTTCTTCATCTGTAAAATGGGGGTAATAAAAGCACTTACCTTGGTGGGGTTGTCGTCAGCATTCGGTGAGTTCGTGCACGGCCAGCCGTGTAGCTAACGTAGCTGACGTCCCCGAGCCTCTGAGACCCCTCCCTGGTGACCAGAGGGCAGTTTCTTGTTTCCTTTGGAGGATGAATTAGAAAAGCACCAACTGCTGCTTTGCTGTTCATCACAACTGCCTTTTCCGCAGTCCCGTTGTTTCCCGTTTTTGCCACCTGTTGTGTTTATTGGCAACCATGTCATCTTAGAAATTCCGGAATATAATTCCATGTTTGAGGAGCCAGTCTGGGAGGCAAAACACATGAGGGCACTTGCGATGCACTGCTGGGCTCTGCGCTGGGGTAGGGGTGGGAAACCAGGCGTGTGGTGTTTGATGATGGTCAGCATGTTATTATGACACGTCACGTGCTTACTCTACACCTAACAGTACGCTAATGTATTCAGCAATCAGCTCATTTAAACCTTATGGAGAAAGGTACTATATTGCACCCATTTTATAGAGAAAGAAACTGAGTCCCCCAAACAGGACATGACCCGCTCAAGGCCTCCGGGTTACTGGACAACGTTTCCTCCCTGGCCTGGAAGGGGCAAGACATTTTAGAAGCAGAGAGGCAACGGGCAGGAGGCCATGGCAACGATTCGGTGACCCGAATGGCAGCTGTGGCTGTGGGGGTGACACTTACTGATCGCTCACTGCGTTGTGGCCTTAGGCTAATGACTCAACCCACACTGTTTCACTCCATCCTCATCCAGGTACATTATTATCCTCCTTTCACAGATAAGAGTGTGGACAAGGTTTGCAGAAGTTAAAAATACCCCAAGTCAGACCACCATTGGAGGCCCAGAAGGGATTTCGGGCCAGGGTCTGCCTTTGAAGCCCCTGCTGTCACCGACTGCACCAAGGATCCAGGGGCCACTGAGGCATCAGCAGCTGTGAGAGGTGGAACACGGCACCTGGATAGAGGGAAGAGGTAGATGCTGGGTTTCTGATGCCAGGCAGACGAGTGAGTGGGGGACGTTGCCACTTGCCAAGGTGAGGAAGAGTAGATGCGGAAGTGTTTTTTAGAAGGATGAACTCGATTTTGGAAACGGCCGAGTTGTCTTGGGGACAATGTTTCACTGTCTACTTGGCCTTTACAGTATATAATACAGAGGCTTAGACGTTCATCTCATCTTAAAAATGGTTTCTGTAGGGATTGCCATCACACAAGCAGTCATTAAGGCTATTGGTACTGACTGTTTCCTAAGGACAGAAGGGAGCAGAGACGGCTGTCTGGGACGTAAGAAAATCAATATTTAAATTGCCTCACTGAAGCCGAAGGCTGCTTTCTGTTCACCGGTGCTTGGCTCAGGCTGTGTGTTTGGGATGAATGAATACTTGCCGAGAAGGTATGTCAACAGATATTTATAAGGAGTGCCAGGTCCTGGGCCAGGGGACAGGAACACAGTGGCCAACAAGACACTGTTCCTGTCCTCAGGATCTTGTGCTCTCGTCCAACAAACCCTGGAGATCAAGAGAGTACAGGACTACGTGACAAGTACAGTACGATTTCATTTAAATGGCTTTTCAAAATCTGTGACAGCTAAAATATGTGCTTAGGGACACAATGTTCCAGTTTGGTAGTGTTAAAAAAAGCAAATCCAGAGAGCCTTTCAAAGATGTTATAAGAGATGAAATCATCTAATTTCTTCCTGAAAGCTTGAAAGAACACTTTCAAAGCCCGGGGAGAGACTTTTTCTACAGCCGGGGAGTAAGCCACACCTTGCGTTCACTCTTCCTCAACGTCTAAAATGCATCCCATATGGCCCACCTGGAGGCAGAGCTTCAGTGAAAGCCAGATGGTCACCAGTTCTACACAGATGGTGGCTTTTGCCTGACGAGACGAAGGTGAACTGTGCATCAGTCCAGAAAGCCTTACCTGTTTCACAGCGAAGCACAGACACGGAGCCCTTCTGAGAAAGGCATCAGCAGGAAGTGGGCTATACCTGCCAGCCGGCCAGTCACCCCATGGCTCCGCCCATGTTCTCAGCCTTATCACCCATTTTGGCCTCTTCATTCTTACTTCATGCAAGGCTGTGCTCTCAAGCCCATTTCTTTCCCCTTCCAATACCCTTGTCCTACTGGGTATTGTCCCTTTCCACATCCACTTTCAGCCTTGTTCTCACTCGAGGCTGCTCAACCTGCACTTTTCTCCACTTACTCTCAGTCTCCTCCCCTCCTGTGTTCCTGGGAAAGGCTGGTCTCTGCTGACACTTTTTCTTTCTCACTACTCACCACTTGAGCAGTTTGTACGCAGTGTGGCTTTCATGGGCACAGCCAGGTGCTCTTTCACAATTACCGGCGGGCCTCATCCCTTATCCTAGGGTCTCTTTTCTGTGACTGTGATGGCTGTTGGGTTGTATTCGTGGCATTTCTGTTTCTGGACAATGGGACTTACGATGCAGAATCCGTTGAGGGCCTCTGGGTGAAAACTTCCTCTTGGAGAGAAAAAGTGACTCTGGAGGTAGAGACCCACCCCACCAGCCCTTTCTGTCTTGGAATTAATGATGCTTGGAGTTGGGCGGCCATGTTGTCAGTAGGAATCACGGAGCCATCGACACAGAGCTGACACGCTTCGCTGCTCAGACATCCCAGAGCCACCATCGGACTCAGGACTGATGTTGTGGGAGAAAAACAACCCCCTTACTTATCAAGCCCTTTCTGATCTGATATTGTTACCATCGGCTGGAAGCGTCCCAACCGATGGAGTGTGCGGATACTGAGGTATAGGGAGGTTAGCGAGTCTTGCGAGAGAAACCATGTGAGCATGGTTCACAATCTGAGAGCCTGGGTTCAAACCTGGGTCTGTCTTCAGAGGCACAGGAGCTCTGGAAACAGGTACCTCACATGACAAAATGCCTCCTTGGCTGCAAATGACGCTCCTTCTGAAAACACTGCCTTCCCCTAACCTGGATAAATCTCTCTTCTTTTTAAATTATTTTAAAACAATTTTATTGAGATACATTTTACTAAGCTACACACATTTATTTCTTTTTTAAGTTTATTTATTTATGTTAAGAGAGAGACAGAGAGCGTGAGCAGGAGGGGGGCAGAGAGAGAGGGAGAGAGAAAATCCCAAGCAGGCCCCGCACCGTCAGCACAGAGCCCGACACAGCGTTCAAAATCAGGAACCGTGAGATCATGACCTGAGCCTAAGATGGATGCTTAATCCACTGAGCCACTCAGGAGCCCAAAAAATTACTTTTTAAAGAGAAGTATCAGAACACAATAATGAAAGGTAACTTGTGATTGTTCGTGTTCAATCCACTTTATTTACATAGGCTTTGTTTTTGTTTTTTAATCTACATGGGTCCTTTAGGATTTATCTAAAGGAAATATCCTCAGGGCACCTGGGTGGCTCAGTCGATTAAGCATCTGACTTTGGCTCAGGTCATGATCTCAGGGTTCATGAGTTCGAGCCCTGTGTCAGGCTCTGTGCTGACAGCTCATAGCCTGGAGCCTGCTTCATTTGGATTCTGTGTCTCCCTCTGTCTCTGCCCCTCCCCCACTTGTGCTCTGTCTCTGTCTCTGTCTCTCTCTCAAAAATAAATAAACATTTAAAAAAAATTTTAAAGGAATCACCCAAACTGTATATATGTGTATATGTGTACGTGGTCACTAATGGTAAAGAAATAATGGAAATAAAAATCCATGGAAGGAAAAAGAGAATTTAGTCAGTAAAACCTTTCCTAGAAAGATGTTAGAAGTCATTATTATTCCAAGAAAAGAATCATATATATATCCCTAAGAGCTCTCCAATGACAGAAGACAGTATTTTATGAAGTTATAAAAAAAAATCAATATTACCTGTCAAGTACTATCTCTTGCATGTGTAACCCAAACTACTAAGGTTATGTGCAAGCTTTTAATAGAACTTGCCTTGATGATTTATTCCAAAATCTTCCTTTTCCCCCCAGCTCAATACAATGTCGCTACTTAATTTCACGACTGCGCAAAGCTGTTTTAGGCACTACTTGGGGAATAAGTATTAAGAGTTCAAGTAAATGCAAATGATGTTTTTGCTACCTTTCCTCAACAGATTTCGATTATTAAACTGTATTATGTGTAATTATTATTATGTGTATTATTATTAAACTGTATTATGTGTAATACAGTTTCCACAGTTATATGTAACTTGGTGTCTTTTGTACTACATAAGGGAAATGGTCCTAGCGTTATTATTCAGGCTTAAAACTAGGGTTTGCCCTGTAACTCTCTATCAGGGCCTGACAACCAGGTAATGCTGAAAATCACAAGACGGTATGAAACGTTCTGTTTGCTCGCTTCCATAAGGTTTACTATAGACCTTTCCCCCCTGTTCTCCAACCTGAGGGCAAACAGGACGGAGTTCTAGACATCCACTTACTTATTGTAAAAAGGTGAACACAGTTAGGTATCTCCCCAACCCATCCGCAAGCCTGCTGGAGTCTTGAGAACCCCATTTTAGGTCTCCTTAAATAACCTTCTCCTTTTAGCAGCCCTTATTTCTACCGCCAAAGAAAACGACGCATTGGAAGGGGAGCGTTGGGTGGCATTGCTTGCCTTGGGAGAGCCATGGCTTTCCTACTCCTGGGGGCAGGAACCACGAGCAAGCAGTGAGCGTCATCCCACGGAGTACTTTACTGTTGTGGGCAGAGCTGTGTCCTGTGGCCTCCCAGACAGGAGTTTTCCAGTATCCTCGGGGAAAATTCTCTGCCTGGGACAACCTGGACAGGCTTTGCCACCCTGGATCTGGTACGGTCAGAGAAGGGGTGTCCGGGCTTTACAAACCCTGGGATCAAGCCCCATGGCTTCCTGCTAACACCGGGTCATTGTCCAGCAAAGGTGGTCAGAGGTGCTAAATGTTGTCGTGTTGCCACAGGCTGAGCTGCTGCAAACCTCTCACTGTGAGAAATGTTTTCTAAGAGAGATGATAGTGTTAATGAGGAGCACAGGCTAGGCCGTCAGACTGCCTGCATCTCAACCCTTCCTTCCCCACGGGTGAGCTGTATGACTGTGGCCAAGTGAGCCCCACCTCTCTCAGTTAAAGCACTGAAAATGTACTTAGCACATAATAAACATTCAAAATCATAGCACTTAGGATCATGGAGTATTTTATTGTTTTCCAGAGTATAAGGCACTTATTTTGTAATGTGTTTGTTTCTTTTAAAGAAAAAGCAATCATAAGTGAGTACATTGGTAATTATCTATTATCAGAATGATACACACTCATCTACAAAATCATTTCCTAACTTCTTCTGAACCAACTACCATTAGGGAATATTGGTGGTTACTTAAAAAACGGTTAGAATTTCATAGGATTCCCTATTCTTAGCATATCTTTGCGGTATCTTGAATCAGTTTTTTTACATATTAGGTTTCTGGGGAAGGAGACTCAGATGTTTCATTTCCATTGAGTTTAATTTAATCCATATCCTCCCCCAAATAAAATGAAACAAAAAGTTACACCTTTTACTGAACTGCTGTTCCTGACCTCCTCAATCCACACCTGTTGTAAAGAAAAATGGAACACAAATCAAGACTGCAGCAAAGCCCTAAAATAAGGGCATTCTAATTTTGAAAAATTCTAATTTTCTTGTGCCACACAGCGAAGAGCTATGGTGCATCACGGATCTGTAGTGTAATTAACTTCTCATCTTTTTTCCTTATGAATTTACATATCCAATTATCTTCCTATTTAATGTCTCACGGTTTTGCCACATTGACTAAAACTCTGTAACACGAAAGTCTTGTGGTTTAATGGACTTTGCAGCCCATCTGTATGCGTATGCCAGCACACTACTGCACGGCGTTGTGAAATATTCCCGGCAGGACAGACAGCCCAGGCTCCCCGTCCGCCAGGGCGACGGACGAGATCGCGCCATGGTCAGTGGCGGTGGCAAAGCAGCAGCAAAGGAGATCACGTAAAAATGACACTGATTTCAAACTGCCCGTGCTCCTTCGTCAAGGGATACAGTGCATTTCCTCAAAGCCAGGGCTGATTTAGATGACGTGGCCAAAAGCTCCATTCCTGCCCCACCAGAGTCTCTGCTTTGCTCCCTTGAAGAACTCCACAGCAACTCCCACTTGTTCTGTCCAAGCGGACACAGCGAAGAGTCTCATAAGCGGAGGGCCACTCCCATTCCACAAGGATGCCAATCTGCAGGGTCGCCACGCTGTCAGACGTGAATGTGAACGAAGCCAGGGTGTGGGGCTTCAGTTCTAGTCTCTGTGATGAGGTTTCTACAGATGGCCCGTTCATGTGCCAAGCAGGATTTTCTTGTCACCCAGAAGGCAAGTTCAACTTTGACTTGTACTGACCACGTTGTCAACAATGCCGGGAGTCTCAAAATTTAGTAGCAGATGTGGTCTACCCAGCTCCTTGTAAAAGCAAGCCTGCGTAGCTCTAATGGGTTACAGTCATGTGCTTTGTTAGGAAGGAAAGGAGATGACCCGTGTTTTGCCTAGCACTTTGGGAGTCATGACCACAATTTAGTACGATCGGATGCGGTCTGATCACAGAATTTTCAAAGACCACACTTGGCTATCAAGGTGGGATGCAGGTCGACAGGTAGACATTTATCACATGCTAATTCACAAGCACTAATTCACAAGCAGAGTTGAGGGACACAGCACTCGGAGAATTTATTCAAGCATCCAAGCAGAGAGACGCTAGAATCATTTATTCTTTTATTTTCCAGTTCCCCCAACTCCTCTCTTTTTTAAAGGGAGGGAAGCTCTACTTTGAATACAATTTAGGATAGGAGGAGAGGACCCAGCTCTCTGATTTATGCAAAAGGACAAAAATCCACACATCGGCTTGGAGAACTTTTACATTTCAACAAGGGATGGTGTGTACCTGCTGCTTCTGGTAAAGTAAAAAACCAGGGGAAGTGAAACACGAGATCGCCAGCCACCATCACTTTTCCTTCATCAGGCCCATGAGGTCGTCTTCTATCCCCTTCTCACTCAGCTCATCCAAGCTGTAGTAGCGGTGAACGATTTTCTCGGCAGTGACCACGACGACTCGGAGCCCGTGGGTGTCCTGGCCCAGCTGGCATCCGATGGCAGATGATACCACCATGTCCAGGTTCTGGTAGGTGCCCCCGGCATTCCTGTGGTAGTGGCCTGAGAACACAGCTGTGACACCTGCGGGGGGAGGGAACAAGACATTAGGGGGCCAAGGATTTCCATGTAGGGAACTTGGGGGACTCCCCTGTTTTCTTCTAGGCACAACATGGTATGTTATTAAATTAAATGTGTAATATTGACTCAGTGCCTAAGAAATGAGAAGGCAGACTCGTGACATCCACAATCCTTTCAGAGAATAATTCATCGATGTAACATATTAACACGTTTGTTATAACCGGCACAAGAAAGTGCCAGGGAACAAAGGGAGAGGAGGAAGATAAAGTGAATGACTTCGGGAGAGATACAGGAAGCGGAAGGAAATATTCTGAGGCCTGTTATCGACAGCCACAGGAGACAAGTTAAATGTCTACAAAAAATCATGTTTATGGAGTTCTAATCAAGAGAGTAGAGCATGCTCAGCATTTAATGTACCTTCTCCTCCCCACACTCAAGAGCCATGGTGGGTAAGACAGAAAAAAAGAAAGACCAAAGGACAGACGTCGCCTCAGCACCGAAATCAAGAGCTCTGTGGATGAGAAACAAGACAGAAACGCAGAGTAATGAGCGGGGTTGCAGTATTGCTGGGAATGAAGCTCCTGTAGGGTAACAGAGACTGAAAGCAGTTTCTGTGAGATGAGCAAATAAAGCCTGGCCCCTGTTTGGAGGAGGGGTGGCCTGGGGAACCTCTGTCTATGGAAGGAGGATGCAGAAAACCATCGCTGTCTGGGGCCCGGGCAGTGGTGTGCAGGTGTCTTTAACAAGTACTCCAGAAAATAAGAGAACCGATCTGTAATGCTCACTCATTTCTGTGGGTGAATGCTCTCATCATGGCTGCTATCAAATCACCCGCATGATGTCAATGACCCAGACATGGGAAAACATGCGGTGAGCACATCACTCTATGGCACCTCTTGCCACACAGATACAAAAGCCGTGAGCAACCAGGCAGCATTGTAATAGCAACAGGTAGCCAGGTAATTAGAAAAGAGTCAGTTTTGAGTACTACTTTTGCTTTTCAATAGAATTTATTCACTGGTGAGTTCGGAGAATTTAATTTTTAGTAATTGTTGTTTGAAAATGAGCTCACAGAATTCCTTAAAATTTAATCACTGGTTTTCGTGAGCTGGATAGGAGGAGCTGTCTCGAGCACACCACTGGGCTGGGGCTTGTAGCGATCTACGGGTCTAGGAAGGAAGGACAGACATAGGCTCAAGTCTAGGAAATGAGACATGTTTTCTCAGTGTTACCGTGGGCAAGGGCCTTCCAGCTCTACTGTAAGACCTGGTTCCAAATGGGGCTCGAGTGGAGAAGCCCAAACCACCAGGCAGGAGGAAGCTATTCAAGAGACAAAGTGAAAGAAAAGCCAAAGAAAAAAAAAATTACGTCTTACTCAAATTGAATCTGGAAGAAAATCCCACCACCTGTGAAGAAATCTCATGCTAAGTAAGACAGTCTACAGACTCCTCAATCAGGAATATGAATTCACTCCAGATGAAATGAATGACCTAAAACTGCCTGACAAATACTTAAAATGAGTATGTTTAAGGCATCAAAAGGTCCTCGATAAAGGACTAATATCTATGAAAAACAACATGTTAGGAAAGAAAACAGGCATGAAAGAAATGAGAATAATTGGTAACAAAAGCTCAGAGATAAAAGACAAGCCATTAAAATATAAAACAAAGACAACTCTCAATAAATGGGATAAATTCTGGACGGGACACTGTTTAGAGAGGAAATCAGTGAATTAAAAGGCAGAATGCAGGCAGTGAACCAAAGACAACACAGAGACCCAGACACAAGCAATAAGAACACGCAGTTCAAAGAACCCACAGAATGGATTAAAAGGTATCAATGGATGCTTAAGAGGAGCTGGAACAGGAGAAAGGAAGAAATGATAGTAAGAGTAACTTACAAAGGAATGACAGACAGCAGACACCCTTAGCAATAACAGAATCAAAGAGTGATACCTTCCAATGCTGAGGGCAAGCAACTATGAACCTCAAATTTTATATCCAGCTAAACCATCATTCAGATTGAAGGGCAAAATAAATACATGCTGAGACATATAAAGAGTTTACCACTTCCAAACCTTCACTGAAAGAATTATTAGGAGATCTGTTTCGGCAAGGAAGGGATGAAATTAAAAAATAGTGATGAGCAAACACTAATAAATAGATTTTGGTAAATTTAATTAACTACTGATTTCCCTTGAAAAAACTATTTTTTAATGTGAAACTGAAACTAAAACTCAAGAATGTCAGGATGGGAAGTTCAATGGACAATTAAAGTGCATGAAAGTTATTGTCATGTTTGGAAGGAATGCGAAAATAATAAGTAACTTTGTATTTGCTAGGAAAAATGCGTAATTAACATGCTTCTTAAAAATGGGCACAAGCTGGGGCGCCTGGGTGGCGCAGTCGGTTAAGCGTCCGACTTCAACCAGGTCACGATCTCACGGTCCGTGAGTTCGAGCCCCGCGTCGGGCTCTGGGCTAATGGCTCAGAGCCTGGAGCCTGTTTCCGATTCTGTGTCTCCCTCTCTCTCTGCCCCTCACCCGTTCATGCTCTGTCTCTCTCTGTCCCAAAAATAAATAAACGTTAAAAAAAAAAAAAATTTAAAAAAAAAAATGGGCACAAGCAACCAAACTAAAAATAGACAAAGTGTACCTATCAAAACTTTAAGGTTTTGTGCTTCAAAGAACATTATCAACAACATGAAAAGATAACCCATGGGGCGCCTGGGTGGCGCAGTCGGTTAAGCGTCCGACTTCAGCCAGGTCACGATCTCGCGGTCCGTGAGTTCGAGCCCCGCGTCGGGCTCTGGGCTGACAGCTCAGAGCCTGGAGCCTGTTTCGGATTCTGTGTCTCCCTCTCTCTCTGCCCCTCCCCCGTTCATGCTCTGTCTCTCTCTGTCCCAAAAATAAATAAATGTTGAAAAAAAAAATTAAAAAAAAAAAAAAAGATAACCCATGGAATGAGAGAAAATATTTGCCAATCATATATCTGATAAAGATCTAATATCCAGAAAATATGAAGAGAAGAATATGAAAACTATGAAAAGATGTCCAATGTCACTGATCATTAGAGAAATGCAAATCAAAACCATAATGAGGCGCGCCTGGGTGGCTCAGTTGGTTAAGGGTCTGACTTTAGCTGAGGTCATGATTTCACAGTTTGTGAGATTGAGTCCTGCATCGAGCTCTGCATGGACAGTGCAGAGCCTGCTTGGGATTCTCTGTCAGCCCCTCTCTCTGCCCCTCCTCCACTCACATGTGTTCCTTCTGTCTCAAAAATAAATAAACTAAAAAAAAAAAAAAAAACCATAATGAGATACCCCTTCACATCTACTAGGATGGCTATAAACAAACATGGAAAATAACAAGTGTTCACAGGGATTTGGAGACATTAGATCCCTCATATAGTGCTAGTGGAAATGTAAAATGGTACAGCCATTCTAGAAAACACTTTGGCAGCTCCTTATAATGTTAAACATAGAGCTATCATGTGGACCAGCAATTCCACTCTTAGGTATGTACTCAAGAGAAATGAAAACACACAGCCATGTACAAACTTGTGTGTGAATGTTCACAACATTACTCACAGTAGCCTAAAAAGGAGCCTATATGTCCAATTAATCGATGAGTGGATAAACAAAATGTGGCACATCCATACAATGGAAGATTATTCAGCTGTAAAAAGGAATGAAGTGAAAGAAGATTCTTGTATGTCAGGGGCTGGGGGAAGAGGGAAAGACGAAGGGAGAGTGACCACTAACAGGCACAGCATTTCTTTGTGGAATGGTAAAAACTGTCTAAAAATGGTCTGGAATCAGACAGTGGTGATGGCTGCACTATTAAAACCAATGAATTTAGGAGTGCCTGGGTGTCTCAGTCGGTTAAGTGTCTGACTCTGACTCAGGTCATGATCTCACAGTTCATGAGTTGCAAGCCCCATGTCAGGCTCTGTACTGAAGCCCAGAGCCTGGAGCCTGCTTCAGATTCTGTGTCTCCCTTTCTCTGCACCCTCCCCATGCCCCTTCCCGCTGCCCTCGTTCATGCTCTCTCTCTTTCAAAAATAAATGAATATTAAAAAACCCACTGAATTTGTACTTTTTTTTTTTTTTAATTTTTTTTTTCAACGTTTATTTATTTTTGGGACAGAGAGAGACAGAGCATGAACGGGGGAGGGGCAGAGAGAGAGGGAGACACAGAATCGGAAACAGGCTCCAGGCTCTGAGCCATCAGCCCAGAGCCTGACGCGGGGCTCGAACTCACGCACCGCGAGATCGTGACCTGGCTGAAGTCGGACGCTTAACCGACTGCGCCACCCAGGCGCCCCTGAATTTGTACTTTAAAAGGGGAAATTTTATGGTACATGAATTATATAATACATCAATAAAAAATGCAAAAAATAAAATATGTGGGATGAGGAGGAAGCTAGAATGAACCATGGCGTAGTGGATTGGAGGTGGAGACATCAACAGGAATTCATGTTTACCTTAATATCAGATGCTAAAAACAGATGAGGACACCCAGAAACGTTTACAGAGGTGTACAGACACAGGTTAGTAAACAGGATACATCCTTCCCAGCCTAGAAACAAAGGTGCACACTAGCAATGAGCACACCTAGTGTCCAGATCTTGGTTTCTAACACCATTCTCCAGTAAAAGGAGATGCAGATCCTTGGAGAAGTGACTGCCGTAGGGCTGGGGCAGGAAATACACAAAATGAGCCTGGAGCAGCTTGTCGAGCCAGAAAGTAAGAAGTGCTGAAGTTCTCAAAAGCTCACAATAATGGGGCGGGGGAGGGGGTGTCAGAAGGGACAGAGGGGTCAACTGAAAGAGCTCCCCATAGCCAAAGCTTAACAATTTGAGCAACAGCTAGTACTGAATTATAACCCAAAGTGTAAGAAATAGAAATCCATGAGTCTGTGTTAATATAAATAAACATGTAAATGTGGGGAAAAGGGACGAATCTCCCATAGAGAATAACAAATAATTTACTTAGATATTCTGCCGTCAAGCAGGGGGAGCATAACTCCCCACCCGTAGGTGCAGACTGTGCATAGGGACTTCCGTCCAAGAGGAAATTTATGGTGGAGACACTGACCGAACATCAGCAGGGATGACAGAGTCCGGTTGACTGCCCGCACCCCACAATGTACCTTGACGATGGTGATGAGAACGACACTTTACATCCATGTGATCTTCTTCCCCCAAACCCAGGGCTCCAGCATGATAAAGCCATCAGACCCATCCCAAGAGAGGGACAGTCTATAAAATATCTGACCAGTACTTCTCAAAACTGTCAAGGTCATCAAAAATGGTCACAGCCAAGAGGAGACTAAGGAGGTGTGATACCTAAGTGAGGTGTGCTATGCTAGATGGGATCCTGGAGCAGAAAATGGGCATTAGGTAAAAAGTAAGGGAACCGATTATGGACTTCATTAATAAAAGTGTTATCGATATCAGCTCATTAATTGTAGCAAATGTGCTACTGGTATAAGATATAAATAACGGGGGAATCGAGGTACAGGGCATGTGGGAAGCCTCTGTATTATCTTTGTAATTTTTATGCACATTTGAAGGTGTTCTAAAATTTGAAAGTTATTTAAGGGGAGCCTGGGTGGCTCAGTTGGTTGAAAGTCTGACTCTTGATTTCAGCTCAGGTCATGATCCCAGGGTTGTGGGATCGACCATGCATGGAGCCTGCTTAAGATCTCTCTCTCTCTCTCTCTCTCTCTCTCTCTCTCTCTCTCTCCTCTCTCTCTCTCTCTCTCTCTCTCTCTCCCTCTCCCCCACTTGCATGCTCTCTATAAAATTTAAATAAATTTAAATTCATTTAAAAAAATATGGATAATTTCCAAAAGAAAAAAAATGGAATACGTGGCTTTCAATCAGCAAAGAGGTGGGGGAAAAAATCACAATAACTACAACAAATGAAAAAAAACCAAACACGAAATTTTAAAATGTTACAGACACCAAATGCTGGCTCTGGTGCAGAGACAATGGATCACTCCCACAGCGCTGGTGGGAATGTAAAGTGACACAGCAACTCTGGGAAACACTCTGGCAGTTTCTTACAAAACTAAATGTGCATTTACTGTTATGACCCAGCAACAGAACTCTTTGGGATATTTATCCCAGAGAAGTGAAAACTTAGGTTCAAATATCTGTACACAGATGTGTTCTACAGCTTTATTTGTAATAGCCGGAAACGGGGAACAACCTAAATGTCCTTCAGTGGGTATACGGTTAAACTGTGGCACAACCACACCACGGAATACCACTCGGCAATTAAAAAAAAAAAAAAAAAAAAGGAATGATTGACTGATACACACAACAGCTACAACAGATAGCGAGGCAATTATGCTGACTTTGAAAAGCCAAAATCAAAAGCTTCCATCCTGTGTGATTCCATTGACACAGCATTCTTGAAATGATGGAGGTGTAGACACGGCTGCTAGGAGTGAGGCACAGGGGTTGTAGGGGTTGGGAGTGGGTTTGGCTATAAGAGGGATCCTCGTGGTGATGGAACCATTCGCACTTAACAAGGATTCCGAAAAGGCTGAAGGAAACACGTTCAAAAATGTTGACAGCAGCTCCTTCTGGTTAAGAGGATTCTGGGAGAGTCTGCACAGAGCCCCGTGACAAGAGCCGCCATGTGCTCACAGTAGGAACGGAGACCCACCTGTGGGTAGGTGCGGCTGTCTGCCCGCTGAGGTCCACGCCTCGGGATGGGAAGGAAGGGGACCCAGGTTCTTCTGTTTAGAACAGCCGAGGGTGGAGAGGATCAGTGAGTTCCATTTACTGTTATCAGGATGCAAACAGATATAACCCATCTCAGAGAGGTGCTATCTTCTCACGTTCCCTGATGTGTTCCCCTTGACCCAACACCAGCAATTCCATTGAAATGCCCGGAGAAGAGTCCACAGATGCAGATGTGTTGCGTCTGGAGGCATAAATACATAGTGCAGTGTTTGTGATGCTCATTTACAGGAGACGCGATGGATGACGGGTGTATTTTACACAAGAGGTAGATTTACATGTGCTGGCATTGACAGTCACCAAATATGTTAAGTAGGAACAGCAAGATGTTAAAAAAAAGCATCGTGTGATCCTGGTTTTGTCGAAGAGAGCGCATGCACAGGAGGGTTTGTGCGCACTGGTCTGTATCCCCCAACCCAATGGGGCTATGTTCCCACTGCTCCCACAGGTGATTTCATGGAGACAGTGCGGGAGGGGGGCTGGGATTAGTGAGGGGGCATCACCTTCTACTCCTTATTTCTGTGGTACAACGTTACCAGTGATCATGAACACACACGTCCAGGCGACCTGAACAGCGTGGTGGTGGCGTGCCAGGTGCCCCGGGGGGGAAGGGTGACAGTAGGGAAGGGTGGAGGAGCCACCACGCCAGGGCCTGAGCTTGTGGGTCAGAAGCTGCAGGTGAGGCCCTGGATTGGGCGCCCAAAGGGTCCTCGCCACAAACAGAGGATTGGACAGTCCTGGCTGCACAGACTGGAGGACCGTGGACAAGGACCGTGGACGTGAACCTCTTCCTCGCCTTCCTGGCCTTTCAAAGCTGCGGGGCCTGGGCCATCGGACCCACCTCAGGGAGTTCCTAATGGCCAGACAGAAACCACTCAGTGTCATTCTTATTTGGTTGTGTACTAGATTGTGTGCATGGAATTTGGCTCTTTCTGCCTAATTCCTAGCTGCAAACTGTAATATTCTGGAAGGCATGTTTGGCAATTTTGAGAGTGGCTCGCATTAGCCATAATTAGCTGTAAAGACTCACCGATGATCAAGTTTCACGCCATATTTATCGGCGCCCACAGAGACAAGAGCATTAATGGGGACCGTCTGAGTGACTGGAGGGACTTTCAGAGCGGATCTCTGAGGACAGCGGGGCTGGGGGGGGGGGTGCTGCAGTGAGTGTGCTATCCATCGTCCTGCTGCAAGCCCCTTAAGGCTCACCATTTATTGCTAATGTCCCAGGTCACAGCCAATGTGACTGAATGATGATTCTGGCATTAGCAAGGATGCCTAAGAGAGCTAGCGATAACGATGGGGGAGTCTGTCCGTGAGCAGGGCCATCGTGTTCAGGATGTTCTCCCCTCTGGCAAGAGATCGTCTCCACCCCCACCACTGCCATTAGAAACTTCACATCTTGGAGGCCTGAATAAGAAGCAGTGAGAAATGGCCACGGAATAAGGGCACAAAGGGACGGTCAGGCAGAAGGCTAAAGTCTGCATCAAAAAGGAGGAGGGTAGGCCTAACTGTCCTTCCTGCTGGGTTCTGGTGCGGAGTTTAAGGCTCTGGGACATTCCTGGCTGGCCCAAAGGTGTGTGAGAGACCTCTTCTTGGGCTGGAACCAGAACCAGAAGCAGCCTGGTGGCTGACAGACGGAGCTTCTATCTCCCACCTCCTGGCAAGTCCAGAAGTTTTGAACCCAGATCATGTTCTCCCAGTCCTGCCTGGAGTCAGGGCGGTATTGAGGCAGGATGAGAGTGGCTTAGAAGCAAGGACAGCCACAGGACGCGAGGGCCCTTCCATCCATCATCTCGCTGAATTGTCCCAACGGAGGCTCGAATCACCGTTTTTCAGAGGAAAAACCCGAAGCCAGGACGAGCAACAAAGAGGCAAAGTTACACAGCTGGGAAATGGATGTTGGAGCCTAAGTTCTGAACTGACCTTGCGGACTCTGTTTCTGTTCTTTTTCTTTTTGTTTATTTATTTTGAGTGAGAGAGAGAGTGAGCATGGGAGGGGCAGAGACAGAGGAAGAGAGAGAGAATCCCAAGCAGGCTCCGCGCTGTCAGCGGGGCTCAAACTCACAAACCCGTGAGATCACGACCTGAGCTGAGATCGAGTCGGAAGCCTGGTTCTGTTCTTTGGGGACCTCGGGCAGGGTAGTACTGACCCTTGAGAGCCTCCGTTCCCTGGCTTGTGAGACGAATAATGAAGATGACTCATGGGTGGCAGGGAGGTTTAAAGGAGAGCATGGAAACGGGTACCACAGTAGATACTCCTGAACCCTCGGGGCTCCGTCTCGGGCGGGGTTGGCGGCTGGCAGAGGACAGAGATACCACGTGCTGGCTCTGCCACGTGGTCTCCTGTCCGAGTTACAATCCCCTCTCATGCTGATAGGCCATGAGGACCCATCTCTGCTTTTCTATTAGCCTTTGATGGGGAAACATTGATTCACAACTCAACGGAGGTAGGGGATGCATTAATAAACCACAGTTTCCTTGACGGGGGATTGATTCTAGTGGTGTTTTCAGGAGTTGGGCAGAGTTTCCATCCCAGCTATTCATTAGTCATCTGTGGCCAACATGCTTCTACAGTTCCTTAACTGACTGTTACGTATGGATTGTTTTTGAATTATGAACTGCTGTAAGGGGATGACAAGCATCTTCTTAAATTACCACCAGAGGAATTCCCAAGCAAAAGGCAGCCCCTGTGCATCAGGGGAGGACCACTTCTGTGGCATTCGCTTCATGCTTATTTCTCCATGGTATCAAGTCACAGAGATGCTATAAAAGCTATTTTTAAGCCGTCTTGATTCAAATTCATTTCAAATCAATTGGGAAGGGAATGCAATCTCCATGTAATTTAATATTCGAATACTGGAAGTGTGCCTCAAATCAGTCAGGAAATCAGGAGGCTCCTCAGTACAATTCTAGTATTAAGAACCAGCTTCCTGAAGGCCTTAGTGTTACTTAAGCCTGGAAAGAGTAAACAGATTTAAATTGGACAGCTTTTGCTTTTATCCTGAGTAGATATACATTTATGAAAATGTTATGCATCCTTCACATTGCCGGCTGGAATAGTGAAAATTGTGTTGTAAATCATTAGTCACAATTCCCATTTTTCCTGCCTCAGTGGTAAGAAAAAAATGTGCTGGAAGGAAGGAAGGAAAGAAAAGAAAAGAAAGAATGAAGGAAAGAAGGAAGGAAAGAAGGAAGAAAAGAAAGGAAAGAAAGAAAAGGAAAAGGAAAAGAAAAAGAAAAGGAAGGAAAAGAAAGAAAGAAAGAAAGAAAGAAAGAAAGAAAGAAAGAGAAAAGAAAGGACAGAGAAAGAAAGAAAAGAAATGAAGAAAAAGAAAGAAAGAAAGAAAGAAAGAAAGAAAGAAAGAAAGAAAAAAAAGAAAGAAAAGAAAGGACAGAGAAAGAAAAGGAAGGAAGGAAGAAAAAGAAGAAAGAAAGAAAGAAAGAAAGAAAGAAAGAAAGAAAGAAGGAAAAAGAAAGAAAAGGACAGAGAAAGAAAAGGAATGAAGAAAAAGAAGAAAGAAAGAAAAAGAAAGAAAGAAAGAAAGAAAGAAAGAAAGAAAGAAAGAAAGAAAGAAAGAGAAAGAAAGAAAGAAAGAAAGAAATGAATCAGTAGGAACATACAGAAAACAGGTGCAAATAATCCCTGCTACAGGGAAAGGCTTTCCTCAGCAGGTAGCTGAGAGGCAGGACTTGAGACGGTGATCCCTGCCAGCAACCGGCGGCCTGGGGTGGCCCGCGTGGCAAAGGGGCAGAAATATGTTTCTTCAGCAGGGCTGGGAGGTGCAGCCACGAATCTGAAATCAGGGTACGGTCCACTACTGGGTCAGGGTTTTGAGTTGCCAATTTGGGAATTCTAGGTTTCTCTAGAATCACTTTCCTTACATTTCACTGGCACGCATCTCCCCAAATGCCTGAGAGCCCGTGGCCCAGGCAGGCAAGGGAATGTGCAGGAGGGGAAAGACCAGCTCCACAATCTCTGGGTGAAGCTGGAGGCTGTTTCTTCCGCCAGCTCGGGGCAATAAACACTTGTGGAGCTCCCCCTTGGTGGGAGGGTAGTGGGGCACCCAGAATGACCATTCCTAACAACTGAACGCTCAAGGCCTACAGCTGGATAGTAATATAAACAGCTATCCATAATAACAGGCAGCAAGTGATAAGTGCACGGTTTGCAGTGTTTTATTTACTGAACGCCCACCCTGAGCCGAGAACTATGCTTATTATGTATCGTTTCAGTTAAGCTTCACAAGGACCACCATGAAGACATTTGCCCCCTTTTGCGGGTGAGAAAAATGACACACAGAGAGGTTAAGGGACTTGCCTGGGGTCACAGAGCAAGGATTTGTGTGACCCCACACAAGGGTGAGGCTGACTCAGAAGATGTTCTGTCCATCACCTTCGAGGTACAAAGTGCCAAGGATCACGACACGGCAGGCCCAGTGAGAGGGCTTCCTGGAGGAGGTGGCTTTGACCTAAACACACCCTCCACCTCTGCCGGTTCTTTGTTCACATCTGTCCTGGGACTTGAGGTAGGATAATCATTATGGTGGTAATGACAGTGATAATAAGTGGTGTTTATGGAGCGCTCCTATCAGACACAGTTCTGAAGAGCACTTTATGTGTTCTCAGAAGGCGTAATCCCCACAATTTCCCTACAAAGACGGCATGGCTATTATCCCAGTTTGGCAGATGAGAGGACAGATGTAGACACATTTCACAGTTTGCCTAACTCAGCATGTCCCCGGCAGGGCTGGGGTCAGAACCCAGGAGTCTGGTCCAAGTGGATGGAAACTAAAAGCCTGTGAGGGACGGGGCACACGAGGGAAGGACAGGAGTTGGGGTGCTGGGAAAGCAGGGGCAGGATTCCCTCGCTATGCCTTTGAACGCTCCCCAGTTGTGCGATACAGAACAAATTCTTTTTATTTCAAGCTTCTTTATTTTGAAAGAGAGAGAAAAGGTATGGGAGGGGCAGGCAGAGGGAGAGAGAGAGTCCCAAGCAGGCTCCACGCTGTCAGCACAGAGCCCGACTCGGGGCTTGATCTCATTAACTGCGAGATCATGACCTGAGCCGAAATCAAGAGTTGGATGCTTAACTGACTGAGCCACGCAGGCGCCCCCATGGGGGAAATTCTCACGCACGTCCTCCAGGGGAGTGCATGGTGCAGGACTCCAGGTCAGATTCCAGCTCAGCTGGAGGCCAGGGGGCTGCACTGAGGGCTGGCCGAAATGGAGACAGAGGAGGTGCAGGCTCACATCTGCATCCATCTCCTCCATGTGGGGGGCATCAAAGCACCCTGTCACTCCCAGTTTCGGCCTTGTGTGAATTCAAACCTTCCCATCCCCAAACTCCCATTAACCGAAGCGGGATCTTAAAGACATTTCCATGGAACGTCCTCTGGGGATCGCTTGTACTTAGGTGACCTGGGGTCCGCCAACATTTTCTGTAAAGGGTCACAGAGTATTTTAGGGCCATGTGGTCTCTGTGTAACCACTACTCAGCTCTGCCCTTACTTCATCGCAGGGAAGCAGCCGCCATTCATAGTTATGTAAACGCATGGGCATGGCTGTGATCCAATAAAGCTTTATTAACAAAAACGAGAGGAGGGTCGATTGGAGAAAAAAGCTTACCATCTTGAAAAACAAATACAAGGATTCTAGGGAAGATGGCATTATAGGAGGACGCTGGGCTCACTGCGCGTCCTGCTGATCACTCAGATTCCACCTACACCTGCCTAAATAACCCAGAAAACCGCCAGAAGACTAGCAGAACGGAGTCTCCGGAGCCAAGCGCAGACGAGAGGCCCACGGAAGAGGGTAGGAAGGGCGGCGAGGCGGTGCGCGCTGCACGGACTGGCCGGAGGGAGCCGGGTGGAGGGGTGGCCCGCCGGCCAAGCAGAGCCCCGAGTCTGGCTTGCAAAAGCGGAGGGGCCGGACGGAGTGTGTTCCGACAGCAAGCGGGACTTGATATCTGGGAGGTCATAAGTTAACAGCTCTGCTCAGAAAGCGGGAAGGCTGGAGGACAACGGGAGGGAGAGTTGCTGAGCCCCGGGACGACAGAGCTGTTTGGTGGGGAACAAAGGTGCTCGCCAGCGCCATCTCCCTCGCCCATCCCCCAGCCAAAATCCCAAAGGGAACCAGTTCCTGCCAGGGAACTTGCTTGCACTGGGCAAACACCCAACGCTGTGCTTCTGCGGAGCCACCCCTCCGGCGGGTCTGACTCCCTCCGGGTGCCGCAGGGCCCCTCCCGAAGCAGATCTCTGAAGGAAAAGCGAGCTGAGCCTGCCCCTCCTGCCCCTGTGCACCTTGCCTACCCACCCCAGCTAATCCGCCAGATCCCCAGCACCACAAGCCTGGCAGTGTGCAAGTGGCCCAGACAGACCATGCCACCCCACGGTGAATCCCGCCCCTAGGAGAGGGGAAGAGAAGGTACACACCAGTCTGACTGCGGCCCCAGCGGTGGGCAGGGGGCAGACATCAGGTCTGACTGCGGCCCCGCCCACCAACTCCAGTTATACACCACAGCACAGGGGAAGTGCCCTGCAGGTCTGCATCACTCCAGGGACTATCCAAAATGACCAAACGGAAGAATTCCCCTCAAAAGAATCTCCAGGAAATAACAACAGCTAATGAACTGATCAAAAAGGATTTAAATAATATAACAGAAAGTGAATTTAGAATAACAGTCATAAAATTAATCACTGGGCTTGAAAACAGTATAGAGGACAGCAGAGAATCTCTTGCTACAGAGATCAAGGGACTAAGGAATAGTCAGGAGGAGCTGAAAAACGCTATAAACGAGATGCAAAATAAAATGGAAATGACCACGGCTTGGATTGAAGAGGTGGAGGAGAGAATAGGTGAACTAGAAGATAAAATTATGGAAAAAGAGGAAGCTGAGAAAAAGAGAGATAAAAAAATCCAGGAGTATGAGGGGGAAAATTAGAGAACTAAGTGATGCACTAAAAAGAAATAATATACGCATAATTGGTATTCCAGAGGAGGAAGAGAGAGGGAAAGGTGCTGAAGGTATACCTGAAGAAATAATAGCTGAGAACTTCCCTGAACTGGGGAAGGAAAAAGGCATTGAAATCCAAGAGGCACAGAGAACTCCCTTCAGACATAACTTGAATCGATCTTCTGCACGACATATCATAGTGAAACTGGCAAAATACAAGGATAAAGAGAAAATTCTGAAAGCAGCGAGGGATAAACGTGCCCTAACATATAAAGGGAGACCTATAAGACTCGTGACTGATCTCTCTTCTGAAACTTGGCAGGCCAGAAAGGATTGGCAGATCTTCAATGTGATGAACAGAAAAAATATGCAGCCGAGAATCCTTTATCCAGCAACTCTGTCATTTAGAATAGAAGGAGAGATAAAGGTCTTCCCAAACAAACAAAAACTGAAGGAATTCGTCACCACTACACCAGCCCTACAAGAGATACTAAGGGGGATCCTGTGAGACAAAGTACCAGAGACATCGCTACAAGCATGAAACATACAGACATCACAATGACTCTAAACCCATATCTTTCTATAATAACACTGAATGCAAATGGACTAAATGCGCCAACCAAAAGACATAGGGTATCACAATGGATAAAAAAACAAGACCCATCTATTTGCTGTCTACAAGAGACTCATTTTAGACCTGAGGACACCTTCAGATTGAGAGTGAGGGGATGGAGAACTATTTATCATGCTACTGGAAGCCAAAAGAAAGCTGGAGTAGCCATACTTATATCAGACAAACTAGACTTTAAATTAAAGGCTGTAACAAGAGATGAAGAAGGACATTATATAATAATTACAGGGTCTATCCATCAGGAAGAGCTAACAATTATAAATGTCTATGCACTGAATATGGGAGCCCCCAAATATATAAAACAATTACTCATAAACATAAGCAACCTTATTGATAAGAATGTGGTAATTGCAGGGGACTTTAACACTCCACTTACAGAAATGGAGAGATCATCTAGACACACGGTCAATAAAGAAACAAGGGCCCTGAACGATACATTGGATCAGATGGACTTGACAGATATATTTAGAACTCTGCATCCCAGAGCAACAGAATATACTTTCTTCTTGGGTGCACATGGAACATTCTCCAAGATAGATCACATACTGGGTCACAAAACAGTCCTTCATAAGTATACAAGAATTGAAATTATACCATGCATACTTTCAGACCACAATGCTATGAAGCTTGAAATCAACCACAGGAAAAAGTCTGGAAAACCTCCAAAAGCATGGAGGTTAAAGAACACCCTACTAAAGAATGAGTGGGTCAACCAGGCAATTAGAGAAGAAGTTAAAAAATATATGGAAAGAAACGAAAATGAAAATACAACAATCCAAATGCTTTGGGATGCAGCGAAGGCAGTCCTGAGAGGAAAATACATTGCAATCCAGGCCTATCTCAAGAAACAAGAAAAATCCCAAATACAAAATCTAACAGCACACCTAAAGGAAATAGAAGCAGAACACCAAAGGCAGCCTAAACCCAGCAGAAGAAGAGAAGTAATAAAGATCAGAGCAGAAATAAACAATGGAGAATCTAAAAAACTGTAGAGCAGATCAATGAAACCAAGAGTTGGTTTTTTGAAAAAAAAAAAAAAAAAAAAAAACACAATTGATAAACCTCTAGCCAGGCTTCTCAAAAAGAAAAGGGAGATGACCCAAATAGATAAAATCAGGAATGAAAATGGAATTAGTACAACCAATCCCTCAGAGATACAAGCAATTATCAGGGAATACTATGAAATATTATATGCCAACAAACTGGACAACCTGGAAGAAATGGACAAATTCCTAAACACCCACACTCTTCCAAAACTCAATCAGGAGGAAATAGAAAGCTTGAACAGACCCATAACCAGTGAAGAAATTGAATCAGTTATCAAAAATCTGCCAACAAGTAAGAGTCCAGGACCAGATGGCTTCCCAGGGGAGTTCTACCAGACGTTGAAAGCAGAGATAATACCTATCCTTCTCAAGCTATTCCAAGAAATACAAAGGGAAGGAAAACTTCCAGACTCATTCTATGAAGCCAGTATTACTTTGATTCCAAAACCAGACAGAGACCCAGTAAAAAAAGAGAACTACAGACCAATATCCCTGATGAATATGGATGCAAAAATTCTCAATAAGATACTAGCAAATCGAATTCAACAGCATATAAAAAGAATTATTCACCATGATCAAGTGGGATTCATTCCTGGGATGCAGGGCTGGTTCAACATTCGCAAATCAATCAACGTGATATATCACATTAATAAAAGAAAAGATAACAACCATATGATCCTGTCAATCGATGCAGAAAAGGCATTTGACAAAATTCAGCACCCTTTCTTAATAAAAACCCTTCAGAAAGTCGGGATAGAAGGAACATACTTAAACATAATAAAAGCCATTTATGAAAAGCCCACAGCTAACATCATCCTCAATGGGGAAAAACTGAGAGCTTTTTCCCTGAGATCAGGAACACGACAGGGATGCCCACTCTCACCGCTGTTGTTTAACACAGTGTTGGAAGTACTTGCATCAGCAATCAGACAACAAAAGGAAATCAAAGGCATCAAAATTGGCAAAGATGAAGTCAAGCTTTCACTTTTTGCAGATGACATGATACTATACATGGAAAATCTGATAGACTCCACCAAAAGTCTGCTAGAACTGATACATGAATTCAGCAAAGTTGCAGGATACAAAATCAATGTACAGAAATCAGTTGCATTCTTATACACTAATAATGAAGCAACAGAAAGACAAAGAAACTGATCCCATTCACAATTGCACCAAGAAGCATAAAATACCTAGGAATAAATCTAACCAAAGATGTAAAGGATCTGTATGCTGAAGACTATAGAAAGCTTATGAAGGTAATTGAAGAAGATATAAAGAAATGGAAAGACATTCCCTGCTCATGGATTGGAAGAATAAATCTTGTCAAAATGTCAATACTACCCAAAGCTATCTACACATTCAATGCAATCCCAATCAAAATTGCACCAGCATTCTTCTCAAAACTAGAACAAGCAATCCTAAAATTCATATGGAACCACAAAAGGCCCCGAATAGCCAAAGTAATTTTGAAGAAGAAGACCAAAGCAGGAGGCATCACAATCCCAGACTTTAGCCTCTACTACACAGCTGTCATCATCAAAACAGCATGGTATTGGCACAAAAACAGACATATAGACCAATGGAACAGAATAGAAACCCCAGAACTAGACCCACAAACGTATGGCCAACTAATCTTTGACAAAGCAGGAAAGAACATCCAATGGAAAAAAGACAATCTCTTTAACAAATGGTGCTGGGAGAACTGGACAGCAACATGCAGAAGTTTGAAACTAGACCACTTTCTCACACCATTCACAAAAATAAACTCAAAATGGATAAAGGACCTGAATGTGAGACAGGAAACCATCAAAATCCTAGAGGAGAAAGCAGGAAAAGACCTCTCTGACCTCAGCTGTAGCAATCTCTTACTTGACACATCCCCAAAGGCAAGGGAATTAAAAGCAAAAATGAATTACTGGGCCCTTATGAAGATAAAAAGCTTCTTCACAGCAAAGGAAACAACCAACAAAACTAAAAGGCAACCAACGGAATGGGAAAAGATATTTGCAAATGACATATCGGACAAAGGGCTAGTATCCAAAATCTATGAAGAGCTCACCAAACTCCACACCCGAAAAGCAAATAACCCAGTGAAGAAATGGGCAGAAAACATGAATAGACACTTCTCTAAAGAAGACATCCGGATGGCCAACAGGCACATGAAAAGATGCTCAACATCACT